>NC_083882.1:15000000-20000000 GCF_032452875.1 Bos javanicus | reverse complement strand
CCCTTCTTTGGGATTGGAATGAAAACTGACCTTTCCAGTCCTTTGCCCACTGCTGAGTTTTCCAAATATACTGCCCAAGTAGCTCCAAGACCTGACTTCTGCCAAGAAGTCCCTTTTCTCTACCACTCTAACTAGGGAACTTATCCCCTCCTTCCATGAAAAATGTAAGTTTTTCTTTAGTTTTTTAGCATCTGACTAATAAATCTTCTCTAGAGCAGTATTGCTATCACTGTTGTCCTTATAAAGGACAACATCCTTTAAAATGTCCTTTTATTAAAAAGACAATGTCCCTTTTCACACTCAAGTCTTAAAAGGCTTTGCATAACTTCATTTAAATCTGTTTTTAGCTTGCAAATCTATCCTATTTTCTAGTTCTGCTCTAGAAAGTGGGCCATTGAATTCCCATGGGTACACTCCATAGTGCTTGAATTGTAGGACTTGAGGAGTCACTTAGCAGCCAGTCTGACTCTAATGGGGTATTTAGGTCCTCATGGTTGGGTTCCACTATCACTTGAAAGCCCCAGTACCTCCTCCATGTGCGTGAGTCCTAGTAAATGGGTTTTCTTTGTCTTTAAAATTCACTTTGAGTGCACTGACATGTTCCTGGCATTCTGCCTTGATTTTTTTCCATCTCACTGTCGTTTGTATCCAGTATCGCAGTGTTCTAGACTGAGAGACTCTGCTTTGTTTTCTGCGAGCTCACTTCTAGGAATTGGTACTCATTCCTAAAGGTCTGCTGCATGGCTGGAGTCCTGCCCCTACCCTGCCTCCTGATGAATGCACCCATCCCAGAGGTCTGATCCCTGTATTGTGACTACTTGCTGGGAATTCATTTATTCTGTTTAAAGTATTTCTTTCTCTAGATTGAAAAAAAAAATTACTGTACCCCTTGAACTCTTCATGTGGCTCAAAGAAGGAAGAAAAGATAGAAATGGAAGGAGAAAGGAAGGAAATAAACATTTATTACTTACTTTTTAGTGGCCTGAAAGGTGCTAGGCACTATCACATACCATCAATGAATTCTTTTTCCCACAAGAATTCTGTGAAATAGATATTGCTTTCATCTCACAGGTTAAGACAACCACCAAATGAGCAACTTGACCCAGTTGTGAAGAAGGGACTGATTCAGAAATCAAACATGGGTCTTTTGCTTCTAAATATCTATGGTCTGCTTCATACACGGGGCTGCAAACTGCCAGCTTGAGCAATTTAGATTTCTTATTTTGCATCTCATTACTTCTCAGTTCCAAGTTATTTGATGTTCATATTAAATTAAAGGGGATGAAAATAATTTAGAAAATGTCACTATAAGTGACAAAATGGAGAGTCAGTCTCATTATTTCATAGTTACAACTTATATTGAAAGTTTTGATGATAGTGAAACTGTTTTGACTTAAAAAAATGTACAACATGAGAGTTGTTAGCTAAGTTTTATTTGGGGGCAAAATGAGGACTATAGCTCAGGAGACAGTATTTCACGTAGCTCTGAGAAACTCTTCCAAAGAGGTCGGGTGAAGATCAGTATATATGTGATTTTGATGAAGGGGGAGTACATGCAATCTAGCACACATTTTTGTAGCAGGTTGCTGCTAGTCTCATGAAGGTTACTGATAGTTATGAGACGTTGACATTACTATGAAGGATTTCAGTGCTTCTCTAGATATGAGGACATGCAAGAATTGGGCTCATAAAATCTTCTCCTGAATATATCTAACTATCTGAAGAACTGTTCTGCCAGTTTTTTTCCCAGAGCACAGAGTGCCTCATTCCTGATATCCATTCTGAACTTCTTTCATTGGGTGTTGAAGGTCAATAGCTACAGCAGCTCAGGATTTAATCCTTGTAGAAGTAGATGACAAGTGTCATTTGTAATTGGCAAAACAAATGCTTATACCTTAGGATTTCCATAATATTGATAAAAACAATAGGGAAAACAGAACATCAGTTATAATAGAGATTTAAAAAATAGGAAGACATTTTTTAGTGTTGCTTAGCATGAATACTCAAGAGAGTGTCTTAATTATTTCTAATAATTAAATAGGGTTTCTAAATTATTTCCCCTGGACCATTAAGAAAGATATAAATCATTAAACATGATTAATGAATCCACAAGATTCTTCAAGAAGAGCAACAACCTTGTTGACAGACATTTGTTTTAAGTAAAAGGAAGTGTCTGCAATTATAAATCTAAAATTAAAATGCCACCAGTAGCATTAATAAACATCAATCCCGTCTTTCATTTTCACTTATGCTAGTACTTATTTATTCATTAACTTATGAAGATCCTAGGAAAATTAATGTAGGTGTCTAAATGAGAAGCTCTGGAAAGTCTCATGGAACCTCTTCCAGGAAAGACAGTGTCTTCCCAACTTTTGCTGTGCTGACTGAAATGGAGTGGAACAGACATACTTGCTTTTTTATCCCTGGTGTGAACTGTGGGTTTAACCATTCTTGGGTTTTCTAGAGTGGACAGAGGGTGGGATATATCAGGGTGTTTTTTCACAACACATTAAAATCACTGACAATCATCCAAATTTTAATCAGAAAACTACTTAATTCAATGGGAGGAAAAAAATGGCCTCTTTGTGTATAGGTTAATGTTTTTGTGTAATGATTTGTTTTTATATGAATCAGACAGCCCGGGGACAATACCGTAAGCCTAAGAATTCCTGAAATGTAGGTATTGCATATATGATAATGTTTGCATTCTTGCATCTAGAGGGCTAGGCAACTTAAATATTTTTTTTTTTAAGAAACTACTCTTTATTTTAGACAACTTCATAAAATTGTTTTCAACCGTCCGCACTTTTTGCCTTTCATCTCCACTTCTTGTTTTTCATTTCCTTGTTTCAGTTGAAAAGTCTTGAAAGAGGTGAAGGAAAACCAGAAGGTAAACTTTGTAGCACTTAATAAAGTGCTTCCCTCAAATGCAGCTAATCATTTCCGCAGACGGGGCATTCTGCAGAGCAGTCTTCCAAAAGTGGTGCTGGGATTTCATGGGGTAAAGGAGTCAGGGGCTAAGATGTTGTCTTTAGCAGAAATTCTCAAAAGAGTCCTTAATATTCTAAGGTGGGTTGATCTCCAAGAGAAAAGGATTATGGAATGTTCCCTAAGCTTTCTTGAGCAATCTTTTTTTTTTGTTTGTTTTGTTTTTTTCACAGAACACATCAGAAGCAGTTTGGAGTGTGCTGGTAATACACATTTTTGAGATGGAAGTTAGAAAGCCTGATCTGTTCACATTTTTTCCCTCCAATTCTTTGTTAGTGCCAGCAATAGAGTAACTCTGGAATCCAGACCACCAGTCATACTCAGAAGGGACAGGTTTATCAAGGGTGGAATGGAAAGAACCAGCGACCTCCTCCTTTTTAAATTTTTACATTTTTCTTTAAACCTCCCTACCGTCCCCATCTAAGTTAAACAATATGTATACTTCTTGCCTTAAGCAATACAGTTGGGTGCTATTTCCCTCTTTTTGTGACAGAGCAACTAATTCATCACTACCTAAGGAGACAGTGCTACCAAGGCAAGATCGTGGGCTGCCGGAATTTGTAAAATAATACCCACGACACACACAAAGCAACATACTCAGAGGAGGGCAGCCGTAAAGAAATTACATGGATGCATTAGCCAAGCCATACTTTTCCGAGCACTGGTCAAATCACCAGAACAGTTAAGAAAGCAGTTTATGTGAATACCTCAGGCCTGGGTACTGGCCCCTTGGCTTGAGATGTGGCTAGATTTTCCTGAGAAAGTCACTCATCTTAAACTGACTCATTGGTTTAGTTTGTTCAGTCTCATCCAGGCCTGGGCAAAGCTCTGGCACTGACCTGCAGCAAACTCCTGATTCCTAAAAGAGTCTGACCATATCAAAGGTTGTAAAACAAGCTCCATGTCTATTAGCTAATTAAACTGCATTCAGCACCATCTGCTGATAGGATGAGGCAAAGGATAAGATTCGTATCTTGGATCTTTCCAAGCAGGGCATGTTCGATGATGACTAGAGAAAAGGATTAGTTGCTAGCTGGATCTGAGCTCAGGCTTGGGCATAGAGGGAACTGGTTTGGAAGTGGGAGGGGTTCCCTGAGCTCTGGTTCAGACTACAAGGGTTTCACTCAAGGAAGGGTATGATGTGGGCATAAAACCATTCTTCAGACAGTTGAAGATGGTCACTTTCAAGAGCCAAGAACACCAGCTGTCCAGCCTTGTCCATTGCCTTTAGCCCCAGGTGGTCCTGTGTTTATAGGGTGCTCTCCTGTAAGGGAATGGTCTCCTTGGTTTGGCCACTTCTGTAAAATCCAAACCACTCCGAATCCACAGGGTCCACAATGAAATCATTGAGGAATTTCACCATCACAAACTTCTTGAGGGCCATCAGGTTTTTCTTGTAGGACTCATTGACACCTCTCTCTTGATTAATATCTGCCAGGAAGATCTGTGATTGCGGTATATGTCCTCCCTGATGGGGTCGTGCCAGTATTCTGCTTGCACCTGTATACAGGCGTTCCTATATAGCTTTGTTGTAAGCCCCAGCGTTCAGTGTTTTTCTGATGAAGTCACAGATGTGTGAGCTTTCTCCTGGGCACTGAGGGAGTCCAAAAACACCTTGATGTTGTTCCCCAACTGAGATGAGATTGACCATGGGAGGTGATGGGCATCTCTGAGCCACTGCCCGCAGAAATTGGCCTCCCTGGGAGACTCCCATAGCGTTGTAGCCTTGCTGCAATTTAGGATCCTTAGCAAGAATCTGACACACTGTTGTTACTTGGGAGTCGACATTCAAAAAGAAGCTGTTCTCCACATCCTCTTTGATGCTTTAGCATCATTCCTTCCAAAGTAATCCCAGGGCTGATCTCCTTCAGAATGGACTGGTTGGATCTCCTTGCAGTCCAAGGGACTCTCAAGAGTCTTCCCAATCTCTAAAGATAAGATGTGAATTCCAGGTATTTTCTTCTCAACCATTTTTTTAATAGCACCCATACTTAAGGGATTACAACAGCTGTCTCCCATCCCATGCCAGATCACCAGTGGCAGGGGAGCCGGGTGGTCAAGATGCCCCAGCGCCAGGGAAGTGCAGGAACCCAGCAGGAAAGCAAGAGCCAAGAGCCACAAGCAGCTGGACGATGCCATCCTCAACTTAAATATTTTTGAATGAATGAAAAGCACAGAGGTCAATAGTTGCAGCATGCAGGATCTTTAGTTGTGGCATGTGAACTTAGTTTTGACATGTGGCATCTACTTCCCTGACCAGGGGTTGAACACAGGTGCCCTACATTGGGAGCAGAGTCTTAGCCACTGGACCACCAGGGAAGTCCAAGACAATCTTAATGATTGCACTAACTTTGTAATTAAGGTTTATGTTCTTACCAATTTGTCTCTGAGGCAGCTTCAGAATCTAACCTGAATTCAAATTAGCCTCAGGGTCAGCTCTGGCCTGATGTTGGGTGTGTGCTGGTTTCTTCCAGATCATTTGACCAAAGATTAAATAGGACCTTCTGCTTTTTTTTTTTTTGCAATGTGAGATCTTTTATTTGATCATAGGTTGAAAACAAAAAAGCTGAAAAGGCATTATTTGAATAATAGGGAAATCTTATATGGTCTATATATGACATTATTAAATTTATTAAATTGCTGTTAATTTTCTTAAGTGAGTAATGATACTTTGATTTTTTTTTAAATTTTATTTTATTTTTAAACTTTACATAATTGTATTAGTTTTGCCAAATATCAAAATGAATCCGCCACAGGTATACATGTGTTCCCCATCCTGAACCCTCCTCCCTCCTCCCTCGCCATACCATCCCTCTGGGTCGTCCCAGTGCACTAGCCCCAAGCATCCAGTATCGTGCATCGAACCTGGACTGGCAACTCGTTTCATACATGATATTTTACATGTTTCAATGCCATTCTCCCAAATCTTCCCACCCTCTCCCTCTCCCACAGAGTCCATAAGACTGTTCTATACATCAGTGTCTCTTTTGCCATTAAAAAGAATACATTTGAATCAGTTCTAATGAGGTGGATGAAACTGGAGCCTATTATACAGAGTGAAGTAAGCCAGAAAGAAAAACACCAATACAGTATACTAACGTATATATATGGAATTTAGAAAGATGGTAACAATAACCCTGTGTACGAGACAGTACATAGGACCTTCTTGGAATAACTTCTGTCTTCTCTCAATTCCAGTGATAAACTTGAACAAAGGCAGTGGAAATAAAGCATGGGGGGCAAGTTATGATCTTTTCAGAGGAATATTCTGGGAAAGGTTAGAATTTCTTTATGGGCTGGAGGTTGAGTAGGGAAGACCAGCAACTGAGCACTTCAGTTCAGCTCAGTTCAGTCGCTCAGTCGTGTCCGACTCTTTGCCACCCCATGAATCCCAGCACGCCAGGAACTCTCGGAGTTCACTCAGACTCAGGTCCATCGAGTCAGTGATGCCATCCAGCCATCTTATCCTCTGTCGTCCCCTTCTCCTCCTGCCCCCAATCCCTCCCAGCATCAGAGTCTTTTCCAATGAGTCAACTCTTCACATGAGGTGGCCAAAGTACTGGAGTTTCAGCTTTAGCATCATTCCTTCCAAAGCAATCCCAGGGCTGATCCCCTTCAGAATGGACTGGTTGGATCTGCTTGCAGTCCAAGGGACTCTCAAGAGTCTTCTCTAACACCACAGTTCAAAAGCATCAATTCTTTGGCGCTCAGCCTTCTTCACAGTCCAACTCTCACATCCATACACGACCACTGGAAAAACCATAGCCTTGACTAGACGGACCTTTGTTGGCAAAGTAATGTCTCTGCTTTTGAATATGCTATCTAGGTTGGTCATAACTTTCCTTCTAAGGAGTAAGCGTCTTTTAATTTCGTGGCTGCAGTCACCATCTGCAGTGATTTTGGAGCCCCCAAAAATAAAGTCTGACACTGTTTCCACTGTTTTCCCATCTATTTCCCATGAAGTGATGGGACCAGATGCCATGATCTTCATTTTCTGAATGTTGAGCTTTAAGCCAACTTTTTCCCTCTCCACTTTCACTTTCATCAAGAGGCTTTTTAGTTCCTCTTCACTTTCTGCCATAAGGGTGGTGTCATCTGCATATCTGAGGTTATTGATATTTCTCCCGGCAATCTTGATTCCAACTTGTGCTTCTTCCAGCCCAGCATTTCTCATGATGTACTCTGCATATAAGTTAAGTAAGCAGGGTGACAATATACAGCCTTGACATACTCATTTTCCTATTTGGAACCAGTCTGTTGTTCCATGTCCAATTCTAACCTGCATACAGATTTCTCAAGAGGCAGGTGGTCTGGTATTCCCATCTCTTTCAGAATTTTCCAACAGTTTATTGTGATCCACACAGTCAAAGGATTTGGCAGAGTCAATAAAGCAGAAATAGAGGTTTTTCTGGAACTCTCTTGTTTTTTCCATGATCCAGTGGATGTTGGCAATTTGATCTCTGGTTCCTCTGCCTTTTCTAAAACCAGCTTGAACATCTGGAAGTTCACGGTTCACATATTGCTGAAGCCTGGCTTGGAGAATTTTGAGCAGTACTTTACCAGCATGTGAGATGAGTGCAATTGTGTGGTAGTTTGAGCATTCTTTGGCATTGCCTTTCTTTGGGATTGGAATGAAAACTGACCTTTTCCAGTCCTGTGGCCACTGCTGAGTTTTCCAAATTTGCTGGCATATTGAGTGCAGCACTTTCACAGCATCATCTTTCAGGATTTGAAATAGCTCAACTGGAATTCTATCACCTCCACTAGCTCTGTTCGTAGTGATGCTTTCTAAGGCCCACTTGACTTCATATTCCAGGATATCTGGCTGTAGGTCAGTGATCACAACATCATGATTATTTGGGTCATGAAGATCTTTTTTGTAGGCCAGGGGCGGCAGCCGGGAGGAGCAACCCCATGCCCGAGGCCAGGGGCGGCGGCCGGGAGGACCAACCCCATGTCCAAGGAGCGGTGGCTGCGCGGGCCCAGGAGGGCCTAGAGGAGCTATCCCACGTTGAAGGTCAGGAAGGGCGGTGGTGAGGAGATACCCCTCATCCAAGGTAAGGAGCAGCGGCTGCACTTTACTGGAGCAGCCTTGAAGAGATACCCCATGCCCAAGGTAAGAGAAACCCAAGTAAGACAGTAGGTGTTGCAAGAGGACATCAGAGGGTAGACACACTGAAACCATACTCACAGGAAACTAGTCAATCTAATCACACTAGGACCACAGCCTTGTCTAACTCAATGAAACGAAGCCATGCCCATGGGGCAACCCAAGGTGGGCAGGTCATGGTGGAGAGATCTGACAGAATGTGGTCCACTGGAGAAGGGAATGGCAAACCACTTCAGTATTCTTGCCTTGAGAACCCCATGAACTGAGCACTTAGGGACAATATATGAACAAGTTCTTTTTCTTACTTGGCAAAAGTAAAAGAGGCAATTTATATGAAAGCAATAAACATTTGGAACAGGAATTTAATAAGTTCATTTGCTTTCCCTTCTTGACATGGTCTGTTTAGGAAACCTTTTTGTTATCAGCTTAGGTTGTATGTGTATGTTGTGTGTGTGTGTGTGTTTGGAGGAGGATGCTTGTTTAGGAGAGAATGAGGTTATTTTATTCTCAAAGTATACACGTGAGGCAGGATAGTATATTGAGTGTTAATTGCCTTGTCATCCACTGCCGTCGTCACAATTTCTTCTAACCTTGCCATGATTAGCTAGGCAAGCCACATGTACCCTTTACTAGAAAAATTTAGAAAGGAAGATATGATTCAGTACCCAGGCTTGGACTCTTGAACCCCCTGGTAGAGATGACAGCTTTGTAAAAAAGGTGGGAGAACGTCAAATTGCAAGTGTCTGGGTCTTCTAAACATCAAAAGTAGGATATTAACCTAAGTAACCTAAATATCCAGTGCTCTTGCAGAACTGCAGGATGATAAGTCCAGATGGGTTAATAACGTTTCCTCGACCTGGGGGACTGAGGAGTAAAGTAAACAAAAATCAAGAGAACAAGATGCTGGTGGCTGTCTCTCACCAAAGGGCAGTGGCCAGAACTGAGGGAAGATGGTGATGGGTAATGAGAGCTACTGTCGGTGCCAGGATCTGTAAACATACCTGGAACTCTGTGAAGTGGGACGTGATCCGAGTCCTGTGTAAGCAAAGCATGGAAACGATGGAGCGCTTCCATTCTCCCAGTTGCACGTGACATGAGGAAGGCACAGATACTAGTGTGTGGAGATCTGGCTGACTTGAACGGGTTCCACAGCTCGGAGGAGGACATGGTGTGAGCTGGTACCCCAGTGGGCCATGTGCCCTTCATCAGCACCTGCTTCCCAAGCAGGTGACCATGACTGGGCCTCAAAGCCACCCTTCTCCCAACACTCAGTACAAACCATCCATGATGCTTTATCATCCTCAAGCATTTCAATTTAAGTTTGAGAAAAAGAGGGTTTAAGGGAGAAAATCCTTGGAAGTTTACCACCATGTGGAATGGGGCCATGAAACAGAAATTTCATTTAGTTATGAAAAAATAAAGAATATGTTCCTTAAACATCTGAGTATATATAGTTTAAAAAATACATATAGATATGTGAATATGCATAAGGGCTGAATATACAGTGAAATGGGGCTTTCCTGGTGGCTCAACGGTATAAAGAATCCTCCTGCCAATGCAGGAGACTCGGTTTCAATCTCTGGGTCAAGAAGAACTCCTGGAGGAGGAAATGGCAACCCATTCCAGTATTCTTGCCTGAGAAATCTCATGGACAGAGGAGGCTAACATGCTACAGTCCATGGGGTTGTAAAAGAGTGGACACGACTTAGTGACTAAACAGCAACTACATAAAATTAAACATGGTCTAGGTAGCAGGAATGGCTGAGTTAGGAGTCCTGAAAAGTACATTTGAAAGTGCAGGAAACATTTAGAAACCTTTTTTCTTCTTCAGTACCTGAAGATGAATCAAGAGGAGCAAATATAAGATAGTAAGTGGTAGTGGGCACTGAGATACTTTGGAGGGCTCCTGTCCCTTTTAGAGACAAAAACAAAACAAAACAAAACAAAACCAAACCAAACCCTGTGCAGATTAAATTTTACATGTCTGCAAGGTAAAAATAGTCTACTGGTTACCACATCAGCCCCTGCATACTGGTTTTCTTATAATGTTTCTTGGTTCTCTTATAGCTCAATGCACACTGCACTATACACTGATTTTTTAGTATACTGTCATCAGTAAAAATACCCTGTTCTTGTGGGCTAAGTCACTTCAGTCATGTCTGACTCTTTGCGATCCATGGACTGTAGCCCACCAGGCTCCTCTCTCCACAGGATTCTCCAGGCAGAATACTGGAGTAGATTGCCATTTCCTTCTCCAGGGCGTCTTCCCAACTCAGGATCAAACCCATGACTCTTGTGCTTCCTAAATTGGCAGGCAGGTTCTTTACCACTTGGGCCAGTTTCCTGGTGGCTCAGAGAGTGAAGAAACTACCTTCAGTGTAGGAGACCCAGTTTGATCCCAGGTCAGGAAGATCCCCCGGAGAAGGCAATGGCACCACATTCCAGTACTCTTGCCTGGAAAATCCCATGGATTTTCCTGGTAGGCTGCAGTCCATGGGGTCGCTAGGAGTCGGACACGACTGAGTGACTTCACTTTCACTTTTCACTTTCATGCGTTGGAGAATGAAATGGCAACTCACTCCAGTGTTCTTGCCTGGAAAATCCCATGGACAGAGGAGCCTGATGGGCTATGTAATCCATGGGGTCCCAAAGAGTCAGACATGACTGAGCAACTTTCACTTTCAAAAATACTCATTCTCCATTAATATCCCACCATTCTTTATTCACACATTGGGAAGCATTCTGCTGCTGCTGCTAAGTTGCTTTGGTCATGTCCAACTCTGTGTGACCCCATAGACGGCAGCCCACTAGGCTCCACCTAGTGGAGGCAAGAACACTGGAGTGAGTTGCCATTTCCTTCTCCAATGCATGAAAGTGAAAAGTGAAAGTGAAGTCGCTCAGTTGTGTCCGACTCCTAGTGACCCCATGGACTACAGCCTACCAGGCTCCTCCATCCATCAGATTTTCCAGGCAAGAGTACTGGAGCGGGGTGCCATTGCCTTCTCCTGGAAGCCCTCTAGATTTTTAAAATTCCTTATCTCCCACATCCAATCAGACACAAGCCTGGTTGTTTCTGTCTGTTGACAATTTTTAGAGTTAAACTTTCCCCCTTTTGTTCTGGTGAATTGAGTGTTAGTGTAAACCTAAGGCTTTTAAAAATAGCCCATTAGCTAGCTTTCTTACTCTTGGTCTTGTTTCTTTGGACTGCTTCCTTCCTTCTCCTCACTGATTATATCTCTCCTTTCCTTAAGTTTTTTTCAGTGACTTTTTGCTGTCTACAGGATCAAATAACCAGAGCAGGGCAGACACCACTTCTGCCTGACTGGCTGTATCCTTGCCCCAATGCCCAGTTATAAGTACAACAAGGAAGTCTGTTGAATAAATAAATGAATAAATAATCAAGTTATTAGAGATTTGTATTAGTCCCTTAGATGTAGCTCAGACCTACACAAACTGGTTTATTTATTCATATAGTTCTCCATGAACATTTGTTGGTTATTTATTAATTTACTGCTAAATGGAAAGAAATATGTGTGTTAGATACAGGTAGGCAAAAATGAAAAGCAAGCAAACAAACAAACAAACAAACAAACTGTGACCTCTGCCTTAGAGGATCTCAAAGCAGAGTAGGAGATGTGCATAAACCAACAACTAAGATACAATGAAAAAAGTGCTAAAAAAATAGCAGCTTAAATTTACAAGGAATATGTGTTTCAACGTTTTGCTAACTACTTTTCATGAATTATATGATTTTATTCTCAAAACAACCTATGACATAGATGCCCTTCACATTCTATAGATGAAGAAATGACATTTTAGGGAGATTAAGTAGTTTGCTCAAGGTTGTGTAACTAGTAAGTGATGGAACCTGGATTCAAACTTAAGTCTGCATTCTAAATGTGAGGCCAAGATGAAGTGCGCCCAAAGTGCTGAGAAACACTAAGTAAGGACTCTAACAAAGTCTAGAGTGAGCAGAGGAAGTGTGCAGAGATGGAGCTGCTCTAAAAGTAGACATGGGTATTACATGAAAGAATTATTCTGGAATGACTCCTTTCACGCATGGTGGCTTCCATTTAGTCATTTCTCCTCTTTCTTGTCTACCAGGTCTAAACGTTCCCAGCTCACTGAGTCCTGTTTCCAGTACTTCTGCTCCCATTGCTACCATTACTTCTTTAAAGAGATTCTGGAAGCTTCTGCACACTTCTGACACCTGCTGGATCAGGGGGGAGTGGAACAGTTGGAGGGGATGGAGAGCCTGTGTTCTGATATTCAAATACCAAGTTCCCTAGTGTGTTCAATGGCACCCTGAGAATAGGGATTTAAAATAACTTAAACAAGAAGTAATAAAAGAAATAATTTTTTCTTTCAGATCATCTGGACATTGCAATTTTTCTAAATACATTTCAAATTGTATTACCAGTTTGAATTAGCTCAAAGAAATGATTTTACATTATAATAGAATTAAATATTCTGCAGTTATTAATCTATCCAAATACTTGAAATAAATGTACCAATTAAAAGAAAAAGTACTCTAAATGAATAAGGCTAAAATCATTCATCCATTTCTACAAATATCCACTTTTTGTTTATGCTGAGTCTGTTCTACTTTGTTCCTGAAGGATCAAGAGTTTCTTTCCCCTTTTCCTTTTTTCAAATTCTTTCTCTCTTTTCCCTTCCTCCTCTGTATGTTCTGTTTTAAGCCTCTGCTTTTTCAGAAGGAAAACATGGCCATTTTAAAAATAAGTGAATAGTTTTTACAATCTCAGAAGCTATGTTTTGGCTGGCATATTTCAGATGGTGCGGTTCATTATTTCTCAAAAAATAAAATAGGTCTGCGTGCTGTGAAATTCCTCTACTGAATCCAATGCGCCTTCTCAGATTTGACTCCAAAATACTTTTCCTATGATGGGTAGGAGAAACAGAGGCTCTCTTATGGCTCCCCAGCTCATTATTACTATTAGTCTGAAATGACTGATGTGGGGTCTCAGGGCAAGAAGGTCCTATGGGAGATGGTTCCCTTGTTCATCTCCTCCTCCCCGACCACAGGCTAGGGTGAAGGAAAACCACAATAGAACATTGACGTCTTTCAAAGGCCATGGGGTTTCACCATGTTAAATATTTATTATTTCCTTTCCTGTGCATTGACTTCTTCATTTTCCTACTAGCACATTTTTTTTTTTCTTGCCCTTTACATACCAATTTGAGCAAAAAATCATTCTCAGCTTGTCAGAGGTGACTTTTTTAGGGGGAACAACTCCTATGCATTAATCTGCTCTGGCTACCATAACAAAATAATACAGGCTCTGTGGCATAAATGACAGAAACTAATTTTCTCACAGTTATGAAGGCTGGAGTCTTGCAATCAGGATCCCAGTAGGCTTGTGTTCTGGTGAGGCCTCTCTCATGGCTTGTAGAGGCCACCTTCTTGCTATGTGTTCACACAGTGGAGAGATCTTTCTCTTCTCCTCTTCTCAGTTCAGTCAGTTCAGTCACTCAGTCATGTCCAACTCTGTGATCCCATGGACTGCAGCACATCAGGCTTCCCTCTCCATCACCAACTCCTAGATCTTGCTCAAACCCATGTCCATTGAGTCGGTGATGCCATCTAACCATCTCAGACCTCTGTTGTCCCCTTCGCCTCCTGCCTCCAATCTTTCCCAGTATCAGGGTCTTTTCCAATGAGTCAGTTCTTGCCATCAGGTGGCCAAAATATTGGAGTTTCAGTTTTAGCATCAGTCCTTCCAATGAATATTCAAGGTTGATTTTCTTTCGGATTTACTGGTTTGATCTCCTTGCTGGGATTCTCAAGAGTCTTCTCCAACACCACAGTTCAAAAGCATCAATTCTTCAGCACTCAGCTTTCTTTATAGTCTAACTCTCACATCCATACATGACTACTGGAAAAACCATAGCTTTGATTATAAGGATCTTTGTCAGCAAAGTAGTGTCTCTGCTTTTTATTATACTGTCTAGTTTGGTCATAGCTTTTCTGCCAAGGAGCAAATGTCTTTTAATTTCATGGCTGCAGTCACCATCTACAGTGATTTTGGAGCCCAAGAAAATAAAATCTCTCACTGTTTCCATTGTTTCCCCATCTATTTGCCATGAAGTGATGGGACCAGATGCCATGATCTTCATGATTTGAATGCTGAATTTTAAGCCAACTTTTTCACTCTCCTCTTTCACTTTCATCAAGAGGCTCTCCAGCTCCTCTTCACTTTCTGCCATTAGGGTGGTGCCATCTGCCTATCTGAAGTTATTGATATTTCTCCTGGCAATCTTGATTCCAGCTTGTGCTTCATCCAGTCCAGCATTTCACATGATGGATATAAGTTAATTAAGCAGGGTGACAATATACAGCCTTGATGTACTCCTTTCCCAATTTGGAACCAGTCTGTTGTTCAATGAGCATTTCTAACTGTTGCCTCTTGACCTGCGTACAGATTTCTCAGGATGTAGGTAAGGTGGTCTGGTATTCCCATCTTTTAAAGAATTTTCCACAGTTTGTTGTGATCTACAGAGTCAAAGGCTTTGGCATAATTAATAAAGCAGAAGTAGATATTTTTCTGGAACTCTTTTGCTTCTTCTATGATCCAACGGGTGATGGCAATTTGATCTGTGTTTCCTCTGCCTTTTCTAAATCCAGCTTGAACATTTGTAAATCCATGGTTCACATACTGTTGAAGCCTGGCTTGGAGAATTTTGAACATTACTTTGCTAGCGTGTGAGATGAGTGCAATTGTGCAGTAGTTTGAACATCCTTTGGCACTGCCGATCTTTTTAAATAGTTCTTCTGTGTTTTCTTGTGTGTACCTCTTCTGCTTCTGTTAGGTCCATGCCATTTCTGTCCTTTATTGTGCCCATCTTTGCAAATGTTCTGTTGGTATTTCTAGTTTTCTTGAAAAGTTCTCTAGTCTCCCATACTATTGTTTTCCTCTATTTCTTTGTATTTATCACTAAGGAAGGCCACAAATCCTATCAAATTAGGACTTCACCCTTATTATATATCTAACTATAATTACTTCCTAAAAGCCCTATCTCCAAATACAGTCACATTTGGGGATTAAGGATTCAACATATGAATGTTGGAGGAGGGCATGTTTCAGTTGGAGCACATTATATCTAAGTCTTTGACCTAAGTATGCTTAATCATATCCAATGCATGTAGCTCAAAGGGGAAGATTAAATGAGATGATTGATGTGTACAAAAGTTCTTTGCACATTGTAAAGTCCTATAAAAATGGAGGATATTAGTTATTGAAAACAATAATATTGAAGGAATATTCAGTAATTAGAGAGGCTAGTATACTTTTGACTTCTGAGATGTATACAGATATTTGTCAGTCTGGGTAAACTGGGACAGCAATGTCCTAAAATAGACTACACAATGAATATGTAATTATTTTAATAGATAATGAAGCATTACTTTTGTCTAAGCAATTAGTTTTAGGATATCTAACAATTACATCCTGCACTCCTTCTAAAATTGCATTCTACATCAAATTAAATTATCCTGATAACATTTAAATAACACTAATAACCTTAGTCAACACATTTGAAAATCTTCCAAAACAGACCTCCACTTGCATTAAGTTCCTGATTTATGTGAATAACATCAAAAAATTAAAAGCCTTGTGATTTTAATTTTTCTAATTATTATTTATTATTTTGGGTTACTAACAATATAACCAATGCTGTGTAAAATGAGAAAAAAAATTGTACCAGCATGAAGACTTAGAATTTAATCAGAAGATCAAATAATTCAAATTCAAGAACATAGATTTGAAAGATGGTTAGAACTTCAAGCTTTACTTTTTGGGGATGATCACCTATTTTTAGAACTGTTTCATCACAGTGTCCTCAGCAACTATCATTGGTGGTCACCCAAGACAGGTGCTGCTTTTACAAAGCTGTACTCAGATTGACTTCCTTCTTATATTTGTGTTAGTCAATACAGCAATAGTGGACAGATATTATTCTCAAAGGAAGGGTCTCCTCCACCACTGGAACCCAAGGGAATAATTCCTTCACAGACATAGGCATTCTGATCTCTCATTCTGTACAGATAACTGATCATATTTATAATAATATTAGTAAAAATAATAGCAACAATAAAATCAATAAACAAAAATAGCAATGTTTTTACTAAAGTATAGTTGATTTCCAATGTTGTGTTAATTTCAGGGGCACAGCAAAGTGATTCAGTTTTATATATATATATACACACACATATTCTTTTATGTATTCTTTTCCTTTGTGGTTTATTACAGGATGTTGAATATAGTTCCTTGTGCTAAAACAGTAGAACCATATTATTTATCTGTTTTATATATTGTAGCTTGTATTGCTGATCTGAAACTTCTAATTTATTCCTCCCCTAGTCCCTTTCCACTTTGATAACCGTAAGTTTGTTTTCTATGTCTGTGATTCTGTTTCTGTTTTGTAAATAAGTTCATTTGTGTGATACTTTAGATTCCACATGTAAGTGATATATGGTATTCATCTTTCTCTTTCTGCCTTACTGCACTTAGCATGATAATCTCTAGGTCCATCATGTTGCTGCAAGTGGCACTGTTTCACTCTTTTTCTATGACTGAGTAATATTCCAGTGTGTGTGTGTGTGTGTGTGTGTGTGTGTATATGTGTGTGTGTATGAATTAATACCTGTCAATGGACTGTAAAAAAAATCTGTGACCTAACATAGTTTAAAGTCACAGAAGTAAATGTAAGTTCAGACAATTACTGTGTGCTTCTTTCTCATAGGACTTTCTTCAATGTTTTATATTGCTAATAGTAATAATTAAGAAAAAACTATAGCATGCTTCCCCCCCCCAATTCTACACCAGCTTCACTTTATTTTTGGTATTAGTTTTATTCTAGTCTAGTTGCTTTATAATGTATTAGTTTCTGCTGTACTGCAAAGTAAATCAGCTGTACATATGCATATGTCTCCTCTTCTTTGTGATTTCCTTCCCACTTCAGTCACCACATAGCACTGAGTAGAGTTCCTTGTGCTATACAGTAGGTTCTTATTAGTTTTTTATTTTATACATAGTAATGTATATATGCCAATCCCAATCTCCCAATTCATCTACCTCTCTTCCCCCACTGGTATCTGTATGTCCATTCTTTATATCTATCTCTCTTTCTAGCATGCTCTTATTGTATGTAAGGCACTATGTTTAACGCCAGGGGACTACAAATATGAACAAAACATGCGGCTCCTATGTATTCAGAGTCATAAAATCTTATAGCAGAATTATGAAATGTATACGAACAACGGCAAAACAAGGCAGATTGGGAAAACACCATAGAGCAGGCATAAAGACATTCTTGAAGAAACAGTCAAAGAGATTAAGACTTCATGGAAGAAGCAGTATTTGAACTGGGTTTTGAATAATAAATGGAATTTAACCAAGTACAGTGCAGGGAAGAACAGTCTGAACAGGATTAGCAGCCTGAATAAATGTGGAGAAAGAAAACATGAAGTAATACTTGTACCATGGATTTGGGGAGCAGTGGGAAATAGAGTAAATTATTGGGTCATAAAATACCTTAAAATGCCACTTAAAAGGGAGAAAAGTAAATTTACAGCTCTGTAGCAGTAGTCTAGTTCAAATAGAAATACAGCCCAAAGGAAAGAACTGGGAAAGAATTTCAATGTAAAGATGCATGTTATATGTAGGTTTCACCGTTAAATATGTTACAGAACTGTGAGGCAGAGAAGGAGACCAGGAAAATGTAATGGTTTAATAGGTGTAAAATACAGTAGAAGATATTGTATTGCTCAAGTTTTATGGAGGAAATTAATCTGATCCCATAGGATTACCCATAGGCATAACATAATTTTGTTGTTATTGTTCACTCACTAAGTCATGTTCGACTCTGTGACCCCATGGACTGCAGGGCACCAGGCTTTCCTGTCTTTTACTATCTCCCAGAGTTTGCTCAAAGTTATATTCTTTGATTCAGTGATGCCCTCTAACCACCTTATTCTCTGTTGTCCCCTTCTTTTCCTGCCCTCAATCTTTCCCAAGAGTCTTTTCCAATGAGTCAGCCCTTTGCATCAGGAGGCCAAACTATTGAAGCTTCAGCTTCAACAATGGTCCTTCAATGAATATTCAGGGTTGATTTCCTCTAGGATTAACTGGTTTGATCTCCTTGCAGTCCAAGGGACTCTCAAGAGTCTTTTCCAACACCACAGTTCAAAAGCATCAATTCTTTGGCACTCAACCTTCTGTTAGCTTTTGATAATTAACCACTATTTATAACCTCAAAAGAATGGTATTAATTAACCTTTTTACTATAGGTACAATGGAGATTCTCTTGCTGCTTAGAAAGAAGTAAGACACTGGTTTTAATTTTCTCTTATAGAAATTGAGAAACTACTTACCCAGATAAACATGAAAGTTTATTCTTCAGGGTGAGTCCACAGTGGGCACCAAAATGGGCGAAGTAGGAGAAGAGGAGGTGTAGGTGACACCCGTGCTGAAAGTCAGTGGTGGCTCAGCCAAGCCCCAAGGCAGATCTGTAGCATCTGAAGAAGACAGAGTTAAACATTTAGATTAGAATCTTCTGAGATTTGTGAGGGAGAATGTGAGGGAGGGAAGAAAAGGGGAGGATGGTGCTTAGTGGTATGAACACTTTATAGAGGAGGGAGAAAGACTGGGGGCAATGATAGTGCCTGAGAAGATATCAAGCAGGGGAGAATCAGGAGAGAGTAACATCATGGAAAGAAAAGTACCAGAGGGAATCAAGAGTGTTAGTCCCTCAGTCATGTCTGACTCTTTTGCAAACCCAAGGACTGTAGCCTGCCAGGCTCATCTGTCCATGGGATTTTTGGCAAGAATACTGGAATGGGTTGCCATTTCCTTCTCCAGGGGATTTTCCTGATCTAGGGATTGAAACCAGGTCTCCCACGTTGCAGGCTGATTCTTTACCTCCTGAGCCACAAGGGAAGCCCACACCAGAGGGAATTGGTGGTCAACAGTGTGTGTAATGCTGAGAGAGACTGAGAGTATGCTGTTCAAGAAGAGGTTGGTGGACTTGAGATTAGTACTTTACTCAAGACCTCAAGGAAAGCTGTTTTAGCAGAATGGTGGGATAGATACCACGTTGAAAGATACTGAAGAGGTACCCAACTGAGAATATGGAGAAGGAAGTCTTGCCCACACACTGGAGATGCATAGTGATGGTAGCTCACTTGAGAGGGTGAAAGGGAAGCATGCTGTAAAAGAGCAGGAGAAATGGGATTCAAAGATGAGAGAGGGGAGAGTTGAAGAAATAAAGTTGCAGAGGGAGTGGAAAAGCATTGAAAGAATCAAGATGCAGAGAAATTCCTTGAGATAAAGGTTAGTAATATGAATATTAATAATATTATAATATAAAATAATATTTATATCCTTTGTCGGATTCAATCTTTCATAAGGAGAGTAAGACTAGTATTAGAAACTTGAAGGAATGGGAAGGCTAACAATAGCCATAGTTAAATACTGCATAGCAAAAAGAGTAAAACAGTTCCTGAGTAGCAGTGAGGAAGAGCTGAGCTAAGAGAATATGGTGGGCCCAAACTCTAATTTCTTGACTTCCTCTGGCCCTACTCAGCAGCCAGGAAGTGAGAGCAGAAGCAGAGGGATTAATGAGAGGCTTGCCAGAAGGCCAGGCAGAATGAGATCCGTTGGGTCCAATCCAGATAGGGAAGAATGTGAAGCCACACTGTGTGTTGTTTCCCATCAGCTGGTCCAGTGTCCCAGGCTTGACTGTAGACATGTGGGGATGGAGCAGCACAGAGGTCAGGAGCGTGGGCTTCGGGCTTAGGATGGACCTGGTTGAGGACTGCAGTTCTGAGAGAGACTTGTAAAAACTGGCTTTCATAATGAAGCAAATTTGACCTCAGGAGATAGGATTCCTGGATACTTTGTTTAAGAACTGGAGATCAAACCGCATTTGCATCTTGTCTGCTGCCATAAACGAATTAGCCTAAACCTTAAATAAGACCTCCCTGAGAATAGCATGTTATAAAACCAAAACACATGGAAATTGGTTCCTTTGTTTAAAACATAAACTTTGCTGCTGAAAGTCTAACTAAATATACTTGTGTTGTGCTGTGCTTAGTCGCTCAGTTGTGCCTGACTCTTGGCGATCCCATAGATTGTAGCCCACCAGGCTCCCCTGTCCATGGGGATTTTCCAGGCAAGAATGCTGGAGTGGGTTGCCATGCCCTTCTCCAGGAAGTATACTTGCTGCTGCTGCTGCTGCTAAGTTGCTTCAGTCATGTCCGACTCTGTGTGACCCCATAGACGGAAGCCCACCAGGCTCCCCCGTCCCTGGGATTCTCCAGGCAAGAACACTTGTATAAATAAATCAACTTCAATTCATAGAAATTTAAAAATTATTTGTGTGTTTTGATCAGTGCTGTAACAGACCTGCTGAGTCTTTTGAACATTAGTTACCTGACATTAGAGGGAACAGATTGCAACCTCCTTCCAAATCATCATTGCAGTCTGTATGACTCTATCATGCATAGTTTTGATTGGGAAATATATGCTTTCCCTTTATTCCAAGCTCTGTATTCATAATCTATGTTTAGCTATTTTTCTTCCCTAAAGGTAAAAATCAGTAAGAAAAAATTTGAGGACAAAGAGGTTAGTGTCTAGTTTTTTGAGAGAATGGCTTATTCCTTCAAGGAGAATAATTTACACTGAAGTCTAATAATTGCAACATTAAATATTAAAGAAATAAAGCAGTTAATTAAAAACAAAGGCAAATCTTTTTGTCTCAAATATAGTAACTTGTGATAAATCTGAGAGAACAACTGGTACATCAATACCTTATTTCAGAATGGATAAAATACTGAATTTCTCATTTTTATGAAGTTCTTTTTTAAGACTAACATTTTGTGATATATTTATATATAATAAAAATGCAACCTTTAAAAAATATGTTCTAATAAGCTTTGACAAATGTATTTACCCATACAAGTACCACCACAATCTAGACAAACAGTACTTGCATTATTCTAAAATGTCTGTCTCTTTGAGCTAATTCCCCACCCATCCCCTGCAGGAAGCACTTCTGTTCCACTTGCTGAAAGTCTAGTTTGGTTCCACCTGCTCTAGAATTTCATGTAATGGGAATCATATAAGAGGTATGCTTTTTTCCCTAGCTTCTCTTACTAAGTGGATTGCATTTAGTTCAGTTCAGTCGCTCAGTTGTGTCAGACTGTTTGTAATCCCATGGACTGCAGCACACCAGGCTTCCCTGTCCATCACCAATTCCCAGCGCTTGCTCAAACTCATGTCCATTTAGGCAGTGATGCCATCCAACCATTTCATCCTCTGTTGTCCCCTTCTCCTCCTGCCTTCAATCTTTCCCAGCATCAGGGTCTTTTCCAATGAGTCAGTTCTTTGTATCAGGTGGCCAAAGTATTGGAGCTTCAACTTCAGCATCAGTCTTTCCAATGAATATTCAGGACTGATTTCCTTTAGGATGGACTGGTTGGATCTCTTTGCAGTCCAAGGGACTCTCAAGAGTCTTCTTCAACATCACAGTTCAAAAGCATCAATTCTTCCATGCTTTATGCTCCAACTCTCAGATCTGTACATGACTACTGGAAAAACCATAGCTTTCACTAGATGGACCTTTGTTGGCAAAGTAAGTCAGTTCAGTTCAGTTCAGTCACTCAGTCGTGTCCGACTCTTTGCCACCCCATGAATTGCAGCACATCAGGCCTCCCTGTCCATCACCAACTCCCAGAGTTCACTCAGACTCACGTCCATCGAGTCAGTGATGCCATCCAGCCATCTCATCCTCTGTCGTCCCCTTCTCCTCCTGCCCCCAATCCCTCCCAGCATCAGACTCTTTTCCAGTGAGTCAACTCTTCCCATGAGGTGGCCAAAGTACTGGAGTTTCAGCTTTAGCATCATTCCTTCCAAAGCAATCCCAGGGCTGATCTCCTTCAGAATGGACTGGTTGGATCTCCTTGCAGTCCAAGGGACTCTCAAGAGTCTTCTCCAACACCACAGTTCAAAAGCATCAATACTTTGCCACTCAGCCTTCTTCACAGTCCAACTCTCACATCCATACATGACCACTGGAAAAACCATAGCCTTGGCTAGATGGACCTTTGTTGTTAAAGTAATGTCTCTGCTTTTGAATATGCCATCTAGGTTGGTCATAACTTTCCTTCCAAGGAGTAAGCGTCTTTTAACTTCATGGCTGCAGTCACCATCTGCAGTGATTTTGGAGCCCCCCAAAATAAAGTCTGACACTGTTTCCACTGTTTCCCCATCTATTTCCCATGAAGTGATGGGACCGGATGCCATGATCTTCGTTTTCTAAATGTTGAGCTTTAAGCCAACTTTTTCACTCTCCACTTTCACTTTCATCAAGAGGCTTTTGTGTTCCTCTTCATTTTCTGCCATAAGTGTGGTGTCATCTGCATATCTGAGGTTATTGATATTTCTCCCGGCAATCTTGATTCCAGCTTGTGCTTCTTCCAGCCCAGCGTTTCTCATGATGTACTCTGCATATAAGTTAAATAAGCAGGGTTACAATATATAGCCTTGACGTGCTCCTTTTCCTATTTGGAACCAGTCTGTTGTTCCATGTCCAGTTCTAACTGTTGCTTCCTGACCTGCATACAAATTTCTCAAGAGCCAGACCAGGTGGCCTGGTATTCCCATCTCTTGAAGAATTGTCCACAGTTTATTGTGATCCACACAGTCAAAGGCTTTGGCATAGTCAATAAAGCAGAAATAGATGTTTTTCTGGAACTCTCTCACTTTTTCCATGATCCAGTGGATGTTGGCAATTTTGTCTCTGGTTCCTCTGCCTTTTCTAAAATCAGCTTGAACATCAGGAAGTTCACGGTTCACGTATTGCTGAAGCCTGGCTTGGAGAATTTTGAGCCAAAATTACTTTGCTAGCGTGTGAGATGAGTGCAATTGTGTGGTAGTTTGAGCCTTCTTTGGCATTGCCTTTCTTTGGGATTGGAATGAAAACTGACATTTTCCAGTCTTGTGGCCAGTGCTGAGTTTTCCAAATTTGCTGGCACATTGAGTGCAGCACTTTCACAGCATCATCTTTCAGGATTTGAAATAGCTCAACTGGAATTCCATCACCTCCACTAGCTGTGTTCGTAGTTATGCTTTCTAAGGCCCACTTGACTTCACATTCCAGGATGTCTGGCTCTAGGTCAGTGATCACATCATCATGATTATCTGGGTTGTGAAGATCTTTTTTGTACAGTTCTTCTGTGTATTCTTGCCATCTCTTCTTACTATCTTCTGCTTCTGTTAGGTCCATACCATTTCTGTCCTTTATCGAGCCCATCTTTGCATGAAATGTTCCCTTGGTATCTCTAAGTTTCTTGAAGAGATCTCTAATCTTTCCCATTCTGTTGTTTTCCTCTATTTCTTTGCATTGATCGCTGAAGAAGGCTTTCTTATCTCTTCTTGCTATTCTTTGGAATTCTGCATTCAGATGCTTATATCTTTCCTTTTTCTCCTTTGCTTTTCGCTTCTCTTCTTTTCACAGCCATTTGTAAGGCCTCCCCAGACAGCTGTTTTGCTTTTTTGCATTTCTTTTCCATGGGGATGGTCTTGATCCCTGTCTCCTGTACAGTGTCATGAACCTCTGTCCACAGTTCATCAGGCACTCTGTCTATCAGATCTAGTCCCTTAAATCTATTTCTCACTTCCACTGTATAATCATAAGGGATTTGACTTAGGTCATACCTGAATGGTCTAGTGGTTTTCTCTACTTTCTTCAATTTAAGTCTGACTTTGGCAATAAGGAATTCATGATCTGAGCCACAGTCAGCTCCTGGTCTTGTTTTTGTTGACTTTATAGAGCTTCTTCATCTTTGGCTGCAAAGAATATAATCAATCTGATTTCAGTGTTGACCATCTGGTGATGTCCATGTGTAGAGTCTTCTCTTGTGTTGTTGGAAGAGGGTGCTTGTTATGACCAGTGCATTTTCTTGGCAAAACTCTAAAGTCTTTGCCCTACTTCATTCTGTATTCCAAGGCCAAATTTGCCTGTTACTCCAGGTGTTTCTTGACTTCCTACTTTTGCATTCCAGTCCCCTATAATGAAAAGGACATCTTTTTTGGGTGTTAGTTCTGAAGGGTCTTGTAGGTCTTCATAGAACCATTCAACTTCAGCTTCTTCAGCGTTACTGGTTGGGGCATAGGAAAGTTGGGGCTAAGTAAAGTTTCTGCTTTTTAATATGCTGTCTAGGTTGGTCATAGCTTTTCTTCCGAGGAGCAAATGTCTTTTAATTTCATGGCTGCAGTCACCATCTACAGCGATTTTGGAGCCCAAGAAAATAAAGCCTCTCAGTGTTTCCATTGTTTCTCCATCTATTTGCCATGGATTGATGGGAACGAATGCCATGGTCTAATTTTTTTGAACATTAAGTTTTAAACCAGCTTTTTCACTCTCCTCCTTCACCTTCAACAAGAGGCTCTTTAGTTCATTTTCACTTCTTGCCATAAGAGTGGTGTCATCTGCATATCTGAGGTTATTAATGTTTCTCCTGGTAAACTTGATTCCAGCTTGTGCTTCATCAAGCCCAGCATTTCACATGATGTACTCTTCATAAAATTTAGATAAGCAGGGTGGCAATATACAGCCTTGACGTACTCCTTTTTCTATTTGGAATCAGTCTGTTGTTCCATGTGCAGTTCTAACTGTTGCATCTTGACCAGCATACAGATTTCTCAGGAGGCTGGTCAGGTGGTCTGGTATTCCTATCTCTTAAAGAATTTTCCAGTTTATTGTGATCTACCCAGTCAAAGGCTTTGGTGTAATCAATAAAGCAGATGTTTTTCTGGAACTCCCTTGGTTTTTTGATGATCCAGTGGACGTTGGCAATTTGATCTCTGGTTCCTCTGCCTTTTCTAAAAGCAGCTTGAACATCTGTAAGTTCATGGTTCATGTACTGCTGAAGCCCTGCTTGGAGAATTTTGAGCATTACCTTGATAGTGTGTGAGATGAGAGGCAATTGTGTAGCAGTTTGAACACTTGTTGGCATTGCCTTTCTTTAAATTGGAATGAAAACTGATCTTTTCCAGTATGTGGCCACTAATGAGTTTTCCAAATTTGCTGGCATATTGAGTGCAGCGCTTTCACAGCATCATCTTTCAGGATTTGAAATAGCTCAACTGGAATTCCATCACCTCCACTAGCTTTGTTTGTAGTGATGCTTCGTAAGGCCCACTTGACTTTGGGCTCCAGGATATCTGGCTCTAGGTGAGTGATCACACCATCATGGTTATCTGGGTCATGAAGATCTTTTTTGTATAGTTCATTTGTGTATTCCTGCCATCTCTTCTTAATATCTTTTGCTTCTGTTAGATCCATGTGATTTCTGTCCTTTACTGAGCCCATCTTTGCATGAAGTGTTCCCTTGGTATCTCTAATTTTCTTGAAGAAACCTCAGTCTTTCCTATTCTGTTGTTTCCCTCTATTTCTTCACATTGATCCCTGAGGCTTTCTTATCTCTCCTTGCTATTCTTTAGAACTCTGCATTCAGATGGGTATATCTTTCTTTTTCTCCTTGCCTTTAGTTTCTCTTCTTTTCTCAGCTCTTTGTAAGGCCTTCTGAGACAACCCTTAGCCTTTTTGCATTTCTTTTTCTTGGTTGGTCTTGATCACTGCCTCCTGTACAATGTCAGAAACTTCTGTCCACAGTTCTTCAGACACTCTGTCTATCAAATGTAATCCCTTGACCCTATTTTTCACTTCCACTGTATAATCATAATGGATTTGATTTAGGTCATACTGAATTTTCTAGTCGTTTCCCCTACTTTCTTCAATTTAAGTCTGAATTTGGCAATAAGGTATTCATGATCTGAGCCACAGTCAGCTCCTGGTCTTGTTTTTGCTGACTGAATAGAGCTTCTCCATTTTTGGCTGCAAAGAATATAATCATTCTGATTTTGGTATTGACTATCTGGTGATGTCCATGTGTAGAGTCTTCTCTTGTGTTGTTGGAAGAGGGCACATGTTATGACCTGTATGTTCTCTTGGCATAACTCTATTAGCTTTTGCCCTGCTTCAGTTTGTACTCAGAGGCCAAATTTGCCTGTTATTCCAGGTGTCTCTTGACTTCCTACTTTTGCATTCCAGTCTGCTATGATGAAAAGGACATCTTTTTGGGTGTTAGTTCTAGAAGAGCTTGCAGGTCTTCATAGAACCGTTCAGTTTCAGCTTCTTCATCATTACTGGTTGGGGCATAGACTTGGATTACTGTGATGTTGAATAGTTTGCCTTGGAAATGAACAAAGATCATTCTTTCATTTTTGAGATTGCACCCAAGTACTGCCTTC
This sequence comes from Bos javanicus, assembly GCF_032452875.1. NCBI lineage: Eukaryota > Metazoa > Chordata > Mammalia > Artiodactyla > Bovidae > Bos > Bos javanicus. The sequence goes on along the minus strand of NC_083882.1, from coordinate 19,973,567 downwards.
TGGACTCTTTTGTTGACTATGAGGGTTACTCCGTTTCTTCTGAGGGATTCTTGCCCACAGTAGTAGATATAATGGTCATCTGAGTTAAATTCACCCATTGCAGTCCATTTTAGTTCACTGATTCCTAAAACATCCATGTTCACTCTTGCGAACTCCTGTTTGACTATTTCTAATTTACCTTGAATCATGGACCTAACATTCCAAGTTCCTATGCAATATTCTTCTTTACAGCATTGGATTTACTTCCATCACGAGTCTCATCCACAACTGGCATTGTTTTTGCTTTGGCTCCATCTCTTCATTCTTTCTGGAGTTATTTCTCCACTCTTCTCCAGTAGCATGTTGGGTAACTACTGACCTGGGGAGTTCATCCTTCAATGCCATATCTTTTTGGTTTTTCATACTGTTCATGGGGTTCTCAAGGTAAGAATATTGTAGTGGTTTGCCATTCCCTTCTCCAGTGGACCATGTTTTGTCAGAACTCTCCACTATGACCAGTCCATCTTGGGTGGCCCTACATGGCATGGTTAATAGTTTCATTGAGTTAAACAAGGCTGTGGTCCATGTGATCAGTTTAATTAGTTTTCTGTGATTGTGGTTTTCATTCTGTCCCTCTGGAAGCTTCCTGATGGGAGAGACTGACTCTGGAGGAAACTGGGTCTTGTTCTGATGGGTGGGCTCATGCTCAGTAAATCTTTAATCCAATTTTCTGTTGATGGGTGGGCAGGGTCTCTGTTCCTTCCCTGTTGTTTGATCTAAGACCAAACTATAGTGGAGGTATTGCATTTATCAGTAGTTTACTCCTTTTTGTTTTTGTTTTTTATTCTTAAGTAGTGCTCCATCATATGGTTATCCTGAAATTCATTTATACATTCACCTATTTGGTGGACATTGGAGCTCTTTTCAGTTTGGAGTTACTATGAATAAAGCTGCAGTTATTTGAGTTCAACTCTTTTGATGGACACATGTTCTTTTTTTATGGGTAAATTGCTGACAGTGGAATTTCCTGATTACACATTAAAACAGTTTTTACTTTATAAGAAGGGACTGAGCAGTTTGCCTAATTTCAACTAGCATTGTATGAAATTTCCAGTTGCTTGACAGTTTTGTTAATATCACTAATGATGTTTTATTTTTCATGTTTGTGATTTTTTGGAATTTCAAATTCCTTTCCTGGAATTCTTTGAGGTTTGTTTTGAAAAAGAGATTCTCCAAAAAGGATTTATTTTTTGTTCTTCTAGCTATTCTATAACGAAAATCAAATATCCTTGCATCAGTTCAATTCAGTTCAGTTCAGTCGCTCGTCATGTCCGACTCTTTGCGACCCCATGAATCACAGCACGCCAGGCCTCTCTGTCCATCACCAACTCCCGGAGTTCACTCAAACTCACATCCATTGAGTCAGTGATGCCATCCAGCCATCTCATCCTCTGTCGTCCCCTTCTCCTCCTGCCCCCAATCCCTCCCAGCATCAGAGTCTTTTCCAATGAGTCAACTCTTCGCATGAGGTGGCCAAAGTACTGGAGTTTCAGCTTTAGCATCATTCCTTCTGAAGAACACCCAGGGCTGATCTCCTTTAGAATGGACTGGTTACATTTCTGTTTCTACATGCTCAGATTTTGTTCTTTCTGAGGCATAGCTCTTCATAATTCCCTGAATTTCTGAACTTTTACTGCTTTGCTCTGTACCAATATCCCTGTCCCATTCTCAGTTACCTGAAGTAGTGAGTGAGTCTACTTCACAACTACTGCTGCTAAGTTGCTTTGATCGTGTCCGACTCTGTGTGACCCAAGAGAACCTAAAAATGTATCCTGAGTTGTAAGCAACTATCGATATATGGGTACTATGCCAAGAAAGAAATCTAGAGGTTCTTCCATAGCCTGCCATACCATCTTGGGGTCTGGACTTCCAAATTTATTTGGAAGAAACAAGTCTACCTTCCAGTGCCCTCCAAGAATATTGTCGAATTATGAGAAAGCTAATCCTTAGTTAGATTGATAAGGAGTCCAGGGCCCTTGTGGAGGAAGGGATCCAGGGCCCTCAAGGAGAAAGGTGTCTGAGGCTCTCAAGGAGGAGAAAAGGACAAACATTTTTTTTTCTACATTGTTTAGTCTTAGTCTCTTCAGTCGTGTCAGACTGTTTGCCACCCTATGGACTGTAACCCACCAGGCTTCTCTGTCCATGGGATTCTCCAGGCAAGAATACTAGAGTGGGTTGCCATGCCCTACTCCAGAGGATGTTCTCTGCCCAGGGTTCGAACCTGCGGCTCCTGCATTGCAGGCAGACTCTTTACCACTGAGCCACCTGGGAAACCCAAAACTTCCCTCATGGCTCAGATGGTAAAAGGATTTACTTGCAGTGTGGGAGACCTGGGTTTGATCCCTGGGTTGGAAAGATCCCCTGGAGAAGGAAATGGCAACCCACTTCAGTACTCATGCCTGGAAAATCCCATAAACAGAGGAGCCTCGTAGGCTACAGTCCATGGGGTCGCAAAGAGTCAGACATGACTGAGTGACTTCACTTTCACTTTGTATTAGTCAATGTAACAATGAATCTTGCTCAAGGACATGTTTCTGTTTAACAAGAACCTCTGACTAACCTTGTTATCTTAAGATGTATGTTGTGGGAATGGGTCTGGTAAGATCTTTCTATGGTTAGTTCTAATCCTGTTATATAGACCTTTTAGAACTAACACCCCAAAAAGATGACCTTTTCATTATGTGGGACTGGGATGCAAAAGTCGGAAGTCAAGAAACACTGGGGTAACAGGCAAATTTGGCCTTGGAATACAAAATGAGCAGGGAAAAGGCTAATAGAGTTTTGCCAAGAGAACGCCCCGGTCATAGCAAACACCCTCTTCCAACAACACAAGAGAAGACTCTACACATGGACATCACCAGATGGTCAACACCAGAAGCAGATTGATTATATTCTTTGCAGCCAAAGATGGAGAAGCTCTATACAGTCAGCAAAAACAAGACCGGGAGCTGAGTGTGGCTCAGATCATGAACTCCTTCTTGCCAAATTCAGACTTAAATTGAAGAAAGTAGGGAAAACCACTAGACCATTCAGTTCAGTTCAGTTCAGTCACTCAGTTCTGTCCGACTCTGCAACCCTATGAATCACAGCACACCAGGCCTCCCTGTCCATCATCAACTCCCGGAGTTTACTCAAACTCACATCCATCGAGTCAGTGATGCCATCCAGCCATCTCATCCTCTGTCATCCCCTTCTACTCCTGCCCTCAATCCCTCCCAGCATCAGGTCTTTTCCAATGAGTCAACTCTTTGCATGAGGTGGCCAAAGTATTGGAGTTTAGACCTAAATCAAATCACTTATGATTATACAGTGGAAGTGAGAAATAGATTTAAGGGACTAGATCTGATAGATAGAGTGCCTGATGAATTATGGATGGAGGTTCGTAACATTGTACAGGAGACAGGGATCAAGACCATCCCCATGGAAAGGAAATGCAAAAAAGCAAAATTGCTGTCTGGGGAGGCCTTACAAATAGCTGTGAAAAGAAGAGAAGTGAAAAGCAAAGTGGAAAAGGAAAGATATAAGCGTCTGAATGCAGAGTTCCAAAGAATAGCAAGGAGAGATAAGAAGGCCTTCCTCAGCGATCAATGCAAAGAAATAGAGGAAAACAACAGAATAGGAAAGACTAGAGATCTCTTGAAGAAAATTAGAGATACCAACTGAAACTCCAGTATTTTGGCCACCTCATGTGAAGAGTTGACTCATTGGAAAAGACTCTGATGCTGGGAGGGATTGGGGGCAAGAGGAGAAGGGGACGACAGAGGATGAGATGGCTGGATGGCATCACTGACTCAATGGACATGAGTCTCAGTGAACTCCGGGAGTTGGTGATGGACAGGGAGACCTGGCATGCTGAGATTCATGGGGTCGCAAAGAGTCAGGCACGACTGAGCGACTGATCTGATCTGATCTGAAGGGAACATTTCATGCAAAAATGGGTTAGATAAAGGACAGAAATGGTATGGACCTAACAGAAGCAGAAGATATTAAGAAGAGATGGCAAGAATACACAGAAGAACTGTACAGAAAAGATCTTCATGACCCAGATAATCACGAAGTGTGATCACTCACCTAGATCCAGACATCCTGGAATGTGAAGTCAAGTGGGCCTTAGAAAGCATCACTATGAACAAAGCTAGTGGAGGTGATGGAATTCCAGATGAGCTCTTTCAAATCCTGAAAGATGATGTTGTGAAAGTGCTGCGCTCAATATGCCAGCAAATTTGGAAAACTCAGCAGTGCCCACAGGACTGGAAAATGTCAGTTTTCATTCCAATCCCAAAGAAAGGCAATGCCAAAGAAGGCTCAAACTACTGCACAATTGCACTCATCTCACATGCTAGTAAAGCAATGCTCAAAATTCTCCAAGCCAGGCTTCAGCAATATGTGAACCGTGAACTTCCTGATGTTCAAGCTGGTCTTAGAAAAGGCAGAGGAACCAGAGATCAAATTGCCAACATCTGCTGGATCATGGAAAAAGCAAGAGAGTTCCAGAAAACATCTATTTCTGCTTTATTGACTATGCCAAAGCCTTTGACTGTGTGGATCACAATAAACTGTGGACAATTCTTCAAGAGATGGGAATACCAGACCACCTGACCTGCCTCTTGAGAAACCTATATGCAGGTTAGGAAGCAACAGTTAGAACTGGACATGGAACAGCAGACGGGTTCCAGATAGGAAAAGGAGTGTGTCAAGGCTGTATATTGTCACCTTGCTTATTTACCTTCTATGGAGAGTACATCATGAGAAACGCTGGGCTGGAAGAAGCACAAGCTGGAATCAAGATTTCTGGGAGAAATATCAATAACCTCAGATATGCAGATGACACCACACTTATGGCAGAAAGTGAAGAGGAACTAAAAAGCCTCTTGATGAAAGTGAAAGAGGAGAGTGAAAAAGTTGGCTTAAAGCTCAACATTCAGAAAACGAAGATCATGGCCTCTGGTCCCATCACTTCATGGGAAATAGATGGGAAAACAGTGGAAACAGTGTCAGACTTTATTTTTTTGGGCTCCAAAATCACTGCAGATGGTGATTGCAGCCTTGAAATTATAAGACGCTTACTCCTTGGAAAGAAAGTTATGACCAACCTAGATAGCATATTAAAAAGAAGAGACATTTTTTTTTGCCAACAAAGGTTTGTCTAGTCAAGGCTATGGTTTTTCGAGTGGTCATGTATGGATGTGAGAGTTGGACTGTGAAGAAAGCTGAGCACCAAAGAATTGATGCTTTTGAACTGTGGTGTTGGAAAACACTTTTGAGAGTCCCTTAGACTGCAAGGAGATCCAACCAGTCCATTCTAAAGGATATCAGTCCTGACTGTTCATTGGAAGGACTGATGCTGAAGCTGAAACTCCAATACTTTGGCCACCTCCTGTGGGGAGTTGACTCATTGGAAAAGACTCTGATGCTGGGAGGGGTTGGGGGCAGGAGGAGAAGGGGACGACAGAAGATGAGATGGCTGGAAGGCATTATCGACTTGATGAACATGAGTTTGAGTAAGCTCTGGGAGTTGGTGATGGACAGGGAGGCCTGGCGTGCTGCAATTCATGGGGTCGCAAAGAGTCAGACATGACTGAGAGACTGAAGAACTGAACTGAACTGAATCTTGTTATCTTATATTGTTGGAATGGGTCTGGTAAGACCCTTTACTGTAGTAAGTTATGTGGCTCTCTTGCTAAGACTAGTTAGTGGGGCATTCTTCAACCCCCTTCTGATGTCTGTGTCAGAAGCATTCTCTGTCCCTTTTCATACTGTATCTTGAGTGATCAAGCCTGGTCCCTGGTCGTGAAGCTAATTCTTTGGAGATCACGAATCCAACATCATTCACTGTAAGCTATCAGTTATTTTGTTGCTGTCCCAGCAAACTCTGTTGTGCATCTCACAACTTGGTGCTATGCTCCAAACTATACATTTAGTAGACAATGAGATGGTGAGTCAGAGAAAATAGGGGAAATGGATGTAGGATCCATTTTCACATGTAGAATTAGTTATGGAAATGCAACAATATCCAACTTGCAATGCCAACTTCTGGCTCTATGAAATTTGGGGAAATTTCTTTATCTGTTAAGCAAAGATAGTACTGTAGTATATAAACACTATTTCTACTTTTAGTGCATGCCAAGAATGGTGTTTGAGCTGAGCACTTGGTGATCTTTTCAATCACTGATTCTTGGCTGTGTTTCGGGTTCATAAGGTGAAAATAGCTACACCATTTTCCAAGTTCTGTGCTCATTTGTTTACCTACTAATATAGTGCCCTTTTGAGTTAGTTGGTTTATTGCTTAATCACTGCCTTAAGCAACAAAAAAATATTTTTTTTTCTAGTTGGCAGAATAGCTTTAGGGCCTTTCACATTTGAAAGGTTGTGTCTACATAGCAACAGATTGGAGGTCAGTGGTTTACAAGTAGGTTTGGTACTTGTAGGTTCATTGACACAGAGTTTAGAATTACAAATTTGGTCACAAACATACATTTTATGTTCTGGCTCTTAGCAAAGAATACCAGACAGTACAAGATTTTGCATATACAGGTGCACATTTGCAATGCATTTGTGTGTATAGAGGGAACATGAATTAGAAAAAAATAAACATTGAATTATAGCCTACATTTTTCTTTACTACTGTGTTCTAAACATCCACATAGTCATACTGTGGGATTACTTATTCAGAGTTTTTTTTTTTTTTTTTTTATAAACTTTGTTTTTACACAGGTTTAGGTTCACAGAAAACTTGAATGGAAAGTTCAGAGATTTCTTATGTATCTCTGCTCCACATACACACAGCCCCCTCTCCTATCAGCATCTCATCCAGAGTGGGGCATTTGTTACAATCTATGAACCTACATTGACAACTCATGTCGCCCAAAGTACATGGTTTACATTAGGGTTCACCCTTGGTGTTGTACATTTTATAGGTTTAGACAAATGCATAATGTCATGTATATGTCATTATGGTATCCTACAGAGCATATTTTCAATGTCCTAAAACCCTCTGTGCTTCATCCATTCATCCCTTCCTACTTTCTATTCCCTGGCCACCATTTTTCCTTTGACTGCATAGTTTTGCCTTTCCTTGAACATCATGTATTTGGAATATCACACATTATGTAGCCTTTTCAGATTGGTTTCTTTCACTTTGTAATATGCATTTAATGTTCCTTCATTCTTTTCATGGCTGATTTTGTCTTAGCACTGAGTAATATTCCGTTGTCTGTATATACAGTGGTTTAACTGGGGAATGTTTTTGAATGCAACTCTTTGGGGTTGGTTTGAATGTAATCAAATATGGAATAAGTCATTTAAAGTGGAAACAGGAAATGAAAGACCTAAGACAATTGTGGGAAGGAAAAGAGATTGTATAATTGTATTGCAATACAAAGTGGGCAAGCAATAAGTATTTGTTGAACTGAACATAAAGAGGGCTGTTTCCTGGAAGAAGATTTGCATGCAGGGATTAAAAGATGTGGGCTGCAATTAACCAAAGTACTTATAATATCATCTATCAGAAGACAGTGTTCTCAGGATTCAATCTTAGATTATTAAATTGGCTAGTCTATGTTTTAGGGGAATACTTGGCAAGTGATCAGAGAAAAGTTGTTTCCCCATATTTGGTCTTTGGTGAAATAATTATTTTTCATAAGGTAGTGAGTGAAAAATTCAGATTTTAAGAGGCACTCTTAGGTCAAAAGAAACTTCCCACAAAATTACATTTATTTATACTCACGAGAATCCTAAACAATAATATTATGTATCTATACCTAAATTTCAGCCCTCTCCTGGTGATATTTTCCTTCTTGAATTGTTTCAAAAGTTCAAATAGTGCTTTGAGTAGGGTAGACCCAGAGAAGTTATTATAGTTCAAGGCAGGATGAGCTGGCCACTGGTTCTGAGCCCTGCTTACCCACAAGAGAGATGGCCTGCTCTCCTAAAGTGATGACATCCAACTAAGTTTTCATTTTTCATTTGGGACTTGAGGATTGGTCTTTTTCTGGTTTCAAAAAGAAACATCACAGAGTAGTTTGCTCAAACTCATGTCCATTTAGGCTGTGATGCCATCCAACCATTTCATCCTCTGTTGTCCCCTTCTCCTCCTGCCTTCAATCTTTCCCAGCATCAGAGTCTTTTCTAATGAGTCAGTTCTTTGCAACAGGTGGCCAAAATATTGGAACTTCAGCTTCAGCATCAGTCCTTCCAATGAATATTCAGGATTGATTTCCTTTAGGATTAACTGGTTTTATCTCCTTGCAGTCCAAGGGACTCTTAAGAGTCTTCTCCAATATCACAATTTGAAAGCATCAGTTCCTTGGTATTCAGCCTTCTTTATGGTCCAACTCTCATATCTGTACATGACTATGGGAAAAACCATAGCTTTGACTGTACGAAACTTTGTTGGCAAAGTGATGTCTCTGCTTTCTAACATGCTGTCTAGGTTTGTCATAGCTTTCCTTCCAAGGATCCAGTGTCTTTGAATTTCAAGGCTACAGCCACTGTCTGCAGTGATTTTGGAGCCCAAGAAAATAAAGCCTGTCACTGTTTCCATTTTTTATCCATTTACTTGCCGTGAAGTAATGAGGCCAGATGCCATGAATGTTGAGTTTTGAGCTGGCTTTTTCACTCCATTTTTTTACTTTCATTAAGAGGCTCTTTAGTTCCTCTTCCCTTTTGGCCATTAGGGTTGTATCATCTGCATATCTGTTGTTTTTGATATTTCTCCCTGGCAAACTTGATTTCAGCTTGTGAGTCATCCAGCCCAGCATTTTGTATGATGTCCTGTGCACAGAAGTGAAATGAGCAGGGTGACAATACACAGCCTTGACACACTCCTTTCCTAATTTTGAACCAGTCAGTTGTTTCACCCCTGGTTCTAACTGTTGCTTCTTGACCTGCATATAGATTTCCTCAGGAGACAGATAAAGTGGTCTGCTATTCCCATCTCTTTAAGAATTTTTCCACAGTTTGTTGTGATTCACACAGTCAAAGGCTTTACTGTAGTCAATGATGCTGAAGTAAATGTTTTTCTGAAATTCCTTGCTTTTTCTATGATCCAACTGATGTTGGCAATTTGACCTCTGGTTCCTCTTCATTTTCTAAATTAGAAATTATAGATACATAAAAGACCTCTCCCACCCTCTCAATAAGAAAAACAAAACCAGAAGCAAATATTAGAGGAGTTAGAGGTAAATGAGAATAGGTGAAAACTTCAGAAAAATGGTTGTGATCCCAAACTGCAGTAAACGAAATGTGACATGACTTTTACAAATCGGTGAGTACAAGGCAGGAGAGTCTATTTAAATTTAATGTTATAATTATTCTTCAGGCATCAGAAGATTGATATTTCTAACAGCAATTCAAATGGCATCAGAATCTTGGAGAAGGAAGAATACTCACTGTACACCCGGTGTCTCTGCAGATGATATTTATTTATTTACAATAACATAAACACCATTTACTGGTGTTCAACCTTTGCAGTCAAGCTGTAAAGAAATCATGGAAGACTTAGCCATTGTAACTGCTAACAGTTATGGCTATGAAAGTAAAGTTAGAGCTCACAGTGTTAGGAGGTGAAAGGTGGGATAGAAAGAGAAGAGAAGAAGGGATGCACCAATAACCTTAGCTCCAAAATGAGGAGCCAAGAGAGACTTGCTGTCTGAATGAGAGGTGGAGGTTTAAGTCTGAAGTTGCGGGTTTGAACTGAGAACGGTGATGTAACTATACCTGGAGGCAGAGGACAGAGGAAATGGAAGGTAGTACAAGTGAACTGACATTCATCTATTATAACAGGAAATTAGAGCTGATCACTAGAGATGACGTACTATGAATAGCGATTTAAGTTTAGAGAGTTATAGGTAACCACCAGAAAGAATCATTTAAAAGTGTTTCCCTCTAGGGAGAGATGTCAGAGATGGGGATGAGTGGACCAAATAACCGGTGTTTTCCATTATAAGCCTGTGGTGTTAAATAATTTATGTATATAAAATTTGTTTCCAGAGGAAATTTCTGAACCATCTTTTCCTCTAGCCCTTAAGGAGGGGCACATGTGCATCCATCATCTGATGGCATGAGTATAGCAAGCTTTTCTGTACAATGACATAAATTCTTCACTAATTTAATTTTGGGGAAGCAGAAGAAAAAACCTTCAGGTACTGAGGTGGGGGTGATAAGCTCCCCTCAATTTCTTCAGACTCTTATCTTTAGGCTATTTTTTATTCTTTCAAATAAATATAACATAAAAATTTCTGTTTAAACCATTTCTAAGTGTAAATTCAGTGGCGTTAATTATATTCACTGTTTTGTGCAATCATCATCTCTATTCCCAAAATTTTGCATCAACTCGAACAGAAACTGTACCCATTAAGCAATAATGGAAAATTCCCTGCCCCTCAGCCCCTGGTAAGTTTTATTCTACTTTCTGTATCTATGAATTTGTCCATTCTGGGTACCTTATATACATGGAATCATACAATATTTGTCCTTTTGTTTGACTTGTTTGTCTGACTTGCTTCATTTCTCTTCAAGCTATCTTTGACAATTTTCTGAAGCCTTCTTAGACCATTGGCAGGATCTGAAAGTCATGAAAAATGTGAATTTAAAGTATTTTACTTCATATAAAATCTTGGTGGTATCAAAAAAAATGCATTATATTCAACAGGAACAATGGATGCTGAATTTTCCAGAACCCATGAAAAGCTGACTGTGCTACAATGGTCTCTTACTGGAATCATCACAGCAGAAAAGCACATAATGTTAGAGTGGGGAAGAAAGTGGTATGAAATCTGGTACCCTCCAAACATCACTGGTGCTTGACTGCCCATACTGAAATGGTGCTGAGAACTGAGCTCCAGAACTCAGTCTGACTCCCACTGCTATTTCTTTCACCAGCTGAGTCGGCATGGTTGTCACAAAGACAATTTAATAAGATGAATCATCCAAGTCTTACTTTATCACAGAGATATGACTTGCACATATGCCCCGAGGGCACTTTGGTTCTATCAGTGGAATGACTGCCCTTTATCTGCACACTGATACTGTTTTATTCATGCTCTGCATTTCTTTCTGAAACTTCTGTTTCCAGTGTGTTTCCAGGGGAATGAATATGTGTGCAGTGATGAGTTACAGCATACCTAAAGAGATTAAACTATCTCTTGTTATTTGTATTGATTTTCCATTGCCAACTAAAATTAGTTTCAAAAGCATAGCAATTTGTAGGAAAACTGAAGACAGGAATGATAACTGGTGGATTATTTTCAATGCTTTCTTGAATAGCTGTCACTCTTGACTGATACCCTGGAATGCAGTTATGCAAGGAGACGCTAAACTGTCAGCATTTCATTAAAAATAAACTTCTTGGAGATAACAGGGTGACTACTTACCATGCCCCAAAGTACAGACAGCATCATATATTTGCAAGAATGTCCCCAAGAGTTCAAGAGCAGAGCATCTTTGTGGATGATTCACTTTTTTAGCATCTGCAAAGGCACAACAGGGAGAATTTCACATTTCTCTGAGATGACCGTTCCTGAGAGGGACTTGTAGTTAAAATGTAGCAGTCAAAATGAATTGGTGGGTGGGAGATCTTATTTCACAAGCTAAATAGACATGAAGGATATATGTTGTGGTGTGGGGGGTGTGTGTGTATGTTAGGGTAATGGAACTCCTTCCAGCTTTTAAGAGGCTGCGTTATTCTGAAAACCGGTGGAGTGTCACCTACGATGATACCACATAAAGAGTTAGGCTTTTGGGTTATTTTGAAGAGCACATCCATTAATGGGAAGACAGTGGAAAGACAGGGGTGAAGAGAGTAATAGGCCTTAAAAAGTATGAAACGAGAAGCAAGCACTAGGGTCTTGAAAAAGAGATTCCAGGCATCTGGGTTGTACTGGTCTGTTCACTCAAGGGAAAGTTGAGATGGTGGGAGTGGGGATGGAGGTGGGGAGAGGGAAATTTCTGTAGGATGAAAACGCTAAAAATGGCTTGATTGACGTATAGGATGTAGGACAAAGATTCTGAGTGGGCTCCATAGGAATGGCTGCATTAAGTAGAATTCATCAGTTATATAAATGTGTCTGAAGGATTATGAAAGGAATTGGTTTGCTGACAGCTCAAGATTGCTGATTTAGAGTTAATTGGAGGAGGTAAATAAGAAAAGGTTGGTCATCTTGTCATGTCCTCACACCCCTCACAAAGCTTGTTTTCACACTGTGTGTTTAGAATGCATTTACTCCTCTGGTGACAAGTAAGATGAAGCAGAACATACCACTTGACTGCTTATGTGCTGCTGGCTTCACAGGATGTTGGTGTCAACCCAAATGGGAGGTGTGACCCCAGGGACAGGGCTCCATTGACCTTATGGGATCTGAAAGAGAAGTTTTCCATGATTTATCTTTTTTTCTGTCTTCTACCTTCTACCCTTGTGATCAGAGTTAGCCACCCATTTCAGTCACCTGTCATCTTGTGGTTTGAGAGGGATGTGAGGGACTCAAGGAATTGAGCCTTGTGATACTGCTGCCTGGGGTAGCCTAACCTATTCAAGACCTGGTTAGTGCTCAGGGCAGAGTCCTTGGGGGTCATGCTTGTGTTTTCTTCTCTCTCTCATCCCATAGCCAATTCGACGGGAAATTATGCCAGCTTGGTTTTTGAAATACATCCACAATCCAGCTACTTCTTACCACTTTCCTGGTGAAAACACCGATCTCCTTCTAACCCATCTCCTTCTTCTGCCCATGTGCCTGACAGTCTCAACCCTTCCACCCCAAACCCTCCACACTCAGTGTGAAAGCCCAAGTCCCTACCCTGGCTCACAAGGGCCCACAGAGTTTGCCCCTTCAACTCTCAGGCCTGTGTCCTATTCTGTATCCCCAGCCCCTGGCCTTTTTGCAGTTAATCAGATGTGTCTACTTTGCTTTGTCTCTATGCCCTTGCTGGCTCTAATTCCTCTGTCTGGAACCCTCTCTACTCCAATACATGTATGGCTCACTTCCTTATCTCTTTGGGTCTTTACTCACATGCCCCCTTCCTAGAGAGGCCCATCCCATTTAAAAGCTGCTCCTACCCAGATCCTGCCCTGTCCCTCTTCTCTGCTTATTATTCTCCATTGCATTAATTACCATCTGCTATATATTTTCCTATTTATTTTTACCTATAATGTATCTCACTTGATAAACTGTAAACTCATTGGGATGAGGGAATTTTATATGCTGCTATATCCCTCTTGCTTTTTCAGTGATCCAATTGACCATTTGGCAATTTGATCTCTGTTTCCTCTGCTTTTTATAAATCCAGCTTGAACAACTGGAAGTTCACGGTCCATGTACTGCTGAAGCCTGGCTTGGAGAGTTTTGAGCATTACTTAGCAGGTGAGATAAGTGCAATTGTGTGGTAGTTTGAGCATTCTTTGGCATTGCCTTTCTAGGGATTGGAATGAAAACTGACCTTTTCCAGTCCTGTGGCCACTGCTGAGTTTCCAAATTTGCTGGCATATTGAGTGCAGCACTTTCACAGCACCATCTTTTAGGATGTGAAATAGCTCAATTGAAATTCCATCACCTTCACTAGCTTTGTTAGTAGTGATGCTTCCTAAGGCCCACTTGACTTCACATTCCAGGATGTCTGGCTCTAGGTGAGCGATCATACCATCGTGATTATTTTGGTCATGAAAATCTTTTCTGTACAGTTCTTCTGTGTATTCTTGCCACCTCTTCTTAATATCTTCTGCTTCTGTTAGGTCCATACCATTTCTGTCCTTTATCGAGCCCATCTTTGCATGAAATGTCCCCTTTGTATCTCTTAATTTTCTTGAAGAGGTCTCTAGTCTTTCTCATTCTATTGTTTTCCTCTCTTTCTTTGCATTTCCTCTCTTTCTTCACTGGGGAAGGCTTTCTTATCTCTTCTTGCTATTCTTTGGAACTCTGCATTCAGAGGGGTATATCTTTCCTTTTCTCCTTTGCCTTTAGCTTCTCTTCTTTCCTCAGTTATTTATTTGGCTCCAAAATCACTGCGGATGGTGACTTCAGCCTTGAAATTAAGACACTTGCTCCTTGAAAGAAAAGCTATGACCAACCTAGACAGCATATTAAAAAGCAGAGACATTACTTTGCCAACAAAGGTCCGTCTAGTAGAAGCTATGGTTTTTCCAGTAGTCATGTATGGATGTGAGAGTTGGACCATAAAGAAAGCTGAGCACCAAGAAATTGATGCTTTTGAACTGTGGTGTTGGAGAAGACTCTTCAGAATCCCCTTGATTGCAAGGAGATCAAACCAGTCAATCCTAAAGGAAATCAAGCCTGAATATTCATAGGAAGGACTGATGCTGAAGCTGATACTCCAATAATTTGGCCAGCTGATTAGAAGAACTAACTCATTGGAAAAGACCCTGACGCTAGGAAAGATTGAAGGCAGGAGGAGAAGGGGTGATCAGAGGATGAGATGGTTGGATGGCATCACCTCCTTGATGGACATAAGTTTGAGCAAGGTCCGGGAATTGGTGATGGACAGGAAGCCTGGCATGCTGCAGTCTATGGGGCTGCAAAGATTTGGACACGACTGAGCGACTGAACTGAACTGATTGATATCCCTATTCCTTAGAATAGTACCTGGCATATTGTAGGACTCAGTGTTTGTTTTCTGGGTGAATAAATGAATGAAATCCTCTTATTTCCTATTCCTAAGACCAGGACCTGGTCTTTTCCTGATTCAGACTTGTCTGAGATCCTTGTTGTAATAGCTTACCCTGCCTGGCCCTTGATGACTTGGGCTTGTTTTCCTCATGCCATTATTGCCCTTCTACTCCCTCCAACACTGCTGTCTGTTCTTGAGCCTCAGTCTTGTGAAGTGGGGGCTATCACCTCCTACAAGTGCTTCCTGGGGCTGCCTGCTGATCTGCCTGCCAAAGTCATTTATATGGTCTGTTCCTTGGGTTCCTCTTGTCCTCACTTACTGTTACTGTTCACCACACTTCACTGATACCTGTTTTCTGTCACCATGCTGCCCAGATACTGTCCTCCATCCCTGAGATTTCATCATCACTGCCTAGCTAACACCTCCAGGTTGAGGACAATATATGGCCACGTTTTCTTGTCATATTCAAATTAAGTGACTGAGTTCCCATCTTTCTTATGATGAAAAGATGTTTCTTTTACCTCTGGGGTAACTCATCCCATGGTAACAAGAGTCTTACTCAATCCAAAGATTCATATCAAAGAAGACAACCAGAAATCTACTTGGTCTATTTGGGAAGTTCAGGGTTGTTGCTTCCACCTGGTGACAGCCTGAAAACTGGTATTGCCCTAACCTCTTGGCAGCTTTACAGGTGTTGAGCAGGTGGCATGCTATCACTGACATTGTGAAATTCAGGGGCCTGGGCTGGTCTTGTTGTCCATTGAACAATGATGCTTCAGTGATGGGGGCCTGTGGCTGCCAGCTCTGGGTGAAGTCCTGAAAGAGGAAGTCCTGCTCTACAGGGGTTACCCTGAACTGCTGACATTCCATGCCAGGGTGGGCCTGGGATCCTAGTGTTACTGCCTCTGGGGTAACTGGCTCATTGGTTCTTGTACAAACACACATAAACATCAGTGCACACTTCCCCCAAGGCATGTCAAGGGGTGAAGTCCTAAGAGGTTTTCAGCAGCTAGTCATCCTATCTAGGATCAGGCTTTCTCTTAACCCCACGTTTTGGTTCTGAGAGTGCAAGAAACTCTTCACTTTCCTTGACTCAAAGCCATCTCATTTTATATCACAGAAGAAAGAAATTTTTAGAGAAAACCCCTGTCTTACTACATTAAGTACCTGCCTCACCCAACTGGCTATGTGTACTTTTTAGATTGCCTAATACTTCCTCATTGTGGTTGCTGCCCATGTCGTAGGATTTGACAGAGCTTGACTTTAATGGAAAAGAAAACCCAAACAGAGTCCTTTAACTATCATGGCAAAGTTATTGGGGCCAAAAAAAAAAAAAAAAAAGAGCAAGGAAATGCTGAAGAGATCACTCATCTACTAACAATAAAAATAGTCATATTTATCATCTGTTAGGCAACTAATATGTGCTGACTTTTAGGTATATTATTTCACTCAATCCTTACAAGACTCCTGACAGGAAAATATTAACAGAAATGCAGAGATGAGAAATCCAAGAGGTAGAGAAATAAAGTAACTAAAAGCATAAAGCCTTATGCAGCAAAGTCAGTGTTTAAACTTATGTCTTTCATACTCTAAAGCTTGGAATCTTTCCAATGACTATACTTACTCTTTAGTATGTGAATACTTAGGGAGTGTTTTGGGTCCAGGACTACTAGGAGATGCATGCATTATAGGTTATTCCTAGACTGACTGTTGCTGGGGCTGCTGCTAAGTCACTTCAGTCATGTCCAACTCTCTGTGACCCCATACACTGCAGCCCACCAGGCTCTTCCGTCCCTGGGATTCTCCAGGCAAGAACACTGGAGTGGGTTGCCATTTCCTTCTCCAATGCATGAAAGTGAAAAGTGAAAGTGAAGTCACTCAGTTGTGTCAGACTCTTCATGACCCCATGGACTATAGGCTACCAGGCTCCTCTGTCCATTGGATTTTTCAGGCAAGAGTACTGGAGTGGGTTGCCATTTCCTTCTCCCATACCATTAACCTTACCAAAAAACAAACAAACAAAAAAATCAGCCCATCCTTTTGGTTCTGGGGGATGTGTTTAAGTTAGTGTCTTCTTTAATTTTTAGGGCATTCTTATTTTAGCTCGCTCTTTTACAATGAAATGATAATTTTTCTGATCTGCTCCATCACATCCCAGATGAAGGAAAGGAGGGATAAATGAGTCACCTGGACTGATGGAGTTGGAGGAACCTTGGAGATGCCTTGGAGCTTGCACCTGTACTCGCTGGAAGATCACTCTGGTGCTTCCAATAAATATGAGGATGTACTTAGTGAGAAATGTTCTCTTTTGAAGTGTGATCACAGCTTTGGGTCTAGGGATTTCTTCAGTCAGTTCAGTTCAGTCGGTCAGTCGTGTCTCTTTGTGACCCCATGAATTGCGGCACGCCAGGCCTCCCTGTCTATCACCAACTCCTGGAGTTCACTCAAACTCACGTCCATCGAGTCGGTGATGCCATCCAGCCATCTCATCCTCTGTCGTCCCCTTCTCCTCCTGCCCCCAATCCCTCCCAGCATCAGAGTCTTTTCCAGTGAGTCAACTCTTCGCATGAGGTAGCCAAAGTACTGGAGTTTCAGCTTTAGCATCATTCCTTCCAAAGAACACCCAGGGCTGATCTCCTTCAGAATGGACTGGTTGAATCTCTTTGCAGTCCAAGGGACTCTCAAGAGTCTTCTCCAACACCACAGTTCAAAGCATCAATTCTTTGGCGCTCAGCTTTCTTCACAATCCAACTCTCACATCCATACATGACTACTGGAAAAACCATAGCCTTGACTAGACGGACCTTTGTTGGCAAAGTAATGTCTCTGCTTTTGAATATGCTATCTAGGTTGGTCATAACTTTTCTTCCAAGGAGTAAGCGTATTTTAATTTCATGGCTGCAGTCACCATCTGAAGTGATTTTGGAGCCCAGAAAAATAAAGTCTGACACTGTTTCCACTGTTTCCCCATCTATTTGCCATGAAGTGATGGGACCAGATGGCATGATCTTCGTTTTCTGAATGTTGAGCTTTAAGCCAACTTTTTCACTCTCCACTTTCACTTTCATCAAGAGGCTTTTTAGTTCCTCTTCATTTTCTGCCATAAGGGTGGTGTCATCTGCATATCTGAGGTTATTGATATTTCTCCCAGCAATCTTGATTCCAGCTTGTGCTTCTTCCAGCCCTGAGTTTCTCATGATGTACTCTGCATATAAGTTAAATAAGCAGGGTGACAATATATAGCCTTGACATACTCCTTTTCCTACCTGGAACCAGTCTGTTGTTCCATGTCCAGTTCTAACTGTTGCTTCCTGACCTGCATATAGGTTTCTCAAGAGGCAGGTCAGGTGGTCTGGTATTCCCATCTCTTTCAGAATTGTCCACAGTTTATTGTGATCCCCATAGTCAAAGGCTTTGGCATAGTCAATAAAGCAGAAATAGATGTTTTTCTGGAACTCTCTTGCTTTTTTGATGATCCAGCAGATGTTGGCAATTTGATTTCTGGTTCCTCTGCCTTTTCTAAAACCAGCTTGAACATCAGGAAGTTTTCGGTTCACGTATTGCTGAAGCCTGGCTTGGAGAATTTTAAGCATTACTTTACTAGCTACTAGTGTGAGATGAGTGCAATTGTGTGGTAGTTTGAGCATTGTTTGGCATTGCCTTTCTTTGGGTTTGGAATGAAAACTGACCTTTTCCAGTCTTATGGCCAGTGCTGAGTTTTCCAAATTTGCTGGCATATTGAGTGCAGCACTTTCACAGCATCATCTTTCAGGATTTGAAAGAGCTCAACTGGAATTCCATCACCTCCAGTAGCTTTGTTCATAGTGATGCTTTCTAAGGCCCACTTGACTTCGCATTCCAGGATGTCTTGCTTTAGTTGAGTGATCATACCATTGTGACTATCTTGGTCATGAAGATCTTTTCTGTACAGTTCTTCTTTGTATTCTTGCCACCTCTTCTTAATATCTTCTGCTTCTGTTAGGTCCATACCATTTCTGTCCTTTATCAAGCCCATCTTTGCATGAAATATTCCCTTGATATCTCTAGTTTTCTTGAAGAGGTCTCTAGTCTTCCTCATTCTGTTGTTTTAGTCTATTTCTTTGCATTGATCACTGAGGAAGGCTTTCTTATCTCTTCTTGCTATTCTTTGGAACTCTGCATTCATATGTTTATGTCTTTCCTTTTCTCCTTTGCTTTTCACTTCTCTTCTTTTCACAGCTATTTGTAAGGCCTCCCCAGACAGCCATTTTGCTTTTTTGCATTTCTTTTCCATGGAGATGGTCTTGATCCCTGTCTCCTGTACAATGTCATGAACCTCTGTCCATAGTTCATCAGGCACTCTATCTATCAGATCTAGGCCCTTAAATCTATTTCTCACTTCCACTGTATGGGATTTCTTAGCAAAGTGTAATTCTTTATTTCTCTTCAGAGCTTAAATGACTCCTGTAACTGATAGGCATGGTAGTCACAAAGCAAACTTCTGAAGTGAAGATAAAAGACCAGTATTTGGAAAACAGTGAGAGTTTCTTTCAGTTGGTGTTGCTTCCATCTCAAACTTGATTATTCTGTATAGTTTTGGCTGTACCCAACAACAGTTTTCCTGTGACTCAGAAAAAGCCCCCAGACTTTTGCTACCCAGCTTGAGGTCATTACAATGCTTGAGTAAACTTTCAAGTTCCTCTTGGTTTAAGAGAAAGGAGGTGTAGGAGGTGTGTCTAGACCAGGCATCAAATTGCTATAGGAATTATCTCAAAAGAGGAACTTTGCCATTCTGCAATGCCTTCACATGAACATATTCAAGGACTCCAAATCCTCATGTATTTTTGCATGTTTCTATTGATCTGCTGAAAGGCTTTCTAAATAGGAATCACTTGATACATTTGTGATTTGATGTCTCACAGCACACTCCAGAGAGGTGGGCACATATCCAAATGAAGAAAACTAACAAAATTTCTTAACCTTTAAGCTAGAATACTTACTATGCAAGGATCTTTATTTTGTTTTATTTTCTGAATTGGAAGTATGAAAAGAAATGATAGCAAATCTGAAGTTCTTAATCCTGAAATCTTTTGCCTACTGTAGGATTTCTTTTTTCCAATTATCTCAATTTTATGGAACCCTAAGAGCATTAAGAGCTTCAGTTGACATGAGGTCGCTAATGTTTTGGTAGTGACCTGAGAGCCTCCAAACTTAGTTATGCCATTCTTATTCCTTTTCCTGACTGTACAAATTCATATATCTTGGCTTATCTCTATTTGAGGATAATGATGTAGAACTAAAGCATTTTTCATTGACTAAATGGATTTTATTTGAAATATATACTCCATTAATTTTCCCAATAATGTATAGGTCATATCATTAATTACAGAATGTCATGATATGACTTGCTTTGATGAGAAAGCAGGCACATCAGGTGTTTACCATTAACTTATAAGGAATCATTCTTCAATCTCTTCAATAAAACCACAGTGAATTTTCCCTCTTGATTATGCTGAGAGAGCAGAAATTTGTGGATATTGTATTTTTGTTGTTCAATTATGCATCTGTGTCCAACCCTTTGCAAACCCATGTACTGCAGCATGCCAGGCTTCCTTGTCCATCATTTCCCGGAGCTTGCTCAAACTCATGTCCATTGAGTGTGATGTCATCCAATGATCTTGTCCTCTGTCATCTTATTCCCTTCTCCTCCTGCATTCTATCTTTCCCAGCATTAGGGTCTTTTCTAATAAGTCAGCTGTTTGCATCAAGTGGCCAAAGTTTTGGAGTTTCAGCTTCAGTATCAGTCCCTCCAATGAATATTCAGGACTAATTTCCTTTAGGATGGACTGGTTGGATCTCCTTTCTGTCCAAGGGACTCTCAAGAGTCTTCTCCAACACTGCAGTTAAAAAGCATCAATTCTTCAGTGCTCAGCCTTCTTTATGGTCCAACCCTCAAATCCATACATGACTACTGGAAAAACCATAGCTTTGACTATAAGGATCTTTGTCTGCAAAGTGATGTCTCTGCTTTTTAATATGTTGTTTAGGTTTGTCATAGCTTTTCTTCCAATGAGCAAGCGTCTTTTAATTTCATGGCTGCAGTAACCATCTGCAGTGATTTTGGAGCCCAAGAAAATAAAGTCTGTCACTATTTCCTTTGTTTCCCCATCTATTTGCATTGAGGTTATGGGACCTGATGCCATGATCTTTGTTTTCTGAATGTTGAGTTCTAAGCCAGCTTTTTCATTCTCCTTTTTCACCTTCATCAAGAGACTCTTTAGTTCCTCCTTGCTTTCTACCATAAAGGTGGTGTCATCTGCATATCTGAGGTTACTGATATTTTTCCCAGCAATGCTGATTATAGCTTGTGTTTCATCCAGCCCAGCATTTCTCATGATGTATTCTACATGTAAGTTGAATAAGCAGGGTGACAATTTACAGCCTTGATGTACTCTTTTCCCAATTTGGAACCAGTCCATTGTTCCATATCTGATTCTAACTGTTGCTTCTTGATCTGCATATAGGTTTCTCAGAGGCAGGTAAGGTGGTCTGGTATTTCCATCTTTTGAAGAATTTTCCATAGTTTGTTGTCATCCACACAGTCAAAGGTTTTAGTGTAGTCAATGAAGCAGAAGTAGATTATTTTATGTTACTCTCTTGCTTTTCCTATGATTCAATGGGTATTGGCAGTTTGATCTCTGGTTCCTCTGCCTTTTCTAAATCCAGCTTGAATATCTGGAAGTTCTGGATTCACATACTGCTGAAGCCTAGCTTGGAGAATTTTGAGCATTACTTTGCTAGCATGTGAAATGAGTGCAATTGTGCAGTAGTTTGAACATTCTTTGGCATTGCCCTTCTTTGGGATTGGGCAGAAAATTGACCTTTTCCAATCCTGTGGCCACTGCTAAGTGTTCCAGATTTGCTGGCATATTGAATACAGCACTTACACAGCATCATCTTTTAGGATTTGAAATAGCTCACCTGGAATTCAATCATCTCCACCAGCTTTGTTCATAGTGATGCTTCATAAGGCCCACTTGGCTTTGCATTCCAAGATGTCTGACTTGAGGTGAGTGATCACAGCCTCATGGTTATTTGGGTCCTTAAGATATTTTTTGTACAGTACTTCTATGTATTCTTGCCACCTCTTCTTAGTATCTTCTGCTTCTTTTAGGGTCATGCCATTTCTGACCCTTTATTGTGCCCATCTTTGCATGAGATGTTCCTTTGGTACTTTGAATTATCTTGAAGAGGTCTCTAGTTTTTCCAATTCTATTGTTTCCCTCTATTTCTTTGCGTTGTTCACTGAGGAAGGCATTCTTATCTCTCGTTGGTGTTCTTTGGAACTCTGCATTCAGATGGTTATATATTTCCTTTTCTCCTTTGCCTTTCACTTCTCTTCTTTTCTCAGCTATTTGTAAGGCCTCTTCAGATAACTATTTTGCCTTTTTGAATTTCTTTTCTTTGGAGATTTTTTAAAATTGGAGGCTAATTACTTTACAATAGTGTGGTGGTTTTGCCATACATTGACATGAATCAGCCACAGGTGTACAGGTGTCCCCCGACCTTGAATCCCCCTCCCAACTCCCTCCCCACCCCATTACTCTGTATTGTCCAAGAGGACCAGCTTCGAGTGCCCTGCTTCATGCATCAAATTTGCTCTAGTTGTCTGTCTTACATATGGTAATATATATGTTTCGGTGCTATTCTCTCATATCGTCCCACCCTCGCCTTCTCCCACACAGTCCAAAATCTGTTCTTTACCTCTGTGTCTCTTTTACCATCTTGCATATAGGGTCATCGTTACCATTTTTCCAAACTCCATATATATGCATTAATATATTATATTGGTATTTCCCTTTCTGACTTACTTTACTCTGTATAATAGACTCCAGTTTCATCCACCTCATTAGAACTGACTCAAACATGTTATTTATTTATTTATTTTTTTATAACTGAGTAATATTTCGTTGTGACTGAAGCCAGAAATTAAAAGACACTTACTCCTTGGAAGAAAAGTTATGCCCAACCTAGATAGCATATTCAAAAGCAGAGACATTACTTTGCCAACAAAGGTCCGTCTAGTCAAGGCTATGGTTTTTCTAGTGGTTACGTATAGATGTGAGAGTTGGACTGTGAAGATGGCTGAGTGCCGAAGAATTGATTTAGAACTGTAGTGTTGGAGAAGACTCTTGAGAGTCCCTTGGACTGCAAGGAGATCCAACCAGTCCATTCTGAAGGAGATCAGCCCTGGGATTTCTTTGGAAGGAATGATGCTAAAGTTGAAACTCCAGTACTTTGGCTACCTCATGAGAAGAGTTGACTCATTGGAAAAGACTCTGATGCTGGGAGGGATAGGAGGCAGGAGGAGAAGGGGACAACAGAGTATGAGATGGCTGGATGGCATCACTGACTCAATGGACATGAGTCTGGGTGAACTCCGGGAGTTGGTGATGGACAGGGAGGCCTGGTGTGCTGCAATTCATGGGATCGCAAAGAGTCAGACATGACTGAGTGACTGAACTGAACTGAACTGAACTGAATATTCCTTTGCGTATATGTACTACAGTGTCCTTATCTTTTGTCTGCTGATGGACATCTACGTTGCTGCCATGTCCTAGCTGTTGTAAATAGTGCTGCAATGAACATTGGAGTATATGTGTCTTTTTCAATTTTGGCATGAGATGGTGCCTCATTGTAGTTTTGATTTGAATTTCTCTGATAATGAGTGATGTTGAATATCTTTTCATGTGTTTGTTAGCCATCTGTATGTCTTCTTTGGAGAAATGTATTTTTAGTTATTTGGCCCATTTTTTGATTGGGTCCTTTATTTTTCTGGTATTGAGCTGTATGAGCTGCTTGTATATTTTGGAAATTAGTTCTTTGTCAGTTGTTTGCTTGCTATTATTTTTTTCCATTCTGAAGGGTGCCTTTTCACTTTGCTTATAGTTTCCTTTGTTGTCCAAAAGCTTTTAAGTTTAATTAGGTCCCATTTGTTTATTTTTGTTTTTATTTCCATTCCATAGAGGATCTTGCTATGATTTATGTCAGAGAGTGTTCTGCCTATGTTTTCCTGTAAGAGTTTTGTAGTTTCTCATCTTACATTTAGATCTTTAATCCATTTTGAGTTTGTTTTTGTGTATGGTGCTATAAAGTGATCTAGTTTCATTCTTTTACAGGTGGTTGACCAGTTTTCCCAGCACCACTTGTTAAAGAGATTGTCTATTCTCCATTGTATATTTTTGCCTCCTTTGTCAAAGATAACGTGTCCATAGGTGTGTGGACTTATCTCTGAGCTTTCTATATTGTTCCATTGATCTATATTTCTGTCTTTGTGCCACTACCATACTGTCTTGATGACTGTAGCTTAGTAATATAGTTTGAAGTCAGGCAGGTTGATTTCTCCAGTTCCATTATTCTTTTTCAAGATTGCTTTGGCTATTTGAGGTTTTTTGTGTTTTTCCATACAAATTGTGAAATTATTTGTTCTAGTTCTGTGAAAAATACTGTTGGTAGCTTGATAGAGACTGCATTGAATCTATAGATTGCTTCTGATAGTATACTCATTTTTACTATATTGATTCTTCCAATACATGAACATGGTATATTTCTCCATTTACATGTGTCATCCTTGATTTTCATGAATGTTTTATAGTTTTCTATATATAGGTCTTTTGTTTCTTTAGGTAGATTTATTCCTAAGTATCTTATTCTTTTCATTGCAGTGGTAAATGGGATTGTTTCCTTAATTTCTCTTCCCCCCCCTCATTGTTAGTGTATAAGAATGCAAGGGATTTCTGTGTATTAATTTTATATCCTGCAACTTTACTATATTCATTGATTAGCTCTAGTAATTTTCTGGTGGTGTCTTTAGGGTTTTCTATGTTGAGGATCATGTCATCTGCAAACAGTGAGAGTTTTACTTCTTTTCCAATCTGGATTCCTTTTATAATTATTATTTTTTCTTCTCTGATTGCTGTGGCTATGACTTACAAAACTATGTTGAATAATAGTGGTGAGAGTGGGCACTCTTGTCTTGTTCCTGATTTTAGAGAAAATGCTTTCAGTTTTTCACCATTGAGGATAATGTTTGCTGTGGGCTTGTCATATGTGGCTTTTATTTTGTTGAGGTATGTTCCTTCTATGCATACTTTCTGGAGAGTTTTTATCATAAATGGGTGTTGAATTTTGCTACTGGCTTTCTCTGCATCTATTGGGATAATTATGTGGTCTTTGTCTTTTCAATTTGTTAATATGGTATATCATATTGATTGATGTTAATATTGAAGAATCCTTGCATCTCTGGGATAAAGCCCACTTGGTCATGATGTATGATGATTTTATTATGCTGCTGGATTCTGTTTGCTTGAATTTTGTTGAGGATTTTTGCATCTATGTTCATCAGTGATATTGGCCTGTAATTTTCTTTTTATGTGACATCTTTGTCTGGTTTTGGTATTACAGTGATGGCTGCCTCATAGAATGAGTTTGGGAGTTTACCTTCCTCTACAATTTTCTGGAAGAGTTTGAGTAGGATAGTTTTAGCTCTTCTCTAAATTTTTGTTAAAATTCACCTGTGAAGCCATCTGGTCCTGGGCTTTTGTTTGTTGGAAGATTTTTGATTACACCTTTGTCTCAATCTTTGTCTGTAGTCTGTTTATCTGTAGCTTCATTTTGTTTTCAAGATGTTGGATCATCTTTGGCTTCCCTGGTGGCTCAGAGGGTAAAGCATCTGCCTGTAATGCGAGAGACCTGGGTTTGATCTTTGGGTGGGGAAGATTCCCCTAGAGAAGGAAATGGCAATCTACTCCAGTATTCTTGCCTGGAAAACCCCATGGATGAATAAGTCTGGTGGGCTACAGTCCATGGAGTCACTAAGAGTCGGACATGACTGAGTGACTTCAGTTCACTTACTATCATTATTCTGAATTCTTTTTTAGGTAGACTCCCTAACTTCTCCTCACTCTTTTTTTTTTTTTTTTTGGCTGGGTTGTTATCACGTTCCTTCACCTGTTGAATATTTCTCTGCCTTTTCAATTTGTTTTGATTGCTGTGTTTGGGGAACTCTCTCTGCAGGCTCTAAGTTTGTAGTTCCACTTAATTGTAGAGTCTTCTCCCTATAGATGTAGTTGGACTAATGGCTTATCAAGGTTTCCTGGTTGGGGAACTTGTGTCTTTGTTCTGGTGGGTAGAGCTGGATTTCTTCTCTCTGGAGTGCAATGAAATGTCCAGTAGCGAGTTTGGGGGTGTCTATGGGTTTATCATGGCTTTGAGCAGCCCATCTTTAATACTCAGGGTTATGTTCCCCTTTTGCTGGATAATTAGCATGGTATGTCTTGCACTGGATCTTTTTGGCTCTTGGGAGAAGCATTGGCTTCAGTGTAAGTGTGGAGACTTTTGGGTAAGCTCTTGTCTATTAATTTTCCTGGGAGTCAGGAGTTCTCTGATGTTCTAAAGTTTTAGAGTCAAACCTTCTGCCTCTGGCTTTTGGTCCTTCTCTTACAGTAGCCTCAAGACTCCTTAGAAGGAGATTGGGCTGCCTTTCTGGGTGCCTCATGACCTCTGCCAGTGGTCAGAAGTAGTTTTGGGGAAGTTGCTCAGCATCCAAATGATCTTTTGATGAATTTGTGAGGGACAAAGTGGTCTCCCCATCCTATTCCTTCACCATCTTGGGACTTCCCCCTCCTTGGGAATGGTTTTGATCACCACCTCCTGTATAATGTTGTAAACTTCCATCCATAGTTCTTTAGGCACTCTATCAGATCTAATCCCTTGAATCTATTTATCACTACCACTGTATAATTGTGAAGGATTTGATTTAGTCATACCTGAATGGTCTAGTGGTTTTCCCTACTTTCTTCAATTTAAGTCTGAATTTGGCAATAAGGAGTTTGTTTTCTGAGACACAGTCAACTCCTGGTCTTGTTTTGCTGACTGTATAGAGCTTCTTCATCTTTGGATGCAAAGAATATAATCCATCTGATTTAGATATTGACCATCTGGTGATGTCCATGTATCAAATCATCTATTGTGCTTTGGAAGAGGGTGTTTGCTATGACCAGTGTATTCTCTTGGCAAATCTGTGTTAGCCTTTCCCCTGTGTCATTTTGTATTCCAAGGCCAAACTTGTCTGTTACTCCTTATTTTTGCATTCCAGACCCCTATGATGAAAAGGACATCTTTTTTGTGTGTTAGTTCTAGAAGGTCTTGTAGGTCTTTATAGAACCACTCAATTTCAGACTCTTCAGCATTAGTGGTTGGGGTATAGACTTGGATTACTGTGATATTGAATGGCTTGCCTTGGAAATGAACAGGAATGATTCTGTTGTTTTTGAGCTTGCACCCAAGTACTGTATTTCAGACTCTTTTGTTGACTATGAGGGCTACTCCATTTCTTCTAAGGGATTCTTGCCCACTTATTTAACTTATATGCAGAGTACATCATGAGAAACACTGGGCTGGAAGAAGCATAAGCTGGAATCAAGATTGCCGGGACAAATATCAATAACCTCAGATATGCAGATGACACTACTCTTATGGCAGAAAGTGAAGAGGAACTAAAAAGCCTCTTGATTAAAGTGAAAAAAGAGAGTGGAAAAAGTTGGCTTAAAGCTCAACATTCAGAAAACTAAGATCATGGCATCTGGTCCCATCACTTCATGGGAAATAGATGGGAAAACAGTGTCAGACTATATTTTTCTGGGCTCCAAAATCACTGCAGATGGTGACTGCAGCCATGAAATTAAAAGACACTTACTCCTTAGAAGGAAAGTTATGACCAACCTAGATAGCATATTGAAAAGCAGAGACATTACTTTGCCAACAAAAGTCCGTCTAGTCAAGGCTATGGGTTTTCCCAGTAGTCATGTATGGATGTGAGAGTAGAACTGTGAAAAAAGCTGAGTGCTGAAGAATTGATGCTTTTGAACTGTGGTGTTGGAGAAGACTCTTGAGAATCCCTTGGACTGCAAGGAGATCTAACCAGTCCATTCTAGAGGAGATCAGCCCTGGATGTTCTTTGGAAGGAATGATGCTAAAGCTGAAACTCCAGTACTGTGGCTACCTCATGAGAAGAGTTGACTCATTGGAAAAGACTCTGATGCTGGGAGGGTTTGGGGGCAGAAGGAGAAGGGGATGACAGAGGATGAGATGGCTGGATGGCATCACTGACTCGATGGACATGAGTTTGGGTGAACTCCGGGAGCTGGTGATGGACAGGGAGGCCTGGCGTGCTGCAATTCATGGGGTTGCAAAGAGTCAGACACGACTGAGTGACTGAACTGAACTGAACTGTATTAGATATAATGGTCATAAGAATTAAGTTCACCCATTCTGGTCCATTTTAGTTCACTGATTCCTAAAATGTCAGTGTTCACTCTTGCCATCTCCTGTCTGACTACTTCCAGTTTACCTTGATTCATGGACCTAGAATTCTATGTTCCTATGCAATGTTTTTCTTTGCAACATCTGACTTTACTTGGTCCTGCACAACAGGACCCAGGGGATGGAGCAGTGACCTCCAGAAGAGACTGAGCTGGAACTGCCTTTGAGTATTTGAGGGTGTCCTGTGGAGGCACGGTGAGCAGTGACCACTGTGGGGAAAGGGCTCCAGCTGCAGCAGCCCTGGGCGGCAAGGCCTGTGGCATAAGTCCTCTTGGAGGAGGTCACCAGTAGCCCCACTGTGGAGCTGCTGAGCAGATGGCCCACAAACTAGAGAGCAACTATACCAAGGAAGTTCTCGCACTGTTGCAAAAGTTCTAGGGCCCACAACAGATTTCCAAATCTGGGGATCTGGCAAAGAGACAGACTCCCCAGGGATTTTGGCTTTGAGTCCAGTGAGATTTGATTACAGAACTTCCACAGGATTGGGGACACAGACTCTTGGAGGGCACAAACAAAACCTTGTGTGCACCAGGACCCAGCAGAAGGAGCAGAGACCCCACAAGAGATTGAGCTAGGCTTGCCTGTGTGTCTAGGAGTCTCTGGCAGAGTGTGGGTCAACAGTGGCCTGCTGCAGGGTCAAGAGCACTGACTACAACCATCCTGGGAGCTTCAGCATGCTGGCATAAGTCCTTTTAAAGGAGATTGCCAAATACCCCTACCATATTTGGCCTGAGGCCAAACTACAGGGAGAGAACACAGCCCCACCCAACAGCAGAAAATTGGATTAAAGATTTACAGAGGATGGTGTTGCCCACCAGAACAAGACCCAGTTTCCCCCATGATCAGTCCCTCCCATCAGGAAGCTTCCACAAGCCTCTTATCCTCATCCATCAGAGGGCAGACAGAATGAAAACCACAATCATGGGAATCTAACCAAACTGATCACATGGATCACAGCCTTGTCTAACCCAGTGAAACTATGAACCATGCCACGTAGGGCCACCCAAGACAGATGGGTCATGGTGGAGATTTCTGACAAAACGTGGTCCACTGGAGAAGGGAATGGCAAGCCACTTCTGTATTCTTGCCTTGAGAACCCCATGAACAATATGAAAAGAATGGCTGGATGGAATCACTGACTCGATGGACGTGAGTTTGAGCGAACTCCGGGAGTTGGTGATGGACAGGGACGCCAGGTGTGCTGCAGTTCATGGGGTCTCAGAGAGTCTCAGAGACTGAACTGAACTGAACTGAACTGGACTGCAAGGAGATCCAACCAGTCCATCCTAAAGGAGATCAGTCCTGGGTGTTCTTTGGAAGGAATGATGCTAAAGCTGAAACTCCAGTACTTTGTCCACCTCATGCGAAGAGTTGACTCTTTGGAAAAGACCCTGATGCTGGGACGGATTGAGGGCAGGAGGAGAAGGGGACGACAGAGGATGAGATGGCTGGATGGCATCACTGACTTGATGGACGTGAGTCTGAGTGAACTCCGGGAGTTGATGATAGACACGGAGGACTGGCGTGCTGCAATTCATGGGGTCGCAAAGAGTCGGACATGACTGAGCGACTGAACTGAACTGAACTGAACTAGTAATTAGACTTTAGAGTCTACATATTCTTTAATTTACTTTTAAAAATACACTCAAAGTAAAACTGATGGAACAAGTTAGCTTGCTAATGAGGACTGTCAGCATTCCAATGTCTCACTAAAATTCTAAGAGCCAAAATATTTTTAAAAGGCAATCACTTTATTTTAAAGTAATAAAAAAAAATCCTTCTGTAAAGAATAAGAACACTAGGTACCTGTGAGGTTTTATCTGGAACTCTGGATTTCAGTCTACAAGACTATACTAGGGATCATAAGCTTAAATGTCTACAAGGTCAGGCCAGTAATATTAATTCTGGCTTTTGAGAACTGAACTGTTGAGTGCTCATGTTATCTAGAAGGTACACCTGGTCCTCAGTTTTTGCCAGTTGTTACCATTTGGAAATGTGGATGTGGCCTTGTCAGAGCTTTCATCTCTTCAAGAGAAGCCACAATTCTGGATTTGCATGAGGAAGTTCCTGTGCCTTTGACCTAGACTTTGACAGGCTGTGTTATTTCACCTTGGATATTAACTCTGCATCTCAAACAGTTATCAACCAGAGAAAAATTGTGTTGGATATTTGGCTACAGGAGTCAATAATTCAAATGTTCCCTAAGGGCAGTTGACAGAGAGGGAATAACACATTGTTTAATTGATTACATGTTCTTTTTTAAACAAGATAAACTCTCCTAAAAACAATCTAACACAGTGATGAATGAACACAATTATATAACTAATATTTTTTTAGAAGCTATTTTATTAGCTAACCTAATTGCCAATTTTGATTAATATATTTTTGTTCAGTCGCTAAGTTGTGTTAGACTCTTGCAACCCTATGGACTACAGCAAGTCAGATAGTTTGTCTTCCACTATCTTCCAGAGTTTACTTGAATTCATGTCCATTGAGTTGGTGATACAATCTAACCATCTTATCCTCTGCCACCCCCTTCTCCTTTTGCTCTCAATATTTCCCAGCATCAGTTTTTTTTTTTTTTTTTCTCTCCCAATGAATTGACTCGTCCCATAAGGTGGCCAAAGTATTGGATTGGCCAATCAGCTTCAGCATCAGTCCTTCCAATGAGTATTCAGGGTTGACTTCCTTTAGGATTGACTGGTTTGATCTTGCAGGTTTGATCTTACAAGGGACTCTCAAGAGTCTTCTCCAGCACCACAATTTGGAAACATCAGTTTTTCAGCACTCAGCCCTCTTTATGGGCCAACTCTAACATCCGTACACAACTACTGGAAAAACCATAGTTTTGCCTAGACAGACTTTAGGTTTGTCATAGCTTTCCTTCCACGGAGCCAGCATCTTTTAATTTCATGGCTGCAGTCACTGTCTGTGGTGATTTTGGGGCCCAAGAAAACAAAATCTGTCACTGCTTCCACTTTCACCCCTTCTATTTGCCATGAAGTGATGGGACTGGATGCCATCATCTTAGTTTTTTTGAACACTGAGTTTCAATCAGCTGTTTTCACTTGCCTCTTCACCATCATCAAGAGGCTTTTTAGTTCTTCTTCACTTTCTGCCATTAGAGGGGTATCATCTGCATATATGAGATTGTTGATATTTCTCCCAGCAATCTTGATTCCAGCTTGTGCTTCATCCAGCCTGGCATTTCACATGATTTACTCTGCATTTAAGTTAAATAAGCAGGGTACAGCCACATCATACTCCTTTCCCAATTATGAATCAGTCAGCCGTTCCACTTCTGGTTCTAACTGTTGCTTCTTGACTATATACAGTTTTCTTAGGACACAGGTAATGTGGTCTGGTACTCCCATGTGTTGAAGAACTTTCCAGCTTGTGATTCACACAGTCAAAGGCTTTAGTGTAGTCAATGAAGCAGAGGTAGATATTATTTGGAATGCCCTTGCTTTCCTCTTGATCCAGCAAATATAGACAATTTGATCTCTGGTCCTCTGCTTTTTTCAAATCTAGCTTGTATATCTGGAAGTTCTCGATTCACGTACTGCTGAAGTCTCACTTGAAGAAGTTTGACCATAACCTTGCTAGCATGTGAATGAAGCTTTTCTAGTCCTGTGCTCACTGCTGAGTTTTAGGGATTATATAATTTGGAACAAAATCTAATGATCTACATGCACTTTCTTGGCTAAATGTACACTGTTACTAATTTAATAACTTAATTTACTTTTCTCTATGAGGTCAATAGACATCCTGAACTTATCACAGACATAGGTGATGATACAGAGCCAAACCACAGCCCTTGATTTTGGTATAAAATATAAATATAAAAACTTGTATTTTATAACATATATAACTACAAAATGCAAAGTTTTTCCCTAAAAAAGTGAATTTTCTTGTACTTCTTTTAAAAACATTTCTATTGGAGTGTAATTGATTTACTATGTTGTATTAGTTTCTCGGTTCAGTCAGTTCAGTTCATTCACTCAGTCATGTCCGACTCTTTGTGACCCCTTGGACTGCAGCACACCAGGCTTCCCTGACTATCACCAACTGCCAGTGTTTATTCAAACTCATGTCCATAGATTTGGTGATGCCATCCAACCATCTCATCCTCTGTTGTTCCCTTCTCCCGCCTTCAATCTTTTCCAGCATCAGGGTCTTTTCCAGTGAGTCAGTTCTTCACATCAGGTGGCCAAAGTATTGGAGTTTCAGCTTTAGCACCTGTCCTTCCAATGAATATTCAGGACTGATTTCCTTTAGGATGGACTGGTTAGATCTCCTTGCAGTCCAAGGGACTCTCAAGAGTCTTCTCCAACACCACAGTTCAAAAACATCACATCAATTCTTCAGTGCTCAGCTTTCTTTATGGTCCAACTCTCTCATCCATACATGACTACTGGAAAAATCATACCTTTGGCCAGATGGACCTTTGTTGGCAAAGTAATGTCTCTGCTTTTTCATATGCTGTCTAAGTTGGTCATAGCTTTTCTTCCAAGGAGTATTAGTTTCTGGTGCACAGCAAAGTGAATCAGTTATACATATATTCACTCTTTTTTAAGATTCTTTTCTCATATAAATCATTTCAGAGTATTGAATAGCACTCTCTGTGGTATACAGTATGTCATTATTATTAATAGTATTCTACTTTATATATAGTAGTGTGTGTATGTTGATCTCAATCTCCTAATTTATCCCTCTCTCTTTCATTTTCTTATATTTCTCTATGAACCTTATCTACATGTTCCAAATTTCTAATCCATGTAACTCTGAATGAATCAGTTAACCTCTTTATGCCTGAGGACTGACATGGGAATGTTGGTCTTAAACATTTCCCAGAATCTCTCCACATTTCTGGCCAGTGCACTACATTCTCTGGTTTTCAGGCTCATCCTTTGATTAGGATATAATTCCTTCAATTCTATACTTTGATAACTCTAGACAATCTGAGATGTCTGTGTTTGTGCTGATTTTCAGGTCAGAAGAAAGAAAGGAAGTGAAGTCTCTCAGTCGTGTCTGACTCTTTGAGACCCCATGGACGGTAGCCTGCCAGGCTCCTCCATCCATGGGATTTTCCAGGCAAGAATGCTGGAGTGGGTTGCCATTTCCTTCTCCAGGAGATCTTCCTGACCCAGGGATTGCACCTGGGTCTCCCATATTATAGGCAGATGCTTTACCATCTGAGCCACCAAGGGAAGTCTAAGTGAGTCTTTAAGTGAGCCCTTTAAGAGTGGGATTTTTTTTGTTCTCTGTAGTTATTTGGTTCTTCTGGAATTATTCTCTTCTGGTATTTAAAGCCAGGTGTTTTGGTGGGCTTATATCTTCTGTGTGGGACCTAGGGGTTGAGGACCCTGATTGGAGGTCAACTTTCTCACTCCTCAGGGAGAAAATCTGTACCTATTTGATCCCTCCTGGATTTCTGTAGCTGGCTTTTCCAGACTATATCTTTGCCTTTTCTATACATCTTGATGATGTTTTTTTAACAGAAAATTTGAAAATTCTGTTAAAAAATTTATTTAAAACAGGCTGTGGGGGTAGGGGGGGTTCTTTACAATATAAGAGAAAAGGGAAACTTATAATAATCTAAAAATGAATCCTCAGTATATGTGCCAGTCGATGTGTTTTTCAGGTCTTAGGGATTAACAGTTGAATCTTTCCCGGACACAGTTGTAGGTATGTTACTCTCATTTAAAAGATGAACAGATCAACATTCAGAGGCTGGGGAACTCATCTTCATAGAGGTTTCAAGGAGAGCAGGTGGCAGAGTGAGATCTCAGAGCCAATCTTCCTGATTCCAATCAGGTCTGAGATCCTCTCTTGATACATTTCAGGGGCAATGCTTTTGAATGCCACCAGGCCTTCATGCTATTCATTTGTCCCATTATGGAAGCTCTGTTCTTCCTGTTTTCAGGTCTCCTTTCAAGAGAATTAGTTCAAATGTAGTTGTAGACTTGTGTCCATAGAATGAGGTGGACTTAGGATCTTCTTATAATGCCATCTTGAACCCTCTCCCAATATGTTTCTTTTTCTGTATTTATTGAGCACATAAAGCTAAATAAAATAAAAGTTGCAGCACAAGTGTTCTTTTAAGAGATTTTTCTGCATGTGATGAAATGGCTGAGGAATCTTTAAATGCAATTTCAATGATATTTGAACTAAAGATGCTTTTCTTTTCTTAGTTAATATCCTTGAGGCAAACATGAGCATTCTTCATATGTCCAAGAACCTCCTAACTGTGCTCAAAATCGGATCATCTTAAATTTTGTTAAAAATAACCATTATCTATCATACTCTTAATCTATTCCATACTTACAGAATTGTTCTTAAACAAGAAGTCATGCTGAGCTGGGCATGTAGTATATATAAGAGAGTGTTGATTGGGATGTACAACTTGTTCCTAGGACACAAACACAAGGACTGATCAGTTAGTTTAGGATTATGAATGTGGGTTTCAGTACTGTCCTAATCAATGTCAGTAACATCCACAAATATATTTGAAATATATGTTTTTATGTGTATGCTCACTGAACTCAGAAGAAGAATGGATCAACACAGTGAGAAATTTGACAAAGAAATAGATAATAGAAAGCCAACAAGTTATGAGGGAACTGAAAAATGCAATAGAAGCATTCAACAATAGACGGGATAGGAAAGAAGAATGAAATCAGGCAGCTGGAAAATAATGAAAGTTATCCAGACAGCAGCAAAATGAAAAAAGAATTTAAAATGTAAATATACCTTAATAAGGGACCTATGGGATAACATCAAATGTAATAATGTTTGCATTATAGGAGTCCTAGAAGAAAAAGAAGAGAGAGAAATAATGAGAAAAATTATTTGAAGAAATAAGGCTGAAAACTTTCCTAATCTGGGGAAGCAAACAGATATCCAGGTCCAGGAAGCCCAGAGATATCCAGATAAGATGAATGCAAAGAGAAGTACACCCAAGCCTATTATTAAAATTGCAAAAGTTAAGGATAAAGAGAGAATCATAAAAGCAGCAAGAGATAAAGACTTTCTACATACAAGGAAAACCCCATAAGGTTATGAGAAGATTTTTCAGCAGAGATTTAACAGGCCATAAGGGAGTGCATAACATATTGAAAGAGTTAAAAGGAAAAAAAAAAAAAAATCTCCAGCCAAGACTTCTCTACCCAGCAAGGTTATTTTTTAGAATTAAAAGAGGATTCCCAGATTCAAGGATTTCCAAGATAAGCAAAAACTAAAGGAATTCACCACCATTCAACCAGGCAAGAAATACAAAAGGAACTTCTATAAGCTGAAAATAAATGATAGTAATTAAAAATAAAAAACATGAAAATACAAATCTCACAGGAATAGGCAAACATACCATAAAGGTATGAGTCACTTACAAAGCAAGCATGGAAGTTAAAAGACAAAGGATTAAAATTAACTAAAATTAAAATAACAGTTAAGGGATTTATAAAATAAAAAAGTGTGAAATGCCTCAACAAGAGTACAAAATGTGAAGAATTGGAGTGAAAAAATAAAGCTTTGGAATGTGCTCAAATTTAAGTTGCTACCAACTTAAAACAAGCTGCTATTTACATAATATTTTGTATGTGGACCTCAGAGTAGCAACAAATAAAATGTTTATAGTAAATACACAAAAGAAAATGAGAAAGAAAGGAATATAAACAATCTAAACTACAAAGGAAGAGAAAGAGAAGAAATAAATTGAAGAACTACAAAAACATCTGGAAAACAATGACATGAAATAAATACGTACCTATCAATAATTACTTTAAGTATAAGCTGGTAGAAATGTAAATTGATACAACCACTATGGAGGACAGTATGAAGATTCCTCAAAAAACTAGGAATAAAACTATCATATGACCTAGGATCTCACTACTGGGCATATACCCTGAGAAAATCATAATTTATGAACCCTGATATTCATTGAAGCTCTATTTACAACGGCCAGGACATGGAAGCAACCTAGATGTCTATCAATAGATGAATGGATAAATAAATTGTAGTACATATATACAACAGAATATTCAGTTCAGTTCAGTTCAGCCGCTCAGTCGTGTCTGATTCTTTGCGATGCCATGCCAGGCCTCCCTGTCCATCACCAACTCCTGGAGTTCCCCCAGATTCATATCCATCGAGTTAGTGATGCCATCCAGCCATCTCATCCTCTGTCATCTCCTTCTCCTCCTGCCTCCTATCCCTCCCAGCATCAGAGTCTTTTCCAATGAGTCAACTGTTCGCATGAGGTGGCCAAAGTACTGGAGTTTCAGCTTCAGCATCATTCCTTCCAAAGAACTCCCAGGGCTGATCTCCTTTAGAATGGACTGGTTGGATCTCCTTGCAGTCCAAGGGACTCTAAAGAGTCTTCTCCAACACCACAGTTCAAAAGCACCAATTCTTCAGTGCTCAGCCATCTTCACAGTCCAACTCTCACATCCATACATGACCACAGGAAAAACCATAGCCTTGACTAGACGAACCTTTGTTGGCAAAGTAATGTCTCTGCTTTTGAATATGCTATCTAGGTTGGTCATAACTTTCCTTCCTGACCCAGGGATCGAACCCAGGTCTCCTGCATTGCAGGCAGACGCTTTACCCTCTGAGCCACCAGGGAAGCCTTCCAAGGAGTAAGTGTCTTTTAATTTCATGGCTGCAGTCACCATCTGAAGTAATTTTGGAGCCCCAAAAAATAAAGTCTCACACTGTATCTACATCTATTTCCCATGAAGTGATGGGACTGGATGCCATGATCTTTGTTTTCTGAATGTTGAGTTTTAAGTCAGCTTTTTCACTCTCCTCTTTCACTTTCATCAAGAGGCTTTTTAGTTCCTCTTCACTTTCTGCCATAACGGTGGTGTCATTTGCGTATCTGAGGTTATTGATATTTCTCCCAGCAATCTTGATTCCAGCTTGTGCTTCTTCCAGCCCAGCGTTTCTCATGATGTACTCTGCATATAAGTTAAAGAAGCAGGGTGACTATATACAGCCATAAATCATGATAAAGTGGGATTTATTCCAGGGGTGCAAGTTTGCCTCAACATCTAAACCAATCAATGTGATACATCATTAACAAAAAGCAGGATAAAAATCACTCTACTATCTCAATAGATATAGAACATTTTGACAAAATTTAATATCCATTTATGATTTTAAAAATCCTCTCAACAAAGTGGATATAGAAAGATCTTACCTCAACATAATAAAGGTCATATTTGACAAATCCACATCTAATAATATACTCAACAGTGGAAAACTGAAAGCTTTTCCACTAAGATTGGGAACAAAGTAGGAATGCATACTCTCACCACTTTTATTGAACACAGTATTGGAAGTCCTTGCCACAGCAAGAAAAAAAAAAAAAATCAGAATGGAAAGGAAGAAGTTAAACTGTCACACTGTCTTTATTTGCAGATGATATGATACTACATATAGAAAACCCTAAATACTCCACCAAAAAACTGTTAGAATTATTATAATAAATGAATTCATTAAAGTTGCAGGATACAAAATCAACATATAGAAATCTGTGGCATTTCTATACACAGTAATAAACCATAAGAAAAATATATTAAGAAAACAATCCCATTTATAATAACATCAGACAGAATAAAGTACCTAGGAATAAATTTTAACAAGAAAGTAAAAGATCTGTATGCTGAAAACTATAACACACTGATGAAAAAATTGAAAAAGACACAAATAAATGGAAATATATTTCATATTCCATGTATTAGAAGAGTCAATATTGTTAAAATTTCCATACTGCCTAAAGCAATTCACAGATTCAGTGCAATCACTATCAAAATTCCAATAGCATGTTTCATAGAACAAGAACAAACAGTTCAAAAATTATATGGAGGTACAAAAGACTCTGAATAGCCAAATAAATTTTAAGAAAGAAGAATAGAGCAGGAGGTATCACATGCCCTGATTTCAAACTACACTACAAAGCTATAGTCATCAAAACAGTACCGTACTGGCACATAAATCAATGGAACAAAACTGAATGTCCAGAAAATAAAACCACACATAAATGGACAATTAACTTACAACAGAGGAATCAAAGTATACAATGGAGAAATAATAGTCTATTTAATAACTGATGTTCGGAAAACTGAACATCCACATGAAAAAGAATGAAACTATACCACTATCTTATACCATATAAAAAATTAACTCAAAATAGATTAAAGACCTGAATGTAAGACTTGGAACTATAAAATTCCTAGAGGAAAATATAGGCAGTAACTTTATTGACGTCAGTTAGTGACATTTTTGTGGATCTGACTCCAAAGGCAAAGGAACAAAAGCAAAAACTAACAAATGGGATTCCATTCAACTAAAAAGCTTCTCCACAGTGAAGGAAGCCATCATTAAAACCAAAAGTCAACCTACTGAGTGGGAGAATGTATTTGTGATTGATATATCTGATAATGGGTTAATATACAAAAAACTCCAAAATACATAAAATAACTCATAAAACACAAAGACAGGAAAATAAGTAAACTGATTAAAAATGGGCAGAGGATTGTCCCAGTGCACCAGCCCCAAGCATCCAGTATCGTGCATCAAACCTGGACTGGCGACTCATTTCATATATGATATTATACATGTTTATATCTGTGGAGGATTCATTTTGATATATGGCAAAACCAATACAATATTGTAAAGTTAAAAAATAAACTAAAATATTAAAAAAAAAATGGGCAGAGGGTCTTTTTTCCAAAAAGACAAAAATGGAACAAAACATAAATCAAAACATAGACATGGGCAATAAGCACATGAAAAACATTTTCACTAATTAACATCACTAATTATTAGAGAAATGCAAATCAAAAGCACAGTGAGATATAACCTCACACCTGTTAGAATGGCTATTATCATAAAAACAAAAAATAACAAATGTTAGAGAGGATGTGAGGAAAAGGTGACCCTCATACACTGTTGGTGGAATTGTAAATTGGTGTGGCCTCTGTGTAAAGTGATGTACGGATTCATAAAAAATTAAGAACAGAATATGATCCAGCATTTCTACTTCTGAGTATTTATCTGAAGAACGTTAAAACACTAATTTGAAAAGACACATGCACTGATATGTTCACTGCAGCTTTCTTTACAATAGCCATGATATGGAAGCAACCCATGTGCCTATTAAGAGACGAGCAGATAAAGAAAATGTAGTATATATACACAATTAAATATTACTTAGCCATAAAAGGATGAAATCTTGTCATTAGCAACAACGAGGATGGATTTTGAGGGAATTTTTCTAACTGAAATGTCAGAGAAAGACAAATACTATAGAATTTCACTGTATGGGGAATCTAAAACAAAGCAAAATAAAAACAAATTCATAGATACAGAAATAAGATGAGTGGTAATCAGAGGAGAAGGGGACTTTGTGGGGTGGGCAAAAGGGGAGAAAGGCTGGAACTGTATGGGAATGGATGGCAACTGGACATGTGGTATTGACCATGCTGTAGTGTATCAGTTCGGTTCAGTTCAGTTGCTCAGTC
This sequence comes from Bos javanicus, assembly GCF_032452875.1. Taxonomy (NCBI): domain Eukaryota; kingdom Metazoa; phylum Chordata; class Mammalia; order Artiodactyla; family Bovidae; genus Bos; species Bos javanicus. The sequence goes on along the minus strand of NC_083882.1, from coordinate 19,934,022 downwards.
AAGTCTGACTCTTTGTGACCCCATGGACTACAGCATGCCAGGGCTCCCTGTCCATCACCAGCTCCTGGAGTTTACCTGTAGTACATACAGATGTCCAATTATCATGCTGTGCTCCAGAAACTTATGTATATAAAAATTAAAAAAAATAGAGAGTAGAAAACTCATTGGGGCAGGAGGTTGGTAGAGAGAAAGTTGATAAAAGGATACACAGTTTAAGTTACAAGATGAATAAGGTCTGAGGATCTAATGTATTGCATGATAAGCTGCTTAGGTCGTGTCCAATTCTTTGTGACCCTTTGAACTATAGTCTGCCAGGCTCCTCTGTCTATGGGATTCTCCAGGCAAGAATACTGGAGTGGGTTACCATGCCTTCTGATTAAGTTGATAACTCTATTTTGTATAATTTAAATTTGATAAGAGACTAGAACCTAAATATTCTTACCACCCCATACCCCTGCAATAAAGAAAAATACATGAGATGATGGCTATGTTAATCAAGTCAATGGGAATAATCTTTTCACAATGTATATGTTTATCATGTCTTCACATTATACATTTTAAATATCTTAAAATTCAAGTTGTCAATTATGTCCCCAAAAAGTTGAAAGCGTATTCAAGATTCTAAGAGTGGGACCTCAATTTATATAGTTTCACAGTGTTAAGAAAAAGGTTTCATTTGACTTACAATGGCTTGCCTTGTTATCATAGCATGGAACAAATGAGATTTTTTTCCAACAAATTCTAGATTCAGAACCTAAAGCTGTGAGTTGATAATACCTGGTTTTACTGACCTGAAGGCATGTGGTTAACACATCAGTATTGTCTTTATCAGATTGTTCCCATTTACTGATTGGAAGAGATAATTGAGAAACAGGTGGAAATATTGTTTATTGTTTTGGACCCACCATCTGTGTGGGCAAAGGAAACCTTGACTTTAGTCAGGGTCAATGTATCTGGGTCATTTACTCTTATGTAAGAGGCAGCCTCCTATGTGCCTGAACATAAAGGGCTGGCTTTCTGATGATGCTTAACCACTGTGGTTGCTGAGAAGTTATCTGTCAGCTTGTATATTCTCAGAAATTAACTCCAGCTCACAAACATCCTGATCATTTCTCAACAAGAGTGTAGGAGTGTGCCCAGGCAGCTTTTGCCACGTGTGGATCAAACATTTTCAAGAGGTAAGTAGATATCTTCTGGAGACTGGGGATTTGTCTGGTGTTGTCATTGCAAGGAATGAGACCAATGCTGGAAAAAAGTAAAAGCAGTCTGGTGCTCACCACTCCCTTTTGAATTCTCATGAAGAATGTGGGCTACTTCTGAGATTTAATGCCCAACAGCTCCTGCAGGGAGCCAGCCTTATTTCTCAATGCCATGGGTGAGGAACCTAGAGGTGGCTTTCTTCTCTGGTGTGTTCATAATGTGTGCTGTGTGCTTGGTCACTCAGTCGTGTCTGACTCTTTGTGTCTCCATGGACTGTAGCCTGCCAGGCTCCTCTGTCCATGGGATTCTCTAGGCAAGAATACTGGAGAGAGTTGCCATTTCCTTCTCCAACTGTGTTCAGAGACTATTCTTTAAAACAATTTATTTTAGTTTGAAACAGAAAGTAAGATTGTTCTTTGAAGGACTCACAGATAAATGGCTAGGAACTTGCCCCTGCATAAAATAGAAATCTATAAATAATCCCATTTAAATAAATACATCTTCTGTGCTCTACAATAAATTGTATTTAGGTAATTTAATTTAATGGAATTCAAGATATTCAAAGGCCATTTCTCTTTCTCAATGGCCTTATGCCTATAAAGATGAGCTCATCACCCACAGAATCTTTTATTTGAATATATTCTCAGAGTGGCTCTTAGTAACATCCCTGAACTTTTACCCTGGTGTCTTGTTAATGGGCAGCGTCAGGGATTCTGGCCTTCAAGGACACTGTTACAATCTGGCCATCACTATTATTGATTCTGTACTGAGTCAGTTTCAATTTTGATCTAGGATTAAGCCATCTCTATGATGAGGTGAATGAACTCTTCTTGGATCCCCCGGATATTAATTATCTGGTAGGAATTTGTCATGGAGGTTAATATCAAATTCTTAAGAAAAAAATAGGGTCTAAAAAGAGGAACAGCCCGATTCATGGGGCAAAGGGTATGGGATAGTGAGTCTCCTTTAAACCAAACAAAGCAAGCCTCTCATTTCTAGGATATCCTACCTGCTGTCTCCATCTGCCTGCAGTTCCACTCTCTGTTTCTCTCCTGTTCACCTGGTCTCCCCATCTGTACTCCACCCATACTCCTGAATTTGCTCTGCTTTTTTCAGGCCCAATCTTTGCTATTCATCCAATAAATCTGTAAGGAACTCACGTTTTCCCTATCATCTAGAGAGCTCCTCTCTTTGGTTAAAGGCAATGATTTTTAAAATCAGAAAAAACTGGCTCAAATCCCAACTTCATCTTACTAACCTTTTCTACAAGTTTTTAAATTTATCTGAGATTCAATTTTCCCATCTGTAAAATAGGGTTAATAACACATCTCAAAAGAGCTGTTGTAAAGATGACATGTGATGAAGTATGTGTTTAAGATAGAGTGGCAGGTTCAAAAAACCTCATGAATAATAACCTGAGCTTTTCCTTTTGATGTTTCAGTTCATTCATATTTTTTTTTTCTGTGATTCCACTGCTATTCTTTAACCATCTACTGCTTCAGGAATTACTCAGCCTCATTTGACATTAACCCCAAATAAGTCTCTAAGACACAGTGGAAAGGGCAAGGATTAGGGTCCCATGATTGAGGATGCTTCCCTGGCTTTGCCTTGTCCCAGCTAGACTTTGAGTGGGTCATTTAAACTTTTTGAGCCCTAATTTCTTAAACAAGACACGGAATACTGAAGTGTCTAACTTACTGGATTGTTGATTAAACAAGGTAATTTTCATTGAAGGCTTAGTCTGTGCTAGGTCATGTCCTAAATTCTTCACATGCGATAATCCCATGTAAAGCTCAAAATGGCCCTGTGATGCAGCTACTGCTATTATCCCTGTTGTGTTGATGAGGAAACCGAGGCTCAGTGAGGTTCAGGCCCCTGCAGGAGTGGGGGTGTTTGAGCCTATATGTGGTGGGTACCAAAGCACCATGACCACCACCCCTGGTGACTCACAGCTTGGCTCTCTGTCCTCTCCAGTGTGACACAGGGAAAAGCCCAGACATTGTTACACACTCGGCACTGTGAACTGCACCTTGTCTCCTTAATGAGGCTCTAAACTTCTTCAGAGCATCTGGTATGTCTGTTTCCTTTTCCCCAGTACCTAGGAGAGTGTTGCATCATAAAAGACATTTAATAAATATTTTGTTGACTAAATCTGTACTCTCAGATTTAATCTTCTCTGCTCCAAAATGGATTAAAGATCTCAATGTAAGACCAGAAACTATAAAACTCCTAGAGGAGAACATAGGCAAAACACTCTCTGACATACATCACAGCAGGATCCTCTATGACCCACCTCCCAGAATATTGGAAATAAAAGCAAAAATAAACAAATGGGACCTAATTAAACTTAAAAGCTTCTGCACAACAAAGGAAACTATTAGCAAGGTGAAAAGGCAGCCTTCAGAATGGGAGAAAATAATAGCAAATGAAGCAACTGACAAACAACTAATCTCAAAAATATACAAGCAACTCCTACAGCTCAACTCCAGAAAAATAAATGACCCAATAAAAAAATGGGCCAAAGAACTAAATAGACATTTCTCCAAAGAAGACATACAGATGGCTAACAAACACATGAAAAGATGCTCCCAAGGGCTTTCTTGAAGCCTTTCATGCTAGTGCCAGGCACTAAGGTCTCTGGATTTGGCTGTCAGCAGAATGACAGAACAGTAATGACATAATGGTTGCGTTTCTGAGGACTTACTTTTTACTGAACAGTTAATGTGGATTAGCTCATTTACTCTTCTTAAAAATTCTCAAGTTACATATTATAGTACCATTTCCCCATTCTGTAGATGAGGAAACAGCCTTGGGGCGATTCGATAACCTGTCTCATGCCATGGAGCTAAGAAGAGGTGGCCTTTAGAAACCCTGGTTTGGAGTCAGTTGTCTCTCTTGAGCCTGAACTCTTGATTTCTTTAAAAAAAAAAATGGCACTAGATTGCTTGACTATCTTTTAAGTTCCAGTTTTACAACTATTTGCTACCAAATAGTTATATATATATATGTATGTATGTGTATATATATATGGCTTCCCAGGTGGCGCTAGTACTAAAGAACCCTGCCTGCCAATGCAGGAAACGTAAGAGCCACTGGTTCTATTTCTGGGTTGGGAGGATCCCCTGGAGGAGGGCATGGCAACCCACTCCAGTATTTTTGCCTGGAGAATCCCATGAACAGAGGAGCCTGGTGGGCTACAGTCCGTAGGGTCGCAAAGAGTCGGACACGACTGAAGTGACTTAGCAAGCACAAGCACGCATATATATATTTTATTTATTTAATATAAAATATATATAAATCTCTCTCTCTCTCTCTCTCTCTATATATATATATATATATATAGTGGCAAAATATACAAGATATAACATTTACCATTTTAGCCATTTCTTAGTGTACAGTTCAGTGACTATTCAGTGGATCTTCACTATCCACCTCAGAACTTTTTCCCACCAGCACAAACTGAAACTCTGTCCCCTTTTAACAATAACTCCCTACCCTCTCCTCTTTCCTGGCCTGTAAGTATGATTTCTTCTAAGGTATGTACTAATATTTGACCATTTCAGTTCTTGAGGACTACTATTATACAGGCCTTTGCAAACTCTGAACCCTTGTGATGGCCTTCCTCAGCATGGCCCTGGGGCCTTGTGACCTTCTTACTTTCTATCTGAAACCAGCAGGCCCAGGGTCAGAAAGGCCTTTGGTCGTCAACAGCGTCTCCCATCTGAATGAGCCCTTTTGCAGATTTCCCCGTCTTTAGGGCATGTTCATTTTTCTCTTATTGCTGCTACATCCCCATGATGTGGGCCCACAATTCTGAGTCACCAGCTCTACATGCGTCAGAGAAAGTTGCAGTGAGAAAAGGAAACTGCGTAATTATTATCTGCTGTAAACTGTATGCTGACATGCTGGGGGAGGGAGAATCTCTGCATTCAGGCTGGAAATTTCAGCATCCTTCATAGCTCAGAAGTGGTAGAGATGTCCTTGTGATAGCCACTTAAAGTCACCATATCTTTAAAATAGAGCTGGTGTCCACAGCAGCAAAGGTGCCCTTGTAAAATAAGCCTATTTTGCATAGTGTCTATATGGATACAGATATGATTATAGATAATTTTAGCTTTTGCCTTCAGTTTCCAGGTTGCTACAGACCGTATTTTTACTCCTCCCTCCTCAATACATATGTCCCTCAAAATTCACTTTTTCTTCATTTCCCAGCTTTCTGACATTTATGTTTGCTCTCACATTATATCAGTCTTAATGCCTTTTGCATCTAGTTTCACTGAGCAAGATTCTTTTGCTTTTCAGCATGTTTTTAAACAATTCTATCATTTCATAAAGACTTCCTTGACAAATGTAAAATAAATTGATAACTTTTTCCTTTTAATTATTTTATGATGTTTATTTATTGACATAGTACCAAGAATTCTGTCATTTAAAATGCTTTTTTAACTGGCTGATAGTGTATGGAAAAATGCATGTACCATACTCTTACAGCTCACTAAATCTTCTATCTGCACACACCCACGGAACCAGAGCAGAGATGAAGAAACAAAATATTATAGTGACTTCTTGGAGCATAAGTTAGTTTTATCTAATGTGGAACATTATATAAATGGTAATCATATCACTTATACTCCCTTGCTTAAAATACTTTTTTTCCTACTACTTGAAATTGGAATCCAAATAAGCTTGCAATTGGTTATTACGTTTTTTTATGTCTTTTATATATATCCTGTCCAGCTCTTTTATTTTTCTTTGAATTTTTTAAAATAAGATACTGAAATGTTAACCCCATAGAGCTTCCTGCAGTCTGATTTTTCCAGTTGCATCCCTTAATGTTTCTTTAGATATGTGCTCTCTCTAAAATTTCTTGCACATTTCTGGTCCAGGGTAGAGGCTGGATCAGACTCAGAAGGCTGCTCCTTCTGTGGGGTCAGCAGTCACTAAAAATGGTTGCCTGGCTCCTGGATAATGGTACTGAAGCAAGACAGAGGTTAAGTGATTTGGCAAAGTGCTCCAGGCAGAGCCCGGGTCTCACGAAATCTATTCCAGTGCACTTTATACTTCAGACTGGGAGTGAAAACTGAATGGTAATTTTTTAGTGTAATTCAAATATTTTTACATCCTGGAGGCTCATGTATCTGACTCTTGCTTCTGGGTGTCCTCCAGAAGGCACGGGCCATGTGCCTTGTACTGCTTCTCTAGTGCACAACATAATATGTGAGCACAGTGTGAAGACAGTGTAGAGAGGAAAGGCCTACTTTTCATGGTGTTTTTATTTCAGAAGGATGGTGTCAATTAAATGCAGTTAAATATGTATTTAATAAACACAACTGTGTGCTTAGTGGGCTTCCCCAGTGGCTCACTGGGGAATTCACTTGCAATGCAGGAGACACAAGAGACATGGGTTCGATCTCTTGGTTGGGAAGTTTCCCTGGAGGAGGAAATGACAACCCACTCCAGTATTCTTGCCTAGAAAATCCCATGGGCAGAGGAGCCTGGTAGGCCACAGTCCAGGGGGTTGCAAAGAGTCGACACAACTGAGTGACTGAAAACACACACGTGTGCTTAGCAATGTGAACATATAAAGAAGGATAAGTTAATGTTCCTGTCACCGAGGAGCTCCCAATCTTTTTTAAGGAATCTTACGTCTGAGAGGAATTACTCACATATATGGTCAGTGGAAGAAAGAATTAGTCTCTAAGTCTGAAGACAGGGATGAAATTTTGCCTTGCCTTGTTTTCTGGCTCCCTGACAATATGCAGTTTTGTGACTGGGTCTTTGTTTCCTCCTCTACAAGGAAGTGGGCCTGTCTCACAGGGTGGCTACGAGGTTGAGATGAAACAGTACTTGGGAAGAGCATTATTGTCATCCCTATAGATGACTACTGTGTCATCCTTGCTTGGATATTATAAGAAAGGGAGGACTCATCACTTTAAAATTGAGTGATTTAGTTTTTGAAAAACTGTAATTATTATAACATTTTTCTTTGAATGAACCCAAATCTTTCCTCTTGTAATTTCACCCATTGATTCTGGTCAGCATCTTGCAGTGTAAGTGTCCATCTTTCTTCCTTCACAGTAGAATTGTAGATCTTTCTTTCTCACGTTAGTCTTTAGATATTTGAAGACATCTATCATCATGATTCTATCTTCCAGGAAAACCATCCCTAACTCATTCAATACTTTCCCCCACACTAGGGTTCTAAACAAGAAACTTTCAAGATAGGGTATGCATCAGAATCACCTAGGAGTTTTAAAAATGTGTGCATTTTGACAAATCTCTCCAGTTGATTTTAAAATTCAGAAGTATCTTAATATCTTAATCATCTCTAAAACTTTTTAAACTTGTTCATATCTTTCTTGAAATATGACTCACTAATCTAAATGAATACTGCAGATATATGTGGACTTGAATTAGGGTTTGCTAACTATTATAACAAGTAAATCAAGAGATGGTCGTGGTTCAAATACAGTGGAAGTTAATTTCTTGCTTCTGTGAGTTTAAAGTGGACTTTCCTGATTGGTGTGTGGCTCTCTTCCAAGCACTGATACAGGGAGCCAGACTTTTTGCCTCCTACAGTTCTGCTATTTTTAAAACACAACTACCAGGGTCATTGGGTTCATCTGCATAAAGTTAAGAAGAGAACGTATGGACATTTTTCTGGGCTCAGCCTGAAGTAGTGTGGTTCATAAAACCATATGGCTACTGCAAAGAAGTGTACCCAAGAATGAAAGAAATTGGGTTTGGGGGACAGCTAGCCAGTCTGTACTGCTAGAGTGTATAATGTGTTTTGACTATTTCTTCTGACATCACAAATACCACCTGTCAATGAGGTCAGAAGGATTTAAACTGTCTGGATGACAGAAGACACCTTAAACAAAATTAAAAGACAAGTATAGACTGGAAGAAAATGTTTGTAGCATCTCAATATATTGGGGTGCTTTGCCATACTGTTAACTCATTGAAGTAATTGATATTCAATTAAATGTTTTCAGCTATTTTCAAAAGAAATGCCACATTGGATTTCCTCCCATTATATAATCATTCAATTGCTTTTAAAAACCTAATCACAGGACTTTATATCAAGTTAGTGCAGGCCCATCCTAAGATAGGCTCTTTCAAGATCTCATCTAACATACTACCTAGCTTCGTAGCATACATTCAGTAAGAATTCCTCCTTTCTCTGTAGCAGAGATATTATATACAGAGGAAAAGTGCACTCTGTCATGTAATCAAATTTTTCATATAATGCTAATTTTATATACTTATTGTTTATATATTTTTAAAGCACTCTGCTAAATGCTTCACCTGCATTTAGTTTTAAAACTTTCACAACAATCTCATTAAGTAGATATCATTATCTTCCTTTTAAAAATGAGGAAATTTAGGTTTATCTAAATTATTTGTCAAAGTTACATGACGAGTAACCATTAGAGTTAAGGTTCTAATGTATGTATGTCTTACTTCAAAGATGAATTTTTAAATCATTCTATGTTATCACCTACATAGGCAATACCTTTTATAAAATGCCAAAATTTGGAGAGAGCAAATGTGGTGAATGTAATCAGGGAAGATTTTACTGGAAGTAAGATTTATTATGACCCTAACTAAAGGGTTAGGTGCGGTTAAAGTGCTGCACTCAACATGCCAGCAGATTTGGAAAACTCTGTAGTGCCCACAAGACTGCCAAAGGTCAGTTTTCATTAAAATCCCTAGAAAGGCAGTGCCAAAGAATGCTCAAACTACTGCATAATTGCACTCATCTCACATACTAGCAAAATAATGCTAAAAATTCTCCGAGTTAGACTTCAATAATATGTGAACTGAGAACTTCCAGATGTTTAAGCTGGATTTAGAAAGCCTGAGGAACCAGAGATGAAATTGCCAACATCTGCTGGATCATCAAAAAAGCAAGAGAATTCCAGAAAAACATCTATTTTTGCTTTGTTGACTATGCCAAAGCCTTTGTGTGGATCACTACAAACTGTGGAACATTCTTCAAGAGATGGTAATACCAGACCATCTGACCTGCCTTTTGAGAAATCTGTATGCAGGTCAAGAAGAAACAGTTAGAACCAGACATGAAACAATGGACTGGTTCCAAATTGGGAAAGGTGTATGTCAAGGCTTTATATTGTTACCCTTCTTGTTTAACTTATATGCAGAGTACATCATGTGAAATGCCAGGCTAGATGAAGCACAAGCTGGAATCAAGACTTCCAGGAGAAACATAAACAACCTCAGATTCACAGATGATACAACCCTTATGGCAGAAAGAGAAGAGGACCTAAAGAGCCTCTTGATGAATGTGAAACAGAATAGTGAAAAAATTGGCTTAAAACTCAACATTCAGAAAAACAAAAATCATGGCTCTGGTCCCATCACTTCATGGCAAATAAATAGGGAAACAATGGAAAGAGTGACAGACTTTATTTTCTTGGGCGTCAAAATCACTGCAGATGGTGACTGCAGCCATGAAATTAAAAGACACTTGCTCCTTGGAAGAAAAGCTATTTCTAACCTAGATAGCTTATTAAAAAGCAGAGACATTACTTTGTCAACAAAAGTCCATCTAGTAAAAGCTATGGTTTTTCTAGTAGTCATGTATGGATGTGAGAGTTGGACTATAAAGACAGCTGAGAGCTGAAGAATTGATGCTTTTGAACTGTGGTGTTGGAGAAGACTCTTGAGAGTCCTTTGGACTGCAAGGAGATCCCGCCAGTCAATTCTAAAGGAAATTAGTCCTGAATATTCATTGGAAGCACTGGTGCTGAATCTGAAACTCCAATACTTTGGCCACCTGATGCGAAGAACTGACTCATTGGAAAAGACCCTGATGCTGGGAAAGATTGAAGGCAGGAGGAGAAGGGGACGACGGAGAATGAGATGGTTGTATGGCATCACCGACTCGATGGACATGAGTTTGGGTAAACTCTGGGAGTTGGTGGTGGACAGGGAAGCCTGGCATGCTGCATTCCATGGGGTCACAAAGAGTTGGACATGACTGAGTGACTGAACTGAACTGATTTGAACAAATTAAAGGGTAGGATTTAGGCAGGTGGAAAGAAGGATAAATGGCAAGAGTATACTTACATATTGTATTTCCTTTAAGGAGACCCAACCAGTCTATGAGAAGTGACATTTTGAGCCTTGGCAGACAAAGATGATAACAACGAATACTGAGCTTCAGCTAAGTTAGGTCTTGTATTGAGGCACCGCATGGTCTGAGCCTCTTTAGACACCTGTATTGCCAGTGTTTGTCTTTCAAAGGATGCATGTTTTCAGTCCTCTACCTGAGGAGACTTAAATATCCGTTACTGAATAAAAGTATATAAGAAGACACTTAAAAAAAAAAAAATGTTAGGATGGCTTCTTTCTCATTGAGAAAATGAGCCATCTTAAGAGAGCCATCTTTCTCATTTCTAGAGCTATGTCTCCGCCTGGTGAGTACTAGTGGAATTACAGTAAATTCACAATGGTCACTTGGGTAGAATGATTATATCCAGCTATAAAAAACATTCAACTATTTATAGGAAACCAATCAACAAACATACTCAACAAAAACAGTAAACTATGTAGTTTCATGAAGTTATCTTTCCTTATTGCAGTGAATTACTTAGGACACATTGATTTTTTTCTCTTGCATGCACTATTAGGAACATTGATTGGAAAGCAATCAATTTCGTTAAAGGGCTGTTTCATTAAAAAAAAATTTTTTTTTTGCTTTGTTTTTTAATGAAAGACTAAACTTTATCTAAAATGTTATTAACATCAATACAAGGGAAGGGGATTGTGGTGGATAGAATATATCAGAAATAAATTTTAAAACTTTCCATCAATTTAAATCATTCACATGTATGACTAATGTAATTGAAAACTATAACATGTTGATTATAGTTTAATTAATTTTGATTGCAATTAGTATATCCTGGTCTTTGTAGCTTGTATGGATCATTTCCTTTTAATCCCTAGTAAAATCTGATGGCTCAGTGGTAAAGATGCATTAGAGAAGGAAATGGCAACCCACTCCAGTGTTCTTGCCTGGAGAATCCCAGGGACGGCTGAGCCTGGTGGGCTGCCATCTATGGGGTCACACAGAGTCGGACACGACTGAAGAGACTTAGCAGCAGCAGTGGTAAAGAATCTGCTTGCCAATGCAGGAGACTCGGGTTTGATCCCTGGATCAGGAAGATCCCCTGGAGAAGGAAATGGCAACCCACTCCAGTATTCTTATCAGGATAATCCCATGGACAGAAGAGCCTGGCAGGCTACAGTCCACGGGGTCACAAAGAGTTGGACATGACTTAGTGACTAAGCAACAACAGCAAAAGCATAGTTTATCATATTATCCACCACTTGGTTTAGAGAAATAGAGATGAGGATTTGTCTTTCTTAGAATCACTTGTGCATGACCTCTTTTGGTATAAAAAAATGGAATTGGAAATAGTATACAATGTTTTTGTCATATTAGTTATGCATAGTAACCATGAAAACAAACTTAGATCTGTTTTAAGAAGGTGCCATACTCTATACGTGCCCTGCCTTGGGGAGGCAGCTGCAGCAGGTAAATGATGCTTTTGTGTCGGGGAAAAGGAAATTACCATTAGGAGACATACTTTCTCTACATTTCTAGACTCTGTGAAAGATGCTCCAAGGAATATATATCTGCAACAGAACATTCTGAGCATCGCTTGCTATTCAGTGCTCATAAAAAGAAAGTACAAAGAGTAAAGACAGCAACGCTGTAAGAATTTTTATTGTGTGCACCAGGATCCAGGGGAAAGGATCAGTGACCCCACAAGAGACTGAGCCAGACTGCCTGTGAGTATTTCAGGGTTGGCTATGGATGTGTGGGTCGGCAGTAGCCTGCCGTGGGGACAGGGGCACTGGCAGCAGCAATCCTGGGAGGTGCGTGCTGGGATAAGTCCTCTTGGTGGTCACTGTTAGCCCTACCATAGGACCGATAGACTCAAGGACTGGGTCACCTCAGGCCAGACAGTTAACTGAGGTAACACGGCCCCATCCATCAGCAGGCAATTGGTTTAAAGATTCACTTTAATTTTGTAATTTTACTTTGCTTTAATCAGAGCATGGCCCTGTCCACCAGAGCAAGACCCAGTTTTTCCCACAGCAGTCCCTCTCAACAGGAAGCTTTCACAAGCCTCTTGTCCTCATCTGTCAGAGGGAGGACAGAAGCAGCAAGAACTACAATCCCCCAGCCTCAAGAATGAAAGCCATGATCACAGAAAGCTAACCAAAATGATCATATGGACCAGTCTTGTGTAACTCAATGAAGCTATGAGCCACGCCATGCAGGGCCACCCAAGATGGATGGGTCATGTTGGAGAATTCTGACAAAATGTGGTCCACTAGAGAAAGGAATGGCAAACCACTCCAGTGTTTTTGCCTTAAGAATTCCATGAACAGTAGGAAAAGACAAAAAAAAAAAAAAAAAAAATGACACCAGAGGATGAGTCTCCCAGGTTGGCAGGTGTCCAATATGATACTGGGAAGAGCAGAGAAATAGCTTCAGAAAGAATGAAGAGGGTGGGCCAAAGTGGAAACAATGCCCAGCTGTGGATATGTCTGGTGGTGAAAGTAAAGTCTGGTGCTGTAAAGAAGAATATTACATAGGAACCTGTAATGTTAGGTTCATGAATCAAGGTAAATTGGATGTGGTCAAGCAAGAGATGACAAGGTTCAACATAGACATTTGAGGAATCAGTGAACTAAAATGGATGGGAATGGGTGAATTTAATTCCTATGACCATTATATCTACTATTGTGGGCAAGAATCCCTTGGAAGAAATAGAGTAGCCCTAATAGTCAACAAAAGAGTTTGAAATGCAGTACTTGGGTGCAGTCTCAAAAATGACGAACGCTCTTGGTTTGTTTCCAAGTTAAACCATTCAATGCAATGCAATGCAAACAGTAATGCAAGTCTATGCTCCAACCACTAATGCCAAAGAAGATGAAGTTGAATGATTCTATGAACACCTACAAGGCTTCTAGAACTAACACCAAAAAATGATGTCCTTTTCATTTTAGATGAGTGGAATGCAAAAGTAGGAAGTTAAGAGACATAAACAAATCTATGAACAAAGCTAGTGGAGGTGATGAAATTCTAGCTGAGCTATTTCAAATTCTAAAAGATGATACTGTTAAAGTACTATATTCAGTATACCAGCACATTTGGAAAACTCAGTGACCACAGGACTGGAAAAGATCAGTTTCCCAATCCCAGAAAAGGGCAATGCCAAAGAATGTTCAAACTATTACACAATTGTACTCATTTCACATGCTAGCAAGGTAATGTTCAAAATCCTTCAAGCTAGGCTTGAACAGTATGTGAAACGAGAACTTCCAATGTACAAGCTGGATTTAGAAAAGGCAGGAATCAGAGATTAAATTGCCAGCATCCATTGGATCATAGAAAAAGCTAAAGAATTCCAGAAAAAACATCTACTTCTGCTTCATTGACTACACTAAAGCCTTTGACTGTGTGGATCAAAACAGACTGTAGAAAATCTTAGAGATGGGAATACCAGACCACCTTACCTGCCTTCTGAGAAATCTGTATGCGGGTCAAGAAGCAACATTTTGAACTGGACATGGAAAAACAGACTGGTTCCAAATTGGAAAAGGAGTACGTCAAGGCTGTATATTGTCACTCTGCTTATTTATCTTACATGAAGAGTACATCATGTGAAATGCCACGCTGGATGAAGCACAAGCTGGAATCAAGATTGCTAGGAGAAATATCAATAACTTCACATATGCAGATGACATCACCCTTAAAGCAGAAAGCAAAGAGGAATTAAAGAGCATCTTGATGAAAGTGAAAGAGGAGAGTGAAAAAGCTGACTTAAAACTCAACATTCAAAAAACAAAGATCATAGCATCGAGTCATATCACTACATGCCAAATAGATGGGGGAAACAATGGAAACAGTGAGGAACATTATTTTCTTGGGCTCCAAAATCACTGTGGACGGTGACTGCAGCCATGAAATTAGAAGATGTTTGCTCCTTGGAAGAAAAGCAATGACAAACCTAGACAGTATATTAAGAAGAAGAGACATTACTTTGCTTACAATTTTCCATATAGTCAAAGCTATGGTTTTTCCTGTAGCCATGTACAAGTGTGAGAGCTGGACAATGAAAAAGGCTGAGTGCTTTTTTTTTTTTTTTGAAGAATCAATGCCTTCAAACTGTGGTGTTGGAGAAGACTCTTGAGAGTCCCCTGGACAGCAAGGAGATCAAACCAGTCAATCCCAATGGAAATCAACACTGAATATTGGAAGAACTGATGCTGAAGCTGAAGCTCTAATACTTTGGCCACCTGATGGAAAGAGTCAATTCATTGGAAAAGACCATGATGCTGGGAAAGATTGAAGGCAAAAGGAGAACGGGGAAACAGAGGATGAAATGGTTGGATGGCATCACCATTTCATAAGACATAAGTTTGAGCAAGCTCCAGGACATGGTGAAGAACAGGAAAGCCTGGCTTGCTGCAGTCTATGGGGTCGCAAAGAATCAGACACCACTGAGTGACTGAAAAACAACAAGAGATAGCCAGAATTAACAGGCAAGTTTGAGTGAACAACAATCCTGTATATAGGAAGGGAGACCTAAGAAGTCACCACAGATTCAAAAGATTGATTTATTGGATAGCTATGGGAAAGGAACTGACAATTGGTAAATGTCCTAAGAGTCCTAAACTAGGTTAGGAGCTCTAAAAACACAACCTGCTTTTGAAAAAGGAAGTGTCATTTTTCCAGTTTACAGAAAGTAAAAATATGTACTTAAGTAACATGCCTAGGGTCACACAGCTATTAAAATGTGGACAGGTTGGATTGGCCTCAAAATCTTATCTTTCTCACTGCTTCATTTATAGCTACATCCTTTATTTTAGTGACAAAGGCTTGTACATTCTGGCCTGATACCAGCACTTAGAAACAGCAAGGCCAGTTAAGAAAGTGATTCAGAGTCAAGTCCATGAAGATGCTTAATATAAATGAAAATATATGAACATCTTCTAGCAGTGTGTGATGTTTTCTCTTTGTCATTCCCATCAGTTTATAAATGCTTTTATAGACATTATTCCCTTTGCTCCTCATAGCAATTCAAGAGGAATACAATGCTAATAGTAACTTTCTCTTTTTACAGGTCAGAAGACTGAGGCTTGGAGAGATTATTTCTCCCCCACCTCCCTCAAGACCTCTTAGCTCCTTTGGATATACCCAAATTCTTTATACCCAAAAGGAAAAGGTAGTTGTCACACTGAAGGTAGTGTTCCCATCCTTCAGATCTCATCATGGGCTTTCAGTGCCAGGTACAAAGCAAGATGGCAATGCAAATGGAGCTCCAGTGAATTTTACCCCCAGCATCTTTCTCATCCTCAGGTCTAGACCCTCCGAAGTTTAATACAGAAAGACACTGTGTGTTAACTCAATCCTTGCTGTACCTTGAACAAACATTTTTTCGAAAAATAGTAAGGACATTCAACAAGATACAAATTCCAAACTAAGTATGAAGACAATAATTTCAAACTGGTATGAATTGATTCAAGTGATCATCAATTACATTTTTGAGCTCTCAGTCTACTATAAGATATATTTATTTAATAAATGCTGGTCAAGTTAATTAGTTACTGACCCCACAATACTAAATGAAGAGGCATGATATGATGGGGGATCAAATATATCACTTGCCAGCTATGAGATCTTCTGCAGGTCAATCTTTCTAAGAAATCTCTCATTTTTATTTTTTTGGCTGCATCACATGGCATATGGGATCTTAGTTCCCAAACCAAGGATGGAACCCATACACCCTGCAATGGAGACACAGAGTCTTAATCACTGAGCTGTCAGGGAAATCCGAGAGAAATCTCTAGTTGTTGAAAGTGGTCTCTGATGACAGCCATCAAAAAAGAAGATTAAAAAAATTTTTTCCCCTCATTTTTTAAATGGACCCAGTAATGGCTATTTTAAGGTACTTTAGTAAAAATTAAATAATAGCACATGCAAATGACTCTATGAAGTACATTGTACATAGTAGGAACTCAATTATCATGCATATTTATAAAACATATTTCCTAAGTTGATTGAAAGAATTGTATTTTAAAGGGGAAAATTAAAAAAAAAAAGAAATTCCACTGAAAACATTCATGGCAGAGATATTTAAAAACCATTTAAACACTATTGCAGCCAATGCAATAGAATGAATAAACTCAATGGAATATTTTAGTTCTCAAAGAAAATAGGACATTTAATTATTTCTTCCATAATGGAATGAAAATTAAGTTAGGAGTTAAAATTAAGTTAGAGTTAGTCCTAGCTCTATTATTGATCATCTCCATCTCATGGAGGAAGCCACTTAGATTTTTTGAAATTCAGTGTCCTCATCAATGAAATGAGATTATCTACCCTCACTGCTTCCTTTCTATGTTGTTATGAAAGCAAATTGATCTCTGAATGTGAAAGGTGTTTCTTTTCCTGTACTGTATTATTATAGAGATTTATCCATATATAGCATTGTTTTCTGGGTTCCCATGTGAGGAGATAGGATCTCCTTTGCCAATTTTTGAGCTTCCAATTCAGGAGAACAATGACTCTGGTAGACACTTTATGTCAAGAAAAAGTGACAAATTATTTTGAATATACAGCTTCCATTGTATTTTTCTTTGGAAGGCTTCCCATCAAATATGCTGACTGAAAGGGGCTTTTGCAGGGGAACTGGAAGGCCTTGATAGTTTGACATCAGAGCCCCTCTTGGGCTGGTGCTGATGCTGAAATCCTCAGAGAGAGATTGTGTTCCAGGATGCCCAGGGCAGTCTTTCCTCCCAGGAACGACAGTCTAGATTGAATTAGCTTTGGTTCTTTCATCACTAATTAGATGGCGCAGCAGGCCTGCTTCAGGGCACAAGAGCATTGATTCAGTTCCTGTAATAAGCCTAATGAAGTATCTTCACTGTGGTTCAGGGTGCCAGTTCTCTAAAAGTTGCCCTGAAATGTATATTGGCACACCCAGTCAATTTACAGACACACAGAAAACAAGAAAAAGTTACACAGATATTTTATTAGTGGATATGCTTACATTTTCTCCAACACTAGATTTGGAAGCGACCTTGAGATAGCAACTGGTTTATCTCTTAGATTCCACATTGGATTATGACAATACCATCCTGAGAGTCCGAACCTTTCCTACATTCATAAATGCTGGAAGTGCCACAACTGCTTTGTAACACATCCAACTATCCAGCAACCTTTACTATCCTCATTAGTATGAAATATGACTCTTGTTCATAATTGAATAGCACCCACTTGCTGAATATTATCTTGAGCCAAGAAACTTCCATGTTAAGTTGAAAATCAAATACATAGAAATGAAAGAAATTTAATAGGATAATATAAAATTCTCAGTATAAACTCATAATTTATATAGTGCCATATATTTTGCAGAGCATTTTCACATCTAGTTTCTTATAAGAGAATTTGCAGCAGAGTCTACGGGCTGGAACAATGGGCTGAGGGGAAGTCATTAAGGAGGAGAAAATAGAGAGAGAAGGTGCAGATTCACAGCATCTTAACCTTGAAAGGAATCATAAATTTTATCAAGCCTGTCCTCTCTTTCACACAGGCATCCTCTTCGCATGCCAAACTGGTAATCGAACAGCTTCTGCTTAACATTCCTAATGCAGGGATGTGTCTGGGTTCTGAGGCAGAGCTGTCCATCATTGAATGGTTCCATCTGCTAGAATTACTTCGTTATATTTAGCCAAATTCTGCCTCCTGTAACTCCTTCCACTTCTGCATTTGCTTTCGGTCACAAGAAAACACAAGTCTGTTCTTTATTCATAGCAGCATTATTCAACGCTGAAGGACTAAAAATATGTCCCCACTATGCAAATCTTCTCCATGCTAAATAGTCCATTTCTGTGAACAACTATCATGGTTTGATTTCCCAAATATTACAGATGTGGACTCTTCTCTGAAAAGACTCCAGTTCCTTGCTATTCAGAAAGTGTTCTGTATCTCAGCAGCTTCAGCATCACCTGGCAACTGGTCATAAATGCAGACTCTTAGACTTCAAGCCAGACCTACTAGCAAGCTGATTTATATGAGTGTTAAAGTTTGAGAAGCTTTACTGGACTGTCTCCTAATACATAGCAACTCAAATTATATAAATCCTTCAAGGATAGTTTGAGGACCGCAAAATATTTTGTGATCATTTACCTGGCTCTGTGCATGATATTTGCATTAAATCTTCTATTATTGCCCTATTTTAATTGTAACTTTATTTTATTTTTTTAGCAAATACCTTACACAGTTACTACCTCCTAAGCTTATGACCAAGGATCAGTTCAGTTCAGTCACTCAGTCGTGTCTGACTCTTTGAGATCCCTTGGACTGCAGCACGCCAGGCCTCCCTGTCCATCACCAACTCCCAGAGCTTACTCAAACTCATGTCCATGGAGTCAGTGATGCCATCCAACCATCTCATCCTCTGTTGTCCCCTTCTCCTCCTGCCCTCAATCTTTCCCAGCATCAGGGTCTTGTCAAATGAGTCAGTTCTTCGCATCTGGTGGCCAAAGTATTAGAGGTTCAACTTCAACATCAGTCCTTCCAATGAATATTCAGGACTGATTTCCTTTAGGATGGACTGGTTGGATCTCCTTGCAGTCCAAGGGACTGTCAAGAGTCTTCTCCAATACCACAGTTCAAAAGCATCTATTCTTTGGCACTCAGCTTTCTTTATAGTCCAACTCTCACATCCATACATGACTACTGGAAAAACCATAGCTCTGACTAGATGGACCTTTGTAGGCAAAGTAATGTCTCTGCTTTTCAATATGCTGTCTAGGTTGGTCATAACTCTTCTTCCAAGGAGCAAGCGTCTTTTAATTTCATGGCTGCAGTCACCATCTGCAGTGATTTTAGAGCCCTCCCAAATAAAGTCTCTCATCGTTTCCATTGTTTCTCCATCTATTTGCCTTGAAGTGATGGGACCAGATGCATGATCTTAGTTTTCCGAATACTGAGGAGTTTTAAGCCAACTTTTTCTCTCTCCTCTTTCACTTTCATCAAGAGGCTCTTTAGTTCATCTTCGCTTTCTGCCATAAGGGTGGTGTCATCTGCATATATGTGAAAAATTCTTAAAGAGATGGGAATACCAGACCACCTGACCTGACTCTTGAGAAATCTGTATGCAGGTCTGGAAGCAACAGTCAGAACTGGACATGGAAAAACAGATTGGTTCCAAATCAGGAAAGCAGTACGTCAAAGCTGTATGTTGTCACCCTCTTTATTTAACTTATATGCAGAGTACATCATGAGAAATGCTGGGCTTGGAGGAAACACAAGCTGGAATCAAGATTGCTTGGAGAAATATCAATAAACCCAGATGACCAAGGATAAGACCTAGGTTTTTTCCACGTAAACCATTGCTTATCAGGTTTGCTTCTTCTCCAGTGGTATAATTGATATTTTACACCTATCTATGAAAATACACACATCATTATTAAATTTCATCCTGTTGGAACCAATCTTTCTACTCTGCTGGGATAATTTTTAAGCTTTACTTCATCAACCATCACGTGATTTCTCTCTTCCAGTATGTATCTGTTGGAAAATAGATGAACATATCTCTTTACATTTAAGACACTGATAAAAGTAGTGAATAAAACAGGGCTAAGGGCAGAATGTGGTAATATACTTCTGGAAACTCCCTTCATATATACAACATTAAATTCTACAGATGTGTGCTGGAAACCTGTCATGTGTTGGAAACTACCCTGAGTTTCACCTACAATATACAAGCAATGAGACACCTTCCTTTCCTTGAGAAGTGTGCCATCTAATAAGAATTTGGGTTTGGAGATCATTCAAGGACAACCCTTGCCAGGGCTTCATCCCCTTTATAAGGCTAATTACCTGAACAGAGTCAATGTTTGTGTGCCCTGAGGCAGGTCTGCTTTGCCACCTAATTAGTGATGAAAGAACCAAAGCTAATTCAGGCTGGTCTGTCACTCTCCAGACCAAGGAATGATCCCAGGACATAACCTTTCTTTTGAAATTATAAGAATAGACAGCCAACACCACAAGATTTTTATTTCTCCTGAGGAGTTCATTAAAACTAAGAGCAAATATGATCTGAAATGTGTAACTTGGAGGAAGATAATAGAAACTCATCATATATATGCACATAGCAATATTTCAGACCGATGATCCAGAAGAAAACCTGACTTCTTACTGATTTTTTATTAGTCTGCTGATGTCTTAAAATTGATCCGTCATTGGTTAAACAAGCCAAGCTTGAGACCTACAGTAAATTTAGATGAACATTAAAAAAAAAAAAAAAGGATTCAGCTTTGTGTAAGGAAGATCTGAATAAAATTTCCTTTTTAAAAACTGACCAGTACCTGACCATTTGAGCCCATGCTAACATAATCCAATTTTAAACTACCTTGGAATTTGAAATTATTTGGGCCACAAGTCTTACCAAACTGCTGTGTTTCTAGTTCACTGGCATCTCCCTACGTTGCCTTTGAACCCAAGCATTCTTCACTTAACAACCATTCAACACATGTTTATTAGATTCTTTTTTTGAAACAGGCCTTTGTAAAACTAACATTCTATGGGAAAGAAACATAAAATAAAGAAGTACACAGGGAAATAAATGAGATAATTGTAGTTATTAACAAATGCTGCAAAGAAAATAAAACATGGTAAGTAGTGGATGACAGTGGGGTGTGCTCCTCATACTTGACCACTGAGACGAAGCCAATGTTGTCCAGTTTTGAGGAAAGAATGTTCCTGGCAGAGGGAATGGGAAGTTTCATGGTCTCCTCTCCAAATCTACCTGAGACTTAGTCCTTGGCTCCTATGGCTCCATCCCCTCAAGTTCTCCTCACCCACTGGGATCTCAGCCAGGTGTCTGCCCTACCTTACTTTCAATGGATACCTTACATTTCCAGTTCATTTGGATATTTTATTTAAGGTATTTGTAAATCTCTCTAACTCAGGCCTTGTAGATCGAAGTCCCAATTCAGGTCTCCTTTAGACTTGAACTTCCAAGTGCTTCAGAAGCACCACCCTGGCTTGACCCTCTGATCAGCACCCAGGAGGTTTTACCCTGTTTCCCCACAGTGCCTTGTTCCTTTTTCACAGAACTTGTCATGCTTTGTTTTTGTCATTTATATGACCATCGTTCCCACCAGATAGTGAGCATGCAGGGGCTAAATCTTCAGTTGACACCATCTAGCACAGGTATCTCGGCAAAGGCAATGGCACCCCACTCCAGTACTCTTGCCTGGAAAATCCCATGGATGGAGAAGCCTGGTAGGCTGCAGTCCATGGGGTCGCTAAGAGTTGGACACGATTGAGCGACTTCACTTTCACTTTTCACTTTCATGCATTGGAGAAGGAAATGGCAACCCAATCCAGTGTTCTTGCCTGGAGAATCCCAGGGACAGGGGAGCCTGGTGGGCTGCCGTCTATGGGGTCGCACAGAGTCGGACAGGATTGAAGCGACTTAGCGGAAGCAGCAGCCACAGCAGCAGCACAGGTATCTAGCACAATACTTGACACATGCAAAGTCCTTAGACACTTGGGGTGAGTGAATAAGGAGTTATTAAGCGGTTTTAGATTCAGATTTTTCACTTTGCCTTATTTGGCTAAGTCACACTGCCATGATTTTTACTGTAGTTTTTCCCTGATGACTTTGATTATTAAGAATCATTTTGAAATGGAGCGGGACCCTATGGTCTATGCCCACAATATCCTCAAGCTGGCCTTTTGTCTGTAGAAAAACTTTAGCTAGAGAATAAGTTTAATCAGAGAAATGAGAAAATGTAGACGCAAAGAAAAGTAGTCCAACAAGACTAAATAATAGTTTAGTCATTAAACAAAGTCAAGGACTTTTAGTTCCTCCTCAAGGGCTGTAGGTAATTTCTGTAGGTAATGTGAGCTGTCTTATAATTACTGAAACTCTAACCAAATGGGAGAAGTTAACTGTATGATGACCAGACTGAAGCCATGGCATATAAGCTGACACTTTGGAGAACTGGCCTCAAGGATGGGAACAAACCAGCCCTAGAACTTAAGATTAATTGTGCTTAAAACAATCAAGATGTAGCTAATCAGACCATCTCATGACCAAGTTCAAAGTGACTGTCAGAGCTGACTGTGCTGTTTCTGCATTTAGCCCCCTCCCTCAGTCTATAAAAGATAATGCCTGCTGATTGTCAGTGGAGAGGAGTCAGCCTTTGGACAGGAGTCCGCCATCCCAATCGCACCCCTACATCCATCCACCAGTTGCCAATATCCAAAATAAAGCAAACTTTTCTTTCCACTAACCTTGTATCTTTAATGGCTTTTGAGCGGTGAGCAGTCAGACCCCATCTTCAGCTAGAATTTTATGTGGCTATATTTTCATTTTGTTAGAAGTACAGTATATTTTGCAATTTAATTCCACTTCACTTAAAATGACTTTGGGCAAGCAATCCTGCTGGGCAATATAAAGTTGAGTGGTTTTTTTTTTTTTTTTCCTAAATGGTTCTTTTTTAAAAATATTTTATTTTATTTTTTAACTTTACAATATTGTATTGGTTTTGCCATATATCAACATGAATCCGCCACAGGTATACACTTGTTCCCCATCCTGAACCCTCCTCCCTCCTCCCTCCCCGTGCCATCCCTCTGGGTCGTCCCAGTACACCAGCCCCAAGCATCCAGTATTGTGCATCGAACCTGGACTGGTGACTTGTTTCATATATATTATACATGTTTTGTGGCACAAGATCAATATATCCCTAATTTACCTTTGGTCTATATTTTGTTCAGTTTTAAACATGTGGCAATAAATTTTTGATTTTTCACTTCATAAAGCCAAAGGATTTAATGTTTTTTCCTATCATTTTTGTGCATTTGTTCAAGAAACCTCTTGAGAGTTTTTCAACCATTCTCCTTTGACATAAAAAGAAATGCTTTTCCAGGAAGACAAGCAATTTTAATCCTGGCTTAAAACTTGGATACAGGTAACAGTGATAAGTAATATGGTTTTGGGTAAAGAAGGGGACCTCCCATACCTCTCCCCAAATTCTCGTCTAGCCCATGAGTCTTTTTCTGAAATTTCAAATTAAAGCTTTTTTCTTGTTAAAATGCAAGTTCTTGGGATTTCCCTCATGTTCCAGTGGTTACTTCCAGTGAAGAGGGTGTGGGTTCGATCCCTGGGGATCTAAGGTCTGACATGCCTCATGGCCAAAAAATCAAGACAGAAAACAGAAACAGTATCGTAACAAATTCAATAAAGACTTTTAAAATGGTTCACATTTTAAAAAAATCTTTAAAAAATGCAAACTATCTTAGAAGGATCAGACATTAAGCCTTGTTCACACTGAAATTTAAGGGGCTAATCATATCAGCTTTTTTTTTTTCCCTGAAGACAGCTTATAAACTCCTGAGCTCTGGAGGGAGAAGGTAGGCAATAAGAAAAATAAGAAAGAACTACAGAGATGAGGATATAACAAAAGAGATGCTGGAAACCCCTTAGACTTTGTCCATTCTGTAGTTCTGCAAGAGTGATCAAGGCAAGGACCTGAGGCCAAACCTGGGAGAATGTGCATTTCTCTCCTCATCCTCCACACTTAGTTTTCAAATTCAATATTGCTAAATCCTTTAACAGCTTCCTGAAGGCACACCATGAAATGTGGGGAAATAAATCCCCTATCTCTTTTGTGATTCAGAGTGAAATATCCTCAGTTTATTGATTTTGAGTATGCAATTTATTGTGGCCAGTCAATCATTAGTAATGGGCAAAATGATTTTAAATATTCAATAATTGTGGTATGCACATTTCTGTATTTACATATGTCTTCATAAGAATCACCAAGGGTAATTTTGTATTTATCTATTCAAGCTCTGGCCAATGTTGAGCTTAGCAATAAATTACTTACAGGCACTTTTTATTTTAAAGCTTGATTAGGATTCCATAGTATATGTATTTGTCAAATACTGAATAATTCAGAGGGCTTTTAATTAGTTCTCACTGCAAAGACAGGGTGGGGAGTAGGACTTAGAAGGGAAAGCAGAATAGAGCCCAGTAGAAAAAAGAGCAAGACATGAATTTACCACTCCAAGTTAGAAAGAGAGCAAATGGTGAATTAGAGAGCTAGTCGATCATACTAAAATTTGAAGAAGTTCATCTGGGTAGATGGTTGGAGGAAGGCTGGGGTGGATACAACCAACTAACACTATTCAGTGTTCTGGGACTGTGCTAAGACCTTTACATTCTTATCTCACTGAACCATTAGAGAAGACCTAGGAACCAGGTACCACTATGTTCCTGATTGTATAAATAAGGATATTGTTGTTGAGAGATGTCACATAATGTGCCTGTTTTCCAGAGCTAAAGAGTGAAAGTTTGTCTAGCCTGTTGGGTGACGGCTATCTAACTGGTTAGAGGCCAGGCAACTTTAGAGCCCAAACTTGAAACCACGGCATTCTAGTGAGAAGACTTAACATACAGGTAGGAAGGAAGAAAAGGCAAAATAGATAAAAATCTTGGGGATGTTGGGATCAAAGATATGTACACTACAGCCTCATTTTTGCTGTGAGGTGTCCTCAATACCTACAGTCAATAGGTAGGTGTTCAATCTTTTCTCTGGGATCCCATGGTACTTTACATGTAACTCTGTTATAACATTTTCATAGTCTGATTTGTTCTTTTTTATATCCTGACTTATAAATTAATTCTTAACAACTTTATTGACATACGATAAACTCCACGTATTTAAAATGTACAATTTGATGTTTGACTAATGTATATACCCATGAAATCATCATCACAAACAAGTCAGTGAACATATCCATCACATCCATAGGTTGGTTGTTGCCCCCTTTAAGACCTCCTTTTATTTCTTGTATCAGTCAGGATTTTCCAGAGAAACAGAACTAATAGGGTATACATTATAAGGAATTGGCTTGTGCAGTTATGGAGACTGAGAAGTCCCACAGTCTCAGGTTGGCAAGCTGGAGACCCAGGAGATTCAATGATGTGGTTCCAGTCTGAGTCCAAAGGACTGAGAACCAGAACACATAATGTAAAGTAAAGTAATGCTTGAAATTCTCCAAGCCAGGCTTCAGCAATACGTGAACCGTGAACTCCCAGTTGTTCAAGCTGGTTTTAGAAAAGGCAGAACTGGAGATCGAATTGCCAACATCTGCTGAATCATGGAAAAAGCAAGAGAGTTCCAGAAAAAACATCTATTTCTGCTTTATTGACTAGCCAAAGCCTTTGACTGTGTGGATCACAATAAACTGTGGAAAATTCTGAAAGAGATGGGAATACCAGACCACCTGACCTGCCTCTTGAGAAATTTGTATGCAGGTTAGGAAGCAACAGTTAGAACTGGACATGGAACAACAGAGTGGTTCCAAATAGGAAAAGGAGTACGTCAAGGCTGTATATTGTCACCCTGCTTATTTAACTTATATGCAGAGTACATCATGAGAAATGCTGGGCTGGAAGAAGCACAAGCTGGAATCAAGATTGCCAGGAGAAATATCAATAACCACATATATGCAGATGACACCACCCTTATGGCAGAAAGTGAAGAGGAACTAAAAAGCCTCTTGAGGAAGGTGAAAGAGGAGAGTGAAAAAGTTGGCTTAAAGCTCAACATTCAGAAAACGAAGATCACGGCATCCGGTCCCATCACTTCATGGGAAATAGATGGGGAAACAGTGGAAACAGTGCCAGACTATTTTTTGGGGCTCCAAAATCACTGCAGATGATGACTGCAGCCATGAAATTAAAAGACGCTTACTCCTTGGAAGGAAAGTTATGACTACCTTAGATAGCATATTGAAAAGCAGAGACATTACTTTACCAACAAAGGTCTGTCTAGTCAAAGCTCTGGTTTTTCCACTAGTCATGTATGAATGTGAGAGTTGGACCATAAAGCAAGCTGAGCGCCAAAGAATTGATGCTTTTGAACTGTGGTGTTGGAGAAGACTCTTGACAGTCCCTTGGACTGCAAGGAGATCCAGCCAGTCCATTCTGAAGGAGATCAGCCCTGGGATTTCTTTGGAAGGAATGATGCTAAAGCTGAAACTCCAGTACTTTGGCCACCTCATGGGAAGAGTTGACTCATTGGAAAAGACTCTGATGCTGGGAGGGATTGGGGGCAGGAGGAGAAGGGGACGGCAGAGGATGAGATGGCTGGATGGCATCACTGATTTGTTGGACGTGAGTCTGAGTGAACTCCGGGAGTTGTTGATGGACAGGGAGGCCTGGCGTGCTGCGATTCCTGGGGTCGCAAAGAGTCGGACACGACTGAGCAACTGAACTGAACTGAACTGAATGGTTAATCTCCAGTCTGAAGGCTGGAAGCTACAGCACAAGAGGAGCTGATATTTCTGTTTGAGTTCAAAGCCAGGCAAAGACTAATGTCCCAGCTCATACACTCAGGCAGGAGGAGTTTTCTCTTGTTCACCCTTTTTGTTCTATTCAGATTTTTGGTTGACTAATAAGACCCATCCACATTAGGGAGGGCAATCTTCTCTATGCAGGCTACCAATTCAAATGTTGCTCTTGTCCAGAGACGCTCTTACAGACACACCCAGAAGAAAGCTTGACCAAATGTTAAGGCACTTTGTAGCCCAGTCAAGTTGGCAGATAAAATTGACCATTACACCTCTTTCCCTTGTCCCTGTTTCCAGGCAACTAGTGATCTTTCTCTGTCACCTATTTCTTGGACTTTTATATAAATAAAACAAAACTGTATGTACTATACTCTTTTTTGTCTGACTTTTTCTTTAAACATAATTATTTCACCTGTGCTGTTGCATGTATAAACAGTTAATTCATTTTTATTGCTGAATAGTTTTTTACTGTGTAGATCTATCACAATTTATTTATCTATTCATCTGTTGATGGACTTATGGGCTGTCTACAGTTTTTACCTATTACAAATAAAGCTGCCATGAATGTTTAAGTACAAGCCTTTGTGCGGATATATACTTTTACTTCTCTTGGGTAAATACTTAGAAGCGGAATTGGTGTATCATAATAGTAGGCATATGCTGAAACTTAAAAAATGACCAAACTCTTTACCAAAGTGAGTGTTATTTTATATTCTTACCAGCAGTAGATGAGAGTTCTCATTCTTCCAGAACCTTGCAAACACTTAATATGCTTGTCTTTGATTTTATCTATTCTAATAGGGTTAAGTGATATGTTATCTAGTTTTACTTTGCATTTTCTTAATGAATAATAATATCAAACATCTTTTCATGTGCTTTTCATATGTATATCTTTTTTGGTGAAAGATTATTCAAATATTTTGGTCATTTTTATTAGACTGTTTATTTTGTTATTTTTTGAGAGTTCTTTACATGTTCTGATACAAGTATTTTATCAGATATATCACTTGCAAATATTTTCGCACGTCTGTGCTTTTTCAATTCATTCATTTTGCTGTTTCTTCAAGAGGAGACTTTTCAATTTGACAAAGTACCATTTATCAGTTTGTTATTTTATGGATTGTGACTTTACTGTTATTCAAAGAAATATTTGCTTAAGCAAAAATCACAAAATTGTTTCTTTTGTAAAATTTATAGTTTTAGTTTCTGTGAACCATTTCAAGTTAATATTTGTTCATAGTTAAAGATGTGATCAAAGTTTTTTTAATTTTATTATTTTGCATAAGAAAATCTCATGGTTTCTGTAACATATGTTGAAAAGACTATCCTTTCTCTATTGAATTGCCTTTGTACCTTTGTTGAAAATCAATTATCAGTGTGTTGGCTTATGTCTGAATTCTTGATTCTGTTACATTGGTCTGTTTTTCTATCTGCATGGCCAATAACACACTGTATCGATTACTCTTGTTTTATTATAAGTAGTAGTGCTAGTTTAGTTCTGAATCTTTATTTTTCCTTTTCAAAGTCTTTTGGCTAATCTAGGTCCTTTCTATTTCAATGCTGATTTTTTAATAAGTTTATTATTTCCACAAAAAAGCCTGCTGGAATTTTGATTGGTATTACATTGAATTACAGATCAATTTGGGGGGAACTGGCATTTGACAATTGTGTCTTCTGACCCATGAACCTAATGTATTTTTTCATGTATTTATGATTTCTTTAATTTCTCTCAGCAGTGTCTTGCAATTTTCAGTGTATAGCTATATCACATTTTCATTAGCTTTATCACTAAGAATTTCATATTTTACAAGTTTATTTATATTACATATTTATAAATAGTATATTTAAAAATACCAATTTCTAATCATTTGTTGTTACTATATAAATGTAGCTGATTTATGTAATTGACGTTTTATCTTGAAGTCTAACTACTCTCAATGATAAGTTCTAGGAGCTTCTTTGTAGATTCTACTTGATCTTTGTTAGATAGTACTGCAATGTTTACAATTAAAAAAAAAGATAGTTGCTGCCTCCACATCCCCAATATTTGTTCTCTAGAATCAGTCATTCTAAATGTTTTGAGCTGTTTCTTCTGGAAATTAACTCCATATTTCTACATGGATGCTTATATTGCTTTTTTGATTTTTCAGTTTTAGGGTTTAGCTTTGTATTCTCCATTCTGCCAATGACATTCCCACACCCAAATGCTTTCTCCTTCATCCTCACCTTTTACCTTAGGTATGTCATAATTTTTGGTTAAATAGAAAATGTTTTCTATTAATACAGCCCCATAAATACTGTTTACAGTTAAGCCACAGAGTGTAACAAAATTAAAATTTCCTTTAAAAATAATATTCCTTTTTATTGAAGTTTGAAATCAAACCTGTCCAGACATCAAATCACCTAGAAAGTTTTATAGAAATATATACTTTGGGGCTCTAGCTGGGATCTGCTGAATTTGAATATCTAGGCTGGAACCTTAGAGAATATATTTTTAAAACATCCAGTGGGTCATTCTGACCCAGCTAGTCATCTGCAGTTTGGGAATAACTGCCTTCAAGCTCATCTTGTTTAAGAAGTGTGTAGTTGTAACTTTGAAAACATCTTCATCCTAAAAATGATTGAATTGTCAGATTGAACTGAAGTAGTGCTGTCCTGGATTTCTGTCTGACACTATACATCAGTCATAATCTTCCATGATCTCATCTCAACCAGCACCAAGCCACTGGCCTGACTGAGCCTTGCTAACAATGACTGGATTGCAATTGGATCTGAACTTGCAGACCTAAGGCATGATATGCATATTGTTGGGTTCACTGATCTGAAATAAGAGTTGGATGGGGAAGCCTGGTGGGCTGCCGTCTACGGGGTCACACAGAGTCAGACACGACTGAAGTGACTTAGCAATAGCAATAGCAATAGCAATAGTACGTTTTGCAGAGAAGGCAATGGCAAGCCACTCCAGTACTCTTGCCTAGAAAATCCCATGGATGGAGGAGCCTGGTAGGCTGCAGTCCATGGAGTCGCTACAAGTCCGACGCGACTGAGCGACTTCACTTTCACTTTTCACTTTCACACAATGGAGAAGGCAATGGCAACCCATTCCAGTGTTCTTGCCTGGAGAATCCCAGGGACGGCAGAGCCTGGTGGGCTGCCGTCTCTGGGGTCGCACAGAGTCGGACACGACTGAAGCGACTTAGCAGCAGCAGCAGCAGTACGTTTTGAGAAGTCAGTTACATGGGACTGACTCAATTGCTTATGTGTACCTATACTTTAGTGATACTAGTTTGCAAAATTTTTGATTTTGGTTAGAAGTAGCCTTGAACACAGTAAGCTGTGCAAGTTGTTAGCACCACCTGCTCCCCATTGACTTTTATAGCTTAATTAGATTTCTACTGTATCAGGGAATGTTCAAAGTATGCAGACTGCAAGGCTTCTCCCTGCTTAGCCATCTAGTGGGAACCAGAGGAGAAGAAACGGATTAACTCTCTGCCCTTGAAAATCGAGGAACTGATTTTAAGCAGTAAATATTAAGTTAGAAATGTCCTCCTGAGACATAAACTACAGATCCTTCCTGGAAGATGTGCAGCCTTTCCCGATAATCATCACAAGTGCTGATGCCAGATGCATTATTAACAAAGCATATGCACATTTTGGGAACTTTTGAAGAGTAAAGTTTGGCTTAATGGTCAGGCAGACTCCACTAAGTGACACAGTTTCTTACTTATGCAGCTGAGCTGCATAATTCACCATTTTTTTTTTTCATTTTAGGAATTTATTATTATTGTTATTTTTAATTTATTTATTTTAATTGGAGGCTAGTTACTTTAAAATATTGTATTGGTTTTGCCATACACTGACATGAATCAGCCATGGGTGTACATGTGTTCCCCATCCTGAACCCACTCCCAACTCCCTCCCCATCCCATCCCTCTGGGTCATCCCAGTGCACCAGCCCTGAGCACCCTGTCTCATGCATCGAGCCTGGACTGGAGATTAGTTTCACATATGATAATATACATGTTTCAATGCCATTCTCCCAAACCATCCCACCCTCGCCCTCTCCCATAGAGTCCAAAAGACCGTTCTATACATCTGTGTCTCTTTTGCTGTCTCACATACAGGGTTATCATTACCATCCTTCTAAATTTCATATATATGCATTATTATACTGTATTGGTGTTTTTCTTTCTGGCTTACTTCATTCTGTATAATAGGCTCCAGTTTCATCCACCTCATTAGAACTGATTCTAATGTATTCTTTTTAATGGCTGAGAAAGTGCTGCATTCAATATGCCAGCAAATGTGGAAAACTCAGCAGTTGCCAAAGGACAGGAAAAGGTCAGTTTTCATTTCAATCCCAAAGAAAGGCAATGCCGATGAATGCTCAAACTACCACACAATTGCACTCATCTCACACACTAGTAAAGTTATGCTCAAAATTCTCCAAGCCAGATTTCAGAAATACATGAACCATGAACTTCCAGATGTTCAAGCTGGTTTTAGAAAAGGCAGAGGAACCAGAGACCAATTGCCAACATCTGCTGGATCATGGAAAAAGCAAGAGAGTTCCAGAAAAACATCTATTTCTGCTTTATTGACTATGCCAAAGCCTTTGACTGTGTGGATCACAATAAACTGTGGAAAATTCTGAAAGAGATGGGAATACCAGACCACCTGACCTGCCTCTTGAGAAACCTATATGCAGGTCAGAAAGCAACAGTTAGAACTGGAAATGGAACAACAGACTGGTTCCAAATAGGAAAAAGAGTACGTCAAGGCTGTATATTGTCACCTTGCTTATTTAACTTCTATGCAGAGTACATCATGAGAAATGCTGGGCTGGAAGAAGCACAAACTGGAATCAAGATTGTTGGGAGAAATATCAATAACCTCAGATATGCAGATGACACCACCCTCATGGCAGAAAGTGAAGAGGAACTAAAAAGCCTCTTGATGAAAGTGAAAGAGGAGAGTGAAAAAGTTGGCTTAAAGCTCAACATTCAGAAAACGAAGATCATGGCATCTGGTCCCATCACTTCATGGGAAATAGATGGGGAAACAGTGGAAACAGTGTCAGACTTTATTTTTGGGGGCTCCAAAATCACTGCATATGGTGATTGCAGCCATGACATTAAAAGATGCTTACTCCTTGGAAGGAAAGTTATGACCAACCTAGATAGCATATTGAAAAGCAGAGATATTACTTTGCCAACAAAGGTCTGTCTAGCCAGGGCTATGGTTTTGTCAGTGATCGTGTATGGATGTGAGAGTTGAACTGTGAAGAAAGCTGAGTGCTGAAGAATTGATGCTTTTGAACTGTGGTGTTGAAGACTCTTGAGAGTCCCTTGGACTACAAGGAGATCCAACCAGTCCATTCTGAAGGAGATCAGTCCTGCGTGTTCATTGGGAGGACTGATGCTAAAGCTGAAATTCCAACACTTAGGCCACCTCATGCGAAGAGTTGACTCATTGGAAAAGACTCTGATGCTGGGAGGGATTGTGGGCAGGAGGAGAAGGGGACGACAGAAGATGAGATGGCTGGATGGCATCAGTGCCTTGATGGACATGAGTTTGGGTGAACTCTGGGAGTTTGTGATGGACAGGGAGGCCTGGAGTGCTGCAATTCATGGGGTCACAAAGAGTTGGACAACTGAGTGACTGAACTGAACTAAACTGAATACTCCATTGTGTATATGTACCACAGCTTTCTTATCCATTCGTCTGCTGGTGGACATCTAGGTTGCTTCCATGTCCTGGCTATTATAAACAGTGCTGCGATGAACATTGGGGCACATGCGTCTCTTTCAATTCTGGTTTCCTCAGTGTGTGTGCCCAGCAGTGGGATTGCTGGGTCATATGGCAATTTATTTCCAGTTTTTTTAAGGAATCTCCTCACTCTTCTCCATAGTGGCTGTACTAGTTTGCATTCCCACCAGCAATGTATGAGGGTTCCCTTTTCCCTACACCCTCTCCAGCATTTATTGCTTATAGACTTTTGGATAGGAGCCATTCTGACTGGCATGAAATGGTACCTCATAGTGGTTTTGATTTGCATTTCTCTGATAATGAGTGATGTTGAACATCTTTTCATGTGTTTGTTAGCCATCTGTATGTCTTCTTTGGAGAAATGTCTGTTTAGTTCTTTGGCCCATTTTTTGATTGGGTCACTTATTTTTCTGGAATTGAGCTGCAGGAGTTGCTTGTGTATTTTTGAGATTAATTCTTTGTCAATTGCTTCATTTGCTATTATTTTCTCCCATTCTGAAGGCTGTCTTTTCACCTTGCTTATAATTTCCTTTGTTGTGCAAAATCTTTTAATTTTAATTAGGTACCATTTGTTTATTTTTGCTTTTATTTCCAATATTCTTGGAGGTGGGTCATAGAGGATCCTGCTGTGGTTTATGTCAGAGAGTGTTTTGCTTATGTTTTCCTCTAGGAGTTTTATAGTTTCTGGTCTTATGTTTAGATCTTTAATCCATTTTGAGTTTATTTTTGTGTATGGTGTTAGAAAGTGTTCTAGTTTCATTCTTTTACAAGTGGTTGACCAGTTTTCCCAGGACCACTTGTTAAAGAGATTGTCTTTTCTCCATTGTATATTTTGCCTCCTTTGTCAAAGATAAGGTGTCCATAGGTGCCTGGATTTATCTCTGGGCTTTCTATTTTGTTCCATTGATCTATATTTCTGTCTTTGTGCCACTACCATACTGTCTTGATGACTGTGGCTTTGTAGTAGAGCCTGAAGTCAGGCAGGTGGATTCCTCCAGTTCCATTCTTCTTTGTCAAGATTGCTTTGGCTAGTCGAGGTTTTTTGTATTTCCATAAAAATTGTGAAATTATTTGTTCTAGCTCTGTGAAGAATACCATTGGTAGCTTGATAGGGATTGCATTGAATCTATAGATTGCTTTGGTAGCATACTCATTTTCACTATATTGATTCTTCCAATCCATGAACATGGTATATTTCTCCATCTACTTGTGTCGTCTTTGATTTATTTCCCCAGTGTTTTATAGTTTTGTATATATAGGTCTTTTGTTTCTTTAGGTAGATATATTCCTAAGTATTTTAATCTTTTTTTTTGCAATGGTGAATGGAATTGTTTCCTTAATTTCTCTTTCTGTTTTCTCATTGTTAGTGTATAGGAGTATCTCAATAGATGCAGGGAAAGCCTTTGACAAAATTCAACATCCATTTATGATAAAAACCCTTCAGAAAGCAGGAATGGAAGGAACATACCTCAACATAATAAAAGCTATATAAGACAAACCCACAGGAAACATTATCCTCAATGGTGAAAAATTGAAAGCATTTCCCTTAAAGTTAGGAACAAGACAAGGGTGCCCATTCTCACGACTACTATTCAGCATAGTTTTGAAAGTTTTGCCCACATCAGTCAGAGCAGAAAAAGAAATAAAAGGAATCCAGATTGGAAAAGAAGAAGTAAAACTCTCACTCTTTGCAGATGACATGATCCTCTACATAGAAAACCCGAAAGACACCACCAGAAAATTACTAGAGCTAATCAATGAATGTAGTAAAGTTTCAGGATATAAAATCAACACACAGAAATCCCTTGCATTCCTATATACTAACAATTCACCTTTATCTTACAGCTTTGGAAGTCAATGTCCTTGCCACACAGTCTGTCAGAGACATGAAATAATTCCAACAATTTAAGCCCAAGCCTTCCATCCAATTTCTTCATTGAGGAAGTGTTCCAACTTCATTAGTGAAAGCTGGTCTAAAAATTCTGATTTGTAGAAATAGTATAAAATTTCACATACTCCATCAATTACACATTTTCAGAACATTTGGGATCTGAACTTGATAACATCAGTTCAGTTCAGTTGCTCAGTCATGTTTGACTCTTTGAGACCCCATGGACTGCAGCATGCCAGGCCTCCCTGTTCATCACCAACTCCCGGAGTTTACTCCAACTCATGTCCATTGAGTCAGTGATGCCATCCAACCATCTCATCCTCTGTCGCCCCCATCTCCTGCCTTCAATCTTTCCCAGCATCAAGGTCTTTTTACAATGAGTCAGTTCTTCACATCAGGTGGTCAAAGTATTGGAGTTTGAGCTTCAGCATTAGTCCTTCCAATGAATATTCAGGACTGATTTCCTTTAGGGTGGACTGGTTGGATCTCTTTGCAGTCCAAGGGACTCTCAAGAGTCTTCTCCAACGCCACAATTGAAAAGCATCAGTTCTCTGGCACTCAACCTCTGCTATTGCAGGAGGCTGTTTCCCCTTTCAGAGGACACTCTAGTTACTTTAGGAAACGGTAGAGTTCTGACTTCTCCTGAACAGAGCAAACTGGTCATTAATTCATTGATCCACACCTTCCTTCATTCATTTGAGAAATATTTGGTAAGTCCCTCCTTCCACAGGGGCTTCCCAGGTGGCACTAGTTAACCTGCCTTCCAATGCAGGAGACATAAGAGATGTGGGCTCATTCTCTGGGTTGGGAAGATCCCCTGGAGGAGGGCATGGCATCCCACTCCAATATTCTTGCTTGGAGAATCCCATGGAGAGGAGTCTGGCAGACTACAGTTCATGGGGTCTCAAAGAGTCGGACACGACTGACGCAATTTAACATGCAAGACACATTCCATGTGGGACACACTGGGGTGCTGAGAAAGACTGAAGAAAAAAATAGTGATAGGTTTGGGTAGGGTGTGTGTTTTATTTTAAATATAGAAGGACCCTTTGGTGAGACATCATTCTAGCATAGATCTGAGTGAAGTGAGGAAGTAAGTCATGGGAATATGAAAGGGATGTGTTTCAGACAGAGGAAAGGGCAGGCACAAGTGTCCTGAGGCAAAAGCCTGTTGAAATGTTTGAGAAATAGAAAAGAGGACAGAAGAATGAAAAAAAGTAGTAGGTAGGATCAGAAGGTTGGAAGGGGGCCTGGCCTTACTACAGTATAAAATATAATTTTAATGTGATTTTTAAGTGTGTTGATGGTGAGTCTTATGAGGGAGAATGACATGATCTGACTTGGTTTTAGGAGGATCCCTGTTAATGCTGTGTGGAGTATAGATTTGGTGGGGGTGGGAGCAGAAAACCTCTGGTGATGAGTAGGGATTTGTAACTCTTGAGGTCCCTATGCCTGTGTTAGAAATATACCAATAAAGAAGCAACAGCAGATTTTTGAAGACAGGTCATATATTTTTGATTTCTTGCTACAGCCATGATAGCCTTAGAAAAACTCCACATTGCTATAGTTCAGTTTCACAAGTAAGTACTAAAATAAAATGTACTATGTTTTAAAAACTAGGTTCCCCTGCCCTCCTCTGAGAAAGAGAAAGGCAATAAAATAAATGAAATTCTCTCTCTCTCTTTTTTTAAACTACACACTGGGCATAAATTGTTACTTACCCAGAGTATGTAGGAGAGCCTTGTTTCTAAAGCAGGTTTGTTAAGTATCAATTGCACAGGGTTTTTCAAGAGTTGATTTGATTTTATAAGACATCTTCAAGGAAAAAAAATTGGAAGAAAGAAAATAATTCTGAGGGTTTTTTTTTTTTTTGCTGAAAACAAAAATTATTAAGCAGATACATTTTTCTTAATATCAAATTGTGTGAAAATACAGACATCTGTTCTAAAATGCAGGTTCCTGAGTTCACTATCCAGAGGTATGAAATCATAAATTTGAAGTGAGGTTCAAGCATCCATAATTTTAACCTGATTTACAGAAGTGAATAGTCTGCTCATATTTCAGATAATTGTCTGGGAATAGCTTTTCTCAAAAGTAGGCTTTTGCTAAAAGTTTCATTGTTTTTGTTTAGTTGCTCAGTTGTGCACAACTCTTTTGCAACCCCAATGGACTGTATCCTACCAAGTTCTTCTGTCCATGGGATTTCCCAGGCAAGAATACTTGAATGGGTTGCCATTTCCTTCTCCAGGGGATCTTCCCTGGCTGGGGGATTGAACCCATGTCTCCTGCATTGACAGGTGTATTTTTTTTTTTTTTTTAACCACTGAGCCAACAGGGAAGCCAAAAGTTTGATTATATGTTTAAATAAGATCATGAAATTCAACTATGTTTATTTGCATTGTGGCCTTCTTCCTCTATTGCCATCATTCTTCCTTGTTCTTAGAAAAATAAATCATGAAGTAAAAAAGCTGAATAAAAGAAGTAAAATTTAAAATAACCAATATCATCAAAATAAATAAAATATCTGAGAAATACCTTTAATCAGATTTAAAACTCTGGAACAAAAAGGTTAAAACCAGTTAAAAATAAAAAATAAAACTATGTCATTAAATAAAAATTAGATAAAATTGACAGGTAAAAACTGCAAAGGGAATTAAATCAGAATAAATTAGAAATACAGTTTTTAAAACAATGTAAATATTCCATGGTATATTCTCCACAATAAAGAGTAAAATTATAGTTGAAAATCACCTGTGGATATGAGTCTTAAACAAGACATCCTTCAACATGGAATTCTTGGTAATGAAGTTCCAGCATTAAATCACTGGTTCTTCATCCACTAGTTTGTGTGTCTTATTCATCTTTATATCCCTGAGTCTGGTGCAAAGTACACTTAGGTGCTCAATATTTGTAAAGCAAATGAACCAGTGTTTAATGAGCTCCTATTATTTGCAAGACACCTTTATAGATTTGTCTGTGTAAATTCACTTACTTAATTGTCATGATAATTCCATGAGTTATTTTAAACCTTCAATTTATTGTGGAGTAGCTGAGGCAAAGAAAAGTGAAGTAACATTTTCCAAGATGACAAAAATATTAAATGTTAATTTTTCATTAGACCACAGCCTAGGGCCAAAGTAGCTCTTGGATAGCATGTATGCACATACGCAATGCCATATTTACAAGTAGGCATGTGGCTATTACCTATCTCATGGGCATCCTTGTTTTTAACTGCACAAAGAGTGTCAAATCCTAATTAATTCTCAGAAATTGTCTAGGGAAGCGCAGCTCTAGCCATCTACTTTCACACAATGTGAGAAGACAATAGCAGATGGCTTTTTGGGTGCTGGTAGAAATGACAAACATTTCGACTTTGGTGCTATATCTAAACAAGCTAATTGCACAAAAACTCATTGTATAAGGTCAGAGAGCACAGATGGTATTAGTGTGTCAATGGAATATAGGATATAGAAAGAAAATCAGATTTGGTTGAACCCAAACTAAGAATGAAGTATGTGTACTTCCTCATGACAGAGTGGAGTTGGCAGACGTGTCACAGAGCGATTGTGAGGATCAAATGAGATCATAGTTTGGAAGAATGGAGTCAAAAAGATGTGAGCTTGCCTTGCTATTTACTAGGTACATGATATAGTAATCAATATTTCTTAGCCAAAGATTATTTGCATTTCCAAATAGGGATAATACACTATTTCACAGGTTTCTTGTGAGAACCTAATGAAATGAAAATAAAATACTTATTTGGCATTCAATTCACAGAAGACCACAAATGAAACAGTATTTGGAAGATATTCTGGAGAAGGAGGAAGAAGGTGTGTTTAAGACATCAGTGTTTCCCTGCCATACCTCCACGTAACCTCAGGGAACCCAAGGGAGATGGGTGGGATGAACTGAGAACATTATAACAAGATACAAGTTTTGTTTTCTGATTGCCTCATGCATCAATCTATTGCTACATACTCAACGAGTGCCACAGAGAAAATGACAATGTCTTATACACCATCTGATCCCTAGGGTCCCTCACACTGAACTAGGCTCTAAATAGATTACCGGTAAGTATTCTGTTGAGTAATTATTGATGTATCTTAGGGTCTCTAGCTTACCTGCCTACCCTTGAAGGACACTCAGTGCATGGACTAGGACTCTGATCATCTAGTTCTAGCCCTTCCTCTTCCATCTCTTTGACAGTTTACAGTGGGAAAATCATAGCCTCTTTGGCTTGTGGTTATTGAAAGCAGAGAGCTGGGGCATGTATTTTTGTGATTTCATCTACAATTTCTGAAGTTAACATGGCCCCAAAGATGAAAAACTTGATGTGGATTAGAGGTAGGCTCAAATTTCTTGTTGTCTATGCATTTCCTCATGAGCTTTGGTGTCAGGACCCTAGGAGGATAACGTGTGCCATCTTTACTTCAACTTAATTTCATCGCTGACCCAGTGGGCCTTGAGTTCCCAGTTATAACCAATGCAATGTTGTCTAGAGGGCAAGGATGCTCTGCTTAGTGCAGCAGAACACATGGTCCACTTGCTTGTGGGAGACTGTGTCTATCAGTCAGGCTTTTGTCAGGAGTTGGAGGATAGTCAATTCAAGGTTAAAGTTTCTGCAAGGACAGCACACTGGGAGTCTGTTTGTCTGCCTGAAAGAAAATCTTCATGTGTTGACTGTTTTCAACTTATTAGAAGTAGATTTGAGATGATAAAACATATAGTCTGTATAGGGAAAGATTTTTTTTTGTGTGTGGAAAATGTAATAGTTTCTGGAATAATGGTAAAAACTGAAAGATTCAGATAAATTGTCTTTTCATGAGAAACAACACTTATACATCAATGGAAACCTGCATTCCACACTTTTACTTTTTTGGCTGTACCATGTGGCATGTGGGATCTTAGCCTCCTGACCAGGGATCGAACTCATGCCCCTTGTAGTGCAAGTGAGGCATCCTAACCACTGGATCACCAGATAATTCCCAGGTATTCCAACATTTTACAGAAGACATATTAATATATTTAAACTTATTAAAAATAGTGTTTCTAAGTTTAAATCTGTCCACTAAGATCTGGCATGCTCTGGCTTTTCCTCAAGAAATAGAAAACTTAAGAAATACTATGAATTTCAGAATGTTTTTTTCTATGTTCTGCTTGGGACATATACCCACTCATAAACTTTTAGTGTTTTCCCCATTTGGAGCTTGTCTATTTATTCTCTCTTCCATTAATATATATTCATGGAACATAGAAGCCTGCCTTATAGATCTTACAGCAAATTTTTGAAGAAAATATTTATTTAACTTTTAGATAAAACACAACTGATGGACTAAGCCCATATCATGTAAACCCCAAGGACAAACAGTTATAAACATGGTGATTTATTACTTTTTCAAGCAGTATATTGGAAGATTGCAAATTCCCAGGAAATTTAAATTTAGTCTAACAGTACTGATATTGATCATTGACCTTCACTTGATTGCTTATTTGGAAAACTGCCAATAGTACCTCTTTTGGTTTTGCTATGCTAGCATGAAAACTGCCCATTATTACTTAACACAAACCATTGTAATCTCCCCCAAGGGTCTATGCCAGGGATAGTAAATTTCTGACACTTGACCTGTCTGTGTTCATTGCAGATCTTACTATTCCATCAAAACATTCTTTCCTACTGAACCTAGACATGACCTCAGATTGACATTTGTATATGAGATGAAACTTATTTGCACTCTCTGGCAAACACAAAATATTCTTGTATTTTTATTTTAATAAATATTCCTTTAATGTTTAATTATTTATGATATAATTGTGAGCAGATGGTAGCCTACAAGTTATCCACTTATTCTGTAAGAGAGGAAGTAATATCTTGCTTGCAAATAGCTCCTCATGGGATATATTATGATCAGTGCCTAGACAGTTTTCATTTTTCAATTTTACGAATAACCTCCATGTGGAATGCCAGTAGAGTACTGCATGTGTTATGGAATGTCAGATCAATTAGAACAAGTCAAAAGATTTGAGAATAGACACGAATTTGTTGGTATTTAGTGACTTTAGAAAATTTTTCTTTAATAGTGAAGTCACTAGAACACAAATACCTTAATTTTTTTTCTCATTGAGTGGATAAAATCTGAGTATTGTATCAGAAATAAACCCCAAGAGGTCTGGAATTTTGGAGTATTATCCCAGAGGCCTTATGAAAAATAACACATGGACAGGTACACATATTTAATTACATCAGCTTTGTTTTTCGTACACACTTTGAAATATTTGGGAAACTACAGGGTTAGGTTAACAAACCTAGGTAGAACCTGAGGTTTAATTCCTGTTCAGTTTCTAGACTAGGTAAATTGCCTCTGGGGTAATGTGGTGAGGTTCTCTTTAAATCCAGGCAACTTGTGTCTGTTTATTGTTCCTTGTTGGAATAAGTGAATTAATAAAATCTTTACTAGACAAAGTAACTTGAAAGAATCAGTAATGGAGAGCAGGCATAGACATCATCCATGAAATGGATGTGATATTGCTAAATGCCTTAACTGGAGCTGATTCTATTAAATGG
This sequence comes from Bos javanicus, assembly GCF_032452875.1. Lineage (NCBI taxonomy): Eukaryota > Metazoa > Chordata > Mammalia > Artiodactyla > Bovidae > Bos > Bos javanicus. The sequence goes on along the minus strand of NC_083882.1, from coordinate 19,893,174 downwards.
CAAGATAAGGTGCTGATCATGTTCAATTTTTCCCTCACTTTCAATATTTGATAATTTTAAAATGTAGGGTTTTGTTCTGAGTGATGAGTATCTGAATGCAATTATCCTGGTTCCAGTGGCTGAATAGATGCTTCTCTAGAAATATAGATAGTAGAGAATCAAAACCACTAACCTCTAAGTAATAGAAATTAATGCAGTCAATGTTTATAATATAATTTAGATCTAGACCCAGATTCTGTGATAACTGCAATCTTATTGAATGTTTATTTTACCCTGGACAAAACTTCGTATTTGTATGAGGCAACATGTAATTTCCATTCTTTTTTTGGTAGAATTTTAACTTTCCAGGGTTATGTGTGTTCTTGTGGATTAATCATTGCAATTTCTTATGTCTCTGGAAGAAGTCACACTAAGGTAATGCCAAAGCACCATTATTCAAGTACTCATTTTAAAATATATTTCAGCATTTATATGACCTTCCAAAAAACTTTCTGTAGCCTGTATGAATAAAAATCCCAAGAATCCATGTTTAATTTTTCCAGTCTTTTTGGACAACCTCTAAACACTAACTCTAAAAGTCTTAATACTTCTTACACCCTCAAATATAAATGCACTAGTCCTTCCCCATTAGTCCATGAGTCCCTGAGTCCATGCTCTACCCATTGACTTATCCTCATGTCAACACTGGCTCCCTCCTCTGTCTCCACCCCTACTCCAATACCAGATCAAGTAGCAATGAGAGGAGTAATTCATCAAGAATAAGGGCAGATTTCCTGCCATCAAGCAATTACTACCTTTTTAAGTGAAGTGAAGTGAAGTGAAGTTGCTCAGTCATGTCCGACTCTTTGCAACCCCATGGACTGTAGCCTACCAGGCTCCTCCATCTATGGGATTTTCCAGGCAGGAATACTGGAGTGGGTTAGGTAGTAACAAAATATGCTTACTACCTTACTACCTGCAAAACCACACATATATGTGTATATATCAAAAATTAAAAACTTAAGTGAGTATGTATACTCATTTGAGTATGAAGATGAAGAAAAATATCCATTTTTAGATGCCAGAGTAAAATTTTGTGGTATTACACACACACACACACACACACACTCCTACCTTATGATGTCTCTCTTTGTACAAAAATTACAAGAATTAAGCTGCCAGCTGTCTCACTGAGAGCTTTCACTGTAATTATTTCATTAATTTTATATGATGTACAATAGTAAGTTTATCTGCACAGTTAAGTATTTTTGCAATTAAAACTCCGTCAGACTTTTCAGAACAAATAAATAGAGCTCATTCTCTCTCATGTAAGATCTTTTGTTTTTAACTTTGTATATTGTTTTTGCACTGTCATTAAAACATAACTTCACAACCTAGAGTGAAAGTGACCCAGCTTAGTTTGTGAACCAGAATTCACACTCAATAAATGTTTGTTGGATGAAAATATACTTGATAGACAAAATAAAACAAAATCCAATATGCTTGATGGTCTGTTGATGGATGAGATGGGTACTACGTTCCACATTCTCTATTTCCTGGTAGTGGTCTCTTAATTTTAAGTAGAAGTTGAAGGCAGAAGCTGGAGGAAGTAGACACTAAGCTAATAAAAGTCCTACAAATGGGAAGGGATGACTATAGAAAATAATGCAAAACAACTGAGGTTTCTAGCTTCATGGGGGGTTGATATTTTGGGAAATTTTGCCAGGCAAAAGAGGCCTGAATATCATTGTAAAGTTATTCAGCTCAGCTCACCTCAATCATTAAAACACACAAATACAGGAATGAAAATACCAATGTTAAACTATAGTGATCTCTGAGATGCATTGAATCTCTTCCTTTAATTAAATTTATATTTTCAAAAAATGTTCTCTGAAAACCTGTGTGTGTTTTACTACTGAAATCACATTTGAGCAATTGAATTATTATAGAATCGTTACTGCTTCTTTCTCTGCCTCTTTGGTGAACATTGAGATGAAAAAGTAATATCAAACGGTATCTGAAAAAAGTTATGGTTGAGGGGAAAAAGTAAAGGTCTGAGTTCTAATCCATTTACTGTCATTAACTAGATGGAAACCTTGGGTGCGTTTCTTATCTCTAGCCCATTTTTTTTTTTTTAATCATGTCCTCAAGATTAAGTTTTTTCCAAGAATTTTCCTACTTTGGTTATTTTTTTTCTAAAACATAACAAATCTTTCTATCCCCACGAGGTCATGCCCATCTATTCTGTTTTTTCCTATCTAGTTTAAAACAATAAAATAAAATGAAACCATACTATGTCTTCATATTCCTCAAGTTAAAATCCCTTCAACTCTAATGTCCAGAAAATTGTCTATACAACTAATTTTCATTATCATTCCACCAAAACTGATTTAATAAACATTATGGAAGTCTTTATATTTTCAAATGCAAAAGATGATTTTCTAGAATCATAGACCACTACACCTTGAAACATTTTCCCATCTTGCCATTCTAATATCATGCTTTTCCGGTTTCCTCCTACCTAAAGGCTATGCCTTGTTAGTTTCTTTTATTGGTTCCTCTCCTCCTCCCCTCTTCCTGAAATTTCCTTTGATCATCTCATCCCATTTCCATAACCTTGTGAACACTCTGAGCACTTGTTCCTACTCTCCCAAGAGACTCTTTCAAAGTTCCTTGAAGTTGGACAGAATCTTTCCCTGAAGGAGCCATACTGCAAATCATAACACAATTTCTGGTCATTGATAATGGATGGAGTGCCTTGAGCTCTCAACCATGGAGGTAGTGCAGTGGGGGTAGTGAGTTTTGCAGGCTCTTGGTCCAGATTGCTCAGATTTATGTCACATAGCTGCTGCTTATGTACTCTCCCAGGATCAATTTATTCACTTCTAGTATGAGGATGATGATAATAATGGGACCTACATCATAGCACTGGTGTAAGGGTGAGTTAATAAGTATAAAGTGCTTAGACAAGTAACCAGTCTGTAGTAAAAGCTGTTTGTAAGGAACTGCAAAGGGTCTGAGACTGACCTTACTTACCATATAACAAGTTAGTCTGTTGCTACTACATCGATGATGTCAGAGACACAAGACCCCTGGGTGAGCGACAAAGATCTATAATACACATGGTAGAATGAAGACCATGAGTGTCCTATTTGTAACACTTCCTCTCCAAGTTCTATGGGGCTGATGCGGAGGGGCCCAGGTGGATGTTATTCAGCTGTTCCATGACAACAGAAGAACCCCAAGCTTAGGGACTATGACCTTTCTAGTAGGCTGTTAGAATATCTGCTTTTTCACATGTAATAATTGTAGAGTAATTAGACTCCAATTAAAATAAATAACTTTATATTAAAAAAAAAAAAGAAAGCACTGGGACACAGAAAAAAAAAAAAAAAAGAATAATACTTGCTTTTTGCTTCCAAGGGAAATGTTAACTTTATTATACTGAGAAGTAAGAAAATTTGCTCAGGACAGAGAGACTAGTTCTATCTTCCAAGGGTACTTGCTATATAAACATCCTTGAAAAAATAATCCAGAACAAAAGGACAGTTCCTAATTCACAAGATATGTGGAAATATGAGAGACAGCTGGGGTGGGGGGTGGGCGTGGAACTTTTTCCAGTTAGCACTGTCAGAAAATATTGTGCCATTTCCTCTGTTTGCTATTCCTTCTTCCTCCAGGGACAATTCATTGCTTCCTCTGTGATCCACAAACCTTTGTATCTATTGTAAATATGTCATGTGTAATATGTGTAAAGGAGGTATATATCTTCTATTTCGCTGCTATACTGTGAGATCCTTGATAGCAAGTGTTATGGCTTATCTATCTTTTACACTCTTACCCCTGCTCCTTACCTTCTATTGCCTGAAAGAGTGTTTAAATTAGTTGGTGATCAATATATGCTTAATTAGTTGTAATTGAAAAACTGAGTGTCATGGGTGGAAAGACTTTGAGTCTGTGTTGAAGACCATTGTAATTATTCAAAGGGAACATGTTTCATTCAGGACAGTAGAGAGGCACAACTCTCATTAAGCAAATGAATGTTTGAATTTTTAATATAGAAAATAAAATTAGAGATACTTTTAGCACAGTGCTATTTTTCAAAGACAATTTTTTTCACACACAAGAATGTAATGTTAAATTATACATTTAACCCTCATAGCATTAAATCATATTAAAGCATTTATATAAAGTTATAATATTTCCTAGTTTAAACTCATTCTATTTTTAAATGAATGTACAGTATAACAATCTGACTTAAATGGCTATATTCTGTTTCCTTCACTTTTCTTTAGAACTGTCAATTTTTCAAGATTCTGAGAAAACTGTCCCTAGAGGCGGAGAGATACCTGTATATAGCTGCATATTGGTTCATGGTTGTATCCATGGGGTGACAGGTGCTAAATAAATGCAAACTGATATGACACAAAGCTCAACTATATGATTTAGGATTAAGCATTTGACATCAAAAGTTTGATCTTATCTGAAGTGTGGATCAGTTTTGCAGAACAGCATTACATGCTTTTTCTGAGGTTAAAGGGGGGTCAAATTGTGCCTTAAGAAGGGAAAAATGAGAGAGATCTGCCCTGATGAAAATAACTGCATGCTTATTTCATGGTTTCTATTACAGTAATATTTGAAAACAAGGTCGGATTTGTGGATGAGGGTGGAGAATTATCTCCAACAGTGAAGCTCCAGATAGGACTAGAAAAGACAAGACCAGAGACCAGGTACTGCAGTGAATAAAGGTCAGAGTCTGGGGGAAAAGTCATTTTGGATTCAAATTCTGGCTTGGATATTTCCTAGCTATGTAATCTTGGGAAGTTCTTAAAATTCTCAAAACTCCAGTTGCTTTGTAAGATATCTCCATTTCAGACTTCCTGTGATGACTAAAAGAGACAATGCATGTATACTGCTGAGCCCAATGCTGACACAATAGAAGTGTGATATAATTTGCAACTTGCGTATGCATTTATTCAAAAAAGAATGGACTCAAAGAAAAAATATATACTTAGCTAATGGTTTACTTTTAGCTGCTAAAAGTGCTTTTCAGTAATTCATGGCTGAGACTCGTTGATCTTGTTTCTCTCAGGATTTTCTAGAATTCTAATTTTTAAACTTCACTGCTTTCCTTGGATGGACAGGCCATCTTTCTTTTATTTAAATGAGATAATGTATGAGATGCATTTAGGATAATACATAGAGTGAGATATGCTCCCCATATAGGTAGAGATGTCATTAATTATCATCACCATCCATCTTGCAGGGCTTTGCTTCCATTTGGAGCAGCCTTGTTTACCTGATTCTTCCTGACCACATCTCTGCAAGTGACAGATTTTGAAGCTATTCACAGCTTCATGCACATCGCTCAGAACCCCAGACACCTACTGAGGTGCAAAATCTTCAACCTTCATGTGAGTTGCCTGTCTCCCCACCTGCTCCTCTCTCATAACTGACCAGTGTTCCATTCCCTTTAGCTGTTCCTCCTCAGAGTAACAGTTTGGTGTCTTTGCGTGGATGACCTTTGCATTTCCTTACCTTGAACCCTGGTGAGAGCTTGACCTGGCACCTGGCTCCCAGATTTCATCTCCAGCTCCTCCATTTGCCCCAAGGAATTGTAGCTTTTGTAAATACTGCAGTGAATCAAGTCAAGTCCAAAGCCATGAAGGAGAGAGTATGGTTTCAGACACTCTTTATACTGGTTTCAGTGTCTTCTAGCTGTCCTAAGAATTCAAATGTTCCCAGAGAGTAGAACATCTCAAACAAAATTATAATTATTGTCACAAGCCAGGTCTCAGTAAGTACATACACATGCAGACTGTCTACTTTTTAGATCCTTATTTTGTTTCTTCAGCAAGATCTATTCTTGAAGAGTTTACTTAAGGCTCGTATTCATACAAGTAACTTAAAATGCAATGCGGCAGTTTAAGAGAACAGTAAGTGAACACATCTGTTCTGACAACCTCATCTTGTTCACCTGATACAGTCAGGAATGTGGGTGATAAAAATAATGTAGGCTATATAAGACAGGGAAATGTTAAGGAGAAGAAGAGAAGATAGAAGAATCTTAGTAGTTGGGGAGGGATGAGGTCAAGAGAGGTAATAAAAGGGCTAGATTTGGGGACAGAGGAAGAGAGACAGAGGAGTGGGGAGAACATATATTCTATTGAAAGAGAAGGAGAAAAACAGGGAAAAGAGTTGAAATCTTTAAATATTTAATTAGTTTTTATATGTGTAGTTTTTTACCATGTACATTAAATACAAGATTTAAAGTAGATTTAATATTCTAATTTAATGAGAGGATAGGCACAGCATAAAGGAAAGGTTATGGGTGGCTGTAGGAGTTAGTGAGTTTAATTCAAGCTTCATGATTATTCATGTTGTTATTTCTAGTCTTTTCAGAAAACATATGCAATGAAATTCCCATACAGTGCTTTTTGCAGGCTGTGGCTTTTTCTGTTTTCATCCCACCCTCCACCTTAGTTTTTAATTGTGTTTACACAAAGTGGGCTCTAATTTCTACTGAGAGAGCAACACAATTCTCTGCTTCAGCTATATTTTGCAACATATAGGCTAGAACAGGGATGGAGGGATATTGTGCTAACCTTGAAAGCCTGTCAGCACGTTCCCTCCCTAAATTGACTGGCCAGATGCCTAATGGGAAAATGAACAGGAAAGAGGAATTCAGTGACATATTTAGTCATGTAATGCTATAATTCTCCTTTCCAGAAAAGTGTGAAATTTTGGTCAAAGTGCAAGCTTAAAAAGACAAAATTGTATGTTACACACTTCTCAATATCAAGTGTTTGTCTAAGTGGTCAACTTTTTCTAAATGAAGGAAATAAAAGAAACTTACATCTCATAAGAACATTCATAATGGTGTGCTGCACCACGGGATGATTTTTATTCACTCACACTAAATTGAGACTCAGAGAGGTTAGGTAACTTATCCAAGTCTCAGAAGTAATTTAAACCCAGTTTGGCTTAAGCCCCAAACTACATTCTACACCCAAACTTTTTAGTTAGAAAAGAATCTCTAAAATATGGAGAAGACATCAGAAGTGACAGGGTCTAGAAGTTTCTGCTGCTTTCCTGCCCCATCAATATAGTCCTAATGAAAAAGAGAAAAATAATACCTGCTCAAAACACTTGTAATTCATTACTTTGAAGAAGTATTGGAGTAAGGTGTCTAGATTTGAAAAATAATACTTGTTATATATTGCATTAATTGCATATTACTATTTTTCCAAAATGGAAATTTGGAACATGTAGAAAACCATATAGAAGAGAATAAACATCACAAGCAACCCCACCTGATGTTCAGAGCTGACTCATTTGAAAAGACCCTGATGCTAGGAAAGATTGAAGGTGGGAAGAGAAGGGGACAACAAAGGATGAGACAACTCGATGAACACAAGATTGAATAAACTCTGGGAGTTGGTGATGGACAGGGAGGCCTGGCATGCTGCAATTCATGAGGCTGCAAAGAGTCAGATACAACAGAGCAAGTGAACTGAACTGAATTGAACCCTACTCTATTAAGAGTTTATGCTACCTGATATCATAAAAATCATGGTAAACTGAATAAATTATAAAAATTAATTCCTTTCTTATATAAGAATTCTGAGAAGAACATTTCAAATATAGTACTATTCTGTAAATCTACAGTGTGGCTTCTGAGCCTATTCTAGCCATTAAGAACAAAGGAAAGAACCCTTGTGCAGGAATTTATGGACAAACTACTTCTATTTACATCTTGTTTTCAAGAACTAAGTCACATGGTCCCTCCTAGATATTTCTCAGGAGACAGAGTAGAATGGATTTCAGATGAAAACTGTCTCCACCCAGAGTTTCCATTATTATATTTTATTTTATATCTCTACAGAATCTTAATCTCTATATCTACACAGTTTCAAAACAAAATTAGGATTATGTTATACCTACTGTTTTCTAGCATGTTAAGTCACGTCAGTTGTGTCTGACTCTGTGAGACCCCATAGACGGCAGCCCACCAGGCTCCCCCGTCTCTGGGATTCTCCAGGTAAGAACACTGGTGTGGGTTGCCACTTCCTTCTCCAATGCATGAAAGTGAAAAGTGAAAGTGAAGTCACTCAGTCGTGTCCGACTCTTAGCGACCCCATGGACTGCAGCCCACCAGGCTCCTCCGTCCATGGGGTTTTCCAGGCAAGAGTACTGGAGTGGGGTACTTTTCATTACGTTAAGAATATTGACTTGCTTGCTCAGTTCCGTCCAACTCTTGCGACCCCATGGACTGCAGCCCACCCAGGCTCCTCAGTCTATGGGATTTTCTAAGCAAGTATACTGGAGTGGGTTGCTATTTTCTCCTCCAAGGGATCTTCCTGATGCAGTGATTGAACACATGCCTCCTGCTGACAATTATGCTGTTAAATATTCTGCCATAGCATCACTGTAATAAGGAACAGGTATTCTATCATCAGGATGTGCCAGATTTTATCATCCAACCCCTTGTCGTTGTTTCTAGTATGTCATTAACATAAGAGGAAGATGGATGTAAAAATCCATCCATTATGTAAAAATCTTTCTATATGTCTCAGGACAATTCTTAAAAGTCAATAGATAAGAATTTGCTAATGAATATTATAGGAAGATTGTATTAATTTGCTGTTCTTTTGCTCACTGGAGCAGCAAGTGGCCGAGAGGAGAGACCCCACACCCAAGGTCAGAGGAACCCCAGTAAGATGGTAGGCACTGAGAGAGGGCATCAGAGGGCAACAGACTGAAACCACAATCACAGAAAACTAACCAATCTAATCACATGGACCATAGCCTTGTCTAACTCAATGAAACTATGAGCCATGCAGTGTAGGGCCACCCAAGATGGACGGGTCATGGTGGAGAGTTCTGACAAAATGTGGTCCGCTGGAGAAGGGAATGGCAAACCACTTCAGTATTCTTGACTTGAGAACACCATGAACAGTATGAAAAGGCAAAAAGATAAGACACGGAAAGATAAACTCCCCACGTCAGTAGGTGCCCAATGTGCTACTGGAGATCAGCGGAGAAATAGCTCCAGAAAGAACGAAGAGATGGAGCCAAAGCAAAAACAACACCCAGTTGTGGATGTGACTGGTGCTGGTAGTAAAGTCTGATGCTGTCAAGAGCAATATCACATAGGAACCTGGAATGTTAAGTCCATGCATCAAGGTAAATTAGAAGTGGTCAAACAGGAGATGGCAAGAGTGAACATCAACATTTTAGGAATCAGCAAACTAAAATGAACTGGAATGGGTGAATTTAACTAAAGTGATAAACAAAGGAGAAAAGGAAAGATATCCCCATTTGAATGCAGAGTTCCAAGAATAACAAGGAGAGATAAGAAAGCCTTCCTCAGTGATCAGTGCAAAGAAATAGAGGAAAACAATAGAATGGGAAAGACTAGAGATCTCTTCAAGAAAATTACAGATACCAAGGGAACATTTTATGCAAAGATGGGAACAATAAAGGACAGAAATGGTATGGACCTACCAGAAGCAGCAGATATTAAGAAGAGGCGGCAAGAATACACAGAAGAACTGTACAAAAAAGATCTTCATGACCCAGATAACCACCATGCTGTGATCACTCATCTAGAGCCAGACATCCTGGAATGTGAAGTCAAGTGGGCCTTAGGAAGCATCACTATGAACAAAGCTAGTGGAGGTGATGGAATTCCAGTTGAGCTAATTCAAATCCTAAAAGATGATGCTGTGAGAGTGCTGCACTCAGTTCAGTTCAGTTCAGTCACTCAGTCATGTCCGACTCTTTGCGAACCCATGAATCACAGCATGCCAGGCCTCCCTGTCCATCACCAACTCCCAGAGTTCACTCAGACTCACGTCCAATGAGTCAGTGATGCCATCCAGCCATCTCATCCTCTGTCGTCCCCTTCTTCTCCTGCCCCCAATCTCTCCCAGCATCAGAGTCTTTTCCAATGAGTCAACTCTTCCTATGAGGTGGCCAAAGTACTGGAGTTTCAGCTTTAGCATCATTCCTTCCAAAGAAATCCCAGGGCTGATCTCCTTCAGAATGGACTGGTTGGATCTCCTTGCAGTCCAAGGGACTCTCAAGAGTCTTCTCCAACACCACAGTTCAAAAGCATCAATTCTTCAGCGCTCAGCCTTCTTCACAGTCCAACTCTCACATCCATACATGACTACAGGAAAAACCATAGTACTGTGGGCAGGAATCCCTCAGAAGAAATGGAGTAGCCATCATGGTCAACAAAAGAGTCCAAAATGCAGTACTTGGATGATCTCAAAAACGATAGAATGATCTCTGTTCGTTTCCAAAGCTGCACTCAACATGCCAGCAAATTTGGAAGACTCGGCAGTGGCCACAGGACTGCAAAAGGTCAGGTTTCACCACAATCCCAAAGAAAGGCAATGCCAAAGAATGCTCAAACTACTGCACAATTGTACTCATCTCACACGCTAGCAAGGTAATACTCAAAATTCTCTAAGCCAGGCTTCAGCAATACATGAACCGTGAACTTCCAGATGTTCAAGCTGGTTTTGGAAAAGGCAGAGGAACCAGAGATCAAATTGCCAACATCCCCTGAATCATGGAAAAAGCAAAAGAGTTCCAGAAAAACATCTATTTCTGCTTTATTGAGTATGACAAAGGTTTGACTCTGTAGATCACAAGAAACTGGAAAATTCTTAAAGAGACCAGAATACCAGACCACCTGACCTGCCTCTTGAAAAATCTATATGCAGGTCAGGAAACAAGAGTTAGAACTGGACATGGAACAATAGACTGGTTCCAAATGGGAAAAGGAGTATGGCAAGGCTGCATATTGTCACCATACTTATTTACTTGTATTCAGAGTACATCATGAGAAACGCTGGGTGGGATGAAGCCACAAATTGGAATCAAGATTGTCAGGAGAAATATCAATAACCTCAGATATGCGTATGATATCACCCTTATGGCAGAAAGTGAAGAAGAGCCTTTTGATGAAAGTGAAAGAGGAGAGTGAAAAAGCTGGCTTAAAGCTCAACATTAAGAAAACTAAGATCATGGCATCGAGTCCAATTACTTCATGGCAAATAGATGGGGAAACAGTGGAAACAGTGTCAGACTTTATTTTTGGGGGCTCCAAAATCACTGCAAATGGTGACTGAAGCAATGAAATTAAAAGACGCTTGCTCCTTGGAAGGAAAGTTATGACCAACCTAGACAGCATATTAAAAAGCAGAGACATTGCTTTACCAGCAAAGGTCTGTCTAGTCAAGGCTATGGTTTTTCCAGTAGTCATGTATGGATGTGAGAGTTGGACTATAAAGAGAGCTGAGCACCAAAGAACTGATGCTTTTAAATTGTGGTGTTGGAGAAGACTGTTGAGAGTCCCTTGAACTCCAAGGAGATCCAACCAGTCCATCCTAAAGGAGATCAGTCCTGGCTGTTCATTGGAAGGACTGATGTTGAAGCTGAAACTCCAATACTTTGGCCACCTGATGCAAAGAGCTGACTCATTTGAAAAGACCCTGATGCTGGGAAAGATTGCGGGCAGGAGGAGAAGGGGATGACAGAGGATGAGATGGTTGGAAGGCATCACCGATTCAATGGACATGAGTTTGGGTAAACTCCGGGTGTTGGTGATGGACAGGGAGGCTTGGCATGCTGCAGTCCATGAGGTTGCAAAGAGTCGGACATGACTGAGCGACTAAACTGAACTGAACTGATCAGTATGTATGAAAGTAAAGATATCTGGAACTTAATGATACAAGAATCACCTACCATTGACTCTTTAAAATAATTTTCTCCATTATTCTTGAAATGCATTAGCTTGCAGCTCTGCTTGTATATATTTAATTGTCATTAAAAAATATCTACTTACTCCTCTGTTTATTCCATGGAAATAATATACTTCACTCTTTGAGTTTGAGTTTGGCCATGTGATCTGCTTTGGCCAATGAGATATCAGTCAGTTTCATGACAGGAGCCTGAAATGTTCTTGTTGGATTATGTGGGCCCTCTTGTTCCTCTGCTTGGCCACAATATAGCTTCTCCTGGGTAGGCTTTAGTGCAAGAAAGGTAAGACAAGTAGGTAGACCGAGGCCCAGTGGGTGACTCAGAGCTACCTAGCCAAGCCCAGACTAAATCAGCTATGTGCGATTGAAACCGATGCCCTAATGTTGTATGCCAATGAAATTTAGTGGTGTTTATTATGCAGCAGAAGCTGACTGATACAGTAATGAAAACTGACAATACTTGAGACAAAGGAAAATCTACCCTTTGTGGAACATACTGTTATCTAGGGCAGGCCTGCTCTATCCCTGGCTCTTTGCTCCATTCTTTTTCTCTTCTGGGTAAGTGAACATCCCTTAATTTTCAGGTGTCGGCAGGTGAATGAGCTAAAGTTATCATCCTAGTTGTGTCATTTTATTTTTATATGTTTTTTCATTTTTACTGTTTGTTTTAAACCTTAGTGCCAGTCCAGTACAAGAGGCTCTTAGAGTGCGCAACAGTGTTTGGCTTCTAAAAGTCAAACTATAGCAAGAAAAGGAAAACAATTATTAACAGATCTGGTCAAAGACACCCATGAGGTACACCCTTTTACCCTAAATTTTATAAATGTAGTACAGTGAGATGATCAACAAAGCCTAAACCCAAGAAGTATGACTGCAATGGGCAATCTATAGCTCAGTGTCTTAAATGTATAAAAATATAACTTTACTAAAAGACAAAATAAGAATAAATATTAATACACATAGCTTAATAATTCTTATGGATAAAATTAAAGCATTTTATTCTAGAGACTCTCAAGATTCTGCTTTTTATTTTAGGGCACCTTTTTGGTGTTTTCATCATTTAATTCATTCATAGAAACTTTGCAAGACCATTCCACAGATAATACCCTCAAACCTGCAGCTGTTTTGTTCATTCAACCCTTACTGAGCAGAGTATGTGCCAGGAACCCTGTTAAAGACTAAGGATCTAAAGATGAGTATACATGTTTCCTGAGTTCTGCAAGTTCACAGCCCAAGAAAGGAAGAGAGATGTGAAATACAATTTAGTTTTGGAAGTGCCGCAACAGGACAGTGGACAAGGCACTGTCTGAGGAGGTACAGCCAAGCCTCAAACCCGTGTCCTGCTTGCACTGGACCAGAGCACGCTGCATTTCAGTGCCTCGTTGGTGTCTTCACTCCTGATCGCTCTCTCCCAAGCCATATACTCTTATCCTCATGTTCCCACTCCCTCATATTCCACTTCCTTTAAAATAAATTATTTCTATCTTCTGTGGCCTTGCTGGTAGAAAAATCCCTATCAGGTACTTTTCCTTACCTTTGGCCCCAAACCTATCTCCTGTTTCCAGTAGGTTTAACTAAAGTTTACAGAATGTTTGGAAGACTGCACTGGAGTTTTGTCCTATACAGAGGTGATCTAAAGAGAAAATAATTTAGAAGTAGCTGAAGAGCCTATTATCTTATTACCTGTCTGAGACAAGAGTGGATTATTTTTCTTGTGTTCATCTCAGACATGCCATCAGTGTGGGATCAGTACTAGCAAATTCAATAGAGAACAAAGCAATGCACGGGCTCTACTCCTTCCTCTCCAAGGAGCTCCTAGTGAGCTCTCCAAGTGAACCTAATTAATTATTAGGCTCTGTTTTTCCTGACAATTATACCAAGACTTCCTGATTAATGACTGAGGAAACTGATGAATTATTAAATAGTTAAGGGCAAGTGTTTGCCAATTGGCAGGGTATTTTGGTACATATAAAATGGTTGCTTTCCAGACCTCCACATACCATCAGGATTAACTGGGGTTCCTTACATAAACAAGACTTGAAGACCTCTCATTTGGAGATTCTGATGAGTACAATGGATCCAGAAACTCTGTATAATTATTCTAAGTCCTCAGTTGATTTTGATAATCATCCTGATGAGGGGAATCACTAAAGTTTTGGAGGATAATGTAATTATTGAGACATTTAATCTTCATACTCTATACATTATTTCCTTCTCTCACAGTCAGGACAATGACTATGATTCTTGTTTTCTTAGACCACAGCAATAGTGGAAAACAGGTTTATAGGCTTCCAAGCTCCAGAACTCAGCAAGATTCCAGGTTCTTGGGTCTGAGAGTCCTACAGTTAGTGATAGATTTTGATTTTGTCTTCCATACACACATGTATAAGCAGAAAGGAGGCAATTTCATGATCCCATCCCTTCTTCAGAGGTCCTGGGGAGGGCTTCCAGGTTAGACAATTCCAGAAGCACTACTTATATGTTACTAAATGTGTTGTCTTTTGAGTATTTTTAGAAATCTTCTCTTCATTTTAGCTAATGATGTTTAGCTGTTCCCACTCCCCACCCCTAGACTGCTAAGAATTATAGTAGGCTTTGCCTTCTGAAGGTTGCCTTGCTGTTTTTCAGGTTATGATATAACATATACTATAACAGTAGCTATAATATGAGTAGTGTCTAGATTCCTGTTAAGGGGTCTAGACTCTACTCAAAGTAATGCTCTACATCTGCATGGGGGAATTCATCCTTGACAAGTTCTTTTCTTAGAAACTTTAGAGGATATTGACTCACTAAGATTCCTTCAATATAGGATCCATTCCCTTTTAATACAAGAATCTAGCTCTAAGCTAGCTTGTAAACACAAGAAAAGTGTCCCTTGTAAACACAAGAAAAATGTCCTTACTTACTAAGACCCCTACACTGAAGTTCCACAGTTACAAGGGTGCTTGTGTAGAGTCTTGTGTTTCCTTTAGAGAATCACAGGCACATATGTGCACACACACACACACACACACACACACACACAGAGAAAAAAGGTGAAGGATTGGGGACTGGGTGCTGGGAGGAAATAAATAATATAAAAATAGGTATAAGTGTTACCTGGTCTGTTCAATATGGAATCTGTGATCACTAGGCAATGTGTATCTGTGAACAGGTGCTGTTTAAATCACAGAAGAAATGTGCCCTAAAGAAATGTATCAGATTTGGCAAGACTAGGACATCTGAAATAATATCAGATCATAGAAGGTAGAATATAATTAAGTGCTAAAGCATGTGGAAAAGACTATACTAAAGTGTTTCAGGATTTCACAGCATCATCTTCCTTCTGTGCATTTCCCCATACAAGCACCACCAGGAAAACAACGAACAGACTCAACTGGATTATGCCACACATCTTACTTTCCTAGAACTTTTTTTTTTTCCAAGCTATCTTATCTCTTCTTTTTCTTTTTTTTTTTTTTAACCTAGCATCTATGCATAACAAATGTAAAAAAAAAAAAAAAAGCTAAGTACGAAAGTGGGAAAGCCGCCTCCCTATTTTAGAGCTTGACAAGATGTGTTAGCTGTTACATTTTGAGCTCTGTAGGATGTCAGGCACTTTAGAGCAGGGGTGGCATCTATCTTTATTGTGCTACTTGCTCAGACATCCTATTCGGATGAAATCATCCCCTTTTTTTTTTTATTATTTTAAAACAAGTTTGTCAAGGTCCGCAGCATTCCTTCTAAAGAGGTCATGTATCCCCTAGTCTCACGTGTAAATCTGGCACGGTTCTGCAGAACCGTGTGCTGCTAACTGCGGCCAGGCCTCCCGTGTGAGCTTGTGTGCGTTTGCTCCAGCTTTGCAATGTGCCACCTGGCAGATGCAAGCTCGTCATTGCCTTTCCTTGGGCCTTCCAGGGACACAGCTGCGGGAGAGCACATTTCTTGTGGTCTCATGCCACTTGTCATCACACCAGCTGCTCTGAAATGTCTGCTCTTGTGCGGCAGTGGCTGCCTTTGCTGCCCAGGGGAGTTACCTGGAGAAGCTTTATAAAACACCAAGGCCTGGGATCTACTACAGAGATTCTGATTTAATGGGTCACAGTACAGTGTGACCTGGGCATCTACCTTTAAAATTTCCCTAGGTAATTCTAACATACAGCCAAGGTCGAGCAGCATGGGAGGTGTAGGCGTGAGACTGTCTGTTTGGTGGGAATTAAAATCTAAGTAAGGCTAAAATAGAACTTTAAAATATATCATGTGACAGAATGTGCACAATCAGATCAGCGTTTCTCTCTTGGAATTGTCTGTAGAGCCTGCTGTATATTCTCTTAAACCTCAGCTGTGGGGACCAAACCTTTAACTTTGAGGTTGGGGGATGAGCCTTGGCAACAATCACATGACTGGATGGAGAGGTGCCACTGAATTATTTTTGATTCCAATGAGAGGGATGATTTTGATGTGGTGAGACTGGTTTGTTTTACTTCGTTCTCCATCCACCTGCTAGAATTATCTTAAAAATACATAAATCTGATGACGTAATTCCTTTCCTTAGGACCCTTTGGTGGCTTCCAATCAGAATGAAATCCAAAGTTCTCATCAAGGCTTTCACAGTAATGGGGCTCCTTCCTGCCACCCCAACTTTGTTGCCTACAGGCCTGCCCCCTCCAACACGTCAGCCAAATATATTTCTTTGAACTCTTTGAACTCACCAAATATATTACCACCTCAGGCCTTTGAACTTGCTGTTGCATTTGTGTGGAAGGTTCATTTCCCAGACCTTCAAGCAAGTTCCTTCCTGTTACTCAGGTCTCAGTGTAGTCCTCGAGCCTTCAGAGACCCTCTCCCTTCCACCCTATCTGTTCTAGTCACCCTCCACTATCCTCACTGTCTAGTCATCCATGCGATCGTTTTTGCTGTTTCTATAGCACCCATTGCTCTCTGATGGAGAAGGCCATGGCCACCCACTCCAGTACTCTTGCCTGGAAAATCCCATGGATGGAGGAGCCTGGTAGGCTGCAGTCCATGGGGTCGCTAAGAGTCGGACACGACTGAGCGACTTCACTTTCACTTTTCACATTCCTACATTGGAGAAGGAAATGGCAACCCACTCCAGTGTTCTTGCCTGGAGAATCCCAGGGACGGGGGAGCCTGATGGGCTGCCGTCTATGGGGTTGCACAGGGTTGGACACAACTGAAGTGACTTAGCAGCAGCAGCTCCCTGAAATTCACTAGTTTATTGGTAAGTCTGTTGTCTATCTCTCCAAACACCAGAATGTAAGCTCCTTGAGAGTGGGGTCTGGTTTGTGTTGTTCAATCTCAAATCATCAGGGCCTAGAATAGAGAGTAGCTAGTACCTATTAGGCACACAGTAGTTGCTGTTGGAAGGAAGGGAGACAGAAAGAAAAGACACAAGGAAGGAGAATGTATAGGAAAGTAACAAGTAGTTGATAATCTCTTCCTATCCCCCGTTTTCCAAATTTATCATCTATCTGCAGGTGCAGTTAACCTTGCTCCTCCCCAGAACTGGAAACCAGTGGAATCTGGATGCCAATATCTCTGTAGTCTTAGTTGCTCCTCTTTTAGAGCTGATATGTAACTCTTTTAGTGACATTTCCAGCAGAAGCTGTCATGAGTGGAAGCCAGAATCTCTGTGATCATTCAGAGAAGCAATAACCGTCAGCAAATTTTCGTTAAGTTCAAACATCAGAACTGACAGTACTGAAACATTTCAATAGCCCATGTCAGTTATTGAGACTCTATATGTCCTATATCTATACAAGATTTCTAAAAATGAAAAAAAATCTTTGTATGAAATATATGCTGCAGGAATATATGATGACAGTTACCATCTACCAAATGCCTACTATGTGCTAGCTCTGAGCCAGCTTCCCAGCATACACTCTGAGGCTTACAGGAATGAGAAAGGACTTGGAGAAAGAAGAGACCATATGGTTCTTATTTCACCCAGGCAGTGGATATAAAGGAAGACCAACAGCTGCTACAGAAAAGAGAGGCCCCAAATGAAATATTCAAAAGGTCACATGTGTACAGTGAAGTCTGTAAGTTCAGTCCTCTCTTTCGTTGGATGGTCTTGAAGAAAACTGCAAGAAACATAGACACTCATTTGAGTGTGCGAGTAAGCCATCCTCTGAGACTTCTCACAGTGAGATTCCGTTTCCATATTTTCTGAATAAGACACTAACAAATTTTCTGATTCAATAGTCAGAACACCTGGTGTAATTTGCAGTCTACTTTTCAAATGTTGGTGCTTATGAATATTTAGATTTTGTTCATATCAGTGTGGTTCTACCTGAGACTCTTGAATGCCCCACACGTCCAGATGGTTTGCTAGGTCCTTCTGGTGATAACATTAAAAAATCTTACTGCTTTGCATGAAAAACAGCATGGCAATCTGTACCAGGTGGGAACAATGGAATATAACACTGCGTATGTATGAAGAATCATCTTTTGCCTAAAAGTGTCTTCCCACCTCCTCAATTTCCCCTCAGGTTCTTTCTTCCTGCTGGAAGAGGAGGTGGAGTGAGGGTTGTAGCAATATTTTATGGTCCATTTGCTGCTTTCTGTTCTTGTCATCTCTGCTTCTCCTCATGCTTTTCTCAAGGACTGGAGAGGCACACAGGAGAACTATATGATGCAATTTTAGCTGTCCTGGGAAGGATAGCATGCAAGCACAGATTGCTATCAGCTTGTTTATCATGGGGGCCTGTATTATACCATTAGTTCGTGTTCTTTTGGGGTTTGGTTGTGACTTCCCCTCACAATACCCAAAGCCTGCATGTGGAAGATTTTGGAGTGTCAAGAGGGAGAAGGAAGCAAGGAGGGATGGTTAGTAAATGAGATATTGCCCTTGGAAGAGGCATGAGAGAACAATGCTAGAAGACTGAGTCTAAGACAAGAGACAGTGAATCAGAAAGGGAAGAGAAAGATGCTAAGAATCAGCTCCTGGGAGTATACCAATACCAATACCAACTCCTCACATAATGACTATCTTTTATCCTTGGAGAAGTGTCTCTTTCTCAACGCATCACTGGCTGTTCTTATTCAGTACTCTGTCCTTGTCCTGGTCTCATCTCCTCTAGATGTGTTCCCGATGATCTCATCTATATCTGTGACTTCTATTATTACTTGTGTGTTGATGACTCTTAAATCTGAGTCCTCAGTTCAGATGTTCATTCCTGAACAACTCCTCCCAGATGTCCCAGAGCATCTCAAATCTGACAGGTACAAATGCAAACTCAATTTCTCTCCATTACTCCTGCCTTTTACTCCATACCTTCCAACCAAACCTGCTTCTTCTGCCTTATTTTCCACCTCTATGAGGAGCACCAGCATATAACCAGGAGTCCACATTAAGCGAATGTCACTCTTATCATGTCCTAGGGATGTCATGTTCTCCCCCATGCCACCGATAGTATTGTCACTGCTTAAAGTGAGTCCTCCCCATTTCTTACCTGAAATCCTGGTAATCTCACCTCTTGTTCCATATCTCCACTCCATGATAATATTTTCTCATGATCTCATGCTTTACACAGGCTCTCACTAATTGCAATAAGCATTATTTTACTAACTACCTTTTACTGAGTTTTTGCTATTTCCCATAAATTGTCTTCAATCCTCATAATAATTCTTCAAAGTACCTGTCATTACTAGGGCAGTGAACAACACATCTTACATTTGCACTCAGGTAATTCTAAAGCTCTGCTCTTTTCACTGTTCTCTTCCAGCATTTTCTCCACCCCTCACCCATTCACTCTGCCTCCTGTTTCTCTGCTTGTGAGTCATCAATTCCTTCACACTTTCAGTATTGAAGTTGGAAGTTAGCCTCCACAAGCTGCCACTTTTCATTACACATCAGCTTGTCACAATCTAGTTGATATCTCTTTTAGACTTTGATTCCATTCTCTGTTACCCTGTGAATACCGTGAAATTAGAGACTGTCCATATATATCATTTTTTAAATCTCTCTATCCATTTGGGCCTTCTTCTGAAAGGATTTAAAGCTATTGGGGTAAATATTGAGTCTTTTATTTTTTATTTCCATTACTTAGAACCACTCCTGATACATAAAATGTGTCAGGTAAATATTTATGAATCAATGAATGATATCAATAAAACTCTTTGAAGTTATAGCTGAGATTAGCAAAAGCTTCATTTCAGTGAAGAGGACTGTGAAGCTTGAGCAGGTTGGATGGGTCTGCTCGAGAACAGAGTGACAAAATTAGGACTTGGATATTTGTCTCCTAGTCCAGTAGGAGACAAAGCAGTACCATAACTGTTATGGGTTTTGTTGCTTTTTAATACCTTTGCTTAATTTCTCTTCAGTGGTCCTTTTCTTTCTTCTTTCTCTTCCTTTTCTATCATTACTTTCTGAAAAGAGGCCTAGTGCCTCTTACTCTTGTGCCTCTTTTGCATCTCAGTGCACACAAACATGCATAAACTTATGTTTTCCTATACTCTAATTTGGCAGTTTGCCTGTCTCCTCACCTCCATCTGGAAAAGGGATTCCTTCCAAATAAGGCAATAATATAAGTCTGGCTTTTCAATTTTTCCAATTAAATATGATCTTTGCCTATTTAAGTACCCTATATCCTACCTTTAGATGATAGAGCACATGGATTTCTTCTGTTCAATCAGCAGCTCTTCAAGAAGTGCTGTGTTTATTTGTGCAATTGTGTTTGACTCTTTGTAACCCCATGAACTGTAGCCCATCAGGCTCCTCTGTCCATAGAACTTTCCAGGCAAGAATACTGGAGTAGGTTGCCATTTCCTACTCCAGGGAATCTTTCCAATCCAGGATTGAACTTATGTCTTCTGCATTGGCAGGTGGATTCCTTACCACAGTGCCACCTCAAGAAGTACTATTGGTCTCGATCAAGAATCAACATTCATCTCTGTTGAAAGCTGGATAGAAGCAGCCAATATTTGGCAATCTCTAAGAGACTTGATGAGGGCTTCCCAGGTGGGATTAGTGATAAAGAACCCTCCTGCCAATGCAAGAGATATAAGAGACGTGGGTTCAATCCCTGGGTCAGGAAGACCCAGGGTCAGGAGGGCATGGCAACCAGGAAGACCTGGACCCAGGGTCAGGAGGGCATGGCAACCCACTCCAATATTCTTACCTGGAAAATTCCATGGACAGAGGAGTCTGGCATGCTATAGTCCATAGAGTCACAAAGAGTCAGACACAACTGAAGCGACTTAGCACACACTCACAAAACACTGATGAAATATTAGCCCCTCATTATTTTCCAGAATGTGTCTCTTTATCCAATCAAACAAGGGGAAATTACCTAACCTCTCAAGTTCTTCTTCTGTTAATAAGGATGATCATAATAATACTTACCTTATATGGTTATTGTGGAGGTTCAATGGGTTAACTCACATAAATGCTTGCAATACTTGGAATATATTTACATTTGTGGGACTGCTCTTCTCCTTGCTCTAGGCTTTCATAAAGAATTGAAAGCTGTATTTGAAAAAGATCTGAATTTTGTAAAATGGAAACTGCCATTGAGACCACTGTTATTCAAATTTCCTTTTGTGAAGAATGCTAGGGAAAAATCTTTCAGATCTCAAGACAAGAGTTGTCTTATGATATTCATGTTTCCTTCTGGCAAGTAAGATGTACTTGAACAGAGCTCACCTTATTTCCATCTCTTCTTTAGAAGCTAAGAAAAATAGAGATGGGTTTTATGTTCACACAGAACTTTCTATCATCTTTCTACTTCTGCTATTTGCCTTTTATCTTTTCATTTTCAATGATATTAATCTAATTACACTCTGTCTTAAAAAGTTTTTGAAGTCCTACAGAATCAATTTCTAAATATACAAATAAATGAATGTATTAGGCATAAAAAACATTTTATCAGTCTTAGCCACACATTAATGTTTACATTAGCAATGATGGACCCTATATTTACAGACAGGTGAACTTTGGTAGGGAGGATTCTAAGATGGTTCCTAAAATCCCTGACCCCCCATAGATATACTTACTCTGTATTATTTCCTCTCCTTGAATAAGCAGAATGTGTGAAAATACCGGGGTTTTACTCTCATGATCAGGTTTGTAATCAGTTCATTTTTACTGAATTAACCTGGGTGGGCCTGACTTGAACAGATGAAACTTTTCTTTTCTTTTTCTTTTTTCTTTTTTTAATTTAAATTTATTTATTTTAATTAGAGGCTAATTACTTTACAATATTGTATTGGTTTAGCCATACATCAATATGAATCTGCCACGGGTGTACATGTGTTCCCAATCCTGAACCCTCCTCCCACCTCCTTCCCCATACTATCCCTCTGGGTCAATGGAGTATTACTCACATTAAAAAGAATACATTTGAATCAGTTCTAATGAGGTGGATGAAACTGGAGCCTATTATACAGAGTGAGGTAAGCCAGAAAGAAACTTTTAAAATAAAAGAAAGTGTCAGTGTCCTGCTCGTCTTAAGGAAGAATTCAGACAGTGTACTGCAAAGTTCTTTCACAAGAGCAATGTGGCTAGGACCTGATAGTGACCCATTTTCTTTCTGGCCACCCTGTGGGGTATGTGGAGGGCTTCCCAGGTGGTACTGGTGGTAAAAAACCTGCTTGCCAATGCAGGAGGCATAAGAGATGTGGGTTTGATTCCCGGGTTGGGAAGATCCCCTGGAGGAGGGCATAGCAGCCTACTTCAGTATTCTTGCCTAGGAAATCCCATGTACAGAAGAGCCTGAGGTCACAAAGAGTTGGACGTGACAGAGCGACTAACACTTTCACTTTCATAAGTTGTATACACACACACACTGCACAAGGCTGTAATTAAGCAGCACCACTTACACTGTATTTTTTTTTGTTGTTGTTAGAAGTGAATCACTATCTTGGCCTGTAATCCAAAGGGAAGAAAATCAGGTTACATTTTTTGGATGGGCGGAGTATCAAATAATTTTCAGATATGTTTTAAACACTTCACATCTCCTGCTGCTGCTGCTAAGTCACTTCAGTCGTGTCCGACTCTGTGTGACCCCATGGACAGAGGCCCACCAGGCTCCCCCGTCCCTGGGATTTTCCAGGCAAGAACACTGGAGTGGGTTGCCATTTCCTTCTCCAATGTATGAAAGTGAAAAAGTGAAAGTGAAGTCGCTCAGTTGTGTCCGACTCTTAGCGACCCCATGGACTGCAGCCTACCCTATCAATGCTTATTTAGAGTGAGACCCTGTTCTTGCCTTCTTTGTAGATTCTATGTAATGTTATCACATGTGTAATAGTGGTATTTGTGTAACTACCTTTGTGATAGACTCTCTGGCATTTTATGGTCACATTACCCTTTCCCTCCTAATCCCTGATCCCTGGCAACCACTAATCACTCTTTTACCTCTATAATTATGTTATTTCAAGGATATTAAATAAATAGAATCATATAGTATTTAATCTTTTGAGTGCTACTCTTTTCGTTTAGCATTATTTCCTAGAAGTCCATCTAAGCTACACATATCAATAGTTCATTCTTTTTGTTGCTGAATGATATTCCAAGATATGGATGAGCCACAATTAGTTTAACAACTTATCCATTAAAGGCTATTTGGGTTGTTTCCAATTTTTGGTTATTGGGGATACAACTGTTAAAAATATTCATTTACAGGTTTTTGTATGAAGTTTTCATTCATATTTAATTTATGTTTCAAGTTTTCATTCATTTTGAATATAAGTTTTCATTTCACTGTGATAAATGCCTCAGTTCAGTTCAGTAGCTCAGTCATGTCTGACTCTTTGCAACCCCATGGATTGCAGCACACCAGGCCTCCCTGTCCATCACCAACTCCCAGAGCTTGCTCAAATCCATGTCCATTGAGTCAGTGATGCCCTTCTCCTCCTGCCTGCAGTCTTTCCCAATATCAGGGTCTTTTCCAATGAGTCAGTTCTTCGCATCAGGTGGCCAAAGTACTGGAGTTTCAGCTTCAACATCAGTCCTTCCAATGAACACCCAGGACTGATTTCTTTTAGGATGGACTGGTTGGATCTCCTTGAGAGTCTCCAAGGGACTCTCAAGAGTCTTCTCCAACACCACAGTTCTAAAGCATCATTTCTTTGGCACTCAGCTTTCTTCACAGTCCAACTCTCATGTCCATACATGACCACTGGAAAAGCTATAGCCTTGACTAGACAGACCTTTATTGGCAAAGTAATGTCTCTGCTTTTTAATATGCTGTCTAGGTTGGCCTTAACTTTCCTTTCAAGGAGTAAGCGTCTTTTAATTTCATGGCTGCAGTCACCATCTGCAGTGATTTTGTAAATGCCTAAGAGGCCATTCTTCCCAAACTATTTTCCGGAGGGGCTGTACTGCTTTGTACTCCCACCAGCAATGTCTGAGTGATCCAGTTTTTGTGCATGTTTGCCAGATTTTGATATTATAACTATTTTTATTTTATCCATTATGATACCTTTGTAGTGGTATCCTGTGGTTTTAATTTGCATTTCTTAATGGGTAATGATGTTGAATATCTTAGTGTGATTATTTGCCATTGGCATATTCTTCTCATTTAGATGACTGTTCTTGTCTTTGTTCATTTTCTATTTTTTTAATGTTAAGTTTCAACAGTTCTTGATATATTCTATACACAAGCTTTGTCAGACATATGATTCTTAAATATAGTTTTCCAATCTCTATCTCATTTTTTCTCATAATTGGACATTTTGCAGAATAAAAAATTTTTATTTTGGTGAGGTACAATTTGTTGATTTTTCCTTTTATGAACTGTGTATTTGATGTCAAATCTAAGAACTCTTAACCAAGTCCTATATTTTGAAGATTTTTATATGTTTTTTTCTAAAAAATTATAGTTTATAGTTTTATGACTACAGTCAATACTTGTTTCATGTTTTAACATATACATTATTTTGATAAATGTTTCATAATCACTTGAGAGGACTTTACTTTACTTAGATCTTTTATATCTTTATTGATTTTTTTTCTGCTTTTTTATCAATAACTGAAAGATGTGTGGTAAAATCTACAAAGTTGATTGTGTATTTTTCTATTTCTTATTTTACTGTCAAATTTCATTTCTAAATTTTGTTTCCATGTCATCAGAAAATTACTAATTTACTAGTGATATCTATTGCCAATGAACTGATCTGTTAATCATAATGAAATATACTGCTTTATTTTTCATAATACTTCTTACTTAGAGTCTGTATTTTTACGTTAGTATACCTACTTCAGTCTTCCTTTGAAAAGTGTTTGAGTGGTGCATCTTTTTACTTTCAATTTTTTGTGTACTTATGTTTACGGGATATATCCTATAAATAGCATAGGGTTGTATTTTTTTCTTTTTATGCCAAACAATTGTCTTTTAATTAGAGTGTGTAGTTGTCTGGACTTAATATAATTTTTTCTATAATTGGGTTTAAGTCTACCACCTTGCTATTTGTCTTTTGTTTGCCTCATTTATCTTCCTTCTTATAATTCTTTCTTTTTTGCATGTTATGGGATAATCAAATATTTGTATTGTTACATACTTTTATTAATTTCTTAGTAACAACTTCTTTTAATAGTCCTCCTGTTTTATTTTTTTACTGTCCTCCTTGGGTTAATACTTCAATTATTTCCTGAGCAACCCAGTAATCTTATAACAATTTAACTCCATTTGCCCTGTTTTTTTGTATTACTGTATTATAAATATGATATTTTGTTGTAAACAATATTACTTTATAATTACCACATATTACCCCTTCTAGTGCTTTTATTTCCTTCCTGCAGCTTTGAGCTTCCATTCATTTCATTTTTCTTCAATCTGGAGAATTTCCTGTAGTATTTCTTTCAATGTGGATATGCAATGAATTCCTTTAGCTATTGTTCATCTGAAACTATGTTGATTTTTTTTTTCATTTTTAAAGATATTTTCACAATCAGAATAAATCTTGTTTTTGCTATTTTGGGAACTAATGTCTTTTTTTCTCTTAAAACTTTTTATTTGCTTTGCATTTAGCAGCATGACTACCATATGCTTAAGTATGGTTCTTTTTGCATTTATGATTGACCATTGTATGCAGGTCAGGAAGCAACAGTTAGAACTGGACATGAAACAACAGACTGGTTCCAAATAGGAAAAGGAGTACGTCAAGGCTGTATATCGTCACCCTGTTCATTTAACTTATATGCAGAGTACATCATGAGAAATGCTGGACTGGAAGAAACACAAGCTGGAATCAAGATTGTCGGGAGAAATATCAATAACCTCAGATATGCAGATGATACCACCCTTATGGCAGAAAGTGAAGAGGAACTCAAAAGCCTCTTGATGAAAATGAAAGTGGAGAGTGAAAAGTTGTCTTAAAGCTCAACATTCAGAAAACAAAGATCATGGCATCCGGTCCCATCATTTCATGGCAAATAAATGGGGAAACAGTGGAAACAGGGGCTGACTTTTTATTTTTTGGGGGCTCCCAAATCACTGCAGATGGTGATTGCAGCCATGAAATTAAAAGACGCTTACTCCTTGGAAGGAAGGTTATGACCAATCTAGATAGCATATTCAAAAGCAGAGACATTACTTTGCCAACAAAGGTCCGTCTAGTCAAGGCTATGGTTTTTCCAGTGGTCATGTATGAATGTGAGAGTTGGACTGTGAAGAAGGCTGAGCGCTGAAGAATTGATGCCTTTGAACTGTGGTGTTGGAGAAGATTCTTGAGAGTCCCTTGGACTGCAAGGAGATCCAACCAGTCCATTCTGAAGGAGATCAGCTCTGGGATTTCTTTGGAAGGAATGATGCTAAAGCTGAAACTCCAGTACTTTGGCCACCTCATGCGAAGAGTTGACTCATTGGAAAAGAGTCTGATGCTGGGAGGGATTGGGGGCATGAGGAGAAGGGGACGACAGAGGATGAGATGGCTGGATGGCATCCCTGACTTGATGGACGTGAGTCTGAGTGAACTCCGGGAGTTGGTGATGGACAGGGAGGCCTGGTGTGCTGAGATTCATGGGGTCACAAAGAGGTGGACACGACTGAGCGACTGATCTGTTCTGATCTGATTGAACAACATGAGGGGTATTCTGCACATAACTGACTGATGACCCTCTGTGTCCAAGGTTTCTCCACATCCACAAATTCAACCAACCATGAATTGTGTAGTATTGAAGTGTTAACTACTGAAAACATCTGCATATAAATCATCCATGCAGTTCAAACCCTCATTGTTCAAGATCTACTGTATTTAGCTTGATATTCCCTGAGATTCTTAAATTTGAGGGTTGATGTTTTTCATTAATTTTTGGGGAAAAAAATCACCTTTGTCCATGCAAATATGGCTTCTCCTACCAACTCCTATTTTCTTTCCTTTCTTTCTGGAACTTCCTTTGTTTATATGATGGATATTGTATCCCATGTCATCTCACATGTTTCTTATATTATTCTCTTTATGTCCACTCTTTTCCTTCTCTGTGCTTTAGTTTGGATTGACCTGTCTTTAAATTCACTTATATATCCTGGGACTTCCCAAGTGTTGCTAGTGGTAAAGAACCCATCTGCCAATGCAGGAGATGTAAGAGATATGGGTTCAATTTCTGAGTAGGGAAGATCCTCTGGAGAAGGGCATATCAAGCCACTCTAGTATTCTGGCCTGGAGAATCTCACAGACAGAGAAGCCTGGTGGGCTACAGCCCACAGGGCCACAAAAAATTGGACACGACTGAAGCAACTTAGCATACATGCAAGCATATTATATATTCTGCTTATAAGCCTATAGATAAGTCAGTTTCAGTTATTATATTTTGAAATTCTAAAATATCCATTTGATCCTTTTTTATAGATTTTCATTCTGTGTTAAACTTAGTCATCTTTTCATCAAATTTGC
The DNA here is from genome assembly GCF_032452875.1 of Bos javanicus. Classification (NCBI taxonomy): domain Eukaryota; kingdom Metazoa; phylum Chordata; class Mammalia; order Artiodactyla; family Bovidae; genus Bos; species Bos javanicus. Next base: position 19,865,587 of record NC_083882.1, on the reverse strand, counting down.
CCTTATTTTCTTCTAACTCCTTTAAGATGTGTGTGTTGCTCAGTTGTGTCCAATTCTTTGCAACCCCATGGACTGTGGTTCAGCAGGGTCCTCTTTCCATGAAATACTGGAGTGGGTTGCCATTCCCTTCTCCAGGGAATCTTCCCTAGCCAGGAACAAACTAACGTTTCCCATATTGCAGGCAAATTCTTTACCTTTAAGATACTGGGTATAATTAGTTTGAAGTCCTTATCTACTAACTTTATTATTAGAAACAGCCATGAGTCTACTTCTAATTTTTTTCCTCATGAATACATTTTCCTGTTTTGTCCTGTGTCTATTAAACTCTATGTTGTGCTTCATATATAAAGAAGCTTTCCTTTCATATGGAGTAGAGACTAGAGGCCGATTTACTCATTCACTTGGGTTAAGACTGGTTTGCAGGCTGAAAAAGACTACTTCTATCTCTGGTTCTTTCCTCTTCTACCAAGTGTGTCCCTCTTTTTTTTTTTGGATTGAAGACCTGGTCATTTTTTAGATGTGAAAACAGTGAAAGGGACTGTCTGTCTTTCAGAGGATTTGATATATGCCCTTTGACTCCCTGCCTAATGCTACTTCCAACTTCAGCAAAATTCTTGAGGAGGGCACGGTAGTATGTTTGCAGCAGGAATCTTTCTTTGAGTGGAACTTTTGTCTCCCACATACTGTGGGACTGCAGGAGATTTGAATCTCCCTTACAGATCTGCTGCTGATGCTGCTGCTGCATCGCTCCAGTCATGTCTGACTCTGTGCGACCCCACAGATGGCAGCCCACTAGGCTCCCCCGTCCCTGGGATTCTCCAGGCAAGAATACTGGAGTGGGTTGCCATTTCACATTCCAAATAGACTTAACACTTAGTTAACATATTCTGTAGAAACAAGTTGTTGGGTTGTTTACTGAACAACTTACTGAAGTTTCCAAATCCATGACTATTAAAAGGGCTTACTGATTTATTTCCCTTCTAGTGGACTCACTCTTCACAGACTAAAGTTGATCCTCAGTTCAAATCCAGAATCAGCAAATCTATCAATGTGAGGAAATGGCTGATGAAGGACTGTTCCCATTAGAAGGACTCTTCTCTCTTAGGAATTTCAATTTATCAAATATTCTTTGCTGCTATTGTTCTTGCATAGGCAAAACACTCTCTGACATACATCACAGCAGGATCCTCTATGACCCACCTCCCAGAATATTGGAAATAAAAGCAAAAATAAACAAATGGGACCTAATTAACCTTAAAAGCTTCTGCACATCAAAGGAAACTATTAGCAAGGTGAAAAGACAGCCTTCAGAATGGGAGAAAATAATAGCAAATGAAGCAACTGACAAACAACTAATCTCAAAAATATACAAGGAACTCCTACAGCTCAACTCCAGAAAAATAAATGACCCAATCAAAAAATGGGCCAAAGAACTAAATAGACATTTCTCCAAAGAAGACATACAGATGGCTAACAAACACATGAAAAGATGCTCAACATCACTCATTATCAGAGAAATGCAAATCAAAACCACTATACCATTTCACATCAGTCAGAATGGCTGTGATCCAAAAGTCTACAAATAATAAATGCTGGAGAGGGTGTGGAGAAAAGGGAACCCTCTTACACTGTTGGTGGGAATGCAAACTAGTACAGCCACTATGGAGAACAGTGTGGAGATTCCTTAAAAAACTGGAAATAGAACTGCCTTATGATCCAGCAATCCCACTGCTGGGCATACACACTGAGGAAACCAGAAGGGAAAGAGACACGTGTACCCCAATGTTCATCGCAGCACTGTTTATAATAGCCAGGACATGGAAGCAACCTAGATGTCCATCAGCAGATGAATGGATAAGAAAGCAGTGGTACATATACACAATGGAGTATTACTCAGCCATTAAAAAGAATATATTTGAATCAGTTCTAATGAGGTGGATGAAACTGGAGCCTATTATACAGAGTGAAGTAAGCCAGAAGGAAAAACACCAATACAGTATACTAACGCATATATATGGAACTTAGAAAGAGGGTAACAATAACCCTGTGTACGAGACAGCAAAAGAGTCACTGATGTATAGAACAGTTTTATGGACTCTGTGGGAGAGGGAGAGGGTGGGAAGATTTGGGAGAATGGCATTGAAACATGTAAAATATCATGTATGAAACGAGATGCCAGTCCAGGTTCGATGCACAATACTGGATGCTTGGGGCTAGTGCACTGGGACGACCCAGAGGGATGGTATGGGGAGGGAGGAGGGAGGAGGGTTCAGGATGGGGAACACATGTATACCTGTGGTGGATTCATTTTGATATTTGGCAAAACTAATACAATTATGTAAAGTTTAAAAAAAAAAATCCACCCCTTCCTTTTCCAAATAGTCTGGATTGTCTTTCATTTCTTACATAGAAATGATGTGCCACAATCTACATTTTATTCACATGTGAAAATTCTATATATTTCTTTTTAAAGCATTTTTTTTCAACTAATACTGAACATGCTGTTCAAAACCAGAGAAGACTCTTGAGAGTCCCTTGGATCGCCAGGAGATCCAACCAGTCCATCCTAAAGGAAAAAATTGGAAGGACTGATGCTGAAGCTGAAGCTCCAATATTTTGGCCACTTGATGAGAAGAACTGACTCATCAGAAAAGACCCTGATGCTGGGAAAGACTGAAGGCAAAAGTAAAAGGGGGTGACAGAGGACAAAATGGTTAGAGAGCATCACTGACTCAATGGATATGAATTTTAGCAAACTCTGGGAGACAGTGAAGGATAAGGGAGCCTGGCATGCTGCAGTCCATGAGGTTGCAGAGAGTCAGACAAGACTTAACGACTGAACAACAACAACAAAATCTTAACAGTATTTCCCTAATGATATTTAAGTTGCTTACTTTTTTTTTTACTATTAAAAATAATGCTTCGATATATACCCTGACTTGTAAGTTTGTACCCATTTTTTATTATTTCCTAGTGATAAACTAAAAGATGCTTACTCCTTGGAAGGAAGGTTATGACCAACCTAGATAGCATATTCAAAAGCAGAGACATTACTTTGCCAACAAAGGTCCGTCTAGTCAATGCTATGGTTTTTCCAGTGGTCATGTATGGATGTGAGAATTGGACTGTGAAGAAAGCTGAACCCTGAAGAATTGATGCTTTTGAACTGTGTTGTTGGAGAAGACTCTTGAGAGTCCCTTGAGCTGCAAGAAGATCCAATCAGTCCATTCTGAAGGAGATCAGCCCTGGGATTTCTTTGGAAGGAATGATGCTAAAGCTGAAACTCCAGTACTTTGGCCACCTCATGCGAAGAGTTGACTCATTGGAAAAGAGTCTGATGCTGGGAGGGATTGGGGGCATGAGGAGAAGGGGACGACAGAGGATGAGATGGCTGGATGGCATCCCTGACTTGATGGACGTGAGTCTGAGTGAACTCCGGGAGTTGGTGATGGACAGGGAGGCCTGGCGTGCTGGGATTCATGGGGTCACAAAGAGTCAGACACGACTGAGCGACTGAACTGAACTGAACTGAGTGATAAAGCTATTAGGATACAAAGCTAAATTGTGGGGTTGCCATTGGGGAAAAAAATAAAGTTTTTGATGTGTATGTATGAATTAATCAAACATTTAGTAATACCTACTAAGTGGCAGATATTCTTCTCGACTATTGATATTCACATGATCAAAACAGAAAACAATCCCTGCCTTGATGGGATTTAACTTCTGGTGCCAGAGAAAGTAAATACATAAACATAACATACAATGAATTAAACAGTATATTAGAAGGTGCTAAAGTGCTATAGAGAAAAGAACTAAAGCATCAGATCAGATCAGATCAGATCAGTCACTCAGTCATGTCCGACTCTTTGCGACCCCATGAATCGCACCACGCCAGGCCTCCCTGTCCATTACCAACTCCAGGAGTTCACTCAGACTCACGTCCATCGAGTCAGTGATGCCATCCAGCCATCTCATCCTCTGTCACCCCGTTCTCCTCCTGCCCCCAATCCCTCCCAGCATCAGAGTCTTTTCCAATGAGTCAACTCTTCGCATGAGGTGGCCCAAGTACTGGAGTTTCAGCTTTAGCATCATTCCTTCCAAAGAAATCCCAGAGCTGATCTCCTTCAGAATGGACTGGTTGGATCTCCTTGCAGTCCAAGGGACTCTCAAGAGTCTTCTCCAACACCACAGTTCAAAAGCATCATTTCTTCGGTGCTTTGCTTTCTTTATAGTTCAACTCTCACATCCATACATGACTACTGGAAAAACCACAGCCTTGACTAGACGGACTTTGTTGGCAAAGTAATGTCTCTGCTTTTGAATATGCTGTCTAGGGTTGGTCATAGCTTTTCTTCCAAGGAGTAAGCGTTTTCTCAGTAGGTCTGAGAAAACTGCTCCAAGGAGGCAGGAGGGGAAATTAGGCTATATATCAGTTTGCAACAAAAGGAGCAGGCAGTCTGAAAGCCAAACATCAGGTATCAGGTTAAGGAATTTAGCATTCTGTGTATGGCAAGATGCAAGCTTCTGGACTCACTGAATTCATTCCTTTCATATTCACCTTGGTTATGGGGTCAGTCCTATTTCAGTGCTTCTTGCATTCCCCCAGCTCCTCAGCAATCACCATGGGGGTTGGCAGCATCCACTGGATTACAGTTTTGGGAACCCTCATTAACATTTGGAGGCCAGAAATCACTGATGGCTGTGACATTTCTTGTTTATTAATATAGCAGGAGATATTTTCATTTCACACTTCACTCTCCTTTTCCTTCTTTGGAGATTACAGTTGCACTTTATTAGGGTATCCAAGGTTGTCTAACAGCTCACTGAGCATTCACTGTTTTCCTTTTTGGTGTCTTTCCTGTCTGTTTCAATTTGTGTAGTTTGCATTGCTTTGTCTTTAAATATCCCAGTCTTTTCCTCTGTAGGGCAAAATCCAGTGTTAATTTACCTTAGTGTATTTTTCAATCCAGACATTAGAGAGTTTTGATTTCTAGGAGTTCAATGTGGGTAGTATTTTTATGTTTTCAGTATTTCAAGCTAATATCCTCAATCTTTCTTCCAACTTCTTGAACATACGAGGTGCAGTTTTAATAAGTGTGTTAATGTCCTTGAATGCTAATTATGTCACCTTTGTCATTTCTGGTTGGTACCAATTTACTGACACTTCTTCTCATTTTGAGTTAAATTTTTCTACTTCTTTTCATGGTTAGGTTATTTTTGGTTTGATTCTAGACATTACACATTGTAGACATTGGAATGCTTTTTGTTTTGGTAAATGTTCTTATTGTAGTTTCACAATGCAGTTAATTTTCTTTGAAATAGTTCAATCCTTTCTGGTAATGATTTTAAACTTTGTTAGGTGTAACAGAGCTCATTTAATCTAGGGTTAATTTTCCTCTCCTACTGATATAAAATCTTTTTTTGTTTGCTCTATGTATGATGGTTAATTACATGTGTCAGCTTGATTAGGGATGTCCAGATAGCTAAAACTTTATTTTCGAGTGTGTCTGTGAAGATGTTTCTGAAAATTAGCATTTGAGTTGGTAGACTGAATAAAAAAGATCAGCGATGTGGATGGACACCATCTATTCCACAGAGAGCATGAATAGAAGAAAAAGGTAGAAGAAAGACAAATTTGCTCTTTTTGCTTTGGTTTTAATATCCATCTTCTCCCATGTTGGTATATCAGTGCTCCTGATCCTTGGGCCTTCAGACTTGGGCCATCACTTACACTATTGGCTCTCCAATTCTCTAGCCTTGGGACTTGGACTGAATTACAGCACTGGCTTTCTTGATTCTTCAGCTTGCAGATGGTAGATCTTGGGTCTTCTCAAACTTTCTAATTGTGTAAGCCAATTTCTATAATAAATCATTTTGAGTCTTTTATTCTTAAGTCTTGGATAGTCTCTTTGCACATGTGCTGATAAGTACTTAGCTGGAGATTCAAGGAAGATCTCTATAAATCTCTGGAGTTCTCTCTCTGTGCAGCTCTCTTCTCGTCAATATTATGTTTTGTGAAGTCTAGCCTCCTTGTTTCTCCTCTGTCCCAGCTCTGTCTTTTCAGTTCAGAGAGCTTACTGGAATCTTCTTAGTTTTCCCCTCCCTGTACTGTTGCATGTGAATTCTCTCCAGGAAGTAAGTTGTTGTAATCATAGGGCTTACTTCTTTGCTTTCCTAACTCTCAGAGATAACTATCCTTGGTGTTCTTTATGTCCAATATATTGAAAACTGTCTTTTCATATTTTTTTCCAGTTTTAAAATTATTTCATTTGGTAGGGTAAATCGAGTCCCTGTTTTTCTATCTTGGTTGATGGTGGGAGTCTTCGTCAAGCAATTTTATTTTAGAAAATATTTACAAACATTTTTTTTTAATTCAATTGCATTATAGACAAGTGATTCTTCCTTTCTACATTCTAATAGTTATGATTAACATAAAAAGTCCTTAGCAATTAATGTTATATAGGGTTCCTTCCAAGTCATTTAAAATCTAATAATTTCATTTAGTCTAATTGGGTCCCGAGAAAGAGTAAATATTCTTCAATGAACAGTTATTTCCAGGAAATCTGTTTCTTAAGAATTCATAGGTTTGTTAGGGGAAGCATACTGATTGAAACCGCCCACCCTGGCCAGGCATGATAGTAACCATTTGCATGAATTGTTTTATGACAGGAGGTCCTAGTAAGGAACATGGAACTAATAAGGCTCCACCAATTGGAAGAGTTTGGGAAAGGTCAAAAGGAGACACCACATGTCTGACCACCTCCCAGAATCCTTCTCTTTGGCATCCATCTTGGCTGAACAAGGTGTACACCACCAGGAAGGACTCTGAATCACAATGATTGGCTCAAGACAACCCGGAAACTAATCCCATTACCATAAAACCTGAGACTGCAAGCCATGTGACACAGCTGTTCTCCTGGGTTCCCTTTCCCAACTGCTCTCCACCCGGATGCCCTCTCCCAATAAAATCTCTTACTTTGTCAGCAGATGTGTTTCCTCAGACAATTCATTTCCGAGTCTTAGACAAGAGCCCAGTTTTGGGCCCTGGAGGGGGTCTCCCTCCCGGTAATAGGATCATAGAATTTTATTATTAAGAACATTCATTTAAATTTGTTTTTGGCCATTCTTATTTTATGATAAAGATACAGAGGCCCACACTGCAGAGATGCTTTGACAAAAAACATCAGTGGCAAGCATTTAACCAAAGTAAATGATAGATATACTTGTACCAGCATGCCCAGATTATGATTGGAGCATTTTTATTTTAGGTGGTTGTGATGGAGCATATATTTTTCATAGAAACAATGCAGTGAATTTGAATCTATATTGTTAACATTGTATCATGAACACAGACAGGTACATTTTAGGTTAAACAGGTTTTTGTAAACTGGTATTTGAACCAGTCACTGATGCTACTAGAGAAAAATGTATTTGGACTTTGAATCAGAATACAAAGCAATCAATTTCCCTTCCTGGTTTCTGTAGGTTTCTGTCAGTGGTTTTAATTGATAGAAGTGTCATTCAAGCATTTTTTTTTTTAAACAGCAAATTTTTAACTTGCTCTATTTCTTAATCAACAATAAAAAACTCTTTGAAAAAAAAAAGGGGGGGGATATTTTCCTGAGAAGAAACAGGGTGTTCAGATTTAGACTGGTTCTTTCTCAGAAAAATTTATCTGCATTTCTTTTTTTTTAAGTTTTATTTTATTGTTATTATTATTATTATTATTTTACTTTATTGTATTGGTTTTGCCATACACCAACATGAATCCACCATGGGTGTACACGAGTTCCCCATCCTGAACCCCACTCCCACCTCCCTCCCCATACCATCCTCCTGGGTCATCCCAGTGCACTAGCCCCAAGCACCCTGTATCATGCATCGAACCTGGACTGGCGATTCATTTCACATATGATATTATACATGTTTCAATGCCATTTTCCCAAATCATCCCACCCTCGCCCTCTCCCACAGAGTCCAAAAGTCTGTTCTATACATCTATGTCTCTTTTGTTGTCTTGCATACAGGGTTATTGTTACTATCTTTCTAAATTCCATATATATGCGTTAGTATACTGTATTGGTGTTTTTCTTTCTGGCTTACCTCACTCTGTATAATAGGCTCCAGTTTCATCCACCTCATTAGAACTGATTCAAATGTATTCTTTTTAATGGCTGAGTAATACTCCATTGTGTATATGTACCACAGCTTTCTTATCCATTCATCTGCTGATGGACATCTAGGTTGCTTCCATGACCTGGCTATTATAAATAGTGCTGCGATGAACATTGGGGTACAAGTGTCTCTTTCAATTCTGGTTTCCTCGGTGTGTATGCCCAGCAGTGGGATTGCTGGGTCGTATGGCAGTTCTATTTCCAGCTTTTTAAGGAATCTCCACACTGTTCTTCATAGTGGCTGTATTAGTTTGCATTCCCACCAACAGTGTAAGAGGGTTCCCTTTTCTCCATACCCTCTCCAGCATTTATTGCTTGTAGACTTTGGGATCGCAATCATTCTGACTGGTGTGAAATGGTACCTCATTGTGGTTTTGATTCGCATTTCTCTGATAATGAGTGATGTCGAGCATCCTTTCATGTGTTTGTTAGCCATCTGTATGTCTTCTTTGGAGAAATGTTTGTTTAGTTCTTTGGCCCATTTTTTGATGGGGTCATTTATTTTTCTGAAATTGAGCTACAGGAGTTGCTTGTATATTTTTGAGATTAATTCTTTTTCAGTTGCTTCATTTGCTATTATTTTCTCCCATTTTGAAGGCTGTCTTTTCACCTTGCTTCTGGCTTCCTTTGTTGTGCAGAAACTTTTAATTTTAATTAGGTACCATTTGTTTAATTTTGCTTTTATTTCCAATATTCTGGGAGATGGGTCATATAGGATCCTGCTGTGGTTTATGTCGGAGAGTGTTTTGCCTATGTTCTCCTCTAGGAGTTTTATAGTTTCTGGTCTTATGTTTAGATCTTTAATCCGTTTTGAGTTTATTTTTGTGTATGGTGTTAGAAAGTGTTCTAGTTTCATTCTTTTACAAGTGGTTGACCAGTTTTCCCAGGACCACTTGTTAAAGAGATTGTCTTTTCTCCATTGTATATTTTGCCTCCTTTGTCAAAGATAAGGTGTCCATAGGTGCCTGGATTTATCTCTGGGCTTTCTATTTTGTTCCACTGATCTATATTTCTGTCTCTGTGCCGGTACCATACTGTCTTTATGACTGTGGCTTTGTAGTAGAGCTTGAAGTCAGGCAGGTTGATTCCTCCAGTTCCATTCTTCTTTCTCAAGATAGCTTTGGCTATTCGAGGTTTTTTGTATTTCCATACAAATTGTGAAATTATTTGTTCTAGCTCTGTGAAAAATACCGTTGGTAGCTTGATAGAGATTGCATCGAATCTATAGATCACTTTGGGTAGCATACTCATTTTCACTATATTGATTCTTCCAATCCATGAACACGGTATATTTCTCCATCTATTAGTGTCCTCTGATTTCTTTCACCAATGTTAATAGTTTTCTATATATAGGTCTTTTGTTTCTTTAGGTAGATATATTCCTAAGTAATGTATTCTTTTCGTTGCAATGGTGAATGGAATTGTTTCCTTAATTTCTCTTTCTGTTTTCTCATTATTAGTGTATAGGAATGCAAGGGATTTCTGTGTGTTGATTTTATATCCTGCAACTTTACTATATTCATTGATTAGCTCTAGTATATTTCTGGTGGAGTCTTTAGGGCTTTCTATGTAGAGGATCATGTCAGACCATGTCATCTGCAAACAGAGTTTTATTTCTTCTTTTCCAGTTTGGATTCCTTTTGTTTCTTTTTCTGCTCTGATTGCTGTGGCCAAAACTTCCAAAACTATGTTGAATAGTAGTGGTGATAGTGGGCACCCTTGATTGTTCCTGACTTTAGGGGAAATGCTTTCAATTTTTCACCATTGAGGATAATGTTTGCTGTGGGTTTGTCATATATAGCTTTTATTATGTTGAGGTATATTCCTTCTATTCCTGCTTTCTGGAGAGTTTTTTTTATCATAAATGGATGTTGAATTTTGTCAAAGGCTTTCTCTGCATCTATTGAGATTATCATATGGTTTTTACTTTTCAATTTGTTAATGTGGTGCATTACATTGATTGATTTGTGGATATTGAAGAATCCTTGCATCCCTGGGATAAAGCCCACTTGGTCATGATGTATGATCTTTTTAATGTGTTGTTGGATTCTGTTTGCTAGAATTTTGTTAAGGATTTTTGCATCTATGTTCATCAGTGATATTGGCCTGTAGTTTTCTTTTTTTGTGGCATCTTTGTCAGGTTTTGGTATTAGGGTGATGGTGACTTCATAGAATGAGTTTGAAAGTTTACCTTCCTCTGCAATTTTCTGGAAGAGTTTGAGTAGGATAAGTGTTAGTTCTTCTCTAAATTTTTGGTAGAATTCAGCTGTGACGCCATCTGGTCCTGGGCTTTTGTTTGCTGGAAGATTTCTGATTACAGTTTCAATTTCTGTGCTTGTAATGGGTCTGTCAAGATTTTCTGTTTCTTCCTGGTTCAGTTTGGAAAGTTGTACTTTTCTAAGAATTTGTCCATTTCTTCCAAGTTGTCCATTTTATTGGCATATAATTGCTGATAGTAGTCTCTTATGATCCTTTGTATTTCTGTGTTGTCTGTTGTGATCTCTCCATTTTCATTTCTAATTTTATTGATTTGATTTTTCTCCCTTTGTTTCTTGATGAGTCTGGCTAATGATTTGTCAATTTTATTTATCCTTTCAAAGAACCAGCTTTTGGCTTTGTTGATTTTTGCTATGATCTCTTTTGTTTCTTTTGCATTTATTTCTGCCCTAATTTTTAAGATATCTTTCCTTCTACTAACCCTGGGGTTCTTCATTTATTCCTTTTCTTGTTGCTTTAGGTGTAGAGTTAGGTTATTTGTTTGACTTTTTTCTTGTTTCTTGAGGTATGCCTGTATTTCTATGAACTTTCCCCTTAGGACTGTTTTTACGGTGTCCCACAGGGTTTGGGTTGTTGTGTTTCAATTTCATTTGTTTCTATGCATATTTTAATTTCTTTTTTATTTCTTCTGTGATTTGTTGGTTATTCAGCAGCGTGTTGTTCAGCCTCCATATGTTGGAATTTTTAATAGTTTTTCTCCTGTAATTGAGATCTAATCTTACTGCATTGTGGTCAGAAAAGATGCTTGGAATGATTTCAGTTTTTTTGAATTTACCAAGGCTAGATTTATGGCCCAGGATGTGATCTATCCTGGAGAAGGTTCCATGTGCGCTTGAGAAAAAGGTGAAATTCATTGTTTTGGGGTGAAATGTCCTGTAGATATCAATTAGGTCTAAGTGGTCTATTGTATCATTTAAAGTTTGTGTTTCCTTGTTAATTTTCTGTTTAGTGCAAATGGGGTATTAAAGTCTCCCACTATTATTGTGTTATTGTTAATTTCCTCTTTCATACTTGTTAGCATTTGTCTTACATATTGCGGTGCTCCTATGTATGGGTGCATATATATTTATAATTGTTATATCTTCTTCTTGGATTGATCCTTTGATCATTATGTAGTACCCTTCTTTGTCTCTTTTCACAGCCTTTGTTTTAAAGTCTATTTTATCTGATATGAGTATTGCTACTCCTACTTTCTTTTGGTCTCTATTTGCATGGAATACCTTTTTCCAGCCCTTCACTTTCAGTTTGTATTCCCTTGTTTTGAGGTGGGTCTCTTGTAGACAACATATATAGGGGTCTTGTTTTTGTATCCAGTCAGCCAGTCTTTGTCTTTTGGTTGGGGCATTCAACCCATTTACATTTAAGGTAATTATTGATAAGTATGATCCTGTTGCCATGTACTTTATTGTTTTGGGTTTGAGTTTATACATGCTTTTTGTGTTTCCTGTCTAGAGAAGAGCCTTTAGCATGTGTTGGAGAGCTGGACTGGTGGTGCTGAGTTCTCTCAGCTTTTGCTTGTCTGTAAAGCTTTTGATTTCTCTTTCATGTTTGAATGAGATCCTTGATGGGTACAGTAGTCTGGGCTGTAGGTTATTTTCTTTCATCACTTTAAGTATGTCCTGCCATTCCCTCCTGGCCTGAAGAGTTTCTATTGAAAGATCAGGTGTTATCCTGATGGGAATCCCCTTGTGTGTTATTTGTTGTTTTTCCTTTGCTGCTTTTAATATTTGTTCTTTGTGTTTGATCTTTGTTAATTTGACTAATATGTGTCTTGGGGTGTTTCACCTTGGGTTTATCCTGTTTGGGACTCTCTGGGTTTCTTGGACTTGGGTGATTATTTCCTTCCCCATTTTAGGGAAGATTTCAACTATTATCTCCTCAAGTATTTTCTCATGGTCTTTCTTTTTGTCTTCTTCTTCTGGGACTCCTATGATTCGATGTTGGGAGTTTAACATTGCCCCAGAGGTCTCTGGTTGTCCTCATTTCTTTTAATTCGTTTTTCTTTTTTTCATCTCTGTTTCATTTATTTCTACCATTCTATCTTCTACCTCACTTATCCTATCTTCTGCCTCCGTTATTCTACTGTTGGTTCCCTCCAGAGTGTTTTTGATCTCATTTATTGCATTATTCATTATATGTTGACTCTTTTTTATTTCTTTTAGGTCCTTGTTAAACCATTCTTGCATCTTCTCAACCCTTGTATCCAGGCTATTTATCTGTGATTCCATTTTGTTTTCAAGATTTTGGATCATTTTCACTGTCATTGTTCAGAATTCTTTATCAGGTAGATTCACTATCTCTTCCTCCTTTGTTTGGTTTGGTGGGCATTTATCCTGTTCCTTTACCTGCTGGGCATCCCTCTGTCTCTTCATCATGTTTATATTGCTGTGTTTTGGGTGGCCTTTCCGTATTCTGGCAGTTTGTGAAGTTCTCTTTTTTGTCGAGTTTCCTTGCTGTGGGTGGGGTTGTTCAGGTGGCTTATCAAGGTTTCCTGGTTAGGGAAACTTGTGTCAGTGTTCTGGTGTGTGGAGCTGGATTTCTTCTCTCTAAAGTGCAATGAAGTGTCCATTAATGAGTTATGAGATGTCAATGGGTTTGGAGTGACTTTGGGCAGCCTGTGTATTGAAGGGCTATGTTCCTGTGTTGCTGGAGAACTTGTGTGGTGTGTCTTGCTCTAGAATTTGTTGGCCCTTCGGTGGTGCTTGGTTTCAGTGTAGGTATGGAGGCATTTGATGAGCTCCTGTTGATTAATGTTCCCTGAAGTCAGGAGTTCTCTGGTGTTCTCATGATTTGGAATTAAGCCTCCTGCTTCTGGTTTTCTGTCTTATTTTTACAGTAGCCTCAAGACTTCTCCATCTATACAGCACCATTGGTAAAACATCTAGGTTAAAGATGAAAAGTTTCTCCACAGTGAGGGACACCCAGAGGGGTTCACAGAGTTACATGGAGAAGAGAAGAGGAAGGAGGGAGATAGATGTGACCAGGATGAGATGAGGTGGAATCAAAGGAGGAGAGAGCAAGCTATCCAGTAATCACTTCCTTACGTGCACTCCACAGTCTGGACTTCTCAGAGATGTTCATGGAGTTATACAGAGAAGAGAAGAGGGAGGAAGGAGACAGAGGTGGCCAGGAGGATAAAGGGGGGAATCAAAAGGAGAGAGACAGCTCTCACCAGTAATCAGTTCCCTAAGTGTTCTCCACCATCCGGAACACACAAAGAGATTCACCAAGTTGGGTAGAGAAGGAAAGGGGGAGGGGGGGAGATAGAAGCAACCTGGTGGAGAAAAAGGAGAGTCCAAAGGGTGGGAGAGCAGTTAAGCCAGTAATCTCACCCCCAAGTAAAAATGGGTACTGAAGATTGGGTTCTTAAAGGTACAAAGTTGATAATAAATACCAAAAAGCAAAGATTAAAAATCTAGAGTAGAGGTAGGATTTTCAAAAATACAATATTAAAGAAAAAGAAAGAAAAAAAAGTCACAAAAATTATAATATATATATATACATGAAGTTTGCTTTAAAAAATAGTGTCTCTCTCTCTCTCTCTTTTTTTTTTTGCAAAGTAATAGTAGCTTATAAAAATGAAAATTAAAGGAGTAATAGAGGACTTAAAAATTAAAAAAAAATTAAAGAATGATAGTAAAAATAGTAAAAATAAATCTAGGACTTTCTCTGGTGTTGTTGTGGGCAGTGTGGGGTCAGTTCATTTTCAGATAGTTCCTTGATCTGGCTTATATTTCTCAAGATCTATAGGGCCCTTCCTATGTGGTCAGTACTAACTACAGGGTTTTAATCTATTGCACCTTGCCGGGAGCTAGCGAGAGACATTCCGCTTGTGACAAAGGTCATGAGGAAGGAGGCTCGGCATACGCAAAGGCGGGATCGAGCCTCGGGTGTCTCCCCGGATATTCTCGAGCATCTTCCCCCAAAAAACGAGAGTCTGCCTACTTTACTGCTTTGTGCTCTCACCTCTGACTTTACTGGGGGCTGTCCCCTACCACCATCTCGCTCTCTCTGTCAAAGAGTTAACTTACAGCTCCAATTAATAAAGTTCCTGGGCAATTAGGAGTGTTTAAATCCAAACCCCTCAGATGGCTCTCTAACTCGCCTGACAAGTTTACCCGGACTCCTACAGCTATGCATACCATTGTTTACAGTCTCCCACCCTCGAGCGGCACGGAAGCTTAAGATATTCAAATAGCTTAGAGCCTCTCAGAGAGTTAGAAACTGTCAGAATAAGACTAGTAAAGGATTTCATTGATGAGCCAATGCTTGTTGCCAAGTTTTTACATCCCCTGAATTGTATTCTTGAATGTGTATTAATTAATATAGTTGGTATATAGAAAAAATAAGTAGTGGCCTTGGTGTTAGTAACTTTAGACCCTTAAGGTAATAAATTCTTTCCTTTGTTGTAAACCCATTACACATCCGCCCTATAGGAATGCAATTTTATCTTCAGAAGATGGCGCCAAACCTTAAAATAATTACTTTTAGAGAAAATAAGTCTTTGTTGATAAGTCCTTGTCAAGAGTCATAAAATGTTAATAGGCCTTCTGGCCAGAAGATGATGTAAATCACCTAAACCATTTGTATACGATAAATTTGCAGGAAAGAAACCCTGGTTTTTGATAAGGATCAAAAACTGCTGACTTTGCATCCTCTATTATCCTCTATGTGTAACTTAGGGTATATAAGCCCCTGTTGAAAATAAAGCTACGGGCCTTGCTCACCAACGCTTGGTCTCCCCATGTCATTCTTTTCACATTCTGGCTGAAGTCTCCATCTGGAGCACGGAACCCACCATGCTTACTAATTATGCCTGGGCTTCTAAGACCCACTCGAGAAGGTGTCTAGGGTGGGGCACTTTCCGCTATTCGAGAGGGCGCCTGCGGCCTTCATAAGTGGTGCAAACTTCTTGTCTTGAAGTTTTATTGGTCTCCCGCATAAACCAAGCTACTCAGCCTCTTTTCTCCACTGAATTTTCCTACTGAGCTATCCTCATTCTATTACTCTTTATATCTTTGATAAATATGTAAATAGTCACCAACTCCGTCTCCCCTTCGAATACCCTGGATCAGCTGGGGCTGGACCTCGGCAGCACCTGTCATTTCCAAGGAGGTTCCCTCTGTTTTAGCTTCTTCTGTTTGCTGGTCTCTTCAGTGTCTAATTTCCACCCTGGCATAAAGGGGTGGTGGTGGACACTTTTTTAGGCTCACTTGTTCAGTTGTGCTGTGGGGAGGGAGGGACGCTGCAAACAAATAACACTGGCGTGTGCTCACAGTGTCTTGGCCACACTGGATTTTCCCCCGCTCACGGCGTGTGTGCTTTCCCTGTCTACACTGCTTAGGCTCTAGGTTGCTCTGCCAGTAACTGCCTGAGGCTGGCCCTGGGTTGTATGCACTTCCCAGGTCTAAGCCGCTCAGGTTCAGGTTCTTGGGTAGTCCTCAGAAGCACAGACTAGGTAGGGCCTGCGCTTTGTGCCCTTCCCAGGTCCGAGCAGCTCTGGTGATCAGGTGTTTGGCTGGCGTGGTCGCTGTGACCTATCGCCTCCCCCATCCCTGCCACTCGGTTTTCTGGGTGTACAACCAGCACACCTTCTCAAGTGGATGTTGACCGTCCAGAATCCCAAGAAGTCTTGTTTAGCAATGAAGCCTGCTTGCCATTTGGTAGATAATGCCTCTCTGGGGCTGCGATTGCCCTCTTTTGGCTCTGACTGCCCTTGTCTGCCTGTCACCGGAGGGGGATGGTCTGCAGCCGGCTAGCTCTGCTCAGTCTGTTCTGTGAGTGGGCCTGATGGTGTCTTAGGTTAGGGCTTTTTGCATGGTAGTTATCCCACAGTGTGGTTTGCAATCCCAAGTTAGTTCCCTTAGATTGCCCTTGGGGCATTCAGGTCCGGTCCTTACTCTAAGCAATGCAGCCCATGCCTCCCTGCCCACCCCCCGCTTGCTAGTGGCGGATGCAGGCGTCTGCGCTGCTTCTCTGCTGGGGGAGTTACCACTGGGCACATAACCTGTGGGTTTTAATTATTAATTTATTTTTCCTCCCAGTTTATGTTGCCCTCTGTCGTTCCAAGGCTCACCACAGACTCAGCAGTGAGAGTGTTTCCTGGTGTTTGGAAACTTCTCTCTTTTTTAAGACTCCCTTCCTGGGACAGAGTTCCATCCCTACCTCTTTTGTCTCTCTTTTTATCTTTTATATTTTTTCCTACCTCCTTTCAAAGACAATGGGCTGCTTTTCTGGGTGCCTGATGTCCTCTGCCGGCATTCAGAGTTGTTTTGTGGAATTTTCTCAGCGTCCAAATGTTCTTTTGATGAATTTGTGGGGGAGAAAGTGGTCTACCCATCCTATTCCTCTGCCATCTTAGGACCGCCTCCCTATCTGCATTTCTATTTGAAATTCCATGTTTGTATGTTGCAGACATCCTTTATCTGTCAGGCCTAATTTACCCTTAGGCTCTGTGGCTTGTATTTTCTTTGAGTTTAGTTCTAGATGAAGTGTTATAGGGAATGAAATGAAGACAACAAAATAATTTCATTAAACAGTCATAATTCTAGGAATTTATTCTAATGATATTATTAGAAAAATGTGAAAAGTTATTTGTATAAAGCTGTTTATCTCAGTATTGTTTATAATAACAAAAGTTAGAAACAATTAAATGCCCATCAGTGGGAATCTGGGTTAAATAGATCATTGCTTATCTGTACAATGGTAAACTTCACAGTCATTATAAATTATGCTTATCAATATGAAAAGATACTCATAATTAACTACTAAATGAAAAAAAGATTCATCAAAAATAAAAAGGTTAAAATCAGCTTTTAGTATGTGACCTAGTTTATTTAAAATTTTAGGTAGGCATGCATGTGTGTGTGTGTGTGTGTGTGTGTGTGTTTGTGTGTGTATTAATGTTTTAACCAAAATGTTAGTATGGTTAGTTCTCTGATTGATGGTACTGAATTTACTTCCTTCTTCACATTTTATTTTATTTATAAATCTTACTACAAATAGAAATAAGATTTGATTTTGAAAAAAAATTAAGAGAATTCATACCCTGTGAGATTTCAGTGTAGAGAGTCAAAAACAATCAGCAAAGAATATGAAATATGCAAATAAACATATGTTATCAGACATGGAGTGGTATAAGTTAAGAAAAGATAAAATATACGTGAGTTTTACAGACAAGCTAGTTCTGGACCTGGGCTTTGGGAGAAAACACAGAGATTGGGTGGGAGAAAGAGAAAGTAGAACATTTCAGTATGCGATATGAGTAAGAAAGGAAGGTCTGATGTGGTGGGCTGGTAGTGGGTAGTGGTGGAAATAAAACTGCAAGGGAAAATCAAATCCAAAGTACTTTCTAAGATCTGCAAAAATCACACCAAGTGCATTTGATCATCTTGTCTACTTTTGGTTATTTTTTAAAATTGAAGTAAAGTTGATTTACATTATGTTAGTTTCAGGTGTACAGCATAGTGATTCAATATTTCTATAGATTATATTTTTCTGATGCTGGGAAAGATTGAAGGTGGAAGGAGAAGGGGGTGACAGAGGATGAGATGGTTAGATAGTATCACTGACTCAAGGGACATGAATTCGAGCAAATTCTGGGAGATAGTGAAGTGTAGGGGAGCCTGGAGTGCTACCGTACATCAGGCCACAAAAAGTCAAATGACTTAGTGACTGAACAACAGCAACACTTAAAAGTTATTATAAAACAATGGCTATATTTCCCTGTGCTATACAATATCTTTGTTGATTATGTATTTTATACACAGTAGTTGGTATCTCTTAATCTATATCCCTATGTTGTCCACTTTTCCCTCTCCCCATTGTTAACCACTAGCTTGTTCTCTACATTTGTGAGTCTTTTTCTGTTTTGCTGCCTGTATTTAGTTGTTTTACTTTTTATACTCTACATATAAGTGATAACATAGAGTATTTGTTTTTCTCTCTCTGAACTTTCACTAAGCATGATACTCTCTAGGTCCATCCATATTGTTGCAACATGGCATTATTTCATTCTTTCCTATGGCAGAGTAATATTCCCATACACACACACAGACCACATCTTCTTGATCCATTCATCTATTGATGGTCACAGATTTCTTTCATATCTTAGCTGTTGCAAATAATGCTGCTGTGAACATTGGGGTGTGTGTATCTTTTCAATTAGGGTTTTCACTTTCTTCAAATATATACCCAAGAGTGGAATTTCTGGGTTTTATAGTATTAATAGTTCTATTTTTAGTCTTTCAAGCAACCTTCATATTGCACCAATTTACATTTCCACCAACACCCTCATCACCATTTTTTGTGTTCTTTTTGGTGATAGCTATTGTGATAGGTATGAGGTGATATCTCATTGTGATTTTGATTTGAATTTCTCTGATGATTAGTGATGTTGAGCATCTTTTTATGTGCCTCTTGGTTATCTGCATGTCCCCTTTGGAAAAATGTCTATTTAGGTTTTCTGTTCATTTTTAAATTTGGTTGTTTGTTTTTTGATATTGAGTTTTATGAGCTGATTTTTTTCGCACTGTGTTGACATTTGTACTGATGACACAAAATTATTTGTGGGTAGAAGCACTGATGGCTTAGCATGAATCAAAGCAGTGGCACAAAGTTTTATAGAGAATTTTTTTTACTGCCACATATTTCCATCAAAACAATCTATTTTACTGAAGAATGTTCTCAATGATTCAGTATGAGGTATTAATTTTATTAAATCTTGAACTTTGAGTATGTATCATTTTTTAATATTCTGAATGATGACATAGGTTATACATATAAAGCACTCTGTTGTGTATTGAAGTACAAAGATCATGTTGAAAAATCACTTATGTAATTGTTTGAGCTGTGACCTAACTAGACTTTTTTTTTAATGGAACAACATTTTTTTCTTGAAAGTATGACTATCAGACAAATTACAGGTATTTAGACTTGGTTACGGAGAAGGCAATGGCAACCCGCTCCAGTACTCTTGCCTGGAAAATCCCATAGACAGAGGAGCCTGGTAGGCTACAGTCCATGGGGTCGCTAAGAGTCGGACACGACTGAGTGACTTCACTTTCACTTTTCACTTTCATGCATTGGAGAAGGAAATGGCAACCCACTCCAGTGTTCTTGCCTGGAGAATCCCAGGGACTGCGGAGCCTGGTGGGCTGCTGTCTGTGGGGTCGCACAGAGTTGGACACGACTGAAGCGACTTAGTAGTAGTAGTAGTAGTAGTAGTAGTAGTAGTAGTAGTAGTAGACTTGGTTATTTGGAAGATATATTCTTCGAACATGAACAAAGTAAGTCTTTCTCTTTAAGAAACCTTTTCTCTTTAAATGGTTTTGCTGTTGCCAATGATTAGTTTTTGCATGAAAATTAAAATGTAGAAAACTTTTATCTGCTACTGTGAGTTTCATTGCTACTTCATACTCAAAGACTTTCCTGAGAGGATGAGGGGAGACATTTAAAGTTATTTTTTAATACTGGATAATAAAATGTAGCCAGCATTTGGAAGATCAGCATAACTCAGTGAACCAACATTTTCCAAATGACCAGTACATTATGTTACAAAATCATGCATGTGAAAAAGATCCATTCATTGTGCAAGACAAGCCAATAGATATTAATGGAACAGAGTAGAATAAGTTCAGTGATATGTTTCAGATTCCACTTGCAACTAACCTGTAAGATACTACTCCTTGGTGAGTTTTGGTATAGTATCAGAGAAGACCTGTCCACAGTTCACTGAAAAGAATATTAAAATATTACTCCATTTTCCAACTACCCATCTGTGTGAGACAGTTTTTCTTCATATCTTTCAACTAAAATAGTATATCCTAAAAATTGAATGTAATAGCAGATTTAAGAATCCAGATGTCTTCTTTTAAGTCAGATAGTAAAGAGAGTTTTTCCAAATGAAGCATAATAATTCTTTGTTAGGGATAATATAGTTATTTTTTTATAAAAAATGTTAACATGTAATGGATTTAATGATTATTATTTTAAGTGAATAAATATTTTTAAATGACCAATTTTAGCTTCTGGATTTCCACTGGTAGCTCAGTCAGTGAAGAATCTACCTGCAGTATGGGAGACCCAGATTTGATTCCTGGGTCAGGAAGATCCCCTGGAGAAGGAAATGGCAAACCACCCCAGTATCCTTGCCTGAAAATCCAATGGACAGAGGGAGCCTGATGGGCTGCAGTCCATGGGGGTTGCAAAGAGTTGGGCATGACTGAGCGACTAATACTTTTAGCTCCTAACATAGTGAATATTAATAGATGTGACTCACATAAACAAACCTTTGAGGTGCTCAGCAATTATTATGGTTGAAGAGGGCTCTGAAACCTCAAAGTTTGTGAATTGTTCGCCTAGGTCATTCTGTGCTTCTTGACTCAATTTCTCTGTGACCTATGCCTCCTATCCAGGGTTGATTCTGTGTTGTTTATTGGACCAGCTGCAAGCATCCATACAGTAGCCTCGATCCAGTGACAGCCTCAAATATTCCTTGAGGTACCACCTATTACCCCCTCACCTTCTTGACTTCCACTCACAAATAGGTGTTTGCCTTTCTTTCTTCTTTAATGGTTTCAATTTTAATTTGTATAAAACTTAATTACCTGACACGTAGGTTGAATGGTAACCAACATAAATTGTAAGCATGAGACCCACAGGCTTATACAACAGAAAAAAGAATAATGCTCCCAACATTTACAACTGGCAATGAAGAATTACTTTACATAAAACAGGTATTCTGAATAGAGCAGAGAATTTTACTTGTATCTTCTATTGAGAGTATCAGCATAAATTATAAAATATTTGTAATTCATCCTTCCCCTGTTTTCTAAGAAAAATGGGATTTAAGGAAGACACAATTATTTCGTGGGTAACAGTGGCAATATAGGTTACCTAATTCAATTCACTATTTTTGTGTTGGTAACTAAGAAAAATCAAAAATCTAAAATATTGCTGGTGCCTCTGTCTTTTTTTTCTCTTTAAAATTTAATTTTAATTTTTATTGGAATATAACTGATTTAAATACCATGTTGTGCTAGCTTCACTGTACAGCAAAAAGAATTAGTTATATATGTGTCAATCTCAATCTCCCAAATTATCCCTCTCCATCTCTCCCCCCTGGTAACCATAAATTTGTTTTCTACATTTGTGACTTTTTGTTCTGTAAATAAGTTCACTGTACTAATTTTAGATTTCACATATAAGTGATATCATATGATATTTTTTTGGTCTGATTTCATGCAGTAAAATAATTTCCAGGTCGATCCATATTGCTGCAAGTGGCATTACTTCCTTATTTTTTATGGCTGAGTATTATTTCACTGTGTATATGTATCACATCTTCTTTATCTATTCCTTTGTCAATGGACATTTATGTTGCTTCTATTTCTTGGCTATTCTAAATAGTGGTGCTATGAATATTGAAGAGCATATATCTTTTTGAGTTACAGTTTTCTTTGAATATATGCTCAGGAGTGGGATTGCTGGATTATATGGGTTGCAAAGAGTCAAACCATGCATGCACACATGGTAGCTCTATTTTTAATTTTTTTAAGGAACTGCATACTGTTCTCCATAGTAGCTGTACGTTCCCACTCACAGTATAGGAGGGTTTCCTTTTCTCCACACCAGAAATGCAGGTCAAAACTACAATGAGATGTCACCTCATACTGGTTACCATGACCGTCATAAAAAATCTACAAACAATAAATGCTGCCTTTCTTTCTAATGGGTGGGGAAGTATCTCTTCTGCTGTCCTCTGGGGATGGTTTTTGCGTGTGATGCTCCTGTGTGGTTATTTGGCCACCCAAGGACAGAGTTCCTTCAATTCTCTCCATCCCAGGATGCCTGGATATTATCCAGAAGGGCAAGTCAAAGTTCAAGTTCACAACAGTTTAAGAACAGTTCACACTACTCCTAGCAACACGGCCGCCTTTCCTCTCACTGTGATTGCTGAACTGAGATCCTCCTGCCTGACTCCCCCTAAGTGGGGATTTCCCATTCTGAGGCATATTGTTTCTTCCTGAAAGTCGGTGCTTTTATACAATTCCCCCAATCCATTATATCAGAACTTGAGCTGTTTTCGCTAGTGAGGTTTCCGTGTCCCTGGTGAATTGGATTTCAAGGATGTGCATCAGTGGAGTGAGTGTCTCCAGCAGCCCACATGGACATAAGTGACCTTGGCTGTGATCTACCTGGACACCTGCAACCTCATTGAATACTTTCACATCTAGAGTATTGCTAAATAGAAGTGTCAACCAGAACTTTCTCCAGGTAAAATTCTGTGTCTGATACGGGATCAAAACCTAGTTTTACACTGTGTATGTGTGCATGCTCAGTCGTGTTTGACTCTTGGCAACCCTGTGGACTGTAGCCTGCAAGGCTCCTCTGTCCATGGGATTCTCCAGGCAAGAATACTGGAATAGGTTGCCATTTCCTCTTCCAGGGAATTTTCCTGACCCAGGAATTGAACCTGTATCTCTTGCATCTCCTGCATTGGCAGGCGGATTGTTTTCCACTGAGAGCCACCTGCGAAGTCTAGTTTTAGCATTGGTTCTCTGCTTATTCCTATTCTATTGTATGACTGAAAAGAGGAATCTCTGATGGTGTGGGTTTTTTTTTAATTTGTGATCTGACTCCCTGCTTTAATCTTTGAAAGCTTCTGCTGATTTATTGCCCTGAATTAGACTGAACACATCTTTTTCTTCTTTGTTAGCTTCCTCCCCAAGGACCACTGGAGACAGGCACTGGGAAAGACAGTCCTGGAAGCTTCTTGAGGGCCAGTGATGCTTGTTTTGCTATTTGTTAATCCAAGTATTCTTTTCTCTGATTCTAATTTACTTGGATGCTCTATTTTTTATTTTAAGCTACAAATAGAAGCCCCTCCAGAATAAAGATAATTACTATATGTGGTTCACAAGTAAATGAATAACTCTGACACCCATTGGCAGAAGCTTTGTGGTCAATAAACATACAGGCCTTATTCCCTAGATTCAGAGTCAACTATAATATTCTGTGAGAAGAATTCCAGCATATGCTTTCACTTCTTATAATTGTGTGAAGTTCAGTGTTCACCAGTTTTTCTGTGTCCCAAAACTCCCTGTGGCCTAACTCTAGGCAATTTATCTGAGCCAGCAAGTATCTTATAAATAAGCTAAAATCTGTGTAACTAAGTAAGAATTACAGTCATAAAAGTTGGAAAAAGGACCCTTAAAGTCATGAAAGTTGGAAAGGACCTTTACGGGCTGTTTGTATATAGCTTTAGTGATCATACAATTCATTTTAGAGACTGACCTCCCTGGTGGGTTCACCATCACTTTCTTTCTTGTAATTCAGAAGCTTATTCTTGGCATTTTCTTGAGGTCACAAGTTCTTCACCTTTATTTTTTTTTTGGTCCCATCTTTATTTCAAAAATTCTCTCACATTAAAAATGGATCAGTTCCCCCCTTGGTTCAAAATCCAACCTCCATGTCCATCCTTGTATCTATTGATTTCCAGTGATCTCATGCTAACTCTAATCCTTTCACAGCAGTGTTTCTTGGCCTTATCTTCTTTAGAGGTGCTCAAATTCTTTTACGTAATGTTAAGGGAAATGCTAGTCCATGTAACAATAAACTCCAAAATTACAGTAACTTCCAATAAAATTATATTTCTCACTCTCCCATCTTAAGCAATTCTCTAGCATATGGTGCTTCAGGGACCCAGCTTCCTCCCTCTTGAGGCTCCTTCTTCCTTTAGGGTCTCAGGACTGTCTTGCTACAGCTGGCAGATGGTGAAAGAGAGACTGGAGAAGGCCTACTGCTTCTTAGGTGCCTTCATGCAGAAATGCGATATGATATTCCTACACACCTTCCACTGGTGGGAGCTATTCATGGGCCCACCAAGATTCAAGGGGATCTGGATGTCATTGTAGCTCGACATCTGTTCCCCAATGATAACTCTACAATACAGAAAAGGAAACACAATTTTTTTTTTTTTTGTGATAGACTATATGTAGCATAAAAGCCACCATTTTAAATAATTTTAAGTTACAGTTCAATGGAATTAAGTCCATCCACATTGCAGTGTAACCATGATCACCACCCATCTTCAGAACTTATTTCATTTTTCTAAATTGCTCTTTACCCATCAAAGAATAATTTCTGATTTACTCCCAACCCCAGGCTTTGGAAATCACTTTACTTTCTGTCTCTGTGAATTTGGCTACTCTAGGTACTGCATGCAAATAGAATCATATACAAGTATTTGTCATTTTGTGTCTGGTAATGTTTTCAAGATTTACTCATGTTGTAGCATGTGTCAGAAAGTCATTGCTTTTTAAGACTGAATAATATATCCTCTTGTGCATATACACATTGTGTTCATCCACTCAGCTCTTAAAGAACACTTTGGCTGCTTTCACTTTTGGCTATTGTGATTAATGATACTATAAACATGGGTAGACAAATATCTCTTGGAGTCCTTGTTTTCACTTTTTTTGAGTATATACCCAGAAGTGGAATTGCTGGATCTTAGGGTAATTCTATTTAAAATTTCTGAGGAACTATCATACTGATTTCCATAACGGCTACACTTTTTACATTGGGGAAGCATATTTTTTGATGTGACTAATGTGTAATTTTTTTTTCTTTCTCCTAGTCACCTCCTATAACCAATATAACTGTATCTTATTTTTCTTCCACTCATTGCTTTAGATAGTTAATTTGTGGAAGTTAGGTACTCTTGAATTAGTGGATTATCCAATCTAAGCACATCAAAACTGGAACATGTGCTTTTGGAAGGATGATCTCAAGTGCTCAGAGGTTGAGCATTTCCTTCACTGGGAAAGAGATTCTTAACAGGAAAACTTTCAGCTCCACCTCTGTTGTACTAGGAGATGCTTTCCCCACTTAATTAGTGCTGGGTCTCTAGGGAGAGAATAGTTATTTGTCAACAACTCAGTGACTGAATCATACTTGTTACACCTCCTCACTTTAAAGTTTAATTAGTATTGTTTCTCTTTCTTGAATAGTTTTTTAATTCACATCTCACTTTACTTCTTCTTATTTCAGACCAGCCATGCTGATTTCAGGTGGCGCTAGTGGTAAAGAACCTGCCTGCCAATGCAGGAGACATAAGAGATATACGTTCAGTCCCTAGGTCAGGAAGATCTCCTGGAAGAGGAAATGGCAATGCCCTCCAGTATTCTTGCCTGGAGAATCCCATGGACAGAGGAGCCTGGTGGGCTACAGTCCATAGGTTGCACAGAGTTGGACACAACTGAAGCAACTTAGCATGCAAACAGCACATGCTGATTTAAATAGTAAATGAAGTGTAACATTTGACACCTATAAGAAATGCCAACTCACAAGTCCCTGGGAATGTTGGGAGTCAGAATATTGATGGTTCCCTCAGATACCATGAATCCTGGTCTCTCTTTACTCTGCTTTGTCCCTTAACTTCACACTGGCCTGTGGAGGGGCTCTTTTCTCCACAGGCCCAGACAGAGGCAAGACTGCCTTGGTCATCCAGTTATCAGTTGGACTAGAATTTTGATCCTGGTCTGATGCTACTCACTGTTACCTAAGGAGGTGATCAGTGACACTAACTTTCCCCTCTGGAAATCAGCTTTTTCACTTGGAAACTGACAGGTAAATTAGACTGGGAATTGAATTAGATTCAGCCTTCTCCAAACTCTAAAAAAGCCACGAGCCTCTGCTTTCCTTGGCAATTTGAGGTTCAGTGTGATGTCTTTGATACCTTTTATCAAAGCTAAGGAGACATTTACCAGCAGGAAGATGTTTTTCCTCACACAGATTTATTTGTGATCCAAATGTTTGAGGATTATTGTGTTCTTACATGGCAATACACAATCAAACACCAGATGCTCAGCATTCAACACAAAAAAGGCAGCTGAACAATCTGATCTCTTTCATCTGATAAATTTTGATAACTAAGAGGCTGACACAGAGCCCTCGGTGTGGCTCAGCCTGGGCTCCCCTCATACATGATGCCTTGCAAGCATGCCTGAAGCCATCTCTGAAGTTGTTCAAGCAGTTGGGGTGCTGCTTGCATATCCTTGCAGCATTTGAGGTGTGGAAGTCTGAGTGATGAGGATGGGAGTGACAGGAGTTTTGTTTACTTAGCTACAAACTGCAGACACTGAAGCACTAGCAACCAAAGCCCAAAAGAGGAACAAAAGAAATGGATGATTCCAGAGAAAGCCTGTGAGACACTGTCAGATATTTCCTCCAATGCTTTTAAGTGGAATTATACAAATGAGATTGGAACTGTTTTACAGAAGCTCAAAAATAACAGTATGTTTACAAAGAAGAGGAATGTCATAAAATCATCTCCATCTATATATATGGAAAAAGTACATATTTCTTCTGCCACAAAATGCCATAAGAAAAAGCATTATAATGTTGGTGTAGTAGATTGTAAGTGCAATCATATTTCTTGACATTTTTAGCAAGTGTAATTAGTATTTGAGTATACACTACTGATTGCTAATCTCATCTTTAGGACTCTGTAGGAGTTAGAAAACGGGTGCCCTCTGATGGGATAATCAGCCCACATGAAAATCATCATACTTGTGTTTCCTCTCTCTCACTTCTTTCAGGTCCTCTCCTCTCCAGGGTCCCAGTGCTTCTTAGAGGTGCTTAAGTTTCTCTAATAACAAATGAAATCATTTCCTATATTGATTCACCCTAGTATTTTACTGACTTCCTGCTTCCCACCTGTGGGAACTCTTGCATTTGAAAATAAAACGTTGCTTGTGGCAACCATGCCTAAACTATAGAAACAGATCTCAAATCATAGCATTTCAAGTGTAATGGCACCTGTTGTATTTAAGTTTGATGACAGAGGAAGCCAACAACCACAACGCTTAAGTAACTATTCTACTTAAAATTCAGGCATATTATACTGTATACACAGCTTTGTCTTCTCTATTAACTCTATTACTCCTGTGAGCTGGGTTCAAGACTAAATTCAGCTGATATCATAAATCTCAGCTGGTGGTTGACTCTAATGCATGCTTTGTAGATTCATTCCCTAATGAGTGAAGTCTGGTGTGATTTTCTGGAAATATGGCTTTGTGCACTTCCTCCATCAGCCTTCATTTTCCCGCTCATCAGCTTTGGCAGATAATTTTGCAGTCTGTTTTGATCACTTTGGGGTGAGCTCTCAGCACTGAGCCTTCACGCCTTAGCAACTGCAGGATTCCATGTCCCACAGAGATATTTGTGAGGGAAGTCTGATTCAGTTTATTAGAAAAATAACTTTTCTGATACACAACAAAATTGATGTAATTCTACTCACACCGGGAACCAGTGGCAAAATTAATGAAAAATTGCTTTTCAGCTTTTATTTCTAT
The DNA here is from genome assembly GCF_032452875.1 of Bos javanicus. NCBI lineage: Eukaryota > Metazoa > Chordata > Mammalia > Artiodactyla > Bovidae > Bos > Bos javanicus. The sequence goes on along the minus strand of NC_083882.1, from coordinate 19,837,776 downwards.
TTGCCTATGTGTGAAAATTCAGAATCACTTAGCAATTGTTTTGAACCAAATAGATCAGGGGAAAGTTGAGGACACACTATTCTTTTCAAGGGGATAGGAAAGTCTGATTTGGAAGAGAATTGCTTATAAGTTCGATTAGATCCTATTTGTTTATTTTTGCTTTTATTTTGTTTGCCTTCAAGACTGCGCTAAGAAAACATCTATCTGCTGTTTATGTCAGAGACCATTTTACCTATGCTCTTTTATAGGAGTTTTATGGAGTCATGCCTTGTATTTAAGTGTTTAAGCTATTTGAATTTATTTTGTGTACAGTGTGAGAGAATATTCTAATTTCATTGATTTAAATGTGTATATTCTTGCCTCCCTTGTCAAAGATTAATTGACCATAGTTGTGTGCATTTATTTCTGGGCTCTCTATTGTGTTCCATTTGTGCATATGTCTATTTTTTGTGCCAATACCATACTCTTCTGATTACTGTAGCTTTGTAGTATTGTCTTAAATCTGGGATTGTTGTATCTCCAGTTTTGTTCTTTTTCCTCAGGATTACTTTGGAAATTCTGAACGTTTTATAGTTCCATATGAACTTTGATTATTTGTTCTAGTTCTGTAATAAATGTCACAAGTAATTTTGGATCCTATTGAATCTCTATATTGCTTTGGGTAGTATGACAATTTTAACATTAGTTCTTCTAATCCAAGAGCATGGGATATCTTTTCATTTCTTCTTAAATACTCTTCAATTTCCTTTATTGATGTTTTATAGTTCTCAGCATATAAGTCTTTTACCTCCTTGGTCAGGTGTATTCCTAAGTATTTTGTTCTTTAAAAAAAAAATTTATTTATTTGGCCGTTCTGGGTCTTAGTTGTGGCATATGGCATCTAGTTCCCTGACCAGAGATCGAACCTGGGCCCCCTGCTTTGGGCACACAGAGTCTTAGTGGCTGGACCACCAGGGAAGTCTGGTACTTTATTGTTTTTGAGGCAATGTAAATGGGATTGTTTCCTTAATTTCTCTTTCTTATAGTTCATTGTTAGTGCATAGAAATGCAACACATTTTATATATTAATTTTGCATCCTGCAAATTTAGTGAATTCATTGATGAGTTCTCCTAGTTTTCTGATGTCTTTAGGATTTTCTACATACAATATCACGCCATTTGCAAACAGTGATTTTTTATTTATTCCTTTACAATTGGGTTCTTTCTTTCCTTTTCTTGTCTGACTGCAATAGACATCCAATACTATGTTGAATAAAAAGGGTAAGAGTGGAAATCTTTGTCTTGTTCCTCATCTAGAGGAAATGCTTTCAGCTTTTTATTATTAAGTATGAACTTAATTGTGGTTTGTCATATGTGGTCTTTATTATGTTGAGCTATGTTCCTCCTATTTCCACTTTTTGGAGAATTTTTTAAAATCACAAATAGATGTTGAATTTTGTTAAAATCTTTTCCTACATCTATTGGATCTTATGATTTTTATTCTTCAATTTGTTAGTGTGGTATATCACATTGATTGATTTATATATATTAAGAAATCCTTGCATCCCTGGGATACTTGATCATTTTTTAATGCATTATTAGATTCTGTTTGCTAATATTTTATTGAGGATTTTTGCATCTATGTTCCTCAATGATATCAGCCTGTATTTTTCTCTTTTTTTGTAATATTATCATCAGGTTTTTGGTATCAGGTTTATGCTGGCCGTATAGAATAAGTTCAGGAGAATTTTTCCTCTGCATTTTTTTTTTTTTTTGTAATTTTGGAAGGATATGTGTTAACTCTTCTATACAGTAAGTCCCCTACATATGAATGAATTCCATTCTGAGAGCACATTTGTAAGTTCAACTTGTTCATAAGTCCAATAAATTTAGCCTAAGTATCCAACAAACATAATTGGTCACATATTGATAGTGCTGTAATGTAATAGGTTAATAATATTTTTCACATAATACATAAAAAATAAACATAACAAATAAAGAAAACATTTTTAATCTTACAGTATAATACCTTGAAAAGTACAATTGTACAGTATTATAACAACTGGTATCCAGGGGCTGGCATTGAGTTAACAGTCAAGAAGAATTACTGACTGGAAGAGGGAGAGGAGGTGAGAGATAGTAAAGCTGAAGGATCTTCAGCAAGAGACGGAGGGCAAGTTGCAGTTTTACTTACACCTGACATGACGGCAAAAGTTCTGGTTCCTTGTTGATTTGGTGCTATCTACCCTCTTGAAACAGGGCTTCCTAGGTATGGCTAGTGGTAAAGAACTCACTTGTTAATGCAGGAGACTTGAGATGTGGGTTCAATTCCTGGATCAGGAAGATCCCCTGGGGAAGGGCATGGCAACCCACTCCAGTATTCTTGCCTTGAGAATCCCATGGACAGAGGAGCCTGGTGGGCTACAGTCCATAAGGTTACAAAGAATCAGACATGACTAAAGGGACAGTATGAACACACTCACACCCTCTTGAAAAAAAAAAAATCCAGTGATGTCTGGGTAGTAGCTTTTTTTTTTTTTTTTTAACTTCATCATAGATGACATGATAGCTGGATTGCGCTCTGAACGGCTGCTGCAACATTTGTGTACTGTTCTACATTTGGATTCTGTACCTCAAAAACTAACAGACCTTTCTCAAATAAAGAAAATCTCCTTGTCATTTCCTGCATTGTGAATCTCTACAGTTCTTCAGTTACTTCTTCTTCATTTATCTCTCTTCATCCTTTCTCTGGGCCTCCAATTCCATTAAATCTTCATTAGTAAGCTCCTTGTGTTGCATAGTTCAATGAAGTCATCCTCTTGCAGACCTAGCTCTACCTTGTACACAAAAACACAACCACTTGTAGATAATGCATACATGTGACAATGTGTACTGGATGCATGAACTGACTTGCATAATTTGACATGTGAACATGCATTCACATCTTTGAAAGTCTGCAACTTGAAGGTTCATATATAGGGGACTTACTGTTAATGTTTGGTAGAATTTACCTGTGAAGTTGTCTGGTCCTGGACTTCTGTTGGGAATTTTTTTTTTTTTTAATACTGATTCATTTAATTACCAGTAAATGGTCTTCCATAGTTTCTATCTCTTCCTGATTCAGTCTTAGGAAGCCGAACATTTCCAGGAATTTATCCATCCTTCTGGGTTGTGCATTTCATTTACATATAGTTGTTTGTAATAGTCTTTTGATGCTTTGTATTTCTGTGGTGTCAGTTGTAACTTCTCCTTTTTGATTTCTGATTTTAATGACTTAGGTCCTCTCTCTTTTTGCTTGATGAGTCAGACCAAAGGTTTATCAATTTTGCTTATCATTTCAAAGAACTAGCTCTATGTTTCATTGATTTTTTTCTCTTGTTTTCTTTTTTTTTTAGTCTGTATTTCCTTTATTTCTGTTGTGATCTTTATGATTACTTTCCTTCTACTAACTTTGGGTTTTGTTCTTCTCTTTCTAGTTCCTTCAGGTGTAAGTTTAGGTTATTTATTTGAGATTTTTCTTATCTCCAGAGGTAGGCTCATATCACTATAAACTTCCCTCTTACAACTGCTGTGTTCCATAAGTTTTGAATTATTGTGTCTTCACTTTAAACTATCTCCAGCATTTTTAAAATTTCCCCTTTGATTTCTTCAGTGAGTCACTGGTTTTTAAATTGTTGCTGTTGTTTGGTTGCTAAGTCGTGTACGGCTCTTTTGCAACACCTTGGATTGTAGCCCACCAGTCTTCTCTGTTCATGGAATTCCCCAGGCAAGAAAACAGGAATGGGTTGCCATTTCCTTCTCCAGGGGATCTTCCTGACTCAGAAATTGAACCTGAGTCTCATGCTTGGCAGGAAGATTCTTTACCACTGAGCTAGACTCCATGTGTTTGTGTTTTTTGCAGTTTTTTTCCCCCCTTGTAGTTGATTTCTAGTATCATAGCACTGATGTCAGAAAAGATAGTTGATATGATTTTAATTTTCTTAAATTTACCAGGGCTTGTCCGTTGATGTAAGTGGGGGTGATGCAGTCCCTTACTATTATTTTGTTGCTATTGATTTCTCCCTTTGTGTTTGTTAATGTCAATATTTGCTTTATGTATTTAGGTGCTCCAATGTTGGGTAGACAACCTCAGGTATGCAGATAATACCACTCTAATGGCAGAAAGTGAAGAGGAACTAAAGAACTTCTCGATGAGGGTGAAAGAGGAGAGTAAAAAAGATGACTTAAAAGTCAACATTCAAAAAACTAAGATCTTGGCATCTGGTCCCATCACTTCCTGGCACAAAAATGAGGAAAAAGTTTAAGCCGTGACAGATTTTATTTTCTTGCATTCCAAAATCATTGCAGATGGTGACTGCAGCTTCGAAATTAAAAGATGCTTGCTCCTTGGAAGGAAAGCTATGACAAACCTAGACAGCATATTAGAAAGCAAAGGCATCACTTTGCTGACAAAAGTCCCTATAATCAAAGTTATAGTTTTTCTAGTAGTCATGTATGTATGTGAGAGTTGGACCGTAAAGAAGGCTGAACACCAAAAACTTGATACTTTCAAGGTATGGTGCTGTAGAGACTCTTGACAGTCTGTTGGACTATAAGGAGATCAAACCAGTCAATTCTAAAGGAAATCAACCCTGAATATTCATTGGAAGGACTGATACTGAAACTGAAGCTCCAATACTTTGGCCACCTGACGCGAAGAGCAGAATCATTGGAAAAGACCCTGATTCTGGTAAAGATTGAGGGCAAGAGGAGAAGAGGGTGACAGAAGATGAGATGGTTGGATGGCGTCAGTGGACATGAATCTCAATCTGAGAAAACTCTGGGAGATAGTAAGGACAAGGAAACCTTTGTACTGCAGTCCATGGGATCTCAAAGAATTGGACATGATTTAGGGACTGAACAACAACAATGTTGGGTGGATATATATTTACAATTGTTACCTTTTTTTTTTTGGATTGATTGCTTAATCATTATGCAGTGTCCTTCTTTGTCTCTTTTTACAGTCTTTATGTTAAAGTCTATTTTTTCTGAAATAAGTTTTATTACCCTAGATTTCTTTTGACTTCCATTTGCATGGAATAACTTTTTCCATGCCCTCATTTTCAATCTGTATCTTTAGATCTGAAATGAGTCTCTTGGTGGCAGCATATTTACAGATTTTGTTTTTGTATCCATTCATGAACCTGAAGTTTCTTATCTTAAAGGGAACTTTTTCTTAAGACTAATAAAGTTAATAAAGAGAATAGCAGTCAAGATTTCTTAAGGTTAATAAAGAGAATAGTGGTTCAGAACTCCCCAGAATGCGTCACTTTTTTATGAGGATTATTTTGAGCTAAAAGTAATTGAGACCTTGTGGGTTCTAGAGATACTACTGCCCCTCTCTTAACTACTTAGGAGGGCTTAAATTGGTAATTTTTTTGTGAACAGAGATATTAATGGAGATAAATTTTATCTAGGTGACTCCATCTATGTGGCAGAGCAGATATCTAAGTGCCAAACATCTGTTCTTCTTACATCCTATGAAAGACCCTCCTGTCCTTGCAAGCCATAGATCCCTATCTTATTTCTTAGCTCAGGATGGCATGTATTTCTCATTTTATCTTTCTGTCTCAGAACCCTGCATGTATGTGGTGTTTCAGTAGCTATAAAATTAAATTTGATTTTTCTTTTTTTCTTTAATTTGTCTTATGTCAATTTAATTCTTAGACTGGCCAGAAAAACCTACAAGGGTTCTTTACAGAAGCACTGACTCTGTGAGCATGAAAGGTCAGTGTACTGGATTCCAGAGCCAAGGAGATACTGGTTTTATTTCTATCTCTGCCTATAAACTGTCTTCATTCTTTTCTAGTTTGTATCCTTTTCAGTCAAACTTAGATCCTGAGTTATGTTTAAACTGGGGTTAGCATAATTCAGTGTTCGTTGAAATTCTCACTAAATAATAGACACTCTGGAGCATCTTTTGATGTTTAATAGATGTCAAATACTGGTAATAGGCTGTTATTAAAAATGTTAACTTTCTGAAGTGACTGAGAGCTGAGAGTTAACTTGTTTTTTTCCTTCTATACAGAGAAATCTATTTGTCTATACAATGGCACCCTAGAAAACGGAGTAGTGAATAATTAATAATTGCACAAATACATTTCACTCATCAGCAAAGCATACAGAAATGGTTTAAAATAAACTTTATCTATCAAGTTTTCCCATTTGTTATTATACTTTCAAAGGTAATAAAGGAAAGGAAAGTCTCTTGATCAATATATAAAAAACAGTTAATTAAAAACAGTCATATACATATATTTATATATATGTAGCTCAGTGGTAGAGCTTGTGCTTAACATGAACAAGGCCCTGGGTTCAATACCCAGCCCTCCAGGGCTTTAATCTTAGCCCTGAACTAAGGCTCACAACTTTTAGGGCCTCCCTGGTAGCTCAGATGGTAAAGAATCTTGGTTCCAATGAAGGAGACCCCGATTCTATCCCTGGGTCAGGAAGATCCCCTGGAGAAGTGAACCACAATCCACTCCAGTATTGCCTAGAAAATTCCATGGACAGACCATGGGGTCTCAAAGAGATGGACACATCTGAGTGACTAACACATACACACACATATATGTATACACATATACATACAGTTTATTCCACAGAAGAAAAACTGGAGGCTTTACTACAGTTGAGCTTTGAATTTTATTCATGGCTATGACAAGGACACCAGATAATCTATTCTTATCCAGTGTTAACAGTAGAGTGACACCTGGTGAAAAATTGCTGTAATTGGTGATTTGAACTGTTGAAAGTCACAATCCTCAAATGGCATTACTCATGCTAGAAATCCATGATACCGAACCTAGTGTAAGGTGAGTGCAGAGAAAAAGAGCAAGCCAGGCAGTCAGGCAAGAAAAGGAAATTTATTAGAGGAAAAGAGAGGGTGACTGGCCCTTAAGGAGAACCAGCATTCTCCCTTTCTGACGGAGTCCTTCTTATACCCTACCAATGAAAAATTCTCTGAAGGGATGGTCATGTAGCCAGAAGTCTGGAATCTGGTGGTCTCGCAGCTTTGAGAAGATAGGCTCTAGTGAGGTAACAGGATGCCATTTGGGCAATCTGGTCAGTCTTACAGATCACTGTGATTTTATTCTTCGTTCACAGGGTCGACATAACGAGCCTTCTTATCAATGAGACTCCATGTGGGCCCTATCTCTAAGATTTAATACCTGATCTAATGGAAGTTTCAACCTTTCCCAGAAATTTAATGTTAATCAATCAGTCTGGAATTTTCTGGTCAAGCACTCCGTGTAGTCTGTCCCAGGGGCCCAACAGGAAGAAGAGGCATCTGCATGATAAAACCTTACTTTTCCCTTCCCACCCCAAAGAGGACCTTTTTAGACCTCCTGGTCTAAAAATAATAAGTTCTTTCTATTGCTAATAGTTTCTTTGCCCCATCTTTCTTCCTACAAAAGCCTTCCATTTTGTACAACTCTTCTGAGCACTGCTCTAGTTACTAGATAAGATTTTGCTCCATTCATGAACAGTGAAATAAAGCTAATTAGATTTTCAAATTAGCTGAGTTTTTTTTTTCAAAAAAATTTTTAAACAGATAAAAAAATAAATAGCTGAATTAAATAAATAGCTGATTTTTTTAAAAAATAGAAACAATTGAAGGCATATCATAAAGAAGGGCATTATAGATTAAAGCTGAAGAATACATTTGGCTTTATGATTATTTTGGTAGTATGTAATTCTCATTTAGAACATATATAACAGTTTACTGAAAGATTTAAGATGTGATTTTCTCATTCTCTTCAAAAGCAATTTAGACTATTGAGGAAAGCTAAGAATTCATATCAGTAAATCTAGACTTGAGTCTTGGTACTATGATTTACTCACTGTATAAATGAGAACAAAATAGGTTGTTTCCTCTGTAACTTGAAATAAAATCAGCTTATTCCATCCTTCTTATCTTTCAGGGCTATTGTGATGTTCAAAAAGACAATATGATATTTGTAAATTGCAAAGGATTTTGCAGATGATAGATTCTATTTATCAATGGTAAAGTTACAAGAAAACAGTAGGATTGTGATGAAAATTTAAAAAAAAGGAAGGAATGAGGAAAACAAAATGTTATTTTTGAGTGGCCACTGTGTAACAGACATTTAAAAAGTTTTTTAGCACATTTAATTCTCCATACCCTGTAAATGAAGGGATAAACAGTCCTTCGGTTTCCAAATGAGAAAACCAAAGTCAGTTTAAGTAACTTGCTTAAGATCACATAGCCAGTAGGCACCAGTTGCTGCTGCTACTGCAGCTAAGTCTCTTCAGTCACGTCCGACTCTGTGCAACCCTGTAGACGGCAGCCCACCAGGCTCCTCCGTCCCTGGGATTTTCAAGGCAAGAGTACTGGAGTGGGTTGCCATTGCCTTCTCCATGGCACGAGTTAGTGCTTCTTATTTCATTATTTCAGGGTCTCCTGCATTGCAGGTGGATTCTTTACCAGCTGAGCTACCAGGAAAGTCCTCTTTTATTATCAGATCAGATCAGATCAGTCACTCAGTCGTGTCCGACTCTTTGCGACCCCATGAATCGCAGCACGCCAGGCCTCCCTCTCCATCACCAACTCCCGGAGTTCACTGAGACTCACATCCATCGAGTCAGTGATGCCATCCAGCCATCTCATCCTCTGTCATCCCCTTCTCCTCTTGCCCCCAATCCCTCCCAGCATCAGAGTCTTTTCCAATGAGTCAACTCTTTGCATGAGGTGGCCAAAGTCCTGGAGTTTCAGCTTTAGCATCGTTCCTTCCAAAGAAATCCCAGAGCTGATCTCCTTCAGAATGGACTGGTTGGATCTCCTTGAAGTCTAAGGGACACTCAAGAGTCTTCTCCAACACCACAGTTCAAAGGCATCAATTCTTCAAAGCTCAGCCTTCTTCACAGTCCAACTCTCACATCCATACATGACCACTGGAAAAATCATAGCCTTGACTAGACGAACCTTTGTTGGCAAAGTAATGTCTCTGCTTTTGAATATGCTATCTAGGTTGGTCATAACTTTCCTTCCAAGGAGTAAGCATCTTTTAATTTCATGGCTGCAGTCACCATCTGCAGTGATTTGGGAGCCCAGAAAAATAAAGTCTGACACTGTTTCCACTGTTTCCCCATCTATTTCCCATGAAGTGATGTGATCGGATGCCATGATCTTCGTTTTCTGAATGTTGAGCTTTAAGCCAACTTTTTCACTCTCCACTTTCACTTTCATCAAGAGGCTTTTGAGTTCCTCTTCACTTTCTGCCATAAGGGTGGTGTCATCTGTATATCTGAGGTTATTGATATTTCTCCTGGCAATCTTGATTCCAGTTTGTGTTTCTTCCAGTCCAGAGTTTCTCATGATGTACTCTGCATATAAGTTAAATAAACAGGGTGACAATACACAGCCTTGACGTACTTCTTTTCCTATTTGGAACCAGTCTGTTGTTCCATGTCCAGTTCTAACTGTTGCTTCCTGACCTGCATGTAAGTTTCTCAAGAGGCAGGTCAGGTGGTCTGATATTCCCATCTCTTTCAGAATTGTCCACAGTTTATTGTGATCCACACAGTCAAGGCTTTGGCATAGTCAGTAAAGCAGAAATAGATGCTTTTCTGGAACTCTCTTGCTTTTTCCATGATCCAGAGGATGTTGGCAATTTGATCTCTAGCTCCTGTGCCTTTTCTAAAACCAGCTTGAACATCAGGAAGTTCACGGTTCACATATTGCTGAAGCCTGGATTGGAGAATTTTGAGCATTACTTTACTAGCGTGTGAGATGAGTGCAATTGTGCGATAGTTGAGCATTCTTTGGCATTGCCTTTCTTTGGGATTGGAATGAAAACTGACCTTTTCCAGTCCTGTGGCCACTGCTGAGTTTTCCAAATTTGCTGGCATATTGAGTGCAGCACTTTCACAGCATCATCTTTCAGGATTTGGTTTGGTTTCAGGATTTGATTTCATCTTTTATTATACCATCTCTTTTTCTGGACAGAACATTTTTCCTCTTTCAAACTCAGCTCCCTGATGGAAAGCCTATATGCACATTTCTTTACTCATTTGTTCATTTCAATAAATATTTATTCTCTGTCAGAACTAATAAGTCATTGTTCTGGTTCTTTCAAGGAAACAGAAATGGATAAAAAGTGATCATTGTGCATATGAAGTTAAAGTCCACTGTTTCCAGCCAATTCTATGCTTTTCTTGTTGATGGTAGGATGACAAATAATTAACACTGGGAAATAGATGCTCTGTAAGTGGATTCTCAGAGGAGAATAAAGTTATTGAATTTGCTTCAGTTTCCATTGAATTAAGAGCTGAGCAGAAATCTTTTTTGTTTTTAGTTGAAAATGGAAAATATATCACCATATTCTCTTTGTTTGTTAACTGGAATATTAAGATGGTAAACAGAGTTGTTGGGAGTGCTGGCTGTGGATCAAGTCCTACTAGCTCCATGTATCAACCGTACTCTTGGAAAGTTGCTTCTCTTCTCCAAGCTTCAACTTCATTAACAGTAAATGTACTTTAAACTCTAAAATAAGAATAACCCCCCAACCCAAATTCGTTATGATGATAAAATGAATGAGCATGTGTGTGCATGTGCATGTATGCATGTGTGCCTGTGTCCACATGATGTACGTTAAATGTTAATACTGAGCACAATGTCTGAGGCTTGGCAAGCAGTCCTCAAACGATAGCAATTATTACAATTATTTTGTCTTTGAGGACACAAATCATTATTCCGAATGTCAGTTTTGATTGCACAGTGATTGGTTTGTTTTGTTTTATGTTTCCCCTTTGTACTCTAGCCCAGGTCAATTCACTGTTAGCTGTCCTGTTAGAAAGCAACGAGTTGGGTCCTGAAAAGACATGGTGTAGACCAGGCCAGTTTTGGTGGTGCTGGAATGAAAATGATAGAAACAACAGCTAATTGAAATAACCTGCTTAGTAGATTGGACTTAATCTAGGAATATTTTAGGTTTATGTATACCAGGCTATTTGTTTTATTATTTTTAATTAAATTCCTGGTAACAGTTTTCTTTTCATTGTTTTTAAAGGAGGTGTGACAGAAAGGTCAGAAAGGAAATTGAGGCTAATTACTGGTTTGAATTACTTGACTTACAGGAAATTCTGTTTTATGGCCTTTGTCTTTAAATATTCCCTTTTCCCTGACAATTGCATTTTAATTATAGTTGTTACACTCATGGAATGCTTATGGTGCATCAGACCATATTTTAAGTGATTGTCATGAGTTAGTTTATTCTTCTAAAACCTAGTGTGTTAGATAGCACTACTGGGCATCTATTTGGTGTAGGCCTGCTGGCAGCCAGAGGAACGTGAACCAAAAGAACAGCAACACTGAGTAGGGCTATTGCGTTAGAAGCCCTGGAAGAGGGTATTACAGATGAGGATGCTGAGACACAGAAATGTTAACTCACAGGTCCCAGCATGTAAGTGGTACGGCTAAGAATGAACATAACTAGCCTGACTCCCAAGCCCATGCTCCCAACAGCTCCAGACATGCCTCCCTTAAAGTCAACTAATTCTGTCTATTTTGGAATATTGAAGTCATGACTTGTGCCAGGAAGGAAACACACAAGCACAGTGATTAGTGAGCCCCACTGGGCCTGTGATAAACCAAACCTCTTCCTCAGTGCATTACAGAGAAGGAAGAAGATAACTGGACTGGTAATTAGGGTCCATGAGCTCTGGCTTAGGGCCTAATACCAGTTTGCTGTGTGGCTTAAATAAGTGACTTTCAAAGCCTCAGTTTCCTCATCTATAAAATGAGGGATTGGGCAAGACGATCTCGAGGGACTCTCTCAGCTGTGAAAAGTCAATGCTGTTTAAGTAAGTTTGTGATGTGTAAAATTAGGCAAAATTCTGTGTTAGAACTACTGTTGGTTATGGTTATTATTATGAATGGCCACTGATAAAATAGTTTATCTAAGCAAGCACAGTGATTGTTTTGTTCTATTTTTCCCTTTCATAGTCTGCTGCTGCTTCTGCTGCTGCTGCGTCGCTTCAGTCATGTCCGACTCTGTGTGACCCCATAGATGGCAGAGTCTAGCCCAGGTCAATTCACTGTTAGCTGTTCTCTTAGAAAGCAATGAGCTGGGTCTTGAAAAGACGTGGTGTAAAGCTGGTAGGTTTTGATGGGGCTTGAAAGGTAGGTTTTGAAAGTGGGGGGCAGGGAAGTGTGTGTGTGCACAGAGGTCCAGGGGATTAGAGAGCTTCCAGAAGAGATGGTGGGGGCTGCATGTGGGTACACAGGTGCCCAGGGGTTGATGGTGAGAAAAGTGGTGGTGATGCTCTGCTCTTCAGTTATTCTCAGAAGGTCATTCCTTTTGTTTTTGTGGAGCTTCTCTTTCTCCAATGACTCCTGTGTCCTGGAGTTGACATGCCACTTAAGTTGGCCAGTCAGAATATTTCTTTAGGAATTTTAAAAAGTATTACTAAAAGGGAGAAGGGGTAACTCCTCTCTGGTGGGGTGAGAGACTCATGGCCTGTCAGACAAACTTATCCTCCAGTTTGTGGAGGAAGTGAGTTTGAGGGATTAGAACTGATCTGCAGATAGAAGTGTATCCTGATAATGTTAGAATATCTGGTTCTGTTAGGTCCAGAAGACAAACTCACATATCTATTTTTTTTTTAATGTAACCATTTCTTGGACTCTTTAGGTTACAAAAAAAAAAAAAAAAAAAAACCCACAAAAAACCCTCTCTTTGTCTAAGCTGCTTTGAGTTGGATTTCTATAGCTTGAAAAAAGGAAATAGCAAGAACAATTCAATTCACTGATAATTGAATTCAAATCAATTAAACTCTGAACCCAGAATCCATGAACCACCAAGAAGAACGTAAAATTTTATTGGTTGTTGCATTTTTCTGTTGTAAAGATGCATGGCTTTCATCAGGTTCTCCAAGGGGGGTGTGAATCAAAAAAGGATAAGAACAATTGCACCAAAGAGTTTGCAGGCAGGGGTGAGATCATTTCTGCAGGAGTTCAATAAACAGCCATTGAATAGATTCAGGACACATCAAGTTAGTCCTGCTGAGCTTCAGATATGGGATGAGGTTCATGAAGGACACAAGATGAATGGCATGGCCTCAAACAGAGCACATCTTGTGGGCGAGACACACGGCTAAAGTGAAACAGAGTGGAGTAATTTCTGTAACAGAGGTACACAGTGTGGGCCCCTGTGGGAAGCAAGAGCTGATGGCTGATTCTCACTGGGATATCAGAGAGACTGAGCAAAGTGCTTTGCACACATGTGATGCTCCAAAGGCTGGGCACGACCTCATCACTTATTTAGAGTAGTGGCTAGGAACTCAGACCCTGGCATCAGCCAATTGAGTTAAATCCTCCCCAACCCACTTACTAGCTGTGGGACCATGGACCTGGTATTCCTGACCTTGAATTTTCCCATCTGTAAAACTGAAATAATAATAGTTACTACCTCACAGGATAAAAGGCTGGTTGCAACAGAGTAAGGTGGACACTGGGGTGGTAGTGGTGGTGGCGGTTTAATAACGAGAGAGGATGGAGCAACATCCAGGCTGAGAGGGCGGTGGGGACAAAGGCAGAGCAGCAGGGGATTGTGCATTATGACTGGGGGCAGCAGTGTGGTTTGCTGAGAGCTCAGTGTCCATCAGCTGAGTTTGGAGAGGCAAACTGGAACTCCTTGGAGGCCAGGCTCAGGAGCTTCAGAGGCAGTGGGGGCCATCAGAATGTCCTATGCAGAGGAATAACATGATTGGATCTGAGAAGCAGGATAAAGACTGGCTGTAGTATAGAGAAAGGACAGCCCCGCACAGATATGGTGGGTGACACAAGGGAATAAGGGTAGGGTAGCTCAGTGGTTAAGAGCGTAAGCTTTGAAATAAGACTGACAGACAAGGTTTCAATTCCTGCCTCTGGCTCTTACTATTTATATTATTTTGGAAAACTTAAAATGATGATGGAATCAGTACTTATCTCTGGGATTATTTAGAGGCATAAATGAGCTGAGGCATTTCAGGGTTAAATTTTTAACTGGCACCTAGCAAAACATTTCTTTTTTGGTTGTAATAACAATAATATTGGATAAAAATGAGTATATATTTCTTCCAAGTCTGGAAAGATCCAGACCTGGACCAGTGGGCCTGGTCCCCAGAGCACTCCCACCTCAGATCTGACCTGTGGGGCTTGTGCAGTACAGATTCTCCAGAAAAGGGCATCTAGCATCATAGGGTCTAGAATTAGGCCCAGGCAACTCTGAGACAGGCTGAGACCTCTGACTTGGGACCCTTTGCTGCACTGGTGAACCTGGACAAAGGTTTTCTAAGCAACAGAGTACAAAGAAACTATATGGGACTAAAACTAACTGTGTGCATCACAGTTGGAACACACTAATGACAAGATACAAAAAGCCAAAACCTAGCTGCCACTTCTGAGGTCAGGAGCAAAAGCAGGGTACTGTGCACACAGCACCACCAAAGGAGTGGGCAGACAACCTGAGCCAACCCTCTGGCTCAACCCATGGGTCCATTTCTATCTTCATCCCATTAAGGCACCTGCTCACCCCCTCAGGAAGCAAGAAGGGGAACCTGTTACTTATTTTCATTCCTTCGTATAGCACACATCCCAGTAAAGTCTTGCCTGAGCTCCTCATCTGGCCTCATCAATTTCTATTGATTAAAGAGTCTAAGAACCTGGCTTAGAAACAGTTCTACCTTCTATTCTGCCAGCATCTTTCCCCACTAAGCAACACCCCTACTTGGCATTTGCTGTTCTTCATGGTTTATGTTACTCTGGGTGTCCGCAGGCCCACAGCAAGTGGATGCCTGAACTTGGCTGTGAATATGACTCAGAAATGACCATCATTACCTCAGTGCTTGCTTCCTGTTGAGAACATGATCTGAGAAGTAATCAGCCCTCTCCATGAACAAAGGCTAAATAGTTGGGCTTTTAGTTTAAAATGAACAAAATCTCTGTGATATTTGCAACTCAATTCCAAGACAGAGGAAAAAAAACATTTCAAATGGAAAGTGAATGGCAGACTATAAAAAGAGAACTCATTTCTTCCTTTTTGAAATCCAGGTTCATATGGTTGATTTTCATTTGAAAATATTGAAGAAATGGGAAGAAAAAAATGTTTAATGCGATATTTCAGATCATGGACCAAGTGTCTACAGCCAGGCCATTCAAAATTGACACATATCACAGTTACCTACTGATTACTAATCTATTTGTAATTTAGGTTGGTGATGTTTATTATAATAAATATTTGTATGGTACTGTGTCCCATGCAACATTCTCAGGACTTCATTTTGCAGATGAGGAAACTGAGTCATAGTGAGGGAGGTTACACAATATGGTCAAGGTCACACAGTTAGGAAGCTGTGGAGTTAGGACTCAAACCTGGACCATTTGCAAACTGTGTATCTTTAACCACAATTCTATGATAACCAACTTTGTATTCTTTTGGTTTGACGTTGTTAGAATTTAAATGTGTCACTTAAATTAACAATCACCACCATAATGATTTTATTAAAATTCCACAAGAGGGGAAGACAAATTGGCCTTTCATGTAAATATTTCAGATTATTTCCAGTTTCTAAGATTATTTTAGTTCATGTCATAGAGAAGCTAAGGGCGTTTATTGGAATAATGGACACCATCTTGTGTTCCTGGCCTTTTAAGTACCTAGATAATCACGATGGTGTGATCACTGACCTAGAGCCAGACATCCTGGAATGTGAAGTCAAGTGGGCCTTAGAAAGCATCACTATGAACAAAGCTAGTGGAGGTGATGGAATTCCAGTTGAGCTATTTCAAATCCTGAAAGATGATGCTGTGAGGGTGCTGCACTCAATATGCCAGCAAATTTGGAAAACTCAGCAGTGGTCACGGGACTGGAAAAGCTCAGTTTTCATTCCAATCCCAAAGAAAGGCAATGCCAAAGAAGGCTCAAACTACCACACAATTGCACTCATCTCACACGCTAGTAAAGTAATGCTCAAAATTCTCCAAGCCAGGCTTCAGCAATACGCGAACCATGAACTTCCTGATGTTCAAGCTGGTTTTAGAAAAGGCAGAGGAACCAGAGATCAAATTGCCAACATCTGCTGGATCATCAAAAAAGCAAGAGAGTTCCAGAAAAGCATCTATTTCTGCTTTATTGACTATGCCAAAGCCTTTGACTGTGTGGATCACAATAAACTGTGGACAATTCTTCAAGAGATGGGAATACCAGACCACCTGACCTGCCTCTTGAGAAACCTATATGCTGGTCAGGAAGCAAGAGTTAGAACTGGACATGGAACAACAGACTGGTTCCAAATAGGAAAAGGAGTACATCAAGGCTGTATATTGTCACCCTGCTTATTTAACTTCTATGCAGAGTACATCATGAGAAACTCTGGGCTGGAAGAAGCACAAGCTGGAATCAAGATTGCTGGGAGAAATATCAATAACCTCAGGTATGCAGATGACACCACCTTTATGACAGAAAGTGAAGAGGAACTAAAGAGCCTCTTGATTAAAGTGAATGAGGAGAGTGAAAAGGTTGGCTTAAAGCTCAACATTCAGAAAACGAAGATCATGGCATCTGGTCCCATCACTTCATGGGAAATAGATGGGGAAACAGTGGAAACAGTGTCAGACCTTATTTTTTTTGGGCTCCAAAATCACTGCAGATGGTGATTGCAGCCATGAAATTAAAAGGCACTTACTCCTTGGAAGGAAAGTTATGAACAACCTAGATAACATATTCAAAAGCAGAGACATTACTTTGCCAACAAAGGTCTGTCTAGTCAAGGCTATGGCTTTTCCCGTAGTCAGGTATGTATGTGAGAGTTAGACTGTGAAGAAAGCTGAGCGCCGAAGAATTGATGCCTTTGAACTGTGGTGTTGGAGAAGACTCTTGAGAGAAGCCACTTGGACTGCTAGGAGATCCAGCCAGTCCATTCTAAAGGAGATCAGTCCTGGGTGTTCATTGGAAGGACTGATACTGAAGCTGAAACTCCAATACTTTGGTCACCTCATGCTAAGAGTTGACTCATTGGAAAAGACTGATGCTGGGAGGGATTGGGGGCAGGAGGAGAAGGGGACAACAGAAGATGAGATGGTTGGATGGCATCACGGACTCAATGGACATGAGTTTGAGTGCTGCGATTAATGGGGTTACAAAGAGTCAGACACGACTGAGCGACTGAACTGAACTCAACCTTCTAGGAGATTTCTTCCTTCCCTCATGGCTCTGCAAATTTCTTTTTTTGTATTAACTCTTCTTTTGTACTCTTTATCAACTTGTCATCCTTTTACTTTTGTGCTGTAACACAAATTAACCCTCTTCCTAGAAAATAAGCAACAAGTTAATTCTTTATGAATGATTCTTATGTACTTCAGGGTGTGTGTCAAATGTGTCAACATTTACATCGACTTGACATTGATTTCGAAGCGTGGGTTCTTCCTCCATACCAGGCAATTCTTCAACAGCAGCAAGGTGTCCTACAGTTCAATTCAGTTGTGAAGCTGTCTAACTGAGGTTCACATCAGATCCCACAGGTTAAGGGCTCAGTTCCATGAGACTGTTATCCCGTACTCCCTACTTCAGATGTCAATCAAACATCTGGGTTATTACCTGCGCTTTTGACTGACTGGCTATAAAATCAGAAAATTCCAAGACCCCCTCTTTGGGTTTGATTAATTTCCTAATGGGTCACGGAACTCAGGAAACAGTTTACTCATCAGAATACCAGTTTATGACAAACGATATAAGGATATGAACCAGATGAAGAGATACACAGGGTGAGGTCCTGAACACAAAAGTTTTTGTTGTTCAATTTGTAGAGTTGTAGAATTTGTGGCTCAGTGTAGCAGCACATTGATGCCTAGTGGCTCACTAGCCTAGAAGTTCTCCCAACTCAGTCTTTTTGGGTTTTTATCGAGCCCTCTTTCCACAGACATGACTGACTAAATCGTTGGTCACTGGTAATTGAACTCAGTCTCCAGCCCCTCTCTTCTCCCTAGAGGCTGGGGGTGGAGTTGAAAGTGTCAACCCTCTAGTTATAGGGCAGGTTTCCCTGGCAACAGCTCCTCATCCTTAGGTGACCTAAGTGGTTTCCAGAAAGTCACCTTATTAAACATAACAAAAAAAATTTTGGGGCTCTCATCACTTAGGAAATTCTAAGTGTTCCAGAAACTAGAAGAGAAATATATTTTGCTTTTGTGTAAATATACAAACTAGTGAACTTATTAGTGGAAATTTTCTTAAAATGAAAGGAGGTTACATTGCGTTTAACTCCTGATCCCTTACTAATTTTTTTTTTTTAATTAAAAGGAATTAAGCACATGCATTTGTTTGCTAGGGCTGCTGTAACATGGTACTATGGACTGGTTGGCTTAAACAAATTTATTTCCTTATGGTTCTGGAAACTGGAAGTCTGAGGTCAAAATGTCACCAGGATTAGTTTCTTCTGCAGGCCATGAGGGAAGTAACTCCAAGTCTTTCTCCTTGGCTTGTAGGTGGCTGTCTTTTCCCTATGTCTTCATATCACCTTCTCTTCTATGTATTTGTGTCCAAATTTTCTCTTTTTATAAGGATACCAGGCATATCAGATTAGGGCTCACACTTATAACTTATTTTAACTTAATTACCTTTGTAAAGACCCTGCCTCCAAATATAATCACATTCTGAGATACTGGGGGTTAGGACTTTTTACCATACGAATTTAGGAGTAGGAGCATAATTCAGTTCATAATATCATACAAAATAAAAGTTGTCCAGTTGATTTACCACTATCCTAAAGATAAGAGTTCTTAATGGGGAGCTTTTTCTTTCAGTGGCATTGGCACAGTATGTAGAAAAAAATAACTGCAAGTATAGAACATGCTCGATTCCTGGGTTGGGAATTCTTGGGCTTCCCTTGTGGCTCAGCTGGTAAAGAATCTGCCTGCAATGTGGGAGACCTGGGTTCAACCCATGGGTTGGGAAGATTCCCTGGAGAAGGGAAAGGCTACCCACTCCAGTATTCTGGCCTGGAGAATTCCATGGACTGTATAGTCCATGGGGTCGCAGAGAGTTGGATATGACTGAGGGTCTTTCACTTCACTTCACAGACCATGCTGTGTTTCTGGAAACCATCATAATATCACTAATGTCTTAAGGAAGATTTTTTTCTTTCCTGATAAAGATAGTGCTATAACTAGAGATTGCATTTCTTACAATATTTTAAGTTTTCCCCTTCATTTTCCCCATCTGGTGTAAAGTCCACCTTGGACTTTACTTTTCTACATCTTCATTTACTTTCCAACTCTTTCTTTTGTGCCTTTTGATTCTTTTCATCATACTGATATTTGAGTACTTTTTACTGGGACTTCCCTTCCCTCATTTGTAAAGTAGTGAAAACAATTACCTTCTCCAGGGATTGTTGAGGGTTGCATAATAGTAACTGTGGAAAAAGTCTTCCTTTTAATTGTATACACATGGATTTGCTCCCTATTTAAATTCTGAATTCTTAGGGAACAGGGAACATATTCTATTTCCAATGGATAAAAGTAGGCACTAAAATAATGTTGAGGGAACAAATTAATTCTATGAAAAAGGGCATTTTACTAGTACTCTTGATTGGAAAATCCCATGGACGGAGGAGCCTGTTAGGCTGCAATCCATTGGGTCGCTAAGAGTTGGACACGACTGAGCGACTTCACTTTCACTTTTCACTTTCATGTATTGGAGAAGGAAATGGCAACCCACTCCAGTGTTCTTGCCTGGAGAATCCCAGGGACGGGTGAGCCTGGTGGGCTGCCATCTATGGGGTCACACAGAATCGGACATGACTGAAGTGACTTAGCAAAAGCAAAATAATCTAATTTTAACCAGATGTAAGATCCAAGGAGCAATATAAACCTGGGAGCAGGCTAGGGGTGTGACTTTGGAAGTGGAAGGTTGTGACAACAGGATTATCAGATACAGAGCTGAGTCTTTCAGGAAAATGTGTTCCCAGGAGAGTTTGGAAAGCATCAGTAGGATGGGTGGAATAGCATCCTCCCAAATTCATATATTGATGTCTTGATCCCCAATACCTCAGAATATGACTATTTGAAAATAGTACCACTGAATATGCAAGTCAGTTTAAATGCAGTCATACTGGAGTAGAGTAGGCTTCCAATCCAACATGACTGGTGTCTGTATAAAAAGGGGGGATATGGACCCAAAGACAACATAGTAGGAGGATATGATATGAACATGAAGCAGAGATGAAGTGACACATCTACGAACCAAAGAATTTAAAGATTAGCAGCGAGTCATGAGAAGTTAGGAGAGCAGATTTTCCCTCACCTTCCTTAGAAGGATCCACATCTGCCAACTCGGTGATCTTGGACTTCTGACTTCTAGAACTAAGACAACAAATTTCTGTCATTTAAGCTGCCTAGTCAAAAAGCACTTGTGGCAACCTAGGAAAATCAAGCAATAGGACTGGCAGCAATGAGAACCAGCTGGATAGGTTCAGGTTAAGGCTCTTCCATCCTAAGAATCAGCATCTTGGGGTAAGGAATGGCACATCAAGACATCTGAGAAGAATGTGAGAATGAGAGTTTGGTGTTTTGATGCATATGGCAGTTCTTGAGGACTTTAGCCCTTCAATATGGAGGACTCA
Organism: Bos javanicus; assembly: GCF_032452875.1. Classification (NCBI taxonomy): domain Eukaryota; kingdom Metazoa; phylum Chordata; class Mammalia; order Artiodactyla; family Bovidae; genus Bos; species Bos javanicus. Next base: position 19,817,139 of record NC_083882.1, on the reverse strand, counting down.
AGATTGGCAGAATCATACTGGGTTTTAGAGGGTCGGGGTGAGAACAGACAACAGGGTTGAATTAAGATGGTTGTTTGGCCATTATGGACAATGGAAGTTGAGATGGATACTGAAGAGATATATCAATGAGGATAGATTAAATTTCATATTATGTTGTGGCAACAAACAGCTCCAAATCTTAGCTATATATAACAAGAAAAGTTTATTTTGTGTTTGAGCCATATGTCCAACACGGCTTGACAGGAACCTCTGCTCTCATTAGGGTACTGGTATTATGGGTTCTCTATTTCAAAAGATGCTTCTATGGCTACCACAGCACAGCATATGATGCACAGCAAAGCATACCAGCTCTTAAGCCATCTACCTGGAGTGACACGCTATTTCCCCTCACATTGCATTGATGAAAGAAAAATTTCAGGGTGTGCAATCACTGAACTTGAGGGTGGCCCTAGGAACCCCAACAAAGCTTCCATGTGGTAAGAAGAAGCATTAGAAATAATTCAATTTCTCTGATAATGAGTGATGTTGAGCATCTTTTCACATGTTTGTTAGCCATCTGTATGTCTTCTTTGGAGAAATATCTGTTTAGTTCTTTGCCCACTTTTTGATTGGGTCTTCTTTTTTTCTGGAATTGAGCTGCAGGAGTTGCTTGTATATTTTTGAGATTAATTCTTTGTCCATTGCTTCATTTGCTATTATTTTCTCCCATTATGAAGACTGTCTTTTCACCTTGCTTATAGTTTCATTTGTTGTGCAGAAGCTTTTAATTTTAATTAGGTCCCATTTGTTTATTTTTACTTTTGTATCCAATATTCTGGGAGGTGGGTCATAGAGGATCCTGCTGTGATTTATGTTGGAGAGTGTTTTGCCTATGTTTTCCTCTAGGAATTTAATAGTTTCTGGTCTTATGTTTAGATCTTTAATCCATTTTGAGTTTATTTTTGTGTATGGTGTTAGAAAGTGTTCTAGTTTCATTCTTTTACAAGTGGTTGACCAGTTTTCCCAGCACCACTTGTTAAAGAGATTATCTTTTCTCCATTGTATATTCTTGCCTCCTTTGTCAAAGATAAGGTGTCCATAGGTGCGTGGATTTATCTCTGAGCTTTCTATTTTGTTCTGTTGATCTATATTTCTGTCTTTGTGCCAGTACCATACTGTCTCGATGACTGTGGCTTTGTAGTAGAGCCTGAAGCCAGGCAGGTTGATTCCTCCAGTTCCATTCTTCTTTCTCACGATTGGTTTGGTTGTTCAAGGTTTTTTGTATTTCCATACAAATTATGAAATTATTTGTTCTAGTTCTCTGAAAAATACCATTGGTAGCTTGATAGGGAATGTATTGAATTTATAGATTGCTTTTGGTAGTATACTCATTTTCACTATATTGATTTTTCCCGATCCATGAACACAGTATATTTCTCCATTTGTGTCCTCTTTGATTTCTTTCACCAGTGTTTTAACCACAATGAGGTACCATTTCACGCCAGTCAGAATGGGTGCTATCCAAAAGTCTTCTTCTTCTGCTGCTGCTAAGTCACTTCAGTCGTGTCCAACTCTCTGTGACCCCATTGACGGAAGCCCACCAGGCTCCCCCGTCCCTTGGATTCTCCAGGCAAGAACACTGGAGTGGGTCGCCATTTCCTTCTCCAATGCATGAAAGTGAAAAGTGAAAGGGAAGTCGCTCAGTCATGTCCGACTCTTAGCGACCCCATGGACTACAGCCTACCAGGCTCATCCATCCATGGGATTTTCCAGGCAAGAGTACTGGAGTGGGGTGCCATTGCCTTCTCTGATCCAAAAGTCTACAGGCAATAAATCCTGGAGAGGACGTGTGGAGAAAAGGGAACCCTCTTACACTGTTGGTGGGAATCAAACTAGTACAGCCACTATGGAGAACAGTGTGGAGATTCCTTAAAAAACTGGAAATAGAACTGCCATATGACCCAGCAATCCCACTGCTGGGCATACACACTGAGGAAACCAGAATCGAAAGAGACACATGTACCCCAATGTTCATCACAGCACTGTTTATAATAGCCAGGACATGGAAGCAACCTAGATGTCCATCAGCAGACGAATGGATAAGAAAGCTGTGGTACATATATGCAATGGAGTATTACTCAGCCAATAAAAAGAATACATTTGAATCAGTTCTAATGATGTGGATGAAACGGGAGCCTATTATACAGAGTGAAGTAAGCCAGAAAGAAAAACACCAGTACAGTATACTAACACATATATACGGAATTTAGAAAGAAGGTAATGATAACCCTGTATGCGAGACAGCGAAAGAGACACAGATGTATTGAACAGTCTTTTGGACTCTGTGGGAGAGCACGAGGGCAGGATGATATGGGAGAATGGCATTGAAACATGTAAAATATCATATGTGAAACGAATTGACAGTCCAGGTTTGATGCATGATGCAAGGTGCTCGGGACTGATGCACTGGGATGACCCAGAGGGATGGGATGGGGAGGGAGGTGGCAGGGGGGTTCAGGATGGGGAACACATGTACACTCATGGTGGATTCAAGTCAATTTATGGCAAAACCAATACAATATTGTAAAGTAAAATAAATAAATAAATAAATTGAAAAATAAAAATCTAAAAAAAGTAAGAATAATAAATCTATTACATGTTAGTTAACATAAATATTTTTTGTGAAAAGTAACTATATATTCCAAAATAAAACAAAAATTTAGTCATAAGAGTGAAAAAAAAATAAAAATAAAAATTCCACAGATCTTTTGAAATCAACCAAGTAAAACACAAAGGATGCTGAGAGATGCTGGGATTGGAGGCAACCTATTGAATGCCAACCTGATACAATTTGTAGAAAGTTAAGCTAGGATGATCTGAGCCACAGTCAGCTCCTGGTCTTATTTGTGCTGATTATACAGTGGAAGTGAGAAATAGATTTAAGGGACTAGATCTGATAGACAGAGTGCCTGATGAACTATGGATGGAGGTTCGTGAAATTGTACAGGAGAGAGGGATAAAGACCATTCCCATGGAAAAGAAATGCAAAAAAGCAAAATGGCTGTCTGGGGAGGTCTTACAAATAGCTGTGAAAAGAAGAGAAGCGAAAAGCAAAGGAGTAAGGGAAAGATATAAACATCTGAATGCAGAGTTCCAAAGAATAGCAAGAAGAGATAAGAAAGCCTTCCTTAGTGATCAATGCAAAGAAATAGAGGAAAACAACAGAATGGGAAAGACTAGAGATCTCTTCAAGAAAATTAGAGATACCAAGGGAACATTTCATGCAAAGATGGGCTCGATAAAGGACAGAAATGGTATGGACCTAATAGAAGCAGAAGATATTAAGAAGAGATGGCAAGAATACACAGAAGAATTGTACAAAAAAGATCTTCATGATCAAGATAATCACGATGGTGTGATCACTCACCTAGAGCCAGACATCCTTGAATGTGAAGTCAAGTGGGCTTTAGAAAGCATCACTATGAACAAAGCTAGTGGTGGTGATGGAATTCCAGTTGAGCTATTTCAAATCCTGAAAGATGATGCCGTGAAAGTGCTGCAGTCAATATGCCAGCAAATTTGGAAAACTCAGCAGTGGCCACAGGACTGGAAAAGGTCAGTTTTCATTCCAATCCCAAAGAAAGGCAATGCCAAAGAAGGCTCAAACTACTGCACAATTGCACTCATCTCACACGCTAGTAAAGTAATGCTCAAAATTCTCCAAGCCAGGCTTCAGCAACACATGAACCACGAAATTCCTGATGTTCAAGTTTGTTTGAGAAAAGGCAGAAGAATCAGAGACCAATTGCCAACATCTGCTGGATCATCAAAAAAAGCAAGAGAGTTCCAGAAAAACATCTATTTCTTCTTTATTGACTATGCCAAAGCCTTTGACTCTGTGGATCACAATAAACTGTGGAAAATTCTTCAAGAGATGGGAATACCAGACCACCTGACCTGCCTCTTGAGAAACCTATATGCTGGTCAGGAAGCAAGAGTTAGAACTGGACATGGAACAACAGACTGGTTCCAAATAGGAAAAGGAATACATCAAGGCTGTGTATTGTCACCCTGCTTATTTAACTTATATACAGAGTACATCATGAGAAATGCTTGGCTGGAAGAAGCATAAGCTGGAATCAGGATTTATGGGAGACATATCAATAACCTCAGATATGCAGATGACACCACCCTTATGGCAGAAAGTGAAGAGGAACTAAAAAGCCTCTTGATGAAAGTGAATGAGGAGAGTGAAAAAGTTGGCTTAAAGCTCACCATTCAGAAAACGAAGATCATGGCATCTGGTCCCATCACTTCATGGGAAATAGATGGGGAAACAGTGGAAACAGTGTCAGACTATTTTTTGGGGGCTCCAAAATCACTGCAGATGGTGACTGCAGCCATGAAATTAACAGACGCTTACTCCTTGGAAGGAGGGTTATGACCAACCTAGGTAGCATATTGAAAAGCAGAGACATTACTTTGCCAACAAAGGTCCGTCTAGTCAAGACTATGGTTTTTCCAGTGGTCAGGTATGGATGTGAGAGTTAGACTGTGAAGAAAGCTGAGTGCCAAAGTATTGATGCTTTTGAACTGCAGTGTTGGAGAAGACTCTTGAGAGTCCCTTAGACTTCAAGGAGATCCAACCAGTCCATTCTAAAGAAGATCAGTCCTGGGTGTTCTTTGGGAGGACTGATGCTAAAGCTGAAACTCCAGTATTTTGGCCACCTCATACGAAGAGTTGACTCATTGGAAAGGACTCTGATGCTGGGAGGGATTGGGGGCAAGAGGAGAAGGGGACAACAGAGGATGAGATGGCTGGATGGCATCACTGACTCAATGGATGTGAGTTTGAGTGAACTCCGTGAGTTGGTGATGGACAGGGAGGCCTGGCGTGTTGCAGTTCATGGGGTTGCAAATAGTCGGACACGACTGAGCGACTGACCTGAACTGAACTGAAGCTAGGATGATCTGGGATTTGACAGAGGAGATTTGGATGCACATTAATATCAATATACATAAAGAATTAGAATAAATATTTTACCATTCATGTAACTGAAGTTTGTTTTTAGGTTAATGTACACTATTGCAAAGAATAACAGCACATCTCCCAACTGGGCCTAAAAGAGTACTTTTAACCAGTGGCAATTATTTGCTTGTTTGCTAAACCAATGCTTTTTCTAATTATTCTGTTAAAGAAAAGTTAATGGAGACTCGTTCCTGGTTATAAAACAGAAAACTTGTGAAATGCAAACATGCCATGTTTGTGAAAGTGCAAATGTATTTGCAGTTAATGATTGGCAGTAAATTAAGGTTGTTATTTTCTCAAACATTGGCTACTTTGGGTAAAGAGAAGTAGAAACATCATCAGGTTTAATGAATTTGCCAATTGTCCTTATTGCATATTTGAATTTGTATATCTCTATATAATCAATCAATGAAGAAAAATCAACTTTGACTTAAAAGAGTAAAAGCCTACTAATTATTTTAGGATATATTTTCAATGTACTTTATTGTTGGTGCAAATATTTGTTTTCTTGATTAGAGAAAGTATCAAGTACAAGTTTGTAAATGGACTGCTTTATTGCAGAGAATCATTTTCCTTTTTGAACCTTTATTCATTCAAATTAAATGAAGTATTAGTTAATTGCTTTGCCATTCTATAAAGTGCTACACAAAAGTAAGCATCACCAGTTATACTTGTGGGCTGTGGCCCACAATGTTCTGTGTGTAGCTTCTTATGTACCATACCTTTTAAAATCTCAAGCAGGTCTTTTTAGTAAATGGAAGTGTGAAGACTTTAGCATTTGAGTCAATGTGGTCTGGTTGACAAGAGCAATCTGGGGCAGACAGGAAGGTCTGAGGCCTGGAAAAAGACAGATCTTTTGAAGGTGGGAAAACCACAGAAGTGAGGGGAATAACAGGTCAGGAAAATATCTTCACAGATAGAACACCCAATTCTTGAGTATAGAAACTGAGCAGTGGAGTAGGTGGAAAACATAGACTATGAGGACAAGTGGTATAAGATCAGGCAGTCCAGAGGTTTTGAACATGGCCTCTGGGATCACAGACACATAGATTTGAGTTTCACCTTCACTAATCAAAAGCTCTTTGGTTTGGGAAACATGAAAGTCTCTTTCTAATCTTCAAGTTGTGAAAGTGTTGGTTGTTCAGTTGTGTCTGACTATTTGCAACCCTATGGACTGTGGCCCACCAGGCTTCTCTGTTCATGGAATTCTCCAGACAAGAATATGGAGTGGGTTGTCATGCCCTCTTCCAGGGGATCTTCCCTACCCAGGGACTGAATGTTGGTCTGCTCCATTGCACACAGATTCTTTACCATCTGAGCTACCAAGGAGTCTCCTTCAAGTTATTCAAATATAAAATAAGACAATAGCAACCTTCTAAAGTCATCATTGTTAAGACAAATTTAGACAGTGTATATAAGGCATTAATATCGTTCCTGACAAACAAGGAGTGATTATTCACTTGTATGTGTGTGTGTGTTCAGTCATGTCCAACTCTTTGCAACCCCATAGACTGTAGTTTGCAAGGCTCTTCTGTCCATGGAATTCCTCAAGCGAGAATACTGGAGTGGGGTGCCATTTCCTTCTCTGGGGCATCTGCCAGACCCAGGGATTGAACTCACATCTCTTGTGTCTCCTGCATTGTCAGGTGAATTCTTTACCATTGCACTGCCTGGGAAGCCCGTTCATCAACTATTGCCCCATGTATATTTGGGCTCAGCAGTGAAGAATCCACCTGCAATGCAGGAGATACAAGAAATGCAGATTCAGTCCCTGGGTTGGGAAGACACCCTGGATCAAGGCATAGCAACCCACTCCAGTATTCTTGACTGGAGAATCCCATGGACAGAGGAACCTAGTGGGCTACAATCCAAAGTGTCACAAAGAGTTGGACATGACCGAAGTGACTGAGCACACACGCATGTATATTTAGGACAACTAGTTTCAAATCAGAATCAGTTGTTTTCAGCTGTGTGGAGAGGGTCACTTTTGATGTTTAGTATCAGGCAAATCCTCTTACTGAGGAAGAGGAAGATAACTCAGCCAGACCAGCAGGTCACCTATCACCATGTGAAGGAGGATGTACATGGCCTGGGTAGAGGATACACATTTGCCATTTGTCTTGCTGCTGTGGAGGTAAGTCTTCTCTTGACAACTGCACCTAACCTTTGCCCATGGATGAGACAGCAGACGGGCTTCATGGATTTGCTGGTCACCATCCAAGCACAGGTCTTTCTCATCAGCCTGATGCATGTTTATGACACCTGGATCACAGATGTGTATGTGTAATGGGAGGAGTTCTTGACACACAAGGAGGCAGAGGTGGTGTGGAAGGAATATAATGTTTCGGTGGAAATTAAGAGAACAGTGACAGACCTAATTACAAAGTGTCAGAGGTAACGAGACATTTACAGTGCTGAGGTCCTTTGACAATGTGTTTCAACACTTCATTTGACTTAGAATGATCTTAATTATTCTTCACACTTGAGCAAAACAAATCCAGCCATTCGCACAGACACATTTAATGCACCATAAAATGCATTAAATGAGCCCAAAGAAAGTGCCTCCAGACAATAGAAAGTGTTTTCATTAGATCTTCACTCCCAAATCTGGGTAAGAGCTGGCGAAGGAGCTGAAACTGAGTCAGAGTGTCACTCAGGCAGCGAAGTGGGCAGCTCTGAGGTCACACAGTTCATTGTTACCGTGGGTGCACCTTACCATGGTAACAATGAACAGCAGAGATGGTGCTTTATGCTAAGGAAGAACTTGGAGATGTGGAACAGATGGCTTGTTGTCTGTTTCTATTTTGAGCATGACTATGAGCAATGGATCCAATTATATAACTGGAAGGGGAGAACCATCTAAGACATTTGTGGTTGATGAGGTTGACTGTGGAGCCACAGATTGGCACCAGGTGCACTGCCAGTTCCGGCAATCTTGTAGTACCCGCTCAGAAGTAGCCATGGTAACCATGGGTAACTCCAAGAATCATACCCTAGACCTTCACTGGGAAAGGAAGTGAGAAGTGGCTACCACCAAGCCCAGCAGATGGTTTCTATCGTCATTACAGACAATATGGATATGAACACTTTACTTTCATTACAAAAGACTGAATAATTTAAAAAGACCTTCAGTTTTTAATCCCTCTGTCAAAGAAAGATTAAATACTCACTTGATGTTTAGTTAAATAATGAGTTAAATAAGTAGTGAGTATTTAGTTAAATACTCACTCACTTGATTAGTTTAGTGTTTCTTCAAGTGTTTCCCAGAATACTGAGAAGAGAGAGAATTATTTCATATTTAAGTAAATGACAAGCATATGTCCTAAAAGTGCTTTCTCCAAAGTTGATTTTGTAGTGCGTTAGAAGCATAATTCAATAAAAGTTTCCTTGTCAAATAAATTTGGGCAATGCAAAATCAAGTAGGCTTATTCACTAAAGGACATTACAATCTTTGATTTATGATATGAATTATGGATATGTGAGCACAGCATATAAAATACAGTAATCCCAAAATCCATTTGACTAGGGAGGGCTTTTTTCCTGTGCTTTCCCTTAGGGGAAGGTTGAGCAGGAGTATATTTTGAGCTGGTGCTTTGCAGATACCCCTTTTGGAAAAGGCCATTGTTGAGTAATTTAGGAATAATTAGGACAAAAATTATACAATTTAGCACTGTACAAATGGTTGAGATTTAACTGTTCTATTTGAGACCATCAAGCGTTCTTTACTTGTACTTGCTCCATGTATAAAATGAGAATTGTACCTCAGTTTTGAATTTTTTCATCAAAATCTCCATATATGTGGTCAGTATTGTTTTGGGTTCCTTCATGTTTCTATTTAGTCCTTCAAGTCATGTGAAGGAAAAACAAGCTGACTCATGGAAAAGTTTTCCAAATAGGAGATACTGAGTGAAAAGGAAAGCTGTCTAGTGACTGACATATCATATATTACTTTGTATTTCAAAAGACTTAAATTCCAAGGGCCTTGAAATTCTCAAAAACTTCACTGAGAAACATCATAACCTAAGAAATAGGTTCTATGCTCTGTTAAATACTTATTATATTCATCCTCCTATAATCTTTTGCAGCCACAGTACAGCACATTCCCAATCACAGACTTTTTAAAGACCAAGTTCTGCCTCAGAAAGTGTATCTTGAATAATGTAGAATTAATGGCTATGTAAGTCCCCCCCCCCACCTATGCTAGGTAACCCTATACTCAATTATGTAAGTTTTCAGACCACTAATAATCAAATCAGCCTAGACATTCTCAGCTTTGTTTGTATTCTTGTGGCACACCAAATTGACAGCAGACTTCTCGCTCAATATTTAATGGATTTTCTCAGGATATCTTTACTGATAATGAAAAGGACAATGGAGCCTGCAGTGTTGCAAGCTCACAACCAAAAATATGGCAATTGGGCTTGATAAGCAGGATCGAGACAGGAACGTGCTCACTCTGAGGCTGCTGGCATTAACGTGTTTACAGGAGAACAGGGAGCTTGAGTCTGCCATTACAGAATCACCTCTCAGCATGGGGCAGAGCTTTGTGGCTGGTTGGAAGATGAACGGGGTGTATGGTCAGAATGGGGGTGGGGACATGGGCCAGAGGCGAGCTCTGGGCTGAAGGGTCAGGGTCGGAGATCCACACTCTGCTCCAGACTTTGCTGCCATTCACTATTCCCTCGGGACATGTCTGGGCTGGGATTCACAGTCCTTGCCTTCCACCCTGCACCTTGTAAATCACCGTCAGAGTGGCCTCGGGGCCACTGGGCCCACTAATGTGCCCTCATATAGCACTGAGAGCTCCCATTCAGATGACCTCCATAAATTTTGTTACTTGGAGCTGAGTGCACTGGAGAATTAAGTGTATTTGAAAGGAAAAATTAATCATCCAAATTAAGTGGGGAAGATTCTGGTGTGATGTAGTAAAAGCATTATTGAATGGGAAAGAAGAGGTTATGGAGGGGTGTGGAGAAGAAATCGCATATCTGTGTGACTCTATGATTATAAACAGGAACTCTTTGTTCAGTATTGCAGATAGAGTCTTGATGCAATAATATTATAATAACTAAAATAATAATAACCATTTATCAAGTGCTTATGATACACCAAGTACTGTGCTAAGGGCCTCACGGGCTTCATTTCATTAAATTTTTACTACAAATAGTCATTGTTATAACCCACATTTTACTTATTAGGAAACTGAGGTCAGAGGGGTTTAGTAGCTCTCCAAGGTTGCACAGCTAGTTCACCGAACAGCTTGGTCATTGGATTCTAAAGATGGGAGATCTTAATCAAAAGTTGTGCTGATAATGAGTCATACTACTTGGGTGTGAGAGTAAAACAGATTTCAAGAAAACAGAAGACGTATTTCTTGCTGTCATGGAGTTTATGCTCAAGAAAGGAAGATAAAGTATTTCAAATAGTTAGTTAGATGTTTATATAGCTGTATGTGGCTGGGAAAGAGAAGTACAGGATTCCGTCAAGACATTTCACAGAAGCCCTTGACCAAACCCATGTTGTACTCCCTACATCATTCTGCCTTTATCCACAGCTTTAGGGACCAGCATACATTTTGTTGTTTGTTTAGTCACTCAGTCATGTCTGACTCTTCTGAGACTCCACAGACTGTAGGGAGCCAGGCTCCTCTGACCATGGGATTTTCCAAACAAGATTACTGGAATGGGTTACCATTTCCTCCTCCAGGAGATCTTCCTGACCCAGGGACTGAACCCACATCTCTGCAGCTCCTGCACTGCAGGTGGATTCTTTACCACTAAGCCACCGGGCAGCATATATACAATGCACAACAGAGTGAGTTAGGAAATTCAGGTCCATCCCTCCCATCGCAAGTTGTAGTGTTCACTGATTCTCAGTTCAAGAAGTATCAAATACATTTTCAATACACATATTATCATCTTCTGTGTCTTATATGTCTATTGGATAAAAAGTATATCTTTATAGCAGGTTTGTCTCAGTTCAGTTCAGTTCACTCATGTCTGACTCTTTGAGACCCATGGACTGTAGCACACCAGGCTTCCCTGTCCAGCACCAACTCCTGGAGCTTACTCAAACTTATGTCCACCAAGTCAGTGATACTGTGCAACCATCTTATCCTCTATTGTCCCCTTCTACTCTTGCCTTCAATCTTTCCCAGTAAAAGGGTATTTTCAAATGAGTTAGTTATTCGCATCAGGTGGCTAAAGTATTGGAGCTTCAGCTTCAACATCAGTCCTTTCAATGAATATTCAGGATTGATTTCCTTTAGGATGAACTGGTTGGATCTCCTTGCAGTCCAAGGGACTCTCAAGAGTCTTCTCCAACACCACAGTTCAAAAGCATCAATTCTTCGGCACTCAGCTTTCTTCACAGTCCAACTCTCACATCCATACATGACCACTGAAAAAACCATAGCCTTGGCTAGACGGACCTTTGTTGGCAAAGTAATGTCTCTGCTTTTTTTTTTTTTTTTTTGTCTCTGCTTTTTAATACGCTGTCTAGGTTGGTCATAACTTTTCTTCCAAGGAGCAAGCAGCTTTTAATTTCATGGCTGCAGTCACCATCTGCAGTGATTTTGGAGCCTCCCAAATAAAGTCTGTCACTGTTTCCATTGTTTCCCCATCTATTTGCTTTGAAGTTATGGGACCAGATGTCATGATCTTAGTTTTCTGAATGTTGAGTTTTAAGCCAGCTTTTTTTATTCTCCTCTTTCACTTTCAAGAGGAGAGTAAAAAAGCTCTTTAGCTCTTCTTTGCTTTCTGCCATAAATGTGGTGTCGTCTGTATATCTGAGGTTATTGATATTTCTCCCGGCAATCTTGATTCCAGCTTGTGCTTCATCCAGCCCGGCATTTCTCATGATGTACTCTGCATAGAAGTTAAATAAACAAAGGTGACAATATACAGCCTTGATGTACTCTTTCTTGATTTGGAACCAGTCTGTTTTTCTAAGTACAGTTCTAGCTGTTGCTTCTTGACTGTATGCAGATTTCTTAGGAGGCAGGTCAGGTGGTCTAATATTCCCATCTCTTGAAGAATTTTCCACAGTTTATTGTGATCCACACAGTCAAAACCTTTGGTGTAGTCAATAAAGCAGAAATAGATGTTTTTCTGCAACTCTCTTGTGTTTTCGATGATTCATTGGATGTTGGCAATTTGGCAGGTTTGTCTACTTGATCTTCATGCCATTTTTGAGCTTCATAGCTGTGGCAAGAGAATAGAGGCACATCTAAAATTCTGATCCCCAGTCGTTTATTACCACCCTGATCATGCTTATTCCTTCCAGAGGAGTCAGAGGCAGAGTGTGGGAGTGTGCATCTGGGTCCACTGCTCATTTGGATCCCAGTGGGGTTGAGTTTCAGTGGCCAAATGGGACTCTGGAAACTGCATGCGCTTGGTGAGTTCATTCTCTCCTGGGGGGGTTTAGGCGGTCTTCCAGAGGGACTTTTCCTCAGCAGAACCCTACCATCTGCTCTTCTCTACCCTGGCACTGGCAGGGGGTGGTTTCATCTCAAGTCAGGTTCTTTAGAAACAGGTCCTGGGACAAGGTGCTCTTTGAGAAACCCCTAAGGGAAGTGGGGAAACAGGATCTGGAAGCGGGAGGGGTGAGAGCCCTGCAGGGGTGTTTCTCAGGCCTGATCCCTGAGGGTTCTAAGTCATGTGCAGAGGTGGAGGCCAGTGGGCCTGGCTCTTATATCCATGTTAGTCCTCTTAGCCCAAGAAGAGCTAACCTCCTGGGGGTCTCCAGAAACCAAAGAGCTAGGGGTGGTTTCAACAGCAGCAGGATCTGAAGGGGGCCTCTGTTCTAGACCCACAGCAGGGTGCACTCCAACCACTCTTGAGTCCCAGTCCTTCAGTGGGGATTGTGGAAGTTTATAACACAAACACGCATATTTTCACCTTTCTGATGAAAGCCCAGCAGACGGAGAAGGGGGAACTCAGGTGCTGACATCAGAAAGATCTCTGGATTCTAAGTTTCCTGCTTCTCAGTGGGGAGAAGGTGGTCCTGCCAGTGGGAACATCTCTAGATTATGATCCCAGGATTGCAAAGCTGTTTTAAAGCACCTGTCCTTCAGAACAGATGTCCTCTGGTATGGAGTCAAGAAGTGACATTCTATCACTTAGGGACAGTCTCCACATGGGCCACAGAAAGAGGAACCAGTTTAACACACTGTAAATTCACTCTCACAAGTAATACAATTACGATTCTTCCTGCATCTGTACATTTCAGACTGCAAATGTTACAGTGCAGGAAACATAATCTATTAACTTTTTTATACTCAAATGTTTAATTCCAGTCGATTTACAATTTGAATAATTGCTTCAATAACTTGTTTATGAATGTCAATCATTCCAGAATGAGTTCGTTAAACCAATCCTCTGGTAAAACTCTGTAAAATGTCTTCTCAAGAGAAAATGACCCTTTTAAAATAAATTTCTTTCACAAGTCTTGAAAGGTGTGAACCAAATAAAGAAAAGGTAAGATATTTTCTTTCTAAGTCTTTGAAGCCTATTGTGTGTCTTTGCCAGAAAAAGAATGCTAAATGCTGAGTTCCCTTCTCAAGAGTTGCTGTGGTTTTATTCCCTTGGTGTATTTTCTTCTAGAATCCTAGATTCTGCAGTTAATGTGTGGAGTAGTTGTTTAGAATGCCATGCTTCACTGAATAATCTCCTCTTCTCCCATTTTTCATGGAGCGATGTCCAATTAATTTCACATTGTCTTTTTGATGACTGCAACCAATTGGTTGTTTCAAGTCAGAAGATTTTACCCAGATAGAAATAATTATGGTGAGTAAATGAGCTATATAGCCAAAACAGAGAATCGATTTAGCCCTTTGTTTACATGCTGACACTTCTAATTTTTACATTCTGACTTAAATCAATGACAGATTCTCTTCAAAAAAGACGTACATCAAGAGTCCCAATTTATAGATTTGCTGGTTGTTTACATGTTGGAAAACTTGCCTGATATTATGTCCTAATTTTACAATTTATACTGTATGTATCATTTTGCTGCTGTTCTCTAATTACACTAATTAAATGAATTATGTTTTTTGAGCAAATGAAGACATTTTAGGTAAGGAAGTAAAGGCCTCCAAAGAATAAGGATTTATGTATCTGTGTGTGGGCCTCCATGAACCTCTCATGTGTCTGTGCCAGGCCAGGGCTTTCCTTCAAGGGGGAAGCATCTATCCTAAAAGGATGCATTCCTTTATAATTTCTAGGAGCCGTGGGAAGACAGATCCATAATTCTTAATGAAAGCAGGGATCAGTGACTGATAAGACAACTCCAAAAATACACAAAACAAAGAAAAGAAATTAAATTCAAGGAAAGTGGAAATCAATATTGACTCAAAGAAACTATAAATCTTGATATTCCATACAGTAAGTATGCATGTTTATCATTACTCGTTTGAACATATGAACTGAAATCACATTTAAGGCCTCCTGGAAAGCAGCCAGATTTCTACTTGCCTGTAGCAAAAGATGACTTATGCCAGGTAAGTGGTAGAAAAGAACTGATTTAATTAATCTTATAACCAAGGTTTTGTGACTGAGGAAGAGTGAATTGGGAAAAAGGCTAGCAAGACATTTTCTAACATTTATTTATAAAAATAATTTAAAATAGCCTACTGTATCTTATACATGCTTGAGGTTAACTGTCTTCAAGTTGTATAACCACCTCATCTACTCTGACTAGCATCAGATCAGGTCAGTGAACCTACTGATTTTCTTCTCCAGTTGAATAGTCATGGATCACTTCTGTATGGGCTTTACAACAGTTCATTAATTTATTTTAAAAATAGTTATTTGATGTTTATTATGTGATAGACTGTTCCAGGTGCCAGGGATATGATGATGAGGCAAATGGACAAAGTTGCTTCCCTCACAGAACTTACTCTCTAGTCTTTATGATAAACAAGAAAGAAGGAAACATATATATCCCATATTTACAGGTCAGGATGAGTCTATGAAGAAAATGGACAGAGTAAGGAGATAGAGTGTGAGGAAAGGGAGTGCTATTTTAAAAAGTCTGTCAGGGAAGGCATCTTTGAGGAGATGTCCTTTGAGTAGAAACTTTAAGTGACATAATCTATATGACTACGTTAAATCAAGATGAATCTGAAAAGATGTAATCTACATGAATATTTCAGGGCATAGAGAACACAAGCCCTGAAGTAGACATGTACTTGTGTTGGGGTGCTGCATCACTGACATGAGCTCAGTAGAGCTAGCTAAATTATTATCCAGGTTGGTGGTAAGGGGAAAAGATTGAGAAGAAAGGCAAGATTTTAATGCTGAAACCAATAAGAGATTCCAGAAGTAGGGTCCTGATGGGGCCAAAGCCTGAAATGTTTAGGCAATTCTAAAGCTGGTGATGAGATTTCACAGAGCCAATTGCAAGAGGAGCCAAGGTGAGGAGCCAGCATGATCAGGAAGCCCACAGGAGGAGTGTTGATGTAGACTCACAGGGTGTGGAGTAAGGGGTGGTGAATATGGGACAGTTTCTGAGCCAAAGGCTGACATCTGTCAATTACTTAAGGTTTGTCTGTCTGTTTCACAAGTGTGCCATGTGCTCTAGAAAGGTTGGATAGGTGATCCCTGGAGTCATGCAGGGTGAGGTAGAGAACCAACTGAATCCCAGAAGGATCAGCTCTAGTGTAAAGCATTCTATAAAGCTGAGGTGTGGGCATAGTGGATGGGTCTGAGAGGAAGTGCAGTTTCTAGGCTTATCGAGGACTGGAAATAAAGTTGGCTGCTCAGAGTGGAAATTGGCCATTTTGTTACCTGAAGTCCAGCACATACATGGGTTAATTGTCCAAGTAATTCGACTGTAGGATGTAAGTACTTTTTAGCAAACATGTTATTTGCTTGGTTTGACCCAGAGCATAAGGATCTTTCCAGACCTTGTAAACTATGCCCATTTCTTCTCCCTACGTGTACACATAAACCTGCACACACACACACACACACACACACACACACACACACACACATAGTCCATAGGTACTAACCTCAGAGCTGTTTTTTCATTCATTCATCCATTTAGCAAACAATGATTGAATCGCTATTTTGTGGCATGTCTGAAGAGACAAAAATAAATAGCAACTTGTCCCCTTCGTAGATCACAGTCTTGTCATGACAAAAGGGATTGTGTAACTCAGTGAAGCTATGAGCCATGCTGTGCAGGGCCACCTGAGATGGATGGGTCATAGTGATCCACTGAAGGAAGGAATGACAAACCACTCCAGTATTCTTGCTGCAAGAACTCCATGAACAGGAAGAAAAGGCAAAAGGATATTAAAGTGGAAGATGAGCCCCCCAGGTCAGAAGGTGTCCAGTATGCTACTGGAGAAGAGTGGAGGGCAATTGCTAGTAGCTACAGAAAGAATGAAGTAGCTGGGCCAAAGAAGAAATGATGTTCAGCTGTGGATGTGTCTGGTAGTAAAAGTCCAATGCTGTAAAGAATGATAATGCATAGGAACCTGGAATGTTATGTCCCCGAATCAAGGGAAATTGGACATGACCAAGAAGGAGAAGGCAAGAATGAACATAGATATATTAGAAGTCAGTAAAACAAAATGGACAGGAATGGACAAATTTAATTTGGATAACCATTATATCTACTACTGTGGGCAAGAATCCCTAGAAGAAATGGAGTAGCCCTAATAGTCAACAAAAGAGTCCAAAATGCAGTACTTGGGTGCAATCTCAAAAATGACAGAATGATCTGGGCTCATTTCCAAGGCAAACCATTCAACATCACAGTAATCCAAGTCTATGTCCCAACCACTAATGCCAAAGAAGCTGAAGTTGACCAATTCTATGAAGATCTATAAGACCTTCTAGAACTAACATCAAAAAAGGTACCTTTTTTATTATAGTGGATTGGAATGCAAAAGTAGGAAGTCAAGAGATACCTGGAGTAACAGGCAAGTTTGGCCTTGGAATACAAAATGAAGCAGGGCAAAGGCTAACAGAGTTATGCCAAGAGAACACAGTAGTTTATAGCAAACACTCTCTCCCAGCAACACAAGAGATGACTCTACACATGGACATCATGAGATGGTCAATACAGATTGACTATATTCTTTGCAGCTGATGATGTAGAAGCTCTATACAATATCAGCAAAAATAAGACCTGGAGCTGACTGTGGCTCAGATCATGAGCTCTTATTTCAATATTCAGGTTTAAATTGAAGAAAGTGGGGAAAACCACTGGGCCACTCAGGTATGACCTAAATCAAATCCCTTTAATGAATAGATTCAAGAGATTAGATCTAGTAGACAGAGTGCTTGAAGAACTATGGACAGAAGTTCGAAACACTGTACAGGAGACAGTGATCCTAAACTATCCTAAGGAAAAATAAGTGCAAAAATGTAAAGTGGTTGTCTGAGGAGGCTTTACAAATAGCTGAGGAAAGTAGAGAAGTGAAAGGTAAGGGAAAAAGGGAAAGATATACCCAACTGAATGCAGAGCTCCAGAACATAGCAAGGAGAGAAAAGAAGGCTTTCTTAAATGAACGATGCAGAGAAATAGGGAAAAGCAATAGAACGGAAAAGACTAGAGATCTCTTCAAGAAAATCAGAGATATCAAGGGAACATATTATGCAAGGATGGGCATGATAAAGGACAGAAACTGTAAGAATCTAACAGAAGCAAAAGAGGTTGAGAAGAAGTGGCAAGAATATGCAGAAGAATAATACAAAAAAAAGTTCTTAATGCCCTGGATAACCATGATGCTGTTGTCATTCACTTTGAGCTGGACATCCTGGAGTGTGAAGTCAGGAGGGCCTTAGGAAGTATTACTATTAATACAAACAAAGCTAGTGGAGGATATGGAATTCCAGTTGAACTATTTAAATTCTTAAAAGATGCTGCTACTAAAGTGCTGCACTCAATATGCCAGTAAATTTGGAAAACTCAGCAGTGGCCACAGGACTGGAAAAGGTCAGTTTTCATTCCAATCCAAAGAAGGGTAATGCCAAAGAATGTTCAAACTACCGCACACGACTGCACTCATTTCACATGCTAGCAAGGTAATTCTCAAAATCCTTCAAACTAGGCTTCAGCAGTATATGAACTGAGAACTTGCAGATGCACAAGCTGGATTTAGAAAAGGTAAAAGAACCAGAAATCAAATTGCCAATATTCATTGCATCAGAGGGAAAGCAAGGAAATTCCAGAAAAACATCTACTTCTGCTTTGTTGACTATATTAAGGGCTTTGACTCTGTGGGTCACAACAAACTGTGAAAAATTCTTGAAGAGATGGGAATACCCGACTTTACCTGTCTCCTGAGAAATCTATACGTGTGTCAAGAAGCAACAGTTAGAACTGGACATGGAACAACTGACTGGTTCAAAATTGGGAAAGGAGTACCCTGCTTATTTAACTTATATGCAGAGTATATCATTCAAAATGCTGGGCTGGATAAATCATAGGCTGGAATCAAGATTGCTGGGGGAAATACCAACAACCTCAGATATGCAGATGATACCACTCTAATGACAGAAATGGAAGAGGAACTAAAGAGCCTCTTGACGAAGGTGAAAGATGAGAGTGAAAAGCTGGCTTAAAACTCAACGTTCAAAAAACTAAGATCGTGGGATCTGATCACATCACTTCATGGCAATTAGAAGGGGAAAAATTGGAAGCATGACAGATTTTCTCTCCTTGGGCTCCAAATTCACTGCAGACGGTGACTGCAACCAGGAAATTAAAAGTCACTTGCTCCTTGGAAGGAAAGCTATGACAAATCTAATGAAAGTGAAAGTGTAAATAATTCAGTCATGTCTGATTGTTTGTGACCTCGTGGATGTAGTCCACCAGGTTCCTCTGTCCATGTGATTTCCCAGGCAATAATACTAGAGTGGGTTGCCATTCCCTTCTCCAGGGGATCTTCCTTATGCAGGGATCGAACCCAAGTCTCCTGTGCTGCAGGCAGATTCTTTACTGTCTGACCCACCAGGGAGGCCCTCAAACCTAAACACTGTATTAAACAGCAGACGTCACGTTGCCAACAAAGGTCCATATAGTCAAACTATGTTTTTTCCCAGTAGTCATGTACGGATATGAGAGTTGGACTGTACAAAAGGCTGAGTGCTGAAGAATTGATGCTCTTGAATTGTGGTGTGGAGAAGACTCTAGAGAGTCTTTTGGAAAATAAGCAGATCAAACCAGTCAATCCTAAAGGAAATCAACCCTGAATATTCATTGGAAGGACTCAACCTGAAGCTAAAGCTCTGATACTTTGGCCACCTGATAAGAAGAATTGACTCATTGGAAAAGACCTTGAAGACTGTAAAGACTGAAGACAAAAGGAGATGGGTGCAGCAGAGGATGAGATGGTTGGATAGCATCACTGACTCAACGGACATGAATTTGAGCAAACCCTGGTGTCTGGTGTGCTGAAGTCCATGGGGTTGCAAAAAGTTGTATACAAGTTAGCAACTAAACCATATTGTAGCAGGTCTGAAGATACAAAACTAAATAACAGCTGGTCCCTGACTTTAAGGAACTTCAGTCTTCTGATTCCAGGCTGAGCTACTTCCTTCAAGGCCCTTTTGATTTTTCAAGGAACAAATTCTTTCTTGTTGGACCCCATGCCATCCCTTAGGACTTTGAATCCATGTGGCTGTGCTTGCAGGTCGTTTGCTAGCTCTTTGGCCTCTGCCCTAGGAATGGATCATTTTTTCTCTCTCTGTCAGAGTCAGGCTCCTAGACCCTGTTTAATGTCTATACTTTCAACGTTGCTACTCTCTAGTCTTATCTTTTCTTGTTAAAGGTGACAATATTATGCTTGCATTGTCCATCGCCACCTAGCAACTGATAGCCACTTAGAGTTTAAAGCATCTTACCCAGAGATTTTCCCAAACTCTTGAAACATCTAGTCCCTGCCTCTGCTGCCTCAATTCTCAGTCTTGTTTTATCTTAGAGGCATTAGGAGGTACTAAGAGAAGGGAAGAGATATCCATTCACACTGCCCTCTGGGAAGTAACACTACCTTCTTTTTCTGGTGGGTTTAAAATTTAATAAAATAGTTCCTGGTAAAATAATTGCTTGAACTATAATTAATTAATTTTATTTAGATTTTCCTGGTGGCTCAGATGGTAAAGAATCTGCCTGCAATCAGAAGACCCAGGTTTGATCCACGGGTTGGGAAGATCCTCTGGAGAAGAGAATGGCTACTCACTCCAATATTCTTGCCTGGAGGATTCCAGGGCTACAGTCCATGGAGTTGCAAAGAGTTGGGCACAACTGAGTGACTAACACACTAACATTCTCATGCTTGATCCAGCTTCTTTTAATAGGAATATAAAGTAGAATAGAGATAGAAAGTTGAAACAGAAATATAAGATTTTAGCTAAGAAAAATTAAGGACATTCTTTTTATATCTTTACTGTGGCACATAGGAGAGCTATGAAAATGAAGAGAAATGACACTTTAAGCCCCTCCTGTGAGCCAGATGTTTCAAATAAGCTCCTCATAATAACTGAAAACTACAGAGCATGTTAAAGGAGGTCAGATAATTATTAAATGTTATAAAACTAATAAGTGGAAGTTGGGAAGTGAATCGAGTGCTTTGTGATGTTGGAATTAGTCATTTGTTCTTTATCACGTTTTGACCTGGATCTAGAATTAGCTAGCTGCATGACCCCGGCCTTACTGGCCTGAATACCAACTTTGGAGAAATGATGAGATTACGCCCAGGCTTCTGAGTACATGTCCGTGGCTATTGTACATATATGAATATGAATATAACCTTCATATTCATGGTTGGAAATAGTTCCTCAGGATTTTTCTGAATCCAGGTTCATTTAAATAAGAAATAGTGGCCTATGTTTTAACAAGATTCCTGTTGTTTTTCCTTAAGTTTTGACATTATAAAGCTGTGCAGTGTGATTGTTTTGTGCAAATTCTTTCAGGAAGGCACTTGAATGCTTTTGCAGTTGCTTTTCTCATCATTCCACTCCTATTCAGGGAGACATTACAAGCATCTCTCAAAATATACCTGTATCCATCAGATTTAGAAGGAGGAACAAGTTTGACCATTTATAGCAATATGAAGTAAAACTGACAGAGATTTAATTGTGAAATGCCTCTGTTCTACCTAGTAATTTTCTAAAATGAACCAAGTCAGTTGATCGATACATTAAAGAATCACGGGAAATTAGAAGGATAATGTCTATCTCAAAAAAGATGACTTGACACAATATTATAATAACTTAGAGCAACCAAAGTACTTTAAAAATTAATGTGAAATTCGCCATCGATCATTTTAGACTTTAGTGGCCAAGGCACTGCATTTGTATAACACAATTGCTCAGTTGCAGAGCGGCATTAGTTTTCAGACCAGAGAAGGGGAATTTAATGAAATGAGCACTGACCTTTGTGACTGATGAAAATGAGAATCAGCATCTCTGGACACTTCTTGTTTCACGTTGTTCTTAATTGGACAATATTACAGAAATGACAAGAAATGAAACTTGATATTGATGGAAATTGCTTTAACAGATGGGAGCATTTTGACACAGTAATTTCAAGGTTCTCTAATTTGAAGGTGGCTGAGTTGTATTTTTTAAAACTAATAGTACATTTATAAACCAATATCAGAGGAGACATTTGCACCAAATGTCTAAAGTTGATCTATAAAATTTCACCGTCCAGGGATAAAATGACATGAAAATTCAGGTCATTTAACTATGTGCATGAAAGAGACAATTTGTCAGGTGTCTAACAACTTCAGACAGAAATACCAGACAAATCTGGGACTTGTCAGCATTATACAGAAGCCACAAATTGGGCTGACAAAAGCCAGTACCTTTTGATAATTATTCTGTATACACCAAACACACTGGGATCTACAGCAAGCAGAGAGCCCTGGAAAAAAGTCCTAACAGATTCACACAGGAACTCCAAGCAGGCTTGCACTGTTATGAATAGAAATTGCTGAGAGATATTAGAATTAAGGTCACTTGAAAACTGGACTGGACAACATCACAAGAAATTGCCCATAGAACAAAATATCTGAAGCTCTGTATCCCTCAAGGTCCTGCTAAACCTCCTCTATGGGGCTTAAATCTCCTACTTTAGCCCTAATCTGTTACATGCTACACTGCACCTCACATACTCAAAGCATACCTGCCTCTCCTACACACACACACACACACACACACACACACAGAAAATAACCAGTCTCTGCCAGAAAAATGATCATATCAGTAAGATAATTGTTGGTTTGGCTTCCCTTTCTGACTTTTAAAAATCTTCATGAGTGTTCTCTTCCACTCTTGGGTACCAAGGCCTCACTGATTTATGAGCCTTTTTCTACAAAAAGGCAAGTGTTGATCTATTCCACAGATACCCTTTGACAAATTCGTTTACTGGTCTGAGATGTGAACCATGCCCTTTGCTATAACCAGCACACCACCTTTCTTTGTGAAAGATGCTTTATTCCATAGGATGGTTATTTATTCAGAACAACCTAGGAAGGACAGAATCTAGAGAAATGGATCTTCCCCTTGGGGAAGGCAGGCATGGGGAAAAGGGATGCAGTGCAAATAAGAGTCTGCCAGGTGGGGCATGGAATCCAACAAGCATAGCTAGGGCTGAGGAGGTTGAGTACACAGGTAGGGGAAAGTGAGAGCAAGCTCAAGGTTAGGCGATGTTAAGTTAGATTTGAATACCAGCTCCAATACTTGCTAAAAATAGGTGAAATATTGTGCTTGTATCTATTTGTCACTCCCACTGTATAATTGTAAGGGATTTGATACAGATTGTACCTGAAAAGTCTAGTGGTTTTCTCTACTTTGTTCAATTTAAGTCTAAAGTTTGCAGTGAGGAGTTCATGATCTGAGCCACAGTCAGCTCCAGGTCTTGTTTTTGCTGACATTGTATAGAGCTTCTACATCATCAGTTACAAAGAATATAGTCAATCTGTATTGACCATCTCATGATGTGCATGTGTAGAGTTGTCTCTTGTATTGCTGGAAGAGAGTGTTTGCTATGAACCAGTGTGTTCTCTTGGCATAACTCTGTTAGCCTTTGCCCTGCTTCATTTTGTACTCCAAGGCCGAATTTTCTGTTATTCCAGGTATCTTTTGACTTCCTACTTTTTCATTCCAGTCCCCTATGATGAAAAAGACATCTTTTTTGGGTGTTAGTTCTAGAAGGTCTTATAGGTCTTCATAGAACCATTCTACTTCAGCTTCTTCAGCATTATTGGTTGGGGCATACTTGGAATACTGTGATATTGAATGGGCCTTAGGAAGCATCACTATGAACAAAGCTAGTGGAGGCGATGGAATTCCAGTTGAGCTATTTCAAATCCTAAAAGATGATGCTGTGAAAGTACTGCATTCAATATTCCAGCAAATTTGGAAAACTCAGCAGTGGCCACAGGACTGGAAAAGGTCAGTTTTCATTCCACTCCCAAAGAAAGGCAATGCCAATGATTGTTCGAACTACTGCACTATTGCACTCATCTCACACACTAGCAAAGTAACACTCAAAATTCTCCAAATCAGGCTTCAACAGTACATGACCGTGAATTTCCAGATGTTCAAGCTGGATGTAGAAAAGGCAGAGGAATCAAAGATCAATCATATGTTGGATCAAGCAAGAGAGTTCCAAAAAACATTTACTTCTGCTTTATTGACTACCCCAAAGCCTTTGACCGTGTGGATCAAAACAAACTGGAAAATTCTGAAAGAGATAGGAATACCAGACCACCTTACCTGCCTCCTGAGAAACCTGTATGCAGGTCAAGAAACAACAGCTAGAATTGGATATGGAACAATGGACTGGTTACAAATTGGGAAAGGAGTACATCAAGGATGTATACTGTCACCCTGTTTATTTACCTTATATGCAGAGTACATCATGCGAAATGCCAGGCTGGAAAACACACAAGCTGGAATCCAGATTGCTAGGAGAAATATCAATAACCTCAGATATGCAGATGACACCACCCTTATGGCAGAAAGAAAAGAAGAACTAAAGAGCCTCTTGATGAAAGTAAAAGAGGAGAGTGAAAAACTCAACATTCAGAAAACTAAGATCATGACATCCATTCCCATCACTTCTTGGTAAATAGACGGGGAAAAAATGGAAACAGTGAGAGACTTATCTTTTGGGGCTCTAAAATCACTGCAGATGGTGCCTACAGCCATGAAATTAAAAGAAACTTGCTCCTTGAAAGAAAAACCATGACCAACCTAGACAGCATATTAAAAAGCAGAGACATTGCTTTGCCAACAAAGGTCTGTCTAGTCAAAGCTATGGGTTTTCCAGGAGTCATGTATGGATGTGAGAGTTAGAATATAAAGGGAGCTGAACACTGAAGAAATGATGCTTTTGAATTGTGGTGTTGGAGAAGACTCTTGAGAGTCTCTTCAACTGCAAGGAAATCCAATCAGTCCATCCTAAAGGAAATCAGTCCTGATATTCATTGGAAGGACTGATGTTGAAGCTGAAACTCCAGTACTTTGGCCACCTGATGCGAAGAACTGAATCTTTGAAAAGACACTTTTGCTGAGAAAGATTGAAGGCAGGAGAGAAGGGGACAACAGGGGATGAGATGGTTGGATGGCATCACCGACTCAATGGACATGAGTTTGAGCAAGCTCTGGGAGTTGTGATGGACAGGGAGCCTAGTATGCTGGAGTCTATGAGGTTGCAAAGAGTTGGACAGGACTGAGTGACTGAACTGAGCTGATTGTGCTTGTCCCTGAATTCATCCTATATTTCAGTTCAGTTCAGTTGCTCAGTTATGTCCAACTCTTTGTGACCCCATGGACTGCAGCATTCCAGACTTCCCTGTCCATCACCAACTCCTGGAGCTTGCTGCAAACTCATGTCCATCCAGTCAGTTATGCCATCCAACCATCTCATCCTCTGTTGTCCCCTTCTCCCCTTGCCTTCAATCTTTCCCATCATCAGGGTCTTTTCCAATGAGTCAGTTCTTTGCATCAGGTGGCCAAAGTATTGGAGCTTCAGCTTCAGCATCAGTCCTTCCAATGAATATTCAGGACTGATTTCCTTTATGATTGACTGGTTTGATCTTTTTGCATTCCAAGGAACTGTCAAGAGTCTTCCCCAACACTGCAGTTCAAAATAATCAATTCTTTGGTGCTCAGCTTTCCTTATGGTCCAACCCTCACCTCCATACTTGACTACTGAAAAAATCATAGCTTTGACTAGATAGACCTTGGTTGGCAAAGTAATGTCTCTGCTTTTTAGTATGCTGTCTATGTTGGTCATAGCTTTTCTTCCAAGGAGCAACCTTTTTTTAATTTCATGGCTGCAGTCACCATTTGCAGAGAATTTGGAGGGACGCTCTAAAAATATAATTATAGCTATCTTAGGCTACCCAAGGGATAGTCTACCTGTTGTCACTTAAGCACTAACTGCAAATTTTAACCATGATCTTTCTGTCTTCAGGTACTCCCTCCCCTCTCATCTTTAGTTCTGTGTCTTTTTACCTCTGATTCATTACTGCCACCACTCTCAGCACCACCACTGCTGCCAGCTTTACATTGTGGTGATTGCTGAACAGCCACCTCAGAATCTCATGGCCCAGAAAATCTGCTGTCACAAACCACCTGGTGGCCAGGACAGCCAGCAGAGTTAGAGAGCAGGATGTAGTTGCTTTAGAACTCTTTGGTATTAAGACTGGTGAGAAGACAGTAAGAGAAAGAGCAAGATATGCTCAGAGTGGGGGCTCGAAGTGTTAGTTACAGAAGAGGGGTGAAAATAGACTATACTACTTTTCAAAACATTAGCTGTTTTTCCTGGGAAAGCATTACCTTCTTTCCCCACTGCCACTCACTTGCACTGGTAAATGAAATGAATGAAAGTGGTGGGTGTCATTTCTGAAAATACTCTCGAGGGCCTAGCAGCATACGGGAATCCATGTTCTTTCTCTGTTCCATTTGCAGCAAAGACCAGTACTGATCCAGAACAAAGACTTCTTCAGCTTGCATCCCTATCTATCTATTTACTTATGAATAAGCTTCTGTTGTAGGCCACTATGATTTATCTTACTTCAACCTAGCCTAACTTATTATAAGACAGTTCCAGGAACAAAGCAATTCCAGCCATTAGTGAATTATATTTAGGGTGTATGTGTGTGTGCATCTGTGTGTACAATACATGTGTGTAAGTTAGAAAAATACACAGGAAAAAAGGTCAACAGCAACAAAGATGACAAGTACTGGGAACTAATCAAAAATAAAACAGAAAAACTAAAAATTTGACTTGCCTTGGCTATAATACAATTGATGCTGATTATAGTAAGTTTTGTGAACTGCCTGCCATTTGAGACTAATTTATATGCAGCATAATAAAAATTATGCATAGCATTAAAATATGTACCTGATTAACTCTGTTGCAAGCTTTGCTTGATTACAATAGCCTCTCTGTGTGTATATTCAATCTTTGTAATTTGTTGTTCATACAGTAATTTAAAATAATCTGTGAAAATATTTCCATTAAAAGGATCAAATTAGGATGCTTGCTGTAGGTGTACCTATAGAATAGAAGGATAGGCAACTAAGAAGAGAAAAATGAGAACCTGAATAAATCGATAGGACCAACTGACTTGGCCCATGCAAACATTTATTTATTGCATTGTATTTCCTCTAGGCTCAGTTATAAGCCTTGTATCACTGCAGTCACTCTTGTCTATATTCATGGCTTTGACTACCCACAATTAATTAAATATCTTCCAAAATTATGTCTCTAGCCTCTCTTGCTTCTATGAACTGTTTACATATATTAAGACATTCAACTTCCTGTTCACCATTTCTACTTGAATGTCTTCAAGGTACCCTAACTCCAACATGTTCAAGATCACATTTCATGGTCTGTTGCATAAGTGGGTCCTCTTCTCTTTCACTTTCCTACTCCCAGTTAATCTTCAACTACTGTTGATTTTATCCTTAAATATTTTTATTCTGTTTTCTTATTGATAGCTACACTTTTACCACTCTCGTTTATCATCATCTTCAATCTGAAAGCTTACCAGTCTCCCCACACCTACTACATCCCTTCCAACTTATCGTCCACATTGCATGTAGGGCGTTTTCTATCAAAGCACAGATATGATTATTTGACCTTATTGTTTAAAATTTTTATACTTTTTCCCATTGCTCTTCTGGTGAAAACAGAAATGTTTAACATGCCATAAATCTACCTGAACAGTGGATCTTATCAAGTTCTCCTCTCCTTCCCTCCACTCTCACTTTGCTTTCATAAATGCCTCTTCTCAATCTGGTGGGTTATCTGTCGGTTAGTTCCATCTTCCTTTCAAAAGAGGAGCAAGCAACTCAACCTGGTAGATCAGAGTACTGCAGGGATTGGCTCAGAGTTGGGCATTATATCCAGAGGATGAGTTAGTGAGAACCTTATTCAGACATTTAATATGGAGCCTAGGAGAAGGAAAACCTCTTTTCTTCTGAGATAAGAGCTCTTAGGTCTTCCTCTAAGGCAAGTCTTTTTGACCATGTGGAGAAAATCTGCCTGAGATGGAGCTAATGCAGAGGGGAAGTAAGTCAAGCGATGAAGAGGAGACTGATGACTGGTAACATTCGTCAGGCCAGTGCTGAAAGCTAGTGCCAGTACTTGGACTTTTCATTTACATGACTCAGTAGGGTCTTTTTGATTTTGGCTAATTTAAATTGAGTTAATATCATAACTAAATGTTTCCTTCATAAGAGGGAACTTTATCTTTGTTCTACAGCCATCTCTCCTCACCTTACACCAAGTTAATGATTTCAGAGCTTAGCTTAAATATTATTCTTTAGGAAGGTGCTTCTTAATCCTCCAAACAAGATAAGCTATCTATGTTACGTCTATGATGACATGATTCTTTTCTGTCTTTCCCACGTGATTCTAAGCTCCATGAGGGGACATTGCAGTGGCCTCCAGTATGCTTGGTACCTTGCCAAGTGCCTGATAATAAATATTTTTGAATGAATGATTTAAGAGAGAATAACTTGATGTCAGGCACTGTGCTATGTGTTTTGACATATATTATCACATGTAAACTTCACAACAATCTGGTGGCAGATGCTCTGTGATCCATTTACAAATGTGGAAACAAGCATGGATATGTAAAGAAACATTGTCAAATGAATCTAAAGAGAGAGATCCAGGACATAAAATGAAGTCTTGTTCCAAATGCAGAATTCCTTTTCTCATGCTACCTTCTAAGAACCTCCTAAATGTCTATTTGCACTGTCTCTTTTCCCTACAAAATGCTTGTCTTGAAAGCATTCCCTATGGTATTATGCTCTCTTGAGCGTGCGTGCTCAGTCGCTTCTGATTCTTTGTGACCCTACAGACTGTAGCCGGCCAGGCTCCTCTGTCTCCAGTCAAGAATACTAGAGTGGGTCGCCATGTCCTTTTCCAGGATATTCTTTTGTACCTTTTATTTAAATAGATGGTTCAGTAGGTTTAACATATTCCAGAAATATTTTCATCTTTACCTTGAACACTTGAGACATACCCTCTTTGTGGCTCCCTGCCCCCGCCGCAACAAACAAGAAAGAATATCCTTTAGAGTAATGGGTAATGGACCTGGTTTGAGGTTGTATATGAATGTCTTGAGATCCCTTGTGCTTTCTTATATTGGTCAGTGACTTTCATGTCTACTCCTAAAACCATTCATGAGTAAAAGAGAAAAGAGGTAAAAGAATAAGAGATGGGGAACACATGTATACCTGTGGCGGATTCATTTTGATATTTGGCAAAACTAATACAATTATGTAAAGTTTAAAAATAAAATAAAATTAAAAAAAAAAAAGAATAAGAGAGATTGGGAGTAGGGAAGAGAAGGCAGAACACACCTATGCCATCGATCTGGAGTCCCTGAGGTCCTCAATGCTTCAAAACCCATCCGTATTCCCAAACCCCTAACCACCCAGCATTTCGGTCATCTGCACCTTGTCATGGTCTGACAACAATATCCATTAAATGGCAGAAGAAGTTCAACCTAGTAAACTGATGCTAGACAGCTCAGTGGATATTGAGAATATACTTGGTATGTACTGTTCAGAACCGTAACAATAAATGTTTAAATTAAATACTCAGGCTCAACAGAGACCACAGTAAAGGAGGAATCCCAAAGATTTGGGGATACATTGTAAAGGCCTAAGTTCTCTTACAGATGGGTGACAAGATGAGAAGCTTTAACCAGAGGGTAGATTGATGAACTGATTCTTTCACTGAGGCGGTCTTGCTGTACAAAGAAAATGGTAGCTGAACCAAAGTGTGTAGTGACATAGTTGATGCTGGTTTAAACATTTTATCTCAAATGGGTTGCAAGTTCACTGACTAGCAGCACTAATGTCTAACTGACTTTGAGTGGCCGAGACCTTGAAAAGTGGTGTGCAGTACTGGCCATGTATTAGAAGTATCCAGCCATGTATATTAGAAGCACCTGGGAGCCTTTACAATCTACCAGTGCACATAGAACTCATCTGGAGACTGTTTCAGTGAGTTCAGAGTGGTATCCAGTAAAGTGTTAGCATTGCCTCAGGTGATTCTTGTGTGCAGTCAAGATCGAGAACTTCTGACCTTTGCTCTTGTGGGACTGGGAGACATGTGAATTCCTAATGCTGACCTTTGGCAAAGTAATGAGACCTAAGCAGAGCTGACAGAAGTGGAGGAGCTTATCTTTCTAAAAACTTCTTGCTTCTTGGATCTTTTATTAGCCATTCAAGGAAAGGAAATAGAACTGAACAGAGTTTCTAAGAGATAGGTGACATGCATGGGGGAAAGGAACACCTACAGGCTGCTTGGAATTCGAGGCTTTAAGATATCTGAATTTAACAAGAGAATTGGTAGGTGGGATGTTACCCCATTTCACAGGCAGAGCGACACAAAGCAGGCAGTTAAAGGCAAAAAATAATGTCACAATACATTCATTATTTCCCCTCCTCCTCCACGGTAGTTTTTTGGGGATAATGGAGCTATCATTGGTATCAAGAGAAGGGAAAATGAGGACTTGGGAGATGAGGGCTATTAATATGGCAGTATGGAGAACAAGGGGAGATCCGTCATCTATCTAAAATATCTCCGTTCAGAGTTGAGTCTGGAAAACATGTAGTTCAGAGTTAATGAATGGATGGAGCAGACCTTCAGTTGTTAAGGCCATCCATCCTTCTAGCCATACATGCTCACAACACACCAATCATTATTCAACTCATCCATTAAATAAGGACAGAATTCAAAGATAAACCTTATAAACACTTGTAGTGCAATCAGACTCTCTGCTTGATATTAACAGCCCCTCAGACACTGCATTTCAGGAAACTTCATTTTGTTGATCTCCTTTGCTGCACTGTGCTGCCCTTGCATACTCATCTACTGGCTTATTAAGAGTATTTTCACACATTGAGTCAATTAATATAGGTAGCACAGCATAATGGAAAAAGTATAAGCTTTAGACATTAGACATTGGCCCTTGTTAATGAGCTTTTGGGTAAATTAATTTACTTCTTTGCACCTTAGTTTCTTTGTAAAAAGGTGTGTGTGTGTGTGTGTGTGTGCATACTTAGTCGTGTCTGACTCTTTGAGACCCCATGGACTATAGCCTACAAGGATCCTCTGTCTGTGGGATTTCCCAGGCGAGGATGCTGAAGTGGGTTGCCATTTCCTATTCCAGGGGATCTTCCTGACTCAGGGATTGAATCTGAGTCTCCTGCATTGGCAGGTGGATTCTTACCACTGAGCCACCAGCTAATCTATATTTAGGATGATTGTAAAGATTAGATGTGAGCTGAAGTCAGTTGTTGAGCAAGCTGCATTTAGTAGGGTGCTAGTAGGAAACAACTTTGCTTTTTGTCAACATTACCTTCCAATCTGGTCTGCTGAGCCTCCCTTTCCCACTCCTCAATAATGCTTCAGGGAAATTTTATGGCTATTCTTGTCACTTGCTGGCATTAAGAAATCCATCCAAATCTTAAGTCAAGCTTCTTTTTCTTTATACAATTTGAAGTGCTGTCCTCTTCCTCTGGATCAGACCTGATCAATCTTTAGAAACCTACTTGGCTCCTTCTTCAGTGTTCTGGGGTTTCTAAATTCTTCAGGACTGTGATGGGGAGAAGGAAAAGTGACATGTTTACTTACTTATCTAGCTCTGGCTCTTGTGTGACAGACCCTCAAGTGCTGGTGTTGTATTTTGTGGAAGGCTTTTGCAGACTCTCCAGGGGACCAAAGAAAGTATAAGAAAATGGGACATGATGGCTTATGTAAACCCTAAATGGCTGGTACCTGGGTTTTGCATGTGATAACAGGTTTGTGCAGATCTAGGCAGAACATCTGCCTAGATGGAGTATTTCAGAAACATGCATGTACATTTGCTCTCTCTTGACAGTTTCTTCGCCATAACATGCATATTAGTTTCCTTGTCTCTTGTGTGGTGGCAGTATATATACAATGTAGAGAATTTACCATGTTAAGCAGTTTCAGGTGAATAGTTCAACAGCATTCAATACATTCACACTGTTGTGCAGCCATTACCACGATCCATTTCCAGAACATTTTTAGTTTCCCAAACTGAGATCTGTACCCATTAACCAACAACTCCTCGTTCTTTCTTCTCCCTCAGCCCCTAATCAGCACCATTCTTCCTTCTGTCTCTTTGAATTTTACTGCTCTTAGTGTCTCATATAAGTAGAAATTATACAATATTTGTCCTTTCATATTTGGCTTATTTTGCTTAGCATAATGTTTGCAAGATCTATCATGTTGTAACATGTATCAAAATTTCCTTCCTTTTAAAGATTTAATAATATTCTATTGTATATATACACATTTTGTTGATGTATTCATGTATTGATGGACATTTGGATCCTTTCCACCTTGTTTCTTAAATGCCATTTTTAGATAAAAAAGTTCATGGCATAAGTAATCATCAGTTGCTGAAGACATTTTGTCAATAGAGTATTTCTCCTCTGGCTCATCTTTCCCCATAGTATCCAATCCCAATCACTTCAATGGCAAGCAGTTGGGGAAAAAGTGGAGGCAGTGACAGACTTTATTTTCTTGGGCTCCAAAATCACTGCAGATGGTGACTGCAGCCATGAAATTAAAAGACGCTTGCTCCTTGGGAGAAAAGCTATGACAAACATAGACAGCATATTAAAAAGCAGAGACATTACTTTGCTGATAAAGGTCTGTATAGTCAGAGCTATGGTTTTTCCAGTAGTCATGTATGGATGTGAGAGTTGGACCATAAAGAAGGCTGAGCACTGAAGAAATGATGTTTCTGACAGTGGTTTTGGAGAAGACTCTTGAGAGTCCCTTGGACTGCAAGGAGATCAAACCAGTCAATCTTAAAGGAAATCAACCCTAAATATAGGAAATCAATCCTGAATATTCATTGGAAAGACTGATGCTGAAGCTGAAGCTCCAATACTTTGGCTACTTGATGCTAAGAGCCAACTCATTAGAAAAGACCCTGATGCTGTGAAAGATTGAAGGCAGGAGGAGAAGGAAACAGCAGAGGACAAGATGGTTGGATGGCATCACCGACTTGATGGACACGAGTTTGAGCAAACCCCAGGATTTGGTGGATAGGGAAGCCTGGCGTGCTGCAGTCCATGGGGTCACAAAGAGTCGGACACGAATGAGCAACTGAAAAACAAGCTGGCCTCCAAAGACAGGAGATGTAGGACAGTCACTCAGATCTTTATAGTGAGAAATACTCATAGTTCTCAGATGATGGTACATAAAATCCTGGTGGAAATGTCAGTAGATTGGGTGAATGATCAACTTTCAGAAACCATAGTTTTCTTTTACTTTTTCATCAAGTTGTGTCCCTGACTTTCCTACTTTACCTAGAGAAGCAGAACATGCGTATCATAATTCATGCTCTAGTGACTGGACACATTTGACCCTAAAACATGTATGAGATTTCATTTTCTTTTCTGTTGGTTTGATTTCACACTTCAACTGCTTCTTTAATTCCAACTTTCTTCGGTTTATGTGGGGTTCATCTTCCCTCCTTTTTTCTGCCTAATGATTTAGTAGTTTAAGGCTTCTGTTCTTTCTTTAAGAAGTTTTAATTCCCCAGGAACATTGTGTCTAAACAAAGACTGACTTCTAGTTTTGACACTTTGGAAACTGTAAATCTGGTGGGTCCCTGGGGCATCGCCCCCCTTCAGCATTTCCTGTAAATGATACAGGGAGCTAAACAGCCGGCCTCCCTCCACTCACTTTGCTGCTCTTTTGTAGGAAATGCATAAAACAGCTGAGCATTCAGTTTCCCATTTCTACAGTCTGTGTACTCTGCTTTACTGGAATGTTTGTTTGTCAAGGATGAAGAGCTGCTTGCTAATAATAACCATAATATCGCCATTTCTTGAGCATCTGCTTGTACAGGAAATTTTACCTGCAAGATAAGATTTTCTTTCCCCCGCTTATAGATGAGGAAACAGGTTCACAAAAGAAGCTAAGAGATTTTCCTAAAATTACATAGCTAGCAGGTAATTTGGGGAAGATTTAAACTTTAAAAAGGTACAGGTATAGTATGAGGCATGATTGGCAAGGGCTGGCCCTCTTAAAAAAGTAATTTATTAATATATTTATTTTGGTATACTGGGTCTTTTTTGCTGTGCGGGCTTTTCTCTAGTTACGGTGCTTGGGCTTTTCATTGTGGTGGCTTCTTTTGTGGAGAACAGGTTGTACGGAATGCAGGCTTAATAGTTGTGGTGAGTGGGTTTAGTTGTCCCATGGCGTGTGGGATCTTTCTAGACCAGGGATCAAACCCATCTCCCCTGCATTGGCAGATGGATTCTTAACCACTGAGCCACCAGGGACATCCAGGGCTGAACCTTTTGAAAGATACCTTAGAACTTCCACAAGGAAAGGTCCAGGAGGGGGTGTGTTCATTCTTCATCACATGGATATACCCTGAGATTTTGCTGTGCTCTCTGTCCTCCACTATTTGCCAAGACAGGCTGCCCATGAGCTTTGTTTACAGGGACTATGAGCTGAGGCTGAATAACAGCACAGTTGTGCTGTGCCACATTGTGGAGGTTGGCACACTGTCCTGTCTTTGATTACATGCAGGTCCCCTGCTGCCTCTGTTGCTGTTTTGTAAGCATGGTTTCTGCAGTTGATCCAAGGGGAAATTTAGACATTCACCCTGTCATAAAATTATGGATCACAGAAAAGAATTAAATTCAGTGGATGACTTTAAATTCTCATAATAGCAAAGTTAGAAAAAAAATTACCATTCCGTTTGGAAACAAACTCCACTTTCTATTGAAATAAAAAATGACTTACATCTCACCATTTGGGAGTCAAGTGAGCTGCCTCTCAGGAAGAAAATGTGATTCATCTTGTATGAGTGTGGTGTTTGCATGAAGTGACCATCATGCAGACCTGCCAGGATCCTCAAGCAGAGGCACAGAGAACTTTGGAGGCAGCTATTTCTGTCAACCTTCCCCCAGACTTTCCAGTCCTAACACTTCTTAATTGATACCCAGTGGCTCATTCTCTGTCTGATCTCCCTGATCTTGCTGGTGACCAACACTCCTCCCTAAACCTCTCTTCTCCAGTTGGTTTCTGTGACTCTGCACTATCTTCCTTGCCTCTGGATTACAACTTTTCTGTTCTCACACCTCTGAAATGATAGCATTCTCCAGGGTCCTGTCTCAGGCTTCCTGGGCTTCTCTGGCACATGCCACCCTCTGACTAGCATGTGGACTCTCAGCTTAGAGCATCCCTGCCTATGGTTACCTTAAGCCTTTGCCCTGAGGTTCAGGCCCTGACTTTCCAGACACTGCTCCTGACCTACCCCGTGTCCAGCCTGACATTTGCTCTGGAACTCCTTCGTCTTCCTTTCCCTCTGTCTTGATGGACAGTTGTTATTTTGCAGGCCCTTCCTTGTCCTGGAGATAGCCTGGCCAGTGTCGGTTGTCTGGTGCTTTCTTGTTGCACTGGCCTTCATTCCAGAGCCTGAGATGGGCTCTCCCACTGTGTGCACTTGTCCAGTTCCAAGTCCTGGCTCTTCCTGGTCCCGCTCCTAGTCATGCCTGAGAGGTGATATTTTCTATCAGGTTTTATATTCTCATTTAACATTGTAGTCTTTTTAACCTAGCACACTGTCTTGCATATAGTTTATTTTCCGATAATAGTTCTATTTGATTAACAAAGATTCAGCAAATTGAATTGGAGCTATTATTCACTATACCAGGATAGCACCAGGTAATGTGTATAGAAGATTCTAGAAAGAAAGAGTGGGAAAAATTAAATTTGGTAGGAAAATGTCACTTAAGCGCCTCTGGAAACTTGTTTGTATTATGTGGAGAAGATTTTGGATCTGTGTTTTTCATGTAAGGATGTGAGGATGAAGAGAAGTCAAGTAAGTCACAAAGTTTGGTATTTTTCCTCATTCAGAAAATTCATCTTTTAACTAAGTATGATTCCAAGATTAAATTATTAACTGTGTAGAAAGAATCTCTCAACAACAGTGTTCCCTTTTCCTCTGCAGGAGTTTTCCGGGCAAGTTGACATTTTATACTGCACAGTCTGGCAATTGCAATCTAACATTTTTTATTGTCGTAGTTTTCCTTGGTTTTTCTGATTTCTCTTCATTATCTGCATGACTATTCAAACTGATATTCGCTAAGCATTTAATGGACCTGATTTTTATTGACATTCATTTTATTCTAAAAGAAATTCACTTACTAAATTATTTCCTCTGGTAGAAACAGGTCAATGTTGTGGAAAAAAAATCTATGAAAACACTTTTCTAATTATACTCCACTAAAAAAAATTAATTAAAAACACTTTTCTGTAGTTCTGTTCTCTTTTCAGCTCTCATTTATGATTTTCTAAAGCTGATGTACCTTCCTTGGGAGACATATTAAAGATTTGAAATGTGTATAAAAATAACCATCTGTTTTTCCTAAATAGTTCTATGTCATGCATCAAATAGTTTTCAGACATTGCTGATTTTGAGGACTGATTTCAGGCAACTGTCAGTGGGCTGGCTTGAGACTGTAGCTACTTTATGCCACTTGCAAAAATATTCAACAGAGACATGTATTCCTGGTGAGGAATTTTATTTTTTTAAACTTCAGTCATTGGGACTGCCCAAATCAGCAGCAGTGGAACTAATTTACATTTCCCTGGTGATGTGGGTTGTCATGTGTGGATATCATGTGTGAATTAATTTCCAACCTATTTCAGTGATGCTTTGGTGTCCGTGGTGAATTGGCATCCTCTGCAGCTGGCTTGTCTCTTGAATCTGGCTCTAACTTCATCTTGGGTCTCATTTCTGACCTCATTCCTCCTTCGGGACAAACATTCTTTTTCTTCCTACTTGTACTTTGTCTTTTCTCCTTCATAATTCACCATGCCTCCCTTGACGTCTTCGATATTTTGACAATTCTTCTTAAAGCCCATAGAAATTCTCTTCTGTGACAAACCTGTATTAAGGTCTCTGTCCGATTCCTGATTTGAAGTTGCCCCACCCATAGCCATTTCTGAGGCCACGAGACCCCTGGTTCTGTCCAGGACTAATTGAACTGAGTGACAGTCATAGCCACCTGATTCAGGGAAGCCACAGGTAGACTGGATGAACCAAAGTGATTCTCTCTCAGAGGAATTTAGAATTGTAACTCAGGAATTGAGCCAGTAGGATGATGGCAGACACTTGTGCAAGACCAGGTAAAGTCACTACCGGTACCCAAGGTGGGCCATGCAAAGCAAATGCAGCCAGACTAGGAAAGAAGGAAGGGAACTGGAGAGAAGAAGAGAGGGGAGAAGCCACGTGCTTTCTGAGATGACGGTGACTTCTGTATTTGGAATTCAGTCTATCCTTTTCTTGTCCAAACATGCTTCAGTTTTTCTTTTGATGTTAAGAAATATTACCTCTAATTAACTTTACCTTTCATTTAAATTACCTTGAGATAATTTTTATTTCTTTTAACAAAATATCATTTCTTGTTTCTGCCATCCTACCTGGCTGCTGGAGTGTCTTCTGGGGCTCAGCCTTTCTCCTCATTACCTGCTCCATTTGAGGCAGCAACATTGCCGTAGGGAAAACATGGGTGACTGAGGGTCACTTGCCCACTTTGTTAATCAAAGTAATTAGTGATAACTGCAACAGTGCTGTGTGTGTATTAAATCACTTCAGGCATGTCCGACTCTTTGTGACCTTATGGATTCTAGCCCGCCAGGCTCCTCTGTCCATGGGATTCTCTGGGCAAGAATACTAGAGTGGGTTGCCATTCTCTTCTCCAGGAGATCTTCCTGACCCAGGGATCGAAACCACATCTCTTGTGTCTCCAGCATTGGCAGGAAGGTTCTTTACCACTAGCACTGCCTGGGAAGCCCGCCTCAACAGACAATCCCCCCAGTACACCAGAAGTATATTTCTCATTTGCCTAAAATCTGATGTGGTTTTAGAGGCCTTCTTCCATCCAATAACTATATAATCTGGAACACAGGAACATTATGGTTGCCAAAGTAGGAAAAGAGACAGAGATGGAGGAGGCAGAATAACTCACAATTGCATTGGGTTGGATTGACAAATGCCATTGGGGCCTCTAATCACAAGTCATTTTACAGAACTCATCTTAACTCTGTGGACATGCACGATGCATAAAGGGGTACACAGAACACTGGATGAGTCCCAGATGTTTATGCTGTACTCATGTTTGCCTACTATATCCAATGGCCTGGTCAAATGCCCTGACAGCCTGACTGTGGGGAAGCTTGGTGGGTGAGACTTCTTCTGGGTTACTGCAGACAGTATAGCTGTTCAAGGAGATAGCAGGGGAGGCTGCCAAGCCTAGCAGGTAAGAGCATGAGCTGTCAAGGAGCCAGGCCAGACTGGCTTGATTGGATACTCCTTCCCCAGGCCTGGAAAGCTGCAATGCCAGACTTCTGATATACACTCCCAGGTCACCCTGCATTTGTCCACCTCTCAGTCACACTTTCAGCACAAATGTTGTATGGGTCATTCAACAAAGGAATTACTATTAAAGAACATAACTTAAAAAAAAAAAGTTTAACAGAATTTATAGTTTGAAGTGGTTGTGGATCAGAGGATAATACAGCAAATGATTGTGAACATGGCCTCTTGTATTGGGATCCTTGAGTTGAAGTCTCAGCTCTGCTATTTGCTAGCTATGTGACCTCAGATAAGCTTTTTTAACTTCTGTGTGTCTCATTTTCCTGTTTTCTCAAATTTAAAAATGACAGTGCTTTCCCCTAGGTTTGTTGTAAGAATTAAATGGGCTAGGATATACA
Organism: Bos javanicus; assembly: GCF_032452875.1. Lineage (NCBI taxonomy): Eukaryota > Metazoa > Chordata > Mammalia > Artiodactyla > Bovidae > Bos > Bos javanicus. Next base: position 19,778,855 of record NC_083882.1, on the reverse strand, counting down.
AAATGCTTAGAGTAAAGCCTAACACATGGTGTGATTTTTGCATTATTATTATTTAAAGCAGACATGTTGGGAGGCTGTACAATTATTACATTTCTGCTACTTTGACGTTGAAGTACATTGGGAAATCCCTCTAAGTAGTTCTTTCAAATACAAATCATGATCATATAAGATTAGCATCTCACAACTCTTTTTTAATTGATTAACTGAAGGTGTCATTCATCCATTTGACAACTGTTCTCCTTACATGTTAGGCTCAAGCCTAACTAAAGTACTTCCCATTCTTTCAAGGCACTGACTTCTGCTCTGTCCACTTCCATGTCTCTGTGCCTGCAAATGCTACCTTTTCTCCAGTTACTATGAGAGACTTGCTATGAAAGAGCCTTACTCCTATCTACAGTCAGCTTGTTTTCTTGTGCCTCAGATCCCATCCCTTCTCATCTTTTCAAAGGCTTTGCTTCTTCAACCATCAGTTTCCCTTGACTACTTATTCTTTTCTACTAACAGTAAAATATTTTGTGATATTTCCTATCTTAAAAAAATCTTTCTGGACCCAAAATTTCCCTCTAACTAATACTTCGTTTCTCTGCTTTTCTTTGTTGCAAAATATTGTACCAAATTATCTATATTCACAGTGTCCACTTTCATTTCTCCCATTTTTCCAGTCTAGTCAAGCTTTTGCCCCCACCACCTTACACAATTGCAAAGACCACCAAACAACTCTGTGTTGCTACAACCAATGACCAAGCCTCAGTCCCCATCTTAGATATGTGACACAATTGACAAATTCCCTCCTTTCAGAGATATTTTCTTCAAATGGTTTCTAAGTAATACTCTTTTGGTTTGCACTTATTTTCAAGTGCCTTTGTTAAAACCGTTTCCTCTTCCCAATCTTTACTTATGGCTGGGGTGGGCTAAGACTCAGTTCTTAGGTCTCTCTTTATCTACTCTTGCATCCTAAGTGATAACATCGAGACCTATTTCTCTAAATGCTCTCTTACTTTGATGACTTCCCAATGTATACTCCTAGCCTTGACTTTTCTCCCGAATTCCAAAGTTGCATATCCTAAAAAGTAGCCAAACACTGATGTTCAGTCGGTAACTCCAACTTCACTTATCTAATGTTGCACGTGAATGCCAGTCCTTCTCCCTGGTGCTCCCAGACCTGTTTCTTCTTTTCTGTTTACTTCAGTAGTAATAGCAGCCATGAAATTAAAAGACGCTTACTCCTTGGAAGGACAGTTATGACCAACCTAGATAGCATATTGAAAAGCAGAGATATTACTTTGCCAATAAAGGTCCATCTACTCAAGGCTATGGTTTTGCCAGTGGTCATGTATGGATGTGAGAGTTGGACTGTGAAGAAAGCTGAGCACTGAAGAATTGATGCTTTTGAACTGTGGTGTTGGAGAAGACTCTTGAGAGTCCCTTGGACTGCAAGGAGTCCAACCAGTCCATCCTAAAGGAGATCAGTCCTGGGTGTTTATTGGAAGGACTGATGTTGAAGCTGAAACTCCAATACTTTGGCCGCCTCATGTGAAGAGTTGACTCATTGGAAAATACTCTGATGCTGGGAGGGATTGGGAGCAGGAGGAGAAGGGGACAACAGAGGATGAGATGGTTGGATGGCATCGCTGACTCGATGGACATGAGTTTGAGTGAACTCTGGGAGTTGGTGATGGACAGGGAGGCCTGGTGTGCTGTGATTCATGGGGTCACAAAGAGTCAGACACGACTGAGCGACTGAACTGAACTGAACTGAATATCACCATTTACTCAGTTGATTATGTTACAAACATTGACATTTTCATCTTCATGTATTTGCATCCTCAAGATATATCCAGAATCTGACCTCTCTGTTACAACCTTAATCCAAGCCATTATCACTTCTGTTTTGTGATGGTTTAATCACATCCAAACTTACCTTGTCATCTTCTTATATGTCCTGAGCACCACTTCCCTTGCTTTACATAGTACCAAAAGCTATCTTTAAAAAAATTTTTTTTTAAACCAGTGTCTATAAAACTCTGTGTGGTCTAGATCCAGGCTACCTTCCTTACCTCCAACCCAACCACATTGGTCTTCATGCTATTCCTCCAGCACATCAAGCATGCTACTGCCTCAGAACAGTACTGTTTATTCCTTCAGGATAGAACACACTTCACTCAGAATATTTTATTTTGTTCTTATGTTATTGTATTTTTAATAGAAGTATATGTGGCGCTAGTGGTAAAGAACCCGTCTGCCAACGCAGGAGACATAAGAGATGTGGGTTTGATCTGTGGGTTGGGAAGATCTCCAGGAAGAGGGCTTTGCAACCTACTGCAGTATTCTTGTCTGGAGAATCCCATGGACAGAGGAGTCTGGTAGGCTACAGTCCATAGGATCTCAAAGAGTTGGACATAACTGGAGTGACTTAGCATGCATGCACAGCACATACTTGATTTAAAATATTATAATAGTTTCTGGTGTACACATAGTGATTCAATATCTTTATAAATTATCCTCCATTTAAAGTTACTATAAAACAATGGGTATATTTCCCTGTATTATACAGTATATCATTGTTGCCTATTTATTATATATATATAGTTCAGTTCAGTCAATCAGTCGAGTCTGACTATTTGTGACCCCTAGAATTGCAGCACGCCAGGCCTCCCTGTCCATCACCAATGCTCGGAGTTCACCCAAACTCAAGTCCATTGAGTTGGCGATGCCATCCAGCCATCTTATCCTCTGTCGTCCTCTTCTCCTCCTGCCCCCAATCCCTCCCAGCATCAAAGTCTTTTCCAATGAGTCAACTTTTCGCATGAGGTAGCCAAAGTATTGGAATTTCAGCTTCAGCATCAGTCCTTCCAATGAACACCCAGGACTGATCTCCTTTAGGATGGACTGGTTGGACCTCTTTGCAATCCAAGGGACTCTCAAGAGTCTTCTCCAACACCACAGTTCAGAAGCATCAATTCTTCGGCGCTCAGCCTTCTTCACAGTCCAACTCTCTCATCCATACATGACCACTGGCAAAACCATAGCCTTGAGTAGATGGACCTTTATTGGCAAAGTAATGTCTCTGCTTTTGAATATGCTATCTAGGTTGGTCATAACTTTCCTTCCAAGGAGTAATTAGTTTGTATCTTTTAATCCCATACTCCTATCTTACCCCTCTCCCTGATGATAATAATGGTTTCCTTTGCTGTACAATAGCTTTTAAGTTTAATTAGGTCCCATTTGTTTACTTTTGCTTTTATTTATTTTGTTTTGGGGATGGATCAAAAAATCTTACTATATTTTATGTCAGAGTTCTGCTTATGGTTTCTTCTAGAGTTTTATCTTTTCGGGTTTTACATTTAGGTCTTTAATCCATTTTGACTTTATTTTTGTATATGGTGTGAGAAAATGTTCTAATCTTATTGTTTCACATGTAGCTGTCCAGTTTTCCCAGCACCACTTACTGAAGAGACTGTCTTTTCTCCATTATTTATTCTTGCCTCCTTTGTCATAGATTAATTGAATACAGGTGTGTGGGTTTACATCTGAGCTTTCTATTCTATTCCATGATGTATGTGTCATATTTTGTGCCAATATCATTCTATTTTTATTACTGTAGCTTTGCTGTATAGTTTGAAATCAGGCAGCATGATACCTCAAGTTTTGTTCTTCATGTGCAAGATTATTTTGGCTATTCAGGATCTTTTGTAGTTCATACAAATTTTAGGAATAATTTATTTCACTTTTGTGAAAAATGTTATGGGCCTTTTGATAGGGATTGCATTAAATCTGTAGTATAGTTTGTGTAGCATATAAATTTTAACATTATAAATTCTTCCAATCAAAGAACACAGCATGCCTTTCCATTTCTTTTTGTTGTTTAATTACTCAGTCATGTCTGACTCTTTAAAACCCCATGTACTACAGCACACCAGGCTTCCCTGTCCTTCGCCATCTCCTGGAGCTTGCTCAAACTCATGTCCATTGAGTCAGTGATGCCATCCAACCATCTCATCCTCTGTTGTGTGCTTCTCTTCCTGCTTTTAATCTTTCCCAGCATCAGGGTCTTTTCTAATAAGTCGGCGCTTCTCATCAGGTGGCCAAAGTATTGGAGCTTTAGCTTCAGCAGCAGTCCTTCCAATAAGTGTTCAAGGTTGATTTTTTTTAGGATTGACTGGTTTGATCTTGCAGTCCAAGGGACTCTCAAGAGTCTTCTCCAACACCACAGTTTGGAAACATCATTTCTTCAGTGCTCAGCCTTCATTATGGTCCAACTGTCACATCCATACATGACTATTGGAAAAGTCATAGCTTTGACTAGATGGACCTTTGTTGACAAAGTAATGTCTCTGTTTTTAAATGTGGTGTCTATGTTTGTCATAGATCTTCCAAGGAGCAAGCATCTTTTAATTTCATGGCTGCAGTCACCATTTGCCCTGATTTTGGAGCCCAAGAAAATAAAATCTCTCACTATTTAAATTGTTTCCCCATCTATTTGCTATGAAGTGATGGGACTGGGTGCCATGATCCTGGTTTTTTTGAATGTTGAGTTTTAAGCCAGCTCTTTCATACTCCTCTTTCACTTTCATCCAGAGGCTCTTTAGTTCCTCTTTGCTTTCTGCCATAAGGCTTGTGTCATCTGCATATTTGAGGTTATTGATATTTCTCCTGGCAATCTTGATTCAAGCTTGTGAGTCATCCAACCTGGCATTTGTCATGATGTACTCTGTATATAAACTGAATAAGCAGGGTGACAATGTGCAGCCTTGACTTACTCATTTTCCAATTTTGAACCAGTCCATTGTTCCATGTCCATGCTTCTTGACTTGCTTACATGTTTCTCAGGAGGCAGGTAAGATGGTCTGGTATTTCTATTTCTTTAAGAAATTTCCACAGTTTTTTTGTGATCCACACAGTGAAAGGCTTTAGGGTAGTCAACAGATGGATCACAGCCTTGTCTAAGTCAATGAAACTATGAGCTATGCCATATAGGGCCACTACTTTTTACCATTTTCAAATTCCTTCAAATTCCTTTCAAAGTTTGAGATGCATAGGTCTTTCAACTCCTTGGTTAGGTTTATTCCACAGTATTTTATCCTTTCTAGCACAGTTTTAAATGGGATTGTTTTCTTGCTTTCTCTTTCTACTGGCTCATTATTAATGTACAGAAAAGCAACAGATTCCTGCATAATAATCTTGTACCCTCCAACTTCACTGAATTCATTTCTTGGTGTAATTTTTTGGTGGAAATTTTAGGGTTTTTTATGCACAGTTTTACCTCTTCCCTTCCCACTTGGATGTCTTTTATTTTTTGTCTGATTGCTGTGATAAGGCTTCCACTACTAAGTTAGACAGAGGTAGTGAGAGTGGACATCCTTGTCTTATTTCTGATTTTACAGAAAAAGCTTTCCACTTTCCACCATTGTTGTTGTTCAATCACTAAGTCCCATCTGAGTTTTTGCATCCTCATGAGCCCCTGAAACATGCCAAGCTTCCCTTTCCTTTACCATTTTACTGCATTTGCTCAAATTTGTGTCTATTGAGTCAGTGATGCCATCCAACCATCTCTACCTCTGTTGCCTCCTTCTTCTCTTGCCTTCAATATTTCCAAGTATCAGGGTCTTTTCCAATGAGTCAACTCTTTGCATCAGGTGGCTAAAGTATTGGAGCTTCAGCACCAGTTGTTCCAATGAATATTCAGAGTTGATTTTCTTTAGGATTGACTGGTTTATTCTACTTGCTGTCCAGGGGACACTCAAGAGTCTTCTCCAGCACCACAGTTGAAAAGTATCAATTCTTCAGTGCTCAGCCTTCTTTGTGGTTCAACGCTCACATCCTTACATGACTATTGGAAAAATGATAGTTTTGACTATATGGACCTTTGTTGGCAAAGTGATGCTTTTTAATACACTGTCTAGGTTTGTCATAGCTTCTTTTCCAAAGAGCAAGTGTCTTTTAATTTCATGGCTTCAGTCACCATCTGCAGTGATTTTGGAGCCCAAGAAATTGAAATCCGACACTGTTTCCATAGTTTGCCCATGTATTTGCCATGAAGTGGATGCCATGATCTTAGTTTTTTGAATGTTGAGTTTTAAGCCGGCTTTTTTACTCTGCTCTTTCACCTTCATCAAGAGGTTCTTTCGTTCCTCTTCACTTTCTGCCATTAGTGTTAGCATCTGCATATCTGAAGTTGTTTATATTTCTCCTGGAAATATTTATTCCAGCTTGAGAGTCATCCAGTGCCGCATTTTGTATGATGTACTCTGCATATAAGTTAAATAAACAGAGTGACAATATACGTGTTTGACATATTCCTTTCCCAATTCTGAACCAGTCTGTTGTTCCATGTGCAGTTCTTGACCTGCATACAGGTTTCTCAGGAGGCAGGTATGGTTCTTAGATATCTTTTAAGTCCAACTTCTCTATTGCGTCATTTATGAACACTGTTGCTTTACGGATATTCTGTCTGGATAATCTATCCATTGATATAAGTGCAATGTTGAAGTCTCCTATTATTATTGTATTATTGTCAATTTCTCCATTTATGTGAGTCTGAGTGAACTCCAGGAGTTGGTGAGGGACAGGGAGGCCTGGCGTGCTGCGATTCATGGGGTCGCAAAGAGTCAGACATGACTGAGCGACTGATCTGATCTGATCTGATCTGATATTTGTGGCATAGGTTTAAGTGCTCTTGTATTGGGTACCTATATGTTAATAAGTGTAATATCCTCTGTATTGGTCCCTTTGTCACCCTATAATACCTTTCTTTGTCTTTTGTGATAGACTTTAAAGTTTATTTTTGTCTGATATGAGTATTGCTGCCCCACTTTCTTGCCATTTCTATCGGCATGAAGTGTATTTCTCCATCCCCTCACTTTCAGTGTTTGTGTCTTAGCCCTGAAGAAAGTCTCTTGTTGGCAGCATATTGAAGGGTCTTTTTATTTTTTTAAATTTTATTTTATTTTTAAATTTTACAATATTGTATTAGTTTTGCCAAATATCGAAATGAATCCACCACAGGTATACATGTGTTCCCCATCCTGAACCCTCCTCCCTCCCCATACCATCCCTCTGGGCCGTCCCAGTGCACCAGCCCCAAGTATCTTTTTATTTTAATCAGCCACTCTACCCTTTTTGATTGAAGCTTTTAGATCGTTGACATTTAAAGTAATTATTGATAAGTATTTACTTATTGCCACTTATTATTTATTTTTCAGTTGTTTTTGTTATTTTTTTCTGTTTTTTCTTTTGCTGTTTCTTCCCTTGTTCGCATATTTTATTTATTTTTTAATTAATTTATTTTAATTAGAGGCTAATTACTTTACAATATTGTATTGGTTTTGCCATACATCAACATGAATCCACCACTGGTGTACACGTGTTCCCAATCCTGAACCCCCCTCCCACCTCCCTCCCCATACCATCCCTCTGGGTCATCCCAGTGCACCAGCCCCAAGCATCCTGTATGTGGTACTTCCATGGATTTCACTTCATTTTCATTAATTCTTAAGCCGATTTATGTCTTATCCACTCAGTTCATTCAAATTCTTAGAAAATGTCACCTCCTCAAAGCTATCTTCCATGATGAGTTTTGTCTAAAATATCAGTCCTCAATCTTTGTGTTCCTCTACTGTGCTTTATTGCACTTACTTCCTAAATTTACATTATGTGTGCTAAGTTGCCTCAGTTATGTCTGACTCTTTGCCACCCTATGGACTATAGCCTGCCAGGCTCTTCTGTCCTTGGGATTCTCTAGGTAAGAATACTGGAGTGGCTCACCATGCCCTCCTCTAGGGGAGCTTCCTGACCTGGGGATCAAACCCATGTCTTCTATGTCTCCTGACTTGGAGGTGGATTCTTTACCCCTAGCACCACCTGGGAAGCCCAAATGATCTAGGAAGAGATGAAACTCTGTGAAACCATTCATATAGTAGTAGATAAAGCACACACATTCTCTACTGATATGGATACTAGCTAGGAGAATGAGGGAGAGAGAAAAAAAATATATATGTGTGTGTATGTGAGTGTGTATTTACATGCATAATGTAAATATAAATATATATATATATACACATCTATATATGTATAAGGAGATAGAGAAAGAATATATGCACACACACACACATATATATTTTTTCTTCCTCATTCTCTTAGCTGGTATCCATATCAGTAGAGAATTTGTGTGCTTTATCTACTAATATATGAATGATTTGCACAGAGTTTCATCTCTCCCTAGATCTTTCCTTTCTCCAATTTTTCTTCTGCCTAGCTCCTTCTCATTCTTAATAAGTCAGTTAATTCACATTTTTTGGGAAATCTTCTTCAGGGTAGAGCTAGGAAAGGATTCTATGGCTTTATAAAACTCCATTTTCAATCCTTATCATGGTACTCATCCCATTATACAGCGGTTTTCTGTTTCTCTAGCTGAGCAGCACACAGGCATGCTTTCTGGTGCTTGGGTATGTTTGCCTCTGAACCATTTCTCCAAGAAGAGTCCTTGAGAAGAGCTCCATCTCTGCAGATAGGAAGAGACTATGCCTTCTCCTTCCTGTAGAAGAAGAGTTGCCTTTTTCTTCTGTGGCTAAGAATCACAACTCTCTGCCAGAACTCAGCCTTCCAATCCTCAGAAAAGCTGGATTTTGTCTACCATATTGCACTGACTGTCATATGAAAGCCTGTGAAACTGCAGGAAGCGGTAAACACCACGGAACTGTGAAGGGAAGGAAGAGCTGCCTGGATATCAACGCTGTGGCTACCGTAATGACTTACATTAGAGCAGAAGGAAACTCCAGTCATGTTTTAGTCTGTCAGTTTTTCTATTATCCTCAAGACTGAGCATGAAACATTCATTATAACACATCCTCATTGATTCAACTGATGAAAATATATTGATATTAATAACATGAAGCACTAAGGCACTGGAGATAATAAAACAATTGATTGAAAATATAACATGTTTCAGAATATTTTTATGTGGTAGTTCCATGCATTTCATTTCTATTCATAACTAAGCCAGCAATTAGGTAATTTGGGAATTGCCTCATCAAGCTATATAACCACGTTTATTTAGTACTTATATGATTACCTAGAAGAAATAGTTTGATTGGTTGTTACCAATAGAGTTCAGTTTGAGGCCCAATGAAGAAAATCTGTTCAAAATGACTAACATTAAAATCATGGAGCTGGGGTTTTAAATAGCTTACATACAGTCACTAAAAATAATGTTCTTTTGGGGTATTTTTAATATTGTGTCCTCTTTGGAAATTTCAAAAATAGAGCATCCTTTGTTTTTGCTTGGGGATCTAACTTAGGTCCTTGTCTTTTGATATTTAGATTATTATGATAAGGCATAAGACAAGAACTTTTTTTCATGTACTTTACTTTGTGGCTTCGCTTTTATCTTGGGAAACATTTTTTGAATTATTTTCTTGGCTTATATTCAATAAGATGAGATTATCAGCAATGGTGAGCTCACTAAGATATACAATGTCAAAATATACCATTGTTTAATGCATTGCACAAAATAATTATAAAAATTATGATTAAACAAATCTAAATTTAAATGACCTTCAATCAACTTCTCTCACTTTGTCATATTGTTTTCTGTTTTTATTTCTATGTGTACCTATTTTAGGCCTTCATATTTAGAATGTCATAATGTGTTTAGAATACATATTTAGAATGGCATTCACAGAATTTTGTATTTTGCTCTACTGTTTTATCATTTTACAAATCTTCTTGCTTTTGTATTAATATTATAATTCCAACATAATATTTCATATAGTTCTGTAGTTGTCTCTTCAATTTTCATGTCATAAATAATATTGCAATGGAAATATTTATGTCTATTTAATAATATATAAATTATGTCTATTTAATATACTACATGAAGTATAGTTTCACATACTTTATTCTTTTATTAAGGTATTCCTGTGAGTAATCTTGCTGAATCAAATTTTATGAAATTTTTTTAGCTTTATAAAATATATTTACAAATTACTTTTCAAGAGGATTTGACAAATTAAATTGCCCCTGTTGGTGTATACAGTTAAAAATATATTGATCAGGATTATGGACTTTACTTAAACTATTTGTTAATGTTGTGTGTGAAAAATAATGCCCTGTTTCGGTATTTTTGGTGGTTTCAAAGATATTAAATGCTTGTTTTGCAATTGTGTTTTTCTCTTATGTGAATTATCTTTTCATATCCTTTGTTTATTTATTGAGGTGTAGGTACTTTTTGTGTCAAATTTAATGTACCTTCATGCTTCCTGGAAATATTTACTTAGTCTTTTGTTTTCTTTCATATTTTAGTTATGTTAATCTTTATTGTACCAGGGATTTAAATATTTATTCAATTGAATCTATAGATTATTTCTTGTTTACAGTTGTCATTCCTCCAAAGATGGGTTAAAATTTTTAATTCTATAATCTGTTGATTTTCTTTGATTAAAATTTCATATTTGCCTCAATATGTGAAATTTGTTTTGGTAAAGGGATATGATTATTACTTTATATTATGGAATTTTATTCTTACATCAATCATTAAATAACACAAGATCATTTAAAATGCCCTGTTGGCAGTATTAAATTTTTAAAGCTTATTTGATGATATGCATTGTTGTGTCAGTTAATATTCTAGGCATAAGGAAATGAAAAATGATAATAGTGTCATTTTGATCATTAAGGAGTTCAGAGGTTAAGCAGGAAGGAGGTCAGGGAACAGTTCTTACATAGCAATGTTCTGTATTTCACATTGACCACTGAGTCACAATGCTGGGAAACAAAACTCTGTTCTCCTCCTCTTTTGAGTTTCTTCTCTTTCTGTCACTCTCATTTGTCTTGCCTTTGCTCTTTGTCCAGCTGCTCCTGCATGTTCTTTGGCTTGCTTCTCTTCCTCTTATCCTTTCCCCTTTCATCTCCCTCCCACTTTTCTTTCTTTCCTTCCCTCTTTAGTCTTCTTCCTCTGCCTCCTTCAGCACCACTTTCTTCCTCCTATGTCTCTCCCACTACCTTTCCTTCACCCATACATTCAGAAAAAATAAATATTGTCTCTCTCTAAAGAGACATGCATTTCTAAATCAATGGTAAGACAATAGTTAAAGCATTGGTCTTAGGAGCTAAGCCAACTAGAATTCAGATCTTTGGTCTTATGTCTACCAGTTGTATCAACATAAGCAATTGCAGGAAGTCCTTATTTTTCTTAGTTCTGATATCCATGAATTTAAATTCCCACAATTTAACTTACTAATACTAATCATTCAATGACATGGTTCAAATTTAAATTACTCAGCATGTTGACTGTGAATTTCATAACTTATAAAATTCCCTATGAGTTTCTAAGACTACAAACCACAGTGTAAATAATAGATGGACATCATGATCAGTGACATGTTATATGACTTCTTGCAAAGCCTGTGGGTGATTGGTCACTGTTGAATAAACACATCTCATTTTTTTTTCATGCTAAATATGGCAATTTAATTTTTTAATGCTTTCTCTAATTTAGTCTGAAACTATTACTTTCCAAAAAAATGTAGCTTTCACAAACCAGGGAAAAATATAGAGCAATCATAAAGTCTCCATTTGTGATTAAAACTGAGGGTTCTCCATTGCCAGTGACTAAGTGCACATGCCTGGGCATAGCACTAAGATCTCTCTTTTTGGGTACCATCTTGCTGATCCAACCTCATCCAATAATCCACCCTATATTTTAGCAGCTACCTCATTTCCTTCTTGTTCTCCAAACAGTGTTTATTCTCAGCTCAGTGTCCTTACTGTTGCTTTTTCCTTGTTTTAGATGTCCCTCCCTCTCTTTTCTATCCAAATGATGCCCACTCTTTAAAGTCCAGATCAAGCCACATTTCTCAAAGAGTTCTTACTTGCTGCTCCTTTTCCCACCAACCTGGACTTTCCCTGGCCTTTTCTAACACTTATTGTTCACACCAGTGCCTTTTGACATTGAGTCTTTCAAGGACTTGTTATATTGCTAAATTGAGGTTTGAGTTTCTGGGGGGTGTCTCAATCTATGTCAATTTCCATTTAGTTTACAACCAGTTATGCACACAGTTTGCTAATGTGGCTCTGTGAAGGCAGAGGCTTTGTTTTGTCCATCTCTGTATTCTATAATGCCTAACATACAGTAGGAGCTTCATAAATAATTATTAAATAAGCAAAGAAACAAGTAGGTATGATTTAGCACTTTAAAAATGCTGTTCAATCTGATTTTTTCCCATCCATATGGGGAAATATGTCTCCCTTTATTATTCTAAAACTATCCATCATGTGTCTCTTTTCAGTCTTTTTGGGAGACAAACTTCTCAGAGGGCTATTTTGACAAACTGGGTAACTATTACATGGCATCTCACAAGCCCCTTTGTGTGGGTTCACAGGGAATTAGCGTTCTTCTTAGGCATGTTTATTGAGTCCTGAACCACAATAGGGCTAATTTTTATTTTAAATTACCTTAAGGTATTGCACAATCAATTGAAATGTGAAAATGTAATCAGTCATTTTTTGTTTCACACAATAAAGATACTACTGAAATATATATGTATATTTCTTTCTGAATTGATTGGCTATTTTCATATCATTAAGACATAACATAAACACTCTCTAATCAGCTAATTCTAAATGACATTATCATCCTAAAATTACAGCCACAAAATGAACAGTAACAGTAAGTCATTCTGTCTTTTTAAAGTTAAATATATTTTTCTGTAAGTGCATATGTGTTTACTATATATATATACCTACACATTTACACAATATGTATATATATTTTATATATATATCCTTGTGTCCATTAACACATTCTGCTATACAATTTCTCCAGAAAATACTATGTACATTGATATAAATATAGAAAACAGAGAAAGAAAAATTAAACTTCTTTGATGTTTTATATTCAGGAAAGAGTGACAGACAGACTGAAATTTAAAAGTTAAAAAAATGAGTTTCTGAGGGACCCCTGAGTGGACATTTGAATGTTCAGAGGATAACAGGTAGGGAGTGTCTAGGGTGGGATGCTCAGTCATGTCCAATTTTTCAACCTTTCTTACTTTAATACATTTAAATTTAATATATTTAATAAAAAGAGGAGAGAGGATCTTCAAAGTTTTTCTGAGTTGAATGTGTCTGTGTTAGTGGCGTTGTATTTGATGAATGAATCAAGTGAAACTATAATCAGATATCTATCTTGTCATAAATTTCACCTTGTCCTAAAGGATTTTCAAATTTCCAATCAGTCAAACCCCATTTAAATGATGGCTTCCTGCCGTTTCACACATGTCAACCATGGCAGAATCATCCAGCTGTGGCCCTGTCTTAGCTGGTTGATTATACCATGTGCCTTTCAGGATCTTTGTCAAGGGTGCTGCCTCACTGGCTTGATTACCCACCCCATGAAGCCACAATGCTCAGCTTGTGGGGTAACTTGAGAAGAAGAAAATGTTGTCTTTTTTTGTGCTCAATCAGAATGGAGGAGATAGATGACATTGAGATAGAAAGTTCATCTTGGTCAGACAAAAACGAAAAATGAAAATGACCCTGTCTTTGACTTTATGTGTTGGGAGTCTGCACACGACTGTATAGATTTCAAAAAGACACTCTTAATATTCTAAGACACTTGTAGGACAGCCTTACACAAATATCATGTCTTTTTCTTTCTTTTTCCCTCTGTTTGAAGCTATTGAAACCAGGCATATCTGATTTATGAAGCCATTCCAGGTCCACAGAACACAAAGTCACGAGATTTAACATAGTTAGATGGTCTCTCCAGTATGCTTCATGAGACAGTGCTAATCTGCTTCTCAGGTCAAACTATCAATCACCCCCACTACGACCATGCTCGGGTAGGACCAACCTGGAATTCTGAAACATTCCAAGCAATTTTTGATCTGTCACTTAGCATGAACCCTACTTCTCCAAAGAAATTCAGCAGAGCTTAAACTCATTCATATTCACTTGGTGCACTGCAGTTTTTTAGTGAGGCGGCAGCAGCAGGGAACTGCTTGTAACACGCTTTTCAAAAACTGATTATAATTCAGGAATGGCAGTGAAGATTCTTATGGAGCATAAGAAATAACAGCAATAACCTTTCTAATTACAAGGAAGACTAATGCACTGACTGAGAAAATCACTGGAAAGAAGGGCTGAGCTGTTCCTTGAGGCTGTAGTTGTTCAGTAAGCGAGCAGAACGTGTGCAGAACATGTCTCTGTGCAGAGCGAGAGAGCTCCAGCCTGAGCTGAAGGGAAAGAGTGCCTGAGTCCAGTGAAGCAGTCTTGGGATGGAAGTTTGCATCTAGAATTTGAAGCTTGGCAACATGCCACAACTAAACTAAGGTAGAAAACCAGGCAGAGAAGAGCCATAGTTCTCAACTGGTTTTCCAAGGCCTTCAAAATTGTATTGCCAAATTTTAATTAATGTGCAAACTTTACTTTTGCTGCAACCAAAGATATATACAGTTTGGTTATGTACAAAATGATTGTACATTAGAACATTGAGTTGTGTAGCAAGCATAGAGAGGTTATGAAATTGTCTGCCATGTTCCAATGAATATGCAATCGTCCCTTGTTACTGGCTTAGTCTCTTCTTTTGCTCGCTTTAAAAATATATTATTCACTGGGAAATGCTTATGCCCTTCTTTTTCCTACACACTGTCTTGGGCTATCTTTGCTTTGCCTGTGGCTTCATTTAGCATCTAAGTAGGGATGACTTCCCGCAGGTCTTTAGTCTGATTCCGCCACTTATTACCTCTGAGATTAAGTAAAAGGTGCCTTACCTATAATGAGTGAATTATAGCATCTGTCTTAAAGAATTGATATGAGAATAAAATAAAGCAACTGCATGTAGGCAAGTATAAGTAAATTTAAGTATTACTATGGGTGAATATGCCTCTAGCCCAGTTCCTTGGCCTCAGATTCCATATTCATCTGTCTCCCAGACATCTCTGCTAGTTACTTTATACACATATCACTGGTCATGCCCACATTTAACATTTTTTCCAAAAATTTTTCCACATGAATTCTCTGTCATCAGTTAATGACTTTCTTATGAACTTAATAGACAGGCTAATCAAGATCACTCTTGATTTCCTTCCTTTCATTTACCACACTCAATCAATCATTACCTTAAACCAACAATTTTGAGTCTGAACCCTCTTTTCCATCCCTTTCCATCATCACCTTAACTCAGGATCTTTGCAGATGTCAGATTACTCTAAAGTCTTCCAAGCTGGTCTTCTTATTTCAAGCCTTGCTCCTCTCAAATGCATTCTTGACTCTGCTGCCAGATCAATATAGGTGAAAGACAAAACCGACCGTGCATTTTCTTGCTTAAAGCCTTAGAGGATCCACAATTCCTACAAAATAAAGAACATCAGAGCACAGAGTATAAGGTCCTCTTCCCACCTCTCCAGGTTTGTCTTCTTTCATTCCCTGCTGTACACTAACTACACCCTTCCTCCTTCTGCTCTCTTACAATGAAGGTGTTTCATTTCCCTGTCCAGGGCTTGTCCCTTGCTCTCTGCTCAGTAACACTGCTTCCTCTGAATCTTTGCCCATTAACCATTTCCCTTCTGTCCTGTATCTGTAATTTATCTCTCTCTTCTCACTGTTCCCTCAGATCATTTACATGTTCTAATGTATATAATCTTCACCAATAGTCCTATGCTTTCTCCTCTCTATTTCCTGAGAGAGACACCTACATGTATGATTTCCTTCAACTCACTTCTCAATCATCCCTCCTTTCAATTCAACTTGGCTTCCTACCTTACAAACCAGGTGAGCCCACTCCCTCCAGATGCTGCATTCAGTGAATGTCTCCCTGTCTTTGATTTCTTGGCAGCATTTGACACCATTGGTAAGCAGCTTCTTCAAAAACCCTCTATTCATGATATCCTGCACTCCTGGCTTTGCAGCACTTGTTTGGCATCTTCTTTTGTTTCCTTACAAGATGTGTCTTCCTTTACATTTGGTGTTTCTCAGAGTTCTAGCTTTATAGTCTCTCCCTGGGGGATTTCATTTACTCCCATCACCTCAATAGCTATTTATGTCCTGACAACTCCTGATGTCTGTCTACATCCTGAGGTCTTTTCTAACTCTCTATCATGTAACCAGTTGCCATCTAGACATTTCTACTTTGAGATTTAACCAAGGCATTTAACTCAATATGTCCCAAGTGAACTCACATATGTTCTGCTTTCCCATCTTGAATACAAGCCTAATGACAGGGAGGTCTTTGAAATACTCAAAATGTTTTATTTTCATTAGAACAGTGCCGGGAATTTGGTGGGTACTAGTTAACTCTCTGTTGAGTAAATAAATGACAACTTTATCTCTGTGAATAATATCATATACTTACCTAGGCAGGAAGTTCAGTTTCAATTTTGACTCCTTCATCTCCCTTACTTTCAAATCAATTATCAGTTCATTGGTTTTACTTTCTAAATAAATCACAAAATTGCTGAGCTTGCTTTACTTGTTTGTTATATGATTTGTTAAATTCAACCCATAGTACAAGAGGCCAGTTATGATGGAGGCCCTTCTTGCTATTTGCAGCCTGTCTCTAGCTCCAGTTGGTTCCTAAAGAAAATTCAAGAAGATCATATGGTACCTGATTCCAGCAGATTCTAAACTGTGAAAATTCACATCATGCTTAAAATTTGTGGTAGGAAGTAGTGACCATGTTGTTCTCAGAGAGCAATTTTCATATGTAAAAATCATCAGTGTCAAGAGAGTTTTTCTTTAAATCTAATCTGAGGTATTCTTAATGTACTTTACACTCATGTTCTTTGTAATACACAGGATGGTCAAAATTAACATTTTTTATTGTAATGTAAAACCAGGATTTCTCTTAGAATCCTTGGCCACCATGATCAGAGAGAAGATCAAAGGAAGTTTAGATTTATAATGACAATGGTTAACATGTATTAAGTATTTACTGTGAATCAGGAACTGAGCTAATTCTTTAAAAATTTTTTTTTTGGAGGATAATTGCTTTCCAATTTTGTGTTGGTTTCTGCCATACATCAACATGAATCAACCATAGGTACACATATGTTCCCTCCCTCCTGAAACCCCTCCCATCTCCCTCACCATCCCACCCCTCTAGGTGGTCACGAAGCACTGGGTTGAGCTCCCTGTGTCACACAGCAAATTCCTACCTGCTATCTGTTTTACATATGGTAATGTCCATGCTTCCATGTTCTTCTCTCAATGTGTCCCACCCTCTCCTTCTAATGTGTCTGCAAGTCTGTTTTCTATGTCTGCATCTCCTTATATTAGGTCAGTTAATTCATACTCTCCTATAATTCTTGGAAAAATTAAGTACAGTTATTTCCACCTTAGAAAGCTGGGACAGAGAATGTGTACATAGCCTGGCAATGTGCATACCACTAGGTAATGACAGCCTGAGATCTCAATCAGTTTAGAGCAGTGTGGAGCAGTCTAGCTTCACATTCTCTGCCTGGGCCCTGCTATAACACTTTTATAAATGACAAATTTACTCCAAATAAGGTTGTTGCTTCATTTCAAATCCATGATTTGTTCTTTTAAAAACAGAGCTAGAAAATATGTCCAAGAAAAGGCTACATAAGAGACTGATTTTTGGAAGGGAAAAGAATGGTCATTAATCTAAAGCATTCTTTTCATATCCCACAAAACAAACCATGTTCACCATTAATACATCATGAATACCTGTTGGTGTCAGGGACTGCCTAAGGGTTAGAGATGAAACCAGTGGGAGCTCAATTCTCTGTATTAAGAAATTTGTGCCATGTGCTTAATGGGTTTATATCCTAGGGAAACACTTGAATGAAGTTTTTGCTACATACTCCACATACTATGATTGTTCAAGAGCCTGAAAGGATGTTGGGAGAAATATCATAAGCCAAAATAT
The DNA here is from genome assembly GCF_032452875.1 of Bos javanicus. Lineage (NCBI taxonomy): Eukaryota > Metazoa > Chordata > Mammalia > Artiodactyla > Bovidae > Bos > Bos javanicus. Next base: position 19,760,971 of record NC_083882.1, on the reverse strand, counting down.
ATAGTTCAGTATTTTCATTTTTGAGTCTCAGGGCTATAATTTGGAAGGGAGAAAGGCCCATAACCAAAGTGGGCCCTGGCCCCTTTACCTTATAGAATGTAATGAATATGACTCCAAATATGAAACGCTATGCCAAATACTTATAAAAGCCAACCAAAATCAGTATAATTATCTAAAATAAAATTATACCATAACACTCTTTCAAAATGTTTCTATGGCATCAACAACCTGAAGGATCAAGTTCATTGTCTTTGAAATATTACTGGTATATAAGACCATGCGTAATCCAACCCCAACCAATATCTCCAGCCTCATCACCTCCCTCTTTCCACGTTCTTGTCAAAATCCTATCTCTTATCCCCTTAAACAATTGCTACTTTGTGACAAGAAACCATACTTTTAGATTTCTGTGCTTTTGAACGTACTGTTTCTTTTATCTAAAGCTATGCTGTCCAGTAAGATAGCTAGCTGTTAATGATTTAAATGTGACTTAAATTTAATAAGATCGATAAAATGAAACATGCAGTTCCTTGGCCACACTATGCACATTTTCAAGTATCCAATAGCCACAAGTATTGGACAGTACGGATATAGAGCATTCTTATCATCATAGAAGACTTTAATGGACAGCCTTGCTTTAAAGTACCTTGATTTCCTCTCAGCTCTCAACTTCTGGGCCCTTCAGAACCTTACTCATTTTCAAGTTTCCACTAAAAAGTGACCCCCTTTGTGAAGCCTTCTTTGATGATTCCCTGTAAGCTATTTCCTGTTGCATTTTCTTATACCTCTGCTACACTGCATTTCAATTCTGTATTTTTTTTTTTTTATGTGGTTATTTTCCCCACTTGAATACTAGAAACATGAGAGAAGGGATTTTACATTCTGGTCTTTATATCCTCATCATAGTTCCTGAACTATAATAATGATCTTTGGATGAGCAAATGGTTTGGGATTAAAGATAAAGGTCCCTGATCTCATTCTTCTTCATTCCTCTAGAGGAGGAAAGAGAATGTTGCATAACCTTTTCATGGTGTTTCATGGAAGGCTGAGAAAGTAGGAGCCCATCTTTCTGACCCATTTATGAATCTGAATTCATAAGATATGCTGGGCCCAGGGGACCTGAATTCATTGCAGTCTGTAACTCTTCCCTGATTTCTCACAGGGGAATGTGGGGATGGAATTGATGATGCTCGATAATTATTCCCTCAGTCCACATCTCTGTATGGATGTACCTTAGCTCCTGTCTTATCCAATATTCTGCAGCACAACTTATATAGATTTTCAAGGGAAAGGCTTCTACATATAAGATACCAATTAACCTCTGCAAATGCCTCATTTCCTAGAAATTTTATAAAAGAAAAAAGTTTAATTGCGTGATTAATGCGGAGCAATTTTGTAGCAGTCACAACCTCTGGGACTATAAAATTATGTTTGTGTGCTTCAAAAGAGCATAATCTTTGACTGTTTTTATTTCAATAAAGTAATCAGTAGAAACAGAAAAAACAGATTCATAATGTAACATGAAATGTTTTAAAAGTTATAAAAAGAATAATTTCCTTACCCCATGGCAGTTCAACACAAGGAAACTATAGAAGGCTATGAATAGATTATGAAAATTCTTTCTAAAAAGGAAAAAAAAAATCCATTTGTCATGCTTTCAGGGAAGTCTCTTAAATAGACTAGGGAAAGTAAGACAGCCTTGTATAGCAGAAAAAGAACAAGCTAAAGATACTGCAGGACTAATGTTCAAATCTCAACCCAGCCAATACACAGACCTTCCGGAATCAATTCTGTTGAGAAAAATAGATTCTGGCTTATGGTCTGCTAGGTATAGAAATAAGATAAGCAGCTTAATTAATAAAACCAGGTGAATAAAACATTTCCACAGATGCACTGACACTGATGCACTGAGTAAGATCAAATGCTATTCTTTGGACAATTCACATCAGAATTACTGAAGAAGGCTGGTGATTGTATTAGTTTCCTACAGCTGCCATAATGCAGTATCACAAACTGAGTGGCTTAAAACAATAGAAGTTTATTTCACAGTCTGGAGGCTAGACATCTGACATCAAGGTGTCAAAGGGGCCATGCTCTCTCTTCTAGCTTCTGGTGGTTGCCAGGAATTATCAGCATTGCTTGGCTTGCAGCTATATAATTTTAATCTCTGCTTCTAAAACCACATGGCCTTCATCTGTGTGTATGTGGTGTCTCAGTATGTGTGCTTATCATTGGTCTCCTTTATTTATCAATGAAATACTAAAGGGGATGTTTTTAAAAACTTTATTTTGGAGGAGTTTTATTTTCAGATAGCCATGTTTCACAGTTCCAGCAAATTAAGTTATAGGCTTTCTGGATTCTTTGTAGTTAGATTACCTAAAAATTCTATATATGTGAGAGGAGGCTTAGTCCTTATCAGAATGTTATAGGTAAGGAAAATGTCAAAGCCATTGTAGAGGTATTCTAAAAATAAGGTCTCTGTGCAGGTTTAGGGTCTTTTACAATTATGAGGCCTGGAGATGATATTACAACCCATGAAATGTTGGGGCGATGGAAGTAAAATATTCTATTTATCAGCATTATTTCTAATTCTATTATTTTATTGGATCACTTTCTGTTGAAAAAAATTCACAAATAAATATTTTAAAAGTTAAGCATATTAAAATTGAGTAAAAAGGAAATAAAAGAGTAAGAAAAGAAGGTATTGACTATGCTTAGAAGTAGCCCTTCTCATTATTTATGATACAGCACTGCAGGCAGGGTATTGAAATGAAGTCAAACCCAGGGTCGAATTCTGTGATCTTTCACAAAAATCTTAACCCATTGGTTTTCTTATGCGTAATATGGAGCTTTAATACCCTCTTCATGGGTTTGAGCTGAGGACAAGATAGGATGCTCTTTATAATGTTCCTGGTGTAGTGTTTGCATGCTCCTCTCCTCTATAGACTCCAGTGATTATGGCTGTTTCACTGATCTTCCCCCTTAATAGTTTGGCTCTTCACGTATGCGACATCTGACTTTCAGAAAGGCCCACCTTTAACCAGATCCTTTAGTTTATGTTACAGAGAAGCAGATGCAACTCTCTGGAGTTTCTCCAAATGCTTCTCCCCACAGAGTGGAGGCTGGCAGCAGGACAAGGGCTCTGGGCAAGTGAGGTATTAGGATGCAGAGTTGAAAAGATAAGGAATTTTGGCCCCAGAAAGAGTAGAAGAAGGAGGTAGTCTCTGCATTTCCCAGGGAAAGAATCAGAGAAACTGAATTTACCCAAGCTCTCCTAGACTCTAGAAGCATACGTAAATCTCTTACTCTTTCTAAGCAATTTGGGAATAATATCTAAATTGCTTATCTTAGAGCAATCATGATGATTGAAATAAATAATGCACATGACCATAATTTTGACATATAAATCTGTATTAGTTAAAGTATATTTTGGCAGCTACAAAAAGTGAATTAAGTAAGATACAGGACAGTCTTAAATAGGCATTTATTAAATGGGTAATTGGATCAAGATACTATCTCTGCTCCCGTTGCTTAATGTTTTCTGTCTTCTTCAACTTACAATTGATTCTTTGTTCTATTCAGTTTTACAAACATTAGTGACAGTCTACAATGTTAAGTGATAGGGATAAAGAAATAACTATAAGCTCCTTCATTCAGGAAGTTAATTGCTTTGAATACACAAATAAACCAATATCACGATAGTCCACGTTTTATAACTAAAAACACATCATTCCCCAAATGGAGGACTATTCCATTGCAAACCACTAGAGTACTGGAAACACTTTTCTGACAGTGAGTTAGACATGTATTTCAAGGAGTTTGTGCAGTATAAATTTTAGCTGTCAGAAAACTAGGAGAAATAATAAAGTGAATGGACTGTACTGCTACCAAGGGCAAAATCTTATTGAAAATGGGCTGCCTTTTGGGATCTACCAACTGGACCACACAGTAAATGCAAACTGATAATCCATCACTGATGTCTCCACTTACCAACAACATCACACTCTACTTACATAGCCACTTGTGACTAGAGCCTTGCAGCATTTTTGTTACTCAATTGAATGCTCCCATTCTCTCATTGATTGACTGAATATTTTTTTTTTTTTTGTCTGTGACCCAGGGGGAATGACTAACACAGAACAACATCAGCCTAGAAGTCCAACAAGAGGAGTTCAAATTAGGTTAATTTGATGTTGCTAAGACTCACTCTCATGAAATCTAGAATTATAAAGCAGGAAGCAGTCACTTTATTAGCTAAACACTGTCACATTCAAACCTTGCCAAAGTATGACTGCCTAAAAGCCTGTGCAAGGGTAATATTTTCCATTTAATTTTTGTTATTTAGTTTCTCACATGGGTCCATGTATAACCAGGTGCTCAATAGAGACCTCTAGCCTCACTGGGTGAATAAAGTCAGGCTTATAGTATTCCTTAAATAAAGATATGACTTAGATCCCATAAATTGACCTGTATACAATCATTATGAAGCTGGTATGGTAATCTATGTTTACCGGGTTCCTTAAAATTTTCTAAGTCATCATTTTAGTTTTCCTTACTCCTCTACAGATGAAGCATTGAGAACAAGCTTTGCCATGGGCATCACTCTTTAAAGGGCTCTGTTTCTGCCAAGATTAAGGATAAGAAATTTCCCCTCCAGATTTTGTGAGATTCTTACATCTGGGTCATCATTTCTGTGGATGTTGCTGCTGGTCCAAAGATACAGTCTTCTTCCTTTTCTTTGGCTTTCAGGACCATCCAGATTCCTAGTTCTCAGCTCTACAAGAGTTACTACTTGAAACAGATATGTTGTAATATTTCACCCATAATTAAAAAAATCAATAATATTCTCTAATTAAACAAGAACTAAGAGGAAAAATAAGAATTTATTATAAAATAATATAGATTCAAAGATGTAAATGTGGGGAAATGATTATACTAGAAAACAAAATGTGGTGGTCAGGTGCATTTGCATGAAGAATGCTGTGAATGCAGCAGCTACAAATGTTTTTGATACAACTTTGTCACACTGGTTATTCAAATACTGTGAGTGATGTTGTCAGTGACAACCTTCTCAAGTGATGAAAAACTCTTGGTACAGGTCCAAACAAAATATAGTCTTCTTTCAAATTACATGATAGTGCATTCCAGGAAATACAGCATATATTGAAATGAAACTGTGCAAAAAATACTTTGAACTTACCCATAATACAAAATTAGACTCTAAGCTTGGAAAATTATCAGTGGTTTTCTTTGCTTATATTAATATCAAAAGGATATTTAAAAGTCATGGACATGGGTTGCATATGACTGTTTTGTACCTTGTAGACTGTCTAGTACCCCTAACCTCAGTTTCTTAAATGCTTTTATGACTTCTTAGTAACTGTGATAACCAGAAGTGTGTCATAAATTTTCAAAACTTAATCCTTCGAGATCTACTAATTAGTCAAAAAAGAGTAAGCAGAGAAGAATCCTAGGAAGATGGTAGTAGGAACAATATCACTTTTGAATTTTTCTAAATTCACCCATAAAAATAGACAGAGGGGCTAGAAGAAATAACATAGGTAAAGAACAACTATCAAAAACAGAGGAGGTAAGGAAGATGAAGAGAGAATTTGAGGTTGCTGATTGCTTTATAGTTGTTAATTTAAGAGTAAAAGGATATTACTTCAAATCAGATACTGGGAAGAAAAAAGGGAAGGAAAAGAAGAGTTGTAACCCAATTTCAAGATATTTGTGGGGGGCAGTCACTAGACAATAATCAATAAAAGAAGGTTTAAGATGGTGAGTAAAAACATTAGTATAAAAATAACCATTGGAACAAAAATGCAAATACTTCTAAATACCAAAAATATATTTAAGAAAAAGAGTACAAAATAGACTATGTTATTAAAATGCTGAGATAATTGGACATGTATAAATAGGTGACACAGTGCCATATACAACCAGGTGCTTAATAAGGACTGTTAACCTCATATGGTGAATGAAATCTGGTTTATGGCACTCCATAAATAAAGATATGACTTAGATAACATTAAGGATGGAAAAAAGTAAATTTGGGCTTATCTCTCATATTTCAAAAAGGAAAAATTGCGGAAGGACCTAAAATTTGAGTTAAGAAAATACAATCCATACTAGAATAGGAGTGAACATAAATTAACTCCTTTATAACCCAGAAATAGGGAAAACATTTATGCAATAAGTCAAAAATCCAGTAACAGTAATAGAAGAGAGAGATAAATTTAATTACATAAAGAATTAGCATGAGGGAAAAAAGTAAATGAAAGAAAAAGACAACAAATCATGGGAAATATTTGCAATCTTATATCACAAACAAAGGATTAAATTTTTAATATAAAATTTTTTCTAAAAATAAAGAGAGGATGACAACTCTATAGAAAATTATAGTTAGAGAAACAGAGTTTAATGAAAAAGATATGCAAATTTCTTATGACGAGATGAAGGATGATCAGCCTCACCCATCACAAGTTCAACCTCGCCCATCACAAAATACAAATTAAAACTGTACTGAGATGTCATTTATCACCTATTAGACTGATAAATATGGAAAGGTTAGACAACATAATCTTTTGGCAAGGTTATGAGAAAATAATTTCAAATATTATAGTGGAAACAGAAGATGGCACAAACCCTATGTAAGAGAATTTCTCAATACCAAGGAAAATGAACTTACCCTTTCGGCCAGAAACCAAACTTCTAGAATTTCATTATAAGGATATACTGGCAAATGTATGAAAAGATATATGCCAAGACTAGTTATTGCAGAATGGTGAATAATAGGGAAAGACCATGCATGCATGTTTGCGAAGTTGCTTCAGTTGTGCCTGACTCCTTGTGGCGCTATGGATCAGAGACCTCATAAATATCTATCAGAGGAGATCTGGACAAATAACTATGGTGCGTCCACCTAATGAATTTCTATGCACCTGTGAAGGAATTAGAAAAGCCCATATACTGCTGTGAAATATGTTCCAGAATACATAGTTGTATGGAGAAAAAGAAAAAACAAAAACAGGAAATTCTTACATAGAATACTTAATCTGATGAAAGAAGGAATATGAATGTGTTTGTTTCTTAAAAAATAAAAGGAAAAGATAAGTTATAAAAAGGAGATTGCCTGTAGAGGGAAAGGAAATAGAGTAGAAGGGACAGGGAGAAAAAGATAGACTCATGTGAATGTTTGTATTAAAGATTGGACTTTGGAACCACTAGTAGATTTTGCATAATTATGAAATAAGATAAAATTAAAAATCAATCCTTAAAGATTTAAAGTAAATATGTATTCAGTTGATGGTGTAACCACACAGAGAACTATTCCAAGTGACCTTGAAGCAGTTATTTGCATGTATTTCCTAGTGGGATATAACCTAAGGACAATATTTGCTGAGAAAACAGCTGAAGTATGTTTACAGTGATCACATTTTTGGTGGTACTGTTGATATTGCTATTGTGAAACTGGTGTCTGTGCATTGTAGGATAAAACAAATGACTGCTTACATACTATTCTATTTTTCTCATTCCCAGTGTTTTTAAGAATTGAAATTCTTTGTGTGGAAGAAGGAGATATAAATGCAAAGTATAAGAAATTGGTCATAAATTTAATCAGACATATAAGGTTAAATCCAAGATTTATTCTAACCTGCACATATGTATAATTTTTTACTGTTTACTGAAAAGGCTACAGTGACTACTCAGTAGTGATATAATATTCCTGACTCCCAGATTGTGGCATTAATAATATCATTTTCCACTATAAGAAACCAGGCCTTCTTGGAGAACTGACTGATTCCACCTTAGGTGCAGAAAATGCACCATATGAACTTGGAGCATTTTTTAATAAGTAGATCAAGAAAACTATCAAAGACTATAAAGTCACATCAAAAGGACTGAGGAGGAAACTTAGACTCCTACTGGCTAAACATGGGATGATTTGAGCATAAACTAAGATGAGAACTATAAAGTATTGGTGCCTATCAATTATAATTAAATCAATGAGTTAACAAAGATATTAAAAAAACACTCTCATTGATCACTGTTAGGAGATGGTAGTGAAACAAATCATTATTTAGATAACTGGCAAATTAGATAAAGAGCAAAACATTTATCCTACCATTTCCATTGGAACTAATTCACTGTATGAATGCAAAGTTGATGAAATAGTTTTGCTTAGTAGAAGTTTTCCGCTCATAAAAAAGAAAGATCATGTAATTTTATTAACTTCTGTGATCTCTTGTTAATTAATGAATAGGCAATGATCATTAATGTCTGCCAATGACCTCTAAATAGATACCATGAAACATTATATGTTTTCAATTGGGAGAAAAATGCACACTGTATGAAATAGCCATGCTAAAAATAAAATCTGAAGTTGATCAAAACTCTATATACAATTATGAACTTAAGAAATACAAAGGAAAGAGAAGTATATTAAACCACATTATGGGAATGAATGCGTGAAATGTGGGAAAATCTACACAGAAAATGAGTGGTTTCTTTAGCAATAAATTGGAAAACAAAGGAAAACAGCTCTTTACTTTCTTTATTCTAGCTCTTTAGTTTCCTTGGAGAATACATAGGCTAATAGATACTTAAAACACAATTCACCAAGCTCAAACAGTTTTATTTGGATAGATATTCAAGAAATAGAAGTCAAGTGGGCCTTAGGAAGCATCACTATGAACAAAGCTAGTTGAGCTGATGGAATTCCAGTGGAGCTATTTCAAATCCTGAAAGATGATGCTGTGAAAGTGTTGCACTCAATATGCCAGCAAATTTGGAAAACTCAGCAGTGGCCATAGGACTGGAAAAGCTCAGTTTTCATTCCAATCCCAAAGAAAGGCAATGCCAAAGAATGCTCAAACTACCTCACAATTGCACTCATCTCACATGCTAATAAAGTAATGCTCAAAATTCTCCAAGCCAGGCTTCAGCAATACGTGAACCATAAACTTCCAGATGTTCAAGCTTGTTTTAAAAAAGGCAGAGGAACATCTGCTGGATCATTGAAAAAGCAAGAGTTCCAGAAAAACATCTACTTCTGCCTTATTGACTATGCCAAAGCCTTTGACTGTGTGGATCACAATAAACTGTGGAAAATTCTGAAAGAGATAGGAATACCAGACCACCTGACCTGCCTCTTGAGAAATCTGTATGCATATCAGGAGCAACAGTTAGAACTGGACATGAAGAACAGACTGGTTCCAAATAGGAAAAGGAGTACGTAAAGGCTGTATATTGTCACCCTGCTTATTTAACTTCTATGCAGAGTATATCATGAGAAACGCTGGGCTGGAGGAAGCACAAGCTGGAATCAAGACTGTTGGGAGAAATATCAATAACCTCAGATATGCAGATGACACCACCCTTATGGCAGAAAGTGAAGGGGAACTAAAAAGCCTCTTGATGAAAGTGAAAGAGGAGAGTGAAAAAGTTGGCTTAAAGCTCAACATTCAGAAAATGAAGATCATGGCATCTGGTCCCATCACTTCATGGGAAATAGATGGGGAAACAGTGGAAACAGTGTCAGACTTTGTTTTTTTTGGGGGGGGGGGCTCCAAAATCACTGCAGATGGTGACTGCAGCCATGACATTAAGACACTTGCTCCTTGGAAGGAAAGTTATGACTAACCTAGACAGCATATTAAAAAGCAGAGACATTACCTGCCAACAGAAGTCTGTCTAGTCAAGGCTATGGTTTTTCCAGTGGTCATGTATGGATGTGAGTGTTGGAATATATAGAAGGCCGAGCACCAAAGAATTGATGCTTTTGAACTGTGGTGTTGGAGAAGGCTTTTGAGAGTCGCTTGGACTGCAAGGAGATCCAACCAGTCCATCCTAAAGGACATCAGTCCTGAGTGTTCATTGGAAGCTCTGATGTTGAAGCTGAAACTCCCATACTTTGGCCACCTGTGAAAAGAACTGACTCATTTGAAAAGACCCTGATGCTGGAAAACATTGAAGGCGGGGGGAGAAGGGGACAAAAGAGGATGAGATGACATCACTGACTCAATGGACATGAGTTTGAATAAACTCTGGGAGTTGGTGATGGACAGGGAGGCCTGGCTTTCTGCAGTCCACGGGGTTTCAAAGAGTTGGACACAACTGAGTTGCTGAACTGAACTGTACCGAACTGAATAAAAACTTATATTTGTTGTTGTTCAGTCACTTAGTCATGTCTGACTTTTTGTGATCCTGTGGATTGCAGAATGCAGGCTTCCTGTCCTTCATTCTCTGCCCGAGTTTCCTCAAATACATATCTTTTGAGTCAGTGATGCTGTCTTATTATCTCATCCTCTGCTGCCCTCTTCTCCTTTTGCCTTCAATCTTTCCCAGCATCAGGGTCTTTTCCAATGAATTAGCTCTTTGCATCAGATGCCCAAACTATTCGAGTTTCAGCTTCAGCATCATCCCCTCCAATGAATAGTCAGAGTTGATTTCCATTAGGATTGATTGGTTTGATCTCCTGACAGTCTAAGTTACTCTCAAGAGTTTTCTCCAACACCGTAATTCAAAAGCATCAGTTCTTTGGTGCTCAGCTTTCTTTATGGTCCAACTCTCCCATCCATACATGACTACAGGAAAAACCATAGCTTTGACTAGGTGGACCTTTGTTGGCAAAGTAATGTCTCTGCTTTTTAATACACTATCTAGGTTTGTCAGAGCTTTCCTTCCAAGGAGTGTCTTTGAATTTCATAGCTGCAGTCACTGTCTGCAGTGATGTGGTGTTAGTCACGTGGGAGACCCAGATTCAATCCCTGGGTTGGGAAAATCCCTTGGAGAAGGAAATGGCAACCCACTCCAGTATTCTTGGCTGGAGAACCCCATGGAGGGAGGAACCTGGTGGGCTGCAGTGATTTTGGAGCCCAAGAAAATAAAATCTGTCACTGTTTCCACTTTTTGCCCTTATATTTGTCATGAAGAGATGAGATTGGATGCTACGATATTAGTTTTTTGAATGTTTAGTTTTAAGTCAATTTTTTCACTCTCCTCTTTCACAGTCATCAGGAGGCTCTTCAGTGCCTCTTCCCTTTCTGCCATTAGAGTGGTATTACCTGCGTATTTGAAGTTGTTGATATTTCTCCCAGCAATCTTGATTCCAGCCTGTGATTCATCTGGGCCAGCATTTCACATGAAGTACTCTGTATATAAAAATCTAAGATCATGGCATCCAGTTCCATCACTTCATGGCAAATAGATGGGGAAACAATGGAAACAGTAACAGACTTTCTTTTCTTGGACTCCCAAAATCACTGCAGATGGTGACTGCAGCCATTTAATTAAAAGACACTTGCTCCTTGGAGGAAAAGCTATAACTAACCTAGGCAGCATATTAAAAAGCAGAGACATTTCTTTGCTGACAAAGATCCATCTAGTCAAAGCTATGGTTTTTCTAGTAGTCATGTATGGATATAAGAGTTGGACCATAAAGAAAGCTGAGTGCTGAAGAATTGAAGCTTTTGAACTGTGATGTTGGAGAAGACTATGGTGTTGGAGAGAGTCCCTTGGACAGCAAGGGGATCCAACCAGTCAATCCTAAAGGAAATCAGACCTGAATATTCATCGGAAGGACTGATGCTGAAGCTCCAATAGTTTGGCCACCTGATGCAAAGAACTGACTCATTGGAAAAGACCCTGAGGCTGGGAAAGATTGCGGGGGAAGGGGACAACAGAGGATGAGATGGTTGGATGGCATCACCGACTTGATGGACATGAGTTTGGGCAGGGTCCAGGAGTTGGTGATGGGCAGGGAAACTGGTGTGCTGCAGTCCATGGGGTCGCAAAGAGTCGGACATGACTGAGCCACTGAACTAACTGACTCTGTATATAAATTAAATAAAGAGGGTAAGAATGTATAGCCTTGTCTTACTCCTTTCCCAGTCTTAAACCAGTCAGTTATTGCGTGTAAGGTTCTAATTGTTGTGATTCCCTGGAGAAGGCAATGGAAACCCACTCCAGTACTCTTGCCTGGAGAATCCCATGGAGGGAGGAGCCTGGTAGGCTACAGTCCATGGGGTTGCAAAGAGTCGGACATGACTGAGTGACTTCACGACGATGACAACGACGACCTGCATACAGGTTTCTTAGGAGACAGGTAAGGTGGTCTGGTGTTCCCATCTATTTAAGAATTTTGCACAATTTGTTGTGATCCACACAGTCAAGCACTTTGGTATAGTCAATGAAGCAAAAGAAAATGTTTTTCTGGAATTATCTTGCTTTCCCTATGATCCAATGGATATTGGCAATTTAATCTCTGATTCCTCTGCTTTTTCTAAATCCAGCTTGTACATCTGCAAATTCTCAGTTCATGTACTCTGAAGGCTGCTGCTGCTGCTGCTAAGTCGCTTCAGTCGTTTCCAACTCTGTGCGACCCCATAGATGGCAGCCCACCAGGTTCCCCCGTCCCTGGGATTCTCCAGGCAAGAACACTGGAGTGGGTTGCCATTTCCTCCTCCAATGCAGGAAAGTGAAAAGTGTAAGTGAAGTTGCTCAGTCATGTCAGACTCTTTGCGACCCCATGGACTGCAGCCTACCAGTCTCCTCCATCCATGGGATTTTTCCAGGCAAGAGTACTGGAGTGGGGTGCCATCTAGCCTGAAGGATTTTGAGCATAACTTTACTAGCATGCAAAATGAGCACAATGGTATGATAGTTTGAACATTCTTTGGCATTGCCTTTCTTTGGGATTGGAATGAAAACTGACTTTTTCCAAACCCGTGGCCACAACTGAGTTTTCCAAGTTTGCTGACTTATTGAGTTCAGCACTTTAACAGCATCATCTTTTAAGATTTTAAATGAATTCCATCACCTCCACTAGCTTTGTTTCTAGTAATGCTTCCTAAGGTCCACTTGACTTGACATTCCAGGATGTCTGGCTCTAGGTGAGTGGCCACACCACTGTGGTTATCCAGGTCATTAAGAACTTTTTTGGATAGTCCTTCTGTGTCTTCTTGCCACTTTTTCTTAATCTCTTCTGCTTCTGTTATGTCCTTACTGTTTCTGTCCTTTATTGTGCCCATCCTTCCATGAAATATTCCTTTGATAGATCCAACTTTTGTGGTGAGATCTCTAGACTTTTCTATTCTATTGCTTTCCTCTACTTCTTTGCATTGTTCATTTAGACACTGATGTATAGAACAGTCTTTTGGACTCTGGGAGAGGGAGAGGGTGGGATGACTTGGGAGAATGGCATTGAAACATGTATAATATCATATATGAAACAAGTCGCCAGTCCAGGTTCAATGCACAATACTGGATGCTTGGGGCTGGTGCACTGGGATGACCCAGAGGGATGGTATGGGGAGGGAGGAGGGAGGAGGGTTCAGGATGGGGAAACGTGTATACCTGTGGCGGATTCATGTTGATATATGGCAAAACCAATACAATATTGTAAAGTTAAAAATAAATAAATAAAAAATAAAAAAAAGAAGTCCTTCTTATCTCTCCTTGTGATTCTCTAGAACTCTGCATTCAGCTGGGTATATCTTTCCCTTTCTCCCTTGCCTTTTGCTTTTTTTCTTTCCTCAGCTTTTTGTAAGGCCTCCTCAGACAACCATTTTGCCTTCTGGCATTTCTTTTTCTTTGGGATGGTTTAGTCACTGCCTCACGTACAATGCTATGAACCTTTGTCCATAGTTCTTCAGGTACTCTATCAAATCTAATCCCTTAAATCTGTTTGCCCCCTCACTGTATATTCATAAGGGGTTTGATTTAGGTCCTACCTGAATGGCCTAGTGGTTTTCCCTACTTTCTTTGATTTAAGCCTTAATTTTTCAGTAAAGAGCTGATGATCTGAGCCACAGTCTGATCCTGGTCTTGTTTTTGCTAACTCTTTTGCTAACTGTTTCCATCTTCAGCTGCAAATATAGTCAATCTGATTTCTATATTGACCATTTGGTGATGTCCATGTGTACAGTTGTCCCTTGTGTTGCTGGAAGAGGGTGTTTGCTATGACCAGTGCACTCTCTTGGCAAAACTCTGTTAGCCTTTGCCCTGTTTTATTTTGTGCTCCAAAGTGAAACTTGCATGTTACTCTAGGTATCTCTTGACTTTCTATTTTTGCATTCCAATCCCCTCTGATGAAAAGGACATATTTTTTGTGTGTTAATTCTAGGAAGTCTTGTAGGTCTTCATTGAACCTGTCAATTTCAGCTTCTCAGCATCTGTGGTAGGGGAATAGACTTGGATTATTGTGATATTGAATGGCTTGCCTTGGAAAAAAAATAAGACAATTCTGTCATTTTTAAGATTGCACCCAAATACTGCATTTCAGATTCCTTTGTTGATAATGAGGACTACTCCATTTTTTGTAAGGGATTCTTGTCTACGGTAGTAGATATAATGGTCCTCTGAATTAAATTTACCCTTTCCATCCATTTTAATTCACTGATTCCTATGATGTTGATGTTCATGCTTTCCATCTCCTGCTTAACTATGTCCAATTTACCTTGTTTATTGGACCTAACATTCCAAGTTCATATGCAGTATTATTGTTTACAAGACTGGACTTCACTTTCCGTAGCAGACACATCCACAACTGTCATTTCCACTTTGGCCCAGCTGCTTCTTTTTTTCTGGAGCTATTAGTAATTTCCCTCTATTCTTCCCCAGGAACATTTTGGAAACCTGAACTAGGAACTCATATTTCAGTATTATACCTTTCACTAACTAAATAGACATGAGTCTGAGTAAACTCCGAGAGTTGGTGATGGACAGGGAGGCCTGGCATGCTATGGGGTTGCAGAGAATCAGACATGACTGAGTGACTGAACTGAACTGAACTGAACCTTTTCATACTGCTCCTGGGGTTCTCATGGAAATAATACTGGAGGGTTTGCCTTTCCCTCCTCCCATGTACTACATTTTGTCAGAACTCGTCACTATGATCCATCTGTCTTGGGTGGTCCTGCACAGCATGGCTCATAGCTTAATTGAGTTTTGCAAGCCACTTCACCACAACATGATTGGGATCCATGAAGGGTTACAAACATAAGCATTGACATTTATAAGATGATAGAAAAATTGGGCATTGATTCTTTGGTATTATTAGAAATTAGTTTTACACTTTAGATGTGATAATATAATTTGGTTACTTATTTTAAAATACATTATGTTTTAGAAATTCCTACTGAAATATTTGAAATGGTATGATGTCCAGTGTTTGCATAAGAGTAATGCAAGAATGGAGTAATGAGGGTGGAAAGACATCAGCCCAGTTTGGGCCATATATTGGTAATTTTGGGGGTGGAGTATTGCTTCATGGATTTCATCATATTATTCTCTTTATTTAAATTTTAAATGTCCTATAATAACAATATGAAAAGCCTCAAAACATGTTTTAAAAGCACAAATATTTTGAAAGGTAGCAGATGAAATTGTTACCACTATAGCTGGACAGGCGTGGTAACATGCACACCTCCAAATTCTGGAATTTCTTTCTCATTGCCAGATCCTTTGCTGATTCCATTTTCTTCCCAGGGTCTCTTCAATAATATTCTCTGGTTTTCTGTTTTTTTTTTTTATACCATATTCTTCCCTTACTTTTCTGTCTCCTTTTCTGTTGCCTTCACACTGTGCTTTCTTTTCCTTTCTCTACTCTGTCCTCTTTTTTCCTGATCCCACTAACAATTGGCCATGACATTGAACTGAAATTTTTTTTTTTTTTAAACGGTGAAGAGAATGAATTAAGGTTTGTGCTTTTTGGTCTATTTGAAAAGTAGATGAATTAAATAATTTCCTCAAGGTGAAGCTGCAGCTTCTTACTCAAACCCTATCGTAGACAAGTTGAAATCTAAACAAAAACTACTGCAGCTCCCTCTCCACTTGCAGTAGCTGATCCACACTTACGGGGTATCCAGATGAAGATGAAAGACTAAGAGGTACTGACTCATCCCACCCTATAACCATCAAGTGTGATCTCATAGCAGCTTTCCAGGATGTGCAGAGCTCTGCCCTGACCATCCATCAGGAAACAGAGTTTCTATGGGAGCTGGTGTGAGGTGTGTTTCTGAAACCTCCCTGCCAGCAACATGGTTGATTGCTGCTGATAAACAGCCAAATCATCAAGAAGATGCCTTCTTTTTCTGCTTTAGATCTACTCATGTGAAATCAGTTGAAAGCTGCCCTTGATCAAAGCTGCTGGCAGAGGACTACAGGGCTTTTATTATTTATTATTTACAGAGTGTCACAAGTGTTACACAGCTGTTTGACAACATAAAACACCAGAGAGAAGAGCCATGCTGTGAGGAGGTGACAACGTAGATGAAATGTAGACACCACCGTGGACAAGAGGAACACCCTTCAGGGTAGAAATATGGGTTCTTCTTTAATCTGTGGGGAGTCTAGGCAGAAGTAGATTCTAAGGGGAATACACCTAGCAAAAAACCCATGGTAGAATGTCAGTAAACATGTATTCCACAGACCATGGATAGTTTAATGCTCAGTGAACGTATAAAATCAATGCAAATGAGAATGCAATATTTCTCCTTAAATTATCAAAGGTTTAAAAACTGATATTAAGTAATTCTTGTGAAGGTGCTGAAAGAGTATCATCATCATTCATTTCTGGAGTATTATAAATTGGAAGAACACTTTAGGAAAGCAATTTAGTATTGTGTATCTGTTAGGATTCTTATGTAAGACTAATCCTTTTGCAGTATTTATAACTTTAACATATTGCAGAAGACAGTTTAGGATAATTCAGCTTTTATGCACAGCACAGCAGTGAACATCCTGTATTTCTATTATCAAATGCATTTCTTCTCTCTGTTATATCACACTTCCAGACAATTTATTCTAGTTCTTATGAGCTTTTATTCACCCTAAGTTTTTTTTTTTTATAACATCCAGTATCTCCCTATAATATCAAGAGATATAAAAACGGTTTTTGCCCTTTTACCCTGTATTTCAATTTCTAGGATCATACTTTAAAGAAATTAAATTAAAATAAGAAAAAGTAATCTGTATAGATAAAGAGATTCATAGCACTGTTTATAATATACAAAAATAGATATAGCCTAATATCAGTTAGAAGATTCAGTAATTATGATATATTCACTTAATTCAGTATTTTATAGTTTTTTAAATAATGACATAGCAGATTATATAGTAATGTAAAAATACTTGGACTATAATACTATCAGATAAAAGCAAAATAGAAAATTACCTAATGTTATTATAATCAAATTGGAAAAAAATAGATAGGAGGAAAAAGAGAGAAGTTACCATAATCGTTTTATAAAGGTGATAAGAATAGGGAGTGAGATGGGGTTACAGATGTCTTATTTTTGTCTCTCCATTATTTAATATTTCTTGATATGCTAGTAAATGTGGTTTTTTGCTATATATATATAATATTATTTTTTTTTATGAAGAAAATAAAGGAAGTGTGACAGACTAGGCTTGTGCATCATCTTTTATGTAAATCTTTACTTATATTGCAAAGCTGTTACATCTTTAAAATTGGTCAGAAAACAAAAAACAAAAAAACAAAAACCCAATCCCAAGGCTTTCTGGACCACTGTGCATGCAAGGACTCTGTGGAATACTAGGGAGCAGACTTCTCTAGAGAAAGAATTTGATTTTTCCTATTTATAGTTACCTAAAAGTTTATACCAGAAATAAAAGATAATATCTTTTATCCATTCCATAATAGCTACTTTAGGATTTTCTATGTGTTAACTGTATAATCAAAAATCCATAGTACCAAAAAGTCCCTATGTAAAAAGATGTTATATTTAATAATACAACTGATGACAAAAATAAGAAGAAAGCAGTGAACAAAATTTGTAGAAAATAGTCAAGAAACAATCACAATGAGGTATTGTTAAGCTTAGCCTAAACTTCCTCCTAATAAGCTCCCAGGGGTTTGAAGAGGTATTGCTTAGATTCTGAATGATTAGTCAATACAAGCCAGTAATGATTCTATTTTGGTGAAAACAGCACTGCATATTTCCATTTACTGTTCTGACATTGAATAGCATCTGGGCCTCTTTTGAAGTGCTGTGTCCTGGGCAGAATGTGAATTTTGGAGACAGATCTCAGCTCAAGTCTCAGCATCACAATCATACGATGTTGATGTGACACAGTGACTCACAAGAGGCAGCCACAGCCCCCAGCTGCCTTCAGGAATCAGGGTGACAGCTTAAATAGAAGAGGATTTCTGTTGATAGTGAATCCCCTACAGTCAGATAGAAAGTTTCTTGGCCTCTCACACTGTCACTTTAGAAGTGGCAAGAACTGCCCATTGGTGGGAGCAAATATGCTTAATATGACACAAAAAAGTTTCCAAGTGTCTGGGGAAGAACTCCTCCATCACTCTGCTCTGAACTTCCACATTCCCCTACCTCCTGCTCCAGCTTCACTCCATTCTCAGCACTGTTTGATTTATCTGCTTTTAAATTTTCAATCAGTCTCATTTATCAGGATCTCCCTACATTTTCTTGTTTAAATCCACAGTGTTTCTTTGGAATAGACTTGTTTCACCTTTAGTTTTCACTAAAGTTAAATCCTCTAATTAACCTATTTCCACCTATCCATTCACACATTTTCCTTAACAGATCCCATTTATCACTGTGATGTCATCCTCCTCTGGGAAGCTCTGGTCCTCCTATAGGCCCAGCCAGCCTCTTACCTGGCATTTGGCAGGTAAGTCCCACAAACATATGCTGGCAACAACACAAGTCTCTCTTCCTGGAAAAGGAAAAGTCATGATCAGGCCAAACGATACTGATGTTGGTAGCTGTGTGCTAATCACCAGCTAATGAATCAGTCCCCCATCCATTCCACACCATCCACAGTCCACTCCTTGTGACAATGAGACGGTATTACAAAGTGGATACAAGGTGACGGCTTTGGCATCTATCCCCTAGGGTGAATAATAATGAAAAATGTGAAATTCTTGGTGGCTGGAACTTGGTAACACTCATAAAATGTGAGCTATTGTAAGATCTCCACATCCTCTGTGAGGATGTTGTGGTCAGCTGTTGTTTGACCTCCTCATGAAGGTCACTCAGTGCAGCTTCTAAGACCCTCTGTCTTTCACAGTTCTTACCCTTCTTCTCCTCCCTTTTCTGAATTTCCCAGACGACTTGGCCAGAAGCTATTTATTGTGGAATTCTAAACCTCTTAGAACATGAAAAAGGTATGGGTCCATAACTTGGCTTGTAAATTTTGAAATTCACAAAACTTCTAAATACTATCTCTGGACCTCAACGTTTTCCCCCAACTTTGTGATTTTATATTTAATTTATTTTTTTATTTTATATTTTTTAACACAATATTACATTAGTTTCAGGTGTATAGTAAAGTGATTCATTTATACATCTACATGTATCTATTCTTCTTCAAATTCTTTTCACATTTAGGTTGTTACATAATATAGAGCAGAGTTCTCTGTGCTAAAGATGTGGTACATATGGTCAATGGAATATTACTCAGCTATTAAAAATAATGAAATAAGGCCATTTGCAGAAACACAGATAGACCTGGACTTCAAGTTAAGAGCCCAAAGTTTTAGGATTAACTTGTCAAGTGGAGATTTTTTTTTAAAGTTTTGCAAATTACCATTATTTAATTTAGTAATTTACATCTATTGGCACAATCATGGCATCCGGTCCCATCACTTCATGGGAAATAGATGGGGAAACAGTGGAAACAGTGTCAGACTTTATTTTTCTGGGCTCCAAAATCACTGCAGATGGTGACTGCAGCCATGAAATTAAAAGATGCTTACTCCTTGAAAGGAAAGTTATGACCAACCTAGATAGCATATTCAAAAGCAGAGACATTACTTTGCCAACAAAGGTTCATCTAGTCAAGGCTATGGTTTTTCCTGTGGTCATGTATGGATGTGAGAGCTGGACTGTGAAGAAGGCTGAACGCCGAAGAATTGATGCTTTTGAACTGTGGTGTTGGAGAAGACTCTTGACAGTCCCTTGGACTTCAAGGAGATCCAACCAGTCCATTCTGAAGGAGACCAGCCCTGGGATTTCTTTGGAAGGAATGATAGTAAAGCTGAAACTCCAGTACTTTGGCCACCTCATGGGAAGAGTTGACTGATTGGAAAAGATTCTGATGCTGGGAGGGATTGGGGGCAAGAGGACAAGGGGATGACAGAGGATGAGATGGCTGGATGACATCACTGACTCGATGGACGTGAGTCTGCGTGAACTCTGGGAGTTGGTGATGGACAGGGAGGCCTGGCATGCTGCGATTCATGGGGTCGCAAAGAGTTGGACATGACTGAGTGACTGATCTGATCTGATCTGAAGGCATTTTATATGTGGAAAATTCTGAAAAAGATGGGAATACCAGACCACCTGACCTGACTTTTGAGAAATTTGTATGCAGGTCAGGAAGCAACAGTCAGAACTGGACATGGAACAACAGACTGGTTCCAAATAGGAAAAGGAGTACGTCAAGGCTGTATATTGTCACTCTGCTTATTTAACTTATATGCAGAGTACATCATGAGGAACGCTGCACTGGAAGAAGCACAAGATGGAATCAAGACTGCCAGGAGAAATATCAATAACCTCAGATATGCAGATGACACCACCCTTATGGCAGAAAGTGAAGAGGAACTAAAAAGCCTCTTGATTAAAGTGAACGAGGAGAGTGAAAAAGTTGGCTTAAAGCTCAACATTCAGAAAACGAAGATCATGGCATCTGGTCCCATCACTTCATGGGAAATAGATGGGGAAACAGTGGAAACAGTGTCAGATTTTATTTTTTTAGGCTCCAAAATCACTGCAGATGGTGATTTCAGCCATGAAATTAAAAGACGCTTACACCTTGGAAGAAAAGTTATGACAAACCTAGATAGTATATTCAAAAGCAGAGACATTACTATACCAACAAAGGTCTGTCTAGTCAAGGCTATGGTTTTTCCAGTGGTCATGTATGGATGTGAGAGTTGGACTGTGAAGAAAGCTGAGTGCCGAAGAATTGATGCTTTTGAACTGTGATGTTGGGGAAGACTCTTGAGAGTCCCTTGGACTGCAAGGAGATCCAACCAGTCCATTCTAAAAGAGATCAGTCCTGGGTATTCTTTGGAAGGAATGATGCTAAAGCTGAAACTCCAGTACTTTGGCCACCTCATGGGAAGAGTTGACTCATTGGAGCAGACTCTGATGTTGGGAGGGATTGGGGGCAGGAGGAGAAGGGGACGACAGAGGATGAGATGGCTGGATGGCATCACTGACTCGATGGACATGAGTTTGAGTGAACTCTGAGAGTCGGTGATGGACAGGGAGGCCTGGCGTGCTGTGATTCATGGGGTCGCAAAGAGTTGGACACGACTGAGTGACTGAAGTGAACTGAACTGAAGTGGTTAATGATTACAGCAGAGCTTCTCTGATAACTCAGTTGGTAAAGAATCAGCCTGGAAAGCAGGAGACCCTGGTTTGAATCCTGGGTTGGGAAGATCTGCTGGAGAAGGAACAGGCTCCCATTCCAATATTCTTAGGCTTCTCTTGTGGCTCAGCTGGGAAAGACTCCACCTGCAATGCAGAAAGCCTGGATCTGATCCCTGGGTTGGGAAGATCCTTTTGGAGAAGGGGTAGGCTACCCACTCCAGTATGCTGGCCTGGAGAATTCCACACACAGTATATTCCATGGGGTCACAAAGAGTCTGACACGACTAAGTGACTTTCACTTCACTTCACTTTAGCACAGCACCTGGCATATTGTATGTTTTCAATAAGTGTTGCTGTTGCTGCTGCTGCTGCTAAGTCGCTTCAGTTGTGTCTGACTCTGTGCGACTCCATAGACGGCAGCCCAATAGGTTCCCTGATCCCTGGGATTCTCCAGGCAAGAACACTGGAGTGGGTTGCTATTAAGTGAAAGTCAAGTCACTCAGTTGTGTCCAACCCTCAGCGACCCCATGGACTGCAGCCTACCAGGCTCCTCTGTCCATGGGATTTTCCAGGCAAGAGTACTGGAGTGGGTTGCCATCGCCTTCTCTGTTCAATAAGAGAACTTCTCAGTTCAGTTCAGTTCAGTCACTCAGTCGTGTCCGACTTTTTGCTACCCCATGACTCGCAGCATGCCAGGCCTCCCTGTCCATCACCAACTCCCAGAGTTCACCCAGACTCACGTCCATCGAGTCAGTGATGCCATCCAGCCATCTCATCCTCTGTCGTCCCCTTATCCTCCTGCCCCCAATCCCTCCCAGCATCAGAGTCTTTTCCAATCAGTCAACTCTTCGCATGAGGTGATCAAAGTACTGGAGTTTCAGCTTTAGCATCATTCCTTCCAAAGAAATCCCAGGGCTGGTCTCCTTCAGAATGGACTGGTTGGATCTCCTTGCAGTCCAAGGGACTGTCAAGAGTCTTCTCCAACTCCACAGTTCAAAAGCATCAATTCTTCGGCGTTCAGCCTTCTTCACAGTCCAGCTCTCACATCCATACATGACCACAGGAAAAACCATAGCCTTGACTAGATGAACATTTGTTGGCAAAGTAATGTCTCTGCTTTTGAATATGCTATCTAGTTTGGTCATAACTTTCCTTCCAAGGAGTAAGCATCTTTTAATTTCATGGCTGCAGTCACCATCTGCAGTGATTTTGGAGCCCAGAAAAATAAAGTCTGACACTGTTTCCA
Source organism: Bos javanicus (assembly GCF_032452875.1). Lineage (NCBI taxonomy): Eukaryota > Metazoa > Chordata > Mammalia > Artiodactyla > Bovidae > Bos > Bos javanicus. Next base: position 19,738,354 of record NC_083882.1, on the reverse strand, counting down.
CTGTTTCCCCATCTATTTCCCATGAAGTGATGGGACCAGATGCCATGATCTTTGTTTTCTGAATATTGAGCTTTAAGCCAACTTTTTCACTCTCCACTTTCACTTTCATCAAGAGGCTTTTGAGTTCCTCTTCACTTTCTGCCATAAGGGTGGTGTCATCTGCATATCTGAGGCTATTGATATTTCTCCCAGCAATCTCGATTCCATCTTGTGCTTCTTCCAGTGCAGCGTTCCTCATGATGTACTCTGCATATAAGTTAAATAAGCAGAGTGACAATATACAGCCTTGATGAACTCCTTTTCCTATTTGGAACCAGTCTGTTGTTCCATGTCCAGTTCTGACTGTTGCTTCCTGACCTGCATACAAATTTCTCAAGAGGCAGATCAGGTGGTCTGGTATTCCCATCTCTTTCAGAATTTTCCACAGTTTATTGTGATCCACACAGTCAAAGGCTTTGGCATAGTCAATAAAGCAGAAATAGATGTTTTTCTGGAACTCTTTTGCTTTTTCCATGATCCAGCAGATGTTGGCCATTTGATCTCTGGCTCCTCTGCCTTTTCTTTTCTTTTTCTTTTTTTAATATATATAAATGAGATTTTATTGAAACAGACTCACAATCATGTATGTATAGTCTATGACTATATTCTTGATGTAATATGAGTTAATTAGTTGTGACAGAGACCATAGCTTGCAAACCTAAAATATTATGAGAAGAAATTGAAGTTCTTTATAATTCCCCCCATTCCTCCCTATGCATATTTGGAGGTTCATTGAGGAAAGTTTTAAGAAGATACAAATCCATTTTATGGGTAGCCCTCTAAGTCCTCACACACTCTGCCTTTTCTAAAACCAGCTTGAACATCAGGAAGTTCATGGTTCACATATTGCTGAAGCCTGGCTTGGAGAATTTTGAGCATTACTTTACTGGCGTGTGAGATGAGTGCATCGTGCAGTAGTTTGAGCATTCTTTGGCATTGCCTTTCTTTGGGATTGGAATGAAAACTGACCTTTTCCAGTCCTGTGGCCACTGCTGAGTTTTCCAAATTTGCTGGCATATTGATTGTAGCACTTTCAGAGCACCATCTTTCAGGATTTGAAATAGCTCAATTGGAGTTCCATCACCTCCACTAGCTTTGTTCTTCACATTGACTTCACATTCCAGGATGTCTGGCTCTAGGTCAGTGATCACACCATCATGATTATCTGGGTCGTGAAGATCTTTTTTTGTACAGTTCTGTGTATTCTTGCCATCTCTTCTTAATATCTTCTGCTTCTGTTAGGTCCATGCCATGTCAATACGTGTTAGCTACCATTAAATCACAAATCTATCTTCTTTTCCCATTTAAAACCATTTTGCTAATTTGACAATGCTGCAGATATTGAGAAGTTGTGATAGCAAATAAAGATTTGGCCAAAGCTTTGCTAAATGGACAGGCGCAAATCTAAGAACAGTATCATGGGTAATGAAGTAAATCTCCTTCTATCCTTTCTGATCCCCCCAAAAAATCAATGGGCAAAGATAAATGTAATATTTGCTCAGAGAAACTGACTTTGGGGACATTTTCTTTTCAGCCTTAAATGATTTTGTACCTAGGTAATTATAAGTAAGTTGCCACCATTCTGTGTTATTTAATGGCATGCTTAGATTTCAGCTTTCTATTAACAAGTTCTATTGTGGGGAAGCTGTCTTTGAATAGCAGAAAGGACTACAGTGCCCTGAGTGACACAGTAGCTACCCAGCTCTTGTCCATGGTATCAGCTAATTCTATAATAGGATTATTCCTGCTACGCAGGAATAAAATCTCATGGTTAGTTGGTTATTCCTTGTTTAACTTACACTAATAACAGTTTTAAAACAAGACATATGATGTACAGCATGTGTACCAATGGCCCAGGGTCTTCAACCCTCCTCTCCTGGGACAATGCTAAGTCCAGCTTCAAAGTGTAAGACATATATATTTTCTAAGTGAATTAGTGTTTCACACAGTCTGTTTGTGATTTATAAGTAAATTAATCCATACAGGTTGAAACTCTTCTTACTATGAGTTGTATCTATTTTCTAGCTGTAGATTTGTTAAAATTTGAATGGAGAAAGCCTCCCTGGGACTTTCATTTTATTGGCAAGACCTAGAAAGAGCCAAGATAAATCTCCCTGTGACTAAGGAGCAAACTTTTATTTCAGGAGAAATTACTTTACATCTAAATTAGCTTGTATCTCTAGAAATCTTATCTCAGGTGTGATAAGCCATAAATAATTACCAATTTCATGTTAGTAAAATTAAAACCATGAAAAGCTACTCAAAGCAATTTACAACTTGACAGAAGGAGATTCTGTTCAAAAGATAGTATATTTTTCCTTCACTGAATTTAGACTAAGGCTCAGAGAGGATGAAAATTGGAAGAAAACAAACTAAAATTTTGTCTTTTCTTCCCTGGAACTTCAATATTCAGGTTGAGTGTATGCTTCTTTTCCCCCAAGTGAAAAGCCAGCTTTCAAATCCTTTCAAGCATTTTCTTTTTCTTTGAATGCTTTCAGGAACATTGTGAGGTCATTTTCTTTGGATTTCTATTTCCTAATTTTTCTGTTTGGTTTGTACTTTGACATAGGTGCCAAACTACAGTATCTTTGAAGAAAAGCACCTTAAGGCTTATTGCAGGTTCTCATTACATAGTGAATGTTGCTTTCTGGAGCCATCAAACTGTTAACTCAAATGCTAAGCTTCTATCATAAGCCATCCATTCACATAGATGCCAGGCACAGCTGGACAGTGCCTCACGATAAGCAGTGTGGATTGTATATCTGCCCTGAAGGAGATATTTATTTGTCTTAGGTTTCTCCTGCCAACACTCGATTACAAACCAAGCTCCCAACACTGTGGAGGCACTCACTGGAAAGGCGAGCCACCTGCTTAGCTCAGTAATCAGTCTTTTATTCCAATCTGTTCTTGCTGTTGGCATTTCTTCTATTCTTAATTATCACACTTGTCACTTAGACCTTGGTAGGATAAATGGCATAGCTCACATTATGCTGCAGAATCATTTTCTCAGCAAATACTCTCTACAGACATAGAAATACAAAGAATAAAAAGGGGGAAACGTCAGCTAAGGGTAGGCCAGGGAAAGAGTATCTTGAGATGAGTGAGGTAAGCCCTGCCAGCTCTATCCTTGGTTCATTGAATCTTCCTGGGGAACTTAGATCTGCGAGCCTTTAAATTAACTCTGAAAGCTGCAGTGTTGGCAGGAAGGGGTCCCATTTAACTCACTTGGGAATCATGTTCTAGTCTTGTAATGATCTGCTCTGAAAGTTGTTTAGTAGGTCAAAATGGCATGACAGCCAAAGCTGGTGAAAGAAAAACGTCAGAGTCATAACTGTCCACAAGCTACTTATCTCTATTTGTTATTTTATATACATTTATATTTTATTAAAGTATAGATTTACAATATTGTGTTAGTTTCAGGTGTACAGCAAAGTAAGTCAGTTATTTGCACGATACTGAATATAGTTACTGTGTTATTCATAACAGTATACAGGAGGCCTTAATATTTGAATGAAGATTCATCATATTGTACAGGATGCAGAGATCAAAATCATCCCCAGAAAAAGAAATTCAAAAAGGCAAAATGGAATTGAGCTGTAGGAGTTGCTTGTATATTTTTGAGATTAGTTGTTTGTCAGTTGCTTCATTTGCTATTATTTTCTCCCATTTTGAAGGCCATCTTTTCACCTTGCTTATAGTTTCCTTTGTTGTGCAGAAGCTTTTAAGTTTAATTAGGTTCCATTTGTTTATTTTTGCTTTTATTTCCAATATTCTGGGAGGTGGGTCATAGAGGATCCTGCTGTGATGTATGTCAGAGAGTGTTTTGCCTATGTTCTCCTCTAGGAGTTTTATAGTTTCTGGTCTTACGTTTAGATATTTAATCCATTTTGAGTTTATTTTTGTGTATGGTTTTAGAAAGTGTTCTAGTTTCATTCTTTTACAAGTGGTTGACCAGTTTTCCCAGCACCACTTGTTAAAGAGATTGTCTTTAATCCATTGTATATTCTTGCCTCCTTTGTCAAAGATAAGGTGTCCATATGTGCGTGGATTTTGTTCCATTGATCTATATTTCTGTCTTTGTGCCACTACCATACTGTCTTGATGACTGTGGCTTTGTAGTAGAGCCTGAAGCCAGGCAGGTTGATTCCTCCAGTTCCATTCTTCTTTCTCAAGATTGCTTTGGCTATTCGAGGTTTTTTGTATTTCCATACAAGTTGTGAAATTGTTTGTTCTAGCTCTGTGAAGACTACTGTTGGTAGCTTGATAGGGATTGCATTGAATCTATAGATTGCTTTGGTAGCATACTCATTTTCACTATATTGATTCTTCATCATAATCCCAGGTGACTCAGTGGTAAAGAATTTGTCTGGTACACAGGAGTCATGAAATGCAGTAAGTGCAGGTTTTATCCCTGGGTTGGGAAGGTCCTCTGGAGAAGGAAATGGCAACCTACTCAAGTATTCTTGCCTGGGAAATCCATGGAAAGTCCATTGGGTCACAAAAGTGTTGGACACAAACGATCGACTCAATGAGCACTTTTGGCATTGTACGTTCCATGGGCTTGGATGAATACATAATGATACATATTCACCATTGTATACCATACAGTATTTTCACAGTCCTAAAGATCTTTGTGTTCTGCCTATTTATTTCTCTCCACCCCTGCAGCTCCTGCAACCACTTTGACACCTTGTTTTTTTACAGATTTCCAATCTTTGGTCACTGTGCATAACAAGAAGAATGTGTCACTTTTTGAAAAATCTTTCCAAACCTCTCTTTTTAAAAAATAACCTGGCTGTTTGTATTTATTTACTACTTCATTCCTATCTACTATGGCTGCAGGTCTTGCATCTTATTTTGTCTTACTGGGTAGAATTTTATGAACCTGTCACTTCACTTTCTTTCTTTCTTTCTTTTTTTTACTATAATTGGGAAAAGAGCTGATATATAGCTAGAGGCACATCATTATGGGAAGAGTTATGACAAATTAATTGTGATTAACTAAGATTATGTGGTTCAAAGTTATATTTGACAGTACGTGTTTTTGCCCTTATGAAAATTGTTTTGTAAGTAAAGCATGAAATATTGAATTAGCCGTTAATGGTATTTAACTACCATGAATCTGGAAAGTGCCAAGTTCATTCTATCATCTTACATATGCTTAATTGCTTTTACTAAGAAAAATTAAAGTTATTTTAAAAATGTAGTAATACATTATTACTTCTTCATAATACATCAGTGTATCCTGACATACATATATTTATTCTCTGTATCATTAAACCATGTTAATTTCTTAAAAAATGGGTGATACATTTAATTAACAATATAATTCTTTAACAGGTGAGTGAACTAATGTCTGTTAAACCAGGAATTTTCTAGGTATTTTACATACACTGTTTAATTTAATCCCAAAGCAGACCTGAACATTTATCTCTATTTTTTGGTTACTCTCATTTTCCCAATGATGAAATGCAAGGCTTAGAGAAGTACATTTCACAGGTAGAAGGCAGTAGGGCTAGGGTCAAAATTCAAATCCACCTAGTTCTTAAACCATTGCCTGCAAACTCATGTTCATTATCTATGCTATCAATTTGGATTTGTGGTTTATCATAATTGTAAATAAGTTCATTCAGATTAACTTGTAACTCTTGTTTTGTGGTTTGTCATGTTTGAATGTGGGCTCTATGGATCTAGGTTTATTAAAAAGTCAGGTTGTTGAATCATTTACCTCTCCTGGCAGCCTGGAGAGATTAATTAGTTGTATCCAAAGGAAGAGCCTCTAGTTATTGTAGCAGGCAGCTCAGGCACAGAGAAGGTGAGAATAATTCAGAGGTTTGTGATTTCAGGGAGATCAGAGAAGAGACAGGCTGATTTAGAGAAAAGGCAGAACAAGGAGATTGAAGGCTCTGTGTTGTCATTTGGTAATTTGGAGAAATAACAAGGTAGTGTCTCTTGGTTTTTAAATACTGGGACTTGTTCTATTTGATCGAAAATAAACTTGGAGAGAACCAAAACAGAATAATTAAAATTAAGTTAAGAAGATACAAAGAAGAAAAGAAATAGGACTGAAGGAAAATACTTCAAAATATTATCAGTAGTTATGTCTGGGAGTAGGAGGACAAATGATTTTTATTTTTCTCTTTGTATTTTTTTACTTTACAGTTTCTTTCTATTAAACACGCACTATAAACAGAATTTAGAGAAAATTCATTATTATCATTACTATTATTTTTTCATAATATAGCATGATGATTGTTAAGTACTTTAGAAACAAAGCCTGACTGAGTTTTAAAACTAGGTTTGCAATGTATTAGCTTTGTGACATTGGATAAGCTATATATCCTCTCAAAGCATTTTTATTTATTAAGTTGCTACTAAGTACTATTTATTGAAACAGTGCTGTTATTATAATTAACATACAATTAATATGCAATTATTATTCCTAGTATCTAGAATGTGTTTAGTTATTACTGGAATTATTTAGTTTTCTTTTTATGCTTATTAGTGTTTCCCCAATAGCTCAGCCAGTAAAGAATCCACCTGCAATGCGGGAGACCTGGGTTGATCCCTGGGTTGGGAAGATCCCCTGGAGAAGGGAAAGGCTACCCACTTCAGTATTCTGGCCTGGAGAAGTCCAGAGACTCCAGGCCATGGGGTCACACACAACTGAACGACTTTCACTTCACTTATGTTTATTAGCTACTTTATTTTAAATAATTAAAAATTTAAAGTGTGATATTTCTTAAGGATTTTTTCTCCTAAAAATGCCCAGATCTCAACTTCAAGATTCACATCAGTACCACTCCCACCCCTATCCCCCCAGCCTCACAAACCAGATACCTACCAGCACTGCGTAGATGACAAGGGAAGTTTAGACAAAGGAGTACTCTTGCTCAACCAGGAACTGTGTATCTGTGCTATCAGCTCACCCAAGTGGTCTCAGAAGTTTGATTTCTGTCTTAACTTTGTGAAACACAGTAAGCATTTGATGCATATTTAAATTGTAAGACTTTGTGTGTAACCCAGATATATTCCAGGGTCCATGTGCCCACATTCGTCACAGTGTCACAGGAAAAGAAACACAGTCCTGCCACTAAAAGTAATTCAAGGGGCTCCCATCTTTACTAACTTCTCTTGAAGAACATCTCAATAATCATTCCATGGCACTGACATAACACTAAAAAAGCTATTTTTCTCAAGAGGAACTTCTCAAGACTTAATTTTTCTTGAAATTCTCTCCCCTATTCATCTTGCTGTTCTGCACTTACATTCCAGGGCTTCTTCTAAGACTCTCCCACCCCAAAATTCATACTCCCTTGTCAAAACTGCCTCTCACCTCATACCATGCAGGCTTCCCTTGTTTTTCTTACCCCAACATTTGTATTCTTATTTTTCCTCTGTAGTAAACGATGGCCTTTTTGACTAAAAATATTCTAGTTCTCTCCTTTCCCATCTCCCACAACAGTATGTCCATTTGCTAAATATGACCAGGGGGCCTGAAGAAGATATACAGAATAAAATAATTTGCATTCCAAATATACATGAGCGCTATATCACATTTAAAAGACACACATGGAGGATCTAACTTCCAAAATACTTGTTATCTTAAATGACTATATATGCAGCAAATTGCCTTAATCCCACTATACTTTACCACTTTCAGTAGTAATAATCAATACAATTAATCAAGCACCTACTATTAGCTGGATACTGTATAAGATACTTTCAGCATATTATATTATCTATTCTTCATAACAAACTTCTGAGACATTAGCTAACTTGCCTATGGTGATATAGTTAATGGTGGTAGAAGTAAGGTTTTTTAAAAAAGGATTTAATCGGGATCTTAGATCTACATAACTCCAAAGCCCATGAGATTAATTACCACACTATTTCTAGATAAACATAATAGAAGAATGTAGCTTCTGGTTAAAGAAAATAATTAACCATGGTCTAAGACTGGGTTAATATCAGAGCTTATTAGCAGCAGTAGACACTATGTTGTATTCACTTGTATAGGATGGAATTGATTTAATGATTTTATGGGTGCATAATCAAGATATATCTGTTATATCAGATATAACATGTGTTATATCTGATTTCTCCCCTAAAGGTTTATAACTCTGATAAATTTCTGAACAGAGCAGTGTTAAGGACAAAATGACAAAACTCTTTAGTTGACTGCTTCAGATTTTCTAGTTCTAAATTTTACTTTTAAGTGAATAAAGCCTCCTCAGTCATAAATCCTAAAATATTTGAGCTCCTGGGCTTAGATGCAAGTATATTTGAACCCCGATTGCATAAGCTGGCTCTTGTTTTTTTGTAACACTTTGTTTGAACATTTCCTTATGAGACAAGAATGTAGGACACAGACATGTAAAACTCAGTTATTCTGAGTTCCAAAACATGTGTGGAGGACCAACTAGACATTTCTGATCATGATTAGCTTTGTTACTGTAAATCATTACGTCAAACATGTCAACATCCTTTTGTTCATCCTTTCGGCCAACTGCTACTAAAAGTTAACTTTGCTTTATATTTCAGGCTGCTGTGTGTATGTGTAAATAAAGTATTTAGTATGCACAGCCACAGTCTTACTGTCTATATAAAATACATCAGCCTGGAAATCTTATGAGGATGATTTTTTCCCCTGTAAATTTTGAAGCTATTTTCCTCTCTAATCTTGGCTGGAGGCATTGTAAAAATGGCTTCCTACTCATTTCAGACCTACTCCTGTGTGTGTGTGCGCTTAGTCACTCTGTTGTGTCTGACTCTTGTGACCCCATAGACTGTAGCCTGCCAGGCTCCTCTGTCCATGCGATTTTCCGGGCAAGAATACTGGACTGGGTTGCCATTTTTTCTCCAGGGGGTCTTCCTGACCCAGGAATTGAACCTGGGTCTGCTGCATTGCAGGCAGACTCTTTACTGACTTAGCTATGAGGGAAGCCCTAGACCTACTCCTGGAGCCAACCATAGCAGAAAGTGGAAAGAGCATGGGATATAAATTGCTGAAATAAAATGATTGAAATGCTTTCAGGCCCCAAGGAAAAGCTGGATTCTTTAACTGTATATGAGTCAAAAGATGTCTCTCAATTACTAAGACAGTTCTTTCATCCCTGGTAAGTAAATACAGAGCCATAGATTTTTTTCATGAAAAAAATGCCCCATGGATTTTACCCAGATGGTTCCAGCAACTGCAGGGAGATGATATCAGATTAATGTAGGTGTTTTAGACAGACTCCAAAAGTTCTTAGTATGATTCCATCTATGTTTACCATTACAACAGTGTCTCTGAGCTAAATCCAAGTTGATATACTGAACAGTAATGATTTACCATGGCAGCAAAAGCATTTCACAGTCTGTCTTTCTGTCAGCTAATACCAAGCAAGGTTAGTTTTTCTCTTCTTATTCTTTTCCTTTCTTTTAGTTTTAAACAGCATAAGATTTCTTCAAATATCCTTGAGTTGTCATATTTCCTCTCACTCTAGTTTAGTGGCTCAGACAGTAAAGAGTCTGCCTGAAGTGTGGGAGACCCAGGTTCGACCCCTGGGTCAGAAAGATCCCCTGGAGAAGGAAATGGCAACCCACTCCAGTATCCTTGCCTGGAAAATTCCATGGATGAGGAACCTGGTGGGCTACAGTCCATGGAGTCACAAAGAGTTGGACATGACTGAGCAACAAACACTTTCACTTTCAGACAGTCTTAATTAGGTAGGATGAGCCAAAGCTGATGACAGACAGGAAAAGCCCTCTCTGTTACTTTTCCCCTCAACCTTGTATTTGAACAAATAAAGATATTAAATATGAAAATTGCACTGTGTATTTGAAAATAAAATGAGAGGATATTTTTAACAGGGGGGACTACTCCTAAATATTAAGTTAGAAGTACTCAAATTCTAGCACCTATTTTATGAGGACTTGATGGAAACCTAGACTTAACTGGATTTCTGGTTGGGTCAGTCCATGTTTCAGGGGAATGTGTGTGTGTAATAGTCAATGTTAGACCAAAGAGTTATAATTACAGTAGAGTGACACAGAAAGGGTAAATCAAAGATCAATGCACATTTGGGATATTTGATGCAATCAGGGAAGAAGGGAAAACACAGGGGTAAATAATAAATCTAAGGAAAGCTACACGATTCTGGACCCATTTTTAACAACTCCTCTCTCTGCCTAGTCCTGCTTCTTTCACTCCTTAAAGGTGTTTGTCCTAAAAGTTCTCCTTAGTCCACATTCTGCTCACAAATTTCAGTTTATTGTCTCACTGGGAAGATGACCTATAACAAAGCTCTGTCTTTTTGTTCTTATTTATGGGTGATTTCCTCAATTTTATTTTTTAAATCCTTTTATTGAATTTTTTACAATGTTTTCTTGAAGAGCTCCTATGTGTTCATTTTTAAAACAGCACTTTGCCCTTGTTTTATAAATTAGAGAGTTTTGTTTTGTATTGCTTTTGTTCTCATCTGTTGTCTTCATCTTGGTATTTTAACTCTTATGTTAGAAATGTTCCTCAAATGTTTTTTGGAAGCAATGTACACATGTATGGACTTTGTTCCCTGGGAGCTTTTACTTTACAATTGAATGAAGAGGTGTTATTATGTATCTTCATCCCCCAGAGTTTATTTTTCTCTGAGGCCATTTAATCTCCATAAAAAACCCCCCCATTTTCAGCCTAACGAGACTTGTGATCAAGTATTTCATAGAGGGAGTAATCAGAAGAGGAGAATATGTTTTGATCTACAGTTCTACATTTTGCAGTTTAACTGTGCATCTCATTCAGCATTTTTTATCGCATTTTCTTTTTCTGGCTCATTATTAGGTTCCTTGTTAAGGTTTTTTTTTTTTTTTTTTAATAGCTTTGCTGAGATATAATTCACATTATACCATGAAATTCACTCAGTGAAATGTTCTCAGTATACTCACAAAAGTGTACAACCATCATCACTGTCTAATTTTAGAACATTTTCATCATCTGTCTTCAAATCTCAACAAAATAACCCTGGTTGGATGGCGTCACTGACTCAATGGACATGAGTTTGAGAAAACTCAGGGAGATAGTGAAGGACAGGGAAGCCTGGCATGCTGCATTCATGGGGTCGCAGAGTTGGACACGACTTAATGACTCAACAACAACATATAGATATACCACATGTTGTTTATCTATCTGTCAGTTGGCTGATATTGTTTCCACTTTTGAAATTTTATAAACATTGCTATGAATATCTGTGTACAAGTTCTTTTGTGAATATATTGTATATTTTCAGTTCCTTTGGGTATGTAACATATCCAGGAAAGAATTGCTAGGTCACATGGTAACTACGTTTATTTTGAGGAACTGCCAGACAGTTTTTTCAAAGTGGTTGCACCGTTTTATGTTCCCATCTCTAACATTTAAAGGCTCCAAATTCTCTATAATCTCGCTGACATTTCTTATTTTCAATCCTTTTGATTATAGCTGTCTCATGGTTCTGATTAGCAGAACATCTTATGTGTTTATTAGCCACTATTTTATCTTCTTTGGAGAAATATCTGTTCAAAACTTGCTCATTTTAAAATTAGGTTAATTGCCTTTTTATTACTGAGTTGTAAAAGTTCTTTTTTATATTTTAGACATGAGTCTCTTATCATATATAAAATTTATTTAAAATTTTCCCCATTTTGTGTATCTTTTCACTTTCCTGATGGTGTTTTTTGAAGCAAAATCTTTGAATTTTGGTGATGTCAAATTTAATTTTTTTTTCTTTTGTTTCTCTACTTTTGGTACCATATTTAGGAAAATATTTTTCAAGGAATTTTATAGGTTTAGACCTTATATTTGATCCATTTTGAGTTAATTTTTATATCTGGTATGATGTAGCATTCTAACTTTTTTTTTCCTTTCTTATTATTTATTTATTTTTAATTTAAATTTATTTATTTTAATTAGAGGCTAATTACTTTACAATACTGTATTGGTTTTGCCATACATCAACATGAATCCACCATGGGTGTATACGTGTTCCCCATCCTGAACCCCCTCCCACCTCTCTCCCCATACCATCCCTCTGGGTCATCCCAGTGCACCAGCCCCAAGCTTCCTGTATCCCGCATAGAACCTGGACTGGCGATTTGTTTCTTATATGATTTTATACAAGTTTCAATGCCATTGTCCAAAATCATCCCCGCTGCTCCCTCTCCCACAGAGTCCAAAAGACTGTTCTATACATTTGTGTCTCTTTTGCTGTCTCGCATACAGGGTTATCATTACCATCTTTCTAAATTCCATATATATGCGTTAGTATACTGTATTGGTGTTTTTCTTTCTGGCTTACTTCACTCTGTATAATCGGCTCCAGTTTCATCCACCTCATTAGAACTGATTCAAATGTATTCTTTGTCTAACTTTTTCTGTGTGTGGATATCCAGTTGTCCCACCCCTTTTGTTGAAAAGACTAGTTCTTGCCTCCTTAAATTGTCTTGATGCTTTTGTCAAAAATTAATTGACCTTAGATATATGGGTTTATTTCTGGACTTTTCATTCTATTCTATTGATTTAAAGGTCTGTCTGTATACCAGCAACACATAGTCTTGATTGCTTTAGCTTTGTAGTAATTTTCAAAATGGGGAGGAGGTGATTCTAATTTAACTTTATTCTTTTTCAAGGTTGTTTAAAAAAAAAAATGCTTGCTGTTTTCTTTCCTATCTGGTTGTGTCTTATTTCTTTTTATTCCCCAAATTTTCAGCCTAGGATCTCCAATACAATGTTGAGTAGAAATGGCAATGAGTAGACATCCTTGTCTGATTCTTGATCTTAGGACTACTTGATCAAGTTTGTTTTGGTGGTCCTAGATACCTTGTATTTCCATATGAGTTTGAAGTTCATCTTGTCAATTTCTGCAGAAATAGCAGCTTGCATTTTGATATGGTTCTCATTCAATCTGCAGATAAATTTGGGGACTATTGCTATTTAAGCAATGTCTTTCCACTTATTTTTATCTCCTTTTTTTTTCAATGAGGTTGCATAATTTTCAGGGTCCAAGTATTAAATTTCTCTTGTTTTTCTAAGTATTTTATACTTATTTATGCTAATTTAAATGAAAGTGTATTCTTAATTTCAGTTTTGGATTGTTTATTACTAGTGCATAGAAACACAACTGATATGTGCATATAGATTTTGTATCCAACAACCTTGGTGAATTTGTTTATTAGCTTTAATTGTTTTTTGGTGAGCTCTTTAGGGTTCTCTACATACAAGATCATGTTATCTGCAAATAGAAAATGCTTGCTTTTTTTCTTTCCAATCTTTTGCTCCTTATTTCTTTTTATTCTCTAAATTGTCCTGATTAAGATCTCCAATACAATGTTGAATAGAAATGGCAATGAGTAGATGTCCTTGTCTGATTCTTGATTTTAGGAATGCTTTCAATTTTTTCTACCACTGAGTATGGTGTTAGATGTGTGTGTTACCCTTGTTTCTCATTCTTGTCCTGGTATGTGGTAAGACCAAATACTATCCATGCCTAGAGTTCTATGATGTAAATGGAGTTCCCCTCAATTGTATACTCTCCCTCATACATTTTAGGCTGTGGATTCCTCTGCCCTGCCTATAGCAGTCACTATTAATATAACGTAGTATTTATGTGGAAATGTGGGACTTCAAAAAATGTCACAATTATTTATCATTTAATACATTTAGCATACACTAACAATAGACCCTCTATTGTTTTTCACTTTTCTACAGTGTATTGACTTGATACATCATAATTTACATAACTTTAAAGTGTAGTGTTAGTCACTCAGTTGTGTCCAACTTTGTGAACCCATGCACTATAGCCCACCAGGCTCTTCTATCCATGGAATTCTCCAGGCAAGAATACTGGAAAGCATTGCTATTCCCTTCTCCAGGGGTATTCCAGACCTAGGAATTGAACCCAGGTTTCCTGCTTTGCAGACAGATTCTTTACTATCTGAGCCAAACCAGGGAAGCACACATAACTAACTTGAAAGTGAAAGAGAAGTCGCTAAGTCGTGTCCGACTCTTTGTGACCCGTGGACTGTAGCCCACCAAGCTCCTCCGTCCATGGGATTCTCCAGGCAAGAGTACTGGAGTGGGTTGCCATTTCCTTCTTGCTGCTGCTGCTGCCGCTAAGTCGCTTCAGTCGTGTCCGACTCTGTGCGACCCCATAGACGGCAGCCCACCAGGCTCTGCGGTCCTTGGGATTCTCCAGGCAAGAACACTGGAGTGGGTTGCCATTGCCTTCTCCATTGTGTGAAAGTGAAAAGTGAAAGTGAAGTCGCTCAGTCGCGTCCGACTTGTAGCGACTCCATGGACTGCAGCCTACCAGGCTCCTCCATCCATTGGATTTTCCAGGCAAGAGTACTGGAGTGGCTTGCCATTGCCTTCTCCGATTTCCTTCTTACTGCCTTCCAAAACTTAGTCATTGCTCTCTTTTTAATTTGCCTTTTCCCCCCATTCTTTTAACTGTTTATTCATTGTGGCACTTTTTTTGTTGTTGCATTCCCATTTTAACTTGTTTTTTCCTCAACTTTTTTTTTTTTTTTCAGTTCAGTGGTTTCTGTTAAGCCTAACTTTAAACAGAGCCCTGTGGAAATCTTCATCCTTCATGCACATTACTACATTCTGAATTTAAAAGTCAAGACTCTGGATCAGAAAGTGTGCTTTTAAGATGTGGCTCTGGCACTTAAATTTGTGATCATGGGTGAACCAAGATTCTCTGAGCTTACTTATTTCATAGGCAGTTGCAATAACTGAATGAGCTTTCATATGCCAAGTTTCTATTACGTTGCCTTACATGATCAAGTGCTCCACTGAATTTTAACTTCCTTCCCTGTCTCGGCTACCAATATACAGTACAGGTATTGTTCTTCTATGTCTCTTTCTTTCTACCGAGTCACAATGGCAGAGTTTAAATGCATTGATTTACTGACTTACCATGATTTTCTTTGACTTTTCTTTAGGAAACTTCAGAAGGTACTCTATAGCTATGGCTCATGTAGGTTATCTTGGGATGGGAGTGAATCACCCTTTGGTGCATTTTTTTTTCTTAGTCTTTAACACCTATGGCTAACTATCAGCTTATTTTAGTCAGGGTTTTTGGCATGATTTAGAAACTCATTGTGAATGTTTATCTTCTCATATTTCTTTTGTAAGGTGTATTCACCTCAGATTTAATCTTCATGTTAAACAAGATTATTATTACTGAGTCTCCATCTCCATATTTATTCTCTTGGGAGCTCTGGTCAAGACAAGACTTTTATAAGACTGGTAGCTTAGTAGCTACAAGCAGGACCAGTGATGATATTATTTCCTAGGTTTCAGATGTGTTTTAGCCTTTTTTGCTTCACTGAAAGTCATTTTAGACTTTTATTACAAATTAGAAGCAACTATTTTTCAATTAAAAATGCTTATTCCTTGTGGTAAAAAAACTAGAAATATGAGTAAGATAATGAAGTATGAATTTTTAAGAATCCACTCATTAATTTTACTAATATATAACAATCTTTTCAGATATTTTTCCATAGTTTTATACAGGCCACCTGGTGGCTCAGACAGTAAAGAATCTGCCTGCAATGTGGGAGAACTGGGTTTGATCCCTGGGTTAGGAAGATCCCCTGAGAAGGGAATGACTACCTACTCCAGTATTCTTGCCTGGAAAATTCCATAGACAGAGGAGTCTGGCGAGCTACAGTTGCAAAGAGTCAAGCGTACTGAGCAACTAACACTTCACTTTCATGCTTGATTCAAGTCATTGGGTGGAAGCTTCATATGTCTGTGTGGACATCACCTGAATATGACATATGCATAATTCACTGCCAAATATTCAGAAGTTTTGGTAGAAGGGAGTTGCAGCCTTATTTTTCATGTGCTTTTTAGTACATAGGCTAACTAATAACTCACAACTATATGGTGTGAAAAGGGTTAGCTGTTCAAAATTATTTCTCCTCTAATAATAATGTGTTGTTTATAACACATTTAATGGTTTCTCTTCAGTATTCCTATAAAGTTCCTCTAAATAATAAATATTATACTTGAGTATGTTTATAGCTAAATTCTCAGTTTAAGTTAAATTTTACAAATGAGGAAAAGATAAGAACTGTTAGATAGGATATTTGCTGTCACTTCTGAAGGTTAACTTTGCAAGGTCAGAATATAACACATTATTTTGTTTTTCCAAAACACTATCCTGCTAGCAGATGGATGGTGGTGCCTGATCTGGAAAGAATAAAAAAATTACCTTGCAGGTGTAATGAAATAAGCCAATCTGATTTCATTGAACTACATTTTCTATTAAAATACTTTATTAGTCTTCAAAGCACAGCAGTGAATATTATCTTGTATAAAATAATTTTATATATCATGTATATGCATAGTATTTTCAGCATAATTTTGAGAAATACAAATACTTGGGACCACTTATCTTTCAACTTCACTAAGTTAAAACTTTAAAAAATCACTTTCTAATTCCTCTATTTCTTAGAGTTAGTGGACATTCAGAGTAGTGAGTCTCAGCCTTGATTGCATGTTAGAATCACAGAGCTTTTTAAAATCCCAATGCCTAGGATATATCCCTAAATAATTAAATCAGAATTTCTGGAGATGAGATGCAGGTATATTAATTTCTTAGGGCTGCTGAAATAAATTACTTCAAGCTTGTTGACTTAAGCAATAGAAAGGTATTCTCTGACAGTAGTCTGAAATCAACTGTGGGCAAGGCCATGCTCTCCCTTGAGGCTCTAGGGGAGGGTTTTCCTTGTTTCTTCTTAGATTCTGATGGCTGCCAGTAAGCCTTGGCATTCTTCAACTTGTAGTTGAATCATTCTGGTCTCTGCTTCTGCTGTCACATGGCTTTCTTTCCAGTATTTCCTTTGTGTCTCTGTATCCAAATCTCCCTCTCCTTTCTCTTTTGGGGCAGAACTTAGGACCTCCTTTAACCCCATACAATCTCGTCTTAACTGGATTACATCTACAAAGACTGTATTTCGAATTAGGTCACATTCACAGGTAGTAGGGATTAGGAGCTCAGCATATCTTCTGAGGGGACACAATTTAACCCTTTGGAGGAGGCATCAGCAATTTTGTTTCCCTTGGGGATTCTATGGATCAGTAGCTAATGCAGAGAGCCACTTTTTTCAGTAAAGTACTTCTTAGATTTAATCACTTGGAGATCTTACTAAAATGTAGATTCTGATAGAAACGTTCTGAACTGGAGCCTGAAACCCTGCATTTCTCACAAACTCCTAAATTGTGCCAGTGGTGTGGGTCACACTGCAAGGAGCAGGCACTCACAGTGAAGACTTTATAGGTTTCTTTGTAGCTCCACTTCTGTCTCCTCTTCTAAACTTGGGAGAATCTTAGTATTAAAAATCTTAACGAGAAACTTCCACTTAGTTAAATATCTAACTGAGGAAGGGATTAATTTTCCCTTCTAAATTACATGCTGTGCACCATAAAGAAGTCTGAGCAGCAAAGAATTGGTTTCGATTTGTAGTGCTGGAGAAGACTCTTGAGAGTCCTTTGAACTCAAGGAGCTCAAACCAGTCAATCCTAAAGGATATCAAACCTGAATATTCATTTGAAGGACGGATGCTGAAGCTGAAGCTCTGATACTTTGGCAACTGGATGCAAAGAGCCAAATTTTTGAAAAAGACCCTGATGTTGGGAAAGATTGAAGGTAAAAGGAGAAGAGGGTGGTAGAGGATGAGACGGTTAGATTGCATCACTGACTCAATGGACATGAATTTGAGCAAACTCTTGGCCATAGTGGAGGATGGAGGAGCCTGGCATGCTACAGTCCTTGGTCTCGCAAAGAGTTGGTATGACTTAGCGACTGAACAACAGCAAATCCTATGAAGGCAAGAATGAATCATAAAAAAACTCAGCAAAAATTCTAGGGCAATTAGGATGTTGCTCACTTTTGCTGAGATAGAGATGATTTTGATACATCGATAAGATGTAGGTAATGGGTGAATCTAACCAATGCTGGCTTGATCACTTCTATTTTCTGTATCATTTTGAGATGTTCTGGGGGACACATCTTTGAATGTGAAATCTCAAAGGATAGAGATATATTCTTCTTGAAGAATGGGGTCGCCAAGAGTCAGATATGACTGAGCAATTGAACAATAACATGCCTTGCTCCAACTTTTCTCTGTGGCAAAACTGAAATGTGAAAAAGGAAATGTGTAACACACAATGAACATTCACAGAGTTTGCTTTTTAAATGAGAGAGTTTTCTGCAAGCCACTTTTAAATAATTTTCCCTCTACTCTTCCTTCCCTCACCCATTCCCATAATAAAAATCAAGTATGTCCAAATGAGCGTGTATATTTTAAGAATAACAGATTTATCAATCTTTCAACTTACCATCTAATTTTTTTTTTTCTTTTTTTTTTTTTTTTTTATTCTTCCAATTTTATTTTATTTTTAAACTTTTACATAATTGTATTAGTTTTGCCAAATATCAAAATGAATCCGCCACAGGTATACATGTGTTCCCCATCCCGAACCCTCCTCCTCCTCCCTCCCCATACCATCCGTCTGGTCCGTCCCAGTGCACCAGCCCCAAGCATCCAGCATCATGCATCGAACCTGGATTCGTTTCTTACATGATATTTTACATGTTTCATTGCCATTCTCCCACATCTTCCCACCCTCTCCCTCTCCCACAGAGACCATAAGACTGTTCTATACATCAGTGTCTCTTTTGCTGTCTCGTACACCGGGTTATTGTTACCATCTTTCTAAATTCCATATATATGCGTTAGTATACTGTATTTATGTTTTTCCTTCTGGCTTACTTCACTCTGTATAATAGGCTCCAGTTTCATCCACCTCATTAGAACTGATTCAAATGTATTCTTTTTAATGGCTGAGTAATACTCCATTGTGTATATGTACCACAGCTTTCTTACCCATTCATCTGCTGATGGACATCTAGGTTGCTTCCATGTCTTGGCTATTATAAACAGTGCGGGGTCAACTTACCATCTAATTTTTAAAGGGACTTTTATTCTTATGCTCAAAGCTCAAAAAAAAAAAAAAAAAACGTTTAAACAGAACAAGATGCAGATTGACTAGAGACAAAAATTGATACAGAAATGCCCTGCTGGGGTTGATTTCACTTATCCTTCTAAAATAAATTTAAATTTCTCTAACTGAGATTAAAAATAACGAAGTGACATAACTTGCTGGGCACAACAAAGACATGAAATAAACTAATATTTTAACAGATGATTTTTTTTCCTTTTGGATCACAGATGCCATTTTTCTTTTAGGTGACTCTTCTCTGCAATTTAGCCAGAAATAATCTTAAGAGTTGATGAAAACAATGTTAGCCAATTAAGGAGAAATAAAAAAATCTACTTAGATTTGTGAAGGGTGCTGGTGCATAGTGTTTTTTAATTGAGCTGAAATAAAAGACTTACCAACATGAAGAGTTGAGGTTTTTTTCCCCTAACTTTAAAATTTTGAAATATGTCAAATCTACAGACAATTTAATGAGTAGTGCAAAGAGCACCCATATACATGTCAGCTAGATTCCTCTATTGTTAATGATTTGTCATACTTGCCTTTTTTATCTGTCTCTTTCCATCTTTATTTTTGCTGGATGACTTGAATATTCCTAACATCATAATACTTCTTAACTAAATATTTCAACCCATTTCACCTAAGAACAGAAACATTCTCCCCAATTATCACAGTGCCATTATCATACCCAAGAAATTTAACACAGTATTGTCAAACATACGGTCCATATGGAAAAAAAAAAAAAAACTTTAATTTTCCTATTTTTTTCTATAGCTGGGTTTATCTTTTTTTCCCATTATTTTAGAAATTCAGGTTCTATAGCATTCTTGTATCTAGTTGCTAGATTTCTTTACTTCTCTTTATTCTAGAACAGGTATGTCTACCCCCTACTTCTCACACAGATCTTTTATGACATTGACATATATCAAATGACATTGTGTCAAATGACATATGACTTTGACATGTGATAAATTTGGCCTGTGGGAACCCCTTCAGGCCAGTTCCTGCCCTTTTGATATGTCTCTATAATTCTTTGATTACTTCCTTACTTTTTGGTATAGCATAAGGCTGTATTTTTGTTCTTTATCTGGAATCAACTATTTATTTCTCCAAGGAGCTCTGGAGTGATGAATGGTGTTTAGAAATCAAGATCTGACTACTAGGCATACTCATTGCAACCGAAGATTCATTGCCTCTAAGTCCTGTAAGTGAGCAGAACTGGAGAAATATAAATAAATATCGATATCTATAATTCAAACTTTAATTTCATGTTCTTTCCTCACTTTATGCCATTGCATGTTTCTATTTTCCTACTCCTCCAGTCAAAACTCTGGCTCCTCAAACATCAATACATTTAATTCATTAGTTCTGTATTTTATTACTTTTTAAATTTTAACAGCTTATTGATATATAATTCACAAATAATACAATTCACCCATTCAAAGTGTACAATTCAACGGCTTTTTATATTCAATATTTACTGAATCATGCAATAATTACAATAATCAGTTTTACATTTTAATCATCTCTGAAAGGAAACCCTTACATTCCTTAGCCACCCCCACTACTTGCCCATCCCTCTCAGCCTTGGGCAAACACTAATCTGCTTTCTCTTTCTATAGATTTGCCTATTATGTATTTCATATAAATTGAATAATTGATACATACGCTGTCCTTTGGGTCTGACTTCTTACACATACTGTAATGTTTTCAAAGTCCAGCATGTGGCATGTATGCAGGTTGTGGTATGTATCAGTGCCTCACTTCTTTTTATTGACAAATATTAATCCACTGTATAGATATGCCACATTTTACTTATTCATTCACCGGTTGATAATCGTTTGAATCTTTTTCAGTTTTGGTCTATTGTGAATAATGCTACTATGAACATTTGTGTACAACTTTTGGTGTGGAGGTATATTTTCATTTCTTTTGGTTATTCTGCCTAGGAGTGGAATTGCTGGGGATTGCTGGGTTATATGGAAACTCTTTGTTTAGCCTTATGAGAAACTTCCAGATTGTTTTTCAGAGACTGAACAATTCTGCATTCACATTAACAGTTTATCAGTGTCCTAATTTCTTCAAATCCTCAACATTATTTGTTGTTTGACTTACTGATTCTAGACATTCTTGAGGATGTGAAGTGGTATCTTGTGATATTAATGTGCATTCCTCTGATGGCTAATGATGTTGAACATTTTTTTTATATGCTATTGTTCATTTGTATGTCTTCTTTGGAGAAATGTGTATTCCCATCCTCTGTTCATTTTAAAATTGGGTTAGTTGTCTCTCATCTTCAAAACTTGTTATTTTGAAGTGTTCCTTCCAGTTAGAATTGAAGGACAAGCCTCACTGGGTCTAGAGATGGGCTAGATGTCTTCCTTGTTCTTTCATTCCTAAAATCCACCTGCTTTGGGACTCATGTCATCTAATACCTCTCCTTGTTGTAGACATCTAACAGTCTCAAAGTCAATCCTCATTTTTCCTTGAGTATTTTAGCTTATAGCTCATAATTTTATTTCCATATTTTAAAAATGCATTTATAATGGAAGAAATTCAAGGCTGCATTTGTGTTCAGCATATATCATGTTTGGAAGTTACCTTAATGCCAATTATTGG
This sequence comes from Bos javanicus, assembly GCF_032452875.1. Taxonomy (NCBI): domain Eukaryota; kingdom Metazoa; phylum Chordata; class Mammalia; order Artiodactyla; family Bovidae; genus Bos; species Bos javanicus. The sequence goes on along the minus strand of NC_083882.1, from coordinate 19,716,669 downwards.
TCAATCACTTAGAAAACTGTCTATTTCATTATTTTAAAAGCTGTTAAATTAATTTGGATCTTTAAGAAGTGGTAGAACAGGGTAGGAGAAGGCTATGGCACCCCACTCCAGTACTCTTGCCTGGAAAATCCCATGGACAGAGGAGCCTGGTAGGCTGCAGTCCATGGGGTCGCTGACGGTTGGACACTACTGAGCGACTTCACTTTCACTTTTCACTTTCCTGCATTGGAGAAGGAAATGGCAACCCACTCCAGTGTTCTTGCCTGGAGAATCCCAGGGACGGGGGAGCCAAGTGGGCTACTGTCTATGGGGTCGCACAGAGTCGGACACGACTGAAGTGACTCAGCAGCAGCAGAACAGGGTCACTCATTTTACAACACAGAAAATAACCTTATGGTTGAATATTGAATTATAGCAGCAAAAAATAGTTGATTGAGAAAAGTGCAGTGGATGGAATATAAAGAATTGACTATAGGCAAATTCTCATGTTTTTATTTCTTACTGAGAGAGAATAATGGGAGAAATTGATGAAGACCCAGAGGTAAACACAGATAAGTAAATCTAAGTAGACTATAGATGTCAATTATTCTTACAAATTCGTGTGTGTATGTGTATTTCATATGTATGCATAGCAGTATAGGTTAATATTTCACAACCTACTGTCAAGGAGTTTAATTTGTATTCAAAGAGTAGTTTACATTTTCTAAACTCAAGAAAGTTTTAGGCCTGAGAATTCATATTGATTTAGAAAAACTATTTTAATTTCTTCTCTGAAAAATTGATTCCAGTAAAATCTATACCAATGAGATTTCTGTAGCATAAATTAACTTGAATGTTTCTTCTTGATCAAGTATGACAAGGATGTGGGCTCCCTGTTGGTTAAAACATGGACAACTTACCAAACAAATTTAAAAGAATTTCTTATTTGGAGAATTTGTGAGATGAACAACATACTGGACTCTATTTTTTATGTATTTATTCCAGAGGGATAAAAATTTTGCTGTATCGGGATATGATTTCTGTGTAATTATTTTAGAGGCTCCTTTAACACAATAAGGAAATGTAGAAAGTGTTTAATTTTTCTCCCACTCCTCATTGTGCAGATGATAATTACATGTATAGACCAGCCTTCCCAATCCCCAACCTGGTCCCAGAAATCATCTTTATAGTGACTGTAAATATGACTGGATTGGTGTATAAATATTTAGAGCATTTACACCAAAATATTGCCAACTTTCACTTTTAATTGTAGTAATACAGACTTAGTCAACATAGATGAGTAGCTTCACTTGCTAGTTTGAATAAACAGAACTAAAAATCACCTAAGCTAATATATACCGCCTTGTATTCTGCATTTTGTCCAAAAAAGAAGGCATTGAAATATGCCTTGTTCCAAAATTTCTACTAGGCTTATCTCTTTGAGAGTGGTTGAAGGCAGTTTTAAACTCTTCTAGCCCTAAATTTGTGGCCAAGACATTTAAGACTCTTGAAGGTAAATACTACTATTCTAAAAGCTAGTTTTTCATTGATATTGGGTAGGAAGAGAACTGGATGAAATGGCCTAAGTGGTAAAACTCACAGCTTATGAGAGACTTGCATTTTAAATCCTTCCCATAATATTGATAAGCACTTGTTAGTTGCAAGTGGCAGAGCTCAGTTCCTATTCATTTAAAAATATTATTTTTAAATGAATTACTATTGACTTATGCTCTTGCAAAGGCAAAGATGCATCTGACTTCGGGGGTGATTGAATCCAGAGGTACATTTATCCATCTCTATCTAGACTGGCTTTCCTTTCTGTATATTGGCTTCATTCTGGAATAAATTCTTTTTTCATTGGTAGTTACCAACAGCTTCAGGCTTATAACCTTAGTAGCCCCAGTGAAAAGAGGACACTTAATTATCCATAATATCAAAAGCTCAGGTATGATCCTCATTGGCCCAGCCTGGATTATGTGCCCATACATGAACTAACCATTGCAGCTAAGGAGATGGTATTCTCATCAGCCAGTGCTGGATCATCACATTACTAGATGTGGGAGGAGAGGAGTTCCTTTAAGACAGCATGGCCAGTCAAAGGCATAATGCTGATTTATCTTTAATTCACTGCAGCATAAAATAAGTTGGAGCTGCTCTGATACATGAATTCTTCAGTTTGGTCTAAAGGCGAATCAAATGGTCCCTTTTTCAGAACAGCACCTTCTGATTTGATCAATATAACATATCTTTAATATTCAGAGTTGCTATAGGTTGCTGCTTACCCTTCAGGCTGCACCATGTAGCCATACTTCTCACCTTATACAGAAGTCAAAATGGTAAGGAATACAACAATAACATAAACATATATATTTATGTTATTGTTATACATATTGTTATATGTATAAACATACATACATACATATATATATATATGACTCAAAATAAACATTTCTATGATGTCTTATACTTTACAAAGACTGTTAATATATTGTTCCTTGGAAGCTCTTTGGCTCATGTGATTCTTCTTAAATGTACCAGAAATAAACTCTATAAAGATATTCAGATATCTTTTGATTTCTATTTTCTACTTATGCCTTCTATATCATCAAGATACATTTTGTTCATAATCATTAGTTCTTCTGAGATGTACTAATGGATATTTAGTGTTTAGTGTTATACACGCTCTATACTTTACCAAGCTCATTCACATGCATTCTTTCATTAGTTCCTCTCATAATGAAAAGCATATGCTTCATACATATTTACAAGGCTTCTCAACAATCATTAAACAAAGAACTCTCCCAATGCTGAATTACATTCAGTTTTATATAACTATAAAGTAAAATTACCTTGTTCCTCAGCCTTACTGCTACTTTCTGCAAAGCTTTGTTAAGTGGCGTTTCTAAGCTGCTGCACTGTAGGGTTCTTCATAGTCAATTATATCCACAAAATCTGAGTAAGTTTTGGTACTCCACTATGGCTTCTTTTGATATCCCTCTTCTTTTAATGCTTTTCTTTTTATTATTTTTACTGGTATCAAGGTCTGTGTATTATATTCTGGTTGCTTCTACTGTTGGTCCTTTTGCTTTTGGTATGGTTCTTTTTTTTTTTTATTTTTTGGGAAGGTATCTGTGGGGTAAATTTTTATTTATTTATTTATTTTTTAACTTTACAATATTAAGCAAAGGCCCATTCAATCACCAACATACCACAATGAGCCAGGAGGAGTCAAGCACAAAACAGTCTCTTGGGAAAGGAGGATCACCTTGTGCAAAGGTGAAGGACACTGCTCTCATTACTATCTGAGATGAAGTTAGGTTGCTATTGAGATGGAATTTATCCCGGGACCCAGTGATGCTTAAGTTGTATTTTAGATCAGAGCTAAGCCTCTTAAAAGGCCCCCAGGAAAACAGATGCATAAAATCATGAAGAATTAGGTGATTTCAGTAGTTGTCCTAGAATTTTTAAACAACTTTATTGTGTTACAAACATGCTATAAATGGCATGATTTTAAGTGTAAAATATGATTAATTTTGACATGCACTCCCATACAACCACCACTGAAATCAAGACAATATACATATTTATTGCTCCAAAAGTTTCCTCGTATTACCCATAAGTAGAACTCTCTCTAAGAAACCTATCCCTCCAAGTTTTGTCATATTTTCCTGTCCACTGATAACTCTACAAAGTAAAAAATAAAGTCATGGATTATGTATGTTTCCTTGACCACTCAGAGGGCTAAGGCTGAGCCAGGGCTGCATGCCACAGTCAGTTTATTGTACCCTCTTTGATGCCCAAACGACCTTTACCTTGGCTTACATAGATATGCACTGATTTCTCAACTATTTTTTTTTTGAACTTTTATAGGTTTATTTGGTTTTGTCATAATCTCTATTTTCTTCTGGGCTTACTTCCAAAAATTGTCTGTGGAATTGGCTTCTAAATTTTAATTAAGAGTACTTTTAGTCTGGGCCATAAATTAAAATGTTCTGAGTTTCTTTTCCCAGTGTCAGGTTCGAGGAAGTCAGCCAAATGTGAAGCACTAGTAAAGAGGTAGATTCTCTGAGCTCCATAAATGCCTCCCCTCACTCCATAGTCACTGACGTAGAATATAGATTTATGAAGTGTTGGAGCTAGAATGTATCTTCAAGAGATAGTGGATAAAATGATTAGGAAGTCGTTAAAACACCCCAAAGGGCAAGGCTAGGGTCACACAGCAAGTTAGTACTGATTAAAACCTGGTTGTCTTGACTTTTAGCCACATGAACTTTCCACTCCACTCTAGGACTTTATTTTAAGATGAGATATTACATTGTAGATGTAGACAATAGCTTTAATTATTTTTAAACTTATTTTTGTACAGGGGCATATTAAAAAGCAGAGACATTGCTGACAAAGGTCTGTATAATCAAAGCTATGGTTTTTCCAGTAGTCATGTATGGATGTGAGAGTTGGACTGTAAAGAAGGTTGAGTGCCAAAGAATTGTTGCTTTTGAACTGTGTTGTTGGAAAAGATTTTTGAGAGTCCCTTTGACAGCAAGGAGATCAAACCGGTCAATCCTAAAGGATATCAACCCTGAATATTCATTGGAAGGACTGATGCTAAAGCTGAAGCTCCAATACTTTGGCCACCTGATGCGTACAGCTGATTCATTAGAAAAAGACCCTGATGCTGGGAAATATTGAAGGCAGAAGGAGAAGGGGACGACAGAGAATGAGATGGTTGGATGGCATCACCAACTCAATGGACAAGCATTTGAGCAAACTCCAGGATATGGTGAAAGACAGGAATGCCTGGCATGTTGCAGTCCTTTCAGAGAGTCAGACATGACTGAGCAACTGGACAATAACAACATAGCTGATGAATAATGTTAATAGTTTCAGGTGAACAATGAAGGTACTCAGTCAGACAAATACAGGTATCCATTCTCTCCCAGAAAAACATCTACTTCTGCTTTATTGGCTATGCCAAAACCTTTGACTGTGTGGATCACAACAAACTGTGGAAAATTCTTAAAGTGATGGGAATAACAGACCACCTTACCACCTCCTGAGAAATCTATATGCAGGTCAAGAAACAACAGTTAGAATTGGACATGGAACAATGGACTGGTTCCAAATTGGGAAAGGAGAACATCAAGGCTGTATATTGTCACCCTGCTTATTTAACTTATATGCAGACTACATCATGTGAAATGCAGGGCTGGATGAAGCACAAGCTGGAATCAAGTTTGCCAGGAGAAACATCAATAACTTCAGATATGCAGATGATACCACCCTTATGGCAGAAATTGGGGAGAAACTAAAGAGTCTTGAAAGTGAAAAAGGAAAGTGAAAAAGCTGACTTAAAATTCAGCATTCAAAAAACAAAGATCATGGCATCCAGTTCCATCACTTCATGGGAAATAGATGGGGAAACAATGGAAACAGTGACAGACTATTTTCTTGGGCTCCAAAATCACTGCAGATGGTGACTGCAACCGTGAAATTAAAAGACACTTGCTCCTTGGAAGAAAAGCTATGCCCAACCTAGACAGCATATTAAAAAGCAGAGACATTGCTGACAAAGGTCCATCTAGCCAAAGCTATGGTTTTTCCAGTAGTCATGTATGGGTCTAAGAGTTGGACCATAAAGAAAGCTGAGCACTGAAGAATTGATGCTTTTGAATTGTGGTGTTGGTGAAGACTTTTGAGTCTTAATGTTGGACTGTAAGTCAATCAAACCAGTCAATCTTAAAGGAAATTAGTTCTGAATATCCATTGGAAGGACTGATGCTGAAGCTGAAGCTCCAATACTTTGGCCACCTGGTGGGAAGAACTGGCTCATTAGAAAAGACCCTGATGCTGGGAAAGGTTGAAGTTAGAAGGAGAAGGGAATGACATGATGAGACGGTTGGATGATATCACCGACTCAATGGGTATGAGTTTGAACAAGCTCCAAGGGTTGGTGATGGACAGGGAAACCTGGTATGCTGCAGTCTATGGGGTTGCAAAGATTCAGACAGGACGGAGGGACTGAACTGGATTCTTTTTCAAACTTCCCTTGCATCCAGGCTACCACATAACATTGAGCAGTGTTCCCTGTGCTACACAGTATTAGACAATAGCTTTCAAACAGCAACAAAAATATTTTTTTGTCATCCCAAAATGCTAGAGATGGGACATCACTATATTGAAAGTTCTTTGGTACTCAAAAATGCTACAATCACTACTAATGCTACTAGATATTCATATTTATTGAATGCTTACTATATGCTGATACTTTGAATAGTTTGCATGTTGTTGTTGTTGTTTTTCAGTTGCTAAGTCATGTCCAATGCTTTGAGACTCCATCTATTGCAGCATCCCAGGCTCTCCTGTCCTTCACTATCTCTTGGACATTGTTCAAACTTATGTGCATTGAGTTGGGAATGCTCTCCAACCATCTTATCTTCTATTGTCCCCTTCTCCTCCTGCTCTCAATATTTCCTAACATCAAGATGTTTTCCAATGAGTTAGCTTTTCTCATCAAGTGGCCAGAGTATTGGAGCTTCAGCTTAGCATCAGTCCTTGCAATGAATATTCACATTGATTTCCTTTAGCACTGACTGTTTTGATCTCCTTATTAGCCAAGGGACTCTCAAGAGTCTTCCCCAGCACCACAATTTAAAAGCATCAATTCTTTGGCACTTGGCCTTCTTTATCGGCCAACTCTCACATCCATACATAACTACTGGAAAAACCATAACTTTGACTATATGAATCTTTGTCAGCAAAGTGATATCTTGGCTTTTTAATACACTGTCTTGGTTTATCATAATTTTTCTTCCAAACAGCAAGTGTATTTCAATTTTATGACTTCAGTCACCATCCATAGTGATTTTGGAGCCCAAGAAAATAAAATCTGTCACTGTTTCCACTTTCCCCCCATCTATTTGCTTTGAAGTGATGAGACCAGATGTCATGATCTTAGTTTTTTGAATGTTGAGTTTTAAACCTGCTTTTTCACTCTCTTCTTTCAGCTTCATCAAGAGGCTCTTTAATTTCTCTTTTTTTTCTGCCATTAGAGTGTTATCATCTGTGTATCTGAGGTTGTTGATACTTCTTTCAGCAATTTTGATTCCAACTTTTGATTCATCCAGCCTATAATTTCCCATAATGTACTCTGCATAGAAGTTAAGTCAGCAGGGGTTAGGATGGAAGCCAAACACGTGTACCTATGGCTAATTCATATTGATATATGGCAAAAACTATCATAATATTGTAAAGTAATTATCCTCCAATTAAAATAAATAAATACATTTAAAAAATTAATCAGGGTGACAATACACAGCCTTTTCATACTCCTTTCCCAATTTTGAACCAATCAATTCTTCCACATTTTGTTCTAACTATTGCTTCTTGATATGTGTACTAGTTTCTCAGGAGACAGGTAAGATGGCCTGGTATTCCCATCTCTTTATTTATTTTCCATAGTTTGTTGTGATCCATACAGTCAAACACCATTCCCTTCTGCAGCAGATCTCCTCAAACCAGGACTGAACCCAGGTCTCCTGTATTCCATGCAGGCAGATTCTTTTGCCATATGAGCCACCAGGGAAGCCCTCAGTTTGCATGTACTGACTCATTTAATCACCACAAAAGACTGCTGTTGAAACCTGAGTTTAGATTGGTCAGGTAACTCTTCCAAAGGATCAACATGGGTTTTGGAAGAATATTTTTATTATTGGAGTTGAATGAAGCAAACTATACAACCACTTTATATATACAGGAATTCCTCTCACCTATAAAAAGGAGATTTAGAAGAGATGTTCTTAATCTGGGGTTGAGGGGTCAAGTTTAGAAAATCTCAGTGCTCCTTAAAATGATAGGCAACTGTTCAATAGATCAGAAGGGTACAAACAGATGGTGGGAATGGGAACAGGATGAGGTAGTATCAAACCAGTTCTGGACTAAGCATTGCCCCCAAAGACTTTCATATGTTGTAGGCCTCACTGAAACAAGCAAGATAGCTATGACCATTCTTACTAATTTTTTTTTTCTTCAGGTGAAAAGTCTGAAATTCAGAGAAATTAGATAGTGTAATTAAACTAGAAGAAGCATAGAATTCAAATTTATTTCAAATTCTCTGCTCATTTTGTACTATTCCATTTTTTTTAAGGGACTAGAAGGTGAACAGGAAAGAAAAGGAATAGGGAAAGAAAAGAAAAATGAAGAAGTGGACAATAGATACTTGGGGCATTCTATACATAGTATTTTAACTTCCAATTGGATGGACAAGAGAAGACCAGGAATGGCTACTGTAAACCAGAGACCTTATTTATAGAAATTAAGGGGAAAAAAAGTCAGGCAAAAGGAAAATAGTCAAGGTGATATAAAAACTACATACTGAGGTATTTAAAGATCACTTGTAGCTATAGAGTGGAGAAGGAAATGGCAAGTCACCTCAGTATTCTTGTCTGGCAAGTCCGGTAGACAGAGAGGAGCCTGGCGGACTATAGTCCAGGGGGTCATAAAAGAGTTGGACATGACTTAGCGACTAAACAATAACAACAACAAAGTAGCTATAGAGCTTTTCTGTGAACACCATTTTTTTCAAAAGCAGTTGACATATTCTTGTTACAATGACATCTTACATTTGAATAGCAAGTTCAGTTCAGTTTAGTCACTCAGTCGTGTCCGACTCTTTGCGACCCCATGCATCACAGCAAGCCAGGCCTCCCTGTCCATCACCAACTCCCGGAGTTCACCCAGACTCACGTCCATCAAGTCAGTGATGCCGTCCAGCCATCCTCTGTCGTCCCCTTCTCCTCCTGCCCCCAATCCCTCCCAGCATCAGAGTCTTTTCCAATCAGTCAACTCTTCGCATGAGTTGGCCAAAGTACTGGAGTTTCAGCTTTAGCATCATTCCTTCCAAAGAAATCCCAGAGCTGATCTCCTTTAGAATGGACTGGTTGGATCTCCTTGCAGTCCAAGGGACTCTCAAGTGTCTTCTCCAACAACACAGTTCAAAAGTATCAATTCTTTGGCGCTCAGCCATTTTAAATATTTAGGAAGAATTCACAAGTTTTTTCTAACTTGATAGCCTTTAAACCCCTATGAAATTTATGGGCACATAGTATATCTCCCTAAACCCCTCTGCCTCATACACATTACCAGCCCTTCTGCTCCTGACTCTCTCCACTCTCTCACCCTCTGAAAACACAAAACCACAGGCTGTGATGGGGCTGGTGTTAGAACTCACATCTCTTAAGACTGCCTTCTCTCAGGGCCATAACAAATGCCTTCAGTGCCTCCTATCTGGAGTTCCACAGTTGCTTATCTATTTTTGGTCTCTGTAATCAAAACATGGGACAGGTTCAAGGAGGTGCCAATTCCCAGAACACTTTGCATTCAGCACTTAACTGCAATCAGTTAGGGAGCTGAAGCCTTCCAGCTGGGCTGCTGCAAATTGACTGAAGGAGAAACAGCTTTGTCAACATGGCTGACTGGGCTCTCTGCCTGTTGGGTCAGTGCCCTGCCAGTGGGATATCATATGTAATTTTAGGCAGTAAAAGTAATTCTTTTTTGTTTTTGTTAAAAAGCTCTGTTTTAGATATGTTATACATTCCCCAACAGTTATTTAGGAAGAAGGTGATTTAGAAGATAAGTTTTTTTTTTTTTTTTCATGCACAGAACCAAATGCGTTCTGTTCCTAGAATTTATATAGTGCACATTTTTAAAGAAATTTCCTCTAGCCCAGGCTAACTTTTCTGGGGCAATAGCCTCTGTTTCTTTAACCTTGTGGCAAAGTCAACAACAGAGAGGGAAAGACTGGCTATGAAGAAATGACCATTAGTCACCCTTTGATGTTTACTCCCAAGGGCAGATTTTGGATTTAAATTTTTATATATTCACCTTCTGACATGTATGCAGTAAAAAGTAGGGGTTGCTCAATAAACATTTTTTGGATGTAGGGTTCTGGAAGCCACTTGTTTCCCACCTTTGTTCCCTATTCAAAAGCCCATCAATCAATAACTTGGGAACACAGTTGTCACAGAATTCCTCAAGAACTGTTTAGGACAGGGGCAGAAGAGCAGTCCTGGCATCTTGAGAAGAGAGTGCTTTCAGGCACTTGGAGCTCCAAAGATAAAATTTTCTAACTTCAAAAATTTACCTGGGCTGGCTCATTATAGAAAAGGCAGAGGAACCAGAGATCAAATTGCCAACAACTGATGTATCATCAAAAAAGCTAAAGAGTTCCAGAAAAGCATCTACATCTGCTTTATTGACTACGCCAAGGCCTTTGACTGTGTGGATCACAACAAACTGTGGAAAAGTCTTAAAGAGATGGGAATACCAGACTACCTCACCTGCCTCCTGAGAAATCTGTATGCAGATCAAGAAGCAACAATTAGAACTGGACATGGAACAATACTGATACTGAAAGGGAAACCCCCCGGGTCAGTAGGTGTCCGATATGCTACTGGAGATCAGCGGAGAAATAACTCCAGAAAGAATGAAGGGATAGAGACAAAGCAAAAACAATACCCAGTTGTGGATGTGACTGGTGATAGAAGCAAGGTTCAATGCTGTAAAGAGCAATATTGCATAGGAACCTGGAATGTTAGGTCCATGAATCAAGGCAAGTTGGAAGTGGTCAAACAGGAGATGGCAAGAGTGAATGTCGACATTCTAGGAATCAGGGAAATAAAATGGACTGGAATGGGTGAATTTAACTCAGATGACCATGTATCTACTATTGTGGGCAGGAATCCTTTAGAAGAAATGGAGTAGCCATCATGGTCAACAAAAGAGTCCAAAATGCAGTACTTGGATGCAATCTCAAAACCGACAAATGATCTCTGTTCGTTTTCAAGCCAAACCATTCAGTATCATGGCAATCCAAGCCTATGCCCCAACCAGTAATGCTGAAGAAGCTGAAGTTGAATGGTTATATGAAGACCTACAAGATCTTTTAGAACTAACACCCAAAAAGATGTCCTTTTCATTATAGGGGACTGGAATGCAAAAGTAGGAAGTCAAGAGACACCTGGAGTAACAGGCAAATTTGGCCTTGGAATACGGAATGAAACAGGGCAAAGGCTAATAGAGTTTTGCCAAGAAAATGCACTGGTCATAGCAAATACCCTCTTCCAACAACACAAGAGAAGACTCTGCACATGGACATCACCAGATGGTCAACACCGAATCAGATTGATTATATTCTTTGCAGCCAAAGATGGAGAAGCTCTATACAGTCAACAAAAACAACACTGGGAGCTGACTGTGGCTTAGATCATGAACTCATTGCCAAATTCAGACTTAAATTGAAGAAAGTATAGAAAACCACTAGACCATTCAGATATGACCTAAATCAAATCCCTTATGATTATACAGAGGAAGTGAGAAGTAGACTTAAGGAACTAGATCTGATAGACAGAGTGCCTGATGAACTAATGACAGAGGTTCGTGACATTATACAGGAGACAGGGATCAAGACCATCCCCATGGAAAAGAAATGCAAAAAAGCAAAATGGCTGTCTGGGGAGGCCTTACAAATAGCTGTGAAAAGAAGAGAAGTGAAAAGCAAAGGATAAAAGGAAAGATATAAGCATCTGAATGCAGAGTTCCAAAGAATAGCAAGGAGAGATAAGAAAGCCTTCCTCAGTGATCAATGCAAAGAAATAGAGGAAAACAACAGAATGGGAAAGACTAGAGATATCGTCAAGAAAATTGGAGATACCAAGGGAACATTTCCTGCAAAGATGGGCTCGATAAAGGCCAGAAATGGTATGGACTTAACAGAAGCAGAAGATATTAAGAAGAGGTGGCAAGAACACACAGAAGAACTGTACAAAAAAGATCTTCATGACCCAGATAATCATGATGGTGTGATCACTCACCTAGAGCCAGACATCCTGGAATATGAACTCAAGTGGGCCTTAGGAAGCATCACTACAAATAAAGCTAGTGGTGGTGATGGAATTCCAGTTGAGCTATTTCAAATCCTGAAAGATGATGCTGTGAAAGTGCTGCACTCAATATGCCAGCAAAAATTTGGAAAACTCAGCATAGGCCACAGGACTGGAAAAGGTAGTTTTCACTCCAATCCCAAAGAAAGCTCAAACTACCGCATAATTGCACTCATCTCACACGCTAGTAAAGTAATGCTCAAAATTCTCCAAGCCAGGCTTCAGCAATACATGAACCATGAACTTCTAGATGTTCAAGCTTGTTTTAGAAGAGGCAGGAACCAGAGATAAAATTGCCAACATCTGCTGGATCATGGAAAAAGCAAGAGAGTTGCATAAAAACATCTATTTCTGCTTTATTGAATATGCCAAAGCCTTTGACTGTGTGGATCACAATAAACTGTGGAAAATTCTTCAAGAGATGGGGATACCAGACCACCTGACATGCCTCTTGAGAAACCTGTATGCAGATCAGGAAGCAACAGTTAGAACTGGACATGAAACAACAGGCTTGTTCCAAATAGGAAAAGAAGTACGTCAAGGCTGTATATTGACACCCTGCTTATTTAACTTATATGCAGAGTACATCATGAGATATGCTGGGCTGGAAGAAGCACAAGCTGGCATCAAGATTGCTGGGAGAAATATCAATAGCCTCAGATATGCAGATGACACTACCCTTATGGCAGAAAGTGAAGAGGAACTAAAAAGCCTCTTGATGGAAATGAAAAAGGAGAGTGGAAAAGTTGGCTTAAAGCTCAACATTCAGAAAACTAAGATCATGACCTCTGATCCCAACATTTCATGGGAAATAGATGGGGAAACAGTGTCAGACTTTATTTTTTGGGGGGCTCCAAAATCACTGTGGATGGTGACTGCAGCCATGAAATTAAAAGATGCTTACTCCTTGGAATGAAAGTTATGGCCAACGTAGATAGCATATTCAAAAGCAGAGACATTACTTTGCCAACAAAAGTCCATCTAACCGAGGCAATGGTTTTTCCAGTGGTCATGTATGGATGTGAGAGCTGGACTGTGAAGAAAGCTGAGTGCCGAAGAATTGATGTTTTTGAACTGTGGTGTTGGAGAAGACTCTTGAGAGTCCCTTGGATTGCAAGGAGATCCAACCAGTCTATTCTGAAGGAGATCAGTCCTGGGTGTTCATTGGAAGGACTGATGCTGAGGCTGAAACTCCAATACTTTGGCCACCTCATGTGAAGAGTTGACTCATTGGAAAAGATCCTGATGCTGCGAGGGATTGGGGGCAGGAAGAGATGGGGACGACAGAGGATGGGATGGCTGGATGGCATCACTGACTCGATGAACATGAGTTTGGGTAAACTCCACCAGTTGGTGATGGACAGGGAGGCCTGTTTGCTGCGATTCATGGGGTGCAAATAGTCAGACATGACTGAGTGACTGAACTGAACTGAATTTCATTAGTGAAAGTTCATTTCTAACATTTATCAGTTTAATTGATAAACCATTATTTTCATCAATAATATAGCCATATATGTCATTTGTTATGTCAATTAGTCAAGCCTTGGTTGTTAAATGGGCCCTGGATAAAGATCCAATGCAGTTGTCTTAGCTTGAGTGTTGCCCTTGAAACACAACTGGCAGCCCACTCCTGCAGTGCGATCTTCAAATCGACCAACTGATCATTCCTACAGCTGAAGCTTAAACTGCCTATGAAGTAAATGATAATGTGTCTGTAGATGCCAAAGTATTTGAAGATAAATTATAGACAAATAGTAATTTCCAAATTTTATAAAAAAAAGTGTTTCAGATAATAGTTGTATGTCCTTCGGGCAGGAGAAGGAAGTGGTCAAGAATTGTACCTCTTCAGGGTGAAAGAGTCCAGCAACTGTCTGTGCTGTATAAATGTGTCACAAAAGTACCCATTTACTAGCTCTCCTATTCAGTCAATCTCGTAATGACCCCACTTTCCTCAGCTACAAAATGCAGATAATAGTCTAAACCTTTTAATGTTAAAAAAATAAAAATCAAAGAAAAAAAATCAAGTAATTAATATTTCTAAAGCACTTAGAATGGCACCTAGCTATATAAGTGTTTGCTAAATAAATAAATCACAGATGATGAAAATATCGTTTTGTGGCAGTCTTATGCAATTGCTCTTGGTTTTAGAAAAATAAGGTTTTTTTGTTTTTCCTGAAATCAGAGGAAAAGGAACTTGTTAATGAAGTAGATACTAAATATACTTAACTTTCATGGATCAATCATTTTAAAATGCAGTGTCTGTAAGTGATATGGCTTATTCAACATTAAATTCAGTAAGATACCTCTGATAACTTTGGATCCCAGATGTGTAGACAGAATAATGGTAGCTGTAACTATCACTTTCATCATCTGTCTGGGGCATTTTGGGTAAAGAGAAAAAGGCTGTAATGTATGCTGAATCTGCCATCTTGAACAGAAATCTAAATTTTGTTCTTTCTGTGTGCTTTCCAGTGTTTTCAAAACGAGCATGTATTCCATAAAAATTCTAATAAAACAGCATTCTTCATTTACAAGTTAGTTTTTTAATAATCCAATTCTTATTATCTATAATTTTTTCTTGGAGGAGTAGGGATAACCTACTAGTTGTCCAGATCAGCATTTTATTTAATTGAATTTAGAACAGTCTTTTGGACTCTGTGGGAGAGGGAGAGGGTGGGATGATTTGGGAGAATGGGACTGAAACATGTATAATATATATGAAATGAGTCACCAGTCCAGGTTCGATGCACGATACTGGATGCTTGGGGCTGGTGCACTGGGATGACCCAGAGGGATGGTATGGGGAGGGAGGAGGGAGGAGGGTTCAGGATGGGGAACACATGTATACCTGTGGCGGATTCATTTTAATATATGGCAAAACCAGTACAATATTGTAAAGTTAAAAAATAAAATAAAAACAAAAAAATAAAAAATAAAATAAAAAATAAATTTATCTTATGTCACAGCTTAGTTTTAAAAATCGGTTAAAATCATCTTAAAAATATGGTATTTGTCAAAGCAGTTGTGTCTTCAACCCAAGTGCACAGAAGTTTCCAAAACTGCTGCTCTGCTTGGGAAATTGCTAGGGTATCTCCATGGAAACAATTGTTTCAAATGATTAATAATGTAAGTTTGAGCTCAGAGGCAAAGAGCTAAGGTTGGAAGAAAGAAGGTATATCTCTTCTCTAAGAAGAGAGAATATTGAAAGATTAGAGCAGGGGGCATTTTCTTAAAATCAAATTTTATTCTACTGTGAGGTTTTGCTTTGTTTTGTTCTGCTTGCCTCAGGGACCATGAGCATTTCTATCACTCAAGCTGTCAGGCAGGACTTGGAAGGCTCAAAGGGTCACCTGTAAAACTCACTGCTGTGTCTGTCTTACCCAAAGGATCTGGAGATTCAGTAAGGAATAAATATATTTCATAGGTTGTCAGGGTTCTCTAGGGACCTGGAAAAGATTCCAGGGAATCATTCATTCATGTATTCATTCTTTGGTTCATCATTTATTGAATCGTGTTATGTAAAAATCACTGAACTAGGCACAGAGATAAAATATATGACTCTTGTCCTCAAGGAGGTCACCAACGAGTGAGGTAGATGGAATTAAACAGAAGTTATTATCCAGGACTAGAGAGTTTGCACACAAGGTCATGAAAATCCTGTACAGGTATATGCCATTTCATGTAAATTCCATGGCAGCAGGAATTCTCTATATAATCAGAAACTGACTCATATCTGAAATACTGGTAAACATTCAACAAATATTTGCTAAATACATGAACAAATTAATGGAACTAATTCATCTGTAATTGTGAAAGATATCAGCTCACAATGTGTGTCCCAGTTATATTACCATACCATGCTGCCTGTTTGCAGAGACCCCAGGAAACAGTGGAAAGTACACACAGGGCCGACCAGCCCACTCATCATTCATTTATCATTGATTTGGTCAATATTTAGTGAGCTTCTGCTATGGGAGTACTGTAGGAGGCCTGTGAAGCAAAGACAGATAACAAATAAGATGTGATCCCTAACCCCACAGAGTTTATAATCTCTGAAAAAGGAGAAAGGTACTAATAGCTATTATTGAAGGTTGTATATTATGACTTTGTTGAATGAAAACTCAAGTGGTATAAACCATAATAGCTAATGTTTCCTGTGTCAAGTTCACTATAGTAAGCCTGTAATACATATTTTCTCACAACACTAGATGGATGATTTCATTTTTATCCTCATTTTACACATGAAAAAACCAAGGTGTTGTAATCTACCCTGGGTCATACAGTAACAATATAACATAGCCAAGACTCAAAGCCATATCTTACACTTCAACTTACATCTTTAACTTTTACACTTTATCAGTAAACAGAGGTCAAGTAAGTCCTGAGTTGTTTGCATTGGGCCAGAAGACTCCAGAAGACTTATTTTTTAAAAAAATGGTACAGAGTTGCTTTCTTTCTTTTTTTTTTTTCCCCTAAGATTTCTTCGACCTCCCACCTCTTTTCCAAGATGACAGGGATTCCAAATTCACCTTGATGACAGCTCATTTTGCCACTCTGGAAAAAATCAGATCAGAACATGATAGTCCAAAGGAATCTAAGGACATGGAAATAGAGATCTGATCCCATCATGTCTCCCTTCCAGCATGGAGAGAGCTCTGGGATGAATCCTCCTAAACTCTGCCTGCCAAGAACTCCACTTCTTCTGAGGACTGTCCCTTCCACCCCCATTTGCACAGTTACCATGGGAACAATAGTGTCAATCTGGCCTGATTCTGCCCTCTTGGCCACAGATGGCTGGTACAGGGCTGGGTACCTGACCCAAGATGTGCCCATCAGGGATATGGTTGTTCTTTAGGGGTGGCCATCTTGTCCAAACTGGACAATCACTGTCTTTCTTAGATTGTTTTTAATTGGATCTCACAGAGATAACTTAGTCTGGTTCTGGGCACTTAGATTGTAAAATGTCTTCTGCTGCTTGGGTCCCACTGTTACGGGGCTCCACAGCAATGACCTCAGGGAAACAGACAATGAAACAAACTTAGAAGAAAAGGTTAGGGACACAGTCCACGCTCTAGTAACAACTCCCACTGACTTTCTAAGCACAAACTTAGCTCTGTGCTGTCTTAGAAACAGAAAAAGAGAATTCTACTCAACAAAACAAAGCAATTGGGTCCCTACCTTCTGATTCCACTTGTTACTGAGATCCAACTGCATTTCTCTCAATTTTCCTGAAACTTTCTCAAATCCTTAAAATAAATTGCCTCTTCTACCTCTTCTAACTCATATTGTTTAATTTTGTTTGTCTGTTTCTGTCATGATTATTTGCACTGCCAGAGAGATTGGTGGCCTGGAATAACAGCCACTCTGCTCTGGGACCTTCCATCTCCCTTGAGAAGAAAGTTACAAAGGCCTTGAGAAGAGAGATACTTTTCTTCACAGTACCTATGACACTACCGCTAACACCGGTGACTACTGAGTGCTGGGCAAGTGACAAACACCTTAAAAACATTATCTCCTTTAATCCTCACAAATGTTCTTTAGGTGACAAAGTTCATGAATGAATAAGAAATGACTGAGCTTGGATATGAAAGTAGGTCAGCATGATGCTAGCCTCGGTGGCTGTTCTTCTGTTAGAATGTCAGAGCCCTGGACAGAGTCCTCCTTCTTCACTCCATCCTGTAGTCTCCCTTTTCTCTGGCCCAAAGTTTCCATTTTCCCTGGACTCAAAGAGATCTTGCCAACAATAGTGGCTTGTTTCCACTCTCTTTCGGTCATTTTCTTCTCTCTACCCCAGTAGATCTCCATTCAAGGGGAGAACATTACTTTTCCTCTGTACATGTTGCTGCTCTTCTGACTCATCCACTTGTCTAACAGCCCCACCCCCTGGTCCAGGTTGTTCTTCAAGGATGTGAACATTGGATCAAGTTTTCAGGAATCTCTGAGACGTTGGTAAAGCCAATAAATTCCATTTAAATATGACTTAGTAGAATAGAAACTCCACTTGGCTTTTCACTGACAATTCTCTGCAGCTTCTTAAAAGAGAGAGAGGAAAAAAGCATGTTCACTAAGACAAAGAAATTTGGCCCAACCTCCATTTTGAATGGGTTTTCCCTAGAGTCTAAAGCACTACCATCTAAAACCATAGAGTGATATGGCCTCTCTGAGTCAGGGGCAACAATAGTTTAATCTCTGCAGCTTCCCAGTGTGCAGTTGCCACCTGGATCTAAAGCCCACGTGGCACATGCTATGAGGTAGAGACTGTAGCTGCTTCATAACAGGGGTGGGATGCAGCTGCCTGATGTGGGCCTTTCTCTCTGGCTCAGTAGGTCTGCAAATTACAGTCAGCCTGTTTGAAACCATCATCATCACTGCTCGATGCATTCCCAGCTCACAGAATGTGTCCCTCTGGAACCTGCCAGCCCATCACCAAAGGGTGGGGTGTCTCAGTTGCTCTGCTTCCTCCAGCTGGGTTCTTTCCCTCCCACAATCACACGAGGTACTGATTTACCTTCCACTTCCTGGAAACATCCTGATACTTCTAATTAGCCAAAACATTTTCTGTTTAGTTAGACTGTCCATGCCAAGAAGAAAAATATTATTAAGAACAAGTCCAGCACCCCCTTAAACTGTGTCCGACACCCCCATCTGGGCTCTTGGCATAAAATTACACAAACATTATGTGGCTAATGCTCAATTACACAGGAGTTGGGAATTTAGACCTCAATTTTCTCTTTTCTTTTATTTCCCACAATCTTCTCCACCTGTCTTTCTATAAACTTGGCTTGTCACCATCTTCATTGAAAGATGGAGAGTAAAAATACAATTTGAATCTATCAATTGCGTTGCTATCAAAGGAGCTCTGGTAAAAGAGTCACACAGAAGAGGGTCAAATGATTAAAAGGAAGAGCAGGGATTTTCAATATTGCTCTTATCTCTTTCCTGTCCCCATGTTTTCATGAAGAATCGTACCTTGCATTTTTATTTCATTCTGTCTTTACTCCTGAAATTGGGCTTTAAGAAACGAGGTTTATTTATGACAATTCAGCCTTGGGAAACATGTTACCTTGAAAAGACAGAGCTAGTTATCACACAGGCCAATATGTGATAATCTTGCCATTTCAGCCCTGTCTGTGCTACAGGTGAAAAGTTGGCTGCTGCATGCAGGCCATGAGCAGGCCTCCTAGGGCAGTACACCTCAGTGGGCTCCTCTGGAGACTCTCCTAAGTCTCAAGGACTGGGTCCCCTGAGGTCCTGGGAAAGGGAGAAAGAGTGAACAGCTCCAAGAAGCAGTTTTCCCCAAACTGTAACTGAACACTTGCACAACCAAAGATCAGAAGCTGTTCCACTCTGTGTCTTAGGCCACCTCCGTTTACCAGACTTAAGCCTCTGCATTGGAGGTGGGAGAGCTCCTCCATGTGGGGCGAGCTGAGAGCACTCAGCCTCAAGTCTTTCTGGCCACAACAGATAATTGGACAAAAGAGTCTATATTTGAACTTTAGACTTATTCATGGTGTCTATATTTTAATATTCAAGAAACTGCTTTGTTTCATGTATGATTTGTGGGCTGGAACAAAGAATCCCAAAGGGACAAAGAAAATATATCTGTTAGCTTTTAAGTTCTTTTGATTTTTATATACTATTTATATTAAAAATAAAGTATTTGAAACAAAGAATACAGAAGGAGCACCTAGTTTTGCAGAGGTTTAGGTATTGAAGAATGAAATAATTTATTCAATTCTGTTTTCAAAACTTTAATACTCTAGATACAATGGGAGGTTTCAATTGCACAAAGAATCCATGAGTTCAGAAAGTTCTTAGAAGCATTGTCTTATTGATGCCCTGATGACCTATCTTCAAGCAGTTTTCACTGACATTTAGGGATTTGACAAATTGTCTCACTCACGCTGAAAAAATGAAGGGATAATTTTGCTGAATTCATTGTCCAGTTTTTCAACCCTAAAGAAATTAATTATAATTGTACCATTCTCTCTCATCTCATGCTCAGGAATAACCATGCCTCTGTTGTCCTGTGTTAGGTTCCATAGTGTCTGGAATCATGGTATAGTGATTGCTTCTGTTACCAGAGAGAAAAACCTTAGTAGTAAAAAAAAATAATGTCTTAGTAGTAGCCACTCATGAATGCATTGAAAGTACTGAAATGAATACATAACACTTTTTTGCAGTTGCCACTGATCAACTTTTCAACCACAGATTCATTCCTCTAGTGGAGTTTCTGGGTTCCGCTTCTGTTGCATCCCTTCTTTCTTCTACACTCTTCTTCCTTTGAGTGCTATCTTCCCAATTTATCTTGTTCTCTTCCTTTTCGGTCAAGGCTGGTGAGCTCTTCCTCTCACATTGCAGGTTGATACTGGACATATTTCAGCACCTCTAGGACAAAACCCCTATCTATACAGTATAGATCATTTCTCAAAGCTTAACTTTGATGTACTTTGCTGCTACAAGGTTCCCTCCTTACAAGGCATAGGATATAAAATAACAAAAGAAGCCGAAATGACAGAATCAGATTCCATTACACCTTTAAGCTCATAAACTAACAAAATCAGTAAAAATGATTTTTTTAAAAAAAAGATTAATCTGGTCTTTCAGATCCTTCAAGTGTTTTCAAACTCCTAGAAAACATTACACCTTTCTGAAATTTGCACTTTAAATTTATAATATAAACATGGGAATATATTTAAAAACTATGTGCATCTTGAAAGTTTGCTTTGAATGATGTTGAAATTGGTACCTAGAGACTCACTTGTTCTCTTCATAAGGAAAGCTTTAGGCTCATCAGGGTTTGGGAGATTGAATTACCCAAAGGAACAACACTGGTAAAAGCTTTAGCCTCTAATTTTTATAGTTTAGAATTGCCTTGGGCTGAATTCATCTTTTTAGCTATATCCTTATACTTGGAGTTGTGTAAAAATAGAAATTTATAATTTCCTGAATTTTGCTGTTTATAAAGAAGCCATTTGACATATGGAAAGAGTTCAGGATTTGTGACAAAAGGACTTGGATTTTAATGTGGACCCCAGGCAAGTGACTTAACATCCCAATCTCAGTTTGCCTATCTTGAAAATGGTACAATAAATAGTTATGGCATTGTCTTGGCCAAAAAATATGGGAACCTGACTTGCAAACCATTAAGCACGTACAAAGGTAAGAAATTGTTACGTTTATTGAGGAAATAAGACAAGAAGAAGGAAGAGATCATAAGAGGTGCTATATTTTCATTGGTGAATAAATTTTAACAGCCAAAGAGAAGACAAACACATGCCACAAAGGAAGACGATGGATAATCCTTCTGAAAGAGAACTTCTAGTAAGATTTTGTTTTCAAACATGTCATATATGGGACAATAACCACGTCCGAGGTCAGGGGCGGAAGCTGGGAGGACCCCATGCCCGAAGGGCGGTGGCCAAGAGGAGTTGCCCTGCGTCCGAGGTCAGGGGCGGTGGCCAAGAGTGCCAGGCTGCAATGGCGCAGAAACGGCGGAGAGGAGCTACCCTGCGTCCGAGGTCAGGGGCCGCGACGAGAGCAGTTGCCCCGCGTCCAAGGTCAGGGGCGGTGGCCAGGAGGAGCTATCCCATGCCCCCAAGCCGGAGGCCAGGGGCAGTGACCGGGAGGAGCAACCCCACGTCCAAGGAGCCCTGGCTGCGTGGGCCCAGGAGGGCCTAGAGGAGCTATCCCACTTTGAAGGTCAGGAAGGGTGGCGGTTAACAGATACCCTTGTCCAAGGTAAGGAGCAGCAGCTGTGCTTTGCTGGAGCAGCCCTGAAGAGATACCCCATGCCCAAGGTAAGAGAAACCCAAGTAAGATGGTAGGTGTTGCAAGAGGGCATCAGAGGGCAGACACACTGAAACCATACTCACAGAAAACTAGTCAATCTAATCACACTAGGACCACAGCCTTGTCTAACTCAATGAAACTAAGCCATGCCCGTGGGACCACCCAAGACGGGCGGGTCATGGTGGAGAGGGCTGACAGAATGTGGTCCACTGGAGAAGGGAATGACAAACCACTTCAGTATTCTTGCCTTCAGAACCCCATGAACAGTATGAAAAGGCAAAATGATAGGATACTGAAAGAGGAACTCCCCAGGTCAGTAGGTGCCCAATATGCTACTGCAGATCAGTGGAGAAATAACTCCAGAAAGAATGAAGGGATGGAGCCAAAGCAAAAACAATACCCAGCTGTGGATATGACTGGTGACAGAAACAAGGTCCGTTGCTGTAAAGAGCAATATTGCATAAGAACCTGGAATGTCAGGTCCATGAATCAAGGCAAATTGGAAGTGGTCAAACAAGAGATGGCAAGAGTGAATGTCAACATTCTAGGAATCAGCTAACTAAAATGGCCTGGAATGGGTGGATTTAACTCAGATGACCATTATATCTACTAATGCGAGCAGGAATCCCTCAGAAGAAATGGAATAGCCATCATGGTCAACAAAAGAGTCCAAAATGCAGTACTTGGATGCGATCTCAAAAGCGACAGAATGATCTCTGTTCGTTTCCAAGGCAAACCATTCAATATCACAGTAATCCAAGTCTATGCTCCAACCAGTAATGCTGAAGAAGCTGAAGTTGAACGGTTATATGAAGACCTACAAGATCTTTTAGAACTAACACCTAAAAAAGATGTCCTTTTCATCATAGGGGACTGGAATGCAAAAGTAGGAAGTCAAGAAACACCTGGAGTAACAGGCAAATTTGGCCTTGGAATACGGAATGAAGCAGGGCAAAGACTAATAGACTTTTGCGAAGAAAATGCACTGGTCATAACAAACACCCTCTTCCAACAACAAAAGAGAAGACTCTATACATGGACATCACCAGATGGTCAACACCGAAATCAGATTGATTATATTCTTTACAGCCCAAGATGGAGAAGCTCTATACAGTCAGCAAAAACAAGACCAGGAACTGACTGTGGCTCAGATCATGAACTCCTTATTGCCAAATTCAGACTTAAATTGAAGGAAGTAGGGAAAACAACTAGCCCATTCAGGTATGACCTAAATTGAATCTCTTATGATTATACAGAGGAAGTGAGAAATAGGTTTAAGGGCCTAGATCTGATAGATAGAGTGCCTGATGAACTGTGGAATGAGGTCCATGACATTGTACAGGAGACAGTGATCGAGACCATTCCCATGGAAAAGAAATGCAACAAAGCAACATGGCTGTCTGGGGAGGCCTTACAAATAGCTGTGAAAAGAAGAGAAGCAAAAAGCAAAGGAGAAAAGGAAAGATATAAGCATCTGAATGCAGAGTTCCAAAGAATAGCAAGGATAGATAAGAAAGCCTTCCTCAGTGATCAATGCAAAGAAATAGAGGAAAACAACAGAATGGGAAAGACTAGAGATCTCTTCAAGAAAATTGGAGATACCAAGGGGACATTTCATGCAAAGATGGGCTCAATAAAGGACAGAAATGGTATGGACCTAACAGAAGCAGAAGATATTAAGAAGAGATGGCAAGAATACACAGAAGAACTGTACAAAAAACATCTTCACGACCCAGATAATCACAATGGTGTGATCACTAACCTAGAGCCAGACATCCTGGAATGTGAAGTCAAGTGGGCCTTAGAAAACATCACTACAAACAAAGCTAGTGGTGGTGATGGAATTCCAGTTGAGCTATTTCGAATCCTGAAAGATGATGCTGTGAAAGTGCTGCAGTCAATATGCCAGCAAATTTGGAAAACTCAGCAGTGGCCACAGGACTGGAAAAGGTCAGTTTTCATTCCAATCCCAAAGAAAGGCAATGCCAAAGAATGCTCAAACTACTGCACAATTGCACTCATCTCACACGCTAGTAAAGTAATACTCAAAATTCTCCAAGCCAGGCTTCAGCAATATGTGAACCATGAACTTCCAGATGTTCAAGCTGGTTTTAGAAAAGGCAGAGGACCCAGGGATCAAATTGCCAACATCCACTGGATCATGGAAAAAGCAAAAGAGTTCCAGAAAAGCATCTATTTCTGCTTTATTGACTATGCTAAAGCCTTTGACTGTGTGGATCACAATAAACTGTGGAAAATTCTGAAAGAGATGGGAATACCAGACCACCTGATCTGCCTCTTGAGAAATTTGTATGCAGGTCAGGAAGCAACAGTTAGAACTGGACATGGAACAACAGACTGGTTCCAAATAGGAAAAGGAGTATGTCAAGGCTGTGTATTGTCACCCTGCTTATTTAACTTATATGCAGAGTACATCATGAGAAACCTTGGACTGGAAGAAGCACAAGTTGGAATCAGGATTTCTGGGAGAAATGTCAATAACCTCAAATATGCATATGACACCACCCTTATTGCAGAAAGTGAAGAGGAACTAAAAAGCCTCTTGATGAAAGTGAAAGGGGAGAGTGAAAAAGTTGGCTTAAAGCTCAATATTCAGAAAACGAAGATCATGGCATCTGGTCCCATCACTTCATGGGAAATAGATGGAGAAACAGTGGAAACAGTGTCAGACTTTATTTTTCTGGGCTCCAAAATCACTGCAGATGGTGACTGCAGCCATGAAATTAAAAGATGCTTACTCCTTGGAAGGAAAGTTATGACCAACCTAGATAGCATATTCAAAAGCAGAGACATTACTTTGCCAACAAAGGTCCATCTAGTCAAGGCTATGGTTTTTCCAGTGGTCATGTATGGATGTGAGAGTTGGACTATGAAGAAAGCTGAGTGCCGAAGAATTAATGCTTTTGAACTGTGGTGTTGGAGAAGACTCTTGAGAGTCCCTTGGACTGCAAGGAGATCCAACCAGTCTATTCTGAAGGAGATCAGCCCTGGGATTTCTTTGGAAGGAATGATTCTGAAGCTGAAACTCCAGTACTTTGGCCACCTCATGCGAAGAGTTGACTCATTGGAAAAGACTCTGATGCTGGGAGGGATTGGGGCCAGGAGGAGAAGGGGATGACAGAGGATGAGATGGCTGGATGGCATCACTGACTTGATGGATGTGAGTCTGGTTGAACTCCAGGTGTTAGTGATGGACAGGGAGGCCTGGCGTGCTGCAATTATTGGGGTCGTAAAGAGTCGGACATGACTGAGAGACTGAACTGAACTGAACTGAACTGAATGATAATTTAGGGCCAGGTACTGTTCAAAGTCTCCTTCACAGATCATTGCCTTGCCATGTTCAAGAGGCTTGTGTAACTTAATGAAGTTATGAGCCTTGACATATAGGGCCACCCAAGATGGATGGGTAATAGTTGAAAGTTCTGACAAGATGTCATCCACTGGAGGAAGGAATGCAAACCATCCCAGGATACTTGCCATGAGAATCTCATGAACTTTATAAAAAGACAATAAGATATGACACCAAAAGATAATCCCCCCAGGTAAGATGTCCTATATGCTTCTGGGGAAGAGAAGGGGACAACTACTAATAGCCCCAGAAAGAATGAAGCCACTGGGCCAAAGTGGAAATGATACGCAGTTACGGATATGTCTGGTGGTGAAAGTAAAATCTAATGCTGTGAAAAACAGTATTGCATAGGAACGTGGAATATTAGTTCCACGAATCAAGGTAAATTGGATGTGGTCTAGCAGGAAATAGTAATAAGCATCAACATCTTAGGAATCAGTGAACTAAATGGATGGGAATGGGCAAATTTAATTCAGAGGACCATTATGTCTACTACTGGGGCAAAAATCCTTTGGAAGAAATGGAGTAGCCCTCATAAATAATAAAAGAGTCCAAAACGCAGTACTTAGATGCAACCTCAGGCATGACTGAATGATCTTGGTTTCATTTCCAAGGCAAGCCATTCAACATCACAGTAATCTAAGTCTATGCCCTTACCACTGATGTTGAAGAAGCTGAAGTTGATAAGTTCTATGGATACCTAGAAGACCTCTTAGAACTAACACCAAAGAAAAAGATGATCTATTCATCATCAGAGATTGGAATGCAAAAGAGATACCTGGAGTAACAGGCAAGTTTGGCCTTGGAGAACAAAATGAAGCTGGGCAAAGGCTAACTAAATTCTGCCAAAAGAGTACACTTGTCATAGCAAACACCCTTTTTCATCAGCATGAGAGATGAATTTACACATGGATATCACCAAGTGGTCAATACTGAAATGAAATTGATTACATTCTTTGTAGCCCAAGATGAAGTAGCTGTATGCAATCAGCAAAAACAAGGCCTGGAGCTAACTGTGGCTCAGATCATCAGTTTCTCATAGCAAAATGCAGGCTTAAACTAAAAAAAGTGGGGAAAGACCATTAGGCCAGCCAGGTATGACTTAAATCCCCAATGAATATGCATTTGAGGTGACAAATAGATTCAAGGGATTAGACCTAGTAAATAGTATGCCTGGAGAAACGTGGACAGAGGTCTGTAATGTTGTACAAGAGGCAGTGAAAAAACCCATTCCAAAGGAAAAAAAAAAAAAAAGCAAAAGGGCAAAGTGGTTATCTGAAGAAGCTTTACAAATAGCTGAGGAAAGAAGAGAAGCAAAAGCAAGGGAGAAAAGGAAAGGTGCATCCAACTAAATCCAGAGTTCCAAAGAATAGTAAGGAGAGAAAAGAAGGCCTTCTTCAATGAATGGCACACAAAAATAGAGGAAACCAATATAAGAGGAGAGACTAGAAGTTTCTTCAGGAAAATTGGAAATATCAAAGGAACATTTCACCCAAAGATTGGTACAATAAAGGACAGAGAATGTAGAGACCTAGTAGACTCAGAAGAGATCAAGAAAAGATTAAAAGAATGCATGGAAGAACTGTACAAAAAAGATCTTAATGAACTGGATAACTATAATGGTGTGGTCTGTCACCCAGAGCCAGATATTCTGGAGTGTGAAGTCAAGTGGGCCTTAGGAAGCACTGCTGTGAATAAAACTAGTGGATGCAATGGGATTGCAGTCAGTCAGTTAGTCAGTTCAGTCACTCAGTCGTGTCCAACTCTTTGCGACCCCATGAATCGCAGCACGCCAGGCCTCCCTGTCCATCACCAACTCCCGGAGTTCACTCAGACTCACGTCCATCGAGTCAGTGATGCCATCCAGCCATCTCATCCTCTGTCGTCCCCTTCTCCTCCTGCCCCCAATCCCTCCCAACATCAGAGTCTTTTCCAATGAGTCAACTCTTCGCATGAGGTGGCCAAAGTACTGGAGTTTCAGCTTCAGAATCATTCCCTCCAAAGAAATCCCAGGGCTGATCTCCTTCAGAATGGACTGGTTGGATCTCCTTGCAGTCCAAGGGACTCTCAAGAGTCTTCTCCAACACCACAGTTCAAAAGCATCAATTCTTCGGCACTCAGCTTTCTTCATAGTCCAACTCTCACATCCATACATGACCACTGGAAAAACCATAGCCTTGACTAGATGGACCTTTGTTGGCAAAGTAATGTCTCTGCTTTTGAATATGCTATCTAGGTTGGTCATACCTTTTCTTCCAAGGAGTAAGCGTCTTTTAATTTCATGGCTGCAGTCACCACCTACAGTGATTTTGGAGCCCAGAAAAATAAAGTCTGACACTGTTTCCACTGTTTCCCCATCTATTTCCCATGAAGTGATGGGACCAGATGCCATGATCTTCGTTTTCTGAATATTGAGCTTTAAGCCAACTTTTTCACTCTCCACTTTCACCTTCATCAAGAGGCTTTTTAGTTCCTCTTCACTTTCTGCCATAAGGGTAGTGTCATCTGCATATCTGAGGTTATTGATATTTCTCCCAGCATTCCAGTAGAGCTATTCAGAACCCTAAAGAATGATGCTATCATAATGTTGCACTCAATATGTCAGCAAATCTGTAAGACCTAGCAGTGGCCACAGGGCTGGAAAAGGTCAATCCTCATCCCAATTCCCAAGAAGGGTAGTACTAAAGAACGTTCATACCATCGGACAGTTGCACTCATCTCCCATGCTAGTAAGGTCATGCTTAAAATCTTGCATGCTAGGCTTCAGCATTATGTGAACCAAGAGTGTCCAGATGTCCGAGCTGGGTTTAGAAAAGACAGAGGAACCAGAGATCAAATTGCCAACATTTGCTGGATCAGAGAGAAAGCAAGGGAATACCAGAAAAACATCTACCTCTGTTTTATCAACTTCACTAAAGCTTTTGACTGTGTGGATCATAACAAACTGTGGAAAGCTCTCAAAGAGATGGGAGTACCAGACCCATCTAATCTGTCTCCTGAGAAACCTATATTTGGGTCAAGAAGCAACAGTTAGAACCCTGTATGGAACAACTGATTGTTTCAGGATTGAGAAAGGAGTACATCAGGGCTGTCTGTTGTCACCCTGTTTATTTAATTTATATGTTGAGCACACCATGAGAAATACCAGGCTGAATGAGTTACAAGCTGAAATCAAAATTGGAGGGAGAAAATCAACAATTTCAGTTATGCAGATGATACCACTGTAATAGCAGAAAGTGAAGAGGAACCAAAGAGC
Organism: Bos javanicus; assembly: GCF_032452875.1. Taxonomy (NCBI): domain Eukaryota; kingdom Metazoa; phylum Chordata; class Mammalia; order Artiodactyla; family Bovidae; genus Bos; species Bos javanicus. The sequence continues at coordinate 19,688,336 of NC_083882.1, read as the reverse complement.
CTCTTGATGGTGAAGGAAGAGAGTGAGCAAGCTGGCTTAAAACTAAATATTAAAAAAATTAAGATCAAGCATCTGGCCCCACTGCTTCTTAGCAAATAGAAGGGGAAAATGTGGAAGTAGTGACAGATTACCTCTTCTTGGGCTCTAAAATCATTGTGGATGGTGACTGCAGCCATGAAATCAGAAGACAATTGCTTCTAGGCACGAAAGCTATGACAAACCTAGACAATATGTTGAAAAGCAGAGATATTACTCTGCTGAAGAAGGTCTGTATAATCAAGGCTATCATCTTCCCAGTGGTCACGTACAGTTGTGAGAGCTGAACCATAAAGAGGGCAGAATACCAAAGAATTAATGCCTTTGAACTGTGGTGCTGGAGAAGATTCCTGGAAGTCCCTTGGATAGAAAGGAGATCAAACCAGCCAATTTTAAGGGAAATCAACCCTGAATACTCACTGGAAGGACTGATGCTGAAGCTGAAGCTCCAGTATTTTGGTCACCTGATGTGAAAAGTCAACTCATTGGAAAAATCCTTGATGCTGGGGAAGCTTGAGAACAGAAGGAGAAGAGAACATCAGAGGATGAGATGGCGGGATGGCAATGCAATGGACAAGAACTTGGGCAAACTTCTGGAGATGGTGAGAGATAGGGAGGCCTGGTGTGCTTTTGTCCATGGGGTCACGGAGAGTCAGACACGACTGGACGACTCAACAAAAACAACTTTTCAAAGTGCTTAACTTGAATTATCTCTTTTAATCATACTATCTTTGACCCTATTTTATGGGGGGGCGGGGATGGAGTGCCACTGAGGCATAGAGAACATAATTAATTTTGTCACGATTATAAAATTACAAAATTTTGTCATTACAGTCAGTAAATGGCAGAGACAAGATTTAAACACTGGTTCCAGAGTATGTGTTAACTATTATGCTATTTCCAGTTATGCAAATAAAGAGGACTTAAATTTTCTTTAAAGTACAGATAAAATTCCTGGTTGTTGAATAAGTTTTTCTGTAAGTTATAGACAGGTGACATGATTTTAAGCTATAGACAAATGACAAAGGATTATGAAAGTGAATGAGGATACCCTTCAGAGTACCAAACAATGAAGGGCTTTATTGTGCTTGTGAATTCCATTTCATGTAAAGTATCAGGGTTCACTGAGCAAATGAGATTTTGCAAATAATTTAGTAGTTTGTCAAATACCTGGGACCCAAGATTCCTTTTATCAGGAACACTGAATTGAACCTGTAATTTGGGTTCCAAGTTGCTTTGCAAAAATGAGCAAAGCTCACGCCTGGTTCAAAATTGTGAAAAGAGTATGTTAAGGCCGCATATTGTTATCCTGCTTATTTAACTTCTATGCAGAGTACATCATGAGAAATGTCCAGCTGGATGAAGCTCAAGACTGCTGGAAGAAAATATCAATAACCTCAGATAAGCAGATGACACCATGCTAACAGCATAAAGTGAAGAGGAACTAAAGAGCCTCTTGATGAAGATGAAAAATGAGAGTGAAAAAAACTGGCTTAAAACTCAACATTCGACAAACTAAGATCATAGCACCTGGTCCCATCACTTCATGGCAAATAGATGCGGAAAAATGGAAACAGTGACAGACTTTATTTTGAGGGGCTCCAAAATCACTGTGGACTATAACTGTAGCCATGAAGTTAAAAGATGCTTGCTCCTTGAAAGAAAAGCTATGAACCTAGACAGCATATTAAAAAGCAGGGTATTTGCCAACAAAGGTCCAACTAGTCAAAGCTATGGTTTTCCCATTAGTCATGTATGGCTGTGAGAATTGGACTATAAAGAGGGATGAGCACCGAAGAATTGATGCTTTCAAACTGTGGTGCTAGAGAAGACTATTGAGAGTCACTAGGACAACCAGGCTGGAGAAGGCAATGGCACCCCACTCCAGTACTCTTGCCTGGAAAATCCCATGGACGGAGGAGCCTGGTAGGCTGCAGTCCATGAGGACACTAAGAGTCGGACATGACTGAGCGAATTCACTTCCACTTTTCACTTTTATGCATTGGAGAAGGCAATGGCAACCCACTCCAGGGTTCTTGCCTGGAGAATCCCAGGGATGGGGAAGCCTGGTGGGTGGCCATCTATGGGGTTGCACAGAGTCGTACATGACTGAAGTGACTTAGCAGCAGCAGCAGCAGCAGGACAACCAGGCAATCAAACCAGTCAATCCTAAAGGAAATCAACCCTGAATGTTCATTGCAAGGACTGAGGCTGAGGCAGAAGCTCCAATAGTTTGGCCACCTGATACAAAGGTCAACTCATTGGAAAACAACCTCATGCTGGGAGAGATTGAGGACAGGAGGAGAAGGGAGTGACAGATGATGAAATTGTTGGGTGGCATCACTGACTCAATAGACATGAGTTTGAGCAAACTCTGAGAGATAGTGAAGGACAGGGAAGCCTGGTGTGCTGCAGTCCATGGTGTCACAAAGAGTCAGACACAACTGAGCAAATGAACAACAATGAAATATGTATATATATGTGTGTATATACACACCATAAAATACATATGTACACACACTGTTATACACACATGTATACACACCATTATGTATATAATATATGCATATATATAAAACCTATATATGTGTGTGTGTGTATATATATATATATATATATCAATAGATAGATTCTGTTTTTATTACTCTGATGTGACTACTGAATAATCCATAAATTGCCACCATTTCGTTCCTATATATAACCCTACTTTAGTTCACCAAGCAGAAGAGGGGGTAATGATTACAGATTGTTGTCTTTAACAATTGTTCATACATTTGATGAGGGATTTGGGAATTTGGAACTTGATAATTTTTATGTTTTTTTTTCCTAATTTAACATCCTTTTTTTTCTGTATTTCAAGGGAAATTATAGTTGTTAACATTACTAATTCTGCTCTTATACTTCACATTTCTTTAAAGTAGCATCCACTTGGACTGGAAGGACATCCCACCAGTCCATTCTGAAGGAGATCAGCCCTGGGATTTCTTTGAAAGGAATGATGCTAAGGCTGAAACTCCAGTACTTTGGCCACCTCATGCAAAGAGTTAACTCATTGGAAAAGACTCTGATGCTGGGAGGGATTGGGGGCAGGAGGAGAAGGGGATGACAGAGGATGAAATGGCTGGATGGCATCACTGACTCGATGGATGTGAGTCTGAGTGAACTCCGGGAGTTGGTGATGGACCGCGAGGCCTGGCGTGCTGTGATTCATGGGGTCACAAACAGTCGGACACGACTGAGCGACTGAACTGAACTGAACTGAACTGATGGTATTGAATATTAGTTGAATGAGTAAATTAATTTTAAAAATCCACCATTGAACAATGGTTATTATAATACATATCAGATATTAGCATTTCTGAACTGAATTCTCATAGTCTATATTTGTCATGGACGGCTATCCGGAGAATACTGAACTCTGAAAAACTTTTTTATTTTAAAGGTAGTATCAGGATTTTTGTTTGCTTGTTTAATGTAGGAAAACTCCCCTCTAAAGAAAATTTGGTGCCTTTATTAGAAATTCTGATCTGGATCCACACGGTGAGGTCAGTTACTTAAATGTAAATACCTTTGCTATCCATTTCTTTTTGTAGGTATCTCATGAAACCTTGTTTAAGCGTTTGGCTTGGGTAAACTTTTACTTTAAGATTAGCTTGATAGACAGCATTTATTCTGTTTCCTCCTGGAAATCTCATCAAATGAAAGGAAGGGATATTTTTTTAATTGCAAAATTCCACAAAAAAAGAAGAAAACAAAATAAAAAACATCAACAACAAAATAACAGAAGTGGAAGGATGCATGGTGATTGACTCAGCCGTGGAATACACAAGCCAAATTCATGAAAGCCTTAGGGACTGGAGGCAATAGGTTGGTTTAGACTAAAAATAAAAGAATTAACTGAAGCAGTTAGGAACCCAGGTCTACCTACCACACCCATTCCATACAGAACAGCAATTACCCATCTTCTACCGACAGAAAACTAGAAGTATATTTTCTAGAAGGGCTTATCTTGTGGCTCAGCTGGTAAAGAATCCACCTGCAATGTGGGAGACCTGGGTTCGATCCCTGGTTTGGGAAGATCCCCTGAAGAAGGGAAAGGCTACCCACTCCAGTACTTTGGGCTGGAAAATTCCATGGTCTCTATAGTCCATGGGGTCGCAAGGAGTTGGACACAACTGAGCCACTTTCACTAGAAACAGTGAATCCTTCAACTGGGAGTCGCCTACGCATAGTTCAGGATGGAGGACTATGTTGGGGAGTGGGATAAACATTTATACCAAATATATAGCACACTTTTTTCAGTTCAATTGCAGGATAACACACCACCAGGAAGGTGCTTTGTGCATCTTAACAGGCCAGTATTAAAGCCCTGAAAATAGTAAATCAGTTACTAGTGAAAGTGTCTAGCAAAATTTCGCTCACTGATATCCAAATAAGCAAGCCCCCCTTCTAAACACCTGGAATTTCCAGCTAGACTTGCTTTCCCTTTATTCCCAAATCATTATAAATTCATAAGAAATTGCAAAATACAGTATAGAGAAGATCTGTGTGCCCATCACCTAGCTTCCCCAAACAGTAACATCTTAATCCTAGTGAAAGATCAAAACCAAGAAATTGACATGCTCACAATATATCCAATTAACTTTTTAAACAATTTCATTTTTAAGTTTGAACAGATGGCTGAGGAGAGTCAGGCATCTCAGGAAATATTTTTTTTTAATTAGAAAGATTATCTTGGAGAAACCAATATTTTGAGTGGTGGTGAAAACTTCAAAACATACCAGAAAAAAGAAAAAAAAAAAAAAAAGGATAGCTAAGAACCAAGAACAGTATTGACAAAAGGAATTTTAGTGAACAATAAAGAGTGCAAAGAAATTGAAAATTATTGAAGCAGAAAGTAAAACAAGCAAAACAATACAAATGAACAAAGAAATGTTCAGTGTAAAGGTTGAAAGAAAAATTAATGTAGAACATGGTGACTGTAACTGAGAACACCATTGTATAATTAATTTTCTGAGATAATAGAACTTAAATGTCCCCAGCAAAAAAGTAAATCTGTGAGATGATGGATTATTAACTGAATGATGAGAATTCTTTCACAAGGGATATGTGTATCAGATTATCACATTGTATATTTTGAATATCTCAGAGTTGTATTTGTAAATTATTCCTCAATAAAGCATAAAAAAAGAAAAAAATGATAATTTCACACAAAGTAGAGCAAAAAGGAAAATAAGAGGTAAAAGAAGAAAGTTGAATCAATTCAGGAAGTTCCACATCTCAATAATAGAAGTTACAGAAAGAGAAAACAGACAAAAGTGAAGAGGGAAATAGGCAGAGAAATAATTCCTAAATGAACATGTCAAGGCCAAAATTTTTTTAATCAGAATTAACCAGACAAACTTGCTTCGCCAACTAAAGGCTATGAGTTTTTACACTAAAGGATTCCATTGAGTATTCAGCACAATGGATAAAATAGACTCACATTTATACGGATTACTGTGAAATTTAAGAGAACTGGGAATAAAGAAAAATAAAGACATATCATAAATATAGGATAATAATTCAGAATGGCTTTGGACTTGTCAACAGCAACACTGAAAGCCAAAACAGACCCATGCCTCCATAATCCTGGAATAAATTAATATTCAACATAAAATTATATACTTTAAAATTTATCAAGTGTGAGGATAGACTATAAACTTTCAAACATGCAAGGTTTCAGAAAGTCTATCCCTCCCACCCACACACAGGCTCACATACACCAATAAACACTCCTTATGAAGAAGCTGCTGGAGAAAGTGCTCCATGAAACCAAGGGACAAGACCAAGAAAAACAAAACAAAACAAAACAGGATCTAGGTATGAGATCAAACTCAAGAGAAAGGCAAAGGAATCCCCAGGTTATTGACTGAGGGCAACTCCAAGATGACAGACATGGATCATGGAGACCATATTTCACATTGGAATCAGGCAGAGAACTATGATAAAGATGTTTTGAAGGATATGAAATTGATAAGATGTATGATATGCATGCATATATATTTTGAGAGAAATTTTAGGTGACTGGGAGATAGTTTGTTGGTGAAAACTAAGGAAATAGAGTACAATACATTTTTAATTCCAGGAAGCAAAACAAATGCAAGAAACTGAAAATAATTTTAGTATATTGAAAGGCCCAACTGGGAATAATGTTTACATTGTCATGCTAAGGTGAGTACTGAATACTGGTTTAATCATAATTTGTCACAGTCATTTCAGAAAAATGAGGCGCAAATATTGTGGAAATAGTAGTAACAGAAAGAGAAACCTCATCTTCCATAGATCCACAAACATTAATACCAAGTGAAGTGAAGTGAAGTCGCTCAGTCGTGTCCGACTCTTTGTGACCCCATGGACTGTAGCCTACCAGGCTCCTTGGTCCATTAAAAAGTGGTCCAATAGTCATGTTACTCATAGATGTGAAGGTAAATACTGAAATAAATTTAGAGTGGTTGTCTTCTTGACCATGAGATGGGCAAAGGGTTGGGAAGATGGTAGCTATTTTGTTTAAATTTTATTTAGGTAATAATAATTATGGAAATTTTGACTTTTTGAACTATATGTACATTTAACTCTGATAAAAATATGTTGTTGTTCAGTCACTCATTCATGTCCAACTCTTTGTGACCCCATGGACTGCTGGATACCAGGTTTCCCTGTCCTTCACCATCTCTCAGAGTTTCTTCAAACTCATGTCCATTGAGTTGGTGATGCCATCCAACCATCTCATCCTCCTGTCTTCAGTCTTTCCCAGCATCAGGCTCTTTTCCAATGAGTTGGCTCTTTTCCAATGAGTCAGCTCTTTGCATCAGGTGGCCAAAGTGTTGGAACTTCAGCCTCAGTATCAGTCCCTCCAACAGACATTCAGGATTGATTTCCTTTAGGATTGACTTGTTTGATCTCCTTGCAGTCCAAGGGATTCTTCAAAGTCTTCTCTAACACTACAGCTCAAAAGCATCAATTATTCAGTGCTCAGACTTCTTTATGGTCCAACTTTCACAACCATACCTGACTATGAGAAAAACCATAGCTTTGAGTATACAGACCTTTCTCGGCGAAGTAATGTCTCTACTTTTTAATGTGCCATCTAAGTTAGTTATAGCTTTTCTTCCAAGAAGCAAGTGCTTTTTAATTTCATGGCTGCAGTCACCATCCACAGTGATTTTGGAGCCCAAGAAAATAAAGTTTGTCACTGATTCCTTTTATTCCCCATCTATTTGCCATGAAGTGATGTGACCAAATGTCAAGATATTAGTCTTTTGAATGTTGAGTTTTAACTGTTTTCTTTCACTGTCTTCTTTCACCTTCCTCAAGAGGCTCTTTAGGTCCTCTTCGCTTTCTTCCTTTAGAGTGATATCATCTGCATATCTGAGGTTGTTGGTATTTTTCCCAGCAGTCTTGATTCCAGCTTATGAGTCATCCAGCCTGACATTTCTCATGATATACTCTGCACATAAATTAAATAAGCAGGGTGACAATATGCACTGTAGATTGTATATTCAAAACATACTGCTTTCCCAATTTGGAACAAGTCCATTGTTCCATGTACGATTCTAACTGTTGCTTCTTAACCTGCATACAGGTTTCTCAGGAGGCAGGTAAGGTGATCCAGTATTCTCATCTCTTTAAGAATTTTCCACAGTTTGTTGTGATCCACACAGTCAAAGGCTTTAGCGTGGTCAATGAAGCAGAAGTAGATGTTTTTCTGGAATTATCTTTGTTTTCTGTGATCCAACAGGTGTTGGCAATTTGATCTCTGATACCAGTGCCATTTCTTAATCCAGCTTGAACATCTGAAAGTTCTCAGTTCACATACTGCTGAAGTCTAGTTTGGAGAATTTTGAGCATTACTTTGCTAGCATGTGAAATGAGTGCAATTGTTCAGTAGTTTGAACATTCATTGGCATTGCCCTTCTTTGGGATTGGAATGAAAACTGACTTTTTCCAGTCCTGTGGACATTGCTGAGTTTTTCAAGTTTGTTGGCATATTGAGTGCAGCACTTTAATAGCATCATCTTTTATACTTTTAAACAGCTCAGCTGGAATTCAATCTCTTCCACTAGCTTTGTTTTTAGTGTTGCTTCTTAAGGCTCACTTGACTTCACACACCATGATGTCTGGCTCTACATGAGTGATCACACTATTGTGGTTATCTGGGTCATTAAGATCTTTTTTTATATAGTTTTTCTGTGTATTCTAGCCATATTTTTATTCTGATAAAAATACACATGAAGTTAAAAGATTAGCAAAACTAGGGATTAGTTCAGAACAGGTGAGACTCCAGCAAAAAGTAACATGATAGCCTGGGTTTAAAGGAGATTGATAGTACTTGGGGATGTTTTATAGGGTCTATCTACACTCGAGAAGTAGAGGTAATTACTTTAAGGATTCTCAGACACAGGTGCTAAATGGTAAAGTGATAATCAAGAGGCCAGATTTGTATTTATGTTCTTGTTTCATCAAGTGCAAGAGTCATTCTGATAGGATGGTCTATGTTTACTGCTAATCCAGCATGCTCTTCTCTATTCTTCTTGAGCCCCACTGCCAATCCTCATCAAGCAAGAGCATATTGGAGAGGCAGGGTAAGGGAACATCTGTGGTATTAACCCTCAGCTGAATACATCCAGCATAATAAGCAGGGACCTTACCCACTGCCAAGAAAGGGATTCTTTAATCTACCCTATTTATAGTTGTTGTCATTAGCCATATGGATGAAGTGAAGTCTAAAGTGTTGTCAAGTTTAGAAATCCTGGCATTGCATAATTTATTTGGAAAACAAATAGTCTAAATCTTTTATTGTTAGGACACTAGCTCTGCAGGCATTTTAGACATATAGATGGAAAGGGGGATATGTAACACACATCATATTCAAAAGAATTAATCAAATTATTAACACGACATGCAAGAAATAAAATTTGTCCCTAGTGCAAGGTGTTGATTAAGATCTAGTTTAGGTGATTAACTACAGGAGAAATGTGCTCCATGTTCTCTAAATGTGTTAATATACCATTTTTGTTTTTCCTTTTTCTGACTTCACTTTGTGTAAGAGGTTCTAGTTTCATCCACCTCACAGCTAAACTCAAATTTGGTCCCTTTTTATGGCTGAGTAATATTCCTTTGTATAAACGTGCCATAACTTCTTTATCCATTCATCTGTTGATGGAACCAGTTTGCTTCCGTGTCCTGGATATTGTAAATATTGCTTCAATGAACAGTGGGGTACATGTGACTTTTAGAATTATGGCTTTCTCAGGGTATATGCCCAGTAGTGGGATTGCTGGGTCATATGGTAGATTTATTCCTAGTTTTTAAAGGAATCTCCATACTGTTCTCCATAATGGCTACATCAGTTTACATTCCCACAAGAAGTGCATAAAGGTTCCCTTTTATCCTCATTTTAGTTCTGATTTGCATTTTTCTAATAATGAGCAACATTGAACATCTTTTAAGAAATGGGGTTTATCCCAGGGATACAAGGATTCTTCAATACAGGTAAAGTAATCAATGTGACACACTATAATAACAAATTGAAAGATAAAAACCATATGACCATCTCAATAGATGCAGAGAAAGCTTTTGACAAAGTTCAACATCCATTTATGATTAAAAAAAAAAAACAACTCTCCAAAAAACTGGCATAAAGGAACCCGCTTCAACATAATAAAGGCAAGATATGACAAATCCACAGAAAACATTATTTTCAATGGTGAAAAACTGAAAGCATTTCCTCTAAGATCAGGAGCAAGACAAGGGTGCCCACTCTCACTACTATTATCCAACATAGTTTTGGAAGTCCTAGCCATGGCAATCAGAGAAGAAAAAGAAACAAAAGGAATCTAGATTATAAAAGTAGTAAAACTCTCACTGTTTGTAGATAACATGATATGATTAATATACATAGAAAACACTAAAAATGCCACACACACACACACACAAAAACTACTAGAGATAATCAATGAATTTAGCAAAGTTACAGGATATGAAATTAATACACAGAAATCATTTGGATTCTTATACACTAACAATGAAAAATCAGAAACAGAATTTAAGGAAACAATCCCATTTACCATTGCAACAAAAAGAATAAAATACTTAGGAATAAATATACCTAAAGAGACAAAAGGCCTGTATTCAGAAAGCTATAAGGCACTGAAAAAAATGAAAGAATCAAAGACGACACCAACAGATGGAAAGATCTACCATGTTCTTGGATTTGAAGGATCAATGTTATGAAAATGACTAACTACCCCAAACAATTTACAGATTCAATACAATCCCTATCAAATTACCAATAGCATTTTTCACAGAACTAGAACAAAAAAAATTCACAATTTGTATGGAAACAGAAAAAACCTTGAATAACGAAAGTAATCTTGAGAAAGAAAAATGGAGCTGAAGGAATCAATCTTCATGACTTCAGATTATACTACAAAGCTATAGTCATCAAAACAGTATGGTACTGGTACAAAAACAGAAATATAGACCAATGAAACAAGATAGAAAGCCCAGAGATAAACCCATGCACCTATGGGCAACTTACTTGGGACAAGGAGGCAAGAATGTACAGTGGAGAAAAGATAGCCTCTTCAATAAGTGGTGCTGGGAAAACAGGACAGTCACATGTAAAAGAATAAAACTAGAACATCGCCTAACATCATACAGAAAAATAAACTAAAAATGGATTAAAGACTTAAATGTAAGGCCAGAAACTACTAACCGGCTATTTTAAATAACACTAGGCCTGGTGTGCTGCGATTCATGGGGTCGCAAAGAGTCGGACACGACTGAGCTGAGCAAAGAGCGACTGAACTGAACTGAACTGAACTGAATCCTCTTTAAACTTGGAATAACTGTATGATTTGAGGCTAGCTAAGAAGGCAGAGAAGTCTTCTTCCTGGGAGAAGTCTCATTCCCTAATGCCAATCTCTGATTTTCAAACCAGTTTATTGAAAATCAGTATCTCAATCAGTATCTCAATATTTTAATTGACATCTCAGATTTGGTCAATATTTTTAAACTGCACATATTCTAATATTTAAGAATGCCAGAAAAATTACATGGAAATTTTTTCTTAGCTAATAACCATTCAGGGAATCTTTGCTTAACCTTTTGAAAATGATACACAAGGTAAACTCACAGGAACCACCCTGTTTATTTATTAAAACTTGTTATTTGATTCATATTAAATATATTTTAATGAAAACACTAGTGATAGAGCCATTTTCCTCCCCAAAAATCACAGCTCAAAAATAAGTTTATTGCCACTAGGTCTTTTTCTATACTATGATGCCAATTCATTGAAGAGATAAAAGATAGGGAAAGAATATATATATATTCTTTACCACTAGTCCCAGCATCCCATGTGGCACTAGTGGTAAAAAACCCACCTGCCAATGCAGGAGATGTAAGAGACATGGGTTCAATCCCTGGGTTGGGAAGATCCCCTGGAGAAGGGCATGGATATCTACTCCAGTATTCTTGCCTGGAGAATCTCCATGGACAGAGGAGCCTGACAGGCTACCGTCCATGAGGTCGCATAGAGTTGGACACAACTGAAGCACACATATATATACATATAAAGTGGCATATATATGTGTATACATATATATATATATATATTTAAAGTTATATATATATATATATAAAGTAAACTGAGTGACTTTGCGAGGAGAAGAAGAGAAGACAATAATAGCCAAATAATTCTATTTCTTGTTAATGAAGAATATCCAGGGAGATGGTTATCATGGTATGAAAATCCATCTTTTCCTTAACTGAATCCCAAGTGGAGAAAACATTCAAAGACCATCCTTCCGGTGGCAGCATCTTTCCTCAGCAGTTTGCTGTAGGCTACATGAATTATGCCTATCTTTGTATCTACCCTACAACTTCCCCTACAACTTCTCCAGACCGAACAGAAACCAGACCCACTGTTGATTAGAAGTTAGCTCTCGGAAAAAAGGAAAATTCATGAGGGAATTTATCTTGTATTTTAGCTGGCTGTAAGGAATCTTTCTTTTATAAGAAAACCATTTGTAAGTTTTCAAATTTGGAGGAGAATATATAATTCTTTTAATTCCTTTCCCCTTCAGCCTGCCTTAATAAACTCCCTTTTGTATCCTTATCAGATCAGGCTCACCTGGATTCTTGAAATGTCAGGGTGTTCCTTGCACAGATAACCTGTTAATTCACTTGACTCCCAAACGTGAATTCAGAATTCAGCACTTAAGCACTTTTATTGTGTTCTCCAGATAGTGAGAATAGCAGGTAGGCATCCTTGCAGTTTCACCTTGTGAGGAAATAAAATCAAAAAAGTAGCTAGTCATTCAAAATATCATAGAATAAGACTAAGATAAGTAAAAAATATCTATATATTTAATTGTATTAAATAAAGCGAATTTTAATTTCATTCTGTATGGAACTAAACCCCTTCCTCGGCTCCTATTGATTCTGTGGAGTTATTAATCAAGGGATCTTACCATTCTTACCACCATGGTAGATATGTGACCTAGGTTTGCCAATCAGAATATCCCATTAGGGATATGATTGGTCAAAGATAGGCACATAACCCCAAACCAATCAGCATCCTTTGGAGGTCTGATATCAATAGTAGGGAAAAAAAATTTCCTGTGGAAACCAGAAGCTATCAAGATCCACCTTTGCTACTCCTTAGGGATTGGCAGAAATGGAAACTGATCAGAGAAAAACAGCCAAGACAGGAGGAAGAAATAAAGTTCTGTGTGAATATTTGGACCTGGATGTGCTTTCCATTAAATAAACCAATGCATTATCTTATTTTGAGTGTCTATACATTTTTCTCTTAAGGATTTCATTTCCTCTCTTGAACATGTATTGTAGCCTAGTTTGCCTTATAAATTCCAAGATGAAACACATATCTTAAAAGAATGAGAGATAAGTATCACTGAAAATAAATATTATGCTAAAATACCAAATGAGACCTATTATATTCCTAAGTGAGGTCTCAAACAAACAAACAAAAAATCAGATAGACTAATCCTTTTAAGATTTCAAAACAAGACCAGACAGATCACTAGAAAGAAAAGCTACAGGGAGCCCTAGTCTCAGCAGGGAGATATTGGATAAATGAACAAATCTCTTCAATCTCTGCTTTCAATAATTCTATAACAATTGTCTGAAGTTGTTCTTAATTAGACTCAATTATGGGATTAGTTTGAATTATATTACAAGGCATTGATTTACAGAATATAAACACTGAAGGCCTAGGTAGTAAATGTGTTACAGTCTTGTGTAACGAAATTGCAGCAGGGAGCAGAGGGAATATTGATCTATTTATAATTAATTTATGGCCAAATTACTTTTTATTTCCAGTAACAAATGTAATATGGGTAGGGGAGAATTTATTTAGAAGTGGTCCCTATTCATCAAGGAGGGAGAGAGAAATCTGCTGGGGAAATTCAGTTGCAGGTGCCTCTGAACTTGCAGGTTTCTGAGAAAGCAGGCTTAGAGGAAAGAACTGGAGAAGACGTAACATTCACCACTTCCTTTGTGAATGTAGTATAAAAATTTATACGATCTTGCTTCTCAAAATGACATATGTGATAATGTGCTAGGAGACATAAATATGGTATAGTCTGGAAAGCAAATCAGATTCGTTTCAAAAGCCATGGCTAATTCCGAGAGCATATGTTAGTGATAGGCTTCCTTGGTGGCTCAGTAGTAAAGAATCCTCTTGTCAATGCAGGGGATGCAGATTTGATCCCTAGGTTGGGAAGGCCCCCTGGAGAAGGAAATGGAAACCCACTCCAATGTTGTTGCCTGGGAAATCCTATAGACAGAGGAGTCTAGGGGGCTACAGTTCATGGGGTTGCAAAAGACTCAGACATGACTTAGTGACTAAATGACAACAACAATGTTAGTGACACCCCAATTTTAAAAAGCTGAGGGCGATATTATGAGAGTATTTATTTCAACTTAACCCCAGAAGTAGTGATATTGATAACAGTTAACACCTGTCAAATGGTTACTGTGTGTCAAGCTCTGGGCCAAGTAATATACTCTTCTTAATAATATAATGTCACATGCTGTAGCCACATATTGTAATAAGGAGGTTGATAACGTAAGGATAGCTAGTCTTCTAGGGCATTAATTTTACATCTGGTTATAGGGGGAAAGGGCTTCCCTTGCGGCTCAGCTAGTAAAGAATCCACCTGCAATGCGGGAGACCTGGGTTCGATCCCTGGGTTGGGAAGATCCCCTGGAGAAGGGAAAGGCTACCCACTCCAGTATTCTGGCCTGGAGAATTCCGTGGGATTGCAGAGTCAGACATGACTGGGCAACTTTCACTTCATAGGGGAAAATGGATAATTTGCTTTGTATTTAAAGCACGTTTATATTAATGCAAGTTTGCATTAATGGCTCCAACTCTTCACTGCCCCTGAAGCCAGGATCTTTGCCAGTGACTTTACAATTGCTTCCACTACAAAGAGGTAGTATATTTCCTCACCTCGAACTTTGGGTTTAGCCATGTGACTTAGTTTGACCAAAGGAATGTTAGTGGACTAGACATGAGCAAAGGCTTAAAAACTACTTACACACTGGGGCTTTCTTACATCCCAGTTACTGCTCTGCTTCCTCACTAGTCACAAGAGAAAGATGAGAGATGTGTGGATTCCAGCTGAGCTGCCCCACTCAAGTCTGGACCATTATAGGTCCTCTATTTACCTCAGAGTTCCTTAGTCCAGTCAAACTGACACACACAAAATTAACTATTATAGGATTAGAGTGCAAAATTTGATGTCAGATAAACTTGGATTCAATTTGTTTCTCTACCACTTTTTATAAATTTAATTTTTAATTGGACGGAAGTTGTTTTACAATGTGTTGGTTTCTGCTGTAAAACACAAATCAGCCTTAGTTATACATATATATATATCCTCCCTTGGGAACCTCCCTCCCGTACCCCCATTGCATCTCTCTAGGTCATCACAGAGTACCAGGCTGGGCTTCTGGTGTTATATAGAAACATCTTACCAGCTATCTACTTACCCATGGTAGTATATGTATGTCAATGCTACTTTCTCTATTTGTCCCACTCTTTCCTTCCCCACTGTGCCCACAAGTCTGTTCTCTGTATCTGCATCTCCACTCCTTCCCTGCAAATAGGTTCATCAACACCATTTTTCTAGATTCCATGTATAACTGTTAATATATTAAATACTATATTTGTTTTTCTCTTTCTGAGTTACTTCACTCTGTATAACAGGCTCTAGGTTTATTCAACTCACTAGAACTGACTCAAATTGATTCTTTTTCAAGACTGATTAATATTCCATTGTATGTATGTACCACATCTTCTTTATCCATTCATCTGTTGATGGACATCTAGGTTGCTTCCATGTCGTTTTTAAACCATGGGAACTTCTCTAAATCACTTTAACTGTTCTTTCTCCATCTCAAAAAAGGGGCTCCATCTCCCTCATTCTATAGCTAGAAGGAGTAAATGAGTTACTTGTGTGAACTGTTTAGCTTGAGACTGACACATAATAACTATTTCAATGAATGATTATTATCTTCACTATTTTTGGAAAAGCATAAAATCTATACCCATGCAGTCCTGTCATCAAATTTTTATACCTGTTGAGATGTTAAACGTACACCCTGAGAGCTAGATATAGATCCTGCAATCCCACCCCTGGGCCTGCTACTGCTAAGTCACTTCAGTTGTGTCCGACCCTGTGCGACCCCATGGATGGCAGCCCACCAGGCTCCCCTATTCCTGGGATTTTCCAGGCAAGAACACTGGAGTGGGTTGCCAGTTCCTTCTCCTCCCCTGGGGATATATCCAGACAAAACCATAATTTGAAAAGATATATGTACCCTGATGTTTATTGCAGCACTATTTACAATAGCCAAAACATGGAAGCAGCCTAAATATTCATCAACAGAGGAATTGAAAAAGAAAGATGTAATATATATATGAACTATATATATATATTTATATATATAATATATATGAAGATGTAATATATATATATATATAATATATAAATATATATATAATGGAAATTATTCACCTATAAAAAAGAATGAAACAATGCCATTTGCAGCAAAAGATGGACCTAGAGATTATCATATTAAGTAAAGCAAACAAAGAAAAAAAATCATATGATATCACTTATTTATGGAATCTAAAAAAAAGAGACTAATAGATTTATTAACAAAATGGAGACTCACAGACATAGAAAACAAACTTATGGTTACCAAAGGGGATAGGACAGTGGGTGAAGAGATAAATTAGAAAGTTGGGATTAACATGCTATTGTTTAGTCACTAAGTCGTGTCTGACTCTTTGCAATCCCATGGACTGCAGGATGCCAGGCTTCCCTGTCCTTTACCATCTCCTAGAGTTTGCTCAAACTCATGTCCATTAAGTTGGTGATGCCATCCAACCATCTCATCCTCTGTTGTCCCCTTCTCCTCCTGCCTTCAATCTTTCCCAGCATCAGGGTCTCGTTTGATGAGTCAATTGTTTACTTCAGGTGGCCAAAGTATTGGAGCTTCAGTTTCAGGATCAGTCTGATGACTATTTGGACTTCCAATGAATAATCAGTTGATTTCCTTTAGGATTAACATATACAGAATACTATACATAAAATAGATAGCCAACAAATACCCACTGTATAGCACAGGGAACTACTCTCTGTATTTTGTAACAATCTAAACCTATAAGTGAAAAGAATCTGTATACATATATACATAAATCTGAATCATTGTGCTGTATACCTGAAACTAACATAATATTGGAAATCAACTATACTTCAATTTTTAACAAACTAGCCTCTGGGAAGAGGACTTGGATTTAAAGAAGACATTGTATGCTTCTAAAAATTTGATTTTTAAAAAACCTTATGAATGGTTTTAAAAAGCATTAATTATACCCCATACTAGGACTGTGAAGAAGGCTGAGTGCCAAAGAATCGATGCTTTTGAACTGTGGTGTTGGAGAAGACTCTTGAGAGTCCCTTGGACTGCAAGGAGATCCAACCAGTCCATTCTAAAGGAGATCAGCCTTGGGATTTCTTTGGAAGGAATGATTCTGAAGCTAAAACTCCAGTACTTTGGCCACCTCATGCGAAGAGTTGACTCATTGGAAAAGACTCTGATGCTGGGAGGGATTGGGGGCAAGAGGAGAAGGGGATGACAGAGGATGAGATGGCTGGGTGGCATCACTGACTCGATGGACGTGAGTCTGGGTGAACTCTGGGAGTTGGTGATGGACAGGGAGGCCTGGCGTGCTGCGACTCATGGGGTTGCAAAGAGTTGGACACAACTGAGCGACTGATCTGATCTGATCTGATACTAGGGCATGAATGTATTTTTCTAGAAAACACTCTGTAATAGGACAAACTCTAATATTTTTGCCTTCCCACATTAAGTATATGTTGGACAGTATATGATCATGCTTGAGTCTTGTTTTCATGGAAGTGAGAAATTAGAAAAACACTTTGCCAAGCCCATTTTTTTTTTTAAAATTAGCACACCAGCCAAGAGGGGGATAAACTGCCCCCTCCTCTCCAAATCTATGTCTTCTTTAGATAATTTCTCTAAGAAACAACCAAGACCTTTTGTCTCACTTCTATCATAACTCTTAACTAAGGTTTGCAAAAATATATATCCAATGCCCTTGAAGGTGTGATGTTTCCTCTCATATGCCAAGCACATCTATTGAATACAAAGAGGCCTGATTCCTTTCCCGAAGTTGACTCAGCAAGAGCACTCAGAACTCAGTGAAGGCCCCCAGGAAGACAAGTGTTGGGAGTTAATGCTTTGCCCTTGGAAAGAAATCTCTACCTGCCTACATTATTAGAAAATAATTCCTAGCTGGCAAAGCAGTGTAAGGACCCCAGGAACCCAATCCTCCTCCATCTTGAGAAAAGATGTTGGAACAAAATAAATGCTACTGCTACAAATAAAAGTTGTTATTCAATTGAAGGAAAATTGGAGGGTTGAATAACAAATGTTACAGCCACTGCCTGTTCCTAAAAGCGTGTTCATACAGGGCAGATACTGATTACAGCAAGCTGTATTTATGTAATCTGACAGAAATAAGGTATTATTGACAGGAGGAAGAGAATTGATCTCAGAAAACAAGCACCAGAGACATTTTACAACTTTTCTTTCTCTTGGTTTAACATATTTGTAAGCTGCCACTCTTTATAATAATTGACAAAACAGTGCAGGCATTTTGCTTTCTTGAAAGTTGGATGTCATATCTCATGTCTAAGATGCATCAGTGACAAGTTAAATTAGGCTGTAGGGCTTGTGCAGGCACTTCTGTTCTCAGCCTAATGATTTGTGTATTTAACCATTTTGTTAGAGACTCAGTCTATCAAAAAGGAGATTTGATTTTAAAAATTAATCTTGAGAAGAAAAGAGTAAATACAAATACAATGCTTCATGGTCAATTCAATTCAATTCTCAATCAATACCATTTTGAAACACTAACTGTGTTGAAGACAATGGGACATTAATTAAATAAGCAAGGTATACACCATCATGAAAAGTCCAAGGTAATAGACCCAGCCTATTAATTTTCTCATGGTTATATTTAGAATAATAGCAACAAAATAATTCTTTCACATTCACTGGACCTCTACACAGGCTTTTAGTACTAGATGTTATAAAATAGCCAAATCTTCTAAACCAGACAATCAGAGATATAGTTATAAGATGATTAACTTTTAGCTTTTCATAAGATTTTTGGAAGCCTCTAGAAATTAGTCTTCCCCTACATTTTCTTAATAAATACTTTAAAATCATCTCATCTACTAATAGTGAATGTTTCTTGACCTTTCTATGTCTAAAGTGTCAAATTCAATGCTGGTTTAATCATTCATTGTTCTATTCTGATTCTGCTATTTGACCATGCACACATGCATTCAATCTGACTTTAATTTGTGCACTTATTCAGTGCTCATGCTTGTGCCTGAATGTGCCTTTCCACTCTCCACATCAACCTTGTCACTTAGTGGATGAAAGATTGCAGAAGGTAAAAAAGGCCTCATTATTTTGTGAACCCATTTTATGGCAGGCATGTCACTAACCATGTAGCATATGTTATCTTATTAATTCTTACAGAACTGTTATATAAGTATTATCACCTCCATTTTAATAATGAAGTAATTGAGATTTTAAAGTGGCAAGATAATTTGCTCCAAGTCATAAAGGAGCAATTGGTGGGGTTCAGTCTCAAGTCAAAATCTCCAAATCATGAAAGCTTACCCACTTTATTACGATGGACTGCTTGCAGAGGTAAGGAGTTAGGTGCATTAATTGTAGAGGTAAGGAGTTAGGTGCATTAATTAACTTAGTGCCTAAGGTAACACTAGATTCTTAGTAAATATTGTTTTTGATGGCTGTTAATAATAATGAAAAATAATAGATATCACTGTAGATGGTGACTGCAGCCATGAAATTAAAAGATGCTTGTTCCTTGGAAGAAAAGTTATGACCAATCTAGACAGCATATTCAAAAGCAGAGACATTACTTTGCCGACAAACGTATGTCTAGTCAATGCTATGGTTTTTCCAGTAGTCATATATGGATGTGAGAGTTGGACTATAAAGAAAGCTGAGTGCCAAAGAATTGATGCTTTTGAACTGTGGTGTTGGAGAAGATTCTTGAGAGTCCCTTGGACTGCAAGGAGATCCAACCAGTCAATGCTAAAGGAAATCAGTCCTGAATATTCTTTGGAAGGACTGATGCTGAAGCTGAAACTCCAATACTTTGGCCACCTGATGGGAAGAACTGACTCATTTGAAAAGACCCTGATGCTAGGAAAGATTGAAGGCAGGAGAAGGGGATGACAGAGGATGAGATGGTTGGATGGCATCACCGATTCAATGAACATGAGTCAGTAAACTCCAGGAGTTGGCTATGGACAGGGAGTCCTGGTGTGCTTCAGTCCATGGGGTTGCAAAGAGTCAGACACAACTGAGGACTGAACTGAACTGAATAGATATCAATTCTTATTTGTGCCCAGCTTACACTCCAGTACTCCTGCCTGGAAAATCCCATGGATGGAGGAGCCTGGTAGGCTGCAGTCCATGGGGTCGCTAAGAGTCAGACATGACTGAGCGACTTCACTTTCACTTTTCACTTTCATGCATTGGAGAAGGAAGTGGCAACCCACTCCAGTGTTCTTGCCTGGAGAATCCCAGGGACGGGGAAGCCTGGTGGGCTGCCGTCTACGGGGTCACACAGAGTTGGACACGACTGAAGTGACTTAGCAGTAGCAGTAGCAGTACAGAGGTAAAGGCATATCAGAATGAAATAGCTAATAAGCGGGAGAGTTTGGACTTGAACTCTGGGCTGTCTAAGTCTGAAAACTATATCTTAAATTTTTGTGATATAGTACTCGCTAAAATGTAGCAGTATAGGTCAGTATCTCCAGATGAAAGACTGATGGGAAGGCCAACATGCTTCACCAATGAGCTTTATTTTTCTAAGTATTAATCATCTTTCCCCTGGGATCTGTATATTTCATAATGAAACTGGACCTGCACTCCCAATGACTTTGGTTTTTAGTGAATGTAAAGGTTGCTAGTGCTGCTCACATCCTGCTGTTGTTCACAACCCATTTAGGTTGATGCTGATTAACACTTGGCATCCTGTGGGTGCTCTGTCAGAACTACCAACTGACTTAAAATACAGAAATTTCTACTATTTTGTGATTTTTCTCTATTCACAGACACATTTTGGTCACATTTTAACCACTCATTCTTTAGCCTCTGCTTGCAATAATTACTCCTTCTTACATGTAGGACCTTGGAATTTCCCTTTTCCCCCCTCTCTGGCTATCTCTTATGTTGGTCAGCTCATCATGGTCACACACAGGCTGTCATTGATATTCCTTGATATCACATTGATCATCAAAAGGGTCATTCAGGGGCAATAAAAATATAAATGAAGATCACTTGCCATTTTCAGTAAAGGAAGAAAAATATAATTAAAAACATGTTTATGAAGTAAACTAACCTTTTAAACATCTGTATATCTTTTGGACTAGGACAGTATAAAGATATCATATATCTATGGGCATCTGTGTACATCTAAATTAAAATTGAGCCCTGAAATCTGACCTCTCTACCTCTCTGACAAGGAGAAAATGTGAGAAAGAAAAACACTAAGATCTGAATTTCTTTTCTCTTCTCTACATCTAACAATTTGACAGAATTGCTAATAATGAGTGAAATGTCTAAAGAGGTTGCTTCAGAAAGGCAGAAAAGCAAAGAGTCTGTATGATCCATGCAGTGAATAATTATCTCTCAAAGAATCAGATGTGCAATGTGTTGCCTAATTATATGAAACAACAAATTGAGATAAACACTGTAGTCACAAAAAATACCCAGAAGATACCTGACAATGTCCCAGAAATCTGTTTCAAATCCAAATGCTGCTGATTCTTAAAGCAGGGGAAAGAGAAGGAAATCAATCTTTGAGTCTCCTTGTAAGTCATGAAATCAAACCCAGTGGACTAAAGGCTGCTCTTGCCTTGGTTGTAACACCAGCTGTCTGAAGGTGCTGTTATAATTATCACTAGCCCTGTTTGTTCCAAGGTTGTTTTGTGTTTACATGTGATCATATATGGACATATTCCCCTGAGAACTGCAGTTAATGTGTTTTCTTTCTCTAGGTACACAGCTGATATTAAGAAAATATTACTATGTTGTGTTCCCTGCTAGAATCAAAAGAATAACAGAGCATTGAGAATAGTGGTAGAAATTTTAAATAACTAAAGGGAGTGTTTTGGAGTCTGAGACACAAAGCTCCCTGATTAAGCACTGACTTAAGAGCATACCCTAGGCACATAATACTTGTAGGAATGGTCAGAACTTCTGCAGAATGGACATCGCTGTAGTAGGCTAACCCATGACAGCTCTGATATCCAATGACTAAAGGCAGTTCTGAGATTAAGGACAAACTGCGTTAGATTCTTTAGAAACTTCTAGGGAATTTTAAAACACATTTATACTTAAAATTCAGCCCAGATCAATTATATAATAGATTTTGAAGTGCTACTCATATATTGTTTTTTAAAAAACCGTCTAATGTAGAGTCAAAATCATGAACTGTTGGATGAAAGTCTACAATAAAAAGAAGCAATGAATCTTAATTCTTTTTAACCTCTCATGAAAGTTGTAGATTATTCATCTTACAAGACCAATTAACATAGGTAGATATATGGATAGATAGAACTAAGATTCGTGAATACTATGAAAGATAACTCATAGACCTTGTAGGAGTCAATGAACCTCATGCTAATAACCACTGTTAGAGTTCTAGCAAAGCTAGAGGCTCAGGTGACATAATTAACTCATCAGACAATGTACTTATCATTTATTTCCTCTGTTAAAGACATTGGCCTGGAAACGCTTGGAGTAGAGTTGAAAAAAAATGTATATA
Organism: Bos javanicus; assembly: GCF_032452875.1. Taxonomy (NCBI): domain Eukaryota; kingdom Metazoa; phylum Chordata; class Mammalia; order Artiodactyla; family Bovidae; genus Bos; species Bos javanicus. The sequence goes on along the minus strand of NC_083882.1, from coordinate 19,665,814 downwards.
GCAGATCTTTAAAAAGGTTTACAACGTACTATGGGCCATAGGACATGCACATAAATACTTCACGACAAGAGCCAGATGTTTAGCACAGATTAGATCTGCTCCAGTAGTTTAAAATACAAGAAATTTATTCCATCTGGGAAAATGAGGGAGAATTCCATCAAGAAGATGGAATGATCATCTTAGACAGGAAATGCCAAATGCACTGGAGTTACAGACTTCCTTCACTGTAAAGACTCTTCTCCAGAGAGGCCTGCTGACTCAAGGTGGGAAAGAGATCTGGCAGAGTTAACACTTTATGCCTTTCAGAAAAATGCAGTTTTGCATGATTATATTGTTTGTAGGTTATGGGTAAACTATATTTTCAATATACCACTTCAATTAAAAAAAATTAATTGGAGAAAAATTGCTTTACAATGCTGTGTTCGTTTTTGCCATACAACAACATGAATCAGCCTAAGCCATAAGGGAATAAAATGTATATGTATCCCCTCCCTCTAAGATCTCCCTTCCCACGCACGCCATCATACACCTTTATGTTGCCACAGAGTCCTGGGTTGAGCTCATTTGCACTTTCTTCCTCGCCTTGAAAGTGAAAGTGAAGTCGCTCAGTCATGTCTGACTCTTTGCGACCCCATGTACTGTAGCCTACCAGGCTCCTCTGTCCATGGGATTTTCCAGGCAATAGTACTGGAGTGGATTGCCATTTCCTTCTCCAGGGGATCTTCCTGACCCAGGGGTCGAACCCAAGTCTCCCACATTGTAGATAGATGCTTAACCATCTGAGCCACCAGGGAAGTCCCCTTCCTCACCTTACCCATCACCAAAATAAACAAAAATTCATGATCATATGTCTATGCATTTTTGAAACAAAATGATAGCTAGTATTGATAGACAGTTTTTATTTTTATTTTTTTGGTCCTAAATCTACATCTTTTCAATCAAAGCATAAATTTGACAGTTCACTCATAGTATGCCACAACCTAAGCAGAAGACATTAACAAGATGTGGCAAGAATACACAGAAGAACTGTACAAAAAGGTCTTAATGACCCAGACTACCACAATGGTGTAGTCACTCATCTAGAGCCAGACTTCCTGGAGTGTGAAGTCAAGTAGCCTTAGGAAGCGTTAGTATGAACAAAGCTAGTGGAAGTGATGGAATTCAATGTGAGCTATTTCAAATCCTAAAATATGATGCTGTGAAAATGCTGTACTCAATATGCCAGCAAACCTGAAAAACTCAGAAATGTCCACAGGACTGGAACATGTCAGTTTTCATTCCAATCCCGAAGAAGGGCAACACCAAAGGATGTTTAAAATTCTGTACAATTGTGCTCATTTCACATGCTAGCAAGTTAATGCTCAAAATCCCTCAAGCTAGGCTTCAGCAATATGTGAACCGAGAACTTCCAGATGTACAAGCTGGATTTAGGAAAGGCAGTGGAACCAGAGATCAAATTGCCAGCATCTGTTGGATCATAGAAAAAGCAAGGGAATTCCAGAAAAAGATCTATTTCTGCTTCCTTGACTACACCAAAGCTTTTGACTGTGTGGATCAGTACAAACTGTGGAAAATTCTTAAAAAGATGGGAATACAAGACCACCTTACCTGCCTCCTGAGAAACCTGTATGCAGGTCAAGTAGCAACAGTTAGAACTGGATATGGAACAATTGGCTGATTCAAAATAGAGAAAGGAATACATCAAGGCTATATTTTGTCACCTTGCTTATTTAACTTCTATGCAGAGTACATCATGCAAAATGCACGGCTGGATAACTCACAAGCTGGAATCAAGATGACTGGGAGAAATATCAATAGCTTCAGAAACGCAGATGACACCACTCTAATGGCGGAAAGTAAAGAGGAACTAAAGAGCCTCTTGATGAAGGTGAAAGAAGAGAGTGAAAAAGCTGGCTTAAAACTCAACATTCAGAAAACTAAGATCATGGCATCTGGTCCCATAACTTCATGGCAAGTACTTGGTGAGAAAAAGGAAACAGTGGCAGATTTTATTTTCTTGGGCTCCAAAATGGTGACTGCAGCCATGAAATTAAAAGACACTTGCCCTTTGGAAGAAAAGCCATGACAAACATATATAGTGTATTAAAAAGCAGAGACATTACTTTCCTGGCAAATGTCCATATAATTCAAGCTATGGTTTTCCCAGGAGACATGTATGGATTGAGAGTAGGGCCATAAAGAAGGCTGGGCACTGAAGAAATTATGTTTTCAAACTGTGATGCTGAAGAAGACTCTTGAGAGTCCCCTGGACAGCAATGAGATCAAAGCAGTCAATCCTAAAGGAAATCAACCCTGAATATTCATTGGAAAGACTGATATCAAAGAGGAAGCTACAATACTTTGGCCACCTGATTGGAAGAGCCAGCTCATTAGAAAAGACCCTGATGCTAGAAAAGATTGAGGACAGGAGGAAAAATGGGCAACAGATAATAAGATGGTTGAATGACATCACTGAATCAATGAGTCTGAGCTAACTGGGAAATAGTGAAGAACAGGGAAGCCTGATGTGCTGCTGTCCATGGGATTGCAAAGAGTCGGATCAAGGTGGCAACTGAACAACAACAGTACCAGGTAAAACTATTGGCTCCTATCTCTTCCAGTCTAACACTATAGGTAGGAAGTATTGACAGTACTTCTAAATGTGGTTACATTTTTTCATAAGTATCCCCTAGAAAATGAAATAGTACTAGCATTTTGTGCATTTAAATGCTTTTGCATTCCATTCAAAGAAATGAGTTTTCTGTTTTAATTTCATCTCAGTTCCATTTAATTAAAATCTAGCTCATTTTGTCATTGAACACTTTCTTAATTGCTAAAATTTTACTAAATCACTCAATGTGATTGAAATTTGGACAAGATTTTTTCAAGCTATGAATAAATTTGCATCCGGTGCTGATTTTCAAATCTATAGTTTCCCTTCTCCATTCCTTAAGTGAATATTAATGCTTTGTATTTCTCAAGGTATATATTCATATATTATTTCACATAGTTTTTGTAATAATTCTATAAGGCAAGCAAATAAAGTCTTATTATCTGTGTTTTACAAACAGAAAACAGATTCAGACTTACCCGAATTAGAGGTTTGGCACCAAATTAGAGTTAGAGCTAGATCTTTGGTTTACTAGTCCAGTGCCTTTTAAATGTATTGTTCTTTCTTTCTTTGCAGCCATTTTGTTGAGGAAACTATACAAATTTATCCTTTCTCAACACTGCAAAAAGTTAATTTGGTTGCCATATATATTAGGAGATTAAAGCTGAATTCTAATGTCTATCCTGTAACAATCACTGTGGATGTATTAATAATTACCAACATTATTTCTGATCTTCATCTTAACACTATATTTTACAGAAGAAAAATGAAGCTCACAGGTGTTAAGCAACTTGCTCAAGTAACAAAACCTGCTAATTTTCGGTCCTTCTTGGTTCTCCCTCAGGTTATGCCTGATTTGGCAAATTCATCTAATCTAAGTCTCTACTCTAGAACCCATGGCTAGAGATCTTACCAAATCTCCCCCTCAAATATCCTCTAACAACATTATTATTGCTGTCGTTGTCAATAGAAATACTTATTTATCAATAATACCAAGAAAACTCTTCCTTAGATACTAAACATAAAGATATATGAGTGCCGTGTTTGCCCTCCAGAGACTTAGCATCCAATAAAGAGATATAGTGCATATATAACAAGATAAAAATAAAACAAGACAACAGAGGGTTGCATTCCCCAGGTATAATATAAAAGTTTCCAATTTTAGGCTGTCAATACCGTCAAAATAGAAAGGAATCAATGTGGAGTAAGGCAATATAACCTCTCAGAAAGGACATAATATTTAACAAAAGATGAAATTCAGATAAGAAGAGAGGAACGAGAAGAAACTACATGTAGGAGCAATTCTAAAAAGATTCATGAAGTCAGGAAGTATAGTATCTTTAGTGGATCCTACGATGATTCCTTTGGTTGATTTATCAGTTAGGATTGGATACAGCTGAAAGTCACTGAAACTTCAATTTATAGTGGCTTAAACAAACAAGGGTTTGCCTTTCTTACATAATAAGCTGTAATCATTAAAAGGTGTTTACTGGTACTGCTTCAGTTGCTCAATGACTCTGTCATTTAGCATGTTAGATTTCATTATTTATGTCTGTTGCATCACCTGAAAGTTGCTGCCATTTAATATACCTGTTCTTATTTGAGGCAAGAAAAATGTGGTGAGAGCGAAAACACCAGTAGCATCTGCCCTTTTCCTCTGGGAGAGACTGGGAAACAGGGGACCAGATTGCTGTGGTTGATTTAGATCACAGAAGTACATTATGATTCTAGTTAAAGTCAAGATGTTAACAGTAATGAAAAAAGGGAAATTAATGACTATGCTAATAAGTTGGGGCTTCCCTGGTGGCTCAGTGATATAGAACCTACCTGCAATGCAGGCACAGGTGCAATCCCTGAATTGGGAAGATCCCCTCGAGAAGGAAATGGCAACTCACTCCAATATTCTTACCTGGGAAATCCTGTAGACAAAGGAGCCTGGTGGCTACAATCCACGGGATCACAAAATAGTCAGACATGACTTATTAACTAAACAGTATAATAAAACATGTTAATAACAGTGCCTGTAGCATTTAGATTATCAATGGTAGAAATGCAGCCAATTCCCTCAGTGGGATTTTTTTTTCCAGAAAATCATGAAAGAGTAGAAAACCCAAGCAACAGTTTCAACAGAGCATATTTTGGAGTTCTTGAGGAACTGGGATGTTCTTAGGGGTACACAGCATCCTTTTCACAAAGCAGCAGCTCTAGTGGTTGGATCATCTTTTAGTTCCTCCAGTAGTCGGTTACTTGATACTTCCTACTTATGAATTCCATCCATTTTCTTATTTCCATCTTTTCTTCTATTACTTCTGTTTTTTTTTTTTTTCCTCTATTACTGTGAACCTTTCTGTCTTGAACTCCAATATGACTAGAGTTGCCAGATGAAATATAGGACACTCAGTGAAATTTAATTCTAATAAACATCCATTATATTTTTGTATAAACATGGCCCATGCAATATTTGTGACATACTTATGCTAAACAATGCTGTTATCTATCTGAAATTCAAATTTAATTGGGAGTTCTGTATTTTCATTTGCCTAAATCCAATAGTCTTAAAGCTGATCTATTTGGCTAATCATCAGTAAAGATAGTCTTTGGAGGTCTATCATTCCACCAGATAGACCTCTGACCAGCACATAGATAGAAAACTCTGCCTTAGAAATCTAACCTTAGCCCAGTCATCTTAGATCTCTATGGTAGGCTCATGTGGACAGTGCATGGAAACAAATACTTAAGGAATTTCTTGATTCTTCAGCCCAGTCAAGTACTCTGTGGGAATGGAATTCCCAGAGGATTGGGTTTTGTTCAACAAAAAAAGCATATTTATATGCTATGCAGTTTCTTTTAGATAGCAGACATGAATGCTTGTTCAGATATGCTGATTTCCTTCAGTCTCTTTCATACTTGTTTATATCAAAGATTCCATGGCATCTATTTTTCTAAGAACAAAATAAGCTTATTTTCCAGCAGGCATTTGTTGACCTCTACCATGGGTAGAGTGTACATAGAATAAAATGTCTTCTTTTGCACATAATGTCTTCTAATTTATCTCCATTTGTTTAAATATTGTCTTTTGTTAGGTTTTATCTCCTTTTCTGAGAGATCCAACAAGTATACAATTCTTCTCTGCACGAAGAATACATGGTAGATGTTGCACTGGACAAGTAGTAGAATAAGGCCTACTCACTAAGCTTGAGGAACCCTAAAATCTATTCTAATTTATTTCAATTCTATAATCTAATTGTACAATCTAATTGTCTAATCTTGTCATTCTCCATTCTGTTTCCTTTTCCCCCTTTCTCAAAAATGTCTAATGTACGAAGGAAACATCTTTCAGTTCAGCTCATTTCAGTTCAGCCACTCAGTCATGTCCAACTCTTTGCGACCCCATGGACTGCAGCACGCCAGGCCATCACCAACTCCCAGAGTTTACTCAAACTCATGTCCATTGAGTCAGTGATGCCATCCAACCATCTCATCCTCTGTCATCCCCTTCTACTCTTGCCTTCAATATTTCCCAGTATCAGGGTCTTTTCAAATGAATCAGTTCTTCACATCAGGTGGCCAAAGTATTGGAGTTTCAGCTTCAGCATCAGTCCTACCATTGAACACTCAGGACTGATCTCCTTTAGGATGGACTGGTTGGATCTCCTTGCTGTATAAGGAACTCTCAAGAATCTTCTCCAAAACCACAGTTCAAAAGCATCAATTCTTCAGTGCTCAGCTTTCTTTATAGTCCAACTCTCACATCCAAGCATAACTACTGGAAAAACCAGAGCCTTGAATAGATGGATATTTGTGGCAAAGTAATGTCTCTGCTTTTTAATATGCTGTCTAGGTTGGTCATAACTTTTCTTCCAAGGAGTTGGAAGGAAGTTTTAATTTCAAGGCTGCAGTCACAATCTGCAGTGATTTTGGAGCCCCCCAAATTAAAGTCTGCCACTGTCTCCACTGTTTCCCCATCTATTTGCCATGAAGTGATGGGACTGGATGCCATGATCTTAGTTTTCTGAACTAAGTTTTCTGTTGAGCTTTAAGCCAACTTTTTCACTCTCCACTTTCACTTCCATCAAGAGGCTTTTTAGTTCTTCACTTTCTGCCATAAGGGTGGTGTCATCTGCATATCTGAGGTTATTGATATTTCTCCCAGCAATCTTGATTCTAGCTTGTGCTTTACCAGTCCAGCATTTCTCATGATGTACACTGCATATAAGTTAAATAAGCAGGGTGACAATATACAGACTTGACGTGCTCCTTTTCCTATTTGGAACCAGTCTGTTGTTCCATGTCCAGTTCTAATTGTTGCTTCCTGACCTGCATACGGATTTCTCAAGAGGCAGGTCAGGTGGTCTGGTATTCCTATCTCTTTCAGAATTTTCCACAGTTTATTGTGATCCACACAGTCAAAGGCTTTGGCACAGTTAATAAAGCAGAAATAGATGTTTTTCTGGAACTCTCTTGCTTTTTTGATGATCCAGCAGATGTTGGCAATTTGATCTCTGGTTCCTCTACCTTTTCTAAATCCTGCTTGAACATCTGGAAGTTCACGGTTCATGTATTGCTGAAGCCTGGCTTGGAGAATTTTGAGCATTACTTTATTAGTGTAAGAGATGAGTACAATTGTGTGGTATTTTGAGCATTCTTTGGCATGCCTTTCTTAGGGATTGGAATGAAAACTGACCTTTTCCAGTCCTGTGCCCACTGCTGAGTTTTCCAAATTTGCTGGCATGTTGAGGGCAGCACTTTCACAGCATCATCTTTCAGGATTTAAAATAGCTCCACTGAAATTCCATTACATCCACTAGCTTTGTTCTCAGTGATGCTTCCAAGTCCCACTTGACTTCACATTCCAGGATGTCTGGCTCTAGGTGAGTGATCACACCATCATGATTATCTGGGTCATGAAGATCTTTTTGTACAGTTTTCTGTGTATTCTTTCCACCTCTTCTTAATATCTTCTGCTTCTATTAGGTCCATACAGTTTCTGCCCTTTATCGAGCCCATCTATACATGAAATTTTCCCTTGGTATCTCCAATTTTCTTGAAGAGGTCTCTAGTCTTCCCCATACTATTGTTTTCCTCTATTTCTTTGCATTGATCACTGAGGAAGGCTTTCTTATCTCTCCTTGCTATTCTTTGGAACTCTGCATTCAAATGCATATATCTTTCCTTTTCACATCTCTTCTTTTCACAGCTATTTGTAAGGCCTCCTCAGACAGCCATTTTGCTTTTTTGCATTCCTTTTTCTTGGGGATGGTCTTGCTCCCTGTCTCCTGTCAATGTCACGAGCCTCCATCATAGTTCATCAGGCATTCTATCAGATCTAGCCCCTTAAATGTATTTCTCACTTCCACTATATAATCATAAGGGATATGATTTAGGTCATAATCTTATTTATGACATGCCTTCCAGACTAGATCATCTTTTACTCATGTTCTTTTTCATGCTCATTTCTGTGCATCATCTCTTTTTGCTTTGGATCTGCTGAAACCAATGATACTTGTACACCCAAAGCTAAAAGTCACGTACTGCTCCTTGTTCCTACAGAATTATAATCACAGAGTCAAAGAATAATGGTGGGTGCTACAAGGAGGTCTACTCATCCTATGCTCTGCCGATTACAAAAGTTTCCCTTCAGTCTCTCAGACAGGATTGTTAAACCTCTGTGTCAACACCGTATCATGAGCCTGTCAGGTTTGGAAATATTAATCAACTTACAATAAATCATTTCTTGTGGTGGGCTGATATTTTCCTTTTTCTATAGTTACACATTCATCCTCAGAATGTGTGCAATCTTTCTGTCCTATATAAGCCCTTCTTACACTGAAGATGCCCATCAGTCTTCTTGATTGGGACTCCTCTACTTCTCCCTTTATTTGACTTTTGTTATATCAAAATGTCCAGATTCTTCCCCATCCTGGTCACTCTTAAAATGACCTTCAAGCTTATTTACTGTGGCCCCAACTAAGACTATAAGAATGTGTATCACCACATACTTTGCTATAGGAGTGTCACCTTGCAATCTCAACTCTTACAATTGGTTATAATGAGGAAATTAATTAGTCTATTTTTTCCTATATGCTGGCATGATATAGAGGAGGGAAACTGGCTTCTAGAACTAGTTTGATCTGTCTTAGTATTTCAACTCTGGTGTTTATCTTCTAGAGACCATGCACACATTTCTTTACCATTTATAATTTCAGTTTCTTCTGCTGTAAAATGGAAGTATTAATAATAGGAATACCTATTTCCTATAAGAAAAAAAAAAGTATGCTAAGAACCTTGAGAGGAGAAGGCAATGGCACCTACTCTAGTACTCTTGCCTGGAAAATCTTATAGACAGAGGAGCCTGGTAGGCTGCAGTCCATGGGGTCGCTAAGAGTCGAACACGACTGAGCGACTTCACTTTCACTTTTCACTTTCATGCATTGGAGAAGGAAATGGCAAGCCACTCCAGTGTTCTTGCCTGGAGAATCCCAGGGATGGGGGAGCCTGGTGGGCTGCCGTCTATGGGATCGCACAGAGTAGGACACGACTGAGGTGACTTAGCAGCAGCAAGAGCCTTGAGAAGCAATAAATTGGGGCTTTGTAAATAATTCTTGCTCCCACCATTTCCCCTCAGTTTGGAGAGCACAGAATAAAATGGCATACCCATAAAACATCAAGGGAAAAAAAAAATCCCTAGCTTTTCCTATATTTCTGATCTTAATAGCAAAGTTCACGGTTAGTGGTTTTCTGCTCTTTCAGCTGATTTTCAGAGCCTTAAAAGGCATGTTTGCGGGTCTAGAGGTACCCCATGATTGTTTCCCCACTTCTTATTCCTGACCACTAATGCAGAGTACCCATTTCACCTGGATGCAGATATTCTCTAGTTCTGTGGAAAATCACAGAGGAAATTACTTTCCATAGCTCATTTCTCTACTTCCCCCCATATGATTGTTCTCAATAGGCATTAAGCACAAGGAAGAAGGATGACTGCCATTTCCCCTCTCACTTGATGAAACAGTGTATGCTGCTGCCATGAGAACTGATCACTACAGGTAATAGAGGCAGTGTACCAGCAACTAAGTAATAATGGCCTGACAGACTCAGCTTTTCAAATGACTGTGTGAGCCACCCTGGTTGTTTTCTTAAAGGAGGTGAGATGTAAATATTCTAGCACTTGTTTTGCATATCTGTGCTGAATCCAATCCATTTTTAAACTCAAGCCGTTTCTTGTTGTATATTTTCATGAATCGAAGTTTCATTCTTTCCAGAGATAGCATAGCTTTAAATAATTGTGCATTATGTAAAAGGGAAGCTCTATCATTCTTTGCAGGCCATTGTGGACCGTGGTGAAAATTATTCCAGAGCTTGTGTTAAAGAAACAGTATCTGAAATGAGCCTAAATTCCCTTGTGATGAAATTTGCAAGCTATATTTTTATAATATCAGTGAAATTTATTTGCTCTCCACCATCTCTTCTGCTGGGGAACAATGTAGAACTCTCTCTTCCAATTCAGAACAGATCTTGCTTACACTATGCCAGAATGGAAAGAGTCTGAGGGCTGTGGTAGCCACATGGTGACTCTGGGACTTGTGCCAAAGCTGTGCCTGGCATGGGGCTATGACAACACCCTGTTCACTTGGGATTCAGGAAACAGGAGCAAGAAGAGGCATTTACCCTCAGGCTGTTCCTTTGTGACACTAGCACAGTTAGTCAATAAAGTAAAAAATGTAGCCCTGCTGCTAATTTGGCAACAGGTCACCTAAGCCCCTGTCACATTAGACTTGGACCTGGAAAATACTTAAAACTTTCATATGAACTATTGGGCACAGGAGGCTATTTTCTGACTGAATATATTGTCCCAGTGACTTGAGTGCCTTGGTAATGTTCAATTTAAAATTATGGACAGCCTGCTTTACACCACATGCATATTTTCTCTTGCCTGTTTTATCTTCTAGGTATGAGGCAAAATAGGTTATGGACAGAATTATGTCTGAATCTTGACTCCAGTTTTGCCACTGAAAGCCTACAGGCAACTTGCTTAATCTGTCTGAGCATAATTTTCTTAATCTGTAATATGGACAACATGGACATAGTGGTGTCTTTAGATACCTTCTCTTAGGTTTTGAGGATAATATATATATATATATATATATTATATATAACAATATGCATATATGATAATAGATAATTAAGAATTATATATAGAATGTCAACATAAAAATTAATATATGTAGAAATATATAGCATGCATATATATGTATCAATATATATGTATACATATATATATGCAAAAGGAATAACAATATGCCTAGCACATACAAGGTACTTAATAAATTTTAATTCCCTTTCACATTCCCTTCTCAGATATTCATAAATGAATTATAGTAAAGTCATATATATGTGCAACTTATTTAACTGACTTCTGCTATATGCTCTCAGAAAAAGGAAAGGAATGGGGAGAGAGACTGTCATGTAAAAGTTTTCATTTTACTTTTTTTAATACAAGGCAAAAACATGCACCACTGAAAATACTTGATTTCACATTTTCTCTAACAGCAAGGGGATGGCCATGTTCTGTTAAAAACAATCTCTAAAATAATCCTTGAGGAGAGCATCTACATAGTCTCCCTGAAGAAGGTACTTTTCCTCTTAACCTTTTTGCCTTTCTTCATTTTCTGCCTAGGTATGAATGTAAGGCCTGAGCCCATGTCACGTTTAAACCACACAACTCTAAGGATGAGGACAAAGGCCAATGTGTTAAGGACAGTGGAGTGACGAGTTAAAGACCAGGTCTCTGGCTGTGTGGCTAAGCCCCGCAAAACCAGCTTTAAACTGTTTATGGAGTTCTTCTTATTGTAATGAGCAAATCAGTTTCCATTTGCTTGTACTACTGAAATGTCTGTCTTGTGTTGTTGTTCTCAGCTGAGGCAAACACAGTTCTAACAGAAACAGTAGATGATTCCACCTGCCAGTCCTCTCAGTGACTGTCTGCTCTGCGTGAGATAGAGCTGACTTTGCCTTTCAAAGTATATGCATCTCACTGGATTGCTGTGAGTCTAGTTTTTAAGGTTTCATATTTTTCATACAGCTTGACCCCCAACACAAGCCATAGTTCCTGGGGTGCTCATCAGAGAGCATAATGTGTTCTGATACTGGAGGAAAGTCTGCTTGTGTTGGATTTGCTAAGCAGTGCAAGTTGCCTTCCCAAGGGAATTTTCATGGATAGTTATCTCCATGGGGAATTCTGGCCTCATGCCCTGAGCCTAGACCTAACTCTTGGGTAGGAAGTGGAAACAGTGTGCCCAATTGGGGAGCAGAGTTGACGGTGGCTGGAAGCAGAGAACAAAGCTGAGAGGTCTGTGTGTATGTACACACTTATCTGAATTTATCCAACCCTTAACATGTTATTCCAAAATACTACACTAAAGTGAATTTTCCTTACAAGAAAAAAGGAAAAAAAGTAGAAGATATTCTCTAATAAACTAAAAAGGCCAGTTATGTTCTTTTATGTATTAACATAAAAAGTAAACATTTTCAGGAGGTGGAGCCGGTGATTATATAATGATGTATCCTGAAATAAACAAAAACTGTTACCATAAATGCCCAGTGGTACTGCAGAAAGCATAAGTATATAATTTTCAACAGTGCTGTTCTCCACCTTCTGCATTGTAAGAATCCCTAATTAGTTCACTGTATATACAGAATTTTTATACTCAAAGCATTGGAAAAATTTCACTCTTCTAAACCTGAAATTTCTTTAAATTCTTAAAAAAATATATTTATTGAAAATGATGTCTCCATATAGTTACTTCTTCTAAAGCAATGTTCTTCAGATGGCAAGTTGATCCACACTGGTGGGGTGAGGGAAGATGCAGCACTCAGTCATGTCCGACTCTTTGTAAACCCAAGAACTGTAGCCCATCAGGCTCCTCTGTCCACAGGATTTCCCAGGCAAGAATACTTGAGTGGGGTACCGTTTCCCATCCCACGGCATCTTCCCCACCCAGGGATCGAACCTATGTCTCCTGCATTGGTAGGGAGATCCTTTACCACTGCACCACCTGGGATTTCCATCCACATTTAAACATGGAATATTCAGGTGGCTGTGATTCTCATTTAAGAATTAAATAGAGTATAAAATCACAGGTATCAATAATGAGTATTTTTTGTGATTTTTATTTTGATATTATATATATGTTTAGTGAATCACAGTGTTAAGTGTGTTCCTAACTGTAGATTTCATCAAGGTTTGAAAGCTACACTGTTCCAGAGGGATCAATACACACCCAGATATAAAGCACCCTTTAGAAGTGGTGCCCTGCCAAGTGACCAAGTTAGTTCAGTGGTGTCTGACTCTGCGATCCCATGGACTGTAGCCCACCAGGCTCCTCTGTACATGGGAGCAAGAATACCGGAGTAGGTTGCCATTTCCTCCTCCAGGGGATATTCCCAACCCAGGGATCAAACCCAAGTCTCTTACGTCTCCTGCATTGGCAGGTGCAGTAGGGTAGTAATTTGGAGCTGTCCAAACACAGAGGATGTTTCAGGAAGTAAGAGGTGTCAAGGATACTATGAGAGCATCTAGCATCTGATTCTACCCAGAGCAGCTGGGATTGTATACAGACTGGAAATTACTACAAACATGAACAGCTGTTATCTAGAATGTCAGACCTGAAGCCTGCTTACTCTTTGGCTCTTCCCTTTTAGTCATTTCAGGGAGAGAGAGAGAGAGATCAGGCTCTGTATCTGCTTATTATCTGGGAAACATTTGTTATTTTGTATCCATTTATGAATCATAGCTGGTAAATAATCTGCCTGCAATGCAGGAGACCCCAGTTCGATTCCTGGGTCGGGAAGATCCCCTGGAGAAGGGATAGGCTACCCACTCCAGTATTCTTGGGCTCCCCTGGTGCCTCAGTTGGTAAAGAATCTGCCTGCAATGTGTGAGACCTGGGTTTGATCCCTGGGTTGGGGAGATCCCCTGGAGAAGAGAAAGGCTGCCCATGCCAGTATTCTGGCCTGGAGAATTCCATGGGCTGTGTAGTCCACGAGGTCTCAAAGAGTCAGACAGACTGAGCGACTTTTGTTTTCACTTTTCATGAATCACAGAGAACCACTACTTGCACATTGAATTTGATTCATTTGGAGCCTCAACACTCAACACTTTTAACACGACATTGTAATTTATCACAAAATCTTTAAGTTAAATTTATAAAAGCATTAAAAAGGTAAAATAAAATAAGTAAATTAAGCTTAAACAAAAGCTCCAGTTCTATTAGATAAGGAAATGGATTTCTAACACTAAGGCCTGGTACCTAAGCTTCATGGCTTAGTCCAGTATCGTAATTCTATGATTTTTTTAAACATAGGCTATATCATGAAAACATAATATTGACTATAATGCTAACTCATAATTATAAGTGGATGGAAAAAGTAAGCCATTTAAAGTGACTAAGTGGTGACTCATTCCTCAAATTTCCATCAGAAAATAATTCAGAACTAAAGACCTATATATAGAAAACTATAAAACACTGGTGAAAGAAATCAAAGAGGACACTAATAGATGGAGAAATATACCATGTTCATGGATTGGAAGAATCAATATAGTGAAAATGAGTATACTACCCAAAGCAATTTATAGATTCAACGCAATCCCTATCAAGCTACCAACAGTATTCTTCACAGAGCTAGAACAAATAACTTCACAATTTGTATGGAAATACAAAAAACCTCGAATAGCCAAAGCGATCTTGAGAAACAAGAATGGAACTGGAGGAATCAACCTACCTGACTTCAGGCTCTATTACAAAGCCACAGTTATCAAGACAGTATGGTACTGGCACAAAGATAGAAATATTGATCAATGGAATAAAATAGAAAGCCCAGAGATAAGTCCACGCACATATGGAACCCTTATCTTTGACAAAGGAGGCAAGAATATACAATGGATTAAAGACAATCTCTTTAACAAGTGGTGCTGGGAAATCTGGTCAACCACTTGTAAAAGAATGAAACTAGACCACTTTCTAACACCATACACAAAAATAAACTCAAAATGGATTAAAGATCTAAACGTAAGACCAGAAACTATAAAACTCCTAGAGGAGAACATAGGCAAAACACTCTCCGACATACATCACAGCAGGATCCTCTATGACCCACCTCCCAGAATATTGGAAATAAAAGCAAAAATAAACAAATGGGACCTAATTAACCTTAAAAGCTTCTGCACATCAAAGGAAACTATTAGCAAGGTGAAAAGACAGCCTTCAGAATGGGAGAAAATAATAGCAAATGAAACAACCGACAAACAACTAATCTCAAAAATATACAAGCAACTCCTACAGCTCAACTCCAGAAAAATAAATGACCCAATCAAAAAATGGGCCAAAGAACTAAATAGACATTTCTCCAAAGAAGACATACAGATGGCCAACAAACACATGAAAAGATGCTCAACATCACTCATTATCAGAGAAATGCAAATCAAAACCACTATGAGGTACCATTTCACACCAGTCAGAATGGCTGCGATCCAAAAGTCTACAAATAATAAATGCTGGAGAGGGTGTGGAGAAAAGGGAACCCTCTTACACTGTTGGTGGGAATGCAAACTAGTACAGCCACTATGGAGAACAGTGTGGAGATTCCTTAAAAAACTGGAAATAGAACTGCCTTATGATCCAGCAATCCCACTGCTGGGCATACACAGTAAGGAAACCAGAAGGGAAAGAGACACGTGTACCCCAATGTTCATCGCAGCACTGTTTATAATAGCCAGGACATGGAAGCAACCTAGATGTCCATCAGCAGATGAATGGATAAGAAAGCAGTGGTACATATACACAATGGAGTATTACTCAGCCATTAAAAAATACATTTGAATCAGTTCTAATGAGGTGGATGAAACTGGAGCCTATTATACAGAGTGAAGTAAGCCAGAAGGAAAAACACCAATACAGTATACTAATGCATATATATGGCATTTAGAAAGATGGTAACAATAACCTGGTGTACGAGACAGCAAAAGAGACACTGATGTATAGAACAGTCTTATGGACTCTGTGGGAGAGGGAGAGGGTGGGAAGATTTGGGAGAATGGCATTGAAACATGTAAAATATCATGTAAGAAACAAGATGCCAGTCCAGGTTCGATGCACGATACTGGATGCTTGGGGCTGGTGCACTGGGATGGCCCAGAGGGATGGTATGGGGAGGGAGGAGGGTTCAGGATGGGGAACACATGTATTACCCGTGGCGGATTCATTTTGATATTTGGCAAAACTAATACAATTATGTAAAGTTTAAAAATAAAATAAAATTAGAAAAAAAAAAAAACACAAAAGTTCTCATGCTGTAACTAAGACCTGGTGTAGCCAAATAAATCAACAAAACAGAAAAAAAAAAAAAAAGAAAAGAAAATAATTCAGGACCCTGCTGTCACACAGCACAGTAACTGTGCTGAATTAATAATAGTACATTATCACATGTAGTGTAAAACTGTTTTCCACCCCAAACATATTATTGCCTCTAATGCTAAGTCAGCATATCATGTCATGCTGCTGCTGCTGCTGCTAAGTCATTTCAGTCGTGTCCAACTCTGTGCGACCCCACAGATGGCAGCCCACCAGGCTCCCCTGTCTCTGGGATTCTTCAGGCAAGAACACTGGAGTGGGTTGCCATTTCCTTCTCCAATGCATGAAAGTGAAAAGTGAAGGTGAAGTTGCTCAGTCGTGTACGACTCCTAATGACCCCATGGACTGCAGCCCACCAGGCTCCTCCGTCCATGGGATTTTCCAGGCAAGAGTACTGGAGTGGGGTGCCATTGCCTTCTCCCATATCATTTCATAGTATGGCTTATTTTTAAAAGAAGATTGAAGTACATTTTTGGATTAAACCATGAAGTCTAGATACATCATCTTGAAGACAATGTTAGGATTCTATTTTGTTACAGAATGTGAATTGTTCAAATTTACCTATGATAATTTATTTTACTTTTCTAGATTTTATAAATTTTGTCTGGACCTGTTAAATAATTTTTGAATAATTATGCTATGAGGTAGTATTAAATGTATTACAATCAGGGTCAGAATGTCTGCCTTTTTTCCTGAGCACTGCTGCAGTCTTCCTCACTGTCTTTGAGACAGATGCTTTTGGGGGGTTCTGTTTCCTCCTCTGCAAATTAATGTTAGTGTGATTCTTTAAATCAAAGTTTTTAATTTTTGGCTCAAAAAACTTACTAACAAGAGAAAAAGTTCATTTTATCATATTAATGATTGAGAGAAAGCAGGGATTTCATAGTCAAGTGCAAATCATAAGTGTTTTTTTTAATTAAGGTGAACTAAAAGGAGTACATCAAGGCTGTATATTATCACCCTGCTTATTTAACTTCTATGCAGAGTACATCATGAGAAACGCTGGACTGGAAGAAATACAAGCTGGAATCAAGATTGCTGGGAGAAATCTCAATAACCTCAGATATGCAGATGACACCACCCTTATGGCAGAAAGTGAAGAGCCACTTTCAACATATTAAAATACAAACAATAAATGAGATTTTATGTATTTATAGAACTTGAGTTAAAATCATGGTCTAATCTTCTAACAAATCTTTCTTTTCATAGGGGAATTAGGTCAGTAGATGTGTTAATTTTGATTAAATTCAACCTTAGACAGTGAAGATTCAGCAAGTCCAGTTACAAGCTGGGAAGCAGATCTGGAACCATGCCCTGTGTTTTAGTAGTAAGAAATATAGTGTTTATTTAGCTAGACCCTACAGGGATTTTGTCCTCATATTGCTAGAGAAATAATCAATGCTAATATTTGCAACAAAAAAAAAAGGATCCAAGTTTTACTTTTCTTGTTTACTTTGCTATAATTGGTCTCATACTTCCAAGAAAAAAAGATATTTTATTACAACTTTTTGGCTTTGAGCAAAAAACACAACTATAATATATAATATAATATATATATACATATATGAAATATAAAAATATTTTAGTATGTGTTGGGACAATGGCCAGTTAAATGCCCATGGCAGGGCAAGATGGGCTTCCCTAGGGGCTCAGAGGGTAAAGAATCTGCCTGCAATGCAAGAGATACAGGAGATATGGGTTCAGTTCCTGGGTTGGGAAGATCCCCTGGAGGAGGGCACAGCAACTCACTCCAGTATTCTTGCATGGAAAGTCTCATGGACAGAGGAGTCTGGCGGTCTACAGTCCATAGATGGTAATGAGTCAGACACGACTGAAGCAACTGAGCACACACATATGCAGGCAAGACAGCTGCTACTTATTTTTTTTTTAAGTTAAAAATTTGTAAGCCTCTTAGTTTCAAAAGATCTTGGAGTTTTACATCTCTAGAAGGCTTATGGTACCACAGTATAACTGTCTCAGGAACTGTAGTTAGTACAGCATGAGTCTCTCAAATTGTCAGTTACCTTTTAGGTTTGCTATTACAGACATGGCTTAAAACAGCTTGCTGGTCTGACTAAACCATCTAACTTTAGGATGTTAATTTCTTATACCTTTCATAGATCATATCAGGAAACCCAGAGGCACTGTTCAGAAAAACTTGTTTATTGACAAAATAAAATTAATCATTCTTTCTTTGGGCCCATTAAAGGAAGACCCCACCTTCTGACTTCAGAATCTTCTGAGAATTGATCATGAAAAAATGCTGAAAGAAAATGGTTTCTAACAATTGTTGAGCTCACTTCTTTCTTGGGGTTCCAGCTGCAAAGCTTTTTCCAATTCATTAATTGTATAAATATTTCTTGAGTATTTTCTATATGGCAAGGACTTGACTTTACTTGCCAGTACTAGTCGTCATGGCAGCAACAGACCTTGGCCCCTGCCTTAATCATGCTTAGAATCTAATGGGAGTGTGATAGTTTTTAAAATTCATTTTTTTTTTTTTAAATTCAATCAGTTCCAGTTGTGACAAGTATTGTGAAGGAGAGCTGTAGGGTTCTGTGTAGTCTGAAAAGGAGGGAACTGACACAGTCTAATGAGGACTGGAGTGGGTGGTGGTCACAGTCTCCCTAAAGAAATGCCATTTTGGTTACATTTTGTACAATGAGTAGGAGTCAGCCATATGACGAAGACTGAGGTCTTTCTTTCCCTCCAGTGCCACTGGCTGAAGTTGCCCCAAGAAAAAAAATTGAGTGCTATTCAACCATAAAAGGAGTTTCATGTACAAGGGAAGGATGGGGTCTGAGTATTTGATGTCATGGTCAGCCTCATTAGGTGAATACAAACTGAAGGCTGAGCTCTATATTAAGCAAGAGAAGCTGGGGACAAAAGGCTATATGATTTCGTTGTGTGACCAGCACAAAGGCAGAGCTCACATAAATTTTCTCATTAATACTTTAAAAAGTATAAAGCAGATAAAGTTACCTTCATTTGCTCCATGAGAGTAATCAAGCATGGAGAGGTGAAGCCCTTGCTTCATATTCACAGGTGAGACAGAGTTCAAACTGATATCTCTGATGATCCCACGTTGCCTTCCAAGACTGCAAAGGAAATAGGGTATTGCATGAGGTCCTGGGTGTGACTGACGTGGTTAAAACCCTTAAAAGAGAGTGATTGTCAAACGTTTGTGTATTTATTTATTGTGCTTCCTTCACTAAACGGGAAGATCTATCAGGACAGGATCCTGTCTTTATTTGTTCACTGTTCTTTTCCCTGTGCCTTGTAGATTGTATGGCAAGTAGTAGACTTTCCATAGATACTTTTGTATAAATGGATGTAAGGACAAATAAGACAGTCTAGAAGCAGAGAAACATCTGTAAACAAGTAACTGTGATATAAGGTAAAAGATGATAATATTGATAAAAGAAATTTATCTATAATGCTCTGGGAATTCAGAAAAGGGAGGCATCTCTTCTGACAGGAGGAATCAGGAAATTCTTCCTGGCATGTGACTCAGTCTTGAAAATCAATGAGACTTTGGAGAATATAGATGGAAAAAAGAGTGTGCACAAAAAAAGAGATAGGATGATCAAGTATACAAAGACTGGGAGTCTAAGATTAAATACAGAGAGAAGAAGAAATTTAGTTTGGCTGAAATATAACTTAGTATGAAAGAATGTTCTGGAAGTTTAGACTTAAAACTCCAGACTCTAAGGAACCTACAGTCCGGCTGGGATGAGAAGATGTGACTGCTAATTAATACATCAAAGGAGTGGATAAGATAGGCATTGTTCTGAACACACCACCCCAAAACTTAGTCTTAAAACAATGATCATTTGTGTAGCTCCTGGATCTGCAATTTGAGCAGGGTTTAGCAGAGAAAATTGATTTTATAAGCATTAATCAGTAGAGGGGTTCAGGAGTGGGAGGGAGGGGTTGAATAATTAAGGGTAATTCACTTACATGTCTAAAGATGTTGATGTGAGCTCATAATTGAGTTCTTAGCACCTCCTCTGGGCTATCAGTGGAAATGCTTACCTGTGGCCTCTCCATGTAGCTCAGGCTTCCTCACAAAACAGTGGCTAGTTTCAAGTTCAGGCATCTGAAAAGGACCAAGTTGGAGGCATATTGCCAGTTTACACCTTAGCCTCAGAAGTCACATAGTGTCACTTTGCTTGTAGTTACAGGACCACTAAGAATCAAGGGGAGGGAACAAGACCCTACTTCTCAATGGAAGGAGGGTCAACATCACTTTGTAAGCAGAGGATGTGGGATGGAATATATTGGTGCAGTCATCTTTGAAAAATACAATTTAAAGGTATGTTGTATTTTAAGTCTGCTGACACCAAGGGGTAAATGGAGCTATAAAAATATTTGTCCTTGCATCAGAGGAATATAGAGTGTATAAGTGGCAGGGAATGGAGTGGGTGAATGTGTACATTGGTTGGTTGGGTGGAGAGAAAGGTGCATATACAGTGCCAGTAAGAATTCATATGTAGGAAGTGCTGGCTCAGGTCAGTATTCATCATGCTCTTGAGAGGAAGAATCCACTCTTGTTTACTCACTGAACTGGCATAAACAACCCCACATATGTAAGACACTTAACTAAGATTTAATGAACAATAAAATCTGTTGTTGAAACAAAGAAAGCATAGATCTATATCAGTCAGGTTTTAAGAATATATTGAGAGTGCTACTTGTTATTCAGTAGACCAGATTCAGTTTTGCCCAACTTTTGGAATGCCAGTCAAAGCTATACTTTTTCCAGTAGTCATGTATGGATGTAAGGGTTGGAGTATGAAGAAAGCTGAGCACAGAAGAATTGATGCTTTTGAACCTTAGTGTTGGAGAAGACTCTTGAGAGTCCCTTGGACTGCAAGGTGATCCAACCAGTCCATCCTAACGGAAATCAGTTCTGAATATTCATTGGGAGGACTGATGATGAAGCTGGAACTCCAATACTTTGGCCACCTGATATGAAGAACCAACTCACTGGAAAAGACCCTGCTGCTGGGAAAGATTGAAGGTGGGAAGAGAAGGGGATGACAGAGGATGAGATGGTTGGATGGCATCACCGATGCAATGGACATGAGTTTGAGTAGGCTCCAGGATGGATGATGGACAGGGAAGCCTGGCGTGCTGTAATCCATGGGGTCACAAAGAGTCAGACACAACTGAGAAACTGAACTGAGACTGCAACTGAAATGCCAGGTCAACATCCCTAACCTCATTTTTGTTCCAGAGTCAGATAGAAAGTGTAGCAAAATCCTTCCATTCATTGCTTATAGAAAGTGAAAGTGAAGTCACTCAGTCGTGTCCAACTCTTTGTGACCCCCAGGGACTGTAGCCTACCGGGTTCCTCCATCCGTGGGATTTTCCAGGCAAGAATACTGGAGTGGGTTGCCATTTCCTTCTCCAAGAGATCTTCCCAACCCAGGGACTGAATCCGGGTCTCCTGCATTGTAGGCAAACGCTTTACCATCTGAGCCACCAGGGAAGTCCATACTATTGCTTATATCTGTGCTCAAATATCTGACAGTAACTGTTTTCAAGTATTTCCCCTATAGTTTCAAATCCATATGATTGTTTTCCTGTGGTAGTTAAGTTTAGCCCAATGTATGTGAAATTCATAATTCTACTTAAGTTACTTAATTCCTTTAATTTCCATATTATCTCCAAATTTCCTTTGCTATCCCTTATACTCTTTCTTAACTCTTTCTAATGTAAGCAGAGCTGACAGCCAATTGCATCAGAAGAATCCTCACAGGTCTGGTAGAAATCAAACCAAGGAAAGGAAAAAGCAACTGAATGAGTGTGTATGTCAGGTGTGGACAGAACTGGGTCAGAGGTGTGTATGAAGGTGAGCAGGAGACCAAGAAAAACTGTGCTGGTAAGAGAAGTCGGTGGGGAGGAAGCATCTCTGAGGTGTCTACTTCCTTGACAGCCTGAGTGTCTGTGCACTGATGCAGATTTAAAACAAGTATATAAGAAAAAGCCCATCTCCATGAATGGATACAATTTTGGCTCAACACGGGGTTAGGTGGGCTTACATTCTATTCAGGCCTTGTCTTTCACCCCATAATTGAGGCCTCTCTCCTTGTTGGACTGTCCGGCCCGGGTAGCTGTACTCAGCTGTCAGCAGCAGCTAGCTGCTGTCTAGGAGCTTATCCTGAATCAACAAGCAGCCCAGGAATCAGTAGTCCTCCCACCTGAGTAGAGATTGGCCTCTACACAATGCTCTCTTTATTCTCTTTGCACCTGTCGAACAAGACTTAGCAACCAAAACAACAACAATGGCATCAGCTACGCTTCATAGTCTCTTTCTTGTCAGACACTTTCGGCTGATGAGAATTAATTTGTAAAATGAGATGTATTTTTCACTTGACTTTTCTTATAAACCTTTAGTCTAAACTCATTTAACAGATGCATTAGTATATGTTTCTCCCAGGAGGAAGCTAAAAACAAGGTAAATACAACACAGTTTGAAGAGGCATTAGAGCCGAGCATGGGATACTGTGAGAACCCAGAGGAAAACAGAGAGGAGCGTAGAAGTGACACAGGGAGGATTTCATGGAAGAGGAAGCCATTAAGCTCATAGACTCAGGATAAACAATTTCTAACACAGAAATGCAAGTCATGTGTATGGCTGTTTTCTCTGACGACTGGTAATGCACAACGACAGTTGTGCATTACTGCTGGCCTGACACATCTCCTGCAGCTGTGAATGCATCATATACCTGAGAGGACTTCCACAATCCAGCTGTCCTCCACAACTTCTGAGGACAAAGAACCCTCTGCTGCCAGGGAGCATTTGATAAGGACACAGAGTTTGAAAGCTCAGCAAATAAGCAAATAATCATCATTTTGTCTCTTACATAAAGTGGGAACAAAACTTAGCATGCAGGTTTGGATGCTTGCTGGGCCAAGGAAACCACACTGTGATGAGTTTGTCTCTATTCCTACCTCATAAAGTGGCATGTGGATTGTGGGATGAGAATCAGTGATGAATCTCTGGTCTGGCACTGGAGGGAGAGAAGGAGCCAGCTATGTCTGACTTCAAGGACTGTCGTGATCAGGAACCCTGCTCTGGCCCTGAGCCTCTTGGGGAACTACTGGAGCATTTAGGATAGGGGAGGTAGAATGAAGAAGGGGGAGAAACCTATGATGATTCATAGTGGCAGTAAGGGCTTAAATCCTTCAAATACTGTGAACTACAATTTCCTAAGGATGCTCTATCAAAAGGCAAAAGGAAAAAATTTCCCACAAGAATAGTCTATTGCCCTCCTTCTCCCTAAAATCATTACCCTTCCTTCAATCTCCACTCTGGCCACAGGGGAAAACTTTGGAGCCTGGCTCCTGATCTGTCCTGGGTTGGCCAAAATTATGTGAAGGAGCCCTTTACTAGAACCAAAGTAATTAGAGTCTGTTAAAAGAAGTGCCCCTGTCCTGGCATTCATTAATTCGTTAGCCTTATAAACACATTTAGAAAAATAAACTTCTCAGAGAAGTTGCCAGGAGAACAGAGACCATAAAGAAAGACATGAGAACTGATGAATTAAAATGATGGAAACTGGAGGAAAATAAGGACCCAGAGGAAGGGTCCTTTGGAGGGAAGGCAGACAGATCAGAAAGTGGAATTCAAATGCAGACTTCTCCCCAGGGAGCATCAGGAGGGCTCTACTCTCTGAAGCAGGGGAGACCCTGCTAGTCAGGGAAGTTGACAAAGGCAAAGTTGAAAGTTTACCAAATTCAGACTCAACTGGATGTGAGTCTGACCTTGGCCGCTTGAATTCACTACCTCAGGCACAAGGAGATTGGCCAGGGAATGTAAAAGAATAATGCAATCAGAGGTGAGAGAATTTTCATCCCATCTCCTCTAATTACTTGCCATGTGGGCTAGAATGGCTGAGCCTCTTTCCTTGTCTGATCAGGAATGTCTTCATTATGCTCTCTCTATCTTCTCCACTGATCAGAAGACTTCAGTGGCATTTGAGCACACAGGAAAGCATTTTTGGTAAACTATAAGAAGATATATGAGAAAGGCATCAGCATTAATAGCATTATCCACTATTTCTGTGAAAAGACAACTCAAATGTAGGATGATGGGTCAACAGATTAATCTTCCTATACTCTATTCAAAGCAAAATCTGACACCTAATTTGAGATATACTTTTTTCTTTCCTTAATGGAAAGAAAGAGGAGAAATGGGGAGGATGGTTCTTTTGGAAGATTTGCCCGTACTCTTAACTAATTTCAGACCTCAGCTTCAAAAGCAGTGAGTTGTTTCATTTAATCAGCAAGAAAGCATATCCCACAAAAGTCAGCTCCCTGAAGGGGAAGCTGCTCAGACGCCGTTTCCATGGCTGCCGCTGTAACAATATTTTTTACTGAACTAAGCATTGCTAATTTTAGCCACAGATTATCTGGAAAGCAAGGAAGAAATAGATGAAAGGCAATTTTTACCTGAGCCACACTGAGCCTCTGAGAACCTTTACTGAGAAAGAGATGCTGCTAGAAAAAGCAACTACATAACTCCAAAGCCTTGGGGACATTTGTCAACTGCTCTCCATCAGCCTCTGGAAGAAGGAAGGAGGTACCAGTTTTCTAATTTAGGAAGAAATTGAAACTCATTGGTGAAATGATTTTATTCAAAAACACCACAGCTTGTATAAGAAAGCAGAATATCACCCCAGCAACCTTAATTCCCAGCCTGGCCTCTGGTCCCAGTTCCTTCTGTTAATGGTATGATATTTGCTGAGAGAGCTAAGCTATTTTGGATGCTGGTTTCAGTAAGCTGTCTCATGAAGAAATTCCCCCAACACCCACCGCCCCCCCTGCAAAAAAAAAAAAAAAATCTTCATTAAATGGACTGGAGGTAATGTTTGCAACAGGGTACCTTGATTTTGAACAAGACATTAAGGTAAAAAATAGCTATAGATAGACTCTGTCCCATTCATAAAGAGGCAGGGATTGCTTAAATAAGTGACTTAACTTAGCTACAAAGGATTCAGAGAATGGCAGATACATTCCTTATGATTTTAGCTGCTGCATCCTCCACAGGGAACAAATCCTCAGGCAACAGGAATTTTTCAAACCACATTTGGAGATGTCCAGATATCAGAGTGGGGTACAAAAATAGTCCCTGCATGATCTCTAAATGAGGAGGAATGGGGCTTAGACAGCCACATCAGGCCCAGTGGGTGTTGGCTAGCTGCTTTAGCAGAAAGTGAAAGCAAACGTGTAGGAATTGCTCTTATGGCCTAGTAGAAGTACTGGTGGGTTTGCAGGCCCAGGTCCCCAGGCTCACTCTCTTGGGGTTGGTTACAACTCTGAGGGTGAGATGTAGTCAAGGAGGGACTTTGGCAAATTTCAGGGTGTTCTGTTTTATCTTCCTTCACTGAATCCTTCTTTCAGATCCTTATTCATACTAAGGAATAGAGAACTAATAAAAGTAGTATTAACTTGCAGGGAATTTTTCTTACTAACCTAAGCCAGAAGCTAAAGACAACTATTGGTGATCCCAGCAGCAAGGGGAAAAACAAACAAACAAAAAAAAAACTTTTTGAAAACTCCTCTAAGACACAGACTGACTTCTGTAGTAGGAAACATGGCAGTCTATTGGGAGAGATAGAAAAAGAGAGACAGTCATAAGCTGCCCTTCCCCAGGGATCTCTCATGATCTAGGGAAATTCTGTTCCGAGATTCCTATGGAATTCCACAAGATCACTCCAGAGTTGAATTAGACTCCATAAAGCAAGGCTGGGGAATATTCAAATGTAATGTCTAGGCTGGCCTTGTCCTTGAATGCGTTTATTCCCCCAATTTTTTCTTGCTCCAGGGTGTCACATAATGCCACAAATGGGGCTCAGATATCCAGCTCAGAGTGTGGTGGAGTCCAAGGAAAAAATCTTCCTGGAGGAAACAATTTCTGAGTAGAAGCTTAAAGGATTAAACTGTTGATTCTTTAACAGGTTAATCTGGGGGGAAAGGAAAGAGAAAGCATTCCAGGAAAAAGGACTATCAAAAACTAGGGTATGGGTGTTTTATTTATTTATTTATTTTTATTTTTTTTTTTTTGTTTTATGTCTAAATACTATTTAGATATAAAAAAAGAACTAAATCTTGCCATTTGTGAGGATGAAACTTGAGGGCATAATGCAAAGTGAAATAAGTCAGAAATAAAAATACTACATATTCTTATTTACATGTGGAATTAGAATTAAAAAAAAAAAAAAACAAGCTCATAGATACAGAGAAGAGATTGACAGTTGCCTACAGTGGGGAGGTGAAGTATGGGGTGAGGTAGGGGTGAGTAAAATGGCAAAAGGTACAAATGTCCAGTTATAAAATAAGTCATGAGGAGGTAATGTATAGCATGGTGACCATGGTGAACAATATTGTATTGAATATTTGAAAGTTCCTAACAGAGTAGATCATAAAAGTCCTCATCACACACACATCAACTGTTTGTAAACTATAGAAAGTGAAAGTGGAAGTCACTCAGTTGTGTCCGACTCTTTGCGACCCTGGACTGATTCTCTAGGCCAGAATATTAGAGTGGGTAGCCTTTCCCTTCTCCAGGAGCTCTTTCCAACGAAGGGATGGAACATAGGTCTCCTGTATTGCAGGCAGATTCTTTCCCAGATGAACCACCAGGGAAGCCCTTTTAAACTGTATGCAGTGTTGAATGTTAATTAGACTTATTGTGGTGATCATTTTGAAATATATAAAAATATTCAATCACTACTTTGTATACATGGAACTAATATAATGTTATATTCCAAATAAACCTCAATTAAGAAAAAAAAGACAACTAGGGTATGGGAAACTGTGTGGGAGGGAGCCTTAAAGGTTTCTTCAAGGTCTCCAAGCCTGAAGTATAGCTGGCTCATATGGCACATGGTGTGTCCTGCAAAGGAACTAGGATAATGTCTATAGGAAGTAGGAGCCACTGGGAATTGTAAGCAAAGGAATATCATGATAGCCTTAACATTAGAGAGAAAACTAGCTGTGGTGTGGAGGACAGATTTGAGGGAGCAAAACTGGGAGCAAGTCACTGTCATAGACACCTTCTTTTCATGTCTCATTGCCTCCTTTACTGTCTTTTTATTGTTTAGCTTTTGTTGTATTAACACATAGAATTTTTAAATAAAATGGAAAAATGATTATTATAAAACGTTGGTAAGTTAAAAAGTAGGATATAAAATTCGGGGTACAGTTTGATCTCAACCATGTATAAAGGCAAATAAAAATTATTGGAAGGTGCTTTTCTGCTTGCGGAGGCAGCCGGGAAAGCATCATTGAAGTCTTTCCCCCCTGTCCACTGCCATCACGTCTAAGTCAGAGTCTCCCAAAGAGCCCAAACAGCTGTGGAAGCTCTTCATTGGAGGACTGAGCTTTGAAACAACCAATGAGAGTTTGAGGAGCCATTTTGAGCAATGGAGAATGGTCACAGACTGTGTGGTAATGAGGGATCCAAACACCAAGCGCTCCAGAGGCTTCAGGTTTGTTACATACGCCACGATGGAGAAGGTGAATATAGCCATGAATGCAAGGCCACACAAGGTGGACGGAAGAGTTGTGGAACCAAAGAGGGCTGTCTCAAGAGAAGGTTCCCAAAGACCTGGTGCCCACTTAACTGTGAAAAAGATTTTTATTGGTGGCATTAAAGAAGACAGGAAGAACATTATCTGAGAGATTATTTTGAAGGATATAAGAAAACTGAAGTGATTGAAATCATGATTGACTGAGGCAGTGGCAAAAAGAGAGCCTTTGCTTTTGTAACCTTTGATGACCATGACTCCATAGACAAGACTGTCATTCAGTATACTACCCAAAGCAATTTATAGATTCAACGCAATCCCTATCAAGCTACCAACAGTATTCTTCACAGAGCTAGAACAAATAATTTCACAATTTGTATGGAAATACAAAAAACCTCGAATAGCCAAAGCGATCTTGAGAAAGAAGAATGGAACTGGAGGAATCAACCTATCTGACTTCAGGCTCTACTACAAAGCCACAGTTATCAAGACAGTATGGTAGTGGCACAAAGACAGAAATATTGATCAATGGAATAAAATAGAAAGCCCAGAGATAAATCCACGCACATATGGACACCTTATCTTTGACAAAGGAGGCAAGAATATACAATGGATTAAAGACAATCTCTTTAACAAGTGGTGCTGGGAAATCTGGTCAACCACTTGTAAAAGAATGAAACTAGAACACTTTCTAACACCATACACAAAAATAAACTCAAAATGGATTAAAGATCTCAACGTAAGACCAGAAACTATAAAACTCCTAGAGGAGAACATAGGCAAAACACTCTCCGACATACATCACAGCAGGATCCTCTATGACCCACCTCCCAGAATATTGGAAATAAAAGCAAAAATAAACAAATGGGACCTAATTAACCTTAAAAGCTTCTGCACATCAAAGGAAACTATTAGCAAGGTGAAAAGACAGCCTTCAGAATGGGAGAAAATAATAGCAAATGAAGCAACTGACAAACAACTAATCTCAAAAATATACAGGCAACTCCTACAGCTCAACTCCAGAAAAATAAACAACCCAATCAAAAAATGGGCCAAAGAACTAAATAGACATTTCTCCAAAGAAGACATACAGATGGCTAACAAACACATGAAAAGATGCTCAACATCACTCATTATCAGAGAAATGCAAATCAAAACCACTATGAGGTACCATTTCACACCAGTCAGAATGGCTGTGATCCAAAAGTCTACAAATAATAAATGCTGGAGAGGGTGTGGAGAAAAGGGAACCCTCTTACACTGTTGGTGGGAATGCAAACTAGTACAGCCACTATGGAGAACAGTGTGGAGATTCCTTAAAAAACTGGAAATAGAACTGCCTTATGATCTAGCAATCCCACTGCTGGGCATACACACTGAGGAAACCAGAAGGGAAAGAGACACGTGTACCCCAATGTTCATTGCAGCACTGTTTATAATAGCCAGGACATGGAAGCAACCTAGACGTCTATCAGCAGATGAATGGATAAGAAAGCAGTGGTACATATACACAATGGAGTATTACTCAGCCGTTAAAAAGAATACATTTGAATCAGTTCTAATGAGGTGGATGAAACTGGAGCCTATTATACAGAGTGAAGTAAGCCAGAAGGAAAAACATAAATACAGTATACTAATGCATATATATGGAATTTAGAAAGATGGTAACAATAACCTGGTGTACGAGACAGCAAAAGAGACACTGATGTACAGAACAGTCTTATGGACTCTGTGGGAGAGGGAGAGGGTGGGAAGATTTGGGAGAATGGCATTGAAACATGTAAAATATCATGTAAGAAACGAGTTGCCACTCCAGGTTCGATGCACAATATTGGATGCTTGGGGCTAGTGCACTGGGACGACCCAGAGGGATGGTATGGGGAGGGAGGAGGGAGGAGGGTTCAGGATGGGGAACACATGTATATCTGTGGCAGATTCATTTTGATATTTGGCCAAACTAATACAATTATGTAAAGTTTAAAAATAAAATAAAATAAAAAGAAATAAAAAATGATAAAAGGACTTGGAGACTGATATAAGAAAAATAAGAAAGATCAATTTCAGAAGGAAAGAGAATACAAATGGCAATGGTAAAATGCAAAAAAAAAAAAAAAAAAAAGACTGTCATTCAGAAAATACTACACTATTAATGGCCACAACTGTGAAGTGAGAAAAGCCCTAAGCTGAGCCCTGAAGAATTGATGCTTTTGAACTGTGGTGTTGGAGAAGACTCTTGGGAGTCCCTTGGACTGCAAGGAGATCCAACCAGTCCATCCTAAAGGAGATCGGTCCTGGGTGTTCATTGTAAGGACTGATGTCGAAGCTGAAACTCCAATACTTTGGCCACCTGATGCAAAGAGTTGAGTCATTGGAAAAGACCCTGATACTGGGAGGGATTAGGGGCAGGAGGAGAAGGGGATGACAGAGGATGAGATGGCTGGATGGCATCGCCGACTCAATGGGCATGAGTTTGTGTGAACTCCAGGAGTTGGTGATGGACAGGGAGGCCTGGCGTGCTGCGATTCATGGGGTCGCAAAGAGTCAGACACGACTGAGTGACTGAACTGAACTGAACTGAAGCAAGAGATGGCTAGTGCTTCATCCAGCCAGAGAGGTCGAAGTAGTTCTGGAAACTTTGGTGGTGGTCATGGAGGTGGTTTTGGTGGGAATGACAGCCTTGGTTGTGGAGGAAACTTCAGTGGTCAAGATGGCTTTGGTGGCAGCCATGGTGGTGGTGGATATGGTGGCAGTGGAGATGGTTATGATGGATTTGGTAATGATGGAAGCAATTTTGGAGGTGGCAGAAGCTACAAATATTTTGGCAATTACAGCAATCAATCTTCCAATTTTGGACCCATGAAAGGAGGAAACTTTGGAGAAGTTCTGGCCCCTATGGTGGTGGAGGCCAATACTTTGCCAAAGCACAAAACCAAGGTGGCTATGGTGGTTCCAGCAGCAGCAGTAGCTATGGCAGTGGCCGAAAGTTTTAATTACTGCTAGGAAACAAAGCTTAGCAGGAGAGAAGGGTCAGTGAAGTGACAGGGAAGCTACAGGTTAAAACAGATTTGCGAACTCCACCAACAGTGGTAGCAGGGCCTAGCTGCTACAAAGAAGACATGTTTTAGACAGTACTCATGTGTTTGGGCAAAAAACTCAAGGCCTGTACTTGTGACTAATTGTATAACAGGTTATTTTAGTTTCTGTTCTGTGGAAAGTGTAAAGCATTCCAACAAAGGGTTTTAATGTAGATTTTTTTTTTTTTTTACACTCATGCTGTTGATTGCTAAATGTAATAGTCTGATCATGATGCTGGATAAATGTCTTTTTTTTTTTTTTTTAATGTGCTGTGTAGTCTCCTCTGAAGCCATTTTGGTTAGAACGTTAGAATTCCTTCAGGAATGATGCCAAGTTCCATTTGAAATTTATCTACAGCTGGGTTTGGTGGAGAAGCTGTTGTCTTCAGAACCTTGGTGTAGTTGAACTGACAGTTACTGTGTTGTGACCTGGAGTTCACCATTAAAAGGGTTGCCCATACAAAGTCATGGAGTTTTTTTTTTTTGGTTATTAATGATTGTTGGCACATCCTATCAAATATATCTAAATTGAATTATGGTACCAGATAAAGTTATAGATGGGAATCAAGCTTGGGTATCATCCTTTATAATGTGTAATCAATAAAAGATTTAATACCCTCTTTAAAAAATTGTTGGAAGGAAATGCATCAAACTTTGATCAGGGGCTAAGCATTTATCTTAAGAAAATAATCAGCTGGATACAGGGGGCTATATTTAAGAATGTTCATTTTTATTTATAATGAAAAAGTAGAAGCAAATTAAATATTTATTAATAAGAGAAGTCCAAGATACTACAATAAATCTAAAATCTATACATATACACATTTTATTGTATGTTAATAATGTGAATAATAAATATAGATATATACAAAAGGAAACTTCCAAAGAATTATAGAACATGATCTAAGATTTATGTATTTATATATGTATATGTGTGAGTATGTACATGTGTGTTGTTGTGGGAAGTATTTATATATTATTGTAAGAGCATAAGCTTGAATCACAAACAGTAGCAATGTACCAATGAGCAAGTTTTCTATCCCTTCTGTTCCTCAGTTTCTTTATTCCTAAAATAAGGATAATAACAATAATAATACCTTCTTTAAAGGATTATTATGATGATTAAATAAATTAATATATATAAAGAACATAAGTGCCTAGCATTCTTTTATGCTAATAATTACTGTTATTATGCAACAAAAAGGTGAGGAAAAAATGCATGCTAAAATATTTTCAACATTCAGTCTCCAGGCTATTTGTTTTGAGTGATTTGTATGCATTTTATTTTGTGTTACGAGCATTTTATAAAAGCCTTGGGTTAACTACTGTTCAAGGGAAAAATGGAGCGGTCTATAGGGCCACTTAATAAAAATGAGTTCTAAAGTAGGAATACAGATGCTCGTTTGTGAAGTCCCACCTCTAACTCATTCCATGAGTGTAATCTTGGCCTGACCATAGGACAGATCTCTCAGAGTCTGAGCTTTCCCATCCACTGGAAGTGAGTAACCATGCTCTTCTAACTATCTTATAGTATTCCTGGAAGATATAAGACAATGAATATGAAAGTTCACTGTGAGCTATAAAATCCAGTAACATGCAAGGATTTCTTAATAAAGGAATTTCTTCAGTGACTCCATTTCTCATTTCTCTGCCTGCAAATTGCAGATCTCCTCAATGCAGGGGTCATGCTTACTGATTAGGTAATTACTGTAGAGTTTGCAGCTTTTAAAAAAGCAAAGGACTGTTTGGGATACATCATAGTTTTGCAAATCAGCAGCTTTGGATTATTGAGGGAAAGTCCATGTTATTTTGGGTTATCCATTTACTTCTCTGTGTCTCTTTCCTGTTGCCTACCTTTGCTTATTTTATTACTTATTAGTAGCTGGTTGTGAGGTAAAAAGGAAACTATAGAGGAATGAAGCACAAGCCGTAACACAATGCAACTGTTTTAGTGAAAATAGCATCGGTGAGAGAAGATGCTGGAACTTGCTGTGTTTTTATGAAGGAGAACCAGTTAATCTGTGACTTTTATTGCTCCTTGATATAATGCCTTGGCAAAGTGATGCAGCCTTCCACCCATTCAGAGATGTGGTGTTGCTGCTGAAGGCTCAAGAAACTCCCTAGTGTTAAGAATGGGGCCTCCAATTTCAGGTTTGGTTATAATTCTCATGGCTATGCTCTGAGTTGAAAACATCTTCTCCCAGAAAAGTGAAAATACCCTCAGTCCCTGGTGACACCTTTATTATATATCACACCTGTGATCTTATAAACCTGGTTAGAGTTGCATAGCCACCTTTCCACGACAGAAGGCTCTTCCGATATCTGACTCAAGGAAAATATGGATTTCTATCCTTGAAGGATAGGAAAGAACTCCAGGGACTTGTATCCCCTCAGGACATTCTCTCTCTTCTACATCTCCTTCATCAACTCCATTCTCTTTGGCTGATTGTCCTTGTGCCCCGTGGCAACAAGAGTCACCAGAATTTTTTTGTTTTATTTTATTATTTTTTTGAATGTATTTATTTTAATTGGAGGCTAATTGCTTACAATATTGTAGTGTTTTTTTTTTTTTACCATACATTGACATGAATCTGCCACAGGTGTACATGTGTTCCCCATCCTGAGACCCACCCCCCCCCCCCGCCTCACTTCCCTCCCCATACCATCCTTCTGGGTCATCCCAGTGCACCAGCCCTGAGCACCCTGTCTCATGCATCGAACCTGGACTGGCAATCTGTTTCACATATGATAACATACCACAATTTTTAAAAATAGTTTAAGCCTTATAACCCGAGGAGAGGATTCTTGCCTCTCTGAAAAAGTAATTCTTTTTTGGAGGGGCCTTTGTTGGTCAGTATGGTTGTTGACCTTCAAAGAACCATGACTTTAAGATATGTCCTATCTTCTCCATGATTTTACTAATGCATGTGTAACAAAGGTGTGTGATACATACGTAAATAGATACATATAAATGATTAAAGAGCAAAAATTTAGTTAGACAACAGGAGGAGAGAGGTTAGGTTCACTTTCTGCCCATGAGGGGCTGGGAAAATTTTTGAGTGAGACACAGAATTCTGTCTCTTCCAATTTTCTTGACTAATGGCACTAAATACGGAAACATATTGAAGTGTTATCTGAAGATTATCAATACTTGTTTCATCTGTGTATTTTAAAATTTAAATTAGCCATTTTATAAAAATTCTTCCAAAGCTCAAGATCAATAATTCTTAAATAATTCTGATGTTGAATGTATAAAATTATCATTTAAATAAACTCATACAGAAAAGCACCTGAACCACGTGAGTGCAGCTAATACTTAAATTTCTGTGCTCACAGAATACAGTGTGAATGACACCTGGAGCTGTACAACATGACAGCCTTGCATGTGTGGGGGAGGTGGATGTATTTGCAGATATGGTAAAACTGCAAGTTGCCTACCCAATGTCCATTTCGTCTTTCTTCCCTACTAATAACATGCTGGTTTTCCTTCTGGGTTATAGAATGCCCAGCTAAAAAGAAACATTTTCCTGGTAGCTTGATGTCAGTGGGATATTAACAAAAGTTACTGGTAGAGTATCTAGGAAAACTCCTTTGGTCTCCGTCCCTACTTCTTTCCTGGATATGAATATGATAGCTGGGACTCCAGCAGCCAATCTGAATGCGTAAAAGACATGGGAGTGATGGTGGACAAGAAAGATAGGAAGTACTTGGGTCCTGAAGACCATGGAATGAAGTGATTGTACCTGCCCTAAACTGTCCAACCTCTACACCATTTTTAAAAAGTGAAATCTTCTTTTTTTAATGTAAGGCCATAGATGGTTTGGATTTTCTCATTTATGTACCCAGTTAAAGAGTGACCCTTATAGAACATGTGTTGGGCAGGAGGTTTGGATGGAAAACCAGCACAGTTCAGGAAGGTCCTCAAAAGGCTAAATTCTTTGATATTTCTGGAATAGTTATGTGACAAGCCTGCCAGACATGAATGATATCCTAGGTTTCTCAAGAGTCAGGCATAGAGGGAAGGCAGAAATAGAAGTTGGGTATTCTGGCCACCGCTTTCTCTATGAGCTCCACACTCAGGTATAAAAGCAAGTTGACACTGTGAAATCAGAAAAATGATTTCTGGTGCTTCCCAGCCTTAGTACTGGTCCAAGAACTACAGGGCATGTGTTATGGGACAGTAAGAATAAAAAAGTATGTTCTTAGAGCCAGGTACATGGGGTTCAAAGTTTCATTCTTCCATCCACTAACTGTATGGCTTTGGACAGTTATTAACCTCTCTGAGACATTTTCCATGTCTGAACATGGAGATAATAAAAACTTTCACTGGGTTTCTAAATGGACAAAACGTCTAGATTTTATGAACATCTGAGGTGAGACTTTGGACTGCTGTGAGGACAGTAAGTGAGCCAGGAGCAAGGAGAACCAGTTATTGAGCACACAGAGTCCAAAGAGCAAGTCAGAGAGAAGTTAAAAGCCCAATGTTCTGGGACCACTTTTGTGTGTTAAACTATAAACACATAAACTCAATACAATGGAAAACCCAGACCATCAGACTCCAGGCTCTAGTCATATCACAAATTAGAGCACTCTTCTCCCATAGAGAGAAAGCAGTGAGAGATAGGGAAAAAAAATAAGCTATTTTCTCACCCTTCTGACAATTCTGAGAGGTCAAAAGTTCTTATTTTATGGGATGAAGCAGAAAAGCAAGAAAAGCTAGATAGTTGTTTGCCCTACATCTGGCTTTCAGGGTTGGAATGAGGATTAGGTTATATAATCAGTATAGTTTCTAAAAATCCATGCATTTTTATAACACAAAAATCTTGAAAAGCAATTTGACTGTAGCAAAAATAGAGGACTGCATCATTGTTTTATGGGCTGTGTTGTCACTTGGCTCCACTTCATCCAGGAACAATCCACCATCCTTTCTCATAGCCTACTTTTATCTCGAAAGCTGAACGAGGGCAAAGGAAGAGAAAAGCAGGGGAAGTGAGAAGAATGGAAAGGCTGCAGGCTGGCTTCTTCAAGTTCACCTCTTATTCTCCTGTGTGGATGCTCATGGTTGGGAAGAAAATAAAAAGCAGTGAAGGCCATTGATTCACCTTAATCTTAAATCTTATATCAGAAAAGCTTTCAGAGGGAAAAAAGAAAGACTTAAATGAAATCTCTTGCCAAAAAGAGTTGCACTGAAACTTGAAAATACAACTTTTGGCTAGTAGTATATTTGGGGTTATAGCAAGAGTCCTGAGATACAAATGCATTAATTTTATCTTCCAGTGTCTCATGTTCATGTAAATGGCTCAGGGCATTTATTTTCAAATTCTCATGGAAGAAAGTCACATTCCAAAATACACACAAATTATAGTATGAAACTGTTTTTTATTTTTTTTTTATTTATTTTTTTTCTAATTTTATTTTATTTTTAAACTTTACATAATTGTATTAGTTTTGCCAAATATCAGAATGAATCCGCCAAAGGTATACATGTGTTCCCCATCCTGAACCCTCCTCCCTCCTCCCTCCCCATACCATCCCTCTGGGTCGTCCCAGTGCACTAGCCCCAAGCATCCAGTATCGTGCATCGAACCTGGACTGGCAACTCGTTTCATACATGATATTTTACATGTTTCAATGCCATTCTCCCACATCTTCCCACCCTCTCCCTCTCCCACAGAGTCCATAAGACTGTTCTATACTTCAGTGTCTCTTTTGCTGTCTCGTAAAGGGAGATGACCAAGCATTCCAGTTTCAACATGGAAATGAGATAAAAAATATTTGGAGAATAAAGTACATTCCTGAATAATTAAATTAGATCTTAAAAATACTTGAGACTAAAAGAAATCCAAAATCCAAGCTGATCTCAAGAATTTATCAACATAGAATGATATAGGGAGCTTCAGTTGGAAACATTAAAAACTAATAGGATTTGAAATGTAAATCCCTGGGATTTTTCTGCAACTGCTTGATTTGTTAGCTTTTAGTGGGAACAAAAAGTACAGCTTCTAATTTATTTTACATTCCTAAAACATTTGTTTGTGGCCTATCATAGACCAAGCACATGGTGAGTAGTGAGGACACCATATCTCTTTGTTATGTTTATTGTAGCCACAGAGGGAATAATATTAAGCAAGATTCTGAAGAGGCAAAAGCATAAAGAAGCCAGATTTTTAACATCAGCCTCACATGTAGCCCCGTAGGGAGGGTGCCTACCCAGAAGACATAGGAAGTGGCTATCAGAACAATAGCAAAGGCAACAACAGCAACCAGTGGGGTGGGGGAAGTACTGTGTATCCAAGAGCCCTAGACAACAGGCCTGGAACACTTATAACTTCTAGAGTTGATTTCAGCTTCAAATTAATTTTAATTCTTGCATAGGACAAGTACAAACCTGTACAAATACAATTTGAATAAGCACATACAAGTACAAACTTGGAAGGAGAAATAATTATTTTTGATGTGATATGTAAATACAAAGGAACATTATTCAGGCTTAAAGAAGAAGGAAATCCGGCCATTTTCAATAAGGGATGAACCATAGAGAACATTATGACAAATGAAATAAGCTAGTCAAAGAAAGACAAATAAGGCAAAATTCCACTTATTGTATGGGACATTTAAAATAGTCAAACTTATAGAAGCAGAGAATAGAATGACGGTTGCCAGGGACTGTGGTGGGGTGTGTAGAAATGAGGAATCATTCAATGAGTTTTAGACATTCAGTTATGGCATCACTGACTCAATGGACATGAGTTTGAGTAAACTCCAGGAGTTGGTAATAGACAGGGAGGCCTGGACTGCTGAAGTCCATGGGGTCGCAAAGAGTCACACATGACTGAGCGACTGAACTGAACTGAACTATGCAAGATGAATAAGTTATAGAGAACTGCTGTGCAACCTAATATCTGTTGTTAACAATGTGGTATTGTGCATTTTATGTTCAGTTCATTTCACTTTATTTCAGTCACTCAGTTGTGTCCAACACTTTGCAACCCTATGAATCACAGCACACCAGTCCTCCCTGTCCATCATCAAATCCCGGAGTTCACTCAAACTCATGTCCATCGAGAGGTGATGCCATCCAGCCATATCATCCTCTGTCATCCCCTTCTCTTCCTGCCCCCAATCGTCACAGCATCAGGGTCATTTCCAATGAGTCAACTCTTCGCATGAGGTGGCCAAAGTATTGCAGTTTCAGCTTCAGCATCACTCCTTCCAAAGAATACCCAGGACTGACCTCCTTTAGGATGGACTGGTTGGACCTCCTTGCAGTCGAAGGGACTCTCAAGAGTCTTCTCCAACACCACAGTTCAAAAGCATCAATTCTTCGGTGCTCGGCTTTCTTCACAGTCCAACTCTCACATCCATACATGACCACTTGAAAAATCATAGCCTTGACTAGACAGACCTTTGTTGGCAAAGTAATATCTCTGCTTTTCAATATACTATCTAGGTTGGTCATAACTTTCCTTTCAAAGAATAAGCATATTTTAATTTCATGGCTACAATCACCATCTGCAGTGATTTTGGAGCCCAAAAAAACAAAGTCAGCCACTGTTTCCACTGTTTCCCCATCTATTTCCCATGAACTGATGGGACCAGATGCCATGATTTTAGTTTTCTGAATGTTGAGCTTTAAGCCAACTTTTTCACTCTCCGCTTTCACTTTCATCAAGAGGCTTTTAGTTCCTCTTCACTTTCTGCCATAGGGTGGTGTCATCTGCTGATTATTTCTCCCAGCAATCTTGATTCTAGCTTGTGCTTTACCAGCCCAGTGTTTCTCATGATGTACTCTGCATAGAAGTTAAATAAGCAGGGTGACAATATACAGCCTTGACGTACTCCTTTTCCTATTTGAAACCAGTCTGTTGTTCCATGTCCAGTTCTAACTGTTGCTTCCTGACCTGCATATAGGTTTCTCAAGAGGAAGGTCAGATGGTCTGGTATTCCCGTCTCTTGAAGAATTGTCCACAGTTTGTTGTGATCCACACAGTCAAAGGCTTTGGCATAGTCAATAATGCAGAAATAGATGTTTTTCTGCAACTCTCTTGCTTTTTCAATGACCCAGCAGATGTTGGCAATTCTATCTCTGGTTCCTCTGCCTTTTCTAAAACCAGCTTGAACATCAGAAAGTTCACAGTTCACGTATTGCTGAAGCCTGGCTCGGAGAATTTTGAGCATTACTTTCCTAGCATGTAAGATGAGTGCAATTGTGCAGTAGTTTGAGCATTCTTTGGCATTGCCTTTCTTTGGGATTGGAGTGAAAACTGACTTTTTTGAGTCCTGTGGCCACTGCTGAGTTTTCCCACTTTGCTGGCATATTGAGTGCAGCACTTTCACAGCATCATTTTCCAGGATTTGGGATAGCTCAACAGGAATTCCATCACCTCCACTAGCTTTGTTCGTAGTGATACTTTCTAAGGCCCACTTGACTTCACATTCAAGGATGTCAGGCTCTAGGTGAGTGACCACACCATCGTGATTATCTGGGTCATGAAGATCTTTTTTGTACAGTTCTTCTGTGTATTCTTGCCACCTCTTCTTAATATCTTCTGCTTCTGTTAGGTCCATACCATTTCTGTCCTTTTACAAGCCCATTTTTGCATGAAATTTCCCTTGCTATCTCTAATTTTCTTGAAGAGATCTCTCGTCTTTCCCATTCCATTGTTTTCCTCTATTTCTTTGCATTGATCCCTGAGGAAGGCTTTCTTATCTCTCCTTGCTATTCTTTGGAACTCTGCATTCAGATGCTTATATCTTTCCTTTTCTCCTTTGCTTTTCACTTCCCTTCTTTTCACAGCTATTTGTAAGGCCTCATCAGACAGCCTTTTTGCTTTTTTGCATTTCTTTTCCATGGGGATGGTCCTGATTCCTGTCTCCTGACAATGCCGTGAACCTCCATCATAATTCATCAGGTATTATATCAGATCTAGGGCCTTAAATCTATTTCTCACTTCCACTGTATAATCATAAGAGATTCGATTTAGGTCATACCTGAATGGTCTAGTGGTTTTCCCCACTTTCTTCAATTTAAGCCTGAATTAGGCAATAAGGAGTTCATGATCTGAGCCACAGTCAGCTCCTGGTCTTGTTTTTGCTGACTGTATAGAGCTTCTCCATCTTTGGCTGCAAAGAATATAATCACTCTAATTTCGGTGTTGACCATCTGGTGATGTCCATGTGTAGAGTCTTCTTTTGTGTTGTTGGAAGAGAGTGTTTGTTATGACCAGTGTGTTCTCTTGACAAAACTCTATTAGCCTTTGCCCTGCTTCATTCCGTACTCCAAGGTCAAATTTGCCTTTTACTCCAGGTGTTTCTTGACTTCTTACTTTTGCCTTCCAGTGCCCTATAATAAAAAGGACATCTTTTTTTGAGTGTTATTTCTAAAAGGTCTTGTTGGTCTTCATAGAACTGTTCAACTTCAGCTTCTTCAGCATTACTGGTTGGGGCATAGTCTTGGATTACTGTGATATTGAATGGTTTGCCTTGGAAATGAACAGAGTTCATTCTGTCGTTTTTGAGATTGCATCCAAGTACTGCATTTCAGACTCTTTTGTTGACCATGATGGCTACTCCATTTCTTCTAAGGGATTCCTGCCCACAGTAGTAGATATAATGGTCATCTGATTTAAATTCACCCATTCCAGTCCGTTTTAGTTTTCTGATTCCTAGAATGTTGACGTTCACTCTTGCCATCTCCTGTTTGACCACTTCCAATTTGTTTTGATTCATGGACATAACATTCCAGGTTCCTATGCAATATTACTCTTTACAGCAACGGACCTTGCTTCTATCACCATCCACATCCACAACTGGGTATTGTTTTTGCTTTGGCTCCATCCCTTCATTCTTTCTGTTGCTATTTCTCCACTGATCTCCAGTAGCATATTGGGCACCTACTGACCCGGGGGTTCCCCTTTCAGTATCCTATCATTTTGCCTTTTCATACTGTTCATAGGGTTCTCAAGGCAAGAATACTGAAGTGGTTTGCCATTCCCTTCTCCAGTGGGCCACATTCTGTTAGACCTCTGCATCATGACGCCCGCCCCCCCCCCCGCCCCCGTCTTGGGTGGCCCCACACAGCATAGTTTCATCGAGTTAGACAAGGCTGTGGTCCGTGCGATCAGATTGGCTAGTTTTCTGTGATTATGGTTTTAGTGTGTCTGCCCTCTGATGCCCTCTCTCAACACCTACCATCTTGCTTGGGTTTCTCTTACCTTGGACTAGAACCCACATGCAGGAAGGCCAAGAGGAACTAATCCACATCCAAGGTCAGGAGGGGCTGCCATGAGGAGATACCCCTCGTTCAAGGTAAGGAGCAGCAGCTGCGCTTTGCTGGATCAGCTGTGAAGAGATATCCCATGTCCAAGTTAAGAGAAACCCAAATAAGATGGTAGGTGTTGCGAGAGGGCATTTTATGTTACAGGAAAAATATCATCTTAAGTATTCTTAACATATAAACATACATACACAAGAACACAAAGAAAATTTTAGAGATGATGGACTTGTAGGTTGGTTGTGGTGATGGTATAATAGGTATATGCATTTGCCCAAACACATAAAGATGTATATATCAAATGTGTGCAAATGAATTACTTTTGACCTGGAAAAAGGATGATTTACAAATTGTGAAGTTGTTGGAGCATTGAAAGCTGCACTCACCTGTTCTAATGCTCTTAAACCTGGTGAATAGGAAGATCTGTCAAAGCTTTCAGGCTGTTCCTGCCTCTGTAGATTTCTGTATTCCTACTTCTCTTTTTCACTGTATACTTGCCTCTGTGGATTTCCCTTTGTGGTGTCCTTCTGTCATATATTCTCTTTCCCTAAGTAGTATCACTTTATATATAGATAGATACATGCATATAGATATAGATAGAGTACATATACATGCGTTTTCTGTATACAGAATTAAAAATATATTCTGTATTACTAGAATAGCATAGTTTCTTACATATCATATATTTTATAGCTCTTAAGTCATTTTATTGACTATGCCAAAGCCTTTGACTGTGTGGATCACAACAAACTGTGGAAAAGTTTTAAAGAGATGGGAATACCAGACCACCTGACCTTCCTCTTGAGAAACCTATATGCAGGTCAGGAAACAACAGTTAGAACTGGACATGGAACAGCAAACTGGTTCCAAATAGGAAAAGGAGTACATCAAGGCTGTATATTGTCACCCTGCTTATTTAACTTCTATGCAGAGTACATCATGAGAAACGCTGGGCTGGAAGGAGCACAAGCTGGAATCAAGATTACTGGGAAAAATATCAATAACCTCAGATATGCAGATGACACCACCCTTATGGCAGAAAGTAAAGAACTAAAGAGCCTCTTGATGAAAGTGAAAGAGGAGAGTGAAAAAGTTGGCTTAAAGCTCAACATTCAGAAAACAAAGATCATGGCATCCAGTCCCATCAGTTCATGGGAAATAGATGGGGAAATGGTGGAAACAGTGGCTGACTTTGTTTTTCTGGGCTCCAAAATCACTGCAGATGGTGATCAGAGCCATGAAATTAAAAGATGCTTTTTCCTTGGAAGGAAAGTTATGACCAACCTAGACAGCATATTCAAAAGCAGAGACATTACTTTGTCAATATATGTCCATCTAATCAAGGCTATGGTTTTTCCAGTGGTCATGTATGGATGTGAGAGTTGGACTGTGAAGAAAGCTGAGCACCGAAGAATTGATGCTTTTGAACTGTGGTGTTGGAGAAGACTCTTGAGAGTCCCTTGGACTGCAAGGAGATCCAACTAGTCCATCCTAAAGGAGATCAGTCTTGGATGCTCATTGGTAGGGCTGATGTTGAAGCTGAAACTGCAATACTTTGGCCACCTGATTCGAACAGCTGACTCATTTGAAAAGACCCTGATGCTGGGAAAGATTGAGGGCAGGAGGAGAAGGGGATGACAGCAGATGAGATGGTTGGATGGCATCACCGACTCAATGGATATGGGTTTGGGTGGACTCCGGGAGTTAGTGGTGGACAGGGAGGCCTGGCATGCTGTGGTTCATGGGGTCGCAAAGAGTAGGACATGGCTGACTGAACTGAGTCATTTAAAAATTTTTAAAGATGAATGAAATTGTTTAAGTTTCTACTTAATTAAAACAATGAACAACAGCAACAAAGAAACAGAATTGTTACCTGTCTAGCATCTAGTTCATTGCATGTGTGCAAGCACTTGCACATATATGCATGATTGTGGTGGTGGGTAAAGATTAAAGGTAGCACAAAGACTTCGAATAGAAGACATATTCTTCATTTCTGTTTAAGAAGAGTGAAATAGGTTATGCCTCAGTCATCCACTGTAGCTCTAAGTAAAGAATAGAAAAATGAAAAAAGATTATAATACTGCAGACTGAAGTATCTTATTTATTCATTATATTAACTCTTTCTTACTAAGAGTTGGTTCTAATGTTTTAGTTTATTTTTCTCCAGAAAGAGAAATAAATATTTCTGTCACCTTCATAAGCTACCTAGAAGTTAACAGATTTTCTGAAATTTTTTATTAATTAATTCCAAAGCAATCTTGAGAAATAACAATCCTGGGAAGTATCACACATCCTGATTTTGAACTGTATTATAAAGCTATAGTAATTAAAGCAGTATGGTATTGGCCTAAAAACACACATAGATAAATGGAACAGAATAGAGAGTCCTGAAATAAATCTGTGGTCAATTAATTTACAACAAATGAGCCAAGAATATAGAATGAAAAAAGACAGTCTTTTCAATAAATAGTGTTCAAAAAACTGGACAGCCATATTCAAAAGAATGAAACTATATCACTATCTTGTACCATGCACAAAAATGAACTCAACATGAATGAAAATCTTGAATGTAAAAACTGAAACCATACAACCACTGAAAGAAAACATGGGTGGTAAGGTCCTTGATATAGGCTTTGCAGATGATTTCTTGAACCTGACACCAAAAGAAAAAGCAACAAAAGCAAAACTAAACAGCTGGGACTACATCAAACTAAAAAGCTTCTGTACAGCAAAGGCAACTATTAACAGAACAGCCTACTGAATGGGAAAAAATATTTGCAAATTGTATATCTGATAGGGAGTTAATATCCAAAATATATAGAGAACTCATACAACTCACTAGCAAAAAAAAAAAAAAAAAAAAAAATCCGATTAAAATTGGGCAGAGAATCTAAACAGACATCTCTCCAAAAGAAGATATACAGATGGCCACAAAGCATGTGAAAACATGCTCAATGTCATTGATAATCAGAGAAAGGCAAATTAAAACACTAAAAGTGCTCAACATCACCAATCATTAGGGAAAAATGCAAATCAAAATAATGAAATATCACTTCACACCTGTTAGAAAGGCTGTTATCAAAAAGACAAGAAATAATAAGTGTTGGCAAGGATGTAGAGAAAAATGAACACTTGTACATTGTTACTAGGAATGTAATTTAGTGCAGTCACTATGGAAAACAGTATGGAAATTCTTTAAAATATTAAAAATAGAACATATATGATACACAATTCCATTTCTGGGTAATTTTTCAAAGAAAACCAGAACACTAATTTGAAAAGATATATGCATTACAGTATTAATACAATAGTCAAGACATGGAAATAACTTAAGTGTTCATTAATGGATGAATGGATAAAGAAGATGTGATATACATATATATATATATATATATATATATATATATACACACACATATACATGAATATTACATAGCCATAAAAAAGAATTAAAATTTTCCATTTGTGACAACCTGAATGGACCTTGAAGGCATTATGCTAAGTGAAATAAGTCAGAGAAAGACAAATACAATATGACCTCTCTTGTATAAAGAATTTGAAAGACAAAAACAGCTTATAAACAAACAAGCCAAGTTCATAGATATAGAAAACAGACTGGTAGTTGAAGGAAGTTGAAGTGGGACAAAGGCATAAAACTTTTTTAAAAATTTTAAATAATTAGAATAAAAATTTTAAAATAAAATAATAAAATTATTGAGAGGGTAACAGGCAGGAAGGCCAGGGGTCTCCAAATGGAGGAAATAGTGTCTGCAAGTGTCAGACATATTTATCTCTCTTAAGCGGCAGGAGGAAACAAACTAGCGATATTTTTTCCTTCTCTATACAAATTTAAAAAGAGGTTTCTCTTAAAATACAGCGTTGCCATAATGACACCTGGTTTCACCTGAAGTTAACTATTCTCAAACCTAGAGATAACCAGTGCATTTTTCTTATGGAAATGTTTGTCTTAAGCTATGCTAATGTGCTATGCATTTACCCCAAACTCTGTCTTCAAG
Organism: Bos javanicus; assembly: GCF_032452875.1. Classification (NCBI taxonomy): domain Eukaryota; kingdom Metazoa; phylum Chordata; class Mammalia; order Artiodactyla; family Bovidae; genus Bos; species Bos javanicus. The sequence continues at coordinate 19,620,894 of NC_083882.1, read as the reverse complement.
TCGGTTCCGCCTCTTGGCTCAGAACCTACCTGACAAACTAGTATGTTATACTCAGATATTGTTCCTCTAATCTACATAAATGAAACTATTTGTATGATGGCCTACCCTTCTTCAAGATTCAAGTTAATCATTTTATGGCCCAGGATGAACCATTTGGTGCCAAGATTATCCCAAAATGCATCTTATGGGTGAGAGGCCTGGTGCCATTCTGAGTTTTAAGACATTCCTTTCTTTCATTAACAGACTGCTAGTGACTAAATAACATCCAGCTGAACACTAGCAGGGGGGTACTCTCTTTGCCGCCTTCTGATGCCTATGTCAGAAGCTTTCTCTATCTCCTTTACACTTTAATAAAACTTTATTACACAAAAGCTCTGACCATCAAGCCTCATCTCTGGCCCCGGATTGAATTCTTCTCCTCCGGGGGCCAAGAATCCCAGCGTCTTTGTGTGATTCAACAACAACCTTTCATTATATTATGGATTTTAGAATATATGACTGGGTTCATTTGCTCTGTCTTTCAATTTTAAAAATAAACATAAGACTGACTGGAAGAGTGTGAACAGGAAGGGTCTTTCTTTCCAGTTATTGGAAATACTTATTATAAAGCCTTGTGAAACATAATCTAAATTATACTTCAATCAGATTTCAATGTTTTCTTTCTGAGGAGAGCATCTGGAGAATAATTTGGCTTTATTTACTACAATAAGATGGCTTTTGTGAATTATTTAAAATTACATTTCATAAGTGTTGAAAAGGATAACAAAGTTATCAGCACCTGAAGTTGCTTGTGGTCATCAAGTGAGGGCAATTCATTCTTAAAGGAACCATCCATATCAACTATCAAGATGAGACTATATCTGAATGATATAAATAAATCTTTTCTGGTCTATTTTGGCAAAACCTTCAATAGCTATTTATATAACTGGCTGTCAAAATCCTGTTTTTGGTTGCAAACAGATTGAACCAGATCAGAGGCAGGATAGGAGTCTACATCCCCACATAGATAGCATGTCACTTCCCTATCTCAAAATTCTCAAGGCTTTCCCATTGCTTATGCATAGTGATCAGACTTCTTACCTGTATGATCTGGGCTCCAACCAGCTTCTCTCTCATTTCTCATCTTCTCAAGCTTGTTTTCAACCAGCTTCAAATGTGCCATGCTCTCTTTCTCTCATCCCCCAGTCTTTGATCTAGTTTTTCTTCTTGATGTAATCTCCCTTTATCCCTTCTCTCATCTTGTGCCTGTAGTCTGGCTTAATCGCGTGTCAGTTTAAATGTCACTTCCTTCAGGATGTTTTCTGTCATACCCAAAGTTCATGTCAGTTTTTCCCTAAATTCTCCAACACCCAAAACACCCATTTCCCCTCCACAGCACTTTCACAGACTTGTGATTGCCATCTCCTTGCCTGCACGTCCTGATGAATGAGAAGCACTGTGATTGTGAAAGAAGTGGATAGGTGGAGTGTTAAGGAAGGCTAAGTAGAGAGGTTTGATCCAAAATACAGTGTATTGGGTAGATACGTCAGTGGTACTAGCTAAGGGCTGCAGGTAACTGTCACTGAGACAAGCAATGCCCACAGGCAGGGGTCTGGCTTTGTGTTTCAAGTACCTCATATGGGAATTAGCATTCAGAACACAGACTCTGATCCTTGGGAAGGTTGCCTAATGTAAGGGAGAAGTCTAGCCCTAGGGAAATCTGTCTGGGTCAAGATATTAAACTAAGATAGGGATCCAATTACCAGAATTGGTGTTTAATACACATGTTGGGCATTCAGAACAAAGTGTGAACACAGCTATGAGGCCTGAAACACAAGGTCAGAATGGAGCTAGAGCAAGACCAGTGATACAGAACTTAGGAATCCTATACTTCTTGAAATTGATGAAAATATTTGGCTCTAGAGCCTGGGGAAAGCTATACCTGAAGATGAAAGTGAAAGGATACCATAATCAGAATAATTTGAGGACAAGGACCAAGGAATTCATTATCCCTGTTAGGGAATTCAATCACCAGGAAAGCCAAACTGACTTGAAGCCAGGCTGCACCTTCACACAGACTATCCCCTGGGCAATCCACTTCAGTGCTGACAAGGGAAGCAAGGCGAGAACAGACTCCCGTCTGCAATGTGCACTATATTTATTATTTCCTCTAAGATTGTCTTATTCTAGAAAAAATTTTCAGAAAACTTTTCGTCCTTTTCATGCCTGTCTGATGGTGTGCTTGCCAAATGACATTTGTAAGGTACATTCTATGTCTGATTTGGTCTGAGTCATCACACTTTTAGGAGAGACATTCCATGGTCAAAGAATTTCAGAGAAGAATTTGTTCATGATATTTCACTAGATGCCATCCTGATATTTACCATTTGGTCAAGCCTCCAATAAAAAGCTCTCTGGATAAGCCAGAAAGGAATCATTTTAACTGAGATCAGCCAGAAAAGATCTTAGTCTTTAGACAAAATAAGGCCAAGCAACCAAAAATAGTGTCAAATATATAACAGACATAAGGAATTCATCATGATAACCTTATGGAGAGTTTCGTCCAGAAATCAATACTTCCTAACTTTGTATTTAAGCCCTGGAATTGGATCTAACTCAAACTTCACAAATTTTTCCTTCATGTTGAGATATATATATATATATATATATATATATATGTATTTTAACATAAAGATAAAGGAAGGGGACTTAATAGTAGTGAGACAATGCATTCTCAGAAACTGGGAGTGTTGAAGAATTACTTGATTTAAGAATTCCAAAAGCATTTTCCAGCCGTGTTGGCAACAGGTTTGTTTTTTTTTTTTAAAGCAAGCAGGAAAAGGCTATATAGCGAAAGGGGTCAGTAGTTTGTTTGTTTTGCTTGCAAACACCCTTCATTATTCTGCTGAGGTCTGTAGAAATATCTCCCTATTGCAATAAGCCCTGAACTTTCTTAGAGTAGGGACTGCATTTCACTCACCTCCTTATCTCTTGTGTGACACCGAGAACAGGTATTCAATAAATATTTGTTGAACAATGGAATGAATGAATGAACAAATCAGTTTGCACATGATAATTCCCCAAGAAGCACTGACAGGAAGATATTCCCTTTCCTACATGAGGAGGAAAGGATAAATTGGCCTAGCTGACATGCTAAAAGCAGAACCACTCAGAAACAGGTCCAGCAAGAGGAACACTGGTTCAAGCAGCTTAGAGAGAAATTAATTAGCTATGAGGGAACTGTTCTCTGTGACAGCTCCCCAAACACCTTCACTCTTCTCTTTACAGTTGCCCTGAATACTCTGCACTTACCATAGCCTTTTCTCATTTGAGACTTAGAAGTATCAGGCCTTTCAGTTCAGTTCAGTTCAGTCTCTAGTTGTGTCCGACTCTTTGCGACCCCATAAATCGCAGCAGCCAGGCCTCCCTGTCCATCACCAACTCCCGGAGTTCACTCAGACTCATGTCCATTGAGTTAGTGATGCCATCCAGCCATCTCATCCTCTGTCGTACCCTTCTCCTCCTGCCCCCAATCCCTCCCAGCATCAGAGTCTTTTCCAATGAGTCAACTCTTGGCATGAGGTGGCCAAAGTACTGGAGTTTCAGCTTTAGCATCATTCCTTCCAAAGAAATCCCAGGGCTGATCTCCTTCAGAATGGACTGGTTGGATCTCCTTGCAGTCCAAGGGACACTCAAGAGTCTTCTCCAACACCACAGTTCAAAAACATCAATTCTTCGGCGCTCAGCCTTCTTCACAGTCCAACTCTCACATCCATACATGGCCACTGGAAAAACCATAGCCTTGACTAGATGGATCTTTGCTGGCAAAGTAATGTCTCGGCTTTTGAGTATGCTATCTAGGTTGGACATAACTTTCCTTCCAAGGAGTAAGCGTCTTTTAATTTCATGGCTGCAGTCACCATCTGCAGTGATTTTGGAGTCCCCAAAAATAAAGTCTGGCACTGTTTCCCCTCTTTCCCCATCTATTTCCCATGAAGTGATGGGACCAGATGCCATGATCTTCGTTTTCTGAATGTTGAACTTTAAGCCAACTTTTTCACTCTCCACTTTCACTTTCATCAAGAGGCTTTTTAGTTCCTCTTCACTTTCTGCCATAAGGGTGGTATCATCTGCATATTTGAGGTTATTGATATTTTTCCTGGCAGGCCTTTAGAGAGTGTGAAATGAGAACAGAAACAAAAGGCACTCCTTGAGATCAAGCCTGTACCTACAGGTAGCCTGCTGCTTTACTTAAACTTGTCTTGTCTAATGCTCAAGTGATCATAAAATAACGGGTATTAGTGCTCTTACCACTAGGCGATAGAGGAAACTGAAGTGTAGACACGGTAGGTAACTTGTCTACAGTTGCACAGCTAACCAATGGGGTTTCTGGTTCCAGAGTCCTCATCTTTAGTCCCCACTGAGAAATATGGATGTTTTCACAATTTTGCCTCATCTTAGAACCATCACCTCATCACTTTTTTGCCAGAAGGGAAAAAATATTTTCTGAACAGACAGCACTTTAGGAAACTCATTTCAGTTGTTTCACTGAACCCTCCTGCTATTCTGAAGGCATGTAAGGTCAAGTGCGTGGGGCAGAGTTAGGGCAAATGGGAAATCAGAGGTGATCTGGAAGCATTTTCAAGCCTTGTAGAGCTGAATTAACAGATGTGTCAATGGGCGGGAAAGCTGAACTTGGAAAGGCAGGGTGCTTGCCAGCTTTCACCTTCCTGTCTTTTCACGGTCACAGCCCTCCTTGCAGCCAGGCATTTCTAGCTCCAGTGGCCTCCACTGTCACAGGGTCTTCATCTGCCTGACCATAATGAGCAATTTGCTCTGATCTATGAATAGAAATAGGAATTTAATTCACTTTAGTAGCATTTCAAGAAGGGAGATGCTTAAATAAGCTGTTTGGTGTCCTCTACATTACTACTGAAGGTTAATCACTCCCCAATAAGCATACTTGAGCTCCAAACTATGTTCTTGAGAAAATAGATTAATTAAACCACACGTGGCAATTACTTGTAGTTTAGTGGGCTTCTAGCTGTAGCAACATTACCAAGTAATATTTTTTTCTAAGTTAACCAGCTCTTAAATTTCTGTTTTCAAGTGAATGTGGTATTTATTAGTTTCTGCTAATTTTGTTTCCTATTGAAAATGGAAAGAGGGTGTCATCTGACTGAAATCTGAAATTGATGTTATGTAGTATAACTTATTCTCCCAATAAAACTCTTGCTTCAGAAGTTAGTTTCCACTTAAGTTCTAAATATATAAATATTTCTGATATTTTAGAAATGTGGCTCTAGTACATCCATGTAGATGGAATGTTTCACAGTCACTTAAAATCCTGTATTTATTGACATGAGATAATGTTGATAATATAATGTGAGTGGGAAAATAGAGTTTATGTAGAGAATGAGCATTATTTTCAAAATATAATTCTGTATGTTCACAGGCATATACATAGGGAAAGCAACTAGAAATATGCTGGATATCTCTGGATGATGGGTTTTAGACAGTTTTAAATTTTTAAACTTTTCTGTATTTTCTATTTTTTTGTGATAGATATATATTATTTTCATGTTTTGTTTATTAATAGTGTGTAGAATATAAGCAGGTCAGGAAGCAACAAGTTAGAACTGGACATGGAACAACAGACTGTTTCCAAATAGGAAAAGGAGTACATCAAGGCTGTATATTGTCACCCTGCTTATTTAACTTATATGCAGAACACATCATGAAAAATGCTGGGCTGGGAGAAACATAAGCTGATTGCTGGGAGAAATATCAATAGCCTCAGATATGCAGATGACACCACGTTTATGGCAGAAAGTAAAGAAGAACTAAAAAGACTCTCGATGAAGGTGAAAGAGGAGAGTGAAAAAGTAGTCTTAAAGCTCAACATTCAGAAAACTAAGATCATGGCATCTGGTCCCATCACTTCTTGGCAAATATATGGGGAAACAGTGGCTGACTTTATTTTTCTGGGCTCCAAGACCCCTGCAGATGGTGACTGCAGCCATGAAATTAAAAGACACTTACTCCTTGGAAGGAAAGTTATGAGCAACCTAGACAGCGTATTAAAAAGCAGAGATATCACTTTGTCAACAAAGGTCCGTCTAGTCAAGACTATGGTTTTTCCAGTGGTCATATAGGGATGTGAGAGTAGGACTGTGAAGAAAGCTGAGCACTGAAGAATTGATGCTTTTGAACTGTCATGTGGGAGAAGACTCTTGACAGTCCCTTGGACTGCAAGGAGATCCAACCAGTCCATCCTAAAGGAGATCAGTCCTGAGTGTTCATTGGAAGGATTGATGTTGAACCTGAAACTCCAATACTTTGGCCACCTCATGCGATGAGTTGACTCATTTGAAAAGACCCTGATGCTGGGAGGGATTGCGGGCAGGAGGAGAAGGGAACGACAGAGGATGAGATGGCTGGATGGCATCACCGACTCGATGGACATGAGTTTGGGTAAACTCCGGGAGTTGGTGATGAACAGGGAGGCCTGGTGTGCTGCAATTCATGGGGTCATGAAGAGTCAGACATGACTGAGTGGCTGCACTGAACTGAACTGAGATTATAAGTGTCTTATTTTAAACTGAAACTCTACAGATAGAATTGATATACCCTTTAAATATCTAACCATTTCAGTCCCTCACCAGAGAATAACATTGTTACTAATTTTGATGAATAGCAGAGTAAATCAAAAGTGACACTATGGACACTTTGGGCCTTGCACGGTATTCTTGTAGCATCTTTGTCCTCTATCCACTAAAGGCCCTTAACATCCACCTCTCAGTTATGATCACCAAAATGTCTCAGCGGACAAAATTCCCCTCTTTTTGAGAACACGGATGTATAGCCTCCAAGTCCTTTTTTCTTAGTATTGGTGCACATACATACTCATATAGAAATATATCGTTAAAATATAAACTATCTTATTCTGAACATATGTATCAGTTCAGTTAGTTCAGTCACTCAGTCGTGTCCAACTCTTTGAAATCACATGAATCACAGCATGCCAGGCCTCCCTGTCCATCACCAACTCCTGGAGTTCACCCAAACTCTGGAAGTTCACTGATGTGCATCGAGTCGGTGATGTCATCCAGCCATCTCATCCTCTGTTGTCCCCTTCTCCTGCTGCCCCTAAATCCCTCCCAGCATCAGGGTCTTTTCCAATGAGTCAACTCTTTGCGTGAGGTGGCCCAAGTACTGGAGTTTCAGCCTCAGCATCAGTCCTTCCAATGAACACCCAGGACTAGTCTCCTATAGGATGGGCTGTTTGGATCTCGTTGAAGTCCAAGTGACTCACAGAGTCTTATCTAGCACCACAGCTCAAAAGCATCAATTCTTCAGTGCTAGCTTTCTTCACAGTACAACTCTCACATCCATACATGACCACTGGAAAAGCCATAGCCTTGACAAGACAGACTTTGGTGGCAAAGTAATATCTCTGCTTTTTAATAAGCTATCTAGGTTGGTCATAACTTTCCTTCAAAGGAGTAAGCATCTTTTAATTTCATGGCTGCAGTCGCCATCTGCAGTGATCTTGGAGCCCCCAAAAATAAAGTCAGCCACTGTTTCCAATGTTTCCCCATCTATTTCCCATGAAGCGATGGGACCAGATGCCATGATCATAGTTTTCTCAATGTTGAGCTTTAAGCCAACTTTTTCACTCTCCTCTTTCACTTTCATCAGAGGCTTTTGAGTTCCTCTTCACTTTCTGCCATAAGGGTGGTGTCATCTGCATATCTGAGGTTATTGATATTTCTCCCGGCAATCTTGATTCCAGCTTGTGCTTCTTCCAGTCCAGCATTTCTCATGATGTACTCTGCATATAAGTTAAATAAGCAGGGTGACAATATACAGCCTTGACGTACTCCTTTTCCTATTTGGAACCAGTCTGTTGTTCCATGTCCAGTTCTAACTGTTGCTTCCTGACCAGCATACAGATTTCTCAAGAGGCAGGTCAGGTGGTCTGGTATTCCCATCTCTTTCAGAATTTTCCACAGTTTATTGTGATCCACACAGTCAAAGGCTTTGGCATAGTCAATAAAGCAGAAATAAATGTTTTTATGGAATTCTCTTGCTTTTTCCATGATCCAGCAGATGTTGGCAGTTTGATCTCTGGTTCCTCTGCCTTTTCTAAAACCAGCTTAAACATCAGAAAGTTCACAGTTCACATATTGCTGAAGCCTGGCTTGGAGAATTTTGAGCATTACTTTACCAGCAAGTGAGAGGAGTGCAATTGTGCAGTAGTTTGAGCATTCTTTGGCATTGCCTTTCTTTGGGATTGGAATGAAAACTGACCTTTTCCAGTCCTGTGGCCACTGCTGAGTTCTCCAAATTTGCTGGCATATTGAGTTCTGCACTTTCACAGCATCATCTTTGAGGATTTGGGATAGTTCAACTGGAATTCCATCACCTCCACTAGCTTTGTTCGTAGTGATGCTTTCTAAGGCCCACTTGACTTCACATTCCAGGATGTCTGGCTCTAGGTGAGTGATCACACCATCGTGATTATCTTGGTCATGAAGATCTTTTTTGTACAGTTCTTCTGTGTATTCTTGCCACCTCTTCTTAATATCTTCTGCTTCTGTTAGGTCCATACCATTTCTGTCCTTTATTGAGCCCATCTTTGCATGAAATGTTCCCTTCAGTTCAGTTCAGTTCAGTCCCTCAGTTGTGTTCGACTCTTTGTGACCCCATGAATCGCAGCATGCCAGGCCTCCCTGTCCATCACCATCTCCTGGAGTTCACTCAAACTCACGTCCATTGAGTCAGTGATGCCATCCAGCCATCTCATCCTCTGTCGTCCCCTTCTCCTCCTGCCCCCAATCCCTCCCAGCATCAGAGTCTTTTCCAATGAGTCAACTCTTTGCATGAGGTTTAGCATCATTCCTTCCAAAGAAATCCCAGGGCTGATCTCCTTCAGAATGGACTGGTTAGATCTCCTTGTACTCCAAGGGACTCTCAAGAGTCTTCTCCAACACCACAGTTCAAAAGCATCAGTTCTTTGGTGCTCAGCTTTCTTCACAGTCCAACTCTCACATCCATACATGACCACTTGTAAAACCATAGCCTTGACTAGACAGACCTTTGTTGGCAAAGTAATGTCTCTGCTTTCCAATATGCTATCCAGGTTGGTCATAACTTTTCTTCCAAGGAGTATGCGTCTTGGTGTCTCTAATTCTTGTAGAGATCTCTAGTCTTACCCATTCTATTGTTGTCCTCTATTTCTTTGCATTGATGTCTGAGGAAGGCTTTATTATCTCTCTTTGCTATTCTTTGGAACTCTGCATTCAAATGGGAACATATGTGTAACTTACTTTAAACACATTCAATGTTATGCCTTAGTGGCCTTATAAATTAATCTATTGATATACAGATTTCATGTAGTACATTAATAATCATGATCATGCAATCATAATCAAGCCAAAGACTTTTAAGAAACCACCAGCCTACATAAATATAGTGTGGAAGGTGATGACTCTGGGGCATGTTCAACCCTGTAATGAAAGGAAAGCCACTGTGGCTGAGAACTGAATTAAAAGGAAAGAATGAACTCATAGGACATCTCATCTAGGCAATATGTGGGAGATAAAAAGGTATGACCCTTGAATTCCAGGGACAGCAGTTTGCCAGTCCTGAGAATGAAGCTGGTCAAAGGCTTCCCTTACAGTGTTTCCTCACCAGTTACCATAACCCAGCACCAGTCAGTTCTGGGTCCACTTTTCTTTAGCAAAATCTACTACTCCAAATCATCTTTTTTTGATAAAAATGGAGATTTCAGGACCCACATTAAGGCATTTGTTTACCTGTTGAGTTCAGAATCAAATTTTAAAAACAAGATAGTTCATTTCTCTCCCCGAAAGTATATCAGTAAGCTTCAAGAAATGGAGCACTGACAGATCTCCAGAAGCTCTCAGCCCCACATGCCTCTTCCTTATCCCAACTCCAATCCTTCAGTAATGGCTGTCTTCACTTTCTCGGTGGTCATATTCCTGATTTTCTTTATGGTTTACATCCCTCAACAATATGGCAGCTCTGCTTACTTTAGACCTTATTCAGATAAAGCAACTATTTTCTTTTGGTTTTGCTTCTTTCACTCATTGGTATTTTTATTTACACTGTCAGCCAAAGTTGCAATTTCATCATGTTTATTACTGTAGGTACACTATATTATGAATATGTGAAATTTATTTATGCTTTCTTAGAGAAGGCAATAGCACCCCATTCCAGTACTCTTGCCTGGATAATCCCATGGATGGAGGAGCCTGGTAGGCTGCAGTCCATGGGATTGCTAAGAGTTGGACACGACTGAGAGACTTCACTTTCACTTTTCACTTTCCTGCATTGGAGAAGGAAATGGCAACCCACTCCAGTGCTCTTGCCTGGAGAATCCCAGGGACAGTGGAGCCTGGTGGGCTGCTGTCTATGAGGTCGCACAGAGTCAGACACAACTGAAGCAACTTAGCAGCAGCGGCAGCAGCAGCAGGATTTATACTTTCTACTTTTTCTGGATATTTGGACTTTTCCAATTTTATTTTTTTACAATTCTGCTCTATATATGTGTGTGTGTGTGTGTGTGTGCGTGCGCATGTGTGTGTGTGTGTATTCCTCTTTATGGATCCTGGGCATAAGTATGCAAGTTTTTCTAGACTCTGTAACTAAAAGTGGACTGACCCATGTCAGATGATCTGAATGTGATTTAACCTCCTGAAAGCTCAAAAGAAAAATTCTATTCCTTACTTCCTCACCAACACTTTGATTTTCAAAGGCATTAAAATGTTGACATGGCTTTTGCCTTTTAATATTATTCAACAGAATATAAACACTGATGAATAGGATAGGTGGATGACATAAAGGCCTCCGTCTTGGGTTCAGTTCAGTTCAGTTCAGTCGCTCAGTCGTGTCTGACTCTTTGCCACCCCATGAACTGCAGCACGCCAGGCCTCCCTGTCCATCACCAACTCGCGGAGTTCACCCAGACTCACGTCCATCCAGTCAGTGATGCCATCCAGCCATCTCATCCTCGGTCGTCACCTTCTCCTCCTGCCCCCAATCCCTCCCAGCATCAGTCTTTTCCAATGAGTCAACGCTTCGCAGGAGGTGGCCAAAGTACTGGACTATCAGCTTTAGTATCATTCCTTCCAAAGAAATCCCAGGGCTGATCTCCTTCAGAATGGACTGGTTGGATCTCCTTGCAGTCCAAGGGACTCTCAAGAGTCTTCTCCAACACCGCAGTTCAAAAGCATCAATTCTTTGGCGCTCAGCCTTCTTCACAGTCCAACTCTCACATCCATACATGACCACAGGAAAAACCAAGCCTTGACTAGATGAACGTTTGTTGGCAAAGTAATGTCTCTGCTTTTGAATATGCTATCTAACTTGGTCATAACTTTCCTTCTAAGAAGTAAGCGTCTTTTAATTTCCTGGCTGCAGTCACCATCTGCAGTGATCTTGGAGCCCCCAAAAATAAAGTCTGACACTGTTTCCACTGTTTCCCCATCTATTTCCCATGAAATGACGGGACCGGATGTCATGATCTTTGTTTTCTGAATGTTGAGATTTAAGCCAACTTCTTCACTCTCCACTTTCACTTTCATCAAGGGGATTTTTAGTTCCTCTTCACTTTCTGCCATAAGGGTGGTGTCATCTGCATATCTGAGGTTATTGATATTTCTCCCGGCAATCTTGATTCCAGCTTGTGCTTCTTCCAGTCCAGCATTTCTCATGATGTATTCTGCATATAAGTTAAATAAGCAGGGTGACAATATACAGCCTTGACGTACTCCTTTTCCTATTTGGAACCAGTCTGTTGTTCCATGTCCAGTTCTAACTGTTGCTTCCTGACCAGCATACAGATTTCTCAAGAGGCAGGTCAGGTGGTCTGGTATTCCCATCTCTTTCAGAATTTTCCACAGTTTATTGTGATCCACACAGTCAAAGGCTTTGGCATAGTCAATAAAGCAGAAATAAATGTTTTTATGGAATTCTCTTGCTTTTTCCATGATCCAGCAGATGTTGGCAATTTGATCTCTGGTTCCTCTGCCTTTTCTAAAACCAGCTTGAACATCAGAAAGTTCACAGTTCACATATTGCTGAAGCCTGGCTTGGAGAATTTTGAGCATTACTTTACCAGCAAGTGAGAGGAGTGCAATTGTGCAGTAGTTTGAGCATTCTTTGGCATTGCCTTTCTTTGGGATTGGAATGAAAACTGACCTTTTCCAGTCCTGTGGCCACTGCTGAGTTCTCCAAATTTGCTGGCATATTGAGTGCCACACTTTCACAGCATCATCTTTGAGGATTTGGGATAGCTCAACTGGAATTCCATCACCTCCACTAGCTTTGTTCGTAGTGATGCTTTCTAAGGCCCACTTGACTTCACATTCCAGGATGTCTGGCTCTAGGTGAGTGATCACACCATCGTGATTATCTTGGTCATGAAGATCTTTTTTGTACAGTTCTTCTGTGTATTCTTGCCACCTCTTCTTAATATCTTCTGCTTCTGTTAGGTCCATACCATTTCTGTCCTTTATCGAGCCCATCTTTGCATGAAATGTTCCCTTGGTATCTCTAATTTTCTTGAAGAGATCTCTAGTCTTTCCCATTCTGTTGTTTTCCTCTATTTCTTTGCATTGATCACTGAGGAAGGCTTTCTTATCTCTCCTTGCTATTCTTTGGAACTCTGCATTCAGATGCTTATATCTTTCCTTTGCTCCTTTGTTTTTCACTTCTCTTCTTTTCGTAGCTATTTGTAAGTCCTCCTCAGACAACCATTTTGCTTTTGTGCAGTTCTTTTCCATGGGGATTGTCTTGATCCCTGTCTCCTGTACAATGTCACGAACCTCCAGCCATAGTTCATCAGGCACTCTATCTATCAGATCTAGGCCCTTAAATCTATTTCTCATTTCCACTGTTTAATCATAAGGGATTTGATTTAGGTCATACCTGAATCGTCTAGTGGTTGTCCCTACTTTCTTCAATTTCAGTCTGAATTTAGCAATAAGGAGTTCATGATCTGAGCCACAGTCAGTTCCTGGTCTTGTTTTTGCTGACTGTATAGAGTTTCTCCATCTTTGGCTGCAAGGAATATAATCAATCTGATTTCGGTGTTGACCATCTGGTGATGTCCATGTATAGAGTCTTCTCTTGTGTTGTTGGAAGAGGGTGTTTGCTATGACCAGTGCATTTTCTTGGAAAAACTCTATTAGCCTTTGCCCTGCTTCATTCCGTACTCCAAGGCCAAATTTGCCTGTTACTCTAGGTGTTTCTTGACTTCTTACTTTTGCATTCCAGGCCCCTATAATGAAAAGGACATCTTTTTTTGGGTGTTAGTTCTAAAAGGTCTTGTAGGTCTTCATATAACCATTCAACTTCAGCTTCTTCAGCATTACTGGTTGGGGCATAGACTTGGATTACTGTGATATTGAATGGTTTGCCTTGGAAACGAACAGAGATCATGCTGTCGTTTTTGAGATTGCATCCAAGTACTGCATTTTGGACTCTTTTGTTGACCATGATGGCTGCTCCATTTCTTCTGAGGGATTCCTGCCCACAGTAGTAGATATAATGGTCATCTGAGTTAAATTCACCCATTCCAGTCCATTGTAGTTTGCTGATTCCTAGAATGCCAATGTTCACTCTTGCCATCTCTTGTTTGACCACTTCCAATTTGCCTTGATTCATGGACCTGACATTCCAGGTTCCTATGCAATATTGCTCTTTACAGCATCAGACCTTGCTTCTATCACCAGTCACATCCACAACTGGGTGTTGTTTTTGCTTTGGCTCCATCCCTTCATTCTTTCTGGAGTTATACCAAATACCAAGAATGGGTGACTTATGAAAAACAGGAATTTATTTCTCACACATTTGGACCTGGGAAGTCCAAGGTCAAAGGTGTCAGCAGATTCAACATCTGGTGAGGGCCTGTTTTCTGATTCTTTTTCCTGTGTCCTCATGTGGTAGAAAGAGCTGGAGAAATCTCTTATAAAATCCATTCATAAGGGCTGCATCCTGATGATCTAATCACCTCCCAAAGGCTTCACTTCCTGATACCAACACATTGGGCGATAGGATTTCAACATATAATTTCTTTGGTGTACAAGCATTTAGTCGATGACAGTCTCTAAACTGAATGAACACTAGGAGTTATCTGAATGATCTCCTCCCTACCCTTGGGTAAGGTGAAGCTAATGGCTTACAAATTTCTCCATTTTCCCCTTGACAAAAACTTATGAGAGGTGGTGAAAATGGAGCTACCACTGCCAGAGTCTGGAGAGTGTGGGGGTCCCAGCTAGAGAACATTTCAAATGCCCATCACCAAACCTAAGAGGTTAGTTAAAAAGTATGTAACAAACACTAAAATAAAATTTTCAGATCCAAGTGACAAAGAAGCCTCCTAGAAAACAAGAACCCAGTTATAATATCAAACACTGGACCAGAATGGAACTCATCCAATTTCCTCCCTGCCCACATCTGCTACTTCAACAGCGTTCTCCATCTCAGGAAATGATATCACCACACACCCTGTGGTCTAAATCAGAGAAAGAATCTTTTTATGGAATCACTCCCACCTTCACCACCCACACCTAATGACTTTTTTGAAAATATGTCCACTTCGTTCTAGCCCCATCTCCAATGCCTTAATGTGTCCTTCGAATTTCAGCTTTGATAATCCTCCTTGACCCATTCCTTGTGGCTCAGCTGGTAAAGAATCCACCTGCAATGATGGAGACTTGGGTTCAATCCCTGGGTTGAGAAGATCCCTAGAGAAAGAAAAGGCTACCCACTTCAATATTTTGGCCTGGAGAATTTCAGGGACGATACAGTCCATGAGGTTGCAAAGTCAGACATGACTGAGCATCTTACTTTCACTTGACCCATCACATCAGATGTGTGTTTCTTTTACAAGTACCTCTCACTGCCTAATAATGGTAAAGGTTATTCTTATGTATCTGGTATTGATTACAGTGCTTCTAAAACTTTAATGTGCATTTGAATCATTCAGGAGTCTCATTCAGGTTCAGGTTCTGATTCAGTAGGTCTGAGATGGCATGGGAAGTTCTGCATTTCTAAATAAACCCCAGGCAACATTGATATTGCAAACCTTACACACCACAATCTGGGGAGCAAGGATCTGTCTTCTCCTCTGAGCTTAACGCTCTCTGAGACTAGGGAGCACATTTATTTTCTGGTTGTGGAATCTCCTGCATCTATGTAAGACAAGCTATTAGAAAAATCAAAGAATGAAATCCTCTAGGCAGGCAAGGCGGAAAAAGTTGAAACAATTTCTGAATCAGAGTAAGGAGTTGCAAGAAGCTTTTCTTCCATTCTGGTGAAGGGGAGCAGGTAATGGTTTGTGCCACAAGCAGGCATATAAAGAGGATGGAATAAAATAGGCTGATTAATTTGACAATGATACAATAAAGTAGCTGATGAAGAGGTGGTTATTGAGTTGCAAATCAAAAGATGGAGGCAAGAAGAAATAATTAGTTCTTTTCCTAATGTGGAGGAAATGGGATTTCAAGGACAGTAAAAGGAAGATGTTGTGGCTGCTACTATTTGAAAGTCTAGAGGTATTTTGAGGGTTAGATGAAGTATGAGATGAAATATTTTGAGTGTTCTAGGTTCAAGTTTCTAGAAGATGTTGAATGATTGTTATGGTAACTTTGCTTGTTAGCATGAAAGACCTTCCCCTCTTTGAATGTCAATATACAGACAAATTATTACACCAAAAAGAAATTAACAACTAGGTGTGTGTGTGTGTGTGTGTGTGTGTGTGTGAGAGAGAGAGAGAGAGAGAGAGAGAGAGACTCAGGAAGACTCAGAACATCTTCATAAGCTCAATACTGATAGACATTAAAGATTCCAGGAGGACATACATTGAACCCCAGATATACTAACTCTTTGAGAGGTAGAGAGAAATGCCAGCTAATAAACTTTGCCTTTGGACAAGTCATTTCTGATTCAGACTATAGTAAATGTACTATTTCCAGATTTATATCCATGAATCCTTCAAGCCTCATGTCTGTTGATTGGGGAGGTGTGTGTGGGGGGTGGTGTCCATGGCTCTTCTCTCTCTCTCTCTTTCTCCCTCTCTCTCTCCTCTACAGGAGCCCAAGACCCAAATGCCTTTTAGCATAATTGTCTTCCCATCAGGATTGGTCTCATAAACACAAGAGATTTTCCTTCTCAGTACCACCAGTTCTGCCTCAAAATACAAGTGTCCATAACGCATATGATTTGTTTGCAAGTAAAATAATCAGTGACTCTTAAATGTGCTTTTAAAAATAAGCTTCTGTTCCAGAAAATGACACACAAAGAATCTGTCACCCTGATTTTCTTGGCAAAACACTGAAGTGTATGTAGATAGTTCCTGGACTGACCCAAAGGCTGTGTCATGGCTGGCATCACAGTGGTGGGGTGGGGGCAGGGCTTTTGGAGGTCTGCTTAATGAGTAGGATAGAATAGCCGCTTAAAATATACATCTGTCAGGATTGGAAAGGATTTCAACTATGATTATTATTTTTCCAGTCTCTCTATATCCCCTTCCCTCCATATCTCTGTTTCCTCTCTGTCTTCTCTCACCTTCTTTCTCACATGGACTCTCACTCTCTTTTCTTCAGTCACTATCTGCTGTTTTTGTTGAGTAACAAAAATAACTTAGGAGTGTTTCAGTTCAGTTCAATTTAGTTCAGTCTCTCAGTCGTGTCCGACTCTGCTACCCCATGAATCGCGGCACGCCATGCCTCCCTGTCCATCACCATCTCCCGGAGTTCACTCAAACTCACATCCATTGAGTCGGTGATGCCATCCAGCCATCTCATTCTCTGTCATCCCCTTCTCCTCCTGCCCCCAATCCCTCCCAGCATCAGAGTCTTTTCAAATGAGTCAACTCTTCGCATGAGGTGGCCAAAGT
This sequence comes from Bos javanicus, assembly GCF_032452875.1. NCBI lineage: Eukaryota > Metazoa > Chordata > Mammalia > Artiodactyla > Bovidae > Bos > Bos javanicus. The sequence continues at coordinate 19,603,985 of NC_083882.1, read as the reverse complement.
ACTGGAGTTTCAGCTTTAGCATCATTTCTTCCAAAGAAATCCCAGGGCTGATCTCCTTTAGAATGGACTGGTTGGATCGCCTTGCAGTCCAAGGGACTCTCAAGAGTCTTCTCCAATACCACAGTTCAAAAGCATCAATTCTTCGGCACTCAGCTTTCTTCATAGTCCAACTCTGGCATCCATACATGACCACAGGAAAAACCATAGCCTTGACTAGATGGACCTTTGTTGGCAAAGTAATGTCTCTGCTTTTGAATATGCTATCTGGGTTGGTCATAACTTTTCTTTCAAGGAGTAAGCATCTTTTAATTTCATGGCTGCAGTCACCATCTGCAGTGATTTTGGAGCCCCCAAAAATAAAGTCTGACACTGTTTCCACTGTTTCCCCATCTATTTCCCATGTAGTGATGGGACCAGATGCCATGATCTTCGTTTTCTGAATGTTGAGATTTAAGCCAACTGTTTCACTCTCCTCTTTCACTTTCATCAGAGGCTCTTTAGTTCCTCTTCACTTTCTGCCATAAGGGTGGCATCATCTGCATATTTGAGTGTTTACTTTCTTGCAAGTGAGTAAGAGTTCATGTATCATCATCTCCTTCTCCTCCATTTTGTTTTGTTTTAAATATTATGGGACTAAACAGCACATTCTTGAAATCCCAACAATTTTTTCAAAGAAAAAATCTGTTTAGCTTCCCCATAAGAAAATGAGCGGAAGTCGCTCAGTCGTGTCTGACTTTTTGTGACCTCATGGACTATACAGTCCATGGAATTCTCCAGGCAAGAATACTGGAGTGGGTAGCCTTCCCTTCTCCAGAGGATCTTCCCAACCCAGGGATCGAACCCAGGTCTCCCAAATTGCAGGTAGATTCTTTACCAGCTGAGCCACGAGGGAAGCTCCATAGTTTGAAAGAAAAGAGAGACTGTTTGCTCTTTTCCTTATGGTCATCAGCCCTTTAAAGAAGTTGGGATGGGCTAGCAGTTAGAGAAACCACCCGACTTTTATTTTCCTAAAGCCCTCTTGGCAGCCACTCTTCCCAGGAGCCTCTCTGACCCTGCTTTCTATCCCCTTTCACTGTTTTCTTTATATGTATATCACTCCTGGAAATCTTAGTTTCCGCCTCCTACAGGGCTTTTTGATGAAGATGGAAATTACTGAGAGTTCTTTAGAATCAGTTGGTGTGAAAACAATATACAGTGATCAGAAACATCTTAGGAAATAATCAAATTGCAAGTTGAAACACTAGTCAGATACAATGTTGTGTTGTGCTGTGCTTAGTTGCTCAGTCATGTTTGACTCTTTGCGACCCCATGGACTGTAGTCTGCTAGGCTCCTCCGTCCATGGGGATTCTCCAAGGCTCAAATACTGGAGTGGGTTGCCATGACATCCTCTCAGACATGACCGACTGGAGATATTTAGGAGAACTGGGAACGTTTTTCAACACATCGTTAAAAGGAAGAAAGGTATTCAAATAGCTCTCCTTATTTTACTCAACCTGCTAGCTCAAAGCCAATAAATAGTACATATGTATGAAACTCAATTTGATAGAGTTGGTGCCATCTTAAAGTTCCTTCCTTATGGAGCTATTATTTTGTAGTTTATCCCTTTTGAAAGAAAGCTCAAGGGTTTCTGTGTATATTAAAGTATATCCAACATGAGGAAACAAAGCACGTATTTGCCTCAAGTCTGTGAGCAAAAGGGATCTTATTTTACAAATTTTGAACTCTAATTTTTTCCACAACATTGCTTTCCTTTGAGCCTTTCAGATATAGTTTCCTAATGACCCGGACAAAACAACAAGGATTAGATCGGATTAAGGAGCAGGATAACAAGGTAGTAATTTATTACTGTACACAGTCCACTTCTCTCCAAGATGATTTTTAAATCCCAGTCAGAAGTTTTTCATAACAGCAGAAACCATTTCATCTTAATGCATGAGAAGTTTTCAGAATATAATTCATTTTTTCCAAAGTGAGAATTAATGTTTTAAAAGAAATTACATATATATATACATATACTGTATATATATGTGCCCCAGTATCAATTGTGACTATGTTGTGATAAATGCACAAAAATTAGCAAATAAAATCAAATTAGTGTTGCTATTTCTGTTATCTCCATAAAAAAAATGAAAGTCTCCATAGCTAACATTTACTGAAAGGTTACTCTGTATCAAGTTCCAGGCCAAGGGTTTTTACATATATTATCCCACCTAATATTCAGCATCAGACCTCTGATTCAAAGTTCTGTTAGTGTCTCTATTTAACAAATGAAGAATGAAGTTTCACAAAGTTTAAGTGTCATATTCAGTGTCATTCAGCCTTTACAATGCAGGGCCAATGCTTAAACCCTTGTCTGTCCAACTCTAAGCCCATGCTTACTTTCAGCATAAAGATTAAGCTCAAGAATTCTGGAATCACAGTGTCTAGTTTTAAATTTCAGCTCCACATTTCCTAGCTCAAGGTCTAGCTTCAAGGTCTTGAAGATATTTCTTAATCTTTCTCTGCCTCTACTGACTCTTGGTGCCTCATAGCTACTTGTAAAGTTGTTAAAATAATTAAATGAGATAAAATATATAAATCACTTAACAAACTGAATGGCACTTTTTAAGTGCTCAATGCTAACTGCTGCTGCTGCTTAAGTCATTTCAGTCGTGTCCGACTCTGTGCAACCCCAGAGACGGCAGCCCACCAGGCTCCACTGTCCCTGGGATTCTCCAGGCAAGAACACTGGAGTGGGTTGCCATTTCCTTCTCCAATGCATGAAAGTGAAAGTGAAAGTGAAGTCACTCAGTCGTGTCCGACTCTTAGCAACCCCATGGACTGCAGCCTACCAGGCTCCTCCATCCATGGGATTATCCAGGCAAGAGTACTGGAGTGGGGTGCCATTGCCTTCTCCGAAGTGCTCAATAAATGCTATTTATTAACCTATTATTGTTCCTATTTTCCCTGCAGTCTAGCTCTTCCAGAAAAACCTTGAAGTTTTTATTGTTTGTTTTGTTTTGTTTTATTTTTACTTCTCTTCTCAGTAGGGCACAATAATGATAATTTAAAAACAAGCTTTAGTTAGGGAGGAAGGATTAACTAACATTCTAACAACAATAACAGACTTCACCAACCATATTTTGATGTTCAGCCTTCCCTACAATGAAGATAGACACTGGTAAAGTTAATCTGGTTTAAACAAACCAATACCACATGTCATCTCCATGCTGTGCTATGAATAGTTTACCTGGCCATGCCCATCAGCAGTTCTGGAGCTGAGAGGTCCTTCCTATGTTGGGGGCTTTGACTGAGTGTTGTCAGTGCCCTGGGATGAGGGTAAATGGAGCAGAACTGAGAGTCTGAGAGAGACTGCAGGAAACAGGAACAGACAGGCAGATAGGGAACTGAAGTTGACTAAGAAACTGTTTCATTTGATCCTAATAATAGCATTTATCTTCCTCCCTCCTCCTCTTTCTCCTTCCCTTCATTTCCTTTTCCTCCCCCATCTCACAGTTTCTTTTTCGCTCCTCCACTTCCTCCCTCCCTCCCTTCCTTCCTTTATGTTGTTTGAGCTCCTAATTTATGCTCATTTTGCTATTGAAGAAATTTAGCCTAAAATGAAATAACTTGCTTTAAGTTACATGGTGTATTTGCGATGGAGACTCGTACCATTTTCTTTTTGATTCATAAGCCATTTCTCTTTCTCCTATACTTTTTCTACCTACGAAGAGGACAAAGGGATGTGTTGGAGGGGGAGGCATCTATCCAGGAAGACAGGCTAAGAGCCGAAGTGCCTCCAGTAATAGCCTGGGGGCCCACCCAGTGTCTTTTTGAGCATATTTGCACTAGCCTATCCTAGAGCTTTGTTTATCCTTACCTTCCACTTCAGGGAAATACTGTATTGACTATGACCTGAGTCTTTTATGACATTTTCTTCTTGTCTGCCAAATAAGAAAAATCTCAGTCATATCTTTATGACCATTGCTGAGGCATTTGAATTTTCTGACAGTAATACTCTGTTGCCTTTTTGAGGGTTGAGATTCTTCCCTCTTTTCTAAACTGCACAATTTGCTGCATTTTGCTGGATTTGCAAATTATGAAAATGGGAACAACTTCCTTGGGGACTGATTATACTTTTCAAAAATTTGCATTTTGTATTATTAACTCTCAAGAAGACAAAAAAGACTTTCTTCCTTTAAATGAATACTGCTCTGGGCTTGGTAGGCAAACTTAGGCTGCTAGAATAGTCAAGCCCTTTAAGCATTTCCATTACACCTTTTGGACAAGCAAGTATACAGGTTTGAGTTAAAATGTCTTATAAAAGGGAGGGCTTCTAAATGCCCTATTTTTGTCTTGCCTTCCCTTAAAATATATTTTCCCTGTCAGCTTTTCTGAAGATAACAAAAGGTGCTTGTCAAATACCAGCCTCAGTGATGGCTACTTCTGTCTAGTAATAGCTGCAACTATTTTGCACAGATGGTGTTTATGTGTTTGTTTAAAATGCTAAATATTTTTATAATTTGATAAATAAAACGTTAGCAAACAGCTTATGGAAAAATCTGTAAGACTGAGTGAGATAATGAAAGATCAATCAGTGATGGATGTATACAGTATACATGATGATTTATCAAATAATCACTTAGAGGCAATGTCAGAAACTGTTGAGAGGGATGCTAGCTTTCCTGTTAGTACTCAAAAGCCTAATAGCCCTCTAAACACTGAAGGAGGAAGCACATCTTAGTTTTGGCCAAGAAAAGGAATGTTTACAAAGCAATTTCTCCTGATTAATGATTTGAAGTAGACAGGTGTTTCTGATTTTTAAAAAATCCAACCAATTTGTCAGTACAATGTCGGAAGGAACAAAGTTTCCTATTTGATTTCGTTGACTTAACACATCCTGGGAATAACAAGTACCCTGCTATTCCCCAAACGTGGAGAAGGCAGATGCATGCAGAATAGTTTCTTAATAGAAGCACTGTCATTTGTTAAAAGAAATGTCTGCTCACATTTCCTCGGGCTCTTTAGGAGTGGGAATAACCAAGCATAACTTCATTTGTTTCTGTGGAACAGCTGCAATGCCATAAACAACCAAGGTAGAAGTAAATATGTTTCTGCTTTTCAACAGGAATGTATTTCTGTTTAGCTCTTTATTTACAAATATATTGCTCCCAAGTTGGGTTTCCTAGGGACATCATTGCTTTTTCCCTTTAACCAGAAAGGAAGAGACCAATAATGATTACACTGAGTCTAAGCACTGCTGTATTGACCCTGCTGGAGAAGCTGCTGATTGCTTGACTTATGTGTACTAAGTGGTCATGAATATTCATCTAGGTCTGTTTTTTTCCAGTGTTTGAATAAGTGCTGCACTTTACTAGAGCTACTTATGATAGCTTGTAGGATTCCAGAATAATATATTAAAGAAGCAAAATTTAGGTTCAATGTGAAGAAGATCTATGTAGGTTTGAGGAAAGAAAGTGAAAGTCGCTCAGTGTATCTGACTCTTTGTGACCTCATGGACTATACAGTTTATGGAATTCTCCAGGCCAGAATACTGGAGGGGGTAGCCTTTGCCTTCTCCACAGGATCTTCCCAACCCAGGGATCGAACTCGGGTCTCCTGCATTGCAGGTGGATTATTTACCAGCTGAGCCACAAGGGAAGTCCAAGAATACTGGAGTGGGTAGCCTGTCCCATTTCTAGCGAATCTTCCCAACCCAGGAATTGAACTGGGGTCTCCTGCATTGCAGACAGATTCTTTATCAGCTGAGCTGAGGGAAGCCTGTAGGTTTGAGGAAGGGTATTTCAAGAGGCATGTCTCAATCCTGGGAGAGTAAATCTCCAGGGTAGATTTTAAAACATACTGTGGGCATGCATGCTAAGTCACTTCAGTCATGTCTGACTCTGTGACTTCATGGACTATAGCCTGCCAGACTCCTCTGTCCATGTGATTCTCCAGGTAAGAATACTGGAGCGTGTTACAATGCCCTTCTCCAGGGGATCTTCCAAACTCAGGTACTGAACCCACGTCTCTTATGTCTCCTGAATTGGCAGCATATTCTTTACCCCTTGAGCTGCCTTGGAAGCCCTTAAAACATACTGCATATGAATTAAATCAGAATCTTTGGAGGTGGGGTTATGACAACATATTTTTTAAACTCCTTACATGAGCTTAATGTATGAGAGCTACTGTTCTGCATGTTCAGGCTCCTAAGCATGATTTTGCAATCTGTACTAGAATGGATTCCACTTGGAAAGGGACCTGAAGAAGCAATTTAATAAAGAAGACATAGAAATGGCCAATAAATGTTTTGTTTTAAACATATTAAACCTCAATAGTCATCAAAGACATGCAAAATAAAATAGCAGTGGAATGTCATTTTTTCCTATCATATTAGAAAAATTTTAAAACTGACAATATTAAACAGAGAAATAAAGGACCTAGTGTTTGCCTTGCCAATGCCCATTCATACCTTGACTGTCATGAGCAATCAAATGGCAAGGGGGCCTGACCCTCACTCTTCTCCTAGGTGACTCCCTAAATAGTAGTGCGCATCAGAGTAACAGGAACTCCCAGACTCACTGTTAGGTGTTTCTAGCCTAGCCTGGCCAATCAGAATGGCTTTTTTCAACAGTTGTGGGACTTTCTCCTTTAGTTATAAAAGAAGCAGCACATCACCATCAGCCATCTTGTAACTGTGAGGAAATCAGACTGAGGATGAAGTTATCTGGGGAAAAATAGAATGAAGCTGTTACCACCCCCCCCCACCCCGCCCAGTTACATAAGCCAATAAATCTCATTTCTGTTTAAGCCACTTTGAGCTAGCTATTATTATCATTATTACTTATAACTGAAAGCATACTGACTGCTTCATCTTATAAGGCTTCAATGAGTACTAACAAACTCAGCAGTTGGAGTTGCAAATTGGAAGCAAAATGTAATATATATCAGAAACCTTAACCTTAAGGTTGTTAACAACCTTAACATTGCTTTACAATCCTACTTCTAAGAGTTTTTCCTCAGGAGATAATGACAGATAATCAAAGACTTTTGTTGAAGAATAGTCAAAACAGATATTTTCAGTAGGTAGAAATTATAAATCACAAAAATAATCAATTTAATAATTGGGCATATTTACATGGAGCAGTTATTTTATGTTTTGACAATATTTACTAATGAACATGAATGATATTAAATGAAAAAATATGTATATCTAAAATATGTATATGTATATATTCGGTTATATATGTATATATATGTATATATTGGGTTATATTTAATCCAATATATAATTATTATGGCTAATGGGGTTATAGGCAACTTTGATTTCTTCTATGCACCTTTCTGTGTTTTCCAAATGTTCTACAATGGAACACCTTAGTTTTATAACCAAGGGAGAAAAAAAAAAAAAAGATTCTTAACATATGTGATGATCAAGTCCTCTCCAAATCCTGTATCTTATCTATCTTTCCCAGAGGATATGTCAATCCCGAGAACCACTCTTTAATCATTCTGGGGTCTGGCGGGAGCACTGAGAGCCAAGTCATTTCATGCAGAATTCCCTCTCCCAGGCTTTCTAGCCTTCTCCAGATGTGCCATGTGAGCACTAGTCTCAGCAGCTCTGGGAGCTGATGTTCATGCTCCTGAGTCATCATGGGCCAGCATCCCAGCTCCAAGTCCTCTGATAGGGTCTGATGAGGAGGAGTGATGGAGAGTGATGGAGAGTGGGATCTGGGAAGCTCACCTGTTCTCACCTGTTCTGCTGACCATTGACAGAACCTCTAAATCATAGAATTTCTCAAAAGATTAAAAGTGATATATTGAAATTGATTGGCAGCAGTAGGAACAGTTTGCCCCCCTATTTTTACCCTCTTTTGCATTATAGCAAACAGGTATTTGAAATCTCTCTTTTGCCAGAATTTAAAGACCCACTGCCCCTCTATTACTACCTTAAATGAATGAATTCCTTTCTCTAATTCTGTCTGCTTTGAAAAATAAGACAGAAATGGCTTCTCAGAAACAAATCAGAAGGGTTTTCTTCAAGTGCACAGAAGCTGACATCTTCAGAATTTCTGGTTGCAGAGGTGGACAATTGTCACACATGCAGTTGTGCTATGTTTAAGTCTAATGTGGAAAGGAAAAAATAAACAGGAAGGCTCATTTCCAGAAAACAAAGAAAAACATCCCTTATCCCATGAGCTGTAAAGGCTTGGTCAATCAGTGGTCCTGACCTCCAGAGTAGAAGTTGAGCAGGACCTTCTATTTGGCATGGAACAGAGGACTACCCCAAAGTGAAATCATTTACTGGCTCCCAAATTCTCTAACTCTATGTCAGTGAAGACACTGCTATTAAATAAAGCTGGGAAAGGAGAGCGTGATAAGCTTCATGGTGGAGTTTGCTCACAGGTATTAAAAACACTATGGCTAATGCAGAAAGGAGATTATCACACTGAAAAATATCCAAGCAATTAAGATAATCTGTATCCACTGTGATTCAATTCTCAGATCACTGTTTTTAATATTCATAGAAATCACCTGCGAAACTTTTTAAAATGTCAGTTCTTACTCAGTAGGTATGCGGTGAGAGTCTGCATTTCTAACAAGCTCCCAGGTGACACTGCTTGTCCAAGTGCCACACTTTGAATAGCAGGGTCCTGGATCTATGAAATGGATGAGGCTTGGAACTCAGCTGTGGGGCTGCAGAGTCTTCAGGGAATCCATCCAGCTTGATGAGGGCTTATAGACAGCTGGAACTTCCAGGCAACTGAAGTCATCACTGTGATAGAGGACAGAGAATATGGAAGCTGCACAGAAGCAGGAGTGAGCAGCACAACATACTGTTAGTAATTAAAATGATCATTTTTGGAGTTGGAATCCTTTTATCTTTCAGTACAGTTCAGCTCAGTCACTCAGTCGTGCCTTACTCTTTGCAACCTCATGGACTGCAGCACACGAGGATTCCCTCCATCAGCAACTGCCAGAGCTTGCTTAAACTCATGTTCATTGAGTTGGTGATGCCATCCAACCATCTCATCCTCTGTCGTCCCCTTCTCCTCCTGCCTTCAATCTTTCCCAGCATCAGGGTCTTTCCCAATGAGTCAGTTCTTCACATCAAGTGGCCAAAGTATTGGAGTTTCAGCTTCACCATCAGTGCTTCCAATGAATATTTAGGACTGATTTCCTTTAGAATTGACTGGCTTGATGTCCTTGCAGTCCAAGGGACTCTCTCAAGAGTCTTCTCCAGCACCACAGTTCAAAATCATCAATTCTTCAGCATTCAGCTTTCTTTATAGTCCAACTCTCACATCCATACATGACTACTGAAAAAACCATAGCTTTGACTAGATGGACCATTGTTGGCAAAGTAATGTCTCTGCTTTTTAATATGCTATCTAGGTCGGTCATAACTTTGCTTTCAAGGAGCAAGTGTGTTTTAATTTCATGGCTGCAGTAACCATCTGCAGTGATTTTGAAGCCCCCCAAAATAAAGTGTGTCACTGTTTCCATTCTTTCCCCATCTATTTGCCATGAAGTGATGGGACTGGATGCCATGATCTTCATTTTTTAATGCTGAGTTTTTTGTTTTTTAATTTAAATTTATTTATTTTAATTAGAGGCTAATTACTTTACAATAGCCAACTTTTTCACTCTCCTCTTTCACTTTCATCAGGAAGCTCTTTAGTTCTTCGCTTTCTGCCATAAGGGTGGTGTGATCTGCATATCTGAAGTTATTGATATTTCTCCTGGCAATCTTGATTCTAGCTTGTACTTCATCCAGCCCGGCATTCTCATGATGTACTCTGCATATAAGTTAAATAAGCAGGGTGACAATATACAGGCTTGAGGTACTCCTTTCCCAATTTGGAACCAGTCTGTTATTGCATGTCTGGTTCTAACTGTTGCTTCTTGACCTGCAAACAAATTTCTCAGGAGGCAGGAAGGTGGTCTGGTATTCCCATCTCTTGAAGAATTTTCCAGTTTGTTATGATCCACAGAATCAAAGGCTTTGGCATAGTCAATAAAACAGAAGTAGATATTTTATTGGTATTCTCTTATTTCAGTGATCCAACAGATGTTGGCAATTTGATCTCTGGTTCCTTTGCCTTTTCTATGACTAATCTTTCAGTACAGTCATACCTTAGACAGGTTACTGAACACCTCTGAGTCTTAGTTTCCTTATCTGTAAAACGAGATAATGGGGGCGATCCTAAGATGGTGGAGGAATAGGATGGGGAGACCACTTTCTCCCCCACAAATTCATCAAAAGATCATTTGAACGCTGAGCAAATACCACAAAACAACTTCTGAATGCTGGCGGAAGGACACCAGGCATTCAGAAAGGCAGCCGAATGTCTTCAAAAGAAGGTAGGACAAAATATAAAAGATAAAAAGAGAGACAAAAGAGTTAGGGATGGAGACCTGTCCTGGGGAGGGAGTCGTGAAAAAGGAGTTTTCAAACAGCAGGAAACCCTCTCACCAGCGGGCCTGTGGGGAGTTTTGGAATCTCAGAGGGCAACATAACCAGGAGGAAAAAATAAATAAATAGAACCCACAGATTATGCACCTAACCGCAACTCCCAGCAAAGAAGTAGCCAGACGCTCACATCCACCACCAGCAAGTGAGGGCTGAACAGGGAGGTGCGGGCTGCATTGCTTATGGTAAGGACCAGGCCTGAATGCCCTGAGGGCAATCTGAGGGAGCTAACACGAGATAGCAACCCAAACCGTGGGATAGCCAGAGAGAGAGGGGGAAAAAAAAGAAAAAAGACTAGAGAGAGAGAGAGAGAGAGAGAGAGAGAGAGAACTTTCCCACAAAAAGCTCTAACCTAAGCTCTAACCACAAAAAGCTCTGGGATAGCCAGAGAGAGAGGGGAAAAAAAAAGAAAAAAGACGAGAGAGAGAGAGAGAGAGAGAGAGAGAGAGAGAACTTTCCCACAAAAAGCTCTAACCACTGCTGGGCCACTCACAGAACAAAGGACTGAGCGAATACCAAAGGAGAGCTAGCCGGCTGTGGACTGGCCCATCCCCCACAGGAGGCAGGGAGGCAGGCGTGCGACAGCCATAGCCGGAAAGGGGCAAACTCAGCCCCAGAGATGGCATCCTCTACCAAACTGCGAGCAGTCTCCCAGTTGCTAACCAAGTCTTCCTGGGATCCTGGACGGTTGACATCTGCCAGGAGGGTTGCAGCCAGAGATCAGCTCCCCAGAGGAGACACACGGCACACCTGAGACGGTGCTCCCACTGTGCACGACGAGAAACCATGCGGCCAGGACCAGGGAGGAGATAAGATGCACCGCCCACCTGGGGAGAGTGTGCTTGCCAAGCACCTGGTCTCCTGAGCTGCTCGGACCTGGGAAGGGCACAAAACACAGGCCCAACCGAGTTTGTGCCTTTGTGGAGTACCCAAGAACCTGAACCTTAGTGGCTTAGATCTGGGAAGTGCATGCAATCCAGGGCCCTCTTTAGGCAGTTCCCTTGCAGAGCAACCTGGAGCCTGAGCAGTGTAAACCACGAAAGCACACACGCTGTGAGTGGGGACAAACCCAGTGTGGCCCAGACACTCTGAGAACCCCGACACATGCTAGTGATATTTGTTTGCAGTGCTCCTCCCTCTCCACAGCATAAATGAACAAGTGAGCCTAAAAAATTGACCACCTTTGCTACCTTGTGTCAGGGCAGTAGTTAGATACTGAAGAGACTTGCAAACAGAGGAAGCCAAAATAAACAAAGAAGAGGGAAATGCTTTGGAAGTGACAGGTGCAACAGATTATTTTTTTTTAATTTTATTTAATTTTTAAACTTTACATAATTGTATTAGTTTTGCCAAACATCAAAATGAATCCACCACAGGTATACATGTGTTCCCCATCCTGAACCCTCCTCCCTCCTCCTTCCCCATACCATCCCTCTGGGTCGTCCCAGTGCACTAGCCCCAAGCGTCCAGAATCGTGCATCGAACCTGGACTGGCATCTCGTTTCATACATGATATTTTACATGTTTCAATGCCATTCTCCCAAATCTTCCCACCCTCTCCCTCTCCCACAGAGTCCATAAGACTGTTCTCTACATCACTGTCTCTTTTGCTGTCTCATTCACAGGGTTATTGTTACCATCTTTCTAAATTCCATATATATGTGTTAGTATACTGTATTGGTGTTCTTCCTTCTGGCTTACTTCACTCTGTATAATAGGCTCCAGTTTCATCCACCTCATTAGAACTGATTCAAATGTATTCTTTTTAATTGCTGAGTAATACTCCATTGTGTATATGTACCACTGCTTTCTTATCCATTCATCTGCTGACGGGCATCTAGGTTGCTTCCATGTCCTGGCTATTATAAACAGTGCTGCGATGAACATTGGGGTACACGTGTCTCTTTCCCTTCTGGTTTCCTCAGTGTGTATGCCCAGCAGTGGGATTGCTGGATCATAAGGCAGTTCTATTTCCAGTTTTTTAAGGAATCTCCACACTGTTCTCCATAGTGGCTGTACTAGTTTGCATTCCCACCAACAGTGTAAGAGGGTTCCCTTTTCTCCACACCCTCTCCAGCATTTATTGCTTGTAGACTTTTGGATGGCAGCCATTCTGACTGGCGTGAAATGGTACCTCATAGTGGTTTTGATTTGCATTTCTCTGATAATGAGTGATGTTGAGCATCTTTTCATGTGTTTGTTAGCCATCTGTATGTCTTCTTTGGAGAAATGTCTATTTAGTTCTTTGGCCCATTTTTTGATTGGGTCATTTATTTTTCTGGAGTTGAGCTGTAGGAGTTGCTTGTATATTTTTGAGATTAGTTGTTTGTCAGTTGCTTCATTTGCTATTATTTTCTCCCATTCTGAAGGCTGTCTTTTCACCTTGCTAATAGTTTCCTTTGATGTGCAGAAGCTTTTAAGGTTAATTAGGTCCCATTTGTTTATTTTTGCTTTTATTTCCAATATTCTGGGAGGTGGGTCATAGAGGATCCTGCTGTGATGTATGTCAGAGAGTGTTTTGCCTATGTTCTCCTCTAGGAGTTTTATAGTTTCTGGTCTTATGTTTAGATTTTTAATCCATTTTGAGTTTATTTTTGTGTATGGTGTTAGAAAGTGTTCTAGTTTCATTCTTTTACAAGTGGTTGACCAGATTTCCCAGCACCACTTGTTAAAGAGATTGTCTTTAATCCATTGTATATTCTTGCCTCCTTTGTCAAAGATAAGGTGTCCATATGTGCGTGGATTTATCTCTGAGCTTTCTATTTTGTTCCACTGATCTATATTTCTGTCTTTGTGCCAGTACCATACTGTCTTGATAACTGTGGCTTTGTAGTAGAGCCTGAAGTCAGGTAGGTTGATTCCTCCAGTTCCATTCTTCTTTCTCAGGATCGCTTTGGCTATTCGAGGTTTTTTGTCTTTCCATACAAATTGTGAAATTATTTGTTCTAGCTCTGTGAAGAATACTGTTGGTAGCTTGATAGGGATTGCATTGAATCTATAAATTGCTTTGGGTAGTATACTCATTTTCACTATATTGATTCTTCCAATCCATGAACATGGTATATTTCTCCATCTATTAGTGTCCTCTTTGATTTCTTTCACCAGTGTTTTATAGTTTTCTATATATAGGTCTTTAGTTTCTTTAGGTAGATATATTCCTAAGTATTTTATTCTTTCCGTTGCAATGGTGACTGGAATTGTTTCCTTAATTTCTCTTTCTGTTTTCTCGTTATTAGTGTATAGGAATGCAAGGGATTTCTGTGTGTTGATTTTATATCCTGCAACTTTACTATATTCATTGATTAGTTCTAGTAATTTTCTGGTGGAGTCTTTAGGGTTTTCTATGTAGAGGATCATGTCATCTGTAAACAGTGAGAGTTTTACTTCTTCTTTTCCAATTTGGATTCCTTTTATTTCTTTTTCTGCTCTGATTGCTGTGGCCAAAACTTCCAAAACTATGTTGAATAGTAATGGTGAAAGTGGGCACCCTTGTCTTGTTCCTGACTTTAGAGGAAATGCTTTCAATTTTTCACCATTGAGGATAATGTTTGCTGTGGGTTTGTCATATATAGCTTTTATTATGTTGAGGTATGTTCCTTCTATTCCTGCTTTCTGGAGAGTTTTTATCATAAATGGGTGTTGAATTTTGTCAAAGGCTTTCTCTGCATCTATTGAGATAATAATATGGTTTTTATTTTTCAATTTGTTAATGTGGTGTATTACATTGATTGATTTGCGGATATTGAAGAATCCTTGCATCCCTGGGATAAAGCCCACTTGGTCATGGTGTATGATCTTTTTAATGTGTTGTTGGATTCTGATTGCTAGAATTTTGTTAAGGATTTTTGCATCTATGTTCATCAGTGATATTGGCCTGTAGTTTTCTTTTTTTGTGGGATCTTTGTCAGGTTTTGGTATTAGGGTGATGGTGGCCTCATAGAATGAGTTTGGAAGTTTACCTTCCTCTGCAATTTTCTGGAAGAGTTTGAGCAGGATAGGTGTTAGCTCTTCTCTAAATTTTTGGTACAATTCAGCTGTGAAGCCATCTGGACCTGGGCTTTTGTTTGCTGGAAGATTTTTGATTACAGTTTCAATTTTCACGCTTGTGATGGGTCTGTTAAGATTTTCTATTTCTTCCTGGTCCGGTTTTGGAAAGTTGTACTTTTCTAAGAATTTGTCCATTTCTTCCACGTTGTCCATTTTATTGGCATATAATTGTTGATAGTAGTCTCTTATGATCTTTTGAATTTCTGTGTTGTCTGTTGTGATCTCTCCATTTTCATTTCTAATTTTATTGGTTTGATTTTTCTCCCTTTTTTTCTTGATGAGTCTGGCTAATGGTTTGTCAATTTTATTTATCCTTTCAAAGAACCAGCTTTTGGTTTTGTTGATTTTTGCTATGGTCTCTTTTGTTTCTTTTGCATTTATTTCTGCTCTAATTTTTAAGATTTCTTTCCTTCTACTAACCCTGGGGTTCTTCATTTCTTCCTTTTCTAGTTGCTTTAGGTGTAGAGTTAGGTTATTTATTTGACTTTTTTCTTGTTTCTTGAGGTGTGCCTGTATTGCTATGAACTTTCCCCTTAGGACTGCTTTTACCATGTCCCACAGGTTTTGGGTTGTTGTGTTTTCATTTTCATTCATTTCTATGCAAATTTTGATTTCTTTTTTGATTTCTTCTGTGATTTGTTGGTTATTCAGCAGCGTGTTGTTCAGCCTCCATATGTTGGAATTTTTAATAGTTTTTCTCCTGTAACTGAGATCTAATATTACTGCATTGTGGTCAGAAAAGATGCTTGGAATGATTTCTATTTTTTTGAATTTACCAAGGCTAGCTTTATGGCCCAGGATGTGATCTATCCTGGAGAAGGTTCCATGTGCGCTTGAGAAAAAGGTGAAATGCATTGTTTTGGGATGAAATGTCCTATAGGAAAAAAAAAAAAAAGAAAAAGAAATGTCCTATGGATATCAATTAGGTCTAACTGGTCTATTGTATCATTTAAAGTTTGTGTTTCCTTGTTAATTTTCTGTTTAGTTGATCTATCCATAGGTGTGAGTGGGGTATTAAAGTCTCCCACTATTATTGTGTTATTGTTAATTTCTCCTTTCATACTTGTTAGCATTTGTCTTACATACTGTGGTGCTCCCGTGTTGGGTGCATATATATTTATAATTGTTATATCTTCTTCTTGGATTGATCCTTTGATCATTATGTAGTGACCTTCTTTGTCTCTTTTCATAGCCTTTGTTTTAAAGTCTATTTTATCTGATATGAGTATTGCTACTCCTGCTTTCTTTTGGTCCCTGTTTGCATGGAAAATCTTTTTCCAGCCCTTCACTTTCAGTCTGTATGTGTCCCCTGTTTTGAGGTGGGTCTCTTGTAGACAACATATGTAGGGGTCTTGTTTTTGTATCCATTCAGCCAGTCTTTGTCTTTTGGTTGGGGCATTCAGCCCATTTACGTTTAAGGTAATTACTGATAAGTATGCTCCCGTTGCCATTTACTTTATTGTTTTGGGTTCGAATTTATACACCATTTTTGTGTTTCCTGTCTAGAGAATATCCTTTAGTATTTGTTGGAGAGCTGGTTTGGTGGTGCAGAATTCTCTCAGCTTTTGCTTGTCTGAAAAGCTTTTGATTTGTCCTTCATACTTGAATGAGATCCTTGCTGGGTACAATAATCTGGGCTGTAGGTTATTTTCTTTCATCATTTTAAGTATGTCTTGCCATTCCCTCCTGGCTTGAAGAGTTTCTATTGAAAGATCAGCTGTTATCCTTATGGGAATTCCCTTGTGTGTTATTTGTTGTTTTTCTCTTGCTGCTTTTAATATTTGTTCTTTGTGTTTGATCTTTGTTAATTTGATTAATATGTGTCTTGGGGTGTTTCGCCTTGGGTTTATCCTGTTTGGGACTCTCTGGGTTTCTTGGACTTGGGTGATTATTTCCTTCCCCATTTTAGGGAAGTTTTCAACTATTATCTCCTCAAGTATTTTCTCATGGTTTTTCTTTTTGTCTTCTTCTTCTGGAACCCCTATGATTCGAATGTTGTAGCGTTTAATATTGTCCTGGAGGTCTCCGAGATTGTCCTCATTTCTTTTAATTCGTTTTTCTTTTATCCTCTCTGATTCATTTATTTCTACCATTTTGTCTTCTAATTCACTAATCCTATCTTCTGCCTCTGTTATTCTACTATTTGTTGCCTCCAGAGTGTTTTTAATTTCATTTATTGCATTATTCATTATATATTGACTCTTTTTTATTTCTTCTAGGTCCTTGTTAAACCTTTCTTGCATCTTCTCAATCCTTGTCTCCAGGCGATTTATCTGTGATTCCATTTTAATTTCAAGATTTTGGATCAGTTTCACTATCATTATTCGGAATTCTTTATCAGGTAGATTCCCTATCTCTTCCTCTTTTGTTTGGTTTGGTGGGCATTTATCCTGTTCCTTTATCTGCTGGGTATTCCTCTGTCTCTTCATCTTGTTTAAATTGCTGAGTTTGGGGTGTCCTTTCTGTATTCTGGTAGTTTGTGGAGTTCTCTTTATTGTGACTTTTCCTCACTGTGTGTGGCTTTGTACAGGTGGCTTGTCAAGGTTTCCTGGTTAGGGAAGCTTGTGTCGGTGTTCTGGTGGGTGGAGCTATATTTCTTCTCTCCAGAGTGCAATGAAATGTCCAGTAATGAGTTATGAGATGTCTATGGTTTTGGGGTGACTTTGGGCAGCTTGTATCTTGAAGCTCAGGGTTGTGTTCCTTTGTTGCTGGAGAATTTGCTTGGTATGTCTTGCCCTGGAACTTGTTGGCCCTTGTGTGGTGCTTGGTTTCAGTGTCGGTGTGGAGGCATTTGATGAGCTCCTGTCTATTAATGTTCCTTGGAGTCAGGAGTTCCCTGGAGTCAGGGTTTGGACTTAAGCCTCCTGCTTCCGGTTATTGGTCTTATTTTTACAGTAGTTTCAAAACTTCTCCTTCTATACAGCACCATTGATAAAACATCTACATTAAAGATGAAAAGTGTCTCTACTGTGAGGGTCACTCAGAGAGGTTCACAGCGTTACATGGAGAAGAGAAGAGGGAGGAGGGAGTTAGAGGTGACCCAAATGAGATGAGGTGGAATCAATTGTGGAGAGAGTAGGGTAGCCAGTAGTCACTACCTTATGTGCACTCCACAACTGGACCACTCAGAGATGTTCACGGAGTTATACAGAGAAGAGAAGAAGGAGGAAGGAGACAGAGGTGGCCAGAAGGATAAAAGGGGGGAATGAAAAGGAGGGAGACAGGTCCAGCCAGTAATCAGTTCCCTAAGTGTTCTCCACCATCTGGAACACACAGAAACTCACAGAGTTGGGTAGAGTAGAGAGGGGTTAGGGAGGAGACACAGGCGACCTGGTGGAGAAAAAGGAGAGTCCAAAGGGAGGGAGAGCAGTCAAGTCAGTAATCTCACTCCCTAGTGAAAAATGGGTCCTGAGGATTGGGTTCTTAAAGGTACAAAATTGGTAACAAATACATAAAAGCAAAAATTAAAAATCTAGAGTAGAGTTTGGAATTTCAAAAATACGATGTTAAAGAAGAGAAGAAGGAAAAGAAAGAGAGAAAAAACGAACAAAGAAAAACAAACACGGTCACGAAAATTATAAAGAAAATACAGGTACAAAATTGATAACTAATACCAAAAAGCAAAAATTAAAAATCTAGAGTAGAGTTTGGAATTTCAAAATTACAATGTTAAAAAAAAGGAAGAAGAGACATAAAGAGAGAAAACAAACAAACAAACAAAAACAAACAATATCACAAAAATTATAAAGACAATACAGGTACAAAATTAATAGCAAATACCAAAAAGCATAAATTAAAAATCTAGAGTAGAGTTTGGAATTTCAGATATACAATGTTATATAAAAGAAGAAGAGAAAGAAACAGAAAAAAAAAAAAGTCACAGAAATTATAAAAAAAACTATAGGTACAAAATTGATAACAGATACCAAAAAGCTAAAATTAAAAAACTAGAGTAGAGTTTGGAATTTCAAAAATACAATGTTAAAGAAAAGAAGAAAAGAAGGAAAAAAAAACAAACAAGGTCAAGAAATTATAAAATATATATATATGGAGTTTGCTGAAGAAGAAAAAAAAATAGGGTCTTTTTTTTTTTTTTTTTGTAAAGTAATAGGTTATAAAAGTGAAAATTAAAGGAACAATAGAGGACTTAAAAATTTTTTTTTCTAAAAATTAAAAAAATAAAAGAAAGAAAGAAAGAAAGAATGATCGTAAAAATAGTAAAAATATATCTAGGACTTTTTCTGGTTTTATTTTGAG
The DNA here is from genome assembly GCF_032452875.1 of Bos javanicus. Classification (NCBI taxonomy): domain Eukaryota; kingdom Metazoa; phylum Chordata; class Mammalia; order Artiodactyla; family Bovidae; genus Bos; species Bos javanicus. The sequence continues at coordinate 19,585,227 of NC_083882.1, read as the reverse complement.
TATTGTGGGTTCAGTTCATTTTTGGCTAGTTCCTTGGTCTGACTTATATTTCTCAAGATCTATAGGCCCCTTCCTATGTAGTCCGTAGTAACCACGGGGTTTTAATCTATTGCCTGTAGCTTCCAAGGCGTTTCCCTCTGTTATAACTTCTTCTGTTTGCTGGTCTCTTCAGTGTCTGGTTACCGCCCTGACACAAAGGGGACAGTAGGGGAAACTTTTTTTTTTTTTTTAGGCTCACTTGTTCAGTCACGCTGTGGGGAGGGAGGGAGGGATGCTGGAAACAAATAACACTGGCGTGCGCTCACAGTGCCTCAGCCACACTGCGTCTGCCCCCGCTCACGGCGCGTGTAGCCTCCCTGCCCACACTGCTCGGGCTCTAGGTTGTTCCACCGGGAACAATCCGAGGCAGGCCCTGGGCTGCATGCACCTCCCAGGTCCAAGCCGCTCAGGTTCAGGCACTCGGGTAGTCCTCAGAGGCGCAGACTCAGTTGGGCCTGCGTTTTGTGCTCTTCCCAGGTCCGAGCAGCTCAGGTGATGAGTGTTTGGCGGGCGCCAATGCTGCGACTTATCGCCTCCCCGCCACTTGGTTATCTGGGTGTAAAACCGGCGCATCTTCTCAGGCAAATGTTGACCGTCCAGACCCCCAAGAAGTTTTCGTTAGCAAAGAAGCCTGCTTACAGTTTTATAGATGTCTCTCTGGGGCTGCGATTGCCCCCTTCCGGCTCTGGCTGCCTGTCACCGGAGGGGGAAGGTCTGCAGCCGGCTATCTCTGTTCAGTCCTTTGTTCCGTGCGCGGGCCTGGCGGTGTCTTAGGTTGGGGCTGGCTTTTCGCGTGGTAGATATCCCACAGTCTGGTTTGCTAGCCCAAATTATTTCGCTCAGATAGTGCTCAGGGTATTCAGGCCAGATTCTTACTCTGAGCGATGCAGCCCGCCCTGCGCCTCCCTGCCCAGCCCCCGCTTGCTAATGGCGTGTGCAGGCATCTGCGCTGCTTCTCCGCTGGGGGAGTTACCATAGGGCTCGCAATCTGCGAGTTTTAATTGTTTATTTTTTCTCCCTGTTATGTTGCCCTCTGTGCTTCCAAAGCTCAGCACAGATTTGGCAGTGAGAAGGTTTCCTGGTGTTTGGAAACTTCTCTCTTTTTAAGACTCCCTTCCCGGGACGGAGCTCCATCCCTCCCTCTTTTGTCTCTTTTTTTGTCTTTTATATTTTTTCCTACCTCCTTTCGAAGACTTGGGTTGCTTTTCTGGGTGCCTGATGTCCTCTGCTGGCATTCAGTAGTTGTTTTGTGGAATTTACTCTATGTTTAAATGCTCTTTTGATGAATTTGTGGGGGAGAAAGTGTTCTCCCCGTCCTACTCCTCCACCATCTTGGCTCCTCCTCCGCAACAGATTAAAACCTTGTGGTTAGCATTGACTAGATTGCTGCTGCTGCTGTCATTTCAGTCGTGTCTGACTCTGTGCGACCCCATAGACATCAGCCCACCAGGCTCCCCCGTCTCTGGGATTCTCCAGGCAAGAACACTGGAGTGGGTTGCCATTTCCTTTTCCAAGTGAAAAGTGAAAGTGAAGTCGCTCAGTCATGTCTGACTCTTAGCGACCCCATGGACCACAGCCTACCAGGCTCCTTCATCCATGGGATTTTCCAGGCAAGAGTACTGGAGTGGGGTGCCATTGCCTTCTCCGATTGACTACATTGGAAGGGACCCATAGTCCTTGAGAAGAAGTTTAACCTGGGACAAGGAACTATCTCAACAGTGTTAGGGAAATTCCTAGATATATTTTACTATTATCATTTTTCAATTTTTTTTAAGGAAAAACATAAATATTTTTAAGTTCTTTATTACTCCTTTAATTTTCATTTTTAAAACCTACTATTACCTTGCAAAAAATACCCTATTTTAAAGCAAATTTCATATATATTTTATATATTTTTATAACTTTTGTGATTTTTTTTTTAATTTTGTATTTTTGAGAGTCTAACCTCTACTCTAGATTTTTTGTCTTTGCTTTTTGGTATTTGTTATTAATTTTGTACCTTTAAGAATCCAATCTTCAGTACCCATCTTTACTTAGGAGTGTGATTACTGTCTTGATTGCTCTCTCCCCTTTTGACTCTCCTTTTTCTCCCCCAGGCCACCTCTATCTCCTCCCTCCCCCTTCTCTTCTCTACTTAACCCTGTGAATCTCTAGGTGTTTCAGGCTGTGGAGAACACTTATGGAACTGATCACTGGCTAGATTGGTCTGTCTCCTTTTGACTCCCCCTCCTTTCCTCCTGGTCATCTCTATCTCCTTCATCCCTCTTCTCTTTTCCATGTAACTCCATGAAGCACTCTGAGTGTTCCAGACTGTGGAGAGTAAATAGGGAATTGATTACTGACTAGATTGCTCTCCCCTCTTTTTATTCCCCCTTTTCCTCCTGGTCACCTGTATCCTTCCCTCCTTCTTCTCTTCTCCACATAACTCTGTGAACCTCTCTCAGTGTCCCTCACTGTGTAGAATCTTTTCACTGTTAACCTAGATGCTTTATCATCGGTGCTGTATGGATGGAGAAGTTTAAGACTGAAAACCAGAAGCAGGAGGCTTAAATCCAAAACATGAGAACACCAGAGAACTCCTGACTCCAGGGACCATTAATCGACAAGAGCTCATCCAAAAGCCTCCATACCTACACTGAAACCAAGCTCCACCCAAGAGCCAACACATTCCAGAGCAAGACATACCAAGCTAATTCTCCACCATAAAAAGCAGGAACATAACCCTGAGCACAAAAAGATAGGCGTCCAAAAGTCACACCAAACCCTCAAGACTCACTACTTGACCCTTCATTGCACTTCAGAGAGAAGAGATCCAGCTCCACCCACCAGAACACCGAGGGAAGCTTCCCTAACCAGGAAACCATGAACAGCCACTAGTCCAACTCCACGGTCAGGGAGGACCCTCCACAACAAAGAAGAACCACAAACTTCCACATACAGAAAGGCCACCCCAAACATAGCAACCTAAACAAGATGAAAAGGCAGAGAAATATTCAGCAGGTAAAGGAATATGATAAAAGCCCACCAAACCAAACAAAAGTGGAGGAGATAGGGAGTCTACCTGAAAAATAATTCAGAATAATGATAGTAAATATGATCCAAAATCTTGAAAACAAAATGGAGTTACAGATAAATAGTCTGGAGACAAGGACTGAGAAGATGCAAGAAAAGTTTAACAAGGACCTAGAAGAAATAGAGTCCATCAATAATGAATAATGCAATAACTGAGATCAAAGGCACTCTGGAAGAAACCAACAGTAGAATAGCTGAGGCAGAAGATAGGATAAGTGAGGTGGAAGATAGAATGGTGGAAACAAATGAGGCAGAGAGGGAAAAAAAAAAATTAAAATAAATGAGGACAACCTCAGAGACCTCTGGGACAATGTTAAACGCCCCAATATTCGAATCATAGGAGTCCCAGAAGAAGAAGAAGACAAAAAGAAAGGCCATGAGAAAATGAGGAGACAATAGTTGAAAACTTCCCTAAAATAGGGAAGGAAATAGCCACCCAAGTCCAAAAAACTCAGAGAGTCCCAAACAGGAAAAACCTAAGGCAAAACACCCCAAGACACATATTAATCAAATTAACGAAGATCAAACACAAAGAAAAAATATTAAAAGCAGCAAGGGAAAAACAACAAATAACTCACAAGGGTATCTCCATAAGGATAACAGCTGATCTTTCAGTAGAAACTCTTCAAGCCAGAAGGGAATGGTAGGACATACTTAAAGTGATGAAAGAGAAAATCCTATAACCCAGATTTTTGTACCCAGCAAGGATCTCATTCAAATATGAAGGAGAAATCAAAAGCTTAACAGACAAGCAAAAACTCAGAGAATTAAGCACCACCAAACCAGTTCTTCAACAAATGCTAAAGGATCTTCCCTAGACAGGAAAAACATAAAAGGTTTATAAACTCAAACCCAAAACAACAAAGTAAATGGCAATCATTATCAATAATTACCTTAAATGTAAATGAGTTGAATGCCCCAACCAAAAGACAAAGACTAGATGAATGGATACAAAAATAAGACTCCTATACATGCTGTCTACAAGAGACCCACCTTAAACCTAGTGACACATACAGACTGAAAGTGAAGGGCTGGAAAAAGATATTTTATGCAAATGGAGACCAAAAGAAAGCAGGAGTAGCATTACTCATATCAGATAAAATAGACTTTTTTTTTTTTTTTTGGTAGATTCTCTCCTTTTTTTCTTCTATGCATTGATTTTATTTTATTTTTTAACTTTACAATATTGTATTGGTTTTGCCATATATCAACATGAATCCACCACATGTATACACGTGTTCCCCATCCTGAACCCTCCTCCCTCCTCCCTCCCTGTACCATCCCTCTGGTCGTCACAGTGCACCAGCCCCAAGCATCCAGTATAGTGCATCAAACCTGGACTGGTGACTCGTTTCATATATGATATTATAGATGTTTCAATGCCATTCTCCCAAATCATCCCACCCTCTCCCTCTCCCACAGAGTCCAAAAGACTGTTCTATACATCAGTGTCTCTTTTGCTTTCTCATATACAGGGTTATTGTTACCATCTTTCTAAATTCCATATATATGTGTTAGTATACTGTACTGGTGTTTTTCTTTCAGCACTGTTTATAATAGCCAGGACATGGAAGCAACCTAGATGTCCATCAGCAGATGAATGGATAAGAAAGCTGTGGTACATATACACAATGGGGTATTACTCAGCCATTAAAAAGAATACATTTGAATCAGTTCTAATGAGGTGGATGAAACTAGAGCCTATTATACAGAGTGAAGTAAGCCAGAAAGAAAAACACCAATACAGTATACTAAAATAGACTTTGAAATAAAGGCCGTGAAAAGAGACAAAGAAGGACACTACATAATGATCAAAGGATCAATCCAAGAAGAAGATATACAATTATAAATATATATGTACCCAACATAGGAGCACCACAATATGTAAGGCAAGTGCTAACAAGTATGAAAGAGGAAATCAATAGTAACACAATAATAGAGGGAGACTTTAATACCCCACTCACACCTATGGATAGATCAACTAAACATAAAATTAGCAAGGAAACGCGAACTTTAAATGATACAATGGACCAGCTAGATCTAATTGATATCTATAGGACATTTCACCCTAAAACAATGAATTTCACCTTTTTCTCAAGTGCACACAGAACCTTCTCCAGGATAGATCATATCCTGGGCCATAAATCTAGCCTTGGTAAATTCAAAGAAATTGAAATCATCTCAAGCATCTTTTCTGATCACAATGCAATAAGATTAGATGTTAACCACAGGAAAAAAGCTATTCAAAATACAAACATATGGAGGCTAAACAACACACTTCTGAATAACCAACAAATCACAGAAGAAATCAAAAAAGAAATCAAAATATGCATAGAAATGAAAGAAAATGAAAACACAACAACCCAAAAACTATGGGATACAGTATAACAAGTGCTAAGGGGAAGGTTCGTAGCAATACAAACCTACCTAAAGAAACAGGAGAAAAATCAAATAAATAACCTAACTCTACACCTAGAGCAACTAGAAAAAGAAGAAATGAAGCAATAGTAGAAGAAAGACATCATAAAAATTAGGGCAGAAATAAATGCAAAAGAAACAAAGGAGACCATAGCCAAATACAACAAAGCTAAAAGCTGGTTCTTTGAGAATTTAAATAAAATAGACAAACCATTAACCAGACTCAAGAAAAAAGGGAGAAAACTCAAATCAACAGAATTAGAAATGAAAATGGAGAGATCACAACAGACAACACAGAAATACAAAGGATCATAAGAGATTACTATCAGCAATTATATGCCAAAAAAAAAAAAAAAAAAAAAGGACAACTTGGAAGAAATTGACAAATTCTTAGAAAAGTATAACTTTCCAAAACTGAACCAGGAAGAAATAGAAAATCTTAACAGACCCATCACAAGCACAGAAATCGAAACTGTAATCAAAAATCTAACAAACAAAAGCCCAGGACAAGATGACTTCACAGATGAATTTTACAAAAAATTTAAAGAAGAGCTAACACCTATCCTATTCTAACTCTTCCACAAAATTGTAGAAGAAGGTAAACTTCCAAACTCAAATGAGGCCACCATCACCCTAATACCAAAACCAGACAAAGAAACCACATAAAAAGAAACCTACAGGCCAATATCACTGATGAACATAGATGCAAAAATCCTTAACAAAATTCTAGCAAATAGAATCTAACAACATATTAAAAAGATCATACATCATGGCCAAGTGGGCTTTATCCCAGGGATGTAAGGATTCTTCAACATTCTCAAATCAGTCAGAGTGATACAGCACATCAAAAAATTGAAAGATAAAAACCATATGATTATCTCAGTAGATGCAGAGAAAGCCTTTGACAAAATCCATCATCCATTTATGATAAAAACCCTCCAGAAAGCAGGCATAGAAAGAACATGCCTCACCATAATAAAAGCCATATATGATAAACCCACAGCAAACATTATCCTCAATGGTGAAAAATTGAAAGCATTTCCTCTAAAGTCAGGAACAAGACAAGGATGCCCACTCTCACCACTACTATTCAATATAGTCTTGGAAGTTTTTGCCATAGCAATCAGAGAAGAAAAAGGAATAAAAGGAATCCAGATTGGAAAAGAAGTAAAACTTTCACTGTTTGCAGATGACATGATACTCTACATAGAAAACCCTAAAGACGCCAACAGAAAATTACTAGAGCTAATCAGTGAATATAGTAAAGTTGCAGCATATAAAATTAACACACAGAAATCCCTTGCATTTGTATACACTAACAATGAGAAAACAGAAAGAGAAATTAAGGAAACAATTCCATTCACCATCGCAATGAAAAGAATAAAATACTTAGGAATATATCTACCTAAAGAAACAAAAGACTTATATGTAGAAAACTATAAAACACTGGTGAAAGAAATCGAAGATGACACAAATAGATGGAGAAATATACCATGTTCATGGATCAGAAGAATCAATGTAGTGAAAATGAGTATACTATCCAAAGGAATCTATAGATTCAATGCAATCTCTATCAAGCTACCAATGGTATTTTTCACAGAGTTAGAACAAATAATTTCACAATTTGTATGGAACTACAAAAAAACCTTGAATAGCCAAAGCAATCTTGAGAAAGAAGAACATAACTGGAGGAATCAACCTGTCTGACTTCAGGCTATGCTACAAAGCAGCAGTCATCAAGACAGTATGGTAGTGGCACAAAGACAATAGACCAATGGAACAAAATAGAAAGCCCAGAGATAAATCCACGCACCTATGGACACCTTATCTTCGACAAAGAAGGCAAGAATATACAATGGAGAAAAGACAATCTTTTTAACAAGTGGTGCTAGGAAGATTGGTCAACCACTTGTAAAAGAATGAAACTAAAACACTTTATAACACCATACAAAAAAATAAACTCAAAATGGATTAAAGGTATAAATGTAAGACCAGAAACTATATAACTCATAGAGGGAAACATAGGCAAAACACTCTCGGACATAAGTCATAGCAGGATCCTCTATGACCCACCTCCCAGAGTAATGGAAATAAAAGAAAAAATAAACAAATGGGACCTAATTAAACTTAAAAGCTTCTGCACAATAAAGGAAACTATAAGCAAGGTGAAAAGACAGCCTTCAGAATGGGAGAAAATAATAGCAAATGAAGCAACTGACAAACAACTAATCTCAAAAATATACAAGCAACTCCTGCAGCTCAATTCCAGAAAAATAAGTGACCCAATTAAAAAATGGGCCAAATAACTAAACAGACATTTCTCCAAGGAAGACATACAGATGGCTAACAAACACATGAAAAGATACTCAACATTACTCAATATCAGAGAAACGCAAATCAAAACCACAATGAAGTACCATCTCATGCTGGTCAGAATGGCTGTTATCAAAATGTTCCCAAACAATAAATTCTGGAGAGGGTGTGGAGAAAAAGGAACCCTCTTACACTGTTGGTGGGAATGCAAACTAGTACAGCCACTATGGAGAACAGTGTGGAGATTCCTTAAAAAACTGGAAATAGAACTGCCATACAACACAGCAATCCCACTGCTGAGCGTATACACCAAGGAAACCAGAATTGAAAGACATACCAATGTTCATCTCAGCAATGTTTACAATAGCCAGGACATGGAAACAACTTAGATGTCCATTAGCAGATGAATGGATAAGAAAGCCATGGTACATATACACAATGGAATATTACTCCTATTAAAAAGAATGAATTTGAATCAGTTCTAATGAGGTGGATGAAACTGGAGTCTATTATACAGAGTGAAGTAAGTCAGAAAGAAAACACCAATACAGTATATTTTTGCATATATATGGAATTTAGCAAGATGGTAAATTTAGTAAGACCCTATATGCAATACAGCGAAAGAGACACGGATGTAAAGAACAGACTCTTGGACTCTGTGGGAGAAGGCGAGGGTGGGATGATTTGAGAGAATAGCATTGAAACATATATATTATCATATGTGAAATAGATCGCCAGTCCAGGATCGATGCATGAGACATGGTGCTCAGGGCTGGTGCACTGGGACGAACCTGAGGGATGGGGTGGGGAGGAAGGTGAGAGGGAGGTTCAGGGTGGGGAACATGTGTACACCAATGGCTGATTCATGTGAATGTATGGCAAAAACCACCACACTATTGTAAAGTAATTAACCGCCAATTAAAATAAAAAAAAATAAAAAAGAAAAGAGAGATAATGACTCTGAGAGTTTTGTGGGAGATAATATGCGAAATACTTGATGTATTAAATTCAAAGCTGTGGTGAAAACATAGCAGCTGTTAATGAGATTATTATCTTCATGATTATGACTGTGTAAGGGGCATGGTTATTTATAAATTAATATGTGTTAGTCACTCAGTTGTGTCTGACTCTTTGTGACCCCATGGGCTGTATCCCACCAGGATTCTCTGTCCATGGAATTATTAATTCACACAGATATTGTAAAAACGAGGCTTCTAGGGTTATATATAAGGTGGTACCACTAGAAACACATCTCCATACTCTCCTTGATCTAAAATGTCAGTAGTCACCTTTTAGATCCAAAGTGCCTCTATGTCTTGAGTCCTTTTGTTGTCTTCAAAGTTATAACTATTATGCTTTTATTGGAAGAGTGTGATAGCCTATGGAGACAATCTGTACATAAAAGAGTAGGAAATATCTGCCCCAGAGAGAGGAGCCAGTAGTATTTCTAAAGGTGCCCACAGAACATTGGTCCTACTCTAAGACAACCATTTTTGTAATGAGATTTGAGTGAAGGGTATGTAGTGGGAGTGGGGGATTGAGGGTAATCCTCAATCATCATTCACTGAAATCCTACAACATTTGGGTACTTTACATACTGGCATACTTTATCCAATTTAATATGGCAATTCTATGGGATAAGTAGAAATGAGATAACTAAAAATTTGGGAATGGAGATGCCAGCAAATTTCCAGGTTCTCACAGCCCAAAGTAATGGACTTGAGACTGAAATATAAATTTTTATGAATTACCTTTTACTTTAAGACCTTCCTGACTTCAAATGCCTCCTGCCTAGTATCTGGCACTCTCATTATTTGAGCCACTGCTTAAAGTCCTTTTGAAAACAAGTACTCTTAGTTGACTATGAAGGGTTCTGTGTTTGCCAGATAGTGTCATTCAGACCATAGCTGAATAAATGAGAGAACATCATAGCTTGGAGGGTACAAATAGCAGTGGGGATAGTTGAACTTGATTTGAGGAAAGTTCTACTGCTGTCAAAGAAAGGTAAGGGGTAGAAAAGAAAACTTTGAAGAGTCTGAGGGCAGCAGATGCCCCCAGATGGGGTAATGACATCCATATAGAGCCAAGAGAGGGAGCCAAGAATACCAGATGAACTCCCAATTTCTCCTAGCTTCTTCCTGACCAAGCCATGCCAATACCTTGGGGCCCAGTCCTCAGAGCTTCTCTCATCCCTAGAATTCTGGGACTCACTCAGAATCTTAGGGATCTTAAGGTCAGACTATACCATCAGCTCCAAAGGGAATTAAGTGAGCCTCAAACTCCAAAAATTTAATCAGAACACAAAAGATACTAGGACTTGGCTCCACTAGCTTTTAACCGGAATGGCTGTATTGGGACAATAAAAAGTAATCAGGGAAGTCAGGTTTCAGAGAGAGAAAAATAAAGCATATACGCAGAGAGAAGCAAAAATGAAAGGCGTGTAACTCTGAGGACTGATGTGGAGACCAGCTAACAAGTAGTCAGGCTTCTGGGCTTTTGTGCAGTCTCTGGTTCTAGCCACCTGTGAGGCTGGCAATCCTGCCTGCTATGAAAGGCATCTTGTTTCTTACCAATTAGTGCCTCATTGGTTTTAGAGTAACTTTCAGTGGACCTCTGTTACTGGTGACTAAGCAATTCTGAACCAAGGTAACCATAATCTCATTTGGCCAAATTTGGCTTAAAACTCAACATTCAAAAAATGAAGATCATGGCATCCTGTCCCATCACTTCATGGCAAATACATGGGGAAACACTGAAAATAGTGACAGACTTTATTATTTGGCCTCCAAAATCACTGCAGATAGTGGCTGCAACCATGAAATTAAAAGACGCTTGCTCCTTGGAAGAAAAGCTATGATCAAACTAGACAGTGTATTATAAAGCAGAGACATGACTTTACTGACAAAGGTCCATACAGTCAAAGCTATGGTTTTTCCAGTTGTCACATATGGATGTGAGAGTTGGACCATAAAGATGGTTGAGTGCCAAAGAATTGATACTGTGGTGTTGAAGAAGATTCTTGAGAGTCCCTTGGACTGCAAGGAGATCCAACCAGTCCATTCTAAAGGAGATCAGCCCTGGGTGTTCTTTGGAAGGAATGATGCTAAATTTGAAACTCCGGTACTTTGGCCACCTCATGCAAAGAGTTGACTCATTGGAAAAGACTCATTGGAAAAGACTCTGGAAGGGATTGGGAGCAGGAGGAAAAGGGATCGACAGAGGATGAGAAGGCTGGACGGCATCATCGACTAGATGTATGTGAATTTGAGTGAACTCCGGGAGATGGTGATGGACAGGGAGGCCTGGCGTGCTGCAATTCATGGGGTCGCAAAGAGTAGGACACGACTGAGCAACTTTCACTATACTATACAACTCTGACTTTAACCCCAGTTTCCTTATCTGTAAAAAATATGTGATCACCCCTACTTCACATAGCTATGGTGAGATATGAGAAGAGATTGTTTATGAAGGTGCCTGGCCTATACATTGTCAGTCCCTTTCTCTTCTTCTCTCTACAAATGACACTAAGCCCTAGGGATATACTGAGTTCATCATATTCCTCTTAGACCTTCTATGGAGCTTGGAATACAGAAGGTGCTATCTGAGTATATACTGAATGAATCAAAATTGTTGGCCACTAATTCTTTCAGCTGCAGACTGAAGGGAAAAAATACACAGTGTTGATTTCATTGTTTACCAGCTAAATTAGCAGCTTTTTCTTATAATATTTTTTCTTCATGTTAAATTAACATATAAACTGATAGAGATGTCCCCATTTGAGACATAGTCAGGGTATTCTCCCAAGTTGAAGCCTGAGACACAGTAGAGTGGCCCTTACTCAGCTGGTTTCTAGTCCTGACCCTGTTTAACTCATAACTGGTGATCTCAGTTATGTCATTTTAGTCTCTGTTTGAAGTTATCAACTGATAAAATGTACACATTAAATTAAATCATCTTCCAAGTTGATATTAGCCCTATATTTTGAAATACTTCCAAGCATAATATTTATATTAAATATGAAGGCTTAAATGATCAGAATTTTATAATTTGGCCACCAAACTATGGTAGCTCAGTGTTAAAGAATCTACTCGCCAATGTATGAAATATAGGAGATGTGTTTGATCCCTGAGTTGGGAAGATCCCCTGGAAGAGGAAATGGCAACCCTCACCAGTATCCTTGCCTGAAAAATCTCATGGACAGAGGAGAGTGACAGGCTACAGTCTATAGGGTCACAAAGAGTCAGATAGTACTGAGTGACTGAGGACAGCACATAAAGCACACAGAATAAATTATTATATTAATTATTAAACTGATAATGTTCTTGTAAGAGTAAATCAACCGGGAATATTACTATTGAATTTTGACTTTGGTTGACAATTTTCAGGCTCATGATTTTACAATTTAAGTCAAACTATTCTAATTGATATCTTGGTTAGATTAAGGAAAATTTTCTTTTGAAAGGATCCAAACACTGGCAACATTTAATCTCTTTTAAAGGAGCACCACAATATAGCTGCCTACAAGGTTAGTCTCTGTCTACACTGGGCATGTAGATTTTATTCCTCCAATAAAGATAAGGAAGTTATGCAGATTGTGGGGATATAATATTTTTATTTTCTTAAAAATAAACACACAAAAAACTAATACCATACTCTCTAACTTCAGCTCCATTTCTCTGACTGGTTTAAAGACAACTCATTCAAAGAGTTGTGTATACATCCTGTATCCAATGTCTCAACCCTCATTCTCTCTCAAAGTCAAACTAGTCAGGCTTTCTTCCCCATCACCCCACATTTAAAACTTTCCCTATCAAGTCACCAATGACAACTGTGATGCTGAGTGCACTGATCAGTTCTCAGAACTCACTCACCCTGATCCACTGTGGTATTAGGTACAACTGATGACTCCTTCTGTAACCTCTTTTGCTTGGCTTCCAGCACATCACAAAGTCCTAGTTTTCCTCCTGCCTCACTGACCTCTCTTTCTTAAAATCGTTTGCTAGTTCCTTCTCTTATTCACAGCCTCTAAATACTGTGATCCTCCAGGACTCTCTTTTGTATTTAAACTTATTTCATTGGTGATCTCATCCAGTCTCCTGACTTCAAATACCATATACATGCTGAGACTCAAAAGTGAATGTGTACAGAACAGATCTCTCCCTCTAACTTCTGGTCTCCTACACTCATCATACTTGAATGTTCAACAAATATCTCAAATATAACATGTCCAAAACTTGATCTTACTTCAGAACTTGCTTCTCTTACAGCCTTCCCCATCTCAGTTAATGGCAAACAGACAGGTCAAAATCATAATCTTCCACCTCATTAGAACTGATTCAAATGTATTCTTTTTAATGGCTGAGTAATACTCCATTGTGTATATGTACCACAGCTTTCTTACCCATTCATCTGCTGATGGACATCTAGGTTGCTTCCATGGAGCCTATTATACAGAGTGAAGTAAGCCAGAAGGAAAAACATAAATACAGTATACTAACGCATATATATGGAATTTAGAAAGATGGTAACAATAACCCGGTGTACGAGACAGCAAAAGAGACACTGATGTATAGAACAGTCTTATGGACTCTCATGTAAAATATCATGTAAGAAACGAGTTGCCAGTCCAGGTTCAATGCATGATACTGGATGCTTGGGACGGACACATGTATACCTGTGGCGGATTCATTTTGATATTTGGCAAAACTAATACAATTATGATAATCTTTTATTTTTCCCTTTCTTTCCTATCAAAAATCTCATTCACTAGCAAATCATTCTGACTTTTTCTTCAAAGTATATTCAGATTCTGACCTCTTCTCATTACTATCTACCACTACCATCCTGGGCTGAGCCACATGATTTCTCATTTGGATTATGAAAACCAAGTCCTAATTGTTCTCTTTAACTTTTCCCTTCATCCCCCAGAGAATATACTCAATATAGAAGCTTAAGTTATCCCATTGAAATGTAAGACAGATCATGCTTTAAAGTTTCAGTGATTCTCCATGCCACTAAGAGTTAAAGCCAACATACTTAGAAAAATATGAAAACTCTACTCAGTCTGTCCCCTAATTATCTCACTAATCTCATATTATTCCCCTCATTTACTCCATTCCAGCCACTTTGGCCTCCCTGATATTTCTTAACTGGTTCAAGTGTAGTCCTGCTTCAGGGAATTTGTACATGCTGTTCACCAAACGTGGAATTTTCTCCTTCCTCATATTTCTGTGGCTTGAGCCCTCATCTTTTTCACATTTTGGCTTGATTGCCCTCTTCGGAGTGAGGCCTTTTCTAACCAACCTATTTAAAAATACAAGTTCTTATCTACCCCCCACCTCACAATACTCCTTACCTTCCTTCTCTGTTTTAATTTTTCCCATAGAACTTTCCCTATCTAATGTACTGTATGATTGACTTATTTATTTGCTTACTGTTGATTTCCTCCTACTGGAATATAAGCTTCAGGAGTATAATGATTTTTGTGTCAGTTTTGCTCATTGCTACAGTTCTCAGATCCTGTCATGGTACCCGGCATAGAGCAGGTGCTAAATAAATGTGTTAAATAAAGCAATATTTATGTGGCGATGTAGAGATTTTGCCTAATAGTGTATAATGAGACATATTAGTGTATGTGTATAACATAATAGTGTATAATGAGACTCTTTTTCTGATAGTTTCAAGTGCAAAATAAACATTTTTTTGTTTTTGTTATGAGCTCTTCAGAATCCCACACAGTGGCAGAGATATCTCTTTTCTGCAAGAGTAGGCCACAATGATCTCAACACAATTTCAGGTCATTTCACAGTAACTTCTTCAAATAACAGGTAATTTGTTTCCTTAAATTAGATCATGTCATTACCTCCTACTCCAGTCACTGAAGGTCAAAATCTCCAGTTCTGTTTCAGCTCCAGGCACTTTAAGCTACTGCTCTTGTCGTGCCCTGGGACATATTTGCTACCAATAGTAGAAAGAAACAGGTATAAGTGGGTTTGTTCCACTTAGTCATCTTTTAAGATTTGGTTCAAAGTTGACTTTTTCTCTGAAGTTTTTCAGGAACCCACCTTTCCTCTCATAAATAAATTAGGAATCTTTCTCTCATTTTTCCTGTCCCGATAATATTCATATTAGAACACCTGAAATATGTCATCGTACTACAGATTTGTTTTCAAGTCTATCTCTTCTATTAGAATGTAAGTTTTGATGTTCAAAACTCTGTCTTTGCAACTCCAATATCTAGATAGGCTTTAGTGTATAGTAGACTCTCCTGAAATATTCTGAATCAAATGAGTGACTACAACTGAACAGGTCAATTACCAGTGACCAACTGATTGTTGCTTGCCAGGGTCACAGTCATGGAAAGAACACCATGAGGTAAATTGGAGATGTTGTTGTAAGTATTGCTGTCCTCACCACCATCACATCATCATCATCATCACCAAACAACTGCATAATTGTTTGAACCAGGTACTATGTGAGGCTATGGTACATCTGCATGAGGACCTTAACAGTCAAACTGAAGAGGTAAGCTTTAGCATAAAAGGTAAATGACAATAAAAGATAGCATAGAATAAATGTCCAGGAAGTTAAATAAACAAAAGAATAGTAGACTAGAGTGATCAAGGAGGGCTTTATGGGAGACAAGGGTGTTAAATTGTGTTGTGAAAGACAAGTGACTGAGCTGCTTATACAGAAGGAATGCATCTCAGGCAGGCTTGACTAGGGCACAGACTAGGTATCTCCACTCTGTGGTTAGGCACATTAGAAATGAAGTTACAAAAAAATGGGGATGTTTTTGTTAGATTAAAATTCTAACAAATTCTTCTTCTTCTAAAATTCTTCATTATCAAAGAACATGAATTCTTGATTTAGAAAATAAATGAGAAATGATGAAAAATGCAGAAGGAAAAGAACTAGAGTTTCAGTTCAAGATTTTTCATGTTTGAGATTTTGATCTTGAGAATATTTCTGTTTCTTTAAGATCTTCTTTGTGCAATGCAGAACTATACATGTCTTTGTAGATTATATAAATGTGTGTGGTAAGTAAAGCAGATCGTGAGAAAGTGAATGCTTTAAAAATGCTAAGCGCAATTTATCTATAGACTTTTTCTAAAGATTAAGTAAGATTACATAGTCAAGATATTTGTTAGCAATAATAAGCGTCCTGCTCCAGCTACTGTTAGCTTTAAATGACTCACATGATTATAACCAAAATAGACATTTCTACAATGCTGCTGGGATCATATAACCATAGCTAAGATTCAGAGTATTTATTTCATGCTAAGTATATTGCCAACAAAGGTCTGTCTAATCAAGGCTATGGTTTTTCCTGTGGTCATGTATAGATGTGAGAGTTGGACTGTGAAGAAGGTTGAGCGCCGAAGAATTGATGCTTTTGAACTGTGGTGTTGGAGAAGACTCTTGAGAGTCCCTTGGACTGCAAGGAGATCCAACCAGTCCATTCTGAAGGAGATCAGCCCTGGGATTTCTTTGGAAGGAGTGATGCTAAAGCTGAAACTCCAGTACTTTGGCCACCTCATGCAAAGAGTTGACTCATTGGAAAAGACTCTGATACTGGGAGGGATTGGGGGCAAGAGGAGACGGGGACGACAGAGGATGAGATGGCTGGATGGCATCACTGACTCAATGCACGTGAGTCTGAGTAAACTCCGGGAGTTGGTGATGGACAGGGAGGCCTGGCGTGCTGAGATTCATGGGGTCGCAAAGAGTCGGACATGACTGAGTGACTGAACTGAAATATATACCTAAGCACTTTATGTGGTCATTTCACTTAATCCTCTCGTATTTATTATAATTAGTATCTCAGAAAGGGAAACTGAGGCTCAAGTGGTATAAGCCTGACATACTGTTCCCAAAGCCATCCTCCAATAAATAAAGTCATAACTCCTAATACAAATTATAGGGTTTTCACTTTGATATCAACAAGCCTAGCAAAGAAAAAACAAACAAACAACTCTTCTGCTGGAAGAAAAATCACATAACAAACACACTAAAAACAAAAACACAATGTTATTTTTGAGCAGTAGGTAAGAGTTTTTACAGTTAAAATACAGGTAAAATCAAAACCTAAAGAAAGGTTGCTTGTCATGGGCTCACTACATCACCATCCAAATATGAACTTAGCTCTACTTTGTATGAGAAATTATGATTAGAGAGAAAGGACAAATGAGATGTCATAAGAGAATAATTCCAGAATTTTTACTTTAGTAAAATAAACCCTCTAATATTACCAGCAAACAATGGGTAAAGAATGTTAACAACTCAAAAGAATTTGCCACAGTTTATTCTTTGGTGTCAAGTGTGCTATTGGACATGCAGTTTTAATAGCTTAAAGATTCCTTAAAATCATGAATAAATTATATATCAAAAATGCTCCTCTGCTCCTAAGTGTGAAATGAATCTCTAAAAATGATAGAGATAAATTTATTTGATTATTCATGGCCTTCTTTAGAATTGTACCTGTTTCTTTCATGAGAGATATTAGCAGCTCTTTGAAAAGAAATACGACTCAGTTTACTTGTGTTTATTAATCTCAGCATCTAGCACCTAGCCTGATACTTAACCAAATTTTAATAGAAGCTTGATGAATAAAAGGAAGAGAGAGATTTATTTTTGGCAATGAAGACAGCCTTTATCTCCTAGCCTGATAATGTCTTATCAAAACTGCGTATCAGAAAACTCACTCTGATTTGGTCTTTAAATTTAGGAAGAGGCCTTTTAAACTTAATTCCATCATTTTCTAATTTGCTGCCAAGGATGGAGTTTTATTTTAATTCATAGACTCTTAGGCAATAAATTAAAGCTATAACATAGTAAAGTTTGAATCTGCAGAGTTGTGTTCAAAAATTTGAGAAAAGAGTTTTGGGTTTTCTCTTTCTTTTTAATTTTTTAAATTTTAATTAAAGGATGATTACTTACAATATTGTGATCATTTCTGTCAAACATCAACATGAATTGGCCAGAAGTATACATATGTCCCCTCCCTCTTGAAACCCCTCCCACTTCCTTCCCCACCTCACCCCTCTAGATTGTCACAGAGCACTGGATTTGGGTTCCCTGCATCATACAGCAAATTCCCACTAGCTATCTATTTTATCTATTATCTAGTAATGTATATGTTTCAATGTTATTCTCTCAAATTGTCCCACACTCTTCTTCCCCCAATGTGTCCAAAAGTCTGTTCTTTATGTCTGTCTCTCCTTTGCTGTCATGCAGGTAAGATCATCAGTACCACCTTTCTATATTCCATATATATGCTTAAGTATATGACATTTGTCGTTCTCTTCGTGACTTGCTTCAGTCTGTATAATACGTTATAGGTTGATCTGCCTCATTAGAACTGATTCAAATGTGTTCCTTTTTATAGCTTATTAATACTCCATTGTGTATATATACCATAACTTCCTTATCCATTCATCTGTCGATGTCCATCTAGGTTACCTCCATGTCCTAGCTATTGTAAGTAGTGCTGGGATGAGCATTGGAGTACATGTGTCTTTTTCAATTATGGTTTCCTGAGGGTATATGCCTAGTAGTGGGATTTCTGGGTCATATGATAGTTTTATCACTAGTTTTAAAATAAATCTCCATGCCGTTCTCTACAGTGACTGTATCAATTTGCATTCCCATCAACAGTGCAAGAGGGTTCCTTTTTCTCCATACCCTCTCCAACGTTTATTGTTTTAGATTTTTGATGATGGCCATTCTGACCAATGTGAGATGATACTTCATTGTAATTTTGATTTCCATTTCACTAATTTTCTTGGGCTCCAAAATCACGTGGTGTTGGCAGCCATGAAATTAAAAGACACTTGCTCCTTGGAAGAAAAACTATACCAAACCTAGACAGCATATTTAAAAGCAGAAACATTACTTGACCAACAAAGATCTGTCTAGTCAAAGCTGTGTTTTTTCCAGTAGTCGTGTATGGATGTGAGAGTTGGACCATAAAGAAAGCTCAGTGCCAAAGAACTGATGCTCTTGAACTGTGGTGTTGGAAAAGACTCTTTGAGAGTCTCTTGGACTGCAAGGAAATCCAACCAGTCCCTCCTAAAGGGAAATAAGCCCTGAATATTCATTGGAAGGACTGACGTTGAAGCTGAAACTCCAATACTTTGGCCACCTGATGAGAAAAACTGACTCCTTAGAAAAGACTCTGATGGGGGTAAAGATTGAAGGCAGGAGGAGATGGGGATGACAGAGGATGAGATGGTTGGATGGCATCACCAACTCGATAGACATAGTTTGAGCAAGCTCTGGGAGTTGGTGGGATGGACAGGGAAGCCTTGTATGCTGCAGTCCAAGGGGTCATGAAGAGTTGGACACGACTGAGTGACTGAACTGAATTGAACTGAATAATCAGTGATGTTGAGCATATTTTCATTTTATTAGCCATCTGTATGTTTTCTTTAGATAAATCTCTGCTTAGGTCTTCTATCCACTTTTTGATTGGGCAGAAAGTATTCTGGTATTGAGCTACACAAGCTGTTTGTATATTTTGGAGATTAATTCTTTGTCAGTCATTTCATTAGCCATTATTTTCTCCCATTTTGAGGGTTGCCTTTTCGCCTTGTGTGTAGTTGCCCTCATTGTGCAAAAGGTTTTAAGTTTAATTAGGTTCCATTTTTGGTTTTGTTTCCTTTTCTCTAGAAGATGGATCATAGAGGATCTTATTGTGATTTATGTCAGAGAGTGTTCTGCCTATGTTTTCCTCGATGAGTTTTATAGTTTCTGGTCTTATGCTTAGGTCTTTAATCCATTTTGAATTTATCTTTGTGTATGGTATTAGGAATTGTTCTAATATTGTTCTTATACACTTAGCTGACCAATTTATCCAGAACTATTTGTTCAAGAGACTGTCTTTCCTCCACTGTATATTTTTGCCTCCTTTGTCAAATATAAGGTGCCCATACATGCATGATCTTTATGATTTCTTTCCTCCTACTAACTTTGTTTGTTTTGTTGTTGTTGTTGTTCTTTTTCTAGTTGCCTTAGATGTATGGTTAGGTTATTTGATTTGTTTCTTGACGTAGGCTTGCGTTGCTATAAACTTCCCTCTTTGCACTGCTTTTACTGCATCTCATAGGTTTTGAGTTGTCTTGTTTTTATTGTCATTTGTTTCTAGGCATATTTTGATTTCTTTTCTTTATTTCTTCAGTGATCTGTTGGTTATTCAGAAGCGTGTTGTTTAGCTTCCATGTGTTTGTGTTTTTCTTTATAGTTTTTTTTCCCCCCATTGTGATCAGAAAAGATTCTTGAAGTGATTTCAATATCTCTAAATTTACCATGGCTTGATTTGTGGCCCAAAATGTGATATATCCTGGAGAATGTTTAATGTGCACGTGAGAAAAAATTAAATATAATGCTTTTGGATGAAATGTCCTGTAGATATCAGTTAGACCCAACTGGTCCATATATCATTTTAAACTTGTGTTTCCTTATTAATTTTCTGTCTGGATGATCTGTCTGTTGGTGTGAGTGGAATATTAACGTCCTCCACTATTATTGTGATACTGTCAATTTCCCCTTTAATAGTTGTTAGCATTTGCCTTATGTATTTGAGGTGCTCATATATTAGGTGCATGCATATTTATAATTGTTATCTTTTTCTTAGATTAATACCTTGATCAGTATGCGGTGTCCTTCTTTGTCTCTTGTGACAGTCTTTATTTTAAAGTCCATTTTATCTGATACAGTATTGCTGCTCCCTCTTTCTTTTGATTTCCATTTACATGGAATATCTTTTTCCAACCCCTCACTTTCAATCTCTATGTGTCACTAGGTTTGAGGTGGGTCTCTTGTTGTTCAGTCACTTAGTCGTGTCTGACTCCTTGTGACCCCCTGGACTGCAGCAGACCAGGCTCCCCTGTCCTTCACCATCTCCTGCAGCCTGCTCAAACTCATGTATATCAAGTCGATGATGCCATCCAACCATCTCATCCTCTGTCATCACTGTCTCCTGCCTTCAATTTTTTCTAGCATCAAGGTCTTTTCCAATGAGTCAGTTCTTTGCATCCAGTGGCCAAATTATTGGAGTTTCAACTTCATCATCAGTTCTTCCAAAGAATATTCAGGGTTGATTTTCTTTAGGACTGGTTTGATATCCTTGCAGTCCAAGGGACTCTCAAGAGTCTTCTTCAGCACCACAGTTAGAAGGTATGTGTTCTTCCTCATTCAGCCTTTTTTATGGTTCAACTCTCACATCCATACTTGACTACTGGAAAAATTGCAGCTTTCACTATACAGACTTTGGAGGCAAAGTAATGGGTCTCTTGTAACCAGCATATATCAGGTTCTTGTTTTTGTATCCATTCAGCCAATCTGTGTCTTTTGGTTGGAGCACTTATCCCATTTACATTTAAGGTAATTATTGAAAGTATATCCTGTTACCATTTGCCTTATTGTTTAGATTTGTTTTTATGGGCCTATTCTATGTTTCTTGTCTAGAGAAGTTCCTTTAGCATATGTTGAAGAGCTGGTTTCGTAGAGCTGAATCCTTTTAGCTTTTACTTGTTTGTCTGTAAAGCTTTTGATTTCTCATTCGAATGTGAATGAGGTCCTTGCTGGATAGAATAATCTTGGTTGCAGGTTTTTCCCTTTCATCACTTTAAATATATCCTGACATTCCCTTCTGACCTGCAGAGTTTCTGTTGAAAGATCAGCTGTTGGCCTTATGAGGGTTCTCTTGTATGTTATTTGTTTCTTTTAACATTTCTTCTTTGTATTTAATTTTCATTAGTTTGATCAATATGTGTCTTGGCATGTTTCTTTTTAGGTTTATCCTGTATGGAACTCTCTGGACTTCTTGGCTTGAGTGGTTATTTCCTCTCCCATTGCAGGGAACTTTTCAACTATAATTTCCTTAAATATTTCCTCATGCTCTTTCCTTTTGTCTTCTTCTTCTCTGATGTCTATGATTGGAATGTTGGTGTGCTTCATGTTATCCCAGAAGTCTCTAAGACTGTCCTCATTCCTTTTTATCCTTTTTTCTTTATTCAGCTCTGCTTCAGTTATTTCCACCATTCTATCTTCTAGCTCACTATCTGTTCTTCTGCCCCATTTACTCTACTGTTAGTTCCCTCCAGTGTATTTTTAATATCAGTTATTGCATTGTTTATAGTTGATTGTTTATTCTTTAATTGTCCTAGGTCACTGTCAAACATTTTTTGTAGCTTCTCGATTCGTGCCTCCAGTCTGTTTACCCATGTCCCCATTTTGTTTTCAAGATTTTTGCATCATCTTTACTGTCATTACTCTGAATTCTCTTTCAGGTACACTATCTATTACCTCCTCATTTCTTGGTCTTGTGAGTTTTTATCATGTTCCTTCCTCTGCTGCATATTTCTCTGTATTTTCATTTGTTTAGTTTGCAAATAGATGTAGAAAAAGTGGAAACTGTGGCAGGATTTATATTATTGGGCTCCAAAATCACTGCAGACAGTGACTTCAGCCAAAAAATTAAAAGGCACCTGCTCCTTGGAAGAAAAGCTATGACAAAACTAGATGGCATATTAAAAAGCAGAAATATCCTTTTGCCAACAAAGGTCCATGTGGTCAAAGCCATGTTTTTTTCCAGTAGTCATGTATGCATGTGAAAGCTGGAAAAGAAAGTAGGCTGAGAATTGACAAATTGATGCTTTTGAATTGTAGTGTTGGAGAAGACTCTTGAGCATCCCTTGGACAGCAAGGAGATCAAACTAGTCAATACTAAAGGAAATCAACCCTGAATAGTCACTGAAAGCACTGATGCTAAAGCTGAAGCTCCAATATTTTGGACACCTGATGTGAAGAGCCAACTCATTGGAAAAGACCCTGATACCGGGAAAGATTGAGGGCAGGAGAGAAGGGGATGGATAACAGAGGAAGAGATGGTTGGATGGATGTAGATCCTACTCAAACTCAATGGATGTGAGTTTGAGCAAACTCTGGGAAACAGTGAAGGACAAGGAAGCCTAGAGTGATGAAGCCCATGGGGTCACAAAGAGTCAGACACAACTTAGCAACTGAACAACAACAACAACTGTGTTTAGGGTCTCCATTCTGCAGTCTGGAAGGTCACATTTCCTCTTAATTGTGGAGTCTGCTTCCCATGAGTGGGGTTGAAGCAGTGTCTTGTGAAGGTTTCATGCTTGGCTGGGGGGACTTGTGCCTGTGTTCTGGTGGATAGAGCTGGATTTTTTCTCTGAAGGGCAGTGCCATGCCCAGCAGTGTGTTTTGGGCTGTCTATGGGTTTGGCATAACTTTGGGCAGCCTATCTGCTAATGTGCAGGATTGTGTTCCTGTTTTGCTGAAGGACTGGTGTGGAGTGTCAGGACACTGGAACTTGCTGACCTTTGGGTGGGCTTGGTTTCAGTGCAGAGATGGAAGCCTTAGGGAGGACTGTCACCTATTAATGTTCCCTGGGGTTGGCAATTCACTGGTGAATCAAAGTCTTGGGCTCATATCTCCTATCTTAGGGGTTCAGGCCAACCCCTACTGTAGCACCAACACCTCACAAGCCACACAGCACAGAAGACAAAACCCCAAGACACTTGGTTAAGGCAATACTCAACAGCCAGAACATCCAGTGAGACTTACACCAAAATCCTCTAACATTTCTAGGAAGGTTTCTGGACTTATGGTTAGCAGTGTGGGGGTTGCTAAGTTTCAAATCTGGCCTTACTTCAGCTTATATTTGCTGCTAAAGTTCACAGTTGCCCCTAAAGTCCGTAGTTTGTCCCCTGTCCAGACATGAGGACAAAGTTCAGTTCAGTTCAGTTCAGTCACTCAGTCGTTTCCAACTCTTTGCGACCCCATGGACTGCAGAGCTCCAGGCTTCCCTGCCCATCACCAACTTCCAGAGCTTACTCAAACTCATGTCCGTCGAGTTGGTGATGCCATCCAATCACCTCTGTCACCCCCTTAACCTCTCGCCTTCAATGTTTCCCAGCATCAGGGTCTTTTCAAATGAGTCAGTTCTTCACATCAGATGGTCAAAGTATTGGAACTTCACCTTCAGCATCAGTCCTTCCATTGAATATTCAGGACTGATTTCCTTTAAGATGGATTGGTTGAATCTCCTTGCAGTTCAAAGGACTCTCAAGAGTCTTCTCCAACACCACAGTTCAAAAGCATCAATTCTTTGGTGCTTAGCTTTCTTTTTAGTCCAACTCTCACATCCATCCATGACTACTGGAAAAACCGTAGCTTTGACCAGACAGAAATTTGTTGGCAAAGTAATATCTCTGCTTTTAAATATGTTAAGTAGCTTTATCATAGCTTTTTTTCCAAAGAGCAAGCATCTTTTAATTTCATGGCTGCAGTCACCATCTGCAGTGATTCTGGAGCCCAAGAAAATAAAGTCTGTCACTGTTTCCATTGTTTTCCCATCTATTTGTCATGAAGTGATGGGACCAGATGCCATGATCTTAGTTTTTTGAATATTGAGTTTTAAGCCAACTTTTTCCCTCTCCTCTTTCACTTTCATCAAGAGGCTCTTTAGTTCCTCTTCACTTTCTGCCATAAGGATGGTGTCATCTGCATATCTGAGGTTATTGATATTTCTCCCAGCAATCTTGGTTCCAGCTTGTGCTTCCTCCAGTCCAGCATTTCTCATGATGCTCTCTGCATATAAGTTAAATAAGCAGGGTGGCAATGTACAGCCCTGACGTACTCCTTTTCCTATTTGGAACCAGTCTCTTGTTCCATGTCTGGTTCTGTTATTTCTTGACCTGCATACAGATTTCTCAGGAGGCAGGTCAGGTGGTCTGGTACTCCCATCTCTTTCAGAATTTTCCACAGTTTGTTGTGATCCACACAGTTGAAGGCTTTGGTGTAGTGAATAAAGCAGAAGTAGATGTTTCTCTGGAACTCTCTTGCTTTTTTGATGATCCTATGGATGTCGGCAATTTGATCTCTGGTTCGTCTGCCTTTTCTCTCTCTCTCTCTTTTAAATTTTACATATGAATTTATTTATTTTAATTGGAGGCTAATTACTTTACAATATTTTAATGGTTTTGCCATACATCAACATGAGTCTGCCATGGGTGTACACGTGTTCTCCATCCTTCCAGATGTTGAACATCTGGAAGTTCACGGTTCACATACTGTTGAAGCCTGGCTTGGAGAATTTTGAGCATTACTTTCTAGCATGTGAGATGAGTGCCATTGTGCAGTAGTTTGAGCATTTTTTGGCATTGCCTTTCTTTGGGATTGGAATGAAACTGACCTTTTCCAATTCTGTGGCCACTGCTGCATTTTCCAAATTTGCTGGTATATTGAGTGCAACGCTTTTACAGCATCATCTTTTAGGATTTGAAATAGTTTAACTGGAATTCCATCACCTTCACTAGCTTTGTTCAATGTCTTGATCCCTGCCTCCTACATAAAGTCATGAACCTCTGTCCATAGTTCTTCAGGCACTCTGTCTATCAGATTTAATTCCTTGAATCTATTTGTCACTTCCACTGTCTAATCCTTTGAGAGGACAAAGCCCAAGGCTTATTAGGGCTCACTTGCTTGCTCAGGCTGAGGAGAGGGGAGGGTATGGCAAGCACAATTGGGAGGTACCAGGGAGTGCCTGTGGCAGTAGAGACCTGTTGGATGCCGTTACAATCTGAGAAGGGTTGTGAGCTCTCCCAGAGGGATTGGCCCCAGGTTGTGGGTCCCTAAGAACATCTAAGCTGTTCAAGCTCCCAGCAAGGTGTGGGAAGTAACCTGTGTCTGCTCACAGCCTGGTGGTAGCTGCCGCCTCTTGGAACAGGACTGCATTAGCAGCGTTTTGTCGCTGCCCCTTGCACGTTCTCCAACTTTGGCAGGGGCATGTGTGTATGCTGTTGCTTCAGTCCTGTCTGACTCTGTGCCATGCTATGAACTGTAGTCTGCCAGACATCTATGTCCATGGGATTCTCCAGGCAAAAATATTGGGGTCGCTTGCCATGCCCTTTTCCAGTGGATCTTCCTGACCCAGGGATCGAACCTGTGTCTCTTTCCCTGGATTGGCAGAGGAGTTCTTTACCACTAGCATGACCTGGGAAGCCCTTGGTAGTGGCAGTCACATCCAATTCCATAGCTGTGTGGAAGTAATCCTCTCAGAGTATCCTCATGGCAGCCAACCCCAAACCTCTTCCTCGGATCTGAGCCTATGTCTGAGCACCTTGCCCCCATCCTCTTCTGCAAAATGATCTTCAGCCGCAATTTCTATGGTGAATTTTCTCCATTTTGCCCTCTGAGCCCCTACTGTTGCACTTCATTCTCTCTGACAGTTCTGAAGCTCCCACCTGGCCCCATCTGTGATGGGGTTTCCTAGTGTGTGAGAACTTTTCCTCTTTCATGACTCCCTCTGTCAGGGCACAAGCCCCTGCCCTGAAATCCGTTGTCTCTTTTATGCCTTTATCTTTTGCCCTACCTCATTCTAAGGAGATCACTTTACCTTTTTTTGGAAGTTTGGGGTATTCTGCTGTTCAGAAGTTGTTCTGTAGGAGTTGTTCCACATTCTGATGAATTTTTGATTTATCTGTGGGGAGGAAGGTGATCTCTCCGTCTTACTCCTCCACCATCTTCCGTTTCCTGGTTTTATTTTTAAATGCAACAAACCCATCTGTCAGTCAGCTTCCTCCAGAGATGTAGGGAAATATATTATACATTAAGAGATTTATTGCATGAAATTGGCTTATGCATCATAGGGCCTGGCTCTGTTCACTTCAGTTCCATTCAATTGCTCAGTCGTGTCCGACTCTTTGTGACCCCATGGACTGTAGCACACCAGGGCTCCCTGTCCATCACCAGCTCCTGGAGTTTAACAAAACTCGTGTCCACTGAGTTGGTGATTCCATTCAACCATCTCATCCTCTGTTGTCCCTTCTCCTCCCGCCTTCAATCTTTCCCAGCATCAGGGTCTTTTCAGATGAGTCATTTCTTTGCTTCAGGTGACCAAAGCACTGGAGTTTCAACTTCAGCATCAGTCCTGGCTAGGCAAACCCAAAATCTTCAGGGCAAGCCATTAGGAAGGACAATCTGGAATTCCTGGGCATGAAAAGAAACTGCAATCTGCAGGTACAATTTCTTCTTCAGGGAAAGCTTAATTCTTCTCTTTAACTGCTGGATTCAGTCCCAACCAGATTATTTAGGATAATCTCCTTACTTAGGCAACTGCTAATGAATGCTAATCATGTCTGCAAAATGCCTTCACAGTAACATCTAGATTTTTATTTAGTGAGGACTGTAACCTTGCCAAGTTGACACATAAAACTGCATATTAAATTCCCTTTCCTAAAGTCCGATAAACTTCCCTGAAGTTTTGAACTTTTCATATCAGCTAAATATTCTAGCAAAATATGCCTTTACACTGGGAGATTCCTTTGATTTGACTCTCCTCATTCCATATTCCCAGATGCTCCTGTTCGGTATTTAGGCAATCTCATTGACATTTTCTTTCAGACTGAGTTACTTCTTCTACAGATGGTTAAGTGCTGGGGTTATATCTTAGCATGTTCTCATTCTTTTATTGAATTTTAACTGGCAAATACCTCCAAGGACTAACTTCAGAAGTTGTTTATTTTTTAATTAAACTATTTATTTTAGATTAATTGTAGATTTACATGCAATTGTAACAAATGATACAGAGAGATCCTATGTGCCTTTTACCTAGTTTCTCCTAATGGTGCATGAATGTGTGCTAAGTCCTTTCAGTTCTGTCTGACTCTTTGGGACTCTATGGACTGTACCTCACCAAGCCCCTCTGTCCATGGTATTCTCCAGGCAAGAATACTGGGATGGGTTGCCATGCCCCCTTCAGGACATCTTCCTGACCCAGGTACTGAACCTGCTTCTCTTATGTCTCCTGCATTGGCAGGCAGGTTCTTTACCACTAGTGCCATCTGGGAAGCCCTCCCCTAATGGTAACATCTTGTAAAACTATACTATAATGTAAACAACCAGGATAATGACATTGATATAACAAAGATGCAGAATGCTATCATTACCACAACAACCCTACTTGTTGCCCTGATATAGACATGCCCACTTTCCTCCCACACCTCCCTCCTCCATTCTTTTTTTTTTTTAATTATTTTTAATTGGGGAAATTTGCTTTACAATGTTGTATGGTTTCTGTCATACAACAACATGAATTAGCCACAGATACACATATGTTCCTTCCCTCTTTGATCCCCCTCCCAACCTCTCACCTCATCCTGCACCTCTAGCCTGTCACAGAGCACCGGGTTTGACTCCTGTGCCCATACAGCACACTGACTATCTATTTTAAACTATCTATTTTGCACATAATAGTGTATATATGTCACTGACTATCTATTTTACACATGGTAGTGTATATAGGTCAATGCTACTCTTTCAATTTGTCATGCCCTCTCCTTCCCCCACTGTGTGCAAAGTCTGTTCTTTAGGTCTGTGTCTCTATTCTTAACCCTATTGATGAATCAATCACTAATCTATTTCTCATTTCTATAATTTTGTCAGTGCAATAATGTTATGTAGATGAATTATACAGTATAAAAGTTTGGGGGATTGGCTCTCGTTTTTCACTAGGTATAATTCTCTGAAATTTTGCCAGGTAGTTGATTACATCAGTAGTTTGCTCCAATTGATCAGTAGTAACATACAGTTCAGTTCAGTTCAGTTCAGTCGCTTAGTCGTGTCCGACTCTTTGTGACCCCATGAATCGCAGCCCGCCAGGCCTCCCTCTCCATCACTATCTCCCGGGGTTCACTCAAACTCACGTCCATCGAGTCGGTGATGCCATCCAGCCATCTCATCCTCTGTCGTCCCCTTTTCCTCCTGCCCCCAATCCCTCTCAGCATCAGAGTCTTTTCCAATGAGTCAACTCTTTGCACGAGGTGGTCAAAGTACTGGAGTTTCAGCTTTAGCATCATTCTTTCCAAAGAACACCCAGGGCTGATCTCCTTTAGAATGGACTGGTTGGATCTCCTTGCAGTCCAAGGGACTCTCAAGAGTCTTCTCCAACACCACAGTTCAAAAGCATCAATTCTTCGGCGCTCAGCTTTCTTCACAGTCCAACTCTCGCATCCATACATGACCATAGCTAGTAAGATTTCATAGTACAAAAATACCACAGTGAATGGACCAATCATTCACCCTTGGAAAAACAACTGTGTTGTTTTCAGTCTTGGCTGTTAGAATATGAGAGTTACTTAAACAGGTTCTTTCTTTTGGGAAATAATTCATATAACATTAATCCTTTTAAAGTATATTCAGTGTATTTTAAGTATATGCACAACCATCAGCACTATAAAATTTACCATTATATTCCAGAACATTTTTATTGCTCTAAAAGAAGCCCCATACCCATTAGCAGTCACTGTCCATTTTTCTTTCCCCCTACTCATGACAATCTAATCTATTTTCTGTCTCTAGGGCTTTTTCTATTCTGGATATTTCATACAATGTATGACATCTGTGTCTAGGTTTTTAAAACTAGTAGAATGTTTTCAGGGTTCATTCAATAGGTAGGCATGTATCAGCGTACTTCCCTTCACTGAAGCACACATCTGATTTGATGCAAAACTTCTTGTGGAATAGAGAAAGGAGGATCCAGTGAGCTCCAACATTTGACAAACAAAAAAACAAAAAGATAAGTTTCACAATAAAAGAGCTGAAACCTGACATTATCTAAATATTTATTGTGTGGTATAATTTGATATAGTGACTAAATGTGAAATAAAACATTTGACTGATTTCTAAGTACCTCTGGCCTCCTGTAATCTCCTCCTTGTGGTGCATAGTCTGGTGCAGAGAAGGAAAGCAACTTTGATTTCTAGCAAATGCCTAAAAAACTCATGGCATTGGGTAGGTGGGAGGGATAGTAAAATTGGGGCCATCATTTATGTAAGGGTCAGATTACTAGTGATCCTGTATGTTATTTCAAAATTTAGGACTTCATATTTTGAGCAATGCAAGCTAGAGAAGGATTATATTTCATTAGCAAAACTAGGGCAATATATAGATGGAAAGTAGAAGAAATGGCCAGAGGTAAGAAGACTAATTAAATTATTAAAATTATTCAGGCAAGAGAGAAGAGTATTAATTTTGTGGTCCACAGAACAGCCTTAATTTAAGATGACTTTTTTTTTTTTTTTCCTATCTCCTGTCCAGATGGCTGCAAGCTACACACTGGCCTTTGTCCTCTGCACCATGAGCTGTGACTTTCTCTTCATGAGTGTGTTGAAAGCAAAAGTAACAATCCCAATTCTCATAACTTAAGCAAGAGAATATTTTTGACTTTTAACTAAAAAAAAACAAGCAGTTAGAAAAGCAGCATCAACCACAGCTGACATAAGACTGTTGCTTTGTTGGATTCTCAAGGTTTCTCTGTGCATCCCTATTCCTTTGTGTGTTGTGTGGACTTTTTGAATTTTATATTGGACCTTGGGATTGAGAAGAACATCAGAGGCTGGTACCCTGTAAGTGAAATGGCATGGGGCTCTTGGCTCTGACACTGGCAATTCTAAGTTTATTCCTTTTCAGGGTCAGTTTTATGGTTTCAGTAGAACTGGAAGTCTGCTCCTCAAAATGGCTTTGTGGCCAAAAATATATTAGTCAGTCTAATTACACATTATAGTCATTCCTCCAAGCATTACAGGATGATGAGGAGAATTAAACTATTGTGATCCCCTTCATGGATCACAGCCTTGTTGTGGCAAAGGGGCTTGCATAACTGAAGGAAGCTATGAGCAATATTGTGCAGTACCATCCAAGATGGACAGGTCATATTGAAGAGTTCTGACAAAGTGTGGCCCACTGGAAGAGGGAATGGCAAACCACTCCAGTATTATTTCCACAAGAACCCCATGGACAGTATAAAAAGGCAAAAATATATGACACTAGAAGATGAGACCCCCAAGGTCAAAAGATGTTCAATATGCTACTGGGAAAGAGTGAAGGACAACTACTAACACCTCCAGAAAGAAGAAAGTGGCTGGGTCAGAGCAGAACTAGCTCAGTTGTGGATGTGCCTTGTGGTGAAAGTGAAGCCTGATGCTGTAAAGAACAATATTGCATAGACACATGGGATGTTAGGTCCACGAATCAAGGTAAATCAGATGTGGTCAAGCAGGAGATGGCAAGATTGAACTTTGACATCTTAGGAATCAGTGAACTAAAATGGATGGAATAGGTGAATAGAATTCATATGACTATTATATCTACTTCTGTGGTCAAAAATACCTTATAAGAAATGCAGTAGCCCTCATAGGCAACAAAAGAGTCTGAAATGCAGTACTTGGGTGCAATATCAATAATGACAGAATGATCTAGGGTCATTTCCAAGGCAAGCCATTCAACATCACAGTAATCCAAGTCTATGGCCTGACTACTAATGGCAAAGAAGCTGAAGTTGAACAGTTCTATGAAGACATACAAGACCTTCTAGAACTAACATCAAAAAAAAAAAAAAAGGTCCTTTTCATCACAGGGAACTGAAATGCAAAAGGAGGAAGTCAAGAGATACCTGGGATAAAGGGTAAGTTTGGCCTTGGAGTACAAAATGAAGCAGGGCAAAGGATAATAGAGTTTGGTCAAGAGAACTCACTGGCCATAGCAGACACCCTCTTCCAACAACACAAAGGCAATTCTACTCATGGACATCACCAGATGGTCAAAGTCTAAATCAGATTGATTATACCCTTTGCAACCAAAGATGGAGAAGCTCTATATAGTCTATATATGGCTCAGGTCATGAATTCCTTATTGCAAAATTCAGGCTTAATTTGAAGAAAATCAGGAAAACCAGTAGGTCGTTTAGATATGTCCTTATGATTATACAGTGGAGATGACAAATAGATTCAAGGGATTACATCTGGTAGACAGTGCCTGAAAAACTATGGACAAAGGTTTGTAACACTGTACCAGAGGCAGTGTCCAGAATCATCCCCCAAAAAGAGAAATGCAAGAAAGCAAAATGGTTGTGTGAGGAGGCCTCACAAATAGTTGAGAAAATAAGAGAAGTGAAAGGTAAAGGACAGAGAGAAAGATATACCCTAACTGAATGCAGAGTTCCAGAGATAGCAAGGAGAGACAAAAAAGTCTTTATAAGTGAACAGTGGAAAGAAATAGAGGAAAGCAATAGAAAGGGGAAGACTAGAGATCTCTTCAAGAAACCTGGAGATATCAAGGGAATATTTCATACAAAGATAGACACAATAAAGGACAGAAATGACCAGAACCTAACAGAAGCAGAAGAGATTAAGAAGCGATGGCAAGAATTCAGAGAAGAACTGTACAAAAAAGGTCTTAATGATCCAGATAACTATGATAGTGTAGTCACTGACCTAGAGCCAGACATCCTGGAGTGTAAAGTCAAGTGGGCCTTAGAAAGCATTACCATGAACAAAGCTAGTAGAAGTGATGAAATTCCAGCTGAACTATTTAAAAATCTTAAAAGATAGATCCTCTTAAAAGATCAGCTGTTATCCTTATGGGAATCCCCTTGTGTATTATTTGTTGTTTTTCCCTTGCTGCTTTTAATATTTGTTCTTTGTGTTTGATCTTGTTAATTAGATTAATATGTGTCTTGGGGTGTTTTGCCTTGGGTTTATCCTGTTTGGGACTCTCTGAAAAAAAAAAAAAGATAGATCCTCTATAATCCATATCCTAGACTAATGGAGATAAAAAATAAACAACTGAAACCTAATGAAACATAAAAGCTTTTGTACAACAAAGAAAACTAAAAAGAAGACAACCCTTAGAATGGGAGAAAATAATAGCAAATGAAGCAACTGACAAGGAGTAATTTGCAAAATATACAAGCAACTCATACAACTCAATACCAGAAAAACAAATAACCCAAATAAAAAGTGGGCAAAAGACTAAACAAATATTTCTTCAAAGATGCCATACAGATGGCTAATAAACACATGAAAAGATGCTCAACATCACTCATTATTAAAGAAATGCAAATCAAACCAACAATGAGATATCACCCCACATTTGTTGGAATGGCCATCATCAAAAAATCCACAAACAATAAACGCAGGAAAGGGTGTGGAGGAAAATAAACCCTCTTGCATTGTTGGTGGGAATTTAAATTTATACAACCATTATGGAAGACAGCATGGAGATTCTTTTCAAAACTAGAAATAAAACTAGCATATGATCCAAGAGTCTCACAAAGAAGCATATGACTTGAGGAAACCAAAACTGAAAAAGACACATGTACACCAATGTTCATCCCAGAACTATTTATAATAACTAAGACATGGAAGCAGCCTATATGACCATTGACAGATGAATGGATAAAGAAACTGTGGTACATGTGTACAATGGAATAAATTACTCAGCCATAAAAAGGAATGCATTTGAACCAGTGCTAATGAGGTGGATGAACTTAGAGCCTATTATACAGAGTGAAGTAAGTCAGAAAGAGGAAAACAAATATTATATTTTAATGCATATATTTGGAATGTAGAAAGATGATAATGATGGACTTATTTGCAGAGCAGCAGTGGAGACACAGGCATAGAGGACAGACTTATGGACATGGACAGGGAAAGGAAGGAGAGGTTGGAATGAATGGAGAGAGTAGCATGGAAATATGTACACTACCGTATGTAAAATAACCAATAAGAGTTTGCTGTATGACTCAGGGAACTCAAACCAGGGCTCTATAACAACCTAGAGGGGTAAGACGGGGTGGAAGGTGGGAGGCAAGTTCAAGAGGGAGGGGATATATGTACATCTGTGGCTGATTCATGTTGATGTATGGTGGAAACCAACATGATATTATAAAGCAGTTATCCTTCAATTAAAAATAAATAAATTTTTGAAAATCCTAAAAGATGATACTGTTAAAGTGTTGAGCTCAATATGCCAACAAATTTGGAGAACTCAGCAGTGGCCACAGGACTGAAAAAGGTAAGTTTTCATTCCAATTCCAAAGAAAGGCAATGCCAAAATATATTCAAGCTACTGTACAATTGCACTCATTTCACAGGCTAGCAAGGTAATGCTCAAAATTCTTCAAGCTAGGTTTCAGCAGTACTAGAAATTCCAGATGTACAAGCTGGGTTTAAAAAAAGACAGAGAAACTAGAGTTCAAATTGCCAACATCCATTGGATCATAGAAAAAGCAAGGGAATTTCAGAAAAGCATCTACCTCTGCTTCATTGATATGCTAAAGCTTTTGTGTGGATCACAACAAACTGTGGAAATTGACAAACCTATACAGCATACTAAAAAGCAGAGACATCATTTTGCTGACAAAGATCATGTAGTCAAAGCTATGGCTTTTCCAGTAGTCATGTACACTAAGAGAGTTGGACCATAAAGAAGGCTAAGCATTAAATTTTGAATTGTGGTGCTGGAGAAGACTGTTCAGAGTCTCTTTTCCACAAGGAGATCAAATCCTAAAGGAAATCAACCCTGATGGAAGGACTGATGCTAAAGCTGAAGCTTCAATACTTTGGCCACCTGATTAGGGGGGCCAACTCATTGGAAAAGACCCTGATGCTGGGAAAGATGGAAGGCAAAGGGAGAAGAGGGCAGCAGAGGATGAGATGATTAGGTAACATCACCAACTCAATGGACATGATTTGAGCAAACTCTGGGAGATAGTGAGGGACAGGGGAGCCTGGTGTGCTGCAGCCCATGGGGTTGCAAAGAGTTGGGCATGACTTAGCGACTGAACCACAACAGCAACACATATTATATTCACTCTTCAAATCACTAGAGGGGAAGAGGAGTAGAAGTAAACTATTAGTTGACCTTTATGGAACAGGAAAAGTGAAGGATTAGCAGCTGCCAGTGCAACATTAATTTGTGTCATGGGTGATATGTGAAATAATAGGGATCTGGGATTACAAACATTGCCCAGAGAATAGAAAAGTCTAAAGAATTCAACATTTCTTTAAAGTTGGCTTTAATATCTTATTCTTTTCAACTTCAGAAATAGGATTATCTCCCCAGATGTAAAGACCCTCTTACAAAAAATGGAAGTGTCATGTCATTTAAAATGGCAAATATCAAGTCCAAGCATAGGTGTGTGTGTGTACATGTTTGTGTATGTCAAATGACTGAACAATGTACTGCAAGTCATTAATAATGAATGCTGAAAAGAATGCAGAATCATTAGTAGTAAAAGGAAAGATCAGATTTGACATGTTTTCAGAATAGAAACAACTGATTGTCAGCGTGAGGAAAATTTTAAAAAAAATCAAATATGATTCTGAGATTTGCTATTTGGGTAAACGTTTAGATGATGATGCTATTTAACAAAAGGAGGAACACTAGAAGAGGAGATATTTGACAAATTAGGTGGTGACTTTGGTTTGTGATATATTGAGGTGAAAAGTGAAAAGGAATTATCCAATAGGAGATTTAAACTATTTAGCCTCAAACACAGTAGTCACTAGCCACATGTGGCTATTGAAATTGAAAACAAACTTAAATAAAAAAGAAATTCAATTCATCACATTAGCCACTTTTCAAGTACTTAATAGCCACATGTGGCAGGGGGCAACTGTATCACACAGTGTGAAAAAACATTCCCATCATTACAAAAAGCACTACTGGTCTGGAACTCAGGAGTGAGACATAATTTGGGGATTTGTTTGAGCATTTCGAGATAGATGAATTTATTAGTGGGGATAAAGTATCTCAGGAAGAATTTATGAAATTAGAATGAAAAGAAGGCATAGAATAGAAATCTGAAGAAATCTAGCGGTAAGGAGTAGAGAAATGGCACTTCATAATAATGACTCAGAAGCAAATGATCATAGAGGGAGAAGAACCAGAAACATTTGATCCCAGGGACACAATATGAGAGTGTCAGGAAAGGGATCAGAGGGCTTGAGAGGCAAGCTGGGAGGGCACTAAGAAGATGTTAATGGATTGGCAGTTGGGAGACCACGAATGACCTTTTCCAAATATTTTAAACAGCAAAGTGAAGTCACTCAGTCGTGTCCAACTCTTTGCAACCCCATGGACTATAGATATATTCATAGACTGAAGAGATGAAGCCTTGGAAGAGAAGTTAAAAACACTGCAGAGATGGGATGAAGGATGCATGCCTGGAGGAGGTGATAGGAACTGGGATCAAAAGCACATCTGGTATTAAAAAAAAAAGCACATCTGGGATAGATGAGGAACATTTTTCTTTGAGGTTAGAAACATGAAAGTTTGAAGGTGGAGGGGAAGAAGTTCATGATTGAGAAGGCTTAAATTTCCGCTATTTACTGAATATCCAACCCTGATGTCTAAAATTTATGCAGGCTGAAAATGTATACCTTTTGTTGTCCATTTAAAAGAAAGTTCTAATGGCTCAGCAGGGAACCATCAGCTCTCTCACAATGGTGTAAATTCTGAGGACATCTTATTAACACCTGAAAGCCATTGATCTCTCTGTCTACCAGCAAAGATGTGAC
Source organism: Bos javanicus (assembly GCF_032452875.1). NCBI lineage: Eukaryota > Metazoa > Chordata > Mammalia > Artiodactyla > Bovidae > Bos > Bos javanicus. Next base: position 19,548,991 of record NC_083882.1, on the reverse strand, counting down.
CTCACTAACATTCCACAACTTCTGTTATCAGAGATTCAAGGAGCGTATATAGGGGCAAAAGTTATATCTCCACAGCTTTATAAAAAGAAAAAAAAATTATGCAACCTACAAACAAAACAGAGTGTAAATGTGTCGATGTGGCTATCAAGAGATCCTTCAAATGCAACAGCTGCTTGATTACAAATGATGAGCATAACTAACTCTTCTAAATGTGTATAGAAGTTAAATAAGGAAACAAAATCACAAAATTGCCCATGGAGAAATTAGTCAGGAAGAAAGTGCAGCCTATAATGCAAAGCCATTTTGGAAGTCGAAATCATTATCTTCTTCACTACCAGAAATTTGGTTTGCAGCCCTCATCGTACAGTTCTAAAGGTCACCAGTGACCTGCTAATGATTAGATTCAGTAGACTTCTCATTTCACATTGTCCTCCAGGTTTTTTTTGTTTGTTTTTTTTTTGTTTTGTTTTCAACTCTAGCCACCATTAAAGCCTGTTTTGAGGAGAGAATCTGTCTATTGGCTTCTAATAACCTCAGCAACCCTGTTTTTTGGCAGTTCTGTTTTTCCTCATTTCTTGTGACTGTGAACTTCTCCAAGGCCAGAGCTATCCTTCTGTCTTTTGTTCAATTCATGTTCATGGCAACATACAGAGTGGGCCAGGGAATGACAGGGCTGGCTTAATGCTGATGGGCACAGAACAAAGATGGAATTGAACTGAAATAGCACTCGGGATAAATAGAAACATAGAGCCCAGGTAAATGACTTGACAAAGCATATTATGATTAGCTGTTTTGTAAAGGGCCAAATAGTAAATAATTTAGGGATTGAAAGCTAGTTGCTCTGGCAACTATTCAACTCTGCCATTGTAGCATAAAAACAAAAAGCCACAGATAGACATGAATAACTGAGCATGGCTGCAGTCCAATAAAACTTTACTTATAAAAATAGGCAGTAGTTCAGGAACTGACCTTTGCTGAGCACAATTCCAATGAAGGCTAATGAGGAGGAAAAATTAAATCCAAAGCCTAGGGCCTGCAGGCAGGGGACCATAAAAGTATCATGTGGATCCAGATGATGAATAGTGGGTAGAACTGGAGAGAATTTTTGAGAACCTAACTGGAACTTTTTTTAAAGGTAGCAAAGAAGCTGAAATAGGTACTGAGTTGTTTAAGAGCAACTCTTCCGTAGAAATGCATTTGTTCCAATATCTAGGCCTTAGTTGATCCAGACTCCTTGCATGTGGTGCAAGGGACAGAGTTCCATATGTGCATTCAGTGGGGCCCCTTAGCTTATAGTATGTGACCATGCAGAACCTAATTCATTCTTCTGAGCTTTAGTTACTTAATATGTAACCAAGACTGCCTGAAAGAAGCTTTTGTGAAGGTTGCATTAGCCAGGATGTGCAAAGATTCTAAGGCAGTGTCTAACATATAGTGAGTACTTGGCAAGTGCTGTTTGTCTTTCTCTTTTATAGAGTTCTTGCTGCTGCTGCTGCTGCTGCTAAGTTGCTTCAGTTGTGTCCAACTCTGTGCGACCCCAGAGACAGCAGCCCACCAGGCTCCCCCATCCCTGGGATTTTCCAGGCAAGAACACTGGAGTGGGTTGCCATTTCCTTCTCCAATGCATGAAAGTGAAGAGGGAAAGTGAAGAGTGAAAGTGAAGACGCTCAGTTGTGTCCTGCTCTTTGCAACCCCATGGTCTGCAGCCTACCAGGCTCCCCCGTCCCTGGGATTCTCCAGGCAAGAGTACTGGAGTGGGTTGCCATTGCCTTCTCCGATAGAGTTCTTAGGCACATAAAATAAAAATAAATACAATGGTTTACGAGATCACACTGGGAACTGTAAAGTAGTATGCAGATGCAGTTAAAATTCTTGCCTGTATGCTAAGCATGACCTGACCTTTCTCCCAAGCTCTAGAACCTTATCTCAATGGGTTATGACAGCTTCTAACCTCCTGTCACTCCAGTTGATCCTTCAAAGTCAATTTGCATGGAGACTTGTCCTCATGATAATATATTCTCAAATAATATTTGCTGAACAGAACAGAATATAATAAAATTGCAACTTATGTGTGGTAATGGATGTTAACTATATTACTGTGTGGTCATTTTGCCTTATATTCATATATCCATCGTTGTATACTTAAACTTAGTATGATGTTGTGTATCAATTATATCTCAATTTAAAGCAGAAATAGGTACCACATTCTGTTGTTTAATTTTGAAATTCTTAATGAGAAAGATTATTTTTTCCATGGACTTTCTGGTCATATCTGTTTCTTTGTGAATTGGCTGTTCTTATACTTTTCACGTTTTACTGATTTTTTACTTATTGATTTGGAAGAGCTATATATATATTTATATTATATTTTATATTAAAGATGTCCTTTTACTGTAAGACACATTACAAATTAAGCATGTTTTCTTATTAAAACAAACAAACAAACAAAAACAATGCAGTGTGTTAACTGCCAGTCTCTTGTCAAAAACTTTTAAAGACTTTCAAGTTCTATAGACGTCACTTAGGCCCTCAATAATTGAGAACTTATTCTAAATGAAAGTAGTTTGCAGTTTGGGCTTGTTTTTCTAGGGAACCCTACTACCCTGTTATTCAGAGACTTCCTTTCCTGCTTTCTAGAATCAGTCCCTGGTTTTCCTCACCACCCTCAACAAACTGAGCTGGGAATATGGTTTACACACTCATGTCACTGCAGACCTGCCTCCCTTCCCTGTAACCTAGGAGTTACCCTGGGTCTAATGTTATGAGCTCAGATCTGGAGTGAGCAATCTGATGTTAAACCTGAACTCTACCACTTACTACATGGATTGTCATGAACATTTTCCTTAACTTTTTCATGTATTTATTTTCATTCATCTGGAAAATTAGTACAAATAACAGCAGAATTGTTATGAAAATAAAATAATTTATGAAAAAAATGTTTACAGTTGTATGTAATCCATAAGTATCTAAATGTTACTATTACAATAAGTCAAAGTAAGTTGTCTTTTGCTTTCTGATTTCTTCTGTTAGTGCAACAGAAATAAAGGGAAAGTTAAGAGAAAATGCTATAATAATTTAAAGTGAGATACAGAAAAGTAAGTATTTAAAAAATCAAAATTATCCATAGTACTGTCAGACAATACTTTAAAAAAATGCATGTTATTAATGTTTTGATGTATTTCTTTCTGGGCTTTCTCTATTTGTACACATATATGAAATTTTTGAGACACATATACTTAACTGAACTGCTCCTTCTTGCTCTTGCCTTTTTTCAGTTAATATATATCCTACCAAAATATGATTTTGTAAATGTCTCATAATGTTCTTTTGGTTTACCATACATAATGCATTTTACCAGGCTTCCCAAGTGGTTCAGTGGTAAATAATCCGCCTGCTAATTCAGGTTTGATCCCTAGGTTCACAAGATCCCTTGGAGAAAGAAATGGCAATTCACTCCAGTATTCTTGCCTGGGAAATCCCACGGACAGAAGAGTCTAGAGGGCTACAGGTCATGGGGTCACAAAAGAGTTGGACACAACTTAGAGACTAAACAGCAACAGCAGTAGCAATGCATTTTACTATTCTACTACAAGTGAATTTTAAAAATTATTTCAACCATAATTCCATGAACTATTCCAGTGACAACCATGGTTAATTTGGAGAAAAACAGCAGCAAACACTTGAGATATATGTATACCTATGGCTGATTCATGTTGAGGTTTGACAGAAAACAGCAAAAGTCTGTAAAGCAATTATATTTCAATGAAAAATAAATTAATTAAAAAAAATGCACACACTACTTCTGTTTTCTCCTAAATATCTAAATTTTTGCCATTGCAATTACTTTTAAATCTTGTGTTCAAGACTGTGAAAAGACAAAGAAAGCCAAAATGCCTTTGCATGTCTCATCTTTCTTTCACTGCCTTCTAAGACTTTCAAGTTGCAGCTTTCTTCCTCTTCTGACAGACATTATGCAAGCTAAGTTAAACTCTGAGTCCAAAGCTGAATGTGGAATGGGGTCTGTAGATAAAAATGTCAGATAGCTCTGTGGCATGTCTTTGTTATCAACAATTGCTGTGCAAAATCCATGTAGAATACTTCCTCATAAAATAGAGCTCACTGCAAATATTCCTTGTTATAGCTTCAAGACAACACGAATCTCTCATTTTAACCTTACTAATGATTTAGAGAATATGTGCTGGGTAAACTGCCTATTTGATTTCCCATCTTTGCCAAAAATGTCTTTGAGGTTCTGGGAAAGAGCAAGCCCATTTTATTTGCAAAACCCGTTGGGCTTCATTTCATTTCATTTAAATAAACATCATTGAGTACCTCCTACTTGCTAGATGCTCACTGGGTGCTGTGAGGAAGAAGAAAATACAAAGGATAAAAGAGGCAGATGTCTCTGCCCTTGAGTTTAAAATCTACTAGAAAGCAATAAGATATGTGAACAAATAATTCTCATTCCAGGCAGAATAAAATAAGGTTAAAAAAAAGACGTGCATTCTGCTGAGTGATTGCAAAGGAAAAAAGGAAACCATTTTAATGGGAAAAGAGGTCATATTTGAGGCAAGCCTGGAACTGTGTCTTGGATTTTAATAAGGGGACAGGAAAGAAAAAGGCAGTCAAATCACTGAGGAGCTCCTGCTAGCATTTCCCCTTAGGAATTAGGGATTGCAGTAAAGGTTTCTGTGTACACAAGTTTGTTCAATCCTAAAAAGCAACACTTTGACTAGGTCTTATTATCACTTTGCTATTACTGAGGAATCCAAGTCATCTAATTAAGGTCATACCTCTAAAAATAGAACTGGAACTTGACTTAAGGCCTAAGACCTAGACCGAGATGACAGACAAGAATGAGCATGGAAGGATGAAAATGCATGATGTGTTCAGAAAATTGCCTACAGGGTCTTCCATATAATAATAGATGGTCAGCAAAATCCTTACAAGGGAACACCATCTCTTTCCCTAAGAAAGGAAAGACAAATGTATTTCATGTTAGTAACAAATAAATCCTTCAGTTTCAGAGGCAGAATATTCAATCCTTGTTCATGAAAACCCACTGCAGGCTCTCTGTTAGTTCCCTCCTGGGCAGTGGGACAGGAGCCTGCACTTTGGCAGGTATCCTGCAGCTACAGTATCTAAATCATCTACAGAGTTTAAACCATCTGCATCATACAGGGAGTCACAGAAAGAAAGAAGAAATGCAGAGAACTCACATCTTTTTGCTTTTCTATGTTTTGGCCTTAGATGACCAGACATCACATCTGTTTATAGGTCCCTGGGCAGAACTAGTCACAAGGCCCACCCTAAATAATGTTGTCTTCCTAGGTGCTCAGGAAGAGGAAAATGAAAAGTTTTTGTGAATGTAAAGCATGATCTCTGGCACAAGAGGCAATGGTAATTTAGGGTGTATGCAAATTTACTAACCTAATATATAATATGTAAATTTATATTGTATTAGTTATAACATATAAGATGGAATAACACATATTACATTGTGTATTAGATATAAAGTACTATATATTGTATATATAATAATGCATATATAAGATGTATACTATTCACATAATATGATAGATAATATATAACAAAAAATGTATAAATGCACAAATAAATGATGAGAGAGCAGGAATTTGAGAGAGTCCATACCTTATGACTTCTGTCTTCTCTGTGCCTATTCAGAAAATATTTGTCATAATTTCATACAACAATTTAAGTTAACAATAGTAAATATCTATGATTTTGGAAGAGCTATTCATTGTATTAGGCAAGAAGACAGTCCAGGTTCATCCACCTCATTAGAACTGACTCAAGTGCACTCCTTTTTATGGCTGAGTAATATTTCATTGTGTACATATACCACAACTTCTTTATACAGAGTGAAGTGAAGCAGAAAGAGAATGATAAATACCGTATTCTTACACACATATATGGAATCTAGAAAAATAGTACTGAATAATTTATATACAAGGCAACAATGGAGAAACAGACATAGAGAATAGACCTATGGACATGGGGAGAGGGGAGGAGAGGGTGAGATGTATGGAAAGAGTAACATGGAAACTTACACTACCATATGAAAAATAGATAGCCAATGGGTATTTGCTGTATGGCTAAGGAAACTCAAACAGGGGTTCTGTATCAACCTAGAGGGGTGAGATGGGGAGGGAGATGGGAGGGAGGTTCAAGAGGGAGGGGATATATGTATCTGCTGCTGCTGCTGCTGTTAAGTCACTTCAGTCGTGTCCAACTCTGTGCGACCCCATAGATGGCAGCCCACCAGGCTCCCCCGTCCCTGGGATTCTCCAGGCAAGAACACTGGAGTGGGTTGCCATTTCCTCCTCCAATGCATGAAAGTGAAAAGTGAAAGTGAAGTCGCTCAGTCGTGTCCGACTCTTTGCGACCCCATAGACTGCAGCCTACCAGGCTCCTCTGTCTATGGGATTTTTCAGGCAAGAGTACTGCAGTGGGTTGCCATTGCTTTCTCTGGGATATATGTATACCTATGGCTGATTCATGTTGAGGTTTGGCAGAAAACAACAAAATTCTGTAAAGCAATTATCCTTCAATAAAAAATAAATTGAAAAAGAAGAAGAAGGCAGTCCAAGGATATATAGCATTAATTGTAGAAGACATCAAGTGTAAAATCAACTTCTGCTTTAATGAGGCTTTTTTCCAATCTTCACTCAATAGAGAGAAGAGAGGGATTTTGAGAGTGTTAACCAGAGAGCAACTGAGGTTGACTGGCTGAAGACAGTAGGCAGAAGTAGGAAAAGAGAAAGCAGGTGCAGATATGGACAAGGAGGAACCAGGAGGGTCAGGGTACTTATAGGCATTGAAATAAAGGGAGAAAAAAACAAAAACCATTTTTCATATGGTAATGTAAGTTTCCATGTTACTCTTTCCATACATCGCACCCTCTCCTCCCCTCTCCCCATGTCCATAGGTCTATTCTCTATGTCTGTTTCTCCATTGTTGCCTTGTATATAAATTATTCAGTACTATTTTTTCTAGATTCCATATATGTGTGTAAGATTACGGTATTTATCGTTCTCTTTCTGCTTCACTTCACTCTGTATAAAGAAGTTGTGGTATATGTCCACAATGAAATATATGGGCGAATATATGTATGAAACAGGGCACTCAAAGCCGGGGCACTGGGACAACCCTGACGGATGGGATGGGAGGGAAGTGGGAGGGGGGGTTCAGGATGGGGGACACATGTATACCCATGGCTGATTCATGCCAGTGTATGGCAAAAACCACTACAATATTGTAAAATAATTAGCTTCCAATTAAAATTAATTAATTAAAAAAACAACTCAGGGGGGCCATGGTTAGAAAATAAGGAAGCAGAGTCTGGACTCTCAAAGTGGGGACATTTGAGGTGGTAATGAGGTCCAAGTTCAGTTCAGTTCAGTTGCTCAGTTGTGTCCAACTCTTTGTGACCCCATGAATCGCAGCACGCCAGGCCTCCCTGCCCATCACCAACTCCTGGAGTTCACTCAAACTCATGTCCACTGAGTCAGTGATGCCATCCAGCCATCTCATCCTCTGTTGTCCCCTTCTCCTCCTGCCCTCAAATGCCTCCCAGCATCAGAGTCCAAAGTAGAGCCATAATCATGGTATGTAGACAGTAAGTATAAATATTTGCAAGAAAAAGAAAAAAAAAAGTCTGAAAATCAGTGTAGAGAACTAAAAAAATTCTTAACCACTCTAGTTCTGATTGCAAGATAAGAGATGTAGATGAAGACCAAATTCCTTGATTTTAGAGAGCCACAAAGCAGATGCTATCCCTGCAGAGGTCCAAAGACTGGTCAAATCAAAGGCTTTTCAGAAAGCATTACTTGAAAACTGTGGTGGGAAGGCTCCCCACCAGGACAAGCTAAGCTACTGAGAACACTATATGACAGATGACCCAGTGCAGGGAGTGATCCATTTGACAATGACCCAACAAAGATGGAGAGACAGGCTATAGGTGCCATTAACTCAGGTGTTCAGGGGTTTTAAAGTTAAACAACATGAGGCCCCTGATTTCAATAAGATTTCCATCTGCTCAGGGCTCATCCTTAAGATTTATGTTTCTGGAATCTGGGAATGAACAGGTACCTTCTATCTTGGTCCCTAATAGACAAGCAGTAGCAGGAATTGCCCCTCAAAGCCTTAGATGCTATGTCTAAGGAGGCGACTGGGTTGGGGGGTAGTGTGACAGTTACTGGTAATGGGGTGACAGTGCAGAAGACTAGGCTGTACTACACCAGAAGTAGGGGAGACCAAGGGAGAATTTGGAATGGATAACCTAAGAACAAGGAGAAATCAAAAGCCAAATACCACAGAAGAATCCAGGTAGGCTCTCTTTTGTGATAACAAGTTCTGTGGGCAGCTGATATTATATTAATGAAAGAACAAAGGTGAGCAGGTTTCTCACCCTTGTGGGCTCCTGGCAGGGCTGAGTAATGCCCACAGACGGCCACTAGCAGGCCCCAGGCATTAGAAACAGGAACAGGAAGGAGAATGGGAGAAAGGAAAATCGGAATGGAACAGAGATGGGGGTGGGAAGGAAGAACAATAACAAAAAATAAAGATGAGAGTAAAAACAATATTATAAACTTCCTTTAGTGCCTGGAGCCCACTGGACCTGTAACTACATACAAATACTCTACAGCTTTGGCAGCTCCAAAGTATTGCACTGATGGAGTAAACCTGATACAAAAAAAAAAAAAAAAGCATTTCTAGAAGAACAAGATTGGGTGAAAGGGGCAGAAGGCTTTACAAAGGAAAATAAGGGAGGCCCACTCACAGACTCAGAGAAGGCAATGACACCCCACTCTTGCACTCTTGCCTGGAAAATCCCATGGGCAGAGGAGCCTGGTAGACTGCAGTCCATGGGGTCACGAAGAGTCAGACACGACTGAACGACTTCACTTTCACTTTTCACTTTCATGCATCGGAGAAGGAAATGGCAACTCACTCCAGTGTTCTTGCCTGGAGAATCCCAGGGATGGGGGAGCCTGGTGGGCTGCGGTCTATGGGGTCGCACAGTGTCGGACACGACTGAAGTGACTTAGCAGCAGCAGCAACACTCACAGACTGTTGGTGCTATGGAATAGTGTTCATTGCATAAAGCACTGCAATAGATTAGGATCTCTAGAAGCAGAGTCTGAGACAGGGATTCTGGCGCATTGATTTACTGAGTGCATGTTCCTCATGGAAAACCTGTGGACAGGGGAGGGAAGCTGGATAGCACACGGGATGTGGCCTCAGATAAAGTCTAACTTAGGTCTGATTCACAGTGGGGGATGCTGGAGCATGAACTACACTGCAAACCACCTCCATGTCAAGGCAAGAGGACAGGCAAACTTTTGTAACTCCAGAGCAGTTATGCACTGGCAGTGGGTGCTCCTTCAATGAGGGCATAGACTCCCTCCCACCCCTCTTCCCAAGGAGGGTCCTGAGAGATATCTCTTGAAAAGGGACCTCTGTAACTCTGGCAGTTGTGGTAGTTTTAAGGTTGGTCTTCCTAGGTGGCTCCATGATAAAGAAATCACTTGCAAATGCAAGAAACTCAGGAGACGTGGGTTCAGTCCCTGGGTTGGGAAGATCATCTAGAGAAGGATATGGCAACCCACTCTAGTATTTTGTGTGGAAAATTCCATGGACAGAGGAGTTTGGTGAGCTACAGTCCATGAGGTCACAAAGAATCGGACATGACTGAGCGTGGATGCATGGATGGCTAAGCTATCGTCACAGTTATCCAGTTAAACATTGAGTGTTGCTATGAAGGTATTTGTAGATTTAAGTCTATAATCAGTTTTAGTCTAAATAATAAAACTTAGATATCTGGGTGGGCCTGATACAAGCAATTGAAAGGCTTTAAAATCAGAATTCAGTCTTCCCAGGTGAAGAAATCCCATGGACAGAAGGCTCAACTTGAGACTCCAGACTACCTGTCCTGATGGCTGCTTTTTGGATTTTGGACTTCCCTACCCACCCCTCTTTATCCTGCAAGCCAATTCTTTCAATAAAGCTCTCTCTTTTTCTGTCAATCTGTTTACCTGTCTCTCTCTCTCTGTCTCACACTATCTGTGTCCCATCAGTTCTGTTTCTGTGGTGAAACCCTGATAGGTATAGCAGGTATTGTTGAAAGCAGCATGTGAGAGGGAATCTTCTAACACCGCCAGCTCAAAGGGGCAAGTGCAGGCAGAAGCACAGCCATCCCAGCATTCACTAAGCCATGGGCCACCCTGGCAGGAGGAATGTTTGCCAGGAGGAAAAAACAATCTTTTCTTCTCATAAAAGCACCTTCTGCTCACTTTTGAGCTGAGTGCTCAAAAATTTTTTTTAAAAAATTGCCTTTCTGAAGACAATTAGCATAAATATCTTAACATTTAAGCATTAACTCGAAGCATTGATCGGTTATTAGCAAATGACCTTACATTACACAGTAGGTGAAAAAAAAAAAATGCCAGTAACTTCCCAGTATTCTCAGAGTTTTCCTGGTGGCTCAGCTGATAAACAATCTGCCTGCAATGCAGGAAACCTGGGTTCAATCTCTGGGTTTGAAAGATCCCCTGGTGAAGGGAATGGCAACCCACTCCATTATTTCACCTGGAGAATTCCATGGACGGAGAAGCCTGGCAGGCTACAGTCCACGAGGTCGCAAAGAGTTGGACACAACTGAACAACCAACACTCCCAGTATTGTCACAATCTTAGGACAAAGCAGTAAGACCTCCATGCTTTTCTACACATTTTAATGTATTTGAACAGACATGACAAATAATGCAAAACAGTGCTACTGTTTTTGTTTTTGTTTTAAAGCTAAGGATCTAGCTTAGGTAGTTGGAGTTGAAAAGTTCAGTGTATTATCTGGGGAAGAAAGTGTTTTCTGGTGACATCATTGTCAAACCAGAAAACACTGTTGAATATGGTGTGCCATGAATGCAGTACAGAGCAGATTCAATAATGTGCCCCTGACCTCTGAACTGCCATCATGCTAAGCAACATCACAGTACAGCTAAGTAAAAGGGCACAGACACAAGCTAAAGAGAATGAGTAAAAGACATGAATAAAAAGAGAGGTGTGGGAAGAAAAAATAAAATGAGGGAAAGTCTTCATATTGCATGTTAAGATAAGGCAAACTGAGAGGAATTTTTTATCTTTACTTTTATTTCTTTGATTCTAATTGATAAGAAAATATCTTTAAAAGTTGGGACTTTATTGAAAGGAAGTAGAAAATCATGGTAAAATTTTTTAAAATATAAATTTATTTATTTTAATTGGAGGATAATTACTTTACAATATTGTGTAGGTTTTGCCATACATCAACATGAGTCCTCCACGGGTATACACGTGTTCACCATCCTGAACCCACCTCCCTCCCCGTACCATCCTTCTGGGTCATCCCATGGTAAATTTTAATGTCATGGGATGGAGAAAAACAGTATTGAAGGAAGAAAGGGTAGAAAAGTGGAAACAGAATGAAAAACAGAAATCCAGGAAAATTAAAACTTTCAAGAACAAATTTTTAATTTTTAACCAAAGAAATTTTGAAGCTCAACTGTTTGCATACCATTTTTCAAGTTTATATGGAAAATAAGTGGTAGTGTTACCTTTCGATGAGGACAAGAGGTGAATCTATTGACCAAGGACACACAAGCTTGGCTCACCACAGGTCACAGCCTTCTCTAAAATAGCTGCTTCAGCTGGCTATGCACATAACATAGCCTGCTGCTTTGCCTTATCTTAGAGAACTTCTTCACTTTTAAAAAGCTGCACAACTTAACTAGCTAGCAATATGTTGAAGGCATCAAAGCTGCTCTACGAGTAATTGCAAAACACGCAGAGCGTACCCCCTGCTCTCATTGCAGAAATGTTGTTGCTCATTAGTCACTAAGTCATGTCTGATTCTTTGCGACCACATGGACTGCAGCATGCCAGGCTTTCCTGTCCTTCACTATTTCCAGGAATTTACTCAAAGTCATATACATTGAGTCTGTGATTCTATCTAACCATCTCATTCTCTGCCAGTCCCTTGTCCTTTTGCCTTCCACCTTTCTCAGCTTTGGGGTCTTTTCCAATGAGTCAGCTCTTTGCATTAGGTGGCCAAAGTATTGGAGTTTCAGCTTCAGCATCAGTCCTTCCAATGAATATTCAGGGTTGATTTTCTTTAGGATTAACTGGTTTGATCTCTTTGCTGTCCAAAGGACTCTAAAGAGTCTTCTCCAATACCACAATTTAAAAGCATCAATTCTTTGGCCCTCAGCCTTCTTTATGGCCCAACTCTCACATCCATACATGACTTGTGGAAAAACCATAGATTTGATTATATGGACTTATGTCAGCAAAGTTATGTCTCTGCTTTTTAATATACATCTAAATTTGTCATAGCTTTCCTTCCAAAGAGCAAGCATCTTTGAATTTTATGGCTACAGTCACCATTTCCAGTGATTTTGGAACCCATGAAAATAAAATCTGTCTTACTCCCACATTTCCCCCTTCTGCTTGCCATGAAGTGATGGGCTCAGATGCCATGATCTTAGTTTTTTGAATGTTGAGTCTTAAGCCAGCATTTTCACTCTTATCTTTTGCTCTCATCAAGAGGTTCTTTAATTCCTCTTAATTTTCTGTCGTTGGAGTGGTATCATCTATCTGCATAGCTGAGGTTGTTGATATTTATCCCAGCAATCTTGACTCCACCTTGTGATTCATCAAGCCTGACATTCTGCATGATGTACTCTGCATAGAAGTTAAATAAGCAGAGTGACACTATATAGCCTGTCATACTCCTTTCCCAGTTTTGAACCAGTCCATTTTGCCATGTTCGATCTGAACTGTTGTTTCTTGACCTGCATACGGGTTTCAGGAGATAGGTAAGGTGGTTTGATATTCTCATCTCTTTAAGAATTTTCCACAGTTTGTTGTGATCCACATGGTCAAAGGCTTTTGCATAGTCAATGAAACAGAAGTAGATGTTTTTCTGGACTTCCCTTGCTTTCTCTATGATTCAGCCAATGATGTCAATTTGATCTCTGGTTCCACTGCCTTTTCTAAACCCAGCTTGTAAATCTGGAAGTTCTAAATTCACATACTGCTGAAGACTAGCTTGAAGGATTTTGAGCAAAACCTTGCTAGTATGAGAAATGAGCACAATTGTACAGTAGTTTGAACATTCTTTGGCATAGCCTTTCTTTAAGACTGTAATGAAAACTGATCTTTTTCAGTCCTGTGGCAACTGCTATGTTTTTCAAATTTGCTGACATGTTGAGAACAGCATTTTCAGGATTCTAAATAGCTCAACTGAAATTCCATCACCTCCACTAGTTTTGTTCATGGTAATGTTTTCTAAGGCCCACTTGACTTCACACTGCTGCAGCCCATGGGGTTGCAAAGAGTCGGACATGACTGAGTGACTGAATTGAACTGACTTCACACTCCAGGATGTCTAGCTCTAGGTGAGTGACCACATCATTGTCATTATCCAGGTCATCAAGACCTTTTTTGTACAGTTCTTCTGTGTATTCTTGCTATCTCTTCTTAATCTCTTCTGTTTTTGTTAGGTCCTTACTGTTTCTGTCCTTTATGGTGCCCGTTCTTGCATGAAACATACCCTGGTTATCTCCAGTTTTCTTGAATAGATCGCTAGTTTTTCCCATTCTAATCTTTTCCTCTATTTCTGCATTGTTCATTTAAGAAGGTTTCTTATCTTGTTATTCTCAGGAACTCTGCATTCAGTTGGGTATGTCTTTTGCTTTTTCCCTTAACTTTCACTTCTCTTCTTTTCTCAGCTATTTGTAAGGCCTCCTCAGACAACCACTTTGATTTTTTGCATTTCTTTTCCTCTGTGATGATTTTGGTTAGCACCTCCCGTACAATGCTACTAACCTCCTTCCATAGTTTTTCAGTCATTCTGCCTAACAGATCAAAGCCCTTGAATCTATTTGTCACCTCCTTGAAGCTATTTGTCACTGTGTAATCATGAGGAATTTAATTTATGTCATATCTAAGTGTCCTAGTGGTTTTCCTTACTTTTTTCAATTTAAGCCTGAATTTTGCAATAAGGTCTCATGATTATTAGTCACAGCCAACTCCAGGTCTTGTTTTTGCTGACTGTATAGAGCTTCTCCATCTTCAGTTGCAAAGAACATACTCAATTTGATTTCACTAGTGATCATCTGGTGATTGTCCATGTGTAGAGCTGTCTTTGTGTTGTTGGGAGGGTGTCTGCTCTGGCCAGTGAGTTCTCTTGACCAAACTCAGCCTTCACCCTGCTTCATTTTGTACTCCAAGGCCAAACTTGTCCTTTATCCCAGGTATCTCTTGACTTCCTCCTTTTGCATTTCAATCCCCTGTGATGAAAAGGACATCTGTTTTTCATGTTAGTTCTAGAAGGTCTTGTAGGTCTTCATATAACCATTCAGCTTCTTTGGCATTAGTGGTTGGGCCATAGACTTGGATTACTGTGATCTTGAATGGTTTGCCTTGGAAATGAACCTAGACCATTCTGTAATTTTTGAGATTGCACCCAAGTACTTCATTACAGACTCTTTTGTTGACTATGAGGGCTACTCCATTTCTTCTAAGCGATTCTTGCCCACAGTAGTAAATAATAATGATCATCTGAATTATATGCACCCATTCCCGTCCATTTTCGTTCACTGATTCCTAAGACGTAGGTGTTCAATCTTTTTATCTCCTGCTTTCATGTGTGTTCAGTTGTGTCTGACTCTTTTTGACCCCATGAACTGCTACCCAACAAGCTCCTTTGTTCATGGGAGTTTCCAGGCAAGAATACTATGTGGGTTGCCATTTCCTTCTCCATGGGATCTTCCCAACCCAAGTTTCAAACCTGTGAGTCTCCTGTGTCCCCTGCATTACAGGTGGATGCTTTACCACTGAGCCACTGAGGAAACCCACAAGGAATCTCCTGCTTGACCACTTTACCTTAATTCATGGACCTAACATTCCACATTCTGATGCAATACTGTTCTTTACAGCATAGGACTTTACTTTCACCACCAGAAACATTCACAACTGAGCATCATTTCTAATTTGGCCCAGGCACTTCATTCTTTCTGGAGCTATTAGCAATTGCCCTGCTCTCTTCCCCAGTAGCGTATCGGACTCCTGACCTGATGGCTCATATTCTGGTATCCTATCTTTTTGCCTTTTCATACTGTTCATGCAATTCTTGTGGCAAGAATATTGGAATGTTTTGCCATCCTTCCTCCAGTGCACTATGTTTTGCTGAACTCCTTTCTGTGACCTGATATTCTTGGCTGGCCCTGCGTAACATGATTCATACCTTCATTGAGTTATGCAAGCCCCTTTGCCATGACAAGGCTGTGATCCATTAAGAGGATAATCACTGAAGAGAAAGTCAACCCCCAAAAGAGAATTGATCCATGAGGACAGGTCACCTGAGAAAAGAATAATTAGCAGAAGCTTTACTGTAGTCTATTTTCATATAAGCTATCTGTATTTTATAACAGCCTCTTTGGCTTTAACTTTTGCACCCATAGAAGTTAAGTATACTAGGTATATTTAACCTTTTCATTTGTTTTGGATGTTTCAGCATGATCAACTAAAATTAGTTATCATTGTAGATGGAAACTCCCTCCTCCCCTAAGTCTAAGTTAAAATGCTGGCATCCTCCAAATACAACAGTACATGCTAAGTCACTTCAGTCATGTCTGACTCTTTGCAATCCCATGGACTATAACCCCCCCTATAATCTGTCCTTGGGATTCTCCAGGCAAGAATAATGGAGTGGGTTGCCATGCCTTTCTCCAGGGGATCTTCCTGACCCAGGGAGCAAATCTGTGTCTCCAGTAGCTCCTGCACTGAAGGCAGATTCTTTACCACTGAGCTACCAGGGAAGCTCCCAAACTACAACAGAATCAGTACTAAAACGTCCCATGTCTCTTGGCCCTGATCTGTCAGAGAGTCCAGTGTTTCTCTTTGATTTATTCCTACTTCCATTTGAAGCGCTGTGATATGGACCATTGTACACCATCTCTACCCATCTCCCATTCCCACCACTGTGATTCTGCTACCCAGTTACAATGTAGGTAGCCTTTGTTCATGCCATCAAGCAATTCTCTGATGCCAGTGGTGTGTCCTACAATTCAGCTCAACTCTGACACTCAGCCTGGAGACTGCATCAGGTCCCACAGTTTGAGGCCTCAGTACTGCAAGACGCCAACCATAAGTCCAGGTTGTTGCTTCTGACTGACAGAACATAGACCAGAGATTTCAACAACCCCCTTCTTGGGTTCAATTAATTTGCTAGAGCAGCTCACAGGACTCATATAAGCATTTTACCAATCAAATTATCCACTAATTTTAAAATGAATGCAACTCAGAAATAGCGAGATGAAAGAAATGCACAGAGCAAGGTATATGTGAAAGGGTGAGCAGATTCCATGCTCTCTGAAACCACGATTCTCCCTGCATCTCCACATGTTCACCAACCCAGAGCAAGCAAATCACACCCTTTTGGGTTTTTATGTAGGATTCATTACATAGGCACCACTGGCCTTTGGCAGTTGAATTTAATCTTCAGCACTTCCCTGTTGCCTGAAGGTTGAGGAGTGAGACTGAAAGTCCTAACTTTCTAGTCACATGGTTGGTTGAGGGCAACCAGCCCTCATCTTTAGAAACTTTCCAAAAGTCATCTTGTTTACATAGTAAAAGACACCATTATGGCTCTCAATACTTAAATCTCAGGGTTTAAGAGCTATGTGTAGAAACAGTGAATGAAGACCCAACATATGTTTCTTATTATAAATTGCAGTATCATATCACCTAAAACATGCCTTTGTAAAACTTATTTTAACTGTTGGAAAACCTGATATTGACAGACTTATTGTGAAGCTACCCTCAGAAATAGTAATGCTTGGCAGAGAAAAGGCAGTCAATGAGAAAGCCTGTTTGGACCAGTAGGTGGGAGACTGAATATACAGACAACAGCCAAACCATGTGTAAAAACAGAACTCTGACCCACAACCTACAGCAACCTGCCCAGGAAACCTACTCCTTTATATACAATAATCAGCCTAGGAAGCCAGCCTGCTGTAAGTCAGACTTGCAGGAGACCAGATTGCTCTAATAACAATCCAAAAAGGCAAACAATAACTTCGATAACAATTGGCTGAAAAGGACAAGAACTTGACTAATAACTGACAGCTTCTCTGATTTTTATTCCCACTTCCAATTTTGGACCAGTTGGAAAAAGTCAAATATATACCTCATAAGATACTCTGCTTCTAATTAGCCTTCTATGGCTTCCTGAAAACATCTTCCAATCAGGGCATACCTGAAGTTTTCCCTTTCTCACACTATAAAGTTTTCCCACTTTTCTACTTGTCTTTGAGTCTTTGCTAAAATGCAAGTGACAGTGGCTAATCCTCTTTCTATAGCAAGACCTGAATGAATAGCCTTTTATTGTTGTTATTTGGTTGGTCTTCATTTATTTCCACACAAGTATGGAGCACAGGCGAATGTACTGAACAGTTAAGGAGGGATCATCCAAATCATGCTCTGTGGAAAATGTACCCCCCAGAGTTGTGCAGTACCCTCAAAATCATATGTGGCATTTCTGGGCAGGCTCTGCTCTGGTTCATGAAAGCAGATCAGCAGAGTATACTGAGGACCAGAGTGGGTGTGGTAAGTCTTAAAGATTAGGCAGCTATCTGGCCTTCCCAGAGGCCCCGAGCAGCCATGAGGCCCAAATCACTAGATTTTTCTCAGGCCACCAGCCTACATAGACAGCCCGGGAGGCTGCCTCCCAATCCAACTTACTTCTAATGATCCAACATTGTAATCCTAGGAGTACCACCATCACTGCTCTAACTTTTTTTGTGTACTAGTTTCTGTAGAGGCCACGTGCTTCAGAAAATGACTGGAGCTACAAATGCACAGATATTGATCAGCACAATGCTTTGTATCTACTTCTCCTGTCTTTGATTTATTGTATTCTCATAATTGTCAGCTCTTTTCAACCTGAACTACACAATGCCTACTTAAATAACTTTCAGCTTCTCTCATTTTCAGGGTCCCAGGCCTTAATTCTCAACATAATTATTTCTTCTGCCAGAGGTCACAGATATAAACATAACTCCTCTGAATTAGCAGGTCACCTAAATAAGCAACACAGTTGCCAGAGGGAAGAACTAAAGAGACTGCGCCTCTTCTAAAGGGGTCAACTAGCAGCTTTAGCCAGTTGTGCTGAGGAGAAATATAAATGTGGTGAGCTGGCTCACACTGGTTTGCAAGAACAGATTGCATGCATCTCTTCTCAACTCCACTTGAGTAATGTCACATTGGTAGCTTGAAATCAACCATGGTAGAAGTATTTATATCACAGAAATCTGTAAATGATACAAATTAGATTTTTCTCAGAGAGAGCAAGATGTTAAACATCTTCTAGCTTACCACTGAATATAGATCAAGTGTCCCCAGATTCCCAATATTTCAAAACAAAGCAGAAAATCCAAAATTTCTGTGAGAAACTCTCAATCTTTAAGTGTTGGCAAATCAAATAATGTTTAAATATCATGTTAGCAAAATAAAACATCTCTGTGAGCTATCTACTTACAATGCCTGCCTTATATCAATGCATCATAGCTTTACTTACAACTTCATGTCTAATTCACACCAATAAAAATGGAACAACAGAGTCTCAAAGGACCCTGAGTACATTTGTTAAGTCCCCAATGATTAATATTTATCACACATGATTACTTTAGCATCTTTGAATGTGCACAAATATTTATTATATTATGCTAAAGAATTACTGTAAATATGAAAAAGTCAATTTTAAGTCTGAAAAAATAATCCTTCCATCAGTTTAACTAAAATGATTCCTATATATTAATGATATACCTCTTTCTTGAATAATAATATACTTTGAAAGTGGTTGAAAGAGTTAACTATGATATATGTATATACACACCCATGTATATACATGTATCACATATATATACATACACATGAACACAAATAAAGAAATAAAAACAACACTTAGAAAATAGAATGGCCCTTATATGAGAAGTAAAGGAGGGCAAAAATTGAAACATTGTGATCAATATTACCTAAATAAGAAGGGATTACTAACTGCTAACCTGAGTTTAACACTAGAGCAATGTTGGATCCAGTTGATGTCAGAGTTTCACAACAAAGGAGATAAACATTCAGTCTTCTAAATGTCCCTCGATGTCCCTAACAGAAACTTTATGTTAAATCTCCCTCCTCATCTTCTGAGCACATGACAAAATATCATACTAATCCATTATACTAATAGTACATGGTCACTAAAATTTCAGACAGTTTAGTTTGCATTTCCAAATTGAACTTTCTGCCAATACCTAGAATGATAATTCATCTTATGCAGGCTTACAGATTTTATCAAGGCTTTGTATTGTAGTGTATGCAGGTTATAAAGATAAGAACATCAACTCATGCTAATAACTGCTACACTGAAAAACTGGGATGACATTTAGTCCAGAATCTATGATACAATTGGAAGCTATGATACCTTGCTTGCTACTCTTCAGTGACTTGTTCATCAAAGGAGATAGCAGTTTTATAAATTTTAATAAGAAAATAAAAAATTAAGAGCAAAAATCCATATACAGAAATGTCTAAAATGCAATGACATTTTAAAGATTGAAATTTAATTGTGCCTGCTCCCACTCCACAGTCTCTTTTCAAGTATAGTTATCTTTGAAATGGGTAGTAAATGTTTCTCATTCTTTGTTTATGGTACAAATGAAAAATTCAACAGCTAGGTCACACCGTAATCTGCCTTGCATACCCTTTTAAATTTTCTGTCTTTTGTGTAACAGAATAGTGTCCTCATCAACTTTGAAATGAAAAGCAGTCCAGGATAGAAATTCTCATCCCTTTATATTAGTTATCCTGTTAAAATGATCTGAAAATCACCTTGACTCTGTGTTTCCTTTATTAGCATACCAAGCTCCAAGATTAAGATGGCACCAAATTTCTAAAATGTCATTGTAATTTAACAGATGAGTATGCTAGTCCTCTCCATTAACATTCTGAGTAAATAACTGCTCTAATAAACAATTTAAAGTGCTGCTGAGGCAGATAGGAAGGGAAAAGAAAGGATCTCAGTATACTGAGTACTTTGAGATGAACAGGTTTTTGAGCAGGTCCAGACTTTTACATAATGCACTTACTGGGAAGTTTGGAAACATTCATCCTCAAGGTTCATTCATGGAAACCAAACACTGCTAGCACTCTCATGACACCATATACTTATGCTAAAAAAAAAAAAAATCCACCTTACTCCAAATAAGGTGCAAATTCTTTTTAAAGTAGAAATTGAAACAATGGCTCTGTGGGGGTGGGAGGCATAAGTTTGATCTCTGGTCAGGATCTTCAAATTGTGCTGCAAGGCCAAAAGGGGGGGAAAAAACAGATAATATAATGATAATGTTGATAATGGTGATGGTGGGGATGGCAACCATGGAGTGAGGAAGCTAAGAGGAATCCAATTAAATTATCTGATACTCTGAATGCTAAAGTTCTCAAGTGGTAAGATTCTAGTCACAAACATCACAGCTCTGTTGAGAAAAAAAGCTAAGGTCAGTTTTTACTACATATCCTTGCTGTCATTCAATCAATCAGTCATGTCTGACTCTTTTTGATTCCATGGACTACAGCACACCAGGCTTCCTTGTCTTTCACCATATACCAAAGCTTGCTTAAACTCATGTCCATTGAGTTGGTGATGCCATCCAACCATTTCATCCTCTGTCATCCCCTTCTCCTCCTGCCTTCAATCTGTCTCAGCATCAGTGTCTTTTCTAAGAAGTCAGCCCTCGCATCAGGTGGCCAAAGTATTGGAGCTTCAGCTTTGGCATCAGTCCCTCCAATGAATATTCAGAATTGATTTCCTTTATGACTGACTGGTTTGATCTCTTTGCATCCAAGGGACTCATCCAAGAGGACTCTCAAGAGTCTTCTCCAATACCATAATTCAAAAGCATCAATTTTTCGGTGCTCAGCCTTCTTAATGTTTCAACTCTCACATCCATACATGACTACTGGAAAAACCATAGTTTTGACTATATGGACCTTTGTTGGCAAAGTGATGTCTCTGCTTTTTAATACATTGTCTAGGTTTGCCTTAGCCTTTTCTTCCAAGGGTTCCCCTCGTGGCTCAGCTGGTAAAGAATCGCCTGCAATGTGGGAGACCTAGGTTTGATCCCTGGGTTGGAAAGATCCCCTGGAGAAGGGACAGGCTACCCACTCCAGTATTCTGGCCTAAAGAATTCCATGAACTGTTTAGTCCACAGGGTCTCAAAGAGTAGGACATGACTGAGCAACTTTCACTTTCATTTTTTCCAAGGAGCAAATGTCTTTTAATTTCATGGCTGCAGTCACTATCCACAGGGATTTTGGAGCCCAAGAAAATAAAGTTTGTCACTGTTTCCATTGTTTCCCCATCTATTTGCCCTGAAGTGATGGGACCAGTTGCCATGCAGTATCTTAATATCCTGACCAGGGATCTGAGTCTTGGGGCATTGCAAACTTTAGAAGTCAGAACAATGATCAAGAACCAATAAAACAATCAACCAAACAAACAAGCAAAATAACTAAGAAGGGACAGTCAGTAAGGCAGGCCAAAGACAAAGATTTAAGTGTGGCATTCTAGAAGCTAAGAAGGAATAAAGTTTAAGAAGAAGACTATGTATAAGGCAGCTGACAGACTCAGTAACATGTGGACTATAAATTAACCACTGGACATCAGAACATCAAAGACATGAATGGCAACTTTGATGAGAGTAGATTGAATAGGTAAGAGAGAGGGAAATGCCTAAATTGTGTGAATGCAAGAGAGATTAGAAGAAGAATTAGAGATAGCAAATATAGACAAATATTTTTAAATGTTTGCTAGAGATGTGAACAGAGAAATGGAGAAGTCACTGGAAGAGAGATTAGGGTCAAAAAAAGCTTTATTCCAGATAGGAGATATGACAGTCTGTAAAAATTAAGATTATGATTAAACAGAGATGGCAAAACTGTGATTCATGAGAGAAGAGGGAATTAATACGTCTTGGGGTCAGTGAAAGGATATGAGACACAGTGTATAGATGAAGGGGCTAGTCCTAACCAGAAGGGTAAATTAATCCATAATAACAGGCAGGAAGGCATAAAAATGGGCACAAATGCAGGCATGTAGTTAGCTGTGGGTGTTGAGTGCACTTGGAATTTTTTTTTTCCTTTTTACTTCCTTTCTGAGTGAAATAGGATCAAGGCTATCAGCTGAAATTTAAGAGAGGGAAGATATTGAAGGCTTAAGAGTATAGCATACAGTTGTTATGTAGACGTGTAGAAGAATAAAAGAACTAGAAATATATATTAAGATAGCAGAGCCATACTAAGCATTTATTTGAAATTAGTACTTATAAATTTAAAGTTCAATTAGCATTGTTTTCTTTTTTTTTTTTAGTCAACTCAATTTGCCATAACAAAATACCATAAACTAGATCTTACGAACAACAGAAACTTATCTTTCAGTGCTGAAGCCTGAGAAGTCTATGATCAAGACGCAGGCAGATTGGGTGTTTAATGAGGGCCCACTTTTTGGTTCACAGGTGGCCATCTTTTTACTGTGTCCTCACATAAGGGAAGGGCATCTTCTATAAGAAAATTCATCAAATTTATGATGGTTTCACCCTCATGACCTAATCACCTTCCAAAGGCCCAACTCCCAAATACAATCACATTGGAGATTCAGTTTTAACATATGAATTTGAGGAGATACAAACATTCAGTCCATAGCAATCATGTTTATGATTTTCTTTGACCATTGGGAAATATATGGGGGAACAGATACAAGTTAGATGGAAGACTGTATTTAACAAAGGCCAAGATTTCACTACCTAGTGTGATAAATACTCCAGGAGATAAATCATCTAGAAGATAATGAAGGGCAGAGAAGCCTGGTGTGCCATAGTCCATCAGGTTGCAAAGAGTTGGACACAACTTTGAAACTAAACAACAACAAGTGACAAATACAGAGATGTGCTGGAGAGATGAGAATCTATGCAAAAGTCGGTGTTTAATGATGAGCTATGGAATTTAAACTGAGTAAGGGTGATCGTGAAGTCATGATGGGCAAAGGGACAGTGAAACAGTTTTGAGATCAATGGGTATAGGAACTGTGAATTAAAAGACAGTTGGATGTAGAGTAATTTAGAGGGTGACTAGAACTAAAAGGTCCTTGAAATTTAGTTAATGGAGAATTTGAAGTTATTGGTAATAATAAGATGTAACTATGAGAGTGGATTACTAGGGTATGGGGGGTGGGGTACAGGATTATTGAAGGTGAAGTAATTCAGCAACTGACATTTCAGAATCTTGGGAGAATTACCTTTATGAAAAATGACATCCCCCAAAACTGTGATAGGAGTGGTTTTAGAAAGAGCTAAAATTTAAAAGTAAATGAGTGGGATGAAGTGTTAATAAATGACTGCACGGTGGCATAGTCTAATATGCCATTCACAGTGGAAGTTTCACTTTGGAAGTGGCAAAGTAACACATGTTCATACGCTATGGTATGTGGAATGTGAGAGAGAAAATGCTATCACTGAAGCTGAAGCAGAAACCTCAGGGGAAATCCAGCCAAGTTTTAATTGAGCAAGGAGAGCATATTTAGAGATAATGTTGAAGAAATGGGAAATTTTGCTGGTGAGTGACTGAATTCTGGAGGGCATGGTAGGAATGTTTCAGGAGTTGTTGAGTAAAAAGAGTTGATGTTCAAGTTTGATGAGACTAGCAGGGAGGTCTTGAGTCTTAGATGAGATTTCAGGGGATGAGAGGAGAATGACCTGGGAATTCTGGGCTTCTAGAAAACAGAGATAAACAGCATAATGAGATTACAGTTGTAGTCATGAATGATATTAGAAGGAAAGGAAATTGAGGAATATGCAGGTTCTGGATCCACTCCTGATTCCAGATAATTGAAATACAGAAGTAAAGAAGCTGTGGGCTTTTCCAGAATGCCTCACAAGATTCTAAGGACACCAACAACTCTAGGGTGCATTTTTAACTCTTTTTTGTAGCACTTTTTGGTGTTTGCTCTTATGTCACACTCACATTTCCTTCTACTTACTGATGGCTCTTTTCCAATCTCCCTTATTGTAACCACTTCTGATTTACCTCTAAATGTTGGAGACCTCTTCTCTTATCTCTCTTCTATTCTTGATTTCCACTATCTCCCTAAGAAAATGAATCTACCTCCATTGTTTTAAATATCATGTACATACTTATGACTCCTAAGTCTTGGTCTCCAATTTGGACTGCTTTCCTGAGATACACTTATTTATCCATTTACTTGTTTAACACTTTCTCACTTGAATTTCTAATCTCAAACTTAAACTTTTTAAGGTAGGACTTCTAACATATTCTCTCCTCCCCTTATCCCCAGTCTTTCCAATTTCACCTAGTAGCTTAGATCAAGAACATAAGGGTTATCCTTGATTTATCATGTTCTTTCAATCCCCAGGTCAAAACCCCTGGTAAAGACCATTGGTTCTACTTTCAAACTATATTATAAACCCAGCCAATTCTCACCACTTCTCTATTTAACACCACTGTCAGAATTCAATCAGAGACAATCCACTAGGGGAGTGTGAGTGTGAAGGTCAGGAAGTATGTGTGTGTGTGTGTGTGTGAAAGACAGAGATCTATTCCTGGAATTAGATCTTACTCAGTTGAGATAACTGGTTAAACAGTCTCTCTAAAGCTGTGTCTTTGCATCTTACATATAACTTGAAGTCTTTTGTCAGTAGACAGGAAGGCGACAGAGATATGAAATTAGTAAGCCTGAGAGACTTCACAAGGATGAAAGGGTACCCATGTCTGCTCCTGCTGCCTTCAACCTTGATAATATAAGCATCCTTCAGGAAAAGCTAGTGTCCTTTATGACAGAGCAAAGTATATGCCCAGCCCACTATCAGAAAAGTCGAAGGAAATTCCAGAGGAAGGTTGAGTATTTGTAGGCTGGTTACTGCATATTACAAAGCCACCACAGTACACACCTTGCCAGCTCAGTACCCATACACACCTCTTCAAAACATAACTATACTAATTGTGAAATAAAGACAATAGCAAAATCATGCTCCCACCTAACATGAGGCAGTTATTCCACACACAAATGGAAACATGCTAACTCTTTGCCCCAAAAGATGGCAAAGATAATTTTTAGGGTTTGGGTACTGTTTATTCTTTATTTATATTCTTGTTACTTAAATCTTGACTATAAATTTAAATATTATTAAATATTACATTTCAGATGGTACTGAAATGGGAGAGAAGAAGAAAACAAGAATATTTGGTTAATATATATGTAAGTATATCAAATAGGGAAGAAATACTCATAACTATAACATTCTTCTTTTCTGTTTGGTCACATTATTGTAACTGCTATTTATGACTGCATTCTTCTTCTACTTATGCCATATTCCTTTTGCCCTCAACAAATACCTGAGCTGGTTCCAGTTTCTGTCCATAACTGGACATAACAATTGTAACATAATGATTTACCCTAAAGCTCCAATAAACATTTATTACCTCACAATTTTGGTGGGTCAGAAACCTAGGAGTGATCTAGCTTAGTGATTCTGGCTCTGGGTCTCATGTGGTTGCTGTCAAGATGTCACCCAGGATTGCAGTAATCTGAAAGTTTGACTGGGGCTGGAGACCTTACTTCCAAAATGGCTTATTTACATGAATTTTAGGAGAAGTCTCAGTTTCTCACTGCAGGGCTTCTATGTCCTTGTCATATCTCACCTCTCACTCCCCCAGAGACTGGGCAAAGAGGAAGGCACACTTGCTTTTGAAACCCAGTCTCAGAAATTAAACTATCACTTCCACCATGTTCTACTTACTAAACATAAGACACTAAACCTGTCCCACACTTGGGAAGGTGAACTAAGCTTAACCTCCTGAAGTGAGGAGTACCAAAGAACTTGAATATTCTTAAAACATTGTGGTCATCATGATTAGCTCACATGGATCATTTTAGTAACCTTCTTATTTTTCTTTCTGATCTCAACAACATCAACTACAGTTCCTTCACAGTTGCATGCCAGGAAACGGCTGTTGCACCAGGGGAAAGCTGGATATTAGGTCAATGTTAGGGTCAGATGAATGCCCCCGTTTCCACAGCCCACATTCGAGTCTTCTTCCCTCCCACCCAAGCTTCAGGGCAAGTGGCACATTAGTCCATCTTTTAAGCATGCAGCTGTACTTGAGAGTATCTTTTAACAGCAAGATGGAGGAGTAGAAGGACATGCACTTATCTTCTCCTGTGATAACACCAAAATCACAATTAGTGCTGAACAATCATCCAAAGGATGTTGGAACCCACCAAAAAAAGACACAACAGGGGGAGGAAAATTCATCAAAAGAGCATTTAAACGTCGAGTAAATTCCACAAAACAACTTCTGAATGCCGGCAGAGGACATCAGGCACCCAGAAAAGCCGTCCCGGGAAGGGAATCTTAAAAAGAGAGAAGTTTCCAAACATCAGGAAACCTTCTCACTGCCGAATCTGTGCCGAGCTTTGGAAGCACAGAGGGCAACATAACAGGGAGAAAAAATAAATAAACAATTTAAAACTCGCAGATTGCGAGCCCTACGGTAACTCCCCCAGCGGAGAAGCAGCGCAGACGCCTGCATCCGCCATTAGCGAATCGGGGCTGGGCAGGGAGGCGCGGCGCGGGCTGCATTGCTGAGAGTAAGAATCTGGCCTGAATACCCTGAGCGCTATCTGAGCGAAATAATTTGGGCTAGCAAACCAGACTGTGGGATACCTACCACGCGAAAAGCCAGCCCTAACCTAAGACCGCCAGGCCCGCGCACGGAACAAAGGACTGAACAGAGATAGCCAGCTGCAGACCTTCCCCTCCGGTGACAGGCAGCCAGAGCCGGAAGGGGGCAATCGCAGCCCCAGAGAGACATTATCTATAAAATTGTAAGCAGGCTTCTTTGCTAACTAAAACTTCTTGGGGGTCTGGACGGTCAACATCTGCCTGAGAAGGTGCGCCGGTTTTACATCCAGATAACCGAGTGGCGGGGAGGCGATAAGTCGCAGCATTGGCGCTCGCCTGGGAAGAGCAAATTGGCGCTCGGACCTGGGAAGAGTACAGGGCGCAGGCCCGGCTGAGTCTGCGCCTCTGAGGACTACCCGAGTGCCTGAACCTGGGCGGCTTGGACCTGGGAGGTGCATGCAGCCCAGGGCCAGCCTCGGATTGTTCCCGGCGGAACAACCTGGAGTCCGGGCAGTGTGGACAGGGGGCTGCACACGCCGTGAGCGGGGGCAGACCCAGGGTGGCTGAGGCACTGCGAGCCCACGCCAGTGTTGTTTGTTTGCACCCTCCCTCCCTCCCCACAGCGCGACTGAACAAGTAAGCCTAAAAAAAAAAAAAAAAAAAGTGTCCTCCACCGTGCCCTTTGAGTCAGGGCGGAAACCAGATACTGAAGAGACTAGCAAACAGAAGAAGATATAACAGAGGGAAACGCCTTGGAAGCTACAGGCAATAGATCAAAACCCTGTGGTTACGACGGACTACATAGGAAGGGGCCTATAGATCTTGAGAAATATAAATCTGACCAAGGAACTAGCCAAAAATGAACTGAACCCACAACACCCACAAAAAAAGAAACAAAAAAGTCCTAGATATATTTTTATTATTTTTACGATCATTCTTTCTTTTTTTTTTTTAATTAAAAAAAAAAAATTTTAAGTCCTCTATTGTTCCTTTAATTTTCACTTTTATAACCTATTACTTTGCAAAAAAAAAAAAAAAAAAGACCCTATTTTTTTCTTCTTCAGCAAACTTCATATATATATATTTTATAATTTTTTGACCTTGTTGTTTTTTTTTTGTTGTTGTTGTTGGTTTTTGTTTTTTTTTCTTCTTTTCTTTAACATTGTATTTTTGAAATTCCAAACTCTACTCTAGATTTTTAATTTTCGCTTTTTGGTATATGTTATCAATTTTGTACCTATAGTTTTTTTTTACATAATTTCTGTGATTTTTTTTTCTTCTTCTTCTTCTCTGTTTCTTTCTCTTCTTCTTTTATATAACATTGTATATCTGAAATTCCAAACTTTACTCTAGATTTTCAATTTATGCTTTTTGGTATTTGATATCAATTTTGTACCTGTATTTTCTTTATAATTTTTATGACATTGTTCGTATTTGTTTGTTTTCTCTCTTTATTTTTCTTTTCTTTTTTTTTTTTTTTAACATTGTATTTTTGAAATTCCAAACTCTACTCTAGATTTTTAATTTTTGCTTTCTGGTATTAGTTATCAATTTTGTACCTGTACTTTCTTTATAATTTTCGCGACCTTGTTTGTTTTTGTTTGTTCATTTTTTCTCTCTTTCTTTTCCTTCTTCTTTTCTTTAACATCGTATTTTTGAAATTCCAAACTATACTCTAGATTTTTAATTTTCGCTATCTGGTATTAGTTATCAATTTTGTACCTGTACTTTCTTTATAATTTTCGCGACCTTGTTTGTTTTTGTTTGTTCGTTCTTTCTCTCTTTCTTTTCCTTCTTCTTTTCTTTAACATCGTATTTTTGAAATTCCAAACTCTACTCTAGATTTTTAATTTTTGCTTTTATGTATTTGTTACCAATTTTGTACCTTTAAGGACCCAATCTTCAGGACCCATTTTTCACTAGGGAGTGAGATTACTGGCTTGACTGCTCTCTCTCCCTTTGGACCCTCCTTTTTCTCCACCAGGTCGCCTGTGTCTCCTCCCTAACCCCTCTCTACTCTACCCAACTCTGTGAATTTCTGTGTGTTCCAGACGGTGGAGAACACTTAGGGAACTGATTACTGGCTGGATCTGTCTCCCTCCTTTTCATTCCCCCTTTTATCCTTCTGGCCACCTCTGTTACCTTCCTCCTTCTTCTCTTCTCTGTATAACCCCGTGAACATCTCTGAGTGGTCCAGTTGTGGAGTGCACATAAGGAAGTGACTACTGGCTAGCCCACTCTCTCCACTACTGATTCACCTCATCTTATTTGGGTCACCTCTAACTCCCTCCTCCCTCTTCTCTTCTCCATGTAACCCTGTGAACCTCTCTGAGTGACCCTCACTGTAGAGAAACTTATCATCTTTAATGTAGATGTTTCATCAATGGTGCTGTATAGAAGGAGAAGTTTTGAAACTACTGTAAAAAATAAGACCGATAATCAGAAGCAGGAGACTTAAGTCCAAACCCTGACTCCAGGGAACTCCTGACTCCAAGGAACATTCATTGACAGGAGCTCATCAAATGCCTCCATACCGACACTGAAACCAAGCACCACACAAGGGCCAATAAGTTCCAGGGCAAGACATACCAAGCAAATTCTCCAGCAACAAAGGAACACAGTCCTGAGCTTCAAGATACAGGCTGCCCAAAGTCACCCCAAAACTATAGACATCTCATAACTCATTGCTGGACATTTCATTGCACTCCAGAGAGAAGAAATACAGCTCCACCCACCAAAACACCGACACAAGCTTCCCTAACCAGGAAACCTTGACAAGCCACCTGTACAAACCCACACACAGTGAGGAAACGCCATAATAAAGAGAACTCCACAAACTGCCAGAATACAGAAAGGACACCCCAAACTCAGCAATTTAAACAAGATGAAGAGACAGAGGAATACTCAGCAGATAAAGGAACAGGATAAATGCCCACCAAACCAAACAAAAGAGGAAGAGATAGGGAATCTACCTGATAAAGAATTCCGAATAATGATAGTGAAATTGATCCAAAATCTTGAAACTAAAATGGAATCACAGATAAATAGCCTGGAGACAAGGATTGAGAAGATGCAAGAAAGGTTTAACAAGGACCTAGAAGAAATAAAAAAGAGTCAATATATAATGAATAATGCAATAAGTGAAATTAAAAACACTCTGGAGGCAACAAATAGTAGAATAACAGAGGCAGAAGACAGGATTAGTGAATTAGAAGATAGAATGGTAGAAATAAATGAATCAGAGAGGATAAAAGAAAAACGGATTAAAAGAAATGAGGACAATCTCAGAGACCTCCAGGACAATATTAAACGCTACAACATTCGAATCATAGGGGTTCCAGAAGAAGAAGACAAAAAGAAAGACCATGAGAAAATACTTGAGGAGATAATAGTGGAAAACTTCCCTAAAATGGGGAAGGAAATAATCACCCAAGTCCAAGAAACCCAGAGAGTACCAAACAGGATAAACCCAAGGAGAAACACCCCAAGACACATATTAATCAAATTAACAAAGATCAAACACAAAGAACAAATATTAAAAGCAGCAAGGGAAAAACAACAAATAACACACAAGGGAATTCCCATAAGGATAACAGCTGATCTTTCAATAGAAACTCTTCAAGCCAGGAGGGAATGGCAAGACATACTTAAAATGATGAAAGAAAATAACCTACAGCCCAGATTATTGTACCCAGCAAGGATCTCATTCAAGTATGAAGGAGAAATCAAAAGCTTTTCAGACAAGCACAAGCTGAGAGAATTCTGCACCACCAAACCAGCTCTCCAACAAATACTAAAGGATATTCTCTAGACAGGAAACACAAAAACGGTGTATAAACTCGAACCCAAAACAATAAAGTAAATGGCAACGGGAACATACTTATCAGTAATTACCTTAAATGTAAATGGGTTGAATGCCCCAACCAAAAGACAAAGACTGGCTGAATGGATACAAAAACAAGACCCCTACATATGTTGTCTACAAGAGACCCACCTCAAAACAGGGGACACATACAGACTGAAAGTGAAGGGCTGGAAAAAGATTTTCCATGCAAATAGGGACCAAAAGAAAGCAGGAGTAGCAATACTCATATCAGATAAAATAGACTTTAAAACAAAGGCGGTGAAAAGAGACAAAGAAGGTCACTACATAATGATCAAAGGATCAATCCAAGAAGAAGATATAACAATTATAAACATATATGCACCCAACACGGGAGCACCACAGTACGTAAGACAAATGCTAACAAGTATGAAAGGAGAAATTAACAATAACACAATAATAGTGGGAGACTTTAATACCCCACTTACACCTATGGATAGATCAACTAAACAGAAAATTAACAAGGAAACACAAACTTTAAACGATACAATAGACCAGTTAGACCTAATTGATATCTATAGGTCATTTCATCCCAAAACAATGAATTTCACCTTTTTCTCAAGCGCACATGGAACCTTCTCCAGGATAGATCACATCCTGGGCCATAAAGCTAGCCTTGGTAAATTCAAAAAAATAGAAATCATTCCAAGCATTTTTTCTGACCACAATGCAGTAAGATTAGATCTCAATTACAGGAGAAAAACTATTAAAAATTCCAACATATGGAGGCTGAACAACACGCTGCTGAACAACCAACAAATCACAGAAGAAATCAAAAAAGAAATCAAAATTTGCATAGAAACGAATGAAAATGAAAACACAACAACCCAAAACCTGTGGGACACGGTAAAAGCAGTCCTAAGGGGAAAGTTCATAGCAATACAGGCACACCTCAAGAAACAAGAAAAAAGTCAAATAAATAACCTAACTCTACACCTAAAGCAACTAGAAAAGGAAGAAATGAAGAACCCCAGGGTTAGTAGAAGGAAAGAAATCTTAAAAATTAGAGCAGAAATAAATGCAAAAGAAACAAAAGAGACCATAGCAAAAATCAACAAAACCAAAAGCTGGTTCTTTGAAAGGATAAATAAAATTGACAAACCATTAGCCAGACTCATCAAGAAACAAAGGGAGAAAAATCAAATCAACAAAATTAGAAACGAAAATGGAGAGATCACAACAGACAACACAGAAATACAAAGGATCATAAGAGACTACTATCAACAATTATATGCCAATAAAATGGACAACGTGGAAGAAATGGACAAATTCTTAGAAAAGTACAACTTTCCAAAACTGGACCAGGAAGAAATAGAAAATCTTAACAGACCCATCACAAGCATGGAAATTGAAACTGTAATCAAAAATCTTCCAGCAAACAAAAGCCCCGGTCCAGACGGCTTCACAGCTGAATTCTACCAAAAATTTAGAGAAGAGCTAACACCTATCCTGCTCAGACTCTTCCAGAAAATTGCAGAGGAAGGTAAACTTCCAAACTCATTCTATGAGGCCACCATCACCCTAATACCAAAACCTGACAAAGATCCCACAAAAAAAGAAAACTACAGGCCAATATCACTGATGAACATAGATGCAAAAATCCTTAACAAAATTCTAGCAATCAGAATCCAACAACACATTAAAAAGATCATACACCATGATCAAGTGGGCTTTATCCCAGGGATGCAAGGATTCTTCAATATCCGCAAATCAATCAATGTAATACACCACATTAACAAATTGAAAAATAAAAACCATATGATTATCTCAATAGATGCAGAGAAAGCCTTTGACAAAATTCAACATCCATTTATGATAAAAACTCTCCAGAAAGCAGGAATAGAAGGAACATACCTCAACATAATAAAAGCTATATATGACAAACCCACTGCAAACATTATCCTCAATGGTGAAAAATTGAAAGCATTTCCTCTAAAGTCAGGAACAAGACAAGGGTGCCCACTTTCACCATTACTATTCAACATAGTTTTGGAAGTTTTGGCCACAGCAATCAGAGCAGAAAAAGAAATAAAAGGAATCCAAATTGGAAAAGAAGAAGTAAAACTCTCACTATTTGCAGATGACATGATCCTCTACATAGAAAACCCTAAAGAGTCCACCAGAAAATTACTAGAAATAATCAATGACTACAGTAAAGTTGCAGGATATAAAATCAACACACAGAAATCCCTTGCATTCCTATACACTAATAATGAGAAAACAGAAAGAGAAATTAAGGAAACAATTCCATTCACCATTGCAACGGAAAGAATAAAATACTTAGGAATATATCTACCTAAAGAAACTAAAGACCTATATATAGAAAACTATAAAACACTGGTGAAAGAAATCAAAGAGGACACTAATAGATGGAGAAATATACCATGTTCATGGATTGGAAGAATCAATATAGTGAAAATGAGTATACTACCCAAAGCAATTTATAGATTCAACGCAATCCCTATCAAGCTACCAACGGTATTCTTCACAGAGCTAGAACAAATAATTTCACAATTTGTATGGAAATACAAAAAACCTCGAATAGCCAAAGCGATCTTGAGAAAGAAGAATGGAACTGGAGGAATCAACTTACCTGACTTCAGGCTCTACTACAAAGCCACAGTTATCAAGACAGTATGGTACTGGCACAAAGACAGAAATATTGATCAATGGAATAAAATAGAAAGCCCAGAGATAAATCCACGCACATATGGACACCTTATCTTCGACAAAGGAGGCAAGAATATACAATGGATTAAAGACAATCTCTTTAACAAGTGGTGCTGGGAAATCTGGTCAACCACTTGTAAAAGAATGAAACTGGACCACTTTCTAACACCATACACAAAAATAAACTCAAAATGGATTAAAGATCTAAACGTAAGACCAGAAACTATAAAACTCCTAGAGGAGAACATAGGCAAAACACTCTCCGACATACATCACAGCAGGATCCTCTATGACCCACCTCCCAGAATATTGGAAATAAAAGCAAAAATAAACAAATGGGACCTAATTAACCTTAAAAGCTTCTGCACATCAAAGGAAACTATTAGCAAGGTGAAAAGACAGCCTTCAGAATGGGAGAAAATAATAGCAAATGAAGCAACCGACAAACAACTAATCTCAAAAATATACAAGCAACTCCTACAGCTCAACTCCAGAAAAATAAACGACCCAATCAAAAAATGGGCCAAAGAACTAAATAGACATTTCTCCAAAGAAGACATACAGATGGCTAACAAACACATGAAAAGATGCTCAACATCACTCATTATCAGAGAAATGCAAATCAAAACCACTATGAGGTACCATTTCACACCAGTCAGAATGGCTGCGATCCAAAAGTCTACAAATAATAAATGCTGGAGAGGGTGTGGAGAAAAGGGAACCCTCTTACACTGTTGGTGGGAATGCAAACTAGTACAGCCACTATGGAGAACAGTGTGGAGACTCCTTAAAAAACTGGAAATAGAACTGCCTTATGATCCAGCAACCCCACTGCTGGGCATACACACTGAGGAAACCAGAAGGGAAAGAGACACGTGTACCCCAATGTTCATCGCAGCACTGTTTATAATAGCCAAGACGTGGAAGCAACCTAGATGTCCATCAGCAGATGAATGGATAAGAAAGCTGTGGTACATATACACAATGGAGTATTACTCAGCCATTAAAAAGAATACATTTGAATCAGTTCTAATGAGGTGGATGAAACTGGAGCCTATTATACAGAGTGAAGTAAGCCAGAAGGAAAAACATAAATACAGTATACTAACGCATATATATGGAATTTAGAAAGATGGTAACAATAACCCGGTGTATGAGACAGCAAAAGAGACACTGATGTATAGAACAGTCTTATGGACTCTGTGGGAGAGGGAGAGGGTGGGAAGATGTGGGAGAATGGCAATGAAACATGTAAAGAATCATGTAGGAAACGAGTTGCCAGTCCAGGTTCAATGTATGATGCTGGATGCTTGGGGCTGGTGCACTGGGACGGCCCAGAGGGATGGTATGGGGAGGGAGGAGGGAGGAGGGTTCGGGATGGGGAACACATGTATACCTGTGGCGGATTCATTTTGATATTTGGCAAAACTAATACAATTATGTAAAGTTTAAAAATAAAATAAAATTGTAAGAAAAAAAAAAAAAAAAAAAAAAAAAAAAAGACACAACACCCCACATCCAAGGGCAAAGGAGATACAGCAGTAAGGCAACAGGAGGGGTGCAATCCCATTGAAAATCAGTCCTCATACCTGCCAGAGATGCTTGGAGGGCACCATGACCACACTATAGAGCCACTGGGAGGGTATTCCACAAACTGAAGAACAGTTATACCAAATAAGTTCTCTCACTGTTGCAAAAGTTCTAGGCCCCACAATAGACTTCCCAACCTGAAAATCCAACAAAAGGATTGAGAATCCTCAGGGAATCTGACTTTGAAAGTCAGTGGGATTTGATTACACAGCTTCCACAAGACTGGGGAAACAGAGACTCTTGTAGGGGAAAAACAAACAAACAAACAAACCTTGTGTGCATAAGGACCCAGGAGAAAGTAGCAGTGACCACACAAGAGACTGAGCCAGATTTGCTTATGAGTGTTTGGGAGTCTCTGGCAGATGCATGGGTTGATAGTGGCCTGCCACTGGATCAGGGGCACTGACAGAGCAGTCTTGGGAGATGTGGCATGCTGACATAAGTCTTTTTGGAGGAGGTCATCATCACTCCTACCATAGTCTGGCCTCAAGCCAAATGACGAGTGAACACAACCCCACTCATCAACAGAAAATCGGATTAAAGATTTACTGAGCATGGTCTAGTCCACCAGAACAAGCACTCAGTTTCCCTACAGCCAGTCCCTCCTATCAGGAAGCTTGCACAAGCCTCTTATCCTCATTCATCAGAGGGCAGACAGAATGAAAACCACAATCACAGAAAAACTAAAATG
Organism: Bos javanicus; assembly: GCF_032452875.1. Lineage (NCBI taxonomy): Eukaryota > Metazoa > Chordata > Mammalia > Artiodactyla > Bovidae > Bos > Bos javanicus. The sequence continues at coordinate 19,513,348 of NC_083882.1, read as the reverse complement.
ATCACATGGATCAGAGGTTTGTGTAACTTAATGAAACTATGAGCCATGTTGTGTAGGGCCATCCAAGATGGATGGGCCATGGTGGAGAGTTCTGACAAAGTGTGGTCCACTGGAGAAGGGAATGGCAAACCACTCCAGTGTTCTTGCCTTGAGAACTCCATGAATAGCATGAAAAAGCAAAAAGATATGACACTGAATGATGTATCCTCCAGGTTGGTAGGTGTCCAATACGCCCCTGAAGAAGAGCAGAGAAGTAGCTCCAGAAGGAATGAAGAAGCTGAGTCAAAGAGGAAATGATGCCCAGTTGTGGATGTGTCTGGGGGTGAAAGTAAAGCCCAAAGCTGTAAAAAACAATATTGCATAGAAACCTGGAATGTTAGGTCCATGAATCAAGGTAAACTGGAAGTGGTCAAATAGGAGATGGCAAGAGTGAACATCAACATTTTAGGAATCAATGGAGTAAAATGGACAGGAAAGGGCAAATTTAAATCAGTTACCATTATATCTACTATGGTGGGCAAGAATCCCTTAGAAGAAATGGAATAGTCCTCATAGTCAACAAGAGTCTGAAATGCAGTACTTGGGTGCAAACTCAAAAATGACAGAATGATCTCTGTTCATTTCCAAGGCAAACCTTTCAATATTACAGTATCCCAAGTCTATGCCCCAACCACTAATGCTGAAATGCTGAAGAAGCCAAAGGTAAATGATTCTATAACCTACAAGACCTAAAAATAACACCTAAAAAGATGTCCTTTTCATCAGGGGACTGGAATGCAAAAGTAGGAAGTCAAGAGATACCTGGAGTAACAGGCAAGTTTGGCATTGGAGTACAAAATTAAGCAGGGCAAAGGGTAATAGAGTTTTACCAAGAGAACACACTGGTCATAGCAAACACCCTCTTCCAACAACACAAGAGATAACTCTACATATGGACATCACCAGATGGTCAATACTGAAATCAGATTGACTATATTCTTTGCAGCCAAAGATGGAGAAATTCTATACAGTCAGCCAAAACAACACTGGGAGCTGATTGTGGCTCAGATCATGAACTGCTTATAGCAAAAATCAGACTTGAATTGAACAAAGTAAGGAAAACCACTAGGCCATTCAGGTATGGCCTAAATCAAATTCGTTATGATTATACATTGGAAGCAACACATTGATTCAAGGGATTAGATCTCATAGACAGAGTGCCTGAAGAACTATGGACAGAGGTTTATAACATTGTACAGGCAATGACCAAAACCATCCCTAAGAAAAAGAAATGCAAAAACGCAAAATGGTTGCCTGAGGAGAACTTACAAATTGCTGAGAAAACAAGAGAAGCTAAAGGCAAAGAAGAAAAAGAAAGATACACCCATTTGAAAGCAGAGTTCCAGGGAATAGCAAGGAGAGATAAGAAAGCTTTCTTGAGTGAACAATGTAAAGAAATAAAGGAAAACAATACAATGGAAAAGACTAGAGATGTCTTCAAGAAAATTAAAGATACCAAGGGAACATTTCATCCAAAGATGAGCACTATAAAGAACACAAACGATATGGACCTAACAGGAGCAGAAGATATTTAGGAGCAGTCTGAAGAATACACAGAAAAACTATACAAAAAAAGTCTTAATTATCTGGATAACTATGATGATTTGGTCACTCACTTAGAGCCAGACATCCTGGAATGTGCAGTCAAGTGGTCCTTAGGAATCATTACTAGGAATGAAGCTAATGGAGGTAATGGAATTCCAGCTGAACTATTCCAAATCCTAAAAGTATAAGTGTGGAGAAGAAAATCCTAAAAGATGATGCTGTTAAAGTGCTGCACTCAATATCCAGCAAATTTGGAAAACTCAGCAGTGGCCACAGGGCTGGAAAAGGTCAATTTTCATTTCAATCCCAAAGAAGGACAATGTCAAAAAATGTCCATACTACCTCACAATCGCACCCATTTCACATGCTAGCAAAGTAACACTCAAAGTCCTTCAACATAGGCTTCAACAGTATGTGAAATGAAAACTTCCAGATGTAAATCTGGATTTAGAAAAATGAATGAACCAAAGATCAAATTGCCAACATCTCCTGGATCATAGAAAAACAAGGGAATTCCCGAAAAATATCTCCTTCTGCTTCACTGAGTATGCTAAAGCCTTTGTGTGAATCACAACAAACTATGGAAAGCTCATTAAAAGAATGGAATACCAGACTTTACCTGCCTCCTGAGAAACCTGTATGCAAGTCAAGAACGAGGCATGGAACAATGAGCTGGTTCCAAACTGGGAAAGGAGTATGTCAAGGTTGTGTATTATCACTGTGCTTATCTAACTTCTATGTGAATTGCCAGACTGGATAAAGCTCAAGCTGGAATCAAAATTGCCAAGAAAAATATCAATAACCTCAGACACAGAGATGACACCACTCTAATGGCAGAAAGCTAAAAGGAACTAAAGTGCCTCTTGATGAAGGTGAAAGAGAAGAGTGAAAAGTTGGCTTATAACACAACATTGAAAAAACAAAGATCATGGCATCAAGTCCCATCACTTCATGACAAACAGACTGGGAAAAACTGGAAACAGTGACAGACTTTATTTTCTTGATCTCCAAAAGCACTGTGGATGGTGATTGAAACCATAAAATTAAAATACACTTCCTTGTTTGAAGAAAAGCTATTACAAACCTTGTTGTTCAGTTACTCAGTTTTGTCTGGCTCTGTGCGACCCCATAGATTGCAGCATTCCAGGCTCCCTGTCCTTTATCATCTCCTGAAGTTTGCTCAAATTCATGTCCATTGAATCAGTGATGTCATCTAGTCCTTTGTTGTCCTTTTCTCCTCCTGACAAACCTAGTCAGCATATTAAAATTCAGAGACATCTCTTTGCTGACGAAGGTACATCTAGTCAAGCTATGGGTTTTCCAGTAGTCATTAAGGATGTAAGAGTTAGACCGTAAAGAAGGCTGAGCACCAAAGAATTGATACTTTTGAACTGTGGTGCTAGAGGTGACACTTGAAAGTTCCTTTGACAGAAAGGATATCAAACCAGTCAATTCTAAAGAAATAAACCCTGAATATACATTGGAAGGATTGATGCTAAAGCTGAAGTTCCAATACTTTGGCCATCTGTTGTGACGGCCAACTCAGTAGAAAAGACCCTGATGCTGAGAAAGATTGAGGGCAGGAGAAGGGGACGAGAGAGGATGAGATTTTTGGATGGCATCACCAACTCAATGGACATGAGTTTGAGCAAGCTCTGGGAGATGGTGAAGTATAGGGGAGCCTGGCATGCTGCAGCCCATGGGGTCACAAATAGTTGGACAGCCTGAATGACTGAACAGCAGTTCATCCATCAGTTTAGTTCAGTTCAGTCCAGTCACTCAGTCATGTCAAACTCTTTGCGACCCCATGGACTACAGCATGCAAGGCCTCCCTGTCCATCACCAACTCCCAGAGTTTACCCAAACTCATGTCCATTGAGTCAGTGATGCCATCCAACCATTTCATCCTCTGTCATTCCCTTCTCCTCCTGCCTTCAATATTTCCAGCATCAGGGTCTTTTCAAATGAGTCAGTTCATTGTATCAGATGGCTAAAGTATTGGAGTTTCAGCTTCAACATCAGTCCTGGCTAGGCAAATCCAAAAGCAGAGGACAGATTTTGAAAGTCAAGAAACACGTGGAGTAATAGGCATATTTTGCCTTGGAATAGGGAATGAAGCAGGGCAAAGGCTAATAGAGTTTTGCCAAGAGGATACACTGGTCATAGCAAACACCCTCTTCCAGCAACACAAGAGAAGACTACACATGGACATCACCAGATGCTCAACACTGAAATCAGATTGATTATATTCTCTACAGCCAAAGATGGAGAAGCTCTATACAGTCAGCAAAAACAAGATCAGGAGCTGACTGTGGCTCAGATTATGAACTCCTTATTGCCAAATTCAGACTGAAATTGAAGGAAGTAGGGACAACCACTAGACCACTCAGGTATGACCTAAATCAAATCCCTTATGATTAAACAGTGGAAGTGAGAAATAGATTTAAGGGACTAGATCTGATAGACAGAGTGCCTGATGAACTATGGACGGAGGTTTGTGACATTGTACAGGAGACAGGGATCAAGAGCATCCCCATGGAAAAGAAATGCAAAAAGTAAAATGGCTGTCTGGGGAGGCCTTACAAATAGCTGTGAAAAGAAGAGAAGTGAAAAGCAAAGGAGAAAAGGAAAGATATAAGCATCTGAATGCAGAGTTCCAAAGAATACCAAGAAGAGATAAGAAAACCTTCCTCAGCGATCATTGCAAACAAATAGAGGAAAACAACAGAATGGGAAAGACTAGAGATCTCTTCAAGAAAATTAGAGATACCAAGGGGACATTTCATGCAAAGATGGGCTCAATAAAGGACAGAAATGGTATGGACCTAACAGAAGCAGAAGATATTAAGAAGAGGTGGCAAGAATACACAGAACTGTACAGAAAAATTCTTTATGACCAAGATAATCACGATGGTATGATCACTCACCTAGAGCCAGACATCCAGCAATGTGAAGTCAAGTGGGCCTTAGGAAGCATCACTATGAACAAAGCTAGTGGAGGTGATGGAATTCCAGTTGAGCTATTTCAAATCCTGAAAGATGATGCTGTGAAAGTGCTGCAGTCAATATGCCAGCAAATTTGGAAAACTCAGCAGTGGCCACAGGACTGGAAAAGGTCAGTTTTCATTCCAATCCCAAAGAAAGGCAATGCCAAAGAAGGCTCAAACTACCACACAAGTGCACTCATCTCACACGCTAGTAAAATAATTCTCAAAATTCTCCAAGCCAGGCTTCAGCAATACGTGAACTGTGAACTTCCAGATGTTCAAGCTGATTTTAGAAAAGGCAAAGGAAGCAGAGATCAAATTGCCAACATCCGCTGGATCATGGAAAAAGCAAGAGAGTTCCAGAAAAACATCTATTTTTGCTTTATTGACTATGCCAAAACCTTTGACTGTGTGGATCACAATAAACTGTGGAAAATTCTGAAAGAGATGGGAATACCAGACCACCTGCCTCTTGAGAAACCTATATGCAGGTCAGGAAGGAACTGTTAGAACTGGACATGGAACAACAGACTGGTTCCAAATAGGAAAAGGAGTACATCAAAGCTGTATATTGTCACTCTGCTTATTTAACTTTTATGCAGAGTACATAATGAGAAACTCTGAGCTGGAAGGAGCACAAGCTGGAATCAAGATTGCTGGAAGAAATATCAATAACCTTAGATATGCAGATGACACCACCCTTATGGCAGAAAGGGAAGAGGAACTAAAAAGCCTCTTGATGAAAGTGAAAGAGGAGAGTGAAATATTTGGCTTAAAGCTCAACATTCAGAAAACGAAGACCATGGCATCTGGTCCCATTACTTCATGGGAAATAGATGGGAAAACAGTGGAAACAGTGTCAGACTTTATTTTTTTGGGGGCTCCAAAATCACTGCAGATGGTGACTGCAGCCATGAAATTAAAAGATGCTTACTCCTTGGAAGAAAAGTTATGACCAACCTAGGTAGCATATTGAAAAGCAGAGACATTACTTTGCCAACAAAGGTCCATCTAGTCAAGCCTATGGTTTTTCCAGTGGTCATGTATGGGTGCGAGAGTTGGACTGTGAAGAAAGCTGAATGCCGGAGAATTGATGCTTTTGAACTGTGGTATTGGAGAAGACTCCTGGGAGTCCCTTGGACTGCAGGGAGATCCAACTAGTCCATTCTGAAGGAGATCAGCCCTGGGATTTCTTTGAAAGGAATGATGCTAAAGTGGAAAATCCAGTACTTTGGCCACCTCATGTGAAGAGTTGACCTGGAGGGATTGGGGGCAGGAGGAGAAGGGGATGACAGAAGATGAGATGGCTGGATGGCATCACCGACTCAATTGACGTGAGTTTGAGTGAACTCTGGGAGTTGGTGATGGACAGCGAGGCCTGGCGTGCTGCGATTCATGGGGTTGCAAAGAGTCGGACATGACTGAGGGACTGAACTGAACTGAACAGGCCCGCCCATCAAGAGAAAATTGGATTACAGATTTATTGAACAAAACCCTACCCATCAGAACTAGACCCAGTTTCCCCACAGTCAGTCTCTCCCAGCAGCAAACTTCCATAAGCCTCTTATCCTTATCAGTGGGAGGACAGAATGAAAATCACAATCATAGAAAACTCATCAAACTGATCACATGGACCACAGCCTTGTCTAACTCAGTGTGACTATGAGTTATGCCTTGTAGGACCACCCAAGACAGATCATGGTGGGGAGTACTGACGAAACGTGGTCCATTGGAGAAGGGAATGGGAAACCACTTCAGTATTCTTGTCATGAGAACACCATGAAGAGTATGAAAAGGCAAAAAGACATGTCACTGAAAGATGAACTCCTGGGTCAGTAGATGCCTATGTGCTAATGGAGATGAGTGGAGAAATAACTCCAGAAAGAATGAAGAGCAGAGCCAAAGCAGAAACAATGCCCAGTTGTGAATGTGACTGCTGATGGAAGTAAAGTCTGATGCTGTAAAGAACAATATTGCATAGGAACCTGGAATGATAAGTCCATGAACCAAGGTAAATTGCAAGTGGTCACATAAGAGATGGCAAAAGTGAACATCGATATTTGAGGATCAGTGAACTAACATGGACTGCAATGGGTGAATTTAACTCAGATGACCATTGTATCTACTACTGTGGGCAAGAATCCCTTAGAAGAAAAGGAGTAGCCTTCATAGCCAACAAAAGAGCTGAAAATGCAGTACATGGGTACAATCTCAAAAATGACAGATTGATCTCTGTCTGTTTCCAAGGCAAACCATTCAATATCACAGTAATCCAAGTCTATGCCCCAATAAGTAATGCTGAAGAAGCTGAAATTGAATGGCTCTGTGAAAACCTACAAGTTCTTCTATAGCTAACACCCAAAAAAGATGTCCTTTTAATTATAGGGGACTGGAATGCAAAAGTAGGAAATCAAGAAATATCTGAAGTAACAAGCTTGACCTTAGAGTACAAAATGAAGCAGGGCAAATGGTAATAGAATTTTGCCAAGAGAACATACTGGTCATAGCAAACACTGTCTTCCAACAACACAGGAGAAGACTCTACACATGGACATCACCAGATGGTCAATACTGAAATCAGATTAGTTATATTCTTTGCAGTCAAAGATGGAGAAGCCTATACAGTCAGTGAAAACAAGACTGGGAGCTGACTATGGCTCAGATCATGAACTCCTGATTGCCAAATTCGGACTTAAACTGAAGAAAGTAGGGAAAAGAACTATCCCATTTAGGTATTCAGTTCAGTTCAGTCAGTTGTGTCCGACTCTTTTGACCCCATGAATCGCAGCATGCCAACTCCCTGTCCATCACCAACTCCCGGAGTTCACTCAAACTCACGTCCATCCAGTCAGTGATGCCATCCAGCCATTTCATCCTCTGTCGTCCCTTTCTCCTCTTGCCCTCAATCCCTCCCAGCATCAGAGTCTTTTCAAATGAGTCAACTCTTCCCATGAGGTGGTCAAAGTACTGGAGTTTCAGCTTTAGCATCATTCCTTCCAAAGAAATCCCAGGGCTGATCTCCTTCAGAATGGACTGGTTAAATCTCCTTGCAGTCCAAGGGACTCTCAAGAGTCTTCTCCAACACCACAGTTCAAAAGCATCAATTCTTCGGTGCTCAGCCTTCTTCACAGTCCAACTCTCACATCCATACATGACCACAGGAAAAACCATAGCCTTGGCAAGACAGACCTTTGTTGGAAAACTAATGTCTCTGCTTTTGAATATGCTATCTAGGTTGGTCATAACTTTTCTTCCAAGGAGTAAGCGTCTTTTAATTTCATGGCTGCAGTCACCATCTGCAGTGATTTTGGAGCCCAAAGAAATAAAGTCTGACACTGTTTCCACTGTTTCCTCATCTATTTCCCATGAAGCGATGGGACAGATGCCATGATCTTCGTTTTCTGAATGTTGAGAACATTTTTTTTTCTAATTTTATTTTATTTTTAAACTTTACATAATTGTATTAGTTTTGCCAAATATCAAAATGAATCCGCCACAGGTATACATGTGTTCCCCATCCCGAACCCTCCTCCCTCTTCCCTCCCCATACCATCCCTCTGGACCGTCCCAGTGCACCAGCCCCAAGCATCCAGCATCGTGTATCGAACCTGGACTGGCAACTCGTTTCCTACATGATATTTTACATGTTTCATTGCCATTCTCCCAAATCTTCCCGCCCTCTCCCTCTCCCACAGAGTCCATAAGACTGTTCTATATATCAGTGTCTCTTTTGCTGTCTCGTACACAGGGTTATTGTTACCATCTTTCTAAATTCCATATATATGCATTAGTATACTGTATTTATGTTTTTCCTTCTGGCTTACTTCACTCTGTATAATAGGCTCCAGTTTCATCCACCTCATTAGAACTGATTCAAATGTATTATTTTTAATGGCTGAGTAATACTCCATTGTGTATATGTACCACAGCTTTCTTATCCATTCATCTGCTGATAGGCATCTAGGTTGCTTCCATGTCTTGGCTATTATAAACAGTGCTGCGATGAACATTGGGGTACACGTGTCTCTTTCCCTTCTGGTTTCCTCAGTACCATTTCACACCAGTCAGAATGGCTGCGATCCAAAAGTCTACAAATAATAAATTCTGGAGAGGGTGTGGAGAAAAGGGAACCCTCTTACACTGTTGGTGGGAATGCAAACCAGTACAGCCATTATGGAGAACAGTGTGGAGATTCCTTAAAAAACTGGAAATAGAACTGCCTTATGATCCAGCAACCCCACTGAGAACATTTTTTTAAGCCAACTTTTTCACTCTCCTCCTTCACTTTCATCAAGAGGCTGTTTAGTTCCTCTTCACTTTCTGCCATAAGGGTGGTGTCATCTGCATATCTGAGGTTATTGATATTTCTCCCGGCAATCTTGATTCCAGCTTGTGCTTCTTCCAGTTCAGCATTTCACATGATGTACTCTGCATATAAGTTAAATAAGCAGGGTGTCAATATACAGCCTTGACGTACTCCTCTTCCTATTTGGAACCAGTCTGTTGTTCCATGTCCAATTCTAACTGTTGCTTCCTGACCAGCATACAGATTTCTCAAGAAGCAGGTCAGGTGGTCTGGTATTCCCATCTCTTTCAGAATTTTCCACAGTTTATTGTGATCCACACAGTCAAAGGCATTGGCATAGTCAATAAAGCAGAGATAGATGTTTTTCTGGAATGCTCTTGCTTTTTCCATGATCCAGCAAATGTTGGCAATTTGATCTCTGGTTCCTCTGCCTTTTCTAAAACCAGCTTGAACATCAGGAAGTTCACAGTTCACGTATTGCTGAAGTCTGGCTTGGAGAATTTTGAGCATTACTTCACTAGCATGTGAGATGAGTGCAATTGTGTGGTAGTTTGAGCCTTCTTTGGCATTGTCTTTCTTTGGGATTGGAATGAAAGCTGACCTTTTCCAGTCCTGTGGCCACTGCTGAGTTTTCCAAATTTGCTGGCATATTGAGTGCAGCACTTTCACAGCATCATCTTTCAGGATTTGAAATAGCTCAACTGGAATTCCATCACCTCCACTAGCTTTGTTCGTAGTGATGCTTTCTAAGGCCCACTTGACTATGACTTAAATCAAATCCCTTATGATTATACAGTGGAAGTGATGAATAGATTCAAGGGATTAGATTTGATAGAGTTCCTGAAGAACTATGGATGGGGGTTTATAACATTGTACAGGAGGCAGTGATCAAGACCATCCCCAAGAAAAAGAAATGCAAAAAGGCAAAATGGTTGTATGAGGAGGACTTACAAATAGCTGAGAAAAGAAGAGAAGTGAAAGACAAAGGAGAAAAAGAAAGATACACCCAGTTGAATGCAGAGTTCCAAAGAATAGCAAGGAGAGATAAGAAAGCCTTCCTCAGAGATCAGTGCAAAGAAATAGAGGAAAACAATAGAATGGGAAAGACTAAAGATCTCTTCAAGAAAATCAGAGACATTTCATGCAAAAATGGGCACAATAAAGGACAGAAGTGGTATGGACCTAACAGAAGCAGAGGATATTAGAAAAGGTGGGAAGAATACACAGAAGAAATACACAAAAAAGATCTTCATGACCCAGATAAGCATGATGAAGTGATCATTAACCTGGAGCCAGACATCCTGGAATGTGAAGTCAAGTGGGCCTTAGGAAGCATCACTATGAACAAAGCTAGTGGAGGTGACAGAATTCCAGGTGAACTATTCCAAATCCTAAAGGTGATGCTGTTAAAGTGCTACACTCAATATGCCAGCAAATTTGGAAAACTCACTAGTGGCCACAGGACTTCCCATCCCTAAAAATGTCAGTTTTCATTCCAATCCCAAAGAAAGGCAATTCCAAAAAAAAAATGTCAGTTTTCATTCCAATCCCAAAGAAAAAAATGTCAGTTTTCATTCCAATCCCAAAGAAAGGCAATTCCAAAGAATGTTCAAGATACCACACAATTGCACTCATCTCACATGCTAGCAATGCTCAAAATTCTCCAAGTCAGGCTTTAACAGAATGTGAACCATGAACTTCCAGATGTTCAAGCTGGATTTAGAAAAGGCAGAGGAACCAGAGATCAAATTGCCAACATCTGTTGGATCATGGAAAAAGCAAAAGAGTTCCAGAAAATCATCTACTTCTGCTTTGTTGATTATGCCAAAGCCTTTGTGTGTATCACAACAAACTGGAAAATTCTGAAAGGGATGGGAATATCAGACCACCTTACCTGCCTCCTGAGAAATCTATATGCAGGTCAAGAAGCAACAGTTAGAATCAGATATAGAACAACAGACTGGTTCCAAATTGGGAAAGGAGCATGTCAAGGCTGTATATTGTCACTTTGCTTATTTACCTTCTATGTAGAGCACATCATGAAAAATGCTGGGCTGGATGAAATGCAAGCTGGAATAGATTGCAGGATTAAATATCAATAACCTGAGATACACAGAAGACATCACACTTAATGCAGAAAGCAATAAAGAACTAAAGAGCCTTTTAATGAAAGAGGAGAGTGAAAAAGCTGGCTTAAAACTCAATATTCAAAAAACGAAGATCATGGCATCTGGTCCCATCACTTCATGGCAAATATATGGGGAAACAATGGAAACAGTGAGAAACTTTATTTTGGGGGGCTCCAAAATCACTGCAGATGGTGACTGTAGCCATGAAATTAAAAGACACTTGCTCCTTGGAAGAATAACGCTGACCAACCTAGACAGCATATTAAAAAGCAGAGACATTACTTTAGCGGCAAAGGTCTGTCTAGTCAAAGCTATGGTTTTTCCAGTAGGCATGTATGGATGTGAGAGTTGGACTGTGAAGAAAGCTGAGTGCCGAAGAATTGATGCTTTTGAATTGTGCTGTTGGAGAAGATTCTTGAGAGTCCCTTGGACTGCAAGGAGATCCAAGCAGTCTATTCTAAGGCAATCAGCCCTGAATATTCATTGGAGGGACTAATGCTGAAACTGAAACTCCAATAATTTGGCTACCTGATGTGAAGAACTGACTCCTTGGAAAAGATCTGATGCTGGGAAAGATTGAAGGCATGATGAGAAGGGCACAACAGAGGATGAGATGGTTTGATGGCATCACCTACCCGATGGACATGAGTTTGAGCAAACACCAGAGTTGATGATGGATAGGAAAGCCTGGTGTGCTGCAGTCCATGTGATCACAAAGAGTCAGACATGACTGAGCAACTGAACTGACTGACTGTAGCTACTCAAGCCCTCTCTATACATCTAGAATGTGACTGTTTTCCTCATTGTGATTTTTACCATGTTAACTTGACTACAGATTCATTTGTTTAATTTTGTTGTCTACTTCCTCTTTTCTGAATACAGATATCCTAAGAATAGGAGTTTAGTTTCTTGTTCTTTTTTATATCCTGGGTGTGCAGAATGGTGACATCATATACAAATACCTCAAAGAATCTTTATTAAGTAATGAATGAACACAATTCAATCTTGAATTCATGAATATCCTTGCCTTCCCTTCTTCTATTGAAATGTTTTTCCTTAAAAACTCAACTCAAATGTCACCTCTCTCAGAAATCCTTAAGAAAATATTGTTTATGTTGCTTTTCAATATGTATTTTATTTTACCCCGTTTATGTGGTGTTAGAGAAGACTCTTGAGAGTCCCTTGGACTGCAAGGAGATCCAACCAGTCCATTCTAAAGGAGATCAGCCCTGGGATTTCTTTGGAAGAAATGATGCTAAAGCTGAAACTCCAGTACTTTGGCCACCTCATGGGAAGAGTTGACTCATTTGAAAAGACTCTGATGCTGGGAGGGATTGGGGGCAGGAGGAGAAGGGGACGACAGAGGATGAGATGGCTGGATGGCATCACTGACTCGATGGATGTGAGTCTCAGTGGACTCCGGGAGTTGGTGATGGACAGGGAGGCCTGGCATGCTGCGATTCATGGGGTCGCAAAGAGTCGGACATGACTGAGCGACTGAACTGAACTGAACTGATAGATGTATGTTCTTTTCTGGCCTATAAGCAGCTTGTATCTCATGCATATTCTTCATACTCCTTAAATTATTACACAAATACACATATACCACACATAATCTATGGTTAAAAAAATATTATAATTTAGAAGTTAAAACCACAGAGGAAGAGGAGGTTAATGCATTGCCCATAAAGTTAGCATGCACTAAGATGCACACATAAAGTTACTACACTAGGCAACAAATTAGACTATAAGCTTCTTGGAATTCAGGACAAAAAAAAAAAAAAAAAAAAAGGAATCTTAACAATGTGTATAACCTACATCAAAATGTTTGCTTATTGCTATTGCTAAGTCACTTCAGTCGTGTCCGACTCTGTGTGACCCCATAGACGGCAGCCTACCAGGTTGCCCCGTCCCTGGGATTCTCCAGGCAAGAACGCTGGAGTGGGTTGCCATTTCCTTCTCCAATGCATGAAAGTTAAAAGTGAAAGTGAAGTCACTCAGTCGTGTCTGACTCTAGCGACCCCATGGACTGCAGTCTACCAGGCTCCTCCATCCATGGGACTTTCTAGGGAAAAGTACTGGAGTGGGGTGCCATTGCCTTCTCCATTTGCTTATTATTTAAGTGAAATACCTTTTTTTCCAATGTGAAATTCAGAATTGCATCCAATAGAGGGATGGTACTGGGAGGGAGGAAGAAGGAGGGTTCAGGCAATGCAGGAAACCTGGGTTCGATCCCTGAGTCATGAAGGTGGCCTAAAGAAGGGAATGGCTACCCAGTCCAGTACACTTGCCTGGAGAATTCCATGGACAGAGGAGCCTGGCAGGCTACAGTCCATTGGGTCATTCTCAAGTTACAAAGTGTTGCAAATATTTTGGCTCCCAGGTGGAACAGTGGTAAAGAATTTGCCTGCCAATGCTAAAAACACAAGAGATGCGGATTCGATCCTTGGGTTGAAAAGATCCCCTGGAGAAGGAAATGGCAACCCACTCCAGTATTCTTACCTGGAAAATTCCATGGACAGAGTAGCCTGGTAGGCTACAGTCCTTGGAGTCACAAAAGAGTTGGACACAACTGAGAATCCACACATACAAAGAATTTTGCTCCCTAATCTCTGGAACCTGAGATAAGTGCCTTGTATGACAAAATATTGACATTGTCTTATATGCAAAAGATCTTAACTTAAAGATCTTGATGTGGAGAGATTATCTAGAATTATCTGGGTGGGCCATAAATATAGTTACAAGTATTTATGTAAGAGGTAGGCAGAGGGAGGTACTGCTTCTGGAGAAGATGATGTGATACAAGCAAGGAGAGAGATTTGAAGAGAGGATGTTTCTGACTTTTAAGATGAAGGAAGTTGCCATAAACTAAGGAAAACAAGGAATATGCCTCTAGAAGCTGGAAAAGGAATCTCTACTGGAGACACCCTGCCCTGCCAACACCTTGACTTTAGCCCAATGATATAATGTCTGAAGTCTGACCTCGAGATCCATGTGGGAATGAATTCATGTGGTTTTCAGTCAGTAAATTTGTGGTAATTTGTTATATCGGTCATAGGAAACTAACACAGGCTCTTTATTATAATTACCTATACTAAATGCTAATATCAGAGTACAGTATTGTATATGAATAATTTTGAAATGAAAATCACTTTGTAGAAGGATAGGCAGCTTTCTAAACTTCTGAATCAATGCAAACATAGGGCATTTAGACTAAAGGTGAGAATTAATCTATGCTTTATAATACTTAACAAGTTATTTGTCATGAAGAATAAGAAGTATAACTAACAAACCTACTCACAGCAAATTGAATCAACAATGTGAAACAGTAATTGTGTCTATATTTGAACAACCTTAAGAGAGAGAGGATAAAAGATTTTATCCAGATAGGGGTGATGCTTGATTTCAAGCATGGCAATATATGGGGTTTATATGTCACTAGTACTCTCTTTTTATGTCTCAGTCTACTTTCTCTGAGAAATGATTGTTATAAAATGCAGAACACCAAAGTCCTGATAACAGATCTACAAAAATGTGACCATCAGGCCAGTTATTCTGCTATTTGTTGAGGCTAATAAAATAGTCTTGTTTATTGATCTTGTTCTTCCATTAAGCAAAAATGCCCCCCAAGGACAGATGCAGAGCAAAGAGAACCAAACCAAGCATGGAAACAAATAAGGGATATGTAAATAAAACTTGTCATCTCAGCACCTGGACACAATAATTGAACATCCTGGGACTTGGGGAATCAGTCTTCACTGGCATCAGTTCAACAGAAGTATTTATTTATGCTATCACACAACACAGACATACTTCTTTTTGATATCAAAAGGGGAAATGGATTTTGACAATATATTATTGTATCAAAACAGAAGATGCTTAAAATGAAAATCTAATAATGATAAATGATATACTGGACACAGGAGAACATATCCTGGAGACTTTGTCAACAGGATATTGGATCCAGGTGGATGTGCATTTGAGTCCAAAATGTAGCACTTGCTGTTTGTGGTAACTTAGTCATTGGCCCTCCCTCAGCATCAGCTCTTTAGTGTGTATATATATATATATATATATATATATATATATATATATATAGTGGCAATAATGACACCTCTTTATAGGTTTGTTTGGGTGATTAAATAAGAAAACAAATGTAAACTATTTAATGCAATTCCTGGCACTATTAGTGTGCTAAGTCACTTCATCCATGTCTCATTCTTTGCAACCCCATGGACAGTAGCCTGCCAGGCTCCTCTGTTCATGGGATTTTCCAGGCAAAAATACTGGGGTGGGTTGCCATGCCCTTCTCAAGGGGATCTTCCTGACCCAAGGATAGAATTTGCCTCTCCTGCAGCTCCTGCATTGCAGGCAGATTCTTTACCACCCAACTATTAGTAGTATAAATCAAATGCTTAATGTTAATAGATACAATTTTCTTATCTCTAAATAATTAGAAATTGGAATATATGCTATCAAAATTTTCCTCAAGCACTAGCATTTTGTGTCTCTGCAAATTTAATAGTCTTCAGGTCTTACATTTTCAAGTAGATAGGAGCTGACAAAAGACTGAAACTGTGTATGACTGCATTAGTAGATAATACCTGCTGAACATATCATATCCCATCCGCTAGGAGGTAGAAGATAGCAGGAGGTATTTCTCCTCCGCTTGGGTTCTAGCCCTAGTGATTGTACTGGTAGCCATTACTCTGCTTATTAAACTAGGTTCTTTCTTTCCCCAGATACAGGGAAATATGAATTCCATGTCCCCTTGGATGACTGCTGCTACTGCTGCTGCTAAGTCACTTCAGTCGTGTCCGACTCTGTGCGACCCCATAGACGGCAGCCCACCAGGGTCCCCTGTCCCTGGGATTCTCCAAGCAAGAACACTGGAGTGGGTTGCCGTTTCCTTCTCCAATTGGATGACTAGATGATGTCATATGACTAATATTGGCCAATAAGTTGTGAACAGAAGTGACATGTGTCCATTTGGGGTTGAAATATTTAATTGCTTATGTGAAACTTCTAGACCACATTTTTGCTTTTCAATAAAAAAAACTTCAAGATGATGGTTTCTCCATCAGTATATCATCAGAACAAGATCATACCAAGAAAAATTCCAGTAGAAGCATGATGTATATACTCTGGGCATGATTAAGAAAACTTTTATTTTAATCCTCTGAAAATGTCAAAGCTACTGCATATTAAAAAGCAGAGACATTACTTTGCAAGCAATGGTCCACCTAGTCAAAGCTATGGTTTTTCCAGAAATCATGTATGGATGTAAGAGCTAGATCATAAAGAAGGCTAGCTGCTGCTGGTGCTGCTGCCAAGTTGCTTCAGTCGTGTCCGACTCTGTGTGACCCCATAGATGGCAGCCCACCAGGCTCCCTCATCCCTGGGATTCTCCAGGCAAGAAAGCTTAGCACCAAATAATTGATGCTTTCAAATTGTGGTGTTGGAGAAGACTCTTGAGTGTCTCTTGGACTGCAAGGAGATCAAACCAGTCAATACTAAAGGAAATCAACCCTGAATATTCATTGGAAGGACTGATGCTGAAGCTGAAACTCCAATACTTTGTCCACCTGATGTGAAGAGCTAACTCATCAGAAAAGACCTTGATGCTGGGAAAAACTGAAGGCAGGAGGAGAAAGGGACAACAGAGGATAAGATAGTTGGATGGCATCATCACTCAACGGGCATGAGTTTGAGCAAGCTCTCGTATATGGTGAAAGATAGGGAAGCCTGGTGTGCTGCCGTCCATGGGGTTGCAAAGAGTTGGATATGACTGAGTGACTGAGCAACAACAACCCTCCCATCTTATACACTGGCAAAACATTTGATGGAACTGATGTCTGAAATAACTTGGAAGGCCAATATCCACATAATGAATTTTTAGCAACAAGGAAGAGGCTGAAAAACAATGTTATTAGTATCCATTATTATGCAAGTACATTATTATCCATTATTAGTAGCTGTGCTCACAAAGGTATCAGTGAAAAAAAAGAGTAGAACAGAGAAAGGAATTGACCAGATTTCAAGAAGGAATGAAAGAAAATAGGGACACCTGGCAATTTCAGAAACTTGTAAGTATAGAAAAGACAACTGCCTCTCAACCTTAAATAGTGAAAGATAAAATTGAAAAATGCTTTGAGTACCAAAAGTTTAAAATTCAAATTATTAACAAATCAAATCAAGAGTATGACTATTATGCTGACTGTTTAAAAACCTCTGAATGGACTAAATTAGCCCCAGTAAATACTTTCAATTGAATAAAATGACTCAGAAGGGGACAAAAAAAAAGATAGTGTGGTTTTCTCACCAAAGCCTCATAGGCTCAAAACACCAAAAACTAAATGGAGAAAAGAAAGCATGCAGTAAGCAAGAAAATAAATATAGCAAACATGAGAATGGTTCTTGGAAATAAATTTTAATGTGATTATTGTCAAATGGAATAGAGTAGAATCAAATATTTATAAGAAACCTTACTTTTTTAAAAAAGGGTTTCCTTGCAGAGGAAATATTGGTCTAGACTAAAAGACTGTGGTTGCTCAAGACCTACTATAAACCACGGACTTTCAATCTTCTATGGGAAAAAGGAGACTAAGAAATTTACTCAGCCTTCAAGAATGGTGGAGTCCCAACTCTTACTTTAAATCAGACTAAAATGAATAATGGAAAATGAATGATATTCCACAATGTAGAGACATTGTTCATGCAGGAAACAGACAATGAGGCAGAATTAGTTTAACCAAGGAATCCTCCCCTATCAAAGGCCCTTAAAGAACCTGCCGTATATGATATCAGAATTGTCATAGATTACAATCTGCATTGTAATTCCCATGCTCCCATTTTCAAGTGTAAGTGTTCATTTTCTCCTGCCACAAAGATTATCAGCTTCCAAACAGGCTTGTGTGAGAATGTCTCCTCATGTGAGAATGTCGCTGAATAGATCATGACACCCTGTGATGTACATGCAGTATTAGTGGGTAAAACACAGATTCATTGCTTTTAAGTCACTGAGATTTAGAAGTTGTCTGAGTGTCCTTCATATACTGCCTTGGCACTTGCTCTTCTTAAGTATACTGACAGCTTTTGACTATAAGCACCTATATATTTCTGCCTGAAGTTTTTTTTTTTTTTTTCCTGATATGATAGGTCTACACAAGCAGGCTAGATTATCAGTCAGTTGATTCCCCAGGAGAACTTATCCTTTGAAAGATGGGATTTGAATGAAAAATATCCAATTTATCTCTCTTTCCACACTCTTGTGAAATGAATTCTATGTAATCTCCCCAAATTTTCAGCAATATTTAAGCCCCAGTTGCCCACAGGGGTAACCGGTTCATTAATATATTGGATTGTCTTCATTCTGTCTCCTGTATTGCTTCTCAATTCCTAATTCTTGGCATATTTCATACATAAAATGCTTGTATTCAAATTCTCAACTCAGAGTCTGCTTCTTAAGACACTCAAACTAAAAACACACCGGAGCCATTTAGGGTCTTAGCTTCCGAGAGTAATTTCACATACAGATAAAAGAATGAGAAGATTAGCAAAGCCTTTCTATTCTTTGTATGTTAGAAAGCATATTATTTGCCCTAAAGCTTTCTTTAAAACATAAACATAAAAGAAGTAAAGAGACATAACAGTATAATGTTGAATATTTCCTACCTGACACTTAAATGACATTTTTCTCAAAGATTACCTAAGATTTTTATTCCCACATTTTTTTTGATTACCTTGTTTCTTTTCTTGCTCCCCTCAGCCCACAAATCATTAATTAGATTTCATTACATGACTTAGGAGGAAAGAAGGTACCATCTAAAAGAAATGTCAATTCCATCTGTGGAATGAAATAATAAAATCATGGTAAAGACAGGCATCTCTTGAAAGATAAGTGATTTTATTGAATATTGTGAGTTTGACTTTGAATAGCAACAAGAAAAAGTCCTAAAATAGGAGAACCCAGTGCTGTGCTGTGCTTAGTCGCTCAGTCATGTCAGATTCTTTGTGACCCCATGGACTGTAGTGCACCAAGCTCCTCTGTCCATGAGGATTCTCCAGGCAAGAACATTGGAATGGGTTGCCCTGCCCTCCTCCAGGAGATCTTTACAATCAAGGGATCGAACCCAGGTCCCCCACCATTGCAGGTGGATTCTTTACCATCTGAGCCAGCAGGGAAACCCGAGAATATTGGAGTGGGTAGCCTATCCCTTCTCCAGGGAATTTTCCTGACCCAGGAGTCAAACCGAGGTCTCCTGCATTTCAGGCAAATTCTTTACCAGCTGAGATACCAGGGAAGCCCAGGAGAACACAATCATGTTGGTGGTTAGTTGCTAAGTCATGTTCGACTCTTGTGACCCCATGTACTGTAGCCTGCCAGGCTTTTTTGCCCATGGGATTTTCCAGGCAAGAATACTGGAGTGGGCTTCCATTTCCTTCTCCAGGAGTACACAATATTTATGCATAAACAGCATATTAGAAAGAATGGTTAAAGAGCCATACAACTTCAAACACAAGGATAGTTGAAAATTGGCATAGCTGGTGGTGGGAAGGAAAATTGAAGGGGTCATAAATGTGAAGAAATGTGCTAGTCTAGGATATATAGTCATTCATCTCTCAGTATCACCAGGTTCTGCTTCTGTGCGTTCAATCACCACTAATCAAAAATTTTTTGAAAAAAAAAAAATCAAAAATGTCGAATTTGCTTGATACCTGCAACAATAGACATTGTATTTATATTTTATTTGCAACTATATACAGAGCACTTACATTGTATTAGGACTTCCCTGGTGGCTCAGACGGTAAAGTATCTGCCTACAATGCGGGAGACCCGGGTTCGATCCCTGGATCAGGAAGATCCTCTGGAGAAGGAAGTGCCAACTCGCTCAAGGCCTCTTGACTGGAAAATCCCATAGACGGAGGAGCATAGTAGGGTATAGTCCATGGGGTTGCAAAGAGTCAGACACAACTAAGTGACTTCACTTTCACTGTCTTTACATTGCATTAGGTATTATAAGCAATCTAGAGATGATTAAAGGTATATGAGAGGATGTGGAGGATATTCATAAGTTATAGGAAAATACTATGCCAGATGATAGCATTCTAATGGCAGAAGTGAAAGGAAATAAAGAGCCTCTTGATAAGGGTGAATGAGGAGAATGAAAATGCTGACTTGAAACTCAACATTTTAAAAAAACTAACATCATGGCACCTGACCCCATCACTTCATGGCAAATAAAAGAGGAAAAAGTGGAAGTAGTGACAAATTTTATTTTCTTGGGTTCTAAAATCACTGTGGACAGTAACTGCAGCCACAAAATTCAAAGATGCTTGCTCCTTGGAAGGAAGGCTATGACGAATCTGGACTACATATTAAAAAGCAGAAAGACCACTTTGCTGACAAAGATCCATATAGTCAAAGCTATGGTAGCAGTAATGTACAGCTGTGAGAGTTGAACCATAAAGAAGGCTGAGTGCCAAAGAATTGATGCTTTCAAACTGTGGTGCTGGAGAAGACTCTTGAGAGTCCCTTGGACAGCAAGGAGATCAAACCAGTCAATCCTAAAGGAAATCAATCCTGAATATTCATTGGAAGGAGTGTTGCTGAAGCTCCAATATTTTGGCCACCTGATGTGAAGAGCTGACTCACCGGAAAAGACCCTGATGTTCGGAAGGATTGAAGGCAAAAGGAGAAGTGGGTGGCAGAGGATGAGATGGTTAGATAGCATCACAGGCTCAATGGATATGAATTTGAGCAAACTCTGGGAGATAGTGGAAGACAGGGTAGCCTAGTGTGCTGCAATATATGGGGATGCAAAGAGTTGGACACAACTTAGTGATTGAACAACAACAATATATTTTATATAAGGGACTTGAGAATCCACAAATTTTGGTATCCACAGGGTTTCGTGGAACCAATCTCCAACGTGAAATAACCATGCTATAAGCAGCAGAGAAGAATCAATGAATAGAGAACCTGAAATCTGCCCGCATAGCTACCAGGGAAGCTGTATAGCTACCAGGGTATAAGTAATAAATGTGAAGCTAAGTCAATGTACAACAGGACTTATGTTGCCATTCAAATGAGCAATGTGAGCTTCCTGCAAGGTAGAGTCCTATAAACCTTACTATAACCATCCTGTGAGGGCCTCCCTCAATATCTGATTCCCAGTGACACAATGACGATGAACTGAGTAGGAATGTTATTTGTCTGTGCTCAGCTCTTTCTGAATTATAGTCACTCAGAACACTGAGAAATTCTCCAGAGCAATAGTTTGATCACCTGGATGTGAAAAACAGATGGAAACAATTAAGGGAGGCCTCCACTTCATACCTTTGGTTAAATGGGGACTAAACAGAATCACCTCAAGTTTTATCTCTGCAGGCCAAGTGAATGGTGAAACCCACTAGTATTATACAAAGGTTGTCTGGCAGTGGCTAAAATATATTGGCATAAACATAATATTATATAGAATTAAAGTATATGGATTGCCAATATTTGTTAGCACAAAATGAGAATAATAGGTTTAGCACATTTTATTAGATAAATTAAGTGCATTGGCCCAGGTCATGGCATATATTTTTCCAAACATACTAGGCAATCCATATGGCAACAAATTTATTCACTTACCTAATATTTATTGCATAGTTAATATGTTATTTCTGTGGGAATGGCAGGAAGTATGTAAGTATTATATTGTTCCAAGTGTTTCCCTTGGTGTTCTTTCTTTACCTATACTCTCATCAAATTTGAGGATTTAAATTTTATATACAAACTGATTAATCTTTTATCCATATCCTTAACCTAGATCTTTCCTCTGTCTCCAAACTTAGATATTTAGTTGCTTACTAAATATGTCCACTTGAATGGCTAATATTCATAAGAATGGTATCTAAAACACATCTTTTCATCACTGCCCACTCTAACTAGCTTTTCTATGAGTCTTCCTAAACTAGTAAAATACCAAAATTCTAATCTATCCTGGAATTCTTGTTGGTTGTTTGAAAGATCAAAACCGTCACACTTCAGATCCACACTGTCAGGATGTTCCTTTGGATCCATTGCCAAAATGTAATATAAACCTCACCACTGTGCCCCACCTTCATTGCTAAACCCAAGTCTAAGTCACAGGTATCTTCTACCTTGACTGCTGCACTAACCCAACCTGTCTCCCTGTCTCTTTTCTTAACCCACTTTCTGTCCATTTTCTGCACAGGAATCAGAGTGATCTTTTAAAGCTATAAATAAAGTCATATTACTCCTCTGAGTAAAGTTACCCAGTGATTACCAACTACACATAAACTAAAAGTCAAATCCTTCTCCTAGTCCAGAAGTCCTACATAACTGATTCTCTTTTGGAGTGCTTATCTTGCTTTGTTCCCTCAAATTAACTGTACTCAAACCACACTTGTCTTCCAACCCTATCTCAGGGTCTCCACAATTGCATTTCTCTTTCATCTAGATGACTCTTCCCTCATCTGCTCTTGTTTTAGATCTCAATTCAAATGTTACTTCCTCAACAGTACCTTATCAGGCTGTTAGTTGCCTTTGTCCATCTCCTCAGCCTAACCCAGTCCCAGTAGTGGTGACGTAAGATGTTTCTTAAAATATCCACTTTTCTTTTTGGACTCTGTGGGAGAGGGAGAGGGTGGGATGACTTGGGAGAATGGCATTGAAACATGTATGATATCATATAAGAAACGAATCACCAGTCCAGGTTCAATGCAGGATACAGGATGCTTGGGACTGGTGCACTGGGATGACCCAGAGGGATGGAACAGGGAGGGAGGTGGAAGGGGGGTTCAGGATGGGGAACACGTGTACACCCATGGTGGATTCATGTTGATGTATGGCAAAACCAATACAATATTGTAAAGTATTAGCCTCCAATTAAAATAAATAAATTTAAATTAAAAAAAAAAGAAATACAAACTTTCAGTTGCAGAATAAAAGAAGTGCCAGTATGAAATGTAAAATGAGGAAAACAGCAATAATTATGTACTATGGTGAGATATTATAACTAGACTTCTTGAAGTGATCATTTTTAAATGCATAGAAATATTGGACACTTAATTGTGTTACAGGAACTAACCTAGTGTTGTACACCAAACATATTCCAAAAACAAATAAAAACAAACTCATAGAAAAAAGAGATCATATATGTGGTTACCAGAGGTTGGGGCTGGGGAGAGGGGGAGTTGGATAAAGTCAGCCAAAAAGGTATAAACTTCCATTTATAAGATAAATAGGTAATAAATATGGATGTAATGTATAACATGCTAAAAATAATTAACACTACTATATGTTATATATGAAAGTTGTTAAAAGAGTAAATCCTAAGAGTTTTTATTAAAAGGAAATTTTTTTTCTCTTTCTTTAACTTTGTATCTATATGAGATGAACATTCACTAAACTTATAATGATAATTATTCAATGATGTATGTAAGCCAAGTCATTATGCTGTACACCTGAAACTTACATAGTGCTCTATGGCAATTATACCTCAATAAAGCTGGAAGAAAAAAAAAAAGAAGAAAGAAAATCCACTTTTCCAAAGCTTAGAAAAGTAAACAATCTCCCAAATATATACAAATAAAAATTGAAATAGGAAAAATGCAGTGATAGAGGAATATGTTCCAAAAAAAGGAACACAATAAACCCCAGAAGTAACTGAACTAAAGATAAGCCACCTACCAGATAGAGTTCAAGGGAATAATCATAAAAATGCTCTAAGAAATTGGGAGAAAATTAGTGGAACAGAGGAAAAGTTAGAAGATTTTAACATATATATATATAATATGTAAAAAATATGTAAAAAAAAACCAACCAAACAGAGGTGAAGAATATAGATGAAATAAAAATCATACTACAAGGAATCAACAATAGATTATGTAATACCAGAGGAGCGTATCATTGAGCTGGAAGAGTAGTGAAAAATCACTGAAGCTGAACAGTTCAAAGACAAAACAATAAAAACAAATGATGACAGTTTAACAGACCTCTGGGACAACATCAAGTGTACTAAAGTTCACATTATAGGAATGGCAGATATAGAAGAGAGAGAGAAAGACAGGTTGAAAGATCAACCTGAAGAGGACCATATCAAGATACATTGTAACTAAACTGAAAAATTTGAAAATAAAGAGGGAATATTAAAAGAAGCAAGGGGGAAAACAGCAAGTTACATGCAAATGCACTTCCACAAGGGTATCAGCTAACTTTTAAGCAGAAAGTCTGTGGGCCAAAAGGGGATCGCATAATATATTTAAAGTGATGAAGGCAAAAACCTGCATTCAAGAACACTACCAGGCAAGGCTGTTATTCAGATTTGAAGGAGAGATCAAAAGTTTAATAGAAAAGCAGGGTCAAAATGCATCCTAGAAGTGGAAAAAAGGTCACAACTAGAAATAAGAAAATTACAAAAGGAAAATTTTCATCAGTAGAGCAAAATAAATAGAAAAGTTAGTAATAAACCTCATACAAAACCAATAGGTGGCTTAAAAGCAAAAGTAGTAAAATCATCTATATTCACAATAAGTGGTTAGGGACTCATAAAACAAAAAGATTTAAAACATGTCAAAAGCAGTAATTGGGAGAAGAGGACTAAAAATAAGGGTTATTAACATGTATTCAAACTTAAAATATCAACAAATTAAAATAATCATAGAAAGAAAGAAAGTAAGATAGGTAGATGATAGAGAGACAGGTAGACTGCTACATAAACCTCAGGGTAACCACAAACCAAAAATCTGTAATAGATACCTATACACAAAAGAGAAAGAAATTCAAAATAACACTAAAATATTCATTAAATCACAGAGGATGAGATGGTTGGATGGCATCACCGACTCAATGGGCATGAGTTTGAGCAAAGTTCAGGAGACAGTAAAGGACAGGGAAGCCTGCCTGGCATGCTGCAGTTAATGGGGTTGCAAAGAGTCAAACATGACTTAGTCACTCAACAGTAACAAAAATCACAAGTAAAGAGAGAAACAGAAGAAATAAACAAGAAAGAACCCAATGCAACAAAAAACAATTAAAATGGCAATTATTGCTAGGTATCAACAATTGCTATAAATGTAGAAGGAATCATGCTCCAATCAAAATATAGAAGCACTGAATGGATTCAAAAACAAGATCCACGTATATGCTGCCCCAAACTGACTTCAGATCTAAATATACAGACAGATTGAAAGTGAGGGGATGGAAAAAGATATTCTGTGCAAATAGAAATTATATCATATAAGA
This sequence comes from Bos javanicus, assembly GCF_032452875.1. Lineage (NCBI taxonomy): Eukaryota > Metazoa > Chordata > Mammalia > Artiodactyla > Bovidae > Bos > Bos javanicus. Next base: position 19,488,088 of record NC_083882.1, on the reverse strand, counting down.
AACGAATCGCCAGTCCAGGTTGGATGCAGGATACGGGAAGCTTGGGGTTGGTGCACTGGGATGACACAGAGGGATGGTACGGGGAGGGAGGTGGGAGGGGAGTTCAGGATGGGGAACACGTGTACACCCGTGGTGGATTCATGTTGATGTATGGCAAAACCAATACAATACTGTAAAGTAAAAATAAATAAATAAATAAATAATAATATAAAAAATAAAATGAATTAAAATAAAAAATAAAAAGTAAAAAAAAAAAAAAGAAGAAATGAAAAGAAAGCAGGAGTAGCAATTCTTATATACAGTAGACTGTAAATGATTGTCAGATTAGTTCAGTTGCTCAGTCATGTCCAACTCTTTGTGACCCCATGGACTGCAGCACACCAGGTTTCCCTGTCCATCATCAACTCCTGGAGCTTGCCCAAACTCATGTCCACAGAGTTGGTGATGCCGTCCAACCATCTCATCCTCTGTCATCACGAGACAAATAAGGAAATTACATACTGATCAAATAATTAATCTATCAAGAAGACATTACAAATGTAAATATCTATTTACCCAACCTAAATAGCACCTAAATTACATAAAGCAAATATTAACAGATGTAAAGGGAGAACTGACATGAACACAGTAACAAGAGACTTTAGTACTCTACTTATATAAACAGAAACATCATTCAGACAGAAAATCAATAAGGACTGCTGGTATTTAGGAGAGGATTTTTGCATGTATGGTCAACCATGGTATTGGACTGTAATGTTCTTTCTCTCTCTATTTTTTTTCCGATAACTTTCTCGGGTTTTGGTATCAGTGTAATGGTGGCCTCACAGAATGAGTTTGGAAGTATTCTTCCCAATACAAGCTGTTCTTTAAATATTTGACAAAATTCATTTGTGAAGAAAGAAGATCATTTGCCTTATATATTGCAGTGCTTCCAGGTCAGGTGCATATATAATTACAATTTTTATATCTTCTTCTTGGATCCATCCCTTGATCATTATGCAGTGTCCTTCTTTGTTTCTAATAACAGACTTTAAAACCTATTATTTCTGATATGAGTATTACTACTCTATCTTCTGTAGATTTCCATTTGCATGGAATACCTACTTATATCACATCATTTTCAATCTGCATGTGTCCCTCCACTTCATTGATCACAGTCTTATTGTGGCAGATGGGTTTGCATAACTCAGTGAAGTTATGAGCCATGAAGTGCGGCCACCCAAGATGGATGGGTCATAGTGAGGAATTCTGCTAAAACATGGTCCACTGGAGGAGGAAAAATGGCAACCCACTTCAGTGTTCTTGCGTACAGAACCCCAGGGAAAGTATACAAAGACAAAAAAATATGACACCAGAAGATAAGTCTTCCAGGCCAGAAAATGTCCAATATGCTACTGTGGAAGAAATAGCTCTGGAAAGAATGAAGTGGCTATTTCAAAGCAGAAACAATGCTCAGTTGTATATATTTCTGGTAGTTCTGTTTCTGGTAGAAAATAAAGTATGATGCTATAAAGAACAATGCTGCATTGTTCCAGGAACCTGGAATCTTAGGTCCATGAACCAAGTTAAATTTGATGTGATCAAGCAGGAGATAGCAAGAGTGAACATTGACATCGTAGGAATCAGTGATCTAAAATGGATGGAACGGACAAAAATAATTAGGTGACCATTATTTCTACTACTGCTGGCAAGAATTCCTTAGAAGAAATGGAATAATCCTCATAGTCAACAAGAGTCCAAAATGCAGTACTTGGATACAACCTCAAAAATGACAGAATGATTTAGCTTCATTTCCAAGACAAACCATTCAACAGCACCATAATCCAAGTCTATGTTCCAACCACTGACACCAAAGAAGCTGAAGTTGAACAGATCTATGAAGATCTGCAAGACCTTTTATTTTTTTTTTGTTTTTATTTTTTTACTTTTTACACATTTATCTTTCTTTTTTTTAAATTTTATTTTATTTTTAAACTTTACAAAATTGTATTAGTTTTGCCAAATATCAAAATGCAAGACCTTTTAGAAGTAACAGCAAAAAAGATGTCATTTTCATCATAATGGATTAGAATGAAAAGATAGAAATCAAGCAATACACAGATAACAAGCAAATTTAGACTTGGAGTACAAAATAAAGCAAGATAAAGGTTAAGGGTTTTTTTTTTTTTTTTTAAGAGAACACACTGGTCATAGCAATTACCTTTTCTGACAACATGAGAGGCAAGTCTACACATGAACATCACCAGATGGTCAACATCCAATGTAGACTGATTATGTTCTTTGCAGCAGAAGATGGACAAGCTCTATAGCGTCAGCAATAGCAAGACTTGGAGTTGCCTGTGATTCAGATCATGAGCTCATTATTGCAAAATCCAAGCTTAAATTGAAGAAAGTATGGAAAACCAGTAGGCCCTTCAGTTATGATCTAAATCAAATCCCTTATGATTATACAGTGGAGTGATGAATAGATTCAAGGGATTAGATCAAGTAGACAGAGTGCCTTAAGACCTGTAGACAGAGGTTCTTAACATTCTACAGGAGACAGTGACCAAAAGCATCCCAAAGCAAAAGAAATGCGAGAAGGCAAAATGGTTGTCTGAGAAGGCTTCACAAACAGCTAAAGAAAGAAGAAGTGAAAGGCAAGGAAGAAAGAGAAAAACATATCCAACTAAATGTAGAGATTCAGAGAATAGCAAGAAGAGATAAGAAGGCTATCTTAAATGAACAATGCAAAGAAACAGGGGAAAATAATAGAATGGGAAAGACTAGATATCGCTTCAAGAAAATTTTAAATATCAAGAAAAAATCTGATGCAAGAATGGGTACAATAAAGGACAGAAACAGTAAGGACCTAACAGAAACAGAATAGATTAAGAAGAGGTGTCAAGGATACATAGAAGAATCCTATAACAAAGTTCTTAATGACCCAGATAACCATAGTGGTGTGGTCACTAGAGCTGGACATCCTGGAATGTGAGATCAAGTGAGCCTTAGGAAACACTACTAAAAACAAAGCTGCTGGAGATGATGGAATTACCCCTGAACTGTTTAATATCCTATAAGATCATGCTGTTAAAATGCTGTTCTCAATATGGCTGCAAATTTAGAAAATTCAGCAGAGTCCAAGGACTAGAAAATGTCAGTTTTTCATTCCAATCCCAAAGAAGGCAATTCCAAAAAATGTGCAAACTACCATACAATTGTGCTCATTTCACATGCTAGTAAGATTGTGCTCAAAATCCTTCAAGTTAGACTTCAGCAATATGTGAACCAAGGACTTCCAGATGTATACAAGCTGGGTTTTGAAGGGGCAAAAAAGACAGAGATCAAATTGGATCATGGAAAGCAAGGTAATTTCAGAAAAACATCTACTTCATTGACTATGCCAAAGCCTTTAATTGTGTTACTCACAAGAAAATGTGAAAAATCCTTAAGGATATGGGAATACCATACTACCTCACCTGTCTTCTGAGAAACCTGTTTGTGGATCAATAAGCAACAGTTAGAACCAGACATGAAACAAATGATTGTTTTAAAATTGGAAAACGCATATGACCAGGCTGTATACTGTCACCCTGCTTATTTAACTTACATGTAGAGAATATGTTATATTACATATATATATATATATAAATATATAAGATATATAGCTTATGTATGTAACATACAAAACATATATATATATATATGTTATATATAACTTACAAGTTATACATAAAGTTTTATATATATATAAATATTTATATATATATATGATATATATATATATGATATATAATGTGTATCATGTGAAATGCCAAGCTGGATGAAGCACAAGCTGGAATAAAGATTGCCAGGAGAAATATCAATAAGCTCAGATATGCAGATGATACCACCCTAATGGCAGGAAATGAAGAGGAACTAAAGAGCCTCTTGATGATGGCAAAGGAGAAGAGTGAAAAAGCTGAATTAAAACTCATCATTCAAAAAACTAAGATCATGATATCTGGTCCCATTACTTCATGGCAAGTAGAAGGAGGGAAAGTGAGAGCAGCATCAGATTTTGTTTTCTTGGGCTCCAAAATCTCTGTGGACAGTGACTGTAGCCTTGAAATTCAAAGACACTTGCTCCTTGGAAGGAAAACTACAACAAACATAGAATATTACAAAGCAGAGACATCACTTGCTGACAAAGGTCCATATAGTCATAGCTATAACCATGTACAGATATGAGAGTTGAACTATAAAGAAGACTGAGTGCCAATGAATTGATGCTTTTGAATTGTGGTGCTGGAAAAGGCTTTTGAGAGTCCCTTGGGTTGTAAAGAGATCAAACCCATCAATCCTAAAAGAAATTAACCCTGAATATTCCACCCTTCCATTGGAAAGACTAAAACTGAAGCTCCAATACTTGGCTCATTGGAAAAGACCCTCATGCTCAGAAGGATTGAAAGCAAAAGGAGGGCATGGGAACCCATTTCAGTATTCTTGCCTGGAGAATCCCATGGACACAAGGAGCCTGGCAGGCTACAATCCATAGAGTAACAGTCAGACGTGACTGAAGCGACTAAGCACACACAAATAAAACTGACAACCTAAACTAAATGGACAAATTCCTATACATGTACTATCTCTCAAGACCAAAATAGAACAAACTAAATAACAGTAATGAAATTGAAACAGTAATCAAATAATTTCTAAGAAAATCCAGGACCATGTTGTTACAGGTGAATTTTACCAATCATTTGGACAAAATTTGATACTCTCACACACCATGCAAAAAGATTGCAAGGGAAAGAATGTTTCCAAAATCATTCTATAAGACCAGCATCACACTGATTCTAAAATCAGACAAATATATCACACACACCAATATTATCAGTGAACACAGGTGCAAAATTCCTCAACACAATGTTACCAACTAAATTCAACAATAAATTAAAAGGATCATAAACCATGATCAAGTGAGATTTATTCCAGGGATGCAAGAATGGTTCAGTATTAGCAAATCAATCAGTGTGACACATCACATTAATAAGATGAAGAACAAAAATCGTATGATCCCCTCAATAGGAAAAGCTTTAAACAAATTTTAATATTCATTTGTGATAAAAACTCTCAACAAAGTAAGTATAGACGTTATGTTAAGCTAAATTCAACACAATAAAGGCTCTAAATTACAAGCCCACAGCTGGTTTGATATTCAGTAGTGAAAATCTAAAAGCATTCCTCTAAGATCAGAAAAAAGACAAGGATACCTACTTTCACTTTTATTTGAGTATTGGAAGTCCTAGCTACAGCAACCAAATAAGAAAGAGAAATAAAGGAAATTCAAATTGGAAGGGAAGAATTAAAATTGTCATTATTTCCAAGTGACAAGACACCTTACACAGAAAAGCTTATAGATGTCACTAAAAAATTATAAAGATGCATCAATAATTTGGTAAAGTTGCAGGATATGAAGTAAATATTCAGAAATCTGTTGTATTCTTATACATTAAAAACTAACTTTCATAAAAAAATTAAGAGAAATTTCATTTACAAGCATATAAAAGGACAAAATACCTAAGAATAAATGTAAATAGGAGTTGTGCTGTGTGCTTAGTCACTCATTCATGGCTGACTCTTTGCAACCCCATGGACTGTAGCCCATCAGGTTCCTTTGTCCGTGGTAATTCTCCAGGCAAGAATACTGGATTGGGTTGCAATGCCCTTCTCCAGGGGATCTTCCCAACCAAGGAATTGAACCGGAGTCTTCTGCATTGCAGTTGGATTCTTTACCTGGTAGCTACCAGGAAAGCCCAAATTGGGGTTAAAAGATCTTTATTTGGAAAAGTATAAAACATTGATAAAAGAAATGGAAGATCACACAAACAGAAGAAAAGGTATATCATGGCATATCATCTGCATATCTGAGGCTACTGATACTTCTCTCGGCAATCTTGATTTCAGCTTGGGCTTCATCCAGCCCAGCATTTTGCATGATGTACTGTGCTTATAAGTTAAACAATCAGGGTGACACTATACAACATTTTCCCAACTTGGAACCAGTCTGTTGTTCCATGTTCGGTTCTAACTGTTGCTTGTTTACCTGCATAAAGATTTCTCAGGAGGTAGGTAAGGTGATATGCAGATGATACCACTCTAATGGCAGAAAGTGAAGAGGAACTAAAGAACGTCTTGATGAGAGTGAAAGAGGAGAGTGAAAAAGCTGACTGAAAACTCAGTTTCAAAAAATAATATCATGGCATGTGGTCCCATCACTTCATAAGAAATAAAAGAGGATAAAATGGAAGCAGTGACAGATTTTATTTTCTTGGGCTCAAAAATCACTACTGATGGTGACTTCAGCCATAACATTAAAGTCACTTGCTCCTTGGAAGGAAATCTATGACAAATCTAGACAGCATATTAAAAAGCAAAGACATCAATTTGCCAACAAAAGCCCATACAGTCAAAAATACGATCTTACCAGTAGTCATGTACAGATGTGAGATTTGTACCATAAAGAAGACTGAGTACCAAAGAACTGATGCTTTTGAATTGTGGTGCTGGAGAAAACTCGAGTCTGTTGGTCTGCAAGGAGATGAAACCAGTCAATCATAAAGGAATCTATCCTGAATATTCATTGGAAGGACTGATCCTGAAACTGAGACTCCAATACTTTGGCCACCTGATGTGAAGAGCCATTTCATAGGAAAAGTCCCAAATGTTAGGAAAGATTGGGGATAGGAGCAGAAGAGAGTGGCTGAGGATGAGAGTTAGATAGCATCACTGACTCAATGGACATGAATTTGAGCAAAATCCAGGAGATAGTGAAGGGCAGGAAAGTCTGACATGCTGCAGTCAATGGAGTCACAGAGTCAGACATGGCTTAGTGACTTATCAACAATCAGTGTGCACAATTCTCTGGTGTCTCAGATGGTAAATAATCCACTTGCAAATGCAGGAAATCCAGGTTCAATCCCTGGTTTGTGAAGAGCCCCTGCAGAAGAAAATGTCTAATCTCTCTATCATTCTTGCTTAGAAAAATCCATGGACAAAGCTGCTTTGGTGGTCTATGGGGTCGTGAAGAGTTGGACAGGATAAGCAACTAACACTTTCACTTTTCACATAAGAAAAAGCCTCAAAATACAAAATGCAAAAAGTTAAACTTGAAAAGAGGAATTCAACATTTATGGTTGCATATTTGGAAGCTCTTAGATATAAAACAAGCCAGTCAAAGAATTGATGCCTTGAACTGTGGTGCTGAAGAAGACTCTTGAGAGCCTCTTGGACAGCAAGGTTATCAAACCAGTCAGTCTTAAAGGAAATCAACTCTAAATAGTCATTGGAAGGACTGATGCCGAAGCTGAAACTCCAATATTTTGGTCACCTGATACAAACAGTCAATACATTGGAAAAGACCCTGATGCTGGGAAAGATTGAGGGCAGAAGAAGAGGGCATTAGAGTCTGTGATGGCTGGATGGCATCACTAAAGCAATGGACACGAACTTGGGAAACTTCTGGGAGATAGTGAGGGACAGGGAGGCCTGAAGTGCTGCAGTCCATGGGATCCCAAAGAGTTGGACACTACTGGATGACTGAACAACAACAACAATGTAGGATTTAATGGTACTATAAACTATTAAGGCCTAATTGACATATATGGCATTCCATTAAATAGCAAAATACATATAATTACCAAATATAAATGGATAATTATTCACTTTATGCAATATTCTAACACATAAAATAAGTCCCTATAAATTGAAAATGATTGAACTCATGTAAAGTTTTTTTTTTCCAGTAAATCTTTGAATTAAGTTAGAAATTGAGAGGTTTCAATAAAAATAAAACATAATATATATAAATGTTTGTGATGCAACTAAAGCAATAATTAAGAGGAAGTTTAAATCTTTAAATGCTTATCTTAAAAGAAAAAAACTAAATTCAATAGTTAAGCTTTTACCATAAGAAATTTAGAAAGATGAGCAAACAAGTATGGGATGAAATAATGAGCATCAGAGTTGAAATCAGTAAAAAGAAAAGAAAGAAGTCAATAAAATTAAGGAAATCAGAAGTTAGTTGATTGAAAAACTCTCAGTATTAATAAGCTGGGAATAAAGCTACACACTAAAGAGATCAAACTACGTGATTCCATTTATATAAAGTTTAAAAATATGTAAACTCACTAATGGTTTAAGTAAGGATAATGATTGCCTTTATGGATGAGAGGATAGTGATTGGAAAGAGACAAAAAATTCTAAGAGTCTGTAACTTAATTTTTTGTTGTTGTTATTGTAGGCTGTGGTTATGTTAGTGTGTTCACACTTTTAAAATTAATGGAACTGTTTACTTATCAACTCTAAACTTTTACACATGGGCTATATTTTCATATTTTGTTAAAATTACAAAGCACAGTGGATAGTTTTAAAGAATAAACACAGCTGAAGAGTTTCTGCAACAGAAGTAATAGAAAAGTTATACAATATGTAGGAGAGACAAAGAGGTGGAAACATGAAAAAGAGATTAAAAGATAAAACCATTGAAATTCATAGAAAATTTATCAAAGTGACAAAATCCTTAAATAATTCTATAACTAAAATATATATCTAATGAGTGCTTATCAATAGACAACAAAGCAAGCATCATGACTAGACAGCTGTGTAGGTATGTATCACCTCTCTTAAGAAATAGAAATGCTTACGATTACACAACTCTTGCAGAGAATAGACAAAAACAGGATATTTTACATATAATAGAAACTTGACCTACAACACACTGTTTAGTGGAAAACACACTTTCTAGAGAAAGAATGAACTGTTTAAAAAATAAAAATGTTCTATGACAGTTGGAAACCTAACTTATGAAGTAACAGAATCAAGCAGAGAAGACAAAACAACCACAGGACTAAAACACAATGGTGTCTCATGGCTTTTTTCAAAGGCAAGTTTTCTCATTGTTATTTTCTCAGTTTTGGCTACATTCTTCAATGCAGACAGATTTAAGACACTTATAAACCCAATACTTAAGTAAGAAAACCACTCTTGCCATCATTGGATCATTGCTGGAGAACCACTCAGTGTAACTGTCAGAACATTCTTTTCATCCCAAATGAATATTCAATAAAGAATTTTTTTGGACTTGGTCTAATTGTAATTCTCCCTGGGATATTGTGTCCGTAACACTTGTGTTTTTGAGTTTCACTATTGCCATCATTGGAGAAGGCAACAGCACCCCACTCCAGTGCTCTTGCCTGGCAAACCCCATGGATGGAGGAGCCTGGTGGGCTGCAGTCCCTGGGGTCTCTAAGAATCAGACACGACTGAGCGACCTCACTTTCACTTTTCACTTTCATGCATTGGAGAAGGAAGTGGAAACCCATTCCAGTGTTCTTGCCTGGAGAATCCCAGGGACGGGGGAGCCTGGTGGGCTGCCATCTATGTGGTCGCACAGAGTTGGACACTACTGAAGCGACTTAGCAGCAACTATTGCCATCATGATTTTGAAGTTCTTCAGTTATCTTCTTGCCATGGTTGAGCTGAATTGAATCTGTCTGACAGAGCCCTCTTTTCTTCACACGTTAGGATATCTCAACTCTGAGGGAAGACTTGAACTGGTTTACATTAAATTTGTGGCTTCCAATCAGAGTAACATACAATCCTTTAAGAAAACTACACCTCTCAATACATGAAAATAATCAAAAGAAGCTACAAGAAATGATAATTAAAGAAATTATATAATCTCTACTAAGAAAAGGATTATTTATAGCTGTGTTTAACCTTCGTGATCTATTTATAGAGAAAAAAATAAAATTAACTGGCCTTATTTTATGAATAAAAAAGTCAACCCTTGATTGTTACAGTTAGATTTTTATTCAAAAGAGCTACAATTTAGTTATTTAAAGAATTACTATGTGTGTTACTTGCAAAATAAACAGAACTGTGAGTTATTGTCATGGAATTTTAATAAAGTTAGGTGAAACTTCAGTTCATTTGTCAAAAGATAGCCAATTACATTTTAAGAGTCCTGAGCCAACATAAAATACAATACAAAGTCCATCTCAAAACCCTGATGGTGCTTGTCAGCAGCACTGTAGATCCTCATAGGATGTGCTTGGGTATACATTTCAGGTTAAGCTGTAAACTAAATCAATGCAACCTTCTAGAAAACACAGAGGAACTGCTTTTTTTGAGCCTGACGGCTAAGAAAGCAATCATTCTACTTCATAAAAAGGATGAGGTATAATTGATCAAGGCCATCCCAAAGTTTATGGAGTCACTGTGTTTGCACAAAGAGCAGACACCTGAGTTCTATTATAAATGAAACATCAGTTGGGCTTTGGAGAACTTGTGGGCAAATGTGGATGCACTGACATGTCTAGAGAAGTTTCAGACATTAAACTTCTTTTATGTAAATTTGTGTAAACTGATAGACTAGTAAGTTACCAAATCCTTTAATTTTCATGGTGCTTCTTGCATGCTTATTTTCCTCTACATTTCACTACCACAACCCTAGTTCCAGGCCTCATTATTGTTTCTTTGTAATAATGGTTTAGAATATGATCATGGCCTTTTTCCTGGTATTGCTGCCACTATTTTTGCCTCTAAACTGTTCTCCATCCTGAAGTTCATGTTAACTATTCTGAAATGTTATATCTGTCCCCTCAGGCTTCCCATGGTTCCCTGATGAGCTTTTTATTCTTTCATGCCATATATACATATTATAATCTTTTACTAACATGTATTCTCCCCATGGCAACCCACTCCAGTGTTCTTGCCTAGAGAATCCCAGGGATGGGGGAGCCTGGTGGGCTGCCGTCTATGGGGTTGCACAGAGTCAGACACGACTGAAGCGACTTAGTAGCAGCAGCATTCTCCCCAAACTGAACTAGTTACAGCTTGAATGTGCTTGCAATTTTCTTTTCTCCTTTGCAAATCAAAAATCTCCTACTCATCTTATGAGCCACTATACTTGCCTTCTTTCATCTACTTCTTTTCCTGATAGACTCCAAGCTCAATTTAGTTCATTTCTCCATCTGTAAAACTGGTCACATTGTATTCTAGTTACACATTTCTGTTTCTAAAGTTAAGTACCTTGAATACATGGGATGTCTCAGTACTTAACACAAGTGTATTTCTAACATTAACATTGGTTGATATTTTGTTTACATTAATGAATAAGACCAAAGTGAAACAAGGCAAATGTATGTTGGAACTTTACTTACTTGTTTTCAATGACATAAGTGACTTCCTTTTGTTTTGTTTCTTAGTTGCTAAGTCATGCTTGATCTTTTGTGACCCCATGGACTATAGCCCACCAGGCTTCTCTGTCCATGGGATTTCCCAGGCAAGAATAGTGATGTTGAATGCCACTTCCCAATCCAGGGATCTTCCTAACCCAGGGATTAAACTTGTGTCTTCTACATTGCAGGCAGATTATTTACAAGTGAGCCACTGGGGAAGCTTAAGTGACTTCTTTATTGACTTGGACAATAGATTTGAATATTGAAAGAATATTTTCTCACTTTTTTTGCATTACAGTTGATACTTGAACAACAAGGATTTCAACTCTAGGGGTCTGCTTACACTAGAATTTTTATTACTAATAGACATATTTAGTTATGGTTGGTTGAATCTGTGGATGCAGAACTGGACACTCAGGGTTGACTGTAAAATTACACAAAGATTTTTCATCTCTGTGCAGTGGATCACCCTAGTCTCCATGTGTTCAATGATCAACTTTACTTACTGTGTAACAGTTACAGACATGACATGCTTTCAAGTTTAATCTGTATTATTAATATTTCTGTATGACTTTCTTAAATCTAAAAAAATTATCTAAAAAGAAATCATATCCTCATTTTTAGTATTTGACAATTTACATGATGTAAGCTTTCCCACCATAGCTGATTTCAAACTACAAATATAATGTTCCTCAATGCAAATCCAGGAGATGACAAGCAGTGGAACAGCATTATTTCCACTTTACAGAACCAATGCGTGTAAACAGCATTCAAGTGTGGAGAATAGTGGACTTCAGGTGGCTCAGCGGTAAAGAATCTGCTTGCAATGCAGGAAACTTGCAGGAAACATGGGTTCAATCCCTGGGTCAGGAAGATCCCCTAGAGTAGGAAAAGGCAACTGACTCTAGAACTCTTGCCTGGACAATCTCATGAACAAAGGAACCTTGCTGGCTACAGTCCATGGGGTCCCAAAAGAGTTGGACATGACTGAGCAACTAAACAAGAGCAACATAGAGAATAGTAAAACATAGAAAAATGATTATGAGATGGTGATTTTTTATTTATTTATTTTTTAAATTGGAGGCTAATTACTTTACACTATTGTATTGGTTTTGCCATACATCAACATGATCCGCCGTGATTTTTGAGTGTCCTTTTACTAACATACTTGTGCTATGCTGTCCTTAGTCCCTCAGTCATGTCTGACTCTGTGACCCCATGGACTCTAGCCCTCCAGGCTTCTCTGTTCACAGGATTCTGCAGGCAAGAATACTGGAGTGGGTTGTCATACACCCCTCAGGGGGATCTTCCCAACTCAGGGATAGAAACCTGGTATCCCACATTGCAGGTGAATTCTTTACTGTCTGAGTCACCAGGGAAGCCCAATGCATCTTACTTAACTCTAAGTTTATATAATTTAATTTTAAAGAGTGATTGTGTTTAATCAGAAATACAAAGGGTCATAAGAGACTACTATCAGCAATTATATGCCAAAAAAAAAAGGGGGGGGGACAACTTGGAAGAAATGGACAAATTCTTAGAAAAGTACAACTTTCCAAAGCTGAACCAGGAAGAAATAGAAAATCTTAACAGACCCATCACAAGCATGGAAATTGAAACTGTAATCAGAAATCTTCCAGCAAACAAAAGCCCAGGTCCAAACAGCTTCACAGCTGAATTCTACCAAAATTTAGAGAAGAGCTAACACCTATCCTGCTCAAACTCTTCCAGAAAATTGCAGAGGAAGGTAAACTTCCAAACTCATTCTATGAGGCCACCATCACCCTAATACCAAAACCTGACAAAGATGCCACAAAAAAAGAAAACTACAGGCCAATATCACTGATGAACATAGATGCAAAAATCCTTAACAAAATTCTAGCAATCAGAATCCAACAACACATTCAAAAGATCATACACCATGACCAAGTGGGCTTTATCCCAGGGATGGAAGGATTCTTCAATATCCGCAGATCAATCAATGTAATACACCCCATTAACAAATTGAAAAATAAAAACCATGTGATAATCTTAATAGATGCAGAGAAAGCCTTTGACAAAATTCAACATCCATTTATGATAAAAACTCTCCAGAAAGCAGGAATAGAAGGAACATACCTCAACATAATAAAAGCTATATAGGACAAACCCACAGCAAACATTATCCTCAATGGTGAAAAATTGAAAGCATTTCCTTTAAAGTCAGGAACAAGACAAGGGTGCTCACTTTCACCATTACTATTCAACATAGTTTTGGAAGTTTTGGCCACAGCAATCAGAGCAGAAAACAGAAATAAAAGGAATCCAAATTGGAAAAGAAGAAGTAAAACTCTCACTGTTTGCAGATGACATGATCCTCTACATAGAAAACCCTAAAGACTCCATCAGAAAATTACTAGAACTAATCAATGAATATAGTAAAGTTGCAGGATATAAAATCAACACACAGAAATCCCTTGCATTCCTATACACTAATAATGAGAAAATAGGGGAATTAAGAAAACAATTCCGTTCACCATTGCAACAAAAAGAATAAAATACTTAGGAATATATCTACCTAAAGAAACAAAAGACCTATATATAGAAAACTATAAAACACTGGTGAAAGAAATCAAAGAAGACACTAAAAGATGGAGAAATATACCATGTTCATGGATTAGAAGAATCAATATAGTGAAAATGGTATGCTACCCAAAGCAATCTATAGATTCAATGCAATGCCTATCAAGCTACCAATCGTATTTTTCTCAGAGCTAGAACAAATAAGTTCACAATTTGTATGGAAAAAAAAAAAAAAAACAAACACCTTGAATAGCCAAAGCAATCTTGAGAAAGAAGAATGGAAGTGGAGGAATCAACCTACCTGACTTCAGGCTCTACTACAAAGCCACAGTCATCAAGACAGTATGGTACTGGCACAAAGACAGAAATATAGATCAATGGAACAAAATAGAAAGCCCAGAGATAAATCCACACACCTATGGACACCTTATCTTCGACAAAGGAGGCAAGAATATACAATGGATTAAAGACAATCTCTTTAACAAGTGGTGCTGGGAAAACTGGTCAACCACTTGTAAAACAATGAAACTAGAACACTTTCTAACACCATACACAAAAATAAACTCAAAATGAATTTTTTTTCTTTTTCTTTTTTTAATTTTATTTTATTTTTAAACTTTACATAATTGTATTAGTTTTGACAAATATCAAAATTAATCCACCACAGAGACCTAAACATAAGACCAGAAACTATAAAACTCCTAGAAGAAAAAATAGGCAAAACACTCTCCGACATAAATCACAGCAGGATCCTCTATGACCCACCTCCTAGAATATTGGAAATAAAAGCAAAAATGAACAAATGGGACCTAATTAAACTTAAAAGCTTCTGCACAACAAAGGAAACTCTAAGCAAGGTGAAAAGACAGCCTTCATAATGGGAGAAAGTAATAGCAAATGAAGCAACTGACAAACAACTAATCTCAAAAATATACAAGCAACTCCTGCAGCCCAATTCCAGAAAAATAAATGACCCAATCAAAAAATGGGCCAAAGAACTAAATAGACATTTCTCCAAAGAAGACATACAGATGGCTAACAAACACATGAAAAGATGCTCAACATCACTCATTATCAGAGAAATGCAAATCAAAACCACTATGAGGTACCATTTCACGCCAGTCAGAATGGCTGCCATCCAAAAGTCTACAAGCAATAAATGCTGGAGAGGGTGTGGAGAAAAGGGAACCCTCTTACACTGTTGGTGGGAATGCAAACTAGTACAGCCACTATGGAGAACAGTGTGGAGATTCCTTAAAAAAACTGGAAATAGAACTGCCTTATGATCCAGCAATCCCACTGCTGGGCATACACACTGAGGAAACCAGAAGGGAAAGAGACAAGTGTACCCCAATGTTCATCGCAGTACTGTTTATAATAGCCAGGACATGGAAGCAACCTAGATGTCCATCAGCAGATGAATGGATAAGAAAGCAGTGGTACATATACACAATGGAGTATTACTCAGCCATTAAAAAGAATACATTTAAATCAGTTCTAATGAGGTGGATGAAACTAGAGCCTATTATACAGAGTGAAATAGGCCAGAAAGAAAAACACCAGTAGAGTATACTAATGCATATATATGGAATTTAGAAAGATGGTAACAATAACCCTGTATATGAGACAGCAAAAGAGACACTGATGTATAGAACAGTCTTTTGGACTCTGTGGGAGAGGGAGAGGGTGGGATGATTTGGGAGAATGGCATTGAAATATGTATAATATCATATATGAAATGAGTTGCCAGTCCAGGTTTGATGCACGATACTGGATGCTTGGGGCTGGTGCACTGGGACGACCCAGAGGGATGGTATGGGGAGGGAGGAGGGAGGGTTCAGGATGGGGAACACATGTATACCTGTGGCAGATTCATTTTGATATATGGCAAAATCAACACAATATTTTAAAGTTAAACAAAATTTTAAAAAATGGTAAAAAAAAAAAAAAACCAACTCGCTACCAATTTTTTTTCTTTATTTTTTATTATTATTATTTTTTTTTGTAATTTTAATTTTATTTTATTTTTAAACTTTACATAATTGTATTAGTTTTGCCAAATATGAAAATGAATCCATCACAGGTATACATGTGCTCCCCATCCTGAACCCTCCTCCCTCCTCCGTCCCCATACCATCCCTAGTTTTGTTGTTATTGTTCAAATGTGGCAGCTTCACATATTTCTGGCTATTAAGTTCTTGTGAGCTATATAGCTTGTAAATATTTGGCCCCATTCTGTAGGCTACCTTTTAATTTTACTGATAAGGTCCTTTGATGCAGACAAGCTTTTAATTTTGATGAAGCCAAATTTATCTTTTGTTTTGCTGCTTATATTTTGGTGTCATATCTAAAAATCCTTTGCCACATTGGGTGCTTAAGATTTTTTCTTATGTTTTTTTCTCAGATTTTTGTGGCTTTATCACTAATATTTAGGTCAATGACTAGACTTAAGTTTTTTAATACGATGTGAGTTAGGCGTCCAAATTTATTCTTTCATATGTAGAATACAGTTGTTACAGCACCGTTTGTTCAAGAGATTGTTCTTCGCCCATTCAGGGCATATGGCACTGTCAAAAATCAAATAGCAATAGGTGTGCAGATTTAATTCTGAACTCTCAATTATACTTCATTGGTCAATGTATGCATCTCAATGACAGTACCACACCATTTTGATTCCTGTATTATAGGCAGATTCTTTACTTTGTGACCCACCAGGGAAGCCCTTTGGTTACCATAGATTTATACTGACTTGTGAAATCAGGAAGTGTTGGTCTAACAAATTTGTTGTTAATTTTCAAGATTTCCTTTAACTGTTTGGAGCATACTATAATTTCATATGGCTTTTAGGGTTGGCTTTTTTGTTTCTTCAATAAAGCTGTTGAAATCTGAATAGAAATTGTGATGAATCTGTAAATAACTTTGGATATTAGT
The DNA here is from genome assembly GCF_032452875.1 of Bos javanicus. Taxonomy (NCBI): domain Eukaryota; kingdom Metazoa; phylum Chordata; class Mammalia; order Artiodactyla; family Bovidae; genus Bos; species Bos javanicus. The sequence continues at coordinate 19,471,388 of NC_083882.1, read as the reverse complement.
GGCATCCACTTGTTTGTACTTAGTCGCTCAGTCATGTCTGAATCTTTGTGACCCCATGGACTGTAGCCCGCCAGGCTCCTCTGTCCATGGGGGTTCTCTAGGCAAGAATACTGGAGTGGGTTGCCAAGCGTTCCTCCAGGTGATCCTTCCAACCCAGGGATCAAACCCAGGTCTTCTGAATTGCAGGTAAATTCTTTACCATTTGAGCCACCAGGAAAACATCTCTTCTCTTATTTATTACCAACTTAATTTCTCTCAGCAATATTTTGTAGTTTTCAGTGTATAAATCTTCAACTTCATTGGTCAAATTTATTTCTAGCATTTTGTTCTTTTGTACTCTATTACAGGTGCTATTGTTTTCTCAATTCTTTTTTCAGATTATTCTTTTCATATGTATAGAAACATGACTGATTTATCTATTAATCTTGTGCTGAACTTATTTATTAGTATTAATAGTTTTGTTGTGGATTTTTTTATACATGGTATAATATCAATTGAGAATATAGCTTTACTTCTTTCCAAATTGTATGCTCTTCATTTTTTTCTTATCAAATTGTTCCACCTAGAACTTTTGGTATAATGTCAAATAGCATTTGTAAAAATAGGCACCCTTGTCTTGTTACTGATCTTAGAGGTAAAGCTTTCAGTCCTTCACCATTAAATATGCTGTGTCTGTGAATTTTAATGAATGCCCTTAATAATGTTTAGGAAGTTTCCTTCACTTTCTAATTTTCTAAGTGTTTTTATTATAAAAGCCTATTGGATTTCATCAACAGAGCTTTATTTTTTCAATTGAGAAGATTATATGATTTTTCTTTATTATATTAAATCGATAATTTTGTAGTTTATTAAATTGATAATTTTGTAGTTTATTAAATTGATCATTTTATTATGCTGAATCATTCTTGGTTTCCTGGGATGAATCCAATTTGCTCATAGTATACATTCCTTTCAATATACTATGGATTAGTGAAATAGTATTTTGTTGAGAATTTTTACATCTATATTCATAAAGGATTTAATCTGTAATTTTATTTTCTTCTGATGTCTTTATCTGGCTTTGAAATGAGGATAATGCTGGTTTCATAGAAAGAAATGGAAATGTTTCCTCCTCTTTATTTTTTTAGAAGAATTTGAGATTTGGTGTTAATTCTTCTTTAAATATTTAATAAAATTCATCAGTGAAGTCATCTGGTCTGGGACTTTTCTTTGTTGGGAGTCTTTTGATCACTGGTATTATCTCTTTATTTGTTAAAGCTCTGTTAAGATTTTCTAATTCTTCTTGAATCAGCTTAGGTAATTTGTATGTTTTGGGAAAATTTTCCACTTCATTTATCTATTTTGTTGCCATACAGTCATTCATATTATTCTTTCTAATTCTTTTTATTTCTGATTTTAATTATTTATCTCTCCCCTTTTAAATTTATTATTCCAGCTAGAGATTTGACAATTTTTTGATACTTTTAAAGAAACAACTTTTGGTTTCATTGATTTTCTCTATTGTTTTCCTATTTTCTATTTATGGATCTCTATTCTGATAATTATTTCATTCCTTCTGCTAGCTTAGGGTTTAGTTTGTTCTTTTTCTAGTACCTGAAATGTAAAGTTAGGTTACTGACTAAAGCTCTCCTTTTTCAAAATAAGTAACTACAGATATATATTTCATTGTAAGTGTGATACGAGTGTAACATATTATAAATATGCATATATCTTGTAGTCATGTATACATAAATGCATTTTATAGTTGTATATATGTATATAATCATTTAAATACATATATACATATACACATAAGGTCTTAACATTGCTTTCACTGCATTGCCATAAGCTGTGGTATGTTGTATTAATATATAACCTTCAGTTCAGTTCAGTTCAGTTGCTCAGTCGTGGCCGACTCTTTGCGACCCCATGAATTGCAGCACACCAGGCCTCCCTGTTCATCATCAATCGTGGAGTTCACTCAAACTCACGTCCACTGAGTTGGTGATGCCATCCAGCCATCTCATCCTCTGTCGTCCCCTTCTCCTCCTGCCCCCAATCACTCCCAGCATCAGAGTCTTTTCCAATGAGTCAACTCTTCACATGAGGTGGCCAAAGTACTGGAGTTTCAGCTTTAACATCATTCCTTCCAAAGAACACCCAGGATTGATCTCCTTTAGAATGGACTGGTTGGATCTCCTTGCAGTCCAAGGGACTCTCAAGAGTCTTCTCCAATACCACAGTTCAAAAGCATCAATTCTTCAGTGCTCATCTTTCTTCACAGTCCAACTCTCACATCCATACATGATCACTGGAAAAACCATAGCTTTGACTAGACGGACCTTTGTTGGCAAAGTAATGTCTCTGCTTTTGAATATGCTATCTAGGTTGGTCATAACTTTTCTTCCAAGGAGTAAGCGTCTTTTAGTTTAATGGCTGCAGTCACCATCTGCAGTGATTTTGGAGCCCCCAAAAATAAAGTCTGACACGGTTTCCACTGTTTCCCCATCTATTTCCCATGAAGTGATGGGACCAGATGCCATGATCTTTGTTTTCTGAATGTTGAGCTTCAGCCAACTTTTTCACTCTCCACTTTTACTTTCATCAAGAGGCTTTTGAGTCCCTCTTCACTTTCTGCCATAAGGGTGGTGTCATCTGCATATCTAAGGTTATTGATATTTCTCCCGGCAATCTTGATTCCAGCTTGTGCTTCTTCCAGTCCAGTGTTTCTCATGATGTACTCTGCATAGAAGTTAAATAAGCAGGGTGATAATATACAGCCTTGACGTACTCCTTTTCCTATTTGAAACCAGTCTGTTGTTCCATGTCCAGTTCTAACAGTTGCTTCCTGACCTGCATACAGTTTTCTCAAGAGGTAGGTCAGGTGGTCTGGTATTCCCATCTCTTTCAGAATTTTCTACAGTTGACTGTGATCCACATAGTCAAAGGTTTTGGCATAGTCAATAAAGCAGAAATAGATGTTTTTCTGGAACTCTCTTGCTTTTTCCATGATCCAGCGGATGTTGGCAATTTTTCTCTGGTTCCTCTGCCTTTTCTAAAACCAGCTTGAACATCTGGAAGTTCACAGTTCACGTATTGCTGAAGCCTGGCTTGGAGAATTTTGAGCATTACTTTACTAGCATGTGAGATGAGTGCAACTGTGCGGTAGTTTGAGCATTCTTTGGCATTGCCTTTCTTTGGGATTGGAATGAAAACTGACCTTTTCCAGTCCTGTGGCCACTGCTGAGTTTTCCAAATTTGCTGGCATATTGAGTGCAACACTTCACAGCATCATCTTTCAGGATTTGAAATAGCTCAACTGGAATTCCATCACCTCCATTAGCTTTGTTCATAGTGATGCTTTCTAAGGCCCGTTTGACTTCACATTCCAGGATGTCTGGGTCTAGGTCAGTGATCACATCATCGTGATTATCTGGGTCTTGAAGTTCTTTTTTGTATAGTTGTTCTGTGTATTCTTGCCCCCTCTTCTTAATATCTTCTGCTTCTGTTAGGTCCATACCATTTCTGTAGTTTATCGAGCCCATCTTTGCACGAAATGTTCCCTTGGTATGTCTAATTTTCTTGAAGAGATCTGTAGTCTTTCCCTTTCTGTTGTTTTCCTCTATTTCTTCACTTGATCACCGAGGAAGGCTTTCTTATCTCTTCTTGCTATTCTTTGGAACTCTGCATTCAGATGCTTATATCTTTCCTTTTCTCCTTTGCTTTTCACTTCTCTTCTTTTCACAGCTATTTGTAAGGCCTCTTCAGACAGCCATATTGCTTTTTTGCATTTCTTTTCCATGGGGATGGTCTTGATCCCTGTCTCCTGTACAATGTCATGAACCTCTGTCCATAGTTCATCAGGCACTCTATCTATCAGATCTAGGCCCTTAAATCTATTTCTCACTTCCACTGTATAATCATAAGGGATTTGATTTAGGTCATACCTGATTGGTCTAGTGGTTTTCCCTACTTTCTTCAATTTCAGTCTGAATTTGGTAATAAGGGGTTCATGATCTGTGCCACAGTCAGCTCCTGGTCTTGTTTTTGCTGACTATATAGAGCTTCTCCATCTTTGTCTGCAAATAATATAATCAATCTGATTTTGGTGTTGACCATCTGGTGATGTCCATGTATAGAGTCTTCTCTTGTGTTGTTGGAAAAGGGTGTTTGCTATGACAAGTGCATTTTCTTGGCAAAACTCTATTAGTCTTTGCCCTGCTTCATTCTGTATTCCAAGGCCAAATTTGCCTGTTATTCCAGGTGTTTCTTGACTTCCTACTTTTGCATTCCAGTCCCCTATAAGGAAAAGGACATCTTTTTTGGGTGTTAGTTCTAAAAGGTCTTGTAGGTCTTCATAGAACCATTCAACTTCAGCTTCTTCAGCGTTACTGGTTGGGGCATAGACTTGGATTACTGCGATATTGAATGGTTTGCCTTGGAACAAACAGAGATCATTTTGTCACTTTTGAGATTGCATCCAAGTACTGCATTTTGGAGTCTTTTGTTGACCATGATGGCTACTCCATTTCTTCTGAGGGATTCCTGCCCCCAAAATAAAGTCTGACGCTATTTCCACTGTTTCCGCATCTATTTCCCATGAAGTGATGGGACCAGATGCCATGATCTTCGTTTTCTGAAATTTGAGCTTCAAGCCAACTTTTTCACTCTCCACTTTCACTTTCATCAAGAGGCTTTTGAGTTCCTCTTCACTTTCTGTCATAAGGGTGGTGTCATCTACTTATCTGTGGTTATTGATATTTCTCCTGGCAATCTTGATTCCAGTTTGTGCTTCTTCCAGCCCAGCTTTTCTCATGATGTACTCTGCATATAAGTTAAATAAGCAGGGTGACAATATACAGCCTTGACGTACTCCTTTTCCTATTTGGAACCAGTCTGTTGTTCCAAGTCCAGTTCTAACTCTTTCTTTCTGACCTGGATATAGATTTCTCAAGAGGCAGGTCCTTACTTTCATTTAATTCAAGATGTTTTAAATTTTCTCTTGAGATTTCTTATTTTTCCGATTAGTTATTCAAAAGAGTGTTATCTACTCACAACACAATATGCATGCCCCCCATCTGTTGCAAAGGACTACCACTCTCAGCTTTCAGGCACTGTGTAATACACCAGTTGTGGCCACTATATTCCTCCCTGGCATGAGTGAGTGTGTCCCAATCAGCTTCTACTTTTGTACTCTCATCTGAATGGAATTCTTGTCTGAGGGTGGTGCACATCAAAAAGTAGGGCCAATATCAAAGCTAAGCCCCAGGGGCAGTGTGATTAAGGAAGAAGAATGAAAATCATTCAGTATAACTGCATAGGCTGTGGGTTAAACCCACACAGTCAGCTTGGTATCAGTCTTGACAACAAGATCTAGCTCCACCCAACTGCTTACGGGCTTCAGTGCTGGATGCTGCTGCTGCTGCTAATTCGCTTCAGTCATGTTAGACTCTGTGTGACCCCATAGACAGCAGCCTACCAGGCTCCTCTATCGCTGGGATTCTCCAGGCAAGAATACTGGAGTGGGTTGCTATTTCTTTCCCCAGTGCATACATGCATGCTAAGTCACTTCAGTCGTGTCCAACTCTGTGCAACCCCATGGACAGCAGCCCACCAGGCTCCCCTCTCTCTGGGATTCTCCAGGCAAGAATACTGGAGTGGGTTGCCATTTCCTTCTCTATCAATGCTGGATACCTCATGTCAAACAATCAGATTGACAGGAATACATCCCACTCATTAGCAAACAGGATGCTTAAAGTAATACTAGGCTCACAGACACCACAAAACACACCACCTAATGCAGCCCTGCCCTTAAGAGAGGAAAGACTCAGCTCCAGGAGATACAGACATAGAGTATAGATCTATGGACATGGGGAGAGTGGAGGAGAGGGTGAGATATACAGAAAGAGTAGCATGGAAACTTACATTACCATATGTAAAATATATAGCCAGTGGGAACTTGCTGTATGACTCAGGAAACTCAAACAGGAGCTCTGTATCAACCTAGAGGGGTGGGATGGGGAGGGAGTTTCAGAAGGGAGTGGATATATGTATACCTATGTTGTAAAGAGCAATATTGCATAGGAACCTGGAATGTCAGGTCCATGAATCAAGGCAAATTGGAAGTGGTCAAACAGGAAATGGCAAGAGTGAACACTGACATTCTAGGAATCAGCAAACTAAAATGGACTGGAATGGGTGAATTTAACTCAGATGACCATTATATCTACTACTGCGGTTTAGGAAACCCTTAGAAGAAATGGAGTAGCCATCATGGTCAACAAAAGAGTCTGAAATGAAGTACTTGGATGCAATCTCAAAAACGACAGAATGAACTCTGTTCATTTCCAAGGCAAACCATTCAATATCACAGTAATCCAAGTCTATGCCTCAACCAGTAATGCTGAAGAAGCTGAAGTTGAATGGTTCTGTGAAGATCTACAGGACCTATAGAACTAACACCTAAAAAGATGTCTTTTTCATTATAGGGGACTGGAATGCAAAAGTAGGAAGTCAAAAGATACCTGGAATAATAGCAAATTTGGCCTTGGAGTACAAAATGAAGCAGGGCAAAGGCTAATAGAGTTTTGCCAAAAGAATGCACTGGTCATAGCAAACACCCTCTCCTAACAACACAAGAGAAGACTCTACACATGGACATCACCAGATGGTCAACACCAAAATTAGATGGATTATATTCTTTGCAGCCAAAGATGGAGAAGCTCTATATAGTCAGCAAAAACAAGACCAGGAGCTGACTGTGGCACAGATCATGAACTCCTTATTGTCAAATTCAGACGTAATTTGAAGAAAGTAGGGAAAACCACTAGACCAATCAGGTATGACCTAAATCAAATCCCTTATGATTATACAGTGGAAGTGAGAAATAGATTTAAGGGCCTAGATCTGATAGACAGAGTACCTGATGAACTATGGACAGAGGTTCATGACATTGCACAGGAGACAGGGATCAAGATAATCCCCATGGAAAAGAAATGCAAAAAAGCAAAATGGCTGTCTGAGGAGGCTTTACAAATAGCTGTGAAAAGAAGAGAAGTGAAAAGCAAAGGAGAAAAGGAAAGATATAAGCATCTGAATGCAGAGTTCCAAAGAATAGCAAGAAGAGAGAACAAGCCTTCCTCAGTGATCAATGCAAAGAAATAGAGGAAGCCAACAGAATGTGAAAGACTAGAGATCTCTTCAAGAAAAGTAGGGATACCAAGGGAACATTTCATGCGAAGATGGGCTTGATAAAGGACAGAAACGGTATGGACCTAACAGAAGCACAAGATATTAAGAACAGGTGGCAAGAATACACAGAGGAACTGTACAGAAAAGATCTTCAAGACCCAGATAATCACGATGATGTGATCACTCACCTGCAGCCAGACATCCTGGAATGTGAAATCAAGTGGGCCTTAGGAAGCATCACTACAAACAAAGCTAGTGGAGGTGATGGAATTCCAGTTGAGCTATCCCAAATCCTGAAAGATGATGCTGTGAAAGTGTTGCACTCAATATGCCAGCAAATTTGGAAAACTCAGCAGTGGCCACAGGACTGGAAAAGGTCAGTTTTCATTCCAATCCCAAAGAAAGGCAATGCCAAAGAATGCTCAAACTACCGCACAATTGCACTCATCTCACACGCTAGTAAAGGGATGCTCAAAATTCTCCAAGCGAGGCTTCAGCAATATGTGAACTGTGAACTTCCAGATGTTCAAGCTGGTTTTAGAAAAGAGAGAGGAACCAGAGACCAAATTGCCAACATCTGCTGGATCATGGAAAAAGCAAGAAAGTCCCAGATTAACATCCATTTCTGCTTTATTGACTATGCCAAAGCCTTTGACTGTGTGGATCACAATAAACTGTGGAAAATGCTGAAAGAGATGGGAATACCAGACCACCTGCCTCTTGAGAAACCTATATGCAGGTCAGGAAGCAACACTTAGAACTGGACATAGAATGACAGACTGGTTCCAAATAGGAAAAGCAGTGTGTCTAGGCTATATATTGTCACTCTGCTTATTTAACTTCTATGCAGAGTACATCATGAGAAACGCTGGACTGGAAGAAGCACAAGCTGGAATCAAGATTGCCGGGAGAAATATCAGTAACCTCAGATATGCAGATGACACAACCCTTATGGCAGAAAGTGAAGAGGAACTCAAAAGCCTCTTGATGAAAGTGAAAGTGGAGAGTGAAAAAGTTGGCTTGAAGCTCAACATTCAGAAAACGAAGATCATGGCATCTGGTCCCATCACTTCATGGGAAATAGATGGGGAAACAGTGGAAGCAGTGTCAGATTTTATTTTGGGGCTCCAAAATCACTGCAGATGGTGATTTCAGCCATGACATTAAAAGATGCTTACTCCTTGGAAGGAAAGTTATGACCAACCTAGATAGCATATTCAAAAGCAGAGACATTACTTTGCCAAGAAAAGTCCATCTAGTCAAGGCTTTGGTTTTTCCAGTAGTCATTAATGGATGTGAAAGTTGGACTGTGAAGAAAGCTGAGCGCCAAAGAATTGATGCTTTTGAACTGTGGTGTTGGAGAAGACTCTTGAGAGTCCCTTGGACTGCAAAGAGATCCAACCAGTCCATTCTAAAGGACATCAGTCCTGGGTGTTCTTTGGAAGGAATGATGCTGAAGCTGAAACTCCATTACTTTGGCCACGTCATGCGAAGAGTTGACTCGTTGGAAAAGACTCCGATGCTGGAAGCGACTGGGGGCAGTAGGAGAAGGGGATGACAGATGACGAGATGGTTGGATGGCATCACCGATTCGATGGACGTGAGTTTAAGTGAACTCTGCGAATTGGTGAAGGACAGGGAGGCCTTACGTGCTGCGATTCATTGGGTCACAAAAAGTCAGACACGACTGAGTGACTGAAGTGAACTGAACTGATGGCTGATTCATGTTGAAGTTTGGCAGAAAACAGCAAAGTTCTCTAAACAATTCTTCAATTAAAAATAAATTAAAAAAAAAAAAAAAAGACTCAGCTCCTACCACTACACAAGCCTACACAAGAACCTGGACCAACCTCTCCCACCAAGCAAGTGGAACTACAACTCTGTAACCTGCAGAAAGGAGACCATAGGCACAGCAAGACAAAATAAGATGACAGAGAACTATATTGAAGATGAAGAAGCAAGGTAAAAATACACAAGACAAAGTAAAGGGAAAATAGGCAATACCTGAAAAAGAATGCAGACTAATAGCAGTAAAGATGAGATTCCAATAATTTTGGAGTGTTCTAAGATTCCAAGATCTCAGAAATAGGACGGAGACATGGATCAAGATAATGCAGGAAATATTTAATAAAAACCTGGAAGAACTGACAACAGTTAGTAATAAGCAACACAGTAACTGAAATGAAAAATTCACTAGATGGAATCAGTAACAATACCTGAGGAAGAAGAACAAGTACATGAGCTGAAAGATGCAATGGTGGAAATAACTGTCAAAGAGCAGAATAAAAACAGATGAGAGCAGCATCAGAGACTCCAGGGACATTAAATGAGCCAACATTTGAATGATAGGGGTATGAGAAGATGAAAAGAAAGAAAAAAGGTCTGAGAAAGTATTTGAAGAGATTATAGTGAAAAACTTCCCTAACATGGGAGAGGATATAGTCACTTGAGTCAAGGAAGTGCAGAGAATCCCATACATGCTGAGATACATTAATCAAACTAACACAAATTAAATACAAAGAAAAAATATTAAAAGCAGCAAGGGGAAAGCAACAAATACAAGGGAATCCCAATAGGGTTATCAGCTGATTTTTCAACAGAAACTCTGCAGGCCAGAAGGGAGTGACAGGATATAGTTAAAATAATGAAAGGCAAAACCTACAAACAATATATACTAACCAACAAGGACATTATTCAGATTTGACAGAAAAATCAAAACTTTACATACAAGTAAGAGTTAAGAGAATTCAGCACTACCAAACCAGTTTTACAACAAATACAAAAGGAACTTCTCTTGGTGGGATGCCCAAAGGGAAGAAAAAGACCTACAAATCAAATCCCAAACAATCTTAAAATGTGATAGAAGCATACATGTTCATAATGACATTAAATGTAAATAGATTATATGCCTCAACTAAAAGACACAGATTAGCTAAATAAATAAAAATACAAGACCCATTTGTATTTTGTGGTATTATGCATACCCCTATCATTCAAATGTTGGCTCATTTAATGTTCCAGGAGTCTCTGATGCTGCCCTCATCTGTTTTAATTCTGCTCTTTGACAGTTATTTCCATCATTCTATATTTTGGCTCATTTATCTGTTCTTCTTCCTCAGTTATTCTGCTATTGATTCCATCTAGTGAAATTTTCATTTCAGTTACTGTGCTGTTCATCACTAATTGTTGTCAGTTCTTCCAGGTTTTTATTAAATATTTCCTGCATCATCTTGATCCATGCCTTCATCCTATTTCTAATATCTTGGAATCTCAAAAAATACCCAAATTATTGGAATCTCATCTTTACTGCCATTAGTCTGCATTCTTTTTCGGGTAGATTGCCTGTTTACAAGGCCCACTTCAGACCTCAGGACACATATAGACAGAAAGGGAGGGGATAGAAAAAGATATTCTATACAAATGGACAACAAAAGAAAGCTGGAGTAGCAATACTCATATAAGACAAAATAGATTTTAAAATAAACACTATTACAAGAGACAAGAGAGGGAGACCTTCAAGATGGCAGAGGAATAAGATGGGGAGATCATGTTCCCTCCCCAAAAAGTATACTAAAAACTATCTGCATATGGAACAACTCCTACAAAACACCCTCTGAAGGCTGGCAGAGGATTCCAGACTTCCAAAAAGCCAACCAAATCTCTTCTGAATGAGATAGTCAGTCAGTTCAGTCATTCAGTCATGTCTGACTCTGCGACTCCATCAATCGCAGCACACCAGGCCTCCCTCTCCATCACCAACTCCCGGAGTCCACCCAAACCCACGTCCATTGAGAGGGTGATGCCATCCAACCATCTCATCCCCTGCTGTCCACTTCACCTCCTGACCTCAATCTTTCCCAGCATCAGGGTCTTTTCCAATGAGACAGCTCTTCGCATCAGGTGGCCAAAGTATTGGAATATCAGCTTCAACATCAGTCCTTCCAATGAACACTCAGGATGATCTCCTTTAAGACGGACTGGTTGGATCTCCTTTCTGTCCAAGGGACCCCCAAGAGTCTTCTCCAACACCACAGTTTGAAAGCATCAATTCTTTGGCGCTCAGTTTTCTTTATAGTCCAACTCTCACATCCATACATGACCATTGGAAAAACCATAGCCTTGACTAGATGGACCTTTGTTGACAAAATAATGTCTCTACTTTTTAATATGTTGTCTAGGTTGGGCATAACTTTCCTTCTAAGGAGTAAGCGTCTTTTAATTTCATGGCCGCAATCACCATCTGCAGTGGTTTTGGAGCCCAGAAAAATAAAGTCAGTCACTGTTTCCCCATCTATTTGTCATGAAGTGATGGGACCAGATGCCATGATCTTCGTTTTCTGAATGTTGAGCTTTAAGCCAACTTTTTCAGTCTCCTCCTTCACTTTAATGAAGAGGCTCTTTAGTTCTTCTTCACTTTCTGCCATAAGGGTGGTGTCATCTGCATATCTGAGGTTATTGATATTTCTCCCAGCAATCCTGATTCCAGCTTGTGCTTCTTCCAGCCCAGAGTTTCTCATGATGTACTCTGCATAGAAGTTAAATAAGCAGGGTGACAATACACAGCCTTGACATACTCCTTTTCCTATTTGGAACCAGTCTGTTGTTCCATGTCCAGTTCTAACTGTTCCTTCCTGACCTGCATATAGGTTTCTCAAGAGGCAGGTCAGGTGGTCTGATATTCCCATCACTTTCAGAATTTTCCACAGTTTATTGTGATCCACACAGTCAAAAGCTTTGGCATAGTCAACAAAGAAGAAATAGATGTTTTTCTGGAACTCTCTTGCTTTTTCCATGATCCAGCGGATGTTGGCAATTTGGTCTCTCATTCCTCTGCCTTTTCTTTTTTTTTTAATTTTATTTTATTTTTAAACTTTACATAATTGTATTAGTTTTGAAACAAGCTTGAACATCTGGAATTTCATGGTTCACATATTGCTGAAGCCTGGATTGGAGAATTTTAAACATCACTTTACTAGCATGTGAGATGAGTGTAATTCTTTTGGCATTGCCTTTCTTTGGGATTGGAATGAAAACTGGCCTTTTGCAGCCCTGTGGCCACTGCTTTTTCCAAATTTGCTGGCATATTGAGTGCAGCACTTTCACAGCATCATCTTTCAGGATTTGAAATAGCTCAACTGGAATTCTATCACCTCCACTAGCTTTGTTCTTAGTGATGCTTCCTAAGGCCCAGTTGACTTCATATTCCAGGATCTGCCTCTAGGTGAGCGATCACACCATCGTGATTATCTTGGTCATGAAAACGTTTTTTGTACAGTTCTTCTGTGTATTCTTGCCCCCTCTTCTTAATATCTTCTGCTTCTTTAAGGTCCATACCATTTCTGTCCTTTATTGAGCCCATCTTTGCATGAAATATTCCCTTGGTATCTCTAAGTTTCTTGAAGAGATCTCTAGTCTTTCCCATTCTATTGTTTTGCTCTATTTCTTTTCATTAATTGCTGAGGAAGGCTTTCTTATCTCTCCTTGCTATTCTTTGGAACTCTGCATTCAAATGGGTATATCTTTCCTTTACTCCTTTGGTTTTCACTTCTCTTCTTTTCACAGCTATTTGTAAGGCCTCCTCAGACAGCTCTTTTGCTTTTTGACATTTCTTTTTTGGGGGGGAATGGTCATGATTCCTGTCTCCTGTACAATGTCACTAACCTCTGTCCATAGTTGATCAGGCACTCTGTCAATCAGATCTAGCCCCTTAAATCTATTTCTCACTTCCACTGTATAGACATAAGGGATTAGATTTAGGTCATACCTGAATGGTCTACTGGTTTTCTCCACTTTCTTCAATTTCAGTCTGAATTTGGCAATAAGGAGTTCATGATCTGAGCCACAGTCAGCTCCAGTTCTTATTTTTGCTGACTGTACAGAGCTTCTCCATCTTTGGCTGCAAAGAATATGATCAATCTGATTTTGGTGTCAATCATCTGGTGATATCCAAGTGTAGAGTCTTCTCTTGCATTGTTGGAAGAGGGGTTTTTGCTATGACCAGTGTATTCTCTTGGAAAACTCTATTAGCCTTTGCCGTGCTTCATTCTGTACTCCAAGGCCAAATTTTCCTGTTACTCCATGTTTTTCTTGACTTTCCACTTTTGCATTCCAGTCCCATATAATGAAATGGACATCTTTGATAGGGCAAAGATAAAGATGAAAAAAGAGACAATGGATTTCAGGATGAGGACTTGCACCCTGGGAGGGAGTCAGGAAGGAGGAAAAGTTTTCACACACTCAGAAACCCTCTCACAATTGGGAACAGTAGGGAACTTTGGAACCTCAGAGAGGAATGCAGCAACAGGTACTCCAGAGGCAAAACAGAAAATTCAACACAGAGATTATTGCCAAACAGCAGTTCCAGCACAGAAGCAGCTCTCAGTCCTTCACCCACAGAGAGTGGGACTGGGTGCTCAGACTCAGATTTCATGATCAGACATCAGGGAGCAAAATGGGATTGACTGCCTTGAAAATATTTGAGGAGCTAGTACAACACAGCTGAGAGAGTCCAGAGGAAAGCCTGTACTGCCCAGGGAAGCAAGAGATGGCTGCCACTGGGAATGCTGTAACTCTGTGCACTCACAGACGAGAGTTATGTGCCTAGTGTCAATCACTAAAGTCATCTTGAGTGCCAGTGGCAGTGGCATAACTAGGCATAACTATAGTTTATGATCACACAGCAGGAAACAAAAGCCAGTAGCCACTGCCAAAGCCAAGTAGAGTGACTGAGGCAGTGGAAAAAATGCCACTACTACAGTCCCAACTCCAAAGATTGTAGCTGCTGCCAAGCTGGGAGTAGACCCTGGTTACTGCCCATAATTTGCTGGGAACCTAAGCGTCTTGGCTCTTCCTAGGAACAAACAACTGGGGGCCAATTCCTCTGGGATAGTGCACAGGCTGCTTCAAACTGTAACAATATCCAGCAGGTCTTTATCACCACAGACACTCCATACATCCAAAATGTGGTGGCCATACCTCTCTTTCTCCCCTGCCTGACTGAGCCTAACAAGTCTCTGTCTTCACCCCCTCTTGTCTGGGTGGGGAGCCACCACTGGAGGGTGGCCTACAGTTAGAGGCAGGGGCAGAGCCAAAGCAAAACACTAGGGGATGTGTGACCAAGGAAGAGGAAAGACATTAGTTCCTGCAGACTCAGGTGCAGCAGGTTAAATCCCACAATTAGCCTGAGGCTGTGGACTTGAGGGGCAATTATGGACTCTGGGAGCAAGTACAAGCTGAAGTAAGGCAAGATTAGAGTCTGAGGTGACCCAACACTGCCCACAACAGGTCCAGAGATCTTCCTAGATATATTTCAGGAGTTTCTGAGTGTGGACTCTGGAAAGAAGTACAAGCTGAAATAAGGCAAGATTAGAGGCTGAGGTGACCAAACACTGCTGGCAACAGGTCCAAAGACCTTCCTAGATATGTTGGAGAACTTTCTGAGTAAGCAGATTGACAGGAGCACGCTATGTGGAGAAGAATATGGAGGAAGAACAAGGACATTCTTCCTGCTACTACTCTATATATAATTTTCCTTTTTTAAATGTTATTCTAATGTTTTTCTTTATTATTCCTTTAACTTATATATTTATAGCCAACTTTTTCATTTTTTAAAAAAACACCTTATTCTTAAATAAATTCATTTTATTTTAATCTTTGCAATACTGTTTAGTTATGCTGCATTTCCCCCATGTTTTTGATTTTGCGTTTTTGCTACTCTAACTTTTAGAATTTATTTTCATTTAGGGGTTTGTATACAGGTATGATAGCTTTCTTCTTTATCAATTCCTGTTTTTCTCCTTTTCTCTCACTTCTTTTTTCTTTGTAAGACTGTGAGTCCCTTTGGGTGTTCTTTGCTGTTGAGTGTTGTTTCATCATTAGTCTTCAAGTTTTGTCTTCTGTGTTGTGTGATGTGTAAAGTCTTAGTGCTGCAGTAAGGAGTTGGGCCTGAGCCCTGAGGTGGGAAACCCGAGTCCAGGAATTTAGGCCACTGGAGAACTCCAGACCCAGTAGAACATTAATCAGTAAGAACTCTCCCAAATGCCTCCATCTCAGCGCTAAGACCAAGTACCACCCAAGGGCAGCAAGGTCCAATACCAGACACCTTATGCCAAAACTTCAGAAAATAGGAACACAACCCTGGCTATTAGCAGAAAGGCTACCCAAAGCCATGCAAAGCCCACCAAACACACTACTGGACATAGCACTGCCCTACAGAGAGACAAGATCCAGCTCCATACACCAGGATTCAGACACAAGTCCCCCCGACCAGGAAATCTTCACAAGGTACTGGTCCAATGCAACCCACGGCAGGCAGAATCCACAATCAGGAGGAACTATGACCCTCCAGGAGAAAGGAGATCAGGAACACAGTAAATTTAACAAAATGAAAAGACAGAGAAATATACAGCAGATGAGGAACCATGGTAAAAACCCACAAGATCAAATAAATGAAGAGGAAATAAGCAGTATACCTGAAAAAATTCAGAGTGATGATAGTAAAGATGATCCAAAAAAAATGGAAATAAAATGAGGCACAGATAAATAGGCTGGAGGTAGAGATCAAGAAGATATAAGAAATGTTTAACAAGGACCTGGAAGAATTAAAGAACAGATATTCAGAAATGAACAACACAATAAATGAGATTAAAAGTACACTAGAGGGAACCAGTAGCAGAATAACTGAGGAAGAACAAATAAGTGAACTGGAAGATAGAATGGTAGAAATGATTGAAGCACAGTAGAATAAAAGAAAAGAAGTAAAAGAAATTAGGACAGTCTCAGAGACAACTAGGGCAACATTGAGTGCACCAACAGTGGAATTATAGCATTCAAGATGAAGAGAAGAAAAAGAAAGGGTATGAGAAAAAATTTGAGGAGATTATAGTCAAAAAGTTCCCTAAAATAGAAAAGAAAATAACCACACGAGTTCAGGAAGCCTAGAGTCCCATACAGAATAAACCCAAGGAGAAATACACCAGAGACATATTAACAACAACAACAACAAAATTAAACACAAAGAGCAAATATTAAAAGCAGCAAGGGAAAAGCAACAAATAACATACAAGAGAACCTCCATAAGCCTAACAGCAGATTTTTCAACAGAAGAAGGATATACTTTAAGTGATGAAAGGAAAAAACCTACAGCAAATATTAATGTATCCAACAAAGATCTCATTCAGATTCAGAGGAGGAATCAAAAGTTTTAGAGACAAGCTAAACTTAAGAGAATTCAGCACCACCAAATCAGCCCTATAACAAATGCTAAAGGAACTTCTCTAGACTAGAAATACTAGAGAAAGAATAGGCCTACAAAAACAAACCCAAAACAATAAAAGTAAATGGTGGTAATAGGATCATACATATATAATTATCTTAAATAGAAATAGATTAATGCTCCAGCAGAAAGACACAGATTGGCTGAATGGATACAAAAACCAGACCCATATATATGCTGTATACAAAAGACACATCTCAGACCTAGGGACACACACATACTGAAAGTGAGGACATAGGTATTCTGGACAAAGGTATTCTATGCAAATAGAAATAAAAGAAAGCAGGTATAGTAGTGCTTATATTGAATAAAGACTTTAAAATAAAGACCATTACAAGAGACAAAGAAAAACACTACGTAATGATCAAAGGATCAACCCAATAAGATGTTAAAACAACTATCAATATATATTCACCCAATATAGGACCTTCTCAGTGCATAAACAAATGTTGACAACGGTCAAAGGAAAAGTTGGAGGTAACACAATAATAGTGAGAAACCTTAATAACGCACTCACACCAATGGACAAATCATATAGACAGAAAATTAATAAAGAAACCAACCTTTAAAAGATACACTGGACCAGTTGAACATAATTGATATCTATAGGGCATTTCATCCCAAATCAGTAGATTTCACGTTTTACTCAAGTACACATGGAACATTCTCCAGGAGAGATCACATCAAGGGTCACAAATCAAGCCTTGGTAAATTTTTAAAAATTAAAATCATTTCTAGAATCTTTTCTGATGACAACATAATAAGATTAGATATCAACTACAGGAAAAAACTATAAAAGACACAAACACATGGAGGCTAAACAATATGATTCTAAATAACCAAGAGGTCACTAAAGAAATCAAAGAGAAACTGCAAAATACAGAGGCAAATGACAGTGTAAATATGGTAACTCAAACCTATGAGACACAGCAGTGCTAAGAGGATAGTTTATAGCAATTCAACTCTACCTCAAGAAACAAGAGAGAAATCAAATAAAGAAACTAACTTTACACCTAAAGAGACTTCAAAAATGAGATTAAAAAAATACCTCAGTTAGTAAAAGGAAAAAAAAAAAAAGCAGAAATAAATAAAAAAGAAATGCCATATGACCCAGCAATCCTACTTCTGGGCATATACAATGAGGAAACCAGAATTGAAAGAGACACATGTACCCCAGTGTTCATCACAGCAGTGTTTATAGTAGCCAGGACATGGAAGCAACCTAGATGTCCATCTGCAGACAAATGGACAAAAGAGCTGTGGTGCATATACACAATGGACTATTACTCAGCCATTAAAAAGAATATGCATACACACTGAGGAAACCAGAAGGGAAAGAGACACGTGTACCCCAATGTTCATCGCAGCACTGTTTATAATAGCCAGGACATGGAAGCAACCTAGATGTCCATCAGCAAATGAATGGATAAAGAAAGCAGTGGTACATATACAGAATGGAATATTACTCAGCCATTAAAAAGAATACATTTGAATCAGTTCTAATGAGGTGGATGAAACTGGAGCCTATTATAGAGTGAAGTAAGCCAGAAGGAAAAACACCAATACAGTATACTAACGCATATATATGGAATTTAGAAAGATGGTAACGATAACCCTGTATACGAGACAGCAAAAGAGACACTGATGTATAGAACAGTCTTATGGACTCTGTGCGAGAGGGAGAGGGTGGGAAGATTTGGGAGAATGGCATTGAAACATGTGAAATGTCATGTATGAAACGAGATGCCAGTCCAGGTTCAATGCATGATGCTGGATGCTTGGGGCTGGTGCACTGGGACGACCCAGAGGGATGGTATGGGGAGGGAGGAGGGAGGAGGGTTCAGGATGGGGAACACATGTATACTAATTAAATAAAAATTAAATTAAAAAAAAAAGTAAGGAGACTGGAAACAAACAAACAAAAATTGTCGTTATGAGGTACTTCTAATGAGAGAATAAAAAAAAAAAAGAAAGAAATAAAAAAGAAATGAAGGCAGCAATAGCAAAAATCAATAAAACTAAAAGCCAGTTCTTTGAGAGAATAAACTAAATTGAAAACCATTAGCCAGACTCAACAAGGAAAAAAAAAAAAAGTAGATTCAAATCAACAAAATTGGAAATGAAAGAGCTAGAGACAACACAGAAATACAAAGGATCAAGAGACTGCTATGAGCCACTATATGCCAATAAAATGAACAACTTGGAAGAAATGGATACATTCTTAGAAAATTATAACCCTCCAAAACTGAACCAGGACGAAATGTAAAATATGAACAGACAAAGCACAATCATGGAAATTGAAACTATAATAAAAAATCTTCCAACAAACAAAAGTCCAGGGCCAAAGGGCTTCACAGTTGAATTCTAACAGAAGTTTAGTGAACAACTATCAGATATTCTGATCAAATTCTTCCAGAAAATTGCAAAGGAAGGAAAATTGAAAAACTCATTTTATGAGGCCACCATCACCCTGATAGCAAAGCCATAAAAAATGTCACAAAGAAGAAAATTACAAGCCAATAACACTGATGAACATGGATTCAAAAATTCTCAACAAAATTCTAACAGAATCCAGCAACACATTAAAAAGATCATACATCATGACCAAATAGGCTTTATCTTAGAGATGTAAGGACTTTTCAACATAAGCAAATCAAACAATGTGATGCACTATTAGCAAATTGAAAGGGAAAAACATATGATTATCTCAATAGATGCAGAGAGTAGTTTTTAGTTCAGTCGTTCAATCATGTCCGACTCTTTGCCACCCCATGAATCGCAGCATGCCAGGCCTCCCTGTCCATCACCAACTCCTGAAGTTTACCCAAACTCATGTCTGTTCAGTCAGTGATGCCATCCAGCCATTTCATCCTCTGTCATCCCCTTCTCCTTCTGCCCCCAATCCCTCCCAGAATCAGGATCTTTTCCAATGAGTCAACTCTTCGCATGAGGCGGCCAAAGTATTGAAAGAAAGGTTTTGACATAATTCAGCACCAATTTATGATAAAAACTCTCTGAAAGTGGACATGGAAAGAATATACCTCAACATAATAAAGGCCATATATGACAAACTCACAGCAAACATTATTTGCAATGGTGAAAAATTGAAAGCATATTCTCTGACGTAAGGAACAAGACAAGAGTGCCCAACCTCACCACTATTATTCAATATAGTTTTGGAAGTCCTAGTTAAGGCAATTGGAGAAGAAAACGAACCAAGAATGTTAAAGAAGAAGCAAAACTCTCAGTTTCCAGATAACATGATTCTATATATAGAAAACCCTAAAGATGCCACCAGAAAATTACTAGAGCTAATCAGTGAATAGAGTAATGTGATAGGATATAAAATCCATACACATAAATCATTTGCATTCCCATATACTAACAATGAAAATTCAGTAAAAGAAATTAAAGAAACAATATTATTCACCATTACAATAAAAAGAAAGAAATACCTACACATAAACCTATCTAAAGAGACAAAAGACCTGTATGGAGAAAAATATGACACTAAATAAAGAAATCAGAGAAAATACAAACACATGGAGAGATATACCATGTTCTTGGATGAAAAAATCAATATTGTGAAAATGGTGATTCTACACAAATCAACCTATAGGTTCAATATAATCCCTATTAAACTACCAAAGGTATTTTTCATAGAACTAGGACAAAAAATTTTAACAATTTGTAAAGAAATACAAAAGTCCCTGAATAGCAAAGCTATGTTGAGAAAGGAGAATGGAGCTGGAGGAGCTTGGATGTTCTTGACTTCAGGCCATACAACAAAGCTACTAACATCAAGACACATGGTACTGGCACAAAAACAGAAATATAGACCAATGGATCAAGATAGAAAGCCCAGAGATAAGCTCCTTATCTTTGACAAAGGAGGCAAGAATATGCAATGGAGAAAAGATAGTCTCTTCAATGAGTGGTGCTGGAAAAACTGGACAGCTCTGTGTAAAAGAATGAAATCAAAACACTTCCTAACATCATACACAAAGACAGACTCTAAGGATCTATATGTAACACCAGAAACTATAAAAGTCCTAGGGGGAAACATAGGCAGAACACTCAGTGATATAAATCACAGCAAGATCCTCTAATGACCCACCTCCCAGAGTAATGGAAATAAAACCAAGCATAAACAAATGAGAACTAATTGAACTTAAAAGTTTTAAACAGTGAAGGAAACCATAAGCATGGTGAAAAGACAGGCCTTGGAATGAAAGAAAATTAATAGCAAATGAAACAATTGACAAAGGATCAATTTCCAAAATTTACTTGCAACTTATGCTACTCAATACCAGTAAAACAGCCCAATCTAAGTGAGCAGAAGATCTAAATAAAATTTTTCCAAAGAAGACATACAGATGGATGATAAACACATGAAAAATGCCAACATTGCTCATTATTAGAGAAATGCAAGTCAAAACTGTAATGGGGTTTCACCTTATACTGGTCAGAATGTCTGTCATCAAAAAAATCTACAAATAATAAATGCTGGAGAGGGTATGGGGAAAAGGGAACCCAATTGCACTGTTGGTAGAAATGTAAACTGATGCAACCACTATGGAGAACAGAATGGAGATTTCTTTAAAATAAGAATAAAAGTACCATATGGCCCAGCAATCTACTATTGGGCATATACCCTGAGGAAACTATAATCAAAAAAGATACATGTACCCCAATGTTCATCACAGCCCTATTTACAAAAGCTAGGCCACAGAAACAACATAGATGTCTCTGAATAGTTGAATGGGTAAAAAAGTTGTGGTACATATATACAATGGAATATTACCCAGCCATGAAAAGGAATGCATTTGACTCAGTTCTAATGAGGTAGATGAATCTGGAGCCTATTAAAAAGAGTGAAGTAAGTCAGAAAGAGAAAGACAAATATCATATATTAATGGACATAGATGGAATCTAGAAAGTTGGTATTGATGAACCTAGCTTCAGGGCAGCAATGGAGGTACATAGAGAAGAGACTTGTGGTCACAAGGTAGAAGGGAGTGGATTGGATGAAATGAGATTGTAGCATTCAAACATATATGTACTACCATATATAAAACTAGATAGACAATGGAAATTTTCTGTATGATGCAGGAAGCAAAAGTCCAGCAGTATGTGACAACCTAGAGGAGTAGGATGGGGTGGCAAGTGGGAGGGAAGTTCAAGAGGGAGAGTGAATATGAATACCTATGGCTGATTCATGTTGATATATGGCAGAAACCAACACAATATTGTAAAACAATTTTCCTCAAATTAAAATATGAATTAAAAAAACAGTGAGTGAAAAAGAACAATTAAAGAAGAGTTTGAAGCAAAAAATAAAAAAATGAAAGAGAGAAGAAAGAACACTATACAATGATCAAGGGATCAATCCAAGAAGAAGAGGATATAACAATTGTAAATATTTATACACCCAATGTTAGGTGTACTTCAATACATAAGGCAAATGCTACCTTACCTGGTGGGTTAGACTTAAAGAATCTGCCTCCAATGCGGGGGACCCGGGTTCAGTCCCTGGGTTGGAAATATCCACTGGAGAAGGAAATGGCAACCCACTCCAGTATTCTTGCCTGGGAAATCCCAAGGGCAGAGGAGACTGGTAGTCTACAGTCCATGGGGTTGCAGAGAGTTGGTCACAATTGAGCGACTAACACTTTTACACTTCACAACAGCCGTAAAAGGGAAAATAGACAGTAATACAATAATTGGGGGCTAAATCTCCATTTACACTATGGACAGATTTCAGAAAAATCAATAAGAAAACACAAATCTTAAATGGCGCATTAGACCAGCTAGACTTAATTAATATTTATAGTACATTCCACCTGAAAGCAGCAGAATACGTTTCTTCTCAAGCACACACAGAATATTCTCCAGAATAGATCACGTCTTGGGTCACGAACCAAGTCTCTGTAAACTTAAGAAAAATTGATTCTAATCAAGCTTTTTTTCTTAACAAAATGCTATGAGATTAGTAACCAATTACAGAAAAAAAGAATTGTAAAACACACACACACACACACACACGGAGGCAAAACAATTTGCTATTAAGAACCAAGATATCACTGAAGAAATTAAAGAGGAAACAAAAAACACTTAAACAGATGGCAATGAAAACATGACCACTCAAAATCTATGGGATTCAGGAAAAGCAGTTATAAGAGGGAAGTTTATAACAATAAAATCCTGTCTCAAGAAACAAACAAACAAAAAAACCCTCAAAAATAAGAAAAAAATACTGTTTTTATCTATACTTTTTGCTATTTTGACTATAATGTGTATTGGTGTGGTTCTCTTTGGGTTGGTCGTGTTTGAGACTGCTTTCTTGACTAGGGAGGTTGCTTCTTTTCCAAGGTTAGAAAAGTTTTTAAGCTATTATGCCTTGAAATATGGTCTCTGTCCCCTTTTTGTTTTCTTTTCTTTTTTGGAACCCCTATGATATGAATATAAGTAATCTTGGTGTTGTCACAAAGGTCTCTTAAACAGTCCTCATTTTTAAATTCTGTTTTTTTGTTTGTTTGTTTGTTTTTTTCTATTTAGCATCAGTGATTTTTCACTACTCTGTCTCCCAGCTCACTGGATCTCTTCCTTTCTATTTCTAATCTGTTGTTGATTTCATCTGCTGTATTTTTTATTTCAGTGATTTTATCCTTCAGCTCTTAGTTTATTTATATTTTCTAGCACTTTGTTAAAAGCTTCTAACTTATCACTCTGTTTATTTTCTCTTATCCAAGTAATTTGAGCATCTTTACAATCATTACCTTAAACTTTTTATTGGGTAGATTTCTTTTTTTTTTTTTTTCCATTTCAGTTAGTTCTTCTTCAGAGGTTTTCTCTTGTTCTTTCATTTGGAACATGTCCTTATTGCCTTATTTTGCCTAATTTTTGTTTTGAGTTTTATATATTTGGTAGGTTGGTTACATTTTCCAATCTTGGAGAAGTAGCTTTTATAGGAAACGCTCTATGGGGCCACCAGTGTTATATACTTTAAGGGTACCCTTTATGTGGATTGCGTGGGTCCTTCTTTTGTGGCAGTATGACTACTGTGGGCATGCCAGTAGGTTGTTCATTGCTGGCCCTGCCTTGTGTGGTGGCCACCAATTGCTGTGTGGCAGGGCCTAGTACTGTTCAGCTGGCTGTTTAACTTGGGTGATCCTTGTGCCAGTCAGCAAGTGGGCAGAACTGGGTCATGAGGAGACTGGCTATGAAGCCCTTTGGGATTCCAGGTCTAGTACTGGACCACTGATGGATAGAACTAGGTTCCAAAGTGGCTGGCTGCTGGCTTAGGTTCTCAGAGCTCATACTGACCTGCTGTAATCAGGGCCATGACTGGGGATCCTCAAACTGGCACTTGCCTGCTAATGATTGGAACTGACTCTTCTCATGGCTGACTCTAAGGTTTGAGACGTCCTAGAGCTTGTGTCATGGAAACTGAGACCAGGACATTCAGGTGTGGTTTCAGCCAGCTAGTGTAAGGCTGGGCCTTTTCACAGCTCACTACAGCCTATTATGGTCCAGTAGCTGGTTGGTCCACTGGTAGGCAGAACCAGGGTCCAAGGGGTTCCAGTATTGGTGCTTACTCAATAGTGGGTGAGGTTGACTTCTGGTGCTAGTGTCAGCCCACTGATGTGAGGAGCTGGGTTCTAGAATTTTGGCTGTGAGATCAGAGGACCTGGAGCTGGTGCTAGCCTGCATGGGTGGTGTTATGGCATACAGGTACCCAGGGCTGGTACTGGCCCATTGGTTAGCAGAATAGGCTCCTAGGGCCTCTTGCTACAGGGCCCTGGTTGTCTCAGTGTTCATTTTGACCTGCAAGGGACCTGATGCTTGTTCTAGACTGCTGGTAAGTGTACTAGGTCTTGACACAGGTGGCTGCAGGGCCTCCATAGTCATAGATCACTTGTCTGCCCACTATTATGTGAGTTTCATCTCAGGGCTAGTCCTGGCCCACTGGTTGGTGGGGTCAGGTCCTGGGCCTTATGGTGTTTGGGGCTGGGTCTTGGTGTGACTGGAGGATCAGCTAGAAAGAAGGTGGATAGGGCCTTGTCCTTGCACTAATAAACTAGTGGGAAGAATCCAAAATGACACTACTACCAATGTTCTCATGGTGGGATCAGCTCCAAAAAGTGGTTGTTGCTAACATCTGTGTCCCCAGGGTGAATGTTCAATTGCCTCCTGCCTCTCCTGGAGGGTCTCCAAGATCGATAAGTGGGTTTCACTCAGGTTCCTTTCATATCACTGCTTCTACCCTGGATCAACAAAACATGTGAGATTTTGTGTGTACCCTTTAAGAGTGGAGTCTCTTTCCCTAAAGTAAGTACCACTGGCCTTCAAAATCAAACATTCGGGAGGGGTGGAGGGTTGCTCATCATCCTGATACAGGGCCCATAGACTGATGTGGAGCTCAGATCCCTTGTGGAGAACTTCCAAAGTTGTAATTATCCTTCTGTTTGTAGTTTGCTTACCTCTAGGTGTTGAATATTAACTATTCCATGCTTCCTGCCTGTCTCATTGTGGTTCCTTTTTCTGTAACTTTAGCTGTAGAAAATCTTTGCTTCTAGAATTCAGGCTGTTCTTACAGGTACTCACATTGTAAATAGTTTCAATTTCAATATACCCATGGGAGGAGGTGAGCTCAGGGTCTTCCTACTCTGCCATATTGGCAAATCCTCAAATGTGAAACAAATAGACTGAGATAAAATATATTATTAGATATAAAGTTAGTTATTTCATGATAATACAAGAATAAAATTATTAACAAGACAAACTAATCCTAAATGTTATACAGCTAGTAATAGAGCTGAAAAATTCATGTAGAAAATCAGAACTTTAGGGAAAAAAGATAAATCTGCCTTCATTTTTAGAAAATGTATTAACGTTTTTCTTTAATTGGTATAAGACTAGGACAAAAATTTGGTAAAACTAAAGAAGAGGTGAACTACTTGATCAACTTAACATTTATAGTATACTACACCCAACAATTTCAGAATACACATTTATTGTTTTCAAGTGTGAATCACATGCTGAGCTTTAAAATATATTTCAATAAATGCGAAAAGATTGAATTACAGAGTTGCATGTTCTATGACACTGTGGAATTAAATTAAAAAATTAGTGACAATATGGTATCTTTGAAATCTCCAAATATTTGGAAATTAATACCCTGCTTCTAAACAATAAGACCATCATGATATAAAGAGTCATGATTCCAAGATACTCGTGGGAGAGTTTGGTTGCTATAGAGATTAAAACTTTGGTTATTTAACTGTGTGCTCTGGGATAAGTCAGACATAATAACAAAGGGACATTTCGGGCACCAAGAGGAGACGTCCATATGCTGAATTTTGGGAATGTTACATTCAGCAATATCATTGGATTCTCATAGTTAGGGTCCGAGAAAGATTTCACCGTGACACTGATAGGAAGAAGAGTAGAGTGTTCACTGTGAAAAAATTCTGAGTATTTCTCCAAAACAAAGGCTGACCCTTGAGAAGGAAAACTTTATCAGACTGTTATCCTATCTGGTGTAAGAAGATGAATTTGACTCCAAGTTTGAATAGTTTTCCTGGTTCACCTTGGTAGGAAGGTAGAACTATATATTGGAGAAACATTTGTGAAGATCAGAACTCAAAGACACAGGCCCACAAAATTGAGATTAAATTACACTCTCTATGCCAATGATCACTATGCTAACAGAGTTCCAGTATAATAACCATGTATTACACCCACCAGAGACATTTGAGGGCTCAAAACAAAACCTTGTGTGGACAAGGACCACCCCAATGACTCCACAAGAGACTGGGTCCAACTTGACTTTGAGTGTTTCAATGTCTCCTGTGGAGGCATGGGTCAGCAATGGCCTGCCACGGGTATAGGAGCTCTGGCTGCAGCAGACCTGGGAGGCACAGTGTGTGGAATAAGTCTTCTTGGGGGAAGTTGCCATTAGTCCCACCATAGAGCAACTGAGCAGATGACTCACAAACTGAAGAACAATTATACCAAAGAAGTTCTCATACTGTTGCAAAAGTTCTAGGGACCACAACAACTTCCCAACCTGAAGATCTGGCAAAGGGACTTAGAATCCCCAGGAATTTGACTTTGGAGGCCAGTGGGATTTGATTACTGAATTTCCACAGAACTAGGGAAACAGACTTTAGGAGGACACAAACAAAAACTTGTGTGCACCAGGACCCAGAAGAAAGGAACAGTTATCTCAAAAGAGACTGAGCCAGACTTGCCTGTGACTGTCCAGGAGTCTTCAGTGGAGGCATTGGTCAAGAATAGCCTGCTGTTGGGTCAGTCAGGAGCCCTAAATGCAACAGTACTAGGAGCTTCAGTGTGGTGGTATAAGTCCTTTTGAAGGAGGTAGCCATTACAGCCTATACCCATACCATGGCTTGGCCTCCAAACTATACAGAGGAAATACAGCCCCACTCATCAACAGAAAATTGGATTAAAGATTTACTGAGCATGACCCTGCCCATCAGAGCAAGACCGATGCCCCAACAGCCAGTCCCTCCCATCAGGAAGCTTCCACAGACCTCTTATATTCATCCACCAGAGGACAGATAGAATGAAAACAACAATAACAGAAAACTAGCCAAACTGATCGCATGGATCACAGCCTTGTCTAACTCAATGAAACTATCAGCCATGCCATGTAGGGTCACCCAAGTTATGATGGTCATGGTGGAGAGTTCTGACAAAATGTGGTCCACTGGAGAAGGGAATGGCAAACCATTTCAGCATTCTTGCCGTGAGAACCCCATGAAGAGTACGAAAAGGCAAAAAGACATGACACTGAAAGATGAACTCCCTAGTTTGGTAGGTGCCCAATATGCTACTGGAGAAGAGTGCAGAAATAGCTCCAGAAAGAATGAAGAGGCTGAGCCAAAGCGAAAACAACATCCAGTTATGGATGCGACTGGTGACAGATGTAAAGTCTGATGCTGTAAAGAACAATATCACATAATAACTTGGAATATTAGATCCATGAATCAAGGTAAATTAGAAGTGGACAAAAGGAGATGGCAAGAGTGAACATCAACATTTTAGGAATAAGTGAACTAAAACAGACTGGAATGGGTGAATTTAATTCAGATGACCGTTATATCTACATCTGCAGGCAAGAATCCCTTAGAAGCAATGGAGTAGCCCTCATAGTCAACAAAAGAGCCCAAAATGCAGTACTTGGGTATAATCTCAAAAACAACAGAATGATCTCTATTCGTTTCCAAGGCAAATCATTCAATATCACAGTAATTCAAATCTATAACCTAGCCAATAATGCCGAAGAAGCTGAAATTGAGTGGTTCTATGAAATTAAACGGAGAAGGCAATGGCACCCCACTCCAGTACTCTTGCCTGGAAAATCCCATGGATGGAGGAGCCTGGTAGGCTGCAGTCCATGGGGTCGCTAAGAGTCGGGCATGACTTAGGGACTTCACTTTCACTTTTCACTTTCAGGCATTGGAAAAGGAAATGGCAACCCACTCCAGTATTCTTGCCTGGAGAATCCCAGGGACGGGGGAGCCTGGTGGGCTGCCATCCATTGGGCCGCATAGAGTCGGACTCGACTGAAGCGACTTAGCAGCAGCAGCAGCATGAAATTAAAAGACGCTTACTCCTTGGAAGGAAAGTTATGACCAACCTAGATAGCATATTCAAAAGCAGAGACATTACTTTGCCAACAAAGGTCCGTCTAGTCAAGGCTATGATTTTTCCTGTGGTCATGTATGGATGTGAGAGTTGGACTGTGAAGAAGGCTGAGTGCTGAAGAATTTACGCTTTTGAAATGTGATGTTGGAGAAGACTCCTGAGAGTCCCTTGGACTGCAAGGAGATCCAACCAGTCCATTGTGAAGGAGATCAGCCCTGGGATTTCTTTGGAAGGAGTGATGCTAAAGCTGAAACTCCAGTACTTTGACCACCTCATGCGAAGAGTTGACTCATTGGAAAAGATTCTGATGCTGGGAGGGATTGGGGGCAAGTGGAGAAGGGGACTACAGAGGATGAGATGGCTGGATGACATCACTGACTCGATGGACTTGAGTCTCAGTGAACTCCGGGAGTTGGTGATGGAGAGGGAGGCCTGGCATGCTGCGATTCATGGGGTTGCAAAGAGTCGGACACGACTGAGCGACTGAACTGAACTGATGGTGATCTACCAGAGAAGGCAATGGCAACCCACTCCAGTACTCTTGCCTGGAAAATCTCATGGATGGAGGAGCCTGGTAGGCTGCAGTTCATGGGGTAGCTACAAGTCAGACATGACTGAGCGACTACACTTTCACTTTTCACTTTCAAGCATTGGAGAAGGAAATGGCAACCCACTCCAGTGTTCTTGCCTGGAGAATCCCAGGGATGGAGAAGCCTGGTAGGCTGCCGTCTCTGGGGTCGCACAGAGTCGGACACGACTGAAGCAACTTAGCAGCAGCAGCTTGATGACCTACAAACCCTTCTAAAGCTAACATCAAAGAAAAAGAAAGAAGTTCTTTTCATCATATAAGAATTGGAATGCAAAAGTAGGAAGTCAAGAGAACGTGGAGTATCCAGCAAGTTTGGCCTTGGAGTACAAAATAAAACAGGGCAAAGGCTAACAATTTTGCCAAGAGAATGCACTGGTCACAGCAAAATAGCAAACATGCTCTTCCAACCACACAAGACATGACTCTACACATGGACATCACCAGATGGCCAATATAAAAATCAGATTTTTTATACTGTTCACAGTCAAAGATGGAGAACATCTATCCAGTCCTCCGAAACAAAACTGGGAGCTGACCATGGCTCTGATCATGAACTCCTTATGCAAAATTTAGACATAAACTGAAGAAAGTAGGGAAAACCACTAGGCCATTCAGGTATGACTGAAACAAATCACTTATGATTATACAGTGGAAGTGACAAATAGATTCAAGGGATTAGATCTGATATACAGAGTGCCTGAAGAATTATGGATGGAGGTTCAAAACATTGTATGGCAGACAGTGATCAAAACCATACCCATGAAAAGCAAATTTAAAAAAAGGCAAAATGAAGGGCTTACATAATAGCTAAGAAAAAAAGAGTAGCCAAAGCCAAAGAAGAGAAGGAAAGATATATCCATCTGAATTCAGAGTTCAAAAGAATGGCAAGGAGAGATAAGAAAGTCTTCCTCAGGGATCATTGCAAAGAAATAGAGGAAAACAACAGAATGGGGGAAGACTAGAAATCTCTTCAAGAAAATTAGAGATATCAAAGACCATTTCAGGCAAAGATGGACACAATTCAGTTCACTTCAGTTCACTTCAGTTCAGTCGCTCAGTCATGTCCTACTCTTTGCAACCCCAAGAACTGCAGAACACCAGGCCTCCCTGTCTATTACCAACTCCCAGAGTCCACCCAAACCCATGTCCATTGAGTCAGTGATGCCATCCAACCATCTTATCCTCTGTCGTCCCCTTGTCCTCCTGCCCACACAATTAAGGACAGAAATGTTATGGACCTAACAGAAACAGAAGATATTAAGAGGAGGTGGCAAAGATACACAGAACTATACAAAAAAGATCTCCATGACCCAGATAACCACGATGGTGTGATCACTCATCTAGAGCCAGACATCCTGGAGTGCAAAGTCAAGTGGACCTTAGGGAGCATCAGTATGTACAAAGCTGGTAGAGGTGCTGGAATCCCAGCTGAGCTATTCCAAATCCTAAAAGATGATGTTGTGAAAGTGCTGCACTCAATATGCCAGCAAGTTTGGAAAACTCAGCAGTGGCCACAGGACTGGGAAAGGTCAGTTTTCATTCCAATCCCAAAGAAATCAATGCCAAAGAATGTTCAAACTTCTGCACAATTGCACTCATCTAAAACACACTAGCAATGTAATGCTCAAAATTATCAAGCTAGGCTTCAACAGTTCTTGAACCAAGAAATTCCAGATGTTCAAGATGAATTTAGAAAAGGCAGAGGAACCAGAGATCAAATTACCAACATGCTGGATCATCGAAAAAGCAAGAGAGTTCCATAAAAATATCTACTTCTACTTTATTGATTATGCCAAAGTTTTTGACAGCACAGATCACAACAAACTGTGGAAAATTCTTAAAGAGATGGGAATACCAGGCCACCTTACCTGCTTCCTGAGAAATCTGTATGCAAGTCAAGAGGAACAGTTAGAACTGGACATGGAACAAAAGACAAGTTCCAAATAGGGAAAGGAGTACGTCAAGGCTGTATATTGTCACCGTGATTATTTAACTTACATGCATGGTACATCACGCAAAATGCTAGACTGGATAAAAAACAAACTGGAATCAAGATTTCCAGGAGAAGTATCAATAACTTCAGATATGCAGATGACACCACCCTTATGGCAGAAAGCAAAGAAGTACTAAAGAGCCTCATGAAAAAACTGAAAGGGAGAGTAAAAAATCTGGCTTAAAACTCAACATTCAAAAAAACTGAAGTCCCATAATTTTCATGGCAAATATATGGGGAAACAATGGAAACAGTGACAGACTTTATTTTCTTGGGCTCTAAAAAGACTGTGGATGATTACTGAAGCCATGAAAATAAATGATGCTTGATCCTTGGAAGAAAACTTAGACAGTATATTAAAAAGCAGATATATTACTTTGTTGACAAGTGTATGTCTAGTCAGTTCAGTTCAGTTCAGTCACTCAGTCATGTCCGATTCTTTGTGACTGCATGAACCCCAGTGTACCAGGCCTCCCTGTCCATCACCAAATTCCGGATTTCACCCAAACCCGTGTTCATTGAGTTGGTGATGCCCTCCAACCATCTCATCCTCTGTCATCCCCCTCTCTTCCTTCCCTCAATATTTCCCAGCATCAGGGTCTTTTCCAATGAGTCAGCTCACATCAGGCAGCCAAAGTATTGGAGTTTCAACTTCAGCATCAGTCCTTCGAATGAGTATTCAGGACTGATTTCCTTTAGGAAGGACTGGTTGGATCTCCTCACAGTCCAAAGGACTCTCAAGAGTCTTCTCCAATACCACAGGTCAAAATCATCAATTCTTCAGCGCTCAGCTTTCTTTATAGTCCAACTCTCACATCCATACATGACCACTGGAAAAACCATAGCCTTGACAAGACAGACCTTTGTTGACAAAGTAATGTCTCTGCTTTTGAATATGTTGTCTAGGTTTGTCATAACTTTCCTTCTAAGAAGTAAGCATCTTTTAATTTCCTGGCTGAAATCACCATCTGCAGTGATTCTGGATCCCCAAAAAATAAAGTCAGCCACTGTTTCCCCATCTATTTCCCATGAAGTGATGGGACCAGATGCCATGATCTTCGTCTTCTGAATTTTGAGCTTTAAGCCAACTTTTTCACTCTCCTCTTTCACCTTCATCAAGAGGCTCTTTATTTCTTCTTCGCTTTATGCTATAAGGGTGGTGTCATCTGCATATCTGAGGTTATTGATATTTTTCCTTGCAATCTTGATTCCAGCCTGAGCTTCCTCCAGCCCAATGTATCTCATGATGTACTCTGCATGTAAGTTAAATAAGCATGGTGACAATATAGAGCCTTGACATACTCCTTGTCCAATTTGGAACCAGTCTGTTGTTCCATGTCCAGTTCTAACTGTTGCTTCCTGACCTGCATATAGGTTTAAACTATGTAAAAGCAAAGATAGAAAACATTGAAAAAGCCAAATGTGGAGGAGGGATGGACATTACTGACAAAAGAGCAAAAGAGTTAGAGTAGTATTTCCATCAGAAGCTGTGCAGGCAAGACAGTATAGTGGAAAATTTAAGGTATTAAAATAAAAAACACAGCTACCTTAGAATTTAATATCTAGCAAAATTGTCCTTCAAAATGAGGGAGAAATACTTTCTCAGACAAACACTGGTGGAATTCATCATCACCAAACCAGCCCTGAAAAAGATGTTAAAATAATTTTTCAGGAACATGGGAAATTAAAGAGATCAGAAATGTATGACATACCTCGTATCATAATGGACATAGTAGTGTAAAAGGATAAATCTTTTATTTTTATTATTCATAGTTGATATAAAGGCAGCAGTTTATTTAAAGTATTAATACTAATAATACTAATAACCTGATCACATGGACCACAGCCTTGTCTAACTCAATGAAACTAAGCTATGCCGTGTGGGGCCGCCCAAGACGGACGGGTCATGGTGGAGAGGTCTGACAGAATGTGGTCCACTGGAGAAGGAAATGGCAAATCACTTCAGTATTCTTGCCTTGAGAACCCCATGAACAGTACGAAAAGGCAAAAAGATAGGACACTGAAAGATGAACTCCCCAGATCGATAGATGCCCAACATGCTACTGGAGATCAGTGGAGAAATAACTCCAGAAAGAATGAAGGGATGGAGCCAAAGCAAAAACAACATCCAGTTGTGGATGGGACTGGTGATAGAAGCAAGGTCCGATGCTGTAAAGAGCAATATTGCATAGGAACCTGGAATGTCAGGTCCATGAATCAAGGCAAATTGGAAGTGGTCAAACAGGAGACGGCAAGAGAGAACATCGACACTCTAGGAATCAGCAAACTAAAATGGACTGGAATGGGTGAATTTAACTCAGATGGCCATTATATCTACTACTGTGGGCAGGAATCCCTTAGAAGAAATGGAGTAGCCATCATAGTCAACAAAAGAGTCTGAAATGCAGTACTTGGATGTAATCTCAAAAATGACAGAATGATCTCTGTTCGTTTCCAAGGCAAACCATTCAATATCACAATAATCCAAGTTTATGCTCCGATCAGTAACTCTAAAGAAGCTGATGTTGAAGAGTTCTATGAATACCTACAAGACATTCTAGAACTAACACCCAAAAAAGATGTCCTTTTCATTATCGGGGACAGGAATGCAAAAGTAGGAAGTCAAGAAACACGTGGAGTGACAGACAAATTTGGCCTTGGAATATAGAATGAAGCAGGGCAAAGGCTAATAGAATTCTGCAAGAGAACTCACTGGTCAGAGCAAACACCCTCTCCCAACAACACAAGAAAAGACTCTACACATGGACATCACCAGATAGTCAACACCGAAATCAGATTGTTTATATTCTTCCCAGCCAAAGATGGAGAAGCGCTATAGAGTCAGAAAAAACAAGACCGGGAGCTGACTGTGGCCCAGATCATGAACTTGTTATTGCCAAATTCAGACTGAAATTGAAGAAAGTGGAGGAAACCACTAGACCATTCACATATGACCTAAATCAAATCCCTTATGACTATAGAGTGGAAGTGAGAAATAGATTTAAGGGACTAGATCTGATGGACAGAGTGCCTGATCAACTATGGACAGAGGTTCATGACATTCTACACGAGACAGGAATCAAGACCATCCCCAACAAAAAGAAATGCAAAAAAGGAAAATGGCTGTCTGAAGAGGCTTTACAAATAACTGTGAAAAGAAGGGAAGTGAAGGGCAAAGGAGAAAAGGAAAGATACAAGCATCTGAATGCAGAGTTCCAAAGAATAGCAAGGAGAGATAAGAAAGCCTTCCTTTGAAAGAAATCAATGCAAAGAAATAGAGGAAAACAATAGAATTGGGAAGACTAGAGATCTCTTCAAGAAAATTAGAGATACCAAGGGAACATTTCATGCAAAGATGGGCTCAATAAAAGACAGAAATGGTAGCGACCTAACAGAAGCAGAAGATATTAAGAAGAGGTGGCAAGCATACACAGAAGAACTGTACAAAAATGATCTTCACAATCCTGATAATCACGAAGGTGTGATCACACACCTAGAGACAGACATCCTGGAATGTGATTTCAACTGGGCCTTAGGAAGCATCACTATGAACAAAGCTAGTGGAGGTGATGGAATTCCAGTTGAGCTCTTTCAAATCCTGAAAAATGATGCTGTGAAAGTGCTGCACTCAATATGCCAGGAAATTTGGAAAACTCACCAGTGACCACAGGACTGGAAAAAGTCAGTTTGCATTCTAATCTCAAAGAAAGGCAATGCCAATTAAAGCTCAAACTACTGCACAATTACACTCATCTCACACGCTAGTAAAGTGATGCTTAGAATTTTCCAAGCCAGGCTTCAGCAATACGTGAACCATGAACTTCCAGATATTCAAGCTGGTTTTAGAAAAGGCAGAGGAACCAGAGATCAAATTGCCAACATCCACTGGATCATCAAAAAAGCAAGAGAGTTCCAGAAAAACATCTATTTCTCTTTTATTGACTATGCTAAAGCCTTTGACTTTGTGGATCACAATAAACTGTGGAAAATTCTGAAAGAGATGGGAATACCAGACCACCTGACCTGCCTCCTGAGATACCTATATGCAGGTCAGGAAGCAGCAGTTTAGAAGCACAACCTAGTGTAACTCAATGAAACTAAGCTATGCTGTGTGGGGCCACCCAAGATGGACCAGTCAGGGTGGAGAGGTCTGACAGTAAGTGGTCCATTGGAGAAGGGAATGGCAAACCATTTCAGTATTCTTGCCTTGAGAACCCCATGAACAGTATGAAAAGGCAAAAAGATAGGACACTTATTGTTAGAGAAATTAAAAATGCAATAAGGCATCACCTTACACTGGTCAGAATGGCTATCATAAAAAAATCTACAAACAATAAATGCTGTAGAAGGTGTGGAAAAAATGGGAACCCAATTTCACTGTTAGTAGAAGCATATATACAGTCACTATGGAGAACACTACGCTGATTCCTCATAAAACTAACAACAAAACTATCATCAGTTCAGTTCAGTCACTCATTCATGTCCGACTCTTTGCGACCCCATGGACTGTAGCACACCAGGCTTCCCTGTCCATCACCAACTCCTAGAGATTGCTCAAACTTATGTCCATTGAGTCAATGATGCCATCCAACCATCTCATCCTCTGCTGTCCCATTCTCCTCCTCTTTCAATCTTTCCCAGGATCAGGGTCTTTACCAAGGAATCTGTTCTTCTCATCAGGTGGCCAATGTACTGGAGTTTCAGCTTCAGCATAAGTCCTTCCAATGAATATTAAGGACTGATTCCCTTTAGGATTGACTGGTTGGATCTCCTTGCAGTCCAAGGGACTCTCAAGAATCTTCTCCAACACCACAACACCACAGTTCCAAGCATCAATTCTTCGGTTCTCAGCTTTCTTTGTAGTCCAACTCTTACATCCATACATGACTACTGGAAACACCATTGATTTGACAAGATGGACTTTCATTGGTAAAGTAATGTCTTTGCTTTTTAGCATGCTGTCTATGTTGGTCATAGCTTTTCTTCCAGGGAGCAAGCGTCTTTTAATTTCATGGCTGCTGTCACCATCTTCAGTGATTTTGGAGCCCCCCAAATAAAGTCCATCACTGTTTCCATTGTTTCCCCATCTATTTGCCTTGAAGTGATGGGACTAGATGACATGATCTTAGTTTTCTGAATGTTTTCAGGTTCTGAGGTTCAAGAGGGAATGGACATATATATACCTATGGTTGATTCATGTTGCTGTATGGTATAAAACAACACAATATTGTAAGGCAGTTATCTTTCAATTAAAAATTAATACATGTTTAAAATATTCAGAAAACTACCATGCAACCCAGTAATCATCGCAGTACCATTTACCATAGCTAGGACATGAAAGCAACCTAGATGTCCATAGAGAGATGAATGGATAAAGAAGCTGTGGTACATATATAAAAGGGGATGTTACTCAACCATGGAAAGGAATGCATTTGAGTCAGTTCTAATTGGGTGGATGACCCTAGAGTCTATTCTACAGGATGAAGTAAGTCAGAAAGAGAAAAACAAATATACTAATGCATGTATGTGGAATATAGAAAGATGATACTGATGACTTTATTTGCAAGGCAGCAATGGAGAGATGCAGACATAGAGAACAGACGTGTGGAACAGGGAAAGGGAAAGAGGGTTCTACGAATGTAGAGAGTAGCATGGCAACATATACACTACCATATTAAAATAGATAGCTAGTTGGAATTTGCTGCATAACACACAGAACTCAAATTGGGGCTCTGTGACAACCTAGAAGGGTGGGAGGTGGGAGGGAGATTTAAGAGGAGGGGGGGCATATGTATGCCTATGGCTGATTCATGTTGCTGTATGGTAGAAACAAACACAATACTGTAAGGCAGTTATCTTTCAATTAAAAATAAATAAAAATTTAAAATACAGCAGATAATCATTCCAACTAAACTGTGTTACTTTGAGTCACAATTAAAAGACAGATTTTTGAAGTTGATAAAATAAGATGAAATTGTGGGGCTTTTTTAAAATGAGAAATCCAGTTTAATTATAAAAACTTAAGTTAAAAGAAAAAAGACCTTTTAAAAGATGTACCATGCTGACACTACTCAAAAGAAAGCTGGCTTAGCTCTACTAATTTGAATGAAGCAGATTTCAGAACAACAACAAAGCAATCAAGAGTCAGGAGGCCCTCATATAATGGTAAATGGTTAGTCCTCCACGAAGCATGAACAACCTTAAACAAACCCTATTTTTAGCATATGTACCTAACAATATTATGTCAAAGTTCACAAGGCATAAACTGATAGAATTGAAGGGAGAAACAGTCAAATTTATGTCACAGTTGTAAATATCAACACTTTGCTTTCAGTAATTGATAGATCAAGCAGACAGAAAATCATTAATAGCATAGCTCACCCGCTCAACATTATCAATCAACTTGATCTAATTAATATTTATAGTACTGCTGCTGCTAAGTCGCTTCAGTCATGTCCAACTCTGTGCAACCCCATAGACGGCAGCCCAACAGGCTCCCCCGTCCCTGGGATTCTCCAGGCAAGAACACTGGAGTGGGTTGCCATTTCCTTCTCCAATGCATGAAAGTGATAAGTCAAAGTGAAGTTGCTTAGTCGTGTTCAACTCTTAGCGACCCCATGGACTGCAGGCTACCAGGCTCCTCCATCCATGGGATCTTCCAGGCAAGAGTACTGGAGCGGGCTGCAATTTATACTTCATTCTTATCCAAAACAGAATACAGTTTTATCTCATGCTTACATGGGACATTAATTGTGTGAGAACACGCTCCTGGCCATAAAAAATAACTTAAATTTAAAAGAATAGAAATCAAAGTATATTCTTAGACCACAAAGGGGTAAATAAGAAATGAACAATAGGCAATCTCCAAATGTATGGAAATGAAAACACACCTTTGTTTTATATAGTTTTAATAAGAATATGAGTGATTTTATTATCACATGCCACGATATATACTTTAAAAAGTCATGTCAGGATAAATATGTCAATTCTCTTCTAGTTTGCAGCTGTAAACATTTATATATTTATTTAAAACTGGAGTATAGCTGTTTACACTGCTATGTCACTTTCTGTTGTACAGAAAAATGAATCAGCCATGTTTATATTTATAGCCCCACTTTTCTGGATTTCCTTCTAGATTAGGCCCCACAGTGGAGTGAATAAAGTTTGCTGTGCTATAAAGTAGGTTCTTATTAGTTATATATTTTATATATTGCAGTGTATATATGTCCAACTCAATTTCCCAATATATCCCATCCTCATTTTCCCCTTTGGTATCCTTTGTGCTTCTATTTCTGCTTTGCAAACAAGATCATCTATAATATTTTTCTAGATTATATACATATATATATATGCAATATTTGTTTTTCTGCCATATTTCACTATGTATGACAGTCTCTAGATCCATCCACATGTCTGCAAATGGCAAGCTTTTATTTCATTTTAAGACTGAGCAATATTCCACTCTGTATGTGTACATATATTCTTTATCCATTCCTCTGTTGGACATTTACGTTTCTTCAAAGTCCTCATTATTGTATTATATATGGGGCCTTAGAAAGCATCACTACGAACAAAGCTAGTAGAAGTGATGGAATTCCAGTTGAGCTATTCCAAATTCTGAAAGATGATGCTGTGAAAGTGCTGCACTCAATATGCCAGCAAATTTGGAAAACTCAGCAGTGGCCACAGGACTGAAAAAGCTCAGTTTTCATTCCAATCCCAAAGAAAGGCAATGCCAAAGAATGCTCAAACTACCACACAATTGCACTCATCTCACACTCTAGTAAAGTAATGCTCAAAATTCTCCAAGCGAGGCTTCAGCAATATGTGAACCATGAACTTCCAGATGTTCAAGCTGGTTTTAGAAAAGGCAGAGGAACCAGAGATCAAATTGCCAACATCCGTTGGATCATAGAAAAAGCAAGAGAGTTCCAGAAAAACATCTATTTCTGCTTTATTGATTATGCCAAAACCTTTGACTATGTGGGTCACAATAGACTGTGGAAAATTCTTCAAGAGATGGGAATATCAGACCACCTAATCTGCCTCTTGAGAAATCTGTATGTAGATCAGGAAGCAACAGTTAGAACTGGACATGGAACAACAAACTGGTTCCAAATAGGAAAAGGAGTACGTCAAGGCTGTATATTGTCACCCTGTTTATTTAACTTATATGCAGAGTACATCATGAGAAACGCTGGGCTGGAAGAAGCACAAGCTGGAATCAAGATTGCCGGGAGAAATATCAATAACCTCAGATATGCAGATGACACCACCCTTATGGCAGAAAGTGAAGAGGAACTCAAAAGCCTCTTGATGAAAGTGAAAGTGGAGAGTGAAAAAGTTGGCTTAAAGGTCAACATTCAGAAAACGAAGATTATGGCATCCGGTCCCACCACTTCATGGGAAATAGATGGGGAAATAGTGGAAACAGTGTCAGACTTTATTTTTCTGGGCTCCAAAATCACTACAGATGGTGAGTGCAGCCATGAAATTAAAAGACGCTTACTCCTTGGAAGGAAAGTTATGACCAACCTAGATAGCATATTCAAAAGCAGAGACATTACTTTGCCAACAAAGGTTCATCTAGTCAAGGCTATGGTTTTTCCTGTGGTCATGTATGGATGTGAGAGTTGGACTGTGAAGAAGGCTGAGTGCCAAAGAATTGATGCTTTTGAACTGTGGTGTTGGAGAAGACTCTTGAGAGTCCCTTGGACTGCAAGGAGATCCAACCAGTCCATTGTGAAGGAGATCAGCCCTGGGATTTCTTTGGAAGGAATGATGCTAAAGCTGAAACTCCAGTACTCTGGCCACCTCATGTGAAGAGTTGATTCATTGGAAAAGACCCTGATGCTGGGAGGGATTGGGGGCAGGAGGAGAAGGGGACGACAGAGGATGAGATGGCTAGATGGCATCACTGACTCAATGGATGTGAGTCTGGATGAACTCCGGGAGTTGGTGATGGAGAGGGAGGCCTGGTGTGCTGCGATTCATGGGGTCGCAAAGAGTTGGACACGACTGAGCGACTGATCTGATCTCTGATGGTGTTACAATGAACATTGGTGTGCATATATCTTTTTGAATGTGGATTTATCTAGGTATACACCCAGGAGTGGGATTGCTGTGTCATATGATAGTTCTATTTTTAGTTTTTTTTAGGGAACCTCCATACTGTTCCCATAGTGGCTTTATAAGTTTACATTTCCACAACAGTAATAGGGTTCTCTTTTCTCCACACCCTCCCAAGCACTTGTTATTTGTAGCATTTTTGATGATAGCCATTCTGACCACTGAAAGATTTTCAGTTTTTGATTTGCATTTCTCTGATAATTATTGATGCTGAGCATCTTTTCATGTGCCTATTGGCAATCTGTATGTCTTCTTTGGGGCTGCATAGTCTATTTGTATATTTTGGAGATTAATCCATTGTAAGTAGCTTTGCTTGCAAATTGTTTCATTCTAAGGGCTGTCATTTGTTTATGGTGATATTTTCTGTGCAGAAACTTCTAAGTATCATCATGTCCAATATTTTTTTTGTTTTTATTTTCATTAGTTTAGGAGGTGGGCAAAATATATTACTGCAATTTATGTGAAAGAGTCTCCTGACTGTTTCCTAACTTTCCTATTTTCCTTTAAGTTTCCTAGTCTGTGGCCTTATGTTTAGGTTTTTTATTCATTTTCATTTTATTTTTGTGTATGGTTTTAGGGATTGCTCATATTTTATTGTTTTACATATAACCATCTAGCTTTCTCAGAATCATTTATTGAAGAGATGGTTTTTCCCTATTGTATATTCTTGCCTACTTTGTCATAGACTTAGGTGACCATAAGTGTATGGGTTTATCTCTGGATTCTCTATCCTGTACCATTGATCTGTATTTCTGTTTCTGTACCAGGACCATACTGTCTTGATGATTGTAACTTTGTAGTATAGTTTGAAGTCAGGGAGCCTGTTTCTTCCAGCTCTATTGTACTTTCTCAAGATTAATTGGTTGTTTAAAGTACTTTGTGTTT
The DNA here is from genome assembly GCF_032452875.1 of Bos javanicus. Classification (NCBI taxonomy): domain Eukaryota; kingdom Metazoa; phylum Chordata; class Mammalia; order Artiodactyla; family Bovidae; genus Bos; species Bos javanicus. The sequence continues at coordinate 19,430,672 of NC_083882.1, read as the reverse complement.
CCATACAAATTGCAAAAATATTTTGGTTTTAATTCTGTAAAAAATGCCATTGGTAATTTAATAAAAATTGCATTCAATCTGTAGATTATTTTGGGTAGTACAGTCATTTTCACAATATTGATTCTTCCAATCCAAGAACATGCTATAATTACCATATGTTTGTGTTGTCGTTGATTTCTTTCATCAGCGTCTCATACTTTTTTTTTTTTTGTTTGTTTGTTTGTTTTCACATAGGTATTTCGTCTCCTAGGTAGATTCATTCTTAGGTATTTTATTCTTTCAGTTGCAATAGTGAATGGGATTGTTTTCTTAATTTCTCTTTCTGATAATTTGTGGCTACTGTATAGGAGTACAGGAGGTTTCTGAGTATTAATTTAGTAACCTGAAACTTTTCTAGAATTATTGAGTAGTTCCAGTAGTTTTATGGTGACATCTTTAAGATTTTCTATGTATAGTATCATGTCATCTGCAAACAGTAATGGTTTTACTTTTTTCCCCCAATTTAGAATTCCTTTTATTTCTTTTTCCTCTCTGATTGCTGTGGCTAGGACTTCAAGACAATGTTGAATATTAGTGTCAAGAATGGATCCTGTTCCTGATCTTAGAGAAAATGCTTTCAGTTTTCTCCATTAAGAATGATTGTTGCTGTAGGCTTGTTATATATGGCCTTTATTATGTTGAGGTAGTTTCCCACTATCCTTATTATCTGGAGAGTTTTATTAGAAATGGGTACTTGAATTTTGTCAGAATCTTTTTCTATACCTGTTGAGGTAATGCTATGGTTTTTATTCTTCACTTTATTAAAATGGTATATCAAATACACCACATTCACTGATTTGAATAGATTGATTTTTTTCTTGCATTTTGGGGTAAATTCCCTTGATCATGATATCTGATCCTTTTAATTTGTTGTTGGATTGTTTGCTAGCATTTTGTTGAGGAATTTGGTATCTTTGTTCTCCAGTGATATTGTTCTGTAATTTTCTTTGTGTGGTATCTTAGCCCGATTTTGGTATCAGGGTGATAGAAACCTCATAGAATGAGTCAGGAGTGTTCTTTCCTCTGAAAAATTTTGGAAGAGTTTCAGAAGGATAGGTGTTAGCTCGTTTCTAAATGTTTGATATATTTCACCTGTGAAGACATCTGGTCTTGGAATTTTGTTTTTTGGGAGATTTTTAATCATAGTTTCAATTTCATTGCTTGTCATTGGTCTATTCACATTTTCCATTTCCTCCTGGTTGGTTCATTCTTGAGAGGTTTTACTTTTCTAAGTATTTGTCTATTTCTTCCAAGTTATCCATTAATTGGCATCAAGTTGCTTATAGTAGTCGCTTATGATCCTTTGTTTTTCTGCATTGTCTGTTGTTATTTCTCCTTTTTCATTTGTAATTTTATTGATTTGAATATTCTCTATTTTTCCTGATGAGTCTGGCTAATGGTTTGTCAATTTTGTTTATCTTCTAAGAGAACCATGTTTAATTTTCATTGTCATTTGTTTCTAAGTCTCTTTTCATTTTCTCTTTGATTTCTTCAGTAATCTCTTGGTTATTTAATAGCCTAGTGTTTAACCTCCATATGTTTGTGTTTTTATAGCTTTTTTCCTCTAATTAATTTTTAATCTCATAGTGTTTTGGTTGGAAAAGATGCTTGATTAAATTTCAATTTTCTTAAATTTACTGAGGCTTGACTTATGACCTAAGATGTGATCTATCCTGGAGAATGCACAGATGCATCATTTACCAAGCAGGCTTCATAGAGATTAAATCCATGGCTTGTGCATTTACACAGAGAGGTTTCAATTCCTCTTCCTTAATCAAACTGCTCCTGGATTTCAGCTTTGGTTTTGGCCCCACCTCTGAATGTTTGCTCCCTTCAGGCATCTGTTCCTTTCCTGGGCCCTGAGAGAGCAAATAAAGTGGCTTATTGGGGCACACTAGGTTTCCCTGTCCTTCACCATCTCCCAGAACTTGCTCAAATTCATGTCCATTGAGTCAGTGATGCCATCCAAACATCTAATCCTCTGTCATCCCCTTCTCCTCCTGCCTTCTATCTTTCCCAGCATCAGGGTCTTTTCCAATGAGTCAGCTCTTTGCATCAGGTGGCCGAAGTATTGGAGCTTCAGCTTTAGCATCAGTCCTTCCAATGAATATTCAGGATTGATTTCCTTTAGGATTGACTGGAGTGGTTTGATCTCCTCGCTCTCCAGGGGACTCTCAAGAGTCTTCTCCAGAACCACAGTTCAAAAACGTCACTTCTTTGGCACTCAGCCTTCTTTATAGTCAAACTCTCACATCCATACATAACTACTGGAAAAGCCACAGTTTGATTCTATGGACCTTTGTTGGCAAAGTGATGTCTCTGTTTTTTAAAACACTGTCTTGATTTGTCATAGCTTTTCTTCCAAGGAGCAAGCAACTTCTTTTTCATTCACTGAAATTTTTTTTTATTGTATCGTATATTTTTACATTTTAGTTTTTAATTATCCACCTCCCAATAGAGAAGACACGGGCTCAATCCCTAGATCAGGAAGATTCCTTTGGAGGAGGGCATGGAAATCCACTCCACTATTCTTTTCTGGAGAACCCCATGGACAGAGGATCCTGGAAGGCTATGGTTCATAGTGTCACACAGAGTCAGACACAAATGAAGCAGCTAAGTATCATATGCATGCACATAGATATTTCAACATGAAGTTTTCAATGATCACAGTCTACCTTCAAATAATATTAGAGTAGTCAAGAAAAGTATAAGAAACTTCTTTATAATTTTATTTATCCTGGATTCCTTTTATGTTCTTACTTTCTTCTACATTATGCTATAAACCCATAATATATTACTTGTATTTTAAGCAATCACTAGACAATTTTATATTTACACTTTCTGGTGTTATTAATATTGTCTGACAGATCCTCACTTTCATCTGCTATTATTTCCCTTCAAACTTAAGAACATACTGCTTTACAGCGTTTCTTGTAATGCAAGTTTGCTGAAATAAATTTTCCCAGTTTTTGTCGGTCTGAAAAGTCTTTATTTTTCATGTTGATTTTCATTTTTTAATTTTGAAATAACTGCAGATGTACATAAGATTTTCAAAAACAGGGCTGAGTTCACATACATTTCACCCAGATCCCCTGATACAAACACAAGAAAATCAAGAAGTTACCTTTCATAAAATATCATTAACTATACTATACCAAAAACTAGACCTTATATTTTTGAAATTTCATGTTTCCTCAGTAATGTCTTTTCTGCTGTCCAAGATTCAAACCCAGATTTTACATTGCATTCGATTTTTGGTGGTCTTTAGTCTCATCCAATAATTGATAGCTTGTGTTTCTTTCTTTGACTTTCATGACTTTGAAGTTTAGGAGAACATTTTATAATTTAGGTTTGTTTGGTGTTTTCTTAGATACAGATTGGAATTACACTTTTTTTTTTTTTTTGGTCAAGAATAAAGTAGATATGATACTGTGTCCCTATTTCAAGGATCCCTGTCAAGGATTAACTATTTGATGATTCACTGGAAGGACTCATAGAACTCTATATAAGTTATACTCACAGCTAATACATTATGGCATAGAATACTCAACAGGAAAATGATATATATAAGCATACACTAGGAAAGTCAAATACAGATTCTGTCATCCATTTTCAGGGCAAATATTTACAGACATGGCTTTCTTCCTAGTTATGAATTGCAGGGTTATGTGTGAGATGCCTGATTCCAAAACAGCTAGCTTGCATTTTAGATCCACAGTTCTTAAAGGAAGCTGGTTACATAGATGCATCTCTTCTATATGAAAAAACCTTAAACCTGGTACTAGTTCATTCCAATAACTTGATTTATCTTCACCCACTGCTTTAGGCATATAGAAAAATATCACTGCCAAGTAATTTTAAAATTATTTCAGTAGTTTTCAGAATTTAAAAACGGATAATCATTATGGCTACAGACATGAGGACGAACTGAGGGAAATGGACCTGCTGTGTTTACTCACAGTCAAACTGTATTAGTATGGAGCAGATTATACTAATTTGTCTTACTACTGATTTTATTAACTTTTATCATCGAGCTTGGTGGTGTCTGATAGACTTTGTCCCAGAGAAAGGATAGCTAATATTTACACAAAAATTTGTACATGAATGTTGAGTTCACAGAAACTTTATTCATAATAACATTTTATTTTTAATTAATAAATACCTGGGGAGATATACTTCAAGATTATGTTAATATACAGTTTCTCCTCAAATTTTGCCCACTGATTTCATCATAATAAGTGTTTGCCTAATGGTTATTTTATATTTCTCAGTTTCTTTTACATGGATCTCCTCTGTAGAGAAGAATTATCCATTCTCTTCCATTTGATATTTTTCATTAATTTGTATGTTTAGTCTTATGGATATTTATTTTATTATGTGGTGTGTATCTAATACTCACTTATTTTGTTCTTCAAATTATATTGGTCATAGCGAGCTGCTTTTATTTTGCACTTGTGTTACTTTGTCATTCCACCATTTATCTCTTTAATTATACTTTTAATCTGGAGATAATTGTAAATTTAGATGCAGTTTTAAAAAATAATAGAGAGAAAAATCTCATGTGCCTTTACCCAGCTCTTCCCCAGTGGAGAGAATAAAACTAGTAAAATGTCACAATCAAGATACTGACAACCCTCCTCTCCAGTCCTGAATATTTGGGGCCTGAGTGTTTCTGAGGCCTGTGAAGGTGAAGCCCAGGGAAGAAATAAGTTCATAACGTGGAAAAAAGAGTGGAAAGAAAAAAAGGAACCTGTAATACCAAACCCCAAAGGGATCAAGCCTTAAGCCTCTGGAGTGGGAACACTGACTCCAAGACCCTAGACTACCAGAGAACTAATCCTAAAGAGTATTAAATAGTTAGAACTCACACAAAGGAAACCACTTGAATACAAGACCTGGCATCACACAACCACCAATAGCACCCTGTGCAGGACGCTTCATCTAAACAAACAAACAAAAAACCAAAAATGCAAACTCAATCACCAACAGGCAGGATTACCACCTCACTCAGCCTTGTCCATCAGAGGAAAAACAAACAAAAACTCAGCACAAATCTCACAAAACTTACATAAACCACTGGAACTTAGGAGGGCAGAAACCAAAAGGAAGAAAGAATTCAATCTTGAAGCCTGGGAAAAGGAGACCTCAGGCACTATAAGTTAAAAAAATAATAATAATGAAAAGGCAGAGAAATACTACACAAATGAAGGAAGAAACTAGAAACACAGAAGTCCAAAGAAATGAAGAGGAAATAGGCAAACTACCTGAAAAATAATTCAGAATAATGGTAGTAAAGATGATCAAAAACCTTGAAAGCAAAATGGAGAAAATGCAAGGGTCAATTAACAAAGACCTAGAAGAATTAAATAATAAACAAACAGAAACAAACAGCACAGTTACTGAAACTAAAAAATACTCTAGAAGGAACAATAGCAGAATATCTGAAGCAGAAGAATGGATCAGTAAGTTGGAAGATAAAATGGTGGAAATAACTTCTGAAGGGCAGAATAAAGTAAAAAGAATGAAAAGAACTGAAGATAGTCTCAGAGAATTCTGGGACAATATCAAACTCACCAACATTTGAATTATAGGGGTCCCAGATGAAGAAGAAGAGAAAAAGAAAGGATGTGAGAAAATTTTTGAACAGATTATGTTGAAAATTTCCCTAATATGGAAAAGGAAATAGTCAATCAAGTCCAAGAGGTGCAAAGAGCCCCATATAGGATAAATCCAAGGAGAAACATGCCAAGACACATACTAACCACACTAACAAAAGACTAAACACAAAGAAAGAATATTAAAAAGCAGCAAGGGAGAAGCAACAAGTAACATACAAGGGAAACCCCATATGCTTAACAGTTGACCTTTCAGCAGAAACACTGCAGGCCAGAATGGAATGGCAGGATATATTTAAAGTACTGAAAGGAAAAAATCTACAACCAAGATTACTGTACCCAGCAAGGATCTCATTCAAAATTGATGGAGAAATAAAAAGCTTCTCAGAAGAGCAAAAGTTAAGAGAATTCAATACCATGAAACCAGCTTTACTACAAATGTTAAATGGGCTTATATAGTCAAGACATACAAGAGAAGAAAACAGACCTACAAAATAAACCCCAAACAATTAAGAAAATGCAATAGGAACATATATATCAATAACTGTTTAAATGTAAATGGATTAAATATCCAACCCAAAGACACAGACTGGATGAAGGGATACAAAAACAAGACCCATATATATGCTGTCTACAAGAAATCCACTTCAGACCTAAAAACACATATAGACTGAAAGTGAGAAGACAGAAATATATTCCATGCCAATGGGAATCAAAAGAAAGCTGGCAATCCTCATATCAAACAAAATAGACCTTAAAATAAAGAACATTACAAGACTACATAATGATCAAGGGATCAATCCAAGAAGAAATAACAATTGTAAATATCTATGCACACAACATAAGAGCACCAACATAAGACAAACACTAACAGACATAAAAGGAGAAATTGACAGTAACACAATAATAGTAGAATTTAACACCACACTCACACCAATGGACAGATCATCAAAACAGAAAGTTAATAAGGAAATACATATCACATTAGATGAGATGGATCTCATGTGATATCTTCAGAACATTCCATCCAAATGCAGAAGAGTATACCTTCTTCTCATGTGCACATGGAACATTCTCCAGGATAGACCACATCTTAGGTCACAAATCAAACCTCAGTAAATTTAAGAAAATTGTAATTGTATCAAGCATATTCTCCAACCACAATGCTATGAAACTAGTTATCAATTACAAGAAAAAAAAAAGACTGCAAGAAACACAAGCACATGAAGGTTAAACAACACATTTCTAAGTAACCAACAGGTTACTGAAGAAATCAAAAGGAAAATTAAAAAAATTCTAGAAACAAATGAAAATGAAAACACCACAACTCAAAACCTATGGGATGCAGCAAAAGCAGTTCTGAGAGGGAAATTTATAGCAACAGAATCTTATCTCAAGAAACAAGAAAAATATCAAATAGACAATCTAATTTTACACCTAAAACAACTGGGGGAAAAAAAGACCACCACCACCACCAACAAAAAAACCAAAATTAGTAGAAGGAAAGAAATCATAAAGATCCAAACAGAAATAAGTGAAAAAGAAATGAAAGAAACAATAGTTAAGATTAATAAAACTAAAAGCTGGTGCTTTGAGAAGATAAACAAAATTGATAAACATTTAGTCAGACTCATCAAGAAAAAAGGAGAGAAGAATTAAATCAACAAAATTAGAAATGTAAAAGGAGAAGTTACAACAGACAATGCAGAAATACAACGGATCATAAGAGACGATTATGAACAACTATATGGCAATAAAATTGATAACCTGGAAGAAATGGATGTATTCTTAGAAAAGTTCAATCTTCCAAGACTGAACCAGGAAGAAATAAAAACTAAGAACAACCCAATTACAAGCACTGAAATCGAAGCTGTGATCAAAAATCTCCCCCAAAAAACAAAAGCCTAGGGCCAGATTGCTTCACAGGAGAATTCTATCAAACATTTAGAGAAGAGCTAATGCCTATACTTCTAAAACTCTTTCAAAAAATTGAATAGGAAGCAGCACTACCAAACTCATTCTACGAGACCACCATCACCCTGATACCAAAACCAGACAAAGACAACACAAAAAAAGAAAACTTCAGGCCAATATCACTGATGAACATAGATGCAAAAATACTCAACAAAATTTTAGCAAACGGAATTAAACAAAACATCAAAAAGCTCATACACCATGATCAAGTTGGATTTATTCCAGGGATGCAAGGATTCTTCAATATATGAAAATCAATCAATGTGATACACCATAATAACAAATTGAAAGATAAAAACCATATGATAATCTCAATAGATGCAGAAAAAGCCTTTGACAAAATTCAGCACCCATTTGTTATTAAAACTCTTCAAAAAATGGATACAGAAGGAATCTACCTAAACATAGTAAAGGCCATATATGATAAGTCTACAGCAAACATTATTGTCAATGGTACAAAAATTAAAGCATTCCCCCTAAGATCAGGAACAAGACAAGGATGTCCACCTTCATCACTATTATTCAACACAGTTCTGGAAGTCCTACTACAGCAGTCAGAGAAGAAAAAGAAATAAAAGGAATCCAGATTGAAAAGGAAGTAAAGCTCTCAGTGTTTGAAGATGATATGATACTGAACATAGAAAACCCTAAAGATAGGATCAGGAAATTACTAGAGCAATCAGTGAATTTAGCAAAGTTGCAGGGTACAAAATCAACACACAGAAATCACTTGAAATTGCATATACTAACAATGAAAAATCAGAAACAGCAATTAAGGAATCAATCCCATTCACCATTGCAACAAAAATAATTAAATATCTAGGAATAAACTAAGCTAAGGAGACAAAAGAAGTATACACAGAAAATTGTGACACTAATGAAAGAAATCAAAGATGACATAAACAGATGGAGAGATATTCCATGTTCCTGGGTAGGAAGAATCAATATTGTGAAAATGACTATACTACCAAACACAATCTACAGATTCAATGTGATTCCTATCAAATTGCCAATGGCATTTTTTCACAGAAATAGATAAAAAAATTTTGCAATTCATATGGAAACACAAAAGACCCCAAATAGCCAAAACAGTCTTGAGAAAGAAGAATGGAGCTGGAGGAATCAACCTTCCTGACATCAGATTATACTACAAAGCTATAGTCACCAAGACAGTATGGTACTGACACAAATACAGAAATATAGACCAATGGAACAAGATAGAAAGCCCAGAAGTAAACCCATGCACCTATGGGTACATTATTTTTAACAAAGGAGGCACAAATATACAATGGGGCAAAGACAGCCTCTTCAATACCTGGTGCTGGGAAAACTGGAAAGCTACATGTGAAAGAATGAAATTAGAACACTTCCTAATGCCATACACAAAATTAAACTCAAAATGGATTAAAGACCTAAATGTAAGACCAAAATCTATAAAACTCTTAGAGGAAAACCTAGGCAGAACATTCAGTGGCATAAATTAAAGCAAGATCCTCTATGACCCTCCTCCTAGAGTAATGGAAATAAAAAGAAAATAAACAAGTGGGACCTGATTAAACTCAAAAGCTTTTGCACAGCAAAGGAAACTATAAGTAAGGTGAAAAGACAACCCTCAGAATGGGAGAAAATAATCGCAAATGAAACAACTGACAAAGGATTAATTTCCAAAATATACAAGCAGCTCATACAACTCAATACCAGAAAAACAACCCAATCAAAAAGTGGGAAAAAGACCTAAAAAGGCATTTCTCCAAAGACATATAGGTGGCTAATAAAGATATGAAAAGATGTTCAACATCACTCATTATTAGAGAAAAGCAAATCAAAACTACAATGAGATGTCACCTCACACCAGTCAGAATAGCCATCATCCAAAAGTCTGCAAACAATAAATGCTGGAAAAGGTATGTAGAAAAGGGAACACTTTTGCACTCTTGGTGGGAATGTAAATTGATACAGCCACTATGAAAGACGGTATGGAGATTCTTTAAAAAACTAGGAATAAAAGCACCATATGACCCAGCAATCCCACTCCTAGGCACATACCCTGAGGAGACCAAAATTGAAAAAGACACATGTATCCCATTGTTCATGGCAGCACTATTTATAATAGCTAGAATATGGAAGCAACCTAGATGTCCATCGACAGATGCATGGATAAAGAATTTGTGGTACATATACACAATGGAATTTTTTTTTTAATTTTAATTAGAGGCTAATTACTTAACAATATTGTAGTGGTTTTTGCCATACATTGACATGAATCAGCCATGGGTGTACATGTGTTCCCCATCCTAAACCCCCCTCCCACCTCCCTCCCCATCCCATCCCTCGGGGTCATCCCAGTGCACCAGCCCCAAGCATCCTGTCTCATGCATTGAACCTGGACTGGTGATCTGTTTCACATATGATAATATACATATTTCAATGCTATTCTCTCAAATCATCCCACCTGTGCCTTCTCCCACAGAGTCCAAAAGACTGTTCTATACATCTGTGTCTCTTTTGCTGTCTTGTATATAGGGTCATCGTTACCATCTTTCTAAATTCCATATATATGTATTAGTATACTGTATTGATGTTTTTCTTTCTGACTTACTTCACTTTGTGTAATAGGCTCCAGTTTCATCCACGTCCTTAGAACTGATTCAAATGTATTCTTTTTTTTTTTTTAAAGAAGACTTTTTTTTTAAAAATTGAGGAAAGAATTTTGCACAGTATCCATGTATTTTCCTCATTATTGAGATGCTATACTTTTCTTATTTGACTGGTTGATACTTTATTTATTTATTTATTTTAATTTTATTTTTAAACTTTACATAATTGTATTAGTTTTGCCAAAATCAAAATGAATCCGCCACAGGTATACATGTGTTCTCCATCCTGAACCCTCCTCCCTCCTCCCTCCCCATACCTTCCCTCTGGGTCGTCCCAGTGCTCTAGCCCCAAGCATCCAGTATCATGCATTGATCCTGGACTGGCATCTCGTTTCATACATGATATTTTACATGTTTCAATGCCATTCTCCCAAATCTTCCCACCCTCTCCCTCTCCCACAGAGTCCATAAGACTGTTCTATATATCAGTGTCTCTTTTGCTGTCTCCTATACAGGGTTATCGTTAACATCTTTCTAAATTCCATATATATGCGTTAGTATACTGTATTGGTGTTTTTCCTTCTGGCTTACTTCACTCTGTATAATAGGCTCCAGTTTCATCCACCTCATTAGAACTGATTCAAATGTTTTCTTTTTAATGGCTGAGTAATATTCCATTCTGTATATGTACCACTGCTTTCTTATCCATTCATCTGCTGATGGACATCTAGGTTGCTTCCATGTCCTGGCTATTATAAACAGTGCTGCGATGAACATTGGGGTACACGTGTCTCTTTCCCTTCTGGTTTCCTCAGTGTGTATGCGTATTCTTTTTAATGGCTGAGTAATAGTCCATTGTGTATATGCACCACAGCTCTTTTGTCCATTTGTCTGCAGATGGACATCTAGGTTGCTTCCATGTCCTGGCTACTATAAACACTGCTGTGATGAACACTGGGGTACATGTGTCTCTTTCAATTCTGATTTCCTCATTGTATATGCCCAGAAGTAGGATTGCTGGGTCATATGGCAGTTCTATTTCCAGTTTTTTAAGGAATCTCCACACTGTTCTCCAAAGTGGCTGTACTAGTTTGCACTCCCACCAACAGTGTAAGAGGGTTCCCTTTTCTCCACACCCTCTCCAGCATTTATTGCTTGTAGACTTTCGGATGGCAACCATTTTGACCTGCGTGAGATGGTACCTCACTGTGGTTTTGATTTGCATTTCTCTGATAATGAGTGATGTTGAGCATCTTTTCATGTGTTTGTTAGCCATCTGTATGTCTTCTTTGGAGAAATGTCTGTTTAGTTCTTTGGTTCATTTTTGATTGAATCATTTATTTTTCTGGAGTTGAACTACAGCAGTTGGTTGTATTTTTTTGAGATTAATTCTTTGTCAGTTGCTTCATTTGCTATTATTTTCTCCCATTCTTGAGGCTGTCTTTTCACCTTGCTTATAGTTTCCTTTGTTACCAATGGAATATTACTCAACCGTAAAAAGGATGACATTTGAGTCAGTTCTAATGAGGTGGATGAAGCTGAGCCTATTTTACAGATTGAAGTAAGTCAGAAAGAGAAAGATAAATATCATAATCTAATGCATACACAAGGAATCTAGAAAAATGATACTGAAGAATTTATTTGCAGGACAACAGACATGGAGAAACAGACATAGAGAATATAGACTTATGGACATGAGGAGAGGGGAGGAGAGGGTGAGATGTGTGGAAAGAGTAACATGGGAACTTACATTACCACATGTAAAATAGATAGCCAATGGGAATTTGCTGTATGGCTCAGAAGACTCGATAGGCACTCTGTATCAACCTAGAGGGGTGGGATGGGGAGGGAGGTGGGAGAGAGGTTCAAGAGGGAGGTGATATATGTATACCTATGGCTGATTCATGTTGAGGTTTGACAGAAAACAGAAAAATTCTATAAAGCAGTTATCCTTCAATAAAAAATAGATTAATTATTAGAAAAAAGAAAGAGCATGTATGCATATGTTCTCATCTGCCCAGGCTCAATATATATATATATAAATGATATAAAAAGGATTCAAGTGGGAAAATGTGGAGTGTCAGAGGTATGTGGTGGTTTCTAACAGTGGTAAAAGAGACTTAAGTCCTCATCTTTTGTAAGCATATTAGTTGAATATACAATATGGGAAAGGCTGGAAAGGGAATGCAGAAGGTGGCTGTTTTTCATAATGTCTTGTAGAATATTTTGAGTTTCTTGGAGGAGGAGCCAAGATGGTGGAGGAGTAGGACAGGGAGAACACTTTCTCCCCACAAATTCATCAAAAGAGCATTTAAACGTCGAGTAAATTCCACAAACAACTTCTGAATGCCGGCAGAGGACATCAGGCACCAGAAAGCAATCCAACTCTTCGAAAGGAGGTAGGAAAAATATAAAAGACAAAAAAGAGACAAAGAGGAGGACGGAGTTCCGTCCGGGAAGGGAGTCTTAAAAGAGAAGTTTCCAAACACCAGGAAACCTTCTCACTGCTGAATCTGTGCTGAGCTTTGGAAGCACAGAGGGCAACATAACAGGAAGAAAAAATAAATAAACAATTAAAACTCGAAGATTGCGAGTCCTACGGTAACTCCCCCAGCGGAGAAGCAGCGCAGACGCCTGCACGCGCCATTAGCAAGCGGGGGCTGGGCAGGGAGGCGCAGCGCGGGCTGCATCGCTTAGAGTAAGAATCTGGCCTGAATACCCTGAGCACTATCTGAGCGAAATAATTTGGGCTAGCAAACCAGACTGTGGGATATCTACCACGCGAAAAGCCAGCCCCAACTTAAGACACCGCCAGGCCCGCGCACGGAACAAAGAATTGAACAGAGATAGCCGGCTGCAGACCTTTCCCCTCCGGTGACAGGCAGCTAGAGCCGGAAGGGGGCAATCGCAGCCCCAGAGACATTATCTATAAAACTGTAAGCAGGCTTTGCTAACTAAACTTCTTGGGGTCTGGACGGTTAACATCTACCTGAGAAGGTGCGCCGGTTTTATGCCCAGATAACCGAGTGGCGGGAGGCGATAGTCGCAGCATTGGCGCCGCCAAACACCTCATCACTTGAGCTGCTCGGACCTGGGAAGAGCACAAAACTCAGGCCCAACTGAGTCTGCGCCTCTGAGGACTCCTGAGTGCCTGAACCTGAGCGGTTTGGACCTGGGAGGTACATGCAACCCAGGGCCAGCCTCGGATTGTTCCCGGTGGAACAACCTAGAGCCCGAGCAGTGTGGGCAGGGAGGCTACACGTGCCGTGAGCGGGGGCAGACCCAGTGTGGCTGAGGCAGTGCGAGCGCACGCCAGTGTTATTTGTTTGCAGCATCCTCCTCCTCCCCACAGCGCGACTGAACAAGAGAAGAAATACAGCTCCACCCATCAGAACACCGACACGAGCTTCCCTAACCAGAAACCTTGACAAGCCACCTGTACAAACCCACACACAGCGAGGAAAAGCCACAATAAAGAGAACTCACAAACTGCCAGAATACAGAAAGGACACCCAAACTCAGCAATTTAAACAAGATGAAGAGACAGAGAATAGCCAGCAGATAAAGGAACAGGATAAATGCCCACCAAACCAAACAAAGAGGAAGAGATAGGAATCTACCTGATAAAGAATTAATAATGATAGTGAAATTGATCCAAAATCTTGAAATTAAAGTGGAATCACAGATAAATAGCTTGGAGACAAGGATTGAGAAGATGCAAGAAAGTTTTAACAAGGGCCTAGAAGAAATAAAAAGAGTCAATATATAATGAATAATGCAATAATTGAAATTAAAAACACTCTGGAGTCAACAAATAGTAGAATAACAGAGGCAGAAGATAGATTAGTGAATTAGAAGATAGAATGGTAGAAATAAATGAATCAGAGAGGATAAAGAAAACGAATTAAAGAAATGAGACAATCTCAGAGACCTCCAGGACAATATTAAACGCTACAACATTCGAATCATAGGGGTTCAGAAGAAGAAGACAAAGAAAGACCATGAGAAAATACTTGAGGAGATAATAGTGAAAACTTCCTAAAATGGGAAGGAAATAATCACCAAGTCCAAGAAACCCAGAGAGTACCAAACAGGATAAACCCAAGGAGAAACACCCCAAGACACATATTAATCAAATTAACAAAGATCAAACACAAAGAACAAATATTAAAAGCAGCAAGGGAAAAACAACAAATAACACACAAGGGAATTCCATAAGGATAACAGCTGATCTTTCAATAGAAACTCTTCAAGCCAGGAGGAATGGCAAGACATACTTAAAATGATGAAAGAAAATAACCTACAGCCCAGATTATTGTACCCAGCAAGGATCTCATTCAAGTATGAAGGAGAAATCAAAGCTTTTCAGACAAGCAAAGCTGAGAGAATTCTGCACCACCAAACCAGCTCTCCAACAAATACTAAAGGATATTCTCTAGACAGGAAACACAAAAACGGTGTATAAACTCGAACCCAAAACAATAAAGTAAATGGCAACGGGAACATACTTATCAGTAATTACCTTAAATGTAAATGGGTTGAATGCCCCAACAAAAGACAAAGACTGGCTGAATGGATACAAAAACAAGACCCCTACATATGTTGTCTACAAGAGACCCACCTCAAAACAGGGACACATACAGACTGAAAGTGAAGGGCTGGAAAAAGATTTTCCATGCAAATAGGGACCAAAAGAAAGCAGGAGTAGCAATACTCATATCAGATAAAATAGACTTTAAAACAAAGGCTGTGAAAAGAGACAAAGAAGGTCACTACATAATGATCAAAGGATCAATCCAAGAAGAAGATATAACAATTATAAATATATATGCGCCCAACACGGGAGCACCACAGTACGTAAGACAAATGCTAACAAGTATGAAAGGAGAAATTAACAATAACACAATAATAGTGGGAGACTTTAATACCCCACTTACACCTATGGATAGATCAACTAAACAGAAAATTAACAAGGAAACACAAACTTTAAACGATACAATAGACCAGTTAGACCTAATTGATATCTATAGGTCATTTCATCCCAAAACAATGAATTTCACCTTTTCTCAAGCGCACATGGAACCTTCTCCAGGATAGATCACATCCTGGGCCATAAAGCTAGCCTTGGTAAATTCAAAAAGATAGAAATCATTCCAAGCATTTTTTCTGACCACAATGCAGTAAGATTAGATCTCAATTACAGGAGAAAACTATTAAAAATTCCAACATATGGAGGCTGAACAACACGCTGCTGAATAACCAACAAATCACAGAAGAAATCAAAAAAGAAATCAAAATTTGCATAGAAACGAATGAAAATGAAAACACAACAACCCAAAACCTGTGGGACACGGTAAAAGCAGTCCTAAGGGAAAGTTCATAGCAATACAGGCGCACCTCAAGAAACAAGAAAAAGTCAAATAAATAACCTAACTCTACACCTAAAGCAACTAGAAAGGAAGAAATGAAGAACCCCAGGGTTAGTAGAAGGAAAGAAATCTTAAAATTAGAGCAGAAATAAACGCAAAAGAAACAAAAGAGACCATAGCAAAAATCAACAAACCAAAAGCTGGTTCTTTGAAAGGATAAATAAAATTGACAAACCATTAGCCAGACTCATCAAGAAACAAAGGAGAAAAATCAAATCAATAAAATTAGAAACGAAAATGGAGAGATCACAACAGACAACACAGAAATACAAAGGATCATAAGAGACTACTATCAACAATTATATGCCAATAAAATGGACAACGTGGAAGAAATGGACAAATTCTTAGAAAAGTACAACTTTCCAAAACTCGACCAGGAAGAAATAGAAAACCTTAACAGACCCATCACAAGCACGGAAATTGAAACTGTAATCAAAAACCTTCCAGCAAACAAAAGCCCAGGTCCAGACGGCTTCACAGCTGAATTCTACCAAAAATTTAGAGAAGAGCTAACACCTATCCTGCTCAAACTCTTCCAGAAATTGCAGAGGAAGGTAAACTTCCAAACTCATTCTATGAGGCCACCATCACCCTAATACCAAAACCTGACAAAGATGCCACAAAAAAGAAAACTACAGGCCAATATCACTGATGAACATAGATGCAAAAATCCTAAACAAAATTCTAGCAATCAGAATCCAACAACACATTAAAAAGATCATACACCATGATCAAGTGGGCTTTATCCCAGGGATGCAAGGATTCTTCAATATCCGCAAATCAATCAATGTAATACACCACATTAACAAATTGAAAACAAAAACCATATGATTATCTCAATAGATGCAGAAAAGCCTTTGACAAAATTCAACATCCATTTATGATAAAAACTCTCCAGAAAGCAGGAATAGAAGGAACATACCTCAACATAATAAAAGCTATATATGACAAACCCACTGCAAATATTATCCTCAATGGTGAAAAATTGAAAGCATTTCCTCTAAAGTCAGGAACAAGACAAGGGTGCCCACTTTCACCATTACTATTCAACATAGTTTTGGAAGTTTTGGCCACAGCAATCAGAGCAGAAAAAGAAATAAAGGAATCCAAATTGGAAAAGAAGAAGTAAAACTCTCACTATTTGCAGATGACATGATCCTCTACATAGAAAACCCTAAAGAGTCCACCAGAAAATTACTAGAACTAATCAATGACTACAGTAAAGTTGCAGGATATAAAATCAACACACAGAAATCCTTGCATTCCTATACACTAATAATGAGAAAACAGAAAGAAATTAAGGAAACAATTCCATTCACCATTGCAACAGAAAGAATAAAATACTTAGGAGTATATCTACCTAAAGAAACTAAAGACCTATATATAGAAAACTATAAAACACTGGTGAAAGAAATCAAAGAGGACACTAATAGATGGAGAAATATACCATGTTCATGGATTGGAAGAATCAATATAGTGAAAATGAGTATACTACCCAAAGCAATTTATAGATTCAACGCAATCCCTATCAAGCTACCAACAGTATTCTTCACAGAGCTAGAACAAATAATTTCACAATTTGTATGGAAATACAAAAACCTCGAATAGCCAAAGCGATCTTGAGAAAGAAGAATGGAACTGGAGGAATCAACCTACCTGACTTCAGGCTCTACTACAAAGCCACAGTTATCAAGACAGTATGGTACTGGCACAAAGACAGAAATATTGATCAATGGAATAAAATAGAAAGCCCAGAGATAAATCCACGCACATATGGACACCTTATCTTCGACAAAGGAGGCAAGAATATACAATGGATTAAAGACAATCTCTTTAACAAGCGGTGCTGGGAAATCTGGTCAACCACTTGTAAAAGAATGAAACTGGACCACTTTCTAACACCATACACAAAAATAAACTCAAAATGGATTAAAGATCTCAACGTAAGACCAGAACTATAAAACTCCTAGAGGAGAACATAGGCAAAACACTCTCCGACATACATCACAGCAGGATCCTCTATGACCCACCTCCCAGAATATTGAAATAAAAGCAAAAATAAACAAATGGGACCTAATTAACCTTAAAAGCTTCTGCACATCAAAGGAAACTATTAGCAAGGTGAAAAGACAGCCTTCAGAATGGGAGAAAATAATAGCAAATGAAGCAACCGACAAACAACTAATCTCAAAATATACAAGCAACTCCTACAGCTCAACTCCAGAAAATAAACGACCCAATCAAAAAATGGGCAAAGAACTAAATAGACATTTCTCCAAAAGACATACAGATGGCTAACAAACACATGAAAAGATGCTCAACATCACTCCTTATCAGAGAAATGCAAATCAAAACCACTATGAGGTACCATCTCACACCAGTCAGAATGGCTGCGATCCAAAAGTCTACAAATAATAAATGCTGGAGAGGGTGTGGAGAAAAGGGAACCCTCTTACACTGTTGGTGGGAATGCAAACTAGTACAGCCACTATGGAGAACAGTGTGGAGATTCCTTAAAAAACTGGAAATAGAACTGCCTTATGATCCAGCAACCCCACTGCTGGGCATACACTGAGGAAACCAGAAGGGAAAGAGACACGTGTACCCCAATGTTCATCGCAGCACTGTTTATAATAGCCAAGACATGGAAGCAACCTAGATGTCCATCAGCAGATGAATGGATAAGAAAGCAGTGGTACATATACACAATGGAGTATTACTCAGCCATTAAAAAGAATACATTTGAATCAGTTCTAATGAGGTGGATGAAACTGGAGCCTATTATACAGAGTGAAGTAAGCCAGAAGGAAAAACATAAATACAGTATTCTAACGCATATATATGGAATTTAGAAAGATGGTAACAATAACCCTGTGTACGAGACAGCAAAAGAGACACTGATGTATAGAACAGTCTTATGGACTCTGTGGGAGAGGGAGAGGGTGGGAAGATTTGGGAGAATGACATTGTAACATGTAAAATATCATGTAAGAAACGAGTTGCCAGTCCAGGTTCGATGCATGATACTGGATGCTTGGGGCTAGTGCACTGGGACAACCCAGAGGGATGGTATGGGGAGGAGGAGGGAGGAGGGTTCAGGATGGGGAACACAAGTATACCTGTGGTGGATTCATTTTGATATTTGGCAAAACTAATACAATTATGTAAAGTTTAAAAATAAAATAAAATTTAAAAAAAAAAAAAGCATAGACTCTAATAGGGATAAACAGTTGGCATATAAAATTTATTACTCTCGGAAATTTGAAGTGAAAAGTAAAAAAGTGGTTCTACTTTTTTCCACAAAAAAAAAAAAAAAGAAAGAAAGAGACACATGTACCCCAATGTTCATCACAGCACTGTTTATAATAGCCAGGACATGGAAGCAACCTAGATGTCCATCAGCAGACGAATGGATAAGAAAGCTGTGGTACATATATGCAATGGAGTATTACTCAGCCAATAAAAAGAATACATTTGAATCAGTTCTAATGAGGTGGATGAAACGGGAGCCTATTATACAGAGTGAAGTAAGCCAGAAAGAAAACACCAGTACAGTATACTAACACATATATACGGAATTTAGAAAGAAGGTAATGATAACCCTGTATGCGAGACAGCGAAAGAGACACTGATGTATAGAACAGTCTTTTGGACTCTGTGGGAGAGGAGAGGGTGGGATGATTTGGGAGAATGGCATTGAAATATGTATAATATCATATATGAAATGAGTTGCCAGTCCAGGTTTGATGCACGATGCTGGATGCTTGGGGCTGGTGCGTTGGGACGGCCCAGGGGGATTGTATGGGGAGGGGGGAGGGAGGAGGGTTCAGGATGGGAAGCACGTGTATACCTGAAATTTTTTTTAATTTAAAAAAAAAAAAAAACCCTAGTCAATACTGAAAAGAAAAACATAATTTTGGCAATAAAGAATTTCAGTGAAAAAAAAAAAAAAATCTGGGTACGTGGGACTTTCAGCCAACTGAAATAAATTGACCTTCAACTGGAAAAAAAAAAAAAAAGAATATTTTGAGTTTCTTAAACAATGAGTATGAACACAATTTGAAGCCTCATACTGCCATTTACTAATTGTGTGAATCTGATCAGTTAACCTCTCTGTGACTCAGTTACATCTTCTGTTGAAAATTAGTATAATAATTATGCTTTCTTCAGGAATTTTTTTTTAGAGTGAACTAATTTAATCTATGCAAAATACTTGGGATAGTGTCTGGTACAAAGTAAGTGTTGTGTAAGTGTTTCTGTTATAATTTTGTACAGACTTTCAAAAGTGTTAAAATGAAAATTAAAAAAAAAAAAAAAGATACTGACAGTACAATTCACCAGTATTATTATTTACAAAATTTAACTTGTACTTATTTAGTTCTATGAAGTTTTATTACATGTTTATGTATTTACCACCACAGTCAAGATACAGAACAGTTTCAACTGTTTCCTTTTATAAATCCCCTTGTACCCCTCACCACTATCTAACCTTTGGCAAGCAATGATCTATTTTTCATTTCTAAATCTTTGTCATTTAAAAATATTATATAAATGGATTCAGAGAGCATAGTCTTTTGGGAATGACTTTTTCACTCAGCATTATTCACTGAAGATTAACCTAAGTTGTGGTGTGTACTAATAATTCTTTTTTTTTTTTTTTAAGTTGTGACGTGCAGAATCTTTAGTTATGGCATGCGGAATCTAGTTTCCTAACCAGGGATTGAACCCGGGTGCTCTTCATTGTGAGTGCAGCAGCTTGGTCACTGGACCACCAAGGAATTCCCGAATAATTCACTCTTTTTGTTGCTGAGTGCTATGCCATGGTATGGATTTATTCAGCACAATAGGTTTTTGACTATTCACCCATTGCAGGACATTCAAGTTGATTCTAGTTTTTGGCTATTATAATTAAGTTACCATGAACATTCATGTACAAATTTTTGCATGAACATAAATTTTTATTTCTCTTGAGTAAATGTTCAGAGTGCAATTTCTGAGTTTTATGATAATTTGTTATTTAAGAAACTATTAAATTTCTTCCCATAGTGGCTGTACAATTTTGCACTTCTACCAGCAATATGAATGATTCATCTTCTCCCCATACATTTAAGCACTTCTTTGTTCTGATATCACAAGATGTTTCAAGTTTATCTTGCATTTTTTGTGCCTCAGTCCTAGAATTAGAGTACTCAGAGAAGGCAATGGCACCCCAGTCCCATGGATGGAAGAGCCTGGTAAGCTGCAGTCCATGGGGTTGCTTAGAGTCGGACACGACTGAGCGACTTCACTTTCACTTTTCACTTTCATGCATTGGAGAAGGAAATGGGAATCCACTCCAGTGTTCTTGCCTGGAGAATCCCAGGGACGGGGGATCCTGGTGGGCTGCCGTCTATGGGGTTGCACAGAGTCGTACACGACTGAAGCGACTTAGCAGCAGCAGCAGCCTAGAATTAACTTCTTTTCCAAATGCTCTGCTTTTTTTTTTTTTAAGGATATTTATCAATATCTAGGCTTCTGGATACTCTGATTTCTCCCACATCCTCTTAGAAGACAGACTATTAAATATTTGTAAGTATTCTATGCTGCACACACACACGTGTGTATGTGTTTGTGCATGTATACTTATTCTAAAAAAAAATGAGTAGTACATACAGACACCACTGATTGTAATTTAATATAATAAGTTTATTTTAGTCTTTCTTGTTCCTTTCTTATTTGTAAAATTTTCCCCCAACAATCAGAAATCTTGCTCTCCTTATCTATACTAAACTCACTGTTTGTTTAATTTCAGAATACACATGAAGTAATTACAGACTTCATAACATATTCTTGTATATAAAAAAAATTACTAACTAGATTGTAGTATTTCAATGTAATTCTTTTTGCCTTTAGCAAAATACTGCTTTCCAAAATTAATTACTAGTTATTCTCTTCCCAATACTCTTCAATGAGGTCATGCTATTCATTCAGTTCAGTTCAGTTGCTCAGTAGTGTCTTACTCTTTGCGACACCATGAACCGCAGCACGCCAGGCCTCCCTGTCCATCACCAACTCCCAGAGTCCATCCAAACCCATGTCCGTTGAGTCGGTGATGCCATCCAACCATCTCATCCTCTGTCGTCCCCTTCTCCTCCTGCCCTCAATCTTTCCTAGCATCAGGGTCTTTTCAAATGAGGCAGCTCTTCACATCAGGTGGCCAAAGTATTGGAGTTTCAGCTTCAACATCAGTCCTACCAATGAACACCCAGGACAGATCTCCTTTAGGATGGACTGGTTGGATCTCCTTGCCGTCCAAAGGACTCTCAAGAGTCTTCATCAACTGATGTGTGAGTGAATGAAATCGCTTAGTCGTGTCCAACTCTTTGCGACCCCGTGGACTGTAGCCCACCCGGTTCCTCTGTCCATGGGATTCTCCAGGCAAGAATACTGGATTGGATTGCCATTTCCCTCTCCATGGGAATCTTCCCGACCCAGGGATCGAACCCTGGTCTCCCGCGTTGCAGGCAGACGCTTTAACCTTTGAGCCACCAGTGTGTATGTGCTTCAATTAGAACACTAAATTTAATTCAGGGGAACTTATGGGTCAGAGTTAAGTGCATAAATAGCATTAGTAGATATTTTCAAATTTTCTTTTTTAAGGGTTCAGTCAACTTGCATTTCCATCTGCATTGTATGAGTGTCTATTTCTCCACAGCATTGCCAAGATAATTTTAGTTTTGTCAGTCTAATATGTCATTAATGGTTTCTTAGTATTCTTTTATTGGCATTTCCTCATTATGAGTGAGTTTGTGAGCTATTTTGTATATTTCTGCAAATGATATCTTCATATTAGTTTTCATATTAGTTTTCTACTAAGTTGTTAATCTTTTCTCCTTCAAATTTTTATGTAATGAAACATATAAAACTTTTGTTTTATTGGCTCAGGATTTTGAGCTATATTAGATAGAATTTCCCTACACCTAAGAGAAATAGATGGGGAAAGAGTGGAAACAGTGTCAGACTTTATTTTTTTGGGCTCCAAAATCACTGCAGATGGTGATTGCAGCCATGAAATTAAAAGATGCTTACTTCTTGGAAGGAAAGTTATGACCAACCTACATAGCATATTCAAAAGCAGAGACATTACTTGGCCAACAAAGGTCCGTCTAGTCAAGGCTATGGTTTTTCCAGTGGTCATGTATGGATGTGAGAGTTGGACTGTGAAGAAGGCTGAGCGCTGAAGAATTGGTGCTTTTGAACTGTGGTGTTGGAGAAGACTCTTCAGAGTCCCTTGGACTGCAAGAAGAGCCAACCAGTCCATTCTAAAGGAGATCAGCCCTGGGTGTTCTTTGGAAGGAATGATGCTAAAGCTGAAACTCCAGTACTTTGGCCACCTCATGCGAAGAGTTGACTCATTGGAAAAGACTCTGATGCTGGGAGGGCTTGGGGGCAGGAGGAAAAGGGGACGACAGAGGATGAGATGGCTGGATGGCATCACTGACTCGATGGACGTAAGTTTGAGTGAACTCCGGGAGTTGGTGATGGACAGGGAGGCCTGGCGTGCTGAGATTCATGGGGTCACAAATAGTTGGACACGACTGAGTGAATGAACTGAAGGAAGAATATGTCTCTACTTTCTTACAGTACTTGTAATTTAGTCATGTGTATGGTGTTAGATGTGGATCTAATTTTAACTTTTTGCAAATAGCTACCCAGTTGTCCCAGAATTATTTATTTAAAAGTCTGTCTTAATGGTCTGTAATTTTAATCACTTCCATTTAAAATTTTTTTCTAGAAATGGAATTTTAGCTTGATAGTATTTTTATTTTCAGCTTCTTGAAGACGTAATTCCATTGCTTTTTGGTTTCCATTATTTATGCTGAAAAGTCATCTGTAATTTATTGTCTCTGTGTATCCAGTGTATTTTAATTTCTCTGGCTTTTTGACTAATTGCACTTAAAAAAGAAACCGTAATTTGTGATGTGCCTACCTGTGATTTTCTTTCGGTTCATAGTTTTGGGGATTACTGGTCTTGAATTTTTTGATTTGGTATCCAAAATGAAAAGTTTTGGCCATTACTTTTTGAAATAATTGTCTGCTTTCACTTTCAGTGCTCCAATTACATGCATGTGAGACTTTTTGATATTATTCCACAAACCTTGGTCACTTTATTCTCTTATTTTACTCATTTTTTTTCTATTTGCATTTCTGTTTATATTTTTGACCTGTTTTATTTTCACTCATTCTTTTCTTTGTTGTTTCTACCCTGCCCATTTAAAGAATTCTTTATTTCTTTTGTTTAATTTTCAATTCTAGTATTTCTATTTGATTCTTTTTTCATAATTTCCATGTCTCTACTGAAGATACCAATTGCTTTATATATTTTGTCCACCTATTCCACAATCGTTTGGCATTTTTTAAAAAACATCATGGGTATTTTATTTTTTAATTTGAAAAAATTTTTTACAATTTTTAAGGTTGTTCTTTTTCTTCTGTTACTGTCATGTTTAACTCTTTACAACCCCATGAACTGCATAACTCCAGGCTTCCCTGTCCTTCACTATCTCCTGGAGTTTACTCAAACTCATGTCCATTGAGTCAGTGATTCCATCCAATCATCTCATCCTCTGTCATCCCCTTCTCCTCTTGCCTTCAATCTTTTCTAGCATCAGTGTTTTTTCCAATGAGTTGGCTCTTTGCATCAAGTGGTCAAAATATTGGAGCTTCAGCTTCAGCATCAGTCCTTCCAGTGAATATTCAAGGTTGATTTCCTTTAGGATTGACTGGTTTGATCTTTTTGCTGTCCAAGGGACTCTCAAGAGCCTTCTTCAGCACCACAATTCAGAAGCATAAATTCTTCAGTGCTCTCAGCCTTCTTTATGGTCCAACTCTTACAACCATACATGACTACTGAAAAAAAAACAAACAAACAAACAAAAAAAAAAACACATAGCTTTGACTGTACTAACCTTTGCTGACAAAATGATACCTTTGCTTCTTAATGAACTGTCTAGGTTTGTCATAACTTTTCTTCTAAGGAGCAAGTGTCTTTTAATTTTGTGGCTGCAGTCACCATCCACAATAATTTTGGAGTGCATGAAAATAAAATCTGTCACTGTTTCTGCTTTTTTACTATCTATCTTTTAGATGTATCTGTAATCTTTCAAAGATTACATACCATTTAAAATTATTACAAAATATTGTCTGTATTCCCCAATTGTACTATACATCCTTAACCTATCTTACACAGAATAATTTTTATCTCTCATTCTCTCTCATTCCTGTATGCCCCTCTTCCCCACTTCCACTTGCAACCATTATTTTTGCCTCTATATCTGTGAGTCCACTTCTTTTTTTATATTCTTTATATTACACATATAACTAATATTATACAGTATTTTCATTCTCTTTCTGAAATATTTCACTTAGCATAATGTTCTCTATGTCAATTCACGTTGTTACAAGTGGCAAAATTTTATTCTTTTTTATGACTGGGGGGTAACCCATTGTGTATATATTTGTGTATACATATTAGCAATGTTGAATATCTTTTCATGTGCCTGTTGCTTATTTGCATAATTGTAGCAATATTTTTTAATATGTCTCCTAAAGTAAAGGAAATAAAAGCAAAAATAAATAAGCAGGGCCTAATTAAACTTATAAGTTTTTTCACAGCACGGAAACCATCAACAAAACAAAAAGACAATCTACTGAGTAAGAGAGAATATTTGGAAATGATATGACTGATAAGAAATCAATACCAAACATATATAAACAGCTCAAATAACTCACGATAAACACACACACACACACACACACACACAACTTGATTGAAAATTGAACTGAAGGACAGAATGGACATTTTTCCAAAGAGGGCATGCAGATGGCTAACAGGCACATGAAAAGAAGTTCAACATTGCTAATCACCAGGCAAATGCAAATCAAAACCACAATGAGATATCACCTCATACCTTTCAAAATGGTTATCATCAAAAAGAACACAAATAACAAATGTTGATGAGGATATGGAGAAAGGGGAACCCTAGTACACTGCTCTTGGGAAAGTAAATTGGTATTTCCACTGTGGAAAACAGCATGGCAGTTTCTGAAAAATAATTAAAAATAGAACTACTATATGATCCAGCAATTTGACTCTTGAATATATATCTAAAAATGACCTCACTAATTCAGAAAGAATCACAGATATTTTAGGTTTTTTGTCTGATAATGCCAACTTCAGCATCAGCTTTGATTCTACTTGAATTGATTATTTCTCTTATTGTCCATGGGTCATATCTTCTTTGGGCATCCATATGTACTGTAATTATTTACATTATGCCAGATCTTTTATATATTAAAAAATAGACACTGAAGTAAATAATAGTCACTCAAAGAAACAGGACACATTCTTTGTCATGTCATGCTTCTAGAATGGCTGCTTGGTTTTACTCAGTTCCCTTTTGGCTTCATTTACTCATTCTACAGGGATTTCTTTTCTGCATGACTTAAAATCTGAGCACTGGTAAGTTTCCACAGTTCTCATTATGATTTAAAGTTGAGCCACCAGCTTTCTTAACTATAAAAAAAAGTCTTTTCTGCATTACAGCTGGCTGCCATCTTATTAAGTAATTGGGGAATTTTTATTGCTCTGGTACCAGAGTCAACTTTCTGTATCTTGGGAATTTATCTCATCCCTGTTTCTCTGGCCCCCTTTTTTTGAAGTAGAAATACCCTGAAATTGATGAAGATCTTCAATGCCTCAAAGGGGTTTCTCTCAATTCTTTTGCCATTTTTCCATATCTTTGATAGATCAATTCCAAAAGGGCCTCAGGTGGATTTTCTCACGCCTTTTTTCTCTTATATGAAGTATAACTGACTTTCACTGGGAGTAAATGTCTTGTCTTTCACAAGATCTCTCTTTCTCTCTCTCTGTTCTCCTGTTCTTAGATCAGGTGCCTGAAGTATTGGAGCTTCCGCTTCAGCATCAGTCCTTCCAAAGTTCAAAAGCATCAATTCTTTGGTCCTCAGCTTTCATGGTCCAACTCTCACATCTGTACATGACTACTGGAAAAACCATAGCTTTTACTAGATTGACCTTTGTTGGCAAAGTGATGTCTCTGCTTTATTAATATACACCTAGGATTGTCATAGCTTTTCTTTCAAGGAGCAAATGTCTTTTAATTCATGGCTACGGTCACAGTCCGCAGTGATTTTGGAGCCCAAGAAAACAAAGTCTGTCACTGGTTCCATTTCCCCATCTATTTACCATGAAGAGATGGGACAAGATGCTATCTTAGTTTTCACTCTCTTTCATCTTCTTGAAAACTCTTAATTCCCTCTTGGGGAACTAAATGACCTATCCTGGTCATTAAGAAAAATTTGTACAGTTCTTCTGTGTATTCTTGCCATCTCTTCTTAATATCTTCTGCTTCTATTAGGTCCTTGCTCTTTCTGTCCTTTTCTGTGCCCATCTTTGCATAAAATGTTCCCTTGGTATCTCTAATTTTCTTGAAGTGATCTCTAGTCTTTCCCATTCTATTTTTTTCTCCTCTGTTTCTTTGCATTGTTCACTTAAGAAGGCCTTCTTATCTCTCCTTGCTGTTCTTTGGAACTCTGCATTCAGATGGGTATGTCTTTTTCTCCTTTACCTTTCACTTTTCTTCTTTCCTCAGCTATTTGTAAGGTCTCCTCAGACAATCATTTTGCCTTCTTTTTCTTTGGGATGGTTTTGATCACCATCTGTAAGTGAGATGGCAGGGTAGAAGGATGTGTGCTCATCTTCTCCTATGAAACCACCAAAATCACAACTAGTTGCTAAAAAACCATTGATGGGAGAATGTTGGAATTCATCAAAAAAAAAAAAAAATACCCCACATCTAAGGGCAAAGGACAAACCACAACAGGACAGTAGGAGGAGCAAATGGAGTTTAAAATCAAACTTCATATCCACCAGAGACTCTTGAAGGGCACAAACAAAACATTGTGTGCAACAGAACCCAGGGAAAGGAGCAGTGACCTCTATAAGAGACTGAGCCAGACCTGCCTTTGAATGTTTGAGGTTCTCCTGCAGAGGCATGTATCAGCAGTGACCTGCTGGGGGAATAGGGGCTCTGGCAGCAGTAACCCTAGGAGGTGTGGTATATGGCAACCTCCTCCCCTTGCAGGAGGTTGCCGTTAGCCCCCCTCTCCCCACCTAGAGCTCAGGGTGAGGAATCCAGAAACTGGAGAATGACTATACCAAAGAAGTTCTCACAGTGTTGTGAAAGTTCTAGTCCCTACAACAAACTTCCCAACCTGGGGATCCAGCAAAGGGACTGAGAATCCCCAGGGTATCCGACTTTGAAGATCCGTGGAATTTGATTACAGAATGCCCACAGAGCTGCGGAAACAGAGACTCTTGGAGGGTACAAATAAAACCTGGGTCATGAGGACCCAGGATAAAGGAGCAGTGACCCCACAAAAGACTGGGCCAGACTGGTCTGTGAGTGTTTGGGAGTCTCTAGCAGAGGTGTGGGTTGACAGTGGCCTGCCACAGGGTTAAAGGCACTAAGAGCAGCAGTCATGGGAGCTGATGTGTGCTGGCATGAGTCCTTTTAGACAAGGTCACTATTACCCCTACCATAGCTTTACCTCAGGTCAAACTACAGGGAGGGAACATAGCCCCACCATCAGCAGAAAATTGGGTTAAAGATTTACTGAGCATGGCCTTACCCATCAGAGCAAGACTCTGTTTCCCCCACAGCCAGTGCTTCCCATCAGGAAGCTTGCACAAGCTTCTTATCCTCATCCATCAGAGGAAAGACAGAATGAAAATGATAACCACAGAAAACTAAACAAAATTATCACATGGATCACAGCTTTGTGTAACTTAGTGAAACTATGAACCATGCCATGTAGCACTACCCAAGACAAACGTGTCATTGTGGAGAGTTCTGACAAAACGTAGTCCACTGGAGAAGGGAATGGCAAACCACTTCAGAATTCTTGCCTTGATAACTCCATGGACAGTATGAAAAGTCAAAAAGATAACACTGAAAGATGAGCCCCCCACCCCACCCCCAGGTACGTAGGTATCCAATATGCTGCTTCAGAAGAGTGGAGATATAGTTCCAGAAGGAATGAAGAGGCTGAGCCACAGTGGAAACAACACCCTGCTGTCAATGTGCCTGGTGGTGAAAGTAAAGTCTGATGCTGTGAAGAACAATATTGCATAGGAACCTGGAATGTTAGGTCCATGAATCAAGGTAAATCGGAAGTGGTCACACAGGAGATGGCAAGGGTAAACATCGACATTTTAGGAATCAGTAAACTATAATGGACAGAAATTTAATTCAGGTGACCATTATATCTACTACTGTGGGCAAGAATCCCTTAGAAGAGACGGAGTAGCCCTCATAGTCAACAAGAGAGTCTGAAACGCAGTGCTTGGGTGCAATCTCACAAATGACAGAATGATCTCAGTTCATTTCCAAGGCAAATTATTCAATATCAGAGTAATTTAAGTCAATGTCCCAACCACTAAAGCTAAAGAAGCTGAAGTTGAACAGTTCTATAAAGACCTACAAGACCTTCTAGAACTAACAGCAAAACGTGACCTTTTTTTCATCATAGGGGACTGAAATGCAAAAGTAGAAGGTCAAGAGATACCTGGAGTAACAGGCAAGTTTGGCCTTGGAGTACAAAATGAAGCAGGGCAAAGCCTAACAGTTTTGCCATGAGAACTTAATGGTCATAACAAACACCCTTTTCCAACAACACAAGAGAAAACTTTACATATAGACATCATCAGATGATCAATACCGAAATCAGATTGATTATATTCTTTGCAGCCAAAGATGGAGAAGCGCTATACAGTCAGCAAAAACAAGACTCGGAGCTGACTGTGGCTCAGATCATGAACTCCTTATTGCAAAATTCAATCTTGAATTGAACGAAGTTAGGAAAACTGGCCATTCAGTTATGATATAAATCAAATCCCTTATGATTATACAGGTGAAGTGACAAATAGATTCAAGGGCTTATATCTAATAGAGTGCCTGAAGACCTATGGATGGAGGTTCATAACATTTTGTAGATCATCCAGATTATTTTGATCATTCAAATAAGATCAGTAGTCCCCTGAATTTCCACCTACCATGTTAATCTTGGGACCAAAAATATGCCTGCATGGAGAGATCCATAACCCACTCATGCTAGCATTTTGTCTCACATTGAAGTACCCCATGCCATGTTATAGGAATAAATGGGGATTACTTTTAATATTCTCCACAACTACTATGAAATCTCATTTTTCATTAAATACATATTGTAAAATTTTATTATACATTTATTTTCTTGACATTTTATCTAAGTTTTCTGTAAGGATTAATGTATACTATATGTACAGTATGCAGTGTGTGAAATGTCACTTCTTTTCAACAAATAATTCCTAACCCTCATAATTAGTTTAGAATTTGTTTGGATTTGTTGTTCACATCTCTAGTCAAAACTTACTATAGAGATATAATTTTAGATTTGTACTTTCAGAACCATGAAACTCTAACTAATTAAAATTCTTGTTGTTCAGTCACTAAGTAGTGTCTGACTCTGTGACCCCATGGCCTGTAGCAGGCCAGGCTCCTCTGTCCTCCACTATCTCAGAGTTTGCTCAAAGTTATGTTCATTGAGTTTCTGATGCTGTATAACCCTCTCATCCTCTGCAGACATTTTCTCCATTTGCCTTCAATATTTCTCACCATCAGAGTTTTTTCCAGTGAGTCGGGTTTTCACATCAAGTGGCCAAAATATTGGAGATTCATCATCAGTCCTTCCAGTGAATATTCAGGGTTGGTTTCCTTTAGGATTGACTTGTTGATATACTTGCAGTCCAAGGGACCTCAAGAGTCTTCTCCAGAATCAAAACTTGAAAGCATCAGTTATTCAGTGCTCAGTCCTCTTTATGGTCCAACTCTCCTATCCATACATGATGACTGGAAAAAACAGCTTAACTATATGGACTTTGTTGGCAAAGCAATAGCTCTGCTTTTTATATGCTGTCTAGGTTTGCCATTGCTTTCCTTCCAGGGAGCAAGTGTCTTTTAATTTCATGGCTGAAATTCATAGTCCACAGTGATTTTGGAGCCCAAGAAAATAAAATCTGTTATTGCTTCCACCTTTCCCCCTTCTATTTGCCATAAGTCATGGGACCAGATGTCATGATCTTAACTTTTTGAATGTTGAGCTTTAAGCTAGCTGTTTCACTCTCCTCTTTCAACCTTATCAGGAGGCTCTTTAATTCCTCTTTGCTTTCTGCCATTAGGGTGATACCATCTTCATATCTAGTGTTTTTGATATTTCTACTGGCAGTCTTGATTCCAGCTTGTGCTTCATCCAGCCCAGCGTTTCTCATGATGTACTCTGCATATAAGTTAAATAAACAGGGTGACAATATACAGCTTTGTCATACTTCCTTTCCAATTTAAACCAGTCAGTTGTTCCATGTCAGATTCTAGCTGTCGTTTCTTGACCTGCATACGGATTTCTCAGCAGGCAGGTAAGATGGTCTGGTGTTCCCATCTCTTTAAGAATTTTTCAGTTTGTTGTGATCACACAACCCTAGCTTAGTCAATGAAGCAGAAGTAGATGTATTTGTGGAATTCCCTTGCTTTCCCCATGATCCAACAGATGTTTGTAATTTGGTCCCTGTTTCCTATGCCTCTTCAAACCCAACTTGTATGTCTGGTAGTTCTCATTTCACATAGTTTTGAAGCCCGGCTTGAATGCGTTTGAGCACTATCTTGCTAGCATGTGAAATGGGTACAATTGTGCAGGAATTTGAATCTTCTTTGACATTACCTTTCCTTGAGGTTGGAATGAAAACTGACTTTTTCCAGTTCTTTGGCCACTGCTTAGTTTTCCAAATTTGATTATATATTGGGTGCAGAACTTTAACAGCATCATCTTTTAGTATTTGTATAGCTCAGGTACAATTCTGCCACATCCACTACGTTTGTTTGCAGTAATACTTCCTAAGGCCCCCTTAACTTCACACTCCAGGATGTCTGGCTTTAGGTGAGTAAACACACCATCGTGGTTGTCTCGGTCATTACGACCTTTCTTATATAGTTTTTCTGTGTATTCTTGCCACCTCTTCTTAATATCTCTGCTTCTATTAGATCCTTATAGTTTCCATTCTGTATCATGCTCATCCTCTCATGAAATATTTTCTTGATATCTCTAGTCTTGAATAGATCTTTAGTCTTTCCCATTCTGTTGTTTTCCTCTATTTCTCTGCACTGTTCATTTAAAAATCTTTATCTCTCCTTGTTGTTCTCTGGAACTCTGCATTCAGTTGAGTGTACCTTTTCATTTTTCCCTTGCCTTTCACTTCTTTCCTTGGCTATTTTTAAAGCCTTCTCAGACAACACTTTACCTTCTTGCATTTCTTTTTCTTGAAAGTGGTTTTGGTCTCTGTGTCCTATACAATGTTACGGACCTCCAGCCATAGGTCTTCAAGGACTCTGTCTACCAGATTTAACCACTTGAATCTATTCATCACCTTATATAATCATAAGGAATTTGATTTAGGTCATACTTGAATGGCCTAGTGATTTTCCCTACTTTTTTCAACTTAAGTCTGAATTTTGCAATGTGGAGCTCAAGATCTGAGCCACAGTCAGCTCTAGGTCTTATTTTTTTCTGACTATATAGAGCATCCAAGGCCAAGCTTGCCTGTTACTCCAGGTATCTCTTGACTTTCTACTTTTGCATTCCAGTCCTCTGATGAAAAGGACATCATTTTTGGTGTTAGTTGTAGAAGGTGCTGTATGTCCTCATAGAACTTATTCAGCTTCAGCTTCTTCAGCATCAATGGTTGGGACATAGACTTAGATTACTCTGATATTGAATGGTTTGCCTTAGAAACAAACCAAGGCCATCCTATCATTTTTGAGATTGCACCCAGGTACTGCATTTTAGACTCTTTTATTGACTATGAGGCTAGCCCATTTCTTCTAAGGGATTCTTCCCACAGTAGTGTACATAAGGGTCATCTGAATTAAATTCATCCATTCCTGTCCATTTTAGTTCACTGATTCCTAGGCTGTTGATGTTCAATGTTGCCATCTCCTGTTTGACAACATCCAGTTTACCTTAATTCATGGACATAACCTTCCAAATTCAGATGCAATATTGTTCTTTGCAGCATCAGACTTTACTGTCACCACCAGACACATCCATAACTGAGTGTCCTTTTCACTTTTGCCCAGTTGCTTAATTCTTTCTTGAGCTGTCAGTAATTACCCTCCAGTCTTTCACAGTAGCATATTAGACACCCTCTAACCTTGGTGGCTCATCTTCTGGTATCATATCTTTTTGCCTCTTCATACTGTTCTTTGGGCTCTTGCAGCAAGAAAACTGGAATGGGTTGCCATTTTTTATTCCACTGGACCATGTTTTGTCAAAATTCTTCACTATGACCCATCTGTCTTGGGTGGCCCCATAGCTTCATTGAGTTATGCAAGCTTCTTTACTACAACAAGGCTGTGATCCATGAATGGGAAATTAAAATATTGTCTGAGTGTTTATATGTAATGGAACCACTCTTATTTTACAAATATTTTTTTCTCCATTGTCTCTATTTGCAGCCTTGCAGCAGTCTCCTCACAATGTAATGTTGCCATTGGGATACCTATGTCTGTTTGACTTCCTACTGTTTTAGAGATATCTAAATTTCTGAAAGAGATGGGAATACCAGACCACCTGACCTGCCTCTTGAGAAACCTATATACAGGTCAGGAAGCAACAGTTAGAACTGGACATGGAACAACAGACTGGTTCCAAAAAGGAAAAGGAGTATGTCAAGGCTGTATATTGGTACCCTGCTTATTTAACTTCTATGCAGAGTATGTCATGAGAAACGCTGGGCTGGAAGAAGCACAAGCTGGAATCAAGATTTCCAGGAGAAATATCAATAACCTCAGATATGCAGATAACACCACTCTTATGGCAGAAAGTGAAGAGGAACTAAAAAGCCTCTTGATGAAAGTGAAGGAGGAGAGTGAAAAAGTTGGCTTAAAGCTCAACATTCAGAAAACAAAGATCATGGCATCCGGTCCCATCACTTCATGGGAAATAGATGGGGAAACAGTGGAAACAGTGTCAGACTTTATTTTGGGGGGCTCCAAAATCACTGCAGATGGTGATTGCAGCCATAAAATTAAAAGACGCTTACTCCTTGGAAGAAAAGTTATGACCAACCTAGACAGCATATTCAAAAACAGAGACATTACTTTGCCAACAAAGGTCTGTCTAGTCAAGGCTATGGTTTTCCCAGTAGTCATGTATGGATGTGAGAGTTGGACTGTGAAGAAAGCTGAGCGCTGAAAAATTGATGCTTTTGAACTGTGGTGTTGGAGAAGACTCTTGAGAGTCCCTTGGATTGCAAGGAGATCCAACCAGTCCATTCTGAAGGAGATCATCCCTGGGTGTTCTTTGGAAGGAATGATGCTAAAGCTGAAACTCCAGTACTTTGGCCACCTCATGCGAAGAGTTGACTCATTGGAAAAGACTCTGATGCTGGGAGGGATTGGGGGCAAGAGGAGAAGGGGACGACAGAGGATGAGATGGCTGGATGGCATCACCTACTCGATGCACGTGAGTCTGAGTGAACTCCGGGAGTTGGTGATGGACAGGGAGGCCTGGCGTGCTGCAATTCATGGGGTTGCAAAGAGTCGGACACGACTGAGTGACTGAACTGATTGACTGACTGATGTGTGAGTGAATGAAATCGCTTAGTCGTGTCCAACTCTTTGCGACCCCGTGGACTGTAGCCCACCAGGTTCCTCCGTCCATGGGATTCTCCAGGCAAGAATACTGGATTGGATTGCCATTTCCTTCTCCATGGGAATCTTCCCGACCCAGGGATGGAACCCTGGTCTCCCGCATTGCAGGCAGATGCTTTAACCTCTGAGCCACCAGTGTGTATGTGCCTCAATTAGAACACTAAAGCTTCTCTGCCTTGCATTAGAGTCAATTTGATGTTTGGATATATATTTCTCCCCCTACCAAGATGAGATTGTTTAAAGTCGGGGACTGATCTACTTCAACTTTGTATTCAGGATTCCCCAAACAGGCCATATAGCTTGTTCACTATGCAAATGTGCTTCATCAACATGGCAAGTCAATGTTGAAATGATTGCTAGGACTACTAATCAAACTTTGTGAACTGTTCCAAGGCTTGAAGAAAAGTATGAGTTACTATTCCTCTGCTAAACTTCTCCTGAGGCGGTGCCCTTTTTTTTAACTCCAGAAAAGCCTAGTAAATCTGTGTACAGTCCATTGCATAGTAGGTTCCTAATACACATTTTCAAGTTTAATTTTGTCCATGGAAACTTTAAAGTTACGGCTCTACCTCTTTGTTAGTGTTCTTGGAGACCAAAAAATTCTGTCAGGAGTCCCTTAGCTTGATTTTCTAAAAAGCCTTTTCCATGAATGTGAGCACCTCTATTGTATTCCCATGCTATCAGATCTTGCACTCTATAGTTATGTCAGCAAGGGCTGGAGACATAATACACACATACTCATAGGAAAAAAATTTTCACCATTCACACCAAACATATCTCTGACTTTCTTGAGATCAACTTCAAAACAACAATGAAAATTTTCTCCTACTGACCCTTTCTTCCAAGGTCTATTATGTAAGTAATAAACCTTCATAAAAGAATATGAAAGGATATTTCCTTTATTTGTAGAACTTATATACAGTGTGTCTCGAAAAAAGCTATGAATATGGTTAATCCAAGCACTGTTAAATCCTAAATAATTTACAGAGTTTTAAGCACACATTTACTCACATATTGAATTTGTATGAGATAGTGATCCCATATTGATTTGCAATAAGAAAGCACACTTATGGATTACCTACTTTGCATCATTTCTTGTCCCTGGTATGAGTATATATTAAAAGAGAATAAGACATAGGTTCTGCCCATAGAAATACTATAATTTAGTTAGAATGGATGTGAGAGACATACTTTCCAGTTCTTTTGCAGCAAGGACTGTTTGATAATGAGCTTCTTGTCTCATTATCTGTATTCATGGAAAACTGACAAATTTGACTCAAGATTCCATGGGAAGAAGGACTTTTCTCTTGTGAAAATCTAATTCCTGCTGAAGATTTGATTAATTTATCTTCTGATTTCTCAGGACCTTACCTCAGCAGTTATCCCCTCTCTCACTCTTTTCTTTCTAATTTTTAATTTTTTAGCTGCACCACTTAGTATGTGGGATTTTAGTTCCCCAGCCAGGGATTGAACCTGTGCCCCCTGCATTAGAAGCTTTAGAAATCTCTTGTAAAATTGGGGAATCGTATGATAAAGCCATTATCCAATTTGTTAAATTCCTTCTGGCAGGGAATTAGTAAAATAAAGCAATGAGGAAACTGCCATCTCACTCTTCATTATAAATGTGTTTAAATTAGAAAAAAAAGAATAGACTCACAGAGCTTCTATTCTGAATCAATAACTCTTTGAATGAGAAAGTCATTATCTTACATCATCCATAAACAGCATTCAATATTATCTAAGAGGATAATAATAAATGAGAACATTTATGGCTGTCACCATTGCAGGTGGAAGGGCACTCCTGCCATGTGGTGAGTGGAGACCAGAGGTGCTTCTCAATACCCCTCAGGGCACAGAACACTCCACATCACAGAGTCATCCAGCTCCAGATGTCAGCAATGCTGAGGTAGAGAAACGATGGTCTAGGACATTACCTGACTCTCCAGACGTGCCTCTTCTTAATACACATCACATACACATAATGAAGTCTTGTGTGTGTTTAGTTGTTCTGTGGTGTGTGACTCTTTGTGGCCCTGTTGACTGTAGCCCGCCAGGCTCTTTTGTCCGTTGGGATCATCCAAGCAAGAATACTGGAGTGGGTTGCCACGCCCTCCTCCAGGGGATCTTCCCAACCCAGGGGTCGAATCCAGGTACCCCACACTGCAGGCGAGTTCTTGAGCTACCTTACAGATCACCAGGGACTCTCCTCTGCTTTATCTGCATCAACTGATGCCTCCTTCAAGCTTTGGTTTTGAGTGCACAGCCAAAAAAGGAAGAGGAGACTAAAATGGAAAGTGGGGTCAAGAGTTCTTCACTACTTTGGTATTGACAGCTTACAATGAATGGTGTCAGATTTGTAATCTCCAAAGAAGAAAATTTAGCTTTAGGATCAGGGGCCAGGCTTGATTACTCAGAGCTTTTGTTACAGTGAAAAAGGATAGAGAAATGTTTTGAAATAGACATCAGAAGGGGGTCAGAGAATGCCCCCACTCACTAGTCTTATAAATTCAGTTCAGTTCAGTTGTTCAGTCGTGTCCAACTCTTTGTGACCCCATGGACTGTAGCACACCAGGCTTCTCTGTCCTTCACCAACTCCCAGAGCTTGCTCAAACTCATGTCCATCAAATTGGTGATGCCATCCAACCATCTCAATCTCTGTTGTGCCTTCTCCTTCTGCCTTCAATATTTCCCAGGATCAGGGTCTTTTTCGACGAGTCAGTTCTTCACATCTGATGGTCAGAGTATTGGAGTTTCAGCTTCAGCATCAGTCCTTCCATGAATATTCAGGACTGATTTCCTTGGGATTGAATGGTTTGATCTCCTTGCAGTCCAGGGGACTCTCAAGAGTCTTCTCCAACACCACAGTTCAAAAGCATCAATTCTTTGGCACTCTGCTTTTTTTATAGTCCAAATTATATCCATACATGACTACTGGAAACACCATAGCTTTGACTAAGTGGACCTTTGTTGGCAAAGCAATGTCTCTACTTTTTAATATGCTGTCTAGGTTTGTCATAGCTTTTCTTCCAAGGAGCAAGCCTCTTTTAATTTCATGGCTGCAGTCATCATCTTCAGTGATTTTGGAGCCCAGGAAAATAAAGTCTCTCACTGTTTCCATTGTTTCCCCATCTATTTGCCTTGAAGTGATGGGACCACGTGTCATGATTTAGCTTCCTGAATGTTGAGCTTTAAGCCAACTTTTTCACTCTCCTCTTTTACTTTCATCAAGAGGCTCTTTCACTTTCTGCCATAAGGGTGGTGTCATCTGTGTATCTGAGGTTATTTATATTTCTTCCAGCAATCTTGATTCCAGCTTGTGCTTCATCCAGCCTGGCATTTCACATGATGTCCTCAGCATATATGTGAAATAAGCAGGGTAACAATA
The DNA here is from genome assembly GCF_032452875.1 of Bos javanicus. Classification (NCBI taxonomy): domain Eukaryota; kingdom Metazoa; phylum Chordata; class Mammalia; order Artiodactyla; family Bovidae; genus Bos; species Bos javanicus. The sequence goes on along the minus strand of NC_083882.1, from coordinate 19,392,833 downwards.
TACAGCCTTGACATACTCCTTTCCCAATTTGGAATAAGTCTGTTGTTCTAAGTCTAGTTCTAACTGTTTCTTCTTGACCTGCATACAGATTTCTCAATAGGCAGGTCAGGTGGTCTGGTATTCCTATCTTTTGAAGAATTTTCCACAGTTTGCTGTGATCCACATAGTCAAAGTCTTTGGTGTAGTCAATAAAGCAGAAGTAGATGTTTTTCTGGAACTCTCTTGCTTTTTTGATGATCCAATGGATGTTGGCAATTTGATCTCTGATTCCTCTGCCTTTTCTAAATCCAACTTGAACATCTGGAAGTTCATGATTCACATACTGTTGAAGCCTGGCTTGGAGAATTTTGAGAATTACTTTGCTAGTGTGCGAGATGTGTGCAATTGTATGGTAGTTTGAACATTCTTTAGCATTGCTTTTCTTTGGGATTGGAATGAAAACTGACCTTTTCCAGTCTTATCAAGGCCTTTTACACTTTTACCAGACCCACACCTACAATATACATCTTAAATCAGCAGGATTAGAACTAACAATAGAGAGGTCTTACCAGACCCACTTCCATAACATGGTTCTTAAGATAACAAGATTGGTCAGAAGATTTCTGTTAAAAAGGAGAAGCATGTTCTCAGACAAGATGTATTGTTGTTATATAATCATTTGTACAATTGGCTCAGATGGTAAAGTGTCTGCCTGCAATGTGGGAGACCCAGGTTTGACCCCCGGATTGGGAAGATCCCCTGGAGAAGGAAATGGCAACCCACTCCAGTACTCTTGGCTGGAAAATTCTATGGGTGGAAGAGCTTGGTAGGCTACAGTCCATGGGGCCACAAGGAGTCGGACACAACTGAGCGACTTCACTTTTACTAAGGAAAAACATACCCTTGAGCCATTAGCTTTTGGCTTAAAGAAAACACATTTTATGTTATGACGATGGAGGAATGTAGGGGGAAAAAAATGTTTGTACTTTTCTCCTCCTCAATAGTCCCAGAACCCTTTCTCCTCTTCAAGGATTCCAGACTTCTTATCAACCTATATTAACTTGCACCTGATTAAACTTAAAAGCTTTTGCACAGCAAAGGAGGCTACAAGCAAAGTGAAAAGACAACCCTCAGAATGGGAGATTATTTTCTGAAATAATCTGAAATAAAAAATGAAACTGACAAAAGATTAATTTCCAAAATATACAAGCAGCTCATACAACTCAATACCAGAAAAAAACACACAACCCAATCAAAAAGTGGGAAAAATACATAAACAGACATTTCTTCAAAGAAGACATACAGAAGGCTAACAAACACATGAAAAGGTGCACAACATCGCTCATTGTTAGAGTAATACAAATCAAAACTACAGTGAGATATCACATCACGCTGGGCAGAATGGCCATCATCAAAAAGTCTACAAACAATAAATGCTAGAGAGAGTGTGGAGAAAAGGGAACACTTTTGCAATGTTAGTGGTAATGTAAATTGATAAAGCCACTGTGGAAGACTATATGGAGATTCCTTTAAAAACTAAAAATAAAACCACCATATGACCTAGCAATCCCACTCCTAGGCATATACCCTGAGGAAACCAAAATTGAAAAAGACACATGTATCTCACTGTTCATTGCAGCACCATTTACAATAGCTAGAACATGGAAGCAACCTAGATGTCCATTGACAGAGGAATGGATAAAGAAGTTGTGGTATATATACACAATGGAATATTATTCAGCCATAAAAAGAATCACATGTGAGTCAGTTCTAATGATCTGGATGAACCTAGAACTTATACAGAGTGAAGTAAGTCAGAAAGAGAAAGATATTTTACATGTTTTAATGCCATTCTCCCAAATCTTCCCACCCTCTCCCTCTCCCATAGAGTCCATAAGACTGTTCTATACATCCGGGTCTCTTTTGCTGTCTCGTACACAGGGTTATTGTTACCATCTTCTAAATTCCATATACATGCGTTAGTATACTGTATTGGTGTTTTTTCTTCTGGCTTACTTCACTCTGTATAATAGGCTCCAGTTTCATCCACTGAAACGAGATGCCAGTCCAGGTTCGATGCATGATACTGGATGCTTGGGGCTAGAGCACTGGGATGACCCAGAGGATGGTATGGGGAGGGAGGAGGGAGGTGGGTTCAGGATGGGGAACACATGTATACCGGTGGCGGATTCATTTTGATATTTGGCAAAACTAATACAATTTTTATGTAAAGTTTTATGTAAAGTTTATGTAAAGTTTAAAATTTTATGTAAAGTTTTATGTAAAATTTATGTAAAGTTTAAAAATTAAATAAAATTTAAAAAAGAAAGAGAAAGATAAATATAGTATTCTAACACACATATGTATATACGAAATCTAGAAAAATGGTACTGAAGAATTTTTACTGGGCAGCAGTGGAGAAATAGACATTGAGAATAGACTTATGGACCTGGGGAGAGGGGAGGAGAGGGTGAGATGTATGGAAAGGGTAACATGTAAAATAGATAGCAAACCAAATTTGCTGTATGGCTCAGGAAACTCAAATAGGGGCTCTGAATCAACCTAAAGGGGTGGGATGGGGAGGGAGATGGGAGGAAAGTTTAAAAGGGAGGGTATATACGTATACCTATGGCTGATTCATGTTGAGTTTTGACAGAAAACAGCAAAATTCTGTAAAGCAGTTATCCTTCAATTAAAAATAAATTTTAAAAGTATTAATTGACAACTTACAGAAAGGTAACTTTCTTTGAATGCTTGTGAAAACTTTGTACTATCAAATTAAGATATTTTTGATTTGATACTGAGACATACTACCTTATGATTATTAAAGTTGACTTGTTTTTTGGTTTCTGAGAAAGTTAAGCATATATTTACATGCTATTGATCTTTTGTGTATCTTCTATGAACTGCCTGTTGACTGTTATTTTTCTCTTGTACTTTGTTCCTTTTCTATTTTTTATAGAAATTATTGAAGATAATGTCTCCTTATTTGAACACGCCATTTTTGCTTTTACAATAGTTGTCCTTTGTCATATAGACTTTTAAAAATTACTTATCTTTGCTTCCTGGGTCAGCTGTAACAAATAACACCAGTTGGTGACTTAGGAATTTATCCTCCCCCCACTGTTCTGGAGAGCAGATGTCTCATATCAAGGTGTAAGCTGGTCTTTGTTTCCTTCAGAGGCTCCTGTGGAGGGTCTTTCTTGTCTCTTCCAGCTTTTCAGGGCTTCAGGCCTCACTGAACTCATGGCCACATCCCTCCCATCTCTGTGGCTTCTCCTCTTCTGTCTCTAATAAAGACCCTGTCATTGGATTTAAGGCCACCCTCAAATGGCAACCCACTCCAGTGTTCTTGCCTGGAGAATCCCAGGGACAGGGGAGCCTGGTGGGCTGCTGTCTATGGGGTCACACAGAGTTGGACATGACTGAAGTGACTTAGCAGCAGCAGCAACAACCAGAAGGATCCCATCTCAGATCCTTCACTTCATCATGTCTAAAGAGACCCTATTTCAAAGTAAGGTGTCATTCACAGGAACCTTCCTATAAATCTCCAATAGTTTCTATCTCACTAAAATATCCATAACTGATATATTTAGCTATTTCTGGGTCATTTGGAGTTAACTTCTAAAGATAAAAACATTAAAATCTGGAATATTTATTTTTTATTTTTTAAATTTAAATTTATTTATTTTAATTAGAGACTAATTACTTTACAATATTGTATTGATTTTGCCATACATCAACATGAATCCTCCATGGGTGTACATGTGTTCCCAATCCTGAGCCCCCCTCCCACCTCCCTCCCCATAATATTTTTAAAACTTTTTTCCAGCTTCATTGAGTTAGCATGGACATATAACATTGTATAACGTGAAGCTGTACAATGGGATGATTTGTTTTATGAAATATGGCAACATGATGACCATATTAGGTTTGTTAACATATCCACAGGCTCACATAGTTACAATCTTTTCTCCATTGTTTTGGAAGTTCCACTCCACTATTCAGAACACTGTGCTTTTTTGACTTTCATTCTCTCTGGCAGAATATAGGACAAACACACCTCCACAGGTATTTTGTACACCAACATTTCATCCATTTGTGAGTATAATTCTTGTATCAACTGTGTTTCCTGGTCTTTCTTAGCTTCAAATCATTAGTGTGTGTGTTAGTTGCTCAGTCACGTCTGACTCTGCAACCCCGTGGACTGTAGCCTGCCAGGCTCCTCTGTCCATGGAATTCTCCAGGCGAAAATACTGAAGTGGGTTGCCATTCCCTTCTCCGGAGGATCTTCCTTGTCCAGGAATGGAACCCAAGTCTCCTACATTGTAGTTGGATATTTTACCTCCTGATCCAGCAGGGAAGACAACCAGTGCAAATCATTAACAACATGATTTTATTTAACAGTTTTCTGAGGGGTACCTTTAATGAAGTAGGGTACTTTGGCCACTTCTTTAAAGACAGCTAAAAAAATAATTCTGGTTCATATAACCATATTTGTGTATGACGTGTCAGCCTCATGAGTTTATAGATCTGAAGCCCTGTTGTGCCTTGCCCATTGGCCTATCCTTAATATTAATATCTCTAATATATTGTTGTTATTGTTCAGTCACAAAGTCATGTCTGACTCTTTGTGACCCCATGGATTGCAGCAGGCCAGGCTTCCCCATCCTTCAATATCTTCCAGAGTTTGCTCAAATTCATGTGCATTGAGTTGATAATGCCACCCAACCATCTCTTCCTTTGTTTCCCCCTTCTTCTCCTTCCCTCAATCTTTCTCAGCATCAAGGTCTTTTCCAGTGAGTCAGCTCTTTGAATCATGTGGCCAAAGAACTGGAGCTTCAGCTTCAACTTCAGCATCAGTCCTTCAAATGCATATTCAGGGTTGATTTCCTTTAGGATTGACTGGTTTCATTGCCTTGTTGTCCAAGGACCCTCAACAGTCCTCTCCAGCACCACAGATCAAAAACATCAATTCTTTAGCACTCTTTATGGTCCAACTCTCACATTTAATATTTAATATTAATAGCGAAATTCTATGTTAAAGTTTGAAAAAAATTAGAAGGTTTCTTGGAGATGGAGTGGGGAGTACAGGCAGAGGTGGAGACAGGGTTTTCTTGATATTTCTAAAAATCTGCCATGTGATTCAAAAATATCCCTTTACTCTGCCCACACTTATTTTCCAGGCTGTCATCACTAATCACATGGAAACCTGTAACATGTTCCAAGTCACCTTCCAAATCAGGCACGATTTCCTATACAGCCAATGCCATACTTCTAAAATATAAGTCTGATCACATTACTCCCCTATTCAAAACATTCAAATTCTCTATCAAATTGTCTAAAATGTTTTGTGTAGCATACATGGTTTTTTATTATTTGACTCCATTTATTTTCTAGTCCTATGCCTCACCATCTTTTTGAAGTAACTATATTGGGATATAAATACATGAGATATGCATTTAATGTGTATAATTTGATGAATTTGGACATAGGCAAACATCCATGATGCCAACACCACTATCAAGGAAGTATACATATCTAACACCGTCCAGAGTTTCCCTGTATCCTTCTATTGTTTGTGTGATAGGAACACTTAACATGAGTTCTACCTATACTTGACATGAATTTTATTTTTATAAAAATTTTAATGTCCCCAATACCATATTGTAGGACCTATGTTATACAGTGGATCTTTAGAACTTATTCATCTTGCATAGCTAAGGCTTAATGCCCATTGAATAATAGCATCCCATTTTCCCCACTTCCTCTGTCTCTTGCAACCACTGTCATAGTCTCCATTTCTATGAATGTGACTATTTTAGACCCTTCATACAGGTGAAATCATGCAATATTTGTTCTTCTGTGACCAGTTTACTCTACTCAGCCTAATGTCCTCCAGGTTCGTCATGTTTTTGCAGATAGTGTGATTCCCTTCTTTTCTAAGGCTGAGTAATACTCTATGTATATACCATATTTCCTTAACTGTTTATTTGCTGATGGGACACATAAAGTGCTGCAATAAACATTTCCCACTACTTTTTTATCTCCTCCCCTTACCCTTTCTTGCATGCTTAGCCAACTTTTCATTACACATATACATCATACTTAATTGTATTCCAATGTTTGTGGAAAAAAAAAAAAAAAGTCTTTCCTCTCCATTAACACCTACATAGCCATTGATGCTTTTGAACTGTGGTGTTGGAGAAGACTCTTGAGAGACCCTTGGACTGCAAGGAGATCCAGCCAGTCCATTTTAAAGGAGATCAGTCCTGGGTGTTCTTTGGAAGGAATGATGCTAAAGCTGAAACTCCAATACTTTGGCCACCTCATGCGAAGAGTTGACTCATTGGAAAAGACTCTGATGCTGGGAGGGATTGGGGGCAGGAGGAGAAGGGGACGACAGAGGATAAGATGGCTGGATGGCATCACCGACTCGATGGACATGAGTTTGGGTGAACTCCAGGAGTTGGTGATGGACAGGGAGGCCTGGCGTGCTGCGATTCATGGGGTCACGACTGAGCAACTGAACTGAACTGAACCTAATCTGTACTTCTAATGTTCACGCAAGATATCACTTTTTCTAATAAATCTTCCCTGATAACAAATTCTACCTCAAACCACGCATTCTAATCATTTCCCCTCACCTGCAGTCTCATAGCATCTTATATACACCTTAATGACAATGCATATAGCATATTGTAAATGTCTGATTCAGCATTTTTCTCCATCAAAGACTGCAAACAGCTTGAGTATAGAGACTGTATTTTTTCATTTTCCTATGTCTGAGACTTTTTACATACCCTGTCACATAATAGAATTTCAATGGGTATTTGATGAATGAGTAATTTAATAAGTTTCTACATTTTAGCTGAATCTTAACCTATTCTTTAAAAACACTACTCTGCTGTATGAATAATGTACAACAGAGGGATCAAAAGCCATATTTAGTGATCTTAAAAATAAAACCAATCTTCTATCTTATCCAACTGAAGAATTAGCAATCACTTTTTTTTTTTCCAAATTTTTATTGGAGTACGGTTGACTACAATGTCATGTTGGTTTCTGATGTACAGAAAAGTGAATCAGTTGTGTGTGTGTGTGTGTGTGTGTATATATATATATATATATATATCTCCATTCTTTTTTTAGGTTCTTTTCCATTTAGGCCATAACAGAGTATTGAATAAAGTTCCCTGTGCTATAGAGTAAGTTCTTATTAATTGTCTATTATATATATATATATTAGTATGTATATGTCAACCCCAATCTCCCAATTTATCCCTCCCCACCTTATCCCCTGGTAAGCAAAATTTTGTTTTCTACATCCATGACTCTTGTTTTGTAAATAAGTTCATTTGTACCACCTTTTTTCTTAGAGTCCTCATTTAAGTGGTATCATATGATATTTGTCTTTCTACATTTGACTTACTTCATTCCTACACCATTTGTGGGAATGTAACTTGGTACAGACACCATGGGAAACAGTACAGAGGTTCTTTAAAAACCTAAATATAGAACTACCGTATTAACCAGAAATCTCACTCTTGGACATATACCCCAGAGAAAGCCATAATTTGAAAGGATGCATGCATCCCAATGTTCTTGGCAGAACTATTTGCAATAGCCAAGACATGAAAGCAAGCTAAATGTCTATCAATAGAAGAATGGATAAAGCAATTACTCTAAAAACCATTGCTTAGCAAACAACTGTGTAAGAAGCATTAATCAGCTCTGCCATTGAGAAAACAACTCTATGGCTGACGTGGGTGATGTCAATTGGCATCAGTAGCTTCAGACACACATAAATTCATTTGTAACTATGTTGAACATCTATTTTGTCACATACTCTTCCTTCCTTTGGAGCTTCCCTGGTGGCTTAGCTGGTAAAGACTCTGCCTGCAATGCAGGAGACCTGGGTTCAATCCCTGTGTTGGCAAGATCCCTTAGAGCAGGAAATAGCAACCCACTCCAGTATTCTTCTTTTTTTTATTAATTTATTTTTTATTGAAACATAATTGCTTTACAGAATTTTGCTGTTTTCTGTCAAACCTCAACATGAATCAGCCATAAGTATACATATAACCCCTCTTTTTTTTTTTTTTTAAGTTTCCTGAGCCATACAGAAAATTCCCATTGGCTATCTATTTTACATATGGTAATGTAAGTTTCCATGTTACTCTTTCCATACATCTCGACCTCTCCTCCCCTCTCCCCATGTCCATAAGTCTATTCTCTATGTCTGTTTCTCCACTGTTGCTCTGGAAATAAATTCTTCAGTGCCATTTTTCTAGATTCCATATATATGTGTTAGAATACATTATCTTTCTCTTTCTGACTCACTTCACTCTGTATAATAGGTTCTAGGTTCATCCACCTCATTAGAACTGACTCAAATGTGTTCCTTTTTATGGCTGAGTAATATTCCATTGTGTATACATACCACAACTTCTTTATCCATTCATCTGTCGATGGACATCAGTATTCTTTCCTGGAGAATTCCATGGACAGAGGAGCCTGGTGGGCTACAGTCCATAGGGTTGAAAAGAGTTGGACATGAGTGAGTGACTATCACTTCACTATCTTTCACTTCCTTCCTTCAACATGTATTTATTGATAATCTGCAGTGTACTGGTGCTGTGTTAAGAGATGTGATAGAAGTTGTACAGGCATAGATTCTAACACTGTGGAGCTTTAGGGTTCTTGCAATACCTTTCATCAATACTCCCATCTATTTGGAAACTTAGAACAGTGCTTTCTTCCCTGGAATCCTTGCCCGATTCTAAAGAAAAGATTGGGTACCTCTGCAAATGATTACCTCTACTTGTAATTGGAAATATTCACTCATTTCTCTACTGCCCTTGACTATTAGCTGAAAAAGAAGATAAATGTCTTTCCTTTTGCTTTATTTCCCTAGTGTTCAAAAAAAGGAAGTAACTAAATAAACATTGTTAAAATAAACAACCTGGAATTAAGCAAGTTTCTCACTGCACTAAAAAGCATGTATTTCACCATCAATAACCAAAGTCTATGATATAATGTCCTGCTACTTTAAAGATGATTTCAAAAAAGAAATGTTTCACCTCAAAGTGAAAATGATGTAATTTTAACCCTTTGAAGCTGTAGCCATACATGCTGTTTTTCTTTTCTTTTTTCCCCCCCCTCAAAATAAGCAGCAGACATCAGATTTCATGGCTCTCCTGCTGTTAACTTCCATATTAGGTGGTTGTCAGACTGCTAGAGCCTGACATCCCATTACTATACCATTAATAAACATGCCATTGATTTATACATCATTTTAATGTGTCCTCTTCATGGTAAGTTAATGCCCCTCAAGAAACAGATAAAAATAATGAATGTTTGATCAAACATATAACAGAATCCACTTCCAAAGGAAGCCTTTTGTGAAAAGGTAATAAGAGCAAACCACTTATTCCAGAAATTTAAATGCTAAGTACTTGGGGGCAAAACCTTAAACTTCATAATAGGATCTTAACTTTTATGCATTTATATAGGCTAGATGGCAATGTTAGGCAGCCTGGATACCAATTTTCCATGTAGAATTATTTGCAAGATTAAAAAAATATGAAGACCTGGATATTATCATTGGGAAACTGATTTTATATTGTTAAATAAATCACATTTGGAAAAGATTTTGCATGCTTTTAGATTAATATATTCCATTAGAATTTTAATGCTGTTAACAAGGATCTTTAGGGATTAGAGAAACACTTAGCTATAGAAGCTTGTTTGAAACTGAATATACTTAGGGATATCTACATTTTTTTCTTTGCAAACCTATTTATCCTAACAGACCTAAAGAAAAACAAAGAGGTTAACAATAATATTGGAAAATGTTGCCCCCCTTGCCTCCGTGGTGACTAACTATAGAGTTATTCAAACCCCAAAGCTCCCTGGGATTAAGGAGTAAATGATTTTAGACTCAGCTGACTGTGGTAAAGAATGCAGGAGACATAAGAGACATGGGTTGGATTCTTGGGTTGGGAAGATCCTCTGGAAAAGGAAATGGCAGCCCACTCCAGTATTTTTGCTTGGGGAATCCATGGACAGAGGAGCTTGGGAGGTTACACAGTCCATGGGGTCGAAAAGAGTTGAACATGACTGAAAAGAGTTGAAGTGACTTAGCACACATGCATGCATAGCTACTTTCTAGCATTTATCGACCCTATCCTGCTTTCCTCTCTTCTTCACAGGTCTTACCTGAAAGTTCTTCCACAATAAATCACTTGTATAAGAATGTCCATATCAGAATCTGCCTGATAAGGAACAAGTCCTAAGACCAGGAGATATGTAACAGAAAGATGGAATCTACAGATTTCTGTGTTTATCCATGTATACTTCTCTCTTCCTTAAAATAGAGCATAAAGTTATTTTAGGCCTTGGGCCATATCATGGCATGTTAATGATGTGAAAGTGAAAGTGTTATTCATTCAACTTTATCCAGTTCTTTGAGACTCCATGAACTATAGCACACCAGGCTCCTCTGTTCATGGAATTCTCCAGGGGAAAATGCTGTAGTGGGTTTTCATTCCCTTCTCCAGGGGATCTTCATAACCCAGGGATTGAACCTGGGTCTCTGCATTGCAGGCAGAGTCATTGTCTGAGCCATCAGGGAAGCCCATGTTAACAATAGACAATAGTTATTTGGTATAATGTTTCAGGATCAATGAAAAGGGCTTTAGTGTTATGGTATTTAAAACTCACAACAACTCTTGAAGATAGTTTATGTTATTAATATTTCCATTTTACATATTAAAGGAACAGTGACTGGGAGAGGTTAGATGCTCTGCTTCAGGCCACGCAGACAGCATAAATCAGAACCAAGATTTAATCCAAACTCTATGCTCCATGTATCACCAGTGTGTTGGTACAACTATGAAAGAGAAGCTTGTTTTTGTATTAAAAGTGATATAATAGACAAATGTATTAATGTTAAATTAGTCATTTTAATGGATTTTGAAATTATCTTCCTTGGTACAACAATATAATTCTATTTCTCTGGAAAGTTAATCTTGGATAAAAGTTGAATAACTTACCACAAAAGGAAGGCTTAGATCACTGAAGAGCTAAGGGAGGATGCTCAGGGTAAAGTGGAGCCATTGGTGAGGCTTTTACAGGGGTTCTATTTGGATCTATACCACTCATTAGCCAAAGTTATAAGGCTACAGACATTCAAAAGTAAATATACTAAGCATTGCAATGTCAATAACATTAATAATTTGCCTTGGGACAGCATTTTATATATCAATTGTGTGTTTTCTCACTTGATCACACAATGATCCTGTGAAGGACTCAGGGCAGATCTTTAGAATCAGTTTTATAAAGAAGGAAAAGGATGCTTGGCAGAAGAGTGACTTGCTGAGGTTTCCACAATGGGGAGGTGGTAAAACCGGGATTCACATTCAGGCCTCTGGATTCTTAATTCACTGTTTTCCCACCACTCTATTTTGCTGAAAAGCTCTATTAGCTGTTAGTAAATACACAGAATACACAGAAGAACTGTACAAAAAAGATCTTCACAACCCAGATAATCACGATGGTTTGATCCCTCACCTAGAGCCAGACATAATGGAATGTGAAGTCAAGTGGGCATTAGAAAGCATCACTACAACAAAGCTAGTGGAGGTGATGGAATTCCAGTTGAGCTATTTCAAATCCTAAAAGATGATGCTGTGAAAGTGCTGCACTCAATATGCCAGCAAATTTAAAAGACTCACCCATGGCCACAGGACTGGAAAAGGTCAGTTTTCGTTCCAATCCCAAAGAAAGGCAATGCCAAAGAATGCTCAAACTACTGCACAATTGCACTCATCTCACATGCTAGTAAAGTAATGCTCAAAATTCTGCAAGCCAGGCTTCAGCAATATGTGAACCGTGAACTTCCAGATGTTCAAGCTGGTTTTAGAAAAGGCAGAGGAACCAGAAATCAAATTGCCAACATCTGCTGGATCATGGAAAAAACAAGAGAGTTCCAGAAAAACATCTATTTCTGCTTTATTGACTATGCCAAAGCCTTTGACTTTGTGGATCACAATAAACTGTGGGAAATTCTTCAAGAGATGGTAATACCAGACCACCTGACCTGCCTCTTGAGAAATTTGTATGCAGGTCAGGAAGCAACACTTAGAACTGGACATGGAACAACAGACTGGTTCCAAAGAGGAAAAGGAGTGTGTCAAGGCTGTATATTGTCACCTTGCTTATTTAACTTCTATGCAGAGCACATCATGAGAAACTCTGGGCTGGAAGAAGCACAAGCTGGAATCAAGATTGCTGGGAGAAATATCAATAACCTCAGATATGCAGAGGACACTACTCTTATGGCAGAAAGTGAAGAGGAACTAAAAAGCCTCTTGATGAAAGTGAAAGTGGAGAGTGAAAAAGTTGGCTTAAAGCTCAGCATTCAGAAAACAAAGATCATGGCATCTGGTCTCATCACTTCATGGAAATAGATGGAGACACAGTGGAAACAGTGTCAGACTTTTTTGGGGGGGGGCTCCAAATCACTGCAGATGGTGAGTGCAGCCATGAAATTAAAAGACGCTTACTCCTTGGAAGGAAAGTTATGACCAACCTAGATAGCATATTCAAAAGCAGAGACAACTTGCCAACAAAGGTCCGTTTAGTCAAGGCTATAGTTTTTCCAGTGGTCATGTATGAATGTCAGAGTTGGACTGTGAAGAAAGCTGAGCACCAAAGAATTGATGTGTTTGAACTGTGGTGTTGGAGAAGACTCTTGAGAGTCCCTTGGACTGCAAGAAGATCCAACCAGTCCATTCTGAAGGAGATCAGCCCTGGGATTTCTTTGGAAGGAATGATGCTAAAGCTGAAACTCCAGTACTTTGGCCACCTCATGCGAAGAGTTGACTCATTGGAAAAGACTCTGTTGCTGGGAGGGATTGGGGGCAGGAGGAGAAGGGGACAACAGAGGATGAGATGGCTGGATGGCATCAGTACTCGATGGATGTGAGTCTGAGTGAACTCCGGGAGTTGGTGATGGACAGGGAGGCCTGGCGTGCTGCGATTCATGGGGTCGCAAAGAGTCGGACACGACTGAGCGACTGAACTGAACTCAACTGAACTGAAACAGAGTAACAATGCATGTGAAGGAAACGATTAATGGAAAATAACTTTTCAGAAAGCAGATGGGATTGGTCGAAGATTTAGTCCCTGGGCCCAAAGCATGTTGTAGCAATGTAGACAGTCTGTCCAAATACAGGTTGGTAGTTTCTCATAAACCCACAAGATAGTGTAACTGCCTTCCCATCCCAAGATTTGTATAGAGGGCAAGTATGTTGACAAGTGAGATCTAAAAGCAAATTCAGAATCCCTACAATTAGCAAGAAATTTATGAGGTACCAGAGGAAGAGATGCTTCTACAATTCTTCCTTGATGATAGCCTATGACCACTATGTCCCTGGTGACTCAAATGGTAAAGAATATGCCTGCAATGCACAAGACCCAGGTTCAATCCCTGGGTTAGGAAGATGCCCTGGAGAAGGAAATGACAACACATTCCAGTATTCTTGCCTGGAAAATCCCATGGACAGAAGAGCCTGGAGGGCTATGTTCATGGGTTCACAAATAGTCAGATGCAACTGAGCAACTAACATTTTTACCTTCACTATGCCCAACAACAGATGCCATCCTTGGTGTCTGGGGAGAAAGGAAGCAAACTATTTGAATACTTTGTGTTACCAATTGATTAAGAAACAGAATAAGCATTGGTGGATTTTTTTTTTTCTAATCACTGTAGCAGAAATGACTATAGAATTCTATTATTAACAACATAATATGCATTTTAGGAAGTAGAGGATATTAATAATGGCTGTTGAAGTCCCACTAAGATCCTTTTTATTAAGCAGTGTACCTAACCCTCAGCTAACAGTTCACAACTACACCCTTCTGCTAAGAATTGTCCTCATCAAATGAAAGTCACCTGCCCTGGAAATACCTAGGAGGTTGTGCCTTCCACTTGAATGTATAGCACACAGGCATTGGCTAAGAGAGGTACAAGAAGGTTGACTCCAGAGCCCAAGCTTCTACCACCATATTATATTGCCTCAGGTCAAGTCAAGTTCATTCAAAATTATTTTTGAAGTAATTTGGGGACAGTTTTTCAAAAAGTATCTTATTTGGTCTATTCACTTGCATAAATCATGAAATTTTGCATCAATTTAGTTACTGGTAATGTCTCAAACTTCTCCTACCTAGAACAACCTAGGTGAAGATCAAGTTTGACTGCAGCATTTATCAGGAGTCTATGGCAGGACTTAAGCCTATGGATCTTTTCCTTTAGGTCTCAGAAGACATATAAGTTTATGTACCAGAGAATGCTCATGCCTAAAACTGGGGTAGTACTGTGGGTTGGCTACTCCAAGAGGCAGAGCTTGAGACAAAGATTTAAATAGGATTCATTTATTTGGGGGCTTCCCTGATAGTTCAGGTTGGTAAAGAATCCTCCTGCAATACGACTCCAGTTTGATTCCTGGGTCAGGAAGATCCCTTGGAGAAGGGATAGGCTACCCACTCCACAAGGGTTTCTCTTGTGGCTCAGGTGGTAAAGAATCTGCCTGCAATGTGGGAGACCTGGGTTCAATCCCTAGGTTGGGAAGATGCCCTGGAGAAGGGAAAGGCTACCAGCTCCAGAATTCTGGCTTGGATAATTCCATGGACTCTATAGCCCATGGGGTTGCAAAGAATTGGACACAACTGAGCGACTTTAACTTTTCATTTATTTGGGAGGTGAATTGAAAGAGCACCATAGGGGAGGGGGAAATTAGTCAAGGAGTCTTTAGGCGACTATACAGCACATATCTCACTAGGGAAAATGATAGCAGTCTCCTGTGGGGAATTTTACTTCGTAGGACTTCTGTCTTACATGGGAGGAGGTGTGGTGTGTTCCTACAGCCTGAAAAAACATTCAGGTAAAAAGTTGTGGAGAGGGAGAGAGTTAGAAAAAGCTGGCATAAAACTCAGCATTCACAAAGCTAAGCTCTGATAACAGATAAGATCATAGATCACAGATCTTTGTGATCACAGATCTGATCACAAAAGGATCTGATTCCATCACTTCATGGCAAATAGATGGGGAAACAATGGAAACAGTGACAGACTTTATATTCTTGGGCTCCAAAATCACTGAAGATGGTGGCTGCAGCCATGAAATTAAAAGATGCTTGCTCCTTGGAAGAAAAGCTATGACCAACCTAGACAGCATATTAGAAAGCAAACACATTACTATGCCAACAAAGGTTTGTCTAGTAAAAGCTATGGTTTCTCCAGTAGTCAAGTATGGATATGAGAGTTGGACTATAAAGAAAGCTGAGCACAGAAGAATAGATGCTTTTGAATTGTGGTGTTGGAGAAGACTCTTGAGAGTCCCTTGGACTGCAAGGAGATCCAACCAGTTTATCCTAAAGGAAATCAGTCCTGAATATTCATTGGAAGGACTGATGCTGAAGCTGAAACTCCAATACTTTGGCCACCTGATGCATAGAATTGACTTACTGGAAAAGACCTTGATGGTGGGAAATATTGAAGGCAGGAGGAGAAGGGGATAACAGAGGATGGGATTGTTGGATGGCATCATCAACTTAATGGACATGAATTTGAGCAAGCTCCAGGAGTTGGTGATGGACAGGGAAGCTTGGCATGCTGCAGTCCATGGAGTCACAAAGAGTTGGACATGACTGAGTGACTGAACTAAACTGAGATGTGATATTTGCACTAAGAAGCCATTCACATGTAAGGGAATCCTTATGATGTTCACTAATGTCAAAGGAATGCGGGAGAAGCACTGACAGTTTCTGCCGTACACAAAAAGACTGAAACTGGGTCATGCATCCAATGGTTAGAAGGGAGAACAGGAACCAAAGTATGTAGCCAACATACAGCATGTTATATATATATATATATATATATATATATATATATTAAAAAAAATACAAGAGAGAGAGAGAGCAAAGATAGAAGTAGCAGAGCAAGTAAATGGGGGTGGCTGGAAGCAATTTTGAAGAGGATTTCTGGTGGCTGCTAAGAGATACTTACCCAGCTTGTATTTCTGTGTTGAATCCATTTCATGGAGACAGATTGGTATACTGAGTTGTGATTCATATTTAGTAGTATACTGGCCATTCCTCAGACTATCTCTGTAAAAGGGATAATACATAATACTTCCCTCCCTCCAGAGTAGGAGAAAAAATATTTCCAATCCTTTTGGAAGAAAGTTGTCTCATCTTTTTACAAGGGTATCCATAATCAGAAAATCAAAAACAAAAACAAAAACCACAATGTCCAAGGGTAGATACGTCTAATATGTACCAGTGGATAAGTTGTGCATGTCAATTTCATTCTGGTTTCAAGTTTAAGAAGAATGTCTTGGATCCTGATGTTCACCAAAGAACACTGTCTGTGCTGTGGGACTGTTGCTATTTAATTTGTTTATCTCATTCCTAAGCTAGGGTAAGTGAAATCCATAACTTAGGAAGATTCCCTTCTTGAATAAGCTGTTCTTATAAAACTGTAAAATCAACACTGCACTGAATGTCTAGGTACAATAATTTCCAAAGTTGGAAGCCCATTAGCCTTCCTTGGATTTACTAACAGAAGTAGCTATATACAAGTCAAAGAGGTGCTCTTGAAAGGTATTTACAAGCCTCATTCAAGGAAAAATGAGTGAAAATATCATTGATGATCATGTGCTAGAGTTTTAATCAGAGGCCTCAGGTTAAGCCAGAGTGATACCTCCAAACCAGTTGTGGAACAGTAAACCTTCTGGATCAGGTTATTTCAGAATTACAAGATAGGAAGAGCTGAAGATCAGGTGCCCAAATGCATTTTCCTTCTGAAGATAAATTGTATTCAACAGGATCAATCAACTCTGCTGCTTGGTTCTGCTCTGCTCCCCTGCAGCTGCCTTCCCCTTTACCAAAGTCCTGGCCATAAACAAGTACCCTGGGCTAAGTTTATGGATAACTAATATTGTATTCCATCTATTTGCTCTAATATTGAGTTTTCACCTTTGAATGAAGTGTGAAATAAAAGAATTGTGGTGAAGTAGAGGAGATGGAGAAAAGAAGATAGCATGAAAGGTAGTATAAAATGCACAAGTTTAGACTCAGACAAAACTGGGATCAAATCAAGTCTCCCACAATCCTGGCCATGTGACTCTGGGCAAGATCTATAACCTTACTAACTCTAAGTTTTCTTACCTATGCAAAAAAAAAAAAAAAAAAAAGAGTTAATAGAATGTATCTCATAGAACTATGTGGAGATACAGTGAACACTAAGTGCCTGTGTACTTAGCAAGTGCACGATGCATGATCACCACTGTTGAAAGGGAACAACAATCTGGGTTTCATTGCTATTTTAGATACATGATATGAATTCTTATACTAAAAATCTCAGTTATTTTATAAGTAGGTATCTCTATCTTCATTTTAAGGTTGAAGAAAATAAAGGCTCAGGGGATCTGAGCAAACTTTTCCAGGTCCCATGACAGGTGAGGTAATAGCAGGAATTCAGGCCAGAGTCTATGCTCTTTCCACCATGAGTTGCTTCTTCCTGTGTCCTGCAAAGGAGCTCACGCACATACTCTGGGCATTTAACTAGGTTTAAACATTGCAAAAGGATGTTTTCTGTGTGGTTGCCAGGGGCATTGCTTGGTGCCCATCAGTGGGTGGCTGTGTACACTGCTGTTCTCTCTCATTGTCCATGTTGTGAAGGGGGATTTTTACACAGTCAGAGTAAGGTCTTGAAACCTGAGACCCAAATTTCTCAAAGCCTAATCCATGGCCTATAGTCAGCTGTCTGTACTTTGCCTGATGTTTCTCAATCAGAAAGTACGGATAAGTGGGGGAAATAAGCTGGGAGAGATTTTGAACCTTTTGCTACAGGCCAAAATAGTAGCAAGAGAGGTTGGTTAGAGTTAACATTCATGGAAAAGTAAAAAAAAAATTGTCATGTTGGATCAAGTGTAGCCAGTTGTCTAGCAAAGAATCTGGATGGGAACACAGAGAAAATATAGGAATAGAGTGCCTCTGCCAGATTAGAGGGACACAGAGCTCCAGGACGACATTGGCTCTGCAACTCACCCTGTGGCCATAAGCAAGTCACAAGCTAAGCCCCAGTTTCCTTATCAGTAAGTTATGAGTGAGGACAACCTCTGCTTCACAGAGTTTTGTCAAGAATGAGTAAGATAAAAGTAAAATTCTTAGCTTCACTTATGCAGCTTACTGTTATTGAGTAAGCTATAGTGAAACATTTCCAATCACTCCATTTACAATATTTATAAAGAAACAAAATCAAATCTGTATTTCAAACCCTTAAGAGCTACAGTCCCACTTTCCTTTTAGAAGCCCCTTTCCTCATTCTTCCCTTCTACCTAGGCCCAATTTGAATTCTTTCACTTTTTGTCTGGCTCTGTGGAAAGCTATGATAATACTTCTACTATAGCACATGACCTTCTTCAGCCTTGAGGGAGTAACTGCTTGTTTCCTCCCCAGTATGACATCCTAACAGCTATACTGGTGCATTCTATTTCAGTGCATTTGGAGCTACTGTGTATTCTCAGAGCCACAGCTCTGTTTTATGCAATTTGGTGGGTGGTTGTGGCTTTTGGGTGTGTTTCAGAGGCAGTGACTTTACCAATTTGATTTGCATAATTCTATTTACTTGTCTTTGGAAGGGGAGAACTGCCATATCCACTGACTCTTACAGCAAGGTCTGAAGGCCATGAGGTTCTCATGAGAGAACAGAACAGAGCTCAAAAAGGTGGGTCATTCCATTTGATTCCAGTCCTATGTGCTAGTGCACAGAGAAATAGCATCTCTTGTCCACCAGCACAGTAAACAGTTAATGAGCATATGCTCTGTGTATTGATAGTTAGGAGCAAATTTTAATTCAAAACCAGACTCAGTTACTAAATGAGTGATCTTGAGGGAAATTGCTTAATCATCCAGAGCCTCAGTTTTTAGTCTACAAAATAGAAATAACTACTTTGGAAATTTTATCCTGAAAGTTAACTGAGATACCTTGGTTAAATGTAAAACAGGTGCAAACAAAGGCACCTACTTTGAGTTTGGATAGGATACTTTCTATGTGGTGCTAAAGTTTCTCTTTCTTTAAATGATTTTTTTAATGTCTTTTTTTATTTTAATTTAATTTAGTTTAATTAATTTATCTATTTTACTTTACAATATTGTATTGGTTTTGCATACATTGACTTGAATCTGCCATGAGTGTCCATGTGTTCCCCATCCTGAACCCCCTCCCATCTGCCTCCCCATCCTATCCCTCTGGGTCATCCTAGTGCACCAGCCCTGAGCACCCTGTATCATGCATCAAACCTGGACTGGTGATTTGTTTCACATATGATAATATACATGTTTCAATGTCATTCTCCCATATCATCCCGCCCTCGCCCTCTCCCACCAGAAGACTGTTCAATACATCTGTGTCTCTTTTGCTGCCTCTCATACAGGGTTATCGTTATCTTCTTTAAATAATTTTGATGAGCATTTCTACAAAGAAAAAGAACAGAGGACAATGATGTTTTACTGGGTTGAAACAAGATCTTTTTGAAGATTTTATCCCTGATAATTTTTTTTTTTCCTTTTGCAGTTCAGGAAAGTGAATGACACCTGGGCAACTCTGCTGAAAACTATAGGTGGAATAAGCCAGAGGGCGCATAAGTCATGATGATTGATAGTCCTGGACTAGCCCCTAAGGACATTTTGGCATCTGAAGAGGCAAAGAGCCTTCCAATTAGAAGGTGCAAAAGTGAGCATGCTTTCTCTCATATTCCACTTCACCAACTGACCTCCTCAAACTGTAAGGTGAGTATAGAAATCAGTATTAGCCAGGCCTGACAAGACCCATGGCCCCAGTGTACCCCCTCCTTATATGTCTGTGAAGTCTAAGGTGCCCCTTCCTTGATGACGAAGCCCAGCAGGTTTAGAGGGTTGGGTGATGAACTTTCTGTAGATCCAAGATGTTGGCCCTTGCACAGTTCACATTGTTATTTCATTAAGTATACTTAATGCTGACTAGATTTTCCACTGGGCAGACTGAACCTGAAAAAATAAAAAGTGTTATTTTAACAAAACATTAAAATAGCTGTCATGGGAAAAAGCAGAACTTTATTAATTGACTTCCTGATTTATATATGAGTTTTATTTTTGTATTAAATCACATGACAGGGATAGATTGGGAGGTCATATTTTTTTCAAGGCCTGAGGCCTCTATGGTTGTTAATCTGTTCTGGGTCTTACCTGTTGAAGACAAAGTAGATGGTTATTCTCTTGATATGATCAGAAAGGTAGCAAGATCAACACTTGGGCACCCAGAGCTCTTTTCTGAAATACCTATCCCTACCCAAGGCGTTGTAGGCTTCCATTAAATGAGAATGGTATCTTAAACCATCATAGTCATTATTGGTTATAAATACCAAATACCCATGCTCAACGTTGCAAACAGTAGCGATCTGATAAGGAAAGGAGTAAGCCACAGATGAAATTAAGAGAGGGACACACTTTCATTTTGAATTTTTAAAGAGAGACAATGGTCCCAAGAGAAAGTGTGACTTTTGAAGGTATAAAATTGTGATTGGTAAGAAAAATGTATATGTTGTCATTCAGATGACAAAAACATATTTGTCATATATATTTGATCTTCCTCCAAGTTTCTTACTTCACAGCTCCTCAAACTCTTAGAATTTCCTAAAAATTGAAAGCAACCAAGAAAGCACCTACGGATGGGGGCTGACTGTCTGCGGAACCAACCACGTGATTGAACTTAGACCACCCTCAGACCTCCAGGAAGGGGAAAGAGCCTGGAGATGGGGTTCAATCATCAATGGTCAGTGATTTAATCAATCACACCTGTGTAATGAAGCCTCCCTTTAAAAAAATTAAAAATGGAATTCATATTGCTTCTGGGTTGGTGAACACATGGAGAATTGGGGAGAGTGGTGCACTTGAGTAGGCATGGAAGCTCTGTGTTCTTTACAAATAGCTTGCCCTGTGCGTCTCTTGCATCTGGCTGCTTGTGAGTTACATTCTTTTGTCTAATAAACTGGAGACCTAGTAAGTAAAATGTGTCTATGGGTTCTGTGAGCCACTCTAGGAAGTTAGTTGAAGCTGTGGAGGAAGTTGTGGGAACCTCCGATTTGTAGCCAATGGACCAAAAGTAACAACCTGGAATTGTGACCGATGTTTGAAGTAAGAGTAGGGGCAGTGTAGTGAGATTGAGCCCCTTATCTGTGGGTTCTGATGCTGTCTCTTGATAGATGGTGTCAAATTTTAGTTAAATTGTAAGATACCTAACCGGTGTCTAAGAATTGCCTGTTGGTGGTGTGAGAAACACAATCTCCACACATTGAAATTGGGTATAGCAGTCATAAAAGAGGAAGACTGACCTTCAAGTGGTATTTGGACACAGAGTGAAACATTGGGAAACATTGGGCCGTTCAGAGAACATAAGGACATTCTGCTGTTGCTGCTGCTAAGTCGCTTCTAAGGTAGGTGAAAAAAGAGAAATTATGGGTTGTGGAAAGTCTGCCAAAGGTCTATAGTTTTCATAACCACTAGGGACAGCAGCACACTTTCTAGTGTAGACAGAGCCTAGGTCTCTCATTTCCTCAACTCCATATTTTGCTGTCAGACTCAAATTTCTCTGTCTACAGTAATCAGTGGAATCTTATGGCTTCCTTAATGGATGTGAGAGTGAAAGAAGATTTTATAATCCATAATCAGTTTGTATTCATTCAAGTTGGCTTATTATTTATTCATAACTGCCACTTTAATTTGTTTTCTCTTTCATTATTACATTCTGGAAGTCTTCTCTGCCTAACTCTTTGAGTCATAATCTCTTTGAGAAGATTGGGTCCTACTTTCTTCTTTAGCATCTCTTCCAAGTGTGGAAGATTTCATGGACAGTGAGACAATACCAGGTAACCAATTATTTACCTGATCCTCTTCCACAAGTGTTCATTTGGCCTCAGTTAATATGATTGACTTACTACTTTTGTACCAGCCATGAGAAGCATTAAGATTCAGATCCTACAAGCAAGTTTTGCTGGGCTATTTAGACAACCATAGAGTAGGGCTAGAATATGGTGGTGGAACATTATATCTACAAAACATTTCTTCGAAGATAATACCAAAGATTCCATTGATGCCACTCTTATTGCCATCCAGAAGTCAAGTGAAATTGATGATCATTACAAATATCCTGTTGACTTTTACTTTTCTTCTGTTGGTGTTTTTGGCTACAACCCTGTAGTAGAATCAAAGGACATTATCAGGAATGTGTTTGCAAAATTTCAACTCATTCAGCCACTTATTTATTAACAACATTTTTTATTGAATAAGTACCATATGCCAGGCACTTTGCTAGAGATTAGAATGTGATTTTAGAGCATAAAGAAATGAGCTTTCTACTAATCATCTAACAGAAAACTACACCCTCCCTTTGTTATGCAATCCCCAAAAAGGAAGCAGAAATAAGAACTACCATGCAATCATTGCCCACTATCGGTAGACCTTTGCATATACATTCTCACTGGATTCATACAACAAACTTTCATAAAACTGAAGCATGAAAAGTTAAAGAACTTACCCAAGGTCTCAGGGATGCCAAATGGCAGAACCAGTATTTGAACTCAGGCCTTTTCCCCATAATCCTGGTTATATTGGATCTTCAACAAATTCCACAACACCCTGCAATTCCTTCGCAGCAGTATCAGTTCTTATCACAGTCAATGGTGTCGTATCTGATCATTTCTCTATTCCAAGAGAACCAAGAGGTTTATGGTAGATCCTGTATAACTTCACAGTTCTCTGCAGGCATGTCTCAGAATTGCAACAAATGGCCTAGAAGCTAATATCAGAACACACACACTTCCAGACATATGGAGAACTCCTGCAAGTTGATGACAATGAGCAGTCATCCAGAAACTACATGATAGTGACAATGCTATTTGTTGAAGTTCAAATGCCAGATTTCAGGATACTTCACAGAGCAAGACTTTATCAGTCTGAGCGTGACCTAGGAGCAAACCCATTTATGCTATTCCAAGCAAAGACCATAACTCCATTTGAGCCCCCAGTGGTTCATGATTAATTTTGTTCCCAATTCATGCTTCAGCAGCACCCAGACCATTTGCTCAAATCTACAAAATAGAAAGCATAAATTTACTCTCTGCCCTTTTCTCTTCTTTTTGCTTCCACTCCCTCACCCCATGCATCTATTTATCACCAACTCCATCAATTCAGTAACCTAACATTTTCTTGAATATACCCTTTTCCTTCAACTTCATCCCCATTGGTTCAAACCTTCTTCATTTGTTGCAGGATTGTGACAGTTGCTTTCTATCTGGTGCCTCTACATCTAGTTCTATGAACACATTTGATTCTATTCTATACACTGATACTGCTCTATATTCAAAATTCCTCACTGACTCCCCACTGACAACAGAAAAGCATATTCTGAGAAGAGACTCTTGAAGGAGCCTTAATGGTCTGGCTTACTTCATTTTTCAGACTTCTTGTATGTCACTTCCAGTATGAACTTTGTAACATTCCCCAAAATATGCACAGCACTCTTACCTCTGTGCTTTCAGACATGTTTTTTGTTTTTATTTTTGCCTAGAATGTATTTCCTTCTCTTGGTGAATACCTACTTATCCTTTGAAAGCTAACTAAAGTATTACCTCCTCTGGGAAACTTTTCTAACCCTTCCCTACAGACTTTTCTGCTACACTTGCTTTGTGTTTCTGAGGTACTTTTTCTAAAAACATATATTTGTTACCAGGATTGACCTGAGTTGAAATTTATTGGCTAATTAGACTATGAGCTCCTCAAGGTTAGGAATAGATTTTACCCCTCTTCCCTACTTGGGGAGTGACAGTTCGATAGATTGTTCAGTACACATCCATTTCTTGCCTTCTTTCTAAACCAAAATTTTTATTTGATCATTTACAAAACTAGGTGAAGGACAGGGAAGCCTGGCATATGGCACTCTATGCCGTTGCAAAGAGTCAGACACAACTGAGTGACTGAATAACAACAACAACAAAACTAGGACCTTTGTTGAACTGGGTTTTACAAGTCCTTCTAACCAAACAATCTTTAATCAGTTAACTCATTCATATATTTGTGAAACTTCTTCAAGTCTTTGCTCAGATATTTTCTCAGTGAAACCTTCTCTGACCATCCTAATCCACTCTCTCCCAGAACACTCCATATCCCCCTTCTGTAGTTTATTATCTCTATGGCACTTCTATCCCAATAGATACTTCATAATTTACTTATGACTTTTGTTTATTGTCTTCCTCCACTAGAATGAAATCTCTGTGAAGATGGGACATTTTGCCTATTTTGTTCACTGCTGTATTTCTGGCACCAAAAATGATGCCTGGCATGTAGTTTGTTCTCAATGAATATCAGTTGATTGAATGAACTCCCAAATGCCAGAGGTGAAAGATTCAAAAGGATCATCTCATCAATAAGATTCAAAACAAAAATTGTCAATGACCTAATCAGTGACCAAGCCACAGGATTGTGGGGACTGCAGGTAGATTGACAGCTGTCAGAAACAGGGAAGTAGAAGTGTAGCAAAGGAATGAAGCTACCCATGAGTCTAAGAATAGGACTGCTAACCTGGGTGAATCCTGCAAATAAACCTGACATAGCATGGCCACGTTCTCATATGCAGGGCATAATTATGATCCTTTATGCATCTCCTCACTGTGACAGGTGAAGGGTGTCCACCCCACAAGGACAAAGCTAGAGAAGTGTATCTTCCGGCTTTTCCTTCTTTGTTCTTCTCTGATGATATCTGCCCCTTTTGGAACTTAGGGACCTCCACTTCTTCTTCTCCTTTCTTTTGCAGGATCTCTAGGAAAGGGTGATACATATTGAGGCACAAAATATGTGCCTGGTGGCACATATGATCTCTCTCAAGGGTGTTTTAAACCACTGGAACCAGCTGTTAACTTAGGGACTTCACACACTGGCAAGTAAAGGGGAGAGAGAATGTCTTTCTGGTATCCCTGAATTTTTGCTGTTCAACTAAAAATAGCCATGTCTGTATAAACAAGTGTAACTAATAAAGTATTTCTGAAGCAACTCCCAATGTAGGCCTGTTTACCAATAAACCAATCACTCTTCCACACTCTCTCTTCCATTTTAAGACTTACCTGTGAGGTTGGAGACATGGCATTTAGAAAGCAAAAAGCCCCAATCTACCCCTTTATGTTTGACTGTACCAGAGGAAGTCCTTAAGGAGGCTATATAGAAAAAGTCTATCCCTTTCAGTTAATTTGGAGGGAAGAAGGGAGTGAAATATTTATTGAGATGAGGTAGGTTCTGTTCTTGCTGCCTAAGCTCCTTAATTTAGGAACAGACAATAGAGAGGGGTCAAATGATGAGCATTCTAAAAGGATCGAAGAGTCTGAGGATTTTAGACCAGAGAGTTTAGAGTATCTCCCTGGCTATACTAGGAGGAACCATTACTAGGGAAAGTGACTATTATTCTTTGTTCTATAGGAAGGCAGTGGCAGTGGGTCAATGGTGGTAACAATAGGCAATTAGAGATCTTCTTATTACCCATTGCCTGAATGGGATGTACTAAGGTACCCAGAGATTTTCATTTGTCCCAGTTGATGAGATTTAGAGATGCTTATCACAAAGTAAAACAGCAAAATCTTGCATTTAGAATAAAAAAGCTTCTGTAGACTCAGATTTTGAGATATATAAAATGTCCAGGATCACAGGATACAGTGGTGGGTACTAGCTGGAACTTGCTTCCCAGAGGGTAGACTGAATGGACACTCTACAGCCCCAAATATATTTAACACTGCACAGTTCAGAGGCATCTTCATCATCTGTAACCATAAGATCATGTAATTCATTCCCAGACACTAACTTGGAAAGAAACAAGGCAGAAAGAAAAAATTTGAGAGTTTGAGAATTTTCTTAAAAGAGCTTAGTTCCTATGACATAGATTAGATTAATTATAGGAAAATAGAGTAGCCACATCTGTATGTGAAAAGTATTTTTTTTGTCATCTCCGTGTATTTGAGGGGTTTCCCCAAGATTTTTGAAAATCTGCAGAGCAAATTTTTGTATCATTCAGTGATATATAATCTTCCAGGCTAAAATTAAAAATCCTATTTTGGGGCCATGACCCAAGGAGAGAGGATTTGCAGATGCGGACAGAGGATGGTCAGTATAAGGTAGAAAAGAGGCATTAGTAAAAGTTCTGTAAAGTTTTGAAAAATAGAGTCAACTTTTCAGAAAGGGAAGCCCAGTGATATCAGCAAGACTGGGACATATTTGGAGAAGTACTTTTAGAAAAAGAGATTAGATTTCAATAACTAATCAGAGAAAGAATATCCAGCTACCATTTAATTAATTAAGTCCTCATAGGGATATCCAAGGAGTCAGCAAGTACATTCATTGTCAGTCTTCTGTTGTGTAGTCGCTAAGTCATGTCTGACTCTTTGTGATACCATGGACTGAGTACACCAGGTTCTTCTGTCCTCCATTATCTTCCGGAGTTTGCTCAGATTCATATCCATTGACTCAGTGATATTATCTAACCATCTCATCCTCTGTTGCCTCCTTCTCCTTTTGCCCTCAATCTTTCCCAGCATCAGAGTCTTTTCCAATGAATCAGTCCATCACATCAAGTGATCAAAGTCTCATGAGGCCTAGCTAAATGAATACCTGTCCACCTTTTGAGTCAAACAGCTGAGGCTGAAGAATATTTACTTCCCAGGAGTAAAGAGGACCATGGTTGGAGACTAAGTCTTAGCACCCGTGCTCTTCAATAGAAGGTCCATGGCATGCAGGACACCCAGAAGTCCCTATATTTAAAAAAGGGGACAAACTGTAGAGCACTGCTGGACCTAGGGATGGCAGGGGACAGGATGTATAGATCCCTGCAGAGATGACTTTGAGCCTGGGGACAAAGGTCTGGGGTCTAAGACTACAGTGGTGAATGTCAGCACAAAGGCTGGATAGGGAAATAGCACCTCAGACTAGAGAGCAGTTCCAATCAGCTGCTTTTCAGCAGGGTTCAAGTAGAATCCATAGAAATTTAAATGAATCTGAGGCTCCAGTTTCCCCTACTGCCACAAAATCATGTCAACTGTATCCTTTCCCCATACATCTGGTTATGTTAGAGAAATATAGGCTGGGAGAGAGGAAATCTGAGAGACTGAGCATGTGATCTAAAGAGACTGAGCATCTTCTTAAAACGATTGTGAATTATTGTACTGGACTCAGTTTGTTGGGTTATTCTAAATTGGACTTCCTAGGCGGTGCTAGTGGTAAAGAACCCACCTGCCATTGCAGGAGATGTTAAGAGACGCATGTTCTATTCTTGGGTCAGGAAGATCCTCTGGAGTAGGAAATGACAACCCACTCCAGTATTATTGCCTGGAGAATTCCATGGACAGAAGAACTGGGCAGGCTATAGTCTATGGGGTCACAAAGAATCGGACATGACTGAGTGACTAACACTTTCACTTTTCACTTTCAAAATGTATACACTTCCCACTTCTCACATGCAGTTGGTTTGTAAGGAAAATCAGATGGGTAATGGGATTTTAAAATTTTTTTCTTGGAGCATCTGGGGGTAATAGAATGAATAATTTTGTAATCCTGCTATTTCACAGATTAAGTTAATAAGGAAATAGTGTCCAAAAAGCCAATTAACAAGAAAACTCTTTTATTGATAGAAAAACAGAACAAAATTTCCATGAATTCTGGTATCTGTTTTATTCTGTCTGTTGGATATACTCAAGTTCCAAAATCAGTTTTGTTTTTTTTTTTTTTCTGTTGCTGGTCTTGTTGTCATCATTATTGTTGTTGTTAACCTCTCAATAGAAAAAAAAAATCCAGTGAAATCACATGCCCCTCCCTCACACAGATAGGACCATCTTAATAAGACATGTCCCTAATTAAAGCTAATTAAATTCTATCCTAAGCTAAGCATTCCTACATGGCACCAATTGTATTATTAGGTTGGTGACATTAATAAGTATTGATTTCAAGCCATTGAAACTGTTTCTCAAATGTTATCAAATAAATAAAAAACAAATCAGAATAAGATTTACGTTCAATTCAATGATTAAGTATCCTTCAGTAGATAGGTCAATTTATCCTAATGTAAACTAAAACATCTATGAGCCACAAACACTAGTTCCAAAAAAGAATAGCCCAGATGAGTGGCTTTTCAGATTTAGACTCAAAGTCCAGATTCACATGGGAATGGACCTGAGGAGCCTGACCAGATTAAGCTTCTGGTTCTAATTTAACCTACAACGTCCACATAATATCAGCTAGCAATTGCTCAACTGTCACCCACAGAAAAGCATTTAAAGCATGCCTGCACAATGGAAAATGGAATTTTAACCATTATCTAATTAATTAAATTGATATAGATAGAAACAGTGGAAAAAGTCAGATGCCAAAGTTTTTTAAAGCTACTTTATCCATATTTTCCAAATACTACTTATCAAACTAAACAGATAATGGTCATATTTTCACTTTACCTTTAGCTATGCAGATATAAATTGTATCTCCACACCACATATAGGCTGAAAATTAAAAATTGAGCCACAATCCAGGTTTGTGGTCTAGATGGCCCTAAATCTCTTCTAGGTATTTTTGTTTTCCATCTAGATATTCAGACCACATAGATATGGTCATAAATTCAGTATCATTGCTACATTTGAGTCACTAACAAGGAAAGGAAGCTTATCTAATTACCAATTCCCCCGAGTCAAACAGAACTCTCCCCTTTCATTAAATAAAGAGAAAGTCATTCAGATTTAACTCCAGAGAAATAAGTGCATGCATATACCCAACTTCTCAGTATCCTCTCTGGATAAGAGGATGGAACAACTATTTGGTTTCCATCTCATTCTTGTAATGACAGAAAAGAGAATACAAAAAGTCCATTGTAAATTTGTACAAAATGTATGCATATATAAATACATATCTATGGGTGTATATAAATTCTAAAGAAGATTATATCCATCTACATCTTTAAGATTCAGAGTCCTATACAGTTGACATAATGGTATTCTCTCTCCAATTTTCTTATCTTTAAAAACAATGAGAATCAAGCATGCCACCTTATGAATACTGAATAGCAAGTGCATAAGTTGAGCTGTAGCTATAGGGATTTGAAGCAATTAGTTTGACGGGACATCAGTGAATAAAGTAGAAAATTTGTCTATTTCCAGATTTCCTTTTGTTTCATATAAAATGAAATCCAAAATGCCCTGTTGGTAGCATCCCGAACTCCTGAGACTGTCAACTGAGCTCTATAAGAAGCAATGCTTTAAACAGGGTCTGTGCAAATTGCTTGGATATGTGCTTATTGCAATAATTTGGTGTGGGAACTGGCATTACTAAAATTTCATGTGATTCTCTATCTCAGAAAAAAACCTCAAGTGACACCACCAGAAGCTTATGGAGTTCTGAGAATATTAACTCAGCATGAAATTTGACTCACAAACCACATCCTCTTTACACAGAGCACTATTAAAAATATTAAACCATAGTCAATTAATGGAGAAAGGTGTACATATTAAAAGGTGCACAATTATAGCATATTATGGATGTGTGGCTATGTTTAGAGGTATCGAGATCTTTTTAAGACAATATACATAATGTTTTTATTTCTCCTGTTCCCTCTACTCCTTTGGGGAAATATTATACAAGACAATTTCATAATTACCTCCTAGAGTGTACAGGTTGCTTCTTGAAACCGGATTATTATTGCATGCCTTGAATGCACTATGATTCATAAGGCAAAAACGTATGAGTAGCTTCAGCACCAAGGAAATGGAATCATCATCCAGCACTGCTCACAACAGAACATCTTATTGCTTTAATAAAATGGGAAATTATTTGCTGTAAAAAGTGCACCAAATGAAGGGGAGAAAGTAATATCCATGCACTTAGTGGAGCTCACTGGAAATGAGGAAGCTCCCTTCTGAATCCCTAATTCTATTCAAATTTCAAGCCCCAAAGTCATTCTGTAATAGGGTATTAGATAGCTATAGCTAGATGAGGGTGAGCTACAAAAATTAATGGACTTTCTTCTTCACAGTGCCTTAGTCATTCTAATGTACAATGTAGAGCTCTGATATACTAAAGGATTCCCAAGTGGACTGAGGGAGTTAATGCTCTCTTTTATCTATTACTAGGAAGTGACTAAGGCACTAGAGAGAATCTGGTTCATTGTTTAATATATTGTATCCAAAGATTACACCTAGTCTTCCTAGTATTACAACACTACATGCTTAAATGATGATCCTCTGTGCTTCAGAAAAGGTCTTGAGTGGTATCTAATCGGTGATTAAAATTTAGCTTATTACATCAATTTAGAAAAGATGTAAATTGAGTTTGGGCAATTTAATAGATGGCCTAAAATCTCAGAGGTAATGTTTCCTCTAAGAGCACATACACCTGGAACCAAGACAGAGATTCTAGAACTACTTGTTACTTGGGAGAGGGATGCACTTAGGGGCACTGTTGCCTTACATCCTGCAGGTTAGTAAGGTCCCTTTTAGTTGAGCTTTTTGTAGAACATTCTCATTCATACATTTTCCAAATTTGTTTCCAAGAAAGGATGCCTCTGCATACAGTTAAGTTGTAATATGCTTCTGGACCCTTCTGTCATCAGCCCAAGGGAAACAAAGTGGTAAATAACCATAGGTGGATTCCATTTGTAACACAGATGGCCTTGTCTGGAATTAGGAGAGAGAACAAAAACATTTAATTTTGTCTCTCACTTTCCTTTTTCATAGTCTTTTTTCATACATCCAATGAAGTTAGGTAAGCCAGACTGAGAAAGAGAGACACTCTTTAACTGCACCCCAGATACAGGAACAGATTTCTAACTAACAAGTTGCAGAATTTTTATTCTACAAGCAGTTACTGGATTAACTTCTTTTAAAATTTGCATGTCCTGTCATCCAAATTGCCCAACATCCCCACCAGTCTCACCCCCAACACATACAGTACAAGCAAGCACACACACACACCACTGCCTCCAGGTGGTAACTGCATGCAGGGAGGACTACAGCCACTGTTTAAATATTAACCATGTTTTAATAGATGGCATTCCTGCACATCCATTATTTGTTTGTTTTCTGTTGTGGTTGTCTCTGTCATTTGCAAAAGAAATAAGAAAACATAAGTATCATCTTTTTATAACAGTCTACTACAGGGTAAGGTACAAAAGAACACTTCTGGAAACAGCAGAAGCCAGGCCTGACCACTGAAATCCTCATCCAGTGGTAACCATTATATCAACAGCTAAAGAAGAACACGAATATACAGTTTGGAGAACATAGTACAGAATTATAGTTTGCTTTTGTATTTGGTACCAATATAATAAATATATAACAAAGGCGCACGTGTTCTAAAAATTAAACAGAAACATTCTGATTGGTTAAACACTGCACTTTCAATACTGCACATTGCCTAATTTATTTTTTACAAAAAAAAAAAAAGGTAATGTATGCAATGTTTAATAAGAAGAAAACCAATAGTACATATAAACCCGACTATAGAAAAAGAGGAAATAAACCAACAAAAAGCTAGCATATTCACTTCCCAAAATAGCCCCTTTTGCACCTGCACAACCAAAAATGTAACCAGTTCTGAGACAATTTCAGCACCAGATCTAGCTGGACAGCTCCCGGATCCTCCATGAATCCTGAAATGCCACAAGTCAAAGGTGTACAGGTGGGGGTGGGGCAAAGATAAAGGACTAGATTCTGTCATTTAAACTCATTTAAAAGATTTTCAATAAACTTATGCTCGACCAGCAAGGGGCATTTCTAAAAGTAAATTAAAATCCCTGGTCCTAGAAAAGAGAAACTGAAGGTAAGAAGAGGGCTGGCTGGAGAGCGGTACCTGTCATAAACGTTTTTCAGGACATGTGTCTGTGGCCTCTTGTAGTCCTGGTGCTTAAGTTTACGTTTTCTTTATAGTGTACTATTGCCTGAGCCCAGCTGAAGATAGGAATGGGGAAAGGAGGGAAGCTGAAGGAAAAGTGAAAAGCTTTGGGGGTTAAGGAGAAGAAAGGTAATGAACCTTAACTTGACAGCTATGTACAACACACCAGGCCCCTCCACTCCCTTTGCTCCAGGGGTCAATGCCTTTTACATATTTGGTAGCTTGTGCGGTTTCTCCTCCGTATTGTGGGGGGCGCAGGGTGCGAAGGGAAGACGCGTCTTTCATTGACAATGAGAAATTATGTGATTTGTCATGCGCTTGGATCGTGTAATTAATATTATAATAATTACTATAAATATTAATAATAAAGTATTATCAGCGTTATTTCTTCTTCCGAGACTTCCCTCGCCCAATATTTACAAATACCGCACAGTGCCTCGGCGGAGGAGAAACAGAGAGGAGAGGAAGGACAGATAAGGAAAAAGGGAAGAGGAAAGGGAAGCCACAGGAAAGTGGAAGAGAAAGACCGGAAGGGAGGAAAAAAAAAAAAAAAAGCAAGGACGGCAAAAATGCTGGAAAGGAGGAAGGGAAGAGGAGAGGGGCTAGACAATCAGGATAGTACCACCGCTTGCAAAAGGCCCTCGCCAACTGGGTCCAAACAGGAGGAGGCTGTGTGTGCTCCTTGCGGACTGGGGGCCGGCGGTGGAGGCGGAGCACAGGGAGCCTGGCATGGGAGGCCAGGAGGAGAAGACGAAGAAGAAGCGCTGGATGGGGCGCAGAAGGCAGAGTCCCGGGCCTGCCTCTCCAGCCGGGCTTCTTTTCCTTGGGTGGAAGCCTGGCCTCCCTCGGGTTGGGGCAGCCCCCTCCCGCCGCGGTTGCCGCCGCAGTGATCCCGCTCGTATTCCTCCTGAGCCC
The DNA here is from genome assembly GCF_032452875.1 of Bos javanicus. Classification (NCBI taxonomy): domain Eukaryota; kingdom Metazoa; phylum Chordata; class Mammalia; order Artiodactyla; family Bovidae; genus Bos; species Bos javanicus. Next base: position 19,359,930 of record NC_083882.1, on the reverse strand, counting down.
TCTGCATCTTCCTCTTCTTCATCCTACGCTTGTGGATATGGAAAGTGGAGAGGGACAGCACGATGAGGCAGAAGATGAGGGTGACCAGGACAATCAGCACCAGCGTGGAGGAGAAGGACTGGAAAAGCTGCTGTCCCACCTGCGTGATGCAGGTGCCACTGCTACCGCCTCCTGCGCCTTGGCCACGGGCGCTCGCGTTGCCGCTGCCGCTGGCGTTGGGGGAAGCGAAGGTCCGGTTGAGGAGACACGGCGGCAGCGCCAGCCTCAGCTCCTTGGGCGCCCTGGCACTCATCGGCGCTGGGCTGGGAGGGGCTGGGCCCTCAAGACTTCCTCTTTTGAGCACACGGTTCTCACCAGCCAAGAAAAGGACGGAGCCCGCAGCACCCAAAACTACTCCCTGGCGTGGGAGGGGATGCGCACGCGAGCGAAGGACTAAGGGAGCAACTGTGGGCAAGCAAACTGGCCAGGGAGCGAGCGGTGCCCAGGAGATCCTCTCCGGCCCCGCCTCGAACGCGTGTCCGCGCGCCCTTTTCCTTTGCCAAAGCACCAGGCTGCAAAGAGAACAGGCTTGGTTAGGATCCCGGCCGCTGCCCGGGGAGCAGAGAACCGGAATGATCAGCGCCACTGCAAAGCGGCCCTCTGAGCGCACTGCTTCAGCTGGGCGCTGCCAGTCTTCACAGCCCACAGACCCCAGTCCGCCCGCCCGCCCCTGGCCGCGCACCAAAGCCTTCAGTTCCGCTCTCTCGCCACTTTGCGGAGAAGAGGGTCTGCGCCGACACCGCGGAGATGCCGATTACTCAGCAGATAAAGCAGCCTCCCTGCGCCCTCCACAACTTTCTAATTGCAACAGACACGCAGCCACTTCGGAACGCGGTCCTCGCTTCTCAGAGCGCCGGTTCGCCTCTTTTCTGCGCCCTCTCAATGGATGTCTTCTCCTGAATCTTACCCTTCCCAGCACCCACCCTGGGCCGCCGAGCCGGCTCCGGGAACGCAATCCTCCCTTGGGTCCCCCGCCCTCCAGACCCTCCCTGAACGATGTCAGATCCCTTAGGTATCATTCCCATGGGGGTAACCCTGGAGCCACATCCCACTCCACCCCTGTCCGCGGCCACGGCTGACACGCAGGACTGCGCTCCACCCTTGCTCCAGCTTTCTTCCTTGGTACCTCCCCACCCCCCAATCAAAAAAAAAAAAAAAAAAAGCACAGGCTGAAGCACCTTTCTTAGCTAAAGCACATCCCTACAAACGCCCCCTTTTCCCCATCTCTCTGTGTCTCCACCCCCACTTGACAGTATCCTGCTTCTAATGGTGCTGGAAATGAAAGGGGGAGGGTTCCCGCCTGCAAAGTTTGGGGAACGGACCTTCTCTCGGGCCTTTCCAGACTCAGCCTGAGGGCCCTGAGGCTCTTCCCGGGGACCAGAGCCAGGAAGACCCTTAGCGCGCAGCAGAGCCCCCTTGCCGCTCTCGAGAGGCCGCTGCAAACTGTTGCACTGCGGAGCAGCGAGGCGGCGCGCAAGCCCGGGCTGGGGCAGGGGCGGGGGCCGAAGCCACGGCCAGAGGTGCCTGCGCAGGCCGCCAGGGCTGTCCTACCCGCTCGCGCCTGGCCACCCGGCCGCCCCGAGTTTCAGTCGCCCCGCGTCCCTTACCTGGGGCCGCCAGCTGGCTGCAAGGAGGGAGCCCCGCCGCGCGGCTGCAGTGTCGGCTGCAGAAGGCGCGGAGTGAAGGGGCCAGAAACCGAGCCGCGCTGCCGCCGCCGCTGCCGCTTTGGGGAGCTCAGCTCGCAGCCTATTGCCAGAGAGGCCGGTGACGTCAGGCAGCCACCGCCAGGGCTCCAAGCCACCCTTCAGGCCCCCACCCACCCTCATACCCCAACACCTCGTCCTGGCAAAGCCAGGCTCTGCCACACAGGTTCTCAGTTCCCTGCTGTTTCCCTGCCCAGGCGCTGGGGAGTAATCCCCAGCTCCACCCTGTAAGTAACCCACCTTCCGCAGCGCTCTGCTTGGGAAGGGTTGAAGCTTCGTTCTCTGGCTGCCCGATTCTTCACCCTCACCTCTTGCCCACGTGGTCCCAAGCACACATTTTTACACTCTAGAGATCCCTCTCCCCTCAGGGCACACAATAAATTTCCTCTCTCTGCTGACGAGGATCGTCCCTTTCTCCAATCCTGTCTGTGCTGGCCTGGCTCTGAACAGAAACTGCGTCCGTGAGAGGCGCATTTCTGAACACAGATGTGGCAGAACCTGAAATACAAACGTGAACATTTATTTAATATCAAACAATGCAAATGAACCATTTTCCTCTCCTATAAGGTCAGAATCTCCTACTTATCTTTCCCTCTACCCAACTCAGGATCCTCCTCTCTTCCCTCACGCACTCAACTCCAGGCCCAAAATAACACTCAGTGTATTAAATACTCCTTGTATGCTGACAATCTAGACGCTCATGAGCACACACAGCACGCAAAAAGCTTATAAGGCAGAGAGATGAAAATCATTCAGAAAAGTGCAGAAATGAAACCCTATGAAAATTGCAAGCATTGTGCTTCTTACAGAGTACCCCATTTATTGGCCCTAACACTTGCAAAGGTGTCCCTTGCCTTTCGGTAGTATTAACAGTAGTCTTTCAGCACAATGGATAGGACTTCCTGAAAGATTCTGCCTAAATCTGGGCAAAGACTAATGAACTATTGGTTTGGAACCCTTGGGAAAATATGAATAGCACATTTGACTACAGTAGCCAACTTCAAAACAAAGTGTTCTCATATTTTTACTATAGAAAACAGCAATTTCAAAGATAATGTATTGGTCTTTGAAGGCATTCAGGTGTCTTATTAAGTGTACATTTCCTTCTTCCCTTACAGTTTTGTTGCCTTCCCATCTTTGAGTCCAATACAGTGCCTGTACAATTCTCTGTTGCTAAATTGAGTGCTGCAGTATTCACTGCTGCTTTTTCCTGCTGTGCCTTAGAATTGAGGAAGAAAAGCAATAAATGGTAAGCACCTTGTATTTGCAAGCAGAAGGCTTTGTAAGAAAGATGGTTTCATGTTTGTGGTAAACAGTTGTCTGTAATCTGGGGGTCCCTTCTTCTGAACCTGTGTTCCTATCTAGTCCTACTCTAACTTTTCCTTTCTCTCTTCTTGCCCATGACACATATATGAGAAAAATACATATTTTCTCCCCTAGATTCTTTCATTCATTTGAATAAAAGTCATCAACATTTTTCCATAATAGTTTCCATTAGAAAAAAAAACAAAACATATCTCTACTGAAGCTAATAGGGCAGTACATGTTGAATAATGCATGGTTTCTTGAGAGCATGGATTGATGCCTTTGGCCTCCAGAGTCACAGAGTTAATGATGGTCAATGACCCCAGTGCTGGTTTAGGTTTCTTTCCTGGAGTGGGGACACCTAATGCCTTGTAAAAGCCACCTGCCACATTTAGCTATGCTGACTTTGATGGGCTCAAGTTCTAGAAGGGTGGGCCTTGTTTTCACTATGATCCCTGAGACTTCACCATTAACTCTTAACATGCAATGCCCCATTTGGGTACACTTTTCTTGCTCCTGAAAAGTTGAATCTAATCAGCATTTTGTAAAGCAAATTCAATTTTAAATACTCCAAAAAGAGATCTGGCTATTTAAAGAGACTCTTTAGAAAAAGTGTCTTGTAAAGCAAAGAATTTTTACATAGTAAGAATTAACTCCCACTGGTCTGTTTTCTAAAATTGAAAAAAAAATAAGTTGTCAGATTTTCCTAGTGCAAAACGTGCATACTTTTTATAATACACAGTACTGGGATTGCAATATATATATAATGGGATTTCTTTTCCATACCAAGCTTCTAGGGCATGTGATTAGGCTGCCATTGTTCTTATTCTTTTGTTATAAATGATAACCATCTGTTATAACACAAGTGCTAAAAGTGTCTGCACCATTTTCCACAATCTATGAAAAGACAAGGTCTTGCCTTGGAGAATTTACAATCTGCAGCAGATGAATGTGATCCACAAGACAATGGTATTTAACTGGAAATGATTTAGGTAGATTAAAGACATCAATTTTCAGGTCACTTTTTTTCTCCTTCCTCTCTCAAGAAGAAGAGTCTGCAGGTTTATAATTTGTTCTAACCCAGAAAATGAAAGCGCTCAATAGATAGAAGTGGGTGTCACTGGGTAGTATGATTCAAGCCCCAAGAATACCAGTGACAGAAAACACGCATACCTCTTGGGCTGCAAGAACTGATCCCGTTGAGTCGCTGTATGATTTTGGCACACCTGGCACAATGGCAAGACTTCTTCCAGACAATATGTTGCCAGTGTTTTTACGACCAAACTTTTCAGGTAACACTTGCAAGAGTGGAAGACCAAGAAGCCTCTGAGACTCCCATGATCTCCTGTTAAGATGGGAAAGCCCCTTTGGACTCAGGTGCATTCCCAACATTCAGCAACATATGATATTTGTTCTCAAGTTTTAAGAGGAATCTCTAGCTTAGAGAACAGTGCTACATGAGCACCTGGCACATCAATCCCCCAAAAGCAATGAATCCATAATAATTACACTACCACCAACAATAATACGTGGCTATTATTATTATTTGCAAAATGCCTGCTATATACCAAGCATGCTAAAGACTCTATAATAAAGCCTCAACATAACCCTGCAAGTTTATTTTTGCCAAAATACAAATTTATTTATTTATTTATTCACTTATTTGCTCAATAAAGATCTTTGAGTACCTGCCATATGTCAGGTGAGGAAATAAAAGCTCAAAGTAGCTAAAAACCATGCCCAAGTTGCCTAATAGTATGTATAATACTAGGATCAAACCCAAACAAGCTGGCTGCAAAATTAGCATTCTTTTCATGACTAGTGGTTTCTCTCTCTTTCCCTCTTACACTCACATTGGCATACACATATATCTATTTTAACCCTATCACAATTTTATCTCTATCTACTTCTTATTGGAGGAGGGTAAGCAAATAAAACTGGAGAAGAGCAGAGCTGTTTTGTTGAAGCAGTGGAAGGGAGCTGGGAAGTCCCTTCACTGGGGCCTCCCCTTTTCCCCAGCACCAGTTCACAAGATGCTCCAAGCAATCCCTTGTACTGAGCAGAGTCGTTTGGAAACCCTAGTACTTCACTAGGTCACCTAAGCAGGTTATTCAAGACCACAGTACATTCCAGGTCATCTTAGATTTAGAAGGACTTTTTCAGAGTTTGTTTAGGTGATCCTAACATTTTGCTTAATCATGTATCTCAACTACTCGGGGTCCCTGCATATATACAAAAATATGTTCCACGTGTTGCCATATTGCTATTAAATCAACTACTGGCCCAGTAAGCAACTGATTAATAAACAAGGTTCTGAATGAACCTTTTGACTTTATTCAAATTATCTAGTTTTTTTTCCCCCTGATTCATTCTTCTCATGTGTAAAATGAGAATAGCATCTTCATTGCAGTGTTTCTTTTGAGCACTAAGCATATACTAAGCATTCAATAAATGGTAGCTCTTCACATTGTAAATTTATCACAAAGATTAATATTTTAACCCTTATAGTAGAAGCATTATACTGTTTTGGACATAAAAATTCAGGAAAATTTTTATAAGCTTGAGTATTTTTATGGGATGATAAATATAAGGGTGAAGGGAATGAAAGTAAGGATAGACAATGAGTAACGCAAGAAACTGGGGCTATGAATCCTAGAGATGGTGAGACATCAAGAATACATCATAGAATCTTCAAATGTTTAGAGCTTCATCAATGGAAGATGAATTTGTCTTGCTTTAGGTACTCAAAGAGAACTGAAACATAGAATAGATAAACGGTGAAAGTGAAGTTGCTCAGTTGTGTCCGACTCTTTGCGACATCATGGACTGTAGCCTACAAGGTTCCTCCATCCATGAAATTTTCCAGGCGAGAATACTGGAGTGGGTTGCCATTTCCTTCTCCAGGAGATCTTCCCAACCCAGGAATCGAACCTGGGTCTCCCTCATTGTAAGCAGACGCTTTACCATCTGAGCCACCAGGGAAGTCCAAGATATATGGTAGGAAGTATATTTCAGTTCACTATTTCATAATTTAAAAGAGTTTTTTCTAACTATGTAACAGATTATCATGTAAACCAGTCTTCAAACTGAGGGGCTTATGTCCCTGGAAGTACACTGAGATTTTTCTAGGGGTCTATGGGGATGTAGACCTAATTAACACCCAGAAAAGTTTTAGTTTTAGTTTTAGAACTAACACCCAAAAAAGATGTCCTTTTCATTATAGGGGACTGGAATGCAAAAGTAGGAAGTCAAGAAACACCTGGAGTAACAGGCAAATTTGGCCTTGGAATATGGAATGAAGCAGGGCAAAGACAGAGTTTTGCCAAGAAAATGCACTGGTCATAAAAAACACCCTCTTCCAACAACATAAGAGAAGACTCTATACATGAACATCACCAGATGGTCAACACTGAAATCAGGTTGATTATATTCTTTGTAGCCAAAGATGGAGAAGCTCTATACAGACAGCAAAAACAAGACCAGGAGCTGACTATGGCTCAGACCAAAACTCCTTATTGCCAAATTCAGACTTAAATTGAAGAAAGTAGGGAAGACCACTAGACCATTCAGGTATGACCTAAATCATATCCCTTATGATTATACAGTGGAAATCAGAAATAGATTTAAGGGCCTAGATCTGATAGATAGAGTGCCTGATGAACTATGGAATGAGGTTCATGACATTGTACAGGAGACAGGGATCAAGACCATTCCCATAGAAAAGAAAAGCAAAATGGCTGTCTGGGGAGGCCTTACAAACAGCTGGGAAAAGAAGAGAAGCAAAAAGCAAAGGAGAAAAGGAAAGACAGAAACATCTGAATGCAGAGTTCCAAAGAATAGCAAGAAGAGATAGCCTTCTTCAGCGATCAATGCAAAGAAATAGAGGACCAGCCCCGGCTGATCCAGGGAATTCGAAGCGGGGACGGCGTCGGCGAAGATCAGGAAACAATTGCTTAATTAAACGTTAATTAAGGATATAAAGAGTAATAGAATGAGGATAGCTCAGTAGGAAAATTCAGTGGAGAAAAGAGGCTGAAATAAGGATAGCTCAGTGAGGAAATTCAGTGGAGAAAAGAGGCTGATTAATTCAGCCAGAAGGTAAGAGAAAGAACGACATGGTGAGACCAAGTTTCGGTGAACAAGGCCCGCACTTTATTTTCCAAAGTAGTTTTTATACCTTAAGTTATGCATAGAGGATAATGGGGGAAGGGGTAGAGTCATGCAGTAAGCCAGGCTTTCTTCCTGCAAACATATCATATGCAAAAGTTTAGGTGATTTGCATCATCTTCTGGCCCGGAGGCCTTTTTCTCTAAAGGTGATTATTCTCAAGTCAGGCGCCAGCCTCCAAAAAGCATTAGATAAAGTTGCATTCCTACAGAGCAAAGGTGTGGTGGGCTATAACAAGAAAAAGAATTAACTCAAGGGTCCCAGGTTACAAACATTAAAGCTACTACTTACACCAACTATATTAATCAATACACTGCCAGGGACACAGCAGGTAAGGGATATGGAAACTTAGCAGCAAACATTGGCCCAACAAGTGAAAATCCCTTCACCAATACAATTTCTAATCAATCTTTTAACTACTCAAAAGAATCTGTGTTTAGACAGTTTAGAACATCTCCTGCCTCTCACAGTTGGGAGGCTCTGAACAATCACATGTGGCCGGAAAAACCTATTCAGGCAGGCTAGAGGATTTCCAAAGGAGTTTGTAGGTTAAACACTGTCACACCCAGGAATTATTAAGTGGAGCTGTAAGCTAACTCTTTTTTCAGAGAGGTCGTGGGGGACAGCCCCCCGTAAAGTCAGAGGTGTAGGTGAAAGCACAAAGCAGAAAGTAGGCAGACTCTGGCTTTGGGGGTAGATTGCTCGAGAATTTCCAGGGAGACTCCTGAGGCTTGATCCCGCCTTTGCGTATGCCAAGCCTCCTTCCTCATGACCTTTGCCAGAGGCGCTCGCTCCCCGCAAAAACAATAGAATGGGAAAGACTAGGGATCTCTTCAAGGAAATCAAAGGTACCAAAGGAACATTTCATGCAAAGATGAGCTTGATAAAGGACAGAAATGGTATGGACCTAACAGAAGCAGAAGATATTAAGAAGAGATAGCAAGAATACACAGAAGAACTGTACAAAAAAGATCTTCACGACCCAGATAATCACAATGGTGTGATCACTCACCTAGAGCCAGACATCCTGGAATGTGAAGTCAAGTGGGCCTTAGAAAGCATCACTAGGAACAAAGCTAGTGGAGGTGATGGAATTCCAGTTGAGCTATTCCAAAACCTGAAAGATGATGCTGTGAAAGTGTTGCACTCAATATGCCAGCAAATTTGGAAAACTCAGCAGTGGCCACAGGACTGGAAAAGGTCAGTTTTCAATCCAATCCCAAAGAAAGGCAATGCCAAAGAATGCTCAAACTACCGCACAATTGCACTCATCTCACACGCTAGTAAAGTAATGCTCAAAATTCTCCAAGCCAGGCTTCAGCAATATGTGAACCATGAACTTCCTGATGTTCAAGCTGGTTTTAGAAAAGGCAGAGGAACCAGAGATCAAATTGCCAACATCTGCTGGATCATGGAAAAAGCAGGAGAGTTCCAGAAAAACATCTATTTCTGCTTTATTGACTATGCCAAAGCCTTTGACTGTGTGGCTCACAATAAACTGTGGAAAATTCTGAAAGAGATGGGAATACCAGACTACCTGACCTGCCTTCTGAGAAATTTGTATGCAGGTCAGGAAGCAACAGTTAGAACTGGACATGGAACAACAGACTGGTTCCAAATAGAAAAAGGAGTTCGTCAAGGCTGTATATTGTCACCCTGTTTATTTAACTTATATGCAGAGTACATCATGAGAAATGCTGGACTGGAAGAAACACAAACTGGAATCAAGATTGCCAGGGGAAATATCAATAACCTCAGATATGCAGATGACACCACCCTTATGGCAGAAAGTGAAGAGGAACTAAAAAGCCTCTTGATGAAAGTGAAAGTGGAGAGTGAAAAAGTTGGCTTAAAGCTCAACATTCAGAAAACGAAGATCATGGCATCCGGTCCCACCACTTCATGGGAAATAGATGGGGAAACAGTGGAAACAGTGTCAGACTTTATTTTTGGGGGCTCCAAAATCACTGCAGATGGTGACTGCAGACATGAAATTAAAAGACGCTTACTCCTTGGAAGGAAAGTTATGACCAACCTAGAAAGCATGTTCAAAAGCAGAGACACTGCTTTGCCAACAAAGGTTCATCTAGTCAAGGCTATGGTTTTTCCTGTGGTCATGTATGGATGTGAGAGTTGGACTGTGAAGAAAGCTGAATTGATGCTTTTGAACTGCGGTGTTGGAGAAGACTCTTGAGAGTCCCTTGGACTGCAAGGAGATCCAACCAGTCTGTTCTGAAGGAGATCAGCCCTGGGATTTCTTTGGAACGAAGGATGCTAAAGCTGAAACTCCAGTACTTTGGCCTCCTCATGCGAAGAGTTGAGTCATTGGAAAAGACTCTGATGCTCGGAGGGATTGGGGCAGAAGGAGAAGGGGACGACAGAGGATGAGATGGCTGGATGGCATCACTGACTTGATGGACGTGAGTCTCAGTGAACTCTGGGAGATGGTGATGGACAGGGAGGCCTGGCATGCTGTGATTCATGGGGTCGCACAGAGTCAGACACGACTGAGCGACTGATCTGATCTGATCTGATCTGATGGGGATGTATAATATTGGAAGAATCATTTCCCATATCCTCAACCTCTATGTGTAATTTTTCCCAAAATGTGTCTATCTGAGATTAAAACTTATCCTATGTCACCTCTCTTTGTATTTCTCTTACTTTATTGTCTTAAGGAAAAATCTACATTCAAACCTCTTCCTCAGCCTTACTGTCATGCATTGCTCAGGGTGTACAGTCCTTTGAGGAACCAACAAAGGAATACTTTGAGGATGTATAACTCCTGAGGAAGTGACAGCAAAGCAGAAAGTTCATCTGTAAGAAATATTGATAGGATAGTGCCTTATTTCATCCAGGTAACAGACTCATTTTAAGGCTCTATATCTATCAATATATTGATTTATCTTAGAATTAGAATTTAGAAATGAAATGGTTGTCACAGGGATACAAATAGTCTGGTTTATTTAAATTGAAAAATGAATTTGGATTATTTTTCTCACAGAAAGTAAGCCTGATTCGTCTATTTGAATAGACAATTTGAACTGCATTTTTATGATAGATATTATGGAAGACATATTTACAAATTGAATGGACTAAATCTATCAATCTGGATGTTTTAACAAAATATATTTAAAATACTTGCATGATATGGTATATACCAGAAATTACATTCTTTATAACTGTTAACTTATAATTTAAAAGTTTTCAATGTCAAATTAAAATGTGCAAAGGGGTCTATGATTCACCAAAATTCTTTTAGGGAGTATTCAGCAGAAAAAAGCTCTTTGAACATTTCTATTCCAAAGTGTCCAGTTCCCATGACACCATCTGTTCATGCGTGCCCAGTCCTGTCTGACTCTTTGTGACTCCATGGAATGAATAGCTTGTGAGGCTCCTCTGTTCAAGGAATTTTTTAGGCAAGAATATTGGAATGGGTTGCCATTTCCTCCTCCAGGGGATCTTCCCCACCCAGGGATTGAACCTGCATCTCCTGTGTCTCCTGAATTGCAGGTGGATTGTCTACTCACTAGCCATCCCGAAAGACCCATGACACAGTCTAGGACTCAAACAGAAACTAGACGCATCAGGGAGATTTCTGATATAGGAGATCTCTTCATATAGGAGATTTCTTCCTAGAGTAGGAATTTAAATCAGATTTCTTCATATAGGAGATTTCTTCCTATAGTAGGAATTTAAATCAGGTGGCTTCTCTGACTTTAAGAAAGGTTGCAAGTCCACATATCTTTATGTACCCATCAGGGCATTTCTGATCTCAAGCTGTGTAAGTATATGCTTCATCCTTTTATATGTCATAATAGAGCATTCTCCATTCAAGTCTCAGACCCATTTAAATCTGAGTTATTTGTACAGAGAGTCAAGATTCCCTTTGCTACATTATCCTTGACTGGAAAATTCATTCATCCAGTGAATATTCACTGTGTGCCTAACATGTGCCTCAAATTGTGCTAGGTGCTTAGTACATCAGTGACCAAAAAAAAAAAAAAAAAGCCCCTGTAATTAGGAACCTGTATTCTAATTACACATATGTCCACATTTTTGTCATTTAGCCAAATATAAAGAATGTTTGATCCTCTTCTTTTTTCTAACAGCTTTAAATGAAATACCATGCATGTCAAAAAATGGAATGTAAACTAAGTAGATGGATGGATGTGAAGCTAAGAGGTTGATGGGTTAAGACCAGCAGATATCAAGCAACCCTTAAGATCTTTGTGATCAACAGCTCTGACAAAATGAGAGTTTTGGATCATGATCAGAAACCCACTGGCATATGCTTCTTTCAAGTGCTGTAGGCTGTGAATCTGTCTTTCACAAGAAAGATAAACAAAATATTTCCACCATGCACAAAAAGATATGCCTAAACCAGAGTTTTTTGATCTTGGCAATATTAGCATTTGGAGCCAGATAATTCTTAGTTGTCTTAGGCATGGGGTAAGCAGAATTCTAAGGATGGTCCCCCTTGGCTATGCCCCTCTCATTGTTCAATCAAAAACTAATCTAAATACTATGAAGTGATTTTTTGGAGATTAATTCCCATAAAGTTGACCTTAAAATATAAAGATTATTTACATAGGTCTGATCTGGTTAAGTAAACACTTTTAAAAAAGAGTTTTCTCTAGCTGGTAACAGAAGAGGAAAACAGAAATTCAAAGCACAAATTCACAAAAACATGCTATTATGGCATTTATTATGGATGGCAGGGGACAGAAGCTAACTAATACGGATGACCATTAGGCTCTAACAATGTCTGACATCCAGCAGGGAAATGAGGACATCAGTCTTACAACAGCAAGAAGCTGAATTCTGCCAACAACCTGAATGATCTTAGAAAAAGGATTCTTCCACAGAGATTCCATATAAGAGCCCGGCTTGGCCAACACCTTGATTTCAGCCCTGTGAGACTCTAAATAGAGAACGTGCTTGCTTACCCCTCCCAATTCTCTCAGATTTCTGACCTATGGAGCTCTGAGACAATACCTGAGTGCTGCTTAGAGCTGCTGTGTTACACAACAATAGGAGGCTAACACATATGTTTAGCAGCATTCCAGGTCTCGTTCCACTAGATACTCTCAGTACCCCTCCCCAATGTGACAATCAAATTTATCTCTATACATTACTCAATGTCATGGAGGTGAGGGTGTGAAATTACTGTGGTTGAGAACCTCTGGCCTATACATATAACCTCTCTCTGTACAGTTACAGAGACAATAATTCAAAGAAAGAGGTGGGCATCTTGAGCCCTACGCATATTTTATGACCATTCCAATTACTGTTTTCTCTGAATTATTGAATTTGGCCAAGAGAGAATCTGATGTAGAGTGAGGAATTCTCTAGTAAATCAATCTGCAACAAATTTTAAAAACATTAGGACCCAAGGATCAATCAAGAGTGTTTGGAAGAGAATAAGTAGTGCCAACAAAATTGTTACCTTTCATGGTAAATGAAGGTTCATGCAAAGAAAGGGGAAGTAATCTTGCAGGATTTGAGTATAGCTTTGTATTTTGTTTTCTGTAACACAAAAAGCTCACAGCAAGAGAGAAACACTTGGCTTGGGTCACAGATCTGTTGGTGGGCACATGATGTTCAATGCTCTGGAAGATTCCAGCGGAACATGTAATAGTAAATGACTTATTCCACATTGTGGGTGTCCATCTCAACTCCTTCTGTTTCTTTCTTCATTATGAAGCAAAGATTTTTGTATTTGTTTTGCGAATCAAGAAAGAAAGCCAAATGGCTTCATGGTTTTCAAACTCATCTTTTATACTTTTTTTTTTCATTGTTTATATATCATTTTATGCTTGAAAAGAAAACAAAGGAAGCAATGTGAATATGGCTTTAAAGGAGCCTGGGAGTTACCAACCCTGAAGTATGACTGACTAGAAAAGAATATATGAGACAGCTTAGATTTCTTCCTGTACTCTAAGTTAATTTTCCTCTACATCAGTTGCTATCAGCTATGTTTTTATTACTATAACAGAAGATATTGGGAGCAGACAAAAGCAATAATGAAGTAGCAGAAGGAGTATGTTGAAGAGGCACACGATATAAGCAAACGAATATGTTTGTATGTTTATTTGTTTCATTGGAACTTAGATATTCTCCAGAAATATCTTTTATGCCACTGAATGAAAAATCATGATGTTTTGAATCACTTTTAGTTAAAAGACACTCCTACATCCCTTTAAATCAGAACATAATGTCAATTCAGTAATTAGACTATATAGTCTACGATATAAAAATTTAAAAACTGATTAATTGTATATTTTCTCTTTCCTCACAGCTTGGATTTATTTTAAAATGAAAACCTTGTTGCTGTTGTTGTTCAGTCACTAAGTCGTGTCCAGCTCTGTGACCCCATGGACAACAGCACACCAGGTTTCCCTGCCCTTCATTATCTCCCAGAGTTTGCTCAAATTCATGCTCATTGAGTTGGTGGTGCTATCTAGCCATCTTATCCTCTGTCACCCTTTCTCCTCTTGCCTTCAAACTTTCCCAGCGTCAGGGTCTTTTCCAATGGGTCAGCTCTTTGTATCAGATGGCCAAAGTATTGGAGCTTCAGCTTCAGCATCAGCCCTTCCAAAGAATATCTAGGGTTGATTTCCTTTAGGATTGACTGGTTGGATCACCTTTCTGTTCAAGGGACTCTCAAAAGTCTGCTTCAGCACCACAATTCAAAAGCATCAGTTCTTCAGTGCTCAACCTTCTTGATGGTCCAACTCTCACATCCATACATGACTACTGGAAAAACCATAGCTTTGACTATAAGGACCTTTGTTGGCAAAGTAAGGTGTCTGCTTTTTAATATGCTGTCTAGGTTTGTCATAGCTTTTCTTCCAAGGAGCGTCTTTTAATTTCATGGATGCTGTCAATTTCCACAGTGATTTTGGAGTCCAAGAAAATAAAACTTGTCATGTTTCCACTTTTTCCCCATCAACTTGCCTGAAGTGATGGGACCGAATGCCATGATCTTAGCTTTTGGTTTGTTTGTTTGTTTTCAAGCTGAGATTTAAGCCAGCATTTTTTTCTTCTCTTTTACTCTCATTAAGAAGCTCTTTAGCTCCTCTTCACTTTCTGCCATTAGAGTGAAATGATATCATTTGCCTGTCTGAAGTTGTTGATATTTCTCCTAGAAATCTTGATTCCAGTTTATGACTCATTTAGCTTGGCATTTTGCATGATGTACTCTGCATTAAAAAAAAAAAAAAAGTTAAATAAGTAGGATTACAATATACAACCTTGACATATTCCTTTCTCAATTTGGAACCAGTCAGTTGTTCCATGTCTGGTTCTAGCTGGTGTTTCTTTACCTGAATCAGGTTTTTTAGGAGAAAGATAAGGTGATCTAGTATTCCCATGTCTTCAAAAATTGTCCACAGTTTGTCGTGATACACACAGTCAAAGGCTTTAGTGTAGTCAATGAAGCAGAAGTAGATGTTTTTCTGGAATTCCCTTGCTTTCTGTATGATCCAAGAAATGTTGGCAATTTGATCTTGGTTCCTCTGTCTTTTCTAAACCCAGTTCGTACATGTGGAAGTTCTCAGTTCAGGTACTTATTTTAAAATGAAAGCCTAGAGCCATAAAAATTAGTATTTGACTTGATTTCTGTATATTTGGCTTGTATTTCTCCTCTTTTTTCCTCCCTCCTCATCCCTAGATTGTTAGTTTCTTTTATCTCTGGAATCAAAGCAAAGGGGAGGAAAAATGGTAACAGGATAGGAAAATTTTACCCTGATTGATTCTGTCCCAAGATACCTTTACACTCTTGAGTCCTGATAGGTCTCCAGGTTGACTCAAGATGGAGAACCTCCTCCCTGACATGCTGACATTCAGCCCTTAGCTCAGTTGTCATCAGTGACATTTCTTCACCCCTCCCCACCCCAGGAATCTATTCAGGGTTTTGCTGCTTAATTCTAAAAGAAAACTTAGGAAAGAGTGTTCAACACTGATCCAAGAAATCTCCCATCTGAAGAGCAAAAGAGCTGAGTATTTATATAGCAATTGCATTTCATTTGATGCAGGCCATCAGTTTCCAAGCTTCAGATAACTATGCCAGCAGCATATTAGCATGGACTACAGGAGTCCTTCCCAGTATATTAAAACCGATGTCATGGGGAAGAGTAGGTAATCCCTGCATATTGAAATTCTTTGTTTTCAGTCTTACAGTCCTCCCTGCTGGGTGGAACCCTCAAAGTCCACTTTCAAGTATGTTTTCCTGATTCTACCAGGACATATTTTCCAAGTCTTATAACTCTTTTGAGATAATTCCTTTTTTCCTGGAGCATGGAAATTATTTTTCCAAGAGTGCAAGCTGAGTTTCTATCCTAGTTATTATCCTAGAATCTATAAGTGGGATAGAGGTAAACTTTGAAGAAGATAAGCATCATCTCATGAAGAGATGTCTTATGACATCTCATGATTTGTCTGCAATGAGAAAATCTATAATCCTATAACACCAAGAAGTGAACCATTTCTATAGGCCTAGGTGTTCAAGAGAATCTACAAATTCAATGTTTTCAAGTTTATCTGCCACAAATATCCCCACCTCAGATGTCAGAGCCACAGTTCTTTCCTATCAAGGCCCCAATTTTAGCATAAGAGATTTGGCATGGCTGAGAATTGTCTTTACAATTCTACCTTTTCCACTCAGGTCTGCATCCAATTTTTAGCTAGATCTGCCTCTGGCTATAGGAAATATGGTCTGTTCAAATGCTGTATCTGAAGTCTTCTGAGATTCATACTGAGAATAATTTGGTGGTTGATGAATTGAGCCTGTCATTTTTTTCCCCTTAAAAATTAACAATAACCAATTCCACAGTCCTCATAATTACCATTGCCACTATATCGAAAAAATGCTGAGATACTGTATAAGCTTAAACTACATTCCAATTCACCATAGATAAGAATACTTATAATTGTGATGCTCAACCTGCCAAGGATTATCATCACCTCTCTTATCACCACCAGTAATAGGTCCCTTTTTGTGACTTGGTTGGCGAGTTCCAGAATCCTTTCATAAGGGTGTTCTTCCTTTGACCTTCTTTAGTGCTCATTGTCTTAGTTTGAATTCCTCCAAAAGTAGACCCTTAGGTGAGGATTTGAATGCAAATAGTTTTGGGGACTTTCAGAGAAATAGCAGCAGGGTAATGAGGGAGGAGTAAACCATCAGTGAAGAGCACAACACAAAACCAGCTGCCATTAGAATTACATTTATGTCCACAGGGAACAAGGCAGAGAGTGTCAAACACGTGCCTCAGGAATATCCCAGCTTGGAAGCAAGAGAACTGTGGTATTAGTATGTATACAAATACACTTTGTGCTCACACTTCAACTTGTTCTAGGGCTGCTCCAAGGAGGAATTAATTCCCTGACACTTCTGGTCTATCCCAGGCAGAGTGGCCCCCTCCAGTTCTAGAAAAGTCTTTAGGACTGGAGTTACTAGGAGGACACTGAGATGGAAGGGCCTGAGTGACATATGTGAAGCACTGGCAGCATCTGCTATAAGTTCCTCTATGTGGCCCAGTCTACTCCATCAGAATCATTCACGTACCTTCTCCAGATGAGATCAAGGAACACAGATTAATGAGATTTGAGTAACCATCTTCTACTTCTATCACCAAAGCAGTCTGTCAGACTTGTCTTCTAGATATCCTACCTGAAAATCAGACCCAAGGAAACAGGGCTGCCCTTCCCACCAACTTCTGCAGTAACATATACATCTAGCTCTCCAAAGGGCCACACAGACCACCATCCCCATTGGGTTGAAGTAAGGGAAAGAAGTAAAGACATTAAACAAAGCGATAGCCAACTCCTAAGAAATCTTTTCACCTATCTTCCCACCTCTCCTTATTATGACCCATTTTTACATCTTTGGTATGGTAAGGGACCAAGGATCATGAATGAAATACTGAATATTTCTATTATAAATTATGGCACATTAATATCAAGGTTATTCTCACATTCTCTTTTGTACTTAGTATCTTCTAACTCTATGACTCAGTAGACATGGAGGCAGGAAGAATTCTAGTCTAATATTTCCTTACTCTAGCAATCTATCAATTATAGCCTGAACCAACACGTTTCTCAGAATAGTCAGTATTAGAGCTAACAGTGGAGAATTTTCAAAGTGATTTCACAAAAGATGCTGATGAGGGTGGGAAGGGATCATGGAGGGCACTAATATTTACCAAATACCAGGCACTGTACATGTGTTTTCTTTTCATCTTTACAACAGCTCTGCAACCTAGGGTTGGCTATTTCCACTTGTGTGGTGGAATTGGGCTAAAGTCTTGCCCAAAGCACATATATTGTTAGTAATTGCTTAGGCATAGACTAAAATGCTCCACTTGTCTTGCTCCAAAACCCACAATCATTCATTATACCAGGGAGAGAGATCACAAACTCTAAATGTTTCTAGAAACCAAGGATAGAAAATAAATATGAATTATATATAAATGTTTATTTATATATACAGAGTATGTATGTGTGTGTGTGCATCAGGATATAAGAGAGTTCAGTTCAGTTCAGTTCAGTCTCTCAGTCGTGTCCGACTCTTTTTGACCCCATGAATCACAGCACGCCAGGCCTCCCTGTCCATCACCAACTCCCAGAGCACACTCAAACTCACGTCCATCAAGTCAGTGATGCCATCCAGCCATCTCATCCTCTGTTGCCCCCTTTTCCTCCTGCCCCCAATCCCTCCCAGCATCAGAGTCTTTTCCGATGAGTCAACTCTCCACATGAGGCGGCCAAAGTACTGGAGTTTCAGCTTTAGCATCATTCCTTCCAAAGAACACCCAGGGCTGATCTCCTTTAGAATGGACTGGTTGGATCTCCTTTTCAGTCCAAGGGACTCTCAAGAGTCTTCTCCAACACCGCAGTTCAAAAGAGAGTTAGAAGGGTTAACCAGAGAAAGCATATCCACGTGATGACCAGACAAAACAAAACAAACATCACCAGCTGGATCATACAGACGAGCCCCTCAGTTCAGTCCAGTTCAGTCGCTCAGTCATGTCTGACTGTTTGCAGACCCATGAACCACAGCACGCCAGGCCTCCCTGTCCATCACCAACTCCCAGAGTCCACCCAAACCCATGTTCATCAAGTCGGTGATTCCATCCAACCATCTCATCCTCTGTCATCCCCTTCTCCTCCTGCCCTCAATCTTTCCCAGCATCAGGGTCTCTTCAAATGAGTCAGCTCTTCGCATCAGGTGGCCAAAGTATTGGAGTTTCAGCTTCAACATCAGTTCTTCCAATGAACACCCAGGACTGATCTCCCTTAGGATGGACTGGTTGGATCTCCTTGAAGTCCAAGGGACTCTCAAGAATCTTCTCCAATACCACAGTTCAAAAGCATCAATTCTTTGGCACTCTGCTTTCTTTGTAGTCCAACTCTCACATCCATATATGACTACTGGAAAAAAAATAGCTTTGACCAGACGGACCTTTGTTGGCAAAGTAATGTCTCTGCTTTTTAATATGCTCTCTAGGTGGGTCATAACTTTCCTTCCAAGGAGTAAGTGCCTTTTAATTTCATGGCTGCAGTCAGCATCTGCATTGATTTTGGAGCCCCCCAAAATAAAATCAGCCACTGTTTCCACTGTTTCCCCATCTATTTGCCATGAAGTTATGGGACCAGATGCCATGATCTTAGTTTTCTGAACGTTGAGCTTTAAGCCAACTTTATCACTCTCCACTTTCACTTTCATCAAGAGGCTTTTTAGTTCCTCTTCACTTTCTGCCATAAGGGTGGTGTCATCTGCATATCTGAGGTTATTGATGTTTCTCCCAGCAATCTTGATTCCAGCTTGTGCTTCCTCCAGCCCAGCATTTCTCATGATGTACTCTGCATAGAAGCTAAATAAGCAGGGTGACAATATACAGCCTTGATGTACTCCTTTTTCTATTTGGAACCAGTCTGTTGTTCCATGTCCAGTTCTAACTGTTGCTTCCTGACCTGCATATAGGTTTCTCAAGAGGCAGTTCAGGTGGTCTGCTATTCCCATCTCCTTCAGAATTTTCCACAGTTTATTGTGACCCACATAGTCAAAGGCTTTGGCATAGTCAATAAAGCAGAAATAGATGTTTTTTCTGAAACTCTTGCTTTTTCGATGATCTAGCGGATATTGATAATTTGATCTCTGGTTCCTCTGCCTTTCCTAAAACCAGCTTGACAATGAATCCCTCTTTGCTGATTCAGACCAACTTCAGCTTTTGTTGTTCAGTCGCCAAGTCATGTCCAACTTTTTGAGACCCCATGAACTGCAGCATGCCAGGCTTACCTGTCCTTCAGTATCTCCCATAATTTGCTCAAACTCATGTCCAACTTCAGTAGCAGATTTGACTCTTTGTGACCCTTTGGACTGTAGCCCACCAGGCTTCTCTGTCTATGAGATTCCCCAGCAAGAATACTAGAGTGGGTTGCCATGCCCTCCTGCAGGGGATGTTCTTGACCCAGGAATCAAAGCCAGGTCTCCTGCACCACATGCAGATTCTTTAACCACTGAACCACCTGTGAAGCCCATATCCCCATCTAGCCACCACTAATACTGAAAACTTTTATGAATCTTTTAATCTCTGTAAGCCTCAGTTTCTGCCCTCATAACTTGAGAACAAACTCCTGCTTTATAGTATATGGTCAATTTTTTAAACATATCTGGAAACTTCCCAGCACACAGAAGGCACTTGTCAAATGGAAATTCTCATACATCTCCAATGTAGAGTGGGATTCTAATCCAGCCTACCTTTCCTTTCTCCAAACTTCCCTCTGTATTTTTAATGATTTTATATCACAGAAAAGGGAAGTAGATGATTTGAACATCCGAAGCACTTAAAGAATATACACAGACCTCATGGATTATTTGATATTATGAAGGCAAGATGTCAAGATAGGTGATGTAAAATCAATCTTCACCTGACATCAGTGTTAAAAGGTCAGAGGATTGCCACAGGAAAAAGAGAGATGGCCACTGCACACTCAGGTTTGATAGGTTAAAGAAAATGGGGGCTATTTGATTCATATTATTCGAAACATAGGCATATTTTCTTTCAGATAAATTCATGATCATTATTAACATCAAGAAGCCAAATATCAAAAAAGGGCAGATATTCTAAAAAGAAGTCATAATTTATACAATTTTTGCATCACAGGATACATTTTGTCATTGTTATGTTGATTTATAAAGATCTTTCAAGTGCAATACTTTTATTCTTAGGAATTTGATTAGATAATCCAAAGAAACTTATGTTTCTCCTTCTTTAATGAAAAAAAAAAAGAGAACTCTTGGGATTATAATGGTCTCAGATCTCACAAGAACAGCTCTTGCTCTTAAGATTTGAGTTTTCCACCAGAGCACTGAAGCTTAATACATTGTAATCCATTATTTAAACCAGATATTATGTCAACAGGAGCTCATTTGTTCCTCAGAACATTAACATAATTCAAAATTATCTCCACATCTGTCATTCTTTCTAACAATAGCAAATTGCCATTAAGTTCTCAACCACACTGTAATTCACTAGTAGCAAAATTTAAAGAGAACTTAAGGCTGATGTCCTTCCCAGACTCATAGTAAGTTATGATGTCCTTCTCAGACTCATAGTAAGTTATTATTTAAACAGTGACAGTACAGGAACCCTCTGAATCTACAATAAAGAGAGACAGGGAGAGAGAAAGAGAGAGAAGCAGAGTCTTTGGATTCTAATGACCTGATGACCTGGCACTCCTCGTTTATAACATTTATCACGTTCTTAAAATTACTCACCAATATGTACAACTCCTTCTTTGGACAGCAGGGCCCTGGAAGGAAAGCATCACGTTTGATTCCTCTTCTGTGCTGTCTGGAATAGATGCATCATAAATAAAAGCCACAAACATACTCATTTCCATTAATATATTTTAGCTTCCTTCCAAAAGTTATGCATACAAAGAACTGAGCAGATGGATTTGAGTTTTGCTTCTTCCATGTCCCCTGGTTCATTTTGATGATGAAGATCAAAATCGTCGAAAGAGAAAGCAATAGCATGAAGCAGAAGCAGAGTTCCCAAAAAGCAGGGGGTGGAAAAAGTGCTTTACAAAAGCACTTTCTGATATGTCCTTATTCTACACCCTAGAGGAAGAGCTCTAGAGAAACAGCTGAAAGCAAGAAAAATATAAGCAATAAAGGGAAAGGGGACAAAAAGTCACTGAATAACTACTATAATATACAGTATTTGCAAACATGATCCCATTTTATCCTTGGCAACACTTCCATGGGTTCAAGAATTATCTCCATTTTTGCAATTATCTCTTCCAGATGGGAGAAAATAAGAGGTTAAATAATTTTACCAAGGGCACACAACTAATACGTGATAAAATCAGGATTCAAACTCAAGTCTGCCTGTCTACAAAGCCTGCTGTATTACCGCAAGTGAATACATCCTCTACTGGCCAGGCTCCTGATCCCAGGAGTGGCTACACTTGGTTCCTGGCCAGTAGAGGATGTATCCACTTGAGTTAATAGAAAAAGCAGGCTTAAGTCCCAAGAGCCAGGAGATTTAGGTATCAGAAAATGTAGATCTGATATACCTGTAGCATTTAGTCACTAGGACCCAAAGGGTTAACCTGCTCTTTGTTGAACCTATGTTATGGTTCATCACTCAGTCCTGTCTGACCATGCTGCTCTATCCATGGGGAATCTCTAGGAAAGAATACTGGAGTGGGTTGCCATGTCCTCCTCCGGGGGATCTTCCCAACCTGGGGATTGAACTCAGGTCTCCTGCATTGCAGGTAGATTCTTTACTGTCTGAGTCACCAGGGAAGCCCTTGCTGAGCCTATGGGCACTGTATTTTCAATGATCCAGCACCCAACAGATGAGGAGCTGTAGTCAGTTTTATTTAATGCACAGTGCCCCTATTATTTGTTTCTGCATTGATAAAATGTATTAAATGTTCTACAAAGCCTTATATAATTTACATCTGTTTATTTGAAATCCAGTTGTTAAAAACGAAACTCATAAAGAATTTACTTCTACTTCTTTCTTCCAGCCAGGGCTTTACCTCTGACAGCTTGAGTGGGACCATTCTGAAGTGTGAGATTTTCTTCTTATGCAGTCCATCCTCTCTAAAGATTTGGCAATGGAAGCTGTCCTCGGAGGATTTGCAGCCTGGAGCTGGAGACCTGCCTATTCCTGGCTCATTTCATGTGAAGAACAGAGACTCCAAATATCACCCAACAGAAGAAAAGGGATCCCAGGGAATTCAAAGGTGACTCCTGGCTGAGGCTTGCCTGGATCTTGCTCTTATGCTATACTTCCTCCTACAAGAAACCACTCTTAACAATCTCATTAAGGGCACCAGTTCTTTTAAGTATTCCTTAACACTACCTTTCTGTGGGCTGCAGAATCTCAGAAGGCAGAATTTGGACCACTGAGAAGCCAATTTTGATTCAACAGAAGACCTAGCTTTCAAATAATTATTGTTGAATGGGGAAATAGTTGAATTGGCAGAGGGTTTGAGATTGATCTATATTAATTTCTAAGGTCAAAGTTTAAATTCCATGATTTACAATTTTTAACTATAACCAGTAGTATTGTAGGGCCTAAAGGAAGGGGACCTAGAAAAGGGAAGTCTCAGTGAGGTGTTCAATCCTAAAGGGCTGCGACTTAGTGGTTCTCCTGTGGTTCTCTTAGTGGTTCTCTGATACAGAGTCCTGTAAAGTACAGTGTGATCCTGAGTGCCTGGAAAAAAAAAAAAAAGATTTGCAGAGGGTCAGAACCCAAATGGGCTTCAAGGAGAACAACTTATGAAAGAAGGAGCTACATGTTGGAGGTCACTAAAGAACTGGTTACCATGAGTTCAGTCTCTAAATTAGAAAGTAAGAGACAAACCCATCCCATCACCACTCCCTGCAAAAGAAACAAATCTTTGTTGGTAGACTCAGGGGCTATAAATCACTAAAGCCAGAGCTGAGGCAGACTCAAAATCAGAAGCTTGTAGAAAAAAGTTAGGGGAAGTTAGGAGTGGGCCAGTCACATGGAGAAGATATGGAGCAAGCCTGGTCTAGGCTGAATCTCCTGGGCACTGGATTTCCAGTACAACCAACAGTGCTCTGCCCATCTTGAAGTAACAGGCCCACTCAATACCCTAGGCAATGACCACCTGCACCTTGACTTTGCTGAGTTTCAGTCCCACTGAGTAGCTGCCTACAAAGGTGCTGTAACTTGATTATAATCTCCTCCTGTTTTGAAGTTAGCATCTTCCAGAGATATCTGCTGATATCAAGATAGGAAGGTATGTGACAACTTTGTAGGTTTTTCAATGTCTAAATGTCAAGTCTACTATCTTTGTCACTTGATCTCTCTGCCTCATTTTTGATTTAACATGACACTGTGACATTCATTATTTCTGACCTTCAGAAATAACAGAAGGCTTTAGAAAAGGCATAGGCTTTGGTGTCTGATAAACTTGGGTCTGAAATATGTCACTGTCACTTAACCAACTGTGCAAACACGGATTTATTTTTTTAAACCCTCAGAAACTCAACCTTAAATTTGTTCATCTACAAAATGGGAATGATAATAACTTCCAAAAAGGGTTCAGAATTGAGATAACAGAGAATTCCAAGTGAAGAGTTGTATGGGATCATGGAGATGCTCAGGAAATGTTCATTCTCTGCCTCTCCCCTCTTTCTGTGCCCCTGTAGACTACACTATGTCCTTTAAGAAGCCAGATTTCTCCCACAAGTTGTGACACTTTGACAATAGATCACATTTTCAATGATGGCTATGTGATCCATATAAAATAAAGCATGTTCTGCCAACTAAATAAATAGAGAAGAGACACGTACTTATTCCTGTTCTAATTTAATCTGCCTGAGTGCCTGAAGGTCTTTGTGAGGTAAATATTGTTTTCACTTTGACCTTGGTGTAGCATTCCCATTTAATGTGTCTCAGTTGGCCCTTTGATGTCATGCTGATGCCTCCATAATAGATTGAAAGCTCTGTGTTGAGAAGAGAGATTAGCAAGATCTAATAACCAGTAAATACCTGTCTACCCTGGATGACGGGAGATTGGAATGTTCTGTAGAAGTTGCTGTTCTGCAGAATAAAGAGTAGGCACCTAATTCTGAACTGCCAATTTTAAAGATAGGACCTATAACAACACACAACCAGTCTTACCAGACTTGGCCATTTGGGACCTCCTTAGAGGCTACAGAACAGGGAGACCATGGGGAGGAGGAGCAACAGCTCAGGCTCGCAGAAGAGAATGAGTCAAGTTGTGTACTCACATGTTCTGGAAATGCTTTGACAGCACCTTTGATTCTATATTTCCTTGTTTCTTGTTTCTTCCTTATTAAAACTTAGAAAAGATATTTGTTCTAGACTTCCTTCCATAAGATTTAAAAAGTATTTACACAAAACGCTCGATTTGACAGTTCAGTGAAAAAAACTGCTTATGTCCAGTGGTTCAGTGATTCAGGAAGTGTTCATTCTCTGACTCTTCCCTCTTTCTGTGCCACTGTAGACTATACTGTGTCCTTTAAGAAGCTAGGTTTCTCCCACAAGGTGTAACACTTTGATTAATTGTTCAGTACAGGCCACACCTTCCCATCCTTGGTTCCATGTAAAGAGATCCAGATATTCAGGAACTAAAGTATACTGCCTTGATATCCAGATAGCTTATTTCTTTAGAAGTAACTTCTTCTTTAGTCTTTTAAAGAGAATTTAAAATGTAAAATGTTTAGAAAATACATCCAAGAGGAACCAAAAGGAAAAAAAGAAAAAAAGAGCAGTATCCTTAATTTACGATTTGGAGATACCTGGTACTAGTATTTTGAGAGTTTTTTTTTTTTTTCCAAAGCATAAATTAACTCAGGCAGAACTTTTTAAAAATAGGTTCATGAAATATAAACTGCAGTGGTATCTAATCCTTTGCCTTCTCAACAATATTTTGTGAACTATGTTAATATTCTTCCTCAACATATATTTTAATGATAGCAAGGAATTCCACACATCATAAACCATAGCTTATTCTGAAAACTAGTGACATTCTCATAGCAATGCTATTATTTAAAAAAAGAAAAAAAAAAGAACACTTTATAGCTAATCATTTGCTTACATCCAAGCTTATTTTTCACAAGATTAATTCTTAGGAGTAGAATTGAAGACTCAAAGTCATTTTTAAAAAGCTTATATATTGTCAAACTTTTCTCCAAAGGTTTAAACCAACACTTCACTGGAAGTATACTGCTATGTGTGTGTCTGTTCCCAAGAAAATTGTGAAATTCTTGATGTCAGGGATTGTGTTATTCATCTTTATATCCTACATCTCTATGCTTTTGAACATTAAGTCACTGTAATACTTGATGATAAATGATTATTTAATGACTCATTGTTTAAACAAATATGTAATATGAAGCAAGTTTATGTCTCCGAGGCTCAGTTTTCTCTTTTGCAAAATAAGACTTTTGTGTTACATGTTTCTTAACATTCTGTGATTTTACATCTCTTGTGTAAAAACATGACCTAGATACCCTTGGGGAGGTTACCCGTAAGTACAACATATAATCATGGTGATTGTACTGGAAAGTATATATCATATGTAAGTCAATTATAACTGTATAGAAATATGCACATGTGCTAAATATTCTGGGAGAATAAGGCTAGATGACATGATGGGACATTCCAGGAAGATGATGCTTAGCTAGACTCAAATCATCTGCTTTCTATCTTTAAAATTAGCCCATTTCCCACTCAGGATTTTGCAGTTTATTAACATCTAAAAAAACAAGCAGTAGAATTATCTTGAAATTCAGTTTCCTTAAATAATTTCACCCAGGACAAGCAAGCCTATCCCACTAGATTTTAGGAACATTTTAAGTACTTTTAAATTACCTGGGGTAAAATTATATTTGTTGACTTTCATGTTTCCTGGCTAATTGGCTGTGAACATCTGTAGACCTGTCTTAATTCTTGGTGTAGAAATATTGATTCCCACCATTACTTATTACTTTATTAACTAATTGGTGGTTACTTATTGCAAAATGATAATGTGTCTTTTGCACTACTGGCAGGAAATGAGGCAATGTGGCATATACTACAATAGTAAGAGTAAACATGATCCTTTGGAATGCAGAGAAAGAAAGCACCTACCTCTGGGAGTCAGGAAGCCTCACAGAAGATAATGCTTCAAATAATTCTTGAAGAATGAGCTTGGAGAAGGAAATGGCAACCCACTCCAGTGTTCTTGCCTGGAGAATACCAGGGACGGGGGAGCCTAGTGGGCTGCCGTCTCTGGGGTCACACAGAGTCGGACACAACTGAAGCAACTTAGCAGCAGCAGCAGCGCAATAGTTGCTTGAAACCTATCCAGGATGTTGAATACATATATGAACACATGGATACACCAGTTCATGATTAAAATGAAAAATAATCTTTGGAGGATAATAGAAAACATTCATTATTTTGACAACTGATAAAGAAAAGAATTAAGCATTTACTTTGCCTTTTCTATCTGAATTATACCACCAATGATACAAATAATAGATGAGGGAAAATGTCTGTTATAGAAATATTCTAACTAATGAATATTAATAAAATAATAGAATTCTAATACTCGGTAGTTCACAATAAACATGGATATATACATTGAGAGAGTCAACTAGTCATTACAGTATATGCTTCCTGATGAATCACCCATCATCTTGCCTAAGAGACTGAGCTTGAGCTTCAAGCCTCCAAATCCAGCTGCAGGAAATACAGAGGACAGAGGAACCTGTTGAACTGCATCAGGAGTATGCAATGAAAATGGACCCCAGGAATTTTTGCAGGTGAAATGACTTGGGTTCTTCAACAGATCAATGGTATAAAAGAGGAAACTTTGACCTGGAGAACTAAAGAGATTTAAAACACATATCGACATTTTTCTTCATGGACAAAACTATAGTGTTTAAAGATCTACTTTGTTGGTAACCACCAATTCCGCCCCCCACCCCGCTCCCCAAAAAACAACAACCACAACAGAAGAAAGTGATTTCTATAGAAGTTAGTACAGTAGTTACTTTCAGGGGCAGGGAGACCCAGGACAGAGCCCTTGGAGGGCTTCTGACATGACTGACAATGTGCTCTTTCTTTATCTGGTGACAAGTAAATAGGTGCTTAACAATCCACTAAGCCTTGAATTTGTTTGGTTTGGTTTTTTGCATTTGTGTTTTATTTTATGATTTTAAAAAGACTTTAACACACATACACAAACACACACACACAATGAGCTGAGGTATCTGGAGAAGGCATTCCAGAGGTTAAGATATCTTGAACTAAGTCTTAGAAGACAAGGCAAATGCAAGTTAGGAAAATAAACTCAAAATGGATTAAAGATC
This sequence comes from Bos javanicus, assembly GCF_032452875.1. Lineage (NCBI taxonomy): Eukaryota > Metazoa > Chordata > Mammalia > Artiodactyla > Bovidae > Bos > Bos javanicus. The sequence goes on along the minus strand of NC_083882.1, from coordinate 19,332,339 downwards.
TAAACGTACGACCAGAAACTATAAAACTCCTAGAGGAGAACATAGGCAAAACACTCTCCGACATACATCACAGCAGGATCTTCTATGACCCACCTCTCAGAATATTGGAAATCAAAGCAAAAATAAACAAATGGGACCTAATTAAACTTAAAAGTTTCTGCACAACAAAGGAAACTATAAGCAAGGTGAAAAGACAGCCTTCAGAATGGGAGAAAATAATAGCAAATGAAGCAACTGACAAACAACTAATCTCAAAAATATACAAGCAACTCCTACAGCTCAACTCCAGAAAAATAAATGACCCAATCAAAAAATGGGCCAAAGAACTAAATAGACATTTCTCCAAAGAAGACATACAGATGGCTAACAAACACATGAAAACATGCTCAACATCTCTCATTATCAGAGAAATGCAAATCAAAACCACTATGAGGTACCATTTCACGCCAGTCAGAATGGCTGCGATCCAAAAGTATACAAGCAATAAATGCTGGAGAGGGTGTGGAGAAAAGGGAACCCTCTTACACTGTTGGTGGGAATGCAAACTAGTATAGCCACTAGAACTGCCTTATGACCCAGCAATCCCACTGCTGGGCATACACACTGAGGAAACCAGAAGGGAAAGAGACACATGTACCCCAGTGTTCATCGCAGCACTGTTTATAATAGCCAGGACATGGAAGCAACCTACACGTCCATCAGCAGATGAATGGATAAGAAAGCTGTGGTACATATACACAATGGAGTATTACTCAGCCATTAAAAAGAATGCATCTGAATCAGTTCTAATGAGGTGGATGAAACTGGAGCCTATTATACAGAGTGAAGTAAGCCAGAAAGAAAAACACCAATACAGTATACTAACGCATATATATGGAATTTTGAAAGATGGTAACAATAACCCTGTATACGAGACAGCAAAAGAGTCACTGATGTATAGAACAGTCTTTTGGACTCTGTGGGAGAGGGAGAGGGTGGGATGATTTGGGAGAATGGCATTGAAACATGTATAATATCATATATGAAATGAGTCACCAGTCCAGGTTCGATGCACGATACTGGATGCTTGGGGCTGGTGCACTGGGATGACCCAGAGGGATGGTATGGGGAGGGAGGAGGGAGGAGGGTTCAGGATGGGGAACACATGTATACCTGTGGCGGATTCATGTTGATATATGGCAAAACCAATACAATATTGTTAAGTTAAAAAATAAAATTTTAAAAAAAGGAAAAAAAAAAAAGAATGAGCTCATGTGTAAAGTGGAATTGTATGGATGACAGTGTAGAGAGCAGGATTAAACAGAAATAAAGCACAGAAAGTCACAGAAAGGAAACACAGAATGAAGGTTTATTTCTAGCTGGTAGATTGTCTATCAGTCTCCCCCTTGGTGAAATCTCTTCACTTCACCCTCATAGTTCTCCTCATACAGTTTCACCCAGTGAGAAGTCCTGACTCATTCTCCTCTCTTTGCTGTATTTCCTGCCATATTTCTTATTGCTTTCCAGTTGTGACCAGCTCTATGACAACTGCTTAATCCTAATTGTTTCCACTCTGCTGCTCTGGATGGATCTTGGAGATTCAGCTTCTATAGCATTATGGGCCAATTCATATCAAAGTTGTAGCCACCTTACTCTTTGAGTTTAAGAACTTCCTTGATCTGGGGAGAGAGGCCTTTTTAAAATGGTGTCAATCACTGTTACACTAGAACATTCTTTCTAGGCTCTGAAGCCATGCTTCTAAATACTGCACATGTTTTCCCCACTTCTCTTAGATGACATGTCCAGAGACTAACCTTGCTTAGCCATTAAATGTCTCTGAATCTACATCCACCCTTGTATCTTTTTGTGTCTCAAAATAAGTGTTCTTTCTTCTGCCCAAGAATAGTCTCTTCACTTGTGTCCTAAATGAGTGTTGCTAAATTAGAGAAGCGTAGGAATCACTCAGAGACCTTGATAAAAATATAGATTCCCAAGATGCACTCAGCTGAATCTAAACTCCCAAGGGTTAAGAGTCAAGAATATGAAATTTAACAAGCTCCTTGGTAATCCATTTCTTTGAGATAAAATGCTTCACATATACATTTAAAAGGTGGAGAGAGGCCATATAAGCAATGTATATTTCAGGAGATCCAATGAAACCAACCAAGCTCTTTTGGGGACCATTTTTTGGGGGATTCCCAATAGCATTTGGGAACCATTTTTCTGAATTCCCAACAGCATCTGGATTCCCATACCTTCCTGTCTCTTTGGGAGCCTCTTTTTAAGGACCAGCTGCTCATGTAACTGAGCAGGACCCCATGAAGCTCCTGAGCATGAAAGCCTTTCTGTGTCCCTTGATTCTTGCTTGTAGGGAATAGATTCCAGAATCCATGACCTTCCCAGAGTTCCAAAGGGCAGTTTCAAAGAGTTGCTAATCAGGCAAGGGAGAAGATGTAGACAAGGGAGGAGACTACATGAGACCAAATTAAAAGAGTTCAGGCCCTGGACACACCTTGATCCTTACCAGTAACCTTGCCCTGAACCATTGCTGTAAAACTCCTCATCAAATTCCCCTAGGTTGAGACTCACAGTTTTTTGAGCCATGAGCCTCCTTTGCCTGGCAAAGCTAAAAACTATTCTTTGCAACTCTATTGCCAAGATTTAACCCAACACCATTGTACAGAGGTTGAGTTTTCCACATCAGTCTCTTAGTTCTTTCAGCTCAATTGCATCTCTTCAACCAATTATCTTCATGTATCAACTACTTCAAGAATCTCACTTAATATACCCTCTCTAGACTTTTCTCCTTACCCCTTATCTCTTGAACTTCTTTGATAGCTCACTTTCTTTATATTGATAACTATGTAGGAAAGAAGTTTCACTTCACATTGGTCTCTTTAATCTAATGCATTCTGATTTCCACACAACAAAGTCACAGAAAAAATGTTCTTATAAAGTCCATCACTAAGAACTGTTTTTTCTTGTTTTTGACCTGGTGCATAGAATTGACTTTATGACCCTCTATATTCATAGTAAGCTATAACCAATACTCTATGAAATGACTCTTTTTTTTGGGGGGGTGCAGAATTCCATCTTTGTGATATCCCACTTCTACTCTTCTTACTTGTTCAGGTACCCAATTAACTTTATATGTATTTTTATATGCATACATGTTACCTAAGCTCATTTGAAAAGACCCTGATGCTGGGAAATATTGAAAGTAGGAGAAGGGGATGACAGAGGATGAGATGGTTGGATGGCATCACCGACTCAGTGGACATGAGTTTAAGTAAACTCCAGGAGTTGGTGATGGACAGGGAGGCCTGGCATGCTGCAGTCCATGTTGTCGCAAAGAGTCAGGCATGACTGAGTGACTGAACTGAGCTGAACTTATGTCACCTAAAATGCATAGAACCATTGTTTCTATGCATAATTTACACAAATGTTGCTGTGGTATAAGAATAATTTTTTTTTCTCCTTTGCTCAATGTATTATATATATTTTATATATGTACGTAATTTCTCTTGACTTTGTAACTGTATTCTATTCTATACATAGATCACAACTTACTTATTCATAGATTAATGATGTGCATTTTGATTATCTCTATTTATAAATATTTTAAATTCTTTTAGATACACAGAAGTGGAATTGATGGAAATTATGGTACTTCTATTTTCAAGTTTTAAAAGAAACTCTGTGGCTGCACCAATTTACAACCCCACCACCAGGAGACAAGTGTCTCCTTTTCTTCATATCTTCACCAACATTTGTTATTATTATTTTTATAATAGACAAAACTACTAGGTATGAAGTGGCATCTCACTGGGATTTTGATTTGCATTTCCTTGGGGAGTAGTGAAGTGGAGCATATTTTTATATAGCTGTTGACCATTTGTGCATCTTGTTTGAAGAAATGCCTAATCAAGTCCTTTGCCCATATTTAAACCTGGATATTTGTTGCTTCTTTTCCCAATGACTTGTAGAAGTTCCTTATATATTTTGGAAGTCCAGTTTAGTCACTCAGTTGTGTCTGTCTCTTTGCAACCCCTTGGACTACAGCACACAAGGCTTTCCTGTCCACCACCAATTCCTGGAGTTTGCTCAAACTCATGTCCATTGAGTTGGTGATGCTGTCCAACCATCTTATCCTCTGCCATTCCCTTCTCCTCTTGCCTTCAGTCTTTCCCAGCATCAGGCTCTTTTCTAATGAGTCGGTTCTACACATCAGGTATTAGATATCAAGCTTTATCAAATAAATGATTTATAAATATTTTCTCCCAAGGTTGTATTTTAATTTTGTTTCTTTTTCTGTGCAGAAGCTTTTTAGTTTAATGTAGTTCCACTTTTCTATTTTTCCTTTTGTTGCCTACGCTTTGGCTGTCATATACAAAAAATCATAGCAAAAGATTATTGCCAAGAAGTAATTCCCCTATATTTTCAGCTATGATGTTTACAGCTTCAGCACTAACGTTTAAATCTTTAACCCATTCTGAGTTGATTTTTTTTGTATCATGCAAAATAGAAGTCCAGTTTCATTCAGGTTTTTTTTTTTTTTTCTTGATGTCTAGTTTTCTCAACAAAATTTGTTGAAAAAATTATCCTTCCACACTGGATATTCTTGGCATCCTTGTCAAAGATCAATTGACCATATATGTGTAAGTTTATTTCTGGACTCTATTCAGTTACAGTAGTCTATGTGTCTCTCTGGGCTTCCCAGGTGGCTCAGTAGTAAATAATATGCCTGCCAATGCAGGGGATGCAGTTTCAATTTCTGGATCAGGAAGATCCACTGCAGAAGGAAATGACAAACTACTCCAGTATTCTTGGCTTGGAAATACCATGGACAGAGGAGCCTGGCATACTACAGTCCATGGGGGTGCAAAAGAATTGGACACGACTTAGTGACTAAACAACAATGTTTCTACCATATGGTTTTAATTACTATAACTTTGTAATATATTTTGAAATCAAGAAGTGTGATGCCTCTGGCTTTGTTTCTTCTTTTTAAAGATTGTTTTGGCTATTCAGTCTTTGTCTGAGTATGATTACTAAAAATATTTATTGGCTATCTATTTTAAATATAGAAATGTATACATGGATGCCAAGACATGAAATCAACCAAACTGTCAATTGACAGAGGAATAGATAAAGAAGACGTGTTACATATGTACAATGCTATTCTTCAGCCATTATAAAGCATGAAATAATGCCATTTGCTGCAACATGGGTGGACCTAGAGATAATCATATTAAGTGAAATAAGTCAGATAGAGAAACAGAAATGTCATATGATATCACTCATATATAGAACCTTACTTTTAAAGATGATATAAATGAAGTTATTTGCAAAACAGAAACAGACTCACAGACTTAGAGAACAAAGTTATTTTTACCATGAGGTTAAGGTTAGGGGAAGAGATAGATTGGGAGTTTGGGATTGACTCCCCCTAATTGCAACCTCTGGGTGGGAACTCAAGAGATTACGAGACTTCCCACTAAGTCTCTCATTGGTTTGCATTTCTCTAAGAATTAGTGATATTGAGCTCTTTTCATGTGACTCTTGGCCATCTGTATATCTTCTTAGGAAAAATGTCTAGCTCTTTTGCCCATTTTTATCTTGTGTTGTTTGTCTGCTTTTGATATTGAATTGCATGAGCTGTTTGTACTTTTAGAGATTAATCCATGTTGGTTGCACCATTAGTAAATAATTTCTCCCATTCTGTTGTGATTTTGTTTTGCCTCTAATTTCCTTTGTCATGTGAAAGCTCATGAGTTTATTGGGTCCTGTTTATTTTTTTTTTTTATTTGCATTGCAATAAGAGACAGATCAGAACAGATCTTGCTGCAATTTATGTCAAAGAGTGTTTTGCTCATATTTCCCTCTAAGAGTTTTATAGTATCTCTTCTTAGTTAAGGTCTTTATTTTGAGTTTGTTTGTTTTTGTATGATGTTAAAGAATGTTCTAATTTTATCTTTTACATATTGCTTTCCAGTTTTCCCAGCACCTTTGTTTATGTCTTTTCTGCACTATATAGTCTTCTCTCCTTTGTCATAGATTAACTGACCATAAATACATGGGTTTGTTTCCAGGATTTCTATTCTGTTCCACTGATATATATTTCTGTTTTCATGCCAGTACATACTGTTTTGATTAAAGTATCTTTGTAGTATAGTCTGAAGTCAGGGAGCCTGATTCCAGCTGCTCCATCTTTCTTTTCAAGATTCCTTTGGCTATTCATGGTATCTTGTGTTTCCATACAAATCATAATTTTTTTTTAATTCTATGAAAAATACCATTGGTAATTTGATAGGGATTGCATTAAAACTGTGGATTCGTTCAGATAATATAATCCTTTTCACCATGTTGAGTCTTCCAATCCAAGAACATGGTATATATCTCCATCTGTTTGTGTCATCTTTGATTTATTTCAGCAATGTCTTGCAGTTTGATATGAGTTGCTTTGAATCTGAAGATTGCCTAGGTCAGAATAGTAATTTTGATAATAGTGATTCTTCCAACTAAGAACATAATATATCTTTCTTTTTTTAATTAAATTTATTTATTTTAATTAGAGGCTAATTACTTTACAATATTGTATTGGTTTTGCCATACATCAACATGAATCCTCCAGGGGTGTACACGTGTTCCCAATCCTGAATCCCCCTCCCACCTCCCTCCCCATACCATCCCTCTGGGTCATCCCAGTGCACCAGCCCCAAGCTTCCTGTATCCTGCATCAAACTTGGACTGGCAATTCGTTTCTTATATGATACTATACATGTTTCAATGCCATTCTCCCAAATCGTCCCCTGCCCCCCCGCACAGTCCAAAAGACTGTTCTATACATCTGTGTCTCTTTTGCTGTCTCCGATACAGGGCTTCCCTGGTGGCTCGGAGGTTAAAGCATCTGCCTGAAATGCGGGAGACCTGGGTTCAATCCCTGGGTCGGGAAGATCCCCTGGAGAAGGAAATGGCAACCCACTCCAGTATTCTTGCCTAGAGAATCCCATGGATGGAGGAGCCTGGTGGGCTACAGTCCACGGGGTCGCAAAGAGTTGGACACGACTGAGCAACTTCACTTTCATACAGGGTTATCATTACCATCTTTCTAAATTCAATATATATGCATTAATATACTGTATTGGTGTTTTTCTTTCTGGCTTACTTCACTCTGTTAATATCATCTTTGATTTCTTTCATCAATATCTATTGCAGTATTCTGAATACAACTTTTACCTCCTTAGGTAGGTTTATTCCTAGACAGTTTATTCTTATTAAGGTGATGGTAAATAAGATTATTTATTTAATTTCTTTTTCCTGATCGTTCATTGTTAGTATAAAGAAATGCAAAAGATTTCTATGTATTAATTTTGGATCCTACAACATTGCTGAATTCATTGATGAGCTCTAGGAGGTTTATGGTAGCATCTTTAGGATTTTCTATGTACAGTACATCATCTTCAAACAGTGATAGCCTTATTTCTTTTTCAGTTTCTCGAGTTGCATTAGGTATAAGTTTAAATTGTGTATTTGAGATTTTTCTTATTTTATAAGGTGAGATTTTATTGCTATAGACTGTTCCCTTAGAACCTCTTTTTAAATTTTTATTTATTTATTTCAGTTGAAGGATAATTACTTCAGAATACTGTGATGGTTTTTGCCATACATCAGTGTGAATAGGCCATACATATATACGTGTCCCCTCCAACCTGAACAACCCTTCCACCTCTCTCCCATCATATCCTTCCAAGTTGTCACAGAGCACTGGTTTTTGGTGCCCTGCTCATACATCTAACTTGCTCTGGTTATCTAGTTTACATATGGTAATGTATACGTTTCAAAAGTCTGCTCTTTATGTCTACATCTCTTTTGCTGCCAAGCACATAGGATCATCAGTACCATCTTTTTAGATTCCACATATATGCATTAATATATGGTGTTTATTTTTCTCTTTCTGACTTACTTCACTATGTATAATAGGCTCCAGGTTTACCCACCTCATTAGAACGGACTCAAATGCATCCCTTTTTATAGCTGAGTAGTATTCCATTGTGTATATGTATTACAACTCCCTTATCTTTTTCATTTCATCTGCTGATGGACTTCTAGGTTTCATGTCCTAACTATTATAAATAGTTCTTCAATGAACATTGGTGAATGCGTTTCTTTTTAAATTCTGGTTTACTCAAGATTTATGCCCAATAGTGAGATTGCTGAGTTGTATGGTAGCTTTAGTCCTAGTTTTCTAAGAAATCTCCATAGTTTTCTCCATAGTGGTTGTAATAGTTTGCATTCTCACCAACAATGTAAGAGGAGTCCCTTTCCTCCACACCCTCTCCAGCATTTATTGCTAGTAGACTTTTTGATGATGGCCATTCTTACTGCTGGCAGATGATGCCTCCTTGTGGTTTTGATTTGTTTCTCTAATAATTCACAGCAGCTGCGATGGTGCACGAGCACAGCTGAGAGGAGCTACCCCACTCCCGAGAGCAGGGGCAGTGGCTGAGAGGAGCTATCCTGCATCAGAGGTAAGGAGGAGCGGCTGTGCTTTCCTGGATCAGCTGTGAAGAGAGACCCCCACGTCCAAGGAAAAAGAAACCAAAGTAAGACAGTAGGCACTGAGAGAGGGGATCAGAGGGCAGACAGACTGAAAATACAATCACAGACAAATAGCCAATCTGATCACATGGACCACAGCCTTGTCTAACTCAATGAAACTAAGCCATGCTGTGTGGGGCCACCCAAGATGGCCAGGACATGGTGAAGAGGTCCTACAGAATGTGGCCCACGGGAGAAGGGAATGGCAAACCACTTCAGTATTCTTGCCTTGAGAACCCCGTGAACAGTATGAAAAGGCAAAAAGATAGGACACTGAAAGATGAACTCCTCAGGTTGGTAAGTGCCCAATATGCTACTGGAGATCAGTAGAGAAATAACTCCAGAAAGAATAAAGGGATAGAGCCAAAACAAAAACAACACCCACTTGTGAATGGGACCAGTGATGGAAGCAGGGTTCGATGCTGTAAAGAGCAATATTACATAGGAACCTGGAATGTTAGGTCCATGAATCAAGGCAAATTGGACGTGGCCAAACAGATGTCAAGAGTGAACGTCGACATTCTAGGAATCAGTGAAGTAAGATGGACTAGAATGGGTGAATTTAACTCAGTTGACCATTATATCTACTACTGTGGGCAGGAATCCCTTAGAAGAAATGGAGTAGCCATCATTGTCAACAAGAGTCTGAAATGCAGTACTTGGATGCAATCTCAAAAATGACAGAATGATCTCTGTTCCTTTCCAAGGCAAACCATTCAATATTACGGTAATTCAAGTCTATGCCCCGACCAGTAACACTGAAGAAGCTGAAGTTGAACAGTTCTATGAAGACCTACAAGACCTTCTAGAACTAACACCCAAAAAAGATGTCCTTTTCATTATAGGGGACTGGAATGCAAAAGTAGGAAGTCAAGAAACACCTGGAGTAATAGGTAAATTTGGCCTTGGAGTACAGAATGAAGCGGGGCAAATGGTAATAAAGTTCTGCCAAGAGAACGCACTGATCATAGCAAACACTCTCTTCCAACAATGCAAGAGAAGACTCTACACGTGGACTTCACCAGATAGTCAACACTGAAATCAGATTGATTATATTCTTTGCAGCCAAAGATGGAGAAGCTCTATACAGTCAGCAAAAACAAGACTGGGAGCTGACTGTGGCTCGGATCATGAAATCCTTATTGCCAAATTCAGACTGAAATTGAAGAAAGTGGGGAGAACCACTAGACCATTCAGGTATGACCTAAATCAAATACCTTATGACTACACAGTGGAAGGGAGAAATATATTTAAGGGACTAGATCTGATAGACAGAGTGCCTGGTGAACTATGGATTGAAGTAGATGACATTGTACAGGAGACAGGAATCAAGACCATCTCCACAAAATAGAAATGTAAAAAGGCAAAAAGATCTTAGGGGGAATGCTCTCATTTTTTCACTATTGTGAATAATGTTTGCTGTAGGTTTATCATATATGGCCCTTACTGTGTTGAGGTAGGTTCCTCCTATGCCCATTTTTTGAGGAGTTTTAATAAAAAATGGGAGCAGAATTTTGTCAAAGGCTTTTTATGCATCTATTGGGATTATCATATGGTTTTTATCCTTCAATGTGTTAATATGGTGTATTACATTGATTGATTTCCATATATCAAAGAATTCATGCATCCCTGGAAGAAACCCAACCTAAAAAAGCAAAGTGGCTATCTGAGAAGGCCTTACAAATAGCTGTGTAAACAAGGGAATTGAAAAACAAAGCAGGAAAGGAAAGATATAAGCATCTGAATGCAGAGTTCCAAAGAAGAACAAGGAGAGATAAGAAAGCCTTCCTCAGTAATCAATGAAAAGAAATAGAGGAAAACAACAGAATGGGAAAGACTAGAGATCTCTTCAAGAAAATTAGAGATACTGAGGGAACATTTCATGCAAAGATGGGCTCAATAAAAGACAGAAATGGTATGGTCCTAACAGAGGCAGAAGATATTAAGAAGACGTGGCAAGAATACACAGAAGAACTGTACAAAAAAGATCTTAATAACCCAGATAATCACGATGGTATGATCACTCACCTAGAGCCAGACATCCTGGAATGTGAAGTCAAGTGGGCCTTAGAAAGTATCACTATGAACAAAGCTAGCGGAGGTGATGGAATCCCAGTTGAGCTATTTCAAATCCTGAAAGATGATGCTGTTAAAGTACTGCACTCAATATGCCAACAAATTTGGAAAACTCAGCAGTGGCCACAGGACCGGAAAAGGTCAATTTTCATTCCAATCCCCAAAAAAGGCAATACCAAAGAATGCTCAAACTATCACACAATTGCACTCATCTCATACGCTAGTAAAGTGATGATTAAATTCTCCAAGCCAGGCTTCAGCAATACGTGAACCATGAACTTCCAGATGTTCAAGCTGGTTTTAGGAAAGGCAGAGGAACCAGAGATCAAATTGCCAACATCTGCTGCATCATGGAAAAAGAAAAAGAGTTTCAGAAAAACATCTATTTCTGCTTTATTGACTGTGCCAAAGCCTTTGACTGTGTGGATCACAGTAAACTGTGGAAAATTCTGAACGAGATGGGAATACCAGACCACCTGGCCTGCCTCTTGAGAAATTTGTATGCAGGTCAGGAAGCAACAGTTAGAACTGGACATGGAAAAACAGACTGGTTCCAAATAGGAAAAGGAGTACGTCAAGGCTGTATATTGTCACCCTGCTTATTTAACCTCTAAGCAGAGAACATCATGAGAAATGCTGGACTGGAAGAAACACAAGCTGGAATCAAGATTTCCAGGAGAAACATCAATAACCTCAGATATGCAGATGACACCACCCTTATGGCAGAAAGTGAAGAGGAACTCAAAAGCCTCTTGATGAAAGTGAAAGTGGAGAGTGAAAAAGTTGGCTTAAAGCTCAACATTCAGAAAACGAAGATCATGGCATCTGGTCCCATCACTTCATGGCAAATAGATGGGGAAACAGTGGAAACAGTGGCTGACTTTATTTTGGGGAGCTCCGGAATCACTGCAGATGGTGATTGCAGCCATGAAATTAAATGACTCTTGCTTCTTGGAAGGAAAGTTATGACCCACCTAGACAGCATATTAAAAAGTAGAGACAAAAAATAAATAAATAAATAAAAATAAAAAGTAGAGACATTACTTTGCCAACAAAGGTCCATCTAGTCAAGGCTATGGTTTTCCAGTGGTCATGTATGGATGTGAGTGTTGGAGTATAAAAAAAGCTGAGTGCCAAAGAATTGATGCTTTTGGACTGTGGTGTTGGAGAAGACTCTTGAGAGTCCCTTGGACTGCAAGGAGATCCAACCATTCCATCCTAAAGGAGATCGGTCCTGGGTGTTCATTGGAAAGACTGATGTTGAAGTTGAAACTCCAGTACTTTGGCTACATGATGCGAAGAGCTGACTCATTTGAAAAGACCCGGATGCTGGAAAAGATTGAGGGCAGGAGGAGAAGGGGATGACAGAGGATGAGATGGCTGGATGGCATTACCGACTTGATGGATATGAATTTGGGTGGACTTAGGGAATTGGTGATGGACAGGGAGGCCTGGCGTGCTGCGGTTCATGGGGTCACGAAGAGTCATACACGACTGAGCCACTGAAGTGAACTGAATAATGAGTGATGTTGAGTATATTTACGTGTGTTTATTAGATATTTGCATATATTCTTTGAAATTTCTGTTTAGGTCTTCTGCTCACTTTATGATTGGGTTGTTCATTTTTCTGGTATTGAGCTGTATATGCTGCTTGTGTATATTCTTTGTCAGTAGTTTCATTTGCTATTATTTTCCCCCATTTTTATGGCTGGTTTTTTACCTGGCTTATAGTCTCCTTTGTTGTGCAAAGCTTTTTTTTTTTTTTTTCGTTGTTATTCCATTTCATCATTTTATTTTTTTTTAATTTTATTTTATTTTTAAACTTTACAATATTGTATTGGTTCTGCCATATATCGAAATGAATCCGCCACAGGCATATATGTGTTCCCCATCCTGAACCCTCCTCCCTCCTCCCTCCCCACACCATCCCTCTGGGTCATCCCAGTGCACCAGCCCCAAGCATCCAGTATCGTGCATCGAATCTGGACTGGCAACTCGTTTCATATACCATATTATACATATTTCAATGTCATTCTCCTAAATCATCCCACCCTCTCCCTCTCCCACAGAGTCCAAAAGATTTTCTAATTTATTTATTTTTCTTGGAGGTTAATTACTTTACAATATTGTTGTGGGTTTCACCATACATTGACATGAATTGGCCAGGGGTATACATGTGTTCTCCATCCTGAACAAGCTTAATTAGGTCTCACTTTTTTATTTTTGGTTTTGTCACCTTTGCTCTGAGAGGTGGGTCATAGAGGATCTTGCTGATTTATGTCAGAAGCTGTTCTGCCTACATTTTCCTTTAAGATTTTTATAGTTTCTGTTCTTACCTTTAGATTTTTAATCCACTTTGAGTTTATTTTTGTGTAGGGTGTTAGAAACTGTTCTAGTTTCCTTCTTTTTCACATAGTAGACCAGTTTTCTGAGCACTACTTGTTGAAGAGACTGTCTTTTCTCTACTGTATATCTTTGCCTCCTTTGTCAATGATAACGTGTCCATAGGTGTGTCGACTTATTTCTGGGCTTTCTATTTTGTTCCATAGGCTTATATTTCTGTTTTTGTGCCAGGACCATACTGTCTTGTTGACTATAGCTTTGTGGTATAGTCTAAAGTCTGGAAGCTTGATTCCCCCAGTTCCATGCTAATTTATCCATATTGCTTTGGCAAATCAGGGTCTTTGCTATTTCCATAGAGATTATGAAATTTTTTGTTCTAGTTCTGTGAGAAGTGCCATTGGTTGTTTGATAGGGATTGCATTGAATCTATAGATTTTGGGGGGTAATATAGTCATTTTCACTATAGTGATTCTTCCAATCCAAGAGCATGGTATTTAGTGTTTTATAGTTTTCTATATACAGGTCTTTTGACTCTAGGCAAATTTATTGCCAAGTATTTTATTCTTTTTGTTGCAATGGTGAATGAAATTGTTTCCTTAATTTTTCTTTCTGATTTTTGTTGTTAGTATATAAGAATTAAAGGCATTTCTGCGTTTTAATTTTATATCCTTTGACTTTACTATATTCATTAATTGGCTCTAGTAATTTTCTGGTGGCATCTTTAGGATTTTCTATGTAGAGCAGCATGTCATCTGCAAACTGAGACTTTTACTTCTTTTCCAATTTGTATTCTTTTTATTTCTTTTTCCTCTCATTGCTGTGGCTAGGACTTCCAAAACTATGTTAAATATTAGTGGTGAGAGTGGTAACCCTTCTCTTGTTACTGATTTTTCAGGAAATGCTTTCAATTTTTCACCATTGAAGATAATGCTTGCTGTGGGTTTGTCACATGTAGATTTTATTATATTAAGGTATGTTCCTTCAGTATGCTTGAAGAACTATGAACAGAGGTCCATAATATTGTACAGCAGGTGGCAAACAAAACCATCCCAAGGAAAAAAGAAAAGCAAGAAAACAAAGTGCTTATCTGAGGCTTTACAAATAGTGGAAGAATGAAGAAAAGTGAAAAGCAAGGGAGAGAGGGAAAGATACATCCAATTAAATGCAGAGTTCCAAAGAATAGCTAGGAGAGACAAGAAGTCTCTTGTCTCTTAATAATATGAACAATGCTTAATAATAGAAGAAAACAGCAAAAGGGGAAAGACTAGGGATTTATTCAGGAAAAATGGAAACATCAATGTAGTATCCCATTCAAAGATGGGCACTATAAATGATAAAAACAAGAGACCTAGTACATGCTGCAGAGATCAAGAAGAGATGGAAAGAATACAGGGAAGAATGGTATTAAAAAAAAATCTTAATGGACCAGATTACTACAATGTGTTTAGTCATCAAGAGCCAGACATTCTGGAGTGTGAAGTCAAGTGCACCTTAAGAGTCACTGCTATTAATAAAGCTAGTGAATGCAATGAAATTCCAGCAGAAGTATTCAGATCCCTAAAAAATGATGCCATCAAGGTTTTGCATTCATTATGTCAACAAGTTTGGAAGGTCCAGCAGTGGCCAGAGGGCTGAAAGTGAAAGTCGTTCAGTCATGTCCTACTCTTTGCGAGCCTATGGACTATACAGTGCATGAAATTCTCCAGGCCATAATACTGAAGTGGTAGCCTTTCCCTTCTCCAGGGGATCTTCCCAATCCAGAGATTGAACCCAGGTCTTCCACATTGCAGGATGAATCTTTACCAGCTGAGCCACAAGGGAAGCCCAAGAATACTGAAGTAGGTAGCATATCCCTTCTCCAGTGGATCTCCCTGACACAGGAACTGAACTGGGGTCTCCAGCATAGAAAGCCGGTTCTTTACCAGTTGAGCTATCAGGGAAGCCAGCCACAGCACTGGAAAAGGTGAATCCTCACAGCAATTCCCAAGAAGGGTAGTACCAAAGAATGTGCTAACCGTCAGACAATCACATTCATCTCCCATGGTAGTAAGGTCATGCTTAAATTCTTGCATGCCACTGTCGACTAGAGGTTGCAAAGTGGCTGCTTCTGTTTTCCTTCCAGTCCTGGTACCAAATGGCTGCCACACAGATGGCTTCCAAGAGTGTCTAAGTCACTTCAGGTTTTCCTCATCTTCCATCAGATGAATAGCTTCTTTTGTGATTCAGCCTTCCCTGCTAAGTCACTTCAGTCATGTCCGACTTTTTGTGACCCCATAGATGGCAGCCCACCAGGCTGTGCTGTCCCTGGGATTCTCCAGGCAAGAACACTGGAGTAAGTTGCCATTTCCTTCTGCAATGCATGAAAGTGAAAAGTGAAAGTGAAGTCGCTCAGTCGTGCCTGACTCTTAGCGACCCCATGGACTGCAGCCTACCAGGCTCCTCCATCCATGGGATTTTCCAGGCAAGAGCTGAAGTGGGGTGCCATTGCCTTCTCTGTCAGCCTTCCCTATCTTCCCATAAATGCACAGAGATCAAGTTCTGAGCCTTTGGAATGGGAACACTGACTCTAAGACCCTGGACTACCAGAGAACTCTTAACCTAGGGAGTATTAAACCCTGGGAGTTGTGAGAACTCCCACAAAGAAAACCACTTGAATACAAGACCCAGGATCACATAACCACCAGTAGCACCCTGTGCAGGACGCCTCATCCAAACAACAAACAAGACAAAAATGCAAACCCAGTAATCAGTGAACAGGATTACCACCTCACTCAGCCTTGCCCATTAGAGGGAAAAAAAAGAACTCAGTAGAAATCTCACTCTATATGAAGCTTACACAAACTGGACCAATCTTAGGAGGGCAGAAACCAAAAGGAAGAAAGAATTCAACCTTAAAGTCTGGGAAAAGGAGATCTCAAACATAATAAGTTAAAAAAAAAAAAGAAAAGGCAAAGAAATACTGTATAAATGAAGGATAAACTAGAAACACAGAAGTCCAAATAAATTAAGAGGAACTAGACAAACTACCTGAAAAATAATTCAGAATAATGATAGTAAAGATGATCAAAAACCTTGAAAACAAAATGGATAAAAGGCAAGAATCAATTAACAAAGACCTAGACGAATTAAAGAATAAACATACAGAAACAAACAACACAATTACTGAAGTTAAAAATACTCTAGAACGAATCCATAGCAGAATATCTAAAGCAGAAGAATGAATCAGTGAGCTGGAAGAAAAAAACTATTCTGAAAAGCAGAATAAAGTAAAAAGAATGAAAAGAACTGAGGATAGTCTCAGTGACCACTGGGACAATATTAAATGCACCAAAGTTTGAATTATAGGGGTACCAGAAGAAGAAGAGGAAAAGAAAGGGTAAAGAGAAAATTTTTGAAGAGATTATGGTTGAAAATTTCCCCAACATGGAAAAGGAAATAGTCAATCAAGTTCAAGAGGTGCAAAGAGTACCATATAGGGTGAACCCAAAGAGAAACACAAGACACATACTAATCAAACTAATAAAGACTAAACACAAAGAAAGAATATTAAAAGCAGCAAGGGAAAAGCACCAAGTAACATACAAGGGAAACCCCATATGCTTAACAGATGATCTTTCAGCAGAAACTGCAGGCAGGAGGGAATGGCAGGTATATTTAAAGTACTGAAAGGGAAAAATCTACAACCAAGATTCCTCTACCCAGAAAGGATCTCATTAAAAATTGGTGGAGAAATAAAAAGCTTTTCAGACAAGCAAAAGTTAAGAGAACTCAGTACCACAAAAACAGCTTTATAACAAGTGTTAAAGGGACTTATATAGTCAGAAAATATGAGAAGAAAAATATTTACAAAAACAAGCTCCAAACAATTAATAAAATGGCAATAGGAACATATATATCAATAATTAATTTGAATGTAAATGGATTAAATGCTCTAATCATAAGACATAGACAAGCTGAATGGATACAAAAACAAGACCCATATATATGCTGTCTGCAAGAAACCCACTTCAGACATAAAGACATATAGACTGAAAGTGAGAGGATGGAAAAATATATTCCATACAAATAGGAAGCAAAAGAAAGCTGGAGTAGCAATCCTCATATCAGAAAAAGTATATCTTAGTATAAAGGATATTACAAGAGTCAAGGAAGGACACTACATAATTATCTAGGGATCAATCCAAGAGGAAGACATAATAATTGTAAACATATATGCACCCAACACAGGAGCACATCAATACATAAGACAAACACTAACAGACATAAAAGGAGAAATTGACAGTAACACAATAATAGTAGGAGACTTTAACATTCCACTTACACCAGTAGATCATCAAAACAGAAAATTAATAAGGACACAGGTCTTAAATGATACATTAGACAAAATGGATTTCATTGATATCTTCAGGACATTCCATCTAATGCAGAAGAATACACCTTATTCTCAAATACGCATGGAACGTTCTCCAGGATAGACCACATCTAGGGTCACAAATCAAACTTCAGCAAATTTAAGAAAATTGAAATCATATCAAGCAACTTTTCTAACCACAACACTATGAGACTAGATATTTACAAGAAAAAAACTGTAAAAAACACAAACACTTGGAGATTAAACAATGTTTCCAAATAACAAACAGGTTACTGAAGAAATCAAAAAGGAAATAAAAGAAATTCCTAGAAACAAATGACAATGAAAACACGACAACTCAAAACCTACAGGATGCAACAAAAGCAGTTCTAAGAAGGAAGTTTATAGCAATACAATCCTACCTCAAAGACCAAGGAAAACATGGAACAGACCACCTAACTTTACACCTAAAATACCTGGAAAAAGAAGAACAAATGAACCCCAAAATTAGTAAAAGGAAAGAAATCATAAAGATAAGAGCAGAAATAAATGAAAAAGAAGTGAAAGAAACAACAGTGAAGATTAATAAAACTAGTAGCTGGTTCATAGATAAGATAAACAAAATTGACAAACCTTTAGACAGAATCATCAAGAAAAAAAGAGAAAAGAATTAAATCAACAAAATTAGAAATGAAAAAGGAGAGGTTACAACAGAAAACTCAGAAATACAAAGGACTATAAAAGATTATTATGAACAGTTATATGGAAACAAAATGGATAGTCTGGAAGAAATGGACATATTCTTAGAAAATGTCAATCTTCCAAGACTGAATCAGGAAGAGATAGAAATTATGGACAACCCAATTAAAAGCACTGAAATTGAAGCTGCGGTCAAAAATCTCCCCAAAAACAAAAGCCTGGGACCATATGGTTTCACAGGTGAATTCTATCCAATATTTAGAGAAGAGCTAATGCCTATCCTTCTAAAACTCTTTGAATAAATTTTAGAGGAAGGAACACTACCGAACTCATTCTATGAGGCCACCATCACCTTGATACCAAAACCAGACAAAGACAGTACAAAAATGAAAACTATTGGCCTGTATCAATGTTTAACATAGAGGAAAATTTCTCAACAAAACTTTAGCAAACAGAATTCAACAACACATTAAAAAACTCATATACCATGATTCAGTTCAGTACAGTTCAGTCGCTCAGTATGTCCAACTTTTGCAACCCCATGAATCGCAGCATGCCAAGCCTCCCTGTCCATCACCAACTCCTGGAGTTCACTCAAACTCATGTCCATTCAGTCAGTGATGCCATCCAGCCATCTCATCCTCTGTCGTCTCCTTCTCCTCCTGCCCCCAATCCCTCCCAGCATCAGAGTCTTTTCCAGTGAGTCAACTCTTCACATGAGGTGGCCAAAGTATTGGAGTTCCAGCTTCAGCATCAGTCCTTCCAATGAACACCCAGGACTGATCTCCTTTAGAATGGACAGGTTGGATCTCCTTGCAGTCCAAGGGACTCTCAAGAGTCTTCTCCAATACCACAGTTCAAAGGCATCAATTCTTTGGCGCTCAGCTTTCTTCACAGTCCAACTCTCACATTCATACATGACCACTGAAAAAACCATAGCCTCGACTAGACGGACGTTTGTTGGCAAAGTAATGTCTCTTCTTTCCAATATGCTATCTAGGTTGGTCATAACTTTCCTTCCAAGGAGTGTCTTTTAATTTCATGACTGTAATCACCATCTGCAATGATTTTGAAGCCCAGAAAAATAAAGTCTCACACTATTTCCACTGTTTCCCCATCTATTTCCCATGAAGTAATGGGACCAGATGCCATGATCTTAGTCTTCTGAATGTTGAGCTTTAAGCCAACTTTTTCACTCTCCTCTTTCACCTTCATCAAGGGGCTTTTTAGTTCCTCTTCACTTTCTGCCATAAGGATGATGTCATCTGCATATCTGAGGTTATTTATATTTCTCCCTGCAATCTTGATTCCAGCTTGTGCTTCTTCCAGCCCAGCGTGTCTCATGATGTACTCTGCACAAAAGTTAAATAAGCAGGGTGACAATATACAGCCTTGATGTACTCCTTTTCCTATTTGGAACCAGTCTGCTGTTCCATGTCCAGTTCTAAGTGTTGCTTCCTGACTTGCATATAGGTTTCTCAAGAGGCAGGTCAAGTGGTCTGGTATTCCCATTTCTTGAATAATTTTCCCAGTTTACTGTGATCCACACAGTCAAAGGCTTTGGCATAGTCCATAAAGCAGAAAGAGATGTTTATCTGGAACTCTCTTGCTTTTTCTATCATCCAGCGGATGTTGGCAATTTGATCTCTGGTACCTCTGCTTTTTCTAAAATCAGCTTGAATATCTGGAATTTTATGGTTCACATATTGCTGAAGCCTGGCTTGGAGAATTTTGAGCATTACTTTACTAGCATGTGAGATGAGTGCAACTGTGCAGTAGTTTGAGCATTCTTTGGCATTGCCTTTCTTTGGGATTGGAATGAAAACTGACCATTTCCAGTCCTGTGGCCACTGCTGAGTTTTCCCAATTTGCTGGCATATTGAGTGCAACACTTTTACAGCATCATCTCTTAGGATTTTAGAGATACTGAGGGAACATATCATGCAAAGAGGGGCTCTATAAAGGACAAAAATGTTATGGTCCTAAAAGAAGCAGAAGATATTAAGAAGAGGTGGCAAGAATACACAGAATTGTACAAAAAATATCTTCCTGACCCAGATAATCATGATGGTGTGATCCCTCACCTAGAGCCAGACATCCTGGAATGTGAAGTCAAGTGGGCCTTAGAAAGCATCACTATGAACAAAGCTAGTGGAGGTGATGGAATTCCAGTTGAACTATTTCAAATCCTGAATGATGATGCTGTGAAAGTGCTGCACTCAATATGCCAGCAAATTTGGAAAATTCAGCAGTGGCCACAGGACTGGAAAAGGTCAGTTTTCATTCCAATCCCAAAGAAAGGCAATGACCAAGAATGCTCAAACTACTGCACAGTTGCACTCATCTCACACGCTGGTAAAGTGATGCTTAAAATTTTCCAAGCCAGGCTTCACCAGTACGTGAACCGTGAACTTCCAGTTATTCAAGCTGGTTTTAGAAAAAGCAGAGGTACCAGAGATCAAATTGCCAACATCTGCTGGATCATGGAAAAAGCAGGAGAGTTCCAGAAAAACATCTATTTTTGCTTTATTGACTATACCAAAGCCTTTGACTGTGTGGATCACAATAAACTGTGGAAAATTCTGAAAGATATGGGATACCACACCACCTGACCTGCCTCTTGAGAAACCTATATGGAAGTCAGGAAGCAACACTTAGAACTGGACATGGAACCGCAGACTTGTTCCGAATAGGAAAAGGAGTACGTCAAGGACGTATATTGTCACCCTGCTTATTTAACTTATATGCAGAGTACATCATGAAAAACACTAGGCTGGAAGAAACATGAGCTGGAATCAAGATTGCTGGGAGAAATATAAATAACCTCAGATATGCAGATGACACCGCCCTTATGATCTCATTTTGAAATGAGAATGAATGAAAACTGACCTTTTCCAGTCCTGTGGCCACTGCTGGGTTTTCCAAATTTGCTGGCATATTGAGTGCAGCACTTTCACAGCATCATCATTCAGGATTGGAAATAGTTCAACTGGGATTCCATCACCTCCACTAGCTTTGTTCGTAGTGATGCTTTCTAAGGCCCACTTGACTTCACATTACAGGATGTCTGGCTCTAGGTCAGTGATCACACCATCGTGATTATCTGGGTCATGAAGATATTTTTTGTACAGTTCTGTGTATTTTGCCACTTCTTCTTAATATATTCTGCTTCTGTTAGGACCATAGCATTTCTGTCCTTTATCAAGCCCATCTTTGCTTGAAATGTTCCCTCAGTATCTCTAATTTCCTTTAGAGATCTCTGGTCTTTCCCAATTTTGTTGTTTTCCTCTTTATTTTCATTGATTTCTGAGGAGGCTTTCTTATCTCTCCTTGCTCTTCTTTGGAACTCTGCATTCAGATACTTATATCTTTACTTTTCTCCTTTGCTTTTGGCTTCTCTTCTTTCCACAGCTATTTGTAAGGCCTCCTAAGATAGCCACTTTGCTTTTTTAGGTTGGGTTTCTTCCAGGGATGCATGAATTCTTTGATATATGGAAATCAATCAATGTGATACACCATATTAACACATTGAAGTAAAAAACCATATGATAATCTCAATAGATGCATAAAAAGCCTTTGACAAAATTCAGCTCCCATTTTTTATTAAAACTTCTCAAAAAATGGGCATAGGAGGAACCTACCTCAACATAGTAAGGGTCATATATGATAAACCTACAGCAAACATTATTCTCAATAGTGAAAAAATGAGAGCATTCCCTCTAAGATCTCATCACTGTTATTCAGCATACTCATGGAAGTCCTAGCTAAAGAAATCAGAGAACAAAAAAATAAAAGGAACCAAAATTGGAAAAGAAGAAGTAAAGCTCTCACTGTTTGCAGATGACATGATACTATACATAGAAAACCCTAAAGATACTGTCAGAAAATTACTAGAACTGATCAGTGAATTTAACAATGTCACAGGTTACAAAATCAATACACAGAAATCACTTGTATTCTTAGATACTAACAATTAAAAAAAGGAAAGAGGAATTAAAGAATCCATCCCATTAACCATGACAACAAACAGAATAAAACATCTAGGAATAAACTTACCTAAGGAGACAAAATAACTGTATACAGAAAATTATAAGATGCTGATAATATGGCATCTTATTTCATCAGCATCAAAGATGACCTAAACAGATGGAGAGATAGTCCATGTTCCTGGGTAGGAAGAATCAATATTGTGAAAATGACTATACACCAAATGTAATCTACAGATTCAATATGATCCCTATCAAATTGCCAATGGCATTTTTCACAGAGGTAGAACAAAAAAATTCACAATTCACATGGAAACCCAAAAGGCCCCAAGTAGCCAAAGCAGTCTTGAGAAACAAGAATGGGGCTGGAGGAATCAACTTTCCTGACTTCAGATAATGCTGCAAAGCTATAGTCATCAAGACAGTATGGTACTGGCACAAAAACAGAAATATAGATGAATAGAACAAGATAGAAAGCCCAGAAACAAACCCATGCACCTATGGGCACCTTATTTTTGAAAAAGGAGGCAAGAATATCCAATGGGGCAAAGGGAGCCTCTTAAATAAGTGTTGCTGGGAAAACTGGACAATGACATGTAAAATAATAAAATTAGAACACTTCCTAACACCATACACAAAGATAAGCTCAATGTTGATTAATGACCTAAATGTAAGACCAGAAACCTAAATGTTGATTAAAGACCTATATGTTTTCCGAAAACATAGGCAGAGCACTTGATGACATAAATCAAAGCAAGATCCTATATGACCCACCTCCTAGAGTAACAGAAATAAAAACAAAAGTAAGCAGGTGGGACCCAACTAAACTTAAAAGCTTTTGCACAGTAAATGAAATTATAAGTAATGTGAAAAGACAACCCTCAGAATATGAGAAAATAATAGCAAGTGAAACAACTGACAAAAGATTAATTTGCAAAATATACAAGCAGCTCATACAACTCAATACCAGATAAACAAAGAACCCAATTAAAAAGTCGGGAAAAGACTTGAACAGATTTTTCTCCAAAGAAGACATACAGATGGCTAACAAACATGTGAAAAAATGCTCATCATCATTCATTATTAGAGAAATGCAAATCAAAACTACAATGAAATATCACTTCACACCAGTCAGAATGGCCATCATCAAAAAGTCTACAAACAGTACATGCTGGAGAGGGTGTGGAGAAAAGGGAATGCTCTTGCACTGTTGGTGGGAATATAAATTGATACAGCCACTATGGAAGATGGTATGGAGATTCCTTAAAAAAAAAAAAAAAAAAACTAAGAATAAAAGCACCATATGAGCCAGCTATCCCACTCTGAGCCATATACCCTGAGGAAACCAAAATTGAAAAAGATATATGTATCCCATTGTTCATTGCAGCACTATTTACAATAGCTAAAACATGGAAGCAATCTAGATGTCCATCAACAGATGAATAAATAAAGAAGTTATATATACACAGTGGTACATATACACAATGGAATGTTACTCAGTCATAAAAAGGAATCCATTTGAGTCAGTTCGGATGAGGTGGATGAACCTAGAAACTATATACAGAGTGAAGTAAGTCAGAAAGAGGAGGGTAAATATTGTATTCTAATGGATATATACGGAATCTAGAAAAATGGTACTGAAGAACTTATTTGCAGGGCAACAGTGGAGAAATGGACACAGAGAACAGACTTATGGACATGCAAAGAGAGGAGGAGAGGATGATATGTATGGAGAAAGTAACATGGAAACTTACATTACCACATGTAAAATAAATAGCCAGTGGGAATTTGTTGTATTCTCAGAAAACTCAAACAGGGGCTCTGCATCAATCTAGAAGGTTGGGATGGAGAGGAAGATAGGA
The DNA here is from genome assembly GCF_032452875.1 of Bos javanicus. NCBI lineage: Eukaryota > Metazoa > Chordata > Mammalia > Artiodactyla > Bovidae > Bos > Bos javanicus. The sequence continues at coordinate 19,308,442 of NC_083882.1, read as the reverse complement.
GGGAGGTTTAAGATGGAGGGGATATATGTATATCTATGGCTGATTCATGTTGAAGTTTGACAGAAAGCAACAAAATTCTGTAAAGCAATTACCTTTCAATTAAAAAGTAAATAAATTTTAAAACTTTTTTTTTTTTTTTAATTCTTACATGCTGGGCTTCAGTCTTATGTGAGCCAAGAACTTCCAGATGTCAAATCTGGGTTTAAATAGGAAGAGTAACTAGAGATCAAATTGCCAACATTTGCTGGATTATAGAGAAAGCAAGGAAGTTTCAGAAAAAATATCTATCTCTGTTTCATCAACTACTCTACAGCCTTTGACTAAGTGTACCATGACTAACTGTGGAAAACTCTTAAAGATAAGGGAATACCAGACCATATTCCCTGTCTTCTGAGAAACCTGTATGCAGGTCACAAGCAAGAATTAGAACCCTGTATGGAACAACTGATTGGTTCAAGATCAAGGAATGAATAAGTTAAGGCTGTCTGCTGTCACCCTGTTTGTTTAAACCATATGTTGAGCACATCATGAGGAATGCCGGGATGAATGAGTTACAACCAGGAATCCAGAAAGGTGGAAGAAATAACGACAACTGCAGATATGCAGATGATACTACTCTAGTGGCAGAAAGTGAAGAGGAACTAAAAACCTCTTGATGATGATGTAGGAGGAGAGTGAAAGAGTTGGCTTAAGACTAAATATTTAAAAACTAAGGTCATGGCATCCAGCTCAATTACTACATGGAAAATAGAAGGCAAAAAGTAATTAGTGACAGATTTCCTCTTCTTGGACTGCATAATCAATGTGGACTGTGACTGAAGCCATGAAATCAGAAGATGATTGCTTCTTGGCAGGAAAGTGATGAAAAACCTGGACAGTGTGTTGAAAAGCAGAGACATTACCCTGCCAAAAAAAAAAAAAAAATCCATATAGTCAAGATTAAAGTCTTCCCAGTCGTCATGCACAGCTGTGAGAACTGGACCATAAAGAAGGCAGAACACCAGAGAATCAATGCCTTTGAACTGTGGTGCTAGAGAAGACTCCTGAAAGGCCCTTGGATGGCAAGGAGATCAAATCAGTCAATCTTAAGGGAGATCAACCCTGAATATTTACTGGAAGAACTGATGCTGAAGATGAAGCTTCAGTATTTTGGTCATCTGATGTGAACAGATGACTCTTTGGAAAAGTCCCTGTAGCTGGGAAAGATTAAGGGCAGAAGGAGAAGAGAGCATCAGAGGATGAGATGGCTGGATGGCATCACTGATGCAATGAACATGAACTTGGGCAAATACCAGGACATGGTAAGAGACAGGGAGGCCTGGAATGCTGCAGTCCATGGGGTCACAAAGAGTCGGACATGACTGGGTGACTGAACAACAGCGACAACAATGCGCCTTCTACGCCTGCTTTCTGGAGAGTTTTATCATAAATGGGTGTTGAATTTTGTCAAAGGCTTTCCATGCATCTATTGAGATAACATATTGATTTTATCTTTCAGTTTGTTAATAAGGTGTATCACACTGATTGATTTGAGTACATTGAATAATCCTTCATCTCTGGGATAAAGTCCACTTGATAATGGTGTATGATATTTGCAATATGTTGTTGAATTTTGTTTGATAGAATTTTGTTGAGAATTTCTGCATCTATGTTCATCAGTGATATTGGCCTGTAATTTTCTTTTTTGTGGCATTTTTGTCTGGTTTTGGTGTCAGGATAATGGCACCCTCAGAGAATGAGTTTGGGAGTTTTCCTTCGTCTGCAAGTTTCTGAAAGAATTGGAGCAGAATAGGTGCTAGTTCTTCTCTAAATTTTTGGTAGAATTCACCTGTGGAGTCATCAGGTCAAGTACTTTTGTTTATTCGAAGATTTTTAATACAGTTTAAATTTCCATGCTTGTGAGTGGTCTGTTCATATTTTCTATTTATTGCTGGTTTGGAAGTTCATACTTTTCTAAGAATTTTTCCATTTCTTAGAACCTGTCCATTCTATTGGCATTTAGTTGCTCATAGTAGTCTTTTATGATCCTTTGTATTTCTCTGTCATCTGTTGTAGCTTCTTTTTTATTTCTAATTTTATTGATTTGCATGTTCCCACTTTATTTTTCTTGATGAGTGTGGCCAATGGTTCATCTATTTTATTTTTTCAAATAACCAGCTCTTAGTTTCATTTATCTTTCATTTCTTTTCAATTTATTTCTGCTCTGATCTTTATGCTTTATTTACTTCTACTAACTTTGGGGTGCTTTCTTCTTTTTTCTAGTTGCTTTAGATGTAATCTTAGGTTCTTTATTTGATGTTTCTCTTGTTTTCTGAGGTAGGCTTATATTGCTATGAACTTCTCTCTTAGCACTGCTTTTACTGAATCCCATAAATTTTGGATTGTAGTGCTTTCATTATCATTTGTTTCTATGAATATTTTCACTTCATTTTTTATTTATTCACTCATCTCTTGGTTATTTAGAAGCATGTTGTTTAGCCTCCATGAAGTGAAGTGAAGAAGTGAAGTCGCTCAGTCATGTCCAACTCTTTGCGACCCCATGGACTGTAGCCTATCAGGCTCCTTAGTCTATGGGATTTTCCAGGCAAGAGTACTGGAGTGGGATGCCACTTTTGTTTGTGTTTTTATAGTTTTTTCCCCCTGTAGTTGACATCTAATCTTATAGCAATGTGATAAAAAATGCAGCTTGGAAAGATTTTAATTTCTTTTTTAAATTTACCAATGCTTGACTTGTGGCCCAGGATGTGGTCTATCCTGGAGAGTATATTACATGCACTTGAGAAAAAGGCAAACTCCATTTTTTTCGGGTGAAATGCCTGTTGATATCAGTTAGGTCTAACTGGTCCAACATATCATTTAAAGCTTGTGTTTCCATATTAATTTTCTGTCTATATGTTCTGTCCACTGGTTTTGAGTGCAGTATTAAGCTCCCTCATTATTATTGTGTTATCATCAATTTCCCGTTTAATAGTTGTTAACATTTGCCTTATGTATTGAGGTGCTCCTATGCTAGGTCCAGGTATACCAATAATTATTATGTCTTCTTCTTGGATTGAGCCTTATGTAGTGTCCTTCTTTGTCTCTTACAATGGTCTTTATTTTAAATTCTATTTTATCTGATATGAATATTGCTTCCCCTGCTTTCTTTTGGTCTCCATTTGCATAAAATATCTTTTTCCAGACTCTCATTTTTAGTTTATTTGTGTTCTTAGGTTTGAAGTGGGTCCCTTGTAGGCAGCATATACAGGGGTCTTATTTTTGTATCCGTTCAGCCAAAGTCTTTTGATTGGAGCACTTAACCCACTTATGTTTAAGCTAATTATTAATGAGTATAAGACCATGGCATCTGGTCCAATTACTTCATGGGAAATAGATGGGGAAACAGTGGAAACAGTGTAAAACTTTATTTTTGGGAGCTCCAAAATCACTGCAGATGATGATTGCAGCCATGAAATTAAAAGACACTTACTCCTTGGAAGGAAAGTTATGAGCAACCTAGATAGCATATTCAAAAGCAGAGACATTAGTTTGCCAACAAAGGCCCGTCTAGTCAAGGCTATGGTTTTTCCAGTGGTCATGTATGGATGTGAAAGTTGGACTGTGAAGAAAGCTGAGCGCTGAAGAATTGATGCTTTTGAACTGTGGTGTTGGAGAAGACTCTTGAGAGTCCCTTGGACTGCAAGGAGATCCAACCAGTCCTTTCTAAAGAAGATCAGTCATGAATGTTCATTGGAAGGACTGATGCTAAAGCTGAAACTCCAATACTTTGGCCACCTTATGCGAAGAGTTGACTCATTGGAAAAGACTCTGATGCTGGGAGGGATTGGGGGCAGGAGGAGAAGGGGACGACAGTGGATGAGATGGCTGGATGGCATCACCGACTCGATGGACATGAGTCTGAGTAAACTCCGGGAGTTAGTGATGGACAGGGAGGCCTGGTGTGCTACAGTGCATGGGGTCACAAAGAGTAGGACACGACTGAACTGAACTGATAACCCCGTGACCATTTACTTAATTGTTTTATGATTAATTTGTATAGGCTTGTCTGTGTTTCCTGCCTAGAAAAGATCCTTTAGCATTTGTTGAAATGTTGGTTTGGTGGTGCTAAGTTCTCTCAGCTTTTGCTTTTCTGTAAAACCTTCAATTTCTCCTTTGAGTCTGAATGAAATCCTTGCTCAGTAGAGTAATCTTAGTTGTAGATTTTTCTCTTTCATCACTTTAAGTATATCCTGCTTTTCCCTTATGGCCTATGGGGTTTCTGTTGAAAGATCAACTGTTAGCCTTATTGGGATTCTCTTGTGTGTTATTTGTTGCTTTTCCCTTGCTGCTTTTAATATTTGCTCTTTGTGTTTAATTTTTGTTAGTTTGATTAATATGTGTCTTTGTATGTTTCTTCTTGGTATTTTCCCTGTATGGGACTCTCTGGGTTTCTTGAACTTAGGAGACTATTTCTTTTCCCATATTAGGAAGTTTTTGAATATTATCCCCTCAAATATTTTCTCACACCCTTTCCTTTTGTCTTCTTCTTCTGGGATGTTTATGACACAAATGTTGGGGTGCTTAACCAATTTCAATACCTCAAATTGTCCGAGAGGTCACTGATGCTTCACTCATTTATTTTTCTTCCCTTTTCTTTATTCTGCTCTGCAGAATATTTTCATCTTCTTTTTTCTTTATTTTCTTTTATCATTTATTTTCTTTATTCTGCTCTGCATAATATTTTCATCATTCTATCTTCCAACTCACTTATCCTTTTTTTCTGCCTCAGTTTCTCTACTATTGGTTCTCTTCAGAGTGTTTTTAATCTCAGTTATTCCACCGTTCATTACTGATTGACTGTTCTTTATCTCTTCTAGGTCCTTGTTGACCATTTTATGCATTTTATCAATTCGTGTCTCTAGTTTATTTATCTGTACTTCCATTTTGTTTTAAAGATTTGGGGTCATCTTTACTATCATTATTTTGAATTCTTTTCCAGGTACATTCCCTATCTCCTTCTCTTTTGTTTGTCTTGGTGGTCTTTTTATCTTGTTCCTTCACCTCCTAGATATGTCTTTGCCTTTATATTTTGTTTAGTTTGCTGCATTTGGGGTCTCCTTTCTGCAGGCTGGAGGGTCATAGTTATTCTTAATTGTGGTCTCTGTTCCCTGTGAGTGGGTTTGGACTAATGGCTTGTGTAGTTTTCCTGATTGATGGAACTCGAGTCTGTGTTCTCATTGATGGATCTGGATCTCATCTCTCTGGAGGGCAGTGCATTGTCCAATAGTGAGTTTTTGGTTATCTATGATTTTGGTATGGCTTTGTACAGCCTGTCTATTAATGTTCAGTGTTGTGTTCCTTTACTCTGCTCATATTGGCCGTCTCTGCTTGCAAGTCTCTCTTCAGTGTCTTATCTGCACCCTGATATGAGGAGGTTAAAGTGGCTCATTATTCAGTTGCTCAGTTATTGCTCACTTGCTCAGTTATTTTGTGGAGAGGGAGGAACACTGAAAATGCTGCTGGCATGTGTGAGGAGTGCTCCCAGTGGCTGGACTACATGGGGGGGGGGGGTCATAATGTGATCATGCAAGATGGGCGTGCACCTCCTAGGACCAAACCACTCAGGCTGTCATCTGTGCCACTGGGGCACAGTCCCAGGTGGGCCATGCATCTATTCAGAGGAATTGGTCTCAGGCTATGATACTCCTGGCAGATCTGAGCTACCCAGGATCCCAGGAAGACATGGGTAGCAACTGGAAGTCTGCTCACAGCTTGGCTACAGATGCCGTCTCTAGGGCCAGGATTGAAGCAACCCCTTGCCTTCCACCTCTGGCTGTCATGCACCTGCCTCTCTGCCTGAAGGGCTATAAATGGCAGCCAGCTTGTCCCCCTTTGTTATTGCCTATGGCACAATCCTTTATTTTGTGAGCACATCAGGGGTCATAGTGAAGCATTAGGTCCTTCCTGTGGAAATGGTCCTTTGTTTCTCTGGTGTTCCCAAGGTTTCCCCGTTCTGTCTGTGCTATGTCACATTAGCCCTCTCAGCGTGTCCTCATGGCATTCAATCCTGGTCTTTTCTCTGAGGACTGACAATGCAGCCTGTGCCTCCACATCCAGCCCCCACTCACTGTGGGCAGATGTAAGCCTGTGAGCCACTTCTCGGCTGGTAGTTGCCATTGGCATAATTTCTGTGGTGAATTTCTTACACAAAAACTGTGAATTTTCTTAGTTACACTTCCCTCTGAGGTTCCTAAGCTCCCCACTGACCCACCCTGTGAGAGGGTTTCCTATTGTGTGAAAAATTCTACTCCATCATGACTCCCTCCTTAAGACAGTTTCCCAGCCCCAAATCCTTTGTCTCTCTTTACATCTTTATCATTTGCCCTGCCTCATTCTAAGGCTTCCTAAGTGGCTCAGATGATAAAGAATCTTCCTGCAATGTGGGAGACCTGGATTCAATCTCTGGGTCAGGAAGATTCCCTGGAGAAGGAAATGGCTACCCACCCAGTATTCTTGCCTGGGAAATCCCATGGACAGAGGAGCCCAGTGGGCTACAGTCCATGGGGATGCAGAGTCAGACATGACTGAGTGACTAACACACACCACACCTCATTCTGAGGAGACTGGTTTGCCTTTCTGGGCATCTGGGTCCTCCACCAGCATTCAGAAGTTGTTCTGTGGGAGTTGCTCTGCACACAGATTATCATTTGATGTATTTGTTGGGGAAAAAGAGGTCCCCTCATCCTATTTCTCCACCATCTTGGTATCACTACCCTAGAACCTCTTTTGCTGAATCCCATAGGTTTTCAATCATCATGATTTCATTTGCATATTTCTCTAGGTATTTCTTGATTTTATCTCATCCATATATGACTAGCCCTAGTTTTGACTAGAGCTTTGACTATATTCTGCTTTTTAATATGCTGTCCAGGTTCGACATATCCTTTCTTCCAAAGAGCAAGTTCTTTAAATTCCATGACTACGGTCATCATCCACAGTGATTTGGAACCCCAGAAAATAAAGTCTGTCACAGTTTCCATTTTTTCCACATCTATTTGAATATATCACTTAAGTCCATCTGGGTGTAATGTGTCATTTAAGACCTGTGTTTTCTTATGGCTTTTCTATCTGGATTATCTAGCCATTGATAGAAGTGGGTTGCTAAAGTCCTCCACCATTATTGTGTTACTCTCAATTTCTCCTTTCTTGACAGTTAATATTTGCCTTATGTACTGAGGTGCTCCTATGTTGGGTGCATGTATATTAATAATTGCTAATCTTCTTCTTGGATCAATCCCTGATACTTTGAATCAATCTATAATCTTTCTTTGTTTCCTATAAAATTATTTATTTTAAAGTATATTTTGTATGTTATAGTATTACTACTCCAGCTTTCTTTTGATTTCCTTTTGCATGGAATACCTTATTTTTTAATCCTTTCACTTATCATCTGTGTCCTCAATCTGAACTTGATTTCTTGTTGATGGCATAAATATATTTCTTATTTTTGTATCGATTCAACCAGTCTATGTCTTGGTTGGAACATTTAACCCATTTATGTTTAAGGTATTTATTGATGTGTGTGTCCCTATTGCAGGCAGATTCTTTATCCATTGAGCGACCTGGCCATTTTCTAAATTGTTTGGGTTTGTTTTTGTTGTTGTTTTCCCCTTCCTCTTTTGTCCTCTTGCAATTTTATGACAATCTTTAGTATTTTTTTGTGTTACTTTTTGTGTTTGTGTTTATATCTATTGTAGTTTGGGGGCTTACAGTTCCCATGAAGATTTTTTTTTTTTAACGTGATTAATTTGTTTTTTAATGTGTTCAACTTTTTAAAATATCTATTGAATTTGTTATAATATTGCTTCTGTTTTATGTTTTGATTTCTTTGCCATTAGGCAGGTGGGAACTTAGCTCCCCAACCAGGGACTGAACCTGCACACCCTGAAGGAAGGCAAAGTCTTAACCACTAGACAACCAGATAAGTCACTCCATGAGGTTTTGATATAGTAGTCTATATATGTACAAGGTTGTTTTGAGTTGCTTGTCTCCTTTGCCTAGAAAAGTTTCTTTAGCACCTGTTGCAAAGCTCATCTGTTAGTGCTGAACTCTGTTAGTGTTTGTCTTGTCTGTGAAGACTTTTACTTCTGTATCAAATCTGGATGAGGGCTTTGCTGGATAAAGTATTCTTGGTTGAAGGTCTTTCCCTTAATCACTTTAAATATATCATGTCACTCCCTTCTGGCCTGCAGAGTTTCTGCTGAGTAGTCAGCTGATATCCTTATGGGAATTTCCTTATCAGGTATTTGTCATTTTTCCCTTGTTGTTTTTAATATTTTTCCTTCATCTTTAATATTTGTCAATTTGATTTCTATGTGTCTTGGTATGTTTGTCTTTGGGTGTATTCTTCCCAGGAATATCTTCACTTCTTGGACTTGGGTGATTGCTTTCTTTCCCATACTAAGGAAGTTTTCTGCTACTAATTTCTTCAAATATTTTGGGGGAATTTTCTTTCTCTGTTCTCTTTCTTGGACCCCCTATAATGTGAATGTTGGTACATTTAAAATTGTCCCAAAGAGCCCCTATATTGTCTTCATTTTTTTTTTCATTCTTTTTATTGTTATTTTTATCCACGGTAGTGATTTCCACCATTCCATCTTCCAGATCATTTATCCATTCTTCTGCCTCACTTATCCTGCTACTGATTCCTTCTAGCATATTTTTCATTTCAGTTATTGTGTTGTTCATATATATGTTTGTTCATTAGTTCTTCTAGGTCTTTGTTAAACATTTCTTGTGTCTTCTCAAAATGTGTCTCCATTCTTTTTCTGAGACCTTAGATTATCTTTACTATCATTACTCTGAATTCTCTTCCTGGTAGATTGTTGATCACCTAGTTGTCCTTATGGGTTTTTATCTTGTTCCTTCATCTGGGACATATTCCTCTACCAACTCATTTTGTGTAATTTTCTGTGATTGCAGTTTTTGTTCTTCAGGCTGTAGGGGTATAGTGTTTCTTGCTTCTGCTATCTGACTTCTGTTGGATGGTGCTGTCTAAGAGGCTCATACAGCCTTTCTGGTGGCACGGACTGGTTCCTGACCACTGGTGGGTGAAGATAGATCTTGTCCCTTTTGTGGGAAGGGCTAGTCCAGGGAACTTGTCTAGAGGACTATTGGCTCAGGAAGACTTTAAGTAGCTTGTATGCTGATGGGTGGAGACTGTGTTCCTGCCTGTTGGTTGTTTGGCCTGAGGCATTAGAACTGTAGCCTGCAGGCTACTGGTTGGGCCAAGTTTTGGTAAGAAAATGGTGGCCTCCTAGAGGGCTCACACCAATGACTACTTTCTTGAATTGCTGCTGCCAGTGTCTTTGTCCCCACAGTGAGGCAGAGCAACCTCTTACTTCTGTAAGAGACTTTTCAATACTAGCAAGTAAGTCTGGCCCAGTTCCTTATAAGTTTACTGCTCTTTTATCTGGGCCCTAGTGAACGTGAGACCTTGTGCTCCCTCAAAGTGTAGAGTTTCTGTGTTCCCCAGTCCTATGGAATTACAGCAATCAAACCCTGTTGGCTTTCAAAGCCAGATTCTCTTCAAGTACCTACTCCCATTGTCAGACCCCCAGGCCGGGGAGACTCATGTGGGGCTCAGAACTTTCACTTCTGTGGGGGAAATTCTGTGCTACAATTATTTTCAAATTTGTGGTTCATAATTATGTCAGATATGGAATTTGCCCTTCCTGACATGATTTTGCCTTTCCCATCATTTCTTTGTGGATTATTCTTTGAATATAGGGCCTTTTGCTAAGTTCTGGTGTTTTATTGTCAGTGGTTATTCAGTGTTTTTTGTAAGAAGTGATGAAGTCACATCCTTCTACTCCACCATCTTGTCTCTGACCTTGGTTCTATTCAAAGACTTTTGTAATTTCATATGAACTTTAGAATATTTTTTTCTGTTTGTGTTAAAAATGTCATTGGTATTTTGATAGGGATTTAATTGAATATACGGATCACTTTGAGTGGCATAGCATTTTAATAATATCAAGTTTTCTAATTCATGAAAACTGAATATCTTTCCATTCATTTGTATCTTCTTTATTTCTTTCTTCAATTTTTGTAGTTTCCAGTGTACAAGTTTTTAATCTTGGGTTAAATTTATTAAAAATTACTTTATTCCTTTTGATGATATTCTAAATGTGATTATTTTCTTAATTTCATTTTTATATTACTTGTTGTTAGTGAATAAAAATGCTACTGATTTTTTTTTTTTTTTTTGTATATTGATTGTGTATCCTCCAGCTATACTGAGTAATTTATTTGTTTTTAAAATTTTGGTATTCTTTAGGCTTTTCTACATATAACAGTATGTCATATTCAAACAAAAACTTTATATTTTCCTATCTACTTTGGATGTTTTTCTATTCTTGCTTAATTGCCCTTACTAGAATTTCTAGTAAAATTTTGAACAGGAGTGGTGAAAGTGCACATCTTTATCTCATTCTTGATCTTAAAGGAAAACTTCAGTTTTTCATTGTTAAGTATGATTTTAGATGTGGGCTTGCATATATGGCCTTTATTATGTTGAGGTAAATTCCTTTATGCCTAGTGTGTTGAGATTTTCTATTATGAAAGTGTGTTGAATTTAGTCAAAAATGTTCCTGCATCTATTGAGTTGATCATACAATTTTTACCCTTCATTCTGTTAAATTGAGGTACCATATTTATTGATTTATGTTATGTTAAACCAACCTTGTATCTCAGGGACAAAGTTTATTTGGTCATAATATGTGATTTTCTTGATGTACTGCTAATTTCAGTTTGCTAATATTTTGTTGAGGATTTTTACATCACTTTTTATCATGAATATTGGCTTGTGGTTTCCCTTTTTTTGTAGTTTTTTTTTTTTTTTTTGGCCTGGCTTTCATATCATGATAATGCTATTCTCATAAAATTAGTTTGGAGGTGTTTTTTTTCCTATTTATATTTTTTTTTTCAAAATTTGAGAATGATTGGCATTAATCCTTCTTTAAATATTTGGAAGAATTCGCCTATGAAGTTATCTGGTTCAGGCATTTCTTTGTTGGGTGGTTTTGAGTATTGACTCAATGTTCTTAATCATTATTGATCTGATCAGGTTTTCTATTACTTCATGATTCATTCTTTGGATGTTGTATGTTTCTTAGAAGTTATCCAACTTTCTATTCAAAGTAGTCTCTTATGACCATTTTTTGTTTCTGTGGCATCAATTTTAATGTCTCCTTTTTCAGAATTTATTGCATATTCTCTCATTTTTCTTGGTCTAGCTAGATGCTCTTCAATTAAAAAGAATCTAGTTTTGATTTTTTAAATTGTTTTTCTAGTCTATTTCATTTATTTCTGCTCTATTCTTTCTTTTTTTTTTTAGTTGAGATGTAAATGTGGTTGTATATTTGGCGTCTTTCCTCTTTTTAAATGCTTGCATCTTTCACTCTAAACTTTCCGCTTAGCACTGTTTTTGCTGTATAAGTTATGATATGTTGTGTTTCTATTGTAATTGTCTCAAGGTATTTTCTGTTTTCCCTTTTGATTTCTTCTTTGACTGGTTGTTCAGGACTGTATTGTTAAATTTCCACAAATTTGCGAATTTTCTAAGTTTCTTCTATTAATGATATTTTGTTTCATTCTATTTTTCTCAGAAGATATTATTTCAATTATCTTAAAATTTTTAAAGATTTTTTTAGTAGCCTAATAAGCTCTAGTTCAAGATTCCTAGAGAATCTTCAATGCACACTTGAGAAGAATATGGATTCTATTACTATTGGGTGGAATCTTCTGTATATGTCTACTGGCTTCATTTGTTTACAGTGCTATCCACTCCACTACTACTTTATTAGTAGTGCATCTTGTTGTTTTAATCTATATATTATAATTTCATTGTTGAAAGAGGGATATTGAATTCTCTTACAATTTTGTTGCACTGTATGTTTCATGCTTTAGTTCTGTCAATTTTTGCTTTATATTTTTAAGTGCTCTAACGTTGGGTACACACACACACACACACACAGATGTATCTTCCAGAATAATTAATCCTTTAATCATCATATAATTTCCATCTTTTTCTCTAACGGGTTTTTGACTTGAAGTCTATTTTCTCATGTTCTTGTCTGTTTATCATTTATATACAGCATCTTTTATCATGCCTTTAATTTCAGGATATACATATCCTTACATCTAAAGTGAGTTTTTGTAGATAGCACATAGTTGAGTTTTCTTAATATCAGCCACTGTTTCCACTGTTTCCCCATATAGAACAATATTACATAGGAACCTGGAATGTTAGGTCCATGAATCAAGGCAAATTGGAAGTGATCAAACAGGAGATGGCAAGAGTGAATGTCAACATTCTAGGAATCAGCAATCTAAGATGGACTGGAAAGGGTGAATTTAACTCATATGACCATTATATCTACTACTGTGGGCAGGAATCCCTAGAAAAAATGATGACTATGATGGAGTAGCCATCATAGTCAACAAAAAAGTCTGAAATGCAGTACTTGGATGCAATCTCAAAAAGGACAGAATGATCTCTGTTCGTTTCCAAGGCAAACCATTCAATTCAAGTTTATGCCCCGACCAGTAACGCTGAAGAAGCTGAAGTTGAATGGTTCTATGAAGACCTACAAGACCTTTTAGAACTAACACCCAAAAAATATGTCCTTTTCATTACAGGGGACTGGGGTGCAAAAGTAAGAAGTCAAGAAACACCTGAAATAACAGGCAAATTTGGCCTCAGAGTACAGAATGAAGTAGGGGAAAGGCTAATTGAGTTTTACCAAAAGAACACACTGGTCATAGCAAACACCCTCTTCCAATAACACAAGAGAAGACTCTACACTTGGCCATCACTAGATGGTCAACACTGAAATCAGATTGATTATATTCTTTGCAGCCAAAGATAGAGAAGCTGTATATAGTCAGCAAAAATAAGACCAGGAGCTGACTGTGGCTCAGATTGTAAACTCCTTATTGCCAAATTCAGACTTAAATTGAAGAAAGTGGGGGAAACCATTAGACCACTCAGGTATGACCTAAATCAAGTCCTTTATAATTATGCAGTGAAATTGAGAAATAGATTTAAGGGACTAGATCTGATAGACAGAGGGCCTGAAGAACTCTGGATGGAGGTTCGTGACATTGTAAAGGAGACAGGGATCAAGAACATCCCCAAGAAAAAGAAATGCAAAAAAGCAAAATGGCTGTTTGAGGAGGCCTTACAAATTGCTGTGAAAAGAAGAGAAGAGAAAAGCAAAGGAGAAGACTAAAGATATACCCATTTGAATGCAGAGTTCCAAAGAATAGCAGAGATAAGAATAAAGGAGATTAAAATAAAAATAAGAATAAAGACAAGAATAAAGGAGAGATAAGAAAGCCTTCCTCAGTGATCAATGCAAAGAAATAGAGGAAAACAGTAGAATGGGAAAGACTAGAGATCTCTTCAAGAAAATTAGAGATACCAAGGGAATATTTCCTGCAAAGATGGGCTCAATAAAGGACAGAAATGGTATAGACCTAACAGAAGCAGATGATATTAAGAAGAGGTGGCAAGAATACACAAAACATCTTCACGACCCAGATAATCACGATGGTCTGATCACTCAAATTTGTGAATCAGCTTCTCATATTCTATTTAAAAAGAATATTTTTTTCCTTTTTAATTATCAGATTTTGTGAATAATTTGTTAATTTCTAAATATTTTAATATATTCTTGTCTATTTTAAATAGTATAATTGTCTATTTTTGTATTTTCATTGAAGCATAATGATTTAAATTATTGTGTCTATTTCAAATGTAGAGTATATTGATCCAGTACTTTTGCACATTATATTCCATTATAGTTTCTTACAATGTAATGAGTATTATTCCCTCAACTATAGATTATATTCTTACTTATCAATTTCATATCTCATCATTTATATCTGTTAGTCCCATACCACTATTTTGTTTCTTCCCTACACTCTTTCCCCTTTGGCCATATAAATCTATTTCTGTTTTGCATATACATTCATTTGTATTATTTTTTGGATTCATGTGTATAAATATCACGCAGTACTTGCTTTTCTCTATCTGACATTTCACTAAGCATAAACTCTATGTCCATCCATGTTGTGATAAATGGCAGCATTTTATTCTTTTTATGGATGATCATATTCCATTGTGTGTATATCTATCTACCTACCTATTTATATATTCTTATTTCAGTCATGTGTTAATGAGTACATGGGTTGCTTCAATGCCTTGGCTATTGTAAAAGTGCTGCTATAAACATTGCAGTGTATGAATCTTTTCATATTAGTATTTTATTTTTCCTGGATGTATACCCAGGAGTGGAATTCCTGGGTCAAGTGGTGGTTCTATTTGGCTGCATCAATTTACATTCCCACCAACACTGTACAAGGATTCCCTTTTCTGCACATCCTCTCCAACATCTATTATTTATAGACTTTTTGATAATAGCCATTCTGACTAGTGTAAGGTGACACTGCATTGTGGTTTTAATATTCATTTCTCTATTAATTAGAAATGTTGAGCACGTTTTCATGTGCACTTGGCCATCTGTATGTATGCCTTCTTTGAAGAAATGTATATTCAAGTCTTTTAACTATTTTTGATTGGGGTGTTTTTTTTTTTTTTTTTTTTTTAATAATGAGTTGTATGAGCTACTTATGTTTTGGATATTAATCCTTTGTGGATTATATCATTGCAGACATTTTTCCTTTGGTTGGTTGCAAACCTCATTTGTAGGTTATTTTTCTTTTGACAATGGTTTCCTTTGCATTTCCTTAAAAATGCTTTTAAGTTTAATTAGGTCCCCTGTGTTTATTTTTGTTTGTATTTCATTTCTCTTTGAAGACTGATGCAAGAAAATATTTTTTACAATTTATGTCAAATATTGTTCTGCCTATGTTCTCTTCTAGTTTTATGGTTTCAGGTATTATATTTATGTCTTTAAACCATTTTGAGTTTATTTTTGTTTATGATGTGATTGATTAATGTGGTTTTCCCATTTTCCAGGACCACTTATTGAAAAGACTGTCTTTTTTACCATTGCATATTCTTGTTTCCCGGAGAAGGCAATGGCACCCCACTCCAGTACTCTTGCCTGGAAAATCCCATGGATGGAGGAGCCTGTTAGGCTGCAGTCCATGGGGTCGCTAAGAATCAGACACAACTAAGCGACTTCACTTTCTCTTTTCACTTTCATGCACTGGAGAAGGAAATGGCAACCCACTCCAGTGTTCTTGTCTGGAGAATCCCAGGGACGGGGAAGCCTGGTGGGCTGCCGTCTATGGGGTCACATAGAGTCGGACACGATTGAAGTGACTTAGCATAACATAGCATTCTTGTTTCCTTTGTCACAGTTAGTTGAACATAGGTCATTGTTGTTGTTTACTAACTCAGTCATGTCCGAATCTTTGCGAACCCCATGGATTGCAACATGCCAGGCTTCCCTATCCATCACCAACTCCCAGAGTTTGCTCAAACTCATGTCTATTGAGTCGGTGATGCCATCCAACAATCCCATCCTCTGTGGTCTCCTTCTCTTCCTGCCTTCAGTCTTTCCTAGCATCAGTGTTTTTTCCAATGAGTTGGGTCTTTGCATCTGGTGGCCAAAGTATTGGAGCTTCATCTTCAGCATTAGTCCTTCCAATTACTATTCAGGGCTGATTTCCTTTAGGATTGACTGGTTTGATCTCCTTGTGGCCCAAGAGACTCTCAAGAGTCTTCTTCAGCATTACAGTTTGAAAGCATCAGTTCTTCAGCATTCAAGTTTCTTTATGGTCCAACTCTCACATCCATACATGACTACTGGAAAAACCATAGCTTTGACTAGACGGACCTTTGTCTGCAAAGTAATGTCTCTGCTTTTTAGTATGTTGTCTAGGTTGGCCATAGCTTTTCTTCCAAGGAGCAAGCATCTTTTAATTTCATGGCTTCAGTCACTATCTACAATGATTTTGGAACCTAAGAAAATAAAGTCTCTCACTGTTTCCCCATCTATTTGCCAAGAAGTGATGAGACCAGATGTCCTGATCTTTGTTTTCTGAATGTTGAGTTTTAAGCCAGATTTTTCACTCTCCTCTTTCACTTTCAAGAGGCTCTTAGCTCCTCTATGCTTTATGCCATAAGGGTGGTGTCATCTGCATATCCCTCCTTATTTGGACACATTTTATTTCTCTTTCTTGTCTTACTTCTATGACTAGGATTTCTGATACTCTGTTCAATAGAAGTGGCAAGAGTGGGCATCCTTGGCTTGTTCCTGATGTTAATGGGAAGGCTTTCAACTTTTCATAATAGAGTACTCTGTTGAGTGTTGGTTTGTCATAAATTACATTTATCATATTTAGATATGTACCTTCTAGGCACATATTGAAGATACTGTTTATCATGAATAGATATAGATTTTTGTTAAATGTTTTGTCTATTTGGATGATTGTAAAATTTTACCTTTCCTTTTGTTAATGTTTTATATCACTTTGCTTGATTTGTGTATGTTGAACCATCCTTGTGACCTAGAATAAATCCAGTGTGAGTGTGGCTTATGATTCTATGTATTGTTGTATTCCATTTGCTAACATTTTGATGAAGATTTTGGCATCTATATTTTTTTTAAGATACTGGCCTGTAACTTTCTATTCTTATAATATATTTTTCTTGTTTAGGTATCAGAGTAATGTTGGCCTCATAGAATGAGTTTGAAAGTGGTCCATCAGCCTCAATTTTTTAAATGCTTTGAAAATTCTACGTATTCTTCATTATATGTCTGATAGAACTCCACTTTGAAGATGTCCAGCCCTGGACTTCTGTTTGCTGGGAGGTTTTTAAAAGAACAAATATAATTTCACTTCTAGTGATCAATCTGTTCAAATTGTACTTTCCTTTTGATTCAGTCTTGGGAGGTCATATGCTTCTAGAAATTTGTCTATTTCTTCTATTTTTTTAAATTTTATTTTATTTTTTAACTTTACAATATTGTATTAAATTGTCCAATTTTTTGGCTTATAACTGTTAATAGTGTTCTCATGATTTTCTTGTGTGTGTTTGTCTCTGAGATATTAGTTACTATTTCTCCTCTATCATTTCCTCTCTCTTTTCTTCTTGGTGATCATGGTTAAAGATCTATCAATTTTGTTTATCTTTTCAAAATATGAGTTCTTAGTTTCATTGATCTTCTCTGTTATTTTTGATCTCTATATTATTTATTTCCTCTCTTATCTTTATTACTTCCTTCCTTCTGCTGACCTTGGGCTTTGTTTCTTCTTTTATTTATGATCTCTAGCTGATAGTTTAGGCTGCTTATTTGAGATTTTTCTTATTTCTTGAGATGGCTTATTGCTATGAACTTCTCTCTCAGAAATGTCTTTGCTTCATTCCATAGATTTTGGAAATTTGTTTTTCCACTTTCACTTGTTTTGAGGTATTTCTTGGTTTCTTTTTTGCAAAATCAAAGAAGTATCAATTCTATATTGATACACTAGTCTTCTAGCGGCATGCTATTTAATCTCCAAGCGTTTGTCTTTTTACCATTTTTTTTTCCTGTAGTTGATTTCTAGTCTCACACTGTTGTGTTCAGACAAAGTGCTTGATATAACTTCTATGCTCTTAAATTTGTTGAGACTTATTTTTTTTTTAATCTGTCCTGTAGAACATCATGTCTGTACTTGAAAAGAATGTGTATTTGCATTTTTTGGATATAATGTTCTCTCTTCTCTTTCTGGAATTCCAATAATGCAAACGTTAGTGTTATTCTATTGATCTCAGGTGTTGCTTTCTTTTTTTTTCTTTCTGTTTGTTTTTTGATTGGGTGATTCCCATTTTTCTATCTTCCAGATCACTTATGTGTTAATCTGTGTCATTTAATCTGTTATTTACTGCCTTCAGAGTGTTTTTTAACTCAGATATTGAATGATGTATTTTTGACTGGGTCTTCTTTATATTTCCTAGTTCTCTGTTAAAATGATCTGTGCTTATATTAATTTTATTTTCTAATTCAATTAGCATTTTTATTATTAATGTTTTTAATTCATTGTCTGATAGGCATTTTATCTCTTTCATTATTTCTTTTTTCAGGGATTTTCTCTTACTTTTCCAATTGAGAGCTGTTCTTCTGCCTTTTCATTTTACTTAACTTTTACTGTCTTTTTAAATTTAGCTGAAACAGATATTGTGGTATTAAAGTGGTGTTCTTATGAGGGAGCATCCCTGTGTAGATTGTTAGTGCACAGTGTCTTTTGTGGGGGAGGGGGGCAGAATTTTATGTGGATGCCAGTCACATCTTTCCTTAGGATGAGTTGGCCACCATCACATTGGTAGAGATTGTGACTGGTAATGGAGGAGCTAGGGTCTGTGCAGGGTATGCAGAGGGATTCTCCACTCAGTGGCTATCACCACCTTGTCAGGGGCTGAATTTGCTCCCAAGTTGCTTGAGTGGAAGCCCTGAGAGTCAGACTCAGCTGGCTCTGTTCTCTTTAAGTGTGTGTTTTTTTCTTCTCCCTATACTGAAGCCTTTGCTACAAAGGAGGGGAGTACTGAAGCAAGTGGGGTTTGTGCACTTACAGAAGTCTGAGGCACTGCCTGTTTAGGCATCTGCAGCTCCACTCAGATATAAGCCATGGTTGCATCTTTTCCCTTTTGTTGTTGTCCCAGATCTAGTGCTTGGCTGTGGTGCAGAGTGGTGGAAACAGAGCACTAATTTAGCTAAGACTGGTGAGCTCAGTCCAGGTGGTTGCAGGAGCCCAGGCAGCTATGTTGCCATCAGAAGTCTGGACTGCCTCTGGGGTGCTGTTTGAGTAATCACTGACAATGGCCACCACTATCCCAGCTGGACTACATTCTGGGGTCCTTGGTCACTTCTCCAGTCCTAGGTGGAGTCTTTCTTTATCAAGGATTTGGCCATGCTAGACCTAATGCCAAGCTTTGTCTTGGAGTGAGCAGGCCAGGGTGTTCATTTGGGTTGAACTGGGGAATATGACAAAGCAGCAACCACAAGGGCAGGCATCTCTGCACTCTATCTTGGGACAAGTTAGCATAGTCACAGTCCTCACAAGTGAAGTCCAGGTTTCTCTGGCCTTTCTATCTGTCCCAGTGGTTTTATTTTTATTTATTTATTTTAAAAAGATATTTATTTGATTATTTTTGGCTGTGCTGAGTCTTTTTTTAATCTAAATTTATTTATTTTAATTGGAGGCTAATTACTTTACAATATTATTTTTAATTTATTTTTGTCTGTGCTGGGTCTCAGTTGTAGCACAAGATTTTCTCTAGTTGTAACAAATGGGGACTACTCTTTAGTTGTGCTACGCAAGTTTATCATTGTGGTGGTTTCTTTTGTTGTGGAGCATAGTCTCTAGGGTGCTGGGGATTCCATAGTTGTGGTACTCGGGCTCAGTAGTTTCAGCTCCTAGACTCTAGAGCATAGGTTCAATAGTTGTGTTCCACAGGCTTAGTTGCTCTGCAGCATGTGGGATCTTCCCAGATCAAGAATTGAATTTATCTCTCCTGCATTGGTAGATGGCTGCTTTACCACTAAGCCACCAGGGAATCCCCCTACCCCCTACCCAGTGGTTTTTTAAGTAGCTTGTTTCCTACACACAGAATCTCAAGAATGGGATGCCCAGTCTGTGGCTCAGTCCATTCCCTTTCCTCACATATGTCTGCCCATGGAATCTCTCGTTTCCTCTTAGTCTCTTCCCAGGAACACAAGTCCTGGCCTGATGCTTTTCTCCCTGTCCTACCCAAGGATGTGTGTATCTTTCTTAAAACCTTGACTGTTTTTAGTTAGTTTTCAATGAGGATTCCACACATAAATACAATTTGTATGTTTGTCGGGGAAGGTAAGCTCCACGTTCTCCTACTCTGACATCTTGATTTCCCTACATTGGATATGTATTTGCTATAACATTTTCTAATTGGCTATTGTTAATTGATGTAGAAAATGCTTCTGCTACTCTTTAATACAGAAACTTTGCTGAAATCTCTTATTAGTATCATAGTTTGCTGACTTTCCTAGATTTTTATTGAAATAATATGAAACAATAATAATTTTGACTCTGCCTTTGCAATGATTATGCTTATTTTATTGCATTGTTAGAACCTCCAGGATTTTATTGAACAGGAAATGCACCTAACATTTCCCATAATATAAAGCATAGATTTTGTGGATAATCTACGGATAGATGAATTAAACACATAGCTTTTAGTCTAGCCCAATGAATATGTCAAACTTACTTATCCCCTGTTCAGTATTTTGCACTGTCATCCTTCTTGAAATGTATATTTCATATTATTCTCTGTTGGCATTCTGCCTATCTTTTAGGCTAGTCTTCTCAAAGCCTTCCTAGGTTTAGTCTTTTACTCACTTATTCACTCACTCAACAGATATTTCCTGAGGACCACTTGTGTACCGTATTCCTTCTTCCACTATGCACCTTGCCTTTATACTCATTCTCTAGAATTTTATACACTCTTCCTGGGAAAATTCATTTCTCTTACCGCAACTAGTATCTGCCATAGATACCCAGATCTACTGTAACCTTGTCTTTTCCAGATTTGCTATTATACATATTGGATACAAGAATAATATCTCCATGATGATATTCTAAAGTCGGTTTAAAATCATCTTCACCTAAAACTGCCTCTTTCACATTCTCCTTTATTGGGTTTGTATTAGTTCTGTTCAGTTCAGTCACTCAGTCGTGTCTGACTCTTTGTGACCCCATGGACTGCAGCATGCCAGGCATCCATGTCCATCACCAACTCCTGGAGTTTACTCAAACTCATGCCCATTGAGTCGGTGATGTCATCCAACCATCTCATCCTCCGTCATCCCCTTCTCCTCTTGCCTTCAATCTTTTCCAATATCAGGGTCTTTTGAAATGAGTCGGTTCTTCACATCAGGTGGCCAAAGTATTGGAGTTTCAGCTTCAGCATCAGCCTTCCCAGTGAATATTCAGGACTGATTTCCTTGATGGACAGCTTGGATCTCCTTGCAGTCCAAGGGACTCTCAAGAGTCTTATCTAGCATTACAGTTTGAAAGCATCAATTCTTTGGCTCTCAGCTTTCTATATAGTCCAACTCTCACATCCATACATGACCACTGGAAAAACCATAGCTTTGACTAGCTGGACCTTTGTTGGAAAAGTAATGTTTCTGCATTTTAATATGCTGTCTAGGTTGGTCATAACTTTCCTTCTGAGGAGTAAGAGTCTTTTAATTTCATGGCTGCAGTCACAATCTTAAGTGATTTTGGAAACCCCCCCAAAATAAAGTCTCTCACTGTTGCTCACTCTCTCATAGTCTTTCCACTGTTTCCCCATCTATTTTCCATGAAGCAATGGGACCAGATGCCATGATCTTAGTTTTCTGAATGTTGAGCTTTAAGCCAACTTTTTCACTCTCCTCTTTCACTTTCATCAAGAGGCTCTTTAGTTCTTTACTTTCTGCCATAAGAGTGGTGTCATCTGCATATCTGAGGTTATTGATATATCTCCTGGC
The DNA here is from genome assembly GCF_032452875.1 of Bos javanicus. NCBI lineage: Eukaryota > Metazoa > Chordata > Mammalia > Artiodactyla > Bovidae > Bos > Bos javanicus. The sequence continues at coordinate 19,286,936 of NC_083882.1, read as the reverse complement.
AATCTTGATTCCAGTTTGTACTTCATCCAGCCCAGCGTTTCTTATGATATACTCTGCATATAATTTAAATAAGCAGGTTAATATCACTGTTCATCATTTACAAATCAAGTCAAATAAGTACTTCCTCTTCTCAAAAATTTTCCTTAGTTTTTCTTGGGTTAAAGGATTTCCTTCTTTGACTCCTATGGTGTCTGCTCACCTTCCTAAAGGCATTTATACTTGTTGTAATAATGTTCTAATACCTCCTTTCTTACCACTGAACCAGGAACTCTTGGGAAAAGGAACTTCTTATTTCCATCTCTGAAGTGGAAGCAATTGCTGTTTGCTAAGTAACCAGTGGTGTTTCCCACCATTTAAGGCAACCCTCATTTCCCTATTCTGCATGAGATTTGCTATTACTAGTCAACTATTAAATTAGAAAACTCACTTTAATAAAAAGAAAAAGAGAGGAAGTTGGACCATATTAACTAATAGTTTCTAAAGGAGAGGAAAATGAAGAAAAAGAGGGAAAATATTTAATCTGGTGAAGTTCTGAGATTCTAATATGAAGAAGCCAGACCAAGTCTCCAATATACTTTGCTCCACATACATCTCCATCCATCACCTTCATCTGCACTATTCCATCATGTTAGGCCACCAAAATGACCTATGTTGTGTTTTTCTCTTATGGTTTATTTAAAATATGTTTTAAATGAGAATGGTGTAAAAGTCTGGGGCAAGGACTGATGTTGGAAAAACAAAGGAATTGTGTATGACAATAAAATATTTAGAGAAAACTGAGAGACACTGCTTGACCCCTTGTGTATCTTTAGAGGTCTGAGGTAGGGGGTCAGTGTAGTAGAAGAAATTGCCAAAATTTCAGGAGCTTGGAAGAATAATAAAGATACGTAAAACCCTAATTCTATGCATTAAAGGGAATTTCGGTTCAGTTCAGTCGCTCAGTCATGTCCAACTCTTTGAGACTCCATGAATCACAGCACACCAGCCCTCCCTATCCAACACCAACTCCCGGAATTCACTCAAACTCATGTCCATAAGTCAGTGATGCCATCCAGCCATCTCCTCCTCTGTCGTCCCTTTCTCCTCTTGCCCCCAATCCCTCCCAGCATCAGAGTCTTTTCTTTCTTTCTTTTTTTTTTTAACTTTAATCTTGGCCCTTTATGAAACGATTGCAGGAGTGTACATTTATGTTTAGGTTAAAACAAAATATTTAAGCTATGTCTGTAGAGTCTTTTCCAATGAGTCAATTCTTTGCATGAAGTGGCCAAAGTATGGGAGTTTCAGCTTTAGCATCATTCCGTCCAAAGAACACCCAGGGCTGACCTCCTTTAGAATGGACTGGTTGGATCTCCTTGCAGTCCAAGGGACTCTCAAGAGTCTTCTCCAACACCACAGTTCAAAAGCATCAATTCTTTGGCACTCAGCTTTCTTCACAGTCCAACTCTCACATTCATACATGACCACTGGAAAAAACATAGCCTAAACTAGACAGACCTTTGTTGGCAAAGTAATGTCTCTGCTTTTGAATATGCTATCTAGGTTGTTCATAACTTTTCTTCCAAGGAGTAAGCGTCTTTTAATTTCATGGCTGCAGTCACCATCTGCAGTGATTTGGAGCCCCCAAAAATAAAGTCTGCCACTGTTTCCACTGTTTCCCCATCTATTTCCCATGAAATGATGGGACCAGATGCCATGATCCTCATTTTCTGAATGTTGAGCTTTAAGCCAACTTTTTCACTCTCCACTTTCACTTTCATCAAGAGGCTTTTGAGTTCCTCTTCACTTTCTGCCATAAGGGTGGTGTCATCTGCATATCTGAGGTTATTGATATTTCTCCTGGAAATCTTGATTCCAGCTTGTGCTTCCTCCAGCCCAGAGTTTCTCATGATGTACTCTGCATATAAGTTAAATAAGCAAGATAACAATATGCAGCCTTAACGTACTCCTTTTCCTATTTGGAACCAGTCTGTTGTTCCATGTCCAGTTCTAACTGTTGCTTCCTGACCTGCATATAGGTTTCTCAAGAGGCAAGTCAGGTGGTCTGGTATTCCCATCTCTTTAAGAATTTTCCACAGTTTATTGTGATCCACACAGTCAAAGGCTTTAGCATAGTCAATAAAGCAGAAATAGATGTTTTTCTGTAATCCTCTTGCTTTTTCCATGATCCAGCGGATGTTGGTAATTTGATCTCTGGGTCCTCTGCTTTTTCTAAAACCAGCTTGAACATCTGGAAGTTCACGGTTCATGTATTGGTGAAGCCTGGTTGGAGAATTTTGAGCATTACTTTACTAGCATGTGAGATGAGTGCAGTTGTGCGGTAGTTTGAGCATTCTTTGGCATTGCCTTTCTTTGGGATCGGAATGAAAACTGACTTTTTCCAGTCATGTGGCCACTGCTGAGTTTTCCAAATTTGCTGGCATATTGAGTGCAGCACTTTCACAACATCATCTTCCAAGGTATGAAATAGCTCAACTGGAATTCCATCACCTCCACTAGCTTTGTTAATAGTGATGCTTTCTAAGTCCAACTTGACTTCACATTCCAGGATGTCTGGCTCTAGGTGAGGGGTCACACCATCGTTATTATCTGGGTTGTGAAGATCATTTTTTGTACAGTTCTTCTGTGTATTCTTGCCACCTCTTCTTAATATCTTCTGCTTCTGTTAGGTCCATACCATTTCTCCCCTTTATAGAGCCCATTTTTGCATGAAATGTTCCCTCGGTATCTCTAATTTTCTTGAAGAGATCTCTAGTCTTTCCCATTCTGTTATTTTCCTCTATTTCTTTGCATTGATCGCTGAGGAAGGCTTTCTTATCTCTTCTTGCTATTCTCTGGAACTCTGCATTCAGATGCTTATATCTCTCCTTTTCTCCTATGCTTTTCACTTCTCTTCTTTTCACAGCCTTGTCTAACTCAGTGAAACTAAGCCATGCCATGTGGGGCCACTCAAATTGGGCAGGTCATGGCGAAGAGGTCTGACAGAATGTGGTCCACTGAAGAAGGGAATGGCAAACCACTTCAGTATTCTTGCCTTGAGAACCCCATGAGCAATATGAAAAGGCAAAATGATAGGATACTGAAAGAGAAACTCCCCAGGTCGGTAAGTACCCAATATGCTACTGGAGATCAGTAGAGAAATACTCCAGAAAGAATGAAGGGATGGAGCCAAAGCAAAAACAATACCCAGTTGTGGATGTGACTGGTGATAGAAGCAAGGTCCAATGCTGTAAAGAGCAATATTGCCTAGGAACCTGGAATGTTAGGTCCACGAATCAAGGCAAATTGGAAGTGGTCAAACAGGAGATGGCAAGACTGAACATCGATGTTCTAGGAATCAGTGAACTAAAATGGACTGGAATGGGTGAATTTAACTCAGATGACCATTATATCTACTACTGTGGGCAGGAGTCCCTAAGAAGAAATGCAGTAGCCATCATGGTCAACAAAAGAGTCTGAAATGCAGTACTTGGATGCAATCTCAAGAATGACAGAATGATCTCTGTTCCTTTCCAAGGCAAACCATTCAATATCACAGTAATCCAAGCCTGTGCCCTAACCAGTAACTCTGAAGAAGCTTAAGTTGAAGAGTTCTATGAAGACCTACAAGACCTTTTAGAACTAATACCCAAAAAAGATGTCCTTTTCATTATAGGGGACTGGAATGCAAAAGTAGGAAGTCAGGAAACACCTGGAGTAACAGGCAAATTTGGCCTTGGAATATGGAATGAAGTAGGGCAGAGGTTAATAGAGTTTTGCCAAGAGAACGCACTGGTCGTAGCAAACACCCTCTTCCAGCCACACAAGAGAGGGCTCTACACATGGACATTAGCAGATGGTCAACACCGAAATCAGAATGATTATATTCATTGCAGCCAAAGATGGAGAAACTCTATACAATCATCAAAAACAAGACCGGGATCTGACTGTGGCTCAGACCATGAACTCCTTATTGCCAAATTCAGAATTACATTGAAGAGAGTAGGGAAACCACTAGACCATTCAGGTATGACCAAAGTCAAATCCCTTATGATTATACAGTGAAAGTGATAAATAGTTTTAAGGGACTAGATCTGATAGAGTGCTTGATGAACTATGGATGGAGGTTTGTGACGTTGTACAGGAGACAGGGATCAAGACCACCCCCATGGCAAAGGGAATCTCACTTATCATAAATTATAAAATTGTTTATTGAAACATAAACACTATTTGGTCATTTGTATAATATCCCCTACCTAGTTGTTGTTGCTCAGTTGCTCAGTCATGTCCTACTCTTGTGACCCCATGGACTGCAGCACATCAGACTTCCCTGTTCATCACTATCTCTGAGGCAGATTCGTGTCCATTGAGTCGATGCCATCTATCTCATCTCCTGTTGCCCCCTTCTCTTCCTGCCCTCAATGTTTCCCATCATCAGGGTCTTTTCCAATGACTTGAGACTTCTCATCAGGTGGACAAAATGTTCAAGCTTCAGCTTCAGCATCAGTCCTTCCAATGAATACCTAGAATCTCTTCCAAAGTCCTCAAAAGAAAGAGGGGGGAATTAAATCAAGCAGGAGAAAGTTTTGTTCTTCCTTGTAGGTGCATTGAGGGTCCCTACCTGAGAAGGAAGACGAGCAGAGGAGAAACTTAAGATAAAAATGCATGCTCTGAAGCAGTGACATTTAGCAAAGTGATTAGACAGCTGACATTATACAAGCTCCTATGCCATTTCCAAGAGATTTCTGTGGGCACCTGTGCTGCTCAGGAAGGCCAGGCTTGAGGTGGGGATAAGGACTTTTTACACTAAAACCTGAAGTTGCTTTAATAGGACATTCAGGAAAGAATTGTTTTCTTCATTTATATACCTTTTATTTGTTAAAAAAAAAGAAAAAGAAAACTTGTTTTTACCCTAAAGAGTATAGTAAAGGAAAAATATTTGGCCAAGATACATCTAAGTTGTTGACTAAAAAAAAAAAAAAAAAAAAGGACGTTAACAATGTTTTCTAGAGTGAACCTGTCCATCTCTTACTTCTGCGTCTCTAGAGTGAAGACTGTCAGAGTGAAGGTTGTGCTTTTCATCACAATAATTGAAACATAATTATTCTTTAATCTCATAAGTTGATCAGATTCCTCTTTCACTGTCCAAAATCATTGGCCAGAGCTGAATTGTACCAGCAAAATGTAGCCAGAGTGAAAGTTCTCCAATAAGTAATGTTTGGTTGGGAAAAAATCAAATGGACCCCTTCTTTTGTAATCATCACTGCATTATTGCCTCTACTTCTTCCTGCTAGTTGTCAGCTTACTTTTCTGTTCCTCAGAAGTCTTTCGTTCAAAGCTCTGAATAAGCTCTTGCTTCTCATACCTTGACTATTGTATTACTTATGGGAGGAGTGGAAAGTTAAGTGGAATGTTTCTATGGGCCTAGCGGCAGACACTACATTCACATGTTCCAGACGTCAGTCACATGGCTGTAACTTACTAGTAAGGAATCTGGGAAAATCCAACTGTGAACTTGGGAGAAAAAAAGGAAAAGGATTTGATAAATAATTAGTCATACTCTGCCACCCTACTCCCTCTAGATTTTAGCTTATTCTTTGATTTTTAATTTCTCACCCCTTCTTGGTGTAATTCAGCAAAATCTTGTTATTTGAAACAACTTTTGACATATTAAGCCCAATCCTAAATTCTCAATTCAATTCCTGGACTCATCTTTGTCAACTGTCACATGCAGTGTAAACAGTGGAACGTCCTAGATTCCACATGGCAAGAGGTAAGAGGAAAAGAGGAAGCAGAGTGTGTGGTGGAGAGATTTATCCTGGGATCCTCACATGACAACCTGTCTAAGAGAACTACGCAAATACTTCAACTCTTCAGAGTACAGCTCCAGAGAAATGGGTGCATCATTTCCTGAGCATCCAAGGTCTCAAACATAAAGAAAGCTAAAGTAAAGTGTGAGCAACAGGATAACTCAGAGTCTGTGTTTGGGTTGTCACCCTGTGTTTGTGCTTCCAAATCCTAGCTTCTGGAGCAGTTTGAAACAAGATCATTGTCAGTAATTTCTGCCAAGGAATTTACCTTGATCTGTCAGCAATAAGAGGCTGGAAACTCTGTTCTTTCCACTTATTAAATCAACCAGGGCCACATGGATTTTGGCAGAGATATTCTTAATGTGAATTACCCAGTTTGGCACTGTTAGATACCTCTTGTTGTTTAGTCTCTAAGTCATGTCTGACTCTGTGATCCCCATTGACTCTAGCCCATCAGGCTCCTCTGTCTGTGGGATTTCCCTGGTAAGAATACTGGAGTGAGTTGCCATTACCTTCTCCAGATACCTCTTGGCCTATGTCCAAATTCAGCATCCTTCTTAAGAGTGAGATTTTTCAAAATCCATTCTTCACTTAACTTTAAGTTCTCCCAGAACTTGAAGTTCCTGTTCTCCCCGTTGGACTGTAGGATTTGTCAGTAGTGACACTTCCGGGGTCTAGCCCCGGTTGGATCTAGGGATTCCCTCAGGAGGACGGCATTGGCGATTAGAATAGCAAAACAGAGATGTATTAGATGTTCAATAATTGGTTTATGCGGGAAATCAATGAAGTTCATGACACCAAACTTGCTCTGACCACGGAGGCCACAGGTGCCCTCTCGAATAGCAGAAGTTGCCCCACCTTAGGCATTTTCTCGAGTGGGTCTTAAAAGCCCAGACAAATAAGTGGTCCCAGAGGACCCCCGCGCTCCAATTATTTTGGCGTGAAGGAAGAACAAAACAGAAAAGGAGGAAAAGGAAACAAGAAAGAACAACACAGGCAGACCAAGCTTCAGTGAGCAAGGCCCATAGCTTTATTTTCAACAGGGGCTTTATACCCTAAGTTGCACATAGAGGATAATAGGGGGTGTGAAATCATGCAAAGTCAGCAGTCTTTGATCCTTGTCGAAACCAGGGTTTTTTTTTTTTTTCCCTGCAAACTTATCGTATACAAATGGTTTAGGTGATTTACATCATCTCTTGGCCAGAAGGCCTGTTAACATTTTATCAGATCAGATCAGTCGCTCAGTCGTGTCCGACTCTTTGCGACCCCATGAATCGCAGCATGCCAGGCTTCCCTGTCCATCACCAACTCCCGAAGTTCACTCAGATTCATGTCCATCGAGTCAGTGATGCCATCCAGCCTCTGATAAAGGTTTGTTAACCATAAGACTTATTTTTTTCTAAGAGTAATTATTTTAAAGTTTGGCGCCATCCTCCAAAGGTGTTAGATAAAGTTGCATTCTTATAGGGCAAAGGTGCAGTGGGTTTACAACAAAGGAAAGAATTTATTACCTTAAGGGTCTAAAGTTGTTAACACCAAGGCCACTACTTATTTTTTTTACATACTAACTATATTAATTAATACACTTCCAAGGATACAGTACAGGGGTTGTGGAAACTTGGCAGCAAACATTGGCCCCAACAATGAAATCTTCTATTAGTTCTATTTTGACAGTTTCTAACTCTCCGAGAGGCTCTATACTATTTGAATATTTTAAGCTCCCCATGCCTCTCGCGGTTGGAAGACTGTAAACAATCCTATGCATAGCTGTAGGAGTCCAGGTAAACCTGTCAGGCAAGTTAGAGAGTCATCTGAGGGGTTTGTGAACTAAAACACTCTTGTCACGCCCAGGAACTTTATTAACTGGAGCTGTAAGTTAACTCTTTTTCAGAGAGAGAGATGGTGGTGGGAGACAGCCCCCCATAAAGTCAGAGGTGTAGGTGAGAGCACAAAGCAGTAAAGTAGGCAGACTCTGGTTTGGGGGGTAGATGCTCAAAAATTTCCAGGGGGACTCCTGAGGCTTGATCCCGCCTTTGTGTATGTTGAGCCTCCTTCCTCATGACATTTGCCATGGGCAGAGTTCCTCACGCTGGCTCCTGGCATGATACTGCTGACATTTGGGGCCAGATAATGCTTTGTTGTAGGGAGGGACATTTTCTATGTAGTATAGGATATATAGCAGCATCCCAGACTTGCCAGTAGTATCCCATCCCTCCAGTTGTGGCAATAAAAATATACCCAGACATTCCCAAGTATCTGCTGGGGAGCAAATTGTTCCCACCTGAAAACCACTTAAAGAAGAGAGGCCCAACTTTATTTTTTCCATAAAAAAGAAATTCCAAAGATGTGAAGTTTCCTAGCCTATAACAAAAATAAGTACTTATTATGGACCCCAGGCTAATACATATACTCAGAACACATAAATACCTGTAGATTGATTTATTAATTGGTTGATTAATTATTTGTTTAAAGTTTTTAATAATTTTAAAGAACGTAAATATGTCCATGAATGATCATTAGAGGAAGGGTAGTGCAGTGTAGGAAGTAATAATAGACACTCATAAGGAGTCAGAAATAAGACCTGATGTGCATTATAAATACTTATTCACCATTCATTACATTTTACAAAGAAGTATGCATGGTTTCACTTGATCGTTATAGCCACTTTTCCAAGTACTTTGTAAATAATCAATATATTTTATCAATCACAGTAATATCAATGACTGGAGATAACATTCCCATTTTTCATATAAAGGAATTGAGGCTCATAATGGTCAAGTAATCTTTCCAAGTTTAGAGAGACAGGAAATGGCAGAGCTGTGATTCTTTACTCAGGTTTGTGTTACCTTGAACCCATACACTTTCTACAATATGCTCTAGTTGTGAAGTCCTTTGTAGTCCCCATTACCTTCTCAGTGTGAACAAAAGTCATCTTGGGAAGGATTTTACATGTTAACCAACAATGAAACTACACAAGGAAGCCCTAAGTGAATCAAGGCTCATTAAAGACACTGAAAACTTGCACTGTGCCACTCAAGATTTCTCTCAAGGAGATACTTGGAGCTTATGTCATAGAGAAGACAGAAAGAAAAAAGAAAAGAATTATTGCTGCCAAGAGTAAACGGAGGCTATGACCAAATATACCACACTTATTTCTATAAAGATGAAAATAAAGAACAAGTTTTTTCCCTTGAATAGATTCAAAGGACTCCCAAGGAAATTTTTGATCAGGGTCTGATCTTTCAGTGCTTTTGTTTTCCAAATGGACCCAGTAATGTACCCAAATAAAGTACAATCATCATTTTTATTAACTACAGTACAGCTACATGGTCCTTACTTAAAATGCCGGGGAATTTGGAAATTGTCACCGACTCCTACTCCAAACTTACAGCTCTTCTTGGAACTACTCTCATCTAGACTATGCTTGGAACTATTTTCACAGCTTTCAGACTTATTACCAGGTGATTTCTTGTTAAGATGAAAATATACAGTGAGAGATACATAAACATCAAAAAGCACTCTTCATCATATGTTAATAGGGAAATGCAAATTAAAAATGTTTAATTATATTCCTGTCTCACATCTACTAGAATGACCAAAATTCAGAACACTGACAACACCAAATGCTGGCAAGGATGTGAAGCCACAGAAACTCTCATTCATTGCTGGTGGGAAGGCAAAATGGTACAGCTAGTCTGGGAGACAGTTTTTCAGTTTCTTACAAAATTAAACATACTCTTACCAAGTGATACCACAGCTGCACTCCTTGGTATTTATCCAAAGTTGAAAACTTATTCAAACAAAAATGTGCACATACATGTTCATATTAGCTTTATTCGTATGCCAAAACGTGGAAGCAACCAAGATGTCCATTAGTAGGTGAATATATAAATTGTAGCACATCCAGGAGCTGTGGGTGGCAGTGCCTGTCACTGGAGCCAAAGAATGGGATTCTAGTAAAGGTGTTAAGAAAGAGAACGTGAGACCAGAATATAATTAAACATTTTTACTGAGGTGCAAAGTACTTTCTAGAATATCAGAAAGCACAGTCCAATTTCCAGTAGGATTTCCTTAGGCCTTGATGCTACTACAAGAGTTTGAGACCAAAACTTAGAGATAGAAGGCTCAACTCCAGAACTTTGAATCACCATAGAAATCCTGACCCTAAGGGACATTAATAGATGAGAGCCTACCCAAAAAACAACATACCTACACTGATGGCCACCCAAGAGGATCAAGCTCCAGTGCAAGACACCCCACTCTAATCTTCCAGTAAACAGGAACACAACTGTGAACATTAAAAGACAGGCTGCCCAAACCATACCAAAGCCATTGGCACCCCCAAACTCACTATTGGACACTGCACTGCCCTCAAAAGAGACAAAATTCAGCTCGATCCATGAGAACACAGAAATTCTACCAACCAGGAAAGTATCACAGCCACTGCTCAAATCTCACCCAGAGGGAGCAGACTCCACAATTAAGAGAAACGATGACCCTCCAGTCTCAGAGGCTTCTGGGACAATGCTAAGCACCCCAACATTCAAATCATAGGTGTCCCAGAAGAAGAAGACAAAAGGAAAGAGCATGAGAAAATATCTGAGGAGATAGTATTCAAAAACTTCCTAAAATAAGGAAGGAAATAGCCACCCAAATCCAGGAAGCCCAGAGAGTTCCATACAGGATAAACCCAAGGATAAATGTGCCAACACAAAAATTAATCAAACTAAAAAAATTAAACACAAAGAACAAATTTTAAAAGCACATTAGAAAAGCAACAAATAACATACAAGAGGATCCCCATAAGGCTAACAGTTAATCTTTCAGCAGAAACTCTACAGGCCAGAAGGGAATTGTAGGATATACTTCAAATGATGAAAGGGGAAAAACTTACAACCAATATTACTCTATCTAGCATGGATCTAATTCAGATTAGAAGGAGAAATCAAAAGCTTTACAGATAACCAAAAGCTGAGATAATTCAGCGTCAAACCAGCTCTTCAAAATATGCTAAAGATCTTCTCTAGACAGGAAACATAAAGGTTTATAAAAATGAACCCAAAATAATAAAGTAAATGGTAACAGGTTCATATCAATAATTATCAATACTTATCAATAATTACCTTAAACATAAATGGGTTAAATGTTTCAACCAAAAGACATAGATTGGCTGAATGGATACAAAAACAAGATTCCTATATATGCTGTCTACAAGAGACCCACTTCAAACCTAGGGACACAAACAGACTGAAAGTGAGGGGCTGGAAAAAAGATATTTCATGCAAATGGAGATCAAAAGAAAGTGGGAGTAGCAATACTCATATCAGATAAAATCAACTTTAAAATAAAAGCAGTCACAAGAGACAAAGAATGACACTACATAATGGTCAAAGAATCAATCCAAGAAGAAGACATAACAATTATAAGCATATATGCACCCAACATAGGAGCATCTCAATACATAAGGCAAATGCTAACAACTCTTAAAGGGAAAACTGACAATAACACAATAAGACTGGGGGACTTTATACCCTACTCACACCAAACAAGAAATTATGCAGACAGAAAATTAACAAGGAAATACAAGGTTTAAATGATACATTGGACTAGTAGACTTAATTTATATTTATGGGGCATTTCATCCCAGAACAATGAATTTCACCTTTTCCTGAACTGCACATGGAACATTCTTCAGGATAGATCACATCCTGGGCCACAAATCTAGCCTACCTCAAGAAACAAGAGAAACATCAAAATAAACAATCTAACCTTACACCTAAACAACTAGAAAAAGAAGTACAAAAAGAAAAAAAAAAGTAGAAGGAAATAAATCATAAAAATCAGATCAGAAATAACTGAAAAAGAAATGAAGGAGACTATAGCAAAGCTCAATAAAATTAAAAGCTTGTTCTTTGAGAAGATAAACAAAATAGACAAACCATTAACCAAACTCATCAAGAGAAAAAAAGGTGGGGGGAGGAGAAGATGCAAATCAATAAAATTAGAAATTAAAATAGAGAAATTACAACAGACAATGCAGACCATAAGAGATTACTATGAGCAACTATATGTTAATAAGATGGACAACTTGGAAGAAATGGACAAATTCTTAGAAAAGTATAACTTGCCAAAACTGAACCAGGAAGAAATAGAAACTTTGAATAGACCAATCACAAGCATGGAAATAAAAATTGCAATAAAAAATCTTTAACAAACAAAAGCCCAACGCATGTGGCTTCACAAGTGAATTCTACCAAAAATTTAGAGAAGAGCTTGTGGGATGCCGTCTATGGGGTTGCACGGAGTCGGACATGACTGAAGTGACTTAGCAGCAGCAGCAGCAACATCTATCCTACTCAAACTCTTCCAGAAAATTTCAGAGAAAGGAAAACTCCCAAACTCAGTCTACAAGGCCACCCATCACCCAGTTAACCAAAACCAGACAAAGATGCCAGAAAAAAGAAAATACAGGCCAATATCATTGAAGAACATAGATGCAAAAATCCTCCACAAAACTTTCGCAAACAGAATCCAACAACATATTAAAAATATCATACAGTATGATCAAGTGGGCTTTATTCTAGAGACACAAGGATTCTTTAATATTTGCAAATTAATGAGTGTGATACACCATATTAGCAAACTAAAAGATGAAAACCGTATGGTTATCTCAATACATGCAGAGAAAGCCTCTGACACAATTCAACACCCATTTATGATAAAAAACTATCCCCAAAGTAGGCATAGTTGGGACATATTTCAACATAATAAAAGTCATATATGAAAAACCCACAGCAAATATTATCATCATTGGTGAAAATTTGAAAGCATTTCTTCTAAGACAAGGTTGCTCACTCTCACCACTATTATTCAACATAGTTTTGGAAGACCTAGCCATAGTAATTATAGAGAAGAAAAAGAAATAAAAAGAATCCAGACTTGTATACAGAAAACTATAAATCCTTAATGGAATAAATCAGAGATGGCACAAATATATGGAGAAATATACCATGTTCTTGGATTGGAAGAATCAATATAGTGAAAATGAGTATAGTACACAAAGCAATCTATAGATTCAATGCAATCCCTATCAAACTGCCAATGGTATTTTTCACAGAACTGGAACAAATAATTTCACAATTTGCATGGAATCACAAAAGACCTCAAATAGCCAAAGCAATCTTGAGATAGATGAATGAAACTGGAGGGATCATCCTTTCTGACTTTAGACTATACTACAAAGCTACAGTCATAAAGATAATATGGTACTGGCAGAGAGACAGAAATATAGATTGATGGAACAAAATATAAAAATAGAAAGTCCAGAGATAAATCCACACACCTATGGACATCTTACCTTTGACAAGGAGGCAAAAATATACAATGGAGAAAAGACAGTCTCTTCAACAAGTGGTGCTGGGAAAACTGGTCAACTTCATGTAAAAGAATGAAGCTAGAATACTTTCTAACACAATACACAAAAATCAACTAAAAATGGATTAAATATTTAAATGTGAGACTAGAAACTATAAAACTCCTAGAAGAAAATATAGACAGAACACTCTCTGACATAAATCACAGCAAGATCCTCCATGACCCACTTCCCTGAGTAATGAAAATAAAACAAAGATAAACAAATGGGACCTAATTAGACTGAAATGCTTTTGCACAATGAAGGAAAGTATAAGCAAGGTGAAAAGATAGCCCTCAGAATGGGAGAAAATATAGCAAACAAAACAACTGACAAAGAATTAATCTCCAAAATATAGAAGCAAATCATGCAGCTCAGTAACAGAAAATAAAAGTGGACAAAAGACCTAAACTATTTCTCCAAAGAAGACATACAGATGGATAATAACAATATAAAAATAAGGCTCAACTTCTCTCATTATTAGAGAAATGCAAATCAAAACCACAATGAGGTATCATCTCATACCAGTCAGAATGGCCATCATCAAAAAGTCTGCAAACAATAAATGTTGGAGAGGGTGTGGAGGAAAGGAAACCCTCTTACACTGTCAGTGGGAGTGCAAACTGGTACAATCACTATGGTGATCAGTGTGGAGATTCCTTAAGAAGCCGGGAATAGAGTTGCCATAAAACAGCAATCCTGCTGCAGGGCATAAACTTCAAGGAAACCATAATTGCAAGAGACACATGTACCCTGATGCTCAATGCAGCACTATTTACAATAGCTAGGGCATGAAAGCAACCTAGAAGTCCATCAGCATATGAATGGGTAAAGAAGTTGTGGTACATATACACAATGAATATTATTCGGCTATAAAAAGGAATCTATTTGAGTCAGTTCTAATGAAATGGATGAACCCGGAATCTATTATATAGAGTGAAGTAAGTCAGAAAAAGGAGGAAAAATACTCTATATTAATGCATATATATAGAATTTAGACAGACAGTACTGACAGTCCTACATGCAGGGTAGCAAAAGAGACACAGACAAAGAATAGACTTTTGGAATATGGTAGAAGGCGAGGGTTGGGTGATTTGAGAGAACAACACTGAAGCATGTACATTACCTAAGGTAAAATAGATTACCAGTATAAGTTTGATGCATGAACCAGGGACCCAAAGCTGGTGCTCTGGGACAACCCAGAGGGACAGGGTGGGAAGGAAGGAGGGAGGGGTTTCATGATGGGGGAGAACACATGTATAGCTGTGACTGATTCATGTTGATGTATGGCAAAATTCATCACAATATGTTAAGTAATTATCCTCCAATAAAACTAAATAAATTAATTAAAAAATGTGCGGTACATCTGGACATGGAATAGTATTCAGCTAATAAAAAGAAATGAGCTATTAAGTCATGGAAAGACATGGAGGAAGGTTAAATACATATTAATAAATGAAAGAAACCCATCTGAAGAGGTTGTATGATCCCAACTATATGACATTTTCCAGAAAATGCAAAGTGATGGAGACAGTTAAAAAAAAAAATCAATGATTTCCAGAGATTAAGAGAGAAAGAGGGATGACTAATAAGAGCACAGATTTTTAGGGTAGTGAAAATACTCTATATAATACTATAATGATCATTTATAAATTTAAATTATAAATTTATAATTATAAAATTATAATTTTGAAATTATAAATTAGTCCAAACCTATGGAATGTACACCACCTTATGTAAACTATGGACCTTGGGTTCATCACCAATGCAAGTTCATCAATTGTAACAAATGTACCACTCTGGTGAAGGATGTCAATAATAGAAGAGGCTATGCATGTGGCTAGGAGACAGAGTGGTGCTCTATGGGAAATATCTGAATCTTATGTTCAATTTTGCTGTGAATCTAAAACTTCTCTAAAAAATAAAGTCTATTGAATACAATGAGAACACATAAACAAATATTAATTTGGGTCCAGTTATATTTCAGTCATTGGGATACATGTTATGAGGTCACATGATGAACAAAATATAGTTCTGCCTTTTAAGAAGATGCCCATCACTCATTTGGGTAGAGGCAGCAATGTTTACATAAGAGAGAGGTATTGAAACATGTAAAAAATACTGTGATAGTTTTTGTTCAGCAAATATTCACTCTCCTCCCCTTCCCACTATGGGTAGAGTGGACTTCCCTAACCAATTGATCAGGGGCTTGATTACCTAACTTGATTAGGCTATGAAATATGATGTGGATGTGATTTGAACAAAGACCTTAAAAGCGTCTGTGTGTCGGGTATCTTTTGCATCCAGTGATCTGCCATGAGACCACGCCCCAGGTCACCGCTGTTCTTTCAGTTTGGTGCATGGTGTAGACTTGAGCCCAATTTGTCATCTGTAGCCAGTCCTCATTAACCCTCAACATGAAGTAGGCCTGCCCAGCTAAGTCCACCCTACGTCAGTTGAACCATTATGCTCAAGCATACCCTTGAGCATAAGCATACGAGCTTAAAGTTTTAAGCCACTGATTTTTTTTTTTTTTTTGCAGTGGTTTATTACACAAAAATCACACACTAACACAAACATCAAAAAAGCAGCACCTAATTATAAGTACATATATATAGTTTTATATAGGTATATACATATATATATTTACATGATTGTAGTTAGCTTTAAAGAAAGATAGAAATTGAAGTGAAGTGGAAAGATTTTGCATATAGGAAGACAAAGGTCATTGTGGATGAAAGGAATCACATGAGCAAAGGCATGTGACTAGAAATGGCAAGGTGTTTTGTGGGTCCAATAAATACACCATTTTGGCTGCAGCAGCAGATTTTCATGTTTTCCTCATTTTGACATAAACAGCAAGGGTATTTTGGGATAAACTTGTGGAAGACTTTGAATGTCAACCTGAGGAAATTTGACATCGTAGGAAAGATTATTAAGAAAGACTGAAGCTGTTTTTGTGATGTGAGATTGAGCAGGCAACTTCAAGCAGATCTTTACCTATTGTCCTGCTGATCCTGCTCACTGCGCCAATTGTATTGCTGTTCACACTGTTCACACTGAACCAATGGTAGGCAAGGCATGAGCTAAGAGGCTGGAAGAAGACACCAGGACGCATAGGAACTGCAGACAGGTTTATTATTTCCTGGCTGACACAGCAACCATAGGAGTAGACATACTGTATTATTTCCTCTCATGGCTGATCCAATGGATTACAGCCATGATGTGGCAGTAAATGCCCTCAATTTCTAGGTAGCGCTCATATATCCCTACAGCACAAAGTAGCTCGTGACCAAGCGAGCACCTTGTGAGGTGCGTGCACAGTGCTATAAATGATCTCAGCTCTTACATAGTCATTATTTATAAAACGTGGGGTGATAAAGTCTGAACAGTCCATCTTGGCTAATTTGCTCTCTCCCCACATCCAGGTATTAGAAACAGGAGTTGCAAGAAACTCTTATCGAGAGTGATTTCCAAAAGGAGAGGAAATAAAGTCTTTTATACATAATGAAATAAGTTTGGGTAAGACAGCCTGACCTGCTGTGTTGTATTTATTTAAAGAGGGAGACACAGTGTAATTCTAATGAAGACACTTTCAAGGTTAAGAAGATGAACACTGAAAGACATAGATCTATAATGGAGGCTGAATTAAACATCAGTCTGTAAAAGGCCAAAACAAGAAATGTTCTGAATCACTCACTTGTTAGTGATAAAAAGAGGGGCCAGGAGTGGTAGTAGAGTGAGATACCTTGAGGCTGGATTTTCCTCTGATGCTATCAGAGCTAAAAGAACCACTGTGTACAAAACAATGTGCCACCTAACTGAAAGAAATAATCTCCAACAGGTCCTGGTATTAAAATCTTAATTCCTTTTGCAATAAACTCCCTAATCTTACAGCGAAAAAATCAGTGAAGTTCAGGGACAGTTTGAGGCAGGATTTCAGTAGAGACACAAAGGACTAAAGTTTGCAATTGCAAAAGAATCTCAATCTGTCAGTCAGAGGAAGGTAAGAAAAGGCATTTTAAGCAGAGTTCTTTCCTGGGGGAAACCGCCTGGAAAAAAAGATGACCAGCACATAAGGGAATATAAGATAGGTCTAAAGGAAGTCAGCCAAAAGAAGATAAAATAAATTTCACATGCACTGTTTCTTATTGCCACTTCCTCTTTGTATAGTTGCTATGGGAACGGTATTCCAGAAGCTCTCAAAGACTGTGTCTATCTAATGCAAAGTGATCAAGCATTTGGGCGGAAACGACCAGTCAGTTTAATCCAACTGGTTTGATTGATTTACTTCCACTCATGTTCTCCCTCACCTCCAGCCAAATTAAGTAGTTACTTAGCTGAATTCAGTAGCATCTTTCAGAAATAAAATTGGTTTACCTGTTGTATACATTTATGTTCTAGAATATTCCTTCTCCTACTAGGGCCCCAGGAGTCCTGAGATTACAAGCAGCAACAAAAGGCATGGAGAGTGTCTGTGAAGACAGGAAAGGACTAGATGAATAATTCATACACCCATGACAGAAATCTAGGCACACTCTCAAACTGAGGAGCAGGGAAAAGCAATGTGTCAGAGGTCAAGTAGCCAAGCAGAAACTAATCAAGAAAGAACAGCTGCCTGAGGCAAGCAGAACCCATACAGGGATGGAGCTACCAGCATTCAAAGGAGACCTGGGCCCTGAGGTTATCCTATCCAATTTAGAGGCTGCTTATCAAGCCACTGCCTAGGCTGTTGCCAAATGAGGACCTATCCTAATATCCTAACATCCCCTACTGCCATCTTCCTGCTGTGATCTAGTCAATCCTCTCTGAGTCTAACCACACATCAGTAGCCTGCATCTTCCACTGGCCCTGACTTGACTTGGGTCATGCTTTTGAACAGGTGATGCAGTCACAGCTACTCATTTCCATCAGATCTCCCCAGGCTAGTACCTGTGCATTTTTGATGACTGCACCAAAGAATTATTCCCTTCCATTCTAGCCTACATCTGTCAACCCGATAGGCAGGGCAAAACTTCTCCATACTTAGTGCTTATCTGTTGTCTGTCTAATACTCAGCCTATCTCCTCCAGGACCAGAAGCCTAGGGCAACCAGGAATCAGAACACCATCTGTAGTCTGGTCAGTGTTGGTATTCTACAACCACTTTTTTTCTTTTTTTTTGCCAAAGAAGAAAATAAAAGGAATAACTACATATAAGGCACTAAAAGAAAGAAAGTGAAGTTGCAAAATCATGTCTGACTCTGCAACCTCATGGACTGTAGCCTACCAGGCTCCTCAGTCCATGGACTTTTCCAGGCAAAAGTACTGGAGTGGGTTGCCATTTCCTTCTCCAGGAGATCTTCCCAACCTAGAGATCAAACGCGGGTCTCCCACATTGCAGGCAGACGCTTTACCATCTAAGCCACCAGGGAAGCCCATATAAGACACTAGAGAGAGCCAAACATATAAAATCAGTATTCACCTAGGTGTTTCTTGGTGGGAAATACTGAAGATTTGTAATGATGAATCTTTCATGAGCAGAGCTGGCCTCTGACATTATGAAGCAGGCTTGGGGCTCTTTTCTTCCTGTACATTGTCCTGCACCTTAGTTGGCAGGGCCCCCGCTCTCCCTATCTCTGTGCCACTTCAGATGCCTGCAGCCAAATGCCTTGAGACCCAGCAGGTTCATGCCACCACTGCCACATTTCCCTTATCAAATGGACTGCCCCTGTGTCCCACTCTTGAGACAGGACCCTTCTTCAGGGAAATGTGTGATGATTGAGAAATTAGGTAAACCACCTAGCCCTAGACAAATTACTCCGTAAGTGCCCCTTTTATTTAAGTTGTGGGAAACACCTCAGAAAAAAAAAAATCATAGATTGTTGAAAATGATATTCCTAATGAGTTAGATTTGAGAATTATGTCTGTCTTTGAAAAAACTGTGATTGCTATTCTCTAGAAACTAAAATATGGTACTCTTTTCTAAGAAAAATCAGATTAATTACAGCTGACCCTTGAATAACATGGGTTTGAAATGTGTGGGTCCATTTACATGCAGATGGTTTTCAATAAACATACTGGCAATTTTTTGGATATTTGCAACGATTTGCAAAAGACTTGCAGATGAACTATGTAGCCCAGAAATACCGAAAATACTAAGGAAAAGTTATATATACAATAAAACACATATGAATGCATAAAATATAGGTAGATAGTTTATCTTCAATACTACCATAAATTTATTATAAAAAGTTAAAATTTATCAAAACATGCCCACACACTTATACCGTATACAGTGCCATTCATAATCAATAAAAATGTAAAGTGGCAATATTAAACATATAAGCATAAAGTTAGTTGGTAAATGCAATGTACCACTGTAATAATTTCACAGCCACCTCCTGTTGTTATCCCAGTGAGCTCACTCATTATCCCAGTGAGTATTCACTTAAAATGTTGTGTGACACTAATCATCTCCATGTGATCAGCTTGTCTTCCCAGGAAATTGCGTATCACAGTGAAAAGTGAACACTGGTGGTTCTTGCATATTTTTCATCATGTTTAGTGTGATACCGTAAACCCTGAGTCACATCATGGAACCCATACTAAGTGCCACTAGTGATACTGCATTTGCTTCCAAGAAGCAAAGAGAAGTCATGACAGTACAAGAAACAGTTGAATGACTTTATATGTACCATAGATTGAGATCTGCAGCTGCAGTTGTCCACTCTTTTAAGATAAATGAATCCAGCCAAAGAATCACTGTAATATTGTAAAGTAATTAACCTCCAATTAAAATAAATAAAAAAATAAAATAAAAACATTGTAAAACCAAAAAAGAAAAAAGAAAAGGAAATCTCTGAAGCCATCGCCACAGCTATACTAGGAGGCATGAAACCCTTGCACTTTTTGTGAAATATCTTTTTATCTTATATTGAAAATGCAGTTTTTATGTGTGTGCAAGATTGGTATAGATAGGAAAGTCATACCTACACACTCTAATATGATTTGAGAAAAAAATGAAGTCATTATATGATAACTTAAATCAAGAGGAAGGTGAGGATCTAAAGCTCACCTTTCTCATTGGAATGTAATTCCAGGAAAGGATAGTACGATAATTTTAGAAAGAGATTTGGCTTAAAATAAATGGCAAGATAACAGACTAATCTTAGAGTAGCAGCTTCTGCCAACTAAGAGGCAGTGGATGGGTTCCCAGGCATTATTAGGAAAATCATTGAGAAGAAGGGATAAAAGCCTGAACTGGTTTTTAACACAGATGGACGTGCCCTATTCTAGTTTAAAAAAAAAAAAAAAAACGGTGCCACAAAAGACATGTATTAGTAAGAAAGAGAAGTGAGTACCAGTTTTTCAGACAGAAAGAGATAGGCTAACTCTACTGTTTTGTGCAAATGCAGTTTGGTTTATGATCAGAAATGCCCTTTTCTATCGAGCTGTTAACCCCTGAGCCTTTAAGGGAAAATGTAAATACCAGGTGCCAGTCTTCGGTTGTGCAACAAGAAGGCCGAGATAATGAGAACTGCTTTTCTGGATTGGTTCCATCAGTGCTTTGTCCCTGAAGTCAGGAAGTAACTTGCCAGTAAGGGACTGCCTTTCAAGTTATTCTGATATTGGACAATGCCCCTGGTCACCCAAAACCCCATGAGCTCAACACTGAAGACTTCAAAGTGGTCTGCTTGACCCCAAAACACAATGTCTCTAATTCAGACTTTAGATTCAGGTGCCAATAAGGTCTTTAAGGCTCATTACACATGGTACAGAATAGAAAGGATTGTCAACACTCTAGCAGAGAACCCCGCTAGAGACAACATCATACAAACCCGAAAGGATTGCACCATTGAAGATACTATTATTGTTACAGAAAAAGTCATAAAAGCCATCAAGCCTGAAACAATAAATTCCTGCTTGAGCAAATCATGTCTGGACGTTGTCTGTGACTTCGCAGGATTTATTACAGGGGCGATCAAGGAAATCATGAAAGGGGATTGTGGATATGGCAAAGGTAGGGATTGAAGGGTTGCAAGATACAAATCTTGGGTATATTCAAGGGCTAATAGACACTGCACCAGAAGAATTAACAGAAGACCATCTGTTGGAGATACATGCTTCGGAACTACTAGATTATAAGGAAGAAGACATAGAACATTGTGTGCAAGGCTTGTATTGAAATGGATAGCTTGTCCTTACATAAACGCAAGGTGAATTATATTTAATGAAAAACTAACAGTGTGTTAGTTTGCTTACTGTTTTATAACTTTGCTTTCAAAAAATTACATTGTGGTACAGTAAGTCACAAATAGTTGCACATGACTTAGCGACTGAACAGCAATAGTAGAAAACTGCATATCAGATTATCATCACAGGTAAATGGCTTTTTAAGAAATGTAACAGTTTCCAATACTATATTAGGAATATGACTGTAATACTGTATGCCATAAAAATTTTATAAACATTCTTTAGTGTATAGGATAAGCTACCATGAAGCATTTGCATTGATTAGGCACAGAGCAATCATATTATGCTTCTCCATTATCAATGCATGAATCATTATGTTTGTAAATAAACATAAATTTATTTTGTTATATTTTTTGTTTTGAGGGCTAGTGTAATATATATTGGGCTTCCCTGGTGGCTCAGCAGTAAAGAATTGGCCTGCATTGCAGGAGGTGTGGGTTCCATCTATGCACCAGGAACATCCCCTGGAGGAGGGCATGGCAACCCACTCAGTATTCTTGCCAGGAAAATCTCATGGACAGAGGAGCCCGGTGGGCTACTATCCATGGGGTCGCAAAAAGGCAGACACTACTGAAGCAACTGAGCATGTAATACATATAATATATATATAATGTTTTGTATCTTTTAAGACAATATTGATGTAGGTGAAATATTGATGCAGGTACTAACAGACAATTCATCTTGTAAACAGAAGACTAATCTTAGAGTAGCAATAAATGCAGTGCAATAATTTGTATTTTCACTATTTTATGGTTTTCTTAATAATATTCTCTTTTATCTAGCTTACTTTATTGTTAAGAATATAAAATATAATAAATGAACATACAAAATATGTGCTAACTCACTAAGGCTTCCTTCCAGTCAACAGTGGTCTATTCCTAGTTAAGTTTGGGGGGAATCAAAAGTTACACTGCATTTTCAACAGCAAGGAGGTTAGCATCCCTAATTCCTGAATCATTTAAGGGTCAACTGTACAAGTACTGAAAAATGAAATGATGTTGATGAAAAATAATATTTATTATGGTACTGAGTTTCTAAAATCCCTTCATATATAGCATCTCCTTGATTTCTACTTGATCCTAGGAGGTATATTTGACTTTACAATTGAGACTCAAAAACATTAAATCCCTAACCTTTTACTCCAAACTTCATCCTCTTTTTGCTACACTTTCTTGGAAACTCTTATCACCTAAGTGTATATTTTCTGGTTATTCCAGTTGGTGTTTAATCATTTTCTTCTTTTATTTTGCACATAACTGACAAATTATGAACTTAAGAGTTGACTTTTGCCTCACTTTCTAAACAATAAGTTTAATAAATTGGCAAATCTAATTCAATGAATTAATTTAATAAATTCAAAGACATACTGACATAGACATACTGTATGATCTCATCTTATTGTAAAATGACAAAAAATAAAAACTAGCTCATAGGCAAAATGAGTAGATTGTTGTTTCCCAGAGGAAGTGGGCAAGGGAATGGGGAGGTGGATGAAGGTGATCAAAGGGGACAAATTTCCAGTTGTAAGATAATATATTTGACAAGTAATGTATAGCATTGAGTCTACGGTTAACAGTAATGTATATTTGAAAGTTTCTAAGAAAGTAGATAAGTTCTCACCACACGCAAAAAATAACTGTAATTATATGAGTAATGAATGTGTGAACATTTCACAATATATACATATATCAACTCATTACATTGTATATCTTAACATTTACAGAATGCTTTATGTCAATTATATCTCAATAAAATAAGTTTTCAGGAGGTTGCAGAAATACAAATTTGCTTAAATTTTATATTAAACATGCTGAATTTCCTGTCATAAATAAATAATAAATAATATCCTGTAGCTTTTCTTGTTATTAATACATTTATTATTAATACAAATAAAAAACATTTATTTTTCTTAGGAAAATTACTTTAAAACTCTGTGTATTTCCCCAAGTATGAGACCAAATATCAAATTTCAGAATAGATATTCACAGTATGGTGAACCAATTGGAATCATTAATCACAAGTGAGATTATCAAATGCTTTTTCAAAATGTGACTAGACTTATGGATTTAGGGCTTTAATTACTTTGACCTACTGCAAGGTTGTCTTAGGGATTTTCTTATGTGTGTGTGCACATATATATGTATGCATGCACATACCAAAGCACTTATCGAGGGGATGATAAAGGAGTGGTGGTTTGATGCAGGATACAGGATGCTTGGGGCTGGTGAACTGGGATGACCCAGAGGGATGGTATGGGGAGGGAGGTGGGAGGTGGGTTCAGGATTGGGAACACGTGTACACTCGTGGCAGATTCATGTTGATGTATGGCAAAACCAATACAATATTGTAAAGTAATTAGCCTCTAATTAAAATAAATAAATTTAAATTTAAAAAAATCACTCTGTTTCTCTACTGGTTAGGCATGTTCTAATGTTTGCTAGGTTTGATTGCTTCTATTTCACATTAGCATAACCCAATAATGATGGTGATTTTAAGAATTTAATTTGACAGAGGACTGATTCATAATTTGGTCCAATCACATGATATTTTCACACAAAAACAATTAATAATAACAATGGAGATGTTATAACTTAAAAGACAATGTCTGCCCAAGTAGAATGCATTTCTCTATTAATTTTCATAGTGATTTCATTATGACTAGAGTAGGACATAGCCTAAATACCTAATTGAATGACAGGTGACAACAGTGCCAACTGGGTTGAATGTGTTATGTAAATGACATAGTCTTCTGCAGGATGGGGGGATATGAATTCTATTGCTGTTGGAAAAACCTCACCTCTAATGACTTCTTCAGGGCTGAATGCCAGAAAATAGATCTTCAGGGACTACAGAGGAAGGAACTCTACAATTCCACTTAGGATAAATACTGAGAAACTTATGACCAAAAATTTTAGTCACTAATGCTCCACCACAAGCAAGAAATATTTAGAGTTTCCTTCCAGAAAAATTAGAAAAATAAATTGCTTCATGAACAGAAATGCATACTGTACAATAAAGCAGTTTCAATCCTGGGGACTTTTGATACATTGATGTGATTGTATTGCATGGTCTAATAAACTTGCAGATTAAAATGACATTAAAATAGGTATTGAGTGGGTGGGCATAGACTTACTGTCAGTGGGGACTGAGATTCAGCCTATCTATAAATTAATATTTGAAAGTTGATGAGTAATTCTGCCATATATTCTCAGACAAGGAAAGGTAGAGAAAAGAGGAAGGTCTTACACCTCCTCTTTCCTCAGTCAAGATCAGAGCCTTGAATATGGCTCCATCCACATTCTTACATGGATGCAATCAAGATGATCTTGATTCCAAGAGACCCAGAGAAATAAGAGACAGGACCATCTACTCCTCCGCAATTATGTGCAGGAGGAGAAGAAAGGAATATGAGTGAGCCCAGAGCACTGGAGGATGAAAGGAACAAGGCATAAATGAGAGACCACCCTCTCTTCCTTGGATGCTTCTTCCTGTCCTCAGCTTCAGAGGCCATTTTTGGCCAGTCTCCACCTCTGAGACCCTGAGGAAATAAGGAACAACTACACATCATCTTCAGATTGGGATTTCTGTGTCCTGAGTTACCCTGAAATATAAACTGTCTTCTGTCCTGATGACTCACCTGATGACTTTACACAGGACCCAACCTCGTAGTGAGTACTTGTGATGATGAGAGGAGCACCAGTATGGTCTGGCACAGAGATATCGTCCTGAAAAATCAGTGCTCTTCCAATGTATTTTCAGTACAACTTAATTCCTACCATGTGCTAGGTGTTACAAGAGATTTAGAGTAAATAAGACTATTCATACCTTCCAGGCATTCATAGTCTCCTAAGGGAATGAGACAAGTTTTTAACAATATTTTAATTGAGACATAAGCTAAGTGCAATAGGAGAGGTACCCACAAAATACATGCTTTGGGATTGAAGGGGTGAACATCAAGGGGAGAGAGAGAGAGCATCAGGCACTCTCATGGTTAACTCTATGGCTCAAGACATGGTTTCTCAAGTTCAGCGCTGCTGTCATTTTGGCTGGATGGTTCTTTGCTATGGGCATTGCCTTGTGTACTGTAGGATGTTTAGCAGCATCCTTGACATCAACCCACCGATGCCAGTAGCACTGCCCTCTTCATTTATGATTATCAAAAGTGTCGACTCTCATCTTGGGAGAATGTAACCGGTTCTGTGTACATTAATTTGAACAATGTCTGGGCTGGGGTTTTCTCTAAATCCTCCTTAACCTGTTCCATTCTGTCCAGGATAAGTGCAGAGGGATGTCACAGCACTAACAGAGATGGGATTCTTGCAGAAGTGATGTTTCTATTACTTCTTAGAAAATCAGTTGACCATCTGGTCAAAAAATATGTCTTAGCATTGACTGTCTATAATCTATTATGTTGGGCTGAGGATGTCAGATTTTAAGGACTCATTTCCCCAGCTCCTGAAAGTATTCCTGGGAGACAACTTTGAGCTATTGTCCCTCTCTGAAGGCTTCATTGGCAAGAGAAACCTGCCTTATTCAAGATCACACCTTTTTACTCAGACAGACTAAACCCCAAAATTTCTTAATTTCCTCCAGCTCATGTCAATCAAAGGGCCATGCCAGCTCCAGAATTCCCTGTGGGGCTCACTCAATTTCTCCCTCTGCCCCTTCCTGTCTTTCCCTTCCCTTCCACAGATGTTGATCTCAAAAGCACCCATTGAGAAACACCCTGCATGCTGATCTCCATCTCAGAGCCTACTTCCCAGGGTACCCCACTACAACTCACAAGGCACAGTTCCTGTTCTCAGGTGCTCATTGTCACATGTTTGGTGGTATTTTCATCCTCAAGGGCTGCACTTGTGGGGCTCTTCCACTCAGCCCTATCCCTCATCAACACCCTCGACCTGGAGTTCCAAAACACTGACTCAGCAGCTAAGTCCCCTAACCAAAATACTCAGCACACAGTGATTCTTCCAAGCAAAGAATTGAATCCCAGTTAATTCCCAATGGGAAAAACAAAACAAAAAACACAAAAAACAATTGGAAGCACATTTCTACATATCTGAAGGCAGTTCTTTTCTATCCCTATCCATCACTTGGCTTGGCCAAGGCACAGGGCTTTATCTTGAATATGAAATTGTATCACATGCTACAAATCCACTCCTGATTCCTGGCCATCCCTGGGAGAAAACTTACTGTTCTCCTTTTTGCTTGAGAAGGATCAAAAAGATGTCACTCACAGAGGCAAAACTGGAGCTTTGAAGTCATCCCTGTGGTCTAATTTCCTACAGACTGACTTTTAACTGCTGCTTCTTTCTGTCTAATTTTAACCAAAATGCCTCCTATGTTCTCCCTCTGACTGCCCTAAATAACTGGCCCTTCTTTGCCCTTTTGTCCTCCTTATTTTCACCTCTTAGCCCAAATAAAAGAGGCTTTTCAGCAAACATTAGGAAAGGAGGCCAGTGCAGTGTATGTGAAATTTCCACTTCTAGCAGCAGCAGGTCCTCCCTATGTAGAATTAGAAAATAACCTAATTCCCAGACCCAAGCTCCCCATTAAGGACTCTTTTCTAGCCTGTTCCAAGGTTCCCATGCATACTATGTTAGTGCTTATTCAGGTGGCCTTCATGCACTCTGCACTCTCCCGCCTCCCTTTTGCCCAGGAAAATCTTCCTCCTTCCACCCTGTGTACTAGGCCCCTGGTAAGTTATAAGAAGACTATTTTTACACACGAATTTGACCTATGGTATGACTGTATCATAGTGATTATTATGTGTTATTTCTGCCATAGGGAATTTGTATTTTGCATTTATATATCACATATTTTTACATAAATCTTCAGGATCCAAGAATGTAGAGACAGTGTTGGGATTTCATGACACACAGAAGGGACGTTTGTGGGCAAGGTAAATTTTCTTCATTATGTAAATCACACTGATGAGAAAGTTCCCATCACTCATGACTGAACACAAACTCCAGCCAGTCTGAACAGTGAGCCAGACCTCCCCTCTTCCTATCATTCATGCAGAGGAAATAGGTCAGTTAATTCTTCCATCCTCCTTCATGTGATCATTACTAGGCAGTCAACTGAGTCAAGCATGCCAATGGAGGAATTCACTTCATGGAAATAAAGTCAGACTGATTTGACTACATTCCTTAGTTTATTTGGGGGCTTTTGGAAAAGAAATGGACTCACCATTTTTCTTCTTCCTTTTATTTTCCACAGTGACTTCTGTACAGCCTATTCAGCACTCACTATAAGGTTTAATTAAAATTAGCTCATAAAAAATCATCAGCAAATAATATAACAGGGCAAAGGTTTTCTCAGGGTATAGAGGGACAGGTATTTCAAGCAGCCCTCACCAATCCAATCCTCAAATCTCCATGAAGCTGTGCTCAGCAAGGGTTCCAAAAGGCAAGAGACCCAGGGGATGATTGAGGAGAATTGTCTCAGCAGGGATGGGGGAGAAAGAAAAGGGACAAATATTTATCAGCCTCACAAATAATTGTACTAAAGTCAACCAAATCTCACCTGAGTGTGAACAAGGAAAGCAAGTCTGCAGGGTTGTAAATGCCCAAGATTTCAGTCTCGAGTAGAGTGCAGGCCCAAGCAACCCTTGTGAGGCCAGTCTTTGGGGCACATCTTCCTAGGACCATGGGTTCCTAGGATCAGTTCCATTTACCCTCAGTCATCTCTTAAAGGACAAGCACAAGTTACCACAAGTCCAAATAAGGTGAGGAAGCCACTGTGCCTGCAAAATATACATCTCAAGAATATTAGTCTGAGAGAGACTCTTGTGAATCACCTTGCTTCAGAATGCCCATTTATTTTCCACATTAAGTTATTTTGTCTTCCTGGAATAATAATTATAACCAATACATGTGCAGCTTTATTGTACTTGGAATAAAAATAAAGCAATCAACAAGCGTATTATACCTCTCATTTCCTTATTCCAAAATTGATTTTTCTTTTTTCCCCATAATTCTAACTTTATGTATATTCAAGGTTACCACCAATCTTTTACCATTTTCTTTTCCAATCATCTCATGTTTTTGGGTGATTAAGTAGGTTTCTTAAGAAGAACTCACAAAACAATTACAGTTGACCCTTGAACTATATGGAGTGAGTTGGGGGAAGGTTAAAGGCACTGACCTCCATGTAGTGGAAAATATGCATGTAATTTTACAGTCAATATATGGCCTTAACGTGCTCTTTTCTCAATTTGGAACCAGTCCTTTGTTCCATGTCTGGTTCTAACTGTTGCCTCTTAACCTGCATACAGATTTCTCAGGAGACACATCAGGTGGTCTGGTATTCCCATCTCTTTCAGAATTTTCCACAGTTTATTGTGATCCACACAGTCAATGGCTTTGGCATAGTCAATAAAGCAGAAATAGATGTTTTTCAGAAACTCTCTTGCTTTTTTGATGATCCATCAGATGTTGGCAACTTGATCTCTGCTTCTTCTGCCTTTTCTAAATCCAGCTTGAACATCTGGAAGTTCATCATCCATGTACTGTTAAAGCCTGGCTTGGAGAATTTTGAGCATTACTTTGCTAGTGTGTGAGATGAGTGCAATTGTGTGGTAGTTGCAACATTTTTGGCATTGCCCTTCTTTGGAATTGGAATGAAAACTGACCTTTTCCTGTTCTGTGGCCACTGCTAAGTTTTCCAAACTTGCTGGCATATTGAGTGCAGCATTTTCACCATCATCTTTTAGGATTTGAAATAGCTCAACTGGAATTTGATCACCTCCAGTAGCTTTATTTGTAGTAATGCTTCCTAAGGCCAACTTGACTTCACATTCCAGGATGTTTGGCTCTAGGCGATTGATCACATCATCATGGTTATCTGGGTCATGAAAATCTTTTATGTACAGTTATTCTGTGTATTCTTGCCACCTCTTCTTAATATCTTCTTAATCTTAAGATCTTCTTAATATCTTCTGTTAGGTCCATACCACCATTTCAAGGCTGTATGTTGTCATCTTGCTTATTTAACTTTTAGGCAGAGTACATCATGCAAAATGCCGGGCTGGATGAAGCACAAGCTGGAGTCAAGATTGCCAGAAGCAATATCAATTACCTCAGATATGCAGATAATACCACCCTTATGGCAGAAAGTGAAGAGGAAGTAAAGAGCCTCTTGATGAAAGTGAGAGAGGAGAGTGAAAAAGCTGTCTTAAAACTCAACATTCAAAAAACTAAGATCATGGCATCCAGTCCCATCACTTCATAGCAAATAGATGGGGAAACAATAGAAACAGTGAGAGACTTAATTTTCTTTGGCTCCAAGATCACTGCAGATGGTGACTGCAGCCAAGAAATTAAAAGACGCTTGCTTCTTGGAAGAAAAGCTATGAACAACCTAGAGAGCATATTAAAAAGCAGAAACATTACTTTGCCGACAAAGCTATGGTTTTGCTAGTAGTCATGTATGAATGTAAGAGTTGGACTTTAAAGAAAGCTGAGCACCAAGGAATTGATGCTTTTGAACTGTCATGTTGGAGAAGACTCTTGAGAGTCCCTTGGACTGCAAGGAGATCCAACCAGTCAGTCCTAAAGGAAATCAGTCCTGAATATTCATTGGAAGGACTGATGCTGAGGCTGAATCTCCAATATTTTGGCCACCTGATTGAAGAACTGACTCACTGGAAAAGACCCTGATGCTGGGAAAGATTGAAGGCAGGGGGAGAAAGGGACAAGAGAGGATGAGATGTTTGGATGGCATCACTGACTCAGTGGACATGAGTTTGAGCAAATTCTGGGAGGTGGTGATGGACTGGGAAGCCTGGTATGCTGCAGTCCATGGGGTCACAAAGAGTTGGACACTACTGACTGACTGAACTGAACTTTACAGCTAGCCCTCCAAACCTGAGGTTCTACATCCATAGATTTATCCAACTACAGACCATTCAGTACTGCAGTACATAGTTATCAAAAGAAATCAGCATATAAATGTATCCCTGTAATTGAAACCCATGTTGTTCGAGGATCAACTGAGTCTCGTGAGTTCTTCCAAAACTATTTAGGAAGAAACAGTATCTTCTGTTCTATCTCTTGAGTTCTTCCAACACTATTTACATGGCATCACTATAATCTGAAATCTAATAGTCTCTTCTGTGATACTTTCTGCCCTGTTGTTCTTCACCTGCCCTTTGCAGGTTTACTATGACCTGACATTAGCCCTGTTTGAGATTAGATCTTCTCATAGCAGCATTAGCTTAAGTTTCAACACTTATGCTTTCAGGTTTAGTGACTGTATTGTGAGTTCTTCCTGAAGTCTGCTGCCACTCAGCATCCTGAGTACTCGAGCTCTTTCAACCCAGCCCTACCAACATCACTTCCCAGATAGCTCTGCTTCTCAGACACGTCTGGCCAGCATTACACAACGCTTGGAGTTCCCATATTTTGTGTGCCTCCTGGTGTCACTGAAAATGAAGATTGATTGTGTGCATGTGTATCTCCTTGTTCTATTCTATTCCCTGAGGAAGAAGAGTAGATTCTGAGCTAACCTACCATGTTCATACCAGAAGTTCTGCCAACAGCTCTTGAGGAAACCCATTCCTAGACCTTTGTCACAAGAGCCTCTGTATCAAATAACAGCTACCCCCATCAATCAATTCCTATTTTGGTGTCAGGGGATGTTCAGCTTTAAGGGATCCAGTATGTTGTTTTCTTCCTTTGTGTGCTGTTTCTCAAGGACTCTCTGTTCCTTATCAGTTCCTGGAAAACAGGAACAAACAGAGCTGCATGCAGTTCTCAGGACTGAGATCATGGGAAAGAGCACCTGCTTGGATTCCCTTCAATGACTCCTTTCAGTGACCTTTTAGGACTATCCATTTTGTTGCAACTGGTGGAATTTAATTCTTTTTAATAGCTGAGTAACCATTTTATTGAAGATATATAGGCATGTATTTCTGCAAATAAATTACCCTTGTTTCACTAGCAACTTGGGTCCCCTGCATCCTTCTTCTCATCGACTCCAGTCCCCAGGTCCCAGTCTATGAAGACCATGACATCTTGGGAGGTATAAATGTGAGCTACACATAGAAAGAGAGTCAGTCAATCAGTGGAGTTAAAGCAGGGGAAAAGAAGCTTGAAGAGAGAAGTGCTGAGTCAATAGAAAATTAACTGCATCATCAAGAAACTATTCTAAGTCTTCTTAAGATTTTTTTCTTACCTGCTAAGATGAATTCTTCAACTAGCTCTCATTCCCAAATTTTTATAATAACACATCACCTTTTGCAACCACTGTTTCTCAGAACCTGAGTTTACCAAGTTCAGCAACCATGGCACTGTGATACTCTGGTTCTCTTCCTACTTCTCTGGTGACTCAGATGATAAAGAATCTGCCTGCAATGCAGAGGTACTGGGTTCGATCCCTGGACGGGGAAAACCTCTTGGAGAAGGAAATGACAACCCACTCCAGTATTCTTGCCTGGAGAATTCCATGGACAGACGATACTGGCAGGCCCCCGTCCATGAGGTCACAAAGAGTTGGACACAACTGAGTGACTTCGTTGCCTAGTTTGCCCATTTTCCTTGACTTTCATCTCCCACTTCCTTTTATATAACACAATGAATATATTGTTTTTGGCCCATAGCAGATTGTTTGATTTGCATGCGTTTTATTTCAGGCAAATGAATTGATAGGAACTTTACTGTAGTTCCTACTTCTCTTCCAGGACCTATTTGCATTCCCCACTGCTTACTTGGTATCTCTTTAAGGTATCTTTCTAGCACCCCTGATTATTCTACAAGTTAAACACATTATAATTTTCCATCTCCTTACTCAATATGTCAGCTTGACTTCAGTGTCTTTTATAATTATTTATTCTCCTTGTCTTTCAATCCACCCCAGTGGAAGGCAGTCATTAATGATAATTCTTTGAAGAAGAGCCTGCCAATGCTTACCAACATATGTGTTCCCCTCTCCCTCCTGGGCCTGTACTTGGATTTCCTTTTCCAGCCCCCTTGCAGTTGGATGTGACCAAAGAATTTTTTGTAAAAGTAATGTGCATCCTGCCAGGCCTGATTCATAAAAAGAAGCACATCATGTTTCCACAGGTGATCTTTGTCATCTTTCCCCATCTACCACCAGTCTATACTCATTCCAAGTCTATACTCATTTTTGTTAATAGGGATGTAATCTTAAATGCATGTATGTGTAGACATACATATATATGTATTTAAATATACATTCATATATTCTATGTTAATGCATGCAATATAATATTAAATATATATTATCTAGCAATTATCAGAGATAAGCATCTTTGTTTTCAGAATTTCACTACTATAAATGGTGATTCAACAAATATCCTTATACATCCATGTTTATTGACACAACTATTCTTTTGAATATTGGAAAATACTGGCTTCTTATGACTTCTTAAAACTGAATACCACTCTTAGTCCAATTTTAACACCATACTTATCGATTAATGTCCACATTGTCCCTTTCATGTATCATATCTGTGCTGTGATCACAGCCCTAATTCATGCATCTGCTATTTTTAACTGGATGATGGTAGCAGCCTGATTCTTTTAAAACACTAGTTTTAGAATGCTAGGTTAAGCAATTTTTTGTCATCAACTCCTTATTAATCACTGTGACTTTACTGGAGGGGGATAAAATGTAAAATCTCAAATTTATTTTACTATAGTTTATCTTCCATAGAGCTCTATATCTTGCATGGTTTGTATCCAAAACACAGTGCTCTTCTATATGACTCACCATAGACAGTTTAGTAGATTTTGTTTTTCCTCATCAACAAGATAAATTTATGTTATGTAGACATAGTTGTAGATCTTTGCTTTCCCCACAGGGATCATAAGCCCACATGTCAATTGGAAACTTCACTGGAGAACACAGTAAGTAAACCTGTAATATTGCAATTTCAGGCAACTTGAATGAGAAGAGGTCTAAAAAGGACTATATAAACATATATTTTAGGCCATAAATGATTAAATTTTGCCTGCCATGTGGAATTATAACCCCTAAATAATTAGTAAAACTTAATGAGTATGACTATGTTCGTATTATGTCAGAACAGTCACTGGACTGTGTCCGTATGATTTTGAACATTTCATTTTAAAAGTGAAAAATTCTTTCAAACTGATTGTATCACATGACATACCTAAGAGACAAATTTAAGAGATAATTTTTAGATGGTGGTGACTGAGAGATACTAAATTAATCCCTTTCTTTCATAGGGAATTACAAATATGGTCAGTGTGCCAATTATTTATTCATTTGTTCTCAAATACATTACCTGTCCTTCCCCAGTCTCCTCTGGATTAGAAGGTACTCCATTTTTTAGGCTGCTTTGGCAACTGGCACCTGGAAATTTTTGACCAAGTGAGGAACTGGTATAATATCCAAGAGGAGATGGGAGCAAGCCAGGATTTTTTTTTTCCCTCTCTTGTCATCAATAGCACTTTCCCTTTGACTCAAGACACCACTAGAATCTCTTCCTTCTGTGGTCCCAGTTCCTCTACCAGCTCCCCATCATGGTCTAACTGTTACTAAATGGATTCTTATTAAATGCCCTCTGGATTCTGGGAATAAACTTCATCCTACTGTCTTTCCAGACCAAGGGACAGAAATATCTTAGTGCTGTTTCTAGTCTCTGGATTGCCTCACTATTCCCTATTTGATTCTTTTCCTCTTTCACATCTAACCACTTCTTTTAATAAATTCCCTCTGTATGAAATGCCTAAAGGGGTTCTTTTTCTGACTGGACCATGACTGATAAATGGGATATAAAACAGATACATGCTTTAGGCTATTAGTGGAAAGGCAATGTCATGGCCCATACATTTTATCTGCACCATTAGTTCAATGTAGCTAAGACTTTCCCTGGTGACTCAGCAGTAAAGAATCTGTCTGCCAACCAGTAGACCTGGGTTTGAGCCCCGAGTTGGGAAGATCCCACGGAGAAGGAAATGGCAACCCATTCCAGTATTCTTGCCTGGGAAATCCCATGGAGAGAGTAGCCTGGTGGGCTACAGTCCATGGGGTTGCAAAAGAGTTGGACACAACTTAGCAATGAAACAACAACAACAAGACTATCAAATGGTTCAAAAACACCTAAAACTAGACAAAAACATAATATAATATATTATATATATAATATAATATAATATAAAAAAACATAATACTCTCAAATGAGAGTAAGGAGAAAAAAATAGCGAAGTTTGTCACTGACTCAGGATGGTCATTCAAATATATACCTCACATACTAATCTAGACAATGGAATTAAAATAAGATAAAATGAAACTGGCATATTGAATAACATGGTTAATAAACTGAAAAACAGAAGCTGTACTATTTTTGTAGTTGAGTCAGATTGCTCAAAGTAGAATCCTAACTCTTTGACATACCAACTATGGGAATTTGGGGAAAGTTTCTAAATCTTTGATGATTTATTCATCTCATCTATAAAATGGGGCTATTCATATTATCTGGACTTCCTTCTGGTGAAGTGGCAGAGAAAAGGAGGAGTTGGATATTGTGCCCCATAGAGCACACAGGCTCATAAAAAGAAAGGGAGGGCAAAGTGAAAGGTGGTAAAAAATGTAAAACAGACCCAAGGACTTTGAGGAGAGAAACAAAAATATGGTAAATTTCTCCCAGAGAAAACTTTTAAGGTGAAGTCATGGTTTTCTAGACATAATAGATGAAGACATGCATTTCAGGAAGAGAAAACAGATTTAAATACCAAGAGAAGAAGTAGTCATAAGTGTTCACTGGTGAGTTCTAGCAAACATTTAAGAATCATATAGCAAGTTTCTACAATCTCTTCAAGAAGAAAGAAGCAAAAATAATACTTTCTAACTTATTCTATGAGGAAAACATCACCCTAACCACAAGCAGACAAAGACATTATAAGAAAAGAAAACCACAGACCAACACTATAAATGCAAAATTGTTCAATAAAATACTAGTAAGTCAAATCCAACAATGAGGAAAAAGAATTACATACCACGACCAAGTACAATTTATCCTTGGTGACTCATTGGAAAAGACTCTGATGCTGGGAGGGATTGGGGGTGGGAGGAGAAGGGGACAAGAGAGGATGAGATGTCTGGATGGCATCACTGACTCGATGGACGTGAGTCTGGGTGAACTCTGGGAGTTGGTGATGGACAAGGAGGCCTGGCGTGCTGCAATTCATGGGGTCACAAAGAGTCGGACACGACTGAACGACTGAACTGAACTGAACTGATGCAAGTACGGTTCAGCATTAAAAAAAAATTAATATATTCTTTCACATCAACAGGATAAAGAAGAAAAGTCTTATGATCATATTAACAGATGCAGAAAAAGGCACTTTTACAAAATCCAACACCAACAGATGATAAAACTCTCAGCAAACTAATAATGGAGGGAGGATTCCTCAGTTTGATAAAAACATCCACAAGAAAACCTACATCTACAAAACAAACAAACAAACAAAAAACCTACATCTAACATCATATGTAATAGTGAACTAGAAACTTCCTCACTGATATTAGGATTAGGTAAAAATGTCCCCTCTCATCACTGCTTTTTAAATTTTTTTTAATAGGAGGATAATTGCTTTACAATGCTCTACAGTTTTGTGTACAACAATGTAAATCAGCTATCAGTTCAGTTCAGTTCAGTTCAGTCACTCAGTCATGTCCAACTCTTTGCAAAACCATGAACTGCAGCACACCAGGCCTCCATGTCCGTCATCAACTCCTGGAGCCTACCTAAACTCATTTCCATTGAGTCGGTGATTCCATCCAACCACCTCATCCTTTGTCATCCCCTTCTCCTCCTGCACTCAATCTTTCCCAGCATCAGGGCCTTTTCAAATGAGTCAGTTCTTTGCATCAGATGGCCAAAGTATTGGAGTTTCAGCTTCAACATCAGTCCTTCCAATTAACATTCAGGACTTATCTCCTTTAGGATGGATTGGTTGGCACTCTTTGCAGCCCAAGGGACTCTCAGGAGTCTTCTCCAACACCACAGTTCAAAAGCATCAATTCTTTGACACTCAACTTTCTTTACAGTCCAACTCTCACATCCCAGATGTTCAAGCTGGTTTTAGAAAAGGCAGAGGAACCAGAGATCAAATGCTAACATTTGCTGGATCATCAAAAAAAGCATGAGAGTTCCAGAAAAACACCTATTTCTGCTTTATTGACTATGCCAAAGCCTTTGACTATGTGGATCACAATAAACTGTAGAAAATTCTGAAAGAGATGGGAATACCACACCACCTAACCTGCCTTTTGAGAAACCTGTATGCAGGTCAGGAAGCAACAGTTAGAACTGGACATGGAACAACAGACTGGTTCCAAGTAGGAAAAGGAGTACGTTAAGGCTGTATATTGTCACCCTGCTTATTTAACTTATATGCAGAGTACATCATGAGAAATGGTGGGCTTGATGAAGCACAAGCTAGATTCAAGATTGCTGGGAGAAATATAAATAACCTCAGATATGCAGATGACACCATCCTTATGGCAGAAAGTGAAGAAGAACTGAAGAGCCTCTTGATGAAAGTGAAAGAGAAGAGTGAAAAAGTTGGCTTTGGAGAAATGTCTATTTAGTTCTTTGGCCCATTTTTTGATTGGGTCATTTATTTTTCTGGAGTTGAGCTGTAGGAGTTGCTTTTTTGAGATTAGTTGTTTGTCAGTTGCTTCATTTGCTATTATTTTCTCCCATTCTGAAGGCTGTCTTTTCACCTTGCTATTAGTTTCCTTTGATGTGCAGAAGCTTTTAAGGTAAATTAGGTCCCATTTGTTTATTTTTGCTTTTATTTCCAATATTCTGGGAGGTGGGTCATAGAGGATCCTGCTGTGATGTATGTCAGAGAGTGTTTTGCCTATGTTCTCCTCTAGGAGTTTTATAGTTTCTGGGCTTACATTTAGATCTTTAATCCATTTTGAGTTTATTTTTGTGTATGGTGTTGGAAAGTGTTCTAGTTTCATGCTTTTACAAGTGGTTGACCAGATTTCCCAGCACCACTTGTTAAAGAGATTGTCTTTAATCCATTGTATATTCTTGCCTTCTTTGTCAAAGATAAGGTGTCCATATGTGCGTGGATTTATCTCTGGGCTTTCTATTTTGTTCCACTGATCTATATTTCTGTCTTTGTGTCAGTACCATACTGTCTTGATGACTGTGGCTTTGTAGTAGAGCCTGAAGTCAGGTACCATTTCACACCAGTCAAAATGGCTGCGATCCAAAAGTCTACAAATAATAAATGCTGGAGAGGGTGTGGAGAAAAGGGAACCCTCTTACACTGTTGGTGGGAATGCAAACTAGTACAGCCACTATGGAGAACAGTGTGGAGATTCCTTAAAAAACTGGAAATAGAACTGCCTTATGATCCAGCAATCCTACTGCTGGGCATACACACTGAGGAAACCAGAAGGGAAAGAGACACGTGTACCCCAATTTTCATCGCATCACTGTTTATAATAGCCAGGACATTGAAGCAACCTAGATGTCCATCAGCAGATGAATGGATAAGAAAGCTGTGGTATATATACACAATGGAGTATTACTCAGCCATTAAAAAGAATACATTTGAATCAGTTCTAATGAGGTGGATGAAACTGGAGCCTATTATACAGCGTGAAGTAAGCCAGAAGGAAAAACACCAATACAGTATATTAACACATATATATGGAATTTAAAAAGATGGTAACAATAACCCTGTGTACGAGACAGCAAAAGAGACACTGATTTATAGATCAGTCTTATGGACTCTGTGGGAGAGGGAGAGGGTGGGAAGATTTGGGAGAATGGCATTGAAACATGTAAAATAGCATGTATGAAACGAGATGCCAGTCCAGGTTCAATGCTCGATACTGGATGCTTGGGGCTGGTGCACTGGGACAACCCAGAGGGATGGTATGGGGAGGGAGGAGGGAGGAGGGTTCAGGATGGGGAACGCAGGTATACCTGTGGCAGATTCATTTCGATATTTGGCAAAACTAATACAATATTGTAAAGTTTAAAAATAAAATAAAATTTAAAAATAAATAAATAAATAAAGGGGGAAAACTCAAAAGCACTAAGATAATACATAAATAAAACTTGAGAATCTAGAAAAAAAATAAATATAATCTTAAAAAAATAAAATTAAATTAAAAAAAAAACAAATTCTTAGAACCTGAAAAAAAAAAAAAAAGTTGGCCCAAAGCTCAGCATCCATAAAACTAAGATCATGGCATCTGGTCCCATCACTTCATGGCAAATAGATGGGAAAACAGTGGAAACAGTGGCTGACTTTATTTTTCTGGGCTCCAAAATCACTGCAGCTGGTGATTGCAACCATGAAATTAAAAGACACTTACTCCTTGGAAGGAAAGTTATGACCAACCTAGACAGCATATTAAAAAGCAGAGACATTACTGTGCCAACAAACGTCCGTCTAGTCAAGGCTACGGTTTTTCCAATAGTCATGTATGAATGTGAGAGTTGGACTATAAAGAAAGCTGAGTACTGAAGAACTGATGCTTTTGAACTGTGGTATTGGAGAAAACTCTTGAGAGTCCCTTGGACTGCAAGGAGATCCATCCAATCCATCCTAAAGGAGATCAGTCTTGGATGTTCATTGGAAGGACTGATATTGAAGCTGAAACTCCAGTACTTTGTCCACCTGATGGGAGAAGCTGACTCATTTGAAAAGACACTGATGCTGGGAAAGATTGAAGGCAGGAGAAGGGGACGACAGAGGATGAGATGGTTGGATGGCATCACTGACTCGATTGACATGGGTTTGGGTGGACCCCAGGAGTTGGTTATGGACAGGGATTCCTAGTGTGCTGCAGTTCATGGGGTCGCAAAAAGTCAGACATGACTGAGTGACTGAACTGAATTGAACTCACATCCATACATGACTACTGGAAAACCATAGCCTTGACTAGACATACTTTTGTTGGCAAAGTAATGTCTTTGCTTTTTAATATGCTCTCTAGGTTGGTCATAACTTTCCTTCCAAGGAGTAAGCATCTTTTAATCTCATGGCTGCAATCATCATCTGCAGTGATTTTTGAGCCCCAAAACCATAGAGTCTTTCATGTTTCCACTGTTTCCCCATCTATTTGCCATGAAGTGATGGAACCGGATGCCATGATCTTCGTTTTCTGAATGTTGAGCTTTAAGCTAACTTTTTCACTCTCCTCTTTCACTTTCATCAAGAGGCTCTTCAGTTCTTCTTCACTTGC
The DNA here is from genome assembly GCF_032452875.1 of Bos javanicus. Classification (NCBI taxonomy): domain Eukaryota; kingdom Metazoa; phylum Chordata; class Mammalia; order Artiodactyla; family Bovidae; genus Bos; species Bos javanicus. The sequence goes on along the minus strand of NC_083882.1, from coordinate 19,247,292 downwards.
TGCCGTAAGGGTGGTGTCATCTGCATATCTGAGGTTATGGATGCTTCTCCCAGCTTTTGATTCCAGCTTGTGCTGTATATTATCATCTTGCTTATTTAATTTACATGCAGAATACAGCATGCAAAATGCCTGACTGGATAAATCACAAGCTGGAATTAAGATTGCCTGGAGAAATATCAACAACCTCAGATATACAGCTAAAACCACCCTAATGACAAAAAGATGGGGGAAAAGATGGGGGGGAAAATGGACACAGTGCAGATATTCTTTTCTAGTGCCCCAAAACACTACAGATGGTGACTGCAGCCATGAAATTAAAAGACAGTTGCTCCTTGGAAGAAAAGCTGTGACAAAACTACTAAAAAGTAGATACATCACTCATTATCAGAGAAATGCAAATCAAAACCACTATGAGGTACCATTTCACTCCAGTCAGAATGGCTGCCATCCAAAAGTCTACAAGCAATAAATGCTGGAGAAGGTGTGGAGAAAAGGGAACCCTCTTACACTGTTGGTGGGTTGCAAACTAGTACAACCGCTATGGAGAACAGTGTGGAGATTCCTTAAAAAACTGGAAATAGGACTGCCTTATGATCCAGCAATCCCACTGCTGGGCATACACACTGAGGAAACCAGAATTCAAAGAGACATGTGTACCCCAATGTTTATCGCAGCACTGTTTATAATAGCCAGGACATGGAAGCAACCTAGATGTCCATCAGCAGATGAATGGATAAGAAAGCTGTGGTGTATATACACAATGGAGTATTACTCAGCCATTAAAAAGAATACATTTGAATCAGTTCTAATGAGGTGGATGAAACTGGATCCTATTATCAGAGTGAAGTAAGCCAGAAAGAAAAACACCAATACAGTATACTAATGCATATATATGGAATTTAGAAAGATGTTAACAATAACCCTGTATACGAGACAGCAAAAGAGACACTGATATATTGACAGTCTTTTGGACTCTGTGGGAGAGGGAGAGGGTGGGATGTTTTGGGAGAATGGCATTGAAACGTGTATAATATCATATATGAAACGAGTCACCAGTCCAGGTTCGGTGTACTGGGACGACCCAGAGGGATGGTATGGGGAGGTAGGAGGGAGGAGAGTTCAGGGCAGGGAACACAAGTGTACCTGTGGCGGATTCATCTTGAAATATGGCAAACCAATACATTATTGTTAAGTTAAAAAACAAAATAAAAAGTAGATACATCATTTTTCCAACAAAGACTTATATAGTCAAAGCTATGGTTTTTCCAGTAATCATGTTCAGATGTAAGATTTGGACCATAAAGAAGGCAGAGCACCGAAAAATTGATGCTTTTGAACTGTGATGTTTGAGAAGACTCTTGAGAGTCCTTTGGACAACAAGATCAAACCAGTCCATCCTAAAGGAAATCAACTCTGAATATTCATTAGCAAGACTGATGCTGAAGCTGAAGCACCAATACTTTGGCCACTTGATGCAAAGAGCCAACTCACTAGAAAAGACCCTGATCCAGGGAAAGATTGAGGGCAAGAGAAGGGGATGACAAAGGATGAGATGTTTGGATGGCGTCACCTACTCAATGGACATGAGTTTGAGAAAACTCTGGGAGATGGTAAAGGACAGGGAAGCCTGATGTGCGGCAATCCATGGGGTTCCAAAGAGTCAGACACAACTTAGCAACTGAAAAACAATAATAACACCATTTGTTAACACAACAACAACAAAAGAACAAAAAAACACATATTATCAGAAAGCCAAAGTAGTCAGTCAGTCAGTCAATTCAGTCGCTCAGTCATATCCAACTCTTTGAAAGCCCATGGACTGCAGTATGCCAGGCCTCCCTGTCCATCACCAACTCCCGGAGTTTACTCAAACTCATGTCCATTGAGTCGGTGATGCCATCCACCTCATCCTCTTTAATCCCCTTCTCCTCCTGCCTTCAATCTTTCCCAGCATCAGGGTCTTCTCAAATGAGTCAGTATTTCACATCAGGTGGCAAAAAATTTCAGCTTCAGCATCAGTCCTTCCAATGAATATTCAGGACTGATTTTCTTTAGGATGGACTACTTGGATCTCCATGCAGTCCAAGGGACTCAAGAGTCTTCTCCAATACCACAGTTCAAAAGCATCAATTCTTCTTTATAGTCCAACTCACATCCATGCATGACCACTGGAAAAACCATAGCCTTGAATAGATGGACATGTTGTTTAGATTGGTCATACCTTTTCTTCCAAGGAGCAAACGTCTTTTAATTCCATGGCTTCATTCACCATCTGCAGTGATTTGGGTGCTCTCCAAAAATAAAGTTTCTCATTGTTTCCACTGTTTCTCCATCTATTTCGCCTTGAAGTGATGGGACCAGATGCCATGATCTTAGTTTTCTGAATGTTGAGCTTTCAGCCAACTTTTTCACTCTTCTCTTTCATTTTAATCAAGAGGCTCTTTAGTTCTTCTTCACTTTCTGCCATAAAGGTGGTGTCATCTGAGATTATTGATATTTCTCCTGGCAATCTTGATTCCAGCTTGTGCTTCCTTCAGCCCAGAATTTCTCTTGATGTACTCTGCATATAAGTTAAATAAGCAGGGTGACAATATACAGCCTTGACATGCTCCTTTCTCTATTTGGAACCAGTTTGTTTTTCCACAACCAGTTCTAACTGTTGCTTTCTGACCTGCATACAGGTTTCTCAAGAGGCAGGTCAGGTGGTCTAGTATTCCCATATCTTTCAGATTTTCCCACAGTTTGTGGTGATCCACACAGTCTGACTTTGGCTTAGTCAGTAAAGCAGAAGTAGATGTTTTTCTGGAACTCTCTTAGTTTTTTGATGATCCAGTGAATGTTGGCAATTTGATCTCTGGTTCCTCTGCCTTTTCTAAAACCAGCTTGAAGTTCATGGTTCATATATTGTTGAAGCCTGGCTTGAGCATTACTTTACTAAGATATGAGATGAGTACAATTGTGTGGTAGTTTGAGCATTCTTTGGCATTGCCTTTCTTTGGGATTGGAATGAAAACTGCCCTTTTCCAGTCCTGTAGCCATTGCTGAGTTTTCCAAATTTGCTGGCATACTGAGTGCAGCACTTTCACAGCATAATCTTTCAGGATTTAAAATAGCTCAACTCTAATTCCATCACCTCTGCTAGGTTTGTTCACCTCTGCTATGAACAAAGTGATGCTTCCTAAGGCCCACTTGACTTCACATTCCAGGATTTCTAGCCCCAAGTGAGTGATCACACCATGGTAATTATCTGGGTCATGAAGATCTTTTTTGTACAGTTCTTCTGTGTATTCTTGCCACCTCTTTTTCATATCTTCTGCTTCTGTTAGGTCCCTACCATTTCTGTCCTTTATTGAGCCCATCTTTGCATGAAATATTCCTTTGGTGTCTCTAATTTTCTTGAAGAGATCTTTAGTCTTTCCCATTCTTTAGTCTCCTCTATTTCTTTGCGCTGATCACTGAGAAAGGCTTTCTTATCTCTCCTTGCTATTCTTTGGAACTCTGCATTCAGATGCTTATATCTTTCCTTTTCTCCTTTGCTTTTCACTTCTCTTCTTTTCACAGCTATTCAGACAGCCATTTTGCTTTTCTGCATTTCTTTTTCTTGGGGATGGTCTTGATTCCTGTCTCCTGTACAGTGTAATGAACCTCTGTCCGTACTTCATCATGCACTCTGTCTATCAGATCTAGTCCCTTAAATCTATTTCTCACTTCCACTGTATAATCATAAGGGATTTGATTTAGGTCATACCTGAATGGTCTACTGTTTTTCTGTACTTTCTTCAATTTATGTCTGAACTTGGCAATTAGGAATTCATGATCTGAGCCACAGTCAGCTCCCAGTCTTGTTTTTGCTGACTGTATAGAGCTTTTCTACGTTTGGCTGCAAAGAATATAATCAATCCAATTTCCATGTTGACTATCTGGTGATGTCCATGTGTAGAGCCTTCCCTTGTAGTATTGGAAGAGGGTGTTTGCTATGATCCATCCATTCTCTTGGGAAAACTCTATTAGCCTTTGTCCTGCTTCATTCTGTACTCCAAGGCCAAATTTGTCTGTTAATCCAGGTGTTTCTTGACTTCTTACTTTTGCATTCCAGTCCCCTATAATGAAAAGGACATCTTTTGGGGTGTTATTTCTAAAAGGTCTTATAGGTCTTCATAGAACCATTTAACTTAAGCTTCTTCAGTGTTACTGCTCGGGGCACAGACTTGGATTGCTGTAGTATGGATATACAAACAAAATTAAAAGTGTAGTTTTAAAGACCCCAAAATCCTAAATAGAATAGAACAGTCTTATGGACTCTGTGGGAGAGGGAGAGGGTGGGAAGATTTTGGAGAATGGCATTGAAACATGTAAAATGTCATGTAAGAAATGAGTTGCCAGTCCAGGTTCGATGCGCGGTACTGGATGCTTAGGGCTAGTGCACTGGGACGACCCAGAGGGATGGTATGGGGAGGGAGGAGGGAGGAGGGTTCAGGATGGGGAACACATGTATACCTGTGGTGGATTCATTTTGATATTTGGCAAAACTAAAACAATTATGTAAAGTTTAAAAATAAAATAAAATTTTAAAAAAATACAGAAATAACAATATTAAACATCCACAAGAACAGAGCAGAAAACAGAACCAACAAGAGAACAAATCAAAGCATAGAAATAATGATAAATGTTTTCCTAGGATCTTAGTTGTCAGTGTCCTTTACCCTGTTATGAGCCACAGCCCATCTCTGCCTCCCTAAGAGGCCCTCTGATGCTGAACATGTCTGGTCTCTGTACCTGTGTGGGGACAGTGTAGACTCCCCTGTGTGCTTGCTTTCAATGTCAACAGTTGCCAGAGCTAGTGTTTCCGTATGTGTGAACACTCATGTCCTTTTATATATCCCATAGACAGAATTTACCTAACTGATAATGTCAATTTATTCTGAAACTTGTGTAACTGATAGAAAGATTTTTGATCCTCTTCCTTAGTCATTCTACCCCTTGAACTGAATTGTTGTTCTTATCCCCACCTCTGTATGTGGGCCATCACGGGAGTCTGTTCCCAAGGCTTCCCTGGATAATATTGGTCTGCCTCAGTGAGGAAGAGTGTGGAAGTGGTGCAGTTGTTTGGATCACAGGAATTCCAACAGTGCCTGGTGCACAGAGAAGCCAGTGGCCACATGTGAGAAAGATACGGCTCTATTAGGAGGCTTTTCTAGACTCTAGCAGCAGTCACTCAAATGGCCTCCCTGGCTGGTCCTTCGCTATCGCACAGCTGCCAGCAGTGGCAAGTGGTGTGAGAGGGGCTACAGTGGTCACTTCACCCCTGCATGTGACTTAGAAGTAGTGTCCTGCTTCCATGGCCACTTGTTTTTTTTTTTTTTTTTTCCAAAGGCATTCCTTATTGTATATTTCCTCCCTCTCATTCCCTCAGCTGTCTCTCTGAAGTCAACAGCAGTCTTTTCCCTGGGATTGCTCTCCAATCCCCACACTCCAGATCCCAGCTCCAGTGGGCAACTGTGGACACTCATCTCAGTCTGAGGTATGTAGGGTCACAGCACTGATTGTGTGGTTCTCACTCTATTCAGACTGACAGCTCAGCTGCCTCACTCTCCTTTGACAGCCTCAAATGCTTCCCTTCTGTCCAAACTGATTTCCCTGGGTGTGTGAGTCTCACTCTTGCTTCAGCTCCCTTACCCTCCAGTCCTACTTACTCTCCTCCTCTGTCTCCTTTCTTTCATCCTATTCAGTCATGCATGGATCCACATATTCCTTTCCAGAGGTCAAGGATTCCTGCTAGTAATCAGCCTGCGTTCTGTGAAGATTATTGTGTCCGTAGATGTATTTCTGATGTAGTCATGGAGAGAGATGCACTTCACACCCACCCACTTCTCCACCATCTTGATTCCCCTCATTACTTCTCTTTAATATTGCACTGGAAGACCTAGCTAATGCAATAAGACCAGAAAAGTAAGTAAAGGATAAGTACATTGAGAAGTAAAAAGGAAACTGTCTTGGTTTTCAGGGGACTTAATCCCTTGCATAGAAAATCTGAAGAGACTTTTAGAAACTGCTAGAACTAGTAAGCAATGATAGTATGGTTGTAGGGTTTAAAAGGTTAATATACATAAGTTAATGTTTTCCTGGATACTAGTAATGAACTAGTGGAATTTGAAATTTAAAATGCATTACCATTTACTTTGAAAGAAAGTGAAAGTCACTCAGTTGTGTCCAGCTCTTTGCAACCCCATGAACTATACGGTCCATGAAATTCTCCAGGCCAGAATACTGGAGTGGGTAGCCTATCCTTTCTCCAGGGAATCTTCCCAACCCAGGAATCAAACTGGGGTCTCCTGTATTGCAGGCAGATTCTTTAACAACTGAGCTATCAGGGAAGCCCATCATTTACCTTAGCACCCTTAAAAGGGAAACATTTAGTTAGAAAGCTAATAAAATATGTAGAAGGTCTATTTGAAGAAAACTACAAAACTCTGATGAGAGAAATCAAAGAAGAATTCAATAAATGGAGACATTTTTCATGGAAACCAGTACTTGATATCATCAAGAAAACCAAACATGATCTATAGGTTGAACACCATTCCAATCAGAATCTTGCAACTTATTTTATACAATTGACAAACTGATTCTAAATTTATGCAGAGAAACAAAAGCCCCAGAAAAACCAAGTCAACACTGAAGAACAAAGTTGGAGGATTGATACTACTTGACTACAAGACTTACTATAAATCAATTGTAATCAAGAGTGTCATATTGGTAAGAGATAAGACAAAGATATCAGTAGAAAAGAATAGAGAGCTGATGGATAACAGAGCAAGGAAAAATATCAGTAGCATTTCTTCAAACCAATAACAGTTTTATCTCTTAATATCTTTGTTTACAACAGAAACAAAAGCAACATTATAATTAGAAGTAATCCTAGCAAAAGTTATTTTATATTTTTATGGACAAAATTATAAAACATTATTAAACTACATTAAAGATAACCTAAATAATTGGAAATGCACACTGTGTTCATTGATGAGAAAATTCTATTATTAAAATAATTCCTCCTCTAATTTATTTCATTTCCAAGAAAATTTTTTGACAAGTTGATCCCAAATTAATTCAGACAAGTAAAAGGTAAAGATAAATTTAGAGAAGCAGAGAAATATGGGATTTTGTGTGCCTATATAAATTACTGTAAAACTATGTGAATTTTTATAGTATTATGTTATTTGTATATAAATATAATTACACTGAAACAAACTCAGAAACAGAAATATATGTATATGAAACTATGGTATATCACAGAGCCAGAACTACAAAACAGCAGAGAAATAATAGACTATTCATAGAAATCATGACAAAAAAAACAAGTTTATCAATAAAAAGGGAAAAAAAAAACCTGCCTAAAATGACATATGGAAATAAATCCCAAGTAGATTTTAAAATCATATATGAGAAAAAACTTGAAATTTTTTGAATTTTGAGGATACAGAAAAAGATATCTATGACATGTAGTTATGAAAAGATTTATTAAATAAGACATTAAAAGGACAAAATATAAAGTGATAAAACCACCCACATTACATCTAAAAACTTTTGAATGACACAAGGCTTCATCAAAGTACAAGATAAGATTCAGCCTAGAAGAATATATTTATAATACCTAAAACCTACAAAGCATTTGTGAACAGGTTGTTCAAATGTATGTGTATTTACACACCACAACAAATAAATAATAAAATACAAATAAACTGATAGAAAAAACGCAAAAAATATAGGCAATCTATTTACAGGAAAAAACAACATTGTAAAAACTTTTATTTGGATTTCAAGGAAATGTAAGTGTTTTTTTAAAAAGCAATGAACATCAAGTGTTGGTAGGGATATAAGAAATTATACTAATCATTCATTGCTGTTAACCATGCAACTTGTTAAAATTTCCTTAAAGGTCACTCTTACAATGTTCTAGTAAAATTCCACTACTAGATACATCTTCAGAGATATAAATATGTACCCGAAAGGAAATATGAAAGAAATATTTACTATTAACAGTAATGAAAAATTTGCTGAATTGATAAACAAACTATGATTTTTAAATGTAATGGATTGGTACACAGAAATTTAAAATATGTCTTTTTCAATATGTTTTAAAATATAATGCTTTTTTCCCCCAAAATCTAAGGACATAAAACAATAGAAGATTGCTGCAAATGTATTGAAAGTATACAACCTTCATTTTGGGTTGGTGAATCTATCTAGGGCAGTAAAGAGAAAAGAATGTGTTAAAAGTCTTTAGCAGTACCTGTAAAAAATTATTTCTTTCAAAGATGTATAAAGAAAACTTTTATCTGAAAAACAAAGCAGAGTGCTAACATAATCTAAACCTGTGTACTTAGGGCTGTTATATGATTTTCAGCCCTTTTGTGTATGTTTGAAACAGTTATGAATAGCAAAAATGTAGATTTTTATAAACTTAATGATTGGTTATAATACATACATAATAATCACTGACAATCCATAATTCAAACTGGAATATAAGAGTATTATATCAATCTGCATCTAACTATATGATCAGAATATAATCACAAGAATATGATCCATTCCTTACAGACACTTCTCTCCTCCCATAAAAGAATCCTGTGTTTTCCATTCTTTTATGTCCCTTATTATACAGCTTTATCACATTACTATGTATTTATAAAAGAAATATATTTTTAAATTTTAGATGTTTTATTTATATACCATAGGCATTACTTAGCCATTATGAAAATCTAAACATATTTCAAAATATTGATATTATTTAGAATATATTTTCTAGCCACATGGAATTAAACTATACTAAATTAAAAAAAAAAATTTGCCCTCCTCAAATCCAGTTATGTGAAAATTAAACAATATACTTAGAAATAAATTACAATTCAAGGAATATTTTTTCTTAATTTTTTTAAATTTTATTTTATTTTTAAACTTTACAAAATTGTATTAGTTTTGCCAAATATTGAAATGAATCTGCCACAGGTATACATGTGTTCCCCATCCTGAACACTCCTCCCTACTCCCTCCCCCTACCATCCCTCTGGGTCGTCCCAGTGCACCAGCCCCAAGCATCCAGTATCGTGCATCGAACCTGGACTGGCAACTCATTTCATACATGATATTATACATGTTTAAATGCCATTCTCCCAAATCTTCCCACCCTCTCCCTCAAGGAATATTTTTAAAAATCATGTTGATTTATGGCAAAAGCCACAACAATATTATAAAGTAATTAACTTAAAATTGAAATAACCTTAAAATTGAAAAAAGTTAAATATTTTGAACTGAATTATGAAGCTATATATAAAATATATAATATTTAAATACATGTCAAATACACTGAGAGCAGTGCTTTGAGGGAAATTATTAGCTTTGTGTGCTTATAGTTTTTTGAACAGGAAGAAAGTCAGTGTCTTAAGCTCTATACACACTATCAGTAAAGAATCTGCCTTCGATGCAGGAGATCCAGGTTTGATCCCTGGGTTGGGAAGATCTTCTGGAGAAGGAAATGGCAACCCACCCCAGTATTCTTGTCTCCCCTCTCCATGGGGAGAGGAGCCTGGCAGGCTGCGGTTCATGGGGTCAAAAGAGTTGGACACGACTTAGTGATTAACCACCACACTAATCTGAAAAAGAACAGCACATCAATCTACACAAAGTAAAAGGAAGCAAATAATAAAGATAAGATAAATAAATAAATATTAGATAAATTAATGAATTTGAACACAACAGAAAACAATAGACTCAAATGTTTCCTTATAGGATAAACAAAATTGATAAAATATCAATTCTGATAAAGAGAGAAATATAAATTTCTATTCAGTTCAGTTCAGTTCAGTTCAGTCACTCAGTTGTGTCTGACTCTTTGCAACCCCATGAATCGCAGCATACCAGGCCTCCCTGTCCATCACCAACTCCCAGAGTTCACTCAGACTCATGTCCATCGAGTCAGTGATGCCATCCAGCCATCTTATCCTCTGTCGTCCCCTTCTCCTCTTGCCCCCAATCCCTCCCAGCATCAGAGTCTTTTCCAATGACTCAACTCTTCGCATGAGGTGGCCAAAGTACTGGAGTTTCAGCTTTACCATCATTCCTTCCAAAGAAATCCCAGGGCTGATCTCCTTCAGAATGGACTGGTTGGATCTCGTTGCAGTCCAAGAGACTCTCAAGAGTCTTCTCCAATACCACAGTTCAAAAGCATCAATTCTTCAGCACTCAGCCTTCTTCACAGTCCAACTCTCACATCCATACACGACCACAGGAAAAACCATAGCCTTGACTAGACGAACCTTTGTTGGCAAAGTAATGTCTCTGCTTTTGAACATGCTCTCTAAGTTGGTCATAACTTTCCTTCCAAGGAGTAAGCGTCTTTTAATTTCATGGCTGCAGTCACCATCTGTAGTGATTTTGGAGCCAATAAAAATAAAGTCTGACTGTTTCCACTGTTTCCCCATCTATTTCCCATGAAGTGAAAGTTTCTATTAACGGATATGAGAAAGGAACATCACTTCAGACCTATTAGACATCAAAAATAAAAGGAAATGTTATGAACAGTGTTACACTAAAAATTAGGCAAAATTTAAATAAAATAGTAACTCCCTAAAACATAGAAATTACCAAACTTAAGAGAAAAAATAAAATTATTAATAATTTTATACTATTTAAGAAATTTGGCCCTTGATTTAAACCCTATACACAAAGAAAACCATAAGTTTCTCAAATGGCTTCTCTGGTGAATTCTCCAACAATTTTAAGAAGCAATAGCATCAGTTATAGAAATAATCTTCAAGAAAACTAAAAAATGACAACATAAATTTTTGGAAAATCATAGAAAATAATTTTTATAATCTTGAGGTAGTCAGAGATTTCTTAAGCAGGATCACAAAAGGCTAATTATAAAAGAAAAATTAGATAAATCAGACTTCATAAAAGTTAAGATTTCCTATATATAATAAGACAAAATTAAAGTCTGCAATACATATATCAAAAAAGGACTCAAATTCAGAATACATGAAAAGCTCCTGTAAATCAAAAATAAAAATAATATTGAAAATCTCATAGAAAAATAGGGAACAAGTTAAACAGATAACTAACAAAGAATATATTCAAAAGGTCAATTTACAAAAGAAATATAGAAACATGTATATGTACAACAAGTATGTTAATATGTATAAGTGAATCACTCTGCTGTACACTTGAAACAGAATATTGTTAATCAACTATACTCCAATATAAAATAAAAAGGAAAATAAATAACAATTAACCTAATAAAATATATGTATATAGGTGGCAAATAAGTATATGAAAAGATATTCAACATCATTAGCCATTTAGGAAATGCAAGTTAAAACTAAAATAAGAAATCACTCCTCAGATCAGATTAGTCGCTCAGTAGTGTCCGACTCTGCAACTCCATGAATCACAGAACGCCAGGCCTCCCTGTCCATCACCAACTCCCGGAGTTCACTCAGACTCATGTCCATCGAGTCAGTGATGCCATCCAGCCATCTTATCCTCTGTCGTCCCCTTCTCCTCCTGTCCCAAATCCCTCCCAGCATCAGAGTCTTTTCCAATGAGTCAACTCTTCTCATGAGGTGGCCAAAATACTGGAGTTTCAGCTTTAGCATCATTCCTTCCAAAGTAATCCCAGGGCTGATCTCCTTCACAATGGACTGGTTGGATCTCCTTGCAGTCCAAGGGACTCTCAAGAGTCTTCTCCAACACCACAGTTCAAAAGCATCAATTCTTCGGGACTCAGCCTTCTTCACAGTCCAACTCTCACATCTATACACGACCACAGGAAAAACCATAGCCTTGACTAGACGGACCTTTGTTGGCAAAGTAATGTCTCTGCTTTTGAATATGCTATCTAGGTTGGTCATAACTTTCCTTCCAAGGAGTAAGCGTCTTTTAATTTCATGGCTGCAATCACCATCTGTAGTGACTTTGGAGCCCAGAAAAATAAAGTCTGACACTGTTTCCACTGTTTCCCCATCTTTTCCCAAAAAGTGGTGGGACCGGATGCCATGATCTTCATTTTCTGAATGTTGAGCTTTAAGCCAACTTTTTCACTCTCCACTTTCACTTTCATCAAGAGGCTTTTGAGGTTCTCTTCACTTTCTGCCATAAAGGGTGGTGTCATCTGCATATCTGAGGTTATTGATATTTCTCCTGGAAATCTTGATTCCAACTTGTGTTTCTCCCAGTCCAGCGTTTCTCATGATGTACTCTGCATCACTCCTACACACCAACAAAATGGCAAACATTTAAAAATAATAATGACACCAAATGATGGCAAGCATGTTTAAAAACTCATACATTGTTGCTTGAAATGTAAAATAGCACAGCTACTTTGGAAAACAGCTTGGAAATCTGTTGTAACACTAAACATGTAATTACCATAAAACCCAGCAACTGTACCCTTAAGTCACACAGTTGGGGCTGACTCTTTGTCACCCATGGACTGTGTAGCTCATCAGACTCCTCTTTCCACAAATTCTCCAGACAAGAGATCTGGAGTGGGTAGTCATTCCCTTTTCTGGGGGATCTTTCTGACTCAGAGACCTAACCCAGCTCTCCCATATTGCAGTCAGATCCTTTACCATCTGAGCCACCAGGTATATTGATGATTACCTTGAATATAAATGGATTAACTGCTCCAATCAAAAGACACAGACTGGCTGAATGGATACAAGCACAAGGCCTGTATCAAGAGATCCACTTTAGACCTAGGGACACATACAGTTTGAAAATGAGGGAATGGAAAAATATTTTCCATGTAATTGGAAATCAAAAGAGCACTGCAATAGCAATACTCATATCAGACAAAATACACTTTAAAATAAAGTCTGCTACCAGAGATGAGGAAGGATATTACATAACGATCAAGAGATCAATCCAAAAAGAAAATATAATATTTGTGAGTATTTATGCTCCCAACATAGCAGCACCTCAGTATATAAGACAAATGCTAAGAGCCATAAAAGGGGAAATCAGCAGTAACACAAAAATAGTCGGGAATATAACACCCCTTTAACACCAATGAACAGAACATCCAGACAGAAATTTAACAAGAAATCACAAGTTTTAAATGACATATTAGACCAGATATAATTAACTGACATTTATAGGACATTCCATCCAAATGCAGCAGAATACACATTCTTCTCAAGTCCACATGGAACATTCTCCAGGATAGATCACATCTTGGGTCACAAAACAAACCTTGATAAATTTAATAAAATTAATTGAAATCACCTTTCCCAACCACAGTGCTTTGCAATTAGAAATCAATTACAGAAAAGAAACTAAAAACACAAACACATGCAGGCTAAACAATATGCTGCTAAATAACCAGTGGATCACTGAAGAATTCAAAGAGAAAAATTTTTAAAAATACCTAGAAAAATATGACAAGGAAAAGCCCAATGACCTAAAATCTATGGGATGTACTAAAAGTAGTTATAAGAGAGAAGCAATTCTCCTACATATGAACCTTCAAGTTGCCTACATTCAAAGATGAGAATGTGCATTTTACCAGCTTCAGGCATGAGAAAAATTGCTGTTTGTTTTATGTCTCCTATCACTGAAGATTCTTTAGCTCTACTGTCTCCAACCTGCTCTCCTTCCTCTAGTCAGTAACTGTTCCAGCCTCTTCACTCAGTGTCAACAACCCCTGTACGCCAGCTGTTGTACTGTACTTTTCAAGGTACTGTACTGTAAGATGACAATGGTTTACTTTTTGTGTGCTCATTTCTTTTTAATGTATTATTTATGTAAAAAGTATTTTAAACCTATTACAGCATAGTACTATGTAGTTGCTTGTGTTAATTAGGTACATAGGTTAACTTTGTTGGATTTATGAACAAATTATATTTATGAATGTACTTTTAAAATGGAAAATATTCATGTATAGGGGACTTACTCTACAATCTTACCTCAAGAGAGAAGAAAAATCTCAAATAAACAAACTTAAAACACCAGCAACTAATGAGAGTAGAGCAAGCGCAACTCAAATTTAGTAGAATGAAAGAAATTATAAAGATAGGAGCAGAAATAAATGAAAAGCAAACAAAGGAAACAATAGCAAATATCATTAAAACTAAAAGCTGATTCTTTGAGCATAAAACAATATTGATAAATTTTTACCCAGACTCATCAAGAAAAATAGGGAAAGGATGTAAATAAATAAAATTATAAATGAAAAAGAAGTTATAATTGATACTGCAGAAATACAAAGGATCACACAAGACTACTAAAAGCCACTATGCCAATAAAATGGACAACCTGGAAAAAAATTGGAAAAATTCTTAGAAAGATACAGCCTTCTAAGACTGAACCAGGAAGAAATAGAAAATATGAAGTGAGCAATCACCAGAACTGAAATTGAAACTGTGATAAAAAATCCTCCAACAAAAGTCCAGGAACAGATGGCTTCACAGGTGAGCTCTATCAAACACTTAGAAAAGAATTAACACCAACTTTTCTGAAACTCTTTCAAAAAACTACAGGGAAAGGAATACTCCTATGCTCACCATCACCTGAATACCAAAACCAGAAAAAGATATTACACACACACACACACACACACACACAAATGAAAATTACAGGCCTATATCACTTATAAACATAGATGTAAGAATTCTCATAAAACTACTAGTAAACAGAATCCAACAACATATTATGAGGATTACACACCATGATCAAGTGGGATTTATCCGAAGAATGCAAAGATTCTTCACGACACACAAATCAAAGTGATACTAACACAAATTGAAAAATAAAGATAATGATCATCACAATAGATGCAGAAAAGGCTTTTGATAAAATTCAACAAATATTTATGATAAAAACCCTTGAAAAACTGGGCATATACCTCAGCATACACAACAAACCCACACAAACATCATTCTCAATGGTGAAAATCTGAAAGCATTTCCTTTAAGATTAGGAACAAGACAAGGATGTCCACTCTTGCCACTATTAATCAACATAGTTTGGAAGTCCTAGCCAAGGCCTTAACAAAAGAAAAAGAAATAAAAGGAATTCAGATTGCAAAAGAAGAAGTAAAACTGTCACTGTTTGCAGATGACATGATATTATTCATAGAAAACCCTAAAAATCCAACCAGAAAACTACTAGAGTTAATCAATGAATTTGGTAAAGTTGCAGGATACAAAATTAAGACACAGAAATCCCTCGCAGTCCTATTTACTAACAATGAAAGATCAGAAACAGAAATTAAGAGAAGTATCTCATTTATCATTGCATCAAAAAGAATGAAATACTTAAGAATAAACCTACCTAAGGAGACAAAAGACCTGTATTCAGAAAACTATAAAATTCTGATGAAAGAAATCAAACATGACATAAATAGATTGAGAGAGATACCATGCTCCTGGATTGGAAGACTCAATATTGTGAAAATGACTATACTACCCAAAGCAATCTAATGATTCAGTGCAGTCCCTATAAAATTTCCAATGGCATTTCTCATAGATTTAGAACAGAAAGCTTTACAAATAGTATGGAAGCACAAAAGACCTCAAAGAGCCAAAGTAATCATGAGAAAGAAAAATGGGGAAGGAGGAATCATCTTTCTTGACTTCTGCTTACACTACAAAGCTACTGTCATCAAAACAGTATGGTACTGGCACAAAAATAGAAATACAGATCAAAGGAACAAAATAGAAAGCCCAGAGATAAACCCAAGCATCTATGGGCACCTTAATCTATGACAAAGGAGGCAATATTATATGATGGAGAAAAGACAGTCTCTTCAATAAGTGGTGCTGAGAAAACTAGACAGCTACATATAAATGAATGAAATTAGAATACTCCCTAACTCTATATACAAAATAAAATTAAAATGGGTTAAAGACCTAAATGTAAATTTGGGCACTATAAAACTCTCAGAGAAAAACATAGAACACTCTTTGATGTAAATCACAATAAGATCTTTCTTGATCCACCTCCTAATGTAAAGAAAATTAAAATTAAAATAAACAAATGGGAGCTAATTAAACTTGGAAGCTTTTGCACACCAAAAGAAACCACAAATGAAACAAAAAGATCACCCTCAGAATAGGAGAAAATATTTGCAAACTATGCAAATGACACAGGATTAATCTCCAAAATGCACAAACAGCTCCTGCAGTTCAACATCAAAAATACAAATAACCCAATCAAAAACTGGGCAGATCTAAATAGACATTTCTCCAAAAAAGACCCACACATGGCCAACAAGCACACAGAAAAATGCTCAACATCACTAGTTAATAAAGAAATACAAATCAAAATACAATGAAGTATCACCTCATACTGGTCAGAATGGCCATTATCAAAAGAAATCTACAAGAATAAACACTGCAGAGAGTGTAGAGAAAAGGAAGACTTCTACAGTGTTGGTACGAACATAAATTGGTACATCCACCATGGAGAACAGCATGGAGCATCCTTTAAAATCTACCATATTGCCCAGAATGGAGCCTTTTTAATAAAAATACCACATGACCCAGCAATCCTACTCCTGAGAATATGTCTGAAGAAAACCATAATTCAAAAAGACACATACACCCCATTGTAGCACTATCTATAATAAACCTAAATGTCTATCAGCAGAGGAAAGATAAAAACAACATGGTACATATATACCTGGAATATTTTTCAGAATTAAAAGAACAAAATAATGCCATTTTTTTCTAGTGTCTAGCAATATATACCTAGAAATTGTCATACAGAGTGAAGTCAGAGAGAGACAGATAAATGCCATCTGATATTGCTTATATGTGGAATTTAAAAAAAAGGGAGGGGTGCAAATGAATTTATTTACAAAACAGAGTCATGGATATAGAAAACAAAATTATGGTTACCAAGGGCTAAGAGGGGGAATAAATTGGAAGATTGGGACTGACATATACACACTACTATATATCTGAGAAACTTCATGGTTTTTCTTGCTTTTTTAAAAAACTGGCTTGTCTTTTAAAATTTTTATTGAAGTATAGCTGATTTACAATGTTGTGTTTATTTCAGATGTACAGCAAAGTGAATCAGTTATACATATACATATATCCACTTACTTTTTAAAAACACTATTTTCCCATACAGACCATTACAGAGTATTGAGTAGAGTTCCCTGTGCTATACATTAGGTTCGAATCCTTTTTTAAAAAAAGTAAGTGGATATATGTATATGTATAACTGATTCACTTTGCTGTATATCTGAAATAAACACAAATTGTAAATCAGCTATACTTCAGTAAAAATTTTAAAAGACAAGCCAGTTTTTTAAAAAAGCAAGAAAAATCATGATGTTTCTCAGATAAAAATATCCTTTTATTAGATGGATGAAGTTAGCTATGGGGAAAGCATTCTAGAAATGACAGATATGAAAGATAAAAAAGCAAACAGCATGAATATGAAGTCTGAAGAATCAGTGCACCACCTTTTATTATAATTTTGTCAGCAGTGGGGACAGTTCAGTTCAGTTCAGTTGCTCAGTTGTGTCCGACTCTTTGCGACCCCATGAATGGCAGCACGCCAGGTCTCCCTGTCCATCACCAACCCCCGTAGTTCACCCAGACTCATGTCCATCGAGTCGGTGATGCCATCCAGCCATCTCATCCTCTGTCGTCCCCTTCTCCTCCTGCCCCCAATCCCTCCCAGCATCAGAGTCTTTTCCAATGACTCAACTCTCCACATGAGGTGCCCAAAGTACTGCAGTTTCAGCTTTAGCATCCTTCCTTCCAAAGAAATCCCAGGGCTGATCTCCTTCAGAATGGACTGGTTGGATCTCCTTGCAGTCCAAGGGACTCTCAAGAGTCTTCTCCAACACCACAGTTCAAAAGCATCAATTCTTCAGTACTCAGCCTTCTTCACAGTCCAACACTCACATCCATACATGACCACTGGAAAAACCATAGCTTTGACTAGACGGACCTTTGTTGGCAAAGTAATATCTCTGCTTTTCAATATGCTATCTAGGTTGGTCATAACTTTTCTTCCAAGGAGTAAGTGTCTTTTAATTTCATGGCTGCAGTCACCATCTGCAGTGATTTTGGAGCCCCAAAAAATAAAGTCTGACACTGTTTCCACTGTTTCCCCCATCTATTTCCCATGAAGTAATGGGACCAGATGCCATGATCTTCATTTTCTGAATATTGAGCTTTAAGCCAACTTTTTCACTCTCCACTTTCACTTTCATCAAGAGGCTTTTTAGTTCCTCTTCACAGAATCTGAAGTTGAATGGTTCTATGAAGACCTACAAGACCTTCTAGAACTAATACCCAAAAAAGATGTCCTTTTCATTATAGGGGACTGGAATGCAAAAGTAGGAAGTCAAGAAACACCTGGAGTAACAGGTGTTACTTGGCCTTGGAATATGGAATGAAGCAGGGCAAAGACTAACAGAATTTTGCCAAGAAAATGCACTGGTCATAGCAAACACCCTCTTCCAACAACACAAGAGAAGACTCTACACATGGACATCACCAGATGGTCAACAGTGAAATCAGATTGATTATATTCTTTGCAGCCAAAGATGGAGAAGCTCTATACAGTCAGCAAAAACAAGACCAGGAGCTGACTGTGGCCCAGACCATGAACTCCTTATTGCCAAATTCAGATTGAAATTGAAGAAAGTAGGGAAAACCACTAGACCATTCAGGTATGACCTAAATCAAATCCCTTATGATTATACAGTGGTAGTGAGAAATAGATTTAAGGGCCTAGATCTGATAGAGTGCCTGATGAACTATGGAATGAGGTTCGTGACATTGTACAGGAGACAGGGATCAAGACCATCCCCATGGAAAAGAAATGCAAAAGATCAAAATGGCTGTCTGGGAAGGCCTTACAAATAGCAGTGGGGACAGGTCAAACCAAAACCAAGGGCATGGCACCTAAGTATTCAATATAAATGTTATCCTTGTGATGCTTGTCATTATGAAGTCTGCTCCCCTCCCGCACTTCTTGCAACTCTTTGAGCCTCTGCCCTACCTCAGTGAGCAAGCTCCTTCCTTAATAGGATATTGGTGAAATATTTTCTTCAATCATGAAGAAAGTGACTATAAATATTTATTGTATCTGAAAACTTTTAAACAACAGAGCTTTTAATTCACATGTCAAAAAGGAATATGTTTTCTCTATTAGCTGTTTCTAAATTGAGCTTTCCACACTGAAGAAAAACTCACAAAGAAAATTCTATAAAATGTCCCTGAAAATCTATTTCAAACTGTCCTGAGACTTGCTAGACAGCAAGCTCAACATAAAATTTTAGAAAAAAAGAGAGAGAGAGACAAGTTTCAATCCTCTGGAAAGTAAAAAATAAATTTCTCATCATCCATTTATATTATTAATAATTAATGAAAGAGATCCTGCTATATCAATATATACCTGACTTGCTGCTAAGTCAGCATGGTTTCCCTAGCTTTCCCTACTCTCACACCAGCCTGATGGCCCTTTAAAATTTTTAATATAAGCAAATGAATCTTAGAATCTTAGCAGTCTAAGAGACTCTGAAAATCATTAACACTAACTACAATGAATATAAAAGTTACAGGATCTACTATTCAGAAACATACAAAATTAAGGACACACATATTTTCACATGTGAAAATATTTCTGTTATCTCAATGACTGATTCACAGTCAATATGAAAAACAGAAGCCATAAAAAAAAAAAAAAACTGTGATGACTTCACAGTACAGTTACAGGAAATCCATTATTAGCAAGGTCACTTAGCCATGCTCCAGCCCTCCAAGGAAGACACAAAGCTGGGATGTAGACAGAGACATTTCATCCCTTTCCTCAGCTTCATGAACTGTCAGATCACTTTCTCTTCACTCTGGAGACCATTATAAATCATGTGTTCAGCACCTTCTCTGGGAAGAAATGATAACCTATCCCAGATGATGCTGACCTTCACCAGAAGCACAGGTCTCTCTACACAGCCTTTTCTAGGTTTCTAGATCCTACAAGAAACACACCTCAGTCTATGGGGATGAAACAGTGGTGGCAAAATGAATCTCCTTTCTGGTTAACATTAGGGACTGGCTTCTGCACTGCTGCAAACATGTAGTTCATCAATTCTTCTTATCCTCACTGCTTCCAAATTTATCTTGATGAGGTTAGGCACGTCTAAACTGCACTTCAATTTAGCCATTCTAGTTGAGGTTTGAGGGTTTCTACAATTCTGATTTGCATACTAAGAGTCCATCTGGTGTATGATTTTTATCTTCCCTGTATTTCCTACACATAAGGGCCTTAAGATCAGAAGAGCATGAGAAGGCACAGAGGCCAGGCTGTGGGAGGAGCATCCTCTCCTGGAACAGGGCCATTCTGGAAGCTGAGAAATTCCTCACCACAAATCCATGTGGAACTCCCTTCACCTGTGAACATACCTTGCGGTGCAGATTTTCAGGTTTAAATGTTGGTTCCACCACTTATTAAGTGTGCTCTGTTAAGTTCTCATAGATGACTATGACATTGTTTCTTAAACTGCATAAAGAGATTTTAATATATGACAATGTTGGTTGCTATGTCTTGGACACGCTGAAGAAATGAGACAACTCTCATTTCTCCAAGAGGAAAATCACAGAGAAACTAAACAAGCAAGTCCTTGTCCTCTGGGCAAGGTCCTCAGGAAGCAAGGGACAGTGATGAAAAGGCTCATCTGATTTTGTGGCAGTAGGATCTTGGGATTGACAGGTGAAAGAGACCAGCACGGTTCATCTCTCCATTCAGGGAATATTTCCTGGGCATCCACCATATGTCAGACTCTATGCCTGATGCTAGAAATGTGGCAGTTCCAACAAAGCAGCTGTCCTTGTGACAATTTGAGAAAGACATGAACATTAAACCAATGATTATGCACTTACTTATCAACAGGTAGGACAAGTCTAGCTGGATCACGTAAAAGTGAAAAAAAAAGAAAAAAAGAAAAATGAGGCTGAGAAAGAAAGTGACTTTCCCAAGGTGAGCCAGGTGGATGCATCAGTACAGCACATGCTTATAAGCATATCCTTTGGAGTAAAATGTGACCCAAGTTGAAGTCTTTGCTTTGCTCCTTAATAGCTTCAGAATGTCAGGCATGGTACTTAACCCCTGAAGGGGTTCAGAACACGCCACCGCAAAATGTGCCACTTTGACATGCTGATTATTTTGAGCTGGAGGCACTTCAGAATTAGCAGGTGCAACGGCTCTTTGACTTACCCCTTTCTGCCTAAAAGCAGGTCATGAAATTCCCCGAGAGAAAGACACTCTCCCTGTACAAGGAAGAGAAGGACATTCTTATCACCAGAGACTAAAAGTCAGTGCATGAATGAATCTGTACAAGCAAACCTACTAAAGTAACTTTTCTTCCATTAAATTTCTTCACTTATTCTCTTGTTTCTGTCTCATAATTTACTGACCCTAAGCCAACCCCTTTGTCTTACTATAGCCCCACAATTTATCATCCTTTATGTAAAAAGGTATATAGGCTTTCAGTTCTTTGTTTTCCCTCTGAAGATTCCTGCATACACATGTAAACATTAAGTAAATTTGTATTTTTTTTTTTCCTGCTGAACTGCCTGATTACGGTTCAATTCTTACACCACCTACAGAACCTAGAAGAGTAGAAGGAATTGTTTCTCTCTTTCATTGTTTCTACACTGGTAAGATGAGGACAGTAGCCCAGTGTAACTGGATTTCGTAAACATTAGATGAGGTAACATATGTAGTGCCCTTGACACTCAATAAATGTTGTTACCTTATTATCAACAGAGTTAGCACTGTTGTTCAAATTTCTTGATAGTAAATCTAACACTTTGATCTGTGCTCCCCACTGCCTCCATATCATTTCATGTGTGTGTGTGTGTGTGTGTGTGTATTTCTCTTTTCTTTCTAACCAAAAATGTTTCATGGAAAGTAGGTCAGATTTCAGCTCTCACTCCATGGGAGAAAGGGGCACAGGGAGATTTTTAGCAGTTCTAAGTGCCCATCAAGGCTTCCAAAAGATGACAAAATATTTCCCTGAGGGCTTATTTAATTTTCTCCCCAGGCTTATTCACAATTTGGACCATCTGGTCCCGGAGGCTTCTCTATTTTTAATATTTCTACTTTTGGAGCTTTGCTTTTTTAACCTATTCTAGGATTAGTCGCCCTCTTTCTACCACCCTCACACTCTCTACCAACCCCTGATTTATTTCCCTTGAGCAGATTCCTCAGTAGGACAAATTTACTGAGGCCTATAACTTTGATAAACTCAGAACTAAAAGAGTGAGACATCTCAAGCCATTTTAAAAGGTCACAACAAAACTGATTCTACACTTGATACTGAAATGTGATCCTGTTCCAAGACCATTTCAAGGGTATATGTTACAACACAAATAGTATTTCATGGAAGAAAGCTTTCCCTACCTGGACACAAAGCTATCCCTCCTAAAAAAAAAAAAAAAAAAGTAGTTATTGTCAATGCTGGTCAGATAGCTCTCCTAAAAAGAAACTCAGCTTGAGCTGTCTATTCAGGGTCCCTCTAGGCCATCTGTCAACATAGCTAACTGTCACGATGTGATCAGGGATGTACCAGAGGCCTGCCTGCTCCAAGAATCTCTCTGCCAGCCTGGACTGTGGTGCCTGAGAATAAGATAAAGGGGATAGTTGGCTTGCAAATGAGATGTGTGCTCCTAAATTGTTTATTGTCTTTAGTCAAATAGCTTTGGTAGGGGTATCTCTCCCCAGGTCTGTAAGTCCCTTTAAGAAGTCAAAATATCATAAGACACAGAAAATAAAAAACATGTTTAATACACCAAAAGACTTTTGTTAAAGTTAGTGTATCCTTCCAAATATGTGAACACATTCACAGAAGCATATGAGGATCTATACATGCCCACAAGAACACAGACATAAATATTTTTTAAACAAAATGTATTCACACTATCCAAACAACTTCATAAACTACTTTCTTGACTCAATAAGTCATGGAACCTCTTCCATCCAAATAAATGTTATCAAACTATTCCAATTTAATTTCCAAATAGTAGTCTAATACATGGATATTCTTACATTAACCAATACATTTATCAGTTAAGCTGTCCTTTATTGGTGGATTTCTAGTTTACTTTTATTTTCTTTAGTATAAATAATGCCTCTATGAACAGCCATATAACTTTCTTGTGTAATCATTTTCTTAAAACAAATGTATTTAGGACTTCCCTGGTGGTGCAGTGGATAAGAATCTGCCTAGCAAATCAGGGTACACAGGTCCAATCCCTGGTCTGGGAAGATTCCACATGTCATGGAACAACTAAGCCCATGAGCCACAACTACTGAACCTGTGCCTTAGAGCCTGTCTGCTGCAACTACTAAGCCCACATACTGCAACTACTGAAGCCTGGGCACCTAGAGCCCCTGTTCCACAACAAGAGAAGCCACTGCAATGAGAGGCCCATGCACTGCGACAAAATGTAACTCATCACTCACCTGTGCAAATCGATGAAATCCTGTGCAAAGCAATGAAGACCCAGCATCAGATCAGATCAGATCAGATCAGTCGCTCAGTCGTGTCCGACTCTTTGCAACCCCATGAATCGCAGCACGCCAGGCCTCCCTGTCCAACACCAACTCCCAGAGTTCACTCAGACTCAGGTCCATCGTGTCAGTGATGCCATCCAGCCATCTCATCCTCTGTCGTCCCCTTCTCCTCCTGTCCCAAATCCCTCCCAGCATCAGAGTCTTTTCCAGTGAGTCAACTCTTCACATGAGGTGGCCAAAGTACTGGAGTTTCAGCTTTAGCATCATTCTTTCCAAAGAAATCCCAGGGCTGATCTCCTTCAGAATGGACTGGTTGGATCTCCTTGCAGTTCAAGGGACTCTCAAGAGTCTAATCCAACACCACAGTTCAAAGGCATCAATTCCTCGGCGCTCAGCCTTCTTCACAGTCCAACTCTCACATCCATACATGACCACTGGAAAAACCATAGCCTTGACTAGCCGAACCTTTGTTGGTGAAGTAATGTCTCTGCTTTTGAATATGCTATCTAGGTTGGTCATAACTTTCCTTCCGAGGAGTAAGCGTCTTTTAATTTCATGGCTGCAGTCACCATCTGCAGTGATTTTGGAGCCCCCCAAAATAAAGTCTGACACTGTTTCCACTGTTTCCCCATCTATTTGCCATGAAGTGATGGGACTGGATGCCACGATCTTCGTTTTCTGAATGTTGAGCTTTAAGCCAACTTTTTCACTCTCCACTTTCACTTTCATCAAGAGGCTTTTTAGTTCCTCTTCACTTTCTGTCATAAGGGTGGTGTCATCTGCATATCTGAGGTTATTGATATTTCTCCCAGCAATCTTGATTCCAGCTTGTGCTTCTTGCAGCCCAGCCTTTCTCATGATGTACTCTGCATATAAGTTAAATAAGCAGGGTGACAATATACAGCGTTAACGTACTCCTTTTCCTATTTGGAACCAGTCTGTTGTTCCATGTCCAGTTCTAACTGTTCTTTCCTGACCTGCATACAAATTTCTCAAAAGGCAGGTCAGGTGGTCTGGTATTCCACCAGAAATAGAAATAGACCCAGCTTAACCAAAGATAAATAAATTTATTCAGTTCAGTTCAGCTCAGTTCAGTTCAGTTCAGTCGCTCAGTCGTGTCTGACTCTTTGCGACCCCATGAATCTCAGCATGCCAGGCCTCCCTGTCCATCACCAACTCCCGGAGTTCACTCAGACTCACATCCATCGAGTCAGTGATGCCATCCAGCCATCTCATCCTCTGTCATCCCCTTCTCCTCCTGCCCCCAATCCCTCCCAGCATGAGTCTTTTCCAATGAGTCAACTCCTCGCATGAGGTAGCCAAAGTATTGGAGTTTCAGCTTTAGCATCATTCCTTCCAAAGAAATCCCAGAGCTGATCTCCTTCAGAATGGACTGGTTGTATATCCTTGCAGTCCAAGGGACTCTCAAGAGTCTTCTCCAACACCACAGTTCAAAAGCATCAATTCTTTGGCCCTCAGCTTTCTTCACAATCCAACTCTCACATCCATACATGACCACTGGAAAAACCATAGCCTTGACTAGACGGACTCTTTGTTGGCAAAGTAATGCCTCTGCTTTTCAATATGCTATCTAGGTTGGTCATAACTTTCCTTCAAAGGGGTAAGTATCTTTTAATTTCATGGCTGCAGTCACCATCTGCAGGATTTTGGAGCTCCCCAAAATAAAGTCTGACACGGTTTCCACTGTTTGCCCATCTATTTCCCATGAAGTGATGGGACTGGATGCCATGATCTTCGTTTTCTGAATGTTGAGCTTTAAGCCAACTTTTTCACTCTCCTCTTTCACTTTCATCAAGAAGCTTTTTAGTTCCTCTTCACTTTCTGCCATAAGGATCGTGTCATCTGCATATCTGAGGTTATTGATATTTCTCCCAGCAATCTTGATTCCAGCTTGTGCTTCTTGCAGCCCAGCCTTTCTCATGATGTACTCTGCATATAAGTTAAATAAGCAGGGTGACAATATACAGCGTTAACGTACTCCTTTTCCTATTTGGAACCAGTCTGTTGTTCGATGCCCAGTTCTAACTGTTGCTTCCTGACCTGCATACAGGTTTCTCAAGAGGCAGGTCAGGTGGTCTGGTATTCCCATCTCTTTCAGAATTTTCCACAGTTGATTGTGATCCACACAGTCAAAGGCTTTGGCATAGTCAATAAAGCAGAAATAGATGTTTTTCTGGAACTCTCTTGCTTTTTCTATGATCCAACGGATGTTGACAATTTGATTTCTGGTTCCTCTGCCTTTTCTAAAACCAGTTTGAACATCTGGAAGTTCACGGTTCACGTATTGCTGAAGCCTGCCTTGGAGAATTTTGAGCATTACTTTACTGGCATGTGAGATGAGTGCAATTGTGCGGTAGTTTGAGCATTCTTTGACATTGCCTTTCTTTGGGATTAGAATGAAAACTGACCTTTTCCAGTCCTGTGGCCGCTGCTGAGTTTTCCAAATTTGCTGGCATATTGAGTGCAACACTTTCACAGCATCATCTTTCAGGATTTGGAATAGCTCCACTGGAATTCCATCATCTCCACTAGCTTTGTTCATAGTGATGCTTTCTAAGGCCCACTTGACTTCACATTCCAGGATGTCTGGCTCTAGGTCAGTGATCACACCATGGTGATTATATGGGTCATGAAGATCTTTTTTGCACAGTTCTTCTGTGTATTCTTGTCATCTCTTCTTAATATTTTCTGGTTCTGTTAGGTCCATACCATTTCTGTCCTTTATCGAGCCCATCTTTGCAGGAAATGTTCCCTTGGTATCTCTAATTTTCTTGAAGAGATCTCTAGTCTTTCCCATTCTGTTGTTTTCCTCTATTTCTTTGCATTGGTCACTGAGGAAAGCTTTCTTATCTCTTCTTGCTAGTCTTTGGAACTCTGCATTCAGATGCTTATATCTTTCCCTTTCTTCTTTGCTTTTTGCTTCTCTTCTTTTCACAGCTCTTTGTAAGGCCTCCCCAGACAGCCATTTTGCTTTTTTGCAGTTCTTTTCCATGGATATGTTCTTGATCCCTGTCTCCTGTACAATGTCGTGAACCTCCGCCATTAGTTCATCAGGTACTCTGTCTATCAGATCTAGTCCCTTAAATCAATTTCTCACTTCCACTGTATAATCATAAGGGATTTGATTTAGGTCATATCTGAATGGTCTAGTGGTTTTCCCTACTTTCTTCAATTTCAGTCTGAATTTGGCAATAAGGAGTTCATGGTCTGAGCCACAGTCAGCTCCTGGTCTTGTTTTTGTTGACTGTATAGAGCTTCTCCATCTTTGGCTGCAAAGAATATAATCAATCTGATTTTGGTGTTGACCATCTGGTGATGTCCATGTGTAGAGTCTTCTCTTGTGTGGTTGGAAGAGAGTGTTTGCTATGACCAGTACAATTTCTTGGCAAAATTCTGTTAGTCTTTGCCCTGCTTCATTCCATATTCCAAGGCCAAATTTGCCTGTTACTCCAGGTGTTTCTTGACTTCCTACTTTTGCATTCCAGTCCCCTATAATGAAAAGGACATCTTTTTTGGGTGTTAGTTCTAATAGGTCTTGTAGGTCTTCATAGAACCGTTCAACTTCAACTACAACTTCAGCATTATTGGTGGGGCATAGACTTGAATTACTGTGATATTGAATTGTTTGCCTTGGAAACAAACAGAGATCACTCTGTCGTATTTGAGATTGCATCCAAATACTGCATTTCAGACTCTTTTGTTGACCATTATGGCTACTCCATTTCTTCTAAGGGATTCCTGCCCACAGTAGTAGATATAATGGTCATCTGAGTTAAATTCACCCATTCCAGTCCATTGTAGTTCGCTGATTCCTTGAATGTTGACGTTCACTCTTGCCATCTCCTGTTTGACCACTGCCATTTTGCCTTGATTCATGGACCTGACATTCCAGGTTCCTATGCAATATTGCTCTTTATAGCATCAGACCTTGCTTCTATCACCAGTCACATCCACAGCTGGGTATTGTTTTTTCCTTGGCTGTATCCCTTCATTCTTCCTGGAGTTATTTCTCCACTGAGCTCCAGTTTTTTTTGTTTTTTTTTTTTTGAGATGCAATATCAAAAACGATAGAATGATCTCTGTTCATTTCCAAGACAAACCATTCAATATCACAATATCCAGCTGTGATGAAATGCAATACTTGGATGCAATAAATTCATTAAATTAATTAATTAAATATATTAAAAATAAATTAATAAAATAAATGTCTTAAACAGAATTGCTAGATCAAAAGTTTTATAAATTCTCAAGAATTTTTATATATCAAAAATTGGCCTCCAAAATGGCTGTATTTTATATACTGTTATTAAAATTATATGGTTTCATCAATAACATTTTTCTAGATTCCATATACATGCATTAATATACAATATTTGTTTTTATCTTTCTGACTGAAGGAGAGAGTGGCATGAATGAAGAAATTATCATTGATATATATACACTGTCTTGTGTAAAATAGATAGCTGATGAGAAGTTGGTATAATACAGGAAGCTCGACCTGGTACTCTGTGATGACCTAGAGAGGTGAGAAGTGGGGAAAGGAGGGAAGCTAAAGAGATAGGGGTTATATGTGTAATTGTGGCTGATTCACGTTGTTATACTGCAGGGGCCAATACAACATAGCAAAGCAATTTTTCTCCATTTAAAAAAATAACAAAATAAAGCAAAAAGGATATGAGTTCCAGTTTTGTCAACAATCAATAATTAATTCTCTTTCTACTTTTTGTTAATATGTTGAATAAAAATGGTATGTTCTATTGAGTGTGTTTTTGTTACAATGAAATTGAAATTATATAAATATGTTGATAATGTTATGCTTCTTTTGTGAATTGTTACTTCATGTCTTTTTAGACAAGTAAAAGCTCAGCTTCTTCAGTTGCAACTTGTCATTAATAGATCGCACACCTCAAGGTTGAAGATCAAGTAGACTAATGCTAATCAAAGCACTTTAAAGACAAAATAAGAGCAGATTCATTTAGTAAATATTTACTGAGCATTTATTAATTACTGAGCTGTGTGCTATACTTGGTGGAAGACTAAAAAAATATATGTACAGCATGCCCCATCATCCATGTGTATTGGTGGGTCTGAAATGATTTTGGCACCTACAGTGGATATGTAGACATTGTCAAAAGATGAAGGGACAGCTAGAGGTGAGAGCTATGTTAACAACTTCTGTTTCCAGGGATGACCTTGCCATGTACATATTGCCAGCAAGCAGCAGCTACAGACACTGGATTTGGGGAAATGAAATGCATCAGCAAAAATGTTGTGTGCTTTCCCTTCCCTTCATTTCAATTATAGAAGACTCTTAAAAACAATGGTGTATTTCAGAATCATCCTTTTTGTTGCTGATCAGGCAGTAGGTATCAGGTAGAGCCCCTGTCTCCTGGGAAATTGCTGTGCTAAAACAACAACAATAGTAACCGTGTAGTCAGCAAGCCCTGTATCAGAAAAGTCAAAAGAGCACAGTGGCCGTTCAGTTCAATAAAGGAGATCCCAAACATATCACTCAAAGGGTTAGATAATTCTCCTCTCATCATGTTCTAGTTCCTGGCTTCTTTTTGTTAGCTACTTGTGATTGGACAGGCATTTCTTTCATGTGGTTGAGTATTATTCCATCATAGATTTTTAAAGTCTATTTCAAAAAAATGGAAATTGCCACTACTTTAATCTCTTAGTAAATGGATATTTTCCCCCTCAGTAAGAATGAGACTGGCTTTTTCACAGCTTCAGATTGGATTAACTTTTCTAAATAATAACTACTCCTTAGTCTCCTTAATTAAAGTAATAGATCAGAAGGAGCAGGGACTAGCATAAATTAGTCTTTATTTGGTTGTGTACTGTCTTTCCTGCAGAAATAGGTACAACTTTATAACTCCTGAGTAGCAATTTATGGCCATTCTTCTGCTAAATGAACCTTTAAAAAATGCACTTGCCCCCCAGAAGGACTTGCTTAGTTCCTATTCATCATTATAGTCTGCTCAGGACAACCCTACCAGCAGAAGTGCAGTTTTAATGTTATCTAAAGGGTTTGGTTTCAGGCTGGGAGACTTGGGTTCAAGTCTCAGCCCTGCCACTTACTATGTGTGTGACGTCAGGAAAATCACTTTGATACTGATTTTACTTTCAATTATCTGCACGTCAGGTATTTTGTCCATGAAACAAAACTTGGAGAATATGGAAAGAATTCTAAATTCCCTTCAGTGTTAAAGGATGCTATATCCTCTGTACTATAAGGCAAATAGAAATACTGTAAGGCTTGACATTTTCAATCATTTAAAAATATAACAGAATTCAAGAGATAGTTCTAGAACTTCTCCTATGTGTCAGATACTATGTTCTGTATTAAAAAAACAAAAAACTTGAGGAATAAAACAAAGACCCTGTTCTAAAGTAATTCACAAAACCTAGACTGAGGTAGGTCCAGAAGAAATTTCAACACAAAGAAACAATGCATATGGGGAAACTCCTCTTACATAATAGAGATTTGGAGTGTTGCAGAATTTGTAATGTAAAATCTATGGGTGGGGAACTGAATTTTTAAAGTTCAGAGAAGATAGTTTTGAAGTTGAACTGCTGATAGATAGTCTTTGTGTGCATAAAGTATCCCATCCAAGGTGATAAATAAAGGGTAAATTCTAACCACCACTTATTATATTCACTTCACAGTCATAACTGTGAAGTGACAGATGTGAAATTTAAAATTTTTCATTTTAAAATTTTGAGAATTTTAAAATGAAAGGAAGACAGGGTGGAAGGAAGAGAGGGTTGGGAAAAAAAATGAAAACCCCTCATATAAATAGGTGAATATAGGAAAACCTCTCTGAACATCTTTGAAAATAGATTAAATTGTCTTCTTAGATGAGAGAATTCTAATATAATTAGTCAATGCTGTTCTTCTAAGTATTTATTGAAAATAAGCCAGATGTTGTTTGGAAAATAGGGGTAAACCTGACAAGTGGCGGAGAACCCAAATAGATAACATTTCCTCCTGCCTTGGAACACAGTGATACTTCCCAAAAAGGACTGAATTAATACAAGATTGAATGAACTTCTATTCAAAATTAATAAGTAATATATAAAATAATAGGCATGACCCACGCTGACCTTGGCACCAAGTGCAAACATAGAAAATAATTCCTGAAAGATAAAACTAGTGAATCCGGCTCAAAAGTATGGAGGATGAAACTCTGCATGAGGTCACTTATGGTCTTTTTTCTCCATTGCATTACTTGTATCATCTTTCTCTGGGAATTACCAGCTCATTTTTTTGCTTAAGAAGCTTCACCTTTTTACCACTCTCCACTTCTCAGTGACACCAGAGAACACAAACATGAATCATTCATCTGTTCTGACCTCACTGCGCCTACTCATGGTTTCCTAACCAGCTCAGTCAAGTCATACTGAAGGTAAGTTTTTGGAGACTAGGCAACTTCAGTCTTCTGTCATTCAGACCTTTGAGACATATACCATTTGTTCACCCTTTCTACAGTTCTCCAGTGTATGTTCCTCTAATACTTCCAAACAGTATTTCAAAATATAGTCAATGAACACTTACTATATATATGGTATTATGCTGGGCTTTTATATCACAAAACCTCACCCACACAGCAAGGTGAAGAACACATAGAGAAGCTGAAACAGTAGTATGCAGCCAAAAAAAAATAATAATACTGATGTTTTGTAGCATTTGACTGTTTTGATGGTATAAATACTCATACAAAGTCTTATTTCAACCTATCAACACTATATAAATAGCAGGGTTCTAATTGTTCTACATGCATCATCTCATTTAATCTTCATCAATTTCAAAGTAAGCACTTTGCTAGTGCTTATGTTTTACAGACAAGGTAATTAGGTCTAAAACATAATTAAGTAACTTGTTGAAATCCAGTAGCTAGTAAATAGTGAAGTGAGATGCAAACCTATTAGTCTGGGTCTATAACCTGCACTTTTAGCTTCTATTCCCCACTGTCTCTCTTAGAAAACATACTCCTTTAAGAGCACCAAAAAGGGTACTGAATAGACTTGGGACCAGAGAATCAAAGACATGATCTAAAAGGTTGTCATAGTTAAAGCCTTGAAAATTAAAGAGTTCTGTGATGGAGACTTCCACTATGCTTCCTATAGGGTACAAGAATAGACTACCACCTCCTTTCTCCCTCATAATTAAGTGTTACTATGTGATTGAGGTGTGCATATGTGAGAGGGACAGTTCTTGTTCAGGCCTGGTTCAGAGATCCCTCATTATCTCTTCCCCACTGCTTCACAAAAGTGGGGATTCTCCAAAGACCAATAGTACAAGAGAAAGAAACAACTCTTTTTACAGCTCCCTCTTTAGCTTCCCTCTTTTCTCCACTTCTCACCTCTCTAGATAATCACAAAGTACATCAAAACAGAAAGAGCCTGGGTTCCAGGATGGATATGAAGAAGGCCTTCCAATGAGAAATGCTATCACTGGACTCTGAAGCAAATGAGAAATATATTCTCATTGTGTGAAGTCTCATTATTCTGGATTTTCCATTTATAGCACCTAGCAATACCTTGCATATTGCAAAGAGAGAGTCAGACAAAAGAGGCTGAATGCAGAGAGAACAGTGTTCTAAGCAGAAAGAACAGAGTGAATGAGGGGTTAGGATGACATGCAAGAAACTGGTAAAGATCTCAATATATTTGGAATATGAAGCAGGAGGAACAAGGAGAATCGAAGTGTTGGGTGTGAAATGTAAACAGAGCTATGGCACTGAAGTCTTGAAACCATATGAGAAACAGAAAATAATTTAGAATATTGGGTCACCCAGACAATCTCCTGGAGGGTCAGGGAAGCAGGACAAAAGGCTCTGTAGCCATGAATCACGGCAAAATCAAATCATAATACTGCTTTATTGGAAATATCACTGCTCCTATGACTAGTGTTAGACCCCACAACTGAACTCCCACATGGCCAAGGCTGGATATAGGCCCTGTTGCTTCAGTAAATCAAACATAACTGCCATCATGCTTGCTACAGTGTTTTTTTCCAATGTACCTTTTGTTTTGCAGCACTAGCTTCTAATTTGAAGTTTGGTGAGAATATTCCTGCTGGCAAACAGCAAAGTCACCTACATAAATCCTGGCTAGAAAGGAAGGAGAAAACTTTTTTTTTTTTTTTTTGTCTTCTATACTGGTGGGCAATGGCTTCCATTATAGTAAATTCTTCAAATGTAGAAGACTGTTCAAAGGTGCTGGATGGCCAAAAACAATGACAATTGTTTGCCTGGTGAGGTGATACAGGAATAATTAGGGCTGAAGTCTTCATTCATCTTCATAAAAGCAAAGGATTGACAGGGACAGAAACTCAGAATGGTCAAAGGTAAGTGGACTTATCTCAGAAGAATGAAGAAACCAAGAAGGGATAATCAACATCAAGACACAAAAACAGTCATGGTCTTTAAAACACGGGGGTCTTAAAAACTAATTTAAAGATGAAATTATAAAAAAAAAAAAAAAAAACACAGAATTGACTACCAAAACCTATCCTGTGGAGAATCCTTACATAAAACATAAATCCATACAGTTATTCCGTATGTATTTCATAAACCCTGGTTGACTTATACTGGTTTACTCAAAATAGGACAGAAGTGAAAGTACTAGTCCTTAAGTTGAAACAAGACACAAGTATTCAGTAAACCTAAGAAACGAAAAGGGATAGTGGCTATTAATGATGCAAGGAATATCTGATGAAGGATAATGTATCTGTGGTTGAAACCTATGGCTCAGTTACACAAGAAGTCAAATGAGATTCCTCTGGCAAAGTGTAGTGGGTTGCAAGGGCCCGAGGAGGTGCTATTGTTAGAAGAAAATAATCCTATCGGAAGGGGACAGACATGAGCTAACTCTCAATTTACTGAACCATTGAACAACTAAGTCAGGTTAACATTGTTGAGCCTCTCCTGTGTACACAATACTGGGCCAGGAAACCACTAATGGAAAGACAGGCAACTGACACAGTTCTTGCCCTTAAGGAACTCACACTCAAGTGAGGGAGTTTGATGTTTAGACAACAATTATAATACATGACAAAAGGATGCAGTATCTATAATAGACATCAGTGAAGTATTCTAGGTTCAGAAGGAGAAAGCAATGAATTCTGGAGTGGATTGAATTGGTTAGAAGGAAAAGGTGTCATCTGAGCTTTAAAAGATGAGAAAGAGTGTGATAGGCAAAGACAAAAAAAAAAAGACACTTCAGTGCCAAAAGGCCAAATTGTACAAGTGTAGGTTCTGACTGGGAGTGACTAACAGGGCTATACCTGGTTCCAAATTGGGAAAGGGGTACATCAAGGCAGTATATTGTCAACCTGCTTATTTAACTTATATGAAGAGTACATCATGCAAAATCCTGGGCTGGATGAAACACAAGCTGGACTCAAAATTGCTGGGAGAAATATCAATAACCTCAGATATGCAGATAACATCACCCTTATGGCAGAAAGTGAAGAGGAAGTAAAGAGCCTTTTGATGAAAATGAAAGAGGAGGGTGAAGAAGTTGCCTTAAAACTCAACATTCAGAAAACTAAGATCATGGCATCCAGTACAATCATTTCATGGCAAATAGATCCGGAAACAATTTAAACAGTGAGAGACTTTATTTTGGGGGACTCCAAAATCACTGCAGATGGTGACGGTAGCCATAAAATTAAAAGACACTTGCTCCTTGGAAGAAAAGCTATGACTAACCAAGAGAGCATATTAAAAAACAGAGACTTTTACTTTTTACTTTGCCAACAAAAGTCCATTTAGTCATAGCTATGGTTTTTCCAATAGTCATGTATGGATGTGGGAGTTGGACTATAAAGAAAGCTGAGCACTGAAGAATTGATGCTTTTGAATTGTGGCATTGGAGAAGACTCTTGAAAGTCCCTTGGACTGCAAGGAGATCCAACCAGTCAATCCTAAAGAAAATCAGTTCTGAATATTCATTGGAAGGACTGATGCTGAAGCTGAAGCTCCAATAGTTTGGCCACCTGATGCAAAGAACTGACTCATTGAAAAAGACTCTGATGCTGGGAAAGATTGAAGGCTGGAACAAAAGGGGATGACAGAGGATGACATGGTTGGATGCCATTACCAACTTGATGGACATGAGTTTAAGCAAGCTCCAGGAGTTGTTGATGGACAGGGAAGCCTGGCATGCTGCAGTCCATGGGATCACAAAGAGTTGGACATGACTGAGTGACTGAACTGATACCTGCAGTATTGGGTACTAGGACAGAGAGTGGTGAGTGGATTATGGATCTGGAAGGATAAGTAAAGACCAGATAGTCAAGGACCTAGGATAGGGTGATATCTAAACCAGGGCACATTTGAGGGAAGAAGGATGATGCTGAAACCACAGGTGTAAATCATCTTTCTTTCTGAGCAAACTGAGATTAATGGCTATCCTAGCCTTTAGTAACATAGCATGGATATTTTTCTGTTAACCAAGCAAGACATCCAATATTTTTGAACCCAGTAGTGTGGATCATGGCTGTAAGTTAGATTTCTCACTGTGTAGCACTGTAGGTCACAGGCTAAAAAGAAGCTGTAGAAAGTTATTATAATAGCTTAGTATGGGTGAAAACTGAGGCCTTGCTGGGGCAGAAACAGTGGGGTTTAGAGTACAGTTGTAGAAGGTACTACATAGGTATGGATTTGTAAACAATTGACTGAGTTTTCTAACATACACAGTCAAGTACAGGCTAGGACCAACACAATTTCGGAGTAGAGTATAAGGAAGAAACCACTTTCACAGTCTGAGCTCTAATGAAAAGAGTTCGATTCCACTCACTGAGGAGTCTGTCCTTAGCCACTTGCCAAAATAGGCTAACAGGTCAGATTTAACAATACAAAACTGCCTACATTGTACAAATTAGGAATCAGCCAGCAGGATTCCCTGCCCAAACATATTTTTCCCACCTGCTATTTACTACCTGAAAAGCCCTCATTTACAATGCATCCATCAGATCTTAGAGACCATTTCTGGTTTCAGCTGTTCTTAACTAAAATTCAAATATCCTTGGAAGGAAAGATCCTCAGATCGTTATCAGTCTCACTCAATTATGCCTCTCTTATCATCACCGTTCTTATCACATCTAGTTACTTTCATGCATTATCCATATGGCAGTATTTGTTCTTCTCTGCTCTCCCTTTTGGTTTCTAATCTCCAGGATAGAGATCATGTCTTACTCATTTTGGGGTCACAACTGCTATACTGTGCCCCATATAATGCACAGCAGGTGTTCATGCCAAATTTTCTATTCCACAGCTGTAAAATCTTAGACAAAGTCATTTAGTCTCTTGAGTTTCTCTGTCTCTCACCTATCTATGAAATGAAATTATTATAATCTACTTCCCAAGTTGTTAATAAACTTGTAAAAGAACGTCCCTGCTAACCTGTAAGTCACTGTGCAAATATAAACCAATATTTGCATTCAACTAACATAGTTCTTCTGGGCAAACAAAAGCACTCAGCAATTACAACAGGACTCAGAAAACAGCAGGTCTCCATAAGTATTCTCTGAATCATTTATTTTTGGCTTTTTTTTTTTTTTTTTTCTTATCTCTTATTCTTAACCATGTGTAGCTGGGTTGAGGTTGACAGAAAACTGAGCACTACTCAGATCTGGACTTAATGAAGTCACTGAACTCACTCTGTCCATCATCAGCTCTGGCCTCATGTTCTCCATATTGGGCCATCTTAGTTGTGTTTCAATATAATCCAAAGGCTTGACAAGATCCTCTTTAAAGACTTTAAATTTTTGTATAATTATCAACATCAATGCCTGTTGCTGCAAGATTTGCCAAGGACCCGGGACCCCAGAAGAGGCAATAGTGCAGGACTGTGCACTGACTGAGCGCTCCTTTTCACCTACACGTTCAAGGTCAGGAGGGGCAGGGGTGAGGAGATACCCCTCGTCCAAGGTAAGGAGTATCAGCTGCACTTTGCTAGAGCAGCTGTGCAGAGATACCCCACGCCCAAGGTAAGAGAAACCCAAGTAAGATGGTAGGTGTTGCGAGAGGGGATCAGAGGGCAGACACATTGAAACCATAATCACAGAAAACTAGTCAGTCTAATCCAGTGAAACTAAGCCATGCCCTGTGGGGCTACCCAAGATGGGAGGGTCATGGTGGAGAGGTCTGACAGAATGTTGTCCACTGGAGAAGGGAATGGCAAACCACTACAGTATTCTTGCCTTGAGAACCCCATGAACAGTATGAAAAGGTAAAATGATAGGATACTGAAAGAGGAACTCATGAGGTCGGTAGGTGCCCAATATGCTACTGGAGATCAGTGGAGAAATAACTCCAGAAAGAATGAGGAATAGAGACAAAGCAAAAATAATACCCAGTTGTGGATGTGACTGGTGATAGAAGCAAGGTCCAATGCTATAAAGAGCTATATTGTATAGGAACCTGGAATGTTAGGTCCATGAATCAAGGTAAATTGGAAGTGGTCAAACAGGAGATGGCAAGAGTGAACATAGACATTCTAGGAATCAGTGGACTACAATGGACTGGAATGGGTGAATTTAACTCAGATGACCATTATATCTACTACTGTGGGCAGGAATTCCTTAGAAGAAATGGAGTAGCCATCATGGTCAACAAAAGAGTCTGAAATGCAGCACTTGGATGCAATCTCAAAAAGGACAGAATACACAATGGAGTATTACTTAGCCATTAAAAAGAATACATTTGAATCAGTTCTAATGAGATGGATGAAACTGGAGCCTATTATACAGAGTGAAGTAAGCCAGAAAGAAAAACACCAATACAGTATACTAACGCATATATATGGAATTTAGAAAGATGGAAACAATAACCCTGTGTACGAGACAGCAAAAGAGACACCGATGTATAGATCAGTCTTATGGACTCTGTGGGAGAGGGAGAGGGTAGGGAGATTTGGGAAAATAGCATTGAAACATGTATAATATCATGTATGAAGCGAGTCGCCAGTCCAGGTTCGATGCACGGTACTGGAGGCTTGGGGCTGGTGCACTGGGACGACCCAGAGGGAGGGGAGGGTAGGGAGGAGGGTGGAGGGTTCAGGATGGGGAATGTGGGTATACCTGTGGCGGATTCATTTCGATATTTGGCAAAACTAATACAATATTGTAAAGTTTAAAAATAAAATAAAATTAAAAATATAAAAAAAAAAAAAAAAAGGACAGAATAATTTCTGTTCATTTCTGAGGCAAACCATTCAATAGCACAGTAATCCAAGTCTATGCTCCAACCAGTAACGCTGAAGAAGCTGAAGTTGAATGGTTCTATGAAGACGTACAAGATCTTCCAGAACTAACACCCAAAAAAGATGTCCTTTTCATAATAGGGGACTGGAATGCAGTAGTAGGAAGTCAAGAGATACCTGGGGTGACAGGGAAACTTAGCCTTGGAATACAGAAAGAAGCATGGCAAAGGTTAATAGAGTTTTGCCAAAGAACGCACTGGTCATACCAAACACCCGCTTCCAACAACACAAGAGAAGACTCTACACATGGACATCACCAGATGGTCAACACTGAAATCAGATTGATTATATTCTTTGCAGCCAAAGATGGAGAAGCTCTATAAAGTCAACAAAAACAAGACCAGGAGCTGACTGTGGCTCAGATCATGAACTCCTTATTGCCAAATTCAGACTGAAATTGAAGAAAGTAGGGAAAACCACTAGACCATTCAGATATGACCTAAATCAAATCCCTTATGATTATACAGTGGAAGTGAGAAATAGATTTAAGGGACTAGATCTGATAGAATGTCTGATGAACTATGGACAGAGGTTCATGACATTGTACAGGAGACATGGATCAAGACCATCCCCATGGAAAAGAAATGCAAAAAAGCAAAATGGCTGTCTGAGGAGGCCTTACAAATTGCTGTGAAAAGAAGAGAAGTGAAAAACAAAGGAGAAAAGAAAAGATATAAGCATCTGAATGCAGAGTTCCAGAGAATAACAAGAAGAGATAAGAAAGCCTTCTTCAGCAATCAATGCAAAGAAATAGAGGAAAACAACAGAATGGGAAAGACTAGAGATCTCTTCAAGAAAATTAGAGATACCAAGTGAACATTTCATGCAAAGATGGGCTCAATAAAGGACAGAAATGGTATGGACCTAACAGAAGCAGAAGATATTAAGAGGTGGCAAGAATACACAGAAGAACTGTACAAAAGAGATCTTCATGACCCATATAATCACCATGGTGTGATCACTCACCTAGAGCCAGACACCCTGGAATGTGAAGTCAAGTGGGCCTTAGAAAATATCACTATGAACAAAGCTAGTGGAGGTGATGGAATTCCAGTTGAGCTATTTCAAATCCTGAAAGATGATACTGTGAAAGTGCTGCACTCAATATGGCAGCAAATTGGGAAAACTCAGCAGTGGCCACAGGACTGGAAAAAGTGAGTTTTCATTCCAATCCCAAAGAAAGGCAATGCCAAAGAATGCTCAAACTATGGGAGAATTGCACTCATCTCACACTCTAGTAAAGTAATGCTCAAAATTCTCCAAGCCAGGCTTCAGCAATACGTGAACCATGAACTTCCAGATGTTCAAGCTGGTTTTAGAAAAGGCAGAGGAACCACAGATCAAATTGCCAACATCCACTGGATCATCATAAAAGCAAGAGAGTTCCAGAAAATTATGTATTTCTGCTTTATTGACTACGCAAAAGCCTTTGACTGTGTGGATTACAATAAACTGTGGAAAATTCTTCAAGAGATGGGAATACCGGATCACCTGACCTGCCTCTTGAGAAACATATATGCAGGTCAGGAAGCGCAGTTAGAACTGGACATGGAACAACAGACTGGTTCCAAATAGGAAAAGGAGTACATCAAGGCTGTATATTGTCACCCTGCTTATTTAACTTCTATGCAGAGTACATCATGAGAAACGCTGAGTTGGAAGAAGCACAAGCTGGAATCAAGATTGCCGGGAGAAATATCAGTAACCTCAGATATGTAGATGACACCACCCTTATGGCAGAAAGTGAAGAGGAACTCAAAAGCCTCTTGATGAAAGTGAAAGTGGAGAGTGAAAAAGTTGGCTTAAAGCTCAACATTCAGAAAACGAAGATCATGGCATCTGGTCCCATCACTTCATGGCAAATGATGGGGAAACAGTGGAAACAGTGTCAGACTTTATCTTTTTGGGTTCCAAAATCACTGCAGATGGTGATTGCAGCCTTGAAATTAAAAGACGCTTACTCCTTGGAAGAAAAGTTTTGACCAACCTAGATAGCATAGTAAAAAGCAGAGACATTACTTTGCTAACAAAAGTCCGTCTAGGCAAGGCTACGGTTTTCCAGTGGTCATGTATGAACGTGAGAGTTGGACTGTGAAGAAAGCTGAGTACCTAAGAATTGATGCTTTTGAACTGTGGTGTTGGAGAACACTCTTGAGAGTCCCTTGGACTGCAAGGGGATCCAACTAGTCCATTCTAAAGGAGATCAGCCCTGGGTGTTCTTTGGAAGGAATGATGCTAAAGCTGAAACTCCAATACTTTGGCCACCTCATGCGAGGAGTTGACTCATTGGAAAAGACTCTGATGCTGGGAGGGATTGGACGCAGGAGGAAAAGGGGATGACAAAGGATGAGATGGCTGGATGGCATCACTGACTCAATGGACGTGAGTTTGAACTCCAGTAGATGGTGATGGATAGGGAGGCCTGGCATGCTGCGATTCATGGGGTCGCAAAGACTCAGACAAGACTGAGCGACTGAACTGAAATGAACTGACTGGATGTTGGCAATTTGATCTCCAGTTCTGCTTTTTCTAAATCCAGCTTGAACATCTGGAATTTTGTGGTTCATGTACTGCTGAAGCCTGTCTTGGAGAATTTTGAGCATTACTTTGCTACTGTGTGAGTTGAGTCCAATTTTGTGGTTTTTATTTATTTTATTTTATTTTATTTTACTTTTTAACTTTACAATATTGTATTGTTTTTGCCATATATAAACATAAATCTGCCACAGAAACAAGTCACCAGTCCAGTTTCAATGAATTTTGTGGCTTTTTGAACATTCTTTGACAGTGGCTTCTTTGGGATTGGAATGAAAACTGACCTTTTCCAGTCCTATGACCACTGCTGAGTTTTCCAAATTTGCTTGTATACTGAGTACAGCACTTTCACAGCATCATCTTTTAGGATTTGAAATAGCTTAATTGGAATTCCATCACCTCCACTAGCTTTGTTCATAGTAATGCTTCCTAAGGCCCACTTGACTTTGCATTCCAGGATGTCTGGCTCTGGATGTGAGTGATCACACCTTCATGGTTATCTGGGTCATGAAGTTCTTTTTTGTACAGTTCTTCTGTGTATTCTTGCCACCTCTTTGTAGTATCTTCTGCTTCTGTTAGAGCCATACCATTTCTATCCTTTATTGTACCTATCTTTGCATGAAATATTCCCTTGGTATCTCTAATTTTCTTGAAGAGATCTCTACTATTTCCCATTCTGTTGTTTTCCTCTATTTCTTTGCACTGATCGCTGAGGAAGGCTTTCTTATCTCTCCTTCTATTCTCTGGAACTCCACATTCAGATGGGTATATCGTTCCTTTCCTCCTTTGCCTTTAGCTTCTCTTCTTTTCTCAGCTATTTGTAAGGCCTCTTCAGACAACCGTTTTGCCTGTTTGCATTTATTTTTCTTGAAGTTGGTCTTGATTACTGCCTCCTATAGAGAGTTATGAACCTCCTTCCATAATTCTTCAGGCACTCATTCTATCAGATCTAATCCCTTGAGTCTGTTTGTCACTTCCACTGTATAATCGTAAGGGATTTGGTTTTGGTCATACCTGAATGGTCTACTCATTTTCCCTACTTTATTCAATTTATGTCTGAGCTTTGCAATAGGAGTTCATGATCTGAGCCACAGTCAGCTCCCAGTCTTGTTCTTGCTGGCTGTATAGAGCTTCTTCATCTTTGGCTACAAAGAATATAATCAATCTGATTTCTATGTTTGCCATCTGGTGATGTCCATGTGTAGAGTCTTCTCTTGTGTTGTTGAAAGAGGGTGTTTTGTATAACCAGTGTGTTCTCTTGGCAAAACTCTGTTAACCTTTTCTCTGTTTCATTTTGTGCTCAAAGGCCAAAGTTGCTTGTTACTTCAGGTATCTCTTGACTACCTATTTTGCATTCCAGTCTCCTAAAATTAAAAGGACATCTTTTGTGGGTGTTAGTTCTAGAAGATCCTGTAGGTCTTCATAGAACCATTCAGCTTCTTTGGCATAACTGGTCGGGCATAGACTTGGATTACTGTGATATTGAATGGTTTGCCTTGAAAACGAACAGAGATCATTCTGTTTTTGAGATTGCAACCAAGTACTACATTTCAGACTTTTTTATTGACTATGAATGCTACTCCATTTCTTCTAAAGGATTTTTGCCCACAGTAGTAGATATAATGGTCATCTGAATCAAATCCACCGATTCTAGTCCATTTTAGTTCACTAATTCCTAAAATTTCAATATTCACTCTTGCCATCTCTTGTTTGTCCATTTCCAATTTACCTTGATTCATGGACCTAACATTCCAGGCTCCTATGCAATATTGCTCTTTATAGCATCAGACTTTGCTTCCATCGCCATTCAGATCCACAACTGGATGTTGTTTTTGCTTTGTCTCTGTCTCTTCATTCTTTCTGGTGTTATTTCTCTACCAATCTCCAGTAGCATACTGGGCACCTACTGACCTCAGGAGTTCATCTTTCAGTGTCCTATCTTTTTGCCTTTTTATAATGTTCATGGGGTTTTCAAGGCAAGAATACTGAAGTGGTTTACCATTCCCTTCTCCAGTGGACCATATTTTGTCAGCATTGTCCACCATGACCAGTCTGTCTTGGGTGGCCCTATATTGCATGGCTCATAGTTTCATTGAGCTAGACATAGCTACGGTCCATGTGATCAGTTTGGTTAGTTTTCTGTGGTTGTGATTTTCATTCAGTCTGCTCTCTGATGGATAAGTATAAGAGGTTTATGGAAGCTTCCTGATGGGAGAGACTTACAGATGGGAAAACTGGGTCTTGTTCTGATGGGCAGGGCCATGCTCAGTCAATCTTTAATCCAATTTTCTGTTGATGGGCAGGCTGTGTTCCCTCCCTGTTGTTTGGCCTGAGGCCAAACTATGGTGGCCATAATGAAGATAATGGTGACCTCCTTCAAAAGGTCCTATGCATGTACTGCTGCGCTCAGTAACCCCCGACCCTGCAACAGGCCACCATGGACCCACTCCTCTGCCAGAGACTCCTGGACACTCACGGGCAAGTCTGGGTCAGTCTTTTGCGGGGTCACTGCTCCTTTCTCCTGGGTCCTGGTGCACACAAGCTTTTTATGTGGCCTCCAAGTGTCTGTTCTTGGGGCAAATGACAGTTGTCCCAGAAACAGGCCTTGGGGGAGGTGTATGACCTCTTGGAAGGTTAGGGCCATGTTGAGAACAATGATGTTGAAACACAGAGTGGTGTATTTGTCTTTCTCTGATGCTGGGCAAAGAGGACATTTCACACCGTCTAGGCTCCAGAGCCTTTCTCAAGCAGGGCCCCTGGAACTTTGGGTCAGATAGACCCAAGTTTCCCAGATAATCTCTGCTTTCCTAGGCTGCCTGATCTGCAATTTTCCTCATCAGAATTCACTATTCATGTCAGCTGTGTGGCCCAATTGCAATCTGTTATTCTCATTTGCTGGTTTGGTTGTTTATCCAGGTTTCTTCATCTGCTTCTCTTTGAATTTGTTATCTAAATATATATCTGCTGAGCTTGAATTATTTTTACTTCTCTTCCTTTTAGCTACACAGCCAATTTTGAAAGCTGCTTCTCCAAACAGTCAATTTATAAGTCAGTAATTTGGAACAGTTTTAAGCGTAGCTCAGTCTCATTTTTATGAATCCCCCTTCTTCCTTTCTGCTTTCCTCCCCAAGAAATGCCAACTCCATAAGTATCACGAACTGTGTAAGAAACGTTGAGACATAATGAAGCAAAGCACAGAGAAGGTGGTTGGTTGAACTATTTACAAGAGGAGACACCAGGTCTGAAGAAAAGAATGCTGGTACCAGAGAGGTCTCTTGAAACAGGCAGCACTCACTCCAGAAAAAAGACTGCAGTAAAACTGACTTGTAGTTCCATTGGTGGAACATTTGAAGTCTAGGAGCAACGAGGCCATGAAGGACATTAAGCAGAGAAGATGTTTCAATCATCACACCATTTATACAAGATCCTCATGGAGACAACAGCTTATTTCTCAGTATTAGCACCTGTGTTCAAGAGTCTCTACAAACTTAAAGTTGCAAAGATGGCCATATCCAGCTCAAGTTAGCTCTCAGCCCATCTGTTGCCATTTATCTGGGTCAGTGATACCTAAGAATTGAACATTGGGGTACACGTGTCTCTTTCAATTCTGGTTTCCTCAGTGTATATGCCCAGCAATGGGATTGCTGGGTAATAAGGCAGTTCTATTTCCAGTTTTTTAAAGAATCTCCACACTGTTCTCCATAGTGGCTGTACTAGTTTGCATTCCCACCAACAGTGTGGTGGATTCATATTGATATATGGCAAAACCAATACAATATTGTAAAGTTAAAAATAAAAAAAAAAAGAAAGAATTGAACAAATTAGAAGGAAAATTGCCTAGCTTGATTTGGAATGTCCTCCCCCACCCCACCCCAACTCTTTTCTATTAGAGAATCGTCTGTAATCTTCCTACACTTTGTGTATACAAATCATCAATAAAGGTCTCTAGTGATCTATTCAAGTTTAAGAATTAACTTCCTTAAGGATACAAAAGTTTTGTGAAAAATCTAATTGTCCATAAATACACAAACATTTGATTTGCTATTGTACTGGGGAAACTAGACCACAGTGGAATGTAATATTTTCCAGAAGAAAATATTTGGATCTAAATTAAGGAATCAGGAAGAACAAACTGGTGAAGGGAAGAGAAAAATCTGTCTCTGAAAGAGCCACCCACACAGTGAACACTGAATAGGCCTTGGATGTGGATCTAAGCTAATAAGTAGCAGAAATGTGCAGTTATAAACACCTTCACAAGCATCTCTCTGCAATGGTTAATCTCAAATTAATCCAGCATCTCCACTTCCATTTGAGTTTGAAGGGGGCTCATTTAAGTAGGTAGAAAAAGTGCCCAAAATATGCACATATGTTAACAAATCAAAGAAATTCACTTCCAGAAAAAAAGAGCAGAATTATAAGCTTGGCTTTCTTATTTTATACTAATAGAGGAAGAAAGAGAGGAAAAAAAGGGAATGAAAGGAAGAAAAAGGAGAAGAGAAGAGAGAGGGAGAAGAGAGGGAGAGGAGAGACAGACTT
Organism: Bos javanicus; assembly: GCF_032452875.1. Lineage (NCBI taxonomy): Eukaryota > Metazoa > Chordata > Mammalia > Artiodactyla > Bovidae > Bos > Bos javanicus. Next base: position 19,202,388 of record NC_083882.1, on the reverse strand, counting down.
TCTTAGCATTAAATCCCAGCTCTATGACACTGAATAAGTCCCTCAACCTCCTTGAATCCTAGCTTTTTCACCTTTAACAAGTAAAATAAGACCTTTGCTGAAAAACATTGTGAGCATTAAGTGTGAGATGATATTTATAAAGCATCTGGCATATAACGCTCAGTCATGTCTGACTCTTTGCAACCTCACAGATTGTAGCCCGCAAGGCTTCTTTGTCCATGGGATTCTGAAGTCAAGAATACTGGAGTGGACTGCCATTCCCTTCTCCAGGGATCTTTCCAACCCAGGGATTTAACCTGGGTTTCCTGTATTGCAGCCAGATTCTTTACCATTTGAGCTACAGGGAAGTCCTAAAGTAAGGGCAGTGGGGGGAAATAATAGTAATAACTTATGACAACAACAACACTGATGAAAGGGAAAAGGGAGAGAAGGTGAAAAGAGAGGGAAAGGAAAATATAACCACAAAATCTGACATTTTAGAAAAAGGGGAAGTAGAAATTGCTATTAACTTTTTAAAAATTCAAAATCACATAAAGAGAAAGGGCAAGATAGAATTCAGTGTAAATAGAGGCTCCTTTTAAATTTTATTTTATTCTAGGTAATACAACTTTTTTTTTTTTTTAGATATCCAAATGAGACCACTGAATACATTATACTTCAAAAGATAATGTTTCTACCTCTTGAGTATGGCCTCAGATGTAGAGTTTTTCATTTGTTATGTCAAGTATGCTCTATTTTACTGATTATCAAGCGTCCTGGGAATTCTAGAAACACTAAGGAGGTCACACTAAGGGTTAGTTTCTGTACTAAGTTCTAGGCATCCAAAAGTAAATACAGGAAAAGGAGTCTGTGATTTGGACAAGGAAAAAGAGATTGATAGGCCACTGGAAAGACTGCCAAGTGTTGTTGCCACAAAGTCACTACTAGGAAATATGATATACACAAGTAAGATAGCATTTAACTGTCTGGTAAAGACAGGACTTTTCACTGAAAGCGTAGTGTTTGCATTGGGCTTGGAATGCTGACTGACTAGCATCCGACATGGAGAAGGCAATGGCAACTCACTCCAGTACTCTTGCCTGGAAAATCCCATGGACAGAGGAGCCTGGTAGGCTGCAGTCCATGGGGTCGCTAAGAGTCGGACATGACTTCACTTTCACTTTTCACTTTCATGCATTGGAGAAGGAAATGGCAACCCATTCCAGTGTTTTTGCCTGGAGAATCCCAGGGGAGCCTGGTGACCTACCATCTATGGGGTCACACAGAGTCGGACACAACTGAAGAGACTTAACAGCAGCAGCAGCAGCATCAGGCAACACAGAAAAGAGAGGGAAGTCCACCATGCAGAAAGAAAAGAATGATCAAGGCAACAATGTGGATGCTGATCAGATATGTATTTGAGAAAAATAACATAAGAAAAGACTCTACACATGGACATCACCAGATGGTCAACACCAAACTCAGATTGATTACAGTCTTTGCAGCCAAAGACAAAGAAGCTCTATATAGTCAGCAAAAACAAGACCAGGAGCTGACTGTGGCCCAAATAATGAATTCCTTATTGCCAAATACAGACTGAAATTGAAGAAAGTGGAGAAAACCACTGGACCATTCAGGTATGACCTAAATCAAATCCCTTATGACTATACAGTGAAAGTGAGAAATAGATTTAAGGGACTAGATCTGATACAGTGCCTGATCAACTATGGATGGAGGTTCATGACATTGTACAGGAGACAGGGATCAAGACCATCCCCAAGAAAAATAAATGCAAAAAAGCAAAATGGCTGTCTGAGGAGGCCTAACAAATAGCTGTAAAAAGAGGGGAAGTGAAAAGCAAAGGAAAAAAGGAAAGATATACCCACTTGAATGCAGAGTTACAAAGAATAGCAAGGAGAAATAAGAAAGCTTTCCTCAGCGATCAATGCAAAGAAATAGAGGAAAACAATAGAATGGGAAAGACTAGAGATCTCTTCAGGAAAATTAGAGATACCGAGGGAACATTTCCTGCAAAGATGGGCTCAATAAAGGACAGAAATGGTAGGGACCTAACAGAAGCAGAAGATGTGAAGAAGAGGTGGCAAGAATACACAGAAGAACTACAAAAAAAGATCTTCACAACCCAGATAATCATGATGGTGTGATCACTGACCTAGAGCCAGACATCCTGGAATGTGAAGTCAAGTGGGCCTTAAGAAGCATCACTACAAAGTTAGTGGAGATGATGGCATTCCAGTTGAGCTATTTCAAATCCTGAAAGATGATGCTGTGAAAGTGTTGCACTCAATATGCCAACATATTTGGAAAACTCAGTAGTGGCCACAGGACTGGAAAAGGTCAGTTTTCATTCTAATCCCAAGGAAAGACAATGCCAAAGAATGTTCAAACTACCACACAATTGCACTCATCTCACACGCTAGTAAAGCTCAAAATTCTCCAAGCCAGGCTTTAAGCAATACATGAACAATGAACTCCAGATGTTCAAGCTGTTCAAGAAAAGGCAGAGGAACCAGAGACCAAATTGCCAACATCCAATGGATCATCAAAAAAGCAAAAGAGTTCTAGAAAAATGTCTATTTCTGCTTTATTGACTGTGCTAAAGCCTTTGACTGTGTGGATCACAGTAAACTGTGGAAAATTCTGAAAGAGATGGGAATACCAGACCACCTGACCTGCCTCTTGAGGAACCTGTATGAAGGTCAGGAAGCAACAGTTAGAACTGGGCATCGAACCACAGACTAGTTCCAGATAGGAAAAGGAGTACGTCAAGGCTGTATATTGTCACCTTGCTTATTTAACTTGTATGCAGAGTACATCATGAGAAATGCTGGGCTGAAAAAACACAAGCTGGAATCAAGATTGCCCGGAGAAATATCAATAACCTCAGATATGCAGATGACACCACCCTTATGGCAGAAAGTGAAAAAGAACTAAATAGCCTCTTGAGGAAAGTGAAAGTGGAGAATGAAAAAGTTGGCTTAAAGCTCAACATTCAGAAAACTAAGATCATGGCATCTGGTCCCATCACTTCATGGCAAATAGATGGGGAAACAGTGTAAACAGTGTCTGACTTTATTTTGGGGGCTCCAAAATTACTGCAGATGGTGACTGCAGCCATGAAATTAAAAGATGCTTACTCTTTGGAAGAAAAGTTATGACCAACCTAGATAGCATATTCAAAAGCAGAGACATTACTTTGCCAACAAAGGTCCGTAGTCATGTATGGATGTGAGTGTTGGACTGTGAAGAAAGCTGAGTGCCAAAGAATTGATGCTTTTGAACTGTGGTGTTGGAGAAGACTCTTGAGAGTCCCTTCGACTGCCGGAAGATCCATCTAGTCCATCCTAAAGAGATCAGTCCTGGATGTTCATTGGAAGGACTGATGTTGAAGCTGAAACTCCAGCACTTTGGCTACCTGATGTGAAGAACTGACACATTTAAAAAGACCCTGATGCTGGGAAAGATTAAGGGCGGGAAGAGTAGGGGATGACAGAGGATGAGATGGTTGGATGGCATCACCAACTCGATGGACATGGGTTTGGTTGGACTCCGGAAGTTGGTGATGGACAGGGAGGCCTGATGTGCTGTGGTTCATGGGGTCACAAAGAATCAGATATGACCTAGCGACTGAACTGATCTGAACTGAACCTTTGAGTGAAGAGTGAACTGAACTGGGGGATTCTGGAAGAAACTAGACTGGTTCATAGCACCTGTAATTATTTAGGTGAGAGATAAAGGGGCTAAGTTAGGTCAGCAGTAGAAGATGCCATATAAATCCAAACAAAAATGGAAAATGCGCCATTTAATTATCAACGGTTTATGGTTTTCTGCATCTCTGCATTTTTGTTAGGGGTCCCTCATTCAACACCCCATTCAAGATACCCTGTGCCCATGAGCTCTTTTTTGGGTATTTGGAACCTCCATACCCAGGGAACACCCAGACTTCCCTGCTCTTTAATTCTTGAACAAAAATTCTTTAAAACTTTGAACAACTTGTCTACCTATGCAATTATACTCTTACACTTCTATAAAATGTTGACCATTTCCAATGAAATACTCATAGGAATTTGGACAGTTTAGCAGTTACCTTCTGAAAATATTCATTGGCCTAAAGGAATCACTCCAATGGTGGGCGTTTCCAGCATGTTGGTATGTCAAATTCAGGGCAGAGGGGGGGAAATGGGTAATTTGAAACAGAGAGCCACATTGGTGCCCCTCAGAGATTCATACTTTCCAGTACTCTCCTGATTCATAGTTATATGTAAGCAGCTGCTGTAGGTAAAAAAATCTATCATTGATCTGAAACACACACACACAAGATTATAAAGATTTTTTGGTCTGTTTAAAAGTGTGTTCACCTGAGATTTGAATTAAACTAAGATTAAAAATTAAGCATGGATTGAAGTTAGGTATTCGTCTGAGAATATGGGCAGCCTGACACAGAGAAACACATTGCACAGAGCTTTCTGAGTATGTAGGAGGCTTCCAACAAATGGTAAAACCAAAGTGGATTCTAGAAATTATGGGGTAGGATCCTCAAGAAATAAAGAGAAAACTCAGTTTTTATAAGGCTTTTCCCGAAGTTCCCCAAAAGAGAGGCCCTGGGATAACTAATCATACGGTATGTTTATACAATGACATTTTCTTGGATAAGCTTTTTATTGGAATATTATGTACATACACAAAGTATACAAACCATAAATGTATATAGCCTGATGCATTTTCACAAAACTGCGTATCTCTGGGTTACCAGATACCCAGATTAAGAATCAGAAAACAATTATCCTTCGGAGGCCCTTTGGGTTTCCTTTTGGTCACTAATACCACCTCCCAAACTCTCCTATAGATAGCAATTACACTGTTGGAAAGGAGAATGGGAGTGGAAGTGTGTCTAAAGAGGAAGTTTCACATCTTGCCGTGAGTTATCTGAATTTTGCAAAAAAAAAAAAAATAAAAATAAAAAAATAAAAGTGTGTTCACAAGCCCCATATGGGGAAGGGAAGAATGGGTGTGCTTGATGTGCTGCATGATTTACAAATCTGTTTTATTTTCTACCCCTGCTGTGGTGATGAAGGTGTTACAACAGCCTGCCTATTTTGGGGTGGGGGTACTTGGAGAAACCGTGACTGCAAATGCAGTGTTCACAAAAATCTGGCATTTTCATAAGTGAAGAGTCGTGTGATGCTGAAGCCAATGCTGCAAAGTAGAGTGGCAGAACTGAGAGGCACAGTAAAAGATCATCTCTCCATTCTGAATCCATGCAAGTATATGTAGAGTTCCTACAATGTACAAGACAACAAGAGGCACTAAAATGCATAAACCTTAGTTCTCTTTCTCAGAGAATTTCAAACTTACTTAGGAGCCCAGAAAATACGGGAACAAAATACAAATTTACAAAGGTGGGTATCTCAGTAGAGTGGGAAGAGCACTAGAGGAGTAATCAAGAAGCCTGGATTCTTGAATATTGAACCTGGGTCTGATTCATTTGCTATGTGAACTCTTAGACAACTCATTAAGTCTCTCACATCTATAAGAGAGTTCAAATGTATCAAGGATGGAAAATAAATTTCAAATTAAGTGCCAACTCTCACTAATCAATATTGACTTCGTGGAGCAATATAATGATATTGATTCTAAAATATATGTGGGCTCAGTGGGAAAGGTGCTATTTTTGATTAGCAATGATCATCATGAGTTTAAAAAGGGAGTTTTGGAGGGAGAGAGCCATAAATACGCCATACTCTTAAATAGATCATTGCAGAGATATCTTCCAGCTAAAGTTGGGAAGGGTTGGATCATATTCAATCTACTAACACATATTTATTTATAGAATGTCTTCTGTATGGTTGATGCTGTGCTATGCATTGAGATACCATGAACCCGTGATGCAAACTTTGCAATCAGAGAGCTCATAATATACTATAAATACAGACCTATGATCATCTATTATGTTGGCCAAAACTCCTTTGTTTTTTAAATATAATAAAAGACACATTTTTATTTTTACTAAGAACTTTGTTGAACAGCATATTCACCATTTATTCCACTACCTTCTGACATTTTTCAAGCAACATCATACTTCTATCTTCCCAAAACTTTTATCTTTTTGAGCAAAAAAAAAAAAAAAAAAAAAACCTGTTCCAGGTACTTTTTATAGTCTTCCAGGGAATTGAATATTTTTTTCCATTAAGATAATTCTGAAAGACTGCAATAAAGGGATTTCTGAAGGTGCAATTCCTGATAAGTATGACAAATGAATCAGAATTTCCCAGCCACGCTGTAACAGTTTTTGCCTGGTTATCAAAGAAACATGCAGTCTTGCATTATCCTGATGGAATATTATATGTTTTCTGTTGACTAATTTTGGACATCAGTGTTGCTTTCAGTTGGTCTAATTGGGAGCAGTACTTCTTGAAATTAATCATTTGATTTTCTGGAAGGATCTCATAAAAGAAGACTCCCTTCTGATCCTACCGTATACACAGCATCACCTTCTTTGAATGAAGACTGGATTTTGATGTGGTTGATGGTGGTTCACTTCATTGGCCCCATGAGCATTTCCATTCCATGTTATTGTATAGTATCCACTTTCCAAGACCATGACTTTCCAAGACCCCCACCCCAAAGTAGGCAGGCTGTTGTAACACCTTCATCGTCACAGCAGGGGTAGAAAATAAAACAGATTTGTAAATCATGCTGTACATCAAGCACACCCATTCTTCCTTTCCCCATATGGGACTTGTGAACACACTTTTAAACAGACCAAAAAATCTTTATAATCTTGTGTGTATGTGTTTCAAATCAATGATAGATTTTCTTTTTCCTACAGCAGCTGCTTACATACAAGACAGTGCTTTTTTTAAACAGAGCATTTTCATTTATGTTTAAGTGGAGAATCACATGCAGAATATGGTCAAGAAGTGCTTTTTTGTTTTCCTTTGCTTTACTTATTTGAAATCCAAGCATCAAAGTGATTATCATAACCAAACTGGTGCAGATAATTTTCAATGCCTAATTTGGATATTTTGAGAATTTCATCTTTCTCCCCCAAGGTATAATAACATTGATTGTTCTCAACTGATGTCTCAGTTTGATTGCTATTAATTTCAACTGGTCTACTCAATCATGCAGCAAGCTCAATCATCATTGATCTTGCTCAGTCATCACTTGATAATCATGGTCCAGCAAGAAATCTCCATCATGAAACTTCATAAACCACCTTTGACATGTTCAACCAGTCACAGCACCTTCTCCATACACTGCACAAAGCATTTTTTTTACATTGAATTTTTAACTTTCTTGAAATAATAAAGTAATATGCTGAAAATGGTTCTTCCTCCATCTTCAGTATTAAAGTGGCTACACAAAAATTCACCAACTTTAATGAGTACTTTTAATGCATACTGATATGACAGCTGTCAAAATACAATCTAACAAAATTGTTTCAAATGAAGTTAAAGACAACTAAGTGCTACTAGAGTATTTTATGGAGGAAAGTGAATGAATCTTTTTGGGCAATCCAAAGTAATGCAATGTGATTGAGTTCTATTATAAAGGTATATACAAAAGGCTACATGGATGTTAAAAAAAAGAGCATGCTATTCAAAGTTCTCATATTCAAATTAACTTTGAGGGACCTTTAAGGAGATTCCAAGCAGAAAAGTAGAAGGAATATGAGTACATGTGCAAAGTGCTTATGTTTAGGAAACAACAAGGATTCCAGTGTAGATAGATTATCAGATATTTGGGCACAAGTAATTAGGAATGAGGCAAGTAAGTTGAACTGTGAAAATTTGGTGTATGCTGTATAGGCCAAATAAGACAATTGAGTTTTATTTTTGGGCAACAAAGATCCAGTTAAAAAAAAAAAAAATCAGTGCCATAGTAAAGATGGGACAAAAAGTGGAGTGGGGGTCAACATTTCACATCAGAGATAGGGTGCCATTTTGAGAATTTTGCAAATGTCTTTAGGAGAGAGAGGGGCCAGGATTAAAGCCAGTGTACAACAAACCTCAAAGAGAAGGCTAAAGGCAAGACTAGTAGCACAGTGAATTCAAGAGAATTTCAGGAATGTGAGAGAGAAGGCACAAAAGCCTAGGGTGATCAGGGAAACCTTCATGAAAAAGATGAGACTGAGTTGAAGGGGTTGAGGAACTGGGCCCCTCTAAGCCACAGAGACGGTTAGCAGTAAAATGGGGTCAGAACTCCAGCTACATAGTTCTTAATTTGATCTAAGTTGTACTACAAAATCAACAAGATATTTGTAGTTTTAAGAGAGTAAAAGTCTTCATTTTTATTGTTGTTCAGTCACCCAGTCATGTCTGACTCTTTGCGACCCCATGGACTGCAGCACACCAGGCTTCCCTGTCCCTCGCCATCTCCCAGAGTTTGCCGAAGTTCATGTTCATTGCATCAGTGATACCATCCAGCCATCTCATCCTCTGATGCCCTCTTCTCCTTCTGCCCTCAAACTTTCCCAGCATCAGGGCTTTTTCAATGAGTTGTTTGTTTACATCAGATGACCAAAATACTGGAGCCACAGCTTCAGCGTCAGTCCTTCCAGTGAATAGTCAGGGTTGATTTCCCTTCAGATAGACTGATTTGTTCTCTTTGCTGTCCAAGAAACTTTCAGGAGTCTTCTCCAGCACCACAGTTCGAAGACATCAATTCTTTGGCATTCTGCCTTCTTTATAGTCCAGCTCTCAGAACTGTACATGACCCTGGGAAGATCATAGCCTTGCATATACAGACCTTTGTCGTGATCCCCTCCAAGGATCACTGCTTTGTCATGGTGAAGGAGCTTGTGTAACTCAGTGAAGCTATGAGCCATGCCATGCAGAGTCACCCAAGATGGATGGGTCATAGCAGTTCTGACAAAACATGATCCACTGGAGGAGGGAATGGCAAAGTACCCCAGTATACTTGCCATGAAAACCTCATGAACTGTATAAAAGATCTTCATAAGCTAAGACAATTAGGAACACTTTTTGAAATGTTAAATAGAGTTCATTCCTAAAGCACCTTCTTCTAACATATGAATGTACATGTGATTCTCTGAGAGGGGAATATAAATAAGGAATGTCTCCCAAATCCAGTTGACTGCAGGCTGCTGTTGTCAGGGACCACCTCATGTGGTGAGTTGTTGCACAGAACACAATTTGGTAACATAGAACCAATTGTCTGAAAATACTTATGGAATTGTTTTAGGAAAGATCTTTCCATCTGAGGGGACATTATATACTTTATTCTTATAACTTTCTTGCAAAAATATCATTTTTCTTTAGCGTCTTGAAGGTAAAGAGATCAGATTTTATACAGTAATAAACCATGTGCAGAGAGCAAATTCGAGTAAAACATCCCACAGAAATCAGTGAGCATAAGGAATGAGTCGCTAGGGAGGAGACTGAGACAAAGCACACCATCAATGTGGTCGACAACACCTACAGAACTGCTATTTCTAGAAAAGTATAAGAGATGGAGGAAAGTGGTAAGAGGAACAGGAAGCCAAGTGCAGGATGAAGCAAAAACACTAAGGAGGACCTTTCCTGTTCCTGAAATTCCTTTCAATGTTTTCAAAATTGGATTTGCCTATTATCATTAGTTATATCGCATTATCTACGTTAGTTTCCATCAACTGTTTTCCAAATGCTGACATCTCTGGGCTGTCCATCAGAATGGCAGATTTGGGAGAAGAGCTTCATACTGTTGCCTGCATATTCAGCTTCTTAGCAGTGTTGGGAGCTGTGTGGTCTAGACAAAGCTAGTTCACAGGAAGCTTGGAGAGGATTAGAAATAGGCATCCCCTCAGACAGGTGCATGGTGTGTTGAGAAACAGTAAATTTTTACAAATTAGTAAAAAGAAATATTTTCTCCAAGCAAATAAAACCCTGTGGACAGAGCACAAATGGAAATTCAGCTTCTACTCCCCTTTACAGCTTATCACCTTTGTTCAGGGCACAACCTGAGCCATCATGCCCTGTCTGTCCTATCCCTCCCATGGGCTTTCCATGGTAAATCTTTTGAAAAGGAATAGTCCTCTTTCTTCTAACTCAAGAGTCCCTAACAGAATAGTGTCATCCTGAGACTACAAAGCTGTGACCAGCAAAATATATTGAACTAAAACACCTATCCTTTCTTTAAGCTTCAGTTTTAGCACTGACAAGGTAAACCAAATTTGGGTAAATTATTTCACCTCATGGAATTTTATAGATTTTAAAAATTGCCATAGTTTCATGCAGTGCCTCCCATCAAGCCACAAAATCTAGTTCTCCATCTTCAGAATATGGGCTGAGCCTTGTGACTTAATTTGGTCAATAGTCATTTGGTCAGTTGGTCATTGGATGTAATATGATGCAAGTTCTGAATCTAGGGTTCAAGAGGCTTTATACATTTCCACTCAGTTTCTTAGAACTCTGCACAGCCACCATGTGAGCAAGTCCAGGATTTCCTGTTGGGGATGAGAAACCATATGGAGCAGAGCTGAGCTATTGAGGCTGAGACCCACCTAAACCAGCCAGTCACTAGTTGACCTGGAAGCTGACCACAGACCCAAAAGTGATCCCAGGCCAGTCTCAAAGGGCTGAAAACATAGAGCCAGCCTAACTTGTCAACCAGCAAAATATCGAACTAAATAAATGTTTGTTGTCTTTTGTTAACAATTTTTGAGTGTTTTATTGTATAGCAAGTGCTTCTGAGGTGGCTCAGGGGTAAAGGATCCACTCACCAATACAAAAGACACAGGGATCAAACCCAGATTGTACAACTGAGTTGTCATTGTGCTAACTTCTACTCTTATTTGATTGGAATTTCCAGAAAGAGTGGAACAAAGCTGACAGTATCCTCTTTCCAGACTCCTGTCAGTAATTTCTTTCATATCCTGCTTGCCAAATAAAAAAGTAAGCCTGGACTTTGGTAAAGAGAGACTTTACTTGAAAGAAGTATCAGAAAAATAAGTTAAAAGGCTATTACAATCGGGAGACTATTGCAGAGGACTTTTTCAGTAGGAAGAAGTCTCTATGAGATATGTACATGTTTCAAAATCCATGCAAAAAAAAAAGGCTGTATTTTATAAGGAAGAGTAAATAGGGCTAGAAAGAACTGGATATGGAAAAGTGAGATAAAGGAGTGAACTAAAGGGATCAGTAAATGCTTTCTTTGTGGTCAGTTAATGCTCATGACATTAAAGATAGGCTTCTGTCTTGGCTCAGTCTGATGATAGGTCAAAGTTCAAGGGTGTGAGGGAAGAAGAGAATCTTAACTAAAGTTCAGTCAAGACAGAAGATTGCTTTTTGTTTGTTTGTTTTAGCAAATCCTGGAATAATGGAAATTACTTCTACAAATCCATCAGAGCTTTGAATAATACTGGTTCTTCATTATTAGTAATGATTTGTTGTTGTTTCTTCATCGCTAAGTTGTGTCCAACTCTTTGCGATCCCATGGACTTTGGCATGCCAAGTCAATCTTGCCCAGCATCAGAGTATTTCCAATGAGTCAGCTCTTTGCTTCAGGTAACAGTAGCCACCATTTATTGAGCACCTATCATCTTGCAGGCACTGAGTTACATATATTTTATTCTCCCCAATCTTCCAAAAGTAGTGAGGTAGTTACTATTATGCTCATTTTATAGCTGAATAAACTTGATAACTAAAGGGGATATCTTATTTTCCCAAGATCAACATTTATTAACACTTGGATCCAGATATATCTAGCCCCAAAAATACTTTTATCATTACTTTGGCCAGTGGGTACAAACAGTTCAAATAATCATTTCTGAGTCAAAGAATGGTAATTTGGAAGGTCCACATCTGATCTGACAATAAGTAATCAGGAGAGACTTCCATGTGTCTTATCTGTGTATACATTCAGTCACTGTCTTACCTAAGCTGTATGTCAAAGAGAAATTCTTTACAGAAAAATTATTTCCATAGGCATAAAATGATGGAAGAATCTCTTATTTTTTAAATTTTAATTGGAGGATAATTACTTCACAATATTGTGATGGTTTTGGCCACACATCAACATGAATCGGCCACAGATGTATATGTGCATCTCTATCCTGAACACACCTCCCACCTCTCTCCTCACCCAATCCCTCTGGGTTGTCCCAGAGCACTGGCTTTGGCTGCCCTGCTTCATGCATTAAATATGTATATGGTAATGTACATGTTTCAATGCTATTCTCTCAAATCATCACACCCTTGCCCTCTCCCACTAAGTCCAAAAGTCTGTTCTTTATATCTGTGTCTCTTTTGCTGCCCTGCATGTAGGATCATTGATATATGTATTTATATCATATGTATTTCTTTTTCTGACTTACTTCACTCTGTATAATAGGCCCCACGTTAATCCACCTCACTAGAACTGAAAAATGCATTGCTTTTTATTTGAATAATATTCCATTCCAACCTGTCAATTGTAAAGGAAATCAGTCCTGAATATTCATTGGAAGGATTGATGCTGAAGCTGAAACTCCAATACTCTGGCCACCCGATGTGAAGAATCGACTCATTGGAAAAGACTCTGATGCTGGGAAAGATTGAAGATGGGAGGAGAAGGGGAAAAAAGAGGATGAGATGGTTGGATGGCATCACTGATTCAATGGGCATGAGTTTGAGTAAACTCCAAGAGTTGGTGACAGGGCCAGGGGAGCCTGTCATGTTGCTGTCCATGAGGTCGCAAAGAGTCAGACACGACTGAGGGACTACACTGAAATGAATATTCCATTGTGTATAGGTACCACAACTTCCTTATCCATTCCTCTCCCAATGTGTATCTAGGTTGCTTCCATGTCCTAGCTATTGTAAACAGTGCTGCAATGAACACTGGGGCATGTGTATCTTTAAATTCTGATTTCCTTGGGGTGTATGCCCAGCAGTGGGATTGTTGGGTCATATGGCAGTTCTATTCCCAATTTTTAAAGGAATCTCCATGCTGTTCTTCATAGTGGTTGTACCAGTTTGTGTTCCCACCAACAGTGTAAGGGGTTCCCTTTTCTCCATACCCACTCCAGCATTTATTGTTTGTAGACTTTTTGATGATGGCCGTTCTGTCCACTGTGACATTATAACTCATTTGATTTGCATTTCTCTAATCATGAATGAAGTTAAGCATTTTTTTGTGTGTGTTTATTAGCCATTTGTATGTCTTTTTTGGAGAAATATCTGTTTAGGTCTTTTTTCCATTTTTAATTGGGTTGCCCATTTTTCTGGTATTGAACTACTTGAGCTGCTTGTATATTTTGGAGATTACTGCTTTGTCAGTTGTTTCATTTGCTATTATTTTCTCCCATTCTAAGGACTGTCTTTTTACCTTGCTTCCAGTTTCCTTCATTGTGTAAAAGATTTTAAGTTTAATTACGTTCCATTTGTTTATTTATGTTTTTATTTCCATTACATAGGGAGGTGGGTCATAGAGGACCTTTATTTTTATTTATTTATTTTAATTGGAGGCTAATTACTCTACAATAGTGCAGTGGTTTTTGCCATACATTGACATGAATCAGCCATGGGTGTACATGTGTTCCCCATCCTGAACCCCTCTCCCACCTCTCTCACCATCCCATCCCTCAGGGTCATCCCAGTGGACCAGCCCTGAGCACCCTGTCTCATGCATCAAACCTGGACTGGCGATCTATTTCACATATGATAATATACATTTTTCAATGCTATTCTCTCAAATCATCCCACCCTCGCCTTCTCCCACAGAGTCCAAAAATCCGTTCTTTACGTCTGTATCTCTTTTGCTGTCTTGCATTGTAGGGTCATCATTACCATCTTTCTAGATTTGATTTATATGCATTAATATACTATATTGGTGTTTTTATTTCTGACTTACTTCACTCTGTATAATAGGTTCCAGTTTCATCCACCTCATTTGAACTGATTCAAATTCATTTTTAATAACTGAGTTGCAGAGAGCCGGCGTGAGGACCTCCACCCGTGGCAAAGGTCATAAGGAAGAGGCTCAACATACGCAAAGGCGGGATTGAGCCTCAGGAGTCCCCCTGGAAATTCTCGAGCATCTACCCCCAAAACCAGAGTCTGCCTACTTTACTACTTTTTGCTCTCACCTACACCTCTGACTTTACGCAGGGCTGTCCCCCACCACCTTTTTTGGAGAAGGAGTTAACTTAGAGCTCCAGTTAATAATTCCTGGGCGTAACAGGAGTGTTTTAACCTACAAACTCCTCTGAAGGTTCTCTAGCCTGCCTGACAGGCTTGTCCAGCCACATGTGATTGCTCACAGCCTCCCAACCGTGAGAGGCACAAGATGCTTTAAACCTTCTAAAAACAGGTTCTTCAGAGAAGTTAGAAAACTATTAGTATAGTATAGTAGGCTGATTAGGAATTGTATTGGTGAAGGGTTTTTCATTTGTTGAGCCAATGTTTGCTGCTAAGTCTCCACATTCCCTGCCCTTATACACATTAATGAATATATAGAAGAAATAAGTATTAACCTTTGATATTAATCACATTAGACCTTAGGCTAAGTAAATTCTTTCCTTAATTAAAACCCACTATACCCTCACCCTATAGGAATGTAACTTTATTTGGGTGGCGTCTGTTTTAAGAATAATCACCCCTGGAGAAATAAATGTTGACTGACCACTGTCACAAGGAGAGGGTCATAAATTGTCAGCAGGCCCCCTGGCCAGAAGATGATGTAACACCCCTAAGACCTCTGTATACATCTGTATGAAGCACCTGCCTTTAATACAAGTCAGGACTGCTGACCTGACATGACTTTTTGTATAACACCTCAGTGTATAAAAACAGACTCTGGAAAATAAAGAAATGGGATCAGTTCCTCGAAATACTGGTCTCCCCGTGTCGTTCTCTCTCTCAAACTCTGGTTGGGTTTCCATCTGGAGTGTGGAGCCCGCCATGCTTACTAATTTTGCCTGGGCTTCTAAGATCCGACCGGGGAGGCCTCAGTGTCTCGTCTCCTTTGGGAGAATGGAAGGACGCCTGCGGCCTAAGTAAGTGGTGCAAGCTTCTTTTCTTGAAGTTGTATTGGTTTCCCACGTAAACCAAGCTACTCAGCCTCTTTTCTCCACTGAATTTTCCTACTGAGCTATCCTCATTCTATTACTCTTTATATCTCTAATTAATATCTAATTAAAGCCAGTGTATTCGCCAATGCCGTCTCCCTTTCAAATTTCCCTGGATCCACTGGGGCTGGACCCCGGCACTGAGTAATAATCCATTGTGTATATGTACCACAGTTTTCTTATCCATTTGTCTGCTGATGAACATCTAGGTTGCTTCCATATCCTGGCTATTGTAAACAGTGCTGTGATGAATACTGGGATACATGTGTCTCTTTCAATTCTGGTTTCCTTGGTGTATGCCCAGCAGTGGGATTGCTGGGTCATATGGCAGTTCTATTTCCAGTTTTTTAAGGAATCTCCACACTGTTCTCCATAGTAACTGCACTAGTTTGCATTCTCACCAACAGTGTAAGAGGGTTCTCTTTTCTCCACACGCTCCCCAGCATTTTTTGTTTGTAGACTTTTTGATGGCAGCATTCTGACCAGCTTGAGATGATACCTCATTGTGGTTTTGATTTGCATTTCTCTGATAAGGAGTGATGTTGAACATCTTTTCATGTGTTTGTTAGCCAGCTGTATATGTCTTCTTTGGAGAAATGTCTGTTTAATTCTTTGGCCCATTTTTTGATTGGGCCATTTATTTTTCTGGAATTGAGCTGCTGGAGCTGCTTATATATTTTTGAGATTAATTCTGTCAGTTGCTTCATTTGCTATTATTTTCTCCCATTCTGAAGGCTGTCTTTTCACCTTGCTTATAGTTTCCTCCATTGTGCAAAAGCTTTTAAGTTTAATTAGGTCCCATTTGTTTATTTTTGCTTTTATTTCCATTACTCTGGAAGATGGATAATAGAGGATCCTGCTGTGATTTATGTCAGAGAGTGTTTTGCCTATGTTTTCCTGTAAGAATTTTATAGTTTCTGGTCTTACATTTAGATCTTTAATCCATTTTGAGTTTATTTGTGTGTATGGCATTAGAACACATTCTAGTTTCATTCTTTCACATGTAGTTGACCAGTTTTACCAGCAACACTTGTCAAAGAGACTGTCTTTTCTCCATTGTATATTTTTGCCTCCTTTGTCAAAGATAAGGTGTCTATAGGTGCATGGATTTATCTTTGGACTTTCTATTTAATTCATTGATCTATATTTCTGTCTTTATGCCAGTACCACACTGTCTTTTTGACTGTAGCTTTGTAGTATAGTCTGAAATCAGGAAGATTGATTCCTCCAGTTCCATTATTTTATTTCAAGATTGCTTTGGCTATTCAGGGTCTTTTGTGTTTCCATACAACTGTGAAATTATTTGGTATAGTTCTGTGAAAAATACCATTGGTAGTTTGATAGAGATTGCATTAAATCTATACATTGCTTTGGGTGAAAGTGAAGTCACTCAGTCGTGTCTGACTCTTAGTGACCCCATGGACTGCAGCCCACCAGGCTCCTCCGTCCATGGGATTTTCCAAGCAAGAGTACTGCAGTGGGTTGCCATTGCCTTCTCCATTGCTTCGGGTAGTATACTCATTTTCACTATATTAATCCTTCTGATCCAAGAACAGATATATCCAAGAACAGGTATATTTCTATATCTATTTGTGTCATCTTTTCTATATAGATGTGGTGAATGGGATTTTTTCCTTGATTTCTTTTTCTGATTTTTCATTGTTAGTGTATAGGAATTCAGGGATTTCTGTGTATTAATTTTATATCCTGCAACTTTACTATATTTGTTGATTAGCTCTAGAAATTTTCTGGGGACATCTTTAGAGTTTTCTGTGCAGAGAATCATGTCATCTGCAAACAGTGAGAGTTCTATTTCTTTTTCAATCTGGATTCCTTTTTTTGTTTTTCTTCTCTGATTGCTATAGCTAGGACTTTCAAAATTAAGTTTAATAATAATGGTGAGAATAGGCACCCTTGTCTTTTTCCTGATTTTAGAGGAAATGCTTTCAATTTTTCAATTAAGGATAAAGTTTGCTGTGAGCTTGTAATATATTGTTTTTATTATGATGAGATATGTTCCTTCTCTGCCTACTTTCTGGAGAGGGTTTTTTTTTTTTTTATCATAAATTTTTGAATTTTCTCAAAGGCTTTCTCTGCATCTATTGACATAGTCATATGGTTTTTATCTTTCAATTTATTGGTATGGTGCATCACACTGATTGATTTGTGAATATTGAAGAATCCTTGCATCCCTGGAATAAAACCCACTTGACAATAATGCATGGTCTATTTAATATGTTGTTGGGTTCTGTTTGTTAGAATTTTGTTGCGGAATTTTGCAGTTATATTCATCACTGAAATTGGCCTGTGGTTTTGGTGGCTCTGACGGTATAGCATCTGCCTACAATGTGGGAGACCAGGGTTCAATCCCTGGGTTGGGAAGATCTCTTGGAGACAGAAATGGCAACCCACTCCAGTATTCTTGCCTGGAAAATCCCATGGATGGAGGAGCCTGGTATACTATACTACATGGGGTCTCAAAGAGTCAGACATGACTGAGCGAGTTCACTTTCACTTTCTTTTATCTGGTTTCAGTGTCAGGGTGATGGTGACCTCATAGAATGAGTTTGGCAGGTTTCTTTATTCTGCAATTTTCTGGAAGATTTTGAGTAAGAGAGGTTTTAGCTCTTCTCTAAATTTTTGGTAGAATTCACCTGCGAAGCCATTTGGTCCTGGCCTTTTGTTTTTTGTAAGATTTTTGATTGCAGTTTAGGTTTCTGTGCTTGAGATTGATCAGTTCAAATTTTCTATTTCTTGTTCTTCAGTTTTGGAAGGTTATAGTTTCCTAAGTATTTGTCCATTTCTTCCAAGTTGTCCATTTTATTGGTATATAATTGCTCATAATATCTCAATATCATTTTTATTTCTGTGCTGACTGTTGTAACTTCTCTATTTTCATTTCTAATTTTATTGATCTGAGCTTTCTTCCCCCCGCCTTTTTTTTTTTCCCTTGATGAGTCTGGCTAATGATTTATTTTGTTTATCTTCTCAAAGAACCAGCTTTTAGTTTTATTGATCTTTGCTATGGTCTCCTTCATTGTTTTTCATTTATTTCTGCTCTGATTTTTATTATTTCTTTCCTTCTACTTTTTTTTTTTTTTTTTTTTTTTGCAGCCTGGTGGAGCAGAGATCAGAACCTACCCCATGACTCAAGGGTGTGGCAAACCGCACCCTCATGATTATCCTAGTAAGCATGCGAAATGGATATTCTTGGGGCTGAACGTGCACTCTGCTCTTCTTCACTGCCTACCTCTGCATCCATCCCCATGGAAACAAAACAAGATGTTCTCGATAAACAGCAGAGCCTTAAACTTTCTCCTCTTTACTGTGCGCTAATCAAACTCTCAAAATAACTATTCTCTAATGATCTCATGTGAATTTTGCCAATAAAAGTGTGGGCTGAAAGGAGCCATTTTGTCTTCCTGCCATGGAGAGCAGGAAGGCCCTCTGGCCCCTCTTGCCAAATTATATGTGCTCAGACCATGAACTTTTATTGCCAAATTCAGACTTAAATTGAAGAAAGTAGGGAAAACCACTAGACCATTCAGGTATGACCTAAATCAAATCCCTTATGGTTATACAGTGGAGGTGAGAAATAGATTTAAGGGCCTAGATCTGATAGATAGAGTGCCTGATGAACTATGGAATGAGGTCCGTGACATTGTACAGGAGACAGGGATCAAGACCATTCCCATAGAAAAGAAATGCAAAAAAGCAAAATGGCTGTCTGGGGAGGCCTTACAAATAGCTGTGAAAAGAAGAGAAGTGAAAAGAAGAGAAGCAAAAAGCAAAGGAGAAAAGGAAAGATAAACATCTGAATGCAGAGTTCCAAAGAATAGCAAGAAGAGATAAGAAAGCCTTCTTCAGCAATCAATGCAAAGAAATAGAGGAAAACAACAGAATGGGAAAGACTAGGGATCTCTTCAAGAAAATCAGAGATACCAAAGGAACATTTCATGCAAAGATGAGCTTGATAAAGGACAGAAATGGTATGGACCTAACAGAAGCAGAAGATATTAAGAAGAGATGGCAAGAATACACAGAAGAACTGTACAAAAAGATCTTCATGACCCAGATAATCACGATGGTGTGATCACCCACCTAGAGCCAAACACCCTGGAATGTGAAGTCAAGTGGGCCTTAGAAAGCATCACTACAAACAAAGTTAGTGGAGGTGAGGGAATTCCAGTTGAGCTATTTCAAATCCTGAAAGATGATGCTTTGAAAGTGCTGCACTCAATATGCCAGCAAATTTGGAAAACTCAGGAGTGGCCAGAGGACTGGAAAAGGTCAGTTTTCATTCCAATACCAAAGAAAGGCAATGCCAAAAAATGTTCAAACTACCGCACAATTGCACTCATCTCAAATGCTAGTAAAGTAATGCTCAAAATTCTCCAAGCCAGGCTTCAGCAATATGTGAACCATGAACTTCCTGATGCTCAAGCTGATTTTAGAAAAGGCAGAGGAACCAGAGATCAAATTGCCAACATCCGTTGGATCATAGAAAAAGCAAGAGAGTTCCAGAAAAACATCTATTTCTGCTTTATTGACTATGCCAAAGCCTTTGACTGTATGGATCACAATCAACTGTGGAAAATTCTGAAAGAGATGGGAATACCAGACCACCTGATCTGCCTCTTGAGAAATCTGTATGCAGGTCAGGAAGCAACAGTTAGAACGGGACATAGAACAACAGACTGGTTCCAAATAGGAAAAGGAGTCCGTCAAGGCTGTATATTGTCACCCTGTTTATTTAACTTCTATGCAGAGTACATCATGAGAAATGCTGGACTGGAAGAAACACAAGCTGGCATCAAGATTGCTGGGAGAAATATCTATAACCTCAGATATGCAGATGACACCACCCTTGTAGCAGAAAGTGAAGAGGAACTCAAAAGCCTCTTGATGAAAGTGAAAGTGGAGAGTGAAAAAGTTGGCTTAAAGTTCAACATTCAGAAAACGAAGATCATGGCATCCGGTCTCACCACTTCATGGGAAATAGAGGGGGAAAATTGGAAACAGTGTCAGACTTTATTTTTGGGGGCTCCAAAATCACTGCAGATGGTGACTGCAGCCATGAAATTAAAAGCGCTTACTCCTTGGAAGGAAAGTTATGACCAACCTAGATAGCATATTCAAAAGAAGAGACATTACTTTGCCAACGAAGGTTCGTCTAGTCAAGGCTCTGGTTTTTCCTGTGGTCATGTATGGATGTGAGAGTTGGACTGTGAAGAAGGCTGAGCACTGAAGAATTGACGCTTTTGAACTGTGGTGTTGGAGAAGACTCTTGAGAGTCCCTTGGACTGCAAGGGGATCCAACCAGTTCATTCTGAAGGAGATCAGCCCTGGGATTTCTTTGGAGGGAATGATGCTAAAGCTGAAACTCCAGTACTTTGGGCACCTCATGCGAAGAGTTGAGTCATTGGAAAAGACTCTGATGGTGGGAGGGATTGGGGGCAGGAGGAGAAGGGGACGACAGAGGATGAGATGGCTAGATGGCAATACTGACTCGATGGACGTGAGTCTCATGAACTCCGGGAGTTGGTGATGGACAGGGAGGCCTAGCATGCTGAGATTCATGGGGTCGAAAAGAGTCGGACACGACTGAGAGACTGATCTGATCTGATCTTATCTGATCTTTTTATTATGTGCTCACCCCAGTTTCTGGTCTCTCTCACCCACTGTGCTGAATGGGGCAGTATTTTTTGTTTGTTTGTTTTGTTTTTTAGTGGTGTTGTTCTTTTTTCTAGTTGCTTAGGTGTAAGTTTAGGTTGTTTATTTTGTGTTTCTCATGTTTGTCTCTCTCTTTTTTCTTAGCAGTTATTTTTTATTTTTTATTATTATTATTATTATTTTTTTACAGTAGGCTCTTATTGCTATGAACTTACCTTTGAGCACTGCTTATACTGGATCCCATTTTGGGTTGGGTTGTTTTGGGGTTGTTGTGTTTTCATTATCATTTGTTTCTATGCATATTTTTTCATTTCCTTTTTATTTCTTCAGTGATCTGTTGATTATTCATAAGCACATTGTTTATCCTCCATATATTTGTATTTTAAATATTTTTTCCTATAGTTGATATCTAATCTTATAGCACTGTGATCAGGTGCCTGTGACGGATTCATTTTGATATTTGGCAAAACTAATACAATTATGTAAAGTTTAAAAAAAAAAAAAAAAAGAAAAGGTGCTTGAAATGATTTCATTTTTTTTTTTTTAATTTACTAAGGCTAGATTTGTGACCCACAATGTGATCTATCCTGGATAATGTTTCATGTGCACTTGAGATAAAGGTGAGTTCCATTGTTTTGGGGTGAAATGCATTTTAGATATCATTAAGGCCTATGTATTATTTAAAGCTTGTGTTTCCTTGTTAATTTTCTGTTTGGATAACCTTTTCATTGCTGTGATTAGGGTATTAAGTCCTCCACTATTATTGTGTTAATATCAATTTCCCTTTTAATAGTTGTTAGCATTTGCCTTATATATTGAGGTGCTCCTATTTTTGGTGCATACATATTTATAATTGTTATATTTTCTTCTTGGATTGATCCCTTGATTGTTAAGTAGTGTCCTTCATTGTCTCTTATAATGGCCTTTATTTTAAAGTCTATTTTATCTGATAAGAGTATCGCTACTCCCACTTACTTTTGGTCTCTATTTGCATGAAATATCTTTTCCAAGTCTCTCACTTTCAGTCTGTATGTGTCCCTAGGTTTTAGGTGGGTCTCTTGCAGACAGCATATATAGGAATCTTGTTTTTGTATCCACTTGGTCAGTCTTTGCTTTTGGTTGGAGCATTTAACCCATTTATGTTTAAGGCAATTATTGGTAAGTATGATTTCATTACCATTTACTTTATTGTTTTTGGTTCAGTCTTATACTCTTTTATGTGTTTTCTGTCTAGAGAATATCCTTTGGCATTTGTTGAAGAGCTGGTTTGGTGGTCCTGAATTCTCTCAGCTTTTGCTTGTCTGTAAAGCTTTTGATTTCTCTTTCAAATCTGAATGAGATCCCTGCCGGGGTAAAGTAATCTTAGTTGTAGGTCTTTCCCTTTCATCTCTTTAAATACATTCCCTTCTGGTCCACAGAGTTTCGGCTGAGAGATCAGTTGTTATCTTTATGGGGATCACCTTGTATGTTATTTGTTGCTTTTCCCTTGCTGCTTTTAATATTTGCTTATTGTGTTTAATTTTTGTTAGTTTGATTAATATGTGTCTTGGTGTGTTTCACTTTGGGTTTATCCTGTTTGGGACTCTATGGGCTTCTTGGTCTTGGGTGGCCATTTCCTTTCCCATTTTAGGGAAGTTTTGGACCATTATCTCCTCAAATATTTTTTTATGCTCTTTCCTTTTGCCATCTTTTTCTGGGACACCTATGATTCTAATGTTGGTGTGTTTAACATTGTGCCAGAGTTCTCTGAGGCTGTCCTCATTTCTTTTTATTCTTTTTTCTGCTCTGCTTTATTTATTTCCACCATTCTATCTTCCAGCTCACTTATCCTTTATTCTGCCTCTACTGTTGATTTCCTCCAGAGTGTTTTTAATCTCAGTTACTACATCACTTATTCAGTTCAGTTCAGTTCAGTTCAGTTGCTCAGTCATGTCCGACTCTTCACCACCCTATGAACCACAACATGCCAGGCCTCCTTGTCCATCACCAACTCCCGGAGTCCAACCAAACCAATGTCCATCGAGTCAGTGATGCCATCCAACCATCTCATCCTCTGTTGTCCCCTTCTCCTCCTGCCCTCAATCTTTCCCAGCATCAGGATCTTTTCCAATGAGTCAACTCTTCCAATCAGGTGGCCAAACTATTGGAGTTTCAGCTTCAACATCAAACCTACCAGTGAACACCCAGAATTGATCTCCTTTAGGATGAACTTGTTGGATCTCCTTGCAGTCCAAGGGACTCTCAAGAGTCTTCTCCAACACCACAGTTCAAAAGCATCAATTCTTCAGCACTCAGCTTTCTTTATAGTCCAACTTTCACATCCATACATGACCACTGGAAAAACCATAGCCTTGACTAGACTGATGTTTCTTGGCAAAGTAATGTCTCTGCTTTTGAATATGCTATCTAGGTTGGTCATAACTTTCCTTCCAAGGAGTAACTGTCTTTTAATTTCATGGCTACAGTCACCATCTGCAGTGATTTTGAAGCCCAGAAAAATAAAGTCAGCCACTGTTTCCACTGTTTCCCCATCTATTTCCCACAAAGTGATGGGCCTGGATGCCATGATCTTCGTTTTCTGAATGTTGAGCTTTAAGCCAACTTTTGCACTCTCCTCTTTCACTGTCATCAAGAGGCTCTTTAGTTCCTCTTCACTTTCTGCCATAAGGGTGGTGTCATCTGCATATCTGAGGTTATTGATATTTCTCCTGGCAATCTTTATTCCAGCTTGTGTTTCGTCCAGCCCAGCGTTTCTCATGATATACTCAGCATATAAGTTAAATAAGTAGGGTGACAATATACATACTCCTTTTACTACTTGGAAACAGTCTGTTGTTCCATGTCCAGTTCTAACTGTTGCTTCCTGACATGCATACAGGTTTCTCAAGAGGCAGATCAGGTGGTCTGGTATTCCCATCTCTTTCAGAATTTTCCACAGTTTATTGTGATTCACACAATCAAAGGCTTTGGCATAGTCAATAAAGCAGAAATAGATGTTTTTCTGGAACTCTCATGATTTTTCCATAATCCAGAGGATGTTGGCATTTTGATCTCTGGTTCCTCTGCCTTTTCTAAAACCAGCATGAACATCTGGAAGTTCATGGTTCATGTATTGCTGAAGCCTGGCTTGGAGAATATTAAGCATCACTTTACTAGCATGTGAGATGAGTGCAATTGTATGGTATTCACTTATTTCTGATTGACAATTCTTTATTTCTTCTAGATTCTTGTTAAACGATTCTTGGATCTTTCCAATCCATGTCTCTGGTCTATTTATTTGTAATTCCATTTTGTTTTCCAGTTTGGGGATCATCTTTATTATCATTATTCTGAATTTTTATTTTTTTACAGTAGACTCCCTATCTCCTCTTTGATTTGGTGGGTTTTTGTCATGTTCTTTCATCTGCTGAATCTTTCTTTTCATTTTCATTTTGTTTAGTGTACTGTGTTTGGGGTCTCCTTTCTGCAGGCTGGGTGGTTGTAGTTCCTCTTAGTTATGGAGACTGCTCCCTGTGGGTCAGTTTAGACCAGTGGCTTGTGAAGGTTTCCTGGTTGGGTGAATTGATGTCTGTGTTCTGTTGGATGGAACTGGATCTCTTCTCTCTGGAAGGCAATGCAGTGTCCAGTAGGGAGTTTTGGGGTGTATATGGTTTTTGTATTGCTTTGGACAGCCTATCTTTTAATGTTCAGTGTTATGTTTGCTTTGTTGGAAGATTAGCATGCAGAGTCTTGCACTGGACCTTGCTAGCTCTTGGGTGGAACTCGGTCTCAGTGGAATATGGAGGGTTTGGGGTGGGCTGTCATGTATTAATTTTCCCTGGGGTCAGAAGTTTTATGATGGTCCAAAGTTCTCGATTTGAGCCTCCTCTCTATTGGTTTCAGCCTCCCTCTTATAGTAGCTTCAAGACTTTTCTGTCCACCCAACACAGAAGATAAAACCCCTAGGTTAATGATAAGATAACTCTCCACAGCCAGTAACACCTAAAGAGTTTCACAGTTATACAGAGAAGACAAGAGGGAGGAGGAAATAGATGTAACTAAGAGGAGGAAAAGGAGAATCAAAAGGAAAGAGAGCAATCAAGCCAGTAATCAAATCCCTAAGTGAAAATAGATACTCAAAATTAGACTTTTAAAGATGCAAATTTAAAAACAAATGTCAAATCACAGAAATTAAAAACCTAGAATAGAGATTAGACTTTCAAAAATACAATATATAAAAACCAAAAATTGAACACAAAAACTAAAAAAAAATGTATATATTGTGGGTCAGTTCAGTGTCAGATAATCCTTGTTCTGGCTGGCACTTGTTCTCAATGTCTACAGTTGCCCCTCAAATGCATAGTCTCAATTTAACTGCAGGATTTTAATCTGTTGCACCTGCCACTTCCATGGTGATTCCCCCTTCTTTTCTTTGCTTAGGCTGGCCTTCTCTGCTTACAAGTCTCTTCAGTGTCTAATCTCTGCCCTGAAATGAGGGGGCCAAAGTGGTCACTTACTTGGCTTCACTTGCTCAGTTGTGCTGTGGAGAGAGAGAAAGACACTGCAAACAAACACACTGGCGTGTGTGGGGTACACTTGCAGTGAATGGACCACATGGGGGTTGCTGCAGCCCGAGGTGGCATGCACTTCCCAGGCCAAAGCTACTCAGGCTCCCGGGTGCTCTGCGAGGGTACAGTCCCTGGTGGACTGTGCATCTTGTGCACTTTCCAGGTCCAAGCCACTTAGGTTATCATGTGTACCATGAGGGCAGTCCTAGGCAGTCCATGCATTTCATGTACTTCCCAGGTTCAAGCAGCTCAGGCTGTGGGTACACTGAGAGGGCACAGTCCCAGGTGGGCCATGCATCTTCTCAGTGGGGGTTGGTCTCAGGCTGTGACACTCCTGGCTGATATGAACCATCCAGGATCACAGGATGATGTGGTTAGTGACTGGCAACCTGCTCGCAACTTGATGGGAGATGTGGTCTCTGGGACTGAGATTGCAGTGGCCCCTTGCCTTCCACCTCTGGCTGTCATACACCTGCCTCTCTGCCTCTGGAAAGGGGTGGAAAGGGCAGCCGGCTTGCTCACCTTTGGTATCCACTAGGGCATAATCCTTTGTTCTGTGAGCGTGTTAGGGATCACAGTGTGGTGTTAGAGCCTTCCCAAGGGAAAGGTCCTTCGGTTTTTCTTTGTCTCTCTGGCGTTCCCATGGTTTGAGCTGCTATGTCACATTAGTCCCCTCAGAATGTCCTCAGGGCATTCAACCCTGGTCCTTATTCTAAGGACTGATGATGCAGTCTGTACCTCCTCACCCAGCCCGCAATCACTGCAGGCCCAAGAGAGTGTGTGAACCACTTCACTCCTGCTTGCCATTCAACACGAATTCTATGGTGATTTTTTTTTCTTTTTTGCAATTTTGCTGCCTCTGTGATTCCAAAGCCCCCACTGATGCCAACTGTGAGAAGGTTTTCTATTGCATGGAAACTTCTTCTCTTTCACAACTCCCTCCCCAGGACAGCTCTCCATCCTTACCTTAAATCCTTTGTCATTATTTTTATCTTTATCTTTTGTCCTACCTCATTTTGAAAAGATTGGTTTGCCTTTCTGGGCATAAGGGGTCCTCTGCCAGTGTTCAGTTATTTTCTGGAAGTTGCTCTACATCCAGATGAACTTTTGATGCATTTGGCCGGGGGGGACGGAGAGAAAGTGATCTCCCTGTCCTATTCCTCCTTCATCTTGGGTCTGCCTTGGAAAAAATCTCGTATGCATAGCTGTTTTATAGAAGCACAGTTCAGTTCAGTCGCTCAGTCGTGTCTGACTCTTTGCGACCCCATGAATCGTAGCACGCCAGGCCTCCCTATCCATCACCAACTCCCGGAGTTCACTCAAACTCATGTCCATTGAGTCGGTGATGCCATCCAGCTGTCTCATCCTCTGTCGTCCCCTTCTCCTCCTGCCCCCAATCCCTCCCAGCATCAGAGTCTTTTCCAATGACTCAACTCTTGACATGAGGTGCCCAAAGTACTGGAGTTTCAGCTTTAGCATCTTTCCTTCCAAAGAAATCCCAGGGCTGATCTCCTTCAGAATGGACTGGTTAGATCCCCTTGCAGTCCAAGGGACTCTCAAGAGTCTTCTCCAACACCACAATCCAAAAGCATCAATTCTTCGGTGCTCAGCCTTCTTCACAGTCCAACTCTCACATCCGTACATGACCACTGGAAAAACCATAGCCTTGATTAGATGAACCTTTGTTGGCAAAGTAATGTCTCTGCTTTTGAATATGCTATCTAGGTTGGTCGTAACTTTCCTTCCAAGGAGTAAGCATCTTTTAATTTCATGGCTGCAGTCACCATCTGCAGTGATTTTGGAGCCCCAAAAATAAAGTCTGACACTGTTTCCACTGTTTCCCCATATATTTCCCATGAAGTGATGGGACCAGATGCCATGATCTTTGTTTTCTGAATGTTGCACAAGGTGAAAGTAAAAGTCAACACTGTCATATTCAATTACCCAGTCCTATTTATTCAGTCTATTGCAGCAGCTGAAGATAATCTCACAAGCCTGTAAAAATGAGAACCTCCCCCTCAAAAGATGGGAGGGCCTTTTTTCATTTTTTCAAATGGCATTAAAAGTTAATTCTTTAGTGCTTTCTCCCTTTTGAATTCTCCCATCTGTGAATCTTTGGTTATGTGAAGCCCTAGTTGTTAAATGTATATTCAAGCCACATGGCAATGTAGGTAGAGAGAGAAATAAGGCATGCAAGTGTATAGCATAGAAACCTAATCACCATTCAGTATAATTCTTTATAATGTTCTCTGGCTTATCAGCACCTTATTCTCAATTCACCATCTTTAGCTACCTGATTTTCCACGAGTAAACTGAAACTGTGAACACTGAATTTTGTTTCAGTTTGACTGAAACAACTCAGTCAACTACAAACTGAGTTATTGCTCAGTCCTAGAGCAATAACAAGGATGCATAGCTGGAAAGATCTGAAACAGTATGACTTAGCCATGTGTGCTCAGTTTAACAATTCAGAATATGTCAAGAGTAATAAGATCCCTACACCTAGCCTTTCTCCAGTACAGCCTGCATTTGGATGCATGGTTGAGTCTCTCAAAGTACAACTCCAGTTATGTCAACTCTTTCTTCAAAGGCCTTGAGCATTTTCCCTATGACTATTCAATGATGCCTAAATCCATTTACATAAAACTCAAGACCCCTCAGCTTTGGATCAAGCTGATGGAGTAGGAAAATGTGGAAGGCACCTCTCAACATGAACAGATCAAAAGTATATCTACATGTGGAACAGTCCTTACTGAAAATCAACTATAAACTGGGAGAAACTCTCCTGTACAACCAAGGCTGTAAGAAATATTCACACATAATCAAGTAGGGAGGGAAGAAAAATGACAAGGTCAGAACCTGTTCTCCCAGAGGAAAGAGAGATTACCTGGACAGAGCATTGCCCTGAGGAGTGAGTGATTCAAGTCACATATTGGGCACTAGAGTCCTAGAGTTCAATGCACGGAAGATAAGGCTCCTTGGCTGGTTGGGGTGCTTCTGGGATTAACACAAGAGTTGTGGGAAGACCGGTATCTATTCAGGAGGAGTGTGAAGGGCTAACTTGCCCTTGAGGCAGGGCAGAGGGAGCAGACTGAAGATTACTACATTCACTGACTAAGTGTACCCAATACAGTAGCACCTAAATAAATAAAGTGAGCATTAAACAGACATAAAAGAAACATCAATACAGTATACTAACGCATATATATGGAATTTAGAAAGATGGTAACAATAACCCGATGTACGAGACAACAAAAGAGACACTGATGTATAGAACAGTCTTATGGACTCTGTGGGAGAGGGAGAGGGTGGGAAGATTTGGGAGAATGATATTGAAACATGTAAAATATCATGTAAGAAACGAGTTGCCAGTCCAGGTTCGATACTCGATACTGGATGCTTGGGGCTAGTGCACTGGGACGACCCAGAGGGATGGTATGGGGAGGGAGGAGGGAGGAGGGTTCAGGATGGGGAACACATGTATACCTGTGGCAGATTCATTTTGATATTTGGCAAAACTAATACAATTATGTAAAATTTAAAAATAAAATAAAATTTAAAAAATTTTAAAAAAAGCAAACAAAAAAATAAATAAATAAAATAAAATTAAAAAAGAACTTAGCAATAATACAATAACAGTAGAGAACTTTAACACACCACTTATATCAATAGGCATATCATCCAGATAGAAAATTAACAAGGCAACAGTGATCTTAAATGGCACAATAAACAAGCTGGACTTAACATCTATCTACAGGGCTCCCATCAAAATTCTTTTTAAGTGCATGTGGTATATTCTCCAGAATAGACAATATGGTAGACCACAAAAGAAGTCACAACAAATTTAAACTGATAGAATTGAATCAAGCATATTTTCCATCCACAACAGTATAACACTAGAAATCAATTAGAGAAATAAAAATAAAAAGTGCAAACACAGGGAGACAAAACATTGTACTAAAAAAACCAATGCTTCAGTGAAGAACTCAAAGAGGAAATAAGAAAATATCTTGAGACACATGGAAATGGAAACACAACCTTCCAAACTCTATGGGTTGCAACAAAGGCAGCACTAATAAGGAAGTCCATAGTGATACAGGCCTTTGTTAATAAAAAATAAACAAAGATTATCAAATAAGCAACATAACCTATGAGTGAGTGAGTGAGTGAGTGAAGTTGCTCGGTCGTGTCCGACTCTTTGTGACCCTATGGACTGAAGCCTACCAGGTTCCACCATCCATGGGGTTGTCCGGGCAAGAATACTGGAGTGGGTTGCCATTTCCTTCTCCAGGAGATCTTTCTGACCCAAGGATCGAACCCGGGTCTCCTGTATTGTAGGCATTGTAGGCAGATGCTTTACTGCCTGAGCCATCAGGGAAGTTATTAGCATAACCTATAGGCTAAATGAATTACAAAAAGAAGAAAAAACAAGCTGAAAATCAGTGGAAGGAAGGAAATAATAAAGATAAGAGAAAACATAGGTAAAATAGAAAACCATTGAAACCAAGAGCTGTTTTTTTTTTTTTTTTTTTGAAATGATAAATAAAATTGATAAGTTTTACCCAGGATCATCAGGAATAAAAATAGAGGACCTAAATAAAATAAGAAATGAAGGAGGAGAAATGATATATGACACCACAGGGATACAGAAAAATCACAAGAAAATGCTATTAATAGTTATATACCAACAAATTGGAAACCTAGAAGTGAATAAATTTCTAGAAACAGACAGTCTGTCAAGACTTAATCAGGAAGAAACAATATGAAAAGGTTGATTACTAGTAGTAAAATTGAATTTGTAACTTAGAAAATCTCACATAAATAAAAGTCCACATCTGGACAGCCTTGCAGAAGAATATTACCACATATACTAAAAGGATCTAATACCGCTCCTTCTTAAACTATTAAAATAAGTTGAAGAGGACAGAATACTTCCAAATTCATTCTATAAAGTCTATTATTCTATAAAGTCTATTATTACCCTGATACCAAAACCAGACAAACATACCACAAAAAATACAGGCCAATATCTTTGATAAATATGGATGCAAAAACCTACAAGAAAATATTAGAAAATCAAATGTGACAATATAAAAAGAATCATACACTACTGACTCAGTGGAATTTATTCTAGGGATGTAAGGATGGCTCAACACTTGCAAATCTATCAATGTTATATACCACATAAACAAATAGAGGGATAAAAGTCACCTAAGACTCTTGAGAGTCCCTTGGACTGCAAGGAGATCCAACCAGTCCATTCTAAAGGAGATCAGTCCTGGGTATTCATTGGAAGGACTTATGCTAAAGTTGAAACTCCAATACTTTGGCCACCTCATGCGAAGAGTTGACTCATTGGAAAAGACTCTGATGCTGGGAGGGATTGGGGGCAGGAGGAGAAGGGGATGACAGAGGATGAGATGGCGGGATGGCATCACTGACTCAATGGACATGAGTTTGAGTGAACTCTGGGAGTTGGTGATGGACAGGGAGGACTGGCATGCTGCAATTCATGGGGTTGCAAAGAGTCAGACACAACTGAGCAACTGAACTGAACTGAACTGAATCATCTCAAAAGATGCAAAAAAAAAAAAAAAAAAAAGCATTTGACAAAATTCAATATCCATTCAAGATTAAAAAAAAAGTCTCATCAAAATTT
The DNA here is from genome assembly GCF_032452875.1 of Bos javanicus. Taxonomy (NCBI): domain Eukaryota; kingdom Metazoa; phylum Chordata; class Mammalia; order Artiodactyla; family Bovidae; genus Bos; species Bos javanicus. The sequence goes on along the minus strand of NC_083882.1, from coordinate 19,171,460 downwards.
GTATAGAGGGAAAAACTTCAGCATAACAAATGCCATTTATGAAACCCATAACTGACATCATACTAGTGAAGTGCTGAAAGTCTTTCCTATAAAGTCAGGAACAAGACAAGAATGTCCACTGTCACCACTCCTATTTTACTTAATATTGGAAGTCCTAGGCACAACAATCAGACTATAAAAAGAAAGAAAAGGAACTCAACTAGAAGAGAAGTAAAGCTGTCACTGTAGATGACCTTATATTATATATTCAGTTCAGTTCAGTTCAGTCATTCAGTCATGTCTGACTCTTTAGAAAATCCAAATTCTCCACTGAAAAGATACAGAACTAAGAAATGAATTCATTAAAGTTGCAGGATATAAGATTAATATAAACAAATCTGTAACTTTTCTATACAATAATAATAAACCTTCAGAAGTGAAAGTCAAAAAGCATGAAAAATCATGTTATTTATAGATAGACAATGGCACTCCACTCCAGTACTCTTGCCTGGAAAATCCCATGGATGGAGGAGCCTGGTGGGCTGCAGTCCATGGGGTCGTTAGGAGTTGGACACGACTGAACGACTTCACTTTCACTTTCATGCATTGGAGAAGGAAATAGCAACCCACTCCAGTGTTCTTGCCTGGAGAATCCCAGGGACAGGGGAGCCTGGTGGGCTGCTGTCTATGGGGTCGCACAGAGTCAGACACGACTGAAGCAACTTAGCAGCAGCAGCAGCAGCAGCAGACACATAGATAAAATACTTGGAAAAAAACTCAGCCAAGGAGATGGAAGAATTTACTCTGAAAACTGAAAAATATTAAGGAAAAGAATTAAAGACAACACAAAGAAATTGAAAGATACCTTATGTTCATGTTTTGGAAGAATTAATATTGTTAAAATGGTCATACTAGTCATCCTACCTAAAGACATCTACATATTTAATACAATCCTTATCAAAAATACTTATGACAATTTACACAAAACTAGAATAATCCTAGGAGTGATAGAATAAAGAGAATTGATGCCTTTGAACTGTGGTTTTGGAAAAGACTCTTGAGAGTCACTTGGACTCCAAGGAGATCCAACCAATCAATCCTAAAAGAAATCAGTCCTGAATATTCACTGGAAGGACCGATGTTGAAGCTGAAACTCCAATACTTTGGCCACCTGATGTGAAGAACTGACTCACTGGAAATGACCCTGATGATGGGAAAGATTGAAGGCAGGAGGAGAAGGGGTTGACAGAGGATGAGGTGGTTGGATGGCATCACGGACTTGATGGACATGATTTTTAATAAGCTCCAGGAGTTGGTGATGGACAGGGAAGCCTGGCATGCTGCAGTCAAGCATGGGATCGTAAAGAGTTGGACATGACTGAATGACTGGACTGAACTGGACTGAGAAAAATCCTAAAATTGATATAAACCCAAAATGCCCTGAATTGCCTAAGCAATATTGAGAAAAAATAATAAAGATGGAGATATCAGACTACCTGACTGCAGATATACTACAAAGCTATAGTAGTCAAAACAGCATGACTTTGGCACAAAACCAGAAACATAAGTTATTGAAAGAGAATAGAGAGCTCAGAAATAATCCCATGCACCTATAGTTTATTAAGCTACAATAAAGGATGCAAGAATATGCAATGGAGAAAAGACAGTCTCTTCAACAGATTGAACAATGACATGTATAATAATGAGATTACTGCATTTTCTCACACCATATACAAAAGTAAACTCAAAATGAATTTAAAACCTAAACATAAGACCTAAAACCATAAAATTCCTAGAAGAAAATAAGGATATAGGCACAAAACACTTTGCCATTAGGTATAGTAATAGTTTTTGGATCTGTCACCTAAGATAAAATAAATAAAAGCATAAATAATAAATAAGACCAAACTAATTCAACTTGCTGGCATATTGAGTGCAGCACTTTCACAGCATCATCTTTCAGGATTTGAAATAGTTCAACTGGAATTCCATCACCTCCACTAGCTTTGTTCATGGTGGTGCTTTGGGCCCACTTGATTTCACATTCCAGGATGTCTGGCTCTAGGTGAATGATCATACCATCATGATTATCTTGGTCATGAAGATCTTTTTTGTACAGTTCTTCTGTGTATTCTTGCCACCTCTTCTTAATATCTTCTGCTTCTGTTAGGTCCATAACATTTCTGTCCTTTATTGAGCCCAATAAAGGTCCGTCTAGTCAAGGCTATGGTTTTTCCAGTGGTCATGTATGGATGTAAGAGTTGGACTGTGAAGAAAGCTGAGTGCCAAAGAATTGATGCTTTTGAACTGTGGTGTTGGAGAAGACTCCTGAGATTCCCTTGGACTGTGGGGAGATCCAACAAGTCCATTCTAAAGGAGATCAGCCCTGGGTGTTCTTTGGAAGGAATGATGCTGAAGCTGAAACTCCAGTACTTTGGCCACCTCACGCGAAGAGTTGACTCATTGGAAAAAACTCTAATGCTGGGAGGGATTGGGGCAGGAAGAAAAGGGGACGACAGAGGATGAGATGGCTGGATGGCATCACTGACTTGATGGATGTGAGTTTGAGTGAACTCCGGGAGTTGGTGATGGACAGGGAGGCCTGGGGTGCTGCGATTCATGGGGTCACAAAGAGTCGGACACGACTGAGCAACTGAACTGAACTGAACTGAACTGAATTCAACTTGCAAGAAACCATCCAAAAAAATAAGACAATTGGATGGGAGAAAATGTTTGAAAATGCCCTGACGAATAAGGAAAATATATACAAAATATGTAAGCAACAACCTGGATGGGGAAGGGGTTTGGGAAAGAATAGATACATATACATCTATGACTGAGTCCCTTCACTGATCACCTGAACCAATCACATTTTAGATCAGCTTACTCTAATACAAAATTTAAAAAAAAAAGATGGAGGAGATACACAAGATGATGGAGGAGTAAATTGAGAGATCACCTTTCTCCCCACAAACACATCAAAAATATATCCACATATGGAACAGCTCCTACACAACACCTTCTGGATGCTGGCAGAAGACACCAGACATCCGAAAAGGCAAGCCTATCTCATCAGAATGAGGTAAGGCAAAAGATAAAATTCAAAAAGAGACAAAGAATTTCCAGATGGGGACCTCACCCACACCCACCCCACTCCCACCCCCGGAAAGGAGTCATGAAAGAGGGAAAGTTTCTGCACACTCAGAAACCCCCTCATGGGGTGAGCAGCAGGTGCTTGGAAGGCAAAATGGAGAGAATTCACCACAGAGACCATTGCTGAACAGCACCTCCCAGGTGAGAAGTGGCTTGTGTGCCTGCAAGAGTGAGTGGGGGTTGGTTGCTGAAGCTCTGGGGATTAGATCCCAGGGAGAGGACCAGTGTTGACTGCCATGAAGATACTCTGAGGGGGCTAGTATGACACAGCTGAGGGAGTCCAAGGAAAAGTCTGGACCTCTCAGAGAGGAAAGAGTTGACTGCATCAGGAACCCTTTAACTCCCTGTGCTTCCACATCATAGGAACTCCCCTTTGTGAATGCCATAGGTGGGAGGAGCAATGGTTGCAAACTACCCAACCCCAGAGGTAGATACATCCAGGCAAAGCCACCACCAAAGCCAGCACAAGTGCCAGAGGTGGAACTAGAAGCAATTGCAGTTTATGATTTCAGAGGGAAGAATGCAAGTAGACTGGCCACTACCAAAGCTAGGGCAAGTGCCTGAGGCAGAGGACAAAATTCCACTGCTATAGTCCTGACCCCAGAGGTAGCAGCTGCCACCAAGACATGAGCAGGCACAGGTTATAACCCACACCTTCCTGAGAGCCTATGCAGCTTGTTAGGGACCCACGACCCGGGCCAATCTCCCTGGGAGAGTTCATGACCTATGTCAGTGTGTAGCAAATTTCAGCAGGCATTGGGCATAGCAAGCACTCCCCAAACACACAAACTGTAGCTTCCATACCCTTCTGTTTCTCCTGTCCAACTGAGAAAGTGACCCCTAATAAGCCATTACTCTTTTTGCCCTCTGATCTGGGCAGGGAACAGACACTAGAGGGTGACCTACAAGCAGAGGTGAGCCCAAAGCCAAAGCGGAGCTCCACTTTAGATCTAGGGAAACATATAGGCCTGATCTAGAGTGTGACCTATAGACAAACCCACTTAAAAAAAAATATTTTCTTACAATCTTTTAAGCACCTTCATTTTGGAGTGAATTTAATATTACCATGCGTTTTCTTCAACCTCTGTTGTACAAATTCCAAGAGCATTGCTGTGGCTTGTGTAAATGCTTCTAGATGAATGTCATGCTCAGGGTCTTCAACTATCAAACAGCCAATATCAAAGGACTGGCAGAAAGCAATTCTGCAATGAAGTTTTCTAGTGAGAGTAACACTATAATATTGGGGGACTTTAACACCCTACTCACACCAATGAAGAAAATTAATAAGGAAAATAATCCAGACAGAAAATTAATAAAGAAACACATCTTTAAACAATACATGAAACTAATTAGACCTGATGGATATCTACAGGGGATTTCTCCCAAAAACAGTATGTTTCACTTTTTTCTCAAGTGCATATGGAATATTCTCTAGGATAGAACACATCTTGGGTCACAAATCAAGCGCTGACAAATTTTTAAAAATTGAAATCGTTTGAAGCATCTTTCCTGACCACACTATATGATTAGATAGCAGCTACAGGAAGAAACTGTAAATAGCACAAACACTTGGAGGCTAACCAGTACACTTCTGAATAACCAAGAGATCACTGAAGAAATCAAAGAGAAAATACAAAAATCTAGAAACAAATGACAATGAAACAAAACAACTGAAAACCTATGGCATGAAATAAAAGGAGTGCTAAGAGGGAAGTTTATAGCAACACTAGCTTACCTCAAGAAATGAGATAAGCATCAACTAAATAGCCTAACTTTACACATAAAGCAACCAGAAAAACAAAAAACAAAAACCCAGAGTTAGTAGAAGGAAGGAAATCATAAAGACCAGAGCAGAAATAAATGAAAAAGAAACGGAGACAGTAACAAGGTCACTAAAACTAAAAGCTGGTTCTTTGAGAAGATAAACAAAATTGACAAACCATTAGCCAGACTAATCTAGAAAAAAGGGAGAAGACTCAAATCAATAAAATTAGAAATGAAAAAGGAGACATTAGAACAGACAATGCAGAAATAAAAAGCTTCATTAGATACTACTGTGAGCAATCTTATGCCAATAAAATTCACAACTTGGAAGAAATGGACAAATTCTTAGAAAAGTTCAGTTCAGTTCAGTCACTCAGTCGTGTCCGACTCTTTGCGACCCCATGAATCACAGCACGCCAGGCCTTCCTGTCCATCACCAACTCCTGGAATTCACTCAAACTCATGTCCATCAAGTCAGTGATGCCATCCAGCCCTCTCATCCTCTGTCGCCCCCTTCTCCTCTTGCCCCCAATCCCTCCCAGCATCAGAGTCTTTTCAAATGAGTCAACTCTTTGCATGAGGTAGCCAAAGTACTGGAGTTTCAGCTTTAGCATCATTCCTTCCAAAAAACACCCAGGACCGATCCTTTAGAACGGACTGGTTGTATATCCTTGCAGTCCAAGAGACTCTCAAGAGTCTTCTCCAACATCACACTTCAAAAGCATCAATTCTTCGGTGCTCAGCTTTCTTCACAGTCCCACTCTCACATCCATTCATGACCACTGGAAAAACCATAGCCTTGACTAGATGGACCTTTGTTGGCAAAGTAATGTCTCTGCTTTTGGATATGCTATCTAGGTTGGTCATAACTTTCCTTCCAAGGAGTAAGCGTCTTTTCATTTCACAGCTGCAATCACCATCTGCAGTGATTTTGGAGTCCCCAAAAATAAAGTCAGCCACTGTTTCCACTGTTTCCCCATCTATTTCCCATAAAGTGATGGGACCAGATGCCATGATCATCATTTTCTGAATGTTGAGTTTTAAGCCTTTATTTTAATTCTCCTCTTTCATTTTCATCAAGAGGCTTTTTAGTTCCTCTTCACTTTCTGCCATAATGGTGGTGTCATCTGCATATCTGACGTTATTGATATTTCTCCCAGCAATCTTGATTCCAGCTTGTGCTTCTTCCAACCCAGCGTTTCTCATGATGTACTCTGCATATAAGTTAAATAAGCAAGGTGACAATATACAGCCTTAATGTACTCCTTTTCCTATTTGGAACCAGTTTGTTGTTCCATGTCCAGTTCTAACCTTCCAAAAATGAACCAGGAAGAAGGATAATAAACAAGCAAGGAAATCAAAACTAACTAAAAAACTTCCAACAAACAGAAGCCCAGGGCCAAATGGCTTCGTGGGCAAATTCTACCAAAAGATTAGAGCTAACATCCTGCTCAAAGTCTTCCAGAAAATTTCAGAGGAAGAAAAACTCCCAAACTCAACCTATGAGGCTGTAATCACCCTGATACCAAAACCAGACAGACACCATTAAAAAAAGAAAATTTACAGGCCAGTATCACTGATGAAAAGATCCAAAATCCTCAACAAAATTCTTTCAAATAGATTCCAACAACACATTAAAAGGATCATACATCATGATTAAGTGGGTTTATCCCATAGATGACAGGATTTATTCAATATATGCAAATAAAAATTAATAAACTGAAAGATAAAATCCATATGATCATCTCAATAGATACAGAGAAACCTTTTGACAAAATTCAACACCCATTGATAATAAAAGCTCTCCAGAAAGTAGGCATAGAAGTAACATATCTCTACATAATAAAGTCATGTATAATAATCCCACAGAACAAATTATTCTCAATGGCGAAAAACAGAAAGCATTTCCTCTAATAAACTATTATTCAACATAGTTTTGAAAGTCCTAGCCACAACAATCAGAGAAGGGCCGGGGGATGGGGGGGGGGGGAATCTAGATTGGAAAAGAAGTAAAACTCTGTTTGCAGATGACATGATACTATACACAGAAAACCCAAAAAATGCCACTAGAAAACTACTAGAGCTAATCAATAAATATACTAAAGTTACAATAGATAAAGTTAATACACAGAAAACCCTTTCAGTCCTATAAAATAGCAAAGAAAAATCAGAAAGAGGAATTAAAGAACAATCCAATTCACATTTGCAACAAAAAGAATGAAATATCTAAGAATAAACCTACCTAAAGAGGCAAAAGACCTATATACAGAAAACTAAGACACTGATGAAAGAAATCAAATACAATGCCAACAAATGGAAAGATGTACGATGTTCTTGGATTTGAACGAACAATATTGTGAAAATGACTATGCTTCCAAAAGCAATCTACAGATTCATTTCAATCCATATCAAACTGCCAATGGTACTTTTCAGAGAACTAGAAAAAATTTTTTCACAATTTGTATGGAAACACAAAAGACCCCAAATAGCCACAGCAATCTTGAGAAAGAAAATCAGAGCTGGACAAATCAACCTTCCTGACTTTAGATTATATTACAAAGCTACAGTCATCAAGACAACATGGTACTGGCACAAAAACAGAAATATACACCAATGGAACAAGATAGAAAGTCCAGAGATAAACTCATGCATCTATGGGCATCTTACCTTTGAAATGGTGGCAAGAATATACATGTGGAAAAGACAGCATCTTCAATAAGTTCAGTTCAGTTCAGTTCAGTTCAGTCACTCCATCATGTCCGACTCTTTGTGACCCCATGAATGGCAGCACGCCAGGCCTCCCTGTCCATCACCAACTCCCAGAGTTCACTCAGACTCACATCCATTGAGTCGGTGATGCCATCCAGCCATCTCATCCTCTGTCGTTCCCTTCTCCTCCTGCCCCTAATCCCTCCCAGCATCAAAGTCTTTTCCAATGAGTCAACTCTTCGCATGAGGTGGCCAAAGTACTGGAGTTTCAGCTTCAGCATCCTTTCCTCCAAAGAAATCCCAGGGCTGATCTCCTTCAGAAGTGGTGCTGGGGAAATTGGGCAACTACATGTAAAAGAATGAAACCAGAAAACTTCCTAATACCATACACAAAAATCAACTCAAAATGGATTAAAGATTGGGGTGTAAGGCCAGGAATTATAAAGCTCTTAGATGAAAGCATAGACAGTACACTATCTGAAATAAATGTCAGGAAGATCCTCCTTGACCCAGGTCCCAGAGTAATGGAAATAAAAACAAAAACAAACAAATGGGACTAATTAAACTTAAAGGCTTTTGCACAGCAAAATTAAGAAAAACGAATATTGAAGGACAACCCTCAGAATGGGAGAAAATAATTGTAAATGAAACAACAGACAAAGGATTAATCTCCAAAATACATAAGCAGATCATACAGCTCAATGTAAACAAATAAAAAAAGCCTGATCAAAAAAAGGCAGAAGACCTAAACAGACATTTCTCCAAAGAAGACATACTGAAAGATGTGAAGAAACACATGAAAAGTTACTCAACATTGCTGGTTATTCAGTTCAGTTCAGTCGCTCAGTCGTGTCCAACTCTTTGCAACCCCATGAATCGCAGCACGCCAGGCCTCCCTGTCCCTCACCAACTTCCGGAGCTCACTCAGACTCACGTCCATCGAGTCAGTGATGCCATCCAGCCATCTCAAGAAATGTAAACCAAAACTACAATGAGGTATCATTTCACATCAGTCAGAAGAAAGTGAAAGTCGCCCAGTCGAGTTAGACTCTACAACCCCACTGACTATACAGTCCATGGAATTTTGTAATCCTGAATACTGGAGTGGGTAGCCTTTCCCATCTCCAGGGCATCTTCCCAACTCAGGGATCAAACCCAGGTCTCCCTCATTGCAGGTGAATTTTTTACCAGCTGAGCCACAGGAAAGCCCAAGAATACTGGAGCGGGTAGCCTATCCCTTCTCCAGCAGATCTTCCCAACCCAGGAATCCACCTGGGGTCTCCTGCATTGTAGGGATATTCTTTACCAACTGAGCTATCAAGGAAGCCCTCAGTCAGAAAGGCCACCATCAAAATGTCTACAAAAATAAATCCTGGAGAGAGGGTGTGGAGAAAAGGCAACATTCTTGCATTGTTGATGGGAATGTAAATTAATACAACCATTATGGAGTACAGTATAGAGATTCCTTAAAAACCTAGGAATAAAATTGCAATATGACCCAGCCATCTCACTACTGGGCATACACCCTGAGAAAACCATAGTTGGTAAAGAGACACATACCTCAATATTCAAAGCTGCACTATTTACAATGGGCCTTCTCTTTTAGCTCAGCTGCTCTTTTAGCTCTCCTGCAAAGCAGGAGACCCTGGTTCTATTCCTGGGTTGAGAAGTTCCCCTGGAGAGGGGATAGGGTGTCCCCTATCCCCAGTCCAGAATTCTTGGGCTTCCCTGGTGGCTCAGACAGTAAAGAATCTGCCTGCAATTCGGGAGACCTGGGTTCGATCCCTGGGTTGGGAAAATCCCCCAGAGGAGGACATAGAAACCCACTCCAGTATTCTTGCTTAGAGAATCACCCTGACAGGTAGAGTCCATGGGGTCACAAAGAGTCAGACACGGCTTAGTGACAAAGCACAGGACATGAAAGCTACATAGATGCCCATCAACAAGTGAATGGATGAAATTTTGGTACATATATACAATGGAATATTACTCAGCCATAAGAGGAACAAATCTGAGTCAGTTCTAGCGAGGTAGATGAACCTAGAGTCTGTTTTATAGAGAGAAAAAAAAACAAATAAATATTATGCATAGATATGGAATCTAGAAGATTCATACTAATGAACTTGTTTGCAGGGAAGGACTGGAGAATGGGCATGTGCACACAGTAGGGGAAGGAGAGATTGGGACAAACGGAGAAGCTAGCATTGACATATATACACTACCATGAATAAAGTGTAAGAAATTGGAAGTGTAAGAAATTCCAATAACATAGGAAGCCCATCCTGGTGCTCTGTGATGACCTAGAGGGGTGGAATTAGGCGAGGGGAAGGAGGATCAAGAGGGAGGTGATATATGTATAATTATGGTTGATTTGCATTGTACAGCGGAAACCAACACAATATTTTAGAACGATTTCCCCCCAATTAAAAATATTTTTTTAATTTTATAAAAAAGAAATAATAATTTTAAAATGGGCAGAAGATCTGGGTAGATATTTTTCCAAGGAAGACATACAGATGGCTAACAGACATATGAATTAATGTTCAATGTCACTAATTATTAAAGAAATGAAAATCAAAATCATAATGAGGTATCACCTCATACCTTTCAAGATGGTTAGCATCAAAAGCATACAAATAATAAATGTTGGCAAGGACATGGAGAAAAGGAAACCTTTGCACATTGTTGATGTCAATGTAAATTGGCACAGCCACTGTAGCAAACAGCATGTAGGTTCCCCATAAAACTAAAAATAAAATTGCCATTTGATCCAGAAATTCCAAGTGCTGTCCATGAACAGATGAATGGATAAGAAGTATCCCACATATGTATATATGTACAGACAGTAAAGAATCTGCCTGCAATGCTGGAGACTTGTGTTTGATCCCTGGGTCAGGAAAATCCCCTGGAGAGGGAATTGCTAACCACTCCAGTCTTCTTGCCTGGAAAATTTCATGGACAGAGGAGCTTGGCAGAGTCAAACATGACTGAGCTACTAACACACTACACACACACACACACACACACACACACACACACTCCCAATGGAATATTACTCAGCCATAAAAAAGAATAAAATTCTGTCATTAATAATAATGTGGATCGACCTAAAGGGTATTGTGCCTAGTGAAATAAGTCAGGCAAAGGGAGACAAATACTCTATGGTATCACTTATTTATGGAATCTAAACACACACACACACACAAATACATATAACAAAACAGAAAACTTACAGAGAACAAACTAGTGATTACCTGTGGGGAGAGGGAAGAGGCAGGAACAAGATAAAGGTATGAACCTAGAGATACAAACTACTACATATAAGATAAATGAGGAATAAGGTTATATTTTACAGCAGAGGAAAATACAGCCATTATTTTGGAATAACTATAAAGGGAGCATAATCTTTAAAAATACTGAATTACATTGCTATACACCTGAAAATAGTATAACATTCAAAATAAAAAAGTATTTCCCTAAAAAGAAAATGAAAATAATATTCTGCAAAAAGAACTATAAACTGGAACCAATACAATTTTTCAAACTTATCTCTCATTAACTTCATAACCTATACCTCATACTCTCAAACAATTCTTCATAAATTCCATCTGTTTTTCTATTGTTGTTCAGTTGCTAAGTCATGTCCAACTTTTTGCAACTCCATGGGCTGCAGCCCACTAGGGTTTTCTGTCCTTCACTATATCCCAGAGTTTGCTCAAATTTATGTCCATTGAGTCAATGATGCCATAAAACCATCTCATCCTATTTGCCCTTTCTCCTTCATCTCTCAATCTTTCCTATCATCAGGGTCTTTTCCAATGACTCAGCTCTCTATATCAAGTAGCCAAAGTAATGGAGCTTCAGCTTCAGCATCAAACTTACCAGTGAATATTCAGGGTTGATTTCCTTCAGGCATGATTGGTTTTATCTCCTTGTTGTCCAAGGGACTCTGAAAAGTCTTATTTCTCCAGAAAAAAACAGTTCAAAAGCATCAATTCTTCAGCACTCAGCCTCTTTATGGTCCAGCTCTCATATCCATACATGACTACTGGAAAAAACGTACTTTGACTATAAGGACCATTGTCAGCGAAGTGATATCTCTGATTTTTAATTTGCTGTTTCTCATAGCTTTTTTTTCCTAAGGATCAAGTGTCTTTTAATTTTGTGGCTTCAGTCACCATTCACAGTGATTTTAGAAACCAAGAAAATAAACTCTGTCACTGTTTCAACATTTTCCTCATCTGTTTACCATGAAGTGATGGGGCCAGCATGCCATAATCTTAGTTTCTTGGATATTGAGCTGTAAGTCAACTTTTTTACTCTCCTCTTTCACATTCATCAAAAGGCTTTTTAATTCCCCTTTTCTTTCTGCCATTAGAGTGGTGTTATCTGCATATCTGAGGTTGTTGATATTTCTTCTGGCAATCTTGATTCCAGCTTGTGAGTCATCTAGTCCATCATTGTGCATGATATACTCTGCATATAGGTAAAATAAGCAGGATGACAGTATGCAATCTTGATGTACTCCTTTCCCAAGTTTGAACCAGTCAGTTGCTCCATGTCCCATTCTAACTGTTGCTTCTTGATCTGCATACAGGTTTCTCAGGAGACAGTTAATGTGATTTGGTAATACCATCTCATTTAGAATTTTCCAGTTTGTTATGGTCCACTCAAAGACTTTAGCATAGGTAATGAAGCATAAGTAGATATTTTTTAGAGTTCCCTTGCTTTTCCTATAATCCAACAGATGATAGCAATTAATAAAATTGAATAGAACTATAGTTATATGGATATATGTGTGTGATTATTATCTTTTTAAAAATTAATGGCCAAGATGGCACAAAATGAAGACCCTGAGCTCACTTCCCCCATGGGCACACAAAAATTAATACTATCAATATTTTCCAAGCAACTACTTGACAACAATCCGAAGACTATCAGAAAATACTTCCTGTAACTAAAGATATAAAAAAGGATCCACAAAGAGATAAGTAAGAGGAGAAGAGATGCAGTATAGTAAAGACTGACACCCCTGGGTAAGAGACACATAGATGAGAGGATAATTGCAATTGCAGAGGTTCTCCCCAAGGATTAAGAAGCCTGAGACCCATATTGGACTCCCTGATCTGAAGATCCTGCACCAGAAGTGCTATCCCCCAGAATATCTGGCTTAATGTCACTATTTATAGGTGACATAATATTATATATAGAAAATCCTAAAAACACACCAAAAAACTATTAGAACTAAAAAATGAATGCAGTAAAGTTGCAGAATACAAAATTAATATACAGAATCTATTGCAATTTTTTACACTAACAAACCGTTGCAATTAGAAATTAAGTAAATATTCCCATTTACAATTGTGTCAAAAAGAATAAAATAACTATAAACAAATCTAATCAATGAAGCAAAAGACCTGTACTTGGAAAACTGTAAGATATTGTTAAAATAGATTGAGGATGACATAAACAAACAAAAAAAATATATTCTGCGTTCATGGATTGGAAGAAACATTGTTAAAGTGACCCCACTACACAAAGCACTCTACAGATTCAATTCGTATCAAAATTTCAAAGACATTTGTCCAAAAACTACAAAAAATGTTTCTGAAATTTGTATTGAAATACAAAAGAACCCACAAAATGAAAAGTCTTGGTAAAGAGAAACAAATCTGAAGGTTTTATGTTCCCTGATTTCAAACTATACTGTAAAGCTATACTAATCAAAACAATATGGTGCTGGCACAAAAACAGACACATAGATAAATGGAACAGAATAGAGTGGCCAGAAATAAATCCATGCACTTATGGTCAATTAATCTACAACAAAGGAAGAAAGAATATACAATTGAGAAAGTAAGCCCTTCAATAAATAATTCTGGGAAACTGGAGAGCTAAATGAAAAAGAATCAAACTGGACTACTTTCTCACACCACACATAACAATAAATTCAAAATGGATTAAGATTTAAGGAAAAACCTGAAACCATAAAACTTCAGAAGAAAACAGGCTCTTTAACTTCAGTTCAGCAAAACTTTTTTGGCTGTCTCTTCAGGCTTCCCTGGTGACTCAAATGGTAAAGAATCTGCCTGCAATGCAGTAGACCAAGATTCAACCCCTAGGTTAAGAAGATCCCCTAGAGAAGGAAATGGCAACCCACTCCAGTACTCTTGCCTGGCGAATTCTATGGACAGAGGAGCCTGGCATGCCACAGTCCATGGGGTCTAAAGAGTCAGACACAATTGAGCAACTAACTTTAACTTTCATGCCAGGGAAACCAAAGTAAAAATAAAAGAAGAAAATGGGATCTAATCAGACTGAAAAGCTTTTGCATATCAAAGGAAACTATCAACAAAATAAAAGGTCAACCTCCTGAACAGAAGATACTGCAAATAATACAGCTGACAAGGGTTTACTACCAAAAATAAACAAATAATTCAAACAAATCAATATAAAAAAAAAAAAAGAAAACCTAATTAAAAAGTGGGCAAAAGACCTAAACATTTTCTCAAAGATGTTTATATGTGAAATCTAAAAGACAAAGCAACAACAACAACAAAAAATGAAAACTGACTCAGATAGAGAAATAAGCAGGTGATTGTCAGAAGGTAGAAGAGTAGGGGAGTGGGAATATGGTGAAATGGTTAAGAGGTACCAACCTCTGGTCATATAATAACTATGTCATGGGGATATACATTAATAACATTGTGAGACTGTATGGGTACATTTACTAGAATTATTGCAGTGATCATTTCATATATAACACTTGTGTGTTAAATTATCATATAGTATACCTGAAGCTAAAATAATATTGTACATAAGTTGTATTTAAATTTAAAAAATTAATTACCAAAAAGGTCTATTACCATTTTTGTGGATCCACATCAAATGTGTACAATTGAGAATAGATAGATAACCCTCAGTTAAGGTTATCCATGGTAAGGATATATTTCAAGACAGATTAATAAAAACATTATCTATATTCAATGATCCTTTAACCTACAACACAAAATACTAAACCACATAAGTAGACTACAAATATTGAACTACATTAGCACTTGACTAAACAGGTGATGAGTTTACAGCATCACATAGTATACAAGTAGAGGTTAAGGGCATTTTAAGGGGAATAGGAGGAAAGGTGACGAATTTCGTAGTCAAAGTTTCAAACATCACAATTTGTTCATATCAACAAATATACTTCTAAGTCATTGACTATATGTAGAGCCAGCAGCCTGTCAAAGGAGTTTAACACAATTCTTTGTAGTGGCTGACCTGTGACCAAACTGATGTAGAAAAGAAGAGTCTTTAGGTACTTTGACTATGGCTGGACACAAAGCAAATGCTCTGAAACCACTGTTGAGTTGAAATGCATTGATCAGTGTGTATAAAACAGATGGGAAAATCTCCAATCTGAATACATGACTTAGATTGATTTTAAACCCTGGGAAACTGCAATGAAGGTAAAGAATGTAAGGCTGGAGAAGGGTATACATTTATTTAAGTACTTCCTGTAAAACTTTCTCCAAGGTGCTAATAAGACCATAACCTAGAGTGATTGTTTATGTTGTTGTTGTTCAGTCACTAAGTTGTGTGCAACTCTTCGCAACTCCACTGAATGCAGCATGCCAGATTCCTCTGTTCTGCACTATTTCCAAAGGTTTGCTCAAATTCATGTGCTTTGAGTTGGTGACACTATCTAAATATCTCATCTTCTTTCATCACCTTCTCCTCCTGCCCTCAATCTTTCCCAGTACCAGGGACTTTTCCAATGAGTTGGCTCTTCACATCAGATGGCCAAGGTATTGGAGCTTCAGCTTCAGCATCAGTCCTTCCAATGAATATTCAGGGTATATTTCCTTTAGGATTGTCTGGTTTGATCTCCATAAAGTCCAAGGAACTCTCAAGAGTCTTCTCCAACACCACAATGTGAAAGCATCAATTCTTTGGCACTCAGTCTTCTTCATATTCCAACTGTCACATCCATACATGACTACTGGAAAAAAACATAGCTTTAATTATACAGATCTTTGCCAGCAAAATGATGTCTCTGCTTATAATGGTAGAAATATTATATGAAGATGGCACCACAGAACCTCAAATGTGTATGAAAGGTTGCAGTTGAATCAGCATGCTTGTTAGTTAGTTCCAACTTCTAGAGAACATGACAGAGCACAATACAGAAAATTTCATTTCAGCATTCTTTATTGCCAGTGAAATGTGGCATATTGGCCCCCAAAGCTTCATAACATCTAGGCTATATGCCTTATTCCAGCTTTCTACTGGCTCAAAGCAGCCTAAACAAAAGGAATATGAAGCATTGGCAATTGCCTACTTACTTAGTTAACATTGAAATATAATTAATTCAGGCTTAGAATATTTTTCATTCTTTTTAACTTGAATTATCTAATTTCATGTTCTGTGTTAATTAAGCTAACTAATTCACCAGATCCATTATAGGGGCAAAAAGTGTCATGAAGTATGTTTACAATATGATCAATTTATTAAATCCTGAATGCCCCAGAGAGATCTAGGTTGAAAGTATTTTAGAATAATTTGTAGATCCAACAAGATGTTGTAAATCTTTGCTGGTGAAAAATTATAAATGAAGAAAATTCATTTTTACAAGTGCTGGATTAGACAACTCAACTTTTCAAAGTGGGAAACCAATGAAACCACATACCCTTAGAATGAGAGGTAGATTGAAAGGACTCCATCCAGAGTAATATCATTCTCTGCTAGACTTATGGCACTTTTCACAAATTGAATTATATGGAGAGAGATAGACTCACTCAGGTTTTTAAATTAAAAAATAAAAACTAATTCTGGATTATTTAAGCAGAAAGATAAATTGGGTAACTAATAAAATTGCCAAGAATGCTGAAGAATTAGGGAAAGAATCAGAAATAATACCCCAAATCCAACTATAAAAAATTTGGGGGAATATGTACAAAAACTGATGCTGCTACCAACCTCCCAGGGTCTCATCTTGACCCACAGACACTATTGACCCTTGTCATGGATGGTGAGTATTGCCAACTGTATAGCTTCCTGAGGAACTCAATATTACTGGAACAATCATCAGATAGTTTACCTTGTTCCTGAAATCTTTCTGTCCAGAGTGGTAGCACTTAATTAAGAACCAGAAAACATCCCATGCTCTAGGTGCAAGGCTGGCTAGCAAAATGAGTCTAGAATATTCAGATTCCATAGTAAGAGACAGGTCATAGCTCTCACCAAGATTCATAAAGTGAAAACTTCCTTGACAAGGAATGAAAGACAGTTTGGATTCTAGAAAGCCATAAAGAATGAGAAATATACACTAAATTTGCCCTGTTTTATCATCCCTCTACATTGAGTATAAGACCCGTGGAAGTAGATCCCAAATCATACATGTTTGTACATTTATACCATCAAAATTAACTATTACACTGCTTAGATGTCTAAGCTGCTCTATTCTATGGTCTGAAAGTTTGTGTCCCTCCAAAATTTATACATTGAAATCCTAATGCCCAAAGTGATGGTATTACAATGTAGGGCTGATGGGAGTGTTTGTCATGAGTGTGGAGCCATCATGAATGAGATTAGCGTTCTTATACTAAGAGATACCATCAAGTTTCTTAGTCCCTTGTAAAATGTAGGGACACATAGAGAACCAGCTCTGAACCAGGAAGAGCGCCTTCACCAGAACGTGACCATCCTTGTACCTTGAACTTGGACTTCTTCCCAGACTACAGACTGAGAAATAAATGTCTGTTGTTTATAAGCCAACCAACCCATCATAGCCATCCAAACAGATTAAGACATTCAAAAACTATTAATTTAATAAACAGATCCATAATAAAAACATTTTTTCAGAGAGAGTAATTTAGTATATAGTTAGTTTGATGAACACTGCCTCCATTTCTTTGTCTACTCTTATAGTACAGTCCATGTCATAACTAAGAAATTAAAGCATACAAAAATATTGGGTGCCTGAGACCATTAACCCTTTTTAATTTGATAGTATGTGTTCTAACTAATTTCTCTTATTATCTAGAAACAGCTTTCAACCAAAATGTGTGTTAAAAACCAAAGACTCAATAATATTTTTGTGACTATTCAATCATGCTGTATTTGATTATTCTTAATGCTTAGATTTAGAAGTTACTACAGTTTTGCTAAGTCTAAAATAATATTATGATCACTAAAATTTGGATGTTAATGCTTCAGAAATTGAACTTTCCAACTAGACAATCTATGCTTTTAAGTTATACTTTCACTGGAAATTTTTACCAAGAAAAGTAAATATCTACAGAGCAATTTACAAATTTGCCAGAGCTTAACACCAAGAAACTTAATTTTTTAAACCTTCATATCTGATTAATTAATAAGAAAAACCTTTTGTATAAATGACAGATGAATATCTGTTAGAGCCACTCACTGATGGGAAATTTTTATTCCAAATGAAGAACTGTGTTCATGAACAACCGTTTTGCATATGGACATTCATTTCTAGTAAAATACTCCATGAAACTAGGCTTTCACAGAGATTCTCCCTTGAGGGTCACTTGCACTAATATTGACTTCATAGGACCCTCAGAGGATCCTAAGTCCAAATAAAGATAGACCCCAGTAACCCTAAACTACACAGTGGAGAAAATAGTGATAACCTAGATCTTCCCAAGAATATTATCCAAAATCACTTAGTAGCAAAATTTGGGAATTGACTTCTACTGTCATGAATTCTAGGGATTCCCAGGTGACACAATGGTAAAGAATTTGCCTGCCATTGCAGGAGATGCAGGACACATGGGTTCAATCCCTTGATCAGAAAGAGCCCCTGGAGGAGGAAATGGCAACCCACTCCAGGAGTCTTGCTGGGAAAATCTCATGGGTGGGGAGCCTGGCTGGCTACAGTCCTTGGGGTCACAAAGAGTTGGACACAACTGAGCAACTGAGCACACATGAACACAGGCATGCTCATGAATTCTGAACATCATTAGGACCTGGCCAGGGATTTCCAAAGGGCATTCCAATTAATGTATGTCCAACTACTCCCCAAACTCTCCTGGGAAAAAAGCAAGAGTCAAAGCAAATAAGTCACCCAATTAGTATTAAATTCTGACTTTGTGCTCATCTCATTGCTGAAGATTATGAGAGAGGGGAAAAAGGGAGAAAGATAATTAGAAAATAAGACCCTCTAGCCTTAGTACACTCACATTTTCTATAGAGAAAAAAAAAAAACAATACAGAGGGTACAAGTCAAACTGAATTAAATACTAAATGGGGAGCCATTTGTCAATAGATCATATGCAATGTATACATCACTGAAGGACTAGAAGCATACAATATGTTTTCCTTCCTGTGGAACAGCATACTTTAGGTTGAGGATGGAAGATACAGAAATGGTTGATGCGGATTAAATAGTATCAAAGAACATATTCACAGACTGTAATTTATGATTCTAAATCAAAGGCTACTGGCAGGCAAAGGATGTGTCCCATAGTAAACAAGAATAAATGAATTACCATCATGATCCTGAAGTCATAAAACAAATGGCCTGAAGATATGAATAAAAATGCCTAGATAATACTTCAAAAGTGGATAGAGTGGGACAACAGAAAGGAAAGGAGCTTAAGAATGATACTGTATATCATCTATTTCCTAAGGCAGTTGTAAATATTAACTACAAAATGGGTAGGTTTCAAACAGTAGAAATGTATTAATATTCTCTCTCAGTTCTGGAGATTAGAAGCCTGAAATCAACCTGTCATCATTGTTGGTTCCTACCAGAGTCTTTGAGGTAGAATCCATTCCATGCTTCTCTCCTACCTTTGGTGGTTGTTGACAGTTCTTGAAATCCCTTGGCTTATGGATACATACCTCCAATTTTTGCCTATAACTTCACAGAGCCTCCTCCTCTGTCCATATTCTCTCTGCATTCCTCATTTGTCCAAATTTCTCTCTTCTTATAAACACAACTATAAAATCGGATTTAACATACCCAGGTGCATACTCAGTCGTGTCCAACTCTTTGCGATCCCATGGACTGTAGCCCACCAGGCTCCTGTGTCCACAGATTTTTCCAAGCAAGAATATTGGAGTGGGTTGTCATTTCCTCCTCCAGTTGAATTTAGTGCCCACGCTAATCTAGAATAACTTTTATTTTAACTTGATTATATCTGTAAAGAGTCTATTTCCATATAAGACCACAATCACAGGTTTCAGATAGGCATGAATTTAAGGATGGGGGATAAACACTATTCAATTCAGTTCAGTAGTCTCCAAGTGGTTGAGACTGCTGTCGCTGTTGTTCAGTCGCTCGGTCATATCCGACTCTTTGTGATCCCATGGCCTGCAGCACACCAGGCTTCCCTGTCCTTCACCATCTCCTGGAACTTGCTCAAACTCATGTCCATTGAGTCAGTGATGCCATCCAACCAGCTTGTCATCTGTCATTCTCTTCTTCTGCCTTCAATATTTCACAGAATCGGGGCCTTTTCTTATGAGTCAGCCCTCTGTATCAGGTGGCCAAAGTATCGGAGCTTCAGCTTCAGCATCAATCCTTCTGATGAATAGTCAGGATGGAATTCCTTTAGGATTGACTGGTTTGATCTCCTTGAAGTCCAAGAGACTCTCAAGAGTCTTCTCCAACACTACAGTTCAAAAGAATCAGTTCTAAAAAAAAAAAAAAAGAATCAATTCTTCAGTGCTCAGCTTTCTTTATAGTCCAACTCTCACATCCATACATGACTACTGGAAAAGCCATAGCTTTGACTATATGGACTTTTGTTGGCAAAGTAATGTCTCTACTTTTTTAATATACTGTCTAGCTTGTTCATAGCTTTTCTTCCAAGGAGCAGGCATCTTCTAATTATGGCTCCAGTCGCCATCCGCGGTGATTTTGGAGACCAAGAAAATAAAGTCTGTCACTGTTTCCATTGTTTCCCCATCTATCTGCCATTGAAATGATGGGACCAGATGCCATGATCTTCATTTTTTGAATATTGAGTTTTAAGCCAGCTTTTTCACTCTCCTCTTTCACCTTCATCAAGAGGCTCTTCAGTTCCTCTTCACTCTCTTTCTTTTTACAGTATGAGAAGGCAAAAAGATATTGAGACTAGGTTTATCTTATTCAAAATTGCACCCCAGCACCCAGCACTAGCACGTGGAAGGATTTTTATTTTACTATATTCTACATATATAATTATCCACACATGCATACTTATTAAACAAATAAATTGTCCTAGTATCACTGCATAGACTAATAGACTACATATATCAAATATATTTGCTATTTTAATGCTAGACTGAAAATACTGTAGATATTCTTGAGATTTGACTAGGTGAAACTCATGGCTAGAAATCAACACTTGAAGATATACAGTATCCAAAAGAAATAGATTCTAAAGATGGGTTTTAAAAAAGCAGGTATCTCAGTCAAGACTACAAATGTTTTAATGAACCCCAAGACCTGGATGTGGAAGCACATGGTGAAAAGAGAACTTTGAGGACAAGATAAATCACAACAGCAACAACAACAAAAACAAAATAATGTTTTTGGCGGTATTCTAGATGTTATTTGGACAGAGGAAACATGAGGGTATTTTGCTCCAAAGACCACATGCTGTCTACTCCACTGTTTTCCTCTGAACTTAACATCACAAGAAAAGAGAAAGATATTTTAATCAGTGGGAATGAGAAGTACATTAGAAGAGTACAGCCAAGCCTCTAAAGAGTGCACAGTAATTGAGAAATGAAACACCAAGCTTGCTCAGTCATGATCCTCCACACCGCAGATGGCAAATTATTCAAAGTGCAGAGAAAACATGATTTTTTTTTTTTTGGTCTATCTAGAGGAAGAAGAATCCAAGCAAGATGGGCAATGGTGAAACCATTTAATTTAGTACTTGTTATGAACTTGGCATTTTATATATTATTTCACATAATCCTTACTATAACCATTTAGGTTAGAAAAATGAATAATCAGAAACACAGAAGAGTCACTCACTATTCCAAACAAATTATCAATCTTTCTGAGCAAAGTCTGTCTGTGCTGGCAAGACGAGAAACAGGGAAAAAGAGACTCAGAAAAACAGTTCAGATGGATAGAGACAAAAAGATACGGAAACAGAATGAGACAAAGTGACAAGAGAGGCGAAAGTGACAGAAAGAAACAGAGATATAGCAGCACAGAGCAATCAAAGGCAGAGAGACATAAACATACAGAGTGATGTTACTACAAAGGAAGAAGGGAACACAACTTTATTTTGTGTTGGAAAGGCTACCGCACACAGAATTCTTTTTTTTTTTTTTTTTTGCCTGGAACTTGGTACTTTGTGAAGAGGCATTGTTCTAGGAAAGAGACTTCAGACAGATCAGAATTGTCTGACTAAAGTAAAGAGGAATTTAATAGTCATATAACTCCTAGGATAATTATATTGTATAATACTTGTTTCCAAATCAATTATAAGATACAGGCTTTAAAATATTTCATATAAAGAAGATCTAATGATTTTGTTCATAAATTGATATGAGCATATCAGATGAAATGGTTTGACTATGATAGAACTTCAACTTATATGGGCTTTAAGAAATATGAAAGTTTATGCTAATATAGCCAGAAGCTGAGAAGTTGAAGAGGCTGCTTCAGGTGTATTGTGAGTAGAATTGAAGCTGTTTCCCAAAAAGTCTTTCAGGAATGCCCTCTGCTGTGGGTCATCTTCATTCTCAAGCTGAATTTCTCATAGATAAATCCCATTGCTTGGGAACGTTTAGCCATGGTTGTTGAACCAATTGTTGGCAAGGAGTGTGGGAATTCAGTGAATAAACTAAACAAATCAGAATCCAACCCTGGAATTAGAATATATCTCTAAAAACACACCATTCGTTGCTCCATGGCAGAGAGGGAGTTGACTGAAAGTTGGACGGTCAATTTCAATGCCCACTATGACAAGCCAACAATGACAAGATTCTGTAGGAGATGTGATGACAAAGAAACCATTATCATCTAGTATCTATGATATGCAGACATTTTATGTACCTTATTTTCTTTATTCTTTACAATAACAGCATGAGATAGGTCTTGTTAGCATTTTACCAACAAAGATACAAAAATCAGAGGTCAAATAGCTGATCCATGAAAATAATAATAGAACCAGTCCTCTTTCTACTGACATACAGTCTGAGGTGCTGAAACGTACTGTAATTTATAAATGTGGCGTGATCTTGATGTAAGACTGGAAAACACAGATCTTACCTTGATAACATCATCACATTTTTACCTGTTCTTCCTGTCCAATATTAACAAATTATAGACATTCAGCCTGTGTCCCAAAGTCTTCATTATTTCTCTGATTCAGTCTTATGGTGGGCAAGGGAAAATTTTCATGATTCCATTACTAAAATACTATTATTATCATTAATCTTTACAGTCAATTATTTGATTTTTTTAATTGTGGAATTTAATACACATATAGCAAAATGCACCCCAGTTATCCCCTTTGTGTCTCTTCCCCATTAACCCAAAGGTCACCATTATCATGACTTCTAAACATATGCACAAATTTATTATGGTTGTATATGTAGGAGTGAAATTACTAATCATCAGTTCAGTTCAATTCAGTTCAGTTGCTCAGTTGTGTCCGACTCTTTGCGACCCCATAAATCACAGCACGTCAGGCTTCCCTGTCCATCACCAACTCCTGGAGTTCACTCAGACTCATGTCCATCGAGTCGGTGATGCCATCCAGCCATCTCATTCTCTGTCGTCCCCTTCTCCTCCTGCCTGCCCTCAATCCCTCCCAGCATCAGAGTCTTTTCCAATGAATCAACTCTTCGCATGAGGTTGACCAAAGTACTGGAGTTTCAGCTTTAGCATCAATGGTTGGATCTCCTTGCAGTCCAAGGGACTATCAAGAGTCTTCTCCAACACCATAGTTAAAAACCAGCAATTCTTCGGTGCTCAGCCTTCTTCACAGTCCAACTCTCACATCCATACATGACCACTGGAAAAACCACAGCCTTGACTAGACAGACCTTTGTTGGCAAAGTAATGTCTCTGCTTTTGAATATGCTATCTAAGTTGGGCATAACTTTCCTTCCAAGGAGTAAGTGTCTTTTAATTTCATGGCTGCAGTCACTATCTTCAGTGATTTTGGAGCCAAAAAAATAAAGTCTGATACTGTTTCCACTGTTTCCCCATCTATTTCCCATGAAGTGATGGGACCAGATGCCATGATCTTCATTTTCTGAATGATGAGCTTTAAGCCAACTTTTGCACTCTCCACTTTCACTTTCATCAAGAGGCTTTTTAGTTCCTCTTCACTTTTTGCCATAAGGGTGGTGTCATCTGCATATCTGAGGTTATTGATATTTCCCCTGGCAATCTTGATTCCAGTTTGTGTTTCTTCCAGTCCAGCGTTTCTCATGATGTACTCTGCATAGAAGTTAAATAAACAGGGTGACAATATACAGCCTTGACATACTCCTTTTCCTATTTGGAACCAGTCTGTTGTTCCATGTCCAGTTCTAACTGTTGCTTCCTGACCTGCATACAGATTTCTCAGAAGTGCCTACATAAACCTTATAAATAAACCCAATCTGTCATTTCAGTTTCCAAAGTGGCTACATCCACTTTAGCAAGAGTACTGCACAAGAGTTCTTCTTCCTCCATATTCTTACCAATACTTCCTATTCACAGTCTTTTTAATGTTAATCATTCTGGTGGATGTGTAGAGTTATCTTATTGTGTTTTTTTCAACTTATATTTCTTTGATGGCTAATAAGATTTAACAATCATTTTTAAGTTTTACTGGTTATTTTGGATATTTTGTTTCATGAATTGACTGTTCAAATTTCTTGCACATTTTTATACTGATTATTTACCTTTCTTAATAACTTGTAGTATTCTTTATAAATTTTACTTATGATCTTTTTTCAGCTATATGAACTGAAAATATTTCTTCCATCTTTTTAGCTTTTCTAAAAAATTTCTGGGTCCCAGGTTGGGTTACTCAGAAGACAGACTACAAAGTTTAGCATGCAAAATACTTATTGTGGAGTCTTACATGGCTCAATAACTGTGGAATGGAAAAGAGACAAAATTAAGCAGAGAAGTCAATCTGTGATGTGGGATCAATGACAGCCTCAGCTGAGCCTGTAGGGAGTTTTTAATTAGAATGGCCGTTTGGAGTTGTCGCAAGTTGGGTGGAGATAGTCAGATCTTTATACTCTTGAATCAATCACTCAATGGCTATGTGCCATCCCAGAAAGGGAATGGTCTTAGGCAAGGCAGATCTGTGTAACTGAGACAATTACTGAAGAACCTGACAGCTGCTGACTGGCTGCACACAATACCCCCAGCAATTGAGACAGCAAGCTCTTCACTGAAGAGGAATCTGAATGACATAGTAGTGTGTCCACTCTACTAATTTGACATTGTTTTTTGAGAAATAGAAGTTAGTATTAATTAGTGTAGTCCAATTTAATAATCATTATCTTTAATACATTTTACTTCCTTTTAAAAAATATTTCTATATCCAAGTACATAAGAATAGTATCTTTTTTTTTTTTTTAAACATTCAGGTAAATAATCTACTTGGAAATTGGCCTTATGTGTACAGTGTTAGGGAGGTTTCATCTTTTCCACATTGATTTCTAACTCTTTTTAGCATTGATAAATGCTATATTTATCAACATATTGAATTGAATCAAATTCAATTCTGATATAGAATAGAATTGGTCACATAGCCTACCAAGAGAAGTCCAGATAACTCTTATGAATGCCTAAGTGTTATCATCAAATGCAAATTCGTATTCCTGATGCACAGTAAGGTCAAAAAAAAACCTGAAAAGTTAGAGTTTAGAGCAGAGAAGGATTTATTGCAGTACCATGAAAAGAGACAGGTGGCTCAGGACTTAAAAACTTTGAACTCTGTGAAAACTTTCAGCAAAGCTCTTTTGTAGGAAAGGTGAGGAAGGAGCATGGTTAGCTATTGCAAACTTCCTGGTGTGAGATCCTTTGTTCTTTTTAAAAATTAATTATTTTAATTGAAGGCTAATTACAATATTGTGGTTGTTCTTGCCATTCATCAGTGTGAATCAGCCATGGGTGCACATCTGCCCCCCAGTCCTGAACATCCCTCCTACCTCCCTCCCCACCCTATCCCTCTGGGTTGTCCCAGAGCACCAGCTTTGAGTGCCCTACTTCACACATTGAACTAGCACTGGTCATTTATTTTACATATGGTAATATACATGCTTCAATGCTATTTTCTCAAATCATCCCACTCTCGTCTATTCCCACAGAGTAAAAAGTCTGTTCTTTATATCTGTCTCTTGTGCTGCCTTGCATATAGGGTTGTCGTTACTGTCTTTTTAAAGTCCATATATATGCGTCAATATACTGTATAGGTATTTCTCTTTCTGACTTACTTCTGGCTTCATCCACCTCATTAGAACTGACTCAAATGTGTTCTTTTTTATAGCTGAGTAATATTACATTGTGTATATATGCAACTTCCTCATCCATTCATCTGTCGATGGACATTTAGGTTGCTTCTGTGTCCTAGCTATTGTAAACAGTGCTATAATGCACATTGGGGTACGTGTGTCTCTTTCAATTCTGGTTTCCTCTGTGTGTATGCCCAGAAGTAGGATTGCTGGGTCGTATGGCAGTTCTATTCCCAGTTTTTTAAGGAATCTCCTCACTGTTCTCCATACTAGGTGTACCAGTTTGCATTTCCACCAACAGTGTAAGAGAGTTCCCTTTTCTCCACACCCTCTCCAGCATGCATTCTTTGTATACTTTTTGATAGATCCTTTGTTCTTGAGGTTAGGTCACAGTCAGGTCATGGTGTTCCTATAAACCCCCACCGAAACAAATGCTACTCTCTGTTTTCACAAAAAAGGACAAGGTCCCAAGACTCAACTTTCACCCTCCGAGCTCCAGGCCCTGGCTAAGAGGAGGAGTTAGTGTGCAGGGCCGGTTACTCCGCTTGGGAGTAGAGAGCCCAATCTGAGTGCTCCCACCAGTGCCCAGGTCAGATTGAAGAAGCAGATCTCAGCTGATGGTACCCTCAGGATCAGGGCCTCAGACCCTGCCCAGCTGTCATCACTGAGGAAGCAAGGCACCCATGAACCAACTGGCCCTCAGGATTTTCATTTAAATTGAAGAAAGTCATTTATATAGGAATACATGTTGTAGCAAGTACCAACCAGGTTAATTCCCAGACTGAAGCTGATTGAAGCTGTTACATTAATGGCAATGTCCATATACTTCAGTTGCTGTGGCCTCCACAGACTGAGACCCATGGAGAGAGCCACTATCATTAAGACACAGAGGTTGGGATGGGGGAGAGGTTCACTGCCACCTCAAGGGCTGGATCCAGTCAGTTGGCAGCCATGGTGAGGACTCTGGAGTTTTCAGGATACTGGCCCCAGCCTATCCCTGGGGCCCCCAGCTCACTCACTGGCCTGAGGCCAGAGCACTTTGAGGACCCTGAGCAGAAGGCTGCAATTTGCCTCTCAACAAACTTGTCCTGAGGAACACTGCAAGGCTGACTGTTGGCAGAGCAGAATCTCCAAACATCAGGCTAAGGGTCTTGCAATAAGGTCACATGGTAATGACTGCATGAACTCTACATCTATTACATAAAGAAATACAGGAGAGAATACAAGAGAATAATGATTAACCAGAAAGGAATCCACTTGAGGATGCTTGTCATGTTTAACTGGGAAGCACAACAATCTCAACAACTGGAGGTATTTACTTATTAAATTAAATGAGATAAATGTGAGATGATAGACATATTCTAGGATTTCAATAAATGGTAGCTATTCACTTTGTTCTAGGGCTAGAGTCAGCTCCAACACATAGCTATTCAAAATGCTTTAGGTACTCACAATTTCATCTCATTGAACATTTACTCTTTCATTTTTTAAAAGAAAAAGTCATTAATTTTTTCTTCTGTGCTTTACCCATGCCCTATAGAATCAGATAAAACTTGACCAGTAGCCAGAGCAACACTCTCTGCTAGATGTTACAATACAAGATGAACTATGTAATACCACTTCCTGGAGCAGAAAAAATGTCAATCCACTGACTCAAAGTGGAATGTAGCCAGCATAATTTATACATCATATTCACCAACCCTCAAACACTCTGCCAAAATAAATTCTAAGCAGGTTAGTAATGCAAGTAATTCGTGAAAAACATGTGCTCCAAAACATATATGTATCAGTGCCATTTTTCTAGATATATATATATATATATATATATATATATATGCTATTATACAATATTTATTTTTCTCTTTCTGATTTACTTCACTCTGTAGGTTCATAAGTGACCAGCTCTAGGTTCATCCAGATCACTACAAATTACACAATTTCATTCCTTTTTATGGCTGAGTAGTATTCCATTGTATATAGGTACCATATTTTCTTTATACATTCATCTGTCAATGGACATCTAGGTTGCTTCTGTGTACTGGCTATTTGCAGGGCAGAAATAGAGATGCATACGTAAAGAACAGACTTGTGGACAAGGGATGGGGGAAAGAGAGGGTAGGATGAATTGAGAGAGTCGCATTGACATATATACACTATCATGTGTGAAATAGATAGTGAGAAGCTGCTGTATAACACAGGGATCTCAGCTTGGTGCTCTGTGATGACCTAGATGGGTGGGATGGGGGATGGGAGAGAGGCTCAAGAGGGAGGGATATATGTATACATATGATTCACATTGTTATACAGTAGAAACTAGCATAACAATGTAAAGTGATTATATTCCAATAAAAAAGAGGGCAAAACACAATGCACATGAGGAAAAAGCAGCTTCAGCTCAATTGCATTTTATTTCATTAGAGTAACATTAAATCTAAATCAAAATATAATGTCTAAAGGGCAAAAAGCATGAATTATAACATCTTCCTTATCCTGAAATTTCTAACTGTTCTACTATTTCCAATAGCAAGAATCTTTTCTTCAATCTCATAGCTGAAACTTTATTCAGCACAGTTTTTCAAAAGATCTATTCATCAGAGACTATGTGTTTAACAGCAAGTAATAATAATAGCAAAATTAACATTGGTTTGTACTATTTTGACATTTATTGTTTACTAACAAGAAGCTGGGTTGAATGATCAGATTCACAGCATCATCAGAAACCTAGGCTTCTTCCACCACTCCATCATTCTCAGGATATTGACTTGCATCCCAAGGCAAATAGCTTCATGGCTCCAAGCAGCTACTGGTCCTCCAGACAGAATATCTTTAAATGTCAACATTTAAAACTCTCTTTGTTTAATTCTATTTTTAATAAGAGATAAAAATCTTTCCAGAACCTGCCACCCAGTAGACATCCTCAGTAGACATTCTCATGCATCTCACTGCCCTGAGATACATGCTCACTCAGTTCAATAATTGCCAAAGTGGAATAGAATTGTCAGATTTAGCTAAAATCTAACATGAGTATGATTCATCACCTAAGACCAGACACAAGATCTTTCCAACAATTTGGGGGTCCTGATAGC
The DNA here is from genome assembly GCF_032452875.1 of Bos javanicus. Taxonomy (NCBI): domain Eukaryota; kingdom Metazoa; phylum Chordata; class Mammalia; order Artiodactyla; family Bovidae; genus Bos; species Bos javanicus. The sequence continues at coordinate 19,142,334 of NC_083882.1, read as the reverse complement.
AAGTGAGAGGAAGCCTAAATATTGAGTGGGCAACCAAATGTGTATTTCACAAACACCCGGTTATAGAAAAAAAAAAATCTCAGCCTAGGGGAAAAAATAAAAATTCAAAATGTCTTTGGAGTACAGAAGTGGGGGGAGGGGGGAGGAAGAGCATTTTCTTTTTCCTTCAAATGTTATATTTATAAAACTTCTATAGTAAGCATGTATCACAATTATTATTAAAGAAAACACTTCCTTGGAATGGAAAAAATCCTATAATCTCCACAACCTATCACAGAAACTGAAAAGCAAACATATTAATCTCTAATTCATGGGGTCATAAAGAGTCGGACATGACTGAGTGACTGATCTGATCTGAACTCAGAATTTCCCTGAGACACCACAGAAGAGCATAAGGAATTATTCCAAATAAGAGAGAAGTTGTCCTCTGCAAGGCTCATCACTGTCATCAGCACACACTTGGGAGGTAAAGCCAGACTGATTCTAAGAACCCTTCACAGATATCCTTGGAGCCTGTGGATAACCTACAATCTTAAGTGTTTAGGTTTCAGCCATATGTTCAGCAGCAGTATCTTTAGAGGGCAATTCTGACTGTAATTTTCAGTGAAAACAATCTATTGCCATCTGTCTGCACAGCAGAGATCCAGATGGGTTTATTACTGAAATGGCTTCCAATGTGGATGGACAGTGACAAACTAGTCAAACTGTTCTCTGGCAGTCCACCCCTGAAATACTAAATTCAGCCTGAGGACTGTGTTCTGTCATTGTACCTGTCACAGAGAGTGGTAGAGAAGAGAAGAGAGTGAGAATGGCAACAGGGCCACCGTCTGGCTCTAACTTCAAGACAACTCTGACTATTGCTGACACTCTGGGGGTTTTCAATGCCAAATGAGACAGGATCTTCTGAACAGAGAATAGTTGGTTGACCCTTGCCTTGAAAACTGACTCTAAAACTAAAAATATCTCAAAAGTTTTCATGTGAAGGACAGACCTAAGCAAAACAGCAATTATGACTAAAAATTCAGTGTACTGTTATTTGGAATTTAGCACTATATCATTACTACTAATATTAGTAATAATAACACTATCAATTTACTTGGTTTACAATAACATTCCAAACTTTGTATTAAGAACCTTAATTATTATTCCATTTAATCCACAAAGCAGTGCTATAAAGAAGGAATTATTACCCTTATTTTGTCAATGAATAAACAGACCTAGAAAGGATTAAAAAATTTCCCCAAATCACAGAAATAGAATGTGATTGAACTAAGTTTTGAAATATTTTTTAAATTACTTATTCTTAATGACAATTACTTCCTGTGCCCACCATCTCCAAAATCAAACAATCAAAAAAGCTGGGTTATCTTCAGGTGTATTGGAAATTATAATCTCTTTCTAGGCACATTAGAAGCAGAAAAGGAAGACCAACAGAAATCCAATGCCAGGGCTACCCTATAAAGACATCTTTTACTAGATGCAAATTATTTAAAAATACAACAACCATATTTCTCACAAGACCAATGTCTGCATCATCTCAGAGCTTTGTGGCTTCCCCAGATGTAATGAAAATGATCACACATACACACACATGGGATTATTACATTACCTGAAGATAACGGTGATGGCAAACTTCAGATATATTCAACTTTGTTATATTCTATTTCTGCAGGAAATAATTATGTCTCCTTCTCTGACACATTAGTTGGAAGAACAAAAGATGTAATTTTCCTAACTGTCTAAGGCAATTCAAGAGTAAAGATTTTAAAAGATGGCCACGCAAAATAAATCACAATCCTAGAGCTCCTGGAATGGGGTGAGAAATAGAAGCAAACTGATTACCAACATGAGGTAGTTTGACATTTGGATCTGAACTCAAAATCTACTTTCCCTGGATATATGTTCTGCACAAACACATTCCCCGATTGCTTAGAGAATTTTCTGACAAATACACATTGAGCACATACGCTATGTCTGTTCTGAGCATTATAGATAGAGAAGACTGTAAAACTGGGCTCCACTGCTACCCCACACATAAAGGTCCCAATTTTAGCATTGTAAATATAAAAAATATACATTTTAGCTTATAGTATTTTAATTATGAAGAAGTTGAATATTTAGTCAAAAGAATAAGACCCATTTGTAGACTTCTTCCACCTGTAACCATAATCAAATTGTCTTCTTATACATTAATAGAAAATAAGAAATATATATGTGAAAAGGCTACTTTTTTGATATGGGACAATAATCAATCAGTTAAGATATGTAAACAATTCAAGAAAGACAAAAAAATCAAGGTGAGTTGAATTTCTACTTGGAAGTATTATCTGAACCATGTGCAGGGAGTTGAGTTGAGGAGACAAAGATTAGAGCTCAGGGATACTGGTATGGCTGTAATTTGCAGAATAGATTTCAAAGAGATCAACCTGTGTAAAAAAAATAGCTCTAGAAATCTTCACAGCAGATTTCTCTCAAATCCACTGCTAAATATTAAGGTGAAAGTGTGTACAGTAAAACCCAAAAGAATAGGCAAAGATTCACCATAAAATCATAAGTTGAATAATTTCACAAATCACACTGAAGTTAGAGACTTTCTAGCTTTAACCAGTCATAGGGGAGAGGCTCTTTTTAAATACTCAAATATACAGTAAACCCCCCCAAAATGATGACACGTGGAAAGTAAGGTCAAACAACTTGTCAAAACAAAGCTTTAAAACAGTCCTCAAGGAAAATAGTACAGAGAAAATAGTGGACTAGAAAACATTAAGCCTTCATTTTCCCATATTAAAAAAAAAGAAAAGTAAAAATGGGCTAAAATTATCTTAAAGTCTGCATGAACGAAGCAAACACACAATCCAGAAAAAATGACTATTTTCAAACCGGAGAAAATATTGTGTCATTTTTACTCATCCTTGTCCCACCCACACTCTGGCACAGTGTGATTTTGGTCTGGAGGAAGTAGCATCCCAGTTCCCTACTCCCTTTCTCAACTCAAAGGGGTAAATTAGACTTTATGTGCATTGTTTTAACTTGCATGAGCACTTCCTGAGGACCAGTTTCTATTTCATCTAATTTGGATCTCAGGAGAAATGGCAGACACTGGTCATGAAAACTTCGAGGTACAATAGGCCCACATATTCTTGGGTAGAGACATAAAATAGAATGTATAAAGTCCTGAGGAGAAGTTGGGGTGAGACTTTTTTGGAATTTGAAGCATTTTAAAGTATGTGAATCAAGCAGTTGAAAGAGACACACAAATGCCAAGGTAAGACACATGCTCTGAAAAGACCTTAAGATTTCATCTTGGCTGGTCTAGATTCAGAGCAGATCCAGCTAATTAGTGAATGCCTGCCCAAAACAGAGTCAGTCTGAAAAGACTGGAAGATGTGGCTGGGTTTTTTTCCATATTAAAAAACAATAACAAGGGAAACACAGAAACAGAACATGGCCTATTCAAATGAAGAAAATTAAGTTGTCAGAAACTGTCCCTGAAGAAGTATCAGCATAAGACTTAAATTAAAAGACAAATCTTTTTTGTCAAAACTGTCTTGAATATACTCACAGAGTAAAGGAAAAAATAGACAAATAACAGAAGAAAATCATGAAAATGATAGCTGAATAAAATGAGAATGTCAATAAAAAGAAAGTATAAGGGGGAAACTGAAAGAAATTTTGGAACTGAAAAATACAAAAACTAAACTTAAAATTCACTAGTGGATTTCAACAGTATATTTAGGCAGGTATATGAAAAAATTAGCAAGATTGAAGGCAGAGAATTTGAAGAAAAAGAAAAATATATATATAGACACCATCAAACAGAATAACACACATTATGAAAATCGCAGAAAAAGAGGAGAGAAAGAGGCCGAGATTATGTAAAAAATAATGGCCCCAAATTCCTCTAGTGTGATGAAAGATTTGAATCTACCAATATAGGAAGCAGAAATAGGATAAATCCAAATAGGTTAAACCCAAGAAGCAAACTAAAATGGACTGGAATGGGTGAATTTAACTCAGATGACCATTATATCTATTACTGCAGGCAGGAATCCCTCAGAAGAAATGGAATAGCCATCATGGTCAACAAAAGAGTCTGAAATGCAGTACTTGGATGCAATCTCAAAAACGACAGAATGATCTCTGTTCGTTACCAAGGCAAACCATTCAATATCACAGTAATCCAAGTCTATGCCCCAACCAATAATGCTGAAGTTGAAGTTGAACGGTTCTAAAAACACCTACAAGACCTACTAGAACTAACACCCAAAAAAGATGTCCTTTTCATTATAGGGGACTGGAATGCAAAGGTAGGAAGTCAAGAAACACCTGGAGTAACAGGCAAATTTGGCCTTGGAATACGGAATGAAGCAGGGCAAAGACTAATAGAGTTTTGCCAAGAAAATGCAGTGGTCATAACAAACACCCTCTTCCAACAACACAAGAGAAGACTCTATACATGGACATCACCAGATGGTCAACACCAAAATCAGATTGATTATATTCTTTGCAGCCAATGATGGAGAAGCTCTATACAGTCAGCAAAAACAAGACCAGGAGCTGACTATGGCTCAGACCATGAACTCCTTATTGCCAAATTCAGACTTAAATTGAAGAAAGTATGGAAAACCACTAGACCATTCAGGTATGACCTAAATCAAATCCCTTATGATTATACAGTGGAAGTGAGAAATAGATTTAAGGGCCTAGATCTGATAGATAGAGTGCCTGATGAGCTATGGAATGAGGTTCGTGACATTGTACAGAAGAAAGGGATCAAGACCATCCCCATGGAAAAGAAAGGCAAAAAAGCAAAATGGCTGTCTGGGGAGGCCTTACAAATAGCTGTGAAAAGAAGAGAAGTGAAAAGCAAAGGAGAAAAGGAAAGATATAAACATCTGAATACAGAGTTCCAAAGAATAGCAAGAAGAGATAAGAAAGCCTTCTTCAGCAATCAATGCAAAGAAATAGAGGAAAACAACAGAATGGGAAAGACTAGAGATCTCTTCAAGAAAATCAGAGATACCAAAGGAGCATTTCCTGCAAAGATGGGCTCGATAAAGGACAGAAATGGTATGGACCTAACAGAAGCAGAAGATATTAAGAAGAGAGGGCAAGAATATACAGAAGAACTGTACAAAAAAGATCTTCACGACCCAGATAATCACGATGGTGTGATCACTCACCTAGAGCCAGACATCCTGGAATGTGAAGTCAAGTGGGCCTTAGAAAGCATCACTACGAACAAAGCTAGTGGACGTGATAGAATTCCAGTTGAGCTATTCCAAATCCTGAAAGATGATGCTGTGAAAGTGCTGCACTCAATATGCCAGCAAGTTTGGAAAATTCAGCAGTGGCCAGAGGACTGGAAAAGGTCAGTTTTCATTCCAATCCCAAAGAAAGGCAATGCCAAAGAATGCTCAAACTACTGCACAATTGCACTCATCTCACATGCTAGTAAAGTAATGCTCAAAATTCTCCAAGCCAGGCTTCAGCAATATGCAAACTGTCAAATTCCTGATGTTCAAGCTGGTTTCAGAAAAGGCAGAGGAACCAGAGATCATATTGCCAACATCCTCTGGATCATGGAAAAAGCAAGAGAGTTCCAGAAAAACATCTATTTCTGCTTTATTGACTATGCCAAAGCCTTTGACTGTGTGGATCACAATAAACTGTGGAAAATTCTGAAAGACATGGGAATACCAGACCACCTGATCTGCCTCTTGAGAAATGTGTATGCAGGTCAGGAAGCAACAGTTAGAACTGGACATGGAACAACAGACTGGTTCCAAATAGGAAAAGGAGTACATCAAGGCTGTATATTGTCACCCTGTTTATTTAACTTCTATGCAGAGTACATCATGAGAAACGCTGGACTGGAAGAAACACAAGCTGGAATCAAGATTGCTGGGAGAAATATCAATAACTTCAGATATGCAGATTATACGACCCTTATGGCAGAAAGTGAAGAGGAACTCAAAAGCCTCTTGATGAAAGTGGAAGTGGAGACTGAAAACGTTGGCTTAAAGCTCAACATTCAGAAAATGAAGATCATGGCATCTGGTCCCATCACTTCATGGGAAATAGATGGGGAAACAGTGGAAACAGTGTCAGATTTATTTTGGGGGGCTCCAAAATCACTGCAGATGGTGACTGCAGCCATGAAATTCAAAAACGCTTACTCCTTGGAAGGAAAGTTATGACCAACCTAGGCAGCATATTCAAAAACAGAGACATTACTTTGCCAACAAAGGTCCATCTAGTCAAGGCTATGGTTTTTCCAGTAGTCATGTATGGATGTGAGAGTTGGACTGTAAAGAAGGCTGAGCACCAAAGAATTGATGCTTTTGAAGTGTGGTGTTGGAGAAGACTCTTGAGAGTCCCTTAGACTGCAAGGAGATCCAACCAGTCCATTCTGAAATCAGCCCTGGGATTTCTTTGGAAGGAATCATGCTAAAGCTGAAACTCCAGTACTTTGGCCACCTCATGCGAAAGAGTTGACTCATTGGAAAAGACTCTGATGCTGGGAGGGATTGAGGGCAGGAGGAGAAGGGGATGATACAGGATGAGATGGCTGGATGGCATCACTGACTCAATGGACGTGAGTCTGAGTGAACTCAGGGAGTTGGTGATGAACAGGGAGGCCTGGCGTGCTGGGATTCATGGGGTCGCAGAGTCGGACACGACTGAGCGACTGATCTGATCTGATCTGAAGAGGTCCACACAGGGATACATTACAATCAAACTGTTGAAAGACAAAGGCCAAAAAAAAAAGTGTATCTTGAAATTAGCAAAGGTAAAAGTGAAAGCAAAGTCGCTCAGTCATGTCCGACTCTTTGCGACCCCATGGACTATAGCCTATCAGGCTCCTCAGTTCATGGAATTTTCCAGGCAAGAGTACTGGAGTGGGTTTCCATTTCCTTCTCCACGGGAGCTTGCCGACCCAGGGATTGAACCCAGGTCTCCCGCATTGCAGGCAGACACTTTAACGTCTGAATCACCAGGGAAGTCCAAGCAAGGTAAAAGTAATATATAAACAAGGAATCTTCAATAAAATATTAGCAGACTTTCCATCAGTAACTTTAGAGGTTAGAAGGGAGTAGGATGATATATTTAAAGTTATATGGGCAAAAAATAATGTCAACAAAGATTTCTATACCCAGCAAAACTGTCCTTCAAAAAAATGAGGGGGAAATTAATTAAGCTCTTCTCAGTTAAGAGAAGCTAAAGGAATTCTTTACCAGTAGGTCTGTCACATTAAAAAAAAAAATGCTATAAGTAGTATTTCAGGTTGAAATGTAAGGACACTAGATGTTAACTTGAAGCCATATAAAAAGTTCTCTTTATAAAGAAAGTATATATTAAAAACTCTTTATAAAACTAAATACAAGGTATTTACATGGTAAATATTACAAGATTAAATGTGAAAACCAATCTTATTGCAATATTGGTTTCTAGTATCACTTTTTCTTTTCTCCAGGATTTGAAAGACCAGTGAACGAAAGAATTATAAATCTAGGCTATTGGGTGTACAGAATGTAGAGATGTAATTTGTGGCAATAATAACAAAGTGAGGGATTCAGCTACACAGTAGATTTTGTATGTGAAGGAAGTTAAATTGTTTTCAATTCAAAATAAAATTGCTATAACTAGAATTATATATGTATATATAGAAAGCAAATATTGACAGAATAAAGGGAGAAATCGCTCTACAATAATAATTCGAGACTTTAATACCCTAATTTCAATAATGATATAAAAATAAAAAAGGAAATCAGCAAGGACATAGATCAATATTTTAAACAAATTAGACATAAATATAGAGAACATTCCATCTAACAATAACTGAATACACATTTTCTCAAATGCACAAGATAACCCATATGCTGGTCACAAAAACAAGTCTTAATAATATAAAAAGATTAAAATTTCACAATATATATTTTCCAGTTACAATGCAATGAAACTAGAAACTAATAACAGAAGGAGAATGGGAAAATCTACAAATATGTGAAAATTAAACAACACAAAAATTCCAATGAGTCAAAGAAGAAACAAGAGAAATTAGAAAATGTCTTTACACAAATGAAATGAAAATACAACATACAAAAACTTACAGAAGTCAGCAAAAGCAGTGGTAAAAAACAAGTGCATAGGTATTAACACTTATATTTAAGAATTAAGAAAGACTTCAAAGCAACAGTATAATTTTTCACCTTAAGGAACTATAAAAAGAAGAACAAACTATCCAGAGATAGCAGAAGAAAAGAAACAATAAATATTAGGGCAGAGATAAACAAAATAATAGTAATTTTTTAAAAAAAAGAAAACAACAACAAAACCAAAAGTTTGCTCTTTAATAAAATTGGCAAACATTTAGCTGAATTGACTGAGAAGAAAAGACAGAAGTACCAAATTACTAAAATGAAAGTGGAAGTGTTGTTACTGATCTTAAAAGGGATTATTAAAATGATTACTACAAGTAAGTGTACAATAACAAATTTGCTAACCTAGATGAAATGGAAAAATTCTTAAAAATGCATAAGCTTCCAAAGCTGAATCTTGAGAAATGAAAAACTTGAAAAGACCTATAACTAGTAATAAGGTCGAATAAGTTATTAAAAACTTAATAACAATAAAAAACACCAAAGCTATATGTCTTCACTTGTAAATTCCAGCAAACATTTAAAAAAGAAATAACACTAATATTTCTCAAGTTATCCCACAAAATGAAAAGGAGGGAATGCTTCATAACTCATTCAATTTGGCTAGTGTTACCTGTACTCTGAAACTAGATCCAGGTATTATAGGAAAAGAAAACTATGGAGAAATATCCCTTATGAATATAGATGAAAATACCCTTAACAAAATACTAGCAAATCAGTTTCCAGTGCATTTAGAGGACTATATACTCTGGTGACCAAGTGGAATTTACTCCTAATGTGCAAATATGGTCCAGTACACAAAAATTAATCAACACCACCACATTAACAGAATGAATGGAAAAATCAACATGACTATTTCACTTAATGCATTAAAAATATGTAGAAAAGTCAACATCTTTTCAAGAAAAAACAAATGCAACAAGCTAGAAATAGAGGAAGCTCCCCAAAAGGCCATATATTAAAAACCACAAATTAAATCACACTCAGTGGTGAAAGACTGAAAGATTTACCTGTAACATCAGAAATAAGAATAAGATGCCTGCTTCTGCCATTCAACATAGCACTGAAAGTTCTCACTAGAGCAATTAAGACAAGAAAAATAAGTGAAAAGCATCCAAATTGGAAAGGTAGAAGTAAAACTATCTTTGTTCACAGGTAACAAAATTTATCTGCAGGAAAAACCTAAAGAGTCCATAAGAGTTATTAAAAATAATAAAGTTGCAAGATATAGAATCATTATGCAAAAGCTGTGTTTCTATACACTACTAATAGGCGATCTGAAAAGGAAATTAAGAAAACAATTGAGGTGCGAATATTAAATGAAGAGTAAGACAGTTTCTTCAGCTGGGAAATGCTGGACAGCTACATGTAAATCAAATAAATTTGAAAACTGCCTCACACCACATACAAAAATAAACATGAAAGCTTTTTCTCAGCAAAGAAAATTATTAAAAAAAAATGGAAATACAACCTACTGTTTGGGATAAGATACTGGGTTGGCTATGAAGTTCATTCGTGTTTTCGCATAACTTTCAGACAAACTTTTTGGTCAACTCAATATTTGCAAACTATGCGGCTGATAAGGAGTTAATATACAAACTCATATGACTCACTATTAAAAAAAAAAAAAACTCAATCAAAAAAAGAAAAAATGAGCAGATGCTCTAAGTAGACACTCTCCAAAGAAGCATTCAGTTATCCAATAGGTACATGAGAATATGCTCAACGTCACTTATTATTAAAGAAATGTATATCAAAGCCACAATGAGGTATCATCTCACATCTGTTAGAAAGGCTATCATCAAAAAGACTATAAATAATAAGTGCTGGAGAAGTTGTAGATAAAAGGGAACCCATCTACACTGTTGGTGGAGATGTAAGTTGGCATACCACTATGGAAGACCATATGGAAGTTCCTCAAAAAAGTAAAAATAGACCTACCATATGATCCAACAATCCCACTCCTGAACATATATTCAGAAAAAAATGAAAAACTCTCATTTGAAAATATCCTTGCAACCCAGTGTTCACAGCAGCACTAATTACAATAGCCAATACATGGAAACAACCCAAGTGCCCATCAACAGAAAATTGATTTAATATGTGTATACATATTAAATGCATGTGTATACATATTAAATGCATGTGTATACATATTAAATGCATGTGTATACAATGAAGAATGTTTCTTATTGTTTAGCCTCTCAGTCATGTCTGACTCTTTTGTGATCCCACAGACTATAGCCCACCTGGCTTTTCTGTCCATAGGATTTTCCAGGCAAGATTACTGGAGTGAGTTGCCATTTCCTCCTCCAGGGGATCTTTCCAATCAAAAGATAAAACCCACATCTCTGCATCACCTGCATTATATGTGGATTCTTAATTACTGAGCCACTGGGGAAACCCACAGTGGAATATTACTTGGTCATAAAAAAAGATGAAATAATGCCATTTGCAGCAACATCAATGGACCTAGAAAATATCATACTAAGTAAAGTAATACAGAGAAAGACAAATATAATATCACTTGTATGTAAAATTTCAAAAAACAATACAAATGAGTCTATATACAAAATAGAAACTGGCTCACAGACATACAACACAAGCTGATGGTTACCAAAAGGGAAAGGGGTGGAAGGATAAGCTATGAGTATGATGTTAACAGATCCAAACTATTATACATAAAATAGATAAGCCACAAAGATTTACTGTATAGCACAGGGAACTAGAGTTGATGAATTATAATAATCTGAGAGAAAATATCTAAATATTTGCCTGTATATTTACATAACTGAATCACTTTGATGTACACCTGAAACTAACACAATATTTTCTATTGAATATACTTCAGTAAAAATATAATCATATTTATAACAGCATCAAAAAAGAATAATATAATAAATAAGTTTGACCAAGGAGATAAAAAACTCGTACACAGAAAACTACAAAGTATGGATGAAAGAAATTTTAAAAGACATTTAAAAATGAAAAAATATCCTGTATTCATTGGTAAGAAGACTTAATTCAGTTAATATGTCAATACTTCCCAAAGTAATCTACAAATTCAATGTGATCCCTATCAAAATTCCAATGATATTATTTTAAAAATTGGAAAAATCAATTCTAAAATTTATATGGAAACTCATGGGACTCTGAACAACCAAAACAATTTTAGAAATGAATAACAAACTTCGAGGCCTCATACTTTCTTATTTCAAATTTTACTTCAAGCCAACAGTAATCAAAACGCTGTGGTAATTGCATAAAGACAGATATGTATAAAGGGAATAGAATAAAAATTTATTACAGAGGCCCAAAATAAAACTCTCATATATATGGTCAAATGATTTTTGACAAGGGTCCCAAGACCATAAATGAAAAAAAGGACAATTTTGTCAACAAATGGTGCTGAGAAAAGAGAATACTCACAAGTGAAAGAATAAAATTGAGCCCTTGTATCACACCATATACAAAAATTAACCCAAAACTGATTTGTAAACAATGACAAAACAGAAAAATTAAGGAAACAATACCATTCACCATTGCAACAAAAAGGATAAAATACTTAAGGAATAAATTTACCTAAAGAAACAAATGACCTATTTATAAAAAACAAAAAACAACAACAACAAAAATAAAACTATGAAACACTGATGAAAGAAATCAAAGATGAAACAAATATTGGAGAAATATACCATGTTCGTGGATTGGAAGAATCAATACAGTGAAAATGAGTATACTACCCAAAGCAATCTATAGATTCAACACAATTTCCCTATCAGGCTACCAATGGTATTTTTCACAGAACTAGAGCAAATAATGTCGCAATAGAAACACAAAAAACCTCGATTGCCAAAGCAATCTTGAGAAAGAAGAAAGGAACTAGAGGAATAAACCTTCCTGAGTTCAGACTACACTACAAAGCTACCGTCATCAAGACAGTATGGTACTGGCACAAAGACAGAAATGGAACATAACAGAAAACCCAGAGATAAACCCACACACCTATGGACACCTTATCTTTGACAAAAGAGGCAAAAATACACAATGGAGAAGACAGTCTCTTTAACAAATGGTGCTGGGAAAACTGGTCAACCACATGTAAAAGAATAAAACTAGAATACTTTCTAACAGCATACACAAAAATAAACTCAAAGTGGATTAAGGATCTAAATGTAAGACCAGAAACTATAAAACTTAAAGGAAAACATAGGACACTCTCTGACATAAATCACAGCAGGATCCTCTATGGCCCACTTCCCAGAGTAACAAAAATAAAAACAAAAATAAACAAATGGGACCTAATTAAACTCAAAAGCTTTTGCACAGTGAAGGAACCTATAAACAAGGTGAAAAGCCAGCCTTCAGAATGGGAGAAAATAAGCAAATGAAACAATTGTCAAAGAATTAATCTCCAAAATATACAATCAGCTCATGCAGTTCAATACTGTAAAACAAATAGCTCAATCAAAAAGTGGGCAAAAGAACTAAACACAGATATCTCCAAAGAAGACATGCAGATGGATAATAAACACATGAAAAGATCCTCAACATCACTCATTATTAGAGAAATGAAAGTCAAAACAATGAGGTATCATCTTATGATGGTCAGAATGGCTACCATCAAAAAGTCTACAAACAATAAATGCTGGAGAGAGTATGGAGAAAAGGGAACCCTCTTACAATGTTGGTTGGTATGCAAACTGGTACAACCACTATGGATAACAGTGTGGAGATTCCTTAAAAAACTGAGAATAGAACTTCATATGAGCCAGCAATCCTACTTCTGGGCATACATATGGAGGAAACCAGAATTGAAAGAGACACATGTACCCCAATGTTCATTGCAGCACTGTTTACAGTAGCTAGGACATGGAAGCAACCTAAATGTCCATTGGCAGATGAATGGATAAGGAAGTTGTGGTACATATACACATGGAATATTACTCAGCTATAAAAAGGAATGCATTTAAGTCAGTTCTAATGAGGTGGATGAAACTGGAGCCTATTATACAGAGTGAAGTAAGTCAGAAACACCAGTACTCTATATTAGCGCATATATATATATATATGGAATTTAGAAAGATAGTAATGACAATCCTATATGCAAGGCAACAAAAGAGACACAGATGTAAAGAACAGACTTTTGGACTATGTGGGAGAAGGTGAGGGTGGGATGATTTGAGAGAATAGCGCTGAAACATGTTTATTACCATATGTAAAATTGATGACCAGTGCAAGTTCAATGCATGAAGCAGGGCATTCAAAGCCAGTTCTCTGGATAACCCAGAGGGATGGGGTGGAGGAGGAGGTAGGAGGCGCTTCAGGATGGGGGACACATGTGCACCCATGGCTGATTCATGATGATGTGTAGCAAAAAACATCACAATATTGTAAAGTAATTATCCTCCAGTTAAAAAAAATATCATTTTTTTAAAAAAAGCTTAAATATAAAAGCTAGAGCTATAAAATTTTTAGAAGAAACAAGAGGAAAATCTTTATGATGCTGGATTTTGTAATAATTTTCTTTGTATAATACTAAAAACATAGACAGCCAAAAACAATTGCACTTCATCAAAATTAAACATTTTGTACATCAAAAGACACTAAAAGAAAGTGAAAAAGAACTTCACAGAATAGGAGAAAGTATTTGAAATCATATATCTGATAAGACATTAATATCCAGAACACATAGCAAACATATTCAATAAACACACAATAAAGCAATCAATGCAATTTTACAAGGCAGTGTCAGATATTAGCTTGTATCTGGAAACATAAAACGAATGATAGTGAAAAAATTAGCAAACTCTAATAAAGTCTGAAGTTCAACCAATATTAACCCCTTAGTTTTTATAACACTCCTATGGTTATGTATGGAGAAGGAAATGGCAACCCACTCCAGTATTCTTGCCTGGAGAATCCCAGAGACAGAGGAGCCTGGCGGGCTGCTGTCTGTGTGGTCACACAGAGTTGGACATGACTGAAGTGACTTAGCAGCAGTAGCAGCAGCATGGTTATGTAAGATGTCAACATTAGGGGAAACTTGACGAGGGATATATAGGAGCTCACTGTACAATTTCTGTAAATCTAAAACTTTTTAAAAAATAAACCATATGCTTTAGAAGAATACCACTTGGACTGGATTCTAACATTGCTTCTTACTATTTTGTAATGATATAAAATTAGCCTAATCCTTCTGAGCTTCTGCTGTCTTAGCTTTGAATGCGGATAACAATAATATTTTGCATATTTGTTTAGATGAATAAGTGGGATAGTACTCATAAACACACATGTAGTATTCAAACCTTAGCTATCATTAAATACTATGATTTTTGTTCTGCAGAAATTTTAATATACTGTTTTCATCTATAGTTGCTGAGTTTTGTTTTACTTAGACATTCCCCACACTAAAACTATAAAAAGTTTGCCTATTTTATTTTTACCCTGAGACTTTTATAGTTATTTTTTTATGTTTAAATTTTTGGTCCACATGGGATTTATTTAAATGTAAGAAGTGAGTTTAAAGTCCACTTTGTTTCCTTTACAGATGGCCAGGCATTTGTTGCAACAGCACTTTATGAATAATCCATCATCTTTTCATGAACCAATCTTCATATGTAGCAGCACACTAGGATACAAAAATCTTCCAGCTACTTCTGCTTGCCCTCTACACCTACGACCTCAGTTTAACAAAACTGGCATATATTGAATGTATATAGTGTTGAAAAGCAGATGTGATCAGAGCACAGAATCTCATAAGTGGTGTCATAACCAACAACTGATCCATAAATACACAGTTTCTGTAGAAAAATGTTTCTATGGTAAATATAATTTCTATGGTAAATATGAAATATTTCTTTTGAGAATGCCAGTGAATTTCCAATCCATACCACATCTGACAGCCTCTTCTCATCCCTCATCATAATTGCCAATCTTTTCGTTAAATTTTCTTCTTTGGATGGATGCTTTTTGCTATAATCCAGAGGAGTAGATGAGATCTGAAATACACTCTGACTCTTTCCTACTACTTTCTCATTGCTTCCTTCTCCTTCTCTTTATCTCCTGCTCTAAATTTTTCTTTTGAACTTCCATCCAAATTTAGTGCACTTCAAAGTTTGTCTTTATTTCTCTTAATTTTTCCTGTTCTCCTTGAATATTTCATATATATACCTCCAAGCCAGATTTCCTGAATTGTCAAGTTCATAAGAGGCAGAACATCAGTTCAGTTCAATTCAGCCACTCAGTTGTGTCCAAATCTCTGCAATCCCACAGACTGTAGGACACCAGGCTTCCTTGTCCATCACCAACTCCTGGAGCTTGCACAAACTAATGTCCATTGGGTCAGTGATGCCATCCAACCATGCCATCCTCTGTTGTCCACTTCTCCTGTCTTCCATCTTTCGCAGCATCAGGGTCTTTTCTAATAAGTTGGTTCTTTGCATCAGGTGGCCACAGTATTTGAGTTTCAACTCCAACATCAGTCCTTCCAAACAAAATTCAGGACTGATTAACTTCAGGATTGACTGGTTTGATCTCCTTGCAGTCCATGGGACTTTCAAGAGTCTTCTCCAAAACCATAGTACAAAAGCATCAATTATTCAGCACCCAACTTTCTTTACAGTCCAACTCTCACATCCATACATGACTACTGGAAAAACCATAGCACTGACCGGATGGACATTTGTCAGCAAAGTAATGTCTCTGTTTTTAATATGCTGTCTAGGGTTGTCATAGATTTCCTTCCACGAAGCACATCTTTTGATTTCATGGCTGCAGTCACCATCTGCGGTGATTTTGGAGCCCAAGAAAATAAAGTATCTCACTGTTTCCATTGTTTCCCCATCTAATTTGCCATGAAGTGATGGGACCGGAGGCCATGATCTTCGTGTTTTGAATGCTGAGTTTTAAGTCCGCTTTTTCACTCTCCTCTTTCATTTTCATCAAGAGGCTCTTAGTTGTTTTTCACTTTGTGCCGTAAGGGTGGTGTCATTTGTGTATCTGAGGTTATTGATATTTCCCTGGTAATCTTGATTTTAGCTTGTGCTTCATCCTGCCAAACATTTCGCATGATGTACTCTGCACATAAGTTAAATAAGTAGAGTGATAATTTACAGCCTTGACATACTCCTTTCCCAATGTGGAACTAGTGCATTATTCCATGTATGGTTCTGTTTCTTTTTGACCTGAATACAGATTTCTCAGGAGGCAGGTAAGGTGGTCTGATATTCCCATCTCTTTAAGAATGTTCCACAGTTTGTTGTGATCCATACAATCAAAGGCTTTGGTATAATCAATAAAGCAGAAGTAGACGTTTTTCTGGAACTCTCTTGCTTTTTCAATGATAAAATAGATGTTTGCAATTTGATCCCTGGTTCCTCTGCCTTTTCTAAATCCAGCTGGAACATCCAGAAGGTCATGGTTCACTTACTGTTGAAGCCTGTCTTGGGAAATTTTGAGCATTACTTTGCTAGCATGTGAGTTGTGTGCAATTTTGTGGTAGTTTGAACATTCTTTGGCATTGTCTTTCTTTGGGACTGGAATGAAAACTAACCTTTTCCAGTCCTATGGCCACCTCAGCACTTTCCAAATGTGCTGGCATATTGAGTGCAGCACTTTCACAACATCATCTTTTAAGACTTGAGATAGTTCAACTGGAATACCAAAACCTCCACCAGCTCTGTTTGTAGTGATGCTTCCTAAGTCCCACTTGACTTTGTGTTCCAGGATGTCTGGCTCTAGGTGAGTGATCACACCATCATGGTTATCTGGGTCATGAAGATCTTTTTTGTAAAGTTCTGCTGTGTATTCTTGCCACCTCTTCTTAATATCTTCTGCTTCTGTTAGGTCCATACCGTTTCTCTCCTTTATTGTGTCCTTCTTTGCATGAAATATTCCCTCGGTATCTCTAATTTTCTTGAAGAGATCTCTAGTCTTTCCCATTCTATTGTTTTCCTCTATTTCTTTGCAAGAAGGCTTTCTTACCTTTCCTCGCTATTCTTTGGAACTCTGCATTCAGATAGGGATATCTTTCCTTTTCTCCTTTGCCTTTAGCTTTTCTTCTATTCTCAGATATTTGTCAAAGTAGGCAATGGCAACCCACTCCAGTATTCTTGCCTGGAGAATCCCAGGGATGGGGGAGCCTTGTGGGCTGCCGTCTATGGGGTAAAGTCGGACATGACTGAAGCAACTTAGCAGCAGCAGCAGCAGGTATTTGTAAGGTCTCATCAGACAACAATTTTGCCTTTTTTATTTCTTTTTCTTGTGGATGGTCTTGATCACTGCCTCCTGCACAATGTCACGAACCTCTGTCCATAATTCTTCAGGCACTCTATCAGACCTAATCCCTTGAATCTATTTGTTGTTTCCACTGAATAATAGTGAGGTATTTGATTTAGGTCATACCTGAATGAACTAGTGGTTTTCCCTACTTTCTTCCATTTAGGTCTGAATTCTGCAATAAAGTGTTCATGATCTGAGCCACAGTCAGCTCCCAGTCTTGTTTTTGCTGACTATATAGAGCTTCTCCATATTCGGCAGCATAGAATATAATCAATCTGATTTCAGTATTGACGATTTGGTTATGTTCATGTATAGAGTCTTCTCTTGTGTTGTTGGAAGTGTGTGTTTTCTACGACCAGTGCATTTTTCTGACAAAACTCTATTAGCCTTTGTCCTGTTTCATTTTGTACTCCAAAGTTGAACCTGCCTGTTACTCAAGGTATCTCTTGGATTCCTACTTTTGCATTCCAGTCCCCTCAAAATTCTCCAAGCCAGGCTTCAGCAATATGTGAACCATGAAATTCCTGATTTTCAAGCTGGTTTTAGAAAAGGCAGAGGAACCAGAGATCAAATTGCCAACATCCACTGGATCATCATAAAAGCAAGAGAGTTCCAGAAAAACATCTATTTCTGCTTTATTGACTATGCCAAAGCCATTGACTGTGTGGATCACAATAAACTGTGGAAAATTCTTCAAGAGATGGGAATACCAGACCACCTGATCTGCCTCTTGAGAAATGTGTATGCAGGTCAGGAAGCAACAGTTAGAACTGGACATGGAACAACAGACTGGTTCCAAATAGGGAAAGGAGTGTGTCAAGGCTGTATATTGTCACCCTGCTTATTTAACTTATATACAGAATATATCATGAGAAACGCTGGACTGGAAGAAACACAAGCTGGAATCAAGAGTGCTGGGAGAAATATCAATAACCTCAGATATGCAGATGACACCACCCTTATGGCAGAAAGTGAAGAGGAACTAAAAAGCCTCTTGATGAAAGTGAAAGTGGAGAGTGAAAAAGTTGGCTTAAAGCTAAACATTCAGAAAATGAAGGTCATGGCATCCGGTCCCATGACTTCATGGGAAATAGATGGGGAAACAGTGGAAACAGTGTCAGACTTTATTTTTCTGGGCTCCAAAATCACTGCAGATGGTGACTGCAGCCATGAAATTAAAAGATGCTTACTCCTTGGAAGGAAAGTTATGTCCAATCTAGATAGCATATTCAAAGGCAGAGACATTACTTTGCCAACAAAGGTCCATCTAGTCAAGGCTATGGTTTTTCCAGTAGTCATGTATGGATGTGAGAGTTGGACTGTGAAGAAGGCTGAGTGCCGAAGAATTGATGCCTTTGAACTGTGATGTTGGAGAAGACTCTTGAGAGTCCCTTAGACTGCAAGGAAATCCAACCAGTCCATTCTGAAGGAGATCAGCCCTGGGATTTCTTTGGAAGGAACAATGCTAAAGCTGAAACTCCAGTACTTTGGGCACCTCATGCGAAGAGTTGACTCATTGGAAAAGACTCTGATGCTGGAAGGGATTGGGGGCATGAGGAGAAGGGGACGACAGAGGATGAGATGGCTGGATGACATCACTGACTCGATGGACATGAGTCTGTGTGAACTCTGGGAGTTGGTGATGGACAGGGAGGCCTGGCGTGCTGTGACTCATGGGGTCTCAAAGAGTCGGATACGACTGAGCGACTGAACTGAACTGATGATGATAACGACATCTTTTTTTCCGTGTTAGTTCTAGAAGGTCTTATTGGTCTTCATAGAGCCATTCAACTTCAACGTCTTTTGCATTTGTGCTTGGGGCATATACTTGGATTGCTGTGATATTGAATGGTTTATCTTGGAAATGAACCTAGAGCATTCTGTCTTTTTTGAGATTGTACCCAAGTATTCCATTTTGGACTTTTTTTTTTATATAACTATGAGGGCTATTCCATTTCTTCAAAGGGATTCTTGCCTTCAGTAGTAGATATAATGATCATCTGAATTAAATTTGCACATTCAAGTCCATTTTAGTTCACTGATTCCTAAAATGTCCATGTTCTTGCTATCTTGGTAGCAATGAAATGCAATAAAATGTGCATGTTCTTGCTAAAATGTCTTACACTCTCCTGTTTGACCACTTCCAATTTACCTTGATTCATGGAACTAACATTCCAGGTTCATATGCAATATTGTTCTTTACAGCATCAGACTTTACTTCCATCACCAGTCACATCCACAACTGGATGTTGTTTTCATTTTGATGCCATCTCTTCATTCTTTCTGGTCTTATATCTCCACCAATCTCCAGTACCATATTGGGCACCTACCGACCTGGGGAATTCATCTCTCAGTGTCAGATCTTTTTGCCTGCTCTAGTGATAAAGGCAGAACCTGCTTTCATTATAAAGTAAATGAGGAAAGCAAGATAGGGTAAAATGCTAAATAAGGATATTTGTTCTGCTTTACACCAGTGGTAGCATCTTGACTTAAGGTGAGCCTTTATGCTCACATGAGTCAGCTATTAGCTGCTGGCTTCTCTGTATTGTAGATAGGTCTCCTGGGGGTAAAAATGGCTCCTGCTCAGCAGAGGACAATTCTCTGTAGAAGAAATAGTCATGAGTCTTCAGCTGCTGTCTTTTAGCAGTAACAGCAACTGTGGTATATTGGTGCACTGGTGAAGGAGATCTAGGGGTGGCAAAATGACTAACCCTGGGTGACAACTTGCATTGCCTGGTTACACTTACTTCATTTAGTTTTCAGTAACAAGGTGCAGCTTCTTTAGGACTCTAATTCATCACAATCTTTTAAAAACTTCTAAAAGTTAATGACGTGAATTACTGCTCCCACTGGTATAGATGGTCCTGAGACTATAACTGATGCTTATTATCTCCCTCTTTCACTACACGTATTAGATTCCCCTCCATCTTGCCTAGTACTTCTGCTAGTTTATGTGGCTGGCCTAGTGGGATGACCCAGATCCTCTATTCTCATAGTCCAGGTCCAAAGATCTGGTTCTTTCCAGATCATAGTTACCGTACTTTTCCATTAACAGGTGTAAAAAAATATCCCAGTAGAACTCTGAAGTCTTAACCGTATTCCTCCATTCCTCAGTATGCAGCAGCAACAGTTCCCCTTCTTCATGCTAATCATATTCAACTACTCTTGTTTAGTGGTCTTCTAACACAATGATCCCAAAGTAACTGGTTGTAGCTATGTCTTTAAGTTTTATTGGCCTCTCACTATATCCCTGAGGAATGTGAACCCTCAATGGACTCTAGGTCTTCTAGGGACACAAAGTTACGGGGATAAAAACAACAAAGTTTCTCTGAGTCACTGGAAATCATGGCCAATGGAACCACTTTTATTTCAATTCCTTGATTATTGGATTCGTGAACTGGAGACACATTACCATACAATGGTCTAAGAATTAAGGTGTATACCATATTCTGAAAGAGAACATCAGATTCTCATTGCTGTACCTTTAAAAAGTCTTTCTAGATAATGTGCTAAGTGGAAGGACCAGCAATTTCCTTGGCTACATGCTCACTCCATACCATAACTCCTTTGCTGTAAAATGATTCCTTGAGCTGAGGCAATGTTAAATAGCATATCACTATAGACATTTTATGAGGCATCAGATAGTAACATTGGTCTGAGGCCCTCCAGCAGGAAGGTAAACTCATACCCAAAATGTGTGTCAGTCTAAATCAAAATGAAACATCTTCCTTTCTAAGGCAGAAGTTGACTTTAAGTTGTTATATGGTCCCCTTAAGGTATGGTACTGTATCAAGGAGGTCAGCTTCTGTTACTGGAAGGCCAGAATACTATATAACAGTAGAATGTAGGTCAGCCTTAGTGAGAAGAGGCCCATGCAAGGCTTCTCTATCTCCCACTTTACCCAGTTCATTTGCGAACCTATTGTGCAAACAAAGGAAATTCTGGGGACAGATGCTTGTTGACATCTACTGTATATATCGTCCTGTTCACTTGGTTATTTAGAGGTCTTCTGCAGGAAATGTTTTCTGGTGAACATTAACATACAATACAAAGATCCTCATAGATTTTGTCCACTCCTATAGGTCACTATATCTTTCTTCCCCAGATCTTTTTGTCTCTGAACTTCCTATATTGCTCCTCTACCAGGATTCTGATTAGCCAACCAAGCCATTCATCACAGTCAAAGAGTTTAAGTATATTTGTCCTAGGCCACTTCTCTTTCCACACAAAGTGGATGATCAAATACATTGCTCAACATTCCATCCACTGGGGTAATGTCCCTTCCACTGTCTGTTATGATCACCCCTTGGTAAGACCACAAGGCTGCAGCTGTCCATTTTTACCCTGGAGCACTATACATAGGCCTACTCCTCTCTCCTTTAGTCAATCTGGTCCATCATATCTCTTAATAATCCCTTGAAACTATGCTTCCTCATAATCATTGCCATTTCTTTAGTTAAAGCCCTCATATTCCTTACTTGGGCTATTAAATAAGGTCTTAATATGATCTCTATCTTGTCTTTCTCTTCTAATTTGAACTCCAGTTTCTTAAAACACAAAACAGCAAATATGATCATATTATTTCATCAACTGAAATCACTTGATAACTCCTCATTACATATTGAATTAAATCTAAGCATGTTCAGTTCAGTTCAGTAGCTCAGTCATGTCCAACTCTTTGTGACCCAATGGACTGCAGCATGCCTGGCCTCCCTGTCCATCACCAACTCCCAGAATTTACTCAAACTCATGTCCATTGAGTCGGTGATGCCATCCAATCATCTCATCCTCTGTTGTCTCCTTCTCCTCCCACCTTCTATCTTTCCCAGCATCAGAGTTTTTTCAAAAGAGTGAGTTCTTCGCATCAGGTGGCCAAAGTATTGGAATTTGAGCTTCAGTATCAGTCCTTCCAAACATGTTAGGGCAATATATAAGATCTTTCACATTCTGTATAACACTCTCCTTATTTAACTGCAATTAAACATGGGTTCTACAAAGGACAGAAATCGTATGGACCTAACAGAAGCAGAAGATATTAACAAGAGGTGGCAAGAATACACAGAAGAACTGTACAAAAAAACATCTTCGTGACCCAGATAACCACGATGGTGTGATCACTCACTTAGAGCCAGACATCCTGGAATGTGAAGTCAAGTGGGCCATGAAAAGCATCACTACGAACAAAGCTAGTGGAGGTGATGGAATTCCAGCTGAGCTATTTCAAATCCTGAAAGATGATGCTGTGAAAGTGCTGCACTCAATATGCCAGCAAACTTGGAAAACTCAGCAGTGGCCACAGGACTGGAAAATGCCAGTTTTCATTCCAATCCCAAAGAAAGGCAATGCCAAAGAATGCTCAAACTACCACACAATTGCACTCATCTCACACACTAGTAAAGTAATGCTCAAAATTCTCCAAGCCAGGCTTCAGCAATACGTGAACCATGAACTTCCAGACATTCAAGCTGGTTTTAGAAAAAACAGAGGAACCAGTGATCAAATTGCCAACATCCTCTGGATCATCAAAAACTCAAGAGAATTCCAGAAAAAAAAAAAAAAAAAAGCCTTTGACTGTGTGGATCACAATAAACTGTGGAAAATTCTGAAAGAGATGGGAACACCAGACCACCTGACCTGCCTTTTGAGAAACCTATATGCAGGTCAGAAAGCAACAGTTAGAACTGGACATGGAACAACAGACTGGTTCCAAATAGGAAAAGGAGTATGTCAAGGCTGTATATTGTCACTCTGCTTATTTAACTTATATGCAGAGTACATCATGAGAAAGGCTGGGCTGGAAGAAGCACAAGTTGGAATCAAGATTGTTGGGAGAAATATCAATGACCTCAGATATGCAGATGGCACCACCCTTACAGCAAAAACTGAAGAACTAAAAAGCCTCTTGATGAAAGCGAAAGAGGAGAGTGAAAAAGTTGGCTTAAAGCTCAACATTCAAAAAACTAAGATAATAGGATTTAATCCCATCACTTCATGACAAATAGATGGGGAAACAGTGAAAACATTGGCTGACTTTATTTTTGGGGGCTCCAAAATCACTGCAGATGGTGATTGCAGCCAAGAAATTAAAGGACGCTTACTCCTCGGAAGGAAAGTCATGACCAACCTAGATAGCATATTCAAAAGCAGAAACATTACTTTGCCAACAAAGGTCCATCTAGTCAAGGCTATGATTTTTCCAGTAGTCATGTATGAATGTGAGAGTTGGACTGTGATGAAAGCTGAGTGCCAAAGAATTGATGCTTTTGAACTGTGGTGTTGAAGAAGACTCTTGAGAGTCCCTGGGACTGCAAGGAGATCCAACCAGTCCATCTTAAAGGAGACCAGTACTGGGTGTTCAGTGGAAGGACTGATGCTGAGGCTGAAACTCCAATACTTTGGCCACCTCTTGTGAAGAGTTGACTTATTGGAAAAGGCCCTGATGCTGGGAGGGATTCGGGGAAGGAGCAGAAGGGGACGACAGAGGATGAGATGGCTGGATGGCATCACCAACTTGATGCATATGAGTTTGGGTGAACTCCAGAAGTTGGTGATGGATAGGGAGGCCTGGTGTGCTGCGATTCATGGGGTCTCAAAGAGTCGGATATGACTGAGTGACTGAATTGAACTGAATTGATTATTCAAATGCACATGATGTCATAATTACAATTGATTTGTTGTTACCCAATTAGGCTACACACTTTAATACATTCAAGTTTTCTCATGTGTTAATAATGCCCTTTATTGCCTAGTTCCTTAGAAAATGTCTATAATTTCAAGACACAATTCTGAAGTTACATACTCTGTTGAAGATGTCATTTTTTATTATTTACCTGTTTATACCTCTTATGTTGCATAGTATATATTTTTATATAATTAAACCCTACTAGTCTGTGAGCTTCTGGAGGCTAAGAACAATACCTTCAATATAACTGTGTCCTCGTCACCTAACAAAGTCTAGCCTTTACTGAAATTAATCAGTTGTATGGTTATACTATCCCCCAGGAGAAGGCAATGGCAACCCACTCCAGTACTCTTGCCTGGAAAATCCCATGGACGAAGGAACCTTGTGGGCTGCAGTCCATGGGATCGCACAGAGTCGGACACAACTTAAGCGACTTAGCAGCAGCAGCTTAGCAGCATGAAGGTGAAGCCTAGAATCATCAGGCGATGAAATCACTGGGTCCTAGGGTGAAATTATAATGGATTATGGAGACTTTAATCAGAAATTCAAGTTCAAATGTCTTCAGGGATCAAGAAGGTCACAGAATGGTGTGAACCAGCTATAAGTAATGATCAGAGAAAAATGAGGCCAGGAACAAATTTATGAGAATATCTGTCCTGCCTAATAGTAATTTCAAAACTAGTTAAAGCAAACATAAGCACACCATATTGATCAATTAAAGCACAGCCATAGCCCTGATGTCTCTTGAGATCCTCAAATATGAGATCCCCAGTCTATAAAATGCTAAGACATTTTTACGTGCAGTTATGGGCAAGTGTCATTTGAAAAGACCCTGATGCTGGGAAAGTTTGAAGAAAAAAGAGGAAAG
This sequence comes from Bos javanicus, assembly GCF_032452875.1. Lineage (NCBI taxonomy): Eukaryota > Metazoa > Chordata > Mammalia > Artiodactyla > Bovidae > Bos > Bos javanicus. Next base: position 19,117,340 of record NC_083882.1, on the reverse strand, counting down.
GGGAGGCAGATGATGAGATGGTTAGATAACTTTACTGACTCAATTGAAATGAACTTGAGCAAATTCCAGGAGATAGTTAAAGAGGAGTCTGGTGTGCTGCAGTCTGTGGGGTCACAAAGAGTTGGATAAACTTAGTGTCTGAACAATACCAAATGGGCAAATGTGTGAGTTCACATGCTCTGAAAGATTTTCTATCAAATTCCAATCAGCTTATGTGACCTGAAATTACATGATTCATACCCGTGCTTCATTCACATGAGAAACAGAGCCATAGAACATTATAATCACTTTATGTCAAGTGGTTATTGGTTTTCAGCTGGAAGAGAACTTGAATTTCATGGGATTTGGCATGCTTACAAGACTTTCTCTAGGGTAGCATGAAACAAATAATGAGTCTTGAAGTCAAATAACATGCATTTTCATCCAGGAATCAGATTCTTACTAGATATGTTTAACAAACTGCATAACTTTGCTGAGCATCAATGCTGTTTCTGTAAAGTGGGAATATTAATATCGACTTCACAGTGTTGCTGAAAAAATTACATGAAAGCCACAACTTTAAAATCAGCACAGTGTCTGGTATGTGGAAGGTGTTAGATAAATTTTGTTTAAGTCTGAATATGGACCTTTTTTATTTACACCCCCAATCTGAAAACAAGCCCACAATACATGATTCTTCTGCCAAAAAGACTCAGTAAATGTGACAGAATATACAAAATCCTTGGAGATCCTTAGAGAATGTTTGGAACTAAATACTAAGGTTGATACTCGAGAAAATATTGCAGAATGCATCTCTATCAGACAGTGTTGAAATCCAAAGGCTTTTTCACATCCGGACATCTTCCAGGATATCTTCATTTCCCTGGCTGTTATCAGAGGAATCAGGATATTCAATATCATTTCTGACATCCACTACTGATTGGTGGACTTGGGTGGATAGCCAGCATTCACCAGCAGAAACTGCAGTTTCCCCTCAGCCTTCTCTTCTGAGAACCAACACAAGCTTTCCTGAATCCAACACTGAATCACTTCTAAGGTAATTTGCTTAGCATAAGTAGGCAATTGTCATCCACTGTGCTCAGCTTGAGTTCACCTTTCTAACCTTCAAACGTTAAAACTCACCCCCGCAGAAAATGATTCCAGGCACCTAATCAGAATCCTTGCTTCCTGTTCTGAGATGTGCTCTTTCGCCTCATCATGCCTGTTCTTTTCAGTAGACATTGACCTCAAGAGTAATTGGATTCCAATAATACTTCCATTTATTATTCCTCTTTTAAAAAGAAAAGGGATTCCAAAATGATTTCAAAAGAACAGTCCTAAACATTTACAAGAGAGAAATTTCTTTTAATAAAAGCATTTAAATCTTCTCTGTAATGGGATATTTTTAAAATATAACTTCAACAAGGTGAAAGGATGACATAGTTTTTTACATTTGTTAAATAATTCTCATTTTTATTTCTATGAGTTCAAAACAAGACAATAAGGTTTAAGCTCTAAAAGAAGGGAGTATGTAAAGGTATAAGGAAAATTTTTCTGGGAAAAAATGACTGAAAGAGATCTCCCTTTTCTAGAAGGTTTTTTAAATGTAGCAATATTTATTCAAACACTTATTAAACATGTACCAGTCATTCTGATCAATGAAACATGGAATGTAAATGACATGTAAGATGAAAACCTTGCTTTTAATAAACTTGTCATCATGTTGGCAGTAGACAATCTAATGTGCATGAAATTAAAAGAAGGTTAAGCAATTTAAAAAAATTTTGTGTTGATTAAAAGTATAAATGGGAGATTATAGAGGAGAAAGAAGTCTGTGGAGTAGATTAGCTGAAGGAAGATTTACTGAACTTTCCCTCAGAGACAGAGATTTCAATGAGTGGAAGGGAGACAAGAGAATTACAGCTGAGAACAACATGTGCAAATATCCAGATAAGATACAGATGAGACGGTCAGTATGTCAGGAGCAGAGAACATCTTTGGACAGGGAGTGGGCAGTGATAGGTCCTAAGGGAGAGGTATCAGATTCAGTTCAGTTCAGTCGCTCAGTGGTGTCCAACTCTGCGACCCCATGAATCACAGCACGCCAGGCCTCCCTGTCCATCACCAACTACTGGAGTTCACCCAGACTCACGTCCATTGAGTCAGTGATGCCATCCGGCCATCTCATCCTCTGTTGTCCCCTTCTCCTCCTGCCCCCAATCCCTCCCAGCATCAGAGTCTTTTCCAATGAGTCAACTCTTCACATGAAGTGGCCAAAGTACTGGAGTTTCAGCTTTAGCATTGTTCCTTCCAAAGAAATCCCAGGGCTGATCTCCTTCAGAATGGACTGGTTGGATCTCCTTGCAGTCCAAGGGACTCTCAAGAGTCTTCTAAAACACCACACTTCAAAAGCATCAATTCTTTGGTGCTCAGCCTTCTTTACAGTCCAATTCTCACATCCATACATGACCCCTGGAAAAACCATAGCCTTGACTAGATGAACCTTTGTTGGCAAAATAATATCTCTGCTTTTGAATATGCTATCTAGGTTGGTCATAACTTTCCTTCCAAGGAGTAAGCGTCTTTGAATTTCATGGCTGCAGTCACCATCTGCAGTGATTTTGGAGCCCCCCAAAATAAAGTCTGACACTGTTTCCACTGTTTCCCCATCTATTTCCCATGAAGTGATGGGACCAGATGCCATAATCTTCGTTTTCTGAATGTTGAGCTTTAAGCCAACTTTTTCACTCTCCACTTTCACTTTCATCAAGAGGCTTTTTAGTTCTTCTTCACTTTCTGCCATAAGGGTGGTGTCATCTACATATCTGAGGTTATTGATATTTCTCCCGGCAATCTTGATTCCAGCTTGTGCTTCTTCCAGTCCAGCGTTTCTCATGATGTACTCTGCATAGAAGTTAAATAAGCAGGGTGACAATATACAGCCTTGATGTACTCCTTTTCCTATTTGGAACCAGTCTGTTGTTCCATGTCCAGTTCTAACTGTTGCTTCCTGACCTGCATACACATTTCTCAAGAGGCAGATCAGGTGGTCTGGTATTCCCATCTCTTGAAGAATTTTCCACAGTATCAGATTAGAGAGAGCTATAGAAATTGGACTGAAGTATATAAACAGAGAAAAATATAGCATTCAATTTTTAGCTATTGAGTAAAGGAATAATGAACATGGAGAGTTGAAATCACTGACGGGTTTTCAGGAAGACATCTGTGTGTATTTATATACACTAGAAGGGAAAAAGAGAAAGACTGGAGCCAGAGCCAGGGATGAGTAGTAAAAAGGCTGATGGTATAATTCAGGCATGAAGTGGGAGGGTCAGCACAAGAGGAAAATGGGGAAATTTTGGAAGATTTTTAAAGAGAAGAAATAAACTTGTACAGAGAATTTAGAGGAAAGAATGGAAAGGAAAGATCCAAGAGTTTCTGAACTTCCAATGATTTCCAAGAGTTTTGAGCTTGGGAAGAGAAGAATGATGATGGAAGGAAATGAAGATGTCAAGCATGACTTTTAGCTTTCTGGTTTAAGGCACTGGATGAATATATTATTAGAAGACAGAGACTAAAAAGTAAATTGACCGGGATTGAAAAGCTAAGTTACACTCAATTTTGACATGGTGAATTTGAGATATCTTTGGAACATCCAAGTGGAAATGTTGATTAGGTGGTTAGAAATGAAGTTAAGTATTCAGATGAGACGTCAGAGTAGGATAGCAATTCTCAACTAGGAGTGACTGCCCATCCCCCCACCCCCCCCCCCCCCCCCCCACCAATTGAAAATATTTACAAAAATTATGGTTATTACAGTTGGCGATAGAGATCTTGCTACTGGTAAGTAGAGGCCACGGATGCTCCTAAATATCCTACAACGCATAAGACAGCCCCCCCACCCCACCCCACTGTAACAGAATGATCATATGTCAATGCCAAGGCTTCGAAATACTGGGGCAGTTTTGGGAAACATCAGCATGTACACAGAACTTAAAGCTGTGTGCATAGTGAAACTAAAGGGTGAGAAAAAACTTAGGTTGGAGTCTTGAGAAATTTTGAATGGCCAGATGGAAGAAGATGAGCCTGCAAAAAAAAAGACCTAAAATAAGGAGATGCCAGAGAAACAAAAGGAAAACCAGTAGGTGGGGGTCACAGCAACCATGTTAAGAATTGTTTCTGAAGGAGGGAGATATTCATCCAGAAAAAAATGAAAACATAGCCATTTGATTTAGAAAAACGACAATAGCTAGTAGCCTTAGGGAAAGCAGTTTCTCTGACGTGTAAGTGATAAATCCTAAATTTAAGTGAATGGTGGAGAAAGGAAATGGAGCTCCTTTGGCTTATGATGAGACTAGAGATTAGGGGAAGAGGGGTTAAAAGATTTGTTTGTTGTTCACATCATTTTTTTTTCTTTTTCTTTTTCATATTTTTTTTAATTTAAATTTATTTATTTTAATTGGAGGCTGATTACTTTGTAATATTCTATTGGTTTTGCCATACATCATTATGAATCCACCATAGGTGTACAAATGTTCCCCATCCTGAACTCCCCTCTCACCTCCTTCCCTGTACCGTCCCTCTGGGTCATCCCAGTGCACCAGCCCCAAGCATCCTGCATCCTGCATCGAGCCTGGACTGGCGATTCATTTCTTATATGATATTATACATATTTCAATGCCATTCTCCCAAATCATCCCACCCTCTCCCTCTCCCACAGAGTCCAAAAGACTGTTCTATACATCTGTGTCTCTTTTGCTGTCTCGCATACAGGGTTATGATTACCATCTTTCTAAATTCCATATATATGCATTAGTATACTGTATTGGTGTTTTTCTTTCTGGCTTACTTCACTCTGTATAATCAACTCCAGTTTCATCCACCCTTTAGAACTGGTTCAAATGTATTCTTTTTAATGGCTGAGTAATACTCCATTGTATTCATCTGCTGATGGACATCTAGGTTGCTTCCATGTCCTGGCTATTATAAACAGTGCTGTGATGAACATTGGGGTACATGTGTCTCTTTCAATTCTGGTTTCCTCAGTGTGTATGCCCAGCAGTGTGATTGCTGGGTCATAAGGCAGTTCTATTTCCAGTTTTTTAAGGATTCTCCACACTGTTCTCCATAGAGGCTGTACTAGTTTCCATTCCCACCAACAGTATAAGAGGGTTCCCTTTTCTCCACACCCTCTCCAGCATTTATTGCTTGTAGACTTCTGGATCGCAGCCATTCTGACTGGCATGAAATAGCAGCCATTCACACTGGCGTGTGGTTTTGATTTGCATTTCTCTGATAATGAGTGATGTTGAGCATCTTTTCATGTGTTTGTTAGCCATCTGTATGTTTTCTTTGGAGTAATGTCTGTTTAGTTCTTTGGCTCATTTTTTGATTGGGTCGTTTATTTTTCTGGAATTGAGCTGCAGGCTCTACTACAAAGCCACAGTCATCAAGACAGTATGGTACTGGCACAAAGACAGAAATATAGATCAATGGAACAAAATAGAAAGCCCAGAGATAAATCATGCACCTATGGATACCTTATCTTTGACAAAAGAGGCAAGAATATACAATGGAGAAAAGACAATCTCTTTAACAAGTGGTGCTGGGAAAACTGGCCAACCACTTGTAAAAGAATGAAACTAGAACACTTTCTAACACCATACACAAAAATAAACTCAAAATGGATTAAAGATCTAAATTTAAGACCAGAAACTATAAAACTCCTAGAGGAGACCATAGGCAAAGCACTCTCTGACATAAATCATAGCAGGATCCTCTATGACCCACCTCCCAGAATACTGGAAATAAAAGCAAAAATAAACAAATGGTACCTAATTAAAATTAAAAGCTTCTGCACAACAAAGGAAAATATAAGCAAGGTGAAAAGACAGCCTTCAGAATGGGAGAAAATAATAGCAAATGAAGCAACACACCACCTCTTTTAAGATTGGAGAGTTATGCTTAAATAAAGACTAAAAGATCTGGTTAGAAATAAAAGTTTTAATATAGAGAAGAAAGAAGAGTTTTTCAAGAAAGGGTAATACAATGTTAGTAAGTCATGAAATCACTTTAGTGATTTGCAAAGTTGCATTTTTTGAAAACATGAAATATAACAGAATAGGATATGTTACAACAGAGACTATCCCACAGAGTGAAGTATTACTTCGTGAAACTATTGTTTCAGTTGTGGTTTGCAAGTGTGTGTCTTTAGTTTGCAATTTGGGTAACTAAGTGAACATGGAGGATGAAAGTGTAAGAATTATCCTCCAGGTGAAGGTCTAGGTAACCTGGAGAATAATGGTATTATAATGCAAATATAATAATAAGGAAATAAACTAATGGGGCAGAAGATAGAAATAAGACAAAAATAGAATATCCAGCCACAATATTTATAGTAGTATTATTTACAGTAGCCAAGACATGTACACAGCCTATAAGTCCATTGGCATGTAAATGGATTAAAAAGATTTTTTAAATATGTGATATATATATATGCATATACATATATACAATGGAATATTACTCAGCCATAAAAAGAATGAAATAATGCCATTGTAGCAACATGGATGGACTTAGAGATTATTGTACTAAGTGAAGTAACTCAAGTACAGACAGATACAATTTGCTATCACTTATATTTGAAATCTAAAATGTGACATAAATATGACAGAAATGAATTTATTTATAAAACAGAAATGGACTGACAGACATAGAAAACAAGCCTATGTTTAACAAAGGGAAAAACGGGGGAGAGATAAATCAGGAGTTTGGGATCAATAGATATACACCACTAAGTATAAAATAGGTAAACAAAAGGACATGCTGTATAGCGCAGGAAACTGTTTCAATATCTTTTAATAACCTATGTGAAAGTCACTCAGTCGTGTCCGACATTTTGCGACCCCATGATAGTCCATGGAATTCTCTAGGCATGAATACTGGGGTGGGTTGCCATACCCTCCTCCAGGGGATCTTCCCAACCCAGGGATCAAACTCAGGTCTCCTGCGTTACAGGCAGATTCTTTACCAGCTGAGCCACGAGGGAAGCCTATAATGGAAAATAATCTGAAAAGGAATATGTGTGTATATATGTATAACTGAATGACTTTGCTGTATACCTGAAACATTGTAAATCAACTATACTTCAATTTAAAAAAAAAACAACAACAGGGCATTCAGGTACAATACATTATACGCAGCTACCCAGTTCCTTAGAAGGATTAGATAGATTATCTTTTTACATGCGTGCTAAGTTATTTCAGTCATGTCCAACTCTTTGCGACCTGATGGACCGTAGTCTGCCAGGCTCCTCTGTCCAAGGGATTCTCCAGTCAAGATTACTGGAGTGGTTGCCATGCCTTCTTCCAGGGGAATCTTCCTGACCAAGAAATGAATCTGGGTCTCTTGCACTGGCAGGTGGGTTCTTTACCATTAGCGCCACCTAGAAAGCCCAGATGATCTTGCTGCTGCTGCCGCTAAGTCACTTCAGTCGTCTCCGACTCTGTGCGACCCTGTTCATAAAGCCCACTGTCCTTACACAGCTGTAATGTAACTGCTCATTTTTTTTGTCCATCTCCCTTCTCACACAGTGAGCACAATGAGACCAGGAGCTACCAGTTATCCCAACTTCTAATATAGTATCTGTGTGTAGTAGGTGTTCATTTAATGTTGATTTTGTGAATAGCTTAAAGATGTAATATTGAAATCACAGAGTTTAAAAGATTATGATGATGAGCTATTTATAATATATCTATGGACTTTTTCAGAGACAAATTATATGTGGAAAAACCAAAGGCCACATACTTGATTCCAGAAAGCAATTACCATCAGAAACCTGAGTGTGCATCCTGTATCAGTCAGCTTTATAGAAATCAACTCTGGCTGACATAAGCAGAAAACAAATTTTTTGAAAGGCTACTGAGTATTCATAATTGCAAGGGAGGCCAGGTTTGGAAAACAGTCAAAAACAAGGGAAGCTAATGCATTAACCTGGATTACAGCCAAAATCCCCATACCACAGTACCAGTCCGCTGAGGACACGGCCACATTCCAACCTCAGACTCTCCAATACAAACAACACCACCGAGGGCACCAACCAGTGGATACAGCCATTGTGCTGCTCTTGCTGTTGCCCTTGAAAATCTGTATTACTGTTCCTTATGTTCCTCCTTCCCAGCAAATTAGCACTTTTATTAATAGTACATGACACAAGTTGCAAGGTGGTGGAGCCTAAATTATGTGCAAGCATTCTAATTGAAAGGGATGCTGGGAAGCTAAAATATCTCAACATCTTACATTTTAAGCTTTCATAGAGAGAGACAGGCTCATAAGGCATTTGTAAACAGAAGATTTTAAGCTGTCAAAACAAGTGACAAAAATTTATTGCATAATGAATGACATATAATCCAATAGAGTCCAAAACTACTGCCAGTCACTAGCCCCTAAGGTCACAAATTTGAGTGCCATGGAAAGTTGTTAATTGAAAATGTGAAAGGCACAGTTTTGGTACCATATCTGATTAGATTTCTTGAATGATGTGTAGATGCTATATTACCCTGAAATGATAGGTGGATGTCATCTTAAACAGGAATCACTGACCCTGAGATATATGTCTTCTTTCCTCAAAAAGTGGAGCTGTCACCATTTTAGGTTATTGGTAGATGATTCTGGTCTCTTAATTAAAACAGAACTAGTCACTTCAATTGGAGAAGGAAATGGCAACCCACTCTAGTGTTCTTGCCTGGAGAATCCCAGGGACGGCAGAGCCTGGTGGGCTGCCGTCTATGGGGTCACACAGAGTCAGATACAACTAAGCGACTTAGCAGCAGCAGTCACTTCAATTGGAGAAGGTAATGGCAACCCACTCCAGTACATTTGCCTGGAAAATCCCATGGACAGAGGAGCCTGGTAGGCTTCAGTCCATGGGGTCGCTAAGAGTCAGACACGACTGAGCGACTTCACTTTCGCTTTTCACTTTCCTGCATTGGAGAAGGAAATGGCAACCCATTCCAGTGTTCTTGCCTGGAGAATTCCAGGGACGGGGGAGCCTGGTGGGCTGCCATCTGTGGGGTCGCACAGAGTCGGACACGACTGAAGTGACTTAGCAGCAGCAGCCCCAGTCACTTCAATAATTATCTTGGAGTCAATGCTAAGCATTTCCAGTCATCTGTACCTGACACTTGTGGTAACCCTCATGAAGATGTCCTGCCTCTCTGACATCCATTTGAAATGTTCCTGCTCATGTCAACCCTGCCTTCATCTCTGCTAGTTTTCTGGTAATACGTTTGTAACCAGGCTGCTGGCTGCACACTTTACTGGGCATGCTTATTTATTTCATTTAGGATAAGAATGGATTTTCACCACAAAGACATACATCCATTTACCTTTCCTAAACCATCTTTAGAAAATCTACATGAGGAAGAAACTAATTTGCAAATCTAAGCATGCATATAGAATGATCCAATTATAGTTCTGCCTTATCTTGTACCCTCTAAATTCACCATCCCTCAGTAATCTTCATCAAAAATGGGATATATGATAAAATCTTTAAAGGACTTCATCAAATGAATGGTTATTAGAACTTATTCAGGAAAAGAATGGTGTGTTTTGCATTAATAAATCCTGGGTACAAAAAGACAAACAAATAATTATTCTGTTACAAATAATTTTACTCTAATAAAAATTATAGATGTCTTCCTTATAGTCAACTTTAACTTCAATTCATTTAGATTTCTAGATACATAAAAGTTTTCACATATTAGAAACACATCTGACCAAAAAAAAAAAAAAGAGATAGAGAGAAACACATCTGATAAAGCAATCCATATATCCATTAAAGAGCATCAATGTGGTATTTTCATATGTACTTTTAGAATTATCCTATGTGATAAACATAGGATATTTCAGCCTTAAAGCCATCAATCCAACACAGACACCCTGGACAGTGGAACCTGAAGGGAAGCGGGATGGAGGAAAAGAGGATATTGGCCCCAGATAGTTAGGGCATGTATTGAAAGAATAATTTAAATAAGCCCAGACTCTCACATCTTCCCATATACCGAAAAGTGCTAAAATCATTAACTTGAAATCTGAAATCTGTTTTTGTGATTAACAGTAATCTTTTGATGTTTAACTACATGGAGTTTTGTTTTGTTTTGCTTTTAGAAAAAAGCCTAAGTATCTAGGCTCATCCCCTACTTCTTTGTAACAGTCCCTCAGGGCTATCTGAGAAGCAGTATCCCATGCATAAGTCAGTAAGTCCACCAAATAAATATACTTCTCAACTTTTAGGTTGTGCTTTTTTTTCAATTGATAAATTTAAATCTCAATAATTGGAAATGTGAGAAGTTAAAAACCACATCCATTTGCTTCTTTTAAAAAGTTTTTCAGTCTTTTGGACTCTGTGGGGGGGGATGATTTGGGAGAATGGCATTAAAACATGTATAGTATCTTATAAGAAACAAATCGCCGGTCCAGGTTTGATGCAGGATACAGGAAGCTTGGGGCTGGTGCACTGGGATGACCCAGAGGGATGGTATGGGGAGGCAGGTGAGAGGGGGGTTCAGGATGGGGAACACGTATACACCTGTGGCAGATTCATGTTGATGTATGGCAAAACCAATACAATATTGTAAAGTAAAAAAATAATAATAATAATAAAATTTTAAAATAAATAAATAAAAAATTTGGGGGGTAGAGATTTACCAAGATGGCAACATAGGCTTCTGAACTCCCCTCCTCCACAGACACAGCAAATATACAACTACACAGAGAACAATTACCTCTGAAATAAATCCAGAAATGAGCTGAATGACTCCTACACATCAGGTGAGTGAGAAAATACCCACACTGAAATAGCTAGGAAAGGCTGAGACACGCTCTTGTCAGAAAGCCCACATTGGTACAGCATCATACAATTAAGGAAGAAGTCCAAAATCCCAACTTCTTTTTGTACAGTGAAGGGTTTGGACTCCACATTTAGCACCTCAACTTTTAAGACTTCCACCCAAATGATAAGCCCCCAAAGTTTCTAACTTTGAAAGTCAACAAAACTTGCATCCACAAAACCACAAAACCATAGCAAAGAAAGAAGCAGTTGTTAATGGGGGAGGGGTGAGGAATCACAGAAGAGGGCCCAGTGCACTGGGAGTAGGAAAGAGTGCCCATCTCCCAGTCTTTCCCTGAAACAGATCTATCTGAATACTTTTGAAAGCTGCTTCCTGAGAATCACACTTTTCATTTATTAGCACACATCTAAAGACAGAACTCCTTGGAAGGAAAGTTATGTCCAACCTAGATAGCATATTCAAAAGCAGAGACATTACTTTGCAAACAAAGTTTCCTCTAGTCAAGGCTATGGTTTTTCCTGTGGTCATGTATGGATGTGAGAGTTGGACTGTGAAGAAGGCTGAGCACCAAAGAATTGATGCTTTTGAACTGTGGTGTTGGAGAAGACTCTTGAGAGTCCCTTGAACTGCAAGGAGATCCAACCAGTCCATTCTGAAGGATATTAGCCCTGGGATTTCTTTGTAAGGAACTATGCTAAAGCTGAAACTCCAGTACTTTGGGCACCTCATGCGAAGAGTTGACTCATTGGAAAAAACTCTGATGCTGGGAGGTATTGGGGGCAGGAGGAGAAGGGGACAACAGAGGATGAAATGGCTGGATGGCATCACCAACTCTATGGACCTGGGTTTGAGTGAACTCAGGGAGTTGGTGATGGACAGGGAGGCCTGGCGTGCTGCAATTCATGAGGTCGCAAAGAATCGGACACGACTGAGCGACTGAACTGAACTGAAAGAGGCAAAAGGCCTGTATTCATAAAAGTATAAGATAATGAACAAGATTAGGAGACCCGGGGCTTCTGCTTCAAGATGGCAGAATAGAAGGACATGTATTCATCATCTCCTGTGAGAGCATCACCATTGCAACTAGCTGCTGAACAATCATTGGCAAGAGAATGCTGCTACCCACCAAAAAGATTCCCAATGTCCAAAGACAAAGAAAAAGTTGCAACAGGATGGTAGGAGAGGAGCAATCATGATACAATCAAATCCCGTACTCTCTGGGTGGGTGACCCACAAACTGGAAAAAAATAATGCCAAAGAAGTTCTCCCACTGTTGTGGAGGTTCTGAACCCCACACCAGGCTCCCCAGACTAAAGGATCCAACAAAGGGACTGGGATTCCCCAGGAAATCTGATCTTGAAGGCCACCAGGACTTGATTATATGACTTCCACAGGACTTGGGGAAACAGAGACTCCAGTCTTGGAGGGCACAAACAAATCCTGTGCACATCAAGTCCCAGAGGAAAGGAGCAGTGACCCCACAGAAGACTGAACCAAAACTATCTGCTAGTGTTGGAGGGTCTCCTGTGGAGGTGTGGGTTGGCAGGGGTTCACCACAGGGAGATAGTTTCCCTGGTATCTCAGACAGTAGATAATCTGCCTCCAATGCAGGAGATCTGGTTCAGAAGATTCCTTGGAGAAGGAAATGGCAAGTATTCTTGCCTGGAGAATTCTATGGAAAGAGGATCAAGGCAGGCTACAATCCATGGGGTCACAAATAGCCAGATATGACTGAACAACTCATACTTTCACTTTCAGTTTTCACCACGGGTATAGGGGCACTGGCAGCAGCAGTCCTGGAAGGTCCCTTGGAGGCCACTGTTAACCCTACCATAGAGCCCATAGGCCCCAGGGCTGGGTCACCTCAAGCCAAACAACTACCAGGGAGGGAATGCAACCTTACTCATCAGCAATCAATTAGATTACAGCTTTACTGAGTAAGCCTCTGCCCACCAGAGCAAGACCCAGTTTTTCCCATTGACAATTCTTCCCATCATGAAGCTTACACAAGCCTGTTAGTCTCATCCATCAGAAGGCAGACAGAAGAAGCAAGAAAAAACACAATCCCACAGTGGCTAGAACAAAAATCACATTACAGAAAGTTAATCAGGATGAAACAAGCAGAAAATTATGTCCTAGATGAAGAGGCAAGATAAAATCCCAGAAAAACAACTAACTGAAGTGGAGATAGGCAATCTTCCAAAAAAACAATTCAGAATAATAAGTGAAGATGATCCAGGATCTCAGGAAAGCAATGGAGAAGATGCATGAAATGTTTACCAAAGACTTACAAGAACTAAAGAACAAACAGAAATGAACAATACTCTAGAAGGAATCAATAGCAGAATAACTGAGGCAGAAGAATGGATAAGTGACCTAGATGATAGAATGGTGGAAATCACTGCCACAGAACAGAATACAGAAAAAAAATAATGAAAAAATGAAGACAGCCTGAGAAACTTCTCGGACAACATCAAAGGCACCAACATATGCATAAGAAGGAGAAGAAAGAGAGAAAAAACCTGAGGAAATATCTGAAGAGATAATAGCTGATAAATATTTTGTCACTTTAAATAGATTGTCCCCTTCTGGCTTGAGAGTTTCTGTTGAGAAATCAGATGATAATCTGATGGGAGTTCCCTTGTATGTAATTTGTTGTTTTTTCCTTGTTGCTTTAATATTTTGTCTTTGTCTTTAATTTTTGTCAATTTGAATATTATGTGTCTCAGTGCATTCCTGCCGGGGACTCTTTGTTCTTCCTGGATTCGGTTGACTATTTTCCTTTCTCATGTTAGGGGGGAAAAATGTGAAAGTTAAAGTGAAGTCACTCAACTTATATTCAAAGTGACAAAATATATAGGGCATAATATATTTAAAATGATGAAAAGGAAGACCTTACAAACAAGAATACTCTACCCAACAACAGATTTGATAGAGAAATCAAAAGCTTTCCAGACAAGCAAAAATTCAGAGAAATTATCACCATTAAACCAGCTTTACAACAAATGCTAAAGGAACTTCTCTAGGCAGGAAACACAAGAGAAGGAAACAACTTACAGAAAATAAACCCAAAATTATTAAGAAAATGATAAAAGATCATATATAGAGATAATTACCTTAAATGTAAATGGATTAAATGAACCAACTAAAAGACACAGACTGGCTGGGTGTATGGAAAAATGTGCATATATGCATTTCCACTTACCACATCACTCTTTTTGACCCCCCCCCAAAATTGTATGTAATTATTTTATATTATTGAGTTAATCATGTTGTCATTATGGCTTGCAATTGTAATTATCTTTTTTTTTTTTTTTGGTCTGGCTATTGATTTTGAAAACTGATAAACATCTTTTATTATTATGATTATATAACTATAAATTAGTATCATTGTTTCATGATTGGTCAACATAAAAATAATAGAATTCTATATCATCAAAACTGCCATTTAATAGAAAAAACTGTAATCACCTTTTAAACTCCAGATGCATATCAGAATCATCATGGAATTTTTTGAAAAATACAAATACCCATTGCTCCCAGTAAGTTTCTAATGAGCAGCCATGCTTAAAAACAACTGGATTATGTGATGATCTTTTACTACTTCTAGTTCATTTCACTTTTGTATTTTGTATTCAGTACTCCCATTTCATTTAGTTTGTTTTCCAATTTTTCCATATCTTCCTCTTTTTATTGATATTCTTTCTCAGCCCTTATCAAGCACAGTAGAAAAGTTTTTTTTGTATATATATATATACATATATACATACACACACACACTTTTTTCCTTAGTAAGAATAGAATGTTAGATTTTTAATTTAAAAAATAGATATGCAACAAGTAACAAAGGTTTACTGTATGGCAAAGGGAACTATAGTCAATATCTTACAATAAACTGTAAGATAAAATAATCTCAAAAATAATATATGTGTATATCTGTAACTGAATCACCTTGCTGTTAACCTGAAATGATGCAAGTCAACCATACTTCAATAATATACATGTTAAGGGAAAAAAAAAGAAAACTATAAGATACTGATTAAAAAAAGATGACACAAGGCATATACCATGTTAGTGGATTTTAAAAATTCATATTGTGAAAATGACTATACTAACCAAAGCAATCTACAGATTCAATGGAATCTCAATCAATTATCAATGGCATTTTCCACATTTTTAGAACAAAAAGTTTTACAATTTGGAAACACAAATGACCCTAAATAGCCAGAGCAATCTTGAGAAAGAGAAATAGAGCTGGAGGAATCAGAGTCTCTGATTTCAGGCTCTACTACAAAGCTATTCATCAAAATAGTATGGTATTGGCATAGAAACAGAAATATAGATCAATGGAGCAAATAGAAAGCCCAGAGATAAACCTGCACATCTGTGGCCAGGCAGCCTGTGACATAGGAGGCAAGAATGTACAATGAAGAAAAGACAGTCTCTTCATTAAGTCGTGCTGGGAAAACTGGACAACTACACGTAAAGAATGAAGTTAGAACACTATCTAAAACCATACACAAAAATAAACCCAAAATGAATTAACTACTTAAATGTAAAACTGGACACTATGAAACTCTTAGAGGAAAACATAGGAAAAACACTCTGACATAAAACACAGCAAGATCTTTTTTCAACCCACTTAGAGTAATGAAAATAAAAACTGAAAGAAACAAACGGGACCTAATTAAACAAGAGCTTTTGTACAGCAAAGGAAACCATAAACAAAATGGAAAGACAGCCCTGAGAATGGGAGAAAATATTTGCAAATGAATCAATCAACAAGGGATTAATCTCCAAAATATACAAACAACTCATGCAGCTAATATATAAAAAAACAAAAACAACCATCCAATCAAAAAATGGAGAGAAGATCTAAATAGACGTCTCTCCAAAGAAGAGGTACAGATGGCTAATAAGCACATGAAAAGAAAGCTCAACATTACCAATTATTTGACAAATGCAAATCAAAACAACAAAAAAATATCACCTCACACTGGTCAGAATGGCCATCAATAAGTCTACAAGCAATAATGCTGGAGAGAGTATGGCGAAAAGTCAACCCTACTATACTGTTGGTGGAATGTGAAATGGTACAACCTCTATGGAAAACTATGAAATTGCCTTAGAAAACTAAAAATTGAAATACTCTATAATCCAGCAATCCCACTACTGGGCATCTATCCAGAGAAAACCATAATTCAGAAAACTACACACACGCAAATGTTTATTTCAGCACTATTTACAATAGCAAAGACATGGAAGTGATCTTGATGTCCATTGACAGAGGAATGGATAAAAATGTTGTGGTACATATACACAATGGAGTATTACTTAGACATAAAAAAAGAATGAAATAGTGCCACTTAAAGCAACCTGGATGGACCTAGACATTGTCATACTTACTGAAGGCAATCAGAGAAAGACAAATACAGTGTATCATTTATATGTAGAATTTTAAAAAAAGTAGTACAAATAGACCTATTTACAAAACAGACTTGCAAAAAAAAAAAAAAGGTTGCCAAAGGGGAAAGGTGGTGCAGGGAGGGGTAAATCAAGTTCTTGGGATTAATATGCACACACTACTATATAAAAAATAGATAACCAAAAGAAACTACTATATAACACAAAGAACTTGACTCAATATTCTGTCATAACCTATGTGAGAATAAAATTTTAAAAAGAATGAATACATATGTATAGCTGATTCACTTTGTTATATACTTGAAAACAAATACAATGTTGTAAATGAACTATGATCCAATATTTTTGTTAAAAAAACGGTGTTGGGAAAGTTGACAACCACATGCAAAAGGATAAACCTGGATCCCTATTTTATACCATTCACAAAAGTCACCTCAAAATGAACTACAGACTTGAATTAAGACCTGAAACTATAAAACGCTTGGAAGAAAATACAGGGGAAAACTCCTTGAAATTGGTCTTGGCAGTTTTTTTTTTTTTTTGACACTGAAACTAAGGCAACAAAAGAAAAAATGAACGAATGGACTACATCAAACTTAAAAGCTTCTGTATGGTGAAAGAAACCATTACCAAAACAAAGAGGTAATGCAGTGAGTGGAAGCAATTAGAAGCAAACCACATATTCAATAAGGGGTTGATATCCAAAATATAGGGTTTCCCTGGTGACTCAGATATAAAGAATTTGCCCGCAGTGCAGGAGATGTAGGTTTGACCACTGGGTCTACAAAATCATCCCACTCCAGTATTCTTGCCTGGGAAATCCCATAGACAGAAGAGCCTGACAGGCTACAGTCCATGGGATCACAAGAGTCTGAAACAACTTAGTATCTAAAGGACAGCAGCACCCAACATATATGATATAAGAAACATATACAACTCAATATCTATAAAATAAGTAACCCAATTGAAAAACAGGCAGATACCTGAATAGACATTTTTTCCCCAAGGAAGATATACAAATGGCTAACAGCAAAAGAGTCCAAAATTCAATACTTGGATACAATCTCAAAAACGACAGAATGATCTCTGATCGGTTCCAAGGCAAACCATTCAATATCATGGTAATCCAAGTCTATGCCCCAACCAGTAATGCTGAAAGAAGCTGAAGTTGAACAGTTCTATGAAGACCTAAAGACCATTTAGAACTAGCACCAAAAAAGATGTCCTTTTCATTATAGGGGACTGGAATGCAAAAGTACGAAGTCAAGAAACATCTGGAGTAACAGGAAAATTTGGCTTTGGAGTACAGAATAAGCAGGGTAAAGGCTGATAGAGTTTTGCAAAAAGAATGCGATGGTCATAGCAAGCACCCTGTTCCAACAACACAAGAGAAGACACTAAACGTGGACATCACCAGACGGACAACAACAAAATCAGATTGATTATATTCTTTGCAGCCAAAGATGGAGAAGCTCTATATAGCCAGCAAAAACAAGACCAGGAACTGACTGTGGCTCAGATCATGAACTCCTTATTGGCAAATTCAGAATTAAATTGAAGAAAGTGGGGAAAACCACTAGACCATTCAGATATGACCTAAATCAAATCCCTTATGGATATACAGTGGAGGTGAGAAATAGATTTAAAGGATGAGATCTGACAGAGTGCCTGATGAACTATGGACGGAGGTTCGTGACACTGTACAGGAGACAGGGATCAAGACCTTCCCCAAGAAAAAGAAGTGCAAAAAAGCAAAATGGCTGTCTGGGGAGCCTTACAAATAACTGAGAAAAGAAGAAAAGTGAAAAGCAAAGGAGAAAAGGAAAGATCTACCCATTTGAATACAGAGCTCCAACAATAGCAAGGAGGGATAAGAAAGCCTTCCTCAGTGATCAGTGCAAAGATATACAGGAAAACAACAGAATGGGAAACACTAGAGATCTCTTCGAGAAAATTAGAGATACCAAGGTAACATTTCATGCAAAGATGGGCTCAGTAAAGGACAGAAATGTTACGGACCTAACAGAAGCAGAAGATATTAAGAAGAGGTGGCAAGAATACCCAGAAGAACTGTACAAAAAAGAGCTTCACGACCCAGATAATCACAATGGTGTGATCACTCACCTAGAGCCAGACATCCTGGAATGTGAAGTCAAGTGGGCCTTAGAAAGCATCACTACGAACAAAGCTAGTAGAGGTGATGGAATTCCAGTTGAGTTATTTCAAATCCTAAAATATGATTCTGTGAAAGTGCTGCACTCAATATGTTAGCAAATTTGGAAAACTCAGCAATTGCCACAGGACTGAAAAAGGTCAGTGTTCATTCCAATCCCAAAGAAAGACAATACCAAAGAATGTTCAAACTACTGCACAATTGCACTCATCTCACATGCTAGTAAAGTAATGCTCAAAATTCTCCAAGCCAGGCTTCAGCAACACGTGAACTGTGAACTTCCAGATGTTCAAGCTGGTTTTAGAAAAGGCAGAGGAACCAGAGATCAAATTGCCAACATCTGCTGGATCATGGAAAAAGCAAGAGAGTTCCAGAAAAACATCTATTTCTGCCTTATTGACTATGCCAAAGCCTTTGACTGTGTGGATCACAACAAACTGTGGAAAATTCTGAAAGACATGGGAGTACCAGGCCACCCGACCTGCCTCTTGAGAAACGTATATGCAGGTCAGAAAGCAACAGTTAGAACTGGACATGGAACAACAAACTGGTTCCAAATAGGAAAAGGAGTACATCAAGGCTGTATATTGTCACCCTGCTTATTTAACTTCTATGCAGAGTACATCATGAGAAATACTGGGCTGGATGAAGCACAAGCTGGAATCAAGATTGCCAGGAGAAATATCAATAACTTCAGATATGCAGATGACACCACCCTTATGGCAGAAACTGAAGAAGAACTAAAGAACCTCTTGATGAAAGAGGAGAGTGAGAAAGTTGGCTTAAAGCTCAACATTTAAAAAACTAAGATAATAGCATCTAATCACATCACTGCATGACAAATAGATGGGGAAACAGTGAAAACAGTGGCTGACTTTCTTTTTGCGGGCTACAAAATCACTGCAGATGGTGACTGAAGCCATGAAATTAAAAGACACTTATTCCTTGGAAGGAAAGTTATGACCAACCTAGACAGCATATTAAAAAGCAAAGACATTACTTTACCAACAAGGTTCCATCTCATCAAGGCTATGGTTTTCCCAGCAGTCATGTATGGATGTGAGAGTTGGACTATAAAGCTGAGCACCGAAGTATTGATGCTTTTGTAGTGTGATGTTGGAGAAGACTCTTGAGAGTTCCTTGGACTGAAAGGAGATCCATCCAGTCCATCCTAAAGGAGATCAGTCCTGAGTGTTCATTGGAAGGACTGATATTGAAGCTGAAACTCCAATACTTTGGCCACCTTATGCAAAGAGCTGACTCATTTGAAAAGACCCTGATGCTGGGAAAGATTGAAGGCAGGAGAAGAAGGGGACGGCAGAGAATGAGATGGTTGGATGGCATCACCAACTCAATGGAGATGAGTTTGAGTAGACTCAAGGAGTTGGTGATGGACAGGGAGGCCTGGTGTGCTGTGATTCATGGGATCACAAAAAGTCAGACACGACTGAACAACTGAACTGAACTGAAGAGTAGAATGAAAAGTTGCTCAATATCATTAATAACTGAGGAAATGTAAAGCAAAACCACAATGATATCACACTTGTTGGGGTGGCTATTGTCAAAAACAGAAGAGATAACAAATTCTGATGTGAAAGTGGAGGAAAAGGAACACTTGGATGCAGTTGGTGAGAATGTAAACAGGCATAACCACAGTAGAAAGCAATGTGAAGGTTCCTCAAAAAATTAAAAATCCCATTTCTAGGTATGTATCCAAAGGAATGAAATCATTATCACATTACACACACACAAAATAAAATCTGTATTACTATGTTAATGGAAGCATTAAGTATGAAAATACTCTAAACACAGTTAACGTGTGGAAAAGCTAAGCTATGGAAACACTATCCATCAATGGATGAAGAGTACAAGAAAATGTGATAGATTCAGCCTTTCCAAAGATGGAAATCCTGCCATTCATGACAACATGAATGAACATGAATGAATGAACATTGATAAGTGAAATAAATCAGAGAAATACAAACACTGCATGGTATCACATATTTGGCATCTATTTGAAAAGTCAAACTCATAGAAACAGAGTAAAAAAGTAGTTGACAGTTGAACTCATCAAAACAGTGGTAGAAAACTAGGCTGGGGGGAAAGTAGGGTTATGTTTGTAATAGGGTACAAGTTCTCAGCTGTAAGATAACTGAAATCTAAAGACCTAATGTTTAACATCGGAGAAGGCAATGGCACCCCACTCCAGTACTCTTGCCTGGAAAAACCCATGGATGGAGGAGCCAGGTAGGCTGCAGTCCATGGGGTGGCTAAGAGTCAGACGTGACTGAACAACTTCATTTTGACTTTTTACTTTCATGCATTGAAGAAGGAAATGGCAACCCACTCCAGTATTCTTGCCTGGAGAATCCCAGTGACAGGGGAGCCTGGTGGGCTGCGGTCTACGGGGTCTCACAGAGTCGGACAAGACTGAAGCAACTTAGCAACGGCAGCAGCAGAACGTTTAACATGTTGACTGTTGTGGATAACAATGATCTCAGCAGAAACAAAGACAAACACAACGTGATGGATGTGTTAATTAACTAGATGGAGAGAATACTTTCACAATGCATACAAATAAGAAATCATCATATTGTACACTTTAAATATCTTACATGTCATCAACTGTACCTCAGTAAAGCTGAAAACAGTCCAACTTTCACATGCATACATGACCACAGGAAAAACCATAGCCTTGACTAGACGGATCTTTGTTGGCAAAGTAATGTCTCTTCTTTCCAATATGCTACCTAGGTTGGTCATAACTTTCCTTCCAAGGAGTAAGTGTCTTTTAATTTCATGGCTGCAGTCACCATCTGCAGTGATTTTGGAGTCCATAAAAATAAAGTCTGACACTGTTTCCACTGTTTCCCCATCTATTTCCCATGAAGTGATGGGACCGGATGCCATGATCTTTGTTTTCTGAATGTTGAGCTTTAAGCCAACTTTTTCACTCTCCACTTTCACTTTCATCAAGAGGCTTTTGAGTTCCTCTTCACTTTCTGCCATAAGGGTGGTGTCATCTGCATATCTGAGGTTTTTGATATCTCTCCCAGTAATTTTGATTCCAGCTTGTGCTTCTTCCAGCCCAGCATTTCTCATGATGTACTCTGCATAGAAGTTAAATAAGCAGGGTGACAATATACAGCCTTGATGTACTCCTTTTCCTATTTGGAACTAGCCTGTTGTTCCATGTCCAGTTCTAACTGTTGCTTCCTGACCTGCATATAGGTTTCTCAAGAGGTAGGTCAGGTGGTCTGGTATTCCCATCTCTTGAAGAATTTTCCACAGTTTATTGTGATCCACACAGTCAAAGGCTTTGGTGTAGCCAATAAAGCAGAAATAGATATTTTTCTGGAATTCTCTTGCTTTTTCCATGATCCAGCAGATGTTGGCAATTTGATCTCTGCTTCCTCTGCCTTTCCTAAAACCAGCTTGAACATCTGGAAGTTCATGGTTCACATATTGTTGAAGCCTGGCTTGGAGAATTTTCAACATTACTTTGGTAGCATGTGAGAGCACTGAAGAATTGATGCTTTTCAACTGTGGTGCTGGAGAAGACTCTTGAGTGTCCCTTGGACTGCAAGGAGATCCAACCAGTCCATCCTAAAGGAGACCAGTCCTGGGTGTTCATTGGAAGGACTGATGCTGAGGCTGAACTCCAATACTTTGGCCACCTCATGCAAAGAGTTGACTCATTGGAAAAGACCCTGATGCTGGGAGGGATTGGGAGCAGGAGGAGAAGGTGACAACAGAGGATGAGATGGCTGGATGGCATCACCGAATTCATGCACATGAGTCTGGGTGAACTCCAGGAGTTGATGATGGACAGGGAGGTCTGGGGTGCTGTGATTCAGGGGGTTGCAAAGAGTCAGACACGACTGAGCGACTGAACCGAACTGAAAGCTGGAAAAAAATTTCTTCTTGTAAAAATAATTTTATCTTTAATTAACTTGAATATTGCACAACAGACCTTATTCTTTTTTTCACTTTAATCTCATTTTAAGATTTAGCCATGTTGCTGTGTGTTTCTCACTCCTAATTGCTACAGCACAGACATAGACAGCAGCCACAGCGAAGGTGCTCCAGCTCCTCATGATCACAGTCAGCTAAGTCCTCCTGTTGAATTACAAAAAGATATTCAGGGATATAGCCCCAAGATTGCATTGCTGGATCATGGAGCAGGGAGAGACTTGTCTTCACCAAGGGCCACCAAATGGCTTCTCACAAAGCTTGTGTCACAGTTCTGCATAAGGGTCCTGCTTCCTGATAGCTTTGTTAATACTCTTTGTTATCCAATTTACACTCAGACTTCTTAAAAATGAATCAAGTCATTGTTTTAATTTATACATTTCTGATTATGAATGAGTTGGAGCCATCTCATCTATATAAAGAGTTTGGGTTTGTCTGTTTTTTGGGAAGGGTTTTTGCATTTCTGTCTTTTCCTATTAAATAAAG
Organism: Bos javanicus; assembly: GCF_032452875.1. NCBI lineage: Eukaryota > Metazoa > Chordata > Mammalia > Artiodactyla > Bovidae > Bos > Bos javanicus. Next base: position 19,094,456 of record NC_083882.1, on the reverse strand, counting down.
AAGTACCTGCTATAGTTTAGATAACAATTGTTTTTTGGTTCTAGATATCACAAAACATCTCTTCCCAGTGTATTATCTTATTTAACTCCCTCTGTGGTGCCCTTCCTTGAACATAATCTTTAGTGTTTATTTACTGTCCAGACAGTATGTATTTTGGAAATCTAATTTCTTTCAAAGTTAAGATTGTTTTCTACTGGGCTACCCTGGTGGCTCAGACAGGAAAGAATCTGCCTGAAATCAGAACAGGGTTTGATTCTTGATCAGGAAGATCCCCTGGAGGAGGGAATGGTTACCCATTCCAATATTCTTGCCTGGAGAATTCCATGGACAGAGGAACACAGTCCATGGGGTTGCAATTTAGACAATCAAGCTTAATTATTTCTTTCACAACCCAAGAAGTTCTGATGACACACCCTCTCATTCATTTAAACTGGGATATGTGAGTAGGTAGATGAGGGAAACAAATCAAATCTGGTTCCAAATTTTGGATCTCCTATTTACTTCTTGTGTGGACTGAGGCAAATCACTTCTATTCTCCATTCCTTAGTTTTCATACCTGGAAAGTATAGATCAATCAATCATTCCTGGAGCAATAAGAACACCATAAACTTTTGTTCATTTGCTTATTGCTTTCCTTTATTTTGCCTGGTGCAACCCTAAACCTTTCTGAACAGTTGCCTTCAATCTTCCTTAGAGAAGCATTCCCATGCTTAATTTCACTGGAATTATGTTAAACAAACATAAGCTACTCTGATTATTTGTTTAAACATTGGAGAAACATTTTCTTGATGCCTGCTGTGTACCTATGCCTGGGCTATAAGGAAAAATCAGAAGAGTGAAAGAAGTAAAGAGGTAATGACAACTTATTAGTTCCTACAGAGGTTATACCCAATTCAGCCTAGGGGCATTGGGTCATTCATGATGGTTACTCAGTTTCTCCCTGTTCTCAGCATCCATAGAGTCAAAGCTTTGGTTTTTCCAATAGTCATGCACAGATGTGAGATCTGGACAATAAAAAAGGCTGAGCACTCATGAATTGATGCCTTCAAACTGTGGTGCTGCAGAAGACTTTTGAGAGTCCCTTTGAGAGCAAGGAGATCAAACCAGTCAATCCTAAAGGAAATCAACCCTAAATATTTATTGGAAGGATGGATGCTGAAGCTGAAGCTCCGATACTGTGGCCACCTGATCTGAAGAACTGACTCATCGGAAAAGACCCTGATGCCTGAAAAGATTGAAGGCAGGAGGAGAACAGGACGACAGAGGATGAGATGGTTGGATGGCATCACCGACTCAACGGACATGAGTTTGAGCAAACTCTGGGAGATGGTGAAGGACAGGGAATCCTGGTGTGCTGTAGTCCATCGGGTCACAAAGAGTCAGACATGACTGAGAGACTCAACAACAACAACAACTCAGCTTCTTCCTGTTTTCAACACAAGCTCAGAGAGTACTTGATTTAATGAATCAGGGAAGGTTAAGTTCTTACTTTTTCAGTGGGGCACACAAGTCCTATTCCTAAAACTGATTTCTCTACTAATGGTAATTCTCAAGCTCACATATCCGGAGATGCTGTGAAAGTCCAGTTGAATGAAGCCAGGAGTCTCAGACACGTGGCTGCTGGAGAGCTCCAGGGTATTATCAGTGTGATCAGCCTCAAGGAACCAAAGTTGCAACCAGTCTGTTGCAACCCAGAGAAAGATCTGCACACAGCTTCACATCAAGCAAAATAGGAGTGTGGAGAAAGAGGCTAGGGAGTCATGCAGTCAGCTGTGCACAGTCATGTAAGTCTCTAAAGGCAAAGACTGACACATGGGAGAAGCAGGAAGCCTCAGAGGGTGTTGTCAGTCCTATGTGACTGGTTGCTGCTTCTGGCTCTAACTTACCTTAGTGATTTGCAACCTTTTTATACTTTAATATACACAATGAAGGATGTTCCCATACCAAATATTACTCTCAGATATGTTCTTTCCAAGTAACTAGCATTCAACCTGCAACTTTCTCTCCTACTCAAAGTATATTGAAAGATAAGAAAATCAGAGTGACAGTCAAAAAATTACCCCAAATGTTAGCTATTTAACTGCTGCTGCTGCTACTGCTAAGTCACTTCAGTCGTGTCCGACTCTGTACGACCCCATAGACAGCAGCCCACCAGGCTCCCCGGCCCTGGGATTCTCCAGGCAAGAACACTAGAGTGGATTGCCATTTCCTTCTCCAATTTAACTGCTAGTAGAGTAAAAATTGCTTGCAATTCATCTTGAAATTAACTTGACACCTGATTATCACTAGTTGGGAAATTTTAAGTTGAAAGAAACCAGTAAAATGTAGTTGAAAACTACTGACATAATTCATATTCACTGAGCATGTTAGCCATTTCCAGTTCAATATTTCACTGATCCATAATAATAGCTGCCATTTGTTGATCTCATAGTATGAGCCAGACAGTTATATATAATACTGCCTATCCTCACAAAACCTCTTAAGACAAGTATTGCTATCTTTATTTTACAGCTAAGAAACCTAAGGCTCAAAAAAGTTGTTGTTTGCCTAGGGTGACACAGTAAGTGGTAAAGTCAAGATTTATATGTTAGACTGTCTTGTTTCCAAATTCAGGATCCCAGCCTTCTCTCTTCAAAGTTAAATCATTCCCCAGCAGTAAGTCTTCATACCTTTAGTGGGTATGAGGTAAGTCCTTATATCTTACTAAAGATACCCACTAAAGATCTACTAACTCAATACCCACTAAAGATCTACTAACTCTCAAACTAAGTCACTCAGAAATTCCTAGTATTCATTTCTGGAAAATCCCTGTAAAAATGGTACTTGTCTCATGAGAAAGGTGAAGGATTAACTCTTTACTATCCAAAATCACATCAGCATAGAATCAGCCCATCCATTAAGCTTATTCCCACAGAAGGCTCAAAAGAAATGGAAGAAATTTTCAAATGAAAAGGAGAAAGAGGAAAGCGGGGAAAAAGCACTCCATCTATAATTTGGAGCATAGTCAATATAAAGGAGACAAGCAAGAAATTAGAAAGCTCCCTGATATCTACAGAAGGTTGGAAGAGGAAAGGAAAGAAAGTTATCATTTGTGGAACTCTTACCACGTTCCAAGCTGCATCAGGCTGGGAATTCTCATGCTTCCTTAGGAAAGCTTTTGTCTACATTTTTTCTAGAAGAGGTCAGAGGGAGGTTGAGTACTCTTTCTGAGCTCACAATGCTAGAAAACAGCAAAAGAGGAGTTTGAACCCAGCTTGTGTGATGTCCATAGAACACCTTCTTCCACTGTAACCACATTTTTCAACACTCAGTGAGGAGACATGATCTTGACTCCTGGAATGCCCTTCTTCCATCATGAGATTGACCAGCTCTGAAAACATGTTTTGATTCCTCAGTGAACATGACATAAAGTTCCTCGTCATTTAAAAAAGTCTGTAAATATTCTTGTCATGTTTGGGAAATGAAATTAATTAGAAAAGTAAATTATTGTAGGAAACTAATTAGCATTCCCTTGACAAAATACAATGAATTTAAGTACTGTGCAATGTTACCTCTTCTCTGATGTGAAGTATTAATGTGATTGTAGTGGCCATGTTGATACTCAATCTGGTGTTTGTAGATGGGGGTTGGGGGGGTACAATTTGGCTTCACCTCATCCACATCCTAGGACACAATTTAGAAAAGATTTGAAGATCAGATGTGCCTTAGTTCAGTTCAGTCCCTCAGTCCCATCTGATTTTTGCGACCAAATGGATTGCAGCACACCAGGCTTCTCTGCCCATCACAAACTCCCTGATTTTCCTCAAACTCATGTCCATTGAGCCAGTGATGCCATCCAACCATCTCATCCTCTGTCTTCCCTTTCTCCTCCTGTCTTCAATCTTTCCCAGAATCAGGGTCTTTCCTGATGAGTCAGTTCTTCGCATCAGGTGGCCACAGTATCGGAGTTTCAGCTTCAGCATCAGTCCTTCCAATGAATATTCAGGACTGATTCCCTTTAGGATTGACTAGTTTGATCTTCTTGCTGTCCAAGGGACTCTCAAGAGTATTCTCCATCACCACAGTTCAAAAGCATTAATTCTTCAGTGCTCAACTTTATTTATGGTCCAACTCCCACATTCATACATGACTACTGGAAAAACCATAGCTTTGACTATATGGACCTTTGTCAGTAAAGCAATGTCTCTGCTTTTTAATATGCTGTCTAGGTTTGTCAGTGCTTTTCTTCCAAGGAGCAAGCGTCTTTTAATTTCATGGCTTCAATCACTGTCTGCAGTGATTTTGGAGCCCTCAAAAATAAAGTTTCTCACTATTTCCATTGTTTCCCTCTGTATTTGCCATGAAGTGATAGGACCAGATGTCATGATCTTAGTTTTTTTAAAGTGCCTAGGATTCTCCAAAACCTCAAATGTTTGAGTGATATTACTAGTGTGATCATTCCCTTCCTCTCTCCTAGGCCTTCCCCTCATCCCTGGTTCCATAACTCTAGTTAAAGATAAGAAAGGGCACATACAGGAATTGGGGCCAGGCCAGGAGAAAAGATTCTCAGAGCACTGGGTTTGATGGAAATTCTTCAGAAGATTTGCTGGTCATAGCATGATAAGCTGGTGGCTGTCCATAACCTGTCAGCTCTATGCCACCCAAGAGCATTTATCTGAACCAGGGCTTCTCCACATGTACTCCTAGAACATTATCTGCATCAAAATTTTCTAAGTCTGCATCTCTGGGGTTGTGGCCTGGGGTTTTCACTTTAATAGCCTCCTTCATAACCCTTAGGATCAGAATAAGTTTTAGGACCACTGGGCTAAGGATTGTGACAAGTTAAGAAACAAGATAGCAGTGCCTCAAGGGAGAAGATTCTCTTAAAATAATATGCAGTTGATTATCATTATTCATGGTAGTTATATTTTATAAAATTACCACAAACACTGAACTAGAAATTACAAAACTGTTGCTCTTACAGAGTCTCTGGTCACAGCATTATCATCAGCCAATCAATACACAATCTTATTTTATGTGTGCTTCTGTTTAAAGCAGAGAAGGCAATGGCACCCCACTCCAGTACTCTTGCCTGGAAAATCCATGGACGGAGGAGCCTGGTAGGCTGCAGTCCATGGGGTCACTAAGACATCTGATTTAATTACATATTGTTGGTACATTAACATTGAACTCACAATCATCAGTACTATAATTCATACCTGAGTAAAGCTTATCTCATTTATGTAATTTCCCCATAAGACAAATCATAGCCTTCTTGCACTTGGGAACATGAGACGGCATTTCAGCACTATGTTTGAGGGACATTTTAAGCCATGAACCAACAAGCAAAAAGCACAAAAATGTAAAAAAAAACAAAAACATGGCACTAGATACATTGTGAAAATAACACTTGTTTACAGTATGAGCTGAAACAAGAAGGCAGACTAACACTTTGTTCCCCCTCGGATGAGAACATGAATGTTTAATCACTCAAATTTTTCACAGCCCTGTTCACATCTGCAAATGACCATAAATGTGCCACAAGTATTTATTTTGAGGTTACAAATAAACCTTAGACAAATTTTCAAATACAGAGTCCACAAGCAATAAGGAAAAACTGTATTCAAATAGAAAAGAATCTGCCTGCAATGCAGGAGACCTGGGTTCAATCCCTGGTTCAGGAAGATCCCTGGAGAAGGGAATGGCAATGCATTCCAGTACTCTTTCCTGGAGAATCCCATGGACAGAGGAGCCTGGCAGGCTACAGTACACGGGGTTACAAAGAGTCCGACACAACCGAGTGACTAACACACACACAGTGTTAAATATGTTATGTATATTTGAAATTTTAAAAATACATTTCACGTGCATTTATCTCATTTCATCCTACAGTTAGATCTGTAAATTAAACAGGACATAACCTATTTGATTCCCAACATTCAGATGAGAGAGAGGGACTCAAAGACCTGGGACGCAAATCCAGGTCTTTTGATTCTAAGGCCCTTGCTTTTTCTACTATACCATTGGAGGAAGACAAGTCTGTTCAGGTTGTGTCAGATACCAGGACTATTCAGCCATATGGAGATGTCTTAAAGAAATGGGGTGCAGTGGGAAATTGACATAGTACTTTTCACTGGAAGAAATGACGGAGAACTAAAGGAAGCCCAGCCCTAGGCATAGAATGGAGCTTAATAACTATTTCTACAAACTGGGCAAGTGTGCTGTTCATGTGCATCGAAGTTTCCTTTAATGTATCTCAGTCAGAAGGAAAGCATTAACTGGGGCCCACTGGGTGACCTTTTTAGCAATGAGGTAGAGAGGAAAGATGATGCAGTTCCTTATCTCAAGATTAGGGGTAAGTGGGGGAAATGTGATATAAAATAGACAATCCAGTAAATAGAGTCATTATAAGCTTGAGCTGAGGGAAAAGACTGGAGGAGAAGGTATATCTTGAGAAACTATTTGAAAAAATGGGAGAGATTTATGTAAAACAGGAGGGAAATTATTCTGCATAGTTTTACATATTTAGAACTTGGGCAAGCGTTTTAGGCACTGACAGTCCTGAAATCTAGTCCTAGGTCATTTTCAGCCATGAGACCTGAATAAGTTGATGTAACATTTCTCAAATTCAGCTGACCGATCAATAAAATAAGGATTCAGTCAGGTCTACATACTTTATTTATTAGAATTTAGCAATGCTAAGACCTGAGGATTCAAAAGCTTCAAGGGTATATCTGATATAGTCTATGTACTTCAAGAGTAAATGTAGTTTGAGAAGGCACGTTACCAACAGATCATTTCAATACAAACTGATGAATATTAGAATGTGGATGGACACATTAGAGGGGCATGATCTTGGAACAGGAATGTTGGAAGAGAAATTGCCTGGACAAGCTGGCCCCACAATAATAAAGGACAATAGGAATTAGAGAAACAGTGAAAGAAGATGGCAAGTGATACCCAGGAAGAGCAAGAGCAAAGATCAGAGGTGTGAGATGTGGTGAGTTTTGGGAACCACACTTAGTTCAACATTGCTGAGTCACATGGTGGAGAGAGGAGCATGAGGAGAAAGGGGCAGGAAGGGTGGAAAACAGCAAAATCTATAAGCAAGAGGATCCACTGAAAGGTTGTAAGCAAGGGAGTGATATGGATAGACTTATTTATTCTGAATGATTCCTTTGACTGCTCTAAGGAGGCAAAAATTGGGGTGGGCATGCCTGGAGATAGAAAAATTAATCTTTCTTTATAATAATGCATGTAGATGCCTCACAGGTTTGTCATGAGATAAGTATCTGGAAGGAATCTGAATGGAATAAGGTATCTGAAAACACGTTATAAACTGAGAAGGAAACAAATGTAAACAGTTTTCATATGAAAGCAAAATATTACATGCAAAATAAAGTGGGAGGATAAGAAAACAAGCATACAAGTTTTACTGTAAGGAGGAATGTGTTAGAAATCAGTGATATCACACAAGAAACACAAACTCATACAGTTGGAAAGCTCTGAAGGTAATCTTATGAAGTTGACACTTGATCTGAGAAATCAGGAGACACTTCTGGGGGCTGAGGAATAGTCTAGTGTACATGATGGGCAGTTCTAGGCACTCACAAGTCAGGAAAATGCTAGAAGCCTAACAATCTATATATGAACCATTACACTTCTACTAGGATGAGAAATTCATAATCATTTAAAGTCCTGAACTCTAGCAATCTGGTTACCTGTGATAAGGAAAAAAAGAAAAGGAAATAAAAAGAAAAGCTAGTACTTTGAATAAAATTGTGGATATCTTAAAACTGGAAGAAACTCCAGAGGCAGTGTAACATGGTGAATAGAAGAAGATCTGGAGCATAGTTGCCTAGAGTTGACCTTAACTCTACCACCTCAGTTCAGTTCAGTAGCTCAGTCGTGTCTGACTCTTTGTGACCCCATGAATCACAGCACGCCAGGCCTCCCTTGTACATCACCAACACCCGGAGTTCACTCAAACTCATGCCCATCGAGTCAGTGATGCCATCCAGCCATCTCATCCTCTGTCATGCCTTTTGCCTCCTGCCCCCAATCCCTCCCAGCATCAGGGTATTTTCCAATGAGTCAACTCTTCACAAGAGGTGGCCAAGTACTGGAGTTTTAGCTTTAGCATCATTCCTGCCAAAGAACACCCAGGACTGATCTCCTTTATAATGGACTGGTTAGATCTCCGTGCAGTCCAAGAGACTCTCAAGAGTCTTCTCCAACACCACAGTTCAAAAGCATCAATTCTTCGGCGCTCAGCTTTCTTCACAGCCCAACTCTTACATCCATACATGACTACTGGAAATACCATAGCCTTGACTAGATGGACCGTTGTTGGTAAAGTAATGTCTCTGCTTTTGAATATGCTATCTAGGTTGGTCATAACTTTCCTTCCAAGGAGTAAGTGTCTTTTAATGTCATGGCTGCAGTCACCATCTGCAGTGATTTTGGAGCTCAGGAAAATAAAGTCTGACACTGTTTCCACAGTTTCCCCATCTATGTCCCATGAAGTGATGGGACCAGATGCCATGATCTTCGTTTTCTGAATGTTGAGCTTTAAGCCAACTTTTTCACTTTCATCAAGAGGCTTTTTAGTTCCTCTTCACTTTCTGCCATAAGTGTGGTGTCATCTGCATATCTGAGGTTATTGATATTTCTCCTGGCAATCTTGATTTCAGCTTGTGCTTCTTCCAGCCCAGTGTTTCTCATGATATATTCTGCATATAAGTTAAATAAGCAGGGTGACAATATACAGCTTTGACATACTCCTTTTCCTATTTGGAACCAGTCTGTTGTTCCATGTCCAGTTCTAACTGTTGCTTCCTGACCTGCATACAGGTTTCTCAAGAGGCAGGTCAGGTGGTCTGGTATTTCCATCTCTTTCAGAATTTTCCACAGTTCATTGTGATCCACACAGTCAAAGGCTTTGGCATAGTCAGTAAAGCAGAAATAGATGTTTTTCTGGAACTGTCTTGCTTTTTCGATGATCCAACGGATGTTGGCAATTTGATCTCTGATTCCTCTGTCTCTTCTAAAACCAGCTTGAACATCTGGAAGTTCACGGTTCACATATTGCTGAAGCCTGGCTTGGAGAATTTTGAGCATTACTTTACTAGGTGTAAGATGAGTGCAATTGTGCACTAGTTTGAGCATTCTTTGGCATTGCCTTTCTTTGGGATTGGAATGAAAGCTGACCTTTTCCAGTCCTGTGGCCACTGCTGAGTTTTCCAAATTTGCTGGCATATTGAGTGTGGCACTTTCACAGCATCGTCTTTCAGGATTTGAAATAGCTCAACTGAAATTCCATCACCTCCACTAGCTTTGTTTGTAGTGATGCTTTCTAAGGCCCACTTGACTTCACATTCTAGGGTATCTGGTTCTAGGTGAGTGATCACACCATCATGATTATCTGGGTTGTGAAGATCTTTTTGTACAGTTCTTCTGTGTATTCTTGCCACCTCTTCTTAATATCTTCTGCTTCTGTTAGGTCCATACCATTTCTGTCCTTTATCGAGCCCATCTTTGCATGAAATGTTCCCTTGGTATCTCTAATTTTCTTGAAGCAATCCCTAGTCTTTCCCATTCTGTTGTTTTCCTGTATATCTTTGCATTGATTGCTGAGGAAAGCTTTCTTATCTCTTCTTGCTATTCTTTGGAACTCTGCGTTCAGATGTTTATATCTTTCCTTTTCTCCTTTGTTTTTCGCTTCTCTTTTTTTCACAGCTATTTGTAAGGTCTCCCCAGACAGCCATTTTGCTTTTTTGTATTTCTTTTAGCTGCATGGAAAAGTTTCTTACACTCTCTATGCCTCAGTTTCATCTGAAAAACAGGCATAATAATAATAAAAATACCCCCTTCTCAAGGTTGCCATAATAATTAATGTTTATAAATATAAAGTGCTTAACATAGTGCCTGACATGTATCAAGTATTCAATAAGTATTAAACTTCATGAATGCTACCTGCCACTTTAGAAACAGGAACACTGAGGTGTAGAGAAACTGACTCAGTATCCCAGAATTATTCATAGCCTTTATTAACCTGCATATTAATAGCAAAATATGATACCCTTAATTTCTGGGAGGACTAAACCTGAGCAGCATTAACTTTTGTTCTGAGGTTGAAAAAGATTCAAGAAAGAGGAGAGGGACTTCCCTCATGGTCCAGTGGTTAAGATGCTATACTTCCATTGTGGGGGTGGGGGATGGAGGTGCCAGTTCCATCCCTGGTTGAAGAACTAAGACCCCACATGTCACACTATGCTGCCAAAATAAAAGAGGAAACTGACTTTCACTGATTTTTAAAGATTAGAGGCCAGGGAACTAGAGGGTCAATGGTGACCTAATCTCTGCTTAGAAGACCTAAAGGTGTGCCGACTGGCAGCTAGGCATGGCTCATCATCTGAAGGCTCACCAAGAAATGGCAGATTTGGAGGAAGCCAAGAGGCATCTGGGGAGGTGTGGAGAGTCACCTCAGGAAAGGAAAATAAGAAACCACCTGTGAGCTCTGCTGTGCTCTGGAGTCTAAGCTGGAGTGGCCAGTACATTTCATATGTGTCCTCCTCTGTCCTTCTCCTCTCTCCAGCACCACATGCATATAATCTTTTAGCAGATAACTTCAGTGGCGATGGTGACATCTGTGGCTGTTCTTTCACCATCTAGCTTTGGCAGGAGCAGTTGGCAGGACAAAGTTGCAAGGTCTGTCAGCACCAGCATCAATAGTATCACTATGTCAAATGTTATGAAACAAACAAAACAAAACAAAAAACCCTAATGCAGAGAAAGTTCTGATGGCACTGGCTGCAATCCTTGGGGCCTGCTTGATTCAAGATTCTGCTTACACTGGCTCCTGTCATGAGATCAGAGGCTGGCAAGGAGGAGCACAGAAACATTAATTTCGCCCACCACCCAACTCTAAGAATGAGGACCTTTATGAGTGGCAAAAACAAGGAACCCAGCAAAGAGCAATAGGTCTTAGAGAAGGAAGCTTTGTTCAAAACCCAGAGGAACAATTGGAAGAAGCAAAGATTCATACTAATCCCTACCTTCCCCAGCTGCAGTCTGAAGAATGAATCCCAGTCTGGCCAGAGGCCATCCTCCCCAGGATTGGAGGTCTTTTCAGAGCCCCAGCCACCTCACTGAGTAGTGTCTGGGTGAGCCCTGGCCAGCCACTGGCTGCCCCAGGCTGTAACATTCTGTTGAGTTTGCCCAATCTTGGGAAGTGACAGTTACTATGGTTTTCTACTTTATATTTCCATGTCCTATAGAAGCAATATTTGTCCCCTGAACCCCAGACTATTTGACCTGAACTCAAAGGTTCTGTTTAGACTTCCTTAGGTTGCTGTTTAGACTTCTCAGATCCTTTCTCTGCAGCCTATCATGTATATCAGAGACTGACCAGAATGAGAATGAATCTATCCCCTTGATGATCATCACTGCATAGAGGCTTTTACTGCCATGTCTACATCAAATATCAGATACATTGTATAGTAAATCAAGCTCGAATTGAGCCAAATTTTACCATCCTCTTCTGAGAATTTGCAAATTGAATGAAAGGTCTGTAGCTGTATAATTATCCCTACCCTTAACCTATGTCTTCCCTACCATTTTATTGCCTCTATTGAATTACTACAACTGGAATCCATGAGCCATAAATTACTTTCTCAACCAACCTTGGGAATTGGAAATCTACAGCAGCAGAGGTTTTGGGAGGCCAAGATTGAGCAAGAGGCCAATATTTTCCCCATACCCAAGTACTTGTATCAAATGATAAACCACTAAGAATTGTGATACATTTTGAAGAAAGTGCTTGGATGAAAATACATTTACAAATAGAGGGAAATGCCATATTTAATGCAAATTACTCAAAAATTCATTTAGTGGCAAACTGGGGCATTATTCTAGGGGCTAGCTCTTTGACAGATTTAAAGCTTATGGTGTCCAGGAAGAGAAGCAGAGACATAATCAGGAGGTGAGGAGAAAACACAGAAATTAAGCTAATCTTGGAAGATACAGCATCTTTTGTCAGAGAGGAGCAATCAGAAAGCACATCTACATAACAAGAGTCAAATATAGTCTAATTCTGAACAGACAATAAGATCAAACAGAAATACTTCTGTTTGGTGTAGCAATATGAACACATATATCTATCTACCTCCTCTCTCCAAAGGTGCTGTCAAAATGACCAAAATTTCAATATATTTTTAAAGGAGAAAAACACAATAGTACTAGAAAATGATTTTTTAAAAAGCAACGGGATAGAAATGTGGACAAATTTACAATATCTGGAGATCCCTGGAATCAGAGAAACCATAGCAGACAAGACATCTGTCCAACATACCTAAGAGGGGTACAGTTCTCAAGGGGCACTTTGGAGAAGCTCCAAATTCAAAGGACTAAATCCAATAATCAGAAAAGTCAATAGGGGCAATGATCAGGGTAATTAAATTAAGAACTACATTTGGAGCAGCCAGGCTCATAAAGCCCGCCTTCATTACCTGCATATACAGATCTTCTGGAAGAACACCTTATGCCCCCAGCCTCAAGCTCTGATAGTGGTTCTCAAAAGAAAATGGGTGGTCTCCGTAGGAAGACTTCTTAGAAGTTTGGAATCTTAATAGAAAGATAAGCTAGATGTTTTCTTACTTTAAAAGATAGTTTAGGATCTCTGCATTAACTGTGGCTTGAGAGAATAGCAATAATGATAATAATAACGACAACAATAGCATTGAAGAGGAGAGGAAAGAGAGAAAGAGGAAACTAATTGCTAATATACACACTAGGCTCTCCATATCTTCTGGTTTTACATCCACATCATCTGCTAATTAGCGGTTGATTAAATCTGTGGAGGCTGAACCTAAAGATACAGAGGGCTGACTGGACTATGTCATTATTCACAAGAGATCTGGTAACCCTGGGGAGTCCTGGAATCAGTTCCCCATGGATACTAAGGAACAACTGTGCTGCTACTACTGCTAAGTCACTTTAGTCGTGTCCAACTCTGTGCGACCCCATAGACAGCAACCCACAAGGCTCCCCCATCTCTGGGAGTCTCCAGGCAAGAACACTTGAGAGGGTTGCCATTTCCTTCTCCAATGCGTGAAAGTGAAAAGTGAAAGAAGGAACAACTGTTTTGAGCTCTAATTTGTGCTGCACCCTGATTCATTAGCACACTTGATCCTCATAACACTCTGAGGCGGTTACTATTATCATCTCCATTGTAGGAATAAGGAAACAGACACAAAAAGGTAAGCAGCCATCCAAAGCCATAAAGTTAGAAAACAAAGAAGCTAGGAAACAAACCAAGTACTCTGACTGGAGAGCAGTGATGTCCTTTATCCCCAGGGTTGCAAATAACATCTTTTGCTCTGTAATTTGCCTTTCCATCCTCTTAGAGATGTCTGTCTCAGAACTCTTAATTTTAATCTAATCAAATTGTTTGATTTGATGATTAGAGGATTACATATGCTCTTACTCTTTGATCCAACAATAGTATTATAGCTGCAATAATACAAAAAGATGTACACACATGACTATACACTGAAGCACTATCTGTAAGAGACTATAAATGACACAGATAGGACTGGTTGAAGAAAGCGTGGTGCAGTCACAGAATGTAGTACTATTAAATTATTAAAAAGAGACTGGAACATTTCTATCTATTAGTATGTGTATGTGTGTGTGTGTATGTGTGTGTGTGTGCTCAGTCACTCAGTCATGTCTGACTCTTTGAAGCACTATGATCTGTGGCCCACTAGGCTTCTCTGTCTATGGGATTTTTTCAGGCAAGAACACTGGAGTGATCACCATTTCCTTCTCCAGGGAGTCATCCTGACTCAGGGACCAAATCCATGTCTCCTGTGTCTCCAGTACTGCAGGCAGATTCTTTACCTCTGAGCCATTGTGAATCCACCAACATATTCATATACTGCTAAGTTAAAAATCAAAGTGAATATATAGCATGTTACCTTTGATAAGAAAGAGAAAGAGTTAATGCAGTCAGTTCAGTCACTCAGTCGTGTCTGACTCTTTGTGACCCCATGGATTGCAGCATCCAAGGCCTCACTGTCCATCACCAACTCCCAGATCTTGCTAAAACTCATGTCCATCAAGTTGGAGACGCCATCCAACAATTTCATCCTCTGTTGTCCCCTTCTCCTCCCACCTTCAAACTTTCCCAGCATCAGGGCCTTTTCTAGTGAGTCAGCTCTTCCAATCAGGTGGCCAAAATATTGCCTCATCAGATTCAGCATCAGTCCTTCTGATGAGTATTCAGGACTGATTTCCTTTAGGATGGACTGGTTGGATCTCCTTACAGTCCAAGGAACTCTCAAGAGTCCTCTCCAACGCCACAGTTCAAAAGCATCAATACTCTGGCACTTGGCTTAAACTATGGTCCAATTCTCACATTCATACATGTCTACTGGAAAACCACAGCTTTGACTAGACAGACCTTTGTCAGCAAAGTAATGTCTCTGCATTTTAATATGCTGTCTAGGTTTGTCACAGCTTTTCTTCTAAGGAACAACTGTCTTTTAATTTCATGGCTGCAGTCACCATCTACAGTGATTTTGGAGCCCAAGAAAATAAAGTCTGCTACTGTTTCCATTGTTTCCCCATTTCCACATCATTTGCTATGAAGTGATGGGGCCACATGCCATGATCTTGGTTTTTTGAATGTTGAGTTGTAAGCCAGCTTTTTCACTCTCCTCTTTCACTTTCATCACAGGGCTTTCCAGTTCCTTTTCAGTTTCTTCCATAAGGGTGATGTCATCTGCCTATCTGAGGTTATTGATATTTTTCCCAGCAATCTTGATTCCAGTTTGTGCTTCATCCAGCCCAGAATTTTGCATTCTGTACTCTCCATGTAAGTAAATAAGCAGGTGACAATATACAGCCTTGATGTACTCCTCTCCCAATTTTGAACCAGTTCATTTTTTCATATCTGGTTCTAACTGTTACTTCTTGACCTGCATACAGATTTCTCAGGAGGCAGGTAAAGTGATGTGGTATTCACATCTCTTGAAGACTTTTCCACAGTTTGTTGTGGTCCACACAGTGTAAGTCTTTAGCAGAGTCAATGAAGTAGAAGTAGATGTCTTTCTGGAACTCTCTTTATTTTTCTGTGATCCAATGGATGTTGGCAATTTGATCTCTGGTTCCTCTGCCTTTTCCTGAATCCAGATTGAACATCTGGAAGTTCTCAGTTAACATAGTGTTGAAACCTGGCTTGAAGAATTTTGAGCATTACTTTGCTAGCATGTGAGATGAGTGCAATTGTGCAGTTTAGAACATGCTTTGGCATTGCCTTTGGGATTGGAATAAAAGCACGTTTTCCAGTCCTGTGGCCACTGATGAGTTTTCCAAATTTGTTGGCATATTGAGTGCAACACTTTCACAGCATCATCTTTTAGGATTTGAAATAGCTCAACCGGAATTCCATCCCTTCCACTTGCTTTGTTTGTAGTGATGCTTCCTAAGGCCCACTTGACTTCACACTCCAGGATGTCTGGCTCTAGGTGAGTGATCACATCATCATGGTTATCTGGGTCACGAAGATCTCTTTTGTATAGTTCTGTGTATTCTTGCCACCTCTTCTTAATATCTTCTGCTTCTGTTAGGTCCATACCATTTCTGTCCTTTACTGAGCCCATCTTTGCATGAAATGTTCCCTTAGTATCTCTAGTTTTCTTGAAGAAATCTCTAGTCTTTCCCATTCTATTGTTTTCCTCTCTTTCTTTGCATCAGAGAAGGCAATGACACCCCACTCCAGTGCTCTTGCCAGGAAAATCCCATGGGTGGAGGAGCCTGGTAGGCTGTAGTCCATGGGGTTGCGAAGAGTCGGATACGACTGAGCGACTTCACTTTCACTTTTCACTTTCATGCATTGGAGAAGGAAATGGCAACCCACTCCAGTGTTCTTGCCTGGAGAATCCCAAGGATGGGGGAGCCTGGTGGGCTGCCATCTATGGGGTCACACAGAGTCAGACACGACTGAAGCGACTTAGCAGCAGCAGCAGCATTTCTTTGCATAGATCACTTAGGAAGGCTTTCTTATCTCTCCTTGCTATTCTCTGGAAATCTGCATTAGGATGGATATACTTTTCCTTTTCTCCTTTGCCTTTCACTTCTCTTCTTTCTCAGCTATTTGTAAGGTCTCCTCAGACAACCATTTTGCCTGTTTTATTTCTTTTTGTTGGGGATGGTTTTGATTAGTGTCTCCTGTACAGTGTTATGAACCTCCGTCTACAGTTCTTCAGGCACTCTATCAGATTTAATCCCTTTAATCTATTTGTCACTTTCACTGCATAGTCATAAGAGATTTGATTTAGGTTGTACCTGAATGGTCTAAAGAAACTAGGTCTTCCGTACTTTCTTTAATTTACGTCTGAGTTTTGCAATAAGGAGTTCAATATTTGAGCAAGTCTTGTTTTTGCTGACTGTATAGATCTTCTCCATCTTCAGCTGAAAAGAATAAACTCCATCTGATTTTAGTAATGACTATCTGGTGATATACATGTGTAGCACCATCTCTTGCATTGTTGGAAGAGGGCATTTGCTATGACCAGTGCATTCTCTTGGTAAAACTCTGTTATCCTTTGTCCTGCTTCATTTGGTACTTCAAGGCCTAACTTGCCTGTTACTCCAGCTATCTCTTGACTTCCTACTTTTGCATTCCAATCCCCTATGATGAAAAGGACATCTTTTTTTGGTGTTAGTACTAGAAGGTCTCATAGGTCTTCCTAGAACCATTCAACTCCAGCTTCTTCAGCATTTGTGGTTGAGGCATAGACTTGGATTACTGTGATATGGAATGGTTTGCCTTGGAAATGAAGAGAGAGCATTCTATCATTTTTGAGATTGCACCCGAGTGCTGCATTTCACACTCTTTTGTTGACTATGAAGGCTACTCCATTTGTTCTAAGGGATTTTTGCCTACAGTAGTAGATACAATGGTCTTCTGAATTAAATGTCCCCATTCCAGTCCATTTTAGTTCACCGATTCCTAAATTGTCAATGTTCACTCTTGCCATCTCCTACTTGACCACTTCCAATTTACCTTGATTTATGGACCTAATATTCCAAGTTCCTATGCAATATTGTTCTTTACAGCAACGTACTTTACTTCCATCACCAGTCACATCTGCAAATGGGTGTTGTTTTTGCTTTGACTCCATCTCTTCATTCTTTCTGGAGTTTGGGCACCTACCAACCTGGGAAGTTCATCTTTCAGTGTCATATCTTTTTACCTTCATATTGTTCATGGGGTTCTCTGAACCACTGGAGTGGTTTGCCATTCCCTTCTCAATGGACCACATTTTGTCAGAACTCACCACCATGGCCCTTCCTTCTTGGGAGACCCTACATGGCATGGCTCATAGTTTTTTTGAGATAGAGAAGGCTGTGATCAGTGTGATCAGTTTGATTAGTTTTCTGTGATTGTGGTTTTCATTCTGTCTGCCCTCTGATGGATAAGGGTAAGAGGCTTGGCAAGCTGTCTGGTTGGAGGGACTGGCTGTGGGTAAAATTGGGCCTTTCTTTGCTCTAGTGGGCAAGGCCATGCTCAATAAATTTTTAATCCACTTTTCTGCTGATGTTTGAGGCTGCATTCCCTCCCCTAATGCCAAACTCTAGGGGCTTCCCTGGTAGCTCAGACGGAAAAGCATCTGCCTACAATGCGGGAAACCCGGGTTCAATCCCTGGGTCAGGAAGATCCCCTGGAGAAGGAAACGGCAACTAGTATTCATGCCTGGAAAATCCCATGGACTGAGGAGCCTGGTGGGCTACAATCCATGGGGTCACAAAGAGTCGGACATGACTAAGCGACTTCACTTCACTTCACTTCAATGCCAAACTCTAGTAGGGGCAATGACACCTTCTTCAAAAGGACTTATGCCAGCATACCACAGCTCCCAGGATTGTTGTACTCAGTGTTTCTGACCCCATGACAGGCCACTGTCACTCCACAGCTCCACCAGAGACTCCTGAGCACTCACAGGAAAGTCTGGCTCAGTCTCTTGTGGGGTCACTGCTCCTGGGTCCTAGTGACCTCAAGGTTTTGTTTGTGTTCTCCAAGAGTCTGTTTCCCAGTCCTGTGGAAATTTTGTAATCAAATCCACTGGCCTTCAAAGTCAAATTCCCTGGAGGCTTTCAGTCCCTGTGCTGGATCCCCAGGCTGGGAAATCTGCTGTGGGCCCTAGAACTTCCATAACAGTGTGAGAACTTCTTGAAATAATTGCTCTCCACTTTGTGGGTCATCTGCTCAGTGGCTTTATGATGGGGCTAATGAATCTCCTCTAAGAAGACTTATGCCACATGCCACACCTCCCAGGTCTGCTGCAGCTAGAGCCCCTGTCCCCACAGGAGGTCACTGCTGACCTGTGCCTCCACAGGAGACACTCAAACACTGAGTCAGGTCTGACTCAGTCTCTGTGAGTTGTCTGGGTCCTAGTGCACACACGGTTTTGTTTGAGCCCTCTGAGTGTCTCTGGTGGATATTGGGTTTTAGTCTAAATGTTATTTCACCCCTCCTGCCATCTTGTTGGGGCTTCTCTTTTGCCTTTGGGCATGGGCTATCTTTTTCTGGTGGGATCCAACATCCTCCTGTTGATGGTTGTCCAGCAGTGAGTTGTAATTTTAGAGATGAGCACACATCTTTCTACTCTGCCATCTTGTGTATGTGTCTGTATGTGTGTGTGTGTGTGTGTGTGTGTGTGTGTGTGTGAACTTCCCAGGTGGTGCTCATGGTGAAGAACCTGCCTGCTAATGAAGGAGATATGAGAAACTTAGGTTCAATCCCTGGGTTGGGAAAATCCCCTGGAGGAGGGCATGGCAACCCACTCCAGTATTCTTGCCTGGAGAATCCCATGGACAAAGGAGCCTGACTAGCTACAGTCCACAGGGTCACACAGAGTCAAACGTGACTGAAGTGACTTAGCACTTAGCACATATGTGTGCATACACTTATATTTTAACAAAGGGCATGATAAACTAAAAACTAATAAAAAATGATTACATGATTACTTAGGGAATGGGGTTAAGATGAGAGTAGAAAGACCCCTAGTTCACCTCGACCCATGAACATGAACATATTAAAACAACTACAAATAGAGCTTCCCAAGTGGCTCTAATGGTAAAGAATCTTCCTGCCGATACAGGAGATGTAGGTTCACTCCCTGGTTGGAAAGATCCCCTTGAGAAGGAAATGGAAACCCACTCCAGCATTCTTGCCTGGAAAATCTCATGAAAAGAGGAGGCTGGTGGGCTACAGTCCATGGAGTTGCAAGAGTAGGACATGACTTAGCAACTGAACTACCACCGCAAATAGAGCAACTCTCACTGAGAACAACCTGAAGACTAGCATAAGGACACTTCTACAATGAGCATTGAACAGAAAGAACCGCACTGTGGCAGGAGGGGAAAAGAATCTAGTTAGGACCCACACCACCAGTGGGTGACCAGAAGAAGAGGGAGAGATCACTGGCTTAGAGGTCTTCCATAAGGAGCGAGGGGGCCCACGTTAGGCACCCCAGCCCTGGGGCCTGACACCAGAAAGAGAAGCCTCCTTAATTGGTTTGAGAACCAGTGAAGTTTACTAGGGGTCTGTAAAAAATCAACACTCTGCTCTTTTCCCCCCTAGTTTTATTGAGATATAATTGATGTATAGCACTCTAAGTTTAAGGTGTAAAATATACTATTTGCCTTATATGCATCATGAAATATTACCTCAGTAGGTTTAGTGAACTTCCATCACCTCATATAGATACAACATTAAAGAAAGAGAAAAAAAATGTTTTTCATTGTGAGAAGAACTCTTAAGATTTACTCTTTTAATTTTGATACAAAACATACAGCCATGTTTATTATCATGTTATACATTATATCTCTAGTATCCTTATAACTGTAAGTTTGTACCTTTCAACCACCTTCATCTAATTCCCCCACCTCTTACCCCCTACTTGTGGTAACCACAAATCTGATGTCTTTTTCTATCAATTTGTTTCCTTTTGAAGTAAAATTGAACTACAGTACATTACTTCCTAGTACTCAATATAGTGCTTAAAAATTTCTATACATTTCAAAATGATCACCATGATAGGTCTAGTTACTGTCACCATATAAAGATATTGCTAATTATTTACTATGTACTGCATAAAATATTTTTCATACCTGTGATTTTGTAAACAAAACTGTGTACCTCTTAATTTCCCTGACTTATTTCTCATCTCACCTCATCCCTCTCCCCTCTTGTAACCCCCTGTTTGTTCTCTGTATTTTACTCTATCTTTTTAGTTATGCTTGCTCATCATATTCCACATATATGTAAAATCATGCAAGGTCTGTCTCTCCCTATCTGACTTATTTCACTTAGCATAAAATCCTCTAAGGTCCATCCATCCAAATCACAAAAAGCAAGATTTCATTCATTTTTACATCTGAATAATACACCCACAAACCAGAGAAAAATTATACCAAAGAAGTTCTTGCACTGTTGAAAAAGTTCTAGGCCCCAGTACAAACTTCCCAACATGGGGAACTAGCAATGAGACTAGGGAATCTGCTGTTAAATGTCAGCGGGATTTAATTACAGACTTCCACAGGACTAGGGAAACAGAGACTCTTGGGGAGTATAAACAAAACCTATATGCACCGGCACCCAAGAGAAAGGAGCAGTTATCCCACAAGAGACTGAGTCAGGGTGACAATATACAGCCTTGATGTACTCCTTTTCCTATTTGGAACCAGTCTGTTGTTCCATGTCCAGTTCTAACTGTTGCTTCCTGACCTGCATATAGGTTTCTCAAGAGGCAGGTCAGGTGGTCATCTCTTTCAGAATTTTCCACAGTTGATTGTGATCCACACAGTCAAAGGCTTTGGCATAGTCAACAAAGCAGCAGAGGTTGGCAATTTGATCTGTGCTTCCTCTGCCTTTTCTAAAACCAGCTTGCACATCTGGAAGTTCACAGTTCATGTATTGCTGAAGCCTGGCTTGGAGAATTTTGAACATTACTTTACTAGCATGTGAGATGAGTGCAATTGTGTGGTAGTTTGAGCATTCTTTGGCATTGCGTTTCTTTGGGATTGGAATGAAAACTGACCTTTTCCAGCCCTGTGGCCACTGCTGAGTTTTCCAAATTTGAGGCATAATGAGTGCAGCACTTTCACAGCATCATCTTTCAGGATTTGAAATAGCTCAACTGGAATTCCATCACCTCCACTAGCTTTGTTCGTAGTGATGCTTTCTAAGGCCCACTTGACTTCACATTCCAGCATGTCTAGCTCTAGGTGAATGATCACACCATCATGATTTTCTTGGTCGTGAAGATCTTTCTTGTACAGTTCTTCTGTGCATTCTTGCCACGTCTTCTTAATATCTTCTGCTTCTGTTAGGTCCATACCATTTCTTTCCTTTATTGAGCCCATCTTTGCATGAAATGTTCCCTTGGTAACTCTAATTTTCTTGAAGAGATCCCTAGTCTTTCCCATTCTGTTCTTTCCCTGTATATCTTTGCATTGATCACTGAGGAAGTCTTTCTTATCTCTCCTTGCTATTCTTTGTAACTCTGCATTCAGATGCTTATATCTTTCCTTTTCTCCTTTGCTTTTCACTTCTCTTCTTTTCACAGCTATTTGTAAGGCCTCCTCAGACAGCCATCATGAAATTAATAATAGCTAAATAACAGAAATGACAGAATGATCTCTGTTCCTTTCCAAGGAAAACCATTAAATATGGCAGTAGTCCAAGTCTATGCCCCAACCAGTAGACTGAAGAAGCTGAAGTTGAATAGTTCTATGAAGACCTACAAGACCTTTTAGAACTAACACCCAAAAAACATGTCCTTTTCGTTATAGGGGACTGGAATGCAAAAGTAGGAAGTCAAGAAACACTTGTGGTAACAGGCAAATTTGGAGTTGGAATATGGAATGAAGCAGGGCAAAGGCTAATAGAGTTTTGCCAAGAGAATGCACTGCTGCTGCTGCTGCTGCTGCTAAGTCACTTCAGTCCTGCCTGACACTGTGCAACCCCAGAGATGGCAGCCCACAAGGCTCCTCCACCCCTGGGATTCTCCAAGCAAGAACACTGGAGTGTGTTGCCATTTCCTTCGCCAATGCGTGAAAGTGAAGTCGCTCAGTCGTGTCGGACTCCTAGAGACCCCATGGACTGTAGCCTACCAGGCTCCTCTGTCCATGGGATTTTCCAGGCAAGAGTACTGGAGTGGGTTGCCATTGCCTTCTCCAAGAAAACGCACTGGACAGAGAAAACACCCTTTTCCAAAAACACAAGAGAAGACTCTACACATGGACATTACCGGAGGGTCAACACCGAAATCAGATTGATTATATTCTTTGCAGCCCAATATGGAGAACCTCTATACAGTCAGCAAAAACAAGACCGGGAGCTGACTGTGGCTCAGATCATGAACTCCTATTGCCAAAGTCAGACTCAAATCGAAGAAAGTAGGGAAAACCACTAGACCACTGAGGTATGACCTAAATCAAAGTCCTTATGATTATACATTGGAAGTAAGAAATAGATTTAAGGGGCTAGATCTGATAGATAGAGTGCCTGATGAACTATGGATGGAGGTTCGTGACATTGTACAGGAGACAGGGATCAAGACCATCTCCATGGAAAAGAAATGCAAAAATCCAAATGGCTGACTGCAGAGGCCTTACAAAGAGCTGTGAAAAGAAGAGAAGTGAAAAGCAAAGGAGAAAAGGAAAGATATAAGCATCTGAATTCAGAGTTCCAAAAAATAGCAAGGAGAGATAAGAAAGACTTCCTCAGCGATCAATGCAAAGATATACAGGGAAAGAACAGAATGGGAAAGACTAGAGATCTCTTCAAGAAAATTTTACCAAGAACCTAAAGAACAGCACAATTGCACTCATCTCACATGCTAGTAATGTTCAAAATTCTCCAAGCCAGGCTTCAGCAATACATGAACTGTGAACTTCCAGATGTGCCAGCTGGTTTTAGAAAAGGCAGAGGAAGCACAGATCAAATTGCCAACATCCACTGGATCATCGAAAAAGCAAAAGAGTTCCAGAGAAACATCTATTTCTGCTTTATTGACCATGCCAAAGCCTTTGACTGTGTGGATCACAATCAACTATGGAAAATTCTTCAAGAGATGGAATACCACACCACCTGACCTGCCTCTTGAGAAACCTATATGCAGGTCAGGAAGCAACAGTTAGAACTGGACATGGAACAACAGACTGGTTCCAAATAGGAAAAGGAGTATGTCAAGGTTGTGTGTTGTCACCCTGCTTATTTAACTTATATGCAGAGTACATCACAAGAAACGCTGGGCTGGAAGAAGCACAAGCTGGAATCAAGACTGCTGGGAGAACTATCAATAACCTCAGATATGCAAATGACACCACCCTTATGGCAGAAAGTGAAGAGGAACTCAAAAGCCTCTTGATGAAAGTGAGAGGAGAGTGAAAAGGTTGGCTTAAAGCTCAACATTCAGAAAACTGAGATCATAGCATCTGGTCCCATCACTTCATGGGAAATAGATGGGAAAGCAGTGGAAACAATGTCAGACTTTATTTTGGGGGTCTCCAAAATCACTGCAGATGGTGATTGCAGCCATGAAATTAAAAGATGCTTACACCTTGGACTGAAAATTATGACCAACTTAGACAGCATATTCAAAAGCAGAGACATTACTTTGCCAATAAAGGTCCGTCTAGTCAAGGCTATGTTTTTTCCAGTGATCATGTATGGATGTGAGAGTTGGATGGTGAAAAAAGCTGAGTGCCAAAGAATTGATGCTTTTGAGCTGTGGTGTTGGAGAAGACTCTTGAGAGTCCCTTGGACTGCAAGGAGATCTAACCAGTCCATTCTGAAGGAGATCAGCCCTGGGTGTTCTTTGGAAGGACTGATGCTAAAGCTGAAACTCCAATACTTTGGCCACCTCATGCAAAAAGTTGAGTCATTTTAAAAGACCCTGATGCTGGGAGGGATTGAGGGCAAGAGGAGAAGGGGACAACAGAGGATGAGATGGCTGGATGGCATACTGAGTCGATGGACATGAGTTTGAGTAAACTCTGGTAGCTGGTGATGGACAGAGAGGCCTGGCATGCTGCAATTCATGGGGTTGCAAAGAGTCGGATACAACTGAGCAACTGAACTGAACTGAACTAAAACACCAGAAAGCAGATGTCAACTCTAGACCCTATGCTTCTGCTGCTGCTAAGTCTCTTCACTCGTGTCCGACTCTGTGCGACCCCATAGACGGCAGCCCAACAGGGTTCCCCGTCCCTGGGATTCTCCAGGCAAGAATACTGGAATGGGTTGCCATTTCCTTCTCCAATCCATGAAAGTGAAAAGTGAAAGTGAAGTAGCTCAGTCGTGTCTGACTCTTAGCAACCCTGTTTTCTGCAGCCTCCCAACCTTCCTCAATACATGGGATTTTCCAGGCAAGAGTACTGGTGTGGGGTGCCATTGCCTTCTCCGCTAGACCCTATAGATACAACATATTCTGGAATATGCAGACTTCAATAAAAATTTTTTAAAGACAGTTTAGTGACATTGAAAAAAATGTTAAGAGAAGCATAAAAATTTTATGTATAGTCTGGTCACAGCTAGATAAAATAATATTCATGGAAGAAGGTAAGTATAAAATGTTAATAATCATTATCTTCATATGAAAGCATCAAAGATGATTATTTTACACTCTTAATGTAGACTCCAAGTTTTTTTTCCTAGTTTTGTATAATAGACGAGCATTGCTTTTATAATACTTCATATTTTTGAAGAGAGGTATTATGTTTTCTCAATATTATTATATGCTATTTCTTTAGGTACCCTAGTCAGAGATGTCGTTTTGGTACATAGAACACCAGGCAGAACACTCTGAAAGAGGCAGCACAGACATTTACTACAGCAAGAAGCTGGTGATGCCTCAGACTTCTGGTTGTCTAGTCAAGCTGTTTCCTCTCTCTGGACTGCCTGTTGAATCTCCTTATCTTCCTGGAAAACTCTACTGCATGCTTGAACACACTCAGCTAGGAAGTTAGGGGCTCCCTCTTCTGCACTCCCTTTGGCATAACCGTCTTATTCATGCCAAATTTCCCCTAATAATTCGACTTTCTCAGGAAAGGGTCAGGGCTTTTTCTGTCCTTAGACTCTAACGCATTGTAAGAGATCTGGAAATAGTTTTTGAATGCTAGAGAACTTGAAGAAAGTTATAGGGTTTAAAGCCTAAATCTAGTCTTCCAGTAATGTTTCTGCAAATGCATTTATTAATTTAATAAACCAGTGTCAATCCCCTATTATGAAGTGATTCAAAGATTAATAAAGCTCTTTTTTTTTTTTTGTCCTAGAGGTGCCAATAACCTGGGAGAACTCAGATTTGTAAATAGTTAATTAAATCAGGCATGTGTAGGATTCTTCCAGTCTGCAAAATGCACCGTTCTGGAATTTTTAATCTTTTTCTGCTAATTAACCCAGGAACAGTATCTGAATAAAACACATGAAATAGTCTAAAGCCAGCTTCCTTTTCTGAATAGAATGTTTAAGAGCAGCTATGAAAATAAAGAGTAGCACCTTTTCAAAAAATTCCTCTTGGTTAATCAAGAAAGAATTTGAAGCTGAAAAGATATTCAAATGCGCTGAATTTTTGGAATTCTTTTGAAGATTCTTACTTTAAAAAAAAATTACAATTTGACCTAACCACTAAGAAGTAATGCTTTGGTCTCTATCCCTAAATCAGCATTTTTCCCTCAGAAAGGTAGAATATATTAAAGTGAATTCATGTCCATGGAGCCAGAGAGTAGTGAGCCATATGATTTTAAAAAGTACCTTAGTTGTCAAGCTTAATCCTCTGAAGAAGCCTATGAGGAAAGCTGGCACATAATATTAGAGCCTCATCCCCTTTGCAGGCACAAAACCAAATGGTTAACTTGCTTACCTGAGTCCACACCTAAGTGAAAGTCAGGGGAATGATGAGGATGGAGTGTATCTCTGACACCAAGCCCAACTTTTTTTTTAACCTTGTGGTGCTGTGGTCCCATGAGGGTGCTGCTGGAGTGGGGCCATGACAAGTACAAAAGGCAAAATAAGCATTAAGAGCCCAGTCTTATCTCAACAACAACAACCAAAAAAAATACAAACAACCTAATCAAAATATTGACAGAAGACCTAAATAGATCTTCTGCTGCTGCTAAGGCACTTCAGTTGTGTCCAACTCTGTGAGACCCCATAGACAGCAGCCTACCAGGCCCCCCCGTCACTGGGATTCTCCAGGCAAGAACATTGGAGTGGGTTGCCATTTCCTTCTCCAATGCATGAAAGTGAAAACTGAAAGTGAAGCCGCTCAGTCGTGTCCGACCCTCAGTGACCCCATGGACTGCAGCCCTCCAGGCCCCTCTGTCCATGGGATTTTCCAGGCAAGAGTACTGGAGTGGAGTGCCATTGTCTTCTCCAAATAGGTCTAAATAGACACTATTTAGACAGAAGATCTAAATAGACCCTTCTCCAAAGAAAACATACAGATGGCCAATAAGCACATGAAGAGATGCTCAATGTAATTAATTACTAGGGAAATGAAGATCAAAACAACAAGGAGATATCACCTCACACCAGTCAGAATGACCATTATTAAAAAGTCTACAAATAACAGATGCTAGAGAGGGTATGGAGAAAAGGGAACCTTCCTACCTTGTTGGTGGGAATGTAAATTCGTGAATCCACTATGGAAAACAGTGTGGAATTTCAGAAAACTGAAAATAAAATTACTGCTTGATCCAGAAAATTCACTCCTGGGCATATATCTAGACAAAACTAAAATTCAAAAAGATACATGTACCCCTATGTTCATAGCAGCACTATTTACAATAGCCGAGACATGAAAACAACCTAAATGCCCATCAATAGATGAATGAATAAAAGGAGATGTGGTACATATATGTAATACAATGGAATACTACTTATCATAAAAAAGAATGAAACAATGCCATTTGCAGAAACCTCAGTACACCTAAAGGTGATCATACTAAGTGAAGTAAGTCAGAAAGAGAAAGATAAATACCATAAGATATATCAGTTATATGAAGAATCTAAAATATGACATAATGAACCTATCTACAAAGCAGAAACAGACTCACAGGCATAGAGAACAGACTTGTAGTTGTCAAGAGGGAGGTGGGGATTAGGGATGGATTGGGAGTTTGGGGTTAGTAGATGTAAACTATTATGTATAAAAAAGATGGACAACAAGGTCCTACTGTATAGCAAAGGGAATTATATTCACTGTCCAAGAATAAATGAAAAGGGAATAGGATATAAAAAAGAATGTGTGTGTGTATATATATATATATATATATATATATACACATTCATATACATATCTTCCCAGTCGTCATGTACTGATATGAGAGCTAGACCATAAAGAAGGCAGAACACTGAAGAATTGATTATTTTGAACTGGGGTGCTGGATAAGACTCTTAAGAGTCCCTTGGACAGCAAGGAGATAAAACCAGTCAATCTTAAGGGAAATCAACCCTGAATACTCATTGGAAGGACTGATTCTGAAGTTGAAGCTCCAATACTTTGGCCACCTGATGCAAACATCTGACCCTGATGCTGGGGAAAATTGAAGGCAGAAAGAGAAGAGGGATACAGAGGATGAGATGGTTGGATCACATCACAGATGCAATGGACATGAACTTAAGCAAACTCTGGGAGATGATGAGGCACAGGGAAGTCTGGAGTGCTGCAGTCCATGAGGTGGTAAAGAGTCAGATGCAACTTGGCAACTGAACAACAAAAAATATATAAGCTGAGTCACTTTGCTGTATAGCAGAAATTAGCACAATATTATAAATCAACTATACCTCAATTTTTTTAAAGGAGAGAGAGAACACAAATCTTTAATAGCACCGAGCAACCTCAGAAAAGTGGTATTAAGCTGAACCCAGATTTCAAGATACATAGAAGTCCATGAGCCAAACCAAAGCATAATGAAAAGAAAAGAAATGGTGATGGTGATCACTAGGAGATTAGGCATTCATTAAGACTCATTGTGTCACCCATTGTGACAATGCTTGCTCCAACTATGTTGTCAACAGAAACAATAATTATTTCTCTCTCCAGTTTCCCTCCCCAACACTCCACTTGGTCTCATGATGCTTGTCAGGAGACTGAAGATAGTGATAGACTTTGAAAGTGAATGTTAACGGACAATTCTATGTGTTGGTTTGGCTACTTGGGTAATCTGTGGAAAGGGTTAGGTACTATGTCTGTGAAGGTATTATGTCTGCTATAGACTTACACCCATGTCTTCATGGATCTTCACTGGAGAAAGTTGGTAAACATTTCTCTAAGAACTCATGGCCAATGTAGGTCACTACTAATTTTTAGCTAATTGGTACAGATAGAGTTGGCTATTATAGGGAACTTGCATTCTCTCTCTCTCACACACACACACATACACTCACACACACACACACATGCACAACAGGCACATATCTACTCACCTCCATCATTAATATTCACTTCTTTAGCCACAAATGTTAATAAATTCCTGTATAACAGTACATCTCAAGAGAACACTTTGGAGGATATATGTGGTGGAAATTTAGGATCATAAATATAGTACTGAAATGTCAACATTCATAACCATCTGGCAATTCTGAGAGTTCTAGAACCAAGGAGTCATTTGTTCTTTAGTCCTATTCTTCCTGAGAATCTGCCATGGGGCAGGCACCATGCCAGATGCTGAGAAAGCAGAGAAGGATCTCTCTGACCTCAAAGAAAGCTAACTGTGGAAAGAGGAGATGTTAGTATCTCAATACAATGCACTAAGAGCTTGGAAAAATAATAGCATACATTTACTGAGCTCCAATTATGTGTCAAACTGTATTAAGTTCTGTGCATATATTATCATACTGATTATTTAAGAAATTCCTATCCTATTTTACAGAAGACACTGAGGCACAGAGAGGTTAAGTAGTCTGTCCATGGTCACACAGCTTGCTACTCATGGAGCTTTCTTTTGAGTCTGAATAATGTGGCTCTATAGTCCAAGTTTCTTACCTGTTAACTACAATATAGTAGAATAAATACATGCTAATAAGAATGCACATGTACAAAGCCACAAAGATTAGAAAGTCAAAAAATTTCTCCCAGAGTTGTTGTGAGGGATAAGAAGGAATTAGGCAGAATGGAGAGAAAGGAAATTCTGGAGAGACAGAAGCATGGGCAAAGACCCAGAGGTAGTGTGGAGCTTCTAGGAACTTACTCTCTGAATCACTTTAAAATTTAAGTGTATCCAAACAAAAAGCATTTTCTAGTCCTTGGAAACTTAGGTGGGTATAAATATATTTAATCTCAATAAATTGAAAATTTTATAAGAACTTTCAGTCAAGAGGCAGAGTCAAAAGAAGAGATTCTATCCAGAAAGGCTTCAGAAACAAATCTAAGAAGCCTCCTTGTATGTGTAATACTTTGCAGGTCTCTTTTTACTAATTACTAGCAGATACGAATTTATTTCTTCATGAGAATAGTATTCATTTGTCACCTTCTCTTCCAAAACCATCATCCTACAAAAGAAAGCAAATATTTATAATCACATAATAGACATGCTGCTGCTGCTGCTGCTAATTGACTTCAGTCGTGTCTGACTCTGTGCGACCCCATAGACAGAAGCCCACCAGGCCCCACCATCCCTGGGATTCTCCAGGCAAGAACACTGGAGTGGGTTGCCATTTCCTCCTCCAATGCATGAAAGTGAAAAGTGAAAGTGAAGTCGCCCAGTCGTGTCTGACTCTTAGCAACCCCATGGACTGCAGCCTACCAGGCTCCTCCATCCATGGGATTTTCCAGGCAAGAGTACTGGAGTGGGGTGCCATTGCCTTCTCCACATAATAGACATAGGAATGTGTAAATATAAAATGGCAAGGTGGTGAGCAGAAAGAGACATTTAAAACCCTATGTTATGCCAGAATCAAAGTATTTCAAGTGCCAGGGAGGTAAGTCAAGAATAGACTGCTTGTAAGCCCATAGATGAGCATAGTCAAAGCACAGATCAAAGGCCATAAAAAGACAGGCTTGGCCCATTGCTGAGAAAGTTTCTTGGCTATCTTCTTTTATTTATTTATTTTTATTATTCTTTTTACTTTACAATATTGTATTGGTTTTGCCATACATCAACATGCATCTGCCACGGGTGTACACATGTTCCAAATATTCGCCTGAAACCATGTCTAACTGTGCTCATTTTCATCCTAATCCCTTTTATGAGTTACACTTTGGAGATAAAATTTATGTAGTACAAAAATGACCTTAGTCATATTAATATTAACCAGAGCTATGCAACGCAATGCTGGTCTAACAACCCAGGACAAGAAAGTAGTTTTAAAATCCTCACATATTTTGCCAAAAAAATCTCTAAGTAGTGAATTGACAACCAGACCCAGCTCTCCAGAGTGCTCCCAAGTTACATACTTTCTATATGGTAGCAACTACAGCAAATATTTTACTTAATAGGGATACCCCTCATTCAATAGGCAACTCCTCACAAAATAAGCAATATCAAGGATATTTTTGCTAAAATCGTCATGCTATATAACAACAAAACGTTAGCTGATTATTAAAAACATTTTGTAAAGATGTTCTACATCTGGTAATAGGTTATTGGCATCAACACTTCTGCTAATATATTTATATAATCTTAAAAAGTGTTAAATTACTAGTAGGTTCTGGAGACTCCCAGTCCCTGTTGAAAAGAGAGGTGGAACACTGAGAAGGAAAGTGAATACTTAAGAAGCACTAAACTGCTTAATCTTGAAGACATGCATATACCTAGAAACTGGGCTACAGGTGTGACTTCACAAGACCAAGGTCACAGAAGTCAAGGACAGGTCCAAACAGAGATGAAAAGTCTTATCAGACTGTCCCACTTTGATTTGGGCCCCAAAATAGCTATAACATCTGAGTAGTTATGAAACAGAATTAAATCCATAGTGCCTTCTTCCAAATTTCCACCTCAAAGAACTAGAGGGAAAGTTGCTTTGGAATCAATCAAAGCTCAGAAAGAAAGAAGAAAGAAAGAGAGAAGGAGAGAATGAGGAAGGAAGAAAGGGAGGGAGGGAGGAAACAGTGGGAAGGGAAAGGGAAAAAGGAGAGAAAGACAAAGAACCAAAGGAAGAAAAGGCGGGGAGAATGTATGCCTAAGAAACTGTGCACACAGATTGACAAAAATTCTAATAAAATATTAGCAAACCAAAGCCCAAGGGCATATGAATGATAATATTGTAATTGAATTGGGTTTAAAATAGAAATGGTGGTTTAATGTTAACTTTAGAAAATTAATCAATGCAAATCACCATATTTGCATTGACAGATAGAAGGAGAAAAAGTATGTGATTCTCTCAATAAATGCAAGAAAAATTCCAAAATGTTCAACATTCTCTCATTACAGAAATTCTTAAAAAATAGACAAAAAGAAATTTTCCCATTCAAATATTTTTATGCAACAAGTAAGTTAAAAAGTAAAAGATAAAACATTGAGAACTTGCCTTTGAGGTTAGAAACTAGGCAAGGATTCCCATTATCACCAGTTCTATTCAATATCGCAACTGGGATTTCTCAGCAATATGATAATTCAATAAAATAAATAGAAGGTAAGGGTTAGAAGGGATAGCAGATAACATTTTCAGAGTATATGGTTATATATCTAAGGTATCTAAATGAATCTATAAATAATTTATAGCAATTAATAAAAGAGTTTGGCAAGTTTGCTTTATGTGAAGTCATCATGTAAAAATATATTTTATTTCTTTGCTATAGCAACAGAAATTTATAAAATAAAATTTCAATGTATTACTTATAATATGATTAAAAATATCTGGTACATAAGACTATATTTTTTAAAAATATGAAATAGCTCTACAGGGAAAATTCTGAAATATTTTTAAAAGACTTCAATAAATGAAGAAATAAATCTTCTTTGTTAACAGAAAAATACTCAAAATTATAAATATGTCATTTCTGTAATAATTGTCTTTATTATTATTTATTACATATGTAATAAATATGTAAAATTTTTCATAATTTTCTCCAAATGGTATAATAAATTCTCTGCCGCTATAATTAAAATCCTTCCCTACAATGAAACTCACAGTTAGCAACCTTCTTTCCACATATGCATACACATACACATATCTACACATGCCTGCACGCAAAAATACATAAGGTAAGAGTTTTAAGTCAGCTTTTAATTCCCTTTTATTAAGAATTGTGGGCAGACAAGGACTCCAAAAAGGCAGAATCATAGAATAATAAAGGAAAAAATTTCAGATATAATGAACATGATATCCCAAGTTTCCTTAAGTGCCCAGAGCAATGAATAAAAAATAAAAATAAATAAAAAATAAATGAATAAAAAATAAGCCAAATCATCATGGTGTGACCGAGAATAAAAAGATTATTAAGTCTTCTGGAGTGGGAAGGGAGGGAATATATTGTTCACACATAGGATCAAGGATTAGATGACTTCTGCATTGTCAACAAACATAGTAGATACTAAAGAGTGTAACAATGCCTTTGAAGGATCTAACAGGGATTTATTATACACCAGTTCAAACTATCATTTAATTGTGAGATAATGAGTAATTAATATAGAATTTTAGTAATTAATACAGTTGATAAAGAAATAGGCAAACTGATGAATGAAACAGGATATAGAACCCACATGTTATGAGTTTCTGTATCCAGAACAAAGGCTGGCACATGTTAGGCATTCAATAAAACCTTTTGAATGTTTACTAAGTGTGTAAATCTGGTGCAGGGGATAAACAGCCTGGAGATCAGTGGGCAAAGATGAACTGTTCAACAAATGGTCGTGGAAAGTTGATATCCATACAGAAAAACATGAATCCGCGTCAATTATCTATACTAGACAAAAATTTTTAAACTCAAAGTTCAGTAAAGGTAAATCTGAAAGATAAAACTTTTAGAGAAAAACAATATATTTTTTCACCTCACTTCCATGAAGATTTCTTAAACAAAACACAGAAAGTGTGGCTCATAAACAAAAGATGGTTAAGTCTGGCCACATTAAAATTATGAACTTCTGTTTGCTAAATATATCTTAAAGAAAGCATGAAGGCAATATGAGGGAAAGTTTCTGTATATACATAAACAACAAAGAGTTAGTATCCAGGAAAACAACTCTTAAAAATAAGAAAAATGACAATTCTTAGAAGAATGGGCAAAATATACAAGAAATTTAATAAAATAAATATGAATGACAAACATATTTTCAACTTTGTTAGTAATCAGAGAATACAAATTTAAACCAGAATGATATTGGCAGAGCATTGTGATGTATTCCTGGCAGTAATGCAGAAAAAATGAATTCTTATGTTTCATAAAAGCATATATTGAAACAAATACTTGGGTAAACAGTCTGACATTTTCTAGGAAATATGAACATTTATATAATCTAGGAAGCAGTTATTCTGCTCCCAGATTTACACTGTGGAAAAAATTTTGTACAACAAATGGACTTTGTTGTTGTTTACTCGCTAAGTTGTGTCTGACTCGTTTGGGATCCTATGGACTGTAGCCCATAATCTCACGGAAGACCCTTGTCTGTGAGATCTTCCAGGCAAGAATACTGGAGTGGATTGCCATTTCCTTCTGCAGGGGTTTTTCCTGACCCAGGAACCAAATCATCTTCTGCGTTGTAGGGGGATTCTTTATCACTGAACCACTAGGGAAGTCCTTAAAAAAAGGACTTAGAATTTTATTTCTCTAATAAAGAGTGATGTTGGGCATGTTTTTATGTGTTTATTAGCCACCTGTACGGAGAAGGCAATGGCACCCCACTCCAGTACTCTTGCTTGGAAAATCCCATGGAGGAGGAGCCTGGTGGGCTACAGTCCATGGGATCGCGAAGAGTCGGACACAACTGAGCGACTTCACTTTCACTTTTCACTCTCAGGCATTGGAGAAGGAAATGGCAACCCACTCCAGCGTTCTTGCCTGGAGAATCCCAGGGACAGAAGAGCCTGGTAGGCTGCCATCTCTGGGGTCGCACAGAGTCGGACACGACTGAAGCACTTAGCAGCAGCAGCAGCAACCTGTATGTCTTCTATGGAGAAATTCCTGTTTAAGTCTTCTGTCCACCTTTTGATTGGGTTGTTTGTTTTTTGGGTTGAGCTTCATGAGCTATTTGTATATTTTGGTGATTACTTCTTTGTCAGTTGTTTCACTTGCTATTATTTTCTCCCATTCTGAGTGTTGTCTTTTCACCTTGCTTATAGTTTCTTTTGTTGTGCAAAAATTTTAAGTTTAATTAGACCCCATTTGTTTATTTTTATTTCCATTACTCTAGGAGGTGAAAATGAAAGTTAAGTTGCTTAGTCATGTCCAACTCTTTGTGACCCCATGGACTGTAGCCTACCAGGCTCCTCTGTCTGTGGGATTTTCCAGGCAATAGTACTGGAGTGGATTGCCATTTCCTTCTCCAGGGGATATTTCCAACCCAGGGATCGAACCCAGGTCTCCCGCATTGTAGACAGACGCTTTACCGTCTGAGCCACCGGGGAGGTGGGTCATAGCAAATCTTGCTGTGGTTTATGTCAAAGAGTGTTATGCTTATGTTTTCCTCTAAGAGTTTTATGGTTTCTGGTGAGGTATCATCTCACACCTATAACAATGACCACCATCAAAAAGTCTACAAACAATAAATGCTGGAGAGGGTGTGGAGAAAAGGGAACTCTCTTGCACTGTTGGTGGGAAGGCAAATTGACACAGCCACAGTGGAGAACAGCGTGTCCTTAAAAAACTAAGAATGAAACTACTATATGACCCAGAAATCCCACTACTGGGCATATATTCTGAGGAAACCAGAATTGAAAAAGACACATATACCACAGTGTTCACTGCAGCACTATTTACAACAGCTAGGACATGGAAGCAACCTAGGTGTCCATTGACAGATGAGTGGATGAAGAAGTTGTGGTACATGTACACAACGGAATATCACTCAGCTAAAAAAGGCAATGTATTTGTGTCAATTCTAATGAGGTAGATGAACCTAGAGCCTATTATACAAAGTGAAGTAAGTCAGAAAATGACAAATATCATACATTAACACATAAATATGAAATCTAGAAAGATGGTACAGATAAACTTATCTACATGGCAATGGAGATGCAGGCATGGAGAACAGACTTTCAGACACAGTGTGGGAAAGAAAAGGTGAGATGATTTGAGAGAGTAGCACTGAAACAGATGCATTACTGTATGTGAAACAGATAGCCAGTGGG
This sequence comes from Bos javanicus, assembly GCF_032452875.1. NCBI lineage: Eukaryota > Metazoa > Chordata > Mammalia > Artiodactyla > Bovidae > Bos > Bos javanicus. Next base: position 19,059,172 of record NC_083882.1, on the reverse strand, counting down.
AACTTGCTGTCTGACATAGGAAACCCAAAGCCGGTGCTCTCTGACAACCTACAGGGGTGGTTTGGGGAGTGAGGTGGGAGGAAGGTTGTATCACTGATCCTGTTTGTGATGCCAATTGTCTTGCTGTATCCCACTCTGCACACTGTTCACTGAACCCATGGTAGGCAAGGTGCAAGGTAAGAGGCCAGAAGAAGACTTGAGGAGCTGTAAGAACTGCAGACACATGCATTCTGTCCTGGCTGATGCAGTAACCATAGTGGGAGCCATAGCATAACCTACATGACACAATCTCTCTCCTGGATGATGCAGCAGCCATAACAGTAGACACGCTATATTCTCTCCTCTAGTGGCTGACCAATGGATACAGCCATGATGCAGCATTAAATGCCACCACTCTCTAAGTGGAGTTCACACATGTTTACTGCACAAAGTAGCCCACAACCAAGCGAGTACCTCGTGACATGCATGCACAGTACTATAAATGACCTCAGCTGTTTGTAAATGGTCATTATTTACAAAATGTGGGGCGAGAGATTCTGAACACTCCATCTTGGCTAATTTGCTCTCTATCTCTTCAGGTTTTCTCACCTAACATTCTATGTGCAGTCCATCTTCTGTGATATTCCCTTGATAAATAACACTGACCCTTAGATTTACATCTTGCCACAGGAATAGCTAAAACAACAAACAGTTACATCCCCTATACATAGCAAAACCCAACACCAGGTATCACCTGGAACTCATGTTGCAGTCCTTGCCTTCACAGGGCTAGAAAAATCACCCACCACATGTGGAGTGCTTTTATCTTTCCTGGCCAAGTCCAGTCCACAGTCTGTCCTTATGAAATTGCAGGAAAGCCTCCACAGGGGCAACTCCACTCCTGCAGAATTTTATTAAGAACCTGCAAACCCCCCAACAGGGGCCAGGCTCACTCCTTCATGGAGGGGATCTTTGCAGTGTTCACAACCCATCCACATGATTATATTTTTCTAAGTCTGAGGACGCAGCCTTTACAGCCTCGATCTACACTGTAGGACCCAGACATACCTCACATGCCATCCTTCTACCTCTCTCAGTAAGGACCATCAAAACCCTCAAAGGTGATGCGCCCACCCCCATGTTCCTGAACCACAAAAGCCAAGCTGCACCAAGGTCCCCACTGCTTTTGCTAAAACTTTTTACACAAGTTGACCAACTCCGCTTGAGTATATGGCTGATACGTTACAAACTCAGTCACACTGGGGGCCCTTTGAGGATGCCTCCCCTGGGCTGTAAGCTGCTCACGCTTCACTTTCTGCTGAACAACAGGCCTTGATGCCAAGTGGGGACCTGCAGTCTCATAACGTTTATCATCACCATCACTTACCACCTTGCTGCCAGAGGTGTTTGATTCTTTGGGGCCGTGGAGTTCTTGCTCTAATGCCAATATACATTGTTCTAGTTCTTCCTGCACATTGCACACCAGTAGAGCATCAGAGAGAGCATTATTCATATTCACCTTCAAGGCAGTCAAGAAAATCCACCCCACATTACCAGCGGCAGTCTGTGCTGCCCTGTTTGGCAAACAGGAACTCTTCATCTATAACACCTTTTCAATACTATCTGGTGAACCATCCACTGTCTCCCAGTCTTCCAACAGAGCCTACACCAAGAGGATTGCAGCCACATGGCACCACATGCTATCTGGTAGCCACTGGCTTTCTCTATCTAGTGTAGCCTCAGGCTCCCCTACCCACTGGATATCCTGCCAACTATGCCAATTGTTTCACTGATTCTGTTTATGACACCAATTGTCTCACTGTATCTCACTGTTCACACTGTTCACTGAACCCAGGGTAGGCAAGGCACCAGCTAAAAGCCTGGAAGAAGACTCAAGGAGCTGTAGGATCCTCAAACATCTTTATTCTCTCCTGGCTTACACAGCAGCCATAACAGTATTCTCTCGGGATGATGCAGCAGCCATAGCAGTAGACACACTATATTCTCTCCTCTCATGGCTGACCCAATGGACACAGCCATGATGGAGCAGTAAATCCTGACACTTTCTAGGTGGAGCTCATATATCTCTACAGCACAAAATAGTCCATGACCAAGTGAATATTTCATGATGTACATGCACAGTGCTATAAATGACCTCAGCTGTTACATAGCCAATTTACAAAATATGGGGCAAGAGAGCCTGAGCATGCCACTTTGGCTAATTTGCTCTCTCACCCCACAGAGGTTTAAGATGTAGGGGACATATGTGTACCTATGGCTGATTCAGGTTGATGTTTGGCAGAAACCATCACAATATTATAAAGTAATTGTCTTCCAATTAAAAATAAAATAAAAATTTAAGAATCATGGACTTGGAAACATGTAAATAATGTTTGTAAGAGCAACATTCACAATAGCATGCATGCATGTGTGCTAACTGGCTTCATTGTGTCTGACTCTCTGCGACCTGTAGCCCACCAGGCTCCTCTGTCCACGGGATTCTCCAGACAAGAATACTGGAGTGGGTTTCCATAGCCTCCTTCAGGGGATTTTCCTGACCCAGGGATTGAACCCACATCTCTTATATCTTCTGAGTTGATAGGTGGGTTCTTTACCACTAGTACCACCTGGGAAGCCCAATAATAGCATAGAAAAGCCTAGATTCTTATCGACAGTAGAATGGATAAACAAATTATGGTTCATTCATACAAAATTATTTTACACAACAGTGAAAAAATAAATTGCATTCACATGCAACAACATGGATAAATCTTATAAATGATATTATGAACTGAAAACAATAGAAGAATTTATAGTATAAGATGATTCATGTTGAGGTATGGCAAAACCAATACAATATTGTAAAGTAATTAGCCTCCAATTAAAATAAATAAATTTAAAATTTTTTAAAAAAGATACTATTGATTTCATGTTCAAAAACATTCAAGCTGAAAGTTACACTGTGTTGAAATTCATACATATGAAAACAAAAACATAAAAAGTCAGAAAACACTAAACTAGAAATTCAGATTAGTAGATTCCTCTTGGGGGGAAAGTAGAAGTTGTGGTGCAGAAGGTACACAAGGGTCTTAATAACTGGAAATGTTCTATGTCTTTAATATTAGTAACACTGTATTCTTAAACTAGAAGGCAGATATAAAAATGAAACTTTGTGCCATTTTTATATCTTTCTATATTATATATATATATATATATATATATATATATATATATATATATATATTTGGCTATACAAAACATTTTGCAATTTTTAATTTTAAAAAAATTGTGGAAAAGGTAAGAACTATGGAACTGATACCAAAGTTAAGTATTTTACAGAACTGAGAACCTTCCACATTGTATAAATCAGAAATAATACTGCAGAAACTTGTCAAGCCACTACCAAGAAAAGTCTAACCCAACAAATGTTGGGAGCATTCTTAATTGGCCAGTCTGATATATGTAACCTGTACTAGTTGTATTCATGTGAAAAGCTTTGACTTGAGCGTCACAGCCTTTGGTTTGCAATTTCTGAAATTGAGTGTGGCTCAGTTTGACGTGTAGGAGAAGGCGATGGCACCCCACTCCAGTACTCTTGCCTGGAAAATCCCATGGATGGAGGAGCCTGGAAGGCTGCAATCCATAGGGTGGAACAGAGTCGGACACGACTGAGCGACTTCACTTTTTTCACTTTTCACTTTTCACTTTAATGCATTGGAGAAGGAAATGGCAACCCACTCCAGTGTTCTTGCCTGGAGAATCCCAGGGATGGGGGAGCCTGGTGGGCTGCTGTCTATGGGGTCACACAGAGTCGGACACGACTGAAGTGACTTAGCAGCAGCAGCAGTAGTTTGAGGTGTATTGATGTTGTATTGAGGACTGCCAGAAAGGATTGTTTAAAGATCAAATAAGACCATGGATCATAAGTACTTGGCATGTTTCAGGCCCCCAAAATGCTTTTACTTCCAAAAAAGGTTGTTTTCCTTTTCCATACAGAGTCTTTGCCCCTCTTTCTTATTAAACTCTCTAGTTCTTTGACTATACAGAATAACAGTTTTCAGTAGTGGAATTTCAAGTTTCCTCAGTATGTTATTTATTTGAAAGTTCTTACAAATATTATTGCAGTTGATCTTCAAGTTTATATTTTAGAGGTAAGAAAGAGCTGTGCCAATTTGAAAATTGATGTTCATAGAGATAAAAGACAACAGCAATAGTGCTCATAATTCTAGATAAGTCCCAGTTGTAACTACTACATTTATCATTCCCAAAAATATTTAAGTTCACAGCAAGCTCTCTAATATTGACATATTGAGACATATTGACAAACTCTCTAGATGACATCTAAGTGGCAACTCCCAGACCACTCCTATTTTTCACTACCTGAGTGAAAAATTATATCCTATAAAATGTTCTTGGTTATGATTTGTAATTATATGGTCACTAGATTGCTAAAGACTCAAAATTACAGAATTAAAGACAGAATAACCTCATTTACCCAAATTTCAAAAAAAATAGAAATATACTTAAATATATTTCAGATATACCCAAACCTTTAAGGAAAAAATCCTCAGCTGCAAGTAATGTAATTTTACCTCTGAGGACTATTTTAGATACATTCCCTCGGGAAGAGCAGCCTCATAATTATCGGTCCTGTAGATTAAAAGGAATGTTCCAGTCAGGCATCAGCCCCAGAGCTGATGTTTTAGTTTAGAAGGAAATACTGACATATGTGACAAGAATGCTTTTCCTACATAACCTCCCTCTCCAATGTCTTGCCCCAGCCCAGACCTAATTAATTTTGCTTAACTTTTATTCTCTGACTTTACTACATTGAGAACAAGTCACCAGCATCTTCAGATGCTGATCCTGCAACTCACAGGACAGCCAAGAATGGTGAAGTTTGCCACGGAGGCAGTATCTACTTTTATCTTTTGTATTGAAGAGTGTTTTTGAGAGCAAATCCTATAAAAATCTATGTGTCTCCATTGACATCACTGTAAACAGCCCCATTCCTACAGGACTCAAAGGACTCTTTCAGAAATTTTATAGAGCCATGATGACCCATCAAGAGACACTCCCTTTCCTAATTGGCAGTAAAAAGCAAGCTCCATCAAAGTCCCATACTGAGACCATAGAGTGATGAGGAGTAGCTATGGGATTGGCCATAAAACGTAGGAAATCATGGTGACCTGAAGTGGCTTTAATGGCCATTCACAATCCATTCACATCCATTGATGTATTTCATTTATCACGCTCCTGCTAGAAATGAGAAAAAGGAAGTTGCCTATCACGCCTATTATTCTCCTTTCTATTTTGAGTCCTCTTTGAGGCCTTAGTTGTTCCAAGAAAATCGTTTCCTTGTCACACAAGATGTTCTGAGTTTCCATTAGCAGAAAAAACCTCTTGAAAATGTCAGGACTCCTATCAATTTGTAAATGAGAATAAATCAGCTTTTATTGAACTTTGAGTACCTCATGCTGAGCAAGGCACAAGGCACATGTTGTCTCACTGGTTCTTCCCGCCAACCAATGGAAGATGAGTCAAAATTATCCACAACTCATCATATGGGCAGAAAAATCAACATCCTTTGTGTTATTTAAATATCCCCCTCTTGCCTTTAAGACCCCAGTTCCAATGATGGCAGAAATTGCAGGGGGAGGGGACAAAAACAAAACAAAAGCAAACAGAAATCCCTCTATCTTGATGATTCAATGTAGCTCCCTTTTGAGTAATTAATTACTCAGTTCTTCTGCATTTTGCCTCATTCTGAAGTGTTCTCCTCTTCCACTCTTCCTCCCTGAAGATGGTCAAAAGATTCAGAGAAAAGCCTGCCCATTCTATTGGCCTTCAGAGGGGCACCTGCTCTTCCTGTTGGTGGTGGCTCACATAGGTCTTTTTATGTACACAGACAAGAGGCCTTTGCTAAGCCAGTGTTAGGAATCTACTAGAATCTAAAAGGGCTGGTCTGGAAGGCTCTTGGGAGGATAGTAGCATTTTTGAGCTAAATAGGATCTTTAGCTGCCATCTCTGGGGTCGCACAGAGTCAGACACGACTGAAGCGACTTAGCAGCAGCAGCAGCAGAATCTTTAGGGTAAATTATATATTAGGGTTCTCCAGAGAAAGAAAAAAAAAGTGGTTTAACTATAAAGGCAAGGGAGAAAATGCCAGGTTGTTACCAGAGCAATATTTACAGTGGCTTAAAGGTAAGAGAGGACCAGGTGTAAGAGAGAGCAAGTATGCCTGACTGAAACAGAAGGCTTGACTCCATGGGGTGAGGACAATGAGAACCATAGGCTAAGAGGTAGCCCTGATTAGAAGACTTTAAGCCAAAGAGTTAGCATCAGTGCAGGATGATGCAGGAGAAGGTAAATGATGTCATTAAAGTGAGACATGAGGTCAATAGCTGTAGATGTGCTTAGCCCTTGTGTCTTATCAACTATTCTAGTCAACACAAGGAAACAGCACAAGGCCTTCACAAATGAAAGCTTGGAGAGAAAGCCTGCTGAGTGTAGATAGGCATTATCAAAGGAGAAACAGGAATAGGATGAGTGAGCAAACCGGTACCTATCTGGAGTAACCAAGGAAACTGACCCTGACTGAGAAAATCTGAGCAAGGCCAATTCAGACCGTGGCACCATGTTTTCTTCCTTAGAATTTAGTTCAATTTGACGGAGAACTGAGAGCTGGATATTCTTCCTTTGCAAATATTAGAGGGAAAATATGGAAACCCAGTGTTAAAAGGAAGCTTGGGAGTTACCAGAGATTAAAGGAAAAACTTGCCTCTCCTCCAATGAGGGCAAAAAGTTCATTACGGGTTTGCAACTATGGGGAGAGAAAGTCAGGCTAAGTTAGAAGAAGAGAAAACTTAAGTAAGGAATTAATGCTAAGTGTGAAGAAAGCTGAGTGCTGAAGAACTGATGCTTTTAAACTGTGGTATTGGAGAAGACTCTTGTGAGTCCCTTGGACTACAAGGAGATCCAACCAGTCCATTCTAAAGGAGACCAGTCCTGGGTGTTCATTGGAAGGACTGCTGCTAAAGCTGAAACTCCAATATTTTGGCCAACTCACGCGAAGAGTTGACTCACTGGAAAAGACCCTGATGCTGGGAGGGATTGTGGGCAGGAGGAGAAGGAGACGACAGAGGATGAGATGGCTGGATGGCATCACCGACTTGATGCACGTGAGTTTGATGAACTCTGGAAGTTGGTGATGGACAGGGAGGCCTGGCGTGCTGTGATTCATAGGGTCGCAAAGAGTCAGACACAACTGAGGAACTGAACTGAACTGAACTGACACCTTACATTCAGAAAAGAAACTTGTCTGGGCTGAGAAGTATATTCTTTTAACTAGTACAGTAAATCCCTTACATAAGAAAGAGTTCCATTCTGAGAGTGTGTTCATAAGTTCAATTTGTTCATAAGTCCAACAAAGTTGACCTAGGTACCCAACAAACACAATCAGCTATATAGTATTCCTGTACTGTAAAAGGTTTATAATACATTCCACACAAATAATACATAAAAAACAAACAAGCATGCTAGGTTGCATTCTGAGCAGCTGCTGTAATCTTTGCCTACCATTATATTAATACCGTTGGGTCCTGTGCCTCAAAAGCTAGCAGTGCCACCTCAAATAAAATCTGCTTGAAACTGAAAATCTCTTTGGTCTTCAGTTACTTCTTCCTCTTGTCTCTCTTCATCCTTTCTCTGGGCCTCCAATTCCATCACGCCTTCCTTAGTAAGTTTCTCATGTTGCACAGCAAGGAATTCAATGAAGTCAACCTCTTGCAGATCTTGCTCCAGCAATGTTTCCATTACTATTATCTGGTGCTTGTTAGCAGTACCAGCTACATCACTGCTGCTTTTATATTTGCTTCTGGAGATACTGGGCTTGAAATAAAGATATTGTACTACAGTACTCTATACAGTAGTGTACAGTAAACTACACAAAAGCACAACCACTTAGACAGGATGCACATACATGACAGTGTATGCCAGACATGTGAACTAACTTATATGATGGGACACGTGAACACACATTCACATCTTTGAAAGTTTGCAACTTGAAGTTTCATGAAAGTGAAAGTGAAGTCACTCAGTCGTGTCCAACTCTTTGTGACCCCGTGGACTCTAGCCCGCCAGGCTCCTTCGTCCATTGGATTCTCCAGGCAAGAATACTGGAGTGGGTTGCCATTTCCTTCTCCAGGGGATCTTCCCAATCCCGGGATCGAACCCAGGTCCCCCGCATTGCAGGCAGACGTTTTAACCTCTGAGCCACCAGGGAAGCCTTAGTGCCTATGAAGTTTCATATGTATGGAATTTAAATTTAAGTACCTTTAACTTAACTATAGCTACTATTAACAGAAATATGTCTCTGTGATTATATTTAGAGAGATCTATAGACTTTGAATTTGGCAAGTTTTTGTTGTATTTATAAGGAATTTAATTTTGTAGAAAAAATAATACAAACTAGTGATCAAGAGCTTGGTCTCTGGGGTTTACATTTTAATCTTGGCTATCCATTTAGTGCCTGTGTGATGTGGGTCGTTTAAACTATCAAAATTTCCGTTTCTATTACATAGAAAATAAGATTATTTCCACATAGCACTCCATTATCTGTAACAAAAATGAACTCTCCTATTTATTGTGTCTGCTGATTTTCTGTCATGTGTGCTTTGTAATTCTCAGCTCGGCTCATCTTCAGCAAGTTATTTCCTTTGGGAGTTCCATGCAACCTCAGCTGTGGAGGAGGCCCCATGGGACACCTTTGTGTTTGCCCCTTTTCACTAAACTAATTTATCTCCTAAAGTCATTATCAAGATTAAATAAGTTAATAGTTGTGAAGAACTTAGAATAGTATGTGGCTGGTTTTAACAGCATAAATTCTCAACAAATGAGCATTTGTTGAAAAAAATTTCTTGGTTCATTTTCCACATCTCCAGAAGCAGCTCAGTATTCCATTTCCTCACAGATGACTTCCTCTGTGCATTACAAAGTTGCCTGTTGTGGCTGTTGCATGCCTAGTCTAATGGAAAGAATTGTTCTAGGCCCTGATTAAGTCTTTCCCAGTTTTGAGTGTAGGCATGGGACTCAGGATCCTTGGCCTCAACTTCCACCCATCCTCTATCCTCATTATTGAAACTATAAGCCTTTTAGGCTTGTATCAAGTTTCAATAGTTCTGTTAGTCTTTCAGATTTGATCCACTCTTGAGTTCTGACTTTGCTCACTCTTTGTTTCTGGCTGCTCAGAATTTCTCTTTTTTGCTTTCGAGCTGGATTATGGTCTTTCTAACTTGATTACACTGGAACAATTCCATGAGTTGGGAGTGTATTCTCCATACTTCCCACGTCAATTCAGTCTGCGTATTGACTGGAGGTTGCCTGTGCTGTGCTACGCTGTGCTGTGCTTAGTCACTCTGTTGTGTCCAGTTCAATGTGACCCCATAGGCTGTAGCCTGCCAGGTTTCTCTGTCCATGGGGATTTTCCAGGCAAGAATACTGGAATGGGTTGCCATGCCCTCCTCCAGGGGATCTTCCCAACCCAGGGATCAAACCCAGGTCTCCCACACTAAAGGAGGACTCTGTACCATCTGAGCCACCATGGAAACCCAAAAATATGGGAGCAGGTAAACTATTCCTTCTCCAAGGGAGCTTTCTAACCCAGAAATTGAACTGGGGTCTCCTGCATTGCAGTCAGATTCTTTACCAGCTGAGCTGCCAGGGAATTCTGGAGATTGCCTACACTGCAGATTAAACCAGTGACAAAAATACAGAAGTATATATCACCAGGCCAAACAAAAAACCAGACTACCCCAAATGCTTTGATGAACAATACTTTTGAATTTTTACATTCAAATAGTTGTTTTAACATTTACCATCATAAAGTTATTTCATGAAGTGATATCTGATTATGTTTATGCTATTATCTGAAAATAAAATGTATTCATTTTTGTAACATATATCCATTGTTAGTTTAAAAATTCAGGGTATAGCAGTGTACTCTTGGGAATGAAATCACACTTTTATTTAGGTGTTTTGGGCTTGTCAAAATTATCTCCATATACTTTTTTTTTTTACTATTGATTTTTCCATTAATATTTCATGCTGTTAGAAGTGAATACCTAATAAGCATGCTGCAAAAACTGTGTGAAAAATCTCACTCATCCAATTTACTTTTACCTTTATAAACTAGCCACATGTCATATTATTTTAAATGTATTTATTTTTTAGCTGAAGGATAATTGCTTTACAGAATGTTGTTTTCTGTCAAACCTCAACATGAATCAGCCATAGGTATACATATATACCCTCCCTCTTGAAACTCCTTCCCATCTCCTGTCCCATCCCACCCCTCTATGCTGATACAGAGCCTCTGCTTGAGTTTTGAGACATACAGCAGATTTCCTTTGGCTATCTATTTTAATATGGTAATGTAAGTCTCAATGCTACTCTCTCCATACATTTCACCCTCTCTCCGTGTCCATAAGTCTGCTTTCTATGTCTGTTTCTCCATTCAGTTCAGTTCATTTAGTTTAGTCACTCAGTCATATCCAACTCTTTGCAACCCCATGAACCGCAGCATGCTAACTCCTGGAGCTTACCCAAACTCATGTCCATTGAGTCAGTGATGCCATCCAAACATCTCATCCTCTGTCGTCGCCTTCTCCTCCTGCCTTCAATCTTTCCCAGCATCAGGGTCTTTTCAAGTGAGTCAGCTCTTTACATCAGGTGGCCAAAGTATTGGAGTTTCATCTTCATTATCAGTCCTTCCAATGAACACCCGGGACTAATCTCCTTTAGAATGGACTGATTGGATCTCCTTGCAGTCCAGGGGACTCTCAAGTGTCTTCTCCAACATCACAATTCAAAAACATCAATTCTTCAGCACTCAGCTTTCTTTATAGTCCAACTCTCACATCCATACATGACTACTGGAAAAACCATAGCCTTGACTAGATGGACCTTTGTTGACAAAGTAATGTCTCTGCATTTTTCTCCACTGCTGTTCTGTAAATAAATTCTTCACTACCATCTTTCTAGATTCCATATATATGCATTAGTATATGATATTTATCTTTCTCTTTCTCTCTTACTTTATTCTGTTTAATAGGGTCTAGGTACATCCACCTCATTAGAACTGACTCAAAGATGATCCTTTTTATGGCTGAGTAATATTGCATTGTGTATATGTACCACAACTTCTTTATCCATTCATTTGTTGATAGATATCTAAGTTGCTTCCATGTCCTAGCTATTGTAAATAGTGCTGCAATGAACATTAGGGTATATGTGTCTTTTTCAATCTTGACTTCCTCAGAGTAGATGCCTAGGAGTGGAATTGCTGGACCATATGGTGGCTTTATTACTAGTTTTTTAAGGAATCTCCATGCCGTGTTTCATTATGGTCGTATCAATTTACATTCCCATCAACAGTGCCAGAGCATTCCCTTTTCTCCACACCCTCTCCAGCACTTACTATCTGTAGACTTTTTGATGATGGCCATTCTGACTGGTGTGAGATGATATCTCATTGTAGTTTTGATTTGCATTTCTCTAATAATGAGTGATGTTGCACATCTTTTCGTGCATTTGTTAGCCATCTGTATGTCTTCTTAGGAAAAATGTCTGGTTAGCTGTTTTTCCTACTTTTTGATTGGGTTCTTTGTTTTTCTGGTGTTGAGTTGTATGAGCTGCTTGTATATTTTGGAAGTTACTCCTTTGTCAGTTGTTTCATTTGCTATTATTTTCGCCCATTCTGAGAGTTGACTTTTCACCTTATTTATAGTTTCCTTTGCTGTTTAAAAGCTTTTGAGTTTAATTAGGCCCCATTTATTTATTTTTCTTTTTATTTCCATTACTCTAGGTGGTGGATCGTAGAGGATCTTGCTTTGACTTATGTCATCAAGTGTTCTGCCTATGTTTTCCTCTAAAAGTTATATAGCTTCTTGTCTTACATTTTGGTATTTAATCCATCTTGAGTTTATCTTTGTGTACAGTGTTAGGAAGTGTTCTAATTTCATTCTTTTACATGTAGCTGTCCAGTTTTCCCAGCACCACTTTTTGAAAAGGCTGTCTTTGCTCCATTGTATATTCTTGACTCCTTTGCCAAAAATAAGGTAGCCATAGGTCCATGGGCTTTTTTCTGGGCTTTCTATCTTATTCCATTGGTTTATATTTCTGTTTTGTGCCAGGACCATACTACAGTCTTGATGACTGTAGCTTTGTAGTATAATCTGAAATCAGGAAGGTTGATTCTTCCAGCTCCATTCTTCTTTATCAAGACTACTTTGGCTCTTCAGGGTATTTCATGTTTCCATAGGAATAGTGACATTTTTTGTTCTAGTTCTGTGAAAAATGCCATTGATAATTTGATAAGGATCACATTGAATCTGTAGATTGTGTTTGGTAGTATAGTCATTTTAATAAAATTGATTCTTCCTACCCAAGAACATTGAATATCTCTCTGTCTGTTTATGTTGTCCTTGATTTCTTTCATCATATAATTTTCTGTATAGAGTTATTTTGTCTCCTTCAGTTCAGTTCAGTTCAGTTGCTCAGTCATGTCCGCTCCTTGCAACCCCATGAACTGCAGCATGCCAGGCCTCCCTGTCCATCACCAACTCCCGGACTTCACTCAAACTCATGTCCATCAAGTCAGTGATGCCATCCAGCATTTGTCTCCTTAGGTAGGTTTAATCCTAGATATTTAATTATTTTTGTTCCAATGGTAAATGGGATTGATTCCTTAATTTTTCTTTCTGATTTTTCATTGTTAATATATAGGAATGCAAGTGATTTTGTGTATTGATTTTGCATCCTGGGACTTTGCTAAATTCACTGATTAGCTCTAGTAATTTTCTAATAGTATCTTTTGAGTTTTCTGTATATTGCATCATGTCATCTGCAAACAATAAGAGATTTACTTCTTCTTTTCCGATCTGGATTGCTTTTATTTCTTTTCCTTCTCTGATTGCTGTAGCTAGGACTTCAAGAACTATGTTGAATAATAGTGGTGAGAGTGGACACCCTTATCTTGTTCCTGATCTTAGGGGAAATGCTTTCAGTTTTCCACCATTGAGAATAGTTTTTGCTGTGGGTTATCTTACAAGACCTTTACTATGTTGAGGTATGTTCCTTCTATGCCCATTTTTTAAAGATTTTTAATCATAAATGGGTGCTGAATTTTTTCAAATACTTTTTCTGCATCTATTGAGATTATCATATGGGTTTTAACTTTCAATTTGATAATATGGTGTATCACATTGATTGATTTGCGTATATTGAAGAATCCTGGCATCCCTGGAATAAACCCAACTTGATGATGTAAGAGCTTTTTAATATGTTGTTAAATTCTGTTTGCTAGAATTTTGCTAAGGATTTTTGCATCTATGTTCATCAGTGATATTGGCCAGTTTTTTGTTTGTTTGTTTGTTTTTGTATTTTTTTCTGTCTTTGTGTGGTTTTAGTATCAGGGTGATGGTGGTCTTGTAGCATGAGTTTGGAAGTGTTCTTTCCTCTGCAATTTTTTGAAAGAAGTTTAGAAGGGTAGGTATTAGCTCGTCTCTAAATGCTTGACAGAATTCACCTGTGAAGCCATCTGTTCCTGAGCTTTTGATTTGGGGGGAGGTTTTTAATGACAGCTTCGATTTCAGTGCTTCTAATTGGATTGTTCATAATTTCTATTTCTTCCTAGTCCAATCTTGGAAGATTGAACTTTTTAAAGAATCTGTCCATTTCTTCCAGGTTATCCATTTGATTGCCATATTGTTGTTCATAATAGTCTCCTTTTTTTTTAATTTATTTATTTTAATTAGTCTTATAATCCTTTGTAGTTCTGCATTGTCTGTTGTAACCTCTCCTTTTTCATTTCTAATTTTGCTGATTTGATTCTTCTCTCTTTTTTTCTTGATAAGTCTGGCTAAAAGTTTGTCAATTTTCTTTATCTCCTCAAAGAACCAGCTTTTAGTTTCATTAATCTTTACTATTGTTTCTTTCATTTCTTTTTCATTTATTTCTGCTCAAACCTTTATGATTTATTTCCTTCTACTAATTTTGTTATTTTCTTTGTTCTATTTTTTCCAGTTGTTTTAGGTGTAAAGTTAGGTTGTCTATTTGATGTTTTTCTTTTTCTTGAGGTAGAATTGTATTGACATGAATCTCCTTCCTAGAAATATTTTTGTTGCATCCCATAGGTTTTGAGTTATTATGTTTTTGTTGTCATTTGTTTCTGGAAACTTTTTTTATTTCTCTTTGGATTTCTTCAGTTATCTGTTCATTATTTCAAAATGTATTGTTTAATCTTCATGTGTTTGTGTTTTATACAGTTTTGTTTTTGGTTTTTTTTCCTGTAATTGATATCTAGTCTCATAGTGTTGTGGTCAGAAAAGATGTTTGATATAATTTCAATTTTCTTAAGAGGTTTGATTTATGACCCAAGATGTGGTCTATCCTGGAGAATGTTCCATGTGCACATGAGAAGGTGTATCCTGCATTTGGAGGGAATGTCCTGAAGATATCAATGAGATCCATTTCACCCAATGTATCATTTAAGACTTGTGTTTCCTTATTAATTTTCTGTTTTGATTATCTGTCCATTAGTGTGAGTGGGGTGTTAAAGTCTCCTACTATTATTGTGTTACTGTCAATTTCTCCTTTTATGTCTGTTAGTGTTTGTCTTATGTTTTGAGGTGCTCCTATCTTGGGTGCATTGATATTTACAATTGTAGTGTCTTCCACTTGGATTGATCCCTATATCATTATCATTCTTTATCTCTTGTAATATTCTTTATTTTAAGGTCTACTTTGTCTGATATGAGGATTGCTACTCCAGCTTTCTTTTGCTTCCTATTTGCATGGAATATATTTTTCTATCCTCTTACTTTCAGTCTATAACTGTCTTTAGGTCTGAAGTGAGTTTCTTGTAGACAGCATATATAGGGGTCTTGTTTTTGTATCCATTCAGCTAGTCTGTGTCTTTTTTTTGGTTAATCTCATAAATTTTATTCATTGATTGGAGCATTTAATCCATTTACATTTAAAGTAATTATTGATATATATGTTCCTATTGCCATTTTATTAATTGTTTAGGGTTTGATTTTGTAGATCGTTTTTTTCTTTTGTATTTCCTGACTATATAGTCCTTTTAACATTTGTTGTAAAGCTGGTTTGGTGATACTGAATTCTCTTAATTTTTGCTTGCTGAAAAGCTTTTGATTTCTCCATCAATTTTGAATGAACCCCTTGCTGGTTAGAGTAATCTTGGTTGTAGATTTTTTCCCTTTGAATACTTTAAATATATCCTGCCATTCCCTTCTGGCCTGCAGAGTTTCTGCTGAAAGATCAGCTGTTAAACCTATGGGGTTTCCCTCATATGTTTCTGGTTCCTTTCCCTTGCTGCTTTTAGTATTCTTCCTTTGTGTTTAATCTTTGTTAGTTTGATTAGCATGTGTCTTGGTGCATTTCTTCTTGGGTTTATTCTGTATGGGACCCATTGTGGCTCTTGGAATTGATTGACTATTTCCTTTTCCATATGGGAGAATTTTTAGCTATAATCTCTTCAAAAATTTTCTAATACCTTTCTTTTTCTCTTCTTCTTCTGGAACACCTATAATTCGAATGTTGGTGCATTTAATATTGTCCCAGAAGTCCCTGAGACTATCGTCAGCTCTTTTCATTCTTTCTACTTTATTCTTCTATTTAGCTGTTATTTCCACCATTTTCCCTTCCAGCTCACTTATCTGTTCTTCTGCTTCAGATATTCTGCTATTGATTCCTTCTAGAGTATTTTTAATTTCAGGAATTGTGTTGTTTGTCTCTGTATGTTTATTCTTTAATTCTTCTTGGTCTTTGTTAATTGATTCTTGCATTTTCTCCTTTCTGTTTTCAAGGTTGTTTTTTAAAATCATCTTTACTATGATTATTCTGAATTCTTTTTCAGGTAGTTTGCCTATTTCTTCTTCATTTATTTGGACTTATGTGTTTCCAGTTTGTTCCTTCATTTGTGCAGTATTTCTCTGCCTTTTCGTTATTTTTTTAAAACTTATTTTATTTGACGTCTCCTTTTCCCAGTCTTCAAAGTTGAATTCTTTCTTCCTTTTGGTTTCTGTCTTCCTACGGTTGGTCTGGTGGTTTATGTAAGCTTCGTATGGGGTGAGATTTGTTCTTAGTTGTTTTTTTTTGTTTTTTTTTTTTCTTTTTCTTTTTCTCCTGCCTCTGATGGGCAGGGCTGAGTGAGGTGGTGATCCTGTTTGCTGATGATTGGGTTTGTATTTTTGTCTTGTTTGTTATTTGCATGAGGTGCCCTACACAGGGTGCTACTGGTAGTTGGGTGATGCCAGGTCTTGTATTTAAGTGGTTTTCTTTGTAGGAGTTCTCAATATTTGATAATCTCTAGGGTTAGCAGTTCTCTGGTAGTCTGGAGGCTTGGAGTCAGTTCTCCCACTCCAAAAGCTCAGGGCTTGATCTCTGGCCAGGAATGGAAATTTCACAGGTGGTTTGTTATGGCATTCTGTAAGATTAAAACAAATATCCAAAAACGAGAAACCAAAGATGAACCCCAGAAAAATCACAGGTACAAAATCAGGAAAATAATAAAGTAGTGGAATATACATATATACCCATAAGCAAAATCAAAAGAGTCCAACAAAAATAAAGTAATTAGGTTGACCCAGCGAACAAAGGAAACCAAAAATGATATCCACCATTTAAAACAAAACTAACTAAAGTGCCATCTGGAAAACTAAACTAAAGCAAAGTGCCAACTGACGAATAAAGCAATGAAAACAAAACTAACAAATATGATGAGAAAAAGAAAGGAAGGAAAGAAAAGAAAGAGAGAATAGATATGGAAGTTAAATAGAGATAGAAGTCGAAGGAATTCTCCAAGACAGAATACTGGAGTGGGTAGCAGTTCCTTTCTCCAAGGGATCTTCCCAACTCGGGGATAGAATCCAGGTCTCTCACATTGCAAGAGCATTCTTTACCAGTTGAACCACCAGGGAAATCCAAGAATACTGGAGTGGGTAGCCTATCCGTTCTGCAGCAGATCTTCCCAACACAGGAATTGAACTGAAATCTCCTGCATTACAGGTGGATTCTTTACCAACTGAGCTATCAGGGAAGTATAGCCTAATTTCAGGGAGCATGATCTTCCAGCTTCATTCTTCTTGCTCAAACTTGTTTTTGCCATTCAGGGTCTTTTGTATTTCCATACAAATGTTTGTTGTTGTTCTAATGCTGTGGAAGATGTCACTGGTATTTGAAAGAGATTTCATTGAGTCTGTAGATTGCCTTGGGTAGCATGATCATTTTAACAATATTGATTCTTCCAATCCAAGAACACACTAAATCTTTCCATGTTTGTGTCATCTTCAATTTCTTTCATGGGAGTCTTACAGTTTTCAGAATACAAGTCTTTTGCCTCCTTAGGCAAGTTTATTACTAGGTATTTTATTCTTTATGAAGTGATATGCCCCTTCTAGTGAGAGATCCACAGTGTGAATTTAATAAGGATCAAACACAAGTAGAAAAAAGCCATCCTCAGCCTTAATGTCTCATATAAGCTATGACCAACCTAGACAGCATATTAAAAAGCAGAGACATTACTTTGCCAACAAAAGTCCATCTAGTCAAAGCTATGGTTTTTCCAGTAGTCATGTATGGATGTGAAAGTTGGATTATAAAGATAGCTGAATGATGAAGAATTGATGCTTTTAAACTGTGGTGTTGGAGAAGACTCTTGAAAGTCCCTTGGACTGCAAGGAGGTAAAACCAGACAGTCCTAAAGGAAATCAACCCTGAAAAGTCATTGGAAGGACTGATGATGAAGCTGAAACTCCAATACTTTGGTCACCTGCTGCAAAGAGCTGACTCATTGCAAAAAGATGCTGATGCTGGGAAAGATTGAAGGCAGGAGGAGAAGGGGACAACAGAGAATGAGATGGTTGGATGGCACCACCAACTCAGTGGACATGAGTTTATGTAAACTCCAGGAGTCGGTGATGCACAGGGAAACCTGGCGTGCTGCAGTTCACAGGGTTGCAGAGTCAAACACGGCTGAGCAACTGAACTGACTGACTGATGGTCCTTTAATTAAACACCTTTTATAATTAAACACACATATGTACAAACATATGGCAAAAGAAAGCATCCCATAAAATATGATTACAAACTTTTCAGCAGTATGAAGAGATACTGATAATATTTTATGATATAAAAGTCAATAGAAATATAACCCTATTTTTCATAAAATGAAACTTATTTGTAGACAAATAATCTGGAAATAAAGGTGGATCTTGATTTTGTATAGTCTAAAGTTTATACCATGTGAGGAAGAGACCATTTTAGGAAAAGAATACAAAATGATGAACACAAAATTACCTGGGCTCCTATCAAGCCCTGGAAGGGGACCTATGGAAGTTTTATTAGCTCCATATAAATCTGTCCTTGTCTAAAAGTTTTTACCACACAATGTTAACAGGTATATATCCAAGTAGCAAGGTTACCAGTGATATTTTTTATTTCCTCTGTCCACTATTATTTTCTTAGATTTTATAGCAAAACAAATAATTACTCATTTAATAGAAAAAAAAAAGTACTTTTAAAAAGTTTTGACAAAGTACACTTCAGAGGAAGATTTGCACAGCCTGAGTAAAAGAATATTGATTTCACATGTTAGATATAATAGATTCAGGTCAAGTATTTGCTTACAACAATATCTGAAGAGATTGATTGATAGCATTTCTTAAGACAACAGACAGTTAAGAATGACTCAGTCCACCCTATAATTAGAACTAGGGATTTTAGTTTATAGTAACTGTAATAAATATGAAAAAATTCAAAAGATACAAAGTATTTCTGATGTAAAATGGTCAGTTATTCTTTAGTTCACTTTTCATCACATCCTATTTGGAATCACAAAATGATATTAGTTTTATCTAGTATTTTGAAGTCCAAACTCTTTCCCCTCTCCTCCACTTCTCTAGTCCAAGGCACTGTCAGGTCTGGCCAGGACTACTGTGTCAGTCTTGCAGTTTGATTTGGCTTGCACACTCCACCTCAGTCCATTATCCACTGGCAGCTAAAATCATCTTCTAGAAACATACACTAGATGGTGTTGCTCCTGCTTTAAACCACCATGGAGGGTTCCCTCAGGACAAGGAAGGAGATGCAAATGTGGTCTCATGGCCTTTATGGGTCTGTATGATTGGGTTTCTGCCTCCCTCACCAAGTTCACTTAGAATTCTCCCTTTACATTGAACCAGACTCATTCCCTTCCTCTGCCTTGAGCAACAAATTTCCTACTTCACTGTCTTTGCATTTACTATCCTTTCCATTTAGGAAGTTTAAGCCCCAGTTTTTCAATTGCCAAACTGCTCCATATCCTGCAGGTTTCCACTTACGTATTGTTGCCTCTGAAAGGTCTTCCCTGTCAACCTCCTAAAACTGCAGTTCCACTCATCAAGATTCCTTAATTTCTAAATATTAATAGGTGTTCCCCCTTAGAGGCAGAATTACAGATTCTTTCTTCTCTCTACATTTTTTATTTACCGAATTTTTGGAAAGCAGTAGAATAGGAAAGACTAGAGATTTCTTTAAGAAAATTGGAGATACCAAGGGAATATTTTATTCAAAGACAGGCAAGATAATGGACAAAAATTGCAAGGACCTAGCACAAGCAAAAAAGATTAAGATAAGATGGCAAGAATACACAGAAGAACTTAATGACCCAGATAACCACGATGGTGCAGTCACTCACCTAGAGCCAGACATCCTGGGGTATAATGTCAAGGAGCCATTAGGAAACATTACCACAAACAAAGCTAGTGGAGGAGATGGAATTCCAGCTGAGCTATTTCAAATCCTAAAAGATGATGATGTTAAAGTGCTGCACTCAATATGCCAGCAAATTTGGAAAACTCAGCCGTGGCCACAGGACTGGAAAAGGTCCGTTTTCTTTCCAATCCCAAAGAAAGGCAATGCCTAAGAATGTTCAGGTTGCCATACAATGGCACTCATTTCACATTATAGCAAGGTAATGCTCAAAATCCTTCAAGCTAGTCTTCAGCAGTATGTGAATAAAGAACTTCCAGATGTTTAAGCTAGATTTAGAAAAGGCGGAGGAACCAGAGAACAAACTCCCAACATCTGTTGGCTCATAAAAACAAGAGAATTCCAGAAAAAAATTCTGCTTCATTGATTATGCTAAAGCCTTTGACTGTGTGGATCACAACAAACTGTGGAAAATTCTTCAAGAGATGGGAATAACAAACCACCTTACCAGTCTCTTGAGAAACCTGTATGGAGATCAAGAAGCAACAGTTAGAACCAGACATAGAACAAAGGACTGGTTCCAAACTGAGAAAGGAGTATGTAAAAGCTGTATATTGTCACCCTGGTTATTTAACTTGTATGCAGAGTACATTATGCGAAATGCTGGACTGGATGAAGCACAATCTGGGATCAAGATTACTGAGAGAAATATCAATAACCTCAGATATGCAGATAACAACACCCTTATGGCTGAAAGCAAAGAGGAACAAAAGAGCCTCTTGATGAAGGTGAAAGAGGAGTGAAAAGGCTGGCTTGATATTCAACATTCAGAAAACTAAGATCATGGCATCTGTTCCCTTGCTTCATGGCAAATAGATGGGGAAAAAATGGAAACAGTAACAGATTTTATTTTCTGGGCCCCAAAATCACTGCAGATGGGGACTTTAGCCATGATATTAAAAGATGCTTGCTCCTTGGAAGAAAAGCTATGACCAACCTAGACAACATATTAAAAACCAGAGACATCACTCTGCCATCAAAAGTCCATGTAGCCAAAGTTATGGTTTTCCAGTAGTCATGTGAAAGCTGGACCATAAAGAAAGCTGAGCAGTGAAGAATTTATGCTTTACAACTGTGATGTTGGAGAAGACTCTTGAGAGTCCCTTGGACTGAGAGGAGATCAAACCAATCAATCCTAAGGAAATCAACCCTGAATATTCACTGGAGGGACTGATGATGAAGCTGCAGCTCCAGTATTTTGGCCACCTTATGCAAACAGCCAACCCATTGGAAAAGACCCTAATGCTGGGAAAAATAGAAGGGAGGAGGAAAAGGGAGCAACAGAGGATGAGATGTTTAGATGGCATCATTGACTCAATCGACATGAGTCTGAACAACCCCCAGGAGATGGTGAAAGACAGTGAAGCCTGATGTGCTGCAGCCCATGGGGTCACAAAGTGTTGGGCACAACTGAGCGACTGAACCACATGCAGACTACATCATGCAAAATGCCAGGCTGTATGAAGCACAAGCTTGAATCAAGATAGCCGGGAAAAATATCAACAATCAGATACGCAGGTGATATCACTTTAATGGCAGAAAGTGAAGAGGAACTAAACAGCCTCTTGATGAAAGCGAAAGAGACTAAAAACGCTGGCTTGTAGTAACTTTGGGCAGCCTGTATATTGGAGCTCAGGGCTGTGTTCCTGTGTTGCTGGAGAATTTGCATAGTATTATCTCAAGAGGTTGATTGAATGTAAATAATAAATTGAAGTCAGACTATTAAAAAAATAAAAAATAAATAAAAATAAAAACGCTGGCTTAAATCTCAGCATTCAAAAAACAAAGAGCATGGCATCCCGTCCTATCACTTCATGGGAAATACATAGGCAAAATGTGGAAATAGTGTCAGATTTCATTTTCTTGGGCTCCAAAATCACTTTGGATGGTGACTGCACCCAAAAAATTAAAAGACACTTGCTCCTTGGAAGAATGAAAGTATTAGTCGCTCAGCTGTGTGTCACTCTTTGTGGCCCCATAATCTGTATGTGTAATTCTCCAGGTAAAAATACTGGAGTGGGTTGCCATTCCCTTCTCCAGGGGATCTTCCCAATTCAGGGATCAAACCTGGGTCTCCTGCATTGTAGGCAGATTCTTTACCATTTGAACTACCAGGGAAGCCTTAGAAGAATAGCTATGACAAACCTACTGAAATGAAAGTTGCTCAGTCATGTCCAACTCTTTGTGATCCCATGGACTGTAGTACATAGGGATTCTCAAGGCCAGAATACTGGAGTGGGTAGCCTTTCCCTTCTCCAGGGATGACAAATCTAGACAGTGTATTAAAAAGCAGAGACATCATTATGCCGACAAAGGTCCATACAGCCCATGCTATGGTCTTTCCAGTATTCATGTAGGGATGTAAGTGGACTATAAAGAAGGCTGAGCACCAAAGATTTGATGCTTTCAAATTGTGGTACTGGAAAAGACTCCTGAGGGTCCCTTGATCTGCAAGGAGATCAAGCAAGTCAATTCTAAAGGAAATCAACCCTAAATATTCATTGGGAGGACTGGGGCTGAAGCTGAAGCTCCAATACTTTGGCTACCTGATGCAATAAGCCGCCACATTGGAAAAAACTCTGATGCCCAGAAAGTTTGGGGGCAAGAAGAGATAGTGGCTACAGAGGATAAGATGGCTTAATGGCATCACTGACTCAAAGGACATGAGTTTGAACAAACTCCAGGAGATAGTGAAGGACAAGGAAGCCTGGTATGCTGCAGTTCATGGGGTCACAAAGTGTTGGACATGACTTCGCAACTGAACAACCACAACAATAACAAATTGGTGCAGCCAACTTGGAAAACAATATGAAAACTCCTCAAAATATTGAAAATAGAATTGCCATATGATCCAGCAATTTCACTTCTGAGTATTCACCCAAAGAAGATGAAAATACTAATTCAATAAGATATATGTCTCTTTTGCAAGAAACAAAAGAGACCATAGCAAAAATCAACAAAGCCAAAAGCTGGTTCTTTGAGATAATAAATAAAATTGACAAACCATTAGCCAGACTCATCAAGAAACAAAGGGAGAAAAATCAAATCAATAAAATTAGAAATGAAAATGGAGAGATCACAACAGACAACACAGAAATACAAATGTTCATAAGAGACTACTATCAACAATTATATGCCAATAAAATGGACAACTTGGAAGAAATGGACAAATTCTTAGAAAAGTACAACTTTCCAAAACTGAACCAGGAAGAAATAGAAAATCTTAACAGACCCATCACAAGCATGGAAATTGAAACTGTAATCATAAATCTTCCAGCAAACAAAAGCCCAGGTCCAGACGGCTTCACAGCTGAATTCTACCAAAAATTTAGAGAAGAGCTAACACCTATCCTACTCAAACTCTTCCAGAAAATTGCAGAGGAAGGTAAACTTCCAAACTCATTCTATGAGGCCACCATCACCCTAATAACAAAACCTGACAAATATTCCACAAAAAAAGAAAATTATAGGCCAATATCACTGATGAACATAGATGCAAAAATCCTTAACAAAATTTTAGCAATCAGAATCCAACAACACATTAAAAAGATCATACATCCTGACCAAGTGGTCTTTATCCCAGGGATGCAAGGATTCTTCAATATCTTCAAAGCAATCAAGTAATACACCACATTAACAAATTAAAAATAAAAGCCATCGAACCTGGACTGGCATCTCGTTTCATACATGATATTTTACATGTTTCAATGCCATTCTCCCAAATCTTCCCACCCTCTCCCTCTCCCTCTCCCACAGAGTCCATAAGACTATTCTATGAATCAGTGTCTCTATTGCTGTCTCATACACAGGGTTATTGTTACCATCTTTCTAAATTCCATATATATGCGTTAGTATACTGTATTGGTGTTTTTCTTTCTGGCTTACTTCACTCTGTATAATAGGCTCCAGTTTCATCCACCTCATGAGAACTGATTCAAATGTATTCTTTTTAATGGCTGAGTAATACTCCATTGTGTATATGTACCATAGTTTCTTATCCATTCATCTGCTGGTGGACATCACGAGATGCCAGTCCAGGTTTGATGCACGATACTGGATGCTTGGGGCTAGTGCACTGGGACGACCCAGAGGGATGGTATGGGGAGGGACGAGGGAGGAGGGTTCAGGATGCGGAACACATGTATACCTGTGGCGGATTCATTTTGATATTTGGCAAAACTAATACAATTATGTAAAGTTTAAAAATAAAATAAAATTTAAAAAAAATAAATAAAAATAAAAGCCATATAATTATCTCAATAGATGCAGAGAAAGCCTTTGACAAAATTCAACATCCATTTATGATTTAAAAAAAACCCTCCAGAAAGCAGTAATAGAAGGAACATACCTCAACACAATAAAAGCTATATATGACAAACCCACAGCAAACATTATCCTCAATGGTGAAAAATTGAAAACATTTCCCCTAAAGTCAGGAACAAGACAAGGGGGCTCACTTTCACCACTACTATTCAACATAGTTTTGGAAGTTTTGGCCACAGCAATCAGAGCAGAAAAAGAAATAAAAGGAATCCAAATTGGAAAAGAAGAAGTAAAACTCTCACTGTTTGCAGATGACATGATCCTCTATGTAGAAAACTCTAAAGACTCCACCAGAAAATTACGAGAGCTAATCAATGAATATAGTAAAGTTGCAGGATATAAAATCAACACACAGAAATCCCTTGCATTCCTATACACTAATAATGAGAAAATAGAAAGAGAAATTAAGGAAACAATTCCATTCACCATTGCAACAAAAAGAATAAAATACTTAGAAATATATCTACCTAAAGAAACTAAAGACCTATATATAGAAAACTATAAAACACTGGTGAAAGAAATCAAAGAGGACACTAATAGATGGAGAAATATACCGTGTTCATGGATCGGATGAATCAATATAGTGAAAATGAGTATACTACCCAAAGCAATCTATAGATTCAATGCACTCCCTATCCAGCTACCAACAGTATTTTTCACAGAGCTAGAACAAATAATTTAACAATTTGTATGGAAATACAAAAAACTTTGCATAGCCAAAGCAATTTTGAGAAAGAAAAATGGAACTGGAGGAATCAACCTGCCAGACTTCAGGCTCTACTACAAAGCCACAGTCATCAAGACAGTATGGTACTGGCACAAAGACAGAAATATAGATCAATGGAACAAAATAGAAAGCCCAGAGATAAACCCACGCACCTATGGACACCTTATCTTTGACAAAGGGGGCAAGAACATACAATGGATTAAACACAATCTCTTTAACAAGTGGTGCTGGGAAATCTGGTCAACCACTTGTAAAAGAATGAAACTAGAACACTTTCTAACACCATACACAAAAATAAACTCAAAATGGATTAAGGATCTAAACATAAGACCAGAAACCATAAAACTCTAAGAGGAGAACATAGGCAAAACACTCTCCGACATACATCACAGCAGGATCCTCTATGACCCACCTCCCAGAATATTGGAAATAAAAGCAAAAATAAACAATGGGACCTAATTAAAATTAAAAGCTTCTCCACCACAAAGGAAACTGTAAGCAAGGTGAAAAGATAGCCTTCAGATTGGGAGAAAAGAATAGCAAATGAAGCAACTGACAAAGGATTAATCTCAAAAATATACAAGCAACTCCTGCAGCTCAATTCCAGAAAAATAAATGACCCAATCAAAATATGGGCCAAAGAACTAAACACACATTTCTCCAAAGAAGACATACAGATGGCTAACAAACACATGAAAAGATGCTCAACATCACTCAATATCAGAGAATTGCAAATCAAAACCACATGCCAGTGTGAATGGCTGCTATTTCACACCAGTCAGAATGGCTGCAATCCAAAAGTCTACAAGCAATAAATGCTGGAGAGGGTGTGGAGAAAAGGGAACCCTCCTACACCATTGGTGAGAATGCAAACTAGTACAGCCACTATGGAGAACAGTGCGGAGATTCCTTAAAAGACTGGATATAGAACTGCCATACAACCCAGCAATCCCACTGCTGGGCATACACACCGAGAAACCAGAATTGAAAGAGACACATGTACCCCAATGTTCATCGCAGCACTGTTTGTAATAGACAGGACATGGAAGCAACCTAGATGTCCATCAGCAGATGAATGGATAAAGAAAGCTGTGGTACATATACACAATGGAGTATTAGCCATTAAAAAGAATACATTTGAATCAGTTCTAATGAGGTGGATGAAACTGGAGCCTATTATACAGAGTGAAGTAAGCCAGAAAGAAAAACACCAGTAGAGTATACTAATGCATATATATGAAACTTAGAAAGATGGTAATAATAACCCTGTATGCGAGGCAGCAAAAGACACATAGATGTATAGAACAGTCTTTTGGACTCTGTGGAAGAGGGAGAGCTTGGGATGATTTGGGAGAATGGCATTGAAACATGTATAATATCATATGTGAAATGAATAACCAATCCAGATTTGATGCATGATACAGGATGACCCAGAGAGATGGTATGGGGAGGGAGGAGGAGGAGGGTTCAGGATGGGGAACACGTGTACACCTGTGGCGGATTCATGTTGATGTATGGCAAAACCAATACAATATTGTAAAGTAATTAGCCTTCAATTAAAATAAATAAATTTATATTAAATAAAATGAGATATATGTCCACACATATTCATTGTAGCAGTATTAACAATAGCCAAGATGTGGAAACAACCTAAGTGTCTGTTAATTAGTGAATAGATAAAGATACACACACACAAACATGAATATTCTCATCTGTAAAAAAATTAAATCTTACCATTTGCAGCAACATGGGTGGATCTAGAATATATTTTGCTAAGTGAAATAAGTCACAGAAAGGAAGGCAAATACTGTATAATCTCTCTTATATGTGGAATCTAAAAAGCAAAAGAAACAAAACAAATAAAAATGAACTCATAAGTACAGAGAACAAAAGGGTGGTTGGCAAAGGGTAGGATATGAGAAATAGGTAAAGGGGATTAAGAAGTACAAACCTTTAGTAATAAATAAGCCAAAGAAATATAATATACTACATAAGAAATAGGAATATTACTTTAATAACTTTGCATGGGGATAGTTGCTTAATAGACTTATGGTGGTCATTTCATAACATATACAAATCACAAAGCAGTGTACCTGAAATGACATAATATTGTATATAATGCTATTTCAATTTTTTTATTTATTAAGGAATTAAAATCAGTAACATACAAACAGTGGTTTCAGTATAGGAAAGAAAAGAATGTAGTCACACACGAGACCAAGGTTTAAGCCCAACTGACTGAGAAATGGTGACTATTCCTTTAACAACACTACACATGCCAAAGAACTGACCTGATTTGTGAGAAGAGATGCAAACGGGATGTCTAGGAGGTCACTGGAGAACAGGAAGCCGGCTGTGAGGAACCAGAGCTTAGGAGGGAAATGAAGGCTGCAGCGAAAGGGAAGTTGAAGTGGATCCTGTTATTGAGAAAGAAATCACAGAGAAAGAAAAGACAGCTTCCCAACTTGACAAAGCTCTCTAGAAAGATACCAGAAGCTTGAAAAAGGCAGCACAGGAGATTGAACGGAATCCTCTAGAAACACACATCCATCCTCCCCTTTCAAAAGTGCAAATTACCAACAAGAAAGAACAGCAAGTTCAACATTAGGTTCTTGTCTTCACCATTCTTCTCTTCTTGCAATAATTATGAGGCACCTGTCATTACTACACAGCCTTAAATGGCATCTGATTTTCAATGTATTGACAGTAGAAATGGCTGTCATCTTGCATCCAGTTAAGAGGGTCACTGGCAGTAGACTTCATGGGCAGCAATCCAGTCAGTTCACAGGGTAAAACAAGCACCATGGCTTTGATCTGGAGCATACTGGAAATTCTTCATAACATACTGCTTCTACAAACTCATAGGAGGTATGTCATCACTTTCTTTTGTTTTTATGTCTTCCACTGAGACCCAGTTTTGGCCTGAAATACTCACTCAAAGAAGCATCTAATGTGATAATGCTGGAACGCTGCAGGCTTGATTTGCATGGCAGTATTTTATGAGATGTAAGTGAAAGATAGCAGGGCCCAATCAATAATTGTGTTTGTCCTATTCAATCAATGAAAGATTTAAAAACCTATAATGCTAACTACAGAAAGGAATGTATTTCTTCATATAATTCAAGTCACATGACTTATAAGTGGAGACAAGTAGTCTGATATATATATATATATATATATATACACACACACACACATATATACTTTCCTGCACACATGTGCATGCACGCACACACACACACACACACACACAATCACACACAATACACATCACACAATCAAGACTAATTGTAGAAGAAAAATGTCTGTCTTTCTAGGGAGGCATGCCCAAACCTGACATTTTCTACTTCAAGAGGAAATCATGGCAGTTTCCACTTATACTATTTCTTCAACAGCAATATATGCACATACATACAAGAAGGCAACGTGGCCCTAGGGGTTTTCCCTGGTTGTAACTAACCCATATAGTACTTCTGAAATGGATTCAGATAAAAGTAACTACTAAATCAAGTGAAGACACACACACATACACACGCACAAACACAAACAAAGTGTTAATGGAAAAAGACCATAAGGGATTGCAATATCAGCAAAGAGCCTCACCAAGAAACCCACAGACCAATGAACATTTCTGAAGCAGCAGTTAGCCTAGATTTGGTTTCCATGGCAATAAATTCAAAAGAGAGGGCTACTACTGCCTGTTGAAGAGAAGAGTCAGAAATCAGTAAAATATTCTTTTAAAAATTGCCAAAACCAATCACAGTGGCACTCACCACTGTCAAAAATAACTGCTTAATGAGATTGTGGCTTTCAATCCTGATTAAAAATAACAAGAGGAGAATTTTACAAAGTCTCCAAATTGTATGGTGATTTTATGCTAAACCCCAATAGTGAAAGAAAGTGTTAGTGGCTCAGTCGTGTCCAACTCTTTGCGACCCCATGGACTATATAGCCTGCCAGGCTCCTCTGTCCATGGGATTCTCCAGGTAAGAATACTGGAGTGGGTTACCATGCCCTTCTCCAGGGGATCTTACCAACCTAGGGATCGAATTTGCATCTCCTATGTCTCCCGCATTGCATGCAGATTCTTTACCATCTGAGCCACCAGGGAAGCCCAGTAGATCTACATGAATAACCATCAGATGATTCAGGGCCTACTCCAAGTAGTGTGCCTGAATTTGGACACTTTGGACAGTGTTTAGCAAGCACCAGAGGGGTTGCAACAATAGGGTCACCTATGGATGTGGCCTTTAGAATGTCAATATCTTACTGTAAACTCTAACATAACTACATGTGCAAAGTAAGCCTGCATTCAGAGAAAGTGGTG
The DNA here is from genome assembly GCF_032452875.1 of Bos javanicus. NCBI lineage: Eukaryota > Metazoa > Chordata > Mammalia > Artiodactyla > Bovidae > Bos > Bos javanicus. The sequence goes on along the minus strand of NC_083882.1, from coordinate 19,029,986 downwards.
ATAATTATTTGTTATTAACTGTACCATTCATTCAGGCTTCAGTGATTCACTTCACACTTGGTCTGTGTCAGGCAAACTGTTGGGCACTAAGTACTTAAAGTTGGAAAAGAAATAACCTTTCTCTCAAGGATTTTAACATCTACCAGGGAGGCACACCCATAAAACAATGACTGCTGCTGCTGCTAAGTTGCTTCAGTTGTGTCCGACTCTGTGCGACCCCATAGACACCAGCCCACCAAAAATAAGACAAATGCCCAAAAGAGAGGTATGAATCTTTCAATGGCTTATGAGAAAGTCACTGTAGTTATTGTTTAGTCCCTCAGTCATGTCTGACTCTTTGCAACTTCATGGACTGTGAGCACATCAGGCTTCCCTATCTCTTACTATTTCCCTATCTTTTACTACTTTTAGAGTTTGCTCAACCTCATGTCCACTGAGTCAATGATGCCATCCAACCAACTCATCCTCTGTTGCCCACTTCTCCTCTTGCCCTGAATCTTACCCAGTGTTAAGGTCTTTTTCAAAGACTCGGCTTTTTGTATCAGGTGGCCAAAGTAGTGGAGCTTCAGCATTAGTTCCTTCAATGAATACTCAGAGTTGATTACCTTTAGGATTGACTGGTTTGATTTCCTTGCTGTCCAAGGGACTCAAGAGTCTTCTCCAGCACCACAGTTCAAAAGCATCAATTCTTCAGCACTTAGCCTACTTAATGGTTCAACTCTCACATCCATACATAACTACTGGAAAAACCATAGTTTTGACTATATGGACCTCTGTTGGCAAACTGATGTCAATGCTTTGTAATATACTATCTAGGTTTGTCATAACATTTCTTCCAAGAAGCAAGCATCTTTAATTTCATGGCTGCAGTCACAATCTACAGTGATTTTGGAGCCCAAGAAAATAAGGTCTGTCACTGTATCCATTTTTCTTCATCTATTTGCCATGAAGTGATAGGACTGGAAGCCATGACCTTAGTTTTTTGGATGTTGAATGTCAAGCCAGCCTTTTCACTTTCCTCTTTTACCTTCATCAAGAGGTGCTTTGGTTCTTCTTCGCTTTCTTCTATAAAGATAGTGTTATCTGCATACCTGAAACCTTAAATATTGATATTTCTCCTGGCAATCTTGATCCCTGCTTGTGAGTCATCCAGCCCAGCATTTAGCATGTACTCTGCATACAAGTTAAATAAACAGGGTGACAATATGCAACCTTGATGCACTCCTTTCCTTGTTTGAACCAGTTCGTTGTTCCATGTCAGTTTTAACTGTTGCTTCTTGAACTGCATACAGGTTTCTCAGGAGACAGATAAGGTGGTCTGGTATTTTCTTTAAGAATTTTCCACAGTTTGTTTTGATCCACACAGTCAAATACTTTAGCGTAGTGAATGAAGCAGAAGTAGATGTTTTTCTGGAACTCTCTTGCTCTTTCTATGATCCAGCGGACGTTGGCAATTTGATCTCTGGTTCCGCTGCATTTTCTCAATCCAAGTTATGCATCTGGAAGCTTTCACTTCACGTATTGTTGAAGCCTAGCTTGAAGGATTTTGAGCATTACCTTGCTAGTATGTGAAATGAGTGTCATTGTGTGGTAATTTGAACATTCTTTGGCATTGCGCTTATTTGGGATTGGAATGAAAACTGACCGTTTCCAGTCCTGATAAAGGACCTTAGGATAAAGTCAGAACTTCCCACGGCTTCATTGCCCTCTGCCAGCTCTTTAGTCTCATCTGCCCTGACTCACTCGACTCTCTGTTCCAGCCATTGCTGGTCTTCCTGAGCTCTCTGTTGCCTCCAGTTTTTCTACATGTTTTCCCTCTACCTAGTGATCTTTCCCTGTCCCTTCATCAGGCTACTCCTAGTGATCCCTTAGGTATCAGTGTAAGCCTCACTTCCAAGAACTGCTTTTATCATATCTTTTTATCACATTTTCTTATGGTCCAATATTCTTCCTCTGGACTTTCCTGAAGGCTCATATGGTAAAGAAGCTGTCTACAATGTGAGAGACCTGGATTCAATCTCTCGGTTGGAAAGATCCCCTGGAGAAGGAAATGGCAACCCACTCCAGTATTCTTGTCTGGAGAATCCCATGGACAGAGAAGCCAGGAGGGCTACAGTCCATGGGTTCGCAAAGAGTCACACATGAGTGAACCACTGACACAAACATTCTTCATCTATCATAATTTGTACTTGGGTGGGTTTAGTTTCTGACTAAACTCAGTGATAGATGTGATCAGTTCTTACAGGTTACCTCACATCCCCAGTTGTCATTGTAAGCCCTAAGTGCCCAGAGGGATGATACGAGGACAGAGGAGGGAGGGGCTTTCAGGATGGGGAACATGTGTATGCCTGTGGCGGACTCATGTTGATGTATGACAAAATCAATACAATATTGTAAAGTAAAAAAAAAAAAAAAGCAAAAGATTTCTTACCCCAAAAAATTCAAATGTTTATTGAATGAATGAAATTGCTCAGGAATAGGTGATTACAAAAAAATCTAATTCATATAACTGGCCTGACCCTAGGTGTGGGTATTTACTGTGATAAATGGCAACCCACTCCAGTGTTCTTGCCTGGAGAATCCCAGGGACAGGGGAGCCTGGTTGGCTGCCATCTATGGGGTCGCACAGAGTCAGACACGACTGAAGCGACTTAGCAGAAGCAGCAGCAGCAATATAACTAAATAGATTACAAATTAATATGAAAAGCTTTATAGAATTCAGAAATTTCTACAGTTCTGGTTCAGTATTTGATTAAGTCATACCTTATCCAGCAAAAGAGTACCTGAAACATCAAACTGACTTAGTAAGAACCAGAGTAAAAACATATACATTTAGACTGCAGATATTTGGAATTCAGCTCATTGAGTTGAAGCTTGCATGCTTTCTCTAATTATTAATAGAAAGGCTTGCTAAGCAGATGGTGGGTATGTTGAGTGAGTCACTCATGAGGTGTAAGCAGAACACAGTAGGTATAAGCTGAACACACTAGGTGTATTTTGAAATGTGGTAGACAGAACACTCAACCAAGAGTCAGAAGAACTCATTCTTTGACAAAATCTGACACTAACAAGCTCTCATTGACCTTTCTGTGCTCCAGATTCATTATCTATAAATTGAGGTCTGACTCTATGGCCTTCATAATACATCCAGTCTGACACTTCCCTGAGTCTGTGAAAACACAGCCAATTCCATACAAATAATCAATAGGTTAATTATTTCAGCAAACCAAATCTTCAAGGGCCTTTAACACAATAAATGTGTTCTGAAGGGGTATTGTTGCAATATTACTACATTTCATTAAAAATGAAATATTAATTATGTAAATATTCACTGATTTTCACTACATCTCCCTAGACTAGCTCAGATTAGGAACTTTTGTTGAATATGATAACTGGAATAAATTCATGAACCTTATAAAAGTTGGGCACAAGGGAATCATTCTCACAAATATACTACATCTCATCTCTGCAGATTCAGGGTGGATGGAAAGAAATAGACACAACAGGATCAGTCTAAGCAGCAACATCAAGGATGAAAGCTCCTACTATTTGTCTTCTGATCATAAACTGGTTCACCACTACAGAACCCCATGCCAAGACAGACAATAACTTTCAAAATAATTTAATCTACCCAAGAAACTAATCTTAATAAAAATAAAGAATATCTTCGCCAAAACAAATAATAAAAATATTAAGTACATCATCTCAAAAATGAACACCAGCTAAAATATAAGTGCAATAAAAAGCAGAGACATTACTTTGACAAAGTTATGTACATAGTTTGTACATAAGTATGTACTAAGTTATGACTACATAACTTAGTCAAAGTTATGTAGTCATGTGTGGATGTTAGAGTTGAACTATAAAGAAATTTGAGTGCCGAAATATTGATGCTTTTGAACTGTGGTGTTGGAGAAGGCTCTTGAGAGTCCCTTGGACTGCAAGGAGATCCAACCAGCCAATCCTAAAGGAAATCAGTCCTGAATATTCATTGGAAGGACTGATGCTGAAGCTGAAACTCCAATATTTTGGCAACCTGATACAAAGAACTGACTGCTTGGAAAAGACCCTGATGCTGGGAGGGATTGGGGGCAGGAGGAGAAGGGGATGACAGAGGATGGCATCACCAACTCAATGGACATGAGTTTGAGCAAGCTCCAAGATTTGGTGATGGACAGAGAAACCTGGAGTGCTGCAGACCATGCGGTCGCAAAAAGTCGGACACAACTGGGCAACTGAACTGAACGGAATAAAATCGCTTCAAATTATGAATAAAAAGAATAAATCAGCCCATCAGTTAGGCAACTGAGATCATTAAATGTTCCTTGATGAGGTCATTCAGTTTTTGTTTTTCTTTTTTCTACATCATTAGTATATGGACACATACAATTCTCACGGTTTTCTCCTGCTAGTCTAATTACCCTTGAATACACAGTTCTGTTTTCAATCAGCATATATATTGAAAAATGTAAAACAGAAACACATTTCTAGAGAAAATATTTCCTCCCTTTCTTCCTTCTCTCTCTTCCTTCTTTTGTTCTTCATAAAAACAGCACTATTTGGTGTTGATTGTATCACTAGAAGAATTTAAGTTTCCAAGGGGGAGCATATTTTTCTAGGTAGAAAACAGGTCCTGACCTTGAAACACAATCCGTTTCAGAGACAAATCAAATACAAGAAACAATTAGAAATTACAAGGATATGCAAGAATGAGAATTCAGTGTAATCTGTACATAAATGTGCTGAAAAATAAAGTTATCTTTGAGAGTAGAGTCAGTCTTGGAGATTGCCCTGAAAAAGATGGTATTTGAACTAGATTTTAAACAATTGGTTGGAATTGTTATGCTAGAACATAAGGAAGTGCTCAAAAAAAAAAAAAAAAGGAAGGGGTGGAGGGAAGTGGTGGATATCACAAGGATATACAGAGATACTGAGTTAAAAAGTTAAAACTCAACACTCAAAAACCTAAGATCATGGCATCCAGTCCCATCACTTCATGGCAAATAGATGAGGAAAAGTGGAAACAGTGACAGATTTTATTTTCCTGGGCTCCAAAATCACTGCAGACCATGACTGTAGCCATGAAATTAAAAGACACTTGCTCCTTGTGAGAGAGTCATTTCCTAGGCAGGTTGATAGGGAGTCTAGGGGTCCCCAAAGAGAGAGGGGTCTGGAATTCTCAAGGAGGAAAAAAGGACAAACTTTTTTTCTTTCTCCACATTCCTTAGGATTATATACCAATAATGTATCCTGCCTAAGGACAGTCTTTGGATTCAACCTTCTGTTATTTTAAAAAGTTAATTATGGGAGTATACCTGGTCTTTACAAGGATGTATCTTGCCTGAGGACAGTGTTATCTTAAAATGTAAATTATGGGAGTAGGTCGGAGGAGGTCTTTACAACCTCCAGACATTCTTTGGATTATATAACCTCATTATTAACACTAGCAAACGGGTACTCTTTCTGCCCCCTTCTGATGCCTATGTCAGAAGCTTTCTCTATCTCCTTTATACTTTAATAAAACTTTACTACACAAAAGCTCTGAGCGATCAAGCCTCGTCTCTGGCCCCGGATTGAATTCTTCTCCTCCGGGGGCCAAGAATCCCGGCGTATTCGCATGATTCAACAACAACCTTTCACTTGGAAGAAAAGCTATGACAATTCTAGTCAGCATATTAAAAAGCAAAGACACCACTTGGCTGACAAAGATCTGTATAGTCAAAGCTATGGTTTTCCCAGTAGTCATGTGAGAGCTGGACCATAAAGAAGGCTGAGTGCCAAAGAATTGATACTTTCAAATTGTAGTGCTGGACAAGATTCCTGAGAGTCCCTTGAACAGCAAGGAGACTAAACTAGTCAATCCTGACGGAAATCAACCTTAAATATTCACTGAAAGGACTGATGCTGAGGCTGAAGCTACAATACTTTGGCCACCTAATGTGAAGAGTCAATTCACTGGAAAAGACCCTGAAGCTAGGGAATACTGAGGGGAGGAGGAGAAGGGAGTGACAGAGGATGAAATGGTTGGATGACATCACTGACTCAATGGAAATGAGTTTGAGCGAACTCAAGGAGATAGAGAAGGACAGGGAAGTCTGGTGTGCTAAAGTCTGGTGTGCTACAGTCTGAGGGTTGCAAAGAGTCAGATATGACTTAACAACTGAACAACAGCAACAATACAGGGATACTATAGCCAGCTTGAAGGAAGTTCCACTGGTCAAATCCAGACAATTTCAGCTTCAAAAAAAATTAAGTTCAGTAATAAATAATAAACAATTGAAAAATAGAAATTCATGAGCCTATATAGCTAGTAATTAAATAATCAAATAACTACTTACAGTAGAATGGCAAAGGCCAACTGGTAAATGTACAAAGAATATTGTTACTGGAGTGGAAAAATCATTATTTTGTAGTTGTTGTGGTAAAGACTAGATCAGGCAAAAATTGTCAGTGCATTCTAGTTCAAGCCCCTTCATGGATCTCTGCCTTGTCATGTTGAAGGGGTTTGTGTAACTGACGAAGCTATGAGCCATGCTGTGTATGGCCACCCAAGACAGAGGGGTCATAGTGGAGAGTTCTGACAAAATGTGATCCACTGGAGGAGGAAATGGCACACCACCTCAGTATACTTGCCATGAGAACCTCATGAACTGTATAAAAGGACAAAAAAACTTTTATACCTAAAGATGAGTCCCCCAGATCTGAAGATGCCCAATATGCTACTGGGGAAGAACAGAGGGGAACTACTAATAGCCACAGAAAGCATGAAGAGGCTGGGCCAAAGTGGAAATGATGCTCAGTTGTGGATGTGTCTGGTAATGAAAGTAAAATCTGATTCTTCAAAGAACAGTATTGCATAGAATCATGAATCGAGGGAAATTGGACATGGTCTAGCAGGAGATGGTAAAAATAAACATCAACACCTTAGGAATCAGTGAACTAAAATAGATGGGAATGGATGAATTTAATTCAAATAACCATTATGTCTACTACTGTGGGCAAGAATCCCTTAGAAGAAATGGAGCAGCCCTAAAAACGGAACAAAAGAATCCAAAATGCAGCACTTGGGTGCAACCTCAAAAATGACAGAATGATCTCAGTTTGTTTCCAAGGGAAACACCACAGTAATCCAAGTCTATGCTCCACCCATCCATACTGAAGAAGCTGAAGTTGATCAGTTCTATGAAGACCTAGAAGACCTCCTAGAACTAAGACCAAATATATATATATATATTCTATCCATCTTTGGGGATTAGAATGGAAAGTAGAAAACCAAGAGATACCTCGAGTAACAGGCAAGTTTGGCTTTGGAGAACAAAATGAAGCAGGGCAAAGACTAACTGAATTATGCCAAGAGAGTGCATTGGTCATAGCAAATACTTTTTTCAACAACACAAGAGATGACTTTACACGTGGACATCACCAAATGGCCAATACCCAAATCAAATTCCTTACATTCTTTGTAGCCAAAGATAGAGAAGCTGTATACAGTCAGCAAAAACAAGACCTGGAGCTGACTGTGGCTCAGATCATCAGTTTCAAAAAGCAAAATTCAGGCTTAAACTAAAGAAAGTGGGGGAAACCACTAGGCCAGCTAGGTACAACTTAAATCAAATCCCCTATAAATATGCAGTGGTGGTAACAAATAGATTCAAAGGATTAGAACTTGTAAGTGGTGTGCCTGAAGAACTTTGTACAGAGGTCCATAATATTGTACAGGAGGCAGAAAATGAACACTCCCAAAGGCAAAGAAAAACAAAAAGGCAAAGTGGTTGTCTGAGGAGGCCTTACAAATTAAAGAAAGAATAGAAGTGAAAAGCAAGGGAGAAAGGGAAAGGTATATCCAACTAAATTCAGATTTTCAAAGAACAGCACAGAGAGACAAGAAGGCCTTCTTCAATGAACAGTGTGTAAAACTAGAAGGACATAACAGAAGGAGAAAGCCTAGAGATCTCTTCAGGAAAATTGGAAATATCAAAGGAGCATTTTGCCCAAAGATGGGCACAATTAAAGACATAAATGGTAGAGACCTACTAGATGCTGGAGAAATCAAGAAGAGAGGGAAGGAAGACATGGAAGAACTGTACAAAAAAGATCCAAATGAACTGGACTACTATGATGCTGTTGTCAGCCACCCAGAGCTAGACATCCGGAGAGTGAAGTGTGCCTTAGGAAGCACTGCTATTAATAAAGCTAGTGGATGTGATGGAATTCCAGTAGAACTATTCAAAACCATAAAGGACGATGCCATCAAGGTGTTGTATTCAATATGTCAGCAAATCTGGAAGACCCAACAGTAGCCATAGGACTGGAAAAGGTCAATCCTCATCCCAATTCCCAAGAAGGGTAGTACTAAAGAATGTGCTAACCATTGGACAGTTGCACTCATCTCTCATGCTAGTAAGATCATGCTTAAAATCTTGCATGCTAGGCTTCAGCATTATATGAACCAAGAACTTCCAGATGTTCAAGTTGGGTTTAGAAAAGGAAGAGGAACCAGAGATCAATTTTCCAACTTTCACTGAATCATAGAGAAAGCTAGGAAATTCCAGAAAAACATCTACCTTTGTTTCATTGACAGTGCCAAAGCCTTTGACTGTGTGGATCATAATAAATCTCGGAAAGCTCTTAAAGAGATGGAAACACCATACCATCTTACCTGTCTTCTGAGAAACCTGTATGTGGGTCAAGAAGAACAGTTATAACCCTGTATGGAACAACTGATTAGTTCAAGATTGAGAAAGGAGTATGACAGGGCTGTCTGCTATCACCATGTTTGTTTAATCTACATGCTGAGCACATCATGAGACATGCTGGGCTGGATGAGTTACAAGCTGGAATCAAGATAGGCGGGAGAAACATCAACAACTACTCTGAGGGCAGAAAACTAAGAGGAACCAAGAGCCTCTTGATGAAGGTGAAGGAGGAGAGTGAAAGAGCTGACTTAAAACTAAATATTAAAAAGACTAAGATCATGACATCCGGCCTCATTACTTCATGGCAAATAGAGGGTGGAAAGTGGAAATAGTGACAGATACCCTCTTCTTGAGCTTTAAAATCACTGCAGGTGGCGACTGCAGCCATGAAATCAGATACTTGCTTCTTGGCAGGAAAACTATGACAAACCTAGACAGTGTGTTGAAAGGCAGAGATGTTACTCTAGCAACAGAGGTCCAATAGTGAGACCTGGACCATAAAGAAGGCAGAGTGCCAAAGAATTAATGCCTTCGAACTGTGGTGTTGGAGGAGACTTCTGAGAGTCCCCTGGACAGCAAGGAGATCAAATTAGTCAATCTTAAGGGAGATCAACCCTGAATACTTGTTGGAAGGACTGATGCTGAAGCTGAAACTCTAGGATTTTGGTCATCTGATGTGGATAGCGGACTCACTGGAAAAGTCCCTGATGTTGGGGAAAATTGAGCGCAGAAGGATAAGAGGGCATCAGAGGATGAGATAGTAGGATGGGATCACCAATGCAGTGGATGTGAACTTGGGCAAACTTCAAGAGATGGTGAGGAACAGAGAGGCCTAGTGTGCTGCAGTCCATGGGGTTGCAAAGAGTTGAATGTGACCCAGCAACTGAATAACAACAACAACTAATTCAAGGGGAAACTTCATAACAGTGTATCTGAATATCTCTACAAACTGCTTTGGAGAAGGAAAAGGCAACCCACTCCAGTATTCTTGCATGGAAAATCCGAAGGACAGAGGAGCCTGGCAGACCCCAGTTGATGGGGTCACAAAGAGTCAGATATGACTCAGAGACTTCACTTCTTCACAAACTGCTTATTAGTTAAAAGGAGAAAAATAAACAGTAATATTCAGTAGAGAAATCAAACAACACTTGACTAAATGATCAAGATTAACATGACCATCTTGTGCCTCCAAATTTGATACCTTGAGAAGGACCCATCATCTGGGCAGTGTGTATATATATATATATATAAATATATATACACATATATATATATATATCAAATCAAAAAAGACAGAAAAGCTATAGAAATGTTTCAGCTTAAAAGAGGCTAAAGAGACTTGATAACTAAAGGTAATCTCTGACCCTAGAGGGGGAAACTGCTGTAAAGGACATTATTAGATTAATTGATAAAATTGAAATGTGAATAGTAAATTAGTTAGTGGATCAATGCAAATACACACACACATACGTAGGTAAAGGAGAAGCACATGGAGCCTCTGTAATCTGGTAATGCTCTATTTCTTAAACTTAGTGCCTGTTACAAGTATATTTCTATATATTTTTCTCATATCTCATCATTTTAAAAGCTTAAAAATAAGATGAAAACTATATGTACACACAGGTAAAATATCACTGATCCGCTTTTACAAACACCAATTTAAATTCATCTCTGCTGTTGGCACTAGAAGTAGAGAAATGAAGAGCAGGTGGGATTTTACTGGGAATTCTAAATGAAAGAAAACTGAAAACTTCCCTGGCCTCTGGGGTATTCACTTTTGGACACATCACTATAGCATCTGTAACTAGCCTCATTAGCCACACACAACAGGTAGTCCTCTCTCAGAACAAAGTGGAGCCATTATGATTTTTTAAAAGGATCTTGGTTACATATAAATATAACTCAGGTCAGGGAAGGATAAGGATTGTGGTGTAGATGTTCCCCTGGTTAGATATGTGAGGATAAGTTACTTGAGTAGCTATTGCACTGTTGATGTTTTATTGAATTATAATGCACATGGAAAAAAAGAACAAATCCTAAGCCGCCAGCTCTGTAAATTTGCTCAAAGTGAACCTGCTCATTTATCTGCTCCTTAAGATCAGAAACAAGATATTATCGGAAGTTCTTCCTGATAACTGTGTCTGTTCTCTAAGAGTAAACATTATTATAATTCCTAATAATATAGACTAATTTTGCCTATTTTGGAATTTTATATGTTAATAAATGAAACCATATAGCATGTGTTGTGTTCTGACTTCTTTCAACATTATTTATGAGATTCATATAGGTTATTGCAATTAGCAATAGTTTGTTCATTTTCATTACCTTATTGTACTTCTTTCGTTCAATCATTAATATAAAATTTGGTTTTCCAAAATGAGGAATTATGAGTAAGAGTACTATGAAAGTCTAACGCATGATTTTAGTATGCATTATGTATGCTTTATTTCTGAACATAAAGATGAGCGTATAATTGTCGAGATATAGGGTCTGTGTATGTTCAGTTATCTTTGTTGTTGTTGTCAGTCTGTATGTCACGTCCGACTGTTTGCAACTTCATGGACTGTTGCATGCCAGGCTCCTTTATACTCCAGTATCTCCCAGATTTCCCTCAAACTCATGTCCGTTAAATTGGAGATGCTATCTAAGCAACATAGATACTGCCAAACAGTTTTCCTAAGTAGTTATGCCAAACTATAGTCACACCTGCTGCTGCTACTGGTGCCTTTCCCTTCTCCAGGGGATCTACCCAACCAAGGGATCAAGACCAGGTCTCCCACATTGCACGCAGATTATTTACCAGCTGAGCCAGACAAGAATATTGGAGTGGGATGCCATCTCCATCTCCAGGGGATCTTTCCAACCCAGGAATTGAACCCACGTCTCCTACTCAGCAGGTGAATTATTTCCCACTGAGCCACCAGGGAAGCCAAAGGGTCTAGAATAAATAATCTTGAAGAAGTTGAACAAAGTTACACTAGAATTGTCCAGATTTATTTTAAAACAATAGTCATTAAAGGTGTGTGTGTGGTATTGGCACAAAGGTAGAGAATTAAACCAAAGAAGAATAGAAGTCCAGAGACAGACCTAAACTTACAACAGACTGCTGTGCTCTGTGGAAAGGATGAGTTATCAACAAACGGTAATGGATCATTTGGAAAGTCATATAGAAAAAAACAAATCATAACCTCCAACTTCATGCCAAACTAAAAATCAATTTCAACTGAAACTCCAATACTTTGGCCTCCTGATGGGGAGAGCGGACTCTTTGGAAATGACCCTGATGCTGGGAAAGATTGAAGACAAAAGAAGAAGGAAGTGACAGAGGATGAGATGGCTAGATTGCAACTGAACGAACATGAATTTGAGCAGACTCTAGGAGATAGAGGACAGTGTAGCATGGTGTGCTGCATTTTACAGGATCACAGAGTCAGACACTACTTAGTGACTGAAAAACAACAACAACAAAGTGATTGTGACTTGAATTTCCCTAATGACCAATGAATTGAAACACCTTTTCTTATACTTTTTGGCTATTCGGATATTCTATTTTGTGAAGTGCTTTTCACAACTTTGCCTGCTTTTCTTTTGGGATGACTCTTTCTCATTAATTCCTATGAGTTTGTTGCATAGTCAAATAATTATTTTGATGGATATATGTACTGAAAATATCTTCTTATCTTTGGATTATTATTTTACCCTCCTAGCAGTATCTTTTTATGATTATAAATTGATAATATTGAAATCTGAACTGCCAGGGACCAGCCCCAGCTGATCCAGGGTATTCGAAGGAGAGACGGCCTAGGCGACTATTTATATGCTAATTAGAGATATAAAGAATAATAGAATGAGGATAGCTCAGTAGGAAAACTCAGTGGAGAAAAGAGGCTGAGTAGCTTGGTTTACGCGGGAGACCAATAAAACTTCAAGACAAGAAGTTTGCACCACTTACGTAGGCCACAGGCGCCCTCTCGAATAGCGGAAGGTGCCTCACCCTAGACACCTTCTCGAGTGGGTCTTAGAAGCCCAGGCATAATTAGTAAGCGTGGTGGGTTCCGCGCTCCAGATGGAGACTCAGCTGGAAGTTAAAGGGAAGAATGACATGGGGAGACCAAGCGTTGGTGAACAAGGCCCGTAGCTTTATTTTTAACAGGGGCTTTTATACCCTAAGTTACACATAGAGGATAATAGGGGATGCAAAGTCAGCAGCCTTTGATTCTTATCAAAAACCAAGGTTTCTTTCCTGCAAATTTATCGTATACAAATGGTTTAGGTGATTTACATCATCTTCTGGCCAGAAGGCCTACTAACATTTTATGACTCTTGACAAGGACTTATCAACAAAGGCTTATTTTCTCTAAGAGTAATTATTTTAAGGTTTGGCGCCATCTTCCAAAGATAAAATTGCATTCCTATAGGGCGGATGTGTAATGGGCTTACAACAAAGAAAATAATTTATTACCTTAAGGGTCTAAGGTTACTAACACCAAGGCCACTACTTATTTTTTCTATATACCAACTATTAATTAATACACATTCAAGGATACAATTCAGGGGATGTGAAAACTTGGCAACAAACATTGACTCATCAATGAAATCCTTTACTAGTTTATTCTGACAGTTTCTAACTCTCTGAGAGGCTCTAATCTATTTGAATATCTTAAGCTTCCCGTGCCTCTCGAGGCTGGGAGACTGTAAACAATCGTATGCATAGCTGCAGGAGTCCAGGTAAACTTGTCAGGCGAGTTAGAGAGCCATCTGAGGGGTTTGGATTTAAACACTCCTAATTGCCCAGGAACTTTATTAATTGGAGCTGTAAGTTAACTCTTTGACAGAGAGCGAGCGAGATGGTGGTAGGGGACAGCCCCCAGTAAAGTCAGAGGTGAGAGCACAAAGCAATAAAGTAGGCAGACTCTGGTTTTTGGGGGGGAAAATGCTCGAGAATATCCGGGGAGACTCCCGAGGCTCGATCCCGCCTTTGCGTATGCCGAGCCTCCTTCCTCATGACCTTTGTCACGAGCGGAATGTCTCTCGCCAGCTCCCGGCACTGAACCATCAATCTTTCCCTCATGTTTAGTGCTTTCTGTTTTTGTTTAAGAAATATTTATGTATCAAAAAGACATGAAAATATACCATCATTTTTTTTCATAGAAGCTTTACTGTTAGGTCTTTCATATTTCTACCTAAATTCAACCTGAAATTGATTTTTAGTTTGGCATGAAGTTGGAGGTTATGATTTGTTTTTTTCTATAAGACTTTCCAACTGATCCATTACCGTTTGTTGATAACTCATCCTTTCCACAGAGCACAGCAGTCTGTTGTAAGTTTAGGTCTGTCTCTGGACTTCTATTCTTCTTTGGTTTAATTCTCTACCTTTGTGCCAATACCACACACACACCTTTAATGACTATTATTTTAAAATAAATCTGAAAAAAAAGAGAAAAAAATAAATAAATCTGGACAATTCTAGTGTAACTTTTTTCAACTTTGTTCAACTTCTTCAAGATTATTTATTCTAGGCCCTTTGGCTTCCCTGGTGGCTCAGTGGGAAATAATTCACCTGCCGAGTAGGAGCTGCTGCTGCTGCTGCTAAGTGGCTTCAGTCGTGTCCGACTCTGTGCGACCCCATAGACGGCAGCCCACCAGGCTCCCCTGTCCCTGAGATTCTCCAGGCAAGAATACTGGAGTGGGTTGCCATTTTCTTCTCCAATGCATTAGGTGAAAGGTGAAAGTGAAGTCGCTCAGTCCTGTCTGACTCTGAGCGACCACATGGACTGCAGCCCACCGGGCTCCTCCATCTATGGGATTCTCCAGGCAAGAGTACTGGAGTGGGGTGCCATCTCCTTCTCCGGCCAAGTAGGAGATGTGGGTTCAGTTCCTGGGTTGGGAAGATCCCCTGGAGATGGAGATGGCATCCCACTCCAATATTCTTTTTGTTTTTTTTTTTTAACTGAAATCATCCCCTTATATATTCTGGATGAGTCTTTTATCAGATATGTATATAACAAATGCATTCTCTTACTCTATAGGTTTTTTTGCACTCTTTTAATGACATCATTTAACAAACAGAAAATCCTAATTTTAATAAAGTTCAATTTTCCATTTTTTCTTTGTGATAGTATAAAGAACACATCATTGCTAGTATACCAAAATAGGCTTGATTTTTGTACATTGTTCTCATATCCTGTATTCATACTGACCTAAGTATTTCTAGAAACTTTTGTAGATTTGACTGGATTTTCTACTAGAAATAATGGAAAATTGGGCCATCTGCAAATAAAGACATTTTTATTCACTTCCAATCTATATATCTCTTGTTTCATTTTCTTGTCTTAATGCACTTGTTTGGAACGTCTAAAACAATTTTGAATGAAAGTTGTTTGAAAAAATATCCTTGTCCTGATCTTAGAGAGAAAGCATGAAGTTTGTTTCCATTAAGTATGCTGCTGCTGCTGCTAAGTCACTTCAGTCGTGTCCGACTCTGTGAGACCCCATAGACGGCAGCCCACCAGGCCCCACCATCCCTGGGATTCTCCAGGCAAGAACACTGGAGTGGGTTGCCGTTTCCTCCTCCAATGCATGAAAGTGAAAAGTGAAAGTGAAGGCGCTCAGTCGTGTCCGACTCTTAGCGACCCCATGGACTGCAGCCTACCAGGCTCCTCCGTCAATGGGATTTTCCAGGCAAGAGTACTGGAGTGGGAAGTATAGTGTTAGCTATACATTTTCAATATTTGATCTTTCCCACAAACAGTGGGGGGAGAATTGGGATCGGATGGAAATAAAATACTGAGAAAAACTGGAATGATACATTGAAGGTGGGGGTATACTTAGAGGCACTGTCACCTGAGCATTGATGCTAATGCTGCAACCTTTGTACATACAAGTTGGTGAAGATATTCTGAGAATGTGGAATAAGTTATCAGACAAATAAAGCCCTTGCTTTGAATTCAGAAAGAGAATCCAGAAGTGTGTCATGGACACTGGGTATTAACTGGAATTGCTATTCACTAGCCAAAGGCAGCAAAACAAAATTGGTGGGTAGGTTCAACTGGAGCAAGTAATTACCAAGGGAAAAGATTCTGTGAATGCAGCAAGGATCACCATCCAACATATGTGTATCTCAGGTAACCAAGGGAATACAAAAAAGAGAGTGCAGAATACACATGTATATGCACAACCTCAAGTTTCTTGGGGAAGAATATTCTAATGCAGGCAGAGTTGTAGGAAAAACCCTTGGGTAACAATAAGCCTCTTATACCTTGCACTCTGAGTGCCATCACTATGTGAGTTATACTTGCAATTCCACAAAGACATATTCAACCTGAGTCAATTTTAGGTTATTTCCTACCTTACCTCCCTGTGAGCATCATCATTTTGTTCTCCCTCATCCTACTCTATAAAACTTCAGCTTGAAAAGAACTCACACTGTATTTTAATCTTGATATGCTCAACAACACTATGCTATAGGTTAGGTAGTGTTATTATCTCTTCTCTAGGTATGTGGCAATGGGCTAGGCAAGTTAAGTGTTTTGTTAAGGCTAATACATAGATACATCAGAATTAAAACATAGATAATCTGATTTTAAACCCCCTTCTCTTTGCACTACATTATACTCCTTAATCCCCATCAAGAAAGGAAAGAGAAACAAGTTTATCCAAGTATTTTTCAAGAATACTTAAATCTACTTTGCCCTAAATAATATCTACTATTTACTATTGTATATCTTACTAAGTCCCAGGAAACATGTCAAGCATTTTAGATACATTGTACCATATTATTCCTTCAGCAATTTCATAGGCTAGGCATTACACACACACACACACAAAAAAAGCCTTAATGACCTGGATAACGATGATGGTGTGATCACTCACCTAGAGCCAGACATCTTGGAATGTGAAGTAGAGTAGTTCTTAGGAAGCATTACTACAAACAAAGCTAGTGGAGGGGATAGGATCCCAACTGAGCTGCTTCAAATCCTAAAAGATAATGCTGCTAAAGTTCTAAACTCAATATACCAGCACATTTGGAAAAGTCAGCAGTGGCCAGAGTTTTCATTCCAATCCCAAAGAAGAGCAATGCCAAAGAATCTTCAAACTACCACACAATTGCGCTCATTTCACATCCCAGCAGGGTAAATCCTCCAAGTTAGGCTTCAAAAACATGTAAACCAAAACTTCCAGATGTACAAGCTGGATTTAGATATGGCAGAGTAACCAGAGATCAAATTGCCAACATCTGTTGGATCACACAAAAAGCAAGGGAGTTCCAGAAAAACTGCTTCATTGACTACGCTAAAACCTTTGACTGTGTGGATCAAAGCAAAGTGTGGAAAATTCTTAAAGAAAATTCCAAATCACCTTACTTGCCCTCTGAAAAACCTGTATGCATGTCAAGAAGCAACAGTTGGAACCGGACATGAAACAATGGACTGGTTCAAAATTAGGAAAAGAAAAGATCAAGGCTGTATATTGTCACCCTGCTTATGTAACTTGTTGCAGATTACATCATGTGAAATGCCAGGCTGGATGAAGCACAAGCTGGAATCAGGACTGCCAGGAGAAATATTAATAACTTCAGACATGCAGATGACACCATCCTAATGGCAGAAAGTGAAGAGGAACTAAGGAGTCTCTTGAGGAAGGTAAAAGAAGACAGTGGAAAAGCCAGCTTAAAACTCAACATTCAAAAAACTAAGACAATGGCTTCCAGTCTCATCACTTCATGGCAAATAGATGGGGAAACAATGGAAACAGTGACAACTTTATTTTCTTGGGCTCCAAAATCACTGAGGACAGTGACTGCAGCCGAGAAATTAAAAGGCACTTGTTCCTTGGTGGAAAGAATCACCAGTCCAGGTTCGATGCAGGATACAGGATGCTTGGGGCTGGTGCACTGGAATGACCCAGAGGGATGGTATGGGGAGGGAGGTGGGAGGGGGGTTCAGGATGGGGAACATGTGTACACCCATGGTGGATTCATGTTGATTTATGGCAAAACCAATACAATATTGTAAAGTAATTAGCCTCCAATTAAAATAAATAAATTTATATTTAAAAAAATAAAAAATTAAAAAGAAAATCTCTTCCAATGAGTCAGCTCTTCACATCAGATGGCCAAAGTACTGGAACTTCAGTTTCAGCACCAGTCTTTCCAATGAATATTCAGGGTTGATTCCTTTTAGGATTGACTGATTGATCTCCTTACTTTCCAAGGGACTTTCAAGAGTCTTCTCCATCACCACAGTTCAAAAGCATCAATTCTTCGATGCTCAGCCTTCTTTATGATCTAGTTCTCACAACTGTACGTGACTACTGGAAAGACCATAGCCTTGAGTAAATGGATATTTGTTGGCAAAGTGATATCTTTGCTTTTTCCCACACTTTCTAGGTTTCTTATAGATTTCCTGCCAAGAAGCAATCATCTTCTAATTTCATGGCTACAGTCACTATCTGCAGTGATTTTAGAGCCCAGGAAGAGGAAATCTGTCACTGCTTCCACCTTTTCCCCTTCTATTTGCCATGAAGTGATGGGACTGGATGCCATGATTTTAGTTTGCTTGTTTGTTTGTTTGTTCTTAATATTTAGTTTTAAGCCAGTTTTTTCATTCTCCTCCTTCACCCTCATCAAGAGGTTCTTTAGTTCCTCTTAGTTTTCTGTCATTAGAGTCATATCACCTGCATATATGAGGTTATTGATATGTTTCCCAACAGTCTTGATTCTAACTTGTAACTCATTCAGCCCAGCGTTTCTCATAATGTGCTCTGTATATAAGTTAAATAAGCAGTGTGACAATAAACAGGCTTGTGGTACTCTTTTGTCAGTCCTGAACCAGTCTTTTGTTCTATACAAGGCTTTAACTGTTGCTACTTGACCTGCATACAGGTTTCTCAGGAGACAGGTAAGGTCATCTGGTATTCCCATCTCTTTAAGAGCTTTCCACAGTTTTTTTTTTGTGATCCACAGTGTCAAAGGCTTTAGTGTAGTCAATGAAACAATAGTGGATGTTTTTCCAGAATTCCCTTGCTTTCTATGATCCAGCAAATGTTGACAATTTGATCTCTGGTTCCTCCACCTTTTCTAAACCCAGCTTGTATATCTGCAAGTTCTTGGTTCATGTAATACTGAATCCTAGTATGCAAGATTTTAAGCATAACCTTACTAGCATGGAGATGAGGGCAATTTTCTGATGATTTGAACATTCTTTAGTACAGCCCTTCTTGGGAATTGGGATGAGGATTGACCTTTTCCAGTCCTGTGAACACTGCTGGATTCTCCAAATTTGCTGATATATTGAGTGCACCTCTGCTGGTAGCATCTTTTTTTTTTTTTAATTTAAATTTATTTATTTTAATTAGAGGCTAATTACTTTACAATATTGTATTGGTTTTGCCATACATCAACATGAATCCGCCTCGGGTGTACACATGTTCCCAATCCTGAACCCCCTACCCACTCCCTCCCCATACCATCCCTAGCATCTTTTAGAATTTTAAATAGCTCAGCTGGAATTCCATTGCCTTCACTAGCAATGGAATTCCATTGCTTTCACTAGCAAAGGCAGCCTTCACTGCCTTTATTGACAGCAGTGCCTCCTAAGGCCTACTTGACTTAGGAATGGTCAAGCAGGAAATGGCAAAAGTAAACATCAACATCTTAGGAATTAATGAACTAAAATGGATGGGAATGGGTGAATTTAATTTAGATGACCATTATATCTACTACTATGGGCAAGAATCCCATAGAAATAGAGTAATCAACAAAATCTTTCGTAATCAACAAAAGAGTCCAAAAAGCAGTAGGTGGGTGAACCCTCAAAATGACAGAGTGATCTCAATTAATGTCCAAGGCAAACCATTCAGTATCACAGTAATCCAAGTCTATGCCCCAACCATCCATGTTGAAGAAGCTGAACTTGATCAGTTCTGTTAAGACCTAGAAGATCTCCTAGAATTAACACCAAAAAAAAAAAAAAAGTCCTATTTATCATAGAGGATTGGAATGCAAAGGTAGGAAGTCAAGAGATTCTTGGAGTAAAGGCAAGTTTGGCCTTGGATAACAAAATAAAGCAGGGCAAAGGCTAACAGAATTCTGCCAGAGAATACACTGGACAACTTTACCCATGGACGTCACCAAATGATCAATACCAAAATCAGACTGATTACAAGAAAAGATTAGCACATGGATAGAAACCAGGCATTCATATCAGACTGGGTTCAAATTCTAGCCCCGCTTCTCAATAGTATTATGCAACCATTAGTTAGTCAGGTAATCTCTCTTACCTCAGGAATTGAAGTAAGCTCTATTCCTACTTCAAGACAGTTATTTGGCAGGTTACATCAGTGTTCTCCAAACTTTTTGGCAGCAGAGATCAGCTTCATGTAAGACAAAGAAACCACTGAAATTTATATGCAATATTCCCATTTGTTCTCATCATTTTTAGTGCATGAAGACTACAGTGTTTTTCAGGAACTTGTAGATGAAGGAAAGAAAAGATTACATTCTTTGTAGTTGAAGATAGAAAGCTGTATACAGTCAGCAAAAACAAGACTTGGAGCTGACTGTGGACCAGATCACCAGCTTATCAAAAGAAGATTCAAAACTAAAGAAAGTGGGAAAACTCACTAGGCCAGTCGGGTACAACTTAAACCCACTATTAATATACAGTGGAGGGACAAATAGATTCAAGGAATTAGATCTAGTAAACAGAGTGCCTGAAGAACTATGGACAGAGGTTTGTAATATTGTTCAGGATACAGTGAACAAGACCACTCCAAAGAAAAAGTAAAGCAAGAATGCAAAGTGGTGATCTGAGGAGACTTTACAAATTGCTGAGGAAAGAAGAGAAGTGAAAAGCAAGGGGAAAAGGGAAAGGTACCTCCAACTAAGTGCAGAGTTCCAGAGAATAGCAAGAGAGACAAGAAGGCCTTCTTCAATGAACAATGCAAAGAAATAGAGGAAAACAACAGAAGGGGAAACACGAGATCTCTTCAAGAAAATTGGAAATATCAAAGGAAAATTTTGTCCAAAGATGGGCACAATAAAGTGCAGAAATGGTAAAGACCTAATAGAAGCAGAAGAGATCCAGAAGGGATGGAAGGACTACACAGAAGAGCTGTACAAAAAAGATCTTAATGACTCAGATAACCACGATGGTGTGGTCACTCTCTCAGAGCCAGGCATTCTGGAGTGTGAAGTCAAGTGGAACACCATTCAATCATTAAAAAGAATTAAGTAATGTCATTTGCAGAAGCATGTATGTTACTAGAGATTATCATAATCAATGATATAAGTCATAAAGAGAAGGACAAAAACCATGTGATATCACTTGTATGTGGAATTTAAAATACGACACAAGTGAACTTATCTACAAAACAGAAACAGACTTACATACATAGAGACAGACTTGCAGTTGCCAAGAAAGAGGGACTGCGGGAGGGGTGGACTGGGAGTGTGGGATTAGCAGATGCAAATAGTTGTATGTATATGCGTATATATAATATATATATAATACATATATATAACAGCAAGGAGAATATATATATATATATATATATATATATATAAAATAGCAAGGAGAATATGCCTCACTTCCCTGCATATTAGCTTAAGAATGCTGGCAGTTTCAAAGAAGATAAAAGAGTAGACAGATGGTACTATGAGAAAAAAATTCATAAAACTAAATATGTAAAACCTGGCAAGGAAAGAATGTCACTAACCAAAACTAGAATTGTGTTTTAATGAAATTAAAGATTTATTTTGCCTAGCACATATGAAGGATTACCTAGGAATTATGAAACTATTCCATGAAAATTAAACATTTAATGTGAAGAATTCTCAAAAAGAAAAGAAAAAAAGTAGGGGAAAAAACACAGTACTGGCACGGTATATAATTCAGTAAATATCTAAACTCAAGACCTGTGAAGAATATTTTAAATATATAAAATTCTCAATGAAATTACAAGTATTTTTAAAACTTCATGTGGTTTCAAAATGAGTTAAGCATATACAATTATGTTTAAAAGCAAAGATTAATGGAAAACAGCATTCTACATATTTTTAGCATAACACATTAAAACAAAAAAAAATCATGATACATCAAAATGTTATGAACATGAGAATTTTTATATTGGTATAATTTTAGCTTTGTGTATAATTTTCAATATTTAAGTAACCACGTTCTGGGTTAATGCTAAGTGAATATGAAATTTTAAAAATAATAAGAAAAGGTCAGAGATAGAAAATGTAGGATGTGCTACTTATTCTTCCTTTGTCTTTTATATATGTTTTTTTAACCTAATGATAATACAATAGATTAAAATCTAATATTTTTAATCTATGAGTCAAATCCAGGGAGAATTCACTGAGATATTTCCCTAGATCTTAAAGATTTACATCACTAAAATTTATAAATATTAAAATATCATTGGGATATGTGTCCTAATTTACCTTTGACAAGTACCGGTTTGAAATGCCAGTTGCTGTTATGCTGAGCTGTTAGACGTATGATTCATAGCTATTCATCTCCTATAAGAAAGATAACAGCTTGTAGTAAAAAGTGTGAAAAGACATTAATAGAAAAACACTTTATATTGACAACTATGACACCTTTTTAAAGTTATAAAGAAAGCTATGAGTAAACTATCCACTTTGAAATCATGCTTATTCAATTCTGTTTCCTGGTAAGTAATACAAACATTTGTGAACATAAACAGGAAAGCTCATTAAAGTAAGGTATAATAATAATTTGAAACAAATGTTTAGTAAGTAAACAAATTAAACCCATGAATTTTATCTCAATTGTGCCTAAATGGCTCTAGAAAAAAAGTTTTAAAACTCCATATAAATTGACCACTTACAGTAAAAAAAAAAAAAAATTAATCTGATATATAATAAAAAATTTTCCTATAAAATTTTTTTGCAAATTAATAAAAAATTTTTAATTGGAGGATTAATGCTTTACAATTATCTGTTGGTTTCTGCCATACAATGCAAACCAGCCATAACTATAAATACACCCTCCCACTTTAACCTCCCTCCCAACCCCAAATCAACCCTTCTAGGCAGTTACAGAGTGCCAGGCTGAGCTTCCTGTGTTATACAGCAGCTTCCCACTAGCTATCTGTTTTACACATGTTAGTGTATATATGTCAATGTTACTCTCTCAATCATCCCACCCTCTCCAAATCCCACTGTGTCCATAAGTCCATTCTCTGCATCTGCATCTCTATTCCTATCCTGCAGATAGGTTCATCAGTACCATTTTTCTAAGCTCCATATATGTCCACATATGTTAATATATGATATTTGTTTCCCGTTTCTGACTTACTTCACTCTGTATAACAAGCTCTAGGTCATCCACTTCACTATTTGTTCTTGACTCAAATTTGTTCCTTTTAAAGGTTGTGTAATATTCCATTGTATATGTGTATCACAACTTCTTTATCCATTCATCTGTTAATGGACATCTAAGTTTTTCCAAGTCTTGGCTATTAGAAATAGTGCTGCAATGAACATTGGGGTACATGTGACTTTTTGAATTGTGGTTTTCTCAGGGTATATGCCCAGTAGTGGGATTGCCAGTTTTTTAAGGAATTTCCATATTATTTTAGAAAGTGGCTGTACCAACTTACGTTCCCACCAACAGTACAAGGTGGTTTTCTTTTCTCCACAATCTCCCAGGATTTATTGTTTGGAGATTTTTTGATAATGCTAATTCTGATCATTGTAAGATGATAATCTTATTATAGCTTTGATTTGCATTTCTCCCATAATGAGCGATGTTGAGCATCTTTTCATGTGCTTGTTGGTTATCTACATGTCTTCTTTGGAGAAATGTCAGTTTAGATATTCTGCCCATATTTTGATTGGCTTGTTTGTTTTTCTGATACTGAACTGCATTACCCGCTTGTATATTTTGGAGATTAATCCTTTATCAGTTGTTTCATTTGTAATTATTTTCTCCCCTCCTGAGGATTGTCTTTTCATCTTATTTATAGTCTCCATTGCTGTGCAAAAACTTTTAACTTTAATTAGGTTCAAGCTGTTTACTTTTGTTTTAATTTCCATCACTCTTGGGGGTGGGTCAATAGATCTAGCTGCAGTTTATGTCGAAGAGTGTTCTGCCTATGTTTTCTTCTAAGAGTTTTATAGTTTCTGGCCTTATATCTACGTATTCATTTATTTTGAATTTATTTTTGTGTATGGTGTTAGGAAGTGTTCTAATTTCATTCTTTTACATGGAGCTGTCCAGTTTTCCCAGACCCACTTGTTGAAGAGACTGTCTTTTCTCCATTGTACTTTCTTGCCTCCTTTGTCAAAGACAAGGTGCCCATAGATGCATGGGTTTGCCTCTGGGGTTTCTATCTTGTTCCATTTGTCTATATTTCTGTTTTTGTGCCAGTACCATACTGTCTTGATTATAGTAGTTTTGTAGTAAAATCTGAAGTCAGAAAGGTTGATTCCTCCAGCTCTGTTTTTCTTTCTCATGATTCATTTGCCTCTTCTGAGTCTTTTGTGTGTCCATATAAATTGTAAAATTTTAGTTCTGTTCCTGGGGAAAAAAACTGTCATTGGTAATTTGATAGGGATTGAGCTGATTTGTTTGATTGTTCTGAGTCATATAATCATTTTCACAATACTGATGCTTCCAACTCAAACTATGGTTTATTTCTCCATGTGTGTCATCTTTGATTTCTTTCATCCATGTCTCATAGTTTTTTGAATAGAAGTCTTTTGTCTCTCTAAGTAAACTTACTCCGAGGTATTTTATTCATTTTTATTGTAATGGTGAATAAGATTGTCTCCTTAATTTCTCTTTCTGAGTTTTCATTGTTAGTGTATGGGACTTCTTAGGTGGTTCAGTGTTTTAAGGAATCCAACTGCCATGCAGGAGATGCAGGATTTGTGGGTTCAATCCCTGGTTCAGGAAGACCCCTTAGAGGAGGGCATGGCAACCCACTCCAGTATTCTTGCTGAGAGAATCCCATGGACAGAGGAGCCTGGCGGGATGCAATCTCTGGGGTCACAAAGAGATAGACATGACTGAATCGACTGAGTACACATGCAAGTATACAAATAGAGATTTCTGTGTATTCGGTATCCTGCAACTTTACTAAATTCATTGATTAGCACTGTAATTTTCCAGTGGAATCTTTAGGGTTTTATATATATAGTATCATGCCATCTGCAAACAGTAAGAATTTTACTTCTTTTCCAATCAGGATTTCCTTATTTCTTTTTCTTCTCTGAGTGTCATGGCTAGAACTTCCAAAATTATATTAAATGATAGTGGAAAGAGTGGGCACCCTTGTCTTGCTCCTGGTCTTAGATGAAATATTTCCAGTTTTTCAGCACTGAAAATAGTGTTTGCTATGGGTTTGTAATCTATGCTGATTTTCTGGAGAGTTTTATCAAAAGTGGATGTTGAATTTTGTTGAAAGCTTTCTCTGCATCTATTGAGATAATTATAACATTTTTATCTTTCAACTTACTAATATAGTATATCATATTGATTTGTGTATATTAAAGAATCCTTGTATCTCTGGGATAAACTCCACTAGATCATGGCATATGCTCCTTTTAATATATTACTGAATTCTGTTTGCTAGAATTTTGTTGAGGATTTTTGCATCTATACTCATCAGCAATATTGGCCTGTAATTTTATTTTTCTTGTGGCATCTTTGTCTGATTTTCATATCAGGATGATGGGGACCTTGTGGAATGAGTGTGGGAGTGTTCATCCCCCTTCAATTTTTGGAAGAGTTTGATCAGGATAGGTGTTAATTCTTCTGTAAACTTTTAATACAATTCACCTGTGAAGCCATATGACACTAGGCTTTTGTTTTTTTGGAAGGTTTTTTATCACAGTTTCAATTTCAGTGCTTATGACTGGTCTGTTCATATTGACTATTTCTTCCTGTTTCAGTCTTCGAAGGTTGTTCTTTTCTAGTATTTGTCCATTTCTTCCAGGTTGTTCATTTTATTGGCATATAGTTCATCACAATAGTCCCTAATGATCCTTTGTATTTCTCTGTTGTCTGTTGTAACTTCTCCTTTCTATTTCTAATTATATTTATTTGAGTCCTCACTCGTTTTTTAGGGAGTCTACCTAAATGGTTTGTCAATTTTGTTTATCTTAGCAAAGAACCAGGTTTTAGTTTTATTGATCTTTGCTACTGTTTTCTTCGTTTCTTTTTCACTTCTTTCTGCTCTGATCTTTTTTATTTCTTTCCTTCTATTAACTTGGGGGGGGGGTGGTTCTTCTTTTTCTAGTTTCTTTAGGTGTAAGATTCAGTTCAGTTCGGTCACTCAGTCGTGTCCGACTCTTTGCAACCCCATGAATCACAGCACGCCAGGCCTCCCTGTCCGTCACCAACTCCCAGAGTTCATTCAAACTCATGTCCATCGAGTCGGTGATGCCATCCAGCCATCTCATCCTCTGTTGTCCCCTTCTCCTCCTTCCCCCAATCCCTCCCATCATCAGGGTGTTTTCCAATGAGTCAACTCTTCACATGAGGTGGCCAAAGTACTGGAGTTTCAGCTTCAGCATCAGTCCTTCCAAAGAACACCCAGGACTGATCTCCTTCAGGATGGACTGGTTGGATCTCCTTGCAGTCCAAGGGACTCTCAAGAGTCTTCTCCAACACCACAGTTCAAAAGCATCAATTCTTCGGTGCTCAGCTTTCTTCACAAACCAACTCTCACATCCATACATGACCACTGGAAAAACCATAGCCTTGACTAGATGGACCTTTGTTGGCAAAGTAATATCTCTGCTTTTCAATATTAGGTTGCTTATTTGATGTTTTTCTTGTTTGTTGAGGTAGGCTTGTGTTGCTATAAACTTCCTTCTTTGAACTGCTTTTCCTGCATCATAGATTTTGGATTGTCACATTTTTGTTATAATTTGTTTCTAGATTTTTTTTATTTCCTCTTTGATAATTTTTAGTGACCCTGTTGGTTATTTAGAAGTGTATTGTTTAGCCTCCATGTGTTTGTGTTTTTTATATATTTTTTCCATAATTTATATCAAATTTCATACTGTTGTGGTCAGAAAAGAATCTGGATGGACACAATTTCAGTTTTCTTAAATTCACCACAGTTTGATTTGTGACCCAAGATGCGATCTATCCTACAGAATATTCTATGTGCATTTGAGAAAAAGATGTATTCTGCTGTTTCTGGATGAAATATCCAGCAGATATCAGTTAGGTCCTTTGGTCTAATGTGCCATTTAAGGCTTGTGTTTCCTTATTAATTTTCTTTCTGGGTGATCTGTCCATTGGTGTGAGTAGGGTGTTAAAGTTCCCCACTATTATTGTGTTACTGTTGATTTCACCTTTTATAGCTGTTAGTATTTGCTTTATGTAGTCAGGTGGTTCTATGTTCAGCTTATAAATATCAAAAGTTTTATATCTTCTTCTTGGGTTGGTCTCTTGATCATTATGTATGTCATTATGTCTTGGCCTTGCCTCTTGTAGCAGTCTTTATTTTAAAGTCTATTTTGCTTGATGGCTTTCCTGATAGCTCAGTTTGTAAAGAATCCATCTGCAATGCAGGGGACCCTGGTTCAATTTCTGGGTCAGGAAGATCCACTGGAGAATAGATAGGCTACCCACTACAGTATTTTGGGACTTCCCTTGTGACTCAACTGGTAAAGAACCCATCTGCAATGTGGGGGACCTGGATTTGATCTCTGGGTTTGGAAAATGCTCTGAAGAAGGGAAAGGCCACCCAATCCAGTATTTTGACCTGGAGAATTCCATGGACCATATAATCCATGGGGTTGCAAAGAGTCAGACACGACTGAGCAGCTTTCACTTTTTTTTTTTTTTTGATAGGACTACTGCTACTCTAGCTTTCTTTTGATTTTCATTTACATGGAATATCTTTTTCCACCCCCTCACATTCAGTTTGTATGTGTCCCTAGGTCCGAAGTGAGTCTCTTATATGAGTTTTGTTTTTATATCCATTCAACCAGTTTCTTTATTCTGATTAGAGCATTTAATCTCCTTACATTTAAGGTAATAATTTATTTGTATAATCATATTACCATTTACTTTATTGTTTTGGATTTATTTTCATAGGCCTTTACCTTCACTTGTGTTTCCTGTCTAGAAAAGTTCCCTTAACATTTGTTTAAAAGCTGGTTTGGTTTACTTTTGCTTCTCTGTAAAGCTTTTGATGTCTCCAACTAATCTGAATGAGATCCTTGCTGGGTGGAGTATTCTTGGCTGTAGGTTTTTCCTTTCATCACTTTAAATATATCCTGCCACTCCCTCTGCCTTGCATATTTTCTGCTGAAAAATCAATTAATAACCTTATGATGATTCCTTTGTATGTTATTTGTTGCTTTTCCCTTGCTTTTTTTTTTTTTTTTCATTTCACAGGCTATTTTATTATTTTATTGTTATAATTGACATATATTTGTTTCAGTGTACAACAGAGTGATTTGATATTTCTTTTTTTGTTTTGTTTTGTTTTAATATAAATTTATTTTTTTTAATTTTATTTTATTTTTAAACTTTACATAATTGTATTAGTTTTGCCAAATATCAAAATGAATCCGCCACAGGTATACATGTGTTTTGGAAGCTAATTACTTTACAGTATTGTAGTGATTTTGCCATACATTGACATGAATCCACCACGGGTGTACATGTGTTCCCCATCCTGAATACCCCCTCACACCTCCCTCCTCATCCCATCCCTCTGAGTCATCCCAGTGCATGAGCCCCGAGCACCCTGTCTCATGCATCGAACCTGGACTGGCGATCCATTTCACATATGATAATATACATGTTTTAATGCCATTCTCCCAAATCATCCCACCCTCGCCCTCTCCCAGAGCCCAAAAGACTGTTCTAAACATCTGTGTCTCTTTTGCTGCCTCACATACAGGGTTATAGTTACCACCTTTCTAAATTCCACATATATGCATTAGTATACTGTATTGGTGTTTTTCTTTCTGGCTTACTTCACTCTGTATAATAGGCTCCAGTTTCATTCACCTCATTAGAACTGATTCAAATGTATTCTTTTTAATGGCTGAGTAATAGTCCATTGCGTATATGTACCACAGCTAATATTTTTCTTTGTATTTAGTTTTTGTTAGTTTGATTAATATGAAGGCAATGGCACCCCAGTCAAGTACTCTTGCTTGGAAAATCCCATGGACGGAGGAGCCTGGTGGGCTGCAGTCCATGGGGTCGCTAAGAGTCAGACACGACTGAAGCGACTTCACTTTCACTTCTCACTTTCAGGCATTGGAGAAGGAAATGGCAGCCCACTCAAGTGTTCTTGCCTGGAGAATCCCAGGGACGGGGGAGCCTGGTGAGCTACTGTCTCTGGGGTCGCACAGAGTCGGACACGACTGAAGCGACTTAGCAGCAGCAGCAGCAGGGTGTTTCTCCTTGAGTTTATCCTGTATGTGACTTTCTGCTTCCTGGATTTGAGTAGCTATTTCTGTTCCCATGTTTGGGAAGTTTTTGACTATGAACTCTTGAAATATTCCCTCAGCCCCTTTTTCTTTCTCTTCTTATTCAGGGACCCATATAATTCAAACGTTGGTGCACTTAATCTTGGCCCAGAAGTCTCTGAGACTGTTCTCACTTCTTTTCATTCTTTTTGCTTTAGTCTCCTCTGTGGCAGTTGTTTCTACCATTCCATCTTCCAACTCACTATTCTGTGCTTCTGCCTCAGTTATTCTGCTTATGGTTCTCTCTAGGGTATTTTTATTCCAGTTATTGTGTTTTGCATCACTGATTTCCATTCATTATTTCTTATAGGTTCTTGTTAAACATGTATTTTATCTTCTCAATCCATGCCTCCATTCTACTTATCTGTGCCTCCATTCTATTTCCAAGATTTTAGATTATCTACTATCATTATTCTGAATTCATTTTCAGGTAGACTACTTATATCCTCTTCATTTGTTTCTTGTGGTTTTTTACCTTCATTTGGTAAGGTAAAAAACCATTTGTGGGTTTTACTCCTTTATTTGCTGCGTATTTCTCTGTCTTCTCATTTTGTTTAACTTACTGTGGTTGGGATCTCCTTTCCACAGGCTGCAGGGTCATAATTCTTCTCAATCATGGTGTCTGCTTCCTATGCTTGGGGTTGGACAAGTACCTTTTTTAGGCTTCCTGGTGGGGTGGAATCTTCCCTTTTGGCTTCTCTGGTGGCTCGGACAGTAAAGAATTCACCTGCAATGTGGGAAACATAGATTCAATCCCTAGGTTGGGAAGATCCCCTGAAAGAGAAATGGCAACCCACTCCAGTATTCTTGCCTGGAGAATTCTCATGGACAGAGAGCCTGGCAGGCTACAGTCCATGGGGTCTCAAAGAGTCAGACATGACTGAGCAACTAAGCACATATTGTGGGGGAGTGGTCTGGTGCTTGTGTTTTGGTGAGTGGAACTGGATCTTTTCCATCTGATAGGCAGTGCTACATAGAGTGGTGTGTTTTGGGGTGTCTGTGAGTTTATTTTTGTTTTAAGCATCCTGTCTGCTAATGGGCAGGGTATTGTTCCTGTTTGGCTAGTTTTCTGGTCTGAGGTGTCCAGCATTGGAGCTCACTGACCATTGGTTGGAGCCAGGTCTTAGTGTTGAGATGCAGGCCTTTGGGAGAGATTTCACCATTTAATATTCCATGGTGTCAAGAGCTCTTATGGTCCAATATCCTGGACTCACGTTTCCCACCTTGGAGGGTCAGTCTTGACCTTTGGCTGGATCACCAATACTCTGTAAGCCACATGGCACAGAAGAGAAAGAAAAATGAAAACAAAAACAAAAAAAAAGAAAGAAAGTAAAAAAAAAGGGACAGACGAAACCCCTTATGTTTTGTCTATGTTAAATGCAAATGTTAAAAGCAAAGCTAGACAGATAAAAAAGCACAAAGAAACACACATGCACACTCATAAAAAAGAAGAGAAAAAAAAAAAGAAGAAACAAAAGAGAAGAGAGCAATCAAACTAATAAACAAATCCATAAATAAAAACAAATACTAAAATCTAAGCTAGCAAAAACACAAAACCAAGAGCAAATCAAAATACAAAAGGTAGTTAAAATAATATAAAAACAATGCAAAACAAAGAAAAAATCATGGGAAATACAACATAACAAAAAATATAGTAGAGGAAAAAATGAAATAAAAATATGTTTTAAAGTAAAAGCATAAAAATGAAAAACCAAAAATTAAAAGGATAATAAAAAAGAACAATAGAATGAAACAGAAAAGAAAAAATAGATCACAATAGTAGTAGTAATAAGAGTATTTTCCTGTGACCTCTGTTGTCAGCATCTTTGCCCCCAAAGTGAGCTCCAGTTAATCTGCCTACTCAGGAAATCCTCCAATATTTCTAGGAAAATCTCTGGATCTGCTGTGGGCACTGTGGGGTCAACTTAGGCTCTGATCTTGCCTTACTCCAGCTTTTACTTGATTTCAAAGTCCACATTCGCCCTCAAAGTCCACAACCTCAAATTTGGGAACATTCATTTTCTATTTGTACATTCCACAGATGCAGTTTACCAAGCTAATTGTGGGGATTTAATCTGCTGCTCCTGTAACAGTACAAGAGAATTCCGTTCCTCTTCTTTGGTCACACACTCCCTGGAGCTCAGCTTTGATTTTGGCCCTGCCTTAGTTTGTAGGCCAACCTCCATCTGTTTCCTGCCCAGACATGATGGAGCAAAAGCAGCAGCTGACTAGAGCTTACTTGCTTATTCAGGCTGGGCAGAGAGAGTGATGTGACAGACACAACTGGGATATTTGGGGCGTGCCTCCAGTGACTGAAGCTGGCAGGAAGTTGCTACTCCCTGAGGCAAACCATGTATTCTCCCAGGGGAGTTGGCCCTGGACCCCTGGCAGTGTCAGGCTGCACAGGCTCCTGGGAAGGTAAGGGCAGTGACCTGTGCAGCTCAGTTTGGTGGCAGTGGTGGCAGCCCTTGTGTCCACTTCTGGGATTAGAGATAACAGCGATGACTCTCACCCCTTCTAGAGAAGTTCCCTGCCATCTGTGACTGCACAGAGTTAGAAGCTCCTTGGCTGGCCTTCCTCTCTGCTCATGTACCCCACAATAAGGATCTCTTGCCCTGGCAAGGCAAGGCTTTTCCCTGGACTCTATCAACTGTGTCATTTTGACCCTCTCAGATTTTCTTCACAGCAGTCAACCTCAATCCTCTCCTTGGGGTCTGATCTCCCAAGTCTGAACCTCAGCACCTAGCCCCCACTCACTGTGGTAGGCAAGCATCTCAGGCTGGGGAGTGCTGGTCAGCCCTGATCTCTGTGGAGAGTTCTCTGCTTTGCCCTCTGCACACCTATTGCTGTGCTATCCTCTGAGGCTCTGAAGCTATCCCCTAACTCCACCAGTGTGGGGATTTCTTAGTGTGAAGAAATTTCCCTCCTTCACAGATCCCTCCCAGAGGCATAGGTTCCATCCCAATTCTTTTATCTCTTTTTTTTTTTCCTTATTTCTTTTTCCCTACCATTATGTGGAGATTAGCTTGCCTTTTTGCAAGTCTGAGGTCTTTTGCCAGTGTTCATTAGGTGTTCTGTAGGATTTGTTCCACATGCACATGTATTTTTGATGTATTTGTGGAGAAGAAGGTGATCTCCACATCTTACTCCTCTGCCATCTTGAAGGTAACCCACCTGTAAATTTTAAAGAAACAGTCATCTAATTGATGGATACTGGTAAAGTTTAAATGTTATCAATTTTGTAGATTAGAATGTGGATAAAACTTGCTCTCTGCCCTGTACACTGTCTAAGGGGATGGCACTACTATCCACCCACACTAAGAACTTGGCACTCACTCTCAGGCCTTCTTTCTTTATCCCTCACATCTGACCAATAACAAGAGTTTATTGACTCTTCCTCATTAACAGTCCCTCCCCTCGAACCTGCTTTCTATCCAGCACCAGTCTGTTCTATTTTGGGGATCATTATCAGAGTGACTTTTTGACAACACACATGTGAATATGACTGCACCATTACACTACACCCCTTCACCTGCATAATAGACTTGGATAAACCAGCAGTCTCAGCCACATCATATAAGTGTAATATAAATATAATAACAGAAAAAGAGCCAAATGTGCAAAAATCAAAGCAGGAAAGTTAATTTTCTTGAACAAAAACCCACTCCAAACTGAATTTAAGCCAAGTTAGTTCAGTTCAGTCACTCAGACATGTCTGACTCTTTGCGACCCCATGGACTGCAGCATTTCTCTGTCCATCACCAACCCCCAGAGCTTGCTCGGACTCATATCCCTTAAGCCTGTGATGCCATCCAACCATGTGATCCTCTGTCATCCTCTTCTCCTGCCTTCAATCTTTCCCAGCATCAGGGTCTTTTCTAATGAATGAATTCTTTGCATCAGGTAGTCAAAGTATTGGAGCTTCAGCTTCAGAATCAGTCCTTCCAATGAATATTCAGGACTGATTTCATTTAGGATTGACTGGTTTGATCTCCCTGTAGTCCAAGGGACTCTCAAGGGTCTTCTCCAACACCACAGTTCAAAATCATCAATTCCTCGGGGCTCAGCCTTCTTTCTGGTTCAACTCTCACATCCATACATGATTACTGGAAAAACCATAGCTTTGACTATATTGATTTTTGACAGCAAAATAATGACTCTGCTTTTTAATATTGCTGTCTAGGTCTGTCATAGCTGTTCTTCACAGGAGCAAGCATCTTTTAATTTCAGGGCTACAGTTATCATGTGCAGTAATTTTGGAGCCCAAGAAAATAAAGTCTGTCACTGTTTCCATTATTTCCCCATCTATTTGCCATGAAGTGATGGGACCAGATGCCATGATCTTAGTTTTTGGAATGTTGAGTTTTAAACCAGCTTTTTCACTCTCCTCTTTCATCTTCATCAAGAGGCTCTTTACTTCCTCTTAGCTTTCTGCCATAAAGGTAGCATCATCTGCATATCTGAGGTTATTAATATTTCTCCTACAATCTTGATTCCAGCTTGTGCTTCATCCACCCTGGCATTTTGCATGATGTACTCTGCATATAAGTTAAATAAACTAGGTGACAATATACAGCCTTGACGTATTTGGAACCAGTCCGCTGTTCCATGTCCTATTCTAACTGTTGATTCTTGACCTATTTACAGATTTCTCAGGAGACTGGTAAAGTGGTCTGGTATTCCTATCTTTTGAAGAATTTTCCACAGTTTGTTTTGATTCACATAGTCAAAGGCTTTAGTGTAGTCAATGAAGCAGAAGTAGAAGTTTTTCTGAAATTTTCTTGCTTTCTCTATAATCCAACAAATGCTGGCAATTTGACTTCTGGCTCCTCTGCCTTTTCTAAATCCAGCTTGAACATCTGGAAGTTCTTGGTTCACTCAGTACTGCTGAAACTTAGCTTGGAGAATTTTGAGCATTTCTTTGTTAGCAGGTGAAATGAGTGCAATTGTGTGGTAGTCTGAGCATTCTTTGGCATTGCCTTCTTTGGGATTGGAATGAAAACTGACCTTTTCCAGTCCTGTGGCCACTGCTTAATTTTCTAAATCTGCTGGCATATTGAATGCAGCATAATCTTTTTTTTTTTTTTTTTGGTTGTGGGAAAATTTTTTTTTTAATTTAAATGTGTTTATTTTAATTAGAGGCTTATTACTTTACAATATTGTATTGGTTTTGCCATATATCAACATGAATCCGCCTCGGGTGTACACATGTTCCCAATTCTGAACCCCCCTCCCACCTCCCTCCCCATACCATCCCTCTGGGTCATCCCAGTGCACCAGCCCAGCATCATCTTTTAGAATTTGAAATAGCTCACCTAGAATTCCATCACTTCCATTAACTTTGTTCATAGTGATACTTCCTAAGTAACACTTGACTTCGTGCTCCAGGATGTCTGGCTCTAGGTGAGTGATCACACCATGGTGGTTATCTGGATCATTAAGATCTTTTTTATATAGTTCTTCTGTGTATTCTTGTCACCTCTTAATATATTCTGCTTCTGTTAGGTCCATACCATTTCTGTGCTTAATTATGCCCATATTTGAATGAAATGTTCCCTTGGTATCTCTAATTGTCTTGAAGAGAACTCTAGTCTTTCCCATTCTATTGTTTTCCTCTATTCCTTTTCACTTAGAAAGGCTTTCTTATCTCACCTTGCTGTTCTTTGGTATTCTGCAATCAGATAGATATATCTTTTCTTTTCTCCTTTCCCTTTAATTTCTCTTCTTTTCTCAGCTATTTATAAGGCCTCCTCAGACAATAATTTTGCCTTTTGCATTTCTTTTTCTTTGGAGTGGTTTTGATCAAAGCCTCCTGTACAATGTCATTGCCTTTGGTACAATGATACAAACCTCAGTTCATAGTTCTTCATGCACTCCATCAGATCTATTCCCTTGAATCTAATTGTCACTTCCACTGCATAATCATAAGGGATTTAATTTAGGTCAAACCTGAATGGCCTAGTAGTTTTCCCTACTTTCTTCAATTTAAGTCTGAATTTTGCAATAAGGAGTTCATGATCTGAGCCACAGTCAGCTCCCAGTCTTGTTTTTGTTTACTGTATAGATCTTCCGCATCTTCAGCTGCAAAGAATATAATCAATCTGATTTTGGTGTTGACAATCTGGTGATTTCCATGTTTAGAGTCCTCTCTTGTGTCACTGGAAGAGTGTGTTTGCTATAATCAGTGCTCTCTCTTTGCAAAAATCTGTTAGCCTTTGCCCTGCTTCATTTTGTACTCCATGGCCAAACTTGCTTATTACTCCAGGTATCTCTTGACTTACTACTTTTGTATTCCAGTCCCCTATGATGAAAAGGATGTCTTTTTTGATGTTAGTTCTTGAAGGTTTTATAGGTCTTCATAGAGCCACTCAACTTCAGCTTCTTTGGTATTAGTGGTTGGTACATAGACTTGGATTACTGTAATATTGAATGGTTTGCCTTGAAAATGAACAAAGATCGTTCTGTCATTTTTGAGATTGCATCCACGTACTGTATTTTGGACTCTTTTGTTGACTATGAGGGCTACTCCATTTCTTCTAAAGGATTCTTGCCCACAGTGAGTTCAGTTCGGTGGCTTAGTCATGTCCTACTCTTTACGACCCCATGGACTGCAGCACTCCAGGCCTCCCTGTCCATTGCCAACTCCTGGAGTCTACTCAAACTCATCTCCATTGAGCCATGATGCCATCCAACCATCTCATCCTCTGTCATCCCCTTCTCTTCCTGCCTTCAATCTTTCCCAGCATCAGGGTCTTTTCAAATGGGTCAGTTCTTCACATCAGGTGGCCAAAGTATTGGAGTTTCAGCTTCAGCATCAGTCCTTCCAATGAACACACAAGTAGATATATTGGTCATCTGAATTAAATTCTCCCATTCTGGTCCATTTTAGTTCACTGATTCCTAAAATGTCAGTGTTCACTCTTGCCATCTCCCTTTTGATCACTTTCAATTTACCTTCATTCATAAATTTAAACCAACTAGGAGATAAATGAAAAAAAAAATTGATAGTGAACACTAAATTAGAGAACCATTAAGTATCTTGCTTCTCAAGAGTGATTGTATCAATCTCTTATATATATCTCAACAGTACTCTGTAAACAATTCAGAAAAGTTTTGAGGAGCTAGTATAATATTAACCCTGAAAACATACTCAAAAATCTACAGGCCAATGTTACTCATGAAATATCAATGCAATAATCCTAAATATAGCATCATTAAATAGAACATTATTAACAAATAAATTACCATATCTAAGTGGAGTTAACTTTAAAAAATTAGAAATGTACAATATTAGAAATCTCTTCATATAAATCATCATAGTAGTAAGTCAAAGGAGAAAATTCATATCTGCAAAGACAAAAAGAGGCATCTGATACAATCTTAAATCCATTCCTGTTAAAAAGAAAAACATCTTAATACATAAACACTGCCTTATTGCACTGATCCATTAATATAAGTCAGTTTTAAAATTATATATTTATTTCACTGGGAAACAACAATTTATTGAAAATTTATTAAAAACAGTAGCTTAATTCAACTAATTCAATACAAAATTAACATGCAAAAGTTAATGATCACTCTATTTTCAAAATAGCAAATCATTTAGGAAAGATCCTATTAAAGTAGAAGCTAAAAGAATTAAAGATCTAGAAATAAACTTTACAGGAATTGTATGAGATTGTACTATATGAAGTTAAATTATGTGAAGACACCAAAAAGCATATGTGAATAAATAAAAGAGTATAACTTGTTCTTGTCTTGTAAGACTGTTAGGGAAATTAAATAGTCTTGTGTAGGCTTCAGATACAAAGCAGAGCAGGCCTCTGACCTTGCTTCTAACCTGTCTGGACACTGCCCTGACTGTGAGTGACTGAGAGTGACTGTCTGCTGTGAGTGCAAGACTTGCAACACCACAGATAAAATTAGGGGAAAACTTTGAGGTTGTTGAGCCTCTGGAGGGGGCCTGGCTAGCCAAGGTCCAGGCTTAACAACATCCCAAGTTTTACAAGGCAAAACAGCATTAACTTGAAACCAGGCTTGCAATTTGGTCACAGATTGATGATGATATCAGTCTGCACCCATCTTGTGATTATAAGTGGGAACCCTGAACTGCAATGTTTGAAGTCTCTCCCATGGAATGGACGTTCTGACTGGGACCCTTTCCCAATTGGGACTCCAGATGTGCTGTGACACAGGACTTCCCAGCACTGTTTAAGTCTGAATGCTGGTAAAACTCAATTTGGTGAGGTATTCTTTGCTCTTTATATTTCTCTTTTTTTTTAATGTTAGTATGTGGAAAGTAAGTTAGGCAATTCTTTAATAAATATTTGTATTATTTATTTGCATATAACAACTGACTTATTTTGTTAACAAATCCTTTGAACCTGATTCAAAAGTGAAAACTTTCATCAGAACAAGGACTCAATATCAAAATGAAATCAATTTACTAGAAAGTAGTTATAAGTCTTATGAAACTTCAATCCCAGTAGATGTTTTTAGTAACTAAACAAAAGTGTTTCTAAAGTTCATCTGGAACAACAAATATCCAGGAATAAATAAACAATAAATATCTAGGAATTTAGAAAAAAGTTCTAGAAAAATAGAAGTATTGAGTGAAGACTATTAATGCATATTATCTATTTATAATAATTAGAAAAGTATTATTTTGCTACATTTATTATTCATCTGTTGAATGAATAATAATAATATGATGAATAATAAAACAAAATAGTGAGTCAAGAAGTAAACACAAATATGTACTGGATTTAGCAGAGCCACATCTTATGGTATAAGTAATCAAATGGCAAGAGCTCAATTTATGAAGAATTTCATTTAATACTACTGCTTTGGCTTATAAGGCTTTACTTGCATTAAAATCAATTAACATTCCTCTGAGCAACAAATTGCTGTGAAATCAGAGCCCACAGGTAGACTTTTGTAGAGTTGGTATATATTCTATTTGGTTTTCCTCTAAAATACTTCAGTACATAGTAACGACAAGCTCTTCATTTAGATTTATTTTATTGATCTTTTTAACCTAAAAATTCAGTTACTTAACTACTTAGGATTATATGAATGCTTTGTCTGTGAGGATTACTTTAAGATTACAACAATATCTAATATCTGTCAAAGAGATCAATGAGTACAGTACAGATCAATGTTTAAAATACAAACATTTTATAGAGAAATTAATGAAACTTGCTTTTATCATATCAGGTTATAATAGCTAAATATTAAATATTGAAGCTATTATATAGATTTCAATGGGGTGTGGGATTGTTTTAGCATAAAATCTTTTTGTTTTGAGGGGCAGGAAATCACAGTTTTTTGCCACTGAAATAACACAAAGAATATTTTCTACTTAAAACAAATTGCCATCAAAACACAAGGGAAGAAGTCTGCCATAATAAATGGATATTGCTCACAGAGAGAGAGGGATGATTTATTCAAAAAAATGGACAATCACTATCTAGAAAATGATGAAAAAGCATATTCTTATTTCATACTGTATATCAAAATCAATTCCAGGTTAATGATTTAATGTCTCATTAACTTAATATAATTATTTAAGTATAGTTTCCATGTAAAAACAAAGTTTTAAAAGCTCCAGAAGAACACAAGATAATCTCAGAGAACATACGCCATGTCTGTCTTCACAGTGCAATCCCAGCAATCCATCCCCTTAAAACCCAGTTGTTATATTTGAGTGAATTGAATTGAATACCAGCTCTTAAAAGGAATAAGAGCCACATTCCATAAAATGCCTGTGAATACACAAATAGAGTATTGCCACAGAGTCTTTGGGGAAATACGGCATTGCCTGTAGTAGTAAGAGCTTAAATAAACTTGGGAAAGAGACACACTCAGTTCCCCACCTGAGAAAAGTCAAGGGTTTCCTGCTAGCAGAATGAGCCCTCAGTCAAAATCCACAGGACAGTTCCTGCCCTCTCCTGCAGCAAAGAGCTCCTCCATTCACCACATCTGTCATGCACAGCACCTGCCCAGCTGAGTTGTAGCAAATGTACTTCCCATCCTGCTTGCTGGCAAGCCTCCAAAAGTGTTGCTTTTGGTGACTCCATCTGCCAGTAGATGTAGAGTATGTCACACAGACAAAATTGCCCATGGCTCACTACAGAGAGCAGGCAAATACTTTATGGATGACCTGGTACAAAGCTTCAAGTGGTGTGGCAAAGCAGTGGGCCAAAGAGAAGCAGCAGCTGCAGTCAGACCAGCTCTGCAGTAAGCTATTAGGATTCCAGAAGCTCCTTTTGAGCAAAGGAATCTGTCCAATCGAGGTTGAAGCACCCTTAGCAACAGTGGCAGGCTTTGTTCAAGACTTGCTATATCCAATAAGCAAAGGTGAGCTCTAGGTGGTGTCAAGAGGGAAGGATCACAAGTCCCAAATCCACAAGCAAAAGATCATCATCAATTAGTGCTAACAACCTGAAAATGAAAAACTATACAAAAAATATCTGTGCAGGTCTCTAAAGGCAGTGAGGGTCTGCTTTGTCTGAAATGTGAAGCTTCTTCAAGAGGAAACTCCGCTGAAAATGTCCCCAAAATACCAAACTGCTCTCATTCAATGTTTAGCTCACCTTTTCTTTAAAAAAAAAAAAAAAGCAAGTAGATTTTATTTATTTGTTTGTTTGTTTGGCTGCACTGGGGTCTTAATTACAGCATGTAGAATCTTTACTTGTAGCATACAAGACTTTTAGTTGCAGCATGAGAACTCTTAGTTGCAGCATGTGGGAGCTGACCTGACCAGGGATCAAACCTGTGCACTGGGAGCATGGAGTCTTAGCCATCACACCACCAAGAAAGTCCCCATCGTCTCTAACATTGATACTGTGGATTAACCAGACTCTAAGGATTTTATAAAGCCTTTGACTGTGTGGATCACAACAAACTGGAGAATTCTTCGAGAGATGGGAATACCAGACCACCTTATCTGCCTCCTGAGAAATCTGTATGCAGGTCAAGAAGTGAAAGTTAGAATTGGACATGGAGCAGTGGACTGCTTTAAAATTGGGAAAGGAGTATATCAAGGCTGTTTATTGTCACCTTGTTTATTTAACTTATGTGCAGAGTACATCATGTGAAATGCCTGACTAGATGAAACACAAGCTGGAATCAAGATTGCAGGGAGAAATATCAATAACCTTAGATATGCAGATGACACCACCTTTATGGCAGAAAGTGAAGTGGAATTAAAGATTCTCTTGATGAAGGTGAAAGAGGAGAGTGAAAAAGCTGGCTTAGAATTCAACATTCAAAAAACAGATTATAGCATCCAGTCCCATCACTTCATTGCAAATAGATGGGGGAACAATAGAAACAGTCTTTATTTTCTTCAGCTTCAAAAATCACTGCAGATGGTGACTGCAGCCATGAAATTCAGAGACATTTGCTTCTTGGAAGAAAAGCTATGAAAAAACCTAGACAGCATATTTAAAAACAGAGACATTATTTTACCAACAAAGGTCCATCTAGTCAAAGCTATGGTTTTTCCAGTAATCATGCATGGATGTGAGAGTTGGACCATAAACAAGGCTGAGCTCTGAAGACCTGATGCTTTTGAACTGTGGTGTTGCAGAAGACTCTTGAGAGTCCCTTGGACTATAAGGCAATAAAACTAGTCAATCCTAAAGGAAATCAATTCTGAATACTCACTGGAAAGACTGATGCTGAAGTTGAAACTCCAATACTTTGGCCACCTGATGCAAAGAACTGACTCACTGGAAAAGACCCTGATGCTGGGAAAGGTTGAAGGCCAGAGGAGAAGGGGACAACAGAGGATGAAATCATTGGATGACATCACTGAGTTGAGTGACATGAGTCTGAGAAAGCCCCAGGAGTTGGTGATGGACAGGGAAGTCACATGGAGTCACAAAGAGTTGGACGTGACTGAGCAACTGAACAGAACTGAAGGATTTTATAAGGATCCACTATGACCCCAACACAGTGCTTGTGCCTGAGGAAGTCTTGAGTATTTTAAAGGTGCATACCTTAAGCTCCTATGAGCTTAAAAATTTTCATCATAAAAATCAATTTAAGTCACATGAAATGTTTGGGGAATAATTAAATATGGAAGCATGGTAATTATTATACTTCCAGTAAACAGAAACACAGAAAAAAGACAAATACAAATAGGGGAAGTAGGATGTGATTGCGGAGAAGGCAATGGCACCCCGCTCCAGTACTCTTGCTTGGAAAATCCCATGGACAGAGGAGCCTGGTGGGCTGCAGTCCATGGGGTCGCTAAGAGTCGGACACGACTGAGCAACTTCACTTTCACTTTTCACTTTCAAGCATTGGAGAAGGAAATGGCAACACATTCCAGTGTTCTTGCCTGGAGAATCCCAGGGACGGGGGAGCCTAATGGGCTGCCGTCTATGAGGTCGCACAGAGTCGGACACGACTGAAGCGACTTAGCAGCAGTAGCAAGATGTGATTGAGGAGAGTGTAATTAATAGGCAGAGGGAAAGGAAGATTGTGGGTGGGAGGAACAGAATGAATGGGGATACAAAAGTGAAGGAGAATGAGCATGAAACTAAGGTCATATCATCTGGCAATAGTTCATGAATCTGTATCTACAAGGAAGACATCTGGTGCCTATAATTTTGTCTTGAGTTTTCTTTACATTGCCAGGCCACTTGTACCAGGCTAACTTCAAACTACCCCACATTATTTGAAATAGCTTTTTGAAAATGGCTAGCTGGACTATTAGAATAAAATGTTAGAGCTATGAGGGTTCACTGCACTTATCTAGACCATCATTTCATTTCACAGATTGAGAAAGATTGTCCTTCAAGGTCATGGCTATTAATAGTCAGATCCACAAGATATCCCGACAACTTCATGGTTCTTTTCCTCTAAGACACATTTCTTCATATTCTAAGCTCAGAAGGTTTTACCTCTGATTTCACTATTTCATCAAATACTGTGCTTCTTAAGAACAGGGAGATCCATCAGCTTTACCTAGCA
Organism: Bos javanicus; assembly: GCF_032452875.1. Classification (NCBI taxonomy): domain Eukaryota; kingdom Metazoa; phylum Chordata; class Mammalia; order Artiodactyla; family Bovidae; genus Bos; species Bos javanicus. The sequence continues at coordinate 18,987,827 of NC_083882.1, read as the reverse complement.
CAGAATAATTATTAAACATGAGCCATGTGCAAAGCATTTTGGTTAATAATATAAATTATATAAAAACAGGAGAAATGTAGCAACAATGTCCTTGCTTGCATCCTTAGTGCTAAATCCAAATGGGAAGTTTTGTTCAGTAGCATGTATATTATTATAAATGACTCTACGTGGCGTGTGTTAGTGTTAGTCACTCAGCTCAGTCATGTTCAGCTCTTTGTGACCCCATGGACTGTAGCCCACCAGGCTTGACCTTCCATGTTATTCTTCAGGCAAGAATACTAGAGTGGATAGCAATTTCCTTCTCCAGGGCATCTTCCCAACTCTGGGATCAAACACACATCTCTGTATGTGAATTCTTTACTGCCTGAGCTACCATGGGAACCTAAAAGATCTGGGTGGGGGGAGTAGAGGCAAAAACACATAGAGTTTATTGTAATATAGTGTGTTAGTGAAATGACATCAATGAGCTATGGCTGGTGAGCAACACTGATGAGGGGAAATTAATCCAGTTTAGTTTTTGGGAAACAGATGGCAAGATATCAGAGAGTCTACATGAAAGTGTTAATATCTGAATTTGGTCCTTAATAATAAATAGAAGTTACCCAACTAAAGAAAAGATGATAAAGGGAAAAGCAAGAGCAAAGGCAAGATGACCTGGTATGCTCAGAGAGCTCATGCAATTCAGTAGTGGTGAAATACATAGCTATAGTATTGGAGAGGTAGAGGAAGAAACTATTGAGAGAGCTAAAGGCCAGATTTTACTTTTATTGTGAAGTCAACAGGGATGCACAAAAAATTTAAAGCAGGCCAGTGACATGATCATGCTGGAAATTGAGGGAGACAAGACTAGAAACTAGGAGATCAGTTAGTATCATATCAGGAAAGAAACAAAACAGTAAGAATTTTAAAAAATAAGTGGCCAATTTAAAGAGTATTTTTAGAAGTAAATTATATAGGATTTGGTGTATGAGTAAGTGGAGATGATTGGATGAGAAACATAATCAAGGATGATTTCTGGTTTTCTAATTTGTATGACTGCCACCCTCAAGATACTGAACCCTAGAGAATGAAGACAAGTTCCTTTTAAGGTGAATGGAGCTTCAGCAAACTTTGCAATGTTTGGGCATGTTTAGCCAACATGTTAACAACTTGGAAGTTCAGAGGAGAAAATTTGGCAGGAGGTACAACTTTAGAAGTCCCCAGACTATGAATAGTAGTTAAAGTTCAGAAAGTAGATAAGAGCACCAAAAGGAAAATGTAGAATGAGGAAATAATTGATTTAGAAATGGAGCCCTAAGAAACAGGAATATTAAAATGTGGGGAATACAAGAGGCTTCTGTGAAGAAGTGGAGAAGGAATGGCCAGAGAGAATTTACAGGTACATACAAGGGAGTACAGGAGGGCATAATCAGCAGTTTCAATATAATAATGATCAAATAAGATAAATCTAGAGATGTCCGTTAGATTTTTCAAATGGCAACTCATTGATCACTATAACAAGATTTATTTTGAAAACAGTTGTGAAACAAAAGGCAGTTTGCAATGAATTACAGTAACTGGGAGGTGAGGAAAAGACTACTAATCATTAATTTGGGAATAAGTGGGAGAGAGTTTGGATGGTATCTTGTATTGTGTCATAAAAAGATTTGTTTTTGAAGATGATCATGTTGAGACATTACTTTGCCAACAAAGGTTCGTCTAGTCAAGGCTATGGTTTTTCCAGTAGTCATGTATGGATGTGAGAGTTGGACTATGAAGAAGGCTGAGCACCGAAGAATTGATGCTTTTGAATTGTGGTATTGGAAAAGACTCTTGAGAGTCCCTTGGACTGCAAGGAGATCCAACCAGTCCATTCTGAAGGAGATCAGCCCTGGGATTTCTTTGGAGGGAATGATGCTAAGGCTGAAACTCCATTACTTTGGCCACCTCACACGAAGAGTTGAGTCATTGGAAAAGACTCTGATGCTGGGAGGGATTGGGGACAGGAGGAGAAGGGGACGACAGAGGATGTGATGGCTGGATGGCATCACTGACTTGATGGACGTGAGTCTGAGTGAACTCCGAGAGTTGGTGATGGACAGGGAGGCCTGGCGTGCTGCGATTCATGGGGTCGCAAAAGTCGGACACGACTGAGCGACTGATCTGATCTGATGTTTATGAGATAAGGAGATGTCAGGAATGAACGAGACTAATGGTAAAGGAAAGAGTGAAGGATGGCTGACAGAGTGATCTCCCAGCAGTAGCAAGAGGAGAGGGAACTGAAGCTCGCCCTTGGTAATACCTAGAACATTCTTCTGAGTCTGAAGGGAGGATGATAAGGATAGATCCGGATATAGATACATCTGCATATGGGGCAAGTAGGCAGGAAGTTTAGAGACAAAATAAGAAACAAGAGCATCCAATAAGGGGTAGGGAAGACAACATGATCTTGTGAGAGTACAGTTTCTGAGACTATATTGTATATGCAGAAGATACAACCCAATCAGATCATCCATGACCAAGGGGAGAAAGTCTAGAGGAGCCTTTATCAACAAAACTTCATAACAGAGAATTGCCACAGAACCAGGATATGAATAAGTGCTACAAAACTACTAACTTTGGCCTCCCCCAAAAGAAAAAGCATCAATATTATTTGACAACAATATTTCATACTAGTAAGCTGTAGCACGTTTAACACACTCAAAGGAAAAAAAACCCCTGCAAATTAGGGTTTCAAATCTATCCAAAATTGTATTAAGATAAAGATCACAGACATACTTGAACTTAGATAATATTATTTCCATGAGCCTATTCTGATGAATTTACCAAGAATAAGCTTCAGATGGCTACAAAATAATTGGAAGGTTTTAACACAATGTTCTAGGAGTGAGCACTAAATATATTTATCTACTTAAATAAGATTAAAAGATGAAGCTAAATGTACTATAATAGTATGAACTGGTAGATGCTCTAAAAATACACAGAAGTCACACTTACTGATTATTGTGTAGGTGTTAACTGGGATATGTGTATGTGAGGTTTGAAGCTTGCAAACCAAGTAGTCAGGGATCAGTATAATTAAGATCACCAAAAAAAAAAAGAAAATTAAGATGATACTAATGTCTAAAATTGGAATATAGGAAAGTTACAGTAGAGAAAAGAAGAAATGATTACTACCTAACCTCAGTACTGGTCAAATAAGAGATGACTAAAAGTATTAAACAAAGATAGAAATGTGTGTTTTAACAAAAATTAAAACACTCAAATAACAAAAGAAACACCAGTAGAGAGCAAAGAAAACACAAAGTTAAAATAAAAACACCAAATAATATCCATATATATATATATATATATATATATATTACTTTTGGTAGGAGGAGAAGGGAGTGACAGAGGATGTGATGGTTGGATAGCATCCCTGACTCAACAGACATGAGTTTGAGCAAACTCTGGGAGATAATGAAGGACAGGGAAGCCTGGCATGCTGCTGTCCATAGGGTCACAAAGAGTTGGACACGATTGAGCTACTGAACAAACGGCAACATATTGATGAATGTAAATGGGCTTAACTTGACTAGTAGAAATAAATTAATCTCATATTGGTTTCTTTTAGATCCATATAGATCAACTGGACAAACTCAGTTAGTAAAGATATGGAAGATCTAAATGACCACTAAGGCAGGTCTTATGGATATATATTGAGCTCTGTTTTCCAATAATGAAGGATGCACCTTCTTTAAGAGTGCCCATGGAACATTTACAAATGATAACATATTAGAAAGTTAAAATATTCTTTTTTAAATACAGAACAGTATATTCTAACCAAAGTACAATAAAGCTACAAATTAATAATAATATCTTTTAAAAGTCTTTCTACTTGAAAATGTAAACTAACAAACATACATAGACACACAAAGAAGGTAATAATAACCCTGTATGCGAGACAGCAAAAGAGAAACAGATGTATTGAACAGTCTTTTGGACTCTGTGGGAGAGGGTGAGGGCAGGATGATATGGGAGAACGGCATTGAAACATGTAAAATATCATATGTGAAATGAATTGCCAGTCCCAGTTCAATGCATGATACAGGGTGCTCAGGGCTGGTGCACTGGGATGAGCCAGAGGGATGAGATGGGGAAGGAGGTGGGAAAGGGGTTCAGGATGGGGAACACATGTACACTCATGGTGGATTCAAGTCAATGTATGGCAAAACCAATACAATATTGTTAAGTAAAATAAATAAGTTAATTTTTAAAAAATTAATTGCAGAATTTCCAGAAGGAAACAATAAATCAAATGCAATATATTCTATCCAGGTGATAGTCAAACTAAACACTCCAAAATTCATCACTTTCTTACCCATATCAATAAAAATGAAATGAGTTAAACATTCAAATTCAAAAGTGAATAAAAGAACAACAAAGAATACCAAAAGAAAGCAAAAGTATTACTAAAAAGCAGACATAAATGAGTTAGAAAACCAGAAAAAGACAGCATTGATAAATAATCATGTCTTTTGAAAAACATAAATAAAATGGACAAATAAGTGGTTGATACTTTCAGTAAACAGAGGTAGGAAGCAAAAATACACACAATAAATATGACAAAGGAAAAATAGCCATAAAAATACAGGATTTTTTAATCTATGTAATTATGTTGGCATAATTGCATGAAAATAGTTTAAAAACCTAGATGAAGTAGATAATCTCAGCCAAAATTAAACATTAAGATTAAAAGTCTAGATAAACTGATTATTATTATTCAAGTAACTAGAGGGTTTTTCAAAAAGCTACCCTTCAAAACAGCACCAGGATCATACGGTTTCAGTGTGAAACACTACCAAACAACTAAGAAGACAAATAGTCTAGTTGCTATTTAAATAGTTCCAGATCATGAAAGAAGAAAAGAAAATTATTCAGTTTTTAACATCAAATGTAAAATATTTGTTGACATAAAAAGTTAATACAAAAAAGAAAGCTTACTTGCAAAACCTATGTTAAAGTTATAAGCAAAATATTAAAAATGTCATATTTAACTAAAATAAATCATAATCAGAGAGAGTTTATTCTGGGAATATAAGATGATTTCATATAAGAAAATCCATTATAACTTAATCATATCAATAGGTCAAGGGAGAAATCATATGACAATCTCCAACAATGCCAAAAAAAACTTTGAAAAAATTAAGCATTTATTTTTGATCATACATATACTACATATACATTCATACATATACACTCATTTATTAAAATAGAGATCAATTAAGCATACATTTTACTTACAGTCACTTAAGAAACATTTAACAGCATCCACATTAATTAATTAAGAAATGACACAAAGTTGCCTATCATTGCCATTCCTATTTGACATAATATTGAAAGAATTAGCCAATGGAATTAGACAAAGTAAAGCAATTGGAATGTAAAGCTAGTTCTAATTTTAGGTATTATTATATTAATAAAAATCAAGAGAATCAATAAAAAAACTATTACATAAATCAGTGAATGCAATATATTGTTGTTTAGTCACTAAGTCATGTCTGATTCTTTGGGATGTCATAGAGGGTAGCCTGCCAGAGTCCTCTGTCCACAGGATTTTCCAGGCAAGAATAGTGGAGTTGGTTGCCTTTTCCTTCTCTAGGGAATCTTCCCGACCCAGGGATTGAACCTGCATCTCCTGCTTGGATGAGGATTTTGTACGACCTGGGAACTTCTCTTGCTGCTGCTGCTAAGTCACTTCAGTCATGTCCAACTCTGTGCGACCCCACAGATGCAGCCCACCAGGCTCCCCATCCCTGGGATTCTCCAGGCAAGAACACTGGAGTGGGTGGGAACTTCTCTTAACAGGATACAAAATGAAATATAGAAATCAATAGTCTCCATTTTATCTAAACAGTAAAATGTTAGATTGTATAAAGGAAGAGAAGTCCCTCGGTTAAAATATAAACTACCTAGACATACTCTTAGCAAGAACTATACAAAATTTATGTAAAAAAATGTTAAAACACTACTGAAAGATAAAAATGTTTATCTAAATGAATAAAAAATATTCCTTGCTCTTGTAGAATGACTCAATATTAATGGAATGATCAAGCTTTCACAAAGAAGCAAATAGAGGGAGGAGACCATGATGGTACAGTAAGATGATTCTGAGCTCACCTCCCCCCATGAACACATGTAAAATATATTTGCACAAGGAAAAATTCTCACTGGAAACTAACAGAAAGACTTTTATACAACTAGACTATAAAGGAAGATCCACATGGGTTTGGGTAGGAAGGTTATTCAGGCACTCAGATTATTCAGGCATCTCCCTGGGAGGGGACACAGTTGAGGAGGGGGATTACACAAGCACAGAGATCTCCCTGGGGAGTGAGTGGTTCAAGCCACATATTGGGGACCCCAGCCTGGGATTCAATGACAGGAAGCTGTGTTCCCTTTGTATGGTTTGAAAACTAGTGGTACAAACAGGAGTTCTATAAGAAAGACAAACCATTAGGCAGACTCATCAAGAAACAAAGGGAGAAAAATCAAATCAATAAAATTAGAAATGAAAATGGAGAGATCATAACAGACAACACAGAAATACAAAGAATCATAAGAAGACTACTATCAGCAATTATATGCAAATAAAATGGTCAACTTGGAAGAAATGGACAAATTCTTAGAAAAGTAAAACTTCCCAAAACTGAACCAGCAAAGAGTAGAAAATCTTAACAGACCCAATCACCAGCACAGAAATTGAAACTAATCAGAAATCGTACAGCAAACAAAAGCCCAGGTCCAAATGGCTTCACAGCTGAATTCTACCAAAAATTTAGAGAAGAGCTAACACCTATCCTCGGAGAAGGCAATGGCACCCCACTCCAGTACTCTTGCCTGGAAAATCCCATGGATGGAGGAGGCTGGAGGGCTGCAGTCCATGGGGTCGCTAAGAGTCGGACACGACTGAGCGAATTCACTTTCTCTTTTCACTTTCATGCATTGGAGAAGGAAATGGCAAGCCACTCCAGTGTTCTTGCCTGGAGAATCTCAGGGACGGGGGAGCCTGGTGGGCTGCCATCTATGGGGTCGCACAGAGTCGGACACAACTGAAGTGACTTAGCATAGCATAGCATAGCATAACACCTATCCTACTCAAACTCTTCCAGAAAATTGCAGAGGAAGGTCAATTTCCAAACTCATTCTATGAGGCCACCATCATCCTAATACCAAAACCAGATAAAGATGCCACAAAAAAAGAAAAGTACAAGCCAATATCACTGATGAATATAGATGCAAAAATCCTTAACAAAATTCTAGCAAACAGAATCCAACAACACATTAAAAAGATCATACACCATGACCAAGTGGGCTTTATCCCAGGGATGCAAGGATTCTTCAATATCTGCAAATCAATCAATGTAATACACTACATTAACAAATTGAAAAATAAAGCCATATGATTATCTCAATAGATGCAGAGAAAGCCTTTGACAAAATTCAACATCCAAATATTTATGATAAAAATGCTCCAGAAAGCAGGAATAGAAGGAACATACCTCAACATAATAAAAGCTATATATGACAAACCCACAGCAAACATTATCCTCAATGGTGAAAAATTGAAAGCATTTCCCCTAAATTCAGGAACAAGACAAGGTGCCCACTTTCACCACTACTATTCAGCATAGTTTTGGAAGTTTTGGCCACAGCAATCAGAGCAGAAAAAGAAATAAAAGGAATCCAAAGTGGAAAAGAAGTAAAACTCTCACTGTTTGCAGACGACATGATCCTCTACATAGAAAACCCTAAAGACTCCACCAGAAAATTACTAGAGCTAATCAATGAATATAGTAAAGTTGCAGGATATAAAATCAACACAGAGAAATCCCTGGCATTTTTATACGCTAATAATGAGAAAATAGAAAGAGAAATTAAAAAAAACAATTCCATTCACCATTGCAATGAAAAGAATTAAATATTTAGGAATATATCTACCTAAAGAAACTAAAGACCTATATATCAGATCAGATCAGATCAGTTGCTCAGTCGTGTCCGACTCTTTGCGACCCCATGAATTGCAGCACGCCAGGCCTCCCTGTCCATCACCAACTCCCAGAGTTCACTGACTCACGTCCATCAAGTCAGTGATGCCATCCAGCCATCTCATCCTCTGTCGTCCCCTTCTCCTCCTGCCCCCAATCCCTCCCAGCATCAGAGTCTTTTCCAGTGAGTCAACTCTTCGCATGAGGTGGCCAAAGTACTGGAGTTTCAGCTTTAGCATCATTCCTTCCAAAGAAATCCCAGGGCTGATCTCCTTCAGAATGGACTGGTTGGATCTCCTTGCAGTCCAAGGGACTCTCAAGAGTCTTCTCCAACACCACAGTTCAAAAGCATCAATTCTTCAGCGCTCAGCCTTCTTCATAGTCCAATTCTCACATCCATACATGACCACAGGAAAAACCATAGCCTTGACTAGACGAACCTTTGTTGGCAAAGTAATGTCTCTGTTTTTCAATATGCTATCTAGGTTGCTCATAACTTTCCTTCCAAGGAGTAAGCATCTTTTAATTTCATGGCTGTAGTCACCATCTGTAGTGATTTTGGAGCCCAGAAAAATAAAGTCTGACACTGTTTCCCCATCTATTTCCTATATATAGAAAACTATAAAACACTGGTGAAAGAAATCAAAGAGGACACTAATAGATGGAGAAATATACCATGTTCATGGATCAGAAGAATCAATATAATGAAAATGAGTATACTACCCAAAGCAATCTATAGAATCAATGCAATCCCTATCAAGCTACCAACGGTATTTTTCACAGAGCTAGAACAAATAATTTCACAGTTTGTATGGAAATACAAAAGACCTCAAATAGCCAAAGCAATCTTGAGAAAGAAGAATGGAACTGGAGGAATCAACCTGCCGGACTTCAGGCTCTACTACAAAGCCACAATCATCAAGACATTATGGTACTGGCACAAAGACAGAAATATAGATCAATGGAACAAAATAGAAAGCCCAGATATAAATCCATGCACCTATGGACACCTTATCTTTGACAAAAGCAGCAAGAATATACAATGGAGAAAAGACAATCTCTTTAACAAGTGGTGCTGGGAAAACTGGTCAACCACTTGTAAAAGAATGAAACTAGAACACTTTCTAACACCATACACAAAAATAAACTCAAAATGAATTAAAGGTCTAAATGTAAGACTAGAAACTATAAAACTCTTAGAGGAGAACATAAGCAAAACACTCCCCGATATAAATCACAACAGGATCCTCTATGATCCACCTTCCAGAATATTGGAAATAAAAGGAAAAATAAACAAATGGGACATAATTAAAATTAAAACCTTCTGCACAACAAAGGAAAGTATAAACAAAGTGAAAAGACAGTCTTCAGAATGGGAGAAAATAATAGCAAATGAAGCAACTGACGAACAACTAATCTCAAAAATATACAAGTAACTCCTATAGCTCAATTCCAGAAAAATAAATGACCCAACCAAAAAATGAGCCAAAGAACTAAACAGACATTTCTCCAAAGAAGACATACAAATGGTTAACAAACACATGAAAAGATGCTGAACATCACTCATTATCAGAGAAATGCAAATCAAAACCACAATGAGGTACCATTTCACGCCAGTCAGAATGGCTGCAATCCAAAAGTCTACAAGCAATAAATGTTGGAGAGGATGTGGATAAAAGGGAACCCTCTTACACTGTTGGTGGGAATGCAAACTAGTACAGCCACTGTGGAGAACAGTGTGGAGATTCCTTAAAAAACTGGAAATAGAACTGCCTTATGACCCAGCAATCACACTGCTGGGCATACACACCGAGGAAACCAGAATTGAAAGAGACATGTGTACCCCAGTGTTCATTGCAGCACTGTTTATAATAGCCAGGACATGGAAGCAACCTAGATGTCCATCAGCAGATGAATGGATAAGAAAGCTGTGGTACATATACACAATGGAGTATTACTCAGCCATTAAAAAGAATACTTTTGAATCAGTTCTAATGAGGTGGATGAAACTGGAGCCTATTATACAGAGTGAAGTAAGCCAAAAAGAAAAACACCAATACAGTATACTAACACATATATATGGAATTTAGAAAGATGGTAACGATAATGCTCTATGTGAGACAGCAAAAGAGACAGAGATATATAGAACAGTCTTTTGGACTCTGTGAGAGAGGGAGAGGGTGGGATGATTTGGGGGAATGTCATGGAAACATGTATAATATCATATAAGAAACAAATCGCCAGTCCAGGTTCAATACAGGATGCTTGGGGCTGGTGCACTGGGATGACCCAGAGGGATGGTATGGGGAAGGAAGTGGGAGCGAGGTTCAGGATGGGAAACACGTGTACATCTGTGGCAGATTCATGTTGATATGTGGCAGAACCAATACAATATTGTAAAGTAATTAGTCTCCAATCAAAATAAATAAATTTAAATTAAAAAAAAAAAAAAGAAACCTAGTGCCTACTGATAAAGAGCATGCTTATACTTACTTACTCCTGGAAACAAGGTTGAGGAAGCAAACTGAAACTGCTCAGGACACTGGCTGGTTCCCATGACCCAGCACATACTAAGTACCTGCTCCAGCCCCTTTAACACCTGCACAGCTCCACACTAAGGTGAAAGTGGCAACTACCAAAAATAGTGTCCATGTGTAGTGGATGAAGCAGATACTGACCTGGCACTGCATCTAAATGGAACAAGGGTAACAATTACTGACAGTTGTGAAGGCAGTGGAACTGTGGAACTGGAAATGTGTTTGGAGTGCTGGGACCACATTACCTTGCACTCAGCCCACAATGAGTGCCAGCTATGGCCCTTCTTCTTCCAGAGCCACTCCCTTTTAGAGTGAAGGTGCTGATGCTAACAGTGGGAAGAGTGCACACCTAGAGGGAATGGAAGGAAATTGGACCCATACCTCTGGGCCTCTGCTCCAGCATCCTGGACCCAACCCCACTCCTGAAAAGGCAATGAAATACACTGAGCATAGGAGCAGCCCAGCCTCACATCTGGCTCTAACTCTCACCGTTTCCTCTTGAGCCCTACCTCTCACCAACCATGATAGCTGCAAACACAGCCTGTGGGAAGACTTGACCTATGATCAATTCAGTTCCAGCTCTCTCACCAAACACACTGGGCACATATAAACAGCATAGGCCTGCCTATCTGAACAAGACTCAGTTTCTGCCACAGACAGTCTCTCCCATCAGGAAGTTTCCATAAGCCTCTTATCCTTGTCTGGCAGAGGGCAGACAGAATGAAAACCACTACCACAGAAAACTAATCAAATTGATCACATTGATCACAGCCTTGTCTAACTCAATGAAACTATGAGGCATGCCGTGTAGGGCCATCCATGATGGATGGGTCATGGTGGAGAGTTCTGACAAAACATGGTCCACTGGAGAAGGGAATGGTAAACCCCTCCAGTAACTTGCCTTGAGAACCCTGTGAACAGAATGAAAAGGCAAAAAAATATGACACTGAAAAATGAACTCCCCAGGTCAGTAGGCACCCAATATGCTACCGGAGAAGAATGTAGAAATAACTTCAGAAAGAATGAAGAGAAAAAGCCAAAGCAAAAACAGTGCCCAGTTGTGGATGTTACTGGTGATTGAAGTAAACTCCGATACTTTAAGAACATTGCTTAGAAACCTGGAATGTTAGGTCCATGAATCAAGGTAAACTGAAAGTGCTCAAACAGGAGATGACAAGAGTGAACACTGACATTTTAAGTATCAGTGAACTAAAATGGACTGGAATAGGCGAATTTAATTCAAATGACCATTATATCTACTACTGTAGGCAAGAATCCCTTAGAAGAAATGGAGTAGCCTTCATAGTCAACAAAAGAGTCTGAAATGCAGTACTTGGGTGCAATCTCAAAAATGACAGAATGACCTCTGTTTGCTTCCAAGGCAAACCATTCAATAGCACAGTAATCTAAGACTATGCCTTAACCAATAATGCTGAAGAAGCTGAAGTTGAATGGTTCTATGAAGACGTACAAGACCTTCTAAAACTAATACTCAAAAGAGATGTCCTTTTCATCATAGGTGGCTAGAATGCAAAAGTAGTAAGTCAAGAGGTACCTGGAATAGCAGGCAAATTTGGCCTTAGAGTACAAAATGAAGCAGGACAAAGGCTAACAGAATTTTGTCACGAGAACACACTCATCATAGAAAAGACCCTCTTTCAACAACATAAGAGAAGGTTCTCTACATGAACATCACCAGGTTGTCAATACTAAAATCAGATTGATTATATTCTTTGTAGCCAAAGATGGAGAAGCTTTATACAATCCTAAAAATAAGACTGAGAGCTGAATGTGGCTCAGATCATGAGCTCCTTATTGCAAAATTCAGACTTAAATTGAAGAAGGTAGGGGAAACCACTAGACCATTCAGGTATGACCTAAATCAAATCCCTTAAGATAACACAAACAAAGTGACAAATAGATTCTTGGGATTAGATCTGATGGACAGTGCCTGAAGAACTATGGACAGAGGTTCATGACACTGTTCAGGAGGCAGTGATCAAGGCCATTCCCAAGAAAAAGAAATATAAAAAGCCAAATGGTTCTCTGAGGAGGCCTTACAAAGAGCTGAGAAAGGAAGAGAAGCTAAAGGCAAAAGAGAAAGTAAAGATATACCTGTCTGAATGCAGAGTTCCAAAGAATAGCAAGGAGAGATAAGAAAGCCTTCCTCAGTGATCAAAGAAATAGAGGAAAACAATAGAATGGGAAAGATTAGAGATCCCTTCAAGAAAATTAGAGATACAAAGGAAATATTTGACACAAAGATGTGCACAATAAAGGATAGAAATGTCATGGACCTAACAGAAGCAGAAGATATAAAGAAGAGGTGGCAAGAATACATAGAAGAATATGCAAAAAAATATCTTCATGACCCAGATAACCATGAAGGTGTGATCATTCACCTAAAGCCAGACATTCTGGAATGCAATGACAACTGGGCCTTAGGAAGCATCACTATGAACAAAGCTAGTGGAGGCGATGGAATTCCAGGTGAGCTATTTCAAATCCTAAAAGATGATGCTGTGAAAGTGCTGCACTCAATATGCCAGCAAATTTGGAAAACTCAGTACTGGCCACAGGACTGGAAAAGATCAGTTTTCATTCCAATCCCAAAGAAAGGCAATGCCAAAGAATGTTCAAGCTACTGCGCAATTGGACTCATTTCACACACCAGCAAAGTAATGCTCAAAATTCCCCAATCTAGGCTTCAAAAGTACATCAACCAAGAAATTACAGATGTTCAATTTGGATTTAGAAAAGGCAGAGGAACCAAAGATCAAACTGCCAACATCTGTTGGCTCATCAAAAAAGCAAGAGTTTCAGAAAAACCTCTACTTCTGCTTCATTGATTATGCTAAACCTTTGACTGTGTGGATAGTAACAAACTGTGGGAAAATTTTCAACAGATGGGAATATCAGACCACCTACCTGCCTCCTGAGAAATCTGTATGCAGGTCAAGAAGCAACCGTTAGAAACAGCATGAAACAATGGACTGGTTCCAAATAGGAAAAGGAGTACGTCAAGGCTGTATATTTTCATCCTGCTTACTTAACTTATATGCAGAGTACATCATGCAAAATGCTGGATTGGATGAAGCACAAGCTGGAATCAAGATTGCTGGGAGAAATATCACTAACCTCAGATATGCAGATGACATGATCTTTATGGTAGAAAGTGGAAACTAAAGAGCTTCTTGATGAAAGTGAAAGAGGAGAGTGAAAAAGCTGGCTTAAGCTCAACATTCAAAAACCGAAGATCATGGCATCCAGTCCCATCACTTTATTGCAAATAGATGGGGATAAAATGGAAACAGTGTCAGACATTATTTTCCTGGGTTCCAAAATCACTGCAGATGGTGACTGCAGATATGTAATTAGAAAAGACGCTTGCTCCTTGGAAGAAAAGCTATGACCAATCAAGACAGCATATTAAAAAGCAGAGCCATTACTTTGCCAACAATGGTCCATCTAGTCAAAGCTATGGTTTTGCAGTAGTCATGTATGGATGTTAGATTTTGACCAAAAAGAAAGCCCTGAAGAATTGATGCTTTTGAATTGTGGTTTTGGAGAAGACTCTTGAGAATCTCTTGGACTGCAAGGAGATCAAACCACTCAATCATAAAGGAAATTAGTTTTGAATATTAATTGAAAGGACAGATTTGAAGCTGAAACTCCAATACTTTGGCCACCTGATGTGAAGAACTGACTCATTTGAAAAGACCCTGATGCTGGGAAAGATTAAGGGCAGGAGGAGAAGGGGACTACAGAGGGTGAGATGGGTAGATGGCATCACTGACTTGATGGACATGAGTTTGGGTAAACTCCAGGAGTTGATGGACAGGGAGGCCTGGTGTGCTGTAGTTCCTGGGGTCACAAAGAGTCAGACACAACTGAGCAACTGAACTGAACTGAGATGATATGGAAGAATTCATAAGTGATCTGGAAAATAGAATAATGGAAACTGCACAATCAGAAGAGCAAAAAGGAAAAAATAAAGAGTTTACTTTAAGGGTCCTCTGGAACAACTTTAAAGCAAATTAACTTTCATGTTACAGGGGTCCCACAAGGTGAAGAAAGGGGTCAAAACATATATTTGATGAAGGTATAGATGAAAACTTCCTGAACCTAAAGATGGAAACAGATATCCAGGTCCAAGAAACATAGAAAATCCCAATCAAGATGAACCTGAACAGACCGACATCAAGACATAGCATAATTAAATGGCAAAAAAAAAAAAAAAAGATGAAAAAAAAAAGAGAGAGAGAAAGAGAGAGAGAATTCTAAAGGCAGCAAGAGGAAAACAATGTCATATATTAGGAAATCCTCATAAGGCCATCAGCTGATTTTTCCACAAAAATTCTGCAGACCACATGAGAGTGGCATGGTATAGTTAAAGAACTGAAAGGGAAAACGCACAATCTAGGCTATTCTACCCAGCAAGATTACCATTCACAATTAAAGGAGAGATAAAGAATTTCTCAGAGAAAAAAAAATTAAGAGTTCATCAATACTAAACTGACCCTAAAAGATATGTCAAAGAGTTTTCTCTAAATGGAAAGAAAAGGCTACAACAAGAAGTAAGAATGTACAAGAAAGGAAATTACACTACTAAAGGCAAATATATAGTAAAGGTTGAAAACTGACTTCTTAGATAAGCTAGTATGATGATTAAAATTATAAAATCAACTATTACTACAAAAAAATAGTGAAGGGATAAACATGAAGATGTAAAATACAAAATAAAATATATATTTTTTCCAATATATAAATTGGAGAGGTTATTTAAAATGTAGACATTTTAGATTGTTTGAATTTAAATGGCTATCAGTTCAAACAAGTAGATATAGTTATATGTCAATGTACTTAAATATCTACGTAACCACAAGTCAAAAACCTACAATAGAAACAAACAAAAAAATTAATAAATAAAGAGAAATGAATGCAAGCATGCCACAACACAAAGCCATCAAATCACAAAGGAAAAAGCTAAAAGAAGAAAATAACAGAGAAGAACTACAAAAACAATCAGAAAACAAGTAACAAAATGGGAATAAGTATATAGCAGTCAATATTCATTTTAAATGTCAATAGAATAAATACTTCAATCAAAAGACAGAGTGACTGATTGGATACAAAAACAAAAATCCATCTATATAGTTCTTAAAAGAGACTCAATTCAATGCTAAAGACACAAATTCAAAGTGAGAGGATAGTAAAAGATACTTCATTAAAATGGAAATGATGAGAAAAATATTCAAGCAATATTCATCTCAAGCAAAACATACTTTTTAAAAAGTCTATACAAAAGACAAAGTAGGTATTATATAATGATAAAGGGACTACTATAAGAGAATATAACATTTGTTAATATATGTACCTACTATAGGAATACCTAAACATACAAAGCAAGTATTAACAGACATAAAGGAAGAAACTGACAATAAAACAATAGTAATGGAGACTTTAGTGCCTCAGTCACAACAATAGTCAGATCATCCAGACATAAAACAATAAAGAAACTGCTAAATCACTTCAGTCGTGTCCGACTCTGTGCTACCCCATAGATGGCAGCCCACCAGGCTGCCCCGTCCTGGGATTCTCCAGGCAAGAACACTGGAGTGGGTTGCCATTTTCTTCTCCAATGCATGAAAGTGAAAACTGAAAGGGAAGTCGCTCAGTCGTGTCCAACCCTCAGCGACCCCATGGACTGCAGCCCTCCAGGCTCCTCCGCCCACGGAATTTTCCAGGCAAGAGTACTGGAGTGGGGTGCCATTACCTTCTCCGAATAAAGAAACAGTGGCCTTAAATTACACATTAGATCAGTTGGACTTAACAGATTTCTACATAACATTCTGTCCAAAAGCAATAGAATATATATTCAAGTGCACATGGAATGTTCTTCAGGATACATCACATCCTAAACCACAAAAAAGTACACCAAATTTAACAGGACAGAAATTAAATCAAGCATTTTTTTCTAATCATGACAGTGAGAAACTTGAAATCAATTATAGGAAAAAAAATGGAGAAAACACAAACATAGACTAAACAACATACCACTAAGAAACCAAAGGATCAATGAAGAAATCAAGGATAAAATCAGAAAATACCTTGAGACAAATGTGAGTGAAACACAAATTTACAAAATTTATGAGATGTAGGAAAAAAAATTATAAAAGAGAAGTTTATAGCAATACAGGCCTATCTTAAGAAACAAGAAAAGTCTCAAATAAACAACCTAGTCCAGTTCAGTTCAGTTCAGTCGCTCAGACGTGTCCGACTCTTTGCGACCCCATGAATTGCAGCACATCAGGCCTCCCTGTCCATCACCAACTCCCGGAGTTCACTCAGACTCACATCCATTGAGTCAGTGATACCATCCAGCCATCTCATCCTTTGTCGTCCCCTTCTCCTCCTGCCCCCAATCCCTCCCAGCATCAGAGTCTTTTCCAATGCGTCAACTCTTCGCATGAGGTGGCCAAAGTAATGGAGTTTCAGCCTTAGCATCATTCCCTCCAAAGAAATCCCAGGGCTGATTTCCTTCAGAATGGACTGGTTGGATCTCCGTGCAGTCCAAGGAACTCTCAAGTCTTCTCCAACACCACAGTTCAAAAGCATCAATTCTTCGGCGCTTAGCCTTCTTCACAGTCCAACTCTCACATTCATACATGACCACTGGAAAAACCATAGCCTTGTCTAGATGGACCTTTGTTGGCAAGGTAATATCTCTGCTTTTCAATACGCTATCTAGGTTGTCATAACTTTCCTTCCAAGGAGTAAGCGTCTTTTAATTTCATGAAGTTGTACACCAACAAATTGGACAACTGAATAGCAATTGACGAATTTGTAGAAACACAAAATCTTCCAGGACTGAGTTAAGAAGTAAAGAAGAAATAGGTAAAATTCGAACAGGCTAATCACTAAATTAAGCAAGGTAAATTAGTAATCAAAAAAACTTCCAGCAAACAAAAGTCTAGGGCCGGATGGCTACACAGGGGAATTCTATGAAACATGTAAAGAAGAGCTAGTACTTATGCTGCTCAAGTTATTCCAAGAAATTGAAGAGGCAGGAATAAACCTAAATTCATTCTTAAAGTCTAGCATTATCCTGATACCAAAGCTTCCTAAAGTCACCACCAAAAAGAGAGAAAATTACATGATAATATCACTTATGAAGATAGATAAAAGAATTCAACAAAATATTAGCAAATGGAATTTAATTACATAGAAAAAAATCATGCACCATAATCAAGTAGAATTTATTCTAGGAATATAAGGATGGTTCAGTATCTGCCAATCAATCACTATGATAATCACATTTTTTAAAAGGAAGAATAAAATTATATTATCATTGCAAATAAACAGTAAAAGCATTTAACAAAATTCAGTATCCACTTATGATAAAAATTCAAAGTTGGTATAGAGGGAACATATTTTAACATATTGAAGGCCATTTATGCCAAACCCACAACTAACATCGTACTCGATAATGAAAAGCTGAAAGCTTTATGTCTAAGATTAGGAACAAGACAAGGATGCTTACTTGCGCCATTTTTATTTAACATAGTATAGTTATAGCTCTAGTCATAATAAACAAGCAAGAGTCACATCAAACAAGCAAGAAAAAGAAATAAAAGGTAATAAAATTGGAAGGAAAGAAGTAAAATTGTCACTATTTATAGATGGTATGATATTATTACAGAAAACCCTAAGAACTCCATAAATATACTATACAATATACTAGAGCCTCTTCCAGGGGATCTTCTTGACATAGGAATAAAACCCACATCTCCTGTGACTCCTGCATTGCAGGGGAATTTTTTAGAAAATGAAAACACTAACTTGAAAAAGACACATGCATTCCAATGTTAATAGCATCACTTATTATTTTATTATTAATTATTACAAAACCAAGATATTGAGGCAATCTAAGTATCTATCAGCAGATGAATGGATAAAGAAGGTGTGTGTGTGTGTGTGTGTGTGTGTGTGTGTATTACTCAGGCATAAAAAAACTGAAATTTTGCATTTGCAACAACATAGGTGGACTGGGAGGGGTCATTCTTAGTGAAATAAATCAGAGAGAGAAACATAAATACTGCTTTAACTTATATGTGGAATATGAAAAATAAATGAATGAAAAAATAAAACAAAACAGAAACAAGCTCATATATAGAGAACAAACTAATGGTTACCAGTGGAGAGATGAAAGCAAAAATATTAAGCATAAAGGATTAAGAGATACAAACCATTATGTATATAATGAATAAGCTACAAAAAAATTATTGTGTAGGACAGGGAATATACACATATATTAATTAACTAACATACTGTTGTTATTGTTCAGTCACTCAGTTGTGTCTGACTCGGCGATCCACTGGACTGCAGCATACCGGGCCTCCCTGTCCTTCACCACCTCCCAGAGTTTGCTCAAACTCTTGTCCACTGAGTCTGTGATGCCATCCAACAATTTCATCTTCTGTCACCCTCTTCTCCTTCTGCCTTCAATCTTTCACAGCATCAGGGTCTTTCCAATGAATCAACTCTTCGCATCAGGTGGCCAAAGTGTTGGAGCTTCAGGTTCTGCATCAGTCCTTCCAATGAATATCCAGCGCTCATTTCCTTTAGGATGGACTGGTTGGATCTCCTTGTAACAAAGGGACTGTCAATAGTCTTCTCCAGCACCACAGTTCAAAAGCATCAATTCTTTAGCACTCAGCCTTCTTTATGGTCTAACTCTCACATCTGTACATGACTACTGGAATAACTTTAGTCTATTCCAGTCTAGACTACTGGAATAACTTTGTTGAAAAGTGATGTCTCTTCTTTTAATACACTGTCTATGTTTGTCATAGTTTTTCTTCCAAGGAGGAAACGTCTTTTAATTTCATGGCTGCAGTCACCATCTTCGGTGATTTTGGAGCCCAAGAAAAGTCTGTCACTGATTCTGTTGTTTGCCCATCTATTTGCCATGAAGCGATGGGACTGGATGCCATGATCTTAGTTTTTTGAATGTTGAGTGTTAAACCAGCTTTTTCACTCTCCTCTTTCATCAAGAGGCTTTCAAGTTCCTCTTCACTTTCTGTCATAAGGGTGGTGTCATCTGCATATCTGAGGTTATTGATATTTCTCCTGGCAATCTTGATTCCAGCTTGAGCTTCATCCAGTCCAGCATTTCACTTAATGTTCTCTGCATATAAGTTATTTAACAGGGTGACAATATACAGCCGTCACGTACTCCTTTCCCAATTTGGAACCAGTCTGTTGTTCCATGTCTGGTTCTAACTGTTGTTTCTTGACCTGCATACAGATTTCTCAGGAGGCAGGTAAGGTGGTCTGATATTCCCTACTCAAAGAATTTTCCACAATTTGCTGTGATCCACACAGTCAAAGGCTTTAGCATAGTCAATGAAGCAGAAGTAGATGTCTTTCTGGAATTCTCTTGTTTTGAAGTAGCCCAGTGGATGTTGGAGATTCAATCTCATTCTTCTGTCACTTCAAATTCCAACTTGTACATTTAGAAGTTTGGCTCATGTACTGTTGAAGTGTAGTTTGAAGGATTTTGAGCATTACCTTGCATGTGAAATGAGCGTGATTATGCAGCAGTTTGAAGATTCTTTGGCATTGCCTTTCTTTGGGATTGGAATGAAAACTGACCTTTTCCAGTCCTGTGGCCACGGTTGAGTTTTCCATATTTACAGACACATTGACTGCAGTACTTTTAACAGCATCATTTTTAGGGATATAAAATAATTCAGCTGGAATTCCATCACCTCCATGATCTTTGTTTGTAATAATTCTTCTTAAGGCCCATTTGACTTTACACCCCAGGATATATGGCTCTAGTCAAATGACCACATAGTCGTGGTTATCCAGGTAACTAAAACCTTTTTTGTAGAGTTCTTCTGTGTGTTCTTGCCACCACTTCTTAATCTCTCCTGTTTCTATTGGGTCCTTATCTCTTCTGTACTTTATTGTGTCCATCTTTGCATGAACTATTCCCTTGGTATCTCTAACTTTCATGAAGAGATCTCTAATCTTTGTCATTCTATTGTATTCCTCTATTTCTTTATACTGTTCATTTAAGAAGGCTTTCTTATTTCATCCTGCTACTCTTTGGAACTCTGCATTCAGTCGGGTATAGTTTTCCCTTTCTCCTTTGCTTTCCCTTCCCTTTTTCTCAGCTATTTATAAGACCTCCTCAGATAACTATTTTGCTTCCTTGCACTTTTTTTTTTTTTTTTTGGCAATGGTCTTGGTCACTGCTTCCTGTATAATGTTACAAAACTCCATTCATAGCTCTCCAGGAGTTCTGTCTATCAGATCTAATCCCTTGAATCTATTTGTCACTTCTACTTTATAATCATAAGGGGTTTTATTTAGGTCATACATGAATGACCTAGTGATTTCCCCTACTTTCTACAATGTAAGTCTGAGTTTGCAATAGGAAGCTCATATCTGAGCCACAAGTCAGCTCCAGGTCTTATTTTTGTTCACTGTATAGAACTTCTCCTTCTTCAGCTGCAAAAAATATAATCAATCTGATTTCGATAGTCACCATCTGGTGATGTCCATGTGTAGAGTCATCTCTTCTGTTGTTGAAAGAGAATGCTTGCTATAACAAGCACATTCTCTTGACAAAATCCTGTTACCGTTTGCCCTGCTTCATTTTGTACTCCAAAGCCAAATTTGCTTGTCACTCCAGGTATCTCTCTACTTCCTGCTTTTCCATTCCAGTCCCTTCTGATGAAAAGAACATCTTTTTTAGATGTTAGCTCTATAAAGGTCTTGTAGATCTTCATAGAACCTTTCAATTTCAACTTCTTTGGCACTGGTGGTTGGGGTATAAATTTGGATTGCTGTGACTTTGGGTTGTTTGCCTTGAAATAAACCAAGATCATTCTGTCATTTTTGATATTGCATCCACACTATTCATAGCAAACACACTTTCCCAACAACTCAAGAGAAAACTCTGCACATGGACATTACCAGATGGTCAATACCAAAATCAGACTGATTATGTTCTTTGCAGCCAAAAATGGAGAGCACAATGCAGTCAGTAAAAATGAGACCTGAAGCTTATTGTGACTCAGATCATGAACTCCTTATTGCAAAATTCAAGCTTAAGTTGAAGAAAGTAGGGGAAATGATTAGGCCATTCAGTTATGAAAGAAATCAAACCCCTCATGATTATACAATGGAGTAACAAATTGGTTCAAGGGGTTAAATTTGACAGAGTGCCTGAAGAACTATGAAAAAAGATTTATAACATTTTACAGAAGGCAGTGACCAAAACCATCCCAAAGAAAAAGAAATTCAAGAAGGCAAAATGCTTGTCTGAGGAGGATTTACAAATAACTGAGGAAAGAGGAGAAGCAAAAGGTAAATGAGAAAGACAGAAGGATATACCCAAGTGAATGCAGAGTTCTAGAGAATAGCAAGGAGAGGTAAGAAGGCTTTGTTAAATGAATAAGGGGAAAAAATAGAGAAAAACAATACAATGGGAAGAATCAGTCATCTCTTCAAGAAAATGTGCGATATCAAAGGAATATTTCATGTATGAATGGGCATGTTAAAAGAGAGCAATGACTAGGACCTAACAGAAGTAGAAGAGATTAAGAATAAGTGACAAGAATATTCATAAGAACTGTACAAAAAAAAGGTCTTCAAAACCCATATAACCATGATGGTGCAGTCACTCACCTAGAGCTGGATAAGCTGGAATGTGAAGTCAAGTGGGCCTCAGGAAGTATTACTACCAATAAAGTTAGTGGAGGTGATAGAATTCCAGCTAAGTTATTTCAAATCCTAAAATATAATGCTGTTAAAGTGATGCACTCAATATGTCAGCAAATTTGGGAAATTCAGCAATGGCCACAGGACTGGTAAAGGTCAGTTTTAATTCCAGTCACAAAGAAGGAACTATCCAAGAATGTTTCAGTTCAATTCAGTTCAGTTCATTCGCTCAGTCGTGTCCGACTCTTTGTGACACCATGAATCGCAGCACGCCAGGCCTCCCTGTCCATCACCAACTCCCGGAGTTCACTCAGACTCACATCCATTGAGTCAGTGATGCCATCCAGCCATCTCATCCTCTGTCATCCCTTTCTCCTCCTGCCTCCAATTCCTCCCAGCATCAGAGTCTGTTCCAATGAGTCAACTCTTCGCATGAGGTGGCCAAAGTAATGGAGTTTCAGCTTTAGCATCATTCCTTCCAAAGAAATCCCAGGGCTGATCTCCTTCAGAATGGACTGGTTGGATCTCCTTACAGTCCAAGGGACTCTCAAGAGTCTTCTCCAACACCACAGTTCAAAAGCATCAATTCTTCGGGACTCAGCTTTCTTCACAGTCCAACTCTCACATCCATACATGACCACAGGAAAAACCATAGCCTTGTCTAGACAGACCTTTGTTGGCAAAGTAATGTCTCTGCTTTTCAATATGCTATCTAGGTTGGTCATAACTTTCCTTCCAAGGAGTAAGCGTCTTTTAATTTCATGGCTGCAATCACCATCTGCAGTGATTTTGGAGCCCCCAAAAATAAAGTCTGACACTGTTTCCACTGTTTCCCCATCTATTTTCCATGAAGTGATGGGACCAGATGCCATGATCTTAGTTTTCTGAATATTGTGTTTTAAGCCAACTTTTTCACTATCCTCTTTCACCTTCATCAAGAGGCTTTTTAGTTCCTCTTCACTTTCTGCCAACTACCATATAAATATGCTCATTTCACATTCTAGCAAGAGTACACTCAAAATCCTTCAAGCTAGGTTTCAGCAGTATGTTAACTGAGAATGTCAACATGTACAAGCTGGGGTCTGAAGAGGCAGTGGAACCAGAGATCAAACTGACATGTCAACATTTGTTAGATTATGGAGAAAACAAAGGAGCTCCAGAAAAAACATCTATTTCTGCTTCCTCAACTACTCTAAAGCCTTTGACTGTGTGGATCACAACTGTGAAAATTCAAGAGGCGGGAGTATCAGACCACCTTACTTGTCTCCTGAGAAACCTGTATGCAAGTCAAGAAGCAACAGTTGGAACCAGACATAGAAGAGTGGACTGATTCCACTGGGAAAAGAGTATGTCAACACTGTTTATTATCACCTTGTTTATTTAACTTATGTGCAGAGTACATCATTCAAAACGCTGGGCTGGATGAATCACAAACTAGAATTAAGATTGCTGGGAGAAATACCAACAATCTCAGATAAACAGATGATAACACTCTAATGACAGAAATGGAAGAGGAACTAAAGAACCTTTTGATAAAGGTGAAAGAGGAGAGTGAAAAAGCTGGCTTAAAACTAAACATTCAAAAAACTAAGTTAATGGCATCAGGTCCCATCACTTCATGGCAAATACATGGGGGAAAAGTGTGGACAGTGGCAGATTTTATTTTCTTAGACTCCAAAATCATTGTAGATGGTGACTACCATCTATTTATTCCTTTTCCCTTGCTGCTTTTAATATTTTTCCTTTGTATTCAGTTTTTGTTAGTTTGATAAACATGTGTCTCATTGTGTTTCTCCTTCGGTTTATCCTATATGAAACTCTCTGTGCTTCCCTGATTTGGGTGGTTATTTCCATTCCCATGTTAGGGAGTTTTTCATTTATAATCTTTTGAAATAGTTTCTCAGGCCCTTATCTTCTTCTTAGTTCAGTTCAGTTCACTTAGTTGCTCAGTCGTGTCCAACTCTTTCCAACCCCATGAATCGCAGCACGCCAGGCCTCCATGTCCATCACCAACTACTGGAGTTCACTCAAATTCATGTCCATCAAGTCGGTGATGCCATCCAGCCATCTGATCCTCTGTCATCCCCTTCTTCTCCTTCCCCCAATCCCTCCCAGCAGAGGGGTCTTTTCCAATGAGTCAACTCTTTGCATGAGGTGGCCAAAGTACTGGACTTTCAGCTTTAGCATCAGTCCTTCCAAAGAAATCCCAGGGCTGATCTCCTTCAGAATGGACTGGTTGGATCTCCTTGCAGTCCAAGGGACTCTCAGGAGTCTTCTCCAACACCACTGTTCAAAAGCATCAATTCTTCGGTGCTCAGCTTTCCTCATAGTCCAACTCTTACATCGATACATGACCACTGGAAAAACCATAGCCTTGACTAGATGGACCTTTGTTGGCAAGGTAATATCTCTGCTTTTTTAATATGCTATCTAGGTTGGTCATAACTTTCCTTTCAAGGAGTAAGTGTCTTTTAATTTCATGCCTGCAATCACTATCTGCAGTGATTTTGGAGCCCAAAAAATAAAGCCTGACACTGTTTCCACGGTTTCCCCATCTATTTCCCATGAAATGATGGGACCAGATGCCATGATCTTAGTTTTCTGAATGTTGAGCTTTAAGCCAACTTTTTCATTATCCTCTTTCACTTTCATCAAGAGGCTTTTTAGTACCTCTTCACTTTCTGCCATAAGGGTGTTGTCATCTACATATCTGAGGTTATTGATATTTCTCCCTGCAATCTTGATTCCAGCTTGTGTTTCTTCCAGCCCAGCATTTCTCGTGATGTATTCTGCATATAAGTTAAATAAGCAGGGTGACAATATACAGCCTTGACGTACTGCTTTTCCTATTTGGAACCAGTCTGTCATTCCATGTCCAGTTCTAACTGTTGCTTCCTGACCTGCATACAGGTTTCTCAAGAGGCAGATCAGGTGGCCTGGTATTCCCGTCTCTTTCAGAGTTTTCCACAGTTTATTGTGATCCACACAGTCAAAGGCTTTGGCATAGTCAATAAAGCAGAAATAGATGTTTTTCTGGAACTCTCTTGCTTTTTCCATGATCCAGCAGATGTTGGCAATTTGATCTCTGGTTCCTCTGCTTTTTCTAAAACCAGCTTGAACATCTGGAAGCTCATGGTTCACGTATTGCTGAAGCCTGGCTTGGAGAATTTTAAGCATTATTTACTAGCCTGTGAGATGAGGGCAACTGTGCAGTAGTTTGAATATTCTTTGGCATTGCCTTTCTTTGGGATTGGAATGAAAACTGACCTTTTCCAGTCCTGTGGCCACTGCTGAGTTTTCAAAATTCGCTGGCATATTGAGTGCAGCACTTTCACAGCACCATCTTTCAGGATTTGAAATAGCTCAACTGCAATTCCATCACCTCCACTAGCTTTGTTTGTAGTGATGCTTTCTAAGGTCCACTTGACTTCACATTCCAGCATGTCTGGCTCTAGGTGAGTGATGACACCATCGTGATTATCTGCCTCGTGAAGATCTTTTCTGTACAGTTCTTCTGTGTATTCTTGCCACCTCTTCTTAATATCTTCTGCTTCTGTTAGGTCCATAACATTTCTGTCCTTTATCGAGCCCATCTTTGCATGAACTGTTCCCTTGGTATCTCTAATTTTCTTGAAGAGATCTCTAGTCTTTTCCATTCTATTGTTTTCCTCTATTTCTTTGCATTGATCACTGAGGAAGGCTTTCTTATCTCTTCTTGCTATTCTTTGGAACTCTGCATTCAGATGCTCATATCTTTCTTTTTCTCCTTTGCTTTTCACTTCTCTTCTTTTCACAGCTATTTGTAAGGCCTCCCCAGTTAGCCATTTTGCTTTTTTGCATTTCTTTTCCATGGAGATGATCTTGATCCCTGTCTCCTGTACAATGTCACGAACCTCCATCCATAGTTCATCAGGCACTCTGTCTATCAGATCTAGGCCCTTAAATCTATTTCTCACTTCCACTGTATAATCATAAAGAATTTGATTTAGATCATACCTGAATGGTCTAGTGATTTTCCCCACTTTCTTCAACTTAAGTCTGAATTTGGCATTCAGGAGTTCATGATCTGAGCCACAGTCAGCTCCTGGTCTTGTTTTTGCTGACTGTATAGAGCTTCTCCATCTTTGGCTGCAAAGAATATAATCAATCTGATTTCGGTGTTGACCATCTAGTGATGTCCATGTGTAGAGTCTTCTCTTGTGTTGTTGGGAGAGGGTGTTTGCTATAACCAGGGCGTTCTCTTGGCAAAACTCTATTAGCCTTTGCCCTGCTTCATTCTGTACTCCAAGGCCAAATTTGCCTGTTACTCCAGCTGTTTCTTGACTTCCTACCTTTGCATTCCAGTCCCCTATAATGAAAAGGACATCTTTTTGGGGTGTTAGTTCCAAAAGGTCTTGTAGGTCTTCATAGAACCGTTCAATTTCAGCTTCTTCAGCATTACTGGTTGGTGTATAGGCTTGGATTACCGTGATATTGAATGGTTTGCCTTGGAAATAAACAGAGATCATGCTGTCATTTTTGAGATTGCGTCCAAGTACTGCATTTTGGATTCTTTTGTTGACCATGATGGCTACTGCATTTCTTCTAAGGGATTCCTGCCCACAGTAGTAGATATAATGGTCATCTGAGTTAAATGCACCCATTCCAGTCCCTTTTAGTTCGCTGATTCCTAGAATGTCCACATTCACTCTTGCCATCTCCTGTTTGACCACTTCCAATTTGCCTTGATTCATGGACCTGACATTCCAGGTTCCTATGCAATATTGCTTTTTACAGCATCGGACCTTGCTGCTATCACCAGTCACATCCACAACTGGATATTGTTTTTGCTTTGGCTCCATCCCTTCATTCTTTCTGGAGTTATTTCTCCACTGATCTCCAGTAGCATATTGGGCACCTATCGACCTGGGGAGATTCTCTTTCAGTATCCTATCATTTTGCATTTTCATCCTGTTCATGGGGTTCTCAAGGCAAGAATACTGAAGTGGTTTGCCATTCCCCTCTCCAGTGGACCACATTCTGTCAGACCTCTCCACCATGACCCGCCCGTCTTGGGTGGCCCCACATGGCATGGCTTAGTTTCATTGAGTTAGACAAGGCTGTGGTCCGTGTGATAAGATTAGCTAGTTTTTTGTAATTATGATTTCAGTGTGTCTGCCATCTGATGCCCTCTCGCAACACCTACTGTCTTACTTGGGTTTTTCTTATGTTGGACGAGGGGTATCTCCTCACCACCGCCCCTCCTGACCTTGAACATGGAGTAGGTCCTCTCGGCACTCCTGCATCCACGCAGCTGCTGTCCCTTGGACGTGGGTTGGCTCTTCTCAGCTGCCGCCCTGACCTCCGGCCTGTAGTGTCTCCTCTCGGCCACCGCCCCTGATCTCAGGCGTGGGGTAGCTCGTCTCAGCCGCTGCCCTTGACCTTGGACATGGGGTAGCTCCTCTCAGCCACTCCTGTGCCAACGCAGCCTGGCACTCTAGGTCACTGCCCGTGACCTTGGGCGAGGGGTAGCTCCTCTCGGCCAGGCTTCTGCGTGGTCCGTCGCAGCTGGCGCACTTCTGCTATGACCCTATAATTCAAATGTTGTTACATTTAATGTTATCCCAGAGGTCCCTGAGATTGTTCTCGTTTCTTTTCATTCTTTTTTCTTTATTCTGCTCTTCAGCAGTTATTTCCACCATTTTGTCTTCTAACTCACTTATCTGTTCTTCTGACTCAGTTATTCTGCTATTGATTCCTTCTAGCATATTTTTCACTTCATTTATTGCACTGTTCATCACTTTTGGCTTGTTCTTTAGTTCTTCTAAGTCCTTTTTAACATTTCTTGTATTTTCCCCATCTGTGCCTTCACTCTATTTCCAAGATTTTGGAACCTCTTTACTCTGAATGCTCTTTTAGGTAGATTGCCTACTTCCTATTCATTTATTTGACCTTATTTTTTACCTTGCTCCTTCATCTGCAACATATTTCTCTGTAATCTTATTTTCTCTAACTTACTGTATTTATGGTCTCCCTTTTGCAGGCTGTAGGGTCATAGTTCCTCTTGCTTCTGTTGTCTGACCCCTGGTGAGTGAGTGGGTTCAGAGTCTGTGTAGGTTTCCTGATGGTTGGGACTGGTGCCTCTGCTCTGGTGGGTGGAGCTAAGTCTTTTCCCTCTAACTGATAAGGCCATATCGAGGGTGTGTTTTGGGGTATCTGTGACCTTAGTACTGTTTTAGGCATCCTGATTGCTGATGGGCAGAGCTGTGGTCCTATTTCACCGTTTGGCATGAGATGTCTAGCACTGAAGCCTGCAGGAAGTTGGATGGAGCTGTGTCTAGGTGTTAGGATGGGTACTCAGGTCAGGGAGGGATACGGTGGGTTTGTGGCTAAAGTTTTTCTTTTCAGCCAAGCATGATCTTAAAATTGGCTCTATTGTCCAGCTTCCCAGTCATACTCCTATATTTCAATTTTTTTAATAGTAAAAATAATTCAACATAGAAAAAGCAAAAAAGGATGAAAAGTGAATGTGTTGGTTTCTCAGTCATGTTTCCGACTCTTTGAGACCCCATGGACTGTAACCAACCACTCTCCTCTGTCCATGGAGTTCTCCAGGCAAGATTACTGAAATGGGTTGCCATTCACTTCTCCAGAGAATCTTTCTGGCCCAGGGATCAAACCTGTGTCTCTTGCATTGCAGGCAGACTATTTACTGTCTGAAAGTGAAAGTGTTAGTTGCTCAGTCATGTCTGACTCTTTGGGACCCCATGGACTGCAGCCCACCAGGCTCCTCTGTCCATGGAATTATCCAGGCCAGAATATTGGAGAGATTGCCATTCCCTTCTTCAAGGGATCTTCTCAAACCAGGAACCTGGTCTCCTGGGTCGAACCTGGGTCTCCTATATTGTAGGCATTGTTTACATTCTTTACTCTAAGCCACTAGTAAACAAATAGGGCAGAATCTTCAATTATTATTGAAAATTAATATATCTGTAGAACTTCTTATTTCTCTTTACTTTTTGTTTTTAAGGTACTTATAATAATTTTTTTTTAATGAGTCTAAGTAGTTGTGTTAAGGGAAGTGATGATTTGAAAAATTACAGATAGAAATGCAGTTGGGTTGACTAAGAACAAAGAAATAGCTTGAGGAATAGGGCAAAGGTCCAACGTAGGTTAAGGATCCTGGCTTGGGAAGGGCCAGTTTGCATTGATGGAGAAATATAAGTGATATATAGGAGCTTGTTTGTATGAGAAAAAGAAGAAAAGAATCAAGGGATGACACACTTCCCCAAAGCCAAACAATCCAATCATGCAAGGATCAGCCAAACTCCAAAGACATCAAATAGAAAATTCAGGATTGGCTGGTAAGTAATGGACAAAACAGGAAGTGAGGCACAGCATGGGGACTGGCACTAGAGCAGTGAAAGTGCAATGAATGCATCTCCTTAACCTGAACCATTCTTGCAGGTGTCCTGTTCTTAGGCCTTCCTTCTTCACTGAAGCCAGCACTGCTTGCTCTCTTTTCTGGTCTCTTAGAATAATAGCTGTGTACTCAGCACTATACATATTTAATAATGACACTGGCTGACATTTATCTGATGGTTGCCTCCTGGTAAGGTGAGCACACTGCTCAGGGATTCTTTTCATGAATCCTCATGGCAAACCAAGGAGTCTGAATGATGTTAGATTAAAGTGAGGGAATTGGGATTTGAGTGATTGCAAGGCCAGAACTCCTAAATGAAAAGCAATACTATAATTACAGCCTGTTAGCTTTGACTTCTCTGATTTTTTCTTCAAGAAAATATTTTAGCATCCAAACAAGTGATGTTTAGAAATTACATTGAATCCACCCTAATTATATACAAAATAAATAACTCACAAATTTTAGGTCTTCAGTTATTATTACTAGTAAATTACCTGCAATAAATCTCATAACCAACTGTGACATATGTGTGTAATAGTAAATACTGTAGCTGAAAACTGAATTCCTAATATGCATATTCTTCAAAATGTTTTTTTAACTTCTTCTGTGGTTAAGTACTTAATTTTTCTGTTTTGTTCATAAATATGAGATGTTTATGCCAGATATTCACAGTAAATTGTAATCTCCTTGAGAGGAAAAATTAAATCCTGTAATTAAAAAAAAAAAAAAAACACTCTCCAAAGCATTCAGAATATGCCAAGCATATTCAGTTCAGTTCAGTTCAGCCACTCAGTCATGTCCAACTCTTTGCGACCCCATGAACCACAGCACGCCAGGCCTCCCTGTCAATCACCAACTCCCAGAGTTTACCCAAACTCATGTCTATTGAGTCCATGATGCCATCCAACCATCTCATCCTCTGTCATCCCCTTCTCCTCCTGCCTTCAATCTTTCCCAGCATCAGGGTCTTTTCAAATGAGTCAGCTCTTTGCATCAGGTAGCCAAAATATTGGAGTTTCAGCTTCAACATCAGTCCTTCCAATAAACACCCAAGACTGATCTCCTTTAGGATGGACTGGTTGGATCTCCTTGCAGTCCAAGGGAATCTCAAGAGCCTTCTCCAACACCACAGTTCAAAAGCATCAATTCTTCTGTGCTCAGCTTTCTTTATAGTCCAACTCTCACATCCATATATGACTACTGGGAAAACCATAGCCTTGACTTAGAAATCACTTAATAAATATTCTCTGAATAGAACCAAATTCCCAAACTAATAGTAGAAGTAGTAACAGATGATATCAAAATGGGGCTTTCCTATTTACAAAACCCTTCCATCTAGTCATCAGACTTCTTTTGAAAGTACAGAAAAGAATCAGAGACTCCAATCCAAAATGGGTATTTCCATTGTGATAGAGTTGCCTTTTTCATCCTATGTCCTTAGAAAAGACATGGATGGAGAAGCTTTCTAGAATTGTGAGTGTAAATGAGACAGCTGGATCTGTTTTAACTCTGAACCCTAGTACATTCTAGCATAGCTTCACAAGCCAATGTTTGCCTAAATAAGATCTTATATCAGCACCCAAAATTCAGTCTATTGACAAGTAAATAAAATTGATTTTCTGTACAGAGAAATGAATGCTCACCTGAAAATATAACTCATTGATTTTCAAAAAATATTCACATACTTATATAACTACTGTAAATTCTTTAGTATGGATTTTTAACACAAAAAATAAAGTAATATCTACCAAACTGTGGCAGTTTAAAAAGTTAAGAGTCCAAAAGAGAACACAGAGTCAAGTTATATTACAATTAAAGACATTCTGCAAGTTTAAAAGGTAAGGTAAAAAGAAAACATCAGAATTTGCAACAACTAGGATACTTTTCACAAAGAAGGGCTCATGCTCTTGTATTTTAGGTCGGAAGAATAGCCACTTCTTCCTTTTTGGTACTTCCTAGGCAATGGCACCCCACTCCAGTACTCTTGCCCGGAAAATCCCATGGATGGAGGAGCCTAGTGGGCTGCAGTCCATGGGGTCGCTAAGAGTCGGACACGACTGAGCGACTTCACTTTCACTTTTCACTTTCATGCATTGGAGAAGGAAATGGCAACCCACTCCAGTGTTCTTGCCTGGAGAATCTCAGGGACGGGGGAGCCTGGCGGGCTGCCCTCTCTGGGGTCGCCCAGAGTCGGACACGACTGAAGCGACTAAGCAGCAGCAGGGAACTTAAGAACATGATATTTTAACCAGGCAGGACTGCCTGAGGACACTTGGTAAATGCTAGCTACCATCTCCTTGCCTCTAGGGATGAAGGAGCTGTAGGGTCTACACTGGTTCATGTCTTTCTAATGGATGGGGGGCCCTCTGTGCTCTGTGACCACTCTTCCTAGGCAGACCTTGCTAGGTGAATATACTGCCCAGAGAGATCGTCCTGCAGTCTTCTCGTGAGCTTTTTTGCTCCCCCACAGATAAACAGTTGGGTGGTGAACTGAGTCCAAGACCGGTTTTGAAGACCAACTAGCTAGCTCTTTCACTTTTTATTCACTTCCTTTATATCGCTAATAAGAGGGTTTCAGATCCCAAGACTTGTAAGGAAGGCAGAGCCAATTAGGCATCAAACTCAGACCCCAGATGGATGCCAGGCAGCACTGAATCATGGCTGAATCAGAATCACATCATTTCATAATATCAGAATCCTACTATAACCCAAATTGTCATTGTTATTATGTTTCATTGCTGTAATTACTGACTTTGAAGTGTGGAGGTCAATTGTGTGATCAATTGACTTATAGAGGCTTCCCATTGTCTGCGTGCTTCAGGCCTGTCTTACTCTTGTAGTTCACTTTCTCACTAATTTTTCCTACTATGTGTAGGTATCCTTTATTGGGTGTCAGTCACTTTAGTCATGTTTATACAATTCTTTTTGTCTTAATATTAATTAGTCTTTGCTATTTATTCTGAAATAATTATCTCCACTTTATATAAGAGGACATGAACAGAGAGTTTAAGTAACTTATCTGGAACCATGCAGCTTATGAGTGGGAGACTCAGATCTGAAATACAGATCCATCTGACACCCATGTGCATACTTCATGAGAATGTCCCTACTTTACCATTTCCACTTGAAACCCCTTGAGATCTTCAGTTGCTTTAGTTTCATGGAAATGGAATCAAGGTCATGGATTCAATGTCCATATAAGCTTGGAATTCTCTGCTCTGTTGACTCAATTCCCTTCTCCAATTACCACAATGCATATCATCCACTACCCCTGACCCACTCAGGAGTTAAAAATTTTCTCTAATCAAGACTGCTTCTTCCAGCCTTGTCATAAGTCAGATATCTTCGTTTAAAATCAGGACCTCTGAACTTTCAGAGTAGGCATCAATTAGGACACAAGTCACCCACCTCTTGTCATTCAGTGTTTACCACCAAACGTCAAAGAGACATAAAGCTCAGGTGTAGGAGGAGTGTACTTGCCCATCACTGAGATCCTAGATTGATTGGATTTGGCAGTGCTCAAACCTCAGGCCTCCATTTTTCCTCATGTCAAAAAAGAGAGGAAAAAATGCCCAGATACTTTTATGTGACATTAGAAAAGGTCTCTTTACCTTTGGAAATTTCTCCAACAGTCAGAAAGAGCATTTGTTGTATTTAAATAATACCTCCAGCCCTCTCAGTGATCATGAGAAAGCCAGAAATGAAAACAAAAGCTTGCAGCTGAACAAAAGCAGGAATGGTATACTTGAGAGGAGGATAAATGATAAGACACTGTATATTGTGAATCACTGTCAGTTCAGTGGGAAAAGATCAAAGCTGGGCCTTCTCTTCAAAGAATAGTGCCAGGCCATTATTTGACTCACTTTGTCAAACATTTCTTTAACAATTTCTTTTCAGCCACCTTTGTAAAGTGTCATCTCTTGACTTCAGGTTTCATCATTTATTACAAATCTTAGCAGGAAATCCCAAAAACTATTCAAGCTTTTATCAGTTAGTGATAGCTCAACTGTTAAAGAATCTGCCTGCAATGCAGGAGACCCCAGTCCAATTTCCAGGTGAGGAAGATCCCCTGGAGAAGGGAGAGGCTACCCATTCCAGTATTCTTGGGCTTCTCTGGTGGCTCAGTTGGTAAAGAATCCAGCTGCAATGCAGGAGACCCCAGTTCTATCCCTGAGTTGAAAAGATCGCCTGGAGAAGGGAATGGCTACCCACTCCAGTACTCTTGTCTGGAGAATTCCATGGACAGAGGAGCCCGGAAGGCTACAATCCATGGGATAGCAAAGAGTGGGACACAACTGAGCAATTAACTTTCACTTTCAGAGATTATTTTAATTAGAACAATTTCATTATGAAGCTATTGTGAGTTCCTTAAAAAGAAAAGCAGAATCTCCAGAAGGCACAATATCTCAGTCTTCCCTGAAATCAGTTGAGCATTGGCTTCCACGTACTTTCCTTAGAACTAAACAATTGCTAGACCAAAAAAGGCTCAGAGTCCTCAGGTGAATTCAGTGAGCACACAAGAATCTTGACACCAGACAGTATTAGGTCTCATTCAGTTAGAAGAAGATACGGTAAGAATGTTTTGAAAAAGAGTCTTCAACCAGATGGTGGAACATTGTTCCACTGCCCAGAAGGCCCTCTCCTCCCTCTTCAACAAGTTAACCCCTTCTTATCTGTTAAAACTCAGCTAAGGCCTCATTTCTCAACTCAGCATGGGACACCCCTCTCCAGCATCACTGTGCTTGCCTATAGAGCAACCCACTCTATGCTATAATCACTGATCTGTCTGTGTCTCTCCTGTTACAGTGAGAAGGGGAAACTGACTCTTTTCTCTGTATCAAAAGTGTCTAGCTCAACACACAAGTGTTGAATGATTATTTCTTGAATAAATATATGGATAAATAAGATGGATGCAATGGGTGGATGGATGGCTGAGTGAGCAAGGGAATGAAGGAAGGAATAGCACAACCTCAAGATACAGGTTTGGAATTCTGCTCTGGTCTAGATCAGTCCAAGTGGGCCTATCTGAGGCAGGAATAATAGACCAAGATGATAATTTCCACTTACTAGCTTTATTATAAAAAAAAAAAAAAGTCAATCAGTCATATCTGACTTTTTGCAACTCCATGGACTGTAGCCAGCCAGGCTCCTCTGTCCATGGAATTCTCCAGGCAGTAATAATGGAGTGGGTAGCCATTTTCTCCAGGAGATCTTCCCAACCCAGGGATCGAACCCAGGTCTTCCGCATTTCAGGAAGTTTCTTTACCATCTGAGCCAGCAGGGTACTAATTTCATTATATAAGGATATAAATTCCACCTTTCTTCCTCAAACACCAGTATTAACGCTTTTTTTCCTCTCTTATTGACATGTATCTAGGCACAAGCTACATATGTAAAGACACTAAATTTGCCCAAAAAATCTCATTTCTTTCTGGATAGAATTCATCTGTACTATAGTTCTTCAACTTCACCTAGAAAAGACCCAAAGGACCATACTGTCCACAAAAGCTTTAGCTTCAGAAACCAGGAGACAAAGACCAGAGGAATGAATAGAAATACCTCAACCAAAAACTGCGAGACACTCCTTATGCCCTCAGGCCAGAATGGACCACGGGGACTACAACCCTGAGTGACGTGTTCCAGGACCAAGCAACCATTGTTTGTCTTCAGACCTCAAAGCCAGAGCTCACTTAGAACATGTGCACACCTTTGTGTGTTATTTACCTAATGCACTGAAAATCCCCTTGCTTTTTATTTCTTCCAAAGTTCCCCATTTATGCTTTCACCCATGCCACATAAACTAGCTCAGTCTGCAGGGGAGATACCGAAGGAAAGAAGAAAGAAATAATAACCATTTACTGAGAGCCTTTAGGGGCACAATCTCTCTGGCAAAAGTTGTGAAGATGTTGATTGCTGAGGTCCAGAGGTCACCAATAAATAATATAAACATATAACCTAAATTCCTCAGCCAAAAACCCAGCTGCCAAACCATTCCTCTGCAGCTGGCCCAAAAGATAAAGGCTACATGAGAAGAAGTAACACAGAATGAATATTGCTAACCATTCAGCAGGGATTTTACATCATTACTGCCTCTGCCAGTATGCTGGGAGCTTCTGAAATTCTTTTAAGATAATCTCAGTTTGTGTATTTTATCCACATAACCATCAGAACTGAAGTATACAGTAAGAAGTAGGAGGCTCTTTGCAATCTGATGAAATGAGGTTAAGAGGATTGGTTTGACCCATATCCACCAAAAGAGATTGCATTCAATTAAACTTGGTTTGTCTCACAATTTATATTTTCAGTGCTTCTGAGTAATTCTTATGGGCACATGTTTGGAAGTGAAAGAAAGGAAGATTCAGAATTGCATCCTTCCACTTTGGAATTATTACATTTATTGGAAGGTTTGTGTTGTTTTTCTTTTTTAACTGCAGTACTTGAGGCAAATCCATATACAGCATAGTAATATTCTCAAATATCACAGCAGAGATTCCAGAAAATGTCCCTTGGCTCAAATAGAGTCATCACTGTACTCTAATGCAGTGTAACAATACACAATATAGTCGTGCACATGCCATTACAACAAACTTCGTCATTGTAATCCCTCACCCAATGCTCAGATAAAAAGACCGTTTTCACAAAGGATCTGGAGAAGAGATGGGTTGATGAAGTCCCTGAGCAGAGTATTATACTGAACAGAGAAAGAAACTGTCTAGGAGTTGGAGGATGACTAGTGTACATTTTAGGAAGGTTTGTGTCCTCCCTTCAGTCAGAAAGGCAAGAAGCAATAGCAATCAACACTGTGGGACCTGACCATGAACTGTGCCCAGAAATGCTCTAGGTGCCTGTCTTCCGGTTTTGACTTCTGGAATGTAGGCACTGCCTCTGCTCCACTAATTCCCCACAAACTGTTTCTCTTTATATTTGTTGAGTGACATAGGATTTCAAAGGAGAATTCAGATAGTATGAAACTCAGTTTATTCTGCTTTCCAGAAAACAAAGACTAGCTCATGTTAATGATTTTTAGATACGATAACATAAGCATAGATAACAAAAAGAAAAATAGGCAGGTGGAACTGCATCAAATTAAAATCTCTGTATAGCAGAGGAAACAACCTCTGTAAAAATGCAACCTATGGAACAGGAGAAAATTTTTGCAAACTATGTATCTGATAATGGGTTAATATTCAAAATATGTAAGGGACGCATACAACTTAATAGCAAAAAACTAATAACCCAAATTTTAAAAATAGATGAAGGACCTGAATAGACATTCTCAAAAGAAGATGTACGAATGGTCAATATGTATACGAAAAGGTGCTCCACTAGGAAAAAACAAATCAAAGCCACAATATTATATCATCTCATACCTCTTAAAATGCTATTATCAGTGTCAATTACAAAATGTCACTTGTCATTTACATCTACAAGGATTAAATCATGTGCTCCTGTAGCTACTGACCTTTAAGACCCCCTGAAAGGAATTCAGGGTGGAGAGCAGAAATGAAGCACTTTGTGCTCAGGGGAAAAAACTGGAAAGATAGGTCTTCAGATGGTTAAATATTTTCAAGAGCCAGTTTTACGAGCCCAATTCTTGTATCTCCTCATATTTAGAAAAGCACTAACGTCCTTCATGGTGACAACTGTGACCTCTTGACTAGCAGAAAGCTTCATGAGAGTAGTAGAAACTTTCTAAAAAACTGTGTGCTTGATTGCAGATCTTCCCCCTTCACCAAAATCACGTATATACTGACTTTTCTCCTTGCATCTTTGGAGCAGTTTCTCAGAGCTCTCTGAGGTGCTGTCTCCTGAGCTGCCGTCCTCATTTTGCCCCAAACAAAACTTAACTTGCAAATTTCATGTTGTGCAATTTTTTTAAGTTGACATCAGAAAGAAAAAAGATAAAAGTATTGGTGAAGATATGGAGGAAAAAGAACCCTTGTACATTGTTGGTAGGAATATAAATTGTTATAATCATCATGGAAAATAGTATGGAGGATCCTCAAAAAGTTAAAAGTAAAGTGAAAGTGAAGTTGCTCAGTCGTGTCTGACTCTTTGAGACCCTGTGGACTGTAACCCACCAGGCTCCTCCATCCATGGGATTCTCCAGGCAAGAATACTGGAGTGGGTTGCCATTTCCTTCTCCAGGGGAATCTTCCCGACCCAGGGATCGAACCATGGTCTCCTGCATTGCAGGCAGATGTTTTAACCTCTGAGCCACCAGAGAAACTACTTTATAATCCAGTAATTTCAATTCTGGGACTATATCCAAAGGGAATGAAATCAGGATCTTAAAGAGATATCTGTACTGGGGCTTCCCTGGTGGCTCATTGGTAAAGAATCTACTTGCCAATGCAGGAGATGTGGGTTTTATCCCCGATCCAGGAAGATCCCACATGCCTCAGAGTAACTAAGCCTGTATGCTATTGAGCCTGTGCTCTAAAGCCCACGAGCCACAAGTATTGAGCCCCTGTGCTGCAATTACTGAAGCCTGCATGCCCTAGAGCCTGTGCTCTGCAACAAGAGAAACCACCACAATGAGAAGCCCATGCCCCACACCTAGAAAGCAACCCATGCTCACCACAGAGAAGAGCCTGTGCAGCAATGAAGACCCAGTGCAGCCAGAAATAAATAAATAAATATATATTTTTTAAAGAAACAGCAAGAAGGCCAGTATATCTGCAGTGAATGGGATATGAGTTCAGAGAAATAATGGAGGATCATATTAAGTAGGGGGCTTCCCCAGTGGCTCAGTGGTAAAGGATCCACTTGCAATTTAGGAGATATGGGAGACACAGGTTCAATACATGGGTCAGGAAGATTCCCTGGAGTAGGAAATGGCAACCCACTCCAGTGTTCTTGCCTGGAGAATCCTATAGACAGAGGAACCTGGCAGGTAACAGCCTATAGGATTGCACAGAGTCAATCCTATTGACACAACTGAAGCAATTTAGCACGCAAGCACATATATTAAGCAGAGGGGCCCTGTAGGCCTTTATGAAGACACTGACTTTTACTATGAGTGAAATGCAATTTTAAACAGGAAGTACAATGACCGACATTCCTCACATCTTAATAGAATAACTCTGACTTCTCCACTGAGAATAGACGGTGGGAGAGGGGATGAAAATTAGGAAACTACTGCAGGAATCCAGATAACAGGAAAAGGAGACTGACACCAAGGTGGTAGTTAGGGAAGTGGTGAGAAATGGAATTCTAAATCAATACTGGGATAGACCCAACAAAACTAGCTGATAGATTAGATGTGAAATGTGAGAGTCAAGGAATTCCAGGTTTGGAGCCTGAGCAACTTTGAGTTCAAGCTCAAAGTGTGAAGAGTTTGGAAAAGAGTTCAATCTCTTTTCTTCAAAAGCTTAATCAGTCCTCAACTACATGTAGCAGTTTAGGAATATGCACTGGGACCTGGGGGATGGTGGGAATATGCACTGAGAACTGGGGGATGGTGGGGTAGGAAGGAAAACCATAGTATACAGCTCTTGTGCTTTCAACTATATTTTGTTTCTGGATCACTAATTAAGGGATCTCTGAACTTGAAATCTTCCAGGAAATGGTCATCCTGTGTTCAACAATAATAGAATTTCTGCTTCAGAAGTCCCTGGCTCTTGTTTCAAAATATGCTCCCTACAGTCTTGGTGGCCTTTGCAGTCTATTTGGGCAATATTCTGAAATATGAAATCATTGATTGAGCTGTCTCCTTGACCCTGGCAAGGGTCTTAGTAACTATTTCAACTGGGTGAGAGCTCCTCCTCTTCTCTTGAAGCCCATGAGAAGCTCAGAGAACCAAAAAACCTTTTCAGGTTGCCACTGTAGCTGAACCTGCACCAAATCCTGCATTAAGACTTCTCTGGCAATGAGTTTTGAACTAACTACTCCCTTCTAGCCACAGCCTGTATTACAATGGCCATGGTTCAGCCAAGGAGTGCTTTGTTTAAACAAAGTCATAAGCAGTGGCTCAATATTCAGAGCCAAGCCACTATGGTTGAAGTGTAGGTAGGAGACTAGGAATCCCAAGTCTTGGCCTCCCTCCCCACCCATCACATTTTTGCACTCTCTCATTCCACTGCACGGGGAGTCCTCTAAGTAGACACTAAGGAAAATTCAGGGCTCTGTGCAACATATTTTGAAAATGAATGAACAATGGCTTTCTGTAAGAACAACAACACAAATAAGTAAAGTGTTCATTTGCTCATTCTCTTCCAGTTTGTCAAGCTTAAGAAACTTACACTGTCCTACAACTTCCCATATTTGAATAACTGTTAAATATAACCAAGTTCTCCATTACAGCATTCTGCCAGAGCAGATGGACGAACTCCAGCAAAGAGCCATACAAACTATCAACATCCTTATTTTATTTCTTTCTAGAGCCTACCTCTCAGAAGGCATGTTTCAGTCAAAGTTCAAAGGTTTTTAATAAGGCCGAAAAAGAACCCTCCAAGGAAACTGTCCATTTTCTGACTTCATTCTTTTTATTAATACAAGAGGCTGTCAAATTTCCTCATCATTTTTCCCACTACAAAAATGTATTTCTCTGGTGGCATGCCAAACCTTGAGGCTGTATGAGTGACACTGTAGCCAGGGAGTCTAGCCAGGGTTGATATAGTCTAAGTTTTTCCTTGGAAAGTATCATCTTTTGAAATACTCAGTGCCAATTGTATAGGGCTAAAGACCTCTTCTCAGTCCTATTTTCCCTACTCTTATAGGACAAATAATTTTACCAAACCTGGAAAGGCTTTAGCTGGAATTCTCCTCACTTCTGAGCTGTCGGCTGATGGAAGAGAATGACCCTCTGTCTACTTCCGGGTTGTATTGCACCAACTGAGCCTCAAAGGAGCTTCACCTATGCTTAGAGGCTCATCATGACCTTCCCCAAAATATCTTCAGCTTCTGCTTATAACTTCTCTTCTTCTGGGACTAAGAATGAACCCAAATTATCTTACCCTTCACTATCTTATTCTTTTCTTGTGTTGCCCTTATACCTCCACAGAAATGTCCTTTTTTTCCCTTCTGAGGAAGAAGGGAGAGACGCTCTTGTGACTGTTATTTCATGAGAATATGATCAATGGAAGATGAGCTTGGGCTGCTAGGACACCCAGCCCAATCTATGCTTAAGCTGAGCCAAGGGCCACCCTGTCAGCTACACACAGGTGAGGAAACTAACCCCTACTCATCATTAGGAAGACTTATTTGAGGCTACAGAGGTCATTAGAGACAAAGCTGGCCTTCTAAGTGATGTACCTTAATTCCCTATCTAAAGGGCATCAACTCTCTGGATAAAGGTAACACATTTTTCAAAGATCAAAATATTTTATTATTTTTTAAATTTAAGTATAACTCAAAAAAAGTGTTATTTATCACAGGGAAAAAACTTATTCTGGAGAAATTCTTTTTTTCAGCCTTCTAGTGACTAATTTTCATCCTTTACTATGAATTAGCTCAAAGACATTCGCCTGCACCTAAAATGCATTAGCCATAAAAGTGGGAGGGAAGTGGGCTGAATGTCTGACAGGATCCCGCCCAATCCCTCAGCTGCACAGGTAAAGGGATGGATGAGCTCTGTGTGCCTACAGTAAAAAGGAAAAGAGTGGGAAACAGCACACTGGAAAGGCTTATACATCAGCTTCTCAATGACTAAAAACTGCCCGTAGGGGTGGCATTTTCTGAACTCATATAGTCAGCTGCTGTGGTTGTGCTTTCATTTATTACAGGGGTCCTCAAGAAAGGACTTGGTTATTATTCCCTGTTCTTCAGAGCTAAATTATCTTGCAGTGCACACAAGTCAGCAAAGCTGTTTCCCAGCAAATTGTGAACAGTCACTTCCCACAGTAATTGTTCTGTGAATTCCTCTGTCTGCATAGACAAAGGGTTCCAACTTTAAATTTATGCATAAGTATGGCATTTACTGTGAGAATAGACCAGCTCTCAGGCTGGAAGTCAGGAAAGCACTAATATGGAGGGTATTGTGCTGGCCAAATTCAGGGGGAAAACTGACAGCTTGAAATGACAACAGAATAAAGCATGGCAAATGACTATGGGTCTTTTAATAGAGGGCATCTCAGAGGTCTCTATATTTTAAATTATTTTTTAAAGAAGGAATGGATAAGGAGGGGCTGAAAGTGGAAGGGAAGTAAGATAAAAACTGGGATAGAAAGGAATGGATCTTTTTGTTTTCTTTTCTTTGTGTGGTCTTAATCCATAGGAGAAAGAATAATTCTGGATGCTGAGCATGACCAAAATAATTTATCTTCATATAATGTGACTACTTGCTTACTCAGTGAGACTTGTCTTTGAAAAATAAAAGTGAAAGCATTAGCAGCTCAGTTGTGTCTGACTCTTTGCGAGCCCATGGACTGTAGCCTGCCAGGCTCCCCTGTCCATGGAATTCTCCAGGCAAGAATACTGGAGTGGGCTGCCATTTCCTTCTCCAGGGGCGCTTCCTGACTCTGGGATCAAACTGGAAGTCTCCTGCATTGCAGGCACTTTCTTTACCATCTAAGCCACCAAGGATTCAAGGCCAAAGTTAGGCTTGCTCTTAAAACAATAATAATAATAACAATAACAACAGTAGTAATAATAACGCAATGCCATATTACTGATTCACTGTCAGCTAACCTTCACTCATTATGATCCTGTGCCTTTTCTTTGTCTAAAAGTACCAACAACTCTCTTCCCACCTTTCTCAGTCTCTAGAAATTCAACCTTTCAATATTTCATTGCCTAGAATGTGAACAACAGACTTAGATATGTACAGAACCCCAAAAGCACCTGCTTCTCTCAATACCTACATCAGGATGTATCTGCTTCTGCTCACCACCAAACTCTCTGCTCCTAGAGGGTGCTTAACAAAAATCGGTTGAAAGAATAAATGAATCACTCCCTCCCAATCTATCTACCCTGTATAAAGAAATAGGTACTGCCTTATTTTCTAAATTTTTAAAATTTTATTATTTTTGAATTGATTTTTGGCTGTGCTGTCTTTGTTGCTGCAAATAGACTTTCTCTAATTGCAGTGAGCAGGGTCCACTCTCCGGTTGTGTTGTGCGGGTTTCTCATTGTGGTGGCTTCTTTTGTGGAGCATGGGCTCTAGAGCGTGGGCTCCCACTGGGCTTCAGTAACTGTGGTGCACAGGTTTAGTTGCCCTGTGCCATATGAGATCTGCATAGGCAGGTGGATTCTTAACCACTGGACCACCAGGGAAGTCCAGCACTCCCTTCTTGGACTTGGCTTTTTCGGTTTCTAGACTTTTCTCTAGCTCATCAAGGCTGTTTTGAACCACACACTTTTTCTTCAGAGTGTGGCAAACACACTGATGATATCAGTGTCATCTTAATATTCTAATTGAACTTCAGATCCAGCTTGTGTTCTGCCTAGTTCATGAAGCCTCTGCTGCCCATATCAGCTCAAAGTGACCTTTCTACTCTGATCTTACCAAGCACACAGCTCATTTGTCATTTATTTGGTTTCATTTTATTTTGTAGATTTTCAGACATGTTTGCCAATTATAAATACATTGAAGAAAAGAACTGCACTTTACATTTCCCTTACCTCCTAATCAGTGCACAAACTTTAGCAGGAAGACAATAACTAAATATTGATGTGAATCAATGAGAACACTTCCTATTTCAGCATTCCTGCTAGAGTTTTTAAATGTTGGACTTAGTTTTGACTGAGTTCTGAGTAACAGTACTGATAGAGCCTTAAAAGCAGAAATAAAACTGTTCTCTATTTATTCTAACAGTTGTGTGGCCTAGTTAAAATGATATTCATGAAAAATATCACCAGTCAATACATATCCACAAAAACCCAGAGCCTGAAGGAAATCAAGTTGCAAGCAAGAAAAATTACTAGTAAATAACAGCTATGGGGCCTTCAAGATTAGTTTGTAATTCTACCTAAACAAGTGACCCTTCAATTATTAAGCACTGATATATAGAGGAAAGAGAAGGTTATTTTTTATTGTTTATGTTTTCATCTCTGGTTATATTTTTTTTAATTAATTTTATTTTATTTTTAAACTTTACATAATTGTATTAGTTTTGCCAAATATCAAAATGAATCCACCACAGGTATACATGTGTTCCCCATCCTGAACCCTCCTCCCTCCTCCCTCCCCATACCATCCCTCTGGGTCGTCCCAGTGCACCAGCCCCAAGCATCCAGTATCGTGCATTGAACCTGGACTGGCATCTCGTTTCATACATGATATTTT
This sequence comes from Bos javanicus, assembly GCF_032452875.1. NCBI lineage: Eukaryota > Metazoa > Chordata > Mammalia > Artiodactyla > Bovidae > Bos > Bos javanicus. Next base: position 18,943,919 of record NC_083882.1, on the reverse strand, counting down.
ACTGCCTGGAAGATTCATTTATTTGACTTCAATCAACAGTCCCTAAATGATATCATCATCATCATCAAGTTCCTCCTCATTCCTGGGATGGGGTTGAAAGATAAAAAGAGAAAATAAGGCATACCTGATTCCTGACACCTTGAAACATCTCGAAAACAGGCACACTGGTGGGAACACTCCTTACAGAATACACCGGTAGCTGAATCTTGACCAAAATCTATCTTGTGACTGAAACATGTGTACAGAGTCATGAGACGGTTAAATAGAAGTAATACTGATAGAAAATATGGGTTCTGATTTCAACTTTGCCTCTACTCAATTGAGGAATGTTGTACAAATCACTTAGAAGCCCTGGCCCAGATTCTTAACTTCCAAAATGTAAGAATTTGTACTAGATAATCTCTAAGATCCCTTCAAGCTCTAAAATGTAAACAGCAGCAGATTTTTGTCATGTGCCACTCCAGGGCCACCATTAACAAAATAATGTACGACTGATGACGATACACAAACAAAGTGGATGTAGATGAGCCTGGGTTCAAATTCTGACTGTGCCATTCACTAATTTGAGGCAAATCATTAACCTCAGTGAGTGTCATGCTGCAAATGTAAAATGAGTCCAGTGATATTCTTATAATACAGTAGGAATGAAAAGAAATGTAAGTTACCCAGAACATACTTGGTATTCAGTAAATATAAGCATTATTGAAATTATTTCCCCTCTAACATTTTATGCATAAAATAGACTATCAGAATCCTTTTATAGTAAGCATACAAAAATCTGTTAGCTCCAAGATTTGAAGAATTCTCAAATTCCTGGATGTTTGACCCATCAGAGGACTAAGAATCCACCTTGATGGCTGCTCTGGGGCTTAAGTGCTAGGACAATTTGTCACTACACTGGGCCTCCTCATATTTCTTCCGAGATATCCAACATCCACATCCACCGAGATTGGGACATGGCTTGCCTTATATCAGTTTTTCATGTAATAAAAATCAAAGACCACCAGAAACCTTCTACTTCCTAGAACATATTCCAAAAGTCTCTGTGGTATTTGAAGTTTCACTATTAGAGACTTGCTTCTTGGATAAAAGCTCAAAAAAAGTCCTCACCGGATTTCTTTTTTCAAATTTCAAGTTCTTTAGAGAGTGATAAGTAATCTGTTAGTGATTAAGCAGACAGAGGGCATCATAAGAATGAAAAGGTCCTGAGGAAGGAAAAATGCTAATGAATTCTAATGATAAATTTTTACTAATTTCACAGTTCTGAGAAGCACTGTACTTGGATGGAGGTACTTTGTAGAGAAAGTATGTCCCATTGGTGATTTTTGCCAAAGGACGTCATACACAATATCCTCCACTTTTCACCTGACTGGTTCCCAGTGTTCAGGCTATATATCCATAGGTATCTGCACCCCTAACTACTGTGGAAATGCCTCCCTGGCCTTGTGCTTCATGGAAGTTACAGCTTTCTCTGTATCCAGTCTGAGCTCTGTGCCATCTCCTGACACAGCACATCCAGCATCCCTGCCCAATCTCTCTAAAGAAAGTGAGAGAGGTCTAGGAGGATGGGAAATGGGAGACTGACGGCCCAACCCAGAGGGCCAAATCCTCACCAGAGGATTCTGAATGCCACAGCTGTTTAGAAAAGGCCAGAAGTTCCTCCACTGAAAGAGCATAGTTTACAACTCTGATAATTTATACACGGGCTCACTTTCCCTGAATAATTACAGGTTATTATCCAGCTAATTACAGTACATGGTATTAAAAGATCTGGAATTCATTACTTCAATCTAGAAAATTACTTTGGCACGTGTTTTGAAAAGAAAAGTGCTAGAAAAGGAGTTTAATTCTTGCCAGGGTGATACACTGCAATGGCTTCATGCTCTCTTCCCAGCATGAGACAGGCTTATATTTCCATGTATCCTGCAGATGTCCTATAAAGTGAATTTTAGCATCTCAGTCCCAAGTGACTTTTCTCTCTAAGTAGCAAATAAAAACACAGGATGCCCAGTTAAATTAAGATTGTACACAAACTTAGTGCAAGTATATGGGCTTCCCTGGTGGCTCAGATGGTAAAGAATCTGCCTGCTGGGTTGGGAAGATCCCCTGGAGGAGGGCATGGCAACCCACTCCAGTATATTTGCCTGGAGAATCCCCAAGGACAGAGGTGCCTGGTGGGCTACAGTCCATGGGGTCACAAAGACTCAGACACAGCTGAGCAACTAAGCACAGCACAGTGCAAATATATACCAAATATTGCATGGGACATATTTACACTAAAAAATTATTCATTGTTTATCTGAAATTCAAATCTAAATCACCATCCTATATTTTCTCTGACAACGTTATCCCCAAGTAGGTTTGAATCAGCAAATAATGTTGTAAAAGGCTAGGTTCAACGAACAGCATCCTAGTGTCAACAACTAGGGGGTCAAACTTCATCCAAAACTATGAATCTTCAACAGTAGGAGGAAAATGTCCATCAGTTCAGTTCAGTCACTCAGTCGTGTCTGACTCTGTGACCCCATGAATCGCAGCACGCCAGGACTCCCTATCCATCACCAATTTCCAGAGTTTACTCAAACCCATGTCCATCGAGTCGGTGATGCCATCCAACCATCTCATCCTCTGTCATCTCCTTCTCCTCCTGCCCTCAATCTTTCCCAGCATCAGGGTTCCAATGAGTCAGCTCTTTGCATCAGGTGGCCAAAGTATTGGAGTTTCAGCTTCAACATCAGTCCTTCCAATAAACACCCGGGACTGATCTCCTTTAGGATGGACTGGTTGGATCTCCTTGCTCTCCAAGGGACTCTCAAGAGTCTTCTCCAACATCATAGTTCAAAAGTATCAATTCTTTGGCGCTAAGCTTTCTTCATAGTCCAACTCTCACATCCATACATGACCACTGGAAAAGCCATAGCCTTGACTAGACAGACCTTTGTTGACAAAGTAATGTCTCTGCTTTTTAATATGTTATCTAGGTTGGTCCTAACTTTCCTTTCAAGCAGTAAGAGTCTTTTAATTTCATGTCTGTAATCATGGGAATTCTCAAATGAGTCTTCACCCCCCAGATCAAAATGGTAAAAGGGTTAACTATTCCATTCCTATGGGGATCTGATCCTTGAGGAGGGTGCCTGGCTATCTCCAGCTACTAAGAATCTTCTCAATCAACATTTCAATCATCATAATATCTCTCTCTCTCTCTGTCTCTCTCTTCCAAACACATACATGCACACACACACACACAAACACACACACACACACACCCCGAGATACACACACAGAGCCTTTGTGTGTGTGTGTGTGTGTGTGTATGTAATGGAGTTCACTGAGGGTTTGTGAGAGGCACAAAAAGACAGTTAACTTCACCATAATACAAAACTTAAAATTGAATGTTACACATTCCTGTTATAAAACATCTTGGGGCACTGTATCTATCATATTGCTTCTACCTTCTGGGCATCCTCATTCCAACATTCTCTTCATATCTAATGATAACTTTTTACTTCTTGTGTTGATTTACCTTCTACTAAACTACCACTTCAGTGTCTCACCTTTTGTTCAGCTTATCAAGGCATTTCTCTAAAGAGTTTCTTTCTTAAGGAGAAATTCTGATAGCAGTTTTAAGATAATTTGTTTCAACTAGTTACACATAATAGTCAGAAATCTACATGTTTCTCTGTTGTCTGAGTATGTGAATTATCAAAATCCCTTGATTTTGTGGTAACAGAAAGTTTGAGTAAAACCAACACTATTTCTTCTTGCAGTCAGTTTTCCAGATCTTTTTTGTACAATGTCTGATGCAAAATAAGTTCTTAATAAATGTTTAATGAATTTAATTAATTGTAATATAACCTGCTTGTGTGCCACAGAGAGCATAGAGCAGATGTATGAGAATGAGGCAACAGCAACAAAAGCAACCAGTTTATTAAAAATAATTTGCCACTACCTGCCCTTAGGAGTAAGTTACTATTCATGCTGTTTAGTATTCTTATAATTAAAATATACTTAAAAGGTATCTTCTGAAGCAAGCTCAGGAAGAATATATCTCTGTCCTTTGAGATTTCACATTTAAAGATGTGTCACCCAGAAGGTCTCAAGAGGATACTGAAAATAGAAGTGATTAAGCCAGCATCAGTTAGATTCACCCATTACCCACATCTAATCAATGTATCATAATTTTCTCTATTTAAACAAAATTGAGCAACATCCTAATTGCCCTAGAATTTTTCAGATCTTATCTTAATAGGATTTGTTATTGTTCAGTTGCTAAATCATGTCCGACTTTTTATGGCCCAAGGACTGTAGCATGCCAGGCTCCTCCGTCCTCCACTATCTCCAGGAAGAGTGTCCACTGAATCAGTGATGCTATCTAGCCACCTCATCCCCTAACATCCGCTTCTCCTTTGCCTTCAATCTTTCCCAGCATCAGATTCTTTTCCAAAAAAGTCTGCTCAGAAGAGCATCAGGTGGATCAAAGTACTGGAGCTTCAGCTTTAACATCAGTCCTTCCAATGAATAGTCAAGGTTGATTTCCAGTATAATTGACTAGTTTGATATCCTTTCAGTCCAAGAGACTCTCAAGAGTCTTCTCCAACACAACAGTTCAAAGCCATCAATTCTTTGGTGCTCAGCCTTTTTTATGGTCCAACTCTTACATCCATACATGACTACTAGAAAAACCATGCTATGCTATGCTATGCTAAGTCACTTCTGTCGTGTCCGACTCTGTGTGACCCCATAGACAGCAGCCACCAGGCTCCCTCGTCCCTGGGATTCTCCAGGCAAGAACACTGGAGTGGGTTGCCGTTTTCTTCTCCAGTGCATGAAAGTGAAAAGTGAAAGCGAAGTCGCTCAGTCGTGTCCGACTCTTAGTGACCCCATGGACTGCAGCCTACCAGGCTCCTCCATCTCCAGGCAAAAGTACTAGAGTGGGGTGCCATTGAGCTTAGACTATATGGATCTTTGTTGGCAAAGCAATGTCTCTGCTTTTTAATACACTGTCTAGGTTTGTGATAGCTTTTCTTCCAAGGAGCAAGTACCTTTTAATTTCATGGCAGTCACCATCTGCAGTGATTTTGGAGCCCAGGAAAAAAGAAGTCTGCCACTACTTCCATTTTTCCCCATCCTTTTGCCATGAAATGATGTGACTGGATGCACTGGTCTTAAGTTTTTTGAATGCTGAGTTTTAAGCCAGAGTTTTCACTCTCCTCTTTGACCTTCATCAAGGGGCTCCTTAGTTCCTCTTCCCTTTCTGCCATTAAAGTGGTATAATCTGTATATTTGAGGTTCTTGATATTTCTCCTGGAAATCTTGATTCCAGATTGTGAGTCATCCAGCCCAGCATTTCGCATGATGCATATAAGTTAAATAAGCAAGGTGACAATATACAGCCTTGATGTACTCTTTTCCAATTTTGAACCAGTCATTGTTTCATATCTGGGTCTAGCTGTTGCTTCTTGACCTCCATATGAGTTTCTCAGGAGACAGGTAATGTGGTCTGGTATTCCCATATCTTTAAGAATTTTCCACAGTTTTTTGTGATCCACACAGTTAAAGGCTTTAGTGTAGTCAATGAAGTAGATTTTTTTTTTTTAATCCCCTTGCTTTTTCTATGACCCTGCAGATGTTGGTAATTTGAAATCTGGTTCCTCTGCCTTTTCTAAATCCAGCTTGTACATCTGGAAGTTCTCCCTTCACATACTGCTGAAGCCAAATTTGAAGGATTTTAAGACTAATCTTGCTAGCATGTGAAATTAGTGCAATTGTCCCGTAATTTGAACATTCTCTGTCATTGCCTTTCTTTTTTTTTTTTTCTAATTTTATTTTATTTTTAAACTTTACATAATTGTATTAGTTTTGCCAAATATCAAAATGTCATTGCCTTTCTTTGGGACTGGAATGAAAACTGACCTTTTCCAATCCATTCAGGTATGACCTATATAACCTAAATCAAATCCCCTTTGATTATACAGTGGAGGTGATAAATAGCTTCAAGAGATTAGATCTTGTAGACAGAGTGCCTGAAGAACTATGGATGAAGGTTTGTAACATTGTACAGGAGGCAGTGACCAAAACCATCCCAAAGAAAAGAAATGCAAGAAGGCAAAGTGGTTGTCTGAAGAGACCTTACAAATAGGTGAGAAAAGAAGAGAATTGAAAGGCAAAGGAGAAAGGGAAAAATATACTCAACTGAATGCAGAATTCCAGAGAACAGCAAGGAAAGATAAGAAAGCCTTCTTAAGTGAACAATGCAAAGAAATAGAGGAAAGCAAAAGAATGGGAAAGACTAGAGATCTCTTCAAAATTGGAGGTATCAAGGGAACATTTCATGCAAAGATGGGCACAATAAATGACAAAAATGGCAGGGAACTAACAGAAGTAGAAGAGATTATGAAGAGTTGGAAAGAATACACAGAAAAACTGTACAAAAAAAATGTCTTAATGACACAGACAAGCATGATGGTGTGATCACTCACCTAGAGCCAGACATCCTGGAGTGTGAAGTCAAGTGGGCTTTAGGAAGCATTACTATGAACAAAGCTAGTGGAGGTGATGGGATTTCAGCTGAGCTATTTCAAATCTTAAAAGATGATGCTGTTAAAGTGCTGCAACAATATGCCAACAAATTTGGAAAACTCAGCAGTGGCCATAGAACTGGAAGAGGACGTTTGTCATTCCAAGGAATGCATGCATATGCTAAGCTGCTTAGGACATGTTCGACTCTGTAGGATCCCATGGACTGTAGCCTGCCCAGCTCCTCTATCCATGGGATTCTCCAAGCAAGAATACTGGAGTGGGTTGCCATTTCCTTCTTCAGGGGATCTTCCCAACCCAGGGATTGAACCCACGTCTCTTATGTCTCCTGCATTGGCAAGCAGGTTATTTACCTCTAGTGTCTCCACTGACTAGTGGTGTAAGTGTCTTTAAATTTCACACTGCAGTCATCATCTGCAGTGATTTTGGAGCCCAAGAAATTAAAGTCTGTCACTAATTCTACTTTTCCCTTTTTATTTGCCATGAAGTAAAGAGGCTGGATGCCATGATCTTAGTTTCTTGAATGTTGAATGTCAAGCCAGCTTTTTCACTCTCCTTTTTCACTCTCATCAAGAGGCTCTTTAGTTCCTCTTCACTTTCTGCTATTAGAATGGTATCATCTGCATATCTGAGGTTTTTTATATTTCTCCCTGCAATCTTGATTCCAGCTTATGATTCATCCAGCCCAGCATTTCATATGATGTACTCTGCATAGAAGTTAAATAATCAGGGATAATTATTATAATAATCAGCCTTGTTGTACTTCTTTCCCAGTTTTGAACTAGTCAGTTGTTTCATGTCCGGTTCTAACTATTGCTTCCTGACCTGCATACAGTTCTCTCAAGAGACAGATAAGTTGGTCTGATGTTCTCTTATATTTTAGAATTTTCCACAGTTGGCTTTGTTTTCAAGAGGCAGAGGAATCAGAGATCAAATTGCCAATATTTGATGGAGAAAGCAAGGTAGTTCCAGAAAAACATTTACTTTGCTTCATTGACTATGCTAAAGGCTTTGACTGCGTGGATCACAACAAACTGTGGATTGTGGAAAATTCATAGGGCTAGCTTAAAATAACTTTTTTTGCAATTGTTCTCATTGAGAGTTATTTTACTTAGTCAATATAGACTCTAGAAAACACTCCTACTAGAATCTTGCTATGGTCTGAATGTCTGTGCCATCCCAAAGTGCATGTGCTGAAATTCTAGCCCCCAACATAATATTTGAAGGTAAGACCTTTAGTGAGTGATTAGGTCTTGATGGTAAAGCCCTTATGTGTGAGATTAGTGACTTTATAAAAGAGACCCCAGGGAGCTCCTTCCAACATTTGAGGAGACAGAAGAGGAACTAGCAAGCAGGCCCACACTAGACACTGAATCTGCTGGTGTCTTGATCTTGGAATTCCCAGGCTCCAGAAGTGTGAGAAATAAATTTATATTGTTTATAAACTGACTAGTCTACAGTACTTTGTTACTTTGCACCCAAACAGACTAAAACGAACCTTGAACTCCCAGCAAGTCATACATAGTCCAACTTCTAAGCTATTGATTACCATGAATCCTCCTGACATTTTGTCAACCACCTCTCACCCCCAAGGTGCTCATTCCCCTTTTTGCCCCCCAAATCTTTATTATCCATTCATCCTAGCATTATGAAATTATATTGTAAGTATTTATAGCTAGCTTCTCTCACTGGATTATGAGGTTTCTGAGAGTAGGTATAATACTCTTTTTTTGTAGCTCTATCCCCTAGTACAATGCTTGAAGGGGTGTTGCACTTGCTTAACAAGTGCTTGCTGACTAAATCAATCTCTTGCCTAGAAACTTATGGAAGAGATGAAAGAACTGTAGAATTACACTGGAAAGAATTAAATAAAAATTTTTAATTTCTATTTAATGTCTATTGCATAAAAGACAACTTTAAGTATTCTGTTAATCTGCCCTCATCTTTTCATCCAAATTGAAATTCAAGGCACTCTTCTCCACACATGAATTGTCCAGTTTATGAGAATAAAATAATTCTTTAAATTTTAAAATTTTTACAACAAAATTGGTTGTTCAACAGTAAGTGTTCTGGGCCCTTCTTGGTCCCCTTGAGTTCTAAACAGTTCTCTGTAATGAAGGAAAGAAGATGGAGATATGATCAGCAAGAAGGCTGACAGGGGTCTAGCTTTGATCTGCCCATGGATCCTCTTTATGCAAATATACCTAAGTCCTAGCAAAGCTGAGAGTCAAAAGAGGAACCCTTAATAAAGGACCCTATAGGGAATCCCATCCTCTTCCAGAATCCAAAATATTTTAGAAGAAAAGGGAGACTTAGGCCAGGGCTGTCTGGTAAAGGGTATAGGAAAGTAGATATTCTGCATTTTTTTCAAGCACATCAGTACTATTCCAAGTCATTTCTTCATGGAGGAGACAAATTCCTAACAGTCTGGGGGAAAGTCATCAGCAAAGAGAAGATATTTTTAATCAGTTGAACTTGAAGATGGTCATCATATGAATTTATTTGAAGAGATACCCGTAATCAACAACAAAAAATAGCAGAAGAGGACTGAAAATTCTGCGAATCATCAAGGGACCATTAAGATATTTAGTCAGCCTCCATTATGACTACATCTCTGCCTCTTCTTTGGCCATCCAAATCCTACCTACTTGTCCAGTTCTAGTGCATTTCATCTCTTCATCTGAACTTCCACAAAATTCATCTGATATCATATAAACATCACTAGGTTCTGATTTGGATGACTCTGGGTTATTATTCTAGCTGCCCACTCTACTTTAAAGTTGAACATTCTGAATCTGTACACATCAAGCCGCCTGTATTGTACACACCGGCACAGTACCAAGTGTTCCCTTCAACAAATTTAGTGAGTGAACTTGATGTTCTCAGGATGCTCTTCCATCTGCAAGTAAGACTGCCAAGTTTGCATCTTTGGGCAACCTATTTCTCTGAATCTTAGTTTTCTCAATTGTTAAGTGGAAATAATTTTATCTACTTCAAGTATTTTCCTTATGTTTAAATAGGATATAACACATGAAAAGTACCTGGAATTTAGTAACAGCTCAATAAAAACTTACCAATTTGATAAAAATTAATAATTTCTATATTTTTTTAGGAAACTTGTTCTTTCTACTAAGGGTCTATAAAATTTTCTATCTTGATGACTTTGTTCTTTCACACTCTGTTCCTTCACAGTTTAATATCAAAATAGTCCAAACCAGTAATGCTGAAGAAGCTGAAGTTGAACGGTTCTATGAAGACCTACAAGACCTTTTGGAACTAACACCCAAAAAAGATGTCCTTTTCATTATAGGGGACTGGAATGCAAAAGTAGGAAGTCAAGAAACACCTGGAGTAACAGGCAAATTTGGCCTTGGAATACGGAATGAAGCAGGGCAAAGACTAATAGAGTTTTGCCAAGAAAATGCACTGGTCATAGCAAACACCCTCTTCCAACAACACAAGAGAAGACTCTATACATGGACATCACCAGATGGTCAACACTGAAATCAGATTGATTATATTCTTTGCACTCAAAGATGGAGAAGCTCTATACAGTCAACAAAAACAAGACCAGGAGCTGACTGTGGCTCAGATCATGAATTCCTTATTACCAAATTCAGACTGAAATTGAAGAAAGTAGGGAAAATCACTAGACCATTCAGGTATGACCTAAATCAAATCCCTTATGATTATACAGTGGACGTGAAAAATAGATTTAAGGGCCTAGATCTGATAGATAGAGTGCTTGATGAACTACGGAATGAGGTTCATGACACTGTACAGGAGACAGGGATCAAGACCATCCCCATGGAAAAGAAATGCAAAAAAGCAAAATGGCTGTCTGGGGAGGCCTTACAAATAGCTGTGAAAAGAAGAGAAGCAAAAAGCAAAGGAGAAAAGGAAAGATATAAGCATCTGAATGCAGAGTTCCAAAGAATAGCAAGAGAGATAAGAAAGTCTTCTTCAGCGATCAATGCAAAGAAATTGAGGAAAACAACAGAATGGGAAAGACTAGAGATCTCTTCAAGAAAATTAGAGATACCAAGGGGACATTTCATGCAAAGATTGGCTTGATAAAGGACAGAAATGGTATGGACCTAACAGAAGCAGAAGATATTAAGAAGAGGTGGCAAGAATACACAGAAGAACTGTACAGAAAAGATCTTCACGACCCAGATAATCACGATGGTGTGATCACTCACCTAGAGCCAAACATCCTGGAATGTGAAGTCAAGTGGGCCTTAGAAAGCATCACTACTAACAAAGCTAGTGGAGGTGATGGAATTCCAGTTGAGCTCTTTCAAATCCTGAAAGATGATGCTGTGAAAGTGCTGCACTCAACATGCCAGCGAATTTGGAAAACTCAGCGGTGGCCACAGGACTGGAAAAGGTCAGTTTTCATTCCAATCCCAAAGAAAGGCAATGCCAAAGAAGGCTCAAACTACTGCACAATTGCACTCATCTCACACGCTAAAAAGTAATGCTCAAAATTCTCCAAGCCAGGCTTCAGCAATATGTGAACCGTGAACTTCCTGATGTTCCAACATCCACTGGATCATGGAAAAAGCAAGAGAGTTCCAGAAAAACATCTATTTCTGCTTTATTGACTATGCCAAAGCCTTTGACTGTGTGGATCACAATAAACTGTGGAAAATTTTGAAAGAGATGGGAATACCAGACCACCTGACCTGCCTCTTGAGAAATCTGTATGCAGGTCAGGAAGCAACAGTTAGAATTGGACATGGAACAACAGACTGGTTCCAAATAGGAAAAGGAGTACGTCAAGGGTGTATGTTATCACCCTGCTTATTTAACTTATATGCAGAGTACATCATGAGAAACGCTGGACTGGAAGAAACACAAGCTGGAATCAAGATTGCCGAGAGAAATGTCAATCACCGCAGATATGCAGATGACACCACCCTTATGGCAGAAAGTGAAGAGGAACTCAAAAGCCTCTTGATGAAAGTGAAAGTGGAGAGTGAAAAAGTGGGCTTAAAGCTCAACATTCAGAAAATGAAGATCATGGCTTCCGGTCCCATCACTTCATGGGAAATATATGGGGTAACAGTGGAAACAGAGTCAGACTTTATTTTTTGGGGCTCCAAAATCACTGCAGATGATGACTGCAGCCATGAAATTAAAAGACGCTTACTCCTTGGAAGGAATGTTATGACCCACCTAGATAGCATATTCAAAAGCAGAGACTTTACTTTGCCAGCAAAGGTCTGCCTAGTCAGGGCTATGGTTTTTCCTGTGGTCATGTATGGATGTGAGAGTTGGAGTGTGAAGAAGGCTGAGTGCCGAAGAATTGATGCTTTTGAAATGTGGTGTTGGAGAAGACTCCTGAGAGTCCCTTGGACTGCAAGGAGATCCAACCAGTCCATTCTGAAGGAGATCAGCCCTGGGATTTCTTTGGAAAGAATGATGCTAAAGCTGAAACTCCAGTACTTTGGCCACCTCATGTGAAGAGTTGACTCATTGGAAAAGACTCTGATGCTGGGAGGGATTGGGGGCAAGAGGAGAAGGGGACGACAGAGGATGAGATGGCTGGCTGGCATCACTGACTCGATGGACATGAGTCTGAGTGAACTCCGGGAGTTGGTGATGGACAGGGAGGCCTGGAGTGGTGCGATTCACGGGGTCGCAAATAGTCGGACATGACTGAGTGACTGAACTGAACTGATTCTCTGATAATCTCTTATCTCTTTTATCTCTGAGATTCCCCCCCCCATAAAATATTATATGGGAGTAAAACATCAATAGAAACCAGTTCTGGTCTGTGCTCAAGCATTTATCAATTCTTCTACAGGAAAAATTTTTAAAGTGTTTAAATTGCTGAAGCTATTGAACTGCTAACTCTTTTCCTGAGTGGCTACCCAACAGCTCAAAGAGCCTACCATTGACACCATATATGAAAGAGATGCTTCATTACTGAGATCTGGAGCTCAAAATATCTGAGGTATTTATAAGTGTTTCCTTCAAGTTATCCACTTGCTATTATCCATGTCAGCCTTGTTTTTGTTTCAATTGGCAAAAAAAAGCAATTCTATAAGGGCAGTATGTAGAGAGGTCCCCAAAAAGGTCCAGTTTTTAAATTTTTAAATTTTTAACAGCTTTAGACTACAGAAGGGTTGCAAAAATAATAGAGAATTAGAAAATTCCAATGTACCCTTCAACTTGCTGATGTATAAATTTCACATAACCATAGCACAATCATCAAAACTAAGAAAATAACTTTCACATAATACTATCAATATTAACTAAAACCCAAGGCTTTATTCAAACTTTACCAGTTTCTCACGAATGTCCTTTTTCTTTTCAGGGTCCAGTCCAAGACCCCATATTGCAGAGACATTGCTTTGCCAACAAAGGTCCATATAGTCAAAGCTATGGTTTTTCCTGTAGACATATATGGATGTGAGAGCTGGACCATAAGTAAGGCTGAGTGCTGAAAAACTGATGCTTTTGAACTGTGGTGTTGGACAAGACTCTTGAGAGTCCCTTGGACTGCAAGGAGATCAAACCAGTCAATTCTAAAGGAAATCAATCTTGAGTATTCACTGGGAGGACTGATGCTGAAGCTGAAGCTCCAATACTTGGGCCACCAGATGCGAAGAGCTGACTCACTAGAAAAGACCCTGATGCCAGGAAAGATTGAAGGCAAGAAGATAAAGGGACAACTGAGGATCAGATACTTGGATGGAATCACCGACTCAATGGACATGAGTTTGAGCAAGTTCCAGGAGATGGTGAAGGACAGGGAAGCCTGTCCTGCTGCAGTCCATGAGGTCACAAAGAGTTGGACACAATAGAGTGACTGAACAACATCATGTCTCCTTAGTCTTTGTTATCCTATGCCTGTTCTTCAGTCTTTCATGACCTTGACATTCTTTTATTATTACTATTGATGTAAAATTGATTTACAATGTCTTATTAGTTTCAGGTGTAAAATTCAGTGACTCACATGTCTATATATTTATATATATTATACATATATATATTCTTTTCAGATTCTTTACACTTATATGTTATTATAAAATATTGAAATAGTTCCTTCTGCTACACAGCAGGATATTGTTAGTTATATATTTTATTCATACAGTGGTGTGTATATGTTAATCTCAAACTCCTAATATATACCTAGTCCCATTTTGTTCTTGGTATCTGTAAGTTTGTTTTCCGTGTCTGTGTCATGATCTGGACACTCCTGGAGAGTATTAGGACTAGTCAGGTGTTTTCTCTCTCAGTTTAGGGTTGTCTGAAGGTTCATTTCAGTTCAGTTCAGTTCAATCGCTCAGTCGTGTCCGACTCTTTGCCACCCCATGAATTGCAGCATGCCAGGCCTCCCTGTCCATCACCAACTCCTGGAGTTCACTCAAACTCACGTCCATCGAGTCAGGGAGGCCATCCAGCCATCTCATCTTCTGTCGTCCCCTTTTCCTCCTGCCCCAAATCCCTCCCAGCATCAGAGTCTTTTCCAATGAGTCAACTCTTCTCATGAGGTGGCCAAAGTACTAGAGTTTCAGCTTTAGCATCATTCCTTCCAAAGAACACCCAAGACTGATCTCCTTTAGGATGGACTGGTTGGATCTCCTTGCAGTCCATGGGATTCTCAAGAGTCTTCTCCAACACCACATTTCAAAAGCATCAATTCTTCGGGACTCAGCTTTCTTCACAATCCAACTTTCACATCCATACATGATTACTGGAAAAACCATAGCCTTGACTAGACGGACCTTTGTTGGCAAAGTAATGTCTCTGCTTTTTAATATGCTATCTAGGGTGGTCATAACTTTCTTTCCAAGGAGTAAGCGTCTTTTAATTTATTGGCTGCAATCACCATCTGCAGTGATTTGGGAGCCCCCAAAAATAAAGTCTGACACTGTTTCCCCATCTATTTCCCATGAAGTGATGGGACCAGATGCCATGATCTTCGTTTTCTGAATATTGAGCTTTAAGCCAACATTTTCACTCTCCTCTTTCACTTTCATCAAGAGGCTTTTTAGTTTTTCTTCGCTTTCTGACATAATGGTGGTGTCAACTGCATATCTGAGGTTATTGTTATTTCTCCCAGAAATCTTGATTTCAGCTTTTGCTTCCTCCAGCCCAGCATTCTCATGATGTACTCTGCATATAAGTTAAATAAGCAGGGTAACAATATACAGCCCTGACGTACTCCTTTTATTTGGAACCAGTCTGTTGTTCCATGTCCAGTTCTAACTGTTGCTTCCTGACCTGCATATAGGTTTCTCAAGAGACAGGTGGTCTTGTATTCCCATCTCTTTCAGAATTTTCCACAGTTTATTGTGATCCACACAGTCAAAGGCTTTGGCATAGTCAATAAAGCAGAAATAGATGTTTTTCTGGAACTCTCTTGCTTTTTCCATGATCCAGCAGATGTTGGCAATTTGATTTCTGGTTCCTCTGCCTTTTCTAAAACCAGCTTGAATATCTGGAAGTTCACAGGTCACGTACTGTTGAAGCCTGGCTTGGAGAATTTTGAGCATTACTTTACTAGCGTGTGAGATGAGTGCAGTTGTGCGGTAGTTTGAGCCTTCTTTGGCATTGCCTTTCTTTGGGATTGGAATGAAAACTGACCTTTTCCAGTCCTGTGGCCACTGCTGTTTTCCAAATTTTCTGGCATATTGAGTGCAGCACTTTCACAGTGTCATCTTTCAGGATTTGAAATAGCTCAACTGGAATTCCATTGCCTCCACTAGCTTTGTTCATAGTGATGCTTCTTAAGGCCCACTTGACTTCACATTCCAGGATGTCTAGCTCTAGGTGAGTGATCACACCATCGTGATTATCTGGGTCATGAAGATCTTTTTTGTGTGGTTCTTCTGTGTATTCTTGCCACCTCTTCTTAATATCTTCTGTTTCTGTTAGGTCCCTACCATTTCTATCCTTTATATAATATAATCCAATACTACTTTTGTATTTTTGTATTGTACAAAAATACAATAATTATATAGCATAATCCAATACCACTGTTATTTTTTTTGTTGTGTAAATTGTTCCAGCTTTTGACCATTGCAAGTTATTTTAGGTAGGCTCCAGTGTTAATTTTAATATTCCTCATCTTTGTTTGTAAGCACCTATTAGCACCAGGTCAGACCACTTTTCCAAGGAGAGCAGCCCCAATTTTTTCCTTATTTAATTTAATGAGTGTACCTAATATTCTTGGATTGATGGCCCTAACCTACAACATTACTAATCTAGAGAAATCACTTGCCCTTACAAATCTAGTTCTTCCTCCCAGCTTAATCACATAGCATTTTTCATCTATTTCTATTAGAATATACCTCAAATTGCATTCTAACCATTCATTTGCATTCCTACATCTCCATCTAGATTCCTCAAGCCTGGGGCTTTCTCTTTTTCTTTTATTCAAAAGATAATAATTGAGCATTTATCATTGGAGATATAATGGTGAATAAGACAAATCCAGTGGGAATACCAGACCATCTTTCCTGACTCCTGAGAAACCTGTATGCAGGTTTAGAAGCAACAGTCAGAATCAGCCATGGAACAACAGACTGGTTCCTAATTGGGAAAGGAGTACGTCAAGGCTGTGTATTGTCACCTAGCTTATTTAACTTACATGCAGAGTACATCATGAGAAATTCTGGGCTGGATGAAGCACAAGCTGGAATCAAGATTCCTGGGAGAAATATCAATAACTTCAGATATACAGATGACACAACCCTTATGGAAGAAAGCAAGAGGAACTAAAGAGCCTCTTGATGAAGGTTAAAGAGGAGAGTGAAAAATCTGGCTTTAAACTCAACATTCCAAAAACTAAGATCATGGCATCTGGTCCCATCACTTCATGGCAAATAGATGGAGAAACAGTGGAAACAAGGACAGACTTTATTTTCTTGGACTCCAAAATAACTGCAGATGGTGACTGCAGATATGTAATTAGAAAAGATGCTTGCTCCTTGGAAGAAAAGCTATGACCAATCAAGACAGCATATTAAAAAGCAGAGACATTACTTTGCCAACAATGGTCCATCTAGTCAAAGCTATGATTTTTCCAGTAGTCATGTATGAATGTGAGAGTTGGACCACAAAAAAAGCTGAGTGCTGAAGAATTGATGGTTTTGAACTGTGGTGTTGGAGAAGACTCTTGAGAGTCCCTTAGACAGCAAGGAGATCAAACCAGTCAATCCTAAAGGAAATCAGGCCTGAATATTCTTTAGAAAGACTGATGCTGAAGCTGAAACTCCAGTACATCCACCTGATGCAAAGAATTGACTCATTGCAAAAGACCCTGATCCTGGGCAAGATTGAAGGCAGGAAGAGAAGGGAATGACAGAGGGTGAGATGGTTGGATGGCATCACCAAGTCGATGGGCATGATTTTGAGCAAGTTCCAGGAGTTGTTGATGGACAGGGATGCCTGGCATGCTGCAGTATGTAAGGTCACAAGGAGTTGGACACAACTGATCAGCTGAACTGAGGTAATGTTTCCCTAAGCTATCTTAACTTTCATTATTTAAAAAAAAAATATGAAATGTCTTGAGGAAGAGTAATAATTACTATATATATTCATGTTGCAGTATAGTCTTTATGTTGGCTACATATAGACAAAGCTCAGTGTTTATACATTTCATACAGGACAGATTGAAAATTATATAAGTAATGGGAAAGAGTAAATTCTCTTTAAGAGTGCAAAAAAGTCTCTACCTTAGAAGAGAAATTTGCTACAGAAGCTACACAAAAAGCAAACAATCAAGCAACCTTATGGATTCCTTCTGTCAAACCAAGTTACACAAAAGCCTAAGGCAAGATACTTCTTGTAGAAAGCAATGGCAAACTTTAAATGTAGCAGGCTTCCAAACCCCTAACATTTTAGTCTTTATCACAGGAAACAAAATGGAATCTGACTTTTTAATATAATATCATCTTTAAACACTTAGAGAATTCCTATATTTTAAAATCAGTCAAATTACATGTAGTATACCTAAGTCTAGTAGGGGAGAATAGACTGCCAGTTTATGAAATAAATCTGAGTTACACTTCAAGCCTGAGTTTCTCAAGGCTCAATTACAAAGGTTTGTAAGGAAGAAGCTGCATCACTATTGTGAAGTGATTACTTCCCTCTGAGAATGATATGTGTGGATTTTCATCAAGTTTTTTTACCAGTGATACAGATTTGCTTATGAGGAAACTTCTCTTGAACAAATAAGCCACTATTATTTTTTTTCTGTTTCTTAAATAATAAGATTTTTTAAATTTTAAATTTAAATTTATTTATTTTAATTGGAGACTAATTACTTTACAATATTGTATTGGTTTTGCCATACATCAACATGAATCCGCCACAGGTGTACACATGCTCCCCATCCTGAACCCCCCTCCCACCTCCCTCCCCATACCATCCCTCTGGGTCATCCCAGTGCACCAGCCCCAAGCATCCTGTATCTTGCATCAAACCTGGACTGGTGATTCATTTCTTATATGATATTATACATGTTTCAATGCCATTCTCCCAAATCATCCCACCCTCGCCCTATCCCACAGAGTCCAAAAGACTGTTCTATACATCTGTGTCTCTTTTGCTGTCTCGCATACAGGGTTATCGTTACCATCTTTCTAAATTCCATATATATGTGTTAGTATACTGTATTGGTATTCTTCTTTCTGGCTTACTTCACTCTGTATAATAGGCTACTATTATTATAAGAAAGTGTTTTGAAAAGTGTAGAACTAAGATCAAATGTACCAAAAAATCTCCTTATGTGCATGTTGAAAATGAATAATCCTAGACACCATCTCATACCCAAATGAATCTATATTTTTTAAAGGATGATTCCTTTGCACATCAAAATTTGATAACCACTAAAATATAGGCAAAACTCTGATGACCTTCATCTTTACCTAAAATGTGTGAGTGTGAGAGCATAGAGACCAGAAAATGTTGTTGGAAAATGGTTCAAAGCCCCAGAGAAATTATTATGTATTTATATAATGTAGTAGCAGTTGCTTCTGCATAAGATAGAATAGCTAGTAAAACTAGACTTATTCTCCTGCCATAAACAATTATAAAACTGGAAAAGTATATATAAGACAGCTGTTGTCATGCATTAAATGATGAGAAGCACAGGGCCAGAGTTTTTGAGCAAAGGAATACTCAGGTAAACCCTATATTCACCTGGGATTTCTGCCTGGGGGCACTTTTCAGAGCATAAAGTATAGTGAGGCAGAGACAAAGTACAGAGGAACTGTCTCACTGAGCTGCAGAAGCAGACATCAGGGTTTATGCTAGCTGAAGTGACTGGATTTTGTGGGACAAGCTATTAGAATATGTATCTAGATATCAATATATCTGGAAAGTTTGGCCAATCTCAAGCAAGATAAATAGAAATCAAAACCATTCCTAGTTATTTAATAGCCAAGCTGCTGAAAACCAAAACTAAAGAGAAAAGTAACTTAAATGTCCATCAATAGAAGCATGGATAAAGAAGTTTAGTACATATATATATATAGTATATATATATATATATTTAGTACATACTTTAATACATAATTTAGTTTAGTGCATACTTTAGTAAAGTACATACTTTAGTACATACTAAGTTTAGTATGTACTAAACTTATATATATATATATATAATGAAATATTACTCAGCCATAAAAAGGAACACGTATGAGTCAGTTCTGATGAGGTAGATTAACCTAGAGCCTGTTATACAGACTGAAGTAAGTCAGAAAGAGAAAAACAAATGTCATATAGTAACATATATATATCGAATTAGAAAAAATGATGCTGATGAACCTATTTGCAGGGGAAAAATAGAGATGCTGACATAGAAAACAGACTTGTGGATAGAGTAGGAAAAGGTGGGTGGGACAAATTTAGAGTAACATTGAAACATGTACACTAACGTATGTGAAATAAATAGCTAATAGGAGGTTGCCATATAACACAGGGAGCTCAACTGTGTACTCTGTGACAACCTAGAAGGATGGCATGGGGTGGAGGTAGGAAAGAGGTTCAAGAGGGAGGGGACATATATATATACTTATGGCTGATTCTCTTTGTTTTATGGCAGAAACCAACACAATATTGTAATTATTCTCCAATGGGAACACATGTACACCCACGGCAGATTCATGTTGATGTATGGTAAAACCAATATAATATTATAAAGTAATTAGCCTCTAATTAAAATAAATAAATTTAATTTTAAAAAACACTCAAAAAACTAAAAAAAATAAATTTAAAAATAAAATAAAAATAAAAATTAATAAAAAAAGACTGTGTAATGTAAGTTAAGGATACACAAGGTAATCTATAGAAAACTCACTTTCAAAAATACAGTGGAGTATAGCTAAAATATGAATAAAAGGAAAAAATATAAGACTAAGAAATGTTTAATGTATGGGTATGAGAGTTGGACCACAAAGAAAGCTGAGCACTGAAGAATTGCTGCTTTTGAACTGTGGTGTTGGAGAAGACTCTTGAGAGTCCCTTGGACTGCAAGGAGATCCAACCAGTCCTTTCTAAAGGAGATCAGTCCTGAATATTATCGGTTTGGGAATGAAAAAGCAGCAGAACCACAGATGCTATAGACCAGCTGGCACACTGTGGCCCGTGGGCTGGATCTGCCACCACCTAGTTTTCTATAGCTTGCAAGCCAAGAATGGTTTGTACGTTTTTTAATGGTTGAGAAAAAAATCAAAAGAAGGGCAATACTGTATGACACATGAAAATTATGTGAAGTTTATATTTTAGTGCCTACCAGTTACTTTATTAGAACATAGCCATGCTCACTCATTCATGTATTACCTATGGCTGCTTTCACACAACAATAGCAGAACTGAGTGCCTGTGGCAGAGACTGCCTGGTTCATAAAGCCTAAAAGATTTACTATGTGGCCCTTTACAGAAAAAAACTTTCCAAGCCCTATAAACATTAAAAGCATAATAAAGAAGTGGTACTTAAAACTTTATGGCAACAAATTCAACAATTAAAGTAAAATAAACACATCCCTGAAAAACATAACTAACCAAAACTGACCAAAAATAAATAAATAAAACATGTGAATATCTATTAGATATTGAATTTGTAATCAAAAACCGTTCCGAAAAAGTAAATTCCAGGTCCGAAGGTGTCCATATACTAAATTTAATTTCAGATGGATTGCAGCCCTAAATGTGGAGAGTAAAATAATAAAGATATAACATCAGAGGGTAGCTGATGTTGAAAAAGAGTTTTTAACCAGGACTGTAAAAGTACTAACCATAAGGAATAACATTGATAAATTGGACTTTACTCAAATTCAAAACTTATGTTCATCAGAAAATTCCTTTAAAAGAGTGAAAAGGCAAGCCACAGATGGGAGAAGATATTTTCAAAATGTATCACTGGCAAAAAGAACTCTTACAAACCAATTTTTTTTTTTAAAGGCAGCACGTTTTTTAATGAGGAAAAGAATTGAACAGTCATTCTACAAAAGAGGAAAAACCAATAAGCATATTAAAATTGCTATCATTAATTATCAGAAAAAAGCAAATTAAAAATACAGTGATAAAAATCTGTTGTTTGCAACTTAACACCTTGTATCAAACATAAATTTTCTTTATATAACTTCTACTTCTCCATTCTCAGCTATGTAGTTTGGATAGAAATCAACTCAACCTTAACTCAAAGGCTAGAACTTGATTATCCTTAGCCAATTAACATACCCGGTTTTCTGGCTGCAAAATTTGGTGTGAGCATGAAACCCAATCAGAACCAGTGAAATATGAAACTACAACTTGAAGTTACAGTTTCAAGTAAAGGAATTTTTCTTTCCGATTAGAAATACCAGCAGAGATTTTTTCTTTTTTTTTCCCCCGAAGGATAGCCAGTGACCTGAGATCTAGAACTAGTACAGTCAGAAAAGGAGAGCCTAGAAGATCAAAGTGAAAAACAGGGTTGATTGTAAAGGTGAGTGGGATAGGAAAGATGAAGAGAAAGTTTCCTTGTTGTTGTTGCACATAGCTATTAGGAAGGTGGATCAAATCTCATCTGAAGCTACTCCCACCCATGATACTTTTATATATGTCAGCCAGCGAATTTCCTTTATTATATAAGCCACTTTCAGTTGAATTTTCAATGGCTACAACATATAGTCCTAATGTTGATATTGTTACTGTATTTTAGTGCTTGCTAATGTAGCAGAAAATACCCTGAGTGCTTTGTGTCAGGGGTCCCTAACGCCAGAGCTGTACCTGCTGCACAGCAGCAACCGAGTGGCTGACAAACAAGTGAAACTTCATCTGCTGCTCCCCGTCACTCCCCATCCCTCACGCTACCACCTGAACCACCCCCCACCCAGGCTTGTCCGTGGAAAAATTGCCTTCCATGAAACCTGTCCCTGGTGCCAAAGAGACTGGGGACCTCTGCTTTATACACACAATCCCGAAACTCCAACATACTGACACAGACAAGGGATTATGACCTCCGCTTTGCAGATGAGTCAACCAGGAAACGGAGATGCTGAGTGGTCAGGAGACTGACCCTCAGACATAGAGCTGCCGCCTCCTCCACAAAACCTGTGACTCAGGAGAGCTGTGCCAGGCGATGACTGAAACTACATCAGCACTTGAGCTGCCTACGCATGGACCTGGAGAGCTAAGAGTCACATAAGGAAGAGCCTATGAGCATTTTATTATTATTTCAAAATAAACAAAAAAATATGAATTTATCTTCTTAGTGGTTGGGGAATCGACTTGGATTACTGTAGTATTCAATGGATTGCCTTGAAAATGAACCAAGATCATTCTGTCATTTTTGAGATTGTACCCAAGTACTGCATTTTGGACCCTTTTTTTTACTATGAGAGCTACTCCATTTCTTCTAAGGGATTCTTGCCCGCAGTAGTAGATATAATAGTCAGCTGAATTAAATTCACCCATTCCAGTCCATTTTAGTTCACTGATTCCTAAAATGTCAATGTTCACTCTTGCCATATTGTTTGACCATTTCCAATTTACCTTGATTCATGGACCTAACATTCCAGGTTCCTAAGCAATACTGTTCTTTACAGCATCAGACTTTACTTTGATCACCAAACACATCCACAACTGGGCGTTGTTTCCACTTTGGCTCAGCCTCTTCATTCCTTCTGGAGCTACTTCTCCACTCTACTCTAGTAGCATATTGGGCACCTACCAACCTGGGGAGTTCATCTTTCAGTGTCATATCTTTTTGCCTTTTCATACTGTTCATGGGGTTCTTAAGAGAAAAATGCTGAAGTGGCTTGCCATTCTCTTCTCCAATGGACCACATTTTGTCAGAACTCTCCATCATGATCCATCTGCCTCGAGTGGCCCTAAATGGTATGGCTCATAGTTCCATTGAGTTAAACAAGGTTGTGGTCCATGTGATCAGTTTGGTTAGTTTTCTGTGATTGTGGTTTTCATTCTGTCTGCCCTCTGATGGATGCGGATAAGAGACCTGTGGAAGTTTTCTGGTGGGAGGAATTAGCTGTGGGTAAAACTGGGCCTTGCTCTACTGTGGTGGGCAGGGTCATGCTTAGTACATCTTTAATCCAATTTTTCTGCTGATGGGTGGGCCTGTGTTCCCTCCCTGTAGTTGGATAAACGATGGTAAGGGTAATGGTGGTAATGGCGACCTCCTTCAAAAGGACTTATGCCCGCACGCTGCTGCTCCCAGGACTGTTTTAGTCAGTGCCCCTGACCCTGTGGCACGCCACTACTGACCCACACCTCCACCAGAGACTCTTGGACACTCACAGCAAGGTTGGCTCAGTCTACTGTGGGGTCATTGCTCCTTGTCCTGGGTCCTGGTGCACACAAGGTTTTGTTGTGCCCTCCAAGAGTCTGTTTTCCTGAGAATTCTCAGTCCTTTTGCCGGATCCCCAGGTTAGGAAATCTGTTGTGGGACCTAGAACTTTTGCAATAGTGTGAGAACTTCTTTGGTATAATTGTTCTCTAATTTGTGTGTCATCTGTTTGGTGGCTCTATAGTGGCACTAATGGTGACCTTCCCCAAGAGGACTTGTGCCATGCACTGTGCCTCCAAGGTCTGCTGCAGCCAGAGCCTCTGTCCCCATGACAGGCCTCTGCTGACCCCTGCCTCTGCAGGAGACACTCACTCAAAGGTAGGTCTGACTCCATCTCTTGTGGAGGTCACTGCTCCTTTCTCTGGGTCCCGGTGTGCACAAGGTTTTGTTTGTGCCCTCTGAGCATCTCTGGCAGGTCTGGGGTCTGATTCTAAACGTGATTTTGCCTCTCCTACCATCTTGTTGAGGTTTCTCCTTTGCCCATGGACACGGGGTATCTTTTTTTGGTGGGATCCGACAGTCTCCTGTCAATGGTTGTTCAGAAGCTAGTCATGATCTTAGTGTTCTCACAGGATAAGATGAGCACACATCCATATACTCTGCCATCTTATGGGAGAAGGAGAAGAAAAGTATTTAATAGATAGTTTGAGGGAGTTCATTTTTTTTCTTTATTTTATTTTTTTATATGAATTTATTTATTTTAATTGGAGGTTAATTACAATACTGTATTGGTTTTGCCATATATCAACATGAATCTGCCACAGGTGTACACGTGTTCCCCATCCTGAACCCCCTTCCCACCTCCCTCCCCGTACCAGCCCTCTGGGTCATCCCAGTGCACCAGCCCCAAGCATCCAGTATCATGCATCGAACTTGGACTGGCGATTCGTTTCATATATGATATTATACATGTTTCAATGCCATTCTCCCTAATCATCCCACAGTCCAGGGGAAGAAGCAGACTAGAGCTTTCCTGCTTTTGTGGCCCAAGGAGAGGCATGACCTACTCCACGATACACTCAATGTGAAGGACACAGATAGCTGAGACATAAATTACTAATCATGGACTTCTGCTAGCTGCCTAACCACAAGACAGAGATAAAAAAAAACCCCAGTGGCTCCTGCCAATTCCAGCATTGCCCCACATTATTTGTTTAATCATCTCCAGATCCTTTCAAGCCTCCTCATAGCACTGCCTCTAATTCCTCCTAAGTTACTTCCTAAGTGTAATGTTCTGAGAGTGTCTAGTACAAATGATGCAAAAGCTGGTTCTGTTATGCAGAGGCAGAAAAAAGGAAATGTCAGCTTTCCAGCTTCCTTCAAACATTCTGACAAACAGCAAAGGAGGTGGCATTCAGTTAGTAAGAATCAAGCAATTTCCTAGGAATTTTTTATTACTAAAAGTAAAAATGTAAATCCCCATAATATCACTATTAGAGATAAGTACTGTTACCTCTAGACATTTGGTCTACGTATGGTTTTCCTTGTTTTTTCACCAAAAAGCATGGAATAATACAGTACTTCAAACTCTTTGCATTATTGGGCATCCGTCATACCAATAAATAGGCTCTTACAACATGATACTATTGGCTAGGTAATCCGTTCCACATATATTATGATAATCAATTTAACCAATCTCATTCTGTTGATGTTCAAATCATCTCCAAATTTTGAACCTTCTATGTTGAACATTTTGCAGTGTAATATCTCTACACTTGTCAAATTATCTCCATGGAATAAATGCTTAGAAGTCAAATTTCTGAGTTAAAAAAATAAACATTTTTAAAGCTTTTAACAGATATTCACTCTCTGGAAAGTTTGTACAAATTCATATTTATAGACTCAAACTTGAAAGTTCACCTAGCCACTGATGGCCCTAAATACTTGTTCCCCATCAGTGCTCTTCTGTAGTTTGCCTTCATTCTTAATAAAAGGGAAGTTTCTCTCTATAAATCCTTTCTTAGTTTATTGATAAATTTGATTGTCAAACCCACACATGCCAAAGACTGTCTTTATACTCCTTCTTCATAAAATAGAAACCCACATTTCTTGAGTGTTTAAAAATATGAAATAGAGACATATTAGATGCAATAGATTTTCAATAAATATTTCAAATGAATAAATGAATGAATGGAGAATAGCTGGGTTTAACCCAGATATATCTAACTCTAAAGACATTGTTGTAGACATAACACGTGATGCCTGCTTGACTCTACTGAGTCCTGCTTCTGGAAATGACCTTTGATGCACAGGAAGAAACCCACATCTAACTAATCTGATCAGATCCTCTCCTGGACATCTGAATGGGAGAGAACTCAGTTCTCAGAACTGGACTACATTGATTTCTAGACTCTGAAGAGATCCACCAAGTCCTAGGGGTGGGATCCCCAGAGATGCCCTCATTTATCAACTTTTTTTTACTCTTCCTTCAGTCTCATGAAATACCCCAGGAACTTTTCATTATTTTTTATGTTTTTAGCTTAAGCTAGCTAGCATCTGTTTTTTATTGCCTCACAACAAGCAACCTGAAATATTAACCAGAACCTAGACTGTAACCCCAAGTGATAGCAAGGTCTTAAGAAAAAAATTAACCCCTCACAAAACCCTGGGAGCCTCTGATATACAAACCTGCCTCAGAAATAAGAACCAGTTGCTGGTAGCAGACTGCTGATAGCGAGCTTCCAGATGTCTTGTTACCAGAAATTCCATGAAAATGTGGGCATAAAAGTGCATAAATTTCAGACATCACAGAGGGCTTGTGCTTTCATTGTTCTTTTCCCATATGTTACAAAAGAACAGGCTGTGTAGCTCTGGGTGTGTGGCAAGCTGCAACAGTGGCTAAGTGAATTTTCCTATCAAAGAGTCTGGAGAAAGTTAAACTGTTTCTTTGAAACACTGCAGGTATAGCTCATACCTTCTGGAAACTAATTATGAGAACTAAATGTCCTTGAATAAACCTGCCAAAAGTGAAAAGACTTGGGCTATTACTTCTTTTTAATGTTTTATGAATTTTTCAAACAGCTGTAGGTTTGTGGAGATTGCAGTTGAAACCATTGGAAACTGGGGAGAGAAATAATTTAGACTAAAAGGAAAAAAAAAAAAAGGCTATCTCCTCTATCAGATCCATCTTATGCAGCTTTTTCCTTCAAGACATTTTCTTGGGTATATTCTCAGAAAGTATTCAATAATGATGCTTCACTTTCCCCTCTCTAATAAGCTCTTCAGCACCAGCTCTTCCCAACCCACTGAGGCTCTTCATAATCTGACTCCACCCTCCATGTCCAATCATGTGCCCCCTTGAATAAATTTTATGCTACAGCTAGTCTCCCACCCCTCTTCATCTCCGTTTCTCCCTCTCTCCCTTTAATGTCAGTCACTTCAGTCATATCCGACTCTTTGCAACCCCACGCCAGGCCCTGTCCATGGGATGTCCCAGGTAAGAATACTGGAGTGGGTTGCCATTTCCTTCAAAATATCTTTTGGACTCTGTGGGAGAGGAAGAGGGTGGGATGATATGGGAGAATGGCATTAAAACATGTATAATATCATATATGAAACGAGTCACCAGTCCAGGTTCGATGCACAATACTGGAGGCTTGAGGCTGGTGCACTGGGATGACCCAGAGGGATGGTACGGGGAGGGAGGAGGGAGGAGGGTTCAGGATGGGAACACATGTATACCTGTGGTGGATTCATGTTGATATATGGCAAAACCAATACAATATTGTAAAGTTAAAAAATAAAATAAAACATTGAAAAAATAGATAATAGCTTAACAAAATTAAATAAAATTTAATAGTAAATATATATATATATATATATTTATATATATATATATATATATCTTCCTGACCCAGGGGTTGAACCTGGGTCTCCTGTATTGAAGGCAGATTCTTTACCATCTGAGCTACCAGGGAAGCCCTCTCTCCCTTTCCTCGTACTCTATACTAATCCTCCCTCATTATACTCTCACCTGTCCTGAAAATCCATTAAGATCCAGCTCAAGCCCTCACCCTCCAACCTCCTTAGTCACAACGCTTTCACTTGTTTTAGAATTTTGTGGTGTATACAAACTCTCCAGGCCCCAAACTCAGACATCTAGAAATAGAAATCCTTTTACTTTTCTATAATTGTGATTTCTAGCTCAGGCTCCCAGTCTACTAGAGGTAGTAATTTGATTGTAATCACATTTGTTTCTTCTTACTCAGATCATTTCTGCATTTTCAGATTCTTCTTCTTCCTAGGATTGCATCTGAATTCCAAGCAGCCTTACGTAATGTTTAAGTATGGGTGAGGAAAATCTTATCACCTTGGCATTGTCCACACTTTATTTATTCTGGCACCTGCTGAGACGGCCATCTCCCCATTGACCCGACATCAGAGTCTTTCCCTACTTACATCTTTGGGGCTTGAGTTTCCAGGTGGTCTCTGGTTCTACAGACTAACTCAACATCGTATGCTGCATCTTGTCTTTCTGGCCGGGTCTGCTGGTTCATACTCTCAGTCTCTCTAGGGTGACAGACAACTGAGTGAGGTGTGTCAGGCCTCTTTGACTAGACATCCCCCACAGCCACCTCTTCACTAATGCCTCTTTCCCTAAGACAAGAGAACTCTGCTAAAATTGATGACTCCCGAGACTCCAAATGTATAAGCAAGACTCACCCCACTTCTGCTCCCTGACCTTCCAATATACATGATGATTCTATCGTCCTCACCCAGACAAGGCTCAGACCAATGCAGGCTACACTAACCCTTATCAGATAACTGCACCAGTTTCTAACACTATTGTTCTTCTCGAAAGAAAGAGTTTCTCTCTTCTCACTTGGAAAAACAGGCTTTCACAGATTCTCAGTCTTCCAAATCAAAATTCTATGTCTGAGTCCTTCAGGGTTTTGATTTTTGAGATGGAAATAATTTTTGTGTTTTTATCTACTGTCTCTGCCATGAAGTTACAAGTCTGCTGTGGAACACAAAAGCTGAGTATTGACCCATTCCCTCCCTGAAAGCTCAGGTTGCCTTAGCTGCCACCTGAAATAAATGGATAGGTTTAAGTACACAGGGAAATATCAGGAACAAAACACAAAGCAAACAAATATTTCAGAGCAGAAAATAAATATCAGGAACAAAAAGAACATTAGTGAAAGTGAAGTGAAGTCACTCAGTCGTGTCCAACTCTTTGCGACCCCATGAATTGTAGCCTACCAAGCTCCTCTGTTCCATGGGATTTTCCAGGCAATAGTACTGGAGTGGGGTGCCATTTCCTTTTCCAGGGTATCTTCCCGACCCAGGGATCAAACCCGGGTCTCCCACATTGTAGACAGACGCTTTACCATCTGAGCCACCAGGGAAGTCCTTGGTTGGGATCAAATATCACTCTCACTATACTGGTTAATATAGCGTAGGACAGAGAAGCATGGTGTGCCGCAGTCCATGAGTTCACAAAGAGTCAGACACGATTTAGCAACTGAACAACAACACACTAGTCAGGAACCCCTCCTCCCCATTTTCATTTCAACTCTTTTCCATCTGCCTAATTCCTATAAATTCTTTAGCTCTCTGCTTAAATATCACTTTCTTTCAAAAGCTTGCTCTTGCTCTACCTACTCCCATTCCAACCCCAAAATTAGGAGAAGTGCTCATCTTATATATCCACAGACAGAATTCCAAAATGACCCCCAATGATGCTTTCCCATACATGACCCCTTTCCCCTGTAAATATGACAAGACGTAACAGCTATGATCATGTTACATTGCATGAATGGCAAAAGAGATATTGCCAATGTGATTAAAGTTAATATATTTACTTCCCAGATGGCTCAGCGGGTAAAGAATCTGCCTGCAAT
Organism: Bos javanicus; assembly: GCF_032452875.1. Taxonomy (NCBI): domain Eukaryota; kingdom Metazoa; phylum Chordata; class Mammalia; order Artiodactyla; family Bovidae; genus Bos; species Bos javanicus. The sequence continues at coordinate 18,914,736 of NC_083882.1, read as the reverse complement.
ACAGGAGACACAGGAGATGTGGGTTCAATCCTTGGGTCAGGAAGATCCCATGGAGAAGGAAATGGCAACCCACTCCAGTATTTCTTGCCTGAAAAATCCCATGGACAGAGAAGCCTGGTGGGCTACAGTCCATGAGGGTCACAAATAGTCAGACATGACTGAGTGACTAATACATTAACTTTGAGTTAATCAGAAGAGAGGTGATATGGACCTAACCCAGTCTAACAAGTTCTTCAGAAATAGAGTTTTCTCTTACTGGTTGCAGGAGAGGAAGTAAGACATCTAAAGTGTGAAGGAGTTTTGATGTGCCATTATTGGCTTAAAGGTGGAGGGGGCCATCGGGAAAGAATTTTGGGAAGGCCACCAGAAGATTAAACAGAATCATAACTGACAACCACCAAAACAATGGGGACTTCAGATCTAGAGTCTCAAGAAAATGAATTCTACCAACAACCAGTGATCTTGCAAGAGAATGCTGAGCCCCAGATGATACACTGCCTAACATCTTGATTTAGCCCAGCAAGACCACAAGCAAAGAACACAGCAATGCCATACTTCTGACCTACAGAACTGTGAAATAATAACTATGTGTTGTTTTGAGCCACTACATCTGTGGCAATTTGTTGTTGTTGCTACTTAATCACTAAGTCACGTCCAACTCTTTTGTGCCCCCATGGACTGTAGCCCTCCAGGTTCCTCTATCCATGGGATTTCCCAGGCAAGAATCCTGGAGTGGGTTGCCATTTCCTTCTCCAAGGGATCTTCCTGACCCAGGGATCAAACTTGTATCTCCTGCATTGGCAGGCAGATTCTTTACCACTGAGCCACCAGCAAAGCCTATTACACAGCAATATAAAGCCAATACCATACCATATGCAATCCCATAGCACCCTGTGACTAACCCTGTTACCAAATTACATCATGGTTACCTTTACCTTTCTGTCTCTCCCAATAAGACTGTGAGTCTCATGAGAGTAGAATGTAGTTACATGTTTCTGATTGTGGTGCTGGAGAAGATGTCTGAGAGTCCCTTGGACAGCAAGGAGATCAAACCTTCCTTTAGGTTAATCCTAAAGGAAATTAACCCTGAATATTCTCTGGAAGTACTGACGCTGAACTGAAGTTCCAACACTTTGGCCACTTGATGCAAAGAGTCGACTCATTGGAAAAGACCCTGATTCTGGGAAAGATTGAAGGCAAAAGGAGAAAAGGAGAAGGTAGAAACAGAGGATGAAATGGCTAGATAGCATCACTAACTCAGTGGACAGGAATGTGAGCAAACTCTGGGAGATAGTGAAGGACAGAGAACCCTGGCATGCTGCAGTTCACGGGATCAGAGTCAGACATGACTTAACGACTGAACAACAACAACATCATTTGAGTTAAATTACTTAAATGGATTAAATGAGCAGTTATATGTAAAACACTTAGAACAGTCCCTAACACATACTTTTTAACTGTCATTATTGTTGCTATCTAAGGGTACCTAAAACATTGGCTAACACATAGTACAAGCACAGTAAATGTTGGTTGAGTGGCTCACTGGAGTTCTCTCAAGTGAACGCTTATTGTATTCATAGTGCATGTACAGTCAATGCCACAAACTTTCATTAATGTCCATTAGTTTCAGAAAGCAGAAAATAAGCAGAAGGAATGGGTTTCTATTTCAAGCATAGTGACCATAAATAATGAAATAGAGGTAAGAAAATACAGTTCACTTCAGTTCAGTCGCTCAGTCGTGTCCGATTCTTTGCGACCCCATGAATCACAGCACGCCAGGCCTCCCTGTCCATCACCAACTCCCGGAGTTCACCCAGACTCACGTCCATCGAGTCAGTGATGCCATTCAGCCATCTCATCCTCTGTCATCCCCTTCTTCTCCTGCCCCCAATCCCTCCCAACATCAGAGTCTTTTCCAATGAGTAACTCTTCGCATGAGGTGGACAAAGTACTGGAGTTTCAGCTTTAGCATCATTTCTTCCAAAGAAATCCCAGGGCTGATCTCTTTCAGAATGGACTGGTTGGATCTCCTTGCAGTCCAAGGGACTCTTTAACAGTCTTCTCCAACACCACAGTTCAAAAGCATCAATTCTTCGGTGCTCAGCTTTCTTCACAGTCCAACTCTCACATCCATACATGACCACTGGAAAAACCATAGCCTTGACTAGACGGACCTTTGTTGGCAAAGTAATGTCTCTGCTTTTCAATATGCTATCTAGGTTGGTTATAACTTTTCTTCCAAGGAGTAAGCATCTTTTAATTTCATGGCTGCAGTCACCATCTGCAGTGATTTTGGAGCCCAGAAAAATAAAGTCTGACACTGTTTCCCCATCTATTTTCCATGAAGAGATGGGACCAGATGCCATGATCTTCGTTTTCTGAATGTTGAGTTTTAATCCAAGTTTTTCACTCTCCTCTTTCACCTTCATCAAGAGGCTTTTTAGTTCCTCTTCACTTTCTGCCATGAGGGTGGTGTCATCTGCATATCTGAGGTTATTGATATTTCTCCCAGCAATCTTGATTCCAGCTTGTGCTTCTTCCAGCCCAGCATTTCTCATGATGTACTCTGCATATAAGTTAAATAAGCAGGTTGACAATATACAGCCTTGATGACAGTCAAAAGATCAATTTGGCTGGAAAAGTAAATTTCTATAAATGATAAATGGAAAATTAGGCTGAGAAGATGTTGGTTGCAACATAGAAGACATTGATTGTCGCACTCCGAACTCTAGATATTGTCATTTAGGGAATAGAGATCTCCAGTGATAGTTTTTGCACACAGGAATGGCATAGCAAGCATAATATTTTAGAGTAGCTACTAAATAATAATCTCTAGGATGGCCTAGAGAAGGCAGATTTTGGAGAAAGGGATATTTTTTAGAAGCCTGCATGGTGGGAAGAGATATTAGATAGACGTCCAGCAGTTCCATGTGGATCAGAGACAGCAGAATCAAAATGGGATCCTGTGGAAAGAGGCATTATTAGTGAAGAAACAGCAGCCATCAAAAACTTGCTATTAACTCTACAAACATTTATTGACTATCCCTTCTGAACCAATCTTCAAGAGCTCACCATTTAGTGAGAGAAACTGACTTCTTGTCTTGGTCTTAAATAACTGTGAAGCCTCCAAGACTATGAATTAAAGTCAACAGAATACCTCCTTACAAAGCATGGATTCTTAATAACAGAGATGTCATTTTTTCTAACTTCTAGAGTTCATAGGTAAAGTGGAATAAAATGTATCTGAATATAACTTGACTTCCTCAGAAACCATATCTTTTCACCAATGGGGAAAAAATGGTTAACTCATTAAAATTTGATACATTTCTGATGGCAGATGGTTCATGGCTGATGATGCTTACTACATGAAGGCAAGATCCTGGGAACTGCCAAATGACTGTTCACACACTGGCTAGAATCCCTTCTAGAGCAGAGTCTACTGAGGCCTCAGCAGATGTCTCTCAGAAACATGAGCACTCCAAATCAAGCAGAGGAGTCTGGAAACAGAGAAATTTTCTCTTTTGCACAGGTTGGACTCAGATCTATATGAAGTCATGCTCTCTACCAGGCCCTATTTGGAAACTGAAATGGAGGCATATCTTTCAGCATGAGCTCTGAGTACCTGACTCCATCTGGGACCTCAGCCCCCTCAGCACTGAAACAACCTCAGTGGGTCCTTTATCTGAAAAACATGCCAAGCTCTGTGTCCTTCCCATCCTTGACTCCTGCCAAAATGCCAGTCTGCCATCATTTATCCCCTCATACCTTCATTCTCTGTGCTTTCTTTATTCCAGTTGCAACCCTAATACTCCAACCCTCCCTTAATCTTTTCTTCTATATCCCACAGTATTCTCAGCTTCTTCTCAAAACACTCCTCCTCTGTCGTGCCTTGACTGAAGTCTGGCTCCTCCACAGGCATGCTGCTGCCCCTTCAGTCTCCACACTTCAGCTATCTAATAGGATCACTCCCAGGACCTCTTCCTCCTATTGCACTCCTGAACACTGACATTTATCCCTTCTACTCCTGACTTTGACCACATTAAGACATCCAGACAATGGAATCTCCACTGTCTACCACACTGTCAGTTTCACAGTCTTCCATAGCCAACCTTGACATTATGATCCATTATTTAAAACACTCTCTGGCATAACCCCCTATCCAGGTTCAACCCAGCATGGGCCTTTTCTGCTAGAAAATAGGAGTATCATTCCAACCCTGGAAGGTACTTAGGCTGCTAGGCAATACGCTTTAGTCCACAGTCAGCTCTATCTTTTAATCCCCAACAGCTACGTTACAGTACATCTTTCTACTGGTCTGTTTCTCAATGAGCCTTTGAGTTCATTATGAGTAGAAACTGATTTCTTTAGTTCTGTATCCTTGGAGCCTCCCAGAGCCTAGTTCATTGTTGCTACTTAAAACATTTCAACTGAATGAATTAGGAAATTTCTAAAGCTTTTTCATCTCTAAGATCCAGTGACTATGAAATCCTATCTTTAGGCACTGGCTTTGCCCAGACTAAACTCTTTCTTCCAATCCTGAACTCTACATTCAGAAAAATCTCTACTTACAGCTCCAATGCCACCGCAAATATTCAGAAATTTCAGGGGCTCTCCTGTCAGAGGGAGAGTTCACAATGTGGTATGGAGATCAAATGAAATATGCCTGCAAACAGAAGCGTATTCCTTATAAAGAAATGTGGTATTTTCCACCCCGCAAATTCCAAGACTATCATAACCAAACTGTTTGCAAATGACATGTCCCTTATTTGTCTCTGTCTGATAAAACCAGTAAAGTTTAAACCAATCAGGTTGATTAAGTATATATAATTTATATTATCATAAATATATGCTTATACAGCCAGTAAAGAATTTGCCTGCAATGCAGGAGACACAAGAGATGCAGGTTTGATCCCTGGGTCAGGAAGATCCCCTGGAGTAGGAAATGGTGCCCCACTGCAGTATTCTTGTCTGAAAAATCCCATGGGCAGCAGAGCTTGGTAGGTTACATTCCAAGGGTCGCAAAAAGTCAGACTCGACTGAGTCACCAAGCACACATATTAAATTATGTAAAATGTAAAAATTTGAGAGAAAAATGAAAAATCAATAGACCTAACATTTCCAGCTCCACTCACTGAAAGATAGCATAGCATTATAAAACAAAATACAACTTCGAGTCAAAGGCTTGGGTTTGTGTCTTCCTGGGACTCTAGACCTCCCACTTAATCTCTTTGAACTTTAATTCTCCCCTCCCCAGTGCAGGGTGATACTCAAATATTTACTGACCAGTAGGGCAGAGGTGCCGACTGATTAGAACCAACACTGGTTGCCATCCTGGAGCCAGGGACAGCACCCTCCTGCTGTGCTAGGCACAGTCCCGTTAGTTATTAAATCCTAGGAAAAATTTGGAGGCATGGGACCAGAGGAGTTGGATTGGGATGCATGAGAAGCTCCAGGCAGTGACTATTTCTAGAGATTTAGAAATATTTTGAATATTTTAACAGAAAGTATAACCACATTGGTATGCACCTGCTAAATATCAGCTCTGCTTCTATCCTTCCTAGTCTGGGATAGTACTTTATCTTCCTGAGGTTTCTCATGTGGAAAAGGGAAACTCTGATAACTCCTTTCAAGGTGTCTTGAGAATTAAATGAAGCAATTTATATGAAAGAAAAAGCCTATTCCCATTTTAGACATGATAAAGTGAAAGTGTTAGTCACTCAGTCATGTCTGACTCTTTGCGACCCCATACCTATCGTGTTTGATAAATGACAGCTAAATGGATGAATGAATGAATGAAAAAAATCTGTTCTGCCTTCTTCACAAAGTTTTGGGTTCTTTTGTTTGGTTGGTTGGTTGGTTTGCTTTTGCTTTTGTAGTGGCAGGTTTAATAAGCAAGGGAATTTATATTCAAGGCTTGTCTTAGGCCGCTGCAAGATGCATAGATTCCCAAACCTACCACCAGAATCTTAAAAGTTTACATAGAGGCCTTAATTAGTTCAGTCACCCTTACCTGAATCCTTAACTGGCTTTGGTGCGTAAATGCATCTCCACAACATATTGCTCTCTCAAGGCAGTGCCCTCCCACAGTTGGAATTATGGGCAAAATGTACAACCAGGAACAGGGGAGGGGTGAGGAGTCTCCGATTGCCTGGGTCCCACCATTGTGGGTCAACCGGCCGTCATGTCCTCTTGACGACCTCCCCAAATATTCCACCCCATCGTGACCAGCTCTTCTAATTCCACGTGCCCTCCTCTTCTGTAATGTGCCCTGAGTGGTCAGCAAGGGGTTTCATCAGCATGGAGGTGACTCCTTTGATGGCTACCTGTCTGCATGGGAGACAGATGCCACAGCAACAATATAGGCACATGCAAGAGAAAACACTTACTCATTGGAAAAGACCCTGATGCTGGGAAAGACTGAAAGAGAGAGGAGAATTGGATGACAGAGGATGAGATGGTTGGATGGCATCACTGACTCAATGGACATGAGTTTGAGCAAGCTCCAGGAGCTGGTGATGGACAGGGAAGCCTGGTGTGTGGCAGTCTATCGGGTCTCAAAGAGTCGGATATGACAGTGACTGAACTGAACTGAGTTGAAGAGAAAGCACAGAGTAAGATAATGATTCCTGATGTGAGCAACATTTTTTCCACCAAGAACCCCATGATCTGAACCACTGATTTAGTAAGGTCCCTAAACTTGGGGTCAGACTACTCAGGGCATTCACTTGTGTCCTCATGTGATTTAATAAAGATGACACATAAGCGGACTCATCAGGTATAAACATACAACATTTTATGTAGATAAAGGCAGAGGTGCTTCCTTGCCAGGCAATAATAATGTCCACAGTCATTTATTTTAAAAGACAGTTTTTTCACTAGAGACATTTCTGTGTTCAGTGAAAACAGGTTTTGCTAGTTATCATTGAAGGCTTATTGGTTCTCAAAGGTTTTTAGAAAGCATAATTGAAAAATGTTAAGCAGGTCTGGGGGCCCTGATTGTTATTTGCTGTCCGCTGGAAATCCATTGTTCTTCCCAGAAGCTCTACAATATTCACTGAGACTCATGACATACACCCCACATGTCAAACTATAGAAAATCAGGCAATACCTTCCAAGCAAGGTATCTAAGGTTCCAAGCAAGGTATCTTGGATTCACCATATCATTTAGTAGGCAGCGTTTTGAGAGCCTTTTTTTATAGTTTGGATCCTCTATATCTTCTCCCAACCTCTGAATCCAGTAACAGGATTGACAACTCCCTCAAGAGTTAGTAATAGAGTATGACAAGAAGAAAACTGAGTAAGCAATCATCAAAATTAGTGTGTCTGCCAGCTGAGTGACTCCATTAAGGGAGAACACTCAGTGTGCCTGAATATCTTACCCTATGTCCCTGGTGAATTAAGGGAATTTGATGCTACCCACATCCAGGAGTTATTCAGGGTTAGCTGAATGGAAGTAAGAGGGATTTACCATCAAGAAGAAACTGTAGCCATTTTACAGGTGAGTAAGCTCAGACCCAGAAAGGCATCATTTGCCTGAAGCCATATGGCTATGAAGTGGTGAATGAGTTTAACCTCAGAGAGCCTGCAATGGTTTCAGAATGCCCAAACTGTCATGGCAGCCCACTCCAGTACTCTTGCCTGGAAAATCCCATGGTTATGGGTCGCAAAGATTCGGACATGACTGAGTGACTTCACTTTCACTAAACTGTCTCCCACTAGACATCTCAGCAAGCACAGGCAGCAAACAGATAATTAAACATGAGAGACTATCTGCTGCTACAGCCAGTAATCTATACAAATAAAGCCATGCACTTCCAGGTAAAAGGTAATATTGCTAAAAATAGGATTCTAGAGACTCCTGAGTCTGAGCCTTCAGCAGAGATGGGAAATTAAGCAGGCTATTTAGACAAAAACTGGCTCCTGTGTTCCAAAGACTTCCACTTGAGAGACATGGTCCTAATGTGTGTGTGTGTGAGAGAGAGAGAGAGAAATAATAAAAATTCCCAGGCCCCAGTTCCCACTTTTCCATCTCTGTTTCAGAGTAGGCAATTCTGTACCTACATTTGGGAAGCTGAAGAGGTCTCACCTGGTAAATGGTAACAGTTACAGACCTTCTGAGCCCAGATCCCATCCCTGGAGCATTTGAAGCATAGTCCTGAGAAGAGAATGAAAATGCATGCAAGACTTTTAGGGCCTTTGCATTTCTCCTTTTCTGAAATACTATTCTACTTGATATTTTCATGGCCTGCTCATTACTCGGTTCAATTCTCAACTCAAATGTCACCTCCTCGGAAAGGCCATTTGGGATAGTCATATGTAATAGAATCCCTCTCACATTTTACATCCTTACTCTGCTTTCTTTTTCCTTTGTAAGATCTATACTATCTAACATTGTTTTATGTATGTGTGCATTTTGTGTTATTTACTTATCGATCTTCCCCCATTGTTGTATAAGCTCTAGTAGGGCAGAGATGCTGGTTTTGTTCATGGTTGGATCATCTGTGCTAGAACAGTACCTGACACACAGTGGACTTTCAATAAGTATTTGTTGAATAATAAAAGCAAAGTTGGCAGTGCCTGCATCTGTGACTACACGGGTAGAAGTAGAGATGTCATAAAGGCCAAAGAAAAACAAATGCCTAAAAACAGGAGCCAAAACTTTTCACATTTATGATCCTTTTCACAAAATGATACTGTCTGTTAAGGGAATTCTTGCTGTGTTCAGACTCATCACGTAAAAACATTTGGGGAGCAAACCACCTCTTACCCTGTCAACCCAGAGTTACAACCCAGAATACAATCTGCTACAACAGTTTTCTTCCTATAGTACATTTTTAAGGTTAAAGGGCCAAAGAAGTGCTGGTTTCAAAACCAATGGTAGTGTCTAGGCTGTGATTGAAAGACCACTGGACTGAGATTACAGATTCCTGTAAAATCAATGAGACTCAGGTCTCATCTCGCATTGTTTCACCACTTCAGATGTCACTTCCTCTTCTCTAACACATGCAGTTGAAAAAACTTCCCTGACTCCACCATGCCTACACTTAACCCTTACAGGATTTTTTCAAGTTCTGTTACAATATTTCATAAATATTGGATGGATGGATGGATAGATAGATGAATGGACAAATAACCGATTAAGGGCTTGAGCAAATTGGTTAACCACTGTGTACTTCAGTTGCTTTACCTGTAATATAGCTAAATTATATGACCATTTTACCCAAGTATCCTATGTAATAACAAATTTTGAAAACAGCTGTGCAACCTTTAGTTGTTTTTAGCATATGTTTTGTATCATTATTCAGTTTTTAACTCTATGTCATATTTGTCCAGCTAAATTCAAATTTCTTAGACTAGGGCTCTATATGAATGCTCAGTCCTGTCTGATTCTGTCATGCCATGGATTGAAGCCTGCAAGGTTCCTCCATCCATGGAATTTTCCAAGCAAGAATACTGGAGTGTGTTGCCATTTCCCAGGGGATCTTCCCAACCTAGGGATTGAACCTGCATCTCCTGAATTGGCAGGTAGATTCTTTACCAATAGTTCACCTGGAAAGTCCCTGTATAAAGTACATCTTTTAACTGTTGAAGTCTAGCAGAGCACTGCATAGTAGCTGTGGTTTTATTTTACATTGTCTATTTATTTATTTTTTCGTTGTTGTTGTGCTGGGTCTTGGTTGCTGCACACGGGCTTTCTCTAGTGGTGGCAGGTCGGGGCCATACTTCCCTGCAGTGCATGGGCTTCTCATTATGGTGGCATCTTTTGTTGTGGAACACAGGCTCCAGGTGCAGCAGTTTCAGAGTCGCAGCATGCAGGCTCAGTAGTTGTGGTGCTCCAGCTTATGCTCCATGGCATGTGGAATATTTCCAGACCAGGGATTGAACCCATGTCCACTGCATTAGCAGAGAGATTCCTATCCACTATCAGTTCAGTTCAATTCAGTCCCTCAGCCATGTCTGACTCTTTGAGACCCCATGGACTGCAGCACACCAGGCTTCCCTGTCCATCACCAACTCGCAGAGTTTGCTCAAACTCATATCCTTTGAGTCGGTGATAACATCCAACCATCTCATCCTCTGTTGTCCCCTTCTCCTCCCACCTTTAATCTTTCCCAGCATCAGGGTCTTTCCAATGAGTCAGTTCTTTGTATTAGATGGCCAAAGTATTGGAGTTTCAGCTTCAGCATCAGTCCTTCCAATAAACATTCAGGACTGATTTCCTTTAGGATTGACTGGTTTGATCTCCTTGCAGTCCAAGGGACTCTCAAGAGTCTTTTCCAACATCACAGTTCAAAAGCATCAATTCTTCAGTGCTCAGCTTTCTTTAGTGTCCAACTCTCACATCCATACATGACTACTAGACAAACCATGGCTTTGCCTATACAGACCTTTGTCAGCAAAGTGATGTCTCTGCTTTTTAATATGTCCTCTAGGTTTGTCATAGCTTTTCATCCAAGGAGCAAGCATCTTTTAGTTTAATGGCTGTAGACACCATCTGCAGTGATTTTGGAGCCCAAAAAATAAAGTCTGTCACTGTTTCCTTTGTTTCCCCATCTTTTTGCCATGAAGTGATGGGACCAGATGCCTTGATCTTAGATTTTGGAATGTTGAGTTTTATGCCAGATTTTTCACTCTCTTCTTTCACTTTCATCAAGAGGCTCTTTAGTTCTTCACTTTCTTCCATAATGGTGGTGTCATCTGCATATCTGATGTTGTTGATATTTATCCTGACAATCTTGATTCCAGCTTGTATTTCATCCAGCCCAGCATTTCATATGATGTACTCTGCATGTAAGTTAAATAAACAGGGTGACAATATACAGTCTTGACATACTCCTTTCCCAATTTGGAACCATGTCCAGTTGTTCCATGTCCAGTTTTAACTGTTGCTTCTTGACCTGTGTATAGATTTGTCAGGATGCAGGTAAGGTGGTCCGTATTTCTATCTCTTTAAGAATTTCCCACAGTTTGTTGTGATCCACACAGTCAAAGGTTTTAGTGTAGTTAATAAAGCAGAAGCAGAAGTTTTTCTGGAGCTCTCTTGCTTTTTCCATGATCCAGCAGATGTTGGCAATATGACCTCTGGTTCCTCTGCCTTTTCTAAATCCAGATTGAACACCTGGAAATTCATGGTTCCTGTACTGTTGAAGCCTGGCTTGGAGAATTTTGAGCATTACTTTGCTAGTGTGTGAGCAAGTGCAATTGTGCAGTAGTTTGAACATTCTTTGGCATTGTCTTTCTTTGGGATTGGAATGAAAACTGACCTTTTCCAGCCCTGTGGCCACTGCTGAGTTTTCCAAATTTGCTGGCATATTGAGTACAGCACTTTCACAGCATTGTCTTTTAGGATTTGAAATAGCTCACCTGGAATTCGATCACCTCCTCCTTCTTTGTTCATAGTGATGCTTCTTAAGGCCCACTTAGCATTCCAGGATTCCAGCAGTGGCTCCAGGTGAGTGATCACACCATCGTGATTATCTGGGACATGAAGATATTTTTTGTACAGTTCTTCTGTGTATTTTTGCCACCTCTTCTTAATATCTTCTGCTTCTGTTAGGTCCCTACCATTTCTGTACTTTATTGTGCCCATGTTTGCATGGAATGTTCCCTTGGTATCTCTAATTTTCTTGAAGGGATCTCTAGTCTTTCCCATTCTATTGTTTTCCTCTATTCCTTTGCTTTGATCACTGAGGAAGGCTTTCTTATCTCTCCTTGCTATCTTTGGAACTCTGCATTCAAATGGGTATATCTTTCATTTTCTCCTTTACCTTTCACTTCTTTTCTTTTCTCAGCTATTTGTAAGGCCTCCTCAGACAACCATTTTGCTTTTTTGCATTTCTTTTTCTTGGGGATGGTTTTGATCCCTGCCTCCTATACAGTGTCATAAACCTCCATCCATAGTTCTTCAGGCACTCTGTCTATCAGACCTATTTGTCACTTCTACTGTATAATCATAAGGGATTGATTTTTTTTAGGGCATACCTGAATGGTTTAGTGCTTTTCCCTACTTTCTTCAATTTAAGTCTGAATTTTGCAATAATTACTTAATGATCTGAGCTACAGTCAACTTCCAGTCTTGTTTTGTTGACTGTATAGAGCTTCTCCATCTTTGGCTGCAAAGAATATAATCAATCTGATTTCATGATCTGGTGATATCCAGGTGTAGTCTTATCCAATATACCACCAGGGAAATCCAGAGTAGCTGTGTTTGCTGAAAATACTGATGCATAAAACTGGTGGTAAACAATGCTAATTCCATCATTCTTCCTCATCTCATCCTAATAATTTAGAAAAAGAATATAAGAGATTATGTCATGTAAGGGCATGGGCTCTGGTGCACATTGCCTGGTTGGATCCCTTCTTTGACAAGTTAGTTCCTATAATCTGGTCATGTTCTTATTCTTCTGTATCACAGTTTCCACATCTGTTAACAGAGATAATAATAATACCTATCTTACAAGGTTGTTATGAAAGAACAAATGCCTGACATATAACAATTACTGCTATCATTGCCATGGGCATAGGACATATTCAGAGGTGTGCCACTTTTCCTTGCTGCCATCAAGATCTACTCTCTCAGGACCCCACTAGAACAGTGGCATAATGTTGGGAGTCAAAGCTTTTAAAAGAGACTATGCATGTGCACTGATATGACAGCATTCCCTAGACAGCATCTGCTGAACCCAGTGTCTGTCTGACCGCCTCTTTGAGCCCACATGGATTGCTCACTTCAGGGCTTATTTGCGTTTACAGTGCTAGTTTGTCTGACCTCTTAAAAGCTTAGTTCTTTCTGTCTGCTCTCAATCCCCCATAACTCCGTAAATAAAGCATCACTATGTATCCATCAGGTTCTAGGTACTAAAGACATGAAAATGAGAAATACATGATCCCTGCTCTTAACTAGCTCATAGACAAGTTGAGAAGGCAGATACGTACTTAACTCACTAGTGGAATGTGATGAGACATAAGGGGGGAATTAAGAGTATTTGGGGAACAGGGAGGAAAAAGTCAAAAAGCATCAGCAAAGCCTTACTTTTTAGGTTTTAAAGATCACAATTTTATGGCTTTTAGGTATAGTAAGAGGACAATAAAATATGCAATGTCAAAATATGCTAAAAATTGCAAATCCTAATTATAACAAGTCAGTGGCATAAATCTGTATAAGCTTCCTATAGATCATTGGCCAAGGATGGGCTGCACACATACATGGTAAGACTCCACAAAGCCTGCCAAAGAATGGCCATTACAGATTTAAAAGCAGAACAAAGATACTAGAGGTTACACAGTTCTGGAAGACACTGACACTGGTACTCTGGCCCAGTCAGAATGGAGACTCACCAACATCCCATTCACTGAGATTCCAGAAAGGCCTAGGAGTAAGGAACATACCCTAGAGTTAGATTTAACCTAGACCGGCACTGACCAATGCAGTAGCCACTAACCACACATAGCAATTTAAATTTCAACTAATTAAAATTAAATAAAATTTAAATTTTATTTTGTCAGTCTTACTAGCACATTTCAAATGCTCAAGTGACTAGTGGCAACCATAGCAGACAGCAGAGATATAGAACATTCCAATCATCACAGAAATGTTCAATGGATAGCCCTCCCGTAACAAAGCTGAAAACTAAGCCTGAAAGATGAAGGAAAAAGACTCAAAAATTATCTACTACAACACACTTTAAAGGACAGCAACATAACCCTGACCGTTTATAATGTATGACCCACAATATATAGCAAACAATAAATAATCTTAGACATACAAAGAAGCAAGAAAACGTGAACCATAAGCAAGAAAAGAATACAAAGATAAAACAGAAGTTGGAATCTTTAGACAATGGTTTTAAGGTAGCTATAAATATCTTCAAACACTTGAAGAAAGTATGGTCTTAATCAGTAAATGAATGGAGAGTCTATTTTTTAAAAAGAATAAAAATAAATTTAGAATTCTAAATTATGATATCTGAAATAAAATGTACACTCAATGGGATAAACAACAGTTGGGAAATAACAAGAAAATGGATCAGCAAACTTGAAGACGATCCCTAGAATTAACTCAAACTGAATAGAGTAGGGGGGGAGAAAAAGATTATAACAAATGTGAGTATTCATGCTTCCTGTCCTTCTCTAAGATTTACCATTAATTATTCTTTGCTAAACTTGTCAAATTTTCAACCTCTGCCAAGTGTCTTTTCATATGTTCAAATGCTCCATCAAATTACTGCCAACTCTTAATGACTAAGAAGCTAATTTGCTGAACAAAGTGAAATCTCAGCCAATTTATAAAGTTTTACATTAGCAATCTATACCATAGTCACAATTTTAAAATGTCAGATTTTTATCAAATTGGGAACCTTTCTAAAGATTATCAACACTATTGATTTGATTCACTCTGCAACTTAAGATGAGGGACTTTCCTGTGGTTCAGTAGTTAAGACTCCATGCTTCCAATGCTGGAGGCAAGGGTTTGATCCCTGGTCAAGGAACTAAGTTAAACAAAGCTGCACAATTGCACTCATTTCACATGCTAGCAAGGTAATGCCCCAAATCATTCAAGCCAAACCAAGAGTACATGAACCGAGAACTTTACAGATGTACAAGTTGGATTAAGAAAAGGCAGAGGAACCAGAGAACAAATTACCAACATCCATTGGATCATAGAAAAAGCAAGGGAATTTCAGAAAAACATCTGCTTCTGTTTTATTAATTATGCCAAAGCCTTTGACTGTATGGATCACAACAAACTGTGGGAAATTCTTCAAGAGATGGGAATACCAGACCACCTTACCTGCCTCCTGAGAAATCTGTATGCAGGTCAAGAAGCAACAGTTAGAACCAGATATGGAACAACAGACTGGTTCCAAATTGGGAAAGGAAGATGTCAAGGCTGTATGTTGTCACCTTCCCTATTTGACTTCTATGCACAGGACATCATGCAAAATGCTGGACTGGATGAAGCACAAGCTGGAATCAAGACTGCTGGGAAAAATATCAATAACCTCAGATATGCAGATGACACCACCCTTAAGGCAGAAAGCGAAGAGGAACTAAAGAGCTTCTTGATGAAATTGAATGAGGAGAGTGAAAAAGTTGGCTTAAAACTGAACATTCAAAAACTGAAGATCATGGCATCCAGTCCCATCACTTCATGGCAAATACATGGGGAAACAATGGAAACAGTGGCAGACTTTATTTTTTGGGGCTCCAAAATCACTGCAGATGGAGACTACAGCCATGAAATTATAAAAGATGCTTGCTCCTTAGAAGAAAAGCTATGACCAATCTAGAGAGCATATTAAAAAGCAGAGACATTACTTTACCAACAAAGGTCTATCTAGTCAAAGCTATGGTTTTTCCAGTAGTCCTGTATGGATGTGAGAGGTGGACCATAAAGAAAGCTGAGTGCCAAAGAATTGATGCTTTGAACTGTGGTGTTGGAGAAGACTCTTGAGAGTCGCTTGGACTACAAGGAAATCAAACCAATCAATCCTAAAGGAAATCAGTCCTGAATATTCATTGGAAGGACTGATGCTGAAGCTGAAACTCAAATATTTTGGCCACCTGATGCAATGAACCAACTCACTGGAAAAGACTCTGATGCTGGGAAAGACTGAAGTGAGGAGGAGAAGGTGATGACAGAGGATGAGATGGTTGGATGGCATCAGTGATTCAATGGACATGAGTTTGAGTAAGCTCTGGGAGTTGGTGATGGACAGGGAAATGTGGCGTGCTGCAGTCCATGGGGGTCGCAGAGTTGGACACGACTGAGCAACTGAACTGAACTGAAAGGAAAATATTTGACTTTATTTTACCTCAACTCTGCACTCATTTGCTCCAAGAATCCTAGATATGTACTGCTTTGACTTTATTCATAAAGTCAAAAATTATCACACATATAAACATCTGTGTTTGTGTTCAGTTACTCAGGTGTGTTTGACTCTTTGCAGTCCAATGGACTGTGGCCAACCAGGCTCCCCTGCCCATGGAATTTTCCAGGCAAGAATACTGGAGTGGGTTGCCATTCCCTACTCCAAGGGATCTTCCCAACCCAAGGGATTTAACCCACATCTCTTGTGTCTCCTGCATTGGCAGGCAGGTTCTTTACCATAGTGCCACAGGGGAGACACTGATGTTAATATCTCATCATCAGAATTCACATCACATTTTCCTTCCTGGTAAGCCCTCAAGACCTTTCATTAAAAGGCATGCACACAAGTCCTAGCCTACCACTTCTAACCACTATCATCAGAGCTCACTGTTTTATTGTATAATCCAAACACCACTGACTTAAAGTCTAGCCTCAATCTGGCATTTTGGCAGGCAGTCTTCTCTTACATCCTGGCCAGTCCCAGATCAATGGAGGAGCCAGAGAGTCAGGTGCCCAGTCTGATCAGTCAACAAAGGACACTAAAGCATAGGGAATATATAGACACTGCGATATCAGCTTCCACAGGGACAGTGTAGTCCATCCTACATTGAATAAGGCAGTATCCTCAAGTTAAAATTTCAAAGGTACTGCTGGCTGGTGCTGACTTCCCTGCCTTGACGATTTCTGCAAGGTGAAAGTGAAATCGCTCAGTCGTGTCTGACTCTTTGCGACCCCATGGACTGTAGCCTCTGTCCATACAGAGAGCTGTAGACTCCTCTGTCCATGGGATTTTCCAGGCAAGAGTACTGGAGTGGGTTGCCATTTCCTTCTCCTCTGCAAGGTACGTATACACATTACCTGATGTGACTACAGTAATCTGAAGTTGGAAGTCCCATCAACATTATGTAATGCTTTTTGCCACAAATGACTTACTTACTATTAACTGTATTATAAACCATGTGGTATGATTTTGAAGAAGTTGTCTGGTTCAAGAAGTTCCAAAAGAAAAATAAAGACAAAATAGGAATAACTAACAAGTGAGAAATAATTTGGCTACATAAAGGACAAGGAAAAAAAAAACTTTCAAAATATTTTGAATAAGATTTAGCAAGAATTTCTATGTAAATTACTCCCATGCTTAGTGAGTCCAAGTGACTAAACCTATCACGAGTGATATGAGAACCTGGAAATTGGGACTTCCTTGGTGGTCCAGTGGTTAAGACTCTGTGCTTCCAGTACAGCGGGCATTGATCTTATCTCGGGTCATGGAACTAAGATCCCACATGCTGTGTGAAACAGCCAGAAACTTAAAAAAAAAAAAAATTTAATAAAATTTTAAAAATTATAAAACCTATAAATGAAAGGTAAACCAAGTAAGTTAAAATATTAGGTCACATCTGGTGCAATGCATGCAATTTTGGACATAAAAGAACACACATAAAATTTTTCTTAGCAAAATGTAAGTGTGCCCCTCTCCCTGATAAAAATGTTGAACAAGTATTTTTAAAATAGTGATTTAAAGCATGATCAAATTATTAGCCTGCTTTTGGCATTCAAATTGATTAGTCTACCCTGGGTCCTGGCTTATTCTGTTTCTCTCTTAAAGTCAGAACAAACTGAGAGGAAAAACATAGAAGTCAGGCAGATGAAGGTAAAAACACTGACTTTTTTTTTTTTTTAACTGATAAAGCTGCTTAGACAACACTGGAATCAAGTTGTCTTTCTCATGTCTCAGCCCTGAATTAATCCTATGCACCCAGTTATTGGCAGAGACAGACCAACACAGGCCTCACTTAAAAAGCAAAAGGCTTCTAACATTAAGTTTATCTCTTAACCAGAGGAGAGCAAACACTTCTTCCAGTAGGAAGATCCAAACACAAGAAAAAAGAGGAAATGTATGCTCAGCTATTCTCTCAAACTCCTCAGTCAGCATTGTGTTCTACTACCTTGAGGGGCACTTAGATCAGTAAAGACTCTGATTTAGTAAGTCTGAGAAGTGGCCTGACTGGAATTTTAAGAACTTGCCAGAAGACTCTAATGAGCAGCCATAGTCAGGAACTACTGCATTCATCCCAGGTTGAAACAAATGAGTGGGGAGGAGCTCAGAAGTCCATCCCATCTCCATGAGGTCAATCCCCCAGTGCCAACCATTGCTTCTTTGTGGGTCCTTCTCAGGCCACTCAGTTTAACATTTCACTTTCCAAGAGCTCTGAAATGGGTTTTTTAATCTGATAATAATTAAATATTATTTAATAAATTAAATGATTTTATTGTTTTATTTATTACATATTGTTTAATATTTATAAATTTATTATTTAATTAATTTAATCAATTAAATCTGCATTTAATAAACAGAAATGCAGTTTATTAATCTGATTCATTTCAAAGCTAAAGAATTCATTCTCTGTTCCACATCCATCCCAAATTTGCCCGGCTGTAAAACCTAATACAGCACATCAGATGTTCTGCAATGTTATTATTAACAGCATAAAATACTATAGTCCATTCAGAGAAATAAATGTCCCCAAGTTTGAGTAGAAATCATCTCCAAGTATGAATTCTGCAAGGAGAAATTAATGTTCAAAATATATTTCTTCTTAAGTTAAAGACCAAACTTAAATTATCTTGCCTTTTAAAATTTGAAATCAAAATAATTTTAAATCTATATGATTATTATATTATAATCACCCTGAATTTTTAATGTTGCTGCTGCTGTTGCTAAGTCGCTTCAATCGTGTCCGACTCTGTGAGACCCCGTAGACGGCAGCCCACCAGGCTCCACCATCCCTAGAATTCTCCAGGCAAGAACACTGGAGTGGGTTGCCATTTCCTTCTCCAATGCATGAGAGTGAAAAGCGAAAGTAAAGTCGTTTAATGTTGCTCAATCTCAAATTGGAGGATTTGTGATGCCTGGATAGAATTTGGATTTTTCAGTAGCATTACCTTGGTTCTTGCCCACTGTATGAATTTAATTTTCTCAGAACCTCCCAAGTTGAATTAAGTGGCAAGGCCTCATGTGTTATAAGTAGAGTCCAAACAGTCAGTAAGACACATAAAATTATCACAGCGCTAGTTTCAAAATATAGACCCTAATATGGTTAATCTCTGCATTTCTGTATCTCTGGATCTGAGTACTTAGTGTTACCACAGTCCATAGCAAAGTCTGAGCTAAAAGGTGAAAACAATAGACAACAAAGTCTCTGCATGCAGCCTTACCAGGATGCCATTTAAAGCCTCCCATTGGGAGGCTAATTTGGACCCTATGTATTTACTTACCTAAGGGGAAATCTCGCCTCCTGCATATACTGTCTTTTCACTTGAAGAGTGGCATTCGAGATATCTTGCAAGAAATAACTGTTACTGCAAAGTTTCAGGTATCTACAATGATGACACTATCAGTGAACAGATCTTGTTTGAGGTATTTTTTGTTGTTGTTGTTGCTTTTCTGCATCATTAAGGAGCTCTAAATGTTCATTTTTCTTTTGAGCACTGTGCTTGAGGATTTGTGGGCAGGTAAAGGTAACCTAGGCTTCCCCAGTGGCTCAGAGGTAAATAATCCTCCTGACAATGCAGAAGACGTAGGTTCAATCCCTGTGCTGGGAAGATCCCCTGGAGAAAGGAAATGGCAACTCACTCCAGTATTCTTGCATGGAAAATCCCAATCCAGGGGTCACAAAAGAGTCAGAGATGACTGGGCAACCAAACAACAACAAAGTTAACCTACAAAGGAAGTATCCAGGGAAGATATTATCAGCCCAGGATGAAGGGGTGAGAGAAGGGAGCAGGGAGAGGAGCTGCCCAACAGAAAAATGCAGCCACTACCAAACTGTAACTGGGCAGGCAGGGAGTCGGTGAATAAGTACCATAGTCCCTCTCTTACTCTCTAGTCCTGCTGGGCCTTCCATTGGCTGAACTCAACCAGATCAACAGGGTAAAGCAGTCTGAGCGACAGAGGTTGTCCTGTCACACAGAGCAGAAGCACAGAACAGGTCTGGAGAATGGACAATGGATCTGAAGGAGTAAGCAGAGAACATTGAGTGCTCCTCTATATTCCATCGTCATCTGTTATTCCCCTATCCTTTTAAGGAAGGCTCAGTTGAGTTCCTAAATGTTCCAGTTACATTTTCAAGGACATCCTTTCCTGTTTTAACACAGGTAGTGCTAAAACGTTCCTAGAATCTGCCTCCTCTCTTCTTTCCTTCTACTTTCCCTTTGATTTCTGGCTCAGACATATGATTTTGGAAAATACTCCTTCAGATTCTGTCTTGCACATTTTCCTATAGCAAGAAATAAGAAATCAAAACAATCTGGGTCTGTTACAATCATCCACTATTCAAACCTTCCCATCTTCAAAGCATCACTGTGTGGCATAATCTCATTCACAGGGACAGATTCTCTCATCAGGTCAACCCAGGCCTGAACTTCATCTATTGTTATCTGCTTGCTCCCATTTAATATTCCCATTTTTTTTCTCTGACTTCTCTTAATATACTAGTCTCTTACACTTCTTGGGTATGTCCCCTCAAGGTGCAAGCAACACCCATGGCATTTTGAAAGTTTCCAAATCATTCTTCTTCTTAGTAATAGTCTCTTGAGTAGAGTTTTCTATAATCTCTTTGGAACAGCTATCCCAATGTGCAAGGATGTTTACCCATTTCTCTTATGTTGGAGTCTGTATTTCCACCTCTAACTCTTTTTTCCATTATGTTCTGGATTCTGGCATCTTCTGAAGAGTCATTTCAGTTTTCTCCCAAAGACATTGTTTCTCTTACCTTTGTTGTACCCGGCACTGTTTCTGATTTAGTAACATCTGAAATATTTCCCTCTTTTCTAAAACCCGGTTTAAGAGAAATTATCCCCAGGCTTATTTGTTCTTTTCCCTCTCATATCTGCCTCTCCTGGCTTTCAAATATCTGATTTTCTATGTCATTTCTTCTAGCTTGGCATCTACATTATAATACATATACTGAGGAAATCTCTCCTTTACCTAGCTTAAACATATTGTTCTCTATTATTTTACTTTATCATTTCCCTTGCTCCTGTTCTGATAACAAAAATGTAATATATTTTCCCAACTACTCTTATTCCTCCTTGATTTCATGAGTCAATCTGATTTCTAGACAGCCAAGAAAACTAGGTTAAAGCCTTTTCAGACTTTGCATCTTAAATCATTTCTTGAGATAATTTCCTAATTTCTACATAGTTTTTGTATTTGTTTATTCTAAAAATCTGTTGCTATTATATGAGTCTCAGAAATGTGAAGCCGTGGCTCCTGGGAGATCCAGTAAGACAAGGAGACAAAGAGGTGTTGGCTGCTGAAGGCTACTGTGATTAAAACCACATCCATACAGCAGCTCATCCCATGGCAGGGAACTGTTCAAGTCAGGTTCTACATACTTTCCAGTCCCAGTCAGGTAACAAGCCTGGAAGAATAGAACAAGGGGGGAAAATAAACAGTTTGTCTCTAACTGTTGAAGAACAGTGAAGTCAGTCAATCTAGAACCTAAATATCCAAAGCAGCTTAATGATCAGATCACTTGACTCTACCATCCTGCACATATGGAACAACCATGAAACATGACCCTCACAGCCCTGTGCTGTGCTTAGTCACTCAGTCATGCCTGACTCTTTGTGACCTCAAGAACTGCAGCCCGCCAGGCTCCTCTGTCCATGGGAATCTCCAGGCAAGAATACTGGAGTGGGTTACCATGCCCTCCTCCAGGGGATCTTCCCAACCCAGGGATTGAACCCATGTCTTCCACATTGCAGGCAAAATCTTTCACTGTCTGAGCCACAGTCTAGAGGATAGTCCTTCTCTCACTATAGTAAACTTGGCCAGGCAGAGAAAACAGAGAGGTAAATCCTTTTTCACATTGGCTCCTTCCTATGGCAGCAGGAATGCAGTGAACTAAGCCCTCAGAAGCAGTAGCTGCATCAGTGTGGACCCAGAGGGGTTCATGGGGTCTCAGTCTGGTCACACGAAAGCTCTGTGGGGCAGAGGAGGGGCCACTGGCTGTCTTATTCCTTGGAAAATAATAGCTATGGGTCACCCTGAGCCAATAGCAGCTGGAAAACAGCCCCCTTAGCCCTTAGAACCAGATATTCGTCTTAGTCTGCAGCCAAGCTTGCTGCATCCCCAAGGCTCCCCAGTCCCACAGAGGCTCAGAGTGGCCCTCAAAGTGTGGTCCTCACAGGAGCAGCAGCACCACCACCTGTGATTCCCGGTGAACCTAAATCTGCATTCTAACAAGACTCCTTAGGAGCTCTGCTTCCTAGGCTGAGGTTGGTAAATCTGGGGGATGGAAGGAAGGGAGGGACAGAAAGAGAACCAGAGGCAGAAGTCCCCAGATGTGAAATCAGACTGCTTTTCAGTGGTTCAGGTCAAACCTGCAGAATGCTATGGACACATAAAACTTGCTTTCGATCCTTGCTGCATCTCTGAAATTTCCATTTTTGAGAGTGTGTTCCTGAATCTTTGTGTGAATTTGATAAGCTAGGATTTCTAAGCAATAATCAAAATATTCCACTACATTTCAGGAAGCCAAACAGGAGGCAGTGAACAGTTACAGGAAATCAATAAACAAACTAGAAATCAGATTTCCATCCCAGGAAGCTTGCCATTTTCATTTTGCCAATTCAGGGTGCTTTCTCACACCCTCCACTGCCTCACTGACTCTGAGTGAGTCCCCAGCCCTGATCCCTTCGTGTCTGAGATGAGGACATATAAATAGATCTCTGCCCTCCAAGGATCAATAAATCACAATACAGAGCTTATCACTCCCCATTTAACACCTCACTATCTAGTTTAATTATAAAGATGCTTATTTCATCAGTGAGACAACTTCCTGAAGACATTCTTGATCACTCAACATAAGCTTTAAAAGGCAGAAGCAATTTTAAGGGAGGTGAACAGTGTGTTTTTTTATCTCTTTAC
Organism: Bos javanicus; assembly: GCF_032452875.1. NCBI lineage: Eukaryota > Metazoa > Chordata > Mammalia > Artiodactyla > Bovidae > Bos > Bos javanicus. Next base: position 18,891,931 of record NC_083882.1, on the reverse strand, counting down.
CCAAGGCAACTTCTGATACCTTCAAGTGAGCATAAACCATGGAAGTCTTGGTTAACCACCAAGATAGGACACTTGTGATGGGACAGCCATCACTTATCCTGTGAAGCCTTTGGAGGAAGCTGGCCTTCAGAGGCAAGCAAGAAGGCTGATGAAGCAGTTAGGATGCACAGTCAAATCTGTGAAGATGCTACTAAGGGTCACACAGAGAAAAGGTGGATAATTCATATACATCCTTCTCAGCACTGTGCCCAGCCCAGCCATGAAATAGCTGGGTGTGTCATGTCCCAGAGGAGAGGGATCACCTTGCATAGGAATAGCAAATGTATCCATCCTACAGATGTAAACAGATGGGAAAACATGGAATCTTTAGAAGTCAGGTTTATGTGTGATTCTCAATTTAGTCCCTAGGGGGATTTTTTCCCATAAGAGAAATATAAGTTAGGGGGTTTTCAAGATGGCAGAGGATGAGGAGGATGTGGAATTCATCTCTCCCCCACAAACTCATCAAGAATACATCTACACATGGAAAAATCGTCATAGAGCACCTGCTGAACACTAGTAGAGGACCTCAGACACCTATTAATAAAAGGACAAGAAAGATCCCCATAAAACCAGGTAAGATAAGAAAAAGGGAAAAGGAAGAGGATAAGAAGAATGATGGGACCTGAGCCCCTGGCATGGAGCTGAAGGTGAGGAGAGGTTCTTGCATCTGTGGAAGCCCCCTCACCAGTGGAGAGTTCAGCTAGAACAGAAGGGACCTTTAGGGGCTCAGAGGAGAGCAGTCTGTGGCAGGCAGGACAGAGTGAGACCTGTGCAGATGGTTCATGCTACAACCCTGCATGCCCCAGCCTGAGATGGGTGTCCACTGGTGGTTGTGAAGGCTGAGTACTGCAATGTGGGGTTTTGAGAGCACACTAGGGAGGGGACTGCTGTTGGCTGTGAGGAGAAAGTCTGAGGGGATGGGAATGAGAAGTTCTGCAACTGGGAATGCTTGTGAAGGAAGCTCAGGCCACCACAGAAGAAAAGCACCACTGTTGAGTGGTGCACAAAAGACAGGGCCACTATCATAGGCTCTCTCCTCCCTCACCACCCCTGCTTCCATAGGCACTAAGGCGGGCTCCTGCTGGAGCTGGCTTGCATACTCCCAGCTGCTGCCTCCTCTTGCTCCCTTCCCCCAGCCTGGTGGCATGCTCACCCAGGTCACCACTTGATGAGCACTTGTGGTTCAATCCCTACCTCAATACCCTCTTGCTTGAGCAGTCTGTCTGCCTCAATCACCACTTCAGCTCCTTTCTGCCTGAAAGGTCTGTGGGCCCTGGTAACCTCTGGAGCAGATTCTGGTGTGAGGAACACATGCAGAGGTGGAGCTGAAATCACAGCTGAGCCCCAGAGATGTATGACTAAGGAAGAAGAACTGAAAGTTCTCCTCCTGACTGCACCAACCACAGAGTCACACCTCTGCAGACAGATTCCTAAATTCAGAACCTGTGAAACATCCAAAAGTGCAAGTGCTTCTGCAGCTGAGATGGGTCTGGCTTTAGCAGCTTTGTAGACATGTATGTTCAGGGGTATAACTGAACAACAGGTGAAAGGGGACACAAAAGAGCACATTTCACAGATGAACATCTCCAGAGGAGGAATATTCAGTGGGTTGTTATTCCAGTAGGAGTGCTCCAATTCTGCCCATCCCACATTGCAGATAAGAAACACAGCTAGGAAGCAGATAAACAACTAGGGAGCAGACTCTGCCCTTGACAGGGCAGGGACAACCACAGGGCAAAGAGGAGAGCCTGCTCAACATCCAAAGTAGGCTCTTGTCACACAACACCAATCAAACACCCTCTCAAAGAGGTAACAGCACAAGTCTCTGGAATAACCTCACCCCACCAGGAGGCAAACACCAGAAGCGAGAAGAACTATGATCCTTCACCCTACAGAAAGGAGACCACAAAACACAGTAACTGTGACAAAATGAGAAGACAGATAAATACTTGCAGATGAAGAAACAAGATAAAAACCTACAACAACAACTAAATGAAGAGGAAATGGGCAATCTATATGAAAAGGAATTCAGAGTCATGAGGGTAAAGATGATCCAAAATCTCGGAAAAAGAATGGAGACACAGATCAAGAAGATATAAGAAATGTTTAACAAAGACCTAGAAGAACTAAAGAATAAACAGAGATGAACAATACAGTAACTGAAATGAAAAATATACTAAGAGAAATCAGTAATAGAATAACTAAGGCGGAAGAGTGAATAAATGATCTGGAAGACAGAAAGGCAGAAATCTCTATCATGGAACTGAATAAAGAAAAAAGAATGAAAAGAAATGAGGTCAGTCCCAGAGACCTCTAGGAAAACATTAAATGCATCAACATTTGAATTATATGGATCCCAGAAGAAGAAGAAAAGGAGAAAGGGCCTGAGAAGATATTTGAAGAGATTATAGTCAAGGGCACATGAAGCATTCTCCAGGATAATCACATCTTGGTCATGAACCAAGCCTCAGTAAATTTAAGAAAATTGAAATCATATTAAGTATCTTTTTTAAACACAACACTATGAGATTAGAAATCAATTGCAGGGGGGAAAAACTGTAAAAAACACAAACACGTTGAGGCTAAATAGAATGTTACTAAATGACCAATGAATCACTGAAGAAGTCAAAGAAAGAATCAAAATCTATCTAATGATAAACAATGAAAACACGATGACCCAAAACCTATGGGATGTGACAAAAACAATTCTGAGAAGAAACTATAGAGCAATATAATCTTACCTCAAGAAATAAGAAAAACCTCAAATAAACAACTTAATCTTATACCTAAAGCAAATAGAGAAAGAAGGACAAACAAAACCTAAAGTCAGTAGAAGGAAAGAAAGCATAAAGATCAGTGCACTATATTGGGGTACATGTGTCCTTTTGAATTATGTGTTTTTTTTTCAGAGTATATCCAGGAATGGGATTGCTGGGTCATATGGTAGTTCTGTTTTTAGTTGTTTAAGGAACCTCCATACTATTCTCCATAGTGGTTGCATCAATTTACATTCCCATCAACAGTGCAACAGGGTTTCTTTTTCCACACCCTCTTTAACATTTATTGATTGTAGATTTTTTAATGATGGCCATTTTGGATGGTGCGAGGTGTTGTCTCATTGTAGTTTGATTTGCTTTTCTCTAATAATTTGTGATGTTGAGTATATTTTCATGTGCCTCTTGGCCTTCAGTATGGCTTATTTGGAGAAGTGTCTATTTAGGACTTCTGCCCATTTTTTTTTAACTTTTATTTTTTTTTTATTTTTATTTATTTTTTAATTTAAATTTATTTATTTTAATTGGAGGCTAATTACTTTACAATATTGTATTGGTTTTGCCATACATAAACATGAATCCACAACCATTTTTTGACTGTTGTTTTTTTCCCCCTTATTGAGCTACAGGAACCATTTGTCCATTGCAGCAGTATTTACAATAGCCAGAACTTGGAAGTAACCTAAATGTCCATCAACAGATGAATGGATAAAGAAGATGTCATACATATATACAGTGGAATATTAGTCTTAAAAAGGAATAAAACTGAGTCATTTGTAGAGACATGGATGAACCTAGAGTCTGTCATACAGAGTGAAGTAAGTCAGAAAGAGAAAAACAAATGTCTTATGTTAATGCATATATGTAGAATCTAGAAAAATGGTACGGATGAACCTATTTGCAGGATAGGAATAGAGACGCAGATATAGAGAATGGATGTGTGGACATGGAAGGAAGGTATGTGCTGAACTGGAAGATTGAGACTGACATATACACACTACCATGTGTAAGACTGATAGCTAGTGGAGACCTGCTATATAGCACAGGGAGCTTAGCTTGGTACTCTGTGATCACCTAGATGGGTGAGATGGGGGGTTGGGAGGGAGGTATAAGAAGAGGGGATGTGTGTATACTTGTGGCTGATTCAGTTTGTTGTACAGCAGAAACTAATGCAACATTGTAAGGCAACAATATCACACTTTAAAAAATCAGAGCAGAAATAAATGAAACAGAAACAAAGAAATAATAGCAAAGATCAATGAAACTAATTAAAAATCTTCAAACAAACAAAAGTCCAGGACCAGATGATTTCACAGGTGAATTCTATCTATCCTTCTGAAACTCTTCAAAAAAATTGCAGAGGAAGGAACACTCTCAAGCTCATTCTATGAGGCCACCATCACCTGGATATTGATGAAAATTACAGGCCAGTATCACTGATATACACAGACACAAAAATCCTCAACAAAATGCTAGCAAACTGGATCCAACAGTGTATTAAAAGGATCATGTCTCATGATCAAGTGGGATTCATCTCAAGGATGCAAGGATTTTTCAATGTTCACAAATCAATCAGTGTGATATGCCATATCAATCAACTAAGAAATGAAAGCCATATGATCATCTCAATAGATTCAGAAAAAGATTTGACAAAATTCAATGCCAATTAATGAAAAACACTCTCTGGAAAGTGAGCTTAGAGGGAACCTACTTCAACATAACAAAGCCCGTATATGACAAACTCACAAGAAATGTCATCCTCAAAGATTAAAAATGGAAACCATTTCCTATAAGATCAGGAACAAGGCAAAGATATACACTTTTGTTACTATTATTCAGCATCATTTTGGAAGCCCTAGCCACATCAATTAGAGATGAAAAAGAAGTAAAAGGAATACAGAATGTAAAAGAAGACTTAAAACTGTTGCTGTTTGCAGATGACATGATACTACACATGGAAAATCCTAAACATGCCACCAGAAAACTGCTAGAGCTAATCAATGAATTTGGTGAAGTTGCACAATACAAAATTAACACACAGAAATCTCTTGCATTCCTATACACTAACAATGAAAGATCAGAAAGATAAATCAAACAAACAGTCGCATCTCATAAAAAAAATGAAGTAAAATATCTAAGTATAAACTTACCTAAGGAGGCAAAAATCTTGTACTCAGAAAACTATAAGATACTGATAGGGAAAAAAAAAAAAAAGCTGACATAAAGACATGGAGAGATATACCATGTTCTTGGATTAAAATAACCAATATTGTGGAAATAACTATACTAGCCAAAGCAATTTATGGATTCATTGAAATCCTTATCAAATTACCAATGGTATTTTTCAGAGAATTAGAACAAAAAAATTTACAGTTTGTATACAAACACAAAGACTAAATAGCCAAAGCAATCTTGAGAAGGAAAAAACAGAACTGGATGAATCAAGCTTTCTGTCTTCAGACTATACTACAAAGCTAGTCATCAAAACAATATAGTATTGCAATATAGATCAAAACTGTAATATAGATCAATGGAACAAGGATACAAAGCCCATAGATAAACTCAAACATGCATGGGCACCTTATCTTTGACAGAGGAGGCAAGAATATACAATGGAGAAAAGAAAGCCTGTCCAATAAGTGTAAAGCCTGTCCAGGCTTTACATTTCTCACATGTGAATGAATGAAATGAGAACACTACCTAAATCATACACAAAAATAAATTCAAAATGGATTAATGACCTAAATGTAAGGTGGATACTGTAAACCTCTTAGAGGAAAGCATAGTCAGAACACTTATATTGCATCAAGATCTCTTTCAATCCACCTCTTAGAGTAATAAAAATACAAATCTAGCCTTGGTAAATTTTTAAAAATTGAAATCATTTCAAGCATCTTTTCTGATCACAATGTAGTAAAATTATATATCAGTTATGGGGGGGGGGGAGGCTATAAAAACCACAAACATATGAAGGTTAAACAACATGCTTTCAAATAACCAACAGATCATGGAAGAAATCAAAAAGGGAATCAAAATATACATAGAAACAAATGATAATGAAAACACAACAATCAAAAACCTCTGGGATTCAATAAAAGCAATGACAAGAGGGCAGTTCATAGTAATACAAGCCTACCTCAAGAAACAAGAGAAACATCAAATAAACAACCTAACTTTACACCTAAAGCAACTAGAAAAAGAAAAACAAAAAAGTCCCAAAGTTAGTAGAAGGAAAGAAACTGTAAGCATCAGAGCAGAATTACTTCTGAAAGTAAAGTAATGAAAAAGAAACGAAGGAAACTATAACAAAGATCAACAAAATTAAAAGCTAGTCCTTTGAGAAGATAAACAAAATAGACAAACTGTTAGCCAGACTCCAAGGAAAAAAGGAAAGAGAATCAAATCAATAAAATTAGAAATAAAAATGGAGAAATCAAAATGGACAACACAAAAGATCATAAGAGACTACTATGAGCAACCGTATGCCAATAAAATGGACAACTTGGAAGAAATGGACAAATTCTTAGAAAAGTATAACTTTCCAAAACTGAACCAGGAAGAAATAGAAAATCTGAACAGACTCATCACAAGCATAGAAATTGAAACTGTAATCAAAAATCTTCCAACAAACAAAAGCCCAGGACCAAATGACTTTACAGGTGAATTGTACCAAAAATTTAGAGAAGAGTTACCATCTATCCTACTCTTCCAGAAAAATTGCAGAGTAAGGCAAACTCCCAAACCATCACCCTGATACCAAACCCAGACAGAGATGTCACACACACACACACACACACACACACAAACAACTACAGCCCTATATCACTGATGGACATAGATTCAAAAATACTCAACAAAATTCTAGCAAACAGAATCTAACAACATATTTAAAAGATTATACATCATGACCAAGTGGGCTTTATTCCAGGGTTGCAAGGATTCTTCAATATTCACAAATCAATCAATGTGATACACCATATAAAAAGATTGAAAGATAAAAACCATATGATTATCTCAATACATACAGAGAAAGCCTTTGACAAAATTCAACACCCATTTATGATAAAAAAAAAAAAAAACTCTTCAGAAAGCAGGCATAGACAGAACATACCTCAACATAATAGAAATGATATATGACAAACCCACAGCAAACATTATCCTCAATGGCAAAAAATTGAAAGCATTTCCCCTAAACTCAGGAACAGACAAGGGTACCCATTCTCACCACTACTATTCAACATAGTTTTGGAAGTCTTAGTCACAGCAATCAAAGAAGGAAAAGAAATAAAAGGAATCCAGATCAGAAAAGAAGTTAAACGCTCACTGTTTATAGATAACATGATCCTCTACACAGAAAATCCTAAAGATACCACCAGAAAATTACTAGAAAATGACTAGAGCTAATCAATAGAATATAGTTACAGGATATAAAAGTAATACACAGAAATCCCTATACACTAACAATGAAAAATCAGAAAGAGAAATTAAGGAAACAATACCATTCACCATTGCAACAGAAAGAATAAAATACTTAAGAATTATATACCTGTGATGGATTCATTTTGATGTTTGGCAAAACTAATACAATTATGTAAAGTTTAAAAATAAAGTAAAATTTTAAAAAAAAAGAATAAATTTACCTAAAGAAACAAAAGGCCTGTATATAGAAAACTATAAAACACTGATGAAAGAAATCAAAGATGACACAAATAAATGAAGAAACATACCATGCTCATGGATTGCAAGAATCAATATAGTGAAAATGAGTACACTACCCAAAGAAATATGTAGATTCAGTGCAATACCTACTAAGCTACCAATGGTATTTTTCATAGAACTAGAACAATTTCACAATTTGTATGAAAATACAAAAAAAGAAAAAAAACCTTGAATAGTGAAAGCAATCTTGAGAAAGAAGAATGGAACTGGAAGAATCAACCTTCCTGGCTTCAGACTATACTACAAAGCTACAGTCATCAAGACAGTATGGTACTGGCACAAAGACAGAAATATAGATCAATGAATAAAATAGAAAGCCCAGAGATAAATACATGCACCTATGGACACCTTATCTTTGACAGGGGAGGCAAAAATATACAATGGAGAAAATACAGTCTCTTTAACAAGTGGTGCTGCGAAAACTGGTCAACCACATGTAAAAGAATGAAGCTAAAACATTTCCTAACACCATACACAAAAATAAACTCAAAATGGATTAAAGATCTAAATATAAGACCAAAACTATAACACTCTTAGAGGAAAACATTGGCAGAACACTCTCTGACATAAGATCAGCAAGATCCTCTATGACCCACCTCTGAGAGTAATGGAAATAAAAACAAAAATAAACAAATAGGACCTAATTAAACTTAAAAGCTTTTGCACAATGAAAGAAACTACAGCAATGTGAAAAGGCAGCCTTCAGAACGAGAGGAAATAATACCAAAAAAACAACTGACAAAGAATTAATCTCAAAAATATACATGCAGCTCATGCAGCTTAATACCAGAAAAAATGACCAACCCAATCAAATAGTTAGCCAAAGAACTAAAAAGACATTTCTCCAAAGAAGACGTGCAGCTGGCTAACAAACACATGAAAAGATGCTCAATATAACACATTTATTACAGAAACGCAAATCAAAACCACTATGAGGCATCATCTCACATGAGTCAGAATGGCTGTCATCTAAAAGTTTACAAAAAATAATGCTTAAGAGGTGTGGAGAAAAGGGAATCCTTTTACTCTGTTGGTAGGAATGCAAACTGGTACAGCCACTGTGGAGAACAGTGTGGAGATTCCTTAAAAACTAGGAATAGAACTGCCATAGGACCCAGCAATCCTACTGCTGGAGCACACACTCTGAGGAAACAAGAACTGAAAGAGACACATCTAGCCCAATGTTCATTGCAGCACTGTTTACAATAGCTAGGACATGGAAGCAACCTAGAAATGTCCGTTGGCAGACGAATGGATAAGGAAGTTGTGGTACATATGCAGGATGGAATATTACTCAGCTATAAAAAGGAATGCATTGAGTCAGTTCTAGTGAGGTAGACAAAACTGAAGCCTGTTATATAGAGCGAAGTAGGTCAGAAAGAGAAACACCAATATAGTATATTAACACATATATATATGGAATTTAGAAAGACAGCAATGATGATCTTGTATGCAAGGCAGCAAAAGAGACACAGATGTAAAGAACAAATTTTTGGACTATGTGGGAGAAGGCAAGGGTAGGATGATGTGAGAGAACAGCATTGAAACATGTATATTACCATATGTAAAATAAATAACCAGTGCAAGCTTGATGCATGAAGCAGGGTACCCAAAGCTGGTGCTCTGGGACAACCCAGGAGGGTGAGATGGGGAGGGAGGTGGGAGGAGGCTTCAGGATTGGGGAACACATATGTACCCATGACTGATTCATGTCAATGTATGGCAAGTTCAGTTCAGTCATTCATTTATGTCCGACTCTTTGAGACCCCATGGACTGCAGCAAACCAGCTTCCCTGTTCATCACCAACTCCCAGAGTTTGCTCAAACTCATGTCCATTGAGTCAGGGATGCCATCCAACCATCTCATCCTCTGCCATGCCCTTCTTCTCCTGCCATCAATCTTTCCCAGCATCAGGGTGTTTTCCAATAAGTCAGTTCTTTGTATCAGGTGGCCAAAGTATTGGAGTTTCAGCTTCAAGGCACAGAATATTGGATATCCATCTTAGTGAATAAAATGTCATTTACCACCCTGGTTGCTTATCCCTTACAGGAATGCCTTCACTGATTTATACTTCACTTCACTTACACAGGGACTTTGCAAATGAAAACATGCAATAAACATACCCCTCTCCTTTAGGTCAAGGGCAGAAAGTCAGCTGTGTCAGTTAAGGTCTTTCAGTGTCTTTCCCTCAGCTAGAAAGACAAGTCATCACAGTTTGCAAGCTTTCCTTGTCTTCTGTGCTTTGGAGGGATTTAGTTATGGGGCTCTTAACAAGATCAAGCCAAATCACACAGCTTCAGCCTGTCAAAAGGCATTGAAAATCTTTTCTGGGTGATTTATCATTGAAATACACATGGCAGGAAAGAAGAAGGAGAATTAGAGGAAGCAGAGAAAGCCCCACTCAGCCTGCAGTGCTCAGCTGGCAGGATGCCTGCGGCAGCCACAGCAGCTGGTGGACAAAGGTGCCTCAACATGGGGACGGATGGGCTCCTGTGAGAAGGCCACCTCCTGAAAATAAATAATCACTGGGACATCCCCACTCCAAGAAGTGCATTAACACAGAGCAGTCACAGCCAGTAAATCCTGGCCAACGAGTATGGCAGAATGGGGGGGCTGGATTAATTCACAGCTGCTGGCAACACCTGACAGATCAGATAAAATATGGAGTAGCTTGGATTTCCTCCCAAAAGTCAATAGCAGCACCATCACTAATTTAAAGCCAGAGCATCCATAGCTAACCAAAGTCACTGCTAGAGAGACACTTGTGTAGAAGAACATAAATAACCAGAAATTTCAGCATCCCTCCTGTATCCTCAATGTACCTGTAAATATTTTGCCTCTTCTCTCTTGCACCTCCCTCCCTGGACTCAGGGCTTATCTCAGGATAAACTCTGCTTTCTGTAGATGATTTTCTTTTCTTTTTAGGGGGGAGTATGTGCCAGTATAACAAGGGGGCACCCTTTGTTGAAAGCAGCACTAGCAAATGTAGGCTCAAATAGAAAGCTGTTGCCATTTGTCAATGTTGCTATGAAAAAGAGGTTCCAGATTGCACTCCGGGACCCTTGGGGGCAGAGACTCTTCCAAGGCTGAAAGCCTGCTCTTTGCCAGACTGGATGCTGAAAACAAACAATAGAAAGATGGAATGCAAACAGCACCCTGCCCCAGGCCCTTAGAGTCTAGTGAGAGAGAAAAACCAGGAACAGAGAGAGAAAATTAGCTAAAAGACCATTGCATTGAAATGTGGTGCTTGAAAGAGGCAAGCCCGGAATGTCCTGGACAGAGGGGGAGTTATGGCAGGGCCTGGCCTGGGAACAGCCTATAGGAAGAAGAAAGGAGTCATTAGCACACAGGCCAGCTCTGATTACCCAAAAGACCTCTACTCAGAAACTCACAGCATGTACCCATTATTTTACTTAACAACATTTGAGACTCTGCAAGCTTTCCTTCTATTTCTTACTGTTCACCAGGGAAGAGGCACCAGAAACAAGCAGGAGTTGGGGGGGGTGGGGGTAGTTTTCAATTTATCAAAATAAGAACAAAAGTATCCACTGTTTATTTTTTAATATAAATTTATTTATTTTAATTGGAGGCTAATTACTCTACAATATTGTATTGGCTTTGCTAATAATAAAAATAAAACGACAAAGAAAGTAAATGTAGCTGCAACCCAAAAAGTCCTGTGGGCCTTGAGGTATATAGTCACTGGCCTTCTGGGTTTTAGGACAAACAAAAAAAGTAAATAAAACAAGAATCATTGAAGTTCTGTCATTTGTGACTTGAAATCTTGCCATTTGCAACAACATGGATGGAACTTGAGGGCATTATGTTAAGTGAAATACGTCAGACGGAGAAAGACAAATACTGCATGATCTCACTCACTCATGTGTGTAATCTAAAGAGGTGCTGGGCAAAATGAGTGAATGAGCAAAGGTGGTCAAAAGATATAAGCTTCAAATTATAAAATAAATAAGGCATGGGAATGTAATGTAAGGTGACTACATTAATAATATTATATTATGTATTTGAAAGTTGCTTAGAGAGTAGAATTTAAAAGTTCTCTTCAAGAGGAAAAACACATAATTACACATGGTGATGGATGTTAAGTAGACTTCTGTGGTGAACATTTTACAATATGTACATATATTGAATCACTATCTTATATACCTGAAATCAATACAATGTTATATGTCAATTATATCATAATTTTTAAAAGGTAGAAACTTTCCAGAATTTGGAAAGAGTCAAGATCTAACTTATTTCACTGTTCAATATGCATGCTAATCTTATACTAATAAATAACAACAATTTTTTTCACTCATTGAACTCCAGAAAGCACTTCACTGGTGACTAATATTGAATTAGTTTCCTAGGGCTGCCCTAACAAAGTACTGAGTGACTTAAAACAACAGACATTTATTCTCAGAGTTCTGGAGTCTGTAAGTCAAAAATCAAGGTGTCAGCATAGCTGGTTCCATTTTTAGAGGTTCTGAAGAAGAATCTGGTAGTTGCTGGCAATCCTTGGTGCCGCTTAGCTTATGGATGCATCATCCCAGTCTCTGCCTCCATCTTCACATGGTTCTCTCCCTCATGTTTCTGTGTCTAAATTTCACTCTTCTTGTAAGGATACCAGTCATTGAGTTAGGGGTTTTGCTAATTCGTTATGACCTCACCTTACTTGATTACATCTTTAAGACTATTTATAAATAAAGTCAAATTCATAGGTACCCCCTAAGAACTTTAACGTATTTTAAAGGGACACAATTCATGCTACAATAAATACCCATTAACCTGCCCCTTTTCAACCATTAATCATTTACCAAAGATCAATTATGCACCTCTCCAAATTCAGTGCAGGGAAATGTTACCAGTTACCCTGCTTCATCTTCTTATTTTATGCTGAATATTCCCTGAGTAACTTCCACAAGGTGGAAGAACTATGTATTTGGCAGTAAACAGAGAGGAAAAGTTCTTTTCTGACCTTTTAGCTGAAGAGATGTGTGAGCTAACCATTGTTCTGCACTCTGAAATAGATATGTATGTGTCTATCCAAGTGTGTTATGCTTGAACATAATAAATCCGAAACAATTCTATTGTGGTTTCTCCATTTGCACTCCCATTTTTCATCTTTCTATAGACAGCATTCTAGAACACTGAACATTCTGAACAAAATGTCCTTTTCTTATTCAGTACCACATTTTAGTAGATAAAAGGTGAATGAAATGCTAAAAGTAATACATAATTTGCTACTAACAAATAGCAGAGGAGTAATAGAGCAATGATGTTTTATAAAGGAAAGACTAATTACAGTGGGAACCAAACATAGAAAGAACTCAATTTTAATCTTTCATAACAGAAAATGTCACTAACACATCTGGGTGTTTTTGCTTGTTCTTTATAGTAGCTTGAAATAATGACAGTTGGGGAAACTGTTAGGTTTCTACTAAAGTTGTCCCGAAGTTTGATTTATAGTCAGTTATCTTCCATTTGGCAGAAGCTTAGAAGGAAGCAGCAGTCGTGAGAGTCTGGCAGATTTTGCCCTTGAGGTTAAGATATTAAACAAAAATGAAAACTAACATATCTTCAGATGAAAGAGTAGTACTTAAAGTTGAGACAATCTTGTAAAATGTTTCTCCTTAAAAAATGATTTTATTAGAGCAATTAAAAATGTAGAAAGTGGTGTAATCTTTTTTAAGTTGTGTAAGAGCTCTGTTCTAATATCCCTTGCTCTCTGGAGCTAGATAAATCTATATATAGCTCCCTGGTATATGCTTCACTCATTATCTCTATATATAGAGACCTGTAGATAGAAAATTCACTGTGAACATAGGTCAGACTGCATTCACAGGAGAATTGCATCTTCACCCCTTGAAACTTAAAATTCTTTGAAAAGTTCAGAGTTGGCCCTGGGAAGTGAGAAGTCAGAGGTGATCTTTAAGTCCCACAGTCATGCATTTATTTACCCATTCAACAAATATTTACATGTAGTATCCATTACATGTAAACATTTTCTCCATTGTTGTGGATTCAACAACAACAAAAAGATTTCTGTCTTCTAAGATCTTATAAAAGCGGAGAAACCTATAATTCTACTCTTCACTGTGTGGCCAATGATACCACATCTTTATAATAAAAAGAGTTCTTCTAATATAATACAAATGGCTCCTACAGAAGTAAAAAGAGCAAAATTTGAAACATATTGTTTATCTCTAAGAAAGTAAGAGACTCTTTATAGAGGGGGGAAAGGAAAATGAGGTTTAAACTACATTTAGGCCAGTCATGACCTGTAAGGCAGAACCCAGGGGTAATTGGGAAGAAAGTGCCAAAATCAAAAGCCTAGAGTTCTGAGACTAGCCAGAAGAAAATAAGAAGTCAGTTCTTTCCAGGGGTTCTAAACCTGGGTCTGTGGGTTCTCCAAGCATTCATGACAGAAGTCAAAATATTCATGGACTTGTCGTCGTTCTTCAGTCACTAAGTCATGTCTAATTTTTGTGATCTCATGTACTGCAGCATACCAGGCTTCCCTGTCTTTCACTATCTCCTGGACTTTGCTCAAACTCATGTCCACTGAGTCAGTGATGCCATCCAACCATTTCATCTTCTGTCATGCCTTTCTCCTCCTGCCCTCAATCTTTCCCAACATCAGGGTCTTTTCTTTTCTTTTCCAATGAGTAAATTCTGCATCAGGTGGCCAAAGTTATCACACCTTCAACTTCAGCATCAGTCCTTCCAATGAATATTCAGGGCTGATTTCCTTTAGAATTGACTGGTTTCATCCCCTTGCTGTCCAGGGGACTCTCAAGAGTCTTCTCCAGCCCCACAGTTTAAAAGCATCAATTCTTCAGCATTCAGCCTTCTTTATGGTCCAACTCTCCCATCCGTAAGTGACTACTGGTAAAAACCATCAGTTCAGTTCAGTTCAGTCACTCAGTCGTGTCCAACTCTTTGTGACCCCATGAATCTCAGCACGCCAGGCCTCCCTGTCCATCACCAACTCCTGGAGTTCACTCAGACTCACATCCATCGAGTCAGTGATGCCACCATAGCTTTGACTATATGGACCATTGTCAGCAAAGTGATTCTGCTTTTTAACATGCTGTCTAGGTTTGTCACGAGTTTTCTCCCAAGGAACAAGCACCTTTTAATTTCATGGCTGCAGTCACTGTCCACAGTTTTGGAGGCCAAGAAAATGAACTATGTCACTGTTTCCTCTTTTTCCCAATCTATTTGCCATGAGGTGATGGAACTGGATGCCATGATATCAGTTTTTTGAATATTGAGTCTTCCCTGATGGTTCAGATTGTAAAGAATTCACCTACAATTTAAGAGACCTGGGTTCAATCTCAAAGTCAGGAAGATCCCCTGGAGAAGGGAATGATGACCCACTATAGTATTCTTGCCTATAGAATTCCATGGACAGAGGAACCTGGCAGACTACAATCTAAGGAATCACAGAGTCAGACACAACTGAGTGGCTAACACTTTCTTGTTCATGGACTTGGATAAGGATAAAAATTATGTGTTTATTTTCATAAATTTCTAATTATGAGATTTCCTTTCATTATAAAATGTAAGGAACAAATCGCAGTAGTTTGAGCAATAACTATCTTTGCCTTTAATAGAAATCGTAGATATTTCATATCATATTAGAGTACTACAGATCATTTGAAATAATGTTTATGTTCATTATGACTGTTAACTGTTTATGGTAATTAACTGGAAAAATCAAACTAGATTTCATTATTTAATGAATGAATAAAGAAGCACATATATAAATATGTCACATTTGTTTATGTATTTTGATAACTGTAGCTTCAGTCCATTCAGGCTGCTATAGTACAACACCACAGACTGGGTGGTTTATAAACAACAGAATCTAACTTCTCACAATACTGGAAGCTGGGAAGTACAAAAATAAGTCACCAGTAGTGCTGGTCTTTGGCGAGAATGTGCTTCCTGGTTCAGAGATGGCCATCTTCGTGCTGTGTCCTCACATAGAAGGAGGAGGCAAAGAAGCCCCCTGTGGTCTCTTTAACAAGAACATTAATACCAATGCAAACAAGTACAGAAAAACAATAAAATGGGGAAAACTAGAGATCCCTTCAAGAAAATTGGATATGTCAAGGGAATATTTCATTCAAGGAAGGGTACAATAAAAGACAGAAATGAAAAGGATATAACTGAAGCAGATGAGATTAAGAAGAGGTGGTAAGAATACATAGAAGACTATACAAAAAATGTCTTAATGAACCAGATAACCATGATGGTGTGGTCATTCACCTAGAGCCAGAAATCTTGGAGTGTGAAGTCAAGTGGACCTTAAGAAACATTACTACAAACACAGTCAGTGGAGGTGATGGAATTCCAGTTGAGCTATTTCAAATCCTAAAAGATGATGCTGTTTAAAGTGCCGCACTCAGTACGTCAGCAAATTTGGACAACTCAGCAATGGCCACAGCACTAGAAAAGGTCAGCTTTCATTCCAACCCAAAACAGGTGCAATGCCAAAGAATATTCAAATTAACATAGAATTGCACTCATTTCACATGCTAGTAAGGCTATACTCAAAATCTTTCAAGCAGTACGTGAACCAAGAACTTCCAGATGTATAAGCTGGAATTAGAAAAGGCAGAGGAAGTATTCCGGTTCAAGCTGGAGGAGTAGGAAATGTGTGCTCATTTCCTCTTGTAAGAGCACAAAAACCACAATTAGCTCTTAAGCAACCATTGACAGGAGACACTGGAACCTATCAAAAAAAGATACCCATGTCCAAAGACAAAGAAGCCTCAGCAAGACGGTAGGGGGGGCACAATCACAATAAAATGAAATCTCATTCCCACCAGGTGGGTGACCCACAAAATAGAAAAATAATACCAAAGAAGTTCTCCAGTGTTGTGAAGGTTCTGAACCCCAGGTCAGGCTTCCCAGCCTGGGGATCTGACAAAGGCACTGGGAATCCCCAGGGAATCTGACCTTGAAGGCCAGCGGGATTTGATCACAGTTCCACAGGACTGAGGAAAACAGAGACTCCAGGCTTGGAGGGCACCAAAAAAAAGAAAAAAACATTGTGTGCCCCAAGACTCAGAAAAAAGGAGCAGTAACCCCAGAGAAGACTGATCCCAAAGTACCTACTAGTGTTGGAAGGTCTCCTATGGAAGCATGGATAGACAAGGGCTCACCACAGGAAGAGGGGAACAGGCAGCAGCAGTCTGGGAAGGTCCCGCTTGGCTTGGGCCCTCTTGGAGGTCACCATTAACTCTACAAACAAGCCCGTAGACCCAAGGCCAAAAATCTACCAAGAAGGGAACTCAACCCCACCCATCAGCAGATAATTGGATTAGAGCTTTACTGAATAAGTCCCTGCCCACCAGAGCAAGACCCAGTTTTTCCCACCGCAGTCTTTTCCATCAGGAAGCTTCCACAAGCTTCTCAGCCTCCTCCATCAGAGAGAAGGCAAAAGAAGTAAGAAGAACCACAGTCCCACAGGAACTAAAACGAAAACCACATTACAGAAAGGTAATCAGCATGAAAAAAGCAGAAACTTATGTCCCAGATGAAAGGACAAGATAAAACCCCAGAAAAAAAACTAAATGAAGTGGAGATAGGCAACACTCCAGAAAAAGAATTCAAAATAGTAATAGTGAAGATGATTCAGGATCCTGGGGAAAGAATAGAGGCAAAGAATGAGAAAATGCTAGAAATGATTACGAAAGACCTAGAAGAACTAAAGAACAAACAAACAGGAATGAATAATACACTAGAAGGAATCCATAACAGAATAACTGAGGCAGAAGAATGGATAAATGACCTGGAGGACAGAATGGTAAAATTACTACTGTAGAACAAAATATAGAAAAAAGAATGAAAAGAAATGAAGACAGCCTACGAGACCTCTGGGACAACATTAAATGCACCAACATTCATATTATAGGGGCCCCAAGAGGAGAAGAGAGAGAGAAATGACTCTGGAAAATATTTGAAGAGATATAGCTGAAAACTTCGCTAACATGGGAAAGTCAACCAAATCCAGGAAGCACAGAGAGTCCTAGCCAGGATAAACCCAAGGAGGAACACACCAAGACTAGCAACCAAACTTACAAAAATTGAAGACAGAGATAAAATATTAAAAGCAACAAGGATGGCTAACAAACACATGAAAAGATGCTCAACATCACTCATCAGAGAAATGCAAATCAAAACCACAAGGAGGTACCATTTCACGCCAGTAAGAATGGCTGCGATCCAAAAGTCTACAAGCAATAAATGCTGGAGAGGGTGTGGAGAAAAGAGAACCCTCTTACACTGTTGGTGGAATGCAAACTAGTACAGCCACTATGGAGAACAGTGTGGAGATTCCTTAAAAAACTGGAAATAGAACTGCTTTATGACCCAGCAATCCCACTGCTGGGCATACACATCGAGGAAACCAGAATTGAAAGAGACACGTGTACCCCAATGTTCATCGCAGCACTGTTTATAATAGCCAGGACATGGAAGCAACCTAGATGTCCATCAGCAGATGAATAGATAAGAAAGCTGTGATACATATACACAATGGAGTATTACTCAGCCATTAAAAAGAATACATTTGAATCAGTTCTAATGAGGTGGATGAAACTGGAACCGATTATACAGAGTGAAGTAAGCCAGAAAGAAAAACACCGATACAGTATGCTGCTTCTGCTAAGTCGCTTCAGTCGTGTCCGACTCTGTGTGACCCCACGGACTGCAGCCCACCAGGCTTCTCTGTCAATGGGATTCTCCAGGCAAGAACACTGGAGTGGGTTGCCACTTCCTCCTCCAACCAATACAGTATACTAACGCATAAATATGGAATTTAGAAAGATGGTCGATAACCCTGTATGTGAGACAGCAAAAGACACACAGATGTATAGAACAGTCTTTTGGACTCTGTGGGAGAGGGAGAGAGTAGGATGATTTGGAAGAATGACATTGAACAGGTATATCATATATGAAACGAATCACCAGTCCAAGTTCGTGCAAGATACAGGATGCTTGGGGCTGGTGCACTGGGATGACCCAGAGGGATGGTATGGGAAGGGAGGTGGGAGGGGGGGTTCAGGATGGGGAACACGTGTACATCCGTGGCAGATTCATGTTGATGTATGGCAAAACCAATACAATATTGTAAAGTAATTAGCCTCCAATTAAAATAAATAAATTTATATAAAAATAATTTCAAAAAAAGGGGAAAATGTCAAATAACATACAATGGAACTCCCATCAGGCTATCAGCTATTTCTCAACAGAAACTCTACAAACCAGAAGGGAATGGTATGATATATTTAAATTGATGAAAGGGAAGAACCTACAACCAAGAATACTCTACCCAGCAAGATCTTCTTCAGATTTTATGGAGAAATCAAAAGCTTTCCAGACAAGCAAAAGTTTAGAGAATTTAGCACCACCAAACCAGCTTTACAACAAATGCTAAAAGAACTTCTCTAGACAGGAAACAAGAGAAGGAAAAGACCTACCTATAGAAAATAAACCCAAAACAATTAGGAAAATGGTAATAAGATCACACATATCTATAATCACCTTAAATGTAAATGAATTAAATACACCAATAAAAAGACATAGACTGTCTGTGCAGATGAAAACTTGTGCATGTATGCATTTCCACTTACCACATCACTGTGCTTGAGCCACCAAATTTTATGTAATTATTTTATATTGTTAGGTTAATCATGTTCCCATTATGGCTTGCAATTGTAATTATCTTTTATTTCTTGTCTGGCTATTAATTATTAAAGCTGAAAAATATCTTTCACTATTGTGATTATGTAATTATTATTCACTCACTACTATTGTATCATGATTGGTCAACAGAAAATTAAAAGAACTCTGTATTACCACAACTATGATTTAATAGAAAAACCTGTAATAACTTTTTAAAATCCAAATGCATATCAGAATTATCTTGGAACTTTTTGAAAAATACAAATGCCCAGGTATTGCTTTTCTTTTGCCAGAGCTCCAGATATGTTTCTAATGGGCAGCCATGTTTAAAAACAACTGTACTATGAGGATATTTTACTTTTATCTAGTTTGTTTCACTTTTTCTATTTCATATTCATTACTGCCAATTCATTTAGTTTATATTTTCCAATTTCTCCACCTCGTCTTCCTTTTTTTTTTTTTTTCATGTTCTTTCTCAAGACTTTATCAAGCATAGTAGAAAAGATTTTGTATACATGGATTTTCCAGGCAAGAGTACTGGAGTGGGGTGCCATTGCCTTCTCCGAAATAATATGCATAATAAATATATTTTAGAAAACATGAAGTTTGCCTAACTAAAAAATTTATGACATTTTGATTTCACTTGATTGACTTACTATAAATAGAACACTAGATTTCTAATTTTTTAAATATAGATATGCAATAAGCAACAAAGGCTAACTGTATAGCACAGGAACTATAGTCAATGTCTTGTAATAACCTATAATGGAAAATAATTTCAAAAATAATATATGTGTATATGTATAACTGAATCACAGATAAAGAATTCTAATTTTTGAAATTCAGCAATGTTTATCTTTCAGACAGTTCTTCTAAACTAAAAGTGATTTCCATGGTGGCTCAGATGGTAAAGCATTTGCCTACAATGTGAGAGAACCAGGTTCAATCCCTGGGTTGGAGAGATTGTCTGGAGAAGGAAATGGCAACCCACTCCAGTACTCTTGCCTGGAAAATCCCATGGATGGAGAAGCATGGTAGGCTACAGTCCATGGGGTTGCAAAGAGTCGAACATGACTGAGTGACTTCACTTTCACTTCACTTTCTAAACTAAAAACTGGAAATACTCTGGAAATCTAATAAGAACATATGAGGTACAAAATTTTTAATATATTTGTATAAGACATAAAAAATGGGAAACTGATAGTAACACAATAATAGTGTGGGACTTTAACACCACACTTACACCAATTGTCAGATTATCCAGACAAAAAATTAAGGAAATGAAAGCCTTAAATGACACCTTATACCACAAGGACCTAATTGATATTTATAGGACATTCCATCTAAAAGCAACAGGATATAAGTCTTTCTCAAATACAAAGGGAACATTGTCCAGGAGAGATCACATCTTGGATCACCAATCAAACTTCAGTAAATTTAATAAAATTGAAATCACATCAAGTATAAAGTATCTTTTTTGACTATAACACTATGAGATTACAAGTCAATTACAGGATAGTAAACTCTAAAAAACAAGCACATACCTGTGGCGGATTCATGTTGATATATGGCGAAACCAATACAATATTGTAAAGTAAAATAAATATATAAATAAAGTTGCTCCAGTGGTAAAAAATAAAAAAGAATACAAAAATAAATAAATAAAAATAAAAAACAAACACATAGACGCTAAACAATATGTTACTAAATAACCAATGGATCACTGAAGAAGTCAAAGAGGAATCAAAAAACACCTAGAGATAAATGACAATGAAAACATGATGATGATGACTCAAACATATGGGGTGCAGCAAAGCAGTTCTAGGAGGGAAGTTTGTAGCAATAGAATCCTACCTCAAGAAACAGAAAAAACATAAAAGAAACCTAACTTTACACCTAAAGTAACTAGCAAAAGAACAAAAAAACAAAGATAGTAGGGGGAAAGAAATCATAAAGATTGGATCAGAAATAAATGAAAAATAAATGAAGAAAAATAAATAAATGAGTGAAAATAAATCAATAAAACCAAAAGCTAATGCTTTGAAAAGATATTAAGAAACAAAATTGATAAACCATTAGTGAGACTCATCAAGAAAAAAAAGGGAAAAGACTCAAATTAATAAAATTAGATATTACAAAGTAGTTACAAGAGACAATGCAGAGACTATAAAACTCTTAGAGGAAAACATAGGCAGAAAACTCTGACATAAATTCGTGGCAAGATCCTCTTTGACCCATCTCCTAGAGTTATGAAAATAAAAGCAAAAATTAGCAAATTGGAATTAATTAAACTTAACAGCTTTTCATAGCAAAGGAAACCATAAAAAGATGAAAAGACAGCCTTCATAATGGGAGAAAATATTTGCAAATAAAGCAACTGGCAAAGGATTAATCTCCAAAATATACAAACAGCTCATGCAGCTCAAGATCAAAAACCACTCACCCAATCAAAAAAATGGGTGGAAAACCTAAATAGACATTTCTCTAAAGAAAACAGATAGATAGCCAACAAACACATGAGAAGATGCTCAACATTACTAATTACCGTGTGTGTATGTTGGTTGTTCAGTCATGTCCAACTCTTTGCAACCTCATGGACTGTAGCCCACCAGGCTCTTCTGTCCATGGAATTCTCCAGGCAAGAATACCAGAGTGGGTTGTCGTTCCCTTCTCCAGTTACTAATAAATACTAATTATTCAGTTCAGTTCAGTCGCTCAGTCGTGTCCGACTCTTTATGACCGCATGAACTGCAGCACGCCAGGCCTCCCTGTCCATCACCAACTCCCGGAGTTCACTCAAACTCACGTCCATCGAGTCAGTGTTGCCATCCAGCCCTCTCGTCCTCTGTCATCCCCTTTTCCTCCTGCCCCCAATCCCTCCCAGCATCAGAGTCTTTTCCAATGAGTCAACTCTTCACAGAGAAATGCAAATCAGTTCTACAATCAGATATCCCTTCACACTAATCAGAATGGACATCATCACAAAATCCACAAACAATAAATGATAGAGGGGGTGGGGCAGAAAGAGAATCCTCTTCCACTGTTGGAAGGAAAGTAACCTGATTCAGCCACTATGGAGAACAGTATGGAGTTTCCTTAAAAAACTAAACATAGAACTATTCTGTGACCCAGCAATCCCACTCCTTGCCATATACTCAGTGAAAATGATTCAAAAAGACACATGCACCCCAATGTTCATTGTAGCACTATTGACAATAGCCAGAACATGGAAACAGCCTAAACATCTATCAACAAAGGAAGGGACAAAGATGTGGTACATATATACAATGGAATATTCAGTTCAGTTCACTCGCTCAGTCGTGTCTGACTCTTTGCCACCCCATGAATCGCCACATGCCAGGCCTCCCTGTCCATTACCAACTCACGGAGTTCACTCAGACTCACATCCATCGAGTCAGTGATATCCAGCCATCTCATCCTCTGTCATCCCTTTCTCCTCCTACCCCCAATCCCTCCCAGCATCAGAGTCTTTTCCAATGAGTCAACTCTTCGCATGAGGTGGCCAAAGTACTGGAGTTTCAACTTCAGCATCATTCCTTCCAAAGAAATCCCAGGGCTGATCTCCTTCAGAATGGACTGGTTGGATCTCCTTGCAGTCCAAGGGACTCTCAAGAGTCTTCTCCAACACCACAGTTCAAAAGCATCAATTCTTCGGCACTCAGCCTTCTTCACACTCCAACTCTCACATCCATACATGACCACAGGAAAAACCATAGCCCTGACTAGGCAGACCTTTGCTGGCAAAGTAATGTCTCTGCTTTTGAATATGCTATCTAGGTTGGTCATAACTTTCCTTCCAAGGAGTAAGCATCTTTTAATTTCATGGCTGCAGTCACCATCTGCAGTGATTTTGGAGCCCAGAAAAATAAAGTCTGACACTGTTTCCACTGTTTCCCTATCTATTTCCCATGAAGTGATGGGACCAGATGCCATGATCTTCATTTTCTGAATGTTGAGCTTTAAGCCCACTTTTTCACTCTCCACTTTCACTTTCATCAAGACGCTTTTTAGTTCCTCTTCACTTTCTGCCATAAGGGTGGTGTCATCTGCATATCTGAGGTTATTGATATTTCTCCCAGCAATCTTGATTCCAGCTTGTGTTTCTTCCAGTCCAGCATTTCTCATGATGTACTCTGCATATAAGTTAAATAAGCAGGGTGACAGTATACAGCCTTGACATACTCCTTTTCCTATTTGGAACCAGTCTGCTGTTCCATGGCCAGTTCTAACTGTTGCTTCCTGACCTGCATACAAATTTCTCAAGAGGCAGATCAGGTGGTCTGGTATTTCCATCTCTTTCAGAATTTTCCACAGTTTATTGTGATCCACACAGTCAAAGGCTTTGGCATAGTCAATAAGGCAGAAGTATATGTTTTTCTAGAACTCTCTTGCTTTTTCGATGATCCAACGGATGTTGGCAATTTGATCACTGGTTCCTCTGCCTCTTCTAAAACCAGCTTGAACATCAGGAAGTTCACGGTTCACATATTGCTGAAGCCTGGCTTGGAGAAATTTTGAGCATTACTTTACTAGCGTGTGAGATGAGTGCAATTGTGCGGTAGTTTGAGCATTCTTTGGCATTGCCTTTCTTTGGGATTGGAATGAAAACTGAACTTTTCCAGTCCTGTGGCCACTGCTGAGTTTCCCAAATTTGCTGGAATATTGAGTGCAGCACTTTCACAGCATCATCTTTCAGGATTTGAAAGAGCTCAACTGGAATTCCATCACCTCCACTAGCTTTGTTTGTAGTAATGCTTTCTAAGGCCCACTTGACTTCACACTCCAAGATGTCTGGCTCTAGGTGAGTGATCACACCATCGTGATTATATGGGTCATAAAGATCTTTTTTGTACAGTTCTTCTGTGCAATCTTGCCATCTCTTCTTAATTTCTTCTGCTTCTGTTAGGTCCATACCATTTCTGTCCTTTATCGAGCCCATCTTTGCATGAAATGTTCCCTTGGTATCTCTAATTTTCTTGAAGAGATCTCTAGTCTTTCCCACTCTTTTGTTTTCCTCTATTTCTTTGCATTGATTGCTGAAGAAGGCTTTCTTATCTCTCTTGCTATTCTTTGGAACTCTGCATTCAGATGCTTATATCTTTCCTTTTCTCCTTTGCTTTTCACTTCTCTTCTTTTCACAGCTATTTGTAAGGCCTCCCCAGACAGCCATTTTGCTTTTTTGCATTTCTTTTCCATGGGGATGGTCTTGATCCCTGTCTCCTGTACAATGTCATGAACCCCATTCCATAGTTATCAGGCACTCTATGTATCAGATCCAGGCCCTTAAATCTATTTCTCACTTCCACTGTATAATCATAAGGGATTTGATTTAGGTCATACCTCTATGGTCTACTGGTTTTCCCTACTTTCTTCAATTTAAGTCTGAATTTGGCAATAAGGAGTTCATGATCTGAGCCACAGTCAGCTCCTGGACGCAGGAGGGCCTAGAGGAGCCCTAGGATACCCCTCGTCCAAGGTAAGGAGCAATGGCTGCGCTTTGCTGGAGTAGCCATGAAGAGATACCCCACGCCCAAGGTAAGAGAAACCCAAGTAAGACAGTTGGTGTTGCAAGAGGGCTTCAGAGGGCAGACACACTGAAACCCTACTCACAGAAAACTAGTCAATCTAATCACACTAGGACCACAGCCTTGTCTAACTCAATGAAACTAAGCCATGCCCATGGGGCAACCCAAGATTGGTGGGTCATGGTGGAGAGATCTGACAGAATGTGGTCCACTGGAGAAGGGAATGCAAACCACTTCAGTATTCTTGCCTTGAGAACCCCATGAACAGTATGAAAATGAAAAATGATAGGATACTGAAAGAGAAACTCCCCAGGTCAGTAGGTGCCCAATATGCTACTGGAGATAGGTGGCGAAATAACTCCAGAAAGAATGAAAGGATAGAGCCAATGCAAAAAGAATACCCAGCTATGGATGTGACTGGTGATAGAAGCAAGGTCCGATGCTGTAAAGAGCAATATTGCATAGGAACCTGGAATGTCAGGTCCATGAATCAAGGCGAATTGGAAGTGGTCAAACAAGAGATGACAAGAGTGAATGTTGACATTCTAGGAATCAGTGAACTGAAATGGACTGGAATGGGTGAATTTAACTCAGATGACCATTATATCTACTATTGTGGGCAGAAATCCCTCAGAAGAAATGGAGTAGCCATCATGGTCAACAAAAGAGTCTGAAATGCAGTACTTGGATGCAATCTCAAAAACAACAGAATGATCTCTGTTCGTTTCCAAGGCAAACCATTCAATATCACAGTAATCCAAGTCTATGCCCCAACCAGTAATGCTGAAGAAGCTGAAGTTGAATGGTACTATGAAGACCTACAAGACCTTTTAGAACTAACACTCAAAAAAGATGTCCTTTTCATTATAGGGGACTGGAATGCAAAAGTAGGAAATCAAGAAACTTCTGGAGTAACAGGCAAATTTGGCCTTGGAATACGGAATGAAGCAGGGCAAAGACTAATAGAGTTTTGCCAAGAAAATGCACTGGTCATAACAAACACCCTCTTCCAACAACACAAAAGAAGACTCTACACATGGACATCACCAGATGTTCAAAACCGAAATCAGATTGATTATATTCTTTGCAGCCAAAGATGGAGAAGCTCTATACAGTCGACCAAAACAATGGAATATTATTTAGCCAAAAATAGAAACAAAATTGGGTTATTTGTACAGAGGTGGATAGACCTAGACACTGTCATACAGAGTGAAGTAAGTCCAAAAGAGAAAACAGTTAACTAATATATATGTAATCTAAGAACATTGGTATAAACATATTATCTACAAAACAGAAATAGAGACACAGATATAGAAGATAAATGCAAGAGTAATAATGGGGTAAGGAGGGTGGGATGAATTTGGAGATTGGGATTTACATATGCAAATCCCTATATGTAAATCCCTATGTAAATACACTATTGATACCATGTATAACATAGGTAATTAACAAGAACCTACTATGTAGCACAGGGAACTCTGCTCTGTGGTGACCTATATGTGAAGGAAATCCAAAAAAGAGGGGATATGTATATATATAAATATAGCTGATGCACTTTGCTGTAGAGTAGAAACTAACACAGCATTGTAAAGAAACTATACTCCAATAAAAATTTTTTAAAAGAAAAAAAAAACTATAGGAAAGTAAAATACCACTACTAAAGACAAGTATATAGTAATGGCTAGTGGCTGTGGATCTACCATTTAAATAAGAAAGTATAAAGATTAGGAGATACAACACTGTAAAATGAAGTAAAACTACAATAAACAGTAAAAGGATAAACATCAAAAGGTAAATATGACATCAGAATAAAACAGGTGGATAGGAATAAAAAGTGTACATCTTTTAGAATATGTTTGAAATTAAACTTTGACTATCAGCTTAAAAATAAGCATATATAATTATACATCAACATATATAAACCACATGGAAAACACAAATCAAATTATTTGTGGTATCTTAAATAAAACGAATGAATATAACAAAACAGAAACAGACTCACAGATAAAGGAACAAACTATAAGTTTCTCTCTATATATATATAAGTTTATAAGTTTATGGTATATAAGATGGTCACAATAGCATAAGAGACAAATGTAAAGAACAGACTTTTGGACTATGTTGGAAAAGGCAAGGGTGGGATGATATGAGAGAATAGCACTGAAAATTATAAATTGCCATATGTAAAATAGATGGCCAGTGCAAGTTCGATGCATAAAGCAGAGCACTCAAAGTTGGTGCTCTGGGACAACCCAGGGGGATGGGGTGGAGAGGGAAATGGGAAGGGGGTTCAGGATGGTGGGACACATGTACACCCATGGCTGCATGTCAATGTATGGCAAAATTCACCACAACAGTGTAAAGTAATTATCCTCCAATCACAATAAATAAACTAATTTTAAAATTTTTTAAATAATAAAAACAAATGAATGAATATAACAAAATAGAAACAGACTCACAGATATAAGAACAAACTAATGGTTTCCAGTGGGGAGAAGGAAGGTAGGAGAGCCAAGATAGGGTAGGGGATTAACAAGTACACACTATTATGTACAGAATAAGTAACAAGGATATATTGTAGAGTACAGAGAATGTAGGCAATATTTTATAATAACTTTAAGTGGAGTATAATCTATAAAAATATTTAATCACTGTGCTTTACATCTGAAAGTAACATAATATGATAAATCAGCTATATTTCATTAAAAACATACAAATATGGTAAAAATAAAAATATAAATATACTAGCAATCAAAAGAAAGTCATAATTTTCTGATAGAAAATCAGAAAGTCAAATTTTAAGACAAAATGCATATATACAGATGGTCATTGCTTAATGATTAAAATTTTCAATCAATAAGGATCATGTGTACCAAAAAAATAGCTTCAACAGATATAAAAATTAATAGAGTGGCAGTAAATGTATAAATTTACAATCATACAAGGAGGTTTCAGCATTCTTCTCTCATTTATTAGTAGTCAGACAAAAATTAAAGCTTGATTTGATGCATATTTACAGTGTCAAACATCTAACAATAAAAAAATATATTATCCTCAAGGTCCACTGACCATTATAAAAACTGCATCAACAAGTAAGTAAAGTTTCAACTCAAATAAAATAGGTCTCAACAAATTTCAAATTATCCATATCCCACAGAGCATGTTCTCTGGCCAAAATTGTTAAAAGTCAAATGTTAAAATAAATTAAGCCTCTTATGAATGGACATGAGTTTGAGTAGGCTCCAGGAGTTGGTGATGGTCAGGGAACCCTGGCATGCTGCAGTCCAGCAGGTCACAAAGAGTTGGACACAACTGAGTGATTGAACTGAACTGAACTGGTATGACCTAAGTCAAATCTCTTATGATTACACAGTGGAAGTGACAAAGGGATTCAAGGAATCAGATCTAATAGACAGAGTGCCTGAAGAGCTATGGATGAAGGTTCATAACATTGTACAGGAGCCTGTAATCAAAACCATCCCCAAGAAAAAGAAATGCAAAAAGGCAAAATGGTAATCTGAGGAGGCTTTACAAGTAACTAAGAAAAGAAGTGAAAGGCAAAGGAGAAAAGGAGCAATATACCCATCTGAATAAAGTTCCAAAGAAGAGCAAGGAGAGAAAAGAAAGCCTTCCTAAGTGAACAATGCAAAGAAATCAAGGAAAACAATAGAATGGGAAAGACTAGAGATCTCTTCAAGAAAATTAGAGATACTAAGGGAACACTTCATGCAAAGATGGGCACAAAAACAGGACAGAAACAGTATGGACCTAACAAAAGCAGAAGATATTAAGAAGAGGTGGCAAGAATACACAGAAAAACCATACAAAAAAAATCTTCATGACCCAGATAACCACAATGATGTTATCACTCAGTTAGAGCCAGATATCCTGGACTGCGAAACCAAGTGGGCCTCAGGAAGCAAAACTACAAACAAAGCTAGTGGAGGTGATGGAATTTCAGCTGAACTATTTCAAATCCTAAAAGATGATGCTATTAAATTGCTGCACTATATATGCCAGCAAATTGGGAAAAGTCAGCAGTGGCCACAGGACTGGAAAAGGTCACTTTTCGTTCCAATTCCAAAGAAAGGCAATGCCAAAGAATGCTCAAACTACCGCACAATTGGACTCTCTTCACACGCTAGCAAAGTAATGCTCAAAATTCTCCAAGCCAGGCTTCAAACATACATGAAGTGAGAACATCCAGATGTTCAAGCTGGATTAAGAAAAGGCAGAGAAATCAGAGATCAAATTGCCAACATCCCTTGGATCATAGAAAAAGCAAGAGAGTTCCAGAAAAACACCTATTTCTGCTTTATTGACTACACCAAAGCCTTTGACTGTGTGGATCACAACAAACTAGAAAATTCTTAACAATCTGGGAATATCAGACCACCTTACCTGCATCCTGAGAAATCTGTATGCAGTTCAAGAAGCAACAGTTAGAACCAGACACGGAACAAATGACGGGTCAAAATTTGGGAAGGAGTCATTAAGGCTGTATATTGTCAACCTTCTTATTTAACTTATATGCAGGGTACATCATGCAAAATGCCTCTCTGGATGAAGCACAAGCTGGAATCAAGAATGCCAGGAGAAATATCAATAACCTCAGATATGCAGATGACACCACCCTTATGGCAGAAAGCAAAGAGGAACTAAAGAGCCTCTTGATGAGAGTGAAAAAGCTGGCTTAAAACTCAACATTCAAAAAACGAAGATCATGGCATCCGGTCCCATCACTTCATGGCAAATTAGATGGGAAACAATGGAAATAGTGACAGACTTTATTTTCTTGAGGTCTAAAATCACTGCAGATGGTGAATGCAGCCATGAAATTAAAAGATACTTGCTCCTTGGAAGAAAAGCTATGACTAACCTATCAGATCAGATCAGATCAGTCACTCAGTCGTGTCCGACTTTGTGACCCCATGAATCGCAGCACACCAGGCCTCACTGTCCATCACCAACTCCTGGAGTTCATTCAGACTCACGTCCATCGAGTCAGTGATGCCAGCCAGCCATCTCATCCTCTGTCGTCCCTTTCTCCTCTTGCCCCCAATCCCTCCCAGCATCAGAGTCTTTTCCAATGAGTCAACTCTTCGCATGAGGTGGCCAAAGTACTGGAGTTTCAGCTTTAGCATCAGTCCTTCCAAAGAAATCCCAGGGCTGATCTCCTTCAGAATGGACCGGTTGGATCTCCTTGCAGTCCAAGGGACTCTCAAGAGTCTTCTCCAACACCACAGTTCAAAAGCATCAATTCTTCGGCCCTCAGCCATCTTCACAGTCCAACTCTCACATCCATACATGACCACTGGAAAAACCATAGCCTTGACTAGACGATCCTTTGCTGGCAAAGTAATGTCTCTGCTTTTGAATATGCTCTCTAGGTGGGTCATAACTTTCCTTCCAAGGAGTAAGCATCTTTTAATTTCATGGCTGCAGTCACCATCTGCAGTGATTTTGGAGCCCATAAAAATAAAGCCTGACACTGTTTCCACTGTTTCCCTATCTATTTCCCATGAAGTGGTGGGACCGGATGCCATGATCTTCGTTTTCTGAATGTTGAGCTTTAAGCCCACTTTTTCACTCTCCACTTTCAGTTTCATCAAGAGGCTTTTGAGTTCCTCTTCACTTTCTGCCATAAGGGTGGTGTCATCTGCATATCTGAGGTTATATGTATTTCTCCTGGCAATCTTGATTCCAGCTTGTGCTTCTTCCAGTCCCGCGTTTCTCATGATTTACTCTGCATAGAAGTTAAATAAGCAGGGTGACAATATACAGCCTTGATGTACTCCTTTTCCTAT
The DNA here is from genome assembly GCF_032452875.1 of Bos javanicus. Classification (NCBI taxonomy): domain Eukaryota; kingdom Metazoa; phylum Chordata; class Mammalia; order Artiodactyla; family Bovidae; genus Bos; species Bos javanicus. Next base: position 18,861,342 of record NC_083882.1, on the reverse strand, counting down.
TTGGAACCAGTCTGTTGTTCCATGGCCAGTTCTAACTGTTGCTTCCTGACCTGCATACAAATTTCTCAAGAGGCAGATCAGGTGGTCTGGTATTCCCATCTCTTTCAGAATTTTCCACAATTTATTGTGATCCACACAGTCAAAGGCTTTGGCATGGTCAGTAAAGCAGAAATATATGTTTTTCTGGAACTCTCTTGCTTTTTCCATGATCCAGCAGATGTTGGCAATTTGATCTCTGGTTCCTCTGCCTCTTCTAAAATCAGCTTGAACATCAGGAAGTTCACGGTTCACATATCGCTGAAGCCTGGCTTGGAGAAATTTTGAGCATTACTTTACTAGCGTGTGAGATGAGTGCAATTGTGCGGTAGTTTGAGCATTCTTTGGCATTGCCTTTCTTTGGGATTGGAATGAAAACTGAACTTTTCCAGTCCTGTGGCCACTGCTGAGTTTTCCAAATTTGCTGGCATATTGAGTGCAGCACTTTCACAGCATCATCTTTCAGGATTTGGAATAGCTCAACTGGAACTCTATCACCTCCAGTAGCTTTTTTCAAGAGATGGCAAGAATACACAGAAGAACTGTTCAAAGAAGATCTTCACGACCCAGATAATCATGATGTTGTGATCACTGACCTAGAGCCAGACATCCTGGAATGTGAAGTCAAGTGGGCCTTAGAAAGCATCACTATGAACAAAGCTAGTGGAGGTGATAGAATTCCAGTTGACTAACCTATACAGTATATTAAAAATCAGAGACATTACTTGCCAGCAAATGTCCATTTAGTCAAAGCTATGGTTTTTCTAGTAGTCATGTGTGTATGTGAGAGTTGTACCATAAAGAAGACTGAGCTTTGAAGAACTGATATTTTTGAACTGTGGTATTGGAGAAGACTCTTGAGAGTCCCTTAGACTTCAAGGAGATTAAACCAGTCAATCCTAAGGGAAATCAACACTGAATATTCACTGGAAGGACTGATGCTGTACCTGAAGCTCCAATACTTCGGCCACCTGATGTGAAGAGTCAACTCATTGGAAAAGACCCTGATGGCGGGAAAGATTGAAGGCAGGAGGAGAAGGAGACAACAGAGGATGAGATGGCTGGGTGGCATCACTCACCTAATGGACATGAGTTTGAGCAAACTCCAGAAGATGGTGAAGGACAGGGAAGCCTGGCATGCTGCTGTCCACGGTTCGCAAAGAGTCAGACGTGACTGAGCGACTGTATAGCAGCAATAATGATTGAAAATTAGAATATTTATAAATAATGAGTGAGTCAAAGGAGAAATAATGGAAATTAAAATATATTTAGAATTTAAAAAAATAATAATATATATTAAACCTTTGGAATACTAAAATATGAAAAAATTATAGTTTTGTATATTTATGAGAAAAAGGCAAAACATTTTAAAGTTGAATGTCTATCTCAGAAAACAGTTTTAAACAGTACATATTTTTCTAAATGAGACATTCTGGTATCTATTAAGCATATGTCCTGGTGATTTCTGAAATATCTGATTAGAGTCTCACAGAAATGGACAAATCAACAAACTATATTTTAATAAATATCCTTTTCTTTCAAGGAAAAACAACATGGAAAAGGCCCAAGGAAAGTAAAGAGAAATAAATAAAAAATGTAAGAGCTGACACAAACAATAAAGGAAATACAGATACAATATAGAGAACCAACAAAACCAAAAGATACTTCTCTGAGAAGTTAAACTTCTTAAGTCAGAAAGAGAAAGACAAATACTGTGTATTAACACATATATATGGAATTTAGATGGAGAAGGCAATGGCAATCCACTCCAGTATTCTTGCCTGGAGAATCCCATGGATGGAGGAGCCTGGTAGGCTACAGTCCTTGGGGTGCTGAGTCAGACACGACTGAACGACTTCACTTTCACTTTTCACTTTCATGCATTGGAAAAGGAAATGGCAACCCACTCCAGTATTCTTGCCTGGAGAATCCCAGGGATGGGGGAGCCTGGTGGGCTGCCAGTCTATGGGGTCGCACAGAGTCGGACACGACTAAAGCGACTTAGCAGCAGCAGCAGCATGGAATTTAGAAAGGCAATACCAACAATCCTACATGCAGGACTGCAAAGGAGACACAGATGTAAAAAACAGACTTTTGGGCTCCGTGGGAGAAGGCGAGGGTGGAATGAGTTGAGAGAATGTGATTGTAACGTGTATATTACCATATGTAAAACAGATGACCAAGTGCAAGTTTGATATATGAAGCAGGATACCCAAAGCCATCGCTCAGGGACAAGCCAGAGGGATAGGGTGGGGAGGGAGATGGATAGGGGTTCAGGATGGTGCGGGACACATGAATATCTGTGACCAATTCATGTTGATGTTGGCAAAAACCATCACAATATCATAATTATTCTCCAATTAAAATAAATTAATTAGTAAATAAATAAAAGTTAAACTTCTGGTTAGACTAAGTAAGTAAAAAAGAGTGAAGGCACAAATATATAATAGCAAAAATGAAGAGAAAGTTATGCTACAAATAGAGCAGAAAATTTAAAAGATAACATAAACTTCAGCTTTAAAACATATAAAATTGACAAATATCTAGGAAAAAAGAAACTTACCACAAGTGACTCATGAAGAAATAAAAAGCCCACAATCATTAAAGAAGCTGCATTAATACTTAATGATCTTCCCACGAAGAAAGATAAATAGAATTTCAATACCTTAAACCTCTCCTAGGGGAAAAAAATGAATATCCTGCAATTCAAATATATAAGAATATATAATCTTGCTACCAAAATCAGACAAGTACAAGAAAAAGGATAGGTCAACCTCTCTTCTAAACATGTATTCTTTAAAAAATAGTACAAAGTGAATCCCACACTGTATATAAAAGATAAACATTATAATGGTTAATTGTATGTGTCAAATTGACTAGGATAAGGGATCCCAGAAAGGTGGTGAAACATTATTTCTAGATGTGTCTGTGAAGGTGTTTCTGGAGGAGATTAGCATCTGATTCAGCAGAGTGAGTGAAGAGACTCACCCTTCACAATGTGGGCAGTCATCATCCAATCCACTGAGGGCCCATATGGAACTAAAAGGTGAAGGAAAAGCCAATTTTCTCTTTCCTTCTCTTTTTGAGCTGGGATGTCTGTCTTTCTTGGCCCTCTGAATTTCGAGTTCCTAGTTCTTGGACCTCTAGACTCCAAGCTTTACACCATTGACTCCCCTGATTCACAGGCCTTTGTAAACTGAATTACATCACCAACTTTTCTGCTTTTCCAGCTTGCAGACAGCAGATTCCAGGATTCTTGAGCCTTCATTGGCCTCTGTGAGCCAATTTCTACAATAAATCTCCCCCATATCTATCAATCTATCTACCTATGTGTAATCTATTGGCTCTATTTCTCTGGAGAACCTTGACTAGTCCATGCATCATGACTAGTTATAGGCTATTCCAGGAATGAAATTTAAATTTAACAACTAATAAAACAATTCACCATATTAACAGATTAAAAGTAAAAAATATTTCATCATCTCAATGGAGAAAAGTCATTCAGTGAAATTCAACACTCATTCATAAATATGAAAAAAGGGAAAAATTGAAGAAAATTTTAACATGTCAAGACTACCTACCAAAAACATATAGAAAACATACTAAATTAAGAAACATTAGTTGGCCATATACATAAAATCAGGAGCAACATACATAGCCATGAGTATCATCCTATTTCACTACAGTAATAAAATGGGGAGACATTGTAATGACACAGAATGTCAGTTTGTCAAATTAAACTCACAAAAATGAGACCTTACATAGTATCAAATTTTATTATTAATTCAAAGAATAAAGGTAGCCACAAGAAGCAGGTAGATCATGGATAATTTTGACCCTGTTATCACAGCCTCCCAGTTCTTTCCTCACTATATTATGGCATAAATCCCTCTGGTCCAGATTTAGGCTGAGTTCTCTCATGATGTATGCTGGACATCACTTACATAAAGGGCGGTGATTCCTACTGTGCAACATCTCTATTTGTACACCAAAAATTACATAGCTAATACTAACATTTCCCACTGAGCCATACCCTATAACTCTATGAATAACTGGCTTGTTTACCATGAACCAAAGGCATATCCTGCTAAAAGCAGTTCACGTATAAGGACTCTTCAAAATGTTTACAAAGAGATTTGACCAGGTCATATCATTCTTTTCTTTTCCTCTCTTCCCTGAATAGTCTGTGTTACAGATTAGCTGCTAACGCTTCCTTTTGCAGTTGTAAAAGGTACAAAATGGGGTGGGGGGCGATGGAGATTGTCCATGTAAATTACAATTATGAAGGTAGAGACATTTTATCATTTTGTTAAATTCCTAGAATATAACCTGGAATAGACTCTAGCACCCTGTAGATACAGAGTAAATACTGTTGAATGAAAGAAATGAATTGACTATTAATAAATCAATGCTTTCTACTTAATTTATTATTTATAAGTTACTGTTAAATTCAATATATCAGTTTTCCCAAATTAATCTATAGCTTCAATGTAACTCTAATCAATATGTTAATATTTGTTTTATTTTTGCTTTGTTTTATGGGTGCTAATCAGTTCAGTTCAGTTCAGTTGCTCGGTCGTGTCTGACTCTTTGTGACCCCATGGAATTCTGCACACCAGGCCTCCCTGTCCACCAACTCCTGGAGTTACTCAGACTCATGTCCATTGAGTCGGTGATGCCATCCAACCTTCTCATCCTCTGTCGTCCCCTTCTCCTCCCTCCTTCAATCTTTCCCAGATAAAATTAAGGTCTTTTCTTTTCTTTTTTTTTAATTTTATTTTATTTAACTTTACAATATTGTATTGGTTTTGCCATATATCAAAATGAATCTGCCACAGGTATACATGTGTTCCCCATCCTGAACCCTCCTCCCTCGTCCCTCCCCATACCATCCCTCTGGGTCGTCCCAGTGCACCAGCCCCAAGCATCCAGTATCATGCATCGAAACTGGACTGGCGACTCGTTTCATATAGGATATTATACATGTTTCAATGCCATTCTCCCAAATCATCCCACCCTCTCCCTCTCCCACAGAGTCCAAAAGACTGTTCTGTACATCAGTGTCTCTTTTGCTATCTCGTATACAGGATTATTGTTACCATTTTTCTAAATTCCATATATATGCATTAGTATACTGTATTGGTGTTTTTCTTTCTGGCTTATTTCACTCTGTATAATAGGCTCCAGTTTTATCCACCTCATTATAAATGGTTCAAATGTATTCTTTTTAATGGCTGAGTAATACTCCATTGTGTATATGTACCACTGCTTTCTTATCCATTCGTCTGCTGATGGACATCTAGGTTGCTTCCATGTCCTGGCTATTATAAACAGTGCTGCGATGAACATTGGGGTACACGTGTCTCTTTCCCTTCTGGTTTCCTCAGTGTGTATGCCCAGCAGTGGGATTGCTGGATCATAAGGCAGTTCTATTTCCAGTTTTTTAAGGAATCTCCACACTGTTCTCCATAGTGGCTGTACTAGTTTGCATTCCCACCAACAGTGTAAGAGGGTTCCCTTTCTCCACACCCTCTCCAGCATTTATTGCTTGTAGACTTTTGGATTGCAGCCATTCTGACTGGCGTGAAATGGTACTTCATAGTGGTTTTGATTTGCATTTCTCTGATAATGAGTGATGTTGAGCATCTTTTCATGTGTTTGTTAGCCATCTGTATGTCTTCTTTGGAGAAATGTCTATTTAGTTCTTTGGCCCATTTTTTGATTGGGTCATTTATTTTTCTGGAGTTGAGCTGTAGGAGTTGCTTGTATATTTTTGAGATTAGTTGTTTGTCAGTTGCTTCATTTGCTATTATTTTCTCCCATTCTGAAGGCTGCCTTTTCACCTTGCTAATAGTTTCCTTTGTTGTGCAAAAGCTTTTAAGTTTAATTAGGTCCCAATTTTTATTTTTGCTTTTATTTCCAATATTCTGGGAGGTGGGTCATAGAGAATCCTGCTGTGATGTATGTCGGAGAGTGTTTTGCCTATGTTCTCCTCTAGGAGTTTTATAGTTTCTGGTCTAACATTTAGATCTTTAATCCATTTTGAGTTTATTTTTGCATATGGTGTTAGAAAGTGCTCTAGTTTCATTCTTCTACAAGTGGTTGACCAGTTTTTCCAGCACCACTTGTTAAAGAGATTATGAGTCAGCTCTTCACATCAGGTGGCCAAAGTACTGGAGTTTCAGCTTCAACATCAGTCCTTCCAAAGAATACCCAGGACTGGTCTCCTTTAGGATGGACTGGTTGAATCTCTTTGCAGTCCAAGGGACTCTCAAGAGTCTTCCCCAACACCACAGTTCAAAAGCATCAGTTCTTCACTTTCTTTATAGTCCAACTCTCACATCCATAAATGACTACTGGAAAAACCATAGCTTTGACTAGACGGACCTTTGTTGACAAAGTAGTGTCTCTGCTTTTGAATATGCTGTCTAGGTTGGTCATAGCTTTTCTTCCAAGGAGCAAGCGTCTTTTAATTTCATGGCTGCAGTCACCATCTCCAGTCGATGCTAATAATCCAAATGTAAAACATACAAGAAACAAAAGTCCAAAACAGTCCTGAGAAAGGAGGAGGAAAACACACTGTATGAAAATGTCAGAAGTTATTGTAAAGTTATAGTAATAGAATCATTATGGCATTGGTGCTTGAACAGACAAACAGACCAATGGACAAAGCAGAAAGCTCAGAAAGACAACCATTCATATACAGCAACTTAATGAAAGAGGTGGCCCTGCCAAGTTAGCAGCAAAAGAGGGACTATTTTAAAACTGGCATTCCTACAATTGGTTATCCATATAGAAAAGTTAAGTCTGATTCCTTCTTCCTTCCATAATACAAAATTTAGTTTTAGGTAGATTATAAACCTAAGTATGAAATACAAAACTTCAAAATTTTTAGCTTCAAACAGAGAAGAATGTCTCTATGAAGTTAGGCAAGACATAAAAATCACAAAGAAAATGATTGCTGTATTGCACTATGACAAAGGTGAAAGTTTTGTTAAGAAAAGACGCTACTTAAAAACCAAAAAAATAAGACAAGCAACACACTAGGGGGATAAAAGAGTTGCAACAAATGTAACCAATATAGGGTTAGTATCCTGAATCTATAGCAAGTTGATGTGTATCAATAAGCCATAGTTCAATTGAAAAAATGAAGTCTGTCATAAAATAAGTCAACATTGTCAGTAATAAGGAAAATACAAGTTTTAACAGCAATAGAAGGCAATTTTACACCATCAGAAAGCAAAAATTTAACTCTAATAGTATCAATTTTGGTAAAAATGAAGGATAATGGGAACCCTCATACATTGTTGAGTGAGACTACAATTGAATCTAATCCCTTTGTAAAATAGTTTAATTGTGTGCATATGTGCCAACTCTTTGCAACCCCATGGACTTTAGCCCACCAGGCTCTTCTGTCCATGGAATTTTCCAGGCAAGAATACTGGAGTGGGTTGCCATTTCCTACTCCAGAGGATCTTCCCAACCCAGGGATCGAATCTGTGTCTTTTGAGCCTTCTGCATTGGCAGGTGGATTCTTTTACCACTGTGCCAACTAAGATGCATATTATCTTTAAATCTGGAAAGACTATGAACCACAATTATATCTTTAGAAACATATCCTAAACACACTTGCACATGTGCACCAGAAGACATAGCAATAACATATATAAAAAGCAATTAAATGAAAGCAACTCAAATGTATATATCCCCAAGAGAATAGATAAGTTGTGCCAAAGTAACACTACAGACTATTCTTCAGCCGTGAAGTATAATAAATAAACTACAGCTACATCAATATAAGTGAATATCAAAAGCAAAATAGTGAAGAAATGGTGAGTCACAGAAAAACACATATGGAATGATATCATCTATCTAAATGGCAAGATAGAATAAATGATAAATAAGAATGATATTTACATCAGGAACTTCTGAGGATGAACTACTGGCAGGAATCATGGAAGATATGATAAGGAAGTGACATTTGGACTGGACCTCAAACAATTGAGTTTCTAGAAAGAGAAAGAGGGTATCAAGTGCATGTAATTTCCCCCATTCTTCAGGGCACAATGTAACTGAAAAATAAGACATATGATGGGAAATCGTAGGAGCAAAGATGAGGCTAGACTTGGGTTGAGCTAAGGAGCCAGTTGGCCCTAGCCTCCTCCATTCAAACACACAATCGGGAAAGTCATATTGTTCATAACCTAAAGGGCTCCCTGTTCTTTTCTGCCCCCTTGATCAGTATCCTGTCCTGAGAGCCACACTGTCTCACCTCTACCCAGTCCTTGCTGTGCTCCTCTTCCAACTCTACTTCTATTTCCATCACTTGAAAATAACAGCAACCAATGATGAGTTATGATGCACAACATCACTTCAAAATGCCTGAGAAATAACCAGCAATCTGTTTAGATAAAGACTGCATTGGTCCAGAGCATTCAGCAAACAAACCCCTAAAACCTTCAGTCTACAAAGAGAAGGCCTTTGTGGGTGCCCTGAGGCATATCCCTTGATAGAAGACTCCCACACCCAATTTTAGGCACAGCCCCATAAGTAAATTCTGTGCTCTCCATCTATGCCCATTCCACATATTTATTGACTGTCTGAAGCCAACAAGAGTTGGGTCTTCAAGGGGCCGGGTAGTCAGTCTCATTACACTGCTATTCCTTCATCCCAATGGCAGTTTTCAATGGTAATAGCCAAGTGTTCTTACACAGGATCCAGAAGTGATTAGCTACTTATTTTCATTTTGCAGAACAACTATTCAGTGCTCACTCAAGCACTAATGCTTTTTTAAACCAAATGGTAACTATATTTATTAAAACACTCTTAATTTTGTTGAAATAGTTTATTGTTCAAAGTGATGTTTGATATGTACACAAAAATCATTGGCAGACTATCAACTGTACTTTTTAAAAATTACTTTCTCATCCGTTTCCCTACAAATTACTGTTAATACATTTAAAAACAAGAGCAGAGAAAATGTTTTGTGCAATATGACTTGAAAGAGGATCTTTACATGTTACCAGGAAACTTAAGGGGGTAGAAGGTCCTTATCTTTCCTTTCTATCTCTGTTTTTCATCTAGAAGGTTTTACAGCAAGTAGAACTCATCTAAACAGGAATATGGAGGTCACTGTTTGTAAGAAAGGTAATATTACTAAGCTCTGATCAAAAGTAGTGATGATGTGCAGAAGCTTTTAAGTTTAATTAGGTCCCATTTGTTTATTTTTGCTTTTATTTCCAATGTTCTGGGAGGTGGGTCATAGAGGATCCTGCTGTGATGTATGTCAGAGAGTGTTTTGCCTATGTTCTCCTCTAGGAGTTTTATAGTTTCTGGTCTTACGTTGAGATCTTTAATCCATTTTGAGTTTATTTTTGTGTATGGTCTTAGAAAGCATTCTAGTTTCATTCTTTTACAAGTGGTTGACCAGTTTTCCCAGCACCACTTGTTAAAGAGATTGTCTTTAATCCATTGTATATTCTTGCCTCCTTTGTCAAAGATAAGGTGTCCATATGTGCGTGGATTTATCTCTGGGCTTTCTATTTTGTTCCATTGATCAATATTTCTGTCTTTGTGCCAGTACCATACTGTCTTGATAACTGTGGCTTTGTAATAGAGCCTGAAGTCAGGTAGGTTGATTCCTCCAGTTCCATTCTTCTTTCTCAAGATAGTTTTGGCTATTCGAGGTTTTTTGTATTTCCATACAAATTGTGAAATTATTTGTTCTAGCTCTGTGAAGAATACCGTTGGTAGCTTGATAGGGATTGCATTGAATCTATAAATTGCTTTGGAAACTATTAGCAAGGTGAAAAGGCAGCCTTCAGAATGGGAGAAAATAATAGCAAATGAAGCAACTGACAAACAACTAATCTCAAAAACATACAAGCAACTCCTACAGCTCAACTCCAGAAAAATAAATGACCCAATCAAAAAATGGGCCAAAGAACTAAATAGACATTTCTCCAAAGAAGACATACAGATGGCTAACAAACACATGAAAAGATGCTCAACATCACTCATTATCAGAGGAATGCAAATCAAAACCACTATGAGGTACCATTTCACACCAGTCAGAATGGCTGCAATCCAAAAGTCTACAAGCAATAAATGCTGGAGAGGGTGTGGAGAAAAGGGAACCCTCTTACACTGTTGGTGGGAATGCAAACTAGTACAGCCACTATGGAGAACAGTGTGGAGATTCCTTAAAAAACTGGAAATAGAACTGCCTTATGATCCAGCAATCCCACTGCTGGGCATACACACTGAGGAAACCAGAAGGAAAGAGACACGTGTACCCCAATGTTCATCGCAGCACTGTTTATAATAGCCAGGACATGGAAGCAACCTAGATGTCCATCAGCAGACGAATGGATAAGAAAGCAGTGGTACATATACACAATGGAGTATTACTCAGCCATTAAAAAGAATACATTTGAACCATTTATAATGAGATGGATGAAACTGGAGCCTATTATACAGAGTGAAGTAAGCCAGAAAGAAAAATACCAATACAGTATACTAATGCATATATATGGAATTTAGAAAGATGGTAACAATAACCCTGTGTATGAGACAGTAAAAGAGACACTGATGTATAGATCAGTCTTATGGACTCTGTGGGAGAGGGAGAGGGTGGGGAGATTTGGGAGAATGGCATTGAAACATGTATACTATCATGTATGAAACGAGTCACCAGTCCAGGTTTGATGCACGATACTGGATGCTTGGGGCTCGTGCACTGGGATGGCCCAGAGGGAGGGTATGGGGAGGGACGAGGGAGGAGGGTTCAGGATGGGGAACACAGATATACCTGTGGCGGATTCATTTTGATATTTGGCAAAACTAATACAATATTGTAAAGTTTAAAAATAAAATAAAGTTAAAAAAATTAAATTAAAAAAAAAAGTAGTGATGATGAATTTTAGCTGGTCCTACCATATTTTTTAATTGAAGGATAATTGTTTTATAAAATTTTGCTGTTTTCTGTCAAACCTCATCATGAATCAGCCATCGGTATACATATATCCCCTCCCTTTTGAACCTCCCTCCCATCTCCCACCCCATCCCACCCTTGTAGATTGATACAGAGCCCCTGTCAGAGTTTCCTGAGCCATACAGCAAACTCCCATTGGCTAGCTATTTTACCTATGGTAATGTAAGTTTCCATGTTACTCCTTCAATATATCTCACCCTCTCATCCCCTCTCCCCATGTCCATAAGTCTATTCTCTATGTCTGTTTCTCCACTGCTGCCCTGTAAATAAATTCTTCAGAACCATTTTACTAGATTCCGTATATATGTGTTAGAATACAATATTTATCTTTCTCATTCTGACTTACTTCACTCTGTATAATAGGCTCTAGGTTCATCCACTTCATTAGAACTGACTCAAATGTGCTCCTTTTTATGGCTGATAATATTTCATTATGTATCTGTACCACAACTTCTTTATCCATTCATCTGTCAATGGACATCTAGGTGGCTTCCATGTTCTAGCTATTGTAAATAGTGCTGCAATGAAAAATGGAATACTTGTGTCTCTTTCAGTTTTGGTTTCCTCAGGGTACCTGCCTAGGAGTGGGATTACTGGGTCATATGGTGGTTTTATTCATAGTTTTTTAAGGAATCTCCAAACCGTCTTCCATAGTGGCTGTATCAACTTACATTCTCACCAGCAGTGCAAGAGCGTTCCCTTTTCTCCACACCCTCTCCAGCATTTATTGTTTGTAGACTTTTTGATGATGGCCATTCTGACCAATGTGAGGTGATATCTCATTGCAGTTTTCATTTGCATTTCTCTAATAATGAGCAGTGTTGAGCATCTTTTCATGAGTTTGTTAGCCATCTGTATGTCTTCTTTGGAGAAATGTCTGTTTAGGTCTTTTCCCCACTTTTTGATTGGGTTGAGGGCCATAACTCCTGCATCCTGCAGTGGAGGCAGTCCATGTCCCTGCATACTTGGTGCTGCCAGGGTCCCCACAAGCCAAGAAGCTGCGCCACCTTCAAACTCAATGCTCACTAGGACAGAGCTGCCACAGGCAAAAAACGTCTTGCATCTATGCATTCAGGGTTGCTTCGGTCGTGTCTGACTCTTTGTGACCTTGTGGACCGTAGCCTGCCAGGCTTCTCTGTCAGTGGGGTTCTCCAAGCAATAATACTGGGGTGTATTGGCCAATACTGGTTTCCATACCTTTCTAGATCCCCATATTTCCTGCTGCCCTAGCTGCCAACTCCCCTGAGTACCTGGTGCTGCCAGAACCCCTGCAATTCAAGCAGCTGCACCACCTCCACACCTGGCCCTCACAGGGGCAAACCCAAGTCTTCCAGGGCAGCCTCAGGAGCAAACCCCAGTGGACGACCCACATGCCGAGGTGGAAATAAAACCACAGTTGAAACCCAGGGGCAGAGTGGCTAAGGAAGAAGACCCAAAACCTTCCCACCAGCTGTACAAGCTGAAGATTAAATCCAATCAACTAGGCAGATTCTATGTCTATGGAATATATAAAAGGATATTGAAAGCTCCCACCAAAGAAAATACACTAGTTCTGATAGCTGTGGACACTGGAGGCAAGAACACACATGAGCAGGACCAGATTAGAATCTGAGCTGCCCCCACAGCAGGTCCAGAGATCAGAACTAGGAAGGCGAGGTGGACTGTGACTCCCAGCGAGTGAAAGGACTCTGACAGCAGTGACTCAGAAAAACATTTATTATTCGTATGTTTTGACTTGTTCTGTAGATTCTTTTAGATTTTTTTTTCTTTTCTTTTTCTCCCCACCCCCACCCCTGCAGCACCATTGTAGTTGTTGATTTTTCTGGCACTATGAAGTCTAATTAAGCTTTTGAGCTTTTTTTTTTTTCCTCAGTCACATTTTTTTATTGTTGTTATAAACTTCTGCCTCTACGTTGGCCTTTTGCAGTTCTGTGGAGTTTTCCTTTTTTTTTTTTTCTTTCTTCTTCCTTTCTTCTTTTCTCTTTTTTTATTTTTATTTTTTTAAACCTATCATTTTTTCTACATTTATTCCTACCATGTACTTTTGAATGCTTTCTCTTATCTCCAAAAGTGCACATAGCTGAGTCCTAATTCAAATAAGTTCCCAGTTGACCCAGGGCCTAGAAATGGGAAAGGGAAGAAGAAGCTAATGAATTAGTGGGATTTAGGGTATTAGACATCATCAGTATATAACAATCACAGGGTAGATGGAGCTTCTTGAGAGCCAGAATTGGAGGCCAAGCTCGGAGCTTCGAAAACAAATACAGCAATCAGAACACCAACTTGAAAGTGGGAGAGAAAGTAGCAAAACTGGAGAACAAAGCACAGAACATTTTCAATGTCATTCAAGAGACTTCCCAAGCACACTTGACTTCATGGCTTGAAATTCTGGTTCTGAAGCATATTACCTTTTAAACAGATGGGCCCAAAGCTGAAATTTTTCAGAAAAACAAAAGTGACAATTTACAAATGACAAGCTGAGAAATGGAGTGAAATTAATCAATGTGGAACAGGGTGTCTCAACAAAATGCAAATTGTTGGCTTCATTAGTGTAGTGTTCTAAACACTTCAACTAACCAGCCTTCTGTAGAACCCAACACATCAACTATGAGGGTTAATTTTTTTAAGTTACAAAGTGAGAGCTATTTTGTTTACAAGAGACAGAAACTCAAGAAGAAATGTTGTGTTGCTGTTTAGTCTCTTAGTCATTTCTGACTCAGTGACCCCATGGATTGCAGCACACCAGGCTTCCCTGTCCTTCACTATCTCCCTGAGTTTGCTCAAATTCATGTCCATTGAGTCGGTGATGTTACCTAACCATCTCATCCTCTGTTGCTCCCTCCTCCTTTTGCCTTCAATCTTTCCCAACATCAGGGTCTTTTCCAATGAGTTAACTCTCCACATCAGGTGGGCAAAGTGTTGCAGAATCAGCTTCCGCATCAGTCCTTCCAATGCATATTCAGGGTTGATTTCCTTTAGGATTAGCTGGTTTGATCTCCTTGCTGTCCAGGGGAATCTCAAGAGTCTTCTCCAGCACCACAATGTAAAAGCATCAGTTCTTCAGTGCTCAGCCTTCTTTATGGTCCAACTCACATCTGTACATGACTACTGGAAAAGCCATAGCTTTGACTATATATACCTTGGTCAGCAAAGTGATGTCTTTGCTTTTTAATACACTGCCTAGGTTTGCCATAACTTTCCTTCCAAGGAGCAAGCATCTTTTAATTTCATGCCTGCAGTCACCATCCAAAGTGATTTTGGAGCCCAATAAAATAAAATCTGTCACTGCTTCCACTTTCTCTCCATCTATTTGCCATGAAGTGATGGGACCAGATTCCATGAACTTAGTAATTTTAATGTTGAGTTTCAAGCCAGCTTTTTCACTCTCTTCTGTCACCTCATCAGAAAGAGAGAGAAAAAAAAAAGAGGTTCTTCAACCAGAAATAGTTTAGGCCAAAATGTCTATGAGGTGTCTCATGGCACCTAATAAAGGGAATACTGAGACCTGAATAACAACTCAAAGCAGCAGCACATGCATGGCCTGGATTCTTCTCATCCTCTAGTCTCTGTTTCCCTCTGAGCCCCTGCTTCACTCCATCTCTTATCTCTCAGTATGGACCAGTGTGGAGGAAAACTTGGGCAACAACAGCCCCAGAATTGTAGGCCTTAATGCTCTAGACCTCAGAGACTGACTTGCTGCTTTTCTGGTCCCTATTAAAAACACTGAGGAAAAAAAAAACTTTGTGACCCAGACCCAGTCAGATTCCCAAACATGGGCCAGTTGACTGCGGCTAAGCAAGCAGGCTACTTGGGCCGGCCCTGCTTGGATCAGTGTCCAACCTTGGACTAGACAATCGTGGTCAAATGGAGAAGGCCAGGAAAAAACACGACCTTTCTGCAGAAATCCTAATGCTAGAGTAGGGGGTTGCCATATGTTAAGCATATAAACAGTAAGTAACTACCAAACAAAGTAATAAATAGCTGTGTATTATACATATTACAACTATTGGGCTAAGAGCACGATATTTGATAAGGGCCAGAATAGAGAATCATCAGTCACTGACTAAATATTGTGTCCTTTATAAGTTATATCTAAGAATCATTGCAACTCCGTCTCCCAGATGAAGGTAGAGTTTCTACACCCCCCAGAACTTTCAGGCAGGTGAAGGTATGCAGTTCATGTCACATGTACTAGGATTACTGTGAGCAGCAGGGTAACCAGGAAGGAAGAACTAGCTTTCCTAGCAAATTTAGTTCGCATTCCAACTCCTGGTGCACTGGCTTGGTGATTATGGATATGGGCACATCACCAAAACTGTCTGAGCTAGTTTCCTCACCTGAAAAATAATACATACCTGGTGAGTTTGTATATAGGTTAAAGATGATGTACATAAGGAACACTACACCCGACAAATGGTAGCTATTGTACAATTAATATACTGAATGGCTCCCTCACAGCCTCCACACTTGGCCCCAGGAATGTTTTCAGGCCATGATCCATTTCATACGAACACTTTTCCATGTGAAAGTCTCCTGTCCTACCCTACATACCCAGAACATATGGTTTATATAGATTCCAATTAGGTTGTACTAATAAAAAAAAAAAAAAAAAAGAGGATGGTAGTATTTATTTTGGCTTTCCCCACAGATTTACTTATCTGTAATGATGCCAAAACTTATCCAAAATTCTAAGATGACTTTCAGATGTGAGCTAAGAAAGACAGTATAGCTGCACTACTACTGTAAAATATGTATATATGTGTGCATGTGTATGTTTATATATATACACACACATATGATTTTACATATGCAAATAAGTAATATTATAATTATGCTTTGTTTAATATTTAATATATTAAATTTTATATATGTATAATATAATATTTTATAATTGGATTTTATTTCATTTTTAATGTGCCATGGTACTTTTTTAATAATATAAAATTACAATTCAGGAAAACCACATCTGACATCATCTCTGGAGCCAGGGGCATTCAGAGCAAAGTAAATTTCCCCATCAAGATTTCAGAGTAATAATCCCTTCTTTTTAGAAGCAAGGGAACAGAAGTGCAGCGAGGTAAAATGACTTGTCTGAGTTCTCCCAGCTCAAATATCAAGGGCATGTCTGAAGCCTTTTACCCAGCCCAGAGCCTCCCCCAGCCACTCTCCAGCACGTGCAGGCAGGAGGAAGAAGACAGGCTCCTGAGAAGGCCCCAGAGGAGAACTGAGAGACGCCTGCACATGGACAGGTGCAAAGAAAATTCTGCAGGCATATTCCTGCACCCCACACTCTCATCTGGTTACTTTCCCTGGGCGGATTTCAGAGACTTTAGAATTATCCATTATTCTGTATTTGAAGTTCCATTAACATGGATAATCAAAAAATAGCTTTCATTAAGATCCTTCAAATAACAACAGTGATAGAACAAATAGCGCAGACAGCATATGATAAAAATGATTGCCACACTTCCATCTCAATCTCCTGCTTTGACTCACTACATACTGTAGCAAAATCCAAATGCTTGTGACATCCCTGCACTCCCCACTCATTCTCGCCTCTGCGCTTTTGCTCCTGATGACCCTGCCACCTGGAATGCCCTTCTGCTCTTTCCTTGCCTCATTCAACCTTGAAGATATAGCTCAGGTACCACCTCCTCCAGGAAGCTTTCCCTCATTCATCTTTGTATCATCGCACAGCATAGTCTTCAGTGAAGGTGTGTTGAGCACTTAATATTGAATGGAAGAGGTTTCTCACTGTAATCCAGGACCAGAGTCATCTTTTTTCCAATCCTAGCCTGTTGCAGCCATCCCAACACCTCCTCTAACAATGCTTAAGGTGATGTGAATTAGGCTGTATCTGTCATAGGCTGCTAAAGCTGTGGAAATGTCTACTAGAAAAATGCCTGTTTTCTTTTCTGACAAAGAATAAAGGAAGTAGATAGTAAGAAAGCATAGCAGCAGAGGAGATGGGATGATGTGGGCAGAGAAATGACACAACAGTACTTGGGGGAGGAAGCAGCCTAGACAACCAAACATGCTTCTGACCTCTAAACCCACTACTTCTTCTCTCCTAGTTTTCAGCAACCTACCACTTGGTCTAGGATTCTTAGATTTGCAGTCACTGCCACCAAAAAACGGAGGGCTTAGAAGTGAACTAGACTCATGGCAGCTTCCACATCCAAGATCATTACCCCTTTAAATTACATCCACCCAAGTTACACCTGGGGCCTCACTGTCCCTAGAGAGAGACTAGGGGGCCAAGTGGAGGTCCTTAAAAGTCTGGGCTCTGCCCTAAAATAGACCTCATGGGGGCATGTGTGGCTTAGAGAGAATACAGCAGGAAACACAAATCTAGCCTGCTCAGGTTGGGTGACCCTGGGCACAGCCTTGTTTCCAAGGCACAGAGGAAGCCCCCCACATCACAGAGAAGCCTCTAAAACTGGCTCAGACAGCTCCAGGACAAAATACAGGCCAGCTCTCAATTTGAGTTTCTCTGGTTCTCATCTATACAGCTTAACAAATCAAGTTTGTTCAAGCTCATTCACTTACAAACTTTGGCTGGGATCCAGTGTCACCAGTCTGAGACCATGGGTCCCCTGGAGCTCATTGCATCTGTGGTCTGTGGTCTTCTATGACCAACAATTAGCTCCAGGATACATTACTAGCTGCCATTTCTATTCTAGTCATGGTTGCCATGGAGATCACCTCTGGTTCTTTGTGGGAACCAACTGCTAATGCTTTCTGCTAATGGCCCATGGCCTTGACTCTTGGGATACTAGAATCACTAAGCAAGCAGAACACTTGCATTAGAGATTCCTCTCCTTCCCTAGGAGATTAAGGATTGATGAAGAAGGGCAAGGGACAGAGGAGAGAAATGTGCACCATTCTGTTTGAAAAGAGGTTTCTATCTCTCCTTTCCTTTGCCAGTAGAGTTTAGATGTTTTTATAAATTTAAGAAAATTAGGAGATACCATAGATACACAGTGGTGAAACAAACACCTAAGTTCTACACTTGGCCCAGCCACCAACACTCTTTGTGAACTGAAGCAATTTACTCAGCCTCTTTGGGCCCTTTTTTCTCATCAATAAATTGAAGAGTTTGACAAAAATTTTTTCAGAGTTCCATAAGATGGTATTTTGATAATTTGTTTTGCTCCAAAATGACAAAATAACTTCTCCTGTACAAGGACAATGATCAGTAAGAGTGGTCAGGTAAAACCACAGGGAAAAGAGCAAGACTGAAAATAACACATGGTTCAGGTCACAGGGCGAGAGACTGGAGGAGCCCAGAAGCCGAAGTTCCAGATGGAATCGGGGTTTGGAATCAGGCAAGCTGTCAGGGGTCCAAAGAACAGACCCAGACCTTCAGTGAAAGAAGATCGCAGCCAAGGAACAAGGGCATCAAGAAAATCCAGAGCAAGAACGTGTCTGAGAGACATGATGGATTAGAATATGTCTATTTCAAGTTAGAAAATCAGTGAAAAAGTAAAATGCCAGTTAAAGTTTTGAAAGTTTGGAGACATCAAAAAGAAAATAAAATCCCAATAAATTCTCCTCTAAAACATTCTAAGTCACATGTGTCCAGCCAGGTGTATCACAGGCCACTGTAGAAGCTGAGCTGTGGAAAGTGTCTGACAGAAAGTGTCAGCTTCTTTTCCTGACCGAGGTTCCTAGAATCTAAATGGACAATGCAAGGAAAATAGTCCCTGGAGTAGTCAGTTCAAAACCTATGGTATTAAATGTACAAGAGGTCTGTGGTTGACATGCAGGCATCCTCAGGCTATTTTGTATCACGTCTTTTGCTGCCATTGAGATTCTTTTCAAAATCCAGGTCTCTTGTGGCTGATGTTCTGATTCCATCTGAGTTTCTCACTACTGAAAAACCAAAGAGTTTTATATAGACTTCTAAGGAACATTTCCCCAGGCCTTGGTCTGTCCAAGTACCGTGCATAAAGAATTAGGTTCGTATCCCAGCCCTGCCATTAACCTGCTTTGGGTTAAGGCTAAGTCACAAAAACATTCAAGCTCTCAGCTGCTGCTTCTGCTTCTGCCATATGAACTTAATCTTTCCTCCTCTGCCTCTTTCACAGATGCTAGAAAGAGTCAGTGAACCAATACCTGTGAAATCACTTAGAAATATGGTCTCATAGGTGACAAGCCAGCACTCAGAAAATAAGGGGGTTCATTGGAATCAGGGCTTCCAACTCAGCCTGGCTTCCTTAGCCATTTCTGTGTCAATTAGCTGTCACTGTTCCTTCTCCTCAAACAATGCAAATTTTAAAAGCTGGCACAAACTCATCTGGAACTCACATACCTAACCTTCAAACAGACAAGGACAATGTAAAATTGGAAATACAGGAAGATGGCAAGTGGTACTGCTGTCTGTGAAAAATGAGCATTGTAGGAACAGCCTCACTTCTCCCAAAGACGCTCAGTGCTTGTCAATGATTTGTAATGCTTTCACTGAAAAGCTCTCATCCTCATGAACACATTTTGAAGATAGAAATCAATCTTATGATGTAACAGAGAGGGAAAATCTGTTACGAAAAATGAAGAGGAGAAAAACCATCTAATTCCAGAATCCTTTCTACTGAATAAATGGATTCCAGAGAAGTAAGGCCATATCCATATTTTTTCCCTTGCTCTTGCCATTTACTAAGCAGCTGCAAGAGGTAAGATTGAAGAGAGAGGCTATTCAGCCAGCCCTAGCAGTCTTTCCATCTCAATAATTTAGGCCAGATGCCTTCAGGGGGAACAATCTCCTTTGTCATCTCATCTTAGGGACCTACACACCCCATCCTTGGCATTTGTATTGAGGCAGTTCAGTGCTTCCCGATATAAGGTAAATAGCTAAGACCCTCAGAGAAACTATCACAACTGTATGCTGTGATACAGTCCGCTTAACCACACAAGGGTAGGCTGCCTCCATAGCTTTGAGGCCTTTGTGATCTTAAGGCAATAACACACAGAGGTTTAATTTAACACCCAGACCAAGATGCATTCTACTTCTGAGACCCTCAGACTCAAGAATAAAGTTACTCCAAGGCCTACTGAATCCCCCCAGCTGATCCCAGAACACACTGCAGTGAGTATCCACACTGCAGTTTGAGGTAGAGGTAAGCTATCGAGAAATACAAAAATCGGGAAGGAGAGCTAAGTAAAGCTAGCAAAGTCAGGGCGGAGGGGGAGACAAGTCTTGGGGGAGGGGTTAGAAAGACATTCCACGAGGAAGATTCCAAGGTTGATGTCCACCAGCCCATCTTACACACTGCAAAGTCCCCTTCACTCTCTTTTCACTCAGAGGTCCACAGCCTCTTACACTGTTCCATTACCTAGAGGGTTTCAGAACAGAAGTTTCCTAAAGAATAGGTTTCATTCTGAAAAATGAAAGGGTTGGTGTCCAATATCACCACTGTCTCCCCACACCTTGTCTCCAAGCCCACTCCAGACTATTCACATGGGCAAATAAGCCGTAGTCTTTCCCAGTGCCTGCTGGCACTTTGTGTGTCTTAGGAGCTTCTCTCCTGAGAAAAATCAGTCCACAGCAGGTCTGGGAGATCGAGATAATGTGAGAGCTCATAGTGGGTCAGTAATTCAGCAAAAAACCAGAAAGCTCTTGGCTGGGGGAAGAGAGAGACATCTGTGCACAAGCCAGGAAGAAAGAAGAAAGAAACTCACTCGCACCTGCTGGACTCAGCCCTCGAGCGTTGATGAGGACTCCTGGCCCTGTACTCTTTAGACCAAGATGAAAAGGTGCTTAGACCTGGGATTTCCTCAAATTGCTGTCATGAAAGAGAGACAAGTGAGCCTGGATGTGGAGGAGCATGTTTAAGAAATGCATGATGACTTCAGGAAAATCAGAAACATCGTGAAGCCATCTGAGAATCACGGCACAGCACAGACAAGCATATCAAACTCAAAATGCACAAATAAGCCCAAATAAATAGCTGACATAAACAACTTGACCTAAGACAATGACTATACTGTTAAAATGCCATCCTGGCCCCTTTAAAATCTACATTCCAGATCTCCAGCTTCCAAAAGTTAAACACTAAAGACAAGTGGAAATAACTCAGCCTGACTGTCTTCACTATAGTGACCTGCATGATGTGGGTGCTTGATGTGATTTAAAGGAATTGAATGCATGGCCACAAAACTCATATCAGCCGTGATCAATTCAAAAACAAGGAGGGAGAAATTTCTATTTGTAAATAGAGAGAAACTACAATTTTCAGTCATACCCACCCTTTCTAAGAGCCGCTGTAATAAGATAAACAAGGACTCCAGGTAGAGATTAAATGTGATCTATAAGTCTACAAGTGAAGAGGTCTTTCCACTAAGCCATTATGAAAGGCTGCTTAAAAAAAATTGAGACCTATCTCTGAAATAGGTGAGCTCTGTGTTTTAAAATTATTTCTTCCATAGTCGGCAAGAATTCTTTAAGCAACCCCAAAGCAAAGAATAAACCTGGGTAGAATCAAGATTTTGTTATTGTTATTGTTCAGGTGCTCATTCATGTCCAACTCTTTGCTATCCAGTGGACCACAGCACACCAGGCTTCCCTGTCCTTCACCATCTCCTGGAGTGTGCTCAAGTTAATGTCCATTGTGTCGGTGATACCATCCAACCATCTCATCCTCTGTCATCCCCTTCTCCTCCTGCCTTCAGTCTTTCCCTGTATCAGGGTCTTTTCCAATGAGTTGACCCTTTGCATCAGGTAGCCAAAGTACTGCAGCTTCAGCTTCTGCATCAGTCCTTCCAATGAATAGTCAGGGTTGATTTCCTTTAGGATTGACTGGTTTAATCTCCTTACTGTCCAAGGGACTCTCAAGAGTCTTCTTCAGCACCACAATTCGAAAGCATCAGTTCTTCAGTGTTCAGCCTTCTTTATGGTCCATCTCTCACATCCATAAATGATGTGAGAGAAAACCAGAAAACCATACCTTTGACCACATGGCCTTTTGTTGGCAAATTGATGTCTCTGCTTTTAATACACTATCTAGGTTTATCATAGCTTTTCCTCCAAGGAGCAAGTATCTTTTAATTTTGTGGCTGCAGTCGCTGTCCTCAGTGATTTTGGAGCCCAAGAAAATAAAGTCTGCCACTGTTTCCATTGTTTCCCCATCTATTTGCCATGAAGTGATGGAATCAGGTGCCATGATCTTAGTTTTCTGAATGTTGAGCTTTAAGCCAGATTTTTCACTCTCCTCTTTCACCCTCTTCAAGAGGCTCTTTAGTTCCTCTTCACTTTCTGCCATTAGAGAGATATCATCTACATATATAAGGTTGTTGATATTTCTCCAGGCAATCTTGACTCCAGCTTGTAACTCATCCAGTCCACCATTTTGCACGATGTGTTCTGCATATAAGTTGAATAAACAGGATGACAATATATAGCCTTGTCATACTCCTTTCTCAATTTTGAGCCTGTCAGTTGTTCCATTTAAGGCTCTACCTGTTGCTTCTTGACCAGCATACAGGTTTCTCAGGAGACAGGTAAGATGGTTCCCATCTCTTTAATAGTTTTCCATAAATTGTTATGATTCACACAGTCAAAGGCTTTAGCATAGTCAATGAAACAGAAGTAGATATTTTTCTGGAATTCCCTTTCTTTCTCTATGATCCAGCAAATACCGGCAATTTGATCTGTGGTTTCTCTATCCTTTCTAAACCCAGCCTGTACATCTGGAAGCTCTCGATTTAAGTACTACTGAAGCCTAGCTTGAAGGATTTTGAGAATAACCTTACTAGCATGGGAAGTGAGTATGACTGTTTGGTATTTTGAACATTCTCTAGTACCGCCCTTCTTGGGAATTGGGATTGAGATTGACCTTTTCCAACCCTGTGGCCCTCCTGGGTTTCCCAAATTTGCTGACAGATTGCAAGCAGCACTTTAATAGCATCATCTTTTAGGATTTTAAATAGCTCTGTTGGAATTCCATCACCTCCACTAGCTTTATTGGCAGCAGTGTTTTCTGAGGCCCACTTGACTTCACACTCTCGGATATCTGGCTCTAGGTGAGTGACTAGCCATCATGGTTAACTGGGTCATTAAGATCTTTTTTGAACAGTTCTTCTCTGAATTTTTGCCATCTCTACTTGATCTCTTCTGCTTTTACTAGGTCTTTACAAATTCTGTCCTTTATTGTGCCCATCTTTCCATGAACTTTTCCTTTGCTATCTCCAATTCTTCTTCTGTTTCTTTGCATTGTTTGCTGAAGGAGGCCTTCTTGTCTCTCCTTGTTATTCTCTGGAACTCTGCATTCAGTTGGATATACCTTTCCCTTTCTTCCTTGCTTTTCACTTCTCTTCTTTCCTCAGCTATTTGTCTCCTCAGACAATCACTTGCATTTCTTTTTCTTTGGGATGGTTTTGGTCATTGCTTCCTGTACAATATGACAAATCTCTGCACATAGTTTTTCAGGCACTCTGTCTACCAGATCTAATCTCTTGAATCTATTTGTTACTTCCCTATGTATATTCATAGGGGATTTGATTTAGGCCATACCTGACTGGCCTATTGGTTTTCCCTGCTTCCTTTAGTTAAAGCCTGAATTTTGCTATAAGGAGCTGATGATCTGAGCCACAGTGAACTCCAGGTCTTCAAACAGATCCTTGTATTATACTCAATGGTAGTTGAGATGGGGGTGGCTAGGTGTTAAGGATAAAGGAGACAATCCTCCACCTCTTTTCAGAGGTGCATGACTTCAAATTTCCAGTGTAAGAGCTTCCTACATAACCAAGGAAGACTTGAAACTATTGAGCCGCTTTGACCCTACCTGGATAACCCAAGTGGGACTCCATAATGAAGCTCCTAGGTGTTCCCCACCTAGGATGGGCAAGGTAGAAAAGCACTGGAAATGGAAGGTAAAAAGTGGCAGCCAGCTTTGGTGGTATGCTGGCCTCCCACTCATCTTCAACTCACACACACACACACACACACACACAAACACACACACACAATTATACACTTACACTTTTCTTCTATGTCTCTCATGTCTAGGCAGGCATCCATGGCCCTGTTTCTGGTATCATATATCCCTTCATTTCCGTCAGCCTAAACCTTGTCTAAAGCAGCTGAATCTTTTCTAGGGTCAATGAGAGTTTTATGAATACCTAAGTAGAGATGGGTATTTGGGCCAAATATGTCATAGCCTGTTCTTCAAACTGTCTAGGCCTGGAAAATGAACAGCCTACACAGAAAACACATTTACTGTCATGCCATAAAACTTAAGAGAAGTGACTTTCCCCTACACTTTGCACTTCTCCACACATAAATGCACAAAAATACTGACCCATTAACAAACACAAGTATCACACTGGGACTATTTCAGAATAGTATCTAAAATATAATAAAGTATCTTTTAAAATATTCCATAAAAGGACAATTCTCACAGTCATCCCCAATGATACTCTGCCTCTCTGAAACATCTCCAGGCCACACAGCCTCTCAGAACCCTCTAGGTAGACAATTCCAATGTGAGCACAGTCTCTCCCAGGCCCAGGCCATTCCCTGCTGCACAAACGTGACTGCCCTCACATTACCATTCTTCATACCACTCTATCCCTTTCCAGGCTTCAACCTTGCTGACTGTTACCCATTCTTAGATTTCAGTATAAAGGTCCCCTCCACCAAGAAGCTCTTGTGCTTAGTCATTTCAATCATGTCCAACTCTTTGTGACCCCATGGACTGCAGCCCACCAGGCTCCTCTGTGCTTGGAATCTTCCCAGCAAGAGTACTGGGATGGGTTGCCATGCCCTCCTCCAGGGGATCTCCCTGAGACAGGGATTGCACCCATGTCTCCTGCACTGCAGGTGAATACTGCTGACCCACTAGGGGAGCTCAAGAAGCCCTTAGTGACCGCCCCCACGTTTGGCTTAGGTGCGTTCCTGTGTGTGTCTGCACTGTCTTAGCATCAGCTGGCTCAGTTGCAGTTGTGTGTTGACTCAACTGTTTTCTCCACTAAACTGCAGGTTCATTGAGGACAGAGACATTATACCTTTAGCACTTAATGCAATGTTGGCATATAAAAGCTCTCAGTACACATTTGCTGAGTGAATGAATAAATCTGAACCAGACTAATAGATGTAGTTAAAAACTACTAAGGTCTACTGAGGAACAAACTAATAAAAGGAGAAAAGGAAAAGTAGAGGTTCCTAGGTATGAAAACTGAGTACTCTCCCTAGGGTTCACAATGAACTAGCACTGTGACAGAGCCAGGGATTGGTGCTGCTGAATGTGCAATACCAGAGGGCAGAGGAAAGGCCAAAGGCTCTTTGTAAAAGAAGAAGGAAGAGAATAAGCACTTATATACCACCTAAGTACATTCTTTTTAAGCCAAACAAAAGTTTTCAATGAAAGTATTATCATCTTCTGATAGATAAGGAAACTGATGCTCACAGAGGCAAATAATATGTCCAATAAATAGCAAAGTTGGTATTGGAAGTTGGACCTGCTGATCAGAGTCCACACTATTTTTTCCCCTTTGTCTTATTGCTTCTCAATTCTGATAGGTTTGGATGCTTATTTTCACAGTCTAGTTAGCAGGATGCTGGCTTGGAGGATGGGCCTCCCTGAAGTCATGGAAGTTGACATGGAGTGGTGGCATTGAATCGGTAACCAAATGAACAGTCATTCAGACCCTTTTTATATGCCCAGCAAAGGGTTCCTCATGCCAATGATATTCTTGTCTTTGAAAATATCTTCAAAGAAAAGAATAAGGTTCAGAGAAGGAAATTCAGAGGAAAAAAAGAGCAGAGTCAAGAAAGGCTCATCTAGATTGATAACTGATGAAACAAATTTATACAAAGAGCTCACAGGGCACATTCAACCACTCACAGAAAAACAGGATCCAAAAAAACAGGGCCATCTTTAACTGTCATATTCAACAGGGACATTAGTCATCATCACAGGGCCCTACCCAATTATCAGTACCTAGTCTTCTGCCTCTAAAGACAAAGGTGATAAGAGTCAAGAGGAAATAAAAATACATCCAATTCCCAGTCAAATGAAAATGCTATGGGCCCAAGGCCAAAGAATATTCTTGGCCTGTTGGTGTTCACCACCCTAAATTTAGCCAAATGGTGAGTTTTTTAAAGGAGTATCTTATTCAACCTTTTGCAAGCCAGAGATTTACCTCCTAATGCACAGCTTGTTTCCACCCTGCAAGCAGGAACACACTGCCCTTGGCTTCGTCATCCGTGGAGGAAGCAATGCCAACAAAAGCTCTGCTGTTATCACCTAGCTCTGCTTGTCCAAGCAGCACCTGGATGAGGCTCTTCAAGGGCACTGCCAAAATCCCTCTTCTCCCCCCAGAAACCTAGCCTGCCTCCTCCACCCTCCCCATAACTGCTAGCTCATCTTACATCTTATGATCACAGATGCATTCATTTGTGTTAATCTCTCTAACTCTAGAAAGAAAATTTCAATAGAGAATTTGCATTTCCATGAATATAACCAAAGTCTGTTCAGAGTTTACCTCATTTAACTCTTAGGAGCACACAGTGAAGACTGAGAGGCTGAAAATGCAAGAAGCCCTGGAGTCAGGCCTGGATTGAAACCTTCTCTTTTCACCCAGGCAAGTTTCCAAGCTTTATATGAAAAATAGGGATCATAATATCTACCTTTGCTCAATAATTGGAAACTACTATTATTTTTAGGTGATTGTTAATTTTAGGAATTTTATAGCTAGAAGAATTGAATGATTAAATGCATGATTCTGGAGCCAGAAGGCTTCTGGAGAAGTCAGGGCTGACTTCAGGAAGATAGTTTTGGAGAATTGGTGAATAAAGGTGATATCAAGACAGAAGTGAAACATATAATATCTTTGAGAATCAGAGTCAGGAACCCACAGAGGCCAACAAGAGAAAGAGGACAGAAAGAAGGGTTGCAGGGCCATCCAGCCTAGAGCAGAGATGTATGTATGTGTCATGTGTGCTGTGCTTATTCGCTGCAGTTGTGTCTGACTCTTTATGGTCCAAACCATAGCCTTCCAGGCTCCTCTGTCCCTTGGATTTTCTTAGCAAGAGTACTTCAATGGGTTGCCATGCCCTTCTCTAGGGGATCTTCCTGACCCAGGGATTGAACCCTCATCTCCTGTGTCTCCTGCACTGCAGGATTCTTATACTCCTGAGCCACTAGGGAAGCCCTTGATGTATGCACAGCCCATCACATTTCAGTTCATCTTGTTAGTCACTCCTAACAGCTAGTTTCACTTTGGCAATTGATAAATATTTATTAGGCACAGTTGCGTGCCAAGTGATGATCAAGAGAATAGACTGGTGCACTTAAGGTTGCAGAAAGTTCCTCCCAGACTTTGGCAGAGAACAGGAAGATATCTTAAGACAAAACTAATGAAACCTGACACTTGAGAGGTGGTGGAAGAAAAATCAAACACTCATGCATGCACATGCACACACGGGAATTCACAAGTCAAAAGGGCCCATTGAGTGTCCAACACAATGAAAGAAAATAATCCACACAGACACATTTTTATGACATTTTGGAGCTGAGGTTGAAGAGAAACATTCAGTATTCTGAAAGCTTCCAAAGGGAAAATAGAGCAGAGCTTCAAACTCTGAGGAAAAATTATTTCCAACCAAGAATTCTATACCTATCCAAACTAAGATCCAAATGTGGGCTAAAATAAAGGCATTTTCAGGAAAGGATAGCATGAGATTAGGGAGTGAGGGGCACTTGCTGATTTAAATATTTTATTTTAAGATGGGAAGCCACTAGAGGAGTTACATTATCCTGTGTCTGGGATTTCTGATGCTGTTACTCTTATTGTGATGAATCATTTTTCTCTTGCTGTTTTCAAGATTTTCTCTTTATCTTGGGCTTTCAACATTTTGACTATGATGTTTCTGAGTATGGATTCCTTTCTGTTTAACATGTTAATAGTTTGTTCAGCTGTTTAGATGTATTAGTGCTTTTCACTAAATTGGAAAGTTTTCAGTCATTTCTTTGAATATTTTATTTTTTCTGTACCTTTCTCTCCTCTCCTTCCAGTACTACCATTACTTGTATTTTGGTGCAATAAATGGTGATTCACATTGCTCTGAGACTATTCATTTTTCTTTATTCTTTTTACTTCCTATTCTTCAGATCATGTAATCTTTATTTATCAATTTTCAAGTTCTCCGATTTTTTCTTTTGCCATTCAAATCTACTATTGAGTCTCACTAATGAATATTTCCTTTCATTTATTGTACTTTTCAACACCATAATTTACATTTGGTTTTTTAAAATAATTTCTATCTTCTTTTACACTTTTTTATGAGTCATTGTTATTGTAACTTCCTGTAAATCTTTAAACATGGTTTCATTTAGTTCTTTGAATGTATTTACTTAGCTTCCTTGAAGTCGCTGTTGACTAAGTCTCGTCCACTCAAAGATAGTTTCTGTTGTATGTTTTTTTCCCCTCTGTATGTACCACACTTTCCTAAGGTTCATTTGTTTGTATATCTCATTTTTTGTTGAAAATTGTACATTTTAGATTACTATATTATAGCAACTCAGTACTGAGCCTTCCCTCTCTTTGGGAAGTGTTTGAGAAATAAATTTGTTTCATCATTTGTTATTTTTTTAGTGACTCCACTGGACTAATATATGAAGCCCATTTCCCCCATAGTATGCAGCCTCTGGTGTCCCTACTAGAATTTTTCCTTGTTTTTTCCTACCTCGTGGCATCATCACCCTTAGGTCTGTGTGAACCACATTTGATTAAAGGCTGTGCATAAGCCTCTGTAGCAAGTTAGATATACACTCTTAGATTACATGCGTATGTGGCTAAGAGGCTGCTTCATAGTTCAGGAAGTTTGCAATTTTGTCCCATGTTCAGCCAAGCCTAATAGCTCAGTTTCTGTCACCATTCACTCCTGAGAGGGCAGTCTTGTGCATGCATACAGTCTTCCAGACCACCAAGGGAAAGTGTAACTTTATTGTGAAGCTTGGTTTCCTAGGATCAGAGTAGTGTTTGGTCATTCTCTCAAGCCAGTTAAGGATCCCACACTTTGCTGATGGATCTGCATATGGCTTAGGTCATGCTTTCTAGTCTGCCCCACATTCAGCTTTGATTGTTCCTGAGCAGGTACAAGCACGTATGCACAGCCTTCTGGATCCCCAGGGATAGGAGTGACCAGGAGGGCTCTCCTTGTTTATCTCTTTCTCTACTACTTGCAATCATGGAACTACTCGACCCCCATAAATGCTTACCACCTCAATATCTATTTGTTTCAGCAAAAACTCAGGCATGAACTTCTCCATACCCTGTAAAATAAATTCAGTCCACTCAGGCAGACTTGTGGGCCTCTTTGTCCTTAAAGCCTGCCTCTTTCCCTGGGAAGAAACTTGGCATCACTTCACTGGAGCTGGAGGCAGTCACAGCCCTTTCCATACAAATAGGAGCTATATGAAGGAAAGGAGCACCAATTCTCTCAGCTGTGTGTGTGTGTGTGTGTGTGTGTGTGTGTGTGTACTTAGTCGCTCAGTTGTGTTTGACTCTTTGCTATCCCGTGACTGTAGCCCACCAGACTTTTTTGTTCATGGGATTCTATAGCAAGAAATACTGTCAGGGGATCTCCCCAACCTACAGATGGAGGTCTCCTTCATTGCATGTGGGTTCTTTACCATATGAGCCACCAGGGAAGCCTTCTCTCAGCTGTACCTGCCTGGAATAGTGTTTTTGTAACACAAGCTGGGAGAGTGGAAGGTAGGTAAGAGACACTAAACCAAGTGGAATGAAATAGTAGCCCTACTAGCTGAGGTGAGAGAAAGCCCCCTTCTTCTTGCCTGTACCTGCTCAAAGTGAAATGCCCACATTACAGCATATGTTGCATGGGACTGGAGAGAGGGGAAATGGGTGTAGGTTCTGGTTCAAATGCCACACAATCACTGTTTTTACTGAGATTTGGTAGATTTTCTTGAATAAATATTCTCCATTTATTATATGTTCTAAAGACAATTTCTAGAGGCTCTAACTATATAGATAGGTATATAAAATATATAATTTTCACCAGTTATATAATTGTTTTCTAGGGAAAGAGTCCACTGAACTCCTCATACCATTACTCCAGAAGCCTCAATCTGGACTCGTATTTTAAAACAATAATTTTCCCTGCTATGTGGAGAATAGGAACAAAGTAGAAGCAGTAAGCTCTGTATTTAAAATATTCATTGTTATTATTTATATATGCAATGTCTTTAATATAAACTGAAACTGCAGTGCTCACAAATGTTAGCATGTTTTCTCAGGGACTGGCCCCCAGTGAGGGGGACCCCATATGCTCTGAGATACTCCCCCACAAAAAAAAAAAAAAGTATTCTTGTTTGTCAACCTTCTATTCTCAACAAAGATTTTCCAACCTTAAGACAGCCAATCTGCCAGCCTTCCTCACACTAGCCTATTCCTCCTGCTAAGAGGCCCTTGAACTTCCTGATGAGGTTCAGACCCAGATTTCTACCTTCATTTCCACTTCAAAATGTTCTCTCTTTGCTTCAGATTTCTCCATCTCAATACTCTTTCAGTTCACATTAGCACATGCTAGTTCCAACTCAGGTTTTCCGACTCCCTGCTATACCTATCACTAGCAAGTAAACCTCATCTTACTTGCCTGGACCACCTGGTTCCCAACCCCAGATACAGTCCACTCAGTCCATCTACCTCTGGCCTCTCATTGGCTTTGCTCTTCTCCTTCAGTGTCTACTAATCTCTGACTATTTTCCCAGTGAAGTTGATCTTGCTCCATACCCTGGTGTTTGCTTGCACATGCTTCTGACACACACATCTGAGTTTCATTTGTTATTTATGCCTTTCCACCAGCTTCCCTACCTGACTTTGACTTAGGAATTCCTTAATGGACATTCAGTATCAAGTCTACCCTCCGTCCAACTCTACTTGGTTGCAGCTACCAGTTTTCTCACTTGTTTCCAGCTACCAGTTCATGGCACTCACTCTAAAACACTGCTATTCTGTTATCCTGTGCTTTTTGTCTCTCTTTTTTTTTTTTTTTTTTTTGGTCGTTCTTATCCTACACCAGTTTCTCTGCCCAAGCTGCTTTCCCTATTGCCTATATTCCAAAGCCAAAAACATATCTCTATACCTCTATTTGTGCTTATATTGACTTATTTGCACTTTGTACCTTGCATTAAGAGTAGTATAGAGAACTTACTGAATAAAACAAAGGCATCCTTAGTAGACCACAGTGGCTTTTAAGTAAATGGAGTGTCTGAAAAAGTATGGAATCAGACTATAATAAAGGGAATTATTGTCTAGAAAAGTGTAAAATCCATAAGGGCAAGGATTTTGTTTTATTTTATCACTACATACCTAGTACCTAAAACAGTGCTTGACATATAAGTTCTCAATAAAATATTTGTGGAATAAATGATAAGTGAATGAAAAGTAAGTTCAACATAGTTCAGCTGACCACAACAATTAGAAACAAAACATGTGTGCATGTATACAATTAGTCAAGACTCCTTGAGATACTAACTACATCTAAATGATGTCATAGATTATTTCCAAGACATTGTATCTGTGATATTAGTACCTTGGGATAAGCATTCCTTCTCCAATGTCTATTCCCATCTTAAATATATTTTTGCTTTAAACTCAACCCAAATCTTCAACATTTTAAAATTTTATTTGGCATGCTGAATAAAGGTACTCCAATCCTGATTACAAGGTCCCCCACTTAACACAACAGACTTTGGTTGCCTATTGAACTTAAAGGCAAGATGAGAGAGGTTCTCATGGGAACTACATTCCTCTGTAATTGGTATTGTAGGTAAAAGGATGGCTTGGATGTTGGTAGATTTGAGTTTCCATGCATAGTGTTTGTCTAGCTCTAATCATTAGCTTTAATTGGCACAGATGCTACTAATTTTAAGTACAGTTTCTCCTACAGTGTGAACACCTGTCCATTCCTCCTGATGTAGGCAGAAATCTGCTTTAGCATTTCTCTAAATTTGTGATGCTTTTGATTATTTTCTACCCACATATACAGCTTGGATAAAAAAAAAAAAGTGTTAAAAGCCTAAGAAAATGGCAAAGATCACCACTCCCTGTGTAAACACCATTAGAGAGAAAAAATATGTTGTAGCTAGTTTCACTTATTTTTAATTCCTGACCACTAGTTTAATAGCTTCTATTTTCTTCTCAAAAGATTACCAAAATTGATTTATATTAGTGTGGTCTGATGGGAGAACAGAGTGCATCTCTTTAATAGGTCATATTATCATAATTTAAATTAATGTTCTTCCATGAGTTTTTAAATGACCGTTTTTATCCCTTATGATCTTTGCAGTAACTTTTGCAAAGCTGAGATTTAGGATTTAGGAATCCCTGAGGAAAAGAGGTGCTAAGTTTGATTAATTGTGTGTCTTGGTGTTGAATATCTGACAGTCTCCCATTTTATTTTAACTAAAAAATACACCAAGATTACAGATGCTATCGCTATTCACTGCACTCAATATGCCAGCAAATTTGGAAAAATCAGCAGTCGCCGCAGGACTGGAAAAGGTCAGTTTTCATTCCAATCCCAAAGAAGGGCAATAAAAAAGAACATTCAAAGTACCATACAATTGCACTCACCTCATAGGTTAGCAAAGTAATGCTCAAAATTCTCCAAGCTAGTATGTGAACCAAGAACATCCAGATGTCCAACTGGATTTAGAAAAGGCAGGGGAACCAGAGATCATATTGCCAGCATCTGTTGGATCATAGAAAAAGCAAGAGAGTTCCAGAAAAACATCTACTTCTGCTTTAATGACTACACCAAAGCTTTTGACTGTGTGGATCACAACAAAGTGAAAAATTCTTCAAAGGATGGGAATATCAGAACGCCTTACCTGCCTCCTGAGAAATCTGTATGCCGTTCAAGAAGCAACAGTTAGAACCAGACAAGGAACAATGGACTGGTTCCAAATTGGGAAAGGAGTAAGCCAAGGCTGTAAATTGTCACCTTGCTTATTTAACCTATATGCAGAGTACATTGTGCGAAATGCCAGACTGGATGAAGCCCAGGCTGGAATAAAGATTGCCAGGAGAAATATCAATAACCTCCTATATACAGATGACACCATCCTATAGCAGAAAGCAAAGAGGAACTAAAGAACTTCTTGATGAAAGTAAAAGAGGAGAGTGAAAAATCTGGCTTAAACTCAACATTCAAAAACCAAAGATCATGGCATCCAGTCCCATCACTTCATGGCAAATAGATGGGGAAACAATGGAAACAGCGACAGACTTTATTTTCTTGCACCCCCAAATCACTGCAGATGGTTACTGCAGCCATGAAATTAAAAGATGCCTCCTCCTTGGAAGAAAAGCTATGATGAACCTAGACAGTATATTAAACAGCAAAGATTACTTTACAGTAAAGGTCTGTCTAGTCAAAGCTATGGATTTTCCAGTAGTCATGTGTGGATGTGAGAGTTGGACCATAAAGAGAGCAGAGTACCGAAGAATTGATGCTTTTGAACTGCAGTGTTGGAGTAGACTCTTGAGAGTCCCTTGGACTGCAAGGGGATCAAACCAGTCAATCCTAAAGGAAACCATCCTGAATACTCATTGGAAGGACTGATGCTGAAACTGAAATTCTGATACTTTTGCCACCTGGTGTGAAGAGCTGATTCATGGGAAAAGACCCTGATGCTGGGAAAGATTGAAGGTTTGGGAGGAGAAGGGGACGACAGAGGATGAGATGGTTGGGTGGCATCACCAACTCGATGGATATGAGTTTGAGCAGGCTCTAGGGGGACAGGGAAGCCTGATGTGCAGCAGTCCATGGGATTGCACAGAGTCGGACATGACTGAGTGACTGAATTAATTAACTAACCACCATTCATCAGACACATTTGGTCCTGGGATCTCTTCAGGGCTTTTGAACAACTTTTCTTTATAAAGGTATTTAAATGAAGAGGACTACAATAAAAAGAATTTCCACCAACAATACTCTTTATCTTTGGAGCTTATCCAAATAGCTAAGACATCCCAGTAACAGAAGTAACTCCACGCACAAGCACATGGGAGGAGGTAATCTGGCAATACATCTCCCACCCACTACTTCCCCATCCATATCGTCCCCTAATCTGTCTCTAACTTGAATCCATATGTTATAGCTTATGACAATACTTAATTCTGTGCTTGAGCTTCCTTAATGTGCTGCCTATGAATTGAAGAATACAAATGATAGCCTCCTACTTGGCTTGAGATGCATAAATCCAAAGAGTTATCAAACAAGCTGCAATAGAAATGAGTAGATCAGAAGACCTAGAAGATCACCTAATATCATCTTCTTCCTAAAATTTGAATCCATTGTACAATTCCCCCACATTAAGGGGACTCAAACCCTTCCAATCAAACATATCTAATTCATTAGAAGCATGAATTAACTTAACAACCAGTTAAATAATAACTGATCAGAATGGATTCCCAGGAGCTTCAGTCAAAAAATGTATTAGTAGAGAATAGATCCCTTAGAACTTATGGAATTACTAGAATGACCTAAACTAGGAACATCTGAGTCTTCACTGAAACCCGGTGTATTAACCACCATGTTTAGGGAAATGAGTCCCAAGCCAGAAAACTGAAATAAAACTGAAATCCCCAGAAGTGCGGGAAGTTTACATCAAGGGGAAAAAATTCTGAAGTCAGCACATAAATCCATCTTTAGGCAGATTGTTCCTGACTGACAGGAAACAAGATGGTGTCTAAGTGAAGATAATAAGGAGAGGAAGAGAAGGATTCAAGCCAGATGGCAGAGCTCTATGCCAGCCAGTCTGCAGCTTGAGGATAGACATCTGAGATAAAAGGGATTTTATGATGAATCAAATTCCCAACTAATTTTACTGAGAACATAAAGGAACTTGCCCTTTGAAAATTCTTCTATTCAGTTTGTATTTTCTTTCTTTGTTTTGCTTTGTTTTTGTCTTACTTTTCAAGTTCCTCAGACCAACCAATCCCCTGAATATCCTTCAATATCCTATGCCAACTTTCCACTGAATAAAATTACAATTCCCTAATTCTAATATCTGAGATAAGGAACAGACAAGCTTAGATGGAGTATTCTGTTATACTCACCCTACTCTAATTCATGTAATTTAGAATACAGCTAAGGAAAC
Source organism: Bos javanicus (assembly GCF_032452875.1). Lineage (NCBI taxonomy): Eukaryota > Metazoa > Chordata > Mammalia > Artiodactyla > Bovidae > Bos > Bos javanicus. Next base: position 18,826,185 of record NC_083882.1, on the reverse strand, counting down.
TGTACATAAACAGAATCTACCAATGATGCCAGTTGAATGAGCAAAATCTAGGGTGTCAGTCAAATGCTCCTTCAGTGTATTCATGGAAATGCAAACTTGAGAATCAGAAAAAAAAAGTGGGGAGGAAAGGATTCTTGACAGAAAACTTCCCTTGACTATCAGTATCAAGTAATGCAGTGGTTTCCAACATGTTCCAAATATTTGCACAAGAAAAGTCTTCCACAGAGCCCCCATTTATAAAAGAGATAAAGGCATAGATGCTCTGGTTGAAGTGGTCATTAGGGACCCACAGTTTCAGAGTTTGTCTCCCCCTCACCTCTTTTTCCCCTTGTTCCTTCCTTTACAGCTACTTCTGAGGCATAAGTGTAGAACCTCAGGGCTGTATAAAACATGATTTGAAAAATACTGGCTAGCAGTTAAGCATACATGCTTCAGAATCAGGAAATCCTAGTTCTAAATACCAATTCTCTCATTTATCACCTTTGTGAATTGGAGCAAATTAACTTAAGCTTCTATTCTTCATTTATAAAATGCAGACAGTAATAGCAACCTCAGAACTATTTTGGAGGTTACATAAGAAAATACATGTTAAATATTTAGTATTGCCTATCTTAAAATAAGTTATGGGAAATAGATGGGGAAACAGTGGAAACAGTGTCAGACTTTATTTTTCTGGGCTCCAAAATCACTGCAGATGGTGACTGCAGCCATGAAATTCAAAGACACTTACTCCTTGGAAGGAAAGTTATGACCAACCTAGATAGCATATTCAAAAGCAGAGACATTACTTTGCCAACAAAGTTTCGTCTAGTCAAGGCTATGGTTTTTCCTGTGGTCATGTATGGATGTGAGAGTTGGACTGTGAAGAAGGCTGAGCGCCGAAGAATTGATGCTTTTGAACTATGGTGTTGGAGAAGACTCTTGAGAGTCCCTTGGACTGCAAGGAGATCCAACCAGTCCATTCTGAAGGAGATCAGCCCTGGGATTTCTTTGGAAGGAATCATGCTAAAGCTGAAACTCCAGTACTTTGGCCACCTCATGTGAAGAGTTGACTCATTGGAAAAGACTCTGATGCTGGGAGGGATTGGGGGCAGGAGGAGAAGGGGATGACAGAGGATGAGGTGGCTGGATGGCATCACTGACTCGATGGACGTGAGTCTCAGTGAACTCCAAGAGTTGGTGATGGACAGGGAGGCCTGGCATGCGGTGATTCATGGGGTCGCAAAGAGTTGGACACGACTAAGCGACTGATCTGATCTGATCTGATCTTAAAATAAAAATCCAGTAAGTGTCAGATACCATGATTATTAAAATGGCACATTCTATAAGAATCAAATTAGTGTATTTTAATAGTAGAGACAAGATTTTGTAACCCTTGCCCTTAAATTATTCTAGAATATTGTTTCCCAAATTGTATGCAGCAGAACATTAGCTCCATGAAATATGTCATGAATAAAAACTTTGTGGTCAGATTTATTAGGAAATAGTGTGTCTCATTAAGCATCTTAGAGATGCACAATGCCTAAGAAAGGCCAGGTAGTGGAACAGAGGTCAGTGAATTGCATCATGAAATTTCATCTTAGAAAGATCATTCCTGCTAGATTGCAGAGAATGGAAGGAAGAGGCAGGGATGATGGCAGGGACAACAGTTAGGAAGCCATTTCAGCGATCCAAGGGAGAGACTGTGGTGGCCTAACTGGGATAGAGTAAAAGAGGAAGAGGGCAAAGGAGATGACAGAGTCAATGATGAAACCCAGATATCTGGCCTAAATAATGGGACTAACGGTGGTATCATTAATGGAATTGGAATAAGAGCAGAACCAGATTGGGAAATATGAGTTTCATTTTGCACTAGTGAAAGTCGCTCAGTCGTATCTGACCCTTTGTGACCCCACAGACTAGCAGTCCATGGAATTCTCCAGGCTAGAATACTAGAGTGGGTAGCCTTTCCCTTCTCCAGGGGATCTTCCCAACCCAGGGATCGAACCCAGGTCTCCTGCACTGCAGGCTGATTCTTAACCAACTGAGCTATCAGGGAAGTCATTTTGCACTAGTGAGTTTGAATTGGCATATTCTCCAGATGTGTTCCATTGCAAGTGACAGAAACCTCATTCGAACTAACTAGAGTCAAAAAGGAATGTATTAACTCATGTAGCAAGAAAAGAGAGGGTGACTTGGTCTTGGATCCTGGAGTGCTCTTCTGTGTCCACCCCACAGTTGCTGTCATTTTCCTTCAGTTTGACAAGTGACCTATACCATCATAGTTAAGCATGGATCTTTCTGACTCTATGAAACCCTGAAATATGACTGTGCTTCCCATCACCTTGACCTGGAGAACCCTCATGCAGTCCTTGTTCAAAGCTCCTTCATCCTCAATAAAAATAGACATTCCTGTGGACAAACCCCTGAGCTGGATTCTCAGCTCGGTCTGAGACCTGTCTATGTCACAGGGGACTCATGGGAGGCTTAGAAAGACTGACAATGCAAAGTTCCTTTGCCTAACCACACCAACCCCAAACTCTCCTTAGGTCTAGTGATATCCTAGCTGGTTAGGTCAGCCTAATGGGTGGCCACCACACAGATATACAGGTAAGGAGCGTGAGTGAGAGCATCCTGCTTCCTCTGTGTTGCTCTCACTGCTCTAAACCATATCGCACTTCTGAGCTGAAGTTCAGAGAAGAGAAAAATAGGGATACACAATTGCTGTGCCTCATTTCTTCATCCTCCCAAACATCCTAGATTGGAAAGTGCTGAAGGCTTTTCTAGATCATTGCTTCTCAAATTTTAATGTACATAAGCATAGTACAGAGGGTTTGTTTGAAAAATAAATTCCTGGGCTCTATCCCTACTTTATTTTCAGTAGGTCTGAGGTGGGACCAAGGAATTTACGTGTCTAACAGGTTCCCAAATGATGCTGGTACTGTTGATCTGGGTACCACACTGTGAGAAATAGTAAGAAGTATTCTTCCCTTCCAAACTTGCAACTATAATGCATTCCAAACAAAGGGATATTTTTCTACAAACTGAGACTTCTATGATCTGAACTCTCTTTCGAATAAAGATGATTTCTCTACATAGCAGGAGTATACTATAATGTGAATCCTACATGCTTAGGCCTTAATTAGTTAGATGGGACCTATATTAATTTAGGAAAACTTCATCATCCTCAAATGCCTGGTTTTCAAGCCTGTTGTTTAAATGTGTTCTATTTTATATGACAAAAGTTGAATACTACTTAATATGTCTGATCTTTTGTATTCCTTACCAAATATTTCTAGCATACATGTAAGCAGATGGATATCCTTAGTTGAGTAAGGAGAAACTCAAAAAGGGGGGAAAAAATCACATTACAATATTTCAAAATATACCCCATTAGATTTTTTTTTATTGTTCTGTTTTGGTTTTGCCACTGGAATTGTAGGGAAAATTTTACTTTCCAAATAAATGAATTTTCTCCCTTCACTTGTACCTACATAGTCACAGTGTCTCCTCTCTGATCTGTCAGAGCAAGCTCAGTACTTAATGTTCCTTTCTAGTTGTCTGTTTTAGCTAATATCTTCTAAATAACTTTCCCCTTAATTTACCTTATTAGTCCTCTTAATTTCTGAATTTCTTTTTCTTTTGTCCATTTATCAAAATGTTAGGAAAAAAATTTATGTAGAACTCCTGCATCTTTTATTAAAGGCTCACCAGCATAAATACCACAAAAGTTCTTTCTGAAAAAACCATCCTTTCTCAACTGCTCTGAAGGGAAAAAGAGAGGAGGTTCTGTGCCCAAATTCAGTTTCTAAGTGTAGGAGCCCAACCCAGGGTTAGGTGATGTTAGGAGGATGAAAAACCAAGAAAGTCTGCTTGGGGACCAACTGGACAGTTATCTCTCCTGTGGCTAAAGCACACCAAGTGGGAGAGGGAAGTAGAAAGGGCTGTCAACTGAGATAGTGTCAGAGTTGAAGCAACTGAGCACAGAAGCAGGAAAAAACCCTGAGCCCACGCCATGAGCCCACATGAGTGACCGAGCTGGAGCTAAAATACAAAAAGCAGCAGAGACCAGTACAATAGTTCTGTCATTAATGAACCTCTGTGCTCTGTGCTTAGTTGCTCAGTCAGGTCTGACTCTTTGCGACACCAAGAACCCACCAGGCCCTTCTGTCCTTGGGATTCTCCAGCCAAAAATACTGGAGTGGGTTGCCATGCCCTCCTCCAGGAGATCTTCCCAACCCAGGGATCAAACCCAGGTCTCCTGCATTGCAGGTGGATTCTTTACCATGTGAGCCACCAGGGAAGCCCAAGAATATTGGAGCAGGTAGCCTATCCCTTCTCCAGAGGAACTTCCCAACCCAAGAATCAAACCAGGGTCTCCTGCATTGCAGGTGGATTCTTTATTAGCTGCGCTACCCAGGAAGCCAAAAGAAGCAGAGGCCAGTGCAGAAGCTCCATCATTAGTGAACTCAGAGGCTTCTAAAACTGTAGCATCGCAGAGACAGTCAGGCCCAAAATGCCAGCACTACATGCTGGGCCTCAGTCATGTCTTAGGATCATGACCCTGGAGCTGTGCAGTGCACAGCCTGGGAGACCATATGTGCCAGGCTGACTTAATGGAGGCCAGAATAAATCAGCACAAGGAGAAGAGGAAGAATGTTTCTCGGCCCTAAGTCTCTCTCATTCTATACTGATGAAGCCTCCCTGGGAAAATACTGACTCTTAAGACTTGCCAAGTTGGACAAAAACAGGCATGTTCTTCAAAGGCCTTAATTTATGAGGTTAACTGCCAGAGCTGCACACAGCCTTCAGGCTAAACAAGAAGAAAAATATCCAGCCTCCAACTGCTGCTCTTGCTTACCTAAAGCTTTAAAAGAGAATCAAAAGAAGAGCCAAACACTAGCAGGGAAAAAAGAAGTTTTCCACTGAATCTTGCAAAAGGTCACATTAGGAAAGGAGCCCACTCAGAGGCACCGTGAGCCCCCACCCCACAATCGTACCTGAGATGCTGCCTTCAAAAGAGCTTCTGCAGCTTCTACCTCATCCCCTGCGGCCAGTGAGCTTCCAAGGACCTGCATGTCCTGTTGCTCTCCACTAATTGCCTGTTCACTATCCACAGAAGACCCTCTGTGATCTGTTTTGTTCAAAAACAGTGTCAACAAAGTTTTCATTAAAAGCTTTTATAAAAACAACTATGTCAGCAAGTGATTTTCCCAGTTGTATTAAGTGAGCATTAATTAGCCAGGTGTCCTTAGGCAACTCACCTCTCTCTGGGTGTCCGGTTCTTCACCTGAAGGCTGAGAGGTGAGACTCTGTGTGTAGAGTTAAACCGACCTACTGTCCATCCGCCTCCCTGGTGACTCAGTGGTAAAGAATCAGCCTGCCAATGTGGGAGATGCAGCTTCGATCCCTAGGTTGGGAAGATCCCCTGGAGAAGAAATAGCAACCACTCCAGTGTTTTTGCCCGGGAAATCCCATGGACAGAAGGCCTCATGGGCTATAGTCCAGGGGTCACAAAAGAGTCGGACACAACTGAGCGACTGAACCACAACTGTCCTTCTAGCTGTGAGATCTCTGGAGCTGAAGCGATTGGCTCTCCCCCTTTCCTTCCTGTCTGTGAGGATCTCTCATAGAGAGACAAGCAAAGTAGATGCTTCTTCCATCCTCGGTTCACCCTGGTATTGTGGTAACCCATCCCAACACCTCATTCAAACAGGAGTTCACAAGGCTCAGGGCTCCTTCATCAGCCTTTTAACCTGGGTCAGGGCCCAGTGGAACACAAACAAAGCCCTGGCAGGAAGAAACCATGCTTCCAGGTTCTGACAAGAAATGATGAACAATGGGAGCTTTTTAGGTGCCTCAGACCCTACCTTTGAACTTTTCCACTCAGTTTGGGATGAATTGGAGCTGCTGCAGAGAGGTGTCTGCTCTTTTCATCTTCCTTGCTGAACTCTGGTTCTTCTGGAAGCTGCTAAGGATGTGCCCCTTAGCACCCACCCCTGCTTTACTACTGAGCTTGCTCTCTCAGAAAGAACAAAAGCAAGAATAACACCTAATAACACTTACTAATCAAGTCCCATGTTTCAGAAGTGTGCCTGATACAGTCTCCATTTACTGTTGCAGGAGAGGATGTGACCAATGGTTCACCTGTGAGCTGGACCTGGGCAGTGGAGTCTCCTCACTCATCCACATACATCCTTAGGTACCCTTATGTCCACCATTCCCACAGTGGTTTCAGGGGTGCAGCCTAGACAGACTAATGTTTTGCTGAGACCATCTGGGCTGAATACATGACTGAACCCCATTAAAGCCTCTAGATAAATTTGTAATGTTCTGGTGGGGGTGTGGAAATCTACTTCTCTTTTAGTTGCCCAAGACGAGCCTCATATGTAAGTTCCTTGCTTATTAAACTTGCCACCTACCAATCTGGAGAGATGTGCTAGTTACCAGAGCCAGGATTAGAACCCAGGCACTTTGAGGGTAGAGGCTGTGCTTGCTCCTCTTCTGCACCGTGCCAGCCAGGCCCTAGTCATGTCCCAGCCTCTATAGCCTTCTTCTCCCCATAAGGTGGGTCTTCTAACCTCCACTTGCAGGTTTCAAAGACACTAGACCCAATTCTGATCTCAGGCATAAGATGGAAAAGGGATTTGAGGGCTTCGTTCATATACTTGAGACAAAGACACCCTCCTCTGTAGCTCTAACCTTGTACCCAGATGCATAGCTCAGTTCCTCATTTGTTCCCTGAGTTTAAGACCCTGCATAGATTCCTATTTATTCTGAGTTCTTCACTCATTCATTCATAAACATTTTTTATTGGCTACATATTCATCATGAAAAAGAGAAAATGCAATCAATTAACAAATAGGTCATTATGCCCATTTTACAGATGAGGAAACAGAAATTGAGAGGTTCTCTTGTCAGCCACCCCACACCTAGTAAATAGGAGAAGTAGCCTTTATTCTGGGTGCCCCTCCTCCTGAGATTTGGGTCCTACCTTGCTTTTGCCAGTACCTCACTTCCCTCGATCCCTACATCATTTCCCAAACAACAACCAATTCTCATATTCTCTGACTGAGTGCCCTACAATTTAATTCAACTCATGAACCAACTATGGAAGCTAGCACAGACCCCACAGCTATAAGACACCACAAGACACCAACTGTAAATGGAGTCCCCAGGATATCTGCTCTTTTGCCCAGCCACTTATAATTGTGGGAGTTCCTATGGCTCACTCTACGGTTTCATAACTCACTAAATCTACTCATGTACTCAGGAGACTCTATACTTATCATTCAGGACAGTCACTTAGAAGAGAAGCTCAGGGCAGGGTGTCGGGCTGGAGGGAGTGCAGAGCTTCCATGATCTCTCTGGGTGCACCAGCCTCCCCTCATGTCAAGTGATCATCAACTTGGGATCTCCTCAAAACTTGCTCTTCAGGAGTTTTTATCAAGTCTTCCTTCCATAGGCATGATTGGTAAGACATTGGTGATTGAACTTAATCTCCATCCTTTCTTGTGTGCATGCATGCTCACTAGGTCACTTCAGTCGTGTCTGACTCTTTGTTACCCTGTGGACTATAGCCCACCAGGCTCCTGTGTCCATTGGATTCTCAAGGCAAGAATACTGGAGTGGGTTGCCATGCCCTCCTCCTGGGGATATTCCTGACCCTGAGATCAAACATGCGTCCCTTGTGTCTCTTGTCTCCTGCACTGGCAGGTGGGCTCTTTACAACTAGCACTACCTGGGAAGCCCCCTCCCTCCTTTCCTCCTCAGAAAATGAAGAGTGAGCTGAAAGTGCCAACTCTAGTCGCCGGAGGTAGCGAGCCTTTCCCTGGGAACTGTCTGAGGTGCCACCTTGAGTCATCTCACTAGCAGGAACTCAGGTATGGGGAAAGGGGCTCTTTATCAATAACAAAAGACACTCCCATCACTCAGGAAATTCCAAGGGTTTTGGAATCTCTGTGCCAGGAACTGAGGGCAAAGGCTATGGTGTTTTTTTGTTGTTGTTGTTTAAATTATACTCCAACTTTCCCCCCTTTCCCTAGGAATCATGGCCAGGATCTGAAACTGTGCTACCTGCCACCAGACTTCCCTTCTGGGAGCCATCTGCTTGGATTTCTATGAATGCTTCCTGGCTCCCCATCACTGCACTCTGCACACCTGCCAGGGCAGCCTGTCTGCTTACCTGTCTGCTCTCCCTCCTGTGAGGGTCTGCCTCCTAGACTAGCACAGCTCGCTATGCCTGTCCCCTCCATCCCAAGCCTGCCTCACTCTAGGGATCTCAGCTCCTTCCAGAACTCCCCCTCCCCCAAGTTTAGCTAGCTTTTGGGTACCCAAAAGACAAGTTGGTTTTTGCACCCCCAGCAGACCATTAAAAGTTTGTATAAAGGCTTTAATGGGGTTCAGTCATGTATTCAGCCCAGATGGTCTCAGCGTACAGGAATTAACTGTGTCATGTTCTGTCACATATCAATGTGACCCAGACATTCTAGTCAGGGACATGGCAGGACATAGGCTTTGGCACTGAAGAAGTCAGAGAAAGAATTGGGTCAGTTTGAATCACAGCAGGAGAAAAATCTATAGAGTATTAGATTTGAAGAATATTACTCTCCAGTATTATTTGAACACTTCTCTGGCCACGCTAGCTAGGCCTGTATCAGCGTTTCCATTATAAATCCTATTTCCAAGGGTTTATGACTTGCTGTAAAAATTCAATCCAAGCTGAAAAGCAGCATTGTGAGTTTGCAGTCCAGAAGCAGCTTGATTCAAAGAAAGGATAAAAGAAGTTGAGAAGAAACAGGGGGGAAAAAAGGAAACAGACTGTTTAAAAAGAAGAAAACTGGAGTGTTACCCTGCTTTTCTACCCTCATGTGACTCAAAGATGATTTTGTTTTTAAATTTGAGTTTTCACATGTTATTAACCCCCATGTGCAAAGAGGCCTATGAGCACACTGAAGCCAAAAGCACTGAGCTCCATAATGGTGGTAACAGCAGGTGTTAAAACTTTCTCACCAGGGGGTCCTCAGAGAGCAAAGTCTCCCTCACAAACTGCATTCATGAAAACTCTCAGGAGACTCACATCAAATCATCTCTGGTTCAATAAAAGGCAAAGAGGGGACAGGAGATGCTTAGTAAGTTCATACTCTCTGATGAAGTAAAGGCAAATTATGACCCAATTCTTCATTTCCTGAAAATAAAGCAATCACTTCTGTCTCTCTGTTAACCTCCAGAGCATCCCAGCCTTCTACACATTTGTGACTATTTATCCAGTTATAATTTCACTCTAAAGTGGCCCAAGGTATTCTTGGGACTTCTGCCAGCATCACTGCATCCTGTACTTCCCAAGGAGGGAACCCTTATGGTAGTTCAGAAATACCATCTCCAAACCTTGGGAGTACAAGCTTACACTGCACAACAATTCACCAAAGTCCACCTTGCCTCCTTTGAAGATGGGCCTTTGCCCTCAGTTCTCAGTAAAGAAAGCTTTAGGGCAGTTCAGGGGGACATGGAGAAGGCAACAGCCCATCTTGGAGTTGGAGAATTTCTCCATAGCAGGGAGCCCAAGAATGGCATTCTAGTTGGAAGGAGAAAGTGGGAAACTTGTCTTGGCAATGATGACATAGCAAGCAATCATACAGACACTTAGACCAGTGGGTTATTTGGGGGAGCTATAACAGAGAGGACGCAAATGCCTCTCTAATTTTTGTTGCTGCTGGAAAAGTGAGATTCTACATTCAGGGAGATGATCTGTCTAAAACTCATAGTTTATTCTCAATTAGAGGAGTTGAGTAAAAAGAACAAGAAGAGGAATTTGTTTTTATTAAGTACATATCACTGCTGTGCCAGACAGCTTGCCAGTTTTTTTTTACACATTATTTCATATAAATTTTATAAAACCCTATGATATATATATGCATTATCCATTGTTCATTTAAAAGATGAGATAATTAAGACTAACTCACCCAATGTTAATTCACAAGCAAAGTGGTAGAGGCAAGACTGAATTCACACATATTTGATTTCAAACTTTAGATCTTTCCACATCAGCTTCAAACAGAACTTCAATGGATAAATTACAGAGAGGAAACAAATTTGAGAAAGTCTGAAAGTTTCAAGCATGATGTTATATGAGGCAGGACTAGGGAGAGGCCAGAGTTTAATTATGTTAATTCCTCAAATCTATAAAGGTAAACTTAAATTCAGAAAATAAAAACCTCTGATTTATTAAAAAATCCAACCATTTTTCTAGTTTGATATAGAACAGTTTCACTGTTTCTCTGAATTTTCCTTTTTTAAAAGCAGTGTTAAACTAAGCTATTTTATCTCAACTCTGCTACAATCTGTTTTGTGATCTTGGAGACTTTTTGTTTGTTCAGTCACTAAATCATGTCCTACTCTTTGCAACCCCATGGACTGCAGCATGCCGGGATTCCCTGTCCATCATCTCCTAGAGCTTGCTCAAACTCACGCAGATTGAGTCGGTGATGCCATCCTACCATCTCATCATCTATCATCACCTTCTCCTCCTGCCTTCAATCTTTCCCAGTGTCAGGGTCTTTTCCAGTGAGTCAGTTCTTCATATCAGGTGGCCAAAATATTGGAGTTTCAACTTCAGCATCAGTCCCTCCAATGAATATTCAGGGTTGATTTCTTTTAGGATTGACTGGTTTGATCTCCTTGCAGGCAAAGGGACTCTCAAGAGTTTTATCCAACACCACAGTTTGAAAGCATCAATTTTCAGCACTCAGCCTTCTTTATGGTCCAACTCTCACATCCATAGATGACTATAGGGAAAAACCATAACTTTGACTATATGAACCTTTGCTGGCAAAGCAGTGTCTCTGCTTTTTAATATGCTGTCTAGGTTTGTCATAGCTTTTCTTCCAAGGAGCAAGCATCTTTTAATTTCATGATGGCAGTCAACATCCACAGTAACTTTGGAGCCCAAGAAAACAAAGTCTGTCACTGTTTCCATTGTTTCCCCATCTATTTGCCATGAAGTGATGGGACTGGATGCCATGATCTTAGTTTTTTGAATGCTGAGTTTTAAGACAGCTTTTTCACTCTTCTCTTTCACCTTCATCAAAAACTCTTTAGTTCCTCTTTGCTTTCTGCCATAAGAGTGGTGTCATCTATCTGAGATTATTGATATTTCTCCCAGCAATCTTGATTCCAGCATGAACTTCATCCAGCCCGGCATTTTGCATGATGTACTCCGCATATAAGTAAAATAAGCAGGGTGACAATACACAGCCTTGATGTCATCCTTTCGCAGTTAGGAACCAGTCATTTGTTTCATGTCCAGTTCTAACTGTTGCTTCTTGACCTGCATATAAATTTCTCAGGAGGCAGGTAAGGTGGTCTGGTATTCCCATCTCTGGAAAAATTTTCTACGGTTGTTGTGATCCACACAGTCAAAGGCATTAGCATAGTCAATGAAGCAGATGTTTTTTCTGGAATTACCTTGCTTTTTCTCTCATCCAAAAGATGTTGACAATTTGATCTCTGGTTCCTCTGCATTTTCTATATCCAGCTTGTACATCTGGAATTTCTTGGTTCACATACTGTTGAAACCTAGCTTGAAGGATTTTGAGCATTACCTTGCTAGCATGTGAAATGAGCACAATTGTGCGGTAGTTTGAACGTTCTTTTTGGGTTTGTTTTTTTTTTTTTTTTTGCCCTTCTTTGGGACTGGAACAAAAACTGACCTTTTCCACTCCTGCAGATGGGAACCTATAAATGGTATTTCCGCTTTGCCAGCTTGTGCTGTATTAAGTTCTGCCAACATGGGGCGCTAGAGAGGGGTTGGAGGGCTGCAGGAGGGGAAGATTGCCTCCTTTTTTGCTTTCTGTACCTACAGCAGTAGTTGGTTTCAGTTTCACATGTTTTATGCACTCGCAGAACCAGCCTTAGTGCACCGCTTCAGAGACAACAGGCTGGCGGTCTGGGGCCTCTTCTCCCAGATTTTAACGGCCCCAGTCTCCTGTCTCTGTTACTGAAGCTGCCATTCTTATGTAGCTCAGTGTTTCCCTTTATCATTATTTAGATATCTTCTTAACATATAATAATGATAATAGTTATCATTATTTAGATATCTTCTTAACATATCTCTTTCATTAAAATTTCTATTAAAATAACTGGTGTGGTTCATTTTCCTGAATGGACTCTGACTGATACAAAGTCCTCTGAAGAGAGCTTCTTCTACCCCTTTCTCCTTGAATTCTCCCTGCTGTCTGAAAATTCTGTTTTATACTGTGCTATATTAAAAATTAACCAAAATCATTTTTATATATCTATATATATATGTAGATATATATATAGGTATATTGTAATCGTTTTAAGTATACAACAATGAACTAATGCAATGTTATATATCAATTATATTATCTCAATAAGAAAAAAAAAAAAGCAATTCTCTCTCTAGCTTATGTGACTTTGAGCATGGTAACTTAACTTTCCTAAGGCTCAATTTTGTCATGTCTAATACTGGGGTATTAACATCTACTTAGAATATTGCAAGAACTGAATGAAACAATCTATGTGCAAGCATCAAGCACAATAGCCGACGCATATGAATGCTTGTAATGATCATGTATACGTCTGCCAGGCATCTCTGTATTTGAAGAATCATTCCTCCAGTTGCATGAAGTAATCCTACTTCATCCCAATTTTTGAGAAGAAGCTAATCCTTCAACTCAAGAATGAAAACATGCTTAAGTAATTTATCTGCCTGGCCACATGAGTCCAAGGGATGGACCTCCTTTCCATGTCAGGCCAATTAGAATGGCCAAACAGAGTTGGCCAGGACTGTTCCTGAAATTTGGGAATAATTATGCTATTTATTGCTCTGATGCCTAAACTCTAAAATCTATATGCCCAAGATTCCATGCCATCTTTTGCAACACTTCAGTGACCAACTTGTCCCAGTTTGCAGAGACTTTATTCGTTTTATAATAAGTCTTAAAGCACTGCATTCCTGGAAACCCCTTCATCCCAGGCAGATAATTTGATTAGTCAAACTACCATGATAAAAGCCTGTAAGAGAAAGCAGGTGTTCCTCCAAATAAGATATCAGATCAGATCAGATCAGATCAGTCGCTCAGTCATGTCCAACTCTTTGCAACCCCATGAATCGCAGCACACCAGGCCTCCCTGTCCATCACCAACTCCCGGAGTTCACTCAAACTCACATCCATTGGGTCAGTAATGCCATCCAGCCGTCTCATCTTCTGTTGTCCCCTTCTCCTCCTGCCCATATACAAATGGCCAAAAAGCACATGAAAAGACACTCAACATCATTAGTCTTTAGGGAAATACAAATCAAAACCACAATCATGTGGTAATCACCTCGATGATTATAATCAGAAAGAGGGAGTAGGGAGGAGGTAAGAAGTATTGGTAAGGATGTGGAGAAATTTGGGCTTTTTCATATAGCTAGTGGGAATATGAAATAGTTCATCCACTATGGAAAAGTTTGGCATTTTCTCAAAAAGCTAAACAGAATTGCCACATGCTCTTGCAATACCATTCCCAGGTATGTACCCAAAAGAATTAAAAACATGCATTCAAACAAGCACATGTACACACATGTTCATAGCAGCACTATTAACAATAGCCAGAGAATGAAAATAGCCTCTTATGGGCCACAAAAAAAAAAAAAAAGAATGAAATAAAATACCCTAAATCAATTGATCAATGCATCAATAGATAAATTGTGGTCTATATGTACAATGGCATTTTTATTCAGCCATAAAAATATGAAGTACTTGCATGTACTGCAATATGGATGACTCTCCAAATCATGATATTAAGTAAAATCAGCCAAGCATAAAAGTCACATATTTCTATTCATATGAAATAGCCAGAATAGATATACCCATAGAGATAGAATACAGATTGGCGGTTAGGTGGGGGTGGTAGGGAGACAGGGGGTAGCTGTTTAATGGGTAAGGCTTTTACTTTGGAGTGATGGAAATGTTTTGGAACTAGATAGAGGCACGCCACTGTGAATGTACTAAAATTGTTCACTTAAAGATGATTAACTACATTAATTTCATCTAAAATTATTTTGAAAGAAAGGAAGGGGAAGGAAGGAAGGAAGGAAGGAAAAGAAAAGACAGAGAGAAAAACAAGCCAGCTAGGACATAAAAAGAGAAGAAACTGAATCCTTAGAACTGAGAACTTAGATCAAGCCTTCCCCTAAGTGCATAAACCCATGATCTCGTCAGTTAAAAAACATAAGAAATTATTTTTTTACTTGAGTAAGTCTGACTTGGGTCCCTCTCCTTTTCAACCAAGAGTTCTAAATAGTATTGTCTTCAACTGCTGCTGCTGCTACTGCTGCTACTAAGTCACTTCAGTCATGTCCAACTCTGTGCAACCCCATAGATGGCAGCCCACCAGGCTCCCCTATCCCTGGGATTCTCCAGGCAAGAATAGTGAAGTGGGTTGCCATTTCCTGCCCTCAATGCATGCATGCATGCTAAGTCGCTTCAGTCATGTCCGACTCTGTGTGACCCAATAGACAGCAGCCCACCAGGCTCCTCTGTCCATGGGATTCTCTAGGCAAGAATACTGGAATGGGTTGCCATTTCCTTCTCCATGTCTTCAACTAATGATAATTAATTTTTAACCCAGTATCCACTAAAATTTAATCTAGTTTCTGTCTGCCCTGGCTTCAGTGGAGGTAAAGAATGATTATCACTGCCCTGTCTAGAAAAGCTCTGCCTGCCGTAGCTCACTGTGGGGTGCCCTTCAGCCAGCTGTTTGTCAGGCTTGTGGTGGTGGTTTAGTCGCCTAAGTCATGTCTGACTCTTGCAACCCCATGCTCTATAGACCGCCAGGCTCCTCTGCCCAAGGGATTTCCCAGGCAAGAATACTGGAGTGGGTTGCCATTTCCTTCTCCAGGGGATCTTCCCATCCCAGGTATCAAATCCATGTCTCCAGCATTGCAGGTGGATCCTTTATCAATTGAGCCACCGGGGAAGCCAGGCTGAATAGTCCTAATTGTTTCAACCTTTGCCATTGCTGCTTGAAAAAATCCTTCTTGACTGTATCTGAACCAGAAAAGCACATAATATTCTAGAAAATTCCTTGGCAGAAATCAAAGATATGACATACAGTTCTCCCCATTCTTATTAACAAAAAGAATGGCTGATGTGTCTCACCGAAACGATTCTGTCATCTCACTCAGGGGTGAAAGAACATAGAACATACAATCTGAAAATGAATCCTTGTACTTCAGACCTTCCATCTCCTCCCTCATACTCACCTTGATGTTTCTTTTGTATTATTAGCAAAGGGCTAATCGTATTTTAATGTTGTAGGCTGGAGTTTAATTGCTACTGTATAACCGAATGACTCAAAGTGGAGGAAACTAATTACCTCCATGAAAATTTGATGTGATTCTGTCAAATGTCCATCTGGTTCTCCGAATATCCCTACAGCTGACTAGTTAATCAGTTTGCTAATATTCTACAAGAGATTGTGTTTTATTAACGTGCCTTGCCATGGAGAAATTAACTGACAACACGACATCAGTTAGGCTCTCCGGCCCCACTCTCTCACGGCCTCATACCTTATGTTTTATGAACAGCAATATTGCTGACCTTGGTAGCACTGCGCATGCATGCCCACTTGGCCATGGGCCATTTTTGTCTGTCTTAGTAAATCAGTAGTTTTTGAAGACTCCCTGCTGCTGCTGCCCAGAGAGAATAAACAAGTCTGCAGCCCCCACAGCTCCTTGAGTCTTCTTCCATCTTCCCTGGTCACGCCTTATCTACCCTGGGTTCAGTGAACAGTATGAATGTCAAGACACTTGCCCTCCATGGCCAGCTAAATCATGGAGATTGGCATTGGGTTTGGAGTGACTTAAACTAAACCAAATGCTTGAAGTCCTTGGATGTGCTACGATCAGAGAAAACCTGATAAAATTCTCACAATGGCAAATAGTAACAACAATCACCAACACAGGCAGAAAAAGAAAAAGCTTTTTCCTATGTGACAGAACACTTTAGACAAGTCTTGTAACTTCTGGCCTCAGGATTGTCATCTGTAATAGCAAATGGTTGGAACAGTTTTCTAAAGCCTTTCTTAGCACCAAAATTTTGACTTCTACCTATCAAAATGGGATTGTTCAATAACAGATTTCTCCCATCATAAAGAAAAATGGTAGAAATGATATTCCCATTTAACAGTTGTGTAAATCTGAGGAGCAGCTCAAGGTATAAGAGCCACAAATAAGCAAGATCTTTCATCAGCCAGATAGTGTTCCATTCATGTATTTATTCAGTCAGTCAGACCATAATTATCAGAGCAACCTTTGTGGAAATGCTTCAAAACGCATTCTAGGACCTCTTTTTCAGAGACATAGAACCTGGAATAGCAATTCTGAACCTCAGAGTTAATAAACATCAGCTGCTGGAATAATAAAATAAATACTAAACTGAATCACCTAAATTGTCACTTTATTGTATATTTGAAACTAATACAAGATTGTAAATTAACTATACCTCAATAAAAAAATAAAAATAAAAAATATTACACCAAAAATATGTGGAGATCAAAATTAATAAGAAATCATATCAAGGGTGCCCAGTCTTGCCACTATTATTCAACATAGTTTTGGAAGTCATAACCATGGCAATCAGAGAAGAAAAAGAAACAAAAGGAAAAGAAGTAAAATTCCATATTGGAAAAGAAGTAAAATTCTCACTGTTTGCAGATGACATGATACTATACATAAAAAACCCTAAAAATACCTTCAGAAAATTACTGGAGCTAATCAATGAATTTAGTAAAGTGGCAGGATACAAAATCAATGCACAGAAATTCCTTGCATTTCTATACACTAACAATAAGAAATCAGAAAGAGAAATTAAGGAAACAATCCCATTCACCACTGCAACAGAAAGAAAAAAAAAAAACCTAAGAATAAACCTACCTATGGAGACAAAAGACTGTACTCAAAAAACTATAAGACACTGATAAAAGAAATCAAAGATAACACAAACAGATGGAGAGATGTATCATGTTCTTGGATTGGAAGGATCAATACTGTGAAAATGACTATACTACTCAGAGCAATTTACAGATTCAATGCAATCCCTATCAAATTACCAAAGGCATTTTTCACAGAACTGGAATGAAAAATTTTACAATATTTATGGAAACACAAAAGACTCCAAAATAGCCATAGCAAATCTTGAGAAAGAAAAATGAAGCTGGAGGAATCAACCTGCCTGACTTCAGACTATACTACAAAGCTACAGTAATCAAGATGGTATGGTACTGACAAAAAACAGAAATATAGATCAATAGAATAAGATAGAAAGCCCAGAGATACACCCACACACATATGGCCACCTTATCTTTGACAAAGGAGGCAAGAATATACAATGGAGAAAAGATAGCCACTTCAGTAAGAAGTGCTGGGAAAACTCGACCACCACATGTAAATGAATGAAATTAGAACACTTCCTAAGATCATACATAAAAATAAACTCAAATAGATTAAAGACCTAAATGTAAGGCCAGAAAATATGAAACTTTTAGAGGAAAACATAGGCAGGACATTTTTTGACATAAAATCACAGCAAGATCCTCTTTGACCTACCATCTAGAGTAATGGAAATAAAAACAAAACTAAAGAAATAGGACCTAATTAAATTTATAAGCTTTTTCACAACAAAGGAAACTATAAACAAGATAAAAAGACAGCCCTCAGAATGGGAGAAAATATTTGCAAAGAAAGCAACTAACAAAGGATTAATCTCCAAAATATACAAGCAGCTTATGCACCTCAAGATCAGAAAAACAAACAACCCAATCAAAACATGGGGAAAAGACCTGAACATACATTTCTCCAAAGAAGACATACACATGGCCAACAAACACAAAAAGATGCTCAACATTGCCTTTATTAGAGAAATGCAAATCAAAACTACAATGAGAATAGTACAAACCTCACACTGATCAGAATGGCCATCATCAAAAAGCCTACAAACAATAAATGCTGGTGAGGATATGGAGAAAAGGAAGCCCTCTTGCACTGTTGGTGGGAATGTAAATTGGTACAGCCACTATTGAAATTCCTTTAAAAACTAGGAATAAAGCTACTACATGGCCCAGCAATCCCACTACTGGGCATATACCCTAAGAAAACCACAATTCAGGATGGCACATGTACCTCAGTGTTCATGTACTATTACAATGGCCAAGACATGGAAGCAGCCTAGATGTCCATCGACAGTTGAATGGATAAAGAACTTGTGGTATAAATATGCAATGGAATATTACTCTGCCATGAAAAATAAATGAACGTGAGCCAGTTGAATTGAGGTGGATGAACAAAGAGCCTGTTATATAGAGTGAAGTAAGTCAAAAAGAAAGAAAGAAATATCATATATTAATGCATATATGTGGAATCTAGAAAATGGTGCAAATGAACCTATTTTCAGGGTAAGAATAGAGACACAGAAGTAGAGAATGGATTTGTAGCCACAGAAGGGGAAGGAGAGGATGTGATAAATTAGAAGAGTCATCACATATAAAATAGATAGCTAGTGGGAAGTTGCTATAAAGCACAAGAAACTCAGCCTGGTGCTCTGTAATGACCTAGAGGGGTAGAAGGGGGAGGGGAAAGAAGCTCAAGAGGAGGGAATATGTGTACACTTATGACTGGTTCACATTGTTGTACAGCAGAAACGAACACAACATTGTAAAGAAATTATCCTCCAATTAAAAAATAAACACTTAAAAATAATTTTAAAAGAAATCATATCAACATTCATATTATATCTTCCAATGTAATAAGTGGAATCATACATGTAGAATACACTTTTCTTGAGCCAGAGTTCAACTAACTCCCAAGCTAAATGTGGAATATTAAGGTAATATCAGCTGGAGGTCAATCAATAGTGGATACTAAGGCAACACTGGAAATTTAGTGAGTTGGAAAAAATGTATTTCACAAGAACTCTTTTCAGATTATGTGATTAGGAAAAAAATTTTTTTTAATTTTATTTTATTTTTAAACTTTACAATATTGTATTAGTTTTGCCAAATATCGAAATGAATCTGCCACAGGTATACTTGTGTTCCCCATCCTGAACCCTCCTCCCTCCTCCCTCCCCATACCCTCCCTCTGGGTCATCCTAGTGCACCAGCCCCAAGCATCCAGTATCATGCATCGAACCTGGACTGGCGACTCGTTTCATACATGATATTATACCTGTTTCAATGCCATTCTCCCAAATCTCCCCACCCTCTCCCTCTCCCACAGAGTCCATAAGACTGATCTATACATCAGTGTCTCTTTTGCTGTCTCGTACACAGGGTTATTGTTACCATCTTTCTAAATTCCATATATATGCATCAGTATACTGTATTGGTGTTTTTCTTTCTGGCTTACTTCACTTTGTATAATAGGTTCCAGTTTCATCCATCTCATTAGAACTGATTCAAATGTATTCTTTCTTTTTAATTTAATTTTTTAACTTTACAATGTTGTATTGGTTTTGCCATATATCAACATGAATCCGCCACAGGTATACACGTGTTCCCCATCCTGAACCATCCTTTCTCAAAACCACTTGGTATTGGATGAGCCCCTCACCCACTCAGGAACACATTCAACTAACATGAGACTGCACATCCATGAACTGTCTTCTAAGAAAGTTGATTGGCTTAATGCAGAGATTTCTTTTGTCTGAGTTGGGTACACAACTTTGGGACAGATGTGAATTACTTAGAGCTGCATCTTTCCCGCATTTGAAATATGCATCCTTTCCCCATGAGATAGATCCTTACCTCAGATGAACAAATATTTAAGAAAAACAGATTTAAGGGACACCAAATTTCAGCATTTTCATGGGATGCTTCAATGTTTTAGCCTAGTCCTCCCCCACACATACTCCTCTTTGGTCCGGGGAAAGCAGACCACACAGGGAAGATATTGCACACAATTAGATCCTTCCTTCTCCCTTGAGTTAGCCGTGGGACCGTTTGTTCAAGCAGTGGAAAGAAAACTAGAGACGCAAAGCACAGTAAGAACTTGGTGAAAGCACAGAGATTCCTAGAGCTCGTCCTTTTGCCGTGAGTAGGTGACTTAGGATAAATAGTTCATACAATTAGAACCTCATTCACTGACGTTAAAGATTACTTACTAGATCAAAACTTACTAAGTTTAAAAGTTAAACACTTAAGCCACTGACAATAAAGTGAATGTGAGAAGTCTATCATGGTTGGGGTACACTTGGGGCCTCCTCTGTGACTACATGGTATTGGGTATACAGATCCACAGATGAGGGAACACAGCCCCTCCTGGCCCCTCCCTGCAAAGTGCTGTCAGTGTATTGAACAGTTTTTAGTGATGACCCTGAACCTTAGTTTTCTTTCCTCCTCAGATCCATCTTTTTCTCTATTTACAGTGCTTTTTCAGAATGTACTAGAAGCTTCTCAGGCCAAAGACTCAATTGTTCAACAACGATTTAATGTGCATCACTGCGCACTGCATACTACAGCAGGTACTGGAGATACAAGGGTGGATAAGATGAAGCACTTACCCTCGGGGAGCTCAAAGCTAAGAACAACCTCACACAGCTCAGCTGCAAGTATGGGAATGCAGGTAGCCACAGAGAACCAGGGAGAGAGCAGATGAAAATTGCATAATCTGATTCCATTCAATAATGATAATGCTAAACTACACTGTGCTAATACTCCATGTTCACTATTTCCTTTCATCCTCTCACTAAGCCTATGAAGTATTAATAATCCCATTTATGAGTATGCAGAAATGTTTATCTTTTTCTAATAGCAGCTAGTCAGATAATTCTTTTGTAAGGAGAAAGCTAGCTTTGCTCCAAAGCTGTTGGATAAGCCTGCTCATCCAAATCCAGAAGAATCAGCCTCCAGACAAGGGTACTGGGCTGGGCACTAGATTTCCTTCAGGAGAGCAAAGAGCTACTTTACATAATAAACAGAGGAAAGAGTGAATGCTGAGGAAACTGGGAGAATGGAGTAAAAGCTGCAGAGCTATGTGGGGTAAGTTTATGTGCAGGGTAAGTATCAGCAGAAAAGCAGAATCCCCAGCTAAGGTGTAGGTGAAGGAGGGAAGATGGAAAAAGAAATAAGACATAGGTTTTTCAAGAAATATGCTGTGTGCTTTGTGAGGTAACCTCTTCCTGAGACCCCACAAACATTCAGTAAATCTCTTGAATTTCTTATAGAAACCAGTGATTTAACTGAATTTTACCTCAAAGCTGACAAAGTACAGGCTACAATGCATGCACTGATGAGGGGAAGGGTGTGCTGAAATAAAAATGGAATGTAAAGAGATTAAGGTAAAATCCCAGGCTCTGTCCCATTTTGAGGTACAAAAGTGTTGAGAGGCCAGAGAACTGTGTCTGCTTCTTAAGGACATGATGATATGCTCTTTAGTCCTGGGCTGAAAAGGCCACGACTGCATGTTCAAACTCCACAAATGAAAGCTTCCGTGTCAGAGGCTAGGATCATACAAGGAGATCATATGAGCAAAGGGCTATTAGAAAGGAAGCATTTCTGGGGCCTTGTAAAAAGAAAAACTAATGATCCTTCCAGAATGAGTCTTTGTGAAGCAGAAATGCTGAAGCAAATCATCACAAAAAAGTGGAAATATCAAAATGAGAAAAAAGAATGAAAACTTACAGGTGCTGTGGACCAATGAACTGGAGATGAAATGAGCACTGAAGAACCTATTTCTACATATATTGCTTGTGAAGTGAAAGTTGCTCAGTCGTGTCCAACTCTTTGCAACCCCATGGACTGTAGTCCATGGAATTCTCTAGGCCATAATACTGAAGTGGGTAGCCATTCCCTTCTGCAGGGGATCTTCCCAACCCAAGGATCGACCCAGGTCTCCAGCATTGCAGGTGAATTCTTTCCCAGCTGAGCTACCAGGGAAGCCCTCATATATTGCTTAAATGATATCTTTTATATCTGTAGGGGTAAGTTTACCTCCAGGAAGGGATGTTCATTTGTAGCTAAAAGAAGAGAATTTTAAAGAGATTGAGGGATTGAACAGGAAACCCAGTTCTATTTCCATGGCCTCTGCTTCCACATATGGCTTTTATTCTGAGAAGTGAGGGTACAGGAATTTGCACGATTAGCATTGAAAGAGGCTCTCCTGTCTCTGTCACGTTGGAGCATGGAGGAAAGCTATAAGACAAATGTGGCATGTGATCCCTCCCCCGCATTTCCCCTGGACACACCCTACATCCTACCTCACTTGTGGCTAACCTTATCCTGGGTGCTCGGAACACTCTTGTTTTTATTCTTCACTAATCATCAGGGCTGCATCGGGGTGAATTTTTTTCCTATGCAAATGTAGATGCCTTCCCAGGTTTTTATAGCTTAAATCCTACAGTCTCATTGAATATGACCTTTCCACTTCAGAAGGATTTTACTAATTTGCAACTCAGCATTGGTCTCCAGGCCCACATTGCAATTAAGGGCATCAACTGTGTAATTTCAGAACTGCTCTTTGGTGTTCCTGAAACTTCAATATTGAAATGGGAGTTCATTTAACATGAAGGAAACAAAGGTTCCTGCAGCCATGATGTCACCAAATATTGGCCCTGGCTCACTGGAGAACTAAAACCCAAAGTATGATTTTTTTAAAATGCAGTAACTGACAGTCATGAAATAGTTGAATTACTTAATATAAAATGAAGAAAGTGTACTAGTGAACCCAAAAGGAAGGGAAAAAGCACAGGAATTATAAGTAATGTGTTATGTAGATCCATTTTAGAATATGAATAGCAAAATTGTTACTATGACACATAGTCCAAAGCAAAGCTTTTGCCACTGAATACAGTAATTATTATCATTCATTAATCTTTGCAAAGATTGTGAAAATGTGCTTATGATCAGGCTCCCAAGTATTTGCAGCCATGATTATGAGGATAGATTTGTCATTCCAAATAAGCAGATAATCTTCCTTTTTAATGAGCCTCTCTTCTTAGAGATCAAAATGCATTGTGGGAACCTCAAGGAAATAATTCTCTTAATGCCATTTGTTTCTGCACTATTTGTTTTTTCTAGGTTTATTCAATGTAACTAAACTAAATTCTTTTTAAAAAAGAATACTTCCACTTCATCCTTTTCCTCTTTCCCCTTGAATTTCTCCCTCATGAATTTATTTCAAGCAATGCCTATAAAGTCAAAAAGAAAGTTCAGAGTTTATTGTTCCTCCCCATCTTCCTTGTATACTTAACAATGTGGTTTAGCCCACTGGAGTCCACCAGGAAAGCAGGTACTGTGGTTGGGCAGCAGAAAAAAAGAAAGACATCGTGCCCAGCAGTCTAGAGTTTGCAGCCTTGTTCTATTGATGACTACAGGAAAGTTACTTCATCTCTCTCAGCCACAGCTTCTTCACCTGTAATGGGGGATGAATGGTTTAAATGATAAATGGGTACAAAATGTGAGTGTTTGACAATGGGAGCACCACCTGCCCAGGGCTTCCCATTCCTCTTCTCCCAAAGGGTGACTGGGATCAACAGACGTAGAACATACCTGTTGTCACAGGCATAGGCTACACTGGTCCTTCATCCAACCTGTACCACCTCAACTACTGCTACACTAGGGCTCCTGGCAGTGGCAAATGCACTGCCAGTGACCTAGCAAAGGATGTGGGAAGTCTTTAGCTGGTACCTATTTCATTTAAATTCTTCTGGAACTCAGGGTCTGTGTACTCTGTTTCATCAGTTCAGTTCAGTTGCTCAGTCATGTCTGACTCTTTGTGACCCCCATGGACTGCAGCATGCCAGCTTCCCTGTCCATCACCAGCTCCCAGCAAGCTTGCTCAAACTCATGTTCATAGAGTCGGTGTTGCCATCCAACCATCTCATCCTCTGTTGTCCACTTCTCCTGCCTTCAACCTTTCCTAGCATCAGGGTCTTTTCAAATGAGTCAGTTCTTTGCATCAGGTGGCCAAAGTACTGGAGCTTCAGCTTCAGCATCAGTCCTTCCAATGAATATTCAGGACTGAGTTCCTTTAGTATGGACTGGTTGGATCTCTTTGCTGTCCAAGGGACTCTCAAGAGTCTTCTCCAACACCACCGTTCAAAAGCATCAAATCTTTGGCGCTCAGCTTTCTTTATGGTCCAACTCTCACATCCATACATGACTACAGGAAAAATCATAGCTTTGACTATATAGACCTTTGTCAGCAAAGTAACATCTCTGATTTTTAATATGCTATCTAGGTTTGTCATAGCTTTTCTTCCAAGGAGCAAGCATCTTTTAATTTCATGGCTACAGTCACCATTTGCAGTGATTTTGGAGCCCAAGAAAATAAAGTCTGTCACTGTTTCCAATTTTTCCCCATCTATTTGCCATGAAGTGATGGGACCAGATGCCATGATCTTAGTTTTTTGAATGTTAAGTTTTAAGTCAACTTCTTCACTCTCTTATTTCACCTTCAAAAAGAGGCTTTTTAGTTCCTCTTCGCTTTCTGCCTTAAGGGTGGTGTCATCTGCATATTTGAGGTTATTGATATTTCTCCTGGCAATCTTGATTCCAGCTTGAGCTTCATCCAGCCTGGCATTTTGAAAGATGTGCCCTGCATATAAGTTAAATAAGTAGGGTGACAATATGCAGCCTTGTTTCATATCATGGGCTAATTGCTTTGTATACCAGTCTGAGTTTTCCAGTGGGATTAAAGATTTTAGCCAGCATGGATTGCATACTACATTTTTTAATTTTTAAAAAAAATAACATCCCAACAACAATTCATCCCATAAATAGATTATATATGTACTTAAGTCTATTTCCTTTGTTATTGAACATTTAGAGTGAATTATTTAGAGTATTGGTCCTGCTACTTTATCAGAGACCAAATAGCAGTAGCTTAAATGAGATACACATTTAATCCTCTCAGTAAAGATGTGGACTGGTAAGCTATACAGGGGTATAAGTATCTCTACCCCTATCTACCTTTTCCCAGCTGTCTCTAAAAATGATGAATTTACCCATATGATTGAAACAGATTGATCACCAGTAGGAAGAGAAAAAAAATGAGGTGAAATTCAAGGAGCTTCTTTGTTAAGAACATGACCACAAATATGCACATCTCACTTATCTTCATGCTCTGTTGAACAAACTTTGTAAGTAGACACACTTAGCTGCAAGGGAACCTAAAAATATAATATCTAGCTGCTGAAGGTAGAGAAGGGGAAGAACACATCTTATACTTAGTCTCTATTATTCATTCATATCATCTACCTGGTCCCTGTGGGCATATGAGTTTGAACCTAATGTATCTAATGAGGTGTCTCTTGTGTGTGCCCACTGCATACCAAACACTTCTCTTACATTTTCTCATTTTATCCTCACAGCAACTTTGCAACATAGCTTTCTTTACTGTGAGGTATAACTGAGTATATTAAGTTTCAGAGAGGTTGAGTAACTTGCTGAGTTTATACTTGAAATATCAGATTTTAAAATGTAAGCTTAAACCCTTTTGGGTCTGACTATCCATCCTGCGAAATGGGTAACAAGGGATATCCAGAGAGAGATTTTAGCATGTTTCAATTTGCCAATTTCTTTGGTGAAATAGCTTTCTTTTTTGCTTGTAGCATCTTTAATATTGACTCTTCTGGCAAAAGAATAACTCTATTAGGTAATTCCAGCCATTAGAGGAGTGCATCTTAACCATTATACAGAGAGACCATGAATAGGCTTAGAGTAGACGGAGAAGGCAATGGCAACCCACTCCAGTACTCTTGCCTGGAAAATCCCATGGATGGAGGGGCCTGGTGGGCTGCAGTCCATGGAGTCGCTAGGAGTCAGACATGACTGAGCGACTTCACTTTCACTTTCACTTTCATGCATTGGAGAAGGAAATGGCAACCCACTCCAGTGTTCTTGCCTGGAGAATCCCAGGGATGGGGGACCCTGGTGGGCTGCCAGTCTATGGGGTCGCACAGAGTCAGACACAACTGAAGCGACTTAGCAGCAGAAGCAGCAGAAGACATAAAGGAAGTTCTCACCTCTTGAAAGGTTCTGTGGTTTTCACGGAGAAAACCCAATACCAATTGGGAATTGCTCACCCAATACCAGTGGTCCCCAAACACACCCAACACTACCCACTCTGGTGCCTCCCCTCTCCCAGCATCCCCTCTGCTGGTGAGCTACTTCCTCTGACCCTTTGGGACCCAGGCCAAATCCAGCCTCTTCCAGGAGGTCATTGTCAATCTCCTACTCTTAGGACATTCAGTTCTCACTGTTGACCCTGGGCAACCTGTTCACATCCATTCCTCCTGTCTCCCAAACTAGAAAACAAGACTGCATCATGGAGTTCAGTGCCCAAGCAAATCCCCATGACTGATTAATGTTGTCAGACTAGATGAGTATTTGAGTGTCCCATCTAAAAAAACCAAATACAAAAAAAAAAAAAAAATGCATATTCTTGGTTCAGCACTTCCTGCCTATATCTTCATTAGTTGTCACTGTTCCTATTCCTCTGATACATTCATGGTCACTGCAGGATGGGAAGCAGTGTAAAACCAGCAAACAAGCATTTGTCTGAGAATCATAGTGTCAAGTGACAGCCTTGGCTGTCTTTTCATTCATTCATTCTACATTACTGAGCATGTACCCTGTGTCTTGGACACTAGAGACACAGAGATGGGCAAGTTGAGGTTCTGTCCTTAAGAAGATCTCATTCTGGTGGGAGAAGGACACAAGAAACAAACAATTCCATTATAGGGCTCTGTAAGAGGGCTGGAACATGGGAAGGAATGTGGAAACCAAGTCATGTAGAAAAGCCTCTCTTCCTCTGTGCTCAGTTTTCTTACACAGCAAAACAGAAATAACTCTTCCAGCTTCACCAGGCTGTATGCAATCAAATGAAACAAAGTACTGGATTTGTAAGGTATCATGGAAATTTTCAGTTTTGTTCTTCCACTGATCTTGACAACCTTCATCAATCTTTGTAGTTCTTACCCTTGTTTACCAAAAAACACTGACTCAGAGCTACTTAACAATTAGAGATAAAGTTAATTAGAGCCTAGATTTCTTAATGGTTCTTTTTCAGCAATTGCTCACTGTTTAACTTAAAAGATCACTTTAAGCAGGAGACAAATGGAAGCAAAAACTCATTGACAGCAGACTAAAAACACATACATACAGATGATTTCCATTTATTTTTAAACACTAAGTTTGGGACAAGAGCAGTTTTAGTCTGAAGGGTCGGAGACCGTTGCTGGTGACTTCTCAGTGTTCTGAGCACCACGGTGGCACAAGAGACCCCAGAGGTGCAGACGTATGGATCCTGACTTATTTGCATCTGGTTTGCCCAGGGTCAGCATCTACAGAAGCTTAGGAAAATTAATAATAAGTAACATTTACTGAACACTTACTAGGTAACACAGAATTCTATCTGTTCATATGTATTTTCTTCTTTATTTTCTCATTTTCCCCCCGCAACATAATAAAATATGTTCTACTGTTAACCTCATTTTACAGAGGAGGAAACCAAAGGCATCGTGATTAGAGAAAACTCTCTGCTGATTGGTCATTGTTTGAGCTAGCCTCTCCCCATGAAAAGGGTGAAGGGAGAGAAGAAGGGAATTATTGCCACCGATTTTCTCTTCAAAATGGAATAAGTGGATGAGAAGGAAGTTTGGGAGAGAATAGATACATTTATATGTATGACTGAGTCCCTTTGCTGTTTACCTGAAACTATCACAACACTGTTAATTGGCTGTGCCCCAATACAAAATAAAAGGGTTTTTTTTTGTTGTTTGTTTGTTTGTGGTTTTTTTTAATGTGGAATAAGAAAATACAAAGGAAGAGAACGCCACAGCAAATGCAACAGAAAAAAACTCCTCTATTAAATGTCCTAACCATCCAGCACCTCAGAATATACAACCCAGAAAAGGAGACAAGGAACTCCTTAGAAGGGAAGCACAGGCCCAGGAGAAATGTTCCTGCCTCCTGCCACTCAGAGCTGACTCGTGGGAAAAAAATAAAAAATGTAGAGCTCTTGGATTACAATTACGTATTGTTGCAAACTGAAAACTAACAATGGCATTCACTCAAAAATCCAAAAGGACCATGAGTCAGTTCTATGAACATAACAAGCCCTGGCTAAGTACTTTAAGAAATTTTCTCATTTAAAACCTATCATTTAAATCAAACTTGGGTACTGCTAATTGTTCTGTGAATCACTCAAAGAGTGCTTTGGGTGAATTTTATTTTACTTATTTTACCCTTCAATAAACTAAGAATTTTGATACAGCCAATCAGAGCTTATCACAGATAGGAACTTGATGGGGAAGGGAAATAATGAATAATGGAAGATTCAGAAGGGGGCAACATTGGTATTAAGCCTCCCTTCTAAGAAGGAAAACCCAGAATCAAAAAACCCATCATATATGGCAAAACCAATACAATACTGTAAAGTTAAATAAAATAAAATTAAAAAAAAAAAAAAAAACGTCGCCAGTCCAGGTTCGATGCACGATACTGGATGCTTGGTGCACTGGAATGACCCAGAGGGAGGGTATGGAGAGGGAGGAGGGAGGTGGGTTCAGGATGGGGAACACAGGTGTACCTGTGGTGGATTCATTTTGATATTTGGCAAAACTAATACAATATTGTAAAGTTTAAAAATAAAATAAAATTTAAAGAAAAAAAAAAAACCATCAAGCTGATGATCTGACTTAACTTTTGTGTAATACAGAAAAGCTGTGAGGCATTTCCCACTGTGACTATTAAGGGCTATCTATTACTACTCTTGTGGGCAGCAGGCTAATTCCTCCAACTCCTATTCATATGAAACAGGCTGTGTGCCCATGGTAGCCCTGTCTTCTCAAGAGATGCCAAGCAATCTACTCTGATACATGCAGAGACAAAGTATTTCCTCATTGGTCTTACACCTCAGAGGAGGGAGAGGCCTAAAGACCTCACTCTTTCTTTCAATCAATAGACATTTTCTGAACAACAACAACAACAACAACAAAAAACATAATAAAATCATAAAAACAAACTGTAACAAAATGTGATTTTTACTGTAGAGGTAGGTACATGGAGCCACAGAGAATTGAGAAAGAGGGTAACACCAACAAAGCTGTGAGAACTGGGAACAAGGAGAGGGTCAGAGAAGACCTCTAAATAATGCAGTGATATTTGAATTGGGTTGTAAAGGATAAGTAGAAATTTTCCTGTGTTTACATTCTCGGCTCAGCTATAAGATTTCTGAGGTAGGGACTAGGTTTTATTCAACACTGTATTTTTAGCACTAGCACTTTGCCTGAGACATTTACTGATTGTATTGATATGAGAAAATAAAGAAGGAAGGAGGGAAGGCTATTTCACAGGTATGGAGAAAGGAATAGCAGGCATCCTATGACTTACCCATCCTTGTTCTTTGGAAGTTGCTCCTCTTGCCCAGAGGCATTGTATTAATAGTATATTATATATCTGTTACTTGATCCTGACCCCTGGACACAGCTAATTTTTTTCAGCCAAGGGCCACTGACACAAAAGAGACCAAGCAGAGTACCTTCTTTGGAGTTTGGGATTGGGATCCAAAATGAAAGAGAACATTAACCTCTCTGGGTAGCTGAGTCTATTGCTTATAAACTTGGGAGCTAGAAGGAGGCCAAGTCTTCCATCATGAGGACAGAGAACAAAGGAAATCAGTCCACAAAGAGCAAAGAATGAAGTGGCCAGAGACGAAAAGAAAGGCAAAATGGAAGACAGAAAATACTACCTGAATTTCTACTGCCTTCCAGTTCCTGGTTCCTAAGGCCCAGTTACTGCCTTTCAGTTCATTGAGCTTTCTTATTTGTCTTTTCAGCAAGTTTTCTCTTTTTTATTTAAGTGATCTTACTATGTTTCTCTCCTGGAACCAAAAAAATCTTACCCAGTAACAGGGAGTTGAGGTGGGAGGATTTCAGGCCAAGGCAGAGCATGAACAAAAGCACTGAAGTCCAAAGGCTGGTTGTTTGAAGAATGAGAAAGAGGTTTAATGGTCCTCCATTAGTTGAGACAAAGAAATACAGTCTTGGGATGGTAGAAAATTCCAAGAAAAGGAGACCAGATATGATAGAAATGATACATCTTCCTCTGGAAATTCCTGTACTTGAGATGTGCCTAGGAAATATGACCAAAAAGTCTGAGGGGCAGTGGTGGTAGAAGTGGGGAATTCTAATTCCACCTGGCAAAGGGATTTAAAGAAAAACTTCCAGGTGCCTGCACTGCATAGACTTCGGGACTAGCAAAACTAGCAAAGGGGGCAGTAAGAACAGAGAGTAGATATTAGCACTGGAGACTGAAAGATACACCAAACTAGGACAACTTATTATTCATTACAATGAGATGCAACAATCACGGTCCCAGAAATCACGAAGTCTGTCTGTGAGGGACACTCCATATCTTATGAATATAGGATCACAAAGTCCCTTTACATACTAATTAGAATTTACCCAAAGGTACCCTTCTATTTTCTATTTTCTACACTAATGTTAGTTTTCCTCCATGCTCTTCTGGACCTCCTCAATCACACTGGAAGTCTTTAAAAGTAACCTCATATATTTTCATCCTTTCATCTACTGTTAAGCAGAAGCTCATGGCTCAAGGTACAGAAAAACAAATACCCCAGGGTCCTCCTACCATTCATACTGTGGAAATACAGTGTGGCCCCTCCACTCTTAAAAAGCTCATACAAAATCTCACACACACCAGGACTTGCTGTAGAAGCAGTAATTTGAAATGAGACTGGGTCAGACCTAACTGCTGATCTTGGAGAGCCTCTTGGAGAGGTAGGAGCAACTGGAGCTCACACTTAGGCCATGCCCATTAGCAAGCCAACACCAGCTCTGGTATACATTGAGCCCCATAGCCCAGGATCCAGCCATACTCACCAGCAGGCCAGCCAGCTTTGGGACACCGCACAGCCAGCCATGTCAG
Organism: Bos javanicus; assembly: GCF_032452875.1. Taxonomy (NCBI): domain Eukaryota; kingdom Metazoa; phylum Chordata; class Mammalia; order Artiodactyla; family Bovidae; genus Bos; species Bos javanicus. The sequence continues at coordinate 18,795,252 of NC_083882.1, read as the reverse complement.
CAAGAGGTCCCACCCAGCAGCAGACCAAAACTATATCCAGGACCCCCAACCCCACAACCACCTACCTTGAAGCCCAGTTCTGCCCACCAGTGGGCTAACACTAGCCCCAGGACTCCTAGGGATCTACAGCCTGCTGCATCATGAGCCAGCCTTGTCTTTCAGCAGACAGCAGCCTCCACAAAAAGACAAGGACTGGCAGCCAACCAGACAAAGGGCCAGTAATGCATAGCAGACTGCCCACAGTACTCAGCCACCACAACAGAAGGACCCACACAGCCCAAACTGGGAGAAACCCTAGGGCATATAGCTCAAGTGACCAGAGGAGAGTATGCTGCTGAGAAGCATAGGACATCTTGTCTTAGGATCATTTCTACAAGGCCAGGAAATGTAACCAACTTGTCAAATAAATAGAAATAAATAGCCATCAAACACAAGAAAAGGGAGCAAAGGAAGAAGAAAAAACAAAAAAGAACTAGAAAAACAACACCAAAACAATTAACAAAATGATAAAATGTACATACCTATCAATAATTACCATAAGTGTAAATGGACTAAATGCTCAATTCAAAAGATAGAGAGTAGCTGATTGGATACAAAAACAATATCTATATATATATGTTGCCTATAAGAGACTTACTTTAAATTTAAAGACACATACAGACTGAAAGAGAAGGGACAGAACAAGATATTCCATGCAAATGAAGAAAATAAAGCCAAGTTTTAGACAAAATAGACTTTAAAATAAAGACTGTAACAAGAGACAAGAAGGGTAATGATCAAGGGATTAATTCAACATGCAATATAATAATTATAAATATATCTGCACCCAACATAAGACACATAAATATATAAAACAAATAGTAACAGACATAAAGGGAGAAATTGGCAGTAACACAATAATAAGGAACTTTCAACACTTCACTTATATCATTCAGAGAGAAAATCACTGGCCTTAAATGACATTTCAGACTAAATTGCTTTAATAATATATATAGAATATTTCATCTAAAAGCAGCAGAATATACATTCTTTTCAAGTGTACATGGAACATTTTCCAGGATAGATCATATGTTATGACACAGAAGAAGTCTCAGTAAATTTTTAAATATTGAAATCATATCAAGCATCTTTTCTAACCACAGTGCTCTAAGATTAGAAATCAACTACCCAAGAAATGCAAATAAAAACATAAGACATTTGGAGGCTAAGCAATAAATTACTAAATAACCAATGGATAACGGAAGGAATCAAAGAAGAAACTTAAAAAAAAATACCAGGAGACAAGTGAAAATAGAAACACAATAATCCACAATCTATAGAACACAGCAAAAGCAGTTCTAAGAGGGAAGTTTACAACAATTCAGAGAAACAAGAAAAATCTCAAATAAACAACCTAACTCTACACCTGAATGAACTAGAAAAAGAATAAACAAAATCCAAAGATAATAGGGGGAAATAGATGGGGAAACAGTGGAAACAGTGTCAGACTTTATTTTGGGGGCTCCAAAATCACTGCAGATGGTAACTGCAGCCATGAAAATAAAAGACGCTTACTTCTTGGAAGGAAAGTTATGGCCAACCTAGATAGCATATTCAAAAGCAGAGACATTACTTTGCCAACAAAGGTTCGTCTAGTCAAGGCTATGGTTTTTCCAGTGGTCATGTATGGATGTGAGGGTTGGACTGTGAAGAAAGCTGAGCGCCGAAGATTTGATGCTTTTGCACTGTGGTGTTGGAGAAGACTCTTGAGAGTCCCTTGGACTGCAAGGAGATCCAACTAGTCCATTCTGAAGGAGATCAGCCCTGGGATTTCTTTGGAAGGAATGATGCTAAAGCTGAAACTCCAGGACTTTGGCCACCTCATGCGAAGAGTTGACTCATTGGAAAAGACTCTGATGCTGGGAGGGATTGGGGGCAGGAGGAAAAGGGGATGACAGAGGATGAGATGGCTGGATGGCATCACTGACTCGATGGACGTGAGTCTGAATGAACTCCGGGAGTTGGTGGTGGACAGGGAGGCCTGGCGTGCTGCGATTCATGGGGTCGCAGAGTCGGACACGACTGAGCGACTGAACTGAACTGAACTGAACTGAAATATAATAGAAGAAAAGAAATTATGAAGATCAGAACAGAAATAAATGATATACAAAGAAAAGAACAATGAAACAAATGGCTAGTTCTTAAAAAACATAAACAAAATTGATAAACCTTTAACCAGATTCACCAATAAAAAAGAGAGGGCCCAAATAAATAAAATCAAAAATGAAAAAGAAGTTACAACTGACACCACAGAAATACAAAGATAAGCAAGCACTATGAACAAACACCAATAAAATGGACAATCTAGAAGAAATGGACAGATTCCCAGAAGTGTACAATCTCCCAAGACTAAATCAGGAAGAAATAACAGACCAATCACCAGTAATGAAACTGAATTAGTAATTTTAAAAGTGTCCCAACAAACAAAAGTTCTGGATCGGAAGATTTCACAGATGAATTCTACGATATACAGAAGAATCAAAAGAGATTCTTCTCAAACTATTCTAAAAAAATTGCGGAGGAGAAAATGCTTCCAAACCCATTCCATAAGGTCAGCATCACCCTGATACCAAAACCAGACAAAGATATTACCAAAAAAAAGCAAATTACAGGACAGTATCACTAATAAACTTAGGTGCACAGATCATCAACAAAGTTATTAGCAAACTGATATCAACAATACATTAAAAAGGATCATATACCATGATCAAGTAGATTTATCCCAGAGATGCAAGAGTGGTTTAATGTCTGCAAATTAACCAATATTATACACCACATTAACAAGTTGAAGAAGAGAATTAGATGATCATCTAAATAGATGCAGAAAAAGTTTTTAACAAAATTCAACATTCACTTATGATAAATACTCTCAACAACATGGGTACAGAGGGAAGCTGTATCAAAATAACAAAAAGGCCACATATCACAAACCCACAGCTAACATCACACTTAATGGTAAAATGCTAAAACATTTCCTCTAAGGACAGAAATAAGAAGACAAGGATGCCTATACATTGCCACTTTTGTTCAATACAGTATTGAAAGTCCTAGGCACAGCAATCAGACAAGAAATATAAATAAGAGAAATCTAAATGGAAAATGAAAAAGGAAAGCTGTCACTGTGTGCAGATGACAAGATACTTACATAGTAAATCCTAAAAGACACCACCAAAAAAAAACAAAACAAAACTCATTAATTTTGTTGAAATATCTTAACAGAAATTTGTTGGGAGCTCCCTGGTGGCTCAGTGCCTGCCAGTGCAGGAGACATTGGTTCAATCCCTGATCCAGGAACATCAGGGATCCCTGATCCCACGTGCTGTGGAGCAACAAAGCCCATGCACCACAAATAGTAAGCCTGTGACCTAGAGCCCAGCAGCCTCAACCACTGAGCCCACCTGCTGCAGCTATTGAAGCCTGCACACCCTACAGCCTGTGCTGCAATGATAAGCCTGTGCACCACAGCTAGCAATTAGACCACATGGCAATGAAGACCCAGCACAGCCAAAAATAAATAAATAAAATTACATTAAAAAAAAGAAATTTGTTGTATTTATACACTAACAACAAACTATGAGAGAGAAATTAAGAAATCAATTTCATCTACAATTGCATCAAAAAGGATAAAATACTTAGGAATAAATCTAACTAAGGAGGTTTAGTTCAGTTCAGTTGCTCAGTCGTGTCCGACTCTTTGCGACCCCATGAATCGCAGCACGCCAGGCCTCCCTGTCCATCACCAACTCCTGGAGTTCACTCAGACTCACGTCCATCGAGTCAGTGATGCCATCCAGTCATCTCATCCTCTGTCGTCCCCTTCTCCTCCTGCCCCCAATCCCTCCCAGCATCAGAGTCTTTTCCAATGAGTCAACTCTTCACATGAGATGGCCAAAGTACTGGAGTTTCAACTTCAGCATCATTCCCTCCAAAGAAATCCCAGGGCTGATCTCCTTCAGAATGGACTAGTTGGATCTCCTTGCAGTCCAAGGGACTCTCAAGAGTCTTCTCCAACACCACAGTTCAAAAACATCAATTCTTTGGCGCTCAGCCTTCTTCACAGTCCAACTCTCACATCCATACATGACCATAGGAAAAACCATAGCCTTGATTAGACGAACCTTTGTTGGCAAAGTAATGTCTCTGCTTTTGAATATGCTATCTAGGTTGGTCATAACTTTCCTTCCAAGGAGTAAGCGTCTTTTAATTTCATGGCTGTAGTCACCATCTGCAGTGATTTTGGAGCCCCCAAAAATAAAGTCTGACACTGTTTCCACTGTTTCCCCATCTATTTCCCTTAAGTGATGGGACCAGATGCCATGATCTTCATTTTCTGAATGTTGAGATTTAAGCCAACTTTTTCACTCTCCACTTTCACTTTCATCAAGAGGCTTTTGAGTTCCTCTTCACTTTCTGCCACAAGGGTGCTGTCATCTGCATATCAAGATCTATAATTGAAAACAATGAGACACTGATGAAAGAAGTTGAAGATGACACAAACGGATGGAAAGATATACCATGTTCTTGGATTGGAAGAAGTATCATTGTTAAAATATTACCCAAGGGAATCTATAGATTCAGTGCAATCCCTGTCAAAATACCAATTGAAATTTTCAGAGTGAGAACAAATAATTCTAAAATTTGTATGGAAACACAAAAGATCTGGAACAGTCAAAACCATCTTCAGAAAGAAAATCAAAGCTAGAGGTATTACATTTCCTGATTTCAAATAAACTACAGTCATCAAAACAGTATTATACTGGCATAATAACAGACACACAGATCCATGGAACAGAACAGGGAGCCCAGAAATGAACATGCATTTATGGGTACCCACACCATAGGTGGCCAGTTAATCTATGACAAAAGAAGGCAACAATATACAATGAGGGAAACAGAGCATCTTCAATAAATGGTGTTGAGAAAACTGGACAGCTACACGCAAAAGAATCAAACTGGACTACTCTCTCACATCATGCACAAAAATAAATTCAAAATGGATTAAAGATTTAAATATAAGACCTGAAACCATAACATTTCTAGAAGAAAATATAGGCAGTAAGCTCTTTGACATCAGTCCTAGTAATATTTTTTTGATGTGTCTCAGGCCAGGGACACAAAAGCAAAAATAAACAAATGGGACTATATCAAACTAAAAAGCTTTTGAACAACAAAGAAAACTATCACCAATACATAAAGGCCACCTACTGATTGGGAGAAGACATTTGCAAATAATATATGCATTAAGGGGTTAACATCCAAAATATACAAAGAACTCATACAACTCAACATCAAAAAACAACCCAATTAAAACATGGGCAGAAGACCTGAATCAACATTTTTTTCCAAAGAAAAATACAGAAGGCCAACAAGTACATAAAAACACTCAACATCACTAATCATCAAGTAAATGCAAGTTAAAACCACAATGAGGGATCACCTCAAACCTGCCAGAATGGCTATCATAAAAAAGACAGCAAGTAACAAGTGTCAGTGAGAATGTAAACTGGTACAGCCACCATGGGAAACAGTATAGATATTCCTCAAAAATTAAAAATAGAACTACTATATGTCCCCAAAATTATATTTCTGATTATTTATCAAGAAAAAACATTAATGAGAAAAGATATATGCACCCCTATGTTCATTGCAGTCTTACTGACAATAGTCAGGATATGGAAGCAACTTAAGTGCTCATCAATAGATGAATGGATAACAAAGATGCAACTTATATATATATAAATATATATACACATATATAAAACATGTAACATATATGTATTATCATATATATATATATATATGTGGATGAAAAAATGAACCTAACATAGTTATTACTCTAGGCAAAATGATTCCGTTAGAGGAAGACAAATGCTGCATGATTTAAATGAGGAATCTAAATAACAAAACAGAAACATAGTTATAGATACAGAGAATAGGTGGTTGCCAGAAGGAAGTGGGGCGGGGGGAGTAGAAAGAAATAGATAAGGGGGATTAACACAAACTTCCAGTTGCAAGATAAATGAGTCAGAGGTATGAAATGTACAGGGGATCTGGCAATCATTTTGAAATGTATCAGATCAGATCAGTCACTCAGTCATGTCCGACTCTTTGAGACCCCATGAATCACAGCACGCCAGGCCTCCCTGTCCATCACCAGCTCCTGGAGTTCACTCAGACTCATGTCCATTGAGTTAGTGATGCCATACAGCCATTTCATCCTCTGTCGTCCCCTTCTCCTCTTGCCCCCAATCCCTCCCAGCATCAGAGTCTTTTCCAATGAGTCAACTCTTCGCATGAGGTGGCCAAAGTACTGGAGTTTCAGCTTTAGCATCATTCCTTCCAAAGAAATCCCAGGGCTGATCTCCTTCAGAATGGACTGGATGGATCTCCTTGCAGTCCAAGGAACTCTCAAGAGTCTTCTCCAACACCACAATTCAAAAGCATCAATTCTTCGGCGCTCAGCCTTCTTCACAGTCCAAGTCTCACATCCATACATGACCACAGGAAAAACCATAGCCTTGACTAGACGAACATTTGTTGGCAAAGTAATGTCTCTGCTTTTGAATATGCTATCTAGGTTGGCCATAACTTTCCTTCCAAGGAGTAAGCGTCTTTTAATTTCATGGCTGCAGTCACCATCTGCAGTGATTTTGGAGCCCAGAAAAATAAAGCCTGACACTGTTTCCACTGTTTCCCCATCTATTTCCCATGAAGTGATGGGACTGGATGCCATGATCATTGAATCACTGTGTTATGTAACAGGAACTAACATAGTGTTATAGGTCAGTTATACTTTAGAAACAAGCAAGCTCATAGGAAAAGAGATGAGATTTGTGGTTACCAGAAGCAGTGGGTAGTGGTTGGGGTAATTGGATGAAGGCAGTCAAAAAGCCACCATGAACCAGTTAAAATTTATAAGTACTAGAGGTGTAAGGTACAGCATGACAAATAAAATTAGCACTGCTATATGCTATATATGAAAATTAAGAGTAAGTCTTGAATTCTCACCACAAGGAATATCTTTTCTATTTCTTTAACTTTTTATCTATGTGGAATGATGAATGTTTACTAAATTTATTGTGATAATCATCGCATGATGTAAGTCAGATCATTATGCTATATGCCTTAAACTTATACATTGCTGTATATCAATTAGATCTCAATAAAACTTGAAGGAAAAAAGAAACACAGTGTGTCTCCACTTCTAGAAATTCCAAGTAAGTATATCACACATTAAACAGATATGTAGGACAGAGTTTATTATCATTACAAATAACATTACAAAATGAGCCATCTCTGTGCAAAGGAGCAGACTTTATGGTCCCTTTAACTTGTCTGCTTCTCCAGTGCAATTGAAGCATGATGTGATTTTACCAAATAGAATTTACAAATCCCTTCCCAGGAATACAGTTATTGTATGTGATGGGTTTGACCTATACTGCACTTAAGGTATTTGGCACAAAGTAACTCCAAATCACAGCTCTGGGAAGTTTTACAAGAAAGTCAAGAGAGTAGAAGCTGCTTTTTTCAGCATCAACACAGGAGACGTGAAGCAAGCAAGTCTCTCTTGGTTTTAATAATTCACTGCTTGGTGTTATCTATGCCCATGTGGCCAAAGGCCTGGGTATTGAGCATGCACTCAACAACATCCCAGGCACATAAATAAACCATTTTCTGCTCTCAGTCCAGGAGGTAGTTATTGATCTGGGCTGTGATCTTTTCCTACCTGACTTTATGAGGATTTCTAAAATAGCTCACCTTAGGGGAATTAGAGACTCGAGTACTTCTCTTTTGTCATTTGACCAACAAAAAGGAAAAAACACCAACAACTTATAAAAGATGAATTCTGACAGAAGAAACACCAGCGTTTGCTGTGATGACCACACACTGACATGGTATCGTAGCCTGAAAGCAAAGAGGAAAAAAGAAATATTGAATAGTCCCTTGGCCACTAAGACCACCTTGCTGCCTCGGGAATCAGGCCTCATGTTACAGCTGTGGGGTCTCAATTAGCCAAAAACTAGGCCATGTGATCTCTGTAGATCAGATGAGAATAAGAGTTGCCCTGGGACAGAAGAGATCCCCCTCCACATACTAGATTGCCCATTTTGGATACCTGACTCAAACTGTAGATTTTAGATCTAGCTCCTACTGTCCATGGGACCCCAGAAAACTCCCATCATTTCTCAGGACCTCCGTGTCTCCAGTGATCATGTACAATGACTGGTCACCCAGCAGGCATTCCCAACCCCTTTCTCTCAAATCACCTTCAACTGCAGAGGCTGTGAATGCTGAATCTTCTCTTTCCTAGCTTTCCTTGGAGTCAGCGTCCTGTGAGATATATGGAGAAATCAACTGGGGATGGTGGCTTCTGGATAAGAGTTTCATCTTCAAAAAACAGAGACAATCTGATAAAGAATATTAATTTAAATTACACAACCCTTAAAACTCAACAATAAGAATGCAAACAATCTGATTAAAAATAGGCCAAAGACCTTAATGGACATCTTACCAAAGAAGATATAAAGATGGCAAATCACATATGAAAAGATATTCATATCATATGGTATGAGGGAAATACAAATTTAAAAAAAACAATGAGATACCACTATCAGAATGGCCTACCACATTTACTAGGATGGCCAAAATCTGAAACACTGATGATGCCAAATTCCGGTGAGGATTTGAAGCAATGAAAACTTGCACATAGATGTTTATTAGCATCTTTATTTATAATTGTCAAAACTTAGGAGCAACCAAGATGTCCTAGAGTAATGGGTAAGTACTGTGGGTAAGTAAACTGTGTACATCCAGACAATAGGATATCATTTAGCACTAAAGAGTTTTCAATCCACGAAAAGATATGAAGATAATTTAAATGCTAATTACTAAGTGAAAGAACATAATCTGTGAAGCTTGCATACTATATGATTCCAAGTATATGCCACTCTGGAAAAGGCAAAACTACAGAGACAGCAAAAAGATCAGTGGTTGCCAGGGGCTGGACAGGCAATGAGTGGTGAATAGGCAGAACACAGATGATTTTTAGGGCAGTGAAAATATATGACATCATAATGATGGATATGTATCATTACACATTTGAACAAATTCACGGGATATATAACACCAAGAGTAAACTGTAATCTAACCTATGGAATTTGATTGATTATGATGTGTCAATATAAGTTTATCAATTGTAACAAGTGCAGCACTCTGGTGAGTGACTGAAAACGAGGGATGGCTGGTCACCCAGCAGGCATTCCCAACCCCCTTCTCTCAAATCACCTCCAACCGCAGAGGCTATGAATGCTGAATCCTCCCTTTCCTAGCTTTCCTTGTAGTCAGGGTCCTATGAGATATATGGGGAAATCAACTGGGAAGGGAGGCATGGGTAAATCAGGGAGTATATGGGAAATGTCTATCTTTTCCCCTTAATTTTACTGTGAACCTAAAATTGCTATAAAATTTTAATCTTAATTTATTTTAAAAAAGAAAGAAATAAAACACAGAGACTCACAAAGAAAACACTCTTTAACCACCCATCAGTTCAGTTCAGTCCAGTTCAGTCACTCAGTCATGTCCGACTCTTTGCAACCCCATGAATCACAGCATGCCAGGCCTCCCTGTCCATCACCAACTCCTGGAGTTCACTCAAACTCACGTTCGTCGAGTCGGTGATGCCATCCAGCCATCTCATCCTCTGTCGCCCCCTTTTCCTCCTGCCCCCAATCCCTCCCAGCATCAGAGTCTTTTCCAATGAGTCAACTTGTCGCATGAGGTGGCCTCTTTATACCCTTTCATGGGAGATATGACACTTGAAACTGAAGCGGGTATCTTGCAACCTTAAGGGAAGACATTGCCACACACAACTAAGGCAGGCGAGAAAGACTGGAAGAAACTGTCTTTGGGGTGTTACTGAGCCAGTGAACTAACCTCGACTACAACTTCCTCCAGGCTTGGAGTGGGTTGCCATTCCCTTCTCCAGGGGATCTTCCTGACCCAGGGATCAAACCAGGTCTCCTGCACTGCAAGCAAATCCTTTACCATCTGAGCCACCAGGGAAGCCCACATTCTCTATGGTTATTTCTAAAATAATGTTCATGTCCATCCTTAGCTCCCTCAAAATCTCTTCCCTTGGCTGGCTTACCCATGAAAAGTAAGTATAGTATAGCCATATAGTTACCAAAAGTATTTCTTCAAAATAACAAACTAATAAAAATTGTATTGCTTCTCCTATAAGAGGTAGAGCTCTGACCCACCAATGGCAGAATATGACTTTGGCAGAGCAATGATTATGCATTTTCATTCAATATCCATATGCCCTGGTATGTGATAGGACCCACTGGCTAAACAATGGAAATCAAAGATTTCCAATGCTAAGTAACTCACCTGTCCCAGGAATTTCTACCAGATATTAAGTATTTCTATTGCCAGAACTTTAAAACATACTGATAGTAATAGTACATAAGCTTGAGAAGTTTCAGACCCTAAGGAGATGGAAGACAGAACAGACGGGTTTCTGGACATTATTAAGAATAGTAAAAAGGCCATAGAGTTGACAGCTAGAGGTTTATGTTTGAGTTCTTGTTCTACCACTTAATACCTGTATATCTTGAAAACGCTTTTTAAACCCTCTAATAATTATAAAATGTCCTACCCTGGCTTTCTTTTCTCATGGCTGTTATGAGAAGCCAATAAGATCATGTATGTAAAAAGTCTTCATAAAGTGTAGAGTGCTGCCTAAGAGTGAGAGGTGATTATTCTTAATAACGAGGAATAAGCACAGTGCCGAGGGATAGCCAAAGGGCACCAAGAACCTTGGAGTGCAGAGGGGAATGTCAGACAGCAAACAGCACCGCTTAGCATCAGTCTCAATCGGGCCTTCCTGAACTGGTTTCTATGTCCAGCCATCCAGCCTATATAGGGGTAATCCCAGTCCCTGACCTAAACATCTCCTCTCTATAAACTCACTAGTAGGTCACATCATAGTTACCTTAACAAACATAGGTGTTGGAAACACCTTCCCTCCATTCTGCTTTTTCTCCCATGTCGTTTGGGCTGTAATAATAATCCAATGGCATTATTGTATTCTCTCACCCATCCTGTCGTGTCATAAAGGAGACTGAACGGGGCAGCTAGATGGGATACAGAGAGAAGAGTAGAGTACAAATGAGTAAACACTGGTTAGCGGCTCAGCTGTAAGGCAGCCACACATCTATCTTCTCAGAACCCCCGTTTCCATAGGTGTGGGCCTGGAGGGAAAGATGACTTGCTACTGCAAAGCTATGGCACAAATGTATTCATAAAATGTCTCTGGAGCAGTGGGCAGCTATGGTCAAGAGGGTGGGCTTTGACTGTAGACATCCTCAGGTTGTGTCCTCGCTCTGTCATCTCCACCTGTGTGACCCTGAGCAAGATGCTCAACCTCTTCAAACCCTGAACCATTACATTTTTAAAAAGGGGAGGGGGGAGCGCCTAACATTTACTATATAACTTCACTCAGCAATAAAACCACAAATTCCTCATTTAGCAAGCGCTTAATGAATGTCAGTAATAGTAATATTTGTCACTATTATTGTTATTATTATCACTATTACTATTAATTCCCCAAGGGTGAAACGCACAGAAGGCCTCGACATGTGCTGCCTCCTGACTTTACCTGAGTGTCTATTCCAAGTGGTCACATGCCTCTGAAGTGCTACAGAGATGTGGGATCTGAGGATGAGTCCCAAGCATTCAGATTCCTTGCTGAGGAAAGTTTTACAGCAAATCCCTGTGCTCTGATTCAGAATACCACCTGCCATAGCTCTGTGTTGCTCCTATTAGGCTCCCGACCATGGATAACCCACACGCGGTACTGAGGTGGCCTGGCAGCAGCACCTGGGGAAGCTCATCCCAGCCACTTTGAACCCTGCTGGTCCTACAACCCCCTGAGGGAACCTGGCAGTTCCCTGAGCCTGCCCCAGCTTCTAGAAAGGAAGCCAGCACATCAGCCTTGCCCAGACATGCGGAGGCATCCCTTCTGACTAGACAGGTGCTAGCGTCTTTCTGCCCATTGCTCCTCCAGTGTGGTGGCCAAACACTTGAGTCAGTGTCTCTTCTTCCCTGTGAAGCCACAACCACAGGTAAATGTCTTTGTCTTTGGACTTAACACATTATACTTTTGTCCATGTAATTTCTTATCTGTCTCTCCCACTAGATTGTAAACTCCTAGAACGTAGGACAGGACCCTCTTGCTACTCATTTTTATATTTCTGGGCACTGGCACTGGTCCATACAAAGCTCTCTCAGTGTCTATTTACCTAAGCTGTTGAATTGCCAAATCCTAAGATGCATGATCATCACTTTTGGAGTGCTTCAGTACAAGGCCAACAATCTGCCCTAAGATGCCATCAGATACATGTTACCCTATCACTAGCCTCACTTCACTCACCCAGCCAGCCACTTCATAGCAGACAAGCAGCCAAAATGCAAGAAAGTGGACAAAGGAAGCTTCAGAGAAGCCACTGCTTCAACCACAGTCTTGCAATGTTATAAGATTCATGCACCCACATGCCAAACCTGCCTTAGAACAAGCCAACCCTGATCTTCTCATGACTGCCTCTGAGATCTGTGGGTGGTTAGAGATCGAGGCCACAATCAGTCATAGCCTCCAGCCCCAACTGAGCCTTCCAAAGCCAGTCAGCTTGAATATTTCCCTGGTGAAAAGGTTCTTCTCTAAAACTGCTCTTCAGGCCTCCACCACTCTACTGAAACCCTCAGGACATTAAATATCATCTCATCAGGAAAATAGAAGAGGTGAGAACCCTCTCAACTTCCTGACAACTTACTATCTCCACACCTTTCCTCTTTTCTTTCAATTAAAACCAATAAGGAATCCCTCCTCCCACCTAAGAATTATCACTGAACCAAGTGCTGAACCAACCTGGCTCAGGGGCTCAGTACCACTAACTATCTGTACCATCCTTGAAACTTCAGCTTTTATTTTCTATCACATTCTGTCCAGTGGCCTGTAATCTCCATAAGTCTCTTTCATTATTGAAAGAATAACAGTAATAACAAAGGGAAACCAATAAAAATCATTGTTCACCTTGGTATTCACCCAAATGCACCGGAAATGCATGTCCCACAAAAACCTGCACACAGACGTTTACAGTAGCTTTATTCATAACTGCCAGAACTTGGAAGCAACCAAGATGTCTTTCAATAGGTGAGTAGATAAGTAAATTGTGATACATTGACAATGGAATATTATTTAGCATTAAAAAGAAATGAGCTATCAAGTTGTGAAAAGACATGGAGAAATTTAAATGCATCAGTTCAGTTCAGTTCAGTGGCTCAGTCGTGTCCGAATCTTTGCAACCCCATGGACTGCAGCACACCAGGCCTCCCTGTTCATCACCAGGTCCCAGAGTTTACTCAAACTCATGTCCGTTGAGTTGGTGATGCCATCCAACCATCTCATCCTCTCTCGTCCCCTTCTCCTCCTGCCTTCAATCTTTCCCAGCATCAGGGTCTTTTCAAATGAGTCAGTTCTTCACATCAGATGGCCAAAGTACTGGAGTTTCAGCTTCAGCATCAGTCCTTCCAATGAATATTCAAGACTGATTTCCTTTAGGAGGGACTGGTTGGATCTCCTCGCAGTCCAAGGGACTCTCAAGAGTCTTCTCCAATACCACAATTCAAAAGCATATATTGCTGAGCAAAGAAACCAATCTGAAAAGGCTACATACTATATGATTACAATTTATATAGCATTCTGGAAAAGGCACAACTACAGAGGCAGCAAAAGATTAGTGGCTGTTCCAGGTTAGGGGACAGGGAGGGTAAAGTAGAACACAGAGGCTTTTCAGGACAGTGAAAATGCTCTGCATGTTACCATAATGATGGATATATATCATTATATATTTGTCCAAATGTATACCACCAAAAGTCAACCCTAATGTGAACTATAGACTTCAGGGGACTAAGATGTGTTCATCAATTGTAGCAAAGGTACCATACTGGTTAGTGATGCTGGTATGGGGAAGGATGAAGAGGGCAGAGGCTATATGGGAAATCTCTGTGCCTTTCCCTCAATTTGGCTGTGAATCTAAAAAATAAAGCCTGTTGTAACTATTTTTAAAATCCTCTTTCAACTTTCAGTTGCAATTACCAGTTGAGAAGGCATTATAATAATTACAGATTATGTAATGAAGGAATGAAAAATAAAAGGGGCTGAGATAACACAGGGAGGAAAAAGCTCACCAGGCAGACTCTGATAGCCTGGGCCTTTTGACAGTTAACTCTCATTGTAAATGAACTGTTAATAAACTGCCTCTGTGAATTCATTATTCTGAGCCAGCATCTTAGGCCTAATTCCCTTTGTTCCTAACAAGAGTGAGTTTCTGGCCACCCAAAGTAGAAGACCAAATTTGGGAACTGGTAAGACAGTTCAGATTTAGGAGACATTGTCCTAACCCACCTCTACTAGCTGAGTGCTTCCGTTTCGAAGTGCTTCAGTTCCTCTGTGAGTCACACAGACCGATGGCCACAGCACACTGAACACTGTGGTAAAGCCAGTAGCCAGTGTCATCAGCACATTTCTCCCAGTTGAATTACATGGTTATGTTTTGCATAAAACACAAACAGCTGTTTCAGTTCCGTTGCTCAGTCATGTCCAACTCTTTGCAACCCCATGAACTGCAGCACACCAGGCTTCCCTGTCCATCACCAACTCCCAGAGTTTGGTCAAACTCACATTCATCATCAAAGATGCCATCCAGCCATCTCATCCTACGTTGTTCCCTTCTCCTCCCATCTTCAGTCTTTCCCAGCATCAGGATCTTTTCCAATGAGTCAGTTCTTTGCATCAGGTGGCCAAATTACTATAGTTTCAGCTTCAACATCAGTCCTTCCAACAAATATTCAGGACTGATTTCCTTTAGGAAATCTGGCTTGATCTCTTTGCAGTCCAAGGGACTCTCAAGAGTCTTCTCCAACACCACAGTTCAAAAGCATCAATTCTTTGGCGCTCAGCTTTCTTTATGGTCCAATTCTCACATCCACACGTGACTACTGAAAAAACCATAGCCTTGACTAGATGGACCTTTGTCAGCAAAGTAATGTCTCTGCTTTTTAATATGCTGTCTAGGTTAGTCATAACTTTTTTTTTCCAAGGAGCAAGTGTCTTTTAATTTCATGGTTGCAGTCACTATCTGCAGTGATTTTGGAGCCCCAAAAATAGTCTGACACTGTTTCCATTGTTTCCCCATCTATTTGTCATGAAGTGATGGGACCAGACGCCATGGTCTTAGTTCTTTGAATGTTGAGTTTTAAGCCAACTTTTTCACTTTCCTCTTTCACTTTCATCAAGAGGCTCTTTAGTTCTTCTTCACTTTCTTCCATAAGGGTGGTGTCATCTGCATATCTGAGGTTATTGATATTTCTCCTGGCAGTCTTAATCCAACTTGTGCTTCATCTAGTCCAGCATTTCTCATGATGTACTCTATACAGAAGTTAAATAAGCAAGGTGACAATATACAGCCTTGATATACTCCTTTCCCAATTTGGAACCATTCTGTTGTTCCATGTCCAGTTCTAACTGTTGCTTCTTGAGCTGCATACAGATTTCTCAGGAGGCAGGTCAGGTGGTCTTGTAGTCCCATCTCTTGAAGAATTTTCCACAGTTTGTTGTGATCCACACAGTCAAAGGCTTTGGCATAGTTAATAAAGCAGATGTAAACAACTGTTTACTTCTTGTAATTATGTAATTTAATTAAATAGTATTTTATATATTTATATATTACATAAGCATTGTAAAATACACTTTTATTTACTGAATCAATATTTATTGCTTGTGAAAACTGATAACCATCTTTCACTATTATGATATTGTAACTATTACTCACTTAATACCATTGTATCATGATTGGTCAACAGAAAAATAATAGAACTCAGTATCACCAAAACTACTATTTAATAGAAAAACCTGTAATCACTTTTAAAAATCCAGGTGCATGTCAGAATTATCTTGAACTTTTTGAAAAAGCCAAATGCCCAGGTATTGCTTTTTTTCCTCCAGAACTCCAGGTATGTTTCTAATGAGCAGTCATGTTTAAAAACAACTGGACTCTATGAGTATCTTTTACTATTATCTAGTTTGTTTCACCTCTTCTATTTCATATTCAGTGCTCCCATTTCATTTAGTTTATGTTTTCCAATTTCTCCACTCCTGTTTTTTATGTTATTTCTCAAGCCTTTATCAAGCATAGTAAGAAAGCTTTGTATACATATATATAAATAATATCTATAATATACATTTTAGAAAACTTATGAATTTTTGCCTAGCTAAAATTTATGACATTTTGATTGTCATTATGACACATCATTATAACAATTTATGGCATTTTGATTCCACTTCTTTGACTTGTATGAATAGAATGCTAGATTTCTAATTTTTAAAAAATAGATACACAGCAATCAACAAAGGTTGACTGTATAGCACAGGGAACTGTAGTCAATATCTCGTGATTACCCATAATGGAAAATAATTTCAGAGATAATATATGTGTATATGTATAACTGAGTCACCCTGCTGTGCATCTGAAACACTGTAAGTCAACTATACTTCAATAAAATACATACATTAAAATAAATATATATACACTTTTAGATATTTGTATATTATGAACATTAAATATGCATATGAAAAGAAAGAGATTAGTTTCTAAAATGAAGGCAAATGTTTTACAAAGACTTCGTAAATCTGAGTTATTAAAAATCACTGGTAAATTAGGTATGAATGAGAAATTTTTAAAGATTAGGGGATTATGAAAATCTAGAAGAGTCTGCACATAGATTGCCTCCAATCTGCCTTCTCACTCCATTTTATAGAAGCTGAAACAAGAAGCCACAGTTGATGGGTGCACTGATTATATGAAAAAGATGGTGCTAGACCCCAGGACAAAGTATCCACACTCAAAGGCTTTGGGTTTGTGTCAAAATATCAGCAAATAACGCACCCTTATACATTTTAAGTTAAAATAATGCCTGTTATGTTTTATGTTTCAGCACTTTAATCAACATTTTCAACTAACCTATCAGCTGCTGGTCCTGATCATGGTGGGTCTTTAAGTGCGGTGGGACTAACACCTGCCCAGCTGCAGGAAGCCTCCCTCAGACAATACCACCAACTTCCCCAAGTTTCTACAGCTAGGTCCAGAGGGCTCTTATATGTAGATCCAGACTTTTAAACTACTCCACAGCAATCAGGCCTTGTCAATCATGACATGAAGTAAAAATTTCAATAAATGATTGCTGGAAGAATAGAGTAATAACAGAATAAAGATTTGCAGTTTCTTCCAAAGTCCACCTCATTTAGTCCTCTATCACTAGACTAGTTCATTTAAATGTTAGTGCTTTTTTTGTAAATATTGACTAGAGAAGAGGGGGGATTCATCCTCGCCTTGGAAATACCATGACCTGTCTGATGACCTGTCTCATCCCAGGTCATCCAATCCAAAACGCATTGTATTTAGGCTTGTATCCTCTAAAAGACATGGACAGTACCTACCGCTGAATCCACTGTGGTATCCCCAGATCCTACTAAGTTATTTACTCCACAAACGTTTATTCACTGCTGACAGTGTGCTAGGTGCCAGGGACGTGGCGGAGAGTGAGACAGGCACAGTCTCATTGCTCAAAACCTCCAAGGCACACAGGCACACACAATATAACAAGCAGGCTGTTTCAGGTTCTGAAACAAGGACGCCGTAGGTAAGGCCAAGGCTAGAGTGAGGCAAGGAGAGTGTCTAAGCTGGTGTCACTGTCAGCTTCTCACATGAGCCTCGAGAGTGATGCCACCTTTAATTTTGAACCCTAGACACCTCACCTAAGTAGTCAGGAGGTTCCCCACTCTGTTGGTAAGTTCTTCATTACTCCTTCCAACAATGTTTAATTTTCTGTAGCCAAACTTTCAGAATCGTGATTTTCCAATTCATGCATAGCCCACCATAAATCTCTGGGCCTCTTTTGCCACACATGTATTTGGTATATTTTGACATGCCTGTTACATGCTAAGTTGCTTCAGTTGTGTCAGACTCTGTGACCCTATGGACTGTCATAGTTTGTACCTGAAAATAGATCTTAAAGATTTGTTTAACTCTAACTTATCAACCTTTCTACTCTTTAGTAAGAAAGAAATCATTTTGTTTTTCAACTAAGAAATTAGAAAACAAACCTGGGGATAATGAATAACCATCTTACTCCCATACATACACAGATTTAAGCAAATATTTGTACTTGTGTGAGCTTGAAAATGCTAGAAAAAAATCTCTTGCTGAAAAAAAAATATCTACTGGGAGACAAGATAAAGCAATAGTAATGAGTTTAATAGCAAAGGCCTGAGTTCAATTTCAAGTTCTTACATTTGCTAGTTGGATTAAAAATGAATAAGACATGATCCCTGGAGAAGAAGATGGTGGAGGAGTAGGTGGATGTGGAGTACATCTCTCTCCATGGACGCATCAGGAATACACCTTCAGACACAAAAGTGCATACCGACCACCCGCTGAGAGAAGACAGGAGTACCTGACCAGAGGGAAAGAACACGTAGAACCACACAAAACTCGGTGGGAAGGAACTAGGGGGGAAAACATGAGTGTGAGTAGGACTGGACCTGCCCTCAATGGGCGGGGGAACTGATGCAGGGGTCTGATCCCCACATCAGGGCAATTGTCTGAGTCAGAGGAGAAACATTTAAGGCTGGGAGTGAAACAGCTGATCTGCAGCAGCCTAAATGGAATGAGAATCAGACAGTCCTTGCCACAGCCATACATACCCTGGACAGGGATGCGAAGTTTGGGGATTATGGAATGATCTCATGGTGAGGGCTGCTGTTGACTGCGGAGAGACAAATTGAGGGGATGTGAGGGAGGAGGGTGTAGTGGGAAATGCCTGTGGAGGAAAGTCAGGCAGCCATGGAAGAAAGGCGATACTGCTGAGTCACACGTAGGGGGTGGAGCCATCACCATAGCCTCTCTCTCCCCACACACCAGCATCAGCAGCTGAACAATAGAGAGGCTGGCCCATCAAATGCCTGATGCACTGAACTACAGAGCAGGACCCCACCCAGAGTGCCCCTTTAAGTGACTGATGCGTGAACTACAAAGTAGGACCCCAGCCAGGGTGCTCCTTTGAGTGCCTGACTTGATGCGCCCATCTCAGAGTACGACCCCAGCCAGGGGGGCCCCACTATGTGCCTGACCCATGGAACAACAGAGAAGGACCCCAAGCAAGGGAGCCCTCTAAGTGCCTGAACCGGTGGAGATACAGAGAAAGACTCGTCAAAGAGGCCTTCTGATCACCAGCTACAAGAGGCTTGAAAAAGACTCTGATAGGGCCATGACTCCTGCTGCAGAGGCAGTCCGTGTCCTGCACACTTGGCGCCACGAGTGTCTCCGCAAGCTAAGCAGCTGCTCATGCTCAACTCTCACTGGGGCAGAGCTGCCACAGGCAAAAAAAGTCTTGCGCTTATGCACACCGGGTCACTTCCGTAGTGTTTGACTATTCGCGACCCTGTGGACTGTGGCCTGCCAGGCTTCTCTGTCAGGGACGGGGGGCATCTCCAGGGAAGAATACCGGAGCCTATTGACCAATATTGGTTGCCATACCCTTCTAGAGCACTATATTTCCACTGCTATAGCTGCCAACTCCCCTGAGAACCTGGTGCTGCCAGAAACCCTGTGACTCAAGCAGCTGCACCACCTCCACACCTGGCCCTCACAGGGGCAGCCTCAGGAGCAAACCCCAGTGGACAACCCACATGCAAAGGTGGAAATAAAACCACAATTGAAACCTAGGGGCAGCGTGGCTAAGGAAGAAGACACAAAGCCTTCCCACCAGCTGTATAAGCTGCAGATTAAATCCACACGATCAACTAGGCACACTATGTCTTTGGAATATATAAAAGTCATCGAGAGCTTCCACAAAAGAAAATGCACTAGTTCTGGTAGCTGTGGACATTGGTGGCAAGAACACACAGGAGAAGGACCAGATTAGTTGCCCCCACAGCAGGTCCAGAGATCAGCGCAGTGTTGGAGGGCATCCTAGGGGAGGTGAGGTGGACTGTGACTCCCAGTGAGGGAAAGGACTCTGACAGCAGTGACTCAGAAAAAACATTTATTATTCTTATGTTTTGACTTGTTCTGTAGATTCTTTTGGATTTTTTTTCCTTTTATTCCCCCTCTGTTGGAGTTGTCAATTTTATTGGCACTATGAGATCTAATTAAGCTTTTGAGCTTTTATTTTTCTCAGTCACATATTTTATTGTTGTTATAAACCTCTGCCTCTACACTGGGCTTTTGCAGTTCTGTGGAGTTTTCCTTTTCTCTCTCTCTCTCTTTTAAAATTTTTAAACCTATTATTTTTTCTACATGTATTCCTTTGTTTGCTTTCCTACCCTTTTTTCCCCTTGCAGTTAATCTTTAATGTATATAAATCTTCTTCATCTACCTCAATTTAACTTTGCATATCTATTCTTACTTTCTTTTCTTTCTTTCCTTTTCTCTCAACATTTTGTTACTTTTATTTTCATTGCTTTATTCCCCAAGTGGCACCTTGCTTTAGTTTTGTTTTCCAGTTTTTGCTTTAGCTAGTTTTGTTCTGGTACATATAATTTTTGGTTGACTTTGTTTGCTGAGTCAATCTATCATACTTTATTTTTGTTGGACTGTTTTGATTTTGTTTATGGGTGTATATGTGTATATTCAGTCACACTTTTCATTGTTGCTATAAATCTCTACCTCTACCTCTACGTTGGGCTTTTGCAGTTCTGTGGAGTTTTCCTTTTTTTTTTTTTTTTCTTTCTTTCTTCTTCCATCTTTTTTTTTCTTTTCTCTTTTTTATAATTTTAATTTGTAATTTTTAAAAACCTATTATATTTTTCTACACTTATTCCTTTGTTTTCCTTTCCTACTATTATTAAGACACATATAGAGTGAAAGTGAGAGGATGGAAAAATATATTCCATGCAAATGGGAAGCAAAAGAAAGCTGGAGTAGCAATCCTCATATCAGACTAAATAGACCTTAAAACAAAGAAGATTACAAGAGATAAGGAAGGACACTACATAATGATCAAGGGATCAATCCAAGAGGAAGACATACCATTTGTAAATATCTATGCACCCAAAATAGAAGCACCTCAATACATAAGACAAACACTAACAGATATAAAAGGAGAAATTGACAGTAACACAATAATAGTAGGAGACTTTAACAGCCCACTCAGACCAATGGACAGATCATCAAAACAGAAAATTAATAAGGAAACACAAGTCTTAAATGATGCATTAGATGAGATGGATCTCATTTTCATTTCTAATTTTGTTGATTTGATTCTTTCTTTTTTTCTTGTTGAGTCTGGCTAAAGGCTTGTCACTTTTATTTATCTTCTCAAAGAACCAGCTTTTAGTTTTATTAATCTTTACTGTTGTTTCTTTCATTTCTTTTTCACTTATATCTGCTTGGATGTTTATGATTTCTTTCCTTCTACTACTTTTGGGGTTTTCATTCCATCCAAATGCAGAAGCATACACCTTCTTCTCACGTGCACAGGGAACATTCTCTGGGATAGACCACAGCTTGGGTTGCCAATCAAACCTCAGTAAATTTAATGAAACTGAAATCATATCAAGCATCTCCTCTGACTACAATACTATGAAACTAGATATCAACTACAAGAAAAACAACTGTTAAAAAAAAAAAAAAAGACCACAAACACATGGAGTTTAAAAAACACACTTCTAAATAGCCAACAGGTTACTGAAGAAATCAAAAAGGAATAAAAAATTTTCTGGAAATAAAGGACAATGAAAACAAAACAACTCAAAAATTATGGGATGCAGCGAAAGCAGTTCTAAGAGGGAAGATTATAGCAATAAAATCCTACCTTAAGAAACAAGAAAAACATCAAATAGACAACCTAACTTAACAGCTAAAACAACTGGAAAAAGAAGAATAAACAAACCCAAAAGTAGTAGAAAGAAAGAAATCATAAACATCTGAGCAGAAATAAACGAAAAAGAAATGAAAGAAACAAGAATAAAGATTAATAAAACTAAAAGCTGGTTCTTTGAGAAGATAAACAAAATTTACAAGCCTTTAGCCAGATTCATCAAGAAAAAAACAGAGAAGAATCAAATCAACAAAATTAGAAATGAAAAAGAGGTTACAACAGATAATGCAGAAATACAAAGGATTATAAGAGATGATTAGGAACAACTATATAGCAATAAAATGGATAACCTGAAAGAAATGGACAGATTCTTAGAAAAGTTCAATCTTCTAAGACTAAACCAGGTTTAGAATCTAAACCTGATTAGAAGCACTGAAATTGAAGCTGTGATCAAAAATATCCCAAAAAACAAAGTCCAGGACTAGATGGCTTCACAGGAAAATTCTATCAAACATTTAGAGAAGAGCTAATGCCTATTCTTCTAAAACTCTTTCCAAAAATTGTAGAGAAAGTAACACTTCCAACTCATTCTATGAGGCCACCACCATCACCCTGATACCAAAATCAGACATAGACAATACAAAAAAAGAAAACTACAGGCCAATATCACTGATGAACATAGATGCAAACATCCACAACAAAATGTTAGCAAACAGAATTCAGTAACACATCAAAAAGTTCAAACATCATAATTGAGTTGGGTTTATTCCAGGAATGCAAGGATTCTTCAATATACACATTTCTATCAATGTAATACACTATATTAACAAATTGAAAGATAAAAACCATATGATAATAGATGCAGAAAAAGTCTTTGACAAAATTCAGCACCCATTTATTATTAAAACTCTTAAAAAACAAACAAAAAATGGGCATAGAAGGAAGCTACCTCAACAAAATAAAGGTCATATATGATAAGCCTACAGCAAACATTATTCTTAATGGTGAAAAACTGAAAGAATTCCCCTAAGATCATGTACAAGACAAGGGTGTCCACTTTCACCACTATTATTCAGCATAGCTCTGGAAGTCGTAGCTACAGCAATCAGAGAATAAAAAGAAATAAAGGGAATCCAGATCAGAAAAGAAGAAGTAAAGCTCTCACTGCTTTTTAGATGACATGATATTGTACATGGAAAACCCTAAATATAGTATCAGAAAATTACTAGAGCTAATCAGTGAATTTAGAAAAGTTGCATGACACAAAATCAATACATAGAAATCACCTGCATTTCTATATTCTGACAATGAAAAATCAGAAAGAGAAGTTAAGGAATCAATCCCATTCACCATCACAACAAAAATAATTAAATATCTAGGAATAAACTTACCCAAGGAGACAAAAGAACTGTACACAGAAGATTATAAGACACTAATGAAAGAAATCAAAGATGACATAAACAGATGGAGAGATATTCCATGTTCCTGGGTAGGAAAAATCAATATTGTGAAAATGACTATACTACTAAATGCAATTTACAGATTCAATGTGATTCCTATCAAATTACCAATAGAAGTTTTCACAGAACTAGAACAAAAAATTTCACAATTCATATGGAAACACAAAAGACCCTAAATGGCCAAAGCAGTCTTGAGAAATAAGAATGGAGTTGGAGGAATCAACCTTCCTGACTTCAGATTATCCTACAAAGCTACAGTCATCAAGACAGTATGGTACTGGCACAGAAGCAGAAATATAGACCAATGTGTGTATGAGAGAGAGCAGTGGGTATGGACTTGGGAATAAACCCATGCACCCATGGGTACCTTGTTTTTGATAAAGGAGGCAAGAATATACAATGAGGCAACAACAGCCTTTTCAATAAATGGTGCTGGGAAAACTGGACAGCTACATATAAAAGAATGAAATTAGAACACTTCTAACACCATACACAAAGATAAACTCAAAATGAATTAAAGATCTAAATGTAAGGCCAGAAACTATGAAACCCTTAGAGGAAAACATAGGCAGAACACTCAGTGACATAAATCAAAGCAAGATCTTCTATGAGCCACCTCCTAGAGTAGTGGAAATAAAAACAAAAGTAAACAAGTGGGACCTGATTAAACTTAAAATCTTTTGCACAGCAAAGGAAACTATAAGTAAGGTGAAAAGACAATCCTCAGAAAGGGAGAAAATAATAGCAAATGAAACAAATGACAAAGGATTAATTTCCAAAATATACAAGCAGCTCATACAACTCAATGCCAGAAAAACAAACAACCCAAACAAAAAGTGGGAAAAAGACTTAAACAGACATTTCTCCAAAGAAGACATACAGATGTCTAACAAACACCTGAAAAGGTACTCAACATCGCTCATTATTAGAGAAAGGCAAATCAAAACTACAATGATATATCACCTCACACCAATCAGAATGGCCACCATCAAAAAGTCTACAAAGAATAAATGCTGGAGAGGGTGTGGGGAAAAGGGAACACTCTTGCACTGTTGTTGGGAATGCAAATTGATACAGCCACTATGGAAAATGGTATGGACATTTCCTTAAAAAACTAGGAATAAAAGCACCATATGACCCAGCAATCCCACTCCTAGGCATATGCTCTCAGGAAACCAGGGTTGAAAAAGACACATGTAACCCTTTGTTCACTGCAGCACTATTTACAATAACTAGAGCATGGAAGCAACCTAGATGTCCACTGACATATGAATGGATAAAGAAGTTGTGGTACATACACACATGGAATATTACTCAGCCATAAAAAGGAATGTATTTGAGTCAGTTCTAATGAGATGAGTGAACCTAGAAACTATTATACAGAGTGAAGTAAGTCAGAAAGAGAAAGATAAATATCGTATTCTAATGCATATGTTAGAAAAATGGTAGTGAAGAATTTATTTGCAGAGCAGCAATGAAGAAACAGACATGGAGAATAGATTTTTAGACATGGAGAGAAGGGAGGAGAGGGTGAGATGTATGGAAAGAGTAACATGGAAACTTACATTACCTTATGTAGAATAGATAGCCGACAGGAATTTGCTGTATGGCTCACGAAACTCAAACAGGGGCTCTGTATCAATCTAGAGGGGTGGGATGGAGCAGGAGATGGGAGGGAGATTCAAAAGGCAGGAGGTATATGTATACCTATGGCTGATTCATGTTGAGGTTTGACAGAAAACAACAAAATTCTGTAAAGTGATTATCCTTCAGTAAAAAATAAACTAAAAAAATAAGGTATGATTCCTGCCATCAAGAGGCAGAATTCTAATGGGGATAATAAACAGATGATTACAGAATGGTGAGGGCAGCACAGTTTGGAGACTTTTACAGACTAAGGAGCCCAGAGAATGAGAACTTGCAGAGAGAAGGGGAAGAAGACAAAAGGATGGGAGGTACCTGAACAGAGTTTTTTAAATTAATTGATTGTTTTATCCATTTTTGGCTGTGCTGGGTCTTTGAGGCTGCACACAACTTTCTCTAGTTGTGGTGAGCAAGGGCTACTCTCTAGCTGTGGTGCACAGGCTTCTCATTGTGGTGGCTTCTCTTGTTGCAGAGCATGGGCTCTGGGGCACATGGGCTTCAGCCATTGCAGCACGTGGGCTCAATAGTTGTACACGGGCTTAGTTTCCACACAGCATGTGGAATCTTCCCAGACCTGTGTCCTGTGTCTCCTGCACTGGCAGCTGGATTCCCAATTACTGGACCCCAGGAAAGTCCCCCTGAAGAGAGTTTCAAAGTAGGAATAGAATTAGCCAGGGTTATAAGAGAGAGAAGAGGGATCTGTCCAAAGGGACCTCAAAACTGTGTTGAAATTTTCCAGACTGAAGGACTAAAATGTTGGTTCAGTTAATGGGAATTTAATATAAAGATATACAGAGAAATAAAAGGCAGAACCCATCTCTGCAGCAAGACAGTCAGGCCTTATTTGGAATATTTAAGAATCAACACAGTTCTCACCACTGAGTTACCCTCTGTTCTCGTAGAAATGGATCCGTTGTCCCTTATCCAAGTAATCCATCACATGTAATGGTAACAAAGTCTCTGTCTTTCTCACTCTCCCCCATCCCCCTTTCTCTCTCGCTGTCTCTTTCTTTCCCTTCTTTCTATATCTCCATCCACTGCTATGTTTTCACTTTGTTCCCTCTGATTTCTGTTTATTTGTGGTCTTTACTGCTGCCTACCACCTTCCCCTAGTATCCCTTCATTCCTTCCCACGCTAGTATTGACTGGTCTTTTGTTGTTGCATTCAAATTTACCAAGACTGGGACTCTACTGGCCAGCCCCATCCAATGTAGATGAGTCCTGCTGAGCCAGGTTCTCATCCTGGGCCATTTTAAGGCTGGTTATCAATGTGTCTGTGTATTAGATGTTTGTTCCCACACAGAGAGAGGTGGCATTGCCCAGTCAAAGAGCACTATACCCAAACAACTTTGTTCAGAAGCTTCTTCTCAGAGCCATGAGCAAAGGCATGGAGGTAGAAAAGAAGTCCGTTTGGAAGGACAAGTGGCTTGACCATGTTGAAAAGTCAAAAGGGAGTATTTAGGGATGAGACTTGCCTGGGCCCGACGGGGTGGGAGTTCAGGTTTAGAACATAGCAAGGGTGAATCTCAGTCTACAAACTCAGATATGCAGGCATATCACATTTATGCATGCACTTAAAACCAATTTAAATTCAATACTGGAGCCCCTTCAAAATGGTGGCAGAAAATTCAATCTCAGTTGATTGAGGGGCTTTTCCTTGGGGCTGGACAGAGATCCCCGGGTCTTCTGTGGAACCAGTGTATTAAGGATTCTGGTCATCGGTCCACACAGAAAACCACAAAACCACCTAGTGCTTGCCACTGAAAACGTCTACTTTCTTTCTGCTGAAAAAAGGCCCTGCTCCCCCATCATCCAAGCAGTGACAGAGTCAGAAAAAGAGCCCAGCTCCCAAGTCCATGCCCACTGCTCTCTCACACACAGGCAGTCTTATCACGTGGATGCTCTCCTCCCAGAATGCCAGCTCAGACCACCCCACCTCCCTGCCGCCTCCATCAGCTCAGTTCCACAAGGCTGCAGAATGGAGCTAGGCTTTTATAGGACCTGTCTCGTTAGAGAATGCATTAATAAAAACCATCTGGCTAACTGTGGTGAATCCCAGGATAACAAATCTGAGGGGACGGGGGAAGAGCTGGGTGTTCAGAAGGAAATGAAAGCAATGACATAGTGAAGGACATCACTTTTCCAAGGAAGGCTGTGTGCTGTGCTGAGGATCCATTGCTGACAGAGATGAGATGCGGCAAGCAGACAATGGCTGGACCAGAGAAGCGTCAGGAGATCAACGATGCAGCAGTATGTCTTTCAGGATTGATTTGGCAGAAAAGGAGACAGCAGTATTTCAATGGGAGATTCAGAGCAAATAGAAAATCAGCTTTCTGGCTGAAACAGATGCAGAAGAAACACTGCATATTTGAAATACCTTTTCCCCTTAAAGTCAGAGAGATCTACATGAGAAAAGCCTTGCAAACAGGACAATAATGAGTCACCATCATCAGAGCCTTCTCCCCTTCACGCCTGGAGGCCTTGTGGGAGGGGATCTGAAGATCTGGAATCACTTTCACCTGCTCTGTGATGTCCTGCAATGACCTGGCTTTCAGTATCTGGGATATGAAATGGGGAAAAGAATACCCTCCTCATAGAGTTGTCGTAGTTATGATGATCCTATTCAAGCTACAAAACCAAGGCTGCAGTTTAGTGCAGGATTCCAACTACATGACATCCTAGAAAAGACAAAACTATGGAGACAGTGAAAGGACGGTTGGTTGCCAGGGGCTGGGGAAGAGAGGGATGAATAGGTAGAACGCAGGATTTGTAAGGCAGTGAAAGTACTGCACGTGATATTACAATCATGGATACAAGTCATTATGAATTTTTTCAAACCCATAGAATGTACACCACCAATGTAAATTATGGACTTTGAGTGGTAACAATGTGCTGAAGCAAGTTTATTGACTAGAACAAATGTACCCTCTTGTGGGGATGTTGATAATGGGGAAGGCTGTGCATGAATCGGGGCTGCAGGTATTGGAGAAACATCTGTGCTTTCCTCTCAGTTTTGCTGTGAACCCAAAACTTGCTCTAAAAATAAAGTTGATTAATACATGAAAAAACAAAGTCTATGTTTTTTAAAAGGGACAAAATCAATGTTATCAAACATATTATGTTGGCATGAGCTGCTCTTTATGTGCATGCATTCATATCTGACACAGGCCCAGGGCTGTCCCCTAAGACCCCAATGCCAACATGGCACAGCACTGAGCAGGCTACAGACCACTCTCATGTGTCTCAATATGTGGCTTCCTCACAAGGTCACACAGTGTCTTGCCTGGTTCTGGTGGAAGGAGCAGCCCTGGTTAGTCCCAGGGCTTCTGAACTAAGGCCCCTGCTTCTTCTACCAAATCATGCTTGCAGATGGCTCAGAAATGGCCTCTGTCCACAGCAGCCTGGTGCCCACCACCCTCCCTTCCCAGTGTCTCCAAGAGCTGCCACAATGGTTGGTCTTTCTCCTGCTGGGATCTCCCTTTCCAGCCTCCCAAATCCTGCAACTGGCAGTTGTCACAGAGACCATACCTCCTTCCCCCCAGTCCTTCTGCCTGTGTTGACAAATGTGCCCAGGTGGGCCAGAGTCCACTGAACTCACATCAATCCACACGTTTCTGCTTTCATCTCTTTAGAATCATTGTTCTGTTATAAATTCCCATAAAGAAAAAAAAGAATCATAGTAGAATCACTATTGAACATCTATTACATACTGGGCCCTTTTATATATTCTCTCATATAGCTTTAGAATATAGAATCCTAAATTATATATATTCATATAGAATTCTCATGATAGCTTTTTGACTCGAGGTATGAGCCCAAAGCCACTATTCACATTTTTTAAATGAGAAAATTGAAGTTCAGGAGGTCGAATTCCTAGTTGGCATTTAGAGGAGTCAGGATTTAAAGTGCTCCGTGCTCAGGTTCTCGTGATTGAGATATTTGCTTCTAACTCTACTTTTCTCCTGACTTTCTTTGGTGAATGGACTTCTTCTCATGACCAGACATAGACAGGCACTTGAATTTACCATTCTTCTTTCTGATTCAGTCTTTCCCTCCTTTCCTCAACAGATGATGTCAAGACTGTCAGCCTACACCTGTCCTCTGGACTTCATCACGGCCTACCTTCCTCTATGATATCCCCTGCCATCATCTTCAAGGTTTCCAAACCCCTATTGACAATTCTTTTCATTTCTTAGTTTCTGAGTGTCTCTACAAAGCTAGTGATCAAGCGCATATCTCTGATTAACACAGAACCTGCAGAAATAGAGATTCCTGCCAATATCTGCAAAGCATCATATCATGTCTATAAGTCCCCTGTCCTGATGCTTTGCTCCACCTTTCTAGATGCTTGTGATCTCCATTTCCTCACCTATATTAGCTTCCCAGTCCATCATCCCCTCTTAGGTTCACTCAGCCATATCAGATAAGTGGTCACTTTAAAGGTTTGCTCACTTACATTTAGAACTCCATTTACCATCCAAATATAATCCCTCCACAGCTAAGAATCCTTCTGTTTCCAAGATGTTCTCTAGAAAGTCTATATTGGCAACCTGAAAAGGAAGGATGGGGTAACAAAATGACCCTGAGCCTTTTCAGTATAAAATAATCAAATGTGTGTGTGTATTAGTCACTTAGTCATGTCCAACTACCTGCAACCATGTGGACTGTAGCCCACCAGGCTCTTCCATCCATGGAATTCTCTAGGCAAGACTACTGGAGTGGGTTGCCATTCCCTTCTCCAGAGAAAGTAATCAAATGTCCACTACCAATTCCACCAGAGCCCTTGGTTCTGCTGAGAATTCATTTAGCTCCAAGCTGTCTCTCCCCATGAGTTGTATTTCTCATAGCAAACAGTCTCCTCTTTCTTTTAGCCTCCATTCAAAATGCACCACCTCAATTTTATAGATAATTTTACTTGTACTGGGAATACCATAATAATTTAATTCCTTCAGTGTCCCAACCTTGCCTTAAAATGTCTCCATCATTTCCTCTGCTTTTGTATCTGAGAAGTGTCCTGCTTCTTTGCCAAGACTAATACTTACACCTTCTCTTGACACCATCCACTCCTACCTCCTCCAGCAGCTCTTTTTATCTGCAGTCCAATTTCCCTATACTATCTCCAACCTCTCCGTCCCTCCTGTAGCTCCTTGCACTATGTCCACAAAGAATATGGTCTCCTTATGTTGAGTGAGAACCTCCGGTAGGGCCTTATGTATAGTCTGGAGTCATTGCTGAATACTGTGAAGCAGAAAGTGTGTTTAATGCTGGAGGAAGAAACAGAAATGGGGTAACTTCCACTCTTAAGAAGCTCAAATTCCAGGGAAAGAAACACATAAGTGAAGAAAGAGATAAATTCTAGACAAGGAATAAGTGCAGGGTTATGTGGGATAACAGATGGGGGATATTCCTAGAAAGGGTGACACCTGAGGTTGATCTGGGGCAGTTGGGAATACATTCTAAAGCAAAGAAAGATTATTGATAACTTCCACAGATAGAGTTTATCTCTCAAGTTCAGTTAGAAGCTCAGGAGAGGCAAGTCCAGGGTTGGCATGACAACTCAACAGTGTCATCAAAGACCCAGGATCTTCCTATCTCTCTGCCTCATCGTCTTCAACATGTCTTTCACTTTCAGACTCTCACCTCATTGTTGCAAGATGGCAGCTGTGTTTCCAGATCTCTTTTCTACTTTCTAGACAGAAGAAACGGATGACTTTGAAAGGACAAAGACTCTCTGGATACGTTTTACCTTTGTATTTGGGAATGGGTGCCATTTGCCGGGACTTCTACCGAGAACTCATTGTTTAGAACAGTAGCCCATGGCCATTCCTAGTTGGAAAGAAGATAAGGAAGTAAAATGATTTAGTAGGATAGAAAAGACAACTACAAGTTGGCAAAGAGTTGAGGTGGAGAACAATCAAAGCTGGAGGAATCAGGTATTGACATAAGAAAGTGCCTGGTTTGCTTGGCAATTTTCAAGTGACTTAGAACAGATAGAGGTGAGGAAATCAGAGGGGCAGTGGGAGAGATGAGGTGGGAAGAGGCTGGCAGGGCTGGGATATGCATCATCTTGATGCCATTCTATGGATCTTGAATAATGTCCTTTGTAATAGGAATGGTTAGGTTTATATTTTAGAAATAATTGCACTTTATGCAGAGTCGGAAGTAGATTTTGGTAGTTCAAGACTGAAGAAAGAGAAATCCTTAAAGTGATCATTTCAAAGATGACAGTAAAGAATAATGACATACACTAGTGGGACAGACGGAGAAGGCGATGGCACCCCACTCCAGTACTCTTGCCTGGAAAATCCCATGGACGGAGGAGCCTGGAGGGCTGCAGTCCATGGGGTCGCTGAGGGTCGGACACGACTGAGCGACTTCACTTTCACTTTTCACTTTCATGCATTGGAGAAGGAAATGGCAACCCACTCCAGTGTTCTTGCCTGGAGAATCCCAGGGACGGGGAAGCCTGGTAGGCTGCCATCTATGGGGTCACACAGAGTCGGACACGACTGAAGTGACTTAGCAGCAGCAGCAGTGGGACAGAAAGATGTGAACAAAATCTGGAGGCATTACAGGACACACTTCCTCCTTCCTTACCCCCGTATGCAAAACAGCAGCTGTGCCAGACTCTCTGTCAGCACCCCTCGTTCTTACACTCACATATATCACAGGGCTAGAAGACTGGGAACTACATTTTCCAGACTCCCTTGCCATTTAGGCTCCAATGTTACATCTTAATCTAGTTCTTCCCAGATTATAGCAAATACTCTCCTGGATGGCCTCACAGTCACAAATCATCTTCTTTTTTTTTTTTTTTCCCAGTTAAAATTAATTTATTAATTAAAAAATAAAACATTAAATAAAACACATTCCATTATTCTAGAGACAAGATCATGGCATTTATAGTTAATGACTATTGTCTTTATTTTTTTTTAATTTTATTTTATTTTTAAACTTTACATAATTGTATTAGTTTTGCCAAATATCAAAATGAATCCGCCACAGGTATACATGTGTTCCCCATCCCGAACCCTCCTCCCTCCTCCCTCCCCATACCATCTCTCTGGGTCGTCCCAGTGCACCAGCCCCAAGCATCCAGTACCGTGCATCGAACCTGGACTGGCAACTCGTTTCTTACATGATATTTTACACGTTTCAATGTCATTCTCCCAAATCTTCCCACCCTCTCCCTCTCCCACAGAGTCCATAAGACTGCTCTATACATCAGTGTCTCCTTTGCTGTCTCGTACACCGGGTTATTGTTACCATCTTTCTAAATTCCACATATATGCGCCAGTATACTGTATTGATGTTTTTCCTTCTGGCTTACTTCACTCTGTACAATAGGCTCCAGTTTCATCCACCTCATTAGAACTGACTCATCTTCTAATCCAAACTTCGAGGGTACAGGACTTCAAGGGTAAACATAACTTCATAACAAACACTTCAATGGTGAATATTACTCACCAACTCAAGACGGAAAAATAGCTCATCTGAACAGCACAATAGAACAACCTACTTGCAAAGAAGACAGTTCTTACCATTACTATTACCATTTATTTACTGTTTATTCTGTCACTTCTCATACTTGTTATATTTCTGTTTGTATATGACTCATGTTCTCTACTAAATTGTCATTTCCATGAGGGAAATGCTGCATGTGAATAAGTTCTTTGTCTTTTTCTATTGAGTCATGCCTTCTCTCACTTCCTTAGCAGGCTAGAAAAATAAAAGGCAAAAAGTAAATAAAGACATATTTGCACCAGTTATGTTTCAAAAATATTATACAGAAAGAGTTCTTACAAATTCAAAATAAAATAAACATTCCAATAGAAAAATGGTCAATGAACAGAAACAGGCATTTTGCAAAGGAAGTATGGGGGTAATATACATAATTTTAAAACCATTTAAATTTACTAATAATCAAATAAATGCAAATTAAGTATTTTAAATATATGAATTGGCAAAAATGAAACAAAATGCCAAAAGCTAATGTTTATTGAGTATTTGCTATGAACCAGATTCTTTCCTAATTATTTTATATGAATTCATTCATTTAATCTTCTCAACAAGCATATGAGGAAGTTACTGTTATTATCCCCTATGTTTTATTATTAATATTTCCTGATAAGGGAATAGATAAGGCATAGAGAGGGGCTTCCCACATGGCACTAGTGGTAAAGAACTCACTTGCCAATGCAGGAGACCTAAGAGATGCAAGTCCTATCCCTGGGTTAGGAAGATCCCCTGGAGGAGGGAATGGTAACTCACTCCAGTATTCTTGCCTGGAGAATCCCATGGACAGAAAAGTCTGGAGGGCTATGGTCCATAGGGTCACAAAGAATTGGACACGACTGAAGCAACTTAGCTGCAACAGCAAGGCATAGAGAGCTTAAACAACCGACACAGAGTCGCAAAACTAGACAGCACTGCAAACAGAACTTTAATTCAGATACTTGCGTTCCAAAACCATGCTCTTGATTACTTCACCCTTTTGTCTCCTCTAGAAAACTGAGCATTTATTGGATGTTTTCTATTTGCCAAGTACAGTGTTGTACATTGCTGTTGTTGCTTAGCCATTAAGTCATGTCCGATTCTTTTGTGACACCATGGACTATAGCCCACCAGGCTCCTCTGTCCATGAGATTTCTCAGGCAAGGAAACTGGAATGGTTGCCGTTTCCTTCTTCAGGGTATCATCCTGACCCAGGGATCGAACCTGGATCTCCTGAATGGACTGGCAGATTCTTTACCACTGAGCCATCAAGGAAGCCATATAAGGATGCTTAACAAATATTATTTATAATTGAAACTGGAGAAATAGCTAATGGTATAGCCACACAATGGAACACAATGCAGTAATTAAAAATAATGCTATATTAGAATACTTTTACATTAAAAAAAATGTTAATGCTGTGATGCAAAGGGAAACAAGTTTACAAAACCATAAGTACCATATGACCTAATTTTTCTTAAGAAAACATAATATAAGTAGAGTTGACTAACTAGATAGCTAGATAGCAGGTAGATGACTGCCTGGGTCACCATATCTAGCCACATAGAATTATCTAGAGATATAGCTACAACTAGACTTTATAATATCAAGAAAATATTTTAAAGTAATTGCCTCTATGCAGCAGGATTTCAAGTAATAACATAAACAAAGTAAATTACCACTGAAAATTCCATAGCACTGGTATGAAAAAGTAATGTAAAAGTAAACATTAAACATTTTAAAAGCATACAGAAAAGAAGAAGAAGACAGCCCCAAGTTCACAGTCTCAGGATCAATTAGACAAACTTTCTAGAGAAAGTCACCTTGGCTCAGGCATCTACCTTTGTTACAGCAAGAGCCAGCACATGGGTTCCAGGTACCCTGCAGAGCCCTCCCTGTGATCCTGTGGATAGAAGGTGTGATTCCCAGAAAGAGGGGAGCTGCTGCAAGCAGAGCAGACCCTCCCAAATGCCCTTCAATCCGACTACTCACTCGTCGTCTCTATGGCTGCATTCGTCCATGGTTGGGATCCCACAGGTTAGCGTCGAGCAGCCCTTATTTCAAGTCGGTGATTCCTGTCAGCCCACTTCTGGGTAGGTGCACGGGCAGTCTTACCTTCAGCTTCTCTGTATCTGCCTCAGCACAGCAGGCGTTGAATACTTGTTTGATTGACTGAGAGAAGTGTCAGCCTT
Organism: Bos javanicus; assembly: GCF_032452875.1. Lineage (NCBI taxonomy): Eukaryota > Metazoa > Chordata > Mammalia > Artiodactyla > Bovidae > Bos > Bos javanicus. The sequence goes on along the minus strand of NC_083882.1, from coordinate 18,760,487 downwards.
TAACACAAGCCAGTAACACCTTGTAAACACCCTGAAACTGGCTTTCAAGTGATGAAGCCAAACAACCCTGCTCTGGAACCAGAACTAGGGGTGGGTTTTAAATTGTGTGGTTTTAAAAGGTATTTAATTGGAATTCCATTTACTCTGTGTGTGTGTGTACATGTGTTTGTGTGCATGCACACATGCACATGGCCATTTTTTCCCCATAGGCCAACATGAGACAATGAGAGACTACAAATCACCTCCACTTTAATGGCACATAATTTTCCATGCTGGAAGCCTATTAAAAAAATATTTGGTCCATGAAACAAAGCGGAAATGTCTGCATAAAAATGCAAACAGAATAGAGTTTAGATCCAATCTCCTCCGGCCTACCTGATACCAAGCTCAGACACATTAAGAGAATGCCATTTGAGACCTTGTTTTAATTGGATTCTCTAATCTTCCATATAGTCTAATGAGCTTGGAGGGTGGGGAGAAGTCTTCAGTATTTAGGATACAGCCTCCATCAGGATGATCTAAGAGCTTTCTTCTCCTTGGGCTTCTCTGTGTCAGGAAGTAAGGGAGGAGGGGTTCTGTGTAAATTTCAACCACCTGCCTTTGGGTTCAGCTTCCATGGAGCCCTGCGTTAGGGAAGGCCCAAAGACCTTCAGCAAAATGTCTTTCTCAGAAAGCTCACTGCAGTTTACTATGTTGCACTTGATGAGGACTTAACAAGGGCCTCTAACAGGGGCTTTCCCAGTGACTCGGCAGTAAAAGAATTCACCTGCAATGCAGGAGATGCAAGAATTGAGGATTTGATCCCTGGGTTGGGAAGATCCCCTGGAGGAGGGCATGGCACCCCACTCCAGTACTGTTGCTGGGAAAATCCCATGAAGAGGAGCCTGGCAGGTTACGGTCCATGGGGTCGCAAAGAGCTGGACATGACTGAAGCAACTGAGCACAGCACATAAATCCGATAGTGGCCAGAAGTCAGTGGGCTGCAGACTGGAAGGGCAGAGGGTTCTGATGAGCAGTAGCCACCAAACAAAGGGCACACAACCACAGGAATCCCTGACCCTCAGCCTAGACCATCTGGACAGGGATGCCCAGCATTGCTCCTTAGAAATACTGTTTAGGAAAATAAAAACGGGCACAGCACTGACTACCTCTGACCATCTGTATTCTTTGCTCAGGCTACCATAAAAAGCTCAACAGACTGGGTGAGTTAAACAACAGAAATTTATCTTCTCACAGTCTGGAAACTAGAAGTCTAAGCCCAAGATGTCGGTAGGGTTGGTTTCTTTTGAGGCCACCTTCCCTCTATACATGTCTGTGTCCAAATTTCTTCTTCTGACAAGGACATTGGATTAGAACCCACTTTAATGACCTCATTTTAACTTAATTACCTCTTTAAAGACTTTATCGACCAAACCCAATCAAATTCTGAGGCCCTGGGGGTACTGGGACTTCAAAACATGAATTTTGGAAAGGACACAAAGGGCTTCCCTGGCAGCTCAGCTGGTAAAGAATCCACCTGCAATGCAGGAGACCCAGTTTCAATTCCTGCGTCAGGAAGATCTGCTGGAGAAGGGAGAGGCTACCCACTCTAGTATTCTAACCTAGAGAATTCCGTGGACTGTATAGTCCATGTGGTGGCAAAGAGTCAGACATGACTAAGCGACTTTCACTTTCAACTTCCTCCAAAACACCATCCAAAAGAACACGCTGGCCAATGCATACCCCTCCGGCCCCACTGAGGGATCAGACCAGCACTGCTCTGACCCATGCAAACTCTAGACAAATGGCTTGAGTCTCAGTCCTGCACAACCAGAAACAAGCTGTGAGACCTTAGGTAAGGTATTTGTTCTCTCTGGGCTACAGTTTCTCAGCTACAAAATGGGGATGATTATAATAAAACCTAAGTCCTATGACAAAGATTGTCAAGACAGTTAAATGGGTTCCCATGTATGAAAGGCTTAGAGCAGCACCTGGAACAAATAAATGCTTAGTAAACATTAATGATTATTATTACTCAGTGAGCCCCTAGGCACCCCGGCTAATAAGTGGCCCAGCCTGGGTGGAGATCTGATGGATCTCTCAAGTGTCACTGAGGTGCCTTCAAAGGACACTAACAGAGGATAGTCTTGGGCCAAGGACAGAGAGCCTGACCACAACTGTCAGCCCCAGATTTTGGAACAAATTCGCATTGACCTCCCAGAAGCCACAGTTTACTCTTTTAACTTGTATCTCTGGATACTTAAAGCTTCTGCTTGTGTTAAATGAATTCACACCCACTTGTAAGTCCCTCTGAACAGGTTGAATTTGCAGGCAATTAATTTTTTCTTTTGTTTTACTTGTTCTCACTGAAAACTACAAAGAAAGGTAATGTAATCCTTGGAAGATAAAAGTCTTCAAATGACTCTTCTTTTCCAAGCCTATTTAGTCTTGCCTATAGCTAATCAGCTTACTTGTTAAAACACACCCTAGATCTGCTGGAAATACATGACAGGAAGGAATATATAAAGACAAGTGAAGTTTTACTCTGATACCTTTGGTGTTTGTCATTTGACACTGCTGGATCTCTACTTTACAACTGTCAGTGGGATTCTTCACTTCCATCGCAGAAGTGGAGTGCCCTCACTGACATCAACTGACATTTTTAAAAGAACCTACTATGGTGCCTATCGTGCCCAGAGATGGAAAACAAAGCTATGCAGCAATGAATAAGCAAGTTCCCCAAGGCGGGTGGGAGTATAATGGGATATCTCCCACACAATCAACAATAAGAAGATGGAAGAATTATAACCACACAGCTCGGGAACACAGGGAACTGATGCTTGTGATGAGGGAAGGCTATATCTGAGACAAACCCCTCAAGGATGAGTAGACTGGTAGCAAAGTGGGGATAAGGACCTTCACAACAGAGTAAACAGGATAAGGAAAAGGGACAGGGGCTCAAAACTGCTTGAAGTGACAAAGCATTAATAGTGTCATTGGAGGCAGCACAGGGAGTGGGGAGGGGAGATAGTGAAACCCACAAATACCACCGGATTTGGCATTCTTTCATTTATTGGGACAGACTTCACTATATAGCTACATAGAAACCAAGCATATCTGCCTTCCTCAATATCCATCCCTGTCTTCATTCCTATCTGCTGCTTGTTTTCCTGGTCTTCACCTGTAAACTGGCTGTTGAAAGCCCCTGGGACATTTCCGTCGCCGCAGAAAGCTCTATCGGCCAACACTATCTTAGAGAATATTATTCAAGGCAGCTGGTATCTTTTGGTCAGGTTTGGAGCAAAGCAATTCCATAAATATTGCTTAGGGAAGTTAGAAGTCAGAGCATGACAGTTGTTTAATGTACAATTATATTTGTCTTTGCCAATAAAGCATCTAAATAGTCTGTGTTCTAAAGGAGGAACTGATTTAGACCACACTGTTATTAATATCTTTAGTCTCAAATTTATCTTCTCAGAGTTTCCTGTAGCACTTGGTAATTTCACTATTATATAAAGGGAAGCAGAACTAAGACAGAGAGAGCCTTGCATGCTGTCATTAATCAACATACGTTTTCTGAACATAGGCCTACCTTGCCTACATCTTTGTAAACAGTTCTTTCCCTAGTACATTTTTAATGTACTAGTTTTCAAACTGGTGGTGAGTTCCTGGTGTTTAATTTATTACACATATATTACATATATGTTACAAAACATTTTAAGAATATAGTTGTTTTATAACATGTGTGTTATATATTTAATGTATCAAGTGTTGAAGTGAGAGTCACTCAGTCATGTCCGACTTTTTGCAACCCCATGGACTATACAGTCCAGGCCAGTATACTGGAGTGGGTAGCCTATCCCTTCTCCAGGGGAATCTTCCTAACCCAGGGATTGAACCCAGGTCTCCCTCATTGCAGGCAGATTCTTCACCAGCTGAGCCACCAGGGAAGTCTGTGATACTGTAACAGTATCAAAAGTTACAGGATATAAAATAATTTAAATGTTCTCAGAGCTTTGTTAGTCTTTAATGAGTGACAAGTTAATTTTAACTATTTTATCTTTTACTTTTTACAAAATTTTACTTCTTTTGCTACATTTCATATATATTTCAACAACCATTTTTATTCTTTCAAACAGGGAACAGAGGGTGCTACCTTGAACTAATGGTAACGTGCTCAATTCTTTTCCTTTGTATGAGAAAATGGATATCAATCTCTATGTCAGACCCTCAATACGTCTTTAAAAGATTGTTTTTTCCACTTCAGCCCAGATGGTCATTATGACCCTAAAGACAGCCAACGCGACACCTGTGCCTAAATCCACACCTCCTGATAGCTCAACATTGTTGCAGGTCCACTTTCTTCCATGGAAGTAATGAAGATGGTGTGGGCAAGCTGTGGAGCAGGCTTGCTACCCCCAATTTGGTGACATCTATTTGGCACTACCCACAGCAATATTCTTGGGGCTTCCCTGATGGCTCAGTAAAGAATCTGTCCACAATGTGGGAGACCTGGGTTTGATCCCTGGGTCAGGAAGACCCTCTGGAGAAGGGAATGGCTACCGGCTCCAGTATTCTTGCCTGGAGAATTCCACGGACAGAGGAGCCTGGTGGGCTACAGCCCACGGTTTTGCAGAGTCAGACACGACTGAGCGACTTATTCCTTCCTTCTGTGGTGCTTACTGTGTGCCCAGAATTGTGATGGGCACTGAGGATGCAGTAAAAACTAAGACAAAAAGACACAGCTTCTTGTCTCCAAAAATCACCTTCTTATGTGGAAAGGCTGCCAAGTAAACAGAAATGCAACAATGCCAAAGAATCACACAGAACTCAAGTGTGAGAAAGGTTAACTTTAAGTTGTAGGGACTGAGGTAGATGGTGAATTAGAAAAAGCTTATAAAGGTGAAGAGAAGACATTTTAGGGAGAGGAGGCATCATGTGCAAAGACAGGATATGAATGGGCTAGTATCAAATGGCACCTACTAAGTAGATACATTAAGCTGCCCCCAAATTTCATTGAAATAAGAAAATTACATAGCATAGGGACAAGACAGGTGCCATCAGCAAATCAGGAATTTTGAGACTTTCACAAGTCCACTCTTTAATTGTGGGCCCTCAGGGGTTATAATCTGGAATGCATGGGTTATATTAAAAATTACTTACAATTTCCTCTGCAAAATTTAATACCTAAGTATATTTGACTTTGACCAACATAAAAAATTATTTTACTTCACTTGAGCGTTCTGAAAACTGAAGGGGAAAAATTGTCTTGGAAGCACTGGAGAATAAAAGAAAACTAACACAGTAGTTGGAAACTTTTTTTAAATAAAGGGATAACAAAAAGTCAGGTCATTGAACATTCACTGGAATTATATCATAGCTTCCTCCACAGAAAGAAGTGGTCCTGCAGGACATTCATTGTGGCCTTCCTTGCCCCAAGCCTCCTTCACAGATATAATCATTCTCAATTTCCCTGAATTTTTTCGAAGACCTAGAAAGCTGTTACTGCCAAATAGATGCACATGGTATTACTTCACAACCTGATCAGAATAAGGCTTTTTGAATTACTCACTAGACTGTAGGTGGGTTAAGAACAGATAGTCTGAGTTCTCAGTATTTCTAACAGAAGACAGCCAATTGCAAGTACTTCATTCCCCTTTCAAATGGCTGCCTGTTCTCTGGTTTCTTCTAGGTCTCTCCCATTTCCATCCTGGGTGGGAAGCTTTGCTGGCACCCAGGGCAGGGATCATAATTATGTGTAATTTAAGTACTGCACAATTTTGTACAAAGCTATAAAATGCCAATGCAAAATCAAGAGAGTTTGGTCAAGAGGAAAATTTATTTTGGAGAGAGGAGGAGGGGGGAGCAGGTCATCTGCTTCAGGAGGGATAATTAGGATTCTGGTTTTACTGAGACCATTTAAAAAAAAAAAAACTTTTACAAGGGTTGCTGAAATGTAGCATCAATCCTGAGAAGGAAGTAGGGAGAGAGAGCAAAGACTGAGCAGGCCAGGCTCTCCAGATTAAACCAGTGTCGAGTCAACCTGGAAAGTAAAAACTGTCCAAAAAGATCTAGCAGAAAGGAAATCATGCAAGTAGAAAGCAGCCATCAAAGGAGAAAGGATGACCCCAGTTCTGATATAGTCTCTTTTATCCATTGATATTATCCAATGCTTTTAATCTCCAGTTAGTGGAACAGCATTAGAAGAATTATGGGACCAAGATATTTTGGAAAATGTGAAGATTTTCTCCCTTCTCAATCTCTGGCTTCTGACTATGTGGCTATTTTTTAGTGCCTCCACCTCTGTCAAGACAAAGGGATTGAGCAAGTAACTCCTCGAGGGTAAATACCCAGGGAGAAAGAGACAAGTTCTTAAATATCTTAAGGAAAGAAGAAAGGAAGGGAGAGAGTGAGGGAAGGAAGGGCGCAAGGGAAAGGAACAAGGAAGAAAAGGATGAAGGAAAGGAGGCAGGAAGGAGAGAGAGAGAACAGAAAAAAATGCAAAGACGAGCACTAACTTTCAGAAGGTGAACAAGCATCATGAATTTCGGTCAACAAAGATGGGAGCTGATTCCACACAATTACAATTTCAAAGGTATATGTGCTGTGTGATTCTTAATAAGTTTCACACAATTACAATTTCAAAGGTATTTGTGCTGTGTGATTCTTAATAAGTATCACACACAACATTTAATACTCCAGTTTTAATAGTTTCTATAATGTGAACTAAATTAGTCAATATATTATAATATTTGCCAGAATCTATTATAATCACTGTAATTATCTTCATCTGTCTATTAAAGAACAATTTCTACTTCATGTCATTATCCTTTACTGAAATAGCGCAACACAAATTAGGAATTATGTATAGACAAATTATATTTTCCTACCAGTATTTGGGTTTCTCATGTGAAAATATTGGTGACAGTCCAAGTTTGGTTAGAAGAGTTAAAACTTAACTCATAATCTGGCATGAAATGAAGTTTAATGGATAATATTGAGTAGAGAGAAACCTCATGAATTCAGACTTCATGAACTTTGCCATGCTTATCTTTGTTATATCCATAAAAACAAGTTTCCCAGCAAATTGTTGTGATAAATTTACTTGTACTAAGAAGAATCTTTTGAATGCTATCTTTAAGAGTCCTGAAGCTTTTAAAAACAAGAACTTAACAAATGTTTCCTATGCTACTGTGGATTATACTCTGTCATAAGAACTCTGATTACCCTTTTCTGGAATAAAACATAATTTAGATTTATGTCCATCTAATACATCTGGAAAAACATATCATACTAAAATGTAATGTTTTTTCCCATCCCTCTAGTTAAAAATATTCTTATTAAAAGGTTACAAAGAAGTAGTTAATTGAAATAAAAATATAGTATTATCTTCATGTACCTAATAAATACATAATTTACTTTTTACATATTAAGACAGAGTCTTGCCAATTCCTGATATTCCACAGTGTCACTGATTGGCTTGAAATCTACTTCTATCAGGTGACTGATCCATTAACCCTTGGATAATTCCTGAAATGCTCTTCTAAATCCCCTTTACCTTGAAAGCAGAATGCCTCTCATCTCTTCCCAATGACACTCTATTCCACTCCTTTGACCCTTTATACACAAAAGTGTCAGTGTGTACACAATTATTGAGCACAACAGCACAAAATATAGTGAATCCTCCTTAAATCACCACCTCATGCAACTGTAAATAATTCTAAGTCATAGGGTCATAAAATCTTAGAATCAGTAAGGATGCTGCTAAGTTGCTTCAGTCGTGTCCGACTCTGTGCGACCCCATAAATGGCAGCCCACCAGGCTCCCCGTCCCTGGGATTCTCCAGGCAAGAACACTGGAGTGGGTTGCCATTTTCTTCTCCAATGCATGAAAGTGAAAAGTGAAAGTGAAGTCACTCAGTCGTGTCTGACTCTTAGCAACCCCATGGACTGCAGCCCACAAGGCTCCTCCGTCCATGGGGTTTTCCAGGCAAGAGTACTGGAGTGGGGTGCCATCGCCTTCTCCGTCAGTAAGGATAGCATCCAAATCAAAACTTTCATTTCATAGCTGAGGAAAATGAGTTCTAGGAAAGTGTCATGACTTGTCCGAGGTCACATATCTCTTCTTGATGGTATTGTTAAGAAATGTGGGAATTCACTAGGCAAAATTTTGGCTATTAGTCTACTAGTTCTTATCATATGAGAAAATATTAAAATGGCATTAATTTTTTTCTAGTTTAGATTTCAGATAATGAATATAAGATTTCTCCTTAATTAATCTGTGAACTCATAATCTTTTATTCTATGAATGGTAAAGTTCTGTTAAGAAGTGAAATTCTCAATTTATTTCCATATATTTTGGCCTTGGCCCATAGTCCAGAAAAAAGATTGTATACTCCTACCCTCTCCACTTCCTTCCTAAGCCTCTTCATAGGAGAAAGCGTTGTCTCACTGATTGGTCAGAGCCTGTCATTCATTAGACCACATTTTGCCAAATAGTTCTGTGCCTGTGCCTTAAACAGGAATGACATCACTCTCTTTTTTCAATTCATGCACCGTGAGCAGTCGCCTCAGATCACTGCCTTCTATACTCCCTAGGACTCAGCAGTTAGAAAGCAATGGGGAAATGCTCATCTGTGTCCTCTCCTCTCCCATAGAGCAGCCTAACCTGGGCTGCTGACCTGGTCTGGAGCCAAACAACATCAGCCCACTTTGGGCAACACACTGGCCACAAATGTATCCCTTGTTAATCTCCAGCACCTTTTCTCCTGAAATTAATAGTTGGATCAGCTTTGAATCAGCCTGACCTGGAGTCACAATTCAAAGATCCCCTCTTTATGCTGGGAATTGGGGACTGAGAATAAGCAGAGATTTCAGAAGGAAGGAAGCAGAAGATAGCATTTCAGTTCAAGTTTAATTGCCCAATTCAATTCTACCACAGAAGCCCTGCATGGTAGAAGGACAGGAGGAAAAAGCAGCTGACTATCGAGTCCTTGCTGGGACACATTACTACTATCAATGCTGGTCATGCATTTCTCATATTTTTTTGTATGTGTAGAGTCCTTGGAAGGAAACCCAAAGGGAAAAGGAGTGAATGGAAGGGTTCAAGGACCAACTCCTACTCCAAAACCATCATACAAATACCTAAATCTATATCATTATAGAATAAAAAAGATCCAGGTCATTTTCTAACAAGAAACCTAACAAAGTCCTGGAAGCCCTGGAAGAAAGGCCATCCACAAAGGTCCCCACACCGAGATCTCAGCTCAATGTTTCTTGAAGAAAGCATAGAGACAAATGCCTGTGTTCCTATTTGATTTGTTTCTAATCCTTTCCTCTAACAGAAATACGCAACTGGCTTGGGCTCATTGGTTAGTGCATCAGAAGGAAAAAAATACCTGATCACACGTATCTCAGGCAAGACTGCCTCCAGAGGGATGAGACTACATTGGGAAGTTGACTTAGATGATCCCTAAGGTCCTATAAACAACCACCAATCTTCTAGTTCTAGTTCAGTCTGTGCTTCATTTAATCAAAATGTAGATATGAAAGTAACGATATTTTTCTAGACAGAAGAACATAAGCAAAAGTGATACTTATAAAGGTGAAAATATGAAATCCTTGAAAGACTGCACTAGTCTTGGCAAGACTGATGCAAAGCACAGGAGCTTTTGACTTTTCTGAAAACCACAGTTAGGAATTGAAATGGTCAAGGTACTTTTAAGAGCAGAACAGTGAAATGGAAAGATCACCAGTCAGGAGACCTAGCTGCTAGTCTTACTGACCTTCTAACTAGCTGTGAGCACTGGGGCCAGGACAACCTCTCTGAGCATTTTCTATGTGCCTCATATAAAAAATGCAATAGATGAATAACATGGCTGCCGGGTCCCTTCGACTTCCAGGACCCCATGTTGTTGATGAAATGACCCCTCATTAAAGATAATGAGAGGCTAGTGCTTATTTTCTTAACCATAAAATACACCTAGAAGTAGCACAATTCATCCTCAATTTTTTAAAGAATCAAACTCAATAAAAATAGTATGTTAGAAAAGATTGAAATTCAACCCATTAAAATAATTGTTACTCATATTCCAAATTCAAAATAGATTGTTTCAGTCCATTATGAGTGATTTTGAGAAATCTTACATTAGTAACAATTTGGCCCTTTTCCTGAAAAATCCTGGTGGCTCATATATCTGTACTGTAAAAGCAATTAACATTCCTCTCAGTGGAAACATGAACAATAGCTTGGAGCCATAAGTAACCAAGGATTCTATTTTCATTTCAAAGACTGCAAAAGACAAAAACCCAGGGGTTTGGGCAGAAGCTGGAAAATTGCAGAGATGTTGATTGTGTTTTTAAAATTCCAGTTTCATTTTCAAGTGCAGCATGCACCCAGAAGCAAGATTCAATATAGCAATCTACAGCAAATGCCCTTAATTACTTCTTTCCCAGGCTCCTTCAAACATTAGCCATCTAAAGTTCATAAAACTGACCAGAAATCTCTCCAAATAATTTCCTATCATTTACTTGAAAAGAGGCAGAATTTACACTATGATGTAACTCCCCTAAATAATTATTCAACAGAGTTAGGCTCTGACCTCTGAAATCCTAGGACCAATGGGATTTCAGAGGCAGCAATGAAACTAAAATTTTGTTTCCCCTGACATCTAAGTGGCATGATTCTTTCTGTTTCCTTGCTTCATGCACTGAAATGGAGTACTTATTGCTTTCGATGCTCTGCTGCTGCTGCTGCTAAGTCGCTTCAGTCGTGTCCAACTCTGTGTGACCCCAGAGACGGCAGCCCACCAGGCTCCCCCTTCCCTCGGATTCTCCAGGGAGAACACTGGAGTGGGTTGCCATTTCCTTCTCCACTCTAGGACAGTCCAAACATTAAACCGTCTTTCTTATTGTCTCTACTATTACAGACATATTTGCCAGACTATGTGTCCCAATTTTTAGCCTGAAAATTAAATATCCTGAGGACAAGATCTACCATAATTTGTCCTCTATGCATTCAAATGCTCTTTCTTGCCCTAACTTCTTTTATCCAGGCTGGTGCTAATCAAATAGACTTGATATTTCTTAAAATAAAATGTACAGTGCCCAATACCCCAATTCAGTTTTCATCAAAAAGATTCCTTCAAATACTAAATAATAGTACTCAAAATTATAAGAATTACTTTGTCTCCAGGAGTCAGTCTGAAATGTCTATTATTGGTATGAAAGGCAATATCTCATGGAGAGTTAAATGCCCTAACAGTGTCAAACATAGTATGGGAGAAGGGAAAGGGGATGGGACACAGGAATGCAAGATGAAGAAGATGAAAAGAGAACAGAGTAATGCAATTTATCTTGGACAGAAAGATAAAATCTTTTACGATTTCACAAAAGATCATCTTAGAAAGAAGATCACCAATGCAGGAGAAAATCCAATAGCAGTCTGCTGAGTTCTACTTAGCAGAAGCCAAGCAAGAAACTCACCTTGAGGAAACCCACGCTCTCCTCAGGCAGATGGGGCGTGCTGACCACGTGCAGGAAGATATCTGAGAGATGCCTATTCACACATTTTCCTGCCACGACCTTCTCTTCACAGGCCAAAGAGGCAGTTCTGCAGCTGCAACACTGGCACCCCCAACTCCATGCAAACAATCCCTTGCCCTGTGGAGGATGGGGCCGATTCACTACCAATGTAGCAGAAGCCACTTGACCTCTGCTTGAGGACTTCCCTCCTCCCCAGCACCCCCACCAAACTGGCCCATCCTGTCAGGGCTCAGGGCAGGCAGGAGGTAATTACAGGAAGGGCAGATGCACCTTCTCTCCTGACTAACCAAGGCAACATTTTCACACTGGTGAGCAGCAATAAGCGGTAGGAATTACAGAGACAAAGAGATGGATTCTCTTTCTATAAATAAACATGGAAATCTGTTCTGGGACTGCAAAGTCATAAAGGTGCAATAGACACACCAGGTTCTCCTTTATTCACTGAGAAAGCCTTGGGATTTTATAAGAATAATTTGGTGCTGAAACAGAAGATTTTTCAATTTAAAGGCTCTTTTAAATGTAAGTTAATATTAACACTGGAACAATTCAAGAAGGTGTACTCTAGTCCAGGACATGGAAGAAAAAAGTTTTCTAGGCCTTCTTAGTTTTCATAAACATTTTCAGACCCACTCTGTTAGTACTTTGATTATTTTAAAACTTTATATTCAGTGCAGTTCAGTCTCTCAGTCGTGTCTGACTCTGCCTCCCCATGGACTGCAACACATCAGGCTTCTCTGACCATCACCAACTCCCAGAGCTTCCTCAAACTCATGTCCGTCAAGTCGCTGATGCCACCCAACCATCTCATCCTCTGCTGTCCCCTTCTCCTTCAATCTTTCCCAGCATCAGAGTCTTCCCCAATGAGTCAGTTCTTCGCATCAGGTGGCCAAAGTATTGGGAGTTTCAGCTTCAGCATATTCCTTCCAATGAATATCCAGGATTGATTACCTTTAGGATTGACTGTCTTGATCTCCTTGCACTCCAAGGAGTCTTCTCCAACACAACACTCAAACATCAATTCCTTGGACTCAATTTTTTTTATACTCCAACTCTCACATCCATACATGACTACTGGAAAAACCATAGCTTTGACTAGATGGAACTTAGTTGGCAAGACATTTCATCTCTAGATAGCTAGAACAATACGTCTCTGCTTTTTAATACTCTGTCTATGTTGGTCATAGCTTTTCTTTCAAAGAGCAAGTATCTTTTAATTTCATGGCTGCCATCACCATCAACCAGCAGTAGTTTTGGAGCCCAAGAAAAGGAAGTCTCTCATTGTTTCCCCATCTATTTGCCATGAAGTGATGGGACCAGATGCCGTGATCTTAGTTTTTTGAATGTTGAATTACACTCTCCACTTTCACCTCAGATGGTGACTGCAGCCATGAAATTAAAAGACACTTGCTCCTTGGAAGAAAAGTTATGACCAACCTAGACAGCATATTGAAAAGCAGAGACATTACTTTGCCAACAAAGGTCCATCTAGTCAAAGCTATGGTTTTTCCAGTAGTCATGTATGGATGTGAGCGTTGGACTATAAAGAAAGATGAGTGCTGAAGAGCTGATGCTTTTGAACTGTGTGTTGGAGACAACTCTTAAGTTGTTAGGAGTCCAAGAGTTCCTTGGACTGCAGGGAGATCCAACCAGTCCATCCTAAAGGAAATGAGTACTGAACATTCATTGGAAGGACTGACACTGAGGCTGAAGCTCCAATACTTTGGCCACCGGATGCGAAGAACTGACTCATTGGAAAAGACTCTAATGCTGGGAAAGATCGAAGGTTGGAGGAGAAGGGGATGACAGAGGAAGGGATGGTTGGATGGCACCACCGATTCAATGGACGTGTGTTTGAGTAAACTCCGCTAGTTGTTGATAGACAGGGAGTCCTGGTGTGCTTCAGTCCATGGGGTTGCAAAGAGTTGGACACTACTGAATGACTGAACTGAACTAAACTGAACTTGACTAGATGGACCTTTGGTGGCAAAGTAATGTCACTGCTTTTTAATATGCTGTCTAGGTTGGTCAAAACTTTTCTTCCAAGGAGCAAGCATCTTTTAATTTCATGGCTGCAGTCACCATCAGCCGTGATTTTAGAGCCCCCCAAAATAAATTCTGTCACTGTTTCCTCTGTTTTCCCATCTATTTGCCATGAAGTGATGGGACCGGATGCCATGATCTTAGTTTTCTGAATGTTGAGTTTTAAGCCAACTTTTTCATTCTCCTCTTTCACTTTCATCAAGAGGCTCTTTAGTTCTTCTTTGCTGTCTGCCATAAGGGTGCTGTCATCTGCATATCTGAGGTTATTGATATTTCTCCCAGGAGTCTTGACTCTAGCTTGTGCTTCCTCCAGTCCAGAGTTCCTCATAATGTACTCTGCATATAAGTTAAATAAGCAGGGTGACAATATACAGCCTTGACGTACTCCTTTTCCTATTTGGAACCAGTCTGTTGTTCCATGTCCAGTTCTAACTGTTGCTTCCTGACCTGAATACAGGTTTCTCAAGAGGCAGGTCAGGTAGTCCAGTATTCCCATCTCTTTCAGAATTTTCCACGGTTTGTTGTGATCCACACAGTCAAAGGTTTTGGCATAGTCAAAGTATTTTTTAAAGTACAGTAGTATACCCAGTAGTGGGATTTCTGGGTCATAAGGCAGTTCTATTTCCAGTTTTTTAAGGAATCTCCACACTGTTCTCCATAGTGGCTGTACTAGTTTGCATTCCCACCAACAGTGTAAGAGGGTTCCCTTTTCTCCACACCCTCTCCAGCATTTATTGCTTGTAGACTTTGGGATCACAGCCATTCTGACTGGAGTGAAATGGTACCTCATTGTGGTTTTGATTTGCATTTCTCTGATAATGAGTGATGTTGAGCATCTTTTCATGTGTTTGTTAGCCATCTGTGTGTCTCCTTTGGAGAGATGTCTGTTTAGTTCTTTGGCCCATTTTTTGATTGGGTCGTTTATTTTTCTGGAATTGAGCTGCAGGAGTTGCTTGTATATTTCTGAGATTAGTTCTTTGTCAGTTGCTTCATTTGCTATTATTTTCTCCCATTCTGTAGGCTGTCTTTTCACCTTGTTTATAGTTTCATTTGTTGTGCAGAAGCTTTTTAATTTTAATTAGATCCTATTTGTTTATTTTTGCTCTTATTTCCAATATTCTGGGAGGTGGATCATAGAGGATCCTGCTGTGATTTATGTCGGAGAGTGTTTTGCCTATGTTCTCCCTTAGGATTTTTATAGTTTCTGGTCTTACGTTTAGATCTTTAATCCATTTTGAGTTTACTTTCATGTATGGTATTAGAAAGTGTTCTAGTTTCATTCTTTTACAAGCAGTTGACCAGTTTTCCCAGCACTACTTGTTAAAGAGATTGTCTTTTCTCCACTGTATATTCTTGCCTCCTTTGTCCAAGATAAGGTGTCCATAGGTGTGTGGATTTATCTCTAGGCTTTCTATTTTGTTCCACTGATCTATATTTCTGTCTTTGTGCCAGTACAATACTGTCTTGATGACTATGGCTTTGTAGTAGAGCCTGAAGCCAGGCAGGTTGATTCCTTCAGTTCCATTCTTCTTTCTCAAGATTGCTTTGGCTATTCAAGGTTTTTTGTATTTCCATACAAATTGTTAAATTATTTGTTCTAGCTCTGTGAAAAATACCCTTGGTAGCTTGATAGGGATTGCATTGAATCTATAGGTTGCTTTGGGTAGTATACTCATTTTCACTATATTGATTCTTCCAATCCATGAACATTGTATATTTCTCCATCTATTAGTGTCCTCTTTGATTTCTTTCACCAGTGTTTTACAGTTTTCTATATATAGGTCTTTAGTTTATTTAGGTAGATATATTCCTAAGTATTTTATTCTTTTCATTGCAATGATGAATGGAATTGTTTCCTTAATTTCTCTTTCTATTTTCTCATTATTAGTGTACAGGAATGCAAGGGATTTCTGTGTGTTGATTTTATATCCTGCAACTTTACTATATGCATTGATTAGCTCTAGTAATTTTCTGGTGGAGCCTTTGGGGTTTTCTATGTAGAGGATCATGTCATCTGCAAACAGTGAGAGTTTTACTTCTTCTTTTTCAATTTGGGTTCCTTTTATTTCTTTTCCTGCTCTGATTGCTGTGGCCAAAACTTCCAAAACTATGTTGAATAGTAGTGGTGAAATTGGGCACCCTTGTCTTGTTCCTGACTTTAGGGGAAATGCTTTCAATTTTTCACCATTGAGGATAATGTTTGCTGTGGGCTTGTCATATATAGCTTTTATTACGTTGAGATATGTTCCTTCTATTCCTGCTTTCTGGAGAGTTTTTATCATAAATGGATGTTGAATTTTTTCAAAGGCTTTCTCTGCATCTATTGAGATAATCATATGGTTTTTATTTTTCAATTTGTTAATGTGGTGTATTACATTGATTGATTTGAGGATATTGAAGAATCCTTGCATCCCTGGGATAAAGCCCACTTGGTCATGGTGTATGATCTTTTTAATGTGTTGTTGGATTCTGATTGCTAGAATTTGGTTAAGGATTTTTGCATCTATGTTCATCAGTGATATTGGCCTGTAGTTTCCTTTTTTTGTGGCATCTTTGTCAGGTTTTGGCATTAGGGTGATGGTGGCCTCATGGAATGAGTTTGGAAGTTTACCTTCCTCAGCAATTTTCTGGAAGAGTTTGAGTAGTATAGGCATTAGCTCTTCTCTAAATTTTTGGTACAATTCAGCTGTGAAGCCGTATGGACCTGGGCTTTTGTTTACTGGAAGATTTCTGATTACAGTTTCAATTTCTGTGCTTGTGATAGGTCTGTTAAGATTTTCTATTTCTTCCTGGTTCAGTTTTAGAAAGTTGTACTAGGAAACCAGAATTGAAAGAGACATGTGTACCCCAATGTTCATCGCAGCACTGTTTATGATAGCCAGGACATGGAAGCAACCTAGATGTCCATCAGCAGATGAATGGATAAGAAAGCTGTTGTACATATACACAATGGAGTATTACTCAGCCATTAAAAAGAATACATTTGAATCAGTTCTAATGAGGTGGATGAAACTGAAGCCTATTATACAGGGTGAAGTAAGCCAGAAAGAAAAACACCAATACAGTATACTAACGCATATATATGGAATTTAGAAAGATGGTTATGATAACCCTGTATGTGAGACAGCAAAAGAGACACAGATGTATAGAACAGTCTTTTGGACTTTGTAGGAAAGGGAGAAGGTGGGATGATTTGGGAGAATGGCATTGAAACATGTATAATATCATATATGAAATGAATCACCAGTCCAGGTTCGATTCAGGATACAGGATGCTTGGGGCTGGTGCACTGGGATGACCCAGAGGGATGGTACAGGGAGGGAGGTGGGAGGGAGGTTCAGGATGGGGAACACGTGTACACCCGTGGTGGATTCGTGTTGATGTATGGCAAAACCAATACAATATTGTAAAGTTAAAATAAAATAAAGTTAATTTAAGGAAACACACACACACAAAAGTACAGTAGTATAATACGAAAGCTGGCACACAGAGGCTGGCACCACACAAACAGGCAAGAAGAATTACTGACTGGAGGAGGAAGAAGAGGCAGGAAATGGTAGAGTTGATAGGAGATGGAGGGCAAGCTGCAATTTCACTCACTCCTGATGTTAATGGCCCAGGTTCTGGTTCCTTGTTGGATTCAGTTCTATCTACTCTTTTGAAAAAATGATCCAGTGATGTCTGGATAGTAAGTCTTTTTTTCTTGTCATAGATGATACAGTAGCCCTGGATTGCATTCTGGATGGCTGCTGCAAACTTCATGTACTATATTCAGGTCCTTGTGCCTCAAAAGCTAATGGTGCCTCCTCAACTGGAGACAATCCCCTTGCCATTCGCTGGATCATGAATCTCTTCAATTCTTCAGTTACTTCTTTCTCTTATCTCTCTTCAGCCTTTCTCTGGGCCTCCAATTCCATCAAGTTTTCATTAGTAAGTTCCTCGTGTTGCACAACAAAGAGTTCAGTGGTGTCATCCTTTTGCAGATCTAGTTCTAGCTTCTCAGTGAGGGTCACTAAGTAGCTGAAGACCTCTCTGGACTCCTCATCCACGTTCAAATCCACAAAAATTGTGAACAAACCGCAGGCAAATGCTCTTCCAAGCCCCATTCACGGCGATGGCCGTAACTTCATGCCAAGCAAAGTTAATGTTTTTTATGGACTTGTAGATGTTATAGTTCTTCCAAAATTATCACAAAGTTGTTCCCGATTCATCACTCATTTTTACTGCCTGACAAAAAGTGTGACATTTCTTGAAAGTCACTTTCACCGCTTGGTCCATAGGTTGGATGAGCAATGTAGCATTCAGTGGCAGATACAGTACTTTGATGCTGGGATAAAAGTCATCCGTGAATGGGGGTGGCCCAGAGCACTGTCGAGCAGCAGAAAATGTCCTTCTCCAAGAAATATTTCTCCACCCCTGGGATAAAATGATGAAAAAATAAGCCCTGGAAAATGGCCTGTGAAACCCAGGCTTTGGGGTTACTCTTCTATACAACAGGAAGAGAGCACTTGGCTCTATTTTTAAGGGCTCTTGGGCTCTCTGAATGATAAACTAAGAGAGGCTTCAGCTTCCTATTGCTGGAAGGATTGCCACCAAACAAAGAAGTTAGCCTACGTTTGCTGCTCTACAGCCTGGGATCAACTTTTCTTCTTTACTGATGTAACTTCAGTCTGGCGTCCTCTTCCAGTATAAATTCCCAGTGCTTCTTAGCAGTTCCAGCTACATCACCATTGCTTTTCCACTTGCTTCCTGAACCTAGTTCCATCCATATTAAAAACTTGCTCAGATAATATGTGCTTTCATCAATAATTTCTCAAAGCATTACAGAAAATTCCCAGGCAGCTACTGTAACTGCACTTGCTGTCTCACTACTTACTTTTATGTTGTAAAGGTTGGCTCTAGCCTTGAAGCAATGAAATCAGTCATGGCTAGCATTAAAAGATATGCCCTCTGATTCTTTGCCATATTTCTTCTTCAAGTCTTCATAAAGGCTTTTACCTTTCTCTCGAATCAGCATTAACCTGAGTGGGACTTGACACTGAAGCTAATCCTACATCCACACACTGAGAAGTTTCTCCATCTCCTCCATCACTTTCCCATGCTTCTTTGATAATATTGTTGCTATCACTGGCAGAGCAGACTTCACATGTTCCATGATCTTGTCCCTGTTTTTTAGAATCGTGCTAACGGTTGAATGATTCGTGTTATAAGAACGAGCATCTATCATCTTTTTGCCTCGTTCTGCTCTCTCAATTATTTTTAATTTTGTTTCCATCATTATTGCTTGGTGCTTCTTAGCAGCTCCAGCTACATCACCATTGCTTTCACACTTGCTTCCAGACATCCTACACTTGAAATAAATGTACTGTACTGTATACAGTATATACAGTAAAGTGCACAAAAGCATAACCACTTGTAGAGGATGCCTGCACGTGACACTGTATGCCAGACATGTGAACTAACCTACAGACTGGACACACAAATGTATGTTTGCAACTTTGAAAGCTCACAACTTGAAAGTTTGTATGTAGAGGACTTACTGTAGTAACCATTAACTCTTTCAGTTACACTTACTGAATTGATTAATGAGGATTTTTTTCCCATTAGATTTTCTTTTTGTATTGCACTTAAATCTTTTGGAGAAGGCAGTGGCACCCCACTCCAGTACTCTTGCCTGGAAAATCCCATGGACGGAGGAGCCTGGTAGACTGCAGTCCATGGGGTTGCTAAGAGTCGGACACGACTGAGCAACTTCACTTTCACTTTCACTAAATCTTTTTAGGTTCCTTATTATATCTCTGCTGATTTCCTCCAGCTGTTCCTTTTGCTAAGATTCTGTTCCATTGGTTTGACTTATCCTTCTCTCTCTAGCTGCTGGGATCTCTCACCTGCATGTTCTTTTTTTTCTGTTGGCTCACTGAGATTGGGTCTGTTTAGAAGTGGACAGGAAATGGTCTCTTCCTCCACAGTTGGTGGTACAAAAGCAGATCCTGCTGAAGCTGCAGAGGGAAAGTAGCCAGCACCCCATCAACCTCAGTGGAGAGATGTCTTCACTCCCCACAGTCAGCTCATCAGAGGGATGAGAATTACCCACAGGCTGATGTCATTCTTCTCCCTTGGAGTGCTGAGACCTCACTGGGTCAACTCTTTACAGGACAAACCACTTTGCAATCTCCACAGGACTCTGATGGTCATTTAGAACTCTTTTCAAACCTGTGTCTAGTGCTGACATAAAATTCCTATAGTTGTTCCCTTCTACACAGCCTCTGGCCCCATCAGAACTGAGCAGTCATTGACTCCAGCTTCCATTTAGTCCTAGAGATGCAGATAAATTAGAAATGGAAGTGCAATGAAATTAACCCACTTACAGGTTAATAAAACACAAAGACCTAAAAAAACGCTTCATATGTCTCTCCTCCTCCCCTCAACCTAGTTCCAACTAGAAAATCACAAGTGCCTGCTGCACGGGCCTGCTAGGGGGAAAAGAAAAGGAGCGATCCAATTTCAGAAACACTTTAAATGATATTTTTTCTTCATTTCTGCAATGCCTGCCCTGATTCTATGGAGGCCCACAGCATGTGGGTCAATTCTTTTGTTTGCCACTGTGTTCATTAAATACAGGAAACTGGGCCGAGAGGTGGATCCCAAGCGAGGAGACGCTCCCCCTGCCTACCTCCCAGGTCCCTCTTGGTCTTCATTTAATTCCGCTACAGTGCTGAGAAAACTAAACATTACAAAGCAATAATCTTTGTGCGAGCACTGTTAGAAAATGAAGAAAAATATCCCTGGCTCACACCCTAATAAAGCAGAGCTATTGAAAAGGCTGAGAATTGATGGCACATTCCCCTCTGTGAAGCCGAATGGCCATTCAGCTTCTCTGTTTCCTTTTTCCAGCGATTGAAGTACACGTGTGCGGCCTGGAGAGATGTGGAATCTCAGCCCAACTCACTCCAAATCAAGCACGGAGGTAAACTGCAGGATCCGAAGGCTTGGTGAGGATCAGTGGGCGATGAGATAAAGTGGGGTTAAGGCAGTGCCTGGCAGTGGCCCACCTAGTCCCAGAGGCAGCTGTGATGGGAGGAAGATGCTCTGGACTAGAAGCTGCCTGGGCCTCCTCACCTGAAGGAGAGGACAAAGTGCCAGCCTCACGGGGTTATCCAAAAGTAAACTCAAGTGCTCCATGGAGAGCCATGTGAAAGTGAGGTGATGGAACACTTGTCATTAGCCTCCTCATCCCAAAAGCTTGACTTTCCAAGTCCATGCTTCTGCCCCATTCAAGCCTGGCAAGGTTTAGAAGACACGTTTCTTCACACGTCCATCTATTTTTATAGTCCCCATTAGCAACAGAGGCATCAGAGTGACTAAGCCCATGTTACTATTAACAGTCTTTCAATGATTTATGACAGTGCAAACAGAAAGAACATCCTACGAGTGTAGTTAACTAGATACATTAACTGTGCAATAAAAGATATTACTTATAAGTAATAAACTTAAATCAATCCTAGCTTTAAAAGTTGGTTCAAATATTTAGGAAAGCATAGTTTTTGTTTTGATCTTCTTCTCTTTGTTTTTCTTAATAAGGGCCTAAAGTTGTCTAGCAGATAAATAAGACTTTTCTAGAGTGCTTGGCTACTGTAGAAAGTGTCAGCTTTGGCTTATTGCTCTCCCACTAATAACAAGGGGGAAAGTCTTTCTCCAAAAGGGAAAAAGTAGCTGAGAAATTCTGGAATCATCACTAATCCCATAAATTGGTAACCTTGGGTAGCCGTTCAGTGCCAGGGTCAGAGATACTTGGGTTCTAACCATATTCCTCCACTTGGTCATTTGAACTAGTGACTCAGATAATTTCTTTAACCTCTTTTGGCTTCAGTTTCTGTGAATTTAGAACAAAAGGATGTTCTATAACTTATCAGTGAAGACTGTGCTATGCTATGCTTAATCGCTTCAGTCGTGTCTGACTCTTTGCAACCATATGGAATGTAGCCCATCAGGCTCCTCTGTCCATGGGGATTCTCCAGACAAGAATACTGGAGTGGGTTGCCACACCCTCCTTCAGGGGATCTTCCCAACCCAGTGATCAAATCCATGTCTCCTTCATTATAAGCAGATTCTTTATCATTGAGCCACCAGGGAAGCCCTCAATGAAGACTACACTAAGTAAAATAATTCCTAAGAAGTCCCTACCCAGTGTCTAGTAATAGCAAGCCATCAGTAATTTAATACCTGTTTTTGTTAATAAAACACCATTTACTTCTGTACTAAAATGCTTGCATCTTCTTCAGTGAAAATAAAGTGCTGATGTAACCAAAGCTGGGATTTTAAATCTAGAAGCTGTGACTCTGTATGTGTGTGTTAGTTGCCCAGTTGTGTCCGACTCTTTGTGACCCCATGGACTATACCCTGCCAGGTTCCTCTGTCCATGGGATTCTCCAGGAAGAATACTGGAGTGTGTTGCCATGCCTTGAAACTTTCTGGCCCAGGGATCAAACCCATGTCTCTTATGTCTCCTGCATTGGTAGGTGGGTTCTTTACCACTTGTGCCATCTGGGAAGCCCCCAGAAGCTGTGACTAGAACAGGTGATTTCCACAACTGGCTGCTCATCAGAATTTTCTGATGAACTTAAGAGTGCAAATGCTTCAGCCCAGATGAATCAGAACCTCCTGGAGGAGGGGTCATGGCAAGAAGCTGTATCTGCTGAAAAGCATCCCAGGTAATCTTGATCAGCAGTTGTATATGGAAACCACCAGCTTAGACAATCAGGGCCCAAGAAAAGTTAGTTCTAAGTATTGAAAGCAAAAGTTAGCCGTTCATCTCAATTTAATTCCAAATTGTATCTCTAAAGCTCTCTTTTAGGAAAAAAAAAAAAGAAAAACTATTTTAGAGAATGTCTTGTATATGTATATAAACGTGATCAAATTCATATAACTATGTAAAGGAACAATATTCACAGAAGGAAAATACCCCATGGAAGCCAGGAAAGTTACACTTTGCCATAAATGAGCTTCATCAAACACAGACACATTGGACAATGGAAACATTAACTGAACCATGCTTTAGCTTTTGTTATAATTGGTTAAAATTCAGTTAAATGTCCTGAGGGTTATTGCACACTGACTCCTAACCATATGGCCCAGAAAAGCCTCCATGAATTTGTATAATATCTCAAGAGATGATGGAGCATATGGGAGGTACATGTGGATCCAAGCTTCCTTCCTAATTTTCTCTTAGGGCTGGTCTTCTCCTGCATGTGCTGCCCATCCAGCAGTCCAAGGGCCAAAACCTGGGAACACACTTGACTCTTCTCTTCCCCTTGCCTATCTCACCCTGTGACCATAATATCCTGTCTATTCCACCTTCTAGTCATCTTTTCTATTGCCTTGCTCCATGTGACCACCACTGGCCTAAGAAAACCCTTCATTAGAACAGCACAGGAGGCAGGACCTAGGTCAGAGCAGGCATGGAGGTATACCTCATCACTTCATGTCATCTCAGACAAATTACTTACTCTCTCTGGACTTCGAATTCTCCATTTGAAAACTGTATGAACAATGCACACTCTATGAGGCTACTCTGAGAATTAAAAATATTTCAAAGGGATTCTCATGCAGTAATCTCTCAATTAATTTTAGCTAGTGCTTTTATCAATAACTGTTTGTGTATGTATGCCTGTATATTAGAAACTAAAAAGGTATATGCAAAAGATAACTATTCTTCAGGGTTGCATAATCCTCAATTTTGAGTTTCAATATTTTATAAATTCCCCCACACCTTAAAAGTCTCAGATTCTCCTTGTTTTTCTTTGACACACAGTCAGAATCCAGTTCCATTTTAGTGGCAGTAGGACCTGCAGGAAGGGGAAAGTGAAGCTTAGAGATGAGTGGGGGAATACATTAAACACAAATGATGTTTAAAGCCTTAATACAAATACTCTTCAGTGTCCTTGGCCAAAGAAAAGAGTGCACATTCAAATACAAAATGCCATCATGCTCACCTATACCATCCACCTAGAATTAGGACCCCCATCATGCAGTAGATAAGAAAAATATAATCTAAAATAAACTATATTTGGTTAAATAAACCTAGCTGCTATAACGACCTCAAAAATCTCAGTGGCATAATACGATAATGGTTTGTTTCTTCTTTACATCATAATTTCATGACATAGGGGCCATAGAATCATGCAGGGACCTAGATTCCTTCCATTTTGTGACCTTGCCTTCTTTTAAATCCTCACAGTCTTCTCCAGTCCACTGGCAAACGGGGAGAGAGAGGGTATCATAAGTGGTAGGTATGGATCATATCCCTTCCACTTACTTGCCTTTCACTTGAACTCCGTTTTGTCCACCCCCACGCCCACCCACCTAATAACAACGGAGGCTGGGCTACACAGTCCAACCGTGGCAGGACCAGAAGAGAGGACGCAAACGTGGGTGAGTCTCATCAGTCTCTGGGATCTTCCTGAGGCAAACATGATACATGATCATGGTGTTCACTCACTGTGCATTTTGTCCCCACGGACTTGCAAACTCATTTGTTTTTGTTTGTTTGAAGATCTTCTTCTTTGCTGATGTCAGGAACCACTGGTTAACCAAGTTCTAGTGTCACTACAGGGAGCTCCTTGCCCTTCTTAAATGTTCTGAGTCCACCCTATTTGTCAGAAGTCATCCAGGCCACAAGGGAAACCAGGTCAGCGCATTGGTCTGATTTAGCAACCAAGAAAAAGATTCTTAAGAAGGCATGGCTACCGGGCTGGGTCAGAGCCTAGTAGTTAGAAGTCTGAGTGTAGACGAGGCAGAAGTCTGTTCAGGTTCTACCCGCCAGCCACAGAGAGGCCTTTGCAGCTCCATCCAGAGAACCATGGCCCTCAGCATGGCTGGCCAGCTCCTCTGCTTCTCAAAGAAAGAAAGGAAGTGAAGTTGGTCATCCGTGTCTGACTCTTTGCCACCCCATGGACTGTAGGCCACCAGGCTCCTCTGTCCATGTGATTTCTCAGGCAAGAATACTAGAGTGGGTTGCCATTTCTTTCTCCAGGGGATCTTCCTGACCCAGAGATCGAAACTCGGTCTCCTGTGTTGGCAGGCAGATTCTTTACCACTGAATTACCAGGGAAGCCCTGTTATAGATCATACTGATTAAAATCTGGTTTTGTCCTCAGGTCCTGTGATAAGCAGCTTCACATGGGTTTCTTTGCGTAAGTCTTCTGATGTAGGTTCTGCTATTATTTCCACTCTCTTAGAAGGGAACTGGGACTTGGCAGGTTAGTCACTTGAGCGAGGCCTCTCAGCTAACAGGACAAAGTAAGGATTCAGCCAGGTCCACCTCCAAACCGGAGAGGACCCACCAGAAGGTGCCCTGGCAAATCCTCTGCTGGGGCTTCTGGTTCTTCTTCTGCACTGAGCAGTGGGAAGGGCAGACCCTAAAAGTCTACATTTCTCAGGCAGGGAGCATTCACTCCACTTTTCCTTTTTCCTCAGCTCTTCATCAGGTGGTGCAGGCGGGGGACAAGGCCAATTGCCCTGTTAGGAATTTAGGCATGAGCAACTGGATGGAATGGCTGAAAGGGATGCCAAGCTGATCTCTAAACCCCATCCCAAACACACCCAGAAGAGCTCACAGTTACTACATCACTAGCACAGTAGCACAGTACAAGAGATACACAGTAACCAGAGACTTTTTCAACTCCTGCTCATGAGCCCCAGGCACACAGTGGATACAGACTAACCACATGGTCTTCTCCAAGTAAAACTTGGGCAGCTAGGAGCCCACTAAGGATTTATAACAGACTAAATTATGGGATGACATAAACAACAAAGCCTGCTGTTACATAACTTGCAATCGTCAATAGGCCTTGAGCATATGCTATTTGCGTGCCCTTTCATCGATTGGTGGTGAGTACAAGCCCTAATTTGCACAGAGCACAAACAAAAGGAGGAGATGGGAAGTACAGAAAGGCGGAAGCCAAGAGGGAACAAGGAGGAGGATTGCTTTGGGGTCAGCCTGCTCCCTTGCCTTGGGAGTGTCTGTCTAAGAAAAGATCTATCTGCTTGAGCTGAACTAAGCTATAACTTGATTTGTTGTGAAGAGACAAGAACCAAGGAACACAAGCTGCCCTGACACCTCCAGTTTCCTCCTTGCACATCCATACAATACTCTTTCCCCCTCACATTCTAGTGATTCTTCCCCTGACCCCTACTCATACTACTCCTACTTATCTAAGGGGCAGAATAAGCCCTGATGACTGTTCCAGCAACACACAGCTGTCTCCCCATAGACAGCCTCCATGGTGGGAATGGCTTACACCAGGAAATCATCAGCTACTGGAGCGAGCACGTGGGGAAGGGACGTGGAGAACCTTATCTGAC
This sequence comes from Bos javanicus, assembly GCF_032452875.1. Taxonomy (NCBI): domain Eukaryota; kingdom Metazoa; phylum Chordata; class Mammalia; order Artiodactyla; family Bovidae; genus Bos; species Bos javanicus. The sequence goes on along the minus strand of NC_083882.1, from coordinate 18,734,562 downwards.
CCATTGCAACCCCCATGATAAAGGTGTCCAGATATCAAACTGAGGAGGGGATAAGATGGCACACAACCAGCAATGTCTTCACAAGCCCCAGAGCAGGGTGTCCTATTTTGGGCTACAAAAATCATCCTTGAGACCACCAGAGAGTGCAGAGGCTCCAGGGACCCTCTGTGGAGAAGGGGGATGGAAAGCAAGTCCCCCTCGCAGGCAGAAGCAACCCATGCGCATGCACCTAACTCAAGTTCAAAGGTCGGAAGCCTGACAGGTGTTTTGAGGTCAGGACAAAACAGACTGATTCTTCTGTTTTGTTAATGAGTGACTCCCAGAGGCAGGTCACAGTGTCCCCATCCACTCAGTCTGAGCGGAGCCAGTAAGGGCTTCGGCATGACCTTGTTAGGATCGAATTGAACATGCTCCATACACTTAGTACCTAATGCAGCGCTCAGTGCAGACAGATGCTTGGAAATTACTTTTAAATGAGCATTTTACAGATGACCTCTCTTCTCTCGCTGCAAGCCCAGATTGAAATAAAGGAGACAGTGATAATGGTAATGTGCAAAAATCTTATTACAGCACCATTTGTTCCACTGAGGCTCCATCCTCGATCCTGCCAAAGGGATTTGATTATTAAAATACATAAAAGACATATTAAACGGTGGTTTCACACACAAAAAAAAGTTGGGAAACATCAACTTAAGCAATAAATGCCTTGCTGTACTTCAATCCCTCCAGAATTAGAAGGCAGTGGGGAGGGGGCAAGCACAGAAGGTCAAGGGCAGAAGGGGGAGAAGAGGAGGCAGGCCATGCTTTTTAACCTTCCCAGTGGCTTAACTTTGTGTGGAAGATGAGCAATGGAGAATCCTATTTCCCCCGTTCACTTGAGCAATTCACTTTGTAGCTACTTCAGGTCTCCAAAACATCCAGTCTTGATAGAGATATAGGGACGAGATGCACATCCACACATCCCTTTATATTTCCCATATGAATTATTGCTTTTAATGTGCTAGGCATTCTGCTGTAACAAGGAATACAAGAGTGAAAAATACCAGTATGAACTTGCCCGCATGGAGCTCCCAGTCCAGTAAGAGAAGCAGACAAGCAGGGAGAGCATCACTGGACAAGTAGGGGATTATCTCACCCACCGTGTCAGATGCCTCTTGTCTTCATCTCACATCTTCAGAGCCCAACTTCTACCCTGAGGGCTCCCACAGCTGTACCCTTGCAGCTGTTTGGTATATCTCTCACTTTCTGTGCTGGAGATTCTCTGAAGCTGCTGTATGAGGTTCCACCAACATCCACTGGCCACTCACACGATGCAGTCTGGAAAAGCAGGAGAATTTACACCCCACGGGGCATTGACATTGGAGGCCAGGAGCCTGTGCTTCTCTCCTTGGTCCTTTCAACAGAGAGTTCTGAAGCAGAGCTTATAAGACTTATTATGGGTTAAGTTGTGTCCTCAAAAAGGATGTTGAAGTCTTAACCCTTAGTACCTGTGATGTGAACTTATTTGAAAATAGGATTTGGGGAGATGACCATTTGGGTGGGCCTTAATCTAATATGAATGAGGTCCTTATGAAGTGGGGAAATTGAGACACAGATACACACACATGGAGACCACCATGTGAACATAAACAGAGACTAGGGTGATGCTTCCACAGGGCAAGGCCACCAAAGATTGCCAGCAAGTCACCAGAAGCTGGGAAAGAAGTCCAACGAACAAACCCTGGCAACACCTTGACCTCAGACTTCCAGCCTCCAGAACTGGGAGACAAGACATTTCTCAGGTTTAAGCCGCCCATTTGTGGTGCTTTGTCACAGTGGCCCTGGAAGCTAGTACACACCCCCTCAGAATGTCCCAGTGAAATGGTGCCTTAGTTTTCCACAGTAGGACCAGCTTAATAACCACCTTTGCACTGGCTTCACCTCAATCCCTGTTTCAGCTTTCCCCAAACCTCTTCATAGTCCCATGGATCCCAAAATTAAGTTCCCAGATAAAACCTCTGCACCAAGTCCTTGGCTCAGACTCTGCTTTCTAATGGGAATACAAAGGACAAGAAACTTGCCCTTGGAAGGGTCAGACATCAGCCTAGGTCCCTGAGTGGCTACATGGAAGGCAGTGACTTTGGGCTGTTACATGAGAGAGGAACAAACTGCTATATTATTTATCCAGGTGATGTGAGGAAGTTATTTAATTGTAGCAGATCAGCCCACCCTGGACCATACAATCAGTTCAGTCGCTCGTCATGTCCAACTCTTTGCAACCCCGTGGACTGCAGAACACCAGGCTTCCCTGTCCGTCACCAACTCCTGGAATGTGCTCAAACTCATGTCTGTCGAGTTGGTGATGCCATCCAACCATTTCATCCTCTATTGTCCCCTTCTCCTCCTGCCCTCAACCTTTCTCAGCATCAGGGTCTTTTCAAATGAGTCAGCTCTTTGCATCAGGTGGCCAAAGTATTGGAGTTTCAGCTTCAGCATCAGTCCTTCCAATGAATATTCAGGACTGATCTCCTTTAGGATGGACTGGTTGGCTCTCCTTGCAGTCCAAGGAACTCTCAAGAGTCTTCTCCAACCCCCATCCCTGGGATTCTCCAGGCAAGAACATTGGAGTGGGTTGCCATTTCCTTCTCCAATGCATGAAAGTGAAAAGTGAAAGTGAAGTTGCTCAGTCGTGTCCGACTGACTCTTCACGACCCCATGGACTGCAGCCTACCAGGCTCCTCTGCCCATAGGATTTTCCAGGCAAGAGTACTGGATTGGGTTGCCATTGCCTTCTCCAAACTGAAGAAGCTAACAACTACTAAAAATAAAATAGAACAGTTATAACAATACAATGTAATAAAGGCTACATGAACGCAGTCTCTCTCTCAAAATATCTTCCTGTGCAAATTTAATGCCATCTTAACTAAGTAATTATTACACACTGTGGCTGTAGCTTTTGTTTATGGCTGCACTGGCTCTTCCTTGCTGTGCACAGCCTTTCGCTCATTGTGATGAGGGGAGCTACTCTTCACTGCGGCGCACAGGCTTCCCACTGCAGTGGCTTCTCTTGCTGTGGAGCACGGGCTCCCGCTGCATTGGCTTCAGTAGGTGCAGCATGCAGGCTCAGTAGCTGGGGCACATGGGCTTAGTTGCCCGATAGCATGTGGAATCCTCCTGGACCAGAGATCAAACCCGAGTCCCCTGCATTGGCAGGCAGATTCTCAGTGACTGGGCCACAAGGGAACTCCCTGTGGCCGTAACTTTTGTCATTTGAGATGCAACAGCAACCCTAGCACAAATTTCCTTTTCCTTCTTCACAATTTCTTGGATGGAAAGGTTTGTCATTGCCATAGACCTTAACAACCTCAGCATAAGAATTTTTTTTTTCTTATTAAGTAGAGAACTTTCATCTTTTCACTTAAAGGAAGCACTCTACAGCTGCTTTTGGGCATATCCAAATTGCCAGCATCACGCTTCGAGCTTTGGGGCCATTATCAGTACGATAAGGGTGACGAACACAAGCACTGCAATACTGTGACAGTTGACCTGACAACCAAATTGGCTACTAAGCAACGAATGAAAGGGACATGCTGGACAAAGGGAGGATTCACATCTCCGGAGGATGAAGCAGATGGTGGACATTTCATCACGCTACTCAAAATGACATGTAATTTAAAATACAAAATAGTTTATTTCTGTAGTTTTCCATTTAATATTATTAGGGCACAGTTGACAATTGGTAACTGAAACCATGGAAATGCATATGAGAGGAAGGCTGGCCAGAGGTGGGGTCGGGGGGAGACTGCTATACAGGGTGAGCCATCCGAGGCCCCAACAGTGCTTCAGGCACAGACACATCCCCTCTAGCCCATGGACATCCTTACATTCAGAGTGGAGCGTTTAGGAGAAATGATGATGTGCTGGGCAAAATTTCTCCAGTACCTCTGTGTTCCCTTCCACGTGTGTTGAGGGCAGTCATTCCTCATTGCCACTCCTTGGATGGAGTATAGGGGAAGTGCTCTTCTTTTAGGGCCCAGTTTTTGGCTTCCTGGAAAATCCAACCATCTCTTCTCAATGTTTTACCCAAGCCTTCTTGTTCATTCCTCCCAGAACAGAAGCTATAAGGTCAGTTTGGAATATTTGCATAACTGCTTCAGCTGCTTTCCTCAGCGAACTTTTCCAGCATATTCCAGCCTAACTAAGAGAGTTCTTGCAGAAGAAATAAGAGAAAATTCTACAGTCATACCTCGGAGATATTGCAGGTTCAGTTTCAGGCCACTATAACAAAGAGTATATATGCTAAAAAAAAAAAAAAAAAAGTAATTCACACAATTCTTTTGGTTTTCCACTGAATATAAAAGTTATGTTTACAGTGTACTATTGCCTATTAGCTGCCCCAGTGGCTCAGATGGTAAAGAATTTGCCTGCAATGCAGAAGACCTGGGTTCGATCCCTGGGTTGGGAAGATTGCCCTGGAGGAGGGCAAGGCAACCCACTCCAGGATTCTTGCCTGGAGAATCCCCATGGACAGAGGAGCCCAGCAGGCTCCTCTGTTGCCTATTAAGTGTGCAATAGCATTATGTCTAAAAAACAATATACATAACTAAATTTTATAATATTATGTTGCCAAAAATGCTATCATCTGAGCCTTCAGCCAGTTATAATCTTTTTGCAAGAGTAATAGAGAAGATTACTGATCCCAGATAAATATAGAAAGTATACCAATAATGGAAAAGTTTGAGTTATTGTGAGAATTACCAAAATGTGACACAGAGACATGAAGTGAGTAAATGGTGTTGGAAAAATTGCACCAATAGACTTGCTCAGTGCAGGGTTGCCACAAACCTTCAACTTATAAAACACAGTATCTGCAAGTTGTAATAAAGCAAAGCACAGTAAAACAAGCTGTGTCTGGATACACTAAAAGTTGCTATTGTATGCTAATTATTATATTACCATAACTTTAATGTCTGGACCTTGACTCCTGGACTAGATTGTAAGCGCTTGATGTTACCAAAGAACTTCATTATGAGGTCATTCCAACAGTCCATAGCTGGGAAAACCTTGCTTAGTATGGAGTAGGAATTGAATAAATATTTAAGGACTTTAAGTAGATGTAAACTATTCTCTAATCCTCTCTTTTCCAAGTATAGTCCCAAGTATGGCTGTAAAGGAGCAAAAATCAGTAGTTTTCTAAGATGAGTTTTTAACCATAGGGACTGTTTTCTATGCTGCAGTTTGAGATGATCTTGGGAGTGACAGAACTGGGCAAATCCTTCTGCCCTGGCCTTGCCTCTGACCATGGATACAAGTGGAGTTTGCTTTCACCTCCCCAACTCACCCTGCACACACATTAAAATCAGGTGGCATTTGTCCATCTGGTACTCAAGGACTTGGGAATGGAACCGGAAGGAAACAATCTCTTTCCACAAAGCTTCCCACCTTCAGAAGAGCTGTGATAACCTTTTATTTTTAGCATGGAATAATCACATCAGGTGCTAGATGATGGGAGTGGGGCTGGATTAGACCAAAAGTTCTATAGGCATACGCTCTGCTTCTTTGTTGTAGTCACCCTCCCATATATGTTTGCTCCTCGTTGCACTTAAAAATCACAAAATGCATGAGAGAAGCTGCTGCTGCTGCTAAGTCGCTTCAGTCGTGTCCGACTCTGTGCAACCCCATAGATGGCAGCCCACCAGGCTTCCCCAGCCCTGGGATTTTCCAGGCAAGAACACTGGAGTGGGTTGCCATTTCCTTCTCCAATGCATGAAAGTGAAAAGGGAAAGTGAAGTCGCTCAGTTGTGTCCAACTCTTAGTGACCCCATAGACTGCAGCCTACCAGGCTTGTCTGTCCATGGGATTCTTTAGGCAAGAGTACTGGAGTAGGGTGCCATTGCCGAAACTAGCAGACTACTAAACACTGCAAACAGTTTAACTCTGTGAACAATTATTTGTTCAGGATTGTTCTGCACCTGCAAATATTTGGGCAAGGTTTGAATAACAGCATGAAGGGCTGAGAGAGAGCTTAAGGTAGGCGAGTCATACATTTCACAACTAGGGCATGGTGAGGCTGTCAGCAGTGTTCAGAGATGATTCTCCAGGGGAAATGGGTCTGCCCTAGTTTCCTGCATCCTAGAAAGCTCCAAGTTTCCCCAGTGACACCAAGAAAGCAAATTAGGCAGAGAAAGTAGCGGCTTGGAGGCTGGTAAAACACTGTGCCTAGGAAACTGGACCAGAGTCTAATTTACTGTAACTCAACCACAACAAACCACTCATAGTCATAACTTGTGAGCATCTCATGTTGCTGGGGTTTTCTCCATTGCATGTGAACTACATAGGCGAACTGGTCAGGGGCATCTCCTTTGGATCCAAAAGTCAAAGGTGTTTTCCAGTTGATCTCACATGCGTCTCAGTTTTAATCACTTTGGGGAAATATTGCACACCTTCTGCTCTGAAGATCTTGCCAATTAAAGAAAAAAAGTTATCCCCTGAAGAAAATTATAGAATATATCAATTAGGGTGTTAGCATGTATCCAATGAGAATGCTCTCAGTTCATCAGGGGAGTAACACTGATCAAATGACATGATGTGAGCACCTGATCAGTGTATTTCCTTGAAAAAGAGATCAATATGCTGATTTTTATGGCACTAATCATTAAATGAATCTTACCAGTTCTGCAAAAATCTTTGTACATCTGGTAATAGGGTTTTCTCTTTCAAAATTGTTACTGCGAAACTTCTTTCTCTGAAGACTTGACATTTCAACACTCAGGCCCATCTGTGGGGTGCAGGGACCAAGGACATTGAATAGGAAGGAAACCCAGTGTCAGGTGGCAGGCAAAGACCTTTATTCTTCCAGAAGTATCAGGATCACAGACAATGATCTAATAGCTCTGGAGAGCTGGAGGCAGAATGAGTGAACACTGTCGAGCCTGGGATCAGAGAGAAAACATGTAGTTTCTTGTCTTCACTTCTTCTTTTTGCAATACTCTGGTCCCCTGGGGTCTCCCAGGCTAAGGCCATAGAGTTCCCTCTGAGTTATTAGTTGGCTTACAGACAGGCACCTCAAGGAGGCAGCAGGCAGGAGGGACAGAGAGGAACAGAGCTCCTGCCTGAGGGCCGGAGGCCCTGCTAGTACAGGCAGAAATGTCACTGAGCCAGTGTCCTTCCAAAACACACTTGTTTAAAGGAAAAATGAACAGGTGAACTGAAGTCTGAGCCCTTTAAAAACAACAACAACAAGAACACTAGATCATGCAGTACTGAATCAGCCCTACAGAAGTGGCTTGCAAAACTGCTAAGAGTTTTATCAGAGACTCTCATCACTAGAAACTAACATCCCTCAAGTCAAGAGTCACCTGCCCCAAACACAACAGCTGACTCCAGTGACGTCAGCAGGCTCTTGGCATCTGCGCTTGTAATAAGAGGCAACTCAAAGAAAGCTTGTGCAATCAAAGCTTAGAAACTCAAAAATATCTTTCTGGTGCCTGCCAGTGATCATTCTTCCTCAAAGGGCTGGTTTTGCCAGCAGAGAAGCACACTGGAGTCATCCTGATGGGTGTTTGTCATGGACACCTTCTAGGAGGCAGGATATGGGGCTCTAACATAGGAAATCAGGCCTCTCCTGTTCTGGGATCAATTCAGGGTATTATCAAGAGGTGGCTCCAATGGGGCTGCCTTAAAACAGTGAGGGGATTCAGAGTTACTGGGGAGATATCAAGCCCAGAAGAAGCAGACCCTGAAAGAAGGTGTGAGAGACTGCTACTGAAGGGCAGGGCAAAGGTCTGTGGTAAGACTCCAACCTGCAGTTGGCAATTACCTGGTCTTGTTCAGGAATTTAAAAACTCATCTTCCATCTCTGCCAGAGCTCTGAGTTCAGTTAAACACTGACAGACATACTGGTAAATGTTTAACAATGGTTCTTGGTGGGGGTGGAGGGGGGATGTGTACACACGTATATATCCATATATTGATCATAAATTGTACAGATCTAAAATGTGCATAGCATACAATGACAACTAATTATATTTACAATACTCTATATTGTCAATTTCATGTAACTGATTGATTCGTTTACAATGTTTTCATTGAATTTTTCAGTCTTCTAATTGATGGAGGGGATGCTTCCCAGGTGGCTCAGGGGTAAAGAATCTGCCTGCCAGTGCAGGAGATGCAAGAGACGTGGATTCAGTCCCTGGGTCGGGAAGATCCCCTGGAGTAGGGAATGGCGATGCACTCCAGTATACTTGCTTGGAAAAATGCATGGACAGAGGAGCCTGGCGGGCTACAGTCCATGGGCTCACAAAGAGTCAGACACGAGTGAGTGACTGAGCACACACGCACAGTTGATGGAGGAACTTCTTAGGACCATCGTCCCATAGGGACAGCATCCAAACAAGGGAGCAGAGAGGCAGAAATTTCAAGGCCACAGGGGACTGACTGGCCTAGAATCACTTTGAATACAAAATTATATTCACAATTTGCTCCACCCAGCTCAGCAGCATTGCTCCTGTACACGTGCATAACACACCCACACATGCGTGCACACATGTGGGCGCTTGCACCTGCCACTCAGAACAGCCTCATTTTTCTATTCCCAAATCAGCGAATTCCATAGTAGTGATGGTATACATGGAGTTACATTATGACCTGGCAGTTCTACTCCTAGGTATATTCTCAAGAGAAATGAAAACACAGATCTACATCAAAACTTGTAGACAGCTGTTCATAGCAATGGTATTCGACCAATGGCATATGCATACAACAAAATATTATTTAGTACAACATGGATGAACCTTGAAAGCATTGTGTTAAATGAAGGAAAGCCAGGCACAAATGTCACATTTTATAATTCCATCTACATGAAATGTGAAGAAATGGCAAATTTATAGAGGTGGAAAGTAGATTAGTATTTGTCTAGACCTGAGGGATCAGAGGGGAAATGGAGAGTAACTATTTATGGGTATGAGGTTTCTTTGCGGGGAGATGAAAATGTTCAAAAACTGATTGTGGTGATAGTTATACAACACCGTGAACATACTAAAAAAAATCATTGAATTGAAGCTTTTAAATTGTGAATTTTATGTCAATAAACCTGTTTTTAAAAAAAGTTCTGAGCCATGGACAAAGGGTGTGTTTTATTTCAGTCCTGAGAATATATTTCCACTGCTATTGGTTTAAAGGAGAGCTTTATGAAAATCTTGGCCTCATTTTCTGATCAAGTTTCCACAACTGCCAGATGAGGTTGGTAGAGCAGAGATTATGCTTGTTTACAGAAGGCTGGTTTCAATCTGTTAGGTGGCTTGCTTAGGGTCGTACATCCAACTTGGAAGGAGGAGGGCTGAGGTGCTGGCTCATAGGATGAGCCCAGAGAAATAAGTAAAATTAGAGCTTATAAGCCAAATACTAGGGACATCTTATTTATTTATGCATTTCAGTAAATACTTTTCTGGGCATCTGTGGTGAGAAAGACACTGTGATGGGCCCTGGGGCTCAGAGGAGAAAAACGCTTTGTCATCATGGAGTTTCAGGGTAGGGTGGCACATACGTTAAACAGATAATCCTATGAATGATTAATTAAAATGTTGAAAAGAGTTCCCAGGAAGAAATAAAAAGTGCCAAGAAAGCATATAATAGCACCTGGTCTGCTCTGGGTTAAAGACAGATTGGGGAGGGGAAATCCAGGATTTTGCCAGATTCTACCTCACTAGTCCCATGCATGTCTTTGCCTTGTGAAGTCAAACACGATAATTAGTTTCTGCTTTTTTTCAGTTAGCATATGATATTTACTCTTCTATTCTCAAGTTTTATCACAAGAAGAACCATCTGCAAACACTTCCACCCTCTCAAGAAGTCCTTCAGAGAGGGGTTTATCCGCTCAGTGAAAAGGGTAGGAGGCTGACACCCGCTGGGTCCGCACACCAGGGGCGGGGCCAAGCCCATAAAGCCTCAGGCTCATCACTGCCCTCTCACTTTTGAACCCCCAGCTCAGGTTCCCTGGGGGCTCATTTTGTGCATCACAACAAGAGGGTGCTTGCTTGTTCTGCCTACCTGTCCTCTGCCGTCAGCATCCAGCATCTCCATCTGGGACTGGGTGAGTGTTCTGATGATCTCTTGCTGAGAACCAAAGCTTAGTGACTGAAAACAATAGCCATTCCATCATATATCACAGTTTTATAGATTAGGAATTTGACTGGGCAATTCTGCTTCCTGTGGCAATGACCACGTTTACTCCGTCATATTCAACTAATGGCTGGGCTGGGTTGGAGATCCCCAGACAGCTTCACTCAGGTGCCTAGCACCATGATGGGGATGGTTGGAAGGCTGGCTTCAGCTGGCACCTCTTCCTCTCCATGGAGTCTCAGAGCCTCACTGTGTGGTCCCTCCAGCAGGGTAGCTGGACATCTTACATGCCACTCAGGGCTCTAAGAGTGAGTGTTCCAGAAGACCGGGAGAAGAAAGAGGGGAAACTGGCCCAGTATCACATTGACCCATATTCAGTTCATCAAAGATTCTACCAGATTCAAGAATAGGAGCCATAGATCCTACATGTGATGGGAGAAGGGGCCAACGGTTTGCAGCCATCTTGACCACAATGGGGAGATCCGCCTGATTCAAAGGCAGGAAAAAGGGTAAAAGACTCATTTTGACCTCAAATCTACAGTGAAGGCTGCAGTCCATGAGGTTACAAAGAGTCGGACCCAACTTAGAGCTGGAACAACAACATCTACAGTTTAGTGGGGAGCCTTTCCTTTGGGAAATAAAGGTGAGGTATTGACCCCCATTCAGCTCAGTTCTTTGTGTTTATATTCCATAAGCCAGAACCCATGGGAGTGGAAGGAATGACTGCCTCCCCAGATCTAGAGAAGCCTGGATCTTGAGAAGTCAAGAGTACTAAGTAACCCAGGCAGGCTAGTGTGGTAAGAATCCCACAGAGCACTTCAATTTCTTCTCAAGTGTTTCCACCGCCAGCATGAGCCCCAGGGTTGGTGTGCTCAGTGGTTGTTATCTGATGACCAGTAGGCTGGGCCAGGTCTGGGAACGAGAGACTCCACGTGATGCTTTGGGAACTCTTCCCAGGCCCTTGCATTTGAAACAGGGCTTGTGGGACCTGGAGGTGTGATTCCTGGGATCCAACAGGTGCAGCCTCTCAGCATTGCTTGGAACTTGCACTATGTTTTGTGAAGCAAACAGCCTCACAGCAGGCCTGGAGTGTAGCACTTGGGACACCACACTATCTGAATCACAGATGTATTTAATCAGCCTTGTGCCCTGTTCATTTGTGCTTGGAGTCCCGGTCACCCTCATCACCAAAGCAGATTTCACAGCAATATGCATGTTGAACTTTCACTACCCAATGCACAGAGGCAGGGGCATACTTGCTTAGAGCAGGGGGAGACAAGTGTTGAAGGTGTAGGGTGTCTTTTTCCCCATCCCAAACCCAAGTGAATAATGTCATTGGTGACAATAAGGGTAACAGAACCACTGCTCTAAATGCTAATGTACAACTCACTTCATCTTCAAAGCCACCCTGTAAGACAGGAACTAATATTAACCACATCTTATAGGCAAGAAATCCGAGGCATGTGGCAAATGAGTAACTTGTCTAAGCTCACCCAGTAAATAAGTGGTGTTGTTGGGGGGTGGGGGGCGATGGGTGGGACTTGAAATTCGGAGTCCATGACCCTGATGTGTGTTGATGGTCTGGTTAACCTCAGCAATATGACTGTGGACTCTGGTAGGTGGAGAGGACATTGGCTCTGATTTCTCAGACTCCCTGAAGGTTTCTTAGGGTTGCTATAACAGATTACCACAAACTTTGCAGGTTAAAATAATAGAAATGTATTCCCTCACTGTTCTGAAGGCTGGAAGTCCAAAATTAAGGTGTAGGCAGGCAGAGCCACTCTCCTTGTGAAGGTTCCAGGTGAGATCTCTCCTGGTCTCTTGTAGCTGCTGGTGGTAGCCAGCAACCCTTAACATTCCTTGGCTTGTGGATGCCTCATTCCAATCTCGGTCTCTACCTTCATATGGCCTTCTCCCTGTGTGTCCATGTCGATCTCTTTGTTTCTTTTCCTCTTCTTATAAGGACACCAGTCATATCGCATTTAGGGTTTATTTTTACTTTACTCCAGACTGACCTCATTTTAACTGATTACATCTGTAAGACCTTATTTCCAAATAAGGTCATACTCTGTGAAGTTTGGGTGGAACATGAATTTTAAGGAGGACACAGTCAGTATATTTGGGGACAAATACAAATTCATTTCACTGCCAAGAGGCAAAGAAAATCTCAACTTGAACATACCAACTCAACCTTCTTTCAAGTTAAAATGGATGCCTTCCATCTGCCCAGGTTAGCTCTGCTGCCTCCGAGCCCTTTTAGAATTCGTATTTTCACCCACGGCAACAGCTCTAGCATTTTATTGGCTCATACATGAGTTCTGCTTGTTAAGCAGACTCTTCATTTCCTGATGGTGGGCAGAGTCCCATGTTTTTTGCCTCTCATGATATCTTACACATCCAGTCTGCACACAGCTTTCAGAATGGATTTTCTAAAGCACAGTCTGCATGGGTTATTTTCCAAATGATAAAATCTTTCCCAAGCCCTCATCCCCTCTCAGGAGCTTAGCATGGCATTCAGTCTCCTTGACAATGTGGAATAGCCCTGTGCTTACAAGTGTATGGGTTCTGGAGTCAGAATGCCTTGGCTCAAACCCTGACTCTGCCATTTACAGGCTGAGATAATGGAGTAAAGCACTTAAGCGGTATCTGGCACACAAGAAGTGTCTGCCAAGTGTTGGCTATTAGTATTATTATCGCTGCTTTTCAGCCTTGGTTCCTGATCCACGGTGTACTCTAATTTCTCACCATTGCCCAAATACTCTGAGATTTATTAAACTCAAGTTATCCTTTTCCTGGAATACCATTTTCCCCCATTTTTTGAGTGGAAAATTTCCATTTTTCTTTAAAGTCCACCCAGCTCAAATTCAGCCGTTCAGTGACATTTTCTCTCACATCAGTTCAGTTCAGTTGCTCAGTTGTGTCTGACTCTTTGTGACCCCATGGACTGCAGCATGCCAGGCCTCCCTGTCCATCACCAACTCCCAGAGCTTACTCAAACTTATGTAAATTGAGTTGGTGATGCCATCCAACCATCTCATCCTCTGTCATCCCTTTCTTTTGCCTTCAATCTTTCCCAGCATCAGGGTCTTTTCAAATGCGTCAGTTCTTCCCATCAGGTGGCCAAAGTATTATATCTTCAGCTTCATCATCAATCCTTCCAATGAACACTCAGGACTCATTTCCTTTAGGATGCACTGGTTGGATCTCCTTACAGTCCAAGGGCCTCTCAAAAGTCTTCCCCAACACCACAGTTAAAAAGCATCCGTTCTTCAGTGCTCAGCTTTCTTTATGGTCCAACTCTCAAATCCATACATGACTACTGAAAAAACCACAGCTTTGACTAGATGGATCTTTGTCAGCAAAGGAATGTCTCTGGTTTTTAATATGCTGTCTAGGTTTGTCATAGCTTTTCTTTCAAAAAGCAAGCATCTTTTAATTACATGGTTGCAGTCACCATCTGCAGTGATCTTGGAGCCTAAGAAAATAAAGTCTGTCACTGTTTCCATTGTGTCTCTATCTACTTGCCATGAAGTGATTGGGACTGGATGCCATGATCTTAGGTTTTTGAATGTTGAATTTTAAGCCAGTTTTTTCACTTTCATCTTTCACCTTTATCAAGAGGCTCTTTAGTTCCTCTTTGCTTTCTTTCATAAAGGTGGTGTTATCTGCATATCTGAGGTTATTGATATTTCTCCCAGCAATCTTAATTCTAACTTGGGCTTCACATGATGTACTTTGCATATAAATTAAATAAGCAGGGTGACAATATACTGCCTTGATGTACTCCTTTCCCAGTTTGGGAACCAGTTTGTTGTTCCATGTTCAGTTCTAAATAATTGCTTCTTGACCTGCATACAGGTTTCTCAGGAGGCAGGTAAGGAGGTCTAGTATTTCCATCTTTTGAAGAATTTTCCACAGTTTGTTGTGATCCACACAGTCAAAGGCTTTAGAGTAGTCAATCCCCGAGTTAACTCCCACCTGATTGTAAATCTCTTCATTCAAAAGGCTTCTATCATCCCAAAGAACACAAATGCTTTGAGATTTACCCATTTAACACAGAGTCTAACATGATTTAGACCCTGTCCTCAGGGTTCACTACTGTTGAGTGAGGAAGGCATTATTACATAAGTAGGTTTCATGTTTCATAGGAGTTCTGAAAGTGTGAGGGGTGTGAAAATATTCAGCCCAGGGGTGTCGACTGGTTTGGGGAGACAGGTGGTCTTGTTGAGGAAGCGATGCTCTCTCACATGGCCCAGGAAAATTCTCTTTTCTTCTGTGTATTCACAGACCTTGAGTTTTCAATGCTCTATCTCTTATAACCTTCCTCCCGCCCGCAGAAGTGTCCAGCACAGTGCCTGGCGCATTGGTAAGCTGTCAAAACTATTTGCTAAGCTGATGTACAAAATACAGGGTAGTGGACACTGCCTTTCATTCTTTCCCAACTTCTCCCCCACTCCTGCATAGGCTCACCATTGGCCTTCTGCCCGTCTCCCCCACCTACAATCCTTCCAGGCTCATTTATAAATAGGAAATGACAGCTGCATACAAATATATCCCAGAGGCCAGGAATGCTCTGAAGACAAGGTCAGACACATGTACTTTTTGCACCTTCTGAAATATCTAATTCTTACCTATTTTGGCTTCTTCAATACCTAAAACTCAGGTTTCTCCCTCAAGGTTAGTGACTGCTTTGCTCACCTTTTCACATTCTTCATGCAAATCCTCTCTCCTTATGTGCCTGCCCTTCCTAAGTTAACTCCCACCTGACTCTAAATCTCTTCATTTGAAAGGGTTCTATCTTCCCAAAGAATCCAAGCCCTTGTGGTTTACCCATTTAACACAATCTAACAAGACAGAAAAATTTAGACCCTGTCCACAGGGTTCACTACTGTTGAGTGAGGAAGGCATTATTACGTAAGTAGGTTTCATGTTTTATAGGAGTTCTGAAAGTGTGTGGAGGGTGAAATATACAGCCCAGGGGTGTTGACTGGTTTGGGGAGACAGGCAGTCCTGTTGAGGAAGTGATGCTTACTCACAGATTGAAGGATGAGGAGGAGCTGTCCAGGAAAAGAGCAAGATGACTCTAGGCAGGGAGAATAGCACGTGTAAAGGCCCTGAGGTGGGAGAGAAAGCTTCTTTATACTCAAGAATGATACAACCAATGTGGCCGGAGATCAGCAAGGCCCCAGCGCTACGGAGTAGGCAGGGGCCAGACTGCAGAGGACGTTGCAAATCAAGGCAAAGGCTTTAAACCTTATCTTAAGAACACTAGAAAGCCTCTGAAGAGGCTGTAAGAGGGAAATGAGGTGCTTGTTTTACTTCATTTTAGAAATCTGGCTGTGGATAATGGATTGGGGGTGGTGAGAAGATGGGTTACCAGACTGCTGCTGACGCCCAGGCAAGAGCCTGTGGAGGCCGCTTTGTAACAGTGTCACAGTGCCTTGAATTCTGATGCTCTTCCCTGAGCAGGGGAGAAAGGAGTGAGGCTGACACATCAGGAATTACGTAAAAAGTGCTTAGCACACCTCACACCATCCATCGACGTACTGTTGAGATCGTCATCTAATGTTTCAACAGGACACACTGGTTGAGAGATACCAGCAGTGGGTATGTTTTGCATTTCCTCCACCTGCCCTCTCTGCTTCATTGCTTCAATGGGGACCTTGCATCATTGCTCACTGTGCCTACACTCAGCTCATAGACCCCTAGTGGAGATTAACAGTGACCCCCAAAATCCTCTCTGCCCACTTTTCACAGGAGAAGAGTCAAGGCCAGCCATAGGCATTCCAACCACAGCACATCTGCAGTTAGGTCAGGTCATGGATGAAACTCCCACCAGGGGGACGCACTGTGACGGGCCGCTTCTGGTGCGCAGCGCCTCCAGCGCATGAGGAAGGACAAAGCACTGGAGAAGCACAGCCTCAGGACGGAGGGAGCCCAGCCCTGCAGGAAATGGACAGCACCGCCTGTCCTCCAGGAGTGCTTACCCTGGACACGAAAGACAAATAAATTCCCTTGTTCTTTGCATCCCTTAACTCGGAGTTTTCCTGTAATAGCGTCTTAGTTTCTGCTCACACACTGACCTCCCTCCTCCCTTCTCTCTAGCTCTTCTAGCCCAGGGCGTCCCATTTATGCAATTACTCTTCTACACATACCACGAAGTGACACAAGTTTCTTGCTTTTTACAAATAGTCATAAGCAGTTTGGTTTTCTTTTCTCTTTTAAAGAAAAAATTATAAATGCTGGTGAAAATCATAAAATGCAGATAGGCAAGAAGAAGGAAAGAAAAATGATGCATAATTCTGACATAGAATTACCAGTTAATTTTGTATTATTGTATTTATGTCCCTTTTGATGTAACTATTTTATGAATATATTTTTATATCACAAAATTATTTTTACAGTGAAATTTTTTAACGGATGTATAGTATTCTGTTGAATCTGCCATAATTTTCTCATTCACTCTCTCCAGGTATTAGAAATATATGTTGTTTTTAGGTTTTCCTGAAATAAGGCTGAAATGAAGACCCTTCCATATATTTTATTTCTTTGGCATAAATTGCTGAAGTGGAATTGCTGGAAAAAGAAACACACAATTCACAGGTTTTGATATACATTGCCAAACTGTCATCAAGAAACAGTTAAAAAAATTAAATCAAGTTAGTCTTCTAATTATTGCTATCCTGTTCTGTGTTGTTTATGTGGTAAAATACTCGTCTCCACATGCCCCTCACTGTTCTTGATGCCACGGCACCTCCTCAGGCGGGTGCTGAGCCCCCTTCCTCCAGGCACCCATGCAGCAATCCCACTGGTGCAGGTGGCTGTCCCTGGTAGAGAATAAAGACGAGGAAGGCAGGGAAAACCCATAATTTGTTATTTTTTTAAGAGGCAGCTTCTTAAGACTCTTTGAGCAGGGCTAATTTCCATTTTCTGAGAACTCAATAACCCTCTCCAATGTAGAGGGAAAAAAAAAAAAATCAAACCATAATACAAACTCCCAAGGGGTTTCTTCTCAGACCTCTGCAAGCAGAGGCAAGACCAAGGCACAGCAGAGCATGGTCTCACCACAGTTTAACCACCCGGCAAACCTATGCGCTGGCGTCGCAGGACACAGAGAGATGACTGTGTCTGTCCAAGTTAACACCTATTCCGTTGCTGAAAGTGTTGGCTTTTCTCTAAAGTTGCTCACAGAGTCACAAAGTTGCATTAAAAAAAACTCTATTCAGTGTCCCATAATGCTAATGGATCTCTTCATTTGGAACTTCCCAGATGACTCAGTGGTAAAGAATCTGCCTGCGAATGGAAGAGACACAGGTTCAATCCCTGGCTTGGGAAGATCCCCTGGAGAAGGGAATCGCTAACCACTCCAGTGTTCTTGCCAGGAGAATTTTATGGACAGAGGAACCTGGCGGGCTGCAGTTCATAGGGTCACAAAGAATAGGATACGACTGAGTGAACACAAGCACACATATCTATCTCATTTAAGACAAGACAGTGAAGATTTTCTGGAGTAGCAAATGGCAACCCATTCCAGTATTCTTGCCTAGAGAATCCCGTGGACAGAGGAGCCTGGCAGGCTACAGTCCATAGGGTTGCACAGAGTTGGACATGACTGAAGTGACTTAGCATGCATGCATGCATTGCAGAAGGAAATGGCAACCCACTCCAGTGTCCTTGCCTGGAGAGTCCCAAGGACAGAGGAGCCTGGTGGGCTGCCATCTATGGGGTTGCACAGAGTCGGACACAACTGAAGCGACTTAGCAGCAGCAGCAGCAGTGAAGATTTTCTGTTTGTATTTCTTCTTTACACAATCTAAGCTGCAATCATTCTGAAGCCCAGAGATCACAACTTTTAATACTAAACCAAACAATTCCTAACCCTTTCAATGCTGGACCCATTGATTCCTAATATTTCCTTCCTTTGCCTCCTCAGCAAGGTCGATGACTATGGTTTGGGAGACACTCAGACAGCCACAACACTCTGACAGTAAAGAACGTGCTCCTTTCACTTGGCCTCATTTAATCGCCTGTAAACCTGACTTGTGTGCCCACTTGTGTACCACAAGCACAAGCAGCATGGTGAACCCCCAACCAGAGAGTCATTTCCAGCAGATCTTCAGAGCTGCCCCAATAAAGTAGTGTCCGCTTTAATCAGCTGGAGACACAGTCTATTGAAGAGATGCCTTCCAGATAAGACCTACAGATTGTCAGATGCCTCAGAAGAACACAATTGTGATACCAGAGGCAATGATTTATATATTTTTCGGTTAAAATGAAAACAATAAAAGGGAAAAATTGATTCGTTTTAGTGTAGGACTTTAGACAAGATGCGATGCTGAAGGAAAGTAAAGCACAGTGGCTCCTCCTCTGCCTGCGGCTGTGCTGCTGGGCCCCTTCCAGGTCCCACTGCTGATGGGTCTTGGGACTTACCCACCCAGTTCCACGCTCCCTCATTCAAACTCCCTGCAAGAGACTCTTGCTGACCAGCTATTTATCTTCCCTCTCCTATCAGCCAGTCAGAGTTTGCTGGTGTTAGGCTGGGCCTCATCCCTAGTCTGGTCAGCCGGGGTCAGGAGTGTGACCAGGCGGAGGTCCCTGCAAGGCTGAGCTTTCCACATGGTGGGAGGAGGACAGGTCTTTTTACTCAGAAGGTTCAGTGAGGATGGGGCTAGAGGAACCGGAAAGACCTTCCTATATGGATATGCATTCTAACAGGGAAGAGAGGAAAGGAAACTTGAGCAACCCAAACAGCCAGGCTGAAGTTTGAAGCACCCCACCAAGTCCTGGCCGGCAAGTATGGGGGCGGTTACAGAGAGGAGGCAGAGAAGGATTGTAAGGCAGCAGGAGCCTTCCTCAGTAAGAAACTCCAGTCTTGAGTCTTTGCAACCTTAAAAGGGCCTGGACTATGTCCACCATGAATTACCTGTTCATCTGAAAAGCCAGGAATGAAGAGCAGACCCCATGCTGGGAACCTCCAGTGTGGGGTCTGCAAAAGTCCCCTCCTTTCACCTGGCCCCTCCTTGTCTTCCAGAACACCCGGGGGTTGTTCCCTGCCTGGGAAGAGGGCGGATCTCAGCAGGACTCTCACCTGAAGAACTGGCTGGCAAAGCGTGAGAGCTGGCAGCTGACACGGAAGCAAACGGCTACTGTAGGGCTTGGAGGTCGTTAGGCTGAATAAGGAGCTGTGATTCATCATTTTTTAAAACTGGAATAAAATTGCTTTACAATGTTGTGTGGGTTTCTGCTGTACAATAAAGCCAATCCGCTATATGTAAACATACATCCCCTCCCTCTTGGGTCTCCCACCAAACACACAAGCCTGTCTTAGGCATTTACTGTGGAGCAGGCACTGGGCTGGGTGCTAGAATATGGAGACCCCAGACAAGCAAACTTAACTACAGCATAAGATAAGCGCTGGCCACTGTGCAAGTATATAGAAAAGACTTTTAGCTCAGGTTGGGGGAGGAAACCAAGGAAAGACTCTGAGAGGAGGTGGTAACAGTGCAGGAAAAGAAGGGGTGAGAAGTGCAGGGAGAGGGCATTCTTGGCCAAAGACTTCTGTTTAAAAGCCCACTGTGTTCCCTTTGTGAGAGAGTGTCCTGGGCAGGGACCCACAAGGCTATGATCCCAGCAGCCAGCTGCTTCCTCTGGGAATGTAAAGCATGGATGTGTCTGTGTATACAATTTCTGATATAAACACACATGTAATACCTTTGGGTTCAAATGCTCCCAAGCTGGTGTCTCACAGAGGAAGTATTTGCTGACAGTGAACATCTGTAGCCTAGAGGAATCCAGTGCTGGTGATGTGGCTTTGAATTTAATAACATTTTTACTTACTCATAGACAGGTTTCTATTAAGCCTCGGGGCCTTGGGAACCAGGCTAATTTGCACACAGCAGAGACACACAGGTTTGTTTTCACTGAGAGCAGAAGATAATAAGTAGATGAGGTTGAAAATTCAAATTGGATAAAGATAATTCAACTACCTTAGGAGAAAATAAAAATAAAAGCCCTTATAAATTACCCAGCTTAATAAGTTGTCGGGTGATACATCCAGCTGGAGCACCCAGCCAATCACTCAGGATAACTGACAGGCTAATGCTTCGATGAATCATCTTTGCAACGGCAAGGTCAAGACTAGAGGTTGAGAGACAGTTTTTAATTTAACAGACCATCTGTAAGAAATGCAAGGTTTTCAGTTTAGCATCTTTGGCCTCCCTATATAAATACTTCCACATTAAGGTCCAGCACATCTCTAATTAAAATCTAAATTACATTCAAGACATTTACATCCAAAGAAGGCCATTCTGTTCAGCAAAGACCCAGATCACTAAGTTGTGAGTAAGGCTCTTTAACTCTCCCTTCTCCAATGCACCATTTTCCATTTTCACCTGGGTGCCGGTGACCTTGCTGTGAATATAACCAGCCTCATTTCTCCTCCTGGCAGATATAACAACTGACACTTCATAAGAAATAGAAGTCTTCAAATGATTCATCCCATCAGCAGCATAACAATAGCTTAGAAATACAGTGGATTTTCAGACACAGCTCTTACATGTCAGAGAATGGGGGAAGTACATCGTACAGTCTACATTTAGAGAACCAACTGCAGGACTCCACTGTCCTTCTAGCAGCTCTCACCCTGAATGCACATTAAAATCGCCTGGAAAAGATTAAAGGCCACCAAGGAGATGGAGCAACTCAAATTAACCAAAATTGCAATGGATGAAATTTGGTCAAGGTCTATAGATTAGTGAATAGTAATGTTCCAGTGTTATTATCTGGCTTTGATAATTACATGGTGCTTATGTAAGATCTTAACATTTGGGAAAGCTGGGGGAAGGATGTATGGGACTTCTTTGTACTATTTTACATCTTTTTTTTTGTTGTTGTAAGTCTAAAGTCATTTCAAAAGGAAAAGTAAAAAAAAAAAAACAAAAAAGAAAACAAATCAGAAAAAAATCTCCCAGGAAGCCTTTGAAAAATCTCAGTGTCTAAGTCCCACCTTAGACCAATCAAACCAAATCTCTGAGTGTGAAGCCTAAACAGTGTTTTTAAAAAGACCCTCCAGTAATTTCAATGTGTAGCGAGGGCTGAGGACCACTGTTGGAGTGAATAGAGGAATCAGTGAACTGAGGCTGGTCCCCACTTTATCGCATCCTGCTCTATGACTTCAGGCAGATCATTTCCTCTCACTACGCCTCAGTGACCTTATCTGTAAAATGGAATTACTTGACTCACCTGAGGATACTGACAGTGTGAAGATAAAGACGGTGTAGAGAGAAAAGCTTTGTAGAATTTCGAGAACCATTGAAACTCAAGGTGTCAGTGAACCTTCTGAAGTGAAGCTTCAATACTCAAGAGCCTGGGGGACCTTCAGAACATAATGACACACTGGTAAAGAAGTGAGGGAGGCCTCATGCTCAAAAAGTGAGCAATTCCATTTTAACCAGGGCTTCCTTTCTTTCAGCCATCTCAGCCCCACCTTTCCCTGCATGGCAGCATCCTGGGTGGGCACACACCACTGAATCCCACTGCCTAGGTTCTTCCTTTTCCACCTTGACTTATGACCTAAAGGATAAATGGTGCTCTCTATTTATGAAAAATAACTGTCTTGAATTAGTTCTTGTTCCCCCTCAACAACAATAATGGTTCTCAAAAACTAGCACGCACTGGAATCGCCTGAAGGGCTTGTGAAAACACAGATTGCGCAGGAATGTCCATGGCAGCACTAGTCACAATAGCTGAAAGGTGGAAACAACCCAAATGACCGTCAGCTCATGAACAGATAAACAAACTGTGCTATATGCCCATAATGGAATATTATTTGACCATAAGAAGGAATGAAGTACTGATACATGCTACAACATGGATGGGCTTGAAAACATTATGCTAAGTGAAATAAACCAGACACAAAAGGCTTCATACTATTTATGTTTCCACTTATACAAATAGGCAAATCTATAAAGGCAGAAAAAGAGAAAGCAGTGGTTGTGTGCAGCTAGGTGGATAGGAGAGCATAGCCAAAGCGTACAGGGTTTCATTTTGAGATAATGAACGCTTTTAAATTGATTGTGGTGATGGTGGCACAAAACTAAAAACTGTTGAATTGTATCCTTTAAATTAGTTAATTTTGTGGTATATGAATTTTATCTTAATAAAGCCTCTTGATGAAAGTGAATGAGGAGAGTGAAAAAGCTGGCTTAAAGCTCAACATTCAAAAAACTAAGATCATGGCATCCAGTCCCATCACTTCATGGCAAATAGATGGGGAAACAATGGAAACAGTGAGAGGCTTTATTTTCTTGGACTCCAAAATCACTGCAGATAGTGACTGCAGTCATGAAATTAAAAGACGCTTGCTCTTTGGAAGAAAAGCTACAACCAACCAAGACAGCATATTAAAAAGCAGAGACATTACTTTGCTGACAACGGTCCGTCTAGTCAAAGCTATGGTTTTTCCAGTAGTCATGTTTGGATGTGAGAGTTGGACTATAAGAAGGCTGAGCACTGAAGAATTGATGCTTTTGAACTATGGTGTTGGATAAGACTCTTAAGAGTCCCTTGGACTGCAAGGAGATCAAAGCAGTCCATCCTAAAGGAAATCAGTGCTGAATATTCATTGGAAGGACTGATGCTGAAGCTGAAACTCCAATATTTTGGCCATCTGATGCGAAGAACAGACTCATTGGAAGAAAACCTGATGCTGGCAAAGATTGAAGGCATGAGGAGAAGGGGATAACAGAGGATGAGATGGTTGAATGGCATCACCAACTTGATGGACATAAGTTTGAGCAAGCTCTGGGAGTTGGACAGGGAAGCCTGGCATGCTGCAGTCCATGGTTTCGCAAAGAGTCAGACACAATTGAGCGACTGAACTGAACTGAAAGCTTTTAAAAATTTCAAGTGTATATACCTCTCAAAAAAAAAAACAAAAACAAAAAACCCACAACCCGCATAATGCTGGAACTAACCCTAGAACTTCCAATTCAGTAGAGTGAGGGTGGGGCCTGAGAATCTGCATTTCTAACAGGTTTCTCATTGATGCTGATGCTGCTGGTTCCATAGGCCACAGTTTGAGAATCACAGAATATGGGTCTCATATTTAGAACCACTAAAATAGTCTTCTTAGTCTGATGGCCTAGTAAAGTCCAGGAAGGCTCTGTTCATGTCCTCTGGATATCTGGAGATCAGCATTTCTTTTTCTACTTTCGTTTTTTAATATTGGGCTGGTTAAACTCAATATGGGGAAGTGTAGCCTTATGATGGAGGCTGGAACTTTAATAGGCTCATTCATCTGTTGCAAAGATGAAGACACACAAGCAAGCAAGAAAAACCCTGAATGCCTAGTGTTTGATGTGACTGACTTGGACAGGAAAAATATCTAACAACAGTCCCTTCCAAATCTGACCATCTCTCCTCATGATGGTTATTTGAAGTTTAGTTAGTCTGCAGCTGAAAGTGCCTCATTATGTATTCTGAATCAAAATCCTTAATACTATTATAATATGCACACTTGTTATCCTCCAATTTCACTTCTACAAACTTATCCTAAAGGAAATTATAACATATGTGTTCAAGGGTTTAATCATAAAGATGTTCATCATAAATGTGTTCAAAAACAAAAATTTAGAAACTACTTAAATGACCAATCATAATATATTGTTAAATATGATGCACCTTTTGTGTCATTTTAAAAATATCTTAAAATATTTTAAAATAAAATTTTGAACTGTTAAAGATTTAAAATTTAGGCTTACAGTGTCATTGTGAAACTAGTATAGAATTCCTATATATCCTACACCCAGCTCCTCATTATGATTATCTTATATTTTATTTTTTATCTTATATTTTTGCAATTAATTAAACAATACTTACAAATTAATATTAACTAAGGTCAATGTTTTATTCATTTCTTTAGTTTTTACCTAATGTCCTAATAGAAATAGGATCCCATCTGAGACACTCTTGACACGTCTCCTACCCTAACCCTAAACCCTAAACCCTAACCTTAACCCTAACCCTAACCCTGACTTTCCTTGTTTTCAGTGACCTTGAAAATTTTGAGAAGTACCAGTCAGGTATGTTGTATCAATAGAATGTCTTTCAATTTAGATTTGTCTGATTTTCCCCTCATTGTGTTGTTTGGTCTTATGTCTTTTTTTGGAAAAAGAACACAGAGCTAATGTGTTGGTCTCATCACATCATATGAAGAATGTACACTGTCACCCTGACTTACTGCCATTGGTGTTAGCCTTGATCATCTATTTTTTTTTTTTTTTGCTCTCCTTTTATGCTGCCCTCTTTGAAAGAAAATCACTATGTGTGGCCCACACTTAAGGAATTGGTAGTTGTGTTCTACCTCCTTGTGGGGCCGAATACCTACTAAATTATTGGAATTCTTCTGCACAGGAGATTTGTTTCTTCTCGTACATTTATCTATTTATCCAATCTATTTTTATCAGCAGAGATTTATGGAATAGATATACATAACTATATATATAGTTATAATTGAATACCATATTTTGTTGCTCAAACTCTTTCATCTTTGGCCATTGGGAGCTACTTCAGCTGGCTCCAGTACCCTTTTGGCATTGTGGACTTTTTTCTTTCCTTTCTTTTTCTCCTTTCTTCCTTCTTCCTTCCTTTCTTTAGTATTCTCTTACATTCTGGCATAATAAGATGCTCTAGGCTCATCTTATGCCTTTCTTACCATGATCTTAAAATTAGCCATTTATCCAAGGAGCCCTCATTTCTTTATTAGAGTACGGCAATGGGAACCAAGGTCTGGGTGCTAAGTGAGTTCATTGCTACAGGGGTATGCTCCATAGAATTGTAGTACATCATTGAAAACTATGTTGTAAAAAGATATTTAAAGTTTACCAAATATTAAGAGAAAAAAAGTAGCTTATAAAACAGTGTAGGAAGAGGAGCCAAGATAGCAGAGTAGAAAAACCCTGAGCTCACTTTCTCTCATGAGCACACCAAAATCACAACTATCTTCAGAGTAACCATTGATGAAGAAGACTGGAATGTGCCAGAAAAGATCTTATACAACTAGACATAAAGAAGGAACCAAAATGGGATGGGTAGGGAGGGGCAGACATGTGATCTAATCAAATCCCATATCCTGTTGGGTGGGTGACCCACAAACTGGAGAAGAATTATATTCCAGAGGTTCTCCCATAGGCATGAGAGTTCTGAGCCCCACATCACACTCTCAGCCCAGGGATATGGTAATGGGAAGATAAGCCCCAAGAGCATTTGGCTTTGAAGACCAGTGGGGTTTTTCTACAGGAGCCCCACAGGACTGGGGGAATTAGAGACAGCAGCCAGCACCATGGACACAAGGCAGAGCCTGGCAACCAACCAGACTAGGGGCAACCAAGCCTATCAGACAACTCATACTGTCTGCCTACTGCAACAGAAGAACCCACACAGCCCTCTTAGGGGGAACCCTGAGAGTGTATAGCTTTCACAATGAGAGAAAAATGCATATGCTAGAACACTTAGTACAGAAGACCACTTCTCCAAGGTCAAGAAATGTAACTAACTAACTGACCACACACATAAAAATACACACAGAAACTTGGACAAAAAGGGGCAGCAGAACAATGTGTTCCAGATGAATGAACAAGATAAAGCCACAGAAAAAGAACTAAGTGAAGAGGAGCTAGGCAATCTACCCTGGAAAGTGTTCAGAGTAATGATCATAAAGATGATCAAAGAACTCAGGAGGAGAGTGGATACACAGACTGAGGAGTTAGAAGATTTTAACAGAGAGTTGAAAAATAAAAAGAAAAATCAGAGATGAAGAACACAATAACTGAAATCAAAAACACTCTAGAAGGAATCCATAGTAGACAATGCTTCAGAACGGATGAGTGAGTTGGAAGACAGAGTAGAGAAAATCACTACCCTTGAATAGGAAAAAGAATGAAAAGAAATGAGGATAGTTTAAGAGACCTCTGGAAAAACATCAAGCTCACTAATATTCACATTATAGGAGTTCCAGAGGAGAAGAGAAAGGGCCCCCTCCAAATATTTGAAGAGACAATAGTTGAAAACATCCCTAACCTGGGAAAGGAAGCAGTCACTCAAATCCAGGAAATGCAGAGAATCCCATACAGGGTTAACCCCATGAGGAACACACCAAGACAGACTGTAACTAAGATGACAAAAATTAAAGATAAAGAGAGGATATAAAAAGCAGCAAGGGAAAGGCAATAAAATACAGGGGAACTCCCATAAGGCTATCAGTTGATTTTTCAGCAGAAACTCTGGATGCCAGAAAGGACTGTCATGATATTTTAAAGTGATGGAGGGAAAAAATCTACAACCAATAATACTCCACCCAGCGAGGCTCTCATTCAGATTTGATGGAGAAATCAAAAGGCAACAAATTTCTGTATATTAATCTTATATTCTGCAACAATCCTGTAATGGTTTCATTCATTAGTTCTAATAGTTTTCTGGTGGAGACTTCAGCGGTTTCTATGTTTAGTATCGTGTAATCTGCAAATAGTGACAGTTTTACTTCTTTGCTTCTATTTTGGATATACCTTATTTCTTTTTCTTATTTGATTGCTATAGCTAGGACTTCTAATACTATGTTAAATAGAAGTGGTGAGAGAGGGCATCTTGTCTTGCTCATGATTTTAGAGGAAAAGCATTCTGCTTTTCACTGTGGAATATGGTATGAGCTGTAGATTTGTCATAAACAGACTTTATTATATTGAGATATGGTCCCTCTACACCAACTTTGATGAGTTTTAATCATGAATGGATGCTGAATTTTGTCAAATGCCTTGTGCCTATTGAGATGATCATATGATTTTATCTTTTCTTTTGTCAATGCAGTGTATCACACTGATTGATCTGCAGATATTAAGTCATCTTTGCATCCCTCAAATAAATCTCACTTAATCATGGTGTATGATCCTTTTGTTCCAGTATTCTTGCCTGGGAAATCCCATGGACAGAGGAGCCTGGTGGGCTAGAGTCCATGGGGTCACAAAGAATCAGACATGACCGAGCAACTAAGCACATGTGATCCTTTTTATATATTATTGAATTGTTTGCTAATATTTATTGAAGATATTTCTATGTATATTCATCAGAAATATTGGCCTGTAATTTTCTTTTCTGTAGTATCTTTGTCTGGCTTTTGTATCAGTGTAATGGTGGCCTCATAGAATGAATTTGGGAGTGTTCTCTCATCCTCAATATTTTGGAATAGTTTGAGGATAGGTATTAGTTATTCTTTAAATGTTTGGTACAATTTGCCTGTGAAACTGTCCAGTTCTGGACTTTTGTTTGCTGGGAATTTTAAAAATTACTAATTTAATTTCACTAGTAGGGATTGATCTGTCTCAATTGCCTGTTTCTTCCTGATTGAGTCTTGGAAAATTTTATTTCTAGAAATTTATCCATTTCTAATAGATTTTCCAATATTTTTGCATGGAACTTTTCATAGTATTCTCTTATGATTTTAAAAATCTCTGTGATACAAGTTGCAATTTATTTTATTTCTTTTTATGTTTATTTGGGTCCTCTTTTTTTCCTTGGCAAACTGAAATGAAGGCTTATCTATTTCTTATCTTTTCAAAGAAACTAGTTTTGGTTTCATTGATTTTTCCTATCTTGTGTCTCTATTTCCTCTCATCTATTTTATTCCTTCCTTTTGCTGACTTTCGGCTTTGTGTGTTCTTCTTTTCCTAATTACTTTAGGTAGATTAGGCTGTTTATTTGAGGTTTTTTTTTTTTTTTTGGTCTCTTGAGGTACTTATATCACTATAAAACTCCCTATTAGAATTGCTTCTACTGGGCCTCAGATTTTAGAAAAGTGTTTTATTTTTCATTTATTCTGAGGTATTTTATGATTCCTCTTTGATTTCTTCATTGACCCACTGGGTTTTTATTTTTGTGGCATATTATTTAGTGTCTGTGTGTTTGGCTTTTTTCCAGTTTTCTTCAAGTAACTGATTTCTAGTTTCTTATCATTGTGGTTGGAGAAAATGCTTGATATAATTTCTATGCTTATAAATTTGTTGAGACTTCTTCTGTGGTCTAGCAAGTGATGTATCCTGAAGAACATTCCATGTGCACGTGAAAAGAATCTGTATTCTGCTGGCTTGGGATGAAATGTCCCGTATATGTCTATTAAGTCCAACTACTCTTAAGTGTCATTTAAGACCATTGCTTCCTTTTTGATTTTTTATCTGGATTATCTGTCCACTGATGTAACTGGGGTGTTAAAGCCCACTAAGGTCAAGAGGGGCGGCCGTGAGGAGATACCCCTCATCCAAGGTAAGGAGCAGCGGCTGCACTTTGCTGGAGCAGCCATGAAGAGATACCCCACATCCAAGGTAAGAGAAACCCAAGTAGGATGGTAGGTGTTCCAAGAGGGCATCAGAAGGCAGACACACTGAAACCATAATCACAGAAAACAAGCCAATCTGATCACACAGACCACAGCCTTGTCTAACTCAATGAAACTAAGCCATGCCATGTGGGGCCACCCAAGATGGGAGGGTCATGGTGGAGAGGTCTGACAGAATGTGGTCCACTGGAGAAGGGAATGGCAAATCACTTCAGTATTCTTGCCTTGAGAACCCCATGAACAGTACGAAAGGCAAAATGATAGGATACTGAAAGAGGAACTCCCCGGGTCGGTAGGTACCCAATATGCTACTGGAGATCAGTGGAGAAATAACTCCAGACAGAATGAAGGGATGAAGCCAAAGCAAAAACAATACCCAGTTGTGGATGTGACTGGTGATAGAAGCAAGGTCTGATGCTGTAAAGAGCAATATTGCATAGGAACCTGGAATGTTAGGTCCATCAATTGAGGCAAACTGGAAGTGGTCAAACAGGAGATGGCAAGAGTGAACGTCAACATTCTAGGAATCAGTGAACTAAAATGGACTGGAATGGGTGAATTTAACTCAGATGACCATTATATCTACTACTGTGGGCAGGAATCCCTAAGAAAAAAGAGAGTAGCCATCATGGTCAACAAAAGAGTCTGAAATGCAGTACTTGGATGCAATCTCAAAAACGACAGAATGATCTCTGTTCATTTCCAAGGCAAACCATTCAATATCACGGTAATCCAAGCCTATGCCCCAACGAGTAACACTGAAGAAGCTGAAGTTGAACGGTTCTATGAAGACCTACAAGATCTTTTAAAACTAACACCTCAAAAAAGATATCCTTTTCATTATAGGGGACTGGAATTCAAAAATAGGAAGTCAAGAAACACCTGGAGTAACAGGCAAATTCGGCCTTGGCATATGGAATGAAGCAGGGCAAAGGCTAATAGAGTTTTGCCAAGAGAACGCGAGAAGACTGTACACATGGACATCACCAGATGGTCAACACTGAAATCAGATTGATTATATTCTTTGCAGCCAAAGATGTAGAAGCTCTATACAGTCAGCAAAAACAAGTCTAGGGGCTGACTGTGGCTCAGATCATGAACTCCTTATTGCCAAATTCAGACTTAAATTGAAGAAAGTCAGGAAAACCACTAGACCATTCAAGTATGACCTAAATCAAATCACTTATGATTATACAGTGGAAGTGAGAAATAGATTTAAGGGACTAGATCTGATAGACAGAGTGCCTGATGAACTATGGATAGAGATTCATGACATTGTACAGGAGGAGACAAGGATCAAGACCATCCCCACGGAAAACAAATGCAAAAAGGCAAAATGCCTGTCTGAGGAGGCCTTACAAATAGTTGTGAAAAGAAGACAAGCGAAAAGCAAAGGAGAAAAGCAAAGATATAAGCATCTGAAGGCAGAGTTGCAAAGAATAGCAAGAAGAAATAAGAAAGCCTTCCTCAGTGATCAATGCAAAGAAATAGAGGAAAACAACAGAATGCAAAAGACAAGAGATGTCAAGAAAATTAGAGATACAAAGGGAACACTTCATGCAAAGATGGGCTCTATAAAGGACAGAAATGGTATGGACCTAACAGAAGCAGAAGATATTAAGAAGAGGTGGCAAGAATACACAGAACTGTACAAAAAAGAGCTTCATGACCAAGATAATCACAATGGTGTGATCACTGATCTAGAGCCAGACATCCTGTAATGTGAAGTGAAGTGGGCCTTAGGAAGAATCACTATGAACAAAGCTAGTGGAGGTGATGGAATTCCAGTTGAGCTATTCCAAATCCTGAAAGATGATGCTGTGAAAGTACTGCACTCAATATGCCAGCAAATTTGGAAAA
The DNA here is from genome assembly GCF_032452875.1 of Bos javanicus. Taxonomy (NCBI): domain Eukaryota; kingdom Metazoa; phylum Chordata; class Mammalia; order Artiodactyla; family Bovidae; genus Bos; species Bos javanicus. The sequence goes on along the minus strand of NC_083882.1, from coordinate 18,704,220 downwards.
CTCAACAGTGGCCACAGGACTGGAAAAGATCAGTTTTCATTCCAGTCCCAAAAAAAGGCAATGCCAAAGAATGCTCAAACTACCACACAATTGCACTCATCTCACATGCTAGTAAAGTCATACTCAAAATTCTCCAAGCCAGGCTTCAGCAGTACATGAATCGTGAACTTCCAGATGTTCAAGCTGGTTTTAGAAAAGGCAGAGGAACCAGAGATCAAATTGCCAACATCCACTGGATCATGGAAAAAGCAAGAGAGTTCCAGAAAAACATCTATTTCTTCTTTATTGACTATGCCAAAGTCTTTGACTGTGTGGATCACAATAAACTGTGGAAAATTCTGAAGAGATGGGAATACCAGACCACCTGACCTGCCTCTTGAGAAACCTATATGCAGGTCAGGAAGCAACAGTTAGAACTGGAAATGGAACAACAGACTGGTTCCAGATAGGAAAAGGAGTACATCAAGCTGTATATTGTCACCCTGCTTATTTAACTTATATGCAGAGTACATCATGAGAAACGCTGGGCTGGAAGAAGCACAAGCTGGAATCAAGATTGCTGGGAGAAATATCAATAACCTCAGATATGTAGATGACATCACCCTTATGGCAGAAAGTGTAGAGGAACTAAAAAGCCTCTTGATGAAAGTGAAATAGGAGAGTGAAAAAGTTGGCTTAAAGCTCAACATTTAGAAAACGAAGATCATGGCATCTGGTCCCATCACTTCATGGCAAATAGATGGGGAAACAGTGTCAGACTTTATTTTTCTGGGCTCCAAAATCACTGCAGATGGTGACTGCAGCCCTGAAATTAAAAGACACTTACTCCTTGGAAGGAAGGTTATGACCAACCTAGATAGTATATTGAAAATCAGAGACATTACTTTGCCAACAAAGGTCTGTCTAGTTAAGGCTATGGTTTTTCCAGTGGTCATGTATGTGAGAGTTGGACTGTGAAGAAAGCTGAGTGTCAAAGAATTGATGCTTTCGAACTGTGTGACGCTACTTTTCACTTTCTGCCATAAGGGTGGTGTCATCTGCATATTTGAGTTTATTGATATTTCTCCCGACAATCTTGATTCCAGCTTGTGTTTCTTCCAGCCCAGAGTTTCTCATGATGTACTCTGCATATAAGTTAAATAATCAGGGTGACAATATACAGGGTGTTGGAGAAGCCTCTTGAGAGTCCCTTGGACTGCCAGGAGATCCAACCAGTCCATCCCAAAGGAGATCAGTCCTGGGTGTTCATTGGAAGGACTGATGCTGAAGCTGAAACTCCAGTACTTTGGCCACCTCATGTGAAGAGTTGACTCATTGGAAAAGACCCTGATGCTGGGAGTGATTGGGGGCAGAAGGAGAAGGGACGACAGAGGATGAGATGGCTGGATGGCATCACCGACTTGATGGACATGAGTCTGAGTAAACTCCGGGAGTTGGTGATGGACAGGGAGGCCTGACGTGCTGTGATTCATGGGGTCACAAAGAGTCGGACATGACTGAGCGACTGAACTGAACTGAACTATTATTGTATCATTGTCAATTTTTTCCTTTATGTCTGTTAATATTTGCTTTGTATATTTTAGTTGCTCCTTTGTATATTTAGTTAGGGGAATGCTGTGTGCTGTGCTTAGTTGCTTAGTCATGTCTGACTCTTCGCAACCTCATGGATTGTAGCCTGCCAAGCTCCTCTGTCCATGGGATTCTCCAGGCAAGAATACTGGAGTGGGTTGCCATGCCTTCCTCCAGGGGATCTTCCCAACCTGGGGATTTAACCCAGGTCTCCCACATTGCAGGTGGATTCTTTACAATCTGAGCCATGAGGGAAGCCCATGAATACTGGAGTGGGTAATCTATCACTTCTCCAGGGGATGTTCCTGTCCCAGAAATTGAACCAGAGTCTCCTGCATTGCAGGCAGATTCTTTACCAGCTGAGCTACCAGGGAAGCCCATTTTAGGTTCGTCAGTTCAGTTCAGTTCATTTCAGTCACTCAGTCGTGTCTGACTCTTCACGATCCCAGGAATCGCAGCACGCCAGGCCTCCCTGTCCATCACCAACTCCCAGAGTTCACTCAGACTCACGTCCATCGAGTCAGTGATGCCATCCAGCCATCTCATCCTCTGTCGTCCCCTTCTCCTCCTGCCCCCAATCCCTCCCAGTGTCAGACTCATTTATATGTTAACAAATGTTATATCCTTTTCTTGTGTTGATCTCTTTATCATTTAATAATGCCTTTCTTTGTCTCTGATTATACTTTGTTTTAAAGTCTACTTTATCTGGTACGAGTATTGGTACCACTACTTTCTTGTCACATTTGCATGAAATATCTTTTTCCATCTCTGCACTTTCAGTCTGTGTGTATCTTTAGCTCTGAATGAGTCTCTTGTAAGTAGCATAGAGATGGGTCCTTTTTAAATCAATCAGCTACCTTTCTACTGGAGCATTTAGTTCATTGGCATTTGACATGATTGTTGGTAGATATGTACTTATTATCATTTTGTTGCTTGTTTTCTGGTTGTTTTTGTATTTTTTTCTGTTTCCTTCTTTTTATAATTTCTTCACTTGTGGTTTGATGATTTTCTTCAGCTTGTTAGTTCCTGTCTAGTTTTTGTTTAACTATTGCAGATTTTTGATTTGTGGTTACCATTGGCTTCATCTGTGTTGATCTGTAAATATATCTACTTGCTTTAAACTGATAGTTTAAGTTCAAAGACATAAAAGATCTATATTTTTTCATTCCTTCCTGCAACTTTTGTGGTTTTGATGTCACATTTTTCATCTTCATGTTTGTCCCTTGTTTATTGTAGTTCCTGTTGATATTACAATGTTTTCCTTCTAATCTTCACACTAGATTATTTAATGGTTGATCCACAGCCTTTACTATATAGCCTTTTCTAGTGAAATTTTTCTTTTTCTATAAATTCTTACTTCCTATTATACCCCTTTCTTTTCCGCTTAGAGAAGGCACCTAATTTCTTTTAGGGTCAGTTTGGTGTTAATAAAATCTTTTCATTTTTACTTGTCTGAGAGGTTATTCATATCTCCTTCCACTCTGAATACTGTTGCAGGGTAGAGTATCCTAGTTTGTAGGTTTTTCCTTTTCAGGACTTTAAATATCTCATACCATGCCCTTCTGGCCTGCAATTTCTGTAGGAAAAAAGTCAGCTGGGTTTTTTTTTCTTCTTCACACACAAGGTTCTCTTTTATGTGACTCTTTTTTCCCCCCTTGCTGCATTTAAATATGATGTGAATGTTAGTATACTTGATGTTGCTTTAGAAGTCCCTTAAGCTGTTCTTACTTTAAAAATTTTGTTTCTCTTTTTGGTCTTCTGATTTCCATTTTCTATTTTCCAGATCTCTTATGCATTCTTCTGTATGATCTAGTCTGCTATTAATACCTCTAGTATGCTTTCCATTTCAGTTATTTAAGCTCTGACTGGTCCTGTTTTGTATTTCTAGTTTCCTGTTAGAATTCTCACTTTGTTCATCTATTCTTTTCCCTATCCTTATTATTAACATTTTTAATAACATTTTAATTAACATTAATAACATTTTAATTAACATTATTAACCCTTTATCTGGTAAATTATTTATCTGTTTCATTAGTTGTTTTTTCAGGGTTCCTTTTTGTTGTTCTTTCAATTTAGAATAGATTTCTCTTTTTATTTTGCTTAACTTTCTCTGTCTCTATGAGATTAGGTGAAGTAGCTACCTATCCTGAAGTGGTGTCCTTGTGTGGGAGGCTCCCTATGGATCTGAAGTGAGCATGGGTCACATTTTCCTCCAGGAAGTGCTGGCAGCTACCACCTTGGTGGGAGGTAGGGCTGAAGATGGAGTGACTAGAGCTAGAGCCATGTGTGAGCCAGGGTTTCTCTTATGCTCAGTGGCTGTCACTGCCCTATCAAGGGCAGGGTCAGGTCCCAAGGTGCTGAAGCAGAAGCCCTAAGGGTAAGATCAAGCTGATTCCTCCCCCTCTTAGTGTGACTCTCCTTTCTTCCCAGCAACAGCACCCTCACCCCAGGGGGAACAGCACTGGAACAAGGAGGGGCCAAGTGGGTACCCAGTTCAGGCCACAGCATGCGCTAGGGGATGGTCCCCAAACACTAGTCAAAGCTCCAGACCACTTCTGATCTGCTGCCTCCACAAGACCCAGTAATGGCCACCCTCACCCACTTTGGATGCCATGCCAGGTTCAAGTGGGCTCCTTCCTCCCTCAACTGTGCACTCTCCTCAGGAGTGGTAGCCTTTACCCTAGTCAAGAGCTACACAAAGCTAGAGGTGCTAGCGAGAATGCTTGGCATATGCTGGGGCACACACTGGGTGGGTAGGGGTCAGAGGAAACCAGCCAGAGGCCTGAAGTTTCAATCTGCTTCCTTCACCTTATTTTGGGAGTAAGTAACCATGTGCACACTCTGCAGAGGTGTGGTCTTGGTTTCTTACAGCCGTATAGTTCCACTGGTTTTCAAACCAACGAAAGTAAGGGGACTTGTCTTCCCAATATTGGACCCCAGGGCTGGGGCACCTAATCCATGGTTCAAACTACTCGCTCCTCAGAGGGAAGACCTCTGAGCCCATGTGATCCCCCCTCTTCTGTGCCCTCTCCTAGGGGCACAGGTCCTAACTTGATGGCTTCTCTCCCCTTTCTGCCCAGCTCTGTGAATCTTTCTTTATAGCCTTGGTTGTTTAAGAGCTTCTACCAATCTCTAGCTTGTTTTCAGTGAGAATTGCTCCCAATGTAGATTTAAAAAAATTTTTTGATGTGTATATGGGGGAAGGTGAATTCAGGAAGCTCCTATGCATCATCTTGATGTCCTTTGGAGAAACTCTGGTTTATAATTTATAAGAATCATTTTGGCTTTTGGATAAGTGAAAAGGCAGAAGCAAGGAGACCAGTTTAGAGTTTATTGTAATATTCCTGGGAATGATGCATTGTGATAGAGTGGAAATTACAATGGGAATGGTGATAAGAAGTTAGCTTTTGCATGTATATGAAATGAAAACCTGACTGCATTGGCTAACGGATTGGATCTAGGATTTGAGAAAGACAAGTCAAGAAGGTCTTCAAGGATTTTGGTCTGAGAAACAGGAAAAACAGACATACTACTAAGATGGAAAGAAAATAGGAGAGAGAGATTTGGGGGGAAATTGAGTTCATCTTGGTTTATGTTAAGTTTGATATGCTTACTAGACATCCAGGTAGGATGTCACGTTTATGAGTCTGAAATGCAGAAAAGTTGGGTTAGAGATAAATATCAAGAGTTATTAATCTAGAGATGGTATTTTATATTAGGAGCTGAATGAGATCACTCAGGCAGTAAATGTAGTTAAAACCCAAGGGATGAAGTCAGAAGGTCTCTAATGTTTAGAAGTAAAGAATATGAGAAACATACAGAAAAAGAGACTGAAAAGAAGTAATCAAGAACAGGAGTTAACAAATTGTACACTTAAACATGTACAGCATATTCATATCAATTACATCTCAATAAAGCATTTAAGAAAGATTGGGGAGAAGGCAATGGCACCCCACTCCAGTACTCTTGCCTGGAAAATCTTATGGACGGAGGAGCCTGGTAGGCTGCAGTCCATGAGGTCGCTAAGAGTCGGACACAACTGAGCGACTTCACTTTCACTTTTCATGCATTGGAGAAGGAAATGGCAACCCACTTCAGTGTTCTTGCCTGGAGAATCCCAGGGATGGAGAAGCCTGGTGGGCTGCCATCTATGGGGTCGCACAGGGTCGGACACGACTAAAGCGACTTAGCAGCAGCAGCAGCAGCAGGGAAGAGAGAAAGTACAGGCAGGTGGTAATAGAGACAGCTCTTCTGAGGATTGAACTCTAAAGGGACAGGGAGAAATGGCATTGTGCCCGGAAAGGGACAGGGATGTCAAGATTTTTTAAGAGGGGAGACACTACAGCATGCTTGTTTGCTGATAGGATTAACCCAGTAGGGAGGGAAAAACTCATAATACTGTAAAGAGGGGACAAATGCAGAAGCAATATCCTTCAAAAGGCGAGAGAAAATGGGATCAGCACACGTAGGCGGGGGCTGGCTTCAGAAAGGAAGAATGGGCACAGGTGCAGGGGTGGATTTAAAAGAATCATTTTGGCTTTGGGGTAAGGGAAAGGGCAGAAGCGGTGCGAGTTTGGGGGAAGGTCTCTTTTCTTTCGATTTCTCAGTAAAATCAAAAGTAAGATCATTTGGGAAGAGTGGAGAGGGCAAGGGGTACTGGAGAGTTAGGATTAGAGGGAAATGTGTGAAACAGTTGTCTGGAGTGTAGGAGAGAGGGCAGAGCTTGGGAAACAACACTGAAGGTCCATGAGAAGAATGAATTTTCTAGTGAGACTGGTTTGTATGGTTGGACACTCTTATTCATTCACATCCTGCTCTAAAGTGCTGCTGATGTTCTTGGGAAGCAGGTCCTGTTCCTCCAGATTCCTACTCCTCAGAGGTCTTGCTGACCTTCATCAAAATAGCCTCTGCCCTGCAGCTCACTTTCTCTACCTCCTTACCCTGCTTTATTCTCCGTTGTAACATTTATCCCACCTGACAAGTGTTTGATATCCTGGGTTAGCGTCTTGTCCATCCTTGTTATGTGTTTATACTTACAACAGTGCCTGGTACGCAGTAGGTGTTGAAGGGACAGAGTCTGAGGGCCTCTACTCTTCCCCACAAAAAGATTCCACCTACATACACCCTGTCTCTTTGGCAATTTCTCCACCTTGCTGTGTCCTGGAGACTGTACAACTACATCTATAGGCAACTTTTCTGGGTTTGGTTGGGGCCAGTGGGTCCTTTCCTTGTGCTCACCTCAGGCTGGCCATGTATATCAATTGAAGGTCCAAAACTGGCCGTCTCCCCTTCCCGTCCCTCCTCCTAACCCTTCAGGGAGAGAAGTGGTAACTAATAGCTTCTGGTACACTATTCTTTTGTGGTTTCCTTACACCCTGCTCTGGCCTATGTAAATGATCCTTTTATTAAATCCCCTTAGAATGATCCTAATTTGTGTGTGCCATCTGTTTCCTGCTGGGACTCTGACAGGATCCCTATCTGTAAATAATGATTTTAATAACTCTGAATTCCATTAGTGCCTTGCTACTCAAATGTGGCCAAGGGCCAGCAGCATACCATCATCTGGGACACTGTAAGAAATTCAGGCTCCACCTCAGACCTTCTGATTTGGGATTAGCATTTTTAAATGAGTCCCTGGTGATTCTTACACACATTAAAGTCTCAGCAGCAGGCACTAGAGTATTCTGAGTTTTACTGAAGCTCTTTTGGGTCCAAGAAACCCAAAGACTCATTTAGACTAACTCAGACAATGGAGTCTTATAGCCCGGCTGAGGCAGACAGACTTGCATTGAAATCTAAGAATAGGACCCAGGAGAACATGACGGCTCATGGAGATGAAGCCCAGAGGGTCAGTGTGGACCTCGGAGACTTCACGAGGGGAGTCTGCAGGTCTCTGTTGCTCCAGTCCAAGTGCAACACTCTCCATGCATGCTTCCTGTTCCACGACCAAGTGAATCCCTCACCATTTACTCTTTGCCAGAGTTCCTGTTCACTTGCAGCTTTGCCTAACTTCTAATCTGGGCTCACTTATGCCCATGATGTGCTCCTGGTCTGTCTCATAACCTTGTATTACTGACTACCCAAATTTCAGCTTCAGAGAATAAGGACATTATTTGCCCAATTTGTCCCTGTTTGAGCAGAGTTTTTGTGCCAGCCTCTCTCACAGGCTAATGGCCAGCTTTTGGGTTGGCTGCCAATTCCTGATTCAGCAGACGCTGGGTAATATGGTATAAAATGTCTGCCCTGGGCTGTATAATCAGCAAGGACTGTGGAAGAAAATCACACTATGATTACATATCTCGTTAAAATGGTCTTAAAAAATATGAAACAGGGTTTTCAAATCTTGATTGTAGGCTCTTTCCCCTTTATCAACACCACCACCCCCAGCCCTGCCTTCCTTCCCACACTTCCCAGGAACATCTGCATCCTCTGGCAGACTCTGACAATCATGGAGACAACTTTCATATTTAGGATATTGCAAACGTTGCATAATAAAATTAATTACATTTAATTAAACTTACCCACTTTTTATAGCCCCAAACAAATCTAAAATGCCATGTTAAGCTTATGAGATGGCAGTCCTCCAAAGCACTCTGCTGCTGAGTGTGTCTGCTCAGAGACTTATGTGTCTTAGGGATCATTTTACACGAGTGAATCTGAAGAATGGCCTCTGGGCCTCAGTTAAGCATCAAAGAATGCTAGTCTCCGTGTCTCAGGCCAAGAAACTACTACCCATATCCTCCATCCTTCTCACAATCCAGCAACAGGTCTTTCATTCAAAAAGCAATCTTCCTTTTCCTGCCTGTTCTTTTCATAATGCACTGAAATTATGAATTTTCTTCTTTCCTTCCCCTACTACTTGACAGCGGGGGAGGCACTGCTCTGTATCTCATGACTGCAAGGCTTGGTATATGGCAGTTGCTGGACTAACATTTATGGAATGAATGAATGAATGCTCTTGCTTATTGGACAAGTGCTTATCTCACCTTATCCTGCGAAGAACCCCAAGTCTCAGTGGATTTCTTGCTCTACAAGACTTAAAGGGGACTGTAGGTCTCTTTCATGTATCTACTCACGTTGTGCCCAGCCTGAAGCAGTATAATCTCTGGTCCAAGCTCATACCAAAGTAGAAAACAAGACAGCAAGAGGGCTGATGGAGGCATCAGTGCACCTTAAAGCCTGTGCTTATAATGAGTACACGTCACTTTCACCACACACTCCATGGGCTAAAGTCAGTCACATGGAAAGCCCAACATAAGCTGACTGGAAAAACCATGCTTTTCCAAGGGAGGAGGGGCTGGAACGGCTCTCTGTTGAACAACAATGTCCAAGCTTTCTACTGACACTTTTTCTGATGTTCAAATTCATTTTCAAATCGACCCCCCATCCCACCCAACCCACACACATACCACATATATATTAAGTCAGGGTCCATTCAGTTCCAGGAACAAAATGCAATTCAAAGTAGTTTATGCAAAAAAGAAACTTACTGATCCACAACTAGAAAGTACAAGGAGTAGAAGCAGCTGAAGCCAAAGGGTTCAAATAATGTCATCAGGGCTCTCTCCATTTCTCTGCTTTGCTTCCCCCAGGGTGTTGGTCATTTGCCCCAACCTCTCAGAGGCAGCCTCCATTTGACCAGAAAAAAATGGCTGCCAAAGGTTCCAGATCCACATCCTCCCTTTTTAGGAATTTCCCACTGGGTAAGGAATTTTTTTTTTTTCCTTCATATTCTATACTTTACTCTCAAGGAAAGAGTCTTTTTATATCTTTACCTGAGTATTAATTATACCCATGTCTGAGCCAATCTTTGTGTCTAGGAAATGGCTTGGCCATTTAGATTTAAATAATGTGCCCCTGAGCACCAAAGAATTGATGCTTTTGATGGTGTTGGAGAAGACTGAGCGATGGAACTGAACTGAACTGAATGTGCCCCCAACTCCACCACAGCTAAAACAGTAACAATTTAGTCCACCGAAACATATTTATTTGTTACCTGAGATTTCAATCAGTGCTATTCTGATGTTTTAAGCAGTTTTCAAAATTCAGCTAACTAAAATTCCCTCAGTGTATAAATTCAGTTCAGTTGCTCAGTCGTGTCCGACTCTTTGCGACCTCATGAATCGCAGCACGCCAGGCTTCCCTGTCCATCAACAACTCCTGGAGTTCACTCAAACTCATATCCATCAAGTCAGTGATGCCATCTAGCCATCTCATCCTCTGTCGTCCCCTTCTCCTCCTGCTCCCAATCCCTCCCAGCATCAGAGTCTTTTCCAATGAGTCAACTCTTCGCATGAGGTGACCAAAGTACTGGAGTTTCAGCTTTAGCATCATTCCTTCCAAGGAACACCCAGGGCTGATCTCCTTTAGTACTGCGGCACGAGTGGAATGCCTCACCAGCTCCCGGCACTTTAGAATGGACTGGTTGGATCTCCTTGCAGTCCAAGGGACTCTCAAGAGTGTATAAATTCGTCAGAATCTAATCAGGTCTAGGGACAGAATATAACTCAAACTAGTTTATGACCCAAAGGCCCAGCAATATATTTACTTAATGTGTGTACATAAAAATTACTTACTTGGATTAGAAAAAACAAAATCTAAAACTGCATAGAGTGAATTCAATGGTAAACCCTTAGTTTATATACTTCTGCATCTTTCTGTCTTCTGAAAATATTCAAGAGATCCTGCACCAGAAACCTTAATTTCAAAATCTTTCCAGGTTGTTATACCCCAAATTCCTTTCCCATCTGTTTTCTTCATTATAGTCATTCTTGCCCATTATAGCCATTTCATCCAGTTCTCGTTTCCTCCATTCTATATCCTTCTGACCAGAGCTAATACAGCAATGCACTACTACACACTTTTAAAACTTCTGTTGATTTTTTACTGCCCATTCATTAATAAACTGGGCTTCCCTGGGGGCTCAAACGGCAATGCATCTATCTATCTGCAATGCGGGAGACCTGGGTTTGATCCCTGGAGAAGGAAATGGCAACCCACTCCAGTTCTCTTGCCTGGGAAATCCCATGGATGGAGGACCCTGGTAGGTTACAGTCCACGGGGTTGCAAACAGTCAGACACGACTGAGTGACTTCAGTTTACTGAACCCATTATAAGGCATTGTAAGTGCTGTGTTTGGCTCTGTGCATACAGAGGAGAGAATAAAACAGTCCTGCTCTCAAGAAACTTGTCATATAACAGAGGGAACAGGCCTATAAGCAAATGTCTGCAACATTACATAATAAAGCACTGCAACAGGCGTAAGAAACATGCTCAGATCAGTGCTATGAAGAGAATGCTGATAATGTGGAAGGCTGACAGGAAGCACAATGACTAGTTAGGAGATCACTGCAGAAATGTGAACAGGTCACGATGAGAATCTGAACTCTGCCTGAAAGTAGAAGCTGTAAAGATGGAGAAGAAACAATGGCGGTATGAGAGTCATTATGAAGAAGAATTAACCATGAACCAGCAAAGTGAAGGGTGGGGAAAGGGAGAAGCTGAGGAGTTATCAAGTTTCTCATTTCGATGTCTGAAGGATGTTAGTATCACTCATGAGGATGTCAAGTACAAAGGCAGGAGAAACCTTTAAGATACAAATACGGACTTAGGCTGAGATGGAAGTGTTTGTGGATATTCCCTTTCTTGAATTCATGAATCATTTGCACCAGTAACCAAAAACTACTTTTGTGTATGGAGTGGAAAGTAGGAAAGAGAGAAGACAAGGAGAAGGTGATACATCTATGAACAAATCAGTGGTGTCGTGCCAAGGCACAGATTCCTTTCCCTGTGAAGAGTTTGCCAGTCATTTGTAACCAAAAGAGAATCTGTCTTGTTCTACTCATAATCACGAGCTGGCTCTGGGCTGCGATCTGTGGAGCATCCTCAACAAGGCACTTGTAGAGGACCTAAAGCATATGAGGTGCTCACTAGCAGATCTGGTTTTAGATAACAAAGTCTTCAGATTCAGGACTTCTATTTATAAATGGCTACCCAGTCTGCAAGTGTAAGTTAAAAGATATCTTTAGGAAGGCTAATTTAAGAATATGCAAAATTCACTGTTTCAGGAATTGGCCAAGTATTTTAATCTTAAAAGCCTTCCCTTGAGAATCTCTCATATTTCTGGATACAATGAAAACAGTAATATTTTATAGGAAATATGTTTATTATTGATCATGGCAATTCAAAAATATTCGTTTTTTTCTCAGGGTTGGTCCGTCATACTCTTTAGAAATATTAAATATATCAAAATTGTGAGCAATTTTGTTTAATATCACAGAGAAACTTCTGTATGGTAAGCAAGACAGGAACCGCTAACAATGAAACAAGGTCTTCAGAACTTGCCAGTAAAACACAGGAAGCATTTCCAATGATAGATGTAGGAACCCATGGATAGAATCTAACAGAGCACATGCTGGAAAACAGGATCAGCAAATTTTATAATCCACTGTTACTGTGAGTTTCCTCTGGGATGCTTCAAGCACGGCCTGTGAAAGGGGCTTGGAGATGTGATCACTCCTGTCTGAAGAATGGGTCCTCTGGACATGGGACTCATGTTACTTAAGTGCCCCAAACCTACTGTTTTTTTCAACTTCTTGTCCACATAATCATGACCAGAGATTTAAAGGAGAAGACAAGAGCAGAACAATTTAGCTTTGACTTTTGAGCAGATGTAACACCAGCTCTTCGTCCTCAGCTAAAGACAGGCCTGTATCCAAAGGTTCTAAGGTTTCCCACTTGGTTTTCTTTCGGTCACGACTTGCTGGTCCCGCGTCTTCTACTTCACTGTTGTTCCTTTTCCTCATTGTCTGCTTCTTCTTGATATCACTGATGGAAACAAATCCAATGATTTCCGTTATAAATAACTACATTATTATGAAATTAGACATTAAAAATAGGAAAAAATTACCAATAACAGATACTTGACAAAGTGGTATTATTATTCAAGAAGGAAAGAAGCTATAATAACATCAGGCTATCTGTGTCATAAATAAGTCCCTTCTCATTCATTAACAGATGTGGGCAAAGGGCTATCATATACCAGGCACTGGGCAGGGTACATTGTACACACGGTCTCATCTAATCCTCACAATAATTCTAGGAGCTCTGGATACAGCATCCACAATTTGAGAACACCAACTGGCCCAGAGTCTGGCTCCAGACTGGCTCCAATCTGTGCTTGTTCTGCCATATCAAACCATCTCTATCTAAGGTTAGTTTATCCTTTAGGTAATATCTGTTGCATCAATTTGTGATACATGGATCATGAATAAAATAGAACATGAAATGTTAAGTTAAAAATTACTTAAGACAAAAAGTAATTCTGCCCCATTTAAATCTGTATCTAAGATTCACAAATGGTCTTAAGAAAACATAAACATTACTGTGGTATTCTGCACACAGTTGACACACAGACCATAAAAATATAACTAATTTCTGAAGGTAGAAAAAATCACTTGACACAAGAAAAACTGAAGAAAAAATAAAATATCCTCAAGGCATTTTGAAAACCATTATCCATCATCATGTTCAAAGATGGCCAAATTATTGGCCACAAGTTTAAAACAAAATTTAAAAATCCACCTGGTAGTTATGCCAGTAGCAGCTGTTTATTAAGGGCTTACCAATGGTCTGGCATTGCGCTACATGCTTTACATAGACTACAACATTTATCTTCATGAAAATCCTTGGTGTGGGGAGCACTGGCCTCATTCTACAATGAGGTTAAGAGAGGTTAAATGACTGAACCCATATTATGCACATGATCTTCAAACTTACATGTGAATGACTCTAAATTCAAAAGCCAGATGATGGAAACCAAAATATATTCCAAGCATAAGATGCATTCCAAAAGACAACAAACTGCTCCAGTTTCAAACAACTCTATTATACCTTAAGAAGATAGCTGGGATATCAAGTGAATGTGCCTAATCAATATATCCAGTTCTGACCAGCTTGAAGGAAATCTGTAAATAATTTTCCCATGCACCTCCCACAAATGCCCAATACTCTGACTCAGCAGCCATTCTCTCTCACCATTGGAGGAAAGATACACTGACAACACTATGAGGTTATTTAAAGCCACAAATAACCATATTTTAAAAGGGTGGGTACCTACAGAGATGAACATGAAAGAGTTCCTTATAATGAGAATCCAGCCAGTAAAGAAAAGAAAGCTCTTCTTAGCAGAAAGAGGGCTTTAAGAAAAAGTACTGAGTCCCGATCTTCTTGAGTATGGCCAGTTTGGTGCCAATTCCACTGGACTAGAGTACCATGATTTATTTGGAACAAGATAATACTGATTTTGCTCTGCCTGTACCTCAAGTGCATCTCAGAGCAGCCTAATTAGTGGGTTTTACTTATGCATCCTTTGTTAATGTGCTCCTCACATTATATTCTGTACAGGAAACAGCTGGTTCAGAAAATTTAAAAAAAAAATTTGGAAAATTTATGTAGATGGAAAATATTTTCAGAATTAGCAACTTTGCTGCTTTGTGGACCAGTTAAAATTTTAAAAAGATATTTTATACTACTTTCCATAGCAAGTAAGTTGCAATTGGTATGAAAAATTAATTATTAAATAATAATTTACATATTCTATAGGCAAGTTACCCATGTGGATGATACTAATGGCAGAAAGTGAAGAGGAACTAAACAGTCTCTTGATGAGGGTGAAGGAAGAGAGTGAAAGGCTTAAAACTAAACATTAAAAAAACTAAGATGGTATCTGGCCCCATTACTTCATGGCAAATAGAGGGGAAAAGGTGGAGGTAGGGACATATTTCCTCTTCTTGGGTTCTAAAATCACTAAGGATGATGCCTGCAGTCATGAAATCAGAAGACAACTGCTTCTTGGCAGGAAAGCTATGACACCTAGATAGTGTGTTGAAAAGCAGAGATATTACTCTGATGACAAAGGTCCATATAGTCAAGCCATGGTCTTCCCAGTGGTCACATACAGTTTTGAGAGCTGGACCAGGAAGAAGGCAGAGCGCCAAAGAATTGATGCCTTTAAAACTGTGGTGCTGGAGAAGAGTCCCTTGGATAGCAAGGAGATCAAACCAGTCAATCTTAAGGGAAGTCAACCCTGAATGCTCAAGCTGAAGCTCCAATATTTTGGTCATCTGATGCGAACAGCTGACTCACTAGAAAAGTCCCTGATACTGGGAAAGATTGAGGGCAGAAGGAGAAGAGGGAGTCAGAGGAGGACATGGCTGGATGGCATCACTGATGCAAGGTACATGAATTTGGGCAAACTTTGGGAGTGGTAAGAGACAGGGAGGCCTGGCATGCTGCGTCTATAGGGTCACGAAAAGTTGAACATGACTGGGTGACTGAACAACAACAACAACTTACCCCAAAGGGGGATAATGTTATGAATCTAGAAAACATTTCCCCAAAAGAGAATAATGTAATAAATCTGAAAATATTAGTCAAAACATGGTCATAATTTGGTATCTTCAGAAAAGGACTCTTCTAAACAGTGCAGTACTAGAGGGTGATGTCAGCAACATGGCTAAATGGGATATCCTTACTCATGTTCCCATCCAACAACAACAATCTGGCATCCATCCATGGACAAAAGTGCCTTTGCGGATACTGCAGGATCTAGCACTATACACCAAAAGACCCTAGAGGAGTCTCAACCAATCACGTGTGAGTAAGAGGCATAAGGACCTCAATCTCAGCTGTGAACCCTGCAGTGGACCACAAACCACAGTTCTAGGCCTTCTTGGCTGTGGAATAACAATAACTTGTTGGCAGTCTGAGACAATCAGCCACAGACAAGTAAGACTTTATTTAAGTCTGGGTCTCCTGTGGAGAAGTTTCAGCATACCAATGGAGCAAAAAAATGAGAGTTTGGACACACTGGAGAGGGTAAATGAAACAGCTTGATTTTATTCACATCAATCCTCCCCAAAGGTGGCATAGTTCAGGGCCAAGAGAGATCTTGGCCTGTGATTTTTCCCATGAAGGTAAGTGAGAGCACATGAGTGAGTACTTGACCTCCCCAACTGTGTGAAACTTCTTTCCCATTTCTCTCTCACCCTATCCAGAAAACTAAATCATGAGCTCCACAGGGTGGTGGGAAGACAGGCTAGGTAGATAGGACTCTCAGAGGGAGTTAAAAGGACATGAATCCAACCACCTACATCTTGAATTCCACCCAGATGCCTGCCCATGAAGTGCTGGAGATGCCTTTCAAGTAGATCTCTCCAACTGGCCCATGGGCACCCCCAGAGCTCCATGGGCCTCACCCAACCTCACCCCTGTCCTGCCTGTGTCCAGCTCCCTGCAAGTGCTCCTGAGGCTAGTGGTGAGAGTGAGCTTTGGCAGATAGCTAATGAGCATGAACCAAATCTGTGGGTCAGGGATAGGCCACAAACTTCAGCTTTAGGATCACCCATGGGAAAACAAAAGGGAAGCTATCAGTATTCAACCTCGTGCATTGCAGGATCAAGAGAAGGGACACAAGCTTAATAATTCTGCCTTAAAAGAGAGCAAGAAGCACAGAGCAGGCATATGTAAGAAAAGCCTGAGAAAGCCTCAGAATCCCTAGAAAGCCTGACAGAGGTATTTCTCTCCTGAAGGCAGTTAGTAAAGACTGGAGGAGACGACTGCTATTGCAAATGTGAGGACAGCAACACAAAACTTGAAACGTGAAAAATTAAGGAAACACGACACCACCAAAAGGATCAAAATAATCTTCTAAGAAACAATCGCAAAGAGATAAAGTTCTACGATTTGCTGGATAAAGAATTCAAAATAGCTGTTTTAAGGAAGCTCAATGCAGATACATCAAAAGTATTGAAAAGAAAAAAGTTGCCAAACAAAAATACAGACATTCTTCAGAATTTGTGGGAAATTAGTTTTAGAACTCTCCTCCCTTCCCCTCTCAGGTTACCAAAATCTGCATATACTCAAGTACTTATATAAAATGGCGTAGGATTTATTGGCATATAAACTACTCACATCCTCCCATATGCTTTAAATCATTCCTACACTACTTTTAACACTCAATACAATGTAAATGCTATTTAAATGTTGCTGGTGCATGGCAAACTTAAGTTTTGGAACTTTCTGGAATCTTTCTCCTTATGTATTTTTGATTCACACTTGGTTGAATGTGGAACCCATAGATACAAAAAACTAACTGTACTCTAACTGGTAAAACTGTCCTTCAGAAATGAAGGCAAGATAAAGTCTATCCCAGACAAATAAAAGCTGAAGGAATCCATCACCACTAGACCTGTCATATTTAAAAAAAAAAAAAAAGATGAAAGAAGTTCAAGTTAAATCAGAGAACATTAATTAGTACATGAAAATATCCAACACACCAGTAAACATACTATTGCAATATGGTGGTGTGTTTAACATGCATCTTTCATATATTGGTTAAAGGACAAGAATATTAAGAATTACTATAGCTATGTACTGGTTAATAAATACACAAGATAAAAGGTGATATATAACTGTGACATCAAAAGCATAAAAAGAGGGGATAAATGGGTAGAAATATTTGGTATGATTGAAATAGGCTATTATTAGTGTGAAACAGACTGTTATATCTATATGATGACTTATGTAAGCTTCATAGGAACCACAAAGCAAAAATCTATAGCACATTCACAAAAGATAAAGAGAAGGGAATCAAAGCATACCACTACAAGAAATCATCAATTTACAAATAATGTAGCAAGAGAGAGGAAAAAAAGAACAAGAGAACAACAAAACAGCCAGAAAACAATACAATGGCATTAGTAATTCCTTACATATCAATCTTATTCAAAATGTAAATGGACTAAATTCTCCAATGAAAAGGCATAGAGTGTGTGGATGGACAACACCCAACTATATGTGCAAAGAGTCGACAGGACTGAGCGACTTCACTTTCACATGCTGCTTACGAGAAACTCAATTCAGCTTTAAGAACATATACTCTCAAGATGAAACGCTGGAAAAAGATATTCCTAGAAACCAAAAGGGAACTGATGTACTAAACTTTCATCAGATTGAATATACTTTAAGCTAAAAATGGTAACAAGAGACAAACAAGATCATTATGCAATGACAAAGAGATCAAATCATTAAGAGGATATAACAATAATAAATACACATACACCAAACATTGGAGGACCACAATGTATCAAATACTAATAGATGTGAAGACAGAAATAGACAACAATACAGCAAGTGAAGGGAACTTCGGTATACCACTTTCAACAACGGCTAGATCATCCAGACAAAAAATTAAAAGGGACACGCTGGATTAGAACTACACTTTAGATCAAAGAGATTTAATAGACAGATAAAGGACATTCTGCCTAACAGCAGCAGAATACACATTTTTCTCAAGCATGCTCAGAACATTCTTGAAGATAGATAAGCCACAAAACAAATCTAAGTAATTTAAGGAGACTGAAATCATATCAAATATTTTTACCAACCACAATGGTATGAAACTAGAAATTATAAGAAAACTGAAAAATTCACAATATGTGGAAATTAAACAACACTGTCCTGAACAACCAATCGGTCAAAGAAGAAAGCAGGCAAATCAAAAAATACCCCAGAAAGCAACAAAATATACTTTCTTCTGAAGTGCACACAGAACACAGAACATTCTCTCGGACAGACCACATCTTGGGTCACAAATGAAGCCTCAGTAAATTTAAGAAAATTGAAATCATATCAAATATCTTTTCCAACCACAACACTATGAGATTACAAATCAATTACAGGAAAAAAATATTGTAAAAAACACAAACATGTGGAGGCTAAACAATATGTTATTAAATATCACTGGATCACAGAAGAAATCAATGAGGAAATAAAAAATAACTAGAGACAAATAACAATGAAAATAGGACAATCCAAAACGTATGGCATGCAGAAAAAGCAGTTGTCAGAGGGAGGTTTATAGCAATACAGCCTTATCTGAAGAAACAGCAAAAGTCTCAAATAAACAACCTAACCTCACACCTAAAGCAACTAGAGAAAGAAGAACAAACAAAACCCAAAGTCAGTAGAGGGAAAGAAATCATAAAGATCAGAGGAGAAACAGAGACGAAGAAAACAATAGCAAAGATTAATGAAACAACTGAGTGACTAACACTTCTCACTTCAAATGAAACTATAATCTGGTTCTTTGAGAAGAAAAAGAAAATGGATTAATCTTTATTCAGATTCATCAAGGAAAAAAGGAAGAGGACTCAAATCAATAAAATTAGAAATGAAAGAGAAGTTACAAGGGACACCACAGAAATACAAAGGATTGTAAGAGATGACCACAAGCAACTATTAGCCAGTAGAACGGACAACCTAAAAGAAATGGACAAATTCTTAGAAAGGTACAACCTTCCAGGACTGAACTAGGAAGAAATTACAACATGACCAGACCAGTCACAAGTACTGAAACTGAAACTGTAATTAAAAATCTTTCAACAAACTAACTCCTGGACCACATGTCTTCACAGGCAAATTCTATTTAACATCTACCTTCCTGAAACTCTTACACAAAATTGTAGAGGGAAAAACACTCCCAAGCTCATTCTATGAAGCCATCATCACCATGATATTAAAACCTGACAAAGATATCACAAAAAAAGAAAATTATAGGCCAGTATGACTGATGAGGGATTCCCTGGTGGCTCAGTTGGTAAAGAATCTGCCTACAATGTGGGAGACCTGGGTTTGATCCCTGGGTTGGGAAGATACCCTGGAGAAGGGAACAGCTACCCACTCTAGTATTCTGGCCTAGAGAATTCCATGGACTGTCCATGGGGTTGCACAGAGTCGGGCATGACTGAGCAACTTTCACGTCATTTCACTTCATGACTGATGAACAAAGATGCAAAAATCCCCAAGAAAATACTGCTAAGTCGCTTCAGTCGTGTCTGACTCTGTGCGACCCCAAAGACGCAGCCCACCAGGCTCCCCCGTCCCTGGGATTCTCCAGGCAAGAATACTGGAGTGGGTTGCCATTTCCTTCTCCAATGCATAAAAGTGAAAAGTGAAAGTGAAGTTGCTCAGTCGTGTCCGACTCTTAGCGACCCCATGGACTGTAGCCCAACAGGCTCCTCCATCCGTGGGATTTTCCAGGCGAGAGTACTGGAGTGGGGTGCCATTGCCTTCTCCGCGAGAAAATACTAGCACACTGAATCCAACAACCCATTAAAAGGATCATATGCCATGATCAAGTGGGATCTATCACAGGGATGCAAGGATTTCCCAAGGTCCACAAATCAATCAGTGTGACACACCACATCAACAAACTAAAAGGTAAAAACCATATCATCTCAATATATGCAGGAAATTGACAAAATCTGACAAAATTCAACACACATTGATTAAAAAAACAAACAAAAAAATCAATGCTCCAGAAATTGGCCATAGAGGGAACCTACCTCAACATAATGAAGGCCATATATGACAAACCCACAGTAAATATCATTCTCAAAGGTTAAAAATGGAAAGCATTTCCTCTAAGATCAGGAACAAGACAAGGATGTCTACTCTTGGCAATATTTTTCAACATAGATTTAGAAGTTCTAGCCACAGCAATCAGAGAAGAAAGTGAAATAAAAGAAATCCAAATTGGAAAAGAAGTAATACTGTCACTGTTTGCAGATGAGATACCACCACACAGAGAAAATCCTAAAGATGTCACCAGAAAACCACTAGAGTTCATCAGTGAATTTTGTGAAGCTTAAGGATACAAAGTTAATACAAAGTCATCTCTTATATGTTAACAATGAAAGATCAGAAATAGAAATCAAGGAAATTATCCCATTATCATTGCATCAGAAAGAATAAAATACTGAGGAATAAACGTACCTAAGGAAGTAAAGGACATATTCAGAAAATTAAAAGATGCTGATGAAAGAAATCAAAGATTACACAGACGGAGGAATATGGCATTCTTCCCATAATTACTACAAAAAAATCTTATTAATTTATATGGAAACACAAAAGATCCCAAATAGCCAAAACAATCATAAGAAAGAAAAATGGAGTGGAAGAATCAGGCTCCATGGCTTTACACTATACTACATGGCTGCAGTAACCAAGACAGTAGGGTACTAGTACAAACACAGAAATGGAGATCAATGACACAGGATAGAAAGCCCAGAGGTAAACCCAGGCACTTATGGGCACCTAATAATCTGTGACAAAGGAGACAAGAATATGCAATGGAGAAAAGACAGCCTCTTCAATAAGCGGTGCTGGGAAAACTGGACAGCCATATGTAAAAGAACGAAATTAGAACACCATCTAACACCATACACAAAAATAAATTCAAAATGGATTAAAGAGCTGAATATAAGGTCAGAAACTATAAAATTCTTAGAGGAAAACAGGAAAAACACTCTTTGATATAAACTACAGCAAGATCTTTTTTGACCCATCTCCTAGAGTAACGATAATAAAAACAAAAATAAACAAATGGGACTTAATTAAAATTAGAAGCTTTGGTACAGCAAAGGAAACCATAAACAAGATGAAAAGACAACTCTCAGAATGGAAGAAAATATTTGCAAATGAAGCACTGGACAAAGAATCAATCTCCAAAATATACAAACAGCTCATGGAGCTCAATTAAAAATTTTTTTTTAAATGGATGCAAGATTTAAACAGACATCTCTCCAAAAAGACATTCAGATGGCCAAGAGGCACAGGAAACAATGTTCAACATCACTAATTATCAGAGAAAGGCAAATCAAGATTACAAGGAGCTATCACCTTACACCAGTCAGAACGGTCATTATCAAAACAAATCTACCAACAGTACATGCTGGAGACGAGTGGAGAGAAGGGAGCCCTCCCGCACTACCGGTGGCAATGTAAACTGATACGGCCACTGTGGAGAACAGTATGGAGGGTCCTTAAAAAACTAACGACAGAACTACCATATGACCCAGCAAGGCCACTACTGGGCATATACCGAGAAAACTATAATTCAAAACGATGCACCCCAATGCTCACTGCAGCATTATTTTCAATAGCCAGGACATGGAAGCCACTTAAATGTCCAACAGCAGATGAAGGAAGATGTGGCACATATGAACAACAGAACATTATTCTGTCATAAAAAGGAAAGAAACTCGGTCATTTGTAGAGAGTAGATGGACCTAGAGCATGTCATACAGAGTGAAGTAAGTCAGAAACAGAAAAACAAGTATCATATATTAACATATATATGTGGTATCTAGAAACATGGTACAGATAAACCTAGCTCCAGGGCAAGAATACAGATGCAGACCTAGGGAACAGACGTGTGGACACAGTGGAGGAAGGGGATGGAGGGACAAATTGGGAGATTAGGACTGACACATGAACACTACCATTTGTAAAACAGATAGCTAGTGGGAACCTGCTATAAAGTACAGGGGACCAAAGGCTGTAAGGAGGCTCACAGTATGAAATGAAAACTGGGTAGTGGCTGCAAAACAGGGCTGGGAATCTGAGGCTGAACTCTGCATTTCATTTTTATGTTAGTATTTCTGTGGGAGTTAGAGTGCCAAACTCTCTCCATATTCTTCAAATGTATTGTGTTAAGTGTCAAGAAGGACCATATTACTGTTCAACATTAAGAGTGCAACATACTAGGTTGATAAAATATGCCTTAAAAAGCAAAAGGATGGCTCAGAGCATTAAAAGCCCCACTATTTCTGTAAAACTACAAAAGCAAAAGAATCAGAGCTACTTATCTTTTAATACTCTAATTAACAGATTCAATGAGCAATGTGATTTACTGCTATGTAAGTCAGGTATATGACTTAAAGAACCTATCAAACAACAACACATACACACACACAAATATCATGCTGTAATATGTAATCTGAATCAACAATAACAGAGTTTTACTTCAATGACTTTTTAGTGAAAATGTTAACACAAAAGCTTGTCATGATACCCACAGGGAGCATCTGAGCCAATCTATTCATTGCTAATAATTAAGAAAAAAAAATTTAACATTGGGATGTGAATTCTATTTTAACATTTTAATAAACATATTAATAACCAAGTTTTAAATGGAATACAACTTTCCTACTTTCTAAATTCTCTGAACCCAAACCTCAAATTCTCCCAGAAACTGAACTGATTTTCCAACAGGTTTGATTTCCTGGTTTCAGGTGCTTGTAGCTACCTAGTCACCCAGAATAAGAGTGGAGTCTGAATTACACTTATGAGCAACAGAAGAGGGAGAAACACACGAGCTAACGTGGTAGGGTCAGCCCTCCTTCTGGCACTTCTCATCCATGGCCCTTGCCCAGAAGATCAGAGACATTCTTGCGAGTCCCCTCTGTGCCCCCTGTAGCACTTCCCTCCTTCTTGGTCCTCCTCTGTTTCAAGATCCATCTTCAATTCCATCATCATCCACAAAGGCACCTAAGCTCCCTATTAAAAGTGATCATTTTCCTCTGAATTCCTATAACTTTAATTGTTCACTAGTCATTTTTTGCACCTAGCATTACTATTTCCTGACACTGAAGGGATTTTTTTTTCATGTATGCATCTTAATTCCCAATTAGAATGCAAACCGCTAGATGGGAATGTAAATTAGTACAACCTTTCTGGAGGGCAAATGCTAACACCTTTTAAGAATGCACATCCAGCAATCTCTCTTCTAAGAATTTATCCCCAGGAAATAATTAGAGCTGTGTATAAAGATTTAGTTACAGGATATTTAAGCAAAGCTACTTGTAATTTCAGAAAGTCAGAAACCCATAGGTCCAATCATAAGATATTAATTTGTTAAGTAAATTATAAAATTAGAAATGAAATACTATGCAGCTATTTTTAAAATGTTGCAGGAATTTCTTTATTGATACTGAAAACAGCTACAAAACCAATACAGAATAAGTATCTATCTTTGTTTAAAAAGGCTGCACTTATGTTTGCACTGAATAAGATTTGGGAAGATTTTTTAAAATATTCTTTTTTGCTGGTATATGTATCTCAGTTTTTCTGTAACAAGCCTGTATTACTCTTTGCAATTAAAAAAGAAGAATCAGATTTGAAAGGAAATGTAGTTCTGAGCAAAGAATTACAATTATTCTTTGTAATTCTATATACTTCAAAGCATAAATAAGTGTGCTACAAAAGCTTCAACCTGGGTCTCTGGATCCACAGAAGTATGGGGAAAGGTAAGATTTCTTTTGTCGTGATAGATGGGTCATGGGTTATTTTCAGCATTTCAAAATGCCTGCAACTATATGCCCTAGACTAAGGTATACACTTTTTTGCTTTTGTCTGAAATAATAATAGCTGAGCTTTGTGAATACTTACAAGCTTGGGAGGACTGGAAACTATGCCTTTGTTAATAAAACAAATGTGAAACATTAACTTTTTGTTAACTTTCTTGAAAGACAAAAATTTTTCAAAACAGAGGGACCAGAGGAGTTGAAAGCAAATGAAAACATTGGAAGTCATTGTTCTAGACTTGAGAACTGTGCTCCACGGATTATACTTTTCAGATTTACATATTAAGCTTTTAAAAAAAAGCCATTTAATAATGATTTCCATGCCCACTATGCCCTAAGGAAAAAGGAAAAGGTCAAAAACCAGTTTTCTTAAATCCAGGTTCTTGTTGAATTATCATACTTTAGATGGTTACTCCTTGGAAGAAAAGTTATGACCAACCTAGATAGCATATTAAAAAGCAGAGACATTACTTTGCCAACAAAGGTCCGTCTAGTCAAGGCTATGGTTTTTCCAGCGGTCATGTATGGATGTGAGAGTTGGATTGTGAAGAAAGCTGAGTGCCGAAGAACTGATGCTTTTGAACTGTGGTGTTGGAGCAGACTCTTGAGAGTCCCTTGGACTGCAAGGAGATCCAACCAGTGCATTCTAAAGGAGATCAGTCCTGGGTGTTCTTTGGAAGGAATGATGCTAAAGCTGAAACTCCAGTACTTTGACCACCTCATGCGAAGAGCTGACTCATTGGAAAAGACTCTGATGCTGGGAGGGATTGGGGGCTGGAGGAGAAGGGGACGACAGAGGATGAGATGGCTGGATGGCATCACCGACTCGACAGACGTGATTTTGAGTGAACTCTGGGAGTTGGTGATGGGCAGGGAGGTCTGGCGAGCTGCGATTCATGGGGTCGCAAAGAGTCGGACACGACTGAGCGACTGAACTGAACTGAAACCTTTATGTCTCCCATGTAACAGTGCCCCCATTCCTGCCAACCCAACATATGCTTAAAAGAGGACTCTTTGTAAAATACACCTTGGTTCTTGCAATTCTTCATCAACACTTCAGGGACTGCCTTCTTGTATTGCCTGCCTCTGTACCGTATTCTGCATTACCCCTCTTTAATATACTCTGTTCCTCTGGACTACATTTTATTCCCTGAATATGTTCTAGGTTCTCAATTTCATTTATCTCCATTTGGAATTACCTTTTCTGTTTTACAACTATTTGAATCCTCCTTATCAAAGCCCAGTTCAAATGCTACCTTTTCCTCAAAGATTCCCTTCACATAATTCCATTTTACATACTGTCTGTGCCTCTTTCATTGCACTCATTCTGAATAGTATTACAGTCAATTCTGTACAGATTTCTTCCTGTGTCTACTAAATTTTTAGGTTTTTGTAGTCTGGGGCTGTTTGTCTTCTTTATCTGTGAAGATGATTTGAATAAAGAAGTCATTCAGGGAGAGGAGGGAGGCTCAAGAGAGGGGATATATGGGTAATTATGACTGATTCACGTAGTTGGAGGGCAGAAACCAACACAACATTGTAAAGCAATTTTCCTCCAATTAATAAAAAGAAGTCATTCAATAAATGTCCACTCATCTGAAAGACAGAAATCATGACCTTTTTGAAGGTTCTTCAAGTCCTGAAAAGTATCATTACTGCAATGAAGAAGGCAGGCAAGGTTTCAACAAACTCTGCTTTGATTTCAAGTTGCAACAGTCACAGGGGAAAGCCTTATGCCTGGGAGAACTCTCACAGCACTCAGTTTGGTTTGTGGGTACACAGGCTCCAGTCTGCTGACTAACCCCTTGTTTTTAATAGCACAAGTTCCCAGTGTTCTAAATTTCAACTTTGCATATGCTTTTCAAAGTCATATAAACCATGTTTTCAAAATCCTATGGTCATGTTATGGCTAAATTCCATAACTCACTATCTTCCACAGTGCTTTTGACTTATAAAATATGCATCTTTAGCCTAGAATTCCTTCCTAACCACCAGATCAGCATATTCAACTGGATCTTGGCTATCTATCTGTATTTTCAAAGGTGTGGAAACGCAACATGTCCCTAACTACTACCCGTTTCCCCCCCAATATATTCTTTCTCCTATATTTTCCTTCCAAGCAAACAGTAATACCCCTACTAAAAGCCTAGAAGTCATGCTTTAACCACTTCTTTGCATCTTTAATTTAATTGATCATTTCTTCACTAATCTCTCTCAAATTCATCTAAGTCTTCCTAGCACCTCTGACACTATCTTAATTTGAAAGCTTTGCCCATATTTGTCATTCATTCTCCTCCTTCTCCTGACTCAACCCTGGGAAGCCTCCCAGACCATCCTAGTCTAGGTTAAGTGCCCCCTCTTAGGTGACCCCCTAGGGCTATGCACTCCTCAGCTACACCCTAGGAAATGCTCCACTTAGATGGTTCACCCATCAGATCTCAAGTTTCTTGAAGAAAAAAACTGTCTTATTCTTTGCAATCACATTCCCTAGTATCCAGAGACTCAATAAGTACTTCTTAAATAAATGATGAATAAACTCACAAAGCTAAGCTTCTATACTGCTAAATATCCAACCCACTCAATTACATAAAGTTAGGTAGAATGATCTCTAAAAATCACATTCTTAATTTGTGTCAGCCAGTATATAAGCGGACATTAAAATCTGGACTGTATTTTTTTTCAAGTAGCATATCATTAATTCCAAAGAAATCCAAAGATCAAAGCTACAGTGAAAAGTAAAACGTTAACTGCATAGGGAAAATACTACTAGAAAGAAGAAGCATCCAATAACTGCAGACTCAGAGTAAGGAATTAAATACTACATCAACATTAGAGAAGGAGTATAACTTGCCATTTTGATTCAATGAAAAAACAGTAATTTTTATTTTCTTTGAAAAAGACATGTAACTCCTCTGGGATGTATACATCTCATAATGTAAAGAATATATTTTTCTTCTAGCATGTTTAATGTTGAAATGTCTGCTTTTTTAAATCAGTCACTTGACAGTTTTATAAAAAATCTGGTATGGAAAAAGTGGCTTTGGAGTCAGACTTGACTAAAATGCAACAAATGCC
The DNA here is from genome assembly GCF_032452875.1 of Bos javanicus. Taxonomy (NCBI): domain Eukaryota; kingdom Metazoa; phylum Chordata; class Mammalia; order Artiodactyla; family Bovidae; genus Bos; species Bos javanicus. Next base: position 18,677,368 of record NC_083882.1, on the reverse strand, counting down.
AAAACTTGGGAAAGCTGTTTAACTTCATGAAGTGTTAATTTCTAATTTGTAAATTGTGATTAATATCTATCTCATAGAAGATAATTGATAAATAAGGACTGGAATGCAAAAGCAGGAAGTCAAGAAACACCTGGAGTAATAGGCAAATTTGGCCTTGGAGTACAGAATGAAGCAAGGCAAAGACTAATAGAATTTTGCCACTGGTCATAGCAAACACCCTCTTCCAACAAAACAAGAGAAGACTCTACACATGGACATCACCAGATGGTCAACACCGAAATCAGACTGATTATATTCTTTGCAGCTAAAGATGGAGAAGCTCTATACAGTTAGCAAAAACAAGACCGGGAGCTGACTGTGGCTTGGATCGTGAACTCCTTATTGCCAAATTCAGACTGAAATTAAAGAAAGTGGAGAAAACCACTAGACCATTCAGGTATGACCTAAATCAAATCCCTTATGATTGATTATACAGTGGAAGTGAGAAATAGATTTAAGGGACTAAATCTAATAGAGTGCCTGATGAACTATGGATGGAGGTTCGTGACATTGTACAGGAGACAGGAATCAAGACCATCCCCAAGAAAAAGAAATGCAAAAAAGCAAAATGGTTGGCTGAGGAGGCCTTACCAATAGCTGTGAAAAGAAGGGAAGTGAAAGGCAAAGGAGAAAAGGAAAGATATAAGCATCTGAATGCAGAGTTCCAAAGAATAGCAAGAAGAGATAAGAAAGCCTTCCTCAGTGATCAATGCAAAGAAATAGAGGAAAATAACAGAATGGGAAAGACTAGAGATCTCTTCAAGAAAATCAGAGATACCAAAGGAACATTTCATGCAAAGATGGGCTCGATAAAGGACAGAAATGGTATGGACCTAACAGAAGCAGAAGATATTAAGAAGAGGTGGCAAGAATACACAGAAGAACTGTACAAAAAAGATCTTCATGACAAAGATGATCACGATGGTGTGATCACTCACCTAGAGCCAGACATCCTAGAATATGAAGTCAAGTGGGCCTTAGGAAGCATCACTATGAACAAAGCTAGTGGAGGTGATGGAATTCCAGTTGAGCTATTCCAAATCCTGAAAGATGATGCTGTGAAAGTGCTGCACTCAATATGCCAGCAAATTTGGAAAACACAGCAGTGGCCACAGGACTGGAAAAGGTGAGTTTTCATTCCAATCCCAAAGAAAGGCAATGCCAAAGAATGCTCAAACTACCACACAATTGCGCTCATCTCACATGCTAGTAAAGTAATGCTTAAAATTCTCCAAGCCAGGCTTCAGCAATACATGAACTGTGAACTTCCAGATGTTCAAGCTGGTTTTAGAAAAGGCAGAGGAACCAGAGATCAAATTGCCAACATCCGCTGGATCATGGAAAAAGCAAGAGAGTTCCCGAAAAACATCTATTTCTGCTTTATTGACTATGCCAAAGCCTTTGACTGTGTGGATCACAATCAACTGTGGAAAATTCTGAAAGAGATGGGAATATCAGACCACCTGACCTGCCTCTTGAGAAACCTATATGCAGGTCAGGAAGCAACAGTTAGAACTGGACATGGAACAACAGACTGGTTCCAAACAGGAAAAGGAGTACATCAAGGTTGTATATTGTCACCCTGCTTATTTAACTTATATGCAGAATACATCATGAGAAACTCTGGGCTGGAGGAAGCACAAGCTGGAATCAAGATTGCCGGGAGGAATATCAATAACCTCAGATATGCAGATGACACCACCTTTATGGCAGAAAGTGAAAAAGAACTAAAGAGCCTCTTGATAAAAGTGAAAGAGGAGAGTGAAAAAGTTGACTTAAAACTCAACATTCAGAAAATTAAGACCATGGTAACTGGTCCCATCACTTCATGGCAAATAGACGTGGAAACAGTGGAAACAGTGCCTGACTTTATTTTTCTGGGCTCCAAAATCACTGCAAATGGTGATTGCAGCCATGAAATTAAAAGACGCTTACTCCTTGGAAGGAAAGTTATGACCAACCTAGAGAGCCTATTGAAAAGCAGAGATATTACTTTGTCACAAAGGTCCATCTAGTCAAGGCTATGGTTTTTCCAGTGGTCATGTATGGATGTGAGAGTTGGATTGTGAAGAAAGCTGAGTGCTAAAGAATTGATGCTTTTGAACTGTGGTGTTGGAGCAGACTCTTGAGAGTCCCTTGGACTGCAAGGAGATCCAACCAGTGCATTCTGAAGGAGATCAGTCCTGGGTGTTTATTGGAGGGACTGATGTTGAAGCTGGAACTCCAGTATTTTGGCCACCTCATGTGAAGAGCTGACTCATTGGAAAAGACCCTGATGCTGGGAAAGATTGAAGGCAGGAGGAGAAGGGGATGACAGAGGATGAGATGGTTGGATGGCATCACTGACTCGATGGACATGGGTTTGGGTGGACTTCGGGAGCTGATGATGGACAGGGAGGCCTGGTGTGCTGTGGTTCATGGGGTCGCAAAGAGTTGGATACGATTGAGCAACTGAAGTGAACTGAGCTGAACTGAATGCATAGTAAATGCGTTATAAATATAGTTTCTCCAACTATCTTCTCTCTTTTTTAATTGAAGAACAGTTGATTTACAGTATTATGTTAGTTTCAGGTGTACAACACAGTAATTCAGTACATAGCTTGTACTCCACTTAAACTTACTATAAAATAATGGCTATATTTCCATGTGCTATATAATATATCCTCGTTTCTTTTTTATATTATACCTGGTAGTTAGTATGTCTTAATCCCATACTCCTATCTTGACCTCCCCTCTTCCCACTGGTAATTACTAGTGGTAACCACTAGTTCGTTTTATTTATTTGTGAGTCTATTTCTGTTTTGCTATATACATTCATTTCTTTTTTAGACTCAGTATATAAATGATGACATATACAGTATCTGTCTTTCTCTGACTTATTTCACTAAGCATAATACTCTCTAGACAATGTCAAGGTCTACTGACATTATTGCAAATGGCAGTAACTCATTCATTTTTATGGCTAAGTAACATGTAACTGCTTAGTTCTGTTGACAACAGGAAAGGATGTGGGGGACAGGGGCAAGGGATATATAAGAACTCCACTTTTCATTCAATTTCTACTGTAAAAACTAAGGTTGCTACAGAAATGATATGTACATAGTTAATAAGAAGAAGATTTGCATAGTTCGAAAGAGCTGATACACCATCAACACATTATAACCTAAATAGTTAAACATAAAAATACATTCAAGTTTTCTCCTCTTATCCTCAGTGAATGACATGCTGCTTTAACTAATAATCTACGTCTTAGGTTATGAGTACATAACTTAAGCCGTTCCGAGTCTTCCACTGGTGTGCTCAGTTCTCCTGTCCTTGTAAACTTCATGCTAGTATACACCATTCTAATAAGCTGCCACTCTGTGGACTAGAGTAGCAGCTGCTTCTCATCCTCATCACCCTCTATCAAACCAATTAGATTCACAGTCAGGACAGACACATGGTTGAAGGATGATGCAATGAAAAAAAGGAATCTCTGGCAGCCATATAATTATAGAGATGCTTTTAAGATAAATATTTAAATTTTAATAACTGTACAAGCAATTCATGGTTAGAATGTTAGGATGAATGATTTCCTTCATGTTTCACTTCAGAGAGGTTATTCCTAACCACTTTATATAAAGCAAACTCTCCCAATTCCTCTCTCATTACCCTACATTTATCACTTTCATGGCCCTTATCACCATCTCTTCTTTTTACATTCACTCACTGGAATATAAGCTTTATGAGGACTGGGATCTAATATTTCTCTTGCTCTATGCCAAGTACTTAGTAAACTTTCAGTATGTTTAATTCCTGAATAATGAAAACACTAAGGAAGAAAAATAGACAAGTAAAGACATTTCCCACATTCCAATCTGGTAATACAGACTCTTCATCCATACACTGAATAGGATATTTTAATGACATCATTTTCATTATATCATGCAGCACTGGTCTGTAGGGTAGTTCTGTAGTGTTGTGAAAATAGGGTCTGCCACGTTGTGTTTATGGGGTGTAATGAATGATTTTTTTTTCTTAATGAAAGATTTTGATGAGGAGGAAAGAAGAAAGTTGATATCCCAGAAGATATCCTATTCTTATAAGTGTATACACTTATTTAAAAAATCCTGCCATAGTTTTGTTTTTATAGTTAAAAATGATTATATTAATGACTATTACATATCATACTCTGCTTTCTTCTTAGTTTATATCTTCCTGGTTTATATTCTTAGTTTATATTCTTACTTTGCAAGGTAAGAATTATCATCATTCAATTGATGAAGAAAACTGAAGGTCAGAGAGATTAAGTAAAATAACTTGGTATGGCCTACAACTTATAAAAGAAATGAACATTCAAACTTAGGTCAGTCTACCTGACTCCAGAAGTTGCAATTTTTCCATAGGGCAAAACAACCTGCCTTTGTTCTAACAGAGACTTAATTTCATAAAACTCGTACTTCTCTGCATGTTGCTAAGTTTCGGATATGGAATGTACATCCATATTCCAAACTATACGCAGTGGTGCCCGTGGGAAAGTCATTCCATTTCTTGGTTCATAGTGTTCATGCATGCGTGCTAAGTTGCTCGAGTTGTGTTCGACTCTTTGCAACCCACTGGACTGCAGCTTGCCTGGCTCCTCTTTTCATGGGATTCTCCAGGGGCAAGAATACTGGAGTGGGTTGCCATGCCCTCCTCCAGGGGATCTTCCCAACCCAGGGATTGAATCTGTGTCTCTTATGTCTTCTGCAGGTGGGTTCTTTACCACTAGAGCTACCCAGGAAGCCTGGTTCATAAAACCTCATGTAATTCGTATGTTAGACCTGCTAAAGCAACTATTTCCGTAATACAGATGCTTCTGAGACCATTCTTTGAGGAACAGACATAGAGACATAGTTTAAATTCCCACATATTTTAATACTTAAAAGCAGAAGGAAGGAGTTTGATTCATTGATATAATACTTTTTCATGTAGAGGAAACTACATGTCTTATTTGACTTGATTTTAAAAAATTCTCCCTCTGGCCCTTAGGAAGCTTTAGTCAATAGTTTTAACAGATGTAGAAAGGGATGGGACATTCCAACAAGAAGAATGTAATCATCAGTACTTGCCATGAATAGAAAGTCTGCTGCTGCTGCTGCTGCTGCTGCGTCGCTTCAGTCGTGTCCGACTCTGTGCGACCCCAGAGACGGCGGCCCTCCAGGCCCCCCCGTCCCTGGGATTCTCCAGGCAAGAACACTGGAGTGCTTTGCCATTTCCTTCTCAAATACATGAAAGTGAAAAGTGAAAGTGAAGTCGCTCAGTCGTGTCCGACTCTTAGCGACCCCATGGACTGCAGCCTACCAGGCCGCTCCATCCATGGGATTTTCCAGGCAAGAGTACTGGAGTGGGGTGACATTGCGTTCTCTGATAGAAAGTCTACTAACTGTTAAATAGTTTACTTTAAATAAGTGATGTGAGCATACTTTAAATAAATGATGTGTAAGTAAACTCCAATACAAGAGATGAGAACATTCTCTGTAATCTGGAAACCACACTCCCTGGCCTACAGGGCCTGAACTTGGAACTGCTACTCCAAGCCTCAAGAACATTCCAAGTGCTGTCTAATATGACTGTGGCCAAAACATCAAAGAAGGAAAGATTTGTTGGGAAAACCTTTCAGCTTCTTCCCTGGTATACTAGGGTTTTACAGAAACACAATATAATCCCTACACTTCCAAGGACACTGGGACAAACGGTTCCAATAATTAAGCTACAAAATGGTAACCATAATCACTTGGGATTCTGTAAGCCTGACACTGGAAGAGATTGTGCCGCCAGAAAGCATCATGATGCCGAATGTTAGAGCTCCTAACTTCTGTGGCAGCTATATTTGTTCATGTACAATTAGGGCTGTGCAAGTTGGTATGTGTTGGTATCATAAAATGGAGGATCAACATTGCCATACAAGCCTATTCAGATATCTGACAAAAGCCAGGATAGGTGGCTGATGGAAGAAAGCACACTCCTTCTACTACAGTCTCTGTACAGCTTTTCAACCTCGTGCTTTTCTTCTCTTTTTTTGGAATGCACACAAGAAATGAGGTGAAACTGCATACTGATCTAGCTGCAAGGAAGCTGAGGACAGGGAGAATTCACTCACACAGAAACCCGTGGGTGTCCTTTTACAACATGCTGCCAAATAGTGTGTGGAAAGCTACCAGAGTTCAGCATCTGAATGTTCACTTGCTCTTATTTATATAAAACTCTCCTTCTTGCATTCATATCAGTAAATGCAGCTTGGACTTCTTCTTAAAGAATTTTAAGCTAATAATAAATGACCTTGGGACCATTAAAAAATTCTCAGAAATCTTTATACCTATCTTTAAATATTGGCACTCTGGTATTCAAATATGTAGTGCCAGACTTTTCCTCTTATCATAAATTTTCATTTACAAGGCCATGGCAACAATCCTAATTAAGATTAATTACTTCAGTACATTCCATAAAATCTGCCCAGCTTCCTTCTGATGGTGAAGGCTACCACATATAGAAATGGAACTGAAAATGTATCATGTCCTTAAGATGTCTCTTTTCTAGCTGCTTGGTACTAGAAACAGATTTGCAAAAACAATTTAGTCAAAGAAAATATTGATTGGCTCAGCATTCACTACAAATATAACTGCAAAAGCAGAAGATAACCTCTTAGATCAGAATTCTAATAATCAGAAAAGGTTGGGGATTGTGAGAGGGCAACAGCAGGCAGGGGATTGCAATCACATGTACATGTTTCCTTCTAAAAAACACACAACATCATTGAGATGGGCAAAAAGTTTGGCTCCCCCATCTCACAATAAACATGTTTGAGATTCCCCTAAAGTTCATCCATCAAGTCCAGGTTAAGAAGCTCTGCTCTGTTGGAATTTAGAAGACATACATAATGATTTCTCTTCTCCCAGATTAAAAAGTTTAAACATTCACAAGAGTTCAGTTTATATTATGGATTTGTCTTGCTACTAATCTGTATGTACAACATTTCTGCTCCCCAAAAACACATTAGCTTTTCTCCTCAAACTACTTTCACTGATTAGTTTTTAATATTCATGATCATCATCTACCCAATCATGTCCCCAGTGTTCTAACTATCTGGCAAAATTAAGTTTTACACTTTCATCTTACTCTTCATTAGTCCTTCAAATGATTTTAAGAGACAGAAAACCCAATGTTCAACAAAGTTATCCATTAAAGAATTACTTACAATAGCAAAAACAAAACAAAACCAAATAACAAGAATCAAAAAAGTAAAAATGGATACAACCTAAAATTCTAAAAGAGGAATGGATAAGGAAAATGATGTAATATAGTCATTGACATTAATGTATTCTACATGAAGCACTGTGAAATGAAAAAAAGGGTGACATCACTCTCAAGGATGGTCCTAAGAAAGTGTCATTTTCAACAGTCTTTTCAGTGAAAGCAAAGTTGCCATGCAACATCATCAGGGCAGAAATCAAGAGAACCCTTAGAGGTGTTTCATCACCCTTAAGAGATGGTTCATTCTGGTCTCATGGCATCCTCAGCCATTCATCCAACTTCTTAGAGATCCTGCACTTCTGAAACATGGCAAACCTACCACTGCCATTGAGTAACAGTTATTCAGTGGTGGCTAAATGACAGAGGAGTAGAACACGTAGGGTAAAACCTGAGAGTTTTATTTACTGCACTGTTTCTAGCTTTGGGCTGCCCTGGTGGCTTAGCTGGTAAAGAATCTGCTTGCAATGTGGGAGACCTGGGTTCAACCACTGGGTTGGGAAGATCCCCTGGAGAAGGGAATGGCTACCCACTCCAGTATTCTGGTCTGGAGAATTTCATGGACTGTATAGTCCATGGGGTAACAAAGAGTCGGACACAGCTGAGCGACTTTCATTTTCATGCTTCTGCTCAATAATTGTAGGAACAAGTAAGGTCAAACTAGGAGCTTCTTAAATACTGTATTTCTTAAAATATGTCTTCCCTTTCCCAACTCTAATCCAAGAAAATAATACCTTCCCTTCCTCAGTGGGTAGCAACCTTTCCCTTAAGAGTCTGAAGACAAAAAAATACTGCCTTCTCACCCGCTACACCCTGCTTACTCCCTGCCTCCCTGCTATCCCAACAATCTGCCTTGGAAGTTTCTCCATTTATGCTTTACATCACAACAGGATATGTTTTTGTTTCAGGGCAGTGGCAAAAGGGAGAAAGACAAAAGGAATAAAATTTAAAGAAAGTCAAGTAAATTAACTCATCATTCATAACTCACTAAGTTATGATAAAAGCTCTATGAAATCTGATAGGTCATGAACTTGGTATTTCACAAAGAAGAGATGATTGAGATTTTCTCTTGAAAGTTGCTAGGCATATTGGAATCAGGGATATACCTCCTGAAGTTAAAAAGAATAAAAGGAAAGAATGGCAGTCACATAATAAAGTCATTAATAATATCATTAAGCTGAGCCAACTTCTTTCCATATCTACCACCCACATCTAGATTCACCAGTGAATAGTGGTTCAAGTAAGTGAAAACTATAGCCAATCCTATTTAACAATCACCTAGACTCTGAGTAAGAAAAAAATCCCTTCAAAAATCATCCCCTATATTTAGCACTTATGATTCCACCAATTTATATAAAATTCATAATGTGCAACACCCAGCCCCAACTAAAACCAGTTTAGAAAGGAAAATGCTTTCTGGGAATTTTCCTTCTCCCTAAATTTATCTTTGATGTATACATATTTCTTTTCCTGGTAAAAAAGTCTCCCACATATAAAGAAAGCTGACTGTAAAGTCTTAGAAGGGTATTTGCTGGGCAAAATTTATTCAAGAGTTATCACAGAACAACACTAAGAGAAACCATACAGATTAAAGTAGTGCATCTCCTTCAAGTAAGAGATAACTTTTAAAGATGGGCAAGTTCACTCAGAAACAGAAAACCAGCATAAAACAGATTTTTAAAACAAAACAAAACCCCCAACAAATGAAAAAAAAAAAAAAAAGACAAAAATCCTTGATCAGCCTTTTGATTTAGAGCTGTGTCAGACTAAGCAAAAAGAATAGCTAATTATATTACATGTGAAAATTTACCTTGTACAAGAAAAGGTATCAATCCATACAAAGGTTTTTATGTCTAAATTATGCCAACAGTCTCACTACAAATTACACATGTGAGAGATCTTAGACCACCTAAAATAATCTACCAAATACCCTGCCACATAACAATATAAAGCAATCTGCCTTAGCCAGAGACTGTGGTCTGTGAAGAAAACATTGACACAGTGCAGTCTAATCACAAATTTTTTCACTTTCCCTTTTTTGTTGGAAAAACATTAAAATTATAAATATTAAAAACTTAATTTGACTGGATAATGAATATCTGGAACATCCAGCTGCTTCTTTTCCTTAGTATTCAATACTTTACAAATTTTCATATCATTAGCAATCCACATGAAGATGGCCATAAACCAAACATGATGAATGCTAAAAAGATATATAAAAATTAATCTTACATTACATGTTCAGAACCAAATTTCTCTCAGCTTGTGAGGCACAGCTAAAAGGAACACATTTATTAACAGAAGAATTTAACTGGAATACGGTTAAAGTTACTTGTCTCACTTCAAAGGCCATTCAGTTCAGTCGCTCAGTCCTGTCCAGCTCTTTGCGACCCCATGGACTGCAGCACGCCAGGCCTCCCTGTCCATCACCAATTCCTGGAGTTTACCCAAACTCATGTCCATTAAGTCAGTGATGCCATCCAACCATCTCACCCTCTGTCGTTCCCTTCTCCTCTCGCTCTCAATCTTACCCCGCATCAGGGTCTTTTCAAAAGAGTCAGCTCTTTGTATCAGGTGGCCAAAGTACTGGAGTTTCAGTTTCAACATCAGTCCTTCCAATGAACACCTACGACTGATCTTCTTTAGGATGGACTGGTTGGATCTCCTTGCAGTCCAAGAGACTCTCAAGAGTCTTCTCCAACACCACAGTTCAAAAGTATTAATTCTTCTGTGCTCAGCTTTCTTTATAAGGCAATTTACCCTTCTCCCTGCTCTCTTATAACAAACTCAATTCAGGTTTAGCTGAGCCATCACGCCCTTCAGGAAGCTATTTCTAGTTTGCCAAGCCCAAGACTTAGGCACATCATTTTCAGGCTTACCTACTCCTCTCCCCATCACCTCTGCCAGTGCACAAATCACAGTACTTAACCAACATGCTGGTTTGTAATTGCTTGTTTATCCATCTGTAACCTTCACTAAACTAAAAGCTCTGTCAAAGCTCGGAAGGTATTTTTCTTGCTTAATGTTTTATCCTCTGTACCTGCACTATGCCTGGCACAGGATAGGTACAAAAAAAATTCTCAGTTGAAAGAACGGATGGAGGAAATGTGACAAGAAGCCAGAGATTACAGATCAAGAAGATATTTTTAACTCTTAAGCAATCAGGATGTGATTTAAATAAAGCAAAAAGTTCTTTCTGCAGCTCTTAGCATCACATATAGAAGCTTGTCAAAATGTTTATTATGAAAGCAGTATAACTCTACTCTATGAACTATTTTGAAGATAAAAAAATGAAAAATCATTTATAAGTATAAAGATAATTGCATGCAATATTTGAGGTCTTATGTCCTCAAAAAGTATAAAAAATCTGTATCAAAACTCACTGGAGAATTGAAAGAGACACATGTACCCCAATGTTCATTGCAGCACTGTTTATAATAGCCAGGACATGGAAGCAACCTAGATGTCCATCAGCAGATGAATGGATAAGAAAGCTGTGGTACATATACACAATGGAGTATTACTCAGGCATTAAAAAGAATACATTTGAGTCAGTTCTAATGAGGTGGATGAAACTGGAGCCTATTATACAGAGTGAAGTAAGCCAGAAAGAAAAACACCAATACAGTATACTAACGCGTATATATGGAACTTAGAAAGATGGTAATGACAACCCTGTATGCAAGACAGCAAAAGAGACACAGATGTACAGAACAGTCTTTTGGACTCTAGGTGGCGGGGGGGGGGGGGATGATTTGGGAGAATGGCATTGAAGCATGTATAATATTATATAAGAAACGAATCGCCAGTCCAGGTTTGATGCAGGATACAGGAAGCTTGGGGCTGGTGCACTGGGATGACCCAGAGGGATGGTATGGGGAGGGAGGTGGGAGGGGGTTCAGGATGGGGAACACGTGTACACCCGTGGTGGATGCATGTTGATGTATGGCAAAACTAATAAAATATTGTAAAGTAAAAAAACAAAAACAAAAACAAAACTCACTGGAGGTAAGAATACATGATTCCATGTAATTCCCAAAAGACCAATGAATTCTCTGATGTCACAAAGTCCACAGCAACAAAGAGCCAGGTTTTCTACCAAATTGTTCTATTTTTAATAACAGTAACAACAAGAAATCCTAACATTTTATACTAATTCTACCTATGCTAATTCTATAGAAGGAATCAGAAATGAAAGCCACCAAGTAAAACACAGCCTGGACCAATTGTAAGATGGAAGAAGAAGATAAGAAAAGAAATCAGAGATCATCAAAGCAAGCTCTCTCTTCCTTACTTAGTTTTAAAAACAGCACACAAAAGTTCAGAGCTGCCAATGGAGTTTAGGCATCTGCTACTGACTAGCCAGCTGACATTCTTCTATATGATGGGTAGATTACCCACTCCCTATATTTCATAGCTCTGTTTCTGTGGATAAATGGAGCTATTAACAGCAGCATTTATTTTTAAAATCCCTCAAAAGGAACTAAGGGTCATATAATTGACCATACTATAAGCAAGACATCTTTTTGTCATGCGAATTTAAAGGAGTTGATTCATATATCAGAATCTCTTTTGAATTTCAGTGATAGAAATGACAATTCTGATAATTCTAGAGAGGGTTAAGGAGGGTTTAAATTCTACTGTGGCTAAATACCAAGCTGAGAAGGACAGATGTACAGACTCTTTAAAATTCTATCAGATCTTCCTGAAGAGGAATTATTGATCCCAAGGTCAGTTGTCCTCCACTAAATCGGCTCTCCTTTGCCTGTTTCCTACAAGTGTCTTTCCAAGTAGAGAGACCAAATCGTTACTTGAGCTGAATATCTATGGGTGTCACCAAAGTGAAGGTAAAAGAAATACACAAAGGGAACTTTCAAAGAAATTAGCTTGTACTATTTAGTTTGGGACTAAAAGCCACTTTCTAACTGTTATATCCAGCCCCATACAAACTCGTATCTGAAAATGATAATTAATATCCAGAGAACAGTGGCAGTGAGGGTGACCAAGAGGCGGGAACACTAGCTGTTGCTGCAATTATTGAGTAGAAGCTAGAAACTGTGAACCAAATAAACCCGGTGAACAAGCCAGGAGGATCGTCTAAAGCTAATGTCACAAAATCTTAGCATTTAGTCATGTTCATGAGAGGCAAAGAAACCAAGATATAGCAAAACTGAACAATACAGGGAGATTGTATTGGTGCTATCATTACGCACAGCAGAAGCAATTACTACTGTCAAAATTCTAGTGCAGTGTGAATTTACTTGTGAATACCTTCTCTTATTTAAAACAATGTGGTTTTAGTTTACATGTATCTTTATTCATTGCCACTAAAGTAATTTCAAGAGAGAAGAGAAAATGAGAGTGTAAGTTTCCCATGCAGACTATTACTTGCAAATTACCCTAAACCTTGCCCTCTAGACCAGGAATGGAAAACAGGTTTTATCTTGTATACTGATCCCAAATGATTGATGGCCCTGTCTGAGAAGGACTGCTAGGGCTAAATGGACAGAATACAAAGCCCACCTTGGATGAGGGACTGGGCAATTAAGGCACTAGTGATACGTTCTGCCATCCTGGGGTTTAGTCCAGTGGTTGTCCAACTGTGACAGAATTTCCTCCCCAAAGGATATCTGGCAATGTCTGAGAATAATCCTTATCTCAACTGAGGAGGTGCTAGTGGTAGAGGATGATGCTAAACAGTCTACAGCCACCCGAAACCCCTCAAAACAAAGACTCATCTGGGCCACAATGTCAGCAGTGCTGAGGCTGGGAAACCATGGTCCAGTCAATCTATCCTATTAGTCCATGGATCAGATCTTCAGTCAAATAACATTACATTTGTCTCGATATAGTTTTCCTGAGCTATCTCTCCTAATGCCTGAGTAATTCTATATAAGCTGATTGGAGTCTTAGAACCAAGGAATCAATTTGATTCAGGCAGATTACACTGATCTGTCCTTAACTTGTACTGTGATCACAGACAAATTATTTTATCCTTTGAAAGCTCGTTTTTTTCATCTGAGAGGAGGCGGTTGGACTAGACAATTACTGTGCTCATACAAAAGATGAAACTTCTAGGAAGCCCCTAAATGCACTAATGGAATAAAGGCTTTATTGATATTCTTTTCAACAAAAGATAATTTCTCTTTGGCCTAAAACCAAAGTTTTTCAATTCCTTTCAATCTCTGCTAGTGTAGTTTCCAGTTATGCCTGCACTTAAAACTATTTTAATTTTTACATAATGCTTAAATATTTCCGATCTGGGGCTTTCCTGGTGGTGCAGTGGTAAAGAATCCACCTGCCGATGCAGGAGACATGAGTTTGATCCCTGATCCAAGACAATCCTACACACCATGAACCAGCTAAACCTGTGTACCACAACTGGTTCTCTAAAGCCCAGGAGCCACACTGTTGAATCCTGTGCACCCTAGAGCCTGTGCTCCACAGCAACAGAAGCCACCGCAGTGAGAAACCCGTCCACTGCAACAAAGAGTAGTGAAGACTGAGCACAGCCAAAACTAAACACATGAAATAACAAAAAAAATATTTCCCATCTAAACCCTTGCCACTGAATTAGATGCTTTGGCATCTCTCAAGGTATTCCTACTGTCTTGTCCATCACCACTACACTATCTGAACCTGGCTTCTTCCAGTTCTCCAACAACATATTCCATCATTTCTTGTCTCATTTAAGCTATTAGGATCAGTTGTATAGTTGCTTACCATTATACTTCTCTTTTACTCTATAAATCTCCTTCCTCAATTAATTAATCAATGCAACTATTTCACGGCCTTTCTCTGTGCCTATTACATTAATGTTGGAGAGATGAGTAGAGACTGGAGCTGAATGTGTTGATATAAAAAGAGTTTCTGGCTACAAAGCATTTACAGGCTAATTAAAAGGATGAAACGTGAAACTATTAGAGAAGAAGTCATATTAACTAGGAGGTAGCAGAGAAATGTCACTAAGAAGGTAAGAAATGCCAAAAGAATGAAACGAAATGTCTGCTGTCTGAAGATTAAGGACAACTCAGAAGTTACCAAAAATGTTAGAAAAAAAATCCTTACAAATCAGATACAGAAGGACTGCTGTCATCTTACCAATGACTTCAAAAGTTGGCCCTATGTTTTCAAGTTATGTTAGAGAGATATGGAAAACATGGCCAAATAACAAACTGTAAGAACCAATTAAATTTCCCTTCAGAGAGAAAAATTACACAGAGCATTTGGAAGTTACTGATATAAAGTCATGTGTGTTAAAACCCCACCTATCGAAATGGAGATCCCAGAAATCACTCTGAAAGAAGGGCTTTAAATAAGAATAAAAAGGGCAACAAATTTAACCATACTGATAGCTCATCAAGGTCTGGACATGTGCACCAAGAAACTCTGAAGCAGGTATTTACTCTTAGAGGTCAATTTCTAAAGATTAACATTATGCTCTGGACCTAAATTATTTAACCCTTATCATTTACATATTTTTTCTAAATCCTAACAAACTGTTTTCACCTGTGATGCTTCTTGGGTTAGGAGCGCTACTATATCCATAACCGAGTTGTCCAACAGTAAAAATCTCAAGTTTCTGGCATCACATGGGAAGACTGCATTTTGGATGGGTCATTTTCACTATTATAAAATAATTCTATGTCTAGATGAGCACAGATTAAAATAAAGAGTAAATGAAATGATCTCGCCGTATCATTTCTCTAAGGGGATAATCTTTTTTGAGACCTCTTCATAATGCTTAAAGCCAGATTATATAGCTCTCTGGGGCCTATTTTTTTCAACTTCAAACTTTTCAGACTAGCACTTGAGGGGTTCCAACCAGTCTCCTCTCCCCTTCAATCACATTAACTTCATCCAGCATTAGTATCCTCCTTGTGCCTAAATAGGCTCATTGATTTAGAATGTCCATGCAGCTCAATTTTCTCAACTTCTAAATCAACAGAATTTCAATATAACCTAATACATCGTACTCTGAAAACAAGTGCTGAGCAGGTCATTCAATTCATTACATTTCTGCTTTTGGCATGGCAACAAATAAGTCCACATTTGAGAGAGGGCTGTTTACATATGAGTTGTCCATTATTTTATGTGTTTCTTACTTTTATATCAAAGAATGTGATTTAAAAATTCAGAGATAATTTTTAACAATAATCTCATCAGTAAATCAAAATAAAATCTTATCTCTGTTTGCAATAAATATATCCTAGTGGATCAAATACTTAAGCATAAAGATTCAAAAAGAGAGAGAAGAAAAGAATAGACCAAGAAAAAGATACAACTCTTTATCACCCATATATCTGTTAAACAGGTATGAACAGTAGAAGGGCCTCTAAAACAATGAGAAGAGCATGAGATATTTGTCTCCATACATCTTTTGAATTTATTAAAAGGAGAAGATTCCTAGTCTTAATGTTACCAACAGTAAAAACATACCTGATTTTATTTTCCATATCTTCACTATCTGACTCTTCAGAGCTTCTGTACTTATCTGGATCTGGAAGTGTGCTTGGATCAAATCCATCATCATCATCATCATCGCTCCAATCCAGAAAGGCTTCCTCTTCATCTCTAGCCTAAGAAAACACAAGGAAAACTGTGGTTTAAGAAAACAGCTGATAAATAAATAATAAATAAGTTTCTAGCCCCCCAAATAAATACTGCTAATTGAGATCCTCAAATTAGAAGTCTTCTATTCTGGTGAAGGCCTCTATGTGACTTTCAGAACCATAATCATCTGCACTGAGGGAAAAAAACCACATCATTTCAAAAGTAAAACAAAATATAATTCAAAAAGTAAATCATTATTAAGTCCCTTATATGCAATATAGGAAAAATTTGACAGTTTAATTACTTCCAAGTTACTCAACTATCAAGGAAATAAAAGTATAAAATAAATCTGTTTTAGTGCTCCTGTTCACTATGCAAATTTCAAGGCTACCAAAAATATTAGGTAAAGATATAAAAAGCCAAATGAGAGCATACAGGAACATTTGCCTGATAATTTTATAACCACAATAAGCCTTAAAATGACAATCAAATCTTTACAAGCTCATTAATAGTAAGGGACCTTCTAAATTCAAAGTAAGTATACAAAGTCACTAAGAACGATGAAAAAAAAATAGGATGAATACCAAGATACAGAAAGTTGAAACTATCCAGTTTCATAGTTTCATGTAAGTAGGTAGGTAGGCAGGCTTTTTTTACTTTGTTCTGCAATGGTTTATTTTTGTCAAAGACCAAAGTAATGCAAAATTAAAATAAATTTACTACACATTTTATGTAATGAACATCCCTTATAACAAATTTATCTTTGGCAAATTGGTTTTGTCACCTGGTAGATAAGAAATACAAACTAACATTGTCACATGCATTTATCAGATTATAAGCAGTAAGCAGGACTAAATAACAATTCTGGATGAATCTCTCTTACTGGGTACACTTTATAAATTTTCTTTACACCATATGATTCAATGATTCTTTGATTTCAAATGTTTACTGTTCTTTCTCAGAAACTGAATAACGACTCAGAATATCACGGCTATTGACTGTGTAGGCCTCTACTGAAGCCTGAAGTCTGCTAACACTTTTTGAACAGCTTTCCCTTGATAACCTCTAAACATAACAAAAGGAGGTAGAAGTAAAGAAAATAAGGATTAGTCACACTGTAAAAGTCCCTTATTGCTTTCCTGGTAAAATTCCCTGCTAAAAATAAAGGGTCTGGAAACAAGTATCAGAAGGGAAAAAGAAAAGGCTGCCCTTAGAGGCAGTAAGCAGCACACTCAATAACATATTACTATATGGTCCACTTGAAATAATCAAGGATATCAACAAAAACTGAATGTCATCATGTACTGAAGAACACTAATCTCCCAAGTTACAAGATATTCCAATTTTCCAGTCTGATGCTCTCAAAGGAATCTGCTATCTAAAAGGTGCAGACAGAGAATTACCAAAGTATTGTGTTGGCCAAAAAATTGGTTTGGGTTTTCTGAACAAACTATTTGGTCAACCCAATAAATCTTAAGCTTTTTTGGTCCAAAGAGCTTGTGTTAACGTGGATTATATCTAATATCATTTACTATATTAGAAGTTTACACTCAGAATTTTAAAAAATTCATTAATTTAAAAGCAATAATAACAATCTCTGTATCACTATATATTAACATGTTAACATAGTGTTTTATGAAAATAGCTACAAATTCCAAAACAAAAGAACTATGTTTTACATTTTAAACAAATCTCTTAATGTCTGGCTCAGAAGAAGGTATTTGGATTCTTATATCTGCTTTTGTATTCAATATGTTGTTTTGGTTGAAATATATGCAGAAAATTCCAGTCTCTCAGAGATGGGAAAGGGAAAAGTCATTTAGTAGCCTTTTAAGATAGGTGTAGTTCTTTCTTCTCCTTTGATATTATACAATAAGTATCGATGAATGTCAGTTTCTTAAAAAGTCGTTCCAATGCGGAATCTGAAGCCATTATTAAGACACTTTCTACATCCTCTTACATTAAAATCCATAGGTCTACTTTGCACTTTGAATGAATCTTTTTTTAATCAGTGAATGATTTCATAACACTGTGCATTGGTCATTTGGAAAATAATGATTCACTAAAATATCCATGTCTTCCTTATGTGGTTCTTCAAACGTTAACACATTTCAAGTATACAATATTTTTTAAAATCATATGTCTTAATATTAATCAGTATCATTTAAAAATGTCTTTCAAAGTATTGGAAAGCTATTAGTGGATATAAGTTTTCCAAAATTCTCATTTTTTCCTAGTGGCATTGTAGAGAATCTGCCTGCCAATGCAGGGAGATGCAGGAGACAGAGGTTCGATCCCTGGGTTGGGAAGATTCCCTGGAGTAGGAAATGTCAACCCACTCCAGTATTCTTGTCTGGAAAATTCCATGGATAGAGGAGCCTAGCAGGCTACAGTCCATGGGATCACAAAGAGTTGGACATGACCGAGCACACAGCATAATTTTTTTCTTAAATGTTTGGGACTTTTCATTAGCAAGAAATAATTTCAGTTTTTTTTTTCCCTTGACATGTAAGCAACAAATGTTGTTTTCCTCTGGCTGCTTTCAAAATTTTCTCTTTATCATAAAGCAGTTAGACTATGATGTGTCTAAGAAAGGTTTTCCTTTATATTCATCTTTCTTCAGGTTCTACAATCCTCTTAGATTCATCAGTGCTTTACACTAAATTTGGGAAGCTTTGGCTATTATTTCTTCAAATATTTTTATGCCTCTTTCTCACCATTCCTTCCATGATTGCAAAAAACTGCATATTAGACTACTTCACAGTTCTCTTAGTTTTGCTCATTTTTCTTCAGTCTTTTTTCTTTCTGTTCTTTGCAAAGGGTCATTTCTATTGAGGCACCAGGTCTGCTGCTGTTGTTTTTTTTTTTTTTTTCCCCTGACAATTTCAACCATTTTTCAGACCACCCAGCAAAAACTTTACAGTAATTGTGCTTTCAGGTCTAAGACTACGTTTCTTTTTGTTTTGATTATATTTGTTTCCATCATTTCCATGGGTTATATTCTTGCTCTGGGGAGGCTACCTACCTGTTTATTCACATACCTATATTTTCTTTTAATTCTTCAAACATGTTTTCTCTTAATCCTTTTACCATTTAAAACAGCTGCACTGAAATCTTTGATACATTCAAATCTGGGCTAACAAGAGTTTCTATTGACTATTTTTTCTTGGCCATGGGTCACAATTTTCTGCTTAATTACATGTTTTATATTTTTGTAGAAAACTAGACACTGTAGATAATGTATTATAGAAACACTGAATTCTCTTAGGTTTTTCTGAGGATTATTAGATTTCCATTCTAATAGAGAATTACCTTGCCTGGATTCAAACCGCAAATGCTCTCTAACCCACAGTACTCAGCTATTATTAGGTATTTTAATACCTAAAATCACTGAATATGCTTCTTTAAAATTTACTATAAAGTGGCCTTCATAAGTATAATATAGGGGGAGGAGCCAAGATGGCGGAGGAGTAGGACGGGGAGAACACTTTCTCCCCCACAAATTCATCAAAAGAGCATTTAAACGTCGAGTAAATTCCACAAAACAACTTCTGAATGCCGGCAAAGGACATCAGGCACCCAGAAAAGCAACCCAACTCTTCAAAAGGAGGTAGGAAAAAATATTAAAAACAAAAAAAAAAGAGACAAAAGAGGGAGGGACGGAGTTCCGTCCCGAGAAGGGAATCTTAAAAAGAGAGAAGTTTCCAAACATCAGGAAACCTTCTCACTGCCGAATCTGTGCCGAGCTTTGGAAGCACAGAGGGCAACATAACAGGGAGAAAAAAATAAATAAACAATTTAAAACTCGCAGATTGCGAGCCCTACGGTAACTCCCCCAGCAGAGAAGCAGCGCAGACGCCTGCATCCGCCATTAGCGAATCGGGGCTGGGCAGGGAGGCGCGGCGTGGGCTGCATCGCTGAGAGTAAGAATCTGGCCTGAATACCCTGAGCGCTATCTGAGCGAAATAATTTGGGCTAGCAAACCAGACTGTGGGATACCTACCACGCGAAAAGCCAGCCCTAACCTAAGACCGCCAGGCCCGCGCACGGAACAAAGGACTGAACAGAGATAGCCGGCTGCAGATCTTCCCCTCCGGTGACAGGCAGCCAGAGCCGGAAGGGGGCAATCGCAGCCCCAGAGAGACATTATCTATAAAATTGTAAGCAGGCTTCTTTGCTAACTAAAACTTCTTGGGGGTCTGGACGGTCAACATCTGCCTGAGAAGGTGCGCCGGTTTTACATCCAGATAACCGAGTGGCGGGGAGGCGATAAGTCGCAGCATTGGCGCTCGCCTGGGAAGAGCAAATTGGCGCTCGGACCTGGGAAGAGTACAGGGCGCAGGCCCGGCTGAGTCTGCGCCTCTGAGGACTACCCGAGTGCCTGAACCTGGGCGGCTTGGACCTGGGAGGTGCATGCAGCCCAGGGCCAGCCTCGGATTGTTCCCGGCGGAACAACCTGGAGTCCGGGCAGTGTGGACAGGGGGCTGCACTCGCCGTGAGCGGGGGCAGACCCAGGGTGGCTGAGGCACTGCGAGCCCACGCCAGTGTTGTTTGTTTGCACCCTCCCTCCCTCCCCACAGCGCGACTGAACAAGTAAGCCTTAAAAAAAAAAAAAAAAAAGTGTCCTCCACCGTGCCCTTTGAGTCAGGGCGGAAACCAGATACTGAAGAGACTAGCAAACAGAAGAAGATATAACAGAGGGAAACGCCTTGGAAGCTACAGGCAATAGATCAAAACCCTGTGGTTACTACGGACTACATAGGAAGGGGCCTATAGATCTTGAGAAATATAAATCTGACCAAGGAACTAGCCAAAAATGAACTGAACCCACAACACCCACAAAAAAAGAAACAAAAAAGTCCTAGATATATTTTTATTATTTTTACGATCATTCTTTCTTTTTTTTTTTTTTTAATTAAAAAAAAAAATTTTAAGTCCTCTATTGTTCCTTTAATTTTCACTTTTATAACCTATTACTTTGCAAAAAAAAAAAAAAAAAGACCCTATTTTTTTCTTCTTCAGCAAACTTCATATATATATATTTTATAATTTTTTGACCTTGTTGTTTTTTTTTGTTGTTGTTGTTGGTTTTTGTTTTTTTCTTCTTTTCTTTAACATTGTATTTTTGAAATTCCAAACTCTACTCTAGATTTTTAATTTTCGCTTTTTGGTATATGTTATCAATTTTGTACCTATAGTTTTTTTTATATAATTTCTGTGATTTTTTTTTTTTCTTCTTCTTCTCTGTTTCTTTCTCTTCTTCTTTTATATAACATTGTATATCTGAAATTCCAAACTTTACTCTAGATTTTCAATTTATGCTTTTTGGTATTTGATATCAATTTTGTACCTGTATTTTCTTTATAATTTTTGTGACATTGTTCGTATGTGTTTGTTTGTTTTCTCTCTTTATTTTTCTTTTTTTTTTTTTTTTTTTTAACATTGTATTTTTGAAATTCCAAACTATACTCTAGATTTTTAATTTTCGCTATCTGGTATTAGTTATCAATTTTGTACCTGTACTTTCTTTATAATTTTCGCGACCTTGTTTGTTTTTGTTTGTTCGTTCTTTCTCTCTTTCTTTTCCTTCTTCTTTTCTTTAACATCGTATTTTTGAAATTCCAAACTATACTCTAGATTTTTAATTTTTGCTTTTATGTATTTGTTACCAATTTTGTACCTTTAAGGACCCAATCTTCAGGACCCATTTTTCACTAGGGAGTGAGATTACTGGCTTGACTGCTCTCTCTCCCTTTGGACCCTCCTTTTTCTCCACCAGGTCGCCTGTGTCTCCTCCCTAACCCCTCTCTACTCTACCCAACTCTGTGAATTTCTGTGTGTTCCAGACGGTGGAGAACACTTAGGGAACTGATTACTGGCTGGATCTGTCTCCCTCCTTTTCATTCCCCCCTTTTATCCTTCTGGCCACCTCTGTTACCTTCCTCCTTCTTCTCTTCTCTGTATAACCCCGTGAACATCTCTGAGTGGTCCAGTTGTGGAGTGCACATAAGGAAGTGACTACTGGCTAGCCCACTCTCTCCACTATTGATTCACCTCATCTTATTTGGGTCACCTCTAACTCCCTCCTCCCTCTTCTCTTCTCCATGTAACCCTGTGAACCTCTCTGAGTGACCCTCACTGTAGAGAAACTTTTCATCTTTAATGCAGATGTTTTATCAATGGTGCTGTATAGAAGGAGAAG
Organism: Bos javanicus; assembly: GCF_032452875.1. Classification (NCBI taxonomy): domain Eukaryota; kingdom Metazoa; phylum Chordata; class Mammalia; order Artiodactyla; family Bovidae; genus Bos; species Bos javanicus. The sequence continues at coordinate 18,655,305 of NC_083882.1, read as the reverse complement.
TTTTGAAACTACTGTAAAAATAAGACCGATAATCAGAAGCAGGAGACTTAAGTCCAAACCCTGACTCCAGGGAACTCCTGACTCCAAGGAATATTCATTGACAGGAGCTCATCAAATGCCTCCATACCGACACTGAAACCAAGCACCACACAAGGGCCAATAAGTTCCAGGGCAAGACATACCAAGCAAATTCTCCAGCAACAAAGGAACACAGTCCTGAGCTTCAAGATACAAGCTGCCCAAAGTCACCCCAAAACTATAGACATCTCATAACTCATTGCTGGACATTTCATTGCACTCCAGAGAGAAGAAATACAGCTCCACCCACCAGAACACCGACACAAGCTTCCCTAACCAGGAAACCTTGACAAGCCACCTGTACAAACCCACACACAGTGAGGAAACGCCATAATAAAGAGAACTCCACAAACTGCCAGAATACAGAAAGGACACCCCAAACTCAGCAATTTAAACAAGATGAAGAGACAGAGGAATACTCAGCAGATAAAGGAACAGGATAAATGCCCACCAAACCAAACAAAAGAGGAAGAGATAGGGAATCTACCTGATAAAGAATTCCGAATAATGATAGTGAAATTGATCCAAAATCTTGAAACTAAAATGGAATCACAGATAAATAGCCTGGAGACAAGGATTGAGAAGATGCAAGAAAGGTTTAACAAGGACCTAGAAGAAATAAAAAAGAGTCAATATATAATGAATAATGCAATAAGTGAAATTAAAAACACTCTGGAGGCAACAAATAGTAGAATAACAGAGGCAGAAGACAGGATTAGTGAATTAGAAGACAGAATGGTAGAAATAAATGAATCAGAGAGGATAAAAGAAAAACGAATTAAAAGAAATGAGGACAATCTCAGAGACCTCCAGGACAATATTAAACGCTACAACATTCGAATCATAGGGGTTCCAGAAGAAGAAGACAAAAAGAAAGACCATGAGAAAATACTTGAGGAGATAATAGTGGAAAACTTCCCTAAAATGGGGAAGGAAATAATCACCCAAGTCCAAGAAACCCAGAGAGTACCAAACAGGATAAACCCAAGGAGAAACACCCCAAGACACATATTAATCAAATTAACAAAGATCAAACACAAAGAACAAATATTAAAAGCAGCAAGGGAAAAACAACAAATAACACACAAGGGAATTCCCATAAGGATAACAGCTGATCTTTCAATAGAAACTCTTCAAGCCAGGAGGGAATGGCAAGACATACTTAAAATGATGAAAGAAAATAACCTACAGCCCAGATTATTGTACCCAGCAAGGATCTCATTCAAGTATGAAGGAGAAATCAAAAGCTTTTCAGACAAGCAAAAGCTGAGAGAATTCTGCACCACCAAACCAGCTCTCCAACAAATACTAAAGGATATTCTCTAGACAGGAAACACAAAAACGGTGTATAAACTCGAACCCAAAACAATAAAGTAAATGGCAACGGGAACATACTTATCAGTAATTACCTTAAATGTAAATGGGTTGAATGCCCCAACCAAAAGACAAAGACTGGCTGAATGGATACAAAAACAAGACCCCTACATATGTTGTCTACAAGAGACCCACCTCAAAACAGGGGACACATACAGACTGAAAGTGAAGGGCTGGAAAAAGATTTTCCATGCAAATAGGGACCAAAAGAAAGCAGGAGTAGCAATACTCATATCAGATAAAATAGACTTTAAAACAAAGGCGGTGAAAAGAGACAAAGAAGGTCACTACATAATGATCAAAGGATCAATCCAAGAAGAAGATATAACAATTATAAACATATATGCACCCAACACGGGAGCACCACAGTACGTAAGACAAATGCTAACAAGTATGAAAGGAGAAATTAACAATAACACAATAATAGTGGGAGACTTTAATACCCCACTTACACCTATGGATAGATCAACTAAACAGAAAATTAACAAGGAAACACAAACTTTAAACGATACAATAGACCAGTTAGACCTAATTGATATCTATAGGTCATTTCATCCCAAAACAATGAATTTCACCTTTTTCTCAAGCGCACATGGAACCTTCTCCAGGATAGATCACATCCTGGGCCATAAAGCTAGCCTTGGTAAATTCAAAAAAATAGAAATCATTCCAAGCATTTTTTCTGACCACAATGCAGTAAGATTAGATCTCAATTACAGGAGAAAAACTATTAAAAATTCCAACATATGGAGGCTGAACAACACGCTGCTGAATAACCAACAAATCACAGAAGAAATCAAAAAAGAAATCAAAATTTGCATAGAAACGAATGAAAATGAAAACACAACAACCCAAAACCTGTGGGACACGGTAAAAGCAGTCCTAAGGGGAAAGTTCATAGCAATACAGGCACACCTCAAGAAACAAGAAAAAAGTCAAATAAATAACCTAACTCTACACCTAAAGCAACTAGAAAAGGAAGAAATGAAGAACCCCAGGGTTAGTAGAAGGAAAGAAATCTTAAAAATTAGAGCAGAAATAAATGCAAAAGAAACAAAAGAGACCATAGCAAAAATCAACAAAACCAAAAGCTGGTTCTTTGAAAGGATAAATAAAATTGACAAACCATTAGCCAGACTCATCAAGAAACAAAGGGAGAAAAATCAAATCAACAAAATTAGAAACGAAAATGGAGAGATCACAACAGACAACACAGAAATACAAAGGATCATAAGAGACTACTATCAACAATTATATGCCAATAAAATGGACAACGTGGAAGAAATGGACAAATTCTTAGAAAAGTACAACTTTCCAAAACTGGACCAGGAAGAAATAGAAAATCTTAACAGACCCATCACAAGCATGGAAATTGAAACTGTAATCAAAAATCTTCCAGCAAACAAAAGCCCCGGTCCAGACGGCTTCACAGCTGAATTCTACCAAAAATTTAGAGAAGAGCTAACACCTATCCTGCTCAGACTCTTCCAGAAAATTGCAGAGGAAGGTAAACTTCCAAACTCATTCTATGAGGCCACCATCACCCTAATACCAAAACCTGACAAAGATCCCACAAAAAAAGAAAACTACAGGCCAATATCACTGATGAACATAGATGCAAAAATCCTTAACAAAATTCTAGCAATCAGAATCCAACAACACATTAAAAAGATCATACACCATGATCAAGTGGGCTTTATCCCAGGGATGCAAGGATTCTTCAATATCCGCAAATCAATCAATGTAATACACCACATTAACAAATTGAAAAATAAAAACCATATGATTATCTCAATAGATGCAGAGAAAGCCTTTGAAAAAATTCAACATCCATTTATGATAAAAACTCTCCAGAAAGCAGGAATAGAAGGAACATACCTCAACATAATAAAAGCTATATATGACAAACCCACTGCAAACATTATCCTCAATGGTGAAAAATTGAAAGCATTTCCTCTAAAGTCAGGAACAAGACAAGGGTGCCCACTTTCACCATTACTATTCAACATAGTTTTGGAAGTTTTGGCCACAGCAATCAGAGCAGAAAAAGAAATAAAAGGAATCCAAATTGGAAAAGAAGAAGTAAAACTCTCACTATTTGCAGATGACATGATCCTCTACATAGAAAACCCTAAAGAGTCCACCAGAAAATTACTAGAAATAATCAATGACTACAGTAAAGTTGCAGGATATAAAATCAACACACAGAAATCCCTTGCATTCCTATACACTAATAATGAGAAAACAGAAAGAGAAATTAAGGAAACAATTCCATTCACCATTGCAACGGAAAGAATAAAATACTTAGGAATATATCTACCTAAAGAAACTAAAGACCTATATATAGAAAACTATAAAACACTGGTGAAAGAAATCAAAGAGGACACTAATAGATGGAGAAATATACCATGTTCATGGATTGGAAGAATCAATATAGTGAAAATGAGTATACTACCCAAAGCAATTTATAGATTCAACGCAATCCCTATCAAGCTACCAACAGTATTCTTCACAGAGCTAGAACAAATAATTTCACAATTTGTATGGAAATACAAAAAACCTCGAATAGCCAAAGCGATCTTGAGTAAGAAGAATGGAACTGGAGGAATCAACTTACCTGACTTCAGGCTCTACTACAAAGCCACAGTTATCAAGACAGTATGGTACTGGCACAAAGACAGAAATATTGATCAATGGAATAAAATAGAAAGTCCAGAGATAAATCCACGCACATATGGACACCTTATCTTCGACAAAGGAGGCAAGAATATACAATGGATTAAAGACAATCTCTTTAACAAGTGGTGCTGGGAAATCTGGTCAACCACTTGTAAAAGAATGAAACTAGAACACTTTCTAACACCATACACAAAAATAAACTCAAAATGGATTAAAGATCTAAACGTAAGACCAGAAACTATAAAACTCCTAGAGGAGAACATAGGCAAAACACTCTCCGACATACATCACAGCAGGATCCTCTATGACCCACCTCCCAGAATATTGGAAATAAAAGCAAAAATAAACAAATGGGACCTAATTAACCTTAAAAGCTTCTGCACATCAAAGGAAACTATTAGCAAGGTGAAAAGACAGCCTTCAGAATGGGAGAAAATAATAGCAAATGAAGCAACCGACAAACAACTAATCTCAAAAATATACAAGCAACTCCTACAGCTCAACTCCAGAAAAATAAACGACCCAATCAAAAAATGGGCCAAAGAACTAAATAGACATTTCTCCAAAAAAGACATACAGATGGCTAACAAACACATGAAAAGATGCTCAACATCACTCATTATCAGAGAAATGCAAATCAAAACCACTATGAGGTACCATTTCACACCAGTCAGAATGGCTGCGATCCAAAAGTCTACAAATAATAAATGCTGGAGAGGGTGTGGAGAAAAGGGAACCCTCTTACACTGTTGGTGGGAATGCAAACTAGTACAGCCACTATGGAGAACAGTGTGGAGATTCCTTAAAAAACTGGAAATAGAACTGCCTTATGATCCAGCAACCCCACTGCTGGGCATACACACTGAGGAAACCAGAAGGGAAAGAGACACGTGTACCCCAATGTTCATCGCAGCACTGTTTATAATAGCCAAGACGTGGAAGCAACCTAGATGTCCATCAGCAGATGAATGGATAAAGAAAGCTGTGGTACATATACACAATGGAGTATTACTCAGCCATTAAAAAGAATACATTTGAATCAGTTCTAATGAGGTGGATGAAACTGGAGCCTATTATACAGAGTGAAGTAAGCCAGAAGGAAAAACATAAATACAGTATACTAACGCATATATATGGAATTTAGAAAGATGGTAACAATAACCCGGTGTACGAGACAGCAAAAGAGACACTGATGTATAGAACAGTCTTATGGACTCTGTGGGAGAGGGAGAGGGTGGGAAGATGTGGGAGAATGGCAATGAAACATGTAAAGTATCATGTAGGAAACGAGTTGCCAGTCCAGGTTCAATGCATGATGCTGGATGCTTGGGGCTGGTGCACTGGGACGGCCCAGAGGGATGGTATGGGGAGGGAGGAGGGAGGAGGGTTCGGGATGGGGAACACATGTATACCTGTGGCGGATTCATTTTGATATTTGGCAAAACTAATACAATTATGTAAAGTTTAAAAATAAAATAAAATTGGAAGAAAAAAAAAAAAAAAGAAGAGACTGAGCAGACATGCATGCAGGGGAGACCACGTGATGATGCTGGCAGAGAGTGACCATCTACAAGTCTAGGAGAGAGGACTTAGAAGAAACCAACCCTACTGATAACTTGACCTCAGACTTCAGCCTCCAAGACTATAAGAAAATAAATGTCTGTTGTTTAAGCCGCAAAAAAAAAAAAAAAAAAATAAGTATAATATAATAAGAAATAAACTCAATATTCCATTGTACATGTTTATCTATTTGATAAAAGGAAAATACTAATTCAAAATGATGAAAATTTATTTTTAAAGGGATAAAATATTATTAGGACTTGTATTACCATGACTCTCTTGAACTACCAACATTCAGGTCTTGCTATTTCCTGATCTATAAGAAGATCCACTGTTGATACTATACCATACTGTCTGTACTGCATTATACCCCTCAATTCATGACAATAACAAATAAATTTAAGTTGGCAATAATTCCTTTTAGAAACACAATTTCACCCTACTAGAAGTATAGAGATGATGGATAAAGACATATGCATATTGATCTTTTTTCTTTTAGTTCATTCATTGAAGGGTTAGAAATATGTAACTATAAAAATGTATAATACTTGTATTAACAGGTACAACATGCCTCTATTAATAAAGTGAAAAGTGAAAGTGAAGTCACTCAGTCATGTCCGACTCTTTGCGACCCCGTGGACTGTAGCCCACCAGGCTCCTCCGTCCATGGGATTCTCCAGGCAAGAATACTGGAGTGGGTTGCCATGTTTAAGCTATTAAAAATAAACAAAACCTATCATCTACAACAAACTGACAAAGCATAAATAAAAGCAATTAAGGAAAGAGGGTATTTCCATGATGAAAACACTCTAGAAAAAAGTACTGAGTGTCTTTCTGGCAAAATCTAGCTTAGAAGTATGCTCTTTTTAGTTATATAAAGTAGCAAAAAAATAACAATGGACACTGGACATTTTAGCTGCTCTGTCTTGCTCTATCCTTGTGATTCCATGAACCATTTAAAAGCTAATATATAAATATGGCTTTTATCTCTCTCTGGACTTTTTCATGAGAGACGGCACAGATACTATGACACATCTATCACCTTGCAGGTGACTGTGATGTATCAGTCTGTTAGACCATCACAGCTGGAAACTCATTGCTCTAAGTAAAAGGGAAGTATTTAAGTATCCTTAAATACTCAAATACAGGAGACTAAAATTTGTATCTTAAAGATGCTGCACTCTGGCAGCAATGGGAAGGGAGGTTGGAGTATATAAGATCTGAAAGTAGGATATCAGTTTAAAACTACAGATACAACAATCCAGGTAAGGCAAGGGATCCAATGAAGGAAGTGGCAGTGGAGATGGAGGTGGGCAATAGGTATGAGAGATGTTAAGAAGGGAGAATCAACTAGACTCTGTGGACCACATGGCTATATATATATACAGTACATTTCAGAGAATCAGACTGATTCAGAGAATCAAAAAAAAAAAAGTTCCTAAGCATAGTTGTACATGTTAAGTATGATCTAAGAAAGTTTAGTAAATATTATGAAGATGCTTTACCAAAAATGTCTTCCTTCAACAAGATTTTATTAAGGAGACACAGTACAGGTATACTGTTAGGTACTGGGGATGTAGCAGTGAATAAGACAAGGTCTCTGCCCTGATGATAAAAACAACTGTTCTAGGATAGTTATCCACACAAACACTAAACTGAAAGCCACATTCTTCTATTTCGGGGGAGCATCTAATCAACAATGAATTGACTCCACTAGTCCTGCTAAATGTTTAACAACTGGCAGAATGCAACCTGGATCTGGGCTGTCAACAAGCCTCTCTCTCTTCAGGTACTGCCAGGTTGGAAGTTGCAACAATTCCTCCCTTGCTGACTAATCATTCCCTTCTCCCTCCCAGCTCAAAATGAAACAAGAAGCCCTACAGTTACACCCACACCCCACACTCCTCTTTTAAGACTGAGAAATTAATGTAGTTCATACACACAAAAAGATCAGGGGCACCTCTATGAACTGACTGTTCCTGAAATAAGGACTCAATTATAAGTAGGGCAGATGAAAATATCCAAGAAAGAAATGTAATCCAACTAGCTTTTATTGCTTTCAGTTTTGATGAGAAGAAGAAATACAGATCAGAAGCCACATTCTCCTACAAATTTATGAAGTGCTCTGACATACATTACCTTACTTCATCTTCAAACTCTATGAAGTAGGAAGAAAAAGAATGATTGTTCTCATTTTCAAAATTAAGAAAATGTGATTCAGATGATTAAACAGCTTAACCAAGGTCACACAAATATGTACATATGCTAGGTCTTCTCCTACATCACCTGAATCCCAACTTTCACTAACAAAGCTTTGAATTTACTACCTGTATAATTATTTCTTCAGAAATAAGAATATTTTATAAGCTTCAAAAGACACATAAGCTTTCTGCGCCATCTTGTATGTGACCATCTCCACTCTTACCACCCTTGTCTCCCACATCGTTCCTCTCTGTTCCTTGGAACACTGCAACCAGCTTCCTAATCAGTCTCCCTGTAACCATTCTTCTTCTAACCACTCCAATTTTGTGTTGTCATTTGTTGTTGCTGTTCAGTCAGTCATGTCCAACTCTTTGTGACCCCATGGACTGCCGTGCATCAGACTTCTCTGTTCTTCACTATTTCCTGGAGTTTGCTCAAACTCATGTCCATTGAGTCGATGATGCCATCCAACCATCTCATTCTCTGTCACCCACTTCTCCTCCTGCTATCAATCTCCCAGCATCAGGGCCTTTTCCAATGAGTCAGCTCTTTGCATCAGCTGGTCAAAGTATTGGAGCTTCAGCTTCAGCATCGGTCCTTCCAATGAATATTCAGGGTTCATTTCATTTAGGACTGACAGGTTTGATATCCTTGGTGTCCAAGGGACTCTCAAGAGTCTTCTCAGCACCACAGTTCAAAAGCATTAATTCTTCAGTGCTCAGCCCTCCTTATAGTCCAACTTCTCACATCACACATGACTACTGGAAAAACCATAGCTTTGACTATACAGACCTTTGTCAGCAAAGAATACTCTGTCTAGGTCCGTCATAGCTTTTCTTCCAAGGAGCAAGCATCTTTTAATTTCATGGCTGCAGTCACTGTCTGCAGTGATTTTAGAGCCCAAGAAAATGAAGTCTGTCACTGTTTCAAGTTTTTCCCCAACTACTTGCCATGAACTGATGGGACTGGATGCCATGCTTTCTTAACTGAACAATGCAAAGAAAGAGGAAAATAATAGAATGGGAAAGACTAGAGATCTCTTCAAGAAAATCAGAGATATCAAGGGAACATTTCATGCAATGATGGGCACAATAAAGAACAGAAATGTTATGGACCTAACAGAAGCAGAAGATATTAAGAAGAGGTGGCAAGAATACACAGAAGAGCTGTACAAAAAAGGTCTTAATGACCTGGATAACCACGATGGTATGATTACTCACCTAGAGCCAGACATCCTGGAGTGTCAAGTCAAGTGCTGTCTTTGAAATTTTTAAAAAAATAAGTTTCAAATCTGATCTTGTCTATCATCTGCTTACAACCCTTGAAGCCACACTTTCAGATCCTGGAACAAATCAAGACCTGTCCCACCTGAGAATCTGCATACTTGCTACTTCTCTACTAGAATCTTCTTCTACTTCCCTTTGTCTGGTTTGTAGTGTTTTCTGACCCCAAACATGTGGTTTCTTTTCAATACTAAGTCTTCATTGTCAAATGAATGTCTATCAATTCAACTAAATTCTGATAGTATGCAGAGTTAGCACAGATCTCGTGGGTAAAGGGCTCAGTCCCACAAGACTCCATACTTCAGATGCCAGCTGCAAAATGCAGTCACCAAGCAGCCTGCAATTCTACCTGGCTGACTACAAATTCAGGGATTCTCATAACGCCTCCTGAGGTCTGACAATTCTCTAGAACTCAGGAAAGTGCTTTACTTATGATTACCAGCTTATTTATTTAAAGGATATAACTCAGCAATAGTCAGATGTAAGAGATGCATAGGGTAAAGTATGTAGGGGGGATGGGGTGGAGACCTGTCATGCCTTCTACAAGTGGGTCACCTTCCCAGCATATCAAAACACTGACCAACCTGGAAATTCTCAGAATCTTGTTCAAGTGTTCTTGTAACTCAATTTCCAGTCTCACCTCTTCTCATGAAAGGGGACGGGGCCATAATGAGCTTGGTCTTTCTAATGACCAGTCCCCACTTTGAAGCTATCTAGAGATCCCACCCTGAGTCACTTCATTAGCTTAAAAGTATGTTGAATATGAACAACGGAAGACATTTCCATCACTTAGGAAATTTCATGGGCTAAAAATTTTGACTTCATTGTCAGGAACCAGGGGCAAAGACCAAATACATATTATTATACCAAACTGGTTAACTTAAGTATTCAGGTATCAGATTAAACATTTCTAAACATCACCTCCTTAGTAAAACATCCTGTAGATTTCTCTTAAGTGCTTATACTTAGAGTGAATTCATTGTATTCATCCTTTCCTAGGCAGTAAGTTTCAAGAGAGTAGAGGCCACATTGTGTTATCACTACTGAAATAAATTTCTAGGCGTAAGACAGAGCTGCTCTGCTGAGAGTGCCATGTCAGCAAACCAAACTTAGACAACTTCCATATCCCCGTAAATGTTCCACCTGACCAGAAATGCTCTATGTCCAGTCAGACAATCCCCAAATGCCAAGTCAATTCTGGTCCTTCTCACTCCAAACAAGGTTATGATTATGTGGCCCCAATCAATCAGATATCTTCAATTTTTCTCCTCCTTGTTCTTTATTCTTCATCCTATAAAAACCTCCTGCCTTCTGCCCTGTTTTGCAATTCTCCAAAAGGAGACTGTCTAATTCATGAAATGTTAAAGTTTCCATCACCAAAACTGTTTTCTGTGAACATTTTTAACAATGCTCACTACTATAGTTAAAAACACAGAACAGGTTCTCAATATTTGATAAATAGGTATTTAATGTGCAAATATTAAAGTGGAATACAGTACTATTTATTATTAACTACTGAGTATATAAGTAAGTACTTATAAGGGTGTAACACTAGAAATCTGATATGAAATTTTTATTAATAAAAATTTATTAATCAGATGGTTTTTATTAATAAGTTGGTTATTAATATTTCAGATTTCTCAAGTATAAAGTTTAAAGTATTTGGGCTTAAAGAAAACTTCATGTTAGAATCTGTACACACACTGAGGGTTTATACATACATAAAGAATCTGCTTATTTCTATAGACAACTATGATCAAACTCATGACTATTACATTCATTCAAAAAATACAGAAACCTCAAGCACTCCCTTCAGCTTGAATTAATAACCATTTTTGGAGTGCTTAGTATACTTCGCCCATAATAGGTATGCAAAAATGAATGAGTCAGGGTCTTATATTTAAGAAGTTTAAAACTTTAGAGTATTACATAAAATTACTCTGATAGGCAACATAAAGAGGCATAAACATATCCTTAGATATGATGCTATACATGCTGTATTTCCCTTATCTCTTTTTCTGAGAGCATTCACAGCAAAAGCAAAAACGAAATTCTATTAAAATTGAGAGAGCACAAAGTATCTCAATAAGAAGTATAATACTCTTGAAGCTTTACTAAAAGAAAAAACAAAGCTATAAAACTGTAGAACATTTCTCAGAAATGGAGAGGAGGGCTGATGCGAAGTGATGGAGAATAGATGATTTCCTTATACTATACAAAAAGTAAGAGATCATCCCTTAATGGCATAGTAGATTTTGTTAGGGCAAAGACCTTAAATGTTTGCAAAATGAAATGGAATGAGACTCCATTTCAACCACTTTACTAAGAAGTGGAGGTGGAAGCTACATTCACGTAATGGATTAAGGAATGAGTGGGCATTCTTGCTTGTCAGTCTATGTGTTAGTGAGGAAATCAGTTTAAATACAGAGAATTATCTTTACTGCCTTCCTATATGCCATATAGCATTCATAAAAATAAGCTTTAAGGACTGCATTTATATTTTGGTTATATAATCCCACTTTTAAAAATTCCATTTTTAAAAAGCAATCTCCCCATATTGTATGAATTAAAAGCAGAATGTCAATTCTGACACCTCAAAATTTCACAAGGAGGGAAAATTCCAAAACACAAGATAAACTATTTTTGACTCTAAGAAAGAATATAAAAATTGTGAAGAAAATTTCAGAGAAAATGAGGTATTCAAATAACACTCTGTTCTCACTAGTAATATTTCAACACAATTTTCTAAGCAAGCATTTGTTATTGTTCAGTCTCTAAGTTGTGTTCAACTCTTTGTGACCACATGGACTGCAGCACACCAGGCTTCCCTGTCCTTCATTATCTCCCAGAGTTTGCTCAAACGCATGTCAATTGATTCAGTGATGCCATCCAACCATGTCATTCTCTGTCACCCCCTTCTCCTCCCACCTTCAATCTTCCCCAGCTTCAGGGTCTTTTCCAGTGAGTCAGCCCTTTACATCAAGTGGCCAAAGTATTGGAGCTTCAGTTTCAGCATCAGTCCTTCCAATGAATATTCAGGGTTGATTTCCTTCAGGATTGAGATCTCCTTGCAGTCCAAGGGACTCAAGAGTTTTCTCTAGCACCACAGTTCTAAAGCATCAATTCTTCAGTACTCAGCCTTCTTTATAGTGCAACTCTCAGATCTGAACATCATTACTGGAAAAACCACAGCTTTTACTATACGGACCTTTGTCAGCAAAGTAATGTCTCTGCTTTTTAATATGTTGTCTAGATTTGTAATAGCTTCCCTTCCAAGGAGCTAGCATCTTTTAATTTCATGGCTGCGGTCACAGTGTATAGTGATTTTAGAGCCCAAGAAATTAAAATCTGTCACGGTTTCCATTTTTCCCCCATCTGTTTGCCATGAAGTGATGGGACCAGATGCCATGATCTTTGTTTTTTGAATGTTGAGTTTTAAGCCAGGTTTTTCACTCTCCTCTTTCACCCTCATCAAGAGAATCTTTAGTTTGTCTTCACTTTCTGCCATTAGGGGGGTATCATCTGCATAGCTGAGGTTGTTGACATTTCTCTGGGCAATCTTGATTCCAGCCTGTGATTCATCCAGCCTGGCAATTTGCATCATGTACTCTACATAGAAGTTAAATAAGCAGGGTGACAATATATAGCCTTGATGTACTCCTTTCCCAGTGGAAGGAGTCTGTTGTTCCATGTCCATTTTAACTGTTGCTTCTTGACCTGCACGCAGGCTTCTCAGGAGGCAGGTAAGATGGTCTGGTATTCTCATCTCTTTTAAGAATTTTCCAGTTTGTTGTGATCCACACAAAGGCTTTAGCATAGTCAATGAATCAGAAGTAGATGTTTTCCTGGAATTGCTTTCTCTATGATCCAACAAATATTGGCAATTTGATCTCTGGTTCCTTTTCTAAACCCAGTTTGTATATCTGGAAGTTCTCAGTTCATATACTGTTGAAGCCTAACTTGAAGGATTTTGAGCATTACCTTGCTAGCATGTGAAATGAGTGCAATTGTACAGTAGTTTGAACATTCATGGCATTGCCCTTCTTTGGGATTGGAATGTAAATTTTTCATAGTTTTGAATTTTTTTTTAAACTTTTTATTTTGTGTTGGGGTATAGCCGAATAACAAACAATGTTTTGACAGTTACAGGTGAATGGCAAGGGGACTCAGTCATATATGTATGTATCCATTCTCCCCCTAACCATCCAGGTTGCCACATAACACTGAACAGAGTTCCATGTGCTATATACAGTAAGTCCATGTTGGTTATCTATTTTAAATAGAGCAGTGTGTACAAGCCCATCCGAAACTCCGTAACTATCCCCTCTTCCCATCCTTCCCCTTGGCAACCATAAGCTCATCCTCAAAGTCTGTGAGTCTGTTTCTGTTTTGTAAGTTCATTTGTATCATTTCTTTATAGATTCCACATATAAGGGATGTCAATCGATTTCTCTTCTTCTCTGTTGCACTTACTTCACACAGTATGACACTCTCCAGGTCCATCCATGTTGGTGAAAATGGCATATGTCATTTTTTTTTAAGGGTTGAGTGATATTCCATTGTATATAGTTTGGAAATATAAGTGAAAAATTCTGATATACAGCAACCATGATCAATAGTTAGAGAGAGGCTGATTTTTGAGATTTACCAAAGCTGTAAATCCCAGGTACATACTCAGAGAAGAAATTATTGAAAACATTTTTTCTGAATTATGAGCACAAAAAGATTAATACTATTATTAAATGTGCCTGTTAAAAATGAACATCTACCCACTAAGGCAAATGTACAGAACGGTAAGCCCAAGAGCAGCTGAGAGTGCTGAGAAATTACTGTTCTTGCACCATAATGCCAAATTGTAATAGCCTGATTCCCCTTCACATTTTAATAATAATGTTGTAATACTAACTAAAATATTTTTGAATATTTTCAATTTCTGTCTCCTAGAAATTTATTCTATAATAGTGATATTGGGCCTTAGCTGAATACTGATTTATATATTTGGCACTGTGATATCTGGCCAAGGTGTTTCTCTTTTGCACTTCTAATATATACTGGCTGAATTACAAGTAAAAGCTCCAACTCTGATCAGGGATTCTGGACTCTATAATTATGGGAGTTCTGCTCAAAAACCTCTCTGTCCTTTCTAACATTCAGCATTTATAAAATAGAGTAATCAGAGGAAGCCAACACAAGTGAGCTCTGGCCACCTAACCATATAGGAATCTGAGAAGAAAGAGGGAACGCAGGATGTTGGGGAAAGATAAAAGCAATATCCAGGTGGAACATGTAGAATAAATGACCCAAAGGCCACCTGTTAAACAGAATTTTTCTCTCAAATCTAGTAGAACTTAGCCCAGTTCCTCTGAGTATCTATTTTTTCCAAGCACTCTAAAAGAATAGGAATATTTGATTAAAAGACTATGGAGAGAAGATAAATAATACAGGAAGTGACCATAGTTAAGAATAGCAGCCAAAGGTCTTGCACATGAATATTCAAAGCTCTAAAAGCAAATCCCAAATTTGGAAGGATCTTCAGAATTTGGAATATTCGACAACTATTTACCACATACTTACTGTGTGCTGAGCATTACTATAAAGAAGAATTTAATCTGAAACACAGCATGACAGAAGAGACTATGATTAAGCATTTTAATCTTAGTAAGACTTTTAGTAAGTAAAAAACTTCTTCTATATTTGCCTTGTGAAAAATTCACTATTCTTCCTAAATTGAATAATCACTTGTTTATCTCACAGAGCCCAATGGGATACTGACAATGCTTCAATTACATAACAGTCTATTAAATAATAGTACATTCCATTATTGACCATCTTTGTTTCTTGTTCTCTTCTTTTCAGAGGAAAGTTACACTAAATAAGATACTAAATAAAATAAAAATTATAAGTCTAATTTGCCATTCTTCTCATAATAATAAACAAATGCATGCATGCATGCTAAGTCGCTTCAGTCATGTCTGACTCTGTGCGACCCTATGGACAGCAGCCCACCAGGCTCCTCCATCCAAGGGATTCTCCAGGCAAGAATACTGGAGTGGGTTGCCATTTCCTTCTCCAATAGCCGCTGTATGTGTCTACTTTTTTTTGAGGTATTACATAAAGCCCATAATCTTACACACTCAGTTCAGTGAAAATTCACATATACATGCAGGCACATATATTTTCTTTCCACCTATATTCTCACTACCCAAATGAAGATAGATGTTTACAGGATGCCAGAGGGCTGCCTCATGTTCTTCCCTTGTCATTATAGTATTTAATAAAATATGTTAAAAAAATTATTGATAGTTCTCCTTTAAAAAGGTAGAGCCTATTCCTCTCTTGAGTGTTGGCTGTACTTAGGGACTTACTTCTAAAAAACAGAATGTATATAAGTCTTTCACCTCCTTAACTAAAATTACCCTAGGTATGTAATTCTCTTAAGTGCTATTATAAATGGAATTGTAAATGGAATGGAATTTCCATTTTAGATTGTTCACTGATGGTGTACGGAAACACAAATGAATTCTGCATGTTGATCTTGTATACTGCAATTTTGCTGAATCCACTTATTATCTTTCTGACAGTAGCTTTCCTATAGATTTTCAATTTAAGTCTGAGTTTTGCAATAAGGAGTTCATGATCTGAGCCACAGTCAGGTCCTGGTCTTCTTTTTGCTGACTGTATAGAGCTTCTCCATCTTCTGCTGCAAAGAATATGATCAATCTGATTTCAGTACTGACCATCTGGTGACGTTCATGTGTAGAGTCGTCTCTTGTGTTGTTGGAAGATGGTACTTGCTATGATCAGTGCATTCTATTCGCAAAATTCTGTTAGCCTTTGCCCTGCCTCATTTTGTACTCTAAGGCCAAACTTGCCTGTTACTCCAGGTATCTCTTGAGTTCCTACTTTTGCATTCCAGTCCCCTATGATGAAAAGAACATCTTTTTTAGGTGTTAGTTCTAGAAAGTCTTCTAGGTCCTTCATAGAACCATTCAACCTCAGGTTCTTTGGCATTAGTGGTTGGGGCATAGACTTGGATTACTGTGATATGGAATGGTTTGCCTTGGAAATGAACAGAGATCATTCTGTCACTTTTGAGACTGCACCCAAGTACAGCTTTTCAGACTCTTTGTTGACTATAAGTGAAAGTGAAAGTTGCTCAGTGTCCGATTCTTTGCAACCCCATGGACTCTATAGTCCATGGAATTCTCCAGGGCAGAATACTGCAGTGGGTAGCCTCTCCCTTCTCCAGGAGATCTTCCCAACCCAGAGACTGAACCCAGGTCTCTCGCATTGCAGGCGGATTCTTTACCATCTGAGCCACGAGGGAAGCCCTGTTGACTATGAGGCTACTCCATTTCTTCTAAGGGATTCTTGCCCACGGTAGTAGATATTACAGTCATCCATATTAAATTTGCCCATTTCGGTCCATTTTAGTTTACTGATTCTTAAAATGCCGACGTTCACTGTTGCCATCTCTTGTTTGACCACTTCCAATTTACCTTGATTCATGGACCTAACATTCCAGGTTTGGATGCAATATTGTTCTTTACAGCATCAGACTACTTCCATCACCAGTCACATCCATAACTGGGTGTTGTTTTCACTTTGGCTCAGCCTCTTCATTCTTTCTGGAGCTATTTCTCCATTCTTGTCTAGTAGCATACTGAGCACCTACTGACCTGGGAAGTTCATCTCTCAGTGTCATACCTTTTTGCTTTTTCAAACTGTTCATTGGGTTCTCAAGTCAAGAATAATCAAGTGTTTGCCATTCCCCTCTCCAGTAAACATGTACAAGCCATTTTCAAATTAATAGCTATGCATATGTATTAATTACTAACTTTTTACTTTATATAAATGTCTAAGGAAGGAAAATATGAAAGGAGGGCTGCTTAAGGATACTTGAACTAAACAGAAATCTAACTAGGACCTCACATTTCCCCAGTATTTCAGACAACAAATTTTACTGATTTTTAAAATGCTATGAAGATGACCACTCGAACAAAGAAACTCATATTCATTAAGCCGAATAGTTTACAAATAAACAAATGAGTTTAATATAAAATGGATTATAAGACCCCAATTTGAATGCTCCACCAGTGGCTGGCTGTTTGTCCTTAGGAATATGATTAACTCAGGGAACTTCTATTTCCTCATCTATATAATCCAAACATTGACATCTACCACTCAAGGTTGTTGTGAGTATTAAATGAGAAAAGCATGTGAAGATGTATACAAAAATGCCTATGATCATCATTAACAACATGTGCACACTGGGGCAAGACATTCTGACAATTTGGTGGTCTTACCCTTCTTAAGTATTCTTCTGTTTTCTCCAAACCCGATTCTAACATAGGCAAAAATGTGAAATAGATTTAAATTTCCTTAGGAAACAATGTATTCATTAGGAAAATAGAAAAGATTACACACAAAGGAATATAAGTGAAACTACAAAAATCACTGAGGTTATAAAAATATCAGTGTTAGAACCACAGTATCTAAGGCAGGTAGTTCAAATTTAAAACTGATGGCTGATTCATGTTGATGTATGGCAGAAATGAACTCAATATTGTAAAGAAATTATCCTTCAATTAAAAACACATAAATTTTTAAAAAGACTACCTTGTAAACCAAATAGTAAATAGTTTGGTAAATGGAATATTATTCAACAATGTAAAGGACTGAATACGTTACAACATGGATGAGTCTCAAATGTGACTTGCTAAGCAAAAGAGGACAGGCCCAAAGGCTATATACTGAATGATTCAACTTATGTGAAATTCTGGAAAAGTAAAAACCAATAGGGATAGAAAACACATCAGTGATTGCCAGGAGCTAAGGCCCAGGGGAGGCAATAGGAATGAGTCTTTTTTTGAGATGCTGAAACTATCTTGTATATTCAACTGTGGTGGATGCACAGCTATGTACTTGTCAAAAATCCATAGAAGTAAATACTGCAAATAGTGAATTTTACTGTGAGTTAAGGAACAAAGGACCCTCCAAAGATTGTTTTAGGGACATTTAAAAGTGCTCACAATGAATTAATAAAGTATAAAGACCATGCTGATAAAAATAATTATATTGATGAAGCTTTGGGTGGTGGGACTGGATTACAAGGTTTTCCCCCTTTCTACCAATAAAAGTAAAGGCATCTTACAATAAGCAATACATTTTTTTTTAAATCAAAGAGATGGAATATTGTTTTTAAAAGATTCTAGAAGAACTCTGAATGAACACTCTAAAAACAGATTAAGCGTGGTCACTGGATTAGAAGTTTTTAACCTGCAGTTCCTAGAAGCCACAAAACCACTGAAATAGCATGAAAAATATTTTCTGTATGTGCATATATGCATTTGGAGAGGAGGAAAACCATAATTTTCAACAGTCCTTGAGCCACCAGCCAGTAGTCAACTTGCCTGGAACAACTGTACTTCTTGGGGCTAAACTGATAATAAGAACTTATTATAGTAAGACAATAAGACAGTTATGAGCTTTGAGATGGTTGTTAAAAAAAAAAGCCTTGAACATGATTTAGGTTTCAACTACCCAGTAATACCAGTAAGACAGTTCTGAGCTTTGAGATGGTTGTTAATAAAAAGCCTTCACGATTTAGGTTTCAACTACCCAGTAATACCTGCCAGTCTCTCTCTTAAGAAATGCTCTAGGCTGTTGAGAAACACAAAAATATAAAACAAAAGTCATAAATTCAACATTTTAAGGGCAAGAATTCATAACATTACAATAACTCAAAAAACAGCCACAGAAGATGGAATCATACACCCTTCTGCCACAGGGCTATGTTTTCCACCTCTGGCCAAAACTGTCACAGCCAAGAAAGAAGGAAAAAATAAAAAAACAACCCATGCTGGAGTTAATGGAGCAAAAAAACACTGACAAGATGGGGTTTCAGAGCTATGTATGTTGATTTTACTACACTCTTCATGGTTTCTTCCATCAGTTCATTATCACTTCTCCAAGAGGAAATTCAAGTCCAGTCTGAGCTTCTCAGTGACCTACTGGAAAACTACTCTCTGCAAGGACTAAAACTGGCCCACATTTGGTGGAAAATGAATAGCAATTTCAAACCAGAAATGAATGGAATGAATTCAGGTTCTGACAAACACATACTAATAAATCCACAAGAATATGAAAATCCATTAACCAAGTGCATACAAAAAGGCAAAAATGCTAAGTAGTGGGGAAAACATCCCTACAAGTGTGAAACTAGAAATCATGATGGCATATCTTCCAAGGAAATATGTTACTTTGATATCAACAAATGAGATGTCACTGATTATTTCCAACCCAAACCATTTTTTCCTTTTAGCAGTTTGTAGAGAAGGGTCTCAGCCACTTCTATCTTGCTCTGATAGTCAGTCTCCTGAAAACAGCAGGATCACTTGCAATGGGCTAGTTTTTTTAAAAACTGTCTATTAAAAAAAGAATACAACAATAAAAATTTTTTTCTCTCTCTCCCATTATACCTCCCAATATTATAGCAGCAATGACTCAACGGGAGAAGAGACACAAAAAGAGGATCTTAAAATTAATAAGTACTTAAACAGATGATTCTACAACAAGTTAATTCTTGTTACCAAACAACCCAGCAATTCCAACTCTAGGTATATAGTGAAGAGACTGAAATTTATGTTAATACAAGCACTTTCATATGAATGTTCATAGCAGTATTATTCATAATATCACAAAAGCTCAAACAACTCTAATGTCCTACAAATGATAAACGGAGAAATAAAATATCAGGTATCCAGACAATAGAATATTACTTGTCGGTGAAAGAAATGAAGTACTGATAAATGTTAAATATGGATGAAGCTTGAAAACATTATGATAAATAAAAGAAGCCAATCACAAAGGACTACATCATGCACGATACCAATTACATGAAATGACCAGAATAGGCAGATATGAATTGAGTGGGAGAGAAGGTAGATTAGTGGTTGCCAAGAATGAGGGGAAGAGGGAATGGACAATAACTGATAGTGAGCACTGCATTTCTTTAGGCAGTGACCAAAATGTTCTGAAATTAAATACTGGTGGTGGTTCATCAATACATTAAAAATCAGTGAATCATATACTTTCAAAAGGTAAATTTTATATCTGAATTATGTCTCAATTTTAGAAAATAAACTTATGGTTCAGTTCAGTTCAGTCACTCAGTCATGTCCGACTCTTTGCGATCCCATGAATCGCAGCACGCCAGGCCTCCCTCCCTGTCCACCAACCCCCGGAATTCACCCAAACTCATGTGCATAGAGTCGGTGATGCCATCCAGCCATCTCCAGGCAGTTAGAAAGAGAGGGATACACTGGAAGACTGGGATTGACACATACATACTGCTATACATAAAAGAGATAACTAAGAAGGACAAATAGATAACTAATAGCACAAGGAACTCTACTCAATAATATTCTGTAATGGCTAATATAGGAAAAGAATCTAAAAAAGAGTGGATATATGTATAAGAGATTCACTTAGCTGTACACCTGAAAGTAATACAATGTTGTTAATCAACTATACCCCAATAAAAACTTTAAAAAGTTTACCTGAAATGTAAAAAATACTACTACTACTAATAATAATAAATTTTAAATAAAAAATTAAAATTATTTAAACTTTTAATACAAAATAAAAAAGTTTTACATTCTACTTTTAACAACTATACAGGATTGTTTAAGGATAATAATGTAAAAATTCTGTTTAATTTCTGTGTATTGGTCGATTCAGTTGTAGATTAAAAAAAAAAAAAACAGAGCAGAAAGGAAAAGGAAGAGAGAGCATCATGACATCGGCTAAAACACTCAAGCACAGACCCAAAACATTTATCAACACTTTCTTTATTTCTAAAATTTCATAATCACCGGAGAGGATTAAAGAGCTCACATCTACTTAAAAGTTATAAAACAAATTTTTAACTTCTCATTTTTGATCTTAAAATTTGATCACATTTTGTTTGATTTGTTTTGATCTTAACACTTCATCTCAAAATAGGTGTTACACTGCAGAAAGTATTAATATTCCATTGGTATTGTTTAGTAGCTGTGGTGTCTGAGCCTTTTGTAACCCCCAAGGACTACGGACTACCAAGCTCCTCTGTCCACGGGATTTCCCAGGCAAGAAGACTGGAGTCGGCTGTCATCTCCTTCTCCAGGGATCTTCACAGCCCAGGGATTGAACCCATGTCTCCCGGACTGGCAGGCAGATTCTTCACTGCTGAGCTAACAGGGAGCCCTAATATTACACCTCTCCTTTTTTTTTTTAAGTCACTCTGACTTTTTGGGACTCCACTAGTCTCCTCTGTCCACAGAGTTCTCCAGGGATCTTCCCAATCCAGGGATTGAACCCAGGTCTCCTATATTCTTACTGTCTGAACCACCAGATTCAATTTTGAAAACTGATGATTAAAGGGACAGTATAGTTTAGATGTGTCTATACATCTATATGTAAACTATATGTCTCAATGACATATAGTTTAGATGATAGAACTAGAAAAAAAAATCCAGTTACATCTGACTTCAATGTTTATTCTCTTTCCATCACATCATAAAGACCAAACTTAATCTCTTCTGAGAGAACTATAAGCACACACACATTCATCTTTGGTACCTGTCCTGGAAATCTGCTCATGAGGTTTTTCTAAAACCAACTGTTGCTGTAGCTCAAATACAGCTAGTGAGCTCATAGTTTTGTGGCCTTTTTTGCTCTAACAGTGCCAAAGTCACTGGCAAAAAGCACTGCACACCTTGAAATTCTGATTTATGTTGCTATTGAGAAACATAAACATAAACATAACATTCTGCAGTATTAAAGAAACACTGTCATGGGTTATAGTCCTCTGGGTCATTCATGCTCCAGTATATTTGTTAAGAGAACAGACTACTGATACTTGACAGTCTCATTAAAAATGGTCACATGGGTTTCCCTGTTGGCTCAGTGGTAAAGAATCATCCTGCTAATGTAGGAGACACCAGTTAGATCCCTGACCCGGGAAGATTCCACATGCCGTGGGGCAACTAAGGCCATGCGCCAGGCTACTGAGCCTGTGCCCTAGAGCCTGGGAAACACCACTACTGAGCCCAAGTCACACCTGGTGAAGCCTGTGCCCCACAGGGAGAGAAGCCACCACAGGAGAAGTCCATACACTGCAACTGGAGTGCAGCCCCACTCCCTGCAACTAAAGAAAAGCCCACGTAGCAGTGAAGACCCAGCACAGCCAAAAATAAATAATTAAAAAAAAACTGTTTAAGTGAGGAACAAAAAGAATGCATGAGGAGGATCAGGACAGACAAACCAACACGAAGAAAATCTAATGGTATGTCTCGTATACCATTAGCATCTTTCTGCACAAAGAACAATACCATTCTTTAATTATTTTGTGAAAGTAAATATTAATGAAGTTACCTACAAATCATAGTGGCTGTGCAAAACTTTTTCTTAAACGGTCCACAGACGTTTTCACTCAAGTTCTTTTAGAATCCAACATTAAATTATCTACCATGTTTTAAGCCATGTAAAATACAATTCTATAATGTCTTTTTAATATCCTGGATTAAAAATCCCTACAGGCAAGCAAAAAAATATTTTGGTGATTGTCTAATGAGATTTTGTACTTTTCAGCCATTTCTGCTGAATGGCTTACCTTTCCCCCATTTATAAATCAGATAAAGACCACAGAAGAATAATTCTTAATAGAGTACTTGCTTATTAGCAAATAAAATATTTAAGACTTCAGGATATGTTCATGAGCTTTCAGTTTATTCAAAGCAAATGGACACTTCTGACGTCTTAATTTGTAGATACACTCCAACACAAGCCCAAACATTAAAAAACTGAAAAACTAAACTCTAGGACACAGGATAAAATATCCCAGAAAGGCATATGCAGAGTGATACAAATTGCTTACAGTTTTAACCTTGCAAATAAATTCTACAGTGAAAAGATAGCTACATGTGTAGAAGTTAAAACTTTTTAAAACTTAAGCATAGTTGACTTACAATATTATATTAGTTTCAGGTATACAACATGATAATTCAAGGTTTTTTATAGATTATACTCCATATAAAGTTATTAAAAATATTGACTGCATTCCCTGCACTTAAGAGCTTCCTTGGTGGCTCAGATGGTAAAGAATCTGCCTGCAATTTGGGAGACTGGAGTTTGATCCCTGGGTTGGGAAGATCTCCTGGTGAAGGAAATGTCTACCCCACTTCAGTATTCTTGCCTGGAGAATTCCATGGATAGAGGAGTCCACGTATTGCAAAGAATCGGACACGACTGAGCAATTAACATTCTCATTTCACACTTCCACTTTCATCCATCCTTGTAACTTATTTATTCTATATCTGCTGCTGCTAAGTTGCTTCAGTCGTGTCCAACGCTGTGCGACCCCATAGACAGCAGCCCACCAGGCTCCCTCGTCCCTGGGATTCTCCAGGCAAGAACACTGGAGTGGATTGCCATTTCCTTCTCCAATGCATGAAAGTGAAAAGTGAAAGTGAAGTCGCTCAGTTGTGTCTGACTCTTAGTGACCCCATGGACTGCAGCCCACCAGGCTCCTCCGTCCATGGGATTTTCCGGGCAAGAGTACTGGAGTGGGGTGCCATCGCCTTCTATATCTAGTAGTTTGTAACTTAATCCGCTTCATCTATCCTGGCCCTCCCCCTACCCTTCACCCTCTGGGAACCACTAGTTTGTTCTCTTTACCTATGAGTCCATTTCTGTTTTGTTATATACTTTCATCTATTTTCTCTTTTTAAATTCCACCTATAAGTGAAAGTATGTAGTTTGTATTTGTCTTTCCGTCTGACATATTTCACTAAGCTTTATACCCTCCAGGTCACAAATGGCGAAATTTCATTCTTTTTTATGGCTGAGTAATACTATATTGAGTGTGTGTGTGTGTGTGTGTGTGTGTACACCACATCTTCTTTATCCACTTATCTGTTGATAATCACTTAGGTTGTTCCCATATCTTGCTTATTGTAAACAATATTGCTATGAACATTGTACAGTTCATATATCTTTTCTAATTAGTGATTTTGTTTTGTTTAAATAAATAACCAGGAGTAGAATTCCTGGATCATATGGTAGTTCTAGTAATATTTTTAATTTTTTGAGGAACCTCTATACTGTTTTTCATAGTGGCTGTACCAATTTACATTCCCACCAACAGTGCATCAGAGTTCCCGCTTCCCATACTTGCCTACACTTAATTCTCATCCTTCTGACAACAGCCATTCTGACAGGTGTGAGGTGATATCTCACACTGATGAAGGAAACTGAAGACAATACAAATAAGTGGCAATATATTCTATGGAAAGGAAAAACTAATATTGTTAAAATGCCCTTACTACTCAAAGCAATTTACAGTTTTAATGGAATCTCTATCAAAATACCCATGGCATTTTTTACAGAACTAGAACAAATAATCCTAAAATTTATATGGAATCACAGAAGACTCTAATGGCCAAAGCAATTTTGAGAAAACAGAACAAAGCTGAAGTACCAGACTCCCTGACTTCATACTACACTACAAAGCTTCAGTAAGTAATCAGATATGCCACTGGCAAAAACAGACACAAAGATCAGTGGAACAGAAAACAGAGCCCAGAAATAAACCCACACACATATGGTCAACTGATCTATGATACAGGAGGCAAGAATATACAAGGGCAAAAAGATAGTTTCTTCTGTAAGTGGTGTTGGGAAAACTGGACAGCTACATGTAAAAGAATGAAGTGAGAACATTTTTTCACACCATAACAAACTCAAAATGATTATCTATATGGGTTAGAGGCCTGAAACCATACAAATTCTTGAAGAAAACATAAGCAGTATGCTCTTTGACATTGGTCTTAGGAATATTTTTTTTGGATATGTCTCCTCAGGCAAGGGAAACAAAACCAAATAATAATACAAACAAACGAGACTACATCAAACATAAAGGAAACCATCAACAAAATAAAAAGGCAACCTACTGAGTGGGAGAAGGTATTTGCAAATGGTATGTCTGATAAGAGGTTAGTATCCAAAATATATAATGAACTAATCCAACTCAATTAATATTTTTAAAAAGCAACCTGATTAAATACTGGGCTGAGAACCTGAATAGGCATTTTTCTAAAGGAGACATGCTGAAGGACAACAGACACATGAAAAAGATGTTCAACATCACTAATTATAAGGGAAATGCAAATGGACGCTAAGCTCTAAAACACATTAATACAATATAAATCTTAATTTAGAAAGAAAAACATGCTGTTGTCTTACTTGGTCTAGGGATCTAGGACAACAGTTCACTTCTGCACTATATTTATGCAACAAATATGTACTGAATGATTATGTGCAAGGTACACATGGTAAGAGACTTTACAGGATACAAAGAGAAACAAAATCTGGTCCAAGTTATAAGAGTACTTCCAGACAAATAGGGTCAAAAATTTATGGACACATATAATACTAACACTGGCATACCTTGGAGATATTATGGCTTGTTGCCAGACCACCACAATACTCTCAAGTATGACAATAGAGTGACTTACACAAATTTTTTGGTTTCTTTCCCAGTCCATATATAAGTTATGTTTACACTATAGTCTATTAAGTGTGCAATAGCATTATGTCTAAAAAAGCAATGTACTCTTAATTAAAAAACACTTTATTGCTAAAAAATGTTAACTATCACCTGAGCCCTCAATGAGTCATGATCTTTTTGCTGGTGGAGGTTTTAGAATTTTGCAAGAATTACCAAAATGAGACACCAAGTGAGCAAATGCAGTTGGGAAAATAGTGCTGACAGACTTGCCCAACGCAGGGCTGCCATTAACCTTTTTGCAAAAAGTACAGTATCTATGAAGCATGATAAAGCAAAATGCAATCAAACCAAGTCTACCTGTACAAGGAAGTGGTAAGCGTTCTTTAGGAGAATCTATGTTATTTAAGTGATGCTCAGGATAAATAAGGATTGGGACATGTAAAAGTCACAAAGGAGGGCATTTTGGGTGAAGGTGTAATATAAGCAAAAACAGAACATAAAGTGTGTACATATACAAAATTAACATTAGAAAAATAACTAGAATAGAGTACCTTCTAATAACTAATCAGTGACTCTATAGATTAAAGAGGAAATAAAGTACCTGAACCAAGCTTAGCCAATGCAAGTACTCAATAAATGACAAAAGTAGGTGTTTATTTTGTTGTAAGGGCAGCAAAGTACTCTAAATAATTCTAGAAAGGTAGACAGGGTTTGGAATCCTGAAGTAATACATATTAGGATTTCTGAGTAGTCAAAATATCTGTATTAGGTAGCCATTATTTTAGCCAGGTAAAGGTCAAATTTAAGAGTACAAAATAATCTCTTGTGCATGTATTTGTACATGTATTGCGCAGTATTGTGCACGTCTTTAGTTGGTGAAAAAGTGCTAGCTATCATAGAAAAGGACTTCATTTTACTGTAGTCTTTTTCAATTTGTCTTATTATATAAAATAATGATAATGATGCTTGTATGTGGTTTTAAATGTGCCTAACAGAAAACATATTGAGTTGGTAACTCCATGCATAATCCTCATCTTCTGTTTGTTTTCAAATGCAAAAGTTTGGGAACCACTATACTCAATGTATCCTGAGATCTCTGTAATTGGCTTTATAACCTAAGGATACCATAAATTCTAGCCCACGACAAACAAATAATGTTAACAAATGTCTACTGCAAAAGAAAATAATTTATAACTTAACACAGGGGGAGGAAAAATAACAATAAAGATAGTTCAAGAACTCTACTGCAAAGAAAAGGATTAATACAGACCAGTGCATCTGTGAGGATCAGAAAGTTAACTAGAGGAAGACAAAAAGTGAGACTAAAACCAAGTTTATTTAAGAAGATACCCAAAGACTAGAACTTACAGCTGAAGTTCTGAACTTTCTTGTGTTCAAAGCACACGTGAGAATACAAAATTTTTGGTGACTTGATTTAGGAAACTATGATTTAAAAAAAACAAAACACCTAAAATGTTAATAGTTAATTGTAACACAATAACTCTTACAGGGCCACTTTATAAATAAAGTATGAAGTATTATATTTTATCCACAAAACATCTATCTATCCATAATCATCTCACTATTCACTCCGTTGCTCTTTGGCACTGGTCATGTTTGAATGGAGTAACTGCCATGACTATTTGCTTATATACTGTGAGTTGAAATTTGATTGTTCCAACCAACATATGATTCACTTAGGCAATGGGTGACTTCACCTGTGACTCTCACCCCTCACTTCTCACTGCAGCAAGTAATACCTTATTTTATCCAAATCACATAGACTTTGTTCAACTTACTATCTGCCAACCACTGCCGTACCCATGTATATATCACAGCTGTGAGGGAGGTGAATGGCATATAACTATTGTAAGTGGGCAGTGTACTCTTGAAGCATTCAAGCACACAGAGAACTGCTGTCGTGGACCTGTAATTCCCAAAGTACGCACGGTCCATGGTCCACTGGCAACCCAAGACAGGGAGCCAACTATTAAAAAACACAAGATCTTCTTTTCTTTAGGGAGAATGATGAATAATTCAATGAATTTTAAAAATGTTTTCATACAGTTGTAAACATGATTTATTGCAAACCTATTAGCCAGATTATTAGGAATTACTAAAATTAGGTACTCAAAAAATTAAAAGTCACTTTAGTATCAGAGCATCATCCCTCTTGTCTTAGGTTGGTTATAATGTTCAATCATTATTTTTCTTCAATTATGAAATTCAGTTACTTTAGACTTATCATTATTGAGTCTGTTTATTAATTATACAGAGCAAGGTGGCACATTTTTGCATATTTTGTGTGCATAACTTTATAAATAACTATACTAAGATATATACTTGGCTTTCTTACACAGTGACATGTTACTGGTGATACTCCATCTGTGAGAATCTGCATTTTTAAAAATAACGTGCCGTCTACCATCAAGATATGGTAATAAGTATGCTATGGTATTTTTAAGTGTATATGGCATGCAAGCTCTTCTTCACTTATGAAATATTTCAAATGATATTAAGCAACTAGTTACTGATACTATTTTATGAGTACCTCAACAATATTTCTATTTTGCAGTCTGTAAATATATTGTACATAAAGCTAATGCCATATGGACTGTATACTCCAATCAGAAATAAAATACTGTGAAACTTTTCGTTATTTTGACTTATTCCGATTCTTTGTTGTAGATCATCACAGGTAGGACAGTGGTTAGGATGAAGAAAAAACAAGTTTGGAAGCACTGCCTTTCAGCATCAGAACTGCTGATTATAATAAGTTACATTACATTATCAAAGAATCTTAAAGAGATATTGGATATTCATGTTCATTGCAGCATTTACTATTCACAATAACCAATAGATGAAATCAACCTAAATGTCCATCAATGAATGAATACATAAATAAAAGATGGTATATATTTACATATAGTGGAACACTATTCAGTCTTAAAAAGGAAGAAAATTCTTCCTCATACTACAACATGGATGAACCTTGAGGACATTATGCTAAGTGAAATAAGCCAGTCACAAAAAGACAAATACCGTATGATTCCACTTATATGAGGTATCTAAAGCACACTCTTAGAAGCGGAAAGAATGGGGCTGAGAGACGGGGGAAGGAGGAGTTGCTGTTCAGTGGGTTTAATGTTTCAGTCATGAAGGATGAAAAAGTTTCTAGAGATCTGTTGCATAAAAATGTATATACAGGTAACACTACTATAGTGTACACACAAAAAATCATTAAGATGGTAAATTTTGTGTTACGTGTATTTTATCACTTTTTTAAAAAGATGACCTTATACACACTCATTTTATGGATTACAAACAAGCACAAGCAAGCAAACACATGCAGACCTCTGGAGTTTAAACAAATTTCCTAAGATCACAGAACAAGTCAATGGCTGAATGTTTAAATAAAAAAAATGTGAAGGACTATTTCTCTATAAATCACTAGTTCTAAGAACTATCAAGGAGCTGCAGAGATATTTAATAAAGATCCTTATTATAAAGGCCAGACAGTGACATTCTGGCCTAAAGATTACATGTGTACAAATATCTGGTAAGAGGGATAATAAATATCATCACTTAATAAACATCATCTTTTTTTTCCAAAGAGAAAGGGACCTAAGCAAAGACATCAGGATAAACTTTTAACACAAAACTGACTTGAACGCCTCTGAGTAGTATGATTCCAAAATAGAATTCAGTGATGAATGTGATAAAGACCGGGTGTAATACCGCTTTAACAATCAATGCGATATTCAGTTTTCTACCTCAGTACCAACCAGAGAACTCCCAACTCAAAACAGGCTAGCATTTTAGGACAAAGGAGACTGGTGGCTAGACAGACACTAATGCATGTATTTATCATTCCTCACAACAACACACCATACAGAATGTGCCCAAACCACTATCTCCCCAAACAAGGCTTAGAGACAGAAAAGTTAAACAAGCACTGGCAGGGGGGAAATAAAGGTTAAAGATTACTACACTATAAATCACTAATTCTAAGAACAGTCAAGGAGGTGCAGAGATCTTTAATACTGGGTTTATCAGCATATTTGTTGATTTGTTTTGCCTTTTAAATGTATAGTTTTAGCCACTGTCAGTACTCCTTAGAATACATAACAGCTAGCAAGATCTACTCTGGATACTAGAACAACTCTAGACAAGAACAACTCTTCTTAGTGCGTATTCTCTTTTACAAGCGTATGATCTAAAATGGATGCTATACTTACAATAAAGTGCATCTCCTACTAAAGTCCTTTTCAATTAGCCTGCCTCTTCAATTCCTGATTCAATACCTCTGAATGATTCAACTGGGTGGCATGACGTATGCAAACATTTCAGTACGGCACAGTAAATGGAGAATTGCGCCAAAGAAGAAGCTGATGTAACTTTCTTTTTGACACAAGTGATATATTACAAACCATGAAGAAAGAAACAACTTGGTATTCTGAGCAGCAGGTTGATAACTTTTGTTGCATCTAACAATGCTTAGCTGAATAGAGCATCTTGCATGTTAGGTGTCTGAGCATCTACTCTATTAAAATGTGACTTAAATCTTTTCTCGGCTGTTTCCTCTGTTATAATCAGAACTACTGAACTTGGGATTAAAATTCTAATCTTTTGAAATATTTTTGGTGATAATCATCAAAGCTGAGAGTAAGTCAACATTATTGTTATTATTTACATCTTACAAAGAGAAATCTAATAAGGACATAAAGTATAATAATCTTATAAGATGTTTGCTAAAATCAACATTAACATATTACTGAAATATAGAAAGATGATTCTTTCATGGTCTGAAAAGCTAAATAAATTTAGGTCAGCTATTATGTAACATAACATGTAACAAAAACAAAAATAATGAATCTTGAATATTGTTCCTAAAAAATAATATTCAGATTCTGGGAAAAGATCATTTAACAAGAGACTATTGATAAGTTCTCTGACCTCACTGAGTTTACATCTCAAGGAGAACATAAAAGACTTAAATAGACATATAATACAATAGGAGTAATAAAACAATGCATAGAAAAACAAGTCATGCCTTGTGCACCAAGCAAAAAATAACTCACTCAATGATGGCATCTAACTCTGGAGAGTTTTCTGAGGAGTATCACACTGAGTTATAGGCACTCTTCTATCTCTTAAAACAGAGCCAATTACCTGCTCAAGTGTTAGTAAATTGGTCTCAGTATGCACTCTTTTTTAATTACCTAGGTCAAAGCTTGCCTTTATTAATCAGAGGATATATTTCAAACTTCACTAAATACAAATTACAAGTTATCTAAATTTTCCTTATTTTGAATTGACCAAAATAGTCATGAGAGTATAAATGCCAACTAAAAAGTTTCTATATAGGATAAGAAATTTCCACTTAAAAAAAGGAAAGTCCATATGTATACTTATGGCTGATTCACATTGTTGTTAGCAGAAACCAAAACAACATTGTAAATCAACTATTCTCTAATTAAAAACAAAATTAAAAAAGGAAGTCAGTAATCATACAATATTTTTTATAGCAGTAAACAAGTCTTTTCTTCTTCGAAAATGGAAATGTATTATAAATTGCTTCCAAGTTCCCTTAAAATTCCACTATCACTACTTAAATTGAAAAGTCAAACAAGTTGTCCTTTATTGGAAGTTATCTTTTTAAATGACCAAGTATTTTATAAAAGAGTATGCCTAAATGAGCAAAATACCATTTTCTGAAATGTTCTGCATTGAATCTTATTAACTCTGTTATTTTCCCCATGATACTCTGGCAACCAAAGAATTAAGTTTTTATTTATAAAAACTAATAAACCAGCACGAAGTTAAGCCATGGTAATATTTTCTTAAATCTACTCCAGTAATCTTAAGAGTTTACTCCATTTCAGGCTTCTATTTTCATATTTAGTTGAAATGAATTACACATTAAAATTAGAAAACTCATGCTCTGTAGCATATAACAAACAATGATTTAACAATCATGAAAAATTCTCCTTTAAATTGTTTAAAATCATTTTAAAATTTTTACAAAAGAGTATTGTAAGTGCTTTAAATTATAGAACGACTAAATTATCATCAATTTCCTATATCTTTTCTACCTTCACTTTAAAGACAGTAAGAATATATTATGAAATTTTAAGTTCACTATTTCCTAATTCTTACTCTTCCTATCTAAAAACCTTCTCAGCACCAACCTAGTACCTCCTTTGCTAAAATATCAATGTGTAGTCATAATGTATTATTATCCACATGCTCTCACTTACAAATTTTCTGTAACTAAGAAATCAACTAATTCACGATTTTATACCCAAATCAAAATTTAATATCCAAAATTAAAGTTCACTTGTGCAGTGAAAACTTAAAGGCTGAAATCCTCTATTTTACTGCCTTACAGTTTGCCACATGGTCATTATAAGCGGGTTTGAGTAGAAGTACAATTAAGATAATCAATTTTCCATTCAGCAAGACAAAACAAAGAAAATGCTTTGTTTACAAAGGAGATACATAATTTGAGGAAATAAATACTTGGAAATCATGGTTAACTCACCCACTGCATTAATTTGCATGAAATTTCTTACCATCTATTACTTCCCTTGTTTGGGAAAAAATAGCTAATTTTGCATATCAATCTCTTTAATATTCCATTTTGCATTCCATGCTTCCCTGGTTAAAAAAAAAAAAATGACAAAAAGCAATTTCTATATATTGTTCAGACGTTGGGCTAGGATTAAATTGCTTATCCATACATATAATTATTTATATTAATAGATAGCTGAAACTACAATCTACAGTGACCATATATCTGAAAAGCCAGTTTATTTTGTGCAGTTTTGCAAAAGAATAAGGTAGGCTGGCTCAAAACTCAACATTCACAAAACTAAGATCATGGCATCCAGTCCCAAGACTTCATGGCAAACAGATGTGGGAAAAATGGAAACACACTATTTTCTTGGTCTCCAAAATCACTGCAGATGGTGACTGCAGCCATGAAATTCAAAGATGCTTGCTCCTTGGAAGAAAAGCTATGAGAAACCTAGACAGGATATTAAAAAGCAGAGATGTTACTTTGCCAGCAAAGGTCCACATAGTTAAAGCTGTGGTTTTTCTATCAGTCATGTTTGGATGTGAGAGTTGGACCACAGAGAAGGCTGAGCACCAAAGAATTGATGCTTTTGAAGTGTGGTATTGGAGAAGACTCTTGAGAGTCCCTTGGACTGCAAGGAGATCCAACCAGTCCATTCTAAAGGAGATCAGTCCTGAATATTCATTGGAAGGACTGATGCTGAAGCTGAAACTCCAATACTTTGGCCACCTGATGCAAAGAGCTGACTCATTAGAAAAGACCCTGACGCTGGGAAAGACTGAGGACAGGAGGAGAAGGTGACAAGAGGATGAGATGATTGGGTGGCATCACCAACTCAATGGACATGAGTTTGAGCAAACTCCAAGAGTTGGTGATGGACAGGGAAGATTGGGGTGCTGCAGTTCATGGGGTTGCAAAGAGTAGGACACAATTGAGCAACTGAACAACAAAAAGGTAGGCAAATAAGCTTCTAAACAAAAAAAAAAGAAAAAACAAACATTTTGTTGCAGTTTCTAAAGGTTTAAGCTGTGTAAGTAGAAAGTCTACTATTTAAAGATTAAATTGTAAAGATAAAAGTAACACCTAGAACACAAATGTTTAATGAATGGACAAATGGATGAATAAATGAAAACTGTATTAAAATTTCACATTTTACAGTAAAGGAAATAGGATTAGATAATTTAGTCAGTGGTATAGCTAGACCCCTAAATTTGGGGTTATAATACAAAATTAACCTAAAATTCTTTCAAAAAAGATACTTTAAAACAAGTGACTCCCACCTTCATCCATAATCTGACTACCAAATCAGTGATGTTAATTATAATCTTCAAATCAGTATACGTTCTAAACAATCACTATACAAGAAGCTATGATAGAAATTTCTGAACTTTCAAGTGCACTTTGCATTTCCCTTCCTTTCTTCAGCAAGTATTTATAGATTATTTACACATGCCAGTTTAGTGAATTAAAGATTTCTAAATTGTAAAGCATCTGCTCATAGAGTTACTTGTGTGCAAACACATGTAGAAAGGGAATCTGAGAGGACAGAGAAGACTTCACAGAAGAGATTAGAATAGTCTTAAGAAAGAGTTATAATTTATAGGGGAAAGGGAAAAACAGAAGGCAGGAAACAAAAAATGAGTTTCAGTGCCATGAAGGGCAGGACAGTAGTAGGAGCCAAGGCTAGCTGTTGCTCCGTCACTAAGTCGTGTCCGACTCTTCATGACTCGATGAACTGCAGCGCACCAGGCTTCCCTGTCCTTCACTGTTTCCCGGAATTTGCTCAAACTCATGTTCTTTGAGTCTATGATGCTATCTAACCATCTCATCTTCTGTTGCCCTCTTTTCCTCCTGCCCTCAATCTTTCCCAGCATCAGGGTCTTTTCCAATGAGTTGGCTGCTGCTGCTGCTAAGTCGCTTCAGTCATGTCCGACTCTGTGCGACCCCATAGACAGCAGCCCACCAGGCTCCCCGTCCCTGGGATTCTCCAGGCAAGAACACTGGAGTGGGTTGCCATTTCCTTCTCCAATGCATGAAACTGAAAAGTGAAAAGGAAGATGCTCAGTCGTGTCCTACTCTAGCGACCCCATGGACTGCAGCCTACCACGCTCCTCCGTCCATGGGATTTTCCGGGCAAGAGTACTGGAGTGGGGTGCCATTGCCTTCTCCGAATGAGTTGGCTATTTGCATCCAAAGTAGAAAAGCAGGCAAAGGCCAGCTTTGGAAGGGCCTTGAACATATGCTAAGGAAATCTAGGGTTAATTCTATGGGCCCAATACTATTCACCTGTTTAAAAATAAGGATTCTTTTTTTTTAACCATTAAAAAAATGCCAAGATTTCTCCATTCTCATCTCTCTCCCCATAATAATAGTAATCTTTTTTTTTTTTTTTTGAGAACACATGCTATGACCAAAATAACTGTGAACTGAAGTCCTTTTAAAATGTATATTTTTACTAGTGCTAGTAGCATCTGTACATATGTTCAAGTTAGTAGTTTATATGTATGAGAATTATTCAGTTCAGCGTTTGTAACTAAGGTTTTTTTTTTTTTTAAATGCTGGTTACACACACATTATCACAGAATGATGTAAATGAAGGAAGACATCAACAGATGAAGTTAAAAATGTAAAATGTCTTTAAAGGCAAAGGATATGGAACCACATCTGTTCTGACTACTACAAAGAGCATGAGACACAGCAGCATACTCCCAGCTTCAGATGCAAGCTTCAGGTTACCAAAAGTTTGTCTGGAGACAGGCAGAAGATACTGGTTATATCTGACCAGATTCCAAATACTGCCAGGTATGAATAAGATCCTTATCTCTGCTAATTTTACAGGTTTTTTTTTTTTTCCTTCTTTTTTTTTTAAGAGCATTCTTGCAGCTCTTTACCTCTCTGTCCCATACCTTCCCCCAAAACGTTCTGGAGATTTCTGGTTCCATACCTGTTGTTCACCAAATTCAAGTAATTAGTAGTATAATCTTGGGTATAAATTACTGCAATGCTGCATGCTTAGAATTGTATAGTTGTAGAATATTTTATTCTACCTGGGAATTATACATTCCCAGGTAGAATAAAGAATCCACCTGCCAATGCAGAAGATGTACAAGATGTGGGTTTGATCCCTGGGTCGGGAAGATCCCCTGGAGGAAGGCATGGCAACTCACTCCCGTATTCTTGCCTGGACAATTCCAAGGACAGAAGAGTCAGCAGGCTATGGTCAACAGAGTCCCAAAGAGTTGAAAAGGACTAAAGCGATTTAGCATTCAGGCACAGAATGCTTTAGTGGACAGGTTTTGGGGCTTACCTGAATTTCATTCCAGAGTTACAGTATGAAATGTAAAGTCAGGAGTAATGACATTAAGAGTGGGACTGATTTACAACTGTGGTCTGAACTAAAAAAGTGCAGAACTCTAACACTTTTCTTCAAAGTCTACTTTTCCTTGGGAAAATGAAAGTTTCTCAGTCGTGTCTGACTCTTTGTGACCCCATGGACTGTAGCATGCCAGGATTCCCTGTTCATCACGACCTCCCAGAACTTACTCAAACTCATGTCCTTCAAGTCAGTGATGCCATCCAACCATCTTATCCTCTGTCATCCCTTTCTCCTCCTGCCTTCAATCTTTCCTAGCATCAGGGTCTTTTCCAATGAGTCAGTTCTTCACATCAGGTGGCCAAGTAATCCAAGTCTATGCCCTGACCAGTAATGCTGAAGAAGTTGAAGTTGAACAGTTCTTTGAAGACCTACAGGACCTTCTAGAACTAACACCCAAAAAAGATGTCCTTTTCATTATAGGGGACTAGAACGAAAAGTAGGAAGTCAAGAGATACCTAGAGTAACAGGCAAATTTGGCCTTGGAGTACAAAATGAAGCAGGTCAAAGGCTAACAGAGTTTGCCAAGAGAACACACTGGTCATGGAAACACCCTCTTCCAACAACACAAGAGAAGACCCTACACATGGACATCACCAGATGGTCAGGGACTGTACAGTCCATGGAATTCTCCAGATCAGAATGCTGGAGTGGGTAGCCATTCCCTCCTCCAAGGGATCTTCCTAACCCAGAGATCGAACTCAGGTCTTCCAGGTTGCAGGCAAATTCTTTACCAGCTGAGCCACCAGGGAAGCCCAGAGAGTGGTTCAACTATCTACATAGCCACATATCTAAGTAGGTCCTTGGAAAGCTCCAAATATTGAAGTCATGCTTTTTGCACATACAAGCATTGACTAGACAAACTTACTTACCTGCCAGTCAACCCTGACTTCTTCGATTGTATTATCGAGTTGGCCAAAAAGTTTGTTTAGGTTTTTCTGTAAAATGGTATGGGAATGAACTTTGTGGGCCAACCAATATAATCTCGGCCTTGTGCAGGTGCAGAAGCGTGATGCATGGAAGAATGCTGGGGGCACAGGTACCAGTACATGAAGCTGATGTGAATGAAGGGACAGACAGCTTAGAAATATAAAAATTTCTCAGAATACTTAAAAATCTATTTCAAGAAAGCTGGCTGTAAATGTAACTCCTGAATACCACAAAAGATGAGTGATGGAGAGCTGACATTATTGTACACTCAGTATAATTGCTACAGGAGTCAAAAGAATTCCAAGAGCGCTGGACCACACAGGGAAGGCATCACGGAAGATGGGAAATGAATGTGAGATTGAACTCTGAATAACAGGAAGATATCGGAAAGCTAAGTAAACACACACACACACAAAAGTGCCACTAAATATGGGTACAGTGGGGACAAAGTTGAACTAAACAAAATGCATGTTAGCAGGGACAGCAAAACAGGTGATAATCTAGCAGTTCAGAGTTAAACCTTAACCTTAGTTAAAGCAGATGAAACCTGTGCATCTGAATTTCATCCCTAGTGTCATCTTCTCAAGTCTTCATATCTGTATTTCCAAGGTTCCTCTCTCATTTCTAAATTTCTAAATATATCTATAGATTTTATTTGGGAGGGCTCCAAAATCACTGCAGATGGTGACTGCAGCCATGAAATTCAAAGACGCTTGCCCTTTGGAAGAAAAGTTATGACCAATCTAGACAGCATATTAAAAAGCAGAGACATTACTTTGCCAACAAAGGTCCATCTAGTCAAAGCTATGGTTTTTCCAGTAGTCATGTATGGATGTGAGTGTTGGACTATAAAGAAAGCTGAGCACCAAAGAATTGATGCTTTTGAACTGTGGTGTTGGAGAAGACTCCTGAGAGTCCCTTGGACAGCAAGGAGATCCAACCAGTCCATACTAAAGGACATCAGTCCTGAATATTCATTGGAAGGATTGATGCTGAAGCTGAAACTCCAATACTTTGGCCACCTGATGTGAAAAACTGACTCATCTGAAAAGACCCTCATGCTGGGAAAGATTGAAGGCAGGAAGAGAAGGGGATGACAGAGGATGAGATGGTTGGATGGCATCACCAACTCAATGGACATGAGTTTGGGTAAACTCTGGGATTGGTGATGGACAGGTAAGGCCTGGCTGCAGAGCATGGGTTGCAAAGAGTCGAACACGACTGAGTGACTGAACTAAACTATATCTGAACTGAACTATATCTACTCAAAATTTCTATATGAAATTTCAGAATTTCTATCTATTCTAAATTTCTTTATGCTGCTGCTTGCTACTAAGTCACGTCAGTCATGTCCAACTCTGTGCGACCCCATAGATGGCAGCCCACCAGGCTCCTCCTTCCCTGGGATTTTCCAGGCAAGAGTACTGGTGTGGGTTGCCATTGCCTTCTCCCAACTTTCTTTATATATCTATTCATATTATAAGTGCTCTCTTGGGCTCCCCCTATCCAATAAACAACATTGGGGTGGAATTGTGGGTGAGGTCAGATAACAGAGATCATGGAATGTTGAAAGAGTAGGTTAACGAATGAGGACATCTATATGGGTTCTTAAACAGAGAAGTGGCATATTTTTAAGGTGGTATTTGAAAAATTCGTTCAAGCCATAAATCTCATGCTGAAGAATTTTTTTTTTTTTAATTTAAAAAAATGGGCAGGAGTAGGGAAGGGTGTTGCAGCACTACAGGTACCAGGCTATAATCAGAAGACACAGAGAGCAAAGTGGTAGGTCTAGAAGAGCTGAGGGCATTTGCAACATATTGTCCTCAAATCCCACACAGGCAGGACTTGTCACTCTCAAGAAGCTACTTGTAGGCGGAATGAACAGTATCTCTCTCAGCTGTGGTTTATCATAGTGATAGGGATTGATAGTTCCTGAACTGATGTCCTATTTCTATCAAATTATATTTACCCTTGTAGAGGACATAGTAAATTTACCACTCAGAACAGGGAAATTCTCAAAGGACTTTCTCTAAGGCAGCCATGTAACTACATTTTAACAAATACTTAAGATCTATTGGTCTGTTCTGTACTCTTTGATTCTATGTCAAGTTTCATATTTTTTTATCTTTTTAAGGAGATTAAATACACTTTTTTTGAAAATCTCTGCTACAAAACAAGTATCATAACTATTCCTTAGTTTATCTTATTGAAACTTCTATTTACTTAAGAATCAGTGTGTTACACACAGAATTTTCTTCATAATGCCTCAAAGTGTCAGAATGACCACATATATTTATGCTGCGGCTATACAAACAAACTTCGAAGACACAAAATTTCCTTTCTCATGCTTCTCTTTTTCACTTTTGGCTCTGTGAAACTGTGTTTACTCTTTTACTTGTTTACTTTTCTCATAGCAACCATAAACACAGTAAATTACTATTGCTATAACTAATAACCTTTTCAAGGTTTCTTTATATAATATATTGCTACTAATAGAGGCTTCAGAATTTAGTGTCTTAGTCTATGGTCAACTGTGCTTTGGCTCAGATTTTATCAGTGGAAAGCACTTTGAGGTCATAAAAAAACCTAAAACCTCCATTATTCAAACACAACTAACTGGAATTTTCAATTAAGTAGAAATTGGGGACAATGAACTTTCAGATGAAAGAAGCAGTATGCGTTATGGGTCACTACAGATTCAGCTCTATCTCCCGTCTTTTTTACACTGACAGATAATATAGTCATCATAAAAGCTGAGCAGATAACTTGGATATATTGTAAAACACTGAAATATTAAGGGAAGGCAATACTTACAAGAATTCTGACATCTGCATAATCAATATATAGTTTACAAAGAACATTTCTTTATGCTGACTCAATTCTCAAACAAATCTATTTGATGGGCCTTTATTTCTATTTTATAGACAAAGTAAGTAAGATCCAGAAATCTTAAATATCTTGGCCTAAAAGGATAAACTGTGCAACCAGATACAGTATATTTTACTTATACCATCATCTGGGTTTTTGTAAAATAAATGAATCCAATGGTTTCTTTGGTTAATATGACTACAAGGCTAAGAGGATGGAGGCATATAAATTAAATATGTGTAAGTATTACAAGATAATTGAAACCATACATGGTTCTGCAGATGAAGTGAAACTGAAAGGTGCTCAGTCATGTCCGACTCTGCGACCCCATGGACTACACAGTTCATGGAATTCTCCAGGCCAGAATACTGGAGTGGGTAGCCGTTTCCTTCTCCAGGGGATCTTCCCAACACAGGAATTGAACTAGGGTCTCCTGCATTGCAGGCAGATTCTTTACCAACTGAGCTATCAGGGAAGCCCATCAGTAAATTTATGTTAGAATTTGATAGTATTATTGTTACCCCTTATTTGAATTTAATTTGACATTCCATAAAAACATGATTTTTACAGTTGGGCTTATAATATAAAGGGCTTGGTATCTTTATTTTCATTCTAATCATTATCCTTCCACTGAGAAGATTTGTTCATGAAGTGACTGATAGGGCTATTAAAATCCATGAGTCATCTAATCTTAAAAATAAGATGTATAAGCATTAAAAACACTATCTCCAACAAAGCAATATCCATTTCCTCTGACTGAAAAGGTTATAAAAACCAAGAGTAATTCAGTAGCTAGAAAGCTGGGGGGCCGAAGCAGAACATTAATATATTTCTAACCAGTGTCTTTAGCTTACAACCTGACTTTCAGATTATTTCAGATGAGATTTTATCCTTTGCATCAAGAGAATTCACAAGTGATCTATTTAGAGCTTAACAAACTTGCTGTACCACAATCAGTCTCTCTTAAGAAAAATTTAAAAAATAAATCACAAAAGTAGAACAAAACATGAATCCTTTCCCAAGCAACTGACTGGCTATACAAAGACAAATATAAATGAGAAAAATATATGTCTTTAAGAAATACTTTGGCATTTTTCTATTTTGGAAATAGGTACTTAATTCTAAAGATCAGTTAGTTCTTTGGTGATTAATAGCCTTGACTTTTATACTGGGTAAACATGATGCCTATTTATAATATAGCAGTAAACTCAGGAGTTTAAAATTACTAACAAGAAACTAACCTTCAATTTCTCTATGAAAATTAAAATTTACTGACTTGTAGGTATTTCCCAAACTGTAACATATGTAAGTAACTAGTATTCTATTTCTAATATTTCCATGCAATTATTATTTGCAAGAACTATATGTTTAATTAAAAAAAAAAAAAAGGAAGGAGGATATTGATTAAGAGGAGCCCAGCAGATAAAAGTGTGGAAACATTTCATTAAGCTAAAACAGTGGCATAAACCAAATAACCTTCAAATGTTCAGTACAGCATGCACACCTGCATTTACTGAATCAGTTTTATTTGGCTAATGGAATGATATTTGTTGGTAAACAATAACAACAACAAAAAGTAAGAACACAGATTGAAAGAAAGATCAACTTAATGCAGTGGCCAACAACTGAAAAATGTTTGATTTGACTAGAAGAGACATCACTTTAGCTCCTCTCTTGTGGTTTTGATTTGTTTCATCCAAAATAAATAAAAGTCACATTGTTACTAGTGTCTGACACCATTAGATGTCAAAAGAAGCAAAGCACTTCTATAAATAGCATTTAAATGAGAATGGATTTTTCATTGCAAAATGCAATAGTCCTCTGAAAACAGCCCAGATGTTAAGAAGGTAGAGAGGCTTTTCACTTTTTTTAGTAACTAGAAATCTTATAATAAAAAATGAATGTGTTTTGAAGAATTCTATATAATTTTTTAGAGGGCTCAAACAACATGAAGTCAGAAGAGAAAGAAAGACGGAGAAGGAGAGGGAGAGTTGGGGAGATAGGAAGAGGGGAGAAGAGGGGAGAAGAGAGGTAGGAAGTGGGAAAGAAGGAAAGAGCAGTGAAAAGAAGAGTGGAAGAGATAGAAAGGAAAACGATGTGGATTTGAGGGAAGAGAATTATCAGAGGAGGGACCATCAAGTGTAAAGGCTCAGAGGTAAAAATGAGCTTGTGAGTTCAAGGAGCTCTTCTCTATGGTTTTAGCCAAACCGACAGCCATAAACTATGGTGGGCAGGTAAAGAGTTGACAAGTGCAAATCTAGCAGAAATAAAAACAGAGATTTGTAAGTCAACAGTTTGTTTAACTTTCATTTTCAACTCAAAACATCTTGTCTTTTCAGTTTTTCATCTAACTGCATTGAGTGGCACTGGTTGAAGTTTTTCAAGGCACAGTAGATTTCAAAATTGTCAGGAAGTATGGATTCTGTATGTCACTGGGTCTGTTTAAAAAAGGACTTGCTACTATTCACCCTCTCTTTCATGGGGGACAGAACAGAATAAAGATGAGGTGACATTTTACCCATCACATAACATCTTGAGCTTTCCCAAGAATGGAGACCACTTAAATTCTTTTCATTCCCTTTGGTTTGCTGACCTTAAAAACTTAACAATTTCCTTGTTCAGGATTAAAATAAAATAAAATAGTATGTTTAATCATCATGAATTTGAAATGCCTAAACAGCCACCCAAATATTAAGTA
Organism: Bos javanicus; assembly: GCF_032452875.1. Lineage (NCBI taxonomy): Eukaryota > Metazoa > Chordata > Mammalia > Artiodactyla > Bovidae > Bos > Bos javanicus. The sequence continues at coordinate 18,613,131 of NC_083882.1, read as the reverse complement.
CATAATTAAATGTATAAATCAGGACCTCAGGAGAGAGATGAAGGCTGAAGATACAAATTCAGGATTCATCACACTGGAATGATTTTTTTTTTTTTTTTTTGGCTGAAACTATTTTTCAGGAGATGGGGTGAGTGTCAAAAAATACATACAAAGATTAAACTGCAACAGGTTGAGTCAATGCGAAGTACCATAAACAATATGAGACATTTTTAGACTAGCTCACGCAAAAAAACTATTTATGGAATGATATTTAAAGTGCTGAGAACTAATGAGATCATCTGAGAATGAGCAAAGACAGAGAAACAAAGAGGCCCATGGACTGAGCTCAGAAGCAGTGCAACAACTACAAGTCCAGAGTAGAAGGAAGGTTTCCAGGGAGTTCCCAGGTAGATTTTCAGAAGCTGATAGTCTTAAAGTTTAGTAAAGAAAGGTTTGAAGAAGAAGAAAATGAACAACTGGGTCAAGTGCTGAGAGGTCCAGTAAAGTTAAAAAAAAAAAAAAATGGAGACCACTTGATTTGATAAGATGAAAGTTGATGAAGACTATGAAAAGAAAAAAAGTCACTGAAGTGGAAATATTACATCCTGAGCAAGTGGCCTAGAGAGATGAGGGATAAAGAAATGGTAACAAAAGCATAAAAAGTTCTGTGGAGTTTCACTACAAATGGAAACTGACAAAAATGTGAAAAAATTCCCAGAATCACAGGCTGTTAAAATTGGAAGGCAGTATACTGAAGAGGTCAAATCATATGTGGGTAGGTGTGGGTTGAATACCAGCTGTTCCACTATTAAAGGCTGATTACTTAATCTCTACTGGACTTCAGCTTCTTTAATTTGATGTCAGCAAATTTGGAAAACTCAGTAGTGGCACAGGACTGGAAAAGGTCAGTTTTCATGCCACTTCCAAAGGAAGGCAGTGCCAAAGAATGTTCAAACTACTGAACAATTGCGCTCATTTCACATTAGTAAGGTTATGTGCAAAATCCTTCAAGCTGGGCTTCAGCAGTACATGAACAGAAAACTTCCAGTACAAGCTGGGTTTACAAAGGGCAGAGGAACCAAAGATCAAACTGCCAACATCTGCTGGATCACAGAGGAAGCACCGGAATCCCAGAAAAACATCTATTTCTGCTTCGTTCACTACAAGAAAGCCTTAAACTGTGTGGATCATAACCAACTGTGGAAAATTCGTAAAGAGATGGGAATACCAGACCACCTTACTTGTCTCCTGAGAAACTGTATGCAAGAAGCAACAGTTAGAACTGGACATGGAACAACAGAGTGGTTTCAAATTGGAAAAGCTGTATATTGTCAAGGCTGTATATTGTTACCCTGCTTATTTAACTTCTATGTAGAGTACATGATGTGAAATCCCAGGCTGGATGAATCACAAGCTGGAATCATGACTGCCCAGAGAAATATCAACAACCTCAGATATGCAGACAATACCACTCTAATGGTAGAAAGTAAAGATGAACTAAAGAGCCCCTTGATGAGGGTAAAAGAAAAGAATGAAAATGTTGGCTTAAAACTCAACATTCTAAAAACTAAGATCATGGCATCCAGTCCCAACACTTCATGGCAAACAGAAGGGGGAAAAGTGGAAGCAGAGACAGATTTTACTTTCTTGGGCTCCAAAATTACTGTGGATGCTAACTGCAGCCATGAAATTAAAAGACACTTGCTCCCTGGAAGGAAGCTATGACAAATCTAGACAGCTATTAAAAATCTGAGACATCACTTTGCCAGAAAAGGTCCGTATAGTCAAAGCTATGGTTTTTCCAGTGGTCATTTACAGATGTGAGAGTTGGACCAGAAAGAAGGCTGAGCGCCAAAGAACTGATGCTTTTGAATTATGGTGCTGGAGAAGACTCTTGCGGGTCCCCTGGACTGCGAGGAGATCAAACCAATCAAACCTAAAGGAAATCAACCCTGAATATTCATTAGAGGGACTGATGCTGATGTTGAAGCTCCAAAACTTTGGCCACCTGATGCAAAGAACTGACTCACTGGAAAAGATCCTGATGCTGGGAAAGATTCAAGACAAAAGGAGAAGACAGCAGTAGAGGATGAGATGGTTACATAACATCACCAACTCGACAGACATGAATCTGAGTAAACTCCAGGAGATAGTAAAGGACAGGAAAGCCTGGTGTGCTGTAGTCCACAGGGTTGCAAGGAGTGGGACACGACCGAGTGATTAACAACAAGAGAGTGATAGTAGGGCCTGCCACATCGCACATCTGTGCAAGTATTCGAGAAATGTTAGCGACTGATTGTTAAACAAAAAATAATTTCATTTAGTTCAACCTCCTTCTAGTACAAAGGAGTCACAGAATTGGGGGATGAGAATCTTCCCTAAGGTCACAGTCATGCCTACGGAATGACTGGAACACTACGGAAGAGCTGGAACATTCGTTTCTTCAGTGCTCGCTCTTCTAGATAACACTACTTAGAAAAAAGCAAACCTCAGGAAGGTGTGATTTGTATATATTCTCTTACCTCAAAGAGGTAAGACCTGCCACATCATTTGTATCATGTTACCTTCTGCATCTATGTGTTCCATGAAAAAAGAATAAAATAGCATATATCATATCCGGAATTTCATTCCATTATAGACTGATCTGAAAGGCAAAAAACTATTAATATTCCTGTGAATCTTCATAATTACTAATATTACAGAGAGAATAAAGATGAAGTATGATCACTGCTCTTATGAGTCACATAGGTAAAAAGGTATCTTCAGTTCACTTTGGTATTCTAACCAAATATAATTAGCAATCTGCTGAGCTACAATTCAAGTTTTAATAGAAACTAGTAAGGTGTCCTTAAACAGAAGGCAGGTCAGAAAAAAAGAAAAAGAGAAATCCCACAATATAACCACTTGTTCTTTTTTAAAACCAATGTTTAAGGATTTTAATGTAATCATTACTTTAAATGGTAGGAGCAACAAAGAAGAATGAATGCAGAGGAAACCACTGAGATGTGAAAGCAACATTTGAAAAATAAATGAGGAAATGTTAAAGGCCCAGAGACTTTAAAGATTTGTTCAAGGTCATGTCATTGGCCCAAAACAAGCAAGAAGCATTGTGTCCTAATTCCAGACTACTATTCCAAATTCTTTTTCACTGAAATACTTTTGTTCAATATTAGCTAAAACACATTTTCTGTAATTTCCTTAAGTACTAAAAGACATAAAAATCAAAGTTAATAGATGTAATACAAGAAATTTAAAAATCTGACTTCTCATCTATCAATGGAAAGCAACAAATTTTTACACTCTAACTACATAATGGCTTAAGAGCATGTTTCAAATTACCTCATTATCTATACAATTGAGGATTATATTATAGATGTCACCATGAAATTATAATGAGGTTTTTACATGTATTTCTTCACAATGTAGAATCAAACACAGTCTTTAGTCAAACAGATCGCTCAACTCCTTGTTTCACCCCAGTTCTCATGGAGTATGTGTTTGCTCATTTCTAACCACTGCCTCCAGTTCTGGGTAAAATCATAATTAGAACATGAATGGATCATGCTGAGACCATAAAGGCTGAGAAAGTGTGAAAGTGAAAGTCGCTCAGCCGTGTCTGACTCTTTGGGACCCCAAGGACTGTGTATAGTCCATGGAATTCTCCAGGCCAGAATACTGGAGTGGGTAGCCTTTCCCTTCTCAGGGGATCTTTCCAACCCAGGGATCGAACCCAGGTCTCCCACTTTGTAGGCGGATTCTTTACCAGCTAAGCCACCTTTAAATAGTAGCACAAAAATTGGGTCCACTTCCGTATGCTTTCAAATTTTAAAAAATGGGAGGGGACAGATTCTGAGCAAATACTATTTCATGAAGGATTATATAGAAAAGCAAGAAATGACTTCAGAGAATTCTTGAGTAATTTGGAGTGATTATTTCATCGAGTTTAGAGAGGACAGATGTTTTTAGTTTTCTTTCTTACCCATAATTCATAATTACTCCATGGTTAAGTAACCTTCATGATGCTTGATTCTCTACCAGGAAGTAAACAGAATTAATAAAAATATTAAACCTAACAATTTAACCACATGTTTTTGAATCTCTAAATGGTGTCCTCTTGCACTTGTTTTTGAATCTCTTAATGGTTTCCTCTTGAAGGATACACTACCACAGAATAAAACAACAGTTGGGAACTCTACATAGACTTTATTTATCTAAAATATGTCCCTTATTATTATAAAAGGACTGCTTTATATTATAGAATTGAAAAGATTAACACTATCCCAACAATAACCCTGCCTGTGAGACAAAGACAGACAGAGACAGAAAGGCGAGGAATGTTTACAACAGCTTTATGAGAAAGCAGGAAGCCTTTTTTAAGGGGGTTGTCCGAGATGACATTTTTGTTGTTTGTTATTGTTTAGTCGCTAAGTTGTATCTGACTCTTTTGCGACCCCATGGACTGTAGTCTGCCAGGCTCCTCTGTTCATGGGATTTTCCAGGCAAGAATACTGGAGTGAGTTGCCATTTTCCTCTCCAGGGGATCTTCCCGACCCAGTGATTGAACCCACGTCTCTTATTGACATCTTCTGCCTTGGCAGCAGGTTCTTCACTACTAGGGCCCCTGGGAAACCCCCATTAGCACTATATTGTGTGCAAATTATACCTCCTAAAAAATAATTCTATGAATTTGGAGTCTTTCAGAAAAGTTTTATAGCAGTACAGTCTGATACAACAGAAATCTCAAACTGGAGTAGATGGCAATGGAAAAGAAGACTAGATAGGAGACTTCCCTGGTGGTCCAGTGGTTAAGAATTTGCCTGTCAATGAAGAGGACACATGTTCAACCCCTGGCACAGGAAGATTCCACAGGCCTCGGAGTAACGAAGCTCACAGCTACTGAGCCCGCGTTTCAGAGCCCATGCTCTATGCAACAAGAGAAGCCGCCGCTAGCAAGAAGCCCAGGCACCACAATGAAGGGGTAGGGTAGCCCCTACTTGCTCCACTAGGGAGAGCCAACATGGAGCAACAAAGACCCAGTGTTGCCACAAATAAGTAAATAAATGTTAGAAAGGAAACAGACTTAAGGAAGCAAGCCCTGGGTGGTTTTGATTAATCCCCTGAGAATAAATGACTGTTCTCCTGAAAACAACTTGGAATCCTTGTTTCTAACAAGCAGGTGTTAAAAAACTTGTCTGCTGGTGATTCTAACCAGTTTGTAATCAATGGGAAGATAGAGACAATATTTCAATACTCATCAAAAAAAGATACTGCCTGAAAAACAGAAACAAAAAGTTGCAGCAAAGAGCTAATTATTTATAGTTCTGTTCTCTAACCAGCAAAAGCCATCTCTCCTATCTATCAAGCACAGAAGGATTTATTCAGAATATAAACTCTGATTCTGTAATACCCACAGTATAATATATTAAAATATCACATATGCCTAGAATTTAAAAGTCTCTTAAAGAGGCATCCAATTCAACCCTTTTCTGGAAAAATGGTGCCTAACTCCCCCTTCCCTTGAAATTCCCAGAGATGCCACGGCTCTTGTGGTAACCGAATCACTTCTAACAAGAGCTTAGGCCCACAAACTTTCTTTCTGTTCTAAAAGAAAAGGGAGTATATCATAATCATCTGAAAAGTATACTTATATACATATTTCTGACTTTTAAAATCTTCTCAAAGTCTTTTCTCCTCCAGGTTAATTTCTTTGACCCTGCTTTATACGTTTATAAAAATCAGATACATTTTCCCAGATTGTTTTACCTCAAATATCAGCCTTGCCAGTAAAATCATGTTTACTCATCTTTAATTCACATCTACTGTTTCCATGCCAAACTGATTTATGAAAAAGAAATTTCCATGAGGCCAACCTTCCTACAGAAAGCAATCATAAAGCCTAACAACTACCCCATTGAAACTACCATTAAGCTACCAGTTGGATCATTCACAGAGCTTCTACAGGATAAAATATAGACTCCTTTTTGATGCTGTAAAATTTTGTGTTCACAATGCAGGTGGTATATCAAGAAAGTGAGAGCTTAAAGAGCACTTCAAAAATTATACATTACCTCATGCAAAATCAGATGGCCAATGGCAGCCTAGAGAGCTGGGATGGGGTGGGAGGGAGATTCAAGAAGGAGGGGACATACGTATACCTATGGCTGATTCATGTTGATGCATGGAAGAAACCAACACAGTATTGTAGAACAATTATCTGCCAATTAAAAATAAATTAAAAAAATAAAGAATGAATATATGTATATGTATAACTGAAATACTGTTGTACAGCATAAACTAATACAACACTGTAAATCAACTGTACTCCAATAAAAGTAAAATAAAAAATAAATAAAAGAAAAAAAAAAAAAGCCTAACAGGAAGTTTTAAACACTTAATACACATAGCTTAGTTTAGAGGGGGCAAAAAGGTATCAAGAGCCCATCTATAAATATAGTGGCGGCAATAAAGTCTTTTTTTTTTTCCAAATTAGAAAATAATGTGAAAATGCTTTAAGCTGCATGAGGGTAACTGAAGGTCAATATTTAAAAAAGACTGTATAATACCATACTAGAAGGAAGAGCTTCCCCAAAATATACATAGTTGGAAAGTACCACCTGGGAATAGCTTTGACTGCATGCTTAAAGAATTAGGGAGTTGTATATCTGTCTGGAGCCTGGACCAGAAGGTCAATGCTATCTTTCTAAAATATAAATCAGATTAAGTCACTTTGCTGTTTAAAACTCTACCAGGTGACAGCTCAACCCTGGAGTGTGACGTTACTTCCTTTCCCCAGAATGCATGGATTCAGTTTTTCCATCATCCAGCTAAAATGATACTGTCCTTTGAATATTCCTGCCATCACATTTACTAGGTAATACTCTAATAATCTGTTTACACACTGAGCTTCCACACAGAGTAAACCCCTTAAAGATTAAGACGAGGTCTAATTTATGTTCATATATCCAATCCAATGCTGTTACGGTCTGAATTGTACCCCCTACCAAAACATGTGTATTTGAAGCCCTAACTGCCAATGTGAGTGTATTGGGAGACAGGGCCTTAAATGAGGAAATTAACACTTCAGAGTTAAACTGAAGAAAGCAGGGGAAACCACTAGGCCATGCAGGTATGACCTAAATCAATCCCTTATGATTATACAGTAGAAGTAACAAATAGGTTCAAGGGATTAGATCTGATAGACAGACTGCCTGAAGAACTATGGACAGAGGTTCATAACATTGTATAGGAGGCTGTGATCAAAGCCATCCCCAAGAAAAAGAAATGCAAAATGGTTGTCTAAGCAGACCTTAAAAATAGCTGAGAAAAGAAGAGAAGTGAAAGGCAAAGGAGAAAAGGAAAAATATACCCATTTGAATGCAGAGTTCCAAAGAATAGCAAGGAAAGATAAGAAAGCCTTCCTCAGTGATCAGTGCAAAAAAACAGAGGAAAACAATAGAATGGGAAAGATTAGAGATCTCTCCAAGAAAATCAGAGATACCAAGGAACATTTCATGCAAAGATAGGCACTTAAAAAAAGGGCAAAAATGGTATGGACCTAACAGAAGCAGAAGATATTAAGAAGAGGTGGCAAGAATATACAGAACTATACAAAAAAGAACTTAATGACCCAGATAACCATGATGGTGTGATCACTCACCTAGAGCCAGACATTCTGGAGTATGAAGTCAAGTGGGCCTCAGGATGCATCACTACAAACAAACCTAGTGGAGGTGATAGAATTCCAGCTGAGCTATTTCAAATCCTAAATGATGATGCTGTGAAAGTGCTGCACTCAATATACCAGCAAATTTGCAAAACTCAGCAGCAGCCAAGGACTGGAAAAGATCAGATTTCATTCCAATCCCAAAGAAAGGCAATGCCAAAGAATGCTCAAACTACCACACAATTGCACTCATTTTACACACTAGCAAAGTGACGCTCAAAAGTCTCCAAGCTAGGCTTCAACAGTGCGTGAACCGAGAACTTTCAGATGTTCAAGTTGGATTTAGAAAAGGCAGAGAAACCAGAGATCAAATTGCCAATATCTGCTGGACCATAGAAAAAGCAAGAGAATTCCAGAAAAACATCTACTCCTGCTTCATTGACTAAGATAAAGCCTTTGACTGTGTGGATCACAACAAACTGGAAAATCTCTTCAAGAGATGGGAATATCTAACCACCTTACCTGCCTCCTGAGAAATCTGTATGCGGGTCAAGAAGCAACAGATAAAACCGGACATGGGACAACGGACTAATTCAAAATTGAGAAAGGAGTACGTCAAGACTATATATTGTCACCCTGCTTATTTTACTTATATGCAGAGTACATCACCATATGAAATGCCGGGCTGGATGAAGCACAAGCCGGATTAAGACTTCCAGGAGAAATATCAATATCCTCAGATATACAGATAACACTACCTTATGGCAGAAAATGAAGAGTAACTGAAGAGCTTCTTGATGAAAGTGAAAGAGGAAAGTGAAGAGCTGGCTTAAAACTCTACATTCAAAAAACTAAGACCATGGCATTCAGTCCCATCACTTCATGGCAAATAGATGGGGTAACAATGGAAACAGTGACAGACTTTATTTTTTGGGGCTCCAAAATCACTGCAGATGGTGTCTACAACCATGAAATTAAAAGACGCTTGCTCCTTGGAAGAAAAGCTATGACAAACCTAGAAGGCATATTAAAAAGCAGAGACATTACTTTGCCGACAAAGGCCTGAATAGGCAAAGCCATGGTTTTTCCAGTAGTCATGTAGGCCTGTTAAGAGTTGGACCATGAAGAAAGCTGAGCACGGAAGAATTGATGCTTTTGAACTGTGATGTTGGACAAGACTCTTCAGTGTCCCTTGGACTGCAAGGAGATTCAACCAGTCAATCCTAAAGGAAATGAGTCCTGAATATTCATTGGAAGGACTGATGCTGAAGCTAAAACTCCAAAACTTTGGCAACCTGATGCAAAGATCCAACTCATTAGAAAAGACACTGATGCTGGCAAAGATTGAAGGCAGGAGGAGAAAGAGATAACAGAGGACAAGATATTGGGATGGCATCACTGACTTGATGGACATGAGTTTGAGCAAGCTCCGGGAGACAGTGAAGGACAGGGAAGCCTGGGGTGCTGCAGTCCATGGGGTTGCAAAGAGTCAGACATGACTGAGTGACTGTACAACAGGTTAAATAAGGTCATAAAGGTGGGGCTCTAATCTAACCTGCCAGGTGTCCTTATATGACGAGGGAGACATATCAGATCTCTCTCCTAACATGCAAGCCCAGAGGAAATGGCATGTGAGTACATGGTGAGAAAGCAGCTGTCCACAAGTCTGGAATCAGGCCTCACTGGAAACCAATCTGGACTGCACCTGAAAATTGGACTTTTAGCTTCCATATCATGAGAAAATAAATTTCTGTTTTTTAAGCCAGTATCTGGTATTTTGTTATGGCAACATGAGCTGACTAATACTGAGAAAGTATTTTGGCCAAGAAGAGTGTTTTTAAAAGCTAGTCTTAAACGACCCACAAAATAGTAAATTCCCTTCAAGCGCATATTTTTTAGACAAATTATTTTAAAGCTGGAAATGTATGCAGTTATACCCAAAAAATCTTGGTCTTGATATGTGTAAGCAGCAACAAAACATTTTGATATGGTAACCTTGAAACAAGGGACATTCTGACAAGGATAATTTGATGAAGTCAGGTCAGAATGACCCTGATAGAAGGCAAAATCGATTTTTTTTCCATTAACATGTATTACGTGCAGAGACAGTGATGGTTCTTAATATATTCCTGCATGTCACCTATCCAGAGCTAGTAAGAGCGGTCACATCAGGAGGAGGTCACATTAGAATCCTGGTTACCTATTTTATTGCCTAAACTCAATAATAAAAATAAGTGACAGTAAAGAATTTTTTTTATCTTTTCTGTACTCTAGCATGTCTCTGTATCTAAAGAGCCAAGCCAAGTGTTACATAACCATGTGCTTCTAAAGCCTACTGCTATTCTTATTCCATGATCTTTTAATAGCAGGAGCAATGTAGAAGTTACTATTTTAGGAAGATTTTATTCTTTACAAATATAGTTTTTTCACAGGAATTTGAAGAAGAATCTGAGCTAGAGTATAAGCTAAATGTTCTTCACATAAGTAGGAAGCTTATGTGTTTATCTTTGGAATAATGCAGCAAATTAATTAAACTAACTGTTCAGAAGACTTGGAAAATTCTAATGGGAAAAAATTGTTCTATCCTTAATTCTAGTTAGTGCTGAACAAGGAGCTCTATGGAACCTACAATAAAGGGAAAAGTATTTCTGTTCCACTTAGACTCCTTCTTGCTTTGTAGGTCTGTAAACTGAAGTTAGAGCAGTTAAGTGACTTGTCCAAGTTTATAGACCTACTAAGTTTTTTAATTGGGATGCAAAAATGTGTGTGTGTTTAGAGCCCCCAAGTTCTTTGCACTGAAACGTGGCATTGGCAATCAATGGACAAAGAATGGGTAAGTAATACTGAAAGTATATACTGAAAGTATATACTGAAAGTAATACTGAAAGTAGTACCTTCCAAAAGAAAACCTGAAATATCACATTAGGGGAAGAGAGAAAAGAGAACCAGTGTAGAGATCATTCTCCAGTGAGAACAGAAGCTGATCAACAGAAAGTGGTTAAAAAAATAAATAAATAAAATAAAAAAACTTTCTGCAGCATGGTAATTTATACAAAAGTTTTGACATGCAATCTAAAGTTCACTGAGACAACTCATACTTTATAAGATGTTTCAGGGCATCTGTCTTCAGGAACACACAAACAAAAATTTCTGCCCAACCCACCTCTTTATTTTTTCCTTTAAAAATTTTTCATATTTGAAGATAGAAAAATTATTAAACTGTCCCTAAGGAAAAAAATTCTTGTCTAGTATACAAACCCAGTATACTTATTTCTGAATAACATGGAGGTTTCAAAAATAGTCAAAACTGGCATTTCATTTTAGAAATTATTTTAAAGTAATACGTAGAGATGAAAAAAGCTCTCCATTAAATATCTTCTTTTTTCTGAAATAAAGGAAAAATGGGAGTAGAGGAAGGGAGGAGAAGAGGGAGAAAGAAGTGAAAAAGAAATCACCAAGTACAAACAGAAACCAGATAAAGAAAGCTAGCATCATCTGGCAGTGCTTTAATAAGTTTCCTGGATGTGAAATTTATTTTCCTTAGGCTAGATTCTTTGACTTCAAATGATCAGATGAACTCTGCCAACTTTGGAAAGATTCAACAAATCAAATGGGAACTGCATTTTTCTATTTTCCAGTTATTAAGAAAGACCTCTCCAAGGCAGGGTATCTTTCACAGAGTTACTATGATAATGTTTATATTTACCCAGGACCCTGAGTCCAGATCATCAAGTGTATGCCTTTTGCATATGAAATGTGGACAATGTAAACTTACCTTCAGAAGGCACCTAGCCCTTCCTCCAAATCAGCCATGCACAACCAACAATCAACTCCCACTCCATTTTCAGTTACATAATAAATACCTAATACAAGCTTACTTTATACAAATATTTTAGAAACTCAATGAAGCTCTTTATAGTAACTATGCTGGAACAATAGGCTTTAGACTGTGATCGAGATTTAGATATAACATGAAATCTCATCTGATCACTAAAATGAAATGCCACCTGTGCTGTCTATAACCAAAAGCATTAAATAAATTTAAAGGACTATAGGTATACGTAACTTACTAAATTTTTCCTAGAACAATGTCTAGGTCATAAAAAACATAAGACAAATGATGCTGAGGATTTTCAAAGAATCATAAAAATAAAATTATACAAGCTATTTATATTCAAGTTTAACATGCTTTAAACACTTTTTTGAAAACTTAAAGTAGTATGTAAAAACAGTCACAGAAAACAAAATTTCATTCATTTATGCTTTTCACAATGGGGGCTAGATAATCTTGAGTTTTACGGGACAAAAGCAATCATGGAAATATGACAACGTGACAAGTGTTGGCCTTTTGCTCTTTTAGCTTATGACTACTCTCCAAAAAACTGGGAAGTATTTGGAGGTCAGTTGGAATAACCATTACTGAACCAAGAATCCCCTTTACAACAAAGGAGACTTATTTGGACACAACTAGTGGTGGGGTAAGTGTAACTTTAACTGAAATCTCTCTAAAAAATTGTGATGAAATCTGCCATATTTTAACATCCATACAATGACTGATTTGACTTCCCACAACAATATAAACAGACAGATAGACAGATAGATGTATTTTCTCTCTTCTGAAAAAGTGTGGTATGAAGTGGAACAGAAACTTATGTCAAGTAGTAGGATTTATGTATCAATAGCCCCATTTGACAAATGAAAACACTTAAGAGTTTAAGAAACCTGTTCAAGATCACATAGCCTAATAATGACACAGGTTGTAATCTGGGTCTGTATGACTCAAAAGTCAATGTTATTTTCCTTTCCTAAGTATTTTCTCAGCCAAGTTAAACATTTACAGTTCCTCTGCAGCCATTTTTAATATCTCATGGCTCCAAAGTCCCCTAACCATTTTGTTCATGTGGCATACAAGGAAGAGAGGTTTGGAGAATGGAGATTTACTTGCTGTATAACCTGTGCATTTTAGACAAATCATTTAACCTCTCTGACGCTCAGTCTCATCTCATGAAAGAAAATAAAAACTATCAGGTAAGATATGGTAGCAACAGGAAGGTACCCTCAAAGAACCTAAAAATGAATGAAAATAAGATAGTCTTCTAAGAGTCAAATGACAAAAATCAACATAAATCAGTACAGAGCTATACAAACATGCTTGAATTTATTTAGTATCCCTGAGTAAATTATTAGGTTGAATAATATTAAAGTGCTATTTTGTCAATGAAAGATTATCAGATAGCAGTAATTTTTAAAGATTCAACCTATATTTAACCTCTCTGGGGCTCAATTTTCTTCATATGCAAAACTGGGAGAACAACATTACATACATCAAAGGCCTGTTGAGAATATTATACTATATGATTTACTGTAAGCAAAGACTTGAGTCACTGAGTAAGGCTCCCTGAATCTACTAGACTATATGAAAAGAAACAGGAAAATTCATAGACTACCATTTGTCATCTCCAACCTCACCAATCACTTCCAGTTCCTACTAATACAACAGTCATTCCTTTCTACCACCTCGCTGGGAAGGCCTGCAGTGAGAAGCTAACTAACAGGGGAATGCCATGTGAAAGTGTTTCAGGACTGGAAAGCCTACGTAGACCTTAGCCACTGTTGTTACAGATGATGTCTGGCAGGATGCTAGCTCTGGACATTACCTGTGGAAATAAAGACTCTTTCTAGCCGCTCTTCTGGCCACCTGGTCATTTATCCTAGGTAAATGCTAGAATGTTACAGGCACCATTCTGCGTCTGTTCAGTTAACACATGATCTAAGCTTAAAATCTAGAACAACAAATCTCTTGCTGAGAGACCCTTCTGAATTTATAACCTCTGAAACAGAATTATAACACAGAAAAAGAGGGCCACGGGTAGTTCTAAGATTGGGATTAGAAGTACCTGCAATCTGTTTTTTAAGCTTCTGACCTACCAGGCCCTCCAGTATCCACCAGGACACGCGCTATCAAACACGACTCATCAAGCGTCAGTGGAGATAAAGGCCTAAGGTACAGAAGGTCTAGTTTTTTAAAATACCTGCATTAAGACTTAAGAAAACACTTGTGTGGCTACAGACAACTAGCACAGACTGATCAAGATCAGCTAGTCTCTTTTCCTTTTAATCAGAATTAAAATGTTGTACATGGTAATAAATCTTCCCAGAAACTTTATGACTTTTCTTGATTTAAAGTTGTTTCTTGAAATAAGCAAAACTATTTGCCCTAAACCTCTTTCAGGCTCAGTAACAATCCTTTATTAATTAACTTTAGTTGTATTAAGTTTGCATGCATCGTCTCAACTCCCAAACAGTCCAATGAAATACGCATTATTACTGACTTCATTTTACAAATAGGGAAATTGTTCTAAGAGATTCAGTAAGTTGCCACAAAATTCAAACCCAGGCATCCTGGTTCCAGGACCAGCCCTTTTTACCACTCTTCCCTACTGCCTTCAATAAAGGAACTGCACCTAAGTACTGCATAATACTTTATTAATTTAGGCCCATCACTTTCACATTGATAGTTGTTTTTTACTATCAAGTAAGGCTGAATCTGTTAGAATGTTAAAAAGGGTTTGAGCAAAGAACACCATCTTCAAGCACGTCCAGATATCTCCGGGTAACTATTCCTAAAGCCACCACGGCTCTTATCAACAGCTCTTTGCTACAGAACATGTCTGCCTCCTCTGACTCCTCTCCAAGTTGAATCAACACAACTGTGAGTTTTTAAGTGTATTAACAGGCCTTAAAAGTTGTCTCATTCAAATTCCCAAGTTGTGAAGGAGACCTTAGCTTCAATGAGCATGGTGTCTGAAAGTGAGGGACACAACATTTTCCTCTCATGAGAGAACTCATTTCATTTCTCAATAGTTCTAACTGCCATGGAGTTCTTCCCCAGGCAACCTTCACCACATACAGCATTAAAAATTTTTTTTGTTTTTCAAAAGCCATGTCATCTTTGATTAATCAACAATTTGCTGCATTTCCTATGACTGTAAAACTTTTTAGACTACTGTGAAAACAGAGTACTATCACCTGTATCAACACCCTTCCTGACTTTTAGCAATCTGGCAGATGAAAGAGAATGTGCCTGTCTTCAGGAGATCAGGCAAGCGCACCTACTAACTGTGGACAGCTAAAACATCTAACAGAAATAGACCCTTTGGCTTATTTGAATGGAATACATTTCAGCTACTGTTTGATCCAATTTAGTTCAATAACCATAGAAATAGAAGATTAATAAAGTAACTTATTTGGGATTGGTGCTATATAATCAGTTTTGATAAAACTATAATGACATCTAAACTTTCTTATTAGGCAGCTTTGTATCATGAACAAAATATTTAAGCGATGCTCTGGGTCAAACAAAACCCACAGGCAGTGTAGATACCAAAGGGTGTTAAGTGTGAATTCTCTTTCTTGGCCAATCATTTAACCTCTTGAGAAAGAGATTTTATGAAAGGAATTTGAGATTCTTTATAAGGTAAAAAGAGAAGCAGATCCAGACCACAAAAGAATTTGTCCCGCAAATAAGTGTTATCTGGTAAATAGAAGTTTTCTTGGTTGGAACATCCAGGACATTATAAGACAAAGGAAAGCACAGACTTGAAGGAAAAAAAAAAAAAAAAAATCCCGTAATGGTTCACTCCTATATAAAGAGGGTATTCAGTCAGTCAGGAGGATAAAAACAAATCTCTGAACTATCAGATTCTTCAAAAGCTGAGACTGAAAAGGAAGAAGGGAAGAGACTGTAAGTCTTTTCCTATGGGGGTTGAAACACACATTCATCCCCAACAAATGCCATGGAATTCAGGGACAGCATGTCAAGTTTTCCCTAAATTTGACTTTTTGACCATTCAGACTCCCTTGTATACCTATTTAGAAGAACAATACACCACTACTCAATTTTCCAATCAAATAAAAATGATCAGTTCAGTCCAGTTCAGTTGCTCAGTTGTGTCTGACTCTTTGCGATCCCATGGACCACAGCACGCCAGGCCTCCCTGTCTATCACCAACTCCCGGAGTTTACTCAAACTCATGTCCATTGAGTCGGTGACGCCATCCAACCATCTCATCCTCTGTCGTCCCCTTCTCCTGCCCTCAATCTTTCCCAGCATCAGGGTCTTTTCAAATGAGTCAGCTCTTGGCATCAGGTGGCCAAAGTATTGGAGTTTCAGCTTCAGCATCAGTCCTTCCAATGAATATTCAAGACTGATCTCCTTTAGGATGGACTGGTTGGATCTCCTTGCAGTCCAAGGGACTCTCAAGAGTTTTCTCCAACACCACAGTTCAAAAGCATCAATTCTTCGGTGCTCAGCTTTCTTTATAGTCCATATTTCACACTCATACATGACTATTGGAAAAACCACTTAGTCCAACTTTAAATACCAACACAATGCTAACACAGGATGACAAGGCAAAATCTCATGGTAACCTTCCACTGATACAAAAAACAGTTAAAGAACTGCATAAATCCATCTCTGGGCTCCTTCTAAGCAGTAGCTCCTGATCTCAAATTATAATTACAGTTCATATTCAGTGATGGCAATTACTAGGTTTCAGGACCTTTATACATGGGGGCAGAAGTGACAGGAGAGTGAGAGACTGAATGGGAAGCAGAATGAGAGAGAGAAAAAGAAATGGGAGAGTAGGAGAACTGACAGGAGAAATTATATTCCATACATTTAAGTAAACAACACACTTTTGTATTTGCACCTGAAAACACTGCTGAAGGGAAATAATGTCAACTGTTTCCACAAATTCAAACACACAAATTAACTTAGAAATTATTCTAAAAGAATGGCAATAGTGCCAGAAATAATAGAAATCAGTTGAGAAGCTAGCACACTGAAACAAAATGGGACTCATATTTTTTATGTCAGAACAAGTTTGTTTTATAAACCAAAGCTCTCTAAACCTGGGGAGAATATTATCTCAAAGTATCCCTAGTTTTGTGCAACTCAAATACTTTTTATAGGCTACACCCCTATCCCTCTACCCCTATGCTAACTTATGTAAGTGCTAATTTTAAGGAAATGAGGAATGTTTTCTTAAGTGTCTTATGCTTATACCAATTTGTTTTTCTCTAATGATCTTAACGGATATTCAGTGCAAATAGCCACTTAATGGAAATCAATTATGTAAAATTAAGTTGACTTTGATTGTAGTTAGTCATCAATCTTTTATATATTTATGATTTATTTTGTAATATAACATTATACTGATGTTTGGTATTCAGAGGAACATTTCACAAGATGAGTTTTCAAGAACACACTGTGCAAAAGTAAGAATCAAGATAATTGCAAAATAGGAGAAGGTGATGGCACCCCACTCCAGTACTCTTGCCTGGAAAATCCCATGGATGGAGGAGCCTGGTAGGCTGCCGTCCATGGGGTTGCTACGAGTTGGACACAACTGAACGACTCACTTTCACGTTTCACTTTTGTGCATTGGAGAAGGAAATGGCAACCCACTCCAGTGTTCTTGCCTGGAGAATCCCAGAGACGGGGAGCCTGGTGGGCTGCCGTCTATAGGGTCACACAGAGTTGGACATGCCTGAAGTGACTTAGCAGCAGCACAAGCAGCACAAATTAAAAATGAGGCAATTAATATGCTTTAGTAAATCACTACTATTACTCCAAACATTTGTTAACTTAAAAGATTTCTTAGTACTACACTGAAATTCAGTTATACATAAACAGGGGAGACATCCATCTATCATCAAAGCTCTTTTTTTTTTTCCCTTCAATTACTAGGACTAGAAAGGAGAAGGATGAAGTTGAAATGTAGAAAAGTGCATGTATACTGCAAGGAAAACTGCAACTTACTTTAAATTTTAGAACACTGGAGGGAAAAGATTCCCCCACTCAATATGAAGGTGACAAGTACAATGTGATGGAAAGGAAAGGGGAGAGATGAAACAAAATGTGGCATGACATTACAACTCATTTTCTACAAGCAGGAGCTTGTTTCCTGAGTTCTAAGCCCCTTTAGAGCTCAGGATGCCCTTTCCCATAGGTTATGTAAAGGTATCTTTGAGTTATAATAAGGGACACCGTATGGCCTGGATTTGCCAAAGACAGTTAGGTTTGCCTCAGACCAGCTGTACAGGTGTAGTTATTAATTCCACTCATTTTCACCCTCTAAAGTCCTATTTGTATAATGCTTTATACTGTCACTCTAAGTGATAATGAAAATTAACCACCGTGGATAACACCTTTTCTATGGAAAAAAACATGTTCTAGCTTACAAATGAACTTGGAGACATAAAGTGTACTGTCAGAGATTTAATAATTTCTGTGTGTGCGCTCAGTTGCCTAGTCGTGTCTGACTCTGTGTGACTCCATGGACTGCAGCCCACCAGGCCTTTCTGTACACGGAATTTTTCAGGCAAGAATCCTGGAGTGGGTTGACATTTCCTACTCCAGGGGATCCTTCCAACCCAGGGATTGAACCCGTGTCTCTTGCGTCCCTGCACTGGCAGGTGTTCTTTACCTCTGCACCACCTGACCTATTTGGCCCACTAATCCTGCTTTCTAGTTGTCCCACCAACTTTATTTTGTTTTACTGTATTTCTTCTAAAATGACTTTGAAACATCCCCAAAGTTATTGTGAAAAAGTGAAAAAAAAATAAACAAAAAAAGTGGGGGGGTTTCACCAAAGTTATTGTGCCTTCCAATAAACAGCAGGCTATAATTTTACTCTATCATTATTTTATGTGTCACAGTGAAAATAAATAACTTCCTTAAAGAGTTAAATTTTATTCACTCACTCATGAAATATTGAGTGCCTACTATTTTCTGGGTACTGGTTTAGGTGATACACTTCTCATGGAGCTTGCATTCTAGTAGGGATAAGACAAGTAACAATGAGTATATATACATATGTGGTTATACACACACACACACACTCACACAAATATTGGCCCCACTGCACAGGATGCAGAATTAGTTCCCCAACCAGGGTTCAAACCTGCATCCCCTGAAGCGGAAGCACAGAGTCCTAACCACTGGACCACCAGGGAAGTCCCAATGAGTACCTTTTTATATACTGTCTCGTAGACATAAGTCCTCTGGAGAAAAATCAGAATGAGAGACAGCAGAGTAGAAAGAGGTAAAAGGAGTAAGGAAGTGAGTCAATAGTTATCTGAGGCACAAAGGGCAAAGGACATAATTAGCCGATTTGAGAAAAAATAAGGACGTTCTGATGTTAAATGGGTTAAAGGCAAAATACTGGGATATAAGATCAGAGAGGGAGCTGGAAGCTAGATCATATATGTAGGACTTTGTAGTCTTGAAGCACTCTGAGGGCTGGGTTCTGAACAAGGACTGGCATAATGGGACTTACTTTTAAAGGCTAATTCTGGCTACTACATTAAGAATAAAGTTGGGGGCGGGGAGGGAGGCAGGAAGAGTAAAGGGAGGGAGACAATCAGACTACTGATAAGGCCAATATGGTTAACAATCCTTGCTAGAGCTGATGGTAACTTGGATCAAAGTGATAGTAGTGAGGGTGTTAAAAAGTGGCTGATGTCTGAATTTACTAAGGAAGTTTTCATTTTTAAACTATTTTAGATTAACAGAAAATTTTCTAACACAGTACAGAGGTCCCATATAACCCTCATCCAAGTTTCCCCAATTTTTAACATCTTGAGGAATATTTGTCACAACTAGGAAACCAACTGGAGAAAGCAATGGCACCCCACTCCAGTACTCTTGCCTGGAAAATCCCATGGACAGAGGAGCCTGGTAGGCTGCAGTCCATGGGGTTGTTAAGAGTCAGACACGACTGAGCAACTTCCCTTTCACTTTTCACTTTCATGCACTGGAGAAGGAAATGGCAACCCACTCCACTATTCTTGCCTGGAGAATCCCAGGGACAGAGAAGCCTGGTGGACTGCTGTCTATGGGACTACACAGAGTCGGACACGAATGAAACAACTTAGCAGCAGCAGCAGCAGCAGCAGCAGGAAACCAACACTGTCATATGATTATTAACTAAGCTCTATACTTAATTATTTTGAACTAAACTTAGACTGCACAATTTTCCTGGATCTATTTTTAGGTAAACAAGATTTAGTAGAGTCAACAAGTCTTCAAAATTCAGACTTAAATTGAAGAAAGTAGGGAAAACCACTAGGCCAAGCAGGTATGACCTAAGTCAAATCCCTTATGATTATATAGTACAAGTAACAAACAGAGTCAAGGGATTAGATCTGATAGACAGAGTGCCTGAAGAACTATGGATGGAGGTTCATAACACTGTACAGAAGGTGGTGATCAAAACCATCCCCAAGAAAAAGAAATGCAAAAAGGCAAAATGGTTGTTTGAGCAGGCCTTACAAATAGCTGAGAAAAGAAGACACAAAAGGCAAAGGAGAAAAGGAAAGATATACCCATTTGAATGCAGAGTTCCAAAGAACAGCAAAGAGAGAGAAAAAAGCCTTCCTCAGTGATCAATGCAAAGAAACAGAGGAAAATAATAGAATGGGAAAGATGAGAGATCTCTTCAAGATAATTAGAAGTACCAAGGGAACATCTCATGCAAAGATGGGTACAATAAAACAGAAACGCTATGGACCTAACAGAAGCAGAAGATATTAAGAAGAGGTGGCCAGTATACACAGAACTACACAAAAAAAGTCAGATAACCATGATGGTATGATCACTCACCCAGTGCTAGACATCCTGGACTGCGAAGTCATGTGGGCCTCAGGAAGGATTACCACAAACAAAGTTAGTGGTGGTGATGGAATTCCAGTTGAGCTATTTCAAATCCTCGAAGATGATGCTGTAGAAGTGCTGCACTCAATATGCCAGCAAATGTGGAAAACTCCACAGTGGCCACAGGACTGAAAAAGGGCAGTTTTCATTCCACCCAAGAAGGGCAATGCCAAATAATGATCAAACTACTACACAATTGCACTCATTTCACAAGCTAGCAAGGTAATGCTTAAAGTTCTTCAAACTAAGCTTCAATAGTACGTGAACTGAGAACTTCCACGTGTACAAACTGAATTTAGAAAAAGCAGAGGAACCAGAGATCAAATTGCCAACATCCGTTGGATCACAGAAAAAGCAAGAGAATTCCAGAAAAATACCTAATTCTTCTTCACTGACTATGCTAAAGTCTTTGACTGTGTGGATCACAACAAACTGTGGAAAATTCTTAAAGAGATGGGAATAACAGACCACCTGACCTGACTCCTGAGAAACCTGTATGCAGGTCAAGAAGCAACAGTTAGAACCGGACCTGAACAATTGACTGGATCAAAATTGGGAAAGGAATACCTCACGGCTGTATACTGTCATTCTGCTTTTTAAATTTTATGCAGAGTACATCATACAAAATGCCAGGTTGGATGAAGCACAAGCTAGAATCAAGAATGTCCAGAGAAATATCAATAGCCTCAGATATGCAGATGACACCACCTTTATGGCAGAAAGCGAAGAACAACTAAAGAGCCTCTTGATGAAGGTGAAAGAGAAAAGTGAAAAAAGTGGCTTAAACACTCAACATTCAAAAAACTAAGACCATAGCATCCAGTCCCATCACATCATGGCAAATAGATGAGAAAAAAATGGAGTTAATATCAGATTTTATTTCTTGGGTTCCAAATCACTGTGTCCTCAGTGATACATTATGTCCACATATATATTATGAGAGAAAGATAGAGAGAATTCATATATTAATGCATATATATGGAATTTAGAAAGATGGTACTGATGAACCTACAGGGCAGCAAAGGAGACACAGATACAAAGAACAGACTTTTGGACTCAGTGGAAGAAGCCAAGAGTGGGATGATTTGAGAGAAAAGCACTGAAACATGTACATTACCATATGTAAAACAGATTACCAGTGCAAGTCTGATGCATGAAGCAGGACACCCAAAGCAGGTGCTCCAGGACAACCCAGAGGGATGAGGTGGGGAGGGAGGTGGATGGGGGTTCAGGATAAGGGGGACGCATATGTACCTGCCGCCGGTTCATGTTGATGTATGGCAAAAACCTTCACAACATTGTAAAGTAATTATCCTTCAAGTAAAATACATAAATTAATTGAAAAAAAATCCACATTCTACCATAATTCTATATACTGAAGCTAAAAAATCGTTCAGTAAAAGCCTTTTAAAAATTAACACATTTTACAGAAAGTATTATTTTTTAAAAACAGAATATTTTATCAAACTTTTGTTGGTAAAAGAAACATTCTTTTGGCAAATTTTAGATCAACAAACTAAGTTCACCTATATAGAAGTATATTTAACCATTCATTTCTTCATTCTTGCATTTCTGACTGATATTGATAATCTCAAGTTGTTCAGAGTGAAATTTGGAGCAAGATTTATTATATTTTTAATGACTTTCAGAGAGTAAGGAATCTAAAAATGTAAGATGTTAATGAAAGCTTATCAATAAAAATGCATTAATTTACAACAAAAAGGAAGAATTCAGGCATATCTGTAACAATTTACAATTGGCAAGAGACCTGCTGACATGTCTTATTCCAAGTCGTATGTTTCTGAAGTTTGAATATCAGTATTTCCAGATTTGAACATTAAACAATGAAAAATGTTTTCTCAATTCTGCTCTTTCCAGAGAGAAAATGAATGATGAGAACTATCATAGGCTATGACAGAGCATAATGGCAATTTTATATCCTGCCCTTGCTGGGTAAATGGGCTGGAATTTTACAACATAACCAAAATACTAGCTTACAAAAGAATCAAGAGTTTATGGATGTATGTGTATGACTTTTTACAAAAAGTAAATTCTTTAAGCAGTTATTTGAGTTTTCCTTTACTAATGCATCTGATCCCTCCCCTCCATTTCTATCAGTATCATTTCCTCCTATTCACTGATGTAGCAGTCAAAAAAGTTGAGCTTAATTTAATTCCTGAAAGGTTTTACCTCTTTAAACCTCATTTTCTTCATCAGAATAAATGCAGTAAATATCTCATATCTACTTCTTAAGGTTATTAATGGGAACAGTTAAATAATGGATGTAAAAGTTACTTATAAAACTATAAGGAGGTCTATAAGGATATGATCCTCCTATTTCAGGAACAAAGACAGAATCATGTTATCACCTTGACACAAATTCTTCAGGGACTTTTGTTGTCCATTAGAGATAAGGTCCTTGGCCTGGCAGTCAAGAACATCTGCAATCTAACCACAATATATACCTCTGGCTTTTGTCATCGTTGTTTAGTCATTAAGTCAAGTCCAACTCTTCTGCAACTCCATGGATTGTAGCCCATCAGGATCCTCTGTCCATGGGATTTCACAGGCAAAAATACTGGAGTGGGTTACCATTTGCTTCTTCAGGGGATCTTCATGACCCAGAGATCGAACCTCCATCTCCTATATTGGCAGGTGGATTCTTTACCACT
The DNA here is from genome assembly GCF_032452875.1 of Bos javanicus. NCBI lineage: Eukaryota > Metazoa > Chordata > Mammalia > Artiodactyla > Bovidae > Bos > Bos javanicus. The sequence continues at coordinate 18,590,099 of NC_083882.1, read as the reverse complement.
GAGCCACCAGGGAAGGCCTCCTTTGGCTTTACTTCCTTATAAATAATCTACTTTCAAATTACGTTACACTAGTGTTTATCAGATTGCACATTTTAACTCATTAGTGAACCAGGAAGTCACTGAGTAGATTGGAAATACAACTTAAAAAAAAAAAAAAAAGAATAGAAAATTCGGAGTATATGACACATAGTAAGGGTAAGTATTGTTTTGTGAAATTTACCTTTCAATGCTGTTTATACACATTACTAGGAAGGGATGTAAAACATGGTTCTTACCCTAGGGTCCAGACAAAAAAGGTTTGGAAAACACTACAGTAACCTACTCACTCTTCCACTGTCATACCTTCAGGATCCTCAGTCACCTAGCCTTGCACCCAGACTGCCTTTCTACCTAAACTCTCTGGGTCTCTTTGCCTTATCTGAAAAACAGAGGTAACACAAACAGCCATTTCACAGTGCTACTATGAACAACAGATCAAAGTCCTTTCTTAAAAGGTATCAAATGAGATGAGGCACCAAGTAATTTTTTCTGCCCTTCCATCCTTCCTGACTATAAACTTCTATGACAAGGTAAGTAAGTTGTTTCAGTACGCTTAAACAATGGAGGCAAAAGAAAAATTAACCCAGAGAATACCAAGTTGTAACATCTATAAGATTAGGAGTTCCCTATGATCTTGGGTCCCAAGATACTATTCACATGAAAGGGCCTTTTAAGTCAAATCATATATGAAGGGTTGCCTGAAGACAGAATTTAACAATATTTCCTTAATGGCTGAGGGCAAAAATTACAACATTTCTATAACAGAGTGGTGTCCTCTGGGTCTACTGAGATTCCTGGGGGCTCTCTGTCACTATTCTACTGTGCTTTCGATAATGATGTCTGTTTTATTAATAATTTTACTACAAATTTTCCTTATCTCATTTGCCTGATGATCGAGCACTGGCCTTTCACAAACTACTTGTTCTAATTTGCTGTTTATCCCATGTAGCCTCAGAACCCACCAAATCATGTTTGTCAGAACTGTGACTAAAACACCAGTCGTGTGTCAGGGCTGCAGCTCTTCCCTGGAGGCAGAATGCATGTGCTCAGTGCCTAGGTGCTGTGACCTCTTTGCTGACTGGCCAGAGGCTTTTGTTCACTTCCTGGTTCTTGACTGTGATAGTTTTCAAAAAAGTGAGGTACTGTATCAAGGATGACATTAGACTTCAACTTTTAAAATTAATTATGTGCTTAAATTTATACTTCACCTCCTAAGGAGAAACAAATCAAAATTCATAATTTTCTACTCTCATTACTCTCTCTCTCTCTATACACACACACACACACACAAAATACTAAAACATGAGCTGATATATAAACACACATCCCTACATCTGCTCACAACTCTTCAAGGCTATCACCCACTAATACAGTATATTCTGCTTATTTTAACATTAAAGGCCTTCTATTTCCAACCCCAACTTGAACTACTTCACTTTGAGAATTTCTATCCCTCAGAAAAAATTCTGCTGCTAATAACTTGTGACTAATTCTCCCCTGCCTCTATTTGATGCCAACTTTTATATTCAACCCTATTTATTGTCAATATAATAGTTCTATGGTCCATTACAATTAAAGAACTTTCAGGAACACTTATCTTGATTTATGCTTCAAGGCTTAACTCAAATGGCCTCTTAGCCTGAGATACTCTCTTTTTTGAATTCTACAGGTAAAAAAAAATCTCTCCAACTTCCGAACTGTTCGTATCTTGTATCACTCATGCATGGTGGTGTTGCTACAACAATTGTGTCCATCATTTTATCTCTCTTACTAGATCTGTCTTCTAGAACAGAAATCAAATGCAAGGTTTTAGACTCAGAGAGTCATTTACTGAATGCAAGTTATTGGACAAATTTATTTGATTTTTTTAAGGCTCGAGGCCCTTAGCTATCAAATTGTGTTGAGAATACCTACATGTGAGTAGTAATAAATAAAATGTCTTAGTAAAGAGTACAGTACATAATAGTTCTATATTGATAGCTATTAAAAATGGCTGTTTCAGATCTTTGTACTCCCTAGAGCAGTCAGTATCTATGTACCAACTTGGGTGCCAAGTTTAGGAAACCTTAGGTAGTCTTTGACTTATCTCTCTCAGTCTCCCCAGACCCAATCAGTCACCACAGTCTCCCCAGGCCTAAACAATCAGTCATCAATCTTTGATAGCTATGTTTCTTGAATACCTTGAACAAAATGTCCTTTCCTCACTACTCTTCCTAGCCCTATCGTCCAACCACACAATGCAATCAAAATTAATCTTGATAAGATCATCAGATCAGATCAGTTGCTCAGTCATGTCTGACTCTTTGCGACCCCATGAATCACAGCACGCCAGGCCTCCCTGTCCATCACCAGCTCCCGGAGTACACTGAGACTCACGGCCATCAAGTCAATGATGCCATCCAGCCATCTCATCCTCTGTCATCCCCTTCTCCTCCTGCCCCCAATCCCTCCCAGCGTCAGAGTCTTTTCCAATGAGTCAACTCTTCGCATGAGGTGGCCAAAGTACTGGAGTTTCACCTTTAGCATCATTCCTTCCAAAGAAATCCCAGGGCTGATCTCCTTCAGAATGGACTGGTTGGACCTCCTTCCAGTCCAAGGGACTCTCAAGAGTCTTTTCCAACACCACAGTTCAAAGGCATCAATTCTTTGGCGCTCAGCCTTGTTCACAGTCCAACTCTCACATCCATACATGACCACAGGAAAAACCATAGCCTTAACTACACGAAACTTTGTTGGTAATGTCTCTGCTTTTGAATATGCTATCTAGGTTGGTCATAACTTTCCTTCCAAGGAGTAAACGTCTTTTAATTTCATGGCTGTAGTCACCATCTGCAGTGATTTTGGAGCCCCCAAAAATAAAGTCTGACACTGTTTCCACTGTTTCCCCATCTATTTCCCATGAAGTGATGGGACCAGATGCCATGATCTTAGTTTTCTGAATGTTGAGCTTTAAGCCAACTTTTTCACTCTCCGCTTTCACTTTCATCAAGAGGCTTTTTAGTTCCTCTACACTTTCTGCCATAAGGGTGGTGTGATCTGCATATCTGAGGTTATTGATATTTCTCCTGGCAATCTTGATTCCAGCTTGTGTTTCTTCCAGTCCAGCATTTCTCATGATGTACTCTGCATGTAAGTTAAATAAACAGGGTGACAATATACAGCCTTGACATAGTCCTTTTCTTATTTGGAACCAGTCTGTTGTTCCATGTCCAGTTCTAACTGTTGCTTCCTGACCTGCATACAAATTTCTCAAGAGGCAGATCAGGTGGTCTGGTATTCCCATCTCTTTCAGAATTTTCCACAGTTGATTGTGATCCACACAGTCAAAGGCTTTGGCATAGTCAATAAAGCAGAAATAGATGTTTTTCGGTAACTCTCTTGCTTTTTCCATGATCCAGCGGATGTTGGCAATTTGATCTCTGGTTTCTCTGCCTTTTCTAAAACCAGCTTGAACATCTGGAAGTTCACAGTTCACATATTGCTGAAGCCTGGCTTGGAGAATTTTGAGCATTACTTTACTAGCGTGTGAGATGAGTGCAATTGTGTGGTAGTTTGAGCACTCTTTAGCATTGCCTTTATTTGGGATTGGAAAGAAAAGTGACCTTTTCCAGTTCTGTGGCCACTGCTGAGTTTTCCAAATTTGCTGGCATATTGAGTGCAGCAGTTTCACAGCATCATCCTTCAGGATTTGGAATAGCTCAACTGGAATTCCATCACCTCCACTAGCTTTGTTCGTAGTGATGCTTTCTAAGGCCCACTTGACTTCACATTCCAGGATGTCTGGCTCTAGGTGAGTGATCACACCATTGTGATTATCTGGGTCATGAAGATCTTTTTTGTACAGTTCTTCTGTGTATTCTTGCCACCTCTTCTTAATATCTTCTGCTTCTGTTAGGTCCATACCATTTCTGTCCTTTATCGAGCCCATCTTTGCATGAAATGTTCCTTTGGTATCTCTGATTTTCTTGAAGAGATCTCTAGTCTTTCCCATTCTATTGTTTTCCTCTATTTCTTTGCATTGATCGCTGAAGAAGGCTTTCTTATCTCTTCTTGCTATTCTTTGCAACTCTGCTATCAGATGTTTATATCCTTCCTTTTCTCCTTTGCTTTTCGCGTCTCTTCTTTTCACAGCTATTTGTAAGGCCTCCCAGACAGTCATTTGGTGTTTTGCATTTCTTTTCCATGGGGATGGTCTTGATCCCTGTCTCCTTTACAATGTCACGAACCTCATTCCATAGTTCATCAGGCACTCTATCTATCAGATCTAGGCCCTTAAATCTATTTCTCACTTCTACTGTATAATCATAAGGGATTTGATTTAGGTCATACCTGAATGGTCTAGTGGTTTTCCCTACTTTCTTCAATTTCAGTATGAATTTGGCAATAAGGAGTTCATGGTCTGAGCCACAGTCAGCTCCTGGTCTTGTTTTCGCTGACTGTATAGAGCTTCTCCATCTTTGGCTGCAAAGAATATAACCAATCTGATTTCAGTGTTGACCATCTGGTGATGTCCATGTAATAGAGTCTTCTCTTGTGTTGTTGGAAGAGGGTGTTTGTTACGACCAGTGCATTTTCTTGGCAAAACTCTATTAGTCTTTGCCCTGCTTCATTCCGTATTCCAAGGCCAAATTTGCCTGTTAGTCCAGGTATTTCTTGACTTCCTATTTTTGCATCCCAGTCCCCTATAATGAAAAGGACATCTTTTTTGGGTGTTAGGTCTAAAAGGTCTTGTAGGTCTTCATAGAACCGTTCAACTTCAGCTTCTTCAGCGTAACTAGTTGGGGCATAGACTTGGATTACTGTGATATTGAATGGTTTGCCTTGGAAACGAACAGAGATCATTCTGTCATTTTTGAGACTGCATCCAAGTACTGCATTTCAGACTCTTTTGTTGACCATGATGGCTACTCTATTTCTTCTGAGGGATTCCTGCCCGCAGTAGATATAATGGTCATCCAAGTTAAATTCACCTATTCCAGTCCATTTCATTTTGCTGATTCCTAGAATGTCGACATTCACTCTTGCCATCTCTTGTTTGACCACTTCCAATTTGCCTTGATTCATGGACCTCACATTCCAGGTTCTTATGCAATATTGCTCTTTACAGCATCAGACCTTGCTTCAATCACCAGTCACATCCACAGCTGGGTATTCTTTTTGTTTTGGCTCCATCCCTTACCAGACTGCGACGGCGCAGGAACGGCTGACAGGAGCTACCCTGCGTCCAAGGTCAGGGGTGGCGGCAGGGAGGAGCTACCCCAACGCCCCTAACTCCTAAGCCCGAGGCCGGGGGGGGGGGGGGGGGGGGGGGTGGGGGGGAAGCAGAAGGAGCTACCCCACGCCCCCACATCTGAAGCCAGGGGCGGCGGCTGGGAGGAGCAACCCATGCCTGAGGCCAGGGTCGGTGGATGGGAGGACCAACCCCACATCCAAGGAGCAGTGGCTGTGCGGGCGCAGGAGGGCGTAGAGGAGCTATCCCATGTTGAAGGTCAGGAAGGGCGGCGGTGAGGAGATACTCCTCGTCCAAGGTAAGGAGTAATGGCTGCACTTTGCTGGAGCAGCTGTGAAGAGATACCCCACGCCCAAGGTAAGAGAAACCCAAGTAAGACGATAGGTGTTGCAAGAGGGCATCAGAGGGAAAACACACTGAAACCATACCCACAGAAAACTAGTCAATCTAATCACACTAAGACCACAGCCTTGTCTAACTCAATGAAACTAAGCCATGCCCGTGGGGCAACCCAAGATGGGCAGGTCATGGTGGAGAGATCTGACAGAATGTGGTCCACTGGAGAAGGGAATGGCAAACCACTTCAGTATTCTTGCCTTGAGAACCCCATGAACAGTATGATAAGATCATACTGATATTTTAATTGCCAAACTGTGTCTGTTTTCAGTTTCCGTCCCAGCTTATCTCTCTGTAGTAGTTAGCACTCTTGACTAGCTCCTACTTTAAATTCTCTTTCTGTACTTTTGAAACCAATATACCAATTTTCCTTCCTCTATCTTTCCAATAGTATCTTCTCAATTGTTCTAACTGCTTTTCATATGCCTGCCCCTTAAATGTTGCTGTTCCCTGGGATTTGTGACCTGGCTTTCGCACTCTCATCCACTCTATGGAGTCAGATCATCTATAGCTTGGAATCCCGAATCACTATAGACAAAGAAGTATAGAACTCTCTACACTAAAATTACTTCATCTGTTAAATGGGCATGATAATATTATTACCTATAACTTCAAGGGCTGAAATTTATACACTAAGATACATTTCTGAAAATCCATAGAAAGCAATATCTGACACATGCAAAGTGCCATATAAACATTTCACTTTCCCCTCCTTTGGCTTCAACCATTATATATGTAGACAATTCACAAAACTTCTATATTGTAGCATTCATTATATTGTACTATCTACAGTGTTCTTCTATTAGATTTCTAGTTCCTCAAGAGGACGTTAATTCAATCATGTAATTATGAAGGCTAACACATAGTAAGCACTCAAGAAATGTGCATAGAATAAATGGGTAAAATTTTTTAAGATCATCCAACTGCTTATGCTGGACCCCTCCTTTAATCTTCAGTGCATTCCCCACTCCTGAATCATACCAAATCTTTAACTACGCATTGATACCGTCTATGATCTACCGACTTTTGCCAGCTCTAGCTCCTGTTATTCCTCTTGTATACCAGTAAAAACCAATAGACCCTCCCAAATCTGATGTTTCCAAAAAGCCCCCAAAATGCCAGTCAAGCCTTTATTACTGGAGTAGTTACAGTCTCTTGCTGTATTTCTATTACTGGTGCTAATACTACACAAAATAGACAACACACCTGCAAGTAATATTTGGAAAGGTTAGAAAGGACCTAAAAATGATAGTAAATATTATAAGCTCTTGAATAAAAAAAAAAAAAATAAGTGAGAAATAGAGCTGAAAGGGCCCATAAAGAACATCTATTCCAAGATACTTTGAGCCAGTTGAGAATCTGCTCACGGCCACATAGTGATCCACTGGCAGCACAGAAGTCAGCCTCTCAGGCCATTAGACCTTCTAGGTCAGGCTAACAAACCAGGTTCACTTTATCCCAGTGTGGTCACTCATAGGACTCTCTCCTGGCCCCAACACTAAGCTGGAAAATGCAAGACTTACTTGTGTACATGACATGGAGAAGCCAAATCCTGGTGGTCTTTGTCAAAGAACTGACTCATTAGAAAAGACCCTGACACTGGGAAAGACTGAAGGCAGGAGGAGAAGGGGACGACAGAGGATGAGATGGTTGGATGGCATCACTGACTCAATGGATATGAGTCTGAGTAAACTCTGGGAGTTGACGATGGAGAGGGAAGCCTTGTGTGCTGCAGTCCATGGGGTTGCAAAGAGTTGGACACGACTGAGTGACTGAACTGAACTGAACAATCTGGCAGTTAATGATAAAAGCTAATCTTAAACCCCAAACCTATAATCTAACACTTCTGATGGATTTACAGTAGACTACAAGTATCAATCTTAATTTTTTCTTTAACTTAGAGATAACTCAATATTTTCTCTTCCTTCTTTCACTTTCTGTTATCCTCAAAGGAACACCACAAAAATACCATGTACCAGCTGTACAGAGAAGGGCAAAAATCTTAGAGTTGGATATATGCCAGAAGGCAGCGATCAATGGAGTTGCGTTTAGAATTTAGATGAGACTCATGTTAAAAGCAATTCAATGAGGCTGAAGCTCTACAACAATATGCTTTCTATTTTTCAAAAAGCTGCACTAATATAAATAAATGAATAAGACTGAGATTGTGTATCATTTTCAACTGAATGAAATGAAATGACTTTAGAAAATCAAAACCAAATGTGTCTGTAATAAAGGGGAAAACTGATGCACACAGCTGAAAATCAAGATAAGTAAAATAAAACAATTGGTCTTAATTCTAGCAGTGATTATCTTACAGTTCAGAGACAGACAAGCAATATGTTTCTTGATAAAGGCACTTTTGGATCATGCATATGCTATTTCTGCACCATTTTCCAAGCTTAACAACTGATCTGGAATTGCAAGAAACTTACTCTCTCAAGAAAAGATAAAATGAGGCTATATTAACAAAAAGAGCCTACCTCCTCCTCAATAACACTATAAACTCTTACTAGACCAGGTACATGACTGACTCAGCAAGTACTTGTTATGATGTTTAAGGAGTAAATACTTAATTCACACAAAATGTGCATAGAAAGTATTTGAATAACCAGAGTCTATGGCAAGAACAAGGTAAACTAAATGAAAAAACCCTACTCATGGAAAGAAAATCACATCTTTGATTAAATGATCCTTCAAGTTCTAAATATTTCTCAGTTCTCTGCCAGTTATTATTTCAATTTATGAAGCTACAGTAATTACACATAGGGAACATTCATAATAATGTCTGCTTCATTACTTCTGCGCTCCCTATTTTTAAATAAAATACAATTCAATAGCTCTCACTTTGTCCCAGTGGGCATGAACAACAGAAACCTACACAACATTTTAGGGCTACCAAGCCACGTCATACATTTTTAAAATTAATTAATTAATTTTAATTGGAGGCTAATTACAATATTGTAGTGGATTTTGCCATACATTGACATGAATCAGCCACAGGTGTACATGTGTTCCCCATCCTGAACCCCCCTCCCGCCTCCCTTCCCATCCATCTGGGTCATCCCAGTGCACCCGCCCTGAGCATCCTGTCTCATGCATCGAACCTGTACTGGCGATCTATTTCACATATGATGATATACATGTTTCAATGCTATTCTCTCAAATCATCCCACCCTCGCCTTCTCCCACAGAGTCAAAAAATCTGTTATTTACATCTGTGTCTCTTTTGCCGTCTCGCATATATGGTCATCATTACCATCTTTCTAAATTCCATATATATGCATTAATAAACTCTATTGGTGTTTTTCTTTCTGACTTACTTCATTCTGCGTAATACGCTGCAGTTTCACTCACCTCATTAGAACTGATTTAGTGAAGAAAACAGAAAATTCATTGGGGCAGAAAGATTTAACAGCACAATGATTACTGTGCTTCTTTTAGAAAATACACATTTTATTTTTTAACTTGCATGAGAATGAAAAGAACATTGATTTTCTCATTTCAGAGAAAGTAGTTAATAAGTTTTAGGGTGTGAAACATCATACTTCTTAGAACAAGAGGATTTTAAAAAGAAATGTGCATTTGAGGAATATAAATTATTAACTTTCTTTCATAGCTTTCATAAAACATGGATGACGCTAGGGACTAAAGTTCTTAATTCTTCTCAAGTTACAGGAGTTATAATACCCTGCATATTCCTAAACTCACAAATTAAAGCATCCTGGTTAAAAACACATATAGAGATGTAGTCTACCACAACATTTTTTAAAAGAACCATTTTTAAATTGAAGTATGACATATATTCAGGAAAGTGCAGAAATCATAAGAATATAGCTTGATGAATTTTCCAATCATGTATCCACAATACAGAATAAGAACTCAGAATACTCCCAAGTTATCTAGAAGCCCATCCTCATGCTCATTTCCAGCAACAACCCTTATTTTCCCCTAAAGGAAATCCCACCACCCTGGCTCTAATGCCAAATGTTAGTTTTACTTTAAAAAAAAAAAAAAAAAAAATTCATGTAAATAGAATACTATAATGTTTACTCTTTTGTGTCTGGCTTCTTTTGCTCGGTATTTGTGAAATCTGTATTGCTGCCGCTGCTGCTGCTGCTGCTAAGTCGCTTCAGTCGTGTCCGACTCTGTGCGACCCCATAGACGGCAGCCCACCAGGCTCCCCCGCCCTGGGATTCTCCAGGCAAGAACACTGGAGTGGGTTGCCATTTCCTTCTCCAATGCATGAAAGTGAAAAGTGAAAGTGAAGTTGCTTAGTCATGTCCAACTCTTCGCGACCCCATGGACTGAAACCTACCCAGCTCCTCCATCCATGGGTTTCTAGGCAAGAGTACTGGAGTGGGGTGCCATTGCCTTCTCCAGAAATCTGTATTGCATGTAACAATAATTCTTTTGAAACTCTATACAGCTGACCCTTGAACAGCACAGGTTTGAATGGTGTGGGTCCACTTACATGTGAACTATTTTCATAATACACGCTACAGTACTACATGATCATGGTTAATTGAATCTGCAGACTAAGTACTGCAAATACAGAGGCTTGATTGTGAAATTATACTTGGATTTTTCACTGTGTGTGGGTTGGCATCCCTAACTTCCATATTGTTCAAGGATCAACTGTAATGTTTAATTGTACTAAACACAAGTTTTATCTATTCTATACCTTGAGTTATTGCCACGATTTGATGATTACAAACAGTGCTGCTTTGTGAGGATCTTCTGGTAAACATGCATGCATTTCTATTGGATGTATACCCAGGAGAGGAAGTGTGAGACACAGCATAGGTATACGTTCAGCTTAGACACTGCCTAAACTACTAAAAAGGAAAAGGAAAGTTTACAGAATTACAGTGACTTTGTACCTAAATATACAGTGAATTAGGGAAAAAAGAGAACAGAAACCTGGTTTTTTTTTTTTTTTAAACCTACAAATTAGGTACACAACCTTAACCAAGTCACTTACCTAGCTTCTCCACAGTAAAACTTTTCAACTGCCAGATAACCATTAATGGCTTAGACTTATTAATATAAAGTGATTAATCAAGTATGATAATCTTGATGAAAGTGTTTTGAAAAGGATAAAATGCTAGATGATATTACAGAAAATTTATTCTACCAACACAGTCTATAAACAACAAATTCTGGAGTTCTTATCAAGTAAAGAATCTTTGAATCCTATTTAATAAAGAAAATGAAAAAAATATTCCTGCATAAAATATTGCAGACATCTGCTTACATTTTTACCTAAAGTGAGAATATAGCAAACAGGAAATCATTTAATGTTGCTGATAATAACTGCAATAAGAGTAACAAAATTAGCTAAACAGAGCTCTATAGTTATATTACATATATAATTCTTTAGAGGATTAAAAAAAAGATGTCAGTGAGAAAAACAAGTCTTCTCAACAACATTTCTACTATATTTGATTACCTCCATGAACAAATTCTTTTACCCACTAACACTTTATAACACTGTCTTATGGTGCTCTCTCACAGAAGTGAGAGCTTATTACGTGTGTGTGTGTGTGTTAGTTGCTTAGTCATGTCCGACTCTCTGCAACCCCATAGACCGTAGCCCACCAGGCCCCTCCGTCCATGGGATTCTCCAGGCAAGAACACTGGAGTGGTCTGCCATTTCCTTCTCCAAGCTTATTATAAGAGAGCTTATTATCATTAAGCTTTATTTTAGCTTAAAAAGGCAGCAATAAAGCTTGGCCACTTTATACTCCACAAACAACAGTAGTGAGTAAAAAATTCACCACCACCACCTCCTCACCCAAGAGGTTTCCTTAAGTCACTAAAATGTATTTCACACAGGAATAGAAGATAGCATAAATGCTTGAAAATCCACCCACCAGTGCAGGAGACACAAGAGATGTGAGTTCAATCCCTGGGTCGGGAAGATCCCTGAGAGTAGGAAATGGTAATCACCTTCACTATTCTTACCTGGAAAATTTCATGGACAGAGAAGCCTGGAGGGCTACAGCCAATGGGGTCACAAAGAGTAGGACATGACTGAGTGTGCACACACAAATACCAAGATCAGGATGCTCTTTAGGAACTAATACAAAACTTATAATCATTGACTGTTCAAGGAGTCTGGCTTAGGATGATGGAGTAGGAAGATCCTGAGCTCATTTCCTCCTACAGACATACAAAATATAAAACTACAGGACTATCTCTGAGGACAAACTGAAGACTAGCAGAGCAGATTTTTCACAATTAAAGTATATGAAGAAAAGGCCACACTGAGACTGGCAGGAAGGGCACAGCCAAGTCCAGTCAGAATCCATACCCCCGGCACAAAGACGCACAAGCAGGAGGGATGTCACAACCACGGAGGTCTCCCCTGAAGAGCTGGGGTTCCAAGTTCCATGCTGGGTAACCTCCACAGGGGAGCTCATGCCAGGAGGATGAGCTCCCATTACATCTGGTTTGAAAACTAGTGGAGTTTCTGTCTGGAAGAGCTGGAAGACGACTGTGGGAAACCGAGACTCTTCTTAAAGGGCTTGCACACGAACTCACTCACTCCAAGTCCCAGCACAGAGGCAGCAACTTAAAAAACATCTGGGTAATACAAGGAGATTCACTGACTAATTTTAGGGTGTGTGCCAGAGGGACATGGATTTGGTAGAAGTTTCTCCTAGGACAAAAACGCTGGCAAGAGCCTGCTTTTTTATTCTCCTCGCACCTAGTTGGCCTGGCACTGGTGGCACGTCTGTCACCTCTCCATCAATCTAGCTAACACCATGAACTCTGCTCCTACATCCCCCTGAGAACTGCCCTGCCCAGCACTCCTTCAAAGCATCTCCCATTCCCAGAGGCAAGCACCAGTACACCTGTAAGATAGCAGCCAGTCACACTGGGGGCCAGCTCCACACATCAGTATGCCCAAAGCAGTCCCAGCCAGCCAAGGACAAGCTCCATCCACTAGGATGTCCATGACAGTCGACAGCCATAGCAGAGCCACCCCGCCAGTGGGCCTTGGGGCCAAATACACCCACAGCAATCATGGCTCAACAACAGTAAAAGGACCACGCAGGGGATACCCCTAGAGCACTTGGCCCTGGTGACAGGGCTTTAAATGGAAAAGAAAAGGCCATAACCAGAGACAAAAGAATTATGGAACAACAACCAAAAAAATCTCACTGGTAAAAGCAAACATACAGTAAAGATAGTGTATCAAGTATTAAAACTATCTTTATAAAGAATTAGTTTAAGCAATTCACAAAATTTTAAAATGCACAACATGACATCAAAAACATAAAATATTGGGGGGGGTGGTGACAGAAATGTAGCACATTTAGAATGCCCTCAAACCTAAGTGACCATCAATTTAAATAGACTACTATAAATGTAGGTGTTACATATGAACCTCATGGTTTACCAAAAACCTAACAAGATACACAAAAAATAAAGAAAAGGAAATACAAAGGATTATGAGATGACTACAAATAATTAATTAAACAGCAACAAACTGGACAACCTAGAAGAAATGGATAAATTCCTGCTGCTGCTGCTGCTAAGTCACTTCAGTCGTGTCCGACTCTGTGAGACCCCATAGACGGCAGCCCACCAGGCTCCCCCGTCCCTGGGATTCTCCAGGCAAGAACAATGGAGTGGGTTGCCATTTCCTCCTCCAATGCATGAAAGGGAAAAGTGAAAGGGAAGTCGCTCAGTCGTGTCCGACTCTTCGCGACCCCATGGTCTGCAGCCTACCAGGCTCCTCTGTCCATGGGATTTTCCAGGCAAGAGTACTGGAGTGGGGTGCCATTGCCTTCTCCAGGATAAATTCATAGAAACATACAATTTCCCAAGACTGAATGAAAAATAAATAGAAAATCTGAACAGACCAATCACTAGTAATGAAATCGAGTCAGTAATCAAACAATTCCCAACAAACAAAAATGTAGCACAAGAAGGCTTCACAGGTGACTTTTATCAAACATTTAAAGAAGAGTTAACAACTATCCTCAAACGATTACAAAAAACTGAAGCAGGAATCCTTCCAAATCCAAGGAAGGATGCAAAGAGGTCAGCATCTCCCCACTACCAATATCAGATAAAGATATTTCAAAAAGAGAAAATTACAGGCCAACACCAATGATAAAGAGAGATGCAAAACCCAACAAAATATTGGTAAAGATAAATCAACAGTACATTAAAATGATCATACATCATAACCAAGTGAGACTTATCCTAAGGATGCAAGAATGGTTTAATATCTTCAAATCAATCAATACACCATACTATCAAATTAAAGGATAAATATCATATGATCATGTCAATAGGCACAGAAAAAGCATCTGAAAAAATTCAGCCTCCATTTACGACACAGACTCCACAGAAAGTGAACACAGAAGGAACATGCCTCAATATAATAAAGGCTATATATGACAAACTCACAATTAACATAATAAGCAACAATGAAAGGCTGAAAGCTTTTTCTCTAAGATTAGGAATACGACAAGAATGCCTACTCTCACCACTTTTTTTCAACATAGTATTGGAAGTCCTAACCACAGAAACCAGACAGGAAAAAGAGATAAAATGCATCCAAATTGGAAATGAAGAAATAAAAGTCACTATTTGCCAATGACATAACACTACATATATAGAAAAGCCTAAATACTCCAACAAAAAACTATCAGAATAAATGAATTCAGTAAAGTTGCAGGATACAGAAATCAATTGTATTTCCACACACTAATAATGTTCTAAAAGAAAAATCAAGAAACAAGCCCATTTACTATCAAACCACAAAGGATAAAATACCTAGGAATAAAATAACTAAGGAGATGAAAACCTGCATTCTGAAACCTATTGGACACAGATGAAAGAAACGGAAGACAACACAAATAAATGGAAAGGTACGCCTTGCACATAGACTGGAAGGATTAATACTGTTCATACATCCCAAAGCAATCTGCAGATTCAATGCAATTTCTATCAAAATATCAATGGCATCTTTCACAGAACTTTAATACATAATCCTAAAATCTATTGGAACTTCAAAAGACACCAAGCAGCCAAAGCATCTTAAGAAAGGTGAACAAAGCTGCAAGTATCGTGGGCCCTGATTTCAAAGTATATTATAAAGCTATAGTAATCAAAACTGCATCTTAATAGTACAAAAACAGACACATGGATCAATGAAATAGAAAAGAGAGTTCAGAATTAAGCCCATGCTTATATACAATCAATTAATTTGTGACAAAGGAACCAAGAATATACACTGAGGCAAAGAAGCCCCTTCAATAAAAGCTACTTGTGAAAGAAGAAAAATGGACTACTTACCAATAAAATATACAAAAGTCAACTCAAAATGGATTAAAGATTTAAATGTAAACCCTAAAACCATAAAATACAAGGGGGAAAAAACACAGGCAATATATATGCTCTTTGACATGGGTCTTAGCAATATTTTTTTTTGTCTCTGTCTCCTGAAAGACTGATCTGTCTTTCAGGATCAATGAGATAGAAAGGAGAGTTCAGAATTGTCACTGTGCTTATTTAACTTATATGCAGAGTACATTACACAAAATGCCAGGCTGGATGAAGTACAAGCTGGAAACAAGATTGCCAGAAGAAATATCAACAACCTCAGATATGCAGATGACACCATCCTAATGGCAGAAAGCAAAGAGGAACTAAAAAGCCGCTTGATGAAGGTGAAAGAGGAGAATGAAAAAGCTGGCTTAAAATTCAACATTCAAAAACTAAGATCATGACATCCAGCCCCACTACTTCATGGCAAATAGATGGGGAAACAATGGAAACAGTGACAGATTTATTTTCTTGGGCTCCAAAATCACTGTGGACAGTAACTGCAGCTACAAAATTAAAAGAGGCTTGCTTCTTGGAAGAAAAGCTATGACCAACCTAGACAGCATATTAAAAAGCAGAGACATTACTTTGCAGACAAAGGTCCATATAGTCAAAGCTATGGTTTTTCTAGTAGTTGTGCCCATATGTGAGAGCTGGACAATAAAAAAAAGCTGAGCAACAAAGAATTGATGCTTTTGAACTGTGGTGCTAGAGAAGACTCTTGAGAGTCCCTTGGACTGCAAGAAGATCAAACCAATCTTAAAGAAAATTAACACTGAATATTCATTGAACATCAATTCAACATTCATTGATGCTAAAGTTCCAGTACTGTGGCCACCTGATATGAAGGGCCAACTCACTGGCAAAGACCATGATGCTGGGAAAGACTGAAGGCAGGAGGAGAAGGTAACAACAGAGGATGAGATGGTTAGGTGGCATCACTGATTCAACAGACATGAGTCTGAGCAAACTCTGGGAAACAGTGACGGACAGAGAAGCCTGGCATGCATGGGTCAAAAAGAGTCGGACAGGGCTGAGGGACTGAACAACTCCTCAGGGAAGCTCAAGAATAGCAAAAATCAACAAATGGAAATCCATCAAATTAAACAGCTTTAGCACAGTGAAGGAAATCATCAATAAAACAAAAAGGAAGCCTACAGAGTGAATGGCAGAAGATATTTGCAAATGATATACCTGATAAGGGATTAATAACCAAAATATACAAAGAAGTTACACTCAAAATCAAAAACACTAAACGACCTAATTAAAAATTAGGCAAAGGACATGAATAGACATTTTCCCAAGAAAGACATTCAGATGACCAACAGACACAGGAAAAGATGCTCAAAGAAATGCAAATCAAAACCACAATGACACATTGCTGCATACCTGTTAGAATAGCTATTAGCAAAAAGACAACAAAAAAATTGGTGAGGATGTAGCAAAAGGAAACTCTCAGGCACTACTGGTAGGAATGTAAATTGGTACAGCTACTATGAGAAATAGTATTTAAGTTCTTCAGAAAATTAAAACTAGAATTACCATATGATCCAGCAATTCCATTTATAATTAGTTATTCAAAGAAAATGAAAACACTAATTAGAAAAGATATATGCACCCCTATTTTCATTGCAGCACTATTTACAGTGGCCAAGGTGGGAAACTGAAATGTCCACTGACGAATGAATAGATAAAGAGGATGTGGTATATATACACTGTGGACTACGATTCAGCCATAAAAAAGAGTGACACCTTGCCATTTGTGACAATATGGGTGAAACTAGAGGGTATTACGCTAATTAAAATAAGTCAGACAAATACCATATGATTTCACTCATATACTGAATCTAAAAAACAAAACAAAATAAAATAGATACAGACTCACAGATACAGAGAACCCGGCAGTCATCAGACCAGAGGGGAGTGCAGCAGAACAGGTAAAGGGGATTAAGACATACTAACTTAGAGTTATAAAATAAATAAGTCATGGGCATATAATATACAGCATAGGGAACATACTTGATAATATTCCAATAACTGTGTATGGTGACAGATGGTTACCAGACTTATTGTGGTGATAAATTCATAAGGTACACAAATTTTGAATCACTATGCTGTACAACTAAAATTAATGTAATACTCTATTTGACCTATACTTCAATTAAATTTTTAAAAAGAATATAAATCATCATATTATCTATAACTTAAGATAAGGAGGATAAACCATGACTGAGTATAAAGGGCATCAAAAGGATTACTTGATTCTGTTTGGTCCAATCTGAACGGAGAATCCTAATGTTTTGGAATAGATCTAAAGGACCACCCAACTAAGCAGAATCCAACAGACCATTTAAAAATACAATGTTCATCTATAACATATACAAAAGAGTATATATATATATATATTCAATATATATTTAAATATTTATCCATTTATTTTATACATATGAGAGAGAATGTAAGCACACAAGTGCTTTTCTGACACCTTATTCAAATATGTTGAGTCTATTTTCCTCCAATTTTATGTGGTTAGAACACTTTTATTTTGCAAATTTTAGAAAATAAAACAAAATTATTTAAGGTTTTTTTTCAGTACTCTAACAACTCCTCTCATCCCTCTCCATGTATACCATCCCTCTTTTCAAGAATGAAGGCTAATTCTCTCCCTTTGAATCTCCACTGATTTTTTTTTTTTTTGGCTGCAGCTGGGTCTTAGTTGTGTCATGTGGTATCTAGTTCCCTGACCAGAGATCAAACCTGCGTCCCCTGAATTGGGAGTGTGGAGGTCTTAGCCACTGGACCACCAAGGAAGTCCCTCCTAAAACGGTCATTAAATTCTGTCTCAAAAATTGTCCCAGATTAATCTGGTATAAATATGACTTGTTTTCTCAAAAATTTCTTGTTCTCAGGGTTAATGGCTCGCATAGCACACGCTTAAGATCATTCTTAATCTTAACAACCCCCTGCATGGCCTTCAGTGGTCATGAGCCAGGAGGTGAAGACAGACCTACATCTTTATGCTCACTCTTTCACTGTCTAACCATGTTGCAATTTTAATAAGATTGCAATTATTCAAGCAATCTATGTCAAATGGCATCAAATATTCAACATGACATTGCCAACAAAGTAGTTTTAGCAGGATCCACTGATGTGGATGATCAAAAAGTTTTTGTGAGCAAGGCACTGAATGACAGAATGAAGTCTCATAACTCCAATGGAGGCTAGGTTCCAAAACCACAGGCAAGGTGACAATCATCATGATCAAACTACCAAAGAATGTTCCTTTTATCACTCATAAACTACAACAGACATAGCTTTCTGTATTCAATTACACTAAAGCTTGAGATGTCAAAGTTAGTAAAAAGGGGAAAGAAAAGGAAAGTCAATCAATGTGTACACATTAGGACAGGCTTCCCTGGTGGCTTAGCGGTAAAGAAATCACCTGCTGAGGGAGAGACGTGGATTCAATCCCTGGGTCAGGAAAATCCCCTGAAGAAGGAAATAGCAACCCACTCCAGTATTCTCGCCTGGGAAATCTCATAGACAGAAGAACATGACAGGCTATAGTCCATGGGGTCAAAAAGGGTCAGACAAGACTGAGCAACTGAGCACATTATTAGCAAATAAGGTACGGATCAAGTATTCTAAAGGGATCCTGATTGCCTAAGAGTTTCATACATTCTGTTTTAATGTTAAACATCTATAACCTTAATGTAGGTTAATGAGTTTGTTTTAAATTGTGCTGAATAAACAAGATGGGCGAGGAGAGGAGCATCAACTTGGAGAGCCTGGGGAATACTGGGTACTTTCACAATTTAGCAGAAAGTGAAATGCATACGACGCAACTGTGGGCTTCCCTGGTGGCTCAGCAGTAAAGAACCTGCCTGCAATGCAGGAGACGCAGGTTCAATTTCTGGGTCAGGAAGATCCCCTGGAGAAGGAATGGCACCCCACTCCAGTATTCTTGCCTGGAGAATCCCATGGACAGAGGACCCTGGCTGGCTACAGTCCATAGGGTCGCAAAGAGTCAGACACGACTGACATAGCATTATGCTAACTTAAAGAATTAAACATACCTACATTTCATTGATGTGCTCACAAAGTATTTATAAGCATTTACTATGTGCCAGCTATGAAAAATCTCAGTTGCTGTTCACAAGGTGGTTTACAGCCTAGAAGTAACAGAGACTATCACTAAGTACGATGACAGAATAATGTCCAAAACTAGAGTGGAACAGAAAGAAAGAAATGCCTAATCTGCTGAAGGAGTCAGGAAAGTCTTCAAAAAGGAAATGTGCTAGGAGGAAGAAGCAATGAAGACAGGACATTCTAGGCAGAGGGGAGGTTTGCATAAAAGTAAACAATAAAAGGGAATGTGACAATTTTAACTGATCTCCATGGGCTGGAAGTAATGGTAAATTGTTTCATAATATTTAATTCATAAGAAAAAACTTGAGTACTAGGATTATAGTGAGGGTGTATAGAAATTAGCGGGAAATTAACCATACTGTATCCGCCAATGGTTATGCAACTACCTGTTCTGTTTCTTTAATGTAACTACTATAAAAAGGGAACTAACTGTGGATAAGAGAAGCAATTTCAGGAGAATAAAGTATTTACTTGCAACTTGTACTTTGGCTTTTGAGAGTACTAAAATGTGAATACTCTTGACTGCCTTGGAAATGAGGTGACAGTATGGCCTTATGCTAAGCATCAAGGCTCTTTTAGTCTAGTAAAGTAGATTTGAATCAGGGCTCTGTAATATCCTTAGCTATGTGATCTTTGGGAAATTGCATAATCCTTCTTCAACTAGGAAATAAAGATAATACAAGCTCACACCACTGTTCATGAGGATTAAAGAAATAATGTATGTGAAGCCTTTAATTACAGTATTTATAACAGAATAGGCAGTCAATAAATGATGAAATGAAATTCTAATTTGCTCAGTTGTATCTGACTCTTTGCGACCTCATGGACTGTAGCCCACTAGGCTCTTCTATCCATGGGATTTCCCAGGCAAGAATACTGGAATGGGTTGCCATTTTCTTCTCCAGGCGATCTCTCTGACCCAGGGCTCACACCCAGGTCTCTTGCACTGCAGGCAGATTCTTTATCATTTGAGGCACCAGGGAAGCCCTAATAAATTATAGCTACTATTAGTTATTATTATGCTTTACACTGGTCTTGAAACTAATGTCATCATCAGTTTATTTATTCCTATTTATTCTGGAAGAAAAAATGGATATTCTTTTTTAAATCTTTTGATAAGTTTAACATTGATGCTACTGAAACTTACAGTATTACTTGGGTTACAACCCTTAATAAGTGTTGAGCTTGTGACTGAGAGTAGTATTAATAACTTCATTTTATTATATTTTAAAATGTGACACCTTAATACATTCAGCACTCCTTGGTATTTCACATATTGTTATAGACAGAGTTTAAGGCAGAATGAAAAGCACACACATAATCACTCAGAGACCTGGGGTCTGGCCCCATTTTGCTGTTACTTAACTATAAAACCCTGGAAAAATCACCTATTCATTTAAGGCCTCTATTTTCTCACCTGCTAAAGACTGAGTTTCCTCTTTAAAAGTTTACACTCTTGGGAGAGGTGGGAATGGAGATTTACTGTTTAAGGGCCACAGAGTTTCAGTCCAGGATGATGAGAGGATTCTGGAAATGGACAGTTGGTAGTTGTTCACAGAAATGTGAATGTAATTAATGCCACCAAATGGCTATATAGCCATGAAAATGGCTAAAGCAGTAAATTTTAGGATATATTTTACCATAATAAAGAATTTTACAGCCAGTGCTCTGTATCCCTTAAATCACTCATTCACCCCCTCATTCACTGAAATATTTATTAAGTGCTTATTATAAACCAAGCACTGTGGTAAGCAATACAAACAAGACTTAGAGCAGAGTGGGAAAAACAGACACCTGTCCACTTAAGTGCTATAAACTATCAGACGCTTCATAAAAGGGACTAGAGTAGAAGTTACAAAAGGAGGAGTCCATTACATCTGAGAGGGTTGGAAAAATCTTTTTAAGAAAGACCAAGTAGCTGAGTGTTAAAAGAACAGCATGTGGATGATATGCATGACTAGAACTGTTCCTGCTCTCATAGTTAACTCCCATACTTAACTTTTGAATCTTTATGAGTAGAACAGGACGATTCTCTGACAGTAAACCCTAGAAGTATCTCTTAATTAATCCAAGATGGTTAAAGGTTCAAATTTAGTAATCCCTTTCTTCATTACCACCAAAGAAAGAGGCTTGGGCCAGAGGGTGGAGGCAGGGGGGTGGTGTTTGGAATTCAAAAGCCACTACATTAATCTCCAAGCAAACCACATCAACATTAGAATGATAATAAAAGCTACATGGGTTTTCACTGCTAATTCAGGTAGACACTAAAGGGAAAAAAGTCCATCTATAAAGACTCAATGTTGTTTATACAAGAAGTAGAAGGACAGCATAATGGGTCTTATTATAGCACTAAAATATGGTATTATCTGAATAGCTTGCTTAGAGAAAGTGAATGACTCATTTAGGGCACCATTAAATAAGTGATTGTATCAGTGCAGCAAACAGTGCCCTGTGAGAGTTCAGACCCTTCAAATGGGGGAGTAATTTACTTTCAGGGAGCACCTTTGCTTTCACTGGGAATTGGGACTATAAACAAACTTACAGTTTCATTATTGTGTTTTCTAAAAGCTGTTTGGTTTAAAATAAACTAATCTTCTAGAGCCCTTGAAATTCCAAACACATTAAAAATGAAGAAAGAGACCAGTTAAATATTTCAGTTATAAATGTCAAAAAAGGAAAAAAAAAAGGAAAGAGGTGTTAGAAGGTCTATATGAAACATGGAACGGGGAGGCATTTCCTCTTAAAATAAAAATATTCATTAGGTGGCAGTTAATAAAGCCCTGTCAAAAGGAAATAAATGCAAAGGCTTAAGACCCAGAAAAAGGTGGGAATAACCATTACTAACATTTATTAATGTCTACTTGTAGCTCTACGAGGAGAGAAAATCCTTTAGCAGATGAGGGTACAGTAAGACATACTTTTTGTTACACATTTTGCCTCAGATCAAGGGGTCAGCCAGCAACTGAGATCCAGACTGCTTTCCAGACTTAGTATCTGTTATTAGTATCTGTTATTAGTAATTTTCTATGACTACTCAAGGTATCTGTTATTAGTAATTTTCTATGATTAGTTGTTAGCCTATGTACCACAGATCTGGTTTGTTTTTAAAGAAAAAAAAAACAGAAGTACAAGAGGTATAAAGTAGCATACAAAAACAGTATGGGGCAGTAAGAATAACTGGAAATGAGGACTCAGGGAGCCTGAGTACACACAGCAGTTCTGCCATCAAAGAAGCCAGGGATGATGTTAAGTCATTTACTTGTCTTTAGCTTTAATTTATTTGAGTATTTTTTTTTCTTTTAATATTTATTTATTTGGCTGTGCCAGGTTTTATTTGTGGCACGGGGGACCTTCAATCTTCACTGCGGCACATAGGATCTTTGGGTGCGGCAAGTGGGATATTCAGTTGCAGCATGTGGGATCTAGTCCCCTGACCAGGGGTCAGACCTGGGCCCCCTGCACTGGGAAGACAGAGTCTGAGCTACTGGGCCACCAGGAAAGTCCCTGGATTCTTAAAAAACAACATGTATGTATGGATTTATGTATTTAAGTAGAAGCACTATCTCAAACAAAAGTTTCCCTGGAAGCTTCCGTACACACAGAGAATATAACAGGGCCTCTCTGAATGAAGACAAAATGGAAGCCTGGAGTTCTGCCCAAATAACCCTCCTGTGTCCTGGGGGATACCTCAGCAGAACCCCTAGGCTATTCACTGTACTATTTAAAATCGCTGGAATAGATGAGTGGATGTTTCACATTCATACATTTCATGGACAGGAAAAGTTCAAAAAGATTTTGAAAGAACATAATATCAAAATAAATAAATTTAGGTTTGCTTCATGAAACTACTGCTGGCTGGAGAAAAAGATACTATAAACCAGTTTTAGGAAACACCTCCAGAATATCTCTCAAGGATATTCAAGTTCTAAAATTATACAACTTCTTCTACTCCTATTGTGAAAGAATTAACCAAAACCACTTTAGGTATCCAAGAAAGTATTTTACTATTGTATAAGTACATTAATAAAGTGCCTTAAAGCAATTAAATAAAATGAGGAGAAAATAAAGTTAAAATTTATGGTGGCTATACAATTCAACCTCAAAATGTACAACATCATTTTAAACATTGTTTTCATATAATTTCCCCCATACCTAAAAATAAGAACTATAAGCACCATCAATAATATAGTCCAAGCAATGCTTAACTTTCAGGAAACTAAACTGTTTCCTACTCTTTGCTCCTTCATACTCAGTATTCAGTTTCATCAAGCCACCCAGAGGTTGGTACAAACACTTGAGACCATCAAAGTAACACGAGGACATCTAGCTGGATAATGAGGTAAAGCTGTATTTCTAGGATTATGTAACCACCCTGAATCCAAAAAGCAACGTGGTCTATTCATTATTGCTCCAACTACTTTTTCTGGTGCCAGTTTAAAATTTCTAACTTATAAGAACATACAATATTCCATTAGCTAAAGTAAAAGTCAAATATTCTTTAATAGTTCAAATATTTCTCTGCTAAAGAAAGTTTAAATATCCAAAGACCTCTGTCTCTCAAATCACTAGACATTGGGTACCCCAAAAACTTTCTTAGAAGTTTCAACTTCATATTTCTAACTCCTGGCACTGCATATAACGTATTTTAGGCAGATCTTAGACATATCTGTTAGCAAAAAGTTGAATCAGCTTTCTGGGAAGTCCATTCCAACTTTATTTTACTACATTCTAACTTCAAAGCAATTTTTCTTCAGAATACTTACTTTGTTGGGAAAAAGATACCACCAAGCATCATTTATAAAATTATAAACTCACAATATCATCAAACCTTCTCTTTTCTGGGTAATAAAGATAATTCTATCAACTTTTATTCTAATACATTTTTCCAATTGCTAAAGTAACTACACTGTCTTCTGTATTCCTCTCCTGTAACATGAGGTTCGCTAAATGAAGCACAAAACAAGGTAGGAAACAGCTCTGGAAGTCTTCCTTTCTCACACTTCTGTTTCTATGCATTGACTTCTTAAAATAGCTATAAGTGGGTAAGACCACACCTCTGGTGGTATAGTAAGTCACCACTTTCTTTTACCACTAAGGTATCCTTTAGATATAGATTCAGTGACTGAAGGATGCTCTGCACTGAAGCTGACCAGAAGGCCTCAGAAGGCAACAGCCTCAAGTCACACAACGTTTAACCATATTAAAAAGAAGATAAAATTTACTCTGAAACTTCAGCCACATCCATCACTTAAAGCATGTTTGCATGCATGCGCATACACACACACACACACACACACACACACACACACACGATTGGAAAACCCATAATCCAGCTCATACATTTATTCTTAGATATCTATCATAGAACCTTGGGCAATCACTTCTTTACAGAGTCCCTCCAACATCTTCTAGGTCTGTTTCCAAAGGGGCACCTGGAAAGCTCCAGAGCCTCCAACTTCTGTAACTTTCATTTGAAAAGAAGCTGGGTACATACAGGGTATGCTAAGTCACTTCAGTCGTGTCCGACTCTGTGCGACCTCACAGACGGCAGCCCACCAGGCTCCCCGTCCCTGGGATTCTCCAGGCAAGAACACTGGAGTGGGTTGCCATTTGCTTCTCCAATGCATGAAAGTGAAAAGTGAAAGTGAAGTTGCTCAGTCGTGTCCGACTCTTAGCAACCCCATGGATCGCAGCCTAACAGGCTCCTCTGTCCATGGGATTTTCCAGGCAAGAGTACTGGAGTGGGGTGCCACTGCCTTCTCCACATACGGGGTAACCCAAGCTAACTCCTTGGCCTCCGTGAGTCAGCCTGAATCTGTCACTGCTGTCATCCCTGGTGTCCTGAGGAATGTGAGTCCTGGCTACAACCTGTCCTCTCATCTCTCTGCTAACATCACTCTTCTAAAGGGGCTGCTGTCTCTGAGCACTCACACAAGGCTATGAAATGCAGGCAGCTTGACCACTCAGAACAATACTAAAACACAGTCTCTATTGAAAGCTCCTGGCTGTGCAACAAAGACAAGTCAGTTGTTCTATTCTTTGTTTTCAATACAGCCCTTAGGGCTTGTACATAAACGAAACAACCTTTTGACAAGAAGTCCTCCTCCTTTCTCACACATCGGGAAACAAACACATGACAAACATGGGAAGGGGTGCGGAGCAGAGGGGTGGGCTTGGCTTGAGGAGTTCACTTTAGAGGTCGATCCCAGTGGCAAAATCTAACTCTGAAGGCCTTTACTGCTTTTCATTTCCCAGCTGGCAATGTATCAAAACAAAATATATACAGCAACTTGTAGGGAAAGAGAAGCAGCACAAGAGGCAGGCTCAAGGGTGAGAGCAATTTCTTTCTTAAAGTTTAAACCACTATGAAAGATGAAGCATACAGTATCAACAAGTACAGAAAATAAACCATATTTAGTAATATATATAAATATGCACCAATACACACAAAGCAAATACAGTGACAGGCCTTTCTTTTGGCTCCAGATTATACCTTTCATTTTATAATTTCATTCACAGAAAGAAATAGGAGCTTTTTAGTAACATAAAATGGTTTATCTTTATGCTGAACATGCAATATTCATAAAAATCAAATGCTTTCATTAGATTTAAGATTTTCTTCTTAAATTTAAATTTTTCCCACTATAGTTCCTGAGATCTCATTTCTATGCCATGACTGTTCACATCTGCATTTCAAATGCAAATGCAGACTCCACCACCTGATTTAGCAAGTCAGGGTGCATGCACACAGTAGTTCTCGTTTTCGGGCACCTTTGAAGACAGAGTGATATTTAATACTGAATGTAAGCAGTCTTTTCATCTTATACTGAAGAGTAATTGCTTCCCACTTTAGAACTATAGCATGAGTTATCATCTCCGACTTGTTCTCTAAGTGCATGGAAAAAATGACAAAGAACATGATGGGTTTACTCAAGGGAGTCGGATCTTTGCTAACTGCTAAGAAGAAATCACGGCCAGTCAGGCAAAGCACAGTGAGATACAGCATGAGAAATGACATGCATTTCTGTGCCCTGGTTTGTGGGAATCATTTCTATTACATGTCCTCAGAATGCAGAGGCTGAATTTTCCATGGTGTCAAACATACCAGATAAAAATTACAGCTGCACATAGATGATAGTGTTTATAATTGTACACATATTTGAAAGAAACTGTACATACACAGCTGCTAAAATTTTTGTTTACAGAATTTAGTGAAGGTGGGAGACACAGAGTGATTTCCCTTAGGTTCTAGGAGCTGAAAAAACCGATGCTTTCAGGGTTGTCTGTTACCAAGTTGGGTTCGCATAGGCTGCCTCTGAAGATGAGATACAATAAAATCCTATCAGGTCTGACCCACAGTCAACCATTTCCTATACTTAGTATGCACAAAACAGAATAAGATGGTGAAAGTAGGAAGATGAAGCCCTATAAACAAACTATCTCATTTCTTCACTCTATACCACAGAAGAAACAAACAAGTAAGAGAAAGCAAATGACATACATACACAGAGTTAAATCCAATTCAAATGTCATGATGTATAAATAAATATACAATGCATATGAAAAAGAAGAGTATTTAAATTCCATTCAATGCTACAAACATTTTTCTCATTAAAATATAAGCCCTTACCTTTGCTTGTCTCTTACTGGCTTCTCTTCTGGCTTCCCTTTCTTTCAGTCTTTTTTCCTACAAGAAGAGAGGGAAAATTAGCCACCTGTAAACTTATCTAGTAAGTGTAAATCTCACTACACATTCATAACAATTCTTCTTAAGCCAACCGGATAAGGCACATTTACCTTTCCATAGATATTTATTAAGTGTCTACTGTAAGATTGGTGTCAGTTTTCATAATCATTAAAGATGTGCCAAATATGTAATCAAATCACAGTTCACTTATTAGCTGTACAGTTTTAGGCAACTTACTCTCATTTTCTCACCCAAACAAGGAGATAACAGAAGCACACATTTCATAAAATTGGTATAAGAATTACATAAAATAACACAAATGCCTAGCACAATGTCTGACATATGACAGGTTCACAATGTTGGCTATTAAAATAAAAAGGAAGACATGTAGTAAAGACTATTTCCCTTCTCCTCTAAGAGTAGAATTTATAAAAGATGTAAAACCCTCATCCTTGGGGTTCTTAGAAAAGTGGCAGTATTCTTCTCAAAAGAAGAACAGAAGATTATTCTTTTAAGCACTTTTTCTCATTGCTTTATAATTTCCCCATTAGTTTTCCAATGCTCATAAAACAGGCAGAAAATGCAGTACCAACATTTTCAAAATAAGAATAACAGGTATGTATAATAATAAAATTCAAAACAACAAAATGAAGCTAAAGTTGAAAAAAAATTTGTTTTAAATAGAATGCCTCTTTTCTTCTTCAAAAAATAGTGGTAAAACAATATAAATGCTAGTCTCAATCCAAAATCATAGCTAACAATATATAAATGTATTTCAAATACAATCAACTACCAGATCAATATAAACAGTGAGCAAACAGCAAATAATTTTTTCATGAAGTAATATGAAACTGCAATCATGATTCCCTCTTACATTAAACATTCACTAATGTGAGAATTAACAAGTTTTTTCAGTCCGGACAATCTATCATTGTCAGTATTCTTTACACATGGCTTTCTGCAGATTCAAGAACCAAGTATAATACACACTTGAGAGACAGACTTGAGGTTGCTCTACTGCTCACAGCATTGAGAAGGGCAGGAAATTGCTACAATCCACACTATACACCCCACCTAGGTTTACAGACTCCTTTTTATTAAAAAGTTTCAAAGCAGGTTAGATCTAATTAATGCAAAGAGGAGGAAAGCCCACAGAACTTGCAGATTGAGTTTTCATAGCTTCAGACCACACAGCAGGAAAGATAAATTCTAAGTGAAACTAACAAAAATTCAAATTCAAATGGCAATTGTTCATGTGTCATACACACTAAATAAATCTTGATGCTAAGTTATTCTTTTCTGAGATTATTATTCTTTTTTACACTAGTTTTGGAGAAAATGGCTATTACTTTCACTTCCAAATAAAACATACAACTAAAAGGGCAGGGAAAACTTAAACAATGTGCAGTTATACACGGAAATACTCTAAAGATTATCTGCAAGTTCCAGGATCAAGGTCAGAAGAAAAGAGGAAGAAATCAACAAATCTGTTCATTGTTAAAGAGCTTAGTAAAGTGAGAGAAGCAGTAGTGTTCAGTTGCTTCTGTCGTGTCTCAGTCTTTACGACCCCATGGACCATAGCCCACCAGGCTCCTCTGTCAATGGGATTTTCCGGACAAGAATACTGGAGCGGGTTGCCATGCTCTCCTCCAGAGGATCTTCCCGACTCAGGGATCGAACCCACATCTCCTGCATTGCACAGGATACCACTCTAATGGCAGAAAAGTGAGGAGGAACTAAAGAGTCTCTTTATGAAAGTGAAAAGGCTGGTTTAAAATTCAACACTGAAAAAAACGATCATGACATCCGGCCCCATAACTTCAAGGCAAATAGAAAAGGGAAAAATGGAAGCAGTGACAGATTTCATTTTCCTGGGCTCCAAAAGCACTGTGGATGGTGACTGCAGCCATGAAATTCAAAGGCACTTGCTCCTTGGAAGAAAAGTTATGACAAATCTAGACAACATATTAAAAAGCAGAGATGTCACTTTGCCGACAAAAGTCTGTATAGTCAAAGCTACAGGTTTCCCAGTAGTCATGTATGGATGTTAAGAGTTGGACCATAAAGAAGATTGAGCACAGAAGAACTGATGTTTTCGAACTAAGTGCTGGAAAAGACTCGAGAGTCCCTGTGACAGCAAGAACAAAGCAGTCAATCCTAAAGAAAATCAACCCTGAATATTCACTGGAAGCACTGTTGTTGAAGCTGCAATATTTTGGCCACCTGATGTAAAGGGCCACTCACTGGAAAAAAACTCTGATGCTGGGAAAGACTGAGGGCAAGAGAAGGGGGAAACAGAGGATGAGATGGCTGGACTGCACCAATGACTCAATGGACATGATTTAAGCAAACCCGGAGATAGTGAAGAACAGAGAAGCCTGGGATGCTGCAGTTCATGGGGTCAGAAAGAGTCAGACATAGTGACTGAACAAAACAACAAAAACGATATGAATAGTTTTTAGCTTAACAACATGCTTTAGCCAAATGTTACGTTTCCTTTTATTATTAACAGTGGTCTGCTACTGTATGAGCTTCCCTGGAGGTTCAGATGGTAAAGAATCTGCCTGCAATGCCAGAGACCTGGGTTCAATCCCTGGTTGAGAAGATCCCCTGGAGAAGGGAATAGCAACCCACTCCAGTATTCTTGCCTGGAGAATCCCATGGACAGAGGAGCCTGACAAGCTACAGTCCATAGGATCACAAAGTGTCAGACACGACTGAGTGACTCACACACACATACTGCATGGGTAGGCTTCCCTGGCTCAGTGGTAAAGAACCAGCCTGCCAACGTAGGAGACAAAGGTTTGATCCTTGGGTTAGGAAGATCCCCTCAAAGAAGAAATGGAAACCCACTCCAGTATTCTTGCCTGGGAAACCCCATGAAGAGAAGAGCCTGGCAGACTACAGTCCATGGGGCTGCAAAAGAGTTGGGTGCAACTTAGCAACTAAACAACAACAACTGTATGGGTCTTTCATTCTAACAGGATTCGTTTGCTGATAGCATTTCATGTATTGGGTTGGTCAACAGCCAACATTTTTTCCCGTAAGATGGCTCAAGTAGCGCTTAGTTGTGTTTAACTTCACTCGAAACAATTTTTTTAGACTGAATTGTGATAGCTGTCATATCAGCATGCATTTATTAAAAAAAACTCACCAAAACTGGTGAGTAGTCATTTTAATATTGAAGATGGAAAAAAGCAAGCAATATTTTCATTCAGCATATGATTCCTCATCATTTTAAGAAAGGTAAAAATGTAAATGGAATGCAAAGAAAGATTTGTACAGTGGATAGAGAAGGTGCTATGACTGATCAAACGTGTCAAGAGTGGTTTATGAAGTTTTGTGCTACAGAATTCTTACTAGATAATATCTACAGTTGGGCAGACCACTTAAAGTTGATGGCAATCATATCAAAGCATTGAGAACACTCAACATTATTATTACAAGGGAGATACCTGACATACTCAAAATATCCAAACTAAGTGCTGAAAATAACTTGTACCAGCTTGGTTATGTTAATCACTTTGATGTTTGGGTTCCACATAAGTGAAAAAAATCGTTTAGACCGTATTTCCACATGTGATTTTATATTTAAACATAATAAAAAAGTTCCATTTTTAAAACAAATTGTGACAGCTGATGAGAAGTGGATACCGTACAATCACGTGGAACGAAAAAGACCATGGGGCAAACGAAATGAACCACCACCAGCCACACCAAAGGCCAGTCAGTCTTTATCCAAAGAAGGTGATGCTGTGTATATGGTGGGATTGGAAGGGAGTCCTTTATTATGAGCTCCTTCTGGAAAACCGAACCGTTAATTCCAACAAGTACTACTCCCAATTGGACTAACGGAAGAAGCACTTGATGAAAAGTGTCTGGAATTAGTCAACACAAAATGCATAACCTTCCATCAGGATAATGCAAGATGTTTCTTTGATGACCAGGCAAAAACTTATACAGCTTGCTTGGGAAGTTCTGATTCATTCACCATATTCATCACACACTGCACCTTCCGACTTCCATTTATTTCGGTCTGTACAAAATTCTAATGGAAAAAATTTCAATTCCCTCTAAGACTGTAAAGGCACATAGAACAGTTCTTTGCTCAAAAATATAAAAAGTTTTGAGAAGACAGAATTATGAAGTTGTGTGAAAAATGGTAGAAGGTAGTGGAACAAAATGGTGACTACATTGTTCAATAAAGTTCTTGGTAAAAATGAAAAATGTGTCCTTAAACCTCACTTAAGAACAGAAGGAACTTTTTGGCCAACCCAATATATTATTTAATTTTTGCCTGTTTCCTGTGCAGAGAAACAGATAATTAAACACTTTTAACAGTCACACAAATTGCTATTGTAATTATTCAGTAACTGACCTTCTCCCAACACACCAGAGCATCAAAAAATGGCACTTCAAAGTTCCAAAGAATAACCTCAATATGGTCACATCAGAAAAACTCTCTCTAAACAAGTAAACACAATCTCTCTTTGGGGTTTTCCATCTAGTCACTGTAATCATAGCAGGAAAAAGCATATTAACAAATTTCCACTGAACTGCAGTATTAATTCATCACAGGCAATGAAGAATTCTTTAAATTTCAAACTTTAAATTGGCTATCACAGATCACATGAGCATGTGAGTAGAATAAGTATTCCTTTTAAGATTTCTGCCACAAGTCTCAGGTGGATGAGGGATATTGAAAACCTTTAAAATATGAAATGATCATGACCAGGACATGAAAATAAAGTGTAATGAAAAGAACAAACTTTTAATACTGGGTGACACAAAAAGGAAATTAGAAAACTTCTCTTTGTTATCTTAAAAAGCTATATTAGCACTCCACCTGAAAAGAGGCAAGAGTAAACATCCGTCTTTAAACAGAGAACAGAAAGTAGAGTTATGGCAATCCAAAATTTGGGAAATTAATATAGGAAAAAAACTACAAATTTTTCTTTTGCTAAGAGAGGGAAAAAAGTTCCTTTTTAAAAAAAAATGAGTATATGAATCATAGATGCTATAAATGACAAGACAAAAATAAAAGGTTGGATTACGATGATTAGGGGGAAAACATAATTGAATTTTATTAGATTCAGTAACTGAGGTTCCTCAACCACCAACCCCAAACACACATATTTATGTGGTTGAAATACTTTAAATCTTTCCTTTTCCTATTTCATTTTTAGGATTGGTACCAAAAGGCATTTTATGCTAACAAAAAGAAGGCACAATTTTACCTTTAATTCTGCCATGCTACAAATGATAAGAAGGTCATGAAATTCAATAATAAAAATCAAATTCCCAGGAGACAAAAAAAAACATGAAAAATTACATTTCAAGGTACAAAATACTTCTTTATAGACATTACTACATGTCTTTTGGCTTCTCATAAAGTACAGGTCCTCAGCTTCCAGAAAATAGAGTACTATGAAATATGAATTTCAATAGTAGCCAGGACTATATATTTAAACCACTTTCATTCCATGGTGCTTGGAAATCTGTAGATTTGGAGACCCCTGTTTCTCAGGAGGTGGTGGAAGTGTATAACCTATTTTAATGAATCTCAGGCAACTGAGTCAGTTAAGAATGGAGCTCCCAGTTGTCAAATAAAAAAGCAGGCGACATCGATCCTCATTTCATTATTACAGGAACTTCTTTTTTCAGAGAAGAAAAGTGGCTCAACAAAAGTGAATAAAAAGAATTATTACAATACAATAATCTTTGGCCTGAAGGTACGCCCTTCCCTCCAAGAATAAAACCCCAGTGATTCTAAATCCCTCCCCAGAACTAAGAACACAGCAAGGTTCTCTGATCTGTTACCTATTCTACAGAGTTTCATCCAAACAACATAAAAAACTGGTCTTCCACATTTAAATCTATAACAACTACAATATAGCTATGAAGACAGGGAGAAAAATAAATTTACACAGAAACACTGATTCACTAATCAATTCCTTCAAATATTTCCTGAGCTACTATGTTCCAGGCTCTGTCGTGAGCTCCGGGTATACAGGGATGGGAAAAACAGACACAGCCTAGCTTCCTGTAGGAAGCTTCCACTACTCATCTCTGTAGTCTATGAAATGATCTTCCATTAGCACCAAACTCTGCCCCCGCTCCTCAACCTCTACAGCTAAACTGACCATCCATCTATAACCACCCCACCTCACTACATGGTGGTGTTTTAAGAATCCATAAAACAAAGAACTTGATGAAAATAGAGATAATAAGCAGGTCAAAGACTTGCCACAAAGTTGATAAACCCTATAAAATCTTGAGTATTTATTTCATTTTGGAGGCTGGATATGAAAAACAGCCCAAGTACCCAGATAATGAAATGAATATCATGAGATGCTACAAGCTCATGAGAATAAGAACAGAAACCTCCCAGGTAGACATCTCTAAATTATATACAAAGGTTCAACAGTATTAGGCCAGATCCCTTTTATAATAAATCTGGTCATAATGGTGGTAATAAGGGAACTGAAGAATATGGTTGAATAAGAAGAGAATCTCGGTTCCTCCCCTATAAATAAGCTTTATTACTCATTAAGTCAGTTTGAGAATTAAGTACTGGATACATGTCGCCCCATGATGACATTTACGATATGATGTTAGTATGCAGTCCTAAACTAAACTACTAACCACAATGCTTATTTTTTTCTAAATTTTTTTGAGACCAATGATCTTGGTCTTGAAATATGAACAATTTCTATCACTTGTCATTCCTTCTTCAAAATCCTCCTCTCTTCTTGTCATCCTCTACCTTCTGATTCATTGCCTCAGAGCTACTCTGTTGTAAGAGAATGCCTACTGGTATGAAATAGGTAGCAGCTACATGGTTAAAAACAGTGTGTAGAGAAAGACAGACCTCGGTAAGAATGCCAAGGCTACTATTTGCAAGCTTTTATACGCTGTGAGAAATAGATTTAAGGGACTAGATCTGATAGATAGAGTGCCTGATGAACTACGGACGGATGTTCATGACATTGTACAGGAGACAGGAATCAAGGCCATCCCCAAGGAAAAGAAACGCAAAAAAGCCAAATGGCTGTCTGGGGAGGCCTTACAAATAGCTGTGAAGAGAAGAGAAGCAAAAAGCAAAGGAGAAAAGGAAAGAGACAAACATCTGAATGCAGAGTTCCAAAGAACAGCAAGGAGAGATGAGAAAGCCTTCCTCAGAGATCAATGCAAAGAAATAGAGGAAAACAACAGAATGGAAAGACTAGAGATCTCTTCAGGAAAATTAGAGATACCAAGGGAACATTTCATGCGAAGATGGGCTCGATAAAGGACAGAAATGGTATGGACCTAACAGAAGCAGAAGATATCAAGAAGAGATGGCAAAAATACACAGAAGAACTGTACAAAAAAGATCTTCATGACCAAGATAATCACGATGGTGTGATCACTCACCTAGAGCCAGACATCCTGGAATGTGAAGTCAAGTGGGCCTTAGAAAGCATCACTATGAACAAAGCTAGTGGAGGTTATGGAATTCCAGTTGAGCTATTTCAAATCCTGGAAGATGATGCTATGAAAGTGCTGCACTCAATATGCCAGCCAATTTGGAAAACTCAGCAGTGGCCACTGGACTGGAAAAGGTCAGTTTTCATTCCAATCCCAAAGAAAGGCAATGCCAAAGAATGCTCAAACTACCACACAATTGCACTCATCTCACACGCTCATAAAGTAATGCTCAAAATTCTCCAAGCCAGGCTTCAACAATACGTGAACCGTGAACTTCCAGATGTTCAAGCTGGTTTTAGAAAAGGCAGAGGAACCAGAGATCAAATTACCAACATCTGCTGGATCATGGAAAAAGCAAAAGAGTTCCAAAAAACATCTATTTCTGCTTTATTGACCATGCCAAAGCCTTTGACTGTGTGGATCACAATAAACTGTGGAAAATTCTGAAAGGGATGGGAGTACCAGACCACGTGACCTGCCTCTTGAGAAACCTATATGCAGGTCAGGAAGCAACAGTTAGAACTGGACATGGAACAACAGACTGATTCCAAATAGGAAAAGGAGTTCGTCAAGGCTATATATTGTCACCCTGCTTATTTAACTTATATGCAGAGTACATCACGAGAAACTCTGGGCTAGAAGAAGCGCAAGCTGGAATCAAGATTGCCGGGAGAAATATTAGTAATCTCATATACGCAGATGACACCACCTTTATGGCAGAAAGTGAAGAGGAACTAAAAAGCCTCTTGATGAAAGTCAAAGAGGAGAATGAAAAAGTTGGCTTAAAGCTCAACATTCAGAAAATGAAGATCACGGCATCTGGTCTCATCACTTCATGGAAATAGATGGGGAAACAGTGGAAACAGTGTCAGGCTTTATTTTGGGGGGCTCCAAAATCACTGCAGATGGTGACTGCAGCCATGAAATTCAAAGACACTTACTCCTTGGAAGGAAAGTTATGACCAACCTAGATAGCATATTCAAAAGCAGAGACATTACTCTGCCAACAAAGGTCTGTCCAGTCAAGGCTATGGTTTTTCCAGTGGTCATGTATGGATGTGAGAGTTCGATTGTGAAGAAGGCTGAGTGCCGAAGAATTGATGCTTTTGAACTGTGGTGTTGGAGAAGACTCCTGAGGGTCCCTTGGACTGTAAGGAGATCCAACCAGTCCATTCTAAAGGAGATCAGTCCTGGGTGTTCTTTTGGAAGGACCGATGCTGAAGCTGAAACTCCAATACTTTGGCCACCTCATGTGAAGAGTTGACTCATTGGAAAAGACTCTGATGCTGGGAGGGATTGGGGGCAGGAGGAGAAGGGGATGACAGAGGATGAGATGGCTGGATGGCATCACCGACTCGATGGACATGAGTTTGAGTGAACTCCAGGAGTTGGTGATGGACAGGGAGGCCTAGCGTGCTGCAATTCATGGGGTTGCAAAGAGTCGGACACAACTGAGTGATTGAACTGAACTAATACACTGTGGGGCCTCGGACAATTTACTTGACCCTTATAAGTTTTAGTTTTATCATCTGTAAAATGAATCTAAATCACTTATATCGTAAGTTAATGGTTAGCATATAATATAAAAATGCTTAGTGCCGGGCACAGTTAACAAACTGCTACTTGCTACTGTCTTTAATGTTCTTGTTATTACTATTCCTATAATACCTGATTACTACCTTTCTCCTTCTTGATAGATAAATTTATGTTTAAGACACCTGGATTCCATGCCAATTCAATTCTGTGTAAAAAACAGTAAACAAAATAGATTTTCTAAGAAGTCTCTTTAATTCTTAACTTTCTAAAGAGCCTCCGTGATGGCTCAGATGGTAAAGAATCTGCCAGCAATGCAGGATACCTGGGTTCGATCCCTGGGTCAGGAAGATTTCCTGGAGAAGGGAATGGCTACACACTCCAGTATTCTTGCCTAGAGAATGCTATGGACAGAG
Organism: Bos javanicus; assembly: GCF_032452875.1. Taxonomy (NCBI): domain Eukaryota; kingdom Metazoa; phylum Chordata; class Mammalia; order Artiodactyla; family Bovidae; genus Bos; species Bos javanicus. The sequence goes on along the minus strand of NC_083882.1, from coordinate 18,553,831 downwards.
AACCCTGGTGAGTTATAGTAATATTCATGCTAGTAGTTAAGTAGAATCCAGAAAACTCTGCAAACAGTCCAGAGTTACATTCTGACATGTCATCTAAATACACAATCCAAATGGATAAAGCACTCAAAGCAAATTTCAAAGAAATGAAAGAGAACCTCATAATGAATTGCTTCTCTCCACTCTCAGCTATTGTAACAGATATTATCACACCAAACAGAAGCTATCTTTCAGAGGTAAAAATGATGACACACCACAGAGCAGATTTTCACTCCATTTAAGTAAAAAACCTTTCAGGGGTATGATTCATGGCCCATCTTTCTCAGTTCTAACTGAATTATCAGCAAACACATTGTTTCTGTGCAAAAGCAGTGCTTTTGTATTTACAACTTCATTTACTAATGGTTTTATATGTAAAAATAAATTTTGCTATAATTTTACTTCTGATAAACAGTTTCAAGAGGCAAAGAAAACAGGAACATGCCTAATTAAGTATAGCTACTTATAAACTGCCAGAGAAAGCAGAAGACCCAAATGGTCTCAGAAGAAAATGATGCTTAATGGCTAAAATGAAGACTCATAAAGAAAAATAAAGATGCTGACTGGGTGACCCAAAGGAGTTACACAAGGGCTCCAGAAGTCTCCAGAGTGAGTGGCCAAGTTCCAGCAAAAGAGCAGCTGAATTCCATTCCCAGTGAGGCCATAAACTGTATCATCTTTATTTCTTCCTTTTTATTTACTTTTTGCTATAAATCTTTACAACAAAGATATTTACTTGAGTCATAGGAGAAATTACAGTTTTCAGAATTTGGTAGATGAAAAAATATGAGTCAAGGACAGGTGTAATAACATGGAGGAATAACATGTGGGAATAAATGAGCAGCTGAGACCCACATACAAAAACGAAGTACATTTTCAAAGCTATCATGTCAGGCTGTTAAACAGTAGGAGAAAACAATTACTTTCAAACAGGATCATTACGACTAAATTCATTTATTATATTAACTATCTTGCCCTTCTAAACCAAAAATATAATCATGAAATATTTTAAACATGCTGAAAGATTTTTAATCTCATAAAAGCTCCTAAAATTGACACATTTTTCAAAATATTATATGTGTCATAATATGTATCAATTACAGAATTATGTTACAGATTTTATGGAGTTCTATTTTCATTTTATTCTCACATCTTACCTATACACACAGAGCCAGGGGAATCTCTCTAATCACTTGTTATTAACTCCTACTATCTTTCCCTCAATTTTCAGAATAGGAAAGTACAATTCAAACTGGTGACTGGTGACCCAAATGGACTAGGTAATGCTAGGACTCCAAAGCAAGTATTCCAACTTGTTATAGCACAACATTCTCTCCACCAAACATTATGCCAAATGTTAAAACCTATTATTAAAAAAAATAATAATACATATGCATTCTAGGTAGAAATCCAGTCCATGGTCAGTTGGTACATAACTGATTTGAGCACCTGTATTGTATCTTCCGGCTTCCCTGGGAGCTCAGCTGGGAAAGAATCCGCCTGTAATGCAAGACACCTGGGTTCGATCCCTGGGTCGGAGAGATCCCCTGGAAAAGTGGCTACCCACTCCAGTATTCTTGCCTAGAGAATCCCCATGGACAGAGGAGCCTGGTGGGCTACAGTCCATGGGGTCACAAAGAGTTGGACATGACTGAGCGACTAAGCACACTGTATCTTATGTATGCTATTATAATAAACAAACTAAGTGTTCAAAAACATGAAATTTCACTAATTTAATATACAAATACTTAAATTTGTTTAAATAATAATTTTACTGATGAAAATACCAAGAAACGAATCATATTTGTGCCAGGTCGCATTCCCATTAAGCTGAATAAAGGGAAGATTACTCTGGTTTTTTCTTTGTGCTCTTTTTAGGCTGCATAATATTTTCAGTCTCCAATATAGAAAGGATGCCATGGGCTACCCTGTGCAGAACATACTTATTTTATATAAAACAACAAATTTCGCTTTAAACAACAAACTTGTTTTTAAAAGATCTTATATCTCTTTTAGTTACAGAGAACTGGTTCAAAAGCAGTAGCATGTAAAGTTCTCATGATTTCTCTCCCAACTGTATCTGCCCCAAACTGCTCTCTTCAACCTTGCTGTGAGACAGTCACAGTGATAGTTTTAAAGTCATATGGTATGTTTTAACAATAGTACAAAGAAAATAAATTATGTAAAGTCTCAAAAATAATTGCAAATAAAAAAGTATAGAACAATCTACAGTACTGTAGAATACTGTAGTATGAATGTAACAAAGGGAGAAAATAAGAATATGCATTTCTATTTACTAGTCTTTGCATAAACTATACGGATACATTAATAATTAATAAAAATTTACCTCTGAGGTGGAGGCAAGAATAAAAATGATAGCTATGGGCAGAAGCAAGACTTCTCAACATTAACTTTATCATCTTGACTTTGGAAAACATGAAGATATTATTCATTTCAAAAATTTTAATGTAAAAAAAAAATTGGAGCACAGAAAATTTCTATGCAGTGACTGAATGTTCAAAGTTAACCATGATTTAATTATAAACTTCCTGAGAATAGAACCCACATATTTTATTTTTTTATTTTTATTTATTTGTCTGCTCTGGATCTTAGTTGCAGCACCTGGGCCCTTTGATCATCACGGCAGCATGCAGGTTCTTTAGTTGCAACATGTGGATCCAGTTCCCTGACCAAGGATTGAGTCCAGGCCCCCTGCACACAGAACGTGGAGTCTTAGCCACTTGACCACCAGGGAAGCCCCAACATCAAGTATATTATATATTCCATCTTCCCAGTCTAAGGCAGAGCCTAGCACACAAACACTGTGTAATACATATACAATAGTAACTTGAGAAATTAAGTTCCTAAATATTTCAGAAACAATATTCCACAACCCAGATATAGTAGTAACTTCCACACATTGGGAAGAGGGGTGAAAGGGAAAATAAGAAAAAGGGAAGAAGCAAATGGGGGTGGGGGGAGCCTTTACTTAATGTAAATTCACCAGGTTTCTTTTTACTGCTGACTACAATTTAAAAATAAAGGTAAAATGTTCTTATGCTGGATAAATACTTTAAGAAGACTCTAAGCAGAAACTTGACAAGCTGCTTGATACTCAGCATTATTAAAAATTTTAGCAACAAATTATTAACATCAAATTTCTATTTAAAGTACTGTGCTAAAAGCAGCAATGACGGAAATGCTTCGTTATACCCTCAAACTACAACCTGTATATTTTAGGTTCGTTTGTTCTCCATATTTATGGAATGTTTTTCCTCGCCATTCATTTTCATCCCTGAAAGCTATCTTCAAGAACTAAATTTCTTATTAATTAACTGCTACTGTGAAGCTATATCAAACCTTAAAGAAATAAGATCTGCTGTACTATTAAAAACAACTTATTGGATCATTAAATAATAACAAGGTCAAACAGGAGTCAAAACCTATCGTTTTGACCACAGGATATATAATGATCATATGGTTAATTATTATGGTTAATAATGGTTAATATGGATATGGTTAATAATGACCACATCCAACGACTTGAAAATTTTTGATACAGAACTTAATATTATAGCAGTGATTCTTTCATTTGATACTGTGTTACCCTGAGACCATTCATTGTCTCAAGGGCATACTACAGAAACTTCTTTAAAAAGGTAAATCTGTTTAGTTCATTAATTGACTCATTTATCTAGTGAAAGGTCCACTTTTAGGTAGTCCAAAAGGACAGTAATATCATGAGAGGCCAGAATGGAGTAACCCTTTCTGTTTTAAGGATAATAGTTTAAGGCCAAGTTTAAGGCCAATAGGGCATATGCCTATACAGAAGCACTCGTTCTCACAAAGTTTCCTTATTTTTTTCTTAATTTAGTAAATTTAAATTATATCTATTGCCAAGTAATTGCTTATGGAAAGATTTAAGTTCAAACTGGAAATAATATTAATGTTACTCAAATAGGTGAAACATGAAACCGCTGTGCTTCATCCACACCATGTAACACTACTCAGTAACAGAAAGAAAGGGGTCAAACACAGAACTAGGTGAATCTACAGATTCATGATGGGTGACAAAACTCAATCCTAAAAGGCTATATACTACATAGCCTCATTTATATATATTCTTGAAATGACAAAGTTATAGAAATAGAGCTACACATTGTTATACAAGTTGTTAAAATACAGCTTTTAACAAGTGTACAACTACAATTATCTCCAAATTAGAACTTTATTTAAAAAAAAAAAAAATCACTGTAATTTGGGTCACCTCAACCAAAGGCAGATTTAGGTGACATTCTCAGAAACCACTTAGTATACCAAGACTCCACCAGCAGAAGCAAACAAGACTAGATAAAATAACAAAATAGCCACAGAAAAATAAGTGCTAAAGAAAATAGTAAAGTAACTTGGTTATTAAAGAATATCTAATGAACATTTAAATATATTTAGGACATATTAAATTTCATTCAGTATTCATTCAAGATAGAAAGCTTACCCGATGCTTTGCCTTAATTTTCTTCCTATATTCTTCTTTGTCAAATTTGTCCTCTTCTTGAAGCCTTTCCTTTGCTTTATCTAGGTTGATACCACCAGCGTCGTCCTCTTCCTCAGTATCCTTGGAAACAGATTTCTGCACTTGTGGCCACTGCTGAACCAACTGCAGAGAGGGAAAAGGTGAGTATGAGGCAGGAGACAAGGAACATCAACAGAATGCCACTTGCATTTGCAGAATGACTTTGAAATGGTGCACATACATACTTTCTGCCTTACAATTTATATTTCTGAAACTGTCAAACAAGCTTTGTAATAAAAGTTAGCAAGTCATAGAAAAGTCAGGATAAAGTAATGCTGCCATAACTCAAATTAAGAGCAGGATTAAAAGAAATCTTCATTAAATAATTTGGACAGTAAGGTAGTTGCTTCAACATCATTTCAGCATTCGTAGTATGCAACACTCCACTAACTCAGCTCCAGATGATCTACACAGGGCAATAGCCAGGCTGAGCAGAGTGCCGCCTTGCCACCACCATGGCACGTCAGTGAACCTCCTCTAACACCTTTTAGCATGCTGGGCTGTTTTACTTTTCCTGTTTTCCTTACTAGCATTAACCTCCTTGAGGGTAGTCATATGTCTTATTCATGTATCCTGAGAATCCAACACATTATCTGGCATACATTATATGCTTAAAATTGATGAAACACATATCAGCCGGTACCACACATAAAAACTGAAATGACTAAACTAAGCGTAAAGGAGAAAGTTAGTCTGGATTTCATAAGCCTGCTCAGATCTACACAATTTTACACAAACATTTTGTGGTTAGGAACAAGGTGATAAAGAAGTCAGAGCACTGATCTGAGAGTCAGGAGATGTGGCTTAATGCCTTGGCTTTTTCACTAACCCAGTGCATAACCCTGAATGAATTACTTAATTTCCATACATCTGTATCATTGCTTGAAAAATAAGCTTTGTTTGACTAATCATGTTCCAGGCCTAACAGAGTAAAATTCTAGACAATTTAGACAAAAGCATTTCTCTTATTTTACCCCCTAACTGGTTGCCAGGAGGATTTAGGTAACTGCTACAGTTTCTGAAAGACAGCTAATCAAACAGCAGGAAATGAGGGCTGTAGGCACACACATCACAGGTGTTAATGCCTCCTCTCACTCTTGCCATCATCTCATCCTTCAAGATGAGACTACCATGGAGTCACAACTTGAAGCAAGGGTCACAAATGCATGAGCAGCACAGCAGCAGTCACAGAAGCAGTGAGAGAGATGAGTGGGGCCAGTTAAGAACACCATCCACGGCTCTGACTTCTCCTTTATCAGAATGGAAAAAATTCATTCCTCTGTAAGTGGAACCCTTCCTTTCTTGTTTACTCAGTCGTGTCCAACTGTTTGCAACACCATGGACTGTAGCCCACCAGGATCCTGTGCCCATGAAATTTCCAAGGCAAGAATACTGGAGTGGGTTGCCACTTCCTCCTCCAGGGGATCGTCCCAACCCAGGGATCAAACCCAAATTTCCTGTGTCTCCTGAATTGCAGGCAGATTCTTTACCACTGAGCCAGGGAAGCCTATGGGTGGAACAAATGGTAGCATTTTTTTCAGGGTTTTAGATCAGAAGTTTCACTGTGGCTTACAGTCACACAATGCTCCTGTTGGCAATACATTTACAATGAAATATTTCACAGTTAAGGATTTACACTCAACCTGAAGTTAATGGGTATAATCTCTGCAGCTGAATTAGTAGCACAGTAAGGAACCACAATACACTAAAAGCACTAATCCTCTCTTACAGTGAGCACATGATACAATACTACAACTATTTTCTGATTTAGTGTTTCTCAAGCACTGACCTCTTTTCTGGATCACAAAGATTCATATATTTCAATTTTATAGGCTTCCTCTGCAACTTCAACAACAACTTTAAAATTTTAATTGCAATCAACTTTGTTAGTTTCCATATGATTTATACACCATTTTACTCCACATTACCAGTGCAAATTTGGCCTTCTAAACCAAAACCTCATCCCCAAAGTAACATCCAAATCTTTGCTAAATTCAGAATTAAAAGTAAACACATACCACCGCATACAGATTATGCAGGCAGCAATTATATTAATAATGATAAAATATTTGATGTGACATGTGATACATTATAGTTAGAATAAAAAGCTGTGTTACTTTACCAGGGTATACACTTCTTCTGAGGGTTTACTATTTGTTGGGAACTCTTCTAAGTGCAGAAGACAGAGTAGTAAGCAGAGCCAACAAATACCTTCCCTCATGTAACTTTTTTCATCTCAGTGGAATAGAAATACCTTCTCTTATTCCACTGGAGAGGAAATATCTTCCCTCATTTCCACTAGAGTGGAAGAAATAGAAAACCACTGAATAATTACAGAATGCAAAGTCTCATAATAAGTGACATGAAGAAAAAATAAACATAGGACAAGGGAAATGATATCATGGTGGGCATGGGATGCTGAGCGCTATATGAGAATGAACAGGGAAACCCATAAGGTCAGTCAGAGCGAAACAGAGACAATATCAGAAGATGCTACAATGACCACTGACTCTAGCATCACTACTTAAGGTGAGTCACTTGACATTCTAAATATGTTTCCTCTTAAAAAACGAAGACAATATTATTATATAATAAGTGATTTTCATGAGCAATCTGCGAGGTAATCCTTTCCCTACTCTATGGGGATGTATTTACACTAAGACCAGGTAATTAGGAAATGTAAACCAGACACCTATACATTTAAGGTTATTTTAAAGCAGAGAATTTTTCCCACAGCAGGCCAGTAAGTACGAACACACCAGTACAGCATCTAAAATTGAGGAATCGCAGAGCAGAGGCTTTCTATAGTCGAGCAAAAGAAGCTGTGGTGAGTAGTTGTGTTATTATTCTTCCGTATGTTCCCACAGGACATGGAACAACAGACTGGTTCCAAATAGGAAAAGGAGTACGTCAAGGCTGTATATTGTCACCCTGTTTATTTAACTTATATGCAGAGTACATCATGAGAAACGCTGGACTGGAAGAAGCACAAGCTGGAATCAAGATTGCCGGGAGAAATATGGATACCAATGGAGTGAGGGACTGGGATGGACTGGGAGACAGGGACTGGTATATATGTACTGGTGCATGGTGGCACTCAGTCACTTAGTCATGTTCGACTCAACTCTGCAAACCCATAGTCTGTAGCCTGCCAGGCTCCACTGTCCATGGGACTTTTCAGGCAAGAATACTGGAGTGGGTTGTCATTTCCTCTTCCAGGGGATCTTCCCAACCCAGAGATTGAATCTGGATCTCCTACAATGGCAGGTGGATTCTTTACCACTGAGCCACCTAAGAAGCACCATATATACACTACTATGTATAAAACAGATAACTAATGAGAACTGATTGTATAGCACAGGGAACTCTGCTCAATGCTCTGTGATGACCTAAGTGGGAAGGAAATCCCAGGAAGAGGGTATATATATACACACACACGTATGGCTGATTCACTTTGCTATACAACAGAAACTAACACACACAGCATTTTAAAGCAACTATACTCTGATTAAAAAAAAAGAAAACAAACTCTGTTGTTAATCATTAAGAAGTAGCCCAGCTTGCTGTCACAAAGGCATTTTTGCCTACATATGTAGAGCTGACTAAATACCTACAGAAACAATGAAAGGAGTTGCCTGAGAGGTCTTGAGAAACATTCATTTTTCTTATTAAAAATGGCATGTCAGCAGCAGAATCAAACTTTCTAATACTTGGAAAGTACCTCAGAAATGAAGCATTTATAGAATCTTACCTCTCCTTCATCAGTAAATGTTATTTTCTTATTTACTTTAAAATTTCTCTTCATTACTTTTTTTGCTTCTGCAATCTTGGTCACTTTTTTCTTCATACTGGATTTAGAAGGTTCTTTCTTCTGTGTCAGAATATACCAAAAAAAAAAAAAAAAAGCACAGATGATTAGTTAAATGGCTGTCTTATATTAACAGTTTAACACTGGCAATACACTTTCCAAACTTGAATGTGTTTATTGCTCATTGGCTAATGAGAAGCACCAAAGTTGCTGTCTAGAAATAAAATTATCAGTGCTAAAGGACTTTAAATTTCAATATGAGTGTTAGACATAAATAATCTTAAATTTCTACTGTTACTAAACTGTGTTACTAAACTTCCGGTACTAAACTGTGCTATACTGATAATGTTGAAGCATTAGAAACTACATGATAATGTTATAAATAGACATATAAGGGAAAGCAAGCTATCTTTCAGCTAAAAACAACACACTTAAAAAACAGCTATAACTTCCAAGAAAAAAACTTAAAATTTTAGATTAGAAAAATGTTTCCCTGGAAAGCAAAATGACTCTAATACATTGTTTTTTACTTCCTCCCATTACAGTAATTCACTATATGAATACTGGGAAACAGGTAAGTTGTGTTCCAAGGTGAAATGGTCTTACTGCACAAAGGTGAAATGTGTTCAAAGGTGAAAAGTCTTACTTCTTAAGAAGTAAGACTTCGTGAACAGGAATTTTGTCAACCAAAATAAACTGCTCCCTTTAGTACCATGTGAACACAGAGCACTAATAAGACTTTCTTCCACCCAGTCATTACTCCCACTCCCCCTTTACCCTGCAAACACTTATCAAAGAACATGACCAACACAACCACCAGGTTGGAGATTATGTTCCTAACTCCTACTAGATTTCTTAGTTTTATTACTAGGCTGATTCTTAACAATCCTGAGTTGGCGGATACTTTGTCATCAACCTTCAACTTATGATAAAGAGAATGCCTATCAAACAGTGCAAAGCTGAGGGGATCATTATAATGTAAAAATAATTAAACAGGAGTAAGCTTTAATTGTTAAATAAAAGCACAAAAAAATGAGGAAAAACAGGAGCAAACTTTCTGGAGGTGATGAGACTGTTCTACCGCTTAATAGGAGTTTGTGTATACACATGTCGAAATTCATCAAATGTTACACTTAAAATTGGCGTGTTTCATTGTATATAAATTTCTACCTCAAAAAAGAATCCTGTAAACAATACTGAACTTTAGTTAATGCAAGGCAAGCTGAAGTATATGGAAAAAAGTACAATGATATTGGCAACTTACTCAAAAATGCATTAATTGAAAAAAGGATGATGAATGGATTGACAGAAAACTACATGAAAAAGGAAATACAGTAAAAAGATAATTGCATAATATGAGTGACGGATACTTTGGAATCAAAGTACACTTTTTCAATCTTTCCGCATGTTTGAAATTTTTTGTAATAAAACACAAAAGGCCAGTCACAGAACAAGAGAAAGGGTCAAAAAGCAAAGATACCAAAAACTGTAAGAATAAAATAAAATAATAGAAAAATCAATCCTTCAGAGCAAAACCTCAGAGTGATGTGGGTCTATATCAAGAGATTTAGGGAAATCCATATCACTGAAATTAAATAACAAAACTTGGGGGTGTTTACATCTTTGCAGTTTTATGTTAATCATGGTTTCTAAAAGGGATCTGTGTTCTCCACCTCCTACCCCACTAAAACACTAAATTGCTCGTTTGTTTTAGGGAAGTCACTGAAAGAAGGAACAGAAATGCCAACACAGGTGAGAAGACAAACACGCATTTTCCTAATAGGCTGCGGTGTTGGTATGATATTCTAGAATTAATCCTCACTCATTCAAATATGCATTGTTATCAACACAGAGGATACCATAGTACACAATGCCCCAGCAGTGAAAGAGACAGATGGATTCTCAACCCTCAAGGAACCTAACTTAATCAATGGGGGAAAAATTTAAATTATTTAGTCACAGATGTATTAAGTGCTCAGACAAAATATAGAGGATGAATTCTTTAATAGGGTGCTTGCCCTAGCTAGTCTAGAGCAAGGACAGGATCTCAAAGAAACCTTCCTTTTGAGGAACAGATGCTTGAACTGAGTAGCAAACATCACTGCGTTAGTGATACATTCGTGATGAACAAATACCTTCTGTGTGTCCACTGATGGGAGTATTTCATATACAGCTTACAGAGTTTTAGTTCAATGTCATTCTTTTGAATATTAATTTTAGTAAGTAACACATTTATTTATTTTATAAAGGATATCCAGTTAAAAAGTTGTATGTTATGTCTTCTTCAGCTATCTCAGTTTATGTCCCAAGAATCAAATGAATTCTGAGCATTAGTTTGCTAGTGTGTGAGACACTGCAATTGTGCAGTAGTTTGAACATTCTTTGGCATTTTCTTTGGGATTGGAATGAAAATTGACCTTTTCCAGTCCTGTGGTCACTGCTGAGTTTTCCAAATTTGCTGGCATACTGAATGCAGCACTTCCACAGCATCATCTTTTAGGATTTGAAACAGCTCACCAGGAATTCCATCACCTCCACCTGCTTTGTTCATAGTGATGCTTCCTGAGGCCCACTTGACTTCGCATTCCAGGATGTCTGGCTCTAGGTGAGTAATCACACCATCGTGGTTATCTGGTTCATGAAGATTTTTTTTGTACAGTTCTTTTGTGTATTCTTGCCACCTCTTCTTAATATCTTCTGCTGTTAGGTCCATACTGTTTCTGTCCTTTATTGTGCCTATCTCTGCATGAAATGTTCCCTTGGTGTCTCTAATTTTCTAGAAGAAATCTCTAGTCTTTCCCATTCTATTGTTTTCCTCTATTTTTTTGCACTGATCACTGAGGAAAGCTTTCTTATCTCTCCATGGTATTCTTTGGAACTCTGCATTCAAATGGGTGTATCTTTCCTTTTCTCCTTTGCCTTTCACTTTTCTTCTTTTCTCAGCTATTTGTAAGGCCTCCTCAAAAGCATTTTGCCTTTTTGCATTTCTTTTTCTTGGGGATGGTCTTGATCCCTGCCTCCTATACAATTTCACAATCCTCTGTCCATAGTTAATCAGGCACTCTATCAGATCTAATCCCTTGAATCTAGCGTATGTGTATTTAAATTTTGAAAGGTATTTCCAAATAAGTTATACAAATTTGTACTCTAATCAACAATTTGAGAGTAACTGATTCTCCAAATCTATTTACACAAAGTATATTAGGTTTTTCGTTTACCAGGAAACTAGGCAAAAAAATATCTCAGGGAAGTTTTAATATGCATTTCAAACATAGCAAGACATCTTTACAAAGGCATTTATTTTTCAGTACACTGTATTTATCTTTTGCAAGCATTTTTAATTAATTTCAGGAACTTTATTTGTAAAATTTCTTCATTTGTTAAAGATGCTTCAATATTTTCTCCCATTTATGTTTATACCTTTGCCATATAATAGGGTAATATTCTTTTGTTTCACTTTGCTTTGGTTTTAAGAAGCAGATATTTATAATATTTATAAAATTAACTTTTTAAATAACAAAATTTCCATTTTCTGGGTTTGTGCCATACTTCATCAAAGTATAATGAAAGATTTCCTGACAAGACATAAAACATCAAAATCCCATTTTCACTTCTATTTGCACTTCTTCTACATCATGTATGCTATACTTTAAAATAAAATGCCAAGAGGAAAATGTCATAAAATACAAAGTTGATAAAGTATCAAGTCATTTTTGACAGTGATTGCTGTAGCAGGTTGCCAAGAATAACTTGGAAGATAAAAGAACAAGAACAGCTACAAACATAATAACAGTTCCTACCAAAAGAGCCATGTTAGTTAATATTGGCCTCAAGAAGATTCAAAATATAATCAATGAGAAAAACCTACCTCACCATAAGCATCTAAAAATTAAGAACACTAACAAAATAAAGAACTATCAAGCCTGATAGGAATCTTAGAGGATACCTATTATGCCTTCATGTTAAAGATCAGGGCATTTGTAGCATTTATAAACACTGCTTTTCCAAATTCCAAAAGTACTTAACTTTAGTACCAAAAGTTAGGTACTTTAGTACCTAAGTAACCAAACTTAGTAAAACTAGTTTATTATTTTTTTTCTAAAAAAAGCAAAATTGCCTGCCATGTAAACATAATCTTCAAAATCCTATATTATTGGCTTCCCTGGTGGCACAAATGGTAAAAAATCTGTGTGCAATGCAGGAGACCCCGGTTCAATCCCTTGGTTGGGAAGATCCCCTGGAGCAGGGGATGGCAACTCACTCCAGTATTCTTGCCTGGAGAATTCCATGGACAGAGGAGCCTGGCGGCTACAGTCCATGGGGTCACAAAGAATTGGGGCACGACTGAGTGACTAGCACACACACATTCTACATTTACTGAACTACAGTAACTCACATATTTTAATTTTACAATATGAATTAAGGATACACTGCTTGACAATTTTAAAGCTATCTAAATTTCTCTGATAATTAGTGATATACCTGTTGCCCACTGGTATGTCTTCTTCGGAAAAAGAAGTCTCCTTGCGTCATTTGTCCATGTAAAAATATGATTATTTGCCTTTTTGTTTGTTTTTGAGATGTATGAGTTCCTTATATATCTAAGATAATATTGACCAGTTATCAGATATATAGTTTGTAAATATTTTCTCCCATCCTAGATTGCCTTTTTAACTTGTTTCATTTGCTGTGTAGAGTTTTTAGGTTTGATGTAGTCCCCTTGCTTATTTCAGCCTTTGTGCCTATGCTATTGGCATCTTAACCAAAAGATCATTGCTTAGAATATGCTACTCAAATTACAAGACCCTAACCCTACCCTCTTTCGGATAAGAATCATAACAGCCATTACAGAATTTATTTGTGTATTTATCTCATTACTTGATATTTGTGCCAATATCAAGTAAAACTCCCTAAAAGACCCATTCTACAAATCCTTCCAAATTTTTAAATATTTTATAAATAATGTGCATTATTCAAACAGAAAATCAAACATACGAAAGTCAACACTGCCCAAGAAAGTTCTTCACTTTTTTAAGGTTAGATCAGTTCTTATGATTATATTAAAACGCAAACTTAAGTAAACGTTAAGCTTTCTTTATTCTGTATGGTCCATAAAGCCATACACCACTAATTACATGGTAGTATTTCTCTTTTTCTATTCTGTATGGTCAATAAGACCATGTACTACTAATACACTGAACTGCAGTTTCAACGTATAAAGTAATAAGAAATGATTAACATAACTACAACATGTTAAGCAGCAATGACAAGATATTTATTATGAAATATTTATGATTCTTTTTAAAAGAGCCATTTTAACCAGTCAACATAAATAGGAAAACACAAAAATGAGTATTGCAATCTCTTCAAGAAAATCAGGGACACCAAGAGAACATTTCATGCAAAGATGGGCACAATAAAGGACGGAAACGGTATGGACCTAACAGAATCAGAAGATATTAAGAAGAGGTGGCAAGAATACACAGAAGAACTATACAAACCAGTCTTAGTGACCTGGATAACTATGATGGTGTGATCACTCACCAAGAGCCGGACATCATGGAATGTGAAGTCAAGTGGGCCTTAGGAAGCATCACTATGAACGAAGTTAGTGGACGTGATGGAATTCTAGCTGAGCTATTCCAAATCCTAAACAATGATGCTGTTAAAGTGCTGCACTTAATATGCCAGCAAATGTGGAAAACTCAGCAGTGGCCACAGGATCTACAAAAGGTCAGATTTCACTCCAAACCCAAAGAAGGGCAATCAAAGAATGTACAAACTATCATACAACTGTGGTCAATTTAAATGCTAGCAAGGTAATGCTCAAAATCTTTCAAGCTAGGCTTCAACAGTATGTCAGCTGAGAACTTCCAGATGTACAAGCTGGATTTAGAAAAGGCAGAGGAACCAGAGATCAAATTGCCAACATCTGTGGGATCACAGATTTCCTTTAATATTGGAAAATCAAAGGAATTCCAGAAAAACATCTACTCCTGCTTCATTGAATATGCTAAAGCCTTTGACTTTGTGGATCACAACAAGCTGTGGAGAATTCTTAAGGAGATGGGAATACCAGACCACCTTATCTGCCTCCTGAGAAATCTGTATGCAGGGCAAGAAGCAACAGTTAGAACTGGACATGGAACAATGGACTGATTCAAAATTGGGAAAGGAGTATGTCAGGGCTGTATATTGTCATCCCGCTTATTTAAATTTATGCAGAGTACATCATGCAAAATGCCTGGCTGGATGAAGCACAAGCTGGAATCAAGATTGCCGGGAGAAATATCTATAACCTCAGATATGCAGATGATACCACCCTAATGGCAGAAAGCGAAGAGGAACCAAAGACCCTCTTGATGAAGGTGAAAAAGGATAGTAAAAAAGCTAGCATAAAACTCAACACACAAAAAACTAAGATCATGGCATCCAGTCCCATCACTTCATGGCAAATAGATGGTGAAAAAATGGAAACAGTGACAGACTTTATTTTCTTGGGCTCCAAAATCACTGTGGAAGGTGACTGCAGCCATGATATTAAAAGACCCTTGCTCCTTGGAAGAAAAGAAATGAAAAATGTAAACAATGTATTAAAAAGCAGACATATCATTTTGCCGGCAAAGGTCTGTATAGTCAAAGCTATGGTTTTTCCAGTAGTCATGTACAGATGTGAGAGTTGGATCATAAAGAAGGCTGAGCACCAAAGAATTGATGCTTTTGATCTATGGTGTGGGAGAAGACTCTTGAGAGTCCCTTAGACTGCAAAGAGATCAAACTAGTCAATATTAAAGGAAATCAACCCTGAATATTCACTGGAAGGACTGTTGCCGAGATGCAAAGAGCTGACTCACTGGAAAAGACTCTGATGCTGGGAAAGATTGAGGGCAGGAGGCAAGGGGGTGACAGAGGATGAGATGGTTGGATGGCGTCATCGACTCAATGAACATGAGTTTGTGCAAACTCCAAGATATACTGAAGTACAGGGAATCCTGCCATGCGGCAGTCCTTGAGATAACAAAGAGTTGGGCACAACTGATGACTGAAGAACAACAACAAAGGCACAACCAATCTTCACAAAGATTTTTGGTCGCTAGATTCCTCCTGCATGATTCCTACTCCCCGAATCTACAATTTAACTGAGAATACATTCCATTACCTGCTTCTTAACCTGCCACCGTAAACAGTGAATGCTTTCACAAAAACAATTTTCAAATCTATCTCTAATATAGTTGCCATTGCTCTCTATTTCTTCTCTTACTCTTCAAAAGTTCCCCCACCAAAGACTCATTGAAACACCAGTGTGTTTTTTTTTTTCTCCTTCAACATGTATCTTCTTTTTGTCATTAATTTCTTGTCAGAATTAACACAAATTTTCCCCTGATTTTAAAAAGCTTCTTCATAGCATTTCAATCTAATACTTCTTTAAATCTCATTTCCTCTAACTAGTCTAGGTAAGATTTAAATTTCTTTTCTCCACCTCAACCATATTTTACTCTGCTTATTTCCTTAATTTAAGTCTCATCCTCAATTGAGTTTCATGGCCAAGCAAATCCATCACTGTTTCTATGTTATCTTCTATCTTAAATGGTTCATTCTAACTTTGCAGCAGTTTTTATACTGTTGCAATGCATAAAATATAAAGATAATTCATATTTCTAATTCACTACCTTAGTAAATTTGTCTTTAGTTCAATGAAACTATCTAGGCTGTTTGCTATTTTTTATTTTTTTTGCTAGCCAAGAAATACGTATTATTTGCTCCAACCATGCCCCTCACTCCACACCGAAGCCACTATAGAGGCAATTTCTCAGGTATTTCCAATTCTTTAGCAAAATTAGAGCTAGCCATATTTGCCTTAGGAATTCAATTTTTAACCTGCCACTTTTAATAAACATTTCTATATTAGGAAGCAGGCAGCTGGAAGCAATTTCGAGAAATACAGCCTGATACATGCTTTTTGTCTCTCTTTTTAGATTTTAGAAATGACAGCATGGATATCATTTTTAATGAGTGTCCAAATTGGCAACATCACATTTCTGTTGTCTCCTACAACTTCTGAAATTCTTCGAGAACTTACAAATATAAGCTACATACTAAAAATTTAGCAGTATAAAAAGGCAAGCTAATTTCTATCACATATCCATTCAGTTAACAAAGTTAAGGGAGACTGACTCCATAAGGGAGGCAATAATGGTGGTAATAAAGTAAATTAAAAGACTTGGGGCAGCAGTGACAAAACTACTGTAAAAACTATGACACTAAGGTACACTCTCTCTTGGGGAAGCAGCTATCTACTTCTCTACAATCTTATACATACACACTCTATGATATTACACACAAAAACATACGCACTTCTACTCTCTAAATTAGAGAAAGAGAATTTCTATGATTTAAAGCCTTCACAAAAAGCTACATTAACAGAACTAAGATATATACTAAATTCAAACGGGACTTGGTAACCGATTAGTTAAGCCATTTTTGACATGCATTTTAAGACTTTTAAGAGGTGCTGATGTCAGCCTCCCATACTCCCAAGACAAGGTAATTCACTGTTACTGGTTATCCATGATTTTAACGTCTGCCATTTTTTAAATTGGCTTACATTAGTAAATCACAAGTCATGCATGGGATATATCTTAACTAAGACAGAAATAATAAACATCACCACCAAATCCAGTAAAAGTCATATTCACAACTACATGTACATCACGTTTCCAAGCTCTGCCTTCTACTGTTTACAAAGTTAGCTAAGAATAAAGTACCAAATGAAAGGTCAAAGGCCAGCCTACACATATACATTTCAAAAAAGTGTGTTTGTATGATGTCCAATCATTTAAAATTGGATTTTCTTTAAAATATACCATTTATTAAATAGTGTAAGTAAAAAGCAGAGGAAGATGGCAGAGTAGAAGGACGTATGCTCATCTTCTCATGCAAGAACTCCACAATTACAACCTGATGCTGAACAACCGTCGACAAGAGAATGTTGGATCCCACCAAAAAAAAGATACCCCACATCCAAGGGCAAAGGAGAAGGTGCAGCAGGACAGTAGGAGGGGTAAAATCATGTTTAGAATCAAACCCCATACCCACCAGAGACAATCAGAGAGCTCAAACAAACCCTGTATGCACCAGGACCCAGAGAACCCACGAGACTGAGCCACAACTGTGTCTGAGTGTCTCCTATGGAGGTACGGGTCAGCAGTGGCCTGCTGCAGAGCCAAGGGCTCTGGGTGCAGCAGACCTGGGTATGGCATAAGCCCTCCTGGAGAAGGTCACCATTAACCCCACCATAGAGCCGCCAGAACTTACACAGGACTGGGGAAACAGACTCTTGGAGGGCACAAACAAAACCTAGTGCACACCATGATCCAGGAGAAAGGAGCAGTGACCCCAAAAGAGACTGACCCAGACTTGCCCGTGAGTGTCCAGGAGTCTCCGGCGGAGGCGTGGGTTGGTGGTGGCCTGCTGCAGAGTGGGGGGCACTCAGTGCAGCACTGCATGCCTGGGACCTTTTAAAGGATGCCCTAACTATCTTCATTACCTCTCCATAGTTTGGCCTCAAGTCGAACAAGGAGGGAACATAAGCTTAGTCACCAACAGAAAATTGTATTAAAGCTTTACTGAGCATGACCCCGCCCATCAGAACAAGACCCAGTTTCCCCCTTAGTCAGTATCTCCCATCAGGAAGCATCTATAAGCTTCTTATCCATCAGAGGGCCAACAGAACAAAAAGCACAATCAGAGAAAATTAACCAAACTGATCACATGGATTACAGCCTTGTCTAACTCAATGAAACTATGAACCATGCGATGTAGGGCCACCCAAGATGGATGGGTCATGGTGGAGACTTCTGACAAAATGTGGTCCACTGCAGAAGGGAATGGCAAACCACTTCAGTATTCTTGTCTTGAACACCCCATGAACAATAATGAAAAGGCAAAAAGATAAGACACTGAAAGATGAACTCCCCAGGTCAGTTGGTGCCCAATAAGCTTCCGGAGATCAGTGGAGAAATAACTTCAGAAAGAATGAAGAGATGGAGCCAAAGCAAAAACAACACACAGTTGTGGATGTGACTGGTGATGCAAGTAAACGTCAATTCTGTAAAGAGCAATATTGCATAGGAACCTGGAATGTTAGGTCCATGAAAGACATGGAAATACCAGACCACCTGATCTGCCTCTTGAGAAATATGTAAGCAGGTCAAGAAGAAACAGTTAGAACTGGACATGGAACAGCAGACTGGTTCCAAATCAGGAAAGGAGTACCTCAAGGCTGTATATTGTCACCCTGCTTATTTAACTTATACACAGAGTACATGATGTAAAATGCCAGGCTGTATGAAGCACAAACTGGAATCAAGATTGCCGGGACAAATATCAATAACCTCAGATAAGTAGATGACACCACCCTTATGGCAGAAAGTGAAGAAGAACTAAAGAGCTTCTCAATGAAAGTGAAAGAGGAGACTGAAAAAGTTGGCTTAAAGCTCAACATTCAGAAAACTAAGATCATGGTATCTGGTCCCATCACTTTATGGCAAATAGATGCGGAAACAGTGGAAACAGTGACAGACTTTGTTTTGGGGGGCTTCAAAATCACTGCATATGGTGACTGCAGCCATGAGATTAAAAGACACTTGCTCCTGGAAGAAAAGCTATGACCAACCTAGACAGCATATTAAAAAGCAGAGACATTATTTTGCTGACAAAAGTCCATATAGTCAAAGCTATGTTTTTTTCCAGTAGTCATGTACGGATGTGAGAGTTGGACTATAAAGAAAGCTGAATCCCAAAGAATTGATGCTTTTGAACTGTGGTGTTGGAGAAGACTCTTGAGCATCCCTTGGACTGCAAGGAGATCCAACCAGTCCATCCTAAAGGAAATCAGTCCTGCATATTCACTGGACGAACTAATACTGAAGCTGAAACTGCAACACTCTGGCCACCTGATGAGAAGAACTGACTCATTTGAAAAGACAATGATGCTGGGAAAGATTGAAGGCAGGATGAGAAGGGGACGACAGAGGATGAGATTGTTGGATGGCATCACTGACTCAATGGTCATTAGTTTGAGTAAGCTCCATGAGTTTCTGATGGACAGGGAGGCCTGGCATGCTGCAGTCCATGGGGTTGCAAAGAGCTGGACACAACTGTGTGATAGAACTGAACTGATGTAAAACATAATAATGATTTTAAAACTTTGGCATTATTAAATACAGAAACCAGAAAGGATCAAAAGGTCAAAATCACCTGGAGAAAAAACACCTCATACACATGTATCTGTAGAAGTTAAGAGGATTTCAAGATCATATAGCCAATGCCAGCAAAGTTAGGGCTGGCATTATAAATCCTGTGGTGGGGGAAGGGGTAGGCAAAAAAGATAAAGGGGAATAATAAGTGAAAATGTCCAGCTATAAAATATATGTCACAGGGACATGATGTATAGCATAGGGAATATAGCCAATAATATAGCCATAACTTTTGACAGATGGTAATTAGATATACTGTGGAGACCACTCTGTGATATATAAAAATGCTGAATCATTATGTTGTACCCCTGACACTAAGGTAATATCGTAAATCAACTATACTTAAAAATTACCTATATTGACAAACAAAAAGACCCCAACACCTAGTTTGTGTTCTTACCTTTATAACATGAAGTGAAGTGAAGTGAAAGTCACTTGGTTGTTTCCAACTCTTTGTGACCCCATGGACTATACAGTCCATGGAATCCTCCAGGCCTGAATACTGGAGTGGGTAGCCATTTCCTTCTCCAGGGGATCTCCCACATTGCCCAAGTCTCCCACATTGCAGGCTGATTCTTTACCAGCTGAGCCACTAGGAAAGCCCATTTTATATCATATATAACAAATAAAATATATAAGAAACATCTCAGAGACCATACTTTCCTCTGAGAATCACAATTTTCCTGAACACTTTCAATAACTCCATAAAACGGAAATCAAAAGTTGGGCAACAACAAATGGTTTTCTTTAAAACACAGGGAATCATTCAAGGAATGTATTTTAAAAGTGTCTTTCTTAGCAGGACCATATAACTAAATCTGGCATCTAATTAAAAAAAAAAAAAAATCTCTCAAAAGCCTAACAACTAGAAAAAAGTTTTCTGTCCTTCATTACTCTACTACTTTGTCATTTTTGTCCTGGCAAATTGCATGCTAAATATGCAGTGATCAATATAATTTCAATCCGCCCTTTTTAACTTAAACATTTTAAAAAGTCTGACAGCAAATGAAAGGTTTTGACAGATTCTTGTCCATTTATTTGTTTTTCTCCTATCTTAGAATAAGTCCCTGCTATTTCATTAGTAAATGTGTAACACTAAAACGTAACATTCTGAATTTTAACTGACTAGTTCAAAATTGGGAAAGGAGTATGACAAAGCTGTCTATTTTCACCCTGCTTACTTAACTCATCTGCAGAGTATGTCATGCAAAATGCCAGGAAGGATGAATCACAAGCTGGACTCAAGACTGCAAGGAGAAATATAAACAACAGCAGTTATGCAAAAGATACCACTCTAATAGCAGAAGTGAACAGGAACTAAAGAGCCTCTTGATGAGGGTGAAAGAGGAAAGTGAAAAAGTTGGCTTCAACGCAACATTTAAAAAACTAACATCATGGCATCTGGTCCTGTCATTTCATGAAAAATAGAAGGGAAAAAAGTGGAAGCAGTGACAGATTTTATTGTCATGGGATCCAAGAAAATACTGCAGATAGTGACTGCAACCATGAAATTAAAAGATGCTTTCTCCTTGGAAGGAAAGCTATGATAAAACTACACAGCATATTAAAAAGCAGAGACATCACTTTGCTGATATAGGTCCATATAGTCAAAGCCATATCTTTTCTAATAGTCATGTACAGATGTAAGAGTTGGATCATAAAGAAGGCTGAGTGCCAAAGAACTGATGCTTTTGAACTGTGGTGTTGGAGAAGACTCTTGAGAGTCCCTTGGACTACAAGGAGATCCAACCAGTCCATCCTAAAGGAGATCAGTCCTGGGTGTTCATTGGAAGCACTGATGTTGAAGCAGAAACTCCAATATTTTGGCCACCTGATGCAAAGAGCTGACTCATTTGAAAATATCCTGAGGCTGGGAAAGATTGAGGGCAGAAGGAGAAGGGGACAACAGAGGATGAGATGGTTGGACGGCATCACCATCCAACTGACTCAATGGACATGAGTTTGGGTAAACTCTGCGAGTTGGTGATGGACAGGGAGGCCTGGCATGCTGCAGTCCATGGGGTTGCAGAGTCGGACACGGCTGAGTGACTGAACTGACTGAACTGAATATGAATGTATTTCAAAACAAGAGAAAGAGAAAACTGAGACTATAAGAAGTTAAGAATAAATTCAGGAAACAAAACATATTATAGTCAGGATTCACAGATCTGACATCTTAGTTTGCTATGTGGTCTTCTCTACACATGCCAATCTACTTCCAATCCTAGAGTAGTTTAACATTTCGCCAACTCAGGCACTTTGAAAATGTTTCTAATCGACCTCAAAAAGCACACATCTCAAGCTTTAAGGAGAGGAGAAAGACAACACAACAGAACAGAAACCAGTTAATAAAATAGTGAATGTGTCCTTTTAATCTTCATTGGCTAGGCGTGTAAGGAGATGTGAAGATAAACTTTTTTTTTTAATTCTAATACTGTCAGAAAACTATGGTCTAGTGAAATATTTGCTTCACAAAAATGGAAACAATCACACTATGGCATTCAAAGAATACATTCTGACATTGCAAAGTACAAAATCTAACCACCACAGGGTCTTTTCCACAAAGAGAAGCTGCACTGTCACTATCCTCCAGAGGCTGAAAAAGCACCATATGTGGTTCTATCAATTCAAATGATTCACTTTTCTGTTCTTCAAGAACACAGCATGTACTTAATAACATGACATTAAAAAATAATGAGTATCTATTTCCCAAGTGGCGCTAATGGTAAAGAACCTGACTGCCAATGCAGGAGACATAAGAGATGGGGGTTCAATTCCTTCCGCCTGGGTGGGGAAAATCCCCTGGAGGAGGGCATGGCAACCCACTCCAGTATTCTTGACTGGAGAATCCCATGGACAGAGGAACCCAGCGGCTACAGTCCATGAGGTTGCAAAGAGTCAGACACAACTACAGTGACTTAGCACGCATCTATTTGCATCTCTACATACAGGGATGCAAAAAGAATGGAGGGAAATTAGTTTACCACCTGGATGAGGAATCAACTCACAGAACGAACATTTAAGGGGTAAATATAATAATGTACAGAGAACATAATCAACTAAGAAAATGGGAATAGATAACACAAAAATTATAAATACTACAAAAGCAACATTATATTCAAACAAATAGGCAAAAACATCATCTCACATATAACTTTTCATGTAACTGTCAATTAATAAGAATTCAACATCTTATAAATCTGACACTAGAGATTCCAGAAATCTATACCAATAGGTTCTCATTGCTGTTGTTTAGTTGCTAATCATGTCCAACTCTTTTACAACCCCATGGACTACAGCCTCCCAGACTCCTCTGTCCATGGGATTTCCCAGGCAAGAATACTGGAGTGGGTTGCTGTTTCCTTCTCCAGGGAATCTTCTTGACCCAGGGATCAAACTCGCATCTCCTATACTGCAGGCGGATTCTTTCCCACTGATCCACCCTGGAAGCCCTCACTAGGAGCACTTAACTCTATTTAGACAGACGAAGCACCCACAAAGAACAATAAAACTGCTAATGTGTAATACAGAGTCAACCAGAAAATAGGGCAGCAAGTATTAAGGTACTCAAGAAAGAAAGCAAATACAAAAATAAATTAGAAAAAGGAATCAACAATGTAGACTACAGCTGTGCTGAAAAAAATAAATTTAAATCACTTTAAGTCAGTATAATCCTCAGCATCTGTATCTATTTATATTCACTAAAATTTATTGACCATCTGTGCTATATCAGGCATGGTGTCAAGTCCTAGAAGACAGGCTCTGTTCTCTAGATGCCCAGCCTAAATAGAAAAGCTAACAAAACATAATATAAAATGTACAAACAAATAATTATAATGTGACAAATGTTCCAAAGGAGGGTAAAATTTGTGCAAGAGCAATAGAAGGAAACAAATTCAGACTAGATGGTATTTAGCGGCTGCTGCTGCTGCTAAGTCACTTCAGTCATGTCCAACTCTGTGCGACCCCATAGATGGCAGCCCACCAAGATCCTCTGTCCCTGGGATTCTCCACGCAAAAAATACTGGAGTGCATTGCCATTTCCTTCTCCAATGTATTCGGGGCAGGGTGGGGGGTTCTCAAAAGAAACATTAATTCCTAATGCCCTAAAGCATCTATTGAAGGTAATAAATTAACTTTGTCCATATACATCTAGAATGATAATTTTCATACACCATCTTTATTTTTTTCCCACACGCTATCTTTACTAATGCATATATATGGAATTTAGAAAGATGGTAACAATAACCCTGTATATGAGACAGCAAAAGAGACACAGATGTGTAGAACAGTCTTTTGGACTCTGTGGGAGAGGGAGAGGGTGGGTTGATTTGGGAGAATGGCATTGAAATATGTATAATATCATATATGAAACGAGTCGCCAGTCCAGGTTCGATGCACGATACTGGAGGCTTGGGGCTGGTGCACTGGGACCACCCAGAGGGATGGTATGGGGAGGGAGGAGGGTTCAGGATGGGGAACACATGTATACCTGTGGCGGATTCATTTTGATATATGGCAAAACCAATACAATATTGTAAAGTTAAAAAATAAAATAAAAAAAAAATGAGAAACAGTCACTTAAATCATTGAGTTCTGAGGTTCAGATAAGAAACTCTGACAGGCGTTTCCATCAAATAGACAGATTTCACCAGATATAGAGAAACAAGAACAGGGTATTCCAAGCAGGGAGAATCTTATTTGCTAGGCTAGGCAAAGTGTAGGCCACATTCGGAGAATTCTAAGTCATTTTGTGGAGATGAAAGCAGGGATGAAAGTGAGTAGGGGGAATTGGGAGTCTGGCAAGAAACAGGACATGAAACAGATTTGAATCATACTGCAAAGCACATAGTAGCTTACAATAGCTTAGAATTCTCATATATTGGAAAAGACAAGGGCATACTCTGGAAGTATAAAGTGATCAGATTTGTCCCCCAAAATTTCTTAGCATAGTTCCTGTTCAAGGAGGCCAAGAACTAACCCTTTCAGGAGACAATCATATCTATTACACAATAAGTAGGGGTGAAAAAGCTCTGTCCAAATCGAAGGCTGAACTTTTTAGAATGTTTTATTATATAACAAGTAAAGTAAGCTTTGTCACCCGCATGCTTATCTATGACTAAGAACTCCAAAGAAATAACTTATTTTTCAGGTCATCTGGGTTATCATGAGTCCAAAAAGACACTTCCATTAGGTAGTTTGTTTTTTTTTTTTAACTGGAGGATTATTGTTTTAGAGTGTTGTGCCGGTTTCTGCTGTATGACAACACGAATCAACCGTAAGTATACATGTGTCCCCTCCCTCTTGAAGCTGCCTCCCACCCATTCCCATCCCAACCCTCCAGGTCATCACAAAGCACCAGGCTAAGCTCCCTGCGTTATATAAGAACTTCCCACTATCTATTTTACACATGGTAATGTATATATTTCAATGCTATTCTCTTAATGCTACCCTATCCTTCCCCCACTGTGTCCACAAGTCCCTTCTCTGTGTCTGCATCTCTATTTCTGCCCTACTAATAGGATCCTCAGTTTTAACAGCTCTTCAGTGAAAAGAATAAAAACAAAAAAAAACAAATATTCAAAGACTGCAAAGAAAAGGCAGTTCCTAAAATAGAAGATAACAGTATTGAACCGTATACCTATTAAAGTGAAGATAATGAAGGACAGGGAAGCCTGCCGGACAGGACTTAGTGACTAAATACACACACATGCTTATTAATTAGAAGTAAACATGCTCTGAAATGAGATTTTACTTAAATAAAAACAAAAAAATTGTGAAAACCCAGGCACTACTAATACCTAAAAGAAACTCAGTAAACGGGAAACAAGATTGTATGGAAGGGTAAAATTTCTCCTCTACCTTCTCCCAGCTGGGCCTAAGAAGAATGACTCAAGACACAGTAACAGGAGAAAAACACATACATTTTATTTAGTAATTTTTTTGTGTATATATTTCTGAAAGCCTTCAAAAGGAAAATAAAGACCCAAAGTAGTTAGGGCCAAAAGCTTATGTATGGGGTTGGACAAAGAGTAGTAAACTGTGAAAACAAGACAAAGGATTTGGGCTAGAGTAGTTAATTGTGGAAAAGCGAGTAGGAAGGTGAGAGTGAGTAACAAGGTCTGTTCACACAGACGGCCACTCTCTAACAGTAAGAATGGTTTCCTTTCATCTGGTATCAGGATGGCACCTTTGACATAAGAGTTTACCTCTTGCTCTCAAGAAGAAAAAGAAAGGTCAGAATGGCCTTCTTGGATCTGCCGTTTACATGCCCTTGACCTAGAATAATCCTTACATCCCCATGGCATGTTTTGGGATGGCATATTCTGCTACCCTATAAAGTAGGGCAAGCAAAGTTGAAAGTTCCAGAAGCCTCAGAATCTTCCCCCTACCACCCTCCTTCTAACTACAGTAATTCTTCTCACATATTTAATATTATAACATCTTCATTCCTCTTCCTATAAAAAAAAAAACTCAGTCTTAAAAAGAGACCTGATATTTAGCCTTAAAAAGGTAGGAAACTGATACATGCTTCAACATGGATGAATCATAAAAGCATTATGCTAAATGAAATAAGCTAGTCTCAAAAAGACAAATACTGTGATATTACTATTTAATAAATAGAATTTCAGCTCTTCAGAATGAAAAGGTTCTGAAGACTGGTTGCACAACAACGTGAATGTACTTAACAACACTGAACAGTATACTTAAAATAGTTAAGGGGGTATTTCATGTGTTTTAAAATATTACTAATATATTTTTTAAATATGACAGAAATTGTTAATAACTGAGGATGAGTCCATGTTCCAAGATGGTGAAACTAGAAAAAGCATTTATTAGGGATGAAGCGTTTAGAATATTTTATTCTGTAGAAGTTTGGGAAGCAAAAGAGTGATATAACTGCAATGTTTTTAGCAAGATTAATGACAATAATATATCAAAAGAAATTAGATGGAAGGGAGAGGTGGAAGTAGAGAGTTGAGAAAAACTGTTTATAAAAATTGAGAGAAATAGTAATTTTAGGGATTAGTTCAAGGATGAAGTGGAGAAGGCAATGGCACCCCACTCCAATAGTCTTGCCTGGAAAATCCCATGGACGGAGGAGCCTGGTGAGCTGCAGTCCATGGGGTCACTAAGAGTCGGACATGACTAAGTGACTTCACTTTCACTTTTCACTTTCATGCATTGGAGAAGGAAATGGCAACCCACTCCAGTGTTCTTGCCTAGAGAATCCCAGGGATGGGAGAGCCTGGTGGGCTGCCGTCTATGGGGTCGCACAGAGTCGGACACGACTGAAGTGACTTAGCAGCAGCAGCAAGGATGAAGTAGTTAAGATTTCTAGCATGGGTATAAGAAGAAGGATATAGCCTGAGTCTGCTCCCTTGGGATCATTATTAATGAGTGGCTGAGCAAGCAGATAAAGGGACAATAAACTGCACAAGATGCAGAATGAGTCCCTTTCTATGGCTCTTCAGCCTCCAGACCATTTACCAGAAATCAAAGAGTTGCTTTACTTATTTATACCTTTCCTCATCTAAAAATATCTGAAAAGGTCAGTAAATAACCGCTACTGTTACTCGCTGTTGGCCAAGCACAATGGAAGTATTTACATTTTCCAGAATTTGAGTTGTAGTGATAATGACACAACTCTCCTTACATAACAGATGAAATTCTGAAAGAGTTTATAAACAAAACTGTGATAACTCTAGTCACAGGTAAATGTACTAAGTAAGCCCATATTTACTAGGTAGAGTTCCATTTCCTATTCTGTTAAATCCTGGTATGGATTCCTTTGCATTCGTCTCCACTGCAGCATGGGAAAAAGACTTGAAGTGAGGTTAAAAGAAATCTCTAAGTCAGACAAATGAACTTAAAGAGTCCTTCTTTTATATACCAAAAGAAAATGAGACTAGAAGTATATAAAGCATATTAATAAGCATGTAAATTATGATGAAATATAAATACTCAAACCACATTATAGACGAAATGTTATATTTAAAAAAGGTTAAATTTGCCATCCAAATAATGAGAATTCTCTCTATGCCTTTTTGTTTTAACTTACTATTGAATTCTATATAAATTAGTTACCAGAAGACTAATCAACTTAGGCCAACTTCTAAGACCTTTATCCACTGTTACAAGTCCAATTTAAATCAAAATTCTGTGTAAATGACAAAAACTAATAACAATAGTTGCTCCAGAAAGCACATTCAGCTGGGAGGTGAAGCAGTAAAACACCAGTACACAACATGATGCTGGATGCTTGGGGCCGGTGCACTGGGACGGCCCAGAGGGATGGTGTGGGGAGGGAGGAGGGAGGAGGGTTCGGGATGGGGAACACATGTATACCTGTGGCGGATTCATTTTGATATGTGGCAAAACTAATACAATTATGTAAAGTTTAAAAATAAAATAAAATTGGAAGATTTAAAAAAAAAATAAAATAAATAAACTAGAACAGTAGGGATCTGCACTATAAAGGTTATGAGGGACAAGGATAGTCCTGCTATCACAAAACAAAAAATATAAAAACAATGTCTTTATTGAAAATCAATGAAAGCAAACTCTTTGAAAGGTTAATAAAACTGACTAGAAAAAAAGAGAGTAGACAGAATTCACATAATCAAGAATGAGAGAGAAAACATCACTATAGATCACACAGACAGTAAAAGGTTAGCAAGAAAACATCACTAAAAATTCTGTATCAACAAATTCAGCAAATTACATAGAATGGTGAAATTTCATAACCTAAATAGCTATATATTTATTAGAGAAAAAGAATTTGTAGTTTAAAAACCTATCCACAAAGAAAGTTCACAGGTCCATGTGGCTTCCTTCACTGGTGAGTTAGACCAAACGTAAGAAATGGGTAACAATGCTACACAAAGTTGTGCAAAGTACTACAGAAGAAATATGCTACAGATCATTCACAGTCAAGCATTAACCTAATACCCTAATTAAACAAAGACAGTACAAAAAAAGAACACTACAGACTCATGAGTCTCATAAACCCAGAAGTAAAAATCCTGAAGAGAATGTTTTCAAATTGAACAAAGGAATACATAAAAAGAATCATGGTCAAGAGAGTCTATTCTAGGAATGCAAAGCTCTTTTAACACTCAAAGATCAATACGAGTTTACCATATTAACAGACTAACATACCTCGCCCATGCCTCCACCAAAGGAACCAAATGACTGTCTTAATGAAAGCAAAAAAGGCATTTGACAAAATTCAATACCCACTCATGATAACAACTGGGAATAAAAGGAAGAGTACTTCAATCTGATAAAGAATATCCACAAAAATCCTAGAAACAACACCTTACTTAATGCTGAGATAGTGAATGTTTTATCTCTGAGATCAGAAAGAATGCTGTCATCACTTTTAGTCAACACTATACTAGAGTTCTTAGTGAATGCAACAAAGCAAGAAAAAGAAATAAAAGGCATACAGATTTATAAGAAAGAAGAAAAACTAGCCTTATTCAAAGACTGCATGATTTTCAATGTAAAAATTCCTATAAAATCTACAAGAAGTGATTAAAAATAACAAGTTAGCAAGGTCACAGGATATAAGGTCAATATACAAAAAGTATGTTTTGTTTACATATAAAAGCAATACATATTGGAAATAGAAGCTTTTTAGAATAACCACTGTAATAGGACCAAAGAAAAGTTTAGGGATGTGGTTCACTTACAGCATATCGGGAATTAGCCTGAGCTGTTTTGCTAAAGTAAAAATGTACTTGTATGGCGTTGATTCCTGTCAAGACAAGAAATGTATGGCTTGATAGTGCTGCTTTGTGCTGACAGGCCGAAGGTGAGTTTCAGGGTAGTCTGTACCAGACTGTCAACAATGTTTATTAATAAGTGAGATTTGATGATTTCCATCTGGTCTGAGTGAAAAACCACAGAAGGCTCTACCTTTGGGGCTGGTTATGGGAAAAACTATGCCTACATGATAAACAGAATATAAGTAATATAAGCCTAGGCTCCGGTGGGGGCTACACGGTTCTGTGCACACATTAGTGGCAACCGATCTGAGAGAAAAAGTGACCATATGATCAACAGAGAGGACAGTCATAAGTCGTGTCCAGCTCTTCTAAACCTCTTGCAATGAGGGAGCCTCTGGCTGCAATGTATATCTTTATTGTTCTAATCTTGTTGCTATATTGAATCTTTCCCTTGCAATAAATTCTAATTTTGCACACTTTGAGTGTTCTTTAGTAACTGAACCCCATTTGGACTGCTACAAAGAGTGCAAAGAATAAATTTAACAAAATGTGTGCAAGATTTATACACTGAAAACTGCTAAACACTGCAAAAAGGACTAAGTAAATGGACATGCAGAATGAGAAAAAATACTATCTTAAGGATGTCACTGTCAGTAAATTGATCAATATATCCAATATAATCTCCATTCTAGCAATCCTTTTATACTAAGTAAAAGCTTATCATAAAATATATATGGAAATGCAAAGATCTGGAATAGTTAGAATATCTTTGAATAAAATACAAATGTTGTAGAACTTAACACTAACTGATTTCAAGATTGATAATAAAGTTACAGTAATTAAGAGAATAGATATTGGCACAAGGACAGACACATAATCAAAAGAAAATAACAGAACAAAATATACTCCAGAAACATAACCATATAAACATGGTCAAATGATTTTCAAGAAAGGTGCCAAGATATTTCAATGAGAAGATCATCTTTTTAACAAATGTTGCTGAAAATATTTGATATCCACATGCAAACAACAATGATGAAATTTGCCCCACACCATATACATTAAATCAAAATGAGTCATACCCCTAGATGCATAAGCTAAACATATAAAGTTTCTAGAAGAAAATACAGGAGAAAAATCTTTGTTATCCTGTTTAGGCAAAGTTTTTATTCACATTTTGCTTGGTTTTGATTTTTTTTTTGGAAGAAACACAAAGATATGAACCACAAAAGAAAAACATGATAAACTGTATTTGACCAAAATTATGAACTTTGTGTTTCCAAAGACTTCATCAAGAAAGTGAAAAGACAACAACCTAGAGAATAGGAGAAAATATTTATATTATTATTTACCTGATAGGAAACATATCCCAAATATTTGTTGTTGTTGTTTAGTTGCTAAATTGTGCCTGACTCTTTTGCAACCCCATGGACTCTAGCCCACTGGCTCCTCTATCCATGGGATTATTTAGGCAAGCATACTGGGGTGGGTTACCATTTCCTTTTCCAGGGGATCTTCCTGACTCAAGGGTCGAACCCACGTCTCCTGCATTGTCAGGCAGATTCTTTACCACTGAGCCACCAGGGAAGCCCATCCCAAATATTGGGTTCAAATATTCAAATGAACTTTTTGGCCAACCTTATATATAAGAACGGAGAAGGCAATGGCACCCCACTCCAGTACTCTTGCCTGGAAAATCCCATGGACAGAGGAGCCTGGTGGGCTGCAGTCCATGGGGTCACTAAGAGTCAGACATGACTGAGTGACTTCACTTTCACTTTTCAGTTTCATGCATTGGAAAAGGAAATGGCAACCCACTCCAGTGTTCTTGCCTAGAGAATCCCAGGGACGGTGGAGCCTGGTGGGCTGCCGTCTATGGGGTCGCACAGAGTCGGACATGACTGAAGCAACTTAGCAGCAGTAGCAGCATATATAAGAAACCTTAAAACTAAGTATTAAAGAGATACACAACCCATTTTTTTTAACATGACAGAAATGGCAAACACATGAAGGATGTGAATATTACTAGTCATTAAGTCTAAAAGAGGAATGAGTTGCCTTTACACCCATGAGAATTGCTGTACTTAAAAAGAAAAAAAATAAAAAGCAATAACAAGAACTAACCAAAACACAGGGAAACTAAAAGTCCCACACACTGCTGGAAAAATTATTTTGGAAAACAGTTTAAAAAATTAGGCTTATACTACCCTACCACGTGTGCTGTGTTTAGTCACTCGGTCGTGTCCGACTCTTTGCGACCCATTGGACTGTAGCCCACTAGGCTCCTCTGTCCATGGGATTTTTCAGGCAAGAATACTGGAGTGGCAGCCACTTCCTTCTCCGGGGGATCTTCCCAACCCAGGGTTTGAACCTGAGTCTCGTGTGTCTTCTGCATTGCAGGAAGATTTTTACCTGCAAGCCCCTATACTACCATATAACCCAACAATCCCATTCTTTACCAGTGAAAACTGACGTCTACAAAAAGATTTATACTTGAATATTCATAACAGGTATATTTATAATAGCTAAAAACGAGTACAGAAACAAATTTTCCATTCTGGAAAAGGCAAAACTCTAGTAATAGATTAGTGGTTACCAGGGACTGAGGATAGTGACAGGGAATTAAATGCTAAGGTATACAACAGAACTTTGTAAAACGATTTAACTATTCTGAGTCTGTTAAGTAATGAAAAGACTGCAAATATTTATCAAAATTAACTGAACTGTATGCTGAACATTATTGTAAAGTTATACACCTTATACTTCATCAAAGCTGATTTTAAAAAGAAAATCTAGTCACTTTAAATACAAGTAACCTTTTTCTTGAGCTTCCCAGGTGGTTCAGTAGTAAGGAATCCACCTGCATTGTAGGAGACACCGGTTCAATCCCTGAGTTGGGAAGATCCCCTGGAGAAGGAAATGGCAACCCACGCCAGTATTCTTGCCTGGAAAATTCCATGGACAGAGGAGACTGGCGGGCTACAGTCCATGGGGATGCAAAAGACTCAGACATGACTTAGTGACTGAAACAACAAACCTTTTTCTTCCCCCATGATTTTCCTATATAGGTGGACTTGGCAGGAATAGCTCATATCTGTCTACAAAGATCAGCGTGGGGAGCTTAACTGGGGGAAGGATCCACTTCTAAGATCACTCAGGGCAGCAAACTGCTGGTGGGAGTTTAGCAAGGTCTGCAGGGAAGGTTTTGGCTGGACTCTCTCACAGCATGGTGACTTCAATTCCAACATGGAGTGTCCCAGAGGTACAGGTAGATGTCCTAATACTCTTTATGACTTGTCGAGGCGGTCACATTAGTGTCTTCCCACCGTCAGAAATCTGCCCAGATTCTAGTGAAGGGACATACAGATTCCACCTCTTCATGGGAGGAGTATCAACATCACAGTATAAAGCAGAGTATGTGAGATGGGAAATATTTTTAGGTAGTGTTTGGGAAAAAAATCTAACAGTTTGAATTTTTATTCTGTAGATAAGGATGATATAAGGCAATGCAAAAAGGACATGATCCCATCTAAATTTTAGGATGATAACTCCAGAAGCACCATTAGGAATAAACTAAATACAGAGACTGAAAAACATATTGCAAGCAGAGGGAGGGAGAGCGAGGGCCTTTCAAGGTGGTATTTCACAGTCAAAAACAAAATAGAGACTTGTAAGGACACTACTGTGAACTAGAGAGAAGAGAAAACCTGCTTGTCAAAGATGCTATATGAATACAAGTAAAGTGTCTTATGTAGAAAACGGCAATGCCATTAAGCAACAGAATGTTTAGACAGGATAATAATAAATTCTGTTCTGGCACATGCTGGTGAAGGCAGAATGCACCTAAAAATTAAAAAAAAAAAGAGTCACAACCAAGAGCACATGTTATATAACCCATGAAGAAAAGACTCAATTTTGATTGATCAAGAGTTGACTACAATCCTTAGACAAGGCAACATAGATCATTTCTTCACAATTACTTGAAAGTCTGCATTTATCTACATACCAAATGCCTGAAAGTATGCTTTAAATACTCTTGCCTCCTTTCTAACCAAAACATTCTTTTTGTACTGCAGTTCACTGGGTTAATAAAAACTGTCTATCTGCAGATTTGTCTCTAAGGCAAAGGGTAACAATTTATATAGCTTTTTAAAGTGATAATAATGATCACACATGAATTCAAAATGCATTGTTTGTTTTTTACACTTTAAATCATCTGTAGCATGGCAGACAATATTGGCCAAATTCTTCTCCCTTATTCCTTGCTAAAAGAACTGCTTTCTTCAGCTATGGAATGGCCATACACTTCAGGGTATCTGGGTTTATGATCCCCAGGGTGAATCTTACTTGGTATAACTTTGTTCTCAGTCCTGGCAAGCTGCAGGACAGAATCATCATGCATTGTAAGTGGACCAATGCCTGGATTCCCTCACTCCCCCACGGTGACTCTCATTTAACTTGTCTGAATTAATTAGTTAGTTAGTTCATTCACTCAGTCGTGTCCAACTCTGCGACCCCATGGACTGAAGCACGCCAGGCCTCCCTGTTCGTCACTAACTCCTGGAGCTTGCTCAAACTCATGTCCATAGAGTTGGTGATGCCATCCAACCATTTCATCCTCTGCCATGCCCTTCTCCTCCCACCTTCAATCTTTTTAAGCATCAGGGTCTTTTCCAATGAGTCAGTTCTTCGCATCAGGTGGCCAAAGCATTGGAGCTTCAGCTTCAGCATCAGTCCTTCCAATGAATATTCAGGACTGATTTCCTTTAGGATGGACTGGTTTGATATCTTGCAGTTCAAGGGACTCTCAAGAGTCTTCTCCAACACCACAGTTCAAAAGCATCAATTCTTCTGTGCTCAGCTTTCTTTATGGTCCAACTCTCACATCCATACGTGACTACTGGAAAAACCATAGCTTTGACTAGATGG
This sequence comes from Bos javanicus, assembly GCF_032452875.1. Taxonomy (NCBI): domain Eukaryota; kingdom Metazoa; phylum Chordata; class Mammalia; order Artiodactyla; family Bovidae; genus Bos; species Bos javanicus. The sequence continues at coordinate 18,519,493 of NC_083882.1, read as the reverse complement.
ACATCTGTTGGCAAAGTAATGTCTCTGCTTTTTAATATGCTGTCTAGGTTGGTCATAGCTTTTCTTCCAAGGAGCAAGCATCTTTGAATTTCATGGCTGCAGTCACTATCTGTAGTGATTTTGGAACCCAAGAAAATAAAATCTATCACTGTTTCCATTGTTTCCCCATCTACTTGCCATGAAGTGATGGGAAAAACTAAGTGTCTGGAGTAATAGTGTCTTTTTAATCATTATGGGACAAGTCTAAGGACAAAAGTCTAGCAGAAAGATGTACAGAACTTTCATTCTGAAAACACTGTTGAATTAATTGATAGCAGAACTTTCATTCATGGTTCTCATTATGCAATTAACAATTATTCTCATTCTTTTTTTTTTATTCTCATTCTTTAAGACAGTTCTGGTCATGTTTTCTCTTTCTTGCAATGAAACATATCCTAAAGGCTATACTTGGTAATACAATTTTCAGGATAATAAACTCTAGCTTTATAAACAGGAAGCAAGACTTCAGTTATTCTGCTGACAAAAGATAAGCCAATTTTATAGGAGCCAGCAAAGAATGATGTCATTTTACTGTACATGAAAAGATCTTTTCAAAGCTTATAAAAGTCATCAAATTTTGACTATTGAACAGACTGTGCCTGCTCAACTGCATCCTCAAATGACTAGAGTTTCTTTTTGAAATTAAATGATATAGAAGTATATAAGACAATATCATCTTACACATATTTTTTTGTGTGTTTTAAAAGCTGTCTCCCAGATATAACTATAATGGTAGTCTGAAATGAATTAAGGACATTCTCAAAAACCAGAATGAAACAATACACAGATAACATTTCCTTCTTTGCTCTGTTCATCAATTCAAACTACCTAAACCCAGTGAAAGCAATGGCCACGAAGACTCTGCTGCTGGTGTATACTCCCCAACTTTGGCTCTGACTTAAGGTACAAGAAGAGAAGGCATCCAATTTGAAGAATTCTGCATTTCCTCTCCAAGAGAACATGTAACGGTGGATGATGGGAAGGTGCTACAGAAAGGCTTCTTGGCGGCATGGCCGAGGACACGGCAGAGGACATCAGTGTGTCACCAAGCTGAGCTGCCTAGTCAAGGACATAAAGGCCCTGGAAGTAGTCTCTCTCTTCTCTTTGCTCTCACAGAATCTGAGATCACCGACTTTGTTTTAGGCGTGTCCCTCAGGGGCAATGTTTTGACAATTAAGTCCATGCTAAAGTAGACCTGTGCTGGCCAGTGCACCAGGTTTAAGCCACATTGGTCACCACTGGGTTTTACTACAGACATGATGGTCTAGGTGTTAAGCACTCCATGGAGGTAACCACTACCATCCAAGGGGCTACCATTCAGGCCAGGCTCTTCATCATCTGCATGCAGCGAGGATACTGGGAACACAAGATCAGCAAGCCCTAACCATTCCCTGTAAGGTGACCAGTCACTGTGGTTCTGTGCAAGTGCTCCTTATCCTCACCCCCAGGGACACTGTCTTCATCTTGATCCCAGCCTCCTACCGGTTTGTAGACACTGCAAACTGGGTCACTGTGAAAAGTTTTCATTTGTAATTTTAATGATGCACTGATGAGCAAAAGAATATTCAGTTCTCTCCATAGGGTTAATCAACTTAATTGGTTTCATAAAAGCAATCTACAAACTATCATGTAAAAAAATTGCAGTTATGAGGATAATATGGCACACGAATAGCGGCCTCAGGTACACCACTGTATACGCTACTGTAGATGAATAAAATGTATCGAACAGAAGCAAGCAGAAAGTCATCCTGGGAAAATGAAATTGCGAATTTGTGGTTTAGAAATAATCTAACTAGAATTTTACTGCAGATGAGAAAAAAATGATCATACAAATTTTAAACATATCCAGGTATGGGGAGGGAGGAGGGAAGAGGGTTCAGGATGGGGAACACATGTATACCTGTGGCAGATTCATTTTGATATATGGCAAAACCAATACAATATTGTAAAGTTAAGAAATAAAACAAACAAACAAAAAATAATATCTAAATAAATAAATAAATAAATAAATGATTGCAGAATGATATTAATGGAAGAATTTGAGGCTTGTGCTTTCTCTGAAGAATGTGGATGAGTCCTCTACATTCAAATTCAAAAATGTGAATCTTCTGCAGAATTGCCTGCAAGAATCACAATTTCTAAGCAGACACCTAAGAAAAAAGATTGTTTCTTAGGTAACCATCCACAGCATACATGATCCAACAAATCAAAGTCATCACCTGAGCTGGTCAGAAATTAACTGGAAGAGCTGATGATGTGTTATATTTGAGCCCTAAAGCTGCAACTCTTTAAACAAATGAACTCCTGGTTCTGCATTAGCTGAATTTGCCAGTGGCTTTCTCAAGGAGAAAACGCACCTTTGTGGAGGTCAAAGAGGAATATTTGAAAATAATCTCTTCTGATGGTGGCCAATGGCAACAAAATCTTTATGATGTTATAGAAGCAACTTTTAAAAACTTTTGAAGAGTCATTAAAAATAGAACGATTCAGTTGTCCTGTTCATATTTTCCTGTTAATTTTATTTCTACTAGGGGTGGGGAGTGGAATCTGAAAAGTATTAATTCAAGAAAGGAAACAAACATTTAGGAGAGATACTTCTTTGATTTGCAACAACAACTACACTTTTAGAACAACTAATAACTGCAGCTCAGACGCTTTGCTTCCATTTTAAAGAAAAGCCATTTCAACTCTACAGATAGAATCATTTTGGAAAACAAAGGAAAAACCCTTTACCCTCTGGAGGAAAGAAGAGAGAAGAGAAGGGGTCAATAGGAATGGAGGTAATCTCTTCATACAGCTCAATATCATGAAAACCATTCAGCACAGATGATAAACAATAATGTTATGAAACTGTTTTTTTTTTTTTTCATTCAATCCAATTGCACTAAACGAGCTTGTTTGCAAGTGGATTACCAGTTACCACATTGTAAACTGCATTTAAAATTATTTTCTTTCCTCTTAGGAATTTAATTTATAGGCTTATGTGAATTAAGTACCTTTATTTATTGCCCCATCAAAATAAAAATAGAGCGAGTTAGCTATCAATAACAGAAACATTTTGCAACAATATAACCCAGGCATCTACATTAATAAAGTGCTTGAGAAGAATACTAAGAAAATGTTATTTCAATAAATAGTAATACAATAGCATCTCTTAGGACACAGAGAAAACTATATTTATGGAAGATGTGACAAACTAGGAAAATTATAAATCCAGTTAGCACTTGATAAAGACCTATGATAAAAAGCTTTTTAGATTATTTATATGACAGCTACATACTGGAAACAAACTGGATAATACAGTTTGCTGGTCTGAACAAACATACTAGATGTAAACTGAAGCACAGAGGGAAAGAAAAAAAACTGTCCAGCAATGCATAAACTAAGGAGAATGGGACAATTATATCTTTTGGAGACCTGACTCAGCACCAAATATGCCTATGGTAGTATTATAAAGTCTATTCTTTCATCTTTAACTTCAGCTACCCGGTCCTGTGCTCTGCATTTTGTAGTTGTCCCTCCTTGTGTGATTAGTTATGTAGAAGAGCTACTTTAAAAAAAAAATCCAACTGCAAATTGTCATTTTACTTTTGAAAAGCAAGATGTCAAACACATCAGTAGCTATCATTGTAATCCTCATGTCTTCATCCATTATTGAGTATCCTCTCTTTCCCTGGCACTTTCTATAAGCCACATAATTTAATGCTCAAACAACCACGAAGGACAGATTTTCTTAGGCTTTCACATAAGATGAAAAGTGAAAGTGAAGTTGTTCAGTCATGTCCGACTCTTTGCGACCCCACGGACTGTAGCCTACCAGGCTCCTCCATTCATGGGATTTTCCAGGCAAGAATACTGGACTGGACTGCCATTTCCTTGAAAATGAGACTCAAATAAGTTAACTTGCCATAGTCTCACAGTTAGTAAGCACTGCAGCCCTCCAAAAGTTTTTCCTCTAATCTCTTTAACCTAGGGACTCTACTCCAAATTTATCCTAATAAATCAACAAAACCAAAACACAGACCCAGCGATACCTCTGCAGCTTTTTGTAGCAAAAGTCAGAAACAACCAAATATCTAACATTAGGAGAATGGCACTTCAACAGGATGAAATATTATACATTTAATATAAACTTTGGACAGCAAGGAGATCAAACCAATCAATCCTAAAAGAAACCTTGAACATTCATTGGAAGAACTGATGCTAAAATGATGCTAAAACTGAAGCTCCAATACTTTGGCTACCTGTTGCACAGAGCCGACTCATTGGAAAAGACCCTGATGCTGGGAAAGACTGAAGGCAGGAGGAAAGCTGTGCGACAGAGAATGAGATGGGTGGACGGCAGCACCAACTCAATGGATATGAATTTGTGCAAACTCTGGGAGACAGTGAAAGCCAGGGAAGCCAGGCATGCTGCAGTCCATGGGGTCACAAAGAGTCAAACATGACTTAAGAGACTGAACAACAACAATATGAAGACCATATAAATAATTTTTAAAGAGAAGGAAAACCCGAAATTAATATGGAGAGTTCAAGCTCTAGCAATGGCAAAGTGGTTTATATTATACTGGCACTCCCACAGATGGCAATCATGAACTCCATTCAACCACTCTTTGAAGGCACTGAAGGGCAACCAAATCAAGTAGAAACTGAAGGAGATTACCAAGAAAGAAGGAAATCGGGCTGGGTGAAATCCTTGTTGCATTAGTTTTCCACTGCTGCATAACAAAGGACCACAAACTTAGCCACTGAAAATAACATCCATCAAACAGTTCACAATTCTCCAAGTCAGAAATCTATCCAGCATGATTAAGTTCTCTCCTCAGTGTTATCGTTAAGACTGAAATCAAGATGTTGGCTAGAACAAGTTCTCACCTGAAACCTTTGGAGAAAAATCTGCTTCCTGGCTCATACTTTTTTGGCAGAATTTAGTTCCTTGAGATTATAGGATGGAAGTCCCTATTTCCTTGCTGGCTGTCAGCTATGAATTTCTCTCATTTCCTTAAAACTACCTTCTCATTTGGCCCCCACTATCTTTAAGCCAACAAGAGTGTGTCAAATCCTCCTTTTGTATGAATTTCTGAGTTTCTCCATAGCCACTATGTGGAAAAAAACCTCTAATTTTAAGGTTCTCATGGTGAATGGTGAGGCCCTTCCCAAGAAAACTGCCTAATCAACTGTGCATATAAAGATATCAGCAAAAAGGCAAGAATGACTGCTCTCACCACTTTTTAAGTTCTTTTTTTTAATCAATTAATTGGAGGTTAATTACTTTACAATATTGCTGCAGTTTTTGCCATACACTGACATGAATCTGCCATGGGTGCACATGTGTCCCCCTACCCTGAACCCCCCTCCCACCTCCCTCCCCACCCTATCCCTCTGGGTTGTCCCAGAGCACCAACTTTGAGTGTCCTGCTTCATGCATCGAACTTGTACTGGTCCTCTATCTTACATACGGCAATATACATGTTTCAGTGCTGTTCTCTCAAATCATCCCACCCTTGCCTACTCCCACATAGTCCGTAAGTCTGTTCTTTACATCTGCGTCTCTTTTACTGTCTTGCATATAGGGTTGTCTTTACCGTCTTTCTAAATCCATAGACATGCATTAATATACTCTATTGGTGTTTCTCTTTCTGACTTACTTCACTCTGTATAATGGGCTCCACTTTTATCTACCTCATTAGAACTGACTCAAATGTGTTCTTTTTTATAGCTGAGTACTATTCCATTGTGTATGTGCACCACAAATTCCTTATCCATTCATCTGGCAACGGACAACTAGGTTGCTTCCATGCTCTAACTATTGCAAACAGTGATGCAATGAACATCGGGGTAGACGTGTCTTGTTCAATTCTGGTTTCCTCGGTGTGTATGCCCAGCAGTGGGATTACTGGGTCATATGGAAATTCTATTTCCGGTTTTCCAACGCATCTCCACACTGTTCTCCATAGTGGCTGTTACTAGTTTGCTTCCCACCAACAGTGTAAGAGAGTTCCGTTTTCTGCACAACCTCTCCAACATTTATTGTTTGGCGGCCATTCTGACCAGCGTTAGGGTTTTCTTTGTAGAGAATCATATCATCTGCAAACAGTGTGCTGTCACCACTTCTACTCAACATTACATTGGAGGTCCTAGCCATTGCTGCAGGCAGGAAAAATGAATAAAAGCACAGAAATTGAAAAGAAAAAATTAAAACTCTCTACTCTCAGATGACTAAATTGTTCATACTGAAAATCCTAAAGACCCACTAAAAAAGACATCTTAATAGAAATAACATGTAAATTTACCAATTTTACAGAATGCAAAAATCAAAGCACCCATTGTACTCTGTTTGCTGTACCAGCAACAATTTAATATTTTTTCAAATAACAGTTATATATTATCAAAAAAATCATAAAATACTTAAAAAGAAATATACAAAAAGGAAAGCAAAGAGGATTTTCAGGGTGGTGAAAGTATTCTGTATGATACTATAATGGTGGATGAGGGTCATTACACACTGTTTCAAAACCCATAGAATTTACAATACTCAAAGTACACCCTAATGTAAAGTGTGCCCTTTGGGTGATTACACTGTGTCGATATAGGTATCAATTTTAACAACTGTATCCCCTTGAGGTAGTCTATCCATGTGGGGGATAAGAGGGTAACAGGAAATCTCTGTACCTTCCTCTCAATTTTGTCATGAACCCAAAACTACTATTAAAAAATTAAGTCTTAAAAACTATTAGCAAGGTGAAAAGGCAGCCTTCAGAATGGGAGAAAATAATAGCAAATGAAGCAACGGACAAACAACTAATCTCAAACATATACAAGCAACTCCTACAGCTCAACTCCAGAAAAATAAATGACCCAATCAAAAAATGGGCCAAAGAACTAAATAGACATTTCTCCAAAGAAGACATACAGATGGCTAACAAACACATGAAAAGATGCTCAACATCACTCATTATCAGAGAAATGCAAATCAAAACCACTATGAGTAACCATTTCACGCCAGTCAGAATGGCTGCGATCCAAAAGTCTACAAGCAATAAATGCTGGAGAGGGTGTGGAGAAAAGGGAACTCTCTTATACTGTTCGTGGGAATGCAAACTAGTACAGCCACTATGGACAACAGTGTGGAGATGCCTTTAAAAACTGGAAATAGAACTGCCTTATGATCCAGCAATCCCACTGCTGGGCATACACACTGAGGAAACCAGAAGGGAAAGAGACACGTGTACCCCAATGTTCATCGCAGCACTGTTTATAATAGCCAGGACATGCAAGCAACCTAGATGTCCATCAGCAGATGAATGGATAAGAAAGCTGTGGTACATATACACAATGGAGTATTACTCAGCCATTAAAAAGAATACATTTGAATCAGTTCTAATGAGATGGATGAAACTGGAACCTATTATACAGAGTGAAGTAAGCCAGAAAGAAAAACACCAATACAGTATACTAACGCATATATATGGAATTTAGAAAGATGGTAACAATAACCCTGTGTATGAGACAGCAAAAGAGACACTGATGTATAGATCAGTCTTATAGACTCTGTGGGAGAGGGAGAGGGTGGGGAGATTTGGGAGAATAGCATTGAAACATGTATAATATCATGTATGAAACGAGTCGCCAGTCCAGGTTCGATACACGGTACTGGATGCTTGGGGCTGGTGCACTGGGACGACCCAGAGGGAGGGGAGGGGAGGGAGGAGGGAGGAGGGTTCAGGATGGGGAACGCAGGTATACCTGTGGTGGATTCATTTCGATATTTGGCAAAACTAACACAATATTGTAAAGTTTAAAAATAAAATAAAATTAAAAAAAAAAACAACAACAACCATTAAAATACCATAAAAGAAACATAAAACTTTTTGAGAACTGCAACAGAAAATTTTAAAACAATGTCAGAAATTAAAGCTCTAAAGAAACAAATGGAGAGAGTCCATGTTTGTGAACTGACTCAATATTATTGGTATTACTTTAATATATCAATTAAGCTATTTCAAATCCTGAAAGATGATGCTGTGAAAGCGCTGCACTCAATATGCCAGCAAATTTGGAAAACTCAGCAGTGGCCACAAGGACTGGAAAAGGTCAGTTTTCATTCCAATCCCAAAGAAAGGCAATGCCAAAGAATGCTCAAACTACCGCACAACTGCACTCATCTCACACGCTAGTAAAGTAATGCTCAAAATTCTCCAAGCCAGGCTTCAGCAATATGTGAACCGTGAACTTCCAGATGTTCAAGCTGGTTTTAGAAAAGGCAGAGGAACCAGAGATCAAATTGCCAACATCCGCTGGATCATGGAAAAAGCAAGAGAGTTCCAGAAAAACATCTATTTCTGCTTTATTGACTATGCCAAAGCCTTTGACTGTGTGGATCAAAATAAACTGTGGAAAATTCTGAAAGAGATGGGAATACCAGACCACCTGATCTGCCTCTTGAGAAATTTGTATGCAGGTCAGGAAGCAACAGTTAGAACTGGACACAGAACAACATACTGGTTCCAAATAGGAAAAGGAGTACGTCAAGGCTGTATATTGTCACCCTGCTTATTTAACTTCTATGCAGAGTACATCATGAGAAACACTGGACTGGAAGAAATACAAGCTGGAATCAAGATTGCTGGGAGAAATATCAATAACCTCAGATATGCAGATCACACCACCCTTATGGCAGAAAGTGAAGAGGAACTAAAAAGCCTCTTGATGAAAGTGAAAGTGGAGAGTGAAAAAGTTGGCTTAAAGCTCAACATTCAGAAAACTAAGATCATGGCATCTGGTCCCATCACTTCATGGGAAATAGATGGGGAAACAGTGGTAACAGTGTCAGACTTTATTTTTTGGGCTCCAAAATCACTACAGATGGTGACTGCAGCCATGAAATTAAAAGACGCTTAACTCCTTGGAAGGAAAGTTATGTCCAACCTAGATAGCATATTCAAAAGCAGAGACATTACTTTGCCAACAAGGTTCGTCTAGTCAAGGCTATGGTTTTTCCTGTGGTCATGTATGGATGTGAGAGTTGGACTGTGAAGAAGGCTGAGTGCTGAAGAATTGATGCCTTTGAACTGTGGTGTTGGAGAAGACTCTTGAGAGTCCCATGGACTGCAAGGAGATCCAACCAGTCCATTCTGAAGGAGATCAGCCCTGGCTGGGATTTCTTTGGAGGGAATGATGCTAAAGCTGAAACTGCAGTACTTTGGCCACCTCATGCAAAGAGTTGACTCATTGGAAAACACTCTGATGCTGGGAGGGATTGGGGGCAGGAGGACAAGGGGACGACAGAGGATGAGATGGCTGGATGGCATCACTGACTCGATGGACGTGAGTCTGAGTGAACTCTAGGAGTTGGTGATGGACAGGGAGGCCTGGCATGCTGCGATTCATGGGGTCGCAAAGAGTCGGACGTGACTGAGCGACTGAACTGAACTGAACTGAACTGACTCAAACTGATCAATGTCATCATCATTAAAATTCTAACATCATATTATCTAATAAGCACACTCTAAAATTTATATGGAAATTCAAAAGATTTAGGCTAGATAAAATAATATTGAAGAAAAATGAAATTGAAGGGCTTGCATTATACCTGTTTCCATGACTACTAAAAACTATAGTAATTAAGGCAGTGTGATATTGGCAATAAGGATACACATCAAACACAGAACTGAATTCAACAATGTACCCACAAAATAGATAATTGAGTTTAGGCAGAATACAAAGTAATTTATCAGGGGTAAAAATAGTCCTTTGAAGAAATGGTCTGTAAGATCTGAAAATGCACATGGAAATAAATACATATTGATCCCCACTTCATACCATATATTTAAAAAATCCATTCTAATAGAATATGAAACCTAAATAAAGCTTCTAGATGATAACCAAGAAGAGTATCTTTGTGATATCTTTGTATAAGGAAAGCCTTCATAGGGCACAGAAAGCATGAGCAAAAAGGGAAATAAAAGTTATGAATTACACTAAAGTCTTAAATTTGTGTACTTCAAATGATACCATTAATAAAATAAAAGGAAAGCTACAGACTATGAGAAAATGTATGGCAGAGATATGTCTGGAAAAGTATTCTTAACAAGACTGTCTGAACAATTCAGTTTTTCCATTGGACAAAAGACTTACAGAGAAAATTTTGCAAAAGATACAGGACACTTAGGTTGATTTCCATGTCTTAGCTTCTGTAAATCATGCTGCAATAAAAAATGGTATACAGATATATCTTCAAGGTAGTGGCTTCATTTCCTTTAGTTATATACCAAGAAGTGGAATTGCTGGATCATACAGCAGTTCTAATTTTAATTTTTTAAGGAACCTCCACATTGTTCCCTATGGTGGTTAGACCAGTTTATATTACCAACAGGGCTCAAGGTTTGTTTTTTTCCATATAATCGCATTTTGTTTTCTTTTGTCTTTTTGATAATAGCCATTCTAATAGGTATGAGATGATATTTCACAGGTGGCTCTGATTTGCTCGTAATGATCTGTGATATTGAGTACATTTTCATGTACCTGTTGGCCATTTTATGTCTTCTTTGAAAAAAATGTCTATTCAAGTCTTCTGCCTGTTTTTTGAACCAGACTGACCTTTTGCTATTTAACTGTATGAATTCCTTGATTATCTTGGATGTTATAGTTCCTTATCAGATATGTGGTTTGCAAATATTTCTTCCATCCCCTAAGCTACCTCTACATTTGTTGTTGTTGCTTGCTTGTTTGTTTTGCTGTGCAGAAGCTTTTCAGTTTAATATAATCACACCCTGTATGTTTTTGTTTTTGTTTGTTTGTTTTGCCTGTGTTGTCATACCATACTTTGTTATTTCTTCTAGGATTCTTATGGTTTCAAGTCTTACATTTAAACCTTAATTCATTCCAAGTCAGTTTTTAAGTGGTGTAAGTTAGGGGCCCAGTTTCATTCTTTTGCACATGGATATCCAGTTTTCCCAGCACCAATTACTGAAGAGACTATGTTCTACCCATTGAGTATTTCCAGCTCCCTTATCAAATATTAGTTAACCATTTTTGCATGGGTTTATTTCTGGGCTCTTAATTCTGTTCCATTAATCCATGTACCTGTTTTTATGCGAACACCATACTGTCTTATTACAGCTTTGTGAAAATAAAACAATGAAATATTATTCAGCCTGCCATTTGTGACAACATGGATGGAACTTGAGTGTATTATGTTAAGTGAAATAAGTTAGGCAGAGAAAGGCAAAACATATATATATATATATATATGATCTTATTTACATGTGGAATCTAAGTAGGTTGGTGGTTGCCAGGGGCAGAGAATAGAATATGTATGCTGGTGGTCAAACTTCAAGTTCTAAGAGGAATAAGTTCTGGGGATCTAATGTAAAGCATGGTGACTACAGTTAACAATATTATATTGCATACTTCAAAGTTGCTAAAAGGATAGGTCTTACATGTTCTTGTCACACACATAGAAAAAAAGGTAATCCTGTGAGATGATGGATGTGTTCATTAACCTTATTGTGGTAATCATTTTACAGTCTATTAATATATCGAAGCATCACATTATACACCTTAAACTGACACAATGTTATGTCAGTTATCTCAAAACTGGAAAAAGAAAGATATAGAAATGGTCAAAAGCACAAGAAAAAATGCTTAACATCACTATCTCTAAGGAAATGCAAATTAAAAACCATAAACAGAACACCACTAGAATAACTAAAATTAAGACTAATAGTATCAAATTTTATAACATACACGGAACAAATGGAAACTGTCATGTACAATAACACTACTTTGGAATATTGTTCAGCAATTTTTTTTAAAACAGGAATTCTCAACCTCAGCATTATAGATATTGTGTACCAAATAAGTCTTTGGATTCAGAGCTGTCTTGGGCTTTGTATGTTATTTAGCAGTCTCTTGGACCTCTATCCAACCTTCACTCAGTCATGATTACCAAAAATATTTCCAGACACGGCCAAATGTCCCCCACGTTGGCAAAATCATCTACAGCTGAGAACCACTGCTTTATTAAAACATACAACTACTCAGAAATTTTCTTCCTAGGCATTTGCCCAACAGATACGAACACTAATGTGATCTGTACACAATTGATCACAACAGTTTTATTCATACTAGCCAAGAAGTAGAAATAACTCAAATGCCCATCAACACGAGAATAGATAAACTGTACTATAGTCACACAATGGAATATAGCTCAGCATTAAAATGAAATATTCATACATCCAACAACACGAAGGAATTTTCAAAACACACTGAATGAAAAAAAAAAAACAGATATAAAACAGTATATAATTATGTTTACGTGAAGTCCTAAAATGGACAAAGCTAATAAGCTAACTGAATGAATAGTCATGGCTGTGTTAGAGGACAGCAGGGGGCTAGAAAAGGGCATAAGGGAAACTCAGTGAAAATCTGTGCCTGTGCTACATATAAATTATACTTCTAAAATAAAATAAAATTTAAAAAAATACAGATATTCCTTTATAAGATGATAAAAATCATGATAAATATTAACATTAAATGATGAAATTAAAAAAAAAAAAACAACTTTATGATTCTGCACTAAAAGTATGGAGATATGAAGATTTGACAAAATGACAAAAACAAAAAGCATGAGTACTTTTAAAATCACGTCAATTTTTTTGATGTCACAGATATATATTGGGTCAGCCAAAAAGTTCATGTGGTTTTTTTTTTTTCCGTGATATCATACAGAAAAACATAAATGAACTTTTTGGCCAACCCAATACTTACACTGTAAGTATTTGACCAGGGAAATTTAGAAAGGTGACTTATGGCTTGGGACAGCCTGCTATTTGAGCAAACCAAGAACAAGCATTGTTTTGAGATGCTGACTTTAACTGTATAATGCTAGAGCTTCTACAATTCGACCCAGGTACCAAAGCTGTAGCGCTCGTTTCTCCTTTTCACTCTTTTCAATTAGCTGGTCGTCAATTCCTAAATTAAACAGAGTATCTCACTCAATTTTTTTGCTGTTGATACATTCACTCAATTGTCAAATGAACTGTATGTTTCAAATGTCAAATGAACTGTATGTTTCCCTGTGAAGGTCAAAGTCTTCATAGCATCCATCTGCTAGCAAGCGTAACCTGACACATTAAAAAAAATTGGTATGCATAGCAAAACCAATTTAAGATTATTAACATATTTCATTTCCCTTTAATTTCCCATGACAACTCACCCTCATATTCACAATGTTTCCTTCATTTCACTAATGAGCCAAAGACAGCTTTCACATTTATTTCAGTTCTTTTAGAAGTGGACACATTTGGCAATACCAACCATTTAAATGAGCCAATGTCCAATTCTGATTATGTTTTGAAAATTTCACTGTGTTCTATTTTACTTATAAAGTTACATGATACTGAGTCTTTTCAGGAAAAGCAAACATGTAAGAAAAGTTGTAACAAATTACCAAGGGTCAATAGGTATCAGACATATAGTTATATAAACGAATAAGTCTTCTACTTTAGCAAGTGAGATTCAGCTTAAAGCAAGCTACTGCTGCTGCTAAGTCGCTTCAGTCGTGTCTGATTCTGTGCGATCCCATAGATGGAAGCCCACCAGGCTCCCCCGTCCCTGGGATTCTCCAGGCAAGAATGCTGGAGTGGGTTGCCATTTCCTTCTCCAATGCATGAAACTGAAAAGTGAAAGTGAAGTTGCTCAGTCGTGCCCGACTCTTAGCGACCCCATGGACTGCAGCCCACCAGGCTCCTCCGTCCATGGGATTTTCCAGGCAAGAGTACTGGAGTGGGGTTGCCACTGCCTTGCAAGTGAGATTCAGCTTAAAGCAGGCAGTTATTTCTAAATAGTTGGCAACATGAGATTTTTCACTGGAGAGAAGATCCAAACCTAGATCCTTTCTCAAAACATATCAGGAACAGTGTGAAACAGCTTATTTAATATGCCCATATTTTACCGTAATACAAACTATAAACAGGAAAGCACACAAATCTTCTTGGCTGGGGAACAGAATAGTGTAAGAAAGATGATAGGGGCACTGGTTTGGAGCAGCAGAGAAGAATGTGAAACAATATTTTCTAGTGTAAATAGGCACAGGTTCCAAGAATTTGAGAAAAAAGTTAAATGTCCAAAGTATAATGCAAGACTTGGTGATCGATCAAGGCTTAGATTCCCAGTACAGGCAATGGAATGAGTGTACCCTTTTCTGTTCCCTCCAGAAAAGAATTAATTACAAAGCATACAAGAAATAAGCATAAATCCCCACCGACCAACAAAAAGAGAGGGACGATGATTGCAGACACAGCAGATAATCAACAAAGTTTTATATTATGGTAAGTGGATGAATGGTGGTAAATAATTCAGCAATGTGAAAAAAGATGTGCAAACTAAATGCCTGCGCAAGGCAATGCCCACAATATGCTAGACTACTCACACTGCCAACAAACGACTCTCACCTCACCATGTGCAACAAACTAAGGCAAATCTATTCCCACACTGTATACTGAATTACAGCATCAATTTTTACCAGAGAACCACATTTTCTACTAGATATAAGTAGGACAACACCCTGGATTCTCCTCTGGTTCCAAGCCAACGGGGGAAAAAAACAAAACTAGTATTGCTAAGTATTTATATAGACTCTCCTTAATTGCTTACACAGAAACTGCTTTTGCTGTGATAGTTTTTCATGAGAACACCTTTACTCTGTTCACCCACTAAGAGAATGCATTTACGCTACCTTGAAGCTCTGGTACATTCTCCAACTCAGCATTCTTTTTGTGTCTGTGAACAAGTACTTTCTCCCTTGTTTAATTTAAGCAAAATATCTTATTTTATGTTTCTCTAGGCCCAATGCTCATACTCCCAACTAACAGTTTCAGGGCTGGGTCTCCCTTCTCAATGCTACAGCACATTTCAAAACAATTAAATGAGAATATATTGTATTATGAGGTTTTAAACATTGGTAAGCTTAAAATTCCTTCTTATAGGCAATTCTAAAATGTAAATGAATTATCCTTACTGTATTTTGTCCTCATCAGTTTGGTTATAACTAAGCTAACAATAAACCTTTAATATTTTTGGAAATCAATATTTGTAATTCTGCAATAATTCCACAAAAAGGCTAAGAAACAGGTAGATAATGAAGTGAAAGGTGCATTTGAGTGTGTATCTGTGAGCATACATGTGCACAACTTAGGAACCATGGAGAGGAGAGAGGAAAGGCTCACAGATCTAATACAACTAGGTAGAAGAATAAACCATAAATTTAAAAAAATATTTTTTTAATTGTTCCAAAAGAACTATGTTATGTAAAGAATGAAGGTAGATAAGTAGACTCCATCAAAAGACAAGACACCCAACAAAAAGTATTGCTGTTTTAGGTACATCTCTGCAAGGAACAGCCAGTTAGTGGGCCAATTAGTGGGCAGAAGAAAAAGCTGAGTTTGAGTTGGGTTTCAACAAACTTAGGGAGATAAATCATTCTTCCCTGCTCATTTATATGAGTACAGTAAGGTTCATAATACTAAACAAGTTCCGATTCAACAGAACTATTATAAGTCAAGACATTATGCTACAGTTTACATCAGAGTTGGCAGTAAAAAAGAATATAGTGCCTGCAGTATCTTGTGCCATAACAAAGCGAGTTTCAAGAAGAAAGTTCTTCATTTTCAATCTGGGTTCTGAAATTGGGTCAGGTTGCCTTAGCCTGTGGTTCTCCAAATGGTCCACAGACACACATCCCCCACCAATACCCTTTCAGGAGTCGGCAAGGTCATATCTATCTTCATAATAACTCTGTTTCACCATATTGACATTTTCAGTTGTGATATGACACCCACAGTGGATGAAAATGCCAGTGCATTAGCACCAATCAAGGCTTTGGCAACAAACTGTACAAGCATCATCGTATTCTCCTCCTTCACACACTCCCTATAATAGAAGATGTCAGTTTCACTTACTAATGCCCGTTATAAACCAGTAAAAATAATTGATTTCATTAAATCTCAACCCTTACGTATATAAGTGCATCTGTTTGCTGAGGCTGCCATAACAAATAACCACAAGTGGCTATTTGGTGGCTTAAAACAGACATTTATTCTCCAGGAGTTCTGGAGTCCAGAAGTCCAATATCGAGTGTCAGCAAGCCACACTCCCTCCAGAGATTCTATGGGAGAATTCATTCCTTGTCTCTTCCAATTTCTTCTGGCTCCACGTGTTCCTTGACTTCTTGTCACATCAATCTCTGTTTCCACGATCACACATTGCCTCTTTCTTGTCTCCCAATGTGCCTTCTCTTCTGTGTCTCTCATCCATATGGACTGAACAACACTAACTGGATCCTAAATACTAACTGGATTTAGGCACCACTTGGATAATCCAAAGTGATCTCAAGATTTTTAACTTAATTACATCTGCAAAGATCCTTTTTCTGATTCAAGTAACACTCACAGGTTCCAGGAATCAGACATAAGATATGGACATATATTTTGAGGAGCCTTGATTCAGAACCCTACAACAACTCTTTTTAACATTCTACCTGAACAAATAAGAAGTGTGCATAAACAGCACACAGTGAAATTCAATGGTTACCTTGAGGAAAGCACTCATGAGATTGTTAAAGCTGCAAATCAAACTCGACACTTTTTGCATGCATGTCATGATTACTTGAAAGAATAACTGACAAACTACAAAAGTAACTGTAAAAGATAGAAACGTGTCTGCTACTATCAGTGGAGACCCGACCCTCACAGCTAAGTCTTAATGTTCTCCTACTAAACATAAGCTGAATATCAAAAACAGATAAGGCCATTCTAACCATGATGGATCAAAACAAAAACGTGAACATCATCCAAACCACAAAATGACCAAACATCCTCCTTTCTTGGCTCATAACAGTAACCGCTGCTTCTTTACCAATTAAACCTTTAGACTGCATTTATTTCTATCTCTTTACACATGAGATTTAAGATACCCAATTACAGAATAATGCTTATACCCCCCAGCAACTAATCCAGAGAAAAGTCACCTTCTTTTAACCCTCTCTTGAATTATCTAACACACTCAAGACCTATAATAAACCCTTTATGACAAATTCTTACTAAAAGACTCCATGGTTCTACAGGAAGCGTTCTCCCTCACTGCCACAAGTAATAAATCCAACTTCTTCAACTACAGGTAAACTAAAAGTTCCTAGTAGTATCAGTATAGAGAGCACGGACAATAGTTTTCGAACCTTGGGAATGTGCAACACTGCCCCAAAAATAAACAAAAGTGAGCTATTTTTTCAAGAAAAACAATTGACAGTATTTATTGCCACTGAGAAAATCAAGCCTTCAAGAGAAAATTTGAGTTTTTCAGAAAACTTGTATTCACTGCACACTGGATAGCATCGCAATAGTTAAAGACTTCTCTTAATAACAATGGTGGTGATATTAAAAAATGTGTGGGGTGATACAACAAAAATGGAATGAGTCGCCATTTGGAAAAGTCTGCATAACTCATAGAAAAAGTATCTTCCAAATAAACAAAGCATAAAGTTAAAAAATAATACATAAGTAGAAGGTCTTTGCAGAGTGCATGAGAGACCAAAGAATTTCACTGTAACAGACAACAAAATGTTACTGATGTGGTTTTATATTCTACATTGCAACTAATATTCAAGAAACTATCCCTGGTTGAGTTCTAGTGTAGTAGCAAAGAAGAGCCACAATTACTAAGTAGAGCTATTTCAAAACTCCTCTTCCAAGTACAAAAATGAGGCCAAACTTTCTTCATATACTTCAACAAAATATGTTACAGACTGATCTCCAAAGTTGTTGTTAGAATCTAGTTGGTTTTAATTCTATCTAGCCAGATGTTAAACAGATTTGCAAGAAATACAACAGTGTCACTTTCTCACTAATTTTTTAAATGTTTATTTTACATTAAAAACACATTAACATATAAAGAGTGTGCTATTTTAAATTGCTATAAAAACTCTGTGTTTATTTCTAATACAGTAAATATCAAAAGATATAACCCTCAGAAACAAAAGATGCTAGGGGCCTAATAATGCCTGAGTGTCAAAAATTCGTGCAATCAACTTTACCATCAACAGCCGGAACCATTCCCATTTCTCAAAATAACCTCACTCCTTCTACTCATAGTTTCAGTAACTTTCTGGGACAAAGAATCATTTAGATTATTCAAATATATCTCACAATAAAGCAGGTACGACATAACTGAATTACAATTTAATTCCCAATGCTTAAATGAAAATTCCTACATCTCAATAAATAATACTAAGATTGTATACAAAAACATCCCAATTCAGAACAGAGTAAAAGAGAAATTAACAGGCCAATTCTTATTTATATGGATCTGTGTCGGCAAAGAGATGTTTTTGCTTTTCAACATACTGTCTGGGTCTATCATAGCTCCTAGAGGCTGCCACTTCCTCCCAAGACCTAGCCCCATCCAACAGCCCCTATATGCCAACACTGGGATGCCTCAGGCCAAACAACCAATAGGGAAGCAACACAGCACCACTCATCAGTCTATCAGATCAGATCAGATCAGATCAGACGCTCAGTCCTGTCCGACTCTTTGCGACCCCATGAATCGCAGCATGTCAGGCCTCCCTGTCCATCAACCAACTCCCAGAGTTCACTCAGACTCATGTCCATCAAGTCAGTGATGCCATCCAGCCATCTCATCCTCTGTCATCCCCTTCTCCTCCTGCCCCCAATCCCTCCCAGCATCAGAGTCTTTTCCAATGAGTCAACTCTTTGCATGAGGTAGCCAAAGTACTCCAGTTTCAGCTTTAGCATCATTCCTTCCAAAGAAATCCCAGGGCTGATCTTCAGAATGGACTGGTTGGATCTCCTTGCAGTCCAAGGGACTCTCAAGAGTCTTCTCCAACACCACAGTTCAAAAGCATCAATTCTTCGGCGCTCGGCCTTCTTCACAGTCCAACTCTCACATCCATACATGACCACTGGAAAAACCACAGCCTTGACTAGACGAACCTTTGTTGGCAAACTAACGTCTCTGCTTTTGAAAATGCTATCTAGGTTGGACATAACTTTCCTTCCAAGGAGTAAGCGTCTTTTAATTTCATGGCTGCAGTCACCATCTGTAGTGATTTTGGAGCCCAGAAAAATAAGTCTGACACTGTTTCCACTGTTTCCCCATCTATTTCCCATGAAGTGGTGCAACGGGATGCCATGATCTTTGTTTTCTGAATGTTGAGCCTTAACCAACTTTTTCACTCTCCTCTCTCACTTTCATCAAGAGGCTTTTGAGTGCCTCTTCACTTTCTGCCATAAGGGTGGTGTGATCTGCATATCTGAGGTTATTGATATTTCTCCCGGCAATCTTGATTCCAGCTTGTATTTCTTCCAGTCCAGTGTTTCTCATGATGTACTCTGCATATAAGTTAAATAAGCAGGGTGACAATATACAGCCTTGACATACTCCTTTTCCTATTTGGAACCAGTCTGTTGTTCCATGTCCAGTTCTAACTGTTGCTTCCTGACCTGCATACAAATTTCTCAAGAGGCAGATCAGGTGGTCTGGTATTCCCATCTCTTTCAGAATTTTCCAGTTTATTGTGATCCACACAGTCAAGGCTTTGGCATAGTCAATAAAGCAGAAATAGATGTTTTTCTGGAACTCTCTTGCTTTTTCCATGATCCAGTGGATGTTGGCAATTTGATCTCTGGTTCCTCTGCCTTTTCTAAAACCAGCTTGAACATCAGGAAGTTCACGGTTCACATATTGCTGAAGCCTGGCTTGGAGAATTTTGAGCATTACTTTACTAGCATGTGAGATGAGTGCAATTGTGCGGTAGTTTGAGCATTCTTTGGCATTGCCTTTCTTTGGGATTGGAATGAAAACTGACCTTTTCCAGTCCTTGTGGCCACTGCTGAGTTTTCCAAATTTGCTGGCATATTGAGTGCGGCACTTTCACAGCATCATCTTTCAGGATTTGGAATAGCTCAACTGGAATTCTATCACCTCCACTAGCTTTGTTCGTAGTGATGCTTTCTAAGGCCCACTTGACTTTACATTCCAGGATGTCTGGCTCTAGGTCAGTGATCACACCTTCGTGATTATCTGGGTCATGAAGATCTTTTTTGTACAGTTCTTCTGTGTATTCTTACCATCTCTTCTTAATATCTTCTGCTTCTGTTAGGTCCATACCATTTCTGTCCTTTATTGAGCTCATCTTTGCATGAAATGTTCCTTTGGTATCTCTGATTTTCTTGAAGAGATCCCTAATCTTTCCCATTCTGTTGTTTTCCTCTATTTCTTTGCATTGATCACTGAAGAAGGCTTTCTTATCTCTTCTTGCTATGCTTTGGAACTCTGCATTCAGATGTTTATATCTTTCCTTTTCTCCTTTGCTTTTCGCGTCTCTTCTTTTCACAGCTATTGGTAAGGCCTCCCCAGACAGCCATTCTGCTTTTTTGCATTTCTTTTCCATGGGGATGGTCTTGATCCCTGTCTCCTTTACAATGTCACGAACCTCATTCCATAGTTCATCAGGCACTCTATCTATCAGATCTAGGCCCTTAAATCTATTTCTCACTTCCACTGTATTAATCATAAGGGATATGATTTAGGTCATACCTGAATGGTCTAGTGGTTTTCCCTACTTTCTTCAATTTCAGTCTGAATTTGGCAATAAGGAGTTCATGGTCTGAGCCACAGTCAGCTCCTGGTCTTGTTTTTGCTGACTGTAATAGAGCTTCTCCATCTTTGGCTGCAAAGAATATAATCAATCTGATTTTGGTGTTGACCATCTGGTGATGTCCATGTGTAGAGTCTTCTCTTGTGTTGTTGGAAGAGGGTGTTTGTTACGACCAGTGCATTTTCTTGGCAAAACTCTATTAGTCTTTGCCCTGCTTCATTCCGTATTCCAAGGCCAAATTTGCCTGTTAGTCGAGGTGTTCTTGACTTCCTACTTTTGCCTTCCAGTCCCCTATAATGAAAAGGACATCTTTTTTGGGTGTTAGTTCTAAAAGGTCTTGTAGGTCTTCATAGAACCGTTCAGCTTCTTCAGCGTTACTGGTTGGGGCATAGACTTGGATTACTGTGATATTGAATGGTTTGCCTTGGAAACAAACAGAGGTCATTCTGTCGTTTTTGAGACTGCATCCAAGTACTGCATTTCGGACTCTTTTGTTGACCATGATGGCCACTCCATTTCTTCTGAGGGATTCCTGCCCGCAGTAGTAGATATAATGGTCATCTGAGTTAAATTCACCCATTCCAGTCCATTTCAGTTTGCTGATTCCTAGAATGTGGACATTCACTCTTGCCATCTCTTGTTTGACCACTTCCAATTTGCCTAGATTCATGGACCTGACATTCCAGGTTCCTATGCAATATTGCTCTTTACAGCATCAGACCTTGCTTCTATCACCAGTCATATCCACAGCTGGGTATTGTTTTTGCTTTGGCTCCATCCCTTCATTCTTTCTGGAGTTATTTCTCCACTGATCTCCACTGATCTCCAGTAGCATCTCCAGTAGCATCAGTAGATCTCCACTGATCTCCACCTACTGACCTAGGGAGTTTCTCTTTCAGTATCCTATCATTTTGCCTTTTCATACTGTTCATGGGGTTCTCAAGGCAAGAATACTGAAGTGGTTTGTCATTCCTTTCTTCAGTGGACCACATTCTGTCAAATCTCTCCACCATGACCCGCCCATCTTGGGTTGCCCCATGTGCATGGCTTAGTTTCACTGAGTTAGACAAGGCTGTGGTCCTAGTGTGATTAGATTGACTAGTTTTCTAATCTAATCTAATCACATCAGTCTATAGGCCACATAAAGTGTTCCTGAGCACAGCCCTGTTCAAAAGAGGGACAGGACCCAGCTCTACCCAGTAGGGGGCAGGAACTAGACCCTCCCACAAGCCTTTGAGACATCTACCAGAGGACAGACACAGAAGCAAGAAGATCTACACTACTGCAGCCTGTGGAATGAAAACTGCAATCACAGGAATTTGGACAAACTACACATCCCAGATGAAGGAACAAGATAAAACCCCAGAATGACTAAGTGATGTGGAGATATGCAACCTACCTAAATTCAGAGCCATGATAGTAAAGATAATCAAAGATACTGGTAATGGTAAAAGAATGGAGACACAGATCAAGAAAAGGCAAGAAATGCTTAACAAGGCATAGAAGAATTAAAGAACAAACAGAAATGGACAAAACAATAACTAAAACAAAAAATACACTAGAAGGAATCAATAGAGTAAGTGATGTAAGATAACAGATAAGTGATCAGCAAAACAAAATGGTGGAAATCACTGACGCAAAACAGAATATAGAAAAAAGAATGAAGAGAAATGAATACATTATTCATTGTCCTCTGGGACAATAACACACCAAGATTTACATTATAGTGGTCGCAGAAGAGAACAGAATACACATTCTTCTCACAAGCATACAGAAATTCTCCAGGACATGATGGTCCACCAAATGAGCTTTAGTAAATTTAAGAAAAGGATAAATGTAACTCATTGAAGCAAAAAATGGGCACTGAAATTTAAACTTCGGCTTCAATCCCTGGGTCAGGAAGGTCCCCTAGAGAAGGAAATGGCAACCCATTCCAGTATTCTTGCCTGGGAAATCCCACAGAGAAGCCTGCAGGGCTACAGTCCATGGGGTTTTAAAAGAGTTGGACACAACTGAGTGACTAAACAATACCCAAGAGGGAAAGTAACAACTAATGTCGGAGGCTTAAAAATACACAAAACTGACGGAAGGCAAGAGAAGAAGGGGATGACAGAGGATGGATGAGATGGTTGGATGGCATCACAGACTCGAGGGACATGAGTTTGAGCAAGCTCCGGGAGTTGGTGATGGACAGGGAGGCCTGGCCACGGGGTCGCAAAGAGTCAGACACGACTGAGCAACTGAACTTAACTGAAAATACTAACACTGGAATTAGAAAACTGAACAGAGTTAAAGTGTTCCAACATCTCAAGGCATACAAGAGGGGGGCAGAGAAGATGGTTAACTTTAGTCTTAGTTTATCATGTCAAGGGAAACCAAAATTCTGAATGTTTAAGATAACTAGGTCCATGTAACAAACTAAAACACACTGCAATGTGCTGAAATCAAATACCCGTGGATACTGACATAAACCTGTCACAAACTCCCACTCTTTCTCAGTGTATATCTCACATTATATGTACAAGTGTCAATGAGACATAGGAGACAATGAGAGTGTCGCTGTCGGTCCAGATGGTGAGTGACAGTAAGACCTGCACGCTGCAGTCCATAGGGTCACAAAGAGTTGGACACAACTTGGCAACTGAACAATAACAAAAATATTATAAAAGCTTAGATTTTTTTCTCTCAAGATAAATATATAAACAAAAAAACTAACATATTTTTCCTGCATCCCAATGAATTATCCTGCTCTTCACTTTACCAAGGTAGAAATATATGCCCAGGATTCTATAGTAGGGACAGTTTCCCCAGCTAAAATACTCCTTGACATAATAAACCATGAATTAACTATGCAAAGAAGGGGTTAAGTGAAGTGTGTCCCAAAGATACATAAGAGCATGAGTAAAAGCCAAAAGGATAAAACAGCACAGTTTGTGTAGGAAAACTAAAAACAGTTTGAAATTTGCAGTTCTGACTGCTAGGGCACAAAGCTCATCTCCCTGGCATTCCCTCCTAAAAATCAACAGGAGACATCCTTATCTCTACCATAGGTAATAAAGCTGCCAGTGGATCCCAGCCTGATCTTTCCCACCTTCCTCTCCTCACAGTAATCAGTGTCCTATACTCACCCTATGTTATCAAATCGCAGACGTCTAAACTGGAAAACAGACAAGAGTTCTATTGCTTGTTCCCAAAGGAATATGAAATCTAAGTTCCACTTTATTGCAGAAAATGAATTTCTATTGCACACCTGCACTTTTTACACTGCCTTTTCCCAGAAGGTATCTCAGTATAAAACAAAGTGATCATGACATTGACTTCCAACAAGCAGTAATACAATTCCACAGAATGCCGAAAGCATACACAGAATACTGGTGATATATTAGATGAGGTCCACATTACTTAGTGCCTAACACTGCTTTCCCTTTCACCCTCCAAAATGAATGAAAGCTAAAACAGCCAGCACCCCAAAAGAGGAAGTAAGATTCTCTTGCCTCAACAACCAATAAGCATCCATTGCTTAATAAAGAGTTCTCAAAGTAATTAAGTTTTCCATACCCCTTAAGTCAAATTGAAGCTTTTAATCAACAAACAATGCACACCAGCCTAGCCAATTAATTACTCTCTACCAACCTTCTTCAACTGTATTTGGTTGTTCACTCAGTCAGTCATTAAATTACTCAATGAGTGTTAATGATGAACCGGGCATTGGTTAGGTATTATGATGAAAACATGTTTCTTCCCTATATGATAAAACATTTCCCCAGCTTGTTACCATTTAATCTCAAGAACCATACTTTTCATTCATTAAAATTCTCTTCAGATTTTTTTATTTAAAATTCTGAGTAATACAAATATAAGACTCACATCCAAGTTACTATAATGTAAGTTTGCTCCAAAAGTAAAACAACTGGGATAAGAAAACACACAACTTACACAGTAGGTGTTCAATAAGTCTCTGTTAATATCAATTATGCTCATAAAAAAAATATCTAAAATACATAACAATTAGCTTGCAATGGTTTTAAAGCAAGTGTTCAAAGTCATGTGTGTGTGAAGAGCTACTTTTATCTAAATTATATACGTGAATGAAGTAAGAAACTTTTTAAAATCCTACACTACCTTTGTTTCTATTTTCACTACCACCATGAAAAGAAATTACAGATCTGTCATTATGAAGGAATAATCAGAAATATGCAATATTAGATACATGGTACAAAATATACTAATTTTCTTTTTGCCAAAAATTGTGCTGGGTTCTGTGAGAATACAAAGGCAAACAAGACATAGTTCTGCACTCATAGGTTCATAATCTATGAAGAATAAAAAGAATACAAAGATAACAGGAACAAAGAAAAATACAACAGAACTATAAACACAGAGGCCCATGGATTATTATATTAAGGAAAATACCCAATTCAAGATAATTTAAGTAAAGCTTTAGGTAACATCAATTACATTTAAGTAAGGCTGTGCTGAAGTTAAGAATACAACTGTGGATCACACTGATCATTAAATTTTGTAGACACCTATGATTCAATTCACCAACAAATAAGAAACTATTTAAATATCCTTTAAAAATGATCAAATTCACCAATAATTTAAGGTTCTTTACAGGCTTCCCTAGTGGCTCAGAAGGTAAAGCATCTGTCTGCAATGCAGGAGACCCGGGTTCCATCCCTGGGTTGGGAAGATCCCCTGGAGAAGGAAATGGCAGCCCACTCCAGTATTCTTGCCTGGAAAATCCCATGGACCGCGGAGCCTGGTAGGCTACCGTCTACGGGGTCGCAAAGAGTCAGACACGACTGAGCAACTTCACTTTTCACTCACAGCATCACCTAGGCAATTTTACACTTCATTCAAAACCTTCTCACTGTATATAAAGGCTGCTGCTAAGTCGCTTCAGTCGTGTCCGACTCTGTGCGACCCCATAGACAGCAGCCCACCAGGCTCCCCTGTCCCTGGGATTCTCCAGGCAAGAACACCGGAGTGGGTTGCCATTTCCTTCTCCAATGCAGGAAAGTGAAAAGTTAAAGTGAAGTCGCTCAGTCATGTCCGACTCTTCGCAACCACATGGACTGCAGCCTACCAGGCTCGTCTGTCCATGGATTTTCCAGGCAAGAGGACTGGAGTGGGGTGCCATTGCCTTCTTCAAGTATATAAAGGCAAAGGCACACAATTAAATGATTGCCGAATTACAGAGTTAGCAATATTAGAAAATCTCTGTTTAGGTACAGATCAATAATCATTTCGTGACACTCACATGAAAAATAAAATATATGAACAAATGTCAAATATCCTGGTTAGTAATATATTTTACAATGCAGAAGTAAACTGACATCTACTAAATAAAGAATGACTCCTGGATTTAATATGAGGTTGTCAAATTTCTCGAACTATAGTCAAAATATTTTATTTCCTTTAGACAGCTGAAGTGAAACTACAGCTACAAATATTTTTCTAGGCCTAATTTAAAGACAGAGCACCTAATTTACTTAAAAACTAATAGCACCCTGTCACGTAGTCCTAAGTAACATTTCTAAAAGAGCAGTAATTTTCTAAAACCACAGTATTTTTCTTATTCATATTCAAAGATGATGATTAATTGCATACAGGTTAAAATTTCAATGAAGGGACAATACAAAGATGTAGCATAAAAGTCCTTAAAGCAGTCTACTTTTTAAGTTCAGCGGCACTATAGGCTGCTTTGACACTTTCCCTAACTTTAAGTAAGTACTATTATTAATAGGTTGTTATATTCATTAACTCAGAATCAAGGTACAAACCTACTTTGGGGAACTGGCAAACTATTATAACTGTAGATTCCTCCATCTTTCAGTTCTACTAAGAAATTATGCTTTTTTCAGAATATTTAAAATTAATTTGAAAGTCAGTTACAATCTTGCAAGAAAGTTAATATCTTACCAAAAACAAAGAAATGAAAATAAAGATTTAAATTGCAATACAAGTAGTCTTTCATTTGCATGTCCTATCTGACAGAATACATTATTAAAGAACATGCATTGGAAAAAAAGCTTTTTATTTCAAAGCTTATAGAATGAATTTAAGATTTAACTTTATGTTGTTACCTATACTAAAATCACTATAAATATGACAGTTCAAAAGTCATTTTATTCAAGTTTTATCCAACTCATTGTTTATAATCAATTTTCAAATCATTACAGATTTCTAAGAGACAAAGGCAAGGCAAGCATGATTTTAAAAAATGCATTCCATGCCCTATCTCAGTTCATTTCAAATCAAGCTTTTTATTTCTTATATTCATAGTATCAAAGTAGTATTTTTTGTTCTTTTCCCAAGCTTTGTTTTGTTTTTCTTATTTGGCCTGTTCAATGTCCTCCTAATTGACAATGTATGCTTGCAAACACAGAGAAATTGATCTCTGTTATACTTAATTTTTAAAAGCCAACTTCAGTATGCTGCTTCTCTCCTGCACCAAAATGATTTAATAATCCTTGTAAACATTTCTTTCACTCTTCATCTTGTGTTCTGCTTAACTAAACAAAAAATTCCCTGGAGGGATCATATTCCTTTGATGAGTATTTGCCCATTTCATAAAATTAAAAGAGGGAAACTTCATTTTGCTGCTCATCTAACACAACATATCAAAGTGAAAGTGTTAGTCACTCAGTCATGTTCAACTCTCTGCGATACCATGGACTACAGTCCACCAGGCTCCTTTGTCCATGGAATTCTCCAGGCAAGAATACTAGAGAAGGCAGCCGTTCTCTTCTCCAGGGGACCTTCCTGACCCAGGGATCAAACCTGGGTCTCCTGCACTGCAGCCAGATTCTTTACCATCTGAGCCACCAGGGATACACTGCCCTGCAAAGGCAGTTCTCAAACCTGAGTGTGGAGTTATAAGTGGGTGAGTCCTCAGTCATGTCCAACTCTTTGAGACTCCATGGACTGTAGCCCGCCAGGCTCCTCTGTCCATGGGATTTTCCAGGCAAGAATACTGGAGTGAGTTGCCATGCCCTCCTCCAGGGGATCTTTCCAACCCAGGGATCAAACCCAGATCTCCTGCATTGCAGCAGGATTCTTCACCATCTGAGCCACCAGGGAAGCCCAAGAAGACTGGAGTCGGTAGCCTATCCATTCTCCAGAGGATGTTCCTGATCCAGAAATCGAACTGGGGTTTCCTGCATTGCAGGTGGATTCTTTACCAGCTGAGCTACCAGGGAAGCCTGCGGAGTTATAAAGCTGCACTGAGATACAGTTTTCTATTCAAAACCTACCACAGGTTTTAGATGATTTGCCTTTGAAATAAAATGGTTTATTGCCACAATTCTCATGATTTTCATTCTTCACTTTTTAGTCAATAAAGAATAAAAACATCAAATTTTCAATAGTTAACATTTATCAATTTCTGTTTTCTGCAAATCTGAATGTATAGGAATATATACTGGGAATCCACCTACCAATGCAGGCAGAGGACATGGATTCAATCCCTGGTCCTGAAAGATTCCACATGCTGCAGAGCAACTAAGCCCTCACGCCACAACTACTGAAGCCCATGCACGCTAGAACCCGCGCTCTGCAACATGAGAAGCCACCTCAAAGGGAAGACCATGCACAACAACTAGAGAGCAGCCTCCACTTGCTGCAACTAGAGAAAGCCCACGCGAACAAGGACCCACACAGCCAAAAAGAAAATGAATTTTTTACGTTATAGAAATATAGCATATTTTTTTGAATATAAGCTATTTTTATATAAAATTCTAAACCTGAACTATTTAATACAGTATTACTAGGTAGAGAATGTTTATTGAGAATAGAAACCCTTTCCCTTTCATTATACATATATTTTGTACATACATATGTACATTATGCATACATATAATCAAATATTTTCTCTCCCATTTATTCCTTTACATCCCCAATTAAAATAAAATAGAACCTACTATGTAATGATTCACAACTTAATTCAAAAATTCAATTTTAAAAGTCTACCATCCTTATACCAAATGACTTTGGTTATATCAAATTACAACAATAAAACATTTGAAAAATACAAAGTTTTCTAGTCCATTTAAAAAGGAAGCTAACCTGGACTGGCGATTCATTTCATATATGATATTATACATGTTGATGTATGGCAAAACCAATACAATATTGTAAAGTAATTAGCTTCCAATTAAAATAAATAAATTTAAATTAAAAAAAAATAAAGGACAATATGAAAATTTTAAAAATAATAATAAATTTATATTAAAAATAAAAAAAGGAAGCTAAATAAATTCAACACTAGAAAAAGCATGGTGCTCACTAATGTAGTAAATCTTTAATATGTGTACTGTCAAGTGTTCAAAATCCCCCATATCTCTATTTAGTCTTGTTTATTAACACACTGTTTCTAGCAACAGAATGCCTTACAGCTAACTTTTTTTTTAAGGTTAAGTCACTATGGATTCTTCTAAAACCAGGTGGAGAGAAAGTAGGTTAAAAAAAAGCCCAAGGGTGGTTGACCTTCATAAAGGCCTATGAAATTAGACATCAGTGTTATCCGCCTTCATCAGAGGAACTATCTGCTACTGCTACTGCTAAGTCACTTCAGTCGTGTCCAACTCTGTGTGACCCCATAGACGGCAGCCCACCAGGCTCCCCCGTCCCTGGGATTCTCCAGGCAAGAACACTGGAGTGGGTTGCCATTTCCTTCTCCAATGCATGAAAGTAAAAAGTGAAAGTGAAGTCGTTCAGTCGTATCCGACTCTTAGAGACCCCATGGACTGCAGCCTACCAGGCTCCTCCGTCCACGGGATTTTCCAGGCAAGAGTACTGGAGTAGGGTGCCATTGCCTTCTCCGAGGAACTATCTACTGCTTCTCTATATTACTGCTAACAGTGAAGTCCAGACTGGCAGTAATGGAACTGAAATCAGAGGAAGAACAACAGACCCTTCTTTGAATCTGTTCACCGAGTACCTGCTCTGCCAGTCATGGTGGTTTTTGTCCAGGGCACCCAGGTCCTGCTCTATGAGAGACACGCACTATGGTGACAGTCTGTTCAAAAGTCAATGTGTTCAAGAATACAGAGGCAGCAACAAGATAAGAGACAACAGGATATATATGTACCACAGTTGCTCTGTGACTATAATGTATTTCTTTGAGGCCTGAAACTGGAAGTTATTTTAACAAGAACTGAATCATTCTATATGCAAAGAAAGAAAGCCAGCAGAACCTATTTTCAACATTTCACGGAATCACACTGTTCCAAAAAGGGGAAAAGGAAAGAATATTCACTGTCGGCCAGACAGACAGTGTTCTCCATGGGAGTGAAAGTGTTAGATGCTCAGTTAAGTCTGACTCTTGCAACCCTGTGGACAGTAGCCCACCAGGCTCCTCTGTCCATGGAATTCTCCAGGAAAGAAAACTGGAATGGTTAGCCATTTCCTTCTCCAGAGGGTCTTCCTGACTCAGGAGTCGAACCTGGGTGTCCTGCATTGCATGCAGACTCTTCTGTCTGAGCTACCAGAGAAGCGGGTTCTCCATGGGAAGGCAGAATAAAACAGTGTATAAAATAAGAGTAAAAAAAACCACTTAATTTTTATATACACACCCCCTCCCCAAAATGAGACCACTGATCTAGGCATTACTTTGCTTTCTGCTAACTTTAATCGGGATCATTTACTTACCTCCAATAAGATCTGCCTTACCCACACATGAGACCAATTTAAAGGTACTTTGAGAATCCCTGTCTCATAGCCTAGAAGACCTCCAGCTGACCAAGGTTATGTTCTGCTCTCAGAAACTCCTGCCTAAGTTTTCAATCTTTGTGCCCCAGTTTTTAAGCCTGGGTTCCTGATGTAGACAAATACACAATTCCCATCATAACTGTGATACCAACAATGGAATCTCCGGTTTGTTATGTACTTGCTTGTTTTCAAAAGTACAATATAAACGAACCACACTGTTTGCCTGACAGCACAAACCTAATAAAGGGGAAAATAACTCAAGGAGGAAAAACTACCTGTTCTGTTGGTTTTTGTTACCTAAATAGGGACTGCTGATGTATTTCTACCTCACTGGTACACATTTGTCTTACATATTTGAGCATTTCATTCCATCATAAGTAAGTAAGCCAAGTAAGACTATCCCCAAGCATTAGAAATTTAGAGCAAGGAAGGAAGCCAAGACATAGTCTAGTCCAAACCTCCTATATTCTATGAGTGAAAACAGAAATTAAGAGTCAAGTTTAAAATCTTAAATACCAACCTGATCAAGGTCAAACCACAAACTTTTTATGAACTGAAACTGGTATGCAAATCATACTTTGATTAGTATTGCTTTATTACAAAACAGACACTACTTTGGGGATTCTTAGTTTATCTTGGTCTGAGAATTTCAATCAAAAGCAGAACACACTCCACTTTGAAAGAAGTCCCTGTTTTGTCAATCTAGCAATCTTATTCAGAAAATGAAATTAACGAAATTTAAAGTGAGTAATCCACACTGGCTTCTAGCACTCATTCCTTTTTTCCCCCTATGTTGCTCGCATCTATTTAATAAGATCTAGAATAAGAATTTAATAAGAATTTTTACTAAATATCAAAGCTAGTCTTGCCAATTTTCACTGCCAGAATCTACCTCAATTTCTTAAAAATGTATTCTCTCTGAGCCATTCTTCTAACTTCTAGCACTTTTTAAATAAATCTTCAAGTATTATTCAGTGACTCTATAAATATACCAACAATTCTCTTTAAACCCAAGCATATAATTGGGTGATGCCAAAATGTATGGCTCATATCTAGAAAATGGAAAGTTCTTAGAATAATGCATTAATCCAATTACTTAAATATTTAAGTTTAGTTCAGTTGAAATGGAAGTATGTGATAAATGAATGGAAACAAGGGTCATAAACTTAGAGAGAAGCAGACATTTTCAGACCAGTTTAGGTTTAGACTCACCAACTGGACTACTTTTTAACTTTTAAAATGAAACTTTTTATCAAAATAAACAAAACATAATGTATTAAAACTGACTTCCAGAATTGTCCAAATTATTTTTTAACTTGATTTAAATTGTTTTCATATTTCTTTAACTGTCAAGTTTTTGTTGATAAATTTATCCAAAATACTAATCATTTTAGAACGTAGTTTGCATTTATACATCCGAGTGCCCCCAATATTGAATTAGGATGCCTTTCTCTAAGCCCTAATGGCTTATAACTCCCCTTTAAAATGTGTAAGGATCTTTTAGTTGTCATTCAAAAAGATAATTTGGATAAAAATTATGAACTAAATACCTATAAATTCTTCTTCATTTCCATTACAGTGTAGCAATTTATCATCTAATCTATAGTGGTCTATCAACTGAATAAGACTTAGTTTCTTGTTCGCAGACATAGCTGACTGCAACTCATAAAGCAACAGCTCCTTACAACTACAGAATAAACTTGTATAGAAGAACAAGTACAGAAGCCACTAAGGATTAACAGGTACTGTCATTTTGATATATTTGAGTCTTTTTAATAACGTCATAAAGAGTCACTGTCCATTTGAATAACTTTTTGCAAGCATTAGTATAGAATTAAATGCCTAAAGACTATACAATAAAAAGGCAAAACATCTCTTGAATTGAATATTTAACAAGATTGATTTTTATTATGTACTAAATATAAACTTTTTGTTATTATGTAGGACTTAAGTTACAATAGAAATCAACAGAGAAGTGTTTTTAAATACACAAAATGTCCCTTTCTGCAACTCTGACTGAATATGCCTAGTACTTAAAATAAGTCAGCCTAATATTTAAAGTAAGGTCAAGTTGTTTGCTCTCTAGTAGAAACTATTATACCTTCTATAAAGTAATCAAGGCAAATCAGGAGGACTGAGGACAGGGAGTTAAGGAAAGGTTACCTCTGACTCACACCTGGTAGGCTGTTATATTCATTTTCCTGACGTAAATATTTGGTAAATGAATCAGATTTACAAAATGAACAGCTAGTTTTGAAATGCCCATGCTAAGCTGCTGCTAAGTCACTTCAGTCATGTCCGACTCTGTATGACCCCACAGACGGCAGCCCACCAGGCTCTGCTGTCCCTGGGACTCTCCAGGCAAGAACACTGGAGTGGGTTGCCATTTCCTTCTCCAATGCATGAAAGTGAAAAGTGAAAGTGAAGTCGCTCAGTCTTGTCTGACTCTTCACAACCCCATGGACTGAAGCCTACCAGGCTCCTCCGTCCATGGGATTTTCCAGGCAAGAGTAATTCTTCATTTAAATATATGCAGGCTTTCTTTTAATAATTCAAGAAAATTAGGACAGCAGGTTCAACCCAAAAGGATTATCATTCCAATCCAACTGCCAAAATTAACACCAAGAAACCTCAGTGAACAATAAACATCAATCATACTCATTCTTAATGAGCGCAACGTCAAACTTTGATTTTTCACATTTCCATTACTACAAAAAAAAACATTTTTACTTAATGATTTATTATAAATTGTCTTATTTTCCACTCTTAGTAAATCTGCCAAAGTGCTAACATATTATACTTCCACAAAATGGATATTTAAATTTCCTGCAAAGCACAACTCTCCACACTACCAGTAACTTTCACTTCTTAATACAAAATAGTTACTCTGTCTGATGGTCCTTTCTTATTCTGAGCCAAATGGAAGAGGCCAAAAGATATGCAAGTTGAAGCATCAACAAAAACACTTCTTACAGGAAGAACAGACCTGGATTTATTCTTGACTCTTCCTTTAAATCACTGATCTCCTTAATACAGTGGTTCATATGTTTTCTGAGTTCCCCAAAGAACACAAAAGCAATACCTGGTAATCTCACCCTCTTTTTATTTTTTGGCCGCACCACAGCATGTGGGATCTTAGTTCCCCAAACACACACTGAAGCCGTGCCCCCTGCAGTGGAAGCTTGCAGTCTTACCCACTGAGCCACCAG
Source organism: Bos javanicus (assembly GCF_032452875.1). Taxonomy (NCBI): domain Eukaryota; kingdom Metazoa; phylum Chordata; class Mammalia; order Artiodactyla; family Bovidae; genus Bos; species Bos javanicus. The sequence continues at coordinate 18,485,854 of NC_083882.1, read as the reverse complement.
GGAAGTGCCCATACATGGTAATCTCTCCATCACTGAGTAATGGGGAAAAGGAAATAGCAAATTCATCAGGCAGAAGTAACAGCATTCTAAATCAAAGAAATTTTGTATTAGATGGGATCGGAAGTCCAAAAGCTCTATAAAAGTTAACATTAACAGTCATTTAGAAATTAAAGACCAAAATCAAAGAGGATTTTAAACCCACTACAGCTACAGCATGCAAAATGAACTGTCTTACAAGCCACACACACACACAAAAAAGGAGAGAAGTTGCCTCTAAACTACTGCTCTCCGAAAGGAGACAGAAGAAAAAGATAAGTACATAAAATAACAATCTTCATAACAGAATCAAAATGCTGTCAATTTTTTTATACATCTTCCCTGCTTTGAATATTCAATCATGGAAAAGATCCTCTAGTTCACTCCTTCTGAAGAATGCCTGTACTGTTGCTATAATAGGGAGAGCGCCAGCGGAAAGCCAACCAGGTCCTTAGAGGTCTTATCACACTCCAAAATAAAAGCTTTCTGAAGTGATGTGAGTTTGAAAATTGTTTTCATTTTACACCTTGCATTTGTTTCAATTTTTCTACAGGCCGTGATAAAGCACTATGTATCAGTTAGGCTTTGTCACAAAGCTAGAATTCCAATAGCATGTGCTTAGGTGACTGAATTACTTTGCTTATTCAATCATCTACTCCCCAAGATTTTTCAAATCATTTCAAAGAAGATTTAGGTGATAGCCCTGCCAATCATACAAAATAACCATCAAAACAATCCATGAGAAAGAATTACATGGCAAAAGTTTAAAAATCAAACTTAAAACTCCTTTTTGGGACCAGCAAAAAAATAGATTTTCCCATTCCTAAACTCTAGATGTCTACTGAGCTGGCCAAAAAGTTCCTTCAGTTTTTTGTTTGTTTGTTTGTTTTTTTAAAGTAAAAATAAGACACATTTTTCATTTTCACCAAGAACTTTATTAATTTATTTACCGTTTTGTTCCACTACCTTCTGACAGTTTTCACATAACTTCATAATTCCATTTTCCCAAAACTTTCTATCTCTTCTAGATGCCTTTTACAGTCTTCTACAGACAGTAACTTGCCTGTTACTCCTGGAATCTCCTGACTTCCTACTTTTGCATTCTAGTCCCCTGTGACAAAAAGGACATCTGTTTTTGCTGTTAGTTCAGGAACATCTTGTAGGTTTTCAAACAACTGTTTAACTTCGGTTTCTTTGGAATTACCAGTTGGGGCACAGACCTGGATCACTGTGATACTGAATGGTTTGCCTTGGAAACAAACAGAGATCATTCTGTCATTTTTGAGACTGCACCCAAGTACAGCATTTAGACTCCCGAGTTGACTATGAGAGTTACTCCATTTCTTCTAAGGGATTCTTGCCCACAGCAATAGATTTAACAGTCATCTAAATTAAATTTGCCCGTTCACCCATTCCAGTCCATTTTAGTTCACTGATTCCTAAAATGTCAATGTTCACTCTTGCCATCTCTGTCTGACCACTTCTAATTTACCTTGATTCATGGACCTAACATTCCAGGTTCCTATGCAATATAGTTATTTACAGCCTTGAACTTTACTTTCACCACCAGACACATCCACAGCTGGGCGCTGCTTCTGCTTTGGCTCAGTCCTTTCATTCCTCTGGAGCTATTTCTTCATCCTTCTCCAGTAGCATATTGGGCACCTACCAACCTGGGGAGTTCATCTTTCAGTGTCATATCTTAAGTTTGAGCAAGCTCCAGGAGATGGTGAAGGATAGGGAAGCCTGGTGTGCTGCAGTGCATGGGGTTGCAGAGAGTGGGACGTGACTGAGCAACTGAACAACAACAACAGAAATGAATTTCTTTCGACTAAGAGTTTTGTAAATACCAAAATAAATGGACTTCCAAAAGTGCAATGTCTGGTGAATACAGTGAATAAATCAAAAGTTCCCAATCAAGCTGTAACAGTTTTTGCCTGGTCATCAAAGAAAGGATACAAAAAGATCAACAAAGAGGTCTTGTGTTATCCTGATGGAAGATTACGCACTTTCTGTTGACTAACTCCAGATGCTTATTATCAACTGCTGTTGCCTTCAGTTGGTCTCATCGAGAGCAGTACTTGCTGGAATTGTTTGGTTTTCTGGAAAGAACTCATGAGAGGATTCCCTTCCAATCCCCTCATATAAACAACATCACCATCTCAGGATGAAGACCAGCCTTTGGTATGGTCGGTGGTGGCTCATTTTGCTTGTCCCACAATTTCTTCTGCTCCATATTATTGTACAGCATTCACTTTTCATCACCCATCACAAAACCTTTTCATTAAATGTAAGTAGAGAAATGCATGCAGAAATACAGTCTAGCAGGCTTTTTCACTAAAGTTATCTGGAACTCAAATATCAAAACAATTAACATAAGCTAGTACAAATGATTTTCAATGCTTGATTTGGATATTTGGAGTAGGTCAGCTATCTCTCAGGTAGTGTAACATTGATTGTTCTCAATTGATGCCTTGATTTGACTGTTATCAACTTCAACTGGTATAACCACCACAGAGTATCATCCAGTGAGAAAATTTTCCTTTTCCAGCAGGAAAATTGGCAAGCCACTTCTGACATGTTCGATTAGCACCTTCTCCATATACTGCACAAATCCTTTTGTGTTTCACTTGCATTTTTACCTTTCTTGAAATAATAAATCATAAAATGACGAAAATCTTGTTTTTCCTTCCATTTTCAATATAAAAATGACTACACAAAAGTTCACCAAGTTTGATAAGGTTTCATAAGTGCACAATGATATGACAGCTGTCAAAATACAATCTAAGAAAATTGTTTTGAATGAAGTTAAAGACAACTAAACACTACTAGAGCCATCTTATGGAAAAAAACAAATGAACCTTTTGGCCAACTCAATACTTCAACAAGTCTTTTATTTGTAAGTTAATGGGATACACTCAGGATAAGTTAACTACATTTCCTGTTATGGGCCCTAAATTTTTTTTTAAACAATGCTATGTGGTAATTTAAGAAAAATATATCCTAAATCAAATCTGAATATGATTTCACAACTATACAAATAAATTTATTATCTGTAAACCTAAAACAAAAATTGGAGATATCAAGGGAACATTTCGTGCAACGATGGGCACAATAAAGGAGAGAAATGGAAAGGACCTAACAGAAGCAGAAGGGATTCAGAAGTGGCAAGAATCCACAGAAGAACTATACAAGATAGGTCTCAAAGACCCAGATAATCATGATGGTGTGGTCATTCACCAACAATCAGACATCCTGGAGTATGAAGTCAAGTGGGCCTTAGGAAATATTACTACGGACTAAGTGGAGGTGGCAGAATTCCAGCTGAGCTATTTAAAATTCTAAAAGATGATGCTGTTAAAGTGTTATACTCAATATGTCAGCAAATTTGGAAAACTCAGCAGTGGCCACAGGACCAGAAAAGGTCAGCTTTCATCCTAATCCAAAAGAAGGACAATGCCAAAGAATGTTCAAACTACCATACAATTGCACTCATTTCACATGCTAGTAAGGTTATGCTCAAAATCCTTCAAGTTAGGCTTCAGCAGTAAGTGAAGCAGATATACAAGGTGGGTTTAGAAAAGGCAGAGGAACCAGAGGTCAAACTGCCAACATTCACAGTTGGCATCACAGAGAAAGCAAGAGAGTTCCAGGAAAACATCTACTTCTCCTTCATGACTACACTAGAGACTTTGGTTGGATCACAACGAACTGTGGAAAATTCTGCAAGAGATGGGAATACCAGACCATCTTACCCATCTTCTGAAAAACAGAAGGTAAGATCTTGTTCTGTATGCAGAACAAGAAGCAACAGCTAGAAGTGGTCACGGAACAACTGAGTGGTTCAAAACTGGGAAAGGAGTACATCAAGTACATTGTCACCTCACTTATTTAACTTCTATGCAGAGTATATCATTCGAAATGCTGGGCTGGAGGAATCACAAGCTGAAATCAAGATTGCCAATAGAAATACCAACCTCAGATATGCAGATGATACCATTCTAATGGCTGAAAGTGAAGAGGAACTAAAGAGCCTCTTAAAACTCAACATTTAAAAAACTAAGATCATGGTGTCCAGTCCCATCACTTCACAGCAAACAGATGGGGAAAAAGTGGGAGCAGTAACAGATTTTATTTTCTTGGGCTCCAAAATCACTAGATGCTGACTATAGCCATGAAAGTAAAAGACACCTGCTCCTTCGAAGGAAAGTTATGACAAACCTAGACAGTGTATTAAAAAGCAGAGACATCACTTTGCTGACAAAGGTTCGTATAGTTAAAGCTATGGTTTTTGAGTAGTCATTTAGGAATGTGAGAGTTGGACCATCAAGAAGGCTGAGTGCCAAAGAACTGATGCTTTCAAACTACGATGCTGAAGAATACTCCTGAGAGTCCCTTGGCATGCAAGGAGAACAAACCAGTCAATCCTAAAGGAAATCAACCCTGAATATTCATTGGAAGGACTGATGCTGAAGGTGAAGCTCCAATACTTTGGCCACCTGAGGCAAAGAGCTGATTCACTGGTAAGACCCTGACCCTGACGCTGGGAAAGATTGACAGCAAAAGGAGAAGAGGATGACAGAGGATCATATGGTTAGATAATAGCACCAACTCAAGAACATTAATCTGAGCAAACTCCAGGACAATGAACCCTAGCATGCTGTAGTCCATGGGGCTGCAATGAGTCAGACATTACTTAGTGAGTGAAAAACAACAACAAATCTGAAAAAAAATCTATGTAAGAACATTCTCATGTTAATTAATATGAAAGCACACAAGAATTTTAACAAGTATGGTTTCTTTAATATATTAAATCATTCAAAAACTTATAAAAATATAAAAAGTAGAAACATATCCTCCCCTACCTCTCCCTCAGTTTTCACATGCACACCCACAACCACCCTCACTAGCTTATACAAACCCACCAAGTAATCTAATGAGCTGTGTCAATTTCCTGTAAAGATATATTTCATTAAGACACAGAACACATCCAAATTAAAACTCAGTCTAATATCCAAAACAACTCTTAAAGCTTAAACAAAACTTCAATTAATGATAAGAAAAATTAACCTATACATACCACACAGAAAACATAAATGAAAAATAAAATGTAAAAGTGAAAGTTCCAGAGTCAAGCAAAGAGAAAAACAACCAATAAGAAGCATAAGAAGTGAAAAATGTACCAGTTACTCACTCATCCAATTTAGCCCTAACACTCACAGTTGGATAATCCCTTTTTTTGCAGTGAATCAGGGCAGGCAATTTCTCTAAATACAACAAAACTATTTCTCTCGCAGACAAATTCAGCTATATGCTGAAATGAAAGGAGGCAGGGACAAGCATCCTCCACACAAAAATATCTGCTCTTTTGATTTAGCATGAATGCCTAGAAAATTCCCTCATTATCTTGTAATTTTGTAATAACACTAATTCCTGATAAAATATGACATCTGGAATAAGTATCTAAAATCAAAAATCTTACTGTCACATCCTAATCTGCATTACAAGTTTATGGAAAATCTAAGTCATGAGCTATATTAACTGATGAAGGAAAAAGATGCAAGATGATGATAAACCAAGTTCTGCCTACTTTAGTTTTAGAGTCATCAAAGCAGCCCAGGGACTGATGTAGTCCAAAAAAAAGGTCTCCGTGAACTATAAATTTGCTATAAGAACTTAAATTTGATGACAATCTAAAATGCTTAGTTTACATGTTGGATCAACTGGAAGACTATCCTACAACCAAATTTAACATCTGAGCTCAGTGCAATATTGGCCACCATATTGGCACTAAGCAGAACTGCTGGGCTGCAGGAGCAAAGGCAGTGAAGTTCACGCAGAGTAGGAGGACTGACTCATCACACAACCCCTGCAGCACCAGCGTGACTAACTCAAAACAGGATCACGCGGCTCATAAAATGAATGCTATTTGAATTGCATTGGTTTTTAGCTTTATTTTTTATTTCATTTTGGCTTTACAGGTGTATGATAGCTCTAAATTAAGGAACCCAGACACATTTTTTGTTAAGTTATATCAGTTTATGGGGTCGCAAAGAGTAGAACATGACTTAGCAACTAAACAACAACAGCATAATCAAATAATTTTTTAAAATTATATAGCCTCTAATGGATAAACAAGTTAATTTTTATTACATTATTCATTTTACTGAATTCACTTTTAATGAATATTATTTTTTGTTTTTATTTTTATTTTATTTTAATTGGAGGTTAATTACTTTATAATATTGTGGTGGTTTTTGCCATACTTTAATGAATATTATTAACCATCTAATACCTTCAATAATGCAAATCAACACAGTTAAAAGCACTACTAGACCTGGTATGTTTGTTTAATAGGAGCAATAAATATATCTATATACCACACACATATATAAAAGATATATAAAGTAAGTGATATTTCCCATTTTCCTTTTGACTGCCTTAAAGGTATCTTAGAGACACAATTATGACTTAACTAGAACAAACTGAGTGGGATTTTATAGTCGATTCCCATGGTAGGTAGAAAAACACTGCTATATTTTTCAGATCATTCCCAGATCAACAGATAATTAACACATTGAGATGCTTGAGAAATTACAAAAAAGATAATTCTACTTTACAACTTATTTTTCTTCAATTAAGACCAAAAAAATCTGAAAGCAAAGGTATGACTATAATTTCCAAAACACAAAAATTGCATTTTTCTCATCGTTAACAATAGCAAAAAAACAAAAGGGCCTAATAGCCATCATAAGGCATCAAGAAAGCACAAATATGATAGATAACTCTGAAAACATCATGAGAATAGTGACTTACTGGTTTTAGACAAGCTGCTCTGAAAGGAACCTCCAAAAGTAAGCTACCTGAAATCTGTAGAAAATTATTCATTGCTCTAACGTATCTGCAGTTCAAAAAGCAGAACTAAAAAGGAACAAGGTTACTAGTTTAGTACAATGTAAACCAAAGATCATGTAAAGTCTACAATATTTTAAATCAACAGACAAATCCAACTACATGCAGCAAAGTAGTAAATAAACTTGAGTGAAAATAGGGTCAATTTCAATTTACCTTGCATCAATTCTGTGGACAACTATAAATTCGAATTTCATTATGCTCGCTATCTGATTAAAGCAGATCAAGAATGCAATTTGATCTCAGTGAGTTTGACAACCAGATACATGAGGTCTCACAGCACTGAAAAATTCTCTATTTAAGAGTCACTCAGTCCAATAACAACTTGGGCTGAATTTCATTAAGTTAGTATTTGAAAAATAAATATAGATTAACCAACAGAAATCATATTAAATAAAATTTACCACTAACTAGCCTTCCTGTGGTTTGGAGAAATATCTTAAAAAAAAGAAAACTATAGCAGCACTAATGAAATCAGAGTAGCCAGTGACAAAGTATGAGGGAGGGTGTAAACTTCTGACATGATGTATGATCTTGACCATTTTATTTCAGATTTCAAAGAAAAAAAAAACCTGCAGTGAAAACAGCTAATATTTATTTACTGAGTATCTGCTGTACACTAGACACTTTATTATTGAATTCTCAGAACAAACCTTTGAGTTAGTACTATTATTAGCCCTACTTTCCAGAAAGGGAACTAAAGGGAAGAGAAGTAATATTCACCAAGTCACACAATTGACAAGTGACTGAGGCAAGATCAAACTCACAAAGTTTTACTCCAGAGTCTATGTTGTTAATCATTCCATTATACTATTTCATAAAAGGTAAGTTTCTGCGTTAAACATTAAAAGAAAAAAAAAAAAAACTGAGGAAAGAGAAATGACTACTCATAAAATATCTGCAAGCTCAACTCACTGAGGGGTAGGCAAACTTTTTCTGAGGGGTCAGATAATAAGTATTTCAGGTTTTACGGCCCACATAGTCTCTGTCACAACTACACAACTACTCAACTCTGCTACTGCAGCCAAAGACAACCATAAACAAATGAGCACAGCTGTGTTCCAATAAAACTTTGTTTAAAAAGTTAAACTTTATTTACAAACACAAGTAATAGGCCAGATTTGTCTCAGGGGCCATAGTTTGCCAGCCCAGGGTACTTCATAAGCAGGTGATTTTAAAAGTTTCAGTAGACTCATACCTCCTATACAAATCAATTACAGAAAAAATCTGCACACAAGCTGTAAGAAGTAACACCAAGAACCTTCTCAAGGGCAAGTGGTTTTATTTTCATAAAGATTTTTACTTTTAAATATATTGCTATAATGCACTGCTTCAGTGTCCAGAGACGCTGTTTGCAGCCTCCCAGGGACATCTCTGCTGCTGCTGCTGCTGCTGCTGCTGCTGCTAAATCGCTTCAGTCGTGTCCAACTCTGTGCAACCCCATAGACAGCAGCCCATTAGGCTCCCCGTCCCTGGGATTCTCCAGGCAAGAACACTGGAGTGGGCTGCCATTTCCTTCTCCAATGCATGAAAGTGAAAAGTGAAAGTGAAGTCACTCAGTCGACACCTCTAGGTTTCTCTAAATCCCCAGGGGAGGTAGCACAGGTAGCACTTTTCCCAAGAACAGGTTTAATAAAGCCACAGCCATCTGTACCAGGGCTGCGGCACAGCCTACATTTGTTCCCTGCCCACATTTACTCCCCATCAATAGCACCTGTTCTGCTGGGGTGGGGGTAGGGTGGAGGGGAAGGGGAGGGTCATAACATTCAGCCAACAAAACCTGATTTCCTAGAACAGTAAAGGCAAGAAGGATGGAAGTGAATTTCAGTAGAATGTGTAAATTAAACAGATACAAATGCATCACTCTGAAAATTCAGCCTTTTCTGATGCTGACTTTCTGACTGTTCTCCTGGCCACTCAGGCAGTTAGGTCCAAGGAATAGAAACAGTGAGCAAAGGTCTGCCCTTTGTTCTCATAGACTCCCCAGGCTAACTGAAGTTATAAACAAGAAAATGGAACTTTCTGTGATTCGTCTATCTCCCAACTTATTCTTATCTTACCTCTCATAACTAAACGTGCAATGTATCTTAAATTATTCTCCTTCCTCTCTGATTCCAACACTACAGCTCTAATTTGACTTTAACCCACCTGCTATTTATTAATAATTGGTTTCCAAATGTTTTTGATCACTTACACCTTTTAAAAACATTTTAAATATGCACCCAATACACATTTTAATGTATAAAATTTGAGTATGAATTTATGTTGTTAGTTGCTCAGTCTCGGTCATATCCAACTCTGTGATCCCATGGACTGTAGCCCGCCAGGCTCCTCTGTCCATGGAATTCTCCAGGCAAGAATACTAGAGTGTGTGGCCTTTCCCTTCTCCAGGGGATCTTTCCAACCCAGGGATCGAACCTAGGTTCATTCAGCTTGGACAACCCACCAGGAAAATGAGTATACTGAAGGTCATACTGGACCTTTAAAGTCATACTACGCACTGGGAACAATGAATAGTTTGGTGATATGATACATCCCAGCAAGAACAGCAGCATCAAATGTGGACAAAAAGATAAGGCACTACAGATAGTCCATTACTACACTCCAACATAGATCACCATCAAACCTAACTCTGTTAGAAACAAAATTTTTAATGAATGTGAACAGTTGTCAACACTGAATTTAAGAGATAAATTGGGAGACTGTCTTGGATTAACTTTTAGGGAAAAGGCAGCCGATAATAAATGTTACTTTATATACACATACACACCCCCATTCTGCATTCAGCATTTTACAGTCATAAGACATCTGAAGAAAAGTCTAAGAAATTTTAATTCACTAATCTCTTAATACTCCTATAAAAGCAAGTATAATGGGCTTCAGCATAATACTAAATTTAAAATTAAGTTCGTTCATTTGATAACTCAATATAAAACTTTACAAAATATTTCCAAATTAACTCCAGGAGAATACTTTTGCTTGTCACATGTTCAATACTTCCAATTTTTCATAATGCTTTTCACTTTTCAAATGAGAATATACCACATGAACTACACAACTTAAATGCTTACTCTAGCTTCTAATTTTGTTCTGAACCAGTTATTTACACAAATCAATGCATAGAGAATCCTTTGTACTCATGATAGATAAAAAGTGTAACCACTAAAAACGCGATAGATGGGGAACGGTTGGGCATTTGGAAGTAGCTTTAACACTTGCAAGGGAAATACGTAATAAAGCAGCACTGCTGCTTCCTTCTGAAATATCTATCCATGTTGGAGTGGATGACTCCATTCTGTAGGTTTACTTGTATGTCTATGAACAAACCAAATTTTAGGATGCCTCTGTTTTTTCTTTTAATCTAAAAATAATCTTGAGAGTCCCTTGGACTGCAAGGAGATCCAACCAGTCCATCCTAAAGGAGATCAGTCCTGGGTGTTCACTAGAAGGACTGATGTTGAAGCTGAAACTCCAATACTCTGGCCACCTGATGCGAAGACCTGACTCACTGGAAAAGACCTTGATGCTGGGAAAGATTGAGGGCAGGAGGAGAAGGGGACGACAAAGGATGAGATGGCTGGATGGCATCACTGACTCAATGGACATGAGTTTGGGTAAACTCCAGGAGTTGGTGATGGACAGGGAGGCCTGGCATGCTGCAGTTCATGGAGTCGCAAAGAGTCGGACACGACTGAGTAACTGAACTGAACTGAAGCATATAGCAAATTAAAAAACAGTGACTTTACTTAGATAGACTTTTTTCAACCAAGGATAAGTGCTTAAATAATTATGTAGGCTTTGTGCCTTTTAATTAAGACATAAGTTTTTAATGAGCAGTCTAGTTGTGCTGTTAGTTCAACTACTAAAAAAAAAATTACATATATTTGGTTGTATAAATTATTACACATTATAAAGTCTCCCTTCTGAAATAAAGACTGCTAATCAGTTCAGTTCAGTTCAGTTCAGTCACTGTCGTGTCCGACTCTTTGCGACCCCATGAATCACAGCACGCCAGGCCTCCCTGTCCATCACCAACTCCCAGAGTTCACTCAGACTCACGTCCATCGAGTCAGTGACGCCATCCAGCCATCTCATCCTCTATCGTCCCCTTCTCCTCCTGCCCCCAATCCCTCCCAGCATCAGAGTCTTTTCCAATGAGTCAACTCTTCACATGAGGTGGTCAAAGTACTGGAGTTTCAGCTTTAGCATGATTCCTTCCAAAGAAATTCCAGGGCTGATCTCCTTCAGAATGGACTGGTTGGATCTCCTTGCAGTCCAAGGGACTCTCAAGATTCTCCTCCAACACCATAGTTCAAAAGCATCAATTCTTCGGCACTCAGCGTTCTTTACAGTCCAACTCTCACATCCATACATGACCACAGAAAAAACCATAGCCTTGACTAGACGGACTTTCGTTGGCCAAGTAATGTCTCTGCTTTTGAATATGCTATCTAGGTTGGACATAACTTTCCTTCCAAGGAGTAAGCGTCTTTTAATCTCATGGCTGGCAGTCACCATCTGCAGTGATTTTAGAGCCCAAAAAAATAAAGTCTGACACTGTTTCCACTGTTTCCCCATCTATTTCCCATGAAGTGATGGGACCAGATGCCATGATCTTCATTTTCTGAATGTTGAGCTTTAAGCCAACTTTTTCACTTTCCACTTTCACTTTCATCAAGAGGCTTTTGAGTTCCTCTTCACTTTCTGCCATAATAGTCACTGGTAATTGATATGAAACACATTTCTAGTTTATGATAAAGAGCTATATATTTTCTGACATTATAGTTTGGCTACCAGAATTCAACGGGGCTTCCCAGGTGGCTCAGTGGTAAAGAACCCATCTGCAGTGCAGGAAACACAGGTTCAATCTCTGGATGGGGAAAATTCCTTCCTTCCGAGAGGGAAATGGAGAATTCTTGCCTGGGAAATCTGATGGACAAAGGAGCCTGGTGGGCTACAGTCCATGGCGTCACAAAAAATCAGGCCAAACTTATGAATTAAACAACAACAACCACAACCAGAATTCAATACAGTAAGTATTTATTTAGTACCACTATGCTAGGCCCCAAGGGACAAAAATGAAACTTTTGTGACATTTAATGTCTAGCCGTGACTCAAAGTCTATCATCGAAAAACAACACTGAAATGCCTAGGGAATATAAAAACTAAGGTACTACTGCTCAAAATAGCAAAATGTTAGGCTATGCTTATAGTTAGGTGCTGGGAAAAATACTGCTTTGTAATTGTCTACCAATTTTATTTTAGAAGTGTATGTAATATGAATATGACAAATACAAAACCATTTCAAATAGCTATCACAAGTTTTCTCCACTGTGATCATTCCATGAATTACTACTAGTAAATGTCATATGATAATCCAATTTGGCTGTTTGACCAGAACAACAAAACTGTTGCAACTGAGTCATGATATTCCCTAACTACTCATTCATAAGCATACCAAGGCTAATAGAGACTAGTGATGCAATGCAAAACATGCATCACTGGTTACTCGATAAAACACTTCCAGATGTTCATGCCATCAGGTGGTGACAGCTATGAATTTAACCAAAGCTCTACATAAATCATTATGTGAGCCACCTCTACCCAATTCATGCCATAAGAGAGAAAGTAAAGAGAGCAGCAGGAACAGGTGGCAGAAACCCAAAACACTGACATGCTGAAGACAGTATTAGGACACCTGGCTCGATGGACGTGAGTCTGAGTGAACTCTGGGAGTTGGTGATGGACAGGGAGGCCTGGCGTGCTGCGATTCATGGGATCACAAAGAGTCGGACACGACTGAGTGACTGAACTGAACTGAAACTTATTTTTTCTATCTCGTGTTGTTATTGTTCAGTTGCTCAGTCATGTCCGACTGTTTGGGACTCCATGGACTGCAGCATGCCAGGGTTCCATGTCCTTCACCATCTCCCGGAGCCTGCTCAAACTCATGTCCATTGAGTCGGTGATGCCATCCAACGATCTCAACCTCTGTCATCCCCTTCTTGTGTTGAGTACACATCAAAAGCAAGAAGCAAATCAGCAGGTTTAATCTTAGATTAAACTTTAAGCCCCTCCACAAATGTACTTCTAAGACTTCCGTGTAAAAACTAGTCACTATAAGAAAGCATAAAAGTTGTTTCCAGGAGCTAGAAGATGAAAAAAACAGGGAAAGGCTGGTAAAAAGATACAAAACATTCAGTTATATAAGGCCTAAGGATCTAATGTATAACATGGTGACTAGAGCTGATATACTATATAAGTGAAATTTCCTGAGAGCAGAATTTACACACACAGAGGTGAGGTGATAGATGTGCTAATTAACTCAATTAGAGGAATCCTTTTACAATATGTATGTATATCAAATCATCACACTATTGATGAAAGAAATTTTTACGTACAGGGAAGTCATTATGATGATTTAACTCATGATTTAACTTGAATTTTATAACTAAAAGAATGTATTTGTGGCCTATCAAGCATACATTTTACATTTGTTTTATTATTAAAGAAATGAGTATACTGACCAAAAGTAAAGAATGTCCATGCTGAAAATAAAGATTAAATGCCTCCCTTTTTGGAAGGCCAATGCTGGTACTCCTCTGATGATAAGACTCCCTTCTTAGGTGCCAAGACCATATTGACTGGCTATGTACAAACTTATGTTTTGTTTTGTTTTGAAACCTTGAAAGAATGTATCTCTGACTTGTTTGATGTTCTTTATGTTGGAAACCATGCTTCTCCAGAGCAGTTCCTCAGACTATATAAGAGGATGTCTCCCAGGCTACAGTCTTCAGTTTGGCTCAAATAAAACTCTTTTCTATTCCTATTACAGGTTGTTTATTATCTTAAACATCTTACAACTTTGTCAATTATTCCTCAACAAAGCTGGGGGGAAAAAAAAAAAAAAACACAGTCACTGCAGTTGAACTACCATAACCAATCCTCAAAACAAAGTCACACTGTCAGTCTCATGCTTTGACCAACTGTCCCATTCTCTGGAATATATATAATTCTATTTCTGGAGTTTTCCCTCTCCATCTATTTCATGATGTGAGGGCTCTAAAACTTAAAATCTGTAACACTCACTGGAAACTTTACCATATATTAAGGCTTTGTGCGATGGTGAAAAGAATACTATTAAGTCTTCCAGTAAAATATTCCTAGCATACATTCTGGTTTAAAAATGTGTGTTTTCACTGGTTTCTTTATCTCCTTAAGCTTTGCGATGTTGTTTAATATGCAGAAATCTCCCTAACTACGTTTTAAAGTCCAATGAAGGAAAGAACCTTTTGTTTTGCTTTATATTCCTACCATCATTCTTTGTTCAAATGGATACTCAAAAAAAAAAGTTTAATATGTTTTTTGGCTGTTACAAATCTTTCAATAGTTGTAAATAAGTAGGTAAGTAAACCTATTACTATAGGTCATGTATTTTAACATTAAAAATTAAACAGTGTTTGATAGGGTAGATACAGAATAACTCAAGAGTCAAATAAATTATAATGTAAGGAATTTTGTATTAGTTTAAGATATTTCATCATCAAAGGAGACCTTCCACAAGTTTAGAATCAAGTATTTTAAGAAGTAGAGGAGTTCTAATTTAATTTCTTCTATAACAAAACCTCCTAATCTGTAGTCAATGAATGATAAATATGAGGTCGAGGTGAAAAGCAGGGTAACTTGGTAGCAAGTAATCCTATGCATTTTATTTATGCATTTGAAACACTACTCTGAGAATGAGATTGTAGGCATTTCTTGTTGTTTAGTTGCTAAGTCACATCCAACTCTTTTGCGACCCCAAGGACTGTAGCCCGCTAGGCTCTTCTGTCTGCAGGATTTTCCAGGCAAGAATACTGGAGTAGTTTGCCATTTCCTTCTTGAAGGGAATATTCCCAACACAGGGATCAAACATGTGTCTCCTGCACTGGCAGGCAGACTGGATTCTTTACCACTGAGCCACCAGGGAAGCCCACTGTACACATTATCAGACTGCTAAAGAGCCCACTGCAAAAGAGAAGACAGAGACTGAAACACAGTGTTAGGAACCCCTGTACATGACAGCAACTGATTCGCAGCACCGCTGTGTAAGTAGTTCAATATCCTATAACTTGTTAGCAGAAAACTGAAAGATTCAAGTCTCCTATTTTACATTATCACAAAAGGCAAGTGAACCTTAAAAAGTTTAAATAAACTACATGACTGCCTTTCAGTCTGAGTCTTATCTACCTTGTACTAAATGAAAGACAAACCAAGCTGGTAGCAATACTTTAATATCATTCACTGCTAAATATGCTAAAATAAAAGATCTCTTTGAGATCAGCCAGTCTCATTGTTTCCCAAAGAAGAAAACAATGACACTCTTCAAAAGCCCATTTCTTAAGTGAATCTTTCATAACAGAATCTTAATATGGCTTCTCATTTCCATCAACTACAACATTCAAAGCAGCAGCTAAACTTCATACAGATTCTACAACTTTATTTTAGCTTTGACCATACTGATCATGAATTTTCTTCTTTAAGAAAGGAAATTACAAGCTCAAGATAAAAATAATTTTTACAGGGATGTCCTTGATGATCCAGCAGTTAAGAATCTGCCTTGCAATGCAGAGTATACAGGTTTAGTCAGACTGGTTCAAAACTGCGAAAGAAGTACAATAAGGTTGAATACTGTCATCCAGCTTATTGAACTTACATGCAGAGTATATCATGTGAAAAGTTGGGCTGGATGAAGCTCAAACTGGAATCATGACTGCCAAGAAAAATATCAATAACCTCAGATATGCAAATAACACCACCCTAACGGCAGAAAGCAAAGAGGAACTAAAGGGCCTCTTGATGAGAGTAAAAAAGAAGAATGAAAAAGCTGGCTTAAAACTCAACATTTAAACAACTAAGATCATGGCATCCAGTTCCATCAATTCACAGCAAATAGATGGGGAAAAATGGAAACAGTGACAGACTTTATTTTCTTGGGCTCCAAAATCACCACAGCCACAAAAGTAAAAGACGCTTGCTCCTTGGAAGAAAAGCTATGATGAAGCCAGAGAGCATATTAAAAAAGAGAGAGACATTATGTTGCTGACAAAGATCTATCTAGTCAAAACTACGGTTCTTCCGTCAGTCATGAATGGATGTGAGTGCTGGACCATAAAAAACGCTGAGGGCCAAAGAACTGATGCTTCGAACTGTGGTGCTGGAGAAGACTCTTGAGAGTCCCATGGACAGCAAAGAGATCCAACCAGTCAATCCTAAAGGAAATCAACCCTGAATATTCACTGGAAGGACTGATGCTGAAGTTGAACCTATTAATACTCTGGCCACCTGATACAAACAGCCAACTCATTGGAAAAGACCCTGATGCCAGGAAAGATTGAGGACATGAGGAGAAGGGGACGACGGAGGATCACACAGTTGGATGGCATCATCAACTCAATGAACATGAGTTGGAGCTCAGGGAGATAGTGAAGGAGAGGGAGGCCTGGTGTGCTGCAGTCCATGGGACAGCAAAAGTTGGACAAACTGAGTGACTGAACAACAATAAAACAGTTGTTTTAACCTAATTTTCTTAACAAAGCAAAAACTTCTGTAATGATAAGCTGTAAATGACAAATTACATAATCTATGTGCATGTAGGAGTAATTCCTTAAACACCTGGTTGAAATTCTAGACTCTCTAAATGATCATTAAACAGTTTCCATGTGATTTCTTTCATGATAACTCAATTTTATTAATAAAATGTTATATATTAAATGTGATTCGGCCACAATTTACTTCATAATGTAGTATATACTCTCTACATACTGACATTTACTGGAAAAGAAAAAAAAAAAAATTATAGCAGTAACAACTCCAAGAAGCATGAGGAAGAAAGCCAAGCATTTAAAGGAAGCATTTAATAAGAAAATTACATGGTTTCTCTCCTTCAGAATAATAAAAGAGGATCAGTTCTTTGACCTTTAAGCATCAAAAGAACTTGTAAACTCAGCCTGATAAAACACGCAACCTTTCAGTAAGCTAACAAACTTGAAGAGTGAAATAAATATGGCAGTAATCTCCTATTCCTGGAATAAAGATTCCCATCACTAACAATGTAAACACCAATTTGGAAGAATTATAGTACCCTGTAACAAATTCCTATTTCACAAAGTGTGTATAATAATGGAATTCTACTTCCTTCACCACTCTGGCCTTTAAAAATGTCCACATGATTACCTCTCAATAAAGCTAAGGAAAAAATCCAAACACAGGTTTCAATATTCATATATAACCCATTCTGTGTTCCTCTGTATTTCTATCCCACTATTTAAAAATGCATATTTGTGTCAATATTAGCAATGAGAAGTCAAAAACATGTAATTAGCAAGTATAATCTTCAGGTTTTGAATGGACTGGGTTTCCCAGTACCTGGAGTCTTCCTAGAACTTTTATTGATTCCTTTTTTTCTAATTTGGTTGTAATTAAAGCTTTTAAATACATTCATGCTTATTTCATGACCTGGTATATGATGTATTATGAATACTCCACGTGAACTGGAAAAGAATACTCTGCAGTTGTTGGATATATTGCTCTAAAGTATTAATTAGGCTTAGGTGGTTGATAGTAATATCCAGGTTCTCAACATCTTCATATGTCTATTGATTTTTTAAAATCAACTTGATCCATCGTTTGCTGACAAAGGAGAGCTAACTGGCCCTAACATGATTTGGAGCTCTTCTCCTGCTCTTTCTTCCAGAGGTCTCGACTCCTTCTGAGGGCCATAATTGCCCTGGTGATGGTTTAGTCTCGAAGTCGTGTCTGGCTCTTGCGACCCCATGGACTGTAGCCCACCAGGTTCTTCTGCTCAAGGGATTTCCCAGGCAAGTGTTCATGGGATTTTGCAGGCAAGCATACAGGAGTGGATTTCCATTTCCTTCTCCAGGGCACTTTCTCGATCCAGGGATCAAACTCGCATCTCCAGCACTGCAGGCAGATTTTCTACTGACTGAGCCACAAGGGAAGCCTTAGTCCAACTCTCCTCCTCAGACCAGAAAGACTGCATACTTTCCATGAGAGTATGTAAGGCTGACCCATCCTTAGGACAGACGGACCCCCACTGTCCTCCACAGACTCCCCACAGACTTCCACTCTGTAAGTCTGGCCCATCCTTAGGACAGAGGGACCGCAACAGAAAATTCACCCTGTGCCAGCCAGTCCTTTCTTGCAAGTTTTGACTTCCCTCTAAAGTCTGTTTACTTTTGCTTTCTGGAGTCCTGTAAATTTGTTTTGCCCAAAACTTATGATTCTTAATTGCAGGAGGGTCAGTCTATTAGGCACTTACTATATTCACATCACAGAAGCCTCTAGGCAGACTTAAATTTGTTTTCAATGTTACTTAGTGTTTGTGTGTTTGTGTGTGTGCACGCGCACATGCAAGGACATGCATGGGTGTATTTCTGTCCGAAACCTAATAATACTCGGTATACCCCAAGGTCTCAGGAAGGCCAAATTCCATGACTCAATAACTTTGGCATCACAGTATATATAGCAAGAGTTGGATCATTAATAGTACTGATTAGATATGCATTTAATCAAGACAATTCTGATGGGCTATGTTAGAGGCTGGATTTGAGAAAGGAGATCAGTTAGGGGACTAAAGTAAGTCAGAAGGAAAGAATAAGGGAAGGTGGTAGGCCAAAAGAGAATGAGGACTGAGTCAAAGATATTAGAAATATATAGGTAATTTAGTCAATTCCCCAGAAATCAAAAGGAATGTCAGAGTAGAATTCACAAACATTTTGCCCCCACAATATTATGCCATTAACACTTCTTTTCATGTTTCTTACATCCACTATCACCTCAGTCTACCTAGAAATGGGAAATTATTGTTCCTGTGAAAACTCTTCCATACCATATTAAAAGTGGGCCTTACTATTCAATCACCACACTCTGGCCCACTGAGCCCCAACTGAATATATCATTCTTTTCAATACAGAGATCTAGGCTGCCACCACCAACTAATCAGTTAGCATACAACAGGAAACCTACTTGCTAACCTTGATTTATATGATCAGACTGATCTACTGAAAATGGTTTATATTTAATCAGACTAAACAAACACTGGGGACAGTTTCAATCCCTGGGTTGGGAAGATCCCCTGGAGAAGGAAATGGCAACCCACTCCAGTACTCTTGCCTGGGAAATCCCGTGGACAGAGGAGCCTGGTGGGTTATAGTCCATGGGTCACAAAAGAGGTGGACACAGCTTAGTGACTAGAACACAACAACAGACTAAACAAAAATATATGTTAAATAAATAAATATTTATACTTCCAAGAGCAAATTCATATACTGAGTCTCTTAATATAGCACAACCTACCTATCCAAATTTAGCTATGGTTCCCTTCCCTATACCTTCACAGCTCCATCCAGTCCCCTTTCACAACACGATATGTATATTTCTATCTGCAAGTCTTTGTTTATGCTATCACCTTGCTAAAAAACCTTATAATCACAATTTTAGCTAAATTCCTTTTTTCAAAGCTCAATTCAAGTCTCATTCTCACAAGGCATTCTCTCACTATCTCCCTCCAAAACATTTTTATAACATATCTAAGCTAACAGGTACTGTTAAGCATCTTTTAATATTTATGCTCTATATACTCAACCAAACTACAAACATGAGAAAAAGCAACTTATTGGTCATCAAGCAAACGCAAACCAAATCCACAATGAGATATCTTTTCACATCCAGAAGGATGTCTACAATCAAAAAGATACATGATAACAAGTGATAATGGAGATATGGGAGGACTGAAGCTCTCTCACACTGCTAGTGAGTGGTACAGTCACTCTGGAAAACTTGCAAAAAGCTAAACATTCTTACCATAGACCTAGCAATGGCAATCCTCAGTATTTAACCAACAGAAATGAATACTTAGGTTCACACAAAAATTTGTACACGAATGTTCATAACAGCATCATTCATCACTGCCAAAAGATGGACACTGATTAATGGATAAACAAAACGTGGTGTATCTATACAGTGGAATATTATTCAGCCACAAAAAGAAATGAAGTACTGATACACGCAACAATATGAATGAAGCTTAAAAACATTATCCTAAGTTAAAGAAGCTAGTCACGAACCACATATATGATTCCATTTATGTGAAATATCCAAAATAAGCAAACCTGTAGAGACAGAAAATATTTTACTGGTTGCCTATGACTGAGGAAAAATGGGGGCTTGAGGAGTAACAGCTAAAGGGTGTGGGATTTCCTTTCAGAGGTAATGAAGCGTTCTATAATTGTGGTGACGGGTGGACAACTTTGAAAACATATTAAAGCTTTTGAGTTGTACAATTTAAACAGATGAATTTTATAATACATGAATTATATCTCAATAAAGTTGTTATCAAGAGAGGACTGGGGAGACATGCTGAAAGTCTTCTACTGAGAAGAGAATAACACAATGCACTAATTTCCAACATATCTAACCATATTTCAGGTCTTCAAGGTCTAGAAGAGTTCACTATCTGAATTATTTTCTTCTTGCTGATAAAATCACAATTATAAATGCTAATTGTATAATAATTAAGGCTATTCAGAGAATTACTCAGACAACTGTAAAAAGGAAGACTAACTTTTAGAAGTCATATTTTAAGATGGATCTGTATCAGCTTTCCTTAACTTGATAATCATGATCAGGTTTATATTTGCTGCAGTAGTAGTCTTTGTAGTGAACTTGAATAATACAAAAACATATGATCAGAATCACCTTTTACCTGCTTCATAGTTCCTCACACTTCCTGTAAAGCTCTTCTACTCTTCCAAAACCAACTGACCCAAACTACTGCCCCCAACCCTGCTCATACCCTTTCCCTCTTTCTCCATCTATTAGATCCAACATAGCCTTTAGTACTAGTCAAGCACCAACTATTCTAGAAAGATCTCTAAGACTCTAGCCCCAATTCAAATTATTTTATTACTATAGGTAAATATTTTACCTTATCTTCTTTTTAGCTATCTTATACTGTTTTTTCACCTAACATTTCCACATAAATGTCCTATTTCAACTATACAACTTTCCTAAGAGTGGACAAGTCTAATTTTTTCAAATTTGGTACAGTAACATGTCCACATTAAGTGAGTAAAACAAATACTTGATTAACTGCGATCCAAAAGTCTACAAATAATAAATGCTGGAGAGGGTGTGGAGAAAAGGGAACCCTCTTACACTGTTGGTGGAAATGCAAACTAGTACAGCCACTATGGAGAACAGTGTGGAGATGCCTTAAAAAACTGGAAATAGAACTGCCTTATGATCCAGCAATCCCACTGCTGGGCATACACACTGAGGAAACCAGAAGGGAAAGAGACACGTGTACCCCAATCTTCATCGCAGCACTGTTTATAATAGGCAGGACATGGAAGCAACCTAGATGTCCATCAGCAGATGAATGGATAAGAAAGCAGTGGTACATATACACAATGGAGTATTACTCAGCCATTAAAAAGAAAACATCTGAATCAGTTCTAATGAGGTGGATGAAACTGGAGCCTATTATACAGAGTGAAGTAAGCCAGAAGGAAAAACACCAATACAGTATACTAACGCATATATATGGAATTTAGAAAGATGGTAACAATAACCCTGTGTATGAGACAGCAAAAGAGACACTGATGTATAGAACAGTCTTATGGACTCTGTGGGAGAGGGAGAGGTTGGGAGGATTTGGGAGAATGGCATTGAAACATGTAAAATATCATGTATGAAACGAGATGCCAGTCCAGGTTCGATGCACGATACTGGATGCTTGGGACTAGTGCACTGGGATGACCCAGAGGGATGGTATGGGGAGGGAGGAGGGTTCAGGATGGGGAGCACACGTATACCTGTGGCGCATTCATTTTGATATTTGGCAAAACTAATACAATTATGTAAAGTTTAAAAATAAAATTAAAAAAAAAAAAAAACTACAGTAGGGGAAAATGTGACAGAAGATATTTAAGGCCAACTGACAAAACAATCCCAAATGCTGGGCTAACCCACTATCCCTAAAGGTTCAGTATTTGTATTCTTTCAATAGATTTCTGGATCCTGGAACTATGAATTATTTCAGTGAAAGTAGAAATAAATAAGTCCCAAAGTGGCTGTGGGTGTTTTTACAGAGACCTCAACAGAATAAGAAAGAAGCTGGTGTTCTCAGTAGTCCAGCAGGGTCTTTTGACCTGAGAAAATCTCAGACAAAAATAACCTCATTAAATAATCATCAGTTTCCACCTGCTAAGGCTTTACATTTCACACAATGTATGCAACTCAATACACACAGACACTCTTAGAAAAATGCTTCCCCAACTGCAATGAAACTACTCTTTCCCTAAACTTATGATCTGAGAAGTTCCTAGAAAACCACATAAAACCATTCAAAATGATATTAATGAGGACATAATTAAGTATAAATGAATTGTAGATCTGAATTTGAAAAAGCTTATGAATCATTATTCCCCTTTATACTACTAAATACACTTTTTGCAAGAACTTATAAATCCAACACAGATGTGAATGCACAGACCTTCCAAAACAATTCTGTCATTTCTGGTTTAAAATAATTTATCATGTTACTCATCTCTCAAGAGACAGTGCAAGTACTGCCTAGCAGTTCTTAGATTGCTTCTCCAAGATTCTGAAGTGTGGGGACACCAGGACTCAAAGGGGGCCGCACATGGAGGAGCACCTGGGCCAGCACTAAGAACAGGAAGCCGCCTCCATTTGCCTACTAAGGTTAAGTCTTGGCTGAAGAAGAAGTACACACCTGGGAAAGTCTCCCGGGCTGCTAGAAACAGAGATCCAAACACACATTCTACTCAAAACTATAACCCCATCTAGACCTAAAACTAGCCACTGATGGACAGCATTAGGATCGAACTAAACTCTACAAGTAAATTCACCATAAAATAAAATTACTGCTGATTCAATATAAGAGGAGAAGGAAATGGCAACCCACTCCAATATTCTTGCCTGGAAAATCCCATGGATGGAGGAGCCTGGTGGGCTACAGTCCATGGGGTTGCAAAGAGTCAGACACGACTGAGCAACTGACACAACATAGGTTGTTAGCTTTGCTAAAGAGTTTTCTCAACCATCTTTAGAAAAAGGTGAATAGCCAAAATATCAATTAAATTTTTATTTTTACTGAAAACACAGAAGACCAGAAGAAAACAGGTCCTAGACATCAAAATAATCATTATGCCGAGAAAAGGATAATGGATGAATTAAGTAAGGCTTAGGAAAGATTTCACAGAAGCTATTTATTCTGTATCTAA
Source organism: Bos javanicus (assembly GCF_032452875.1). Classification (NCBI taxonomy): domain Eukaryota; kingdom Metazoa; phylum Chordata; class Mammalia; order Artiodactyla; family Bovidae; genus Bos; species Bos javanicus. The sequence goes on along the minus strand of NC_083882.1, from coordinate 18,462,599 downwards.
CCCAGCTTTTCTAATCCAACACAAGAGTAGGATTAAGATTAACCCATTCAGGCAACAAATATGTGACCCACTCTCAGTACACTTTTTATCAAATGGTACCATCTCAAATTGGGATAAGGAATCTGATTAAACAGACAAAACATCAACTAGATTTGAATTAGAGTCTCTACTCCTTTACTTATTCCTTAATCCCATTCAACAAACAGCTACCAGAAACCTATTATAATGACAGGCAACCCTGACAGATACAAAGACACAAAAATGGATAATGTATATTCCCTACCTCGGTAACGGTACATCATCTGGTGGGGAAAACAGCAGCAAGACAGTGCCGTGTGCTCAGGGATATGAGAGCATGAGGACAGGCTGCTCAGGACACATATTTGGAGCAGTGAACTTGATTTCAGCAAACATTACCTACCCACTATTTTCAGTTCAGTTCAGTTCAGTTCAGTCGCTCAGTCGTGTCCGGCTCTTTGCGACTCCATGAATCACAGCACGCCAGGCCTCCCTGTCCATCACCAACTCCCAGAGTTCACTCAAACTCACGTCCATCGAGTCAGTGATGCCATCCAGCCATCTCATCCTCTGTCGTCCCCTTCTCCTCTTGCCCCCAATCCCTCCCAGCATCAGGGTCTTTTCCAATGAGTCAGCTCTTCACATGAGGTGGCCAAAGTACTGGAGTTTCAGCTTTAGCATCATTCCTTCCAATAAACACCCACTATTTTAGGCCTTATCAAATAAAAGCAACAGCTCTCACACAGAGGAATCTGTGTCTCCTTCATGTTGATCACTTTAACTAGTTTTTCTACATTCTGATTTGTGAGAAACACACCAGAACAGAACCAGAAGGACACAGTTCTGACTCTGCTACAACCAAGTATTAAGAGACAATCATCCATGGGTCTCTTATGTTTCTGCACATCTTAAATGAGTTACTCTTCCAGGTTATCTGTTCAAGGATGCCAACATTAACATACAGCTATAGAAGACAGAGATACTACCTCTCTTGAGGGGAGGGGGCAGTGAACAGATTTGCTCCTGACCAGTACTCTTGCCTGGACAATCCCATGGACAGAGGAGCCTGGTAGGCTAAGAGTCGGACACAACTGAGCAACTTCACTTTCACTTTCACTTTTCACTTTCATGCACTGGAGAAGGAAATGGCAACCCACTCCAGTGATCTTGCCTGGAGAATCCCAGGGACGGGGAGCCTGGTGGGCTGCCGTCTATGGGGTCGCACAGAGTCAGACACGACTGAAGTGACTTAGCAGCAGGTTAATAAACATAAAGTCTCTCTTTGGATAAAAGCTGGGCAGATTTCCTAACAAGCCTGCGGGTTTCCTAGCTCTGACACATATCTACTCTGTGGACAGCTCCAACCGGGGGACACCTCCACATGGCCCCTGTGGAACCTTAAAGGCAAGAGAACCAATGCAAACTTGAAGTACAGGCAGCTTGCTGTGCCATGAGTTACCCAGCAACATATATCAAAATGTGGCAGGCTAACTCATGGCAAGTAGAGTAGAATCTCAGACTTCATGGATCTTGAAACCTAGAAACAATTTTTTCTCTTTTCAAAATATAGATGAATACGAAAAGCCAAAGTAGTCTGTAATTTCTATCACAGAACAGCACTAGTTAATGGAAGGTGGGAAAAGGAAAAGAGGAAGGAAGGCCCAGTATACCAGATCTAATCCTGTAACTATAAATCCATTATAAATCTGCCAGACAGGCCGGAAACAAGATAGACAGGCAGGCTCCAGGACACTGATGGAATATTCTTGGGCAATAAAATATCAGTGCTCCCTCCTTGATGTGGAAGGCAAGTTAGAAATAGATTATTATCTTTAAAAATACTCACTGCACAGCACTACTTTGTTCAAGTTATTAAATAAAAAGGTTTAACAGCTATTAACCCATGTATTACTAAGTATGCTTGAAATTGAGTCAACCTAAAAACCTTTAATGAAAAATAGTAAGTAGAAAATAAGATTCACTAAAAGATCGCTTTTCAGATTTCTTTAAAAAAAAATTAAGTCTGAGAAGATATGGGTAAGGAGTAGAAACAAAGACCCTAATAAAAAGTTACCTATTGTTTGATTTGTAAAGTTCTACTTTATGGAATGCCAAAAGATAGGAAAAATAGTCCAGATAGATCAAAAGATGCAAAACAAACAAACAAACAAAAAAACCCAATCCACAAGAGAGAATGTTATTCAGCAAATTCTTATTAAGTGTTTTTGGACTATGCAACCATCTCCTACATCAAACATTGTCCAATCAGTACATCTTCCAAAATTAGGTATCACAGCAAGGAAGAAAGCATTCCTCTGCTCTGTTGCTTCCCATGACAAAAACTAGCAGATATGAAAATGTGTGCAGGTGGAAGAATTATTCTAACCTGTGATCATACACAAAAAAATAATAGTGAATATGCCATTTTAATTTAGAAAACAAACTAAGGTAGGAATTATTACTAGGAGGCAGGCTCTCTAGTGATTGCCACTGAGAAGTTAATTGATTTGCTTATTCCACCAATATGAGGGATGGGGAGGGAACAGATCAACAGTAAGAAAATTTTATCGAGAGATTATCCCTGAAAATACGAGCCCCATCCTTTATGTGCTTTCAGAAAAGTTGCAATATGTGATTTCTATCATGTTTGCCTAATGCTTGGGATTTTCTTCATATATTCCAGGGATATTTACAGTACCCAGTATACTAAGGCACTTGTTTCTGGAGCTTAAAATTAATGCACTGTAAGAATCAACACTGTATTGGCTTTATTAGAACTGTAACAAAATATCACTCTGTTTTCAATCATTTACTATGCCAAATAAAAACCAGCAGATTCTCTGCCCAACAGTATATCAGGACCGTCTGCCACCTCTAGTCTTAACAGCCAGCAGGCAAGCTAAAAGAAGAAAAGAAAGGAAAACAAACCAAAAACAGCAACAGTGTTCTTGGGGAGAAAATGTCCAGAGATTAACATGGTCTGCTTCTTGCTTAATAGAAATATACCTTTTATTCCATAGCAAAACACTCCCAGTTTGAAAAATAATAAAATTTTAAAATTCAGTTTATTAAAAATTCATCATAGGTGTTTCTAATTATGTCTTGTTTAGGAAGAGCTACATCATTGTTTTCTTTTGATACCAAGTATGAAACTGCATCAGTGAATGCCAAGGAGAGGCTCATTGAAAGAAAATGACCTGACACTAGAAACAAGCGTTCAGTGTCCATCATATAAACCATGTTGCAGAGAATGCAGTTACAAGCAAGAAGTATTATTATCTGCTCTCAAGAAGACTCATCTTCCTACATATTCCGCAGTATAGTCAATGTTTCACCAAAAGCCCATTTACCAATCATTTCTTCCTCTTAATCTCTCCTTGTTTAAAGTGCTGAACAAGGAACCAATACCAACAAGGGCCAAGGAACCCACATATCCCAACTGTAGTTAGTGGTATTCCTTACAGGGCCAAATCCTATTCATCAAAAATAACCAAAAGCCATAGGAGGGTTAAAGAGAAAATACATAATTTTCTAAATGACAAACATTATTCATTACATACACACACCCCACAACACTGTATTCTACTATGGCCATACAAACAGAAGAGATGGGGAGGGAAAAAAAAGAATACAGAAGGAGGCTTTATGACCAAATAATAAAAGAGAAAAATATGCACTTAACCCAGAGAGAAAAACAGAAGGCAGCAAAAAAGGTAAAAAAGAAAAAAACTAAGAAAACAAAGAGAGGCTCATGTCATTTTTTAAAATAATTTTAATAATTTTCTTTAATAAAAAAATATATATTTTATAATATTATTGGTCTATGATAAGTTGGAGATTAAAATGCTAGCCCTTCAGCAAACGTAACTTGAGAAGCAAATTTTAAATCATAAAATCACTATACTAATCTTATTTCATGAGTAAATAGTTTATACTTAGACTTTACTATGACTGAAAAATAGGCCTTTCTTAATATACAAGCATCCCTGTTCCCACTGAACTTCACTACAGTGCCACTGCTCTGACCAATTTACTTGCTGGTGCCTACTCCCAAGAGGGTCTGAATTCTCTTTCCATTCCCCCTACCAAGCCTAGCTTTCAAGTGCAATTAAACACCCAGCCATTCACAACACATGCTCAGAGCATCAGTAAAACTGGAGTATTTTAAGAAAAAATGTTTTTGAAATAACATATTTCAACAAAAGCAATAAAGTAATCATCATGGAAAAATATCACTTCAGGATTTTTACCGTTTTAAAATGCACTATCCTTTTTGTTTCAAATTACATATGACTAGAGGAAACACCATAATCTTCAGTGCTTAAAACATCTAAATGTCTTAAACCAGCAATGGTAGACGAATGCCTTACACACTCTCAGGGAGGTGCCTCTAACTATCCTGCTACTTGAAACACTACACCCCATCCCCTGAACACTGTTTCCCCCTTACCTTGCCTCATTTTTCCCACAGCAAATGTTTATATTTTTTGTCCATCTCCCCTTACTAGAAGGTAAGTTCCATGAGGAGAAGGAATGTGATCTTTCAACACCAGGCAAAAAGCAAGTGTGCAATAAATATCTGCTGAAGGAGAGAATTTTTTTTTTAATTTCATTAATCCTTCATTTTATCTAAAATAGAAACTTTCATGATAGGAAAAAAGCTTCACATGGAAGAAAAGGTGATTTAACTCTGCCCATCACCACCAGATGGCACTAGCTTAAACTGCTGCCTTGGACTCAGACATAGCACGGATTTTTGAAGCTGCATTTCAAAAGTACACACCAAAAAGAACAAAGTCAAAAGTGAAATACATTTAGACAAATTTAAGAAACTTGAACAGTTAAATCCAGAGTCACCATAAAGACAGTCTTTCCATTAAAAAGCTTTAGGTAAATATACACATACTGACGGTTTACACTCAACAACAAAGGATCTCAAAAAGGGCATGTTGGAACTAACCTGTTTATAAGCAGAAAACCTGGCATAGTAGTCTAAATTCTCTATAGTTAATATTTGTTATATGGATGCAAGTACTTGTCAATGACTTTGGAAAGATCCTTATTTCTAATTATCCTAACAGTCAAGTTCAAGGTGAACTTCTATGACCTTCAATAGCAGCCTGTCCTATTTCAAACTTGTTTCCTTATCTCTATTTTATGTTAAAATGAAGATAAGAATATCCTGATAAATGCAGTTACTGAAATTTAGGCTATAAAAGTAGGTCATTAGAAAATCCAGTATAAGTCAGCAGTTCCTTTAAACACTGAATATGTATAAAACTAGGAAATGAAAAGAAACAAGATGAAATACTTTTGATATAATAATAATGCAGCATATGAAAGAATAAACATCAATCCAAAAACTTTTAGCTTTCATTTAGAATTTACATCCTGAGGAAACCATTTGCAAATAAAAAAAATCAAATAGAGAAGAAAAGATACACACACATATCCACACACCAACTCGGTATGTACATTTAAACTTCAAGTCACACAATAACTATTCCTTTTGAATTGAAATGAAGCTCTTAAGAATTAAGCACAGAATGCAAAAAAGGGGGGGGCACTGTAAAAAAACAAAAGAACATCATATATACCAACTCTGAACTGCTCAACATTTAAGACTGTGTTTCCACTTCATGGTATCAAAAATTGAGAAAAAGTTTCCTGACTCAGGTTTTATTAATATTTTGAAAAGTTTTCCCTTCTGTTTAATTCAACAGCAATATATAAGATAGTTGCATACAAAGGGTATGAAAATCTCAGGAATCACCAAGAAATGGAAATTAAGACAGTCATTTAGGTATATTACTAACAGCCAAGAAGAAAAGTACTAGCAAAACAGGTAACTGGAATCCAGAGGCCAGTGGAGTAAATAAGTAAAGAAAGACTTCCAAGGAAGAAGATCAGCAATGAATCTTGAAAGATAAAATGTGAAAGCATGGACTGGAGACATTATCAGAAGAAGGAATCCCTTCAGTGCAAGTGGAAACGCACTCTGGGAAGAACGGGCTGGCTGGTAGGTTAACAGCGTAGGGCTAGCTTACAGAGCCCAAATGACAAAGATGAACTGAAGGCCAACCACTTGAAAAAACATAGACTTGAGAGAGGTTCACGGGAAGATGATTCAGAAGAACAATATTTGGGACCAATTATGAAGCTTATCCTACAAGCCAAGTCTGACTACTAAACTAAAGGACACCTGCTAAAATGTAGAAATGACAGGAATCAAAAAAAGCACAATCCAAAGAATCAGATGGGCCCGGGCACAGCAGATTCCACTTTTGCCACTTTACTAACTGTGAAACTTTAGGCAAGCAATCAAACTTTTCAAAGCCTGTTTCTTAACCCACAAAATGGGGGTAATACTGTACAAGGTTGTGGTAAGAGTTTAAGCAATGAGCAGAGATATTCAAAGGCATAGCAGATTACAGAAAACCAAGAAATGTTCACTACTTCCTGATCTTCTACAAAAACATAGCATAGTTATCTGCAAGAAATTTCTGGAAATAAGTTAACATGGTTCATCCCCATTTTTAAATCAAATAATTACAGGGATTAAAAAAAAAAAAAAAAAACAGCTAAATCAGCACTCTGCTAAAGCAGCATGCCCAATCATTCCTCAAACAAGGGCATTACTTTCTCGAAAGTCCATTTTTTAAAAATTTTATCAGAGTATAGCTGATTAAAAACATTGTACTAAGTTTCCACTGTATCAGGGAAGCCCTATATACATATGAACGTGAAAGTCACTCAGTTGTGTCCAACTCAGGGTGATCTCACAGTCTATATGGTCCATGGAATTCTATAGGCCAGTATACGAGAGTGGGTAGCTAGCTGTTCCCTTCTCCAGGGGATCTTCCTAACCCAGGGATTGAATCAAGGTCTCCCGCACTGCAGGAGGATCCTTTACCAGCTGAGCCACCAGAGAAGCACAAAGAATGAATGATCTGCCCCCTCTGAGGTTCTAATTGAGGACCTTCAGATTATGAGACTGACACGCTGCCTACTGCACTAAGAGGGCAGACACATATACATATATTCACTGTTTTAAAGATTATTTTCCCATATAGGTCATTACAGAGCATTGAGTTCCCAATGCAATTCAGTAGGTCCTTTATTGCATGCTAAGTCACTTCATTTGTGTCCAACTCTTCATGATCCTAAAGACTGTAGCCTGCCAGGCTCCTCTGTCCATAGGATTCTCCAGGCAAGAATACTGGACTGGGTGCAAGACCCTCCTTCAAAGGATCTTCTGGACCCAGGGATCAAACCCACATCTCTTGAGTCTCCTGCATTGGCAGGTAGGTTCTTTGCCACTAATGCCACCTGGAAAGTCCACGTCCTCATTAGTTATCTATTTTATACATGAAAGTGAAAGTGAAAGTCACTCAGTCGTGTCCAATACTTTGTGACCCCATGGACTAAACAGTCCATGGAATTCTCCAGACCAGAATACTGGAGTGGAGTCTATCCCTTCTCCAGGGGACCGTCCGAACCTAGGAATCAAACCAGGGTCTCCTGCAGTGCAGACAGATTCTTTACCAGCTAAGCTAACCAGGGAAGCCCATTTTATGCATAGCAATGTGTATATGTTAATCCCTGTCTCTTGACTTATCCCTTCCCCTGCCTTCCCCCATGGTAACCCCATAAGGTTGTTTTCTACATCTGTGACTCTATTTCCATTTTGTAAATAAGTTCATTTGTAACACTTTTTTTAGATTCCACATATAAGCAATATCATATGACATTTGTCTTTCCCTGCCTGACTTCCTTCATTCAGTATGACAATCTCTAGGTTCATCCATGATGCTGCAAATGGCATTATTTCATTATTTTGTATGAATAATACTCCATTGTATATATGTACCACATCTTCTTTATCATTCCTTTGTCAACAGTCCATTTAAAAATGTCCATTTTTAAATCAACAGTCTTAAAACATATAAACAATATCCATAACCTAATACCTTCTATATAGTATTTTTTGAGAGGTATACTGTACAGTATTAATATCCACAAGAACATGCCAGTTAACTGGACAGAGAATTCCACCCAGAAAAATATTCATATAATAATGAATTTCATTTAATGACTCCACATGATGTATCTACTCTCAACATCATTTTTAGTTTTATTTATAACCAAATGATTCATTTCTAAAGGGCACTGTACTTGCCTAGTTAACAGTCTAAATATACTAAATTATAAACTCCTTAAATACCTGGCTAAAACATCAGCTGGACCTGTGGTATCAGAATACGGCTTAGTACCGTCCAGATCAACGCAGGACACTGAAAATATGAAAACTGGTCTATCAACTATGCTAAAATCAAAAAAGTAGTCTTATTTTCTGATACTACTACACCTAGAATAAATAAAATACATCACTTTTTCTTTCTATAATGCATCCTGATTCAAAAAAAGCTTTCAGTACTACCTCAGACACTGCCTAGCCACTGCACTAGCAAACCTCTATCAACTCTTTACTTCTATCTTCCTATTTTATTTCATCAAGTGGAAATAACAGCTAACTTTAACTATACTCCTTCTACATACACAAACTGTTCTGGTTACTTTCTATCTCTAGGCATCTCAATAACTATGACAGGGAGTAATTTTACAGAGATGGACACTAAGCCTCAGTACTGAAACTGAACATAATATCAGAAATAGCTCCCCACATTAAACACACTTTCTTGCGACCATGGGCTCATTCTGTACTCTCTACTTAGAATGTTCTTTTTCCCCTTCCTATTAATTCATATCCATTCTTTTTCTATTTTTTAATTGAAGGATAATTGCTTTACAGAATTTTGGTGTTTCCTGTCAAACCTCAATATGAATCAGCCATAGGTATACATATGTCCTCTCCCTCTTGAATCTCCTTCCCATTTCCCTCCCCATCCCACCCCTCTAGGTTGATACACAGCCCCTGTTTGAGTTCGCTGAGACTTACAGCAAATTCCCATCGGCTATCTATTTTACATATGGTAATGTAGGTTTCCATGTTACTCTTTGCATACATCTCACCCTCCCCTCCCCTCTCCCCATGTGCATAGTTTGTTCTCTGTTTCTCCATGGCTGCCCTGCAAATAAATTCTGCGGTACCATCTTTCTAGATTCCATATATATGTGTTAGTATACAATATTTTTCTCTTTCTGACTTACTTCACTTTGTATAATAGGCTCTAGCAATAGCAGAATATACGAAGCAGAAAAACAGATTAGTGAGCTGGAAGATAAAATGGTGGAAATAACTGCTGAAGAGCAGAATAAAGTAAAAAGAACAAAAAGAACTGAGGAAGAGACCTCTAGGACAATATATTAAACTCATATCCATTCTTTAAGGTTCAACTTCCCTCATGGTCTTCTCTACTGAAGTGCCAATGTTAACATTTTAAAATATTTGGTTTCAATAATCAATAAAGAAATCCAAAATTTTGTACTGAAATTTCAGTTTAATAATCTGTTAAAGTATAAGCCTCTGAAACTTACTAAGAACACAGCTCAGTTCCTGGCATCTCGTAGGCACACTTCCAGGAGGAGAGAACAAAAAAAGCAAGGAGGAAGAGAAAGGGGAAAGGAGTCGGGACAAGAGTCAGAAAAATCCCAGTTCCCATATGTTGGAATAAATCAAGACCCACTTGACTTCGCATGCTGTCTGGCTCTAGGTGAGTGATCACACCAACATGGTTATCTGGGTTATTAAGATCTTTTTTGTATAGTCATTCTGTGTATTCTTGCCACCTAAACTTAATTTCTTCTGCTTCTGATAGGTTCATACCATTTCTGTCCTTTATTGTGCCCATCTTTGCATGAAATGTTCCCTTGGTATCTCTAGTTTTCTTGAAGAGATCTCCAGTCTTTCCCATTTTATTGTTTTCCTCTATTTCTTTGCTTTGTTCACTTAAGAAGGCTTTCATGTCTCTACTTACTATTCTTTGGAACTCTGCATTCAGATGGGTATGTCATTCCTTTTCTCCTTTGCCTTTCACTTCTCTTCTTTTCTCAGCTATTTGTAAGGCCTCCTCAGACTGCCATTTTGCCTTCTTGCATTTATTTTTCTTGGGGATGGTTTTGATCACCACCTCCTGTACAATGTTACAAACCTCCATTCCATAGTTCTTCAGACACTCTGTCATCTAATCCCTTGAATCTATTTGTCACTTCCACTGTATAATCGTAAGGGATTTGATTTAGGTCATACCTGAATGATCTAGTGGTTTTCCCTACTTTCTTCAATTTCAATCTGAATTTGGCAATAAGGAGTTCATGATCTGAGCTACAGTCAGCTCCTGGTCTTGTTTTTGCTGACTGTATAGAGCTTATCCATATTCGACTGCAAAGAATATAATCAATTTGATCTTGGTATTGACTATCTGGTGATATCTATGTGTAGAGTTGTCTCTTATGTTGTTGGAAGAGGGTGTTTGCTATGACCAGTGCATTCTCTTGGCCAACAGAATAAATAACAACAATTCTATGTTCACCCTAATGTTGCATAAAATGCATCTGACAAACTTCACTATCCATTTCTAATAAAAACAACAAATCAGCCAGAAATAGAATGAACTTTCTCAATCTGTTAAAAGCATTTACAAAAAAAAATCTATGGCTAACATCAGATGTAATGGTAAAGGACTGAATGTTTTCCCTCCCTAAGCACAAGACAATGATGCCCATTCTCACTGTTATTCAACATGCAGTGTAATCAAATAAGAAAATGTAATAACAACATATGGATTGGAAAGGAAGAAATGAAACCATCTTTATTCACAAATACCATGACCAGCTACAGAGAAAATCCAAAAAATATCCAAAGAATCTCAAAAAACAGCCACAATAACTTAATAGGACAGTTTAGAATGACTGGTATACAAAAACTGTACTTCTACATTCTAGCAACAAAAAATGGAACCTGAAATTTTTAAAGTATCATTTATGATAGCATTGAAAACTACAAAATAGGAAGAGATGGATCTAACAAAATATGTTTTAAGATCCACATGCTTAAAATAATTTTAAAATGCTAAAAGACACTAAAGAGGGCCTAAATAAATGGAAAGATATGCTGTATTCATGAACCAGAAGAGTCAACACTGTTAAGATGTCAATTCTCCCCAAATAGATTTCAAGGTTCAATGTAATCTCAATGAAGATGCTATAAGACTTTTTGTAAAATCTTACTAGCTGATTCAAAAACGTATATGGAAATGCAACGGTCTAAAAAAATAGACAAACAGATTTTTAAAATATGAAGTTGGAAGACTAATACTGATCTGAGACTTACTATAAAGCTGTACTAACTGACAATGGCATTATTGCTGAAAGAACAGCTGTATAGAGCCGAAGCAAGTCAACATACAGACCTACACAGACATGGTCAACTAATTTTCAACACAGAGTCAAGGTAACTAGAATGGAAAAAGTGCAGCAACTTCAAACAGAGTTCTGGTTCAACTAGACAACTACACAGCAAGGAGGGGAGGCAGTTGGAACCTCGGCTCTTACCTCACACCAGATACAAAAATTAAATTGAAATGAATATTAGCCCTAAATTCAAGTGCTAAAACTATAAAACAGCCAAAAGAAAACATAAGTGAAAATTTAAATCAAACTTCAAAAATCAGATTATTGGTCAAGACATGAATACTGGAGTCAGAATACCTATATCCAAACTCCAATTTTCCAATAACTAATTATGAAACTCACTATTTTACTATCTCTATATCTCAGTTTTTTTCCTCTTTCTTGTACCTGATAGGATATCCACCTCACAGGGATTATACAAGGACCATATGAGATAATGCTTAGAAAATGCCTGATACATATTAAATACTCAATAAGCATGTTTGCTACTTTTTAAATTGCCATTTAGTTATTTAAAAAAACACCTATCCAAGTTTCATAGTTCAAAATTTAGTGTTCCCTATTGTGAGTCTTAGAAATGTATAAAGAACAAGAGTTCAGGTTTATTTTTCATTCAAATGCTGTCTAAAGAAATGATCAAGAATAAGGAATACAAAATTAAAGAAAAATAAGGGAAGGGCAGAGAAACATATTTACTGTGCACCTTCAAGTATCCCAGGAAACAGGCGCTTTACCTGGATTATCTTTTTTATTCCTCCTAGAAGGTGTCTAGTGAGAAACATGAAACTTTTAATAAACCTTCATAACTGGTCTTTAAATAGAAGTGCTGGCTTTCTATTTCAAATTATGGATTGGTGCCCAAAACGAAATCTCTCATTAAAAGTTTAGAGAGACTGAATTGTTGTAAGGGATATTTGTAATTATTTAACTCAGAAATAGTGTGTTAAGAATCACAATGAAGGATCCTCACATCATAAGCCACAGAACCCTATCATCTTACTTAATATTATAATCATGACTCTGGCTACTTTAAAAATATGCATCAGAAAGCCAATAAATGAGAAGATTACAGCTGTCAATCTCTTAAGAGTTCCCGAAGTTATGAAAAATGAGAATTCTTTGGCACCTATTCCATCTCTAAAGATGTAGACGGAGGGAGAGTTTACAGCAAATAAAGTCATTCTACAAATTTCTCCTGGTTATTTTCCCATACTTCCTCAAAGGCAAAAAGCAGCACATCATAAGAGCGGTAAGGAAATAAAAGCCCCCCGACCTCTGATCCTCCACTGGAGGTAAGCTTACCTGCAGTGTTTTGTTCTCTTTAAGATCCAACCCAAACACGTTGTGCCGCTTCACTTTAAATAAGTCAGCCTCGAGGCCATCGTCGTCCTCCTCATCGTCTCTGTCCAAGAACTGTACAGGGGCTTCCCGGTCCTTCTGGGACTCTTCACTGCTAGGGACAGACTCAAGTGGAGATCCTTCTGCTCTTCTCAGTTTCTCGTCCATTTCTTCTTCATCTTCTTTCTCTTCTTCCTCTTTATCACTAATGCCACTATCCGGTCTGTACCCTGTCCCTTCTGGTCTCTTCCCACCTTTCTGAAGAATAGACATTTTTTCACTGAAGTAGGCTCTAAATTCTTCCACTTCATCATTGGTCAGGGAGGGAGCCCTTGGCTCAGTTACTTTATTATCTTCACTCACTACCAGTTCCTTGCTGGGTTGCTTTTGCATTCTCTGAAGAAATCTTATCCGTGGTGCCACAGCAAGACCAAGAGACCTTAAATATAAGCAAAGGAAGAGTTATCTCAACACACTGATGGTTGTGTTTATGAATTTATAGTGAAATGGTTCCTCAGAGTTCAGATGTTTTAGAGTTTTTTTTAAAAGAAAATGTCCTTCTGAGATATAACTCCATCTTGACAAGTCAGGTGATCCAAAAGATACTGAATACTTGTCACAAAATATTGGAGATGTCTGTTTTTCATTAGGTGGTTAACATGATTAACAAAATAAAGAGCATAAGATGAGAAAAAAACAACTACTAGATCTATCTATTTCCAGTATAACTCTCTCAGCCTCAGCTTTCTCAAATATTAATACAAGATAAAAATATCTACCAGGCCTATCTCAGTTGTTGTAAATATCTGATGCACTAACTATATGAAAATACTTTGTAAAATATGTTTTTATTTATATAAAAATATAAATACTAAAGCTCAGGGGAGGCAGTGGGAGGGAGACTCAAGAGGGAGCAGATACATGTATACATACAGCTGATTCACACCATTGTACAGCAGAAACTAACTCAATAATGTAAAGCATTTATACTCCAATTAAAAATAAATAATATTAAAGCTGGAAAAGACATGGCCATGAAAGAACGCATGTTCTCTGCAAGGAATGAACTCAAGTATTATCATCCTCTCTTCTAAGACATTTAACATGGCATAATAACCTCTGTAAAAAAAGGATATTTAAACCCGAGATCAAAAAAAGAAAAAAAAAATCTTATTTTCTCCTTCTAAGATCAAGACTTACTTTATGATTAGGTCTTTCCCAGCTTCTAAGTTCCCACAGATGCATTGGAAATAAGCTTTTAATAAAAAGCTAACATTACAAAATGGATCCACTGCCTTTTTCCTAAGACATGATTCACAGAAACTGATGGGTGTAGTTGTAAAACCTGGATTCAGAAACAGAACTATTGAAGTTCAAACCCTGGCTCTGTCAGCTACTAGCTGTGTGATCAAGGACATAATTAAACCTCTCTATACCTCAGCTCTCTTATTTGCAAGATGGCATGACAAGAATACTGACATTGTAAGACTTGTAAAAATGAGTTCATAGATACAATGCATCTAAAACAGTGCCTAGCACATATGCAGCCACTTCTGAGCACTTGTCACTATCACTGTTATAGGGATACAGTTAGGATCACAAATTCAGCATCCATCAGAAATTAAAACACCAGCTTAAGCTGCACCAGGTTTCCCAGGTGGCACTAGTGGTAAAAAACTGCCTGCCAGTGCAGGAGACTTAAGAGGTGTGGGTTCAATCCCTGGGTCAGGAAAGTTCCCCGGAGGAGGGAAGCATTAAAGACCCGTGTCTCTCCTGTTTGTTAATATCTCAGCTATGTCAAAGAGAAAACCAGGATAGAATGTCATAAACCACAAAAACTCAGCTAATAATCTAAACCATGAATCATATTCAGAAATTTTAAAATTAGTAACTTGGTAAAGAGATAAGAAAAGCACGTTTCCATGGCATCTGATTTGCTATCCATTACCTAAACAAAAAGTCAGTGACCTTACTTTGTTATCTTGCAAATTAAGTGGTTCTAAAATGTTATAACTGACAAATTACCTGTTATACTGAACTTGCAATCTAACATGAAGAACAGAAAATAGCAGCTCACCCAGATACAAGCTTTTATTAGACTTAACTTAAAGGTAAAGGCACTCGAATTCCTGAAAAGCAGGCCAAATACACAGACTTTGCTGTGAAAGTACATATTTCATCCCAGATTGGATTTCAAGCTGACATTCAAAGTACGAGTAACCCCAAGGGCGCTTCTCTAGGATTTTGTCACTGCTTTTCCCACAGGTAGAACCCCACTGAAAAATGGACGCTCCTGAAAAGATTAGGGGAAAAATATCCTTCATATACTAGCCAAAACAGGACCAAGAGTTCCATTTTCGTATAACAGCAATTGCAATTACTAAAGACAGATCTTTTACCATGGTAACTGTGAGCACCTGTAAGAAACACCAAGACACAAAGAATACCCAGGCAACAAGCAGCACGGGATACCAATCTAAAAGAAGGGAAGAACCAATGAAGAGACCTGCATCCAAAGCATAAAAAGAACCGTGTGTGGGAAACCAGGTCAGCTTTTTAGAAAAAAAGACATCTCAAGATTTCAAAGAATGCTGGTCAACTGCTCTCCATCTCCTTTAAGACCAAACTACAGGAAATTGCCAGCCTTTTAGGAATTTATATTCACAAACAAGAAATTTCTTTCTGACTGAACTGAACAGTCAACAAGTTTCCTACAGCTTATACAGTCTTTCTCTGCAAATCTTCAACAGATTCTTTCAAGGTAACATAAAGAGGTTTAAACTAGGATTCTCAGAAGCAGGTTTCAAACGAATTCCCTCTAACTCTGAGGACTCACAATCAAAATTATAATAGGAATACTTACAGGGCATAATCAGATATAGGTAACTTGCTCACATCAAAAATTTCTTTATCCTTCATCAGATACACTGAACGTATGTAGGAGACGAAACACTGTAAACAAAAAAGGGTGAGGTATATGACATAACAGTCAGAAATGGAAAATGAATTTTAACTGAGATAAAAGAAAGTAATCAAAGGAATAAATTCAACAGTAGTGAAAACTCTTAAAAATAGCTGAGTATATCTCCATTCCATAAAAACAAACAAACAAAAAATCTACCTTTTTAGAATTGTAATCTGAGAAAAGACTATAAAATTTGGTTTCATCAAGCCAACTGAACATAAAATATAAACTTCTCAAAAAGCTATTCTATAAGTTAAAATCATTCAGGTACATTAATGGGAAAAAATATAGGTTTTGAAATAACAGTTGAAATCTGAGTTCCACATCTTACAAGCTGAGCAAGTTTATTATTTCTCTGTCAGTTTCCTCATCTATCAAGATAATATAAAAGTACCTTCTACTTTGAGTGTAATGAGAACTAAATGAGAAAAATGCATGTAGACCACTTGAGCATTTCTTCTGAAATATATTAAATATCAATGAATATCAGTTATTCATAATAATTATTACTGGAAAACATCCTTGTAATAAAACTAGTACAACAAAATAAAATTTTACTGTACCTAAGCTTAATAAAATCATAACAGGAAAAGTTTAGGAATAAACTTTTTTATAAACTTTAATCAATTATTTACTGAAATTTCAAGTAATTCATCATTATAATTTCAAGTAGTTTGTCATTAACTTGCGATAATTTCTTCTGTGTTTTAAAAAAAAGTAAACTATCTTTATGCCAAGAACCATTGCAAACTAAAAGGTAAACATGGTCCTAAATGCTGTCAGTCTGAAAAACAAACAGCAAAGATGGTGAAAAACAAACAAACAGCAAAGCAGAAGTTTTATTTTTTATTTTAAAATTAAGCTTTGTAAACTATATTTAATTCCCATTTCTATATTTCCTAAACTTCACATTTTTTCTAACTTTACACTAATCCTTTCTTCAAACCATTTACACTAGTCTCCAAACCATTTTCCCTGTCTCCATAGGCATTAAAATGAATAATTCAAGGATAATTTTCCACCTACAATCACCCACAAGAAATCACCCCAGTTGCTTATCGTTTTTGTTCTATCCAGATTATAATCAAAAGCTAGAAAATAACTTCTATGAAATCAGATAGCTTGCTGCAGCTGCCAACAGTTAGCCATTCTGCTAAACCATGCATGACATCCAATAAATCACATCATTTATTTCAATGTGCTTTTCTATGATCTTGTTCTAGAAGGCTCATTTGCTGTATGCAGAAACCACTGAAACAGCATCCTTCCAGTTTTTCATATTTCCTGATTCGTAACTGAATGAGCCAGGTATGCAGTAAGTCACAACATCAGAATTCACGTACACTATTTTCAAATTGTGCATACTATTTCCAAAGCTTCTACAAGATTTACCTCCAAGTTTAAAGTATGCTGCTAGATAAAACATGCACATAAATGTTTTCATGCCCAAATATATGCCCAAACATTTTAAGAAAAATAATCTGTTTAAAGACTATTTTCATTAGATTTCAGGTAAAGTGAGCTTACGTAAGTTTGAATATGTTTTATTTATATATTTTAGAATGAATTTCATGTTTTTCTCATATTTTAGAATTAATTTCTCCTGATGTATCATGGAAGTTCTGAAGAAAGTCAGACCTGGATTTAAATCTTAGGTCTATCACTTAATAGATACATCACCCTGGACAATTTTTAATTTTCTCAAGCTCCTGTTTTCCCATCTACAAAATCAAATCAATTATCACCTACCTCACAGGTTGTTGGGAAGATTAAATAATAATACACATCCAACTGTCATATAGGGCCATGCCATGGCTAAGGGCCTATCACATACTGCTGCTGCTGCTGCTAAGTCACTTCAGTCGTGTCCGACCCTGTGCGACCCCATAGACGGCAGCCCACCAGGCTCCCCCATCCCTGGAATTCTCTAGGCAAGAATACTGGAATGGGTTGCCATTTCCTTCTCCAGTGCATGAAAGTGAAAAGTCAAAGTGAAGTCGCTCAGTCGTGTCCGACTCTTAGCGACCCCACGGACTGCAGCCTACCAGGCTCCTCAGTCCTTGGGATTTTCCAGGCAAGAGTACTGGAGTAGGGTGCCATTGCCTTCTCCAATCACATACTAAGCAAGAAGATCTTACACTTAAAAAGTTAACTTGGGTTATTTTTTTATCAAATTATTTATCACTATGCTTATGATGAAAGTTAATTCAGATCACATACTAAGCATCTGAATTTAACTTTCATCATAAGCATGCCGCTGCTGCTAAGTCACTTCAGTCATGTCTGATTCTGTGTGACCCCACAGACAGCAGCCCACCAGGGTCCCCCGTCCCTGGGATTCTCCAGGCAAGAACACTGGAGTGGGTAGCCATTTCCTCCTCCAATGTATGAAAAGTGAAAAGTGAAAGGGAAGTTGCTCAGTCGTGTCTGACTCCTCATAACCCCATGGACTGCTTATCATCATGAGCATAGTGATAAATAATTTGATAAAAAAATAACCCAAGTTAACTTTTTAAGTGTAAGATCTTCTCTTTAAATAAAACTTCTTTGCTTTAATTATCCAATTTCAAAAGACTAACTCCTGACTTTTTCTGCTCAGGCTCTTCTATCTACTCTGGATGGCCTTTCCATACCTCCTCTTTATTTTCTTCTTCCAAATCTCTGAATCCCTACTATCTAACTCATTGTTGATGTGTTACGGGAAATGCAGATATAGATTTCCTATGTAGATCTCATAACTAAAATATTTTAGTTAGTTAGTAACAGAGTGCTGAAAATGAAGAGTTTCATAACAGGGATTCAAATATTTGTCAATTCAAATACTAAACCGCTGTAAGCACAATGCAAAATAATTTCACATCTTCCTTTTCTAAAGAATCTACTGCTGAGTACTCTAAGAACAAAAAAAATACGTATTACTAAAAGTGACATTTCCTTGGGTATTTGCTAATCAAGAGGACTTATAAGTCCAAAAAAGCAGTTTGGGAACATTACGTCACATTTATAGATTAAAACCTCATTTCTAAAGACAATTTAGCAAGAATGCTATGCTTTCTGGAAATTTAACCTAACATTAATTTTACAGTCAATAGAGTACAGTGAGAAGTTAATAACAACTTTACTGAAGAAACCAAATTGATATCTTTATTAAGTTATCTTGTATACTTAATAATCATTAAGCAGATTTTCTATATGTCTGGCAAAATTATGGACAAGTAATAGACATTTTTCCAAGTTACTGTAAGGAATATATAATTTTTGGACTTCCCTGGCAGTCAGTGGTTAAGACTGTGAGCTTCCACCACAAGGGGCACAAGTTCAATCCCTGGTTGGAGAACTAAGATGCGGCATGTCACGTGGCATGGCCAAAGAAAAATTTTTTTACAGAAATATGTAACTTTTTCAAAGTTAAAGAATAAGGTAAAGCTATCTTAAAAGTATACTACCTGAATATCTGAAGTAGCAGAAAATGATACAATTGAACTTTATTACATGCTCTAGTCCAAGGAAGGTATCCAATTCAAAAATAACTTACCCTTTGAGCTCTTTCTTTTAAATCTTGATCTTGAGCTAAAAATGATTCCAATTTTTTCTGAACATCTATAAGTTTTTCTGGATTGATTCTTTTATAACAAAAAGATAAAAGTTAAACTAAGACATCTTGATTTTAGAAGCTGAAAATAGTATACATTATTTTCTATTTTCCTCGGTATTTTTAAAATCCGTAACATCTTTTCTCATCTATGACCCAGATTAGATCGAAATTACACTAGACCTAAAGTTGACTCTGTATATTTCAAATAATGCAGAAAAAATAAATAAAATAAAATCAGACATTTTCTCTAAACAACCTATGCTGAGTGAAAGATTAGGTTAACACCACAATTAGCAATGTTCCTCTTAAATCTTTAAAGATAGAAAGTAGTCCCTCCTGGGAGGTGGATCATCAATGAAACAGAACAAATAAAAGCAAATGTTCATTTTTTATAAGATTTCCATTTCAGTCAAATATCAAAAAAATCAAATTCAAATAATAAGTAGTCAAGGATATAAACATTGTTTTCCTTATCTGGAAATTAGGCATAATATAACAGAATTGTTACTTAAATTTATCCAGATTTAGAATGAAAATTATGGGAAAAAAATGAAATTCTTACAAGCATCTATTCTATATTTCACAAAGGAAATCCCACTTGTTTTCTAAACAATTTTGTTTTCTAAACAATTTTGTTCCTGAAAAGTTGCAGTGGTGATAGGTGGTAGCAGATGAGGTTTTTCTTTAATTACAGAAAATATCAAAATACATATACATAAAAACCTTAACTCAGTCTCAACAATTACAGAGCTCACACCCAACTTTGTTTTACCTAAACCCTTACCCACTCCTCCACCAAATCTAACCTACTTTCCTACAAATAAAGCCAGGGTGTTTCAGTTCAGTTCAGTTCAGTCGCTCAGTTGTGTCCGACTCTTTGCAACCCCATGGACTGTACAGTCCATGGAAATCTCCAGGCCAGAATACTGGAGTGGGTAGCCTTTCCCTTCTCCAGGGGATCTTCCTGACCCAGGAATCGAACCAAGGTCTCCTGCATTGCAGGTGGATTCTTTACCAACTGAGCTATCAGAGAAGCCCCCTCAAAAAACAGTGGTTAGATGCGATGAAGTAGGTGGCAATGCTTTAACTGTATGCGTGTTGTCAGGCCTGAGAGGTTCTTCCATCCTAGTCAAGGGGAGTGCTAACCTTCTCTCCTTTCATATAAAACAATATAAATGAGCCTACAACCAAATCTACTGATACTCAATCTAAACATCTTCAATGACAGGAGAGCACAATCCTCTGAAAAGGACAAACAATCCTAAAAATAAGTTCATCCAAGAGGTTTAATCTTTTCAACCATCAATGCCTCCTGATGCCAACAAGGTCTGTTTTTCATCTTGTATTATCCTCTGACCATTTTCTAAAAGAGTTGTTAAAACAAACAAAAAGTCCAAAATCCGAAAGCAGAAAAGATTAGAGGGAGGAGGGAATTAGGTGGACATAATTAGGCACAGTAATTTCATGACTTCATTTTTCTAACAATAACATCAAGACAGCAAGTCATTCTTACTTGATTTCCTTCACAGGAACTTTCTTCTGAAGAAGCTGCTGTACCATCCCTTTTTCTTCTGAGGGAAGCAAAATTAATAAAGCTTCACCATCCTCTTTGTACCTAAACAAAAAAAGAAAATCTCTTCCACATTAATGCAATCTGCATTTTACATTTTAACAGCTTGATGAATAGGTAACAAGAAAGCAAGTTCACCAAATTAGTAAGTATTAGGAATACCATGTTCTTTAACATCTGTGACAACAGAAAACTAGGGCCTCTTGGAACACCTTTTTCAAATATTCATCACTACTTACACCTCCTAGTGATTTTGTACAACTCCTAATAAAGACACACAAAAAAGATAATCTCAAAACATTCTCTTAAGGGTTCGTGTTATAAATATGAGGGGAAAATAAATTTTTATAGTTAATCAAATAAACTATTTACTGAGAAACTCTGTGCCAGGTATAAACTTGGAAGAACAAAAACAAGATGAATATCCCTGTCTTCAGTGATCTAACAATATGGTTACCAGAAAAGACAAACACACACAAAAGCAAGAGATTCAAACTACAGCCCCAGAATGGTAGAGCAGTAAGTGTGAAAGGACAGCCACTGGCAATAAATGCCAAGAACTCAGAAGTGAAAGGAAGACACTCAAGGGTAGCCAAAGAAGAAGAGAAATATGTATGTCACAGCAAATGAAATTTGAGGTGGGCCTAAAAAGTGTGTAGAAAGGGAAGTGAAGTGAAGTGAAGTGAAGTCGCTTAGTCCTGTCCAACTCTTTTCAACCCCATGGACTGTAGCCTACCAGGCTCCTCCGTCCATGGGATTTTCCAGGCAAGAATACTGGAGTGGGTTGCATTTCCTTCTCCAGGAGATCTTCCCCACCCAGGGATCAAACCCAGGTCTCCTGAGTTGTAGACAGACGGTTTACCGTCTGAGCCACCAGGGAAATCACATAGAAAGGGAAAGGCTACAATAATCCAAAGAGGAAGAATGGCATGAACAAAGGAGTGGGAACTAGGAAATAAACACAAGAGTAAACTAAAGATAGGAGAAAGACAGCATTTCTAAAAAAGCTGAAGGATAAGAAATTCTTTTAACATTCTATATGCAAATTCAGAGATGGAGAGAGGATGTAAAAAGGCTCCCAAAGTCTAGGCCAGAGATGCAGCAAAAGGGGTAAAGAGAAATCTCAAGAATATCAAAAAGGCATCCAAAGAAGATCTCAATCTTCAGACTGACTCATAAGCAAAAATAATAAGTCTAACCATCTACATCTATCTTATCTACCCATTCATGCATTCAGGGATAATCTTGGAGGATGAGTCATGAGTAAAGTCACAAAGGGGCCATATCCAAATGTTTGAAACTATATCTAACAGAATACACACATGAAAGGGTAAGGTTAAGGTGGATTACAACACTGAAATTTAGAAGATTTCCCAAAGAAAAACAAGTCCAAAGTCAAATCCCACAAAGCAAGTATCTTTTAATAAAGATTATCACTGGCTGTTTACATCACACACATCTTTTCCCAGTAATAATGTAAGACACAAATTATCTCCCACATACCAACACCTAAAATTTTCCAGTAAGCTTTTATTTCAAAAAGAAAAGCGCTTTTAAAAAAGCATAAAAACATTTCCCTCTTTCTAAAAAATGCTTATAAGAATAATCCTAAAAAAAAAAATTAAAAAAAATAAAAAAAAAAGAATAATCCTATTTACCCATGAGCTAGCTTTTTTATTTCTGAAGCAATATCCAAGGCCCAAAGCTAAATATATGCATAAAGAGAAATAAATGTTCTTCATAAGACCTACATTTTAAAATTCTATATATTTAGATATTTTAAGAAACATTGTAGGCACACACACACACACACACACAAAAAGCCCTGCATCTGAAATACAACAAAAAATCTCATTTTTATAATCAGTGTTAGTACCATGTGACTTTTATATAACTCTTCAGAATTTATGATGAGCTTCATTTTACACTGACTTGCCAAACTTAAAGACAAGCAACCAACAGAGGAAGCAAATAAAAAGTCCTGAAAGGCCAAGAAGTTGGCCCAAATAAATAAGCAGCTGATGACTACATATTGGAGACTTTAAGCTTTCAATTCAATATTTTTTTTCAACTCTACCAGGATTCCCTCCACAAAGTAGAAGCCTCAATAGACTGATCATGATTACCTGATATCAGGAAACTTAACCTCTACACACTACAAGGAAAACAAGTAAAAAACAAAAAATTGAGATATTTTTTAAAATCTACATTTATTATATAATTTTAACTCATTTAACACATATCTGAGTACTACGAATATTAGTGTATTCTCTTGATGATTAAACTGACAGTTTGAATTTGCCTTTCATATCTAACATACACCATATGTACCTAAAAGCTGGTCACTAAATATTTGGTGAAAAAAATGCAAACAAACCACTAGAAGTTGCACTAGCAGATGAAATACTGAATTTGGAGCCAAGAGAGCTGATTTCAAGTCCCAGCCCCACTATTCATTAGCTGTATAATCTTGAATAATGAGTCATTTTATCTCTACATATTGTATTTTCTTATTTATAAATTACAGTTGGAATTATATGATCTTTATTCCTTCAGGATCTAAATTCTAGTATCAATATACTAGTCACTGTTCACAATATAAGGATGATCAAGAGGTGTAGAAATGGCGGCCACTGTTGGTCACACTCTGCTATATTCCATAGCGCTTCTCTTTTTAGCCCCCTCCCTGTGTCTGCTTCTATCCTCCTTAGGCCTTACCTGTGGCAACAAGCCCCAGGAGTTCCTGTCACTGAGGGAAAACAGTACATTCAGCCATGCAGATGCAGACAGACAGTATAAGAATCAGAGTTCAACTGTTCCTCCTGCACAATGTGGTACAAAGGAGAGCTTATTCCAGGAAAAAGGGTATCTCTGAGTCACAGAGTATCTAAAGACCCTACACTAGATTCAAAAAGGAAAAAAAAAAAAAAAAGACTGGAAAATATCCTGCAGCCTAGGTCATCTGCAGCCTAAGATCTTAGAAATACAAACAGGTATAACCACATATGCTCAACAAATGAGGTTTGACAAATGAGGTTCACCAAAATTAACTGGAAAGACCCCAAGCTAACATGCCTTGCATGGAAAGCTTCCACAAACTGATATAAGTTTAAGTAATATAATTCTTAAGTATAAGAATTTATGAAGTTCATTAAACTGTCAACTCTGTCCCCAGAAAAGAATTTAAAAAAAAAAAAAAGACTAAAGTTTTAATTAATTAAAAAGAAAATGAAAACTCATAAAAGTGGTACTGATACTACTGAAAATTATACTTTCAGGAACCTAAGAGATATGATTAATCCCATTCCAAAGAAAAGAAACTGAGATGTTGATAACATAAGGTCCAAGGGTACACAGCTATCAGGTGAAACAGCTGTATCTATACCTAAATTTCTTGACTTGTAAGGATAGTGTTCAATCAACTATGGGATATTGGTCTCTCACAGTCCAAATAAAGAAGGTAAATTCATATATTTAAGTTTATCCTTGTTAGGTAGTTAGAATAGGAAACAGGAGTCCAGAATGGCAGTGGCTAAAAGATAAGGAAGGGAAAAGCCCGTGAAAATAGAACAAAGGAAGGTCTGAGGACCAGAGTGAGGACCTCAGGTAGAACAAACAGCACTCCTGGCTAGCCCAATCTATATAGGGCAGGCCCAGGGGGAGGAAAAAACATATAAAAAGAGGAGCCAAAAGGGCTGGCTCTCCCCCTCCGCCCCCTGCCCCTCGCGCTGAGCTGTGACACACCGAGGGCTCTAATGTCCATCATGCCAAATCTTTGTTGTGATGAGACAGAACTGAGGAGCGTACACTCTCCTGACATCCTCATGACCACAAGTGGCAGCAAACAAAAATATATATTTTCCTTCCCCAAGTACCTGACTTGGAATATTCTAGAAGCTGAGTTTGGACCATTCTAGACGCTGACTTTGGAACATTCTAGAAGCTCTGCAAGGGAGCAATGGCTACTGCTGCTGCTAAGTCACTTCAGTCGTGTCCGACTCTGCACAACCCCATAGACGGCAGCCCACCAGGCTCCCTCGTCCCTGGGATTCTCCAGGTAAGAACACGGGAGTGGGTTGCCATTTCCTTCTCCAATGTATGCAAGTGAAAAGTGAAAGTGAAGTCGCTCAGTCGTGTCCGACTCTTAGCGACCCCGTGGACTGCAGCCCACCAGGCTCCTCCATCCATGGGATTTTCCAGGCAAGAGTAATGGAGTGGGGTGCCACTAGACTTTATTAAATGCAAACAGCTAGTTTGGGGCACACTGGGAAGACCATGAGTTGTACAGTCAGTAAGATCCAAGTATAAATCCCAGTCACAGTACTCCCAGAGTGATCTTCAGTTCAGTTCAGTTCAGTCACTCAGTCGTGTCCAATTCTTTGCAAACTCCATTTGAGTAAACCCGAGAGTTTACTCAAACTCATGTCCATTGAGTCAGTGATGCCATCCAACCATCTCATCCTCTGTCATCCCCTTCTCCTCCTGCCTTCAATCTTTCCCAGCATCAGGGGCTTTTCCAACGAGTCAGTTCTTCGCATCAGGTGGCCAAAGTATTGGAGCTTCAGCTTCAGCATCAGTCCTTCCAATGAATATTCAGGACTGATTTCCTTTAGGATGGACTGGTTGGATCTTCTTGCAGTCCAAGGGATTCTCAAGAGTCTTCTCAACACCACAGTTCAAATGCAACAATTCTTCATGAGTGATCTTAAGATACATCTTTACCTCAGATTCTCTGAGAAACAGTTTTCTAGTACAAAGACTTCTCTCATAAAGCTACTAATAAAGGCTAAATGATTTCATTCATATTCACCTAGCTATGTGTTAAGAAGTGAATGGGTAAGCCACAACCCATTGTTCACTGTAGGGGTACAGGAGAAGAGGGTAGGGAAGAAGCTATCCTGGCCAAAAAAACAAAGGATACAGTTGAATCTTCTCATAAACATACTAACCACAAGTTTCCTGGGAAACAAAAAAGGTAAATCTGCTAGAATAAGAGGCCTCACCTATGAGATGCTAATATGATATACTAGGTTTGTTTACAGTCTATGTATTTAAAAGGTAGGTCTCTGAGGTCAGCTTTATAACTAAACCAATGGTCTATCTGTAAGTGATAAACCTTATATATCACTTAGAGACTCTGAGGTTAATCTGAGCCAGAGCACAACCTGATGCGTCAAGAATGCATCTGTGGAGTGTGATGGAGGTCCCAGACCTTTTCCCGCTTCACCTATACCTTGCGATTACCGCTGTACTTGAAATTACATATCAGTGAAGCTTGATATTAGGTGTGGGAGGCAGCTTCTAAATTACTGGCTCCCAGTACAGTAATATTGCTGGGAGATTATCAATAACCTCAGAAATACAGATGACACCACCCTTTGGGCAGAAAGCAAAAACTTAAAGGGCCTCCTGAAGAAGGTGAGAGGATAAAGAAAAGGCTGGCTTAAAACTCAACATTTAAAAAACTAAGATCATGTCTTCCAGTTCCATCACTTCATGGCAAACAGATGGGGAAACAGAAACAGTGACAGACTTCATTTTCTTGGGCTCCAAAATCACTGCAGATAGTGACTGTAGTCCTGAAATTAAAAGACGCTTGCTCCTTGGATGGAGAGCTATGACCAACCTAGACAGCATATTCAAAAGCAGAGACATCATTTTGCCAATAAAGGTCCACACAATCAAAGCTATAGTTTTTCCAGCAGTCATGTACGGATGTGAGAGTTGGACTATAAAGAAAGCTGAGCACTGAAGAATTGATGCTTTTGAACTGTGATGTTGGAGAAGACTCTTGAGCGCCCCTTGGACTGCAAGGAGATCAACCAGTCAATCCTAAAGAAAATCAATCCTGAATATTTACTGGAAGGACTGATGCTGAAGCTGAATCTCCAATACTTGGCCACCTGATGTGTAGAGTCGATTCATTAGAAAAGACCCTGATGCTGGGAAAGATTAAAAGCAAGAGGAGAAGGAGATGACAGATGATGACATAGTTAGATGGCATCACCAACTCAATGGACATGAGTTTGAGCAAGCTCCAGGGAGACGGTGAAGGATAGGAATGTCTGGCATGTGCAGTCCATGGGGTCGCAAAGAGTCAGACATGACTGACTGACTGAACAACAACAACAAATACAGTAAGTTCCCTAAATCTGAACCTTCTAGTTGTAAATTTTCAAAGTGAAAATACGTTTGCATATCCAATCACAAAAGTTCATTCATGTGTCTGGTGCACACTCTCCCATGCAGGCATCCTCTACCAAAGGTTGCACTTTATAGTGTATTTTATTGTACAGTACTGTAGAGTATCTTTATTTCAAGCCAGATTTGCAAGAGGACATCTTCACTGTGTTCCTTGCTGCGGAACACAAGGAGCTTACTAATGAAGGCAAACTGGAGGCTAAGAGAAAGGATGAAGAGAGACAACAGGAAGAAGTAACTGAAGACCAAAGAGATTTACAATGCAAGAAATGGCAAAGGCATTTCCTTTATTTGAAGAAACATCGTTAGTTTTTGAAGCAGAGGACCCAAACGTAGAACAGTACACAAAGGTTGCAGCAGTTGTTCAGAATGCAATCCTTTGTTACCATGTCATCTATGACCAAAAAAAAAAAAAAAAGTGCTACTACCCAGACATCACTGGATCATATTTTTCAAGAAGATAGAACTGAATCCCCCAAGGAACCAGAACCTGGGCCATCAAGGTCAGGCATGAGTGGAATTGCAGCTTGCCCTCCATCTCCTATTGCTGAAGACCCCTCAGCTCTACCATCTCCCACTGCCTCTCCCTTCCCCAGCTAGTAAGTCTTCTTACCTGTTTACTTGATGCCAACCTCAGTATACCAGCTGTTATACCATACTACTGTACTTTTCAAGGTACTATACTACAGGATTTAAAACGTTTTCTTTCTTTTTTGTGTTTCTTATGTATTATTCATGTGAAATGTAATATAAACCTATTATAGTACAGTTCTGTATAGCTGATTGCGTTAGTTGGGTACCTAGGCTAACTTTGAGGGACTCACGAACAAACCGGACTTATGAATGTGCTTTCAGAACAGAACTCATTCATATGTAGGGGACTTACTATAATCTGGGCCTCCTGGCCAAGATGAAGTGTTGACATTGGTCTCAGGTTTGACATTTGCAAAGGCAACAAAAACAAAAACAAGAGAAAAGAAAACCATCAACAAAACAAAAATGTAACCTATTAAATGGGAAAAATATCTGCAAACCACATATCTGATAAGGTTTATAACAACCAAATTGTTCAAGAAACTCTCACAATAGCAAAAACCAAACAATCTAGCTCAAAAAATGGGCAGAGAACTTGAGTAGACATTCAAAGAAGACATACAAATGGCCAACAGGTACATGAAAAGGTTCTCAACATTACTAGTACTTACAGAAATGTAAATCAAGACTACTATAAGGTATCACCTCACATCTGTCAGAATAGCTATTATACAAAACACTGGAAATGACAAGTATTGGCAAGAATGTGGAGAAGCGAACCCTTGTGCACTGCTGGTGGAAATGGAAATTGGTGCAGTCAGTACAGAAAACTACCATCATACGATCCAGCTATTCCACTTCTGGGTATTTATCCAAAAAAAAAAAAACAACAACACTAACCTATAGAATCTGTTCTCTATGTCTGCATCTCCACTGCTGCCCTGAAAATAAGTTCATCAGTACCATCTTTCTAGATTCCATATACCTGTGCTAAAACACGATATTTATCTCTTTCTGAATTACTTCCCTCTGTATAATAGGCTCTAGGTTCATCCACCCCATTAGAACTGAATCAAATGTGTTCCTTTTAATGGCTAAGTAGTATTCCAGTGTACATATGTACCACCGCTTCTTTATCCATTCATCTGTCAAAGGACATTTAGGTTGCTTCGATGTTCTAGTTATAGAAAATGGTGCTGCAATGAACACTGGGGTACATATAACAATCTAGAGGGGTGGGAAAGGGTGGGGGGTGGGATGAAGGTTCAAGAGGAAGGAGACATTTAAAAACCTATGGCTAATTCATGTTGATGTATGGCAGAAATCAAACCTATATTCTGAAGCAATTATCCTTCAATTAAAAATAAATAAATTTTTTAAAAATACTAACTCAAAAAGAAATATGCACCCCCATGTTCACTGCAGCATTATTTACAATAGCCAAGATATGGAAACAACCTTAGTGTCCACCAATGGATACACAGATAAAGAAAATGGTGTGTGCGTGTATTAGATAGTCAGTGTTAGTCGCTCAGTTGTGTCCAATTCTTTGCAACCCCATGGACTGTAGCCCACCAGGCTCCTCTGTCCATGGAACTCTCCAGGCAAGAATACTAAAGTGGGTAGCCATTCCCTTCTCCAGGGGATCTTCCCAACTCAGAGATCAAGCCCAGGTCTCCTGTATTGCAGGCAAGATTCTTTACCATCTGAGCCACCAGGGAAGGCCTGTGTGTGTGTGTGTGTATACTCACAATGGGATATTACTCAGCATTAAAAAAAAAATGAAATTTTGCATCTGCAACAACAATGACCTTGAGGGCATAACACTATGGGAAATAAGTTAGAAGCAGGTGGAACAAAAATAGATTCAAAAAACAGTAAGTGAAATATGCCAAAGAAAGACAAATAGTGTATGAACTCACTTATATGTAAAATTTAAAAGCAAACAAAATACCAAGCTCACAGATACAGAGAACAGACTATTGGTTGCCAGAGGCAGGGGGCAGGGGATAGACAAAATGGGTAAAGGGGAACAAACTTCCAATTGTAAAATAAGTTATGTGGATTTAATATACAACAGTGCAACTATAGCTAATAGTACTGCATTGTAGGGGTCCCCAACCTCCAGGATCTAATGCCTGGTGATCCGAGGTGAAGCTGATATAGTAATATAAAAAAAGTGCACAATAAAAATAATGTGTTAGAATCATCCCAAAACCACCCTCACCCCCTGTCCAGGTTTGCAGAAAAACTGTCTTTCACAAAACCAGTTCCTGCTACCAAAAAGGTTGGAGAACGCTGTATTTGAAAGTTGCTAAGATGGAAGAAGGACTTGTGCTCATCTGCTAAGAGAACACCAAAATCGCACCTAGCTGTTGAACAACCATCAACAGGAGGATGCTGGAACCCACCAAAAAAACATACCAGTGTCCAAGCACAAAGGAGAGGCTGCAAAGAGAAGCAGGAGTGGCACAATCACATTACAATTAAATCCCAAACCCACCAGGTGGGTGCCCCACACACTGGAGAACAATGAAACCACACAAGTTCTCACACTGTTGCAAAGGTTCCAGGCACCACATCACTTTCCAACCTGAGGATCCGGCAAAGGACTGGGAATCCCCAGGGAATCTGACTTTGAAGGACAGCAGGATATAATTACAGAACTTCCAAAGGACTGGGGGAAACAGAGACTCTTGGAGGGCACAAACAAAACCGTGTGTGCACCAGAACCCAGGGGGTAAGAGCAGTGACCTCACAAGAGACTGAGCCAGACTCGCCTGGGAGTGTCTGAGGAGCTACTGCAGAGGTGTGGGTGGGCACTGGCCTGGCACAGGGACAGGGGGACTGGCAGCAGAAGCCCAGGGAGGCGAATACTAGCATAAGTCCTTTTGGAGACAGCCAGTAACCCTACCATAGGGCTATAGATTCCAGGACTGGTTGCCTCAGGTCAAACAACAGGGAGGGAGCAAGCAGACAACTGCATTGAAAATTTACTGAGCACGGTGCTGCACACCAGAGCAAGACCCAGTTTTCCCCACAACAGTCTCTCCCATCAGGAATCCTGCGCAAGCCTCTTATTCTCATCCATCATAGGGCAGACGGAAGAAGCAAGAACTACAATCCCACAGACTCCAAAACGAAAACCACAATCACAGAAAGCTAACCAAAATGATCACATGGATCACAGGCTTGTGTAACTCAATGAATCTATGAGCCATGCAGTGCAGGGCCACCCAAGACGGACGGGTCATGGTGGAGAGTTCTGACAAAGCGTGGTCCACTGGAGAAGGGAATGGCAAATTACTTCAGTATTCTTGCCTCAAGAATGCCATGAATAGTATGAAAAGGCAAAAAGACATGACACTGGAAGATGAGTCCCCAGGTCGGCAGGTGTCCAATACACTACTGAGGAAGAGTGGGGAAACAGCTCCAAAAAGAATGAAGCAGCTGGGCCAAGGCAGAAACAAAACTCAGACGTGGATGTGTCTGGTAGTGAAAGTAAAGTCCATGCTATAAAAAACAATATTACACAGGAACCTGGACTGTTAGGTCCACGAATAAAGGCAAACTGGAAGTGGTGAAGCAGATAATGCCAAGTGTAACTAAACATCAACATTTTAGCAATCAGTGATCTAAAATGGATAGGAATGGGCAAATTTAATTCAGACAACCATTATATCTACTACGGTGGGCAAGAATCCCTTAAAAGAAATGGAGTAGCCTTCACAGTCAACAAGAGAGTCAGAAATGCTCTATTTGGCTGCAATGCCCAAACGACAGAATGATCTCAGTTTGTTTCCCAAGCAAAACATTCAACATCAGAGTAGCCCAAGTCTATGCCCCAACCGCTAATGCCAAAGAAGTTGAAGGTGAACAGTTCTATGAAGACAAACAAGACCTTTTAGGACTAACACCAAAAAAAGATGTCCTTTTCATCATAAGGGACTAGAATGCAAAAGTAGGAAGTCAAGAGATACCTGGAGTTAATAGGCAAGTCTGGCCTTTAGAATTGCCAAACTACCCTATTACTCCAGGTATCACTTGACTAGCTCAGGTGGTAAAGAATCCACCAGCAATGCAGGAGACCTCGGTTCGATTCCTGAATCAGAAGATCCGCCGGAGAAGGGATGGGCTACCCACTCCAGTATTCTCAGGCTTCCCTGGTGGCTCAGCTGGTAAAGAATCCTCCTGCAATGTGAGAGGCCTCGGTTCAATCTCTGGATTGGGAAGATCCCATGGAGAAAGGAATGGCTACCCACTCCAGTATCCTGGGCTCGAGAATTCCATGGAGTGTGTAGTCCATGGGGTCGCAAAAGAGTCAGACACAACTGAGCGATTTTCACTTTCACTTCACTTTTTACTTTCATTTTTGGCCTTAGACTGCAAAATTAAACAGGGTGAAGGCTAACAAAGCTTTGCCAAGAGAACACACTGGAAATAGCAAACATCCTCTTTAAACAAAACAAGAGACGACGCTATACATGGACATCACCAGTCAATACTGAAATCAGATTGATTATATTCCTTGCAGCCAAAGATGGAGAAGCTCTTTACAGTCGGCAAAAGCGAAACCTGGACCTGACCGTGGCTCAAATCATGAGCTCCTTGCAGCAAAATTCAGGTTCAAATTGAAGAAAGTAGGGAAAACCACTTAAGCCATTCAGATATGACCAAAATCAAATACATTATGATTATACAGTGGAAATGACAAATAGATTCAAGGAGTTAGATCTGGTAGACAGAATGCATGAAGAACTATGGATGGAGCTTCGAAACACTGTACAAGGAGTCAGTGACTAAAAACCATGCCCCAAAAAAAGAAATGCAAGAAGGCAAAGTGGGTGGCTGAGGAGGCCTTACAGATAGCTAAGGAAAGAAGAGAAGTGAAAGGCTAAGGAGAAAAGGAAAGGTATACCCAACTGAATGCAGAGTTCCAGAGAATACCAAGGAGAGGTAAAAAGCCTTCTTAAGTGAACAATGCAAAGAAATAGAGAAAAACAATAAAATGGGAAAGACAGATCTCTTCAAGAAAACTGGAGATACCAAGGGAACATTTCATGTAAAGATGAGCACAATAAAGGAGAGAAACAGCAAAGCCCTAACAGAAGCAGAAGAGTTGGCAAGGATGCACAGAAGAACTATACAAAAAGGTCTGAGTGACCCAGATAACCACAATGGTGTGGTCACTCACCTAGAGCCAGACATTCTGGAGTATAAAGTCAAGTGGGCCTTAGGAAGCATTACTGTGAACAAAGCTAGTAGAGGTGATGGAATTCCAGTTGAGCTATTTCAAATCCTAAAAGATGATGCTGTTAAAGTGCTGCACTTAATATGCCAGCAAATTTGGAAAATGCAGCAATGGCCAAAGGACTGGAAAAGGTCAATTATTCCAATCCCAAAGAAAGGCAATGCCAAATAATGTTCAAACTACCACACAACTGTGCTTATTTCACATGCTAGCAAGGTCATGCTCAAAATCCTTCAAGCTAGGCTTCAACAGTATGTCAACTGAGAACTTCCAGATAAACAAACTGGGTGTAGAAAAGGTAGAGGAACCAGAGATGAAATTGCCAACATCTGTTGGATCATAGATAAAACAAGAGAATTCCAGAAAAAAACATCTATTTCTGCTTCAATGACTATGCTAAAACCTTTGACTGTGTGGATCATAATAAACTGTGGAAAATTCTTAAAGAGATGGAAACACCAGACCACCTTACCTGTCCTGAGAAACCTATGTGCAGGTCAAAAAGCAAAAGTTAGAACTGGACATGGAACAAGGAACTGGTTCAAAATTGGGAAAGGAGTACGGTAAGGCTGTATACTGTCACCCTGTTTATTTAACTTCTATGCAGAGTACATCATACAAAACGGTGGGCTGGATGACTCACAAGCTGGCATCAAGATTGCCAGTAGAAATATCAACAACCTCAGATATGCAGATGATACCAATTTAACAGCAGAAAGTGAAGAGGAACTAAAGAAACCTTTTGATAAGGGTGAAAGAGGAAAGTGAAAAAGGGGGCTTCAAACTCAATATTCAAAAAAACTATGATCATGGCACCCAGTCCCATCACTTCATGGCAAACAGATGGGAAAACAACAGCAACAATGACAGACTTTATTTTCTTGACTCCAGTATCATTGCAGAAGGTGACTGCAGCCATGAAATTAAAAGATGCTTGCTCCTTGGAAGAAAAGCTATTAATAAACCTAGACAGTGTATTAAAAAACAGAGACATCACTTTGCCAACAAAGGTCCATATAGTCAAAGCTATGGTTTTTCCTGAGTCGGGAAGATCCCCTGGAGAAGGAAATGGCAACCCACTCCAGTATTCTCACCTGGAGAATCCCATGGACAGAGGAGTCTGGCAGGCTACAGTCCATGGGATCACAAGAGTCAGACACAACTTAGCAGCTAAATCACCACACCACCATGTATGAATTTGAGAGTTTGACCATAAAGAAGGCTAAGCACCAAAGAATTGATGCTTTCAAATCACAGTGCTGGAGAAGACTCCTTTAAGTCCCTTGGACAGCAAGGAGATCAAACCAGTCAGTCCTACAAGAAATCAACCCTGAATATTCACTGGAAGGACTGCTGCTGAAGCTCATGCTCCAATATTTGGCCACCTGATGCAAATAGTGGACTCGCTGGAAGAGACCCACACGCTGGGAAAGATTAAGGGCAAGAGGAGACAGGGGCAACAGATGGTTGGACGCCATCACCAACTCAATGAACACAATAAGCTTGAGCAAACTCGGGAGATAGTGAAGGATGAGGGAGCTGGAGTGCTGCGGTTCGTGAGGTCACAAGGAATTGCACACGACTTAGGGATCAAATAACAACAAGAGAGTAGATATTAAAAGTTTTCTTTACAAGAAAAAAAATTTTGTAAGTATATATGGTAACAGATGTTAGACATATTTTGATGGTTATTTTGCAAAATATACCAATACTGAATTGTTATGTTGTATGCCTAAACTCGGAGAAGGCAATGGCACCCCACTCCAGTACTTTGCCTGGAAAATCCCATGGATGGAAGAGCCTGGTGGGCTGCAGTCCATGGGGTCGCTGAGGGTCGGACACGACTGAGTGACTTCACTTTCACTTTTCACTTTCATGCATTGGAGGAGGAAATGGCAACCCACTCCAGTGTTCTTGCCTGGAGAATCCCAGGGATGGGGGAGCCTGGTGGGCTGCCATCTATGGGGTCGCACGGAGTCGGATACGACTGAAGCGACTTAGCAGCAGCAGCATGCCTAAACTAATACGTTGTATTCAATAATTAAATAAAGATGGAGTGTGACTTCTGAGTCTGGGTCATAAAAGACACTGCTGTTTCCACCCTACTCCTTCTTCCCCTCTCATGTGCTCTCTCTGATGAGGCCAGCAGACATATTGTGAGAAGCCATCTGAAGAGGAGGGCCATATGGAAAGGAATTGGAAGACACCTCTGACCAACAGCCATCAAGAGAATGAATCTTGTCAACAAGCACATGAGCTTGGAAAGAGATCAACCCCCAGTTGAGCCTCAAGGTACCTGTTATACCTTGACTGCAGCCTTATGACAGACCAAGAGCCAAAGGGCCCAGATGAGCCACACCTGTATTCCTAAACTACAGAAACCATGGGATAATATACAGCTCTTGCTTCAAGTCACTATGTTGTGGGGTAATTCATTACACCACAAAAGATAATTAATATGTCATCTGGAACTAATTGTGTTTTCTCAAGTGCCTACTCCATTCTAAGCCTTGTTCTAAGCTCTCTGAGAATAACAATTAAGTAGAAAAGCTCTTTTGCCTTTGTGGAGCTTACATTCTAGTAAAGAGAAAGAGAAAAAAGAATTATAATCAATTAACACTAGGATATTTGACAGAGTTAAGTGTTATAGAAAAAAGAAAATATAAGAGCATGGTAAAGAGGAGTGTTTGGGGCAGTATAAAGAAAGACAGCCATGTGGATACTTGAGGAAAAAGTATTCCTGTGGAAGAAATGGAATATAAAGATTCTGAGGCAAAAACATGCACGGCTTCTAAACAGCAAGACCAGTGAAGAATAAGGGAACAAGAGGAGGCTAATTAGGAATCAAGATTGGAGAGGGGTTCATATAGACCCATTAAACTTCTGCTCTGAGTGAAAAAGGAAGCCATGAAAGGAATGTAAGACCTGACTTGTATTTTCGCTTTTTGCGTGTGTGTTCACCCTCTACATTGCCACCAATACCCTTCCCTAAATACAACTTACTTGTGTTTTTAAAGGATCACTCTGTCTGCTGTGTTGATAACAGACAGCAGGAAAACAAGGAGGAAGTGCTAGGAAATAAAAGACTCATGAGAAATATCCAATAAATAGCAAGGAAAGATAAGAAAGCCTTCCTAAGTGAACAATGCAGAGAAATAAAGGAAAACAATAAAATGGGAAAGACGAGAGATCTCTTCAAGATTATTAAGAGATACCATGGAAACATTTCATGCAAAGATGGGTACAATATAGGACAGAAACGGTATGGACCTAAAAGAAGCAGAAGATACTGACAAATATACACAGAAGAACTATACAAAAAAGATCTTAATGACCCAGATAACCACAATGGTGTGATCACTCACCTAGAGCCAGACATCTTGGAGTGTGAAGACTAGTGGGCCTTGGGAAGCATCACGAGGAACAAAGCTAGTAGAGATGACAGAATTCCACCTGAGCTATTTCAAATCCTGAAAGATGATGCCATTAAAGTGCTCTGCTCAATATGCCAGCAAATATGGAAAACTCAGCAGTGGTCACAGAATTGGAAAAGATCAGTTTTCATTCAATCCCAAAGAAAGGCAATGACAAAGAATGTTCAAACTACTGCACAATTGCACTCATTTCACATACTAGCAAGGTCATACTCAAAATTCTCCAAGCCAGGCTTCAACAGTACATGAACTGAGAACTTCCAGATATACAAGCTGGTTTTGGAAAAGGCAGAGGAACCAGAGATCAAATTGCCAACATCTGCTGGATCACAGAAACAGCAAGAGAATTCCAGAAAAACATCTACTTCTGCTTCACTAACTACACTAAAGCCTTTGACTGTGTGGATCACAACAAAGTTTGGAAAATTCTTAGATGGGAATACCAGTCCACCTAATCTGCCTCCTGAGAAACCTGTATGCAGGTCAAGAAGCAAAAGTTAGAACTGGACGTGGAACAACAGACTGGTTCAAAATTAGGAAAGGAGTACATCAAGGCTGTACATTGTCACCCTGCTTATTTAACTTTATGTAGAGTCATCATGTGAAATGCTGGGCTGGATGAAGCACAAGCTGGAATCAAGATTGCCGGGAGAAATATCAATAACCTCAGATACACAGATGACACCATCTTTACGGCAGAAAGCAAAAAGGAACTAAAGAGCCTTTTGATGAAGGTGAAAGAGGAGAGTGAAAAAATTGGCTTAAAACTCAACATTTAAAAAACGAAGATCATGGCATCCAGTCCCATCATGTCATGGCAAATAGATGGGGAAACAATGAAAACAGTGACAGACCTTATTTTCTTGGACTTCAATATCACTGCAGATGGTGACTGCAGCCGCGAAATTAAAAGATGCTTGCTCCTTGGGAGAAAAGCTATGACCAACCTACACAGCATATTAAAAAGCAGTCATCACTTTGCCAACAAAAGTCTGTCTAGTCTAATCTATGCTTTTCCCAGTAGTCATGTATGGATGTGACAGTTGGACCATAAAGAAGGCTGAGCACCAAAGAATTGATGCTTTCAAACTGTAATGTTGGAAAAAACTCTTGAGAGTCCCTTGGACTGCAAGGAGAGCAAACCAGTCAATCCTAAAGGAAATCAATTCTGAATATTCATTAGAAGGACTGATGCTGAAACTGAAGCTCCAGTATTTTGGCCACCTGATGCGAAGAACTGACTCATTGGAAAAGACCCTGATGCTGGGAAAGATTGAGCAGGAGGGGATGACAAAGTATGACATGGCTGGATGGCATCACTGACTCAATGGACATAAGTTTGAGCAAGCTCTGCAAGATGGTGAAGGACAGTGAAACCTGGCATGCTGCAGTCCATGGGGTCAAAAAGAGTTGGACAGGACTGAGTGAGTAAACAACAACAACAAGAAATATCAGCCCCCTTATCTACCTTTATAGCTATAGTGGTCACAGCCTAACCCAGCTCAATGCTTTCTGATGCAAAATAAAGGATTTGTCTGCCCCTTTTTTAAAGCTTTAAATTGTAGATGACAACAAAAAAGGCAAAAGGCCATTTGAGGAAATACCAGTCTCTAGGAGGAGTGGTCTAAAGTTAGGATCTTCAGTCAAGGGAGGAATCAAAGCAGTAGGAATTTTCACTGCTGCTGCTAAGTCACTTCAGTCGTGTCCGGCTCTGTGCGACCCCACAAACGGCAGCCCACTAGGATCCGTCCCTGGGATTTTCCAGGCAAGAGTACTGGAGTGGGTTGCCACTACCTTCTCCAATGAATTTTCACTAGCAAAGATTATTTCTAAGACAAACGCAGTATGCTTCAATAAATTAATGCTCATGGAAATTTCTTTTCACTTTTATTATTTCAATTTACAAACCAATTTAAAAAACTATTTAAAAAATTCTCGTTATCTATTCCATAAAGTACTAGTATTTTCCACAAATA
This sequence comes from Bos javanicus, assembly GCF_032452875.1. Taxonomy (NCBI): domain Eukaryota; kingdom Metazoa; phylum Chordata; class Mammalia; order Artiodactyla; family Bovidae; genus Bos; species Bos javanicus. The sequence continues at coordinate 18,424,344 of NC_083882.1, read as the reverse complement.
AACCATGAACTCTTCACCAGTTATCACATTAGAAATTTTAACTACTTCCCATCTTCGTATTTGCTGTAGCTGAGTATGCAATGCAAAGAACTAGCCTCTGCTGCCCCCTACTGGAGCCACATTTTGCTACCTAACTCTCCCACAAATAAAATCTGAGGTTCACTAGACACAGCCAGACAAGTACGGCTCAGTTGAAATACTGCTGGAATTTTACCACTACTCTGAAAAACCAAACAGTATCTTCTACCTACAAATTCTAAATTGTTTATATATACAGTTACATATATATAAATTCCCATCTTCCACCCACAGACCCCTACTTTCCAAAAAGCAGTTTAAAAAAGGAGTATTTGATGTGTAATGATTTTCATTCCCAAATCTTTTTATTTTCAACTGAGAATTTTTATAAGAAAGAGAAGATCTTTGTTTTATGAGTACCAAAACCTACAAGCCCTAAAGACATTTGCTTTTAAGTGGTAGAATGTATCGCAGGACAGAGCTTTATAAAACTGTATTCATTTCCTTGCCTCTCTTGCCTCTAAATGAAACCATTTTGTTAAAAGGGGTGTGGACAGTTAAGAAAAATAGAAATCTCTCTAAATTGCTAAAGATCAAAAGAATTTTAAATAGGTGAATAAATTAAAACAGAAAAAGCACTTAAGGCAGCAAGTACCTAAATCACCGTTTATTTTTAGCTAAAATACAGAAAGGGAAAAAAAGGATTCCCCCAAACTAAAGCTATTTTGCCACAGTGAATGCATTTACCTGTTTTCATATATTATAGTTCACTTTCAAAAGCAAGCACTATATGGCAACCTAAGTTTAATTACAGCATATACACAGGATTTTAATTAGTTTCAAATTTTAATTTAGCCTTTATTCAATTCAATTATCCAGTCTGATGGCCCATGAAACTTTCTAATTATCTCTAAGTCCATTAACAACAACTTTTAACTGTTTGCAGTTTGGTTATTTTTTTTTATTAGACTGCCTAAGGGAAAATAAGCATTTATGCTGAACTTCTCCACTAACTATACATCTAAAACAATCAACTGAAAATATTTTTAATTGGTTACAAAGGGTCAAACAGGCTTGTGCTTTCAAAATTAATGACCATAACAGAAACTGCATTACAATAGTTTTTCAAATTGATATTCTCTCTGCAAACACAATCATTGTGATGTTGTACTACCTCTTCATCTCCACAGTTAAAACCAATTTAATGCTCACCATGGCATGTTCAACTATGAAAGATTTTTAACAACTCTCCAGGAACACAAGCACCCTGAAATATCTCCCCTTCTTGGATCTTTTTCTGATATACTGAGATATCCAATAATCTTCATACAGGATGGATAATTTTAAAACTCTGCTAAATGTATTCTACAAAGCAATCAGTTTACCCTGTTCATGCCCACACCACTGACACATCTAAAAAGTCTCTCTGGCCTTGTCCAATACAGTAGTGAGAGATTATATCCACCTATCCAGAGGCCCACAGGGCCACAAAATGCAAATATGCGCATGGGTACATGTAAAAATTCATACATGCTACATATTCACTGAGGTGAATTAAACAGTGGTGAAATATTAATTCCATTAGCCACTACTAATGATTTCTCTAAATAACTCACTACAAAAGATAATCCAAAAATGTACCCAACACAAAGACCACTTCTGCCCCAGGTACCTTCTTATAAAATGGAAAACAAAGTTGCTGGTCTACCCATGTCCCATTTACTTAGATCCAACTAGAAAACAAAAGGTTAACGGTCTAAAGGCAAATCAGTCTGAATGCACAATGAAATCATACACAAAGCCTAGTTCTAACTCTATTACTTGCTCAAATTATATAATTAATTACAATAAAAAGACTTACTTTTGCATCCTCTAGTACAATCACTTTCACTTTTCACTTTCACCCATTGGAGAAGGAAATGGCAACTCACTCCAGTGTTCTTGCCTAGAGAATCCCAGGGATGGGGGAGCCTGGTGGGCTGCCGTCTATGAGGTCGCACAGAGTCGGACATGACTGAAGTGACTTAACAGCAGTACAATCTTATTGTTAAGTAGTTTTATATTTCACTATTATATTATTCTCTCCTCTCCTTCAGCCCACAGGGTAAATTTGAATCAACTGAAAAATGTTTAAACATTAAAACAGCTCATGAAAATTATACAATAGCTAGGACATGGAAGCAACCTAGATGTCCTGCAGCAGATGAATGGATAAGGAAGCTATGGTACATATACACAATGGAGTACTACTCAGCTATAAAAAAAGAACACATTTGAGTCAGTTCTAATGAGGTGGATGAAACTGGAGCCCATTATACAGAGTGCAGTAAGCCAGAAAGAAAAACACCAATACGGTATACTAATGCATATATATGGAATTTAGAAAGACAGTAATGACAACCCTATATGCAAGACAGTAAAAGAGACACAGATGTAAAGAACAGACTTTTGCACTATGTGGGAGAAGGCAAGGGTGGGACAATATGAGAGAACAGCATTGAAACATATTTATTACCATACGTAAAACTTATGACCAGTGCAAACTCAATGCATGAAGCAGGGCACCCAAAGCTGGTGCTCTGAGACAACCCGGAGGGATGGAGTGTGGAGGGAGGTGGGAGGGGGTTCAGGATGGGGGGACACATGTACACCCATGGCTGATTCATGTCAACGTATGGCAAAAACCACCACAATATTGTAAAGTAATTAGCCTCCATTTAAAATAAATTAATTAATTTAAAAAACAGTTCAAGAAAATTAGAAAATAAAATAGGAAGGAGGAACTCTACATCTTGTTAAGGTATAGAACAGGAAAAACTTCCACTTCAGCTGAAACAAAAAAACTCACCAAACACAAACAAAAAAATTTTTCCCTTTAAAATCATCCAAAAATGGTGAGTGCGTGCACGCTCAGTCACTCAGTCATGTCTGACTCTGCAACCCTTTGGACTGTAGCCTACCAGGCTCCTCTGCCCATGGGATTCTCTAGGCATGAATACTGGAGTAGGATGCAAACAGTGAATACAAAGAAAATTTTAAGAGAACTAACTCCAAAGAGACTTCCTAGATGAGCAAAGGATAGAGGACGCTTTCAAATTTTAGTCCACTGGTTGAAATGGGTACAGGACAGGTAGAAGAGCAAGCCTGCTGGCAAATGATGGACTTTCTTAGATGAGGATTTAATCTTGGGTCTTAAGGATCCTGACATCCCTGGGAACTCATTAAACTGAAGTTAGTGTTTTAAAAATCAGAAATAACTGGTCCATTTAAGCCAACAGTTGATGTCTCTTCCATCATTAACCAAAAATGTGTCATTGACATCTGCATTATAAATACTCATGCAGTTCTGATGAAAGAAAATGCAAAACAAAAGAGACAGTTAATCACAACCAATTTGTGGTTAATTATAACCAATTACAACCTTATTGTGATTACTATTTAGGTTGTTTCCAAATTTTTAAAAAACAAAATGTAATCACATTTAAAGAATCTCATATTTGAATCTAAGTGAGGTAAAAATGTCTGTCAATAAGCTCACACCTAAAAATCTTACAGAATTCCCTGAAAGAAAACTTTCATTAGTGACTCAGAAAGATTATAACCTCTCAGTAGACAAAAACGTCTACTTCTCTTTGTACATTTAAACCCAAGAGAGTTGTCATTTGCTCTCACGACTGCAACAAAATTAGAGATAGAAGTAAATAATGAATCACATTCTACTGAAATTACATATTTTACTGTTTGTATTCCCTCTAGGTTTCAAGATGAAAGATGTCAGAATCGTGTCTGTTTTGCTCATTATATTGCCTACTAGGTACAATGCCTGGCAATTAATATGAATCTGTTAAATCCATATAGAATAAATGAGTGAGTAAATCTAGATTACTCTCAGTTCTAATGTCTATTTTATGGTTTTATTATATGAACCTATGGTTCTTTGGTTCAACAATTTTAAACAAAACATATTTTAAACATATACCAGTAATAGTTGATAGAACTTTCCACAATGATAAAAAGGTTCTATACCTGCTCTGTTCAATATGGTACTAACTACATGTGTTTATAAGCAGTTAAAATGTAACTAGTATGAATGAGAAACTGAATTTTTACTTTTTTTACTAAATTTAAATTTAAAAAGTCACAGGTTGCAAGGGGCTGCAATACTGCACAGCACACAGACCACTCATTAAGTTTAGGGAACAATATTTAATTACAGACTAGGGGCTCAGTGTTTGGAGATGCATAGGGGAAGAATCACATTTTAGAATATGGACATGTAGAATTTTTGAATTTTCTAATAGTCCCACCTTCAAAAAAATTATCAAGATTAGATGGTATTTGAGTCTGAGTTAAAATACAGAGAGATATATGTTAGTTAATAGAGAAGAAATATCTTCTATCAAGTTGCCTCCCAAGAACTTGTATCTGCCAATCAAGACTGAACCCAGCTGTTTCTCCTCAGTGAAGTTTTCCTTCTCTACTTCCTCTGGAGCGCCACAAAACTTCTGTCAATACCTCTAACACTGTATATGCCTGTACTATAGACTGTTTTAAGGTTTGTTTTAAGGTAACAAACTTCCTTAATGGAATGCACACTATACCTTGTATTTGTGCAGAAGCTCACACCAGGCCTAATCCAGTACCTCACACATGGCTGGTCTTTCATACATGGTTACTTAGTGAAAAAAGAATGAAATGTGGGGTCAAAAGAACCTGAGTTCTAGTTCTGTTTCTGCCATATGTTTAGTGATCTTGGGTCTAACACTTAATTGGTTATTCCCAATTCTTATTGGGAATGTCAGTAAGATGAACATCCATATAGAAACTTTATTTTCTTAAGATCAATTTCTGGATATTAAATTACTGAGGTAAAAGGAAGAACTCTAAGTACTACCAAACCGTCAGTAAAGAGACCACGTGCAATGCAGAAGACCGCTTGCAATGCAGGACACTTGCCTGCAATGCAGGAGACCCGACCCGGGTTTGATCCCTGGGTTGGGAAGATCCCCTGGAGAAGGAAATGGCAACCCACTCCAGCATTCTTGCCTGGAAAATCCCATGGACAGAAGAGCCTGGTGGGCTACAATCTATGGGGTCGCAAGAGTTGGACATGACTTAGCAATTAAACCACCACACCACCAAATACTACCCAGAAACATTTATATATTATTTATAATTCTACCTACAGCACACATCTCCCAACTTTACTGAAACCTCAATATTAATGACATAACATGCTATCCTTTTGATTTATTCATATACCTTTCTATGCCCTTAATCCCCAAATAACTGACTTTGCTATATTCTTTTCCAGAGAGTTTCCCTACATTTGTGAGCCCACCCAGGGTAATTTATTGGGTGAGGGGGTGTGTGGGGGTGGTGAAAAGAGCATATTTGGGAGTGGTCCCCAGCAATGCCTGTAATTCCCACACAAAAAAAGGAAAAGAGCAACCTATTATTCAAAACCACCTTCTTGCTTATTAGAACCTGTACCAGAGAAAGTAAGAGCACAGATCTAAACTTTAGGAGACTGCTTGGGTTCAAATTCTGGCTCTACAGATTTTCAAACAAAATGTTTAACTGCTCAAAACATTCAAGTTTTGTCATCTGAAAACCAAGACTGAATAAATAGGCTTATAACTCATCAAAAAGATGATGCTCAGTGAGTAATTCTAATGAAAAGCTTAGTAAGGGAAGAAAGTTAGAACAAAACACTAAAATAAGTTTTCATGGATTTTTCTCAGCCCTTATCATCAAGTCTCAGTCAAGAGACGTGTAAGAGCTGTCTACATGCTAGCAACCTACATCACAAAAATGTCAGATCAGCACTCACCTGAATTTCTCCATTCTTTATTTGTATACAATTAAGAAAGCAAGTTTTTTTTTTTACTTAGGTAAAACCAAAAGCAAAGACACATGCCAGCACACCTACCTGGCAGTTCTACCCGCTCTGTGAATATATGTGTTGGCATCTTCTGGGCAATCAAACTGAAGAACCCAATTTACAGCCGGGAAATCTGTGTAGAAAGAACATCAAGTTGAAAAAGCAGTTCCAAGATCTGCCCTGCTGTACTATTTTTATTTTATAATAATGCTTGCCAGGGCTTCCCATCACATCAAACTGATAGATATCATCTGTGAACACTATTAAAAACAAAATTAATTGCATGAACCAAGAGATAATAAACACTTCTCTTTTTTGATCAACTGAAATAAAATTAATGACAGTGTTTGAATGTGAAGATTATTTTATATCTGATAGAGGAGACAGATTGCTTTGTGTCACACAAAATAATGAAATACTCGGATAGTTAATAACCTAAAAGAACCACTTCTCATGAGCTCCCAGTGAACTATGAAACTGATTTATAAATTTCAACGAAAATTTACTTTTCCTGCTATTTCCATCTCCTAAAGATGTCTTTTTAAATCCCTCTACCCATTTCCTAGCAGTAATTATTTCATATGTATTTCTGGTTGCAAAAGTTTCCATTCATTTCCAGAGATCCTGGTCTCAACAATTTAAGAGAACTACCTTTAGTCATTTACGGATTCTGTTGTAAGGATTTCAGAACAATTTCTATCACAGACAAAAAAGCTGAGGGAGGCAGGAGGAAAGGAAGAAGGGAGGGGAGGAGGGAGGAAAAAGAAAAAAAAAAAACAAAGAAAGACTTGTGAAGATAATGGTACCTACGGGTACCTGAAAGTATAAAAACTATCAAACTATCACTGAAGTTATATAAGCTATTCAAAAGGAGTGAATCTATTTAAATGGGCAAAACCCAACAGAAACAAGAGAAAAGGTATTTAAAACAACTCTCCTCTTGGGGCTTGAAGTACAAAGTACCCCAGAAGGCAAGGGCATGTTTCAGGGCTATAAACAGGAAGACAGGCTGAAAGCAACACTCAGACCCGCAGGTCCCCTCCTGGTCCTATACACTGGGTCTCCTGAAGAAAAGCTGGAAAGGCCTCAAACCAAGACACCAGAGAGAGTAGAAGAAAGAGGCACCAGAGCCCTTGAAAACAGGGTACTGAGTGTAAGCCTGAGTTGGAGCCCTCTATATCTATAGCCAGGCTTCTACAGAGCCAGTAGCAAGCTTAATCCTCTACTCATGAAAGTGACAAATTCTTATCTGGAGAGACTCAATGTTCAAAAAATACTGAATAGAGTTTGACGTCTTGAGTCCTCCACAAGATGACTGACTCCATCCAAAATCTCCTTGCAATGAAGGCCATTAGTCAACAACCATCATCCACACACTAATCACTTCAAATAATCTTTTCTGATGTTTCACTGCTAAATGTAATAAAATACAGCCAACTGAGGACAATTACGAAAAGTCTCAAAAGTGAAAAAGACGGAGGAGTAAAAATGAAACCAGCAGAAGCAGAAACAATGTGAAGAGAACTTTAACCCACTACCTTCAGAGAAATAAAACACTGCATCCGCCAGATGAGAATAAGAGGCTATAAAAAAGAAACACTTGGTACTTAACTAAAATTTTAATCATAAAAGTTGAAATATAAAATCAAGGAATCTCCCAGAAATAACAAGAGAGAGACAATAAGATGGCAACAGAAGAAACAGAAAATCTATAGGACTGATCAAAGAGGTCAAATATTCTTCCAGAAAGAGTAAATAAGAGAGGGAAGGGGAAAAATACTATAAAAAAGATATGAGAAAGGAAACAATCAAAGTACACAAATTCCCCGTTAGTAAGCAATAATTACATAGTGAAAATAAATACTGAAACTTTATTTAACCAAATCACCAAAGAGGAATTCAGAAGCATATTTCTTGCAAAGGAAAGACATGAGTCTCTATCATGTGCTGCTCAATACAGAAACTTTAGTCAAGTTTAAATTAAAATTTAATAAAATAATTCTTTCCTCATTGTACTGGACACATTTCAAGTGGACAACTATCATGTTTAGCTAGTATCTACAGTATTAGTATAAGCACAGAACATTTCAATGATCATAGAAAATTCTATTGAATAGTGCTGGTCTAGATTGAAAAAACATATTGAACGTCTATACACCAAATGGGACCTCACACTAAAGCACATTATCATAAAATTTCAGGACTCTGTAGATAAAAAGAAAACCCTAAGAATAAGCCAGAATAAGAAAAAGAGGCTACAAAAAAACAAAATCAGAAAGGCAAAGGTCTTGTCAACATAATATTGACTACTATAAGATAATGGAGCACTATCTGCAAAGTTTTAAGAGAAAATTGTTTCAAACTAGATTTCAATTCTCAATTGTCATTTAAGAATAAGACATCATAACACATGTAATAATTCAAAAAATGTACCTCCCATACACTCTTACTTAGGAAGCTATTAAAGGATGAGTTTTCATTTAAAAAATAACAGTATTATTAATAAATCAAAAAAAAGGAAGAGAGATATCTGGAAAGAAAGTATCATGTGCATCAAGCTTACAGAGCAACCAGTTCAGATTAGAGCTGGAGACAAAAGGCTGCAATGGGAAGGTCCCCAGGGAAAAAGAAACAGACTATGTTTGAACTGTTAGGAAACTAAACAGGTGACATCTGCTGGAACATTTGAGAAAACAGAAAGGAAAACACAAACCTGAACAAATTTTAACTCAATCATTAATATAAGAAAACTACTTAAACCTCTTCTGGACCCTCAGCCACTGCTCGGTCAGTGGCTGAGGGTCCAGAAGAGGTCAGGGAGATGGGGGTGGACATCATTGCCAGGAGTGAGGCTCTAGGCCCCATCAGTGAGCTCTACCCCGAGGCACTCAGTGAAACAGACCCTGAGGAGGCCAGTGCCACACATCCTCCCCAAGAAGGCGGGGAGGTCTCGACCCCTGAGCCTCTAAAAGTTACTTTTAAACCCCAGGTGAAAGTAGAGGATGATGAATCTCTTTTGCTAGATTTAAAGCAGTAATTATAAAGAGGAATTAAGTATATTATAATTGTAAGTCTCCTTAATCATACAATCTAAGTTTAATTAGTATAGTCATTTACATGTACATACCATATAGGAAAACATAAATGATATGCTTGTTTCATTTTTAGGTTTAAAATACTCAAGATAATAAGTTATTAATATACATTTCCTTATAACTTCCTGGGGAATTCTTTTTTTTTCCCTCCCCTGGAGAACTTTTTTTTTCTCTCCTCCCCCAAGGCTTATTTGATTCTATCAGCTTTCTCTCTTAGGTCACTCTCATGGCAGCTATGGATTTTTAAGTTCATTTCTCTTGCCCATCAAAAAAAATAGTTTTCTAGTGAGGGCCAATTAGGTGTTTGTCTAGTCTACAACAAATGAAGGGCAAATTTGTGGCCATGATTTATTTGCAAGTCAACTCTTGATTTTGGTCTAGATTAATACAAGGGGAATAACTCATGTGTGGATTTTATCTGTTCAAATCAATAGATTTGTTAGTAAATTAGCAGTCACACCCCTTTTTGATGCCTTTGCATAAAAACATGGAAGTGCTGGACTCGAGTACTCGGTTCTGGCATCAGAGCCTTGCTTGTAGCAAGCCACTCGGCAAGTCATCTGCTAATCGTCTGGTCACTGAAATGAAGAGAGTTCACCTGTCCTGCCCACCCCAGAGGACTGCTGTGAAGATTAATGAAATGTTACACATTCTGGGGGGAGCAAGAACCATTTCCAGAGAAAAGAAACCCCACTGGTTCCTCAAAAACAGAATCGAAATACTTACATCTTCTGAAAAAGCCCTGAGCTTCAAGCAGTAAGGACCTAGGTGGGACAGACACTAAAGTTGGTTTTCCTTTTCACAGAATCAGGAGTGAAAAATAAAGGTTTGGGTGACATCTTTTTCATCAGAGACTAAACCCAGATCTTGGGTTTGAATTGGGTCTTAAAACATTTCCTGGAAAATTCTTCTCTGATTATCTTCTGCACAGATCTCTGGTGGACTAGAGCAGCATGTTTGAGCATCATGAACTCTGCAACTGTGGCTGTACCTTCAAGAGGCCTCTCTAAAGCCAGACCTTGTGCAATGTTTGGAAAAGACCTCAAATGTTTCTGATTTCCGGAGTGAACCCCTCAAGGTCCACCTGTCTAAAACAGTGTTCAGGGAGTTCATCACAGATGCTTTGGGAGGAAGCCAGATTCTACCTGACAGTTGGCTGTAAATCTAACTGATCAGCTAAGTAGGTGATCCAGAAGTAGATATTACTGTTAAAGAGAAAAATGATCATACCAGTTCTTCAATTATGTATGTTTAAATCTTTTGATTTGAGAAAGGGAAGAAATGGAATTATGGGATTTGAAGAATTTGAAGAGTTTTGGACAACAGTTAGCTTTCAGATCAGTTTTAGATGCTCTGGTAGTAACTAAAAATTGTACACGCACACACACAAATCAGCTTTAAAATATTTAACTGAGTTATCCAGCTATTTGGGTTTGGGAGTTTGATTCAGTATCATTTCCTCTTCACTGTGTGTGAATGCATAAAATAGTGAATTGTTCCTCTCATTATCTTTTTATAAAGTGTATACAGCTTTGAACAATACTTCAAAAGGAATAATTTTTAAAATGTTATGGTTTAGCAAAAGCTTGGATGCCTAATCAAATATTTCCTTAAAGCCATAATAAATTTGAATTAAAAAAGAAAACTACTTAGAAATATGAAGCTTAATACTAAGAGAAATAATTGCTTCTGGAGAGTGAGGAGTGGGTAAAGCAGGGACTACTATGTCTCATAACTCATTTTTACCCATATTATTCTTTAAGAAATAGAACTGGGAAAAAATTAAGAATAAAATACAGTTTAAAAAAGATACTGGTATACTCTAAAGATATTCCTGGCTATACCATGAGACACATGACACAAATACACTGGAAATTTACACGTCAACATGGAAAGATTGAAAAGCAAGTCATAAACTGGGATATACAATATTGTTTTATAAAACTTCATAAAAACCTAAGATAATACTATATATCACTCATGAATACAATCATATAAGCTTTTTAAAATTAAAAAAGAGTTTCCTGACATTTTTTGTGCCATAGTTAAAATCTACAAAACCCTTTTCAGAGTATTTTTAAGTGCATAAAGTAAAACATACAGGATTACAAGAGAAAATAATTATAATGAAATAAACATTCTATTGAATTGTATATACAGCAATATATATGCTTATTCACTGACATATTAAATAACACAACTTACTTATGTATCAACCACCATAATATCAAAATTGTATTAAGTATAAACAATCATGCAAGATATCTACAGAAACTACAATATAAAATGAAAATATCTATGAGAAAGATTAGAGATCTCTTCAAGACATATTACAGATATCAAGGGAATATTTAATGCAAAAAAAGGCACAATAAAGGACAGAAATGCTAAGGACGTAACAGAAGTAGAAGAGATTAAAAAGAGGTGGCAAGAATACACAGAACTGTACAAAAAAGGTCTTAGTGACCCAGACAACCATGCTGCTGTGGTCACTCACCTAGAGCCAGACATCCTAGTGTATAAAGTCAAGAGGCCTTAGGAAGCATTACTACGAACAAAGCTAGTGGAGTTAATAGAATTCCAGGTCAAGAAGTAACAGTTAGAACCAGACATGGAACAAGAAACTGGTTCAAAATTGGAAAAGGAATACATCAAGACTATATATTGTCACTCTGCCTGTTTAACTTTTATGCAGTGTACATCACACAAAATGCCAGGCTGGATGAATCACAAGCTGGAATAAAGATTGCCAGGAGAAATATCAATAACCTCAGATATGCAGATGACACCACCCTAATGGCAGAAAGCGAAGAGGAACTAAAGAGCCTCGTGATGAAGGTGAAAGATGAGAGTGAAAAACCTGGCTTAAAATTCAACATTCAAAAAACTCAGATCATGGCATCCGATCCCATCACTTCATGGCAAGTAGATGGGGAAACAATGCAAACAGTGATAGACTTTATTTTCTTGGGCTCCCATATCACTGCAGATGGTGATGTAGCCATGAAATTAAAAGACGCTTGCTCCTTGAAAGAACAGCTATGACAAACCTAGACAGTGTATTAAAAAGCAGAGACGTCACTTTGCCAACAAAGGTACATACAGTCAAAGCTATGGTTTTTGCAATAATCATATAGATGTGAGAGTTGGACCAAAAAGAAGGCTGAGCACCAAAGAATTGATGCTTTCAAACTGTGGTGCTGGAGAAGACTCTTGAGAGTCCCCAGGACTGCAAAGAGATCAAATCCTAAAGGATATGATTCAATCCTAGGATTGAATCCAGTCAATCCTAAAGGAAATCAACCCTGAATTTTCACTGGAAGGACCGATACAGAAGCTGAAGCCCCAATATTTTGGCCACCTGATGTTAAGAGCTGACTCACTGGAAAAGACCCTGAAGCTGGGAAAGACTGAGGGCAGGAAGAGAAGGGGACGACAGAGGATGAGATGTTTGGATGGCATCATCGACTCAATGGACCTGATTTTGAGAAAACTATGGGAGATAGTGAAGGACAGAGAAGCATGTTGTGCTGCAGTCTATGGATCACAAAGAGTCAGACGCAACTGAGCAACAACACGATTTCAACTGATGACAAGGCTACAGGTACTAACACAACAATTCAGTGCTTCCATCTATAATTGAAGAAAATATTAAATTCAGTTAAAGGTTAGTAAATATATATATATATAATTTTTTTCTCCATCTAAGTTCACAGACCTCCTGAATTCTATCACAGACAAGAGGTAAACAGCCTTCATTCAAAGACTGGGAAAGGGGACAAAAAGAATTCCAACTACATCTAGTAAATAGTTGGCTTCTTTAACAAACTGCAAGGAAAATATAACAAAATAGTTATATCTGTTCATTGTGATATATACAGAATGTATATTACATGTGCAATATAATTGCTTACATCGAGCTAAACTATTTAAGGTTCAAAAATCAGGAGGGTCAGGTAGAATCAGAGTGTAATACAAGTCAGTTCAGTTCAGTCGCTCAGTCGTGTCCGACTCTTTGAAACCCCATGAATCGCAGCACGCCAGGCCTCCCTGTCTATCATCAACTCCTGGAGTCCACTCAGACTCACGTCCATCGAGTCGGTGATGCCATCCAGCCATCTCATCCTCTGTCGTCCCCTTTTCCTCCTGCCCTCACTCCCTCCCAGCATCAGAGTCTTTTCCAATGAGTCAACTCTTCGCATGAGGTGGCTAAAGTACTGGAGTTTCAGCTTTAGCATCATTCCTTCCAAAGAACACCCAGGGCTGATCTCCTTCAGAATGGACTGGTTGGGTCTCCTTGCAGTCCAAGGGACTCTCAAGAGTGTCCTCCAACATCACAGTTCAAAAGCATCAATTCTTCGGCACTCAGCTTTCTTCACAGTCCAACTCTCTCATCCATACATGACCACTGGAAAAACCATAGCCTTGACTAGACGGACCTTTGTTGGTAAAGTAATGTCTCTGCTTTTCAATATGCTATCTATGTTTCAAAACTACACATTCAGAACAGTAATGAGGGATTAGGGAGTAGGAGAGGGTAGTCGGAATGAGTAATTGGGGCTGAGAAACAGCCTAGAGATCTTTAAAAAATATGCATACTTGACTACTGTTGCCTGTCACATTCAAATGGACTAATACAATGACTGAGATATACTTTAAAACACTCCCAGAGTGACAGGACACAGGCACTAAGGGAGATCAAGAAAAAGATAACCACTCAAACTGGGTACTATGTATAACAAGGGTACTTTAGGCTCAATTCCTTCATATATGTTTAAAATCTGCCACAATAATTAATGCAATAAGATTGATAGAAGAATTCAAATTACCACTTATTTCTCTTCATCCTTTCTCTTACCTCTAGTTTTCCTCTGTAATTACTTCCATAGCCCATCCCACTCCCACAAAGCCATCAGTTGTATAATATTATAGTGGCTTTTTCAAAGTTTAAACACATTAAATGTAGTGATCTTAAAAAGTAAAATGTTTGGAGAAAAGATGGATTTCATTGATTTTTCTTGTAACAGTATTTGTCAAGTTTCCAATAGAAACAACTTTTTTTCATAGCTTTAAATTTTTAACTTTCCTTTGATTCTACAGGCTCCTTAAGATTCTGTGATGCAATTACTATCATGAGCCAATAAGAGCACAAAAAGTGAAACTACTACAAAAACTTTCACTGACATATCCTTAGTTTAGTCATCTCAGTTGTCAATTTACTTATTTTTCTTTTATAAAATAAGAAAGCCCAATTATTTGAGTCAAACTATTTGAACTACAAAAATATACCCTTTATAAGCCCCTGATCACAGAAAATTTTCTAAAAAGAAGTTTTCTTACCCAGCCCCCTGGCTGCAATATCAGTAGCAAAGAGCACTGCAGCTCTCTTGCGAACAAATTCGTTATAGACTTCCATTCTTCTCATCTGCTGCTGTCGCCCATGCAGGGCGAGGAGGGAAACACCAGGACGCAGCCGGCAGAACACTCGGTACAGATACTGAACCTAGGTGTTAACCGAAAAATTATTTGGTACTTCTGGGTAACAGCAGGAAGTAAGCTTACAAAATGAACAGAAAAATGCATTATGGAGCACACGTTTAATTAAAGTACAGAATAGAGAAAAGGAAATGTAGTCTGGAGCTGTGGTCTTCAAACATTTTTGCTCATATTATTTTTCCTAAAAGAATTTTGAAATAAATATGCTCTCCTCAAACTGTTAAGTTTAGTATCTGACATTTCTAAGTGGTTGCAAACAATGTCATATCTGGTCAATTTAAATATATTTTAAAGTAAAGACTTACCTCTCATAAATGTATCCAACAGATTCTAAATAGCACAACAATTTGGTATCCGCCACCAGGTATTTCAAAATATATAAAAATAATAGGGGAGACTACACATGTGTGGGGCAGGGCCCCTCAATTTTGCTACAAACCTAAGACTGCCATAGAACAGTCTTTAAAAAAGGAAAATTGCTAACAAAATGTGAAGAACCTCTTCTTCAACAGAAAAATTTTACATCATTTCTTTTCCTCCTTGAACTCATATTTCTATTTCCTGACCTCACAGAATTTTATCTTATTTTATGCAAAGTCTCTTATTGATTACTTTATCACAATCCATTACTTTCAACAACAAAACTATGTATATATATTTTAATTTTAACTTTCTGTAGCCATAAAGCTGCATTAAAAGTTCTCAGACTCAGTTACTATTACAATTATTAGTATGCTGCTGCTGCTGCTGTTAAGTCACTTCAGTCGTGTCCGACTCTGTGTGACCCCACAGACGGCAGCCCACCAGGCTCCCCCGTCCCTGGGATTCTCCAGGCAAGAATGCTGGAGTGGGTTGCCATTTCCTTCTCCAATGCATGAAAGGGAAAAGTGAAAGGGAAGTCGCTCAGTCATGTCCGACTCTTAGCGACCCCATGGACTGCAGCCTACCAGGCTCCTCCGTCCATGGGATTTTCCAGGCAAGAGTACTAGAGTGGGTTGCTATTGCCTAGAGCTGGCCAAAAAAAGAGTTGTTAGAATTTAATTTAAAAAATAAAATTATCTCTCTCAATATATGAGACTAGATGAAGCTATTGCTTTAGTTTTATTTTTCTTTAGTTTACATACTTACAAATGAATACTAGTGACTGCTAAACTGAGGCAGAATCCAGCACCATTTTATCCCATTTCTCTAATATAGGTGTTAAGAACATCCTTTTCTTAACAGAAAATACAGAAAATGGACTAGAAGGAACCTTAACTTTTTGAGTTCCTATAAAACGTGTCATGATGGTATATAACAAATAATTTCATCTAAGCCGCTTCAGTTATGTCTGACTCTGTGTGACCCCATGGACAGCAGCCCACCAGGCTCCTCCGTTCACAGGATTCTCCAGGCAAGAATACTGGAGTGGGCTGTCATTTCCTTCTCCACATCTATCAGCTAGTAACTCCATTAAGTCTTCCTTCAAATTTTGTTGGAAGAACGGGAAACCACCGAATTACAAAATTGACTTGCTACCCCAGCATTAGTTATTCATTTTCTCATATAATACTCCGGTGCTGGGAAGATTCTCTGATCCTAAGACAATGCACCAGTACGACTAGGCATAAGGGACTCCTCCTTTCCTCTTGTAAAGTTTTTTAAAAGGCTACTGTGAAAGCGGAGATGAGAAAGAACCCACAGACAAGACCACAGATACACTCTTAGGCAACCAATATCAGAAAAGGACACATGGAAATGGAAGAACTACAGAAACGGAAGATCAACCAAGAGCCTAAGAAAAAGTTAAGCATGGTTTAAACTGCATGGTAGCAAGAGGGGTGGCGAGAGGTGGTAAAACTAACAACTGTCAACAGATTGAATGTGAGTTAAGGACAGGCAAGAATTTAAGATTTGATCATTTAATGAGATGGGGAAGAGTTGGAGGGAGCAGATCTCAGAAATAGCAAATCTTAAATTGCTTACCCAAATGGAAATATCTAGAAGTCAAATAGATATACAAGTCAGGGGCTCAGGAAAGAAGTCAAGGCTTAAGATGTGGACTTGGCAATTGTTAGAATACAGACAGCATTTAAAGTCACAGAAGTGAAGAGGTATAGAAAGAATATAGATCAAAAAAGGGCAGAGTATACTTTTTCCACTGTGAAGAAGAAAAGCAGAGTATTACAGAGTAAAAACTTTAAACATTAACACTTAAAATTATTTTCTTGTATGTAAATATGAAAAATATCCATTCTTTAGAGAAATATAAAAATCTAAAAGAAGTCCTAAAAAATCTGAAGTCATTTTTTACATGGAAAAATAATGAAGTTCTGTGCTTTCCTCAAAATAGAGACAGACACTACTTATCTTCCCCATCAACTGGAGGAAAACTCACTGCATATTCATCATGCTAAGCTACTGCAAAAGCTATATATCTAGAATCAATCTACTATATACCAACAACTATATGTTATCAGGAAATCTGAAATATAGTAAAAGAAAAGTAACATACAAAAATGAACCATAGTTTATTCTCTTAAAGAGAAAAGACCAAGTTTTCTTATACGTCACTGAATCCTTTACTTACAAGCACATGACTAGTGTTTAAGAAATGCTGATAAACAAAGGCAGATATAATGAAAACACTACCAAAGGACAGAAGAAGGTGCAATTCATTGTCAAAAGAGGGTTGGGGAGAGTCAGAAAAGGACTTTCAGGCATAAAACTTGAGCTTGAGCTTAGCCTTAAAGGACAGTAATCATTCCTCCAGATGGAGGAGCACAGGGAGATAAGCAGATCAGCATGAACAAAGACAAAGAGGCAGGGAAATAAATGGCGTATTCACAGACGGTAAGGTAGACATTAGGTCATAAAGACCTCTAGTTAGCCTAGCCATTCAACTGTTGTTCTACCAATATTTATTGAGGACTACCATGTTCTAAGTATTGTGCTGAATGCTAACAACACTGAAGTGAAAACAGTTTCTGCCTTTCCTTATTGAGCTTGAAGTCTCATTCATGGGTTTCTTTAAAAATGAAGACACAAGATTCTCATTATCTACAAATCTCTTCACATTTAGCACTGCATTTATTAAAAAAGAAAAGCAGCATTTTATAACTGAAACTTGAAATTTATACATGATAATTCAACAAGAATAACTTAAGAACAATAAACACAAGGTACCTCTTTACAACTGGAGAAAAATACAATACTTTTCTTCTTCAGGTGACTTCTCAAAAAGGAATACAGCACACTTATTTTTTGCTGCAGCTCACAAACTATGTAGTTCTGTTCCAAAGTAGCAGGGGTGCTTATGTAAATAAGAGGGAAAATATTAAAAATATGTCACGTTGGTAACTTTGAAATCCAGACCAAAAAATAAAACAAATGTTAATAATGGTATGCCTCCCAAGCAAATCTTTCATACACACATACATACATATCCCGAAAAAAACTTTCTCTATTGCCCCTTAGGAAATGAATACAGCATTGTGTCCAAAATACACTCAAAATCATTTACAGATTAAATATCAAAAATATACCTGATCTCCAAGGGGGAAGAATGGGGAAAGGAATAGTTAGGTAGTTTGGGATTGCCATTTAAAATGGATAACCAACAAGGACCTACTGTACAGCATAGGGAACACTGCTCAATGTTATGTGGCAGCCTAGATGGGAGGGGAGTTTGGGGGAGAATGGATACATGTATATGTATGGCTGAATCCCTTTGCTATCCACCTGAAACTATCACAACATTGTTAATCGGCTATACTCCAATACAAAATAAAAAGTTTGAATATATATAGATATATACATATCTATCTCGGAGAAGGCAATGGCACCCCACTCCAGTACTCTTGCCTAGAAAATCCCATGGATCTTCCTGGAAGATCCCATGGAGGAGCCTGGTGGGCTGCCATCTATGGGGTTGCACAGAGTCGGACATGACTGAAGAGACTTAGCAGCAGTAGCCGCAGCATCAGTTCAGTTCAGTTCAGTCATTCAGTCGTGTCCGACTCTTTGCAACCCCATGAATCGCAGCACACCAGGCCTCCCTGTCCATCACCAACTCCCAGAGTTCACCCAGATTCATGTCCATCGAGTCAGTGATGCCATCCAGCCATCTCATCCTCTGTCGTCCCCTTCTCCTCCTGCCCCCAATCCCTCCCAGCATCAGAGTCTTTTCCAATGAGTCAACTCTTTGCATGAGGTGGCCTAAGTACTGGAATTTCAGCTTTAGCATCATTCCTTCCAAAGAAATCCCAGGGCTGATCTCCTTCAGAATGGACTGGGTGGATCTCCTTGCAGTCCAAGGGACTCTCAAGAGTCTTCTCCAACACCACAGTTCAAAAGCATCCATTCTTTGGTGCTCATCTATTTCTGCTTTATTGACTATGCCAAAGCCTTTGACTGTGTGGATCACAATAAACTGTGGAAAATTCTGACAGAGATGGGAACACCAGACCACCTGATCTGCCTCTTGAGAAACCTGTATGCAGGTCAGGAAGCAACAGTTAGAACTGGAGATGGAACAACAGACTGGTTCCAAATAGGAAAAGGAGTACGTCAAGGCTGTATATTGTCACCCTGCTTATTTAACTTCTATGCAGAGTACATCATGAGAAACTCTGGACTGGAAGAAGCACAAGCTGGAATCAAGATTGCTGGGAGAAATATCAATAACGTCAGATATGCAGATGACACCACCCTTATGGCAGAAAGTAAAGAGGAACTACAAAGCCTCTTGATGAAAGTGAAAGTGGAGAGTGAAAAAGTTGGCTTAAAGCTCAACATTCAGAAAACGAAGATCATGGCATCCAGTCCCATCACTTCATGGGAAATAGATGGGGAAACAGTGGAAACAGTGTCAGACTTTATTTTTCGGGGCTCCAAAATCACTGCAGATGGTGACTGCAGCCATAAGATTAAAAGACGCTTACTCCTTGGAAGGAAAGTTATGACCAACCTAGATACCATATTCAAAAGCAGAGACATTACTTTGCCAACAAAGGTCTGTCTAATCAAGGCTATGGTTTTTCCTGTGGTCATGTATGGATGTGAGAGTTGGGACTATGAACAAGGCTGAGCACCAGCCGCAGCATACATATATCTGTATCTATATATAAATATACACATGCAAACAGGGGTCACCTCTACAACGGTAGGGTCAAGGATCAATTGAAGGATATAAGGGAACTTGCTGGGCTGATGCTAAGGTTCCATCTCTTAGTAGGCCCTTGGGTTACAGAAATATACACATTTATCAAAATTAAGCAAATTTACTCAATTTGCTCATAGCATTGTATGTAAATCTTATATTAAGAAAGAAAATCTCTATACAAATATTTAACTCTAGCTACTGATATACGTACTGAAATGTTTAAAGGAAGTGTACAGCTGTCTGCCAATTTCTTTGAAATGCATCAAAAATAAGATGGGTTAATATATAGAGGGATGGATAAATGGACAGTAAATGGATGCTACTACCACCAAGTAGCATCCAGGTGGTGGGTATAGGGTTTTAACTGTAAAATTCTTTCAACCATACACATTTGAAATCTCTCATAATAAAAATGTTATAGAGAAATATACATGCATTTACTCTTTGAACTAATAAACCTACTTTTAGGATTCTGTTCCAAAAAATAATCTGGTAAAAACACAAAGAGATATACTATCATTTAATTTACACGGCAAAAAAAAAAAAGATGGAAATCAACCCATATGTCCATCAGTAAAAAACTTGTAGAATGAACCACTGTACATCCACACAATTACATAGCATACAACTATAAAAAAGGAATGAGGTTATCAGAGAAATGCAAATCAAAACCACTATGAGGTACCATTTCACACCAGTCAGAATGGCTGCCATCCAAAAGTCTACAAATAATAAATGCTGGAGAGGGTGTGGAGAAAAGGGAACCCTCTTACACTGTTGGTGGAAATGCAAACTAGTACAGCCACTATGGAGAACAGTGTGGAGATTCCTTAAAAAACTGGAAATAGAACTGCCTTATGATCCAGCAATCCCACTGCTGGGCATACACACTGAGGAAACCAGAAGGGAAAGAGACACGTGTACCCCAATGTTCATTGCAGCACTGTTTATAATAGCCAGGACATGGAAGCAACCTAGATGTCCATCAGCAGATGAATGGATAAGAAAGCTGTGGTACATATACACAATGGAGTATTACTCAGCCATTAAAAAGAATACATTTGAATCAGTTCTAATGAGGTGGATGAAACTGGAGCCTATTATACAGACTGAAGTAAGCCAGAAGGAAAAACATAAATACAGTATACTAACGCATATATATGGAATTTAGAAAGATGGTAACAATAACCCTGTGTACGAGACAGCAAAAGAGACACTGATGTATAGAACAGTCTTATGGACTCTGTGGGAGAGGGAGAGGGTGGGAAGATTTGGGAGAATGGCATTGAAACATGTAAAATATCATGTAAGAAATGAGTTGCCAGTCCAGGTTCGATGCACGATACTGGATGCTTGGGGCTAGTGCACTGGGACGACCCAGAGGGATGGTATGGGGAGGGAGGAGGGAGGAGGGTTCAGGATGGGGAACACATGTATACCTGTGGCGGATTCATTTTGATATTTGGCAAAACTAATACAATTATGTAAAGTTTAAAAATAAAATAAAATTAGGAAAAAATAAAAAAGGAATGAGGAATCTATATAGTGCTATGATATGATCACTAGGGCATACTGTTAACTGAAAGAAGCAAAATTTGATACCATTTATGGGACTGAATGTATATATACATTCATGCACATATAGGCATCCCTTGGGTGTGTGTTTATATAAAGAGAGAAAAGGGAAGCCTCTTGATGAAAGTGAAAGAGGAGAATGAAAAAGCTGGCTTAAAACTCAACATTCAGAAAACTAAGATCATGGCATCCAGTCCCATCACGTCATGGCAAATAGATGGGGAAACAACGGATACGGTGACAGACTTTATTTTCTTGGGCTCCAAAATCACTGCAGATGGTGACTGCAGCCATGAAATCAAAAGATGCCTGCTTCTTGGAAGAAAAGTTACAACCAACCTAGACAGCATATTAAAAAGCAGAGACATCATTTTGCCAACAAAGGTTCATATAGTCAAAGCTATGGTTTTTCCAGTAGTCATGATGGATGTTAGAGTTGGACTGTAAAGAAAGCTGAGCACCAAAGACTTGATGCTTTTGAACTGTCGTGTTGGAGAAGACTCTTAAGAGTCCCTTGAACTGCAAGGAGATCAAACCAGTCTATCCTCAAGGAAATCAGTCCTGAATATTCATTGGAAGGACTGATGCTGAAGCTGAATCTCCAAACTTTGGCCACCTGATGCGAAGAACTGACTCATTGGAGAAGACCCTGATGCTGGGAAAGACTGATGGCAGGAGGAGAAGGGGACGTCAGAGGATGAGATGGTTGGATGGCATCAGCGACTCGATGGACATGAATATGAGCAAGCTCTGGTAGTTGGTGGACAGGGAAGCCTGGCAGGCTGCAGTCCATGGGGTCGCAAAGAGTCAGACACGACTAAACTGACAGCAATATAAAGGAAACACACTGGTGTACTTCTGCATATAATCTGATACACAACTCAGAAAAATTCAATTCTGATTTTTCTGATCCTTTACAATTTAAGAGTAAATATTCTTTTATGCCTTAAAATATTCTCAACCATAATCTCTCAGGGTTTATGAAACTAACTGTTAAGTTGGTAAAGGGGAAAATTCAGTAACAATATTAAACAAAATTCAATAGCAGCTGTTTTTATAGTGCTTCTGGTGAATTTGAAATTACAGAGTATTGCAGTCATTACCAGATAAGCTGCAGTTTCGTAAATTATGTTGCTAAATATCTGCCTTCTACCTTCTAAAATGTTTTCTGAAAGTCACATCTTTTACAAATGATGGAACTGCTTTCAAGAATTATGAAGTAAACAATTTTTACACTCAGTTTTTTATAACTAACTCTATGATCTACAGATAAAGACCAACTATTATCTACAGAAATTAGGGACAGGGATAATATGTACAATTGCAATTTAGAGACCATCTAATATTGAAAAATGAGTGTCTAGTGAGTTTTTAAAACAGGCAGAAATGAAACAGCAAAAAAAGAAAATCAAAAGACCTAAACAATCTTTAGACTATCAAATTAATTGTACTAAGAATTTCAATAGCTATCTCAACACAACTTTACAAACAAAAACCAATGTCTACTCAATGGTAAGCCAAGGAGGTAACTATACCTCATATATCTCCTGCTATCCCATTCCTGAGGAGTTCTTGATAACCAAAGCTACCAGAACTCAGATTTTCCAAAGTTCATTCATTAGGATCATCAGGAAGTACAGAATTTAGCCTCTTCTCAGGCTTTTTTTAATCCTAGACATCTATTGGTTGAACAAAGTCAAGGTGGCTCTGAATGGCCATATTCCCTGCATTTAAAGATCTTCCAAGAGGATAACTCAATTAATTTTCCCAATATATTTCTTTTCATGCTAGCATTTCACAGCAAGAAGTGAAAGACAGAGATAATGGAAGGGGTGAGCCCACATTGAGATCATCAACACAGATTTAATTTAAAGTCACTGGAAAACGTTTCTCAAAGTCACATCCGTCCACGGTCTGCACGTATGTAGTATGATTCATACCAAACATACATACATTTTCAGCTGTCATAATATCAAAATATACTTTAAAACATTTCCCTCAATCCATTTACTATCTCTCTCTCTCACACACACACACACACACACACACACCCCTTCTACTGCCACAAAGACCAGGAGTCCCCAACCTTGGTAGCAGTTGTGGCCTGGTAGCAATCAGGTCTCACAGCAGGAGGTGAGCGAGCAAAGTTTCAACTCTATCTACTGCCACTCCCCATCTCATTACCACCTGACCTCTGCCTCCTGTCAGATCAGCAGCATTAGGTTCTCAAAGGAACGTGAAACCTACTAAGCTTGAATCATTCAGAAACCAGCGCACCCCACCCTACCCCACCCCACCCCCAATGTCAGTAGAAAACTTGTCTTCCACGAAATTGGTCCCAGGTATCAAAAAGTAGGAGATGGCTGACACAGACACACATTTTACTTTCCAGTTTTAGTGAGACCAAAACAAAACAGCTGTTGCTGGAATGTTTGAAATAGAAAAGTATTTTGCTAAATATTAATGCATTTGATAAAATGTGCTCCATAGCACATTAGCCCTGCATAATACAGCTAAAAAAAAAAGATTCTAAACCAAAATAATTTTGATAAATGCAGAAAGCTTTATTCATCTCCCACTGCTTTTAAGAATCACAATGTTCATAAAAATATCAAAGGTTCTGAGAAGTCTTAAAGAACACCGCTTTACCTTAACTCAACATTTGCTATTTAACTATCCAGGAACACGTTTTCCCACCTTATTCCCATTTTATGGGGGTAATTTGTTCCCCGTACCACAATTTGGGAAATACTACATTAGAGTTGTCTCACATTTAAAGGTGTATTGAGAATTTAAATAATTTTTACCAGTATATTCACTATGTTTGCATATTTAATCAATAACATTAATATGCTTTCCTAGAAAAGCACATTAATTTGAAATGTTAAATTCTCAACCTAAAAAGAGAACCCCGATTTTGATTGAATCAAATATGATTTCAAATAATACATACCTGTATTTTGCTTTTTCATGAACCCAAACATACTCAGGATTTTTCAAACTCAAGCGTGCAAGGTCCTTTACAGATTTGGTTTGTGTAGCTGAGAAAAGCAAAGTCTGACGTTTCTTGGGAAGGTTTTCAATAATAGCATTCATGGTGTCAGCAAAGCCCATATCCAAGATTCTATCTGCTTCATCAAGAACTAAAAAGGGAAAATGCACACTGAACCACAATATTTAACATACACATTAGGCTAAAAGCAATATGGTATTCTGGATAGGATTCTAGAACAGAAAAAGGGAATTAGTGGAAAAACTGGTGAAATAAAACAAGAAGTTTGGAATTATTAAATAAATGCGTCAATGTTAGGGCTTCCCAGGTGGCTCAGTGGTAAAGAATCCACCTGCCAATGCGGGAGACTTGGGTTTGATCCCTGCGGTGGGCGGGGGGGAAGATCCTCTGAAGGAGGAAATGGCAACCCACTCCAGTATTCTTGCCTGAAAAATTCCATGGAGCCAGGCGGGCTACAGTCTATGGGGTCACAAAGAGTCAGACACGGCTGAGAAACTCAGCAGGGGCACACACACACACACTAGTGTTAGTAACTTACTTTGGCAAAACTACCAAAGTTATAGAAGATGTTACAATGGGGAAACTGAGGGAAGGAAAGGTATAGAAGAACTGTCTGTACTATCACTGCAACTATTCTATAAAGCTAAAATTATTCTGAGACAAAAAGTTGATTTAAAAAATATACTATAGGTAACATAGTAAGTAGATGATGATTTTTATCTTTCACCTTAAGAGATAACTCTTAGCAGTGTCAAATACTGAGGAATCTAATTTCATATGCAATAGAGTGCTTATCTCTTTCTGACTCTTCTGACTTAAAAAAGGTCTCAGTTGTACTCTCTGGATTTAGAACTATATGTCAAAAAATTGCTTAGAGTTCTTTTTAAGATTTTTAATCACAGTATTTATTCAATAAAACATTCCTATCATTAAAATTTATGACAGCTAGCTCCTAAGACTGAGATTATTTTCATAAAGATTCATTAGACTTACCTAACATTTGGAGATTGGTAGCATGAAAACATATTGTTTCATCCATGTGTTGAAGAAGCCGACCCGGTGTGCAAACAAGTATATTTATGTTATTGATCCTCTCAGCTTCATGCTTCAGATCCTGAAAACAGTTGTTTTCTTTGATTACAGACACATCACTGAGCAGCCTGTGTACCAAAACTATATAAGCCATCTACATGTGGCATTTCATCATAGCAATGTAGATACTCTAGAAATAAATGTAGTTTCTCCCTTATGTTTTTACAGCCTATCCAAATTTCTGGGCCAAATACAAGTCCTTAGTTAAGAACTAAAGAACTCAGAATTCCTCTAGATCCTTAATCATATGCAGGATTTTGAAGCCATGAGAAATACATGAATGCTCTAAGTCTTTATCTCCTCCTGTGTCTGCCAGAACCGACTTAAAAACTAGAATTAAACCCATTCTTTAAGTCAGAATCCAGGGACAATGAACAGGCTCTGTGATACCACTCGCTGCATTTCCTGGACTGCAAAAAAAGAGTTGAGTTCTCCAATTTCTAGAAAATCCCTCCTCGAAAGAAGAGCCATAGAATGTTATTTGTGAAAGCTGGGTGACAGGTACATGAGTATGTGAGGACTTGTGATATTCATTCTTTTCTTGGGCATGTCTGCACATAAATTCAAGAATTCAAGTATTTATCCTCACAACCTAGAAGAGACTTGAACAGAAACAAGCAGTCCAGGTAAACTAAAAGAAAGAGAGGTGGAGCAGCAGGCTTTACCAGGACCTAAAATAAACACTCCTCAAAACTACCTTCTATTCACTTCCCTTTCTTCTGCTGCTGACCCAGCAATGTTCTGAATTATTCAACCTCTCAGATACTTTATTGAAAGGAACTAGTCCACATACTGAAATGGTACCTTTCCCAGTGAATATTAACAAATAGATTTTTCATGTTAGTTGGAATTAATTAATCTCAGACAATCTGATCAGTCCAGATATCCTGACAAAACAAACTTTCTGGACCTGCAAAACTCAAAGACTCTAGATGACAGTGACCACACCAGGATGCTACCACCCACTGTCTAGGGGGCCAGCCTGTCTGTTTAGATAAAATCTCCACCGCTTCCTGGTCAACTGCCACAGTGCTCCAACATAAGGCACGGAAGCAAAGAAAGAAGGATAAGGATAAAAAGACAAACCTTTCCACCGATGATGAGGCCAGCTGAAAAGTCATGATTCTTCCCTACTTTTCGGAGAACCTCAAATGTCTGATAGGCCAGTTCTCTTGTAGGTGATATAATCAGAACCCCCAGCCCATCTGCTGAGGTCCACTGCAAGCGATACAAGGCTTCCAGCACCTCAAGAAAGAACAAATCCACATTCAGTAAGTCCTTCAGAGAGCCAGCTTTTTGACTGCCTTGCCACTTCAAATCAGAGGCACCTTCCAAGCAGAAAGTATACCATCATGAGTCTCAATCAGAAGAAACTGTTTGCTTTGTTTCTTCTTTTCCTTCTATCCATCAGAGCATCTTTCCCCAAGTCACAGAGGGAAGGAAAAGACGCCCTATGGCAGCTCAGCTGCTACCGGAGACACACCATGAGGAGACTGGCGATCAGTGGAAGGTCTGTACAGTCCACAGGCCATTAAAACATATTTCAGAAAAATATCTGTCATCATTTTCTGAACAGAAACCACATTAAAATAAACTGTATAACTGCTATAGTTATACAGTGACTAGAATTTTCAAGATATTGCTATAAAAAATTAGGATTTGAGAGAAAAATGATTTTGTAACATTTGGAACCAAAAACCACATGTCATTTTTGAGTTGATTATTCAGCAGAAATTAAAAACTATGAGACCAACCACATAACAGATGTCAGTGAATTCCTCAGAGGCTCTATTGTTTTACTGCTATAAAAGACAATATCCTGGAAAAATCTCAATTTCCTTAGAGTGAGCATGTTTTGGCTTTATTCTAAACAAGTGGCAAGCATAAATGCGACTCACAGGTTTGCAAGAGAACAGAAACAGCCTTCTCCGCCACCCCAACAGGCTCACTGCAGAGCAGAACCACTCTGACCTGCCACCCTGAACACCCCATAACCTTCAGGAATTCAGGCTTGTGAACACATATAACAATTTATTCCTTCAGTAAGTGATGGAGTGCCCACCATGTGCAAGGTGCTATATTAGGACAAGGGGCATACCACAGATAACAAGAGAGATGTGGCACCTGTCTGATAAAGCCAGCATTCTAGCCAGGGAAACCCAACCCCAAACAACTCTCCACATAATTATCTATTTCTATCTAGGCACAGAATGCTTTAAAATCATGTAACAAAGGACCTGACCCAACATGAAAAAAACACTTACTGGAACAAGAAAAGCCAAAGTCTTGCCAGATCCAGTCTTGGCGGCCCCGAGGACATCTTTACCTTGCAAAGCCAACCCAATGGTCTGCTTCTGTATCTCAGTTACCAAACGGTACTGGGCTTCCTGCAAACCTGCCAGTACAGACGGGAAGAAAATGACACTTTAGAGCATCCCTGATGCATGTGAGCATCCACAGTTCAGGGGTGCCGAACTGTGCACCCCTCGCTCCCAGAATTCATATGTTGAATCCCAACTGCCGGTATTTAGACTGCAACCATATTTGGAGACAGGTGATTAAAGAGGTGATTAAGTTAAAATAAGTCCATTTGAGTGGGCCCTAATCCAATGTGAAAGAAAGGAAGAAAGTGAAGTCGCTCAGTCGTGTCCAACTCTCTGGGACCCCATGGACTGTAGTCCACCAGGCTCCTCTGTCCATGGGATTCTGAGGCAAGAATACTGGAATGGGTTGCCATTTCCTTCTCCAGGGTATCTTCCCGACCCAGGGATCGAACCCGGGTCTCCTACATTGCAGGCAGATGCTTTACCCTCTGAGCTACCAGGGAAGCCAATCCAATCTGACTGATGTCCTTACAAAACGGGAAATTTTGGACACAAAAACAAATACTAGGGGTGTGAGTACACAGAGCGACAACTACTTTACGAAGCAGCAGGGGGCTGACCATCCGTAAACCAAGGAGAGAGGCCTGAACAGACGCCTCCATTATGGCCCTCAGAGGAAACCACCTCTGCCAGCACCTTGATCACAGACTTCCAGCCTCCAGAACTCTGAGAAAACAAATTTCTATTGTTTAAGCCACCCAGTCTGTTATTTTTGTTCTGGAGGCACTAGCAAATCAATACAAAAAAAAGGTGTCACAATTTTGTTTGTTCTCTTGCTTATTTTAATTAACATTTTAATTACTTGGAGGCCCTGGCACCTTGGATTTTTTACTACTGTCTCTTAACCAGTCCAGAAAGAATGAGAATGACAAATCAGTAAAACTTAATTAACATTGTTTCTTGTTACAGGCTTTCATGATATCAAAATTACTTGCCAAAGTAAGATTTTTTTTTCCAGGTTAAACTTTCTCTAAACTTTTTTCCATTTATAAAAAGGCATCAAGAAGTCCCAACAATATATCGCAAGATCACTATGAACTTACCTTTCAGTGTTTTTTTGGACAAGGGGAAATCTGAAAATCTTGTAATTTCATTTACATTTATCTGAAAAGTAAAAAGGGACTACATTAGACAAGACAAAATAACATATTGCATCATTCATTTGTTTTGCAACAAAGCTAATTTTTGTCTAAACTGTGCTGCTTAGCTCATCATTTGTACTACAGGAGTAAATTCAAGCATCACTCTAGTTAAAAACCATCATTCCCTCTGGAAAAAATATGACTTGAGGAAGCTCTCATCAAAAATATAACTTTGTAATCATTTCTACTTTAAAAAAAAGAAAACTTCACTCAACATACACACTACTACCACACACTGCCACCTTCAATATCCTCGAAAACCTCTAAAATGTTAACACAATAAGTCATCATCACATCAATTTTAGGAAGAAAATTTACTGTCAGCCCATTCTTCGAAGAATATCAGTTTAGGAAGTAAGGGGCAAAATGACTATAAACCAAAGACCATGATGAGAACAGGTCTCTTTACACAATTTGGAGAATAAACAGAAATTAGGTGCAGAAATATATCTTGCTAGCACAAAGCTCTCAAATCCAACCTGACAACTACTCATTTGGGGGTATACTGAGAAAGGAGTATTATTTAACAATAACCAGTGGAAGTGTCTCTGTAGTGATCCGAAGCCACAATAAGTAACATTTTGCCCTTTAACTTTACATTATCTAATGTTTACCACTGACATTGTTTTATTAACATAAACCCAATTTTCTGGATTTCACTTTACTGCAGATGCTGAAAGCAGGAACTTCTCAGATATGGGAATATGTTGCCAAATTACATGATCCACAAAAGGAGAAGGCTGCATTTCTAAGGTTCATTTATTTAAATTACACTCCAGGAAGTAAAGGGATAACACCTAGTATTTCATCTTAGTCTACATATCATCTTTCCCAAAATTCTTAATATAGTCCAGACAGGGTTATTCCCTGGCCTCAAATGATGTAAGACAAATATTAAAACATTGCCTTAATCCCCACAAATCATTTCGGATAACATTGGAGAGGAGGCAGAGGCAGAATCAGTGTACGAGCAGTAAAAGGAGAAAAGTTTATTCAAATAATAACTTGTCCTATCAAGGAACCTAAATTAGGAGGTAATTTCCCAAACTGGACATTAGCTAAAAATCTGTTTTCACAGCAAGTGGAATGGTTATAGGACTTAGACGGGTAACACACTCTTTAATCCCCATCAAAGGTAGAGTCCACAGGCAAAGTGGGCTACTCTTTGTAACGCACAAAGTGATGCAGCGTGGTGCACATCTTTCTAAAGTTCACCAGCCTCCTACAGGGAAAGTCTGGAAGAAAGAAGCTCTTCCAGCACTCTACCAACCATTACAACATAAAGCTGTATACAAACACACATACACACACAAAGCTGTACACTATACACTTAGAAAGAAGTCACCAAAGAAACAAACAGTTTTTACTTCACTGATGCTCTGGAACAAGGGTCAGCAAACCATGGCCCAGAGACCAAATCCAATTCCTTTCTTGTTTTGTAAATACAGTTACAGTGGAGCACAACTACAACCATTCATTTATATACTATGGCCCATAAAACTTAATATTCACTATTTGGCCCTTTACAGAAAAAGTCTGCCCCCCACCCCCCAGTTCTAAAAGTGAAAGTCTCTCAGTCATGTCCAACTCTTTGTGACCCCATGGACTACACAGTCCATGGAATTCTCCAGGCCAGAATACTGGAGTGGGTAGTCCTTCCCTTCTCCAGGGGATCTTCCCAACCCAGGGATTGAACCCAGGTCTCCTGCATTGCAGGCGGATTCTTTACCAACTGTGCTATCGGGGAAGCTAACAGGGAAGCCCTGTTCTAGAAAACTGTCAATTACAGTTCAAAGAACACTTGGAGGCCACAGCAGAAGATGGCTATGGTTCCTACCAATAAAAAAGAAACATGTATAATATCACATATGAAACGAGTTTCCAGTCCAGGTTCGATGCACGATACTGGATGCTTGGGGCTGGTGCACTGGGATGACCCAGAGGGAGGGTATGGGGAGGGAGGAGGGAGGAGGGTTCAGGATGGGGAACACATGTATACCTGTGGCGGATCCATTTCGATATTTGGCAAAACTAATACAATGTTGTAAAGTTTAAAAATAAAATAAAATTAGATTGGGTTAAAAAAAAAAAAATTCTCTTTCCCCTGACCTTCATCCTTTTCTTTTCTTAGGGGGGAAAAAAAAAAAACACTCTTAGAAAAATCATCAGTCTGTTCGGTCGCTTAGTCATGTCCAGCTCTTTTCAACCCCATGGACTGCAGCACGCCAGGCCTCCTTGTCCATCACCAACTCCCAGAGTTTACTCAAACTCATGTCCACTGAGTCAGTGATGCCATCCAACCATCTTATCCTCTGTCATCCCCTTCTCCTCCTGCCTTCAATCTTTCCCAGCATCAGGGTCTTTTCCAATGAGTCAGCTCTTCGCATCAGGTGGCCAAAGTATTGGAGTTTCAGCTTCAACATCAGTCCTTCCAATGAACATTCAGGACTGATCTCATTTAGGATGGACTGGTTGGATCTCCCTGCAGTCCAAGGGACTCTCAAGAGTCTTCTCCAACACCACAGTTCAAAAGCATTTGGCACTCAGCTTTCCTTATAGTCCAGTTCTTCAGGCACTCTATCAAATCTAATCCCTTGAATCTATTTCCCACTTCCACTGTATAATCCTAAGGGCTTGATTTAGGTCATACCTGAATGGTGTAGTGGTTTTCCCTACTTTCTTCAATTTAAGT
Organism: Bos javanicus; assembly: GCF_032452875.1. NCBI lineage: Eukaryota > Metazoa > Chordata > Mammalia > Artiodactyla > Bovidae > Bos > Bos javanicus. The sequence continues at coordinate 18,392,810 of NC_083882.1, read as the reverse complement.
CTGAATTTGGAAATAAGGAGTTCATGATCTGAGTCACAGTCAGCTCTTGGTCTTGTTTTTGCTGACTGTATAGAGCTTCTCCATTTTTGGCTGCAAAGAATATGATCAATCTAATTTCGGTATTGACCATCTGGTGATGTCCAGAAAAATCATACACCCTCTAAAATCTGTATCATCATTCTTTTGAAAACAAAGAACAGATGTTTCAGTGATGGTACTTAGTAAGAACTTCTCAGCACTGGTAGAAAAGTTAGAGTGGGCAGAGAGAGGGAGAACAGGGTCGAGGTGGATATGACTTAACCCCTCTCCTTTACTTCTTCCAACTGTCTCATTTCTCAAAAAAGTGAATGATGCTTTTACACCCCAAAGCATGAGAGAAGAAAGTATAAAACTTCCTAGAATGCTCCACCTACTACAATTAAGAGAAAAAAAGCAATCTACCTCAAACCACACCTGACCAAACTTTAATTAAGGAAAAAAAAAAAAATTAGAAAGCAGAGTTCCTATACAGCATTCATTTCAGTTTAGTCGCTCAGTCACGTCCGACTCTGTGATCCCATGAATCGCAGCACGCCAGTCCTCCCTGTCCATCACCAACTCCCGGAGTTCACTCAGACTCATGTCCATCGAGTCAGTGACGCCATCCAGCCATCTCATCCTCTGTCGTCCCCTTCTCCTCCTGCCTCCAATCCCTCCCAGCATCAGAGTCTTTTCCAATGAGTCAACTCTTCGCATGAGGTGGCCAAAGTACTGGAGTTTCAGCTTTAGCATCATTCCTTCCAAAGAAAGCCCAGGGCTGATCTCCTTCAGGATGGACTGGTTGGATCTCCTTGCAGTCCAAGGGACTCTCAAGAGTGTTCTCCAACACCACAGTTCAAAAGCATCAATTCTTCAGCACTCAGCCTTCTTCACAGTCGAACTCTCACATCCATACATGATCACAGGAAAAACCATAGCCTTGACTAGACGGACCTTTGTTGGCAAAGTAATGTCTCTGCTTTTCAATATGCTATCTAGGTTGGACATAACTTTCCTTCCAAGGAGTAAGCGTCTTTTAATTTCATGGCTGCAGTCACCAACTGCAGTGATTTTGGAGCCCAGAAAAATAAAGTCTGACACTGTTTCCCCATCTATTTCCCATGAAGTGATGGGACCAGATGCCATGATCTTCATTTTCTGAATGTTGAGCTTTAAGCCAACTTTTTCACTCTCCACTTTCACTTTCATCAAGAGGCTTTTTAGTTCCTCTTCACTTTCTGCCGTAAGAGTGGTGTCATCTGCATATCTGAGGTTATTGATATTTCTCCCGGCAATCTGGATTCCAGCTTGTGTTTCTTCCAGTCCAGCGTTTCTCATGATGTACTCTGCATAGAAGTTAAATAAGCAGGGTGACAATATACAGCCTTGACGTACTCCTTTTCCTATTTGGAACCAGTCTGTTGTTCCATGTCCAGTTCTAACTGTTGTTTCCTGACCTGCATACAGGTTTCTCAAGAGGCAGGTCAGGTGGTTTGGTATTCCCATTTCTTTCAGAATTTTCCACAGTTTATTTTGATACACACAGTCAAAGACTTTGGCATAGTCAATAAAGCAGAAATAGATGTTTTTCTGGAACTCTCTTGCTTTTTCCATGATTCAGCGGATGTTGGCAATTTGATCTCTGGTTCCTCTGCCTTTTCTAAAACCAGCTTGAACATCAGGAAGTTCACGGTTCACATATTGCTGAAGCCTGGCTTGGAGAATTTTCAGCATTACTTTGCTAGCATGTGAAATGAGTAAAATTCTGGGATAGTTTGAACACTGCCTTTCTTTGGGATTGGAATGAACACTGACCTTTTCCAGTCCTGTGGCCACTGTTGAGTTTTCCAAATTTCCTGGCATATTGAGTGCAGCACTTTCACAGCATCATCTTCCAAGATTTGAAATAGCTCAACTGGAATTCCATCACCTCCACTAGCTTTGTTCGTAGTGATGCTTTCTAAGGCCCACTTGACTTCACATTCCAGGATGTCTGGCTCTAGGTCAGTGATCACACCATCATGATTATCTGGGACATGAAGATCTTTTTTGTACAGTTCTTCTGTGTATTTTTGCCATCTCTTCTTGATATCTTCTGCTTCTGTTAAGTCCATACCATTTCTGTCCTTTATCGAGCCCATCTTTGCATGAAATGTTCCCTTGGTATCTCTAATTTTCTTGAAGAGATCTCTAGTCTTTCCCATTCTGTTGTTTTCCTCTATTTCTTTGCATTGATCGCTGAGGAAGGCTTTCTTATTTCTTCTTGCTATTCTTTGGAACTCTGCATTCAGATGTTTATATCTTTCCTTTTTTCCTTTGCTTTTCACTTCTCTTCTTTTCACAGCTATTTGTAAGGCCTCCCCAGACAGCCATTTTGCTTTTTTGTATTTCTTTTCCATGGGGATGGTCTTGATCCCTGTCTCCTGTACAATGTCACCAATTACAATAAAAATCTAAAGGAATCCCAGGTGCAGAGAGCTTGAGTCATTCAGCAAGTGAAAACAGTTGCTGAACTAAAACAAACAGTTCAACATTTCTCAATAAGCTTCAACCCTCAGCTCTGTATCAGCTCCTTGAGAACACAGGCCCTACATGGTGGCCTTATAAATAAGTCCCCAGAGTTCCCACTGTGGAAGCAGAGCTGACTCATAAATACCAGCTGTCACCCCTCTAGAGCCACCACTGAAAGTCATGCCTGCCTGGCCTGTGCCCAGTTAACAACCAAGCACCACAGAGGTACCCATTCCTGCAGGACAGGGGGTCCCTCTGAAGGGCAACTTTGGTTCGAGGACATCCTGTCAGGAGAAGCTTTCTAAAAACAGCACTGTAGCCTGAGTGCTTCCTACCCACCCTTCTCTCCTCTCTCCTTTCCCTCCCTATTCCTATTCCTTCTCCTTTACCTTTACACTTTCCCCCAATAAATTCCAACTCACTTAATCCCATCTTGGTCTCTCATAGGATTCAAGATCTAGATTATACCAACAGCCTAGCCTCTAGATCCTTTAAAATTTAGATATGGTCCCTAATTGCCTCCCAGAAACTCATCACTGCTTCCAGATAGTTTCAAATATAGCTTCCATATATTATTCCTACTGTTGGTGTAATAAATTACCAAAAACAATGACCTAAACCAACATTTATTTGTTAATTTACAATTCTGCAAGTCAGAAGGCCAAAACTAGTCTCACTCAGCTAAAATCAATGTGTTGGCAGGGCTGCATTCTTTTGGGCAGCTTTAGGAAAGAATCCATTTCCTTGCTTTTTCCAGCTCCTAGAGGCTACCCACCGGAGAAGGCAATGGCACCCCACTCCAGTACTCTTGCCTGGAAAATCCCATGGACAGAGGGCCTGGTGGGCTGCAATCCACTGGGTCGCTAAGAGTCAGACACGACTGACGGACTTCACTTTCACTTTTCACTTTCATGCATTGGAGAAGGAAATGGCAACCCACTCCAGTGTTCTTGCCTGGAGAATCCCAGGGACGGGGGAGCCTGGTGGGCTGCCATCTATGGGGTTGAACAGAGTCGGACACGACTAAAGTGACTTAGCAGCAGCAGAGGCTACCCACATTTGTTGGCTTATGGTCCCCTTTATAGTTTTGAAAACCCAGCCAGCATGGCAGTCAAGTCTCTCACTTCACAGCTCCCAGACACTGACTCTTCTGCCTCCCTCTTGCAAGTTTAAGGACCCCTCGATGGTTACACTGGGTCCAGTTGGATAATCCAGATCAGTCAACACATTTTAAAGTCAGCAATCCTTGCCTTATAACTTAATCACAGGTCTGGGGATTAGGATGCTGACATCTCTAGAAGGTCATTATTCTACCTACTACAACCTTCGAAGCCATTCAGTCTACTTGCAACTCCCTTCAACCTCATCTGAGGCCAATTCTGAAACATATATCATATTCCAAGGAGTAGGTCCCCCTCAAAGAACACTACACACTTTAACTTTTTTTTTTTATATCTTCATGTTGCTCCCTCCACCTACAATGTCCGTGGCCAATCTTTTCTACCTGGAGAACACATCATTCAAGAACCAGGTCCACTCATGGCCACCACAAACTGCTATACAGTCCGTGCCCTACACAAAGGCATCTGGTAAGGCTGAGGTGTGGACGCTGAAACTCAGCCCACTTTCAGCTCCACAGGCCAGGCCTGAGGCTGCGAACACCAAGAGGAAGGGTAGCATGCCCAGAGGAAACACCTTTCTCTCAATCATAGGGCCAAAATGGGCTCTGCACAGAAAAACTGAACCTTTCCCCTAATTATACTGTCCCCTTACTCCACAGCACTGCACATATTTACTACCATTACATTTGTTGAAATGTATCAACCCCACCCCACCTCCGGAGGGATACAGACGGGTATTTTTTCTCCCCCACCTACTTTTACCTATGCTTCAACAACTTCCTGTCAAATTGTTTCAAATGTCTCTGAATCAAATTGTTCAGTATTTCACCAGTGAGGCTACTAAACACCACCTGTGTACTGTCCAATGTAATAAAACTGTAATGCACAAATTCTACCATCTGAGAAGCCATATGCTGAGGGTCTGCCCGTTTTTACCTACAATCTGCTCTAATTGTATCCCAGGACTGCTAACCCAGGCAACTGATTTCATACTGCATTTATTTCTTAAGAAAATATTTCTAAAATTAAAAAAAATAAAAACAATACTTGGTGAGAAAAAAACTGCTCCTTCAACTTAGTGAAAAGACTGGGATTTAAACATTTGTGTGCAAAGGAGTAAAACATGGTGATTTGGAGCCCTGGCATCAGACCTATATCTCCTGGATTAGAACTTTTTCACTTACGGTTTAATGTTGTGCCAATTATTTAACCTTGCTGTGTCTTAAAGTTTCATAACATATAATGGGAACAATCTCATAGGGTTGTTTGCTGTGAGGATATGGCAAGTCAACATGTATAAAAGATTGATAAATGTTAGTAAATATTATTAAAACAAGAGATCAAAACGAGTGGATCCATGTTACCAAGCAGAATAAAGTCACCTGGAAAAGACCAGCATGCACCAAACATCTAAACACTAAGGGCCTTCTTAAGGCCAAGCACTGCGGGACCCATCTTTGGGGAGAGCAAAGGAGTGTATCAATGGCCCAGTGGAAGAGCTGACAAAGAAGTTAAAGGCAGTCATCACAGCCTGCTGATGATATGATAAAGGCATACACGAAAAGCTACAGACACACGGCAGCCCTAACCCTACCTGCAGAGGTAGGAGGAAAAGTTGGTGGTAAATCTTGGAGGACAACTAGGTGTCCTCAGGGTGGGAGAAATGGGACTCCTCACTGCAAGCAGTGGAAACATCAAGGAGTTTGGCCAACTCACAATACAGCAGGTTGCTCTTTCACGTGTGCCTGCCACATACCACTTGGCTTTATATACGTTACCTCATTTGAGCCCTACAACATTCTCAGTGGTTAGTAATCTCTGTTGAATAAAGAAACTGAGACAGAGGGACATTAAGAAATTTGGCTAGTAAACACTTAAATGAGTGAGATTTAAACCAGGTCTGCCTGATCATAAGGAACTTACCCTTTCACTGGACTAGAATATGCTGACATGTTGAAGTGTTTGAAAATAATTGTGAGCCAAGAAGGGCTTTAATCGGGAGTAATAATGGACTGGGATTTCATCTCGGAAAGAATCATTCTAGCAGCAATATAGAGACTAGATTAGAAAGCAGTAAGACCTAAGGGACAAACCCCACCACCTGCTTCAGTAACTGAAGGTTTGCTATGCCCGTTTAAGTATTTGTAAGGCAAGCTTTTGTGTTACAATGGCAGAGTTGACTAGTTTCACCCTTACAACCTGCAAAACTAAAACCACTGACTATTCTGTCCTGTCTGCTGACCCATGTTACAAGCAATAGCTCCTGTGGTAACCCAGGCAAGGGACGATGCAGCCTGAACTAAGGCAAGCAGCGGGGATGGAGAAGTATCTGAGAAACTGAAGAAGCAGGGCTGATCACCAGTGTGACTAACAGAATGTGAGTGGTAAAACGGAAGCCTCCAGGATTAATCCTAGGTTTCCAACTCAGCAGTCTGCTTAGACTGGGGCCAGGACGTGGCAGCTTCCCAGGTGGCAGTAGTGGTAAAGAACCCACCTGCCAATACAGGAGACATGAGACAAAAGTTAGATCCCTGGGTCAGGAAGATTCCCTGGAGGAGGGCATGGCAACCAATTCCAGTACTCCTGCCTGGAGATTCCGATGGACCGGGGAGTATGGCTACAGTCCATGGGGCTGCAAAGAGTCAGACATGACTCAAACAACTTAGCACACTGAATGTGGTAGCCTAAGTAACGGTCCCCAAATATGTATCTTACCTGACAAAAGTGACTCTGCACAGTGATTAAGATCTTGTCATGGGAGATTATCCTCGATTATCTGAGTAGACCCTAAATGTGATCAAAGCACCCTTACAAAAAAAGGACATAGGTACATGTGACACAGAACAGAAGGCAGTGAGTCTGTGGAGGCAGAAATTGGACTTATGCAGCCACAGGCCAAGGGAAACAGCCACCAGAAGCTATGAAAGGTAAGAAACAGAAGTTCCCCTACAGCCTCTAGAGGGAGTGTGTCCCCACTGACACCTCAATTTCAACCCAGTTAAACTATTTCAGACTTCTAGCTTCCAGAACTGTGACAGAATAAATTTCTGCTGTTTTAAGTCACCATGTTTGTGGTTGATTTGCCATGGTGGTAATATGAAAATAATATACAAGACTGTGAATTTAGTTTAAAAAGATAGGTAACTCAGTTTTAGACTGGTGGCATATAAGGTATTTTATGACACAGTTAAAGACATCCAGTAGCATCAGGGGGGAAAAAATGATATGAAGTCAAAATAGCTCTGGGTAGAATACAAGGAAGTCACAGAAATAAGCCTTGGGATTACATAAGAGGACAGAACAGAGTGAGAAGAATTAAGGGCTGAGGCTCTCCTCCAGAAGCAATTTCAGTCAGATGAAGAAGGACCCAAAATGTAATCTAAGAGTAATTTACTTACAATGGCTTCTTGACGTGCTGTGTATACAGTGGTAGTAATAAAAATATAACAGGTAATATGTGGAAAATTTATGTGTCAGACATTGTGCAGCACACTTTACATGCATACTTACTAACCACTCATAACTTTCAAACTTGGGAAAGCAGTACAGTAAGGCTATATATTGTCACCCTGCCTATTTAACTTATATGCAGAGTACATCACGCAAAATGCCAGGCTAGATGAACCCCAGGCTGGAATCAAGATTGCCAGGAGAAATATCAACAACCTCAGATACGTAGATAATACCACTCTAATGGCAGAAAATGAAGAGGAACTAAAAAGCCTCCTGATGAGGGTGAAAAAGGAGAGTGGAAAAGGCGACTTAAAACTCAACATTCAAAAAACTAAGATCATGGCATCCAGCACCATCACTTCATGGCAAACATGAAGGAGGAGAAAAAGTGGAAACAGTGACAGATTTTATTTTCTTGGGCTCCAAAATCACTGTGGACAGTGACTGTAATCATGAATTTAAAAGACACTTGCTCCTTGGAAGGAAAGCTATGACCAACCTAGACAGCATATTAAAAAGCAGAGACATCATTTTACCAACAAAGGTCCATCTAGTCAAAGCTATAGTTTTTCCAGTATCATGCACGGATGTGAAAGTTGGACCTAAAGAAGGCTGAGCACCAAAGAATTCATGCTTTTGAACTGTGGTGCTGGAGAAGACTCTTGAGAGTCCCTAGGGCTGCAAGGAGATCAAACCAGTCAGCCCTATCAGCAGTCAACCCTGAATATTCACTGGAAGGACTGATGCTGAAGCTCTGATACTTTGGCCACCTGATGTGAAGAGCCAACTCATTGGAAAAGACCTTGATGTTGGGAAAAGCACGTGTATACCTGAAATTTTTTTAATTTTAAAAATAAAAAAAAATAAATAATAAAATAAATAAATAAATAATTTTTAAAAAATTTAAAAAAAAAAAAATGAAGGCAGAAGAGAAAGGAGAGGCAGAGGATGGTTAGTTAGCATTACCAACTCAACGGACATGAATTTGAGGAAACTCCAGATGATAGTGAGCTTCCAAGGTGGTTCATATGGTAAAGAATCCGCCTGCAACGTGGGAGACCTGGGTTTGACCTGGGAAGATCCCCTGGAGGAGGGCATGGCAACCCACTCCAGTATTCTTGCCTAGAGAATCCCATGGACAAAGGAGCCTGGTGGGCTACAGTCCATGGGCTCACAAAGAGTCAGACACGACTTAGAGACTGAATAACAAGAATACCCATAACTAATGAAGGTAGATACTATTATTCCTTTTAAAGACAAGAAAAGAGAAGCAGAATAACATGCCCAAAGTCACTCATCAGGTGAACAAAGGTGAGGTGCATGTACATGTTCAGTCATGTCTGACTCTTTGCAACCCCACAGGTGAGCAAAAGCCAGAACCAAATCATCGTAACTTAAAACCCCCAATCACACACCCACAAATATATAGATATAGATATATAGATATAGATATAGATATATATATATTTGACTTTGGTTCTCACATCTAGTAAGTGGTGTGGAATTGGAACCAGACTCATATTTCTGATTCCAAAGCCTTTGCTTTTAACCATTATGCTACAATTGCGTCTCTGAACATCACCCATCCTTCCTATACTTATTTCATTTTCTCAACTGAAGGACAACAACTTGTTTCATAAATAAATACATATATATATACACACACACATAGGTGTGTGTGTGTGTGTGTATACATAAGCCCAAAACAAACTCTAAGCTTTATCTAAACTTTAGTTCAGTTCAGTCGTGTCCAACTCTTTGCAACCCCATGAATCACAGCATGCCAGGCCTCCCTGTCCATCACCAATTCCCGGAGTTTACCCAAACTCATGTCCATCGAGTCCTTACTTTTGATCTAAGGGTTATTTAAAGAAAAGCTATACCAGCATGATACATGATGACTTTCCATATATGTCCTACATGTTAAATCCCTAATTACACTGCACTAAAAAGAAGCAATCACTGAAAGGCTGAGTGAGGTGGGTGAAGGCCAACAAACACAGAATTTACAGGGAAGGAAAAGAAAGGGTAGTTGCAGTCCCAAGGAGGCTGAGCAGGTAAGAGAAGTCAAGAAGTCAAAATGATAACTACAGGGATGTTCATCTGGGAACATCAGCTACATTGTAGGAATGTAAAGTGTCAGAAACGGACTGGGAATCCAGCTTTTCTATGGCAATTCTCGGATGGGGACATGAAACAAGTTGTTGTCCTTCAGTTGAGAAAATGAAATAAGTATACGAAGGATGGGTGATGTTCAGAGACGCAATTCTAGCATAATGGTTAAAAGCAAAGACTTTGGAATCAGAGATATGAGTCTGGTTCCAAGTCCACACCACTTACTACATGTAGAGCTAAAGACAAGTTTCTTATTCTCCTGGATCCTCAAGATTCTCATCTGTAAAAGGGAAATAAGACCCAATAGCTCAGATCAAGTCAAATAATTAATGTAAACCACATGGTGAGTGGCTTATAATGTGTCATTATTTACCATAAGATTGTATTATTTTTATGAACATTACAAAATCACTGCAGATGGGGACTGAAGCCATGAAATTAAAAGACGCTTGCTCCTTGGAAGCAAAGTTATGACCACCCTCAGTTCAGTTCAGTCGCTCAGTCATGTCTGACTCTTTGCGACTCCATGAATCGCAGCACGCCAGGCCTCCCTGTCCATCACCATCTCCTGGAGTTCACTCAGACTCATGTCCATCGAGTCAGTGATGCCATCCAGCCATCTCATCCTCTGTCGTCTCCTTCTCCTCCTGCCCCCAATCCCTCCCAGCATCAGGGTCTTTTCCAATGAGTCAACTCTTCTCATGAGGTGGCCAAAGTACTGGAGTTTCAGCTTTAGCATCATTCCTTCCAAAGAAATTCCAGGGCTGATCTCCTTCAGAATGGACTGGTTGGATCTCCTTGCAGTCCAAGGGACTCTCAAGAGTGTTCTCCAACACCACAGTTCAAAAGCATCAATTCTTCAGCACTCAGCCTTCTTCACAGTCCAACTCTCACATCCATACATGACCACAGGAAAAACCATAGCCTTGACTAGACGGACCTTTGTTGGCAAAGTAATGTCTCTGCTTTTCAATATGCTATCTAGGTTGGTCATAACTTTCCTTCCAAGGAGTAAGCGTCTTTTAATTTCATGGCTGCAGTCACCAACTGCAGTGATTTTGGAGCCCAGAAAAATAAAGTCTGACACTGTTTCCACTGTTTCCCCATCTATTTCCCATGAAGTGATGGGACTGGATGCCATGATCTTCGTTTTCTGAATGTTGAGCTTTAAGCCAACTTTTTCACTAAACAGCGTATTAAAAAGCAGAGACATTACTTTACCAACCAAGGTCCGTCTAGTCAAAGCTATGGTTTTTCCAGTGGTCATGTATGGATGTGAGAGTTGGACTATGAAGAAAGTTGAGCGCTGAAGAACTGATGCTTTTGAACTGTGGTGTTGGAGAAGACTCTTGAGAGTCCCTTGGACTGCAAGGAGAGCCAACCAGTCCATCCTAAAGGAAATCAGTCCTGAACATTCATTGGAAGGACTGATGCTGAAGCTGAATCTCCAATACTTTGGCCACCTGATGCGAAGAACTGACTCATCTGAAAAGACCCTGATGCTGGGAAAGATTGAAGGCAGGAGGAGAAGGGGATGACAGAGGATAAGATGGTTGGATGGCACCACTGACTCAATGACCATGAGTTTGAATAAACTCCGGGAGTTGGTGATGGGCAGGGAGGCCTGGCGCGCTGCAGTAGTCCATGGGGTCACAAAGAGTTGGACACGACTGAGCGACTGAACTGAACTGATAACTATTATAGCAATTAATCTCCCTATGCTTAAGCACTACTACGTTTTCCCCATTTTAGCAAAACCGCTGTAGTGAGCCAGAGGGCGGCCTGGTCGGTCAGGAGGCCTGGGCTGGCACCCAGCAGACCACCTGTGGCCTCAACGGGGCACCTCTCATCCCACCCCTTTCTCCTGCTCCCCAGGCAAGGTCCCAGTGACCGGTCAGCCCGCTCGCCCATGCGGCCCAGTGCGGCAGGGACATGCGGCCCCGCGCCCCCTCCCCGGCGCCGGCCTTACCTTCTCGTAATTCTGCATGAGGCGACTGATAACCTCGCGCTCGACCTGCCACTCGGGTTTCTTCAGCTGCTTCCTCAACTGCTTCTTTTGACTCTGCTTGTGGCTGTGTTTCTTCTTCCAACGATTAAAGCTCCGCACCGGGTCGGGCCGGGCTCCCGTAGCCCGAGAGTCCGCGGTTTTTCCCATCACGGCGGCGGCGGCGAGAGCCCACACCTCGGTGAGACTTGAGTCCGCTCCGGCCAGGAGCGGAGATAACGCACTGAGGGGACGCGGAACCGGCGTGGGGCGAGAGCACGACTGCGCAGGCGCGAAACCAGAAGCCCGCCCCCGGGCTTTTAAAACCGGGGCACGCGCGGGCCACTGCCAAGGAAAACTGGATGGTGATTGGCGACTTGGAATTCGCGGGGCGGAGCGAATTAGTCTCGGGTGGACGTAGAGGCGGGGCAATCTGAGGAAGAGGGCGGGGCTGAGTGGCTCCTAAAGCACGAGGTGCACGAGCCCTGCTTGCTGTTTCTATGGTGACGTCATACAACTTAACTCTTAAAAGGCTGTTACTTTGCCCTGCCTTTTCCTTGGCAAACCGCAGGCTAACACACACCCCCCAAACCCCAGTATACACGCACACAAAATCTGTGGATTAGAATTGTGATCCTCATTTTGCACGTTTCAGCCCAGGGAGCGGAATGATTTGCTGTTGTGTTAATTATTTGTTGTTGTTTTTTAATATTTTACCCTCTAAGTATAGAGTCTATGAGGCTTCCAGGTGGCTCAGTGGTAAAGAATACACTTAGAAGACGCAATTTCATTCCCTGGGTCGGAAAGATCCCCTGGAGCAGAAAACGGCAACCCACTCCAGTATTCTTGCCTAAAAAATCCCATAGGCAGAGGAGCTTGGCGGGCTACAGTCCATGGGGTCGCAGAGTCCGACACGATTGAACGAGTGAGCACGTACATAGTCTTTATTCCATAGCACTAACAGTTACATGTATGCTTTTGAAATCCAACTTCAGTTTTGAATGGTTAACATTTTGCTGACATACATTTTCATTGTCTTTATCATTTCTTGAAACATGATAAATACCAATCTTTGCACCCATTTGCATTTTTTTCATTCATTGATAGTTTTTAATAACAAATTCCTTCAAGGTACAATAAACAGAATCTAGTAAGTTTTCACTGTTTTAGAAAGTTTCTATTTTTAAAAAAGTTTCCAAAACTTCCACCTGTGCTGCTTTTTATTTTTTAATATGTATTTATTTAACTGTGTTGGGTCTTCATTGCAAGAAATAACGTAAAAGCTTTGTATTTTATCTCAAATGTGTAAAAGTTTGAAAGAATATATACCCCAAAAAACTGCTAAATTTCAACATTGACTATTTTTGCCTAATGACATTTTATGAGAACAAGGAAACATGCACTGTTACATAATCATCTAATTGCTAAATTATTGTGATAAAATATGTACTTTGGGGATCTTGTTTTGACTGCAGAATCAGAGGATTCCCCCCACTTTGTTTAAAAAACAAATCTGAGTTTTAACAAATAACAAATGTTGGTAAGAATGTAGGAAAAAGGGAACCCTCATACAGTGTTGATGGGAATGTAAATTGGTGCAGCTGGGAAACATTACGGAGGTTTCTCTAAAAACTAAAAATGGAACTATCATAGCACCCAGCAATTCCACTTCTGGGTATGTATCTGGAAAAAAGAAAAAACATTAGTTCAAAAAGATACATGCACCCCAATGTTCATAGCAGCATCATTCACAACTGTCAAGATACGGCAGCAACCTAAATATCCATCAAGAGATGAATGAATAACAAATGGTAGTGTACATACATACATATACATATGTATATATATATATATATATATATATATACACACACACAGACACATATGTGTATATGATGGAATATACACATACAATGTATATCCCATCCATATACAATGGAATATTACTCAGCCATAAAGAAAGAATTAAATTTTGCCATTTGCAGCAATGTGGATGGACTAGGAGCACATTAAGCTAAGTGAAATAAGTCAGAGAAAGACAAATACTGTATGATATAACTTATATGCGGAATCTAAAAAGCACAACAAACTAGTGGATAAAATAAAAAAGAAGCAGGCTCACAGATATAGAGAACAAACTAGTGGTCACCAGTGGGGGAGAAGGAAGTGAAGAGTGGCAACATAGGGCTAGGTGATTAAGAGGCACCAACTATTTAGGTTTAAAATAAGCCACAAGTACAACACAGGAAATATAGCCAATATTCTATAATAACTATAAATGGAGTATAACCTTTAAAATTGTGACTCGTTATATTGTACACCTTTAATTTATATAATATTGTACATCAGTGATACTTCAATTTTAAAAACTTGATAGTTTTACTAAAATACGTTTCAGAGTTAACTGCTACCAATCAATTTTTTTCCAGGCACAGAATCTCTTTAACAGTAGTTTTTTATTTAAGTTTTTCTTCTGTCTATAATGTAATTGCTTCTTTACATTGTTACTGAAATTAAATATTATTTAATTTCAAGAGAGTCCCACAACAGCTGAATAACTTGGCCTAGGAAGCTAAAACATGATTCCATCTAAGTCCTCTTATCATGTAAAAATAGCAATTTATGGTAAATTAATTCAATTATATGTCAGCTTTTTACTGAAAAGGAAATTAACAAAGCATATGTTTGTTCAGAAAAAGAAATCCCTCTGTTTCTTTGTATCTTATCAACATCATCAGTTTGAAGTCATTCTTAGGGCACAATATTTCTTTGGAATTTCAGAAATTGCATCTTAAGTTGGTTCCATCTTCTTTAATTCATATCCTCTAAAACTTGGCAGAGCCAACCTGCAATCACCTTAATCCCAGAGAGCCAGAGGTTATGAAACCTCTCTGACATTTTCAACAACAAAAATATATCTGTCTAATTGGCTAGAACACATACACTATTTAACAGAAGACCAAGAAGTTCTGGCCCACCACAGCCGCTCTGTTGCAAGCCACAGTCAGGAGTCATGAATCAATTAGCTTGTCTATGCACACATTTGTTCGTAAGGAGAGAAATATCTGTACTCTGAAAACTATCAGATGCTGGTGAAAGAAATCAAAGAAGACATAAACAGATGGAAAGATATACCATGTTCGTGGATTGGAAGAATCAGTATTATCCTTAATACTGATTATTAAGTTATTTCTCAATCAAAATAACTATACTACCCAAGGCAATCTACAGATTCAGTGCAATCCCTATCGAATTACCAGTGGCATTTTTCACAAAAATAGAACAAAAAAAATCTCAAAATTTGTATAGAGACACAAAAGACTCCAAATATCCAAAACAATCTTGAAAAAGAAAAACAGAGCTGGAGGAATCAGGCTTCCTGATCTACAGACTATACTGCAAAGCTCGAGTGATCAAAACAATTTGCTACTGGCACAAAAATAGAAATATAGATCAATGGAGCAGGATAGAAAATCCAGAAATAAGCCCATGCATCTGTGGTCAATTAATCTACGAGGAAGGAGGCAAGACTACACAATGCAGGAAAGACAGTCTCTTCAACAAATGGTGATGGGAAAACTAGACAGTTATATGTATAAAAAATGAAATTAAATCATTCTGTATCAATACACAAAAATAAGCTCAAAATGAATTAAAGATCTAAATATGAGACCAGACACTATAAAACTCCTAGAGGAAAACATAGAACACTCTGACATAAATAACAGCAACATCTTTTTCAACCCATCTCCCAGAATAATGGAAATAAAAGCAAAAATGATCAAATAGGACCTACTTAAACTCAAAAGCTTTTGCACAATAAAGGAAACAATAAACAAAAAGAAAAGGAACCCACAGGTTGGGAGAAAATATTTGCAAATGATGTGTCTGATAAAGGATTAGTCTCCAAAATTTACAGATTATGATACTTAATAGCATCAAAATAAACAACCCACTCAAAAAATGGAGAAAAGACTTGAATAGACATTTCTCCAAAGGGGAGATACAGATGGACAATAGGCACATGAAAAGATGTTCAACATCGCTAGTTATTAGAGAAATGCAAATCAAAACTACAATGAGATATCACCTCACACAAGTCAGAATGGCTATCATCAAAAAATCCACAAACAACAAATGCTGGAGAGGGTGTGAAGAGGAGGGAACCCTCCTCCACTGTTGGTGGGAATGTAAACTGGTACGGCCACTATGTAAAACAGTATGGAGGGTCTAAATAGACTAAAGTAAATATTGAGCTACCATATGACCCTGCAATCCCACTCCTGGGCATATATCCAGAGAAAAACATGGCCCAAAATGATACATTCACCTCACTGTTCATTGCACCACTGTTTACAGTAGCCAAGACATGGAAACAACTTAAATGTCCATTGACAGAGGAATGGATAACGAAGATGTGGTACATCTACACAATGGACTATTAGCCATAAAAAGAATGAAATAAGGCCATTTACAGCAACATGGATGGACCTAGAGAGTGTCATACTAAGTGAAGTAAGTTAGAGAAGGAGAAATATAATATGACATCCCTTTTGTGTGGAATCTAAAAAGAAATGATACAGATGAACTTACTTATGAAACAGAAAGAGACTCACAGACTTAGAAAACAAATTCATGGTTGCCAGGTGGAAGGAATAGCTAGGGACTTTGAGAAGGTCATGTCCACACTCCTATATTTAAAATGGATAACCAATGAAAACCTATTGTATAGCACATGGAACTCTGCTCAAGGTTATGTGCCAGACTGGATGGGAGAGGGGTTTGGGGGAGAATGGATACATGTATATGTATGGCTGAATCCCTTCACTGATCACCTGAGACTATCACAACATTGTTAATTAGCTACCCCCCAATACAAAATGTTTTTGGTGTTAAATAAATAAATAACACTAAAAAATACTCTAATTCTGCAAGTATGAAGTAGAAACTAAACAATCTGAAGTGATCAGCCAGATCAACCAGTCTGCACATTGCTTTTTGTGAACCTCTGGTCTAATAGATTATAATTAATCATAACAACTGGGACTTTCCTGATGGCTCAGATGGTAAAGAATCTGCCTGCAATGAGGGAGACCCGGGTTTTATCCATGAGTCAGGATGATCCCCTGGAGGAGGGCATGGCAACCCATTCCATTATTCTTGCCTGCATATTTCCACGGACAGAGGAGCCTGAGAGGCTACAGTACATGGGGTCGAAAAGAGCTGGATACAACTCTGCGACTTTCACTTCACTTCATAATAATTGAAGCTGATTATAATTATTATAATAATTATTATAATTATTCAAATTATATATATATATATAATCAATTCCAGTTTAATGCCACTGAGGTTGCACCATAATAAAACTCAGAAAGATTAACATATGAAAAGAAAATAATAATTAATAGTCTCCATATGCCCTTGAATCACATTTGAGCCATAGAAAATACTAACAGCCTAACAAAACCATCTCCACTCAGGGATGTTATCAATAAAACTTACTAGCTCTCACACATAAAGATTCTGATAAAGAAGTCTACTAATAAAAATACTTGAGCGTTAATGCTCTAAGCATTTGTCTGAAAGGAAGTAATCCTCTATCACATTTTTCACTTAGTGAGAAATTGGAATTTAGGTCTTTTTAGTTGGTCTATGGGGTTGCACAGAGTCGGACACGGCTGAAGCAACTTGGCGGCGGCAGCAGCAGCTAGTTGGTCATGGCCAGCAGGTGGCAGTCTAGGACCACGTGCTATCTTTCTCTTGCTGCTGCTGCTGCTGCTAAGTCGCTTCAGTCGTGACCGACTCTGTGCGACCCCATAGACGGCAGCCCACCAGGCTCCCCGTCCCTGGGATTCTCCAGGCAAGAACACTGGAGTGGGTTGCCATTTCCTTCTCCAATGCATGAAAGTGAAAAGTGAAAGTGAAGTCGCTCAGTCGTGTCCGACCCTCAGCGACCCCATGGACTGCAGGCTTCCAGGTTTCTCCTTTCATGGAATTTTCCAGGCAAGAGTACTGGAGTGGGGTGCCATTGCCTTCTCCGGAAGGTAGATTCAGAGGCCAGTAAAAACATTGAAAACCACTGCTCCTTTGGGGTTGGCTAATATAACACTGCTGCTGTTGCTGCTGCTGCTGCAAGTCGCTTCAGTCGTGTCCGACTCTGTGCGACCCCATAGACGGCAGCCCACCAGGCTCCCCCGTCCCTGGATTCGCCAGGCAAGAACACTGGAGTGGGTTGCCATTTCCTTCTCCAATGCATGAAAATGAAAAGTGAAAGTGAAGTTGCTCAGTCGTGTCCGACTCTTAGCAACCCCATGGACTGCAGCCTACCAGGCTCCTCCTTCCATGGGATTTTCCAGGCAAGAGTACTAGAGTGGGTCGCCAGTGCCTTCTCCAATAACTGAAGCTTAGAAAGATTAAATGACATGTCCAGGGTCACTGACCACTGGTATTGTATTCCAGTTTGGCACTGAAAAATATTTCTAATTTCTATCTGTATTATCACTGAACTCCTTTAATCTAACTGTTGCAGGAAGGAGGACCCCTTCCAGGGCCCAAAACTGGGCTCTTGTCTAACACTCAGAAATGAATTGTCTGAGGAGACACATGTGCTGACAAAGCAAGAGATTTTATTGGGAAAGGGCACTCGGGTGGAGAGCAGTAGGGTAAGGGAACCCAGGAGAACTGCTCTGCCACGTGGCTCGCAGTCTCAGGTTTTATGGTGATGGGATTAGTTCCCAGGTGGTCTTTGGCCAATCATTCTAATTCAGAGTCTTTCCTGGTGTCACACGCATCGCTCAGCCAAGATGGATGCTAGCGAGAGGGATTCTGCAAAGTGGACGGACATACAATGTCTCCTTTAGACCTTTCCCGAACTCTTCCGGTTGGGGGTGGCTTATTAGTTTCGTATTCCTTATCAGGATCTCTTGTCATAAAACAACTCATGCAAATGGTTACTATGGTGCCTGGCCAGGTTGGGCGGTTTCAATCAGTATATTTCCCCTAACATAACCTGTTCTAGGAAGAATTAAGAGCTTCACAACAAGTAGTTTATCTTCACCTGGAGCTAATCTTATTATTCCTAACATGAAACTGACTTTGGTTACTTAAGATGATCTCAAATTTAATTGTCTACTGAGTTCAGTTCAGTTCAGTCACTCAGTCATGTCCGACTCTTTGTAACCCCATTGAATGCAGCACACCAGGCCTCCCTGTCCATCACCAACTCCTGGAGTTTACTCAAACTCATGTCCATTGAGTTGGTGGTGCCCTCCAACTATCTCATCCTCTGTCATCCCCTTCTCTTCCTTCCTTCAATCTTTCCCAGCATCAGGGTCTTTTCCAATGAGTCAGTTCTTCGCATCAGGTGGCCAGGTGGAGATTCAGCTTCAGCATCGGTCCTTCTAATGAATATTCAGGACTGATTTCCTTTCAGATGGACTGGTTGGATCCAGTGAGTGGATCCACTCACTTTGTACTACTTTTGTACTATTTCTGCATATTTCTACATTTTGTATAGGTTAAATAAGAATCTTTATCAGGAAATTACCAGTTCACCTCTGTAGAGAGCTTGGACAGGTTTACTGACAAAAAGGCTGAACAAAGTGAAATCTATTACATTTCCTGGACCCACGATAAAACTGAGTTTGCAGAGCAAACTGGCAGCCTGAAATATGGAAAAACAGACAAATCCAAAGATTCATAGCCAAGATTTGCCTATCTGAAGCAGAAGCTGCTAAAGTCATAAAAACTGGTAGGAAAACTTAGCTCATGGTTTTGGTGAATTATTGGAATCTGAATGCAGACTAGCATAAGTAGGAGCCACAGTCTCAAGGCAAAAGGCCTAGGGGGTAGGGGGCAGAAGGGAGGGTGGGGAACAGGGGAGGTGGCCAATCCCACTGGGTTCTCAAAGTAAAGATCTGAGGAAAATGCCCTTGTGAGTCTCGCCAGGGTTAGGGAAGCATAATTATTATAACAACTTTACCAGAGCCTTGTCCCAGGTTCATGAGGGAAGGACATTCCTCTGACTCCAGCCTTCTCATCTTCCTGTCTCACCTAAAGTGAGGTAAAGGCTATCTAAGAATAAATACTTGTGAAAATCATGGGCAAGAGACATAGGCCCAGTAAAAGGTTGGCAATGGATTGGAAGATTGTACACCACGCCCCCTTCCTTACACCTTACCACTACTCCAGCAAGGCTCCAGTGTAATAATAATGGGTTATAACTGAAAAAAACTGCAAGACACAAGTTCTTCTCTGAGAGAACTTAGGGCAGACCAAGGTCAACAGAATATATAAAATCAAGAACACTAGAGGAATCTGATTCCTTCGGCACCTATAGCTACAGCAAACATTAAACAAAGCTCAACTCCTAGCCAGATGACCATAAATTCTCACACACCTCAGCTCCTGTTACCTAATACGACACACTAGGCTTTCAACAAAAAAATGAAAAGAAATGTCAATATTCAAGAAAAGAAAGTCCAAAGAGGCAAAGCAAGCATCAGAACCAAACTTAGATATGAATCAGATGTTCCAAGGATCGGAAAAGGAATTTAAAAGAACTATGACTAATATGTTAAAGTCTCTAATCGAAAAAGCAGACAACATGCAAGAACAGATGAATAATGTAAGCAGACAGAGAGAAATTTTGAGAAAGAAGCAGAAGGAAATGCTAGAAATCAAAATCATTTTAAGAGAAACTTTTAAAAAATGTCTTTGATGGGTTTACCAGCAGATTTGACAGCCACGGGAAGAAGATAGGTCAATAAAAACTTGAAGATAAGTCAATAAAAGCTCTCCATGCTGAACTGAATAGAGACAAAACTTGACAATCAGAAAAGTGAATTTTAAAAATGTCAAATACTTTTGAAGATATCACATATGAACACTTGGAATGCCAGAAGGAGAAGAAAGGGGAATAGAAGAAATATTTGAAGTAATAATGGCTGCAACATTCCAAAATTAAAAACCCCAAACCACAGATCTAGGAAGTTTAGAGTTACAAAGTAGAATAAATACCAAAACCGAACAAACAAATGAGCTACATGTAGGCATATGTAATAAAACTGCAAAAAACCAAAGGCAAAGGGAAAATCTTCAAAAAAGTCAGAGGAAAAAAGAAATATACTTTTTGTATAGTGGAACAGGGTAAGAAGTATAGCTTCTCATTAGAAATCTTGTAAGTAAGAAGAGAGTAGGGTAAAATACTTAAAATGTAGAAATAAAAATAAAATATATAAATAATTATTTAAACTAAATGATAAGAAAATATCTTAATCTTTTTAGTGGGAAAAAGATCTGCTTGGACATCTCATAAAAGAAGACACGAGATTTTTAAAAAAGCATATAAAAAGAGGCTCGGTATCATTTAATATTAAGGAATTACAAATTAAAACAACAATAAGATACCATTCAGTTCAGTTCAGTCACTCAGTCGTGTCCAACTCTTTGCGACCCCATGAATCACAGCACGCCAGGCCTCCCTGTCCATCACCAACTCCCGGAGTTCACTCAGACTCACGTCCATCGAGCCAGTGATGCCATCCAGCCATCTCATCCTCTGTCGTCCCCTTCTCCTCCTGCCCCCAATCCCTCCCAGCATCAGAGTCTTTTCCAATGAGTCAACTCTTCACATGAGGTGGCCAAAGTATTGGAGTTTCAGCTTCAGCATCAGTCCTTCTATGAACACTCAGGACTGATCTCCTTTAGGATGGACTGGTTGGATCTCCTTGCAGTCCAAGGGACTCTCAGGGGTCTTCTCCAACACCACAGTTCAAAAGCATCAATTCTTCAGCGCTCAGCTTTTTTCACAGGCCATTATACTAAAATGGCCAAAATCTAAAAAAAACCCAAAATACCAACTGTTGGGGAAGATTCAGTAGGGACTCTCATTCACTGCTGGTAGAAGTGCAAAATAGTGCAACTATTTTGGAAGACAGCTTCTGATAAAATTAAATGTTGTCTTTCAATGTAATCTAGCAATTGTACTTTTAGGTATTTACTCAACTGATTTGAAAACGTGTGTTCACACAAATACCTGCATGTAAATATTTAGTATTTTTTATAACAGCCAAAAACTAGAAGCAATCAAGATATCTTTCAATAGATGAATGGATAAGCAAACTGGTAAATCCTTGCAATGGAATACTATTCAACAAAAAAGAGAAATGGGCTCTCAAGTCACAAGACATGGATGAATCTTAAATGCATAGTACTATCTATGTGAAAGAAGGCAATCTGAAAAGGCTACATACTATATCATCTCAATTTTTCAAAACTCATAGAACTTTACAGCACAAAGAGTAAACATCAAATGTATGCAAAAGAAAAATTAAAATGGGGAGGCAGAGGGATCCCAGATGGACTGCAGAATGTGACCAAAAAAATCTAAATGTATTACAAATGTTTAAAACAATCTCACCGAAGAGGGTAGGTGAGAAAGGTGCTGACCAAAGGAACTTTGGAAATGGAGTCTGCAAATCTAAGGCAAAAGGAGAGTGAAAGTGAAGTCATTCAGTTGTGTCCGACTCTTTGGCAAAAGGAACTGTACATAAAGACTATACTCCAGTGTATCAAGTTGCTGCCCACAGGAGTGCAGGTTAACAATTCTGAAACCACTGTACATGTACACTGGAAATGAGCAATTAAGTAAATTTGCAGTGGATATTAGGAACCAGTTTTCTCACTGTTGTATGGGAGGAAGCTAGAATAATCTGATTGTAATGAATTAGTGTTAGAGACACTTCAATAGCACACCTAGTTCTCATATATTCTTTTCTAATATTTTTTTCAGTAAAAGTAACTAGGCCCCTTGGAGAAATGGCCTATTCTAGGAGTGAGGCAAGAAATAGACAAGATGAGCCTGGAGCATCTTGTAGGATCAGAAAGTAAGCAAGTGCACAAAACACGAAACAAAACCCCCGAATGATGGAGTATATCAAAGGGATACAGGAGTCAACTGAAAGGCTTATCAACAGTCAAACCTGGAAAATTTTGAGCAAAAATAAAGTTGTATTGGATAGTAACCCAAAGCATAAAATAAATATCCACAAGTCCTTTCTGATACAAATAAATGATTGCTTGATAGAATAAATAAATAGATGGAGGAGAATAGACAAATCTCCCATGCAGAAGAATATTAAATAATTTAAGTAGGTAGTTACCCTTAAGGAGATGTAGCATAATTCTCCACTCAAATCTGCACTGTGCATGGTGACTTTTTTCCAAAGAGTATAGCATGGAAAAGGAGAGAAAAAAGTAATTTTACAGTAAAGAAACCTGATAACCACTGCCTTAGCCAGGTGATCAAGATTAACAGCAACAGTGATGTCACATTCATAGTAGATACTCTTGATGTGGGTCTTCTCTCAAGGCTCAGTGGATAAAGTATCCACCTGCAATGCAGGAGACACAGAAGACACAGTTTCGATCCCTGGCTCCAGAAGATCCCCTGGAGCAAGGCATTGAAACCCATTCCAGTATTCTTGCCTGGAGGATCCCAGGGACTGAGGAGCTTTGTGGGCTACAGTCCAAAGGGTTCCAAAGAGTTGGACACAACTGAGCTACTAGGCACGCACTCACACTTGACGTGATGTAAAGAGAATGGCACTTTACTGTATACTCTTCCTCATAAAAATGCATAATTTCAGTCCAATCATGAGAAGGCAATGGCAACCCACTCCAGTACTCTCGCCTGGAAAATCCCATGGGCGGAGGAGCCTGGTAGGCTGCAGTCCATTGGGTCGCTAAGAGTCGGCCACGACTGAGTGACTTCTCTTTCACTTTTCACTTTCATGCATTGGAGAAGGAAATGGCAACCCACTCCAGTGTTCTTGCCTGGAGAATCCCAGGGACGGGGGAGCCTGGTGGGCTGCAGTCTGTGGGGTCGCACAGAGTCGGACACGACTGAAGCAACTTAGCAGCATGAGAAAACATCAGTAAAACTCCAACTGAGGAATATTCTGTAAAATATTTGACCAGTACTCCTCAAAGTTGTCAAGGTCATCAAAAATAAGGAAAGTCTGAGACGTTGTTACAGCCAACAGGAACATAAAGAGACATCCCAACTAATTGCAATGTGGTATCCTAGATAGGATCCTATAACAGACATCCACTGAAGAGATTTGAATAATGGTAGTTTAGTTTATGTTGTTTTTTAATTGTGACAAATATTTTGCAATATGCTAATAATAGGGGAAATTGAGTGTGGTATATGTAAGAACTCTGTGTACCATCTTCACATTAATCTTGTAAATCTAAAGCTGGTCTAAAGGTAAAAGTTTATTTTAAAAGTCTTTATCAGAATTTGCATATGCATCAGTAAATTATCCTGAATATCTCAAGGTAATAGTACCACAGTTGAACCTTTGAGATTGAATTTTTAAGTTGCATAGAAAAGGACTCATTCTACATGCAAAAATGCATGTGAGCAAAAGTTTGCATGCCTGCATTATTAGTTTCTGTGTTGTTGTACTACTAGTCATCTGCAATACAAACAGACACAAGCTATCATTAGTTATTTTCTTGGGCTCCAAAAACATATGGTGACTGCAGCCATGAAATTAAAAGAACGCTTGCTCCTTGAAAGAAAAGCTGTGGCCAACCTAGACAGCATATTAAAAAGCAGAGACATTACTTTGCCAACAAAGTTCCATCTAGTCAAAGCTATGGTTTTTCCAGTAGTCATGTATGGTTGTGAAAGTTGGACCATAAAGAAAGTAGAGCACCAAAGAATTGATGTTTTTGAGCTGTGGTATTGGAGAAGACTCTTGAGAGTCCCTTGGACTGCTAAGAGATCAAACCAGTCAATCCTAAAGGAAATCAATCTTGAATATTCATTGGAAGGACAGATGCTGAAGCTGACGCCCCAATACTTTGGCCACCTGATGTGAAGAACTGACTCATTGGAAAAGATCCTGTTGCTGGGAAAGATTGAAGGCAGGAGGAGAAGGGGGCGAAAGAGGATGAGATGGTTGGATGGCATCACTGACTCAATGGACATGAGTTTGAGCAAGCTCTGGGAGTTGGTGAAGGAGAAGTAAGGCTGGTGTGTTGCAGTCCATGGGGTCGCAAAGAGTCAGACATGACTGAGTGACTGACTGAAATCATTACTGGCACAGTCTAGATTTTCTAGATTTTTCTCTAACTGGACATGAACTTTGTTGAGCCACTGATGATGATGTTCCAGACAAAGAATGGCACTGCTGGCTTTCCTCTTGCATTCAATGCAGTTAGAAGACAAGGACTCCCTTTTGACTCTTACTCCCTGACCTTCTAGAACATGAGAAGTGCTCGCCCTTGATAATCTGAACATCATTTAAAATCCTGCTTGGGCTGTGGAGGCTTACTTCAAGGTTCTTATGGGGGGGTCAAAGATGAGGAGCACTGATTCTTCAAGAGAGTCACCTTAAAAGATAATGACACCTGAGAACTGTCATAACAGTTTAAATCATGTGATATCAAGTTATCTTTGTTACTGACATGAAAGTAATGCCTTGAGTCAGATTCTTATTTAGAGAGCCAAGGATAACAAACGTCTGGATATTGGGACCACTGCAATACTTATAATAGTCTTATGAAGGACCACCAGATGAATACAGATTCTACTTAGAATGTATCTATAATACAAATATACATATATATCCTATCATATTTTTGAAAGAATGTTTTCCAAAATTTTGAGAAAGTTGCCTCAACATATGCTAGAGTATGTAGAATGGCTCACACCCAAGTACACATTCTCTGTAACCCCGGGAAAGTACAGAAACCTAGAGGAATAACTGTCTTCTGCTACTAGGAGTCCATGTCCAAGATACTCATGATCCTGGAAGAGAACAGCTACAGGGAAGGTTAAGAATTTACCCAAAGTGCTCTCTTAGGAACTAGGGACTGTTATAATTGCAGCTGAAGATGATCAGAGTCTGAGTTCTGCCTTTTTGTTCAATGTTTATATGACTTTAGTTGAGCACTCAACTGCTCTGAGTCTGATAGAAACCCTAAAAACTACTTCATGGAGTTTAGGATTTAAATGAGAAAAGTGATAGAAATCAGAGGTCAATAAATCAAATTAATCGCTTATGCTAAATCTAATGTGAACCCTTCTGAATATAATAGAAAAAAAGGAGCACTACTTTCTTTTGAGAGAAGGGGAAATGAGCTTGATTAAGCTATGAAGAGTTTTGTTTTGTTTTGTTGAGAAAGGGAGGGCATTTGGGAGATGTCAGCTGTCTGCTTCTCTGCTGAAACTGAGAATAGAGAAGGAAAAGAAAGTGGATGCTTCCATGTGTAATTATTTTCTTTACCTTGCATGCCACCTTAGGACCCTCCTTGGAGACAAGGAAGCTGAGAAACTGAATTTGTGTCTCCCCACATCATAGACAGATGGGAACGGCTACCTACTCCAATATTCTGGCCTGGAGCATTCCATGGACTGTATAGTCCACAGGATTGCAAAATGTCAGACACGACTAAGCAACTTTCACTTTACCTTATCTCTCAAGTATCTCTCAAGTATCTCTTCTCTGGGAATGCTCTCCTGGAGCGAGGAGGAATGCTGAGAAGAATAACAGTTGAAAAGCTTTGGCTGGTAGCCTTATACCTTGGACATGCACCACACAGCCTCTGGGCACTGACACGAGGCATCAACTGAGTCAGCTTCGTTTTTATTAATGATGAGTATGAAAGCTACATAGATAATAGTTTTAATCAAAAATATTAGTATCTTGATTCACCCATTGCATCACTTTACTTGAAATGGTGAAAGGTACTTTTTTTCTATAAAACAGAAAAAATGAATACAAGTTTAAGTGAAAGTGTTAGTTGCTCAGTCATGTCTTATTCTTTGCAACCCCATGGACTGTCTGTGGAATTCTCCAGGCAAGAATACTGGCATGGGTCGCCATTCCCTTCTCCAGGGGATCTTTCCAACCCAGGGATTGAACCCAGGTCTCCTGCATTGCAGGCAGATTCTTTACTATCTGGGCACACAGCACACCACAAGGTCATCAAACACAAGGTCTCTGAAATAGTCACACATAACAAGCCCTTTAAACAAGGAGTGCCTGTACTTCAGTCCAGTGTACATGTAAGGGGTCAGACACATGCTGCAAAAACATAAATCTCATCCTCCTTCAAAGATGTTGTAAACGAGCAAAATATGAGTGTGGTAATATTGAAAGCAAAACAGGTGACTTTGTGTTGGAGTCTCCATTTATATATGGTGAAACTTAAGATGTTGGAGATGAACCAGAAATATTTTATTTGGAAAGACAAACAAAAAATAATTTCAGATGGATTTCAATGACATCTAAACCCTGGGGGAAAGAGAACTTAAGTAGCTCAAAAGGAGTGTCTCATATTTATGAAGAGATGAAATTATTTGAGGATAAAAGCATGAAAGACAACGTAACCTTCCCAAAATCACTTTTTTTTTTTTCACAGTTTAAATAGTGTTTTATTTGAACACGAAAAGTATTAATTATTACAATCATGCACAGCCCTGTAAATGTGACATGTACAAATATAAAATAATACCTCACTATTAAGAAGTCAGACTGTCAGGAACCTCAGTCATCTTGGTCATGGATAACAACTAAGTCAAAAAGAATCCAAAAAGTACCAAAATCACTTTAACTGACAAAGTGAAAGTGAAGTCGCTCAGTCATGTCCGACTCTTTGCGACCCGTGGACTGTAGCCCACCAAGCTCCTCCGTCCATGGGACTCTCCAGGCAAGAGTACTAGAGTGGGGTGCCATTTTCACTTCAGCATAAACACAAACATTTACTATGTCTAAGTAGGAAAGCCAACAGCTATCAAAACCTGCCTAGAAAATAGAGCTGCAGTCCAGACCACATACCCAGTATAGCTCCACTGTTTTAATCACTACACTCTGTATCTCGTTGTCAGATAAGGCAGGCTCGAGTTCATATTTGCCATGTAATTACCAGAGTGATCTAATCTCTCTAAACCTTTTCCTCATCTGTGAAATGGGGACACAGTTTCCAATACCTAGGTATTTCGTGAACATTAACTGAGATAATGCCCAAAGCCTCTTAGCGTGTGTGCTTCAAACCTGAGTACTGTTATTACTGCTTTCCTATCTTCTGAATATTGACATTGTTGTTTTTGAGATACTTTTAAATAAAAGTGATATACTGATAAACTTTTTTAAACAATTTTGATCGGTGTACTGTATACCTCACTGTAAGATACTCCACAAGGTTTCTTCTGTTGTAAAGAAGGTTTTTGTCTGTTGATTCGTATATGTTGGTCTTGAGCCCAGTAACTGTTGAATACTCAATAGTAGCTCTAAAAGTTTGTACATTTTCTTGGAAGTTTTGATGTGTCAGTATCGACAAGTAGGGTCACAGAAGGTTTCCCTAAGAAGTATTATTTTATCTAAGTCTTAAATGAAGACTGGAATTTAAACACAGGAGGAAATGTATAAGGAAAGGCGCCAACTCCCTACATCTCCATGGCACTTTTGTTAAGCTCTTTGCTCCCTTGGGACTATTTCCACTGCATAAACATCTCCCTCCCACTGGGTACTGTTGCCTAGAGGGATTCTTCCCATCTTTGTCTCTCATAGCCACAGGATCATCTCTTTCTCCCTCCAAATTTTATCTCATCTCTGCTTTCTGCCTGCTGTTTGGAACTTGTTTCCAGTTTCACTTTCATCTGAGCTTCAAACTCTCCCTAGAGGTTCCAGCCGGAGCAGTGTCTCACATGGCTTAGAAAGACAGGCCAGACAGCAAGCCTGATAGACTAACACCAAACTGCTTAACTGCAAGTGGTAAAAATTGGGGGAGATGGGGCTTTTACGTTTCAGAAAGGTCACTTTATCTGCAATGTGGAGAGTGGATTCTGGGTGAGCAGGACCAGAAGTAGGGACATGGCTTGGAGCCATTAAAAACTAGACAATAGGCCCAAAATGGAGTTACTTATGCTAAGTCAAATGTCAACAAACTGATTTAATTACAATTTTGGATCTCCAAGAAATGGAAATGTAAACCAGTCAATCAGGAATCATCTAATCAGCACTAGTTAGATAATCTGCCTCACAGAACCCTGCATGCATGCTAAGTTGCTTCAGTCATGTCCTCTTTGCAACGCTATGAACTGTAGCCTGCCAGGCTCCTGTGTTTATGGGTTTCTCCAGGCAAGAATACTGTAGTGAGTTGCTATGCCCTCCTCCAGGGAATCTTCCTGACCCAGGGATGGAACCTGTGTCTCTTAAGTCTCCAGCATTGGCAGGTGGATTCTTTACCACTAGTGCCACCCAGAAAGCCCCATAGAATCCTGGTATTCCCTAAAGGAAAGTAACTTTACAACAACCAACCTACTTATTTCTCAGTGTAACTTCCTTGTTCCTGCTCCCTTCTGCCTATGAGAGTTTTTCATTTCATACCTCTTCTTGGAGCACCTTTCTATCTCATAGATTTGATGCTGCCCCAATTCAACTCTGATTTTGCTCAAATAAACTCAAAATTTTAATATGCCTCAGTTTATCTTTTAATGGAGGTTATTGAAATAAAAACCAGACATAACATAAAAAGGCTATGAGAAAGAACAGTGGCTGTAAGGAAGCCTTTTGGATATAAAATCTGCAGACTTGGAGGTGAATTTGATATGGAATTTGAGAAAAAAGGATGAAGCTCAGAGTTTCAATGTGAGTGACTGTGTAAAATGATGGTGTCACCAACTAAGTTGGAAACACTAAGGAAAATGTTTGTGGATGATGATCATAGGTTCAGTCTTGGTCACACTGAATCAGGGGTGCCCAATGGGCCATCCAAAGGCTATATCCAGAAGTCAGTGGTTCTAATTGTCTAAAGTCAAAGACTGGAGGAAGGATCTGGAAGCCATCATAGAGTGATGGGATTGTCAGAGGAGGACACACAGAGACGCACTGTTGGAGAAAGATATCCTTAAGAAAAAGTAACATTTAAGAGACATGCATAGCTACCAATTTTAGCCCTCAGATTCAAGTATGCAAGAAATAGAATAATATTTTGAGATACTGACCCTGCCTTTCATTTCTTGCACTTCAACCCCTTATGCAGCATAGGCAATTAGAGCATTCTACATTTACTATCTACATGGAAAGCTGGTGCCTCTGCTGCTGCTGCTAAGTCGCTTCAGTCATGTCTGACTCTGTGCGACCCCAGAGACGGCAGCCCACCAGGCTCTTCTGTCCCTGGGATTCTCCAGGCAAGAACACTGGAGTGGGTTGCCATTTCCTTCTCCAACGCATGAAAGTGAAAAGTCAAAGTCAAGTCACTCAGTCGTGTCCAACTCTTAGTGACCCCATGGACTGCAGCCTACCAGGCTCCTCCGTCCATGGGATTTTCCAGGCAAGAGTACTGGAGTGGGGTGCCATTGCCTTCTCAGAACACACAAAAAAGAGTTAAATTCTGGATTTTTAGTTTCCAAAACAAATGTCCAGAGATGTTCCGAGAGGTCACAGAGAGTCAGGGTCACTTCTCTCAGTTCCCTAGAATAATTAGCTGCCCCAAGAGAAGAGAAAGGGGAGGGTAGTAGAAGGGTTCAGGCTCCTGTGGGCCCTCCTCCCGGAGGAGAATCCCTGACACTCCACCAGTGCTCAGCAAAACTGCAGGGATCTTATCCGAAGAGACCTGGGTTTACTTTCCAAGGGGAAGAGGAGTTTATTCCTAAAACAGAAACTGACTTGTCATCTTCAGGTATGAACTCCTTAAAGAGATTTTTGCCCATTTAACTGCTAAAAATCCTATGAATTTTATATCATTAAATAGAAAATTTATCTGGAAGTGAAAATTTATGTAATGTTATCCAAAAACAATTTTTTTCAGAGACTTTATTATAATGGCCATATATCTCACAAAACCTTCATTTTTTTCGCCCACTTGTTCATCTTTTATTCCCTCTCTTTGTTCATGTAAATTTTAAAATTCCTTGTTTATTGTAGCAGCTGGTTTAGTTCAGAGGATATAGGCACAATATATTTTTGTGAATAACTATTCCAAATTCTACTGCTGGCAATAAGACCCTGTGCAAGAAACAGTTTATACCAGGACTCAGCAAACCACAGTCCTTAGACCAGATCCAACCCACCTAACGTTTTTACATTTTTAAAAAATCAAAGAATCAGATTTCGTGACACAAAAATATTACATGAAATACGGGTTTTGGTGTCCATAAATAAAATTTGGGGGAATAATTGTGGTTGTTTATATATGGCTTATATAAAGACAGAACTTAAAATTATAAGAGGAGCCATCTAAGTCAAAAATCTTCACTATCTGACTGTTTATAGAAAAGGTTTGCTGACCTAGGCTCTGTCTCTATTATCATTTTCTTTTACTTGGAAAATCTGTTCTGCTTTAAGGAAAGAAAAGGAGAGAAAATGTTTAGAAACATTTCTAACATTCTTAGAAAGAGAAGGAAAAAAAATGTTTAAAGTCAACTTTCAAAAGAAGTGTCCAAATATACCAATTCATTTGGTTTCTGATTTTGTCTAAATTGATTTTTTATCCTTATATAATAGTACAGATTGGCTTCCCTAGTGTCTCAGTGATAACGAATCCACCTGCCAAGACAGGAGATGCAGGTTCAATCCCTGGGTCAGCAGGATCCTCTGGAGAAGGAAATTGCAACTCATTCCAGTATTCTTGCCTGGGAAATCCCAAGGACAGAGGAGCTTGTAGGGCTACTGTCCATGGGGTTTTAAAAAAAGTTGGACACAACTTAGCGACTAAACAGCAACAGTAACAAAGGAAAAAAAATTCAAAGATTCTAAGATTACACAATAGGCATCTACAATAAGAATCTGATAAACTAATTATTCATAATTATTCATTTCTTTTTCTTTCCATTTTTGTATAATAGAAGGTTGATGTCATTAAGTAAAATTAATCATTTGGTTATCTGTGCTCTCCCTAGTTCTTGTTCTCTCAACTCAAATGAGGAAATGCAAAAAGTTTTAAGATGTAATACTTGCTTTTAATGACCTTCAGTCAAGCAAGGAGTGGCAACATATGTACATTGAAAGAAAGCTACATAATTATAATTTGATGTATTTCAAATGTATCACACAAGCAACAAAGTCTTGAGAAAGATGTGCTCCAGCTTTGGGAAAATTTTATTAAAAATATAGGATTTTTATCTGAATATTTGAGGAAGGAATAGGCTTGAAATGCTTAGGGGCAGAAAAGATGGGAGAGAAGAGAATGGAAGCAGTCCGTGTGAAGGGGCAAGGTATGGGCCAGAAGGCCTCCTGGTGGGAAAACATGAGATGTTTCAAGGGATAATAAGTACTTTTGCCACATAGGATTCATGGAAGTGGGAATGTCACACTCAAATACCTATAGGTAACAAACTGGTAAGATAAATCTTCAAGTGGCTAGGTGGGGACTGCAGAAAACTGGAGAGTCCCTGGCTGAACTAAGGATCCCGATAGTTAGACATACCCCTAGTTGGTATAACGCTTTTAATCTCCAGGAGAAGGCAGAACTTAGGTCCACAAAACAGGACGTTCTCAGCCCCAGTTAAGCATTCTCCTCACCCATCAGCATGACCTCAGGCCAGAGAAACATAGCTTAAAAGCAACATCCAGCTCCCAGACTGAAGCATGGATGCAGGAAAACAAACTGATCCCTTTAGGTGGAAAGACAATTCACTCACACTCTGTCAGAGTAAGAGGTCAAGACACAGCTGCCTATGTTCAACATCATCAATGTTAAAAAAGAAACTGCCTGGCAACCACACAAGTAGAATGCACTCCAATAAAGGAGCAATAATGAAAGGTGACATTCAAAAGACAGATGACATCTAACAATAAAATAACTGAGGAAAAGCCACAGAAGCATATTCCGTGGGATACCTTTGTGTTGCAGAAGAATTTAAAATAAACACACAAACTCAGTGAGCAAGAACTTGAAAAGGGGAGGGTGATAAAACCACAGCTTGAGGTGAAATGAGAGACTGCCAAGACAAGGGAAAAAATTAAGAAGCCAAATGTATGACGCTTCATCCTGCTGACTACACCAATGGTATTGCTGATCCTGTTCACTGTGCCAATTGTCTTGCTGTATCTCACTGTGCACACTGTTCGTTAAAGCCAGGGTAGGCAAAGCACAAGATCAGAGGCTGGAAGGGGATCCAAGGAGCTGTAGCAACTGCAGACACGTTTATTCTCTCCTGGTTGGCACAGCGGCAGCAGCAGCAGCAGTAACATAACCTAACACAGTACAACCTCTCTCCTGGCTGGTGCAGCAGCCGCAGCAATAGACACGCTATATTCTCTCCTCTCCCAGCTGACCCAAAGAACACAGCCGTGTCACAGCAGTAAGGCTGCCGCTTTCTAGGTGGAGCTCATACCGGCATACGGCACAAATTATCCCGTGACCCAGCGAGCACCTCATGCCGGGCATGCACCGTGCCATAAGTGAGCTCAGCTGTTACATAAACCTCGTGACATGCATGCACAGTGCTCTAAGTGAGCTCAGCTGTTACATAGTCATTTACAAAACGTGGAGCAAGAGAGCTGACCACGCCATCTTGGCTAATTTGCTCTCTCCCCACACCAAGTAGCGCTGTTACCGAAATAATAGACAAGTTAGAACTTGACTGGAATAAAATATATCTGGTTGAAAATTTAATTAACGGTGTAGCAGAAACACTTGAGATAATTACAGTGAATTCAAAATAGAAGATGAAAACAATTTGAAATATGATGATTGATAGAGTGTAAGAATGATCAAAATAATTGTTGCTCCTCAAGTAGAGAAACCAACAAATGAAACAACAACAAAAATGTTTTCAGAGGTTTAATACAGGAAAATTTCTTGAGATGAATATACAGGAAAGACTAGCACAGACCTGTTAATGTTAAGTCCTACCTTTATCAAATTGCTAAATTTAAGGGATTAAGAATTAATTCTTTGGGCCATCAGAAAGGAAAAATAACTCACAAAGATGAGAACAAAGACTGCCTCAGATTTCTCCTATCAATACCTGTGCTAGAGGCTGGAAATTTTTTAACAACATTCTGAGGCAGAGAAAGTATTCTTCCTTGGGAAGACCCAGTCTACTGTAATACACATTTTTGTTCAATTTAAAGTCAAGAGGTACACATTCTCAAATGTGAGAGAATTCCAGGAAAGTGGAGAATATCCCTGAATTGTTCTTGCAAAGGGGACAATAAAATACCTTCAACCAAAGCATGAGTTAAATGGAAGAAACTTAGAGGAAGAAATCATTGTTAAAAAACAAACAAACAAACCTGATATTGATCAACTTATACAAAGACTAAAACTAAAAACTGAGGAACCGTGATTGTAGGAAAAGTAAATATCATCAGCCACAAAAATTAGGGGTTTGGGACTTCCCAGTCAGTCCCGTGGTTAAGACTCTGCACTTCCACTGCAGGGGGCATGGTTTCCATCTCTGGTTAGAGAACTAGATCCCACATGCCTCGAGGTGTAGCCAAAAACAAACAAAAATTAGAGGTTTGGAGAACGGAACATTGAAAGAAGTGTGAGGGTACAAATTACCTCAACAGTCATAGGAAGAAGTAAATGGTAAATTACTTTCTCCTCAAAGCCTTTCAAAAGCTCACCATTTCACTCAGGACTCAGGAAAAATATAGATTTCTTGGCATGTTTACCAAGTCCTGCTACCCCTGAACCTCATGTCTTAGTACTGCTTCAGCCCTTTGGCCATCTTATCTTTTTGTTTTTAAACTTGTTCTATTAGAGTTTCCAGAGAAGCAAAACCAATTATGGAAGCAAAACCAATTATGGCCCACCTTGAAGATCTTCAGTAGGCTAGAACTCTAGGGAAGAGCTGATGCTGCAGGTGAAGTCTGAAGGCCACCTGCTGCAGAGTTACCTATTGCCTGGAGGAGGTCAGCAACTGGCCGGATGACTGTGGACCAGCCAAGTTGACATAAAATCAACCATCACACCTGCCTTAGTATTTTATCACTAACTGCTTCCTCCACCTGGAACATTGTATCAGACCCCAGCCATGAGACCTATTCTGATCATACTGCTTAAAATAGCAACAGCTTCCAACTCCCATTCTTGAATCCTTTTAGCCTGCTCCAACTTTCCCACTGTGTTTCTTTTCCTCCCACCCTATAACACACTACAAAATGTACTCAACTGTTGTGCTTATTGTTTATTTTTTCCACTTGACCTTTTATTACCAAACCAATTCAGTAAAGCCAATCTATTGACGCTGGGGTTGTGATTAAGAAAAGTGCAACGTTTATTGCAGCCGCCAAGCAAGGAGTCCAGGCAGACAGCTAATGCTCAAAAGCCCCAAACTCCCTGATGGATTCAGGGAAGCGTTTTTAAAGGCGAGGTGAAGGAGAGAGTGGCAGAGTGCGTGACCAACTCTACACAATTCTCTGCTTTACGGGGAGGTAGTAGAGTGGTGTCACAGGTTCACATCATCAGTCCTCAGGCACCAGTGGTCTGGGGGATATGTGCTTACGGTCATCAGGCAACATAGCTGCTTCTTTCTGGCAGAGGTCTCAATATCTGCAAAACAACTTAGGAATGTACATCAGACCGTATGTCCTTCAGGTTGGAACAAAGATTCCATGACTGCTATATGGCTGCTCTATTTAAACTG
Organism: Bos javanicus; assembly: GCF_032452875.1. Lineage (NCBI taxonomy): Eukaryota > Metazoa > Chordata > Mammalia > Artiodactyla > Bovidae > Bos > Bos javanicus. The sequence goes on along the minus strand of NC_083882.1, from coordinate 18,357,988 downwards.
TTACCAGTTTCCCTAGCCCAATTGCTAATTTTTGTTACTACATGTTCACATTCTTTCAGTCATTAATTCTTGAGCCAGGATTTTGTGACTCAGGGGAGGCCTGGAGACTAAAGCTTTTCTACAAACTACAGGCAGGCAGAGGACACTGAGGGTTGGGGATCTGTCCTGAGACGGCCCATAGGATCCTACTCGGTTACACGTTCCCCCAGGTAACTCTGTGAAGTTAAGAGGTGGGCCCCCTAGATGGCACAGGGGTAATCTGCCTGCCAATCCAGGGGACACAGGTGATGCAGGTTTGATCCCTGGATTGGGAAGATCCCCTGGAGTAGGCAATGGCAATCCACTCAAGTATTCTTGTCTGGAAAACTCCATGGACAAGAGGAGCCTGGCAGGCTACAGTCCATGGGGTCACAAAAGAGTCAGACAGGATTTAGCAACTAAACAACAGATTTTTATATAGAGATGAAAAGATACTTTTATTTGAAATATACATTGATTACCCAGTGAAACACTGCTTATGATTGGACAGTGGAATTTTTATTTCATTACTTTTTCTTTGTACTTTTCTTTACTGCTTAATATTTAAAATTATTTTTGATCAACCACAATAGAGGCCTTCTTTGGCGGCTCAGTGGTAAATAATCTACCTTCCAGTGTAGGAGACATGAGTTCAATCTCTGATCCGGGAAGATCCCACATGCCGAGGAGCAACTAAGCCCGTGTGCCACAACAATTGAGCCTGTGCTCTAGAGTGCAGGAGCTGCAACTGCTGAGTTCACGTGCCGTAACTGCTGAATCCCATGCCCTAGAGCCTGAGCCCGGCAAGCCACAGCAATGAGAAGCCCGAGCACCACAGCTAGAGAGTAGCCACCGCTTGCTGCAACTAGAGGAAAGCCTGCACAGCAACGAAGATCCAGAACAGTCAAAAATAAATAAAAAAAATTTTTTAAGTACAAAAAAACTTAAAAAGTGAAGTCCATTTAAAAAAAAAAAACTCAATAACAGAAACACTAGCATGTAATGCACACTTACTATGAGCTAGAACTTCTGGGATTAGAATTTCATATCTTACTCTCAATCCTCACAATAACCCATGAGATGAGTGTGGCTAATGTTTTATTATTAGAATTTTACCACTTAAATATATTATAGTAGTAAAAGTCAGAGTTCTACAAGGTGTACTGAGAAGAGGAGTCTTGTCTTTCCACATACATTTCTAATTTTTTCACTTCCCAGGAGCAGCCATTTTAAACTCATAGCTGTTTCTATTAGTATTTACCTTGTATTTCTTTCCCTCTCAAACATGCTTATATAGCTAATTCTTAATTTTCAGTTTTAGATACTATCTCTTTAATTTCTACCGTGGAAGATGAATATCTTTAAAGCTGCTACCACTTTAACAATGCATATAACTTTGTTAGGTCAATATTCTGTGTAATATTATGTCCATGCAAATATAATTCACAAAGAAGCCATGAGTATTATCTTTCTGGTATAACTTTCTCTTTTCCCTTAAGTTAATAACTGGGCTTTTTCTTACATTGATGTTCAACTAAGGGTACCCACCACCTCCAACTGTAGCTTTTCTGTGGTTCTGCAGTGTGAAGCAACTTGCTTCTTGGCTTCCCTGACTTCATAGGTTTTACTTCTCTTGCTTCAGTGAAAACAATTCACACTGGTCTGTTTGCTTTCCAGCCTCCAGAATTTTCAAATAATTTTTGTTTCTTGATTTTTTTTTTTGTCCTTGTAGATTTGGGGCTATGTTAAATAATATTTAGGAGAGAGTAATGGTAAAAGGGATGTGTTCAGTCCACTCTTTAATGAAACTATATTGCGAATATTATCTGTATATCATTTTTATAAAGAAAATATGTTTTATGAAGAAAAACCAATTTAGTTGACAATGAAAAACAGTCCCTGACATCCTTCTGTAATTCTCTCAGAGTTAAGGTCAAGTTTCTCATGTGTCATTTCATGGACACCCCTGTGAACTGGTCTCCTCTCTGCATGTCCTCACCTACCACCTCAGCAGGGCCACTGGAGAAGAAACCACAGGCCAGGATACTTCAGGTTACCCACGAAATAGATGACAATCCACTTTACCAATGCTATTGCTGCCCCTAATTTCTCTGTGCCTGTCTTTTTTGTAAAACAGGAACCACAACATTGATCTCACTGAATATGTTTTATCAGATCAGGCCAAGGAATCTATGCTGCATTGTGAAAAGAGGCCTTTTGAGAAAACGCTTTCTATAGAAACAACAAAGTATTGTCAACTGGGCAACTTACCTTAAGGCTTACATAGATGACAGTGTTTCCAGTTCCTTATATTGACATAAGTATTTCATCGCTCACTGTGGGTTAAGTTGAATTGCCGGTTTCCCACCCACGGTGTCAAAGCAAAGGCAACTTAAAAGGAGAAGACAAGGGTTTTGAAACCAAAGAATCTTAAATGTCATTTAAGTCTCAATTTATGTCCTTAGCCACCTCACAGAAGCAGAGATTCAAGAGATGAACCCTTTTCTTCTTGAACATTTTGAATGAATCTAAAAGAACCAGTAAAATGCTTAATTCTTAAAGCATAAAAGCTGCTATTTAGCCATAAAACAACTTTATTGCTAATCAAACATTTGTGATTATAATATGACTGAACAAGGACATGGAACCTAAGCTTTCCATGGATTTATATGCCAATGTAAACCCTGCACCCAGAAGGCATGCTAAGTACAATTGTGTTGATTCTTGAAGTCCGTCTTTCATAACAATCTCAATTACACCATGACAATATCTCTAATATACAAAGTGAAGTGAAGTGAAGTCGCTCAGTTGTGTCCGACTCTTTGCGACCCCATGGACTGTAGCCTACCAGGCTCCATCCATGGGATTTTCCAGGCAAGAATACTGGAGTGAGTTGCCATTTCCTTCTCCAGGGGATCTTCCCAACCCAGGGATCAAAGCTGGGTCTCCCGCATTGCAGGCAGATGCTTAACCGTCTGAGCCACTAGGGAAGCCCCTAATATACAAACTCCACCTCAAATGAAAAACTTTCTGAAGAGACAATTATACATTGCGTTGTTTGCTTGTGAAAAGCCTATAATCACAATGAAAATGAGCCTGCTGCTAAGAAAAAATTAGAACACTCCTGAGTTAAGAGGTTTTCCTTGGTGGCTCAGATGGTAAAGAATCTGCCTGCAGTGCAAGAGACCAGGGTTTGATTCCTGGGTTGGGAATATCCCTTGGAGACAGGAATGGCTACCCACTCCAGTATACTTGCCTGGAAAATTTCATGGACAGAGAAGCCTGGGGGGCTAGAGTCCATGGGGTCACCGAGCCAGACACAACTGAGCAACTAACACTTTGGACACTTTCATGAGTTAAGAAGACAGATGTTATCAAACAAATCTTGCAAGCTGGCATCCTTGAACCCTTGGGGACCTTGAACACAGGTCTTTAAATTTTCATATTTTGGGGTTTCCCTGGTGGCTCAATGGTAAAGAATCCACTTGCCAATGCAAGAGACGAGGGTTCAGTCCCTGGTCCAGGAAGATCCCACTTGCTAAGGAGCAGCTAAGCCTGTGCACCACAACTATTGAGCTCTAGAGCCTGGGAGCCTCAACATGAAGCCCACATGCCCAGAGTCCACGCTCCACAACAAGAGAAGCTACCACAATGAGAAGCCGGCTCACCACAGCAAGAGAATTCAAAAATCAATAAATAAGTAAACATTATTTAAAATGTTTCATATTTTCATTTCAATGATAGACTAAAAATTAATATAAACACTGCTGCTGCTGCTGCTAAGTCGCTTCAGTTGTGTCCGACTCTGTGTGATCCCATAGACGGCAGCCACCAGGCTCCCCCATTCCTGGGATTCTCCAAGCAAGAACACTGGAGTAGGTTGCCATTTCCTTCTCCAATGCATGAGAGTGAAAAGTGAAAGTGAAGTCGTTCAGTCGTGTCCGACTCTTCACGACCCCATGGACTGAAGCCTACCAGGCTCCTCCATCTGTGGGATTTTCCAGGCAAGAATACTGGAGTGGGGTGCCATTGCCTTCTCCAATATAAACTCTATAGGGATAATATTTTGAAAATATTTACCAGGTTATATTTTTGTTTTCCTAATTAATCATGTTTCCCAGTACCTTACAATAGTAAGATATTCATGCTAAGCCACATGGCCCCCCAGGAAAGAAGGTACAAACTAGAAGAAAATTCTGTAAAATACGGAGGATATGACAGACGGCAGGCTTCCCGGCTGGCACTAGTGATAAAGAACCTGCCTGCCAATACAGGAAAGTAGGAGATGCAGGTCTGAACCCTGGGTCTGGAAGATTCCCTGGAGGAGGGCATGACAGCCCATTCTGGTACTCTTGCCTGGAGAAGCCCATGGACAGAAGAGGCTGGCAGGCTACTTACTTCAAGATCAGGAAGGGAAGCAGAAACCTCTGGAAAGGGAAAGAGGTGGAAGAATGAGGCAAGAGGTCAAAAACCACCGTGTCCTTCTCACTGGTCTCCCAAACCTCACTCCTCCTTGTTCCTTTCTTCTCCATTCAAATTGCTTCTTCCTGGAATAAATCTTTTAGGAATTCTTTTATGAGTGGTAAATTTAGTCACTTTGTCTTAAAGTATATTGATTTTTACCTTAAAAATTGATTTAAGCCTTCCAAGTGAATGATAATTTAGATTTGGATAGAATTCTAAGTTGACAGTTTTGAAACAATTATTCCATTAACTCTGACCTTGTTCTGTTGGAATCTGTTGTCATTTTAACTTATGTTCACTTTCTGTGTAATTTTTAAAAATTTTCTGGTTGTTTTAATATTTTCTTTTTTTAAGTGTTCTGTAATTCTTTATCCTGAGCATTCATGTCTTTCACTAATTCAAGGAAGTTTTTGTCATTATCTTTTGAAATACTGCCTCCTTTTCACTCTCCAGTATCTCCTTGGAAATTTCTATTAGACACTGGATATCTCCTTTCTCTCTTCCATGTCTCTCAAACTTTCTATCCTATTGCCTTAGATCTATATTCTGTATATATTTCCTTAGATCTATATCTTAGGGCATAAAATCTCTATTTAGGAAATTCAGTTTTCAAGTTACAACCGTATTTTTCAATTTTTATTTTAGAAGTTCTATTTTTAAAGCTTGCCTTTTATAGTATCTCACTTCCCTATGCTTTCTATTTTTTCTTATCTCTTAAACTATTTTAAACATTTGTATTTTGTAGTGCTATAAGCTGAAATTTGGGGAAGGGAAGTTTTGACAGTGTTTCAATCTGCTGTTTATTGAATCTGATAACTTTCACAAATGGTGAGTTGTTTCCTCCTTTGTTTAATAATTTTAAAAATTAGGGTTTATCTTCAGTGGAGATTTTTTTTTTTTTTTTTTTTGTGAAGACTTGGATTTGGAAGTACCCTCCAAAGTAGTTTATTTGTTCATTTAATTTTTGCTTTTTCCAGACTACTGAGTGGTACCACAATTGGGGACAAGTTTTTACATTCAGTTCAGTTAAGTCACGTCTGACTCTTCGCTACCCCATGGACTGCAGTTTTTACATTAACTTTTCCATTTGAGGAGTGGAAGCAAGGCACGTTTTCCTAGGCCATTCTAGAAGTTCCAAATCTATGCATGGAGTAAACTTGGGATTTTTGATTTCTTGTTTATTTTCTTGTTCATACCTAAAGACCTGCTGCTGCTGCTGCTGCTGCTAAGTCACTTCAGTCGTGTCCGACTCTGTGCAACCCCAGAGATGGCAGCCCACCAGGCTCTTCTGTCCCTGGGATTCTCCAGGCAAGAACACTGGAGTGGGTTGCCATTTCCTTCTCCAATGCGTGAGAGTGAAAAGTAAAACTGAAGGCGCTCAGTCGTGTCCGACTCTTCTCGATCCCATGGACTGCAGCCCACCAGGCTCCTCCATCCATGGGATTTTCCAAGTAAGAGTACTGGAGTGGGGTGCCATTGCCTTCTCTGACCTAAAGACCTAGGCATTGACAATTCCCTTTGAGTCTCCCTGAGACAGTGGGAAGTTTTTCTAGTCCTTTCACAGAGATACATCCTTTTCAGTGTCCCTGCATAGGTTTAAAATCCATGTCCCTAAATATTAGAGTTAATTGCCAAGTCTGAAAATTACCTCTGCTCACCATTGCCACTGCAGGCAGAGCTGTGTTCAAATAGCTCAAATAGCTATGTGTTCAAGCTCATGTTCAAATAGCCCATTCAATTAAACTCATGCTTAATGCTTTTACCAGAGTCAAACTTCTTTTTATGGAATGATAATTCAAAATTAAAAGACATTTCATAGAAAAACAACTTTGGTTTCATAGAAAAGTCAATCCATTAAGACCCTCATTTGTTTGTATGAAAATTATGTGCTGCAGAGGAGTTATGAACTAAATTCTTAAATTGTTATAGGCCAATGAGAGAAAAAAACATGGGGAGCAAATATAATCATCAATGATAGGTTCAATCCAAGTGGAAGCTTATTGTTTAAGTGAGGTAGAGTTTTACAAGTAGTACAAATAGAGACAAGTGGTAGAATTGAACTGAGTCATCACATAGCAAATGCTATAAAGTGCATGTCTTCATAAAACAGCAGTTGTGTTACATAAATTCCATCTTCTTACATAGATGCTTTCAAGAGTTCAGGACCATTAAGTGTAGTGGTAATATGAAATGAAAAAAATTTTAAAGAGTGTTTTTATTTCTTAGTACTGTAAGGGAAAACACTATTTAATTGAATGTTTCCTTTAATTGTTGCTCATGTAGTTTAATAAAGCTACATAACTCAGAGGTTTATGCTTAGCTTTATGTTTGTACATATTTAAGTGACCTTTAAATAAACACACTTGAAGGAATCATTGAGGATCCAAGTAAGAAACAGTGATGTATCAAATTGGACTCTGGAGTAGGAGACAGAATCCCTGCATGCAAGCTTGGGTTTTCTGTTAGGCTGAACTATATGAAATTCACATATGGTTGTGTGTTTTTTAAGTTACAAAAATTGGAATGACACAGAGTTGCTTTTTAACATGGAGGAAGAAATTTAGCCTCTTTGAGTACCTCCTTTCTCATCTGTAGAATAGAGAAAATAGATCTGATTTGCCTCAAAAAGTAGTTGTTTATCTATTGGAATAGGATTTCTTTTACAGTTTCATATAGATCAAGTCACTTTTTCCCCCTTAGGGATATGTTCCAAGGAATCTGAGGCTTTTCTAAGCAGACAATTGCTGTGTTTCCTCTGAACAAGTGGGATGTCTTGGTGCCCCCAACCACTAGGGAAGAGAGCAGAGCAGAACTAACTGAAAGTGAAACTTGCCCAAGAAGAGTGGAGGTTCCAGCTGCTCCCCAACACAAACCTCAAAGTCAGCTTCTCCAGGCTTAAGAGTTTCCGGTCTTTCTATTCTTAACTCATTGCTGGACTAAATGTTTCTATCATTGTTATAAATGCCACTGTAGTGGTGGTAGATTAGTTACTAAGTCATGTCCAGCCTCAAGGACTCTAGCCCTCCAGGCTCCTCTGTCCACAGGATTTCCCAGGCAAGAATACAGGAATGAGTGCCATTTCCTTCGCCAGGGGATCTTCCAACCCAGGTGTCTAACCTGGGTTTCCTGCACTGTAGGCAGATTCTTTCCAGACTGAGCTACCAAATGCCACTCTAATGAAAGCCAAAATATTAGCAGTATTGCAAAGTGCAAGGAAAGCAAGACAGATACCCTCATGGAAAGACCACAGAGATCAGCCCACTTTTTGGTCAGAGAGAGTGAAGCTGACACTTACACTATCACTATTTCCAGGATAAACTAATTTTTAGTAGTAATGACTATCATTTTTATAAGCAACTGATGTATTTGTAAGATCTTAATTTGGTGGAAAAGGGAGACAGTCTATGCTCAATAGAAAATACAAGTGGACAGATAACAAGAAGTTATCAGACAAGATTCCTAAATATTGGATGCAAATTGTAAGAATTTGGGATGAAAAATCATACATCTGCATATATGCTCAGATATATAAGATTTATACATAAAGACATGGACATAAATGTAAAAATTATATAAACTGACAGATCAAAGACAAAGAAAATATTTACAGACACACAGTAGAGGGAACAATAAGGTGTACCTGAACATAAGGAATTAAGAATTACCAGATGAGGTTAGCTTGTCATTTTCAGTATACATTTATTTTTGTGGCCAGGATGACACCAGATTCAGATCTAAAGTTGAGGTACAGGGATAATAATAATATCTCAAGTACCAACTTTGGACAGCCATGAGGAATAGGGAGGGAGCATGAAATGAGATTTTGCAAGGGGTTGCTGTGGACATGAATCATATTTACCACAAGAAGATGACTACTGTTTGTGATGCTATCAATTTTATTTATATAAGGTGAGAGGAAGTAAGGAGTAGAAGAGAGAACAGAACATAGATAGTTACCTTTTAAAATTCAAGTCTTTTTATAAAGTTTTTCTGTTTAATTCTGGATAAAACTAGAGATGTAAGTATGAGATTTCCAGATTTTCCAGAAACTACAGTGAAAACTGAATGTGATTATTTCTCGTGTGAAGACTATATAATGTGAGGGTTTTTTTTCCATTTAGAATTTGTATATTTCAGTAGCTAAGTGGAAGCAGCCACAAATGTAGACTTCTGTCTGAGAATATTCTTCTTGGAATACTCTATTCTGTATCTGGCAGAAATATTTCTCAGTGTTTTGAGCACCTAATCCCCCTCAAAAATGGATGACAAATTCAGAAAATGAGTGTGTGGCCACACACATGCACACACACAGACACACACACCACCTCACTGCTAAATCCCTAAGCAAATGCTTCCTTATTTTGTCTACTCAAACACATCTGCATTTTTTATGGTGCAGAAGGAAAGAATGGCTTTGCTACTTTGCCAGGCAAAGGGGGAACACACTAGCATCTCAAGAACTGTGCCCACATCTGCATTGTTTTTAAAAGTGTTCTCTTTTGATTTGTATTTTATTAATAACTCTAACAAACATATATACTAAAAATAAAAACAGTCTTCTTCTGCCACATGAATTTATAAGATTGAGGAAAGAGATGGGGTGGGTTACAAGTCGTAGGAGTCTCTGACAGGTTAGACACGTCCAAAGCATCATCCTTAAGTGGTCTAGGTTGCTTGTACTTAGAAATACTGTCTTTTTTTCAATTTTCCCCAAATCTGCCATAAATTCATTAATTACTCACTAGTCAAATACAATCCCACGGTTAACTACTGTCTAGATCTGCTCTGGTGTACATCTGGTGTTAGTAGAAAATGCAGAAAGGATACAGAGAAAAGGCCTTGCCTCATCTGCACCTTTGCAAGGCGACTCAGCTTTTCACACCCACAAACAGCGTCTGCACCCTTAGACAAACAAGGTCACAGTAAAGAGGTAAATCTTCTGCCTCTTTCTGAACCACTGGAGTATTCCTGGATTAGACCTTAGTCATCTTCCTTCTCTTCCCTTTCCTCTTCCCTCTATCTACCTTTGTCCCCAAACATGATGATCCATTAACAAGCAATACTCATAGAATATTATCATTAAAGAAAAAAACAGAAGCCCTAGGAGCTATTTAAGGATTTCCTACTCCCAGATGGAAGAGTATTTTGGTTTATGTCAGTCTTCAGGTGTCAATTTAAGAGGGACCTTAATTAACATTGAATTTTCCAAGTTTGCTTATGATAAACCTTCTATTCTGGCCCATTTTATTTAGCTGTGCTCTTATATTTTCTACTCTTCTACTGGGCTGTAAAGTCTTAAAGGCAAAGGACTACAGTATTAAGCACTACACTAAGTGGATGCTCATGAAATATTTAAGGGATAGGACAGAACTGTGCTATTCCTAATTCAGCCTCCGACTTCAGACACCACCCAGTACCCTGGAATGTGATCATCCTTTCCAAGCGTCATGGTGATGTTGACCACAGCAAAGGGAAACTGTCTCTCAGGAGAAACCAGAAGACCTTCTTCTAGTTAGTCAACACACGGAAGACAAGCTGATTCATAAAATCCCAATGAGGCAACCATTAGACAAGTCAAGCAGCAATTGAATCATAAGAGTCATGTCTTAAGCTTGAATGTCCTGACTGTTTTGATCATCAGTTAGAAAATGAGCAACACACCTTAAGTATTGACAAAAAAGATACTGATTATTTTTTTATCTAAATACTCTTTATACAAAAATCTATTTTGCTTTTTTAACTATGGAAGAAATGAAATGAATCATAAACATTTTTCTTTAATTTTATAAACATTTAGTATGCAGTCCTAAGAATTAGATTTATTTACAAATTAAATACTCACTCAACACATCCTAAATTGTCGTGAATAGCTATTTGAAGTGAGGATGGGAGAATACAGTTTTTCCTCCAGGAGAACCTTTACTATCATAACTGGTGTAACAGTTACCCTTGAGATAACATGACTTCTGTTATGTGTTAAGCAATATAACTGATAAAGCATTGTCACAATATTAAAAGAGATTCTTGGCTGCTACTGTGGTTGATAAATAAAGCTTTCTCTCCTGGCTTTTGGCAAGAAAGAAATATGCTACTTCTCTCTCTTAAGCATTTCAGCTTCTATGTGTATGTCGCCCTTGGCATGACCAAACTTCCTCTGCCAGCTAACATCCTTAAGAATTTTGGTTTCCCACAGAGTATCTTCCACGCAATGAGTATCCAGTATACATTTGATGAGCAAGTAGATGAGCCAATTAATGCATCTCTCGACTTTGACATGGGCTGGATTTACGGTAGGCCTTCCATATAAACTTCTCAAACTGCTTTGATGTGATTCTCAAAACCTCTGTCAGAAGTAGCTTCTCCTCATGCCACCTGTTGATCTTGAGAGTTGCCAGATAAGCAACACATCCCTGTGGGTATGTCCCAGACTAGACTCTTAACATTGCACTCTGGTCATCTGGCTCTATAATGATCTAAGCAGTGTAAGCATAGGACACAAACCATGATTCTTCCCTCTCAATTATGGCTGTAATGTTTTTCATTGGTTTTAATTCAGTGGTCACAGAATGTCTGATTGATATGCTTTAATATAAATGGAAACTTAAAAAGTATGACCCATCAACACAATTAGACTGACATATGCTGTTGTAAGTTAATTTGTTCATGCTAAATCGCTTCAGTCATATCCAATTCTGTGTTACCCTATGGACTACAGCCTGTCAGACTCCTCTGTGCATAGGATTCTCCAGGCAAGAATACTGGACTGGGTTGCCATGGCCTCCTCCAGGGGATCTTCCCAACACAGTGATCAAACCAGTGTCTTTTATGTCTACCTGCATTTTGGGAGGTTGGTTCTTTACTGCTAGTGCCACCTGGGAAACCCTGTAGTAATTCATTTGGCATGTTTTGATGGGCATCAGTACCGTAGTGAAAACTGACCACAGGAACTACTTAAATTTTACTATTTACTTAAAATTTACTAACAAAACTCTGTACATGGTCATCTTAATCTTCTTGTTACTTGGGTAAATATTTTTTAAAGTTTTTAATCCAGAAACATATAGACTTTTAAAGTTGATACTCAGCCATTAAAAAGAATACATTTGAATCAGTTCTAATGAGGTGGATGAAACTGGAGCCTATTATACAGAATGAAGTAAGCCAGAAAGAAAAACACCAATACAGTATACTAACGCATATATATGGAATTTAGAAAAATGGTAATGATAACCCTGTATGCGAGACAGCAAAAGAGACACAGGTGTATAGAACAATCTTTTGGACTCTGTGGGAGAGGGAGAGGGTGGGATGATTTGGGAGAATGGCATTGAAACATGTATAATATCATATAAGAAATGAATCACCAGTCCAGGTTCGATGCAGGATACAGGATGCTTGGGGCTGGTGCACTTAGACGACCCAGAGGGATGGTACGGGGAGGGAGGTGGGAGGGGGTTCAGGATGGGGAACACATGTACACCAATGGCAGATTCATGTTGATGTATGGCAAAACCAATACAATATTGTAAAGTAATTAACCTCCAATTAAAATAAATTTATAAAAAAATAAAAATAAAGTTGATTCTGATAATAACAAGTACAAGAACTAATAGCCTGACTGCTTTGAAAAACTAGTTCAGAAATTCATATAATTTGTAAAAACTTTAAGATATCTTTTCTGTGTACTGCTTGAAACAATAATTGAATAACTCCTGACCGTGTTCTTGGGATGCTCATAAAAAACATTTTACAATATATACCTATGTCAAATCATTATGTACACCTTTAATTAATACAATGTAAATTAATACAGTGTTATACAATGATTATATCTCAATAAAAGTGGAGAAAAATGAGGGTAGAGTGATTAGTTGACCCTGTCTCTCTGTCAAATCAGAGAATGACAGTCCTGAAGAACCACTACTAATTCAGAATCTCTGAGTATGCTCTTTGAAGGGCTCATTTTCGTGGGTCTCTTTAAAGTATCTCATTGGAAGATAGGGAGAAATTGCTCCTTTGCCAGTGGAAGCAGGGATGCCAAGTAACCTAATGCAACATTAATCCATGTGTATCACCTAAGGAGTTAGTAGCTGAAATAATTTTATATCTGGTTGAGGTTGCCTGGGAAGAAGCAGTACTACTACTTAACATAGTAAGGTATAGCATTATACATGTGTGTGTGTGTATTTATATATATATATATATATTGTGTGCTAAGTTGCTTCAGTCATGTCCGACTCTGTGTGACCCTATGGACTGCAGCCCTCCAGGCTCCTCTGTCCATGGGATTCTCCGAGCAAGAATACTTTAGTGGGTTGCCATGCCCTCCTTCAGGGAATATTCCCAAACCAGGGATTGAACCCTTGTCTCTTATGGCTAACCTGCATTGGCAGCCAGGTTCTTTACCACTGGCATCACCTGGGAAGCTCATATAGGGATAGATGTGCATTATTTAATTCCTCCTCACTAGACAAATGTAACTTTATTCAATAGTATCTAATAATGGTGCAGAATACATTTTATTGTTTTTGTGCATTGGGAAGAGAAATCCACAACCATACTCAAAAAGAACTTAAAGTCTAAGCTTTATCAACTTACTTGGTTTGTCCTTTAATAAGTTACTTAATTTCTGTGAGAATCAGTTTCCCCCTCTTTAAAATGGGAATAATAATATTTATCCTAAAAACACAGGGCCTAGTGAAGATCAGTTCAGTTCAGTTCAGTTGCTCAGTCGTGTCTGACTCTTTGCCACCCCATGAATCGCAGCACACCAGGCCTCCCTGTCCATCACCATCTCCCGGAGTTCACTCAAACTCACGTCCATCGAGTCAATCATGCCATCCAGCCATCTCATCCTCTGTCATCCCCTTCTCCTCCTGCCCCCAACCCCTCCCAGCATCAGAGTCTTTTCCAATGAGTCAACTTTTCGCATGAGGTGGCCAAAGTACTGGAGTTTCAGCTTTAGCATCATTCCTTCCAAAGAAATCCCAGGGCTGATCTCCTTCAGAATGGACTGGTTGGATCTCCTTGCAGTCCAAGGGACTCTCAAGAGTCTTCTCCAACACCACAGTTCAAAAGCATCAATTCTTCAGCACTCAGCCTTCTTCACAGTCCAACTCTCACATCCATACATGACCACAGGAAAAACCATAGCCTTGACTAGACGGACCTTTGTTGGCAAAGTAACGTCTCTGCTTTTCAATATGCTATCTAGGTTGGTCATAATTTTCCTTCCAAGGAGTAAGCGTCTTTTAATTTCATGGCTGCAGTCACCAACTGCAGTGATTTTGAAGCCCAGAAAAATAAAGTCTGACACTGTTTCCACTATTTCCCCATCTATTTCCCATGAAGTGATGGGACTGGATGCCATGATCTTCGTTTTCTGAATGTTGAGCTTTAAGCCAACTTTTTCACTAAACAGCGTATTAAAAAGCAGAGACATTACTTTACCAACCAAGGTCCGTCTAGTCAAAGCTATGGTTTTTCCAGTGGTCATGTATGGATGTGAGAGTTGGACTGTGAAGGGATAGGCTATCCACTCCAGTATGCTTGCCTGGAGAATCCCCATGGACAGAAGAGCCTGGTGGGCTACAGTCCATGGGGGTCACAAAGAGTCGGATATGACTAAGCAACTAAGCACAGCACAGCACAGCATGGAACTTCTCTGGCATCCAGTGGTTAAGACTCTGCACTTCCAGTGCAGGGGGGTTGGGTTTGATCACTGGTCGGGTAACTAAGATCCCACATACATATGGTGTGGCCAAAAAATTTAAAAAAAAATTTTTTTTAAGAAGTAAATGTCCTAGTTCTAGAGTCACAAAATATTAGTGAAAACACAACTTCCCTGGTGGCGCAGTGGATAAGAATCCACCTGCCAATGCAGAGAACGTGGTTTCAATTCCTGGTCCAGAAAGATTCCACATGTTGCAGAACAACTACACCTGTGGGCAAAAAGACAGAGCCTGAACTCTAGAGCCTGTGCTCTGCAACAAGAGAAGCCACTGCAGTGAAAAGCCTGCACCCTGCAACCAAGAAAGCTCCCGCTCGCCACAACTAGAGGAAGCCCACTTAAAGGCAACGAAGACCCAGTGCAGCCAAAAAAAATTTAATTCATTTAAAGAAATAAATGAAATGTTTGTGAAAGCAAACAAGCCTATGATGTTTAAGAAAAATTCAGTAGAGGAGTAACAAAATGTAGTGGGAATAAAGAATAGGTTTTGGAGTTAGAGACAACTAGGGTCACATCCTCATTCTGCTGCTTAGCTGTGTGACCTTAGGCAAGACACTTAACATCTTTAAGTCTCTTTTTCTTTATTGACAGGAAAATGATCGTACATTTCATTAGATCATTCTGTATATTGTGAGACATTCTTTCACGTAATGTAAGAAAACATTGCCAACTATACACAGTGCTTTCTAGTAGTAATGTCGAAATTTTATTTCAAGATTATTGAAAAAGTTTCTTTAAATTGTGCAATTTTAATCATATGCCACCCTGATCCAGAGATAAAAAGAAAAACTTAGCAAAATAAATAAAAATATTCTTTAAATTTTATATAGTGAGACCTTTCTGAATCACCTTTGACTCCAAGTCATAGACGTCTCCTTTTTTCTACACAATATTGGCCTCTATGCCATCATGAGCCTTGAAGATGGTTATTTCTTAAAAGATACCTCCACTATGGCTTTCAGAATTTTCTTCCAAGTCATGCTTTGATGACTCTCTCATGCCACCAGGAGTAACAATCAAGTTTGCTCACAAGCAGGCAATGACAACAGTTATTATGCCTGCTGTCTTTCTGATAGTACCTAGGATAACATCGACTAGAACAAAGCTCATCGATTTTCTTTATTGCTATTTAGGGCTAAATCATTCTCTTTTTTTTCCAAGGCTATGCTGTGTTTAAAGGGTGATTGGCAGCATCACCAGTTTCTACCCATTAGATGCCAGTATCACCCATGCCCCCCATCTCCCACTCCTATCCCTGAGCTGTGACTATTAAAAATGTCTCCCAACATTGCCAGTGTCCCCTGGGAGGCAAAACATCCCTACTAGTTAAGGACCAGTTACATAGGATAACACTAATAAATCAGTTCATAGATCTTGGTGAGATAACAAGAGCCCAAAACAACTCTGAGTGTGGATGACTAATTCACTCAGGAATAATTCTCAGGGACAGTGGTTACTTGTTTTAGCCTTCAACCCTAGACTCACTTGTTCTCCCGTTCTCTCTGGCATTGAGGATGAAACTTTGGTCTCAAGGGAGCAGCCCTCCAAGACAGAAGTCTTTGCAATCTCTATAAAGCACTTTCCTATACCATCAAAGTTACACATTGGCCAATTCTCCTAGCTGCTGGGAAGGAACTGCAGAAAAGCACGCAGGGCATCTTCCTTCTGTACTCCATGAATGTGCATTCACTAGTGGGGAGAGGGACTTTTAAGAAGAACTGAGTTTAATAGTGGTGTATTTGAAGGTTTTTCTATTTCCAGAATATTATTAGCCTGTCCTGAATGTCTATTTTGAGAATTCTATAACCACAAAAGTACCTTTCTTTTGTAGTACACTGTTGTAAGGTGATGAGCAGAACCTTGGGAATCTTTAGGGAAGTAAAATTTGAACATCACAAAACTTGGTGGTGGTTACAAACTTTAGTGTGCATAAGTGTTACCTTACAGTGCTTGTTTAAAATGCAGATTCCTTATAAACATCCAATAAAATATTATTCAGTTTGAAAAATAAGGAAATTCTGACAGATGCTATAACCTGAATGAACCTTGAGGACATTATGCTAGTGAAATAAGCTAGACACAAAAAGGCAAGTATTTGGGATTTCCCTGGCAGTCCAATGGTTAGTACTTTGCCTTCCAATGGAGGAAGTGTGGGTTCCATCCCTGGTTGGAGATGCCTCATGCCTCATGGCCAAAAGATCAAAATATAAAACAGAAACAAGATTGTAATAAGTTCAATATATACTTTAAAAATAGTTCATATCAAAAAGTATCTTAAAAAAAAAAAAGTACTATATGATTCCACCTAAATGAGATACCTAGAATAGCCAAACTCATAGAGACAGAAAGTTAAATGATGCTTGTCAGGGCTGGGGTTAAGTGGAAAGGGAAGTTATTATAGCATTCAGTTTTGCAAGATGGAAGAGGTTCTGGAAATGGATGGTGGTGATGGTTGCACAACAATGCAAATATTCTTAATGCCACTGAACTCTACACTTAAAAACAGTTAAAATGATACATTTATGCTATGTGCATTTCACCACAATTTTAAAATAATTTAAAAAACTAAATTTAAAAAATCAGATTCCTGGTTACAACTAGTGATTTCGATTCTGAATGGTCCATAAATCTGCATTTTTAATAAGCAACTCAAGATCTGATTCTGATCTTCAGAATAATCTTCAGATTATTCTTTGAGAAATACTAATTTATAAAGGAGATAACTATAAGGATTCACTGAGGCCAGTTAGAAATGTATGATTTGCCAGAAATGCCAAAATACAACTCTCAGTAGAGAACGATTAAAAAATTGGTTCATAGGGAGAAAGCTCTGAAAAATAATAGGACAGATCTCAAGGGCTACAAAAATGACTCTATATTCGATCTAAGAGAAGGCAATAGGTAGACATACATGGGACCTTGTTTGATGTACCTGTGGGTGGAGGTGTGAAAGATTACTAAAGGGGAGGGATTCTTCACATGCATAAATCACCACTTAGGAAACTGGGTAATTGCTTAGCATTTAGGCAATTATGCATGCAAATTAGAAGAGTATATGTGTATATATATATAAGAGCCAACAAAACAAAGAAAATTGTTAGCACATTCTTGAGCCACCATGCCAGTCACACCATCATTTCCAGCTGCTAAGATGTAAGTACCAGTAATGACATGGCTTCCAACTGTTTGATGCTCTGACAGTCGTGTGGGGAGGCAAGAATGTTTCATTTAGAGAGTATTTTGAAAAAAGAAAAGTTATGATGGAGTCTTTTCCAGTTGACTTCATAGACTCCCCACACAAAACAATATGACATTTAATAAATACAGGCCTAAGGAAGTTTTTAAACTAATTCTCATTCTCAGTGTTAATATTAAGTGGGAATTCTAGAATTCTTCCTTCTATCTTTCTTCCAGTTTTTCCACTTTTCAAGGCATGTAAGTAACAAGCATGTGATAAAGGAAACAGACAGATTATGAGACTTTTCTTCCCTTTTTAAAAAATCTTATGTTAGTGATATTGTCATTAGCAATGTTTTGTATTTGTGTTGTATTCGTCTACTGTCTGGAACAGCTTCTGTTCATTCTTAGATTCATAGTTCAAGGTATTACAGGACAAGAGCCTCTATTTTTAGAGCTTCTAATCTCTCCTATTTCTCTTGATCTTTAATATGATAACTCTTAGATGGCCATAATACAAAGTCATCATCTAAGATCTTTGTCTGTAAAGTTAAATGGAAATGCTCATGCTCTCAATTGTTTATAATTTTAAAAATCAATAAATTTTATATGAAAAAATTGAACCTAGAGAAGAATGTATGAGTTTAAAAAAATAAAAATAATTAAGATACAGTTGCTGCTCCACAAGGTTTACCAAAATAGTTTACCATCTAGCTAAGGGAGAAAGGTATGTAAACAAAAAGTACAGTAAAAATTAATTCCAGGGCTATGGTAAAGGTCTGTATGGGTAGAATGAGGCTTGAGGGAGGGCATCATCAGGCAGGGATGAATCACATGGGGAAGCTCAGGAAGTCTCATGAGCAAAGCGAGCTGAGTCTTTAAAACGAAACTCTGTTTTTAAAAGATTTAAAATCATCAGGTTTATAATCTCCTCAGAGATCAAAATTCTAAATATATGAAAAAGTAGTGAATAATATGGCATTAAGTTGTGTGGGACTGATTAATAGATCTCAAAGCTTTTGGAGAAGAAGGGCAGATAGGTTGGAGAAGGTGCAAACAGAAGATATAAAGTAAAGTTAAGCAAACCGTACGATGAGCAGGATATATATTAACAGTGGAGGAGACGGAGGCACACAGGCAGGGAAAGCGACTGAGCAAAGACAGGGACCATGAGGAAACAAGTGACCAGAGCACATTTGGAGGAATAGCAAGATCAGATCAAGATGGGGTTTTAGAAGTAGGCAGTTTGGAAACTGACGTAGAACAGATTTCCTGATCCAGGAAATCATATGCGAAAAGCAACACTTCAAGAAAACAAGTCTAGTTTCCATTTTGAAAATGGACTCAAAAGGCTGCTGCAATCCTCCAAAAGGGAGGAGTTGAGGGCCTGAGAAGGGGCGGCAGCAAAGAACTGGGTAGGAGGGAACTGTCAGTCACTGCCTCTGGTGGTGAATAATTACATTCCTGTTTCTCCTCATACTTTTCAGAATGATGCATCAACATTCGTGTCATCTATAAGATGTTACAGAAAAATCTGAACCAACTTTTTGGCCAACCCAATATATATGTCCAGCAACTTTATCTGATCCATCAGAAAACCCAAGTAGTTTCTCAAAGGACTGGAGAAGGAAATGGCAACCCCCTCCAGTGTTCTTGCCTGGAGGGTCCCATGGGCAGAGGAGCCTATCGGGCTACAGTCCATAGCGCTGCAAAGAGTCAGACATGACTGAGCGACTTCACTTTCTCAAAGAACAGAGAATTAGCAATGAGTGCAGCATGTCCCAGAACCCAGGTTCTTCAGTCCAAATCACTTTAATACAGGGTTTCTCAACCTCAGCCCTATTGACTGAGTTTTGGACCAAATAATTCTCTGTTGTGGGGAGCTGTCCTGTACATTGTAGGGATTTCAGCAGCATCTCTGACCCTGTAGTAGTTGCCAGCAGCACCCCTATCCCCAGTTGTGACAATGAAAAATGTCTCCAGACTGTGCCAAATGTCCCTGGCGGCAGCCAAATAGTTGAGAAACACTGCTCTAATATATCATACAGTTCAATTTTTATAAGAATAACATCTCCTCCTATGCTTCAACTAGGCAGATACTTTCCATTACTTTCGCTTGTAAACCTTCAGCAAGTGCCGTCAGACACTGAGTCTTCGAAGGATGGAAAGAACCTAGACAGCATGGTCACTGCTTTTGTGATCAAGTCATTTTGGAAAGGATGGCTAAAATTCATTACCAGTGAAAGTTTCTCTTCCTTGAAATATCATTTCATGGTGTCTCATCTTGACACACTAGTTCTGTCTGGAATTGTGGGGATGATTAGCTTGATACTCTTGTCCTAGAAAGTTTTTGGTTTTTTTTTTTTTGCTCCCTGAGACCCCATCTCAGTCCCTGTGATCTTGCTCTTGAGGCATGTCCTTCTTATTCACTTCTTTATTTGTGATCCTTATCTTCTTTCTTTATCCTATTTATCTTCTTTATGATCTCTTTTTAATTCCCAATCCCTTCCAAGTTAGTTTCATTCAACTTAGCTTCATATGATTGCCTTATTTCTCTAACTTGACTATATGACCTCTGAAACCCTGATTAACTTTATCAAAATTTCTTATACAATTATGAATTTTGAGTCTTCCTTCCTCTTTAATAAAAACTGATTTTTGTCCTCATGACCCAAATTTCCTCTTTGACCAGAGGTAGTAGCCAATTCTTCCCTTTGACTTTGGGGTCTCAGAACCCTCAGGCATTTGCATTCAATTGACCTCCATATCCACTTCCAGACCACTTTTCTGGCTGCCTCTCTTCAGTACCCTCTTCTTTAAAAGTCCTCTTCTGGACGTTCACACTGTCTTCCCTTCTCATCTTCTATAAACCAGGACACTTGCTTATAGAAAAGGGATTGGGCCAAACCTCCTCAGTAGAAAAATCTCTCTGAATTCTAAATTGCAATAATGATATACCTGAAAGAAATACAGAAAATAAAAAGGTTGGGTAGGATATGAGCGAAGGATGAATTGAAAGGAAAATAGGTTCTTTTTAATCAGTTAAAAAAAAAATTCATCCCTTACCCCAATTTCATGCAGCAAAAATCATTGCCTACCTTCAAAAATTAGTCTAAACCAGATCAACCCAACAGAACATCTTATCTTCTGTCCTAAATCATAAGGCACATCTCAAGTGCATATTTACTTATACTAATAGCATTGTCATATTTCCCCAACATCATTCCAGAATCCCAACCACCTTTTCCCTTAAATCTCTTAGATCAGTCTTGCTTTTTCTAGAAACAGCCTTTCTTTCCTCCATATCAATCCATAAAGTCTTGCTCCTTATGGTTATTAGGTATCATTAGGAACAGCTATCTTCACCCACAGGTGGAGATCATATGTGTTCCAGCATTCAGAGTCATGTGGAAGGAACAGGCTATAAAATCAGACTAGAGCAGGTGTGTCTTGTAAGTATTTACAGCTCCTCTGACTTAAGGCTAATCTGCTGGACTAAACTTAAGCTTCATATTTTGAAAAAACTGAGTTAACAATGACATTATGTTTGATACACTGAGTTTATATTTGGATCATTCTCTAGACTATTGAGGTGAAGATGGAGAGGTTCACAATTTTATCAACATGGACATAAAAAATTTTTTATTGAGTTGAAATTTACATAACATAAAGTTAACCATTTTAAATTAAATAATTCAGTGACAATTAGTGCACACCATGCTGTACACATACCACCTATGTCTAATTCTAAAACATTTTTAGCACTCCATTGAAGTATGACTTTTACATCAACCTGGGAAACTATACATGGTTTGCACAGTATTTGCAGTAGGCATTCAGTTTCAAATTTCCTTTCTCATCCTACTGCTGCTGCTGCTGCTGCTGCTGCTGAGTCGCTTCAGTCATGTCCGACTCTGTGAGACCCCATAGACGGCAGCCCACCAGGCTCCTCCATCCATGGGATTTTCCAGGCAAGAGTGCTGGAGTGGGGTGCCATTGCCTACTCCAATGCATGAAAATGAAAAGTCAAAGTGAAGTCGCTCAGTCGTGTCCGACTCTTAGCGACCCCATGGACTACAGCCGACCAGGCTCCTCCATCTATGGGATTTTCCAGGCAAGAGTACTGGAGTGGGGTGCCATTGCCTTCTCCATCTCATCCTACTAGTACCTTGTAACTCACTTGATAACATAGGATGGCTTTAGTTGAAGTGGGAGTGCAAAGATGACAATGAGTAATGGGAGGAACCCCATCTAACTGAGGTAACCTGCCTCTTTGGAAAACTGCTAGGTAACATAGATCCATATAGAATACACCCTTCAAAAAGAGAGGTGTAGGATCTTGGGGCAAATAACTGCTTAAAATGACCATAGAAGGATTTTGGAGGAAATTAAACTAAAAAAGAAACTAAAATTAAGATGTTAAGAACCATGCCTGACTCAGTAAATAGTTGTTGAATGAATACATGAACAAAACTAATCCTAAGTGAATTAATGAAATAAGTCAGAATGAATGGATGCATGCATGCAATGGAGACAGATGCAGGATGCAAGGAGGATGTTTCAAGCGAACAATTTGATAAGCCGTGAGGAAAAGCACAGTAAATGCTTACTGTGTCACTGCAGTTGGGCCAGCCTTAAAAACAAACAGGAAAGAGATGTAAAGAATCTATCGTTTTGTATTCAAATATTTACACTGTTCACAAAGGATCAAAGTCTCCATAGCTTTTGCTGTTATCATATTTAAAAATTTAAAAGTAGGGGGATACTTTATACCTGGAGAAAACAATTTCAAGGAAAAAATATTGGTTGAATTCCAGTATTTAAGGTCTTAAAAAGGATCCCAGAAGTAGAATGGCATCTGTTATTACATACATTATTGTTTATAAGCTTATATTGCTCCTCATGCAGTCATAAATTTACATGACCATTTCTTAGTCAGCCTTGTGATACTATTCCTACTTTGTATATTCTTCGTGTGTGGAGTCATTTTTCTCTCCTATGACTGTCAGTTGAAGTATGCTCTTAATTTTTTAGAATTGTCTATCCAGAAAAAAATTATCTAGTAAACCCCTTGACTAGAAGAAAACCTAATGTGATACATACCATCAGGTGATTATTGGTATTATAACATAGACTTAATTAAAGCACTGGCACATTTTCATCTACACAGTAGTTAGTTTAATAGGATTTCACATGACCTAGAAGTTACTCTATTCCAAAAGAGTACTCATTTCAGCTCCATTATCCTCAATTTAGACATTCCAACTCCGGGACAATCAGTATATATGGCATATTTTTAATCTACTGTAGGAAGATGCTATTAACTACAGGGAGGTCCTCTATTGCAGACAATTCTTACCCATCCACTGCTGCTGCTGCTGCTAAGTTGCTTCAGTTGTGTCCGACTCTGTGCAATCCCATAGACAGCAGCCCACCAGGCTCCCCGTCCCTGGGATTCTCCAGGCAAGAACACTGGAGTGGGTTGCCATTTCCTTCTCCAATGCATGAAAGTGAAAAGTGAAAGTGAAGTCGCTCAGTCGTGTCCGACCTCAGCGACCCCATGGACTGTAGCCTACCAGGCTCCTCTGTCCATGGGATTTTCCAGGCAAGAGTACTGGAGTGGGGTGCCATTGCCTTCTCCACAGTCTTAGCTAAAGGATTCAGCATGCTTCTTAGCTATGTTCTTTCAACAGCTCATATTTAGAAGCTTATGTATCATTATCCTGTTTGAAGGTACTTGATAACATTCTACTTGTACAAAGTAACATCCAACTTGTCACTTAACAATTGTCCTAGCCTGTTCAGGCTGTTACAACAAAATACTGAGGGCCCTAAAACAACAGAAATTGACTTTTCACAGTGTTGGAGGCTGGGGAGTCCAAGATCAAGATGTCAAAAGATTCTCAGTGTCTAGAGAGGACCACTTCTTGGTTCACAGACTGCCATATTCTCTCTGTTCCCACAGAGTGGAAGGCTCCAAGGAGCTCTCTGGGGGTTCTTTCCCTGAGTACTAATTTCATTCATGAGGACTTAATCACCTCCCCACATTCCTACATTTTAATACCATCACACAGGGGATTTAGTTTCAAAGTATAAATTTTGGGAGGACATAAACATTAGGTTTGTAGCAACAATGAAGTGAAGTGAAGTCGCTCAGTCACATCTGACCTTTTGAGACCCCAAGGACTGTAGTCTACCATGGGATTTTCCAGGCAAGAGTACTGGAGTGGGTTGCCAAAACCACATGAAATAATAAATAAAACCAAGGGAGGACATGGAAGCAACCTAGATGTCCATCAGCAGATGAATGGTAAGAAAGCTGTGGTACATATACACAATGGAGTATTACTCAGCCATTAAAAAGAATACATTTGAATCAGTTATAATGAGGTGGATGAAACTGGAGCCTATTATACAGAGTGAAGTAAGCCAGAAGGAAAAACATAAATACAGTATACTAACGCATATATATGGAATTTAGAAAGATTGTAACAATAACCCTGTGTACGAGACAGCAAAAGAGACACTGATGTATAGAACAGTCTTATGGACTCTGTGGGAGAGGGAGAGGGTGGGAAGATTTGGGAGAATGGCATTGAAATATGTAAAATATCATGTAAGAAACGAATTGCCAGTCCAGGTTCGATGCACGATACTGGATGCTTGGGGCTAGTGCACTGGGACGACCCAGAGGGATGGTATGGGGAGGGAGGAGGGAGGAGGGTTCAGGATGGGGAACACATGTATACCTGTGGCGGATTCATTTTGATATTTGGCAAAACTAATACAATTATGTAAAGTTTAAAAATAAAATAAAATTAGAAAAAAAAAAAACAAAAACAAAAACCAAGGGAAACAATCAGGTGCCACAGAAAAGTTCAGTTCAGTTGCTCAGTCGTGTCCGACTCTTTGCGACCCCATGAACCGCAGCACGCCAGGCCTCCCTGTCCATCACCAACTCCCAGAGTTCACCCAATCCCATGTCCATCGAGTTGGTGATGCCATCCAACCATCTCATCCTCTGTCATCCCCTTCTCCTCCTGCCCTCAATCTTTCCCAGCATCAGAGTCTTTTCCAATGAGTCAGCTCTTCGCATCAGGTGGGCAAAGTATTGGAGTTTCAGCTTCAACATCAGTCCTTCCAATGAACACCCAGGACTGATCTCCTTTAGGGTGGACTGGTTGGCTCTCCTTGCAGTCCAAGGGACTCTCAAGAGTCTTCTCCAACACCACAGTTCAAAAGCATCAATCTTTCTGCACTCAGCTTTCTTTATGGTCCAAATCTCACATCCATACATGACCACGGGAAAAACCATAGCCTTGACTAGACAGACTTTTTTTGACAAAGTAATGTCTCTGCTTTTCAATATGCTATCTAGGTTGGTCATAACTTTTCTTCCAAGGAGTAAGCATCTTTTAATTTCATGGCTGCAATCACCATCTGCAGTGATTTTGGAGGCCCAAAAATAAAGTCTGCCACTGTTGACACTGTTTCCCTATCTATTTCCCATGAAGTGATGGGACCAGATGCCATGATCTTAGTTTTCTGAATGTTGAGCTTTAAGCCAACATTTTCATTCTCCTCTTTCACTTTCATCAAGAGGCTTTTTAGTTCCTCTTCACTTTCTGCCATAAGGGTGGTGTCATCTGCATATCTGAGGTTATTAATATTTCTTCTGGCAATCTTGATTCCAGCTTGTGCTTCTTCCAGCCCAGTGTTTCTCATGATATACACTGCATATAAGTTAAATAAACAGGGTGACAATATACAGCCTTGATGTACTCCTTTTCCTATTTGGAACCAGTCTGTTGTTCCATCTCCAGTTCTAACTGTTGCTTCCTGACCTGCATACAGATTTCTCAAGAGGCAGGTCAGGTGATCTGGTATTCCCATCTGTTTCAGAATTTTCCACAGTTTATTGTGATCTACACAGTCAAAGGCTTTGACATAGTCAAGGTGGGTCAAATCCTGAAATTTGTGTAGTTTATATACTATTTGAAGTATGTCCCATAAATTAGAGCAAATGATGAGTAAAGGCAAGAAGGATCAAAATGTACTTAAAATACATCCAAATTAAGTTAAGGAGGTTAGGTTGGGGATGGGGTAGGGGATTTTATTTAGGTTTGTCTAAAATCTTGCAACCAGACATTAGCTTGGTCCTGATAATGAATTTAGAAACAAGAAATGAAATTATCAAACTTTGTGTCATAGAAATTTGCCTTCTTAAATCACAATACAAGTTTTAAAGAACCCTGGTGACTCAGATGATAAAGAAACTGCCTGTACTGTGGAGACCCAGGTTCAATCCCTGGGTCGGGACGATCCCCTGGAGAAGAAAATGGCAACCCAGTCTAGTATTTTTGCCTGGAGAATTCCATGGACAGAGGAGCCTGGTGGTCTACAGTCCATGGGGTAGCATAGAGTCGGACACGACTGAGCACCTAAGACACAGACACACCCACGCAGTCTTGGTACTGTGCTAGTTACACTAAACAGAAAACTATTTTGTCCAGTTTAAAACCTAGGATTTTTTGTTGTTGTTATTTTTTAAATTAATTTATTTTTTATTGAAGGATAATTGCTTTACAGAATTTTGCTGTTTTCTGTCAAACCTCAACATGAATCAGCCATGGGTATACATATGTCCCCTCCCTTTTGAAGCTCCCTCCCATCTCCCTCCCTATCCCACCCCTCTAGGTTGATACAGAGCCCCTGTTTGAGTTTCCTGAGCCATACAGCATATTCCCATTGGCTATATATTTTACATATGGTAAAATATACATACATCTCACCCTCCCCTCCCCTCTCCCAATGTCCATAAGTCTATTCTCTGTTTCTGCCCTGTAAATAAATTCTTCAGAACCATTTTTCTAGATTCCATATATGTATGTTTGAATACGGTATTTATCTTTCTCTTTCTGACTCCTTTCACTCTGTATAATAGGTTCGAGGTTCATCCACTTCATCAGAATTGACTCAAATGCGTTCCTTTTTATGGCTGAGTAATATTCCATTGTGTATATGTACCACAACCTCTTTATCCATTCATCTGTCAATGGACATCTAGGTTGCTTCCATGTTCTAACTATTGTAAATAGAGCTGCAATGAACAATGGGCTACATGTGTCTCTTTCAGTTTTGGTTTGCTCAAGGTATATGCCTAGGAGTGGGGTTACTGGGTCATATGGTAGTTTTATTCCTAGTAAAACCTAGGATTTTTGAATCAAAAGAGAAAAAAAAATTCAAATATGCTAATAAACTTTCTTTAAAATGTACAAAAGAAAAAAAGCTTCAGTTTAGTCTGAGCCACCATTTGATTTAAGCATGTATTAATTAACTATAATGGTTCAGTTAATTAGAGGTTGCAAGAGGCTGTTGTGTAGCAGCTGATGGGGAAAGGAATATGTAGTTCTCAATCTTGCTTATTTCACTCTGAGTGGACGTTTCTTCCCAGCTTGGAAGGAACTGAACTCTGTCTTTTCTATATTAGAATTTTCCTTTATTCTTTCTATTTCACTTTTCCCACCTGTCCATGAAATCAAGCTGGGGTTAAATAGAAAAGTGTTCTCTTCTCACCTTCATTGTACTTTCCAAATTACCTAGTGAGCAATCTCCTGAACTCAAAGATCAATGTCATTTTCGATGGATTAGCACCATGGAAGCCAAAAAGTATAAGTCCTTGATTTTGAAGAAGTTGATTATTCAGAGCTTTTTAAAGAATCTACTGAGAGTTGGGATAGCATTATTTCCCCTGGATGGGCAGTGGCTATCAAAGTCTCCATCCCACCATCATTGTGGGTGCTCTCACTTACCCTAATTTATTTACGGATGAGAAGATGCTCTGAGAACAAACAAAAATGATTTATTTTTGATTTATCCCTTGATACATGCATAAGGATTGTTACAGAAAGGGCACTGTCTTTTAAAAGGAAAAGCAACCATAATGGAAGTAGGCAGAATCACTATTCAGAGGAATGTCTAAAGAATGAGTATTGAAAAGTGTCAAAACTGGTTGCTGATGTAAGAAACATCAGTGGCCTTATTTTTATGAAACACTTTTAAAGTTCTTGAAGAACCTTCAAAATTTGTTCTTTGATTCCTCTAGATTGTGAAACCATCTTCCATAGAAGTCTTTCAGTAACAATATTTAAAGATTTTATCCAAATATGCATACTGTCATTACCACTGAGTTAAGAGTGTGAATATATATGTACACACAGTTGTGATTATAACTATCAGTTCAGTTCAGTTCAGTCGCTCAGTCATGTCTGACTCTTGGTGACCCCATGAATTGCAGCACACCAGGCCTCCCTGTCCATCACCAACTCCCGGAGTTCACTCAGACTCACGTCCATCGAGTCAGTGATGCCATCCAGCCATCTCATCCTCTGTCGTCCCTTTCCCCTCTTGTCCCCAATCTCTCCCAGCATCAGAGTCTTTTCCAACGAGTCAACTCTTCGCATGAGGTGGCCAAGGTACTGGAGTTTCAGCTTTAGCATCATTCCTTCCAAAGAAATCCCAGGGCTGATCTCCTTCAGAATGGACTGGTTGGATCTCCTCGCAGTCCAAGGGACTCTCAAGAGTCTTCTCCAACACCACAGTTCAAAAGCATCAATTCTTCGGCGCTCAGCCTTCTTCACAGTCCAACTCTCACATCCATACATGACCACTGGAAAAACCATAGCCTTGACTAGACCTACTTTGTTGTCAAAGTAATGTCTCTGCTTTTCAGTATGCTATCTAGGTTGGTCATAACTTTTCTTCCAAGGAGTATGTGTCTTTTAATTTCATGGCTGCAGTCACCATCTGCAGTGATTTTGGAGCCCAGAAAAATAAAGTCTGACACTGTTTCCCCATCTATTTCCCATGAAGTGATGGGACCGGATGCCATGATCTTCATTTTCTGAATGCTGAGTTTTAAGCCAACTTTTTCACTCTCCTCTTTCACCTTCATCAAGAGGCTTTTGAGTTCCTCTTCACTTTCTGCCATAAGGGTGGCATCATCTGCATATCTGAGGTTATTGATATTTCTCCCAGCAATCTTGATTCCAGCTTGTGCTTCTTCCAGCCGAGTGTTTCTCATGATGTACTCTGCATAGAAGTTAAATAAACAGGGTGACAATATACAGCCTTGACGTACTCCTTTTACTATTTGGAACCAGTCTGTTGTTATCTAACTATATATATATACGCATATGAGAAAAAACTTTAGGATAATAATCAAATGTGGGAAAATAGTCTTTGAATTATAATAATAAGATTGTTAAATCTTTCTTTCTATTTTACTACTTCACTGTCTCCTTGCTTTATTTTCAATTAAAAACAATTTTAATTCTTATATCATAAATATTTTGAGGTAAGTTCTATCCACAAGTAAGATTTCCTTCATCTTGCAGATAGGAAGAGATGGCATCTGAAAATCCTTTCTTATCCCAGAAGCCAGCCGGCAAAGAGAAATCAGAGTGGAATGCAACAGGCCACCTGTCTGAGGAGCATACTCTGTCTCTTTCTCTCTTTCTGACCTTTTCTGTTTCATACATTATTTCATTAGAGCTAACTAAGTGCTGGCAGGGATTGGGGGCAGGAGGAGTAGGGGACAACAGAGGATGAGATGGCTGGATGGCATCACCGACTCAATGCACATGAGTTTGGGTGAACTCCGGGAGTTGGTGATGGACAGGGAGGCCTGGTGTGCTTCTATTCATGGGGTCGCAAAAAGTTGGACACAACTGAGTGACTGAACTGAACTGAACTAAGTGTTAAGCACGTCACATACATCATTGCATTTAATTCCACAACTTTACAAGGCGGGCACTATTATTACTCTTATTTTGCAAGATCACATATCTAGCAGACTATGTAGCCAGAGCCTGAACCAAGGTCTCCCAGCTGATGCCCTGAGAATAAGATTTAAAATCCCTTGCCTTGAACTTTCTTGTTATCAGACCCATACCTATCACTTTAACCTCATTTTATGTCCCTTTTCCCTACTCTCCTCCCCATTGCTAAGTCACTTCAGTCGTGTCTGACTCTGTGCAACCCCATAGATGGCAGCCCACCAGGCTCCCCTGTCCCTGGGATTCTCCAGGCAAGAACACTGGAGTGGGTTGCCATTTCCTTCTCCAATCTCCTCCCCATGCTCCTCCCGTATTTACGTCAATTCAGAGACATTGGCCAGGGGGTGTCAATCACTCTCCTGCCTCAGCATCTCTGCAATTGCCTCTGCATGTAAAGCTCTCCTCCCTGCTCCTCTCCAAGGTTGGATTCATGTCACCTTCAGATTTCCATTATGTGTAACTTCAGGTTGGCCCTCCAGAGTCCTACTCCTCCCCAAAACTGCTCTTCATCACTTCGCCCTGTTCATTTTCTTCAAAGTACTTACCACATTTGGTTACTCTTTTATTTATATATGTATGTATTGTCTGTCTCTTCTCTCAGAAATGCAACATCCGTGAGGACAGAGTTCTTGTCTCTGTACCTCTTTGTTTCCAGTACCTGGCGCTGGGCCTGACACAGCAGTTGAGCAAATACAGTTAAGCAAATGCTTAACCACCAAGTCACACTACCTGGGGCAGGGAATCTAATAGATTATTTCTTGCATGAAGATGACATAGGTTCAAAAATTTTTGTAAATAGCTAGTAAATCTACATTTTACCAACATTTTACCAACATTTTATTCAAATTTAAACTACTTTGAGGACATCTGTATATTTATTTTCCCAGTTCTTTCCAAATATGGCTTCTAAGACTTCAGACCTCAGCTCAAATGGTACCTCACTCAAGCTTTCACTGATCATTCTCACTGGAGCCAGGATGTCTGTCCATCCATAACCACACTATTATTATGGATCACTTATCACACTCTCAGTTCAGTTCAGTCACTCAATCGTGTCCAACTCTTTGTGATCCTATGGACTGCAGCATGCCAGGCTTCCCTGGCCATCACCAACTCCCAGAGCTTGCTCAAACTCACATCCATCGAGTCAGTGATGCCATCCAACCATCTCATCTCTGTCGTCCCCTTTTTCTCCTCCTGCCTTCAGTCTTTCCCAGCATCAGGATCTTTTCCAATGAGTCAGTTCTTTGCATCAAGTGGCCAAAGTATTGGAGCTTCAGCTTCAGCATCAGCCCTTCCAGTAACACATTCTATTGTATGGTAATTTGAACATTCTTCGCATTGCCCTTCCTTGGGATTGGGATGAAAACTGACTTTTTCCAGTCCTGTGGTCACTGCTGGGCTTTCTAAATTTTCTGGTGTATTGAATGCAACACTTAAACAGAATCATTTTTTAGGATTTGAAATAGCTCACTCGGAATTTCTTCACCTCCACTAGCTTTGTTCATAGGAATGCTCCCCAAGGCCCACTTGACTTCACACTCCAGGATGACTGGCTCTAGGTGAATGACCACACCATCATGGTTATCTAGGTCATTAAGATCTTTTTCATACAGTTCTTCTGTGTATTCTTTTCTTAATCTCTTCTGCTTCTGTTAGGTCCTTGCTGTTCCTGTTCTTTATTGTACACATCTTCGCATGAAATATTTCTTTGGTATATCTAATTTTCTCGAAATCTCTAGTGTTTCCCATTTTACTGATTTCCTCTATTTCTTTCCATTGATCACTTAAGAAGTCTTTCTTATCTCTCTTTGCTATTCTCTGGAACTCTACATTCAGTGGAGTATCTCTTTCCTTTTCTCCTTTGGCTTTTGAGTCTCTTCTTTTCTCAGCTATTTGTAAGTCTTCCTCAGAAAACCATTTTGCCTTCTTGAATTTTTTTTTCCTTGGAGATGGTTATAAACCCCTGTGCACAGTTCTTCAGGCACTCTGTCTTCCAGATCTAATCCATTGAATCTATTTGTTATCTCTACTTTATAATCATAAGGGATTTGATTAATATCATACCTGAATGGCCTAGTGGTTTTCCCTACTTTTTTCAATTTGAACCTGAATTTTGAAGTAGGGAGCTGATGATCTGAGCCACAGTCAACTCCAGGTCTTGTTCTTTGTTGACTGTATAGAGCTTCTCCATCTTTGGCTGCTAAGAATATAATCAATCTGATTTCAGTATTGACCATCTGTATAGAGTCACGTATAAAGTCCTCTCTTGTGTTGTTGGAAGAGGGTGTTTGCTATGACCAGTGCATTCTCTTGGCAAAACTCGGTTAGCTTTTGCCCTGCTTCATTTTGTAGTCCAAGGTTAAAGTTGCCTGTTACTGGCATGTACCTCTTGACTTTGATTATGCTCAAAATCCTTCAAGCTAGGCTTCTGCAGTATGTGAACCAAGAACTTCCAGATATACAAGCTGTGTTTAGAAAAGGCAGAGGAACCAGAGATCAAATTGCCAACGTCCACTGGCTCATAGACAAAGCAAGGGAATTCCCCAAAAAACATCTGCTTCATCAACTACACAAAAACATTTGATTGTGTGGATCACAACAAACTGTGGAAAATTCTTCAAGAGATGGGAATACCAGACCACCTTACCTGTCCTCTGAGAAACCTGTATGCAGGACAAGAAGCAACAGTTTATACTAGACATGGAGCAATGGACTGGTTCAGAAGGCTCTACATTGTCACCCTGTTTATTTAACTTATATGGAGAGTACCTCATGGGAAATGCTGAGCTGGATGACCTGCAATCAAAGTAAGAAAAATATCAAGTAGGAAAAACATCAAAAAATATCAACAACCTCAGATATGCAGATAATACCACTCTAATGGCAGAAAGTGAAGAGGCACTAAAGAGCCTCTTGATGAAGGTGAAAGAGGAGAGTGAAAAAGCTGGCTTAAAACTCACCGTTCAAAAAACTAAGATCATGGTATCTGGTCCCATTACTTTATGGTAAAGAGATGGGGGAAAAGTGGAAGCAGTGACATTTTATTTTCTTGGGCTCCCAAAATCACTGCAGACATTAACTGTAGCCATGAAATTCAAAGACACTTGCTTCTTGGAAGAAAAGCTATGAGAAACCTAGACAGGATATTAAAAAGTAGAGACATCACTTTGCTGACAAAGGTCCATATAGTCAAAGCTATAGTTTTTCCAGTAGTTGTACATGGGTGTAAGAGTTGGACCATAAAGAAGGCTGATGCCAAAGAATTGATGCTTTCGAGTTGTGGTGTTGGAGAAGACTCTTGATAATCCCTTGGACAATAAGGAGATTAAACCAGTGAGTCCTAAAGGAAATCAACCCTGAATACTCATTGGAAGGACTGATGCTGAAACTGAAGCACCAGTACTGTCACCACCTGAGGCGAAGGGCCGACTCATTGGAAAAGACCTTGCTTCTGGGAAAGATTGAGGGCAAGAGGAGAAGGGGGCAACAGAGGATGAGATGGCATCACCGACTTGGTGGACATGAGTTTGAGCAGGCTCGGGGAGATGATGAGGGACAGGGAGGCCTGGCGTGCTGCAGTTCACGGGGTCACAAAGAGTCAGACATGACTTGACAACTGAACAACAACAAAAATCACACTCTAAATTTATGTTGATTTGTTTCTTATTTTTCCCCTCTGCTCATTAGAATGTAATGTTCTTGAGGGCAGGAACATCTTTATCTTAACACTGTACATGTAGTTTCTAGAACATTTCTTAACACATACTAGACTTTCCATAAATATTTGTTGAATGAATCAGTACACTGACATGTATTCTAGTTTTAATTCTTAAAGTTTTTAAATGGATTTCCTGTGGATTCTTTCTAAATAGACAATCATCACTTATAGTCAGTTTTCGTTCTGAATGTTTTACTTTTTCTTCCTTTATTGTATTTGGCTAGAACTACCAGAATAATGTTATCTAATATAGGTAATTGTAGGTAACTTTGATTTGTTTTTGCTTCGGTTACTCGCCACTAATTATGACACTGGTATTATTTGGGACAGACATTCCTTACCACAGCATATTAAAGGGAACAGGCTCCTAATCCTAAGAATTAAGATGGAAGTCCAGTTTAAATAATTAGCTTATTTCTAACAAAAAGTAGTCTTGAATTTTATCAGAGAACTTTTGATCAAACGTTAAATCAATACTTACTTTGAACTCCTAATAAACTATGATAATATTAAATTATTCTTGCTTCTGGAATCAGAGAAGGCAATGGCACCCCACTACAGTACTCTCGCCTGGAAAATCCCATGGATGGAGGAGCCTGGTGGGCTGCTGTCTATGGGGTTGCACAGAGTCAGACACGACTGAAGCAACTTAGCAGCAGCAGCAGCTGCATCTGGAATAAATTCTACTTAATCCTTTAATATATTGCTATGTTTGATTTACTGGCATTTTTCTTTGGAATTTTTTCTACTTCTATAGTCACAAGGGAAGTTGTCCAGTCTTGTTTTTTTGTTTGTTGACCTAGATGTCTCAGATATTACTGTCAGGATCACAGTAGATCCATGTAATGTCCTGGTATGTGTTTATCTCTTTTGAGTTTTGGGCAGAGTCGCAGCTGTTTGTACAAGTCTCAGAGCCCACTGCTCCCCTCCATCATCCTTCAGGTGGGATGGGAACAATGAAAGCCCCTTCCATAAGGATGTGGGGTGAGGCAGAATGTTTAGGACTAGGATGAATAATAAGTGTGTGTGTTGCTCTGTGTCTTGATTTGGCAGGTCTTTTGAGTTTTATCACCTAAATTTTGACATCTAGGTCTCACATATATTGAATTCTGACATGAAAGAACAGGAGGTTCTTGTCCCTTTGCCTTACATTATACTTTGGAATCAGGACCATACTTCTGCTATCAGTCCTAGCAGTTTTCAGTGACTTGTTTAAATACTCCAGGAGTCTTTATAAATTTTGGATTGTGTTTCTATTACCCCAAGAGCCATGATACCACATTATCCTAGGTAGCTGTATGCAGCCATGTAAAGGGACATTATAGAAGACTATTCAATACAGTGTCATACATTAGATATAAATGGCAAGGGGGAATATCAGTTATTTTCAGTTGCTCAGTCATGTCCGACTCTTTGGGATCCCATGGACTGCAGCACACCAGGCTTCCCTGTCCATCACCAACTACATGAATATATAAATATATGAAGAGGGAATACATAAACATATAAATAAAAATATTAAATGTGTAGTTGTGACTGATTCACACTGATGTATAGCAGAGACCACTAAAACATTGTGAAGCATTTATCCTCCAATAAAAATAAATAAATAATATTTTAAAAATAATAGTAGTTGGATTATAGATAATTATACTCTTTTTTCACTTTTCCATACTCTTATATTCTTACACAATGAACAACATTTGAGGGAACAATCATTCCTTCTCCTTTCTATGAGGGAACTTCCATGACTGAAATAACTTCCCAGCCTCTCTACTTGATATTTGTTTACTCCTTCTTAGGGTAGATGGAGAAGCAAATCATCTGGTTAGAAGATTGTTGTTGTTACTGACCTTCCCCAGTGGCCCAGGGGTTAAAAGAATTTGCCTGCAATGCAGAGGATGTGGGTTCCATCCCTGGAAAGGAAAAACCCCTGGAGAAGAGCATGGCAACCCACTCCAGTATTCGTGCCTGGAGAATTCCAAGGACAGAGAAGTCTGGCAGGCTACAGACCACGGGGTCACAGAGAGTCAGGCATGACTGAGCAACTGAGCACACACAAACACTGTTGTTACTGCTCAGTCACTAAGTCCTGTCCCACAATTTGCCACCCCATGGACTGCAACATGCCAGGCTTCCCTGTCCTTCACTGTCTGCTGGAGTTTGCTTACATTCATGTTCATTCAGTCAGTGATGCTATCTAACCTTCTCCTCCTGCCCTCAATCTTTCCCAGCATCAGGGTCTTTTCCAATGGGTCAGCTCTTCGCATCAGGTGGCCAAAGTATTGGAGCTTCAGCTTCAGCGTGAGTCCTTCCAATGAATATTCAGGGATGATTTTCTTTAGGATTGACTAGTTTGATCTCCCTGAAGCCCAAGGGACTCTCAGTCTTCTCCAGCACCACAATTCAAAAGCATCAGTTCTTTGGCCCTCAGCCTTCTTTGTGGTCCAACTCTCACATCCATACATGACTACCGGAAAAACCATAGCTTTGACTATATGAACCTTTGTTGGCAAAGTAATGTATCTGCTTTTTAATATGCTGTCTAGGTTTGTCATAGCTTTCCTTCCAAGAAACAAGTGTCTTTGAATTTCATGGCTACAGTCACCATCTACAGTGATTTTGGAGACCAAGAAAATAAAATCTGTCACTGCTTCCACTTTTTACCTATCTGTTTGCCATGAAGTGATGGGACCTGGTGCCATGACCTTATTTTTTTTGAATGTTGAGTTTCAAACCAGCTTTTTCACTCTCCTTTTTCACCTTCATCAGTAGGCCCTTTATTTTCTCTTCACTTTCTGCCATTAGAGTGGTTATCATCTACATATCTGAGGTTGTTGGTATAGCTCCCAGTAATCTTGATTCCAGCTTGTGATTCTTCCAGCCTGGCATTTCACATGATGTACTCTGCTATGACAAATCTAGACAGTGTATTAAAAAGCAGAGACATCACTTTGCCAACAAAGATCCGTATAGTCAATGCTACAGTTTTTCCCGTAGTCATGTATGGATGTGAGAGTTGGACCATAAAGAAGACTGAGTGTGATTGATCACAAGAGGAGAAGGGGGCAGCAGAGGATGAGATGGTTGGATGGCATCACTGACTCGGTGGACAACTTGAACAAATTCAGGAAGATAGTGAAGGACAGGAAAGCCTGGTGTGCTGCAGTTCATGGGGTTGCAAAGAGTCAGATGTGACTTAGATACTGGACAACAACAACTCTGCATATAAGTTAAACAAGTGACAATATGCAGCCTTGACATACTTCTTTCCCAATTTTGAACCAGTCATTTTGCTCCATGTCCGGTTCTAACTTGCTTTCAACCTGCATACAAGTGATCCAGCTATCGCACTGCTGGGCATACACACTGAGGAAACCAGAAGGGAAAGAGACACGTGTACCCCAATGTTCATTGCAGCACTGTTTATAATGGCCAGGACATGGAAGCAACCTAGATGTCCATCAGCAGATGAATGGATAAGAAAGCTGTGGTACATATACACAATGGAGTATTACTCAGCCATTAAAAAGAATACATTTGAATCAGTTATAATGAGGTGGATGAAACTGGAGCCTATTATACAGACTGAAGTAAGCCAGAAAGAAAACACCAATACAGTATACTAACGCATATATATGGAATTTAGAAAGATGCTAACAATAACCCTGTATACGAGACAGCAAAAGAGACACTGATGTATAGAACAGTCTTATGGACTCTGTGGGAGAGGGAGAGGGTGGGAAGATTTGGGAGAATGGCATTGAAACATGTAAAATATCATGTATGAAACGAGATGCCAGTCCAGGTTCGATGCATGATACTGGATGCTTGGGGCTGGTGCACTGGGACGACCCAGAGGGAGGGTATGGGGAGGGAGGAGGGAGGAGGGTTCAGGATGGGGAACACATGTATACCTGTGGCGGATTCATTTTGATATTTGGCAAAACTAATACAATTATGTAAAGTTTAAAAATAAAATAAAATTAAAAAAAAAAAAGACAATTCATCAATAATGAACTGTCAACAGTTAAGAATTTTCAACAGTTATTGTGATCCACACAGTCAGGGGGTTAGCATAGTCAATGAAGCAGAAGTAGTTTTTCTGGCATTCACTTGTTTTCTCTGTAATCCAACAAATGTTGGCAATTTGATCTCTGGTTCCTCTGCCTATTCTTCCCTGGCTTCCTGTGGCTCAGACAGTAAAGAATCACCTCCAATACAGGATACCTGAGTTTGTTCCCTGGGTTGGGAAGATTCTCTGGAGGAAGGCATGGCAACCCACTCCAGTATTCTTGCCTGGAGAATCCCTATGGACAGAGGGGCCTGGCAGGCTGCAGTTCACAGGGTCGAAAAGAGTCTGACACGACTGAGGAACTAACTAAGCACATGATTGCCTATTCTAAACCCATTTTGTACATCTGAAAGTTCTTGGTTCATGTACTGTTGAAGCCTAGCTTGAAGGATTTTGAGCATTACCTCACTAGCATGTGAAATGAGTGCAATTGTGTGGTAGTTTGAACATTCTTTGGTATTGCCTTTCTTTGGGATTGGATTGAAAACTGACCTTTTCTGGTCCTGTGACCACTGCTAAGTTTTCCAAATTTGCTGGCTTAATGAGTGCAGCACTTTAACAGCATCATCTTTTAGGATTTGCAATAACTCAGCTGGAATTCCATCACCTCCACTAGCTTTGTTTGTAGCAATGCTTCCTAAGGGCCACTTGACTTCACACTCCAGAATGTCTGGCTCTAAATCAATGACCACACCATCGTGGTTATCCAGGTCATTAAGACCTTTTTTGTGTAGTTCTGTGTATTCTTGCCACCTCTCCTTAATCTCTTTTGCTTTTCTTTGGCCCTTACTGTTTCTGTCCTTATTATGCCCATCTTCGCAGAACAAGTTCCCTTGATATTTCCAGTTTTTTTCAAGAGATCTCTAGTCTTTTCCATTCTATTGCTTTGC
This sequence comes from Bos javanicus, assembly GCF_032452875.1. Lineage (NCBI taxonomy): Eukaryota > Metazoa > Chordata > Mammalia > Artiodactyla > Bovidae > Bos > Bos javanicus. The sequence goes on along the minus strand of NC_083882.1, from coordinate 18,320,076 downwards.
TCTATTTCTTTGCATTGTGCATTTAAGAAGGCCTTCTTATCTCTCCTTGCTTTTTTCTGGAACTCTGCATTCAGTTGGGTATATCTTTCCCTTTCCCCCTTGCCTTTCACCTTTCTTCTTTTTATAGCTATTTTTAAAGCCTCCTCAGACAACCACTTTGCCTTCTTGCATTTCTTTTTTTGTGGGGATGATTTTTGTCACTGACTCTTATACATTGTTAGGAACCTCTGTCCATAGTTTTTTAGGCACTCTGTCTATCAGATCTAATCCCTTGAACCTATTCGTCACCTGCAGTGTATAATTATAAAGGATTTGATTTATTCTTATCTGAATGGCCTAGTGGTTTTCCCTACTTTCTTCAATTTAAGTCTGAATTTGGCAATAAGGAGTTCATGATCTGAGTCACAGTCAGCTCCTGGTCTTGTTTTTGCTGACTGTATAGAGCTTCTCCATCTTTAGCTGCAAAGAATATAATCAATTCGATTTTGGTATTGACCATTTGGTGACATCCATGTGTAGAGTCATCTCTTCTGTTGTTGGAAGAGGGTGTTTGCTATGACCAGTGTTCTCTTGGCAAAACTCTGCTTGCTTTTGCCCTGCTTCACTTTGTACTCCAAGATTGAACTTGCCTGTTATTCTGGGTATCTCTTGACTTCCTACTTTTGCATTCCAATCCCTAATGATGAAAAGGACATTTTGTTGGCTGTTAGTTCTAGAAGGCCTTGCAGGTCTTCAGAGAACAGTTCAACTTCAACTTCTTCAGGATCAGTGGCTGGGGCATAGACTTGGATTGCTGTGATTTTGAATGGTTTGCTTGAGGAACAAACTGCTATCATTCTGTTATTTTTGAGGTTGCACCCAAGTACTGCATTTTGCACTCTGCTGTTCACTTTGAGGAGTACTCCATTTCTTCTAAGGGATTCTTGTCCACAGTAGTATATAGAATGGTCATCTGAATTAAATTTGCCCATTCCTGTCCATTTTAGTTCATTGATTCCTAAGATGCTGATACTCACTCTTGTCATCTCCTGCTTGACCATGTCCAATTTACCTTGATTTACCAGCCTAACATTCCAGTTTCCTATGCAGTATTGTTCTTTTGGACTTTACTTTCACCACAGACACGTTCATAGCTGAGTGTCATTCCTGCTTTGCCTGGTCACTTCAGTCTTTCTGGAGTTACTAGTACTTGCCCTCTGCTCTTCCCCAGTAGCATACTGGACATCTTCCAACCTGGATGGCATATCTTCAGTGTCCTATCTTTTTGCCTTTTCATACTGCTCATGGGCTTCTCATGGCAAGAATACTTGGATGGTTTGTCATTCAAACCTCCAGTAGACCACATTTTGTCAGAACGCTTCACTATAACCCATCTGTCTTGGTGGCCCTGCAAGTCATGGCTCATAGCTTTATTAACTCATGCAAGCCCCTTTGCCATGATAAGGCTGTGATCCATGAAGGTATGGTAATGTCTAGAATTCCTTGATCCATGCTTTTTGACTTGATGAAACTATTTCATTAGAAAGCCTTAAGCATTTGGTGGGCATTCTCCCTACAACCTTCCTAGCACCAATTATATCCTTTCCCCAGCTCCAAATCTCCCTCTATCACTCTGCCTTAAGGATGAGACTTGGAAACGTTGGTACTAGTGAGCCCATGTGGCTGCAGAACTAAGAGGCATTCTTCCATCAACTTAGCAGAAAAAAAGCTGAGATTTTGTTGTATTCTTATTTTTATTTTTCAGTTTTCCCCAAACCCCAATAAATAGATCGTACTTTTGTTGTCAGAGAAAATGTTACTTTTAAAATTGTAGGCAGCTCTGTGTGTGAACATTATTAATAGTTACCATTTATTGAGCATCAACCTTTTTACCTGCTTTATGTGTATTTTCGCAGCAATTTTTTAGATAATCATATAAGGCTGGATCTATTACTATCCTTGTTTTTATAAAAACAACAACAACAACAAAAACTAGCATTCAGAGAGTTTAAACGACTGTTCTAATTTGTATTCTGTAATTGTGTATTCAGGGTGAACCAAAAGGGAATTTCCTACCTAGATTTGCAACACTATTCACTGGGCAATTAATATAGTGAAAACTGAAATGAACAATTGTGTGAGCTCCTGGTAACTCCCTTCTCAGAGTTTTCCATCTCTTGTTTACTAATAAAGGCCTGTCTGTTGAAAGAGAAGATACCTCTGAGAAAAACCTATCTAAAATCTACAGAGATGATTTTAAATGGCTTACTGCAGGCATAAGTGACTTTAGGTATCAAAAATTCAGAAATTCAAGCAAGTATGTGATCTGTACTTCTCTTGGCTGGATGAAGTAAGTGTCAGTGAAGAGAAAAAACAAACAAACAAAACCAAGCCTTCTGCTGGAGATTTGGCCAAGAGATTGGAGAAAACAGGAGACAATGAAAGATTTCAAAAGATCATTGCTATCTATCTAGCTGCTACTAATAGTAGCAGTTTTTAAATAAAAAACCAAACTGATCGGCCTCTCTAGCTGCAAGGCTGGGCAGGAGGTTGTCAGGTTTACCAGATACCAAGGATGACAACAGCTGTTTGGAGCTGGCTGAGCCCATAAAACAACCCATTGAGAATTACTTTTACTTTACTATACAATATTTACTAAGCACTAAATTTATAGTTCCACAGAAACTGCCTGTATGGTTTCCAAGGCAATCTCAATGCCTTATAAATTTCTCAGTATAAAACCTCAGTATAAAAATTTCTCCATCATATGCCTCCTTATGCCATAACTCAGGGCTGAAACATGCCTGGGTGTTGATGTCCACAGTGGCCATTCGAGGTTCTGAACACAACTCCTACTCTCTGTCTATCCTTTGCTCTGGCTATCTTATCTAGTCTCAGAATTTTGGCAATCATCTTTAAGCAGATGACTGCCAAATCTACTTCTCCATCCCTGTGTCAAGAATTCCCAGTCCCACATTTTTCACTTTTGCTCAGTATCTCCACATGGATAAATTGCAAGTAGCTCAAACTCTAAGTCTAAAACTGAACTCTGGATCTTTTTTAAAAGCCTTATGATTCCCCCATAATCAAAAAGACTACTCTACTTTAAGATACTTCTCGTGACACCTTGCATCATCTTTGGCCTCTTTCTTCTTAACTCCAATATTTAATGAGTTACCAAGTCCAACCATTATCTTTGGACTCCCATCCTTCTTCCTATCCCCACTTCCACCACTTAGTTCTGATCCTCCTTCCCCTTTAGTCTGCATCCGCATTCCGATCCAACAGGGCCTCTTGCCACCACCCTCCCTCTACTTTTTCTTACCAACTGCTGCCAGAATCATCATCCCAAGGTTCAATTTCAACTTTATCATTGTCATCCTTAAAACCTGCATTGACTACTCATTGCTTGCATAGTAGAGTCCAGATTTTTCAGCATGGCAGTCATCATCAGGGTTCAGCCTTCTTTACTCTATGTTCCATGTCCTACCTCAGGGGTTTTTCAACCTTTACAATTATTGTCCCCCAAGGGGTCTTTTAAGGTTTTCTTTTTTCTTAATCTTCCCTCTCATGACATTTTAATGCTATAGCCCATACTGTCTGTTTATGAACTGGGTGTGTCTCTATACTTTACATTTTAAAAGTAAGATGTTTCTGCCCTCTAAGAACCAATTATTGCTCCACTAGGACAATTTTGTTCCTATTTAGAATGCATACTCTAACCAAAATACATCATTTACCAATCTCTGAATATGCCCCTGTTTTTTCTAGCTTCCAAAGTTTTACTCACTTTGGCCATTAGCCAGAAGAGTTGAGGGACTATGAGAAGATTCCTAGAATCTACTTCTGGTATTCGGTGCCCTGCTTCCCTAGCCTGGAATAGTCACACATCTCCCCCACTACCCTCCATTTCTTCTTACTGAAATATGACCCTTCATGTTATAACTCAAATACCATTTCCTCCTCCTGAAGCACTCAGTTGGAACTGACTTCTTCCTTCTGTGCTGTGTAATAGGACTTACTTTATACATCTATTATGTTCTTCTTTGTTATGGAGTCATTTTTCCATTTGTGTTATCTGCTTCACTGTATTATAAACTTCCTAAAGATAAGGATTATCTTCTTCACAGTGTATATTGTTGTTCAGTCGCTCAGTCATGTACAACTCGTTGCAACCCCATGGACTGCAGCAGCATGCCAGGCTTCCCTACCCTTCACTATCTCCCGGAGTCTGCTCAAACTCATATCCATTGTTGACGATGCCATCCAACCATCTCATCCTCTGTAGCCCCCTTCTTCTCCTGCCCAGCTGGAATTCTATCACCTTCACTAGCTTTGTTCATTAGTAACGCTTCCTAAGGCCCACTTGACTTCATACTCCAGGATGTCTGGCTCTAGGTCAGTGACGACACCATCATTGTTGTCCAGGTCATTAAGACCTTTTTTGTATAGTTATTCTATATATTCTTGCCACCTTTTCTTAATTTCTTCTGCTTCTGTTAGGTCCTTGCCTTTTCTGTTTTTTATTCTGCCCATCTTTGCATGAAATGTTCCCTTGGTATCTCTAATTTTCTTGAAGAGATCGCTATTTTTCCCATTCTATTGTTTTCCTCCATTTCATTCCTCTTAAGCATTGTTTACTTAAGAAGGCCTTTTTCTCTCATCTTGCTTTTCTTTGGAACTCTACATTCAGATGGGTCTATCTTTCCTTTTCTCCTTTGCCTTTTGCTTCTCTTCTCAGCTATTTGTAAGGCCTCCTAAGACAAACATTTTGCCTTGTTGCATTTTTTTTTCCCTTGGGGATGGTTTTGATCACAGCCTCTGTCCATAGTTCTTCAGGCACTCTATCAGATCTAATCCCTTGAATCTATTTGTCACTTCCACTGTATAATCATAAGGGATTTAAGTCATATGTGAATGATAGTTTTCCCTACTTTCAGTTTAAGTAAAAATGAAATTCAAGTTGACTGCAAATTCAAAATTAGGATCTCCTTATTGCAAAATTCAAAATGTATGGTGCTTCCTTATAATAGGTGGAAATCAATTAATTGCTACACCAGGAACAAACAGCCTGTGCCCACATTTTAAAAGTCCCATAATTATGCTGAATAAATGAACACACTAAAGAGGAGAAAATATGGACATCATGAAGGAGACACATTCCTAAACCATCATTAATGCAGAGATTATTTATAAAGGAGTTCTGTGAGTTGTACAACATTAGTGAGCTGAATTTTGTTCCTGCTTCATAGAAGTAACGAATAGACACCCACGAAAATTTATTTAAATGGTGACTTGCCTAGACATATCTTAAATAAGGTGAGGCCAAAACATAAATAACCATTTTTGACATGTTTTTGTTACAGATACAAAATCTTTATTATGGTTTTTGCCGTGAAAAGGGATGATGCACATGGAAGCAAATTTTAAATGTTAGTAACCATCACCACGACATAAGAAGTGACCAAATTAAGGCTTTGGGGCAGTGAAGTTGACCTGATGAAGTTGCTGTGTGCAAAGTGAAGCCAAAGAAACAAACTGTTTTCTGAAACAGATTTGATAATTTTAAAAGTGTATATGTTTGAATATATTTAGAAATTTCCATCAGATCTTGGAATAATGCTTTCTAGGGAAAGGTATTTCTGTGGTTTCATAGGATTACATTTTACTTTAGTCAGAGGATTAAGATGTTTTAAAGTGGCACTTTTATTACTTCCCTGAAACTTTTTATTAAGAAGTTTATCAAATCTTATAGAAAACTACAAACAGGTGCTTTTTAACCATCCTTTCGGTATGTCCTCTCCTGAAATACCATAAACAGTTTTTATTTTTCCAAAGTCTGAGAATGACTTTGTGAAACAATGAGTTGCAGGTATCTGAGAGGTGGAAGACTCGGCAAACCCTTGTGGGTTGAACCCAGAAGGGTTCTTCTGGGTCTTTCTAAAAGGAATAACCCTTCTGCCAGTTCTAAAGCTCCTAAGTGAAGTGAAGTCGCTCAGTCGCGCCCGACTCTTTGCCACCCGCAATTCTATTTCCTATGGGCTCTTTATTAGAAACGAGAATTAGTCGTGAAACTCTCTTTTTCACGCCTACTAGTCAAGTTCAAGTTTTGTGGGCAAACAACAACAGCCAAAATAAATACGCTGGAGCCAACACTCAAGCCTCCACCCCACTTCGGGGCTAAATTATGTGTAGGCTTGTTAGTTAAACAAGTTTGATACCAGGTGGAGGAGGGAAAGGGAGGAGCGCGGAACGGCCCGCCCCTTCGGGATGGGATTGGTTCCCTCTCTCCCTCAGCGGTTCATTTTGCATCTCGGTTGGATACGCTGAGAGAAATATGTCATTAAGGTGTCATCAAAATTAGTCCTGTAGGTGTGGGCTGCTCCCTAGGTTTTAGATTTTCAAAGGGACGGGCTTCATTGGCTCTGGAATCAAGTACCTGAAACTGGTCTTCTGTAGCTTGAGAAATGTCATTGTAACAGGAGGCGCCAAGGAGCTTAAGGGTAATGCACACACAGTAGAGAAAATGACGAAAGTTCCTCAGGGGTTTGATTGCAGTTTCCTAAACGATGAAGAAGCCAGGAAGATCCTTCAGGTGCTGGAAAGAAATGAGGAGCTCCAGAGAGCAGAGAAGGAGAGGATCAGGTACCGAGCTAACTCTTTGTTCCCCCGGGTCTGGTGCACAGTTGAGGGGGGCGTCCGTGGCGTCCACCGAGCCCGGCGGGCGCGGAGCTTTCGCCGGGCACCTGTCTGAAGCTGTGGGACGTGCAGTCTCCGCCTGGGGCGCGCGGCGCGGCAGGGGGAAATCTGAAGAACCTGGGAGGCCTGGCGAGTGCTCTTTCTAGACGCCGCCTCCCGGGCATGCTGGTCGGCGAGCTCCGCTCCCGCCGCGGGGGGCGCGCCCCTGCCCTCGGCGCTCGGCCCGGCGCCTCGGCGCGCTTCTCTCCGCGTGGGTCCCGCGCGGCTGCCCCGCCCCTCGACCGCGACACGTGGGCGGCAGTCGCTGCTTGCGGTCCGTCCGAGGGGGGTGGCAGGTCGGTCAGGTGTCCTCCAAGCCGCCGCGTGGCGTGGGCAGGGCGGACCCGTGAGACTGGGCGGGGAGCGAGGTCTTGGCCGGCGCGGACCCACGTGCTTGTAGAGTCCTCCGGGTCGTCCACTCTCGCCGCACACACTCTTGGAGAAACTTCCCCTCTCCACCCACGGGGGCAGTCAGCGAGGCCCAGGAGAGCTGGCACCTCACTGAAGGTCAAGTGTTTCCCGCCTCAAGAGCTGGATGGAGTTCGAGAAACTAGCCAAAGGGTGTGCAGTGAACTTAGCTGAACTGGGGACGCTTGGGGTCGCTAGAATGGTTTGATCCCCTCGTGTGTGGTGCTTGGGGAAGATGAGTTGCTGCAGACCTTGACCCTTCACCTTATTGTGCGGTGTTACAGGTGAGGGATTAGTTACCAGGGAATGAAATCCGGAGATAGTTGCCTGAGATGTAAAGTAACCAATTTTTTCTGCTGGGGAAGTGTGGGATAAGTCCTGGAATCAATTAAAGACTTTCTCATCTGTCTTGGATTAAACCCACCCAAGGCCTTCTCCAGTGGACTATGGAAGAAAATTCAAAGTATCAGTCTCGGACCAAAAAGTGTGGCATTGATTGGAATTTAGAAAGCCGTTTTGTTTGTGAACAACTTGGTGGTGGTCTAAGTTCTGTGTTGCCACTTTCTCCAGGCATCACACTTACCCACCCACAAACACCCCAGCAAAAAAACCTCCAAAGATACTCTTCACATAGGGAAACCCTTGCTGGTTTTTTAGAAGCAATTAGAATACACTGGGCCCAAAGCCCTGTCTTCACCAGATATGGCTAAGCCCACCCCCAGACCCTAGAAATGACTCCTGTGGGGAGAAATGAACATTTGAAGTTTAAGGATGTGTATTTCATACCATCATAATCTGCCATTAGAAAAACAGGCTCTATCATTTCCTCAAACTGCAGAAGTGTGCCCTCCTGAGCCCAGTATATCCATACAAACACACACATACACACACACGCACGCTTGTACCCACATGTGGGCACATGCAGTGTACACAGGCACACCCAACCTTGGAAAGGAGAGCTTTAGAACTGCACGCAGTTTTATTATTTTTTTTTTTAACACATACTCCAAAAGGACTAAGAAACTGGTTGCTCTTAGTGTGTGTTCTTGGAAGTGTTTGTTGTTTCTGGAGAGGACTGGACTTCTTAAGTGGACCCAGTATATTTGGGGGGAAAGTGAGGGTAGAATTAGGAAATAATGTGGAGGGTAGCTTCCATTGAAGATGTTATCAACATCCTGCTAACTGTTCATGAAGTATAGTTTTTAGAAATAGTAATGTCATTTATTTTAAAATTCAAGGAAATTTTGACTTTTTGTATTTGACCTGATGCTTGCCTTATTGTATTTTCTCTATAGCAGCCTATGGTACCCATGGCAGCTGACTTTAGAGGGAAGTAGAATTACACTTGGGTGGCAAAGGCCTTTAGGCTAGGCCTTAGAAGGAAGCCTAAAACACACTTCATGGCACTCATATCCTAACTGGAACATCAGCAGAAAAAGCCATAATGCAAAGACAAAATCAATACTGTTAACTACTAAACAATTTGAAAAATAATAATAATAAATAATTAAATGACACCATTAAAACAGAAAAATAATTTAAGGAAAGCAGACACTTGAGCCCAATGCTCGAGGCAATTATTTCTAGTATTTTATTTTCCCCTGGTTGATTCCTGTGTCCCATTGTCAAATACCTATCATTGGATAGCGGTCTCCATGGGATTGCTCTGCTAATGAGCTCGCATGCATCAGTTTTAGTAGCGGATACTGGCATGCAGAAAAGCCCTGCAATGACATATCAACTTGGTTCTTCTACTCAATTTTTTATCATCACATTTTCCTAATCGAAAGTCAAGACACATGACATATAAATCAAGGGTATTATTGGGAGAAAGTACAACAGTCCCAAGAGATGCTCAGAGGCCTTTTTAACTATACTGAGGAACAGTCTCCAGATCTCTTGACCAGGACAAAAAGAGAAGGGGTTAAATGTTGAAGCTTGGAATGTTTGCTGGTTGAGGCCTATCTATGATAGCATTGAGCTATCTACAAGACAACTAAGAAGTATCCTACAGTTAGAAATACAGGACTACAGTATCATGCAAGGCCAGAGGTATCCAGAGGTGGATCTTAATAGCATAGAACTAGCTGAGTTCACTGTTCAGGAGATTGTAGCCCCACCTACAGAAGTGAGCTTCCCCTGATCTTCCTTCATTGGTACCAGAACTCTCTGACTCCACCTTACTGGGGAAGTATTTGCATTAAATATTATAATGTTTCAAATATATGAAGAGTTTATTCAAATTTTTAAGAAAACATGAAGATTCAAGTTGTTAAATAGGCAAAACATAGAAATAAGTCATTTATACTACTGTTTGGAATATATCCAAACAGTAAACAAAACATATGGGAAAATGTTCATCCTAACAGCAATTTTAAAAGAAGAAAATTGAAGTAATCTCATGATACCGTGTTGCACCTTTAAAAAATAACAGAAAAGACTTGGTGAAGTGAAATGGATACATTCTGCTTGTTGTTAGTGGCATTCGAAATTGAATACTATCGTTTTGGTGAACAATATGCCAATACCTATGAAGACATGACTTGCTGTTGACCTAGTCATCCAATTCTTGGATGTTTCTCATTAGTAGGAGATTGAGGTGGAGATGACCACACGAACATTTATTAAGTGCTTCCTTTTAGGTAATAATAGTTATTATTGTGATAATAATAATAATAGCTAACATTTATTGGTCTCTTACTATATACTAGGCACTGTATTAAACATGTTATACATATTTAATTAATCCTCTCAATAACCTCAGGTACACACTTAATTCCATTTCACAAAGCTGGAAACAACTTAAAACATAGCATATGTTATGTTATGTTAGAGGAAAAACAGCACATATACTCTCAGATATTGCAGTTTTACCTGTAAGCAAAAGAGTGGGAATTTTCAAATCTAAGTAAGAGTGCAGTCATTACAAAGGACAGTTGTGAAGACATCATTAGGTCCCATCCAGTGTGATATTTTAGTTCAATATTTCTGACTACCTTGGTTGTTTTGTATGCACCTCAAGCTTTTCATGGATGCAGTGGTGGAAAAAAATGTATGAGGCATTGTTCTATGAAAAAGCAGAACACAAAATACTGCTTATGTTATTATTTCAGTTTCTTCTGGGCATCTGGGCACGTGCTTAGCAACTAGAAGAAAATAAGTAAAAATTTGTTCATCTCCTTTCTGTGACTCTCTAGGGCCTGCCATAGCTCTTGGCCTATGGGGAACATTCAGTAAATGTTTGCTGAAAGGTGTGGGCTTGCCCTGACAGCTGGGGGCTGGGCTCCACTGCCCTCAAGCCCAACACTGCCAAGATGGGAAGGCAGACCTGCGGGTAAGGATGCAAGAATCCTGGGCACATGCCACCTGGCTCTGGGAAGGCAGATGAGGGGAAGGGTGTAGGATTTCATGGCTTAAAGGAGAAGGAGGCCCTAGTCACAAGGTTCCTGTCTGTATAGCCCCTTGTAAATACTTGATGAAGGAATTAATGGTCTGCTCTGGCTGGAGTCAGAGGTTTCTGCAGTCCCTTGCTTTTCTTCCCATTTCTCAGTCTCTGTTTCACCTTCTTTTCATTGCCCAGTACCCTCTGCAGGATGGGATTTCTCCCTCCTGAACCCTGTCATGGACTACAACCACTCTGTTACACGTGTCCTCTTCAATCCTGTGAGTTTGGGATCTGAGCTACAGAAATTCTCTGAGATCCCATAATAGAAGTGAAAATTACAACTTAAATTCCAGTCTGTCAGTTATACTTCATTTTGGATTGTGGAAAGGTTTTTTTTCCTGGAAGTATTAACTTGGGTATGACTTTTTGGGCCTGGTACAGTCTGTGGTTCTAGCTGCAGTGAAGAGAAATGGCTGAGAGTTTAAATCACGATTGGCAAGTGAAAAATTTCCCCTTACTGCTCTCACACCTTGGAGAAAATATACATCTGTGTGTATACATACATAAATATACATATATATACACATAAATATGATACATAGAATAAAATGTGAAAAGCATCTTACACTTTACAAAAGTCTTTGGAAAACCCAACTACCTATCACCCTCACCATGCCCATCTCATAAGTGTGACTGAAAGTACTAAGAGATTATATCAAGTAGTCAGCACACTGAAGAGACAACAATAACCAAAATATGTGTTTTTTTTCTATTGCAGAAAACTTACAAAGTATACGATGTTATAGCACCTGATGTAATTAAGTTTAAAAAATGGCATATCCAGATTTAGACTATCTTTGCCCAGTGGCAAGATTGCAGTCCAGGATGGTTTTCCCATGCTTAGCTGTTTCAGTTGATTTACACTAGTGTACCTGAGCTGTGGCTCAGTCTTGAGGAGGTCTGTATATATCAAAGTGGTGAAGTAATTGATAGCTGGTGGCAACTGTAGCGTCCTGCTGAGATTAAAAGCCAGATACACAGGTCTCCTGTCTCTTAGGCTTTCTGCCTGCTTTCTCCTCTCGCAGCAGGTAAAATCTGCCTCTGACAAGGACAGACTCAAGAAACATTGAATACCTATTTATGGGGCATCTGTTATGTGCCAGACACTGTGCTGACCTTGAGGATACAGCAAAGAAATTCTGCTGCAAATGGCTTCAATCTATGAAAGTTTTTGGTTGGTGGTAAACCCTGTAAGATGAAGAGTTCATATATATGTAGCTTGCTCTCATGGAGCCCTGCATGGCTGAGGAAGGGACCATGAGAACTGCATGGAGGTCATAGGGATGCCCTATAGGCTGGAGTGTTCTGATAATGTAACAAAGAATGGGATCAACATCATGGATCTCTGAGGTGTCTGTACTTTTCAATAACATCCAGTTTAGTTAATTCCTTTAAATTGAGAGGAAAGCTTTCTCTCAAGCAAATTCTCCTGTCTAATTGCTCCTTAGATTGGTCTCTGTGGGCAATACATATGGAACTACTATACTATTATAGTTCCACACCTAATCTGTCAAAATAATTAAAAGAGTTAATGCTCAGAATAACCAAACAAGGTGAGTTTACAGCTTATTGTACAAGTGAGTTTGTTTTAGTGACCTTAGGAATTATTGACCTTTCATAATTTTTACTTTTTGAGTTTTTTTTAAAAATATAGCCAAACTGAAAATATATTAAGTAGATCAAAAGTTAGATGTGGGTCTTTTCAACTGAGAGTGGAAAAAAAGTTGAGACACTTAAGAGAGATGAAAAAATATGCTTGGCTGCATTTCGTTCTTACAATGAAAAGGGCTGAAATGCAGCCATGTGGGAAGTCTGCTTGAGAGAGTGGTATTAGCAGATAATGACAGGAGCCTGGTAAATAAGGGCTTTCCTGGTGGCTCAGCAGTAAAGAATCTGCCTGCCAATGTAGGAGACATGGTTTCAATCCCTGGGTCAGGAAGATCCCCTGGAGAAGGAAATGGTAACCCACTCCAGTATTCTTGTCTGGAAAATCCCATGGGCAGAGGAGCCTGGTGGGCTACAGTCCATGGGGTCGCAAAAGAATCAGACGTGACTTGGCAACTAAACAACAACAACAAATCCCAAGGTTGACGATTAGTGCCCTAGTTAGGTTTTGTGACATTATAACTCTTAAAGTTAGTTTTTATCCTCATCCTAAACTAATAAAGCAGGCATTTTTTTTTTCAAAAGCTAACAAAAACAGCAACAGTAATAATAGCTCATATTTAATTGAGTACTTGCTCTGTGCTAAACTCTTCATATGCATTATCTCCTTTAATTATTTTTACAACAATCTGATGAATTGAGGGATATTTTTAGTCTCCATTCAGAAGAAGTTTAGGGAGGATAAGTAACTTGATTGAGATAATATTGCTAAGAAGCACTGGATTTGTGGACTCCATCAGCACTTACATCACTGTGCAGTACTGCTTTCTACAATGAAGTTGAAGTGATTATCCTCACATTGTCACGTAGCTTGTAACAGAACCAGCACTGAGGTCTTTGCACTTACAGATCTTGCTATTCATTGACCATGAAAATAGAGAACATACAATTCTAGGTAATCATGTGTCCTTGAAAGCAATGGCACCCCACTCCAGTACTCTTGCCTGGGAAGTCCCATGGATGGAGGAGCCTGGTGGGCTGCCGTCTATGGGGTCGCACATAATTGGACACGACTGAAGCGACTTAGCAGCAGCAGGACTTATAGCCCCCCAAACAGCTTCTCAGATAACTCTGAAGAACTTCTATGGAGAAGCATGGTTTTCAACACAGTTTTGTGTATTTTCAGAGCAAAGAACATCAAACAAGTCAAGGATACATTCCTTCAAGTTAAAAAAAAAAAGAAAACAGATCAGCATGTACATAGCAAGTCAGTACAGCCTTAGCACCTGGGAAAGGAGTCTTATCATTTAAATAGTACTAGTTTTGGTATCCCAGGAAGAGAAGCATTTAATCTTTATTTTTAACATGCACATTCTTTACTTTTGCACATTCTGCCCTTTTCTTTAATAATTAAAGCAGATATACAATGTCTGTACACACAGACTGTTTTAGTTAGCACAAAGTTCAAGTTTACTCATGTATAAGCCAGAATGACTTCTCCGTACCTCAGTATGTGAAATTTTCTCTTATCACTGTTTGCTTTTTTAAAAAGTATATATGCATTTTGTAAGGAAATACTGTAAACTACTAAGATGGTTATCTCTTGGGTGTGATATTTATAGGAACTCTAACCATTTTATTATTATTTTATTCCTTAAAATTATTATAGATTTTTTTATTATTTCTTTTGATAATAAAGAAATGCAAGAGATACAAAATAACTGTATTTTCCTTCATAAGTATGACTTTAAATATCTGAATTTTTTCTGCCCTTTTCTTGATAATGTTTTTACATTTTGTAATGTTAATGTATTCATGGGTAAGTTGATTTCTGTACATCAGTCTCGAGTTCCTGTGGTCAAGGATTGGCTCAGGGATGAGAGCCTCATACACCTAGTAGGTACTCAATTCCTAATTAAATGAACCTTAACTTACTTCTGTGAGGGAACACAAAGTGAGAGAAGGATAGATCTGGGGATACGACATGAAGGGCAAAGAAGGTCAAGTTAAGGTTAGTCGGAAAATATTTTTCTTCCTATTAACATATTTGAGTTTTAAAATTGAGCTAAGTTGGCTAAGAGCCTTGCTGAAGCAACTCGGGTCTGTTTTTCCGCAGTTAGTTACTGCACAGGCCATAATATTGAGAGCCTTAGGCTCGCTTCACTTTGCCCAGGAATGTTTCCTTACTGGCCTTGCCAGTGGCCCTATCTAAAGGCTGTACTCAAAACACCAACTTGGCATACCACAGGAGCCAGCTTCCTCATTCCTCTGTGTGTTAGACTTTCTAGTGATGAAAGAGGAAATTAGGGGCTACAGCGACACCGAACTCACCACTTTCCAAAGAAAGGCTGTGGTGTTTTATATTTATATCAAGTTTGCCTTGGTTTCAACTTTAAAACAACACATGGAGTGGCAGTGGAGGAGGGAGCGGTCTGATCTGAGCTGGGAGAGGGTAACCTGGCAACCACTGCTCTGTTCTGCAGATCTGCGGTAAAGAGCTGGCCTCCAGGTGTCAGGAAGGGCGCGCCCTCTGAAGGCGCTAGAGTAGACTCTGTCCCAGGGCTCTCCCAGGAACTCTGCTGGTTCCAGGGCTGGTGGCACTGTAACTCCAGTCTTCACATGGCGTTCTCCCTGTGTGTGCATCTGCCTCTGCTGTCTAAATTTTGCCCTCTTCATAAGGACACCAATCATTACTGAATTAGAGCCCACACTAAAGACCTCATTTTAGCTTGATTACCTTTGTAAAGACCTTGTCTCCAAATAAGGTATTAAGGGTTAGGACTCCAACATATCTTTTTTGGAGGACACAATTTAATACAAAACAGTACAGGTTGTTCTCTATTTTAAAATAAATTACTGTAAACCACTATATCAACAATCTAAAGAAGAAACACATGTGATCATATCAATTGATGCAGAAAGGGCTTTGAAAAAAAAACTCTTGGCAAGGAAGAAATAGACCCTGATAAAAGGCATCTACAAAAAATCTTTTAGCTAACATAATACCTAATGGTTTAAGACTGCTTCCCCCCTTAAGATTGAAAACAAGACAAGATGTACAATCAATCTTACTGTTCCTACTTAACATCATAGTTGAGGTCCTAGCCAGGCAAGGAAGTAAATGATACACATATCAGAAAGGAAGAAATAAAACTATCCATATTTGCTAATGACATGACTGTTTACAAAGAAAAAAATCTACCAAAAGGAAAAAAATCCTAGAACTAATAAGTGACTTTAACAAGGTGGTAGGATACAAGATTAATATATAAAAACCTATTGTATTACCATATACTAATAATGAACAATTAGAAATCTAATTTTTATGGAAGAACAAAGGAACTGAATAGACAAAGCAATTTTGAAAAAAAAATTGGAAAGAATCACACTAATTGATTTTAAGACTTACTATAAAGTCATAGTAATCAAGATAGCATAGTATTTGTGAAGGGGAAAATTTATATGATTTAATGGAACAGAATATAGTCCAGAAATAGAGCCCCAAAATACAGCCAATTGATTTTTTTCACAAAGGTATGAAAGCAATTCAATGAAGGATAGTCTTTTTCAACAAATGGTGTTGGAATACTTGGACACAAGGCCAAAAAAAATCTCATCACCTCAAAATTAAACTCATTAAATAGTTACTCTTTGAAAGATAAATACCATATGCTATCACTTATATGTAGAATCTAAAATATGACACAAGTGAACTTATCTATGAAACAGACTCACAGGCATAAAGAACAGACTTGTGATTGTGTTGCCACGGGGGAGAGGGGTGGGGGCGGGATGAACTGGGAGTTTCAGATTAGCATATGCAAATTTATATGTATGGAATGGATAAACAGCAAGGTCCTACGGTATAGCATAGGCAACTGTATTCAATAAACTGTGATAAACCATAATGGAAAAGAATATGAAAAATAATGAATTGCTTTGGTATATTAACAGCAGAATTAACACAACATTGTAAATCAACTATACTTCAATGAAATTAATTTTTTTAAAAGTTATTCTTTATTCCTGCTCCCTCCAATTGCTGGCAGCCACCAATCAGCTTTCTGTCTATATGTATCTACCTCTACTGGACATTTCATATAATAGAACGTTCCATGTGATATGTTGGAGAAGGTGATGGCACCCCACTCCAGTACTCTTACCTGGAAAATCCCATGGATGGAGGGCCTGGTGGGCTAACAGTCAGACACGACTGAGCGACTTCCCTTTCACTTTTCACTTTAATGCTTTGGAGAAGGAAATGGCAACCCACTCCAGTGTTCTTGCCTGGAGAATCCCAGGGACGGTGGAGCCTGGTGGGCTGCCGTCTATGGGGTCACACAGAGTCGGACACGACTGAAGTGACTTAGCAACAAATGTGATATGTAACCTTTGGTGCCCACTTTACTCAGCATGTTTTGATGTCTGTCTTCCTTGTAGCATCTATCTGTACTTCATTCTTTTTTAAAATTGTTCTGAATGATATTTCATTATATGTATACACCACAATTTGTTTATTCATTCTTCATAAACATTTGGGTTGTTTCCACCTTTTGTCTATTGTGAATAGTGCTGCTATGAACATTTATCTACAAGGATTTTGAGTACTTGTTCTCCTTTCTTTTGGGTGTATACCCAGGAGTGGAATTACTGTGACATTTGTTAATTCTGGGTTTAACTTTTTAGGAACCATCAAAACTATTTTCATCCACACTCACTTTCATATAATTGTAATAGTATTATGTATATTTTTATGTGTAATATCTGACATAAAAATAACCCCTTCAAATGTAAGACTCTTAGTCAACATTTTTTGTGGCTGTATACTATTCTTCTATGTGTATTTTATAATTTAATTAATCATTCCAATATTTTAGGTACTTCAATTTTCTCTTATTCTTTTTTGTTTCTCGTTGCTATTGTTAACAAGTTCAAGCTCATACTGATTACTATACTGCAAGCCTATACATTGAGAGATGAGTTCTTGGGGCTACTTTACTTAGAAAGCCAGCAGATCAAGAAGATGATGGACTAGTATCCCAAAGAATCATCTTACCTGAGTTAGAATTCGGGCTTCTTTTATATCTGGAGGGGAGGGGATGTGGCTGGTTGTTGCAGACTTCTTGATGCCAGAATTCTTTGTTTTTGCATCTGTACATTTAGGTGTGGTCACAATGTTCTTACAAACCTCCAACAAGACAAATATTATTCTCTTTTCTGCAGCTTTTTATCTCTATATGAGTGGGGAAAGTGTTATGCCTTTAAAGATAAGAGTCTTGAGAAGGGGCTATCCTGTATATTTTAAGTTACAGGCAACATTATTTTACAAATGGCTCAGAACCAGCATAACTAAGCACAAGCAACAGAGCACAAAGATTAGAGATAAAGGAATAGATTCAATATGGAGTCAGGTTTGTCATGCTGTGTTACAGTATGTTAAATAATGTCATTACAAAATTTGTGCTTACATCCTTAATTCAATTAGAAGTGTGTCGCTCAGATAAATTATGGGCTTCCCTGGTAGCTCAGCTGGTAAAAAATCCACCTGCAATACAGGAGACCATGGTTCAATTCCTGGGTTGGGAAGTTCCCCTGGAGAAGGGATAGGCTACCCATTTCAGTATTCTTGGGCTTCCCTTATAGCTCAAATGGTAAAGAATCTGCCTGCAATGCGGGAGATCTGGGTCTTGTATTCTTGCCTGGAGAATCCCCATGGACAGAGGAGACTGGAGGGCTACTGTCTGTGGGGTCACAAAGAGTCAGACACAACTGAGCGACTAAGCACAGCCAGGTAAATTCCACAGTGTAGAATCATTATTCTATAATATAAATATTTTCTAAATTCTTGTTATATGTTGGGAAATGATTTCCAAAAAGTTCTACCAAATTGTACTTTGACTTGCAGCAGAAACTGTCCTTCCCAGGACTGAATTGTATTATTATTTTTAATCTTTGCTAATTTTGTAGGCTAAAAATTCTTATACTAGATTTAATTTCTGAAACTGTGGTTATAATGAATTTGAACTTTTTTCAAGTGTTTACTATTAATTTACATTTCATAATTTATGAAT
Source organism: Bos javanicus (assembly GCF_032452875.1). Classification (NCBI taxonomy): domain Eukaryota; kingdom Metazoa; phylum Chordata; class Mammalia; order Artiodactyla; family Bovidae; genus Bos; species Bos javanicus. The sequence goes on along the minus strand of NC_083882.1, from coordinate 18,301,830 downwards.
TATCTATTTATACCTTTGCCTATTTGTATTTCAGAATTTATTCTCAGAATGCTTCTTGTCACAAATAACAAATCTAATCATGGCTTTAATCCATTGGGAATAAATTGTTTGGAAATAACAAGGTATCTGGAAATAGGTCTGCTAGCTGGTTTAGTGGTTTAGGATGTCAGTTTGGTCCCTTTGTAATGAAAGATGGCTACAACTGCTCCAAACATCACATCCATGTTTAAGGTGGGAGAGAGGGGATAAAGGTGCAGCCAACTACATCTGTCCATTCGATTATGAAAGTGAAAGCTTTGCTGAATACTATCCCGCACACCTCCCCTTAACTCTCATTGACCAAATCCAGGTCATAAAGCCACTGGTTGCTTCAAGGGAATTGAAAATCAAGGAGTCGGATTTAAATGTTAGACTTAAATCATTTGTGATCCATCCTCTAGGACTGCACATTTTGATGCCACAACAAAATTAAAAAGGGGGGAAACTAGGGGAATGGATTCTAGAAAGCAAACACCACTATGACACAGAGTCTTAATGGGGTTTTTTCTTATTGCTTTATATGTTTCTCTATACATGAAGGAAATTGACTTTTGTCCTATTTATGACAAATATGGAGAAGGAAATGGCAACCCACTCCAGTATTCTTGCCTGGAGAATCCCAGGGACAGAGGAGCCTGGTGGGCTGCCATCTAAGGGGTCGAACAGAGTAGAACACGACTGAAGTGACTTAGCAGCAGCAGCAGCAGCATGACAAATATATTTCACAGATTTCATTGCACTTAATTTCTACTTATCTAAGAAAAGGATTTTTTAAAGTTTTTATATAATAAAATGTAACCAGTCAGTCCTAGAGGAAATCAACCCTGAATATTCATTTGAAGGACTGGTGGTGCTGAAACTGAAGCTCCAATACTTTGGCCACCTGATGTGAAGAGCTGACTCATTGGAAAAGAGCCTGATGCTGGGAAAGATTGAGGGCAGGAGAAGTGGGCAACAGAGGATGAGATGGATGGATGGCATCATTGACTCAATGGACATGAGTTTGAGCAAACTTTGGCAGATAGTGAAAGACAAGGAAGCCTGGCATGCTAAAGTTTGTGGGGTTGGACAGGACTGAGTGACTGAATAACAATTAAGTTTACATTTTTTTCTTTTTGTTTTTTTTAGAAGCAGGCGGGGTTAGCCAAGCCCTACAGATTAGGATCCTTCAAGAGAAACTGGGACCTTGGCAGACCTGTCTGGGGATTTGGAAACCTGGGAGAAACAGTCCCTACCGGAAGTTCTTCATAAGGCAGAGGGAGGAGGAGAAATACCCTGACTTTTCCCTTCTAGACTTCCAGTTCCTGCCAGTGCCTGGCTGAAGCCAGCTGGAAGTCTTTAACTTCTAGTTGAGCGTGAGAAATGTACTTATAGGGGTCATCTCCCAAGAGCGCAGAGCAGGGAAAGAAGTTTCTTGTCCTCTTCTTTTCTCTTCCATCCCGGTTGCCCTCTTCTATCATCCTGTATATTCTGCTTTTTCTCACTTCCCAGTCTTATATTGCTAAGGCTCTGTTTCCCTGCCAGAAAATTCCCTTCAGTTTTCTTTCTGATTATCCTGCACTCACTGTTCATGCCCCGTCTGCCCTTTCACAGTTTCTGTCTCTTGCTTCAGCATCTTTTGGGAGTTGCCCTGTTCTTCTCTTGCTTCTCTGTGCTGCTGCTTCTCCCCATCCTTCTGGGTGCCATGGTCAGTCTCCAATACGCTCAGGTTATTCAGGGTCTTTGGATGGAAAGGAGGAGTCACTCGGGGCCCCTTAGATAGAGAGGGCTTTGCCCAAAGGTTACATGTGGGCTGAATCTGGAATTTGAAGGATTTGGGAAACCAAGGCAACTCTAGGGACCAGCTATGCTGCTTGCCTGTCAGAGCCTAGCCTGTCCTTCTTCTAGGATGTCTTTGATTCCCTCACTTCATGCTGTGCATTTTCAACTGGCTGACTCTACACATTCTCTGGTCAGATTCTGATGTTCATGGCCATTATGGCAGGTCACCTGATGCACCTCTAGCCTGCCTGTGAATGGGCTGCCCTAGGATCAGGAATCCAACCTGTGGCACCTCCTAGGGAAAACTTATTGCTGGATTTCCTAAGTGGGAGCTGTAGACCATTCCAGTTCAGCTCAAGGTGATAAAATGTCGACTTGGTAGGTACTAAGATTCACCTGTCTGGAGGGTGTTGCACCTGGGTTCTCTGTACTCACTCTGTCTCCTCTCTGTGTGCCTACCTGGGCACTAAGATACATTTGATGTGTCTGCTTGGCTTCTGTGATGACAAGTCTTGAACTGTAGGCTCTGCCAAGGCAGAGATTCTCAACCCTGGCTAAAATGACAGTCACCTGGGGAACTCTCAAAGCACCTGATGCCATGTCCCACCCTGACATTCCAGCCAAATTGGTCTGTGATCAGGGAGGCATAGATGTTTTTCAGAGCTTCCAGATGACTCTAATATGCATAAGAGATCCCATCTTGGTTGCCAGGACATTAGGTTGTGACTTCACCTGTCACCTCTTCCCTACAAGCCACTCCTTGACATAAGTTGAGGGACTGTTGATTTCTCAGGAAGTCCTGTGGTTTGGGAGGGGAAAGCCTGGAGTTTTGGAGGGCTATGCCTGACAAATGTAAAAAGCCTCATTTCTAGTACTTTCCCACTTAAAAATTACCTGGCAGGATCAAAAGGACCTTCTGCCCCTGAAGCTGTTTAGTCTGACAGTTGGAAGAATTTCTTTTTCACTTTCTGCTGTTTTTGTTTTCTTTTACTGCCCACTGTGTGGTTACACAATACAAATGCTATAATATTCAGGAGCTGATTAGCTCCTGGCTGTGAACTCCCTTCCCTGAACCGAGCCCTGGTCATACTTCACATTGATTGTTGAGTGGTTATGTTCAACATGAGAATAGGACATAGTTAAGGAAGGACAACACGGAAGTCCAAAGAGTTTCTGAAAAGGTAAAGCATCCTGCTTTCACTACAAGTTGGTCAAAAGAAAGAGGAAGGAATTAGATCTCTTTCTTTGCTGATTCTGTGATTATTCAGGAATATGTGATCGATAACATTTTAAATGTATACAGTACTTTAAAGCTTCCCATACTCACCAGATTCTCTCAAATATCCTTGAAAGTAGAAAGATGGAGAAGGAAATGGCAACCCACTCCAGTATTCTTGTCTGGAAATTCCCATGGACAGAGGAGCCTGGTGGGCTACAGTTCATGGGGTCACTAAGAGTTGGACATGACTGAGCGACTGAGCACTAAGTAGAAACAGCAGATATCATTTCCTTATTTTCCCAGGTGAGATAGTATTATCCTTATTTTTCTCTTTTCTCAAAATATCTCAAGACCATAGCACCACCAAGGGTGGATGTGAGACTGGAACACAAGACTGTGCCCTCTGGCAGCTGTGCAATGTATCCTGTGGCGTTATGGGTGAACTGACCCAGACACTGAACAGTGGAGATGTGTGGATTCAAAGGGAAGTTAATGCCTTAGCTTTGAGGGAGTTAAATGGCCATTGAGAGAATGTGTGTGTTATGATCCTAGACTGTGATGATGTGTGCAGGTCAGTGTGGGACCCCTGTGATCCCCCTCACCCCCACCTCTACAGCCGCATCAAATAAACCCACAGTCTAGGTGAGACCCAAGTGCAGTCCACGTGACACAGCTTCTTGACAAGACCCCCACCCCCTTTTCTGCTGCCGATGGCTTGCTGCTCTTCAGCCCCTCGATGACCCTCCCAGAGGTGGGGCTCTGAGACAGGCAGGAGTGACCGTGGGGCCAAGGAGTACAGCAGACAGAACCCCCAAAGGCTCCAGAGTGGCCTAAGGAATGTCCTAGGGGTCCCCATTAAAGCCTTTAAACAGCCAGCATTTTGATTTAAACGATGTCAGAGCCCAGAGAGCAGCAAAGGTTTTTCTTTTCATTGGTCAGTTTTTAAATTGCAGAACTCTTTGTAGTCTGTTTTAAAATTTCTCTCATGTATTTTACATGTGGTCCTCTTCCTTTCTTCCCGATGCCATAAGGTAGATTCTCATGACTTTTGGATCATCCACACTTGAGTTGCTAAATCACTGCATTGGCACTTGAGCCTACACTTTGCAGCCCCCTTCAGGATCACTGAAGGCCAAGTGAGAACTCTATCTGCTGAAAGTTGTCACCTCAGTAGCTGGTGTTGGGTCCTTCACTCCTCAGAGCAGAAGAATCGCTGGGGCTTGGCAAGGGGCCTGCTGATGATGGCCTTCTCAGTGAGGGAGTGGGTCAGGAGGGTCTGGCCTTCCCTGCACTGGGCCTGCTTGCTTGTGCTGTTAATGCAGGTTTCTGTGCCCGTTGCACAGTGAGGCCAAGCAGACTTTGGAGTTTGGAGCAGAGAAAGGTTTATTGCAAGACCAGGCAAGGAGATGGGTGGCTCATGCCCTAAAAACCCTGAACTCCACGATGGGCTTAGGCAAGGCACTTTTAAAAGCCAGGTGAGGGAGCAGAGTCTGTGATCAGCTTGTGCACAGTTCTCTGGCTGATGGACAGGTACCAGGGTGGTGTCACAGGGGTTAACATTGTCAGTCCTTAGGCTCCAAGAGACCTGGGGCTGTGTGCTGATGGTTGTCAAGTAGTTAACATCTTCTGTTTGTTGGAGAGGGGGAAGTTTTTTTTTTTTTTTTATATCTGCAAAACAAATTAGGAAATGTGTATCAAATACTATCTAGGTACTTGAGAGAGGAGCTAGAGAAGGCCCCATGTCCTGGGAAGGCCCCATGGGGTCCTGCTTGGGTTTAGTGCCTCTTCTTCCTCAAGGACATCAGTTTCTCCCCTATTCTCAGCAACCTGCAACCTTGCACCCCACCAAACACTCTTAGTTGCAGGTTAGGCTATAGCACCGGCTGCACCAAAGACAACAGGAAAGGCCAATGAATTAGGTCATGTCTGTCTGTCCACAGCTGTTTAATTGCTTTGCAGCTGCAATCCAGGCAAAACTCTTTAAAAGGTTTATGAGTAACACATTCCCTCCAGGGTAGCTGTCTCCACCTTCAAAGCCACACAGTCCCCACCCTTACCTAGCTCTACTTTGCACTTTGTACAGCCAGTTCCCCTGAGCTCTGGCTCCAGCTGCTACTCCAGCTTTTTTCACTTCTTGTATCATCTTGTAACATCTTGTTCTGAGCCTCCCAGATCCTTAAGGAGAGTCAGGGGGAACAAAATGATACATTAATGTACATTTTTAAAAAAATTATAAGCAATTTTAAGTTGTCTAAAAGCCAAGGAAGTATTGTGTCACAATTTCCAAACAGTGCTGCAAAACAATTACAGTTTTATCATCAAAGTGCTTAAAGTGCTTTTCTCTCCTTACCTCATCGGAGCTTATCTCTGTTATGCTATAGACGCTTACAGGTAGCAATCCCTAAAGACGGATGATTCTACACCTCCAGGAGCCTAAGTCTCTTGGGCCAGATCCTCGTTACTCATTTGGATCTGCCTGCCTTCTTAGGAGATTGGTTGCCATCAGGGTTTTCTTTTTATTATTGTAAAGCAGACAACTGTCAAATTTAAGTGTTGAGGGTAGCATTGCAATTTCACCTCTTTCTCTTGGACCTGCCAGATATGACAAGCTTCTGTTTGCAACATTACGTCAACAGTCTTGGGAATATGTCGCTGCCTCAGGACTCTTCTCATAGCACCTCACAGCATCGGAACTCAGAGTCAGGTCCTCTGTGATCCTTTCAAGAGTGAAAGCCCCATAGAATAGAATTTTTTTCCCGGTGTGTTGACTCAACAACATGTCTGTTAGGTAGCAACAGTCATTTGTAGATTCAAGGGATTAGATCTGGTAGAAAGAGTGCCTGAAGAACTATGGATGGAGGTCTGTAACATTGTACAGGAGGCAGTGACCAAAACCATGCCAAAAAAAAAAAAAAAGAAATGCAAGAAGGTAAAGTGGTTGTCTGAGGAGGCCTTACCAATAGCTGAGAAAAAAAGAGAATCAGAAGGCAAAGGAGAAAGGGAAAGATATACCCAACTGAATGCAGAGCTCCGAAGAATAGCAAGGAGAAATAAGAAAGCCTTCTTAAGTGAACAATGCAGAGAAATAAAGGAAAGCAATAGAATGGGAAAGACTAGAGATCTCTGCAAGAAAATTAGAGATACCAAGGGAACATTTCATGCAAAAATGGGCACAATAAAGGACAGAACAGCAAGGACTTAACAGAAGGAGAAAAGAATAAAAAGAGGTGGCAAGAATACCCAAAAGGACTATACAAGAAAAGGCCTTAATGACCTGGATAAGCACATGGTCACTAACCTAGGCTAGACATCCTGGAGTGTGAAGTCGAGTGGGCCTTTAGGAAGCATTCATATGAACAAAGGCAATGGAGGTGATGGGCTTCGAGCTGAGCTATTTCAAATCCTAAAAGAGGATGCTGCTTAAGTTCTGCGCTCAATACACCAGTAGATTTGGAAAACTGCAGTGGCCACCAGACTGGAAAAAGCATTTTTGTTCCAATCCCAAAGAAAGGCAATGCCAAAGAATGTTCAAACTACCGTACAAATATGCTCATTTCAAATGCTAGCAAGGTAATGCTCAAAATCCTTCAAGCTAGGCTTCAACAGTATGTGAAGCGAGAACTTCTAGATGTACAAGCTAGATTTAGAAAAGGTAGAGAAACTAGAGATCAAATTGTCAACATCCACTGGATTGTAGAAAAAGCAAGGGAATTCCAGAAAAACATCTACTTCTGCTTCATTGACTACCCTAAAGCCTTTGACTGTGTGGATCACAACAAACTGTGGAAAATTCTTAAAGAGGTGGGAATACCAAACTACCTTACCTGCCTCCTGAGAAACCTGTATGCAGGTCAAGAAGCAACAGTTAGAACCAGACATGGAACAACAGACTCGTTCAAAATTGGAAAAGGAGTACGTCAAGGCTGTATATTGTCACCTTGCTTATTTAAATCATATGCAGAGTACCTCATGTGAAATGCCAGGCTGGATGAATAACAAGCTGGAATGAAGATGGCCAGGAAAAATATCAACAACCTCAGATATGCAGATGACACCACTGTAATGGCAGAAAGTGAAGAGGAACTAAAGCTCTTCTTAATGAAGGTGAAAGAGGTGAGTGAAAAAGCTGGCTTAAAACTCAACATTCAAAAAACTCAGATCAAATCATCAGGTCCCATCACTTCATGGCAAATAGATGGGGAAACAGTGGAAACAGTGACAGACTTTATTTTCTTGGGCTCCAAAAGTCACTGCAGACAGTGATCTCAGTCATGAAATTAAAAGAAGCTCCTTGGAAGTAAAGCTGAGACAAACCACTGCATATTAAAAAGCAGAGACATCACTTTGCTAACAAAGATCCATGTAGTCAAAGCTATGATTTTTCCAGTAGTCCTGTATGGATGTGAGGGTTGGACCATAAAGAAGGCTGAGCACCAAAGAATTGATGCTTTTGAACTATGGTGCTGGAGAAGACTCTTGAGAGTCCCTTGGACTGCAAGGAGATCAAACCAGTCAATCCTAAAGGAAACAACCCTGAATATTCAGCAGAAGGACTTCTGCTGAAGCTGAAGCTCTAATACTTTGGCCATCTGATGTGAACAGCTGACTCCTTGGAAAAGATCCTGATGCTGGGAAAGATTGAGAGCAGGAGGAGAAGGGGACAACAGAGGATGAGATGATTAGATGGCATCACTGACATAATGGACATGAGTTTGAGCAAGTTTCAGGAGATAGTGAAGGACAGGGAAGCCTGGTGTGCTGCAGTCCATTGGGTTGCAAAGAGTCAGACATGACTTAGTGATTGAACAACAATACTTATGATCCTACCATGGGCTTAGTACCAAACATACTAAAATTCTCTCTACAGTCTCTTAATGTAATGAAGGAGATGTATTTGAAAATAGTATATTCACTATAATGTGGTGGATAATAAGACACTTTAACACAGGGACAAAGAGGTCATTTAACCCTATGTGTGATCTCAGGGAAGACTTATTTTTAAACAGTTGGACATGGGTACCAAATCACTATGCTATTTAGATTCTTGTGGATTTTTAAAATTAATTTATCTTAATTGGAGGACAATTATTTTATAATATTGTGGTGGTTTTTGCCACACAGGGACATGAATCAGCCACAGGTGCACATGTGTCTGCCTATCCTTAAGCCTGCTCCCACCTCCCTCCCCATTGCACCCTCTGGGTTGTCCCAGAGCTTTGAGTGCCCTGGTTCATGCACAGAACTTGCACTGATCCTCTAGTTCACATATGGTAATATACATGTTTCAGTGCTATTCTTTCTTATCATCCCACCCTCGCCGTCTCCGACAGAGTCCAAAAGTCTGTTCTTTGCTGTCTTGAATTTAGGATCATTACCATCTTTCTAAATTCCATATATGTGCATTAATACACTATATTGGTGTTTCTCTTTCTGACTTACTTCACTCTGTATAATAGGCTCCAGTTTCATCCATCTCATTAGAACTGACTCAAATGCGTTCTTTTTTATAGCTGAGTAATATTCTGTGTGTATATCTACCACAACTCCCTTATCCATTCATCCTCTGATGGACATCTAGGTTGCTTCCATGTCCTAGCTATTGTAAACAGTACTGTGCTGCAATGAACATTGGGATACGTGTGTCTCTTTCAATTCTGGTTTCCTTGGTGCGTATGCCCAGCAGTGGGATTGCTGCATCATATGGCTGTTTTAATTTCAGTTTTTAAAGGAATCTCCACACTATTCTCCATTGTGGCTTCCATTCATTTCAGTTTGCATTCCCACCAACAGTGTAAGAGGGTTCCGTTTTCTCCACACTCTTTCCAGCATTTATTGTTTATAGACTTTTTGATGGCAGCCATTCTGACTGGTGTGAGATGGTACCTCATTGTGGTTTTGATTTGCATTTCTCTGATAAAGAGTGATGTTGAGCATCTTTTCATGTGTTTAATATCCATCTGTATATCTTCTTTGGAGAAATGTCTGTTTAGTTCTTTGGCCCACCTTTTGATTGGATTGTTTATTTTCCTGGTACTGAGTTACATGAGCTGCTTGTATATTTTGGAGATTAATTCTTTGTCAGTTGCTTTGTTAGTGGGCTTCATTCCAGGGGTGCAAGGATTCTTAAATATTCACAAAACAATGTGATACACCATATTAACAAATTGAAACATTATCTCAATAGATGCAGAGAAAGTCTTTGACAAAATTCAACACCCATTTATGATTAAAAAAAAAAAAAATCTCCAGAAAACAGGCATAGAAGGAACATACCTCAATATAATAAAAGCCATATATGACAAATCCACAGCAAACATTATGCTCAATGGAGAAAAATTGAAAGCATTTCCTCTAAAATAAGGAATAAGACAAGGGTGCCCACTCTCACCACTACTATTCAAAATAGTCTTGGAAGTCCTCACCACAGCAATCAGAGAAGAAAAAGAAATAAAAGGAATCCAGATTGAAAACGAAGAAGTAAAACTCTCACTGTTTGCAGATGACATGATCCTCTACATAGAAAATCCTAAAGACACCACCAGAAAACTAGTAGAGCTAATCAGTGAGTATAGTAAAGTTGCAGGCTATAAAATTAATACACAGAAATCCCTTGCATTCCTATATACTAACAATGCAAAACAGAAAGAGAAATTAAGGAAATTAAGAATGGTCCCATTCACCATTGCAATGAAAAGAATAAAATACTTAGGAGTAAATTTACCTAAAGAAACAAAAGATACATTATCTCTTGATGAGTATTATCTCCTAACAGTTAAATTCATTTTGGGCCTGTGACCAGGATTTGGGGTGAAGGGAGGAGTAAGCAGATTTCAAAACAGAATTCTGTTTTGAACAAGGGAGATTGAAACTTATTCCCCTGCTCCAGATGGCCTGTATAGGAATCTGGGGAGAAGGAGAAAGCAGGAGAGGAGGGGACTGACTGGCCTACAGGAGCCACACCATGGCCAAGCCAGGGTGAACAGCCTGCATGACAGCAGGTGCTCAGCCAGCAGAGGAAGCTGCAAGGGGTTTCATTTCCTCCCCTTCAGCTCTGGACTTCTGTCAGGAGGTTTATTTCTCTCCCATTGCAAGTAAAAATAATTAAGACTGACTGATTGTTAAAATACCTTCTTCTCCCCTTCCAAAAAGAAGCAAGACCTTTTATTTCCAGTGTCTGTTTCCCTCTGAGAAGTTCAGCAGCACCATTCTCTTCATTCTGGACTCGGCAGAAGCGTATTTCACCTTCAGCAAGTCGGGGATGATCCCCTGTCTTCCATGTGCCCTGCCCACCAGCCTAGGGCATTGGAAATCTTGTCCAGAAGCTGTCTAGAGTCACTGAAGAGAGAGGCAAAGCCATCATTCTGCCTTGTGCTACTCAGCACCCATCAGGTAAGCCACTGTACACCAGGCTGAAGGCCCTGGCAGATCATTTGGCCCTGGGTCTTTCAGACTTTGCTTGAATATGTTGAACGCACACCTCTCGGTTCAAAGCAGCAAGACTGAGAATGGTGTCTTCAGCAGGAATGATGATAAAGAAAAAAGTGTACCCCTTTCCAAGTTTATCATAACAGTAGTTTATTTAAATAAATCCCAACATGTTTTAGGATCAAGATTAGTGATATTTTTATTAAAATAAGAAATTGTTGACAAATATTTTGAAGACCTATTATTTGTATGGGCTATGCAAACTTCTTTGGTAAATGCAAAGTGCAGAACCCGAGAAATTTATAACCTATCATTTGGGCAGACAAGTTGTGAAAATTTAAATAATATTATAAGGTTACACATGACTAAGTACCTGATGGGTGGTACAGACAGTAGGATTTTAGCACGAGAGAAAGATGGATAGTAGCTGAAGTTATTAGGAAAGACTTAAAAAAGAAACTGGCCTTGAAGGGTGGTTGGATGTGGATAAATGGAAGGTGTATAAAGGGAGAATAATTTTTGATTATGACTTGTTAATGCTTCCATTGAATCAAATCTACATAACAAACTACTTGAACTTTAATTTCTAGCTGGAATATGTAAATCTTCAATTCAGGAAAGCTATTCATGTCAATATTAGAAACAAAAGTCGTAAGGAAAAAGGCTGACGTTTATGTATTGTGGGAAACCGCTGGCTTGCTAGGGCATTCTGTCAGTTGAATTCCTTTCCTCCTCCTCCCCAGAGATCTATTCATTGTTGGCAACTTGTGCTGAACGTTCACTAATTTTTAGCAATCTTTTGCATGGAAAATGAGATTTAGGTTAACTTTATATTTTTTATGTGTATGATAAATAGCAGAGCAGCACAAAATCACTTCTGATAAAACTTCTGTCTTATCAGAAGATATGGAGAAAGGGTTAGACATCACTTTCTCCATATCTCAGGCTTTCAGCTGAATCTGCTACATCAGGGAGCAATCACTAGCTGTGTAAGTGATAGGCTGGAAGCCACAAAAAGAAATCTTTAGCTTCTCCTCCAAGGCCTGTTCTTTACATGAGAGCATAGGAGTCTCCACAAGACTTGCATGATCTTAGTATTGAAATTTATGTGTATATGTACAAAAGAATTGAGAGAATTTCAGGTAATTCTTCTTTATAATCCAATGACCAGGACAGTATTAAAAATATTAATAGATAATGGTTGATCTCCATGAGTAAATTTGGATAATCTTTGTTGATGTAAGGCCAGCAAATGTAAACTCCCTATGACCATTTAAAATAAAACAAACAAAAAACCCAAAGTTCTTTACTTTCCTACTTCGTGTCTTTTGCTCAGATTACTTTCTGCCAATGATGGTCTGCGTGCATCTTCCCTCCCCGGCTCTACACACACACACACACACACATACACACACACACACCCTGGACACAGTAGTGTCCAAACCATTCCATCATTCATTGGGGAATGAGCTTCACTAGTAAAGAACAATGGAACAACCATGGATTCAGACGCTGCCCTAACAGGGCTTATTCTCCAATCTGTATTCTGCTGCCAAGTCGCTTCAGTCATGTCCGACTCTGTGCGACCCCATGACGGCAGCCCATCAGGTTCCCCCATCCCTGGGACTCTCCAGGCAGGAACACTGGAGTGGGTCGCCATTTCCTTCTCCAATGCATGAAAGTGAAAAGTGAAAGTAAAGTCTCTCAGTCGTGTCTGACTCTTAGCGACCCCATGGACTGCAGCCTACCAGGCTCCTCCATCCATGGGATTTTCCAAGCAAGAGTACTGGAGTGGGGTGCCATTGCCTTCTCCGAATCTGTATTCTACCTGTCTTTTAAGATCCACTTTCAGGAATGTTTTTCCAGCCTGTAGTCAGAATTAATCTTATCTTTCTTTATGATCCCAAACCAAGAGTCTTGGTTTTCTACTATGTGATTGTGCTATAGTAAGAAATATATATATATTTGGTCTTCATCCAAAGTTCCTGGCACTGAATGTCTAAAACCCTTGATATTTCCTGGGTGGGAGGGGCAAGAGGAGTATTTCTTGTTATTCATTATAAGCCCCTTTCAACCATCTGAGTTTACACAATGCGGTAACTCTTGGAGGATGGGAGTTAGCTGCGAGAGGCACCAATCATGTGATTACAGGGCTGGAAATTTTAGCCATCCCCCTAGTTGCTCCCCTCCCCCCCACTTAATCACCATGGCTGGTGATTTAATTAGTCATGCCTACATAATGAAGCCTCCATAAAAACAATAAACAGCAAAGTTCAGAGAGCTTCTGGGTTGGTGAACAAGAATGCCTTTGCATGCCAGGAGGGTGGCATATTCTAAACTCCGTGGGGACAGAAACTTCTGTGCTCAGGACCCTTCTGGATCTTGTCATATGTGTCTCTTCATCTGGCTATCTATTTGTATCCTTTAAAATATCCTTTGTAATAAATTAATGATAGTAAGTAAACTTTATTTACCTGGGTTCTGTAAGCTGTTCTAATAAATTGTCGACCCTTAAGAGGGGATTTTGAGAACCCCCAATTTAGCCAATCAGTCAGAAGTACTGGAAGTCTGGACATGAGGTTGGTGTCTGAAGTGGAGTTAGTTTTGTGGGACTGAGCCCTTGACTTGTGGGGTCTACACTAACTCAAGGGGGTTATTATCAGAAGTGCTGTGAATAGAGAATCTATTGGGTCTATATCACAGCTATTTTGTGTGTATCTTTTCCCACTGATAGATCTTAAATTTCCTAGTGTCTTCAAATCATTCTTACAAATTTAGATTCTCATTATAGTTTAATTGAATTCTTTTCTTCTCCACTCAAAGAATATTTTTCAAACATTTAGCTAACAGCCAACCCAGTTTTTTGGTCATGCGACCAAATAAAAAATGTGTAAGCAAGGGCATTGCAAACAGAAGAGAAACTTGGAAAACAGCCCACAGAGCATGGCAAAAAGTTTAGGATGGCTGGCACATAGGATTTAAATGACAGCGTAATGGAAAACTAGTCCAGATAGGTAATCATGCGATCTGATCATAAAGTTTTACAAATGAGGAGAATGAGACACAGAGATGTTATTTGATCAGCCCCAGCAACAAAGGGATCAGAACCCATCATCTGACTGTCCCCACCATCCAAACCCAGCACTTTTATATAAGCGCAGACAGTGATGTTATGCAACCATGCCAGTCTGAGGCGAGTGGTTGGGAAAAGATGAAGATAGCACTGGAGAGTATCTATGGCAATAATGTCTGGGCATTGGGCCGCATGATGCTGCTCTTTGTACTACCACAGAAGCAAGAGCAATAGGAGGCAAACAACCAAGAAAATTAGGTGCATTGACGACAACAGCTTGCACTGCTCTGTGGCATGTCGTGGTGGCCAACTTGAGCTCCACTTATGATACTCAGACTGGTCTGTGAGCTACGCTTTGAAGCAAACACCAAGAATTACCAGCTCTGCCATTCTTTTGGCCTTTGCCTTGAGTTTAAAAGAACTAATATTTTCAATGACACCTGTTAATTACAAATAATAAGCAAAGGTGTTAAGCAGGTAAGCCATTAAAAAATGACACAGAGCCTATAAACATATGAAATTAAGTTCAACTCTCTCCAATAATCAAAGAAAAATTTTTGTGAAAAAATTCTTTTTCCTTATTAGATATCAGATTATCAAGACTAATAACAATAATAACTACTGTTGGCAAAAACATGGGATAATTGATTCAGATATAGAATCTGCTGATTGGAGAAAAAATTGGTATAAGCTTTCCACAGAGCAATTTGTCAATATGTTTCATTAGTCATTAAAGGGTGCTTATCCTTTCTGGCAATTCTACTTCAGGGAAATTTATCCTAAGACATTCATCAGAGAGGTGCACAATGCTAGGTTGGAATGCTGTTCACTTCAACATTATGGCTATGAAAACTTAGAAATAACTCACATGTATAATATTAGGGAAGTTGGTACATACCCTATGGCACAAAGTCACAATGGTAAAAGGATACTGATGTAATGTACCATTCTTAATATAATGCTAAGTGGGATGTGCTGGCTGCAAAAAAAGTTATTTGTAGCTTAAAAACATTTTTAAAAAACACATACATGTATAACAGACATGTTGAGCAATCAAGACTCACAGAATAGAATGAGAAAATACCTTTAGTTTTGCCTTGAAATGCCACTGAATAACAACCTGGGCTGTCCCATGACTTTTCTGCCCACTCTCAAGTGATAAGCATCCTTTGGTCACTTGAGGACACAAAACACAGCCTCAATTCAATACGATGGTTAGATTGTCCAGTCTCTAATGAATTCCAGTGTCTTTCAGAGAGCAGCCGTTTCCCCCGGCACAGCGACAGCTTGCGGCAGTGAGAAGCCGGGGACGGTGAGGGAGAGTTTGATCCTACCTTACCCTGTCAGCCTCTCCCCTCCATCCTCTCAGAGATGGCTCTTGACCGTTCCAGAGCTGAAATAGAGGGTGGATGGGAGGAGAGGTACATGTTTGGGTGGGAACAGGGTGTATGTTAGAAAGCTCTTGCTTGCCAGGGATAGCGGTAGCGTGGCTTCACGCTCTCTGAAGCTGGGCGGATGTTTAAATTTGCTTCTTGTAAGCTCAGGTGGGGTTTTCATGCTCTGTGCTGCAGCTCTCTTGATGCAGCGATATGCCCTCCCCTGCTCTCTGCCAACTCCTCCATGTCCCTAGGAATCCTGTGACTCACAGCCTTTCTACTAAGATTTCTTCACCTCCTGAGCCGACTCTCACAGACGTGAATGAAGACAAACCTCGTTACCCCCCCGCCAACCTCTCCTGTGGTCCAGGTCTTATCCGTTGGAACGCATAGAAGTGTTTGTGCGTGAGAAACTCTGGAAGTAAGGACTGAGCAATCTCTCTTCCATCTTCCGTCACTTCCCTCATTCTGGGCTGGGTGGCTGGCCCCAGTTTCTCAAACTCCTGCTTCTCAGGCAGGAGTTGACACCATTTGTCCTTTCCCCAAAATTCTACGGGACATATATTAAGCTCTTTCAGTGGTACTGTTGAAGTCTATCTTTAAAAAAAAAGACTCCATGTCTCTGCTCTTCTGAACCAGCATGGGTGGGTAAAGGGACTAGTTTTGCCACCATGAGATTCACTCTCTTTAACAGATTTTTCAGTACATAGTACAGTATTGTTATCTACAGGCACAGTGTTATACAGTGGGCCTCTAGAAAATATTCATTCATAAATAAATGAAGTTTTATACCTTTAATTAGCAACTCCTCATCTCCCCTTCCCCTAGGCCCTGGCAACCATTATTCTATTCTTTGCTTTTATGAGTTCGACTATTTTAGAAACCTCATGTAAGTGGAATCATGCATTATCTGTCCTTCTGTGACTGGTTTATTTCGTTTGCTTATTTCATAATGTTCTCAAGGTTCATCCATCTTGCATATTGGGGGATTTCCTTCTTTTTATGGCTGAATAATATCCAGTGTTCTTGCCTGGAGAATCCCAGGGACAGGGGAGCCCCGTGGGCTGCCATCTATGGGGTCGCACAGAGTCAGACACGACTGAAGCGACTTAGCAGCAGCAGCAATATTCTATTATATGTATATACCGCATTTTCTTTTACCAGTTCTTTTATGGATGGGCATTTAGATTGTTTCTGCATATTGGCCATTATGAATAGTGCTGCAGTGAACATGGGCATGCTAATATTTTTTTCTAGATTCTAATTTCAATTACTTTGGATAAATACACAGAAGTGGGATTGCTAGATCATATGATAATTCTATTTTTTAAATTTTGTTGAGGAACCTCCATGCTGTTTTCCATAGTAACTGCACCATTTTGGAGTCCCATCAATAGTGCACAAGGGTTGCAAATTCTCTGCATCCTTGCCAACACTTGTCTATTGCTACTAGTACCACTATCATTACTACTATTACACCACCACCACCACCATCACTACTATTACTACAATGGCCATCCTAACAGGTGTAAGGTGATATCTCAATGTGGTTTTAATGTGCATTTGCCTAATGATAGTTGACACTGAGATACTTTTTATATACCTATAATTTACTTGTATGCCTTCTTTGGACAAATGTCTATTCAAGGCATTAGCCCATTTAAAAATTAGATTATTAGGGGTTTTGCTATTGAGTTTTAGGAGTTCCTTATATATCTTTTCATTCTGTTCATGGGGTTCTCAAGGCAGCAATAGTGAAGGTTTACTATACCTTTCTCCAGTGGACCACGTTTTGTCAGGCCCTAAATCCCAGGGACCTGACCTTCACCAACAACAATATATCTTAGACATTTTAACCCTTTATCAGAAATATAATTTGCACATATTTTCTCCTATTCCATAGGTTACTTTATCAATCTACAGAGTGTTTCCTTTGCTGTGCAGAAAATTTTTATTTTGATAAAGTCTTTCTTGTCTACTTTTGCTTTTGTTGGCTTTTGGTGCCATATCCATGAAATCATATCACACGTCCTATTGTTAAAATATATTACAAAGCTACAGTAATTAGAACAGTATGATACTAGTATGCTGCTGCTGCTAAGTCACTTCAGTCGTGTCCAACTCTGTGTGACCCCATAGATGGCAGCCCATCAGGCTCCCCCCGTCCCTGGGATTCTCCAGGCAAGAACACTGGAGTGGGTTGCCACTTCCTTCTCCAATGCATGAAAGTGAAAAGTGAAAGTGAAGTCGCTCAGTCGTATCTGACTCGTAGCAACCCCATGGACTGCAGCCTACCAGGCTCCTCTGTCCATGGGATTTTCCAGGCAGGAGTACTGGAGTGGGGTGCCATTGCCTTCTCCGATGATACTAGTATAAAGGTATACATATAGACCAATGGAACAGAACAAAGAGCCCAGAAATAAATCTATGCATATATGTCAACAAGATGTCAAGAATACACAAGGTATGAAGCATAGATAGTCTGTTCAATAAATTATGTTGGGAAAACTGGATATCCACATGCAAAAGAATGAAATTGAACCCTTGCCTTATGGCATACACAAA
Source organism: Bos javanicus (assembly GCF_032452875.1). Lineage (NCBI taxonomy): Eukaryota > Metazoa > Chordata > Mammalia > Artiodactyla > Bovidae > Bos > Bos javanicus. The sequence continues at coordinate 18,284,372 of NC_083882.1, read as the reverse complement.
AACCAACTCAAAATCAACTCAAATGGCTTACACATAAGACTGGAAACTATAAAACTAGAAGAAAACATAAGATAAAGTCTTTGGCTTTTTTTTTTTTCCTTTGTTATTATAAATCCTACCAAGCAAATTCTCCTTACTAGTCTTCTCACAATTCACGTGGGTATGTGGAATCTGTTGCTTTCATGGCTCAGCTAAAACTAAAACAGGCCAAGTCCAAGTGTAACATCCTATTACCCCTGCTTTAAAACGCTCAGTGGACATATGCACACACAGCAGTATCTCTGGTTGTGGAAACTGAGTGACATTTTCCCCCCCAAGCTTTTCTGCAATTTTCAAGTCTTCTGAACTGAGTGTAATTTCACATATTCAAAAGCAGAGACATTACTTTGCCAACAAAGGTCCATCTAGTCAAGGCTATGGTTTTTCCTGTGGTCATGTATGGATGTGAGAGTTGGACTGTGAAGAAAGCTGAGCGCTGAAAAATTGATACTTTTGAACTGTGGTGTTGGAGAAGACTCTTGAGAGTCCCTTGGATTGCAAGGAGATCCAACCAGTCCATTCTGAAGATCAGCCCTGGGATTTCTTTGGAAGGAATGATGCTAAGGCTGAAACTCCAGTACTTTGGCCACCTCATGAGAAGAGTTGACTCATTGGAAAAGACTCTGATGCTGGGAGGGGTTGGGGGCAGGAGGAGAAGGGGACGACAGAGGATGAGATGGCTGGATGGCATCACTGACTCGATGGACGTGAGTCTGAGTGAACTCGGAGAGTTGGTGATGGACAGGGAGGCCTGGTGTGCTGCAATTCATGGGGTCACAAAGAGTCAGACACAACTGAGCGACTGAATTGAACTGAATTAGAAAAAAACTGAACTTAAAAATTATATAATAGCAAATCAAAGTCAGTTTTGTTGACATTTGAAATTTCCTGCCCCCACCCTTGTAAACAGTTTCCTACATGTTGCTATGGCTGGCTGTTTTCATTATACTCTTTCAGATGACAAGGAGCTTGCTCTAATTTATCTTAAGTGATGAATGACACTTTATTGTAAGTCTGCAGTGGGGAAGTAAGGAAAAAACTGGCTCACCCTGTACAACCAGTCCTTGGGAATAGACACAGTGATTACAGCATAGCAACATTCTGGTGCCAATCCACCAAGCTGAAAAGCTACCAGACTTGTAGCTCAGCTCCTTTGCTCTGCTTTTGCCTGATCACATCCATGGCCACAGCTGATTTTCTTCTTGCCACTTTCCTTTCTGCTGCATGGCTTCTGCCTATTCCAGATTCTGTTGCCTCATGGCTTCTGCTCACGGTACTGCTTAACACCTTGTCACTGTGTATCTCAGTCTTTGTGTCACTTTAGTTTGTTTTACTTGTAATAATGATTTCAAGACGTATTAAGAAGAAGGATGTGATTAATCACTTTCCAAAATAGAACACATCAGTTAGACAGCATTCTTGCTAATGTTTAGCTTTGGGGTCAAGCATAAATCCCTGGTTTAGTAGATTAGGGCCAGGAATGTGAAGAATTTTGAATCACATGAGCCAAAGCACAGCAACTACCCATGACTATTTTGCTACGAGTGGATCAGGCTGCCAACACATCATGGACTGCCTGTACGCTAGAAGAGCAGTCTATGTCTTTCAGACATATCTACCACCATGTTTAATTCATTGCCTCTATGGCTTGAGTCCTATTTTTGGATATCAGTAAAACGTCCATTCCACAATTTACAAAGCAAAACAAGAGGGAGAAAACCAGATATCTAGATTTCTTACATTATTTCATCATATCCTACCTAAAAGAAAACAAGCATTTTTGCAAAGTCAAAGTGATTCAAAACCAGAGAATAACTTTTTAAATCTAAGGTAATTCTTAATAAAGAATAGGCCATACCCATCTACAATACCAAGTAAAAAGTTATTTTCATTTCTACTTTTCTTCTGTAAAACACATCTGGAATTACTGCTTCATTACAACTTAGATTTCTTTTCATTTTTGACCACTGATTGTTTACAGATTGAGAATAATTCTGTACCTCTTCTTGATACACTGAGACATATTCATGTAAAGTACATAATAGCTTCTGATGGTGGGTTTCCCTGGTGGCTCAGATGGTAAAGAATATGCCTGAAATGTGGGAGACCTGGGTTCGATCCCTGGGTTGGGAAGATCCCCTGGAGAAGGGGATGGCTACCCAATCCAGTAGTCTGGCCCAGAGAATTCCATGGACAGAGGAGCCTGGCAGGCTACAGTCCACAGGGTCACAAAGATTTGAACACGACTATGGAATGAGGTTCATGACATTGTACAGGAGACAGGGATCAAGACCATTCCCATAGAAAAGAAATGCAAAAAAGCAAAATGGCTGTCTGGGGAGGCCTTACAAATAGCTGTGAAAAGAAGAGAAGCAAAAAGCAAAGGAGAAAAGGAAAGATATAAATATCTGAATGCGGAGTTCCAAAGAATAGCAAGAAGAGATAAGAAAGCCTTCTTTAGCAATCAATGTAAAGAAGTAGAGGAAAATAACAGAATGGGAAAGACTAGGGATCTCTTCAAGAAAATCAGAAATACCAAAGGAACATTTCATGCAAAGATGGGCTCAATAAAGGACAGAAATGGTATGGACCTAACAGAAGCGGAAGATATTAAGAAGAGATGGCAAGAATGCACAGAAGACGTGTACAAAAAAGATCTTCATGACCCAGATAATCACAATGGTGTGATCACTGACCTAGAGCCAGACATCCTGGAATGTGAAGTCAAGTGGGCCTTAGAAAGCATCACTACGAACAAAGCTAGTGGAGGTGATGGAATTCCAGTTGAGCTATTCCAAATCCTGAAAGATGATGCTGTGAAAGTGCTGTACTCAATATGCCAGCAAATTTGGAAAACTCAGCAGTGGCCACAGGACTGGAAAAGGTCAGTTTTCATTCCAATCCCAAAGAAAGGCAATGCCAAAGAATGCTCAAACTACCGCACAATTGCACTCATCTCACACGCTAGTAAAGTAATGCTCAAAATTCTCCAAGCCAGGCTTCAGCAATATGTGAACCGTGAACTTCCTGATGCTCAAGTTGGTTTTAGAAAGGCAGAGGAACCAGAGATCAAATTGCCAACATCTGCTGGATCATCGAAAAAGCAAGAGAGTTCCAGAAAAGCATGTATTTCTGCTTTATTGACTATGCCAAAGCCTTTGACTGTGTGGATCACAATAAACTGTGGAAAATTCTGAAAGAGATGGGAATACCAGACCACCTGACCTGCCTCTTGAGAAATTTGTATGCAGGTGAGGAAGCAACAGTTAGAACTAGACATGGAACAACAGACTGGTTCCAAATAGGAAAAGGAGTTCGTCAAGGCTGTATATTGTCACCCTGTTTATTTAACTTATATGCAGACTACATCATGAGAAACACTGGACTGGAAGAAATACAAGCTGGAATCAAGATTGCGGGGAGAAATATCAATAACCTCAGATATGCAGATGACACCACCCTTATGGCAGAAAGTGAAGAGGAACTAAAAAGCCTCTTGATGAAAGTGAAAGTGGAGAGTGAAAAAGTTGGCTTAAAGCTCAACATTCAGAAAACGAAGAAACAGTGGAAACAGTGTCAGACTTTATTTTTCTGGGCTCCAAAATCACTAGCGATGGTGACTGCAGCCATGAAATTAAAAGACGCTTACTCTTTGGAAGGAAAGTTATGACCAACCTAGATAGCATATTCAAAAGCAGAGACATTACTTTGCCAACAAGGTTCGTCTAGTCAAGGCTATGGTTTTTCCTGTGGTCTTGTATGGATGTGAGAGTTGGACTGTGAAGAAGGTTGAGCACCGAAGAATTGATGCTTTTGAACTGTGGTGTTGGAGAAGACTCTTGAGAGTCCCTTGGACTGCAAGGAGATCCAACCAGTCCATTCTGAAGGAGATCAGCCCTGGGATTTCTTTGGAAGGAATGATGCTAAAGCTGAAACTCCAGTACTTTGGCCACCTCATGCGAAAAGTTGACTCATTGGAAAAGACTGATGCTGGGAGAGATTGGGGGCAAGAGGGGAAAGGGACGACAGAGGATGAGATGGCTGGATGGCATCACTGACTCGATGGACGTGAGTCTGAGTGAACTCCGGGAGTTGGTGATGGACAGGGAGGCCTGGCGTGCTGCAATTCATGGGGTCGCAAAGAGTCGGACACGACTGAGCAACTGATCTGATCTGATCTGAAGCAAATTTCACTTCACTTCACTTCAGCCTCTGATGTACAATGTCATTTTTATTGTGGAACAAAGCTTTATTTAGCCCTTTTCTCCAAAGACCATTGAGATTTTATGATAAAGCATTTAATACATTATGAAGAATGATCAGAATTTTTTTTGTTGTTATGAGAAAGAAAAATTTTAGACATTAGAATCTGAGTTAAAATGATAGTAAATAATGCATAATAACAGTATTGCCAATAAAATTCCTTTTACCTAAGTGTTAAGTTTCCATAAATAAGTTACATAATTTGGAGTAGAGACAAATAATTGTACTGCTGGCATTGCTTCATTTCACCCCAGGTACTGATTTTATTATGGAATAATTCTAGGAGTGCTTCTCAGGTGTATGTTTGGGTAAATAAATGAAACTAAGTCTAAAGACAAAACTTAATAAGATCTGAATAATACCATATGAAAGCAGACATAACTGATCATAATAATAATAATTATCATTAATAATATTCAGCACAAGGATTCAAGGGGAAATGTTCAAAGTAAAGCCCTTTGGGATGTAATTCTGCAGTAATTTCTGATGAAATGGAATGTTGGTTAGTCAGGTGAGTAGATGGAGGAAAGCCCTTTAAACCCAAGCTGATCATTGTGAGGCAAGTTTGCTAGGGAGGACTTGGAAAAGCAGCAGCCCTTTGAATAAGGGTTACTTCAGACTGTATTACAAATTGTAATCCAAACCAATGAACTTTAACTGATGTCCGTGTCAAACTTTCTTTGAATCCTCCAGTGGGTAATGGTTTGCAAGTCATGGACTTTCTGAACCTCCGTTATACCTGGTGAGAACCCAGGGGCCATTCATGGTGGTGGCATTTAGGAAACCTCAAGCATTTTCTTTAAGTTCTGTGTCCCAAAGCAAAAAGTGAATAACCATTTGAGAACTATCTTTCTTTCCCCCTTCGCTTACTTATTTGGTCAGTATGTAGGAAGGGGTCTAGGGGAGAGAGTCTCATATAGTAGCATTAAGTTCCTTGAAGCTAAAGATACTTCCAAAATACTGGATTTGAGTTGATTTTCTAACATCTTTAAGCTTTTATGATACAGAGAATTAATTAGTCAAGTATGATAATTATGGGTATTAATTACAGTGAAGGCAATATAGCCTTGTGACTGTTCTGTCTGGACCCAGAATGAAACTATGAGGGCATCATTTTCTTTCGTGGAAAGAAAGAAATGCCTAGACTCCTGCCTAGGCTCCTCTAAGACATACCTAGGCTCCTGTGAGACCGTTTCTCTTTCTGTATTTTTTTCCTGTCAGGACACATTACAAGAATTAGCATTAAATTGTCTGAATATGAGAAAAAACATGCTCTGCATTCTCACTCATGAAAATGGAGGAAGGATGCACCAGATTTGCATGAGTACAGTTGTCTTGCTACATAACTAGCAGTGTAGAGAGTGTGGTCAGAATTTAGGATTAGTTGTTTTCAGAAAGAAGCCATGAATAATATAAGAAACAAATCTAGATGTTGCGATCATATACTTTATCTATTGATCAGAATTTATTGGCTCTAACCTGCCTTGCAGTTGTCCTAGTAACACAACAGCCTTACAAGAGGCATTCATATCTGATTCTGTAGCTCTGAGCAACTTTCCTATACTTGTAAAACCATAACAGTCAACTTGAATTAATTAACGGTTGCCTTACAAGTTCCAGTGGCAGATGTCCGAGCATCTGTGTAAAGAGAATAAGGGAGAAGCAAAGGCTATAAACTCTAGTTTTTAATTCTCTTGTATTCCTTTGTTGGGTTATTCAACAAATACTTCATCATTGTTTGCTGTGTATTCAGAATATCTGGGACTCTGTTTAGGGAGATGGCAATTCAGTGATAAGACACCCATTGTGGAAAAAAAGTTCAGAGACAAGTGAGCACTGATAATTCAGACTCTGGAAAACAATCTGGAAATAACTGTATTCACTCAACACATGTTATGCTAGGTAGCAGGAGCTGAGCCTAGGTGGAAGCCTAGCTCTTTCACTTACCACTGTACAACCACAGGCAAGATTTTTCATGCAGCCTTAGCATGATAAAATACTAGAAAGCATCCTTGAGAAAATCTAGTTCAAATCCCTAATATAACAGAAGAAGAAGTTCTGGTCCATAGAGAAGAAATATATTCATATTCATTTGTTCACCAAGGGCTTACTGAGCCCCTGCTGTATATCAGACATCATTCCAGAAGACAGGACCGGCAAGGTCTTTCCTTTTATGGATTATATTCTCATCAATAAAAAAGTAAATAAATGAAGAAGATGATTTCATATGATGATAAATGAGATTAATAAAGGTAAGCCAATTAATTTGATAGAAAATGATTGTAGTTTTGGAGGGTCATGGAAGGCCTCTCTAAGGTTGTGACATTTTAGCTAAGGCCTAAATGACACAAAGGAACCGCCATGAGACAAAATAGGGAAGAGTAAAACGTCTATTTCTGCTTTATTGACAATGCCAAAGCCTTTGACTGTGTGGATCACAATAAACTGGAAAATTCTTCAAGAGATGGGAATACGAGACCACCTGACCTGCCTCTTGAGAAACCTATATGCAGGTCAGGAAGCAACAGTTAGAACTGGACATGGACCAACAGACTGGTTCCAAATAGGAAAAGGAGTACGTCAAGGCTGTATATTGTCACCCTGCTTATTTAACTTCTATGCAGAGTACATCATGACAAACGCTGGGCTGGAAGAAGCACAGGCTGGAATCAAGATTGCAGGGAGAAATATTAATAACCTCAGATATGCAGATGACACCACCCTAATGGCAGAAAGTGAAGAGGAACTAAAAAGCCTCTTGATGAAAGTGAAATTGGAGAGTGAAAAAGTTGGCTTAAAGCTCAACATTCAGAAAACGAAGATCATGGCATCTGGTCCCATCACTTCATGGGAAATAGATGGGGAAACAGTGGAAACAGTGTCAGACTTTATTTTTTGGGCTCCAAAATCACTGCAGATGGTGACTGCAGCCATGAAATTAAAAGACGCTTACTCCATGGAAGAAAAGTTATGACCAACCTAGATAGCATATTCAAAAGCAGAGGCATTACTTTGACAACAAAGGTCCATCCAGTCAAGGCTATGGTTTTTCCAGTGGTCATGTATGGATGTGAGAGTTGGACTGTGAAGAAGGCTGAGCGCTGAAGAATTGATGCTTTTGAACTGTGGTGTTGGAGAAGACTCTTGAGAGTCCCTTGGACTGCAAGGAGATCCAATCAGCCCATTCTGAGGGAGACCAGCTCTGGGATTTCTTTGGAAAGAATGATGCTAAAGCTGAAATTCCAGTACTTTGGCCACCTCATGCAAAGAGTTGACTCATTGGAAAAGACTCTGATGCTGTGAGGGATTGGGGACAGAGGAGAAGGGGACGACAGAGGATAAGATGGCTGGATGGCATCACTGACTCAATGAATGTGAGTCTGAGTGAACTCCGGGAGTTGGTGATGGACAGGGAGGCCTGCCATGCTGCGATTCATGGGGTCGCAAAGAGTCAGACACAACTGAGCGACTGAACTGAACTGAACTGATACCATGTGAAGGAAATGGCAAGTGGCTTTCTGGAGGAACAGAAAGAAGGCCAAGTGCTGAGTGGTGGGGAAAGGAGTATGAGAAAATTGAAGAAAAGGCCAAGGGCCAGATACTGTACAGACTTGAAGACCATGGAGTTTGGAATTCTAAGCATGATTGAAAGGTCCTGGAGAGACTGAAGCAGGGAAGTAGAATGCATGATTTAACTAGCATTTTTAAAACATCACTCTGCTGTGTGCAAGCTGGATGGAGGGTTTGTCCTGGTGAGCGATGGTGGTGGCTTGGGCCAAGGAGGTGGCCTTGGAAATACTGGTAGAAAGACTACAAATTTCAGGAAGGCTTGGAGTTGTCTCTTTTGTGCACTTATGTATCCCAGGCTTCCAGAACAGTGCCTGGAACATAATATGTACTTTAAAAATATTAGTTGAATCATTGAATGAATAATCATTTTCTGAAGTTAGACTGGAATCAGGTTTAACACAACTAAAAATACAAGTTCTTCTTAGTTCATGTATGTTTGCCTTAATAGAGTTTAAAACAATAAATATTCTTTAGATCTTCTACTAAAATTGATGCAGCATGCTTAGCAAATCGTGTGCCCAAGTCCTGGCATCAGCCACTGCATTCAGTGCAGTGTGAGGGCCAGTCCAGTGACGTCAGTGAGTCTTACCCAGCGCCCCTCATACCCTATACCCCCACTGCTGTCTTGAGCATGGCATTTAGGGTTTTTGTGAAATCTACAATGCAAGGTTTGGTTTTCTCACAATCCTACTATAAATTTAAGTGCAACTTGGAGATTCAAGAGGGGTGGCTGGCCCACAATAAACAATTGATGCTTCTGAGTTTCTTTATAGGAAATGGAAAAGCCTAAGGGAAATTCTCTTTACTGCCAGCCATCCACCTCTGTTGAGGAAGGAGATAACCCAAGTTCCACTCCCCAGTCTCCATCCATCCACCCCATCACTGCCTGTTCTGTCATTTTGCAGAGCACCCTCACTCAGCATTTCATTTGTGCCAGAACAGGTATATGGGCCTTACATGCATTAATCTCTTAATCCTCAGGAAAACCCCATGAGGTATTGTTATTGCTTTTATCCCTTCTTTACAGATGGGGAAACAGAGGCAGAGAAAGGTTTAAATCACATGATCAGGGACTGCATTCCAACCAGTCAGTGTGACTTTAATTTATCCTCTCGGTATTTTAATTTCCTCATTTCTAGAATGAAATAAAAGTATCTTCCTCATAGAGTTTTTGTAAAGATTAAATTAAGTAATCATGCCTGGCCTAGAATCATATAGTAATATATATTATATAGTAATATATATTATATATTATAATATAGGTAATATAAGTTAGTATAAGTAATCATGCCTAGCCTAGAATCAGTATTGCACAAATCTTAACTGTGACTAAGTTTCTAGTGTTATCCCTATGGAAAAATTACTTTTTGCTTACATGACTTTTTGGTTTTTATGTTTGTTTGTTTTTTATTTTAATTTCTTTGTTTAACACCAAAAACATTTTGTATTTGGTATAGCTGATTAAGAATGTTGTGATAGTTTCAGGTGAACAGCAAAGGGTTCAGCCATACGTGTATCCATTCTCCCCTAAACCCTGCTTCCATGCAGGCTGTCTCATACCATTGAGCAGAGCCCCATGTCTTATACAGTAGGTTTTTGTTGGTTGTCCATTTTAAATATAGCAGTGTGTACATAACTTTCTGAAAAGTCCCTAACTATCCTTCTCCCCAGCAACCATAAGTTCATTTTCTAAGCCTGTGATTCTCTTTCTGTTTTGTAAATAAGTTCATTTGTACCATTTCTTTTTAGATTCCACTTACAAGAAATATCATATGGTAATTTCTCCTTCTCTGTCTGACTTGCTTCACTCAATATGACACTGTCTAGGTCCATCCATGTTGCTGCACATCGCATTATTTCAGTCTTTTTAATGGCTGAGTAATATTCCATTGTGTATATGTACCACATCTTCTGTATCCATTCCTCTGTTGATGGACATTTTGGCTGTTTCCACAGCTTGGCTATTGAAAACAGTGCTGCAAAGAACATTGGGGTGCATGTATTTTTGGAGCTCATGCTTTTCTCTCGATATATGCCCAGGAGTGTGATTGCAAGGTCATATGGTAGTCTATTTTTATTTTTTTAAGAAACCTCCATACTATTCTCCAGTGGCTGTACAAATTTACATTCCAACCAAAAGTACAGGAGGATTTCCTTCTCTCCACACCCTCTCCAGCATTTGTTGTTTGTGGATTTTTCTATGATAGCCATTCTCACTGGTGTGAGGTGATATCTTATTTTAGTTTTGATTTGCATTTCTCTGATAACTAGTGATGTTGAGCATTTTTTCATGTGCCTATTGGCCATCTGTATGTCCTCTTTGGAGAAATGTTTATTCAGGTCTTCTGCCCATTTTTTGAGTGTTTTTTTTTTTTTCTTTTGATGGTATTAAACATCATAAGCTGTTTGTAAATTTTGGAGACTAATCCCTTATCAGTCACATCATTTAAAAATATTTTCTACCAATCTGTGGGTTGTCTTTTCATTTTGTTTATTGTTTCCTTTGCTGTGCGAAAGCTTTTGAGTTTAAGTAGGTTCCATTTGTTTATTTTTGCTTTTATTTCCATTATTCTGAGAGAGGATTGAAAAAGATGTTGCTGTGATTTATGTCAGAGAGTGTTCTCCCTATATTTTCCTCTAGGAGTTTTATAGTGTCTGGTCTCACATTTAGGTCTTTAATCCACTTTGAGATTACTTTTGTGTGTGGAGCAAGGAATGATCTAATTTCATTTTTTTACACATGACTGTCCAGTTTTCCCAGCATTTCCCACCATTTCTTGAAAAGACTGTCTTCCCAATATTGTATAGTCTTGCCTCCTCTATCATAGATTAATTGATCATAAGTGCATGGGCTTATTTCTGGGTTCTCTATCCTGTTCTATTGATCTATATTTCTATTTTTGTGCCAGAAACATACTGATTTCATGACTGTAGCTTTGGAATATAGTCTGAAGTCAGGGAGCCTGATTGCTCCAGCTCTGTTTATTCTTTGCTTTGGCTATTCAGAATCTTTTGTGTTTCCATACAAATTTTGAGACTTTTGTTCTATTTCTGTGAAAAATGCCACTGGTAACTTGATAGGGATTGCATTGAATCTGTAGATTGCCTTGGGTAGTATAGTCATTTTGACGATATTGATTCTTCCAATCCACAAACATGGTATATCTTTCCATCTGTCTATGTCTTCTTTGATTTCTTTCATCAGCATCATATAGTTTTCAGAGTACAGGTATTTTGTCTCCTTAAGGTAGGTTTATTCTAGGGTATTTTATTCTTTTTGAAGCAATGGTAAATGGAATTGCTTCTTGAATTTCTCTTCCTGGTCTTTTGTTGTTAGTGTATAGAAATGCAACAGATTTCTGTGTATTAAGTTTGTAACCTGCAACTTTACCAAAGTCATTGATGAGTTCTAGTAGTTTCCTGGTAGTATCTTTAGTATCTTCTATGTAAAGTATCATGTTATCTGCAAATAGTGATAGTTTAACTTCTTCTTTTTCAATTTGGATTCCCTTTATTTCTTTTTCTTCTCTTATTACTGTAGCTAGGACTTCCAAAACTATGTTGAGTAAAAGTGGTGAAAGTGGACATCCTTGTCTTGCTCTGGATCTTAGAGGGAATGCTTCCAGCTTTTCACCATTGAGTATGATGCTAGATGTAGGTTTGTCATGTATGGCCTTTGTTATGTTGAGGTATGTAGACTCTATGCCCATTTTCTGGAGAGTTTTTTAATTATAAATGGGTGCTGGATTTTGTCAAAAGCTTTTTCTGCATCTATTGAGATGATCATATGGTTTTTATTCTTCAGTGTTCTGATGTACTGTATCACATTGATTGATTTGCAGATGTTGAAAAATCCTTGCATCCCTGGAATGAATCCCACTTGATCATGGTATATGATCTTTTTAATGTATTGTTGGATATGGATTGATAGTATTTTGTTGAGGATTTTTGCATCTATTCATCAGTGATATTGGCCTGTAATTTTCTTTTTTGTGGTATCTTTGGCTTTGGTATCTGGTTGATGGTGGCCTCATAAAATGAATTGGGAAGTTTCTTCCCTCTGTGACTTTTTGGAAAAAGTTTCAGAAGTATAGGTGTTAACTCTTCTCTAATGTTTGATAAAATTCACCTGTGAAGCCATCAGGTCCTGGATTTTTGTTTGCTGGGAGGTTTTCAATCAGTTTCAATTTCAGTGCTTGTGATCAGTCTGTTCATATTTTCTATTTCTTCCTGGTTCCATCTAGGGAGATTGTACCTTCTAAGAATTTGTCCATTTCTTCCAAGTTGTCCATTTTATTGGCATACACTTGTTCATAGTAGTCTCTTGTGATCCTTGGAATTTCTGTAGGGTCAGTTGTAAATTCTCCATTTTCCTTTCTAATTTTACTGACTTGAGTCCTTTCCCTTTTTTTCTTGATGAATCTGGCTAAAAGTTTATCAATTTTGTTTATCTTTACAAACAACCAGCTTTTAGTTTCATTGATCTTTGCAATTGTTTTATTTGTCTCTGTTTCATTTATTTCTTCTCTGATTTTTATGATTTCCTTCCTTCTATTAACTTTAGGTTTTGTTTGTTCTTCTTTCTTTACTTGTTTCAGGTATAAGGCTAGGTTGTTTGTTGAGATTTTTCATGTTTCTTGAGGTAAGATTGTATTGCTGTAAAGTTTCTTCTTAGAATGACTTTAGCTGCATCCCATAAGTTTTGGACTATTGTACGTTCATTTTCATTTGTCTCTAGATTTTTTTTTATTTCTTCTGTGATTCAATAGTTGTTTAGTAGCATATTGTTTAGCTGCCATGAGTGTGTTTCTTCGAGTTTTTTCTTGTAGTTTATTTCTAATCTCATCGCATTGTGATCAGAAAAGTTGATATGATTTCCATTTTCATAATTTACCAAGGCTCACCTTGTGGCCCAGTATGTGGTCAATCCTGGAGAATATTACTGGTGCACTTGAGAAGAATGTGTAGTCTGCTGCTTTCGCATGGAAGTGAAGTGAAGTGAAAGTTACTCATTTGTGTCCAACTCATTGTAATCCCATGGACTATAGCCTGCCTGGCTCCTCTGTCCATGGGGGTTCTCCAGGAAAGGATACTGGAGTGGGTTGCCATGCCTTCCTCCAGGGAATCTTCCCAACCCAGGGATCAAACCCAGGTCTCCACATTTCAGGCAGATTCTTTGCAACCTGAGCCATGAGGGTAGACCAAGAATACTGGAGTGGGTAGACTGTCCCTTCTCCAGGGGATCTTCCTGACCCAGGAATTGAACCAGGGTCTTCTGCTTTGAAGGTGGATTCCTTACCAACTGAGCTTCTGGGGAAGCCCAACTTTTGCATGGAATACTCTATAAATATCAGTTAAGTCCAACTCATCTAAACTGTCATTTAAGGTCTATGTTTCCCTATTGATTTTACGTATGGATGATCTGTTCATTGATGAAAGTGGGGTATTAAAGTGCCCTACTATTATTGTGTTACTGTCAGTTTCTACCTTTATGTGTGTTAATATTTGCCTTACATATTGAGGTGCTCCTATGTTGGGTGCATATATATTTATAATTGTTGTATCTTCTTGAATTAAATCCTTGATCGTTATGTAGTGTCCTTCTGTCTCTTATAACAGTATTTGTTTTAAAGTCTTTTTTGTCTGATAGGAGTGTTGCTACTCCAGCTTTCTTATAATTTCCATTTGTATGAAATACCTTCTCACATTCCCTTACTTTCAGTCTGAAAGTGTCCATAGGTCTGAAGTGGGTCTTTTGTAGACAACATATATATAGGTCTTGTTTTTGTATCCACCTAGCCAGTCTATGTCTTTTGGTTGGTGCATTTAATCTATTTACATTTAAGGTAATTATTGATGTGTATGATCCTCTTGTGCAGATCATAAGGACTTATTATGACTGTGTGGATCATAATAAACTGTGGAAAGCTCTTAAAGACATGGGAATACCAGACCATTTTATCTGTCTCCTGAGAAACGTGTACATGGGTCAAGAAGTAACAGTTAAAACCCTGTATGGAACAACTGATTGGTTTGAGATTGAGAAGGAGTATGACAGGGCTGTCTGCTGTCACCCTGTTTGTTTAAGCTGTACACCGAGCACATCATGAGAAATGTCAGGCTTGATGAGTTACAGGCTGGAATCAAGATAGGTGGGAGAAACATCAACAACCTCAGATATGCATATAATACCACTCTAATGGCAGGAAATGAAGAGGAACTGAGGAGCCTCTTGATGAGGGTGAAGGAGGAGAGTAAAAGAGCCGGCTTAAAACTAAATATTAAAAAAACTAAGATCATGGCATCTTGCCCCATTACTTCATGTCAAATAGAGGGGTAAAAGGTAGAAGTAGTGACAGATTTTGGAACTGGAGGATTCAACCTGCCTGACTTCAGGCTCTACTATAAAGCCACAATCATCAAGACAGTATGGTACTGGCACAAAGACAGAAATATAGATCAATGAAACAAAATAGAAAGCCCAGAGATAAATCCACACACATATGGACACCTTATCTTTGACAAAGGAGGCAAGAATATACAATGGATTAAAGACAATCTCTTTTAACAAGTGGTGCTGGGAAAACTGGTCAACCACTTGTAAAAGAATGAAACTAGAGCACTTTCTAACACCATATACAAAAATAAACTCAAAATGGGTTAAAGATCTAAATGTAAGACCAGAAACTATAAAACTCCTAGAGGAGAACATAGGCAAAACACTCTATGACGTACATCACAGCAGGATCCTCTATGACCCACCTCCCAGAATATTGGAAATAAAAGCAAAAATAAACAAATGGGACCTAATTAAACTTAAAAGCTTCTGCACAACAAAGGAAACTATAAGCAAGGTGAAAAGACAGCCTTCAGAATGGGAGAAAATAATAGCAAATTAAGCAACTGACAAACAACTAATCTCAAAAATATACAAGCAACTCCTACAGCTCAATTCCAGAAAAGTAAATGACCCAATCAAAAAATGGGCCAAAGAACTAAATAGACATTTCTCCAAAGAAGACATACAGATGGCTAACAAACACATGAAAAGATGCTCAACATCACTCATTATCAAAGAAATGCAAATCAAAACCACTATGAGGTACCATTTCATGCCAGTCAGAATGGCTGTGATCCAAAAGTCTACAAGCAATAAATGCTGGAGAGGGTGTGGAGAAAAGGGAACCCTCTTACACTGTTGGTGGGAATGCAAACTAGTACAGCCACTATGGAGAACAGTGTGGAGATTCCTTAAAAAACTGGAAATAGAACTGCCTTATGATCCAGCAATCCCACTGCTGGGCATACACACTGAGGAAACCAGAAGGGAAAGAGACACGTGTACCCCAGTGTTCATCGCAGCACTGTTTATAATAGCCAGGACATGGAAGCAACCTAGATGTCCATCAGCAGATGAATGGATAAGAAAGCAGTGGTACATATACACAATGGAGTATTACTCAGCCATTAAAAAGAATACATTTGAATCAGTTCTAATGAGGTGGATGAAACTGGAGCCTATTATACAGAGTGAAGTAAGCCAGAAAGAAAAACACCAATACAGTATACTAATGCATATATATGGAATTTAGAAAGATGGTAACAATAACCCTGTATACGAGACAGCAAAAGAGACACTGATGTATAAGAACAGTCTTTTGGACTCTTGGGAGAGGGAGAGGGTGGGATGATTTGGGAGAATGGCATTGAAATATGTATAATATCATATATGAAATGAGTTGCCAGTCTAGGTTCAATGCATGATACTGGATGCTTGGGATGTGCACTGGGAAGACCCAGAGGGATGGTATGGGGAGGGAGGAGGGTGGAGGGTTCAGGATGGGGAACATATGTATACCTGTGGCAGATTCATTTTGATATATGGCAAAACCAATACAATATTGTAAAGTTAAATAAAATTAAAAAAAAAAATGATCTGCCCTAGAGTCAAAAACTTTAAAAAAATAAATAAATAAATAAAATCACTGCAGATGGTGACTGCAGCCATGAAATCAGAAAATGTTTGCTTCTTGGCAGGAAAGCTATGACAAACCTAGACAGTGTGTTGAAAAGCAGAGACATTACTCTGCCAATGAAGGTCCATATAGTCAAGGCTATGGTCTTCCCAGTGGTCACATATGGTTGTGAGAGCTGGACTGTAAAGAAGGCAGATCACTGAAGAATTCATGCCTTCGAAGTACGGAGGTTCTGGAAAAGACTCCTGAGAGTCCCTTTAAACAGCAGAGAGATGAAAGCATTCAACCCTAAGGGAAATCAACCCTGAATACTCTGAAAGAACTGATGCTGAAGCTGAAACTCCAGCATTTTGGTCATTTGATGTGAACAGCTGACTCATTGGAAAAGCCCCTGATGCTGGGAAAGATTGATGGCAGAAGGAGAAGAGGGTGTCAGAGGAAGAGATGGCCAGATGGTATCACCAATGCAATGGACATGAACTTAGGCAAAGTTTGGGAGATGGTGAGGGCCAGAGAGTCAGGGCATGCTGCAGTCCATGGGGTCACAAAGAGTTGGACATGACTGGGCGACTGAACCTCATGATCCTCTCACTGTTTTATTAATTGTTTTGGGTTTATTTTTGTAGATCTTTTCCTTCTCTTATGTTTCCTGCCTAGAAAAGTTCATTTAGCGTATGTTGTAAGACTGGTTTAGTGGTGCTGAATTCTCTTAACTTTTGCTTGTCTGGAAAGCTTTTGATTTCACCATCAAACCTGAAGGACAGTCTTGCTGGGTAGAATATTCTTGGTTGTAGGTTCTTCCCTTCCATCACTTGGAATATATTATGCCATTCCCTTCTGTCCTGTAGAGTTGCTGTTGAGAAATTGGCTAATAACCTTATGAGACTTTCATTGTATGTTATTTGTCTTTTTTCCCTTGTTGCTTTTACTATTTTATCTCTATCTTTAATTTTTGTCAGTTTGATTACTATTTGTCTCAGAGTGTTCCTTCTTGGATTTATTCTGCCTGGGAGTCTCTGTGCTTCCTAGACTTGGTTGACTATTTCCGTTCCCATGTTCAGGAAGTTTTCAGCTATTATCTCTTCAAATATTTTCTCAAGTCCTTTCTCTCTCTCTTCTCCTTCTGGGACCCCTTTAATGCAAATATTGGTGTGTTGAATGTTTCCCCAGAGGTCTCTTAGGCTGTCCTCATCTCTTTTCATTCTTTTTTCTGTATTCTGTTTTGCAGCATTGATTTCCACCATTTTGTTTTCCTGGTCACTTATCCATTCTTCTGCCTCAGTTATTCTGCTATTGATTCCTTCTAATGTATCATTCATCTCTATTTGTTTGTTCTTTAGTTGTTCTCGGTCTTTGGAAAACGTATTTTGCATCTTCTCCCTTCTTTTTCTAAGATCCTGGATCATCTTCACTATAATTATTCTGAATTCTTTTTCTGGGAGATTGCCTATCTCCACTTCATTTAGTTGTTTTTCTGGGGATTTGTCTTGTTCCTTCATCTGGAACATACTCCTTTTTTTCATCTTGGTTAGCTTTCTGTAAGTGTGGTATTAGTTCTAGAGGCTGCTGGAATTGTAGTTATTTCTTCTGTCTGCTCTTTGGTGGATGAGAATAAGAGGCTTGTGCAAGCTTCCTGCTTGGAGGGACTGGCTGTGCAGAAAACTGAGTCTTGCTCTGGTGGGCAGGGCCTTGCTCAGTAAAACTTTAACACAATTGTCAGCTGATGGGTGGGTCTGTCTCCCTCCCTGTTAGTTGTTTGGAGTCTACAGGGTCTATGGTAGGGCTATTGGTGACCTACAAGAGGACTTATGCCAAGACGCATCTCCCAGAACTGCTGTACCAGTGCCCCTGTCCCTGTGTTGGGCCACTGTCAACCCACGCCTTTGTTGGAGACCCTCAAACACTCAAAGGTAGGTCTGGCTCAGTCTCCTGTGGAGTCAGTATTCTTTTCTCCTGGATCCTAGTGCAATCAATGTTTTATTTATGTTATGTTAAGAGTGAAGTCTTTGTTCTCCTCAGTCCTGTGGAGGTCCTGTAATCAAATCCTGCTAGTCTTCAAAGTCAGATTCCCTGGGGATTCCTAGTTCCTTGGACAGACCCCTGGGCTTGGGAGACTGAGGTGAGGCCTACAACCTTCACAACAGTGCAAGAACTTCCTTGGTATTATTGTTCTCCAGTTTGTGGGTCACCCACTCGGTGGGTACAGGATTTGATTTTATGGTGATTGTGCCCCTCCTACCATTTTGTTATGCTTGTCCTTTGTCCTTGGATGTGGGGTATCTTTTTTTGGTGGGTTCCAGTGGTTGATGAGAACTTCCCTGATGGCTCAGATGGTAAAGTGTCTGCCTACAATATGGGAGACCCAGGTTCAATCCCTGGGTCGGGAAGATTTCCTGGAGAAGGAAATGGCAACCCACTCCAGTATTCTTGCCTGGAAAATCTCATGAATGGAGGAACCTGGTAGGCTACAGTCCTCAGGGGCGCAAAGAGTCAGACACGACTTAGCAACTTCACTTCTTCAGTGGATGATGGTTGTTCAACAGGTAGTTGTGATTTGGGAGCTCTGGTAGAAGATGAACGCACATCCTTCTACTCTGCCATCTTGAACCAGTCTCCTGCATACGTGACGTTTTGTGTGTGCAGGATCATGTCTCTCACTTATGTCAAATACTGACTGAGTTGCTTCACAATGATGAACATAGCACTCATTCCTTACTCCAAATGTTGAGCAAATATGTATTGATTGATCCCAGCTAAGACACTGTTAATGGAATTTTGTGTGTCCGATGCACAGTGAGGCCAAACAAGCTGAAATGTCAGAGTTTGGAGCAAGGCCAGGCCAGGAGACAGGTGGCCCATGCCCTAAAACTGCCAAAGTCCCCAGAGGGTTTCCACAACACAATTTAAAAAGCCAGGTGAGGAAAAAGATGTCTCAGGGTCTGTGATCAGCTTGTGCACAATTCTCTTGATTGGCTGATGGTGAGGTAGCAGGTTGGTGTCACAGGGGTTAACATGATCAATTCTTAGGCTCCAGGAGGTCTGGGGCTATGTGCTGATGGTTTTCAAATAGTTAACATCTTCCATTTGTTAGAGTTGTTTTTGTTGTTCAGTCGTGAAGTCATGTCCTACTTTAGCTCAAGTCTCCTGGAGTTTGCTCAGATTTATGTTCATTGAGTCAGTGATGTTATCTAAGCATCTCATCCTCTGCCACTCCCTTTTCCTTTTGCTTTCAATCTTTCCCAGCAAGAGGGTCTTTTCCAATGAGTCAGCTCTTCCCATCAGGTAGCCAAAGAATTGGAACTTCAGCTTCAGCATCAATCCTTCCAAGGAATATTCAGCATTGATTTCCTTTAGGATTGACTGGTTTATTGGAAAGGGGGAGTTTTTTGTTTTTTTTTTTTTTTAATATCTGCAAAACAGCTCAGGAACTGTGCATCAAATACTATTATCTAGGTACTTCAGAGAGGAGCTAAAGCAGAGAATATGAGAGAAGGCTTGTCCTTGGAATGTCCCATGGTGTCCTGCCTGGTTATAATAACCCTCCTTTTCTTTGATACTCCTCAATCTTAAGGAGAACAAGTGTTGAATAAGAAAAGGAATAAAGGGTCAGATGAGAAGGTTAATCATAAACTTGACAGAGGTACCCACAGGGTCCTGCTCAGTTACAAGACCATGCTAGGCCCTGCATACATTAAGAGAAATGAGACACGATACTTGTCCTCAAGGAGCTGATAGCTAGTGAAACAAACAGGAGCATGACGAGCGATTCAATATGATTTGGCAATTATAGAGGTGACACTGGATGCTTTCCCAGGTGATTCGGGTAAAAGGTATAAATGAATTGTGTGTGTGCTCAACCACTCAGTTGTATCTGACTCTGTGTGACCCCCATGGACTGTAACCCACCAAGGCTCTTCTGTCCATGGAATTTTTCAGGCAAGAATGCTGGAGTGGATTGCCGTTTCCTACTCCATAAATAGGTTAAGAAAGAGATAAGACAAAACTAGAAAGACAGAAACCCATGAGGCCAGATGAGGGGATGGCACTTAAACTCTTAGTTAGGCCTTGGTGTGGACAGCTGGTCTTTTCTAGCCACCTTCCTTAGGGTGACTAATCAATAAGAAATGACTTGCTGTGATCTGAACCAGTAAAGGAATTACACATCCTTCGTATTACTTAGATCATTTTTATCTTTTGTTGTGACTTTGTATCACATGAGAATAAGCATTCAAGAAGATTTACACAGGTTAATTTTTAAAATATAGAAAAGGTTGTCTTTTATTCTGCTGCTGCTGCTGCTGCTGCTGCTAAGTCGCTTCAGTCGTGTCTGACTCTGGGCAACCCCATAGACAGCAGCCCACCAGGCTGCCCCGTCCCTGGGATTCTCCAGGCAAGAACACTGGAGTGGGTTGCCATTTCCTTCTCCAATGCATGAAAGTGGAAAGTGAAAGTGAAGTCGCTCAGTTGTGTCCGACTCCTAGCGACCCCATGGACTGCAGGCTTCCAGGCTCCTCCGTCCATGGGATTTTCCAGGCAAGAGTACTGGAGTGGGGTGCCATTGCCTTCTCTGGTCTTTTATTCTAGGTTGGATCAATCACAGCCATTCAGGGATATTAAGTGGACTTTATTATCTAGCTTGGCTTGAATACTGGTGCCATTATTTCCTACCACTCTTAGAGTTCTAAATGTTTATTGTTTTTGTCATCTCTTGCTTGCTTTTGTTTATCACTTTTCCTTATGTGAGCTTCCTTCCTCAGACTTCCTTCTATGGTTTAACTTTACTGTAATCAAAAGGACATATTTTTCCAATACACCTGCCCATTTTAACCTAATCCCTGTCCCTTTCTGAGTCTTGGCCTTGGACTGAGCCAAAAAATAGACTCTGATATCAGGGGCAGTGGCTGTTAAAAAAAATCTTTTCAAAAGAGCAAACAAAGAGAAGAGTGGCCAGGCCCTGAAATGTAAAGCTTCAGTTACAGCCACTGAACAAGGGCTTTTGCATTCTTTATTCAGCCTGTTCCTGGCTGAGAACTCACAGTAGTTGTCCTAAAGCTTTCCCTAGAGCATAAGTGATGAGAAATCTAGACCTGGAAGTATCACCTTTGGCACAGGAAAACAAAAGGCAACATTTTCCCCAAATGGTGAGTTTCCTTGGGATTTCAGGGTTGGAAAAGCCCTTGCTTGAACAGACTGATCCTATGTCTGCTATTACACTAATTCAATGTTTAGGCTTTGACTCAGACACAGTTCCCACCCCCTGCACTCATGTATGCTGTGGTTTTTCTTTTCTGTGTGTTGTGGTTGCTAGGCAATATAAAACAAAAATATATTTGAATTCCTCTGTGAGAGGAAAACTTTAATGCTGCTTTGATCTCCTCTAATTCAAGTGACAAATACACTTTTACAGGATTCAGTGTAATTGAGCAATTTGTTCTAGGGTTTACTGATAACTGAGCCAGTGAGACTATGATAAGGTGGGGGGTTTGGGGAGGATGTGTAACAGGTCCCTGTGAATAAGTCAAGGCTTGATAGAGATCAGGATGCTTAGCTGCCTGGAAGGCAAAAACGATGTAAGAAGATAGATATGTCAGCTGTGAAAGGAAACTGATCAGTGTGTAGAAACCAAGGAAATAAGACAAGTAGAGGGAAAAGATGTGTGCTGAGGAGATGAAAAGGGAGGTGAAAACAGCCAAAAGAGGAATTGATGCCCTTGGCAAGAGGTAATGATAAGGGAAACTATTTTGAGAAATTGGAGATTTTTCTGACAATAAAATGGCAATTGTAATTCCTGTTTTCTGGCTTGCGGGGACCTGTTTGCTTTCAACATTTATCTAACCGCTCTCTCCTCAATCACATTTGAATACACATTGTCACCTTTTTAATTGGCAAAAGTCCCTTTGAGCTTGTATTGGTTGCCTTGTTTATTAATGAGGTTCATAGTACCCAGAGACAGAGAGCTAGGTCAGGCTGCCACTGGCTTTCCAGTGAGGCGTGAGCTCCCATCCCAGTTCTTCTGCCCCAGCCTGCTGGTCTCTGTAAATGAAGGCAATGATACCTGTG
The DNA here is from genome assembly GCF_032452875.1 of Bos javanicus. Lineage (NCBI taxonomy): Eukaryota > Metazoa > Chordata > Mammalia > Artiodactyla > Bovidae > Bos > Bos javanicus. The sequence goes on along the minus strand of NC_083882.1, from coordinate 18,262,464 downwards.
CAGCTTTCTGAGGATGACTGCTGAATCCTGGGAGATGGTGGGTGTTCAGTACACAGTATGTTGCCTTATTGCTTCTTATTGCTGTTATTTCACCTAAAGACAGGGAGCTTGACCTGATTATGCTTTAAGCCCCTTTTCAGTTCTTATGTGATTTCTCAATGATTCAATTAAATGTGAGAATGATGAGTTGTTTGACTATATATTTCAGACCAGAAGATATCTTCCAAATAATCTTATCTTTGTCCTTTAAAAAAAATTTTGTGTACAAACCATCCCAAAGCTTAAAGACTTAAAATAACTTCTATTCATTTATTATTATAAGGGACAGCCCTTTGTTCTGGGCTCAGCTAGGTGCTTCTCCTGGTCTGGGCTGGGATTACTCATTTGGCTTCATTCATCTGGCAGCTAGATGGTGTTGTTTACTAAAAAATATAGTCACACCCTGAAAGTAGAGAGTTATTTTATTTGGGGGGAATGTTAAAGACTCTGAGCCCCGGAGGAAGCATCTCAGTAACCCTGAGGATACTGTTCCGAGAAGTCAGGTGAGGGAGCAGGCTTAGTTTGAAACAAAGGAGGCAGGCAGTCTGAACATCAAAGACTATTGTTAAGTAAGAAAAACCAGGAATTTAGCAACCTATCTTCTTTGTATGAGAAAATGCAAGCCTCTGAGGTCACTGAATTCATTCCTTTTGTATGTACTTCAGCTATCTGGGGCCAAATCCTGTTTCTGATTGTTTGCATCCTTAATTCCTTGTTCACTGCTAGGAGTGGCAAATGTGGTGAATGACTGCTTCTTGCATTCCACCAATTCCTCAGCAATCACCATGGGGGGTGATGGCATCTGCTGGATCTCAGGCATTGTGTTCCCTTTTGGGAGCCCTCACTCACATTTGGAGGGCCAGAATCACTGATGGCTGTGACATTTCTTGCCCACCAATATAGCAGGAAATATTTCATTTCACAGTGTCCAGATGGTCTAAGAAAGTTTTGCTCACATCTCTGGCAATTGGTGAGCACTCTGCTGGGTCCTTCTCTACACATGAATGCATCCTCCAGGAGAGGTTAGCCTGGGCCTTCTTCAGACCAGAGAATCAAGATTCCTAGAGGGAGAAGGCAGAAGCTTCAAGGCTTCTTGAGGCCTAGACTCAAAAGTCTCAAATTTCGTTTTACCACATTCAGTTGGTCTAAGCAAGCATAAGGCCAGCCCAGATTCAAGAAGGCAGAGGAGGAACAAAATCACTCCACAAAGGAGTATGCCTTCAGCCGTGAAAGGAACTGTGCAGGCCTGCTTGGTAAAAACCTACAGTGTCGTTGAATCTTCTTTCACAGGCGAGAAAAACAAAGCCAAGAGAGTTGAATATTTGGCCAAGATCACCCATTAGGCTAGAACCTAACCCTCATTCTGTGCTCTTTCTACCATCTGAGGGCAGCTCAAGAATAGGCCAGGGTTTGGTTCTCAGGGAGCAGACAAGTGGGGCCAAAGACTGCAAGATGAAGAATACATTCTCGATGGTTAGTACATAGTCATGAAAATAGAGATGAGGACAGAGATCTGCTCAGAAAAACATGGGCAAAGAACAGTAAGTGGCAACGGTCAGCAGGGGCACAGTGGGGGAGTACAAAGAGGAGGACAGGGGAGATGGGTTTATTACTCAAAGATGAAAAAGGGAAAGAAATTTAATGTAGAAGGAGGAACCTCAGAGGACAGCCTCATTGCAGGCTCTAGAATGGAATTGAAGGCAGCACATGGCAGACTGATTCCTATGAATGAAGGAAGAGCATTTGGACTTGGAACAGAAGGCTGGGACTGCAAGAAAAGACCTGATTTTGTTTAGTCAAGTTAATCAGCCTGGGGGTAGACAAATTTCATGTGTAGACAGCAGTCCCTTGTGATATGCTGAGTCAAGCTGGGCTAATGAAGCAAAAAAGCTGTATACTGGTGATTTGTCTATATGCACGTCCTTTGTAACATTGAGGTTATTTTCTTGGGCATAAGGTGAACTGTGTGCTTGAAATGACTGGCTGAATATATAACAAACCAAAATAGATGAGGAAGAGCCCTGTGCAGGCTGGCCATGAAATTGGTTGAATTCTACTTGCAAGCAAATATTATCTCTTAGACTGAGGCCAGTTAAAACTTAAAACAATGTCTTTTTAAGTTTCACGCATCAAGGTACCCCTGCTTTATGTTCAGATTTTTTTTTTTTTTTTGCTAGTGTTGAGCTAATTTGATATTTTATTTTTTAAGTAAATGAGTTTATAACTGGTGTGCTCTTTTTAATGTAAGAAGTTCAGTCAACCTCTGTAAGTATACAGACTGTATTTATTTTATAGACTATAGGGCTTGTGGGTATATAACATTAAGGAGTTAAATTACTGATACCTTGGAGAAGGAAATGGCAACCCACTCCAGTGTCCTTGCCTGGAGAATCCCAGGGATGGGGGAGCCTGGTGGGCTGCCGTCCGTGGGGTCGCACAGAGTTGGACATGACTGAAGAGACTTAGCAGCAGCAGCAGCAGCAAATTATTTAGACTTTTATGTCATTCATAGTTTCCCTTACTGGTTTATCTTTACTTCAAGGGCCAGAGCTATTTATGTTTACTTATTTAGTAATATGTAAACATAATGCCATTGTTGTTGTTCAGTCGCCCAGTAATGTCCAACTTTTTGCAACCCCATGGACTACAGCACACCAGGCCTCCCTGTCCCTCACCATCTCCTGGAGTTTGCCCAAGTTCATGTCCATTATATCAGTGATGCCATCCAGCCATCTCATCTTCTGACACCCTCTTCTGCTTTCAATCTTTCCCAGCATCAGGGACTTTTCCAATAAGTCGGCTGTTCACATCATCAGGTGACAAAATACTGGCGCTTCATCTTGAGCATCAGTACTTCCAATGAGTGTTCAGGGTTGATTTCCTTTAAGATTGACAGGTTTGATCTCACTGTCCAAGGGACTCTGAGGAGTCTTCTCCAGTGCCACAGTTCAAAGGCATCAATTCTTTGGCACTCTGCCTTCTTTATGGTCCAGCTCTCACAACTGTATGTGACCAGTGGGAAGACCATAGCCTTGACTATATGGACCTTTGTCAGCAGAGTGCTTTTCAACACACTGTCTAGGTCATAGCTTTGTCTTGTCATAGCTTTCCTGCCAAGAAGCAATCATCTTCTGATTTCATGGTTGTAGTCACCATCTGCAATGATTTAAAGCCCAAGAAAATGAAATCTGTCACTGCTTCCACCTTTTGAAGTAATGGCCAGATGTCATGATCTTAGTTTTTTTAATATTTAGTTAAAGCTGGCTTTTTCACTCTCCTCCTTCACCCTCATCAAGAGGTTCTTTAGTTCCTTTTCACTTTCTGTCATTAGAGTGGTATCATCTGCATATCTGAGGTTGTTTGTGTTTCTCCCATCTGTCTTGATTCCAGATTGTAACTCATCCAGTCCAGTATTTCTCATAATGTGCTCAGCATGTAAGTTAAAGAAACGGGGTGACAACAGACAACCCTGTCATACTCCTTTCTCAATCCTGATCCAATCAGTTGTTCCATACAGGGTTCTGTTACTTCTTGACTCCCATACAGGTTTCTCAGGAGACAGGTAAAATGGTCTGGAAGTTCTTGGTTCGAGTAATGCTGAAGTCTAGTATGCAAGATTTTAAGCATGACCTTACTAGCATGGGAGATGAGTGCAATTGTCCAATATTTTGAACATTCTTTAATATTGCCCTTCTTGGGAACTGGATTGAGGATTGACCTTTTCTAGACCTGTGGTCAGTACTGGGTTTTCCAGGTTTTCTGACATATTGAGTGCAACACTTTGATAGCATCATTTTTAAGGATTTGAATAGCTTTAATGGAATCCCATCACATCCACTAGCTTTATTGACAGTAGTGCTTCCTAAGTCCCACCTGAATTCACACTCCAGAATGTCTGGCTCTGGGTGATGACCACACCATTGTGGTTATCCAGGTCATTAATATCATTTTTGTACAGGTCTTCTGTGTATTCTTTCCATATCTTCTTGATTTTTTCTGCTTCTACTAAGTCTCCACCGTTTCTGTCCTTTTATTGTGCCCATCTTTGGGCAAAATGTTCCTTCAGTATTTCCAATTTTCCTGAAGAGATCCCTGGTCTATCCCCTTCTGTTGTTTTCCTCTATTTTTAAGCATTGTTCATTGAAGAAGGCCTTCTTGTCTCTCTTCACTATTCTTTGGAACTCTGCATTTAGTTGCGTGTAGTTGGTTTTTAGGAAAGGCAGAGGAACAAGAGATCAAATTGCCAACATCCGCTGGATCATCGAAAAAGCAAGAAAGTTCCAGAAAAACATCTATTTCTGCTTTATTGACTATGCCAAAGCCTTTGACTGTGTGGATCACAATAAACTGTGGGAAATTCTGAAAGAGATGGGAATACCAGACCACCTGACCTGCCTCCTGAGAAATCTGTATGCAGGTCAGGAAGCAACAGTTCGAACTGGACATGGAACAACAGACTGGTTCCAAATAGGAAAAGGAGTACGTCAAGGCTGTATATTGTCACCCTGCTTATTTAACTTATATGCAGAGTACATCATGAGAAATGCTGGGCTGGAAGAAGCATAAGCTGGAATCAAGATTGTCAGGAGAAAGATCAATAACCTCAGATATGCAGATGACACCACCCTAATGGCAGAAAGTGAAGAGGAACTAAAGGGCCTTTTTATGAAAGTGAAAGAGGAGAGTGAAAAAGTTGGTTTAAAGCTCAACATTCAGAAAATGAAGATCATGGCATCTGGTCCCATAACTTCATGGCAAATAGATGTGGAAACAGTGGCTGACTTTATTTTTCTGGGCTCCAAAATCACTGCAGATGGTGACTGCAGCTATGAAATTAAAAGATGCTTGCTCCTTGGAAGGAAAGTTATGACCAACCTAGACGGCATATTAAAAAGCAGAGACATTACTTTACCAACAAAGGTCTATCTAGTCAAGACTATGGTTTTTCCAGTGGTCCTGTATGGATGTGAGAGTTGGACTATAAAGAAAGCTGAGTGCCGAAGAATTAATACTTTTGAACTGTGGTGTTGGAGAAGACTCTTGAGAGTTCCTTGGACTACACAGAGATCCAACCAATCCACCCTAAAGGAGATCAGTTCTGAATGTTCATTGGAAGGACTGATGCTGAAGCTGAAACTCCAATACTTTGGCCACCTGATGCAAATAGCTGACTCATTGGAAAAGACCATGATTCTGGGAAAGATTTAGGGCAGGAGGGGAAGGGGACGACAGAGGATGAGATGGCCGGATGGCAAAACCGACTCAATGGACATTAGTTTGGGTAGACTCTGGGAGTTGGTGATGGACAGGGAGGCCTTGTGTGCTGCAGTTCATGGGGTCACAAAGAGTCGGACACGACTGAGCGACTGAACTGAACTGAACTGAACCTTTTCTTTTCTCCCTTGCTTTTCACTTCTCGTCTTTCTTCAATTATTTGTCAAGCCTCCTCAGATAACCACTTTGCCTTCTTGCTTTTCTTTTTCTTTAGGATGGTTTTGTTCACTGCCTCCTGTACAATATTACGACCTCTGTCCATAGTTCTTCAGGCACACTGTTTTCTAGATCTAATCCCTTGACTCTGTTCATCACCTCCACTGCATATTCATAAGGGATTTGATTTAAGTCATACCTGGCTGGTCTAGTGGTTTCCCCCGCTTTCTTTAGTTTAAGCCTGAATTTGGCCATGAGAAGATGATGATCTGAACCATAGTCAGCTCCAGGTCTTGTTTTTGCTGTCTAGATACAGCTTCTCCAAGTACAAAGAATGCAATCGATTTGATTTTGGTATTGACCATTTGGTGATGTCCATGTGTAAAGTCATCTCTTGTGTTGTTGAAAAAGGGTCTTTGTTATGACCAGTGCATTCTCTTGGCAGAATTCAGTTAATTAAGAATTAATTAATTCAGAATAAAATTACTGTCTTACCGTTGAATTTTCTCACTCTTGGTTGTACCTCAGATCAGATCAGATCAGTCGCTCAGTCATGTCCGACTCTTTGCGACCCCATGAATCGCAGCATGCCAGGCCTCCCTGTCCATCATCAACACCTGGAGTTCACTCAGACTCATGTCCATCGAGTCAGTGATGCCATCCAGCCATCTCATCCTCTGTCGTCCCCTTCTCCTCTTGCCCCCAATCCCTCCCAGCATCAGAGTCTTTTCCAATCAGTCAACTCTTCGCATGAGGTGGCCAAAGTACTGGAGTTTCAGCTTTAGCATCATTCCTTCCAAAGAAATCCTAGGGCTGATCTCCTTTAGAATGGACTGGTTGGATCTCCTCGCAGTCCAAGGGACTCTCAAGAGTTTTCTCCAAAACCACAGTTCAAACCACACTTCGGCACTCAGCCTTCTTCACAGTCCAACTCTCACATCCATACATGACCACAGGAAAAATCATAGCCATATTCACCCATTTTCCTAACAACCTTGGAATACTTCTGATTTAAAAGCCACTGGATTTCTTCAAAATCTTGCCTTTTCATTTATCTACATGTAACCACTATCCACATTTCATTTCTTATTCTTTTAGAGACAAATATTAGCATAAACTTACAGATTAAATATGTTTTAACCTACTCTAAGCCTTGAGAGAGAATGAGGTTTATATGGCTCAATATTCAAAATTTAATCAGAATTTTAAAAACCTGGGGGAAATAGTTTCTCACATTACAGTGAAAAACTCTGAGACATTGATTTAGAAATTGATGAAATGTACAATTGCCAAACACAAAATATAATTAGTAAACAGACATATGGGAAAGTGTTCAAACTTCTTATCAAAGAAATGTAGCTTTTTTTATAGCATATTTTTTAAGATGAGAAAAAAATTCTTAAAAGAAAAAATAGCTGCCCACATTATAAACTTGGTACCTTGAAAGTATAAAATTCAGGAAGTAAAAATAATCAAAATAATAATATCTAGTCTTCCAAGGATGACCACTAGTAGTCTTACACGTTGCTGGCGTAAGTAATATTGCTGCAGCCATTTTGAAAAAAATAAAAATAAAGAGTCATAAAAACACTTTGACTTTTTGATCCGATAATTCTACTCCAGCACCTGTCAGGGCACTGTGAAAATAGAAAATGTGCAGTGATGTTCATTAAGCAATATTATAAGGAAAATAACAATGTTCTATACCAGAAGAACAGAAAATAAATTATGGAAATCATAGTAGTTTGAATATTATGTAAATATTTAATGATTGCTCCAAAAATAAGTAATGTTGAAGGTGTTTTATATATAATTTTTGAAGATTATATATGTATTATCTGAAGACTGACTTCTTCTATGCACCTACGGAAATTAGAAATTGAGGAATCTTTCTTGACATGTCCGTGTCCCTAACCTTCCAAGGTCACTTAATCATTTGGTTGACAGTTTTACCCACTTAGTAGCTCTGAGTACTTTCTACTTTGATTCCACTTTACCACCACTGTCCTTGTCCAAGTAAACAGGGTCTCTCTCTCCTCACCCCTGTAAGTACCCTGACCACTCTCTTCTGTTCCCCAATGGAATCTTTTCTCCACCTGCTGCTAGAATGATATTTAAAAAAAAATTTTTTTTTATTGAGGTGTAACTGACATTATTTGTTAATGTAAAAAGCCTTTAAAATTATTTTACAGCATTAATTTCAGGTGTACAGAATAATCAATATTTGTATAAATTGTGAAATGATCATCACAATAAATCTAGTTAACAACCATCACTACACATAGTTATAAGCTTTTTTTTTCTTTTGATGAAGACTTTTAAGATCTCTATTCTTAGCAACTTCAAAATATTTAGTACAGTATTAATAACTATTATCACCATACTGTACATTACATCCCCATGACATAATTATTTTATAACTGGAATTTTGTACCTTTTGACCTCCTTCACACATTTGTCCCACCCTGGCATCCTCCCCTCAACCTCTGACAATCACCAATCTGTTCTCTGTATCTATCAACTTGGTTTTGTTGTTTAAATTTCACATACAAGTGAGGTCATATAGTATTTGTCTTTCTCTGACTTATTTCACTGAGCATAATGCCCTCAAGGTCCATCCATGTCATAGTCAATGGCGAGATTTCATCAAGATTTCCTTCTTTTTATGGCTGTGTGTATAAAGTCACATTTTCTTTATCCATTCATTCATCAATGGACACTTAGGTTGTTCCCTATCTTAATTATTGAAAATAATGCTGCAGTGAATACAGGAATGCACATATCTTTTCAAATTAGTGTCCTCACTTTCTTCAGATAAATACCCAGAAGTGGAATTGCTGGATGACATAGTAGTTCTATTTTTAATTTTTTGAGGAACCTCTATATTGTCTCCGTTGGCTGCACCAACTGTGTTCCCACACATAGTGCATTGAGGGTTCCCTTTTCTCCACATCTTCACCAACATGTCATTTCTTATTTTGATAATAGCCATTCGGACAGGTAAGAAGTGGTTTTATTTGCATTTCCCTGATAATTTGTGGCATTGAATATCTCTTCATGTGCCTGTTGGCCATCTGTATGTCTTTTTTGGAAAAATGTCTGTTCAGATCCTCTACCCAAATCACATACTTTGCTTTTTTTTTGCTATTGGGTTTTATGCGTGATTTGTATATTTTGATAATTAACCCCTATCATGTAATATGATTTGCAAATCTCCCACCCACCCCATCCCCCATCCAGTAGGTTGCCTCTTCATTTTGTTGGATTTCTTTTTAGTCTAGGGTGGTCTTTTTTTTTTATTTTGGCTGTGCTGAGTCTTCACTGTGGTGTGTGGACTCTTCATTGTGCCACATGAACTTTATCTAGTTGCAGTGCACAGACTTCTCTTGTTGCAGAACACAGCCTAGAGCACATAGGCTCAGTAGTGGTGGCATGAGAGCCCTCTAGCTGCTGCTCACAGGCTTAGTTGCTCTGTGGCATGTGAGATCTTAGTCCCCCAGCCAGGATTGTACCTGTGTCCCCTACACTGGAGGGCAGACTCCCAACCACCGGACCACCAGGTAAATCTTTTTAAAGTACAAATCTGGGGACTTCCCTGGTGGCTCAGTGATAAAGAATCTGCCTGCCAATGCAGAAGACACGGGTTCGACCCCTGACCCGGGAAGATCCCATGTGCCACAGAGCAAGTAAGCCCATGCGCTGCAACTGCTGAGCCCATATAGCCCCCACTCTCCACTACTAGAGAAAAAAGCCTGTCCAGCAACAATGACCCAGCACAGCCAAAAGTCAATCAATCAATAAAATAAAACTAAAGTACAAATCTGATGTGTCATGCTCCTTCCCTGTCATTGATGCTTTATCACTGCTCCAGGACTAATGGTCAAACTGCTTAACCCAACCCTCAAGTTTGCATGATATAGCAGCTACCTTTCTGCTCTCCCCTTTAGTTAGTCTCATTTTCCATCTCCACATTCCGGCCGGGCCAGCCTTGTTTCAGTTCCTTGCTTCTTTTCTTGGGGGCATTTACTCTACAGCTACTACTGTTTTGCCTGGAAAGCTCTCTCCCAGAACTGTCCACCCACCATCTTTTTGCTTCATCCTTCAGGCTATATGTCATCTTCTTAAGGAAATCTTTACTTCCACCTCACATAACCAGATCCCCTTATTATATGCTCTCATAACACCTGCTTAATTTTTTATTGTTTGCCTCCACTCCTACCCCAGCAGATTGTAAATTCCATGATGGCAAGGACTTGACTTATTCATTGATCTTTGCCCAGAGTTCAGATTTGTTTTGAATGAAGAAATCATATTTACCACTATTTGTTATCTTATGTTTGTATCATTATTTGACTCATATCTGCCTCTCCCATTAGACACTAAGCTCTCTAGGATAGTAGCTATATCTGCTCTGCTCACCATTGTATCTCTGTATCTTCTCTCTAGGAGGCTTTCCACAAGTGTATATTTAATACACTTTATTACAACCATATGAGAAATGCAGAGAAAAAAATATCACATCAAAAGGGAAATACTGATTGCATTAGGATTGTGAAAATACGATGATTGATTTTTCTCTATCTACAAGAAAAATTATAATGGAAAATGATCATATAAATTAAAATTCACAATTAAACAAAAAGAAAAATATATTGTACTTCCTGAATAAACATACTTTTATAGAAGTTAAAAGTGGAGTTGATACCTGTAATTATTCTATTCTAAGAAATCAGGTGTTTATTTTTCTTTCTCTAGTGTGTCCAAATAGGTGCATTATTTTTCACATAGCTATAACTATAGATAAAATGTTATACTTTTTTTTCTGCTTCATGCTATGTCACATGCATTTTCACAGGACACTACATTGCCCGAGTAATTTTTAGCAACTGCATAATGTTCAGTTAAATTAATGTACCTTGGAGAAGGGCTATTTCTTTAAGATCCATTTCCTGGAGTAAGACTCACACAGAGTATTCACATAGAGGTACAGATTTCTGACTTCAGTGGCCAGATGTTAAAAAGAAACAGGCAGTGATGGATTTGAGTGCCAGTGTGGAATGAATGCTTGAGATGAAATTAAATGAAGTGTGACTATTTTAAAGAGAGTTAGTGTTATATGGAGGCTTTAGAAAAAATAACAGTTATATTTATTGAGCTCATTTCAGTTCAGTCACTAAGACATGTCCAATTCTTTGTGACCCCATGGACAGCAGGACGCCAGGCTTCCCTGTCCTCCACCATCTCCTGGAGTTTGCTCAGATTCATGTCCACTGAGTCAGCAATGCAATCCAAAGTATTGGATCTTCAGCTTCAGTTCAGTTCAGTTCAGTTGCTTAGTCATGTCCTACTCTTTGCCACCCCATGAATTGCAGCACGCCATGCCTCCCTGTCCATCACCAACTCCCAGAGTTCACTCAAACTCATGTCCATCAAGTTGGTGATGCCATCCAGCCATCTCATCCTCTGTCGTCCCCTTCTCCTCCTGCCCTCAATCCCTCCCAGGATCAGAGTCTTTTCCAATGAGTCAACTCTTCGCATAAGGTGGCTAAAGTATTGGAGTTTCAGCTTTAGCATCATTCCTTCCAAAGAACACCCAGGACTGACCTCCTTTAGAATGGACTGGTTGGATCTCCTTGCAGTCCAAGGGACTCTCAAGAGTCTTCTCCAACACCACAGTTCAAAAGCATCAATTCATCAGCACTCAGCTTTCTTCACAGTCCAACTCTCACATCCATACATGACCACTGGAAAAACCATAGCCTTGACTAGACGAACCTTTGTTGGCAAAGTAATGTCTCTGCTTTTTAATATGCTATCTAGGTTGGTCATAACTTTCCTTCCAAGGAGTAAGCGTCTTTTAATTTCATGGCTGCAATCACCATCTCCAGTGATTTTGGAGCCCGAAAAAATAAAGTCTGTTTATTTTTCCCCATCTATTTCCACTGTTTCCCCATCTATTTGCCATGAAGTGATGGGACCAGATGCCATGATCTTCATTTTCTGAATGTTGATCTTTAAGCCAACTTTTTCATTCTCCTCTTTCACTTTCATCAAGAGGCTTTTTAGTTCCTCTTCACTTTCTGCCTAAAGGGTTGTGTCATCTGCATATCTGAGGTTATTGATATTTATCCCGGCAAACTTGATTCCAGCTTGTGCTTCTTCCAGCCCAGCATTTCTCATGATGTACTCTGCATAGAAGTTAAATAAGCAGGGTGACAATATACAGCCTTGACGTACTCCTTTTCCTATTTGGAACCAGTCTGTTGTTCCATGTCCAGTTCGAACTGTTGCTTCCTGACCTGCATACAGATTTCTCAAGAGGCAGATCAGGTCGTCTAGTATTCCCATCTCTTTCAGAATTTTCCACAGTTGATTGTGATCCACACAGTCAAAGGCTTTGGCATAGTCAATAAAGCAGAAATAGATGTTTTTCTGGAACTCTCTTGCTTTTTCGATGATCCAGCAGATGTTGGCAATTTGATCTCTGGTTCCTCTGCTTTTTCTAAAACCAGCTTGAACATCTGGAAGTTCACGGTTCACGTATTGCTGAAGCCTGGCTTGGAGAATTTTGAGCATTACTTTTACTAGCATGTGAGATGAGTGCAATTGTACGGTAGTTTAAGCATTCTTTGGCATTGCCCTTTGGGATTGAAATGAAAACTGACCTTTTCCAGTCCTGTGGCCACTGCTGAGTTTTCCAAATTTGTTGGCATACTGAGTGCAGCACTTTCACAGCATCATCTTTCAGGATTTGAAATAGCTCAATTGGAATGCCATCACCTCCACTAGCTTTGTTCGTAGTGATGCTTTCTAAGGCCCACTTGACTTCACATTCCAGGATGTCTGGCTCTAGGTGAGTGATCACACCATTGTGATTATCTGGGTCGTGAAGATCTTTTTTATACTGTTCTTCTGTGTATTCTTGCCACGTCTTCTTAATATCTTCTGCTTCTGTTAGGTCAATACCATTTCTGTCCTTTATCGAGCCCATCTTTGCATGAAATGTTTCCTTGGTATCTCTAATTTTCTTGAAGAGTTCTCTAGTCTTCCCCATTCTGTTGTTTTCCTCTATTTATTTGCATTGATCGCTGAGGAAGTCTTTTTTATCTCTCCTCGGTATTCTTTGGAACTCTGCATTCAGATGCTTATATCAGCTTCAGCATCGGTCATTCCAATGAATATTCAGGACTGATTTCCTTTAGGATTAACTGGTTTGATCTCTTTGCAGTCCAAGGGACTCTCAAGAGTTTCCTCCAGCACCATATTTCAAAAGCATCAATTCTTCAGTGCTCAACCTCGTTTATAGTCCAACTCTCACATCCATACATGAGTACTGGAAAAAACTATAGCTTTGACTATACAGACCTTTGTTGAAAAAGTTATGTCTCCGCTTTTTAATATGCTATCTAGGTTTGTCATAGCTTTCCTTCCAAGAAGCAACGTCTTTTAATTTCATGGCTGCAGTTACCATCTTCAGTGATTTGGGGGCCCAAGAAAATAAAGACTAGAAAGTTCCGAAGTCAAGTAGCTTAACTGTCCTCTGAAATGAGAAGGATGTGTTGAGAAGTGGGCAGGGGTGCTGCTGAATGTTGTGGTCTGATCACTTGGGAGGGCTTTGAGACACTAAAGGTCATGTGTAAACATGGAATAATAAATTCCCTGGAAGTCCAGTGGTTAGGGCTCAGCACTTTCACTTCCCTGGATCCAGGGTTCAGTCCCTGGTTGGGAAGCTAAGATCCTGCAAGTGGTGTGGCATGGCCAAAAAAAGAGAAAAAAAGTGAGACAGTAATAAATAAGGTATGGATAAGTTGACAGCAGTCAGTACTGGTTAGAAGCAGGTACTTGTAGTATCGTAGTCTGTAAGAATGACAGGAGTGACTACGTGTTAGAGGGGTAGTAATGGCAAAATAGAAGGGACTAATGCAAAGTATGTGGACGGGATGTGATGATTGCTGCTTAATGCTTTTCAAAATGCAAGTCTGGGCAGGATGGCCTCTGACTTCCCTCTTGATTATTTTATAAGATGACAGTATCATAGCCCTAAGCAGGAACCTGACTTGCAACCATTACAGTTCATTGCCTTTAACCCCAAGTTAGCCATTCTGCAGCTGTCTTGCACACCGCTTTCTTAGGAGTACAGAGTCTCTAACATTTGTGCTTCACAGAGGACCCTGGATAAAGAGCAACTGTGGAGTCATAAGAAATTCTTTCCAAAGCAGCAGAATTTCCCAAGCTTGGAGCCCAACAAGAAGCCTGGCTTTTTCTTCAGAAGTTTGTCAACCTGACCCTTTGATGAAATTTGTCATTAGGTTCTTCTGACTCCCCTTCCTGCTTTATTTACCTCTGTCCAGGGCAGTCTCCCTCTGGATTAAACATCTCTCATTTCCAAACAGTTCTAGGGTCTTCCTCAAATGGAAAAAATGATCTGCTTTAAAAAAAAAAAAAAAGTCAAAACTGATGATTTAACTAAGAACTTAGAGCAGCATTTTCATTTGAAAGAAGACTAAGTAGATAAGGACAGGAGAGAAGGAAAAAGAAACAATAGCAGAATTTCAGTTCTGACATTCTGGAAGTATGGGTCAGACACATTTGTGCTTTGGATAACTTTTCCTATTAAGTTCAAATCACACTTTCCCTTACTACTGAGCATTAGCCACGCCCTCATCACAGGCTTTTGTGATTTTGTGTTTAAAGAATTGCATTATCTAAGACCATTACATTTAGCAATTTCTTTTCTCCATGTAAGCTTTTCTTCTTGACCACTGGATGGGCAAATAAGGACCCAAATGGCAACCCACTCTCGTAATCTTGCCTGAAAAATTCCAAGGATAGCGGAGCCTGGTGGGCTCTAGTCCATGGGACTGCAAAGAGTTGAACATGACTAAGCAACCAAGAACTGCTGCTGACATCTGTTATAGGACCTGTTGCGTAAACATTGCTCAATAAACATCTGATTGTTAACAAATAAATGAATGAGTAAACAGAACTAGAGTGTTCTAGTTTCTCCATGTCATTAAAATTATCTATCAATCAGTTGCATTATCAGGTCAGGTTTGCACAATGCTCAGCCCACAATGTCCTCAGCAACTTGATTATTTCAACTACTAGGAAAAACTTTAAGACTGTCATCGTGTTTAGATGATTACAGTCAAAATACATACATACATGGTAGGGTAGTGAAAAGGAAACTTGAACTAGAGCCAATTTTCCCCTGGACTTACAGGTTATGCAACTCCTCCACCAGGTAAAGTTTAACCCATCACATGAGTTTGCACTTCATGTGAAGAAATTTAAAGCCTGTGTATTTTTGTTTTATTTCAGCAAACTCCAGAAGACAAAGAGGGATATCAGATGGCTTCAAGGAGTGACTGGTGAATGGTTTGAAGAAATTCAAAGGAAAAAGTTTTGTAATGAAACAGATGTTAGCCAAATGTTAAAACAACCGCTTACACATAGGCTGAGAAAGGGGATGGCAGAAAATGGTGAGACTTTATGGCTCTTCATTGTAGATAAAGGTTCAGTGGATCTCCAATTTAACCAATCTGTGTTTAGGACTATTTTTAAATCATAAGGGACAAAAGTACACAATAAAAAGAGTGAACTGAAAAGGTACTGTGATGTCTTGGTGGGGGCGGATGTTTTTATAGTCATGCAAGACAGCACTGTGGTTAACACAGGCATCAATATCAAAAAGGGCTGGATTCAAATATCCTCTCTCTCTCCTCTCGATTCTATCAGAATTCATGTGACTCTCTGTAAGCCTCAATTTTCACATCTTTAAATGGGTATGATCATCATATGGTGGTTATTGAGAATTAAATAAAATAATATGTATAAAGTACTGAGTCCTAACATGGTAGCATTTAAATAAATGGAATGATGGTGCAGAAGGAGGGGGAGACAAAGGAGGGGAGGCAAAGGAGAACAGAGAATGAGGAGAACAGGTGGTAGAGACGCTTCCACCCTTCTGGTACTTTGGTAACTTAAACCCCATAAATGAGCTCAAACAAATGTCTTCCATAGACATTCTAACACTGTAACTACCAGCATGTCAACATGTCTAAAGTACTACAGTATGATGGACTTGATATATGTAGCTCTGGAGAAAAGGAAAGATATATCCATCTGAATGAGGAGTTCCAAAGAATAGCAAGCAGAGATAAGAAAGGCTTCCTAAGTTATCAATGAAAAGAAATAGAGGAAAACAATACAATGAGAAAGACTGGAGATCTCTTTAAAAAACTTAGAGATACCAAAGGAAGATTTAATGCAAAGATGGGCACAATAGGACGTCCCTGGTGGTCCAGTGGTTAAAAATCTTCCTGTCTGTGCAGGGGACGCAGGTTCGATCGCTGGTCCAGGAAGACTCCGTACGCAGCAAGGCATCTAAAGCCCATGCACCACAACTACTGAGCCCACGTGCTGCAGCTACTGAAGCCTGATCACCCAAGAGCCTGTGCTCTGCAAGAGAAGCCACCGCAGTGAGAAACTCGCGCGCCACCACGAGAGAGCAGCCCCTGCTCACCACAGCAAGAAAAGAGTCCAAGCACCAACGAAGACCCAGCACAGCCAGAAATAAACAAACACTTAAAAAAAAAAAAGATGGGCACAATAAAGGACAGAAACAGTATGGACCTAACAGAAGCAAAAGATATTAAGAAGAGGTGGCAAGAATACACAGAAGAACTGTATAAAAAAGATCTTCATGACCAGATAACCACGATCTTGTGATCACTCACCTAGAGCCAGACATCCTGGAATGTGAAGTCAAGTGGGCCTTAGGAAGCATCACTATGAACAAAGCTAGTGGAGGTGATGGAATTCCAGCTGAACTATTTCAAATCCTAAAAGATGATGCTATTAAAGTGCTTCACTCAATATGCCAGCAAATTTGGAAAACTCAACAGTGGCCACAGGACTGGAAAAGGTCAGTTTTCATTCCAATTCCAAAGAAAGGCAATGCCAACGAATGTTCAAACTACAACACAATTGCACTCATGTCACACACTAGCAAAGTAATGCTGAAAATTCTCCAAATTAGGCTTTAACAGTATGTGAACCGAGAACTTCCAGATGTTCAAGCTGGATTTAGAAAAGGTAGAGGAACCAGAGATCAAATTGCCAACATCCGCTGTATCATTGAAAAAGCAAGAGAATTCCAGAAAAACATCTGCTTCATTAACTATGCTAAAGCCTTTGATTGTGTGGATCACAACCAATTGTGGAAAATTCTGAAAGAGATGGGAATACCAGACCACCTGACCTGCCTCTTGAGAAATCTGTATGTAGGTCAAGAAGCAACAGTTAGAACCAGACATGGAACAACACACTGGTTCCAAATTGGGAAAGGAGTACGTCAAGGCTGTATATTGTCACCCTGCTTATTTCACATATATGCAAAGTACATCATGTGAAATGCTGGGCTGGATGAATCACGAGCTAGAATCAAGATTTCTAGGAGAAATATCAATAACCTCAGATATGCAGATGACACCACCCATATGGCAGAAAGCAAAGAGCCTCTTGATGAACGTGAAAGAGGAGAGTGAAAAAGCTGGCTTAAAACTCAACATTCAAAAAACAAAGATCATGGCTTGTGGTCTCATCACTTCATGGCAAATAGGTGGAGAAACAATGGAAACAGTGACAGACTTAATTTTCTTGTGCTCCAAATCACTGTAGATGGTGACTGCAGCCATGAAATTAAAAGACGCTTACTCCTTGGAAGAAAAGCTATGACCAACCTAGATAGCATATTAAAAAGCAAAGACATTACTTTGCTGACAAAGGTCCCTCTAGTCAAAGCTATGGTTTTTCCCGTAGTCATGTATGGATGTGAGAGTTGGACCATAAAGAAAGCTGAGCACTGAAGTATTGATGTTTTTGAACTGTGGTGTTAGAGGAGACTCTTGAGAGTCCCTTGGACTGCAAGGAGATCCAACCAGTCCATTCTAAAGGAAATCAGTCCTGAATATTCATTGGAAGGACTGATGCCGAAGCTGCAGGTCCAATAGTTTGGCCACCTGATGAGAAGAACTGACACGTTAGAAAACCCCCTGATGCTGGGAAAGATTGAAGGCAGGAGGAGAAGGGGACGACAGAGGATGAGATGGTTGGATGGCATCACTGACTTGATGGATGTGAGTCTGAGCAAGCTCCAGGAGTTGGTGATGGACAGGGAAACCTGGCGTGCTGCAGTCCGTGGGGTCTCAAAGAATTGGACACAACTAAGCGGCTGAACTGACTGAGCTGAGCTCTTGCCTTAGAATTTTTAGTACTCATAAATAATACTATATATTATCTGTACATATATTATACATATTTATGTTACATGCTTACCCACATATAAAGCATATATGTAGCAAATACATATACACAGATATAGATTTTTGATGGGAATAAGAAATACTCTGAAGGGTCTAATATGCTTTTCCTTTACTTTCTTTGATATGAAAAGTTATGTAGTGTCTCACGATGGTTTTAAAGCACCAAAATAAAGATTTCTAAAGGACATGTTAGTTAAGAGTGGCATGAGAATTGAATGAGGTCCCTAACAAAGTTTTGGTTTTGCTTTGCCATGGGGAAGATACATTGAGAAAGCCTTGAAGCTGGAATAGGGGGAGGGACGTTCTATAGAACTGCAGTCCACAATACATATCGAAAGACTCCCTACTTTTTGTGAGGTTTTTTTCCCAATGAGCAGAACCGTCCATGGCACAGGAGTGCCCCTAGTTCCTGAGGTTCATATAGAGATGAACTCCCCACCCCCAGTTCATATAGGGATGCCTGCATTTCTAGACTGCGTGGTGGGGGGGAGGCGGTGAAAAGAGATTAGTTCTCCAATATATTTACCTGAAAATATTTTAGTCATGCAAAATTTTTATAATTTTCATTTAGATCCTGTGGAATTACAAACATCAAGATCTAAAAATATATTCAGTCAAAGAAACCCAACATCCATTCCCTCTCGGCTGAGCTTCAGATCATCATTTGCTTCCTTGTTCTCATTCAGAAAATCCAGAAAGGAGACTTCAAAGCTTCAATCGCTGGGACAGACAGGGTGAGTAAACTCAGATCATGTGACAGCTCATTAGTTACCGGATCCCAGAGGCCAGCAGCCTGTTTTGTGTTCAGAATGTTTAATGTTTGTTCTTAGCATTTAATTCCAGATAGTAACAAAGGAAACAGGGCTGAGCTCTGTAAGGGACAAAGTCCTTACGAAACTTTGAAACTGAGCTTGTCCGAAATCCAACTTCTAACCAATGGCACAAGTCCCAGGAGGTGGACAAGGTGAATAATGGGTTAAATGTTGAGAAACAATTATTGACAGTTTTTCCATTGCTCCAAGAGCCTGGTCTATCTCCTGGTCATGAAGATACATTTAAATCAAAACTACTCCTTACTGGAGGAGTATGTGTGTCAGGAGAGTTGGGGCATAAAGAGTAAATGAACGTAAATCAGATGAACAAAGAGTAGAGAAAATCTGAATTTTGAAGCAGAGAAAAATATGTTACCATCATTACAAATATTCAGAGCAGCCATTCTTCTGTAGTTGCCTGGAACTTAAACTTCAAGTGAAGAAAGGGAAGCTTTGAGAGCAATGGAGGTATGGTTCCAGTTGATTCCCAGTTGAAAACTGTAAATCAGTTCGTCTTGACTCATTATGCTGTTGGATTGTTTTGTGAAAAACAAGCAAGTCTTTGCTTATGTGCAATTGAGCTGACTGCTAAGTATTTTCAGCATGTCTTCCTGGTTGAAAAGCTTCCCACCCTCTTAAGGTGTTGGCTTGGCACGTGATATGTTTCTTGTGTGCCATTAAGTGTGCACTGCAGTGCTAAGTAAAAGGTGTTGGAGGTCACTCTTGCTGAAAAACAGTAGGCAGCAAGCAGCTGGCGAGGTATGTGAAGAGTTTCTGAGACTCACTCAGCTCTGTCCTCCCCTCTTAGGGGAATGGAAGGTTTTTACTTCCAGCTTTCAGCTGAGGCTGTTTTTGTCCTTGACAAAATAATGAAGAGCTGAACAAAGTGTAGATTTTTGTGATTGTTTTCTACGAGAGTTGCTTACAAGGAAATACTCTTCAAACCGGTGAGTTGCTTTTCTTTGTAAAAATGTTTAAAACACTAGTAATTCTCTCATTTGACAATTTAAAATTGAGTATTTCCTTTATAAGAAATATTTCTTTTAAAGAGAATAGAAATATTCTTAATTTGAGGGGTGGTTGGGGCTTATGATGTAATTTGTGTTTCAGGTAATTTTCTTTAAGGCAGAGTTTTATTGTAGCTGAACAATGTAACATTAGTAAACTAGGAAAAGTTGAGGTAACCGACAAGTTAATTTCAAGCTCATATTGTAAGTTGCTGCAAAAGTGAATCAAAGAAGGTAAAAAAAACAGTCTTCATTCTGGGTATCATGGATTTTGGTTATAGATCAAAATTTTTTTAATGAAACTCTTGCAAAATTCTGTTTAGCAACTGTTCTTCTTAAATACCAAAATGACTTATTTAACCAGACAAACACAACATATAAAAATGAAACAAATTTTATCCTTTAAGCATATGTTTATGTTTCACAGTTTTCAGATTTGCCATCTTTAAATACA
The DNA here is from genome assembly GCF_032452875.1 of Bos javanicus. Lineage (NCBI taxonomy): Eukaryota > Metazoa > Chordata > Mammalia > Artiodactyla > Bovidae > Bos > Bos javanicus. Next base: position 18,242,396 of record NC_083882.1, on the reverse strand, counting down.
TTTTATTTTCAAACTGTAATTGTGCTGGTTTAAAATGTAACAAATACACTGTTTTTTGCTCCTAGTAGGTTTCAGAAGATAAAGCATAAAAATACACCCTTTTTATTTTTAAATATGAGCGTGACCTAAATATTTGGATCTAAATCCTGAATTTGAATGTGTGTATTGGGGGAGAGGTTGTTTTTAAGGGTGTGTAGGACTGTGGTAGGACAGTAAATGGTCATACAGTCTGAGGGGCTCTTTATTATTAAGTGGAGCTTTTTTCGTTCAGCAGTTCTGATCTTTTTCAAAATACAGAAGCAAGCTTCAGAATCAGACAGGAGCGGCTCCTTGCCTATAAGCACAGTGGGAGGAACTGACAAAGGCCCCCGGGGGAAGCACAGTCATCCTGCGCTGGGAAGCAGTCAGGTTTCTACTTGCTGAAGCCATCAAAACTCGACATTGTCACACTCGGTCCTCTGGAGAACAAGTTAGCCAAGCAGTTTTAGAGGATCTTCTGCAAATCACAGAAAGAAGGCCAACCCCCAGAAAGCTGTGGGAACATAGTGACTTCATTAATTAACAAAAAGGCAAAAACTGTTGCCATTTCTGATTCAAATATGACTACTGAAGTTTCTCCTCCCAAATTTATGTACTACCTAATTATCCCATTATTATTTTAATCCTATTTGTAAATAATTAAACTGTACTCTCTGTGACTCTACCACAACCCCAGGAACAAAGAAATAATTTCCACTAGTGCTTTAATCATTTATTGCTAGCCAGCAAATTCAAGAAAAGTATACATATACAATTGTAGCTTGGTATCTGTGGGGGATTGGTTCTGGGACCTCCTGCAGATACCAAACCCCACAGATGCTCGAGTATCTTATTAAAAATGTACAGACAGCGCTCTCTATCCACAGATTCAGCCAATGGGGGCTCCATCCATGGCTCGTTGAGTCTGCAGAACCCACAGATACCGAGGGCTTACAGGATTGCAGATCTTTCTCTTAACATTTCCCTGTAAGTTATGTTTTCTCGCGTCTTGTTTGGGGGCGTTTATTATATGAGACATATGGTACTCAGCCCCCACCGCAGAATTTCAGTAACTCCGTTGCCTCACAAATGCCTTCCACGTAGTTCAGCAAGTACCTAACAGTGTATGCCATGAACTTATAAATGCAGCTTTCCTGGCGGCCCGATAGTATCTCCAGTTACTTTTTCTGGTTCCAGATCCCCCATTATCCCACTGATTACTCCCCTCCGTGAATAGGTGGTGTGCCACCCTCTGTCCTTTGAGCCAACACACTCCACCATGAAGTCATCCTGCAAGGGTGCCTACAAATTCTCGAAGCTGTGAAGCCACGTGCCCCCAGTTCATTATGCTGATTTTCGGGCGGTGCATTGTTTTGCCCTCTACTCTTCCCTTTGTTGTAGTCCCAAGGATTAGAGCAAAGAGGAAGTACAAGAGAAATAGCTCATAAGGCTCATGAGTAACATGCGCAGTCAAATTTAAGTTGACCTCTTTCCTTTGAGGACCTGCACGGTGTGTAGCATACAGTAAGCACTCAGCACAATGCTGCGATCAGAGAGCGATAGCTGCTCTCCTGGAGTGAGGGCGTGCATGCTGACTACCCTGTCCCTTTAGGATGGTTTTTTTACCTGAGGATGCAAAGTGTTTTGGTGGATCGATCCAGGCCCCCTAGCTGCTCTTCAGACATGCCCAAATTTGTCTGATCTATCACAGGATGTACACAGCAGTCCAGCAGTCTAGCTGCAACCTCTGTTTACATAAGCAAAAAGTTCAAATGCAATTTTGAAAAGTTTAAAGAGCAGGTAACTTTTTCTCCCTGAATTCTGTTTTCTGTCTCTCTTTCTCTTTTCCTCCTTCTCTCTTTCCAAATGTCCTACTATACCATCTTCCTTCTTCCTGCCAAGTACCTAGGTTTGAGTTGGAGGACACAGGAATGTAAGACACCTAGATCAAAGGCGAAATGAGAGTAAGGCAAATCCTTCTTTGGAAATGCTCCTTCAGTGATCCCAGGTGTGGCACCCATTGTGGTGACAGGAGGGAGAAGCAAGACACAGGGAGTGGTTCCCAGTTGATCTGGTTGATCATTATTAGAATTTCACCAGCACTTAAATCTAATGACAGATTACCAGGCCCCAGCCTTATGATTCTGACTCAGGTCTGAAGTGGGGCCCTTGATTTTTATTTCTCTAGGATATTCGGATGTTTATCCAGGTTTGGGAGCTACAGCAGCAGAGCTTCCTACCCCCCACTATGGTAAGGGCTGTCAGAATTCCTGGCATGTGATAGTTTCTCTTATTCATCAAAGTCCTACTCTGTTGATTAGATACTGCATTTAGATCTGGAGATAAAATCGTGAAAACAAGGCAAAGTCCTCAGCTGGAGGGCTTTAAAATCTAGCAGGGAACACCAGATGACTGTGCACAGTTGGGCAGAACTCTAGGAAGTGACAATCACATTACAATCATCATGGATTCATATATTCATTATGGTGATTTTCAGGCAAATGACAGTAAGGATCTTGAGAAGAGATGCCTTCTGGCCTAGCTGCAACCTGAGTGACATCAGTGAATACACTGATGATTATGGTGTAATATGGTGAGTGCTGTGGTAGATGCATGGCATTCATGCCATGAGATTGTTATAGGAGAAGCACTTAACTCAGACTGGAGAACCAGAAGCATTCCTGGAAAAAGAGAGCCAGTGTCTGAAGGACATATAGGACTGAGCTAGGCAATTTAGAATTGGGAGGTTGTGCCAGGCAGAAAGAATGACACAACAAAGATTCAGAAACTAGAAAAAAGCAAGAATCCATCTAGGTCACTGAGGTTCAGTGACCCAGTATAAGGTGAGACTGATAAGAGGTGGGGTGGGAGTATTTGGCAGAGGCCAGAATGTGGAAACCTTATACATGCTAAGGAGCTTGGTCTTGATCCTGTAGACAGCAGGGAGACATTCATCCCTTTCTAAGAATACCATTATTTTCCTTATTATATGTACTGTATATGTATAAATAGTTCCTTATTTTATATATATATATCACCCCTCTCACCCACTGACCTGAACAAGCACTAATATTTTGGTGTATTTCATGCATGTGCGCATGTGCATATTGTATTTATGTTTTTCATTAAACCGAAAAGTGACATAATGAGATACTCACTTTAGCTCAGTGGTTTGCAATCAGGGGCAGTTTTACACCCCAAAAGGCATTTGACAATGTCTGAAGACATTTCTGGTTTCTACAGCTGAAGGGTGGTGCTATTGGCATCTGGTGGGTAGGGGTCAGAGATGTTGCTAAACATCATATAATGCATGTGATAAACCACCGCACTGAAGAAATGCCAGTAGTACCAAGGCTGAGAAACTGCTCTCTCTATAGCTGGCAATGTGGGAATATACGTGAGAGATCATTAGGGTATGGCTTAGTAGGACTTATGAACAAATGCGTCTGAGATAGCTTTCTATCTCTTGAAATCACCCAAATCCAGAGGACTTTAACCAGCATGGTTTTTGTGACGGCACTGTTGTTTTAGTCAGTCTCCAAGTGGAAGCCCTTCACACCAGAAACATACACTAACTGGAATATGTTACAGTATTATAACATACATTTACAGCAGGCCTGGAAGTGACTGTGGAGACTCTGGGCCTCCAAGCCTCCTGAGTCCTACACCCTGCCTGCTACCTCGATCCACAGTGGCTCCCACGGCCTTGCACACTGTCAGGGAGCGTGCATCCTTGCACTCACAGCACACCCTCACTCTCAGTGACACTCTTTCCCAGTTGTGCCACCTGCCATCCTTAGGAATTCCCCTTCACTCCAAGTCAGGCTAGGGCCCCAATCAGCTGATGAGAATGTTGAGCTGCGCAGGGACACCAAGAGACTGGCCTCTCCGCAGGACTTTGGGAAGAATCTTCACAGTCAGGCATGTTCTCTTGGCTGCAGGCAAATGGAATTACTTGTCAGTTCCCAGCTTCCTTGCTGTCTTACATCTCCAGGCTTGTGCTCCTGGTGTTCTTAGGCTCTCATACCTGTTCAGCCAGCACCTTCTCTCCCTGTTACTTTCCCAGTTCGTCCCGGCAAGTGCTCACCAGCCCCTCTGCATTTTCATTTTACTTAAGCCCCTGTATTGTCCTTATAACATTGTGGCTTGCCTTTTGGCTCTTTATGTACCTAATCTTTCCTGTCACAAAGCCTCTTAGAACAGTCTCTATATCAGTCATATTTATTTCCTTCAAACCACTCAAAATAGTACTTAGCATGTAGAAGGCAGGCAGGCTCAATAAAGACGTATGAAAAGGAAGAGTACAAATAAAAGCAATATTTTAACTTCTAAATATTATTAGTATAGAGCTGGTACTTCAGAATAATATGAAAAATCCATGTTAATTTTAATTTCTGTTTAAATTTTGAGCTAAACTATAAAATATATGCTGTTTTTGTTTGTTGTTGTTCAGTTGCTAAGTAGTGTCCAACTCTTTGCAACCCCATGAATTGCAGCATGAACTCCCCAAGAACACCAGGATTCACTGTCCTTCACTATCTCCCTAAGTTTGCTCAAACTCATATCCGTTGAGTCAGTGATGCCATCAAATCATCTCATCCTCAGCCGCCTCTTTCTACTTTTGCTTTCAATCTTTCCCAGCATCAGGGTCTTTCCCATTGTCAGCTCTTCATATCAGGTGGCCAAAGTATTGAACTTCATCTTCAGAATCAGTACTTCCAATGAATACTCAGTTGATTTCTTTTAGGATCGACAAGTTTGATCTCCTTGCTGTCCAAGGGACTCTCAAAAGTCTTCTCTAGCATAATTCAAAAGCATCAATTCTTCTCTGCTCAGCCTTCTTTATGGGCCAACTCTAACTTCCTTACGTAACTACTGGAAAAACCATAGCTTTGACTATACGGACCTTTGTTGGCAAAGTGATATCTCTGCTTTTTAATACATTGTCTCAGTTTATCATAGCTTTTCTTCTGAGGAGCAAGCATCTTTTAATTTCATGTTTAATACATGTTGTTATATTTTAAATGTAAAATTATTTGGCCTCCTAGGTTTTATGCTCAGCTTTCAAGAGCCACGAAGCAGTTAGGGCTTTGAATGAAGGAAAACTGCATCTTGACAATTTTAACTGATCTGACCTAGTCTGAGTTTATTTAATTCTTGATTCCTTCTTCTGTGCTCTTAATGAAGGAGAGGACTTGACTTCATACAAGAGCTCTGAGTCATACAAGAGTTCAGTTCAGTTCAGTCACTCAGTCGTGTCCAACTCTTTGCAACCCTGTGAACCGCAACACGCCAGGCCTCCCTGTCCATCACCAACTCCCGCAGTCCACCTAAACCCATATCCATTGAGTCGGTGATGCCATCCAACCATCTCATCCTCTGTCATCCCCTTTTCCTCCTGCCCTCAATCTTTCCCAGCATCAGGGTCTTTTCAAATGAGTCAGCTCTTCACATCAGGTGGCCAAAGTACTGGAGTTTCAGCTTCAGCATCAGTCCTTCCAATGAAAGTCCTTCCATCTCCTTTAAGATGGACTGGTTGGATCTCCTTGCAGTCCAAGGGACTCTCAAGAGTCTTCTCCAACACCACAGTTCAAAAGCATCAATTCTTTGGCACTCAGCTTTCTTTATAGTCCAATTCTCACATCACATCCATACATGACCACTGGAAAAACCATAGCCTTGACTAGATGGACCTTTGTGGACAAAGTAAATGTCTCTGCTTTTTAATATGCTGTCTAGGTTGGTCATAACTTTCCTTCCAAGGAGTAAGTGTCTTTTAATTTCATGGCTGCAATCACCATCTCCAGTGATTTTGGAGCCCAGAAAAATAAAGTCAGCCACTGTTTCTACTGTTTCCCCATCTATTTGCCATGAATGATGGGACTGGATGCCATGATCTTAGTTTTCTAAATGTTGAGCTTTAAGCCAACTTTTTCACTCTCCTCTCTCACTTTCATCAAGAGACTCTTTAGTTCTTCTTCACTTTCTGCCATAAGGGTGGTGTCATCTGCATATCTGAGGTTATTGATATTTCTCCCGGCAATCTTGATTCCAGCTTGTGCTTCCTCCAGCTCAGCATTTCTCATGATGTGCTTTGCATATAAGTTAAATAAGCAGGGTGACAATATACAACCTTGACGTTCTCTTTTTTCTATTTGGAACCAGTCTGTTGTTCCATGTCCAGTTCGAACTGTTGCTTCCTGACCTGCACACAGATTTCTCAAGAGGCAAGTCAGGTGGTCTAGTATTCCCATCTCTTTCAGAATTTTCCACAGTTTATTGTGATCCACACAGTCAAGGCTTTGGCATAGTCAATAAAGCAGAAATGCATGTTCTTCTGAAACTCTCTTGCTCTTTTGATAATCCAGTGAATGTTGGCAATTTGATCTCTGGTTCCTCTGCTTTTTCTAAAACCAGCTTGAACATCTAGAAGTTCATGGTTCATGTATTGCTGAAGCCCGGCTTAGAGAATTTTGAGCATTACTTTCCTAGTTTCTATTAACTCTTACTCTGCAATTCAGGCTGCACACCCTTACTTAGGATTATAGATTTAAAAAATCAAAATTCATCTCAATTTTGGACCTAGGTCTTAAAATTTTTTCACCTTCTACTGAATTTTGGAGAAGCCATATAAATAGTAAAAGCATAATTGTTCTTGTGAAGAGGAACTAAAAAGCCTCTTGATGAACGTGAAAGAGGAGAGTGAAAAAGTTGACTTAAAGCTCAACATTCAGAAAACTAAGATCATGGCATCTGGTCCCATCACTTCATGGCAAATAGATGGCGAAACGGTGGAAACAGTGTCAGACTTTATTTTGGGGGGCTCCAAAATCACTGCAGATGATGACTGCAGCCATGAAATTAGAAGACGCTTACTCCTTGGAAGGAAAGTTATGACCAACCTAGATAGCATATTGAAAAGCAGAGACATTACTTTGCCAACAAAGGTTCGTCTAGTCAAGGCTATGGTTTTTCCAGTGGTTACGTATGTGAGAGTTGGACTATGAAGAAGGCTGAGCACCGAAGAAGTGATGCTTTTGAAATGTGATATTGGAGAAGACTCTTGAGAGTCCCTTGGACTGCAAGGAGATCCAACCAGTCCATTCTAAAGGAGATTAGCCCTGGGATTTCTTTGGAAGGAATGATGCTGAAGTTGAAACTCCAGTACTTTGGCCACCTCATGCGAAGAGTTGACTCATTGGAAAAGACTCTGATGCTGGGAGGGATTAGGGGCAGGAGGAGAAGGGGACAAGAGAGGCTGAGATGGCTGGATGGCATCACTGACTTGATGGACGTGAGTCTGAGTGAACTCTGGGAGTTGGTGATGGACAGGGAGGCCTGGCGTACTGCAATTCATGGGGTCGCAAAGAGTTGGACACGACTGAGTGACTGAACTGAACTGAACTGAAGATGCTCTAATAATAAATAAGACATACTTATAAAAATAAGCATCCTGAAGTCATCTTTGTAAGGTTTGCCTTTTGAAAAAATCCCCTTATTAATTGTGGTCTGGTTCTGACTTAGTATCTCTTTAAAATAAAAATATACAGAAGCAGAAAATCTGTTTCCCATTTGCAAGAATACTCTATGTGCCATACTGATCAAGGAGACCTCTAGATTCAGTCAGCCTGTGGCCAGCTCTGAGTTCAGCCACTATGTACCTTGTATAGTGTCTTCTAACTTCTCTGCACCTCCACCATCTGATCTGTAAAATGAGAGCTGTCACAGCATCCACTTGACAAGAGTGATGTGTTTAAATGAGGTAACTTGTCTATAGAGCATACAAATACTGCCTGGCACACAGTACTCACAAATGTAACTATTTCTGTTACTAAGTCTTAATGCTATGTTCAAGTAAAAAGCCACTATTATGTATTTTTTTCTTGGCTACCTGAGTGACAAAGATGTAAAACACTGATCCTAAGCAAGCACAAGAAAATGTTTCTGAGAGATTTTTCAGCAGTGCACTGTGAAAGATCTCCCTACTGAGCATCAGAAATATATCTTCTCAAGATATGGAGATATAATAGAAAATGTGCTATTGATTTTCCAAAACTTAGGCATTTCTTTTCAAAGAAGTTATTTCAAATTCTTTCCACAGATGTGATGGCCACACACCTTCTGTGTCTGTGAGGGGAACCGCTTTGGTAAGTAACCAAAGAACTAAAGGTTATGCTGAATAATTCAGAATTAATGTAATTCCTGGTTGATTACATATTTAAACAGAATTCTCCTTGGTACAGTCTTAAATTTACTTTAGAAGCTTAGATTTCTCCTGCAGAGCTCCAAGTTTCCCAATTGTGATTGGTTTCCAGTTGGCTGTGGTACTGAAATGCTCAAACAGCAGCCTCTGCCTGAGACCTTGCCACTGTCTCTGCTATTTTACCACCTGTCAGTCCTATACAGCCCTAAAATGTTGGATGGAGGAAGAGTTTATTTGAAAGTAGCAGAGGAATCGCAATTTGAGACATTCAGACTGTAGCAAGCTGTAGGCAAGACTGCTGAAGGTTTATTGTTGTTTTACAGTTGCTCAATCATGTCCAACTGACTCTGCAACCCCATGGACTGCAGCACGCCAGGCTTCCCTGTCCTTCACCATCTCCCAGAGTTTGCTCAAACTCAATGTCCATTGAGTCAGTGATATCATCCAACCACCTCATCTTCTGTTGTCCCCTTCTCCTCCAGGGGGCAGGCTGTATTTGGGCAGGGAATGTAAAAAGGGGAGAGTTCAGTTTGATTCTGTCAAAATCAAAAGCATATGGAAACCAGCTTTGAAAATTTCCAAATAAACTTGCAAACCAAGGTGGGTCTGCATAAGACCTCTTCTGGGTAAGATCATCATTTGTAGTCAAAGAGGAAGCCACTGATAGGCGAAAAGCATCTGGACAGAACAAGCTACATGAGGGCACTGACCAAACAGGACCTCCACAATTTCTCTGAGTTCACATGTTTATAAGATTGAGAAGCTTTGTTTTCTGTTTCTTACTTTTTTTGCCCTCTTGCATTTTGATCTACACACACCATTGTCTTTCTGTGCAACTCATATATGGTTTGGAGATGGAAGAAAGAGTTTTGAAGGCACCTAAGAGTGCAGGAGGAAGGTAGAGGCATTTTTCAATAGATTTTGCCTGTAGTACTAACACTTAAACCTTTCTCTCTCTTCTTTTTTCAAAAAGCATGGGATAGAATTCTGGTGAGGAGTGCATATATCTCACTTCTGTTTGTCAAGTAAAGAATCTCCCACAGAGCTCCAAGTTTCCCAATTGTGATTGGTTTCACAAACAAAAGTGAGCCTCCTTTCTTCTTCAAGATTAATGCTACTTCTTTCTCAGTAACATTGAACCCTATCTCTCTCTTTTATATGCTTGAGCCCCAGTCATGACACCAGGAGCAACTGCTACACTCTCATGGAGAGCTTATCATCATCCAGGCACTTAACATAGATCATTTTATTTAATACCCAGAGGTAATATATGAAGTAGGTATTATTATTATGCCCACCTAAAGATGAAAAAACTGAGGTTCAGAGAATTTAAAGATCATGCTCAAAGTCACACTGATACTTGGGAGAGTCAGGATTAGAAAACCCAGGTCTCTGTAACTCTACCACAAGAAGTCAAAAATGCCTACAGCTTCATCAGTCCCAAAGCCCTGTGTGCTTATGAACCGCTGTTGCTCCCTACCTGTAGGCTTGCCTGTAACCGAGAAATGGACTGAACTGGCATGTATACAGCTTTGTTCTCTAAAAGAACAGAACCCTATGCCAGGATGGCTTCCCTGGTGGCTTAGATGGTAAAGAACCTTTCTGCAATGCAAGAGACCCAGGTTTGATCCCTGGATTGTGAAGAACCCCTGGAGAAGGGAATGGCTACCCACAGTAGTATTCTTGCCTGGAGAATTCCATGAACAGAGGAGCATGGCAGGCTACAGTCCACAGGATCGCAAAGGGTTTGGCATGATTGAGCACCTAACACTACTCCAGGATGCTTCTGTACTCGTGACTTTTCCTCAGAGAAGTGCTCAGAGCTAACCATCCTTTGCCATTTAAGAGAGGTGGTGTCTGAAACAGGTAAGGAGCATAAAAAGAAATGCAAGCACCTAGAAGTTATAAAACAGGAGAGCTAATCTGGAGTTCTTGGGATTTCAAAGTCCAGTCTGAGGACTAGTAAGATACCCTCTTCTTTGACACTCATAATTGCTGTTTGCCTTTAACAATTTCACTTCTCAGAACATGTCAATCTAAAAAGATAAGAACTGGGAATATAAGTGAAAGTCAAGCCAATGATGTAGCTCCCAGTTAATAACTATTTAAAAAGTAAGGGAAAAAAAATAATGAAACTTGAAGACAAGTATAACATGTAGAGCTCCATTATTTATCCATAAAAGTCCTATCCCCTTAAACGGCAAAGAGCTGGTAGTTGGCCAGTGATGCCACAGGGATTCTTGCCAAGACTTAAGATAATGAACTTCCTCTCATTTGGTTGGCAGCCTAGCAGGTATGGTACAAAGGGGATTCCAATATTTTATAGGAGGCTGTACTACATTTTTGGATGATCCTCTGTTCAAAGAGAAGGAAGCTGCTATTTAAACATTTATATCAGCTTAAAAGAAGCCAAGGGTTTCAGAAAAACAGAATTTTTAGTGCTAGAGTATGAAAGAATTTCAATCTAAAATGGAACCAGGAGATATAAAATGGAAAATCTTATGCATGCCCCATAAATGCCTGATATACAGAAAACTGATAATAATATTAGAATTTTCTTAAATGATAGACAGTTGGTCAGGGATTGCCTCATATCAGCCATGGGAAGTTTAGCTTATGGTTTCCAGGGGCATGAACAAGAAATGACCTGGATCAGGTTGGCCTTACAAAATAAGCTGAATTGAGTTTTGTTTGTATGACTGGACTGGTTTTGTCTGCTTAGGAAATTTTTAAAGCTGGTCTTCATTTGTTTTTTGTTTAAATAGACTCTCACTGGACTCTCCCCTCATTCTAACTGAACTCATTCCCTGTTCAGATACAGCCTGCCCCAAATCCTCAGCACACTTGCTTGTGCTTACTATGGTTTGCATGTCCCAAATTGCAATTCCTCTATTGCCAAATAATGGAGAAGGCAATGGCACCCTACTCCAGTACTCTTGCCTGGAAAATCCCATGGGAGGAGGAGCCTGGTAGGCTGCAGTCCATGAGGTCACTAAGAGTTGGACATGACTGAGTGACTTCACTTTCACTTTTCACTTTCATGTATTGGAGAAGGAAATGGCAACCCACTCCAGCGTTCTTGCCTGGAGAATCCCAGGGATGGGGGAGCCTGGTGGGCTGCCGTCTATGGGGTCGCACAGAGTCGGACACGACTGAAGTGACTTAGCATTAGCATTAGCATTAGCATTGCCAAATAAACTCATGTCTTAATCTGCCTCAGCTTATGCCTTCATTTAGGATGACAAGAGAAACTTAGAAATCTTCTATCTCGGAGTTCTCTCCACCTCAGCACTACTGACATTTCGGGTTGAATAATTCTTTGTTGTGGGGGCTCTCGTATGTATTACAGGATGTTTAGTGGCAATCCCTGACCTATACCTACTAGATGCCAGTAGTTCACCTCCACTCAACTGTGACAATAAAAAATACCTCCAGAATTTTCCAAATGTTCCTTGAGGAGCAAATTGCCCCCAGTTGAGAACCATCTCCTTAAAGGTGAGGAATCCAAAATCCAAGTGGTCACCATCTCTGAGCACAGACAAACCGTACGGCTCTGGCCACTTACCCACTCCTCATTTCCGAGCACGTTCTGGTGGTGATACGCCCACTCTGTACCCCTAGAAACATACCTCCAGCGTGGCACTATCCACACTAGGCTGGTGTGAGCTCCCTGAGGCTGGGACCACGCCTGCTCACCTGTGTATCCCCACTTCCGGCACAGTGTGAGAACTCCAAAACTGAAAGAAGAAATGAATGTGTGGTTTTTAAGCCACACGGTGCAATGCTGGATTTGACCTTGCAGGAAAACCGATGCAGAGTAAATTCAAGAACACCTTGAAAAATTAATTTGTTGACTTTACCAAGGCATTTGGTAGCATCCATGACCTTAAGCTTCAGTTTTGACAGCTGTTCTACAGGTTTGGCTGCCCTAAAAGTAGTCAGATAATCTGAGGTTACTCTGTGACAGAGATCTGGTTGTCTCATGTCAGCACTGCAAACGTTAGTAGAGTGAGTTGAGGTTGGAAAAACAGCCTTACTTTGCTCAGCATGTTCTATGTACTATGTTTAAGATTGTTAACAAACCCTAAAGCCAGCATTTTGAGTCTCTGGCCTCTAATCTTTTAGGATATTTCTCTAACTCATTAGGCTGAGAGCACCAGCCAAAGTCTACCAGAAAATCCTCTCTAACCACAGAAGACTAGTAATGGCTAATGATAAGGAATTATTAATATTAAGTGCTAAGTACCATTCTGGGCTTCTCAGGTGGCTCAGTTGTAAAAAATTTGCCTGCCAGTGCAGGAGCTAAGGGAGACACAGATTTGGTCCCTGGGTTGGGATGATCCCCTGAAAAAGGAAATAGTAACCCACTCCAGTATTCTTGCCTGGAAAATTGCATGGACAGAGGAGCCTGGCAGGCTGCAGTCCATGGGGTCACAAGAGTCAGACATGACTGAATATGCACACACGCACCGTTCTAAAGTGTTTTACAAATATTAATTCATTTAATTCTCACAGCAACATTATTGCTACTGCTAAGTCACTTCAGTCATGTCCGACTCTGTGCGACCCCAGAGACAGCAGCCCACCAGGCTCCCCCATCCCTGGGACTCTCCAGGCAAGAACACTGGAGTGGGTTGCCATTTCCTTCTCCAATGCATGAAAGTGAAAAGTGAAAGGGAAGTCCTCAGTCATGTCCGACTCTTAGCGACCCCGTGGACCAGGCTCCTCCATCCATGGGATTTTCCAGGCAAGAGTACTGGAGTGGGATGCCATTGCCTTCTCCAAGCAACATTATTATATGAGGGGTATTGTTGTTACTGTATTCTCTTTTTTTCTCATTATTCCAAGAAAGAAAATAAGGCACAGGACAGAAAGGTTAAGCAACTTGCCCAAAGTTGTACAGCTTTTGAGGTTACTCTATGACAGAGATTTGTTTGTCTCATGTCAGGATTTGGACTTGTGTAAAATTCATATGTTTAACCATTATGCTTTCCTACCTCAGACATGCTGTACTGAGTCCTAATATTTTAAATACTCAGTGTCTCAATTTCTGTAATAATCTTCACTAAAAATCTTATATATATAATTTTCTACCTTGGTATAGAAAAAAATCAATCCATAACTGTGCATAGACAGCATGGAATGTTTAAAGCAAGGTTCCTGCTTCAGAGAGTTTACCACTCAACTGAAGATCTCAACATTCATAAAGTAACAATACAAAGAAACGTAGTGGAGAAAACAGAATTAGAAATCAGACCATATGAGTGTCAGCAGTCAGCATCACCTTTTGTTATCCCTGCGGCTTGAATAAGGTTCTTAACTGAGACTGAGTTTCTTCATCTGCAAAGTGGGAATGACAATCCCTACCGATTTCACAAATCTGTTCTAAAGATCAAATAAGAGAAAATATTTTTTAAATATATTGAAAACTGAAAAAATGAGTAATTTTGTTCAGATAAAAGATAATACACAATGTATTGGAGGAATTCAAAAGTAGGAAATATTATTGTGGGAAGCATAGTCTTTGAATTCGGTTCACTAAATATGAATCAATCTCTTATATGCTGATGCTGTTAAGTGCTCAGGATACAAAGGAGAATAGTATGCTTTCTTAGTTATTTTAGAAAGTGGATCACTTCCAGGGTCATTATTTATATGTCTGTGAATCCCTGGTTTCCTAGATCAGAGTAGAAATTAAAAAGTCTGATTCAGGGAGGAAGGGTAAAAATCTAGTGATAAAGTAAAAGTAGAAAGAATATAAACAACTTTGATATGAAATAATATGCATAATATCAGAGGTACATTAAAAATACTATGGTAATTAATTCTTCCTATGAGAACTGGAGAAGGACTCACAGAGAGGATGATATTGGAACTAGACTCTGAAGGATATTTTCAGGAGAAGAAAAGAGAGAGCAAAGATCAGGAGCAGAGACACGGAGTCCTCAAAAGTATACTTTTATTTTGAGTCTTCAAAAGTATACTTTTAATTTTTTAAAGGAACAATAAAATCAAGAGAAACTGAAAAGAAAAGTGCTTGACATTTTGTAGAACTGTGTGTAGAGAGTTTGGAACATGGGGGTTAAAGATAATTGGGGAGAAAAAGCTTAAATCAAAATTTGGAAAAGGATTTTGACACTGTTTTGCTACTCGGAGGTGTTTTGCTATTTGGAGGCCTCATCCTCTAGGCCAGGTATGGGAAACAGGCTTAATCTTTTATGATAACTCTATGGCAATGAAACACTCTTTGGAGGAAAATTTGGAGTCCAAGACATCCCTGACTGAAGACCAATATGTGCTGTGAGCCCCAGAGGATTTAACTTTCTTAGCCATATAATGACCACAATGGTGTGATCACTCACCTAGAGCCAGACATCCTGGAATGTGAAGGCAAGTGGGCCTTAGGAAGCATCACTATGAACAAAGCTAGTGGAGGTGATGGAATTCCAGCTGAACTATTTCAAATCCTAAAAGATGATGCTATTAAAGTGCTGCACTCAATATGCCAGCAAATTTGGAAAACTCAACAGTGGCCACAGGACTGGAAAAGGTCAGTTTACATTCCAATCCCAAAGAAAGGCAATGTTCAAACTACCGCACAATTTCACTCATTTCACACGCTAGCAAAGTAATGCTGAAAATTCTCCAAGCTAGGCTTCAACTTCATGTTCAAGTACATGAACCAAGAACTTCCAGATGTTCAAGATGGATTTAGAAAAGGCAGAGGAATCAGAGATCAAATTTCCAACATCCATTGGATCATGGAAAACATAAGAGAATTCCAGAAAAACATCTACTTCTGCTTCATTGACTACACTAAAACCTTTGACTGTCTGGATCACAACAAACTGTGGAAAATTCTGAAACAGATGGGAATACCAGACCACATTACCTGCCTCCTGAGAAATCTATATGCAGGTCAAGAAGCAACAGTTAAAACTGGACATGGAAAAACACACTAGTTCTAAATTGGGAAAGGAGTAGGTCAAGGCTGTATATCGTCACCCTCCTTATTTAACTTGTATGCAAAGCACATCATGCAAAATGCCGGGCTGGATGAGTCACAAGGTGGATTCAAATTTGCAGGGAGAAATATCAATAACTTCAGATATGCAGATGACACCACCTTTATGGCAGAAAGCATAAAGGAACTAAAGAGCCTCTTGATGAAAGTGAAAGAGAAGAGTGAAAAAGCTGGCTTAAAACTCAGCATTCAAAAAACGAAGATCATGGCATCTGGTATCATAACTTCATGGCAATAGATGTGGAAACAATAGAAGCAGTGACAGACTATTTTCTTGGGCTCCAGAATCACTGCAGATGGTGACTGCAGCCATGAAATTAAAAGATGCTTGCTCCTTGGAAGAAAAGCTATGACAGACCTCAGTCTGTTCAGTTCAGTTCAGTTCAGTCACTCAGTCGTGTCCGACTCTTTGCGACCCCATGAATCGCAGCACGCCAGGCCTCCCCGTCCATCACCAACTCCCGGAGTTCACTCAGACTCACGTCCATCAAGTCAGTGATGCCATCCAGCCATCTCATCCTCTGTCGTCCCCTTCTCCTCATGCCCCCAATCCCTCCCAGCCCTAGATAGCATATTAAAAAGCAGAGACATTACTTTACTGATGAAGGTCCATCTAGTCAAAGCTATGGTTTTTCCAGTAGTCATGATGGATGTTAGAGGTGGACTATAAAGAAAGCTGAGCACTGAAGAATTGATGCTTTTGAACTGTGGTGTTGGAGAAGACTCTTGAGAGTCCCTTGGACTGCAAGGAGATCAAACCAGCCAATCGTAAAGGAAATCAATCCTGAATACTCATCGGAAGGACTGATGGTGAAGCTGAAATTCCAATACTTTGGCCACCTGATGTGAAGAACTGACTCATCAGCAAAGAACCTGATGCTGGGAAAGAGTGAAGGCAGGAAGAGAAAGGGACGGCGGAGGATGAGATGGTTGGATGGCATCACCGACTCGACGGACATGAGTTTAAGCAAGCTCCAGGAGTTGGTGATGGACAGGAAAGCCTGATGTGCTGCAGTCCATGGGATCACAAAGAGTCAAACACGACTGAGTGACTGAACTGAACTGAACTGAACTGTGTGGGAAACATCTTTAGTATCTTGGGTGAATAGGGTTGACCTTGAAGTAGATCTGGGCAAAAATCTAACCAAAAGAGGTTATATTCACAGTCTATAGGTGATAGAAATACTTCCCACCTGAAGAAATTTTGCTCTTCACCTGACTGTTCAGTTCAGGTACTTTTCATTTCATTATAAATTCAGTATTAAAGAAGGTTATCCAGGAGGCCAGGAAGAATGTACTCCAGTCTACTTAAAGGAAATCTGAAGTTCATTTGAATGTTAAAATGACTGGGAGACAACATTGCTTACTGTCTCTTAATCAAATATATCTACTCTGCAACAAGTACCAAAACTGCAGGTTTGGGAAGAACGGACTTATAAGTTCATGGCTTAATGTTATTAGCACAAATAAAGATTTGGATGAGACTTCTCTGGTGGTCCAGTGGATTCCATTGTGAGAATCTGCCTTGCAATGCAGGGAACTCAAGTTCAATTCCTGGTTGCAGAACTAAAATCTTGCATACTGGGATACAATCAAGCCCAAGCATTGCAACTATTGAACTTGAGAACTCTGGAGCCCACAAACCCAACCAGAGAGTCCATGCAGCTCAATGAAGGTTCCCATGTGATGCAATGAGGATACCATGTGCTGCAACTAAGACCCAAGGCAGCCAAATAAATAAATCTTGAAAAAAGACAGTAGGTAGGGCACAGGAGAGAACACCTTGATGCACTGTAGAGAGAAAAGTGTAACTGTAATTGATCTGATTTCTCAGTTGATTAGTTTCTGGTTTTATTATCTCCAATTGGTATATCCCTATAGTTATAATGTGCTTCTAATATTTTTTTAGTTCTGAATTTAATATAAGTGTGTTAAATTATATCCAATAGCCAATAAACTATCATTGGATTATTTCTTTCTTATTAATAAATCTCCTTTGTATATATTAAATTATGGCTTGCCCATAATTTAATGGGCAAGTCAATGAAATTTAAGCAGGGCTTCTTCTATAAGGAGTAACTGATCTAGATCTTGAGAAAGAAAGCAGACAAGTATAAAAATATTATACTAGATTATGGGAAATGCAAGGATTAACAGAACCTAGGCTTTAGATTTGGACAGACCTGTGATGGAGAAGTTAAAAAGGTGGAGATTTGGAAAGATTAGAGATGTGGTCTTAAGCGTTCAAGATGAGATGAAATATGATAGTGAATATCAAGTAAGATTCAAGAGGCAGGGACTGGGTAGAAAGTGAACTGAAATCAAAGATGACATAAACAGATGGCAAGATAGTCCATTTTCCTGGCAGGAAGAATCAATATTGTGAAAATGACTATACTACCAAATGCAGTCTACAGATTCAATGCAATCCCTATCAAATTACCAGTGACATTTTTCACAGAACTAGAACAAAAATTTCATAATTCATATGGAAACACAAAAGACTGCAAATAGCCAAAACAGTCATGAGAAAGAAAAATGGAGCTGGAGGAATCAACCTTCCTGACTTAAGACTATATTACAAAGCTACAGTCAAGACAGTATGGTACTGGCACAAAAAGAGAAATACAGACCAATGGAACAAGATAGAGAGCCCAGAGATAAACCCACACACCTATGGCTACCTTATTTTTGACTAAGGAGGCAAGAATATACAATGGGGAAAGACAGCCTCTTCAATAAATGGTGCTGGGAAAAATAGACAGCTACATGCAAAAAAATGAAATTAGAACACTTCTTAACACCACAAACAAATATAAACTCAAAATGGATTAAAGACCTAAATGTAAGACCAGAAACTATAAAAACTCTAGAGGAAAACAGGCAAAACACTCAGTGACATAAATCAAAAGCTAGATCTTCTATGACTCACCTCCTAGAGTTATGGAAATAAAAACAAAAATAAACAAGTGGGACCTAATTAAACTTAAAAGCTTTTGCACAGTAAAGGAAACTACAAACAAGGTGCAAAGACAGCCCTCAGAATGGGAGGAAATAATAGCAAAGGAAGCAACTGACAAAGAATTAATTTCCAAAGTATATAAGCAGCTCATACAATACCAGAAAAATAAACAACCCAATCAAAAAGTGGGAAAAAGATCTAAACAGACATTTCTCCCAAGAAGACGTACAGATGGCTAACAAACACATGAAATGATGCTCAACATCACTCATTATTAGAGAACTGCAAATCAAAATTACAATGAGATACCACCTCACACCAGTCAGAATGGCCATCATTAAAAAGTCTACAAACAATAAATGCTGGAGAAGCTGTGGAGAAAAGGGAACCCTCTTGCATTGCTGGTAGGAATGTAAATTGATACAGCCACTATGGAAGACAGTATGGAGATTCCTTATGACCCAGCAATCCCACTACTAGGCATATACCCTGGGGAAACCAAAATTGAAAATGACACATGTATCCCAATGTTCACTGCAGCACTATTTGCAATAGCTAAAACATGGAAGCAACCTAGATGTCCATTGACAGATGAATGGATAAAGAAGGTGTGGTTCATATCTACAATGGAATACTACTTAGCCATAAAAAGGAACACATTTGAATCAGTTCTAATGAGGTGAACGAGAGCATATTATACAGAGTGAGGTAAGTCAGAAAGAGAAATATAAGTATCGTGTTTAGTTCAGTTCAGTTCAGTTCAGTCACTCAGTCGTGTCCGACTCTCTGTGACCCCATGAATCACAGCACGCCAGGCCTCCCTGTGGATCACCAACTCCCAGAGTTCACTTAGACTCACGTCCATCAAGTCAGTGATGCCATCCAGCCATCTCATCCTCTGTCGTCCCCTTCTCCTCCTGCCCCTAATCCCTCCTAGCATCAGAGTCTTTTCCAATGAGTCAACTCTTTGCATGAGGTGGCCAAGGTACTGGAGTTTCAGCTTCAGCATCATTCCCTCCAAAGAAATCCCAGGGCTGATTTCCTTCAGAATGGACTGATTGGATCTCCTTGCAGTCCAAGGGACTGTCAAGAGTCTTCTCCAACACCACAGTTCAAAAGCATCGTACTGATGCATATATATGGAATCTAGAAAGATGGTACTGATGAATGTATTTGCAGGGCAGCAATGACGAAACAGACATAAAGAACAGACAGACCTGTGGACACAGGGGGACGGGAGGAGGGAGAGGGTGAGATGTATGGAGAAAATAACATGGAAACTTACAATATCATATGTAAAATAGATAGCCAATGGGAATTTGCTGTGTAACTCAGGGAACTCAGTCAGGGGCTATGTGACAATCTAGAAGGGTGGGAGGGAAGGGAGGGAGAGGACACGGATGTACTAATGGCTGATTCTTATTGGTATACGACAGAACACTAAAAAATTCTGTAAAGCAATTATCCTTCAATTAAAAAAATAGAGTGGCCAAAAAAGAAAAAAGAAAATGAACTGAAAATAAAGCAATTGGAATGGGAAATCGCCTTGTGGAGGCCATTTAATTCATGCAGAATGAGTTAAAGTGAAGTCAGGAGTGGCAGAGCCAGTTTGACAGAAGAAATGCAAATAGAATTTTGGCAGAAGGAAGTAAAGGGGTAGGAGTGGATAGTTCCCCAAGGTTATAAAGACAAATTAAAACTTAAAAGAGCAGTGATAGATTTAATGAAATCAAGATAAAATTTGCTAGTAAAGAAGGTAAACAGCTCTCCATCTGTACATCATTCTCATAAGTCCTATAAAACTAGCAAAGATTTAAAATATATATACAAGGTCATGCTTTTCAGCACCTTTTTTTCAGAACTATTAATCAGTTCCTTATGTGTGTCTGGGAGGTTCTACCATTTTACATGATTTCTGTGGATGGAAAATTTAAAAAATTTTAGAATTAAAAAAAAATTTTGTTTTAATTTCTAAATCCATTAAGTTCACAAATCTTATGATCCAGTACAAGTTTCAGCTAACTGCCTCTTGATAAGAAAATAGGTACAATGTTAAGAAACCTAAAATTACAGCCACTGGGCCAGACAAACAACATTCCCCACTCAAGAGAAGTAAATTTCTCTCCATTTCCCAACAAGCTCTCTAAGATTCCTGTAGTGCTGTGTAAATTGTAGGCATGTTTTGCAGAGACAGCCTAGATATCTTGCCTGAAAACTTATACAAAATGGAATTAATATAAGCATGGGGAAGTTTGTGATCACTTGCAAACTGCAAAAACAACAAAACATTACAACTAGATAAATAAATGGTAGGAAAATTGATTTGTTGTCCTTAGATTAGGACTTTTAAGCTTGGGATGTTTTTGTGGGAACATGTTGGCTAAAGAAGGTCCAAAAATAATATTACATTTTCTATTTTAAAATTAGCAGGCAAAAATATACAGTTCACCTCCGGAAAGCCAACCCACTGACAGTGCAACTGTCCCCAAGCCAGCAAGCATGAGGGAGGGAAGTACTGTCCCTCCGTGGGATGGTTCACTGCTAGAGGATGAGTTCTTCCAAGGTAAGTCTCTGCACTGAATTTCCTTTGGAATTCCCGGCACTAAAGGAAAGCAAATAATGATTACAGTTTATGCTAAAATGCTCAAGCCCTTGTACTTTATTTTTGAAGTCCTCTTGTTATCCTCACCTGAAGAGGATGGGGTTACATGCTATTAAAAGAAATATTTTAAAAATCTTATATTTAAATATAATGTAAGTAAATATTCTTGGATCAAGGCCTGATAAATCTATGGAATGGTAATAATGTTAATATATAAACTCAAGTAAAAAGATAAAAGGGTATATCTTTAGACATATATTTATAAAGTTTACTATCCTTAATAGACTTTTATTGTTCCTGATTAGGGCCTAAATGCAGTGATGAAATCTAATTGTTGTTAAACTATTAACCTTGTACAATAGATAACAATAAAGACTAAAACAGATTCCAAAAGTACTATATACCCATGGATCTTATTATGTAAGCATCACTCACCTTGACATAGTTTTTTGTATTAAAATAAACCTGGCCATATGAAACATGAAATCTGAAATCATTCACCAGCTTCACCTTGAGGAACTAAATTCAGTTTGCAAAGGCAATGACATCAGCTCAGCCCTATAGTTAGGACAAGTGGTGTGGTCACTGAGAGACCTCCAGCTGGATGTTCTGTCTGGGCACTCCTTTCAGTAAAATGGTTCCTGGCAGAGAACTTGCTTCAGAGAAAAGAGACCCAGAGGAAAATTTCTGTTCCAACACAAAGGTTTTGCCTAGTAGAGGAGAGCTATTTTTCATGAAGTGAAGAAATAAAATGACTGCTCTGAAAATAAAAAGGAGAAGAACAGCAGACTTTTTCACCTTCAGAGTTGTGAGTCAAATAGCAGTATTGGGATTCAAGTGTTAAGAGTGGTTATCTCTAGGAAGAAGGACTCTAGGTGATTTTACCTCTTTTGTTATACTTTCCTGTATTTTCTATTATAACAACATATTTTTGTGGTCAGCAAAAGACTTTAATGAGGAAAAAATACTATGAACAAGTTGAAAGAGAAAACAGAAATCAAAGAGATTTCATTATAATTTGTTTTAAAGACAGATTCATGAAGACTTTTTTTTGTTTTGCCCTGCCTTATATTTTGGCATTGCTTATTTTATCTGTGGATATAGTGAGTAAGTTACTTAGGGACAGGGGAAAACTAATTTTTTTCCATTAAAGCATTAACAGGATGATTCCTTAAAGAACTCCTTAGTTACAGATATTTAATGCTCAGGACTAGTTCTTTTGCTGGCTATGCAAACTTAATAGTACCAACTAACAAATAAAATAGGGTAGAGAAAATCCAGAGTGGATATCAAAAACTTCAATACCTGTCCTAAAATAATTGGCATATTATAAGTACATCTCACTTACATTCACTCAGATACTGATGCACCTCATTTTCTCTGTCATTGAAGAGTTAAAATTACAATTTTTAACGACAACAAAGAGTGAAACATTTTATGTAAATCAGAAGGAAAGATTCTGTAAACAAAAAACTTCTTCAACAATTTAAATAATTTCCATAGCTTATCTCTCATGTCAGATTTTATTTTTTAATGAACATTTCTTCAAAATACACATCTACTCATCTATTGTAACATGAATATGATGAAATATATAAGATAGGTCTTAGAAAGTGAAGTAGCTCAGTTGTGTCTGACTCTTTGCAACCCCATGGACTGTAGCCCACCAGGCTCTTCCATTCATGGAATTTTCCAGGCAAGAGTACTGGAGCGGGTTGCCATTGCCTTCTCCAGGGGATCTTCCTGACCCAGGGATTGAACCCAGGTCTCCCGCATTGCAGGCAGTTGCTTTTACCATCTGAGCCACCAGGGAATTTCTAAGATAGGTCTTAGGGCATCTTAAAACTTTAAAAGATTTTGATTCTGTTTAAATTCTAACAGGTTTTTATTGAGGAAAAGATGTCAAATATGATTCACTAAACAATTCAAGGAAGAACCAACCAAGTGAAAATACCCTGTGACTTATCTGAGATCACAGAGACAGTGGTCCCAGGAAGCATGAGCCCTGGGTCTTGGGTTGGCCTGCTGCTGCTAAGTCACTTCAGTTGTGTCCGACTCTGTGTGACCCCATAGACGTCAGCCCACCAAGGCTCTCCTGCCCCTGGGATTCTCCAGGCAAGAACACTGGAGTGGGTTGCCATTTCCTTCTCCAATGCAGGAAAGTGAAAAGTGAAAGTGAAGTCGCTCAGTCGTGTCCGACTCTTAGCGACCCCATGGACTGCAGCCTACCAGGCTCCTCCATCCATGGGATTTTCCAGGCAAGAGTGCTGGAGTGGGGTGCCATTGCCTTCTCCATGGGTTGGCCTAGGTCCTCGGAATTATAGGGAGGTCATTGGGCCTGACTTACATACCACTCTCTGACCTTGCTACTGAGAGAAAAGTAAACATTGTTTGACAACAGCAACTTCACATCCTTGTAACATAATGAGCTCATAGTGAAATCATCTTTAGTTCATTAAAAGAAAAAATGAAAAGTGAACTTTTGTGGCACAGTGGTTGCGTGTATGGACTCAGGAGACAGGCTGCCTGGATCCACTTCCTAGCTGTATAAGCTGGGCAACTTACTTAATTTCTTCATTCCTCAGTTTCCCCATTTATAAAATGAGAATACTAACCACTAAACTTACAAGATTATGTGAGGATTTAATGAGTTAATCTATTTAGTGCTTAGAACTGTACCTGATAGACACATATAAATGTCTATTGAGTCATATTTTTTTCAGGGGAAGCAAGCTACCATCAGTATATCATTTGATAGTATTTCATAGAACTTAAATTTTTACATATTGCTCAAATTCACCCAAATAAGTATGTTTATAAATTGGGTGCCAAACTTTTGGCAGTAATGTACAGCTAAGTACAACTCACATACTATTTATAGACTTTCATTTCTTTTCAATCCCCTGATGTAAACACAGTTGGAAACATTATAGCTACCTAGGGACACAAAAGATGCACTAAAAGAAATCATGATTACAATCCTTGTTAGGTGAAAAACAATGTAGCTTTATGTTTTGAAGGCATTATGGAAGGTTAACTTTGAAAAAGTATGAAAAAGAAACTTCCATTGCAGCCTTGTAAGAGTCAAACTATCTTAAAGACATAATCAGTTAATGTCATAATGTTTATGATGATATGATCTAAAAATTATGTCATTATGCTTCTTCAAGAAGGACTTTCAACAATTCAAAATATTATTAGACTGTAAAATCTTTTACAAAAAAAAAAAATGACATATATTCTCCTTTTAGTTTTAGATGATTTGGATAGCAAACTGGCTCAGGAACAATCTCCAAGCTCAGTGAATACCAGAACACCTCTCAACATTGGATCAAGAACACAGTTCAGTCGTTTTTACTCCAGTGGGAGCAAATACAATAATATTACAGGAAGGCACAAAAATTGCTATAATGAAACTTCTAATATGTCTATCTATGATGTCTTAAGACCAGGAACCCCTAGGGAAGGTTTTCAAACCTTTTCTCCTAGAACAAGGACAATCTACAATATGTATAGGACAAGGGAACCCAGAGTCTTAAAAGAAGATTATGTGCAAAAGAATACTTTTGGTAGTACTTCTCTGTGTTTTGACAGCAGGCAACGATTAGCCTCATCAGCTACAGGGTATTTCAAAGCAAGAAGCTTATATTTTCCAGCCACAACTCAGAATAAGACTGGGTTTATATCACCAAGCCACCAACAGAGCCCAAAGAGAACTCCTTTATCATCTATCATATGGAATAGATCAGATTCTTCTAGAGAAAGGCAGAACTGGGAAGAGTTCCTGGAGGCACCGTCACCAATGGAGATTGACCCTGCTGACCAGTATATGTATCCCAGGTGCTTCCAGGCGAATAGGAGATGTGAGTTTTACCATTCACAGAGTGTTTACCAAAGTTTTGGTTTAAATGCTCCTGTAGATAATGCAATGAGTCCTGACCCACTTGAGAACTCAGAAAATATGCCATTCTACCATGAAGATAACCTATTTACTAGGTCTTTCTTTAGCAATACCTTTGGACGGAGCAGGGGACAGAGATTTGAACAAAATCCTTTCTGGGGCCAACAGAAAGAACACTCTGACTTTCATCAAAGCAGGAAACCATTTACTTCTTCTGACAGAGACTTTGAAATGATCTCCGCTGAAGTAAACAGTGCACTAGCTGTTCATGGCCATAGTGTTCCTTCTCAACACTGGGGGTCATTTTCTTCTAGTTATAGAACAAATATTTCCAGAAACCAACAGATACCAGATTCCTGGCAGTTTGATTCTCAGACATCCGCACTGGAGAGCATGGAAGTGTCACAAGGTAATGGGAACCAGTCTACTCATTTCAGCCCAGAAAATGTTTGTTCCATGACTGATGCAAGCTATCACATGAAATCTGGTGGGTTAGAATGTTCTCCTATGGAAGTACATGTAAACAAAGAACCTTACTCATTTGGAGTTGCTCAAACTCGAGCGTCCCCATTCAAAAGTACCTTCCTGCACATTCCTGATGACAGAGGGAATCCTCAGAGCCCTAACTTTCAGATTCCCACAGTCACTTTGCAGAAGATTAAGCCGGCCTCTCTTCCAAACAGAAACTATACAGAAGTCACTGTGACCAACAATGTCTCAGTTGATTCTCCACCTCTGACTGAAAGCCAAGCCAATATCTTGGTCACAGGAGTAAATAATGAGAAAGACTTGAAGGCATCTGTTTTGGAAAAAGACAAAAAAATAAACAAGATAGACCAGACAAACATGGCAGGTGAAATACCCCAACTTGTTTCACAGACAGTAATTTCTAACCCTTTACCTGATGTTCAGAATTCCCTTTCCCAGGACTCAGACAAGAACAACAGATTTGTTTTTAATGCATCTACCACAATAAGTTCAAAAATGTTGCCTGGAGTCATTTCCAGGAGAGATACCTCCAAAATTCATAAAGCCAATGAACTAAAAAATGGTAAGAATTATACTGGGAACAGAAAACTTGACTCAACAACTTCCCTTCCTTTCATTCAGGAAAGCAGAACAACATCACTTTTTCTCAGCCCACGTCAAGTTTGTCACCAGGAATTAACAGTAAGTAATGAAGATAGTTCAAGCATTATTAAAAAGAACCACGGGAGTTCTGAACATACTGATAATCAATACTCACAGTCTCCAGAAAAGCCTGCTTGTTTAGATACCAGGGGAGAACAAAGTATCACGACTTGTTCTAGCAGCTGTAGCAAGTCAGATGCTGATCACAACCTGCCTCGTAATTCTTTAGATCTGTCTTCAGGGGCACTACCAGATTCCTCACCATCAAATGATTCTTGCCTTGATGCTCCAGTAATTCCTTCTACCACAGTGTTCTGGAAGTGTCCTTCAAACAAAGACCCATCTCTGGGAGAAAGAGAAGACATTGATTACAAGAACCAAAATAGTCAATTTTCCCTAAGCTACTTAGAAAACCAAAAGAGTAATGATAATCACACACCTGTACGTAATGAAGAGGTTAATGTTGTCAAATGCCAGTCACACCCTCTTTTCAAGGGTCGAAAGGGAAAAGGAAAAATAAGAGAACGCATATCCTACATCGAAAAATTAAGCAAAACAGAGAGTAGATCAGTGCCTACAACTGACAACAGCAGTCTCACTGAGGGAACTCAAAGCAATTCCAATTCTCCTGAGCTTCATACAATTTACTGTACTTTACCAAGAAAATCAGCTGTTTTTCTCATCGATAACAGGGAGCCTGAAAGTACGATAATGCCTTCTTTGTTCAGGAACGAGCCAGTTGCATTACAAATCAAAAATGATGTGGAAGATCCAGTAGGAAAGAACACATCAAAAAAATTCAGTCCTAGTTCTTGTGAATCAGAGAGCAAATGTTCCAAAGTAGTTTCAGACTCAGTCTCAGTAGCACTTGAAGCCACAGAAGGGATGACAAATATGACAAACGTTGGATCTACTTCTGTTAGAAAAGGGCCACTTCCAGTCCTCATCAAGAGGGCTGTGTCATGTCCTTCAGAAGTGCTTTATGCCTCAACTGGAAGAGATGAAAGAGATAAATGCTTGGTATCCAATACAGATGCTTCTCCTGTAACACTGAGGCCTTGGGAGAGACTCATTAACCCTCTGGGAAGTGACTCATCTGTTTGTGAGTGTTCTTTAAGCAAGAAACACCACCAGGAGGAATACTTACAAGAATATACTGAAAAGAATGATAAAATTTCTGCCTCCAAAACAGGCATATTTTCCCATCCAAATGAATACCCTTTACCTTTTTCTTCAGATATGTCAGGACAAGAAAGTGGGAAAACTTTACATAAATTTAAGACTACAAGTATGTTTTCTGTTTCTGGTGATGAAGATAATGTGAAATGTCTTGAGGTGGTTTCAATATATTATACCCTACCGAGGAAGCACAGCAAAAAATTCTGTGACCTTCTTCAAAAGTATACACAAAACATCGATTCACTTACAGAATCAATTAAAGCGGGGACTAAAACATCTCCTAATGCTTTAGAAAAAGACCAACTGAATTGTCCTGCGCAAGACCAGTCAGGAACACCTTTGTCTAAAGATACCTCTGCTCAGGAGACCAGCCATCCTTCTCATATCACTGAAAATATGACTGTTTTACAATTACCAAGTGTTGAGTCCTCAGAATCTGCATTACAGGAAATGGCTTCTATTGAAACAGATGTTTCTCTTCATAAACGAGAACCTAAAACTGGAGAAATTTCCCCATACAACTTAGCTACAACACCTCCATCTAATTCACAAAGCAGGAAAAAGAAAGAGAAAAAATTGCAAAGTGAAACTGTGTTTACTTCACCAATGCTTCAGGAAAAAAAAGTTACAAGAGAGAAATCTGAAAATTGTCCACAATCCATTAAATCAGATGACAGTGGTTTTTCTAACCTCCCAGCCCATTCAGAAGAGAATGTTGAAAACTCCCACATCATAAGAAGTTCTGGGGAGCATACAGGTAGTGATACAGCCATTACAACTACTGGAAGTCTTCAAAAAGATATCTCAGGTGTAGTTACAGAGGAGAGCTCCAATGGATTGCAGCCTAGGGAAGTCAGAGGGGAAATTAGAACAGATTTCCCAAAAGACTCTGAGAAAACACTTTCTGACTCAGAAAGCCAAGTCTTTGCTCTTACTCCAGCCTTGAGTAAACTACAGCTTGATGAGGAGACTTGTTCAAGTGAACCAGATTTAGACAGTTCACAGTCTGAACCCAGGGAGCTACCTGAAAGAAGACAGGAGGTAAATATGACAGAGAGCAAGGCTAAAGATGAAATGCAGAAGTTGGCATGGAATCAAGGTTCACTTCCTGAAGGAGGTAATAAAAGTAAAAAAGGCTTGGCTGACCTAGAAAAAGGGAAAAGCAGATCTTCAGTTAAACACAGATTGGCAGCTATGTCCAAAGGCAGCAGAAAATTTCCAGCTAAAGATTTATACCCTAGAAGACATGTAGCTACTATCTTTCCCCAAAGTAGGAACAGTTCTGGCTTTAGCAGTTTGTCCCTTGACACAACAGAGTGCAACTCACCGTCCCTTGAGCCTACTTTAAAGTCCACAGAAACCACAGATGAATGCAGGTTAAGTAATGATGGAATAAATGTGGAGACATCCGAGAACCCTCTCCAGCTTACTGCAGTATCCAATAGAGAAGCTTCTACACCCTTAAGTAATCAGAAGTCCAACAACATTTCACAACTGCATCAAAACGAGTTTAAAAATATCTCAGAATCACAACCAAAGTGTGAGAATTCTGAGGATGTAACAGTAGCTCAGATTTTGGAAAGAGAATCAGGAGCCCTGGCCCAATCCACGTTGATCAGCCCCAGGGAAGCAGACGTCCCTGACCATCAGAGGAGGTCGAAACCCCCTTTTCAACTGGAGCCTGTAGAGAAATCTACGGTTTGCATCCCATTGACCAGTTGTCAGCAAGGACAAAGCAGTGCTTCATCTCTGGAGTGTGAACGTCAGCTACACCCCTATCGTTCAGAGAGCTTAAAAAGTGTCAACGTACATGGTGATATACTACGAATAAGTCATCCTCCAAAAGTCAGAGAGCGCCATTTCTCTGAAAGCACTTCTATTGATGATGTCCTGAGTCGACTGACCCTTAGGAATGAATTCTGTAACAACAGCGGGTACAGTCGAAGATTTAAATCTTTTTCTGAACTTCCCTCCTGTGGTGAAAATGAAAGTTGGGCTTTGAACAACAGCAGGACAAAAATGGGTCCTAGGTCTGCAACATCTATATCCAGGCCTATTGACTATGGGATTTTTGGGAAAGAACAACAGCTGGCTTTCTTGGAGAATGTAAAGAGGTCACTCACACAAGGGAGATTATGGAAACCAAGTTTTCTTAAGAACCCTGGCTTCCTGAAAGATGATGTAATTAACCCTGCTAACCCGACAGAGTCATTGACTTCAAATTCTCCTAGTAACCAGAGGCCAGAGGATGGCTTATCTCTAAGTGCGCCACTTAATATCTATGAAGAGGATCCAGTAGACTCAGACTGTGACACAGACACGACCACGGATGACGAATACTACTTGGATGAAAATGACAAAGAATCAGAACTGTGAGCCTTTTTCAATGAAATGTATAGCCTTTTCACCAAAAGTTTATAATGTAAATAAAGTGTACATATGTTTGTCTATGGAAAGGACAGATAGTAAAAAAAATCTAGTCTGGGCACTGCTGCTGCTGCTGCTAAGTCACTTCAGTCATGTCCGACTCTGTGCGACCCCATAGACGGCAGCCCACCAGACTCTGCCGTCCCTGGGATTCTCCAGGCAAGAACACTGGAGTGGGTTGCCATTTCCTTCTCCAATGCATGAAAGTGAAAAGTGAAAGTGAAGTTGCTCAGTCGTGTCCGACTCTTAGCGACCCCATGGACTGCAGCCTACCAGGCTCCTCCGTCCATGGGATTTTCCAGGCAAGAGTACTGGAGTGGGTTGCCATTGCCTTCTCCAGTCTGGGGACTAGCTGCTGTGAAACAATCCAAATTCTCTCCCCTCCCACACCACCCCCCCACTCTATGTATAGACTTCCTGAATCCTAGAGCAATGAATTCTTGTTTAGTGTTTTCTTCCTCTGTATACATGCTTGGTCTTTCTGCCACTCAGCCCCAAATTAATCTCTTAATTCGTGGTCCACTTTTGGCTGTCTGCTCTATATTCCCCCTAACGTTCTTTCACCTTTTCTATTCCAGCACAATAGCAAATCTCTGTATTGCATCTTCCAGTCCATACTCCATATTCATGATTGTTAAATAAAATGTAGTGATGATAACAATGGAGTAAGTATTATCCTGTTTGACTCATCAACCTTTAGATGATTTAGAGTTTGGGTTTTTTTTTTTTTTTCCTTGAACAAAGATCAGGGGATTTCCATAAGAACATCCTGTTTTATCCATAGTGGAGAAGGGAGGCACATATTTGAAGTGCTTATTGTGAAGAGGTGAATCTCTAGTAAGCCAAAGAACATTGTTATTGTTGTTCAGTCATGTCCAACTCTTTGCAACCACATGGACTGCAGCACGCCAGACTTCCCTGTCCTTCACTATCTCCTGGAGTTTGCCCAAACTCATGTCCATTGAATCAGTGATTCTATCCAACCATCTCATCCTCTGTCACCCCCTTCTCCTCTTGCCCTCAATCTTTCCTAGCATCAGGATCTTTTCCAATAAGTCAGTTCTTCATATCAGGTGACCGAAGTATTGGAGCTTCAGCTTCAGCATCAGTCCTTCCAATGAATATTCAGGGTTGATTTCCTTTAGGATTGACTGGTTTGATCTTCTTACAGTCCAAGGAACTCTCAAGAGTCTTTTCCAGCACCACAATTTGAAAGCATCAGTTCTTTGGCACCCAGCCTTCTTTATGGTCCAACTCTCACATCCATATATGACTACTGGAAAAACCATAGCTTGGACTATGCAGACCATTGGCAAAGGAATTCATTTGAAATAGTTTCTAGGATGGTACAGAGGGTGGCTTAGCGACAGAATTTCTGCTTAGGAAGGGAACACATCTGCCGGGTGGAGATAAGCAGACATCCCTTCATGAGACTGACATCCTCTTTGCAGCTCTTTCAGCAACTGTTTTTGTTTTTCTTATTGTTGCTTTGTTTCTGTTTTTCCCCATTTCTCCAGAGCCATCCATGTAAAAAAATTTCTTTATTTGCAGGATAGAACACTTTTTTCCATGTGAGACATTTTAGTCACAAGCGATAGCCATGGTCAAGTCCCTAAAGTACTATCATGTTAGATCTAACACCTTGAGATTCACAGCCTTTTTTGCCAGATTTACCAAACCCTTAGAAGTTAGAAGGCAGAGCTTCTAAAGGCTTGTCACTATGATTCCTTCAATAATTGTATCAAGGCTAAATAGCTTGTCATACCCACTGATAACTTGGCTTTGCTAACTCTTTAATTTGCCATGCAGAACTTCTGGAGATTTCTCTTCTCCGAATCAGGAAAGACCAATAAACAGGCAGCAGCGAAGCTAACCTGATAGAACTACAGAAAACATACCATCCTAGTTCTTAGTATTGAGAGGGTCAACATGAATGGATTTTATCTTGTTTGGTCTATATTTGCTTCCTGGCCTGATTTTGTTTCCATTTTTCTCACCTAGTCTGTTTCATCCATTTAAGGATAATGATAGGAGTTGGGGAAATGTACAGAGATCTGGAACTGATAGAAATGCAAGAAAGGACCACATTGTTATTATCCTCTCCAGTACTACCTTGTCTAGAAGCTAAATGCCAGAGCTAGTTTATATTGGTCCCATGACACTCAAAACTGATGAAAATAAGGTAACTACATGAAAGCTATTTCTTAAACCTATAAATTGTCTTAAACTTCAAGTTCTGACCAATTCTCAAAAAGACTGATAGTAGAATGTTAAATGAACTGTTCTAAATATTTCCATTTAAATTTGTATGGTAACGCATAGGTAACATTTTATTCTTTGTTCGTGTATGTTTGTACATTCTACCTTCCTTTTTCTATTTATC
This sequence comes from Bos javanicus, assembly GCF_032452875.1. NCBI lineage: Eukaryota > Metazoa > Chordata > Mammalia > Artiodactyla > Bovidae > Bos > Bos javanicus. The sequence continues at coordinate 18,210,566 of NC_083882.1, read as the reverse complement.
TGATTATTTAATTAAAACTTCATAAACCATAACCTATGTTTTCTATTTAATTTTAAAATATTCAAAGTTAATATTTTAATATTAAGATTCTTGGTTTTTTAAATGATCAGGTTGCAAGTTCTGTTTTGGTAAACACTCTGAGCCTACATGTATGTTACAAAAGATGAAATGAAGTTAGCTTATTTTTCACTGAATTTAGCCTTTATCAGCAGTTAGGTAAGTTAAGATCAGGCTAAACAACTACTTTTAGGCCCTGATTCTCTGTACTAGAATCTACCACCTGAATTTAAAGGTAATTGATGGCCAGTGCTCACTTGCACCATTTGTAATGTTTGCTTGTTGGTGTGGCTCAAGAATCAAGAAAACAGAAAATTTATGAAAATAGCACCTTCTATAAAGTTTTATACCTTTATAAAACACTTCATTAAAGAAGTATAGCAAATACCTATGTATTTTAACATACAAAGTACTGCTTTTTAATATTCATTTTTGGTATAGCTATAGTAATTTATACTAGTCATTTTTTATACTCATAACTTGCTTTCTAATACATAATCATCATTAAAGTAATTATTCACATAAATGGAGTCACTAATGAGGGAATCAATGCAAATAATTACTGGTAAATTACTAGTTCATTTAAATAATAGACTTATACAACCATAAATTTTATGTATAAACTCCATTTAAAATAAGGCTCAATGAGATTAATATTCAGAGACTTTCCTCTAAATAATTTATACCCTTACATTGTCAATACATTGCTATTAATAAAACTCCAACAGCCACTAATAAGGTTTTGACTGATGATAAGGTAATAAAAACTACTTTGTATAGGAAGTACATGGGTGCCTGTGCCTGTCTAGGGTTGGTGAAAGTCCACTTAAGTTTACGGTGAAGATAGGTATCAAATTGGAAAATCCACACCTATTTAAAAGTTATATAGTCCATTGAATGCCAGAAGGTTAAAGAGGCCTTATTTCTAAGAGTTTATTGTCAGTAATAATGCTTCAGAATATCCAATTTAAATGTATAGTGTAAATATGTAAATATTTTACTTTGAGTCTCTTTTTGACTGGCATTTCTGTGTTTCTGAAACATATAATAACCCGTAAGCACTACTGTTTAAAATGTTGTCAAATAATCCTTTTATGTACTTGCTATCAAACTTCTTCTCCAGGTATGAAATATGTTACAAGACAAGGTGCAAATTTAAACAATGCTGGTGTTGAAATAAATGATTTAAATGGATGCATTATTTGATTGACTTTTATTCTCATTCTCAAATGATTGTTTTTAAGTGTGAAAGTTTCCAGAAAAATACAAAAAGGGGAGTGGGATGGACAAAATTATTCAAACAAATTTTTCTGGTGGATATTGAATAAGATCACCCATTTGAGTGGTTTTGGAAAATGACTCCTGTCTTCTCCTTCCATTTGTATCAAAAAGCAATCAACCAACAACAGAAGTCAGTGTCCCTGGCTGCATAAGCTGCATAAGACAGAAGGAATGAGGGCGGTCTGGCATTTTTCTCTGAAAGTTGTCATATTTATTAAGGAAGAGGAAGCCCAGTGGCGTTGGGTTTGGGTCATCTGCTTCCCAGTAGTACTATAAGCAGATCTTTCCAATTGAAATGTTAAATGTTCATTGATATGTTAATATTGAAATGTTAATTCCTGCTAAACAAATGAGTAGATTTGTACTAATCTTTACCTTTTCTAGAAAAGGAACCCAAAGTCATCTTTCTACCAAGGACAAGAGAGTGTTGTCAGCTTGAATATGAGCAGTATTTTATTCAAAATATTTATACTGTCCTTTATTAAAAATTAAAATACATTAGATCAGCTAGGGTTTTTAGTTGTAGACACTATAATCCTTTTCCTACCTGCAATGCCCTTCTCCCCTTCTTCTTGCAGCAGATTCTTATCTGACCTTCACGATAAAAATAGATCAGCTTAGATGACCATCTTCATGATCAGCATGGATGTCATCTCTTTCAGAAAGCATCTCTCAAGGTTGGGTTAATTGGACCTCATACAGTGTACTTATGTTGGTAGAGGCAATCTGCCAAGGGGCCTGGACATACCTGGATATTTGTTGCTGGGTATGCCAAAAATGTAAGTTCTCGACCATGGTTTACTCATGCCATTTTTCAGGGTGTGTATGCAGCCATCAAACACAAGAGGAATGAGATAACATCTCCCCACTGACAAAGGGCAGACATAATTACCCCTACCCTAAAAATGGTAAGCCCTTAAACTTTGAGTGTACCTCTTGTAATGCAACTCACTTCAGGCATCTATGATAAGAATTTTGCATCGTCCCTACAGACCTTTGTGGGTGGCTGGGGGGGTGGGGGCAGGGTATGGGAAGGTAGGGGGAGAGGTATTTGTTTGCTAGGGCTGTCACAGCAAAATTCCACAAACTGATTGCTTTGATATCAGAATTTATTTTCTCACAGTTTTGGAGGCTAGAAGTCCAATCAATATGTTGACAACTTTGATTTCTCCTGACCCCTCTCTCCTTGGACTGCAGATGGCTACCTTCTCATGGCATCCTTACATGGTCTTTCTTCTGTACCCAAGCATTCCTGGTGTCTCTGTGTGCCCACATTTCCTCTTCTTAGAACAGTAGTTAGATTGGTTTAGGGCCCACCCATCTTCAAATACAGTAATATTCTGAGGTACTGGGGTTAGCATCTCTATATGAAGTATGCTGTTGTTGTTTAGTCGCTAAGTTGTGTCCAGCTCTTGCAACCCCATGGCCTGTAGCCTACCAGGCTCCTCTGTCCATGAGATTCTCCAGGCAAGACTACGGGAGTGGGTTGCCATTTCCTTCTCTAGGAGATCTTCCCAACCAGGGATCAAACCTGTGTCTCTTGCATTGATAGGCAGATATTTTTTTAACCACTGGGCCACTAGGGAAGCTCACATAGGAACATCCTAGACACTATACAGTCCTTGACACCCATATTTTAGCACCTATAACACTATTTACATTGCCTCTTTGTCTTTGTCCATTGCCTCTTTGGCCAGTGAACCACAGGAGCTGTGAAGTCAAAGTATAATGTCTATAACATAGTAAGTATTGAACAAGTGTTTGTTGAGTGAAGGAAATTTGATTTATTATAAAGAATCTAGTCAAGGCATTGGATAATGTGAAGAAATATACTTTTTAAGGTATGAGTTAGGATGAGAAAGAAAACAGGTTGGTAGGGATTCAATACAGCTAAACAAGTGTTCAGATACAATTATATGACTTCTCTGATCTGTTCTCAAAAATACCAGGTGTTATCATGTGTTATATAATTTATTAAGCGACATTTTACTATCATCCAGTACCAGCTGACTCTCAGATTATTTCTCTGAAAAAAAAACTTTAATATTTTGAAAGAATGCAAACAAAATGTGTTCCAAACAACTTTTTAAGTGATAGCTAGAGCACAGCAAAACTTTCCATTTAAAGTATGCAGACACTCCCACAAAATAAAATTTAGCAGTGAAAGTAATGCCAAGTAATGCTACACTTTAGCTCTACAATTTATCAGTGATTTACCACCAGTTCCTAAAAATCTTTCTAAAGTATAAAGAACACTGTCTAGAAACTCTGCTCAGCATTCCTAAAGCAGGTCAAGAGAACTGGGGAAAATATGGTAAGGATTTTGCTCTGATAAACTTTGGTTATAGCAAGAATGCTGAGCAGCCCAATTAAAGCCAAGAGATGAACAGGTGGCTTCTCGGGGCCTGATTCTGGCAACTCTGTTTCAAGAAACTGCCAGCAGAATGCAGAAATCCTGTGTCCATACCAGGACATGAGTTTCTCCAGACTCACACAGCCTGTGAAGAACTTTCTTTCCTTTGAATAGATTAAAACCATAAGAGGATAAAAGAAGAACAAATAATTAACTAATATAGATAAAATTGAGGTAGGAGATAGATGGGCCCCTGGGCCAGTCAGCTGGGATTTGTAAAGTGAAATAAAATTAAAGCTTTGTTCTCACCCAGACACTCCAAGGACAAAGCTGACAGCAAAAGCAGAGTGCTACTAGAATAAATAGATAAGGTGCCTACTCCTGAAGTCAAGGAAACCTTCCCTGTCGGCACATGTGCTGGAAGGCTCCTTGGGGGTCAGAAAAGGAGGTGGAACCACCCCATAGTATGTGGACATGCACCCACAGGCTCTGAGGTAGGATCCATCTCAGTAAAAAGTCGCACACACATGTTGGGGAGGATCCTAGGACCAGTTAGGAGTGAAGAAACAAGATAATTGGCCAAAAGTAAACCAAGACCCTGAGAAACCTGTGTGCATGCAGGTCAAGAAGCAACAGTTAGAACCGGACATGGAACAATGGACTGGTTCCAAATCTGGAAAGGAGTACATCAAGGCTATATAGTGTCACCCTGCTTGTTTAACTTGTTTGTAGAGTACATCATGCAAAATGTCAGGTTAGAAGAATCACAAGCTAGAATCAAGTTTGCCAGGAGAAATATCAACAACCTCAGATATGCAGATAATACCACTGTAATGGCAGAAAGCAAAGAGGAAACTAAAGGGCTTCTTGATGAAGGTGAAAGAGGAGAGTGAAAAGCTTGCTTAACACTCAACATTCAAAAGACAGATCATGGCATCCAGTCCCATCAGTTCAATTCAGTTCAGTCGCTCATTGGTGTCCGACTTTTTGCGACCCCATGGACTGTAGCATGCCAGGTCTCCCTCTCACTTCATGGCAAATAGATGGAGAAAAAATAGAAACAGTGACAGACTTTATTTTCTTGGACTACAAAATCACTGGGGATTATGACTGGAGCCATGAAATTACAAGATTCTTGCTCCTTGGAAGAAAAGCTATGACCAACCCAGGCAGCATATTAAAAAGCAGAGATATCACTTCAAAAAAGTCCATAGTCAAAGCTATGATTTTTCCAGTAGTCATGTACAGATGTGAGAATTGGACCATAAAGAAGGCTGAGCGCCAAAGAATTGATGCTTTCAAATTGTGGTGCTGGAGAAGAAACTTGAGAGTCCTGTGGACTGCAAGGAAATCAAACCAGTCAATCCTAAAGGAAATCAACCCTGAAGGACTGATGCTGAAGCTGAAGCTACAATACTTTGGCCATCTGATGCGAAGAACCAACTCATTGGAAAAGACCCTGATGAAAGGAAAGATTGAACTCAGGAGGAGAACAGGTTGACAGAGGATGAGATGGTTGGATGGCATCATTGACTCAATGGACGTGAGTTTGAGCAAACTCCAGGAGATAGTGAAGACAGGGAAGCCTGATGCGCTGCAGCCCATGGGGTTGCAAAAAGTCAGACTTAGCGACTAAACCACAAAGACCCAGGACTGTCCTATATGTGTGATTTACTTTACCTGTTTACTCATTAGAGAGGATATCCATAGCTTTTCTTTTTTTTCATAGCTTTTCTCTTCGAGTGTATATTTCTGCCTAGTTTCTGACTTAAATAAACTGCTTCTCTTTGTGCTCTCCCACTTGTTGTGCTGTGTCTTTAATAATAAACTTTGTACCTTTTTTAGTTTTTACCTCCTTGAAACTTTCAGATTAGAGTAAGAGCCACTTTGCTTTTAGCTTCTAGCTCCTGGGCTTCCCTGGTATCTCAGATAGTAAAGAAGTCTGCCTGCAGTGAGGGAGAACAGGGTTCGATCCCTGTGTTGGGAAGATTCCCCTGGAGAAGGAAATGGCAACCCATTCCAGTATTCTTGCCTGGAAAATCCCATGGACGGAGAAGCCTGGCAGGTTACAGTCCATGGAGTCGCAAAGAATCCCTCACGACTGAGTGACTTCACTAAATTAAATAGGAGGTTTATCATTCTCACCTAACAGGAAGTCCAGAAGGTGCTGGGAGGTGGGGGGATGGGTCCTCTGTCCTTTCTACCTCTATGAGCATGAGCACTTAAGTTTATTTCTATCTGGTGGTCTAGTAGCTAGGATTCCTGGTTTTCATCTAGGTTACCCTGGTTCATTTCTTGTGCAGGGAACTAAGACCTCTCTTCGGGACACTGAAACTTACTGTTGCCTATCCAAGATCAAAATGGTGGGAAGAGATAGACATTGACTTCCCGCTACCAGAGTCCTTGCCAGTCTTTCCCCATATCCAACTTCCAGCATCTGAGGAGCGAGGAGCATTCAAGACCAGTCAACCCCCATGGGTTACAGGGGACAGCAGTTTCTGACTCAGGTGATGCTCACCCACCAGCCTCAAATCTGATTCCTACTACTGAGCGCAACTCTTGGTTCCTCGCTTGAGGCTTGGCCCCAACTCAGTGAAGGATGAACAAACACTTGTTGAAAGAAGGGAAGTATAGGGTTTAGGGGATTTGGGAGACTGGAGGGAGTTACAGTCCAGTGAGGGAGACTGCTGAGCAGAAAACAAGACAGGTAATACAGTTGATGGGTGCTGTTGTGAACGGAAGGGCTGGGAGAGTTGGCCTTGTACGGGAATCAGGGGAATGACATTTTGCTCTGCGTCTTTTAAACCCAGTGAAATTCGTTGTTTGAAGGCTTTCGCGTAAGCTCTTCGCCACTGGGCCTTTTCTCTACAGCAATCACCCTGTGCGTCCTTTAAAAATGACAGTTTCCTCTGAAGAGTTGCCAAACTCCAGCAGCAGAAGCGGCGGCGGGGCACAGCCTCAAGCACGCTGGTCTCAGCAGCGCCCCCTCCGCCCTGGTCCTCAGACCCGCGCCGCCGGTTGCTGGGCCTGGAGCGGGAGAGCCGAGTTCATTGCGGCCGCGCAGCCGCGCCGGGCCCCTCTGCAGCGGGCTAGCCCTCGCCTTCCGGCCGGGTGGGAACCGGGGTGGGAACCGGGGGCGGACCGCGGGCGGTGGAGCGAAGCCCGCCCCGGGGTGGGCCCCGCTCCGGCCAGCCGCGCGCCCGGCACCGCCCCGCAGCCGCTGCCGAGCTGGGCGCCGCCATGCGCCGTCTGCCGCGGGCCCGGCTGCTGGCGCTGCAGCTCGCCCTGCTAGTGGCCTCGGGGGCCCCGGAGGAGCCGCTCAGCGCGCAGCGGAGCCTGGTGTGGGGCCCCGGGCTGCAGGCGGGCGTCGTTCTGCCGGTCCGCTATTTCTACCTGCAGGCTGTCAGCCCGGAGGGCCAAAACCTCACCCGCTCGCCCCCAGGTAGCGTTCGACCGCGGGCCTCCCCGCCCTGCGGCCGCTCCTCGCGTCCCCTCCGCGAGTCCCGTCCTCGACCGCGCGCCCCTCCCCAGGAACCCTCCCGCCGCCCGCCGCCCGCGCGGCGTCCTTCCCTCGTCTCTGGTCACCTCCTCTTCTCCTCCCCTCCCAGACCCAAAGGCGGGAGGGAGTTGCAACGCAAGTCTACTGAATGAATAAGTGAACTCCGAGCGCCCTTCCGCAGTTAACGTGCGGGGACTGCTAATCCGGAAGGAGGGCGCCCGGGGTGTTAATGAAAGCAGTGTGAGTCACAAGTTGGAGGTGGTCTTTCTACGCCTGACGAGTTGTTTGATCTGTTACAGCTTGCAGGGAGTGCCTTCACGCGTTGAGTCATCCAGCCCGAGAATCGGATCGGGGTGCGTTGTTTAGGCCTGATCCTACAAAAAGGAGATGTCAGAGTAGCAGGCAATTTGGGAGGCAGTTTTGCAGGCTAGATTTTTGTTTTCTTAGAGTTTCGAGTTCTTGAAAGCGGGTCGCAGGAGTTAGTGAAACTCGGAACTTACTAGGTTTTCCCTCTGGTCCTGTCCTGAATCCCTTCTGCCCAGTCGTGCTCCCAGGTTCTCCTAAGTGTCTTAAGTTTGCAACTTAACAGCTTGTCCTACTAGTTCGAGTTGTTGCCAGTCAGGATTTGCTGGTTTATCTCCTGTCAACTGGCACCCGGTTTTGTCAACAAAGAGACAGTCAGAATCCCCAGTGCCCCTTCCACCACCAGTGGAAAACTGAGTACTTTGTTGTTTTTTTTTTTAAGAAGTCTCCATGGCCCTAAGGATCATAAGAAGATCGTTAAACCCCGATTTAGTCTTTCATCACGGAGTGTATTTTCTTCTTTATAGTTTTGTTTTCTAAAATTAATTTTGTAATGTTATAAATGGGGGCGGAGGGCTTTAGAAAAAAGATGGAAAACTAAGGAAAAAATTAATTGATGCGTGAAAAAGGGAAGTTATATGATCCAAAATAAAATACTGTTAATCTTACTTTTAATGAAAGAACTATAAATTCAAATAGGCTTCCCAGATGGCACTACTTGTAAAGAACCCACCTGGCAATGCAGGAGACTTAAGAGACAGTGGGTTCCATCTCTGGGTGGGGAAATCGCCTGGAGTAGAGATGGGAACCCACTCCAGTATTCTTGCCCAGAGAATCCCATGGACAGAGGAGCCTGGAAGGCTACAGTCCATAGGATCACAAAGTGTTGGACTTAGCTAACACACGTGCATAAATTCAAATAAAATTATATTTTTATTCCATTTTTAATCTAAAAATAATGGCATTTTTTTTAACTGCTAATACTCAGAAGCTGTTAATGAATACTCTTAGACAATGACCTTCATCCTCTGCTGGTGGGAGCAAATTGGTCAAATCTTTCTAGAAAGTAATTTTCCATGAAGAATCTTAAACATTTACAAACCTAACGCGCAAAATATATGTCTCAACAGTTAGAAAATGTAAAAATGAAATGTAATGAAAATGAAATGAATATGTAAAAATGAAAAAAAAAAGTCATTTATGAAAAATGTCCATGCCTTTTAATCTGATAATCAGACTTCTGTGAAAATGATCAGCATGTAGTCAAAGACTTATGAGCAAGGATATTCTTTCCCCATTATGATTATTTATTACAATATTTTAAAGAGCAGCTATAAGATAGTTGTTAAACAAAGCATGGTACATTCATGTGATGGAATATTTAACAGCTATTTAAAGTAGCACTTTCAATTCCACTATAAGGTATCTAAAGTAGTCAAATTCAAAGAAAGAGAAAGGAAAATGGTGGTTGCCAGGGGCTGATGGAAGAGGGAGATGAGAAGTTGTTGAATGGTACAGAGTTTCAAGTTTTCCAAAATGAAAAAGGTCTAGTTTGTGCACAAAAAATGTGAATACACTTAACACTACTGAAATGTACACTTAAAAATGGTTAAGATGGTCAGTTTTGTGTGTTTCACATCACAGTAAAATTTTTGATGTTTTAAAATATTATTTAGTAATGCTTATACAAGTTTACAGAGAAGGCAATGGCACCCCACTCCAGTACTCTTGCCTGGAAAATCCCATGGGCAGAGGAGCCTGGTAGGCTGTAGTCCATGGGGTGGCTAAGAGTCGGACACAACTGAGCGACTTCACTTTCACTTCCACTTTCTTTCTTTTTTTTTTCATGAATTCAACTTTTTTTATTCAGAATGTGTATCTTTAAGACTGGTATAAACAAAAATTAAATACAAACAACTTGTTATTGACATAATAGCTGCAGTTATTAACTGCGAGAATACAGTAAAAAGGAGCCTTACTAAATGTTAATATTCTTGCAACAGAATTATCCCAGTCATTTTATGGTAGTAAATTCTGGCAAGAAATGATAAATTCATTTGTTATTAAAGATACTTAAAGAGTTTCCACTTTCACTTTCATGCATTGGAGAAGGAAATGGCAACCCGCTCCAGTGTTCTTGCCTGGAGAATCCCAGGGACGGGGCAGCCTGGTGGGCTGCCATCTATGAGGTCGCATAGAGTCGGACACGACTGAAGCGACTTAGCAGCAGCAGCATACAAGTTTAAGGATGCAACAGGAAACAAATTATATAGTTTTATTCCAAGTCATAATAAATAAATGAGGCTGTACCTCATACATCAGGATTATTGGTGGTCACAGCAAGAGAGTAACACATTTTTTTTTCACTCTTCTTTTTTACCCCCAAATGATCATAATGTTTTAATAATCAAGAGAAAAGTCATAAGGAAACAAACTAAAGACTTTCACCAAGTTTTTTCAAACAACCTCACTTTTATTCCTTTAGGTTCTCCTTTCAGGATATGATTCCTGGCTTCCGTTTAAAAACCTGCCCTATATTTCTGAAATCTCACCCAACCAGTCTTTACATTTTCTGCTAACATCATTCACTTTCAAGTCCTGAAAAATTTCTTTCTCCAAGAACTAAATGAAAAATACGGAAAATTTTCTCAAACTGTAATCTTACATGACTTACCAAGATTCCCTTAATAATTAGCACTCTTATTTAACAATGTTACACTTATCTGAGTACTATTATTATGCCGCATATCTCCAGGAACCTAGATAGCAAACGTGAACTTGAATGGTCTAAAACAGGGGGATTTCAAACAGGAGTTCACAGACAGAAATTTGGGGGTCTGTGATTTGGGATGAGGAAGAAACCAATCTATATCTTTATTTTCAGTAACCTCTGACTTAAATTGAGTATTTCCTTCTATTATGAATGTAGGCAAAACCTGTTGACATTGTTATATTCCCAGCATCTAACACAGTGCCTGGCAGAGTTGCTCAGTAATTATTGTAGAAGGAAAGAAAGAAAAGATGGAGAGAGGGTGTTTGGATTATGTCTAGATAGAAGATACCAGGACTCTTTTCTACTCAGTTGTCCTCTGCCTTCATCAGTAATACCTCTGTAAAATTATCTTTCCTCCTAGTTATGTAGCACTTCAGTGTTTTGAGTTGTGCCCTGTTTCATATGCTCTCCTTAATCATCTTGTGAGTTAGTAAGAGTGTTAGTCACTCAGTCGTGTCCGACTCTTTGTGACCCCATGGACTGTAGCCCACCAGGCTCCTCTGTCCATGGAATTCTCCAGGCAACGTTATAGAGTGGGTAGCCATTCCCTTCTTCAGGGGATCTTCCCGGCCGAGGGTTTGAACCCAGGTCTCCTTCATTGCAGACAAATTCTTTACTGTCTGAGTCACTAGGATAGGAAGGACTGGTATTATTCTCTTCACAATTCCTGTAAGAAACAAGCTTAGTGAAAATAAATATTTTTCCTGTGGTTCCACAGTGGATAAATGTCAAAGTCATGTCCAGATTCCCTACGCTTTCAATACCTCATTCATGGTCTTTCCTTTTTATCAAATCACTGGTATTGTTAATAAGATCACTGTTTTCAATAGGTTCCTGTAGAATATTCCCAATTAGCAGGCACTCATACATTTGGGAGGATTTCCATTTAGCCTCAAGTTGTACCAAGTTGGCCTTCAGGACTGTTCCCTCGGCCAAGTGGAGTCAGCCCTTTTGTTGCGTAGAGAGCATTAATAAAATTCCTAAACAAAAAGGGAGATGAAGACTCCATTGTAACAGGAATGACAGAGGTTATTTTTCCAACTATGAATTTTGAGAACCTTGTTGTTCTTACTCAGTCACTAAGTCATGTCCAACTCTTTGTGACACCATGAACTGCAGCACGCCAGGCTCCTCTGTCCTCCACTATCTGCCAGAATATGCTCAAATTCATATCCATTGAGTCAGTGATGCTATCTAACCATCTCATCCTCTGTTGCCCCCTTCTTTTGCCGTCAATATTTCCCAGCATCAAGGTCTTTTCCAATGAGCTGGCTTCTCACATTGGGTGGCCAAAGTATTGGAACATTGAAACAAAAACAAAGTATTGGAGCTTCAGCGTCAGCATCAGTCCTTCCATTAAATATTCAGGGTTGATTTCCTTTAGGATTGACTGATTTAATCTCCTTGCAGTCCAAGGGACTCTCGAGAATCTTCTCCAGAACAATTCAAAAGCATCAGTTCTTTGATGCTCAGCATTCTTTATGGTCCAGCTCTCACACACATACATGACTACTGGAAAAACCATAGTTTTGACTATACGGACCTTTGTTGGCAAAGTGACGTCTCTGCTTTTTAATATGCTGTCTAGGTTTGTCATAGCTTTTCTTTGAAGGAGCAAGCATCTTTAAATTTTATGGCTGTAGTCACTGTCCCCAGTGATTTTGGAGCCCAGGAAAGTAAAATCTGTCTCTGTTTCTGCTTTTCCCCCTTATATTTGCCATGAAGTGATGGGACCTGATCTATGATCTTAGTTTTTTAAATGTTGAGTTTCAAGCCAGCTTTTTCACTCTCCTCTTTTACCTTCATCGAGAAGCTCTTTAGTTCCTTTTCACTTTCTGCCATTACAGTGGTATCATCTGCATATCTGAGGTTATTGATACTTCTCCAGGCAATCTTGATTCCAGCTTGTGATTCATCCAGCATGACATTTTGCATGATGTACTCTGCAAAACCTTCTTGAATTAACATCAAAAAAGATATCCTTTTCATCTTAGGGGATTGGAATGCATAAGTAAGAAGTCAAGACTTACCTGGAGTAACAGACAAGTTCGGCTTTGGAGTACAAAATGAAGCAGGGCAAAGGCTAACAGAATTTTGTCAAGAGAACACACTGGTCATAGTATTAACTATTAAATATGGTCATATTTAACTGCTTATAAGTTAAATAAGCAGGATGACAGTATACAGCCATGACGTACTTCTTTCCCAATGTTGAACCAGTCTGTTGAACCAGTCTATTGTTCTGGTTCTAACTGTTGCTTCTTGACCCACATACAGATTTCTCAGGAGACAGGTAAGGTGGTCTGGCATTCCCATCTCTTGAAGAATTCTCCACAGTTTGTTGTGATCCATATAGTCAAAGGCTTTAAATTAGTCAATGAAGTGGAAGTAGGTGTTTTTCTGGAATTCCCTTGCTTTCTCTATGGTAAAATGGATGTTGGCAATTTGATCTCTGGTTCCTCTGCCCTTTGAAAATCCAGCTTGTACCTCTGGAATTTCTTGCTTCACATATTGCTAAAGCCTAGCTTGAAGGATTTTGAGCATAACCTTGTTAGCATGTGAAAAGAGTACAATTGTACATTAGTTTGAATATTCTTTGGCATTGCCCTTCTGTGGAATTGGAATGAAAGATGACCTTTTCCAGTCCTGTGGCCACTGCTGAGCTTTCCAAATTTGCTGATATATTGAGTGCAGCACTTTAACAGCATCATCTTTTAATATTTTAAATAGTTCAGCTGGAATTCTGTCACCTCCACTAACTTTGTTTGTAGCAATGCTTTCTAAGGCCCACTTGACTTCACACTCCAGAATGTCTGGCTCTAGGGGAGTGACCACACCATTGGTTATTTGGGTTATTAAGACCTTTCTTGTATAGTTCTTCTGTGTATTTTTGCTACCTCTTCTTAATCTCTTCTACTTCTGTTAGGTCTACTTGCTGTTTATGTCCTTTCTCGTGCCCATCCTTGCATGAATTGTTCCCTTGATATCACCAATTTTCTTGAAGAGAACTCTAGTCTTTCCCATTTTATTGTTTTCCCCTATTTCTTTGCATTGTTCATATAAGAACGCCTTCTTATCTCTCTTTGCTGTTCTCTGGAACTCTATTCAGTTGGGTATATCTTCCCCTTTCTCCCTTGCCCTTCTTTTCTCTTCTTTCCTCAGCTCTTTGTAAAGCCTCCTCAGACAACCACTTCGCCTGTTTGCATTTCTTTTTCTTTGGGATGGTTTTAGTCAGTGCCTACTATACAATGTTAGGAACCACCATCCTTAGTTCTTCAGGCATTCTGTCTACCGGATCTAAACACTTGACTATATTTGTCATCCACCATATAATCAAAAGGGATTTGATTTAGGTCATACTTGAATGGTCTAGTGGTTTTCCCTATTTTCTTCAATTTGAGCCTGAATTTTGCTGATCTGAGCCACAGATCTTGCAACAGGTTTTGTTTTTGCTGACTGTATAGAGTGTCTCCATCTTTGGCTGCAAAGAATATAAACAATCTGATTTTGTTATTGACCATCTGGGTTATGTTCATATGTGGAGTCATCTGTTGAGTTGTTGGAAAAGAGCTTTTGCTATGACCAGTGTGTTCTCTTGACAAAATTCTGTTAGCCTTTGCCCTGCTTCATTTTGTACTCCAAGGCCGAACTTGCGTGTTACTCCAGGTAAGTCTTGACTTCCTACTTATGCATTCCAATCCCCTAAGATGAAAAGGATATCTTTTTTGATGTTAATTCTAGAAGGGTTTGTAGGTCTTCATAACTGGTCAGCTTCAGCTTCTTCCGTGTCAGTGGTTGGGACATAGACTTGGGTTACTGTGATATTGAATGCTTTGCCTTGGAACTGAACTGAGATTATTCTGTCATTTTTGAGATTGCATCCAGGTACCAAGTACTGCCTTTTGGACTTTTTTGTTGACTATGAGGGCTACTCCATTTTTTCTAAAGGATTCTCACCCAAAGTAGTAGATATCATGGTCATCTGAATTAAATTCTCCCATTCTGTAGCCTGCCAGGGTCCTGTGTCCATGGAATTCTCTAGGAAAGAATACTGGAGTGAGTGGGTAGCCATTCCTTTTTCCAGGCGATCTTCCTGACCCAGAGACTGAACCCCAGTCTCCCCCATTGCAGCCACCCCCTAGGGAAGCCCCTCATCATTTTCTTTCACTTTCATTCCTGTCCTTTTTAGTTCACCAATTCCTAAGATGTCGATGTTCACTCTTGCTGTCTCCTGTTTGACCACATCCAATTTACCTTGATTCATGAATCTAACATTCCAGGTTCGTATGCAATATTCTTTACAGCATCAGACTTTACTTTCACCACTAGACACATCCACAACTGAGTGTCATTTCTGCTTTGACCCAGCTATTTCATTCTTACTAAAGCTACTAGTAATTGCCATCTGCTCTTCTCTAGTACTGGGAAGCTTCTTACCCATATTGGACAGCTTCTTACCTGGGAGGCTCATCTTCTGGTGTTATATCTTTTAGCCTTTTCATACTGTCTATAGTGTTCTCCAGGCAAGAATACTGGAGTGGGTTGCCATTTCCCTCTCCAGTGGACCACATTTTATCAGATTCTTCACTGTGACCCATCTGTCTTAGTGGCCCTGCATGGCATAGCTTCATAGCTTCACTGAGTTATACAAGCCTCTTCACCATGACAGTGCTGTGATCCATGAAGGGGAATCTATATATCAACTTTACACAGTGTGACAAATTGGATTCAATATGGACTTTGAAGGAAGAAATAGTCAAGCTGTGTGCAAATTTTGGTTATGTTACTCATATATATGAGATCTTGGTGAAGTTACTGAACTTCTTCATGATAGCCTTTGGCTTCCTGATCTGTAATATAGGATGACAAATACCTTTCTCACAAGTTCTTGGAGGAAATAAATAAGAGATATGAAGATCTCAAGCTCAGGGACAGGCACAGTCCCCCTAAGTAAGTGAATTTTTTAAAAAATGCTTTCTTTCCCAATCAAAAGTTTTCAAAATTTCCAAGTCTAATGATATAAAGTTTTGATACTGCCAACCTCTTTTGTCTCCTTTAGTCACTGCATTCTTATTCAATTTGCTATCTTTCATAAAGAAGTGTGAATTTATAGAACAAAAAAGCTCAAGCTGACTTCATTTCTGTTCCATTATATTAGCTTCCAGGGCAAATTAAAATTCACATTCCTTCTATTTGAAGCCATTTGAAATGACACTCTTCTTGTTTTCTCTTTTTGGAGAAGGCAATGGCACCCCACTCCAGTACTCTTGCTTGGAAAATCCCATGGACGGAGGAGCCTGGTAGGCTGTAGTCCATGGGGTCGCTGAGAGTCCGACACAACTGAGCGACTTCACTTTCACTTTCACGCATTGGAGAAGGAAATGGCAACCCACTCCAGTGTTCTTGCCTGGAGAATCCCAAGGACAGGGGAGCCTGGTGGGCTGCTGTCTATGGGGTCGCACAGAGTCGGACACGACTGAAGCGACTTAGCATAGCATAGCATAGCATAGCATTGTTTTCTCTTTTATGAGGGTTCAGTTCAGTTCAGTCGCTCAGTCATGTCCGACTCTTTGCAACCCCATGAATCGCAGCACGCCAGGCCTCCCTATCCGTCACCAACTCCTGGAGTTCACCCAGACTCACATCCATCGAGTCAGTGATGCCATCCAGCCATCTCATCCTGTGTTGTCTCCTTCTCCTCCTGCCCCCAATCCCTCCCAGCATCAGAGTCTTTTCCAATGAGTCAACTCTACTCATGAGGTGGCCAAAGTACTGGAGTTTCAGCTTTAGCATCATTCCTTCCAAAGAAATCCCAGGGCTGATCCCCTTCAGAATGGATTGGTTGGATCTCCTCGAAGCCCAAGGGACTCTCAAGAGTCTTCTCTAACACCACAGTTCAAAAGCATCAATTCTTCGGCACTCAGCTTTCTTCACAGTCCAACTCTCACATCCATACATGACCACTGAAAAAACCATAGCCTTGACTAGGCGGACCTTTGTTGGCAAAGTAATGTCTCTGCTTTTCAATATTTTATGAGGGTAGGATTGCTTATTTCTAATTTAGTCCTGATCAATTTTACATTAATGAAGTGTTCTGGAGATTTCTTCTGTAAGCGAAGCTTCTTTCAAAGTGTCACATAGTTATTAATATGCTTGTACTATCTGTGTTTTATTTAAAATCATAAACTTATGGAAGATAGAACCATTTGATAGGTGATAAGAAGCTTTTCTGTCCTGTTTCCAATCTGGAGAGAATGATGGAAATGGCTTTTTAGTCCCCAGGCACTGCCTTCCTGATTTTCAGTCTGCCACACCACTTTGCCTTTCTGAAACTAAGTGGGAAATAACACAAAGCAATGATTTATATGTTTCATTAAGCATTTCAGGTGATTGACCAACGTTTATAATAATTTCACATTATTACCCTTTTTTTTTACAACATCCCTTACAGTTATCTCATTTCATTTATTTAGGCAGATATCTTTCATAATTTTATCACACTTTTTCAAAACTCCTGAAATGTATGTGTTTGGTACTTAATTATTTACTAGCAATATATCAGACACTACATTACTATTACTAAACTGAAGAGAGTAAGAAACATTTTTTCTGACCCACAAGAAAAAAAATAAAACCTTTGAAGATCAAAAAATGTAGAAACATCACTCACTAGATTCAGAAACTAAGAATAGGAAAAATAAATTTTTTTCTTCAGTAATTTCAAAAATATATGTTAAATATGTTTAATATTTGAATATTATTAAATATAGATAGATATGAAAGATTTCTTTGATCACAATTTGCTGTTTACCAAGACTGTGTATTTCAGAAGATTCACCACTTTTCTTTAAACATTTTGCTTTGATATGGTAATAAACTGTGATTAGGATATTCACTGCTCCTTGTTGTCAAAGTGCTTGAGGATCAGATCTGCACTGAGTGCAGGTATGTCCACTATCCTCTCTAAAGAAAGAAGTCCCAATGTTTATTCCTGCAACAGTATTGTTTCAAAGCCTAAAAAATACACTGCAAAAAGAGAAGGGAAAGTTTACTAAGTAGGTATTGTCAGTTGAAAGGAATGATAGAGTAACCTAATGTAACTGTTTCATTTCAATTCTAGGAAAGAAGCTTAGAGGGGTACATCTAGTATTTACAAGGTGTGTGAGTTTGTATGTAGGTGAGTGTGTTGCATTTGTGCAAATCTAATAAATAACTATAATCTCTCTCTACTTAAGGAAGTGGAAGGAAAATTTCTTCAGAATTAAGGGCTATTAGGTATTAAAATGGATTACAAAGAAGGCTTGTTCATACTTTATAAGGAGAAAGTGGAATTTCCTTAGAGCTATGCCATCGTAAAAGTTTATGGATGCTTTTGAACTGTGGTGTTAGAGAAGACTCTTGAGAGTTCCTTAGACTGCAAGGAGATCAAACTAGTAAATCCTAAAGGAAATCAGTCCTGATTATTCATTGGAAGGACTGATGCTGAAGCTGAAACTCCAATACTTTGGCCACCTGATGCGAAGAACTGACTCATTGGAAAAGACCCTGATGCTGAGAAAGACTGAAGGCAGGAGGAGAAAGGGATGACAGAGAATGAGATGGTAGGATGGCATCACCGACTCAGTGAACATGAGTTTGAGCAAGCTCCAGGAGATGGTGAAGGAGAGGGAAGCCTGGCATGCTGAAGTCCATGGGGTCACAATCAAACACGACTGAGCAACTGAACTGAAATGGGCTTTTAAACCTACCCAAAGGAGAAATTCAGACTTAAATTAAAGAAAGTAGGGAAAACCATGTGACCATTCAGGTAGAACCTAAATCATATCCCTTATAATTACACAGTAGAAGTGACAAATAAATTCAAGGGATTAGATCTGATGACAGAATGCCTGAAGAACTATGGACAAGTTAGTAACATTGTAAAGGAAGCAGTGATCAAAATCATCCCCAAGAAAAGGAAATGTAAAAGGGCAAAATGGTTGTCTGAGGAGGCCTTACAAATAGCTGAGAAAAGAAGAGAAGGCAGAGAAGAAAAAGAAAGATATACCCATCTGAATGTAATTCCAAAGAATAACAAGAAGAGGTAAGAAAGCCTTCTTAACTGACCAATGCAAAGAAATGGAGGGAAAACAATAGAATGGGAAAGACTAGAGATCTCTTCAAGAAAATTGGAGATTCCAAGGGAACATTTCATGCAAAGATGTGCACAACAAAGGACATAAATGGCATGGACTTAGAAGAAGAAGATATTAAGAAGAGGTGGCAAGAATACACAGAAGAACCATACAAAAAATATTTAATGACCCAGGTAATCACGATGGTGTGATCACTCACCTAGAGCCAGTTGTCCTGGAGTGTGAAGTCAAGTGGGCCTTAGGAAGCATCACTATGAACAAAGCTAGTGGAAGTGATGGAATTCCAGTTGAGCTATTTCAAATCCTGAAAGATGATGCTGTGAAAGTGCTGCAATCAATATGCCAACAAATTTGGAAAACTCAGCAGTGGCCACTGAACTGGAAAAGGTCAGTTTTCATTCCAATCCCAAAGAAAGGCAATGCCAAAGAATACTCAAACTATGCACTATTACACTCATTTTACATGCTAGCAAAGAAATGCTCAAAATTCTCCAAGCCAGGCTTTAACAGTACATGAACTGAGAACTTCCAGATATTCAAGCTGGATTTAGAAAAAGGTTGAGGAACCAGAGATCAAATTGCCAACATCCGTTGGATCATAGGAAAAGCAGGAGAATACAGAAAAACATCTACTACTTCTTCATTGACTATGCTAAATCTTTTGTGTGGATCACAACAAATTGTGAAAAATTCTTCAAGAGATGGGAATACCAGACCACCTTACTTACCTCCTGAGAAATCTGTATGCAGGTCAAGAAGCAACAGTTAGAACTGAACATGAAACAATGGACTAATTCCAAATTGGGAAAGGAGTACAGCAAAGCTGTATATTGTCACCCTGCTTATTTAACTTATATGCAGAGTACTTTATGTGAAATGCCAGGCTGGATGAAGCACAAGCTGGAATCAAGATTGCCAGGAGAAATATCAGTAACCTCTATATACAGATGACACCACCCTTATGGCATAAAGCAAAGAGGAACTAAAGAGCCTCTTCATGAAAGTGAAAGAGAAAAGTGAAAAAGCTGACTTAAAACTCAACATACAAAAAACAAAGATCATGGCATCTGGTCCCATCACTGCATGGCAAATAGATGGGGAAACAACGGAAACAGTGACAGACTTTATTTTCTTGGGCTCCAAAATTACTGCAGATGGTGACTGCAGCCATGAAATTAAAAGTTGCTTGCGCCTTGGAAGAAAAGCTATAACCAATCTAGACAGCATATTAAAAAGCAGAGACATTACTTTGCAACAGACTTCTGTATGGTCAAAGCCATGGTTTTTCCAGTAGTCATGTTTGGATGTGAGAGTGGATCATCAAGAAGGCTGAGCACTGAACAATTGATGCTTTTGAAATATGGTGTTGGAGAATACTCTTGAGAGTCCTTTGCACTGCAAAGCGATCAAACCAGTCAATCCTAAAGGAAATCAGTTCTGAATATTCATTGGGTTGACTGATGCTGAAGCTGAACCTCCAGTACTTTGGCCACCTGATGTAAAGAGATGATTCATTAGAAAAGATCCTGATGCTGGGAAAGATTGAAGGCAGGAGGAGGAGGGGATGGCAGAGGATGAGGTGGTTGGATGGCATCACCAGCTCAATGGACATGAGTTTGAGCAAGCTCTGGGAGATGGTGAAGGACAGGGAGGCCTGGTGTGCTGCAGTCCATGGAGTGACAAAGAATCTGACATGACTGAGCAACTGAACTGAACTGAACTCATAGTTAACTTACAATGTTTCAGGCCCACAGGAAGGTGATTCAGTTATACACATACACATATATTATTTTTCAGATTATTTTCCACAGTAGAATATTATAAGATATTGACTATAGGTTCCTGTGCTATACAGTAAATTTTTGCTGCTTATTGCATATCTAATTTTTAAAATTAGAAATCAAGCATTCTAGTCACACTAAGTCAAACAGGTGAAATCAAAATATCATACAGTTTTTAATTAGGTAAAGATTCATGTTTTCTAAAATATATATAATACATACTATTTATATGTATACAAAAACTTTTCTACTTTGCTTGATAAAGGCTTGAGAAAGCACTTAAGAAAAAAAAAAAGAAGAAGAGATAGAGAAATTGGGAAACATAAGTAAATGAAATGGGAGCACTGAATATGAAATGACAAAAGTAAAACAAACTAGATAAAAATAAAGGATCATCATATAGTCCATTTGTTTTTAAACATGGCTGCTCAATAGAAACATACCTGGAGCTCTGGAGAAAAAAAGCAATACCTGAACATTTGTATTCTTCAAGAAAAAACCAAGATAATTCTTATATGCATCTGGATTTCAAAAAATGATTACAGGTTTTTCTATTAGTTCCTAGTTTTTGGTGATATAGAGTTCTATTATTTTTCTGTTGACCAATCATGATACAGTGGTATTAAGTGAGTAACAGTTACATAATCACAATAGTAAAAGATGCTTATCAGTTTTCACATCAATAACCAAACACAAAATAAAAGATAATTACAATTGCAAGCCATATGAGGAACATGATTAACCTAACAATAGAAAATAATTACATACAATTTGGGGGGGAGTCAAGGAGAGTGATGTGGAAGTGCATACATGCACATGTTTTCATCTGTCCAGCCAGTCTATGTCTTTTGGTTGGTGCATTTAATTCACTTATATTATGATAACTATCAATATGTATGAACCTGTCACCATTTTCTTAATTATTTGGTATTCATTTTTTGTAGGTCTTTTCCTTCTCTTGTGTTTCCTACCTAGGGAAGTTCCTTAGCATTTGTGATAAAACTGGTTTGGTGGTACTGAATTCTCTTAACTTTTGCTTGTCTGGAAGGCTTTTGATTTCTCCATCAAATCTGAAGGACAGACTTGCTGGGTAGAGTATTTTTGGTTGTCGGCTCTTCCCTTTCATCACTTGGAATATATCATGCCATTCCCTTCTGGCTTGAGTTTCTGTTGAGAAATCAGCTGACAACCTGAAAGGAGTTCCCTTGTATGTTATGTGTCATTTTTTCCTTGTTGCTTTTAATGTTTTATCTCTGTCTTTAATTTTTGTCAGTTTGATTACTATGTGTCTTGGTGTGTTCCTCCTTGGGACTCTCTGTGCTTCCTGAACTTTGTTGACTATTTCCTTTCCCATGTTAGGAAAATTTTTAGCTGTTATCTCTTCAGATATTTTCTCAGGTCCTTTCTATCTTTATGCTCCTTATGGGACCCCTATAATGTGAGTGTTGATGCATTTAATGTTCTGTCACAGGTCTCTTAGGCTGTCTTCCTTTTTTTTTTTTTTTTTAATTCTTTTTTCTATATTCTGTTCTGTGGCATTGATTTATACCATTGTGCCCTCAAGGTCATTTAGCTGTTCTTTGCCTCAGTTATTCTCTTGATTCCTTCTAGTGTATTATTCAATCTCTGTTTTTTGTTCTTTAGTTCTTCTAGGTCTTTGGTATGCATTTCTTGCATCTCTTCCATTGTTTTCCCAAGATCCTGGATCATGTTCATTATCATTATTCTGAATTCTTTTTCTGGAAGGTTGCCTATCTCCAGTTCATTTAGTTGTTTTCTCAGGGGTTTTATCTTGTCCCTTCATTTGACAGATAGCTTTCTGCTTTTTCATCCTGATTAACTTTCTGTGATATGGTTTTTTCTCACATCTGTGGGATTGTGGTACTTCTTGCTTCTTCTGTCTGCCCTCTGGTGGAGGAGCCTGCTGCTAAGTCGCTTCAGTCGTGTCCGACTCTGTGTGACCCCATAGACGGCAGCCCACCAGGCTCCCCCGTCCCTGGGATTCTCCAGGCAAGAACACTGGAGTAGGTTGCCATTTCCTTCTCCAATGCATGAAAGTGAAAAGTGAAAAGTGAAGTCTCTCAGTCGTGTCCAACTCTAGCGACCCCATGGACTACAGCCTACAAGGCTCCTCTGTCCATGGGATTTTCCAGGCAAGAGTACTGGACTGGGGTGCCATTGGAGGAGCCTGAGGCTTGTGTAAACTTCCTGATGGGAGTCACTGGTGGTGGGAGAAATTGGGTCTTGCTCTGGTGGGCAAGGCCTTGCTCAGTAAACCTTTAACCCAATTATCTGCTGATGGGTAGGATTGTGCTCCGTCCCTATTAGTTGTCTGGCCTGAGGCGACCCAACCCTGGGGTCTATGGTTGGGTTAATGGAAACCTCCAAGAGGGCTTATGCCAAGAGGAACCTTCTGGGACTGCTGCCGCCAGTTCCCCCATCCCTGTGGTGAGCCTCTGCCAGCCCACACCTCTATAGGAGACCCTCAAACACTGGCAGGTAGTTTTGTTCAGTCTCCTGTGGGGTCAGTGCTCCTTTCCTCAGGGTCTTTGTGCGCACTGGATTTTGTTTGTGCCCTGCAAGACTGGAGTCTTTTCCCTCAGTCCTGTGGAAGTCCTATAACCAAGTCCTGCTGGCTTTCAAGGTCAGATTCCCTGGGGATTCCCAGTTGCCTTGTCAGATATCCAGGCTGGGAAAACTGACATGGGATTCAGAACCTTCACAATGTGGGAGAACTTCTTTGGTATTATTTTTCTCCAGTTTGTCGGTCACCCATCTGGTCAGTATGGGATTTGATTTTTTTGTGATTGTACCTCTCCTATGATCTTACTCCAGCTGCTTCTTTGTCTTTTGGTGTGGGGTATCTTATTTTATTGGGTACCAGCATTCTGTTAGTGATTCTTCAATCAGAGATCAGATCAGTTGCTCAGTCATGTCCGACTCTTTGCGACCCCATGAATCGCAGCACACCAGGCCTCCCTGTCCATCACCAACTCCCGGAGTTCACTGAGACTCACGTCCATCTTGTCAGTGATGCCATCCAGCCACCTCATCCTCTGTTGCCCCCTTCTCCTCCTGCCCCCAATCCCTCCCAGCATCAGGGTCTTTTCCAATGAGTCAACTCTTCACATGAGGTGGCCAAAGTACTGGAGTTTCAGCTTTAGCATCATTGCTTCCAAAGAAATCCCAGGGCTGATCTCCTTCAGAATGGACTGGTTGGATCTCCTTGCAGTCCAAGGGACTTGCAAGAGTCTTCTCCAACACCACAGTTCAAAAGCATCAATTCTTCGGCGCTCAGCCTTCTTCACAGTCCAACTCTCACATCCATACATGATCACAGGAAAAACCATAGCCTTGACTAGACGGACCTTTGTTGGCAAAGTAATGTCTCTGCTTTTTAATATGCTGTCTAGGTTGGTCATAACTTTCCTTCCAAGGAGTAAGTGTCTTTTAATTTCATGGCTGCAGTCACCATCTGCAGTGATTTTGGAGCTCAGAAAAATAAAGTCTGACACTGTTTCCATTTTTCCCCATCTATTTCCCATGAAGTGATGGGACCAGATGCCATGATCTTAGTTTTCTGAATGTTGACCTTTAAGCCAACTTTTTCACTCTCCACTTTCACTTTCATCAAGAGGTTTTTTAGTTCCTCTTCACTTTCTGCCATAAGGGTGGTGTCATCTGCATATCTGAGGTTATTGATATTTCTCCCAGCAATCTTGATTCCAGCTTGTGTTTCTTCCACTCCAGCGTTTCTCATGATGTACTCTGCATAGAAGTTATAAACAGGGTGACAATATACAGCCTTGACGTACTCCTTCAGTAACTAGTTGCAATTCTGGTGCTCTCACAGGAGATGAGCACACATCCTTCTATTCTGCTATCTTGAGCTGCAGGCCTCAATTGCTTGGTTTAGAAGACCTAAACCAAATATAGTTACTGGTGTCAAAGATCTTCAAAGCTAAAATAATTTTGTTTACCATTGATGAAATGGTAAAAATAATAAACTTCTGTGAAAGTTAAATAGAAGAAAAAATAAACTTCTGTGAAACAGAACCATGAAATAGAAATACTTATACTTTTTTTTTTTTTCCAGGTCAAACACTATTCAGAGTAGTAATCAAATCTCTGTCACCTAAAGAGTTAGTTCGGATTCATGTCCCTAAACCTTTGGACAGGAATGATGGAACATTTTTGATGCGATATAGGATGTATGAAACTGTCAGTAAAGGGCTGAAAATAGAAGTCCTTTATGGTGATGAACATGTTGCTCAGTCTCCCTATATTTTGAAAGGTAAGTAATTATTACATAAACCAGAGCCAACCTTATGTGTAGAACCCATGGCTTTCAGATTGCATTATGATGATGTTAAAGACATGTGCAAAAGGATAAATGTGATATATGTACCTCCTGGAATTCAATTCTCTTAATATCTTAGGGGAGAGAAAAATTAAGTAATTTAAAGAGATTTAAATGACAAGCAGAAACATTCTTGTGTATTTACCCAGGTAGTTACCATATTTAGTACTCTTCATTCTTTTGCATAGGTACATGTTTTCATTTAGTACTATTTGCCTTCTACCTAAAGAATTCCTATTAACTTTTCATTTAATGTGAGGATGATGGTGATTAGTTCTTCCAGCTTTTAGCTATCTGAAAATATCTTTATGTTGTCTTTATTTTGAGAGATATTTTGCCTGGTAGAATTATTAGTTCAGTTCAGTTGCTCAGTCATGTCTGACTGTTTGCAGCCCCGTGGACTGCAGCATGCCAGGCTTCCCTGTCCATCACCATCTCCTGGAGCTTGCTCAAACTCATGTCCATTGAGTTGGTGATGCCATCCAACCATCTCATCCTCTGTCATTCCTTTCTCCTCATGCCTTCAATCTTTCCCAGCATCAGGGTCTTTTCTAAAGAGTCAGTTCTTCACATCAGGTGGCCAAAGTATGAGAGTTTCAGCTTCAACATCAGTCCTTCCAATGAATATTCAGGACTGATTTCCTTTAGGATTGACTGGTTGGATCTCCTGGCTGTCCAAGGGACTCCCAAGAGTCTTCTCCAACACCACAGTTCAAAAGCACCAATTCTTCAGCGCTCAGCTTTCTTTATGGTTCAACTATCACATCCATACATGACTACTTGAAAAACCGTAGTTTTGACCAGACGGACCTTTGTTGGCAAAGTAATGTTTCTGCTTTTTAATGTGCTGTTTAGGTTGGCCATAGCTTTTCTCCCAAGAAGCAAGCAACTTTCAATTTCATGGCTGCAGTCACCATCTGCAGTGATATTGGGCCCAAGAAAATGTCTGTCACTGTTTCCATTGTTTCACCATCTATTTGCCATGAAGTGATGGGACTGGAAGTCATGATCTTTGTTTTTTGAATGTTGAGTTTTAAACCAGCTTTTCACTCTCCTCTTTCACTTTCATCAAGAGGCTCTTTAGTTCCTCTTCACTTTCTGCCATAAGGGTGGTGTCATCTGCATATCTGAGGTTATTGATATTTCTCCCAGCAATCTTGATTCCAGCTTGTGCTTCATCCTGCCCTGCATTTCACATGATGTACTTTGCATATAAGTTAAATAAGCAGGAGGACAATATACAGCCTTGACATACTCCTTTCCTAATATGGAACCAGTGCATTGTTCCATGTATGGTTCTAACTGTTTCTTCTTGACCTGCATACAGATTTCTGAGGAGGCAGGTAAAGTGGTCTGGTATTTCCATCTCTTGAATTTTCCTCATTTTGTTGTGATCCACACATTCAAAGGCTTTAGTGTAGTCAATGAAGCAAAAGTAGATGTTTTTCTGGAACTCTATTGCTTTTTCTATGATCCAATGTAGGTTGGCAATTTGATCTCTGATTCCTCTGCCTTTTGTAAATCCAGCATGAACATCTGGAAGTTCTCAGTTCATGTACTGTTGAAGCCTGGCTTGGAGAATTTTGAGCATTACTTTGCTAGCATGTGAGATGAGTGCAATTGTGCAATAGCTTGAACATTCTTTGGCACTGCCTTTCTTTGGGATTGGAATGAAAACTGACCTTTTCCAGTCCTGTGACCACTGCTGAGTTTTCCAGATTACCTGGCATGTTGAGTGCAGCACTTTCATAGCATCATCTTTTAGGATGTGAAACTGCTTAACTGGAATTCCATCACCTCCACTAGCTTTTTTTGCAGTGATGCTTCCTAAGGCTCACTTGACTTTGCATTCCAGGATGTCTAGCTGTAGGTGAGTGATCACACCATCATGGTTATCTGCGTCATGAAGATCTTTTTTATA
This sequence comes from Bos javanicus, assembly GCF_032452875.1. NCBI lineage: Eukaryota > Metazoa > Chordata > Mammalia > Artiodactyla > Bovidae > Bos > Bos javanicus. Next base: position 18,184,103 of record NC_083882.1, on the reverse strand, counting down.
GTTCTTCTGTGTATTCCTGCCACCTCTTCTTAATACCTTCTTCTTCTGTTAGGTCCATACTGTTTCTGTCCTTTATTGTGCCCATCTTGGCATGAAATGTTCCCTTGGTATCTCTAATTTTCTTGAAGAGATCTCTAGTCTTTCTCATTCTATTGTTTTCCTCTGTTTTCTTGCATTGATCACTGAGGAAGTCTTTCTTATCTCTCCTTGCTATTCTTTGGAACTCTGCATTCAAATGGATTATTCTTTCCTTTTCTCCTTTGCTTTCGATTGACTTTTTTTTTTCCCCCTTTGAGTACTTGAAATATATTGTTCTGTTATCTTCTATATCTTCTCACTTGCATTATTTCCAGTTATAAATCTGCCATTTTCTATATCTTTGATCCCCTGCTAAATATTTTTCTCTTTATCAGTTGTTTTGAGCAATTTGATTATTATGTGCTTTGGTGTAGGTTTCTTCATATTTCTTATGCTTGAGATTTGTGGATCTTTCATTTTATAGCTTTCATCAAATCCAGCATAAAAGTGGCCATAAATTCTTCAAATATTTTTTCTGTTCTATCTCAGCTGTCTTCCAAGAATTCTGATTACCCATACATTAGGCTTGAAATTACCCCATGACTCGATTAAGCTCTTTTCACTTAAAATTATATTTTTCTCCATTTCATTTTATATAGTTTCTATATGTTTAAGTTTACAATCTTTCTATTATGTTCAATTTGTCATTAATTCTATCCAGTGTATTTCTCATTGCTCAATGCTTTCTCATCTTCTTGAGATTTTCTCTAGGATGCAATTAAGTTGTTTGGAAGTAACTTGATCCTTCAAATTTTCTTTTACAATTTATTAGGCAGGCCCAGAGCCATGTTTAGTCTAGGGCTAATTATTCCTTATTACTCAGGCAATACATCTCTGCATATTCTGTCCAACCTCTATGAATTAGGATGCTTTCCAGTTTGGTTTGTATGAATAGGCACTTTTTCCAGCCCTGTATGAACCATGGGTATTGTTGCCTCTAATCCTTATGGCCTTATGGATAGTTCTTTCTTTGTTTTGGACAGTTTATTCAAACATACATATTGATCAGTATGCCTTAAATATTTGAGAGGAACCTTGTACAGATCTATGGAGTTCTGTCTCTGTGCAGTATATTCTACAACTTCTAGCTGCCTTGGACTTTCAGCTCTGTCTCAACTCAGTGACACTTCTGGGCTCTGCCCAGATTGTTCCTGCCTGTTGCACAACCTAGAAACTCCCTTGGGCAGTAAACTTGAAGAACTATAGAGTTTACCTCATTTGTTTGTCATCTCTCAAACTCTATCCATTGCCTGATGGCCAATGTCTTAAAAAACTATTGTTTCATATATTTTATCCATATTTTTGTAGTTTTCGGTAGGACGCTTAAATTGATCCCTATTTCTTATGCTGGTCTGAAGTAGAAATCCTCAAGAAAATTAAATAGCTTTTAAAATTATTTTTATATTAAATATGGATATATTGTGAAATAAGATAAATTTTAAACAAATTCTTTTTTAAATGAGTCTTCAGAATAGTTTCATACTTATGTCTGACCACTTTAAGCTTATACTTCAAGATGTCCCTGAGTTTCATATTTCCTTTTTGAGATGTGCTGATGGAGGTAATTTTAGGAATTCAGAGGAAGAGACCTTATCTTGTCTTTAAAAATCACCAGCCTTACTACATAACCATGCCTAAAAAGGAATACATTCTCTTTTTCCTTGTTGAAAGGTAAGTTTTATGCTCATCAGCCATTTATAGCTCATTGGAAATAAATTTATCAATGAATTGAATGAGTAGGTTACACTGGGAGATAATATGCTATATGTTACATTGAGAGAGTATATGCTATACTAGGTTATCTAGGGTGGGGTGAAAATGGGACAGAAGGTAAGAGCACAAGACTCTGACATTACTTTTACCACTGATTTGTTTACAGTAGATTATCCCTGTCTGGATAATCTTAGAGTTTACCAAGAAGTCATCCCATGCTCACAGCAGTGGCAGAAACAACTCCCTGTGTTGCATTGCTTGTTAATGGAGCTTGGCATTCCACATGTTTTGCTTTCCTTAGGACCAGTGTACCATGAGTACTGTGAGTGTCCAGAAGAGGATCCTCAGTCCTGGCAGAAAACTCTGTCTTGTCCAGACAAGGAACCACAGATTGAAAAAGATTTTGCTTCTTTCCCCAGCATTAATCTCCAGCAGATGCTAATTGAAGTTCCGAAAAGGTTTGGGGATGAGAGGGGTGCTATTGTTCATTACACGATTCTCAATAACCACATCTACCGAAGATCTTTAGGGAAATACACAGACTTCAAAATGTTCTCAGATGAGATTTTGCTGTCACTAGCAAGAAAGGTATGAGAATGAATTCATTGATTCCAAAACCAAAATAGTTTAAGTATTTATTTGTAACATTTAATTCTTAGAATAATAATGGTAAAGAATGAAAATGGATTCCAGGCTTGCAAATGTACATCTGTCTACCACCTAAATATGGATCAGTTGGATTTCTCTTTCCTTTAATATTTAAGTTAAATAGTTTGAGCCCTCATCTCAGGTAGGTAGACCGTATAGCACTCTCCCAAGTCCTCTGTGAACTCCCAGACACTTATAGTTGCAAGGTGACTTCTTGAGCTTCCCCGTTCCCGCTGAATACTCCTTCCATTCAGATTTCACTTCCTGCAGCAGTTTTCCTCTTGTCACTTCAAAATAAGTTGAACTTAGGACACATTTTCGTTGTTTTAATCCTAAGTGCTTCTAAAAGATCGTGTGCATGGTACACTTTGTTGTTGAGGTACCAGAGAGAGGTTATTTTGTGCCAATGCAGAATAAGCAAAACAAAAATCCTAACATGTAAAAATAGACATCCCTGTGTAAAGTAAGACTCTCAGTCATCCTTACCTCTGGGAATTTCTCACTGGCTGACCCTGATCTTCATGTCTAGGCTTCTTATGAAACATGATGGGAGCTTCTGTCTTCCAAAAGATTTCATATCCCCAGCACCTCCTCCTTCTATCCCTCTATTCAGCCCTTCTTTCCATATTTACAAAACTCCTATAAATCCTCTGAAGCAGAGCAATTCAAACTACCTTTTGTTATTCCTTATTCCCAATCGTGCTGAATAAAGGAGGAAGAATGGGCATTCTTTTTTTACCTTTCTCATCTAGAAAGGCCATGAAGGTAGTTTTCTTACCCAAACGCCACCTTTCCTGATATGAGTTATATATTCCCAAGCATATGAAATATGGGACTGCAATCAATTCTTATTTTAAAGAGCAGCTGCCTCCTGCCTCCCCATCAGCCCGTCATATGAGCATATTATGGGCATCTGATCCTAAAGGCGGTTCCTTCTTCCTGGACTACCACCAGTCCACTCTGCCCTGTGTTTCCGTATCTCTGTGCTTATGTGGTTTTCAACTAGGAATGATTTGCCTCTGAGAGGAATTTGGCAATGTTGCAACTGGGGACTTGCTACTGCACCTGGTGGCTAGAGGCCAGGGATTCTGCTAATTCTACAATGTGCAGGACAACGCCCTCAGGATAGCATTACCCAAACCAAAATGTCAGTGGTGCCACGATTGAGAAATCCTCCTCTACAGTGAAAACTTCTGATGTGGAGCTTATGGCCTGTACAGCCCATCTGGCTCCTCTGTCCATGGGATTTTCCAGGCAAGAATCCTGGAGTGGGTTGCCATTTCCTTCTCCAGGGGATCTCCCCAACCCAGGGATCGAACCCAGGTCTCCTGCATTGCAGGCAGGCTCTTTACGGTTTGAGCCACCAGGGAATCCCTTATTAAATAAGCTACTAAATGATAGTAGGGGAGCACTAGTGTGAAGAATCATATCCCTTTGCCCTTCCCTTTTGTTCCAGGTTCTTTGCCCAGTGACTAAAAAGGGATTTAAGATAAATGAGACTCACCTCTGGTTATTGAACAGCTCACTCTAGGGGAACTTGTTTTTGTTATTCAGAAGTGAGGATGGGATATGAACACAAGCAACATTATACCACAACATGATAGGCACATAAGAAAAGTAGGTAACCCAGAGTTAAAATGTCTGAGGAAGGCAAGTCATAGAGGAGGTAATATTTGCTCTGGGTGTGGAGGATGAAAAGAGATTGCCAAGTGAATAAGTAGGAGAAGGGCATTCCAAGTAAAGAGAATTACATGTTAAAGTGCATGGCATTTTCAGAGAGTAAAGTTTTCTGGTCCTTGGGCAGATGGAAGATGACATTCAAAGCTAAGTGGGAGCAAGATAGTGAGGGCCTGAATTCCAGCCAGGGGGTTTAGACCTTGTCCTATAGGATTAAGGTACTCTTAAGCTTAGTAGTAACATTAATTTGGGTTTTAGAAAATTTGAACAACAATGTGGACAGCAGGAGAGGCTAGAATCAGAACATCTAGTAAGGGACAAGTATTGGAACAGTCTAGGGAAGAGATGATAAAGGCCTAAACTACGGCATTGAGCATGAAGATGGAAATGGATGGCAGATTCCAAAAACAAACACGGTTGTTATAAAGAGTTTTGATAGTGAAGGAAAACAAGGGCTTGGGTCTAACTTTATAGATTCTCACTTAGGCTGCTGGCAGAAAGGGTGCTTGAAGCCATTCATTCACACCTTTCTGCAAAGTTTCCATAACTATAGTTACATACACACAAGTTTTAAATGCCAGCTCTGAAGAGAGGTGGCTACTTCCTGCTTAAGTGAATTGTCGTGCATCATCCTCACCCTGGATTTTCCTCTTTCTTAAAAAAAAAATTATTTATTTGTTTATTTTTGGCTGTGCTGGGTCTTTGTTGCTGCACAGGCTTTTCTCTAGTTGTGGTGAGCGGGGACTATTCTCTAACTGTGGTGTGCAGGCTTCTCATGGCTGTGGGTTCTCCTGTTGCCGAACACGGGCCATAGGGCATGCAGGCTTCAGTAGTTGCAGCACATGGGCTCAGTAGTTGTGGCCCATGGGCTTAGTCACCCTGCAGCATGTGGGATCTTCCCTACCCAGGCATTAAACCTGTGTCTCCTGCATTGGTAGGCAGATTCTTTACCACTGAGCCACCGGGGAAGCCCCTTGATTATCTGATACTACTGATGACTGAGAAGCATCCTTCTCTCTTCCATTTTCAAATTTATCAGAAAATTTTAAAAGTCAAAGAACCAAAGCATTTAGTATCAAAGACTGAGGTCTTCCCGACACTGATAAACATTCTTTTGTTTATTTAGGTCCTTCTCCCAGATTTAGAATTTTATGTTAATCTTGGAGACTGGCCTTTGGAGCATCGAAAAGTCAATGAAACCCCTGGCCCTTTACCTATCATTTCATGGTGTGGCTCTCTGGATTCACAAGATGTTATCCTTCCAACATATGACATCACCCACTCCACACTTGAAGCTTTGAGGGGTGTTACAAATGATCTCCTGTCTATTCAGGGAAATACAGGTAAAAGTCATTCTCTAAGAAAAAGCTTAAAAGTTAAAAAGGTGAAAGGAATGTTCACTCAGAGAGAGTATGTCTATATATTTAAATAACCATTGTTCTTCTTTTCTAACCAGGAAAAGAGGAAAACAGCAGTCTGAACTCTAAAGTGGTTTTTGTTTAGGATTCTTCTAATTCAAAAATCAAAGATACATGAGCTGGGCTAGTAATGTCCAAAATCTACTGTAACTGAGTCTCCTTTGAGTTGGTCACATGTAAATACCATTTGAAAATATATTAAAAAAATTTTTTTGTTTGTTTTCTTTTTAAAATTGTATTATTTATTTATTTGGCTGCATTGGGTCTTAGTTGCAACATGGGGGATCTTCACTGCATCATGTAGGATTTTTTGCTGCCACTCAGACTCTCTAGTTGTGGTGTACAGGCTCAGCAGTTCTCCTGCATGGCCTAAGTTGCTCCGTGGCACATGAGACCTTAGTTCCCCCACCAGGGATCAAATCTGCCTCCCCTGCATTGCAAGGTGGATCCTTAACCACTGGACCACCAGAGAAGTCCCATAAAAATACGTATTTGGTAAAACTTTCACTTAATGGTGACTCCAGTGCCTTTATATTGCTGGATGAAATGAGGGAGAATTCTGAAAAATATAAAGTTTATTCATATGTAAGAGAACTATGATATAATTTGGATATTATAGCCTCCAGTAAGAAATTCTCTTCCCGGTTTCTGTCTCTCTTGATCCTTTACAATCTGAATTCCTTGCCTCCTATTTAATGGCCTTAGGTTTATGCACACCATTTTATTAAACTGAACTCCCTGAGTAGAAAAAAACACTACCTGTCTTTACAAGCGTTCATTTCTATTTAGATCAGGTCAAGTGGACTTATTTTATAGACAAGACTAGAGACTCCTTGTAACGTCTCTAAAGATAATGGGAAATGAAAACTGACCTACTTTTTATTTGATATCGGTAAATTCCTGAAAAGTGTGCTAAAATAGTAAAGCGGTTGACCACCCCCTAGTTTCTGTGATTTATGATTTATCCCTTAGAACACTGAGAAGTGTTAACTAATGACTTCTTTTTAGAATGATAGAAAGAGATCTAAATTAATTCTTCCTGATTATTTCCCTCCCAGGAAAGAGAGAATATAAATATATATACATAGTTGAGTTATACATATGTATTTTCATTTAACAGCTTATTAGAAAAATTCTTCAGTGTATTCAAATTGATGTGCTCAAAATTCTGAGTGACCTAAGAATTAAAGTTGTGTGGGTGTTACTTAATTGTATAGTTTGTTATAGTCACTCTAAGAATGAAAGTCTAGTCTGTGTGTGTGTGTGTGTGTGTGTGAAGCACAAAAGAAGTGTTAACTAATGTGAAGAAACTAATGTGAACCAAGTCATGGAATCTCTTTTTGCTTTTAACTTGATCCAGCATTGTTTTGGATAATTCCTGAAGTCATACCACAGGAACTCAACCTTTTGAGGGAGTTATCATTAGTACACAAAAGGATAAAAATTAGAGCATATTTTTCAGAAGTTACACTTACTTTAGAAGATGTATTGATGATAAAAGAGCTTTAGCATCTTAAATAACAAAGGTAGATTAAAGATGACTATACTTACCATAATACAAAAATGTCAAATTCATATTAGTATTTTTTTTATGGTCTCAAACATCTAGGACCTTCCTGGATCAACAAAACAGAGAAAGCTTTCTTCAGAGGTAGAGATAGCCGAGAGGAGAGGCTCCAGTTGGTGCAGCTGTCCAAGGAAAATCCACAGCTACTAGATGCAGGAATCACAGGATACTTCTTCTTCCAAGAGAAAGAAAAGGAGCTTGGAAAAGCTAAATTGATAGGTTTCTTTGACTTCTTTAAGGTATGTGATTAGGTCTTCCTGGATAGATATGAAGTGATGAACTTGTGTTAAAAGTCAAACAAACAGCTGGGGTTGGGCAGATTTCTACCCAGATTTTATGACCCAGCACACACATTCTTTTCAGACACAGAGAATTACAAAACTCGTGCAATTTCTTTTTCGTTTGTTGTTAACTTTGTCTACAAATAGCTCAGAACTGTATTTAGTACTCAAAATATAGTACAAGGATTAGTTTAGGATTTTGGTATATTTCCATGTTTTTCTCTTTTTTGTATTTTTTTTAATAAACTGGGAATATAAATGTCTCACATAAAATGGTCTTGTAAATAAATAAAAACAGTTTGAATTTCATGCTAGTAAAATGATGTTCAAGTCCCACCTCTAGTCCTGCCTGTACTAACTTTGGGGCTGTCATCTGTTTAGCACCTCTCGCCTCTAACATATGTGAGCCTGCCCAGCTCCTTCAAAGCACCGTATATGAGGCTCACGGAGATAGAGATGTGAATAACATGACAAAAACGAACTGGCTGTGACAAAATCTAAAGCCCTTGGTACCAATTATTTAAGAAAATATTCATTTTGATATATGGCAAAACCAATACAATATTGTGAAGTTAAAGAAAATAAAATTTAAAAAAAAATTCCTGGGAAAAAAAAAAAAAGAAAATATTAATTACCAAATCTGTATGTCCTCTTCCTCTCAATGTGGTATAATGAAGAGAGCATGGGATTTGGCCTCATACAATAGAGGTTTATAAAGATCTCTGAAATGAGTGTTATCATTTATTAAAAAGAAGGAGATGATAATATCTGCTTCACATTATTATACTTGAATGAAAAATGATTTTGAATTATAAATCAAAATCATTTAAAAAACAAATGTAATTTGTTTATTAATCCAACAAACATGTCGACAGTATATGAACTGTGTCACCAGCATTACACTAGTCCTTATCTTCTCCAGGTTTCTGTTTCCTCAGCTCTAAAACCAGACTTTGAGATAATGCCTTCCCTTTTCATACTTACGTGGGTGTAAGGCAAAACTGAAATAATGTATAAATTAAAGTGTAAATTATTATCAATATTAAGCTTGAATAAATATAGAGCTTTGGAAGTAGTTTTCTCACCTGGTTACAGAAATCTGAATTCCCCATTACATAGACATAGTTAAAATAGCCATTCCTATTTCCTAAAATTATTTATCACCTTATCTTTAAATATGTTGTATTTCTTAAAATTGACCTGATGAATGCTGCTTATGATTTTAATACAAAGAGAAGATGTGTGTTACAAAATAAAATGTAAAGCTTCTAAATATTATCTTGGAAAATAATTTCTTTATATTTAATATTACAATGTTGACTGGACACAGAAGTGAAGCAAATGACTGCTAAAACTTTTATGTTTGTTTTAATCTTTTAGTACAAGTATCAAGTGAATGTGGATGGGACCGTGGCTGCTTATAGATATCCATATCTCATGCTTGGTGATAGTTTGGTTCTGAAGCAGGACTCACCATATTATGAACATTTCTATATGGCACTGAAGCCATGGAAACATTATATTCCAATTAAAAGAAATCTTAGTGATCTACTAGAGAAAGTTGAATGGGCCAAGGTATGCTTTCCATAATTTTAATTTCTTTAGGCAATAACAAGTTCACCAGTATTATTTAGTTACACAAGTTTCATCATAACACAATTTGACATAATATAGGTAAATTAAATGTCATTTTGTGAAATTTTTGTTTCCCTGAAATCAACATCAGGAAGAATCAACATCAGGACCATTTTGAATGCCCCCTATCAATATGTTTGCGAAGAAGGCAATGGTACCCCACTCCAGTACTCTTGCCTGGAAAATCCCATGGATGGATGAGCCTGGTAGGCTGCAGTCCATGGGGTCGCTAGGAGTCGGACACGACTGAGTAACCATTTTCCCTTTTCACTTTCATGCATTGGAGAAAGAAATGGCAACCCACTCCAGTGTTCTTGCCTGGAGAATCCCAGGGATGGGGGAGCCTGGTGGGCTGCCGTCTCTGGGGTCGCACAGAGTCAGACACGACTGAAGTTACTTAGCAGCATCAGTATGTTTGAGGATTTTTAGAAGATTTGAAGTACAGTGTTACATACAATATAGGTTTTTCTAAAGGATCACTATTCACGCACACACACCAAATACAAATAACATACACCAAATGCAAATTACAGATTAAAAAGACCAGGGTTAAAGTGCTTTATGCACAAGAAAATATTTAAAGCAATTATGGTACCCCTTTATTTTCCCCAGTCAGAAAAAAGGGCACAAGTTTTTTAATTAATTTTTATTGAAGTAAAGTTGATTTACAGTGTTGTTAGTTTCTGCTGAACAGCAAAGTGAATCAGTTATACATACACATGTATCCATTCTTTTTTAGATTCTATTCCCATAGAGGTCATAACAGAGGACTAAGTAGAGTCCCCTGTGCTACACAGTAGGTTCTTGTTAGTTATCTGTTTTATACTGCATATATGTCAATCCTAATATCCCAATTTATCCCTCCCCTTTCCCTCTTGGAAACCATAATTTGTTTTCTATATCTGTGACTCTATTTTTGTTTTGCAAATAGATTCATTTGTATCATTTTCTTTTAGATTCCACACATAAATGCTATCATATGCTTGTCTTTCTCTGTCTTACTTCACTCAGTATTGACACTCTCTGTGTCCATCCATGTTGCTGTAAGTGGCATTATTTCCTGCTTTTTATGGCTGAGGAATATTGGAGAAGGAAATGGCAACCCACTGCAGCGTTCTTGCCTGGAGAATCCCAGGGATGGGGGAGCCTGGTGGGCTGCTGTCTATGGGGTCATACAGAGTCGGACATGACTGAAGTGACTTAGCATCAGCAGCATGGCTGAGTAATATTTCATTGTGTATATGTACCACAACTTCTTTATACATTTATCTGTCAGTGGATGCTTAGGTTTCTTCCCTATTTTGGCTGTTAAAAATAGTGCTGCAATGAACATTGGGATGCATGTATGATTTTCTCGGGATAACAAGTTCTTAACGAATGCATGCTGTACAACATCCCAATAATCACAAGCTTTCCATAAAATAAGAATTCTTTCTTTTAAAGGAAGAATACTAAAAAGCTCTTGTATTTTATTGTGAAATTATAAAATTTACCCTTCCATTGTAAGTCTTTATTCTGTTTCTGAGAAGCAATGTGGCTATGGAAACAACTGGATATCTGACACAGAATATTTTTGTGACCCTTCATAAAGACTCAGAATTGCTTGCAAATGGCTTTTCCTGGGAGCAGCATCATATAATATTAGATATTTTATAAAAGTATAATTAGGAATATTGACTATTCCTGTATTGAAGGAATAGCTGGTGAGTACTAATAACTGAATTTTTGATTACAACAATAACATAGTCTTTCATGAGTACCCTTTTAGAACAACTTTTTGGTTCAAGCTAAATATTTAAATAAGATGTTATAGCATAAAAACCAATTAATTCTATTCTAGTTTGTATTTTAATATCAAGCAGAGTTAGACTGAGGGAACAGATGATGAGCCCCAGATTCCCTGAGTAGCTTGGAAAGTACCAAGACAGTCACAATAGGGGCTGTATGTAGATTGTTGCACTAGGGGGATCCCAACCATGCATGATTATTTGCATATATAGCAGAGATGTCCAGGAAAGTACTTTGTCTGTTTCCATAGCCTCATTCTGAAGTTATATTTTCATCACATTTCATCTCTCCCATGATGTTCACGTTCAACCCTACATCTGTCCTACCTCCCACTTAGCTTTCTTTGTGAGTTGCAGGAGTAATTTTCATTCATTGTTTCTTTTTAAACTTTTCAGGAAAATGACGAAGAAGCCAAGAAGATTGCAAAAGAAGGACAGTTGACTGCTAGGGATCTGCTACAGCCACACCGGCTTTACTGCTACTATTACACAGTACTACAGGTCAGTTCAGAGGATCCATCCTGCTTGGTTGAATGTCCTCAGGCCAAAAAATGGCCTGAGTCCTTGCTTCCTGAAGGGGGTCAAGAGTCAGCCTGTGGAACTCTGGCTACACTGAGGCACCAACCTATAGAAAGATAGTGCTAAGTCCCTTTGTGGCCACCATATTTTTATCTCCGTTCAGTTTTTAGAAGAACGATGCTTATAGAGACCTTGCAAATATAGATTAAAAGCTCTGAACCTCAGAGAATATCTTTCCTCATATGGAAAACAGGAGGGTTAGACTCGAGATCATTAACATCTCTTTCTGCTCAAAATATCCACCTCTTCATTCTCCTTATTAATTAGGATTCGTGCTTTTGCTGTCAGTACAGGGTGGAAAGCAAATATTTAATTTGTTGTATAAAACAAACATGAAAAGTTGACCCTTGACCCTTGAACAAAATGGGTTTGAACCATGCAGGTCCATTTATAGGTGGATTTTTTTTTTAGTAGTAAATATTACAGTACTGAGGCTTCCCTTGTATCTCAGTGATAAATAACCTGTCTGCCAATGTAGGAGATGTAAGAGACGTGGGTTTGATCCCTGGATCAGAAAGATCCCCTGGAGAAGAAAATGGCAACCTGCTCCAGTATTCTTGCTGGAGAATCCCATGGACAGAGGAGCTTGGTGGGCTACATGGGGTCACAAGAGTCAGACACAACTGAGCACGTACAGGCACACTACAGCACTGCACGATCTGAGGACATGCGTACTGAGGAACCACAGAACTGAAAAATCCGATGTAAAGGAATATTTCAGTCAGTGGCCAAAGTGGAGGGACATTTCAGTCCCATCACCATTTGCAAAACGCACATGACTACAGGCCTAAAGGGAAGGATGTATAAAAACCACAGACTTTACTTTGAGATGCTTATCATCTTTGTTCACTGATTTGAATATTCAACAATGTTAATTATTTATTAACATATGGAGGATGAATTCAAGAAGTGCTCTTGTTCAAGTAGGGACACTTTGTTTGATGTCCCTTTCCAAGAAGATTCTTACCTATGCATACAATAGTGGATTGGGGCTCCTTGTAAGATTATGAAATAGCACACACGTGCTTATCATAACTAAAGTTAAAATGTCACTTTAGGAGGGAAATAAATCAGACCTTTGGTTTTAGTCTGAAGATACACAGCAACTAGAAACAATAGCATGAGTGGGGATGATTCAGTGGAATGAAGTTTGGACTAATCTTTCCACATTTCAGAAATACGCTGAACGCCAGTTGAGCAAACCTGAAGTACGTGATGGAATGGAACTTGTTCCTCAGCCAGATGACAGTGCATCTTTGTGCCAGTGCCACAGGAAAAGGCCTTTAAGACAAGAGCTCTAAGTTAGTCCAGATTCACGCTCCTATGTGTGCCAGCAGCAACTTTCATGGCAGCATACACATGGAATCTCAGCTGTGAAGACTGTGAAGACACCCTGGAAGGCTGGATGCAGGGGACTGCTTCTCTTTATGGTTTCATGCTATGTGGATGGACAGGGCAATATTAGAGTAAGTATTACCAAATATCTTAGTATATCAATATCTTTTCAGTAAAAACTGCTATTATCATCATCATCATCATAGTTTCTCTAAGAAGAAAACTTGGGGATCATAGTAGATAGGCTTGCCAAAATATAAATAACTTTCTATGAAACTATTTACACTGTATTTATTGGTTTCTTTCCATCCCTTCTTCACTTTCCCTCTTCCCCTTCCAGTTATGAAGAAAATATATTTTTGCAGGGCGCTACAAGCTGCTTTTGGTATTCAGTAATAGCAAGTTTCCTCTTGGAAGATCTGATATGAATAATTAAGGAAGATGAGAATGACTCTGTTATTAAAGGTAGCTTGGATACTGTGGAGGGAAATTATTTTAAAGCTCATTCATATCCTTTTAACTAAGCTTTACTCAAGGTCCAAGACAAAATTAAGCAGAGATAGTGCCTTAAGCTAATAATTCCCAGTCGATCTGAATTGGACACCCATCAAGGACCACCCAATTTTTTAAAATAGATGAGAGAATCCTATGGGTACCTTCATTATCTATATATTTGAATAGATAAATGATAACTGTAGCCATGTAGGGATCTTTAATTCTTTTTAATCTTTAAAAGGGATGCTTGAATACCTCTCCAACAAGCTCCAGGAAGCCTGATATCTTAAGATTCACTAACAAGCTAATGACAAAAGCAAGCATCTATTCTTCACTGTACCCCTTCTGTATCTCACTGTGCTATATTACTAAGATAACAACTTTGGAAATTTACTTTACCTTTTAGGACAGGGTGTAGTATTAAGACTTACAGCCCAGAAATTCATTACACACTCCTTGTAATATCACCAATCTGAAACTCAGTTCATTAAAGAACACACTCCCCAAACAGGAAATATCCACACTCCCAATTTAAAAATATTTACTCTTCTAATTGAAATATTTACCTAACCTGGAAAACAGTGTGACCACTTTAAATTAGCCATATCTATTCTTTACTGAACATCAATAGGGACACAGAATTTTTTTTAAACTAGATGAAAGCAAAACCACATTTTATAACAGTGTAATCAAAACCAAGGCCTCCCTGGTGTTCACCAGTATAAAGAATCTGCCTGCAGTACAGAAGATGCAGGAGATGTGGGTTTTATCCCTGGTTCAGGAAGATCCCCTGGAGGATGAAATGGTGACCCACTCCAGTACTCTTGCCTGGAAAATCCCATGGACAGAGGAGCCTGGCGGGCTACAGTCCATGGGGTCACAAAGAGTTGGATACAACCGAGCACCTACAGCATCTGTCCATGGAAAACACTACTACACACCAGCTGCTCAAAGCACCAGTGCATGAGTGTAAAATAAAGGGCAAGCTGTGCAGTGACTGGATCCTGTGGAGGAGATGGCTGTGAGGATATGTGAGAGTGTTAGTTGCTCAGTTGTGTCCAACTCTTTGCGACCCCATGGACTGTATGTAAGTTAATATAGTAACTACATTTATCAAAAATAAGCTATCATCATTTTGTTACAGGCAAGAATACTGGAGTGGGTAGCCATTCCCTTCTCCAGGGGATCTTCCCAACCCAGGGATCAAACCCAGGTCTCCTGCATTACAGGTGGATTCTTTACCATTTGAACCACCAGAAAAACCCCAATAAAATGTTGGAAACATGTTAGTCATCATGAGGGAGCTGGCTAAATAGATATCTATACATCAAGGAATACAGTTTAACCATTAAACAGAATGCTATGCTAAGTCACTTCAGTTGTGCCCGACTCTGTGTGACCCCATAGATGGCAGCCCACCAGGCTCCTCTGTCCCGGGGATTCTCCAGGCAAGAACACTGGAGTGGGTTGCCATTTCCTTCTCCAATGCATGAAAGTGAAAAGTGAAAAATGAAAGTGAAGTCGCTCAGTCGTGTCTGACTCCTAGCGACCCCATGGACTGCAGCCCACCAGGCTCCTCCATCCATGGGATTCCCCAGGCAAAAGCACTGGAGTAGGGTGCCACTGCAGCATGAATTACCTCTAAATGCACCATCATGAAAGCGTTTCATGACAGTGTTCAGTGAAAAAAGTTACAGAAGAACATGTATAGTGTGACACCATATATGTAAAAAACCAAAATGTATCCATATGGTTGAAAGGATATTCACCAATATCTGAGGAGGGAATGGAGAGAAGGGAATTTTTACTTTTGCCTTAAACTTGTCTATGGTATTTAAAATGTTTTTACTGTAAGTATGAGTCAGATTGGACAACAATGAAAAATACAAACCTAGGAAAAGAAAATAAATGCATAAAAGATATATTAAGAAGATAAAATGAATATTTATATTTCCTTTGTGCTATTTTAAAATTTACTATGTCTAGAATTTTGTATCATGGGATATATTATTCACACTTTTTAAATAAAGTACACTTTCTAAAGAAATTTGAAAAAGATAAATTTTGTTTTTTAAGAAAGAGGATTGAACCACCTATAGTTTTGGTATTTCTGTAACTGGGTTGGTCTAGTTTTAATTCTATTATGTCTTCATGAATGAATGAATTAAAACTTCTATCACCAACACTGAATCCCTAGTGAGTAGAAATTAATATTGAAGGAAAAGATATTTGGGCTTGACACTATTATTTTCTGTTATTTCAGGTGAAAATATAGTAAGTGCAGTGTCTTAGTTCATGCTACCATTATAAAAAATTTACCATAGGCTGGGTGGCTTTGACAGAAAATATTTATTTCTCACAGTTTTGGAGGCAGTCAGTCCAAAATCAAACTGCCAGCAGACTGAAGTCTGGTGAGAGCCCATTTCCTGGTTTGCAGACTGATACCTTCTCATTGTATCCTCACATGGTACAAAGCAGAGAGGAAGCAACTCTCTCCTGTCTCTCTTATAAGAGCACTAATTGCATCACAAGGACTCCACCCTCATCACCTAATTACCTCTCAAAGGCTCTGTCTCCAAATACCATCACATTAGGGATGAGGGTTTCAACATATTAATTTGGGGGGTCGGGTACAGGCAAACTTTCAGTCCATAGCGGGCAGAGAGAGGAAACATTCTCTCCTGACATAAGGCCAAGGTAAGAAGAAATATAAGTTTATTATTTAGAGGGGTATGAAATCATCCTTGTGGTGGTGAGTTATGTTTGACTTCCATTAGTTGAGAAAAAACTAGACAGTAAAAATCCCTCTTCTATGAACAGAATCAGATCTTCTATGCACAGAACCAGAGTTTATCCTATCCCAACCAGTGCTGCCCCTAACTATGCCAACCTCTCATGGAACCATTCCAGTTACTGAGATCAAAGTTTTTTTTTTAAGCCAAGTTCTCTCTATAGAGCTATATGGAAGAGGAAGCCACACTAAACTCTGATAAGCAACACTGCAACATTTCTTAAACACAGGGAAAAAACAACAACTGGAGTTTGTTTATTCTATGGAAAGGAATTGCAAATCCTGGAAGTGTGCACAGGAAGGGTAGGGGCAACTTATGTACAGGGAGTTATGACTGCCAGAAGTGAGGAAAGAGAGTTAGAAAAGAAGAAATATTTTCATGAGCTACTTGTTTTGTTTCACCCCCAACTGGATGTACACTTCAATACAGTTTGATGCTAACCACCCAGATTTAGCATCAGATCCTACAGGTTTAGGGCTCCTTGTTCCACAAGACTGTCTTTATAGACACCAGGCACAAGTTAGGTTCCCAGGCTACCCACACTTCTGATCAACTGGCTGCTAAATCAGAGGTGCCCATGATAGCCCTCAGGTTCAATAATTCTCTAAAACAACTCATAGAACTCAGGAAAATGCTATATTTAATGACTACCACTTCATTTTAAAGGATACCCATAGGGCAAGCCCTGGATAAATTAACTGAATTTTTAAAAGAAAAAACAAAGCAACAGGGCAATTCTCAACAAGTCCTGGGGATAAGGAAGACAGATTTCTGTCCAAAGAATCAGCTAACAGTGCCCATTCCTATCTCCCAGCCTCTTCAAACTGCTAATGCCCTTACACAATAGACTACCAGATATTTCTCCAGCAAGGATGGGTTTATTCAGCATCAGGAGAGATCTGCACATGGACCAGAGCCTTGTCTAACTCAATGAAACTAAGCCATGCCATGTGGGGCCACCCAAGACAGATGGGTCATGGTGGAGAGGTCTGACAGAATGTGGTCCACTGGAGAAGGGAATGGCAAATGACTTCAGTATTCTTGCCTTGAGAACCACATGAACAGCAAGAAAAGGCAAAAAGATATGACACTGAAAGATGAACTCCCCAGGTCGGTAGGTGCCCATTATGCTACTGGAGATCAGTGGAGAAATAACTCCAGAAAGAATGAAGGGATGGAGCCAAAGCAAAACCACACCCAGTTGTAATGTGACGGGTGATAGAAGCAATGTTCGATGCTGTAAAGAGCAATAGTGCATAGGAACATGTAATGTTAGGTCCTTGAATCAAAGCAAATTGGAAGTGGTCAAACAGGAGATGACAACAGTGAACATAGACATTCTAGGAATTAGCCAACTAAGATGGACTGGAATGGATGAATATAACTCAGACAACCATTATATCTACTATTGTGGGCAGGAATCCCTTAGAAGAAATGGAGTAGCCATCATAGTCAACAAAAGAGTCCAAAATGCAGTTCAGTTCAGTTCAGTTGCTCATTGGTGTCCAACTCTCTGCAACCCCATGAATCACAGCACTCCAGGCTTCCCTATCCATCACCAACTCGCGGAGTTCACCCGGACTCATGTTTATCGAGTCGGTGATGCCATCCAACCATGTCATCCTCTGTAGTCCCCTTCTCTTCCTGCCCCCAATCCCTCCCAGCATCAGGATCTTTTCCAATGAGTCAACTCTTTGCATGAGGTGGCTAAAGTATTGTGGTTTCAGCCTCAGCATCAGTCCTTCTAATGAACACCCAGAACTGGTCTCCTTTAGGATAGACTGGTTGGATCTCCTTGCAGTCCAAGGGACTCTCAAGAGTCTTCCCCAACACCACAGTTCAAAAACATCAGTGCTTCGGTGCTCAGCTTTCTTCACAGTCCAACTCTCACATCCATACATGACCACTGGGAAAACCATGGCCTTGACTAGATGGACCTTTGTTGGCCAAGTAATATCTCTGCTTTGCAATATGCTGTCTAGGTTGGTCATAACTTTCCTTCCAAGGAGTAAGCGTCTTTTAATTACATGGCTGCAATCACCATCTGCAGTGATTTTGGAGCCCAGAAAAATAAAGTCTGACACTGTTTCCACTGTTTCCCCATCTATTTGCCATGGGACAAGTTGCCATTATCTTAGTTTTCTGAATGTTGAGCTTTAAGCAAACTTTTTCACTCTCATCAAGAGGCTTTTTAGTTCCTCTTCACTGTCTGCCATAACGGTGGTGTCACCTGCATATCTGAAGTACTTGGATGCAATCTCAAAAACGACAGAATGATCTCTGTTTGTTTCCAAGGCAAACCATTCAATATCACGGTAATCCAAGTCTATGCCCCGACCAGTAATGCTGAAGAGCTGAAATTGAACAGTTCTATGAAGACCTACACGGAGAAGGCAATGGCACCCCACTCCAGTACTCTTGCCTGGAAAATCCCATGGATGGAGGAGCCTGGTAGGCTGCAGTCCATGGGGTTGCTAAAAGTCAGACACGACTGAGTGGCTTCACTTTCACTTTTCACTTTCATGCATTGGAGAAGGAAATGGCAACCCACTCCAGTGTTCTTGCCTGGAGAATCCCATGGATGGAGAAGCCTGGTAGGCTGCAGTCCATGGGGTCGCACAGAGTCAGACATGACTGAAGCGACTTAGCAGCAGCAGCAGCAGCAGCATGAAGACCTACAAGACCTTCTAGAACTAACACCCAAAAAAGATGTCCTTTTCATTATAGAGGACTGGAATGCAAAAGTAGGAAGTCAAGAAACACCTGGAGTAACAGGCAAATTTGGCCTTGGAGTACAGAATGAAGCAGGGCAAAGGCTAATAGAGTTCTGCCAAGAGAACGCACTGGTCATAGCAAACACCCTCTTCCAACAACACAAGAAAAGACTACACATGGACATCACCAGATGGTCAACACCGAAATCAGATTGATTATATTCTTTGCAGCCAAAGATGGAGAAGCTCTATACAGTCAGCAAAAACAAGACCGGGAGCTGACTGTGGCTCAGATCATGAACTCCTTTTTGCCAAATTCAGACTTAAATTGGAGAAAGTAGGGAAAACCACTAGACCATTCAGGTATGACCTAAATCAAATCCCTTATGACTATACAGTGGAAGTGAGAAATAGACTAAGGGACTAGATCGGTAAGACAGAGTGCCTGAAAAACTATGGACAGAGGTTCATGACATTGTACAAGAGACAGGGATCAAGACCATCCCCAAGAAAAAGAAATGCAAAAAAGCAAAATGTCTGTCTGAGCAGGCCTTACAAATAGCTGTGAAAGAAGGGAAGCGAAAAGCAAAGGAGAAAAGGAAGGATATACCTATCTGAATGCAGAGTTCCAAAGAATAGCAAGAAGAGATAAGAAAGCCTTCCTCAGTGATCAACGAAAAGAAATAGAGGAAAACAACAGAATGGGAAAGACTAGAGATCTCTTCAAGAAAATTAGAGATACCATGAGAATATTTCATGCAAAGATGGGCTCGATAAAGGACAGAAATGGTATGGACCTAACAGAAGCAGAAGATATTAAGAAGAGGTGACAAGAATACACAGAAGAACTGTACAAAAAGATCTTCATGACCCAGATAATCACAATGGTGTGATCACTCACCTAGAGCCAGACATCCTGGAATGTGAAGTCAAGTGGGCCTTATGAAATATCACTATGAACAAAGCTAGTGGAGGTGATGGAATTCCAGTGGAGCTATTTCAAATCCTGAAAGATGATGCTGTGAAAGTGATGCACTCAATATGCCAGCAAATTTGGAAAACTCAGCAGTGGCCACAGGACTGGAAAAGGTCAGTTTTCATTCCAATCCCAAAGTAAGGCAATGCTAGAGAATGCTCAGACTACCACACAATTGCACTCATCTCACATGCTAGTAAAGTAATGCTCAAAATTCTTCAAGCCAGGCTTCAGCAATACGTGAACTGTGAACTTCCAGATGTTCAAGCTGGTTTTAGAAAAAGCAGAGGAACCAGAGATCAAATTGCCAACATCTGCTGGATCATGGAAAAAGCAAGAGAGTTCCAGAAAAACATCTATTTTTGCTTTATTGACTATGCCAAAGCCTTTGACTGTGGGGATCACAATAAACTGTGGAAAATTCTGAAACAAATGGGAATACCAGACCACCTGACCTGCCTCTTGAGAAATCTGTTTTCAGGTCAGGAAACAAGTTAGAACTGGACATGGAACAACAGACTGGTTCCAAATAGGAAAAGGAGTACATCAAGGCTGTATATTGTCACCCTGCTTATTTAACTTATATGCAGAGTACATCATGAGAAATGCTGGGCTGAAGGAAGCACAAGCTGGAATCAAGATTTCCGGGAGAAATATCAATAACCTCAGATATTCAGACGACACCACCCTTATGGCAGAAAGTGAAGAAGAACTAAAGAGCCTCTTGATGAAAGTGAAAGAGGAGAGTCAAAAGTTGGCTTAAAACTCAACATTCAGAAAACTAAGATCATGGCATCTGGTCCCACCACTTCATGGCAAATAGATGGGGAAACAGTGGAAACAGTGGCTGACTTTATTTTTCTGGGCTCCACAATCACTGCAGATGTTGATTGCAGCCATGAAGTAAAAAACGCTTACTCCTTGTAAGGAAAGTTATGACCAACCTAGATAGCATATTAAAAAGCAGAGACATTACTTTGCCAACAGAAGTCTGTCTAGTCAAAGCTATGATTTTTCCAGTGGTCATTTATGGATATGAGCTGCTGCTGCTGCTGCTGCTAGTCGCTTCAGTTGTGTCCGACTCTGTGAAACCCCATAGACGGCAGCCCACCAGGCTCCTCCGTCCCTGGGATTCTCCAGGCAAGAACACTGGAGTGGGTTGCCATTTCCATCTCCAATGCATGAAAGTGAAAAGTGAAAGAGAAGTTGCTTAGTCGTATCTGACTGTTAGGGACCCTGTGAACTGCAGCCTACCAGGCTCCTCCATCCATGGGATTTTCCAGGCAAGAGTACTGGAGTGGGGTGCCATAGTTGAACTATAAAGAAAGCTGAGTGCTGAAGAAGTGATGCTTTTGAACTGTGGTGTTGGAGAAGACTCTTGAGAGTCCCTTGGGCTGCAAGAAGATCCAGCCAGTCCATTCTAAAGGAGATCAGTCCTGGGTGTTCACTGGAACGACTCATGTTGAAGCTGAAACTCCAATACTTTGGCCACATGATGCAAAGAGCTGACTCATTGGAAAAGACCTGGATGCTGGAAAAGATTGAGAGCAGGAGGAGAAGGGGACAACAGAGGATGAGATGGTTGGACGGCATCACCGACTCAATGGACATGGGTTTGGGTGGACTCCAGGAGTTGGTGATGGACAGGGAGACCTGGCATGTTGTGGTTTATGGTATTGCAAAGAGTCAGACATGACTGAATGACTGAACTGAACTGAACTGAACTGAGGAGAGATCTGCAAACTAGGCATGCAACCTAGGTGAGACACATGCAAGTCCCCAAAGGGCAAGGAAAGGAGAATGCTTTAATAAAGAGGAAAATGTAGTTGGGAGGGGCACAGTAAACCAAGAGTCCATGGCCTTTCATGGCTGAGTCCTTGCCAGAAAAGAAGCCCCTTCTTCCAGTTGGGCTCTACTACTGGGATGGGTGTGAGGGCTCCCACTACTGGTCTCCTAATTCTATTTAATTTAGATATCTTGATATCATTTTTCACCGGCTAACCCCCTCTGGCTTCTTTTAGGCCACTGCAAGACTGTGCCTTTGATCCACATGCACTCCTCATGTGTGACATTGTGGTTTTTCTACTATATTAGGTATTTTTGAAAGACCCCATGCTAACATGGGGGGCAGGCTTATCCACTGTTGAGGTTTGTTCCAGTGTCTAAGTTGTAGAGGAAAGAAATAGCATGTAATTGTGACTCCTCTACCTCTGCACAAAATATTCTTCTCTTAGATTAATTCAGTTTTTTTCCTTATCTCTTGTCTTTACTTGGCTTATAAATCTTTGCCTTCTAACTAGAAAGCAAAAATATTAATTAATTTATTAGTATAATAATAACTGCTGTATAATAATAAAAAGAAGAGGTGGGGGGAAAGAGGAGAATAAGGAGGGATATGGGGAACAGAGAGAAGGAAGGAAAGTTTGTAAAACCACCCAGAAGTTCCTCTGAGTTCTGTTTCCTAATTAATTGTTCCTAGATTTAAGCAGGTGCCTATAAATAAATCAACAGAAAAACTGATGGTTTTAAGTCTTAGTAATCCTTTGTGACTAAAGAAACTTTTTCTTTAAAAAAAATTTCAAATATTTTTACATATATTGCATGTGTGCTAAATCACTTCAGTCGTTTCTGAATCTTTGTGACCCCATGGACTGTAGCCCCGCCAAGCTCCTCTGTCCGTGTGATTCTCCAGGCAAGAATACTGGAGTGGATTGTCATGCCATCTCCCAGGGGATCTTGCACAACCAGGGACTGAACTCTGGTCTCTTACGTGTTCTGCATTGGCATGTGGGTTCCTTTCCACTAGTGCCATTTGGGAAGCTGCCGGGAGCCGGCGTGAGGAGCTCCGCCCATGGCAAAGGTCATGAGGAAGAAGGCTCGGCATACGTAAAGTTGGGATCGAGCCTCAGGAGTCCCCCTGGAAATTCTCAAGCATCTACCCCCAAAACCAGAGTCTGCCTACTTTCTGCTTTGTACTCTCACCTACACCTCTGACTTTACAGGGGGCTGTCCCCCACTACTTCTCTCTGAAAAAAAGAGTTAACTTACAGCTCCAGTTAATAAAGTTCCTGGGTGTGATAGTGTTTCAACCTACAAACTTCTTTGGAAGTCCTCTAGCCTGCCTGAATAGGTTTTTCCGGCCACATGTGATTGCTCAGAGCCTCCCAACTGTGAGAGGCATGAGATGTTCTAAACTGTCTAAATACAGATTCCTTTGAGCAGTTAAAAGATTGATTAGAAATTGTATTGGTGAAGGGTTTTTCACTTGTTGGGCCAATGTTTGCTGCTAAGTCTCCATATCCCTTACCTGCTGTGTCCCTGGCAGTGTATTAATTAATATAATTGGTGTAAGTAGTAGCTTTAATGTTTGTAACCTTGGACCCTTGAGTTAATTCTTTTTCGTGTTATAGCCCACCACACCTTTGCCCTATAGGAATGCAACTTTATCTAATGCTTTTGGAGGGTTGCTGCTGCTGCTGCTAAGTCACTTCAATCATGTCCGACTCTGTGCGACCCCATATATGGCAGCCCACCAGGCTTCCCCGTCCCTGGGATTCTCCAGGCAAGAACACTGGAGTGGGTTGCCATTTCCGTCTCCAATGCATGAAAGTGAAAAGTGAAAGTGAAGTCACTCAGTAGTGTCTGACTCCTAGAGACCCCATGGACTGCAGCCCCCCAGGACCCTCCGTCCATGGGATTTTCCAGGCAAGAATACTGGAGTGGGTTGCCAGGTGGCGCCTGACTAATTACCTTTAGAGAAAAATAAGTTTTCTGAAGAAAGAGTCTTAAAATGTTAACAGGCCTCTGGGCCAGAAGATGATGCAAATCACCTAAACTTTTGCATAAGTTTGCAGGAAGAAAGCCTGGCTTACTGCATGACTTTACCCCTTCCCCCATTATCCTCTATGCATAACTTAAGGTATAAAAACTACTTTGGAAAATAAAGTGCAGGCTTTGTTCACAGAAACTTGGTCTCCCCATGTCGTTCTTTCTCTCACCTTCTGGCTGAATTATTCAGCCTCTTTTCTCCACTGAATTTCCTCACTGAGGTATCCTTATTTCAGCCTCTTTTCTCCACTGAATTTCCTCACTGAGCTATCCTTATTTAACCACTCTTTATATCCTTAATTAACGTTTAATTAAGCAATTGTTTCCTGATCTTCGCCGACACCGTCCCCGCTTCCAATTCCCTGGATCCACCAGGGCTGGACCCTGGTAGGAAGCCCTTTACGTATATTAGAGCAATAGAAAAAGATCTGAGCCTACTACTAAGGAATTATTGAATTTTTCTAGATCAGGTTAATGGTAAAATAATACATGCTCAAATAGTCATCATAGTTGACTGGCACTTTACTAAAAATATGTGGGACTTATTTTTAAAGTAAAATAAAAAGCACAATTATACCTAATGTTTCCATGACTGTATCCTTACAGTTTATTATTCATAGCTACTGTGTATTAATGCATCAGGTAACTACATAAAAGGGAACTAAAGCTCACATCTGTTTATTCTGATTTGCAATAATGATTTTAAAGAACTCTGGAAAGTCAATGAGTCAATGAATTAGCCTATAGGGAATTTCTTCTGTATAATTCCATATTATATAGGGAAGATTTTCTTCAGCTGTTTATTCCCCTGGACGTTAACTTTTCAACAATTAATTACAAAGTAATGGTATTGTGTGCATGAGCACAAGAGGAAAATGGCAGAACTGGGAAGTTTCCAAACAAGATACCTGACATTGCAATAAATGACAAACTAAAACATTGCCAAGAGTGAAACATTTGAAACTCAAGCAAAGCAAACATGGCTTAGATCTGCAGCATTTGTATAATTTAAATTTACCTAGGAATTCATTTAGGAGATCATCTCTTTTAACTTAAAAATCGGTTTAGCTAAAGAGCTTAAACTTAGAAATAGCATTGGACTGCAGTCACGTGTCACTTACTCTTTGATCCTGTGGAGGATCGATCTGTCAAGATGCTAGAAGAGTCAGTTCTTTTATTTACAGAAGAATAAATTCAGTCATTTATTTTGGGGGGCTCCAAAATCACTGCAGATGGTGACTGCAGTCATGAAATTAAAAGATGCTTCCTCCTTGGAAGAAAAGTTATGACCAACCTAGACAGCATACTAAAAAGCAGAGACAGCCAGTGGCTAAGATGGCAGAAGAACAGGTCAGGGAGACCACTTTCTTCCCCACAAATTCATCAAAAGAACATTTGAACACTGAGCAAGTTCCACAAAACAACTTCTGAATGCTGGTAGAGGACATCAGGCACCCAGAAAGGCAGCCCATTGTCTTCAAAAGGAGGTAGGACAAAATATAAAAGATAAAAAGAGAGACAAAAAGAGGTAGGGATGGAGATCTGTCCCTGGAAGGGAGTGTTAAAGACAGAAGTTTCCAAACACCAGGAAACACTCTCTCTGGTGGATCTGTGGCGAGCCTTGGAATCTCAGAGGGCAAAATAATCAGGAGGAAAAATAAATAAATAATTAAAACCCACAGATTACATGCCTAACAGCAACTCCCAGCAGAGTAGCAGCTCAGACACTTGCATCTACCACTAGAAAGCCAGGGCTGGACAGGGAGGCGGGGCTGCGTTGCCTAGGGTAAGGACTGGGCCTGAATGCCCTGAGGGCAATCTGAAGGACCTAGCTTGAGATAACAACCTAGACTGTGGGATAGCTATCCCATGAAAAGCCCTAACCTAAGACACCGCCACGTGCAACCCCAGGTCCAAGGAGCGGTGGCTGCGTGGGTGCAGGAGGGCTGAGAGGAGCTACTCCACATTCAAGGTCAGGAGGGATGGCGGTGAGGAGATACCCCTCGTCCAAGGTAAGGAGCAGCGGCTGTGTTTGCTGGAGCAGGCGTGAAGAGATATCCCATGTCCAAGGTAAGAAAAACCCAAGTAAGATGGTAGGTGTTGCAAGAGGGCATCAGAGGGCAGACACACTGAAACCACAGTCACAGAAAACTAGTCAATCTAATCACATGGACCACAGCCTTGTCTAACTCAACGAAACTAAGTCATGCCCTGTGGGGCCACTCAAGACGGGCAAGCATGGTGGAGAGGTCTGACAGAATGTGGTCCACTGGAGAAGAGAATGGCAAACCACTTCAGTATTCTTACCTTGAAAACCCCATGAGCAGTATGGAAAGGCAAAATGATAGGAAACTGAAAGAGGAACTCCCCAGGTCTGTAGGTGCCCAATATGCTACTGGAGATCAGTGGAGAAATAACTCCAGACAGAATGAAGGGATGGAGCCAAAGCAAAAACAATACCCAGTTGTGGATGTGACTGGTAATAGAAGCAAGGTCCAATGCTGTAAAGAGCAATATTGCCTAGGAACCTGGAATGTCAGGTCCATGAATCAAGGCAAATTGGAAGTGGTCAAACAGGAGATGGCAAGAGTGAACATCGACATTCTAGGAATCAGCGAACTAAAATGGGCTGGAATGGGTGAATTTAACTCAGATGACCATTATATCTACTACTGTGGGCAGGAATCCCTTAGAAAAAATGGAGTAGCCATCGTGGTCAACAAAAGAGTCCGAAATGTAGTACTTGGATGCAATCTCAAAAATGACAGAATGATCTCTGTTCGTTTCCAAGGCAAACCATTCAATATCACAGTAATCCAAGTCTAGGCCCTGACCAGTAACGCTGAAGAAGCTGAAGTTGAACGGTTCTATGAAGATCTACAAGACCTTTTAGAACTAACACCCAAAAAAGATGTCCTTTTCATTATAGAGGACTGGAATGCAAAAGTAGGAAGTTAAGAAACACCTGGAGTAACAGGCAAATTTGGCCTTGGAGTACAGAATGAAGCAGGGCAAAGGCTAATAGAATTCTGCCAAGAGAACGCACTGGTCATAGCAAACACCCTCTTCCAACAACACAAGAGAAGACTCTACACATGGACATCACCAGATGGTCAACACCGAAATCAGATTGATTATATTCTTTGCAGCCAAAGATGGAGAAGCTCTATACAGTCAGCAAAAACAAGACCGGGAGCTGACTGTGGCTCAGATCATGAACTCCTTTTTGCCAAATTCAGACTTGAATTGGAGAAAGTAGGGAAAACCACTAGACCATTCAGGTATGACCTAAATCAAATCCCTTATGATTATACATTGAACATGAGAAATAGATTTAAGGGCCTAGAACTGATAGATAGAGTGCCTGATGAACTATGGACAGAGGTTCGTGATATTGTGCAGGAGACAGGGATCAAGACCATCCCCATGGAAAAGAAATGCAAAAAAGCAAAATGGCTGTCTGAGGAGGCCTTACAAATAGCTGTGAAGAGAAGCGAAAAGCAAAGGAGAAAAGGAAAGATATAAGCTTCTGAATGCAGAGTTCCAAAGAATAGCAAGAAGAGATAAGAAAGCCTTCAGCCATCAATGCAAAGAAATAGAGGAAAACAACAGAATGGGAAAGACTAGAGATCTCTTCAAGAAAATTAGAGATACCATGAGAACATTTCATGCAAAGATGGGCTCGATAAAGGACAGAAATGGTATGGACCTAACAGAAGCAGAAGATATTAAGAAGAGGTGACAAGAATACACAGAAGAACTGTACAAAAAAGATCTACACGACCCAGATAATCACAATGGTGTGATCACTGACCTAGAGCCAGACATCCTGGAATGTGAAGTCAAGTGGGCCTTAGAAAGTATCACTACGAACAAAGCTAGTGGAGGTGATGGAATTCCAGTGGAGCTATTTCAAATCCTGAAAGATGATGCTGTGAAAGTGATGCACTCGATATGCCAGCATATTGGAAAACTAGCAGTGGCCACAGGACTGGAAAAGGTCAGTTTTCATTCCAATCCCAAAGTAAGGCAATGCCAAAGAATGCTCAAACTACCACACAATTGCACTCATCTCACATGCTAGTAAAGTAATGCTCAAAATTCTCCAAGCCAGGCTTCAGCAATACGTGAACTGTGAACTTCCAGATGTTCAAGCTGGTTTTAGAAAAGGCAGAGGAACCAGAGATCAAATTGCCAACATCTGCTGGATCATGGAAAAAGCAAGAGAGTTCCAGAAAAACATCTATTTCTGCTTTATTGACTATGCCAAATAAAGTCATATTTTATTTGACTTTAATAAAAGTTTATTGTGTGGAAAATTCTGAAACAAATGGGAATACCAGACCACCTGACCTGCCTCTTGAGAAACCTATTTGCAGGTCAGGAAGCAAGTTAGAACTGGACATGGACCAACAGACTGGTTCCAAATAGGAAAAGGAGTACGTCAAGGCTGTATATTGTCGCCCTGCTTATTTAACTTATATGCAGAGTACATCATGAGAAAAGCTGCTGATGAAGCACAAGCTGGAATCAAGATTTCTGGGAAAAATATTAATAACCTCAGATATGCAGATGACACCACCTTTATGGCAGAAAGTGAAGAAAAGAACTAAAAAGCCTCTTGATGAAAGTGAAAGAGGAGAGTGAAAAAGTTGGCTTAAAGCTCAACATTCAGAAAACGAAGATCATGGCATCTGGTCCCATCACTTCATGGAAAATAGATGGGGAAACAGTGGAAACAGTGTCAGACTTTATATTTGGGGGCTTCAAAATCACTGCAGATGGTGACTGCAGCCATGAAATTAAAAGACGCTTACTCCTTGTGAGGAAAGTTATGACCAACCTAGATAGCATATTCAAAAGCAGAGACATTACTTTGCCAACAAAGGTCCAGCTAGTCACGGCTATGGTTTTTCCAGTGGTCATGTATGGATGTGAGAGTTGGACTGTGAAGAAAGCTGAGTGCTGAAGAATTGATGCTTTTGAACTGTGGTGTTGGAGGAGAATCTTGAGAGTCCCTTGGACTGCAAAGAGATCCAACCAGTCCATTCTGAAGGGGATCAGCCCTGGGATTTCTTTGGAGGGAATGATGCTGAAGCTGAAACTCCAGTACTTTGGCCACCTCGTGCAAAGAGTTGACTCATTGGAAAAGACTGATGCTGGGAGGGATTGGGGGCAGGAGGAGAAGGGGACGACAGAGGATGAGATGGCTGGATGGCATCACTGACTTGATGGACGTGAGTCTGAGTGAACTCCGGGAGTTGGTGATGGACAGGGAGGCCTGGCGTGCTGTGATTCATGGGGTCGCAGAGTCAGACACGACTGAGCGACTGAACTGAACTGATCTTTGGACTCTCTGGGAGAGGGCGAGGGTGGAATGTTTGGGAGAATGGCATTGAAACATGTATATTATCATATGTGAAACTGATCGCCAATCCAGTTTCAATGCATGATACAGGGTGCTTGGGGCTGGTGCACTGGGATGACCCAGAGGGATGGGATGGGAAGGGAGGTGGGAGGGGTGGTTCAAGATGGGGAATACATGTACACCTGTGGCGGATTCATGTCAATATATGGCAAAACCAATACAATATTGTAAAGTAAAAAAATAATATTTTTTAAAAAGAGCCCCCTCCCTCCAAAAAAGCAGAGACATTACTTTGCCAACAAAGGTCTGTCTAGCCAAAGCTGTGGTTTTTCCAGTAGTCATGTATGGATGTGAGAGTTGGACTCTGAAGAAAGCTGAGCACAGAAAAAATGATCTTTTGAACTGTGGTGTTGGAGAAGAATCTTGAGAGTCCCTTTGAAAGCAAGAAGATCCAAACAGTCCATCCTAAAGTAAATCAGTCCTGAATATTCATTGGAAGGACTGATGCTAAAGCAGAAACTCCCAATACTTTGACCACCTGATGCGAAGAACTGACTCAGTGGAAAAGACCCTGATGCTGGAAAAGATTGAAGGCAGGAGGAGAAAGGAATGACAGAGGATGAGATGGTTGGATGGCATCATCGACTCAATAAATATGAGTTTGAGTAAACTCTGGGCTTTGGTGATGGAAAGGAGGCCTGGCGTTCTGCAGTCTATGGGGTCGCATAGAGTCGCTTATGAGCGACTGAACTGTAATTCAGTCAGTAGAAAGGCTTTCACCACATTTCTCCAATATTTCAAGTCCTTGGTTGAAGTAACCGGGTGTTATAAAATGTTGAGCCCAACTCTCAGAATGTCCCTTCGGCTTGCCTGCTGTCCCAAACCCTCTGCTTCTGCGCATTTGACAATCGCCGGAGAGCTCTGACAGTCCAAGCTCTTTCACACTCAGGTAGCCAAAACTTAGGCACAATAGCCGGGAGCGGAGAGGCGGGGCCGGGAGGCGGGACTAACAGGGCCAGGCCAAGACGAACAAAGCGGAACTGGGTCACGTCATTTCCGTCTGCGGCGTTAGGGAAGGCACCTGCGGAGCCTCACCGGCGGCGATAGGCAGGTGAAGGGAGAAGGGTATTCCGTCCGCCACAGCCGATACTGCTTCCCTTCGGCTTGCGTGTGTGACGACTGGGTCTGAGGCTCCTCTCGTTCAGTGTGCTGAACGCCCCATGTTCTTGCGGTCCGCGCCCCATCCAGCCCCCTTAATGACGGTTCCTTTCCCCGAGACCCATTGGGCGTGCAGCCTTTCACGTACTATCTTGCCCAGGATTAACCCCTTGCCCTGCGTTCCCTCTACCCGCCCGTGGTGAACTGGCGTCGCTGTGGTTGACAAGAGCTCACTGCCTATTTCTCGTGCTCTCTGGGCCCCCCTCCTTGCGCAGAGATACTGTCTCATCCACCTTCAGGCCTGGCGGGAAGTACTTGTTAACCTACCTCACGTTGTTTCCTAGAATTTTTTCCTGTTCGATCCGTGAAATGCTTTTCCGTCTTTAAATCGTTTTTAACGACGAGGCTATCGGTTGTCTTAACTCTTCTGCTCTTTGTATAAAGGGCCACAGGAAAAAAGGAAAAGCGAAATTACAAAACTGATAAGGATCACAAAGCACATTTGTTTATTCAATGAAACAGTAGGAAAACAAAACGGGAAGTATAGGTTCTGATCTCAGCAAGTTAATTTGAATACTGTTTTCAAACTTTTAAATGAGTAAATGGAACTGAGACTTCAAAGATTTACTTTGTAAGGTTTTTGTCTTGAGCCTAAATAGATCAGCGGAACCATGATCTACTATAATAGAAATTTGTGATTCAGTTCAGTTCAGTCGCTCAGTCGTGTCCGACTTTGCGACCCTATGAATCGCAGCACTCCAGGCCTTCCTGTCCATCACCAACTCCCGGAGTTCACTCAGACTCGTGTCCATCCAGTCAGTGATGCCATCCAGCCATCTCATCCTCTGTCGTCCCCTTCTCCTCCTGCCCCCAATCCCTCCAGCATCAGAGTCTTTTCCAATCAGTCAACTCTTCGCATGAGGTGGCCAAAGTACTGGAGTTTCAGCTTTAGCATCATTCCTTCCAAAGAAATCCCAGGGCTGATCTTCTTCACTCTGAATTTGCAAGTGGAACCTGGATATAGCAAAACCATCATGACCTGAACAGTGGCTTGATAGTACTTGTTAGTATATAACAACTTGTTAGTACTATATATTTCTGAGGTATTTTCACATTGATTAATTTATTTGGCACTTCATAATAAACATATATATTGTTTTTTATCTGAGGCCAGCAATTGTCCCTACTCCTTTTCTTCTCTGGACCTTGTCCTTTTAAACATACAAAAGACTTTACCTTTCATACAAAACAATATCTTAATGTGCCTTATTATCTCCCATATATTAAAAAAAAACTCATGAATTCAGCCTTTCCTGCCTTCCAGCTAAATACTCCTATCTCTGTTCCCTTTCAGCACTCAAAGAATTATTTGAATAGTCATTTCTCAACTTTCCCACTTCCTTAACACATCTCAAGCTTTCTTACTTGCTATTCCAATAAGCAACTTTATTTGACCAAATCTAATTCTTTATTCTCAATTTATTTGACCCTCCCCAGTTGAGCACTTTTTGTTCTTGAAATGTAACTTTATGATTCCTCAATAATGCAACTGATTTCTGAATCAGATAATAATTGTAAATACTGTAAGATATTTAATCATTGTTCTGTGGTATTCATAGTGTAATGGTGACATACGGAATTAGTCTACATTAACATTTTCAGCTTTACTCTAGACAACCAACAACAACAACAAAAATCAACCCCTAATTTGTAGTGTTTGTCATCGCCTATAATGTAAATACTCCCACACTGGTCAGTTTCAAGCTACCAACATGCCTCAGGAATTGGAAAGATATGTCCTGCAGTGCACCATAATATAGTTTCCACCATGGAGGTGCTAGTAGATAATCTGCAGAGACCTGTAGGTCTCAACCTTGGATGATTTTGCTTCCCAGGGGAAATTTGGCAATGTCTGGAGATATTTTCGCTTGTCACACCTGTGCTACTGCATCTGATGAGTAGAAGGCAGGGATTCTGCTAAACAGCCTACAGGCACAGAACAATCCTTACAACAAAAAGCCCAGCCCAGAGCATCTCTGGGTCACTGTTGAGGAACTGTGAAATAAAAATAATAACCACAAGGAAACAAATACTAGTAAAATATAGTGTAAGAGAGGAAAAAATTTTTTCTGTACTCTCTTAGGTTTTGGTGCTTGGAGCCTGCAAATTAAACTGACAAAAGGCAGATTAACAGGAGAAAGTGATACAAATTTACTTGATGTTAATATTTTAATTTTACATACATGGAAAGGAAGTGAAACCCAAAGAGGTGCTTAGCCTTGGGAGCTTGTATACTATTTTAGCAAAAGGTAATAAACTTGTGAAGTGACAAAATAAAGCCAAAGAAATTTGGGCTTCTATAGGTGATAAATTACCTTATATATTGTAAGGTTAGTACATGGGAAAGCTCATGGAGGTTAAGGGTTACTTAAGTAAGATTTGTTTGTACAGATGCATCTCAGTGCCAGTGATAATGATTATTTTGGATCCAGGGATAATGGTTATTTTCCTCCAGTGATAATGATATGGGAAAGAAGATGGGGAGCACCTTCACACGGGGAAATACATATCCTCCTTTTAGGTACATATGGGGAGAATAGAGAGCTTGTCCTACATCGGCTATTTCTCAGCTGCCATAAGTTTAAAATGCATTATTTTAAACTTATTTATGCCAAAGTAGTGCTGACTAAAAAGCACAACTTGAGAGTTGCAAGTTAAGTTTTATTTGGGACAAAATGAGGACTAGGCTATAGCCCAGGGGACAGCATTTCAGATATCTCTGAGAAACTGCTCCGAAGAGGTAGGAGGTCAGTATATATATGATTTTGATGAAGGAGGAATTCATGCAGTTAAGCACTTATTTTTGCTGAAGATTTCTGCTAGTCAGGAGGAGTAGAAGTCACCAGGAAGGAATTTAGTGTTTTTCTAGATATGAGATGTAAGAATTGGGCTCAAAAAATCAACTCCTGAAAATATCTAACTATCTGAACACCTATTCTGCCCATCATTTCCAGAGCAGAGTGTCTCCTTTCCTGACCCTGAACTCCCTACAGGCGGGTATTGAAGGTCAGTAGCTGCAGCAGCACATGATTTAATCCTTGTAGAGGTAGATGGCAAGTGCCAGTTTGCCACTTCAAATTTATGAAGTTGACAGGGGCCCATCGTGGTCATAAATTTGACCATGCTTTGGGAGGCATTTCATAACCATTTCTTCCCAAGGTGCTCATTCCTAGGTCTGGTGAAGACTTTACTAATAGGCCACTCATGTGCTTTTATTGGATTAGGTCTTATTAACAATAATTAAAGATCTTTGGACCACCTATCTTCTAATCTATTATGGTCCAGGAAAAAATTCTCTCTTACTGCATCTTCCCATATCTAGAGTACACTATTAAAATCATTGATTGGATACAAAATTATGTATTTGACCAACTGCTTCAAGTCACCTAGTCATCATTATTTTTGTCAGAGGCTCAGTCACATTTGGTAATACAAGAAATGATAATTTTGTAAAAAAAGCAAATTACAAACTATAGCTAATAGCATTAATAGAGTTATAGTAAATATTTAAGCCAAGAACTTCCTACACCAAACCAGTTTTTGAAGAGGTTATCAAGATTAGGGAGTTGGTCACTTAAGGCAGAAATCAGGTTTTTCATATGGTTCACTAATTATATACTGAAGCATTATAATCGTCAGGTATGAAAACACAGCATTCAGTCTCAATTATGGCACAGGTCCCCTCCCTGAGATGCAGTAAGGATCTAAAGGGCAATGTGGTTTTGTAGCACCACTTTTCTCGTCATAGACACCTCAGAATTCAATAGGCTAATAGCCTGGTTACTATCATTTAAAGCCTGTGGAGTGAATCTTAAGGCTTTGATATGGCCCATTACATTCCCCAGTCCTTTTGAAGGCACAAAAATAGCTGCTAAATGGTCATTCTCGTGGAAGACAGATCTCTTGGCCCATCAGACTCATACAAATGATAGATATCTGTTACATATGACCTTGAGTCCATGGGAATCCCAGGATGCATCTTCCTATCCATCCTGGTGGAAGC
This sequence comes from Bos javanicus, assembly GCF_032452875.1. NCBI lineage: Eukaryota > Metazoa > Chordata > Mammalia > Artiodactyla > Bovidae > Bos > Bos javanicus. Next base: position 18,149,991 of record NC_083882.1, on the reverse strand, counting down.
CAAGATCATAAATTAGTACCACAAATTCACTGAGTTCCATTAAGTGCAGCCCAGTGAACCTCTGGTCATCTGACCCAGTTAGGTCCATACCAATCACTGTCTCTAAGGGTAATAATATATAGGTATTGTCTAATTTCCTGATGTCACAGGTTTATCATCTTTAAAAAAATATACATATATATATATTATTGAAGTATAGTTGACTTACAATGTTGCAGGTGCACAGCATGGTGATTCAGATATAAAAATACACATACATTATTTTTGAAATTATTTTCCATCATAGGTTATTATAAGATATTGACTATAGTTCACTATGCTATACAGTAAACCCTTGTTGCTTATTGCATATATATATTTTAATAAGAAATCTAGCATTCTATTCATATTAAGTCAAACAAATGGAATCAAACTGTCATATTTTTTTTTAGTTAGGCAAAAATTCATAAGTTTTCTAAAATATATGTATTATACATATGTATCGGAGAAGGCAATGGCACCCCACTCCAGTACTCTTGCCTGGAAAATCCCAAGGACAGAGGAGCCTGGTAGGCTGCGGTCCATGGGATCGCTAAGAGTCAGACATGACTGAACGACTTCACTTTCACTTTTCACTTTCATGCTTTGGAGAAGGAAATGGCAACCCACTCCAGTGTTCTTGCCTGGAGAATCCCAGGGACGGGGCAGCCTGGTGGGCTGCCGTCTATGGGGTCGCACAGAGTCAGACACGACTGCAGCCACTTAGCAGCAGCAGCATACACATGTATACAAAAGCTTTTCTACTGTGCTTGATAAATTCTTGAGAAAGAACATTAAAAAAGAAGAGATAGAGAAGTGGGAGAACATAAACTAAATGAAATGGGAGTACTGAATATGAAATAGAAAGAGTGAAACTAACTAGATAAAAGTAAAAGATCCTATAGTCCAGTTGTTTCTAAATATGACTACTCATTAAAAACATCTGGAGCTCTGGAGAAAAAAGGCAATACCTGAGCATTTGTATTTTTCAAAAAGTTTCAAGATAATTCTGATATGCATCTGGATTTCAAGAAGTGATTACACGTTCTTCTATTCGATCTTAATTTGGTGATATAGAGTTCCATTATTTTTCCATTGACCAATCATGATACAATGGTATTAAGTAAGTAATAGTTACATAATCACGAGTATGAGATGTTTATCGGTTTTCACAATCAATAGCCAGACAGATAATTACAATTGCAAGCCATATTGGGAACATGATTAACCTAACAATATAAAATAATTGCATACAATTTGAGGGGAGCAAGCAGAGTGATGTGGTAAGTGGAAGTGCATATATGCACGTTTTCATCTGCCCAGCCAGTCTATGTCTTTTGGTTGGTACATTGAATTAATTTATATTACGATAATTGTCAATATTTTCTTAATTATTTTGGGTTTATTTTGTGTAGGTCTTTTCCTTCTCTTCTGTTTCATGCCTAGAGAAGTTCCTGTAGCATTTGTTGTAAAGCTGGTGTGGTAGTGCTGAATTCTTTTCAACTTTTGCTTGTCTGGAAAGCTTTTGATTTCTTCATCAAATCTGAAGGAGAGTCTTGCTGGGTAGCAAGACTTGGTTGTAGGTTCTTCCCTTTCATCACTTTAAATAGATTATGCCATGCCCTTCTGGCTTGTAGAGTTCCTTTTGAGAAATCAGCTGATAGCCTGATGGGAGTTCCCTTGTATGTTGTCATTTTTCCCTTGTTGCTTTTAATATTTTATCTCTTGTCTTTAGTTTTTGTCAGTTTGATTACTATCTGTCTTGGTGTGTTCCTCGTTCGGTTTATCCTTCCTGGGACTCTGTGCTTCCTGAACTTGGTTGACTATTTCCTTTGCCATGTTCAGGAAGTTTTCAGCTATTATCTCTTCAAATGTTTTCTCAGGTCCTTTCTCTCTTCTTCTTCTTGGACCCTTATAATGTGAATGTTGATGTTGTCCCAGAGGTCTCTTAGGCTATCTTCATTTCTTTTCACTCTTTTTTCTATATTCTGTTCTGTGGCATTGATTTCCACCATTCTGTCCTCCAGGTCATTTTATCCATTCTTCTGTCTCAGTTATTCTGCTGTTGCTTCCTTCTAGTGTATTATTCGTCTCTGTTTGTTCTTTATTTCTTCTAGGTCTTTGGTAAACATTTCTTGCATCTTCTCAATCTTTGCCTCCATTCTTTTCCCGAGATCGTGGATCATGTTCACTATCATTATTCCGAATTCTTTTTCTGGAAGGTTACCTATCTCCATTTAGTTGTTTTTCTGGGATTTTATCTTGTTCCTTCATCTGGGACATAACTGTCTGCTTTTTCATCATGATTAACTTTCTGTAATACGATTTTTGTTTTAGCTGCTATAAGACTATGCTTCTTATTTGTTCTGTCTGCCCTCTGATGGATAAAGCTAAAAGCCTTAGGCAATGGCAACCCACTCCAGTACTCTTGCCTGGAAAATCCCATGGATGGAGGAGCCTGGCAGGCTGCAATCCATGGGGTCGGGAAGAGTCGGATACGACTGAGTGACTTCACTTTCACTTTTCACTTTCCACTTTCATGCATTGGAGAAGGAAATGGCAACCCACTCCAGTGTTCTTGCCTGGAGAATCCCAGGGACGGGGGAGCCTGGTGGGCTGCCGTCTATGGGGTTGCACAGTCAGACACTACTGAAGCGACCTAGCAGCAAGCTTCTTGATGGGAGGGACTGGTGATGGGAAAAACTGGGTCTTGTTCTGGTGGGCAGGGCCTTGCTCAGTAAAGCTTTAATCCAATTATCTGCTGAGGGGTGGGGTTGCACTCCCTCCCTTATAGTTGTTTGGCCAGAGGTGACCCAGCCCTGGGGTCTGTGGGCTCTATGATGGGATTAATGGTGAACTCCAAGAGGGTTTACACCAAGGGGGCCCTTCCAGTGCCCCTGTCCCTGCACTGAGCCCCTGCAGACCATGCCTTCACAGGAGGCTCTCCAACACTAGAAGGTAGTTTTGGTTCGGTCTCCCGTGGGGTCACGGCTCTCTTCTGGGTCTTGGTGCATGCCAAATTTTGTTTGTGATCTCCAAGGCTTGAGTCTCTATTTCCCCCAGACCTCTGGCAGTCTTATAATCAAATCCCACTGGCCCTCATGGCCAGATTCCTTGGGGATTCCCAGTCCCTTTGTCAGATCTCCAGGCAGGGAAACCTGATGTGGGCTTCAGAACCTTCACAATAGTGCAAGAACTTATTTGATATTATTATTCTCCAGTTCGTGGGTTATTATTCACCCACCTGGTGGCTATGGGATTTGATTTTATTGTGATTGTGCCCATCCTACTGTCTCACTGTGGCTTCTTCTTCATCTTCAGATGTGGGTATCTTTTTTTGGTGGCATCCAGCATCCTCCTGTCAGTGGTTTTTCTTCAGCTAGCTGCAGTTTTGGTGGTCTCACAGGAGGAGATAAGTGCACGTCCTTCTATTCTGTCATCTGAACCAGAAGCCTCAACAGGAGGTTACAATTTTTGATTGAGACTTAGCTTATTGTTCTGATTGAGCTTGAGTGACCCTAAAAGAAAATTTGTATGTATGGCCAGGGTCAGAGCAGGTATTATTAATTGGCCAGATGAGAGGATCCCAGAGTAGCCTGAATACAACTGAACTTTCTTTCTTCTAAAATAAATTTCCTGAAAGCCATCCAGGCAGGGCCTTGGAGTGGAGAAATCTTCACCAAGGTAATCCAGAAGTACTTAGACACAGGTAATTAGCCACATAACCAATAATTGGGTTGATTTTTAAAACTGCTATAGGATGGTGTCAATGATAGAAAAACATTTGATTTATATACAAAGGTCCAAGAAGTCATGAAAACATTATAAATGATCATATAAATCATGCCCAGCATCTTAGATAACCTATCTCTGATGTTGCCTTCTTCTCTTCCTGATGTGAGTGTAGTTTCTCCTCTCTTTGAGCATAATTTTAGGTGAGTTTGAGGTCAGCAGACCTCTCCATACAGTCCAGTGCAAGGGTCCTTTTTAAGTGGGAAATATGAATCCAATTCCCTTTAGTTTTGCTGCACATGAGCTAGTTAAGTATACTTGGTGAGGGCCTTTCCATCTGGGTTGTAGAGAGTCCTTTAAATGATGTTTTTTCCAATATAAATAATTCCCTGGTTGCAGGCTTGGGGCATCTGATTTTCATCCAAAGATAGATTAATGAGATAGCTTCAAAACAAATTTCAGTTCAGCTCAGTCGTGTCCGACTCTTTGCAACCCCATGGACCACAGCATGCCAGGCCTCCCTGTCCATTACGAACTCCTGGAGTTTACCCAAACTCATATCCATTGAGTTGGTGATGCCATCCAACCATCTCATCTTCTTTTGTCCTCTTCTCCTCCCACCTTCAATCTTTCCCAGCACCAGGGTCTTTTCAAATGAGTCAGCTCTTTGCATCGGGTGGCCAAAGATTGGAGTTTCACCTTCAACATCAGTCCTTCCAATTAATTTTCAGGACTGATCTCCTTTAGGATGGACTGGTTGGATCTCCTTGCAGTCCAAGGGTCTCTCTAACACCACAGTTCACAAGCATCAATTCTTCGGCACTCAGCTTTCTTTATAGTCCAACTCTCACGTTCATACATGACTACTGGAAAAACCATAGTCTTGACTAGATGGACTTTTGTTGGCAAATTAATGTCTTTGCTTTTTAATATGCTGTCTAGGTTGGTCATAACTTTCCTTCCAGGAGTAAGCATCTTTTAATTTCATGGCTGTAGTCACCATCTGCAGTGATTTTGGAGCTCCCCCCCCCCCAAAATAAAATCTGCCACTGTTTCCCCATATATTTGCTGTGAAGTGATGGGACCAGATGCCATGATCTTAGTTTTCTGAATGTTGAGCTTTAAGCCAGCTTTTTCACTCTCCTCTTTCTGCCATAAGGGTGGTGTCATCTGCATATCTGAGGTGATTGATATTTCTCCTGACAGTCTTGATTCCAGCTTGTGCTTCATCCAGCCCAGCATTTCTCATGATGTACTCTGCATATAAGTTAAATAAGTAGGGTGACAATATGCAGCCTTGATGTACTCCTTTTTCCTGTTTGGAACCAGCCTGTTGTTCCATGTCCACTTCTAACTGTTGCTTCCTGACCTGCATACAGATTTCTCCAGAGGCAAGTCAGGTAGTCTGGTATTCCCATCTCTTAATTCTTCTTATAAAGTTACAATTTACCAAAATTACTGTAAGTCATAATTAGTTGGAGGGGAAGGTTTCCTTATACATGGAAAACACGGATTTAAACTAGTAATTTTTCAGATAAAAAGCCATAAATTTTATAACAATATTCACCAGTTCATTCAGTCTCATGTAACTAATCCTTTTTGTTAAGAGTTTTATGAAGCTATTGGGTTTCCCATTAGAATTCTTTAATTTCTTACCCAGTTCAACATTATAGTCTGAAGGTCAGAAACTTACATTTATCCAAAATTTCTTCCTATAAATCTTGAAGAGGAAGCATTTCCCAAAGGCATAAGAATAAAACCATAACTGTCTATAATGACAAAAGACTTAAGTAGGCATGTTTAAAATCTGATTACAATGCAGTTGACAAAGAAACTTTGTTACTGCTATGACGCACAACAGTTTGGGATAATAACTAGAATTATTACTGATAACATTTTATAAGAACATGTCATATCTTTAGGAATTCTATATAATTTCTGGTATATCTGTATTACTAATGCTGCTGCTGCTAAGTCACTTCAGTCGTGTCCAACTCTGTGCGACCCCATAGACGGCAGCCCACCAGGCTCCGCCATCCCTGGGATTCTCCAGGCAAGAACACTGGAGTGGGTTGCCATTTCCTTCTCCAATGCATGAAAGTGAAAAATGAAAGTGAAGTCGCTCAGTCAGGTCCAACTCTTAGCAACCCCATGGACTGCAGCCCACCAGGCTCCTCCGTCCATGGGATTTTCCAGGCAAGAGTACTGGAGTGGGGTGCCATTGCCTTCTAGTAAGCATTTATAACCTGAGAAGATTTATCATTCACTTGACAAAATTTCTCATTCAATTTACACACCAATTGCCTGGAAAATCCCATGGACAGAGGAGCCTGGTGGGCTGCAGTCCATGGGGTCACACAGAGTCAGACACGACTGAAGCGACTTAGCAGCAGCAGCAGCAGTTTAATATCTCTCTTTGGGATGCTTCAGGGGCCCTTTAAATATCCCAAGGTTAGCTAAAGGTCAAAAGTACCTCATTAGAATTTGATTTAGAAAATTTTGTCAGAAAATACCAAAAGGGCTTAGAACACTCATAGGATACAATAGTCACTGTGATATAATAGTTATTCACTTAGCCAAAGTAATAATAAAATATTTCAAAGGCAAATACAGAACAGATCACTTAAAAGGTAAAGAACTTAAAATTTATTATCAAAGGAAGTTCAACATCTTAAGAAAACGTGTCAGAGAGAAAAGCCCAATTCAAATTTTGCACCAGCCTACTTTTAAATTCATTTACTCAAATTTATTTTTAACTTAATCAAAAAATAAAAATAAAAAAATAAACTTAGTCAATCCTGACCATGCATAAAACTCTTTTCTTGGGGTCAACTTTCCATAAATCTTTCACCGCTTTCTGTACCATCACTTTATTTTATTCCATCCAGAAATAGCCGCCTATAAGTCAGCCCTACGTCCTTTTCCCTTAATAAAATGCAATTCCTTTCCTCATACCTTCTTTACTAAAATCATACACGCTACTTTTCTTAAGCATCCATGAAACATAAATCCAAATAATTTCTTGAAAAATGTGCTTTCTTATATAAAATGTCTCAATGTGGCACCAAACATTTATTAATAGTTCTAAACCTTTTGTTTCTCTGTAAAAGGAAACCATTTGACAATTAATGTTTCAGTATCTTGTTTGTGAATGACCTAGCTATTCAATAAACCTCAATAAATCACTTAATTTAGCACAACTCTAGAATTTCATGTTATCAGAATCTAGAGAGAATATTTTAGATAGACATTCCTGAAGCATAATTATTCTTAATACAGTTTATCTAAAAGCTCTTATCCCCTTTACATTTTCTTTCCTTAAACATTTCTTCACATCAAGTCACTTTCCTTGCTAACAGATTTCTAAAAGATACAAGATTTTATTTAGCTTATATTAAATACAGACACAATGGAAGTATTGTACTTAATGTTGATGATTCTAAACACAGGTCTATATTAATTAGATCAACAAACTTAAACATTAATACCAGGTATTAATTGAATTTTGAATACCTTACAGTTCACACGAACTTGAAGTTAATTCTAGCCAGTTACCTTCTGTATTTTTATTTTTTAAAAAATTTTTATAAGTACAGCTTCCCTGGTGGCGCAGATGGTAAAGAATCTGCCTGAAATGTCAGAGATTCAGGTTCAATCCCTGGATCAGGAAGACTCCTTGGAGAAGGAAATGGCAACCCTTTCCAGTATTCTTGCCTGGAGAATTCCATGGACACAGGAGCCTGGTAGGCTAGAGTCCATGGGATCACAAAAAGTTGGACATGACTGAGCAACTAACACTTTCACATAAGTGTTTAATTTCTTTTAATCCAATTAAGTAGAGCTTACTTACAAGTTAAATTTGATTATAACCATGCAAAGTAAGAACAAAAATAGTGCATGCATAAACGTACTATCCAGAGAAGGCAATGGCACCCCACTCCAGTACTCTTGCCTGGAAAATCCCATGGACGGAGGACCCTGGTGGGCTGCTGTCTATGGGGTCACACAGAGTTGGACACAACTGAAGCGACTTAGCAGCAGCAAACGTACTATCAGAGAGAATGGAAGATCTCATAGCTTCATTTTCTAAACTTAGTCATGAATCAGATATTACAATATAAAACTTACTAGTTGTAAAAACAGTTGGAATAAGTTAAATTTTAAAAAGAGTTTATTCCACTCCTTTTTTTAGTCTTAGGAATCAGAGATGAGCTAAATGAGTGATCCTGAGAGCTCTGGTCTCAAGGCACAGGTAGAGAAAATCAGGTTCTCCTCATAGTATTTATTCCCTCAGGATCAGAATTCTGAAGAGATGTATTGTTTCCTTCAAGCTAGCTTTCTCTGCTTGTTGGGGATTAAACAGAGATTGGTTAACCTTTGACTGGTGCTGTATACTTAATTGGCACAATTGAAGGTTCATAATTTTCATAGATATCTCCTTCACATCTAGCAAGGTAATGCTCAAAATCCTTCAAGCTAGGCTTCAACAGTACATGAACTGAGAACTTCCAGATGTATAAGCCAAATTTAGAAAAAGCAGGGGAACCAGAGATCAAATTGCCAACATCCACTGGATCATAGAAAAAGCAAGAGAATTACAGAAAAAATCTACTTCATTGACTATGCTAAAGTCTTTGACTGCATGGATCACAACAAACTGTAGAAAACTTTAAAAGAGATGGGAATATGACCTTACTTGCCTTCTGAGAAACCTGAATGCAGGTTAAGAAGCAACAGTTAGAACCAGACATGGAACAACAGACTGGCTCAAAATTGGGAAGGGAGTGCATCAAGGCTGTATATCGTCACCCAGCTTATTTAACATATATTCAGAGTACATCATGCAAAATGCTGGGCTGGATGAATCTCAAGCTGGAATCAAGATTGCTGGGAGAAAAATCCACAACTTCAGATATGTAGATGATACTACTCTAGCGACAGAAGGCAAAGAGGAACTAAAGAGCCTCTTGATGAAAGTGAAAGAGGAGAGTGAAAAACCTGCTTAAAACTCAACATTTAAAAAACTAAGATCATGGCATCTTGTTCCATCACTTCATGGCAAATAGATGGGGGGAAAATGGAAACAGTGACAGACTATTTTCTTGGGCTCCAAAATCACTGGAGACAGTGACTGCAGCCATGAAGTTAAAAAACTCTTGTTCCTTGGAAGAAAAGCTATGATAAACCTAGACAGTGTATTAAAAAGCAAAGGTCCGTATAGTCAAAGCTATGGTTTTTCCATTAGTCATGTATGGATGTGAGAGTTGGACCATAAAGAAGGCTGAGAGCCAAAGAATTGATGCTTTCGAGCTATGGTGCTGGAGAAGATTCTTGAGAGCCCCTTGGACAGCAAGGAGATCAAACCAGTCAATCCTATAGGAAATCAACCCTGAAATATTCTTTGGAATGACTGATGCTGAAGCTGAAGCTCCAGTACTTAGGCCACCTGATGTGAAGAACCAACTCATTGGAAAAGACCCTGTGCTTGGAAAGATTGAAGGCAGGAGGAGAAGGGGATGAATTGAGGATGATGGATGATATCACCGATTCAATGGACAGAGTTTGAGCAAACTCTGGGAGGTAGTGAAGGACAGGGAGGCCTGGCATGCTGCAGTCTGTGGGGTTGCAAAGAGTCAGACATGACTGAGCGACTGAACAACAATGGTTTTGAAAAGTTGGTCAGCCAGTATAGCAAGTGCATTTGTGTGTAACTTGGACCAACCTGGCTTGTGGCTTTTGACTACAGTAGCCAAATCCTCATCTAAACATTCTAAAAAGGCAAAGTTAAGCAAAGGATTATTTTGGAGGTTAGGAATAATTCAGGTGTCAAGTCAGAATGTTGCTTGAAAGTTTCTTTCAAACTTTTCATGATAGTCCATAATTGATTCATTCTATCTTTGCTTGCAACTGTTGAATCTCTGTCCAGTGTATGATTTTTGGAAAATGCTCTGGCATAAGTTCAAACAATTTCTGAGCTAATGCCTTGCATTCATTGTAAGCCTATGGTTCAGAATCCAAGAAATGATGTTTTCATTCTGCTTTATTCATTCCCTTGCTTTGCTTTCAGAAACTAACAGCTGTATTATTAATATAGATTTGAAAACCTGGGCTTTTGGTTCAGATGGTTAACTCAGATTCCTTAGCAAAACCCAATGGGGGAAAAAAACAACAACAATGGATCATGACTTAGATTTGGAAATTCCTTAGCTAAGAATCTAAGTTCTGTTTGAGTCCGGGATGTGTACATAACCACCAAGGATGGTTCACCTCTCCCTGTAATACATTTCTCCTTAAAGGGAGCTATAATCACTTCTGATTTCTTTTCCCCTTATTGGGGAAGAGGGAGAAGTAGGAGGCAGAGGAGTTGGAAGAGAAAGAGAGAGCATCTGTGCCAGGCAATCCAGATAGAAGAGGACACATGGGAAAAGCAGAGGGAGAGGGAGAGAGACAGACAGAGTCAGAGTACTATAGCAGATTTTTTTTAGTTCTGATACAGTTTCAAACAATTAATTGTTGGTTTCCTGCAAAGAAGTTATGCTATCATTTCCTCTTGTAGAAGCTTCTAGATCTCTTTTAGAAGCTTCTAGATACCACTCAAAGTAATCATTCCATTCAGTTGTTTGATCTTAGAGCTGGCCTTTTTTCTAACTGTGTGTGCAAAATATAAATTCTGGAATATCAGAAAAACTCCAATGTGGTCATTTTAGGTTGAGATCTCCTTTAATTTCCCCAATTAAGTAGACACTTGGCAAGTGTGAGCTTTGTTTTGTGCATAAACCTGGCTGGTATGTTAGAGACTGGCTTTCTGATGCCCCTTGTTTCAGTGTTTGAGAGGCTCTATTTCCCATCTTAAATATGTCAGGGGTACAATTTACTAGTGAAGTCATGTAGTGGGCCAGTGTGCTGCTTGTGAGCTTAACTCTCTTGATGTCAGCCTAGAGTTGTCTCAGCCCTCTTACAAGTTCCAGTTTCTCCCTTTGGTGGTCTAAGACCACGGCAGGTGCTCAGATCACTGAATGGCCAATTTTTATTCATGACCCCTGGATGAACAAGTGTTTTAATTAGTGAGTGGGTTTCCCTGTGGGACCACTCCGTGGTGTGAAAACTCTGCACCCACCACTCCTGTAAATTTCTCAGTAGCCCGAGAAATCCATAACTGACCGGGAGGAGACTTGTCCCTTTTCTTCAGAGCAAAACTCTTATGTAGTATCTTCACTTTTATCCTGCCAATTCTATTAAAGCAACTGAATTGAGGAATTGTGTCAGATCAGCCTCTTACCTAACCACTCAACACAGACCACTGTCTCCTATAATTGCAAACCCTGGTATCTTTTAACCACCTCTCCCAGTATCTTTCACCTGAGTGGCTATTTCCCTGGTATCTTTCAACCAGGCCACCTGAGTATCTTTCAGCTGAAGGGGTGGCAGGGGGCAGGTACATGCTATTCACAGCCAAATAAAGCTCAGGAGATCCAATATGGGAGATCCAAGAACCAGGAGACACTTAATTAAATTTACCTGGACTCTCCGAGGAGGCAGATAGGTGAAAGGGCCCTTTCCTGGAAGCAAGGCTCTGGTTTTTTGTAGAGTTCAGGTGAAACAGAGAAATCCACTCTGGGTCCCTTCATAGTCACCATAACTGCTGACCGAAAAAGTGTACAGTATGAAAGGTGCGAGTTAAGTTTTATTTGGGGCAAAATGAAGACTATAACCCAGAAGACAGCATTTCAGATAGCTCTGAGGAACTGCTCCAAATAGGTAGGGGAGTAGTCAGTATATATATATATATATATATATATATATATATATATATATATATATATATATATAATTTTTGTGAAGAGGGAGTGCATGCAATCAAGTGCATATTTTTGCAGAAGATTTCTGCTAATCAGGAGGAGCAGAAGTCACCATGAAGGAATTTAATGCTTTTCTAGATATGAGAAGATGCAAGAATTGGGCTCATAAAATCAGCTCCTGAAAATATCTAACTATCTGAAGACCTATTCTGCCAGTTTTTCCAGAGCAGAGAGTGCCTCATTTCTGCTCTCTACCCTGAACTCCCTTCAAGGGGTGTTGAAGGTCAGTAGCTGTAGCAGCACATGATTTAATCCTTGTAGAGGTCAATGGCAAGTGCCAATGGCAAATGCCAATTTGTAGTTGACAGTAGCATATTTGGGGGTGATATATTCTAATCCCCTTCAATAGGAAGATAAATAGTTAAGTGATGAGTTTTGAGTGTATATTACCTTTATTTTATTTGATTGTAAGTTTTTAATTTAGTAATTTAATTTTAAAATAATGACTGTGTATAAAAAGTAGCTCACAAAATTCTCAAAAATTTAAAATTTGACTCTACTGAAACAAGTCAGCTCTAGTACATTGCCAAACCATGCCAGCCAATTTTCCATATAATGATAGTGTGGCTCCTGCCTATTTCTTTTACCTCCCGCTCTTCTGCCTCTTCTCTGAACTCCAAGGGCACTGTTTTCTCTTTTTCTACCACTTGAACACACCAAGCTCCTTATCTAAAGACATTTTTATCTTTTGTTCCCTGTGTCTGGAACCCTCTTCTACCATTTTCCCATGGTTCCCTCTTTGCATAATAAAAAAGTAGGGTTTCCTAATTAGAGAGGCTGTCCTTGGCTGTTTGTATTAAAATATCCCTTGGTCATTCTTTATCCCTACTCTGTTTTATCGTTGCTGCACATGCACTTGTTTTGGTTTTTACCTCCATATTTTAAATAGCATGTTATTCTACTTTTTGTATATTACTTTAATGTATATTTATTAAAATAAATCTTTATTTTCTTTTTTCCATTTTTAAAATTAATTTTTATTAGAATATGGTTGATTTACAACGTTACCTTAGTTTCTGCTGTACAGCAAAGTGAGTCAGTTATACATATATCCACTCTTTTAGATTCTTTTATCTTATAGGTCACAAAGTAATGACTAGAGTTCCCTGTGCTATATTTAATAGTTCTTATTAGTTATGTATTTTATATATAGTAGTGTGTATATGTCAATCTTGATTTCTTTTAGATATGGCTGTTTTCTGATAGCCTCTTACAATATAAAATGAGAAATTAGCTCTCTTACACCAACCATATGTACATATACACACTGGTCTTCTATGCTCATCTTCCTAATTAAAAAAAAAATCATGTCATAACACTAAGTAGATTTCAAGATTTTAATCCATTCAATATAAGGAGGAGTTATTACAAAGTACACTTAACCTTGAACAATGTGAGATTAAGGGTGCTGACTCCTCATGCACTTGAACATCCAAATACAACTTTTGACTCTCAAAACTTAACTACAGCAGCCTTACTGTAACATAAACAGATGATTAACACATATTTTGTATATTATATGTCTTATATACTATATTATTATAATAAAGTAAGCTAGAGAAAAGAATGTTGTTAAAATCACAAGGAAGAGAAAATACATTTACAGTACTGTGCTTTATTTTTTGCCTTGGAAACGAACAGAGATCGTTCTGTCATTTTTGAGATTGCACCCAAGTACTGCATTTTGGACTCTTTGTTAACTATGAGGGCTACTCCATTTCTTCTAAGGGATTCTTGCCCACAGTAGTAGATATACTGGTTTTCTGAATTAAATTCACTATGGTTTTTCTAGTAGTCATGTATGGATGTAAGTTGGACTATAAAGAAAGCTGAGCACTGAAAGATTGATGCTTTTAAACTGTGGTGTTGGAGAAGACTCTTGAGAGTCCCTTGGACTGCAAGGAAATCCAACCAGTCCCTCCTAAAGCAGATCAGTCCTGAATATTCACTGGAAGGACTGATGCTAAAGCTGAAGCTCCAATACTTTGGCCACCTAATGGGAAGAACTAACTCATTGGCAAAGACCCTGATGCTGGGAAAGATGGAAGGCAGGAGGAGAGGGTATGATAGAGGATGAGATGGTTGGATGGCATCACCAACTGGATGGAAATGAGTTTGAGCAAGCTCCAGGAGTTGGTGATGGACAGGGAGGTCTGGCGTTCTGCAGTCCACGGGTTCACAAAGAGTCGGACATGACTGAACAACTGAACTGAACTGAACTGATGGTGATACACTCATATTCAGTTTCTCCAATTACAGGAGAGTGAGGCACACCATTGTGGTTACTAGATTTTCACACAAAGACAACCACACACACAGCAGATAAGTTTATTAAGTATACAGCATGATTATTTGCTATTCATTAAGTGGAAATCGATCATAAAAATCTTTATCCTCATCATCTTCACATTGAATAGACTGAGGAAGGGGAGGGATTGTTATTTCCTTTCCCAGATTGGCAGGGGTGAAAGAGGTATAGGACGTAAAGGGGGAGGCAGGAGAAGCAGGCATGCCCAGTGCAATTTTATGAAAGATGTAATAGTTTCTGCTTGACTTTTTACTTTTTCATTTCTCTAAAAGTGTTTCTACATGGCTCCAGTCCTTCCACTGTTTAGTTTCAGTTCCTGTAGCATGGAAGATTCCATGTTGTAAAAGAAGTTGAAAGCAGTCTTGAATAGTAAGAACTCTTCTGCTGCAATAGATTGTCTAATGTCAATTTATTTTCTGGCACTGCTTCTTCTATATTTTCTTTCTTATCATCTGGAACTAGTTCAGAAGCACTCACCTCCATCAAGTTGCCTTCTAATTCCTCTGATGTGGTGTCTGTTAGCCCTTGAATGTCTCCAGGTTCCATATCTTGAAACCTTTCACCTCCTACCTTTTTGCCACATCCACAATCCCATTCATGATCTCCTTGATTGTCTCTGTAATGAGTTCTATGAAGTCATGGACAGTATCTGGAAACTGTTTTCTCCAGCAGGAATTTATTGTTTCAGGCCTGATGGCTTTTTCATTGCTTTTTCTATAACCATGATGAGAACTCTTATGGTGTAATTTTCCCAGACTTCCATGATGTTCTATTTGGTTCTCTGCTAGAATATTGACAGTCCTTTTCATAGAGTACCATGTGCAATGAGATTTAAATGTCCTTATTGACACCCTGATCTGGAGACTGAATTAGAGATGTTGTGTTTTCACATCAGGTAGACCACTTTGATGCATTCAGTGATGAACTCATAGAGTTCTGAGTAACCAGGGACATTGTCCAATATAAAAATAATTTTAAAAGACAGTCCTTTACTGGCAAGGTACTTCCTGACTTCAGTGGCAAAGCATCGATGGAATCAATTCAGTAAAAGTGTCCTGGTTGTCCAGGTCTTCTTCTTGTACAACTAAAAGACTGACAGCTAGTATTTATCTTTTTCCTCTAAGACTTAGGGGTTAACAGCTTTATAGTTAAGGGCAGTCCTGATCATAAATTCAGCTGCATTTGTACAAACAGTAGAGTTAGCCTATCCCTTCTTACCCTATGTTCTGGTGCTTACTTCTCTTCTTCATTACTAATAAGTATCCTTTGTGGCATTTCCCCCCCAGAATAGGGCACTCTTCTCTGCCCTGAGAACCAGTTGAGGCAGATAGCCTTTCTGTTTTCTTCAGTGGGCTTCTGAACCTGTCTATCACCTCTTAGTTGGCAGAAGCTGCTGCTTCTATTATCTTTACATTTTTTAAAGCCAAACCTTTTTCTAAACTTATCAAACCATCCTTTGCTGGAATTAAAGTTTTTCAGCTTTAGATTCTTTTGCTTTATGTTTTCATGTAATGACTTCACTTTTCCTTGAATCACATTAGAGTCTTTAGGTATGACTTCTTATAGCAATCCTGCCCCCACAGAAAAGCTGCATTTTCAATTTATGACAAGAAGGTATTTTGCACAAAGTGCAAGGTTTTCACACCTGATGTTAAAGCTGGAGTGGGAGCTTCACAAATTTCTTCCCCCCTCCACCTTTTGTTTTTACAATGGTCCTTGTTGTAGTTCAGTAGCTAACTCACTTCCAACTCTGTGACCCCATGGACTGCAGCATACCAGGTTTCCCTGTCCTTCACTATCTCCCAGAATTTGCTCAAACTAATGTCCATTGAATCGGTGATGCCATCCAACCATCTCATCCTCTGTTGCCCTCAATCTTTCCCAGCATCAAGGTCTTTTTCAATAAGTCGGCTCTTTGCATCAGGTGGCCAAAGTATTAGAGCTTCAGCCTCAGTCCTTCTAATGAATATTCAGGGTTAATTTCCTTTAGGATTGACTGGTTTGATCTCCTTGCTGTTCAAGGGATTCTCAAGAGTCTTTTCCAGCACTACAGTTTGAAAGCATCAATTTTTGGTGCTCAGCCTTCTTTATGGCCCAATTCTCACATCCATACATGAGTACTGGAAAAACCATAGATTTGACCATATGGACTTTTGTCAGCAAAGTAATGTCTCTGCTTTTTAATACACTGTCTACGTTTGTATGGCTTTCCTCCCAAGGAGCAAGTGTATTTTAATGTCATGGCTGCAGTCACTGTCCACGGTGATTTTGGAGCCCAAGAAAGTAAAATCTGCCACTATTTCCATTTTTTCCCTTCTATTTGCCTTGAAGTGATGACATAGATGCCATGATCTTAATTTTTTGAATGTTGCCTTTAAAGCCGGCTTTTTCACTCTCCTCTTTTACCTTCATCAAGAAGCTCTTTAGTTCCTCTTCACTTTCAGACATTAAGGTGGTATCAGCTGCATATCTGAAGTTGATAATATTTTTCCTGGCAATCTTGATTCCAGTTTGTGGTTCATACAGCTTGGCATTTCACATGGCGTACTCTGCATATAAGTTAAATAAGCAGGATGACAATATACAGCCTTGACATCTCAATTTAGAACCGGTCCGGTTTTCCATTTCCTGTTCTGACTTTGCTTCTAGACCTGCATACAGGTTTCTCAGGAGGCAGGTAAGGTGGTCTGGTATTCTCATCTCTTTAAGAATTCTCCACAATTTGTGATCCACACAGGCAAAGGCTTTTAGCATACTCAATAAAGCAGAAGTAGAAGTTTTGCTGTAATTCTCTTGCTTTATTTATGACACAATGGATGTTAGCAATTTGATCTCTGGTTCCTTTGCCTTTTCTAAATCCAGCTTGTACATCTGGAATATTTTGGTTCGTGTACTGTTGTGCCTAGCTTGAAGGATTTTTAGCATTACCTTGCTAGCATGAGAAATGAGCACAATTGTGCAGTAGTTTGAACATTCTTTAGTGTTGCCTTTCTTTGGTATTGGAATGAAAACTGACCTGTTTTCATCCTGTGGCCACTGCTGAGTTTTCCAAATTTGCTGGCATGTTTGGAGAGTGCAGCATTTTAACACCATCATCTTTTAGGATTTCAAATAGGACAGCTGGAATTCCATCACCTCTGCTAGCTTTGTTTGTAGTAATGAATCCAAAGGCCCACTTGACTTCATACTCCAGGATGTCTGGCTCTAGGTGAGTGACCACACTACTGTGGTTTTCTGGGTCATTAAGACCTTTTTTTGTACAGTTCTTCTGTGTATTCTTGCCACCTGTTCTTAATCTCTTCTTCTTCTGTTAGGTCCTTGCCATTTCTGTCTTTCATTGTGCCAATCTTTGGATGAAATGTTCCCTTAATATCTCTGATTTTCTTGGAGCGATCTCTAGTCTTTCTCATTCTATTGCTTTCCTCTATTTCTTTGCATTGTACCCGTAAGAAGGGGTTCTTATCTCTCCTTGCTATTCTTTGGAACTCTGTAATCAGATGGGTATATGTTTCCCTTTCTCCTTTGCCATTCACTTCTGTTCTCAGCTTTTTGTAAGGCCTCCTCAGATAACCATTTTGCCTTCTTGCATTCCTTTTTCGTTGGGATGGTTTTGATCACCGCCTCCTGTATTTCCAGTGTTATGAAACTCCATCAATAGTTCTTCAAGTACTCTATCATATCTAATCCCTTGAACCTATTTGTCACTTCCACTGTATAATCATAAGGGATTTGAGTGGTGCTAGCGGAGAAGGCAATGGCAACCCACTCCAGTGTTCTTGCCTGGAGAATCCCAGGGATAGGGGAGCCTGGTGGGCTGCCATCTATGGGGTGACACAGAGTCGGACACGACTGAAGCAACTTAGCAGCAGCAGCAGCAGAGGTAAAGGACCCACCTCCCAACGTAGGAGATGTAAGAGATTTGGATTCAATCTTTGAGTCAGGAAGATCCCCTGGAGAAGGGCATGGCAACCAACTTCAATATTCTTGCCTGGAAAATCCCATGGACAGAGGAGCCTGGCGGCTACAGTCCATAGTATCACACAGAGTCAGACCAATTGAAGCAACTTGGCATGCATGCATACCTGAATGACATAGTGGTTTTCCCCACTTTCTTCAATTTAAGTCTGAATTTTGCAATAAGGAGCTCATGATCTGAGCCACAGTCACCTCCTGGTCTTGTTTTTGCCGACTGTATAGAGCTTCTTCATCTTCAGCTGCAAATAATGTAATCAATCTGATTTTGGTATTGAGCATTTGGTGATGTCTATGTGTAAACTCATCTCTTGTGTTGTTGGAAGAGGGTGTTTGTTATGACTAGTGTGTTCTCTTTGAAAAACTGTTAGCCTTTGCCCTGCTTCATTTTTTGCTCCAAGGCCAAACTTGCCTGTTACTCCAGTTATCTTCTGACTTCCTACTTTTGCATTTTAATCGCCTATGATGAAAAGGACATCTTTTTTGTGTGTGCTAGTTCTAGAAGGTCTTGTAGGTCTTCATAGAACCATTTGACTTCAGCTTCTTTGGCATTAGTGGTTGGGGCATAGACAGTTGTCCTTACACTTGATTGATTTATCTTAAAATGGCTGGCAACTGCAGCTGCAGACCTCACTGTACAGTATATATTAAGCTATTCAACTTTTCTTGTAATGTCATGAATGCTGCTTCTTGGGAACACACACTTTCATTATCACTAGCAGCATTTTGTATGGGTGTTATTCAGGGTTTACACTAAGCATGATGAAAAATACATGAGACCCCTGAGAGATCACTTTTCACTGTGATATGCAATTTGCTGAAGAGATGAATTACTCACATGGCGATAATTAGCACCACAGCATATTAAGCAGATACTCACAACACTTGAGCTCTCTGCAGTAGCAATAGTAGGTGACTATAAATCGATTACCATGGTAAAGTATGTTCTACAATATGCAGGTATGTGTAATATTGCATCTTTACAATTGTTTACAATTCTCTCAACTGCAAATGATACCATGTTCAGTCTATGCGTGCATAACTTTTCATAAATTTTAACTTTTTATAATAGATTCATGTGTATTTTATGGTAGCAAATTGATAAGATAAACTGGTATCTACATATATTTAATGCTGTCATGACAATACCCTTTTCTTTGTTTTCTTATAATTCTAGGCCATGTAAACATACCTGTAAGTTTTTTCAAATTGTTGTAAATCTCCAAAACTTTTCCCAATATATTTGTTGAAAAAAAGTCTGCATATATATGGACCCACACAGTACAAACCATGTTGTTCAAGGGTCAACTATAATTAAATGTCCAGAATAAGCCTTCTTTGGAGTCAGAAGCCAATAACCAATCATGTTACCTCCAAATTCATATTATTGTGGGTGGTTGGCATTATCATAGGGTATATAATTATGGAGTATTACTGTTGTATCATATATTTTTGGAGGATTAATATTCACATAGTAATAGATTTATTCATAATTATTCATGTTGAGTCATAGAGATAGCTTAGTTTTTTTGTTTTCTTTTACTCCCTTTCAGGGTGACATTCAAAAAATTTAAGTCAGATCATGTTACTCCTCTAGTCTAACCCTTCAGTATCTTCCCTTCACAGTTGCAATAAAATTATAACATTTAGCATGTACTATGTAATCCCATTACCTCTCTGCTTTATTACCTACTACTCTTTTTTCTCTACAGTTGGCTACAGTCACACTGTCATTCTTCCTGTTCCAACGCCCTATTTCATTGCCTTCACACTTGCTGTTCTATCTTCCTAAAACACTCTGTGTATATAAATAGCTCACTCCACTTCATTCAAGTTTCTGCTTTAAACAACAATGAATTAATACAGAATTTGGGGGGTTTCTCAGTTGGTGCTAGTGGTAAAGAACCTGCCTGCCAAAGCAGGAGATGTAAGAGATGTGGGTTCAATCCCTGGGTCAGGAAGATCCCCTGGAGGAAGGCATGGCAACCCACTCCAGTATTCTTGCCTGGAGAATTCCATAGACAGAGGAGCCTGGCAGGCTATGGTCCATAGGGCTGCATAAAGTCAGAGACGACTTAAGTAACTTAGCATGCACACACACATGTAGAGTTTTTAGCCTCCTTTGTCATTTATTATATTATTCCCACCAATAGGTATTTACTTAAAACTGTTTTTAACCGGTACATGATATTAATGAAAAGTTAAAATCTGCCTCTAATCCCCAACATCCATCCTACTAAGCTCAGTCTAGACAAGAATAGTAAAGCAGCACTAAGAACAAGATTATTCAAAAGGTTAAGATCCTTATGAGTGGTGTCTGATATATGTACAGAGGCATCTGTAGATGCCTCTAGATTGGTAGATTCCAGTTTATATACTCCAGTTTCTAGAATGTTAAGCAAATGCTATTGACATTACATGAAATATATGTAACTAAACTAGCACCTGAACCTGATTCCAAGACCAAACTCCTGACCTTGATTCCAAGATCAATTTTCAGTGGTAAAGAAACTTTTGAAAATTTTATTTCCAATGTGTTGCAGACTATTGGTTTTGAAAATAAAATAAAAATGAATTACTCAAAAAAGAAAAACATAACAAGGATCTACAAACGTATTGATTGTGTATGTGTGTGTGTGTGTGTGTGTGCATGCATGTGCACACACACCACAATAATGTCAAATTGCTATAAAATCTTCAAAGTACTTGATTTCTGTCTTTGTTTCTTCTGGTAACATATAGCTCAGAGACTGGCATAGGTTTATGGACCACATTCAAAATATCATAGCTTTTAGGGATCTACCTACAGGAGATTCACTCAAATCCCTCATGCCCTCTTCCCTCCCCCATCCTATTTCTGCTAACTGTTCAAGTTAAGCCTGCAGTGAATTGCTCTCCTGCTGGTGATGAACTAATTTTTTTTAATTTTTATTATTCAAGTAGTACATGTTCATTACAGAAGTAAATGAAAATAAACATATTTTTAATTCCTCCTTAATTCTATCACCACTGTCAACATTCATATTCACATGTACATAGCTGTACATATACATGTGTTTATGCTCAGTTGCACATTCCTGTCCAACTCTTTGCAACCCCATGGACTATAGCCCTCCAGGCTCCTTTGTCCCAAAAGTTTGCCAGGCAATAAAACTGGAGTGGGTTGCCATCTCCTATTCCAGAGAATCTTCCCAACCCAGGAATTGAACCCATGACACTTGAATCTCCTGCATTGGCAGGTGGATTCTTTACCACTGTACCACCTACAGTTATCTATTTAAATAGGGCAGGGAGAAGCTGGCATGCATAACTTTTACAGCTGTTTAATAAACTGCTTTTTGAAAATTGACACCATAATATGAAACATTTTCCATGTCAATGTGTGCATTTACAGCATCATTTTGAATATTCTCATAGAATTCTATTGTTATAACAGCATCATAATTTGTTTAACCAACTTCCTATTCTGTTAACCAGAATATTATTTATTGATCAGCTATTCTTTGGCTACAGTTGAGAATGTTTTGAGGGAAATTATCCATTTTGCATGAATTAACACAGGAAGCCAGACTTCCCTGTCTTTCACTGTCTCCTGGAGTTTGTTGAAACTCATGTCCACTGAATCAGTGATGCCATCCAACCAATTCATCCTCAATTCATCCTCTTCTCCTGCCTTCAGTCTTTCCCAGTGTCAGGGTCTTTTCCAATGAGTCAACTCTTAGCATCAGATGGCCAAAGTATTGGAGCTTCAGCTTCAGCATCAGTCTTTCCAATGAATATTCAGGGTTTATTTCCTTTAGGATTGACTGGTTTGATCTTGCTGTCCAAGGGCTTTTCAAAAGTCTTCTCCAGCACCACAGTTTGAAAGCATCGGTTTTTCAGTGTTCAGCATCCTTTATGGTCAAACTCTCACATGACTACTGGAAAAACTATAGCTTTGACCATATGGACTTTTGTTGGCAAAGTGATGTCTCTGCTCTTTAATATGCTATCTAGGTTTGTCATAGCTTTTATTCCAAGGTTTCAGTTCAGTTCAGTTCAGTCACTCAGTTGTGTCCAACTCTTTGCGACCCCATGAATCGCAGCACGCCAGGCCTCCCTGTCCATCACCAACTCCTGGAGTTTACCCAAACTCATGTCCATCGAGTCGGTTTAAGTGTCTTTAATTTCGTAGCTGTAGTCACTGTCCACAGTGATTTTGGAGCCCAAGAAAATAAAATTTGTCAGTGTTTCCATTTATTTATGTCTTCTTTTATTTCATTCAGCAATGTTTTGTAGTTTTCAATGAACAAGTCTTTAACTTCCTTGGTAGAGTTAATTCCTCAGTATAATATTTTATTCTCTTTGATGCAATTGTAAATAACTATTTTTATAATTTCCTTTCCAGACTGTTCATTGTTAGTGTATATTAATAGAAATGCAACTGACTTTTGTGTGCTGAATTTGTATCCTACTACTTTGATGAATTTATTTAGTAGAACCAGAAGCATTTTTTTGTGGAATCTTTAAGGTTTTATACATATAAGATGTTTTCTGTGAACAGATATAATTTTACTTCTTCCTTTCCAATTTGATGCCTGTATTTCTCTATCTTGCCAAATTACTCTGGCTAGAACTATGAGTATTATGTTGAAAAAAAGTGGCAAAATTGGATATCCTTGCTTTATTCCTGGTTTCACAGTAGTTGCAGCCTTTCACCACTGAGTCTAATGTACACTCTGTATAATGTACACTGTGGAATTTTAATTTATGATTTTAATATGTTGAGCTGGTTTTCTTCTATTCCAAATTTATTGAGTATTATTATCGTGAAAGGATGTTGAATTTTATCAAATGCTTTTCTTATATCAATTGAGATAATTATGTAGGTTTTTTCCTTCACTCTGTTAATGTTCTATATTGATTGATTTTTAACACAGTCTAATAGGAAAAATAGATAAATAAATGAAATCAATAAAATTTCAATGGTAGCCTACAGGAAATACAATACTTACCATCTGAGGTGTGGTTAGATCAATACTAGTTGAGATCCTAAGATTATGCTTAGAGGTAGACACAGTCCCTACATCCCTAATGTTAATTCCGATCCAGATTGAGGTAGATGTTATAGGACTTCATCTTAAAACTTCCATTACATGACCTTCTGGGCTTTCTGATTTGTATATTTTTCTACTAATTGGCTCCCTGGGTTGGAAAGATCCCCTGGAGAAGGGAAAGTCTACCCACTCCAGTATTCTGGCCTGGAGTATTTCATGGACTTTATAGTCCATGGGTTTGCAAAATGTCAGACACAACTAAGCGACTTTCACACACACACACACACACACACTCTACTAATTGAGGACTCAGAGATTACATCTTGTCATATGACAACTATCAGATGGGATAATCCATTGTTCTAAGTGAAAATGCATACATTTTTTTACAATTCACTTTATATAAACTAAAGAAAAAAATGCCAAAAAGTGATTTAACCTATTTCTCCCACACTCCACTGTCTCTCCACCTCTGGAAGTTACCAGTCTGTTCTCTGTATCTATTTATTTCTACCATTCTATCTTCTAATTCACTAATCCTATCTTCTGCCTCTGTTATTCTACTATTTGTTGCCTCCAGAGTGTTTTTAATTTCATTTATTGCATTATTCATTTTATATTGACTCCTTTTATTTCTTCTAGGTCCTTGTTAAACCTTTCTTGCATCTTCTCGATCTTAGTCTCCAAGCTATTTATCTGTGATTCCATTTTGATTTCAAGATTTTGGATCAATTTCACTATCATTATTCGGAATTCTTTATCAGGTAGATTCCCTATCTCTTCCTCTTTAGTTTGGTTTGGTGGGCTTTTATCCTGTTCCTTTATCTGCTGGGTATTCCTCTGTCTCTTCATCTTGTTTAAATTGCTGAGTTTGGGGTGTCCTATCTGTATTCTGGCAGTTTGTGGAGTTCTCTCTATTGTGGCGTTTCCTCGCTCTGTGTGGGTTTGTACAGGTGGCTTGTCAAGGTTTCTTGGTTAGGGAAGCTTGTATCGGTGTTCTGGTGACTGGAGCTGTATTTCTTCTCTCTCCTTTCGAAGACTTGGGTTGCTTTTCTGGGTGCCTGATGTCCTCTGCCGGCTTTCAGAAGTTGTTTTGTGGAATTTACTCAGCGTTTAAATGTTCTTTTGATGAATTTGTGGGGGAGAAAGTGTTCTCCCCGTCCTACTCCTCCGCCATCTTAGCTCCTCTCCCTGTTCTCTGTATCTATAAGCTTGGTTTTATTATTTACTTATTACTATTTTAGATTTCGTATATAAGAGAGATCATATAGTATTTGTCCTTCTCTGTCTGACTTATTTCACTTACCATAATGCTCTTGAGGTCTGTTCATCTTGTCACAAATAGCAAAATGTTCTTATTGTCTTATGGCTGAGTTACATTCCATTGTGTATATATCCACATCTTCTTTATCCATTTATCCAACCATGGAATACTTAGGTTGTTTCCACATGTTGGCTATTGTAAATAATGCTGCAATGAACATGAGGTGTATATATCTCTTTGAGTTAGTGTTTTCATTTTCTTCAGGCAAATGCTTAGAAGTAGAAATGCTGGATCATATGGTAGTTATATTTTTATTTTTTTGAGGAAACTTCATACTGTTTTCTATAGTGCCTGTACAAATTTACATTCTGCCAATAGTGCACAAAGGTTCCCTTTTCTCTACATCCTCACCAACACTTACTATCTCTAGTCTTTTTTATAATAGCCATTCTAACAGGTGTAAGGTGATATCTCATTGCTATTTTGATTTACATTTCCCTGATGATGAAGTATGTAGAGCATCTTTTTATGTACCTGTTGGCCATCTGTATTCTTCTGGGAGAATGCCTTTTCAGACCTTCTGCCCACTGGTAAATTGGATCGTTTGTTTGTTATTGAGTTATATGAGTTTTTAAACATATTTTGGATATTAGCCCCTTATCAGATATATGATTTACAAATATTTTCTCCCATTCAGTAGTTTACCTTTTCATTTTGTTGATGGTTCCTTTGCTCAGAAGCTTTTAGTTTAATATAGTCCCACTTGTTTATTTTTGCTTTTTTGTTGCTTTTGGTGTCATATTCAAAAATCGTTCCCAAAACCTATGTCAAGGATCTTACCACCTGTGTTTCCTTCCAGAGTTTTATGGTTTCAGATCTTATGTTCAAACTTTTAATCCATTTTGTTTGGTTTTCTTTTTAATATATATCTTTCATCGAAGTATCATTGACTTGTAATGTTTTAGGTGCACAGCAAGGTGATGCAGTTTTACATATACACATATATTATTTTTATATTACTTTTCATTATAGGTTATTATATTGACTATAGGTCTCTATACTATATAATAAACCTTTGTTGCTTGTTGCATATCTATTTTTAATTAGAAATCTAGCATTCTATCCATACTAAGTCAAACAAGTGGAATCAAAGTCATGAATGTTTAACAAATATTGATCAGTTTTCTAAAGTATATATATTATATATATATTTATATATATGTTTATATACAGATCACAATAAACTGTGGAAAATTCCAAAAGAAATGGGGATACCAGACCACCTGACCTGCCTCTTGAGAAATCTGTATGCAGGTATGCAGAAATCTGTATATAGGTCAGTTAGAACTGGACGTGAAACAACAGACTGGTTCCAAATAGGAAAAGGAGTACGTCAAGGTTGTATATTGTCACCCTGCCTATTTAGCTTATATGCAGAGTACATCATGAGAAATGCTGGGCTGGAAGAAGCACAAGCTGGAATCCAGATTGCCGGGAGAAATATCAATCACCTCAGATATGCAGATGACACCACCCTTATGGCAGAAAGTGAAGAAGAACTAAAGAGCCTCTTGATGAAAGTGAAAGTGGAGACTGAAAAAGTTGGCTTAAAGCTCAACATTCAGAAAACTAAGATCATGGCATCCCGTCCCATCACTCATGGCAAATAGATGGAGAAATAGTGGAAACAGTGGCTTTTGGGCTACTTTTTGGGCTCTAAAATCACAGCAGATGGTGACTGCAGCCATGAAATTAAAAGACGCTTACTCCTTGGAAGGAATGTTATGACCAACCTAGACAGCATATTAAAAAGCAGAGACATTACTTTGCCAACAAAGGTCCATCTAGTCAAGGCTATAGTTTTTCCAGTAGTCATGTATGGATGTGAGAGTTGGACTATAAAGAAAGCTGAGCACTAAAGAATTGATGCTTTTGAACTGTGGTGTTGGAGAAGACTCTTGAGAGTCCCTTGGACTGCAAGGATATCCCACCAGTTCATCCTAATGATCAGTCCTGAGTGTTTATTGGAAGGACTGATGTTGAAGCTGAAACTCCAATCTTTTTCCCACCTGATGTGAAGAGCTGACTCATTTGAAAAGACCGTGATGCTGGGAAAGATTGAGGGCAGGAGGAGAAGGGGATGACAGAGAATGAGATGGTTGGATGGCATCACCGACTCAATGGATATGAGCTTGGGCAAACTCCAGGAGTTGGTGATAGACAGGGAGGCCTGGCATGCTGCGCTCCGTGGGGTTGCAAAGAGTCAGAAATGGCTAAGTGACTGAACTGAACTGATCTGAACAGTCTTTTTGTGAAATCTTAGGGTTTTCTTTGTATAATACCATATAGTATCATGTCATCTGTGTGAAGGGACAGTTTTACTTCTTCCCCTCCAATTTGGATAACTTTTATTTTTTTTTCTTAGCTAAATGTTCTGGTTAGGACTTCTAATACTATGTTGAATAATCAGCACTGATTATTCATCTTTTATGGGCATCCTTAAGGATTATGGGCATCCTTGTTTTATTCCTGATCTTTAATAAAATGCTTGCAGTATTTAACTATTGTGTATGATGTTAGCTGTGATATTGTCATGTGTGACCTTTATAATGTTGAAATATGTTCCTCTCTATACTGGCTTTTAAAATCAGAGACATTACTTTGCCAACAAAGGTCTGTCTAGTCAAAGCTATGGTTTTTCCAGTAGTCACATATGGATGTGAGAGTTGGAATATAAAGAAAGCTGAGTGCCGAAGAATTGATGCTTTTGAACTGTAGTGATGGAGAAGACTCTTGAGAGTTCCTTGGACTGCAAGGAGGTCCAACCAGTCCACCCTAAAGGCAATCAGTCCTGAATATTCATTGGAAGGATTGATGCTAAACCTAAACCCCAGTACTTTGGCCACCTGATGTGAAGAACTGACTCATTTGAAAAGACCCTGATGCTGGGAAAGATTGAAAATGGGAGAAGAAGGAGATGACAGAGGATGAGATGGTTAGATGGCATCACCAACTCAATGGACATGAGTTTGGGTAAACTCCAGGAGTTGGTGATGGACGTAGAGGTCTGGCATGCTGCAGTCCATGGGGTTGCAAAGAGTCGGACACGACTGAGCGACTGAACTGAGCTGATACTGGCTTTGTTGAGAACATTGATTGATATTTCTATTGTGAACTATCTTTGCATTCCAGGAATAGATCCAGTTTGTTCATTGTGACAATAGTCATACTTTTAATGTGCTGCTATACTCTCTTTGCTAGTATTTTTGCATCAATATTCATAGGGATACTGGTCTATAGTTTTCTTTTCCTGTAGTGTCTTTATCTGGTTTTGTAGTGTCAAGATAAAGCTGGTCTCCCAGAATGAGTTAGGCCTCCTTTTCAATATTTTGGAAAACCTTGAGAAGAATTGGTTCTTCTTTAAATGTTTCATAGAATTCACTGGTGAAGCCGTCAGGTCCAGGGCTATTACTTGTCAGGAGATTTTTAATTACCTAGTAAAAAGATTACTAGATGCAAAAAAAGCATTTGACAGAATTCACCATCCATTCAGGATAAAAGCTCTCTCCAAAGTGGGGATAGAGGGAAACTATCTCAACATAAAGAACATAATATTTGCAGCAAACCCACAGCTGGCATCAGACTCAATGGTTAAAATCTACAAGACTTCCCACTAAATCCAGGAACCAGAAAAGGATGCCCACTCTTACCACTTATATTTAACATAGTGTTGAAAGTCCTTGGGGCTTCCCTGGTGGGTCTTATTCACAGAAATCAGATAAGAAAATGAAATAAAATGTAGAGAAGAGGTAAAACTGTCACTATTTGCAAATGACATAGAGAATCCTAAAATCTCCACCCAAAAACTACTAGAACAATAAACAAATTTAGCAAGGTTGCAGGATATAAGAGAAGTACACAGAAATCTGTTATTTCTGAAATATCAGAAACTGAAAGGAAAAAATCCATTTAAAATCGCATCTAAAAAAAAAATATGTAAGAATAAACTTAAACCAAGGAGACCTATACTCTGACAGTCTCCACAGAAAGACCTATACTCTGAAAACTATACAACACTGATGAAGGAAACTGAAGATGATTCAAAGAAATGGAAAGATATACCATGGTATTAGATTGGAAGAATTAATATTGTTAAAGTGGCCGTACTACCCAAAGCAATATACAGATTTAATTCAATCCCTATCAATATACCCATGACATTTTTCATAGAACTATAATAATCCTAAAATTTATATACAGATGTTGAGAGCTCAAGATGATAGAGTAGGACATGAGCCACTCCCTTCTTATGAAAACACTAAAATCACAACTAACTGCTAAATAACCATCAGGTGGGAAAAAACTACTGGAACCTACTAAAAAAGATACTCTACATTAAAAAAAAAAAAATAAATAAGCCACAACATGATGGTAGGACAGGCACAATCACAATAAAATCAAATCCCATACCCATTGGTGGACTACTCACAAGTTGGAAAACAATTGTACCAGAGAAGTTATCCCACAGGAGTGAAAGTGCTGAGCCCCATGTCTGGCTTCCCAGCCTGGGGATCCAGCAATGGGAGGAATCCCCAGAGAATCTGACTTTGAAGGCTGGTGGGGTTAGATAATAGGACTTCCACAGAACTTCTGGGAAAAGAAATTCCACACTTAGAGGATACACACAAAGTCTCATGTGCACTGAAATACAGGGGGGAAAGTGACCCATAAGAATATTGACCTACCTGCTAAGATTGACCTAAGAATATTGACCTACCTTCTGCAGAGGTGGGGAATAGCTGCAGCTCACTGCAGGGACAAAGACACTGACAGTAGCAGTTTTCAGAAGTACCCATTACCATGAGCCCTCCTGGAATGTGCCATTTGCCCCACCAAACAGCCTGTAGGCTGCAATGCTGGGTCACCTAAAGCCAAACAACCAATAGAGCAGGAACACAGTCCCGCCTATCAGCAGACAAGTGGCTTAAACTCTTCCTGAGCATGGCCCTGCCAACCAAAGAGACAAGACCCAATTGCACCCATCACTGAGCAGGAATCAGCCCATCCAATCAGGAAACCTGCACAAACCTCTTAGACAACCTTATCCAACAGAGGCAGACAGTAGAAGCAAGAACTACAAACCTACAGACTGTGGAACAGAAATAACAATCACAGAAAGTTAGTCAAAGTAAGACAGCAGAGGAATATGTCCCAGATGAATAAATAAGATGAAACTCCAGAAGAACAACTAAGTCAAGTGGAGATAGCCAATCTATCAGAAAAAGAATTCAGAATAATAATAGTGAGGATGATCCAAGATATTAGGGAAAGAATAGAGGCAAGGATCAAGAAGATGCAAGAAATGTTTAACAAAGGCCTAGAAGAACTAAAAGAAAGGAGCAGTGACCCCACAAAAGACTGACCCACACTTGCCTGTGAGTATCCAGGAGTCTCCGGAGGAGGCATGGGTTGCAGTAGGCCTGCTGTAGGGTCAGGGGCACTGAGTGTGGCAGTGCGTGCTTGGGACCTTTTGAAGGAGGTCGCCATTATCTTCATTACCTCCACCATAGTTTGGTCTCAGGTCAAACAACAGGGAGAGAACACAGCCTAGCCCATGAACAGAAAATTGGATTAAATATTTACTGAGCATGGCCCTGCCAACAGAACCAGACCGTTTCCCCCACAGTCAGTCTCTCCCTTCAGGGAGCTTTCATAGCCTCTTATCCTTATCCATCAGAGGGCAGACAGAATGAAAAACCACAATCACAGAAAACTGATCACATGGACCACAGCTTTGTCTAACTCAATGAAAATATGAGCCATGCCACGTAGGGCCACCCAAGATGGACAGGTCATGGTGGAGAGTTCTGACAAAACTGGTCCACTGGAGAAAGGAATGGCAAACCACTTCAGTATTCTTGCCTTGAGACCCCATTAACAGTATAAAAAGGCAAAAAGATACGACACTGAAAGATGAAATTCCCTGATCGGTAGGTGCCCAATATGTTACTGGAGAAGAGTGGAGAAGTAACTCCAGAAAGAATGAAGAGACAGAGCCAAAGCAAAAAAAAAAAACGCCCAGTTGTGGATGGGACTGGTGATGGAAGTAAAGTCTGATGCTGTAAAAAAGAACATTGCATAGGAACCTGGAATGTTAGGTCCATGAATCAAGGTAAATTGGAAGTAGCAAACAGGAGATGGCAAGAGTGAACATCGACATTTTAGGAATTAGTGAACTGAAATTGACTGGAATTGGTGAATTTAACTCAGATGACCTTTATATCTACTACTGTGAGCAAGAATCCCTTAGAAGAAATGGAGTAGCCCTCAGTCAACAAGAGTCCAAAATGCAGTATTTGGGTGCAATCTCAAAAACGACAGAATGATCTCTGTTCATTTCCAAGGCAAACCATTCAATAACACAGTAATCCAAGTCTATGCCCCAACCACTAATGCTGAAGAAGCTGAAGTTGAACAATTCTATGAAGACATACAAGACCTTCTAGAACTAACACCAAAAAAAAAAAAAAAAAGTCCTTTTCATCATGGGGGATTGGAATGCAAAAGCAGAAAGTCGAAAGAAACCTGGAATAACAGGCAAGTTTGGCCTCGGTGTACAAAAGGCTAACAGAGTTTGGCCAAGAGAATGCACGGGCCATAGCAAACACCCTCTTCCAACAACACAAGAGATGACTTTACACATGGACTTCACCAGATGATCAATACTGATATCAGATTGATTATATTCTTTGAAGCTAAAGATGGAGAAGCTCTGTACCATCAGCAAAGACAAGACCAGAAGCTGACCATGGCTAAGATTATGAACTCCTTATTGCCAAATTCAGACTTACATTGAAGTAGGGGAAACCACTAGACCATTCAGGTATGACCTAAATCAAATACCTGACAGTTATACAGTGGAAGTGACAAATAGATTCAAGGGATTAGATCTGATAGAATGCATGAAGAACTATGGGCAGAGGTCCACGACATTGTACAGGAGGCAGTGATCAAGATCATCCCCATGAAAAAGACATGTGAAAGTGCAAAATGGTTGTCTCAGGAAGCCTTACAAATAGTTGAAAAGAGAAGGTAAAGGCAAAGGATAAAAGGAAAGATATACCCAGTTGAATGCAAAGTTCCAAAGAATAGCAAGGAGAGATAAGAAAGCCTTCCTCAGTGATCAATGTGAAGAAATGGAGGAAAACAATAGAATGGGAAAAACTAGAGATCTCTTCAAGAAAATTAGAGATACCAAGGGAACATTTCATGTAAAGATGGGCACAATAAAGGACAGAAACAGTATGGACCTAACAGAAGCAGATATTAAGAAGAGGTGGCAAGAATACACAGAAGAACTGTACAAAAAAGATTATGACCCAGATAACCATGATGGTGTGATCACCCATCTAGAGCCAGACATCCTGGAATGTGAAGTCAAGTGGGCCTTAGGAAGCATCACTATGAACAAAGCTAGTAGAGGTGATGGAATTCGAGTTGAGCTATTTCAAATCCTGAAACTTGATGCTGTGAAAGTGCTGCACTCAATATGCCAGCAAATTTGGAAAACTCAGCAGTGGCCACAGGACTGGACAAGGTCAGTTTTCCTTCCAATCCCAAAGAAAGGCAATGCCAAAGAATGCTCAAACTACCACACAGTTGTACTCGTCTCACACACTAGCAAAGTGATGCTCAAACTTCTCCAAGCTAGGCTTAAACAGTACATGAACCATGAACTTCCAGATGTTCAAACTGGATTTAGAAAAGGCAGAGGAACCAGAGATCATATTGCCAACATCCATTGGATCATCAAAAAATCAAGAAAGTTCCAGAAAAACATCTACTTCTGCCTTATTGACTACACCAAAGCCTTTGACTGTGCGGATCACAATAAATTGTGGAAAATTCTTCAAGAGACAGGAATACCAGACCACCTTACTTGCCTCATAAGAAATCGGTAAGAAGCAATAGTTAGAACCAGACATGGAACAACGGACTATTTCCAAATTGGGAAAGGAGTACATCAAGGCTGTATATTGTCATCCCGCTTATTTAACTTATATGCAGAGTACATTATGTGAAATGCGAGGCTGGATGAAGCACAAGCTGGAATCAAGATTGCTAGGAGAAATATCAGTAAACTCTATATGCAGATGACACCACCTATGGAAGAAAGCAAAGAAGAACTAAAGAGCCTCTTGAAGAAAGAGAAAAAGGAGAGTGAAAAAGCTGACTTAAAATTCAACATTCAGAAAACCAAGATCATGGCATCTGGTCTCATCACTTCATGGCAAATAGATGGGGAAACAATGGAAACAGTGACAGACTTTATTTTCTTGGGTTCCAAATCACTGCAGATGGTGACTGCAGCCATGAAATTAAAAATGCTTGCTTCTTGGAAGAAAAGCAATGATCAACCTAGGCAGTATATTAAAAAGCAGAGACATTACTTTGCCAACAAAGGTCCATCTAGTCAAAACTATGGTTTTTCCAGTAGTGGTGTATGGATGTGAGAATTGGACTCTGAAGAAGGCTGAGCACCGAAGAATTGATGCTTTTGAACTTTGGTGTTGGAGTAGACTGTTGAGAGTCATGGACTTTTTCAAAATTCATGAGATATGCAGATGATGCCACCCTTATGGCAGAAAGCCATGAAATTAAAAGACTCTTGATCCTTGGAAGAAAGGCCATAACCAACCTAGGCAGCATATTAAAAAGCAGAGACATTACTTTGCTGATGAAGGTCCATATAGTCAAAGCTATGGTTTTTCCAGTTTCATGTATGGACCATAAAAAAGGCCTAGCATTGAATAATTGATGCTTTTGAACTTGGTGTTGGAGAAGACTCTTGAAAGTCCCTTGGACTGCAAGGAGATCCAACCAGTCAATCCTAAAGGAAACCAGTACTGAATATTCATTGGAAGGACTGATGCTGAAGCTGAAACTCCAATATTTTGGCCACCTGAGGGGAAGAACTGACTCACTGGAAAAGATCCTGATGCTGAAAAAGATTGCAGGCAAGAGGAGAAGGGTCGACAGATGATGAGACGATTGGATGGCATCACCAACTCGATGGACATGAATTTGAGTAAGCTCTGGGAGTTGGTGATGGACAGGGAAGATTGGTGTGCTGCAGTCTATGGCATCATAAAGAGTTGTACAGGACTGAGTGACTGAACTGAACTGAGAAAGTTGGCAATGAGGAAACCTACCTCAGTACAGTGAAGATCATATACAATAAACCTACAGCTAGCATCATAGTTAATGATGAAAAGCTGAAAGAGTTTCCTCTAAGGTCAGGAACAGTCCACTCTTGCCCCTTTATTCAGCATAGCTTTGGAAGTCCTAGTTATGGCAATCATAGAAGAAAAAGAAATAAAGGAAATGCAGATTGGAAAAGAAAAAGTTAAACTGTCACACTTTGCATATGACATGATACGATATATAGAAAATCCTAAAGACACTATCAAAAACTATGAGAGCTCATCAGTGAATTTGGTAAAGTTACAGGTTACAAAATTAATACAAAAAATATGTTGCATTGCTATATACTAGAGAAATGAAGCAAACAATCCCATTTACCATCGCAACAAAGAGAATAAAATGCCTAAGAATAAACCTACCTAAGTAGACAACAGCCCCTTACTCCAAAAACTGTGACACCGAAGAAAGAAATCAAAGATGACAAAATAGATGGAAAGATAAACCATCCTCTAGGATTGGAAGAGTCAATATTGTCCAAATGACTATACTGCTCAAGGAAATTTAATGATTCAGGGAATCCATATAAAATTATCAAGGGCGTTTTTCACAGAACTAGAACAAAAAAAAAATCTTTAAATTTGTATGAAGACACAAAAGACTCTGAATAGTGAAAGCAATATTGAGAAAGAAAAACAGAGCTGGAGGAATAAGGCTCCTTGACTCCAGACTCTACAATGCTGTAGTCATCCAGTCATTATGATACTGGCCAAAAATAGAAATAGAGATTAATGGAACAGGATAGAAAGTCTAGAAATAAGCCCACACACCTATGATCATTTAATCTTCAACAAAGGAGGCAAGACTATGCAATGAAGGAAAGATAGTCTCTGCAATAAATGGCCCTGGGAAAATCAGACAGTTACATGTAAAAACAAACAAACAAAAAAATGAAATTAGAACATGCTCTAACACCATACACTAAAGTCAAAATGGATTAAAAATCTAAATGTAAGACCAGACATTATAAAAGTCTTAGAGGAAAACCTAAACAGAATACTCTGAGATAAATTGCAGCAGAATTTTTTTCTGTCTCCCAGTGTAATGGAAATAAAACCAAAAATAAATAGGACTAATTAAACTCAGAAGCTGTTGTACATCAAAGGAAATGATAAACAAAACAAAAAGACAATCTATAGAATGGGAAAAAAATATTTGCTAATGATGTGACCAACAAGGGATTAGTCTCAAAATTTACAAATAGTTCATGGAGCTTAATATCAAAAAACAAACAATCCAAGCAAAAAAAATGGGCAGAAGACCTAAGTAGACATTTCTCCAAAGAATACATACCTATAACCATGAAGCACATGAAAAGATGTTCAACATTACTAACTTAGAGAAATGCACATCAAAACTACAATATATATCACCTCACACCAGTCAGAACTACTATCATTAAAAAACAAAAACAATAAATGTGGGAGAAGGTGTGGATAGAAGGGAACCCTCTTATACTGTTGGTGGGAATGTATGGAAGTTTCTTCAAAACCTAAAAATAGAGCTAACGTGATCCTACAATCCCACTCCTGGGCATACATCCAGATAAAAACATATATCCAAAAGGATTAATGCACCCCAGTGTTTACAGCAGCACTCTTTACAATATCAAAGACATGAAAGCAACAGAAATGTTCCCTCAACAGGTGAATGGATAAAGAAGATGTGGTACATATATACAATGGACTATTAGTCATTCATGGGGTCACAAAGAGTCAGACATGACTGAGCGACTAAACTGAACTGAAAAAGAATGAAATAATGCCATTTGCAAGCAATATGGATGGACCTAGAGTGAAGTAGGTCATACTGAGTGAAGTAGGTCAGACAGAGAAAGACAAATATTGGATGATTTTGCTTATATGTGGAATCCAAAAAAAAAAAAATGATACAAATGAACTTATTCACAAAACAGAAACAGATCCATAAACTTAGAGAATGAACTTATGGTTACCAGAGGGGAAGGATGGTGGAGGAGGGTTAGGGAGTTTATTGACCTGTACACATTACTATATTTTAAACGGATAACATCAAGAACTGTGCTCAATATTTTATAACAATCTAAATGGGAAAAATATTTGAAAAAGAATAGATATATGTATATGTAAAGTAATGCTCAAAATTCTCCAAGCCAGGCTTCAGCAATATGTGAACCGTGAACTTCCTGATGTTTAAGCTGGTTTTAGAAAAGGCAGAGGAACCAGAGATCAAATTGCCAACATCCGCTGGATCATAGAAAAAGCAAGAGAGTTCCAGAAAAACATCTATTTCTGCTTTATTGACTATGCCAAAGCCTTTGACTGTGTGGATCACAATAAACTGTGGAAAATTCTGAAAGAGATGGGAATATGAGACCACCTGATCTGCCTCTTGAGAAATTTGTATGCAGGTGAGGAAGCAACAGTTAGAACTGGACATGGAAGAACAGACTGGTTCCAAATAGGAAAAGGATTACATCAAGGCTGTATATTGTCACCCTGCTTATTTGACTTATATGCAGAGTACATCATGAGAAATGCTGGGCTAGATGAAGCACAAGCTGGAATCAAGATTGCTGGGAGAAATATCAATAACCTCAGATATGCAGATGACACCACCCTTATGGCAGAAAGTGAAGAAGAACTAAAGAGCCTCTTGATGAAAGCGAAAGAGGAGAGTGAAAAAGTTGGTTTAAGCTCAACATTCAGAAAACTAAGATCATGGCATCTGGTCCCACCACTTCATGGGAAATAGATGGGGAAACAGTGGAAACAGTGTCAGACTTTATTTTTCTGGGCTCCAAAATCACTACAGATGGTGACTGCAGCCATGAAATTAAAAGACGCTTACTCCTTGGAAGGAAAGTTATGACCAACCTAGATAGCATATTCAAAAGCAGAGACATTACTTTGCCAACAAAGGTCCATCTAGTCAAGGCTATGGTTTTTCCTGTGATCATGTATGGATGTGAGAGTTGGAATATAGTCTACGGCCATACCACCCTGAACGCGCCTGATCTCGTCTGATCTCGGAAGCTAAGCAGGGTCAGGCCTGGTTAGTACTTGGATGGGAGAGTTGGAATGTAAAGAAAGCTGAGTGCCGAAGAATTGATGCTTTTGAACTGTGGTGTTGGAGAAGACTTGAGAGTCCCTTGGACTGCAAGGAGATCCAACCAGTCCATTCTGAAGGAGATCAGCCCTGGGTGTTCTTTGGAAGGAATGATGCTAAAGCTGAAACTCCAGTACTTTGGCCACCTCACGCGAAGAGTTGACTCATTGGAAAAGACTCTGATGCTGGGAGGGATTGGGGGCAGGAGTAGAAGGGGATGACAGAGGATGAGATGGCTGGATGGCATCACTGACTCGATGGACATGAGTCTGAGTGAACTCCGGGAGTTGGTGATGGATAGGGAGGCCTGGCGTGCTGCGATTCATGGGGTCACAAAGGGTTGGACACGACTGAGCGACTGATCTGATCTGATTATTCAATCACATTGTTGTACACCTAGAACTAACACAACATCATTAATCAACTATACTTCAAGATAAAATAAAAAGTTAAAATAAATTTTAAATGGAACCACAAAAGAGCCTGAATTCTGAAAACAATCCTGAAAAAAAGAATAAAGCTGAAGGCATAACCTCCAGACCTTAGATACACCATACAGTCATTGTAACAGTTTGGTAATGGAACAAAAACAGACATATGGATCAATGGAAAAGAATAGAGAGCCCAGAATTAAACCCACACATCTACCATCAATTAATTTACAACAAAGGAGGCAAGAATACACCATGAAGAAAAGACAGTCTCTTCAACAAGTTATTTTGGGAAAACTGAACAGTCACATGTAAAACAATGACATTAGGACATTTCCTCACACTGTATACAAAAACTCAAAATGGTTTAAAAACTAGATGTAAAACTTAAAATCATAAATTTCCTAGAAGATAAGATAGGCAGAACATGCTTAGATAAAAATTATAACAATATTTTCTTGGATCATTCTTCTAAGGCAAAAGAAATAAAAGCAAAAAAACCCCCAAAACCCAAATAGGCCATAATTAAAGTTAAAAGCTTTTGCACAGCAAAAAAAAATCCATCAACAAAACTAAAAGACAACCTGCAGAATGGGAGAAAATATTTGCAAATGGTATAAATAATAGCAGTAATATTCAAAATAGGTAAATAACTCATACAACTCAATATCAAAAACAAATAATCCAATTTAAAATATGGGCAGAAGACCTGAATAGACATTTAGAAGACAGACAGGTGGCTAACAGGCACATGAAAAGATGATCAACATTGGTAATCATCAGAGAGATGCAAATCAAAATTATGAGATATTATCTCACATCTGTCAGGATCAGTTCAGTTCAGTCACTCAGTCGTGTCCGACTCTTTGCAACCCCATGAATCACAGCACATCAAGTCTCCCTGTCCATCACCAACTCCCGGAGTTCACCCAAAACTCCAGTGCATCGAGTTGGTGATGCCATCCAGCCATCTCATCCTCTGTCGTCCCCTTCTCCTCCTGCCCCCAATCCCTCCCAGCATCAGGGTCTTTTCCAATGAGTCGACTCTTTGCATGAGGTGGCCAAAGTATTGGAGTTTCAGCTTCAGCATCAGTCCTTCCAATGAACACCCAGGACTGGTCTTTAGGATGGTTGGATCTCCTTGCAGTCTAAGGGACTCTCAAGAGTCTTCTCCAACATCACAGTTCAAAAGCATCAATTCTTTGGTGCTCAGCTTTCTTCACAGTTCAATTCACATCCATACATGACCACTGGAAAAACCATAGCCTTGACTAGATGGACCTTTGTTGGCAAAGTAATGTCTCTGCTTTTCAATATTCCATCTAGGTTGGTCATAACTTTCCTTCCAAGGAGTAAGCGTCTTTTAATTTCATGGCTGCAATCACCATCTGCAGTGATTTTGGAGCCCAAAAATTAAAGTCTGATACTGTTTCCTTTGTTTCCCCATCTATTTCCCATGAAATGATGAGACCAGATGCCAGATATCATCAAAAAGTCTACAAGTAACAAATGTTTGTGAGGATGTGAAGAAAAGGGAATCCTCATACACTGTTGGTGGGAATGTAAATCGGTGCAGCTAATGTGAAAAACAGTATGGAGGTTCCTCAAAAAACTAAAAATAGAACTATTATATGATCCAAGAATTCCACTGTTGAGTTTCATTTTCAAAGAAAATGAAAACAATAATTCAAAAAGATGTATGCACCCCGCTATTTTTAGAAGCATTATTTATAATTGCCATGATAGTTCATCAACCTACATGTCCATCAACAGATAAATGGATAAAGAAAATGTGGTATGCATATATATATATATATATATATATATATATATATATATAGTGGAATATTACTTGGCTATCAAAAAGGACAAATTCTGCCATTTGCAATGTGAATGGACCTAGAGATTATTATGCTTAGTGAAAAAGTCAGACAAAGACAAATACTCTATATTATCACTTACATGCTGAATCTAAAAACTAAAACAAATGATGTATATAACAAAACAGAAACACACTTACAGATACAGAGAACAAGCTAATGGTTACCAGTGAAGAGTGGGAAAAGGGAAGGAACAAAATAGGGGTAGGGGGTTAAGACATACAAATTACTATGCATAAAGTAGAAAAGCAACAAGGATATAATTTACACACAGGGAAATATAGCCATTATTTTGTAACATTAAATGGAGTATAATCTTTAAAAATAATGAAAAAAATATAATATTGTAAATCAACTATACTTCAATAAAAAGCAAAATGGAACAGAGGCTATCAGTTAAAGGTGTCAATTTTAATGTTTATTTTAGTTATTTTGATGCCAAATATCATTTTCAGTATATCCTTTGTACTTTCTATTTGAATTTCATGTAGTTCTAGTGACAGTTTCATGATGGAGTATATAATTTAAAATTATACTCCTTTGTTTATTTTATTTTAGGACTTTCACATGGCTTTGAAACAAGAATCAGAATTTGAAAGGAAAGACAGAGCTGCCAGAGTCATTCAGAAGGCCTGGAAATGTTTTCTTGTGAGTTTCTTTCTTTTTTTGTGGCTTTATTGAGATATAATTGATATATAGTTCAACTGTTTATAAAATTCAATGGCTTTCAGTATTACTATATTAAAGAGTTATACACCAGCATTTGCTTGATAAGTAGACTTTTTTAAAGTTTGAAAAAGTTAACTAATTATCTTATTAGCCTCACAAATATTTACTGAGTTTCTGATCTAGGTCAGGTACTTTGATAATGGCCACTATAATGAAATCATCACTTATTTGGTTTTCACCTCTGAAAACTTTATTTCTTGACTCTGGAATCAGGTTTGCAAGCAAGTGTTAGGGATACATTTACTCATTAAATATTTATTGAGTACCTACTCTTGAGGACATAATGTATATCTGGATTAATGTAGTAGTTTCTTGCTGTGTTACACTATGCTCTGTGGTTTTCTTATCCAATAAGGACTATTCCAAGTTGATTTACTGGATTAGGTGAGAGCCAAGAGGTAAAATGAATTCTTTTCTCTCTAGGATAGTATCAACACTCTGTAAAAGTGGTGTGTCTGTTTCTAGCACACAAAAATAATTCGTAACAGTTAATGATGTCTTGAAAAATAGTTTCCATTATTTGCCTATGCTTCAGTTCAGTTCAGTCGCTCAGTCGTGTCCGACTCTTTGCAACCCCATGAATCGCAGCACGCCAGGCCTCCCTGTCCATCACCAACTCCCGGAGTCCACTCAGACTCACGTCCATCGAGTCAGTGATGCCATCCAGCATCCTCTGTCGTCCCCTTCTCCTCCTGCCCCCAATCCCTCCCAGAATCAGAGTCTTTTCCAATGAGTCAGCTCGTCGAGTGAGGTGGCCAAAGTACTGGAGTTTCAGCTTCAGCATCATTCCTTCCAAAGAACACCCAGGGCTGATCTCCTTCAGAATGGACTGGTTGGATCTCCTTGCAGTCCAAGGGACTCTCAAGAGTCTTCTCCAACACCACAGTTCAAAAGCATCAATTCTTCGGCGCTCAACCTTCTTCACAGTCCAGTTCTCACATCCATACATGACCACAGGAAAAACCATAGCCTTGACTAGCCGGACCTTTGTTGGCAAAGTAATGTCTCTGTTTTTGAATATGCTATCTAGGTTGGTCATAACTTTCCTTCCAAGGAAAGCGTCTTTTAATTTCATGGCTGCAGTCACCATCTGCAGTGATTTTGGAACCCAAAAAAATAAAGTCTGACACTGTTTCCATTGTTTCCCCATCTATTTCCCGTAAAGTGATGGGACCGGATGCCATGATCTTTGTTTTCTGAATGTTGAGCTTTAAGCCAACTTTTTCACTCTCCACTTTCACTTTCATCAAGAGGCATTTTAGTTCCTCTTCACTTTCTGCCGTAAGGGTGGTGTCATCTGCATATCTCAGGTTATTGATATTTCTCCTGGCAATCTTGATTCCAGCTTCTGTTTCTTCCAGCCTAGCGTTTCTCATGATGTACTCTGCATATAAGTTAAATAAGCAGGGTGATAATATATAGCCTTGATGTACTCCTTTTCCTATTTGGAACCAGTCTGTTGTTCCATGTCCAGTTCTAACTGTTGCTTCTTATGCTAGGGCATAACAATAGATTTCCAACACTAAAAAAATTTTTTTTCTTTAAAATTTATTATTCCTTTGTTGGTATCTAACAGCATGCTTGTTGTCCAGGCCTAAGTTTTTCTGTCATTTTGTAATTTGTTCTCTTCCACATTCAAATCCAATCAGCCACATACCTTTGAACACTCATTACATTCCTGACACACTGCTAGGCTCTTTAAAATACATCCTTGAATTTAAAGAGCTTCAGTAGAAAAGCCTTGTATGTAAACAAGTGTGTGTGTGTGTTTTAATAAAATGGTAGACTGAGCACACGTTTTCACTTTCTATCCCTCTAGAATCCAAATGAAGTGACAATATATTGAAAGTTCACCCATAACAGAGAGAAGGGAGTTCATGAGTAAATAAATTTTATCTTAGTCTGGAAAACCAAAAATAAATGGTAGTATCTTATTGGACATATCTATGTAGAATATTTACCTAGACATACTTAAAGAGGCACTAATGAGATAGCCTGTTTGTCATTGGAACCCTAGGATTTAGTAATTCTAAAGGGCTAAAAGGAAAACGGCTATAGACAATGAGGCTAATTGAAAGTCTGTACATGTAACAGTTATGCCAGTTGTCTCCAATGTCACTTCAAGACTAAAAGCTGCAGGCTGGTGCATATGTCTTATTAGTCAACTATCTGCTGGTAGATGGATATTAACTGTTGGGGATAAGAAGAAACAAACCCTGAGCAGCCTGAAGTGCTGGGAAGATGGTGTAGCAAGAGCCAAGAAAGAAAGATCTCTTTGGTTCCAGAAAATGTCCTGAAAAAGAGGAAGGCTTATCAGGCCCTCAGAGTCACCCAGGCAAAGGAGAAGCTTTTGCAAAGGAAAGAGCAAAGAAAAGAAAAAGAGCTCAAATATAAGCAACTAGAATGGTTCCTACATAATTCCTGGCATCAACTGCATGACAGAGTGTGGTTCTAAAGACTAGAAGTGAAACCTCACAGCTTGGAAGCGCCAGATAAACATTCCATGGTCTTTGTTGTATGCACCCAAAGGAATAATGGGGTGAATTTACTGGTGCAGAGGAGCATTGCAAGACTTCATCTGAAGAACATTTTCAGTGGTATCTTTATGAAAGTAACCCCTTAAACCATGAAAAAACTTTGTGTAGTGGAAACTTACATGACCTGTGCTGTGTGCTTAGTCACTCAGTTGTGCCCAACTTTGTGACCCCATGGACTGTAGCCCACCTGGCTCCTCTGTCCATGGGGATTCTCCAGGCAAGAATAGTGGAGTGAGTTGCCATGCCCTCCTCCAGGGGATCTTCCCAACCCAGGGATCAAACCCAGGTCTACCACATTGTAGGTGGACTCTACCATCTGAGCCACCAGGGAAGCCCAGGTGACCTAGGGATTTCCAGATCTGAAGCCTGTTCAGGAGCTCATCCTGAAACACAGACAAGCCAAGGTCAAGAATAAAGTCATCTCTCTGACACAGAGATTGAGGAGCACCTGGGGAAGTTTGGTGTCATTTGCTTGGAAGATCTCATTCATGAAACTGTCTTCCCAGGAAAGGATTTTCAGGTGATATCAGGGTTCCAGTGCCCTTACCAGCTCTCAGTGGCCTATCACAGTACAAAGTGGGCTTACCTGGCTATCGCGATGAATGCATCAATCACTTTATCTGGCAGCTGAACTAAACCCAGAATATCTGAAAGCACAGGGCTTTGGAAGACTGTGTTTTTGTTTTATGAATTTGTTACCCTTTATCTTCAAGGAAGATTATTTTCTGCTATATCTTCAGAAACTGGAGGTCACGGGTCAAGGAAAAAGATGATAATATTCACAGCAGGCACTTTTCATCCCACCTCAGTTCCAGGGAAAAGTTCCTGTGTGTTTTCTGTGATGACCACTGTCCACCACTGAAACCAGCAAAAGACTCTGTAGGGGAGGGAGTCTTGTCTTATCACATCTT
The DNA here is from genome assembly GCF_032452875.1 of Bos javanicus. Taxonomy (NCBI): domain Eukaryota; kingdom Metazoa; phylum Chordata; class Mammalia; order Artiodactyla; family Bovidae; genus Bos; species Bos javanicus. Next base: position 18,106,966 of record NC_083882.1, on the reverse strand, counting down.
CTATCCTGGGGTTTAATGTTGGTGAATTAATACCCAAGAATGAATACAAGATAGCAGTGGACCAAGCCCAGGGCCTTGTTTTCGAAAGAACTTGATGTACAGTTAGAAAGAAGTGCAGAAAAACAATGCTTGACTGTCTCTGCTGTGAGTCCATGTTCTAACTTCAGTGACAGCTTGGCAAGCTCTCAGATATGGCTGGCTCTAGGTGGTGTGTCTGGTGGCTTCCTCATTCTTGTCTCCAACTGGCTTAGTGCTGTTCTAGATCTCAGAATTTTAACCTACTCTTGGCTCTATGAGAAGGGATGGACCTTTTCCCTAGGAAAACATGCATATACTCCAGTTTTTTCTTGGAAGTTTAGGGTATTTGTAGATCCTTCTCAGGGACCCAGGCATCTTATGTGAAGAAGCCTTGCACTCTGACTCTGACCTTCCCAGTCTCTTACTTGCCACTTACCCAGACTCTGACCATGCCAGTTTCCTCTGGCTCCATGCACTGTGGAAGACCAAAGGTTACCAAAATGGCTGTCTTCCCTTCAAGCCAAATGGGGTGTTTCCTGTTAAGAACATGGTGGTAGTCCTATGCTTTCCCAGTGGCTCAGCCATAAAGAATTTGTCTGCAATGCAGGAGACCATGGTTCAATCCCTGGGTCAGGAAGATCTGCTGGAAAAGGGATAGGCTACCCATTCCAGTATTCTTGGGCTTCCCTGGTGGCTCAGCTGGTAAAGAATCTGCCTGCAATATGGGAGACCTGGGTTTGATCCCTGGGTTAGGAAGATCCCCTGGAGAAGGGAAAGACTACCCACTCCAGTATTCTGACTTGGAGAATTCCATGGATTATGTGGCCCATGGGATTGCAAAGAGTCATAAATGACTGAGCGACTTTCACTTCACTTTTCACTATGCCATGTATGACTGGGAAATGCCCAATACTTATCTCTTCTGGGGTTTGAGATGGAATTTTCCAGTTTCCCTGGTGATCAGTCCTCTTCTTAAAACCCAAATCAGAATCTGAAAAAGAATGGATACATGTATATGTATAACTGAACCACTTTGCTTTATACCTGAAACTAACACAACATTGTAAATCAAATACACCCCAATATAAAATAAAATTAAAAAAAAAAAAAAGGGATTTCCCTGGCAGCCTAGTGGTTAAGACTCCCCACTTCCAATGCAGAGGTTGTGTGTGTGATCCCTGGTTGAGGAACTAAGAAGCCACATGCCACAAGGCATAGTCAAAAGAAACAAATGCTGAAAGCTTATCTCTTTAAAAAATTTGCATGAACCATCTGGGAAAGCTAGTTCTAGCATGAATTTGATACTCTGTAGTAAAACCCTCTGAATTCTAGTATTTGAGAGATGCCTGGCTTAATAACTGACTACCTGACTGTACTTTCTTTGAGAAAGTCTGGTGATTAACTTATTCCACCCACTTCACAAATCTCCAAGGCACTCTTCTCATTCATGAGTGTGAACAGTGGGAAAACAGTAGACTTACATAAAAGCACAGACTATTTATACTACCTCCCTAGAAAAATTGACACATACCTTCATCCTTCACTACTAATGGGCAATCACCTGGCATTCAAGGAAAACCAGTGATGTAGAATGATGTTTAAGGAAAACCAGTGATATAGAAACAGACAAAGAAATAACAGAATCTGAAGGAAATAAAAATGGTAATCAATTTAGCTTAGATCAACATGTTGAATGGCTTTCAGAGGACTGTATCTGGAGATGAAATGGCATCCCATGTGATAGTTTGAGAAGCTGAATTTAAAAAGAGATTAGAAACTCTGAAAAAAGAACTAAGAAAGTGATGCTGCAAATATAAAGCAAATTAATATAGTCCTAATTCTCTACGATTTTGCTTTGGCTACATAAAAAAAGCCAAAAAAAAAAAAAAAAAATCAATACCCAGTTGTGGATGTGACTGGTGATAGAAGCAAGGTCTGATGCTGTAAAGAGCAATATTGCATAGGAACTGGAATCTTAGGTCCATGAATCAAGGCAAATTCAGTTCAGTTCAGTTCAGTTCGGTTGCTCAGTTGTGTCTTTTCTTTGCGACTCCGTGAATCGCAGCACGCCAGGCCTCCCTGTCCATTACCAACTTCAGGAGTTTACCCAAACTCATGTCCATCGAGTCGGTGATGCCACCCAGCCATCTCATCCTCTGTCGTCCCCTTCTCTTCCTGCACCCAATCCCTCCCAGCATCAGGGTCTTTTCCAATGAGTCATTCTTCGTACGAGGTAGCCAAAGTATTGGAGTTTCTGCTTCTGCATCAGTCCTTCCAATGAACACCTAGGACTGATCTCTTTTAGGATGGACTGGTTGGATGTCCTTGCAGTCCAAGGGACTCTCAAGAGTCTTCTCCAACACCACAGTTCAAAACCATCAATTCTTCGGTGCTCAGCTTTCTTCACAAACTCTCACATCTATACATGACCACTGGAAAAACCATAGCCTTGACTAGACGGACTTTTGTTGACAAAGTAATGTTTCTGCTTTTTAATATGCTATCTAGGTTGGTCATAACTTTCCTTCCAAGGAGTAAGCGTCTTTTAATTTCATGGCTGCACTCACCATCTGCAGTGATTTTGGAGCCCCCAAAAATAAAGTCTGACACTGTTTCCAGTGTTTTCCCATCTATTTCCCATGAAGTGGTGGGACCAGATGCCATGATCTTAGTTTTTTGAATGTTGAGTTTAGAGCTAACTGTTTTAATCTCCTCTTTCACTTTCATCAAGAGGCTCTTTATTTCATCTTCACTTTCTGCCATAAGGGTGGTGTCATGTGAATATCTGAGATTATTGATATTTCTCCTGGCAATCTTGATTCCAGCTTGTGCTTCTTCCAGCCCAGCGTTTCTCATGATGTACTCTGCATAGAAGTTAAATAAGCAGGGTGACAATATACAGCCTTGACGTACTCCTTTTCCTGTTTGGAACCAGTCTGTTGTTCCATGTCCAGTTCTAACTGTTGCTTCCTGACCTGCATACAGGTTTCTCAAGAGGCAGGTCAGGTGGTCTAGTATTCCCATCTCTTTCAGAATTTTCCACAGTTTATTGTGATCCACACAGTCAAAGGCTTTGGCATAGGCAAATTGGAAGTGGTCAAACAGGAGATGGCAAGAGTGAACGTCGACATTCTAGGATTCAGCGAACTAAGATGGACTGAAATGGGTGGATTTAACTCAAATGACCATTATATCTACTACTCTGGGCAGGAATCCCTTCGAAGAAATGGAGTAGCCATCATGGTCAACAAAAGAGTCCAAAATGCAGTACTTGGATGCAATCTCAAAAATGACAGAATGATCTCTGTTCATTTCCAAGGCAAACCATTCAATATCACGGTAATCCAAGCCTATGCCCCAACCAGTAACTCTTAAGAAGCTGAAGTTGAACGGTTCTATGAAGACCTCAAGACCTTTTAGAACTAATACCCCAAAAAGATGTCCTTTTCATTATAGGGGACTGGAATGCAAAAATAGGTAGTCAGGAAACACCTGGAGTAACAGGCAAATTTGGCCTTGGAGTACAGAATGAAGCAGGGCAAAAGCTAATAGAGTTTTGTCAAGAGAATGCACTGGTCATAGAAAACACCATCTTCCAACAACACAAGAGAAGACTTTACACATGGACATCACCAGATGGTCAACACTGAAATCAGATTGATTATATTCTTTGCAGCCAAAGATGGAGAAGCTCTATACAGTCAGTGAAAACAACACCGGGAGCTGACTGTGGCTCAGATCATGAACTCCTTATTGCCAAATTCAGACTGAAATTGAAAAAAGTAGGGAAAACCACTAGACCATTCAGGTATGACCTAAATCAAATCCCTTATGATTATTCAGTGAAAGTGAGAAATAGATTTAAGCGACTAGATCTGATAGAGTGCCTGATGAACTATGGGTGCAGATTTGTGACATTGTACAGGAGGCAGGGATTAAGATCATCCCCATAGAAAAGAAATACAAATGGCTGTCTGAGGAGGCCTTACAAATAGCTGTGAAATGAAGACAAGTGAAAAGTAAAGGAGAAAAGGAAAGATATAAGCATCTGAATGCAGAGTTCCAAAGAATAGCAAGGAGAGATAAGAAAGCCTTCCTCAGCGATCAATGCAAAGAAATAGAGGAAAACAACAGAATGGGAGAGTAGGCAATGGCACCCCACTCCAGTACTCTTGCTTGGAAAATCCCATGGACGGAGGAGCCTGTTAGGCTGCAATCCATGGGGTCGCTAAGAATCGGACACGACTGAGTGACTTCACTTTCACTTTTCACTGTCATGCATTGGAGAAGGAAATGGCAGCCCACTCCAGTGTTCTTGGCTTGGAGAATCCCAGGGACAGGGGAGCCTGGTGGGCTGCCATCTATGGGGTTGCACAGAGTCAGACATGACTGAAGTGACTTAGCATAGCATAGCATAGAGAACTCTTCAAGAAAATTAGAGATAATAAGGGAATATATCATGCAAAGATGGGCTCGATAAAGGACAGAAATGGTATGGACCTAACAGAAGCAGAAGATATTAAGAAGAGGTGGCAAGAATACACAGAAGAGCTGTACAAAAAGGATCTTCATGACCCCGATGATCACGATAGTGTGATCCTCACCTAGAGCTAGACATCCTGGAATGTGAAGTCAAGTGGGCCTTAGAAAGCATCACTATGAACAAAGCTAGTGGAGGTTATGGCATTCCAGTGGAGCTATTTCAAATCCTGAAAGATGATGCTATGAAAGTGCTACACTCAATATGCCAGCAAATTTGGAAAACTCAGCAGTGGCCACAGGACTGGAAAAAGTCAGTTTTCATTCCAGTGCCAAAGAAAGGCAATGCCAAAGAATGCTCAAACTACCACACAATCGCATTCATCAATGGCAACCCACTCCAGTACTCTTGCCTGGAAAATCCCATGGACAGAGGAGGCTGGTAGGCTGCAGTCCATGGGGTCGCTAAGAGTCAGACACAACTGAACGATTTCACTTTCACTTTTCACTGTCATGCATTGGAGAAGGAAATGGCAACCCACTCCAGTGTTCTTGCCTGGAGAGTCCCAGGGACGAGGGAGCCTGGTGGGCTGCCGTCTCTGGGGTCGCACAGAGTCGGACACGACTGATTCGACTAGCAGCAGCAGCACATACTAGTAAAGTAACGCTCAATATTCTCCAAGCCAAGCTTCAGCAATACGTGAACCGTGAAATTCCAGATGTTCAAGCTGGTTTTAGAAAAGGGAGAGGAACTTGAGATCAAATTGCCAACATCTGCTGGATCATGGAAAAAACAAGAGAGTTCCAGAAAAACATCTATTTCTGCTTTATTGACTATGCCAAAGCCTTTGACTGTGTGGATCACAATAAACTGTGGAAAATTCTGAAAGAGATGGGAATACCAGACCACCTGACCTGCCTCTTGAGAAACCTGTATGCCGGTCAGGAAGCAACAGTTAGAACTGGACATGGAACAACAGACTGGTTCCAAACAGGAAAAGGAGTACGTCAAGGCTGTATATTGTCACCCTGCTTATTTAGCTTATATGCAGAGTACATCATGAGAAACGCTGGGCTGGAAGAAGCACAAGCTGGAATCAAGATTGCCGGGAGAAGTATCAATAATCTCAGATATGCAGATGACACCACCCTTATGGCAGAAAGTGAAGAGGAACTAATAAGCCTCTTGATGAAAGTGAAAGAGGAGAGTGAAAAAGTTGACTTAAAGCTGAACATTCAGAAAACTAAGATCATGGCATCTGGTCCCATCACTTCATGGGAAATAGATGGGGAAAAAGTGAAAACAGTGTCAGACTTTATTTTGGGGGGCTCCAAAATCACTGCAGATGGTGATTGCAGCCATGAAATTAAAAGACGCTTACTTCTTGGAAGGAATTTTATGACCAGCCTAGATAGCATATTAAAAAGCAGAAACATTACTTTGTCAACAAAGGTCCATCTAGTCAAGGTTATGGTTTTTCCAGTGGTCATGTATGGATGTGAGAGTTGGATGGTGAAGAAAGCTGAGCACCGAAGAATTGATGGTTTTGAACTGTGGTGTTGGAGAAGACTCTTGAGAGTCCCTTGGATTGCAAGGAGATCCTACCAATCCATCCTAAAGTAGATTAGTCCTGGATGTTCATTGTAAGGACTGATGCTGAAGCTGAAACTCCAATACTTTGGCCACCTCATGCGAAGAGTTGACTCATTGGAAAAGACTCTGATGCTGGGAGGGATTGGGTCCAGGAAGAGAAGGGGACAACAGAGGATGAGATGGCTGGATGGCATCACCAACTCGATGGACGTGGGTTTGGGTGGACTCCTGGAGTTGGTGATGGACAGGGAGGCCTGGTGTGCTGCAATTCATGGGGTTGCAAAGAGTCGGACACAACTGAGCGACTGAACTGAACTGAACTGAATTCTCTATGTAAGGAGAATACACTTGATCTTGATTCTAGATACTTCTTGTGTCCCAGAAGGTGACTTCTTAATAAGGATTGCATAATTTAGCATATTATGTGGCCCTATAATTGAATAATTTGCCCAATCATAGTAATGTGAGTACAGAATTTTTCTGTAACTTTAAATATCTTTATCAAAAGTAATATGTGTAATTCTTTACAATAAGCAAAATAATGTAGAATTTACACTAAAAAGCAAGTCTTTGCCCCATCTCACTTATTTCCACCATCTTGCCCTAAAAGCAACCAGTTTTAATTATGTTTTATTTTAGATATTTTAGTCACTAGTTTTATGTTTCTAAATAATGTGCCTATTACCTTTTACTTATCAGCTTTAGAAGCGAACTGTTGACTTTCTGCAAAGACAATCAAGAATTTATCTTTATCTTACTTATCCTCCAAACCCCTGCTTACCTCCCCTCTCAGTATCATAAGTCATTACTTAAAACCCTCTATTTCTTACCTTGTTTCTTTAAAGACTTTTGTTTCTTGTTCCATCATGGTACACAGGATCATTTGACTCCTCATTATATATGATGAGGATATAAATATCCCTAAATTTTTCTTCACATTTCTTCCAATATTCTAATCCTCAAGTTACATCACCTCTATTTGTCATTATTCACTTGGAGGAGTTTTTCAAATTTCCTGAATACAAATCCTTTATTGATATAAAGTATTTTCCAGGGTACCTCATTTCTCTTGTAAAGGTGTTTTTGATAAGATTTTAATTTTAATAAAATCCATTTTTTCTCTCTCTATATATATTTTATATATATAGTTGAAGTATATATATGAAGTACAGTTGACTTACAATGTTTCAGGTGCACAGCAAGGTGATTCAGTTATACAAATACACATATTATTTTTGAAATTATTTTCCATCATAGGTTATTACAAGATATTGACTATAGTTGCCTAAGCTTTACAGTAAGTCTTTGTTGCTTGTTGCATATGTATTTTTTAATTAGAAATCTAGCCTTCTATTCATATTAAGTCAAATAAGTGGAATCAAGATGTCATAATTTTTTTAATTAGGCAAGAATTTATAAGTTTTCTAAAATATATATATTATACATACTTATACATATGTATAGAAAATTTTTTCTACTACACTTGATGAAGGCTTGAGAAAGAACATAAAAAAAAAAAGAGATGCAGAAATTGGAGAATGTAAACTAAAAGAAATGGGAGTACTGAATATGAAATAGAAAAAGTGAAACTAACTAGATAAAAGTAAAAGGTCATCATATAGTCCAGTTGTTTTTAAACATGGCTGCTGATTAGAAACATATCTGGAGCTCTGGAGAAAAAAGCAATACCTGAACATTTGTATTTTCAAAAAATTTCAAGATAATTCTGACATGCATCTGGATTTTAAAAAGTGATTACAGGTTTTTCTATTTAGATCCCACTTTTGGTGATACACAATTATATTATTTTTCTGTTGACCAAGCATGATACAATGGTATTAAATGACTAATAATTACATAATCACAAGAGTAAAAGATGTTTATTAATTTTCACAATCAATAGCCAGACAAAAAAGATAATTACAATTGTAAGCCATAATGGAAACATGATTAACTTAACAATGTAAAATAATTACATACAATTTGAGGGGGTCAAGCAGAGTGATGTGGTAAGTGGTGCGTATATGCATGTTTTCAGTCATATGCTGCATATGCTCAGCCAGTCTGTGTCTTTTGGTTGGTGCATTAAACCATTTATATTGGAGGTAATTATCAATACATATGATCCTATTAACATTTTTTAAAATTTGTTTTCGTTTTACTTTGTGTAGATTTTTTCCTTCTCTTGTGTTTCTGGCCTAGAGAAGTTCCTTTAGCATTTGTGATAAAGCTGGTTTGGTGGTGCTGAATTCTCTTAACTTTTGCTTGTCTGGAAAGCTTTTGATTTCTCCATCAAATCTGAAGGACAGTCTTGCTGGGTAGAGCATTCCTGGTTGTTGGTTCTTCCCTTTCATCACTTTAAATATATCATGCCATTCCATTCTGGCTTGTAGAGCTCCTGTTGAGAAATCAGCTGATGGCCTGATGGGAGTTCCCTTTTATGTTATTCATTGTTTTTCCCTTGTTGCTTTTAATATTTTATCTCTGTCTTTAATTTTTGTTAGTTTGATTATTATGTGTCCTGGTGTGTTCCTCCTTGGGTTTTTCCTTTTTGGGACTCTGTGTGCTTCCGGGACTTGGTTGACTATTTCCTTTGCTATGTTTGGGAAGTTTTTAGCTATTACCTCTTCAAATATTTTCTCAGCTCCTTTCTCTCTCTCTTCTTCTCCTAGGACCACTGTAATGCAAATGTTGTTGCATTTAATGTTGTCCAGGGAGTCTCTTAGGCTGTCTTCATTTCTTTTTATTCTTTTTTCTATGTTCTGTTCTGTGGCAGTGATTTCCACCATTCTGTCCTCCAGGTCATTTATCCATCCTTCTTCTGTCTGTTAGTCTTGATATTGATTCCTTCTAGTGTGTTATTCATCTCTGTTTATTTGTTCTTTATTTCTTCTAGGTCTTTGGTCAACATTTCTTGCAGCTTCTCAATTTTTGCCTCCATTCTTTTCCTGAGGTCCTGGATCATCTTCACTATCATTATTCAGAATTCTTTTTCTGGAAGGTTGCATATCTCCACTTCATTTAGTTGTTTCTCTGGGAGTTTATCTTGTCCGTGTGTCTGGGACATAACTTTCTGTTTTTTCATTGTGATTAACTTTCCTTAATATGGTTTTTGTTTTAGCTGCTGTGAGACTGTGCTTATTCTGTCTGAGCCCTGATGGGTGAAGCTGAGGCTTGTGTCAGCTTCTTGATGGGAGGGATTGGTGTTCAGAAAAATAGTCTGCTCTGGTTGGCAGGGCCTTGCTCAGTAAAGCTTTAACCCAATTATCTGCTGATGGGTGGGGTTGCACTCCCTTCCTGATAGTTGTTTGAACTGAGGCAAACCAGCCCTAGGGTCTGTAAGCTCTATGGTAAGGCTAATGGTGAACTCCAAGAGGGTTTACACCACGGGAGACCTTCCAATGCCCCCATCCCTGTGGGGAGCCCCTACCAACCCATGCCTCCACAGGAGGCCCTTCAACACAAGCAAATAGTTTGGTTCAGTCTCCTGTGGGGTCACTGCTCCTCTCCTCTAGGTCTTGGTGTGCACAAAATTTTGTTTGTGCCCTCCAGGATTGTAGTCTCTGTTTCCCCCAGTCTTCTGGAAGACCTATAATCAAATGCCACTAGCTCTCAAAGCCAGATTCCCTGGGGATTCCCCAGTCCCCTTTGTCAGATTCTCCAGGCTGGGAAGCCTGACGTGGGGTTCAGAACCTTCACAATAGTGCAAGAACTTCTTTAGTATTATTGTTCTCCTGTTTGTGGGTCACCCACCTGGCAGGTATGGTATTTGATTTTATAGTGATTGCACCCCTCCTATTGTCTCTCTGTGACTTTTTTGTCTTTGGGTGTGGGGTTTTTTTTTTTTTTTTTGGTGTGTTCCATCATCCTTCTGTCAATGGTTGTTCAACAGCTTTGGTTTTCTCACTGAAGAAGATAAGCACACATCCTTCTTCTTTGCCATCTTAAATCAGAAGCCAAAATCCAGTTTATCACTTGTTATTTATGATTAGTGCTGTGTGTCCATTTAAAAAATGTTTATATAGAAAGTTCAGTTCAGTTCAGTCCTCAGTTGTGTCCGACTCTTTGTGACCCCGTCAACCGCAGCATGCCAGGCCTCCCTGTCCATCACCAACTCCCAGAGTCCACCCAAACCCATGTCCATTGAGTCGGTGATGCCATCCAACCATCTCATCCTCTGTCGTCCCCTTCTCCTCCTGCCCTCAATCTTTCCTAGCATCAGGGTCTTTTCAAATGAGTCAGCTCTTCGCATCAGGTGGCCAAAGTATTGGAGTTTCAACATCAGTCCTTCCAATGAACACCCAGGACTGCTCTCCTTTAGGATAAACTGGTTGGATCTCCTTGCATTTTAATACCTTTTTTCTTTTCTATTAACTTTTTGGTTAGTTTGATTGATTAAAAATGATCATAAATTATTTCCTATTCTTTCTATTTAGAGGTAAGTGACATTCTTTATTCTTCTTCAATTTAGGCTATTTTAGGCTTTACCACTAAAACAAATGAAATAGAATGTGACATTCTGGGGCCTTTGAGTCTAGGTAACAAGCAGCATTACAGTAAAAAAAAAAAAAAAGAAAGAAAGAAAAAAAAAAGGAAATTCTCCAGTGGTCCTGTGGTTGACTCCTAGTTTCCACTGCAGGGGGCCCAGATTTGTTCCTTGCCCAGGGAACTAAGGTCTTGCAAGCTACATGAGGCAGTCAAAAAAGAAGAAGAAGAAGATGAAGCATTGTGGTTTCCATGTCTGTGTCATAGAATGCTCATTCTGATTGAAACTGCTCATGACAGTTTCAGGATACCACAGTCCTGAAACTGCCATGCCAGACTAGCCTAATGGAAAGGCTACCTATAGAGAATAGTGATGGGCCATCCGAGATTTATCACCTATTTCTTTCCACTTACGAGATACATAAATGAAAAAGCCATTTTCAATATTCCATCCCCAGCAGATGTAACATAAAAAGAACCAAGAAACATGACTGATAGCTAGAATTGAGGCCTCTGACATAAGACCCAACTTGAGTCATATCAGCCAATCCCAGCTTTGCAATCCATCTCAAATGAAGTCTCAATCATTCTGGAAGTGAGAACCAGACATCCTTCCTATGTTGCTGCTGCTGCTGCTGCTAAGTCGCTTCAGTCATGTCCGACTCTGTGCGACCCCATAGACGGAAGCCCACCAGGTTCCCCCGTCCCTGGGATTCTCCAGGCAAGAACACTGGAGTGGGTTGCCATTTCCTTCTCCAATGTATGAAAGTGAAAAGTGAAAGTGAAGTCGCTCAGTCGTGTCTGACTCTTCACGACCCCATGGACTGCAGCCCACCAGGCTCCTCCGTCCATGGGATTTTCCAGGCAAGAGTACTGGAGTGGGGTGCCATTGTTTTCTCCGTCCTTACTATGGCCTACCACAATTTGCCACCCTTAATTTTGAGCATAATAAAATGGTGGTTCTTCAACATCAGAAAGTTTGGGGGTAGTTTGCTATGTAGCAATAGATTATCATGAAAGTTACATATTATTTTAATGGGGTGACTTAGAGTTTACAATATGTATCCTTGACTAATTTCTACCTACATTAAATTAGTAATTTTACCCTTTCCAGAACAGGCAAGAATATTAAAACAGGTTAGCTCCCTTTATCATCTTCCCCTTTTGTGCTTTTTGTTGTCAAATATTTTTCACTTACGTTTTTGTTTTAAATATAAGAAGACATTATTTTTATTGCTTTAAACAATTAGTATTCACTTTTTATTGTAAATATACATAACATAAAATTTACCATAACCATTTTTAGGTGTACAATTTAGTGACATGAATTACATTTACAATGTTACGTAGCCGTTACCACTATTTGTTTCTAGAACTTTTACATCACCTCTAACAGAACCTCCTGTAGCTACTGAACAATAACTCTCCATCCTCCCTGCCCACTAGGCCATGGTAACCTCTATTTTACTTTCTGTATCTATGAATTTGTCTATTCTAGGTAATTTCTATATTTGTCCTTTTGTCTCTGGCTATTTCATTTAGTATAATGTTTTCAAGTTTCCATCTGCATATCTGAGGTTATTGATATTTCTCCTGGCAGTCTTGATTCCAGCTTGAGGTTTATCCAGCCCGGCATTTCGTATGATGCAGAGTACATCAAAGAGTTTTATCTTTTAATGATTTTTATTCTTCTTCCTGCTGAGTCATACTCTGCCCAAGATATCTTTAATATAAACACTAGGTAAAAGATTAAGCACTTATATTTATTTCCTACTGCTGCTAAAACAATTGCCAAAATCTCAGTAGCTTTAAACAACAAAAATTTAAAGATATTAGCAATACTGTGTTCTTTCTGTAGACTCTAGGGAAGAATTTGTTTTCTTTCCCTTTCCAGGCTTTAGAGACTGCCCACATTCCTTGACTCATGGCCTCCTTCCATCTTCAAAGTCAACAAGAACTTACTAAATATGTCTCACATTACATCACTTTAATGCTTACTCTGCTGTTCCCTTTTTCATTTATACAGCCACTTTTTCCACTTAAGCCCCCCTCTACTTTTTTGGTGTGATGATTCACTGACATGAGGAACTCAAAATGACCAGGTGACAGTATCAGTTTCCATTTTAACAGAACTTTTTGTTGTGTGCTTTGGTGGAAGCATTCCTCTGTGGTGGGTGTGTGTACTCAGTTGCTCAGTCATGTCCGACTCTGCAACCCCATGGACTGTAGCCTGCCAGGCTCTGCTGTCCAGGGAAAGACATACTTTTCAGGAAAGAATACTAGAGCAGGTTGCCATTTCCTCCTTTAGGGGATCTTCCCAACTCAGGGATTGAACTCACATCTCTTGTGCCTCCTGAATTGTCGGGCAGTTTCTTTACCACCATGCCACCTGGGAAGCCTCCTGTGGGTGCAAAGACCTCTATATCCACAGAAAACAAAGGCACAAGGATAAGAAGTAAAATCTTCACTAGTGGATTATTAGAGACAGTATTGAAAGGGAGCTACTTTCATTTACACCCTTTAAATTTCAAACTCATAAACTCTGGTTGGCTATTAATTCAGAACATATTCTATAACATGAAGGACATCACTGGAGTCTGAAAAGTGTTGTCACTGAAACTATAACTGCAACTGAGTATCCAAAATGCCAGACCAACATTCTATCAGGCTAGGTGTTTTAGAGTAATGGGGAACAAGGTCAATCAGACAGTTCAGTCACTCAGTCATGTCTGACTCTTTGCAATGCCATGGGTTACCTGTCCATCACCAACTCCTGGAATTTGCTCAAACTCATGTCCATCCAGTTGGTGATGCCATCCAACCATCTCATCATCTGTCATCCCCTTCTCCTCCTGCCTTCAATCTTTCCCAGCATCAGAGTCTTTTCCAATGAGTCAGTCTTCACATCAGGTGGTCAAAGCATTGAAGCTTCAGCTTCAGCATCAGTCCTTCCAATGAATATTTAGGACTGAGTTCCTTTAGGATTGACTGGTTTGATCTCCTTTCAGTCCAAGGAACTCTCAGGAGTCTTCTCCAACACCACTGTTCAAAAGCATCAATTCGTCAGCACTCAGCCTTCTTCACAGTCCAACTCTCACATCCATATAAGACTACTGTAAAAAACATAGCTGTGACCAGATGGACCTTTGTTGGCAAAGTAATGTCTCTGCTTTTTAATATGCTGTCTAGGTTGGTCATAGCTTTTCTTCCAAGAAGCAAGCATCTTTTAATTTCATGGCTGCAGTCACCATCTGCAGTGATTTTGGAGCCCCCCAAATAAAATCTGTCACTGTTGTTTCCCCATCTATTTCCCATGAAGTGATGGGACCAGATGCCATGATGTTAGTTTTTTGAATGTTGAGTTTAGAGCTAACTTTTTTACTCTCCACTTTCACTTTCATCACGAGGCTCTTTGTTTTTTCTTTGCTTTTTGCCATAAGGGTGGTGTCATCTGCATATCTGAGGTTATTGATACTTCTCCCAGCAATCTTGATTCCAGCTTCTTCTTTATCCAGCCCAGCATTTCACATGATTTTACTCTGCATATAAGTTAAATAAGTAGGGTGAGTAGCCTTGACATACTCATTTCACAATTTGGAACAAGTCCGTTGTTCCATGCCCAGTTCTAACTGTTGTTTCTTGACCTGCATACAGATTTTTCAGGAGGCAGGTAAGGTGGTCTGGTATTCCTATCTCTTGAAGAATTTTCCACAGTTTGTTGTGATCCACACAGTCAAAGTCTTTGGTGTAGTCAATAAAGCAGAAATAGATGTTTTTCTGGAACTCTCTTGCTTTTTCTATGATCCAGTGGATGTTGACAGTTTGATTGCTGGGTCCTCTGCCTTTTCTAAATCCAGCTTGAACATCTGGAAGTTCTCAATTCACGTACTGTTGAATCCTAGCTTGGAGAATTTTGAGCATTATTTTGTTAGTGTGAGAGATGAGTACAATTGTGCAGTAGTTTGAACAGTCTTTGACATTGCCTTTCTTTGGGATTGGAATGAAAACTGACTTTTCCAGTCCTGTGACCACGGATGAGTTTTCCAAATTTGCTGATGTATTGAGTGCAGCACTTTCACAGCGTCATCTTTTAGGATTTGAAATAGCTCAACTGGAATTCCATCACCTCCACTAGCTTTGTTTGTAGTGATGCTTTCTAAGGCCAACTTGACTTCACATTCCAGGATATCTTGCTCTAGGTGAGTGATCACACCATCATGGTTATCTGGGTCATTAAGATCTTTTTTGTATAGTTCTTCTGTATATTCTTGCTACCTGTTCTTAATATCTTCTGCTTCTGTTAGGTCCATACCATTTCTGTCCTTATTGTGCCCATCTTTGTATGAAATGTTCCCTTGGTATCTCTAGTTTTCATGAGAAGATCTCTAACCTTTCCCATCCTATTGTTTTCCTCTATTTCTTTGCACTGATTATTTAGGAAGGCTTTCTTATCTCTCCTTGCTGTTCTTTGAAACTCTGCATTCAGATGGGTATATCTTCCTTTTCTCCTTTGCCTTTTGCTTCTCTTCTTTTCTTAGCAATGTGTAAGGCCTCCTCAGACAACCATTTTGCCTTTTTGCCTTTCTTTTTCTTGGCGATGGTTTAGAATACTGCCTCCTGTACAGTGTCACCAACCTCTGCCCATAGTTCCTCAGGCATTTAGTCTGTCAGATCTAATCCCTTGAAAATGTTTGTCACTTCTACTGCATAATCATAAAGGATTTGATTTAGGTCATACCTAAATAGTTTAGTGGATTTCCTTGCTTTCTTCAATTTTAATCTGAATTTTGCAATCAGAAGTTCATGATCTGAGCCCCAGTCAGCTCCTAGTCTTGTTTTTGCTGACTATGTAGAGCTATCCAGGAGTATAAAGTATCAATTCCAGTGAGAATCAAGTGTTAGCCTTTCTGTAATGCAAGTGTTCCAACTAACTGATATCCCACATGAAACCTGGTTAATTTCCTCAAGGAATGAGACTGTATCAGGGGATCAGTGTTGCTCTCTACTTTGACAAAGTGGACACTCAGCAGTCGTAGTAGCCAGATACAGTGAGTAAAAATTCATGTTGTTTATCCCACGAATAACCTCCATTCCTGTTGGCATGGCCATTTTGTTCACGAGCCCATTGGACAAGAACAGCGGCTAGGGCAAAAAGGCTGACTGAATGGGTCAACTTGCACACTTGATTATTAATATTCTTCTCTGCTGAGATTGCTTTTTGTTGAGAATTGATATGGGATACGAATATCTTCACAGTTGATGCTCAAGTGTGAGGGGTCTTCCCTCTTCCCCAACAATTTTTCTAACCAAAAAACAATTTTCTTTCCAAATCCCTGACCATCCAGCCAAACCATCAGTTATTCTCCATCTATAGATCTGTATCACTGGCCATCTTTCCTTCCAGGCATAGTATACAGTGGGCATGATGCTTGAAGTTCTGTCCCCTATAAGTATTTCTCTTCTGAGCCACTCTTTGATGAGGTTCCATACATATATGGAACTTCCTATGGGTCACACTTTGCACTAGACCTCCTGAGACCTGCTAGGTCCTGAATTTACCAATAGAATTCTAAGTGATGCTGTGTGACTTCCACGACAAGGCCTTGCAATTTCTCTCTCTCTGTCTATATCTCTCATACTTTGAAACCCACACACTGCAGAGAAACTCTAACTGAAAGTGTATGTGGAGAGAGAAGCCAGGCCACCACAGATGTTCCAACAATCCAAGCTGAAGACCCAGATAGTGTGTGAGACCATATTAAACCACCTAACTGCAATCTGATCTAGCAAATGACTAGGCCCAAATACATGACTCCACACAAAAATAGAAGTTCTCTTTCAACCCACAGAAAAATGGTTTTTGCTTTAAGTCATTAAATTTGAGAGTGGTTTGATACAGTAATATACAAATTTAGAAAATACTGTTCAGATTTCAAACCATCATAAATTTTTCTTGATACTCAATTTGGGGTTTTACTTAAGAATATTACATCTTCCTTTCAGAAAGAATAGTATTTGTGTTGATATGGGCTGCACCATCTCCCACAAGCAATTGTGGTGGGACTTCATATTGTGATACTGGTTTTAAGGATTACTTCAACTTGGCTTTATTTGATTTGATTTAATATAAGCAAAGGAGCGGATGGGGAACATTTTAAGAGTTATTAAGGGTTTGGGGAGGAATAAGGTATGAGAGGAAAGTTACCAAAGATAGCTTTCCAGGATACAAGAATTGCTTGGAGTAGTTTGACTAAATTTGCACTAACATGAGAAGAAGATAAGGTTGGTAAATCAGTGGAATTACTACAGGAATAAGGAGGCTTTTGTAATGATAATAATAG
The DNA here is from genome assembly GCF_032452875.1 of Bos javanicus. NCBI lineage: Eukaryota > Metazoa > Chordata > Mammalia > Artiodactyla > Bovidae > Bos > Bos javanicus. The sequence continues at coordinate 18,090,049 of NC_083882.1, read as the reverse complement.
ATAATATTTGTTGAATGCTCTTCTGTGCCAGAAGCTATTCTAAATGCTTTACAAATGTTAACTCATTTATTCCTAAATGTAGCTGTATGAAACAGTACTGTCATTCCCATATTTTAGATGAGAAACTGAGCATGGAGGTTAAGCAGCTTGTTCAGGATCAAGTACTTACACAGCTAGTAAGTACTAACACTTGAGCCCAGACAATATCATGCCATACTTAGTGTGCTTAACCTCTAGGCTGTGTTTTGTCTTTCTCCTACATTACTCTGGACTATACAAAAGTGATACAACTAAAGTTTTGGACATTTTATTTACACTTCCTTGCAATAGAATTACCAATTTAAGGGTAAACCCCTATGAGAATAATACCAATATTACCTGGCTTGTGAAAGCAAACCGTGATTGGATAATATTTCTAAAATCTATTTCACAACAGTAAAATCTATCTCATGATTTTCACTCATTTTTCCCTAATTAGGCAAAAAGCTAATTAGAGGTAGGAAACCCAGTTTTAACAGTAAAATCCTATTGTTTGAACCTTTAGAATGTCGCTGTATTCCAACACTTTAAACGTCTGATTAACATAAGAAGACAAGGGGAGCCACGTCAGATAGTGAAATATATTAATCCTAAAGAGGTAAGGACATTATATTTTTTTCATGATGTATAAATACCTTTATTTTTTATTCTTTTCAAGTGAAGTATAATTGCTTTACAATGTTGTATTAGTTTCTGTTGTACAACGAAGTGAATAAGCTTTGCTGCTGCTGCTGCTGCTGTGTCGCTTCAGTCGTGTCCACTGATTTACCATCCCATAGACGGCAGCCCACCAGGCCTCCCATCCCTGGGATTCTCCAGGCAAGAACACTGGAGTGGGTTGCCATTTCCTTCTCCAGTGCATGAAAGTGAAAAGTGACAGTGAAGTCGCTCAGTCATGTCCGACTCTAGGGACCCCATGGACTGCAGCCTACCAGGCTCCTCCGTCCATGGGATTTTCTAGGCAAGAGTACTGGAGTGGGGTGCCATTGCCTATATATATATCCCGGAGAAGGCGATGGCACCCCACTCCAGTATTCTTGCCTGGAGAATCCCATGGACGGAGGAGCCTCGTAGGCTGCAGTCCATGGGGTCCCTAGAGTCGGACATGACTGAGCGACTTCACTGTCACTTTTCACTTTCATCCATTGGAGAAGGAAATGGCAACCCACTCCAGTGTTCTTGCCTGGAGAATCCCAGGGACGGGGTAGCCTGGTGGGCTTCCGTCTATGGGGTCGCACAGAGTCGGACACGACTGAAGCGACTTGGCAACAGCAGCAGCAGTATACATATATCCACTCCATCTTAGACCTTCCTCCCGCCCCATCCCCCAACCCCATCTATCTAGGTCATCACAGAGCACTGAGCTGAGCTCCTTGTGGAGTACAGCAGGTTCCCACTATCAATTTTACACAAGATAGTGTATATACATCAATCCTAATCTCTTAATTCATCCCACCCTCACATTCCCCCTGTGTCCACATATCTGTTCTCTACATTTGCATCTCTACCTTTGCCCTGGAACTGGGTTAATCTGTACATTTCTAGATTTCACGTATATGCGTTAATATATTTGTTTTACTCTTTCTGTCTTACTTCACTCTGTACAACAGACTCTAGTTCGTTCACATCTCTACAAATGACTCAGTTCTGTTTCTTTTTATGGCCGAGTAATATTCCACTGTTTATATGTAGCATATCTTCTTTATCTATTCATCTGTCATTGGACATTTAGGTTTCCATATCCTGGCTATTGTAAATAGTGCTGCAGTGAACATTGGAGCACATGTGTCATTTTGAATTATAGTTTTCTCTGGGTATATGCCCTGTAGTGGGATTGTTGGGTCATATGATTCTTCTTTTTTAGCTCTTTAAAGTGGAGCTTTTTAAGTTTCCACACTGTTCTCCACAGTGGCTATATCAATTTACATTCCCATCAACAGCTCCCTTTTCTCCACATCCTCTTCGGCATTTAGTGTTTGTAGATTTTTTTGATGATGGCCATTCTGACCAGTATAAAATGATAGTTCATTTTACTTTTGATTTGCATTTCTCTAATAATTATCAGTGTTGAGCATCTTTTTATGTGCCTTTTGTCATCAGTTTCTCATCTTTGGAGACATGTCTGTTTAAGTTTTCCACCCATTTTTTTGATTGGGTCTTTTTTTTTTTTTTTATTGGGTTCCATCAGCTGTTTGTATATTTTGAAGATTTATCCTTCATTCATTGCTTTGTTTGCAAATATTTTCTCACATTCTGAGGATTGTCTTTTCATCTCATTTATGGTTTTCTTTGTGTTAAAAAGCTTTTAAGTCCCATTAAAAAAATTTTTTTTTCCTAACTCAAGGAGGTGGGTCAAAAAAATCCTGCCTTTGCACTGTTGGGGGGAATGTAATACTTTGGCCTCCTGATGTGAAGAACTGACTCATTGGAAAAGACCTTGTTGCTGGGAAGGATTAAAGGCAGGAGGAGAATGGGACAACAAAGCGTGAGATGGTTGGATGGCATCACCGACTCAAAGGACATGAGTTTGAGCATGCTCTGGGAGTTGGTGATAGACAGGAAAGTTGGTGTGCTGCAGTCCATGGGGTTGCAAAGAGTTGGACACGACTGAGCGACTGAACTGAACTGAAATTGATACAGCCACTATGGAGAACAGTATCAGTTCAGTCGAGCAGTCATGTCTGACTTTGCATCCCCATGAACCTCAGCATGCCAGGCCTCCCTGTCCATCACCAACTCCCAGAGTTTACCCAAACTCATGTCCATTGAGTTGGTGAGTCCATCCAACCATCTCATCCTCTGTTGTCCCCTTCTCCTCCTGCGTTCAATCTTTCTGGCATCAGGGTATTTTCAAATGAGTCAGCTCTTCGCATCAGGTGACCAAAATATTGGAGTTTCAGGAGAATAGTATGGAGATGCCTTAAAAAACTAAGAATAAAACTACCATGGGTGTTTGAGTGCTCAGTCCTTCAGTCTTGTCCAACTCTTTGTGACCCTGTGGACTGTAGCCCTCTGGCCTCCTCTGTTCATGGGGATTCTCCAGGCAAGAATACTGGAGTGGTTTGTCATTTCCCCTTCCAGGGGATCTTTCTGACCCAGGAATCAAACCCACATCTCTTATGTCTCCTGCATTGGCAGGCAGTTTGTTTACCACTTGTGCCACCTGGGAAGCCCTTAATAGTATCATATGACCCAACAATCCCACTACTGGGCGTATACCCTGAGAAAAGCATAATTGAAAATGATGCATGTACCCCAATGTTAATTGCAGCATTATTACAATAGCTAGAACAGGGAAGCAGCCTGGATGTCCATGGACAGATAAATAGATAAAGAAGCTGTGGTATATACATACAATGGAATATTACTCAGCCATAAAAAGGAATGCATTTGAGTCAGTTCTAATGAGGTGGATGAACCTAGAGCCTATTATACAGAGTGAAGTAAGTCAGAAAGAGAAAAACAAATATAGTATATGGACACATATATATGGAATTTAGAAAGATGGTACTGATGAACCTATTTGTAGGGCAGCAATGGCCGGGAGAAATATCAGTAACCTCAGATATGCAGATGACACCACCCTTATGGCAGAAAGTGAAGAGGAACTAAAAAGCCTCTTGATGAAAGTGAAAGAGGAGAGTGAAAAAGTTGGCTTAAAGCTCAACATTCAGAAAATGAAGATCATGGCATCTGGTCCCATCACTTCATGGGAAATAGATGGGGAAACAGTGTCAGACTTTATCTTTTGGGGCTCCAAAATCACTGCAGATGGTGACGCAGCCATGAAATTAAAAGATGCTTACTCCTTGGAAGAAAAGTTATGGCCAACCTAGATAGCATATTCAAAAGCAGAGACATTACTTTGCCAACAGAAGTCAGTCTAGTCAAGGCTATGGTTTTTCCACTGGTCATGTATGGATGCGAGAGTTGGACTGTGAAGAAAGCTGAGCACTGAAGAATTGATGCTTTTGAACTGTGGTGTTGGAGAAGACTCTTGAGAGTCCCTTGGACTGCAAGGAGATCCAACCAGTCCATTCTGAAGGAGATCAGCCCTGGGTGTTCTTTGGAAGGAATGATGCTAAAGCTGAAACTCCAGTACTTTGGCCACCTCATGGGAAGATTTGACTCATTGGAAAAGACTCTGATGCTGGGAGGGATTGGGGGCAGGAGGAAAAGGGGATGACAGAGGATGAGATAGATGGCTGGATGGCATCACGGACTCAATGGACATGAGTTTGAGTGACCAGGAGATGGTGATGGACAGGGAGGCCTGGCGTGCTGTGATTCATGGGGTCACAAAGAGTCGGACACGACTGAGTGACTGAACTGAACTGAACTAATGGCAGCACAGACATTGAGAACAGACTTGTAGACACAGGAGAGGGAAAGAGAGGGTGGGACAAATGAAGAGAGTAACATGGAAACATGCACTACCATATATAAAATAGATAGCCAGTGGGAATTTGCTGTATAACAGAGGGACTCAAATCAGGCCTCTGAAAACCTAGAGGGGTGGGTCAGATGGGGTGGGAGGTGGGAGGGAAGTTCAAGAGGGAAGGAACATAGGTATACCTATGGCTGATTCATGTTGATAAATGGCAGAAATCAACAAAATATTTTAAAGTAATAATCATTATCCTTCAAATAAAAATAAATAAATTAAAAGGTTAAATATATATATATATATTTAAAAAAAAAAAAGACCTTGCTGTGGTTTATGTCACAGAGTAGTTTTCCTATTTTCCTCTTAAGAGTTTTATAGTATCTAGTCTTACATTTAGATCTTTAATCCATTTCGAGTTTATTTTTGTGTATGGTGTTAGGTAGTGTTCTACTTTCATCCTTTTAAATGTTGCTGTCCAGTTTTTCCAACACCATGTATTGAAGAGGCTGTATTTTCTTCATTGTATATCATTGCTTCCTTTGTTGTAGATTATGTGACCATATATGTGCAGGTTTATCTCTGGGCTTTCTATTTTGGGCGACTGATCTATATTTCTGTTTTTGTGCCTATACTATACAGTCTTGATTACTGTAGCTTTGTAATATAGTCTGAAGTCAGGGAGCCTGATTCCTCAAGTTCCATATTTCTTTCTCAAGATTGATTTGACTTTCAGGATCTTTTGTGTTCCCATATAAAATGTAAAAATTTTTCTTCCAACTCTGTGAAGAATGCCATTGGTAATTTGATAGGGAATGCATTGAATCTGTAGCTTGCTTTGGGTAGTATAGTCATTTTCACAATATTGATTTTACCAAACCAAGAACATAGTATGTCTCTTCATCTGTTTGTGTATCTTTGATTTCTTTCACTTGTGTTTTATAGTTTTCTGAGCACAGGCCTTTTGCCTCTTTCCGTAGGTATCAGTTCATTTCAGTTCAGTCACTCAGTCTTGTCCAACTCTTTGTGACCCCGTGGACTGCAGCATGCCCCGCTTCCCTGTCCATCATCAACTCCCAAAGCTTGCTCAAATTCATGTCTATTGAGTCAGTGATGCCATCCAACCATCTCATCCTCTGTTGTTCCCTTCTCCTCCTGCCTTTAATCTTTTCCAGCATCAGGGTCTTTTCCAGTGAGTCAGTTCTTCCCCTCAGGTGGCCAAAATATTGGAGTTTCAGCATCACTCCTTTCAATGAATATTCAGGACTGATTTCCTTTAGAATGGACTGGTTGGATCTCCTTCCAGTCCAGGGGACTCTCAAGAGTCTTCTCCAACACCACAGTTAAAAGCATCAATTCTTTGGAGCTCAGCTTTCTTTATGGTCCAACTGATATCTGTATATGACTACCAGAAAACCATAGCTTTGACTAGACCTTTGTCGGCAAACCTAGCTATTTTATGCTTTTCGTTGCAATGGTAAATGGAATTGTTTCATTAATTTCTCTTTATGATCTTTTGTTGTTAGTATATAGGAATGCAAGAGATTTCTGTGTATTAATTTTGTAGCTTGCAACTTTACTGAATTCATTGATGAGCTCTAGTAGTTTTCCTCGGGCGTGGGGTAGCTCCTCCCCACCGCCACCCCTGACCACGGTGTGGGGTAGCTCCTCTTGGGCGTTCCTGCACCGTTGCACCCTGGTACTCTGGGCCACTGCCCCTGACCTCAGACACGGGGTAGCTACTCTCGACCGCTGCCCCTGACCTCAGAAGTGGGATAGCTCCTCCTGGCCACCACCCCTGACCTCGGAAGTGGGATAGCTCCTCCCGGCCACCACCCCTGAACTCGGACGTGGGGTAGCTCCTCTCGGCCATTCCTGCACTGTCGCAGCCTGGCACTCTAGACCACTGCCCCTGACCTTGGACGTGGGGTAGCTTCTCTTGGCCATTTATGCACCGTTGCAGCCTGGACATGGAACAACATACTGGTTCCAAATAGGAAAAGGAGTACGTCAAGGCTGTATATTGTCACCCTGCTTATTTAACTTATATGCAGAGTACATCATGAGAAACGCTAGGCTGGAAGAAGCACAAGCTGGAATCAAGATTGCCGGGAGAAATATCAATAACCCCAGATATGCAGATGACACCACCCTTATGGCAAAAAGTGAAGAGGAACTAAAAAGCCTCTTGATGAAAGTGAAAGAGAAGAGTGAAAAAGTTGGCTTAAAGCTCAACATTCAGAAAACTAAGATCATGGCATCTGGTCCCACCACTTCATGGGAAATAGATGGGGAAACAGTGTCAGACTTTATCTTTTTGGGCTCCGAAATCACTGCAGATGGTGACGCAGCCATGAAATTAAAAGACGCTTACTCCTTGGAAGAAAAGTTATGACCAACCTAGATAGCATATTCAAAAACAGAGACATTACTTTGCCAACAAAGTCCGTCTAGTCAAGGCTATTGTTTTTCCAGTGGTCATGTATGGATGTGAGAGTTGGACTGTGAAGAAAGCTGAGGACCGAAGAATTAATGCCTTTGAACTGTGATGTTGGAGAAGACTCTTGAGAGTCCCTTGGACTGTAAGGAGATCCAACCAGTCCATTCTGAAGGAGATCAGCCCTGGGTGTTCTTTGGAAGGAATGATGCTAAAGCTGAAACTCCAGTACTTTGGCCACCTCATGTGAAGAGTTGACTCACTGGAAAAGACTCTGATGCTGAGAGGGATTGGGTGCGGGAGGAGAAGGGGACAACAGTGGATGAGATGGCTGTATGGCATCACCGACTTGATGGATGTGAGTTTGAGTGAACTCCGGGAGTTGGTGATGGACAGGGAGGCCTGGTGTGCTGCAATTCATAGGGTTGCAAAGAGTCGGACACGACTGAGCGACTGAACTGAACTGAACTGACGTGAACTGAGTAGTTTTACAGCAGAAAGATGACAGAATAGAAGGACATGCACTCATCTTCTCCTGCAAGAACTCCAAAATTACAACTCGCTACTGAACAACCATTGACAGAAAAATGTAGGACACCACCATAAAAGGATACTCCACGTGCAAGGGCAAAGGAGAAGCCCCAACAAGACGGTAGGAGGGGTGAAATCCCATTTAGAATCAAACCCCATACCCGCCAGAAACGCTTGGAGGGCTCAAACAAAACTTTATGTGCACCAGGACCCAGAGGTCCCACAAAGACTGAGTCAGATCTACCTTTGAGTCTTTGAGTGTCTCCTGTGGAGGAACAGGTGAGCAGTGGCCTGCCTCAGGGACAGAGTCACTGGCTGTGGAAGACCTGGGTCATGCAGTGTTACCCACCATGGAGCCTCTGAGAAGATGATCCACAATCTGCAGAACTATTATACCAAAGAAAATTTCACACTTTTAAGAAAGCTGTAGGACCCACAACAGATTTCCCAACCTGGAGATCTGGCAAAGGGACTGAGAACCCCCAGGGAATTTGACTTCAGAGGCCAGTGGGATTTGATTACAGAACTTCCACAGAACTGGGAGAACCTGCTCTTGGAGGGCACAAACAAAACCTAGTGTGCACCAGGAGAAAGGAGCAGTGTCCACACAAGAGACTGAGTCATACTTGCCTGTGAGTGTCCAGGAGTTTCCAGTGGAAGCTTGGTCAACAGTTTGGCCTCAGGCCAAACAACAGGGAGGGAAAACAGCCCCACCCATCAAGAGAAAAATCAGTAGAAAATTAGATTAAAGATTTACTGAGCATGGTCCCATCAGAACAAATCCCAGTTTTACCCACAGTCAGTCTCTTCCATCAGGAAGCTTCCATAAGCCTCTTACCATTATTCAGCAGAGGGCATACAGAAAGAAAACCACAGTCACATAAAATTAACCAAACTGATTACATGGACCACAGCCTTGTCTAACTCAATGAAATCATGAGCCATGCCATGTAGGGCCACCCAAGACGGATGGGTCATGATGGAGAATTTTGACAAAATGTGGTCCACTGGAAGGAGAATGGGAATAGCAAACCACTTCAGTATTCTTGCCTTGAGAACCCCATTAATAGTATGAAAAGGCAAAAAGATAGAACACTGAAAGATGAACTACCCAGGTTGGTAGGTGCCCAATATGCTACTGGAGAAGAGTGGAGAAATAACTCCGGAAAGAATGAAGAGACAGGACCAAAGAGAAAACCACACCCAGTTGTGGATGTGACTGGTGATGGAAGTAAAGTCCGATGCTGTAAAGAAGAATATTGCATAGGAAGCTGGAATATTAGGTCCATGAATCAAGGAAAATTGGAAGTGGTCAAATAGGAGATGGCAAGAGTAAACATTGACATTTTAGGAATTAGTGAACTAAAATGGACTGGAATGGATGAATTTAATTCAGATGACCATTACATCTACTACTGTGGTCAAGAATGCCTTAGAAGAAATGGAATAACCCTCATAGTCAACAAAAGAGTCCGAATTGCAGTACTTTGTTGCAATCTCAAAAAAGACAGAATGATCTCTGTTAATTTCCACGGCAAACCATTCAGTATCACAGTAATCCAAGTCTATGCCACTTGGATTCAGCAACCACGAATGCTGAAGAAGCTGAAGTTGAATGGTTCTATAATGACCTACAAGACCTTCTAGAACTAACACCAAAAAAAAAAAAATGTCCTTTCATCTTAGGGGACTGGAATGCAAAAGTAGGAAGTCAAGAGATACCTGGAGTAACAGACAAGTTTGGCCTTGGAGTAAAAATGAAGCAGGGCAAAGGCTAACAGAGTTTTGCTAAGAGAATGCACTGGTCATAGCAAACACCCTCTTCCAACAACACAAGAGAACACTCTACACATGGACATCACCAGATGGTCAATACTGAAGTCAGATTGATTATATTCTTTGCAGTCAGAGATGGAGAAACTCTATACAGTCAGCAAAAACAAGACCAGGAGCTTACTGTGGCTCAGATCATGAACTCCTTATTGCCAAATTCAGGCTTAAATTGCAGAAAGTAGGGAAAACCAATAGACTATTCAGGTATGACCTAAATCAAATCCCATATGATTATACAGTGGAAGTGACAAATAGATTCAAGGGATTAGATATTATAGACAGATGCCTGAAGATCTATGGGCAGAGGTTCATGACATTGTATAGGAGGCAGTGATCAAAACCATCCCCAAGAAAAAGAAATGAAAAAAGGCAAAATGGTTTTCTGAGGAGGTCTTACAAATAGCTAAAAAAGAAGAGAAGCTAAAGGTAAAGGATAAAAGGAAAGATAAATCCATTTGAATGCAGAGTTCCAAAGAACAGCAAGGAGAGATAGGAAAGCCTTCTTCAGTAATCAATAAAAAGAAATAGAGGAAAACAATAGAATGGAAAAGACTAGAGTTCTTTTCATGAAAATTAAAAATACCAAGGGAATATTTCATGCAAAGATGGACACAATAAAGGACAGAAATGGTACAGACCTAACAGAAGCAGAAGATATTAAGAAGAGGTGGCAAGAATACATAGAGGAACTATGCAAAAAAATATCTTCATGATATTTCCAGATAACCACGATGGTGTGAATACCCACCTAGAGCCAGATGTCCTGGAGTGTGAAGTCAAGTGGGCCTTAGGAAGCATCACTACAAACAAAGCTAGTGGAGGTGATGGAATTCCAGTTGGGCTATTCAAATCCTAGAAGATGATGCTGTGAAAGTGCTGCACTCAATATGCCAGCAAATTTGGAAAACTCATCCGTGGTCACAGGACTGGAAAAGTCAGTTTTCATTTCAATCCCAAAGAAAGGCAATGCCAAAGAGTATTCAAACTACTGCACAATTGCACTCATCTCACACACTAACAAAATAATGCTCAAAATTCTCCAAGCTAGGCTTCAACAGCATGTGAACTGAGAACTTCCAGATGTTCAAGCTGGATTTAGAAGAGGCAGAGGAACCCGTGATCAAATTGTCAACATCCATTGAATCATAGAAAAAGCAAGAGAGTTCCAGAAAAACATCTATTTCTGTTTTATTGACTATGCCAAAGACTGACTGTATGAATCACAACAATCTGTGGAAAATACTTCAAGAGATGGAAATACCAGACCACCTTACCTGCCTCCTGAAAAATCTGTATGCAGGTCAAGAAACAAGTTAGAACCAGGACTTGATCCAAATTGTGAAAGGAGTATGTCAAGGCTGTATATTGTCGCCCTGCTTATTTAACTTATATGCAGAGTACATCATGCAAAATGCCAGGCTGGATGAAGCACATGCTGGAATCAAGATTGCCGGGAGAAATATCAATAACTGCAGATATGCAGATGACACCACCCTTATGGCAGAAAGTGAAGAGGAACTAAAGAGCCAAGTGAAAGAGGAGAGTGAAAAAGCTGGCTCTAAACTCAATATTCAGAAAACTAAGATCATGGCATCTGGTCCCATCACTTCATGGCAAATAGATGGGGGAAACAATGGAAGCAGTGACAGACTTTATTTTTCTTGGCTCCAAAATCACTGCAGATAGTTAGTGAGACCATGAAATTAAAAGACACTTGCTCCTTGGAAGAAAAGCTATGACTAACCTAGACAGCATATTAAAAAGCAGAGACATTATTTTGCCAAGAAAGGTTCATCTAGTCAAAGCTATTGTTTCCAGTAGTCTTGTATGGATGTGAGAGTTGGACCATGAAGAAAGCTGAGCACTCAAGAATTGATGCTTTTGAGCTGCGATGTTGGAGAGAACTCTTGAGAGTTCCTTGGATTGCAAGGAGATCCAACCAGTCAATGCCAAAGGAAATCAGTCCTGAATATTCATTGGAAGGACTGATGCTGAAGCTGAAGCTACAATACTTTGGCCACCTGATGTGAAGACTGACTCATTGGAAAAGACCCTGATGCTGGGAAAGATGGAAGGCAGAAGGAGAAGGGGACGACAGAGGATGAGATGGTTGGATGGCATCACCAACTGGATGGACATGAGTCTGAGCAAACTCCGGGAGTTGGTGATGGACAGGGAAGCCTGATGTGCTGCTGTCCCTGGGGTCGTAAAGATTTGGACGTGACTGAGCAACTGAACTGAACTGAGCTGAGTAGTTTTCTGGTGGTATCTTTAGGATTTTCCAGGTGTCACATCATGTCATCTGCAACAGCGACAATTACTTCTTCTCCAATTTGGATTACTTTTATTTCTTTTCTTCTCCAATTGCCATGGTTAGGACTTCTAAAATTATTTCAAAAAAAAGTTCAAAGGTCTATATCCTTTTCTCGTTCCTGATCCTAAAGGAAATGCTTTCAGTTTTCACCAGTTAGAATGTTGTTAGTTGTGGGTTTGTTGTATATGGCCTTTATTATATTGAGGTAGTTTCCCTCTATGCCCATTTTCTGGAGAATTTTTATGATAAATAGGTGTTGAAAGTGAAAGTGAAAGTGAAGTCGCTCAGTCGTGTCCAACTCTTTGCGACCCCATGGACTGTATCCTACCAGGCTTCTCTGTCCACGGGATTTACCAGGCAATAGTACTGGAGTGGATTGCCATTTCCTTCTCCAGGGGATCTTCCCAACCCAGGGATTGAACCCGGGTCTTCCACATTGTAGACAGACACTTTACCGTCTGAGCCACCAGGGAAGTCTTAGGTGTTAAATTTTGTCAAAAGTATCATCTGCATCTCTTGAGATGATCATATTGTTTTTAATCTTTACTTTTTAATATGGTATATCACATTGATTGATTTGCATATATTGAAGAATCTTTACATCCCTTGGATAAATCCCACTTGATCTTGGTATACTATGCTTTTAATATGCTGTGGGATTCTGTTTACTAGTATTATGTTGGGGGGTTTTGCATCTATATTAGTTAGTATTATTGGCCTATAATTTTCCTTTTTTGTGATATGTTTGTCTGCTTTTGTTATGAGGGTGATAGTGATAACAGCCTTATGGAATGAGTTTGGGAGTTTTTCTCCCTCTGTAGTTTTTTGGAAGACTTTGAGAAGGATAGGTGTTAGCTTTTCTCTAAATGTTTGATAGAATTTTCCTGTGAAGCTATTTGGTCCTAGACTTTTGTTTGTTGGAAGAGTTTTACTTATAGTTTTAATTTCATTACTTGTGATTGGTCTGTTAATCTTTTCTAATTCTTCCTGGTTCAGTCTCTGAAAATTGTACCTTTCCAAGAATTTGTTCATTTCTTCCAGGCTGTCAATTTTATTGGCATATAGTTGTAGTCTCTTATGATCCTTTGTATTTCTGCAAAGGATTCACTTGTAGTTTCCCCTTTTTCATTTCTAATTTTGTTGATTTGAGCCTTGTCCCTTTTTTTTTTTTTTTGAAGAAGAAGAAGAACTACCATTCTGACAGTGTGGGATATCTCACTGTGGACTTGACTTGCATTTCTCTAATGATTAGCAATGTTGAGCACCTTTTCTTTTACATCTAAAAGAGCTAGAAAAAGGAAAAAAAACCCCAAATTAATAGAAGGAATGAAATCATGAAGATCAGAGCAGAAATTAGTGAAATAGAAACCAAAAATAAAAACAGGAAAGATTAATGAAACTAAGAGGTGGTACTTTGAAAAACACTAAACTGATGACACATTATCCAGACACATCGAGAGAAAAAGAGAGCTCTTTAAGGTCAGTGTTTTTTAACTGATCTTCTGTCTGAATGATCTGTCCATTCTTGAAAATGGAGTGTTAAAGTCCATGGCTCTCTTTATATCCATTAATGTTTGCTTTATATACTTAGGTGTTCCTGTTTTGAGTGCATTTATATTTAAAATTGTTTTATGTTCTTTTTGGATGGATCCTTTTTATCCTTATGCATTGTCCTTCTTTGTCTCTTGATGCAGTCTTTGTTTTAAGGTCTATTTAGTAAAGAGTCGGACATGACTGAGCGACTGAACTGAACTGAACTGAGTCTGATATAAGTATTCCTACCTGACTTTCTTTTGATTTCCATTGCACAGAATACCTTTTTCCATCCCCTCTCTTTCAGTCTGGATGTGTCTCTAGATCTTAAGTAGATCTATTGTAGAGTCCTGTTTTGTATCCATTTTGTATCTGCCATCCTATGTCTTTTGATTGGAGCATTTAGTCTATTTGCATTTAAAGTAATTACTCATAAGTATGTTGTTAATTGGAGAAGGCAATGGCACCCCACTCCAGTACTCTTGCCTGGAAAATCCCATGGACAGAGGAGCCTGGTAGGCTGCAGACCATGGGGTCGTGAAGAGTTGGACACGACTGAGCGACTTCACTTTCACTTTTCCCTTTCATGCATTGGAGAAGGAAATGGCAACCCACTCCAGTGTTCTTGCCTGGAGAATCCCAGGGACGGGGGAGCCTGGTGGGCTGCCATCTATGGGGTCGCACAGAGTCAGACACGACTGAAGCGACTTAGTAGCAGCAGCAGCATGTTGTTATTACCATTTGTTAATTATTTTCTGATTGTTTTTATAGTTCTTTTTTGTTCCTTTCTTCTTTTGCTCTAATCCCTTGTGATTTAATGGCTATCTTTATGTTATTTTGGGTTCCTTTCTCCTTTTTTGTTTGTGTATCTATTATAAGTTTTTGGCTTGTGATTACCATGAGATGTGCATGTGTGTCTACACACACACACACACACACACACACACACACACACACACACATAAATTTAAAGATCTCTTAAGTTTGAAAGCATTTTAACAACCCTGAATTTGTACTTGTTACTCCCTTATGTTTAATGTTTTTGATATATTTTACAGCTTTTTTTTTTTTTTACATCCCTTAACTCCTTATTGTTAATTTAGATATTTTGCCACTTTTGCCTTTTATCCTCCCTACTACCTAGTAGTAGTTGATCCTTTACTATGCATTTGTCTTTAAGAATTAGATTTTTCCTTTCATAATTTTTATATTTCTTTCATAGTTTTTATGTTTCTAGTTTTTCCTTAGAGGAGTCCTTCTAATGTTTATTGTAAAGTTGGTTTAGTGATGCCAAACCCCTTTAGCTTTTGCTTGCCTGTAAACCTCTGTATCTACTTCAAATTTGAATGATAGCATTGCCAGGTGGAGTAATCTTGGTTATAGATTTTTTTCCTTTTATCACTTTGAATATATTGTGCCACACCCTTCTGGCCTACAGAGTTTCTGCTGAATAGTCAGCTGGTAGTTTTATGGGCAATCCCTTTCATGTAACTAGTTGTTTTTCCTTTTCTGCTTTTAAGGTTCCCTTTTATCCTTAATTTTTGCTATTTTAATTAAAATGTGTCTTGTAGTGGACCTCTTAGAGTTTATCTTATTTTGGACTGTCCATGCTTCCTGAAACTTGATGTCTGTTTCTTTCCCCAGGTTAGGGAAATTTTTTACCTGTTACTTCTTTAAATAAATTCTCTGCCAATTTCTCTCCTTCATCTCCTTCTGGGATCCCTATAATGCAAATGTGAGTATGCTTCATGTTGTCCCAGAGGTCTCCTAAGCTATCCTTATTTAAATTTTTTTTCTGTTTTCTCTGTTCAGCTTGGGTGATTTCCACCACCCTGTCTTCCTTAAATGTTTGGTTGAATTCACCCATGAACTCATATAGGCATGGTGTTTTCTACTTTGAAAGGTTAATTATTGATTCAATATCTTTAATAGATATTGATCTATTCAGATTGTCTATTTCTCCTTATGTGAGTTTTGATAGGTTGTGTCTTTCAAGGAATCAATCCATTTAGTTTAGGTTATCAAATTTTGGGGCATAGAGTTGTTCATATTTGTTCATTATCCTTTTAGTGTCCATGGAATCAGTAGTAATGGCCCGTCTTTCATTTCTGATATTAGTATTTCGTATACTCTATCTCTCTCACTGTTGCTATCCAGCATCACAGTACAGAGTGAGTATCATACAGTGTATGGAAAAAGATCAAAATTCAAAATTAGTAGTATGGTTTCTACTGCATGTGTATCACTTTTACACCCATCATAAAGATGAAAAATTGTAAGTCAAACCAGTCATAAATCAGGGAACATGTGTGTGTGCATGTATTTAATTTTTTAGTTAGAAAATTATGCAAAACTAATGTTGTATTTCAGGTTGAACAATTTAAGATAACATCTGTTTTCTCATCTAACTTAATATAATCAGGAGACAGGTTGGGGACCAAGATTTTTTTTCTCTATTTTCCATTTGATGTGGGGCACTAAATTTTAGAAGACCAATTATATACAATTCTTACAAAATTTAAACATGGATTTTTGATTTAAAATCAAAAGCTAGCTAGGAAAGGTCAGCTGGTATTAAACTCAGATTCACTAGTCACATTTTTTTCTCTGAATCTACCTAGAGTGAAAGTGAAAGTCGCTCAATTGAGTCTGACTCTTTGTGACCCCGTGGCTTGTACCATCCATGGAATTCTCCAGGCCAGAATACTGGAATCTGGGGTATTCGAAGGAGAGACGGCGTAGGCGAAGATCAGGAAACAATTGCTTAATTAAACGTTAATTAAGGATATAAAGAGTGATAGAATGAGGATAGCTCAGTAGGAAAGTTCAGTGGAGAAAAGAAGCTGAGTAGCTTGGTTTACGCGGGAGACCAATAAAACTTCAAGACAAGAAGTTTGCACCACTTACGTAGGCCACAGGCGTCCTTCTGTTCTCCCAAAGGAGAGGAGACACTGAGGCCTCCCCGGTCGGATCTTAGAAGCCCAGGCATAATTAGTAAGCATGGTGGGTTCCGCGCTCCAGATGGAGACTCAGCCAGAGTGAGAGAGAGAGCGACATGGGGAGACCAGTATTTCGAGAAACTGATCCCAATTCTTTATTTTCCATGGTCTACTTTTATACACTGAGATGTTATGCAAAAGTCACGTGGGGTCAGCAGTCCTGACTTTTATCAAAGTCAGGTGCTTCATACAAATGTATACAGAGGTCTTAGGGTGTTACATCATCTTCTGGCCAGGGAGGCCTGCTGACAATTTACGACCCTCTCCTTGTGACAGCAGTCAGTCAACCAGGACACTTATTTCTCCAGGGCTGATTATTCTCAAAACAGACACCACCACACCTATAGGGTGAGGGTGTAGTGGGTTTTAGTTAAGGAAAGAATTTACTTAGCCTAAGGTCTAACGTGATTAATATCAAAGGTTAATACTTATTTCTTCTATATATTCATTAATGTGTGTAAGGGCAGGGGATGTGGAGACTTAGCAACAAACATAGGCTCAACAAATGAAAAACCCTTCACCAATACAATTTCTAATCAGCCCATTATACTTATACTAATAGTTTTCTAACTTTTCTAAGGAACCTGTTTTTAGAAGGTTTAAAGCATCTCGGGCCTCTCACGGTTGGGAGGCTGTGACCAATCACATGTGGCTGGACAAGCCTGTCAGGCAGGCTAGAGAAACTTCAGAGGAGTTTGTAGGTTAAAACACTCTTATCACGCCCAGGAATTATTATTAACTGGAGCTCTAGGTTAACTCCTTCTCCGAAAGAGGTGGTGGGGGACAGCCCCCCGTAAAGTCAGAGATGTAGGTGAGAGCACAAAGTAGTAAAGTAGGCAGGCTCTGGTAATGGGGGTAGATGCTCGAGGAGTTCCAGGGGGACTCCTGAGGCTCGATCCCGCCTTTGCGTATGTCGAGCCTCCTTCCTCATGACCTTTGTCATGGGCGGAGTACCTCACTCTGGCCCCCAACAGTAGCCTTTTCCTTCTCCAGGGGATCTTCCCAACCTAGAAGATAATATTTAATATGAAAATATATTTGAGGCGTGTGGAAAAAAACTCTTCTGTTTTATGACTATAAATCACCTGGCACTTAAACTTTTACATTACATAGAAAGGAAACATAGTTTGGTATCATTTTCCCAGTTATCATGTAAATTGTTTTACTTATTGAGTATCTATAAAAAAATAAATTCTGATACTTTCTAATTTAAAATTAACTATTTGAGGTTTATTCACTTCATCTATTTCATAAGTAATCAATATTCAGTAGCTATTTAATATAATAGAGTGAGAAATTATGAACAGGTATATATAGAATGTTGAAGACTAATTTTTTTTTACAGGCAGAACTTCTAGATGCTGCTGCTGGTATTAATGTACGATTCAGATTAGGTGGTGTAAGTATGAATACATTCTTATTTAGTAGTATTAAAGCACATTTATATGAATTACATTTAAAAGATGTAATTTTAAAAAACATAGACCATTTTCCTAATTAAATTGATATGGTTCTTTTAACTTTTCCATCTACAGGTTAAATTTCCACCTGAAATATACTATAAAATTTTCACTCACAGACATATTGAAGATCTGTGTGCTAATAGCCCTAGAGACTACACAAAACTTCCAGCAAAACATACATCTCATATTAAAAGTGATGATCTTCAGGAAGAGGATTACAGTGGCTGGTATCGTCGTATAGAGAACAATGGCTGGAGGCCTGTTTGTGAAACAGTAAGAACAGATAAATATTAATAATTTTTTATGTTATATGCTTAGAAACCTATCTGTCTTTCTGAAAGTTAATTTTCAGATTTTTTAAAAATAATAAATTCTACTAATTTAACTGATAAAATTTGCTTAACTACTCTGGGGCAACTAGTATACTTCAAGATTCAGCAATATATCTTTTTTTTTAGTATATCTTTTTTTTTAACATCTACTTCTGCTTTTAATAATCAGCTTTGAGTCTAGACCATCTTTAGATACTCTCTGGCACTCAGCAATTACCCATCTTTATAATAAAGCAAATCTGAAGATGTTACTGACTGTAATTAATCCGTGGACAAGAAGTGGGTGTTCTTGAGAGTAATATCCCATTTTTTGTACAGAGCTTGTAACAGCAAACCCTAGTGGGAAATCACTTGGGTTTTCATGGTGTTGAAAAATATAACATGTATTTATATGAACTAAACAGAATGATTTAAAATATACATGGTTTCTAATGCATATATATGATTTGAGAATTTTTCTATAGACATGTCTGTTTAATCTCCTTTTTGTGGAAATATTTTTTATCCAAGGATATTTGTTAACTTATATTTTAAAAGTTAACATTATCTGGTTGTATAGTTCTGGATGTTTGTTTATATGGCTCAAGTGTCTTCATTCAAATCCCTCAATCTCTGATATACAAATTGTAGAATGTAGTATATTGGATATACTAAGTATGAAAAATGATCAAAGTGTGAATTCATTCATTCAGTCAACAAATTTTATTGCATACCAGTCAGATATATGGCATTTTACTAGATGCTTAATAAGCAATGGTAAATAAAAATATTCCTCCACTGAAGTAGTTTGCCTTTTAATTAAGGAGAGAGTCAAGTAAACAGGATATTTCAGTACAGTGCTTTAATAGGCAAATTCAGAGTGTTGTGGGGGATAAACTGTCCTCTTTGTTATTTAATGTGTATGTGGTGAGGGAGGAGGAATGAACTGGAAATAAGAAAACAAGCAACCAGCTAGTATAAGCATCATATGGGGAAATCACGAAGTCTTAAGATACAATGGTGAGACTTCTGTATTCTTGGAGGGTGCCCATATTCCTTGAGGATTTGTTGTTACTGTTCAATTGCTAAGTTGTGTCTGACTCTTTGTGACCCCATGAACTACAGCACACTAGGCTTCCCTGTCCTTCACTGTCTCCCTGAGTTTGCTCAAACTCATGTCCATTGAGTCAGTGATGCCACCTGACCATCTCATCCTCTGTCATTCTCTTCTCCTCTAGCCCTCAATCTTTCCCAGCATCAGGGTCTTTTCTTTTCCAGTGAGTTGGCTCTTCCCATTAGGTGGCCAAAGTACTGAGGATTAGAGTCTTCAAAAGTCAGTAGCACCTACTGGTCAGCTCTGTTCTTATGAGAAACTAAAACACTCCTAGAATATGTCTATTCACTTATTCATTCAACAAATACTTATTAAATACTACCTCAGTACACTAATTCTCTTTAGTTTTTCTATGGCATGTGTCTCTTAAGGCTCAATGTGCTATTCACTTAATTAGAAACATCTTAAAAGGGTCTATCCTCTCCTCTGTTTCTACCTTGGTATATTCCAAGGTAGAATATAGTTCTTGTTTATAGTCAGATAACCTCACAATCAGTAATTTAATATTTTGTGTATTCATTTTTCATTTCTCAATAGTTTTGGAGGCCTACTGAAAATGTGATGGTGGGAAACAAAAAGGAAAGTGAATTCCATTTCTCCAAACTGAAGAGAAGGCAAGATATGGAAAAGAAAAGAAAAATTAGAAAAATACAATGGATGCAGCAAATGTAGGTTGATGAAATACTTAGAATTATTTTTTTTAAATTATTCTCTTGATTTATTTTTTTTTCCTGGAAATTTATTTTTTATTTTTTTAATTTAATTTTATTTTTAAACTTTACAATATTGTATTAGTTTTGCCAAATATCGAAATGAATCCACCACAGGTATACCTGTGTTCCCCATCCTGAACCCTCCTCCCTCCTCCCTCCCCATACCCTCCCTCGTCCCAGTGCACCAGCTCCAAGCATCCACTATCGTGCAACGAACCTGGACTGGTGACTCGTTTCATACATATTATACATGTTTCAATGCCATTCTCCCTATACTTAGAATTATTAAAGAAGTATATATTTTCAAAAATTGCTATCACTAGTAAAAATAATCACGTTATTTTAAAAATAAGATGAAAGATTACAGTTATTTTTTAAAAATACAATGAAAGCAAATATTTAATAAATGCTTGCTAGAGACTGTTAATATCTAAGATATAAGTGGAAAAAGACAAATTTTCTTTGACCTCAAGGAAACCACAATCTTTTGCCACATGAGATGAAAATCAGCATTTACTTTTATATGTGAGATTAATATGACCTATTCACCAGGCATAGGCATTCCCTGGTGGCTCAGATGGTAAAGAGTCTGCCTGCAATGAGGGAGAACCAGGTTCAGTCCCTGGGTTAGAAAGATCCCCTAGAAAAGCAAATGGCAACCCACTCCAGTATTCTTCCAGAAAATCCTTGGACGGAAGAGCCTGGCAGACTAGAGTCCTTGGGGTCATAAATAGTTGGACACGACTGAAGTGACTTTGGTACCTTCTAGACTTACTCTATACCATTCTCAACATTTTTTTGTCCCCTAAAGAAACTGACATGTAAGGATTACACTAAAAGGCATTCTGGACCTATCTAACAAATATTAAAAGCAAGTCTCAAAGGAATCAAATCATATCCAAGTTTACTTGACAGTATATAAGAACAGTGGAAAAGGGAATGGCAACCCACTCCAGTATTCTTGCCTGGGACATCCCACAGACAGAGGAGCTTGGTAGGCTACAGTCCGGGGAGATGCAGAGAGTCAAACATGACTGAGCAACTGAGCACACACCACATACATACAAGAACAAACTCCCCAGATATTTAAAGGAATAACAAAAAACTTTAGTACTCAAAATCATATAAATTAACAATGTCTACCATGTAGTAATCAATTGCCACACATTCAAAGAAGCAGGAAAATAGACCCCTGAGAAGAAAAAATAATATCAGCCAACTCAGCAAAACACCCATGGCTGATTCATGTCAAATGTAGGGCAAAAACCACTACAATATTGTAAAGTAACTAGCCTTCAAATAAAATAAATTAATTAATTTTAAAAAATAAAACAAAAAGGTAGGAAAACTTTTCAGATAGATAAAAGCTGAAGAAGAAAAGTGATTCTAAGTAAAAATCTAGATACGTACAGGAATGAAGAACACTAAAATGGTAACTGTGTTAAATAAATGTACAGAATTTTCTTCTTACTACTTAAACCTCTTTAAAAAGTAATTAACTAACTACTGAACTACACACTTGAAAATAGTCAAGATAAATAGTTAAGATGATAAATTTTATGTTGGTTGTACCACAATTTTTTAAATGATAGGTATTACATTTTTATTCAGACTAAAATTGAAGAAAGTAGGGAAAACTACTAGACCATTCAGGTATGACCTAAATCAAATCCCTTATGATTATACAGTGAAAGTGAGAAATAGATTTAAGCGACTAAATCTGATAGATAGAGTGCCTGATGAACTATGGACTGAGGTTCATGACATTGTACAGGAGACAGGGATCAAGACCATCTCCATGGAAAAGAAATGCAAAAAAGCAAAATGGCTGTCTGGGGAGGCCTTACGAATAGCTGTGAAAAGAAGAGAAGCAAAAAGCAAAGGAGAAAGGGAAAGATATAAGCATCTGAATGCAGAGTTCCAAAGAATAACAAGGAGAGATAAGAAAGCCATCCTCGGCGATCAATGCAAAGAAATAGAGGAAAACAACAGAATGGGAAAGACTAGAGATCTTTTCAAAAAAATTAGAGATACCAAGGGAACATTTCATGCAAAATGGGCTCGATAAAGGACAGAAATGGTATGGACCTAACAGAAGCAGAAGATATTAAGAAGAGATGGCAAGAATACACAGAAGAACTGTACAAAAAAAATCTTCACGACCAAGATGATCATGATGGTGTGATCACTCACCTAGAGCCAGACATCCTGGAATGTGAAGTCAAGTGGGCCTTAGAAAGCATCACTACAAACAAAGGCAGTGGAGGTGATGGAATTCCAGTTGAGCTATTTCAAATCCTGAAAGATGATGCTGTGAAAGTGCTGCACTCAATATGTCAGCAGATTTGGAAAACTCAGCAGTGGCCACAGGACTGGAAAAGGTCAGTTTTCATTCCAATCCCAAAGAAAGGCAATGCCAAAGAATGCTCAAACTACTGCACAATTGCACTCATCTCACACACTAGTAAAGTTATGCTCAAAATTCTCCAAGCCAGGCTTCAGCAATATGTGAACCGTGAACTTCCTGATGTTCAAGCTGGTTTTCGAAAAGGCAGAGGAACCAGAGATCAAACTGCCAACATCCGCTGGATCATGGAAAAGGCAAGAGAGTTCCAGAAAAACATCTATTTCTGCTTTATTGACTATGCCAAAGCCTTTGACTGTGTGGATCACAATAAACTGTGGAAAATTCTGAAAGAGATGGGAATACCAGACCACCTGACCTGCCTCTTGAGAATGCAGGTCAAGAAGGAACAGTTAGAACTGGACATGGAAAAACAGACTGGTTCCAAATAGGAACAGGAGTACGTCAAGGCTGTATATTTTCACCCTGCTTGTTTAACTTATATGCAGAGTACATCATGAGAAAGATTGGGCTGGAAGAAGCACAAGCTGGAATCAAGATTGCCAGGAGAAATATCAATAACCTCAGATATGCAGATGACACCACCCTTATGGCAGAAAGTGAAGAGGAACTAAAAAGCCTCTTGATGAAAGTGAAAGAGAAGAGTGAAAAAGTTGGCTTAAAGCTCAACATTCAGAAAATGAAGATCATGGCATCTGGTCCCATCACTTCATGGGAAATAGATGGGGAACCAGTGGAAACAGTGTCAGACTTTATCTTTTTGGGCTTCAAAATTACTGCAGATGGTGACTGCAGCCATGAAATTAAGAGATGCTTACTCCTTGGAAGGAAAGTTATGACCAACCTAGATAGCATATTCAAAAGCAGAGACATTACTTTGCCAACAAAGGTCCGTCTAGTCAAGGCTATGGTTTTTCCAGTGGTCATGTATGGATGCGAGAGTTGGACTGTGAAGAAAGCTGAGCACTGAAGAATTGATGCTTTTGAACTGTGGTGTTGGAGAAGACTCTTGAGAGTCCCTTGGACTGCAAGGAGATCCAACCAGTCCATTCTGAAGGAGATCAGCCCTGGGTGTTCTTTGGAAGGAATGATGCTAAAGCTGAAACTCCAGTACTTGACCACCTCATGCGAAGAGTTGACTTGTTGGAAAAGTCTCTGATGCTGGGAGGGATTGGGGGCAGGAGGAGAAGGGGACGACAGAGGATGAGATGGCTGGATGGCATCACTGACTTGATGGATGTGAGTTTGAGTGAACTCCGGGAGTTGGTGATGGACAGGGAGGCCTGGCGTGCTGTGGTTCATGGGGTCTCAAAGAGTCGGACACGACTGAGCGACTGAACTGAACTGAACTGAACATTTTTATACTGCAAAGTAATGAGCTAATATTGATGTTGCCAATCAAGTTATACTTAAGTATCTGATTCCACAATTATACTCCTTTTCTCTTATATTGAAAAACTTCATCAAACATTACATAATTACTGGACTTCCCTGGTGGTGTAGTGGATAAGAAATGCCTACCAATGCAAGAGACACAAGTTCAATCCCTCATCCAGAAAGATTCCACATGCCATGATGCAACTAAGCCCATGTGCCATAACTACTGAGTCTGCGTTCTAGAGCATGCAGGTCACAACTGTTGAGCCTGTGAGCTGCAACTACTGAAGCCTGTGTACCCAGAACCTGTGCTCCACAACAAGCAAAGCCACAGCAATGAGAAGCCCACACACTGCAACAAAGAGTAGCCCCTGCTGGCCACAACCAGAGAAAGTCTGCCTAAAGTGGACAGTAAATCCCATGGACCAAGGAGCCTGGTAGGCTGCAGTCCATGGGGTAGCTAAGAGTAGGACACGACTGAGCGACTTCACTTTCACTTTTCACTTTCCTGCATTGGAGAAGGAGATGGCAACCCACACCAGTGTTCTTGCCTGGAGAATCCCAGGGATGGGGAAGCCTGGTGGGCTGCCGTCTCTGGGGTTGCACAGAGTCAGACACGACTGAAGCGACTTAGCAGCAGCAGCAGCATAGAAGGTTGGAGTAACACGACCAACCAACTTGACATAATTGGCATTTATAGAGCACTGAACTCAACCAAAGAAAACAAATTCTTTTCAAGTGCACATGAAAAGCCTTCACCAAAATACACCATATCTGGGCCATGAAATAAATACCTACAAATTTAAAAGAATTAAAATCATACAAATGAAGTTTTCTAATCATGATGAAATTAAAAATTATTTAAAACAGAGTAAAATAACAGAAACATTTCTTGATTTCTGGAAAACCTCCAAATACTTGGATATTAAACAGCATATCTTCAAATAATCCATGAGTCAAAGAAGTCACAAAAGAAACTTGAAAATATTTTTGGTTTAACAAAAAATGAAAAGACAACATACTAAAACTGGCGGAATGCAGCTAAAGAAGTACTTACAGGAAAATTTATATCATTTTCTATGAGACTAGTGTTATCTGATAAAAAACTACTCAAGGTTTATGAGGGGGAAAAACTACAAAAAATAACAAACCAATATTCTCTCATGAACATGATAATAAGTAATATTATAAACAAATGGAGTTTATCCTTGGAATACAAGATTGGTTTGACATTTGGAAATTAATCAATGCAATTCACCAAATTTGCAGACTTAAAAAAGAAAACTGGATATGATGATCTCAAAAAGATGCAGAAAAAATATTTACAAAAGTCTAGCTAACATTTGTAATTAAAATTCTTGGCAAATTAAGAATAGATGAGAGCCTCCTCAACTTGATGAAGATCATCTATGAAAAGCCTGCAGCCAACATGATACTTAATGGTGAGTGGCTGAATGCTTTCTCTCTAAGATCAGAAACAAAGATGTCTGCACTCACTACTTCTTCACAACATTGCACTGGATGTCCTCGTTAGTGCAATAAGGGTGGCAGGGTGAAGTGGTGGGAGAGACACTGAGATTGGAAAAGAAGAACTAAAATAATCTTTATTTACAGTTGACATGATCATCCGAGGTTAGTGATATTTCTCATGGCAGTCTTGATTCCAACTTATGCTTCATCCAGCCTGGCATTTCGTATATTGTACTCTGCATATAACTTAAACAAGCAGAGTGACAATATATGGACTTGACGTACTCCTTTCCCAATTTGGAACCAGTCCGTTGTTCCATGTCCAGTTCTAACTTTTGCTTCCTAACATGCATACAGGTTTCTCAGGAGGCAGGTAAGGTGATCTGGTATTCTCAACTCTTTAAGGATTTTCCACAGTTTGACTGTGATCTACACAGTCAAATGCTTTAGCATAGTCAATGAAGCAGAAGTAGATGTTTTTCTGGAATTTTCTTGCTTTTTCTATGATCCAATGGATGTTGGCAATTTGAAATACTGGGCTGGATGAAGCACTAGCTGGAATCAAGATTGCTGGGAGAAATATCAATGACCTCAGATATGCAGATGATACCACCCTTGTGGCTTAAAGTTAAGAAAAACTAAAGAGCCTCTTGAGGAAAGTGAAAGAGGAGAGTGAAAAAGCCGGCTTAAAACTCAACATTCAGAAAACTAAGATCATGGCATCTGGTCTCCTCACTTCATGGCAAATAGATGGGGAAACAATGGGAACAGTGACAGACTTTATTTTTCTTGGGCTCCAAAATCACTGCAGGTGGTGACTGCAGCCATGAAATTAAAAGATGCTTGCTCCTTGGAAGAAAATCTATGACCAACCTAGACAGCATATTAAAAAGAAGCACTGCTTTGCCAGCAAAGGTCATCTAGTCAACACTATGGTTTTTCCAGTAGTTGTATATGGATTTGAGAGTTGGAAGGTAAAGAAACCTGAGCACAGAAGAATTGATGCTTTTTGAACTGTGGTGTTGGAGAAGACTCTTGAGAGCTCCTTGGACTGCAAGGAGATCCAACCAGTCCATCCTAAAGGAAATCAGCCCTGAATATTCACTGGAAGGACTGATGCTGAGGCTGAAGCTCCAAATAATGTGGCCACATGATACAATGAACTGACTTATTGGAAACGACCCTGATGCTTGGAAAGATTGAAAGCAGGAGAAGGGGATGACAGAGGATGAGATGGTTGGATGGCATCACCGACTCAATGGACATGAGTCTGAGCAAGCTTGCGGAGTTGGTGGTGGACAGGGAAGCCTGGAGTGCTGCTGTTCATGGGGTTGCAAAGAGACACAGCTGAATGCCTTAACTAAATTGATATGACCATCTAAATACAGAATTCGAAGGAATCTATTAAAAAGCTACTGGAACTAACAGTTGAATTTATCAAGGTTGTAAGATACAGAAACCAATTGTATTGCAGCAAACAATTAGAAATCAAAATTAAAAATTTACAGTGGCATCAGCAAATATGAAATACCTAGGCATAAATTGAAGGAAAAATCTATATGACCTGTACACTGAAAAGTAATAAACACTGTTCATAAAACTTAAAGACTTAAACAAAGAGCTATAAGATATTCATGGATCAGAAGACTCAATATTGTTAAGATCAGTCTCTCCAAATTGATGTATATAGTCAATGTAATCATAATCAAAAATTCCAGCTGGTTGTGTGTATGTGTATTGACAAGTAGACTTGAAAACTTTCATGTAAATGCAAAGGAACTAGAATAATCAAAATAACTTTGGAAAAAAATTGGAGAACTTACATTACCTCATTTTAAGACTTATTATAAAACTACTATAATCAAGATGTGGTGGTACTGGCTTTAAGATAGACATGCAGATCAATGGAACAGAATAAAGAGTTGAGAAATAGACCCAAACACATGTTGTTGAGTTTCAATACATATACCAAGGCAATTTTATTGGTAAAGGATATTCTTTTCAACAAATTGGATACTCAAATGCAGAGAAATAAATCTTGATCTTTATCTCATATTGTTGTTTAGTCGCTAAATTGTGTCCAACTCTTTGCAACCCCATGGACAGAGGATCCCATATATCCTCTGTCCATGGGATTTCCCAGGCAAGGATGCTGGAGTGGGTTGCCATTTCCTTCTCCAGGGGATCTTCCCTACCAAGGGATCGAACTTGCATCTCCTGCCTGGCAGGTGGATTATTTACTACTGTACCACCTGGAGCCCTTTCGTCATATATAACTTAATTTGAAAAATATCATAGATCTAAATATAAGAATGAACTCTATAGTGCATACAACTCAATATCTAAAGAACAAACAATCCAATCACAAAATGAGAAGATCTATATAGGCATTTGTCCAAAGCCATACAGAGGGCCAGTGAGCACATGAAAATATGCTCAACATTGCTAATTATTAGAGAAATGCAAATCAAAACCACAGTGAGGTATCATTTCACACATATCAGGATGGCAATCATCAAAAAGTCTAAAAATAGTCAATACTGGAGAGAGTGTGTTGAAAAGGGAATCCTCCTAATACTGTTAGTGGGAATGTAAATTGGTGCTGCTACTATGGTAAACAGTAAAAAGGTTCCCTAAAAAACTAAAAATAGAGCTACCATATGATCCAGCAATCCCATAATTCCTGGCCATGTATGCAGCAAAGACAGAGATGCTAATTTGAAAGAATACGTGTACCCCAATGATCATAGCACCACTATTTACAATAGCCAAGACATGGAAGCAACCCAAGTCCCCATCAGTAGATAATTGGTTTAAGAAGATGTGGTATACATTTACATGTGTGTGTGTGGGCTCAGTCCCTCAGTTGTGTCCTACACTTTGTGACCCCATGGACAGTAGACTGCCAGGCTCTTCTGTCCATGAAATTTTTCAGGCAAGAATACTGGAGTGGGTTGCCATTTCCTACTCCAGTGGATCTTCCCAACCCAAGGATTAAACCCATGTCTCTTGCGTCTCCTGCACTGACAGATTCTTTACCACTGTGCCACTGATTTGTATGGTATATGTATATATACTATATATGTGTGTATACATATATATATATATATAAAATGGAATATTAGCCATAAGAAAGAACAAAATAATGCTATTTGCAGCAACATGGATAGACCTGAAGAATACCATACTGAGTGAAGTAAGTCAGATAAAGAAAAGACAAATATTACATGATATCACTTATATGTGGAATCTAATAATAATACAAATAAAACTACATACAAAACAGAATCAGACTCACAGACATAGAAAACAATCTTACAATTACCAAAGGAGAAAATGTGGGGAGGGATAACTTAGGATAATGGGATTAACAGATACAAACTATTCATATAGATACAATCAGTTCAGTTCAGTCGCTCAGTCGTATCCGACTCTTTGCGACCCTATGAATCGCAGCATGCCAGGCCTCCCTGTCCATCACCGACTCCCTGAGTTCACCCAAACTCATGTGCATCGAGTTCGGTGATGCCATCCAGCCATCTCATCCTCTGTCGTCCCCTTCTCCTCCTGCCCCCAATCCCTCCCAGCATCAGGGTCTTTTCCAATGAGTCGACTCTTTGCATGAGGTGGCCAAAGTATTGGAGTTTCAGCCCCAGCATCCAATATTATATATTAAATAGATAAGTAACAAGAATTTACTGTATAACATAGGGGAGCATATTCAATATCTTATAATAATCTATAATGCAAAATAATCTGAAAAGTATGTATTTTTCTGGAAAAAAAAAAAAAAAAAGCACTTTATGAGACCTTAAAAAAGTGAGTGTTAACACCAAGTAAGTACTTATCCAAAAGTAAGCAAACAAGGAAACCTTAGTGTCTATGGTTCTAGCAAAGATTTCATAAGTAGGACACAGAAGGCATGAATTAGAAAAGAGTGTTAAATTGCATTTCATCAATGTTAAAAGCTTTTCCTCTGCTAAAGACATTTTTGCAAAAATACAAATGCAAGTCACAGACAGGAAGAGAACATTTGCAAAATATGTACATGATAAAAGTCTTGTAACTAGAATATGTAAAAAAAAAACTCAAAATTTAGTGATAAGAAGACAACCTAATTTTAAAATGGGCAAATGATCTGAACACTACCAATGAATATGCAGATAGAAAGTAAGTACAAGTGACTAATGACAATCATCATTAGTCATTAGGAAAGTGCAAACCAAAGCTGTAGTGAGAAAACATTATACAACCACTAGAATAGCTAAAATATTCTGTCCTAGCAATTTTTGGCATGGATACAGAACAAATGCAAATTAGTACACCTACTTTGGATAACAGTTTGACAGTTGTTGTTTTTTTAAATTTTACAAGTTAAACACACATCTACCATTCTACTCAGTTATTTACCCACTAGAAATAAAACATATGTCTACAGAAAGATGGTAATACAAGTTCATAGCAGCTTTATTTGTAATAGCCCCAAACCAGAAACAACCCATCAACCCAAATGTCAATGGATAAACAAATTATGATGTATCTACACAAAGGAATACTACTTGGCAGTACAAGGAATGAACTATTCACACATAAAAACATGGATGAATTTCAAAATGGTGATGCTGAATGAAAGCAATCAGTTGAGAGAGAGTACATAAATGATTTCATTTATATCAAATTATAGAAGGAAATGGCAACCCACTCCAGTGTTCTTGCCTGGAGAATCCCAGGGATGGGGGAGCCTGGTGGGCTTCCGTCTATGGGGTCGCACAGTGTTGGACACGACTGGAGCGACTTAGCAGCAGCAGCAGCATAGAAAATACAAACAAATCTAGAATGGCACAAAGCAGATCAGTAGTTATCTGGAGATGAGGGTTGGGTAAAGGGGGCAGGAAGGATACCAAGTACCTCAAGAACTTTGGGGGTGATGGATATATTCATTTCTTTTATTATAGTGATGGATTCACAAGTACATACTTTTCAAAACTCTTCAAATTGTAGAGCTTAAACACAATTTATTATTTATCACTTATGCTCAATAAGCTGTAAAAAATGTTAAAAGAACATGTTCAGGCAATCAGAAGATCTCCATGGAGTACTCCTTCATCTCCTGTGGTTGCAGGGTGAGCTGGAGGCAATCCAGGTGCGATTGAAAGGGTCACAAACAGTGCTTGCAATGTAATGAAAAAACTAAACAGGTCTTGTGCACTAAGCTAAGGGCATTATTGGAGAAGTGGAACCATGAGACCTCAGTTCAGTTTAGTTCAGTTGCTCAGCTGTGTCTGACTCTGTGATCCCATGAATTGCAGCACGCCAGGCCTCCCTGTCCATCACCAACTCCCAGAGTTCATTCAACTCATGTCCATCGAGTCGGTGATGCCATCCAGCCATCTCATCCTCTGTTGTCCCCTTCTCCTCCTGCCCCCAATCCCTCCCAGCATTAGAGTCTTTTCCAAAGAGTCAACTCTTAACGTGAGGTGGCCAAAGTATTGGAGTTTCAGCTTTAGCATCATTCCTTTAAAGAACACCCAGGACTGATCTCCTTTAGAATGGACTGGTTGGATCTCCTTGCAGTCCAAGGGACTCTCAAGAGTCTTCTCCAACACCATAGTTCAAAAGCATCAATTCTTTGGCACTCAGCCTTCTTCACAGTCCAACTCTCACATCCATACATGACCACTGGAAAAACCATAGCCTTGACTAGACGGACCTTTGTTGGCAAAGTAATGTCTCTGCTTTTGAATATGCTATCTAGGTTGGTCATAACTTTCCTTCCAAGGAGTAAGCGTCTTTTAATTTCATGGCTGCAGTCACCATCTGCAGTGATTTTGGAGCCCAGAAAAATAAAGTCTGACACTGTTTCTTCTGTTTCCCTGTCTATTTCCCATGAAGTGATGGGAATAAACTAAGATGCCATGATCTTAGTTTTCTGAATGTTGAGCTTTAAGCCAACTTTTTAACTCTCCTCTTATTTGGGCAGACATAGATAAGGCTTGAGAAGCTTGAGCCTTCAAACTCTCCTGTTGGTGAAGGAAACTCTTCCTCCGTGTTTTGAGGGAACAAGCCCTTTTCTGCATAAAGGCCTTTCAATGACTGTACCTGGCTCAGCTGCCTCACACACTTGTGCTGATTCTCCTTAGGATTCCCCCAGAACCATTTCCTCATTGCCTCCAGCCCACAATGAGACTTATATCTCAGGACAGTACAGAGAGGTACAAGGTCGACTCCAAGAGGAGCTAACGTATTTATTAACCAAAAGAGTTCTGAGGATTTACCAATCTGTGTTGACAGGAGCTCAGAAGGATGTGTGAAAGCGGATTCTATGGTGTTCAAGAGTTGATTGGGCTGAACTTATTGATATGACCACACTCACTTGAGATTAGCGATTTAATGTGTTGGCTTGAGTATCCAGAAATGGTGTTCAGGAAATTCCCTGGCTGTCCAGTGGTTAGGATTCCACACTTTAACCTCAGGGGGCACAGGTTTGATCCTTGGTTGGGGAACTAAGATCCCACAAACCATGCGGTGCAGCCAAAACAAACAAACACATTAAAAAAAAATAACCAGAAATAGTGTTTACATTGGCCTAACAAAGCCTGAACTCAGTCAAAGCTCTACAGTTACAAAATGCCTGAACTTCTTGAGTACTCTGTAGAAAAGGACTTCTAAAAGAGGCTTGGGTAAAGCATATGTTTGTTCCTTTTATATGCAATCTGCTCAACCACCCACTAGCTGCAACCCAGGGGGTCCCAGAGGAAATGCTTTTCATCAAATCATTAGGAAGTGAGGGGAGCAGCAGAATTCTTAATGAACTTGTGGTGGCCATTTCTTTATAGAGTGTAGGTGACAGTGGGGAAAGCTCCCCTAGAATTGGTTCCTGTAGTTCACTGGGAATAATGGAACTTTGAAGTGGTGGAAGTGACATAAATTGCAGCTAAGCTTCCTCCAGATGTGGTTTCTTTAATGGAACAAATCAACACTGTCCCTGGCATATGTTAGGCTGCTGTTGACTTAGCAAGTGTGTTCTTTCCCATCCCGATCAGTAAGCAAAGAGAGGAGCTTGCATTTAAATGGAAAGAACAGTGTGTCTTTACATCTTACTCTCAGAGCTCTGTGCGCTTTCTTGCTCTTATCCCCAGGAGCATGCTACCTCAGTGCTCAAAGAGCATCATGCCTGTCCTTTACACTGGTGACCTTATACTAATTGACCACAGTTAGGAGAAACTAACAACTCCCTAGATTAGGGGTCCCCATCCCCCGGGCCAAAGATTGCCAGTGGTCCCCAGCCTGTTAGGAACCGGGTCCCACAGCAGGAGGTGAGTGGAGGGCGAGCTCCTGTCAGAGCAGTGGTGGCATTAAATTCTCAGAGGAGCACGAACCCTTCTGTGAGCTGCACACGCAAGGGATCTAGGTTGCACACTACTTATGAGACTCTAATGCCTGATCATCTGAGGAAGAGCTGAGGTGGTGCCAAAAAGTCTGGGGACCGCTGCCCTGGATGACTTAATAGGACAAATACACACTACAGGGTGGGAGATAAACTTGGCCAAAAGTTAAGGGTCTGCCACGTAGCTGAAGCTCACAGACATTTTGGGATATCCTTTCTGAAGTAAGAGACAAGATGCTATACCTTGCACCATTCACCTTGAAGACAAACACTCTCTAGATTTGGGAGATAAAATATGTCACATTTGGGCATGCGGCTCCAATGCATATACTAGATAACTAATAAGGCTAGCAGGCACCAGTGAGACATGGTGTAAGAAAGAACACAGTAGCGGGTTCATAATGTGGGGCAAACTGCCCTACCCCTTGGGCTTCATAGCCCAGCAGTCCCAACAGTGTTGGAAATATCTCTGACTGTGAAAGACTGTGTGGGGTCTCTAAAGCATCCTAATGGGAGGATCATAGCACAGACTTCTAGGGTTTAGGAGTAAGGTAGTGCCTTTCTCTGTCAAAAACTACTTGAAAAATTGTTCTGGGCTAGCTACTGGGCCCTAGTAGAGATTGGAAGCTTGTCAGTAGGATACCAAATGCTATGTTTAAGAACCGACGTGGATTTTATCTAATCCACTGAACTGTGAAACAGAGTATACAGCATCATTTCAGTATAAAGTAGATCCAGTATATATGAGAATGGGTCTGAAAGGTCCAGAAGCCCAAAGGAAGATATATAAGTAGGTGGCTCAGACTTCTTCAACACCTACTTATGCTACATTGGCTCCTCTTCATCGCCATACTTTTGGCTTCACCGGGAGTCAGTTGTGACGTGTTACCAGAGGGAGAGTATATTTGGTCTAATTCACCATGAATCTGCACAGGATGTTAGGAACATCCAAAAATAGACAGCCACTAGATTACAATCCCTCAGTTAGCCCAGAAAGTGGTCAAAGGATATTCACCCAATGAGCACAACTGAAGGAAGCTACTCTTCATATATGAGTAGGGGGTAGAATCTTATTGACTATGAGCAGTAACTAAAAGTTTCTCAGTTGATTGGGGCCTTGAAAATAATTAAGTTGGAAAACAGTGATTAGGTCTAATTAGGTCTGCAGAGACAGATGCTAAGAATGGGCACTGAATATATTCATGTCCTTGTGACTGTCCTCCAAAGGGCCTAGATGAGGCATGGGTTTGGGTGGACTCCAGGAGCTGGTGATGGACAGTGAGGCCTGGTGTGCTGCGGTTCATGGAGTCGCAAAGAGTCGGACACGACTGAGCGACTGAACTGAACTACAAACAAAACTAGTGGAGGTGATGGAATTCCAGCTGAGCTATTTCAAATCCTAAAACATGATACTGTTAAAGTGCTACACTCAATATGCCAGCAAATTTGGAAAACTCAACAATGGCCTCAGGACTGAAAAAGTTCAGTTTTCATTCCATTCCAAAAGAAAGGCAATGCCAAAGAATGTTCAAAGTACCATATAATTGTGCTCATTTCACATGCTAGCAAGCTAGTGCTCAAAATCCTTCAAGCTAGGCTTTAGAAGTACATGAACCAAGAACTTCCAGGTGTACTAGCTAGATTTACAAAAGGCAGAGAAATGAGAGCAAATTGCCAACATCTATTGGATTATAGAAAAAACAAGGGAATTCCAGAAAAACATCTGCTTCATTGAATACACTAAAGCCTTTTACTGTATGGATCACAACAAAGTGGAAAATTCTTAAAAGAGCTAGGAATACCAGACCACCTTACCTGTCTCCTGAGAAACCTGTATGCAAAACAAGAAATAGCAGTTAGAACCTCACATGGAACAATGTACCAATTAAAAATGGAAAAAGCAGTATGTACGTCAAAGTTGTATATTGTTACTCTGCTTATTTAACTTCTGTACAGAGTACATGATGTGAAATGCCAGGCTGGATGAATCACAAGTTGTATCAAGATTGCCAGGAGAAATATCAGCAATCTCAGATATGCAGATGATATCACTCTAATGGCAGAAAGCAAAGAGGGACTAAACAGCCTCTTGATGAGAGTGAAAGAGAATGAAAAAGGTGGCTTAAAACTCAACATTCAAAAACTAAGATCACGGCATCTGGTCCCATCACTTCATGGTAAATAAATGGGAAAAGTGGAAACAGTGGCAGATTTTATTTTCTTGTGCTCCAAAATCATGGCAGATGGTGACTGCAGCCATGAAATTTAAAAATGCTTGCTCTTTGGAAGAAAAGCTATGACCAACCTAGACAGCATATTAAAAAGCAGAGACATTACTTTGCCAACAAAGTCAGTATAGCCAAAACTATGGTTTTTCCAGTAGTCATATATGAATGTGACAGTTGGACCTTAAAGAAGGCTGAGCACTAAAGAATTGATGCTTCTGAATTGTGGTGCTGGAGAAGACTCTTGAGAGTCCTTTGGACTACAAGGAGATCAAGCCAGTCAATCCTAAAGGAAATCAATCCTGAATATTCATTGGAAGAACTGATGCTGAAGCTCCAATGCCTTGGCCAGATAATGCAAAGAGCCAGCTCGTTGGAAAAGACATTGTTGCTGGGAAAGATTGAGGACAAGAGGAGAAGGGGGCAGAAGAGGATGAGATGGTCGGATGGCATCATTTGCTCAATGGACATGAGTCTAATCAAACTCTGGGAGATAGTGAAGGACAGGGAAATCTGGCATACTGCTGTGTGTGGGGTTGCAAAGAGTCAGACATAACTTAGCGACTGAACAACAGAAACAACTCAATGACTGATCAAATTGTTCAGGCTACAGGGATGGAAGCTATACTTAGACTCATCAGATCAGATCAGATCAGATCAGATCAGTCGCTCAGTCGTGTCCGATTCTTTGTGACCCCATGAATTGCAGTACGCCAGGCCTCTCTGTCCATCACCAACTCCCGGAGTTCACTCAGACTCACGTCCATCGGGTCAGTGATGCCATCCAGCCATCTCATCCTCTGTCGTCCCCTTCTCCTCCTGCCCCCAATCCCTCCCAGCATCAGTCTTTTCCAATGAGTCAACTCTTCGCATGAGGTGGCCAAAGTACTGGAGTTTCAGCTTTAGCATCATTCCTTCCAAAGAAATCCCAGGGCTGATCTCCTTCAGAATGGACTGGTTGGATCTCCTTGCAGTCCAAGGGACTCTCAAGAGTCTTCTCCAACACCACAGTTCAAAAGCATCAATTCTTCAGTGTTCAGCCTTCTTCACAGTCCAACTCTCACATCCATACATGACCACAGGAAGAACCATAGCCTTGACTAGACGAACCTTTGTTGGCAAAGTAATGTCTCTGCTTTTGAATATGCTATCTAGGTTGGTCATAACTTTCCTTCCAAGGAGTAATCTTTTCTTCACTACGGCCATTCTGGCTCTATAGTCACAGCTGACTGTATAGCAAAAGTTATAGCTTTGCCCTCCATAATGGGATATGCTGGCTACCCAGTGGTGGGCTAATTATACTGGGCCCTTCCCATAATACAGGAGGAACCCTTCTGTCTTCAGAATGATAAACATTCATGTATAACATTCATGTATATATAAACATAACATGTATTATATTTTATTTCTCTGCTCCATCACTCTGTCAGCCATACCATTCATTATGTTATGCCTATCCATCATCATTTTATTCCATACAACACAATCTACAACCAGGCGACCCATGTACAGCCAAGGAACTGTGGTCATGGGCTCAGAACAACAAAATACACTCATCATTACCTAGAAACAGCTGACTTTGACAGAATGGCAGTAAGACTTGCTGACAGTCAGCTATAGCACCAGCTAGGAGCCATCTAGTAATAAGCTAATACACATGAATAATAATTTCCTATTTTATTTATTCTTTTCTTTGTTTATTTATTCTCAAAACAGTCCTCATCCATAACTGAGCTCTGTATTTCTAATTATAAGGTCATTTCCATCTCAAATTCAACAAGTCCAAAGCTCAGTTTCTTATGTTTCCCATCATAAAAGGGGATTCTTTTCAGTAGTCCCCCCGGCCTCAGTTTATGACACTATCATTTACTTAGTCATCCAAGCCAGAAATGCGGATGTTGCCCTACATTTCTTACCTTTCATAAACTCCTGTAGGTAACCCATCGTTAGGTCTTATTAATTGTGCTTCCAAAATATCTCCCAAATCTGGCACTTCTCCCACTGCCAACTGGAGCATTTCATCATCCTCAACTCTACTCTACCCGGCAAGTCCTTCTAGTTGGTCCCTTTGTCGCTTATAGCTCCTCTGTTTATTTGTTTAGTTACCTCAGTCGTGTCCAACTCTTTGCGACGTCATGGACTGTAGCCTGCTGGGCTCCTCTCTATATAAATCTTGAGGTGATATTTCTAAAACTGATTAAATCACTTCCTTACCTGAAACCTATTTGGGGCTTCGCATCCCTTACATCCCACATGCTATTCCTTATCCCTGCTGCTGCTGCTGCTGCTAAGTCGCTTCAGTCATGTCCGACTCTGTGCAACCCCATAGACGGCAGCCCACCAGGCTCCCCGCCCCTGGGACTCTCCAGGCAAGATCACTGGAGTGGGTTGCCATTTCCTCCTCCAATGCACGAAAGAGAAAAGTGAAAGTGAAGTCGCTCCGTCGTGTCTGACTCCTAGCGACCCCATGGACCGCAGCCTATCAGGCTCCTCCATCCATGGGATTCTCCAGGCAAGAGCACTGGAGTGGGGTGCCATCGCCTTCTCCCATCATGATATTTAGACAAAGTTTAATTAAAAAATTTAAACATGAAATTTTTTAGTTTAGAAAGGAGGACATTTTAAGGGAATATGTTGCAATACCACTTATAAAGTCAAATTTTATATTTTTTGTTTTCTTTTAAAACACCACCCTATAAAACAAGTTATGATTATTATAAAGCAGTCTTTATTTCTGATCACTATTATATTTGCAATTCTGTTTGTACTGGCTAGCTTGTTTTTATGATTGTTAGAGCCCACCTAATAGTGACTAATATTTAAAGAGTTCAAAACAGAATTTTATTATTGGAATAAATTTCTTAATTCTCCGTAAAACAAAGTATGAGAGCAAAAATAGATATCTGAATTGTCTATTATATTTTAAAAAAGGAATATTATCCAAGTTTCCAGATCTGATCTTAAGTGTTTGTATATGTGGAAAGGTAAAACATGGAGTAATTGATAAAAAATACATTCACCCCCAGTCTTCCAGCATTTTTTAATTTCTAAATGTATTTTTGTTATGACATGAGAATTAGTTAATAAATCTGGGCCAGTGGATACCATCATTCATTCATTCATTTAAAATACGTGCCTATTTGTTCAGGGAATAGAGGATAGAGTAGAAGATCGCAAGTTTTATGAAGGAATGTCACCTCTGTACATGATGCTTTGCAAACAGTTGGCACTCAATATTAAATGAATATTAAATGAATAACTGAACAAAGACCTATAGAAAAATTGTGAAATCATAGTTTATTATAACTTGTACTCTTACTAAACAATATAAATCAAGAGGTATGTTCCTGCTTCTATAAAATACATTAGTTCTTAAAAAATAAAATAAAATACATTAGTTCTTGTGGA
This sequence comes from Bos javanicus, assembly GCF_032452875.1. Taxonomy (NCBI): domain Eukaryota; kingdom Metazoa; phylum Chordata; class Mammalia; order Artiodactyla; family Bovidae; genus Bos; species Bos javanicus. The sequence continues at coordinate 18,052,146 of NC_083882.1, read as the reverse complement.
TTATTGGGGCTTCCCTGGTGGTTCAGAATGTAAATCATCTACCTGCAGTGTAGGAGACCCGGGTTTGATTCCTGGGTCGGGAAGATCCCCTGGAGAAGGAAATGGCAACCCATTCCAGTACTCTTGCCTGGAAAATCCCATGGACGGAGGAGCCTGCTAGGCTACGTCCACGGGGTCTGCAAAGAGTTGGATATGACTGAGCGACTTCACTTTCTTTCTTTCTTTCTCATTAATTATTATCCATTTAAAGGCTGACAAAGTGGAAGCTTCCTGAGTGCAGGGGCGTGTCTTGTCATTGTCTTATCTCTTGGCACAGGATTATGTAAGCTTTCTTTTATTGAATGCTTACTATGTGCTAGTCATTGTCCTAAATGTTTTACAGGGATTTACACTTCTAAACCTCTCAAGAAAGATAGGAGGAAGTAGTGGGATTTTTTTTGAAGTATAGTTGATTTACAATACTGTATTAGTTTCAAGTGTACAACATAATGATTCAATATTTTTAAAGATTATACTCCACTTAATATTATTATAAAACACTGGCTATATTTTCTTGTGCTGTACAATATACTACCCTTGTTGCTTATCTATTTTGTACATGGTAGTATGAACTCCCTCCCCCTTCTCTGTCACCAGTGGTAACCAGCTAGTTCTCTACATCTGTGGGTCTGTTTTTGTTTTACTACATATATTTAATTTGTTTTAGTTTTTAGATTAGCCATGTAACTTTGTAAAAGTTACTCTTCCGGGGTTTATTGCATTGCCTGTGAAACAAATGGGATAGTTATTTGGTCTCCAAGATCCTTTGACTCTGTAATTCTATACTTACTGAGAGGTGATTTTGACATGAGGCTTCTCTAGTTAGTGTGGTTGATTAAGCTGCTTTGTTTTTTCCCAGATGATCCCATCACATACAACTTGGCTTAAATGTATTTAAATTAAATAGGATGAAAACTTTGTTTACAATATAAATAGTTTGACAGCAATAATGTATATTAATTGCAGTCACCTAATTCAAAGGATTTACATCACTCTTCCTTTCCTATATGTAGGTACTACGCAGGAAACCTGGAGGCTAAGTCAACAAATTACGAAACTGTAGGTTTAATTCAGACAGCAACAAAAGGCCTATTAAGAACTATTGAAGATGGTGGAATAGATTCTGTGATGGAATGGGAAGTGGATGAAGTGCTGAACTGGACAAACACACTCAACTTTGATGAGTAAATATATGTTGCTATTCTTGGGGAGCAAGGGCATACATCAGGTGTCGGGGCAGTCAATATTTTTCTAATATTTCTCACTTGGATCTTGGGGGCCACTAACATACTCTTAAAAACCCCTTGCATATTTATTATCTGTATAGAAAGAAAAGAAGAGGAAATGAGAGAGAAATATAAAAAGGTATGATCTGAAAATAGAAAAAAGAAAAATAGATTTAGGTGTTCTTTATTATCAGACTTTATTCTTATGCCTTAGTTTAACTCTGTCTTACTCTTACTTTGGGATACAGAAACCAAGCCAAGAACATGAAATTAATAATATAAAGAATTTCCTTAATCTGTATTCCCTAATCTTCCTGTGTGGGACATTAAAGAGTTATTTTTTAGTGACATATTTTGGCCCTTGAAAAACATTTTTAGGATTTTTTTGTGTGATGGAAATTAAAAAATACTTCATGTAGCCATTAGGGCAAAGCAAATCAAAATTATAACTATAATTAAAAAGACATGGCAATCAGTATTAGCAAGAATTTGGAGAAATTGAAGTCCTTATATCTTTGTAGGAATGTACAATGGTGTAGCCATTTTGGAAAACAATCGGGAAGTTCCTCAAATGGTTCAAACTTGAGTTGCCATATAATCCAGCATTTCTACTCCTCAGTATATACACAAGAGAAATGAAAACACATGTCCATAAAAACTTTACATGAATGTTCATAACATTGTTATTCATAATAGCCAAGAATTAGAAACAATCTGTTCATGAACTGATGATTAAAATGTGACATATCCAAATAATGAAATATTATTTGGCAATAAAAAGAAATGCTACAACTTTGATGAACCTGCTGAGTGAAAGAAGTCAGTCACAAAGGAACACATATTGTATGGCTCCATTTGTATTGAAATGTTCAGAACAGGCAAATTTATGGAGATAGAAAGTAGATTAGTGGTTGCCTAGGGCTTAGAGATTTGTGGGGATTGGGAAGTGGTGGCTAAGGCGTGTGAAGTTTCTTTTTGGAGTAATGAAATGTTCTAAAATCAATCATGGTGATGGATGCACAACTCTCTGAATACACTAAAAAGCCATTGAATTGTACACTTTAAATGGGCACATTTTATGGTATGTGAATTATATCTCAATAAAGCTTTAAAAATATTCAGTATTTACTCAGCTACAATAATGATGTGAATACTGTATGGATGAAGAATCAGAAAAAATAAAGATAGTGTAAGTAAAGAAATGTAAGACAAAGGAAGAAAGTCGGAAGAGGGAGATAAAAACATGAAATAGGAAAAACTAGGTTGACTGCCATTGAACAGGGAATTCCCAGGTGGCTCAGTGGTAAAGAATCCACCTGCCAATGCAGAAGATGCAGGAGACACCAGTTCTATCCCTGGGTCTGGAGGGAGGAGGAAATGGCTCCCAACCCAGTATTCTTGCCTGGAAAATCAATCCCGTAGACAAAGGAGCCTGGCAGACTACAGTCCATGGGGTTGCAAAGAGTCAGACATGACTGAGCAACTGAGCATGCACTCACACTATTGAACATAAACCAGAGAAAAAGAGGCCAGAGGAAGCAGAAAAGAAAACAATGAGAAAAGCCAAGAGGAAAGAAGAAAAAAGGGGAAGAATGACTAACAAAAAAAGAAAATGAGAAAATAAGAATATACGAGAAGGAAATGGCAACCCACTACAATATTCTTTCGCAGAGAATCCCATGGATCTCTGGTAGACTACAGTCCATGGAGTCTCAAAGAGTCGGACACAACTGAGCAACTAACACACATGCAAACACAGAAAAAATGATAATTATGGGAAAGATACCTTGAAAAATAAAAAGAAAACATGAGAAGGAATAAAGAGCTAATTATCCATAACAGATGTGCTAAAGTACTTTTTAATAAATAGTACAAAGGTTTTATGATTCAATAACCCCATTATCTCATCCAGACATAGTACTGAGATTCCTTACAGACAGCACATTTGTGGTTTCTGGAGCACTGAATAAATACAAGTGGTAATAATGAGGCAAGAAATGACATCCAAGAATGAGATGTGATGCTGTACTTTTTGCTTTCCTACGAAGGTAGAGAGAGAGGTAGGAGAGGTCCATTTTGATTGAATTTATAAGGGCAGGATAGAGAATTCTCTCAGGTAAACTTTTGAAATCCTGTTCTGCTTTTCCTTTATACAGTTGACTAATTCAGCAAAGAGCCAGCAAGCTTCAGTGAAAGATTACAAATAATCCATACCTACTATCCTATATTGAAAAGAACGGATACATGTGTATGTGTGGCTGAGTCCCTACACCGTTCACCAGAAACTACCACAACATTGTTAATCAGCTATATCCCAATATAAAATAAAAGGTTTAAAGTTGGAAAAAAAAAAAAGAATAAAACAATTGAGTTCAAAGGAAAGAAAGAAAGAGACATCTCAGGCTACACAAGACTTTCCCCACTGTTATCCCTTAACACCCTTCACTGGTAGGTGAAGAAGTTTCCTAATGGCTTCCCATTGTGGAGAAAAGAATAAAAACAGACCAAACCAGGAAGACCTGAAGTGGTTTTCTGGTATCACGTACTGTATATGGAGTAGGACAATCACATCTAGTTTTGATATGGTGACACTACTCTAATTTTCCATTGTAAAAAATGTAGATTACTCATGTTTCCAAATTATATACTTCTATCAGTTCAGTCTATGACTTGAGCATAATTTGGGACCAACTTGGAACTGTTAGAAAGCAAGTTTTTCTAATGAGCTCCGGACAACAGAAATTTCAAATGGAATCCAGCATGATTATTTGGGAATATTTCAGTAGTATTACAGACCACAGGGGCTTCCCTGATGGCTCAGATGGTAACTGTCTGCAGTGCAGGAGACCTGGGTTCGATCCCTGGGTCGGGAAGACCCCTGGAGGAGGAAATGGCTACCCACTCCAGTATTCTTGCCTGGAGAATTCCCTGGACAAAGGAGCCTGTTGAGCTACAGCCCATGGGGTTGTTAAGAGTTGGACATGACGGTGATTAACACCACAGACCACAACTTACTGATTAGCTCAAGTAAGATCAAAATTTGCAAAGACTTGCCCCTAGCCAAGAGCAGACATTAGGTATAAATACCTTCTTCCCGGTGTATTTATGGTCTCCACAGTCCACTTTCCTCTTAGATCTTTGTAGTTCTCTAGATATTTGTAACTGGCTTGATAAAACCTTATTTGAAGAGAATTTCAAAGACTGAATTTTCTCTGAATTGGCAGCCACTAATTCCTTGGAGAGACTCTTTCAAAATCTCTAGACAGTTTTTGATAGTTGGACCATTAGAATGACATAAATGTGTTGAACACTGATACTGAGCCATACAAACCAGTTTCTTCCCAAAGGCTTTTGTGCTAGACCCTTTTTACGGCAGATGGATCTCTCCTGGAAAGAGACTGTGTACATCTCCAGACGAGCAGGGGCAACAAGAGCAATCAAGTGAAATACTGTTATAATTTTGAAGAACGGAAAGGCCAACTTCACTCTTGGAATCAAGGACAGTGACGAGTACCCTCATAAATTCTGTAGTATCCAGAGGCACATTGCTGCAGGCACTTAGAATAAAAAGCAATGCCTGCACTGCCGTTATTGAGTCACCTACAATATCACACAGTGGCCACTCTGCTTCTCATGGCATTCATCCCGCTGGATTTTCAGGGGCATATTTTCTATTGAGATAGATGTTTCTCTTCCAGAATCTTCATAGTTTTCAAACTGCAAGTGAAGTTTAACATAACACATTAAGTCATCAGCAGCTAGGCTTTCTTAAATAATTTTCTGATGTTCTATTTGGCGAGAGCTCTCAATGGGTAATGTCTATGTCTGAACTTGCCCCTTTGACTTCTAAGACAAGTGGTTATATTACCTCTCGGCTAGGGACTTTCCCCAGGCCATTAAGATGTTAAATTCTGTGATAGATCCCACATACACTTTACTTTGCTAATATCTTTTTGTTTTTTTAATAGCAACGAATGCAGTTTATTAATAAGTTTTATTATTTACAAGAGGCAGATAGCTACAGGAGTCTGAAAGCCAGGAAAGAGCTTCATGCTGGAAACAGCCTTGGGATCATGACTTCAGAAGAAGTCAAAGTTACAGGAGAGAATGAAACTGCCAGGGAGAAGAGAGAAGGGGCTCAGATGTAACACGAGAAATCTCTGCTTGGCTAATATGAATGCAGACCTACTGTGTGCTTGCCAGTCACCTTCCTAATCTGTCTTCTACACTGGACTTTCAGGGAACGTTGTCTCCTACTTCTTCAGTCCTTGTCTCCAGATGTTCTAAGTCTGGCTTCAAAGTGATAAAATGAATCTTTACTGAAGACCATATGGAATGCTCACAAAATTAACTTGGAAATTCCTGTGCTCATTGCTCTCCATTAATTGGGTTCATTAAAAACTTCTGTCATTATAATTATATGATCACATTACAAAGCATTTTAAAATTTGAATTTTTTTTTCTCTACGCATGTACTTTTCTCTAGTCATAGTGTGCAATTTAGCTAGGTGTGTTTTTAATATCAGCTTTCTTATTGAGATACAACTCACCTAGCATCCAGTTCACCCATTCAAAGCATACAGTGCAGTGGGTTTTAGTATATTTACAGGGTTGTGTAACTGTTGCCACAATCAATTTGAGAACATTTTCATCACCGCCAAAAGACATCCTGTACCCATTAGCTGTCACTCCCTATTTCCCTTCAATCCTCCCTGCTTTAGAGATTTTCTGTCTCTCTAGATCTGCCTATTCTGGGCATTTCATATAAATGGGTTAATTCAATATGTGGTCTTTTGTGTCTGGCTTCTTTCACTGAGCATAAAGTTTTCAAGGTTGTAGGATGTATCAGGACTTCAATTCTTTTTATGGCTGTATAACATTTAGCACTGTATCTATTAGAGTTAACATTGTATGGAAAGACCACATTTTGTTTATCCACTCATCAGATGATGGAGATTTGTTTTTTCCCCACCTTTTGGCTCTTGTGAATGGGGCTGTTATGAATGTTTGTGTACAAGTATTTGAACACTTGTTTTCAATTCTTTTGGGTATATATCTAGGAGTGGAATTGCTGGGTCACATGGCACTTTTTGAGGAAGTGCCAGAATGCTTTCCAAAGTGGCTGAGTAATCAGCAATATAGGAGTGTTCAAATTTCTCCACAGTCTCACCAACCCTTGTTCAGTTCAGTTCAGTTGCTCAGTCATATCTGACTCTTTGCAACTCCATGGACTGCAGTATGCCAGGCTTCCCTGTCCATCACCAACTCTCAGAGCTTACTCAAACTTATGTCCATTGAGTCGGTGATGCCATCCAACCATCTTATCCTGTCATCGCCTTCTCCTCCCTCCTTCAATCTTTCCCAGCATCAGAGTCTTTTCCAATGAGTCAGTTCTTTGCATCATGTGGCCAAAGTATTGAAGCTTCAGCTTCAGCATCAGTTCTTCCAATATTCAGGACTGATTTCCTTTAGGATAGACATTTCTCCAAAGAAGACATACAGATGGCTAGCAAACACATGAAAAGATGCTCAACATCACTCATTATCAGAGAAATGCAAATCAAAACCACAATGAGGTACCATTTCACACCAGTCAGAATGGCTGCTATCCAAAAGTCTACAAGCGATAAACTCTGGAGAGGGTGTGGAGAAAAGGGAACCCTCTTACACTGTTGGTGGGAATGCAAACTAGTACAGCCACAATGGAGAACAGTGTGGAGATTCCTTAAAAAACTGGAAATAGAACTGCCATACGACCCAGCAATCCCACTGCTGGGCATATACACCAAGGAAACCAGAATTGAAAGAGACACGTGTACCCCAGTGTTCATCGCAGCACTGTTTATAATAGCCAGGACATGGAAGCAACCTAGATGTCTATCAGCAGATGAATGGATAAGAAAGCTGTGGTACATATACACAATGGAATATTACTCAGCCATTAAAAAGAATACATTTGAATCAGTTCTAATGAGGTGAATGAAACTGGAGCCTATTATACAGAGTGAAGTAAGCCAGAAAGAAAAATACCAATACAATATACTAATGCATATATATGGAATTTAGAAAGATGGTAACGATAACCCTGTATGCGAGACAGCAAAAGAGACACAGATGTATAGAACGTCTTTTGGACTCTGTAGGAGAGGGAGAGTGGGGATGATTTGGGAGAATGGCATTGAAACATGTATAATATCATATAAGAAACAAATCGCCAGTCCAGGTTCGATGCAGGATACAGGAAGCTTGGGGCTGGTGCACTGTGATGACCCAGAGGGAGGGTACGGGGAGGGAGGAGGGAGGGGGTTCAGGATTGGGAACACATGTACACCTGTGGCGGATTCATGTTAATGTATGGCAAAACCAATACAATATTGTAAAATAATTAGCCTCTAATTAAAATAAATAAATTTAAATAAAAAATAAAAAAATAAAAGATGCTTGCTCCTTGGTAGAAAAGTTATGACCAACCTAGACAGCATATTAAAAAGCAGAGACATTACTTTACCAACAAAGGTCCATCTAGTCAAAGTTATGGTTTTTCCAGTAGTCATGTATAGATGTGAGAATTGGACCATAAAGAAAGCTGATTGCCAAAGAATTGAAGCTTTTGAACTCTGGTGTTGGAGAAGACTCTTGAGAATCCCTTGGACAGCAAAGAGATCCAACCAGTCTATACTTTGCTAATATCTTAAAAAAAAATCCAAAAATTTCTTAGAAAGAGAGATCAACTTTATGATATAAACAGCATGAAAATGATACAATCAAGTTGTTGCTTCTATTTGTAAAGATTTGATTTCTTATTGGTTACTACTATCATATTCCTTATGAGAAGTTCTTTTTAAAGAATTGAATAAATTCATATCTTGATCTCAGGTAAAGTAGGGTAAGTAATCACCCTTAAATATAGCATATGTTCGTGCCCCACACTGCCAGGGTTTGCTGCTGCTGCTGAAGCTAAGTCGCTTCAGTCGTGTCTGACTCTGTGCGACCCCATAGACAGCAGCCCACCAGGCTCCCCCATCCCTGGGATTCTCCAGGCAAGAACACTGGAGTGGGTTGCCATTTCCTTCTCCAATGCATGAAAGGGAAAAGTGAAAGTGAAGTCGCTCAGTCGTGTCTGACTCTGTGCAACCCCATAGATGGCAGCCCACCAGGCTCTTCCGTCCATGGGACTTTCCAGGCAAGAGTACTGGAGTGGGGTGCCATTGCCTTCTCCACTGCCAGGGTTTAGCATATAGTTAATCAAAGGTCCTTTATCTTGGCTACTTGAAGATGAAATAAAGATCTTTCAGTATACAAATCTAAGGAAGTATGGTGATGGATACCCCCTTCTCTTAGTGCTCCTGAGCAGCCACTGAAAGCACAAAGTCTGCCTAAATTTAAGGTTAAGCCAGATTGAACCATCAACTAAGAGATCCTGTCGTTGCTGTTCAGTCGCTAAGTTGTGTCTGACTCTGCAACCCCATGGACTGCAGCATACCAGGCTTTCCTGTCCTTTACCATCTCCCAGAGTCTGCTCAGACTCATTTCCATTGATTTGGTGATGCCATCCAACCGTCTCATCCTCTGTCACCCTCTTCTCCTTCTGCCCTCAGTCTTTCCCAGCATCAGGGTCTTTTCCAATGAGTTGGCTGTTTGCTTCAGGTGGCCAGAGTATTAGAGCTTCAGGTTCAGGGTCAGTCCTTCCAATGAGTATTTAGGATGATTTCCTTTAGGATTGACTGACTTGATCTCCTTGCACTCCAAATGACTCTCAAGAGTCTTCTCCACCGTTTGAAAGCATCAATTCTTTGGCGCTCAGCATTCTTTACGGTCCAACTCTCACATTGGTACATGACTACTGGAAAAAACCATAGCTTTGACAATACAGACTTTTATTAGCAAAGTGATGCCTCTGCTTTTTAATATGCTGTTATAGGTTTGTCATGGTTTTTCTTCCAAAGAGCAAGCATCTTTTAATTTCATGGCTGCAGTCACCATCTGCAGTGATTTTGGAGCCCAAGAAAATAAAGTCTGTCACTGTTTCCACTTTTCCCCATCTATTTGCTATGAAGGATTCCATGATTTTAGTTTTTGAATCTTAAGTTTTAAGGCAACTTTTTCACTCTCCTCTTTCACCCTCATCAAGACGCTCTTTAGTTCCTCTTCACTTTCTACCGTTAGGTGGTATCATCTACATATCTGAAGTTTCTTATATTTCTCCTGGCAATCTTGATTCTAGCCTGGCATTTTGCATGATGTGCACTGCATAAGCAGAGTGACAATATACAGCCTTCATATATGTACTCCTTTCCCAATTTTGAACCAGTCTGTTATTCTGTCAGTTCTAACTATTGCTTCTTGACCTACATAGAGGTTTCTCAGGAGACAAGTGGTCTAGTATTCTCATCTCTTTAAGAATTTTCCACAGTTTGCTGTGATCCACACAGTCAAAGGCTTTAGCGTAGTCAATGAAGCAGCTGTTTTTTGGAATTTCCTTGCTTTTTCTATAATCCAATGAATGTTTGCAATTTGACCTCTGGTTCCTCTGCCTTTTCTAAATCCAGTTTGTATATCTGGAAATTCTCAGTTCACATACTGCTGAAGATCCTGGAAGGGGTTTATACCACCTGCTATTATCTTGCATCTTTTCATTTAACAGTGACCCAGGGTATTGGAGAAGGAAATGGCAACCCATTCCAGTGTTCTTGCCTGGAGAATCCCAGGGACGGGGGAACCTGGTGGGCTGCCGTCTATGGGGTTGCACAGAGTCGGACACGACTGAAGCGACTTAGCAGCAGCAGCAGCAGCAGAGTATTCCACTTGCCACCATAGAATTCTTGGAGCAAAAAGAGGCAGTAGTAACAAGAAGAGGATGACATTAGACACACTGCATGTGTGCTGAGTCACTTTAGTCATGTCTGACTCTTGTGACCCCGTGGACTGTAGCCCACCAGGCTCCTCTGTCCTTGGGATACTCCAGGCAAGAATGCTGGAGTGGGTTGCCATGCCCTCCTCCACGGGATCTTCCCAACCCAGAGATCAAACCCGAGTCTCTTTCATCTGCATTGGCAGGTAGGTTATTTGCCACTAGTACCACCCGGAAGCCCTTAGACACAGTACTTAATTACAATTAAACACTGTTGCATAATTTATACCTTCACATAACAAAAAATTCAGGAATACAATGTTAACAAGAGTAAAAGTAATTCAAGTGAAAATCAGCCTTTTCTGAATTACATGACAATTTCAGTCCTCCTCCTCCTCTCTCAAACAACTTCTTTTTAGCACCTGCTGTGATCAACTTCTTACCTGATTTCTTGGGCATAGTCATAAGAAAGGAAGTTTGGGAAAGGGGGATACAGAGCCTAAAATGAGATGGAATAAGTCACAGGAAACCTGGCCCTTGGAGCTTTCCCTCAGCTCACCATACTTGTCCTTCCCTGTCCACCTCTTCTCAGGCTACTCTGGTCTCCATATGTCAGTCTCTGTTTAAGGAACTCAAGTGGCAGCTGCACATACCCTGCTTGAATATGATCTCGTGTTTACTGGACACAGCAAAGACAGCATCATTGCTCTAAGAAGATCATAAACCAAATGATTTAAATTTACATGTCAGAGACAGTAGGTCTGGCAATCCAGAACCAAGGATAAAGTTTTGTTGTTGAAGTTTTCCCATGACTTTCAAAAATTTTCCCTTCATACTTTGAATTTAGAAGTTAACCAACATCTTAGCTGTCACTCAGTTGAGGACATGATCTAGCAGAATGGAACAGTATAACATGAGGAGATGTGTGCTGGAGGGAGGCCAAAGGGCACCAATATGGTAGATGGTTGGCACCATTTTCATACCTCTTACAACTCCTTGTCCTAGGGGTTGCCTCAGGTGCATGAGAGCTACTTTGAGATGAGAAGTCAAGAAATTAAGCATTTGGACTAGTGAATTTATCATCATTAATCTATGGTTTCATAGAGAAAGTAGAATTTTAGAAGTAGTCCAAGTATGTACTAATGAACCACTTTATTATTTACTAATAAGTTGACTTAATTTAATGAATGCCTATATAATGTGCTTAGGTACATTGCCAACTGGAAGGAAATTGCTACAAGCAACTCTTCAGCTAACTTCAAAAGTAGGTGATTTTTTAGCAATAATGGGAAATTGTGTGTGTGTGTGTGTGTGTATGCATGCTTTGTTGCTCTGTCAAGTATGAATCTTTGTGACCCCAGGCCCATCAGGCTCCTCTGTCCATGGGATTTCTCAAGGAAGACTACTGGAGTGGGTTGCCATTTCCTTCTCCAATGGGAAATTCTTATAAACCAAAACAATACATTCCACACATGTACATATTTCGAAGTACCTTACAAACACTTCCGTACTCAGCACACTATACAGATAAATAAATTTACCAAGTCATTTTTGCCTTTATATATATAACTGTTATTTGGAAATAGAAGGAAATTTTACATTTTGTTTAGAGTTGGATAAAATTTTTATTTTCTAAAAAAATGAATCCTCTTTTAAAAATGTTGCATATCTCATGTTTCAGTAATAATTTTTAATGAGCAAATTTGACCTGGCAAAATAAATGCTATTCCAGAAGTATGAGTAATTCTAACATAGCCAAAGCCTAGTTATAGTTTTTATATAATTTGAGTGCATGAGTTCTGTCCCTCTGTCACCTGTGACTGGCAGTAAAACAAAGAGGCTTTAATTGTGGAATTCATGACTTCCTGGTTTTGATTTTTTGCTCTGTTGTTTCCTGGCTGTATAATCTCGGGCAAGTTACTAGCTTAGTTTCCTCATCTATAAAATGAAAATACCAATAGCACTTAACTCATGGATTGCTGTGAGGTCATGAGATAACACGTGTAAAGAGCTTATTATAGTGCCTGGTGCATAGTGTGCACTCGGTGGTGGTGGTGGAGTAGTCGCTAGGTCGTGTCCAGCTCTTGTGACTCCATGGACTGTAGCCCGCCAGGTTCCTCTGTCCTTGGGATTTCCCAGGCAAGAATACTGGAGTGGGTTGCCATTGCCTTCTCCAGGGGATCTTCCTGACCCAGGAATCGATCCCAAGTCTCCTGCATTGCACGTGGATTCTTTACTACTGAGCCACTAGGGAGGCCCTTAACCTATCTACTTATTTCCAGCTCACTGGCACCACCACAGTCCAAGTTGCCATCATTTTCTGTGGGCTTCTGCAACGTCTCCAAACTTATTCTCCTCCAATCCATTCCCCATGCAACAGATAGTGATCTACAAATTTAAACCAGCATAATTAAAACAAAACTCTTATTTAACGAACTTTTCTTTAGCAACTACCATGTTTAAGTACTGTCTTCAGTTCAGTTCAGTTCACTCAGTCGTGTCCGACTCTTTGCGACCCCATGAATCGCAGCACGCCAGGCCTCCCTGTCCATCACTAACTCCTGGAGTTCACCCAGACTCACATCCATCGAGTCAGTGATGCCATCCAGCCATCTCATCCTCTGTTGTCCCCTTCTCCTCCTGCCCCCAATCCCTCCCAGCATCAGAGTCTTTTCCAATGAGTCAACTCTTCGCATGAGGTGGCCAAAGTACTGGAGTTTCAGCTTCAGCATCATTCCTTCCAATGAACACCCAGGGCTGATCTCCTTCAGAATGGACTGGTTGGATCTCCTTGCAGTCCAAGGGACTCTCAAGAGTCTTCTCCAACACCACAGTTCAAAAGCATCAATTCTTCAGCGCTCAGCTTTCTTCACAGTCCAACTCTCACATCCATACATGACCACAGGAAGAACCATAGCCTTGACTAGACGAACCTTTGTTGGCAGAGTAATGTCTCTGCTTTTGAATATGCTATCTAGGTTGGTCATAACGTAAAGTGCTTTATAAAATTGATTCATTTGATCTTCAGAACAACCCAATGAGACAGGTTCTATTATCCACATTTTAAAGAGATGCCAAGTTACTTGCTCAAGGTCACACAGTCCCTGTGAGGGCCAGGATTTGAGCTGAGACTGGGTAGCTCTAGAAACCATACTCTCTAGACACCATAGTCTTAATGATGACTACCCCTGCTGCCATTTAGTTTTCCACTGCACTTGGAATAAAACCCTAACTTTATCATGGCACTCCGGCTCTGGTTTAGCTTTTCATCCTTAACACGTCCCACTCTCTCCCCCTCGCTCACAACAGCTTAGCATCACTGCAATCTTGCCTGGTCCTCAAGCACACTTTGTGGCTTCACTTCAGGGGCTTCATGCAGTTGATGGCCTTCTGGAGAACAGGTGTAGGCAACTATCTTTACTTGAAGGCAAGTTATCTGTTTTGTTTGCTACTGAATTCCCAAGTGTGTAGAACACAGTAGAGTCTCAAAGGCAAATAAAAAAATATAAAAGAGTGACAAGTACAAAATGGAAGCAGAGAATATTATTTACTGGGCTAAAAGATTATTGTGGGAAAAAGAGAAAAGATATAACACTAATTGGAAGGAGCATAAGAGCATGTGAAAGCAGTTTTAAGTAATGGAGATCTGCATCAGAACAGAAGGCAGGTAATACATTGCAGATGCTGGCAGTAAAAAGGGGAGAGAGCATGTGCCACTTCTGCAAGAAGCAAGAGGAAATCAAAATTCAGAATTTGAAAAAACTTTAGCTCTAGGGACAGAAAAGGTTTTTCTTTGTAAATAAAGAATTGTTAGCTAATGGTTGATTGTGGAGCACTAACTAAATGCCTTACCTTCACCATCACACTTAGTTCTCACAAAGATAAGCCGAGGCATGTGCTATTATTATTCCTATCTTATAGATGAGGACATTGAGACAGAGGTTAAGTAACTTGCTTTAAATTACAGAGCTAGCAAAAAAAAAAAAAAATATATATATATATATATATGGCTATCTAGTAGTAGATCAAACCTCAAACACAGATCCTACAGAGACTTTTAAAGATGGACAATGAAACATGGTCATGAAATGTAGAATGATCTCAGAAATACAGGATACAAAGATATCTGCTCTAAGAGTGGTGAGAAGGAATGTGGAATAGACCTTACCTGGCACACAGTAGCATATTGAATGAGCTATATCCTGTCACGTCTGGCATCTTTCTAAATGTTTGTCATTCCTCTCTAGATTTCAGGTTTGAGAAAGCACAAGAAAAAATACATGACTATGAAGATACATTGGAAGAGGCAAAGGAAACACAAAAAGATCCTTCATTTGAAACTATTTATGAAGAGCCTCATTTTACTAGACTAAAGCCTGATTCCACTTATAGAATATAATTATATAAAAGTATGTAATTATAAGCTATAATTTCCTTTCTGAGCTATAACCCTTCAGCTCTGATTCCATCAGTTACAGTCAAGAGATAGTTTATTCTAGCTGGAATGACTTCTATATTCTTGACACAGACTCTAACCCAATTAAGTAAGGAAGATTAAACAGAAATAGAACACCAGACTGAATACAGTAGTCATGGAAAATGTAGAAATTAATCCTGTTATCCTGAGAAACTGAGAAACTGTAGTCTAACAATTACACTTAAATAAAAATATATTTAGGTGCAAAAAAAAACCCCCTCAGTCAGACTGTTTTTCTTCTTCATGTAAAGCATTCATTATTTGTGCATTTCTATCGAGCAGAGCCCTTTTTTCATTAAAAAAGGAAAAAGGGCAGTGTAGCAAGTTCTCCTTTTATTAGAATCTGAAAGCCAGCTTCCCTGGTGGCTCAGATGGTAAAGAATCCGCCTGCAATGCAGGAGACCCAGGTTCGATGCCTGGATCAGGAAGATCCCTTGGAGAAGGGAATGGCCATGATTAGCCACCCAGTGTGTCCGACTCTTTGCAGCCTCATGGACTGCAGCCTGCCAGCTCCTCTGTCCATGGGATTCTCCAGGCGAGAATACTAGAGTAGGTTGCCATGCCCTCCTCCAGAGGATCTTTCCAACCCAGGGAGCAAGCTCAGGTCTCCTGCATTGCAGATTCTTTACTGTCTGAGCCACCAAGGAAGCCCAAGAATAGTGGAGTGGGTAGCCTACCCCTTCTCCAGGGGAACTTCCTGTCCTAGGAATCAAACTTTGATCTCCTGCATTGCAGGGGGATTCTTTATCAGCTGAGCTACCCAGGAAGCCCCAATGTATATTTAAGGAAAACAAATTTGTTCATATAATTTACATATACATTCACCCATTTTGAGTATTCAGTTTGAGTTTTGACAAATGTATAAAGTTATGCAATTTCCACCACAATCAAGATATAATCCATTTTCATCACCCCTACAATGTACATCTTTGTAGTCAATTCACCACCCCATGTCATGCTACGGAACATGACTGATCTTTCAATCACTACTATTCTGCCTTTAAACTGTCACATAAATGGAATCATACTATATGTAGTCATTATTGGTCTTGTTTCTTTATGATTATGCTTTTGAAATTCAATCTTGTTGCTGCATATTTCAGTAGTTTCTTTCTTTTTTGACTACTGTTCCATTACATGGCTATATTACAATTTCTTTATCCATTCACAAGATTGATGGACATTTGGTTGTTCCAGTTTTGGATCATTACTGAAATAATGGGGAGTGGAATTGCTAGGGCAAGTAATAACTATAGGTTTAGTTATCTATTTATTTATTGATGTATACTTGCTTTACAATGTTTCAGGTATATATCAAGGTGATTCAGATATATATCAATATGTGTATATTTGTTCAGATTCTTTTCCATTATACTTATTACAAGATATTGAATATAGTTCCTTGTGCTATACAGTAGGTCGTTGTGTATTTTATATATAGTAGTGTGTATCTGTTAATCCAAAATTCCTAACTTATCCCTCCTCCCTTCCCCTTTGGTAAACGACTTTTTGTTTTCTAAATGAGTCTATTTCTGTTTTGTGGATAATTTCATTCATGTCATTTTAAATTCTACATATAAGTGATATATAGTGTTTGTCTTTCTGACTTATAACACTCAGTATGACAGTCTCTAGGTCCATCCATATTGCTGCAAATGGCATTATTTCATTCTTTTCTGTGGCTTGTATTCCATTGTATATATGTACCACATCTTCTTCTGTTGATGGACATTTAGGTTGCTTCCATGTCTTGGCTACTGTAAACAGTGCTGCAGTGAAGACTGGGGTGCATGTATCTTTGGGGGCCATGTTTTCCTTCAGATATATGCCCGGGAGTGGCATTGGTAGTTCTATATTTAGTTTTTTAAGGAATCTCCACAGTGTTCTCCATAGCACCTGTACAATGTACATTCCTATCAGTGTACGAGGGTTGCCTTTTCTCCACACCCTCTCCAACATTTATTATTTGTAGATTATTGATGATGGCCATTCTGAGCAGTGTGAAGTGATACCTCATTGCAGTTTTGATTTGCATTTCTCTAATAATTAGTGATGTTGAGCATCTTTTCATGTGCCTATTGGCCATCTTTATGTCTTCTTTAGAGAAATGCTTATGTAGGTCTTCTACGTATTGATTTTTTTATACTGAATGGTATAAATTGTATATTTTGGAAATTAACTCTTTATCACTTGCATTTATTTGCAAACATCTTCTCCCGTTTTGTAGGCTGTCTTTTCACTTTATGATCTCCTTTGCTGTGAGAAAGCTCTTAACTTTAACTAGGTCTCATTTATGTGCTTGTTTCCATTACTCTAGGAGACAGATCCAGAAAAATATTGCCACAATTTATAGCAAAGAGTGTCTTCCTTGTTTTCCTCTAGGAGTTTTATATTATCTGGGCTTACATTTAGGTCTTTAATCTAGTTTATTTTTCCATGTGGTGTTAGAGACTGTTCTAATTTCACTCCTTTACATGTAGCTGTCTAGGACTTCCAGCAGCACTTATAGAAGAGACTGTTCACTATTGTATAGTCTTGTTTCCTTTGTCATAGATTAATTGACCATAAATGCTTGGCTTTATTTCTGGGCTTTCTATCTTGTTCCATTGATTTACACGTCTGTCTTTGTGCCAGTACTATACTGTTTTGATTACTGTGGCTTTGTAGCTTCATCCTATAGTATGAAATCAGGGAATGTGATTCCTCCAGCTCCATTCTTCCCGTCCCCACCCCCCACCCCCCAAGGCTATTTTGGCTATTCAGAGTCTTTTGTGTTTTCATATAAATTAAAAAAATTTTTGGCCCAGTTCTGTGAAAAACACCATTGGAAATTTGAAAGGGATTGCACTGAATCTGTATATTGCCTTAAATAGCATGGTCATTTTGTGTATGTGTGCACATTGTCTAAGTTGGGTCTGACGCTTTGTAATCCCATGGATTGAGGCTTGCCAGGCTTCTCTATCCATGGAATTTTCCAGGCAGAAACACTGGAGTGGGTTGTAATTTACTCCTCCAGGGTCATTTTAGCAAATGTTTATCCTAGGGGATGTAGAGTGAATAGCCTCTCATTGTGATTTTAGTTTGTATTTTCTAAATAACTTATGATAGTGAAGAACTTTAAAATGCTTATCCACCATTTGGTATCTTCTTTGGTGAAATGTCTCTTCAAATCTTTGGCCAATTCTAAATTGTTTTTTCCATTATTGTGTTAAAATACTTTAAAATATTTTCTAAAAACAAACCCTTTATCAGATACTATTTTGCCAATGTGAGTGGTGTTTTCATTTTCTTTTACGATGTCTTTTAGGATAAAAAGTATTTAACGGAGTTCAAGTTAACATTTTTTTCTTTTTTTAATTCAATTTTTATTTTATGCTGGGGTATAGTTAATTTACAGTGTTTGTTTCAGATATACATCAAATGGTTCATTTATACATACCTTTATCCATAATTTTTTCTTAATATATACATTTTATTTAAGTATAGCTGACTTACAATGTTTTAGGTGCACAGCAAAATAGTATTCATGTACACATATATTTGAAATTATTTTCCATTATAAGTTATTACAAGATATTGTAAGTTATTACAATATTACAAGATATTATAAGTTCCCTGTGTGATAACAGTAAACCTCTGTTGCTTGTTGCATATCCATTTCTTAAAATTAGAAATCTAGCATGCTATTTATACTAAGTCAAATAAGTGGAATCAAAATGTCATACAGTTTTTAGGCAAAAATTCATAACTTTCCTATTATATATATTATGCATATTATTTATATCAGTTCAGTTCAGTTCAGTCGCTCAGTCATGGCCAATTCTGTGCGACCCCATGGACTGAAGCACACTAGGCCTCCCTGTCCATCATCAACTCCCAGAGCTTACTCAAACTCATGTCCATCGTGTCAGTGATGCCATCCAACCCTCTCATCCTCTGTCGTCCCTTTCTCCTCCCACCTTCAATCTTTCCCAGCATCAGGGTCTTTTCCAATGAGTCAGTTCACCATATCAGGTGGCCAAAGTACTGGAGTTTCAGCTTCAGTATCAGTCCTTCCAATGAACACCCAGGACTGATCTCCTTTAGAATGGACTGGTTGGATCTCCTTGTAGTCCAAGGGACTCTCAAGAGTCTTCTCCAACACCACAGTTCAAAAGCATCAATTCTTTGGTGCTCAGCTTTCTTCACAGTCCAACTCTCACATCCATGCATGACTACCAGAAAAACCATAGTATTGACTAGACGGGCCTTTGTTGGCAAAGTAATGTCTCTACTTTTTAATATGCTGTCTAGCTTGGTCATAAGTTCAGTCGCTCAGCTGTGTCCAACTCTTTGCAACCCCATGAATTGCAGCACACCAGGCCTCCCTGTCCATCACCAACTCCCAGAGTTCACTCAAACTCACATCCATCAAGTCGGTGATGCCATCCAGCCATCTCATCCTCTGTCATCCCCTTTTCCTCCTACCCCCAATCCCTCCCAGCATCAGAGTCTTTTCCAATGAGTCAACTCTTTGCATGAGGTGGCCAAAGTATTGGAGTTTCAGCTTTAGCATCCTTGCTTCCAAAGAATACCCAGGACTGATCTCCTTTAGAATGGACTGGTTGGATGTCCTTGCAGTCCAAGGGACTCTCAAGAGTCTATATATGCGTACAAAAGCTTTTCTACTATGCTTAATAAAGGTTTGAGAAAAAGCATCAAAAAACAAAAAGAGATGGAGAAATCTGAAAACATAAACTACATGAAATGAGAACACTGAATATGAAATAGAAAAAGTGAAACAAACTAGATAAAAATAAAAGATCATCATATAGCTCAGTTGTTTTTAACCATGGCTGCTCACTAGAAATATATCTGGAAAAAAGCAATAACTAGGCATTTGTATTTTTTTAAAACTTTCAAGATAATTCTGATATGCATATGGATTTTAAAAAGTGACCACAGGTTTTTCTAATTTGGTGTTATAAATTTTTGGTGATATAGAGTACTATTATTTTTCTCTTACCAATCATGATACAATGGTATCAAGTGAGTAATAGTTACATAACCACAATAGTAAAAGATGTTTATCAGTTTTCACAATCAATAGCTAGACAAAAAATAAAAGATAATTATAATTGCAAGCCATAATGGGAACATGACAATAGAAAATAATTACATATAATTTGGGGGTCAAGCAGACTAATGTGGTAATATGTGAACGTGAATACATGCATAAGTTTTCATCTACCCAAACAGTCTATGTCTTTTGGTTGGTACATTAATCCATTTACATTTCAAGGTAATTATCAATATATATGATACTATTGTCTTTTTTATTTTTTAAAATTGTTTTAGGTTTATTTTATGTAGGTCTTTCCCTTCACTTGTGTTTCCTGCCTAGAGAAGTTCCTTTAGCATTTGTGGTAAAGGTGGTTTGGTGGTGCTGAATTCTCTTAACTTTTGCTTGTCTGGAAAGCCTTTGATATTTCCATCAAATCTGAAGGACAGTCTTGCTGGATAGAGTATTCTTGGTTGTAGGTTCTTCCCTTTCATCACTTTAAATATATCATGCCATTCCATTCTGGCTTGTAGAGTTTCTACTGAGAAATTAGCTGATAGTCTGATGGGAGTTCCCTTGTATGTTGTCTTTATTCCCTTATTGCTTTTAATATTTTATCTCTGCCTTTAATGTTTATTGGTTGGATTACTATGTGTCTTGGTGTGTTCCTCCTTAGGATTAGCCTTCCTGGGATTTTCTGTGCTTCCTGTACTTGGTTGACTATTTCCTTTGCTATGTTCAGGAAGTTTTCAGCTATTATCTCTTCAGATATTTTCTCAGGTCCTTTCTCTCTTCTTCTTCTGGAACCTCTATAATGTGAATGTTGTCCCAGAGGTCTCTTAGGCTGTCTTCATCTTTTGCATTCTTTTCTCTATATATGGTTCTGTGTCAGTGATTTCCACCATTCTGTCCTCCAGGTCATTTATCCATTCTTCTGCCTCAGTTACTCTGCTACTGATTCCTTCTAGTGTATTGTTCCTTGGAAGAAAAGCTATGGAAAACTTAGAAAGCATATTAAAAAACAGAGACATTACTTTGCCAACAAAGGTCCGTCTAGTCAAAGCTATGGTTTTTACAGTAGTCACATATGAATGTGAGAATAGCACCATAAAGAAGGCTGAGCACTGAAGAATTGATGCTTTTGAACTGTGGTGTTAGAGAAGACTCTTGAGAGTCCCTTGCACTGCAAGGAGATCCAACCAGTCCATCCTAAAGGAAATCAGTCCTGGGTGTTCATTGGAAGGACTGATGTTGAAGCTAAAACTCCAATACTTTGGCTACCTGATGCAAAGAACTGACTTATTGGAAAAGACCCTGATGCTGGGAAAGATTGAAGGCGGGAGGAGAAGGGGATGACAGAGGATGAGATTGTTGGATGGTATCACTGACTTGATGGACATGAGTTTGAGTAAACTCTGGGAGTTGGTGGTGGATAGGGAGGCCTGGTGTGCTGCAGTTCATGGGGTCGCAGAGTCGGACACGACTCAGTGACTGAACTGAACTGAACTGAATCAGAGAAAGTGTGCTGCTAGGCGCCCTAGAAGTTTTCTAAATAAGGCCACTTCACCAAGATTGGAAAAGCTAACCAACCTACCTAGTACATAGAAATAAACACAGAGAATTAGGCAAAATGAGGAGATAGAAATTTATGTTCCAAATAGTGGAATAAGACAAAACATCAGGAAAAGAACTAAACATCTATCTATCTAACAACAAAATATTTATCTATCAGATAAAGAGTTCAAGGTAGATTGTAAATGTGCTCACTGAACTCTGGAGAAGAACAGAGAACACCATGACGATTTAAGCAAGGAATTAGAAAATATAAAGAAAAACCAAAAGCAGTTGACAAATAAAATAACTGAAATAAAAAACATACTAGAAGGAATTAACAGTAGATTAGATAATACAAAGGAATGGATCATCAGATTAGAAGACAAAGTAGTAGAAATTCCCAAACTGAACAGAGAAATGAGAAAATAATTTTAGAAAATGAGTATAGTTTAAAAGACCTCTATGACAACATAGAACATACTATTAATAGCATTCACATTATAGGGGTCCTAGAAGAAGACAGAAAAGGGAAGATAACTTATCTGATAAATAATCACTGAAAAATTTCCTAACACGGGGAAAGAAAAAGACATCAAAGTTCACGAAGCACTGCTGCTGCTGCTAAGTCGCTTGAGTCATGTCTGACTCTGTGCGACCCCAGAGATGACAGCCCACCAGGCTCCCCCATCCCTGGGATTCTCCAGGCAAGTACACTGGAGTTGGTTGCCATTTCCTTCTCCAGTGCATGAAAGGGAAAAGTGAAAGTGAAGTCGCTCAGTCATGTCCGACTCTTAGCGACCCCATGGACTGCAGCCTACCAGGCTCCTCCGTCCATGGGATTTTCCAGGCAAGAGTACTGGAGTGGGGTGCCATTGCCTTCTCCTCACGAAGTACAGAGAATCCCAAACAAGATGATTCAAAGAAGTCCATATAAAGACACATCATAATTGAAATTGCAAAGGGAGTTCTCTGGTGGCCTAGTGGTTAGGATTCTAGGCTTTCACTGTTGTGGCCTGGGGTTCAATCTCTGGTCAGGAAACTGAGATCCCAGAAGAAGCCCAGTGCAGCCAAAAGAAAAAAAAAAGTTTTTAATTAAAATCACAGAAATGCAAGGTAAAGAGAATTTCAGGAGCAGCATGAGAAAAGCAGTTAGTAAAATACAAAGAAACCTCCATAGGGAATCAGCTGAATTTTCAGCAACAATTTTGTAGGCCAAAAGGGAGTGTCGTGATTAAGTGGCAAAAACTTACAACCAAGAATACCCTACCTGGCAGGTTGTCCCTCAGACCTAAAGGAGAGATAAAGAGTTTCAAGGACAAACGAAAGCTAAAATGGTTCAACACCATGAAACTGGCTATATTTATATGTTATAGGGAGCTTTGTGGTAACCAGAAACCAAAACCAATAATAGACACACAAGAAGCATAAAGGAATCTAAACACAAAACTAAAGAAAACCATCAATTCACAAGGAAAGAAGACAAAAGAAAAAAGAAACAAAAAGTAACTACAAAATCAACCAGAAAACAATTAACAAAATGACAATAAAAACATGTATATCACTAATCACTTTAAATGTAAATGGACTAAATGTTCCAACCGAAAGACTCAGAACAGTTGAATGTTGACTGTTGAAAGACACAGAACAGAAAAACAAGACCCATACATGCTGCCAACCAGAGACTCATTTCAGATCTACAGACAGACACAGACTGAGTCGTAAGATGAAAAAAAGGTATTCCATGCAAAAGGAAATCAAATGAAAACCAGGATACCAATACTTATATCAGACAAAATAGATTTTAAAACACATACTGTAACAAGAGACAAAGAAGGACATTACATGATGAAGGGATCCATCCAAAAGGGTAAAACTGTCGGGGTGCACCAAACATAGGAACACTTAAATACATAGAGCAAACATCAGCAGACATAAAGGAAGAAACTGATAATAACACAGAAGGGGACTTTTAACACCTCATTTACATCAATGGATGGATCATCTGACAAAACCAGTAAGGAAAAACACTGGCCTTAAATGACACATTAGACCAGATGAACTTGATAGATTACAATACATATACAATACATTCCATCAAAAGTAGCTGAATATACATTCTTTTCAGTGCATGTGGAACATCTTCCAGGAAAGACCACATGCTAGGCCAGAAAACAAGTCTCAATAAACTTAAGAAGATTGAAATTGTATCAAGTATCTTTTCTGATCACATGGCATGACACTGGAAATCAATCTACAAGAAAAAAACTACAAAAAACACAAAAATGGGGAGGCTAAACAACATGCTACTAAACCACCAATGAGTCATTAAATAAATCAATGAGGAAATTAAAAACTGCCCAAAGACAAATGAAAATAAAAACACAATGATCCAAAATCTATGGAAAAAAAGCAAAGCAGCTCTAAGAGGGAAGTTTATAGTAATACAATCTTACCTCAGGAAACAAGAATTATCTCAAATAAACAATCTAAAGTTAGATCTAAAAGAATGAGAAAAAGAACAAACAAAACCCAGAGTTATTAGGAAGGAAATCATAGAACTCAGAGCAGAGATAAATGAAATGAGATTAAAAAAAAAAAAAGATTAGTGAAACTAAGAGGTAGTTCTTTGAAAGATAAAATTGACAAGCCTTTTTATCAGAATCATCACGAAAAAGAAAGGCCCAAATAAATGAAACCAGAAATTAAGGAAGAGAAGTTACAAACAAAAGTCCAGGACCAGATAGATAACTTCAACTAAATTCTGTTCAACATTTAAATAAAAATATACACCTGTTATCAAACTATTTCAAAAAACTGAAGTGGATGGATGCTTCTAAAATTACTCTGTAAGACCAGCATCACTCTGTAAAACCAGAGACATCACAATTACAGGACCAAATTACTGACAAATACAGATGCAAAAATCCTCAACAAAATATTAGTAAGTGGAATTCAACCACATATTAAAGGGATCATATACCATGAAGTGGGATTTATACAGGGATGAAAGGACAATTCCAAACCCACAAATCAATGAAATATACCACATTAAAAAATTGAAGAATAAATCCCATGATTATCTCAATAAACACAGAACTTTTGACAAAATTCAACACCCATTTATGATAAAAAGTCCAAAGACAGTGGGACAGAGGGAGCATAGTCCAACATAATAAAGCCCACATATTACAAACCTATTACCAACATAATACTCAATGGTGAAAAGCTGAAAGAATTTTCTCTAAGATCAGGAATAGGACAAGGATGCTCATTCTTGCCACTTTTATTCAATACAGTATTGGAACTCATAGCCATAACAGTAAGATGAGAAAAAGAAATAAAAGGAATCCAAACTGAAAAGGAAGAAATAACTCTGTTTGCAGATGACTTGATACTATATATAGAAAATCCTAAAGATGCCACCAAAAACCTATAAGAATTAATAAAGGAATTCAGTGAAGTTGCAGGACACAAAATTAATATACAGAAATCTGTTTTGTTTCTGTACACTAAAAACAAGATATGAAAAAGAAAAGTTAAGGGAATAATTCCATTTAAAATTACATCAAAAAGAATAAAATCCCTAGGGAAAAAATCTACGGAGGTAAAACTTTTCCAACATACTTAGAAAACTAAAATACATTATTGAAAGAAATTGAGATGACACAAATGGAAAGATATACTGTGCTCATAGATTAGAAGAATATTATTAAAATAACTATACCACCCAAGGCAATCTACAGATTTAATGCAATCCCTATCAAAATACCAAGGGCATTTTTCACAGAACCCAAACAAATAATTTTATAAATTGTATCGAAACACAAAAGATCCAGAATAGCCAAAGCAAACTTGGCAAAGAAGAACAAAGCTGGTGGTTATCATGCTTGCCAATTTCAAACAACACTACAAAGCTACAGTCATCAAAACAGGATGGTACTGGTATAAAAACAGGCAGATCAACTGAACAGAATAGAAAGACTAGAAATAAACCTCCACACTTTTGGTAAATTTATCTATAACAAAGAGTCAAAAATATGGGAAAAGATAGCCTCTTCAATAAATGGTGTTGAGAAAATCAGATAGCTACATGCAAAACAATAAAAGTGAACTATTATTTTTCTATACCATATACAAAACTAAATTCAAACTGAATTAAAAATTGAAGTCATAAAATTCCAAGAAGACAACAAAGGCAGTATGATCTTTGACAACGATCTTAAAAAAAAAAGTAATACCTTTTTTTGATCTGTCTCCTCAGGCAAGGGAAAGCAAGACAAAAAAATAAACTAACATGATTATATTAAAGAAGAAAGCTATCAGCAAAATGAAAAGGCAGTCTATTGCAAAGGAAAAGACACTTGCAAAGGACAAATCCAATAGGAGGTTAATATCCAAAATATACTCAACTAAACATCAAAAAACCAAACAACCCAATGAAAAGATAGAAGTCTTGAATAGATATTTTTTCCAAAGAAGACATACAGATAGCCAACAGACATATTAAAAGATGCTCAACATCACGGATCATCAAGGAAATGCAAAACAAAACCACAATGAGTTATCACCTTATACCTCTCAAAAGAGCCATCATCATAAAAACAACAAATTACAAGTGTTGATGACAAGGATGTGAGGAAAAGGAAACCATGGTGCACTGTTTTATGAGAAAAAGTTCTAGAGGGTTCTCAAAAAATTAAGATGAGAACTGACATATGGCCCAGAAATTTCACTTCTGGATGTCTACCCCCAACAAAAAACAAAATTCAAAAAGATATACGAACTGCAATTTTCATAGCAGCATTACAATAGCTAAGAAATAAGTGCAACATGAGTGTCAAGCAATAGATGAATGGATAAAGAAGATGTGGCATATATATAATGGCATACTACTCAGCCATTAAGAAAAGAATGAAATATCACCATTTGCAGCAACACAGATGAATCTAGAGGGTAGAGTAAGTATAGTAAGTGAAATAAGTCAGAGAAAGACAAATAGTGCATTATGTCACGCACATGTGGATTCTAAAAAACAAAACACAGCAAAATGAAAGAAGACTCACAGATGCAGAGAATAGGCTGTTGTCAGAGGGCAGACGGTGTAGGGGGCAAAATGGGTGAAGAGAAATTAAGAGGTACAAACCTCCAGTTATAAAATAAATAAACCTGGGGGATATAATATACAGCATAAAGAATATGGTCAATAATACTGTAATAACCTTATATAGGGACAGATGGTTATCAGATTTATGGAAGTGATTTAATAATGTACACAAATGTCAAATCACCATTGAGTACACCTGAAGCTAACATAATACTGTATATAAACAATATTTCAATTGAAAAAGATAAAGTAAAAACAAAACAAACAAACCCCCCCGCAAAAAAAAATCTGCAACCAGCTGAGTGATTACCATTTTCTCTCTTAAAATTCTTCCAACTCTTCACAATCATGGATAAAACTTTTAAATACTGCTTAAGCAGTAAGAAATATTAAGTATTTACAAAGAATTATAAATCTACAGTGAATATTCTAATACTAGGCAACATTTTGGGGTGGTTTTCATATAACTTAACATTAAGCAAAGCAGAACCAGGTTTTCAGAACTGTCAACAGACAATTGTTTTCCTCCTAAAACTTGTTGTTCCTTGAAATAACTCATTGGATTTATAAAAAGTATACAATTTTTTTTCTTGCAAGGATGACACAAAATGCATTAAGATGGCTACAACTGAAACAAAAAAATCAGAAAATAGCAGGTGTTTGTGAGGATGTGGAGAAATCAAAGCCCTTTGGCACTGTTTGTAGGAATGCAAAACACTTTGACCACTATGGAAAACAGCATGGTGTTTCCATCAAAAAATCCAAAATAGAAGTACCATATGATCCAGTGATTTCAATTCTAGGTACATATCCAAAAGGATTAAAAACAGAGTCTTAAAGAGGTATTTGTACACCCCTGCTCAATAGCAGTATTATTTACAATAGCAAAAAGAGGAAAGTAACTCAAATGTTTATAAACAGATAAATGGATAGACAAAAATGCGATCTATACATACCATGGGATACTTTCAGTCTTTAAAAAAAGAAATTATGATATACAGCAACAGGAATGAACATTAATAATAAGGTGAAATAGTAAACCAGTGAAATAATTCAGTCACAAAAAGACAAATGCTTATAGGAGGTGGCAAGGGCAGTGAAATTCAGACAGAATATAGAATGGTGTTTGCCAAGGGCTGGGCACAGGGGAGCATGGGGAGCTGTGCATGTGTATAGAACTTCAGTTTTACAAGGTGAAAAGTATGCTGTAGATTGGCTGGACTACAGTATGAATGTACTATACCACTACTGAACTGTACACTTAAAAATGGTCAAGATGGTAAATTTTATGTTACATCTATTTTACAATTTTAAAAAATAGCAAATCACATTAATAGGTGACCAGCTATGAACACACACAAGCAACGCAAGATCTATAAGCCACATCATGACCATTTCTTTCCTGGTTTGGAAATATGTACTAACCTTACACTTTGAACATTATGTGTCAATGTTTCATGCTCTCACCATGTTAGTGACAACAAAAAATGTCTTCAGATGTTGCTAAATGGGGGCAGTGGGAAAGTAAAATAACCTCCTAAGATCTACTGCTTTAGAATTACACATTGTACATTAGTGTAAAAGTATGTACTTTTACATATTGCTGTATGTTAAAAAAAATTATACATGCGGTACCTCATGGGAAAAGTGATTTTCAGGGAATAATTTTCATTAGGTTTTTGCCTTATTCATCAAATTCAGAGTCTAATGTCTGTAAAAACTTTGTACTATATTTATGCAAAATTCACTTTTTCAGAAACTGGACAAAGGAACTTGAAACTCTAAGAGAAGACCAAAGTTACTGATTTTTTAAAAATGATAAATACGCAGAATGCAAACTTCACATTTAGAGTATCACAATCTTTGTGTCTGTCATATTGTAGTATATTTCTTATAGACTGCAGAAATGTCAACTAGATCACTCTCTGGCCTCTGCTTCCAAAAAAGAGCATTCATTTGGCTTTCTGTCACAAGGTAATCAAGAAAAACTATTTAGAAAGAGATACATCATACTGGTCTGTTCCTGTGTAGCAGACTTCCCAGTTCACACTACACTGTAAACTGCCTATATACCCCAGACTAGGAGTTCTACAGGGATGGTTATGCCCTTCTACCTTACTGTTGCAAAGGAGGCAATGGCACCCCACTCCAGTACTCTTGCCTGGAAAGTCCCATGGGCAGAGGAGCCTGGTAGGCTGCAGGCCACGGGGTTGCTAAGAGTCAGACATGACTGAGCGACTTCACTTTCACTTTTCCCTTTCATGCATTGGAGAAGGAAATGGCAACCCACTCCAGTGTTCTTGCCTGGAGAATCCCAGGGACGGGGGAGCCTGGTGGGCTTCTGTCTCTGGGGTCGCACAGAGTCAGACACAACTGAAGTGACTTAGCAGCAGCAGCAGCAGCAGGTTACTGCTGTCTCCCTATGAACCAGCACCATGCTTGGCACACAAAACACTCAAAATATTTGAATACAATGAATGAGTCAGCATATATTTTTTTTAAGATTTATTTTAAAACAGGTAACAGAATAACTGCAGCCATGAAATTAAAAGGCACTTGCTCCTTGGAAGAAAAGTTATGACCGACCTAGACAGCATATTAAAAAGCAGAGACATTACTTTGCCAACAAAGGTTCATGGAGTCAAAGCTCTGGTTTTTCCAGTAGTCATGTATGGATGTGAGAGTTGGACCATGAAGAAAACTGAGCACCGAAGAATTGATGCTTTTGAACTGTGGTGTTGGAGAAGACTCTTGAGAGTTCCTTGGACAGCAAGAAGATCCAACCAGTCCCTCCTAAAGAAATCAGTCCTGAATATTCATTGGAAGGACTGATGCTAAAGCTGAAACTCCAATACTTTGGCCACCTGATGCGAAGAACTGACTCATTGGAAATGACCGTGATGCTGGGAAAGACTGAAGGCAGGAGAAGGGGATGACAGAGGATGAGATGGTTGGATGGCATCACTGACTCAACGGACATACGAGTAAGTTCTGGGAGTTGGTGATGGACAGGGAAGTCTGATGCATTGCAGTCCATGGGGTTGCAAAGAGTTTCACATGACTGAGTGACTGAACTGAACTGAACAGAACAGAATAATAAAGATATACATTCAACAGTACTGAAATAAATCTACAAAAAAATATGTAATTTCATTAAGATGCAATTAAAATATTTAAAGTGGCATATATGTCCACATTTCAAGGCAGTATACTAGCTTTTAGGTAATTAAAGACTAGCCTACTTTAATCTTTAAAAAGACCAAAGTTTTTCCTCTTTGTGTTTATTTGCTTTAAGCCATATTTAAATTTTTAGCCATTTCTAAGCATATATATTTTAAGTATATACTATAATGACCATGGATTTATTTTACCTACTAATTAGGAAGATATTTTGGGGTGGTATGATCAGCACAGAGAATAGTGGAAGGGATATTATCTCCCTTAATCTGAACACAACTCTTAAGTCTATAATTTATTTGCTTTTCTAGTAGCTTCTCTCCTTGGTTTCCAGTGACCTTATGAGCAACTGACTGGTGAAGCCTAAATTCTTTTCACTTGAAAGATTTCTATGTTAAAGACTGTCTGTATTAAACCTGTACCTTCTTCAGTTTATTATATTTGGGTCTTGGACAAGTTACTTTATTTCCCCAGCTGTAAGCTGAGATAATATCACTAATCTTGCAAAAGATGCTGCATATAAGGTATGTCAGGTACTCAGGATACAATAAATATTCTATCATAAATATTTAAGAAATTCAACCACTCCTTATTTGTTCCCAGTAAATTTCTATCTTATTCATTTCCAAATAGTGTTCCTGATGTCATAATTTTTAGAATCTTAATTCTATCACCTATGAATTAGCTATTCCCTCTGGTTGTTATCTGGCAAGCTTTTCATAGCCTGAATAAGATAGGAGTTTTACAGCATATCATTCAAGGTTGAAAAGTAGATTAATAATGTTACTCAAAACTATCTGGATATATCAATTAGTAAGAATCAGCAATTAATTCACTTACCTATACTATCATCTAGCTGATCATTTCTTATTCCACGCATCAATATTTCAAGGTTTTTTAATTTTTAAAAACCTTTTTACTTTTCAAGGCTTTCTTAAAGACATCCTAAGTTTACTGTATTCCCTCGATTCACTGTGGTAATAAACCTACCAATATATATTAAATATTCATTTAGGAAGTTTATAAGAAAAAAATACATATCACAATAAGCTTCTAATTTCAAATGCAAAATAGAAAATTTAAAAACAGTTTCCCAGAAACCAAACTAAGAAATTTATAGTATGAAAAGTTCTGGAGATTGTTTTTGGAGAAAAGAGAAGGTGGAGAGATCAAATGAACCTGACATTGGCAAAAGAAACAAATACGAACCTGTCATCAGAAGAAACTGCTTACATAACCACCTAAGGTACAGATAAAAAGAAAGCTCTACCACCCATTTCTTAATCTCTGCAGATACGGACAGTTTCCTAAGGATGGAGGATTATAGTCAGACAAGTCAGTAGTTTTACTTGTTTGTCTATTGACAGTATGTGGACAGAAGGGTTCTGTTTCTAGCTATATATCAAACTTGATACCTAAACCCCTCCCTGCCAACAAAACACACAGAAATGCTAGATAAGATACAAGAAATGATTTTTAAATGCATAACAGAAGTTATAAGAAAGAGGAATTTCTTATGGTCAGAAATTTTCAGTTTCAGAAGGAAACTAAAAACCAGAGCAAACTTGCCAGTTTCACTAATCTATGAATTCAGCTGTAACATCTCTAAGAGGACTTTAAAAGGGCAGTGGGCAATAACTAAATGCACCTCCCCTTGTGTCCACAGTAAAGCTGGGACACACGCAGGTTTGTACCAGCCCACTAGCACAGGGACATAATGAGGGAAAATGTCTGTTTTGGCCTGGTAGTCTTCCCTCAGTAAGTGTATGGTTCTCTTCAGGTCAGGAAACCCTGAAGCCAAGAAATTAAAGTAAAAGTAGTCCTCTGTCTTTGATAGCCCTGGAACTATGACATAACCAGATATAAAGCTTTTCTGGAAAGAATTATTCTTAACCCAGGTCACTCAAGATTCCCATGAGAAGGTCCTACTGAAAATAAGCTCACCTTATAAAATCACATAATACATGGATAAACAGTCCACCAAAGATAAGAACCAATAGATACAAACAGAACCTAAAGTTAAAAAAAACAAACTGGACATCATGAAACAAATAATAGGAAAATCTGAAGAATGGTACATACCTAGAAATGAATAACAACTTTTAAAGGAAAAATCTAGTGAATAGTTTAAAAAGGATATTATATAGCAAGCGACAAGAGAATTCATGAACTAGAAGACAGATATGAAGGCATTATAGAAAGATAAAGTACTGGAAACACAGAGAGCTTAAAAGATAAAGAGAATAGAATGAGAAAGTCTAATAAACATTTCTAAAAAAAAGGTAACCATACTGTATCTGTGAAATTTGTTCTCCATATTGTAACATCTTCATTATTGAGCAGCACTGAATGTGACCTTACTATTGAAAATCCAACGTATTTACTTACGATGGTATATAGATGGTTACAATTTTAAAGTTTTTCCTTCCTTTTATAGACTAATATTAAATAATTAATCATTCATATATAATATCTGGGAAACAAGTTTTAATTAAAACCTCATCAAAGTTAGCAGTATATTTATTTGTTCTGACTATAACAGTGATTTTACTGATTCAGTGATTCTACTGAAACTGATACAAGTATGTACTTGAGAAGAAAAAACAAATATTTAGCATGATTAGAGCATGATTTGGAGAAGGCAATGGCACCCCACTCCAGTACTCTTGCCTGGAAAATCCCATGGACGGAGGAGCCTGGTAGGCTTCAGTCCATGGGGTTGCTAGGAGTCAGACACGACTGAGCGACTTCACTTTGACTTTTCACTTTCATGCATTGGAGGAGGAAATGGCAACCCACTCCAGTGTTCTTGCCTGGAGAATCCCAGGGACGGGGGAGCCTGGTGGGCTGCCGTCTATGGGGTCACACAGAGTTGGACACGACTGAAGCGACTTAGCAGCAGCAGCAGCAGAGCATGATTGACAGTTATGTCTAAAGGGCTTGAGACTAGTAATGCAGCTTTAGGGAACTGAAGCAAGTATTAAACATTTTTTAAAAAACACAGTAATTCACTTAGTTCAATATTAATACTTATTCAAAGTATGTGGGTGGGTTAACAATGAAGGCCAAAATACAATTTATAAAGGCTGAATCCAAGGCAATCACATGCATAATATCACACCCAAGCTTTCCATCCTGGGAAAAGTCGGCTGAGATTTTTCGGGTCCATGGCCTGCTGTATGAGCAAATTCACCTGTCCACCAACACTGAGCACGGTTCCTTCCTCTACTCCTTTTAGTTTCTCTTGCAGTCTCATCAAGACACGTTCAGCTACTTTGTTGAAACTCTGGTCAATATCACTAATGACAAAAACAAAGATTTTAATGAGGTAGAACAGTTTAAAGGGTCTTGGGAACAGGAGAATCGGAACAACTGTCAACAGATCCTGCTCACCTGAGATTTCGTTTGCATTCCTGGTCATCTGCATTTAGAGTGGAGTGGAGCTCACTTTCATCGTCTGGCCTCTGTTGTAAATATAAAGCTTTTAGAGGATTCATGGTCCAGTCAAAGAGAGGATCATATAGGAGGACCTAGATAGAGAACATATGCATTAGAAGAACAATGTGCACTCTGAACAGTATTATAATAGAGACCAACCACACGGCAGCTGACTGGGATGGAGGGGCAAATTTATCACATGTGCTTCATGCCTCCTTGTGGAGAAAACTGCACTAACATGATGCTCTGGGCTTCTCCTCCCATCTGAATCCATTCTTCCTCCCAACTGGGGGCTGTGACATTGTCTGACCATGGTTCCTGACAGAAACTGATCAATTAAAAGGTCATAAGCACTAGTCACGTTCTTTCCTTCTCTCTCACCTCTTGACGAGTATGGCCCTGGGTAAGAACATTTGTTTGCAGGCCCCAATTCTCCAGGTGAGCTGGACCAAGGGACAGATTAGGTTGTGGGCGGTGGACAGCAGAAGCAAGTCTATTTGGACCTTACTTCTAAGCCATATTCTCCAACAGTTGTATCAGTGATAAACCTGACATTCCAATCTCTTACTTTTTTTAGTACTATTTAATCTAATTAATTTATTATATTTCTACACTTTAAAGCTATTCTTTACTCAAGTTCAGACTATACTTTTAAAAAAAAATTTATTTAATTGGAGGATAATTACTTTATACAATATTGTGATGGTTTCTGCCATACATCAACATGAATCAGCCAGAGGTATACATGTGTCCCCCTATTATGAACTCTTTTCCCACCTCCCTCCACATCCCAGCCCTCTGGGTTGGCCCAGAGAGAGCACTGACTTTGGGTGTCCTGCTTCATGCATCGAACTTGCACTGGTCATCTGTTTTACATGTGGTGATATACATGTTTCAATGCTATTCTCTCAGAGCATTCCACCCTTGCCTTTTCCCAGAGTCCAAAAGTCTGTTCTTTACATTTGGTCTCTTTTGTTGTCCTGCATGTAGGATTATCATTACTGTGTTTCTAAATTCCATATATTTATATTAATATACAGTATTGGTGTTTTTTTTCTGATTTAACTTCACTCATATAATAGGCTCCAGTTTCATCCATCTCATTAGAACTAACTCAACTGCATTTCTTTTTATAGCTGAGTAATATTCCATTGCCTCTTGAGAAACCTATATGCAGGTGAGGAAGCAAGAGTTCAAACTGGCCATGGAACAACAGACTGGTTCCAAATAGGAAAAGGAGTATGTCAAGGCTGTATATTGTCACCCTGCTTATTTAACTTCTATGCAGAGTACATCATGAGAAATGCTGGGCTGGAAGAAGCACAAGCTGGAATCAAGATTGCCAGGAGAAATATCAATATCCTCAGATATGCAGATGACACCACCCTTATGGCAGAAAGTGAAAAGGAACTAAAAAGCCACTTGATGAAAGTGAAAGTGGACAGTGAAAAAGTTGACTTAAAGCTCAACATTCAGAAAACTAAGATCATGGCATCTGGTCCCATCACTTCATGGGAAATAGATGGGGAACCAGTGCAAACAGTGTCAGACTTTATTTTTTTGGGCTCCAAAATCACTGCAGATGGTGACTGCAGCCATAAAACTAAAAGACGCTTACTTCTTGGAAGGAAAGTTATGACCAACCTAGATAGCATATTCAAAAGCAGAGACGTTACTTTGCCAACAAACGTTCATCTAGTCAAGGCTATGGTTTTTCCAGTGGTCACGTATGGATGTGAGAAGAAAGCTGAGTGCTGAAGAATTGATGCTTTGAACTGTGGTGTTGGAGAAGACTCTTGAGAGTCCCATGGACTGCAAGGAGATCCAACCAGTCCATTCTAAAGGAGATCAGTCCTGGGTATTCTTTGAAAGGAATGATGCTAAAGCTGAAACTCCAGTACTTGACCACTTCATGCAAAGAGTTGACTCGTTGGAAAAGTCTCTAATGCTGGGAGGGATTGGGGGCAGGAGGAAAAGGGGACGACAGAGGATGAGATGGCTGGGTCACATCACAGACTTAATGGACGTGCGTTTGGGTGAACTCCGGGAGTCGGTGATGGACAGGGAGACCTGGAGTGCTGCAATTCATGGGGTGGCAAAGAGTCGGACACAATTGAGCGACTGAACTGAACTGAACTGAATATTCCATTGTGGATATGTACCACGACTTCCTTATCCATTTGTCTGCCAATGGACATCTAGGCTGCTTCCATGTCCTAGCTATTGGAAAACAGTGCTGCAATCAAGAGTAGGGTACATGTTTCTCTTTCAATTCTGTTTCCCTTGGGGTGTCTGCCCAGCAGTGCAATTGCTGGGTCCTATGGCAGTTCTATTCCCAGTTTTTAAAGGAATCTCCACACTGGTCTCCATAGTGGTAGTATAAGTTTACATTCCCACCAAGAGTGTAAGAGGGTTACCTTTTTCCCACATACTCTGCAGCATTTATTTGTAGACTTTTTGATGATAGCCATTTTGACCAGCATGAGACAATTCATCATTGTGGTTTTGATTTACATTTCCCTAATAATGAGTGATCTTGAGCATCTCTTTATGTGTTTATTAGCCATCTGTATGTCTTCTTTGGAGAAATGTCTGTTTAGTTTTCTTACTTATTTTTTGATTGGGTTGTTCGTTTTTCTGGTATTGAGCTTCATGAATTGCTTGTATATTTTGGAGATTAATTCTTTGTCAGTTGCTTCATTTGCTATTATTTTCTCCCATTCTGAAGGTTGTCTTTTCACCATGCTTATCGTTTCCATCGTTGTGCAGAAGTTTTTAAGCTTAACTAGGTCCCATTTGTTTATTTTTATTTCCATTATTCTGGGAAGTAATCAGAGAAGATATCTTCAGGTGATTTTATGTCAGAGAGTGTTTTGCTTGTTTTCCTCTAAGAGTTTTATATTTTCTGGTGGTACATTTAAGTCTTTTAAATCCACTTTTGAGTTTATTTCTGTGTATGGTGTTATAAAGTATTCTAGTTTCATTCTTTTAAATGTGGTTTACCAGTGTTCCCAGCATCACTTATTGAAGAGGCTGTCTTTTTTCCATTGTATATTTTTGCCTCTTTGTCAAAGATAAGGTGTCCGTAAGTATGTGGATTTGACTCTGGACTTTCTATTTTGTTCCACTGATCTATATTTCTGACACAAAGCCAGTGCCATACTGTCTTGATCACTGTGGTTTTGTAGTATAATCTTAAGTCAGGAAAGTTGATTCCTCCACTCCCATTCTTCTTTCTCTAGATTGCTTTGGCTATTTGAGGTTTTGTGTATTTTGATACAAATTGTGAAATTATTTGTCTTGTTTCTGTGAATAATACTGTTGGCAACTTGACGGGGATTGTGTTGAATCTATAGATTGCTTTTGGTAGTATACTCATTTTCACTATACTGATTCTTCCAATCCATGAACATGATATATTTCTCCACCTATTTGTGTAATCTTTCATTTCTTTCATCAGTGTTTTATAGTTTTCTATATATAGGTCTTTTATTTCTTTAGGTAAATTTATTCCTAGGTATTTTACTCTTTTGGTTGCAATGGTGAATGGGATTGTTTCCTTAATTTCTTTTTCTGATTTTTCATTATTAGTGTATAGGAATGAAAGGGATTTCTGTATATTAATTTTATATCCTGAACCTTTACTATATTCATTGATTAGCTCTAGTAATTTTCTGGTGGCCTCTTTAGGTGTTTCTATGTTGAGGATCATGTCATCTGCAAACATTGTGAAGAGTTTTATTTCTTTTCCAATCTAGATTCCTTTTATTTCTTTTTCTTTTCTGATTGCTGTGGCTAGGACTTCCAAAACTATGTTCAGTACTGGTGGTGAAAGTGGACACTTAAGTATGTCCTTCTGTCCTAAAGAGTTTCTATTGAAAGACCAGCAGTTATCCTAATGGGGATCCCCTTGTATGTTATTTGTTGCTTTTCCCTTGCTGTTTTTAATATTTGCTCTTTGTGTTTTTGTTAGTTTGATTAACATGTGTCTTGAGGTTTTTTGCCTTGGGTTTATCCTGTTTGAGACTCTCTGGGTTTCTTGGACTTGGGTGGCTATTTCCTTCCCCATTTTAGGGAAGTTTTTGACTATTATCTCCTTCAGTATTTTCTCATGCCCTTTCTGTCTTCTTCCTCTGGGACACGTATGATTTGAATGTTTGGGTGTTTAACATTGTCCCAAAGGTCTCTGAGGTTGTCCTCATTTCCTTTTATTCTTTTTTCCACTCAGCTTCATTTATTTCCACCATTCTATCTTACACCTCATTTATCCTTTCTTCTGTCTCAGTTACTGTACTATGGTTCCCTCCAAAGTGTTTTTAATCTCAGTTATTGCACTGTTCATTACTGATTGACTCTTTCATTTCTTCTATATTCTTGTTAAACATTCCTTGCATCTTCTCAATCCCTGTCTCCAGTCTATTTATCTGTAACTACATTTTGTTTTCAAGATTTTGGATCATCTTTGCTATCATTATTCTGAATTATTTTTGAGGCAGACTCCCTATCTCCTCTTTTGTTTGGTTTGGTAGGTTTTTATCATGTTCCTCCACCTGCTGGGTATTTCTCCGCCTTTTCATTTTGTTTAGATTGCTGATTGGGGTCCCCTTTCTGCAGGCTGGAGGGTCATGGCTCCTCTTAATTGTGTTGTCTGCTCCCTGTGGGTGGGATTAGACCAGTGGCTTATCAAGGTTTCCTGGTTGGGGGAACTTGTATCTGTGTTCTGGTGGATGGAGGTGGATCTCTTCTCTCTGGAGTGCAATTAAGTGTCCAGTACACTCCAGTACTCTTGCCTGGAAAATCCCATGGACGGAGGAGCCTGGTGGGCTGCAGTGCAAGGGGATGCTGAGAGTTGGATACGACTGAGCGACTTCATTTTTACTTTTCACTTTCATACATTGGAGAAGGAAATGGCAACCCACTCCAGTGTTCTTGCCTGGAGAATCCCAGGGACAGGGGAGCCTGGTGGGCTGCCGTCTATGGGGTCGCACAGAGTCGGACGTGACTGAAGCAACTTAGTAGTAGCAGCAGTGAGTTTTGTGATGTTTATGGGTTTGGTATGGCTTTGGGCAGCCTGACTCCTAATATTCAGGGTTGCGTTCCTGTTTTGCTAGAGAATTAGTGTCAAGTGTCTCACACTGGAACTTGCTGGCTCTTGGGTGGAGCTTGGTTTCAGTGTAGGTGTGGGGACTTTTGGGTAAGCTTTTGTCTATTAACATTTGCTGGCATCAGGAGTTCTATGATGGTCTAAAGTTCTGGAGTTGAGCCTTCTGCCTCTGGGTTTTGGTTCTCCTCTTAGTAGCCTCAAGATTTCTCCACCCACAGAGCTTCTTTGCTTATCTTAGCTTCTTCTGTTTGCAAGTCTTTTCAGTGTCTAATCTCTGCCCTGGCACGAGGAGGTGAAGGTGGCCACTTATTCATGCTCAGTTGCTCAGTTGTGCTGTGGAGAGCAAGGGACACTGCAAACAAAATTGGCTGGTATGTGGGTATGTGTGGGGAGTGCTCACAGTGGATGGACCACTGTTTGCAGCAGCCCAAAGCGGCATGTACTTCCTGGGTCCACAGTGCTCAGGCTCCCAGGTGCTCTGCGAGGGCACTGTCCCAGGTGGACCCTGCGTTTTGTGCACTTCTCAGGTCCAAGCTGCTCAGGTGATCGGGTGCTCAATAAGCACACTGTCCCAGGTAGGCCATGAATCTCATGCACCCGCCCAGTCCTGGCCGCTTGGTTTCCCCGGTGTGCCACAAGGGCACAGTCCCAGGTGCGCTATGTGTCTCTTCTGGAAAGCTGGTCTCAGGTTGTGACACTCCTGGCAGATGTGATCTGTCCAGAATCCCAGAAAGATGTGGTTTGTGACTGGCAGCCTGCTCAGTTTGGTGGGAGATGTGATCTCGGAGCCGAGACTGCAGTGGCCCCTTGCCTTTCTGCCTCTGGTTGCCGCACTCCTGCCTCTCTGCCTCCAGGACGGGAGGGTTGTAAATGGTAGAAGGCTTGCTCTCCTTTGGTATTCCCTAGGGTGCAAGCATGCCAGGTGTCACTGTGCCAATTAGAGCCTTCCTGCAGGAAAGGTTCAGTTTTTTTTTGTCTATCTGGCAGTCCTATAGTTAGGGTTGCTATGTCCCTTTAGCCCCCTTAGATTGTCCTCAGGCCATTCAAGCCCAGTCCTTATCATAAGGACGGATGATGCAGCCCACACCTCCACGCCCAGCCCCTATTTGCTGCAGGCAAACACAATCACCTGAGCCGTTTCTCTGCAGTAATTGTGGTTAGATGCGTATTCTTGGTGTTTTATTTTCTGGTTATGTTGCCCTCTGAGATTCCAGAGCTCCCCACTGATCTCTCCTGTGAGAGGGTTTCCTCTTGTGTGGAATCTTTTTCATGACTCCCTCCCCAGGACAGGTCTCTGTCCCTAAGTCCTTTGTCTCTCTCTTCGTCTTTTATCTTTTGTTCTATCTCCTTTTGGGTTGCCTTTCTGGGTGTTTGGTGTCCTCCACCAGTGTTCACTTGTTTTGTGGAAGTTGCTCCACATTCAAATGATCTTTTGATGTATTTGTGGGTGAGAAAGTGATCTATCTCCCTGTCCTATTCCTCGCCATCTTCTATATATTATTCTTAAGGCTCTTTCTTTTTCACTTAGTTCCAAATTTGGATAAGAGAGAAAAGGTATAATTTATTGAAAACTTCTCAGAACCAAAGGTCTACTGCTATGGCTGGCATTCTGAAACCTATATATGGAGTAGTATTTGAGTACCAAAATAATTTGTAAACATAATGACAGGAGAATAGACTACAATAACATTCCAGAGGACTGGGATCCAGTAAAACTCATGAGAAGTACCCTGATAAAGCTGAAGATACAAAGTCCATAGTGAAGTCAATTGAGAAACTACTCTTGAAGATTGGGACAACCACACCAAATAATTTGAGGAAATTCAGACAGGTTTACAGAGGATAGAGTAGGCAGGTCAGTGTAAAATACACAAAGCTTATAAAGCTTATGTTACACAGTTATTGCAGGTGGAGATGCGGATCACTTCTCAAGTCTGAAACTCCCCAACAGTTTCCATCTTACTCTGTAAAATCTAAAGTACTCACACTCATGTAGGAATCCCTAGATAATCTGTTCACTCTTACCTATCTAATTTTATATTCTACTACTCTTTGAACAATGAGGCTCCTGAGTAATTTGGCATTCAACCAGTAAAACTTCTGAGGCATTGAGGGAATAACCCTCTTCCGCCAAGCGGTAGCTCAGGATTCAAATACCAAAAGTGAAAGTGAAAGTGAAAGTGAAGTCGTTCAGCTGTGTATGACTCTTTATGACCCTGTGGACTGTAGCCCACCAGGCTCCTCTGTCCATGGGATTCTCCAGGCAAGAATACTGGAGTGGGTTGCCATTTCCTTCTCCAGGGGATCTTCCCGATCCAGGGATCAAACCCAGGTCTCCCGCTTTGCAGGCAGACACTTTAACCTCTGAGCCACGAGGGAAGCCAGGAACCCCTAAATCTACCCAGGCACAAAAAACTTTTTGATTGAGGCTAAGCAGAGTAAAATACTGGGGAATATATTAAATTTCTTTGGATCTTAAATCAATTTGAAAAGTTTAGATTTTTTTATGGCTTAAATGCAAAAAAGCAAGATAATTTAATTTTAGAACTTGATTTCCACATTATTGAGGCATCCATGTTATCATTTATTCTTGCTGTAGAACCAATGGCAAACTGTAATAAATGATAACATGTATAAAAATAATATGGGAAAAAGGAAAGCTTTTCCAGCCTTGAGAACAG
Source organism: Bos javanicus (assembly GCF_032452875.1). Classification (NCBI taxonomy): domain Eukaryota; kingdom Metazoa; phylum Chordata; class Mammalia; order Artiodactyla; family Bovidae; genus Bos; species Bos javanicus. Next base: position 18,011,454 of record NC_083882.1, on the reverse strand, counting down.
CACATCCTTGGAATTAATTTTATCAACATAGTATTGGGACCTATTTTAACACTCTTTGTACCAAAAACCTATATTGCCACCAGCAGTTGAAAGATCTATGAAGAGGACTTTGGTTTATAAAGGTTGCAGACATAGGACCACACTAAAAGACTATTAATTTCACCCTCCTTGGCATATAGTTCCACTCGTTGTTGATCACAGGTTTAATGGTTAATGCCAGTGAATTAGCAGAGATTCTCAACCTTGGCTGCCAGTAGGAGAGCTTTTCTAAAATACAAGTGTTCTTGCCTCATCCCTAGAAGTTCAAATTTGGTCAACATCGATGCTGTTTAACAGAACTCTACTTCTATGCTTCTCTGCGGAGGATACTCTCATGGTCTCTTGCCCCCCGTACCCTGTACTAGGAGAGAAAAGGACTGCCTCGGGTACTCAAATCTCACTTGGGTAGAATTAATGTCATAAGCACTGGAAATTCGCTGGACTTCTTTCCTTTTCTGCCCTGATCAACATGAAGCAGTAATTCTGATGGAGTGTTTAGGCCCTGTAGGCCCAAACCCCACTCAGTGGGCTGTCCCCACATTAAGAAAGTAGAGAGGCACTGAGGTGGCACCAGTAGCAAGCCAGCTTGGCCCTCACTCCTCAGTCATGTTCCTGCAGTAACAGTGCTGACACTCTGATCTCCATCTGACTCACTACATGGTTATGAACCTGGGCAGCAGAAAGGAGATATAATTTACTGATTTCTCTTAAAACTCCAAAGGAAACCATTCTGGAAATAATACCATACAAGATAACTAAGATGTCAGTGCTGATGTATGTACTGAAGACCAGAGGTTATTTATAGTGCTGTACATTCCAAGAAACTTGAGGGGACTGAAGGCATTTCTAAACCACTATTAACTCTCCTGCTGCCAGTATCATCCCACATCTTTAAAACAAAGTACTGAACCTCAAATCAGTGCCCTCCCAACAAGACAGCAGTCTATTAGGTAGAGAAATAAAATTTTCCTAATAATATACTTTACCTCTACAATGGTTAACAGGGTTTCCTTAGAATTTCTCATTACCTCCATGGTTTTCTCACAGCATCTACAAACACATTGTAAATATGAATTTTACACGAACATTTTCAATGTATCTTTATCTCCTATATATTCCTGTCTAGTGTGCTGAAACTATGTTTGTTAATAATGCCCAAACTAATGTCTCAAAGAGCACAGTACTTGGCAGAGTGAGTTTTCAGTAGATGTTTCTGAAAAGAATATAAATAGGTATGTGAATATAAGCTTAGCATTTATAAGAATAACAAGGTACTACTATGAAACATTTCTTTCAGTTGATTATTATGGTAATCAATAGTTTACTTTCACTAGAATCTGCCAAGTTAAAAGTTGAGTGTGTAGACTAAAGAAAGAATATTGAGTATGTAGACCTATGCTGGGAAAGCAGGAATTGGTATCAGACCATAAACTTCTTTAGAATAAATTATGCACCCAAGAATGAGTACCTAATAGAAGTTCTGATCAATAAACAAAGATTTAGCTAGGACAGAGGTGTGAAAACTAAAGGCAGGCTGCTTTCAGAGGTAGTAAGGGAGAACAGTATGTGTATTATATTGAGTGACATCCTAGGTGGTTTGAAGGAAGGGGAAATTACTGTTTTTACCCATAGTCTTTTCCTTAGTACTAGTAAAGCACTGGAATGTGATTCTAGCAGTGAATTCTACAATCTATAGAAATCAATAATCTGAATAATTTTTACACCAAAAATCATCTACCCTACCTTACCTTATTTGGCTTACCTTCTGAAGACACCTTCAACACCAGTAATGCCCATTCCATCCACAATATCTCTGGTAAGTCTAAAAGGAACTGTTTCAGGAGTAGGAAGGATTTTGCCCTGTTCAAAAGCAACTCCTAAAGTAAAAAATATAGTGAGGTTAGGAGGTCACAGAGCTAATTTCTTTCCTCTCAACTGGCCTGTGAACTTTGCAGAGGCACCAAATAACTTGTCACCAATATTCAATCAGTATTAGAACAAACAGTCATTTGTTCTATGCTCTGCCTGCCTTCTTTATCTTCAAAATGCTCCAGAAAAATCAACCTCAAATTTTAAAAAACAAGTTTAAAAATTATTTATTAACATATAATCAGAGAAACCTATATTAAAGGGTGACTTTTAAGAATGAGGTAGTGAAGGGTAGAATTTAAAATGCAGAAGATATGTATATATATATATTTTACCCATTTTCCCCCAATGGTAACATCTTGCAAAAAACTATAGTACAATATTACAACCAGGATGTTGACACTAATACAATGAAGATATAGAATATTTTCATCACTATAAGGATCTCTCATGCTATATTACTGTTGTTCAGTCGCCAAGCTGTCTGACTCTTCATGACCCTATGGACTGCAGCAGACCAGACTTCCCTGTCCCTCACCATCTCCCAGAGTTTGCCCAAGTTCATGTCCATTGAATTGATGATAACATCCAACCATCTCATCCTCTGTTGCCCCCTTCTTCTTCTGTCTTCAATGTTTTCCAACATCAGGGTCTTTTCAATGAGTCAATTGTTCATATCAGGAGGCCAAAGTATCAGAACTTCAGCTTTAGCATCTGTCTTTCCAATGAATATTCAGGGTTAACTTTAAGATTGACTGGTTTGATCTCCTTGCTGTCCAGGGGACTCTCAAGAGTCTTCTCCAGCATCACAGTTTGAAAGCATCAATTCTTTGCGCTCTGCTGTATTAGATTATGCTATATTAAGCACATCTATTTACCTCCCAAGGCCTACCTCTACTCTCTCTTCTTCCAGTAATCGCTAATCTGTTTTCCATTTTTATAATTTTGTAATTTCATGCATGTTATATAAATGGAGTTAAACAGTATGTAACCTTTGGGGATTAGTTTTTCACTCAACATAATTCTCAAGAGAATCATCCAAACTGTCATCTATACTGAGTTGTATTCCACAGTATGGATGTACCATTTTGCTTAAACATTTGCCCATTTAAAGGACATCTGGATTGCTTCCAATCTGGGGCTATTACGAAGAAATCTGCTATAATTGGTGGTATAGGTAAGTATCCTTTTGTGTGCTGAATTTACTAACTGTATATCTTCTTTGATGAAATGTCTATTCATGCCTTTTACCCATTTAATAACTGTTTTTGTTTTGTTTATACTGGTGAAGTTTGAGAGTTCTTAGGGACTGTGCTTTAGGTGTCAAGTCTAAGGACTCTTTGTCTAGCCCAAGTTGCTGAAGATGTTCTCCTTTTCTTTCTCTGTTGTCATACTGGATGATTTCTACTCTTCTGTCTTCATGTTCACTGATCCTTTCTTCTGCTTCTTGAGCTTTACCACTGAGTTTTAAAAAATTTTAATTATTGCATTTTACTGTTCTAAAATTTTCACCTGGTTCTTTCATATGTCCTATTTTTATGCTGAGACTGCTTCCATGTTGAGACTTATTACCTTTTCATTTCTTTTAAACATGTTTGCAATTACTCCTTGAAGCATTTTTATGATGGCTGCTTTAAAATCTTTTTCAGATAATCCTTTGTCATCTTAGTGCTGATATTTATTGTTTTTCATTCAAACTATGATTTTCCTGACAAATGATTTTCAATTGAAATCAACCTTTCTGTATATTATGAGACTCTGGATTTATACTTCTGCTTTTGCTGCCTTTTGAAGTAACCATACTGAAGTAACTGCTAAGTGATGATAGAAGACCAGATTCCTCACTTGCCCTCCTCTGACATCCAAGAGGAGAGGGGGTTCCGGGCTATAGCTGGGTGAGACTGGGGAGAGGGGGTTCCTTGCTATAGCTGGGTGAGACTGGAAGTCCAGGCTTCCTGTATGGTTTCCACTGACACCACAGGTGAGCTGGAGGAAAAACAAGGTTTGAAAAATATAGACAAGGAGGTAAACAGAATATATGTAACAGTGAGATGGTCTAATATATTGTTACTGGAGTCCCAGAAAGAGAGGGGAGAATCTGGATGGGTACTATGACATTACTATGACTTAAAATATAGCAGAAGTGACACTGTGCCAGTTGCATGCTAGCTCTTAACTTCCACTTCCTTCCTCTTGGAGCCCTGAGATGTGTTATAAGAAATTCAGGTTATATGGCTGATTCATGTTGATGTTTGGTAGAAACCAACATAATACTTTAAGGTAATTATCCTTCAATTGAAAAAAAAAAAAAAAAAGACCTCAGGCAAATATGAACAAATCTTAGGGAGAGCTACTTTTAAAAAAACTAATATACTTTTAATCACACACACACACAAAGTTCAGGTTACTCTGCTATACAAAGAAGGTCACATGGAGGAGCAATGAAGCATCAAACGTGTAAGAAGCCATCCTAGACACTGGCCCAGTTTAACCCTACGGCAAATTCAGCCCCAGGTTCTGACTACAATAGTATGAAAGATCCTAAGTTAGAACCGTCCAGCTGAGTCCAGGCAACCCATAGACTGTGAGAGATAATAATAGTAGTTTTAAGCTACTAAGTATAGGGTGGTTTCTTATGCAGCAATGGATAGTCAAAGAGATACACAGAAAAGTGAATCAATTAACAAAGTCATTCAAGTGTATGGTTATTGAGATTTTACAAAACAAATCTATGTTGCCAGCATTCCAGAAGCCCCACCCCATCTCCCTAACAATCATGAACTACCTCTTCAAAGGGTTACCACTATCCTGACTTCTAACACTGTAGGTTAATTTTATCAGTATTATACAGTATATATTTTTTCATATCTAGATTCACTTAATATTGTATTTGTGAGTTTTCCATGTTGTGTGTGGCTATAGTTTATCCAATCTCATTGTTATACAGTATTTCATTCAATGAATACAATACAATTCATTCATCCATTTTCCTATCCAAGTGCTAACCAGTCACAATCCTGTTTAGCTTCCAAGATCAGACAAGACTGGACGCATTCAGGGTGGTTATAAACTATTCATTCATTCTATTTGTGATGGGGATTGGGGCTATTTCCAGTTTGGGGTATTATGAATAGTACTACTATGAACATTCTTATACACATGGTGTGTATTTCTACTGCAGTGGAATTGCTGGGTCACAACTCCCAGCTTTAGCAGATAATCCCAAACAGTATCACAAAGTAGCTATACCAATTTACCTTTCTCACTTATAGATGCATTTAGCATGGCCTGAACATAGGTTGGCATACTACTATCTCTACTTTGTCCCTTCCAGACCACTGTCCTTTCATTCTTATGCAAAATTTCACTCCTCTACTGAGTTCCCATATTCAGGCTCCAACAACTCCACTCATTTTCGTATTTACTATACCCCAGCTTCTAAGAATTACTCTCAAATTCATTGAATGTTGACATGGATCTAGCTCACGATCTTCCTCTCTCTGTCCTAACTCTGGAATTCGTTCTGGGGAAAATCATATAATATCCTTGATCTTATCTGTTCTAATGAAATTCAGTTTTACTCTCTCTTAGCAAACCGCTAAGTGAAAACGTACACTATAAAACTTCAGTTCAGTTCAGTTGTGTCCAACTCTCTGCGATGCCATGGATTTGCAGCATGCCAGGCTTCCCTGTATATCACCAACTCCCGGAGCTTGCTCAGACTCATGTCCATCGAGTTGGTGATGCCATCCAACCTTCTCATCCTCTGTCGTCCCCTTCTCCTCCTGCCCTCAATCTTTCCCAGCATCAGGGTATTTTCCAATGAGTCAGCTCTTGGCATCAGGTGGCCAAAGTATTGGAGCTTCAGCATCAGTCCTTCCAATGAATATTCAGAGTTGATTTCCTTTAGGATTGACTGGTTTGATGTCCTTGCAGTCTAAGGGACTTTCAAGAGTCTTATCCAACACAACAGTTCAAAAACATCAATTCTTCAGCACTCAGCTTTCTTTATGGGCCAACTCTCACATCCTGGAGATGTGAGAACTCCTGGAAAAACCATAGCTTTGACTAGATGGATCTCTGCTGGCAAAGTAATGTCTCTCTTTTTTAACATGCTGTTGCTAGGTTGGTCATAGATTTTCTTCCAAGGAGCAAGCATCTTTTAATTTCATGGTTGCAGTCACCATCTGCAGTGATTTTGGAGCCCAAGAAAATAATGTCACTTTTTCCATTGTTTCCCCATCTATTTACTATGAAGTGATGGGACCAGATGCCAAGATCTTCATTTTTTGAATGCTGAGTTTTAAGCCAGTTTTCTCACTCTTCTCTTTCAAGAGGCTTTTTAGTTCCTCTTCACTTTCTGCCATAAGAGTGGTGTCATCTGGATATCTGAGGTTATTGATATTTCTCCCGGCAATCTGGATTCCAGCTTGTGCTTCATCCAATCTGGCACTTTGCATGATGTACTCTGTCTTTAAGTTAATAAGCAGGGTGACAATATACAGCCTTGACATACTCCTTTCCCAATTTGGAACCAGTCCATTGTCCCATGTCCGGTTCTAACTGTTGCTTTTTGACCTGCATACAGATTTCTCAGGAGGCAGGTAAGGTGGTCTGGTATTCCCATCTCTTTAAAAATTTTCCAATTTGTTGTGATCCACATAGTAAAAGGTTTTATCATAGTCAATGAAGCAGAAGTAGATGTTTTTCTGGAATTATCTTGCTTTTTCTGCAATCCAATGGATGCTGGCAATTTGATCTCTTGTTCCTCTGCCTTTTCTAAATCCAGCTGGAACATCTGGACTATAAAACTTACCATATCCTAAAACAGTACTTCCTAAGTAATCTTAAATTCTACATTCTAATCAAAACCTCTTCTCTTTCTATCCCTTTATTCTTATTAAATAATCTTCAAACTCATCAAGATTTCTAGTCTGTTAGTCTCTCTTGTTTCCCTACTCAGCTCAGGGTATAGCCTGCAAAGTTGATTACTCTTACTAGTACTTTAAATCTTCCTGGCCCCTTGTTCCTCTATGCTTACCATTTCAAAGTAGAACTTAACTCTAAGGATATTGAGGACTGCTGGAAGAAATCATATGATGATACTACAAATTTACGATTATTATCCTAGGAAAGCATCCCTTAAAATGCTTGGCAAGTCTTATATATCCCTTTCTAGTCAACTTGTGGTCTCATTTTCATGGTACCCCTTTAAAAATTTTTATTGTTCTTTTAGGGTCAGTTACCATCCCTCCAATTCTTAGCAAATAAACATGTTTTTCAGTTCTCAATAGCAAATATAATTTCTCAAATTCCCCTCTGGTCAAAAACTTTCCTAATGATAATGTGTTCATCCTTTCCTCTACATGCTTCCAGTATTAAGCCGATTCTACACACTCATACTTTATGATTTCCCTTGCTATTTTAATTATCTTTTTGTCTCTCCTATAAGTACCTCCCATCTTAAGAAAGCAAATGAGCACGTTCTCTGGCAGTCCAGTGGTTAGGACTCCACACACTCACTGCCAAAGGCCCAGGTTTGGTCTCTGGTCAGAGAATTAAGGTCCTACAAGCCATGCAGTGTGGCCAAAAAAAGAAAGAGAGCAAATGAATAAGAATAAAAACACCTCAAAATTCCAAACATGGGTGGGAGAGGGGGCCAAATATGTACCTCCCATCTCTGTAACGAATTTCTCTTCATTCTTCTCTTACTTCTAAACTTCTTGCAGAACAGTTCCACATTATTATTACATGTCCTTAACTTCCAAACCTCCATTCAATCCTTACCTTTTCACAATCTCACTTCCTCCATTCTATCCAAAGTTTACTAAGATTGATTAATTAAGTTCAAAGGCCTATTTTTAGCATTCATCTTATTTGACCTTTCTGCATCAGATACTACTGAGCACATCGCTTCTTCGTCCATGAAAATTTATTCTCTCTTGGCTTCCAAGATAGCCTTACTTCTAATTTCTATGATTCTATTACTTGCTGGTTATTCCTCATTTTTTTTTTTTTTTCTGACTCAGCCTTTTTCTTCCCCTTCTTTCTTTTGGGGCCTGCTGTGTAGGTTGTGGAATCTTTGTTCCCCAACCAGGAAATGAACCTGGGCCTTGGGCAGTGAGAGAGCTGAGTCCTAACCACTGGACCACTGGGGAATATCAAAGACTCAGACTTTTGAATGTTAGTATTCCTTACAATTCTATCCTTAGTCTTCTTCATCAAGAATGATGTATAAGATTAGAACCTCCTCTAGACCAGTGACTAACTGTACTCTATTTGCTTAAGGTTCTACATCTCTTATTATTTTCAACATCTTTATTTTCCTATATATTAAAATGCCTACTTCCCCTGGAAATGCCATTAATATCTCAAAACTACGCATAAAACTAAGCTCACCAGCTTCTTATTTTCCACAAAACCTGCCGTTCTCCTTAGTTAGAAGCTTCAATTATCTTGGAGTCCCCTCTCTCTTCATTTCCACATCTTACATCACTGGTGCAAAATTACTACAAAAATGTCCCTAAATCCAATCTCATGGTCCATACAACTTTAGTCCAAATTATCTCTTGTCTAAACTATTATAATCTCCCCTAACTTGTATTCCTACTACTAATACTGTTCTCCAAATTATCTTTCCAATAAACAGGATTATGTCCTCATCAAATATATCTTCATTCACTTTCCATTGTTTAAAAGATTAAAGTTGAAACTTCTTGGCCTGGCTTTTTATAATCTCGTACCAGTCTATATCTCAAGCTACTCAACTACATACAAACTTCACTCCAGCCACTCTTAATTTCCCATTCCAACAACATGCTATATCTTCAATATCCTTCCCCTCATTATCTGCTCTATCTTCTCTCTAGATTATCCTTTCTTTCTTTTCGACCTGGCTTAAATGTCACTCATTATCTGAGGCAGAATTAGCTACTCCTTCCAGTATCACTGTGTTTAAGTTTTTTTAAAAAAAAAAAAAAAAACAATATTTATTGTTTTGATATATCCGTCTCTCTTTCATACTTGCAATCCTGGTAGGCAAACAACAACAAAAATTTCTTGATGACCAAATATTTACTGAACAAAGAAATATATCTTTGGTTACTTACCTAAATCTATATGTACAAGTTCTGCTGACTGCTCATTTATCAAGATATTCTGTACATGTCTATCACCAAGTCCAAGTATGTAACCAACTAGAAAAAAAAACCAAAAAAACCCTGAAATCACTGATATCATCTATTTCTATAACACAATTAGCCATAATTTGAACTAATACTATTGACTATTAGGCTTTTGTGCCTACTAAAGGAAATTTTGTATATTTTGTACATTTCCTTTTGGCCATGCTCAGTTTAAGTCAAATCTTGCCAGCTATTCTAATTTATACTGCATTTTACAAATCCTAGATGACTTTTTAAATTTTTTTTTCCTTTACTAATACGTACATATATTCAAATATTTGTACTTCAAAATAAGTGCGGTTAAAATTGAGACCCATTATTTACCAAAGCAGTACATTATATATAATCAAATATTTATTAAGTATACTTTTAAATTGAGATGCCTATGGGGTAAATTCTTCATTCTTCAGTGAAACTTTCTTCTGCTTGATCAATTATATTTAACACAAATTAATCATTAATTCATTTAATCAGGTATATATCCAGGAAAAACCACATTTCTATTTTTAAGACAGATGATAGCATGCTTTGAAATGCTTTTAACCTAATGAAAAACACCATAAGATGTTACAGAAAAAATAGTGAACAGAGTGTCAGGATGCCTGGCTAGCTCTGTCATTAACCGGGCCTACTTTCCTGTTCATAAAACGAGTTGAATCAGATTCATGATTCTCAATGTAGAAAAAGAGGGTTTCATTATTACCCAGAAACTTTTCAAAACATACATGTCCTGCCTTCCTGGTATACTGTACCTAAGTGATGAAAAGAGTGTTCTTTTATTAAAAACAATAGATCACTGATATTCCTGTTAAGTTTCCTTACTCTAAGATATTGTTAACTGTTAACTAACTGTTAATTCCAAACTCTTACAAATTAAAAAGTCAAAATATATATTGTACACAGAATATTTAAATATATATCATTATTCCTATTCCTATTAAACAGAATCAATCATTGGGTGTTAATATCATTGTGTTATAAAGGTTGTATGCAAAAGACCAGTAACAATTAAAGGAAATAACTTAAATGGAATTATCATGAGTTTTATTTTCCAAAGAAAATCCCAGAAAATAATGCATTGAGGGAAGAGAAAATAAGACATATTCATTATTAAGTAAAGAGGAAAAATAATCAGTGTTACTTCTCTTCCTGGAAAAAAAGAAATTCTTTCCTGCCAAAATAAGAAGAGCTATATTTAGAAGCTAAGAATCAGGATCAATAAGAAACACAATGATCTAATGATGGTGGCTTGGTAAAAACCATGATCACCATCATCATCTCCCTGTAACACAGAATGTAGGAAGTGCTGAATCTACTAAAATGTAGAACAAGATTACCAATAGAAGAAGTAGCCACACTCCGAGTATAAGCCAATCGTTTCTCAAACCACACTGCTGGATCCAAGAATTTTTCCATGCAGAAGTAACGGAAAACTGGTTGAAAATTTTGGCAAATCTCCATGAAAGTTTCATATTTCTCTTCAAAAGACTTTTTCTGCATATCCTTTAATAGATAAAATATAAAATTATTTTCTCAGTATTGTGTTCAACTAATATGTACTAGGAGTTTCAATAAGAAAATGGAACAGTAGGTATAAAGGTAATAAAAAGAAGAACTAGACATTATCTTTGCTTACAAGAAACTTGTCTGTCTGGAAAATTCCATAGACAGAGAAGACTGGCAGACTACAGTCCATGGGGTCACAAAGACTTGGACATTACTGAGTGACTAAGCACACACACACACGAAGCTACAAGTCTGGTCAGGGAAGCAATTAATAACAAAATATAATCCCTTTGGGGTTTTCATGTTAATTTTAGGGGAAAGAGGCACACCAACAGTGACTGTAATTTGTTTTAATTCAATTGTAATTTGAGTGATTCTGTAACCTATGTGGAAGTAAACACAAAAATGCCAAAGATAGCTCCATATATTATTAGGTATATCACAGATCTAGGGGTGTGATAAGAAAAAGGAAGAATCAATCACGGGTTGATTGATTCTTGACTGTGGCAGCAGGGCAGCCGAACATCTCAGATCTGTCCTTCAACACTTCCTTCCTATATAATAACTTTCTGAAGCAAAGCTTATTTACATCAAAGGGCTCAATTCTCACCTATGGACTAATGACTTCCAAATCTGTATCTTTTAAAAAAAAATTATTTTATTTTTAATTTGAGGATAATTACTTAATATTGTGATGATTTCTGCCATACATCAACACGAATCAGCCATAGGTATACATATGTCCCCTCCTTTTAAAAAAATTTTTATTGGAGGATAATTGCTTTACAATATTGTGCTGGTTTCTGCCATACATCAACATGAATCAGTCACAGGTACACATACATCCCCTCCCTCTTGAACTTCCTTCTGTCTCACCCCATCCCATAGCTCTAATTTGGCAGGGAGCACTGGATTGAGCTCCCTGTGTCACACAGCAAATCCCCACTGGCTATCTATTTTTCTTGCTATTCTCTCAATTCATCCTACCCTCTTCTTCCCCTACTGTGTCCACAAGTCTTCTCTAAGCCTGTGACACCACTGCTGCCCTGCAATAATACCTACACAGACATTTCTCCAAAGAAGACATAGAGATGGCCAAGAAACACATGAAAAGATGCCTAACATTCCTCATTATTAAAGAAATGCAAATCACATCTGTGTCTTTGGCTCAGGTATTTTTATTAAGCTCCAGCCTGATGTGCCTCTCCAACTTTCACTCAATATCTTCACTTGGATCACTTCCAAATCCAAACTAATTCGCCTTCTCAGATTTGGCAAACCTCAGCTACTTCCTTTATTCATCAACACGGTAAATAGCCTCTCCATCTAGAAACTGGGCACCACTGATACTGAACTGCCTGTTCTCCATTCCTACTGTTATTACTCTCAGACTTAATCTCATGCTTCTAGTCAGCTTTCTCAAAATATAAGTGTTGTCAGAGTTAGTTTTCTAAAATGCCAATCTGATATTACTATACTTCTCAAGGGTTCTCTATTGCTTACAGGATAAAGTGCAAATTTCTTAACATTTCATGAAGCAACCCTCCACTTTTTGACTAATGACTACTGCTTCAGTCTCATCTATTCCTCCTCAAAAACTAAGCCCATGCCATCTTTACCTGCCTGTTCGTGCCTCCTTCCCTTTTGCTTCTATGTTCCTCCTTCCTAGAAAACCAATTCATTTATAAAACTCACCTCAAACACCATCTCCTCTATGAAGTCTTTTTCTTTTTAATAAATAAATATTTGTCTATTATTTATTTGGCAGTTAGCTCTTAGTTGCAGTACGTGGGATCTTTCATTGTAGCAAGAGGGCTTCTCTCTAGCTGTGGCACATGGGCTTAGTTGCCCATCAGCATGTGGGATTTAAGATCCCAGACCAGGGATCAAGCCACATCCCCTGCTTTGGACGACGGATTCTTAACCACTGGACCACCAAGTGCTGAATCTGATTCTCTCCACTCTTTCCTGTCCCAGGTAGAATGGATCACTTCCTCCTCTGTCCCTTCACAAACCCTTCCCTCACAATCCCTACAGTGCTTTACCATACATTTTTTAAAATGTATAACAGAAAGCACAACAAAAGAAAAAGTAAATAGATTTTAGAGTTGGACAGACAAGGTTTAAATCTTTGTTCCATTATTTATTAGTTCACTGACCTGGGGGAAGCTAAATTCTCAGAACTTCTTTTCATCTTAAAATGGGATAAGTATGATAGTGATTACTCATATTTGTGAAGTCTTACCATAGAACCTGATAAAGAGGAGACATTCAATAAATGTCACTGATTGGGTCAATGAATGTCAGACCAGATGGCCAGTGTGATGTGATGTGGCAAAAGTCTTAGAAGGTCTCTCTCTCTTTCATAACTTTTTCTCTTTTGGTTTTAGTTAGTATTTTGTTTGTTAAGAACTACCTTACCCCAAATTGGAAACAAACTGGCAAACACTGAATAAAGTTACATTTCTCATTGGACAAGGATTGACACAACGTAGTTTAAAAACTGTCCTTTTTCATTCACACAAACTTTCACTCTAGTGAGCATACTGTCTTATACAATTACCTGATGAAATTAAAATTTTTTACATTCCAAAATATTTGATAACTGTCAATTTTAATAAGCTACCAGATAATCTTGTAATAACATATATTTGAATGTTACTCACCATCATTTTCTTTTGGCAGTGAATGGCACTGAAATCCTTTGGCCTGTATCTTTTATGAGCACCATTCTCATTGTTAACAAGAAATTCACCAATAGGGACAGTTCCTGTGCACCATTCAAGAACGCCACTTCGCTGAGAAAGGGGAACCACCTGAAGTTACAGATTAAATACCTTTTGTTTATGGATTGGCATTAAAGAGCATATGAAAATTATTTAATTATCAGAGTCAGTGTGAAGCATTTTTTCAAGTTGCACTACAAGTTGCATTACAGAATGTCCATAGGAAGAAAGCAACTGAAAATAAATGAGCTCAAACAGTAAGATTTTCTAGCCTGATGTTTAGACTTCTAAGAACGTGCTCTTCTCTCACTCTTCAGGATTCTCTAAGGGGTCAATACTGTTAATTGTACTCATCACTTGTGACTGACCAAGCCATACTTAGGTTACTCCATCTAGCAGAGGAATTAACTTTGCTTTCCTTATGACTTTGAAATCAAATTTAAAGAATTTCACTTTGGAAGACATCAAATGTAGTCTTAATTTGGGTATACTTTAATACATTTTTTTTACTTTAATAATTGAAAGTGTATGTATTCTTGCTTTGTAGTCTCGTTAGCTATTCAAGAGGAAATGTGTTCCTAAACATACTGTAAAATGAGTACTTTTACCAAAGATTAAAATGATTGAAAATTATGACATTATAAATATACATAAAAGTAGAAAATAATATAAACACTCTTTTACCTACTAAACTGCTTTACGAAATCTAAGATTTTTCATATTTGCTGGGAAAGAGACAAAACTCCCTTTTACTCCTCACTGACCCTGTGCCCCTCCATACCAACAAGATGACTGCTACCTTGCTTATCATGTTCACATATTTTGGTGTATTTCAAAGCTTTATATATACATATGGCTTCCCTGGTGGCTCAGCAGTGAACAATCTGCCTCCAATGCAGGAGGCACAGGAGCTGTGGGTTCAATCCCTGGCTAGGGAAGACCCCCCTGGAGGAGGACATGGCAACCCACTCCAGTATTCTTGCATGGAGAATTCAATGGACAGAGGAGCCTGGAAGGTTGTAGTCTATAGCGGGGCACAGAGTCGGAAACGACTGAAGCAATTTAGCACAGCATAGCACGTATATATATATATATGTAACTTTAAAGTTATGACCAGCCTACATAGCATATTGAAAAGCAGAGACGTTACTTTGCCAACAAAGGTCCGTCTAGTCAAGGCTATGGTTTTTCCAGTGGTCATGTATGGATGTGAGAGTTGGACTGTGAAGAAAGCTAAGCGCCAAAAAATTGATGCTTTTGAACTGTGGTGTTGGAGAAGACTCTTGAGAGTCCCTTCGACTGCAAGGAGATCCAACCAGTCCATTCTAAAGGAGATCAGCCCTGGGTGTTCTTTGGAAGGAATGATGCTAAAGCTGAAACTCCAATACTTTGGCCACCTCATGAGTTGACTCATTGGAAAAGACTCTCATGCTGGGAGGGATTGGGGGCAGGAGGAGAAGGGGACGACAGAGGATGAGATGGCTGGGTGGCATCACTGACTTGATGGACGTGAGTCTGAGTGAACTCCGGGAATTGGTGATGGACAGGAAGGCCTGGCGTGCTGTGATTCATGGGGTCGCAAAGAGTCGGACACGACTGAGTGACCGAACTGAACTGAACTGAAGCTTTAAATAATTTATACCATATGTATGTTTTGCAATTGCTTTTTTGTCAATCAACACTATTTTACTAATACCTTTAACTATATTAGTACATTTAACTCTAAGTTATTCATTTTAACAACTCTGCATTGTATAAATATACCATAATCATCCAATTTATTGGATGACTGGAATACTGATTAACATTTACATTGTTTCCAGATTTCCCCAATGCTGCTATCCCCAATGCTATTAGTTTAATAATGAATACATTTCAGTTTTTCTAGGGTGTACATGTACCTGGAAGTTGAAGAGCTGGGTCATTCAGGATATGCATCTTCAACTTAGTTAACATATACTGGCAAATAACTATCCAAAGTAGTTGTACCAATTTATATACCCATTAGCAGAGTCTATTGTATAGCCTCCCAACATGTAGTATTTATCAAGACTTCCACATTTTGTCAATCCAAGAGGTGTGTAACAGTATCGTATTGTGGTTTTCATTTGTATTTTCCAGATTCCCAGGAAAGCTGAGTAAAACTTGACAGGCTCATTGGCTATTCAAATGTTTTCTTCTTGTGAACTGCCTGTTTGTATTCTTCACCCATTTTCTCACTGGCTCTCTTTTTATTACTGGTCTGTAATAGCTATATCCATATTCTGTACATAAATCCCTGTTGTTATTAATAACAATCCTTTTTGTTATCAACATTTTAAAATTTGTTTTCTCAGCCACCTGTCTTTATAGTATCTTTAATTCTATACATTTTTAATTTTAATACACTCAAGTGTTTTATTATTTTATGTTCTGTGTCTTAACATGGAGGAGATTTCATTAATTTATTAACTATGTTTTTTGGGAGTCTATTATGTCTTACACATGATGCTAGGGCATTGAGAATAGAGCGGCAATGAGGCAGATGAAGAACATGTCCTTATAAAGCTTCATTCTAGTGTGGGAACACATACACTAATAGACATTTAATGATGCCAGATAACAAGTATAATAGAACAAAACAGACATTTAAAAAAGTAACAGAGACTTTTCTATATGGTGAGAGAAGGCATCTCTGAAGAGGTGACACTGGAGAAAAGCCTGAAAGACTAATAACCTAAGGGAAAAGCTCATGCAGAGATATGAATAAAGAGTATTACAGGCAGAGGGAAGTGAAAAGCTCTGCAGTGAAACAAAATTGGCACTTAAGGTGCTTCAGTCCTAAGCCACCACTCCCCACCCCTTGCCTGCGCATGCCCCTACTGTCTTCTGCCCCTCTGCCCTTCCCCTGAAGTGGTCCCCTGCAGCTGTGATCCCACAGCAGGGTGCATGCCCCTCCCATGTGGGCTCCCGCTCAGTTTTTACAGTGTCTGGGCCTTGAACCCTTTCTGATTGTCCTCTCTGGATGAGTAGGCTCAGGGCCTGTCTCAAAGATACCAAAATGAGGCTAGTTCTGGATGAGCTAGCTGGTGGAGGAAAACACTGCTGCTCAGATCCTAAGACCCTAAGCCCCAAGATGTTCACAGGCCTAAGCCCTGGAGTCTGGCAGAACAGGAACCATGCCCTGAGGTTCCTAAGAGGAGCCTCTGCAAAAGATTTGTGTTTTAAAGCCTTTTTCATGGCTTCAGGCTTCCTTTTGCCCTGTGCCCACCTGCCCTGGATAAAGGGGTGAGTGGAAGGGTTTGCCAAGGATCATGGACACAGAATAGGGCCCAGGTACCGTGGGTCTTAGGCTACTCATCACTTTTCTTGTAGGAGCATAACCAGGAGCAAATGAGGCAGGGCAGAGAGGGCTGGCCCCTCCTTTCTTCCCATCCTCCCTCAGATGTTAAACTGTCTCCAGCAGTAGGAGGAGGCAAATGATTGTGAGTCCCATGCTGTGTATCCTTCCTGAGCCTGTGCTCACTCTCAGGGCCAAGAAGCTCCCAAAACAAGGCCCTCTCTTTAGGGGCAGGGCCATAATCTCGGGAGCAGTGCTAGATCACAGGCATTTTGGTAGGCAACAATTAAACAGGTTTTGGCTGCCTATTAATGTGGGAAGGTCTCCTAATTGGTACAAGAAAAAGGAGCTAGAAGAACCCTGGCTCAGAAGACTGCACTTGCTCCAGTAAGTCACAGTGACCCTGGGGGTGATGGCCTTGTATTGAGGGTCCACTGGGAGTTGTTGGCCAAGCCTCTCCCTTTTCTCTCCCCAGGCATCATTGGAGCCTGTTCCTGCCCTCAGCCTGGGTCTTCCCCAGTGATGTTAAAGATAAGTATGATTTCTCCATCTTCAGCTCTTTTCATTCTTCAAAAATGCACTTAACACTCTGTATTGTAATTGTCTGTTTCCCATGGTAGACTATGAACTTCTTAAGAACTAAGACTATGTATTACTTCTATATCCCCAACACCTGGTAGAGTATCTAATACACCACTAGGCATGTAAATAAACAATTAGTGAACAAATGAATGAACAGATCTCATAGTCATTCCAACTTATTTTCCTTCCTACTTAAGTACCTCTAAATACCTTCCTCCCAGAAAATCCAGCTTTATCTTTGACTTTGAGCTAGCTGTGACCCTAATGCTTGATCACATTAACATCCTTACCTCCTAATATATTCCATCAAAGATCCCTTTTCTAAAATTACTCTCTATTACTATCTAGTTATGAGGGGAAAAAAAAAATCAAACCCTTCTTTTGTTAAGAGACTGATGGAGAAAGGAGTAGGCTGGCTTCTTTCTATCTCATTTCAGAGATGTTGGGTGACGTAAAAACATTGAACTCAAGTTTCATAAGGCAAATGGCAATGTTTTTCATAAGGCATAATGAAGAATTAAGTACAAAGCTTCTTTCAGCATTTAAATATTGTTTATAAAACACTGATTTTAAAAAATGAATCCTCTCATATCTAAGATTTCAGGCTAGTTGTTCAACATACTTTCTAAAAATGTAGTTTTGGTAGAGATAAACTAGCCCAGTCACACGAATCCTGGTTATCAGAGGGCCATGTCTCAGTGCCAGCAAATACAATATGAACTTTGTCTTCCTGCATCTCCATGTGATTCTCTCTGATATCTTGTGTTCCTCAATATACAAGTCTCTCCTTTGAGGCTGCACTTTGACATTTGGGTTGTTGTCTTTGTTGTTGTTCGGTCACTAAGTTGTGTCTGACTCTTTTGCCACCCTGTGGACCAGAGCCTGCCAGCCTCCTCTGTCCATGGGACTTCCCAGGCAAGAATACTGGAGTGGGTTGCCATTTCTTTCTCTAGGGGATCTTCCTGACTCAAGAATCAAACCCACATCTGCACTGGCAGGCAGATTCTTTACCACTGAGCCACAGTTGCGTACCAAGAGTTAATTCCAGGCAGTCAATGACCCAGCTTGTTGTTACAATGGTCACAAGAAGCCTGAATGACAGATTGGGAATGACTCCAAAGAAGATTAGGCAGACTACTTCACTACATACAATACAGTACTTCCAGGAACCTTTAACTGAAATCAAGAACAACTAGCAACAAAGCTACAACACAGCTTTCACATTTTTGGAGTAATCTCAAAATAATATAGATCTATTGGCCCAATAATACAATTCTAAACAATAAAGTCAAACCCAAACTCTCATATTTAGGGGTCATTTAAAATTTTTATTATTATTATTTTTTAGTTTACTTAGCTGTGCCAGGTCTCAGTTGCAGCACATAGGGTCTTTGATCTTCATTATGGCAGGTAGGATCTTTAGTTGCAACATGTTAAAACTCTTAGCTGTGACATGTGGACACTTTCTTAGTTGCAGTTTGTGGGATCCAGTTCCCTGAGAGAGCTTAAACCCGTGCCCCCTGCCTTGGGAGCACACAGTCTTCCAAGAGGACATTTTTTAATATTCAAATATATAACATTAAATAATTCCACTATTTAATTGGTAAAAGAGTTCTCTGTGAAAATCAGATATTTAAAAAGTTACCAGGTAGAGATGGAGTTTAGTTGTTTTTGCCTTCTAAATATTTTAGGTTAAGGTCTTCTCTCATGCTTTATAGCAATGAACTCTGGAAGCCAAACTATGTTATTTGCTTGGAAGCCTGAGCTACTTTCTGAGAAAACCAGGTGATCCTATAGCCCAAGGGCTTCCCTGGTGGCTCAGTGGTAAAGAATCTACCTGCAATGCAGGGGATGTAGGTTTGATCCCTGGGTCAGGAAGATCCTCTGGAGGACGGCATGACACCCCACTTCAGTATTCTTGCCAGGAAAACCCCAGGGACAGAGGAGCCTGGCGGGCTATGGTCCACGGGGTTGCAAAGAGTCAGACACGACTGAAGTGACTGAGCACTCACAGCCCAAATCTGCTACAATATCGGATCCCAGCTCTCTAGTCATCGCTTTTGCCATCTAAAAGTCTAGCACTTAGAGCACAAAACTTCCCTTTCACTCATGTTACTGAATATCTGCCCTCTAAAAACGTCTGAGCAGTCAGAGGAGACAGTTAACAACTCATCAACTTTGTCCTACAATGAAGCTAAATCAATAGATAGCAAATTAACTAGACTGTTGGGTCTCAAAGTGTGGTTCCTAAACTGCAGATGCATCAGCATCACTTGGTACCTGATAGAAATGCATATTCTCAGGCTCCATCCTAGAATCAGAAATTTTAGGGGCTCAGCAATCTGCATTTTAACAGACCCTTCCAGGGACTAGAATGCCTGTTAAATTTGAGTAGCACTGATCTAAACCACATCAAAGATCAGATTTCAAAGATCTTTAATTTTAACTTTTGCTCTTAGCATTCCATGAGAACTTGCTTTTTGCTAACTGGTACTAGAAAGCATCAAGTTAACAATAAAGTTTCATGTGACAAATTTCTCACAAATTTGCAAGTAAGAAAAAAGTGTGCTTTTTAAAAATGATTTCCCACTCTTCAACTTCATCCAAATAATAAGTGAGTTTTTTATTTCTATTTCTGTAGGCAGTTAAAAAGCTCTAAAAAAAACCCCTCAGTTTTCAGTTACAATAGCCTGACTCAATCAGAATTTTGGTGGGTAGATCTAATTTCTTTTTCCCTGCTCCCCTATTTGGTGTTTTTAATTTAACAATTATTTTTATAATTAAAAAAATGTTCATTAAGGGCAATTCAAAATATATTTAAAAAACAGATACTACCCATAATCCCATCATACCCAGAGTTAATAGCACTTAAGGAACTTTATGTCAAAGCTATATACTAATTTCTTACACATGTATATATAAACATCTGTCAAGGCTACTTTGGTTTCATATGACTGGACAGTGTCCACTTTCACGTATTGCTTTTATCAAAGACATTTTAGTCATTCTCACCAATATATTTTTCAAGATAAACTTTTATATCATGGTTCCACATTACAAAATTTTTACTGGAATTTCATTGTCTATGCTAATTTGAAATCAGCTGACATTTTTAAGTGTCTTCCCATTTACGATGTGGTACTTTTTTTTCCTTTTTTCTTTCTTGTTACATTTGTATAATTTTTTTCATATAGTCTTGCATCTTTCTTATTATCATTAATCCTAAGCAGCTTATTCACATTATAAACATTATTGTATTTTTAATTATATTTTTAAACTAATTTTAGTTGATGGTTGGGATACCTCGAGTTTAAGTACGGTTAACTTGCTGGAAAAAATAAACAGTTGTTTATATACCATTTTGCAGGTTTAGGAAACAGATATGGGGCTATCCTAAGTGTCTCTGAAAGACTGCTTCTCTACTAATAGACAGTAATTACTGTAATTTGTTTATATCTTCACAGAAATAGAAACAACGAATAAATAAATAAGCCTTGTTACAGCAGTGACAGAAAATAAAGGGCAAATAGGACATACAGAAAACTGCTCAAAATTCTCCAAGCCAGGCTTCAGCAATACGTGAACCGTGAACTTCCTGATGTTCAAGCTGGTTTTAGAAAAGGCAGAGGAACCAGAGATCAAATTGCCAACATCCGCTGGATCATCAAAAAAGCAAGAGAGTTTCAGAAAAACATCTATTTCTGCTTTATTGACTATGCCAAAGCCTTTGACTGTGTGGATCACAATAAACTGTGGAAAATTCTGAAAGAGATGGGAATACCAGACCACTTGATCTGCCTCTTGAGAAATCTGTATGCAGGTCAGGAAGCAATAGTTCGAACTGGACATGGAACAACAGACTGGTTCCAAATAGGAAAAGGAGTACGTCACAGCTGTATATTGTTACCCTGTTTATTTAACTTATATGCAGAGTACATCATGAGAAACGCTGGATTGGAAGAAACACAAGCTGGAATCAAGATTGCCAGGAGAAATATCAATAGATATTGCAGACGACACCACCCTTATGGCAGAAAGTGACGAGGAACTCAAAGCCTCTTGATGAAAGTGAAAGAGGACAGTGAAAAAGCTGGCTTAAAGCTCAACATTCAGAAAACGAAGATCATGGCATCTGGGCTCACCACTTCATGGGAAATAGATGGGGAAACAGTGGAAACAGTGTCAGACTTTATTTTTCTGGGCTCCCAAATCACTACAGATGGTGACTGCAGCCATGAAATTAAAAGATGCTTACTCCTTGGAAGGAAAGTTATGACCAACCTAGATAGCATATTCAAAAGCAGAGACATTACTTTGCCAACAAAGGTTCGTCTAGTCAAGGCTATGGTTTTTCCTATGGTCATGTATGGATGTGAGTTGGACTGTGAAGAAGGCTGAGCGCTGAAGAATTGATGCTTTTGAACTGTGGTGTTGGAGAAGACTCTTGAGAGTCCCTTGGACTTCAAGGAGATCCAACCAGTCCATTCTGAAGGAGATCAGCCCTGGGATTTCTTTGGAAGGAATGATGCTAAAGCTGAAACTCCAGTACTTGGGCCACCTCACGCGAAGAGTTGACTCATTGGAAAAGACTCTGATGCTGGGAGGGATTGGGGCAGGAGAAGAAGGGGGCGACAGAGGATGAGATGGCTGGATGGCATCACTGACTCGATGGGCATGAGTCTGAGTGAACTCCAGGAGATGGTGATGGACAGGGAGGCCTGGCGTGCTGTGATTCATGGGGTCGCAAAGAGTCAGATACGACTGAGTGACTGATCTAATCTGATCTGATCTGATAGAAAACACATCCTTCAAAATGGAGGTTTATTGCAATTTTTAAAAATGCAAATGTGCTAGATGAGCATTCATGTAAGGGTCAAAGATGATTAAATTAATAGAATAATGTGACTTAAGAATTATCTTCTCAGGCAAAATGCTGGAGGAAATGCATTTGGGACATCCCTCTATTAAAGGTAATCTGACAATATCTACCAAATTATAGGTGCATTTACTGTTACCCATCAGTCCAACTTTAGGAAATCTATCCCACAGATTCACCAGTACATATATGAAATATGTTCAATGTTATTTACTGCAGCACAGCACTGCTTGCTACAGTAAAGGACTATAAATGACCCAAATGCCTATTTTATATGATAAGGACTTTTATGATAACTCTGTACTAATGCAGAAAGCAGTTGTTAAAAAAGCAAAAAATTTCTATAATATATTGCTGAGTTAAAAAAATATCGCTGTCTCTAGGAAAGGGGGGAAAATAAGGAATTATATTCATATATTCTATTTGTATAACACTGGAAACAAATGAAAATGGTACTTATAAGAATAAGAGATGGTGGGGCATGAGGTTTACAGGGAAAGGGAAAAAGGTGAGAGAAGGCTTCCCTTTTTATACCTTTTTCTATTATTGGATTTTTGAACCATGCAAATGTATTACCTAGTCAAAAACTAGCATATTTAGAATTTTAAAACTCTACATTATATAATGTATTTTTCACTGAATCAGTATTTTCTTTTTAACATCATTTCTCTTCTAAAGAGCACTTTTATATCAGAAATAGGCCAAATGGTCAAACATAAAGGGAAAATACTTTAGCTGATTATAAGAACAAGATTTCTTAAAACAAAAAAAATGCTGCAATTAACATTAA
Source organism: Bos javanicus (assembly GCF_032452875.1). NCBI lineage: Eukaryota > Metazoa > Chordata > Mammalia > Artiodactyla > Bovidae > Bos > Bos javanicus. Next base: position 17,988,563 of record NC_083882.1, on the reverse strand, counting down.
TGTATACTTTTACAAAAGAAAAATACTGTTTAAATCAGAGCTTTAGCAATATATGGCCTTTGTACCAAACCCAGTCCCAAACTATTTTTGTATAGCCTGTGAGCTAAGAATGGTCTTTCAGGTTTAAAGGGCTATCAAGGAAAGAAATAAAGAATATGCAACAGAGACCTATGTATGTGGCCCACAAAGTCTAAAATGTTATCCTTCAAGAAAGTATTTGCTGACCCCTACCTCAATAATGGCGTCTTTTATATATCCTTTATGAAGCAGCAGGAATAAAAGTTACCTTATAAGTACAAATAGTCAATTTCCTCTTCCTGGTTTCAGTATTTCTCTGCAGTAATGTATTACACATCTGGAAAACCTGCTGCATGACGGCATCTTGTCTCAGGTCATCACGGCCCTTGAGAACAATCAAAACACAAATAACTAAGCACAGTTCATTTTCTTTACTATAAAATCACACAAAATCATCTGAGGACAGCCAAAGGGCACTTGGAAATCAGTCTGAGGATCTGTGCTCCCCTTTAGTCTCTTAAGTAATTAAGACACACAAACACACAAACACAAACACACTAACAAAAGAAAAGTATTAGAATAAAGTACATCACTGTAGACCAATTTAGAAAAAAGAAGTACCCTTCCCCACTCCCCGTCACAGCTGCTTTTGTGACTAAAATAACTGGAATGCCTACACTTACGGGCACACTGCAAAGCACCAAGGTGGAGGAGCACTGTTGTCTCTCTGCCACTTCCCAGCAAGGCCCAAAGCGTAAAAGCAGAGTAAGGGAGGAGTGCTATCCTTTTCGGATATGTTTAAAATAGCACTTAGCACAATGTCAGACCCAGGACATTGAAGCACGGGCCTTCAACTTGAACTATTCAAGAAAGTAAGCAACACTCAAAAAATTTTTTTCATAACAAGTAGGCTGATGGTTAAACCTCACCATGTCTATACATGTAAAAAGTATTCTTTTACTTCAACCAACTGTTAAAATAAGGCTGGTCTTAAAGACACACACACAAAACCATGAGGAAAAGCATTCTGCTTCTAGAAAACAATTTATTTCTACTTTGTTTTCCTCACCTGTAATTATTGAGAACAAAACCAAAGAGCCAAAATAAGAAGAAAATATCTGTTAGTTTTTCTTTGATGTTTTCCATTAATCCACTAGGAACCACACCACAAAAGCAAAGTCTCACCTTGACAAGCTGTCTCCTTTCCTTTCCATCAGAGCCCACACAATCTATTATTTTTGGTAAATTTAAACCTCCTGCTAAACGAAATTGTTCTTTAAATGACTTTATAGTCACCAGATTTCCATATTCTCCTGTGGGGTCCACCTAATAAAGTATATGACAATACCTTAGTACTCAATTTGCATTTAAAGAAAAATTAATTTTAAATGACAATTTTAATACTGAGCAAAGGAATGAATGACAATGTGCTGTTGGTTAAGAACAGAAATGGTAACTTTATAAATGAAAGAAAGGAGATTTGACATTGGAAAGGCTTCAAAAAGCAATATAGATAACACAATTTACCTCCTTAAATATCTCCTAATAAAAGAAGTTCAATTAGTGTTGCTGAAAAAACTATTCAATAACCCTGGTTCAGGTGTTACCATTGATCTGTATATGTTAAGTCATCAGTATAAATTAAGTCATCTCTTCACAAAAACAATAAGGGAAATTTTAGAAAAGTACAGAGAGGAGTTTTCTAGGTTTTAATTGCTAAATCTGGCAGTTTCACAAGATATTTAAATAAGTAACTTTGCTGATAGGTTAATCCACACGATGAAGCTACATTTCACATCAAATAACCATTCATATTAAACACTAAAAGGCAAACTCAAAGGAGAGATTTTACAATGTAGTTAAAATGATGATTTTCTAAACTGTAATCTTTATTTATTATGGGTTTCCCTGGTGGCTTGGTGGTAAAGAATCCACCTGCCAATGCAGGAGATGTGGGTTAGATCGGAGGTCGGGAAGATCCCCTAGAGAAGGAAATGGCAACCCACTCCAATATTCTTGCCTGGAAAATTTCAAGGACAGAGGAACCTGGAGTGCTGCAGTCCATGGGGTCACAAAAGAGATGGACATGACTTAGTGACCAAACAACAACCTTTATTATTATATTTATCCCTGCCCACATTGTACTCCCAGCAATAAAAAACCATTAGGACACAGCTGAAAGTGTCATGTATATTACAGTCAATACTGTAATACATATTATATTATTTAATATTGTAAAACATCACAGTCAATATTCTAACGCATACAGAATCTTAAAAATCAATATAAAACAATTAGGGACTTTCTTGCTCAGTTAAAAATATTGACATAAGCACACAAAATATTTTCTTTTGGCCAGTAAAAGTATCAATAACAGTCTACAGACTTCTTCATAAGAAAGATGACATTTGTAAAACTGGAGGCAATAGAAAAGAAAGCAGGAGAGATCTTTAAGTATTTTAAGTCTTGGGCAAAGGGAATCCAATAAAGAAAAAACTATCGGTTGAAACAAATGAAACTGCCAATAATTAACCATTTTTGACCTACAGTAAAAGGCTATTTCAAACGGTTTAACTTGCTAAAAAGTAATTTAGTTTAATTAAAAAATCAAAACAAAAAAAATCAAAACAATTAATAGTAAATTACCTTAATTTCCATAGTAGGGACAACAACGTCTTCTAAATTTTTAAGTTTGATAATGGGCTGGTCTGCTGGAATATTTATGCCTTCTGTATTTAAAATAAAGAAGTTTCAGTGACAACCACAAATTGAGCAACAGTACTGAAGGTAAAGGAGGAGAATTCAGCAGATACCATAAACCCAAACTATGGCTAATCTGTGGTTCTGATTTAGAAATGAAGACCAAAGACCTGGGACACAGTGCCGCTCAGGGTCAGGGCATAGCAATGAGTAATGTGGCTTACAAATGAATTTGCAGGTTACCTGGCACTGGTAATTAGACCAGACTCCACCTGAGGTGCCAAGTTGGACGACTTAAGATAATTATATAATAGTATGAATAGCACATAGATAATGGTATACACATTACTATTAAATGTGACTAAACAACATGACAGTATTCTGTTTGCTTAGAGGAACACTATGAGAAGCCTCATTTTTATTTTAAAATAGTAAGAATTTAAATATGAAGATATGATCCTGAACAGAAAAAAAGAACATAATTATTAAAGTATGGGGAGACAGATACACACAACCAAATATAGCAGCTTGTAATTATTTAAAGAGACATAGCAAGAAGAGTGAAGGAGAAAATGATAAGATCTTTTCATTTTTAAGTCCTAGAGTGCAGTTATCTATTATCAGTTCCACAAGATATTAAGTGAAAAAGTAACTGGCGGGGTATTGAAGCTTTTTAGATAAAAATTAAGTTTTGAATCATGTGTGAGTTGTAATCATCAAAACTTTTGTATCTATAATTAATGTATGTGAGTTGAGCAGATTTACATTCTGTTTTGTAATTAAAATATCCCTACAGAGAATAAGTGTGATTCCCTGGTGGCTCAGTAGTAAAGAATCCGCCTGCAATGGAGGAGACACAGATTCAGTCCCTGGGTTGTGAAGATTTCCTGGAGAAGGAAATGGCAACTACTCTAGTATTCTTGCCTGGGAAAATGGGAAATCTCATGGTCTGTCCATGAGCCTGGCAGACTATAGGCCATGGGGTCACAAAAGAGTCAGACATGACTTAGCACCTAAAAACAACAACAGAGATTAACACAGCAAGAATGCAACATTCATTCTTTCAAACTGCATACTTCTCTGAGTCCTCCACTGAGTGGCATCTAAATTTGCTAGTATAATATAAGCATCACAAAGTGCCTCAACACTTCTGACCATCTGAGGTCTCCTACTTCGGATAGTACGTATTATTTTGTTAGCAGCCTCGGTTCGATCCTATTAATAAAATACAAACAAAAAATATTACAAAAGCAAACATGTGACATTAAAACTTTTTACAGTTATAAAAACAAAAAATGGAATCTATGCACTTATCTAGACAATGGAAGGACTATAATCCCTCAGAGACAAAGCAGTCACTATATTATGAATGAAACATATCAAAGGTATAATAATCTCAAGAGTAAATGACTTGGGTACATTGTAAAATCTATTTTTTTCTTAACTCATTACTTGAGGAAAAACAGTAAAATACCTTTGGTATCTCTTATGCTTTGAGAAATATTCAGGAATTTTGAACCAATTTTAGGTAGCATCATAATAACAAAGGATTTACAAATTGAATATTGTCAACAATACATATTCTTTGAATTCCTGGGACTTAAGAAAGGAATATTTTGGGGAAAAAATGAATATTGCAACTCAAAAAGTTCATTTCAAATACCTCATCAAGCTGAGAGCTTTGTTTTGGTGCATTTTTAGTAATTCTACTCCTTCTGGCTGCCTCTGGTTTGGTCAAAAATTCATCCTTGTTTGCATTTGCTAAAGCCAATATAATAAACAAAGTGTGATGAGGATGATCCATTGAAATTCTAGAGATGAGCTGTCAGAAAATTAAGAACTGTTAATTTTATGGAAAGAAAAAAATTAAAAATCCATAACCTTTTAACTTTTACTTAACATTAAGATACATTTTACTGTGCTAGATGCAGCAGTGGGTGGACTGTGTGTGGGGGGCGGGAGTGGTGGTGCGGGAATGTATGGGAGAGAGAAGTATATGAGGAAAAAGAAAGAGAAAGTGAGTAACAAGTGGAGTATGAAAGGAGACAAAAGAGAATATTCTTGCCCTTATATAACATACTAAATATGACCAACTAAACTTTTTTGAATTAACACCCAAAAAAGATGTCCTTTTCATAATCAGATCAGATCAGATCAGTCACTCAGTCATGTCCGACCCTTTGCGACCCCATGAATCGCAGCACGCCAGGCCTTCCTGTCCATCACCAACTCTCGGAGTTCACTCAGACTCACGTCCATCGAGTCAGTGATGCCATCCAGCCATCTCATCCTCTGTCGTCCCCTTCTCCTCTTGCCCCCAATCCCTCCCAGCATCAAAGTCTTTTCCAATGAGTCAACTCTTGGCATGAGGTGGCCAAAGTACTGGAGTTTCAGCTTTAGCATCATTTCTTCCAAAGAAATCCCAGGGCTGATCTCCTTCAGAATGGACTGGTTGGATCTCCTTGCAGTCCAAGGGACTCTCATAGGGGACTGGAATGCAAAAGTAGGAAGTCAAGAAACACCTGGAGTAACAGGCAAATTTTGCCTTGGAATACAGAATGAAGCAGGGCAAAGGCTAATAGAGTTTTGCCAAGAGAACGCACTGGTCATAGCAAACACCCTCTTCCAACAACACAAGAGAACACTCTACACATGGACATCACCAGGTGGTCAACACCGAAATCAGACTGATGATATTCTTTGCAGCCAAAGATGGAGACGCTCTATACAGTCAGCATAGACTGACTATATATAGACCGGGAGCTGACTGTGGCTCAGATCATGAACTCCTTATTGCCAAATTTAGACTTAAATTGAAGAAAGTAGGGAAAACCACTAGACCATTCAGGTATGACCTAAATCAAATCCCTTATGATTATTCAGTGGAAGTGAGAAATAGATTTAAGGGACTAGATCTGATAGAGTGCCTAATAAACTATGGACGGAGGTTCGTGATATTGTAAAGGAGACAGGGATCAAGACCATCCCCATGAAAAATAAATGCAAAAAAAGCAAAATGGCTGTCTGAGGAGACCTTACAAATAGCTCTGAAAAGAAGAGAAGCGAAAAGCAAAGGAGAAAAGGCAAGATATACTCATTTGAATGCAGAGTTCCAAAGAATAGCAAGGAGAGACAAGAAAGCCTTCCTCGGCGATCAATGCAAAGATATACAAGAAAACAACAGAATGGGAAAGACTAGAGAACTCTTCAGGAAAATTAGAGATACCAAGGGAACATTTCATGCAAAGATGGGCTCAATAAAGGACAGAAATGGTATGGACCTAACAGAAGCAGAAGATATTAAGAAGAGGTGGCAGGAATACACAGAAGAACTGTACAAAAAAGATCTTCAAAACCCAGATAATCACAACAGTGTGATCACTCACCAGGAGCCAGACATCCTGGATGTGAAGTCAAGTGGGCCTTAGGAAGCATCACTTCGAACAAAGCTAGTGGAGATGATGGAATTCCAGTTGAGCCATTTCAAATCCTGAAGGATGATGCTGTGAAAGTGCTGCACTCAATATGTCAGCAAATTTGGAAAACTCAGCAACGGCCACAGGACTGGAAAAGGTCAGTTTTCCTTCCAATCCCAAAGAAAGGCAATGCCAAAGGATGCTCAAACTACCGCACAATTGCACTCACATGCTACTAAATCTCACATGCTACTAAAGTAATGCTCAAAATTCTCCAAGCCAGGATTCAGCAATACGTGAACCATGAACTTCCAGACGTTCAAGATGGTTTTAGAAAAGGCAGAGGAACCAGAGATGAAATTGCCAACATCTGCTGGATCATCGAAAAAGCAAGAGAGTTCAAGAAAAACATCTATTTCTGCTTTATTGACTATGCCAAAGCTTTTGACTGTGTGGATCACAATAAACTGGAAAATTCTTCAAGACATGGGAATACCAGACCACCTGACCTGGTCTTGAAAACCTGTATGCAGGTCAGGAAGCAACAGTTAGAACTGGACATGGAACAACAGACTGGTTCCAAATAGGAAAAGGAGTACGTCAAGGCTGTATATTGTCACCCTGCTTATTTAACTTATATGCAATTGTACATTATGAGAAATGCTGGGCTGGAAGAAGCACAAGCTGGAATTAAGATTGCTGGGAGAAATATCAATAACCTCAAATATGCAGATGACACCACCCTTATGTCAGAAAGTGAAGAGGAACTCAAAAGCCTGTTGATGAAAGTGAAAGAGGACAGTGAAAAAGTTGGCTTAAAGCTCAACATTCAGAAAACGAAGATCATGGCATCTGGTCCCATCATTTCATGGGAAATAGATGGGGAAACAGTGGAAAGTGTCGGCATCTGGTCCCATCATTTCATGGGAAATAGATGGGGAAACAGTGGAAAGTGTCAGACTTTATTTTCTGGGGCTCCGAAATCACTGCAGATGGTGACTGCAGCCATGAAATTAAAAGACACTTACTCCTTGGAAGGAAAGTTATGCCAACCTAGATAGCATATTCAAAAGCAAAGACATTACTTTGCCAACAAAGGTCCATCTAGTCAAGGCTATGGTTTATCCAGTGGTCATGTATGGATGTGAGAGTTGGACTGTGAAGAAAGCTGAGCACCGAAGAATTGATGCTTTTGAACTGTGGTGTTGGAGAAGACTCTTGAGAGTCCTTTGGACTGCAAGGAGGTCCAACTAGTCCATCCTAAAGGAGATCAGTCCTGGGTGTTCATTGGAAGGACTGATGCTGAAGCTGAAACTCCAATACTTTCGCCACCTCATGTGAAGAGTTTTGTCATTGGAAAAGACTCTGATGCTGGGAGGGATTGGGGGCAGGAGGAGAAGGGGACGACAGAGGATGAGATGGCTGGATGGTATCACTGACTGGATGGACATGAGTTTGAGTAAACTCCAGGGGTTGGTGATGGACAAGGAGGCCGGGTGTGTTGCAATTCATGGGGTTGCAAAGAGTCGGAGACGACTGAGTGACTGAACTGAATGACTGACTGAAAATTTTGTGTTGCCACTTTCTGGAGCGGAACAGTAATATACAATAATATAAAAGAAAAGCAGTTGTGGTTTGATTTTCACGTTTACTTACATTATTGAGGACTTCATGAAATCCTAGGCCTCCCATCATCTTGGTCCCCATTCTAGCAGCCAGTTGGTACATAAGAGGCAAAAATTTGTATGATGGAATCTTCATTCCATCTCTCTGCCCATTAAAAATTACAAAATTAAAAAGCAATGCATTTCAACTAGCCCTCACATCTAAACAAATACAAAATGCTCCTCTATTAGTGCAATCATCAAGCAGACATATTTTTTCCTTATTATTTATCTCAAAGTCTAGATTGACTCACTGGTAAATCACGTTTGAACATGTATCAGATTGCATTCAGAAGTGGAATACTTGGTACTGCTTATATTCCAGTGAATCCAAGGAGGACAAATGTTGATCTAAGGACTATTGTAATCTTGACTCCTGAGAAGTCAGTGTGAATAAAATGGAATAACTATTTTTCTGTACATACTAAAAGTAACAGGATTTAATGTACACTAGTAGCAGAAATTTGTTGTATCTGTTATGAATATTAACATTTGCTTCAGCCAGAACTATTTTACTTTTAAACTTCAAACTGATTGACAACATAATTTTAGGTATCATTTAAGTATCATTAATAAATTTAGGTATCATTTAAGTATCATTAATAAATGATAGGCATACTATTTAGATGTCATTAATAAAACCCAAGATTTTTAAATAAAAATTTATAAAATTCTACTGCCTTAATGTTTTCTTAAAATTTTTTTTTCCATTTACAAAAATAATTTATTTTTGTAAAAAAAAATCAACAGAAAATAATAAAGCAGGGGGAAAAAAAACACCACCTGTGATCACATCATCTTTAACTGCTTTCCAAATCTCCCTATCTAGCATTCTGGGTACTTTCCGATGGTAATTGCAATGCTATGGGAAAAGACTGACTTAATTTTCTCATATTCACATAAACCTACATCATTAGAGTTAGTTAAGTATCTGTGTGTAGAGCCCTAAACCAACTGCCAAGGATACAAAGTATACAAAATGCATGACATTTGAGGGGCTAATGGCTTAACTTTTAAAGCACAGGCTAGAATACCTGGTTGAAAAAGAAAACTTGCCTTCATCATGCCATTGACTTCAGAAACTCCAGAATTTTCAAGCCAGAGAGAACAAAGACGAAATATCCACATATCATGCCCTTCGCCACTTAATAAGCAATTGATGTAATTTTCAACTGCTTTACATAAGAAACGTTTACGATCCTCTTTCAATGCATGGAGTGCACATTCATCCAACTCCAGCTCTCGCTGAACCTTTACTGTGTATCTTACATTGGATAATTAAAATAAAACACAAAAGCCGTTAAATTTTATAGAACTACAAAATCAAGTAAGACATACAATATAAATGAAAAATCAGGTGTCCATCTTAGGAGAAAAAGCAAAATTCTAAGAATTATAAACAGAATAAACTTATTTTTGTCTTTAAGTTTCTGCAATTTAAAAGCTATTTTAGGCAACCAAAGTGGACTCTAGCCAAGGTGTTTCATTAACTTTATTTTCTACTTACTCTAAAATATATATACGAAAAGCAGGTTTGAATAAAGGATTTAATTACATCAAACTAAGTAACTTCTCTCTAATTTTAACACATATCTCTTTTTCAACTAGGATACCAACAAACAAACTAAAAAAGCAAAACAAAGTTAACAGCAGTATATTCCACAATTAGTACAGAGCCACAGCATGAATTCCTATCTGGTTCTGTATACCTGTATAAATACTGTATATCTTGTTACTTGTAGACCCTCAGTTACCTGTTGGTCTGGATTTTATGTTCCCTAAGTAGGCCAACTTCCTCTTTGGCTCTTTTCAGGAGAGCTTGCTTGTTTTCAAATTCTGATGATTTCATGTAGTTTTCAATTCTTTGGTACTGAGTATCTGAGAACCGTGCTAATGAGAGAAATGCCTTCATTTTTCCATTTCTGAGCCCATCATTGCTTTCTCCATCATAATTTCCAGCAACTTCCACAGCCTTCAAGAAAAAAAAAATCCATTTATATTTAGATACTAAATGCATCTAAAGAATTACTCAGATCAAAGAAATATCCACAGTAAAATTTAACATATATATATATATGTATATAAGCTAAATTATACAAAATACATTATTTCTTTGAGCTTTCAAAACAATTTTGACAGAGCAGAAACAACTGAAATAGCTAATATATGTAAAGAATGGTAGAACTAAAAAAACATATTAGGCTTTTCATGTTCATTTATTAGTGAAGTAGCTATTTTTAAAATTAAACTATATGAATAAAAGGGAGAAACAGGAAGCTCAAAGGTGGTAGAAGCACTGGATTGGGAAGATGCCCTGGAGGAGGGCATGGCAACCCACTCCAGTATTCTTGCCTGGAGAATCCCATGGACAGAGGAGCCTGGCAGGCTACAATCCATGGAGTTGTAAAAGACTTGGACACCACTGAGCAACTTTCACTTCACTTCATTTCAATGAAAAGATCAAATGTATTCATGCTAAGCAACTCTATTAGGGTTCCTCAAAAACCTTACCTTTTCTAGATAGGTCTGCATGATGACTGCAGGATTTTCTAAGCAAGTTTCTGCTAACCAGGTACCACAAACCCTTAGACATTCTGTGTATATAAGTTTTAAGTTGGGATCATTCTGTAAAGGAAAGCAAAGTCTTAAAATGTAATTCATTATAATGACTGTACAAAAATATCTTCCATGTAGGAAAACAACAGGTTAAAAATGTCTTTCCTCTTTGGCTTTCAACTTACGATTATTTTAATAATTCCAATATTTACTTTTATAAAATAATCATTCTTTACTACTATTACTATTATTATTACTATTATTGAAACAACTCACATTTATTGAGTACTTTTATATGCTTGGCATTATTACTATATATAATAATAAATAATAATTCATTGAATCCTCACAAGAATCCTATGATATAAGAACAATTATTATCCTTAATTAGAAAACTACAACTGAAGTACAAAGAGGGTAGGTAACTTCAGGGTCCATCAGTTCACTCGCTTAGTTGTGTCCGACTCTTTGCAACCGCATGGACCGCAGCACACCAGGCCTCCCTGTCCATCACCAACTCCTACAGTTTACTCAACGTCCTGTCCATTGAGTCAGTGATACTATCCAACAACCATCTCATCCTCTGTCATTCCCTTCTCCTCCTGCCTTCAATCTTTCTCAGCATCAGGGTCTTTTCCAGTGAGTCAGTTCTTCATATCAGGTGGCCAAAGTATTGAAGTTTCAGCTTCAACATCAGTCCTTCCAATGAACACTCAGACTGATCTCCTTTAGGATGGACTAGCTGGATCTCCTTGCAGTCCAAGGGACTCTCAAGAGTCTTCTCCAACACCACAGTTCAAAAGCATCAACTTTTGGCCCTCAGCTTTCTTTACAGTCCAACTCTCACATCCATACATGACTACTGGAAAATCTACAGCTTTGACTAGATGGACCTTTGTTGGCAAAGTAATGTCTCTGCTTTTTAATATGCTATCTAAGTTTGTCAGAGCTTTTCTTCCAAGGAGCAAGGGTCTTTAATTTCATAGCTGCCATCACCATCTGCAGTGATTTTGGAGCCCCCAAAAACAAAGCCAGACACTGTTTCTCCTGTTTCCCCATCTATTTGCCATGAAGTGATGGGACCGGATGCCATGATCTTAGTTTTCAGGGTCCATCCTGTTAAGCAATATTTAAACAATCATACCATGTGAGCTCCCAGGACTTGGTATAATGATAAATTTTCTAATAACAGAGGATGTTATACAAGTTTCCATTATCCAAAAGTACAAAATGTTGATATTCACCTAGTAGGTGTATGTCAGAGGGACATCATTGAGTCCAAACCTTTAAAATACTTCATGATTCCTACAAATGCTGCTAAATTTGTCCATCATATGCTGGAGACAGAGTTGAAGAAGCAATCAAGTTTATAATAACTAATATAAAATATATATGTACATTATAGGTAATGGTAGATAAAATATCAGAAGTGATGTTTTCAAGGTCTTTGGATTAACAACCCAATTATTTCAACTTGCCTTTTAAAAAGTTTTATTCTCTTATGCATTTCCTCTTGCATTTTTTTGTCATTTCAAATCTATAGTAGCTACTTCATCTTTGTTTCCCACACACCCTCCTTGAATACTGTAGAAAGTTTTAAAAAAATAAGGCTTATCATTGGGATAAATTAATCTATGATGAGATGGACTGATGGAAATGTTGTAAATAGGAAAAATGAATGCTGCCTAAACTTTTACAAATACTAATTTTCAAGACTCCTTTTTATAATTTCTTGTTCATGGATCAGTAATTTCAAATCTTTAATAAAATTAGTAATTATATTAAAATTTATTTAAAATATTATAAAGCACAGTAATCTTTCTTATTACAGTAAATACTAATTCAACCAATAGAAAAATTGTGAACCTCTGTACAACTGGCATCCAGCTTCTTGATCATTTGCTTGAGAATACTCAGGGCAAGACTCTGTTCCTTTTTTGCCCAGAATACTTGTGCTTCCTCCAGTTGCCACTCAGAGACTCCACTACTAGCTGAATTATACTGTTTAATTTGAAATATTGCCCTTTCAGGGAGCTGAAATGAAAATAACAAATGGAAATAAATATTTTTACTATTACTACTAGTACTTCTACTAATAAAAGAGGTCACCACCATTCACTAAGGACTTGACAATTTTTAAGACTGTCTTATGAATCAGTTCTAATGAGATGGATGAAACTGGAGCCTATTATACAGAGTGAAGTAAGCCAGAAAGAAAAACACCAAGACAGTATACTAACACATATATATGGAGTTTAGAAAGATGGTAACAATAACCCTGTATACAAGACAGCAAAAGAGACACTGATGTATAGAACAGTCTTATGGACTCTGTGGGAGAGGGAGAGGGTGGGAAGATTTGGGAGAATGGCATTGAAACATGTATACTATCATGTATGAAACGAGTCGCCAGTCCAGGTTCAATGCACAATACTGGATGCTTGGGGCTGGTGCACTGGGACGACCCAGAGGGATGGTATGGGGAGGGAGGAGGGTTCAGGATGGGGAACACATGTATACCTGTGGCGGATTCATTTCGAATATTTGGCAAAACCAATACAATATTGTAAAGTTTAAAAATAAAATAAAATAAAAAAAAAAAAAAAAAGACTGTCTTAAGTGCATCTCTCACTGCCTTCCCCAGCCCCCGTATCTGCCTGTTTTTCTCTTTACATAAAGACATATATAATTATGTGTGTTTATACACAGTATATACAGTCACTGAAATGTTATACATATAGTAAGTTAGGTAGCTTCTCATTATTTAACCAGGAAATTGAGGATTAGAGAAAGACTTGTGCAAGACTCAAATTCAGGTCTAATTCCAAAAGGGAAAATCTTAAACAACTATGCTATACAATGTTATAATAGCAATCTGTCTCTCAATGACATTTCTTTTTACTTATGCTTTCTATTTTCTAGGTAATTAAAAGGCAAGGTCAATGAGTGAGATGATATAGTTTTAAATCTGATTACCTGAGTGTTCTTGAAAGTTCGAGCTAATACAGAGAGTTCTACAAGATGCTTGGTGAGAATGTCCTTAAAACACTCTCTTTGGGAGTTTTCCATTTCCTTTTCCATCAAGATCTCCAAAATGACTGTGCGTAGGGCCATTATAGGCTCCTGAAAACTAAAATCACTGTCTTTGAGAAGCTGGGAATGTTTCCACCACTTCATGTACACTTCAGAGGGCTGCTTATCTGTTACTGATCTGAAAGCCAAATCACAGGGTTCACATTAGCAACAGAAATGAAAAAAAGGTGCTATTATGCAGGTTCTAAAAGTTAAGATTTAATAAACACTAAAGGAATTTTTGCAGCAACATGATTGGAACTCCTAAAATAAACGAAAATAAGAATCAAAGTTTAGAAACCTACAATATGGTCAGACCTCTGAGGGTCAGTCAGCAGAGAACAGATGATGAACATTTAAAAATTTTCTTTTTTAAAATTGAAGCACAGTTGACTTACAATATTATAGTAGTTTCAGGTATATAGGACAGCGAGTCAATATTTTTATAGATGCTACTTTCAAGATATTCTTTAAAATACTCTTCAACCTCACAAAAAGCAGCACTTCTAAATTAACATTCTTCTGAAATGAGAACACATTTATCAGGCCTCTCACTCAGAACATCTATACCTCTAGTACAACTTCAATGATCCTTCAAAGAGGACAGTCAGCAAGGAAATGAAATAAACTCATTAATTATCTACCGTACCCATCAGGCACAGGGCATGATTCTGCAAAGCTGTTAAAGAAAGCACAATTCAATGAAGGAAATGCTGGCATCTGGCAAAGGTTTCATATACCAATATTATTTATTAAAGGAAGAGAAAATACATCTTGTACAATTAGTTCATACGAGCAGAGTGCTTCCCAGATGTTCAAATTAAGCAATACTGTGCAATCCTTCAGGAGTACTATATGGGGAGAAAAGTGAAACTGAAGTCGCTCAGTCGTGTCCGACTCTTTGCAACCCCATGGACTGTCCACCAGGCTCTTCCATCCATGGAATTTTCTAGGCAAGAGTACTAGAGTGGGTTGCCATTTGAAGCAGGGAAACTCAGAAGACGACCTTATGGTGATGTAGGAAATGAAAGTTCTTTTAGTTGCTTGATAAAGAAGGAAACAGTAACACAAATTCACAGGAACCAAAACTTTAATTCCTCCCAAAATGATCTTAAGAGCAGCGGGTCTCAAATTTTCTAATCTCAGGAAATCCTTTATACCAATAGTCCCCAATCTTTTTGGTACCAGGGGATGGGTTTTTGTGGAAGACAATTTTTCCACAAACTGGGGAGCTGGTGGGGTGGATGGTTTGGGGTTGATTCTCATAAGAGCTCACAACCTAAATATCTTGCATGTGCAGTTCAGTAGGGTTTGTGCTCCTATGAGAATCTAAGGCTGCTGCATACGAGCCTTGGGGAAAGATTGTAAATACAGATGAAGCTTCACTTGCTTGCCTGCCAGCTTACCTCCTGCTGCGTGACCTGGTTCCTAACATGCCATAGCCCGGTTTGGGGACCCTTGGTTTACACTTTTATAAATTAAGGAAGACTCCTAAAGAGCTTTCATTTACAGTTCAGTTCAGTGGCTCAGTCATGTCCTACTTTTTGCAACCCCGTGAATTGCAGCACGCCAGGCCTCCCTGATACTTATTAACATTTGGGCTTCCCTAGTGGCTCAGATGGTAAAGAATCTGCCTGCAGTGCAGGGGACCTGGGTTCAATCCCTGCGTTAGAAAGATCCCCTGGGGAAGGGAATGGATACCCGCTCCAGTACTCTTGCCTGGAGAATTTCATGGATAGAGGAGCCTGGCACGCTACAGTCCAAGGGGTCACAAAGAGTCAGACACGACTGAGTGACTAAACATTTTCACTATTAATATTTACTTTATTAGAAACTAAAACTGAGAAAAATGTAACATGTATTAAAATTTATTTTAAAATAAGAATAATAAATCAACTATATATCACACAAAACTTAGTGAGATTCACATTTCTATGAATCTCTTCGATGTCTGGCTTAATGGAGACACTTGAATTCTCATCTCAGATTCTGCATTTAGTTTGCTGTGCTATGATGTTTGGTTAGAGAATGTGAAGAAAATCTAGCCTCATACAGATACAGAAAAGGCAGGAATATGGTAACAGTCTTTTCAAATAATTGTAGGTATTCTCTGATACCTCACCAAAACGTCATTAAACCTCATGAAAGAATGAAAGCAAAAAAAAAAATAATAAGATTTTTCTATAATTTTAACAATAGTTTTAATTTCATGAACCCCTGAATGGATTTTAGGGCCTGCAGGATCTCTACACTACATTTTGTGAACTGCTATCCTAGAACACAAGTATGTGTTACCAATTCGTCAAACTTTTCTTTCTTAAAATTCCCTAGCAGAGAAAGATCCAGAAATACTGCAAAGTGAGATGACTTCCTTTCCATCATTAAAAGGGGCAGTCTCCCTTAAACACTCCATATTCTTTAACATTGACTGTTTACTAAGAATTAGTCACCACGAAATAGCACTAGGGATACAAGAAGAAATAAGTCCCACTTTTAGGAACCTTCTAGTATAGCATCAGAGAAGGCAATGGCAACCCACTCCAGTACTCTTGCTTGGAAAACCCCATGGACGGAGGAGCCTGTTAGGCTGCAACCCAAGGGGTTGCTAAGAGTCGGACACAACTGAGCGACTTCATTTTCACTTTTCACTTTCATGCATTGAGAAGGAAATGGCAACCCACTCCAGTGTTCTTGCCTGGAGAATCCCAGGGCGGGGGAGCCTGGTGGGCTGCCATCTATGGGGTCGCACAGAGTTGGACAAGAATGAAGTGACTTAGCATACCATAGCATAGTATAGCATGGCAGAGTATATATAAAGTAACAATAATGCAATGCAGTACTAAAACAGTGGAGTATATACAATATGCTATGATGAAAAACATGAGAAATAATTTCATCTAGGGTGGAACAGGGGAAAAGCTGTAAAGAGAAAAACACAAAGTTAAATTTAAAAACTTGAATTTTTACAATGAATATTTTTGAAAATGTTTATTTTAACAAGATCACAGTTCTTTGGTCAACTTACTTATACTGTGATAAAAGGAGAGGAACCTATGGCTGGCCTCTATATAGTTTTTATTTTTTAAAGTCACTTTGGTAACAGGTTGTGCTTTGGGATACACAGTCACTTGAATCACATACCTTGAGAAAAGTTCTCCAATGTTTTCAAGCTCTCCAATGGCCTGCAATCTGCTAAGTGTAGGGTAGAGGGAATACACAGACTCAAGACTGCCCTTACACAACTCTTCCACTTCTTTAACTCTAGTAGCAGAAAAGACAAGATACTTGAAAACTAAGATAAAATTTTTTTATAGAAAATAAAAGTTGAGTTCTCATTATAGACCTTTGTGTTGATTTAATAATAGCAATATTCAGAAGCACCAGCATAAGGTAGTGAAAACAAAGTAAGCCTTGGAATTGTACGACTGAGATCTAAATTCCAGTTTTGCCAGTAATGACTGTATAACTTTGGGCAATTACTGGATTCCTCTGAAACAAAGTTTTTTCACTTCCAGAATTATTTTAAATGTTAGAGAATACATACAGAAAAAGTCTAACAAAGTAGCCACCACATGATAAGCACTTAAAATGGTAGTATTACTTCTGTAAAAAAATACAGGATTTATTAGGTCACAACTACTGTTAACCAAAAAACGTCTTACATTCATCTAGCCTGTTATAGTTAAGCTCTTTTTTGTGTATTATCTCATTTGTGCCTCAGACCGAGCCTGTAAGTACTAATCACCATTTTACAAAAAGAACATTAAATGCTAAGAGAGGTAAATGACACACAACCACTAGAGACAAGATTAAAATTCTCAGTACATTTGTCCAGGAAGAGAACCAAGGGATGGGAAACAATAAGACTTTTCAGGGTTCAGCATAAATTGATCATGGTTCCAAAAGGAAATTTTATTTTTAAAGATAGCATATATTTGAACCACATAAGCAAAGAAAAATGTATTATATAAGAAAAAAAAAAAAAGCTTATGTAAGTACCTAACATATGAGAATGCTCTTACATTTAAAACAAAAAAATTAAAGGTATACATAAACATTTGTGTGTACACATACATGTGTGTGTATACATATATGTATATATATTTTGACAAGTGTATGTCAAAGAATTCTTTCATATAAAGCATTCAAAATATGAAGATTCAGAAAACAATTGTTAAAACAGAAACACTTGTAATTCTTATGCAAACATGTTTGCAAAAGATAAAATTCATCTGAGCACTCACTTCTCAGATGTGGAAAAGCTATGAAATTGTCAACTGTTGAGTATTTCCTCCCACTTTGGAAATTCTGAGTTTCAACACTGATTGGTATGAATTATGAATTACACAAGGAATTTTTTTTAAGGGAGTAAAGGGAATGACAAAAAACAACCTGACCAAAGCTATCAGGTCCTCTCCTTTCACCACTGCAAATCTTTGTACTGAAATTATTCTTCAGGTTTTCAGAAAAGAAGCAATGTTAAAATACAATAACTTTTTCTTTTTACAATACCTGGCGTGTTTGAGACTTTCATAAAAAGTGGAGAATTCTCTGTCTCTTAGAGACTGCAGAGCATTGTACAACAACTCGTGGTAACTGGTTCTTTCCACTCCTTTGCTGTGAAATAATTAAACAATTAGAGAAAAAAATGTATTTAAAAACAGAGAATCCTGGTGTGTGTGTATAAACAGTTTTACCAAGAGGCAACATTTTAAACTACAATTAGAATTATCTCCATTTAAAAAAATGCATTTCTAGAAAATTTGGTAAGAATCATGAAGAATTCTGTGGATCTTTTAATTCTTCAAGCAGAAAAAAAAGTAAATTCCTCAGATTTTTTTTTTCAGGCTCTAAACATGTTATATTCCCATTTGTTTATTAGATGAACACCTACTATGTGCCAGGTACTAGTCACCAGGTTCTAGATGCAGTGAGTTCATTAGCAGACAAGTCAGATTAGGCCCCCATTTTCACAGAGTTTATGTTCTGGTTTGGAGATGGACAATAAATAAGAAAAATACCAGGACAAAGGACATGTAGAAAAGTAAAACAGGGTAACAAAACAAATGACTGAGTGGTTACTTTAGAATGGAAGGTCAGAAAAATTCTGACAAGTAGCCACCTTCATGGTAAGAGGAGAAAAAAGAAGATATATATTTAAGGCTTTTAGGTACAGTTTGGCTTAATGGAAAAAAAAAAACAACACACACAAGGAGCACTATGTGGCAGAAATATAGTATGCAAGGAGAAAAATAGCATATGGAGATTCAGAGGCAAGTAGGAATCAACTCACAGAGTAAACTGTTTCTAAAATATGACTGCATACCCCTGATTTTACAGCAATCTAACAGTTTGAAATCTGAAAGACATTCTAATTAACGAATTTTTTTTCTATGAAAGTGATTAAACATACAATTACTGTGATTTAATTATTCTTTGGTTTATATCATCAAAAGACTTTTACATGAATACACAATCTTTTATTAGATTAGGAGCTTGGCTTTTCATTCACAACACATGGGGACCTTACATGTAGGCTAAAGTCATTATCTTCCTATGCTATTGATTTAGCAGTTTTTTATATAAATTATTTCACAAATAAACAGTCTTTTGTGTATCATCCAGCCAATAAAAGTGCCAGCTGAATAAATAAAATGTTTGCAGCAAGAGAAGGGAAATGCCTGACTTTCTCTTTGGATTTGTAAACAATACGTGAGAAGATTCTCATGAGAAAATAACTTTTATACTTCTCTTTTCAAAAATATCATGAGGGTAGAGGTGGAAACAGAATGAAATTCAAGCCTATGTACACTGCTTATTGCTATGTTATTCAAGCATTTAGCTTAACAGTATCTACAAAACATAAAAACACAACTCCCATTATAAAAACAGCTCATTGTTCGTAACTAGAGAAATGGCAATATTAAATGTCTAAATTGTTCTTACTTGACAGAAATGCAGTGGTCCCACTGCATATTCCTCCATGCTACTTGGTAATGAAGTTCCTGTAGTTCAGCACACCACTCTTTATTTTCATGATCTAATCCTCTTAAATAGATGGAAAGAATATGGCAGAGTCCCAAATTCTGCAAGGCCTGAGCAGGAGTTAAAAAAAAAAAAAAGAAAAGTAAAAAAATAACAATACTAGAGAAACAAAAAACAGCAATCAAACATAAAAAGTAACTTTCAAAATTTTAGTAGTTCACAATATCACTTAAATTCCCAAAATATTGTTTGTGTGTTCCCCCTAAAACACAAAGACAGAGCTCAAAGGGCTCTGCTATTTGATAAAAGAATGGTTAAGAAATATTAGCCAGGAATATTAGTAATGATACTTACCATACTTACTAATGATACTTATTAATAATGATATCATTAGTAATGATACCCAGAAATGATAACTTCTGGGACAAACTCTAGTTCAAACTATGAGAAATAGTTTACATGAGATTTTCCATACAAAGGACTTAATTCACGACCAGGCACATTGTATACAGTTCAAGAAATGTCTTCTATTGTTAGCTAAGAAGATTATGACCAACAAATCTATACTATCTTTCTGGTCAGTCATCTGTCCAATTTACCTGTGTATCCTTCTGAGTTTTAATCCCAGTGAAAGAAAAATAACCTTCAGTCTTAGCCCTATAGTTTATCTGTTTGTGTAAATAGTCCACTGATATACTGAAATAATCTGAGCGCTACACAAGTAGTGCTTTACTAAAGCAGAAAAAAAAGTACCTGAATTATTCCTGCCTGACGAGTTGATGAGGAGATTGTGGTCTCAAGGTCATATGTTACTAGGGCTTTCCCCCACATTGCTTCATGTTCATATGTTCGTAGTCTATAAGAAAAGAGTTTTTAAATGCCTTGAGTTCTATATGCATGTAACTTCTCTCGTAACAGAATTACTATAGCATTATCTATGAAAAAACAATTTACCTAGTAAGGGGTTGTAACATTTTCCCTCCACCACAGCCATAAAGACTATCTGGCTCTCCTATACTTCTGTAGATTTCTAAAAGCAGATCCTAAAAACAGAAAATTTTTTTTTAATTGAAGGGAAAAAATATCAGTTTATGAATTTAGGAAATTTAAATTATATAACATGTTATAAAGGTAAAATTAATGATACTGAAATATATACTAAAGATATGGATTACAACACAACAAACTGATCTGAGACAACAGAATGACTATGGACTACTTGAAGAGAATTGCTCACAATTTAATGAATTAGATAAGATATAAATCTCAACCTATGATGCTTCTAACACATGCAAAAAAACCCATGAAAACAAAAGCAAACAATCCTGTCAACAGCTAAACCAGTACATGGGAAAACGAAGTTCTGCAAAGTCTTACTCTTCAAAACTGAACTTGGTAAAAAAAATTTGTAAGGTTTTCTTTGAAAGAATATTCAAAGTTGCATTATGTAATAATTGGTAAAATGTGATATAAAGAATTGGCTTGATGATTCAAACTTTGCAATAAAATTTACTCGGGAAAGAATTGATTCTCTTTAAAATAACCTCAGTAAAATAAAAGTGAAAACGGAAGACAAAACAGAAAGAAGCAAAGGAAAAAGAAAACAAAGAGAAATGGCATTGTATAGAAAATTGATCAAGCACTTTACTTATCTTAATGGTAGTTGCTCCAGGAAATATTTTCTAAACACAAACTGGTATTGGCATGTTTATCATTCTAATCAAATTGTTTCTATTCATAAGGGTGAAATCAAGCCCTCAAGTGTTGGAACATTTAGTCCTGAAGCTAGCACAGTACCTGGAGCACAGGGATACTCCAAAACCTCAGAAAAGAGGGTAAAACTATAAACTAGCAAAATAGGGAAGGAGAAAAATTAGGAAAACAATATCAAAAAGGCAGACAGAATGTATTTCAAGTAAGGCATAGTTGACGGTCTTAAGTGTTGATGAAACATGAAGGAAGAGGTTGAATGAAAGGTGAGGGCTAGACTTAGCAACATCAAGTTTATGAGTGACATTAGCAGGTGCTATCCAGTGGAAATTCTTTCACAAGGTTTGGCTGTGATGGGAAGGGAGAAAAAAGGGTGTCACCTTAAAGAGAACATAAGGAAAAGGGAAATGATTTGTGTTCATTTGAAGGAGAATGTTTTTAATAAGAAAAGTCTGAAATGTTTGAATATATTGAGAAGCATGGCACAATAAAAAAATAAAGTTCTTGACAGTTGAAAAACAAAGCACAGAAAAACGGGCAGCAGGAGAAACTGTTCCTCTGCTTTAACAAAAGGAAAGATTACAGTGGGAACAGATGCAGGAAGATTTCTATGTTTGACAGTGTCATATGGTGGCACTTCCTATCTATGTCCCCTATTTTGTCTAAGAAGTAGGAGACGCACTGAAAGCAGAGGAGAGAACATCAGAGGTGTAAGCAGACTGAAGAAAATCATTTTAAAGGAAGAATAGGTCAAATTAAGAGTCAAATTTAAATTTTTAAATTTAAACATTTACAGAAGAAGCAATCTGCCCTGAGATGTGATATACATTAAACAAGTAAACAAAAATATAAATGTTAAGTGCTATGAAGAAAATAAAGAGTACTATAGCAGAAAAATATATGGTATAATTTACCCTATGAGATAGGTGGTTGTACTTTCATCTTTCTGATAAAGGAACTCAAAGTTGAAAAGATTAAGTAATTTCTGGAAGATTAAACAAGTGGTTGAATAAGGATAGAACTCATTTGCCTAATCCAAGGCCTAAGCTTCAATACATGAATTTAACATATTTGACAGTCCAAAAGGTAACTTCCGTTTGAAAATCAAATGACAAATCTATATAGTCTTTATAACAAAATAGTCCAAAGTGTAAAACCAATATTAACATTTATAATAAAGTCTATAATATATACCTGTAAACTTATCCCAGTTTCTTCCTTACTTTTTTCACTCAAACTGGAAATAGTTGTACTTTGGCTTCCTTCTTCAAATGTAAGACTTCTGTTTGTCACAAGAGCATCTCTTTTAATGGGAATATACTATTTTGAGGCTTGCTAATATGTATACCATAAACTTTGAAAGAAAAAACTAACAAAGGTTACAAATAAAATATAATGAACCATTTATACTTGAAAACAATACCAAGCCTAGAATAGAAAAGGAATTTGTGAGTATTAGGTCTTTGAATGAGAATTACATTTTAACCACAGTCTCATTTATAGAAAAGCTATATGCCAAAATATGCTTATTTTTTACAGAGCTTAAACATAGAGCAGAAGCCCTTGAGTTCAATTCCTAAATGGTCCGTCAGTGATTTTACCTGAAGTTTAACCTCACTGGGGCTTCCCTAGTGGCTCAGAGGGTAGAAGCTGCCTGCACTGTGGGAGACCTGGGTTTTGATCCCTGGGTCGGGAAGATCTCCCAGAGAAGGGAATGACTACCCACACCAGTATTCTTGCCTGGAGAATTCCACAGACTGAGGAGCCTGGCAGGCTATAGTCCATGGGGTTCAAAAGAGTCCTCATTAATAAACACAGGCATGCAAATTAAGACCACACCTGAGATACTAATTAACACTTGATAATTTGGCAAAACTTAAGAAATCTGATAGTGTTGAAAAGGAAGTGGACCAGTAGAATCACAGGTAATAAGTGACAGACTTAGAATTGTCTACATTTTGCTATTAACTAACTTGAATAGGAAACCTAAGAGAGCAGTTCACTTTTTTGACCTGATAGTGTTTGTAAACTGTTGATTTGTATTTTGCTTTTATACTTATCCTGACCACTTTAGATTTACCAAAGTATCAGTTCACCTGAGTCACTGAAGAAAATCAGCATTCCCTACCCTTTCTATGGCAACCCACACCAGTATTCTTGCCTGGAGAATCCCATGGACAGAGGAGCCTGGCAGGCTACAGTCCATGGGGTTGCAAGAGTTGGACACGACTTAGCGACTAAACTACCACCACCCTTTCTATACACCTCATGTTTGTTTGCTCTCCCCTGTCCATTAGGCATTTGAAAAAAAAAAGTCAGATTGTCAAAGCAAAGAGCAAGTCCCATTTAATTGAAGCACTTCTCCCCTAAAGCTAACCAAAATAAAATCCAGGCACCTTTGCTTGTTAAGCAATTTTGCAAAAATTTGCCACATTCTATATAATCACTTATTCTCAAATTAAAAGAGCTTTTATTTATACTCAGATAAGAACTGTTATTAACCCCTGATTAGTAAAAAATGTTATTCTATGGAACCAAGATACTGAGGTGCACTCAGATTAAAATTACTACAAAGTATGCAGGATTTCTGCCAAATTTTTAAGACCTAAAGTAGTCAAAAATCAATTTCTTAGTCATTTTACTTGTCTTTGTACAAAGTCTTAAGTGCTCACAAATATGTCAATTACACATTATACACATGATCTACACACTGTCGATTTTTGTGGGTATTTTAGTAAAACCTAGAAATTACATTCCAATTCTATTACGCTACAGTTGATAAGTATACTATAAGGGTATACTGATCACACTGTAGATTTTTAACAGTTTTTAATTGAAAAGGAGAAATTAAAACAAATGAGAGCATTAAGCAAACCAGTCCAAGTCTACTAAACTAATCCTATCTGAACTAGGATCTGAACTCTGGTGCCTGGTTTTCCACAATCCAAAAACCATACTGTTTTCAGCTTACTGATAATCCAAAATAGAAATTATAGGTAGCAAGCATAAGAAATGCATCAATATAACACTTCTTTGCTATTTCAGTTTTGTAGTATGAGTGATTTCATGGTGGGAAAGTGAGGCTAACTATAAAAATAAATATTTACTGTAAAGCAATTATTCTCCAATTAAAAATTAATTAATTAATTAAAAAAATAAACACTAAGCTATTTCAAATGAACAAAGATTTGAGGAAGGCCATTAGGACAGTAAACTGTATTTTTTACTTTTCAACTTTCTTGGCTATTTTTTGCTTTTCTCTATTATCTAAGATTATACCTGTTAAACTCTTATGAGAGTTCTAACTCAGAGGAAAAGCAAAGTAAAGAAGCAGGAATCCAGGTAGACACCAAAACAATGAAAACGATTTAGTCACAGAAAGCAATCAGGTTACATTACTTCTAGTCAATAAGTAAAATGGACCTTGAATAAAGTGAGGGAACAGTGGTAAACTTAATTTAAAATTAGGGAATCATTCAACCATTTGAAAAATAATTAGTGATCACTTATATAAAGTTCCCAATGCTAGTTACTATGGGGAATACAGAGAAAAATAAGGATGATCTCTGTCCTCCAGAAGTTTGTTATCTGTGTAATTTTTATAATTATTGAGTAATAAACATCTCTAGTTCAGGGCAGAACTGCTTATTTCTTTAACATACTTTTATTATCATTTCTCCTTAAAAGGTAGAAAGTGTTTATTTAAAATATCTTTTAAATGGGAGAGTGGAAGTAAAACACATCTTTAATATATACCTTTAATGAAACAATGTCGACACGAATTTTACAAACCAAAACTTCCAAATCCCATTACCTTTTCTCTTGATCATCCAAGTTCTTCTTATCTGCATAGATTTCTGCATAGAGCAATGCGGTAAAATGAGCAGCACAAGACTGAGCTACTTTGGCAACCTCTAGATAATTTAACTCCAGCCAGAAAGCATCATCAAAAACTGTTCCTGAAGAAGGTCTAAAGAAAAAATTTAAATATAGTCATGTCCATTTCTTTGACTTACATACCAAAAGTAAGTTGATATAGAATACAATGGTAGCGAATGCTAGTTAAAACGAAAATTACATTCAAATAACCAAAAACCACATATCCCCAATATATAACAATAAACACCTAAAATAACATAGCTAAAGAGTTCCAGCACTTTTTTTGGATCACATACCTATTAGAAAATCTGATAAAAGCTATGGGCCATCATCCCATAAAAATTTGAGGTTCATACTTGCCCCCCACTGAGGGATCCATGGACCATAGGCTAAGAATAGGCTATGCAGTATACAGTAAAAATACATACACAAGTGTTTTTAAATGATCAATTTAATGAAAATATTGTTTCTTCTAAGACACATTTACATGTCTTTCTATTGCAGTTAATTTTCTTCTGAGCTAATTGCCTAGGTTGAGGTTATTTAACAAAAATCTTCCACGGTGATAACAGTAGGCCTAACCGGAAGGGATGACATTATCTTTCTCAAAACAATTTCATAGAAATCTGACAAAGCAGTAGTTAAGAAAATTGGTATTAAAGCAGGAAACTAGCTAAGTTCGAATCCAGCTGGATTACCTACTACAAGCTGTATGAATTTTGGCAAATTAACCTCTTAAGCCTCAGTTTCTTCATTTGCAAAACGAGGAAACAATATATACCTCAGAGAACAGCTATAATGAGCAAATAATGCTTACAAAGCTGATGAATAAAGTGCCTATCACATAGCCAAGACTTAACTATTGCTATTCTGAGAAACCAGTCCATCCATCCTAAAGGAAATCAGTCCTGAGCGTTCATTGGAAGGATTGATGTTGAAGCTGAAACTCCAATACTTTGGCCACCTGATGCGAAGAGCTACTCATCTGAAAGAAACCTGATGCTGGGAAAGATTGAGGCGAGAGGAGAAGGGGACGACAGAGCATGAGATGGTTGGATGGCATCACCGATTCAATGGACATAAGTTTGAGTAAACTCCGGAAGTTGGTGATGGACAGGGAGGCCTGGCATGGTATAGTCCATGGGGTCACAAAGAGCTGGACACGACTGAGTGACTGAACTGAACTGATTCTGAGAAACATGAACCTGAACTCAAGTCCTTATGCTTTATTCTATGTCCCAGCCGTATTCTCTCAAGAATCTTAAGGCCTTATTTAGAATAAAAACTTAATATTGAGAAATTTTATCTTCTTGAAGGCTAACCAAAGTAAATACTACTCTAACTCAATGGTAAATATAAAATGAATAATTCAGAGGTGAAGCTGCATCCCAGCACTGAGAAAAGAGATGCTGCCAGTTAAAGTTTTGAACAGTTTTTCTCACAAGAGGATTCGATACAAAACAATATAGTGAATCAGTAACTTTCTAACCAGAAACAAAGACACCGAAAGGCCTAACACTTCTTTTTCTAAGCATGAGATAGCAAGGATGAAGAGGATACAGGGGGAGTAAATTTTTAAGATGTAAACGCATTTCGGTCAAAAAAATTTTCCAAATTCCACTACCAATTTTTTATTTTTCTCTCACTATTCCCTCTCATTCTTTATCAGTCACTGCCACTACCACCGTACAAACTAATGAGACATCAATGCCTACCTATTCAAGTTATAGGCCTACTACATTATTTCTTTAAGGTTCTGGTCAACTCTGGAGCAGTACAAATCTGTCAACCATCCTCTCTATCAATTCCTGTACTCATTGTTAAACATCTCAAAAAAAAAATTAATAGGAACAAAAATACTGAATTATAAAGCAATTTATCAGAATCAAGAAAATAAACACTGCTATAGACAGTATTACTATATAGAAGCACAGATTTTGAGGACCATGTTACACAGTAAAGAAACTTGTGCTTCATAATAAAGATAAATAAAGGAACTTTTTTACATAATTCTAACTACTTTTGAGACAAAAGTAAAGAAAAAAGTTAAAAGAGGAGCAATGCAACTAAAAGTAACCTGGAAAATCACTATTCCTTTTCCATTACTATAAATGAAATAAACTAAAGCCCCCAAAGACTGAATGATTTAGCAAAGATAACACTGTTACTATTATAGTTGGGGCTAGAATTCAGTGCTCAGTCGCTCGTTGTGTCCGACTCTTTGTGACCCCAAGGACAGTAGCCTGCCAGGCTCCTCTGTCCATGGAATTCTCCGGGCAAGAATGCTGGAGTGGGTTGCCATTTCCTTCTCCAAGAATTCAGAGTTCCTACAGTATTCAAAGTCTTGTAATTTATCTTGTAATAACTATACTGGAAAATAATCTGAAAAAAAAAATACATATACATAACTAAATCACTTTGCTGAACACCAGAAACTAACACAATATTATAAATTAACTATACTTCACTTAAAAAAGTATTGAGAGTTCCTGACATTGATTTCACCAAAGCTCCACCCTGAATATGGATTTATTCATATGGATTTATTTCAAGGAGATATAAGCACCACACATACTAAATACAGCACCTTGCAACAGCATTACCTCAAATAATCATGTTAAAATTCAGTCAGCAATAACAAGTTACACTTCTAAATACCCAAACTCAAGAACCAGTAGTCACATTACCTCTTTTGTCTCCTCATGTAGTCCACAACAGCAAGCATCGTTCTTTGTGATTTTTTATCCACATGGCATCGAAAAAAGTGCTCTGACTCTGACAAAGAAAGAGATGTCCCATCAGTCCCAGACAGGTGTGCTTAGGCGTCCTCTTCCTTTTGTCTGGGATTGTCTCCCTCTACACTATAAGGTTCTAGCACAAAACAGGCTCTTAATAAATATGAATCAACAAATGGAATTTAATGACATTTCTTTTTCTTTTAAAAGCAACTATATGCTTATTAAGAATTTAACTGTAATTTATATTTTATTTCTGAAGAGGACTAATTCATTGATTTAGTTAGGACTTTTTAATGTACTAGGTAGGTGCTCAGTTTACAATGGTATAAGAAAGACTATTTCTGACCAAATGGAACTCAACGACTAGCCTAAGACACTCTTAACATAGTGTGATGTGTGTAATGATAGAGAAAGTTTAGAATACCAGAGAGGCATATAAAAAAATAACTCTGAACAAGAAGAGTTTCACAGAAAAGAATGGTATCTGAAAAACTAATGTTTCATTTGGAGAGGAAGAAAGAATAGTGTTCCAGCCAACAGTAAGATGGCTGAAACAAGAACTAACATGGAGGATTTACTGAAAGATTTCACTGTATTGAACCACAAAGCTGGAAAGCAGCTGTGGACAAAGAAAAATAGATGGACTAACGTTATTTATAACACAGAACTCCCAGGATTTGGTAATCAGATGAGACATGTGAGAAAGGTTTCAGGCTTAAACCACTGCATGCTCTTTCCTGAAAGAAGGAGGCTGGGGGACGGAGGTAAAGATGATATATTTACCTTCGGACTACATTCAAATGAAGGCAGTGAGACTTACAGACACCAGAAAAGAAACTATTTGATAGACATCTATATATTTTCCAATAGTAGATTTTACATGTGAAATTTAAACTTTAATTTACAACAATAAAAATATTGGCATAAAATAAAACTGGCCGGTTTTATGTTTGAAAGGCTATAGCACAAACATGCATAAACAACTGATAAAGATGAAAAAAAAGTCTTAGTCAACTGTACTGGTCTTGAAGTACAGTATGTGAATTTGTACCTAGTTTTATGTTTGTACATAAAATACATTAATAATACATATTCAGGGCGTATTAATCTGTAAGTTAACATCACAGATCTATAAATCTTTTCCTTTTCTCAAATTTAGGTTTGAAAAACTGACCAACAATGAGCCCTCAACAATGTATTGATGCTATTGTTTAGTTGCTAAGTCACGACTGACTCTTTTGCGACACCGTGAACTATATATAGCCCACCAGGCTCCTCTCTCCATAAAATTTACCAGGCAAGAATACTGGAGTGTGTTGCCATTTGCTTTTCCAGGGAATCTTCCCAACCCAGGGATCGAATTCACATCTCCTGCATTGTCAGGCAGATTCTTTACCACTGAACCACTAAGGAAGCCCATGCGAATTCTCCTGCATTGTCAGGCAGATTCTTTACCACTGAGCCACCAAGGAAGCCCATGCGTATTCAATTCTTGGTTTAACTTCTCCTTAATAACCTCTCAGCATGGGAGATACTTCTTATACAACAGCATGGAAGGAGGGTAAGTTATAAAAGTTTAAGGAAAACATAGTCCAATTTTTCTTTAAAAACAAAACTAATATATATGCCAAATGTTAATTGTAGTAATCCCAGATCACAGAACTATGAGTAATTCTGGCAGCAATAAGCACAGTGTTTAATATGCACTAAATACTCAATCAGTTGCTCCATTAATATTAGTCTACATTTAATGAGAGGGTACTATGCATTAAGTATTATCCTAGGTGTTTTACACACAATATTTCATAGAAAACTTGTTACAACTTTTAACTCCATTTTACAGATGGCAGAATAGATGTTTAGAGGTTATGAGATTAAGCCTACAAAATGCCTTGATGGGACTCAAACAATATCTTTCTCTAGAACTGACACTTTAACAGTATGAAGTTGAGAAATTTAACAGAATACCTGAATCCAAATTTGCAGGGGTTGTGGATCGGCTTGTTTGTGAAGGGTGTTTGAAACAGCTAGTGAAAAATCCCTGAATGTGTGTAGAAAGGAGATTTCTCCATGATTCATCTGTATCTTGTAGTAGAATATCATGAATCAAGTATGGAAGCACAGTCTGACAAAAGTCAGTTTTCACCTAAAATATACAAACATATCCAGTCAATAGTTTTGAGTAAAAACATTTTACTTAAAATATTCATTCCCTGTTAATGACATAAGTCATGAACTCTATATACTACTAAAAAATATACAAAAAAAATATGTACCAGGTAGTGTTGTTTTTTTTAATCAAACTAACCTAGAATATCTATATAGAACATATATGTCACACTGAAGTAGTTCATTTCCAGTTGAAGCTATTTGCATATAATGAAATAGGATATTGCTTACAAATAAAATTACTATGTGACTATTGTAAAAAATACTTGATATGTGAAAAGTGTTACTAATAATCGATCTGACAAAGGGGAAAATGAGGATCAACATTGAAGAAAAAAAGCTGAAAATAGGATTTTAGCACTTTTTCTACATAGAATGAAGAGCTCTAACAGTCATGTTTAAAAGTTTACATTTTTAATAAACCCTAATTTCAGAGCTGACTGTGGCTCAGATCATGAACTCCTTATTGCAACACTCAGGCTTAAATTAAAAAAGGTAGGGAAAAACACTAGGCCATTTAGGTATGACCTAAATCACATGCATTATGATTATATACTGGAAGTGACAAATAGATTTAAGAGATTAGATCTGATAGATATTGTGCCTGAAGAACTATGGACAGAGGTTTGTGACATTATACAGGAGGCAGTGATCAAAACCACCTCCAAGAAAAAGAAATGCAAATAGGCAAAATGGTTATCTGAGGAGGTCTTACAAACAGCTGAGAAAAGAAGACAAGCAAAAGGCAAAGGACAAAAGGAAAGATATACCCATCTGAATGAAGAATTTCAAGAATAGCAAGAAGAGATAAGAAAGCCTTCCCCAGTGATCAATCCAGAGAAATAGAGGAAAACAAGAGAATGGGGAAAAAATCATGGCATCCAGTCCCATCACTTCATGGCAAACAGACGGGGGAAAAATGGAAACTGTGACAGACTTTATTTTCTTTGGCTCCCAAATCACTGCGGACGGTGACCGCAGTCATGAAATTAAAAGACGCCTGCCCCTTGGAAGAAAAGCTATGAAAAACCTAGACAGCATATTAAAAAGCAGAGACATCGCGTTGCTGACAAAGGTCCATATAATCAAAGCGAGAGCTGGACCATAAGGAAGTCTGAACACCAAAAAATTGATACTTTCGAATTGTGATGCTGGAGTAGTCTCTGGAGAGACCCTTAGACAGTAAGGAGATTTAAACAGTCAACCCTAAAGGAAATCAACCCTGAATATCCATTTGAAATACTGATGCTAAAGCTGAGGCACCAATACTTTGGCCATCTGATGTGAAGAGCCAACTCATTAGAAAAGACCTTGTTACTGGTAAAGATTGAGAGCAGGAGGAGAAGGACAGGATGAGATGGTTGGATGGAATCATCAACTCAATGGACATGAGTCTAAGCAAACT
Source organism: Bos javanicus (assembly GCF_032452875.1). Lineage (NCBI taxonomy): Eukaryota > Metazoa > Chordata > Mammalia > Artiodactyla > Bovidae > Bos > Bos javanicus. The sequence continues at coordinate 17,957,251 of NC_083882.1, read as the reverse complement.
GCAAGACACAGTGAAGAACAGGGAAGACTGGCGTGTTGCAGTTCATGGGGTTGCAAAGACTGGGTCAGTGACTGAACAACAATAACAAAGAAAGCATGTCACAGATTTGATGCAGAAAAAGCTTTTGACACCCATTTACGATTTAAAAAAAAAAAAAACAACACACAAAAACTCTCCAGGAAGCAGGAATAGAGGGAACCTACCTCAACCTAATAAAGGCCATGTACGACAAAACCAAAACTAACATCACACTCAACAGTGAAAAACTGAAAACATTTTCTCTAAGATCAGAAACAAGATGAGGATGTCTACTCTCGCCATTTTTATTCAGCATAGTTTTGGAAGTCCTAGCCATAGCAATCAGAGAAAAAAAAAAGAAAAGAAATCCAAATTGGAAAAGAAGAGGTGAAACAGTACTGTTGTCAGGTGACATGATACTATACATCAGATCAGATCAGATCAGTCGCTCAGTCGTGTCCGACTCTTTGAGACCCCATGAATCGCAGCACGCCAGGCCTCCCTGTCCATCACCAACTCCTGGAGTTCACTCAGACTCACATCCATCGAGTCAGTGATGCCATCCAGCCATCTCATCCTCTGTCATCCCCTTCTCCTCTTGCCCTCAATCCCTCCCAGCATCAGAGTCTTTTCCAATGAGTCAACTCTTCGCATGAGGTGGCCCAAGTACTGGAGTTTCAGCTTTAGCATCATTCCTTCCAAAGAAATCCCAGGGCTGATCTTCTTCAGAATGGACTGATTGGATCTCCTTGCAGTCCAAGGGACTCTCAAGAGTCTTCTCCAACACCACAGTTCAAGAGCATCAATTCTTCGGCGCTCAGCCTTCTTCACAGTCCAACTCTCACATCCATACATGACCACTGGAAAAACCACATCCTTGACTAGATGAACCTCTGTTGGCAAAGTAATGTCTCTGCTTTTGAATATGCTATCTAGGTTGGTCATAACTTTCCTTCCAAAGAGTAAGGGTCTTTTAATTTCATGGCTGCAGTCACCATCTGTAGTGATTCTGGAGCCCAGAAAAATAAAGTCTGACACTATTTCCATTGTTTTCCCATCTATTTCCCATGAAGTGATGGGACCAGATGCCATAATCTTTGTTTTCTGAATGTTGAGCTTTAAGCCAACTTTTCACTCTCCACTTTCACTTTCATCAAGAGGCTTCTGAGTTCCTCTTCACTTTCTGCCATAAGGGTGGTGTCATCTGCATATCTGAGGTTATTGATATTTCTCCCAGCAATCTTGATTCCAGCTTGTGTTTCTTCCAGTCCAGCGTTTCTCATGGTGTACTCTGCATATAAGTTAAATAAGCGGGGTGACAATATACAGCCTTGACGAACTCCTTTTCCTATTTGGAACCAGTCTGTTGTTCCATGTCCAGTTCGAACTGTTGCTTCCTGACGGGCATACACATTTCTCAAGAGGCAGGTCAGGTGGTCTGGTATTCCCATCTCTTGAAGAATTTTCCACAGTTTACTGTGATCCACACAGTCAAAGGCTTTGGCATAGTCAATAAAGCAGAAATAGATGTTTTTCTGGAACTCTCTTGCTTTTTCCATGATCCAGCAGTTGTTGGCAATTTGATCTCTGGTTCCTCTGCCTTTTCTAAAACCAGCTTGAACATCAGGAAGTTCACGGTTCACATATTGCTGAAGTCTGGCTTGGAGAATTTTGAGCATTACTTTACTAGCGTGTGAGATGAGTGCAATTGTGCGGTGGTTTGAGCATTCTTTGGCATTGCCTTTCTTTGGGATTGGAATGAAAACTGACCTTTTCCAGAAATGCAAATCAAAACTACAATGAGGTATCACCTCAAACAGTCAGGATGGCCATCATCAAAAAATGTACAAACAATAAGTGTGGCCTCCTACACTATGGGGTGGAATATAAGTTGGTATAGTCAATTGGAGAATAGTATGGAGGTTCCTTAAAAAACTAAAAATAGAGCTACCATATGATTCTGAAAGCCCACTCCTGGACATATTTATCCAGAGAAAACTATAATTCGAAACAACACATGCACTGCAATGTTCACTGCAGCATTATTTACAACAGCCAGGACATGGAAGCAACCTAAATGTCTATCAACAGAGGAACAGATAAAGAAGATGTGGTACATATATATACGATAGAATTTTACTTGGCCATAAAAAGAACAAAATAATGATATTTGCAGCAACCTGGATGGACCCAAAGATTGTCAGACTGAGTGACTTAAGTCAGAGAAAGGTAATATCATAGGTTTTATGTAGAATCTAAAAAAAGGCACACGTGGACTTATTTACGAAATTGAAACAGAGTCACAGATGTAGAATATAATATATGGTTCCAGAACAGGGGGTGGGTATAAACCGGGAAACTGGGACTGACATACACATACTACTATATATAAAACAGATAACTAATAAGGACCTACTGTATAGCACAGGGAACTCTTCTTAATACTCTTTAAAGATCCACATGGGAAAAGAATCTAAAAAAGAGTGGGTACATGTATAACTGGTTCACTTTGCTGTACAGCAGAAATCAACACATCGTAAACCAATTATATTTCAATAAAAATTAAAAAAAAAAAAAAAAAAAAAAACCATCACAGAAAGTTAATGACAATGACCTCAATAAAAGTAAATTTAAAAAGTTAGAACAGACCTTTGGTTAACACAAATAATTTCTAATCATCTGTATTTTAACTATCATTAGTAACATGTTATTTATGACACACCCTTAGAACTCTTCTGAAATGTAGCTACCTCACAGCTGAAAAGTCCTATATAAAAAGATGCTCTGTTGAATGGGTTCACAACAGCTGAGTATAAGTTATTTTGCATGAAGGTGGTGTGCAATACACAGAACTCTTTCTTTATATATAGGCCATGAACATGAACAAAAAAGCAAAATGGAATGGGACAAGCAAAGAAAATTATGATGAGAAAGCTCAAATGAAAAAAGCAGAAGTAGAAAGGGTATGAGTCAGACTAATCCTCTTACCTCACACATTGGCTTTAATAACTGAAGAACTTCACTTTTTGTGCCACCACTATTCAAAAAAGCACAAGTCAGTGTCTTTAACCAAATGTCATGATTTTCACTTTGAGGAATCCACAGGCTTGTATCATCCAAGCCTTCTAAAGGATTTTCTTTATCAAGTCTTAGTACTTCTAAAAACTAGAAAAAAGTGATAAGAAAACGTAAATACAGTAACCAGAAACACATTTTATCTTTCCTGTGCCAAACAAATATCTAGGCATAAACAAACACGTTTCCAAATAAAACTGCTGCTGCTGCTGCTAATAAGTCACTTCAGTCGTGTCCGACTCTGTGCGACCCCATAGACGGAAGCCCACCAGGCTCCCCCATCCCTGGGATTCTCCAGGCAAGAACACTGGAGTGGGTTGCCATTCCCTAAAGTGAAGTCGCTCAGTCATGTTTGACTCTTAGTGACCCCATGGTCTGCAGCCCACCAGGCTCCTCCATCCATGGGATTTTCCAGTCAAGAGTACTGGAGTGGGGTGCCATTGCATTCTCTGCCAAATAAAACTAAATATAGTTAAAACTAAATCTATATACATCAGTTACTTTTAAAAATTAAAAGACAATTATGCTTATGAAAGGTAGAATCTGGTGAAAATTTACTGATCTAAACAGGAGGAAACTTCTACTCTCAGTTTATTAGTGGTATGTTGAATCACAGACTCTTTCCCTTAAATATGTAACCAGTCCGTATCTACCATACAGAACTGATTTCAGGATGAAATGAAATTTTAAAATCTTAAAACTGCAATGTTTAACAGGTTACAATATTCAGTTCACTTCAGTTCCTCAGTCGTGTCTGACTCTTTGCAACCCCATGAACTGCAGCATGGGAAACCTCCCTGTCCATCACCAACTCCTGGAGTTTGCCCAAACTCATGTCCATTGAGTTGTCGATACCATCTAACTATCTCAACCTCTGTCGTCCCCTTCTCCTCCTGCCTTCAATCTTTCCCAACATCAGGGTCTTTTTCAATGAGTCAGTTCTTCACATCAAAGTACTGGAGCTTCAGCTTCAGCATCAGTCCTTTCAATGACTATTCAGGACTGATTTCCTTTATAATAGTTTGTAATTTATAATATTACTTATAATTTTATAATTTATAATATTCAGGAATGATTAATAAGTTTATACTGCCAATAATTTCATTAAGACCAAAATTATATTTATGATACATTATGTTACTGAAGTTAAATTGGTAAAAACTCAATGGCATATTTCTCAGTTGCTTTATGAAAAGAAAGTATTAAAGAATGCTTTAAATAAGCTATAAAATGCTTAGATTAATAAAGTAAAGGTTCTTAAGTCTCTTTCATAGAGTCCTTTCAGTGGAACCTTGTTATGTCTGACATCAACATGAAAAAGGGAGAAATCTAGGTCATCTTAAATTTCACATTAACTTATTATCACAATACCTATAAACCACACCAGGAGCAATGGCTTGTATCTAGTCAAAGAAAGGGGTTTTCCACTCCTTGAAAAAAAAACCTGTCATTAAGAACTCCTCCTATGCACCCCCAAATCAACCATAATTTCTCTAGGCTACCTCTCTCAGATTTTCCACACTGCCATAACTAAAAATACAAATCCCTTGGATTCAAATTATAGCTGAAATTATTTCCAAAAACATTAAGTGTTAGCATAATTAAGCAATATGACATTCATAGCCCACAGCAAATACAACTGTTCTAGATATAGTGGGTAATCAATAAACATTCATTATTTGAGAGACCTTTTTTCTTGATGTTCTAAAAGGCTGTAGATAGATCAGCATGGGATCAGTTGTTGCCTTATAAATATCCCAGAAACGATGTCCAGTTTTCGTGGTTAAAATGCTTTTCAAACAGGTAACAGCTGCTGCTCGCACTTTGACACTGAAAAACACATATAATTCAAACACCACAAAATATATCAATATTAATCTTAATGAATGTGAAGCAACTCCTTATGAAAAAATTAAAACCTTAAATTATATTAGGAAACCTTTGCGTTTATTAGGAAATTTTATACCTATAAAATTGGGTAATACCAAACAGTTACCAAGCACTTTTTAATATTCCTTTAGTAAACCTGAGTTACTAATCACTGTAACAGCAATTCCTTTCATTCACTATAAGAAAGTTTATGACTTACTATAAATTTAAAAGTCTCATAAAAAGAAATACTTGAAAATAATATTGACTAATGATGAATGAGAATGACAGAATACTAATCACCCACAAAAAATATTTTGATAACATTTTCTCTATGAGGAACAAATAATTTGGGGTAACAGAGAATGGAATTTCCCTACAAATGATAACATTATTGTCTAGAGCAATTTTAAACGAACCGTAAGTGAAAAGCTAGTTGGAATTATTAGGTAAGACTCTATAATCTCTAATAAAAAATTAAAGGTCCTTCTCTTTTTCAAAAAATTAAGAAAAAGGGGACTGTAATACAACAGTACTGAAAATATGATAGCTGACATAAAATGTCTTAAAGCCTGATACTATATATGATAATGAGCTATCAAGTAAAGGCTTAAGTCCTTTTAGGAGTCTCAATTTAAGACATAGAAGCATAAACCCTAAACTTGAATTCATCCTTCATTCTGCTATCTTTCCCTATCTCCTCCAAATTAAATTCATCAGCAGATTCTGCTGCTCTGTGTTAAAAATATCCCCAGGTTCCATTTCATCTTCACTGAAAGTGAAGTGAAAGTCTCATCCAACTCTTTGTGACCCCATGGACCATACATAGCACACCAGGCTCCTCTGTCCATGGAACTCTCCTGGCAAAGATACTGAAGTGGGTTGCCATTTCCTTCTCCAGGGGATCTTCCTGACCCAGGGATCGAACCTGGGTCTCTCGCATTGCAGGCAAATTCTTTACTATTTGAGCCAGCAGGGAAGCCTGCCTTCTGCCACCCTTCCTCTGGACTACTGCAACAGTTTCATAATCAGGCATCCTATTTCCATTTTTGCCCTATCACAAGCCACTTGCCATATAAAAGTCCCAGTAAAAGGATTAGTTGCATCATGATTACACTGCTTAAAACTCCATAGCTTCCTTATGTATTTCAAATAAAATCAAATTTATTAATCAGAATTAGTCAGACCTTTCTAATTTAATTTCACATCATCTTCTTCCACACCAGGCTTTTTCTGATCCTCAAACACATGAAGCTTCTTTCTACTCTAGCTATTCCCTGCCTGGAATGTTTTATTCCTAATCATCTTCCAGTTAATTCCTCAACACTCAGATCCACTAAATTACATTTCCTCACAGAAGCCTTCCATGATTCTGTGAATTCCTTAGTCAACATCCCTTTGTATACCTGAGGTCCCTCAAACATGTAATGATTTTTTTCCTCTTACAAAAAAGACAGGAAAAACAAACTGTACCTATTCCCCACGGTTCTCAAGTTTAAGTTACACTGGTATTTTTGTGCACCTTTTTCTGAAAAATCAATTGCAAATTACTGTGTAACAAGTGAAACACAAAGCTTGCAAATTTTCTGTGGAAAATCTCTTCAAAATCTGTATCAGATACACTTTGAAATATATTTTTTTAGAATGAGATGAATTAAAAAATGAATAGAAAAATGGCTAAATGTGATAAAATAAGGATAATAATGGCAGAATATAGTAAAAATCTAGGTGGTAATTATATGGGTATTTACTGCAAAATTTTTTCAGTTTTGCTGTATGCTTGAAAATTTTTCTAACAAAATGTTGGGAAGGAAACCATGCCAGCCCTTTCACTGTAACAACAACAATACAAGAGAGAAAGATACATGTCCTTAAAATCAACAATGAAAACATAGCAAGTAGACATTATTGCCAATCATTTATTCCCCAAGAGAAGGAGAGGGTGTTACAGGGAAACAGATGCAAAATACCTTTTCACCATAGTATGGGAGTTCATGCCTGCTCAGTCATGTCCAATTCTTTGCAACTCCATGGACTGTAGCCCACCAGGCTCCTCTGTCCACAGGATTTCCCAGGCAGGAAGACTGGAGTGGGTTGTCATTTCCTTCTCCAGGGGATCTTCCTGACCCAGGGATTGAACCTGCTTCTCCTGCATTGGCAGGTGGATTCTTTACCACTAGGCCACCTGGGAAGCCCTATTCACCTTAGAAACATGCCCAATTGTGGGCAAAAATCGTTTGAACCCAGTCCCCAAAAATGGTGGTGATGAAATGCTCAAATATATCAAAAATAAATCCATTTGACCTTTGAACAACAAGGGTTTGAACTGTATAGATCCACTTATACACAGAATTTTTTCAATAGCAAATACTATACCATCTGCAGTTGGTTGACTCCTCAGATACAGAACCATGGATAGAGAGCCCCAACTGTAAGTATATATGAACCTTCCACTAAGCAAAGCATCCTTACCCTCACGTTGTTCAAGGGTCTGTAAATAATACATAAGTAAGTTAGTGAAGTTGCTCAGTCGTGTCCGACTCTTTGAGACCCCACTGACAATAGCCTGCACCAGGCTCCTCTGTCCATGGGATTTTCTAGGCAAGAGTACTGGAGTGGGTTGCCATTTCCTTCTCCAGGGAATCTTCCCAACCCAGGGATTGAACTGAGGTCTCCCGCATTGTAGACAGACGCTTTACCATCTGCTGCTGCTACTGCTGCTAAGTCACTTCAGTCGTGTCCAACTCTGTGCGACCCCATAGACAGCAGCCCACCAGGCTCCCCTGTCCCTGGGATTCTCCAGGCAAGAATACTGGAGTGGGTTGCCATTTCCTTCTCCAATGCATGAAAGTGAAAAGTGAAAGTGAAGGCGCTCAGTCGTGTCCGACCCTCAGCGACCCCATGGACTTCAGCCTTCCAGGCTCCTCCGTCCATGGGATTTTCCAGGCAAGAGTACTGGAGTAGGGTGCCATTGCCTTCTCCACTGCAAATAGATAAATGGGGAGGGGATGAGAAAGCAAAAGTAATCTCATAATCAGCAAGCTGAAATTATACTGTTGCCATTTTGTTTTGTATTGAGCATTAATGGGAAAAAGAAAGCCCTGTCTGATTAGCTTAAAACTTTTGGAGTTGTAATTCCCATTCTATGACCTATTTTAAAAGGATACAAGTGAACTTATTTATAAAACAGAAACAGACTCACAGCCTTGGAGAAGGAATTTATGGTTGTCAAGGGGGAAGGATGAAGGAGAGAGATAGGGAGTTTGGGATTGACACATACACACTACTATATTTAAAGTGGATAACCAACAAGGATCTACTGTATATAAAGCACAGGGAACTCTGCTCAATGTTATATGGCAGCCTGGATGGAAGGTGAGTTTGAGAGAGAATGGATATAATATAGCCGAGTCCCTTTTCTGTCCACCTGAAACTATCACCGAATTGTTAATCCATCATACTTCAATATAAAATAAAACTTTTTTTAAAAAAAGAATCAAAACGTCTAGTTGAGAGGAAAGTGGTACCTTTGATTTCAACAAGTGCCCAAAATACCCCCATTTATACTCCCCTATCCTAATGCTTTCTGTGGAACCACTTGGTAGTTTTGCACTATTTATTTGTCTAGTCTACCCTTCCCTGGTGGCTCAGCTGGTAAAGAATCTGCCCGCCAATACGGGAGACCTAGGTTCGATCCCTTGGTTGGGAAGATCCCCTGGAGAAGGGAACAGCTACCCACTCCAGTATTCTGGCCTGGAGAATTCCATGGACTATTCCATGCAATTGCAAAGAGTCAGACAGGACTGAGCGACTTTCAATTTCACTCTCACTAAAATTTAACATGCACCTCGTCTCGTATATACATCATGATAATAAACACCTGGCATATAGGGTTTTAGTAATTATGTGAATTAATAAAAATACAATGATTTTGACTAAATATTTAAGATCAAAAGTATGGCAACTTAAAGGAGAAAGCTTTAGTTATTGGAAATGTTAATTTATATGAGGTATCAATCTTGAATGTCAAATTGAGGAAGTGCTATCAGACACAAGGTATCATTAAATACTCACCAATCTTCTACCAGTGTATTATTCAGGTAAGTCAGCACTACGAAGGTCCACTGAAGTTCTTTATCTTCAAATAACTCGAGAGCCTTGGTATAAGATGTATCTTTACTATGTTGTATAGCTATTGTAGAGAAATCTATAGGACCCACTTCTCCCAAGCAGCTTCCAACAGCCTCTACATATAGAAATTCCAATTCAGTAAAGTTATAGCTAAGAGATCATATATAAAACAGAAATTTTCTAATTTCAAAAATATGTTTTTGTCATCCTTTAACATTTAAATGTTTCCTCACTCCAGTATTCTTGCCTGGAAAATCTCATGGATGGAGCCTGGTAGGCTACAGTCCATGGGGTCGCAAAGAGTAGGACATGACTGAGCGACTTCACTTCACTTCATAGATGTTCAATAGATTCAAGAAGCTACAAAATATTGTATCATTTCCTTTACATATCATCCATGTGGGTAATATTTTCCCTTATAAAATCATATCCAAGAGATAGATTAACTAGTAAAATGTAGATATTCAGGGAAGTCTAAATATAGCCATCGTGCATGCGTGCATGCTAAGTCGCTTCAGTCATGTCTGACTCTGTGCGACCCCATGGACAGCAGCCCACCAGGCTCCTCTGTCCAAAGCATTCTCCAGGCAAGAATACTGGAGTGGGTTACCACTACCTTCTCCAATAGCCATTGTATGTATCCACTTTTTTTTGAGGTATTACATAAAGTTCATAAATTTTACACACTCAGTTCAGTAAAAATTCACATATACATGCAGGCACATATATTTTCTTTCCACCTATATTCTCACTACCCAAATGAAGATAGATGTTTTCAGGATGCCAGAGGGCTGCCTCATGTTCTTCCCCTGTCATTATGGTATTTAATAAAATATGTTAAAAAATTATTGATAATTCTCCTTTCAAAAGGTGGAGCCTATTCCTCTCTTGAGTGTTGGCTGTACTTAGTGACTTACTTCTAAAAAACAGAATGTGTATAAGTCTTTCACCTCCTTAACTAAAATTACCCTAGGTATGTAATTCTCTTAAGTGCTATTATAAATGGAATTGTAAATGGAATGGAATTTCCATTTTAGATTGTTCACTGCTGGTGTACAGAAACACAAATGAATTCTGCATGTTGATCTTGTATACTGCAATTTTGCTGAATCCACTTATTTTTCTGATAGTAGCTTTCCTATAGATTTTCAATTTAAGTCTGAATTTTACAATAAGGAGTTCATGATCTGAGCCAGTCAGCTCCTGGTCTTCTTTTTGCTGACTGTACAGAGCTTCTCCATCTTCTGCTGCAAAGAATATGATCAATCTGATTTCAGTATTGACCATCTGGTGATGTCCATGCGTAGAGTCGTCTCTTGTGTTGTTGGAAGAGGGTGTTTGGTATGACTAGTGTGTTCTCTTCACAAAACTCTGTTAGCCTTTGCCCTGCTTCATTTTGTACTCCAAGGCCAAACTTGCCTGTTACTCCAGGTATCTCTTGACTTCGTACTTTTGCATTCCAGTCCCCTATGATGAAAAGGACATCTGTTTTGGGTGTTAGTTCTAGAAAGTCTTCTAGGTCTTCATAGAACCATTCAACCTCAGCTTCTTTGGCATTAGTGGTTGGGACATAGACTTGGATTACTGTGATATGGAATGGTTTGCCTTGGAAATGAACAGAGATCATTCTGTCACTTTAGAGACTGCACCCAGGCACAGCATTTCGGATTCTTTGTTGACTATGAGTGAAAGTGAAAGTTCCTCCGTCGTGTCCGATTCTTTGCAACCCCATGGACTGTATCGTCTATGGAATTCCCCAGAGGAGAATACTGCAGTGGGTAGTCTCTCCCTTCCCCAGGGGATCTTTCCAACCCAGAGATTGAACCCAGGTCTCCTGCATTGCAGGTGGATTCTTTACCAGCTGAGCCATAAGGGAAGCCCTGTTGACTATGAGGGCTACTCCATTTCTTCTAAGGGATTCTTGCCCACGGTAGTAGATATTACAGTCATCCATATTAAATTTTCCCATTCCGGTCCATTTTAGTTTACTGATTCTTAAAATGCCGATGTTCACTGTTGCCATCTCTTGTTTGACCACTTCCAATTTACCTTGATTCATGGACCTAACATTCCAGGTTCGGATGCAATATTGTTCTTTACAGCATCAGACTTTACTTCCATCACCAGTCACATCCATAACTGGGTGTTGTTTTCACTTTGGCTCAGCCTCTTCATTCTTTCTGGAGCTGTTTCTCCATTCTTGTCTAGTAGCATACTGAGCACCTATTGACCTGGTAAGTTCATCTCTCAGTGTCATACCTTTTTGCTTTTTCATACTGTTCATTGGGTTCTCAAGTCAAGAATAATGAAGTGTTTGCCATTCCCTCTCCAGTAAATATGTACAAGCCATTTTCAAATTAATAGTTATGCACATATATTAATTACTAACTTTTTACTTTATATGAATGTCTAAGGAAGGAAAATATGAAAGGAGAGCTGCTTAAGGATACTTGAACTAAACAGAAATCGAACTAGCACCTCACATTTCCCCAGTATTTCAGACAACAAATTTTACTGATTTTTAAAATGTTATGTAGATGACCACTCAAACAAAAAAACTCATATTCACTAAGCCAAATAGATTACCTAAAACTTCTCTTTCACCAGTGTGGTTTACTGCCATCTTGGATAACTGCAACAAGCTGACAACCAGCTTCACCATTATGCCATCCTGAGGGTTATCTAGAAGCGGTTTTGAAAAAACTAGTTTAAGTTATGGTGGAGACAACACTTTCCTTTATAATATGCTCATATATTAAATTGTGTGACTAGAAAACTTTAATAAAGATTTTAAATTGTGGGCGCTTTAAAAATACAAAGTAAATGAATGTATCTGAATTTCCTTCTTCAATAGAATCATGTAAAAACATTTGGCAGCAATATTTGGCAGACAGAGAGAGAAAAATGTCTTAACAAGTTGTGCAGAGAAATCAAGACCTTTAGAAAAATCACATTTAGAAACACAAAAATTATTCAGCATTAAACTAGAAGGAACCTTGGGAGAATGCCTGGTTTTTTAGCCTCTTGCATTTAGAATAGACCAGCCCTGTCCAATACAATTTTCTGCAATGGTGATAATGGTCTATAATCCATGCTGTCCAATGACAGCCACAAGCCACATGTTACTACTGAGAACTTGACATGTGCTAGTACAACAAAGAAGTTGAAGTTTAAATTTTACTGAATTTTAAGTCATTTAAATTTAAATAGCTACAAACATCTATTGGCTATATTGGTATGAATCAATAAAATACCCAAATACACAAGAATTAGATATACAAAGAGAAAGTTCATGTTTCATATATATATACATTTATATACCTCAAGAACAAATATTCTAGAAACTCAGAATTCAGATGGTCAAAACAAAATTAATTTTTAAAAGTACTGAGGACAAAAATCACAGAATAGAAATATGAAGTTAATGAGCACAGGATGATGAAAATCAAAACATAAGTAGAAAATATTTCCATCAAGTGCAATACTGTAGTAACCTAAAAACTAAAATCAAATCAACTTAAAAATGGAAGTTTTCTTAAGTTAAAAAAAAAAGCTAGAAACACATACAAATATGTGTGTAGATACAAAACAGACACATACATACATACAAACAAAACACATACATGGCTAAGATGCTTAAAATGAAATGTTTTTTTTATTTAAATAAACTGGGGTAGTAGGCAGAGAGATTACTTTGCATGCCTCCTTTTAAAGAACTCAAATTTTTCTTTTGGGCAGTAGCAAATTGTTAACATTTTTTTAAGCGGCAGAATAAATTTGGACATTCCAGCACAGGTCCACATTTACATGGATAAAATGGTAGTAATTCAAGGTAAGGATACAACTTAGAAAGTCTTTCATAACTAGGTGAGAAATGATTAGGGTCTGAACTAAATCTGTGGCAATTAAACCAAGAGCAAGAATTTTAAGAGATTCTTTCAAAAAGAAACTTATACAAATAACCCAGGTCATTAAAATGAGTACCCTGAGATGCTCTCATAAGATCCAGCATCTGATCTTTATGTTGCTCTAGTTGTCTTCGAAGATCCTTCAATCCTTCAAGCCTTGTCAATGGAAGTGCATCATAAGCACTTACTGAGAGAAAATGGTTAATTTCCTAAAAGAGAAAATCAGCTAAAAATGTAACTTGCTTTTGACATTTATTGGTTGAGTCTATAAAATAAAATTTCTAAAAATCAGTTAATGCCTTCCACAGACACTGATTCTTATCACTGTTACTACTAAACAAGGTGGAAATAAGTTACTTATTTCACTTCAAATCTTACAGTGTTTTAATCATTTAAATTCTAACAGACTCTCTCATGATAAAATATTTAGAGTTTAAGATTGTTATAGCATACTCAATTAGAGGGAAAAACTTAAACTTGTACTTATTTATCACTACAATTCTAGTTTTATGTCTCAATATATTTAACTATATTTTCATATTGATTATAGCCAAATATAGAGTAAAGTTATAGTAAGATTTATAAGGAAAACATCTGAACATAGTTTTGAAATTTATAAGGGTTAAACAAGATTAAAACCTGAAAAAGTCTTCAAAAAGTTACATACCATCTCTAATTCAAGCATTATATTTTCCTTCAGAGGATCAGATGGTAATTTTGAGACATTAATGAATCTTATGTGTATATTTCATCAAGCATATTTTATATTATACTTCTTTAATATTTAAATTCAGATCTTTACCAAGAAACTTTGATATTTATACTTTTAGTGCAAAGCAAGAGTATATTTAAAAATTCAGTTTTTTATCTGTTAGGAGGACAGATTTCAGGTTACGCTTTTTTAATCATAATTTTTTAAAAAGACCAGTTTTTCCTCTGAGAGGATTAGAGGCTTCCAGAAAGTACTACTATCCTCTCTAATACAAAATAGCAAGATGACAGAATAATTATTACCTCCAAAAGTGAAAAGGGTCCTCCACTGTATTTGATTTTCTGCTGAGTAATACGCAAATCCTTAAAGACAACGTGGTCAGGAAAAGGATCTAAAAGTTTAATTGTGACATACAGATTTTCATTATCCTTGTTATCAATCACTAAGAATTTCAACAAGTCCAATACCTAAACATAATTAAAAAAGAAAAAAAATCAAGAGAAATGGATTAATTCTATGTTAAAGTAAAACAAAGAAACCCACTGTGATAAATGATAAAAACTCTATTAACCTGGTTTAGATAAAATGTTCTAATCACTACTAAGGCACCTAGCTACTACTGTTTCTGGGCTTTCAAATAATTCAGCAAACATGTAGGGCCTTTACTGTGGGATGGACACTGAGGAACACGGTTGTCAATATTACTGAAGCATTTCATATAATATCTCTTACACCGTTAGAGTAGTGTGAACTGGATCCCTAGTTTTGACTACCTCTACATTTCAGTATAAATAAGAAAGAAATCAGGTTATTTATTAGATCAAAATTACTAGGTGCTCTATAACAAAAAGATTACAAGGATTAATTCATTGAGAATGTTTTCCCCGTCATTTTTCAAAGACTATTTTCACTAAAATTACTGATTACACCAAGTAAACATAAAAAAACAGTGCTTTCCAAGAATACTTTATCAATATATTTCAAATATCATTTTGAACATGATTTGGGAAATTACCTGTTCCTGAACTTCCATCTGATCATCCACAAGGGGTATAAGTGTACCAACAATAACATGAAGATGACTTTCTAAAGCATCCTTACAGTAAGTTACCGCTGTGTGGCAAACCCGGCTTAATAGGTCACAACAAAGGGAGAAGCTACGTAATGACACATCCATGAAACGAGAAGGCCTAATGTGCGGGAAAAAACAATAAGTTACAGGACACTACTTTGATATCAAATTGTTCAAAGGTCATTATTATTCAACAGCTCTAATTCTGATGTGGCATGACATAAAAGTTAGTTTTACATCTAATTCTTTAAAACTGGATGTTTAAAAGCCAAAAACAGAAGCGACATCAAGAAAATGACAGAGTAGGCAGCTCCAAGCTCCCCTGACAGAAATAGTGAAAAACGAGCAAACTGTATGAACTTTGTTAGAACTCTGTAAAACAGCAACAATCAAGCAATCACTGAATCAAGAAAAAGGAAACTTAAAAACTAGGAAAGCTTTGGTGATTTTACTTGTCCTTGCCTCACATCGTCCTCAGCCTGGCAATATTCATGAAAACTTTAGATCCCGTTTCTAATATGGGATCCTGGTCCTTAGTTTTGGATGGAGCAGAAGTGAAGTGACAGTCATTCAGTCATGTCCGACTCTTTGTGACCCCATGAACTGTAGCCCACCAGGCTCCTCTGTCTATGGGATTCTCCAGGCAAGAGTACAGGAGTGGGTTGCCATTTGCAATAGCACCTAAAAGAATTAAACATCTAGGAATAAATTTAACCAAGGATGTGAATCGCCTATACAATGAAAATTATATAGCATGGATGAAAGAAATTAAACCCAACTAAATGGAAAAACATCCTGTATTCATGGACTGGAAGACAAACTGGTGAGATATTAACACTATCTAAAATAGTCACATATTGAATGCAATATCCATCTAAATTCCAGCACTTTTTTTGCATAAATGGAAAAACTGGTCAACAAATTCATATGGAATTACAAGGTATCCAAACAGTCAAAACAATTTGAAAGAGAAGAAGAAAAATGGAGGACTCACACTTCCTGATTTCAAAAGTTACTATACAGCTACAGTAAGCAACACAGTCATTTCTAAAGGAAATCAACCCTGAATATTCATTGGAAGGACTGATGCTAAAGCTGAAGCTCCAGTACTTTGGCCACCTGATGTGAAGAGCCGACTCACTGGAAAAGACCCTGAAGCTGGGAAAGATTGAAGGCAGGAGGAGAAGAGGGCGACAGAGGATAAGATATTTGGATAGCATCACTGACTCAATGGACATGAGTCTGAGCAAACTCTGGGAGATAGCAAAGGACAGGGAAGCCTGGCATGCTGTAGTCCCTGAGGTTGAAAACAACTGGACATGACTTAGCAACTGAACAACAACAAGCAACACAGCATGGTACTGGCATAAGGAAAGACCAGTGGAATAGAACTGAGAATCCAGAAATAAACCCATACATCAGTGGCTAACTGATTTTTGACAAGGGTGAAAGAATAGTCTTTAATAAATAGTGCTGGGACAACTAGATTTCCACATGCAAAAGAATAAAACTGAACCCTTAACTCACACTATTTATAAAAATTAAAATGAATCAACAACCTAAATCTAAGAGCTAAAATCATAAAACTCTTAGAATAAACTCTAAGGGTAAATCTCCATGACCTTAGATTTGCCAATGCATTCTTACCTACAATACTAAAAACACATGAAACAAAAGAAAAATTAGATAAATCAGACCTTATCAAAATTAAAAACATTTGCTCATCAAAAGACATTATCAGGAAAGTAAAAATTTTATAGGATGGGAAAAACTATTTGCAAATCACATATGAATTCAATATCCAGAATATATTTGCAAATCACACACTGAGTTCAATCCCAGAATATATTAAGAACTCCTACAGCTCAACAACAAAAAGACAATCCAATTTTTTTTCTCTTTTTTATTTGTACTGTCCCTCATCCCAAACCCCCCTCCTACTTCCCTTCCCATCCCATCCCTCTGGGATGTCCCCGTGCACTGGCTTTGATTGCCTATTGCATGCATTGAACTTGGACTGGTGATCGATTTCACATATGGTAATATACATGTTTCAATGCTATTCTCTCAAATCAGTTTTTGATTTGAAAGACAATCCAATTTTTAAAATGGGCAAAGGATTTAAATAGACATTTCTCCAAAGAAGACATACAAATCATCAATAAGCTCATGAAAAGATATTCATGAGTAATTAGTAGGAAAATGCAAAATCAAATCCCCAGTGAGATACCACTTCATGCCTATGAAACAACCCAAGTGTTCATCATGAGATGAATGGATTAAAAAAAAAGTGTCATATATCCAATGTTGTTGGGCTTAGTCGTTCAGTTGTATCCGACTCTTTGCAATCCCATGGACTGTAGCCCGCCAGGCTCCTCTGTCCATGGGGATTCTCCAGGCAAGAATACTGGAGTAGGTTGCCATGCCCTTCTCCAGGGGATCTTCCCAACCCAGGGATCAAACCCAGGTCTCCCACATAGAAGGAGGATTCTTTACCATCTGAGTCACCAGGGAAACCCAATGGAATGTTACTTAGCCACAAAAAAGCATGATGCTGGATAAACACTGAAGACATGCTAAGTGAAACAAGCCAACAGGAAAGGGCAAAGAAATTATGATTCTGCTTATATGAAATACCTAAAACAAGGAAATTAAAAAAGACAGGAAGTAGATTAGAAGCTATAAGGGCTATAGGGAAGAGGAACTGTGTGGTTATTGCTTAATGAATAGAAAGGTTCTATTTGAGGTAATAAATAAGTTGGATTTGGAAACTGCAATGACAGAAACAAAAATTAATAGCATACCATGAACATAATAGCACTAAACTGGATATTTAAAAAATAGTTAAAAATGAGAAATTTTATGTTATATATTTTAACACCATAATAAAACCTAAAAAAAAGTGAAGGAAAAAGACTGAATGACTTAAAGTACACACACATACATATGACTTAAAATTAAATTTTTAAAAAGCAAAAAAGAATATGAGAAAACAAAATGGAAATAGATATCTTCATATGCTTTGAGGGCTTAAATTTATTTGATTACAATGTTATCTACTAATAAGAAAACAATAGACAATAGAATCATTATTAAAACCAATGGAAAGGAGATGCTAAAAAGAACATACATTCCCCAATCTATAGTAATTGTGATACTGTGATTTATAATAAGAAATATATATTTGGTCTTTGTTCCCATTTCTGGCAGAGTCCCTAATACTTTTGGAATTTCCTGTGATGAGAGCAATAAACGAGTCTTTTGTTATGTTGATGAAGTATCTTTGGGGAAGCCTCTAAGGATCTGGGCTGGTTGCCAAAAGAACCAACCCTATAATTAGAGGGTTGGAACTTTCTGTCCCACCTCTCTGATCAAGAAGGGCTTTCCCTTCAATCAGTCACCAATGGCTGATGATTCCTCCCTTAACACCCAAAAGGATGGAGTTAAAGGAGCTTCTGGGTTGGTGAACATTTGCAGGTATGAGGAGAATGAAGTGACTGGAGAGACCACTTAAGCTCTATGCCCTTTCCCCATACTTTGCCCTATGTATCTCTTCCATTTGGCTGTTCATGAGTTATTTCTTTTTGTAATAAACCAGCAATCTAGTGAGTAAATAGGTTTCTTAAGTTCTGTGAGCCACTCTAGCAAAATAATCAAACCCAAGGAAGGGGGTTATTGAAACCTCCAATCTATAGTTTTCAACTGAAGTCTGATGAGGCTGGAGAGAGGGTAGTCTTATAGGACTGAGCTCTTAACCTGTGGGATCTGACACTGTCTACAGGCAGGTACCAGCTGATGTCTGAAGAATACCCTGGGTGTGCACTGGGAATCCCCCTTCCGAACCCTTACCACACACTGGAAGTGGTGAGCAGAACTGCTATGGTACCATGTATTTATGGCCATGTAAAATTAGTATATTTAAAATGTTGAAGAGAAGATCTTTAATATTTTAAAGACTTCTAGAGCTGGAGAAGTAGCTGGAGAAGTGTGTGTGTGTGTGTGTGTATATATATATATATATATATATATATATATTAAGCAAAATTCAGAAAATAATACTCTGGCTTCTACCCTGTAGAAGCATAGAGGTTTTCAATTAAGATGAGGGTAGAAAAACTTATATATTGGTCTAAATATATTATTTACCTTTGGTTGATATAGTGAATCAAAGTATAAATAACATCTCGAAGAACAAAGGCCCAAGCTCCTCCTAAGCCACTCTTTATATCATTCATTAATAAACTAACAAACAGGTGATATATTTTAATAATTCTGTGCCTTTTGTAAACATTATTTGTCTCAGCTGCTTGCTCACATATGGCTAGAAGAATTTTCTGATAGGAATCCTAGAAAATAAAGATACATTTAGTAAAACCTTGCCTAACCACATATACTCAGACATAATACATACATTTTTATATTCAAATTACAGAATTCTAAATTTCAAAATTTTGCTTGCGGTTTTGATATCAAATGCAAAATATCACATTAAGAAAATTACTATCTTAAATTTTAAAAAACTTGTCAATTTATTTTGTTCTCAGATAGTAAACAATATTTAGTAGTATATTCTTAAAAAAATACATATATACACAAATCCTGAGCCAACCTGACTAAAATGTCACAAAATTCAGTCCTCATATGTGACATATTTCAATTAATACTGACAAGTAAAATAAGTGTTCCATTTGTTTACTTTTTTCTTTTTAAAATGTACTTATACTTACGAAAAAATAAAAATAAAATGTATTTAAACAGATTTTCTAGCTGAAAAAGATGGAATTCTCTCTTCAGGTACTATCCTAGTAAAGTATACTTACAGGGCTTTTGGAAAGAATTTCTAAAATGCTTTTAAGCTTGGTTTTATGGCAATTGCTGATATAGGCAAATGTCGCTTTAATCACATGTGATGGAAAATGAGGTGGATTAGGAGCAGGATCCAAATCCCTAAGAGTTATAGAAAAAATCAGTCATCATTTTCAGAATAAAACTATCAAGAAAAAACATTTTCTTGATAGATTAGTGAAAATTCAAAAGAAAAATTTAGATTATAATACCCCAAATTTTAGTTATTTTCTTGGTGAAAACTAGACTTTTAATAAAATCACAAATGACATATTACAGTCTATATACATCTATCAGAATACCTAAATAACTTTCTAGGAGGTAGTCAATAATTTGTTTAAAAAATCATTTATAAAGTTAACAGCAGTTATAAAAAAGAGACCTAGTATCACTTTACTTAAGGTATGAATTAAAGCTCTATTCTAGTACTTTAAACTCAATAATATCTTTTAAAATTAAATTATTTATTTTAATTGGAGGATAATTACTTTACAATATTGTGATGGTTTTTGCCATACATTGACATGAATCAGCCATGGGTACACACATAAACACAGTAACATTCAAGACAGCAATCAAATTCTATACCAAATGAAATTACACATGCAAAAATATTTTAATAGATATTATTACTGTTTTACATGCTTAGTATTGCATAGTATATAAAAAAAGGATGTTTTTTAAGTACTTTACAATCAAGGTAAATGAGTAACAATGTATATAAATAACTCTACCATTCATATACAACAAGTAGGTTTTACATGCAAATGAAATTGCAATATAGTAAAATTCAACTAGCAAAGGAGAATCCTTTTTAAAAAAAAAGATGATACAGAAAGCCAAGTCACAGAAGAAAATTTCATGATAGGAGATGGCACAATGCTCAAATATTACAAACAGACTGAGAATAAAAAGGTTACTGAATTTTCAAACAAAGTGGTAATCAAAAGAGCAGTCACTATGAAGAGGCTACAGTACAGCAGAAACTTCAATTCAAAGGTAACTATTTTAAAAGAAACAGAATTTAAAAGCACAGTACATGTCTAATAACTGAAATAGACATTTGAAGGTGTCAACTAATAAACTCCCCAAGGACCTTATGAAATTGCAGCTAATCCTCTAAATTAAAAATATCCATACCCTGAGAAGTCACAGGGGTCAGTGCTTTGGCTGGCACCAGAAGTTGCTGGTTCATGTAACGTCATCAATAACTCCACTACAATCTCTGGTAAATTACTAATGAATAAATGATCAATCTGCAAGGATACAAAATAAAATATATTTAAGTTTTCCTGTCTGTGATCTTTAAGTCAGCTAGTTTAAGGGGCTCACGTTATTGTCTCATTTCCAAAATTATTCAGTGATTACAGAAGGAAATAGTTATCAAAGATCTAAGATCTGCAAAACATGCAACTAGCACCACTTTTTTCTGCTATGCAGCCAACCTATAGACTCAAAGGAAAACAGAGAAATTATATCAAACAGGACTCTCTTAATCCAACTTTTTCATTTAATTTTAAAGAATCACTTTAATGAGCAAGGCTTCAGGTCTAGCTTGAAATTCCTCAACCTAATCACTTTCCTGTCAACCAAATTCCCCACTGATCTATACTGCTCATCAACCTGCATTTTACCTTTATTTGAGAACACTATCTTAGAGAACTTTACTAGTAAGGATTCCCAATGACTGGCAATTATCAACCCTTTGTTCCCTGCATATCTTTCCCCCAGATTCCAACTTGGTTGATATCCCAAATTCTGAGGCTAGCTGCTATCCACATGTCATTCAGTTCAGTTCAGTTCAGTTCAGTCGCTCAGTCATGTCCAACTCTTTGCAACCCCATGAATCGCAGCACTCCTGGCCTCCCTGTCCATCACCAACTCCCGGAGTTCACTCAGACTCACCTCCATCGAGTCAGTGATGCCATCCAGCCATCTCATCCTCTGTCATCCCCTTCTCCTCCTGCCCCCAATCCCTCCCAGCATCAGAGTCATTAATACTAGGTAAAAATCCTCCTGGACAGGAGCAGACTCTTCATTACCCACTTCTTGCTACAGGCAGCCTCACAAAAGGCATAAGTTCTCTAAATAAAAAGAGTGGGTGTACTACATTACGCCTCAGCCAAATGAATGAGAACTATAAAGTCTTAAAACGTGTTTTTTGTTAGGTCTCCAAGTAATGAACTACAGTGCTTTAAACCAAAAGGCAAATGGGCTCATTTACTATCTTTACCTCTTCCACACAGAGATTTGGAAACCCTTCCTAATAGCAAAAATATTCTGGAATGTGGCACAACAGAAATCTAATGTAAAGATCTTAGCCTTTCCCTGTAATGTAACATTAGTTACATCATATCATCAATTCCAAGGTTTCAGCCCTTTTACAAATCCAACCCTATTTCCAGTATATCTGGAATTAGTAAGACAAACTGGCCAACTCTGATTAATATCAGAGGAAAACTTAGTGAGTTTCCCTGCACATCGGCGACAACTGACTTCCTTAATTTTATATAATTTTCTTACAAGCAAATCTCTAATATTTAAGCTAAACGTACATAAAAATAATTCAAAAAAATTCAGATATCTAGGTATACCTAAACAATCTTATAACTATACATTTTACGCATTCAACAACTGACAGTTATAGAAGACTGAAAGACTGATAATAGTGGTACCATCACTTATCCACAGAAAAAAGAATGTGGATTGATTTAGATAAGCTGCATATTACAGAAATAGAGAAAAAATTAACTTAAAATGATGATGCTAAATGAAACTGAGACAAATAAAAATTTATGTCTTTAACAAAGAAGCTAAGAAATTATTTTTAATTTTTAGCTCTCTTTGTTCTTGAGACTAGTGTTTTAATCAGGGTTTAATATAATCACATTTCCCATCTAGACTTATTCTGACTCAAACTTGCTTTCTTTTGATTTGAATACATAAAGAGGAATACTAAGAGTAGACCTGCTCAGCAGTGTAAGCTGGAAGATTGGGTGAAAGGGTCTGGAAGCAGACTGCCTCTCATAAATTCCATACCCATTGGCAAGCCAACATTCTGTTCCAACTGCCTTTTAGGGAGGCAGTTGGAAGCCTCCAGACCACAGACTTCCAACCAGCTCTGAATAGGAATAGCTCACCTAAGCAACTAAGGAGAAGGAAATGGCAACCCACTCCAGTGTTCTTGCCTGGAGAATCCCAGGGATGGGGGAGCCTGGTGGGCTGCCGTCTATGGGGTTGCATAGAGTTGGTCACGACTGAAGCGACTTAGCAGCAGCAGCAAGCAACTAAGAGACTTGCTGTTCACAGATAACTAGGCAATGAAAAAAAGAGTCTACTGAAGTTTATCCAATTTTAATACTAACATTGACCAAGCTTTATTAGTCATCCTTTGCTTATATTAAAAAGTGGAGTGACCAATTTTCTTTCACTTTAAAAAGTTTATATATGATATGAATATAAGTTGCCTCAAATAATTTTTCTTTCACTTTAAAAAGTTTATATATGTATCTGAATATAAGTTGTCTCAAATAATTTTAGATATGTATAAATTACTATAAAAGAAACAAGTTGTTAGGTCGTTTTTAACTTGACTCCATCTTTCATCAAATAATGAGTACTTGATATATACTAGATAGTTGGGATACATCAGAAAAAAGAAGAAAGAAAAATCCAACCTTTACAAGTACTTATAGTGGAGAAGGTTGATAAAAACCAGTGAACATAATTCATAAGTAAGCTACATCATACATTAAAAAGTAGTAAATGCCATGGAAAAAGCAGAGAATAGGAACATGGGATTGTACTTTTCCTTGAAAAATGAAGGGCTTAATGATAGTCAAGAGAAAGTGAAGATTTTCTATACCTTGCTCAGCATTGCTTGAATTTAATAACCAGTTTGTATTCATGTATTACTGCCAATTAAAACAATATTTTACAAGGAAAAGGTGGTAAAATTATTCCAAAGTTAAAAAGAAAATTCCTGATTAAAAACATTTAAAAACCAATCAAAAGGAGAGAACACTGTACAATAACAAAAAAATTAATGGATTGCCTATATGAGATAGTGATTATCATAAAATATTAAATTTAATTGCATAAGTGATGAATAGCCTAAAGTTACACCTCAGATCAATTATGGGATAAAAGGTATTGTAAATATTGAAGTCATACCTGTTTTCCTAATAAGTTTTCATCTTTAAGCATATCATAGACTTTGGTAGCAGTCTCTCTTTGCTGTGCCATCCCACTGTTTTCTGTACCCTCATAAGCAAAGTATGGAAGGATATTTACAAGAATCTTTGGAAAGCAGCCTGTCAGAAGACTTTTCCAATCCTCTTGAATTTGATTAGCAATTAACTTTACTTCATCAAAATGACTTCTAATCACTAGAGGTGGAATCAAAATTTTATAACAAGACCTAAAAATATAAAAATTAAAAACATACATTAAAAATATAACTTTTCAAAGTAAAACTTTATAATATGGTCCTTAAAATAACAGAATGGTTTTGGAAATTCCTGGTGTTCCAGTGGACTTCAATGCTTCCACCATGGGTTCAATCCCTGGTCAGGAAGGTAAAGATTCCTTGAGTCATGTGGTGTGGGCAAAAAAATAAATAAAACAGTTTAATAAGCTTAGAGCATCACTTTATCTAGATCATTAAGCATTCTTACTCTATAAATGAAGACATGAAGTTAAGTAAATTTTAAATAGTCACACTAAAAAAGACTGAGGTCTTAAGAGTATTATCACCCTAAAGGCAAGATGAAAAACAAGTGAAAATGAATTTATATTTATTTATTCTGTATAATCTTTATGCAAAATTATTATATAGTGAAAGGTGAAAGCAATTTATAAATTCAAAAAATAAATGTAGATATTGGCAAAATGAACAAACAATAAGGACTATTGTTGCTGCTGCTGCTAAGTCGCTTCAGTTGTGTCCGACTCTGTGCGACCCATAAACAGCAGCCCACCAGGCTCCCCCGTCCCTGGGATTCTCCAGGCAAGAACACTAGAGTGGGTTGCCATTTCCTTTTCCAATGCATGAAAGTGAAAAGTGAAAGTAAAGTCGCTCAGTCGTGTCTGACTCTTCGCGACCCCATGGACTGTAGCCTACCACGCTCCTCCATCCATGGGATTTTCCAGGCAAGAGTTCTAGAGTGGGTTGCCATTGCCTTCTCTGAATAAGGACTATTAAACAATTACAGATTGCCTTCCCATATTCTGATATTTAAGCATTATTATTTAGTTGTTTCAAACCTCTCCATTTTCAAAATTCTCTTCTCCAGACTTTGGAGTTAGCAAAATAAATACCTGCATATTAAACTTTAAATCATACAGAAATAATTAAATAGCCCACATTCAAACAGGAGAAAAGAAAAACAGGGTAAAAATAATCAGCCACCAATAATTTATCTTTGATTTTTCACAGGGAAAATGATTAAATATTAAAGCTGAAATGGACCTTAAAGATCTCTATACATCCTTGTGTGTGCACACAGTCATGTCCAACTCTTTGAGACCCCATAGACTGTAGCCTGTCAGGCTCCTCTGTCCATGGGATTTTCCAGCAAGAATACTGAAGAGGGTTGACATTTTCTACTCCAATAACTCTAGTAAGAAACTTTACAGTAAGAAACCAAGACCCAGTGGGTGTTCTTGTGGCTTGCCTAAAGTCATGTAGCTGGCTTACTGGCACAGCTAGGACCAGATCCTAAGTTAACTGATAATCTTCAATATGCTTTCATTTATAAAAGCTGTCTTGATTCTCATAATATCATTAATACCTAATTTTAAATATCTTTCACATGTGCCATATGCAAACCTACCTATAGAAATCTTCAATGTTTGTGTAATTTAATAAAATAAAAGGAAAAGAAGATACACTGTATTCAGGATCTTGAAGATTTAGCCATTCCAATACCAAATAATCCAAATGAGAAGCCATGAAATCTTCTAAACATCTATATCCAAAAGTTTCAGAAACTGTCTTTAAAACCTGTACAAATCAAAAAAGAAGTTAATGTTTTAATAGTGAAATAATAAATCACTTACATCCTTAATATTATTTACAGTATGGCTTTGAGCATTCATGTAGCTTTTCTATCCCTTGATTAACTTATCTATGCTGTTGTTGTTTGTTATTTAGTCACAAAGTCATGTCTGACTCTTTTGTAACCCCATGGACTGTAGCTCACCAGACTCCTCTGTCCATGGGATTTCCCAGGCAAGAATACTGGGTGGGGAAGGTCCTTCTCCAGGGGATTTTTCCCACCCAGAGATCAAACCTGGGGAAAAAGTTCCACTGGAAACCATGCTAGTTACATCAAGCCATGATCAGTCATTGGTTTATCGTGTAAAAATAAAGGATGGAAAGGCCTGGAATTTCTCAAACCAAGAGTGCTGAGGTGTTGGACCAGGGCAGGAGTAAACGTTCTACAACACTGGACTCTGGTCTTTCTAATCATGCAACTTAAAAGCTTTCCATATCTAAAATTTGACTTCTCGCCCCACTGGATTCCAAGGTCGTGCTCCAGAATCCACCAGGCAAAATACATACTGCTTTTTTATCTCCATGCATTTCCCCCAAAAAATACTATTCAAGAGGGTCTGGTGTGAATGATGACCGGTCACTCACTCTTATTAGTTCAATGACAGTCTTGTGAAATGCTCTTAAACTGAATGTAAAAAATGACACTGTATACAAATAAATACACTCTCTTCAAATCTAAAAAATAAAACCATCTTCAACTCTTTAATAAATGCCATATTTAAAATCTAGCTTTAATTGTTTAAAAGTTATCAAAGGATAATTATAATAAAAATATTCATACATATATACCTTTTTAACGAGGTGAGGCTCTAGTCCATTCTCTTTCACAGACTTGCATAGGGCGAATAAAGCCTGCTTTTCACAGACAGGGCTACAGTATAACACCACAGCTATCATCATCAGTAAAGTGGCTTTTCTATTACAAATCTCATCCAAAGTTTCGGAGTTTTCAGTTCTGTGGGACTTTAGAATTTTTAAAACAATAGGTAATATAAATATTTAAATATTCCAAATAAACCAACCAGGCTAACACCAAAGAATACCACAACAACATCTAAACAGCCAGTGAACAGTTTTAAATCCTATAGTGATGGAGTTAAAGAGATTATGAGAAAGGACCAAAGTTGCTACAATGGGAAAGACTGCTGTTTATAACACCTCATAGAATAAGAATTGTCAAACATTTCAATGAAGTATAAAGCACTTTGAAGAAAAAAGAAGAGAAAAAAAGTAACTACAGGAATGTGAGCAAGACTAAATCTCATCAACTACCAAGTATTACCTTCCAAGATGTTTTATCATCTTATTACCATTATAACTTAATATATATAGCTCTTTATCCTTTAAAAATATCATAGATATCACCAAAAAAAACCTAATAAAGTCATACTACTAGATAAAAAATGATACATGCTTCTAGCTTAACAATCAATCATCAAACTCTTCCAACAGACATAAACATTTTTTGACTTACTATAATTGATAGAAGTTTATCTTCACTTTTAGAAAAAATGGCCAGTCACTGATCCTATTTCTATTTTTGGTAAAAGAAAAAGTAAGGACCTAATTCCTTTACTAAATGGCAATCATTGACATGTTTAAAAATAGTTATGATCTTCCCAGGAAGTCAACTCCTTTACCTATTCTGTACGAGAGATAGGTCTAGAGACTCTCTAACATTTTAGTTAGAGATTTACTTTTACTGGGAACAAAACCAGCTGCCCTCTAAAATGAATAGAAGATTCAAGTTCTTCTTATAAACTAGCTCATTACAGTCTGCTTCTATTACTGACATCTAAGATGGAATTTGCTTAACCATTACAATGTTGGTTCATATTATGCTCTCAAGATGTAAAATTTCTTAGATCTTTCTCCAAATAAACTGCTGTCAGGTCAGTGTTTTCTCTTTTTGTACATGACATGCTGATTTTAAAATACATAATATACGTTATCTCTAGTAAATTTTATATTACTTATACTCATTTTTGTAACCTCTTGAAATCTTTTTCAAAATTCACTTTATTTTTCATGCGATTTTCCTTTTCAGTTTTGTTCTGTTATAGAACATATAATCATTTGAGTAACTGCTTCACATACTTTTAATGAACCAATCAAGGCATATATGAATGAATAAATTCTACCACTAAAACAACTTCTGCCGTTTTAAGAAAAGATATTATTCTACAGAAAAATATGAAAATAATAAGGTTTATTAGAGAGCACAAAGATAATTTGATCTTCCCAATTAGAACATTTTCTTCTCAATCCATTTCTTTCTCTTGTTACCTGTTGTGAATTAGCTTTTAATCAGATCTTATGAAATAAAATTTTAAGCTAAAAAATAAGCCATTTATACTCCCATAAAAACTCAGTAAATTCTGTTTTTCCCACAAAAATGCTGCATATAAGTTGAACCAAAAGAAACTGCCGTTATTAAACCAATTTTGACCTATAAATGAAGCAATTTCAATTAATTCATATAGCTGTTCTACTCTAACTATGAACAATAGATATAAACTATCTTAGGCCAAACTTGGTAAAATAACATATGGCATATTTATAGAAAGTATATGTAATAACAAATATACATTAATAAAATTACCAATTCTCTCATTCCTTCCTGAGCTTTAAAGTATGCATTTTCAAAAGCTGTTTGCTGAAGCTTCAAAGGAAGTGCTTTCAATGTGGAAGAACCTCGTTTTATATGCTGAAACAATCTTTAAAAAAAAAAAAAAAGCCAAGAGTGAAATGATTTTTAATCTTAAACTCTACTTCCCAAAGCATATTTACAGGGCAAAAATAAATCACTTTGTGAGACATACTAACATATTAGGTCTTCCTTCAAAAGACCAAGGAAATTTAAGTCTAGTAGGTTCAAAGCTACTAATATCAGGATCTTTACCAAACAACCCATATTCTCCTAGAACTGAAAAGTGTCTCAAAAGATCTCTTAGCTTATTGCCCAAACTTGAATATCCCTGAATGCAAACTAACCAGAAAAAAAATTTGTCCTCTGGTAAAATACCAACAAGAAGAAGCCACAGGCTCTTATATCAACCTGCTCTAACATTTAATCACAACTTAAAAGTTATTGCTTCCCTGATAGCTCAGTTGGTAAATAATTTGCCTGCAATACAGGAGACCTCGGTTCAATTCTTGGGTTGGGAAGATCTGCTGGAGAAGGGACAGGCTACCCAGTATTCTTGGGCTTCTCTGTAGGCTCAGCTGGTAAAGAATCCATCTGTGATGCAGGAGTCCTGGGTTCGATCCCTGGGTAGGGAAGATCCCCTAGATAAGGGAAAGGCTACCCACTCTAATATTCTGGCCTGTACAGTCCATGGGGTCACAAAGAGTTGGACACAACTGATCGACTTTCACTTTCTAAAAGGTATTAGCTTTAATGTCTTGATGTTCAATTAAAATTATGTTTATGTGGTAAAGGAGAGCTGATTAGTGCTTTTTTGCATAACGTACCGTCATATTTCGGAGAAGGCAATGGCACCCCACTCCAGTACTCTTGCCTGGAAAATCCCATGGACGGAGGAGCCTGGCAGGCTGCAGTCCAGGGGGTCGCTAAGAGTCAGACACGACTGAGCGACTTCACTTTCACTTTTCACTTTCATGCATTGGAGAAGGAAATGGCAACCCACTCCAGTGTTCTTGCCTGGAGAATCCCAGGGATAGGGGAGCCTGGTGGGCTGCCGTCTATGGGGTTGCACAGAGTCGGACACGACGGAAGTGACTTAGCAGCAGCAGCAACCGTCATATTTAAGGACAACTCTTTAGCCAATTTTGTCTTTTATACTAATCAAAACATATGAAAGTATCAACTTTTTGGTATTTCTCTCATTCCTCAGTTTCTCCAATCTCTCTTCAGCAGCTTAATATTAAATATCTAACAAGTAAACAACCAATAAGTAAATAAATATGTTCATGCCATTCATGAATTTATGCATTTTTGAATCCTAAGAGATTTTTTAAATGTCAGCACTACACTGCTTTATTATATTCAACTTGTTATCCTGTCACCCCAGATCTTTAATTTCTGTACATATTTTCTTTTTTAAGTATTTGAAATAAAGCACACATCAGCAAACATTACAATGCACTGTGGTTTTACTAAAAATAGTCCTAAACCTGAGGACTTAGACATGTTTCTGACCTATGAAAACATTATTTTCAGAATATCAAAATTTTGGACACATCATGTTTTCTAATGTGTGTATTTATGTGACTGCATGGTAATTTCTTCAGTGTTCTTTATTGGTCATCTACATTTGAACAGAAAAACTGCTCAAATGATTTTTAGCTTTGATGTTTTAAGCATAATGTAATTTTTTTCAAATATTCATTGATTTTACAAATTAT
Organism: Bos javanicus; assembly: GCF_032452875.1. NCBI lineage: Eukaryota > Metazoa > Chordata > Mammalia > Artiodactyla > Bovidae > Bos > Bos javanicus. Next base: position 17,927,195 of record NC_083882.1, on the reverse strand, counting down.
TAAACACCTGACACATTCCAAGTGTTATTTTAGGTGCTAGGTACACAGGAAAAGAGACAAACACTCTCTGGAGCTCATATCCTAGATAAATGTATTAAAATATAATATTTCAACTGGTGATAAATGCTATAGAGAAAAATAAAGCAGAGAGATTTTGTTTATAGGAGAGTGAGGTGGGAAAGGCAGAGGTAGGTTACAATCTGGAGTTTTAGAATTAACTTAATAACCCATTAAATATACAGTTGCTAAAATTTAATATTTGCTTCTTCAGTTGTTATTGTTGCTCAGTCGCTAAATCAAGTGTGAATCTTTGTGAACCCATGAAATGCAGCGCGTCAGGCTTCCCCGTCCTTAGCTATCTTTCTAAGTTTGCTCAAACTGATGTCCATTGAGTCAGTGATAACATCCAAACATCTCATCCTCTGTTGCTCCCTTCTCCTCTTTCCCTCAATCTTTCCCAACAACAGGTTCTTTTCCAATGAGTCAGCTCTTGGCATGAGGTGGCCAAAACAGCTTCACCATCAGTCCTTCCAATGAATATTTAGGGTTGATTTCCTTTAGGAATCTCCTTGCTGTCCAAGGTACTCTCAAGAGTCTTCTCCAACACCACAGTTCGATAGCATCAATTCTTTGGCACTCAGCCTTCTTTATGGTCTAACTCTCACATGTATAAATGACTAATGGAAAAACCATAGCTTTGATTAGACAGACCTTTGTTGGCAAAGTGATGTCTCTGCTTTCTAATATGCTATTTAGGTTTATCATAGCTTGTCTTCAAGGAGCAAGCATCTTTTCATTTCATGGCTGCAGTCACTGTCCGCAATGATTCTGGAGCCCAAGATAACAAAATCTGTCACTGTTTCCACTTTTTCCCCATCTATTTGCCCTAAGTGATGGGACCAGATGCCATGATCTTAGTTTTTTGAATGCTGAGTTTTAAGCCAATTTTTCACTCTCCTCTTTCACCTTCATCAAGAGACTCTTTAGTTCCTCTTTGCTTTCTGCCATTAGAGTGGTGCGATCTGCACATCTGAGGTTGTTGGTATTTCTCCTGGCAATCTTGATTCTAGCTTGTGCTTCATCCAGCCCAGAATTTCTCATGATGTACTCTGCACATAAGTTAAATAAGAAGGGTGACAATAATCAGCCTTGATGGATGCCTTTCCCAATTTTGAACCAGTCCGTTGTTCCATGTTTGGTTCTAACTGCTGTTCCTTGACTTGCAGACAGGTTTCTCAGGAGGCAGGTGAGGTGGTCTGGTATTCCCATCCCTTTCAGAATTTTCTACAGCTTGTTGTAATCCACACAGTCAAAGGCTTCTTTAGTACTCAAACATAACACATTCTTGTGGGAGAATCACTCCAATGCCTAATTTTATGTTCACTTGAATAAATATGATTATAACTAGCAAAATGTAAAATGTGATAATTTTCATTTTATAAACTCATGTAAAATCTAATACCTAAAAGCCCTGTATCTCTAATTGGGAGTAGACACATCTCATTCATCTCAACCACTTACTAGATGTATGGCACTTATCACCTTACTTTATCTGTCTAAGCCACAGAGTTTTCATTACTAAATTAGATAAAATAATCATATCTAAGTGAAAGAGTTGTCAGAATTAAGAGAAAACAAAAATGCCAGGCATACAGTCTATGCTTAGTAATCATTATTTTTACTATCACCCCTAGTGAGCTATGACTGTGCTAGACCTTGAACTGCTATCTGCAGCACTCCAGATACTTCATGAATACTTGACCTATTACCTATTGATTGACTCCGCAGCCAACATGCGAACTTGGTGATGATTATCAGCAAGAAACTGTGGAAATACTTCATTTACAGGAAGATCTTTTCCCTTTACATTCAGAATAGACCATTTTGAATAAGGATCAGCCTATGGGAAAAGATCAATTGAGGTTAAATGTAAAATACCAAGAGAAAAACTACCCATTAACAAATAGAAATAAAGACTGCTTTTAAAACATCACTGGAGACCTTACTAATAATTAAAGTGGAATAACTTACCTCAAGCAAAGTTTTAAGGCATTTTACTAGTGCCATTCTTACAGAGAATGTACTTTTCCCCTCCTTTGTTAAGTGCCTGAAATAAAGTACACGTCTTAATATCAAGTAATTATTCCAATAAAAGCATAGTCAAAAAAAAAATTACTGGACATTAAGATTATTCTAGGCAGCTTCCAAAATTACTTTCCATGATAAATTTAATTCTCACTATGCAGTATATGCCATTTTTCTCACCTTTCAAAAATTCCAGCTAAAATAAATTGGTTTGAAAAGCAGCTTATTTTAATGTATTTGTGTCATATGATTATACCTCATTTGGGGGCTATCACACTTCAGCTAACCATGTTATTGAAAACATGCTTGAAAAGGAAAACATTTTTAGTGTTGTATATCAAAGATTTAAAAAACCATATTCTGTACTGATTCAGAAATCCTTACCCACCAAATGGTATGAGGGTCCTGAATTACATATATATGCTCCTCTATAATATCTTAGTATTATCTCACACTGTGTTTCTGTGCATGAAATAATCAGATACTGACAAGGCCAACTTGTTCACTTTAGGAATATAAACTACTCAACTGATTTATTAGACTTGTACTTTGCTTTAATTCATCATACTTGTCAAACTATTAAGTGGTTCAGAATTCAAACAGAAATACACTAAACTCACTTTAGGAAGCCAAGCCTTAAGCAGAAAACAATGTAGTTCTTCAAGCAATTAAGAAGGGAAATACAACTTACATTTCAGTATTGTTAAAAAACATATATAGCTACATTCAAGGATTAGAAGAAAATCACTAAAGTAGAAATGCAAAGTTTGCATTTGCATGCAAAAGTGGCAAAAGAAAAACATGAACTTCATAAAATAATCTACACCCACCAAAATGCTCCAATCACTGTTAGAAACTGTCCTTGAGCATCCCTTGTGTTCTCATCATCCATATTTCTGTGACACAGGTTCATCACTACGTGAAGGACATGGTTTAAAATGGTTTTACAAACATCTTGGTCACGGTGATAAGATGAACACACATTGCTGTGGTGGAAAAAATTTAACTTTATCAGCATAACAGAACACACCAGTTTGGTTTATAAATTTAGAGTGAATATTCTATATGGTTTTCATGTCTTACGGTAGTGGTTTTAGAAGTTTTGCAACATCTTCCATTGGCAAGGGATATTCTTCTCCAGGAAGCGCCTTTAAAAGCACTAGATACTAAGACAGGGGGTGGAGCGGGGCGGGGGGAGGGGGGGAATTAGTTTTTTTTTGTTCAAATGATATTTATATATCATTCACTTAAATAAATACATATATGCAAACCATAAATTCATATATATAAACACATGTGCCTACACATACACACTTGAGCAGTGAAATTTTTACCAGGCAATAGCAGGAGAGTTTGAAGTCAAAGAGAGTGGGACACAAATCCTAGCACCACAATGTTACTACTTGTGTGGTTTTAACACTTGCCTTGTCATCTACCTCTTTGTACTCTCAGCTGTAAAATAAGGATACAGCACTTAACTGGCCAGATTACTGTGAAGATGAAAGGAAATGCATGTAAAGGTCTAAATTTTTTTGACAGCGTTCAGTGAGTGACAGCTGTTACCACTGTCGGGATTAACCGTCTGAGCAAGAGTCTGAAACTATGTCACCACCTCTGAAAACAATACTTGAGGTTTAAAACTTCAATGGTTAAAACCTATTCTATTAATGAATTTTAGAAAGCAGAGATAAATATGCACAGTGAATAATCCAAATACCCTGACTTATCGTCCTGTAGGCTCTCTATGGTACAATATAAAGGGCTTCTCAGCAACCACTAGTATAATGGTAAGTTATAACTAGGCAGCCAGTTTCTGACATGTCAAACAATTTTCTTGCTGTATTAAGAATCAGAAGCCTTCCCCCACCGCCATCATCTATATGTAGAAAAATGTTTCTTACTCCTTCTGATATTATAAAAAGAACATTAAGTTGGACCATTTTAAATATACGCCATGAGAGTCATGTGTGATATTAGTGAGTGTCTTGAAATGACTTTTTAACATCAAAGCCCCAGAAAAGGATACAGCTCTCCCAGCTGGTTGGGGCTAGAGACATTACTAGAGTGTTGCCAGGTTGGAAACCAAGGGATCAAACAGGACTCAACCTAACATATTTGCCAGAGCTAGGAGATCAGCCAGGATGTTCACCAAAGCTAGAATATGACAAGAAATTCTATCAGGGACTCAACCTCAATATTTCCAAGGGATTCTAATTGGCATGTTTCCCATGGCTGGGGAAATCACCTAACACGTTTGCCAACTTGCTGCCTGTGACAGGGATATGACCATAGACTCATCCAGCATACTCACTGAGATAGGAGCTCCCACCACATGTTCACCAACATGGGGGCTAAGCACCCATGGTCAGGAGATAAGTTATTTGTAATAATATTAAGTAAACAAATCCATCGAGGTTAAGTGGAAAGCCAGATTTCTTACTCTTGGAAAGGGAGCTACACATATGGACAGAGAAAAATAAATTCTACAGTGCTGGATTGGAATTGGAGGTATCTATCTGTAAATGAGTAGGCTGATGAAGGAAGCAAAGGAGAGAGATTACTTTTGTTTAAATCTAAATTTAATGAGGAAACATGAGACAAATTCAAACAGTAGGATTCTATACAGCGGCTATACTATTCAAAAATAGTCATGAAAGATAAGGAAAGAGTAAACAACTCTTCCACACTGAAAGAAAGTGAACAGACCTGGGAACTAATAAACGATCATATTTATTAGTTAACATGATATAATGTTAATTTCTTGATGATTATACATCAATGTTAATTGATGTATAATTAACTGTACAATGTTAATTTCTTGATGATGATACTGTGGTTATATAGGAGAGCATCACTGTTTTTAGGACATATACACTAAAGTAAATGGGCATCATATTTGAATATTTAATGTCAAAATGGTACAGAAAAAAGTATGTGTCTGTGTGTGTGTGTTTGTGTATGGGTATAGCATGCAGAGAAAGATAAGTCAAATGTAGCAAAATGTTAATTACAGAGGCTTAGGCATGAAATATATGACATTCTGTAGTATTTTAACTTTATAGCCACTTTGAAATTACATTAAAACATTTTAAAGCATACAAACCAAGGTCAAGGCAAGATTCAGACTTCAATAACAATGTTATGTATTATTTTCATATTCAGAGTCTGTGCTTCTTGGCCTGATTTAAAATAATTTATAAAAATTATACCCAAAGCAAAGAAATCTATCCAAAGTCCATTCAAGTCTTAATGTTACAGTATCCACTTAAATGTTTTTACAGCACATTAAAAGTATATTTTATAACAGTCTCAGATTCATTTCTTAAGGAAGCAATTTCAATTCGTCAAAGGTACAATGTGATTCTTATATGTCAGTCCATTACATTTAGCTAGCAAGATCAAGTACACTCAAAGCACTTCTTTCACTGAACTCACCATGTGTAAATGAAGAGATCTGGTAGGGTCTAGCATGCTAGAATCAATTAACATTAATAATTCTCTCCGAATATCAGCTGCCCTAAATGACACAGTGTTAGTCTGAGCAGTCGTTACACACATACACAAGAACTTGAGCATGTCTAAAGAAAGTAGATCTTGCTTTGACAGATGTTCTTCAGCTAAAGGATTCATGGCACCTAAAAATAAAAAGCACTTATTAAGACTAACAGAGATGGGGAAAAAAAAAGACTAACAAAGGTGTAAAACAACCACATACAATGAACATTAACACAAGTATCTTCCCTGAACAGAAAAAGAAATAAAAATATATGGAAAGCAAAACTATAATAAATTTGATTACACACTAAAAGCTTCAAAATTCTTTATAAAAGGTTACTCTAGGATTCTGTCATCAAAAAATAATATATGGAAAAATATACATGGGCAAATAGTCACTGCAATATCATTAGAAAGGGATCTAAATTTCTGACAATAAACAAAATGGCCTAGTAAATTACGGTATGTATGTTAAATATGCTATTATACAGCCATTAAAAAGTATGATTATCAACAGCACAAGTACCTAAATGAAAAAACTGCTTCTAGTTAATGTTAAAAGAAAACAGACAAAGGTATAAAAAGGCATCTGAATATTGATGCTGATTATAATTTTGAATTATATGGGTCTATGTAGAAATAATAGAAAAAAGGTAAACAACGACTGCATTATGGGTGCTTTTGCACATCCTGCTTATTATTTCCAAATAACCAATATGTTTAGTTATCCAAAAATGTTTTTATTTCTTTAGCAATTATTTTAAATTCGCCCATGAAGGATAAAATAGGAACTGATAATAAATTCAATTAAATGTGAGATAATTCTAAACTGTATGGAAGGGAACAATCCTAAATGACTACACAAAAAGGAAATAAAATGAGCATAAAATAATATATATGAAGGCTTTTATAATATCAAATAATACTAGAAGGTTAAAAAAAAAAATCTCATGCAATAAAATGTATTTACCAGTAGTAATTTGGCTCTTTCCAGATTCATTTGTATCAGTAACACTACTAGCAGGGGAATCATTAAATAAACTCGTGTATGACTGATCCTCCATCCTCGTTAGATTTTCATCAGTATCTTCTTTCAGTGATTCTACTTCTCCAAAGTCAAAAGGCTTTTTGATAATGAATGCCTTCAAACAAGAGAAAGAAAGATGTTTCAAGCTGGCTTCTTTCAGAAGCACTCTGCAGTTAAAATTGACCTAATCAAACAATTCAAGAATCAGGTGTATAAAATGGATATATAATCTGCACTGTCAATATAGCAGAATAATGCACAATCTTTACAAGTGACTTCTTACATTAAGAAACTTCATACTGCTGCAAACTGATGAGGGTGAAGGCAAGAATATAACTTGACTATATAGAGGACAGAATGACTATTTTGGAGGACAATGACAATATCTATCAAAAAGTATCAATAAAATTCATATTCCATTTGAACGAGAAATTCCATTTGTAAAATTTTCCTACATCCTTCAGAGGCACAAAAAGAAGACAAAACTAAGAAATTTACTGCAGCAATTCTTTGGAGGAAAAAAACAAACATTTACAATTTTAATTAAGATCAGTTAGGTTAAAATACATATATGCTATTTTCATATATAATATAGAAACACCACATTGCTGCAAAACAAAAAAACAAGTAAGGCAGTAAGGTATAACTCTATAAAGCAGCACGGAAAGATGACTCAGATTTATCATTAAATGAAAACAATCAAGTTACAGAATATTCTTTCACTCATTAAATATTTGAATATCTACTATGTGCCAGGCACTGTTCCAGACAAAGAAGTATGCAAGCCATTGATATGAAAAAGAAAAATATATGTTGCTTGTCTAGTAAGGTTTTTGTTTTTATGAATAGAGAATTCTTTTGAATTTTGGTACATTATATGCAAGTAATGCTCAAAATTCTCCAAGAAAGGCTTCAATAATACGTGAACCGTGAACTTCCATATGTTCAAGCTGGTTTTAGAAAAGGCAGAGGAACCAGAGATCAAATTGCCAACATCCACTGGATCATCGAAAAAGCAAGAGAGTTCCAGAAAAACACCTATTTCTGCTTTATTGACTATGCCAAAGCCTTTGACTGTGTGGATCACAATAAACTGTGGAAAATTCTTCAAGAGATGGGAATACCAGATCACCTGATCTGCCTCTTGAGAAACCTGTATGCAGGTCAGGAAGTAACAGTTAGAACTGGACATGGAACAACAGACTCATTCCAAATAGGAAAAGGAGTACGTCAAGGCTGTATATTGTCACCCTGCTTATTTAACTTATATGCAGAGTACATCATGAGAAACACTGGACTGGAAAAAGCACAAGCTGGAATCAAGATTGCCAGGAGAAACATCAATAACCTCAGATATGCAGATGACACCACCCTTATGGCAGAAAGTGAAGAGGAACTAAAAAGCCTCTTGATGAAAGTGAAAGTGGAGAGTGAAAAAGTTGGCTTAAAGCTCAACATTCAGAAAACGAAGATCATGGCATCCGGTCCCACCACTTCAGGGCAAATAGATGGGGAAACAGTGGTAACAGTGTCAGACTTCATTTTTCTGGGCTCCAAAATCACTGCAGATGGTGACTGCAGCCATGAGATTAAAAGACGCTTACTCTTTGGAAGGAAAATTATGACCAACCTAGACAGCGTATTCAAAAGCAGAGACCTTACTTTGTCAACAAAGGTCAAGGCTATGGTTTTTCCAGTGGTCATGTATGGATGTGAGAGTTGGACTATAAAGAAAGCTGAATGCCGAAGAATTGATGCTTTTGAACTGTGGTGTTGGAGAAGACTCTTGAGAGTCCCTTGGACTGCAAGGAGATCCAACCAGTCCATCCTAAAGGAGATCAGTCCTCGGTGTTCATTGGAAGGACTGATGTTGAAGCTGAAACTCCAATACTTTGTCCACCTGATGCGAAGAGCTGACTCATTTGAAAAGACCATGATGCTGGGAAAGATTGAGGGCAGGAGGAGAAGGGGATGACAGAGAATGAGATGGTTGGATGGCATCACCGACTCAATGGACATGGGTTTGGGTGGACTCCAGGAGTTGGTGATGGACAGGAAGACCTGGCGTGCTGTGGGTCATGGGGTCGCAAAGAGTCAGACACGACTGAGCGACTGAACTGATGTTATACAGAAAAAAGTACTGAGTCTGAATGATTAATTTCCAAACACTTGGTCTATTATTATTCATTGAGAAATTAACAGACAAGCATATGGTATTGATAATAAGAAGCAAATACATTCTCCCCTGCAAACCAAATAACTTTATTAAATTTCCACATTTTTAAAGCATAAGATTCCATATACATGGAAAAGGGAAGTGATACATCCCTTTTCAAAGAAATTTCAAAGTTATATAAAGTATGTTAGAGTCAATGAAATATCATAGTAAAACAGGAAGCATACTTACTAAACTTTTACAAATATCTGCAATGTCATTCATTAGCTTTGATGTTAATAATCGTAAGAAGAAGCCAGATGCAATCTTATTTGGACTGTGCTGTAATTAAGACAAAACAGCAAGCAACAATATAAAAATAATTATTCTTCACATATAATATTTTCTCTTAGTGAATAAAATGAAGATGTTCTTTTATACTGGAAATTCTCTATCAGAATAAGCATGGATAAATAGTTTACTATTAGGAACAAGACATACATTGCTTCAAATATACTTACCTCTTTCTTAAAGTAATAATAACTGTAGCAAATATCTTTTATTGGACATAAACAACATTAAAGTAAAATACTAGCTACTGCCCCTAAACATACACAGGCAATAATCATAGCTTACAGTATATTCTTCCACTCTCTCCTTCCCCTCTTATCCCCCCAAAAAAACACTTCTAAAAATACATGTTGATAATACTGCTAATATGGCCATGTACTTAACATTAGCTTTAAAAGATGTTTCCGGTTATTATCAATACTCTGGCCTGACTACCCCTCAGGCCTCCTTCAAATCAAAACAAAGATTACACATAGCAGCAATCCTTCCACCAAATTTTATGTAAGTCTATCTGGGCAGAAGAGGGTAACATATGTGCCTGAATAGTTTATCTCTGCAGTGTCCACAAGCCCTTGGGTAGTGGTATGCATACCACATACCTGGTAGTCAAAAAGCTTTTATTAAATGAATGAAAGTACACTGGCAATAAGTTATCACTTAGGTGTTATATAAAAGGAGTAAGACAATCTCAGAAACTTTCCTGAAAGTTTCATGAGAAACTCAGATTACCTGTTGCTTTATTCATCTGAGTACTATCTTAATTTATCAATTTAATTTAAAATCAGTATATCTACTTATGAATGGATCCCCAAAACAGTAAGGACATCAACCAATTATCAACCTCCTGGAGAGGCTACACTGTCAAGCAGGAAGAACATCTTACCTTGGAACAGTTATGTAAGCAACTTGTACATAGATGTATCATATTTCTCAATGAAACAATTCTAGATTCTTCACTTGTCTTATTTTTAAACAAAGTGATACTTTCTCCAGCACACTGCATTAGAGACTATTAAGAAAAAAAGAACGAAAAATCCAAACTTCAGGTAAAATCATAGCTTGTTGAAGGTTTTTTTTAAATTTTACTTAACAGGTAAAATTAATCCTTTCAAGAAGTTATGTTGGGTACATAATTAAAAATGAACAATTTTTTAAAAACAACAAATTTTATACCATGTTATCTTTACAAATCACACAACTGACAAAACAATACCCAGAGTTAGTTAATTTCATGCTTAGAAAGACTATTTGATTAATGCTTTTAAGAATTCTTTAGGATAATTGCTTCAGGAAAAACTTTTTAAAAGGATAGATAAAAATCCTTATTTTTGTTAATGAGATTGATTTTCAACATGATATTATTTCAATTGCTGCATTTATATTGGCTTAAAATAATGTCAAATCTTAAGAAAAGAGACACAGTATTATCTCCTCTCAGACTACATAAATGAAACAGTTAACCTATATAATAGTCTGTTTTCCAAACAAATATACCAATTTTCCCAGGAATATATTTCATTTAAATTAATCCAAAGTACTATTGATATAAATCTTCCTACCTTGGCTTTCTGGAATAATTCTGATTTGTATGCTTCCTCTTCAGCTATGACACCCAGGTAACAATAGCAGCCAAGAACACCCACCAAAAGACTTGAACACCGGACAAACATCTCTGAATTTGAAGTCTTAAAATATAAAAAGTTTAAGTGTACAGAATAAAAAGTTTTTATATATTTCATAAATCATTTGGAGTACTATTGTTTTTTGCAAGAGCAAATTTTGTCTTCACATTAAAAAACTACAGTTAACTAAATTAATAGTGCCATAATTCTGATCATCTCTAAAAAACATCTAAGGGATCCCTGCAGAGCTGTAATAACCAGGGTTCTCAGGAAATACAGAAGCATGTCCTGATGGCCAAGTAACACATCTTTTTCAAAAGTGGCTCAGTGTATTGCACACATACGTCCTTAAATATCTGAGGTAAGGAAGAAAGAAAGAAAAAATTGATAGGCAAATAACAATCTATAATTCTTAGAATGTGAGCAGAAATCAGATTTATTCATAAAAAGACATTAAAATGACATTTTCAGTTTCTAAGAGATAAGGATCTTGATTTACTCAGCTTTTCAAACTCCACAGACAAGTACAAGATATTTTTATCAATAGCTCCTGTCAACCAATTTTATAGAATTATGTAAGAAATGTGCAAATGTTTACAAACAAAAAAAAAGATTTTCAGATTTTTCTGTTCCTATATTATATGAAATGGCATTTTAGGAAAAAACACAGGAGATCTCATTACTCTATAATGAAAGTAGTTATAACTATAATCCAGAAGAAAGACAGTAATTAAGACCAAGATAGATCAAATAGGCACGTTGTCCTCTCTCTGGTTCTTTGGATCATAAGTTATGGCTACTGAATCTAGACATAGTAGCTTGTAGGTTTTATTTTAGTCAACAAATACTTAAACATTTATCATATAATAAGGTATTGAAGAAGATACAAAGATCAAGAGAGATTATACATGCCCTTTAATGAGCTTCTAGCATAGTTTAAGAGATATTGGTGCATATGGTACAAAATTGGAGATATCAAGGGAACAGTTCATAAAAGTATGGGCATGATAAATGACAGAAACTGCTAGGACCTAACAGAAGCAGAAGACATTAAGAAGAGGCGACAAGAATACAGAGTGAGTGAGTGATAGTTGCTCAGTCATGTCAGACATTTTGCAACGCTATGGACTGCCAGGCTCCTTTGTCCATTAATTCTCCAAGCAAGAATACTGGAATGGGTTGCCATTTTCTTGTCCAAGGATAAACAGAATAACTATACAAGAAGACACAGAAGAACTATACAAAAAGGTTTTAATGACTTGGATAACCACGATGGTGTGATCCTTCACCTAGAGCCGGATATCATTAGGAAGCATTCTACAAAACAAAGCTAGTAGAGGTGATGCAATTCCAGTTAAGCTACTTCAAATCCTCAAAGATGCTGTTTTTAAGATGCTGCACTCAGTGTCAGTAAATTCAGAAATTTCACCAGTGGCCATAGGACTGGAAAAGGTCAGTCTTCATCCAATCCCAAAGAAGGGCAATGCCAAACAGTGTTCGAACTACTATACAACTGCACTCATTTCACATGCTAGCAAGGTTATGCTCAAAATCCTTCAAGTTAGACTTTAACATCATGTGAACTGGAAACATTCAGGTGTAAAACGTAAGCTTTGAAGAGGCAGAAGGACCAGAGATTCAACTGCCAACATTCGTTGGATCATGGAGAAAGCAAGGGAGTTCCAGAAAAACATCTACTTCTGCTTCATTAACTATGCTAAAGCCTGTGACAGTATTCAGTTCAGTTAAGGCCAGTTGCTCAGTTGGGTCCAACTCTTTGAGACCCCATAGACTACAGCACACCAGGCTTCCCTGTCTTTCACCACTTCCCAGAGCTTGCTCAAATTCATGTCCACTGAGCTGGTGATGCCACCCAACTATCTCACCGTGTGTCATCCCCTTATCCTCCCGCCTTCAATCTTTCCCAGCATCAGTGTCTTTTCCAATAAGTCAGCTCTTCTCATTGGGTGGCAAAAGTCCTAGAAGGTTCAGCTTCAGCATCAGTCTTTCCAATGAATATTCATGGTTAATTTCCTTTAGGATTGACTGGTTTGATCTCCCTGAAGTCCAAGGGACTGTCAAGAGTCTTCACCAACACCACAGCTCAAAAGCATCAATTCTTGGCGCTCAGCCTTCTTTATGGTCTAACTCTCATTAAAGCAGAAGTAGTCAATAAAGCAGAAGTAGGTGCTTTTCTGGAACTCTCTTGCTTTTTCTGTGATCCAACGGATGTTAGCAATTTGATCTCTGGTTCCTCTGCCTTTTCTAAATCCAGCTTGTACATCTGGAAGTTCTCAGTTACACAGTGTTGAAGCCTAGCTTAGAGGATACTGACCATTACTTTCCTAGGATGTGAAATGAGTACAATTGTGCGGTAGTCTGAACATGCTTTGGCATTCCCCTTCTTTGGGATTGTAATGAAAACTGGCCTTTTCCAGTTCTGTGGCCACTGGTAAGTTTTTCAAATTTGCTGGCATATTGAGTGCAGTCCTTTAACAGCATCTTTTAGGCTATGAAGTAGCCCAGCTGGAATTCCATCACCTCCACTAGCTTTGTTCACAGTGATGCTTCCTAAGGACCACTTGACTTCACACTCCAGGATGTATGGCTTAGGTGAGTGATCACATCATCGTGGTTATCCAGGTCATTAAGATCTTTTTTGTGTAGTTCTTTGTGTATTCTTATCACCTCTTATCAACATCTTCCGCTTCTGTTAGGCCCATTATCATTTCTATCCGTTATTGTGCCCATCTTTACATGAAATTCTCCCTTGGTATCTCCAATTTTCTTGAAGAGATCTCTAGTCTTTCCTATTCTGTTATTTTCCATTTTTTTGCATTGTTCACTTAGGAAGGCTTTCTTATCTCTCCTGCTATTTTTTGGAACTCTGCATTGAGATGGGTATATCTGTCCTTTTCTCCTTTGCCTTTCACCTTCTCTTCTTTTCTCAGCTATTTGACAGTATGGATTACAACAAATTGTGGTAAATCCTTCAAGAGATGTAAATACGAGACCACCTTACTTATCTCCTGAGAAACCTGTATGCAGATCAAGAAGCAACAATTAGAACCAGACATGGTTCTAACTGACTGGTTCAAAATTGAGAAAGGAGTATGACAAGGCTGTATACTGTCACTCTACTTATTTAATTTATAAGCAGAGGTCATCATACAAAATGCTGGTCCAGAATCACAAGCTGGAATCAAGATTGCTGGGAGAAATACCAGCAGTCTCAGATATGCATATGATACCACTCCAATGGCAAATAAAGCGAAGAGGAACTAAAGAGCCTCTTGATAAAAGTGAAAGACAAGAGTGAAAATGCTGGCTTGAAACTCAGCATTCAAAAAATGAAGATTATGGCATCCGGTCCCATCACTTCATGGTAAACAGAAGTAGAATCAGTGACAGATTTTATTTTCTTGGGCTCCAAAAATCACTGCAGATGATGACTGCAACCATGAAATTAAAAGACGTTTGCTCCTTTGACAAACCTAGACAGCATATTAAAAGCAGACGTATCACTTTGACAACAAAAGTCTGTATAGTCAAAGCTACAGCTTTTCCAGGAGTCACGTGCAGAGTAAGGGCTAAACCATATAGAATGCCAAAGAACTGATGCTTTTGAATTGTGGTACTGGAGAATATTCTTGAGAGTCCACTGGACAACAAGGAGATGGACCAGTCAATTCTAAAGGAAATCAACCCTGAATATTCATTATAAGAACTGATGCTAAATCTGAAGCTCCAATCCTTTGGCCACCTGATGTGAAGAGCTGATTCACTGGAAAAGACCCTTATGCTGGGAAAAGACTGAAGGCAAAAGAAGAAGGGATGAGAAAGACGATGAGAAAATTAGACAGCATCACTGACTCAACATACATGAATCTGAGCAAACTCCGGGAGACAGTGGACAGCAAAGCCTAGCATGCAACCCCATGGGGTTGCAAAGAGTCAGACACGACTTAGCGACTGAACAACAACAACATGAAAATTAAAAGATATACGGCTGAGATTATCAAAAAAGGCTTTCGTGAGGATTTTGACATGTGGATTATTTGAACACAGAGAAATGGGTAGAAAGACATAGGAGTTTTGATAAGAGAACAACACATACAATGATAATTTTTTGATTTTAAGATGACAACGGAAATAATATGTAAGACATCACTAAATGACTGCTTAAATATGGGTGACTGTTAGTTCATTTATCAATGACTTCTCTCCCTTTTCATGCAACCAAAATCTATTAGATTAGTTTAAATTATGTACTTTTCTGTTATCGTAAAATTTCCCTCCTCTGAATTAAGGTTCTTTTTCATCAAATAATCTGTATGTTCAAAACCATTATTACTGCCCATTAACCTACCCAAAGAAATCTACTTCTTTAATGTCTGTAAGAATTTCTGGTTAAAAAAGTAATTCTTTTTCTTCAGTTTTACTTTTTTCATTCTAAGTTTTTTTGCAATTGTAGACATGTGCTATTACTTTGCTTTTAAAATTAAGCTTCTCATCATCCTTAGGGCCTTTCCTGACATATTTCTCCTTCCTAACAGTCTACCAAAGTAGAATCAAACACAGGCTTTAGCTCTTCTTGAAAAGCTCACCTCAGATGAGTAGTTATTTAGAAGCTGTTCTGACAGTCTCAGAAGATAGCGATCCAGTGACTCCTTGAGGTTTTGGTGGACAGAAAAGCCTACACTGGATTGGTGCTTTTCTATTGTATGTTCTTTCACAATGGTTAAAAAATCCATCTTGTCAAAAGTTGTCTGAAGAAACAGATCTTCAGCTTCTGAGAATGAAGGTTCTTCTGTATCTTTTTGGTGTTGCTCACTTTAAAGAAGTAAGATTTTCAATTTATAAGATCAAATTGTCAACTATTTTACCTTTATATAGCATCTATCTATCACAAATAAAACATTAACTTAGCATTAACATTGAATCTATGTTATTCAAAGATTGCTCATGTAATTAGTGAATTATTCTTTAAATGCTTTTCTTCTTTGGATTTTTATAACTACTTACATTGAATTTCATTATTCAGTAGCAATTTCACTAACAAATGGACAAGAGAAATAAAAGATTCAATCTAAAAGGCAAATTCAGAAGTATTAAAAAAAACATCAATTAACAACAGATATAAACATTAAGAATAACATTATCTGAGGGACTTCTCTGGTGGGCCAGTGGTTGAGAATCTGCCTTGCAATGCATGGGACACAGGTTTGATTCCTGGTCAGATCCCACATGTAGTGGAGCAACTAAGCTTTCACGCAGCAAGCACTAAGCCTGTGCACTCCAGAGCCTGCTTGCCACAACTAGAGAGCTCAACTACTGGGCCCACATGCCAAACCTTCAAGAGTCTGCATGCTACAATGAAAGATCCCACGTGCCGCAACTCAGACTTGAGGCACTCAAATAAATAAAAAAAAGAAAATGAAAACCAAATTATCTGAAAACTTTTCCCTTTTTTTTACATTTCTCCAAAATGTAGATTTTTTTCGTTATTATGCCCTCTTGAGAAAGACTAGAAAACTTCATGCCAGTGAATCATTTTCAGTCACAGTGATAAACATAAGCCTCTGAAGTCAATCGACTAAAATGAGGTTTTTGGATTTTTGTTTTCCCTATACTAAATTATCATTAGTTTTTAAAGTAGTCATTCAGATTTTATTTGACATATAAAAAAAGCCTTTTCCATGTGTTTATGTTAATATCCCATCATAAACACATTATAGAACATAAATTATAATTATTGAAGTTAAAGAAACTTTTCCCTTGCTAACAGTTATAATTTTTTTAATTGACCAATTTGGTTCACAATTTTTAAGATGTAGCTACCACTCTGCTAAAATTATTATCTTTGTTAATTAAAACAACACAGAACTCCATTAGGAAACATACCATTCTGGCACACTTTGGAAAAAATTCATTGCTGCTTTACAGTTTTTCATAGTGAGACTCACGAGAATTTTCTCCAGGGTAAGATGAGGAAAATTACTATGAAGTAAAAAACAGAGATCTTTACTTAAAAGACCAAAAGCCATTTAAAGCATTCTTTAAACTTAAACGCCCACACTTAACTAAAAATATTGATCTCTAAAATTTGGACCCCAAATTAAAACTGTTTCCATCTGTACTAAATTTCTTAACAACTGAAAAAGTACTTAAGGAACATAAATTTTATGTTACTATCATTTTCAACACTTCTAGATGTAGGGCCATATTCAATTTTCAAAGAGCCTAAACAACTATGAAATTCAAGTCAAATCACTAGGATCCAGAGGAACTCCTTCAATCACTCAGTTCCAATTACTGACTGAGGACAGGTTAAGTGGGCAAGTTGCTCCCCATTTTAGTGCTTAAGTCCCAGTTTGTCTTTTTAATTTCTTTCCCTCATTAATTTAACATATTTAGCCCAGAAAGCATTCTCCTTATGATTCCACAATATACCTGAGTGGATATATGTTCAGACGGACCTATTTAGGGACAATCATCACCATGTAACTCTCACTGTCTAGGCAGTGAGAGAAAAAAAAGTAAAAGAACTTGGGCAAAGATTCAGGTACAAAGACACAGAACACTATGAAACAAAAGGACTGTTTAATAGTTAGGACTAATTCTGGAAAATTCTAGAAGATGACTGCAAAATAAAGCCATCTAGTATCAAATAAGAAATGGAGAGCACCTTACAAAATAAATTTAAAAAGCAGCAGCATGCTAAGGAACTCAAATTACCTGCAAAGAATTGGAGGTAGTTCTGTACTGTCTTCAAAGTCATCCTCTAACTGACAGAATAAGAGCCATTTCATTATCAATTCCTTTAAAGAATTTCTGCTTACATCACATATATTTTTCTCAATTCCTATTGTTACTGATTCTGGAACTACACAGATTGTCAGTGCCAAAGTCAAACAGCATACTGCGGGACTGTCGCAAAACAAAAGACAATTAATATTAAAAGTAAACTTTTTGCATAGAATACAAACTATGGTTACCAAAGGGAAAAGGAGGTGGGAGAGGGATAAATTAAGAATTTGGGATTATCAGACATAAATTACTATGTGTAAAATAGATATACAACAAGGTCCTACTGTATACACAAGGAACTATATTCAATATTCTGTAATAAACCATAAGAAAAGAATATGAAACAAAATATACATATACACACTCACACACACACACACACACACACACACATATAGAAAAAACTGAATCACTCTGCTTATATACCACAAACTAACACAATACTGTAAATCAACTATACTTCAATTTTAAAACAATTAGGCTCTTAGAGGGACAGAGACCATGTGTATCTTTTTACTACTCTGTGGTCAATTTTTAGGACATGTGCTGGCACACGGTAGATATATAAACTCTATGGACTAAATGAGCACAAAAAATCCAACTACATTTGAGAAAATTCTTGACTTAGTACTATCTTATTGTAACAGTATGCAATACTAAGAGAAATAAAGTTTATTCTATTTATGAGCAAACAGATAATTGCTAATTACAAATAAAAGAAATTTAAATACTTCATCTTTAAAACTGGGCTTAGTAATCTCTTCATATTTCAAACTTAATTAAGACTTCCTTAACAAACAAAAGAATCTGAAACAGAATTTAACATATTTTTAACTGAAGTTAGAAATTACAAAAATCAGGAAATATATATGCTGCAAAATATAATTAATAGACAACTTACCATGAAGGTCTACAGGCTGACCCAGTAAATAACTTCCAGAATTCTCTGTCAACCTCAACTAAACTGCCTTGAATTATGGCTCCAAGTAAGCCGAAGTTTTCAGTTTGCATTTGTTCAGAACTTATACCACGAAAAGTAACAGACCAAATTTTAATCCAGATTTTCAATAAATCTGACTTTTGTGAGCTTTCTAGGTTTGATCTCTTGCCTTGACACAATGCAACTTCCATAAGACATCGTAACACATATGGTGTGCGTTCCCCACGTCGCTGTTGAGGTAAAAGCTGGTATAGTATCATTAGTAATGGTGACAACTCACAGTTAGGTAAACTTGCAGGATATTTTGATATTAATTGAGTTGCGATTTGTAACCTAAAAAAAAAGTACAAATAATTTGAAAATTATTCTACTCCATTAAGATGCCAAAAGAAAATAAATATAGACATAGTACTCATACAATATCCTAATTAGAACATTGTCATCATCATTTTCCAGACTACCCTCAAAATAAACTGGCTGTTAGTAATTATTTGGTCCTACTTCCTAAAGTGGCAAGAAGATTGACAGCATTTTGGCTAGCTGGGTAAGCTATCATATTTTGCTTACAAATAACTAAATTTGCTTATAAATAACTAAATTACCAATATTCTACTTCTTACTGCACACTTCCCTGCCCTTCAGCCACCAACAATATACCTTGAGAACAAAAACCAAAAAAAAATGTTTCCCCCGACATTAATTCAGTTAATTCAGTAAGTATTTGCTGCGAGTGCCCTAGAATGTGTGCGACTCAAGAATAGAAACTGCAACTTATTCACTCTCTACCCCTTATGCCTGGCACATAGTAGGTGTTCAATAAATGACCTCACTAAATGGATAAATTAAAGAATATGAAATAGGTACCATCAACTATAGGAAATAAACAAGAATTTAGCAGTAAGTATCAAAATCAATATATATATCCCCCCCAACAACTCAACTATATTTAAACATTACATTGACATGGGAAAAAATCATAGAACATTATTCATAAAAGTATGACTAGTCTATGAATTGTTCTGTTATGTAACTGTTCTTAGGCAAGCTGCTCAACCTTTTTCAGTTGCAGTTTTCTTTTTGGTAAAGCAAAAAAGGCTGAACTGTAAGAATTCTACAGATTCCTTCTAGACCTAAAACTTTGTGATTTCACAGAATTCCACAATTTATATAATTACTTAAATAACTGTGAATGCTATATAAGACTAAAGAACAGAGCAAATAATAAAAAGTGCCTTTAATATGGCATAAGGTTCAAATTACTCTCCAAATTCTGAATGCTATCTTTAATTTCTTCCTAATTTAATTATATTAGAAGGTACTATGCATGGTAAAATCTCTTTGTGTTGAGGTATAGAACTCAGTGAATTCCAAGAGGCACACTGT
The DNA here is from genome assembly GCF_032452875.1 of Bos javanicus. NCBI lineage: Eukaryota > Metazoa > Chordata > Mammalia > Artiodactyla > Bovidae > Bos > Bos javanicus. The sequence goes on along the minus strand of NC_083882.1, from coordinate 17,907,327 downwards.
ACAGACTGCCCACCAATCAGGCATTTCTCCCTTCCTTCTTACTATGGGAATAGGCATAGGAAAGGTGCATATGCATAGGGAATATGCATAGGAAAGGCCCTAGTTCTGGCCTCAGGAGATAGTCATGAAGGTGGTTATCTGAGCATGTCCTGGTTATCTCAGCAGGTGGTTATCTCAGCATGACATTCCCCTTTAGTCAGTAACTGCTTTGGGTGTGGCCAAGTGTGACCTAGTTCTGGCTAGGCCAATGAGGTAAAGGAACCTACTGGAGGTCTTGTGAGAAAAATTAATGAGACTAAAATGATACTGAAAGAGAAAAAAAGAACACTTACCAAGGTACAATATCAAAATCATTCTGTGACTTCTGAAGGTGATCTTTTATTACTTCCCAGCCTAATTCTATCTTCCTCTTTTTGCAAGGTACACTGTAATCAGTAAGTTCTCTTTGCGTGGTTGTGTAAGACTGAGAAATCTCCAAAGATCTGGAATCTTCATTAAAAACCTGAAAAATAACAAAGGAAAATACATTTAATATTGCTATTATTTCTAATAGTTCAATAGAAAAAAATGTTCCTCTTCAGCTGACAATAAGGTTAGTCATAACGAGTAACAAATTACTGAAATATATGGATATGACATATAGAAATAAACATTTTGCAGATAATAATGGCTGTCTAGAAAGCAGACATTACCAAGTAAAATATTAGCTATACTGTGTGGGAAAATTTACTGAAAGCACCAAAACATCTAAAAGTAAAGAAAAAATTCCAATTTTCAAAAGGATTAAATCATAAATTTAGTGTTAAGAAAATATTTGACAAGTGAAATCATCCTTGCATGGTACCCAAATCTCTAGGGAAAATCTTTACTTAAGAAACATTAAGGCTCAATTTCATTTATTTCTGCTCTAATTTTTATGAATTCTTTCTTTCTACTAACTGGGTTTTGTTTGTTCTTTCTCTACCTCCTTTAGGTATAAGGTTAGGCTATTTATTTGAGATTTTTCTTATTTTCTGAAGTAAGCTTGTTTGCTATAAACTTAGATGTGTCTCACAGGTTTTATTTGTTTTTATTATTTTTTAAATATATACATTTTATTGAAGTATAGTTGACTTAACAATGTTTCAAGTGCAGAGCAAAGTGATTCAGTTATACAAATACACATATATTATTTTTGAAATTACTTTCCATCATAGGTTATTACAAGATATTAACTATAGTTCCTTATGCTATACAGTGAACCTTTCTTGCTTGCTACATATGTACTTTTTAATTACAAATCTACCATTCTATTTATATTAAGTCAAACAAATGGAATCAAAATTTCACAATTTTTTTAGTCAGGCAAAGATGCATGTTTTCTAAATTTTTTATATTTATAAATATTTAAAAGTATATATATTAGATAATATATTATAAATATTCACGTGTGTGTATATATATATATATACACACACAAAAGCTTTTCTACTACATTGATAAAGGCTTCAGAAAGAACATAAAACAAGAGGAGTTGGAGAATATAAACTAAAGGAAACGGGAACAGTGATTATGAAATAGAAAGAGTGAAACAAACTAGATAAAAGTAAAAGATCATTGAATAGTCCAGTTGCTTTTAAACATGACTGCTCTTATAAACTTATTTGAAGCTCTGGAGGAAAAAAAGATACATCTGAGCACTTGTAGTTTTCAAAATATTTGAAGATAATTCTGATATGCAACTGGATTTTAAAAAGAAATAACAGGTTTTTCTACTAGATCCTAGTTTTGATAATACAGAATTCTATTACTTTTCTATGGACCAATCATGATACAATGGTATTAAGTGAGTAATAGTTACATAATCACAATAGTAAAAGATGTTTATCAGTTTTCACAATTAATAGTGAAGTCGCTCAGTCGTGTCCGACTCTTTGCAACCCCATGGACTGTAGCCTACCAGGCTCCTCTGTCCATGGGATTTTCCAGGCAATAGTCCTGGAGTGGATTGCCATTTCCTTCTCCAGGGGATCTTCCCAACCCAGAGATTGAACCCGGGTCTCCCACATTGTAAACAGGCACTTTATCATCTGAGCCACCAGGGAAGTCTTCACAATTAATAGCCAGACATAAAATATAAGATAATTACAATTGCAAGTGCTAAAGGGAACATGATTAACTTAACAATATAAAATAATTACATACAATTTGCGGGGGGTCAAGCAGAGATAAGTAGAAGGGCATACATGCACATGCTTTCATCCACTGAGTCAGTCTGTATCTTTTGGTTGATGTATTTAATCCATTTACATTTAAGGTAATTATCAACAGAAGAACCTGGCAGGTTACAGTCCATGGGGTGGCAAGAGTCGGACATGACTTAGCAACTAAACCACCACCACCATCACCACCACCATCACCACCACCATCACCACCACCATCACCACCACCATCAATATATATGATCCTATTACCGTTTTCTTAATTGTTTGGGGTTTATTTTCTGTAGGTCTTTTCTTTCTCTTGTGTTTCCTGCATAGAGATATTCCTTTAGCATTTGTTGTAAAGCTAGTTTGGAGGTGCTGAGTTCTCTTGGCTTATGTGTGTCTGGAAAGCTTTTGATATCACCATAATATGTGAAGGAGAGTCATGCTGCGTAGAGTATTCTTGGTTGTTAGGTTCTTTCCTTTCTTCCCTTTCGTCATCATACCATTCCCTTCAGGCTTGTAGAGTTTTTATTGAGAAATCAGTTGATAGCCTGATGGGAGTTCCTTGTATGTTATTTGCTGTTTTCCCTTGTTGCTTTTAGTATTTTATCTCTGCCTTTAATTTTGTCAGTTTGATTACTGTCTCGGTGTGTTCCTCCTTGGTTATCCTTCCTGGGACTCCCTGTGCTTCCTGGACTTGGTTGACTATTTCCTTTCCCATGTTCAGGAAGTGTTCAGCTATTATCTCTTCAAATATTTTCTCAGGTCCTTTCTCTCTCTCTCTGTTCTCCTTTTGGGACCCCTATAATATGAATGTTGGTGCATTTAATGTTGTCCAAGAGGACTCTTAGGCTGTCTTCATTTCTTTTGATTTTTCCCCTTATCTTCTGTTCTGTGGCATTGATTTCCACCATTCTGTCCTCCAGGACATTTATCCATTCTTCTGCCTCAGTTATTCTGCTCTTGATTCCTTCTAGTGTATTATTCATTTCTATTTGTTCTTTAGCTCTTCTAGGTCTTTGGTAAACATTTTTCCCATCTTCTTAATCTTTTCTTCCATTCTTTTCCAGAGATCCTAGATCATCTTCACTATCATTATTCCAAATTCTTTTTCTGGAAGGTTGCCTATCTCCCATCCGTTTAGTTGTTTTTCAGGGATTTTATCTTGTCCCTAATTCTCAGACATAACTTTCTGCTTTTCCATCATGATTAACTTTCTGTAAAATGGTTTTTGTTTTAGCTGCTGTGAGACTGTGCTTCTTGCTTCTTCTGTCTGCCCTCTGATGGATGAAGCTAAGAGGCTTGTGTAAACTTCCTGATGAGAGGGACTGGTGATGGGAAAAACTGGGTCTTGCTCTTATGGGCAAGGCCTTGCTCAGTAAAGCTTTAATCCAATTATCTGCTGATGAGTGGGGCTGCATTCCCTACTGGTAGTTGCTCGCCTGAGGCAAGCCAGTCTTAGGGTCTATGGGCCCTATGGTAGGGTCAATGGTGAACTCCAAGAGGGTTTATGCCAAGGTGGAACGTTCCAGTGCCCCTGTCCCTGTAGTGAGTCCCTGCCAACCCACAAAGCCCTCCAACACCATCAGGTAGTTTTGGTTCAGTCTCCTATGGGGTCACTGCTCCACTCCTACAGATCTTGGTGAGCACAAAATTTTGTTTGTGCCCTCCAAGACTGGAGTCTCTGTTTCCTCATTCCTTTGGAAGGCCTATAATCAAATCCTGCTGGCCCTCAAGCCCAGATTTGCTGGGAATTCCCAGTCCCTTTGTCGGATCCCTATGCTGGGAAGCCTGAGTTGTGGTTCAGAACCTTCACAACAGTGCAAGAACAACTTTGGTTTTACTGTTCTCCAGTCTGGGTGACCCACCCAGCACATGTGGGATTTGATTTTACCATGATTGCACCCCACCTACTGTCTTGCTGGGGCTTCTTCTGTGTCTTTAGACATGAGATATCTTTTCTTGGAGGGTTCCAGCATACTCCTATCAATGGTTGTTCAATACTTAGTTGTAATTTTGGTGCTCTCACAGGAGGAGTTGCGTGCATGTACTTCTACTCTACCATCTTGAACTGGAAGCCCAGTTTTATTTTTATTTTATTTTATTTATTTATTTTTGGCTGAGCTGGGTCTTTGTTACTATGCCTAGGCTTTCTGTAGTGATGGCAACCAGGGGCTACTCTCTAGTTGAGGTGTCAGAGCTTCTTCTAGTTGAGGTGTCAGAGCTTCTTATGGTGGTGACTTTTCATATTGAAAAGCATGGGCTCTAGAGTGCGTGGGCTTCAGTAGTTGCAATGTGTGGGTTCAGTTGTTTTAGCCAATGGGCTTAGTTGCCCCAAGGCATGTAGTATCTTCCTGGACCAGAGATCAAACCTGTGACCCCTGCACTGGCAGGTGGATTCATAACCACCTTAACTGGACCACCAGGAAAGTCCTCCAACAGGTTTTAGATAAATGAAATAGAGACTAAAAAAAATAATAGAAAACATCATTGAAACTAAAAGATGGTTCTTGAAAAAATAAAATTGATAAAACTTTAGCCAGACTCATCAAGAAAAAAAAGGGAGAGGGCCCAAATCAGTATAATCAGAAATTAAAAAGAAGTTACAGCTAACACCACAGAAATGCAAAGGATCATTAGAGACTACTATAGGCAACTATATGCCAATAAAATGGACAACCTAGAAAAAACAAATTCTTAGAAAGGTACAATCTCCCAAGACAGAACTGGGAAGAAATGGAAAATGTGAACAGACCAATAAACAGCAATGAAACTGAATCAGTAATTTTTAAAGCTCCTAACAAGCAAAAGTCCAGCAACAGATGCCTTAACAAGTGAATTCTATAACATTTACAGACTTAACACCTATCCTGAAACTATTTCAAAAAACCGTGGAGCCACGAACAATTCTGAACACATTCTGTGAGGCCAGCATCACCCTGATACCAAAACCAGACAAATATATCATAAAAAAGAAAACTACAGACCAATATTACTAATGAACAGATGCAAAAATCCACAACAAAATACTAGTAAAAAAAAAATCCAACAATAGGTTAAAAAGAACATACCCTATGACCAAGTGGGATTTATCCCAGAAATTTAAGAATTTCTCAATATTTGAAAATCAGTAATATATTATACCACATTAACAAGGTGAAAAATAAAAACCATATGATCATCTCAATAGATAGAATATAAAAAAACTTTTGATAAAACTCAACATCATTTATAATGAAAACTTCCTAGAAAGCAGACATAGAGGAAACACATGGTGAAAAGCTGAAAGCATTCCTCTGAGATCAGGAAAAGAAAAGAATGTCTACTTTCACCACTTTTATATAACATGACTTTGAAAGTCCTAGCCATGGCAATCAGAAAAAAAAAAAAAGGAATCTAAATTGGAAAGGAAGAAGTAAAACTGTCACTGTTTTTGTGGATGACAGGATACTATATATAGAAAATCCTAAAGATGTCACCAGAAAAACTACAAGAGTTCATTAATGAACTGGGTAAAGATATAGGATATAAAAAGAATATACAGAAATCTGTTACAATTTTATACGCTAATAACAAACTAACAGAAAGTGAAATTAAGGAACAATCCCATTTACCACTGCCTTAGAAAGAATAAAATACCTAGGAATAAACCTTTTGCCTACAGGAGGCAAAAAGCCTGTCCTCAGAAAACTGTAAGACTGATAAAAGAAACTAAACACAACACAAACAGACAGAAAGATATGCTGTATTCTTGGATTGGAGAAATCAATATTATTAAAATGACCATATTACCCAAGGCAATCTATAGATTCAACACCACCGCCGCCACCGCCACCGTCAAGTCGCTTCAGTTGTATCCGACTCTGTGTGACCCCATAGACGGCAGCCCACCAGGCTCCCCCATCCCTGGGATTCTCCAAGCAAGAACATTGGAGTGGGTTGCCATTGCCTTCTCCAATGCATGAAAGTAAAAAGTGAAAGTGAAGTCGCTCAGTCGTGTCCGACTCTTAGCGACCCCATGGACTGCAGCCTACCAGGCTCCTCCGTCTATGGGATTTTTCAGGCAAGAGTACTGGAGTGGGGTGCCATTGCCTTCTCCGTAGATTCAACACAATCCTTATCAAAATGCCAATGATGGACTTCCCTGGTAGTCCGGGGATTAGGACTCCATGTTTCCACTGCAGGGGTTGGGGGCCGGAGCGGGGAATGGGTTCAATCCCTGGTTGGGGAACTAAGATCCTGCATGCTGTCTGTGGCCAAAACAAAATGACACTAATGATATTTTTCCCAGAACCAGAACAAATAACTTTAAAATTTGCATGGAAACACAAAAGTCCCCAAATAGCCAAAATAGTCTTGAGAAAAAAGAACAGAGCTGGAGGAATCACACTCCCTGCCCTCAGACCATACAGACTACAAAGGTTGATAATCAAGAGTATGGAACTGGCACAAAAACAGACACATAGATCACTGGAACAGTGTATAGTCCAGAAATAAACCCTTGTACTTATGGTCAGTTAATCTATGACAAAGGAGACAAGAATATACAATGGAGAAAAGACAGTCTCTTCAATGAGTGGTGCTGGGGAAACTGGACAGCTACATGTAAAAGAATCAAATTAGAACATTCTCCAATACCATATTAAAAAAAAAAAAGTTGGATTAAATACCTAAAAGACTGAATACTAAAAAACTCCTAGAGGAAAAGATAGGCGGAACACCCTTTGATATAAATCATAGCAATACTTTTTTTTGATCTGTCTCTTAAAGAAAAGGAAATAAAAACAAAATAAACAAATGAGACCTAATTAAACACACAAGTTTTGAACACCAAAGAAAAGTACCCACAAAACAAAAATACAACCTACTGAACGGGAGAAAATGTTAGCAAGTGATATGACCAGTAATGGGTTAATATCCAACATATATAAACAACTCATACAACTTATCAAACAAACAAACAACCTGATTAAAAAATGGGCAGAAGGGGAAATTCCCTGGTGGTACAGTGGATAGGAATCTGCTTGCCAATGCAGGAGGCATGGGTTCGATCCCTAGTCTGGGAAGATTCCACATGCCACAGAGCAACTAAGGCCTTGCTTCACAACTCACTGAGCTTGTGTGCTGCAACTACTGAAACCCATGCACCTAGAGTCCATACTCCGTGACAAGAGAAGCCACCACAGTGAGAAGCCAGTGTACTGCAATGAAGAGTAGCCCCTGCTCACCACAACCAGAGAAAGCCCATGTGTAGCAACAAAGACCCAGTGCAACCAAAAATAAAATAAATAAATAAGTAAGTTTTTAAAAATAGGCAGAAGACTTGAACAGATATTTTTTTAAAGAGGAAATGCAGATGACCAACAGGAAGAAGAAAAGATGCTCAACATTGCTAATTATCAGGGAAATGCAAATCAAAACCATATCACCTCATCGCTGTCACAATGTTTATCATGGTTACCATCAAAAAGAACACAAATAACAAATGCTGGCAAGGACATGGGGAAAAGGGATCCCTTTTACACTGCTGGTGGGATGTAAATTGGGGCAGCTAATGTGGAAAACAGTTTGATGGTTACTCAAAAGACTAAAATCAGAATTACCCTATAACCCAGTAAAATTCTCCTGGGTATGTAGCTGTAAAAAACAAAAGTACTAATTTGAAAACATATATGCAACCAACGTTTACAGCAGCATTACTTACAACTGAAAGATATGCAAGCAACTTCAGTGTCCATCAAGAAATGAATGGATACACACCCACACACACAAAAGACTACTACTCAGTCATTAAAAAAGAAAGGTCTGCCATTTGCAGCAACACAGATAGACTTGGAAGGCATTTAAATGAAATAAGTCAGAGAAAGACAAATATTGTATGATATCAAGTACATGTGGACTCTAAAGACACAACAAACTAATGAATATAATAAAAAAGCTGCAGATGCACAGATACAGAGAACAAACTAGTGGTTACAAGTAGGGTGTCTTAGTTACTCAGTCGTGTCCAACTCTTTGTAACCTCATGGACTGTAGCCCACCAGGCTCCTCTGTCCATGGAATTCTCCAGGCAAGAATACTGCAGTGGGCAGCCATTCCCTTCTCCAGGGGATCTTCCCAACTCAGGGACTGAACCCACGTTTCCTGCATTGTGGGAAGATTCTTTACCTTCTGAGCCACCAGGGAAGAGGTGTACAAACTACTGAGTGGGAGTTTGTAAGGACATATTATACAACACAGGAAATACCGCTAATATTGTGTAGTAACTTTAAATGGAATATAACCTTTAAAAATTGCATTGAAAATAAAAAATTTTTTAAAATTCTTCTACAGAGAAAAAAAACAAACACTAAGCCATCACCTGATGAGCTGGTAAACAAAATGTAATATATCCTTACAACTGAATATTATTCAGTCATAAAGAATGAAATACTGATTCATGGTACAACATAGAAGAACCTTGAATATATTATGCTTAGTGAAAGAAGCCAGACACAAAAGACTGCACATTATATGATTCCATTTATACGAAATGACCAAAACAGGCAAATCGACACAGGCAGAAAGTAGATTAGTGGCTGGCTGCTAGGAACTGGAAGAAGCAGGGAATTGAAACTGACTGCTAATAGGCACAAAGTTTATTTTGGCAGTGATGGAAAGGCTCTGGAATTAGTGGTGATGGTTGCACAACACAGTGAAAATGCTAAAAACCACTGAATTATATATACTATTTAAAATAATGAATTTTATGCCATATAATTTTTAAATCAGTAGGGAAAAAAAGAAACATATAGGGTTAGGATAACCTTATTTCCTATAGATAACTTTTTTAAGAATGGAAAAGTTCATCATCAGTTTTTACTAAGTTTATATTTGTAAGATAGTTATCTTGTAAGTTAGAAGAGCAATTCTAAATATTTATGGTGCTTTGAAAGGAATCAACATGTACAGAGTAATTTTATAAGCTTTTTACAGGCCTAATAAAAAGGAAAATGAATGGAAAATTTCAAAATGTGACAAGATCTACTATACCTGGTGACAAATATCTGCCATCAATTCAATCAAGTTTTCCTTAACAGCAATATTACGAGATCCTGAAGTGTATTTCCCTCTGCTTCCTATATTACTTATTTCATTAACTAACAAATCATACAGGTTGTGTAAAATACTTCTCCACTTTCTTGATTCATAAGCACCTGTAATATTAAAAAATAATTAAAATATAATCTATATATACAATCCATTTGTACTGCCAACTTCCACAAAACCATTTTCAGGTAGAAACATTAGAAGACATCTGGTGCAGTCTATTTACTACTAATGGCTCCTCTGACTATATCCTTGACAAGCTCTACTTCCTAATGATGTCCACCTCACACTCAGTTAACTGTATATGCTTTGAAGAGAGAAGAAATAAAAGTTTGATTGAGATTTTGATTAAATTGACTAGAGAAAGTTTGATAAGAATATGGAAGAATTTAAAAAAACAATACAATTAGTACATCCCCTCTTTTATGAGAACCAGCTTCTCTGCAGGCCTTTGTTTAACAGAAAAACATTACCAATTTCTTCAACAAGTGTACAAATAACATGTTATCCAGACACCATATCGTCATCTCTCCTCTTTCCCTAGACTTACTCCAGTCAACTTATGTCTCTTAAAAATGCTTATTCTACAAAATCTCATGAGCATACCAGAATACTCACAATTCTGATCTAATAAGTATGAGGAACAAACAGTGGGGCTATTACTTTCCACAAACAAATAACCTATTTAAAACCTATTAATGAATTTAATTTAATCTATTTAAGAACTTAATATAATCTATTAATGTAGCCTAAAACTGTATTAGCATTTCTGACAGCCTTATCATCTGCCGATTTTCAATTCATCCTAAACATGCATTTAACTAAAACCCTAAACATATCACACCATGCCCTAATAAGCCTAATTTTCATTCTGGTAAGAGCTATATGAAAGATGAAAAACTGAGAAAAGTCACTATTCTTTGACCTATAGTCATTTCATGGGCTATAAATACATCTAACTATGTATACTAGAAGACCGCACAAAACACACACAGCTGATTGTGATAAAGTAAGGTCATTATACTAACCATGATGAATTGACTTAAAAGCTAGTATCAGCAAGAGTCAAAACATAGCCTAATCATGAGTGAACTCATTCAGTTCTGGTTCTACCCACTAAAATTCTTGTCTACTGAATGGAACTACACCATCCAAGCAATACTCTCTTGGTGAAAGATTAACCTAAAGGAATGAAGGGAGGATAAGTCATTTATTTTCAGTTTTCCTAGCAAACAGAAGCCTGGAATAACTATGAGGTTGGAGGCAATATGTATTTATCTTCATTGGGAACTGACATCTAGCTGGTTCAGTCCATATTTATCTATTTTATTTTTCTAATAAAAGCAATACATATGTAGATAAACAAGATCTTGCCTTCTCTGTGTCACACCTCTTAGCGCCTAATTATTACTACATAATCACCTCCTAGAGGAAACAGTGTCTCATCTTTGTACTCCTCATAAAATGCAGAACTGTACTAAACAAATGGCAATGCATGATATGATTTGCTACCACAGTTTCAATTTTTTTCTAAGAAAGTGAAAGATATCCTCATGACTAATTATATTACCATGCATAACAATCCAGAGGAAGGTCATAACCTCCTGATCATACAGATTTCATACTTAACCCTTTGTATATCAATGAAAAAACAAATTTAAAATAGGAAAAAACTTTCTTTATACCTTTATCTTGAGTTTTGGCTCCCTTTGGATGATGAATATAAATTTGTAGCTGAAATAATTCAATAATTACTTCTTTTAAGGAATTATTAAGTCTCTGTTGAGTCCAAATATAAAGTAAGGTAGGAAGAATTTCATCTCCTAATTCACATACTCGAATTCGAAAGTTAACAGACAAAGTCTTGAGAAAGATAATAAATGCTGCTAAGATATGATTTAGACCTGCAGGGCTCTTTTCTTGGCTGTAACATAAAATAAAAAGACTTAATACAACAGGGGAAAATGCACAAACTGAAGACAGTTATGAAGTTGCACACTGAAAGAAAAAATTTGACATCCAAATAATCTTACTTTCAGACTTGTTCAGGAAAAAATAAAATAAAATAAAATCATAGCAGTATTGCATAGCAACAGCAAAAAACAGTTCTTAATTGGCACTAAGAGATCTGTTCTCTCTCCCTACTGCTGAAGCACTGTCTAAAAATAAACTAATCCATAATACCTACCACTTACAAAATAGTTCACATTATAAATTGGGTAATGCAGCACAATAAGATGTTGATATTTCCAAAACACATCCCCAATTCATTTTATTCTTAGCGCATTATACTTATCTTCGAAAATGGGGAAAATAAAAATACTTAGAGGCCATAAAGCTTTCCCTGTTATTAAAAAAGCAAGACATCTCCCCACTCAAGAACATTATTTCACGTTCTGCATACTAAATATTCAGGAAGTACTGGACCTAACACTTTCTTAGGGAATCCACTAGTTCTACTATAACAGGTCCAACGCTTTCTTAAGATTGGTAAAAAACTGTAGTCACTGAATATAAAACACAGTCTTGTAAAAAGGATCAGATGGATTTCCAATACAAAACAAAAATAGATCAGATTACCGTGCCTGGTGAATAGCCTTAGAAAAAAAATCCAAAAATTTGGGATTTAATCCATCGGTCTGTGAACAGCATCCTTTGGTCACAACTTGAATTATTCTTGCCACCAAAACTCTATTAATGTCTTGTGAAGGTTTAAGATATAGACTGCAGTACACAGAGAACAATTCTTAAAAAAAAAAAAAAAGTATTAGTTATGTTTTTAAAAAGAAAACTATCAAAACATTTAATTAAATGCCACAATTCAAATTTCGGTAATCCCATAAACAAAACATTAAAAATTATACTAATTTATATTTAATACAGTTAAAGAATCCCATCAACATTTAACTTTATAAATTAAACTGTCTTCAATACAGGAACAGGGCTTCCCTGGTGGTTCAGTGGTAAAGACTCTGCCTGCCAGTGCAGGAGACACAGGTTTGATCCCTGGACCAGGAAGATCCCATGTGCTGCAGAGCAGCTAAGCCTATGTGCCACAACTACTGAGGCCCACATGCCTAGAACCTGTGCTCTGCAGCAAGAGGAGCCACCGTGAAGAGAAGCCCAGGCACAGCAACTAAAAAGTAGTTCTGCTCACCACAACTAGAGAAAAGTCCCCCAGAGACAAGGACCCAGCACAACCAAAAATAAAGAAATAAAAATCATTAAAAAAAAAAAAAAGACAGGAACAACTATAGGCAGCAAAGTATGTGAACACCAGTTTAAGAGCCAGAACTCAGACGTAATTTCTCTATTCCTAAATTCCTTTGGCTAGGCCCAAGAAAGCACTTGAGACAGTGTGTTCTCCATAGTTTTATATTGTTCTATGCTAGTTGCCTAATAATGTGTGTATAGTGTGTCAGGAAGTGTGAAAAGACTGAGACTTTACGCTATTTGCAATCTAACAAATTAAAATACCAGGGGACTTCCCAGTGGTCCAGTGGCTAAGACGCCACACTCCAAATGCAGGGGCCCAGGTTCGATCCCTGGTCAGGGAACTAGATCCCATATGCAACAACTAAAAAGATACTACGTGCTCCAACTAAAAAGATCCCACATGTCACAACTAAAAGATCCTACATGTCGCAATGAAGACAGAAGATCCCATGTGCCACAATTAAGACCTGGTGCAGTCTACGGGGTTGCGCAGAGTTGGACATGACTGAAGCGACTTAGCAGCAGCAGCAGCAGCAATCACATAAATGTAAAAAAAAAATTAGAATACCAGTTTTATGGATACTGACAGAAGACATGAGATTCCTAATCAGAGAAAAAGGACAATTTCTCACAGCAATGATGGGTATTCAGAGTAGCCAGAATGAATAGAGTAGCCCATGAGTAACCAGAATATCTTTATTTTTTAAAAAAATTTATTTTTGGCCGTGCTGCGTCTTCACTGATACGAGCAGTGGACACTCTCTTATTCCAGCGAGCGGGCTTCCCACTGAAGTAGCTTCTCTTAATGCAAAGCACAGGCCCTAGGGTGTGTGGGTTTCAGGAGTTGCAGCTCCCAGGCTCTAGAGCACCCACTCAGCAGTCGTGGTGCATGCGCTTAGCTGCTGTGTGGCATGTGGGATCCTCCCAGCTCAGGGATTGAACCCACGTCTCCTGCACTGGCAGGTTGATTCTTTACCACTGAGCCACCAGGGAAGTCCAAGAGTCACCTTTTTGTTTCTATAATTTTTCTTTATTGTTTTCGGTGTTCATTGATTTCTGTTATTCTGCTTGAAGTCTTTGGATTTTTCTTTTTCTAGTTCTTGAGATGGAATCTAAGGTATATATTGATATACTTGGAATTTAAGGTATATATTGATATACTTACATATATATAGTTGATATATTTCTTCTTTTCTAATGTAGTCATTTAATGCTATAAATTGCTCTCTCAACATTGTCAACATTTGTGAGATGTGACTAAAGTAGTGTTTAGAGAAAAATATATTATATTAAATGCATGTACTGGGAAAAAAGCTCTTAAATTAATGATCTACATTTAAGAAACTAGAGAATGAAACCCAAAACAAACAGAAGGAACTAAAAATGTAAGATCAGAATCCGTAATCAAAGAGGCAATATCACAACAGAGTCTAAGCATTTTAGAAGGATAGTAAGACACTATTTAAGAACTTTACACTCATACTTTCAACAGCTTATATGAAATGGACAAATTCTTAAAGAAACAAATAATCAAATATCACTGAAATATATAACCTAAATATATTGCATCTATATTGCATAACCTAAATCTTACATCTATTAAAGAAACTGAGTTCATAGTTAAAAACCTTACAACAACCATGACCTTCAAATTCAATATATAAAATAGATAATACATCATGCCCTAGTAGGGTATATAGCAGGAACATAAGGTTGAGTCAACCTATGAAAAATTAATCAACATAACTCACTATTATCAATAAACTAAGACAAAAAGTTCTATGATTATCTCAATATATGCAGGAAAAAATTTAACCTAATTCAATAACCACTCATGATAAAAAACCATGAGCAACCAGAATAGAAGGAAATGTCCTCAGCCTGTATTAATAGCTAACATGCTAATGAGCAAACACTGAATTTTTCCACCTAAAACCAGGAACAGGACAAGAAAGGATGTCTGTTCTCACCATTCCTAATCAAAATCATATTGGAGGAAAAACTATTAAAACTCTTGGAAGAAAATAGAGGGGGAAAGTTTCATGACACTGGATTTGGAAGTGATTTCTTGGAAATGACCCCCAAAGCACAGGCAACGAAAGAAAAAATAGATAAACTGTATTCATCAAATCAAAACCTTTCGTGCATCAGAGGACACTATCATCAGAATTAAAGGCAATCCACAAAAGTCTGTATAGTCTAAGCTATGGTTTTTCCAGTGGTCATGTACAGATGTGAAAGGTGGACCATAACAAAGGCTGAGGGCCGAAAAATTAATGCTTTCGAGTTGTGGTGATGGAGAAGCCTCTTGAGCGTCCCTTCTTCAGCAAGAAGGTCAAATCAGTCAATCCTAAAGGAAATCAAACTTGAATATTCATTTAAAGACTGATGCTGAAGCTGAAGCTCCAATAGCCTGCCACCTGATGTGAAGAACTGACTCATCGGAAAAGACCCTGATATTGGGAAGGACTGAAGACAGGAGGAGAAGGGGACGACAGACGATGAGATGCTTGGATGGCATCACTGAGTCAACAGACATGAGTTTGAACAAACTTCACTCCAGGAGTGAAGGCCAGAGAAGCCTGGTATGCTGCAGTTCTTAGGGTTGCAAAGAGTTAGACGTGACTTAGTAACTAAACAACAAGGAATTGTTAGGGGAAGCACACTGACTGAAACCACCCACCCTGGCCAGACACCATAGCAACCATTTGCATGAGTTGTTTTATGAAGGAGGTCCTGGTAAGGAACACAGAGCTATTAAGCCACCACCAACTGGAAGAGTCCGTTGGAGAAGGGGATGACAGAGGATAAGATGGTTGGATGGCATCACCGACTCGATGGACATGAGTTTGAGCAAGCTCCAAGAGCTGGTGATGGACAGGAAAGCCTGGTGTGCTGCAGTTCATGGGGTCGCAAAGAGTTGGACATGACTGAATGACTGAACTGAACTGCAAGAGTTCAGGAAAGGTCAAAAGGTGACACCACGTGTCGAACCACCTCCCAGAATCCTTCTTGCTGACATCCATCTTGGATGAGCAATGCTTGTGCCACCAGGAAGGACTCTGAGTCAGAATGACTGGCCAAAGACAACCCAGAAACTAACCTCATCACCATAAACCCCAAGACTGCGAGCCACGTGGCAGAGCAGTTCTCCTGGGTTCCCTTACCCTGCTGCTTTCTGCCTGGGCACATCTTCCCAATTGAATATCTTGCTTTTTCAGCACATGTGTCTCCTTGGACAATTCATTTCCAAGTGTTAAGATAAGAGCCCACTTTTGGGCCCTGGAAGGGGTCCCCCTTCCTGCAACAGAATGGGAGAAAATATTTCCAAACCATATATCCGATAAGGGATTAATATTCAAAGTATATAAAGAACTCCTACAATCCAACAACAGCCAACCTTATAAAAACTGGGCAAAATATTTGAAAAGACTTTTGTCTAGAGATGATATACAAATGGCCAAATAAGCATATGAAAAGTTTGACATCACTAGTCATTAAAGAAATGTAAACCAAAATTACAATGAGATACCACTTCCCATATATTTACCTTACATTAGGAATGCTATTATCAAAAAAAAGAAAGAAAATGAAGTGCTGGTGAGGGTGTGGAGAAATTGGAACACTTGTCCATTGCTGGTGAATATATAAAATGGTGTAGCCCTTGTGGAAAACAGTATGGTGAGTAGTTAAAAAATTAAACATAGAATCACCACATGATGCAGCAATTTCACTTCTGAATATATACCCAAAAGAACTGAAAGCAAGGACTCAAAGAGCTATTTGTACACCCATGTTTATAATAGCATTATTCACAGAAGCCTAACATACAAACAACCCAAGTGTCCAATGACAGATGAATGGGTAAAGAAAATGTAGTATATATAAACAATGGAATATCATTAAGACTTTAAAAGGAAGAAAACTCTGATGAATGCTACAACATGTGAACATTATGTTAAGTGAAATAAGTCATTCAGAAAAGGACAAATATTGTAGAATTTCATTTATAGGAGGTAGCTAGAATAGTCAAATTCAGAGACAGAAAGCAGAATAGTTGCCAAGAGCTGGAGGAGGAAGTAGGGCAGGTTCTTATTTAGTGGATACAGTTTCAGTCTGCTTCTGCTAAGTCGCTTCAGTCGTGTCGGACTCTGTGCAACCCCATAGACGGAAGCCCACCAGGCTCCCCTGCCCCTGGGATTCTCCAGGCAAGAACACTGGAGTGGGTTACCATTTCCTTCTCCAATGCATGAAAGTGAAAAAATAAAGTGAAGTCGCTCAGTCGTGTCCAACTCCTAGCGACCCCATGGACTGCAGCCAACCAGGCCCCTCCGTCCATGGGATTTTCCAGGCAAGAGTACTGGAATGGGTTGCCATTGCCTTCTCCGAGTTTCAGTTTAGGAAGAAGAAAAAAATTCTAGAAATGAGTGGTGATGGTTGCACAACAATGAATATTCTTAATACCACTGATTTGTATACATTAAAATGGTTAAAACAGTAAATTTTATGTTATGCATATCTTATCATTAAAAAATACTTATACTGAGGTCTTAGCCAATATAAGGTGAAAAAAGAAATCAGGCCACATGGCTCAGTAAAACTCTCTATTACTTGCAGATGACATGACTGTCTAAACAGAAAATTCCCCAGAATGAACAAAAGAGGTGTTAGACCTAATTAGTGAGTGATTTTAGCAAGGTTCCTGATCGATATGGTATTTCTGAACAATATGGAAAAGAAATGTTTTTAAAAGACAGTAAACTTTACCAACTACAGCAGTATAAATCTAACAAAACTATACAAATTCTGCATATGCTGATAAATCAAAAATGACCTAAATAAATGGAGAGATATATCATGCTCATGGACTGGAAGAGTCTATGTTGTTTAGATGTCTGTCTCTCCTAAATTGTTCAACAGGGTCAAAACAATCCAAATAAAACTGCTGCAGAACTTTTTGTAGAAGTTAACATGCTGATTCCAAAATATATAGAGAAATGTTGGTTTAGTCTTAGGCCATCTTCTCATCTCATATTAAGCTCTCTACCTAGACAATTTCATCCATAACAATGGCTTCAATAGCCACCTCTACCAAACACATTTTGAATGTAAACACCTCTTGAGCAGAGTTTCATTGAGTGAAGCCACTCAGTTGTGTCCAACTCTTTGCGACCCCACTAACTGTAGCCTACCAGATTCTTCCATCCATAGGATTTTCCAGGCAAGAATACTGGAGTGGGTTGCCATTTCCTTCTCCAGGAGATCTTCCAGACCCAGGGATTGAACCCAGATCTCCTGCATTGTAGGCAGACACTTTACCGAGCCACCAGGGAAGTCCAATTAGAGAAGTAAATTTCAGAGAAGGTAACTAACTAGAAAAATTCAACAAAAAGACTGATTATTGTAAGTGGAGGTAGTTTCCTTAAAAATACAGAGAATTTCAGAGAACGTGCCAGATGATGGAATCATTATACAGAGACTAGAGGAATGACTGTCTATTTTTCAGAGAGACCCATTGTTACAAGTAATAATTAAAATGTACAAAATCCTAAATATTTAGGCTGAACTATTTTGGTGACAGATGTGTTGGAGTATCCTAGACATCACTGGCCTATTCTCCAAAGGCTGCTTCTAGGCTTTCTGAGGCCCTGTTTGAGACACAACTTCCTTTGTGTTCAGAAAAACAGCAAAGGCCCCAGATAGATAAGAAATTAACCAATAGCTGAGAAAACCTTTATTCATGTAGGAACAGTAGAATACAGCTCAGGGCACCGATTAGGTCATGGTTTTACAGTCCACAAACATCTTATCTTGAAATGATAAACTGACAGTAACAAAATACAGATAAATGTCTATTAAATTATCACAACTTATCTTGAATACTTCTCAATGAAAAATACTGAGTTTCTAAATTTTCAGAGGCAGCTATATTAGAAGACTTTGACAGCTGGCTTAAAGTCACCTCGTTAAAGCCAAATACCATTCCCACCCACTAAGCCCACCCAGAGCCAGAAATACTCTACCTCTGAAATCAATAAACTCAAAAATTTCAGTCTCTGACCAAATTTCCTTTGTGGTCACTTAGTACTTCTCACCTAGAAACTAAACAATTCCTCGCTGGCATCCATCCCACTCTACTTACCTTCTAAGTCACTGACTCCTATATATTCTATTATAGTAGTTTTTGATAAAGAATCCACCTGCAATGCAGGAGACCTGGGTTCAATCCCTCAGTTGGGAAGATCCCCTGGAGGAGGGCATGGAAACCCACTCCAGTGTTCTTGCCTGGAGAATCCCCATGGACAGAGGAGCCTGGAGGGCTACAGTCCATGGGGTCGCAAAGAGTCGGACACAACTGAGTCACTAAGCACAGCACAGCACCTTACCAGTAACCTGCTAACTTCCTAATCCAATTGATACTTCTGTGTCTTACTACCTCTACAACACTTGAAACACACCTCTTCCAACTTGAAACTCTCTTGCTTTCCCTTTTATGACACCTCTCTCTGTTTTCTTCTTTCTACTCTATGAATCATTGTTGAGTTTAGGTGTTACTGATCTGTGAACTCACTTCCTTCTAACTTTTGGTTTACTTTGTTTTTTTCTGTCATTGGACTGCCAAGCCTTTGAGGAGAGATATGGCATCTTTCAATTCTGCAATTTAAGTTCTGATAGCAGGCACCAAATACATTATTAGTGATAATAATTTAGGAAGTAAATAATACATAAAAACTGTTAAAATCTATAACCATTTAATTTTACCAAGGTACTGTTAAACTGTGAGGTCATTTGGGAGATATATATAGTCTCTCAATGCTCTTTTGGCAAAATTTCATTTCACAAGGAAAAAATCACAAGCAATAAACTTCAAAACATACCCAGCCACTGTTGCTGAGATATTTCACACCAGTATTTCCTCACTGAAAGAATGTCCTTCAGCAATATATTGCTACAATCAGCTCCATAAATAGCACCACTGGATGAATCTTTCACTGTATCCATGATATAATTCAACAGTTCTTGACATTTCAGCCTGGGTGCTCCTATTTAAAAATAAACAAGCAGAAACATTAATCTCAAGAAAAATATGTTAAGGATGCTTGAAACAGCAACTGTATGAACCTCTTTCTCATAAAAGAGTGATTAGAAAATTATGGCCCTTCGGGCAAAATTCAGCCAATCATCTGTTTTTGAAAACAAAATTTTATTAGACCACAGACGTATCTATTAACTTACATATTGTTTATGGCTACTTTCATGCTAAAATGGCAAAGCTGAGTAGTTGAGACAGGGTCTATATAGCCTGCAAAAGTCAAAAACATTTATATCTGGTCCCTTTACCAATCTGCTAGTCTGACAAATCTGCAGGATTATATAACAAAAACAATCATTCACTCTATCCTTAATAATTCACAATTTCTGACATTAGACCTAAAATGATTCAAAGTTTCTCGGTGTTTTTAATAAAAATTTGAATATATTAGAATAAGATATTAAGGAGACTATTATTTACTTTGAAAAGAAAATTATTTTCAAGTCCTATAATAGCATTTATTGCATACTAATATATAAGGCTATAATTTTTAGTTTTATTAGAGGTCCTGAAAGTTTTATATATATATATGTATATATATATATACACATAAATACATTATATATATATACACATATATATATAAAATGGATATATTCTTAAAGGTAACAACATACATTTAAAAATTACTTAGTTACTTTTGTTACAGTAAATCATGCTGGTGTCACAGTTGAAATTTTTCATATTTCACTACTAACAACCTTAAAATTGCATATATATATTTTGTTGTAAGCTATGAGCAAGTCATTATGTACATCGGAATATATACTAGTTTAGAGTTTTTTGTGATAAGACTAGTTGTATTCAGTATAAAAGTATGATAAATAAAAATACACTGATACAACTAAAAAAATCATTGCTCCTTGGCCTTTTGCCTAAAATATTATTTTTACTAATGACTTGCATTATAATTTTAGAAATCTGGCTAATGATGAAATGTACAATCACAATATCCTCTGCTGTAACAACCTGTGCATTTCTCTCTTATAGTATTTGTAATATTTTCTTAACTATAACTTCTGTCATAGTTGAACAATATTTGCTTACTGGTTCCTTTCCAGATACCTCTTTTTTTCTCATCTCTGTTTCTTTCATCAAACCTTAGATGTTAAGCAAGTCTGGCAAGATTTAGACATGTGTTAAATTCCCATTAACCCTCAAACTGTTTGAAAAAAAAATTTAAGAAGTGAGATAACATGATAGTAGCAGCCTGGTCTTGCTCTGAAATTAACAATGTTTAAGTTACAAAGTAAAACTCCAAAGAAAAAAAGTCTTAAATAAAAATATACTTTAAAATGTGATCCCCATTGCTAATTTTGCAATAGAAGGGTTTTTTTCACTTTAAAGCAAAATTCTAAGCTGCATACTTTTCTGATGGGCTACGAATGAGCTACAAGTATCTTTCACTGAATCATAAACTCTGTAAGACCATATTAAGATCTATTAAGAGCCCAGCAGTAGTAGCCAAGAACACAGATTTTAATAGATACAGAGCAAAAGCAGGTGCAAAAACATTTCAGTGTGGTTTTCTTTTGTCTGTGGCTGGAGTCTCTTCTCAGGACTTGGAGCTATTCACATGAAATGGCATCTCAGAGGAGACAGAAAACTAAATTTTTGCTAAAGCCATTGTCTTTAGACTAAACTTGCATCCTATCATTCTGAAGTATCATTTACTAACAACTCTATATCCTTCTGCTTAATAACGTTTACCCATATTCGGCTTTTCTGATTCTTAAACTAAACTTGGCATCACAAAGCCACTTTCTGAAGAGTAAACAGTTTGAGTCCAAGTTCCTAAACAAATATTTCTGCTTCTAGCTTTTCAGCACTGTATGACAACCATTTCCTTATAGAAAGCAATTTCTGCATTCTGGTTCAAAAATATTAGCTTTTCAAAACATCAACCGTGTAAGTATAAAATGGGAGCTATGCGGCTCATCAGGAGCAAGAAAGAACTTGTCTTTTGTTTTTTATTTATTTATAATAAGCACGGTGCTGGTTGAGTATGGGTTCTGACTGCCAAGAAAGCTAATTGATCTTAGAATGAATTAGTTAAAGTATAGAATAAAAGATATCCAAGCCCTGTTCCACTCCATACCAATCAGAATATGCCTATAAGACTGAGTCCCACACATTTTAAGAGAGAGAATAAAACTGAAGAATATTTACAAAAGTGACACAAAAGTAGGCCATACGAGCTAAAGGAAGTAGGTTGTTTAGCTTATAGAAGAGGACTCAGGATATATCATGTCTAACTTCAATTATCTCAAAGGACATCATATTAAAAAGATTAGTATTTTTCTGTATTATCTCAGAAAATAGAAGCAGTAACAAACAGACAAGTTTTCCCTACTATGAGAACTACTCAAAGATAGAAAACAAAGTCTCAAAGGTATGTTTAATCATTGAGACTATCTAAGTGCCAGGGATATATAGATGGGATTCAAGAAAAATGGGTAGATGAAATAATTTTTTTTTCCAAGCTCTAACGAGTAGATTCCTGCCATGTAAAGTCCATAATTAAGGTCCTGTTTCAGTAGCCTCTGGAAACTCATTTCTAAACTGCAGGTGATACAGAAAAAAAGGAGGATGTATTCTGTCTGCCAGCGGAAGCGGAGGCAATGGAGATTGCATTCCAGACCCAGCGGCCGCCAGCAGCCTAGACACCTGCATATGACAAAGGGATGGGGATCCAGGAGGAGCTGAGAAGTGCATTAAGTGTTCAGATTTGAAAGGCATCAAACCATCCCTCCAGCTACAAAAGCACCTTTGAAAACCATGACATTATGTTTAGAGTAAAACAAAAAAAATGTTGTTTAGTCACTCAGTCATATCCAGCTCTTCATGACCCCATGGACTGTAGATGGCCAGGCTCTTCTGTCCATGGGATTTCCCCAGCAAGAATACTGGAGTGGGTTGCCATTTCCTTCTCCAGAAATACTATCTTTTAATTCTTTCAACCCTGAGATTCTATCATTCTATGCTTATGTAACAGGCTTCCCTTGGGACTCAGCTGGTAAAGAATCCACTGCAATGAGGGAGTCGTGGGTTCAATCCCTGGGTTGGGAAGACCTCCTGGAGAAGGGAAGGGCTATCTACTCCAGTATTCTGGCCTGCAGAATATTGTATAGTCCATGGGGTTGCAAAGAGTTAGACATGACTGAGCGACTTTCACTTTTACTTTTTCACTATGCTTGTATAAATTCCTCCAAATATTTGAAGCTATAATATTAAAAATCATTATATGTACTAGAAATCAGAGTACTCAACTTTTATCTCACCATATTCAGACCAAACTCATGAAACAATAACCCATTAAGCTAAGTAACAGCACTTACTTTTATTTGCACATTTGATGAAGTACTTGACCAAGCTACTGATTTCTTGCATCTTTTTCTGCCTAGTGGCTTGTGTCGAGGCTGATACATTTTGTCTTGCTGTTCTCAGATATTCTGTTTCTTTCTGAATATATTTCTGTAAAAACCTTCAAAAAAATGAAATGGAATTCCAGAAACTTGTTAAATACTAACATTATTTTTTAATAGTTTCAAAGTGTTCTTCATGCCATCATAAAGAGCTTTTAAACCACACTTCTTCAAACAAGGTACACTAACCAAAACAATTACATTTCCAAGGCCAAGCCCTCAACACCAATTTAAAGTCTGGTCTACAAAGTTCTTAATCTATTAACTTCCATGATTTTCTACTGTTTTCCTGCTTGCTTTCTCATTTATCATCAAAAGCTTGCAATACAATTAAGAGCTCTCAATTCTTTCTCACCTCTTTCTGCTATTTAGTGCATGACATGTATGTGTGTGTGTGTGTGTGTATTACATGACCTACTATTAGGGAAATTAAAATGGAGGAAGTCTTCTCCAAATTCAGAAGCAACCGAGTAGGCCTGTCACCTGCTTCTGATCTGCCTGGACACTGCCTGGATTTCATACCTGCCTGCAAGCATAGCAAGTCAGGGGGCACTTGAGATAAGAAAGGAATGGGTCTTGGAATCTCTTAAGCCCCTGAGGACCTGGCCAGTCCCCCAGGGTCTAAAACGTCTTAATGACTCACAAGGTGAAACCACATTATAAAAATTAAATCAGAGCTTCATTTGTGCATGTAAACTGAAGATGATATCAGTTAGTGGCCTGGGATTATAAATGAGAGCCCCTAAAATAGCAACTTGAAGTCTCACCCTTGGGGTGGACGTACAGCCCAGGACCTTTTCCCAATTGGGACTCCAGATTGCTGTTAACAAGGGACTTCCCAGCACTGTTTAAGTCTGAATGTCGGTTGGCCCAATTTGGTGATGTATGTGCTGTTACTCTTCTCTATTGTTTCTATTTCTGTTCTTTTAATAACTGCAAGGAGATCCAACCAGTCCATCCTAAAGGAAATCAGTCCTGGGTGTTCACTGGAAGGACTGATGTTGAAGGTGAAACTCCAATATTTTGGCCACCTGATGCGAAGAGCTGACTCATTTGAAAAGACCCTGATGTTAGGAAAGATTGAAGGCAGGAGGAGAAGGGGACAACAGAGGATGAGATGGTTAGATGGCATCACCAATTCAATGGACATGAGTTTGGGTAAACTCTGGAAGTTGGTGATAGACAGGGAGGCCTGGTGTGCTGTGGTTCATGGGGTTGCAAAGAGTCGGACACAACTGAGCTACTAAACTGAACTGAAATTAAGTTAAATAATCATCTATTAAAAGTTGAACTTATTGATTTGTAACAAGTGATTTCTTTTGTTAACAAATCCTTTGAACCTAAAACAAAAGTAAAACTTTCAGCAAAATAGGAACCTCCTTCCTAAAGAGTTGGTAAGGTTTCTAGCCCTAATTTAAATGAAGTCTGCCTATAAGATATTCATGATTAGCTAGAAGTGTTAGGTACACAGATGGCCTACATGATCCGCTAATGCAAAATATTCATCTTTAGATAATAACGGTATTTGTAGTAGGCTTTTCTGGGGACTCAGTAGAAAAGAATCTGCCTGCAAATGCAGGAGATGTGGATTCAAAACCTGGGTCAGGAAGATCCCCTGCAGAGGAAATGGCAACCCACTCCAGTATACTTGCCTAGGAAATCCCACGGACAGAGGAGCCTGGTGGGCTAGACTCCATGGGGTCACAAAAGAGACAGGAATAAGTGACTAAAACAACAAAAATTATTTGTGGCATCTGAAATAAAGTAAGGAACCACAGGAAAAGAAGTGTGTATTTTTCATGTTATCCACAATGAAATCCTCAATGGTATGTCTAGTGTCAAATAAAAACTAAAAAATAAAATAGATTATCTATTCTAAACACTCAAGAATGAATATATACTCATATTTCACTAGACTGAAAATGTTCTTTCAAGTTTATCAGTATTCTACGTTACTTTAAAATACTTTATCTTTCCTAAGTCTTACCACCTATTTCTAGTTATGAATGGATTTCATAACTGAAAATTATGCCTTTATATAAAAGCATCAATTCTGTTTGCCACTCCAGTCAAGTAATGAATTGTGTCTTTCCAAAGCATGAGTTTTGTTTGTTAACTGAAATCATATGGAATTTTTCTAAAATTCCTTTTTACTTTTTTATTATGTTTATATATGGCAGTTACTTAGAGCAATATTTAAAGATGTCAAAGTTATAAAGGACTTAATATAACTTAATTTTATTCTATAATTTGAAATAAAGTCTTATGAAAAAAGTGATATGAAAGAAAATCTTGAGTGAGATATGTCAAAGACATTTTATTGAACAAATAATTCAAAAATCTTAACTTTTTTATATGAACATCCTTTAAAAATTATGTTTCAGATAAATATCGAGCATCAATTTCCTATGCAAGGCACAACGATATACAAGGAGCAAAGATAAGTTGACCTATATACACACAAAAATATCACAACAGAAATAAAAAGGAAAGAGAAAAGTAAGACAGAAAAAAAAAATTAGAATCGAATACCTAAAAACAGCATCCCAATTCAAATATTTCCCTTGTTTGGAATCTGAATGGTGATCTAAATGTCGAACAGTTTCAGGATCCTGAATCAGGCGCTTAAATTTCTCAATCTCTCTCTGAAAATGAAAAAGAACAAAATAATGAGTTACCAATCACACATTCATTTCAAAGAAAGATTAAATTTAAGTAATTTACTACCCTTCGCTCTGTAGCTTTATCAAGTTCTAGTTGACGGCAGCAAATAAGCAGATCATTAAGTGCTAGACTCATGATTCAGAATTTCAGAAAACGTATCTGTAAAAAAATACATATATATGTAAAATTATTTGATTGTGGTATTATATAGTTAGATCTAACTATAACTAGAGGCATATTACAAAGCATAATGATTTTTCTTAATATTTCCATATTTAATGATTTTCTTAGAATATATCAAAACAAAACCTTAACATGCAAATGTATTGAAGGTGCAGTAGGATAAAAATAAGAAATGTATAATTTACTTTATTGTTTTGAGACCTCTTCTAAGAAACATGACATTTATATTAAAATATAAAAGATGAATAAAGAAAACTGTCAGGCAAAGAATAAGGAAAAGAGCACTTGAGGATTTAACACTGACTGAACTATTCAAAAGCACCCTTTTTTATAGATAGTGACTTGCCATTTTCCTGAACCAAAAGCTTAAATTGTGTTTTCGAATTGATATGTTAAGAGGTTCTCAGAGCTAGCACTTACATCTCAACTGGATTTATGGTTCTCATTTAATACATAAAAATAGAGGGAAATGATACTATTGTTATACAAGGAAATGAAGGAAATTACATGCTCTAGTGACAGCTTTGTAAATGTCAAAGGTCAACTATAGCTTACTCTATACCTTAATGCCATTGCAGTAGACTTCCTTTCAGATTTTTTGATATACTCAAAACTTTCTTTGATAAACTTAAAAAATAATCTTTCAAGAAAAGCACTGTTTTAGTATTTCTGAGCCTTTTTACAAAGAAGCTTCATTATTAGTAGAAATGTTTATAAACAAAAAAAGCAATGTCCCTATGTCTGTCTATTATACCTACACTACGTATACATCTCAAGAGGAAAAAAGGAGGGCTGAGTCCTTTCCCCATCTTTTCACGTTTAAGTTCTACTCAATCTTTCAAGATCAAGCATATTTTTCTCCCCCTGCAATACCTCACAGAATCTTAAAATTGGGAGGAATTGAGAGACCATGTCCAAACTTCCTATAAAGGAAGAAATTTCTCCAACAAAATTACTACTGTCTCTTTAGACACTCAGAACTACCTCTATTGGCAGATAGCTCTAGTTGTCTTCTCCATTTATATTCAACAGTTGTTTTGATTCCTTTACCCCTCCTTTACAGTTACAGTAATAAATGAGTTATTACAACCTCCTTTCAGTTCAGTTCAGCTCAGTCTCAGTCATGTCCAACACTCTGCGACCCCATAGACTGTAGCACACCAGGCCTCCCTGATCATCACCAACTCCCGGAGCTTGCTCAAACTCATGTCCATCGAATTGGTGATACCATCCAACCATATCACCCTCTTTTACTTTTACAACTTCCTTTACTGTGCTGTATAATATAGGCTGTTGATTACTTGATAGCCATTTTCATTTGACTGTATACTTCTTGAAGACAAGAACTGTTGCTTTCATTTTTCTGTTATAGTTTTATCAAGAACTCTCTCTTCTTGCTCAATCTTAGTTTAACCCCTTTTGAGTCAATAATGAAAATAAAATTGGGATTCTAACCAATGAAATGGTTTTTCCAGTGGTCATGTATGGATGTGAGAGTTGGACTGTGAAGAAAGCTGAGCGCCAAAGAATTGATGCTTTTGAACTGTGGTGTTGGAGAAGACTCTTGAGAGTCCCTTGGACTGCAAGGAGATCCAACCAGTCCATCCTAAAGGAGACCAGTCCTGGGTGTTCATTGGAAGGACTGATGCTGAGGCTGAAACTCCAATACTTTGATTACCTCATGTGAAGAGTTGACTCACTGGAAAAGACCCTGATGCTAGGAGGAATTGGGGGCAGGAGGAGAAGGGGACGACAGAGGATGAGATGGTTGGATGGCATCACCAACTTGATGTATATGAGTTTGGGTGAACTCTGGGAGTTGGTGATGGACAGGGAGGCCTGGCGTGCTACGATTCATGTGGTTGCAAAGAGTCGGACACAACTTAGCGACTGAATTGAACTGAACCAATGAAAACACCTTAGCAACATCCAAAGAACCATACAGGCAGGTACCTATATTGCTAATATGTTATTTGTAATATGAAAAAAATGCATGCTTACTGAACATGTGACACTTTCAAGACATGGTAGCTCTAAAGTGTTTTTTTTAAGCTGTGTTGACTTTGCTTCTCCCTATCCATCTCTCAAAGATTGATTATTTTCAAGAAAACAAAATAGTTCAGTATTATCTATATAAATAGGAAATGTTCCTTCACTGATACAAGCAACAATATTTACTTGGCAACTACTGTGTTCAAGGCACTACGCTAGGGGTAGAAACTTAAAGAACAAATCCTACCTTCATGGAGTCATAACTAGTTGGGGAGAGTAACAATAAACTAGTACACTGATAAGTCAATGCATAATTCCAAATTGTGACATATGCCTCAAAGGAAGCAAATACTATTTACGGCCACCAGATGAGAAGATCCAGCTCACTGAAAAAGACCCTGATGGTGGGATGAGGGCAAGAAGAGAAGGGGACAACAAGGATGAGATAAATTGGATGGCACCACAGACTCAACAGACATGAGTTTGAGCAAATCTAGAGATAGTGAGGCAATGGCACCCCACTCCAGTACTCTTGCCTGGAAAATCCCATGGACAGAGGAGCCTGGTAGGCTACAGTCCATGGGGTCACTAAGAGTTGGGCACGAGTGAGCGACTTCCCTTTCACTTTTCACTTTCCTGCACTGGAGAAGGAAATGGCAACCCACTCCAGTGTTCTTGCCTGGAGAATCCCAGGGACAGAGGAGCCTAGTGGGCTGCTGTCTATGGGGTCGCACAGAGTTGGACACGACTGAAGCGACTTAGCAGCAGTAGCAGCAGAGATAGTGAAGGACAGGGAAGCCTGGCGTGCTGCAGTTTATGAGGTCGCAAAGAATCAGACATGACTTAATGACCGAAAACAACAAAAAAATAAGTAAAATTTACTTTTTATAAACTACCAAAGAAAATGTATCAGAGGAGCTTACAATAAAGCCAAGATCTGTATGAACTGATGCCAATCACAGAAAGAGTTAAGAGAACCAACATCTTAGAGAAGGAGACTAGCCTAGCCAAAGGTTCCTAAGATGGAAAAGGCAGAGAATGTTGGAGGAACTTAAGATAACTAGAGGAACTAGAGTAGTTAGCTAGAGTAAGAGCATCACTAGATAGAGTTTAATTCAATTAATATATTAATCCACAACAATTTAGGTTCCAGTCCCAACATGCAACTGGTATGGATACATATTTCTTAAGTAATAGCTTCTGAATTGGCAAATCCATTGTCCTTTGCTGATCTCAACCAAGTTGATCCCTTTGCATAATTTGACAATGATGTTTATAACTGATATTCCTGGATCTAATTCTGCCCTTGGCATGCCATTCTCATCTTAATGGTAAAAGTGTGGGCTCTGTGGTCAGACTGTACTAATTCATATCCTGGTCCTGCCACTTAAAAGCTGCATAACCTTGTTGTTGTTCAGTTGCACAGTTGTGTCCGACTCTTTGCGACCCCAGGGACTGCAGCACAACAGCCTTCCCTGTCCTTCACCATCTCCCAGAGCTTGCTCAAACTCATGTCCATTGAGTCGGTAATGCCATCCAACCATCTTGTGCTCTTTCATCCCCTTCTCCTCCTGCCTTCAATCTTTCCCAGCATCATAGTCTTTTCTAATGAATCAGCTCTTCGCATCACATGGCCAAAGGATTGGAGCTTCAGCATCTGTCCTTCCAATGAATATTCAGGGTTGATTTCCTTTAGGATGGACTGGTTGGATCTCCTTGCAGTGCAAGGGATTCTCAAGAGTCTTCTCCAACACCACAGTTCAAAAGCATCAATTTTTCAGTGCTCAGCCTTCTTTATAGTCCAACTCTCACATCCATATATGATTACTGGAAAAACCATAGCTTTGACTATACAGATCTTTGTCAGCCAAGTAATGTCTCTTTTTAATACACTGTCTAGGTTGGTCATAGCCTTTCGTCCAAGGAGCAAGCATCTTTTAATTTCATGGCTCTGTAGTCACCATCTGTAGTGATTCTGGAGCCCAAGAAAATAAAGTCTGTCACTGTTTCCATTGTTTCCCCATCTATTTGCCTTTACATGCACTTTACTTTCTGTCTGGAAGGCTCCCACTGCTCACTGCATCCCAGTAGCTGCCACCTAGATGGGTGAAGGTCTCTCCTTTTGACTCCTTTCTGAGGATTAGGCCAACCAACATTGTGTGGGCACAGGCCAGGTTGTGTGGGCACAGGCCAGGCACTTAAAAGCCACTATGGTGTCTGCCACATGAAGATACCCATGTGAGGATAAGGGAGTCATGGAATGAATCACACCACAAGGGCATCTACCCCCTAGCAAGACAACTTCCATGCTTCATGTTAGGCACATAGTGGTTGAATCAAAACATAGAGCCCATCGTCCGCTGGCCACCGCCTCCCCAATAGGATTGTAAGCTGGATTCCTCAGCCTATCTTCCCTGTCACTTTCACTTCTTTCCTTTTTAGTCCAGATTGATTTACAGGAGTCTAGGTGTTGCCTCTGAGCCATTCTAAGAGTGCCCTCCACACTTTAGGGAAATGCCAAATGGTGAGTCAACCATGGTCGCTCCCGAGAATCTCTTTCTCTGCCTGGGTCACACGGTACCTTAGCTGAACCGTTCTCAGGGGTCACCTCTCACTGCCCGATGCACCTGTTGAGACGGTCAGCCATTTTGTGCCATCAGTCGCACGGAGAGATCACTGGAACAAAAGAGACGCCTTTCTGTCAGCTGGTGACTCTCAGTACCCCCATTCTATGGCATGCAGGCTAACAGTGGGTTCTGGTACGTCCTGGGAGCCTCTGTCTCAGACTCACCCCTTGGCTACATTCTCTGGAACTGGAAAATTTGACCCTGCAAAAGGCCTAGACCCAATACAAACTGGGGGAACAAAAAAAATATCCTCTGAATGAAACACTAGATTGTAGCAGAATCCTTCAACTTGATCTCTTTTGCCAAAATCAGGGAAAGGACTCAGAGTTTCCTTATGTTCAGTCCTTCATGGCCCTTAGAATCTGGATTTGAGGGACTCATGCTACATGTGTGTTTCTGTTGCCTCCCTATCCCATCCCCCTCTGCCTCCTTCTCCATCAGATTTCCTAGACAACCCCTACTCGACCTTTCCTATCCCCATTTGATATCTATTGTTGGAGACTAGGAAAGGATTCTGAGGTTCCCTTTGGTCCAGGTCTTTCTCCTATATCCAAAAGCTTGAGGGATCAAAAACTCTCCTGAACATTCTAGAGAATTCCCTTCTAGCTACTCCTGTCTCTCAGGGTGGGGAGGGACCAAGCTTCCTTCCCTACCCTTGCAAATTCCCTTACTCCTTCAGATTCTTCTGATCAAACAAGACCCCACTTCTCCCAGACAGGCAATCCAATATTTTCATCAGCTGTCTGTCTCTGACATGAGAGTCAATTTGAGCACTATTTGGTCTATATTTTAGTTATAAAACTATCATTGCAGAAAGGAAAGATGACTTTTTGACACGGATGGCCATATATTGTTTAGACCCTGGAGAAAACTGGTTAAAATGAAATTTTTTTCTTGGAAACTTGCAAAAACAGTTCTTTTTGGATATGCAATTAAAAACAACTAGCTTGTTAAAAAGGCCTGCCTAGGGAAAACTTGATGTTAACCCTTGCCAGGTCTTTGAAACACACAGCCCACTTTGCCTGAGACCTCAGCCTTGGTCAAATTAGAACTTCAAGCCAAGAAAAAAAAAGTGTCAAAGAGACATTTTAAATCTCAACTGGAAAACTATGAGATCTCTATCTGTCCATCTGGACTTATGTATTTCTCAGCGTGTATATTTTTCGATAATACTGAAGTTAAGATATAAATGAGCTCTAATTTAATTGGCCTAAAGAAAAGTAATTGCTTACAAATCAAACAATTCTAAATACAAGAGAAACTTAACTGAATGAATCTGACGTTCATGTGAGCTGGGAAATATTCAATATTAAGTATCTAGTATTAATGTTTGTTTGCTAATCTAATATAGACATGTCAAGTCATTAACATTAAGAATAATATTTTCATTGTGCCTAGGTTTAACATGTTAAATAGTTATATTTTATATCTGTTACATGTTTGTCAATGAGGAAAATATCTCGAGTAAAGAAACTTCTAAAAAATAATATGCAAATGATATGAGCTTTTAGATAAACTCTATTAGGAATAAATATACTTTAGAAATGTCTGTCTAAAATAATCTCTCCAGATTTGGGTAACCTGAATGTCTACAGTTGTGCTAAACTAAGTGACAGAAGTTTATTGAATACCTAGGTCACTTCCAAATAAAATAAGATTCTGAAATATTCATCACTGAACGCTAACTTCCTTTTACAGAGAAACTAAAGAGATTTGGGACTATTCATAAATATGTTTGGTGCTACTCTGAGATATTTTCTATAAGAAAGCAAAGGTTTTTTTAGAAATTATGCTCAATATAAAGGTCAGTTCTTGGTTGCTTAAGCAAAGTAGGCTGAATGTTTTTAATAAAGAAGGTATGAGGAATGAAACTGCATTTTATGAAGGGAAAAGGAAGTAAGTCTGACTTACAGGTTGTTGCTTCAGGATGCGAGAACAAAGTAATGGGTACAGAAAATGATAAGAAGTTTTGTGGAAAGTGGACCCTGAGAAAAGTTTTGTGCATGGTTAGGACTAAGTTTAAAATAAATTTAATTTGCTTTTAAATGAATTTAAATGCTGGTGCAAAAACTTAAATTTGGCCTTTCTCTCTGTTAAGAGGACATACTTTCTTCAGAAAGTATGTCCTGCTTCCAATAATAAATTTAAGTTTCTTTACCTCTTAATTGATCTGTTCTATATTTGCCTTTGAAATCCTTTTTGCTACTTTGGCTAAGTGAATAACTATTGTTTCACAGTGACCAATATGAGCCTATCTGACTGTTATAAACCCTTTTGATATTTATTGACAAAACTTTCCAAATGATTTGACTTTTAGCTAACTTTAGGATGCTTCAGAGGGCCCGTGAGATGTTCCAAAAAGAGATATTAAATTACTTGGGTTCATTTGACATGTTAAATTATATGAGAAGTACTGTTGGAGGAATGATGAATCATCTCAGGTTATATTGTATGGTTGATGCTTCTACTGCAGATATCCTAAAAATTATGTGGAATACATGAAAATCTGATATGTCCTGGTAAAATGTCAGTTATAATTCTAGTTACCTACCATGTTAAAGTGTTACATGTCACAGCAATGACCAGGTTTCTTTGTCAATGGCAAGTTAACCAAATTTTAAACATGTCTTCTGTAGTTTCACTCTGATGTCTTTGCAAGAATACTGCTACTTCAAGATTTATGGAAAAGACTTTTCTAAGGTTAACCAAATAAACATATTTTAGTATTAACAGTAAGCTGGTACCAGACTGGAATTTGGTCGTCTCTCTCTATTAAGAGAAAAAGTTTTCTTAGAATACAGCTTTTGATCACAGATTGTGAATTTCTTTGCCTTTAAGTGATTTATATTTGTTTCTAAAATCTTTTGTTACTTTGTTAAATAAGCATTATTTCACCATGATCTATAAAAATTATGGTAGATGTAGACAAAGCTTATTCTGCTTCTGCAAAAATTAACCCCTGTCAATTTAAAACATGGCAATAATCCACTCAAAGAATGGTCCACTCAAATCCACCCTTTGAGTGTACCACTCCACTCAGAGTCTACACAAAGACTCAGACACAACTGAGTGACTGAATTGAACTGAGTCTACTCCTAAATTGGGGAATTAAAAATTGGTGAATAGCTGCTAATCAGAGTCAGGGCTAAGGTAAATCCAAGATGACCACTTGGATTTTCCCAGGTCCCTGACAAACCTCATTTTTATTTGATGAGTTAAAGCCTTCTCTGGCTACAGGGTTAATGTCCTCACAATAGAGAAAAAAAAAAAAACAAACAAAAAAATATGCTTCACTGAATATTAAGTTCTAGCTTTGTTTACTAAGGTCTGTTTACTAAGACTCACTTCTGAGATAGTTGTTATATCGCTAAAAGGCTTAATTTGATTGCCACCAAGCTATAGTCTGCCTAGTCAAGGCTTATGGTTTTTCCAGTAGTCATGTATGGATGTGAGAGTTGGACTGTGAAGAAAGCTGAGTGCTGAAGAATTAATGCTTTTGAACTGTGATGTTGGAGAAGACTCTCGAGAGTCCCTTGGACTGCAAGGAGATCCAACCAGTCCATCCTAAAGGAGATCAGTCCTGGGTGTTCATTAGAGGGACTGATGTCGAAGCTGAAACTCCAATACTTTGGCCACCTGATGCGGAAAGCTGACTCATTTGAAAAGACCCTTATGCTGGGAAAGATTGAGGGCAGGAAGAGAAGGGGATGACAGAGGATCAGATGATTGGATGGCATCACCAACACAATGGACATGGGTTTGGGGGGACTCTGGGAGTTGGTGATGGACAAGGAGGCCTGGCGTGCTGCAGTTGATCAAGTCACAAAGAGTTGGACACAACTGAGCAACTGAACTGAAGCTATAGTCATTTAACAACTAAGTCAGATGACCTGGGCATATACCATGCTATACCTAATGGAAGTTCTTGACTTAAATTCTTACTTATGATCTTACTAACAACTGCTGCTGCTGCTGCTAGGTATATTATATTCTATGTCACCTGTTTCAGAAACTTGTTTCTTATGTTACCAAATGAATGACTAAGCCTATGATAAAATGCTGATATGCAGTTCCATATGAGATCAACTATTTTAATAATGTAACTCTAGACACGGGAAGAAGTAACAGGAGGGAATATTTTCCTGGACCAAGAGGCCAGTAAAACATGGATGGTCCAGAGACTTTTGCTACTCACAAGGCCTGGTCTAGTAACAGTACATTCAGTGACCTATCAATGGAATCTTCACTAGACTTGGGAATGAGCCTTCCCCGCATTGTGGGACACAGTGGCCATGAAATGCCTCCAAAACACGGTCAAAAATGTGGCTATGAAGGGGACCTGCTGACTGGACGTTGGTAATTGCCAGATGCCTCTACAAAAATTAAATCATGACCACTGCAAGCTGCTGAGCTTCAACAGCCCCTAAAAGAAGTTCAGGGTAGAGATCAGAAATAAGGCACTTTGTGTTCTGTGAAAAACTGGAAGAACAGGCCTTCAGATAGTCAGATGTTTTCAGGTCAAGATTTTTATGAGCCCAAATTCTTGCATCCTCTCATACCTAGAGAAACACTAACGTTACGGACCAATGTTTGGTCTTGGTTCTCCTGGTGAGCCCCTCAGCAGTTTTTCTACTTCTTTTAAGCTT
Organism: Bos javanicus; assembly: GCF_032452875.1. Lineage (NCBI taxonomy): Eukaryota > Metazoa > Chordata > Mammalia > Artiodactyla > Bovidae > Bos > Bos javanicus. The sequence goes on along the minus strand of NC_083882.1, from coordinate 17,872,206 downwards.
TAGGCCATGTTTATTTAACTTTCTTGTTAAGTTTGTTTCTTCTAGAATACAACAAATACATCTCCAAATAGTAATACAACTAGAATATCCCCCAACCAACATCCAGACAATGCTGGAACAAGCTGCCTTATCATTTTGTGGACTCTCACCTCCTTCTGTAAATGCACCCTGGCAGAAAGTGGGCACTGGGACTCAGGACCCCACAATGTCCCTGCTCGGCTTGAAGAAGCCAGAGTGGTCATTGCCCCATTCCCCAGTGACTTGTGTCCCTGCGGCCTGAGACAAGGATAGGGTAGGTAGACAGGTAGTCGTGAGCAGGGTGTTAACCGGCCAAAGTGTGGCCCATAAATAAAAAGAGGGGGAATGTGGAGCCCTATACCAAGGTCACAGGAAAAAATCTCTGGAACTGACCAAGCCCCATAGCAACTGTTGCCATGACCCTCCGGATCTAAACCGGCCAGTACCCTAACCCCATAATATGTAAGATACCCACCCTACTGTCCATCCTATAGCATCCTACTGCTACTGCTAAGTCACTTTAGTCGTGTCCGACTCTGTGCGACCCCAGAGATGGCAGCCCACCAGGGTCCGCTGTCCCTGGGATTCTCCAGGCAAGAACACTGGAGTGGGTTGCCATTTCCTTCTCCAATGCATGAAAGTGAAAAGTGAAAGTGAAGCTACTCAGTCTTAGCGACCCCATGGACTGCAGCCTACCAGGCTTCTACATCCATGGGATTTTCCAGGCAAGAGTACTGGAGTGGGCTGCCATTGCCTTCTCCTATAGCGTCCTAACCAATCATCTAATGCCACCATTCCAGTGGGAAGTTTTTCTGTCTTAAGGCTATGGAAACTGGCTGTAAGCCTGCAAAAGCATTTGGCTCTCCCCTGAAATGGCCAGCTGTTTTAACAGCAGCTCCCACTCTAATAAAGTTTATCCTCCTCCTCATTCTGCCTCATGCCTCGAAATTCTTTTCCAACCCCCACAACAGACCACGACACTTACCACAGGATAAAATTACCACAGGGAAGATAGTACACAGTCAGCCGACAGTCAGAATTTTGAACTGGAGAGTGATTCCAAAGCCCAAGCTGTTAATCAGGAGACTGCAGTTTAAGCCTCTACAAATTGCTCGGTGATTAAAACTGCTAATTATAAGAGGGGAGAAAAAGATGATTAGTCAAGCCAGCTTCTTCGGCGGCCCTACCGTTGGACTCGGCCGAAGCGGAATCTCTGTAAGCGGTGATGTCCGCAGCCTACAAGCCCGCTCAACCCGCCTCCCCCAAGGCCCGAGCCGGCTGTCCAAACACTATTTGGCTTCCGGATCAAACCTGGAATGATCGCACAGCGTACGTTTCCAAAGGAAGCACTAAGGCGGACTGGCGCCGGGGCACTCTCTGCCCACGCTGGCCAAACACGCACGCTCTCCGCTCCCAAGACTCGCTTCCCCAAACACAGCGCTCATCTGAGGGAAACGCGCGTGCGCCCTGTCAGCCAATGGCGTGCGGCCCTGCGTCCGCCGCTCGCCCTCTAGCGCCTGCTCTGCCTCTCCGCTCCCGCCTTCCCGCCCCGCCCCCATCCAAATGTGAGGGCGGATGTGACGACAGCTCCAAGTAGAACGGAGGCGGGTTTCTTTTCGGCGCCTTTCTTTCTCCGGCGGAAGCGATTGGCTGGCGGGGAGCGAAAGAGGCGGGACAAGTTGCCGCGGGTTCAGTGCCGCCACTGGAACTGGGAGATGCGGCGCAGGGGCTGTCGCTGTGTTGGTTTTTACCCGAGTCTCGTCTCTCACTACGGTTTCTTCTGCGGCTTCGATCATGCTGTTACCTTCGGATGTAGCCCGGCTGGTATTGGGTAAGCGCCGGCGCGGGAGGGAGGGGTACTGGATCATGCTAAGCCGGACGGAAGGACCTTTGGAGCCAGAGGTTTTTCCCAGGGAGGGGAAGCTTTGGGGCTTTGCCTCCCCACCTACAAGTTCAGACTAGAGGTGAATCTTCTTCAGTGGGAGGCTCGGGCGGTTTAAGTTTCTTTATATGTGAATGCTCCTCTCTTCCGAGACTCTCTGGCGAGGGGCGGCTGAAGAGAAACTCCGGGTGGAACACCTGAGGCCCGGATTTGGAGGGAAAGTCAGGCCTGCACATTTAATTAGAATCCTGCAGGGGAGTTGCCTACGTGATGGATGGACTGCGTGTTCTTCAACTTGGTCTCACTTTCCCGTGTCAGAGCTGGGGCCGAATAAGGAAAAATAAAAGACTTCCCCAGCCACCTAGCTTTAGCGAAGGACCTTCCTGACGGCCTTCTCATAACTTGCCTTTAGAGCGACGAATTTGGAACGAATGAAGTGATCCTGCCTCTCTGTCCCCCAACCTCCTGCAAGAAGTCGTAGAATGTAGAGGTGTGAAACGCCAATTTCATACTTTTAAGACAGCAGCAATTCCTTTTTTTTTTAATTAGCAAGACTTTTCACTGGAAATGCCTTCCAGTTGAACGTATTCTAGTCCTAGTTTTTCCTCAGTTTGAAGAGTGACACTGCCAGTTGTCAGGGTGTATTGTCTGTGCAGGAAACGGGTTTTGTTGTTTGTCCCCTGAAAGAATAAAGAGTATTGTATTGCTGGGAATGAGAGCCACATAAAACTCAAAACCGAGCCAGATTTACAGACATCATATGTGAATGGTTAAATGGTAAACATTTGTTCTAAAACTTCCCTTGGTATCCAAAGGCCATTACTAACATTATTTTACTGTCAGAAAAATTCATTTCTTATTCCCTTTTTAAAGTGTTCTGCCCTGTCCAAAAAAAGAAAAAAGTTTTTACGCACAGAATCTTGACAGGCACATTTTGCAGGAAACTTTAGAGGGTAATGGTTCTAACCATCTGTTTTTGGAGAAAATAATCACTTAAATTTAAACTCATATTTTGTTAATGTTTGGTTAATATTTTGCCCACTTTATCAAAACTGAATATCAACAGTTAACCTACATCGAAAGAAGAAAGCTGTCTATCTTGTAATTGTTATATTAATTAGGCTTATTTGTAAACAGATCCAAAATAGACTTTCACAAAATTCACAATAAGACTGACATACTTTATTATGGTAGCTGTCCTGTTTGCTTTGTGGGATGTTTAGCAGCATCCCTGGCTTCTATCCGTTAGATGCCAGCAGGGACCCAGTTCCCGCCTTCACCCAACTGTGAGAATAAGTGTCCAAATGTTGCCAGTGTATTTCCTGAAGGGCAAGGACCACTGGCCTTAAGAAAGCAGTACGATTTTCTAACTGGAGTAATTTAAACAAACTTGTGAGTATTCTCCTAGACTTCCTTTTTCTTTAAAAATGGATAAAAATTACAGTCATTGTTTCTTATCCTAAAATTCTTGTCATTCACATTCCATTTTTATTGCCACCAGTCCTAACAGTATGCGTCCCATTTCTCCTTTGGACTGTTTTCATAGTTTCTCATATAGTCTTGTAATTCATCTTATTTGTGGTTACAAAAATCTGCCTAAAGCATTCACACTACACCTCCAGTTCTAATCGTTGAAAGAGCTGTGCACTTACCAGAAATTTCAAGTTGTGCAAAAGAATATATACTACCAAAAAAAGCAAATATCACCACTCTTGCTTTTTTCATTTAGCATTATCATGTCACCACGGAGATCTATGAATCACAAAACTTAGTGGCTTAAAAATTAACAGTTTTATTCTTTGCCATGATTCTTCTGTCAGTACTCCCTCCCTCTCAGTACTCCTTCACTCCTTCTCATTGTTGCCCCTTTTGTTCATCATGTTCTTGCAGCAAATCTTTGGTTGCTTAGTATGTTCCAGGCACTGTGCCAATTGCTAAAAATAGAGTTCTCCCCTTAGAATTTACATAATTAGGTTTTTTACCCTTACCACACATACCAAAACACTTTCCTAGACCCCCACCTCTTATTTTATCTAATGCTCTATGTTACCCTTTTACAAGTCAAATTTATTCAAAGAATAAGCTCTCCTTAGTTACTGTACTTCCTTACTTAACTTTCATTCTTCAACATACTACACTGACTTTTGTACCTCACTACTCCATTTAAATAGCCTTGCTACTCGGCCATATCCAGCTATTGCCTTGCTAGAATTTCTTTAAATATTGTACAGGTCAAAATATATACGTCAAAGTGCCATTTGTTGTTTCTGGGCCACCAGTTTTGGTTTTTATGTCATACAAGGTATTCTTCGGACCTGATCCTACAAGTCTCTTTTGCTTGATCTCAAGTTCTCAACATATGCCCTATGCCCCAGGCATTCCAAACTATTTGCAGTTTCTCCAGATACTCTTGTTAATGTATTTTGTTCCCTCTGCCTGCAATGTTTTTCTCCTTCTCTTCCTAGTACTTGTATTTAAGGTTCAGGTCAATTGTAATCTCAAACTGTTTCCAGCAGGTACAGTTAGTACTTTCTCCTTACATGCTCTGGTGGCATTGTAGATTACTTGTATTATACTCTCTTTGTTTTATTGTAGCTGTGTGTTTACTTACTCATTTTTTTTTTAATATGAAATTTAACCCTTCATGCATTGGAGGAGGAAATGGCAACCCACTCCAGTGTTCTTGCCTGGAGAATCCCAGGACGGTGGGACCTGGTGGGCCGCCGTCTATGGGGTTGCACAGAGTTGGACGTGACTGAAGCGACCTAGCAGCAGCAGCAGCCATTTTTACAATTCTGTGGCATTAAGTACAATCATATTTTTCTGTAACCATCACCATCTCACTTGTAGAACTTTGCCTTCCCAAACCAAAACTTACTTTTTGACCTATTTAGTATTCTTTGTTTGTGCATGCTCAGTCATGTCCAACTCTTTGTGACCCCCATGGACTATAGCGTGCCAAGGTTCCTCTGCCCATGGAATTTTCCAGGCAAGAATACTGGAGTGAGTTGCCATTTGCTACTCCATTCAGTATTTTTATTCTAGAATTAATGTACAGGCTTCAAGAGTTGTGGGAGGCCCCAAACTATCTGTAAAGTTTTATGTACAGGTGGGGCATTTTTTAGAGGTAAGGTATCCAGAACTTTCTGTAGATTCCTAAATAAATTTGTTCCTTTCTGTATGAGTCAGCATCCATTCAGGAAAACTGAAACTAATCTGAGTATTTAGCATGGAGGAATTTAATGAAGGAATTGGTTACACTGGTGAAAAGCTAAGAAAATGAGCAGCTTACATGAGCCAACCTGGAGGGCAGCAAGCAGGAAACCACTCTGATATCAGGAGGACAAGTAGAGATGAAACCCAGAGGCTGGTTTCACTATGTGAAAACTAGAAGGTAGACTTGTCTTATATGGGAGCAGTAGTAGAGGAAATTCTACGAGGGTAAAGAGGAAATGGGAGGAAAAAACCATGGCTCCTAACAACTGCCCTCCAGTCTCCCACTGGTGCTTCCCATTGATGGAACCCAGTCAGAAGCCAGCTGACATGGAACCCAGGAAATTGTCTGCAGGGGGGTCAGGTTTCCTGAACTCCAGTACAGAGCAGGGGAAGCAGGCAGAGTAGATTTGAAGGCAAACAACCAGGACTGGCATACCCTGCAAAAGTTGAAGAGCCACTGGTTCTATTCACCTTTACATCACGGTATCACTAAGACATAGATATTTAATAAATATTTACAAAGGTGTAGCTGTGATCATGACCTTCCCCTTTGTCGACTGAATAATATCTGTCACTTATTCAGATTCTGTTATTTATTCATAATCATATGTCATTGCTGACATTTACAGCATTTTATGATCCTCACCCCTTCTGTGTTTTCAGTTGTATTTCCAACTGTTCTCTATCATAGATTCTGTGCTTCATTCAAACCAGGCATGTTCTTCAAACATGTTCCATATATGCTTTCCATCAGCTTGGTTGACTCATCTCTTCCTTGAAACGTGTGTAATATTCCCCAAGTCAGTTTATACTTTCTCTAGCCCCTATAAAATAAGTCTAATTGTCTTACCACCTTTGCTTTTTATTACAGTTATTTGCATATATATCTTCTGGGTCCTTGTAGACTATAGCTTCTTTTGGAGAGATTTTCTTTGTTTTTGTGGATCTAGTAATATAAAGCACTGGAAGTTAAGTCTTAAGATCTTAAGGACTTTACTGGCAGTCCAGCAGTTAAGACTCCACCCTTCCATTGCAGGGAGCACAGTTCCATCCCTGGGCAGGGAACTAAAATCTCACAAGGTGCATGGAGGGGTGATGGGGATGGGGGAATCTCAAACTACTGATATTTTGAGGAAACTATTACAATATGTAAAGGAAATATTTTCAGATAAGGGGATTAGCTCACTCTTGCTTTCTTCATCAGATGCATCTCTCTTTATCTTTCCCACTCTATAAATAAGAGAGGGTGGAATCTTGGCATCCTCATTCCTAAAATTCAAAACCCTAGATTTTGCTATGATGTTGTCTTTCCTTTTTCAATTATGTTTTCCCTTCAGTCTATCTTATTACTCATTACTGGGGGCTTCCCAAGTAGCGCTAGTGAAAAAGAACCTGCCTGCCAATGCAGGAGACAAGAGATGCAGGTTTGATCCCTGGGTCGGGAAGATTCCCTGGAGGAGGGCATGGCAATTTATCGTTTCCTCTCTATAAATAGGGATAAGAGAGGGCAGACTCTTGGCATCCAAATTTCGAAAATTCAAAACCCTAGATATAGCTCGAAATTCAAAACCCTAGATATATAGAAAAGGATTTTACCTTTTCTTTTTCAGTTATGTTTTCCCTTCAGTCTGTTTTGTCATTACCTCCACTGAAAAGCAGGCACAGGACAATATTAAGAAAAAAAGAAATTCAAGTTACCTATTTGAACATAGGCCAGTAAGTTTACACAAAAGATGTAGTTATCTTACTCTAAATTTTTTTAAAGGAATAAAAAGAAAAATTAAAACATTTTGATTGAAGAGTAATTGTTTTTTTTTTTTTTTTTGATAAAAGATAATTGGTCTCTATTTTGTGTTTTCATTGTAGCATTTTAGATTTCAGATAATTTGTACCTAAAATTTCCCCCATTGTTCTGATTGAGAACTCGTACAATAGGTACGTAAGGATGATAAATAAGCTTTTTGTAGGCAATGTAAATGTAATAATAAATGAGCATAAAGCAATCAGCTGTCACTTTAACCTTATTTTGGAACTTTCTGGACAAAAGTAAACCAGAATACATCAAGCCTGAAATGGATATTCTAGATAGTCCAAAGTTGGGCTTATTTTTTTTAAGAGCAGAAGACATACGTCTCAGATACTGCTACTTAAAGATGCATTTTAACTTTTTAAACACTTGTTAAAAGACATTCTATCTTTTTAACAAAGCCTTTACTCAAGTGTAGACTATACAAAACTATAATATGAGAAGACAAAAACTGTCTGAGCTTTGGTGATTCTTTTTTCTGGCCGCACTGCTTGCAGGATCTTAGTTGCCCAAACAGGGATTGAACCCCAGACTTCATCAGTGTGAAAGCACAGAGTTTAACCACTGGACCACCAGGGAATTCCCACCATATTTTCTAGAAAAGTTAACTGTATATCATTACATTCAGTCTTGAGCCGTGTTTCTCAAACCTTATTTTGCTATTTTCCCTAAGTACCCCTTGCATGAAATTTTAGTGTTATAAATATCAGTATCAGTTCAGTTGCTCAGTTGTGTCCAACTCTTCGCGACCCCACGGACTGCAGCACACCAGGCTTCCCTGTCCGTCACCAACTCCCGGAGCTTACTCAAACTCAGGTCCATCAAGTTGGTGATGCCATCCAACCATCTCATCCTCTGTTGTCCCGTTCTCCTGCCTTCAGTCTTTGCCAGCATCAGGGTCTTTTCAAAGGAGTCAGTTCTTTGCATCAGGTGGCCAAAGTATTGGAGCTTCAGCTTCAACATCAGTCCTTCCAATGAATATTCAGGACTGATTTCCTTTAGGATGGACTGGTTTGATCTCCTTGAAGTCCAAGGGGCTCTCAAGAGTCTTCTCCAACACCACAGTTCAAAAGCATCAGTTCAGCGCTCAGATTTCTTTATGGTCCAACTCTCATATCCATACATGACTACTGGAGAAACCAGGCTTTGACTAGGTGGACCTTTGTCGGCAAAGAAATGTCTCTGCTTTTTAATACGCTGTCTAGGTTGGTTGTAACTTTCCTTCCAAGGAGTAAGCATCTTTTAATTTGATGGCTGTAGTCACCATCTGCAGTGATTTTGGAGCCCAAGAAAATAAAGTCTGTCACTGTTTCCTTTGTTTCCCCTATTTGTTCCATCTATTTGCCATGAAGTATTGGGACTGGATGCCATGATCTTAGTTTTTTTAATGTTTTAAGCCAAGTTACAAATAGACTGTTTACATATTGTATATATACCTGTGATTTATGCATAAAAGACATATTTAATTCATTCTCTTTCCTCCCCAGTACCAGTTGTCACCCCCTTGGGGCTGTGTCACTGTTTTTGAGAATACCTGGTCTTAGAGAAAAGCAAATCTACTTTAAGGAGTTAGATTTCATGCCATTACCTATTACAAGCCCCAAGTGATTACCAGTGTATCTGGGGTGATTAGTAGTTTTAAAACTTTCTACCGTAAAAAGAAACAGTTTGGGGTCTTTGATTTAAATTTTGAAGCATATAAAGAAAAAGCACTGACTGCCCTGTTGCCACGATGACTCTAGTGGTCTGTAGGCTATAGTGGACTATAGTGGTCTAAATTTCTAAATTCATGAAACCCTAGTGGTGGCTGACTTAACTTACTCCAAGTAATGTGACTGTCAGAAAGCCAATCATAAAAACTGATTTCAGCTGGCTATAGTTTTATAAGGGTTTATATTGGATTGTTTTATTTGTGAAAAATGAAAAAAAAAAAAGGGAAATAGCCATCTTTGATCCACCTAATTTCACATCAAAGGTGATTTTATATTTTCAGTGATGGGGATATTGAAATAGTAGTATCTGAAATAAAAGGTTTCTTCTGATTTCTAAGTGTTTTTGCACACTCCAAACCACAGTGTCTTTGGTATGTTTATTTCTTCTATAAGAAATTCTTAAGAAATAAGAAATTTCTTCTATAAGAAATCTATAGCATTAATTAACAAGAGGTTGGAAAACTGATTCATCAGCAGTGAGTACAAACTGGTGCTTGCACGCATGCATGGTCACTTCAGTCGTGTCCGACTATTTGTGACCCTGTGGACTGAGTCCACCGGGCTTCTCTGTCCGTGGGATTCTCCAGGCAAGAATACTGGACTGGGATGCCATTTCCTCCAGGAGATCTTCCCGACCCACGGATCAAACCCGGGTCTCCTGTGTCTCCTGCAATGCAGGTGGATTCTTTACTGCTGAGCCACTGATGAATGGGTGCCAGCATCCCAGCCAGTGCATATGTGTGTGCGCTTAGTAATGTCTGACTCTTTTTAACCCCATGAACTGTAGGGCCCCAGGCTCTTCTGTCCATGGAATTTTCCAGGCGAAAATACTAGAGTGGGTTGCCATTTCCTTCTCCCTAAAATGGGATGATTTCCTTGCCCTTTTCTTTTTTTAATGCTCATATATAATAATTTTGCAGGGCTTCTCAATTTTTTGACTTGTAGGGCCTGGTTAAAGATATTATTGTCGGTAAATTTTATAATTTTAAAGTTGAGAAAAACCTTAGTAATAATTGCCTTGCATGCACACATGCTAAGTCACTTTAGTTGATCCGACTGTGCGACTCTGGACTGTAGCCTGCCAGGCTCCTGTGTCCATGAGATTCTCCAGGCAACAATACTGGAATAGGTTCCCATGCCCTCCTCCGGGGCATCTTCCCAACCCAGGGATTGAACTTATGTCTCTTATGTCTCCAGGGTTGGCAGGCAGGTTCTTTACCATTATCGCCACCTGGGAAGCCCCAAAATTGGCTTAGTAGTTATTAACTATTAAAGTGAAAGAGGAGAATGAAAAAGCTGGCGTAAAGCTCAACATTCAGAAAACTAAGATCATGGCATCTGGTCCCATCACTTCATGGGAAATAGATGGGCAAACAGTGGAAACAGTGTCAGATTTTATTTTTGGGGGCTCCAAAATCACTGCAGATGGTGATTGCAGCCATGAAATTAAAAGATGCTTACTCCTTGGAAGAAAAGTTATGACCAACCTAGATAGCATATTGAAAAACAGAGACATTACTTTGCCAACAAAGGTCCGTCTAGTCAAGGCTATGGTTTTTCCTGTGGTCATGTATGGATGTGAGAGTTGGACTGTGAGAAAGCTGAGAGCCAAAGAATTGATGCTTTTGAACTGTGGTGTTGGAGAAGACTCTTGAGAGTCCCTTGGAGTGCAAAGAGATCCAACCAGTCCATTCTAAAGGAGATCAGCCCTGGGTGTTCTTTGGAAGGACTGATGCTAAAGCTGAAACTCCAGTACTTTGGCCACCTCATGTGAAGAGTTGACTCATTGGAAAAGACTCTGATGCTGGGAGGGATTGGGGGCAGGAGGAAGAGGGGACAACAGAGGATGAGATGGCTGGATGGCATCACCGACTCAATGGACGTGAGTCTGAGTGAACTCCCAAGAGGTGGTGATGGACAGGGAGGCCTGGCGTGCTGCGATTCATGGGGTTGCAAAGAGTCAGACACAACTGAGCAACTGAACTGATACTGACACTGAGGTAAATATATTATAAAGGGAATCTAGCATCTTGTAATAGGAGTATGATATATAGAGAATTCAAAGAAAAAATTCTCTGAGGAAGTGATAATTACTTCAGTAGACCTGAAGAATGAGTTGGAATTAGCTAGGCTAAGAAAGAACTTCCCCAGTGGCTCAGCTGTAAAGGACTGCCTGCTATGCAGGAGATGTAGCAGGAGCTGTGGGTTCAATTCCTGAGTCAGAAAGATCCCCTGGAGGAGGGCATGGCAACCCACTCCAGTATTCTTGCCTGGTAAATCCTATGCACAGTTCATGGGGTTGCAAGAGTCGACAAACTTAGCAAGTAAAAACAGCAATGACACCAGCCTCTCCCTTTGGAATTTCCCTGGTGGCTCAGATGGTAATCTGCCGACAATGAAGGAAACATGGGTTCAATCCCTGGGTCAAAAAGATCTCTTGGAGGAGGAAATGGCTACCCACTCTAGTACTCTTCGGCTTCCCTAGTGGCTCAGATGGTAAAAAATTTGCCTGCAATGCAGGAGACCTGGGTTTGATCCCTGGGTTGGGAAGAATCCCTGGAGAAGGGAACAAATACCCACTCCAGTATTCTTGACTGGTGAATTCCAGTCAAGGAGCCTAATGGGCTGCAGCCATGGGGTTGCAGAGTCAGACACAACTGAGCGACTAACATTCACATGCAAGCTAAGAAAAGATAAGCTGCCCAAGCAAAGGCAATAGCACATACAGTGTTCTTGAAATAAGAGCATTCATATACTGAAAAGATGTTCAATATTGCTACACTAATTATTAAGAAATAAAGTACCTTCTCACACACTGGTCAGAATGGCCATTATTAGTAAGTTTCACAAACAACAAATGCTGGAGAAGGTGTAGAAAAAAAGGAACCCTCCTACATGGTTGGTGGAAATGTAGGTCAGTGCAGCCACTATGGAAAACAGTATGGAGTTTCCTCAAAAAACTAAAAATAGGATTGCCATATGATCTAGAAACCCTACTCCTGGGCATGTATCCAGACAAAATGGTAATTCAAAAGGATAACACATATGCCTATGTTTATAGCAGCACATTCACAACAGCCAAAACATGGAAAAAACCTAAATGTCCACTGACAGATGACTGGTGGTACATATATACAAAGGAATGTTACTCAGTCATAAAAAAGGATGAAATAATGCTATTTGCAGCAGCATGACTGGACTTGGAGATTATCATATTAAGTGAGTCTGTTTTGGTGATGGCCATTAAAAAGGCATGAAATGCTTTCATCATGGTTTTTATTTGTATTTCCTGATGGGTAGGAGAAGGCGATGGCACCCCACTCCGGTACTCTTGGCTGGAAAATCCAATGGACAGAGGAGCCTGGTAGGCTGCAGTCCATGGGGTCGAGAAGAGTTGGACACAACTGAGTGACTTCACTTTCACTTTTCAGTTTCATGCATTGGAGGAGGAAATAGCAACCCACTCCAGTGTTCTTGCCTGGAGAATCACAGGGACGGGAGAGCCTAGTGGGCTGCCATCTGTGGAGTCGCACAGAGTTGGACACGACTGAGGCGACTTAGCAGAAGCAGCAGCAGCAGTGATGTTTAGCATTATTTCACATATCAGTTGACCTTTCCCTTTCTTCGGAGAAATGTCTCTTCAGGTCTCTCACCCACTTTTTAACTGGATAATTTGGTTTTTTGCTCTTGAATTGTATTGAGTTCTTTATTTTGGTTATGAATCCCTTATCAGATATATGCAAATACTTTTTCCCATTCCACAGGTTGTTTTTTCATTTTGTTGATGGTTTCTTTTGCTGTACAGAAGCTTTTTAATTTGATATAATCAGCTTGTTCATTTTATGTTTTGTTACTTGTGCTGCTGCTGCTGCTGCTGAGTCGCTTCAGTCGTGTCTGACTCTGTGCGACTCCATAGACGGCAGCCCACCAGGCTCCTCTGTCTATGGGATTCTCCAGGCAAGAACACTGGAGTGGGTTGCCATCTCCTCCTCCCATGCATGAAAGTGAAAAGTGAAAGTGAAGTCACTCAGTCATGTCCGACTCCCAGCGACCCCATGGACTGCAGCCTACCAGGCTCCTCCATCCATGGGATTTTCCAGGCAAGAGTACTGGAGTGGGGTGCTATTGCCTTCTCCGTGTTACTTGTGCATTAGGTGTCAAATCCAGAAAATCATTGCCAAGACCCATATCAGGGAGCTTTGTCCTATATTCTTCTAGGAGTTTCATGCTTTCAGGTCTTATGTTTAAGTCAGTCCCTTTCAAGTTACTTTTCATGAGTATTGTAAGACAGGGGTCTAGTTTCACTCCTTTACATGTGAATATACAGTTTTCCTAGCACCATTCATAGAAGAGATGGTCTTTTCTCCATTAAGTATTATTGGCTCCCTTCTCAAATTTAGTTGACCGTATATCCTGGGGATTATTTTTAGACTCTCAATTCTGTTCCCTGGTCTATTTTTATGCCAGTACCATACTAAATACTCTGTTAATTATGACTTTATAGCCTATTAACTAGAGTTTTTCTTTTAAACAGCTATTTTATAATCTCTGCTTTGTACTTCAGCAGAAATTGGTGTTTCTGGCAAGGCTGCAGAATTCCATAATGTTCATCTGAAGTTGCATCTCTGATATGAAATTGCTATAGTGTTTAAAACAGCAGTTTTAATCAAAAGTTCAGAATTTACTGATATTACTGAATTCCATTTTATTTTTCATTTAGGATACTTACAACAGGAGAACCTTACTTCTACCTGCCAGGCTTTTATTTTGGAAAGTTCAGACTTAAAAGAATATGCAGAACACTGTACAGATGAAGGTTTTATCCCAGCCTGCCTACTGGTGAGTGATTTGTTCCTTAAGGAAGTATTTCATCATTGACCAACATAAGACACTATAAACACCGTCTTAACAAACGTTGACCATAGGATTTTTGCAGAAACTAACTCCTTTGGCCAGCGATTTGTTGTGTAAGTCAATATTGAAACGCTCCTGTCAATAGTATTCAGGTAACAAAATACATATTAATATGAGTCTGACTGATATTGTGTTAAAAATCAACTCATTAGCAAAAACCAAATGGGCAGAAATTTGATAGTTTGTATTCATGCGTAAGTGGAAAGACCCAAAGAAGACTAGCTTCTTTTCCCACATTTATGTCAAAGCTGGGAAGTGAATTACAACTTTGATTTTGAGAATCAGTTTTAAAGTGACACCCTCATTTCTAATTAGTTTCACAACTGCTTGTCCTGGGGCTCACTTGTTTATTGCCTGTTAGGGGCTAAATATTTGTATCCCTGCATAATTCACATATTAAAATCCCATCCCTCAGTGTGATGGTACTTAGAGGTAAGACCTTTAGAAAGTATTAAGTTTTAGATTAGGTCATGCAGTTGAGACCCTCATGATGTGGTTTGAAAAGTGAAAGAGAAATCTCTGTTTGCACACACCAAAGAAAGGCCATGTGAACACATATCAAGAAGGGGAATAAGGCCAGGAATTTGGTCCTCACCAGGAAGCAGATCATCTGGCAACTTGATCTTGGATTTTCCAGCCTTCAGAAAGAACAATGAGAAATAAATGTCTGTTATTTAAGCCACCTGATCTATGACATTATATAGCAGTCCAGTCTTTCCTATATCTGGCTTTCCTGTAGTTGCTTACTTCAGAAAAGTATAAAACAGATATTTTGATATCTAGTCACCTGTTTTTTAAACATCACTAGACCAATAGAGCATTGTTTGTTGGTATTGGTGGATATATGCTAGAACTACATTATTTGAAATGGTATTTTGTCGTTTTATTTTAAACATAGATCCTTAGATTCATTTCAGCTGTCACAGACAACATGATCATCTATGGAGGAAACCTTAAAAAAAAAACCTGTAAAATTGCCAGAGTTTTAGCAAGGTCAGAGGATACAAAGTATATAAAAGTGCATCATATTTCTTTATACCTACAATGAACAATTTTTAAAATATATATATATCATCTACAGTAGCACTCAACAAACAAAAATAAAATACTTATGTAATAAGGCTAACAAAGTATCCATAGACTCTGTATGCTAAAATTTGTATGAAAGAAATCAAAGACTTAAATAAAAGGAAAAATACACTGTGTTCATGGAATGAGCAACTCAGTACTATTAAGATGTCCATTCTCTACATTTTGATCTATACATTTATTACAGTTAAAATCCCAACAGGTAATTTTTTTGTTTGTTTTGAAATGGCCGTTTATTGAATATATCTGCCTGCAAGGTACCATGTACATCCTTTTGCTGTTTACACAGTTTTTTCAAGAATAAACAGACAAACTATATCTAACACATTTGCTTAAGGGGAGTGTGTCTAACAATGTGACACACAAGTCCTTGTGTCTGCCTAAGGGAAATATAATAAGTCCTCTACATATAAACCTTGAAATTGCAAACTTTCAAAGATGCAAGCATGCCACTTACTACCAAGATATCACTGGACCATTTTTTTCAAGAGAGCAAATAAAATTGAATCCATCAAGGAACCAGAACCTGCGCCTTCAAAGTCAGGTGTGAGTGAAATTGCAGGTTTCCCTCCATCTATTACTGACAGTCCTTCAGCTCTACTGTATCCCACCTTCACTTCCTCCTCCAGTCAGTAACTTTCTTCTTGCCTTTTGGCTCCATGCCAGCTGTTGTACTACTGTTCTTTTCAAGGTACTGTAGTATAAGATTGAAAATGTTTTCCTTTTTTTTTTTTTTTTTTTTTAAGTAAACTCAAAACTGTTTTCTTTCTGTTTATTTTTTATGTATTATTTGTGTGAAAAGTATTATAAACCTATCACAGTGCAGTACTATATAGCCAATTGTGTTAATTGGGTACCTAGGCTAACTTTGTTGGACTTACAAACATGCTCTTGGAATGGAACTCATTCACACGTAGGAGACTTAATGTAATCAGCTTTCATTTTGATACCAATTAGGATGTGATTCTCCTAATTTACGAAATATCTGCCAGGAAGGTACTCATCATCGGTAAACTGATGATAACATCTTATAAATTATACATATCGACAGCTCTTGACAGCAGGACCTCATTTAAACTGATATTCATAGCCCTTTTTAAAAGTCTAAGTCTGTGTAACTGTTTATCCATTTAGTTGTAGAAATGTTAATATTATATTGTGGGATACTGCCCCAATCCCAACAGTTATTACATAACTCTGCAGTTTATATAATATGTATCATATTATACATAATATGCAGTTTATATCCATAATCTGAAATTTAAAACACATTTAAGAGTGATGCTGATAATGGGGGAGGCATTGCATATATGGAAGCAGGGGTTTATGGAGAATCTCTATACCTTCCTCTCAATTTTCTTGTGAACATTAGATGCTTTTAAAAATTAAATAGCACATATAATCCCAACAGTTTCAGGGATTTGGGGTCTTCACTGCCAATGACTTGATACTCTTGGCTTCTTCATTTATTTAATGACAGTACTTTTAAAGAATGAGAGTATTCAGGGAAAACTACTCAGTAAACTTTTTAGAATTCACATCATAAAATAAGGTTTATTCCAGAAATAATTTATCCTTCCTGCCAAATACTTCATATAATTATTTGTCAAACTACAAAAAACATTGTTCCAAAAAACCAAAGAAGTCCTAATCACATTTTTAACATTAACTTATATTCCAGTATCAGATTGGTTTATATTGAATTGGTTAATTGCCAGTAGTTGATTTTTTTATAAGTAGCACCCAAATGAAAGATAATTTTTCCCTTTATTATTTGTAATGCCTTTCTTTGTCTTTGTTATACAGTCTCTTTTATCAAAGTATTGCTACCCCAGCTTTCTTTCCATTTCCATTTGCCTGGAATATCTTTTTCCATCTCTTCATTTTCAGTCTATATGTGTCTTTCGATTTGAACTGAGTGTCTTGTAGACAGCACATACCCGCATATAACCATCATACTAGCTTTATAGTAGATGATCCACTACTTTTACTATGTGTTTTTCTTTACCAGTGAGGTTTTTTTTTTTTTTTTTTTTTTAAATAATTTTCTTATTTCTAGCTATGGCCTTTACTTTTCCATTTAAGGAAGTCCCTTTAAACATTACTTATAAGGCCAGTTTAGTGGTGATGAACTCCTTTGGTTTTTGAACGTCTAGGAAACCGTATCTCTCCTTTACCTGGCATGTGAATTTTCTGCTGAAATATCCTCTGATCATCTTTGTATATCACGAGCTGTTTTTGTCTTGATTCTTTTAAGATTCTCTGTTTAACTTTTGACAATTATATTGTGTCTTGGTGTGGGTCTCTTTCATTTCATTTTGTATGGGAGTATATGCTTTCTGTATTTGGATGTCTTTTCCTTTGACAAATTAGGCAAGTATTCAGCCATTTTGTCTTTAAATAGGTTTTCTTTTCTTTCTCTCTTCTGCTTCTGGAAACCCTGTTATGGGAATATTAGTGTGCATGATGGTGTCCCAGAGATCCTTTAAACATCCTCATTTTTTTCAGTCTTCATTTTTAATTGGGTGATTTTCACTATGTCTTCCAGGTTGCTGATCCATTCTTTGGCATTCTCTAGTCTGTCGATTCTCTGTAGTGTTCTTTTCACTCTAGTTATTGTGATCTTCAGTCTTTATTGGTTCTTATATTTTCTCTTTGTTGAAGTTCTCCCTTGAGTTCATCCATTCTTCTCCAGAGTTCAGTGAGCATCTTTTTGACTATTATAATAAACTATCTGGTGAACTGATAATCTCTGTTTTGTTAATTAGTTCATTTTCTGAAGTTGAAAGGTACTTCTTTGTCTCTTCATTTTGCCTAACTTTCTGTATTTGTTTCTATTATTAGGTGTATAAACTGTGTTTTCTGGTCTTGAAAGAGTGGCCTAACGTAGAAGGTGTCCTGTGGGCTCAGTAGTACAATTCCCCTGTCACCAAAGCCAGGTGCTCTAAGGGTATGCATTGTGTGGGCTGTGTGCACCTTGCTGTTGTGATTGAGTTGCAACTGCTGTGGGTGTGCTGGTGAGCAGGGGCCTGAGGCCCAGCCACTACTGTTGCTGGCTTGCTGATGAGCAATGCTGGTCCCTTGGAGGAGGAGCACGGGTACCACTTAAGTAGTATTGTGGAAAAATAACCCAGATAGTTCTTAAAAAGGATATGTTCAAGGACTCACATTGCTTGATCTTAAGACTTAACTAACCAGCAATAGTAATCAGGATTGAACGGCATTAGGAAATGGTTAGGCATTGGATCAGTGAAACAAAATACAAACTTCAAATGTGATTTTTGGCAAAAATTCAGATAATTCACTGGAAAAAGGACAATCTTAACAACAAATGGTGATAGGACAATTAGACAACCAGATTTAAAAAAGAAAAAAAAGAACCTTTACACATACCTCATAAAAAGTTAACCAGTCTGGATAATAGATCAAAATTGTAAAACATAAAACCGTAAGACTTCCAGAAAAAACATAGAACAAAATTTGTGCAGTCTTGGTTTTGGTAATGAATTTTTAGGCATGATACAAAAAGTACTGACTGTAAAATAAAAATTTGATAAATTCAACTTTATAAAAATTTAAAATTTTTGCTCTATAAAAAACACTTAAAAGAATGATAGCTATAGAGTAAGAAAAAGTTTTTGCAGCTCTGAAAAAGGGATTGTGTGTAGAATATATAAGAAACTTTTTTTAACTGAATTTTTTCTTTAATGGGCAAGAGATCTGAGGACCTGTCCCCACAAAACTATAGGACTGGCAATAAAATGAAAAAAGTACTCCACGTTATTAGCTGTTAGGAAAATGACCGTTACTACCCCAAGCAGATACCAATACATACATGTTAGAATGGCTAGTATAAAAAATAATTTTTAAATTGCTGCAAAATCATACAGCTGCTTTGCCCAACAGCTTGGCTGTTGTTTTTAAAGTTAAACAACCGAGTCCCATGTGACCTAGCATTCATATACCCAGATATTTATCCAAGTGAAATGGAAAACTTATATTCACACAAAAACATACTGTTTATGTGTGATGTCAAAAACTGAAAATAACCAAGATGTCTTTCAACAAGTAAGTGAATAAACTGGTGTGTTCTTCTTACTAAGCAGTAAAAAGCAGCACTGATGACTCATATAATAACATGAACAAATCTTAAAATTCTTCTTAGTTCTTCTAAGTAGGCAATTTTAACAAGTAAGTTCATACAGACAGTGGGGGCCAAGCTTCTCACTCTGTGAGAAAGAAAATACAAATAAGCATGAGACCTGTGGTGTTAAATTATACAGTCAGAGATATCAATACAAATTAATGTTTATTTTAATATATGTACAGATGTATTCAGAAATAATGTGGAGTAGCCTGTCTGTGTTGTTTGTGTAGCACTGTGTGCTGTGGGGTCCTAGCTACAGTGATAACCTAGTAACTACCAGCAAATCTACCACCCAGATCCTTACTTCTCATTGTTCTGGAGGCTGGGAAGACCAAGATGAAGTACTCCTGTTTCAGTTCCTGGTGAAGGCTGTCTTCCTGACTTATAGACAACCTCCTTTTTGCTGTGACCTCACATGAGTTTGTGTGTGCTAGTCGCTCAGTCATGTCTGACTCTTTGCAGTCCCATAGTCTATAGCCCACCAAGCTTCTCTGTCCATGGAATTTTCCAGGCAAGAATACTGGAGTGGGTTGCCATGTCCTTCTCCAGGGGATATTTCCACCCTGGGATCAAACCAGGGTCTCCCATTTGATCCCACCCTGGGATCAAACCAGAGGAGCCTTTACCCTCTGAGCCACCAGAGAAGCGCTATATGAGTTTATGAGGACATAATTCATTATATAGCATTCATTCAGTTATTTTTTAGCTACTAAAAGCAAGTTATAATGACTAGGTTAGTATTAGGCAATTCCTTAACTTCTCAGACTTTGAATAACATAAAAGCTACTGTACTGCAACCAACTATATGCACATAAAATGGACAACCTAAAAGAAATGGGAAAATCCTCAGAAAGGTACAATCTCCTAAGACTGAACCAGGAGAAAATGGAAAATATGAACAGACCAGTCACAAGAGTTGAAATTGAAACTGACTAAAACACAAAGGTCCAGGACAAGGTGGCTTCACAGGCGAATTCTATCAAGCACTCAGAGAAGAGTTAACGCCTATCCTTCTGAAACTATTCCAAGAAAATTGGAGAGGAAGGAACATTCTCATACTCATTCTGTGAGGCTACCATGACCCAGATACCAAAACCAGATAAGGATACCACTAAAAGGAAAAATTACACATCAATATCACTGATGAACACAGATGCAAAAATTCTCAACAAAATGCTAGCAAACTAAATCCAACAATACAGTAAAAGGATGATATACCATGGTCAAGTGGGATTTATCCCAGGAATGTAAAGATTTTTCAATATCCACAAATCAGTCAGTGTGATACACCACGTCAGCAAAATTGAAGAATTAAATACTATATGATCATCTCAATAGATATAGAAAAAGCTTTTGATGAAATTCAACACCCATTTATTAATATGACAAAAACTCTCCAAAAAGCAGGCATAGAGAGAACCTATCTCAACCTAATAAAGGCCATATACAACATACCCACGGCTAACATACTCAACAGTGAAAACCTGAAAGCAGTTTCTCTAAGATCAAGAAAAAGACAAGAATGTCCACTCACCACTTTTATTGAACATTGTTTTGGAAGGCCTACACACAGCAGTCAGAGAAGAAGTGAATCTAAATTGAAGAAGAAGTAAAACCATCACTGTTTGCAGATGGCATGATCCTGTACATGGAAAATCTTAAAGATGCTACCAGAAAACTAGAGCTCATCAATGAATTTGGTAAAGGTGCAGGGTACAAAATCAATACACAGAAATCTGTTGCATTTGTATACACTAATAATGAAAGATCAGAAAAAGAAAGAAACAATCCCATTTACTATTGCATCAAAAAGAATAATAAAACACCTGGGAATAAACGTACCTACAAAGGCAAAAGACCTATATTCTGAAAGCAGTAAGATGCTGATGAAAGAAGAGACACAAACAGATGGAAAGATACAACCATGTTCTTGGATTGGAGGAACAAGTACTGTCAGAATTGACTATACTACCCAATATAATGTATAGATTTGATGCAATCCCTATCAGATTACCAGTGGCTTTTTTTTCCTCCCTGGGACATATGGGATCTTACTTCTGCAATTTAGGGATCAAACCCATATCCCCTGTATTGATAGTATGGAGTCTTAACCACTGGACCACCAAGGAAGTCCCACCAGTAGCATTTTCACAGAACTGGAACAAAAAAATTTTTAATTTTATGGAAACACAAAAGACCCTGAATAGCTTAAAGCAGTCTTGAGAAAGAAAAACAGCTGGAGAAATCAGGCTTCCTGACTCTTATTAGACATCTAGAGTCATCAAAAGAGTATGGTACTGGCACAGAAACAGAAATATAGCTCCATGGAACAGGATTGAAAGCCCAGAAATAAACCCTATGGTCAATTAATCTATGACACAGAAGGCAAGACCATACAATGGAGAAAAGAGAATCTCTTCAATAAATGGTGCTGGGAAAACTGGACAGCTACATGTAAAGGGTTGAAATTAGACAGTGTCTGACACCATATAGAAAAAATAAACTGGATTAAAGACCTAAATGTAAGACCAGATACTATAAAACTCCCAAAGGATAACATTGGCAGAACACTCTTTGACATAAACGGCAGCAGTATTGTTTTGGATCCATCTCCTAGAGTAATGGAAATAAAAACAATAATTAAAACAATGAGAACTACTTAAAAGCTTTTTGCATAGCAGAGGAAACCATAAGCAAATGAAGAGGCAGCCCCCAGAATGGAAGAAAATATTTGAAAACGATGCAGCTGATAATGGATTAACCTCCAGAATTTACAAATAGTTCATTCAGTCAATAAATAATACAGCTAAATCTAAAAATGGGCAGAAGATCTAAACAGACATTTGTCCAAAGAAGACATGAAGATGGCTAAGAGGCACATGAAAACATGCTCAACATTGCTAATTATTACAAAATGCAGGTCAGTACTACAATGAGATATCACCTCAAACTAGCCATCATCAAAAAATCTACAAGCAAATGCTGGAAAAGGTATGAAGAAAAGGGAACCCACCTATAGTGTTGATGGGGATATAAATTGGTACAGCAACAATGGAGAAAAACTAAAAATAGAGCTTAAAAAAGCTAAAAATAGAATTACCATCTAGAAAATTCATTCCTGAACATATATCTGGAGAAAAACATGGTTCAAAAGAATACGTGCACCACATGTTTTGTAAAGCACTGTTTGCAATAGTCAAGACATAGAAGCAACTTAAATGTCCATCAACACGTGAATGGGTAAAGAAGATGTACATAAACACTATGGAATATTATTCAGCCATTAAAATGAATGAAATAATGCCATTTGCAGCAATGTGGAAGGACCTGAAGATTACCATGCTAAGTAAGTTAGAAAGACAAATATATCACTTATATGTGGAAACTAAAGAAAATGGTACAAGAGAACTTACTTAGTAACAGACTCACAGTCTTAGAGAACAAACTTATGGTTACCAAGGGGGAAGGTGGGGAGGAGGGATAGATTGGGAGTTTTGGGTTGACATGTGCACAATGCTGTAATTAAAATAGATTATCAATGGATATGAGAGTTGGACTGTGAAGAAGGCTGAGTGCCGAAGAATTGATGCTTTTGAACTGTGGTGTTGGAGAAGACTCTTGAGAGTCCCTTGGACTGCAAGGAGATCCAACCAGTCCATTCTGAAGGAGATCAGCCCTGGGATTTCTTTGGAAGGAATGATGCTAAAGCTGAAACTCCAGTACTTCGGCCACCTTATGCGAAGAGTTGACTCATTGGAAAAGACCCTGATGCTGGGAGGGATTGGGGGCAGGAGGAGAAGGGGACGACAGAGGATGAGATGGCTGGATGGCATCACTGACTCGATGGATGTGAGTCTGAGTGAACTCCAGGAGTTGGTGATGGACAGGGAGGCCTGGCGTGCCTCAATTCATGGGGTTGCAAAGAGTCGGACACAACTGAGCAACTGATCTGATCTGATCTGATCAACAAGGAACTATATAGCACAGGAAAAACTGCTCAATATTCTTTAATAACCTAAATGGGAAAAGAATTTGTAAAAGAATAGTTACATGTATATGTATAACTGAATCATTTTACATCTGAAACTAGCACAACATTGTTAATCAACTATACTCCAATATAAAATAATTTTTTTTAATAATACAGAACAATAAAATAGGAATCTGCAATGAAAGTTCGGGAGAGGAAAGAAAACTAATTAGCTACTATGTGTTAGACATTGTCTTAGATATATTACGTATATCCTCAATCTTCAACACACAAAAAAATTGTATTAATTAAAAAGTTCTGTGTCTGTTTTTATATATGAAAGTAAGCCTTAGAAAATCTGGGTAATTTTTCACACATACGGTAAATGTAGAACCTAAATCCAGAACTGTCTGTTCTAAAAAATCCTTGCTTTTCCCTGTTCTATTATATGACCTCAAACTTGAGTCGATTAAAACCTGCCCTTTATTATTGATACAAAGGTGGTGGGGGATGGGGTGACTTTATGAGATGATAGAAGTGAGAATAGAAAAGGTACTGATCCTTGGAAAGGATATGTCTTACACTCAGGTGTTTTGCTTTTTTTGGCATTAAAAGGGCAGAAAGAAGTAGGTCCTTATCTGTTTGACTGGATCCCTACCTCCCAAACTGAAAACTGCATTCCTGTTATTGTACTATCTTAGCTAAGGAAACATAGTCACGATATCTTATTCAAGTAGACAAGCTTCTTTACCCACAGAAGAATTCAGTCCTTGAGGAGTGACTATTTTCATTTTTGATGACCTGTGCTGTGCTTATTCGGAGAAGGCAATGGCACCCCATTCCACTACTCTTGCCTGGAAAATCCCATGGATGGAGGAGCCTGGTGGGCTGCAGTCCATGGGGTCGCTAAGAGTTGGACAGACTCAGTGACTTCACTTTCACTTTTCACTTTCATGCATTGGAGAA
Source organism: Bos javanicus (assembly GCF_032452875.1). NCBI lineage: Eukaryota > Metazoa > Chordata > Mammalia > Artiodactyla > Bovidae > Bos > Bos javanicus. The sequence goes on along the minus strand of NC_083882.1, from coordinate 17,848,485 downwards.
GGAAATGGCAACCCACTCCAGTGTTCTTGCCTGGAGAATCCCAGGGACTGGGGAGCCTGGTGGGCTGCCATCTCTGGGGTCGCACAGTCGGACACGACAGAAGTGACTTAGCAGCAGGAGCAGCAGCAGCTGTGCTTAGTTACTCAGTTGTGTCCCAACTCTTTGTGACCCTGTGGACTGCAGTCCTCCAGGCTCATCTGTCCGTGGGGATTCTCCAGGTAACAATACTGGAGTGGGTTGCCATTTCCTTCTCCAGGGATTCTTCCCAACCCAGGAATCAAACCCAGGTCTCCCACATTGCAGGCAGGTTCTTTACCATCTAACCCACCGAGGAAGTCCTTTGATGACCTACTCTTTACCATTTCCTTATCGATTAATTTTTAATCTATATCTTTTAGTAACTTTTATGGTGAAATATTTCATAGTGGGAAATTATTGGTAGTATTTTATGGTTTTGGTAATGCTTGATCTTTTTCTTTTCAGTCTTTATTTGGAAAAAATTTGACAACAATTTTGAATGAATATGTAGCTATGAAAGCAAAAGGTAAGAATTCAGGTTCAGGGTTTTTTTTGTTTTTTTTTTTTGTCAGTTTTATACAGCATTTATCTAATTGTTTTAATTAGAAGTGATTTTTTAAATTTTGAAATAATTTTAAAAATTCACTGAGAGATAGCCAATTAAAGTCTGTTTATATTGAGTGATAAATATAACTAATACTTTCCTAAATTAGTGTCTTGAAGAGGAAAGTTAAATTTATTCTCTCATATTCGTTATTTCCATAGTTTGCAACATATTAAGAAAAGATTCAGCAGTAAAGAATTAATTAGTACAGTTGATAACATTTTAAAATGGAAGCTTCACATTATTGAGTACTGTTTATTGCAACATTGTGCTAGGTTCTTTCAGAGGTTTTATTTCAGTCCTTAAAATAATCCAATGAGAGGTATTGATTTTTTAGATCTATTAATTTATTCATTATTTGACTGCATCAAGTCTTAGTTGCAGCAGAAGGGATCTTTGTTGCATCACGTGTGATCTTTCATTGCAGCTCACAGAACTCTCGGGTTGTGGCGCAAGGACTGTAGAGTTCTCTGGTTGTGGCACAGGGACTCCAGAGCATTCAGGCTCAGTGGTTGCTGTGCATCGGCTCAGTTGCTCCACAGCATGTGGGATCTTAGTTCCCCCAGCAGGGATCCTCCCCAAGTTCCCTGCATTGCAAGGTAGATTCTTAACCACTGGACCACCAGGGAAGTTCACTAGACCTTAAGTATCAGAAAATTAAGGATTAGAAAGCCAGATAACTTTTCTAAGATCACAAAACTAGAAACTGTAGAAAGTAATAAGCCTAGAATTTCAAAGTGTGAATTTCATTTCTTTCTCTTAAATAGGTTATTTGATCATTCTACCAAGGTTTTCTTTTCCCAGACTATCTTAACTATATTACAGGAATATTTAGACCTCAGAATATAAATATAAATGACCTCAGAAACAATATGTTACTGCAGTACAAAGGTTTATATCCCACTTTTATGTTGGTAACTTTCTCTTGTTTGAGCTTTTTAGAAGTATATAGTAAAGAATATAAATACCTTGAATTTCCTATCAGTGTGGCTTTAGAACACATCCTGAAAAAGACTAATTAGTCCTCCAGAATTTTATCTGTAATTCTGACTGATTAGTCCTGCAGAATTTTATCTGTAATTCTGAGTAACCAAGGAGTTGCTGAGAAATCACGGTGATTTGGACCTGAAAACATTGGATATAGAAAACTAATTTCTATATTTACATGAGTTTGTATAATTTTATAAATTTATAAATCAAATTATTTTGACTTTGAAATAAGTACTACTTATTCTACTACTACTTATTCTACTACTTTCACGTAAGTAGAACAAAGATTTAAAATAGTTTGTCTTTTTATTCAAAGAAAATACAAGATTATTGATCTTAAAAAAACTTCATAGTTTTCACAAGTTTCCTTTTCCCTCATATTATATCTGATTCTCAGTGACTTGAGCCAAAAAAGCAACATCATTATAGCTTTGCAGTTCTTTACAAAATAGGCTTATTTCTCAGTTCCCAACATAATATCAGCAGCTGAGAGAAAAGTTTTCCTTATTGATTTTCTGTGTCTGTTCAAATTAAATGATGGATTTTTTATGAAACATTTCCTCTTATGATTTAGAAACATCAAATGATGTCCCAGCAATTATGTCATCTCTGTGGAAGAAGTTAGACCATACACTTTCTCAGATCAGGTAATAAAAGGCTTATACCATCAGCTTATCAGAATGTGCATAATAATTTTGGAATGCAAGCACAATTAAGAGTCACTTCACATTTAAATCTTATGACCCACACTGTGCATTTAACACTGATCTAATTTTGAAATTATGCTACAGGTTATTGATATTTGTCTTTGATTAGATGATTTTAAATAAATTGTGTACTTTAATAAAATATTTAGAAATGAGGAAATTAATGATATTCCCAGGTTCCCGTAACAATTTAGAGGCAGATCTCTGGCTGAATACAAATCTAGTCCAGTCTTCATGGATAGAAATCTACTAACTCAAGCCCCATGTGACTTCCCTTATACAGTTGCATCTTCATTACACATGCAGAAAATTGATATGTGTAATCCATGCCACTTTTGTTCTTCCCTTATAAAGGAACAAAGCCGAATAATAACACTACTGGATAAAGGAACAAACCCGAATAATAACACTTCTGCTTTTAGAACTTAACTATGTCATGGCCTTGGAATGCTAGTCTCACTATCTTTAGAATAGGAATCAATTTTATAACATATCTTACTCAACTTGAGTCTAGTATGAAAACCATCCTTTCTTACACTTTCTCCCAGAGCTACAAGTGAATACCCCACTTCAGCAGGGGCCTCATTTCCTTCCTCAGCTGAAACTGCTAGAATGGCTCCAAGTGCTTTTTGTGTGACTCTGTACTACATTTTATTTGGTAGTCTTACTTTTATTCCCCTTTCCTGACTTCCCTTTCCTCTTTCATTCCCTTGCAAACAGTCTTCAAAGACATTCACAACTTAACACCTATGAAGTATTTATAAGTTACTGCAGTGTTTTACTGACAAGGTATTACATAAAAAAAGAAACCTCCTAGCCAGGTGTTCTCCAAGGTTGGTTTGTGTGCTGTTAAAAATGCTTATTTGATTCAGTAAGTTTTGTGGCTCTTGTTGGCAGACACTTATTTGACAGATTTCTGAGGAAAATGGCACAGTATCTGATTGTTTACAAAATACATGGGTAACCAATTCATAGCAAAAGGAGAATCAGTTTATATTGTGAATTTTCTTACCTGTTTGCTTTGTTCCTTCTTTAGAAGTTCGGTGAAACAATGTCATAGTCATAAATTTGATGAAAGCAGGATCTCTTTTGAAATCAACTTGGATTCTGAAGTATTTATGTATGCAGTTATATAAAATCAGAATTTCTCTGGGAAGGCATTTTTATAGTTATAAAAGATAATTGATAATTATAAAATATTATATATAACTTTCTTAAATATATTGAGTTCCTAAATTCAAGGCAAATTGTATTCTTAATGGTATTTCAAAGCTCTTGCTTACTGCATTGGATAGAAACTTGATTAATAAAATTATACATGTTTGCATTTTTATATGCCACTGTTTTTTTCCTAAAGCAGATAAGATTTGGTTACCCAGAAAAAAAGTGCTTATCTTTTTTATCTGAGAGAAATTTCTTGCCTTTTAACTCATAATTTACTTCAGGTCTGACTAACTAAATCAGAATGTATCGTAGCAACAGAAATTTTTTAATGTCTAACTACTTTTGTTTATTAGGAGCATGCAAAGTTCCCCAGGGTTTGCTGCCAGTCAGAGAGGTTGGTATTCAACTTTAAACTCTAAATAATGTTCAGAATTACTTTAATTTAACTCAAATTTAATGTCAGATGAGCGTTTTTGTTAACAATACATGTGTGCTGCATTTACATTTTGTTTAAACTTCTGTTTTTCTAAGTACCGTTATCATATTAGAAAATAATATTTTCATTAATTGTAAAAATATGCATTTAAAATAGTATATCTTATTTTTCTCATTGGCTCTCATGTATTCACATCTTTAATTCTCATTCCATAAATTTGTTTTCCTGATTGTGGAGATGTTATCAGTTTTAATTATTACAGAATAAATGTATTCTTGGATTTTTAAAATTTCAAGTGTACTCAATTTTAGTTTGTTTCTTGTGAAATTATCACATAAACAGGTGATAATTCTAGGGGCTATTTTTTAGGTTCACTGTTAAATGTGTAGAACATATATTGTATAGACATCTTAAAATTCCTAAACTACTCTGACATTGAGTTAATTTTTTAAATGCTTGTGTGTTTCAGCCCGAACAAGAAATGGGATTGCAGAAATCAAACGTCAGAGAAGGCTTGCATCTCAAGCAGCTCCTGTCAGTTCAGAGCCTTTACCGTATCTTTTAGGACAATTTACCAATTCTCCTTTGACAGCTACACAAGTTATTAGGCCAACTGGCCAAATTTCAGCTCCTTTGAGGTCAGATTTTGTAGTGGTCAACCATTCACAGTCACAAGACACTATGACCAGTAAGTTTACATTTTGTGCTTTTAAATTTTGTTTTAATCAAATTGTGTGAATGAGATGATGTGATAATATCTTTATATTCATGGTATAAAATATGGCAAAAAGTAGATAAGAGGCTGCTGCTGCTGCTGCTGCTGCTGCTGCTAAGTCGCTTCAGTTGTGTCCGATTCTGTGCGACCCCATAGACTGCAGCCTACCTGGCTCCCCTGTCCCTGGGATTCTCCAGGCAAGGACACTGGAGTGGATTGCCGTTTCCTTCTCCAGTGCATGAAAGTGAAAAGTGAAAGTGAAGTCGCTCAGTCGTATCCGCGACCCCATGGACTGCAGCCTACCAGGCTCCTCTGTCCATGGGATTTTCCAGGCAAGAGTACTGGAGTGGGGTGCCATGGCCTTCTCCAAGATAAGAGGCTAGAAGTGGGTAAATTTAGATAATATGTGCGTGCTCACTTGTTCAATTTGCCATTAAGCATATTATTAAATCTGTGAGACGTGTTAATCTGGGATTCTTTTATCTGTTCTAACTGATGTCCAACCTTGAAGTCTCTTCTAGTTCTCACTTATCTGCATTAATTGGAAAAAAAAACCCTCTTATTTGCTTTTAAAAGGAATGCACATTATATGTGAACACTTTGTTCATAGTAGTCTGTCCTGCTGAAATGAGGAATGTTCTGGTTAACCTCCATCTCTACATGTTGAAAATCCTACGTATTCCTGGCTGAATCTTAGAGCTAAGAATAAACTTAGAGGTCATCTAGTACTTCTTGTTTGTTATATACTTGATAGTATTAAAAGCACATGATATTTAGGAGCAAAAGGCTAGTTAGTAACAGAACTGGGATTAGAATTGAGGTGTCACCCCTTTAGGTTCTTAGACCAGTCTTTTTTTCTCTTTGTGCATGTAAAATGTATTGACAACCATTACATTCTCCCTTATTTCCATCTTTGCTCCAATCTCTTTAACACCTCTGGGTAAAAACACTTAGCAGTATATTTAGTTTATACTTCTTACAGTTCGTTTGTTCTGCCATGGTATTTTTTGTTGGAAACTATTCTGTATACTCTACTTTGTATTTTATTGTAAAACCTTAAGTCATGGGGGCTATATTTTATGTATCTTAATATCTTCTATTGGAGAAGGTAATGACAACCCACTCCAGGATTCTTGCCTGGAGAATTCCATGGACAGAGGAGCCGGGTGGGCTACAGTCCATGGGTTGCAAAGAGTGGGACACAGCTGAGCAACTAACACACACAATATCTTCTGTAGTGCCTTGCACATAGTAGGCACTCAATATATACTAACTGAATTTAAAATAATCACTATGTAGTGCTGTTTTTATTCAGTTAATTCAAGTTTTAAAAAACTATTCTGTTTCCTTGACTTACTGTTTTGTTCTCTTGAAATACAGCTGGAGAGGCTTTAAATAATAATACTGGTGCTCAGGAAAGGAAAAATCATGCCAGTTTAATGTCTCCTGGTAGACGCAAAAGGTAAATGCTTTCTAAAAAGACATGTTTCCAGTAACCATTACAAAAAAATTGCACAAGGATACTTACATTATGAATAAAGTAACAAAATTGCATTAAGTACTTGAGACTCTACTATTATAGCTGTTTCAAAGCACTTCTTTTTTTTACTTTATAATCTCCCTGAAATCAGATTGTTTCAGAAATCAATGATCTAGGAATGTGTTTCATTAGAAGTGTTTTTTCTGTAGTAGTATAGAAAAACATTAAAATTAATGCTAACTCAGATTTTTGGAAATAATCATTTTTTATCAGCATATTTTAGGGTCTACAAACATATATTTAAACTCCTAAACTGATAATTATAAATCTTCTCAGACATTCTCTGAGAAGTACTCTTTCTGTCCTATTTAGCCCATGTGTCTTTTTTTGAAGAATATTTCAGAAAAGAGAGATAATAGTTTAAAATGTTTTTGCTTTTTCTCAATTGCCATGCCCTGGGTATTTTTGTTGGAATGTTTACTATTGGTTGTCTCTCGTTCAAGGCTGACCTCAGCCTCTTTGGCAAGATTTCACACTTAACCACATGAAATTATAAAAGTACTGTAACAATATCTAACATTTATAAGAACTTTGACCTTTTTATAAAGTCTTTACATATACTTTATGTTTATTGAATTCTTTCATTAACCCTGTAAAGCTTTAGTTTTATCCCATTATAAAGTAGGTCAGAGGGTACCTGGTAGAGACCATATAGTTAATAAATAATAAAGCTAGATCTCAGATTCATTTCTCAATTCAAGACTATTAATGCTTTTCAACTCTACTGCCCTTTGTTCCTACCACAAATAGAGAAAATATCTTTTCCACCATGACTAAGATTTGTCTTTATATGTAATGATCATTGGATTATTCATACTAGTTAAAAGATAAGCTTTTAAAATGTGTTTCAGTGAATCTCAACGGAAGTCTGGGCCTCATTCAACAATACGAAATTTGCAGGATCCAAATGCATTTGTAGTAGAAAAAGTAAGTGACCTTCCCAAACTTTGCAACTTAAGATATTCCTGAGTTTATAACTATTCATATGTATACGATTTATATAAATATATAGTGTGTGTCTGTGTAAAATGTACTATTTCTGTAAAACTACAGTAGAGGGAATTCCCTAGCAGCCCAGTGTTTAGGACTCCACACTGCCACTTCAAGGATCCAATCCCTGGTCAGGAAGCAGATCCAGCAAGCCATATGATGTGACACAAAAAAAACTGTCGTAGAATTGCTTTGGGATAGACTGTAAGTACAAAACTGTGGACTGTGGTCCACTAGAGGTGGGGGGAAATGGCAAACCTCTCAATATTACTAACACAAGAACCACATGAACAGTAAAAAAAGGCAAAAAGACATGATACCAGAAGTCGAACTTCCCAGGTCAGAAGGTGTCCAGTATCCTACTAGGGAAGAATGGAGGGCAATTACTAATAGCTCCAGAAAGAATGAAGAGGCTGGGCCAAAGCACAAATAGCACTCGGTTATGGATGTGCCTGGTGGCGAATGTAAAGTCCAATGCTGTAAAAAACAGTATTGCATAGGAACCTGGAATGTCACGTCCATAAATCAAGGAAAATTGGATGTGGTCAAGTGGGAAATGACAAAAGCGAGCATCAACATCTTAGGAATCAGTGAACTAAAATTAGAATGGGAATGGGGGAATTTAATTCAAATGACCATTTTATCTATAACTGTGGGCAAGAATCCCTTGCAGAAATGGATTAGCCCTCATAGTCAACAAAAAAGTCCAAAGTGCAGTGCTTGGGTGCACTTTCGAAAATAACAGAATGATCTTGGTTCGTTTCCAAGGCAAACCATTCAGTATCACAGTTATCCAAGTCTATACCCCAACCACTGATCCTAAAGAAGCTGCAGTTGACTGGTTCTGTGAAGACTTAGAAGACCTAGAACTAACACCAAAAAAAGATGTCATTTTCATCATAGTGGATTGGAGTGAAAAAGTAGGAAGTTAAGAGATACCTAGAGTAACAGCAAGTTTGGCCTCGAAGTACAAAATGAAGCAGGGCAAAGGATAACAGTTTTGTCAAGAGAATACACTGGTCATAGCAAACATACTCTCCCAAGAGCACAAGAAAAAACTCTACACCTGGACATCACCAGATGGTCAATACCGAAATCAGATAAATAATATTCATTGCAGCCAGAAATGAGAAGCTCTATACAGTCAGCAAAAACAAGGCCAGGAGTTGGCTGTGGCTGAGATCATTAGCTCCTTGTAGCAAAATTCAGGCTTAAATTGAAGAAAGTGGGGGAAACCACTAGGCCATTCAGGTGTGACCTAAATCAAATTCCTTATGAATATACAGTGGAGGTGACAAATACTTTAACGGATTAGATCCGGGAGACAGACTGCCTGAAGTACTACAGACAGAGGTTCATAACATTATGCAGGAGGTAATGACCAGAACCATCCCAAAGAAAAAGAAATGCAAGAAGGCAGAGTGGTTGTTGAGGAGGCTTTACAAATAACTGAGAAAAAAAGAGAAGTGAAAGACAATGAAGAAAGGGAAAGATACAGCCAAGTGCATGCAGAATTCCAGAGAACAGCAAGGAGAGAGAAGAAAGCCTTCAGTGTACAAGGCAAAAGAAATAGAGGAAAACAATAGAATGGGAAAGACTAGAAATCTGTTCAAGAAAATTGGAGACATCACGGGAACATTTCATGCAAGGATGGGCATGATAAAGGAAAAATATGGTAAGGACCTAACAGAAGCAGTAGAGATTAAGCACGGCTGGCAGGAATACACAGAAGAGCTATATAGGAAAAGTCTTAATGACTCAAATAACCAAAATGGTGTGGTCACTCACCTAGAGCCAGACATCCTAGGATGTGAAGTTAAGTGGGCCTTAGGAAGCGTTACTAAGAGCATGGCTAGTGGAGGTGATGGAATTCCAGCTGAGCTATTTCAAATCCTAAAAGATGATGCTGTTAAAGTGTTGCACACATGTCAGCAAACTTGGAAAAGTCAACAATGGCTATAGGACTAGAAAAGGTCAGTTTTCATTCCAATCCCAAAGAAAGGCAATGCCAAAGAATGTTCAGACTACCATACAGTTGCGCTTATTTCACATGCTAGCAAGGTTATGCTTAAAATCCTTCACACTAGACTTGAGCAGTATGTGAACTGAGAACTTGCTGATGAAAAAGCTGGATTTAGAAAAGGCAGCAGAACCAGAGATCAAATTGCCAGCATTTGTTGGATCATAGAGAAAGCAAGAGAATTCCAAAAAAAGCATCTACTGCTGTTTCATTGACTATGTGAAAGCCTTTGACTGTAAGGGTCACAAAGAAACTGGGAAATTCTTAAGAAAAAAGAATACCAGACCATTTTACCTGCTTCCTGAGAAATCTGTATGCAGGTCAAGAAGCAACAGTTATAACTGGACATGGAACAGTGGACTGGTTCAAAATTGGGACTGGAGTTCAATAAGGCTGTATATTGTCACCCTGCTTATTTAACTTGTGTGCAGAGTACATCATGTGAAATGCCAGACTGGGTGAAGCATAAGCTGGAATCAAGATTGCTGGGAGAAATATCAACAGCCACAGATATGCAGATGGTACCACTTTTAATGGCAGGCGATGAAGAGAAACTGAAGTGCCTCTTGATGAAGGTGAAAGAGGAGAGTGAAAAAGATGGCTTAAAACTCAACATTCAGAAACTAAGATCATGGCATACAGCCCATGACTTCATGACAAAAGGAAGGTGGAATAGTGGAAACAGTGACAGGTTTTATTTTCTTGGGCTCCAAAATCACTGTAGATGGTGACTGCAGCCATGAAATTAAAAGACATTTGCTCCTTGGAAGCAAAACTGTGACACACTTACACAGCATGTTAAAAAACAGACACAGGTCTGCATACTCAAAGCTGTGGTTTTTCCAGTCGTCCTGTACAAATGAATGTGAGTGTTGGACCATATAGAAGGCTGAGCACCAAAGAACTGGTGCTTTCGAATTGTGGTGCTGAAGACTCTTAAGAGTCCCGTGGACTGCAGGGAGATCAAACCAGTCAATCCTAAAGGAAATCAACCCTGAATATTTATTGAAAGAACTAATGCTGAAGCTGAAACTCTGATACTTTGGCCATCTGATGTGAAGAGGCAACTCATTAGAAAAGACCCTGATGCTGGGAAAGATGGAAAGCAAAAAGAGAAGAGGCAGTAGAGGATGAGATGATTAGGTGGCATCACCAACTTGATGGACATGAATATGAGCAAACTCCAGGAGATAGTGAAGGCTCAGGAAGCCTGGCATGCTGGCAGTCCTTGGTGGCGCAAAGAATAGTACACAACTTAAGGGACTGAAGAACATCATTAAGACTGTAGGGATATTTACCAGTAAGAAACAGTCCAGTCAGAATAGCTAACCCGTGCAAATGCACCAAGTAAGAAACAGAAGTATGTTGAAGAAACTGTAAATACACTGTTATTGCTGGATTATGCAATATAATAGGACATTTTTCCAGAATAGAGTCAGCTTATTTAAAACCTTGTATGAAAAGCTAAAGAGTTTGGAACTATGCAGTTCCAAAGTGAAAAAGAAGTTGGTGAAGGATCTGTGAAAATATTTGTAAGTGGTTAACATAGTAATCTGGTATTAATATGGAAGGCACCACCATAACTTTTGAGTTTCTACCTAGATTCATTAAAACTATCCAGCTTCCATTGATTCTTTTTAGACAAATAACATAATACTCCATCTTGTGCTTTTACTAATACTGATTTCTTTTTCAGCAAATGGTTATTGAAAATGCACGAGAAAAGATACTAAGCAACAAGTCTCTTCAAGAAAAGCTTGCAGAAAACATTAATAAATTTTTGACTAGGTAAAATATTTGTGTCTAAAATACCTAATTGTTTTTGCCTAGTTGAGAACTACAATAAAAGTTTTCCTTTGCGTATTACAGTGACAACAGTATTGCTCAAGTACCTAAGCAAACAGATAGCAACCCTAGTGAACCAGAGACTTCAATTGATGAACTCCTGGGACTTCAGGTATGGTTAAGGGTGTATGTGTGTGTGCAGTAGGTATACTCATCATTAAAACTGATAGTATTCTGGTTTCATTTCAAAGCCATGGCTAACCATATGTATAAGATGCTTTAAAATAATAATTAAAATACAGATTTCCTTCATTATCCAAATGTAATCTGTTCCTGAAAATGTGTTAGTGAATTTTCAGTATCAAAATTGCAATAGTTTTTCCTGTTTTATTAAAAAATAGTTGGTATACATCACTGTATAAGTTTAGGCATGCAGTACAATGATTTGATTTAAATATGTTAAAATTGCTTTATTGAGATGGTAGAATAAGACATTCTTAACCCATCTAGTTGGAGAAGACGATGGCACCCCACTCCAGTACTCTTGCCTGGAAAATCCCATGGACAGTAGAGCCTGGTAGGCTGTAGTCTGTGGGGTCGCGAAGAGTCTGACACAACTGAGCGCCTTCACTTTCACTTTTCACTTTCATGCATTGGAGAAGGAAATGGCAACCCACTCCAGTGTTCTTGCCTGGAGAATCCCAGGGACGAGGCATCCTGCTGGGCTGCCGTCTATGGGGTCGCACAGAGTCGGACACGACTGAAGCGACTTAGCAGCAGCAGCAGCAGCAGCAGCAGTGGATGTATTTTTGTTCAGTAAGCAGTACTGAACAATGTGTATAAAATAAATTACATTTCTTCTGCACGTGCACAAACTATATAAAAAGTAAAGAAACAATGAAATGATATGTTAAATTTATGTGAAGAATCCAAGTAATATTTAACAAAATAAAGTGAGCATGACACTTTAAAAAGAAGTTACTAACTAAATGAATACTTGTCTGTGAGATTTACTGCTGAGAGTATATAAATAGGGGCTATAATCACTTGCAGTCCAGTGACAGTGAAGATGAAAGAGGATGAGCTGGTAAAGGAAGAATTGAACAATACATATTTTAAGATTTGCAAATATCTTTTTGAAAAGCAGCTGAGATTGTGGTTGTTGCATATGCTTTTACTTAGACTCTGAGATAATGTAGTCATTTTGTTGCTGTACCACCAAATGAATTCATAATAATGAATTCATGATAGCAGTTTATTTTTAGATGATGAATTCTGAGTAAAACCATTCAGTTTTTTTTTTTTTTAATCACTTCCTTCAGAATACTTAAAAAAAAAAAACTTTTTATACATTTTCCTATAATTCAGTACATTTTAACAAAATATGAACAAGCTTTTTGAAAGCAACCTGGCTTCCCTGATAGCTCAGTTGGTAAAAGAATTCTCCTACAGTGCAAGAGACCCCAGTTCGATTCCTGGGTCGGGAAGATCCGCTGGAGAAGGGATAGGCTACCCACTCCAGTATTCTTGGGCTTCCTTGTGACTCCACTGGTAAAGAATCCACCTGTAATGCTGGAGACCCTGGTTTGATCCATGGATTGGGAAGATTCCCTGGAGAAGGGAAGGGTTACCCACTGCAGGATTGTGGCCTGGAGAATTCCATGGACAGTCCATGGAGTCACAAAGTCAGACACAACTGAGCAACTTTCACTTTCACTTTTTAAATTATTTAGTAGTCTTCCACTATCTTAAAGTTTAACATATCCCCTATTCTAAATTTTTATAATCTTCAACTCCTTGCTTATATTTTCTCCACAAATACATCAGGTGCTTACTGTAATGAAGACACTCTGTTAGATACTGTGAGAGGTTAAAAGAAAATGAAGACACAGCCCTCTGTTCATGGTATTCATAATATTGTATACTGGGGAAAAGTTTAAAATTCAGATTTCAATAACTGAAAGAACAGCAATGGAGTAATACATGCATCAGCTTCACTAAGAGAACAGAGCCACTTGTACAAATAGGTAAATTTTAAAAATATTTTTATACTTCTTTGTAACCTTGGGATAGGCAAGATATCTTGGGTTATACAAATCACTGACTGTGATTTTTTTTTTAAGACTTCCTTAAATTCAAAATATGTGCTTGTTAAAAGCAACATTAAAGGGGCTTCCGTGGTGGCTCAGTGGTAAAGGATCCACCAGCCAATACAAGAGACACTGGTTTGATAACTGATCTGGGAAGATCCCATATACCTGTGTACCACAACTACTGGGCCTGTGCTCTACAGCCCAGAAGCTACAACTGCTGAGCCCACGAGTCACAAATACTGAAGCCTAGAGACCATGCGTCACCACAAGAGAAGTCTGTGTACCACAACTAAAGAGTAACCCTCACTTGCTGCAACTAGAGAAAAGCCCATGCAGCAACAGCACAGCACAGCCAAAAATAAAAGATAAATACAAATTGTTTTAAGTTTTAGAAATTATTTTTTTAAAAGCATCATTAAAGTTAAAAGGCAGACTGACAAGTTTGGAACATGTATTTCAGGATTCTTTCAATTATTATTTTTAAAGTTTGAATGTAATGAGAAATTTACTAGAAAATTGCTTTTCCTCAGCAATAACTTTTGAAGTGGTTATGTACCACTTCATAGTTTGATCAACATTGGATTGTTGATTCTTGACATTATTTACATTATGATAGATTTTTCAAGTTCATAGATAAAGAAGTATTTGTTCAAGCTCCTGGCTTTCTTCTAAATCACATTTCATCAAGAATTATTGATGGTCTCTGCACATCTTCATTGTCAAAGGTTAACTGGTTCTTTAGTTTCTCTTTTCATTTTATGGCCATTTTTATTTTAAAAATGCAAGCTTTTAATCATTTCATGAGAGTTCCACCTTATCTCTTGCTCCACATGAATTTCCTCTCCCTTGGGATCCAAATGTATGCTTCACCAAAATTGAAGAATTTAAACAGAATTTAAAGGTAGCTTTTGGCATGCTGCTTTTAAGGATGAGCACATAAGAAAGGATTGTCCAACATTTAGAGGAAGTATTTAAAATATGGATACAGGCACTTCCCTGGCAGTAAGGAGTTAAGACTCCTTGCTTCCACTTCAGGGGGCACAGGTTCCACCCCCAATGAAGGAACTAAGATCCCACATGCTTCGTGGCACAGCCAAAAAAAAGTAAAAAAAATTTTTAAATAAAATGAGACAAAAACAAGCAGATAAAAAGAATGAGATAGATTTATATTGGAGGATCTAGAAAGCAGTGTACAACAAACTAATATGAAGAAAGCTGATTAAAGAACATTATTAAACCAAACTCATAGAAAAAGAGATATGAAGTTGGAATGCTGGACAAAGGTGGTCAAAAGGTACAACTTTTCAGTTATAAGTGCAGGGGATGCAGTGTGTAACACAGTGACTACAGTTAACACTGCTGTAACAGCTTGAGGTTAGGGGTGCTGACCCCACATGCAATCAAAAGCCCACTTCAAACCTTATAGTCAGCCCTTCATGTATCAGTTCCACAAGTGCAAATTCAGCCAAAGTTGGATTTTGTAGGGCTGTGTGTTGGTTGCTTAGTCGTGTCAGACTCTTTGCAACCCCATCGACTGCAGCCTCACCAGGCCCCTCTGTCCATGGGATTCTCCAGGCAAGAACACTGGAGTGGGTTACCATTTTCTTCTCCAAAAGGAACTATAGAAAGAAAGAAAGTGAAGTCACTCAGTCATGTCCAACTCTTTGCGACTCCATGGACTGTAGCCTACCAAGCTCCCCCATCCATGGAATTTTCCAGGCAAGAGTACTGGAGTGGGTTGCCATTTCCTTCTCCTTGTAGGGCTATAGTACATATTTATTGAAAAAATTCTGCATATAAGTGGACCTGCACAGTTCAAACCTATGTTGTTCAACAGTCAACAGTATTTGAAAGTTAAGAGGGTATATCCTAAGAGTTCTCACAAGGAAAAAAAAACTTTTTTTTTTTCTTTTTAAAAAATATGTATGAGATGATGAATATTAAGTAAGCTTCTTTTGGTAATCATTTCACAGTATATGTACATCAAGTTACATGGTATAACTTAAACTTACACAGTGCTGTATCTCAAGTATGAACATTGCAGCTTGATATTACTTTGTATTCATAAATATTCTTAGATTTATTTTATTGTAATGTTTGGGAATATATTCACCAAAGTGATTAAATAGTAGAATTAGGGAACATTCACTTTCTATTTGCTAGTCTTCTTGTTTTAATTTGAGTGAATAGTGTTATAATCAGAAGAAAATTTTCTTGGAGGGGAATAGATGTCCTGTAATTACTTCCTTGGTATTAAACCATATCAATTCAATTGGAGTCACTTTTATTTGTTTTTGTTTTTGCAGAGTGAGATCCATATGTCTGAAGAAGCTATACAGGATATATTGGAGCAGACAGAATCAGATCCAGCCTTTCAGGCACTCTTTGATCTATTTGACTATGGTAGGTAGACCATTTCTTTCAAGATAGTTCAGAAAAAATGTTTCTCCAGTTTCTTTGGAGAAGTAGCTTAAATGGTGAAATAACATTTCCCAGAGCATCTGGAGAAAGTTCGTGTTTTTTCATATGAAAGAGTTTTTTTCTTTCTCTTTAATTTTGTCTGCACTGGGTCTTCATTGTGGTGCGTGGGGCTCTCTAGTTGTGGCATGTGAGCTTAGCTGCTCTGAGGCATATGGAATCTTAGTTCCCCAACCAGGGATAGAACCCACATGCCCTGCATTGGAAGGCTAATTCTTAACCACTGGACCACCAGGAAAGTCTTGTTTCTCTTAAAGAGTAGCTGTAAAAATAGAGAGCAGTCTTGTGGGTGAGAGGGATAGTTGTGAGCAGTATTTCCAGTCATCAAAAATGTGTTGTGAAAAAAAAATGTGGTCTACTACTATGCACATATTATACTAAACACAGTTGGATAACACAAAAGAAATAAAAATATTTGGCCACTGCCTTCCATCTTATGGCCTAGTGCAGTAGTGCTAAAAGTGTAGTCTCCTAACCAGCAGATCAGAATTATCTGAGAACATGTTCAAAATGCAAATTCTTGGACCTGTATATTATGATATACAGTAAAGTATAAGAACTACTGGTCTAGAGGAAAAATCATACTTGTCAATGATATATAAGGCAACATGTTAAAAACCATAATCAAAGGACTATAATTAAAACCAAACTTTAATATTTGCTGACCACTGTCAAGATGTATTAATTGATGCTTATTTTTATTTTGGTCATTTAACCAATTGTTTCCCTATTCCTGTTTTAACAGGTAAAACAAAGAATAATAAAAGTATATCACAAGGCATTTGCAGTCAGCAAATGGAAACCAATCCCAGTGTAGTCTTAGCAGGTGAAACTAATCTAGCAGTTAAAGGTACTTTTGAAACAGAAGAATCTGGTAAGAATTCGATGTGTTAATATCAGTCTAAATCCTGATATCAATCCGAAAATCTCTAGGGCAGAAAATGTTGTTTAATTTGAAAATTGTTTGAATTATTCCCACACTTTTAGTACTTTGATTAAATGATGAATTTTTATTATTCATTCCTTCATGATACAATAGACTTGACATGCACAATTTGGTATGACTAGTATTGACCAATTCAACCAAAGTCTATAACTTCAAACATAATTTTTTGAGGCACATGTTCAGAATAAATCCCATATATAAGGTTGATTTGTGGTATTAATATCCAGCCTAGTAAGCAAATACAGCTGAGTGCTCAGTATCTATACCTCTTATTTAGAGGAGGTTGTATACTCTGCTGATGGTCCTGAATTAATAGATTTTTGAGGTTTTAGGTCATATTCCTGTATGTTTACTAAGTCACTTCTTATGTTTCTGCCTCTCATGGAATACCAGTATGGCACATAATTGTCCTACAGTAACTGAGGTCAGGCAGTGAATATGTCTGTCTCAGATCTTTTAAAATTTTGCCAAGTTTTTCAAAATTTCATTTATGTGATGCATGCTAAGTCACTTTTCAGTTATGTCCGACTTTTTGTGACCCATGGACTATAACCCACCAAACTTTTCTGTTCATGGGTTTTTCCAGGCAAGAATACTGGAGTGGGGTGCAAGAATACTAGATCCCCTTCTCCAGGGGATCTTCCTGACCCAGGGATCAAACCCATGTCTCTTAAATCTCCTGCATTGGCAAGCAGGTTTTTACCTCTAGTACCACCTGGGAATCCTGTAACACTTGCAGAAATGTTGTACAATAAAAATATACTTCGCCCATTGAATTATCAGCAAGGAAACACCCACATAACAATCTCTCAGGTCAAAAAATAGAATACCGCCAGCACCACAAAAACATCTGTTCGTATCCCTTCCCAACCACTATTCCTTTCATAACCATTATCCTGGCTTCTCTCATGTTATCCTGGCATCTCACACTTGCTAAACTTTATGCCTGTTTGGTACCACTCTGTCTGTTTTTGTCTACACCAAGGTATGCCAACGTAATCTTTTCTGTTCATCTGTTCTTAAATGCCATTACTCCTTCCAACTTCGTCAAAAAACTTCATGACTTCCAAGTTTCACAATATGTCTTCCAAAACCTAGTTTTAGAATATGTCAGACTACATTCCTACTGAGAGTCCTTTGCCTGTACCCAAGCCCAATCCTCCATTTCTTCTTAGGTTGAATTGTAGTAGGATGTCTTTCTCATATATATTATGTGTGGAAGATTGTACCCTGCCCTGCACAAAATGAAACTTGAAATCCTATTTTCTAAGAAAGTCTCTTCCCACTTGATTGAAACTGACTGTTGTTGCTGTTGCTAAGTCGCTTCAGTCGTGTCCAACTCTGTGTGACCCCATAGACGGCAGCCCACCAGGCTCCCGTCCCTGGGATTCTCCAGGCAAGAACACTGGAGTGGGTTGCCATTTCCTTCTCCAAATCATGAAAGTAAAAGGTGAAAGTGAAGTCGCTCAGTCAGGTCCGACTCTTAGTGACCCCATGGACTGCAGCCCACCAGGCTCCTCCATCCATGGGATTTTCCAGGCAAGAGTACTGGAGTAGGGTGCCATGGCCTTCTCCATTGAAACTGACTACCTGGATGTAATTTTTACTGATTTCCCCACAATAAGGATTTTCACGTGCTCCATACCCATTATTATGTTACCAGTGTCACATTAACAGAATTTGATAATGATTGCTATACATTTTTCTAGATTTTTCCCATTATATATTTCATATTGTTAATATTTTCTAAACTGTGAATGATCTATGACAGTATATAAGTATTTTCTCATATGCCCTTTTTTCTAACTATTGCACTTCTTTTATTTGTCAAGGTCTCCTCATGACATACTTCTTTATAACTTTCTCACATTCCATAGGCTCGAAAAGGTGCCTTTTGTTCTATACTGTTACAGTTATTAGCATGTTTTATTATGACTTTATGTTCTGTATCTGCCTCCCTTTCTAAATCACCAAAGGCAAATTGGGTCATTCATCTTTATATCCCAGTACTGATCATATGATTGCTATTCAGTGTGTAATCTTAAACAGTACACAATAACATCAAATGTTAGTTATGCAAAATGTACTTGGCCCCATTTCACCTTCTTAATGAATATATCAAATAGTATGGTAGAAGTTGAAAAGTCAGCAGTTTTGAAAAAACTGTGTTTGTAGCCAGTTTTTATATGTTGGTACATATTAAATGTTCTTAAAAGTATATTTTTTTTTCTTCATGTGTCATCTGTTTTCTAAAAAGCTTGAAAAACAATTTGACACTTGTATAAATAGGTATCAGTGATAAGAGAAGTATCTGTAAATTTTTTGGTACTCAAAAAAATGAGAGAATTTATCATATTTCCATTTGCTGGTATGTCAAAGATTAGTTATCTCCTTGGAAAATATGTTTAACACTAAAGATGACTACCTCAGGCTGTTATATACACTCAACATATGTTTCTGCCATCCTGATATTTTACAGATGATCCATCTGGTCAACCCTCATTTTGTACTTCCTATCAAAATGAAGACACATCAAATATTTTGAAGAATGGCAGCAACCATGATGAGCTTAGACAGGAAGCCCAGGAACATTTTTCCCACATAGACTCTAGCATCCAGAAAAAGGCGTTTAAAACAGTTGTATCTACTGAACAGAAGTGTAACCTTGATATTACCTTTGAGTCTGTGCCCAGTTTGAGTGACTTTAATGAAAGAGTAAACTCTGATGCTGAATGTAATCAGCATTGTGCTGAATTATACACCAGTCAGATGTCCACTGAGACTGAAATGGCTCTGGAAGTTGAAAAGAATTCTTTATCTCCCAATGTACAGAATGAATCTCAGTTACAGCCCGATCAGTCTCCTATACCAGTAAGTTCAGTTGTTTCCCTTGGTGGTGAAACTAACAGTGAGAACTTAATTCTTTCTGGAAAAACTTCTCAGCTTTTACCCCAAAATATTCCATTAGCTGGAAAGGCATCTAAAAAAGGTCAATTTTGTGAAAGTTCTGATGATACAAGAAGACTTAAAGCTGATTTCCATAATTCCAAGTCACCAGATTCTAGAGAAATTCATCAGAATAAAATTGAAATTAATAATGTGTTACCAGTTACATCACAGCATCTTAGAGACTGCCAAGATAATTCTTCGCTTCAGATATTACCTGCGTCTATTGAAAATTCGGGTTTAACTGTATCTGAACAAAAAGGAGAAATTCACCTTGAAGATTCTGTATCTTCAATTAAACAACCGTCTAATGATTCATCATCTGTTGAGTTAAATCATACAATACATGAAACTCAGTCCTCCAAGTCTGAGAAAGCTGCTTTGGATTCACAAGAGCCTTCATCTTCTGTAAAAGAAGATGGAGATAGTGTTTTTCTCTCTTTAGGTGAAAATAACTGTGAAGAAGTTACACTGATGCCTTCAGAAAGTAATCCTATAGAAGATAGACATTCTCTTCCTTCAGAATCTGTGTGTTCTTCAATGAGGGAGTCTCATCCTGAGTCCCAGAATACTAATAATAAACCTGCTAACGACAAATCTACAGAGATAGATGCATCAAATATAGTCTCTCTCAAAATTATCATCAGTGATGATCCATTTGTTTCCTCAGATACTGAACTTAACAGTGCAGTTTCTAGTATCAGTGGAGAAAACTTGCCAACTATAATTTTGTCTTCTCCTGCTAAATCACCTGCCAGAAATGCAGAATTAGTTAAATGCCTGTCTTCCGAAGAAACCACAGGTGCTATCTCATCTGCTGAAGGAACTGGGGATTCAGCCTCAATGGAACAGAGCCTTTTAGCACTCAAACCTGAGGACTCTAAAGTAAACAACATGCAGAATGAAGACAGCATTGCTCTTTCAACCAATGTTACGCCATGTGTTTCCAAGGATGGAGGATACATACAGTTAATGCCAGCTACGAGCACAACTTTTGGCAATTCAAGTAATATTTTGATAGCTACTTGTGTAACTGATCCAACAGCCTTAGGAACAACTGTCAGTCAGTCAAATGTTGTGGTGTTGCCTGGAAATTCTGCACCTATGACTGCTCAACCTCCACTATCTCAATTACAGACACCCCCAAGGTCAAATAGTGTATTTGCTGTCAATCAAGCTGTGTCACCCAACTTTTCACAAGGTAACTAAGAACATCATAGTGAAGTTCATTTCTCTGGAACGGGATCTACTTTAGTTTGTGTGTGTAATGATTGACTAGAAGGTAATAAATCATGGATGATGGTATAAGATTCAGAAATTTGTGATTATGCCTTCTGTACTTTAGAGAATTCAGTCATACTTCTTTTTTAATCTACTGCTCAGCTATGAAATTCAGTGGTTTAGTGTTTCACTTCTTTTTCTTTCCACACTTCTCAATCCGTGTCTAAGCTATAAGAAAAAGAGCAGTGGGGAGACTAATTCATCAAAAAGCTGTATACCTACTAAAACCCAATGTTGTGGGAGATTTTTCTTAAATAGCTGTTTAGAGTCTTGGTTTTCCAGCAATTTATTACCTATTTGGACAGACTTCCAAGACAAAAACTTGAATTTCTCCCTCTGTAATACTCTGTAATTTCTCACTATTTTCCACCTTTGAAAATTGATCCCTGTCTTTTGAATTCTTTGTTTACAGGAGGACTTGTGGCATTTATTACATGCCATTTTATATGTAGTTCCTGATTGAATGCCTGTCATGATGGTCATTCTTGATTGTATGTTCCTTATAGTTGGAGTTTGTGGCACATTCATCTATACTTCTTATTTATTGATTCCCAAGCTCTTTTCCCCTCTTTTTTTTTTTCTTTTTACATTTAGGCATACAGTTAAAGCAGATTAAATATTAGCAGTTAAGTATCAAGCCTGATGGATCTAAAGTTAAAGAAAGGGTCAGAATTAGTAGGCCGTGTGGGTCTTCAGCCGAAGCTTGGAGAAATAAGTAGTATTTGGAGTAAAAGGAAGGGAATCTTAAGCAGCACAAGGATAGGTGGATATTTGAGAGACTGAAAAGTGTTCATGAAGGTGAGGAGATCAAACTTACAGGAACAGTTAATGAATTTATTAGGAAAAGATTCATTTATAGGACAGGGTTAAATGAATTATAATAGCCGTAGACTATATGGTTGATGTTTCCTTGTGAACATTGTACTTTCCCCCACAGTTTTGACTTGTTGCTCACTTATCTGGACCTTTTTGGACAAATACCACTGAGATAATAGTTTGGGTTTGTGAGTAAATCTTAGATTTATCAGTCTTCAGTTAGGACATAATTTTATGGTAAAAGATTCAGACCTGAAACCTGTACTACCAACTTTTCAATCATTTTCACTGTTTTTTCTAGAGGGGAATCAAGGTTACAACTGTAATATGATCTCCTGGCTATAGAGTCTTATACTTACTCATGACGTTTAGCTTCACTAAATGCCATAGAATACTTTACTTCATATTGACTTTTTCTCAATTTGTTAGTCTTGCTGTTGTCCCTAAATTAATTTTTTTAAGGAGAGTAGATTTATATAAAAAGGAATTTATAATTGTATAGAATTTATTTCAAATTAATAATTACTTTGGTGCCTTGTATTTATGAAAGAAAAATCTCATTTTATTGAGAATTGTTTTTTTTGTTGTCATCATTGTTTTTGAAGGATCTGCCATTATAATCGCTTCTCCGGTCCAACCTGTACTGCAAGGAATGGTGGGAATGATTCCTGTGTCTGTGGTTGGACAGAATGGAAATACCTTTTCTGCTCCTCCTCGGCAGGTAAGATTTATGAACTGAAAATGGCTCAGTGCCACTTTTCAAACAAAATACAGTTAATGGCTTCTTCTCTTCTAGGTCCTTCATATGCCTTTGGCAGCACCTGTATGCAATAGAAGTATCTCTCAATTCCCTATCCCTCAAAAATCTTTGAAGAGTCAGGGACTAAAAAACAAACCTTGTACAGGTATGTTTTTGAGTTGATTCATGTCAACTTTATGTAATCTTTTTGTTTTTTGTTTTCTTTAATATTAATAGCTTTCCTAACTGTGATTGTCTAACCTTTGCTTAAAGTTTTTTGCAGTAAATAGAAAAAAAAATGGAACAGAACAGAATTTAGAAAGATCATGTATTTATAGGAACTTGTATGTAGTAGAGATAACATCAAAAGTCAGAAGAAACAGAATGGTTTGTTTAATAAATGAAATCTACCAGCTATTATGTATTATAGGGAAAAAATAATCTCTTCCTCACACTATATATAAAATTAGGAATTCCAAGAAGATTAACAGGTAAAAGTGAACAGCAAAACAAATAATAAAAGAAAATATAGAAGAATCCTAATGAGGGCTGAAATAAAGGATTGCTTTTGAAAAATTAAAAAAGAATAATTTATAAATGGAAAAAATTTGATAATGCTGACTACTCTAAAGTAAATGATTTTTAGTACAATAAAAGACAGCATATGCAAAGTAACATGAGATTTTCATTCAAGACCTTTATGAATATTGTGCTGAGTTCTCAAACTTCTCTAGCTCAGACTTTTTAATCTTCATGGGTGACAAAATGCCTAACCTTAGGAACTTTTGACTAGTTTCATTTCTAAGTCTTTTTTAATATTCTTTTCAGCCAATCCCTCCCATACCTTTACCTTTAATGTTTTATTAGACCTATACAGTCAGCAAAAACAAGACCAGGAGCTGACTGTGGCTCAGATCATGAACTCCTTATTGCCAAATTCAGACTGAAATTGAAGAAAGTAGGGAAAACCACTAGACCATTCAGATATGACCTAAATCACATCCCTTATGATTATACAGTGAAGGTGAGAAATAGATTTAAGGGCCTAGATCTGATAGATAGGGTGCCTGATGAACTGTGGAATGAGGTTCGTGACATTGTAAAGGAGACGGGGATCAAGACCATTCCCATAGAAAAGAAATGCAAAAAAGCAAAATGGCTGTCTGGGGAGGCCTTACAAATAGCTGTGAAAAGAAGAGAAGCAAAAAGCAAAGGAGAAAAAGAAAGATATAAACATCTGAATGCAGAGTTCCAAAGAATAGCAAGAAGAGATAAGAAAGCCTTCTTCAGCCATCAGTGCAAAGAAATAGAGGAAAACAACAGAATGGGAAAGACTAGGGATCTCTTCAAGAAAATCAGAGATACCAAAGGAACATTTCATGCAAAGATGAGCTCGATAAAGGACAGACATTGTATGGACCTAACAGAAGCAGAAGATACTAAGAAGAGATGGCAAGAATACACAGAAGAACTGTACAAAAAAGATCTTCACGACCCAGATAATCACGATGGTTTGATCACTGACCTAGAGCCAGACATCCTGGAAAGTGAAGTCAAGTGGGCCTTGGAAAGCATCACTACGAACAAAGCTAGTGGAGGTGATGGAATTCCGGTTGAGCTATTCCAAATCCTGAAAGATGATGCTGTGGAAGTGCTGCACTCAATATGCCAGCAAATTTGGAAAACTCAGCAGTGGCCACAGGACTGGAAAAGGTCAGTTTTCATTCCAATCCCAAAGAAAGGCAATGCCAAAGAATGCTCAAACTACCGCACAATTGCAGTCATCTCACATGCTAGTAAAGTCATGCTCAAAATTCTCCAAGGCAGGCTTCAGCAGTATGTGAACCGTGAACTTCCTGATGTTCAAGCTGGTTTTAGAAAAGGCAGAGGAACCAGAGATCAAATTGCCAACATCCGCTGGATCATGGAAAAAGCAAGAGAGTTCCAGAAAAACATCTATTTCTGCTTTATTGACTATGCCAAAGCCTTTGACTGTGTGGATCACAATAAACTGTGGAAAATTCTGAAAGAGATGGGAATACCAGACCACCTGATCTGCCTCTTGAGAAATTTGTATGCAGGTCAGGAAGCAACAGTTAGAACCGAACATGGAACAACAGACTGGTTCCAAATAGGAAAAGGAGTTCGTCAAGGCTGTATATTGTCATCCTGTTTATTTAACTTATATGCAGAGTACACCATGAGAAACGCTGGACTGGAAGAAACACAAACTGGAATCAAGATTGCCGGGAGAAATATCAATAACCTGAGATATGCAGATGACACCACCGTTATGGCAGAAAGTGAAGAGGAACTAAAAAGCCTCTTGATGAAAGTGAAAGTGGAGAGTGAAAAAATTGGCTTAAAGCTCAACATTCAGAAAACGAAGATCGTGGCATCCGGTTCCATCACTTCATGGGAAATAGATGGGGAAACAGTGGAAACAGTGTCAGACTTTATTTTTCTGGGCTCCAAAATCACTACAGATGGTGACTGCAGCCATAAAATTAAAAGACGCTTACTCCTTGGAAGGAAAGGTATAACCAACCTAGGTAGCATATTCAAAAGCAGAGACGTTACTTTGCCAACAAAGGTTCGTCTAGTCAAGGCTATGGTTTTTCCTGTGGTCATGTATGGATGTGAGAGTTGGACTGTGAAGAAGGCTGAGAGCCGAAGAATTGATGCTTTTGAACTGTGGTGTTGGAGAAGACTCTTGAGAGTCCCTTGGACTGCAAGGAGATCCGACCAGTCCATTCTGAAGGAGATCAGCCCTGGGATTTCTTTGGAAGGAATGATGCTAAAGCTGAAACTCCAGTACTTTGGCCACCTCATGCGAAGAGTTGACTCATTGTAAAAGACTCTGATGCTGGGAGGGATTGGGGCAAGAGGAGAAGGGGACGACAGAGGATGAGATGGCTGGATGGCATCACTGACTCGATGGACGTGAGTCTGAGTGAACTCCGGGAGTTGGTGATTGACAGGGAGGCCTGGGGTGCTGTGATTCATGGGGTCGCAAAGAGTCAGACACAACTGAGCGACTGATCTGATCTGATCTGATGTAATTTTGAACAGTAACCTCTCTCTAAATACTCTCATTTTCATGGATATACCATTGAATCTGTCTTCAACCAGTGAGAGCTCTTACTACCTGAATCCTTACCTTTACCTGAATTTTCACTTGGGTTCATTTCATTCCCTATCTAGGCTAAACCCCAGAATCTACCACATCAGCCACTTTTCCCACTATTCCTAAACACTTTCATATTCACATTCTTCTAACATGTCTGCTTGATACCCTCTAGTCATGGATCTATGCAGCCAGAGATTCTCTGCCTTTATACCTGGGCTTCTTAGCAATGCTTTAGAACATCACTTTGCTGACAAAGATCCGTATAGTCAAAGTTAAGGTTTTTCCAGTAGTCATGTACAGATGTGAGAGTTGGACCATAAAGAAGGCTGAGTGCCAAAGAATTGATGTGTTCAAATTGTGCTGGGGAAGACTCTTGAGAGTCTCTTGGAATGCAAGGAGATCAAACCAGTCCATCCTAAAGGAAATCAACCCTTGAATATTCATTGGAAGGAGTGATGCTGAGCTGAAGCTCCAGTACTTTGGCCACCTGATGCAAAGAGCTGACTCATTGGAGAAGACCCTGATGCTGGGAAAGATTGAAGGCAGGAGGAGAAGGGGACGACAGAGGATGAAATGGTTGGATAGCATCACCGACTCATGGATATGAATTTTCACAAACTCCGGGAGACAGGGAAGCCTGATGTGCCACAGTCCCATGGGGTCCCAAAAAGTCAAACATGACTTAATGACTGCAGAAGTGATGCCATTCAGTAACACTTAAAATTTTCTCACCCTCACTGCCATTTAGTGATCATTTTAAATGCTTACCTGTCTTCTTTTTTCCCATTTCTCCTTCATACTGTTTCATACTTACACAGGTTTTCTCACATCTATTCAGTCACTACTATCCTCACTCTAAGCCAATGATTTTGATTTTTATCAATAGTAACGTCCATTTTTTCACATCACTCCCACTAAATATGTACCCATTCATCTAAAATCATTCTTCCCTTTTCCCTTCTTTCTTAGAGAAATATTTCATTCTTTCTAAGGTTAATGCAGTCTACCTTCTGTCTTCTGTGTATCTTCATCTTTTCTTTCTTTGGCTCCTTCCCTCTGTGGCTATTCAACTATCGATACAAGGATCATTCCCACCATTCCTTTAGGGTTTTTCCACCTGCCAGCCCTTTATCCCCAACCCTCTTTATCTCCCAGTCTTTGTTCATCCATATTATGTCCTTTCTCATGTTTCTACTAAAACTGTTTAAACTCACCAGTGACCTCCTAATACTGCCATATCCATTGGATGTTTTCCATTCTTACTTTACCGTCTAACAGTTGATACTCTTGGTAGCTTCTAGAATGAATGCATTCCTCCCTTTCTAATTTTATGTAACTTAAGATCTACATACTCTACATATCTAAGTCTCTCTTCTTCCTCAAAAACCTCCTCTGCCTACCTTTTACCTCTTGGTTAGTGTCAACATGTATTCCTCATTTATTCTTCATATCCGTGCGAGTGCCCATCTGTAAGACCTTCATCATCTCCTACCTCTAATATTTTTAGCCATCTAAGTAGAATTCCTATTTCTAATTCATCTTCTGTGCCATCGCCAGAGTGACGTCCTAAAACAAATCTATTCATACATCATCCCTAGTTAAAACTCTTAAAAGATTCTCTATAAAACCTTTTGAATAATACACAAAGTCCTCCACAGTATCATCTTTGCTTTCCTTCCCAGCTTCATATCTTGCTGCCCTTCCACATAAACTCAGAAGTCCTTGGAAATTAAAATATGGATATTAAAACTCCAGAGCATGTCCTCTCAGTGACATAGGTTTGCAAACATGACACCTTAAATAAGCAGAATTTTTAAATAGGAATAAAGTGTTTTGTTTAAGTAACTTTTTGGATCTAAGTACTGCCCTTAACTGTTACATTGATCATTGTAATCTGTAGATCAAAGACTGGATTCATATTTACCTGAAGTTGAAGCAGGTCATTTGTTACATATTTCTTCAGTAAAATGATTATCTTGTATATACTACCAAGCTGTTTTTTTAGATCCAGTATATTAAAGTATTTCATTGATAGATTAGCTATAGCTTAAATTTTTCTCATGATGTCAGATTCTGTGATCTGTTCTATTTTCTTTCAGAAAAATGTACTTTCAGGAATGTTTTTCTTTTCTAATTAACTTGTTTATAATTCCAGGGAAACAGGTAAATAATTTGGTGGATTCATCAAGTCACTCAGTTGGATGTCATGCACAGCGGTGAGCATAAACATAGTTTCTGTCATAGAATATTTGAATGCTCAAGTTAAAAACAAAGAATTTCTTTATGTGGCTAAGAAAAAAAATTTTTTTTTCTTGTAGAACTGAAGTTTCTGACAAGATGATGGCTACAGATCTTGGGAAAAAATTGGAAGAAACCACAGTTCCCTTCTCAGTAGAAAGTACAGTTCCAGTTAGCAAGCCATTTGAAAGCCACAGACGTGTGCTCTGTTTTGATACCACTGCTTCTCCTGTGGCAAATACACAGGGGACAAATCAAAAGTTGGTGTCCCAAAGCAAGGAAAGAAATGACATTTCATTTTCTAACCTTGACTCACCCATTGTGTCCTCCACCTTAAAACCCCCTGCTAATAATGCTGTCAGAAGAGAGCGGGAGAAACCTTCTATGCCTAAAATTTTATCTAAATCAGAAACTCCCATTGGCCGACATGCCACCATAAAAGAAACTCCGTCAGAAAAGAAAGTTTCACCAACAGAAACTATACTTGAATCTTTCCATAAAGCAACAGCTAATAAGGAGAATGAACTGTGCAGCGATGTGGAAAGGCAGAAAAATCCAGAAACTTCAAAACTGTCTAATGGGCAGCAAAATGGGGGTGTGCGGAATGAGAAAACTGTAACTTCACTTCAAGAGCTAACCAGAAAACAAGGCACATCCTCAAACAGTAAAAATGTCTTTTCAGTAGGTGCACCTGTGAAGGATTTGAAACAAGATCAAACCAGGTCTGCCAGTTCTTTGATTAACCCACTCACCAAACATACCACAGAAATGTTACAAGATACTCAGTGGCATAGCCCAGTAAATAGACTGACAGATAGTACTGATTTATCTGTACCCCGAACATCTAGCTCAGGAGCAGGGGAAAAACTTAAAGAAGAACCTACAGATGGTATCAAGGTCCCTTCTAGTAGGCGTTTTGGTGAAGACAGCACACCCAAAGTAATGGTCCCTCCTGTCACACCAGACTTGCCTGCCTGCAGTCCTGCCAGTGAAACAGGGAGTGAAAACAGTGTGAACATGGCCGCCCATACATTAATGATTCTCTCCAGAGCAGCCATCTCTAGGACTACTTCCTCTACTCCTCTAAAAGACAATACCCAACAATTTAGAGCATCTTCAAGAAGCACCACAAAAAAGCGGAAAATTGAGGAAGTAGATGAGCATGAGCGAAACTCCCGCACTTCTAACAAAGGTCTTGCAAATTCGTCAATGCCAATGAAAAAGAAGAAAATTAAGGCAAGTTTGAAAGTCTTTAATTTCAAAACCACACGTTGTCCTTCTTTGAGCGCTCAGGTTAAAGGTCTCATCATTTTTTGCCATAGCTACTTAACATTTAACCAAGATAGCTTTGGGTTTTGATTGATAAAATACATTCTCTAGCAGTATCTCTCAGCCATTGTGGTACTCAGAAGTTAACTAGGTGAAACATTTTCCAAACAATTGCTAAGGCATTTATTTATAAACATCTTCCTTGGGAAAAGGTATTTGGTGGAAAGAATGACATAAGATGAAAAATTGGGAAGCTACTATTTGTAATTATCAAGTGAAAACTGCTTGCAGCCCCTTCATCTTAGGTTTCTTTCCCATGTCCTGCCATCTCTTCCATAGATTGTTATACTTGCTAATATGTTGGAGCAGTGTAAAAGTTAAATTTACCTGTCTTTAACCATGCTTACCTGAGGAAAGTAATATAGGATTATCACTGATAAAGTAATTTTTCTTCAATCTGTTTAGCCATTTAGTAAGTGGAATATGAATAGAAAGGTTTAAAATGTCATAAAGGAAGTATGATATCAAGGAAAGAATCCTGTTTTCTAAGCCTGGGCTGAATCCTGCATCTCCTGCTTATTGGTTCTATTACCATTAATTATTAAATAGCCTGTAACATCCCTTGAGTCTTAACTGCATCATTGGACACGAAGTTACACACATCTTACCCAATGGCTGTAAGACTAAATGTAGTGTTTGTAAAGTGTCTGGAGTATATTAAATATTTGGAACTTGAAAAGTACTTGTTACTCTTAAAATCTTAGTAAAGCTTTCTGAGGTTTACGGTTTAGCAATAATGAGTACCTTATATAAAAAGCATGTTCTATCTTGTCTCAACATTCATATACTGAATTTGTATAATGTTTTGTGCTCTAAAATAATATTGAGGTGCCATTGAAGTATACTTTATTAAACTTGGATTTATAAAAAATTGTGTCTACCTTTCTGTATAACTAAAATTCTAATGAACTAAACTTCTGACAAAAATTTTGGTAGTGTATGAAGTTCTACATGACTTAATAAGAAAGCTAGCTTTTGGGCCTTGTTTAAGTTTGATATGTCAACTTAGTTCATTTTTTCTTTCTTTCTTTTTTTGACAGAAAAAGAAGCTACCCAGTTCATTTCCAGCTGGAATGGATGTGGACAAATTTTTGTTATCATTGCATTATGATGAGTAAATATTCTGAACATATAAGAACATTGGCTATTTAAAACTACAGTTCCTTAAACTATGAGTGTAGGGAATGAGATACTGACGGAATCTGAGAGCATGACCTGCACTTTCTTTCATCGTACTGAAATTTCACTTTATTTCTAAATCATGCTGTTTTAAAACAGCTTCCTAATTTGTAAATAGATGTGCCTGGTATTGTGGAAAAAACATTTGCAGAAATGTAAGTAAAGCCAATCTGCAAAACTGTATAGCTTTAACAATTGCATCTTGTTAATATTGTGTAAATCTTATTGAAATAGAGGTTAAATCAGCCTGATGTTCTTTTATTTTTTGGTTTCTTATGATCTCTAATTTTGAAACTTACTCATCTGGAATAGTTTCTCACTTTGAGTGGGAAAATTACACTTTTCCTTATAAATTGCCTTCAGTAATTGTCCTACAAGACATCTGAAGACAGCCAGTAATTAGTGCAGAAGTGATAAGGAATTCAAATGGTAATAAAGTAACCAGAAATTAACGATTTGGTTTTTTTCCCTAGAGTGAATACTTTGCCACTCCTTACAATTGCAGTAAAGATTGTACTCCTAAAATTTTACACTTTGTCTCTTCTGGTTGTTCCGGTCTCTTTGTTTTAAGGAGAGAATATTAATGCCATTTGAACACCATTCAAGTGTTCTGATCTTTCACTTATAACTTGTAAGATCTTTTACAAAACTTTAAGCGTTTAGACTATTGAGCCATAAAAAGTTTGGTTATGTAGTAGTTGAAATTTCTTGGTATGTATATACTTTTCCCCTAAATACTGGGGATTTAAAGAATTGCACTAATTCATAAACTTCTTACATAGTAGTGACCAATGCACATTTAATTTAAATTTTGTGTTCTATGTTAAAGCTTGTATGGAGGATTATCTTCTGTTGTCCTTTTAGAAAGCCATGTCCATCATAAGATGTAAAAAGAGAAATCATAGTTTTCTATTTTAATTTAGTTTCTCCTAAAATGGGCTGTGTTACACTTGGATAGAGGATGCTGTCTCTGTACCCCTTATTATAGAGTTATTCTCAAAAGATCCTTAAGGAGAATGAAAGAGGTGCCTTCTGTATGTTAGACTCACACACATCAGTCAAGTTGAAGAATTGGTTTAAACCTTTAAATGAGTACAGAAATTATAATTCATATTTGACCAATTGTGCCTAGATATTAAAGTATGTTCTCTTAAGTGCTTTCTGTTTTGTTTATTATCAGTATATGCAAGGTTTTTTCTGAAAATGTCTATATTTATGAGTCATTTTCCTTAACTTTTTTTTTTTAATACTGGGCCTTTAACATCCTACTTTAACACAACAGTTCTCAATGTGGAAATCACGTCTTACTTGCTGAACCTTACTGCAGAAATTTGTGTTGTAATAAATTTTTATAATGTGGAAGTGGTCTGTTTCTAAAGAACCAGGGATAGTTAATACAGTTAATGTTTATTTAACTAAGCTTGTACAGTTAGGTTTGAATAAATATTTTCATTAACTTCAAAAGTTTGAATTCTTTCATATTGGTAGTCATTCTAGTTTAGATACTTTTAATAAATCCCTTTCCAAGTCAGTTGTTGTTTTCAGAAGTTTACATAATGCTGAAGATTATAAATTTTCTTCTCATTCAATTAATTTGTATATGCTAAGTACTAAGAATTCATATACTAGTAAAATAAACTCACTTGGCCAGAATCCACTAGATAAATAGTATGAAGATAATCTGTATTCAGAGCTTTCATTTATGTTCAAGAACAAAACCATAATTCTGATTTTACCTTAAAAGTCAAAATGTGCTAGACTTAATTGCTGTACCTGGTACTGTATTTTTGCAACTACATGTAAGGATCCACTGTTTCTTTGGACATTACTTAGTGTATTCAGTTGTATGACAAATCTTAGAAGACTTACAATTAAAATATTTGATTGTTTTAGTTAGAACCATTTAGTAAATATGTTGAAATTGTACGTAAGTTAACATCCATCAGCATTCAGCCAAAGGCTAGATGTCATGACTAGTAGGAAGACCAAGGTTAAGCTTTGATAAAAGAAGTCATTTTAAAAGCATGTTGCTATATATTCTACGTTCATCATTTTTCAGGCCACCATCTTTTCAGTCTCAGACTTAACTTACTGAAATTATGTATCAAATTTTGACTGTAATATGATGCTTTCTCTTGTAATAGAATTTCCTCTTTTTGTAAATATTAGATAACATTTTTGTATACTTTCTGGTCTTTTTGTCCTAAATTATTTTTTCTACATAATTGAACTTAAAACTGTAAATATGACTTCCTAGGTTTTTTTTTTTTACTTCAAATAATATCAAGCATTATCCAGTTTTTAGCTCTTATTAAAAAATAACTAGCAGTGAACATGTTTGTAAATAAATATTTATGTTTTTGATTATTTCCTTAGGTAATATTTTAGAGGATGGAATTACCAAGTCAGAAAGTTAGTGTACATCTTTTCAAGGATCTCAATACATTTTGCCACATTCTTTAGAAAACTTTTTTCAGTTTATATTTCTGGCAGGAAATTGTCATTTCTTCCATAGCACATGCTTATCCCTTACCACAGATAATATTCAACTGTATCATTTTGGTTTCTATTTACTTCTTCTTGATTTGTTAAAATTAGGATAAGCTCTTCATCTGTATGTAATTTGTTTTGATATCTGATACGAAGAAAGAATCAGTACCTTTTTCCCTAAATATTTAACGTTTGACTCATATAACTGCTTAAAATAAGGTTTCTCTCTTCACACACATGTATGTCTCTTATCCTACATGGATTCCCAGTCTGTCTTTATTCACAATTCTAAAATCCAAAATGTTCTGACAGCTAATTTTTTCCCTTAAGTTTAGCATCAAAATTCATTTCAAGGCAAAATCTGACCTGGTTTGACCTGAGGCTACATGAATCTTTATATCTTTTAATACGAATATTCATATTTTTCTGGAAAAATAGTAATGTGCTTAATTAGTACACTGTTTCAGACTCAGCTGGAGGTGTTTGATACATACACTACTTCTAAAAAATTCTAAATATTCTGAATGCTGACACCCAGTTAACCAGAGTTATAAAATCAAAGGTTTTGTACCTATATTATTAATAAATTTGTATACATATAAATACAGTATATAGTGTAGAGATTATTTTGTGCCATTGATGAAAGCATTATAGCTTTGTGTCTTTTTAACCTGATTTTTTTCAAGAATTCATCTCTTATGCTTCCAGACTAACTTTAGAATCACTTGTATTTTTTCCAAGTTAAAATGATACTTGAATATTCATTTGAAATACATTAACCCTATGAGTTAATGATACTGAAAGAGGCTAACAGTAATATGGTATATATCCATAATTTTGTAGTTATCCCTATTCTCATAAATTTCTTGTTAAACTGGATATTATGGTGTTTTTTGCTATTTTTAGGGAACTGCATTCCAGTATTTTAACTAAGTAAAATTTTTATGAAAACCTAAAAGGGAAAACGGAGAAGGCAATGGCACCCCACTCCAGTACTCTTGCCTGGAAAATCCCATGGACGGAGGAGCCTGGTAGGCTGCAGTCCATGGGGTCGCTAAGAGTCGGACACGATTGAGCGACTTCACTTTCACTTTTCACTTTCATGCATTGGAGAAGGAAATGGCAACCCACTCCAGTGTTCTTGCCTGGAGAATCCCAGGGACGGAGGAGCCTGGTGGGCTTCCATCTATGGGGTCGCACAGAGTCGGACACGACTGAAGTGACTTAGCAGCAGCAAAAGGGAAAAGGTGCATAAAATATTGTTATATAGTTCAGTGAATTTTCTAGAAGTACACAAATCCACACAAATCACCAAGGTCAAGACTAGAACATTATCAGTACCCTAGAATCCCCCCATATTCCTTCTAGTAACTAACTGCTAACCCCACAGGTAATTATTCTGACTTCTAAAACTATAGTTTTAGCTCTTCTTACCTTTGCATAAATTGACTTATCAGGATACAGTGAGTTTTACTTCTCTTGCACAAAGTTGAGATCCATTCACGTATCTAATTCAGTTGTCATCATTGTAGTGATTTTTCATTGTATTTATCCACATTGTATTGTACCACTGTTAATCTCTTGTGTATTTGAACATATAGATTATTTCCAGTTTGGAGCTGTTATGAACAGAACTGCTGTGAATATCCCTGTGTATATTTTTTGATGAATGTATTACACTTTTCACTTGTGTGTGTGTGTGTGTGTATATATATATATATATATATATATATATATATTTAGGAGGGGAGCTTTGGGTCATATGGTTGCATATATCTAACCTTACTCAGATTTTTCAGTTTGCAGAGTGGCTATACTAAGTCATATGACTGTCAGCAGTGTAAGGAGAGTTCCAGTTGTCAGTCGCTGTCGATATAAGTTCTTTTTCAGATGGACATCTAAAGTCTGAATATTTTGCCATTTTTTCTTCTAAGTTTTATTCAGCCTTTTATATTTTGATAAATAATGCATCTGTAATGGATTTCCCATTTGTATATCCAGTTAACACACTACAATTTGTTGAGAGGGGTTCCCAGGAGGAACAGTGGTAAAGAATCCACCTACTGATGCAGGAGATGTGGGTTCGATCCCTGGGTCAGGAAGATTCCCTGGAGGAGGAAATGGCAACCCAGTCCAGTATTCTTGCCTGGGAAATCCCAAGGACAGAGAAGCCTGGTGGGATACAGTTCATGGGGTGGGCAAAGAGACAAGACTTAGAACAGCATGGCATATCCAGCACATTTATTGAGAAGGACTATCCTTTCCCAAATATGTTGTACTGTTATGCTGTCATAAGCTGGTAAACTGAGTATGTGTGGATTTGCCTCTGGACCCCCAATCTGTTTCATTGGTCTGTTTTTGTAAAGATATACCAGTAGCGCAACACCTTAAGTACTATAGGAAGTCTATTTTGTGTCCTTTTTTTTCTATTTGGACCCCTTACGGAATAGACTTTATGGAGCTAATGACTTTGCTGATGCTTATTTTTAATTTGCTAAAGATAAATGGTTTCAATATAATTATTTTCTAATCTCTTCTTTGTTGTTGTTCGGTCACCAAGTTATGTCCAACTCTTTGCAGCCCCACAGACCAGCGTGCCAGGCTTCCCTGTCCCTCACCTTCTTCTCAAGTTTGCCCAAGTTCATATCCATTGTATTGGTGATGCCATCCAACCATCTCTTCCTCTGTTGCCCCCTTCTCCTCCTGCCCTCAGTCTTTCCTAGCATCAGGGTCTTTTCCAGTGAGTCAGCTGTTCACATCAGGTGACCTAAGTACTAGAGCTTCAGCATCAGTATCAGTCCTTCCAATGAGTATTCAGGGTTGATTTCCTTTAAGATTGACTGGTTGGATCTCCTTGCAGTCCAAGGGACCCTCAAAAGTCTTCTCCAACACCACAGTTCAAAAGCATCAATTCTTTGATGCTCTGTCTTCTTTATGGTCCAGGTCTCACATCCGTACGTGACAAATGGAAAGACTATAGCCTTGACTATATGGACCTTTGTCCACAAAGTGATGTCCCTGCTTTTTAATATACTGTCTAGGTTTGCTGTAGCTTTTTCCTGCCGAGAAGTATTTTCATGGCTGCAGTCACCATCCACAGTGACGTTTGCAGGAAATCTGTCAGTGCCTCCATCTTGTCCCCTTCTATTTGCCATGAAGTTATGGGCAGGATGCCATGAGCTTAGTTTTTTGAATGTTAAGTTTTAAGCCAGCTTTTTCACACTCCTCTTTCACCTTCATCAAGAGGCCCTTTAGTTCCTCTTCACTTTCTGCCATTAAAGTGGTATCGTCTTTATATCTAAGGTTGTTGGTATTTCTCCCGGAAATCTTGATCCAGCCCGTAACTCATCCAGCCAAGCATTTCACATGATGTGCTCTGTGTATAAGTTAAATAAACAGGGTGACAATAAAAAGCCTTGTACGCCTTTCTCAATTCTGAGCTAGTCAATTGTTCCATATAAGTTCTAACTGTTGCTTCTTGACCCACATACAGGTTTCTCAGGTGACCTCTAAGATGATCTGGTATCCCATCTCTCAAAGTTTTCCAGTTTATTATGATCCATAGAGTCAAAGCCTTTACCATAGTCAATGAAACAGTAGTACATGTTTTTCTGGAACTCCCTGGCTTTCTGTATGATCCAACAGATGTTGGCAATTTGATCTCTGGTTCCTCTGCCTTTTCTAAACCCAGCTTGAACATCTGCAAGTTCTCGGTTCACATACTGCTGAAGCCAGCCTAGCTTGAAGAATTTTGAACATAACCTTACTAGCATGGGAGATGAGTGCAATCTTAGGAATTG
The DNA here is from genome assembly GCF_032452875.1 of Bos javanicus. NCBI lineage: Eukaryota > Metazoa > Chordata > Mammalia > Artiodactyla > Bovidae > Bos > Bos javanicus. The sequence continues at coordinate 17,812,051 of NC_083882.1, read as the reverse complement.
GGATGAAGACCTCTCCAGTCTTGTGGCCCCTGCTGAGTTTTCCAAATTTACTGACATATAGAGGGCAGCACTTTAATAGCATCTTCTTTTAGGATTTTAAACAGCTCTGATGGAATTCCATCACCTCTACTAGCTTTATTGGCAGCAGTGCTTCCTAAGGCCCATTTGACTTCATACTGCAGAACGTCTGGCTCTGGGTGGATGACCCCACGTGGTTATCTGGGTCATTAAAATCTTTTTTGTACATTTCTATATATTCTTGCCATCTCTTCTTGATCTGTTTCTATTAGGTCTATACCGTTTCTCTATATTGTGTCCATCTTTGGGTGACATTTTCCTTTGATATTTTCAGTTTTCTTGGAGATCTCTAGTCTTTCCCCTTCTGTTGTTTTCCTCTGTTTCCTTCCATTATTCATTGGAGAAGGCTTTCTTGTCTCTTGCTATTCTCTGGAACTCTGCACTTAGTTGGGTGTACCTTTGACTTTCTCCCTTGCTTTTTGCTTCTCTTCTTTCCTCAGCTATTTGTAAAGCCTCCTCAGACAACCACTTTGCCTTCTTGCAAAGAAAATTTCTTTTTCTTTGGGAAGGTTTTGTTTGCTGCCTCCTGTACAATATTACGAACCTCTGTGCATAGTTCTTCAGGCATTCTGTTTACTAGATCTAATCCCTTGAATCTATCTGTCACCTCTACTTAATATTCATAGGGGATTTAAGTCATATCTGACTGCCTTAGTGGTTTTCCCCGCTTTCGTTAGGTCAAACCTTAATTTTGCTATAAGGAGCTGATGATCTGAGCCACAGCTCCAGATCTCGTTCTTGCTGACTGTATAGAGCTCCATCTTTCTCTACAAAGAATGAATATAATCAGTCTGATTTTGGTATTGACTGTTTTTGATGTCCATGTATAAAGTCATCTCTTGTGTTGCTAGAAGAGGGTGTTTGCTATGACCAGTGTGTTCTCTTGGCAAAACTGTTAATCTTTGCCCTTCTTGATTTTGTACTCCAAGGCCAAACTTGCCTATTACTGCAGGTATCTCTTGACTTCCTACTTATGCCTTCCAATCCACTATGATGAACAAGACATTTTTTGATGTTCTAGGAGGTCTTGTAAGTCTTCATAAAACTGATCAACTTCAGCTTTTCTTTCCAGCTTCAATTTCTTCTTACAACAAATAGTTATTTCTGTTATAACTAATAATGATCAAAGTAGGCTTTCTTGTCTTATTCTTTAATAGGAATGCTGAGTATAATTTTGGCTTTTGTTTGTAGAGTTTTAAGAATTTATATCAAGGGAGTTCCCTAGTGGCCCAGTGGTTAGGATTTTGGGCTTTCATTGCCATGGCCTGGTTTCAATTCCTGGTCAGAGAACTGAGATCCTATGAGCCACCAGCCAAGAAAAATGTAAAAAAATTATATCAGGATTATCTGTTCAGCCTAGTTGGATGCTCTTCTAATATCAATTATTTTTATTAAATAAAAATTAAATCCAGAATTTCTCTTTTTATTTCTAACCCTAATATTGTATACTTTGCAGTCTTAGTGTTTCTTTAAACAGAACTAAATTTGAAAAAAAAAAAACAAACTAAATTTGATTTGCCCAATTTCTGTTTAAATATTTACTGATGTTGGTTTCAAGCTTAAATTCCAATATTTTACATGAACTTGAAACTTTCTAATGTGTCTGAATATTGGAATAATAAAGGGTACCTATTTTTAATGTGATACTTAAATAAGACAATATATGTAAAGCATTTAGGTCACTGAAACATAATAAGCATTTTAACATCTAGCTGCTACTCTAGCTGATGCTGATTTTTATTTTCTGTGACTGTTTTTAATGGATAGTTGGTTTACAATATTACACTAGTTTCAGGTGTATAGCAAAATACTCAGTCATATATGTGTGTGTGTGTGTGAATGTATATTTTTTTCAGATTCTTTTCCCTTACAGGTTATTACAAAATATTGAGTATAGGTCCCTGGGCTATACAGAAGATCCTTGTTTGTTATCTCTCTTATTAGTAGCTGTGTGTATATGTTAATCCTATACTCCTAATTTATCCCTCCCCCACCATCTCCCCTATGGTAACCATAAGTTTGTATGTCTGTGGATCTATTTCTGTTTTGTAGTTCATTAGTGTTGTTTTTTTTTTTTTTAAGATTTCACATATAAACAATATATATTTGTCTTTCTCTTTCTCAGCTTAGTTCTTTTAGTTTAATAATTTCTAGGTCCATCCATGTTGACTGCAAACAACATGATTTCTTTTTAATAACTAATGTGTGTGTGTGTGTGTATATATATATATATATATATATATATCATATTTTCTTTATCCATCTGTAGAAGGACATTTAGGTTGCTTCCATATCTTGGTGTAAGTGTATTTAGAATGGAATACAAAATTGAAACTAAATCACCAATAAATTATCCAAGACTGAAAGCTTTTGCAGAAGCAGTTCAGTTTATTTTCCCCCAGTTTTCTTTCAATCTGATTGTTCTTGTCAGACTTATGAGTTTTTTACTGAATTAAATTATATTTTCTCTCAATTTTTGCTTTTGTTCTGTTTAAATTACATGTGGTTTTTTCCTAACAAAATCACCTCTTGACACTTAAAAATAATATTTTTTCTGATTCACTAATTGCTTATTGTTTCCTATCTTTCCTAAGCATTTAGTCAACAAACACTAAGAATTTAGTTCTGATTTTACCTTTATATATCAAAATTGGAAAAAAGTTACTTTCATTGTATTTTCATTTTTTTTTCTATCTACTTAGAATAAGGTAGCATGCTTTTTTATTTAAACATTATAGTATTTTGATTGTTGTGGCTAAAAGGTTAAAATTTCTGTGTTTTATAGGTGTTTAAAAACAAGTATTAGGTTTATAAAGGTACAAAGTTTGATATTTAATTGTTTACTATCAAATCCCATTTAACTTTGCTTTTAATACTTGATAAAAATATTTAATTTCCCATTATAATTATCTTGGATATAGTTTTTAGTTAAGTTGTTTGATATTAGTGCATAGTCTGTAAGTAGCATAACTTCATTTTTTTTTACCTTTATTGAGATAATTGGCAAACCTGTAACATATTTAAAGTGTACTGTACATCATGATTTGATCTACATATGCATTGTTGAAAGCCCAACTAGTTATTTGTCACATCTATCACCTCACATATTCATCTTTAATTTGGGGAGGGGGATAATATTTGAGTTCTACTCTCAGCAAATTTCAGTTTCATAATACAGTATTATCATCTATGAAAGTGAAAGTCACTCAGTTGTGTCCCACTCTTTGGAATTCTCCAGGCCAGAATACTGGAGCAGTTTGCCTTTCCCTTCTCCAGGGGATCTTCCCAACCCAGGGATCAAACCCAGGTCTCCTGCATTGTAGACAGATTCTTTACCCGCTGAGCCACAAGGGAAGCCCAAGAATACTATAGTGGGTAGTCTATCCCTTCTTCAGAGGATCTTCATGACCCAGGAATTGAACTGGGGTCTCCTGCTTTGCAGATGGATTCTTTACCAACTGAGCTATCAGGGAAGCCCATTATCTACAGTCACCATAATATACATTAGATCCTCAGACTTTATTCATGTTATAACTGAAATTTTGTACACTTTGACCTCTTCCTATTTTTCTTGTATACTCCCATCCCCTAGTTGTCCTACTGATTTGGTTTGGGGGCTTCTTTTTGGTGTTTTTTTAATATTTTTTCCAGATTCCATGTGTAAATAATTACATGCAGTATGTGTCTTTCTTCTGGCCCATTTCACTTAGCATCATTCTCAAGATCCATATATGTTGTCACAAATGGCAAGATTTCTTTCTTTCTCATTGGTGAAATGATATTCTATTGTATATATTTACCATATCTTTTACTGATTCATCCATTGACTACCACTTAAATCTTCTCATATCTTGGCTATGGCGAATAATGCTGGAATGAACATGGAGATGTAGATTTATATATATATATATATATATATATATATATATTTATAATATATATATATTTATTATATATATATAGAGAGAGATATAATTTCCTTTGATGTATACCCAGAGCTGGGATTGCTGAATCATATTTTTTCAATTTTTTAAAAAAGTTTTTTATGTGGACCATTTTTTAAAGTCTTTATTGAATTTGTTACAACATTGCTTCTGTTTTATGTTTTGGTTTTTTGGACTCAAAGCATGGGGGATCTTAGCTCCCCGACCAAGAATCAAACCCAGCCCCTGCAATGGAAGGCAGAGTCTTAACCAGTGACCACCAGGGAAATCCCTCAATTTTTCATTTTGTAAGGAATCTCCATACTGTTTTCCATACTTTATGCACCACTTTACATTTCCACCGACAATGCATAAGGATTGTCTTTTCACATCTTGAACACTTATCTTTTGTCGTTTTGATGATAGTCATTCTAGCATGTGTGAGGTGATATCTTATTCTGGTTTAGGTTTGCATTTCTCTGATGACTACTAATGTTGAACACCTTTTCATGTTGTTGTTCAGTTAGTCATGTCTGAGTCTTTGAGACCCCCTGAACTGCAGCACTCTAGGCTTCCCCGTCCTTCACTATCTCCTGGAGTTTGCTCAAACTCATGTCCATTGAGTCAGTGATACCATCCAACCATTTCATCCACTGTCGCCTCCTTCTCCTCTTGCCCTCAGTCTTACTCAACATCAGGGTCTTTTCCAATGATTGACTCTTTGCATCAGGTGGCCAAAGTATTGGAGTTTCACCTTCAGCATCAGTCCTTCCAATAAATATTCAGGGTTGATTTCCTTTAAGATTGTCTGATTTGGTCTCCTTGCTGTCCAAGTGACTCTCAAAAGTCTTCTCCAGCACCACAGTTCAAAAGCATTGATTCTTCAGTGCTCAACTTTCTTTATGGTCCATCTCTCACATCCATACATGACTACTGGAAAAACCATAGCTTTGACTATACAGACCTTTGTCGGCAAAGTAATGTCTCTGCTCTTTAATATGCTGTTCAGGTTTGTCTTATCTTTTTTCCCAAGGAACAAGAGTCTGAATTTCGTGGCTGCAGTCACCATCCACAGTGATTCTGGAGCCCAAGAAAATAAAATCTGTCACTGTTGCCTCTTTCCCCATCTATTTACCATGAAGTGATGGGACCAGATGCTGAGATCTTCATTTTTTGAATGTTGAGTTTTTAAGCCAGCTTTCTCACTCTCCTCTTTCACTTTCATCAAGAGGCTTAGTTGTTCTTTGCTTTCTGCCATTAAAGTGATATCATCTGCATATCTTAGGTTTTTTATATTTCTTTCAGTAATCTTGATTCCAGCTTGTGAGTCATCCAGCATGGCATTTGGCATGATGCATATAAGTTAAATAAGCAGGGTGACAGTATACAGACTTGACGTACTCCTTTCCTGATTTTGTTCCATGTCTGGTTGTAACTGTTGCTTCTTGGCCTGCATACAAGTTTCTCAGGAGACAGGTAAGATGGTCTGGTATTTCCATTTCTTTAAGGATTTTCCACAATTTGTTGTGACCACACCGTCAAAGGCTTTAGCGTGATCAGTGAAGCAGATTTTTTTTTAATTCCCTTGCTTTTTCTATGATCTAGTTGATGTTGGCAATTTGATCTCTGGTTCCTCTGCCTTTTCTAAACCCAGCTTGTACATCTGGAAGTTCTTGGGTCATGCACCACTGAAGCCTAGCTCAAAGGATTTTTATGTACTTGCTTGTTCATGCACCTTCTGGCCATTTGTATGTCTTCTTGGAAAGATGTTCTCATCTTCTGATCATTTTCTCATCAGTTTGCTTTTTTGCTGTTGAATTATATCAGTTCTAATAATGGCAACCCACTCCAGTAATCTTGCCCAGAGAATCCTGTGGACAGAGGAGCCATGGGCTGCTGTCTATAGGGTTGCACAGAGTCAGACACAACTGAAGCGACTTTGCATGCATGCATGCATGCAATACATATTTTGGACATTAGCCTCCTGTCTATAGATAGTTTACAAATATTTTTCCCCATTCCAGAGGTTGCCTTTTCATTATGATTACCTTGGTTGTGTAGAAGTTTTTTAGTTTGATCTAGTTGTACTTATTTTTGCTTTTGGTGTAAAATATATATAGAAAAAAATGAAGATGCATCTCAAGGATATTACCTCCTGTGTATTCTTCTGAAGTTTCACGATTTCAGGTCTTAAACTTCGGTGTTTAATCCATTTTGAATTGATTTGTGAATCATGTAAGATAGTGGTCCAATTTCATTGTTTTGCAAATGGCTGCTCAGTTTTTCCAGAACCACTTGTTGAAGAGCATGTCCTTTCCCCCACTGTATATTCTAGGCTTCTTTGTTGTAAATTAATTGGTCATATATGCATAGATTTATTTCTGGGCTTTCTATTCTGTTCCACTGATCTGTGTTTTTATGCCAATACCATACTGTTTTAATTACTATAGCTTTATAACATAATTTGAAATCAACAAGCATGATTTCTCCAGCTTTGTTCTTTCTCAGGATTGCTTTATCAATTCAGGGTCTTTTGTGTTTCCATACAAATTTTAGAATTAGTCTTCTATTTCTTTGAGAAAATGCCATTGGCATTTTGGTAGGAATTGCATTGACTCTATAGGTGGGTTTGAATAGTATGGACATTTTAACCATAATCTTTCTGTCCATGAGCACAAAATATCTTTGTATTTATTTATGTTTTCAATTTATTTTATCAGTGTCATACATTTCAGTGTCCAGATCTGTCATCTCCCTGGTTAAATTTATTCCTAGGGTATATTAATTTTGATGCAGCTACAATTGGGATTGTTTTCTTAAATTCTCTTTCTGATAGTTCATTATTTGTGTATATAAATGCAAAAGGTTTTTGTACCAGGCATACCTTGGAATATTACAGGTTTAGTTATGGATGACCATAGTTAAGCAAATATCACAATAACACAAGTCACATGAATTTTTTGATTTCCCAGTCATGGAAGTTATCTTCGGACTATACTGTAGCCTATAAAATAATATCATGTCTTAAAAAAGAAATGTACATCCCTTAATTTAAAAATACTTGAAATTCCTTGGTGGTCCAATGGTTAAGAATCCACCTGCAAATGCAGGGGACATGGGTTTGATCCCTGGTCTGGGAAGATTCCACACACCCCAGGGCAACTAAGCCCTTGTGTCACAACTACTGAGCCTGTGCTTTAGAGCCTTTGGGCAGCAACTTAAAGAGTAGCCCCTGCTCACTGCAACTAGAGAAAGCCCACATGCAGCAATGAAGACTAAAAGTAGATAAAATATTTCGTAAAAAATAAAAATACTTTTTTGCTGGGAGTCCCCAGTGGCCAGGGCTTCTCAGGTAGAGCTAGTGGTAAAGAACCTGCCTGCCAATGCAGGAGACATAAGAGATGAGGGTTCGATCCCTGGGTTGGGAAGATCCCCTTGCAACCCACTCCAGTGTTCTTGTCTTGAGAATCCCATGGACAGAGGAGCCTGACAGGCTACAGTCCATAGGGTCACAAAGAGTCAGACATGACTGAAGTGGTTTAGCATGCACACACAGCCAGGTGGCCTAGTAGTTAGGATTCCAGGTTTTCACTACCATAGCCCAGATTCAATCCCTAGTTGAGGAACTGAGATCCTGCAAACCATACTACTTAGCCAAAAAAAAAAAGGAAAAAAGTAGATCGAATAATCTAAAATAAATAATAAAAATAAATTTTAAAAACTGATCCTTTGGCAAGTTATAATTTTTTTTGCTGGTGGAGGGTCTTTCCTCTATATTGATGGCTGCTAACTGATCAGGATGATGGTTGCTGAAGGTTAGCATGGCTGTGACAGTTTCTAAGGCAACAGTGAAGTTTGCTACATCACTTGACTCTTGTTTTTATAAACAATTTCTCTGTAGCATTTTACCCACAATAGAACTTCTTTCAAAACTGAAGTCAATCCTGTCAAACCCTGGTACTCCTTTATCAACTAAGTTTGTGTTATAGTCTAAATCTTTAATTGTATTTCAACAGTTTTTACAGCATCTTTACCAGAAGTAGATTCCATCTCAAGAAACCACTTCCTTTTCTCATCCGTAACAAGCAACTCATCATTTGCCCAAGTCTCATCTTGAGATTGCAGCAATTCAGTCACATCTTAAGGCCTCACTTTTAGTTGCCTTGCTATTTCTACCATGTCTGCAGTTACTTCCTCCACTGACATCTTGAACTCAAGTCATCCATGAGAGTTAAAATCAACTTCCAAATTTCTGTTAATGTTGGCATGAATCAAGAATGCTCTTAATGGTATCTAGACTAGAGAATGCTTTTCAAAAGATTTTCAACTGACTTCTTCCTGATTCATTAGAGGAATCACAATGACAGCTATAGCTTTACAAAATATGCTTTTTAAATAAGACTTAAAAGTTGAAATTACTCTTTGATCCATGGGCTGCAGAATGGATGCTGTCAGCAGACTTTAAAACCATATTAATCTCAATGTACATCTCCATCAGAGTTTTGGGGTGACCAAGCGAATTGTCAATGAGCAGTAATATTTTGAAAGGAATTTTGTTTTCGAGCATTTCTCAATACTGGGCTTAAAATATTTGGCTAATCATATTGTAAACAGATGTGCTGTCATCTAGACTTTGTCGTTCCATATGCAAAGCATAGGCAGGATAGATTTAACATAATTCTTAAAGGTCTTAAATTTTCAGAAAAATGAGCACTGACTTCAAGTTAAAGTCACCAGCTGCACTGGCCCCTAACAAGACAGTCAGCCTGTCCTTTGAGGCTTTGAATCCAGGCATTGACTTCTCCATTCAAGCTATAAAAGTCCTGGATGGGATCTTCTTTAAATAGAATCCTGTTTGATCTAGATTGCAAATCTGTCATTTAATGGGGCCACCTTCATGAATTATCTTTTGGATAACTTGCTGCAGCTTCTACATCAGCACTTACTGGTTCACCTTGCACTTTGATGTTATAGAGATGGCTTCTTACCTTAAACCTCATGAATCAATCTCTGGTAGCTTCAAACTTTTCTTCTGCAGCTTCCTGACCTGTCTCATCCTTCGTAGAACTTGAGAGAGCTAGGGCCTTGCTCTGGATTGGCAGTTGGCTTAACGGAATGTTGTGGCTAGTTTGATCTTCTACCCAGACTACTAAAACTTGCCCCTTGTTAGCAACGAGGCTATTTCACCCTTCACATGCCTGTGTTCACTGGAGCAGCGCTTGGTAACTGGCACAAAAAGCCTTGCTGTCAGACTGTCTTGGCTTTCTACATGACTTCCTCACCAAGATTAACTTTCAAGCTTTTGATTTAAAGTGAGACATGTGACTTCCTTTCACTCTAACACTTAGAGGTCATGTGGGGTTATTAATTGGCTTCCTTTCAATATTATTGTTTCAGGGAGTAAGAAGGCATATTCTCTCCCTTCCGGGAGGAGAGAGATGAGAGACTTGCTGGTTGGTGGAGCAATCAGAGGGGTCCCCAGGTAGTGCTAGTGATAAAGAACCAGCCTGCCAATGCAGGAGACAAGAGATGTGAGTTCAGTTCCTGGGTTGGAAAGATCCCCTGGATGAGGGCACAGCAACCCACTCCAGTATTACTGCCTGGAGAATCCCATGGACAGAGGAGCCTGGCGGGCTACAGTTCATTGGGTCCCAAAAAGTTGGACACGACTGAGCGCACACACTGATCTTCCTATCAGTGAGGTTTGTAGTGCCCCAGAACAACTACAATAATAACGTCAGAGATCACTGGTCACAGATCACTATAACAAATATAACAATAATGAAAAGTTTAAAACATCATGAGAATTAAAAATGTGCTACAGAGACACACAGTGAACACTGTGGAAAAATGATGCGGGTAGACGTGCTTATGAAATGTTCAGTACAGTATTACCATAAAGCTTCAATTTGTTAAAAAACAGAACAGAAAATCTCAATACAGGCATATATCAGAGATATGGAAGGTTCAGTTCCAGACACTGCAATAAAGCAAACCACTACACGTATATTTGTTTCCTAGTACATATTCCTGATCTTAAGAGGAAAACCTTTTTGCTTTTCATCAGTATGATGTTAGCTGTGGGCTTGTCATACATATCTTATGTTGAATCTCATTCTTTCTACACTTCATATATTGGAAGTTTTTCTTCTTTTACTATGAATGAATGTTGAATTTTATCAAATGCTTTTTCTGCATCTTGAGAGATCTTACAATTTTTATCCTTCATTTTGTTAACTGGAATAACATTGATTTATGGATATTGAGACATCATTGCATCCCTGGAATAAGTTCCACTTAATTATGGTGCATAATTCTTTTAATGTGCTGTAGATTTTGGTTTGCTAATACATTGCTCAATGAAACTAAGCCATGCCCGTGGGGCCATGCAAGACGGGTGGGTCATGGTGGAGAGGGCTGACAGAATGTGGTCCACTGGAGAAGGCAATGGCAAACCACTTCAGTATTCTTGAGAACCCCATGAACAGTATGAAAAGGCAAAATGATAGGATACTGAAAGAGGAACTCCCCAGGTCAGTAGGTGTCCTTTATGCTACTGAAGATTAGTGGAGAAATAACTCCAGAAAGAATGGAGGGATGGAGCCAAAGCAAAAACAATACCCAGTTGTGGATGTGACTGGTGATAAAAGCAAGGTCCGATGCTGTAAAGAGCAATATTGCATGGTAACCTGGAATGTCAGGTCCATGAATCAAGGCAAATTGGAAGTGGTCAAACAGGAGATGGCAAGAGTGAACGTCGACAGTCTAGGAATCAGTGAACTAAAATGGACTGGAATGGGTGAATTTAACTCAGATGACCATTATATCTACTACTGTAGGACAGGAATCCCTTCGAAGAAATGGAGTAGCCATCATGGTCAACAAAAGACTCTGAAATGCAGTACTTGGATGCAATCTCAAAAACGACAGAATGATCTCTGTTCATTTCCAAGGCAAACCATTCAGTATCACAGTAATCCAAGTCTATGCCCCAACCAGTAAGGCTAAAGAAGCTGAAGTTGAACAGTTCTATGAAGACCTACAAGACCTTTTAGAACTAACACCCAAAAAAGATGTCCTTTTCATTATGGGGGACTGGAATGCAAAGTAGGAAGTCAAGAAACACCTGGAGTAACAGGCAAATTTGGCCTTGGAATACGGAATGAAGCAGGGCAAAGGCTAATAGAGTTTTGCCAAGAAAATGCACTGGTTATAGCAAACACCCTCTTCCAACAACACAAGAGAAGACTCTACACATGGACATCACCAGATGGTCAACACTGAAATCAGATGGATTATATTCTTTGCAGCCAAAGATGGAGAAGCTCTATACAGTCAGCGAAAACAAGACCAGGAGCTGACTGTGGCTCAGATCATGAACTCCTTATTGCCAAATTCAGACTTAAATTGAAGAAAGTAGGGAAAACCACTAGACCATTCAGGTATGACCTAAATCAAATCCCTTATGATTATACAGTGGAAGTGAGAAATAGATTTAAGGGCCTAGATCTGATAGATAGAGTGCCTGATGAACTATGGACGGAGCTTCGTGGCACTGTACAGGAGACATGGATCAAGACCATCCCCGTGGAAAAGAAATGTGAAAAAGCAAAATGGCTGTCTGGGGAGGCCTTACAAACAGCTGTGAAAAGAAGAGAAGTGAAAAGCAAAGGAGAAAAGGAAAGATATAAGCATCTGAATGCAGAGTTCCAAAGAATAGCAAGAAGAGATAAGCAAGCCTTCCTCAGCAATCAATGCAAAGAAATAGAGAAAAACAGAATGGGAAAGACTAGACATCTCTTCAAGAAAATTAGAGATACCAAGGGAACATTTCATGCAAAGATGGGCTCAATAAAGGACAGAAATGGTATGGACCTAACAGAAGCAGAAGATATTAAGAAGAGGTGGCAGGAATACACAGAAGAACTGTACAAAAAAGATCTTCACGACCAAGATAATCACAATGGTGTGATGACTCACCTAGAGCCAGACATACTGGAATGTGAAGTCAAGTGGGCCTTAGAAAGCATCACCACGAACAAAGCTAGTGGAGGTGATGGAATTCCAGTTGAGCTATTTCAAATCCTGAAAGATGATGCTGTGAAAGTGCTGCACTCAATATGCCAGCAAATTTGGAAAACTCAGCAGTGGCCACAGGACTGGAAAAGGTCAGTTTTCATTCCAATCCCAAAGAAAGGCAATGCCAAAGAATGCTCAAACTACCACACAATTGCAGTCATCTCACATGCTAGTAAAGTCATGCTCAAAATTCTCCAAGCCAGGCTTCAGGAATACATGAACCGTGAACTTCCAGATGTACAAGCTGGTTTTAGAAAAGGCAGAGGAACCAGAGATCAAATTGCCAACATACGCTGGGTCATCAAAAAAGCAAGAGAATTCAATAAAAACATCTATTTCTGCTTTATTGATTATGCCAAAGCCTTTGACTGTGTGGATCACAATAAACTGTGGAAAACTCTGAAAGAGATGGGAATACCAGACCACCTGATCTGCCTCTTGAGAAACCTGTATGCAGGTCAGGAAGAAACAGTTAGAACTGGACATGGAACAACAGACTGGTTCCAAATAGGAAAAGGAGTACGTCAAGGCTGAATATTGTCACCCTACTTATTTAACTTCTATGTAGATTACATCATGAGAAACGTTGGACTGGAAGAAGCCCAAGCTGGAATCAACACTGCCAGGAGAAATATCAATAACCTCAGATATGCAGATGACACCACCCTTATGGCAGAAAGTGAAGAGGAACTCAGAAGCCTCTTGATGAAAGTGAAAGTGGAGAGTGAAAAAGTTGGCTTAAAGCTCAACATTCAGAAAACGAAGATCATGGCATCCGGTCCCATCACTTCATGGGACATAGATGGGGAAACAGTGGAAACAGTGGCAGACTTTTTGGGGCGGGGGGGGGGGGGGCTCCAAAATCACTGCAGATGGTGACTGCAGCCATGAAATTAAGACACTTACTCCTTGGAAGGAATGTTATGACCAACCTAGATAGCATATTCAAAAGCAGAGACATTACTTTGCCAACAAAGGTTCGTCTAGGCAAGGCTATGGTTTTTCTAGTGGTCATGTATGGATGTGAGAGTTGGACTGGGAAGAAAGCTGAGCACCGAAGAATTGATGCTTTTGAACTGTGGTGTTGGAGAGGACTCTTGAGAGTCCCTGGGACTGCAAGGAGATCCAACCAGTCCATTCTGAAGGAGATCAGCCCTGGGATTTCTTTGGAAGGATTGCTGCTAAAGCTGAAACTCCAGTACTTTGTCCACCTCACGGGAACAGTTGACTCATTGGAAAAGACTCTGATGCTGGGATGGATTGGGGGCAGGAGGAGAAGGGGACGACAGAGGATGAGACGGCTGGATGGCATCACCAACTCAATGGACGTGAGTCTGAGTGAACTCCGGGAGTTGGCGATGGACAGGGAGGCCTGGCATGCCACGATTCATGGGGTCACAAAGAGTCGGACACGACTGAGCGACTGAACTGAACTGAATATGTTGCTCAGGATATTTGTATCTATATTCATCAGAGATACTGGCATGTAGTTTTCTGTTCTTTTAGTGGATTTTTTGCTTGTGGTTATCAGGGTAATGATGTTCTATAAAATTGTTTGGAAGGATTCCTACCTCTTTTATTTGTTGGAAGAATTTGAGGAGAATTAGTATTAATTCCGGAGAAGGCAATGGCATGCCACTCCAGTATTCTTGCCTTGAAAATCCCATGGACGGAGGAGCCTGGTAGGCTGCAGTCCATGGGGTCGCTAAGAGTTGGACACGACTGAGCGACTTCCCTTTCACATTTCACTTTTATGCACTGGAGAAGGAAATGGCAACCCACTCCAGTGTTCTTGCCTGGAGAATCCCAGGGAAGGGGGAGCTTGGTGGGCTGCCATCTCTGGGGTCACAGAGTCAGACACGACTGAAGCAATTTAGCAGCAGCAGCAGCAGTATTAATTCTTTAAATGCTTGGTTGAATCCATCTGAAGCTATCTGGTCCCAGACTTTTCTTAATTGGAAGGTTTTTGATGACAGATTCAATCTCCTCAGTAGTAATTAGCATATTCAGATTTGCTTTTGTTTCATGCTTCAGTCTTGGTAGGCTATATGGTTCTAGAAATTTTTCTGTGTCCTAGTTTGTGCAGTCTTTTAGTGTATAACTGGTCAGCATACGCTCCTATAATTCATTGTGTGGTACTATTAATAGTTGTAATATCTCATTTGTAATTTTGAGGCTTCTTCATTGTTAGGTCTAGCTAATAATTTGTGTTTTCTTTAAAAAAAAAAAAAAAACAGCTCTTCTCTTTTCTATTATCTTTTTAATCTGTGTTTCATTTCTTTCTCATCTGATCATTATCATTCCCTTCCTTCTCCTAACTTTGGGCTTAGTTTGTTCTTTTACTGTGAATTTAGGTTGTTTGTGTGAGATCTTTTTTTTTTTGTTTTGTTTTGTTTTTTAATATTAACAAATACAAGCAGCAGAGAGGGCCAATTGCTCTCTGCTATTCCCTGAGGGGAACCAGAGGACAAAGCTGTTCCTCTGGTCTTCCTCTAACCGCAGGGCCTGCTTAGCTCCTCCTTAGGCAGAGCTGTTATCCAGCCCAACTTCCCTCCTCCCCACTCCCCAGTGTGTGAGATCTTTCTTGATTCTTAATGCAGTATGAACTTCCCTATCAGAACTGCTTTGCTGCATTGTATATTTTTGTGTGTTGCATTTGTTTTCATTTGTGTCAGAATATTTATTTGTTCAGTTTTCTTTGACCCATTGGTTGTTCAGTAGCATGGTTTTTAATCTCCACATATTTGTGGATTTTCCACTTTTCTTATAATTGATTTCTAGTTTCATACCTTTGTGGTCAGAAGAGATGTCTGATGCAATTTCAGTCTCCTTAAATTTATTAAGGGCACTTTTGTGGTGTAACATATGCTCTGTCCTGGAGAGTGATCCATAGGCACTTGAGAAGAACATGTATTCTGCTGCCCTTGGATAGAATGTTCTAATGTATCTAAGTCCGCCTGGTCTATCATTTAAATTCAGTCTTTCCTTATTGATTTTTCAATCTGGATGAAATATCCATTATTGAGTGGGATGTTGAGGTCCTCTATTATTGCATTACCATCTATTCCTTCCTTAGGTCTGTTTTTTTGTTTTTTTCTCCCACCAGCACCACACAGCTCGCAGGATCTCAGTTCTTCAACCAGAGATTGAACTCAGGCCCCAGCAGTGAAGCACCAAGGCTTGGGATTTCCCTGGAGGTCCACTGGTTAAGAATCTGCCTTGCAATGCAGGGGATGCAAGTTCAACCCCTGGCCAGGGAACTAAATCCCACATGCCACAGAGCAACTAAGCCTGTGCACCACAGCTAGAGAGCCCATGCACTCAACAGAACATCCTGCATGCCACAAATAAGAGCCCAGGCAACCAAATAACTAAAACTTTTTAAAAAGCACCAAGGTTTTTTTTTTTTTTTTAAAGCACCGAGTGTTTCTAACCACTAGACCACCAAGGAATTCCCTTTGGTCTGTTAATATATGCTTTATAGATTTAGGTGCTCCTATGTTAGATGAACCCACTCCAGTGTTCTTGCCTGGAGAATCCCAGGGACGGGGGAGCCTAGTGGGCTGCCATCTATGGGGTCGCACAGAGTCGGACACCACTGAAGTGACTTAGCAGCAGCAGTAGCAGCATGTTAGATGAATAAATATTTACAATTGTCTTTTTTCTTGTTGGCCTGACTCCTTAATCGTGACCTTTATAGATTATTACATTCTGTGTCTTATTTTGTCCAATATAAATATAGCTACCTTGCTTTCTTTTGGTTTCCATTCATGAGATCTCTTTTTCCATTCCTTCAACTTTCAGTCTGTGTATGTCTTTAAAGCCTAAGTGAGTCTCGTGTAGGCAGCATATAATTAGGTCTTATTTTTGGCTGTGCTCAGTCTTAGTTGCCTTGTGCAGGCTTTCTCTAGTTATGGCAAGCAGGACTCCTCTTGGTTGCAGTGCATGGGCTCCTCACCGTGGGGGTGTCTGTTGTGGAGCCTGGGCTCTAGGCATGTGGGCTTCAGTAGTTGCAGCATGTGGGCCCTGAGCTCAGTAGTTGTGACACATGGCCTTAGTTGCGTGTGGAAATCTTCCCAGACCAGGGACCAAACTCATGTCCTCTGCATTGGCAGGCAGACTCCTATCCACTGCACCATCAAGTCAGTCCAGTTCTTCTTTTTTTTCCCCCAGTCTGTCTTTTGAGAATGTAGTTCATTTAAAGTTCATGGATGGATAGATAGAGACTTATTATTGCCATTTTGTTCATTATTCTCTGGCTGCATTGTAATTCCTTTGTTCCTTCATGTCTTGCTCTCTTCCTTTTTGATGTTTTTTTTTTTTTTTGGTAGGGGTGTGCTTAGATTCCTTTATCTTTTGTGTATCTAGTATAGGTGTTTGCTTTGTGGTTACCAGAAGGCTTATATAAACCATCTCATATTTATAACAGTATATTTTAAGCTATAACAACTTCAAATACTTAATTTCTATACTCCTCCCTCCATTTTATGTTTTTGATGTCACAATTTACATATTTTAACCCTGTGTATAACATTAAAAAATCTAAGCTATGGTTATTTTTAATATCCTTTTGTCTTTAGCCTTCATACTAGAGTTATAAGGACTTAGCTGCCACCATTACAACAGTAGTGTATTCAGAATTTAACTATATATTTATCAGTGAGACATACTTTCAAAGGTTTCTTTGTTACTAATTAGCATCCTTTGATTCAGGTGGATGAAGTCCCTTTTAACATTTTTGTAAAGCTACTCCAGTGGTAATGAACTCCTCCAGCTGTTGCTTGTCTGGGAAATTATCTCCTTCAATTCTGAAGGACAGCTTTGCTAGGTAAAGTATTCTTGATTGCCAGTTAGTTATTTATTTTTTTTTAATCTTTCCGTCCTTTTGAATGTATCAAATCACACCCCTCTGGACTATAAAATTTCTGCTGATAGTCTTATGGGGGCTCCTTTGAACATAACAAGTATTTTCGTGCTGCTTTTAAGGTTCTCTCCTTTAACATTTCACAATTATAATGTGTTTCAATGTGGAGCTGTTTAGATTTATCTTTTGGGGATTTCTCTGTGCTTCCTAAATTTTGGTATCTGTTTCTTTCATCAGGTTAGGAAAACTGTCAGTGATATTTCTTTGACTAAGCTTTCTGCGCCCTTCTCTTTTTCTTCTACTTCTGGAACCCCCTGTAATGCATATATTTGTTCACTTGATGGTGTCACATAAGTCCTTTAAGGTGTTTTTACTCATTTTTTTTCTTTTGTTCTTCTGATTGGATGAATTTTCATTGCCTTGAGTTCACTGATCCTTTCCTCTACTTGTCTGCTGCTGAATTCCTCTCCTGAGTTTTCCATTTCAGTTATTGTATTCTTCAGCTCTGTGATTCCTGTTTGGTACTTTCTTATAGTTTCTACCTTTTTAAAAAAATTCTCACTTTGTTTAAACATTGTTCTCCTGATCTCAGTAAGCATCTTTATGACCATTATTTTTAATTCTTTATTAAATAAATCACTTATCTCTGTTTCATTAAGGTCTGTTTCTGGAGTTTTATCTCATTCGTTTGTTTGAAACATATCCTCATTTTTCATTTTCATTGACTCTTTATGTTGGCTTCGGTATCTTAGATAAAAGAGCTACTCTCTCAGTCTTGACAGAGTGATCTTGTATAAGGGAATCTTATACATCAGCTTGGCCAGATCTTCTTCATGTCTTAAACTTTTGTGATTTTCAATGCTGCCCTCTTTGTTCTTAGTGGCTCGCAGTAGTTCAGAATGTGTAAGACCTGTCGTCATCCTAAAGAGGAAGACTGCAGTTAGTCTTTGGATGCAAGCTGACTGAAAGCTGTACTGGTAGGCAGCAACAGCGGAAGTAGTAAGGGCTCTCCTACAGAGAAATCAGGGTGATGGGCTTTCTTGCATGTTCCCTCTACACTGAGCCCAGGTATATACCCTTGTGAGGTGTGGGCAGGGCTGCTATACCCATTAATAACTGATTCTTTGCTACAGTTCCATGGCATCTATAAGCATAAAACCTGCTGGCTATTTGAGCCAGGTGATCCAGGGGCCTCTCCCTTCCATAGCAGCTACAGAAGTTGAGGCAGCAGACATGTGTATAAGCTCCTTTTAGTGAGATACTGGCAATGTGCAGTGGGTAGACAACTCATTGGAACAGTCCCTGACACTGGGAAAGACTGAGGACAGAAGAAGAGGGCATCAGAGGATGAGCTGGCTGGACGGCATCACCAATGAACATGAACTTGGGTAAACACCAGGAGATAGTGAGGGACAGGGAGGCCTGGCGTGCTACAGACCATGGGGTCGCGAAGAGTCAGGCACCACTGGGTGACTGAACAACAAGTGGGCTAAAGGGCTTCCCTGATGGCTCAGATGGTGAAGAATCTGCCTGCAATGCAGGAGACTCAGGTTCAATCCCTGGATCAGGGAATGGCTACCCACTCCAGTATTATTGCCTGGAGAATTCCAATAACAGAAGAACACAGTGGGCTACAGTCCATGGGGGTCACAAAGAGTTGGACACAATTGAGTAACAGTAACTTGAGTGGGCTTAAGTGAGAAGGTATAGATGGTATCTGCTGGCTTCCCCAGTCTCCAGGGAGGGTCCCAATCAGCTCCTAAATGCATGCTAAATTCTCGTGTCATCCTTCATAAGAGCCAATTCTTCTGTGACCATCTTCGGTTTCTCCATAACTTCATTTTGAGTAATTGTCCTTATACAGAATAGTTCTTGTCCTATTTTAACACTTTCTGCATTGATGTCTAATAATTTATGATATATGCCAGTCTTCTCTTACTTACTGGGTTTTTCAGCTTTTATCTTCCACAGTAATTTAAAATGTGGAACTCCTTTTTTCATTCCACTGGCATTTGGATTTAGCATATTTATGTTTTTTACTCCTACCTTCCCTTGCTCTTTACTCAGTCCTTAATCATTTTTTAAAAATTTAACTTTCATATTCCAAAATTCATGATTACTCTCTCCACGTGCTGGTATAAAACTGGCATTTTTGAAGGCAACAGCAGAGTACTATATTTTCTAAGCTGCTGCATGCCTTGATACTCCTTCTAGCATCTTCATCACTCTTATTCCATTAAAAATATGTAGACGTTGTTCACTTGTCTTCTGATAGTTAATATAATAGAAACAAGGAGTAAGCCTTCCAATTTTTCTACCTAGATGTCCGAAGAATTTTTTCTTTACTACGTTTCCCCAGAACATTAACATTTCTGTTAATTTTGTTAATGAAGTTGTTCTTGTTGTTCAGTCACTAAGTCATATTTGACTCTTTGTTACCTCAATGACTGCAGCACACCAGGCTCCCCTGTCCTTCACTGTCTCCCAGAGTTTGCTCAGATTCATATCCACTGAGTCAGTGATGCTATCTAACTATCTCTTCCTCTGCCAATCCCTTCTCCTTTGGCCTTCAATCTTTCCAATCATCAGGGTCTTTTCCAAAGAGTCAGCTCTTTGCATCAAGTGGCCAAAGTATTACAGCTTCAGCCTCAACATCAGCCCTTCCAATGAACATTCAGGTTGATTTCCTTTAGGATTGACTGGTTTGATCTCTTTAGTGAAGACACCTTAATGGAACAAAGCCTTTTAAATCTGCCCAATTAGTAAAAATCTTAAGTTTTTATCTTATATTAATTACTGCTTTAGAGTGCCATTTATTTTTCTTTTTAATAAATACCATTTACTTGTTGGTCCTTTATTTTTATTTTTCTTTCATTTTCTTTTCCCCCAGATTTAAGAGAGTTTTGCAGGTGTTTTCCAGATGACTGACTTTTGGATTCAATGTTAATTATGATTATCTTCAGTGAAGTATTCTATATTTGTTTTTTTTCCCCCATGTATTTTACCTAGTTCCTGTTATAGTTAGGACAGATACTTATTTGAAAGTACTGAGGAGACAAACATAGTGAATTAAGAACTTGAGCTCTGGAGTAAGACTGCTTGGAACTGAATCCATCTCAGCTGCTTACCAGGTAGTTGACCTGAGGAATTCCATTTTACCACTCATGCCTCAATTTCATTATTTATATAGGAGGGATAACAATGGTACCTACCCTATTGAATTTTTGTAAAGATTAAGGGAGTTAATACAAATAAGGCCTCTAGGTCAGTACTTAGCACACAATGATGTACAAAAGGGAGCTAGCTGTAACGACTACAAAGAAATTTTTGAAAGCAGCCTGTCATAGTCCTAGGAACAATTTTTTTCCATATGTTATCTTTTTGTTCCTTCAAAGATAAGGAGTCACTGTGAATTACTTGCCATGAGAGATCTGTAATACCACATTTCTGTCCCCTCAATCATCCACTATTGTCAGTATGAACTTGGACAGAAGCTTTCCCTTCTCTGAACTACAGCTGAGGTCGGTGTGCATAGACCCTGCCTACAATGTGGTTTTTTTTTTTTTCTAGATAAGATGCAACACAGGATACTTATGCTGCATTTTTTTTTCTGCTTAAGAACAGGCATTGTAGCATCCTGAATATGACAATCTCTTCTCTTCATAAATCCATTCCGTTGAGCAATTTAGTTTCCACCTTCTTTCCCACTCTCTGTGCTGCTGTAGTAATGAAAACAAAATCCCTAACCTCACCCCCAACAAATTCTGAATGATGAGCTTATGAGAAATTGCACCCACTTCAGACCTGAGTGCATGGGTTCCTCTTATTTCTAGCAACACTACACACAATGTCTTTGGCTTCTTGACTAATAACATAAGACATCCCTAGTTTGCACAGAATAATTACTCTCACTTTGAAGAGTCTATTAAATCTAAATTAGTGACAGGTAATATTCACTTAATCTTTAACAATCTTCAGAAATATAAATTAAGATTTATTCTCTAACATGGAAGCTTCTACTATAAGTCACTAACATAATCAATCATGCACAATGGTATTTCAAACAATATAGCTTTATAACAAAAATCTGTTCAACATTATCAAAAATGTAAAGAAGAAGAAAAAACTTCTATAATCTCAAAGGTTTTGGGATTTGATCTTTTTACCTTATTTTT
This sequence comes from Bos javanicus, assembly GCF_032452875.1. NCBI lineage: Eukaryota > Metazoa > Chordata > Mammalia > Artiodactyla > Bovidae > Bos > Bos javanicus. The sequence goes on along the minus strand of NC_083882.1, from coordinate 17,790,932 downwards.
TAAAAAGAGTTGAAAATAATCAAAATTTAAATAAATTGTTTCGATACAGGCAGACTCGATTATTCTGACAGAAGTCACCCTGATTATAGCAGGCCTTTCTAGCTACATAGGGTTGTCGCCTTAGACAACAGAAGTCGTCTACAGCTTTTGGATCAGCATGGCAGAAGCACCTCCTCCTCCGTTGCAAATACTGGCAAGACCATATTCTCCTTGCTTCAATGCATGAGCCAAATGGACGACAATTCTGGCTCCAGACATCCTAGGATTAAGAAAGCATTTTGGTACTTTAATGGTTTATAGACTGTGTGAATAACCAAATTAGCCGTGACTTATAGCTGAATTTAACTACTTTAACTTGGGAGACTTGTTTCAAGAATGGTTACAGCTTTTTTTTTTTTTTTGCCACTCTGAGCAGCATGTGGGAGCTTGGTTTCCCAATCAGGGATTGAGCCCTACCCATGGCAGTGGAAGTGCAGAGTCTTAAACAGTGGACAGCCAGGGAAGCCCCACAAAAGCCCAAACATAATCTTCAATCTTAAATTATCTTCTTCAGCATAAAACAACATTAGTTTTCAAGCAACAGGTGTGACAGATCTCTGTGTTCAGAGGGGATCCTATCAGAAATGGTATTTGGCTTATGAAGGATGAGAAGGAAGAAAAAACGGTAAACCAAGAGCAACAGGCATTATCACGAAGCAGTTTAAATTTAGAGAGAAACACAAAGATAGCCATTAACCTAGCTTTCTTTTTCTTTATGATTTTACCTACCCAATTGGATGTCCAAGAGAAACAGCTCCTCCGTTGATATTCACTTTTTGGGGATCCATCTCTAGCATTTTAATGTTTGCTAGTACGACCACACTAAAGGCTTCATTTACTTCCCACATAGTAATATCTTCTTTTTTCAAACCTGCATCTTTAAGAACCTGAATTTGAAAAAAATAAAGATTATGTTCAGATAATTAAGTCAAAACCTACTTTATCTTCTCAAAATTCTGCAATTTTCGTTTGTGTCTCCCTTGCTCCCAGCAGTAGAAGTGTGGAATCTGACCACTGGATCACCAGGAAATTCCTTAATTTCTCATCTTTATTTGCATTGTCATATTTCTATTTTGAAAACAGAAAACAATTTTCTTAACCATTCCATCGATCTTGAACATTCCATGGAAAAGAACACATAGTCTTTATTTGGGGGTACATACTTGACATGTACTCTTAAGATCTACTTTACTGATTATATGTTCCTTAGTTCTAGGTTCTTTATCTGTCAAAGAGAGAGGTGTATTGTGTGTGTGTGTGTGTGTGTGTGTGTGTGTGTGTGTGTATGCTCAGTCACTCAGTCGTGTCCAACTCTGCGAACCCATGGACTGTAGCCCACCAGACTCCTCTGTCCATGGGATTCTCCAGGCAGGAAAGCTGGAGTGTGTTGCCATTTCCTACTCCAGGGGATCTTCCCAACCCAGGGACCAAACCTATGACTCTTGTGTCTCCTGAACTGGCAGGAGGATTTTTTACCACTGTACCACCTGTGAAGCCCTTACCTGTCAAAAGAGTTCCATCAATCTCTAATAATTTTTCATTGCATCCCCTAGAGTTTCTGCCTTATAAAAGGTTCCATTGGGTTATGTGGGGCACAGTTATTCAGAGCTATTGTGTCTTCATTGTGAATGATTTATTTAAAATCTTATTATGATTTCTTGTTCTGATAGTTCCTCAGCTATTGCAGATGTTATCTTTATGCTTTTATCTTTATAAAATATTGCTAGAGCCCTTTATCTTTAGAACTTTTTTGTTCTGAGCAACAAAAAAATTAACATGAAACTTTCCCTCCTCCTTGCTTTATTCTAACAGCAGGCTCAGGTAGTTTTCAAAGCTGTAGAGCTCAAACAGCTTCCCCTAGTTTCAACAACACGAGATAAAACAGGTACCTAAGTGCAGCCACTTTTTTCACTCTCAGAATCTAGCTGAGAACTATTTATCACCCCTCCTTTCCAGTGTGATGCATTCACTTTCAGAAGCTGTGTAACTGTGTGGTTTTCTGAGGTCTGCCACCTCTGGACAGAGCGTCATCACTCCCTGTTGTTCCTTATCCTTTGCTATCCTATTCCCCTCTGGTGTTTTTTTCTCTTTAAATCTGGGTGTTACCCCCAGAAGTTCTCTCTCAGGGTGTGGCCTTCTACTTCTGAAAAGGAATATTTGCTGCAGTCTTCTGAAATCCCTTAACCCCTAAACCAAAAAAACACTCTTGTCTTTTCATGTGACCCCTTAGCAACTTCCCACAAAGACTCAAACTGACAATTTGGAGTAGAGTGCTTGCTATCCGTAGTTTTACTCTAACACCAGCTACCAGCAGTTCCCCTCTTAGAAGACTGCTCCTTCTAAATAATGAGTATCTGCTTTGAATTCTAGAACCCTGGACTCTCAACGTTCCCCTTTCTCTGCCACACCAACTTCCCACTTTGTGGTTACCATTCTTGGTGTGTGAGTTCAGCATAAGGAACTCAATTATATAGTTTTATCTGCTCCACTGAAGACACAGTTTGTGTGCTGCTCTTTTACTTTTGCTGTTATCCTTGTTGCTTTCATTGTTTTCTTCAGGAGAAGTGAGATTTGAAACTAAGCTACTGCTATGCTTTGGCAGATGAATAACACTTAAAATCTAAAACATGCAACCTTGGTATAAGCAAAAGCAGAAATTGGCAGAATGAGACATGATCTATTATTTTGTTCTCACCTTAGGAACAGCATATGCAGGCGCAAGTGGAAAATCAATAGGTTCTACAGCAGCATCAGCAAATGCTTTATATATATACAAAAAAAGGTCATTAAAATCTTTTTTACAAGTACCCAAAGCTATATCTAACAACTTATATAAATGCAAAGATTCAAGTTTCCTAACCTTTTAAAATATTTAAATTTGTTTGTGCCTTTTCTAAGATTCTGTACTTTATAAAATTATACCAATCATCTAAGCCATTGATTTTCACACACAGGAAGTTAAGAGGGAATTGCCTCCCAGGACACTGGCATTATCTAGAGATACTTTTGGTTCTTGCAACAGGTGGAATGCCACTTATTGTAGTATCTAGTGGGCAGAAGATGCTGCCAACTAGATGCTGTTAAAAATCCTACAATGCATAGAACAGGCCCAAAACACAATTATTTGTTTTGCTGAGGTTAAGAAACCATGATCTAAACAAAACGGTATCTGTTTAACTCCTTATGATGAAGGCAAGGCAGACTTTACAGCTACAAATATGCTTAAAGAGACTGAGGAAATGCTGAGACCACATAGTTAATAATAAATGCCAGTACTATTACATTTTTCATACTCCTAAGCTCAAATTCTTTTTATTTTAACTGACAATGCCAGAGGAAAACATGTACCTTGTACTCTCCCACACATCATCCAGAAGAAAAAGATTTTTGAAAACTTTCTCTTATATAAATCAAATCATAACAAAAATATTAAAGGAGATTCTATCTCAATTAAAATGTGTACTAAATTATGTCAAAAAGTAAGACTTACAGATAAAAATCTGTAAGCCAACTTCTATGTATTACTGAGAAAGAATCTCAATATCAAGAAGAGTTTACAGGGGTTTAAGAATAAACAAGGTCAGAACATTTTCTACCTGCTATTCTTGCCAGTGGTTTAACATTGAGCCTCTTAGCTGCATCTGCAGTCATCAGAACCACAGCAGCTGCTCCATCATTCAGTGTGCTGGCATTGGCAGCTGTTACTGTACCTGAAAGTATCAATGAGCATGACATCAGAACATTCTTTCACACTGAATTCACTTGGGTCAATTTAACAAATTCCTACAGAATACTGACTGGGTTGCTGGATGCATGAAGATATGGATGGAGATAAGTCCTGCCCTCAGGAAACATACATAACTAAACGTGTAAGTGTATATAACACAGTGCAACTAAGTATGTCTTTTTATGTTAGTTTTTTGTGTTTATTCAAAGCTAGCTCAAAATGCATGCATAACGGCACTGGATGCTGCTGCTAAGTCACTTCAGTCGTGTCTGACTCTGCGCGACCCAGTGGACGGCAGCTCAGCAGGCTCCCCCGTCCTGGGATTCTCCAGGCAAGAACACTGGAGTGGGTTGCCATTTCCTTCTCCAATGCATGAAAGTGAAAAGTGAAAGGGAAGTCGCTCAGTCGTGTCCGACTCTGAGCAACCCCATGGACTGCAGCCTTCCAGGCTCCTCCATCCATGGGATTTTCCAGGCAAGAGTACTGGAGTGGGGTGCCATTGCCTTGATTCTGGTTTATAATTCATCAAAGATAAGGACCACTTCATGTTTTTCCTAACTCTACATCTTCCCTTATCCACAAAAGAGCAGACACTCATCCCATTTTGCAAATCAGTGTCAAATCAGATATTTCTTCTTCTCTACAATCACTTGAAGTTAAATGAATACTAAAAATCACTAAGCTATACATTTTAAACAGGAGAATTTTATGGTATACAAATTATATGTCAATTAACCTGTCTCCTTATAAATACCAATGAAGATACTACTATAGACTGCTGCCAAAATTATAAAAATATACTTTGGCAATATAATTTTTTTTTTTAGCCAAGCCATGAGACTTGTGGGATCTTAGTTTCTGACCAGGGATTGAACCCATGTCCCCAGCAGTGGAAGCACAGAGTCCTAACTACTGTACTGACAGAAAATTCCTTATAATATAAACTTGTAAGAAAATTCGTTACAATATTAAAAAAAAAAAAACAAACATTGATCCACTCCTATAGCTTGCATTGAGAAACTCAGTCAGAAAAGGGGAAAAAAGTTACTTCGGATTATTATCACAGCTATATACAGCCAATTTTAAAAGCAGAAGTGACCTTTTCTCCTCGAAGGATTTAGAACCCTGGGACCCCATTTAGATAAACATTCAACATTTATTTATTGAGGACTAGAGATAACAACAGTAAAAAAAGAGCTATCAGCTTAGTTCTCCAGAGGCTTATAGACATTTAACATAATATGTAAACTTGACTTTCATATCACAAAAAAACTTTCAAGATGAAATGCAAATGAAAAACTGAATTATACAGTCATTCTACAATCTGTTCCAGAGGCTATATATAAATATTAAAAGTATTAACTGTATATAAAATAGATAACTAATAACCTACTGTATAGCACAAGAAACTCTACTTAATACTCTGTAATGACTTAAATGGGAATAGAATCTAAAAATGAATATATATATATATATATATATATATATATATATAAACTGATTCACTTTGTTGTACAGCAAAAACTACTACGACACTGTAAATCAACTATACTCCAATAAAAAATAATTTTTAAAAACTTCAAACACACATACACAAAAACAAAGTATTAATTATTAAACAATTTAAAATATACCTTGGATAAATAAATGTTTTGTTAATTTCATTTGAGCCTGATACACTGAAAATGTTAAATAACATCAAGGTGTTTTCTAGAATTACTTTTTAAAAATCCTTAGGCAAAAAAAAAAAAAAAAAGAAAAAAAATCCTTAGGCAGTTCTACAACTAGATATGGTATACTGTCACTTTTTTTTTCATATGCTTCATTTCTTAATACTAACCATTTTCTCTTTGGAAAACTGTCTTCAGCTTTGGAATTTTGCTAAAATCAACACGTTTATATTCTTCATCTTCTTTCACCACTACATCTGGTTTACCTAAAACAAAAATCTTTTAAATTAAGTCATCTTTGCAGTAAAGACAATAATTACCTGCTCAGTAAGAAACGGTGCAAAAGGTGCCTGATAGTCTCTGCTTCCCTTTGTGTGCCCACATACCTTATACCATCCCAAGTAAATTCCACTCAAGAATCTACCATCTGTAATTTGTTAGTATCTTCAAGAAGAGTTTATTAAGTAGCTTGATGCAATTTAAATCTTCTATTCAGCCACATCCCACTGTCTTCTCTCTTGAGCTCATTCTCTATCATAGACATTCTTCTAACCCCACGGCAAGATGTCCAATGTAGACGCAGGCTGGGTAAGTTTGGTTAAGTTTGGGTCTTCCATCATTCTCATCACAGTAATTATGTCTAGAATGGAAATGTAACCTAAACCAAGTTAATGTGTCTATACTGTGGATTTATTCTGCTGCAGTTGGTGAGAAAGTATCTTTCCTCTGTGACTGAGAGCCCTACAGATGGACTCTGGAGATGGAGGCAGCAGTGGAGGAAGCTGAGAGCACAAAAGCAGCACTGAGAAGCCAAGACAGCATGTCCTAATGGTGCTGCCCATTCTCTTCCAATCCCTGAAGTTCCCAGTGCTGACTGGTTGCTGCCATACATCTTTCAGTTCTGGGACAAACACCCAACTAGCCTCCTAGTAAATACCCCCTTTTTACTTCATGTGTTCAACAGTCTATCAGTTATATTAGAAAGAGTTCTAATAAATATATTTCTCAAAAAAATATGCATAGTGGAATTTGCAATTGAGTTGGAATCAGATATTAAATTGGGTTTAATTATCTCTGAACTAGCAACATTTCCCTTTACTAATTTAGCAGCAGCAGTGTCAGTGTTTTCAGTTGAAATTTAAAAAGTACCAATTTAAAACTTAAACATAAAAAGTTTAGCAACAACAACAACAACAAAAAAAGTTTAGCAACATGTAAAGTCTATTAAAAATTAAAATCTATTTTGGAACATAATCCTTCAACCTTTTACTGTAATTGTGACAGGAACAACTTCATTTCCAAATCTTCCAGCTTCCCATGCTGCTTTACTTCTGGTATAGGAATTAAGAGCATAAGTATCCTGTTCCTCTCGTGTAATATTCAGCTTCTTTGCGGTATTTTCAGCACAGTTGCCCTGATAAAGTTGGAATTTTTAAAGAATCTAAGTAACTCTGCAAAACTTATAAAACATTTGCTTTTTATAACATAAAACAGTGGTTAGCAGTTAAATTTAGTTCTTAAAATATACTTCTTTCTGTACTCAGTAACTCTCTCACTCACATCTCAGCTACTTGAATTAGCCCAGAAGTTGCTATTTTGAGGAGAAATAATTAAATAGTTATGGTATCCATTATTAGAAGTCAGAAAATGCACTATGTCAGTGTGGGGCAATTTATTAAAACATTGAGCCAAACTGATATAATAAGCATAGAAAAACATTTTCCTAAAATGAATGGCTAAATCAACATATTTATATCCTTCAGTTTCTGAAAACAAAAACAAAAACATTTTTTAACCAAGCAGTATTATGTATAGATGGCATTTCTCCACTAAAAAGCAATAATTACCATATGAATTTTATTGTAGACATCAGTTAGTCCATCTTTTACAATCAAATCTTCAAGCTTTACCCCACCATATGGTGTTGCTCCTCTGTTCATTACATAGGGGACATTGGACATGCTCTCCATGCCACCTGCCACCATCACGTCCTGCTCAGCAACACATAAAAACCCAGGGTTAATTCAAATGGTACCACTGACTTTTGAACACCATAGTTAGGAACATCAACCCTCCACACTTGATAATCTGGGTGCAACTTCACAGTTGGCCCTTCTTATCCACAGTTCTAGATCCACAGACTCAACTGCAGTACGTATTTATTGAAAAAAAAATTGTGCATTAAGTGGACCCAGACACTTCAAATCTACGTTCATGGATCAACTGTAGTTGCAAATCCATTATACCCTTTACACAGCAACAAGGATTCTACATGAACTTTATGAAACATCGCTATACAGTCAATATAAGAAGTACCCTCTTGATTCTGGTAAAAGGAAATGGTCTGAAATGTGTAATGATAATTAAGATCAGAATCAGACAGTAATAAGAATCTTTAATGTAAAACCATCTTCTGAAATTCTTCTAAATCCTTCATTTCACTGACACTGCCAAAAATATAATCTCAGTTCTCAGAAATAATCCTACTTCCTTGATTGTGATCCTCCTCATCAACTCTTTCCAAACAGCTATAATAACTTTCTAACTTGGTCATCTGACAGAAAGCCTTTCCTTGCATCCAAGTGTCATCTACACTCATCTGAGTCATTCTGGCTAGACTAAATCTGGTCATTCCACTCTGTAAAGGACTCCCCAGCATAGTATATAAGACTCTTTACAATCTGACTTTTCACTCCCTTTCCAGTCTCATGCCTGGACCTACACGAGTGGAGGTCATACAGAATTGTTTAAAGGTCTTCAAACAGACTTCCCTGGTGGTCCAGCAGTTAAGATTCTGCACTTCCACGGTAGGGAGAATGGGCTCAATCCCTGGTTGTGGAAATAAGATCTCACATGCCATAAGGCCAAGAAGGGAAAAAAAAAAAAAAAATCAAGGTCTTCAAAGATACCATGCTAATTCACACACCTCTGCACTTCTGACCTATTCACCAACAAGAAAAACACTGTCATTTCCTTTAAAACTAATGAAGACACAGCCCCTTCAACCCAACAAATCAGTTGTCAGCCACTTTCCCCTGACTACCTATTTCTATCCCTTTTTTTCCCCCCTATCCGTTTTTGGAATAGTCTCCCTTCCTTCTTTTGTGTTCCCCAATTATTGTGTATTCCTTTTATTAATAATATTACACAGTACTGTAGCTATATTTATATGTCAAACCTTTTCACTAAACTAGTGAGGCCTTTCTGGCTCCTCTGAGGCCAGAAACTTTGTCATATCTATTTTTATGTAACTAGTGCCTGGCATATATAGAAGTTTAGTAAATATTAATCAACTAACCTGTAATTACAGATCAACAAGAGAAAATTCATTTGCATTACAAAGGCTAATTTGAAACAAAGTTTAATATAAAAGATAAATGTAAACATAAAATTAAAACTAACGTTATATTCTCACAATCTTTAATTAGGAATAAAGACAAACAGAAACTCCGTACCAAAGAAACCTAAATATTTTGCCTATTTTGAAATATGGAGAGTCTCAAATAGTTCTCATTTAAGTTTTATTCTGTTATCCTGAAATACTGAGTATTTCCTGGGGATGATGAAAATAAGTGATGGAAATCGTTATCAGTTCTACAGTCTTAAATAAAATTGATCATTAGATAATATTCAAAATAAGGCAATTCCTAATATTCCTCTAAGTCAGATAATTTTAAAAATATAGATATGAATCAAGAATATTAACTAAAAGCATTTGCTAGAGAACCACAAAAGAATCAACTGAGACAAAATTATCCTTGTCATTCAGTTTTCAAACACCTAACAATCTCATGAGCATTTTCACCCACTGGTTTGACTAGGGTTTGGTTTGGTAATACCTGATGTCAGTGTTACCTTATGTATAAGCAAACAAGCTCTCACAACCTTTGGACAATATGTAACTGGTATAACTTTTTTATGGAAAGTATTTGCAAATATCCAAATTTTGAAATCTGTGACTCTGAAATTCTCCTCTTACGAATTTTTCCAAAAGAAAGACCTACACATGATAAGATTTTTAAAAATGTTTTATTCACCTGTCTCCAGTGAATGTCCACATGTAATTCCTCAGCTGATGACAGGCAATGCTAGGACTTGAAATTAGTCTGGCTCCAGACTTTCTGTTCTTAACCACTACATTATAATGTTTAGTATAGTGAATTAAGAGTTGATTTAAGTATTTATAAGTACACAAAGATACACGCATAGGGGTACTCTCTGGAGCATTATTTAAAACAGAGAAGAACTGGAGACAACCTAGATATCCATTCAATAAGGACCCCCAGAATATATTATACTTGTTCAGTTCAGTAGAATACTATCTCAGGTGCTGATAAAGAAAGATCTCCAAGATATTACATGAGGCACAGAATCTAAGCAACTTGCCCAAAGTTTCTCTGCTCTTAGGTGGCAGAATATACAAGAAAATGATGAATAAATTAGACACGTAGAGCAGGGTAAGAAGAAAGATTTTTCATTTTATAATTTTCTAAACCGTTTCAGTTTTTAGCATACGTATCAGGTATCACTCTCTTTTTTCCCCCTCTGCCTTGCCTTACAACTGGAAACAAAGCAAGGGACGAGTAATAGCAAGGGTATGCAAAACTGTGATTCTTATATATATATAAGAAATAATCTGCAGACACCTCACAACTGGTTTTTACCTTGGTGTATTATGCCCTGATAGGCCAGAATGCACTACACAGGGATAGGGACACCTGTTTTCTAATGTAGGCCCTGTAACTATGTTTGTAGTCATCTCAACCTCTTTCTTCAACTGAAAAAAGGGCTTGGATATGATAAACTCTTAGTTCTGAGTCTAGGTCTAGTCTCCTGATGCAACATATTATTTGCTGAGCAGCCTGTCTCTTGCCCAGTCTCAAACAAAATCAAAATCATCAAGGCCAATAGAAAGCCGCACAATTTTACAGCCAAACCTGGACATGAGGCACTACAAATCAATCATCAATTCTGGGCTCAATCAATGATTTGATCCCCAGGGTAAGCACCTTATTCTCATTTATAATGAAAGCCCTTCTCAATCTAGCAAATACAACATTTATGATGTCTTAAATCCCCCAGAATCTCTAAGTGAAAGGGGGCACTAAAACATCCTAGCTGGAAACTACTTTTAATACGAGACACTTCAGCTATCAATCTAACCTCTACTTCAAATGGAACTGAAATCCAAACACTCCTCAGTGTCTGAAACAACACAGGAACTGCACTTACGAGAAAGAATTTCACTTCTAAAGTAGGAATATGTTTAGGTTTTTAGTGTTTTCTTAGCACTGCATATTATTTTAATTATAAAGTGGAAAAGAAGGTATTTCTTACCTGATGTCCACACATAAGATTCTGAGAGGCCATCATGATGGCTTTCATTCCTGAGGCACAAACTTTGTTTATAGTGGTACATGGAGTAGAAATAGGTAAGCCTAAAACCAATATAAATCATACTTTTGAAAAACAGATTCTTTTCAAATACAACTATGATAAAAATAGAGCATGTTAAACTGTAATCTGAAACATTTCTTTGGCGAATATAAGTCTTTTATGCATTTACAGTCTATTTAAGCTGAAATGACCTCCATTTCGCCATGTCAAACATTCAAGTATAAACGCAAAAATGTATTCCTAGTACCTGCTCCCAGTACTGCTTGCCTTGTAGGGGCCTGTCCTTCACCTCCTTGTAGAACATTGCCCATGTATGCTTCTTTCACTTCTTCTTTGGGAATCCCTTTTTTAAAAAAGCAAGAAGCATTTCCATATTTTATTCAACTCAATAATTAGTAATTACCTAGTAAAGTACATGACATTATATAGCAGGAATGGTTTTTGTCAATTTTGAGTTTTATTACTAACACTGTAGTCCAAGGACTTCTTTTCAAGAGAATTCAAAAATGCATTCATTAATTCATTTCTAAGTGTTATGTATATAGTAAGTGCAAAATAAACATTTGTTCCAATGAATCACTATCCTCTCAACACAAAAAGTAAAGCAACTACTGACCTGCCTTTTCAATGGCTCCCTGAATTGCAATGGAACCAAGTTTAGTGGCTGGCAGAGAGGAAAGACTGCCTAGAAAGGATCCAATGGGTGTTCTTATAGCACTTACTATGACCACTTCCTGGCAAGACAGAAGATGGTAAAAATTATTACATTTAAATATTTCATCAAAATCATCTTTCATAAATAAACATGATTCATAGATACATTATTCAAGAAACAGACTTTTATGAATGTCTAATTATTCATCAAAGATGAAAATAATCTCAGCATTTGAACAGCACTAAAACCAGTATAATGCTAGCACTTTATGACTTAAAACCTAATAGAAAACTAAGACAAACCAGTCCTAAAATAGGCATGGACCATAAGCATAAGTTTCAATTCTATTACTTAGTCAAAATTTAAGAAATGAATACTTTACCCTTGTGAACTGCGTAATAAACAATCCTAATTAATGGGCTTCCTCACTGAAAGGAAACTCTAGGCTAGGAATTAAGAACCTGCATGCTAGTAGGGGCAACACCGCTTAACTGGGACACAGCCAGAGCCATAATTTCTTTGTATTTTATCTGTTACTTGGCTGCACTGGGTCTCTGTTGCTGCACACAGGCTTGCTCTAATTGTGGTGAATGGGGGATACCCTCGGGTTGCAGTGCTGGGTTTCCCACTGCAGTGGCTTCTCTTGTTGCAGAACATGCACTCTAGTGCGTGCGAGCTTCAGTAGTTCTGGCACAGGGGCTGACTTGCCCCACGGCATGTGAAATCTTCCCAGACCAGGGATCAAACCCTTGTCCCCTGCATTGGCAGGTGGATTCTTAACCAGTGGACCACCAGGGAAGTCTCACAGGCATAACTTCTTAAACTATTAATAAGACAACATAAAATTGAAGAAAAAATAGATAAAAACTCTCTTAAACACTGCAAAACACTATTTTAACAATTCTCTCCTTACACTTGCTTTCTACTTTCTCTTAAATACATACGTACATACATAATTTATCATAGATAATAAGAGAACCATTTTCTACATTCTGGTTGGAGCTTATTACTAAGTCTTTTTAGGAATCCCTATGAAACAAAGAGAGAACCCTTCAGAAAGCATTAGGTGACCAAGTAATGGTTCTTCTTGTCTAATCTCCAGCTCATTCAGCATCTTTCTTCTAGTATCTTCCATGTGGCCTCTGCAATGTACCAGTACAATATACCAGGGGTCCCCGAGAGTAAAGGAAGAACACTGCCTAATTTTAGAGAAGGCTGTTTACAGTAGACAGTGATTGGGGAAGAAGCAGAAATTATGCAGGGCACTAGATCTAAAAAATTTTATGGTAATAAGGGAGTTTGACTTAATGTTTCAGTAATTAATTATCAAGTTGACACTCACCTATACATGCAGTAAGAATATGCAGTTTTTAATTGACTACATTTCCTTTAAAGCACATTTAAATTTATACTTACATTCAACGTGGGTTTTGATACATAACTTCGCTCCGCATACCTTATTTCCTGTAATATAAATATCTGTTATGATGTAAAAAGTATTAATCTATATCACTTTATATTACTCAGTAATGGGATTATGGTAATTTCTTTTTTATGCATTATACCTTTATTTCTAAATTTTCCAGTTAGCATATATTACTGTTGAAATTTAAATATTACTACTTTTGCAATACTCTTACCTGATTAACTATTCATTGGAAATGTATGTTTTAACTTCTGATAAGTTTACCATATTAAAGTTTCTAATCCTTTAAGTATAAACTTTATAAAATGTAATTTTAAATTAAATCTGAGTTCTAAATTAAGTAAGCCCAAATTGGGCTGCTGCTTATATAACCTACTTATACTAAAAGATTTGAGCATATTATCTGTGACCAAACTTTGAATTAAGTTTCTACTTGTAGTAAACATGCCAGTCATTGTCTTTCCAACTACACCCTTTACTCAGAGAGTCTGGGAGGGACAGCCCTAAGTACCTACAAGGTGATTCCCATCCTCCTCCCACTGGCCAGAGCTGATGGACCAAAAACGGAATGAACTATGCCCCATTTCACAAATGGAATGAACTAAGCTAGCACTCTGAGAAACCTGATCATCTGGAGGATGGGCACTGGAAGTGAAAGGGCCAAGGGGCTAGAGTTAGTTAGCAATGCCATGTAAAAGCAGAGGTTACAGTAAAGAGAAAAGCCATGAGTAACCAGAGAAGCAAGGGAATGTAACATATACACTCAGAAAGGAAGGAAAGACCATGGCATACTACAAGAGACAAAACAAGGTAACCTAGTTAATGATTTTCTAGATAGGCTTCCACACCAAGGCCAGCTTCACTTTATTTCCTAACTTTGGATGTCCAAGAGCTTACCTAGCGTATATCTTCAAATAAGCCACTTTCTACTTAGCTAGTGTGGATATTTTTCCTTGCAATCAAAGAGCCTTTTCTAAACCACTTTAAAGTTTCTGGTTCTCTTTAACTAAGTTCCCTGGGCCTCTCCACTTTGCCCAGGATCCCATTTCAGTTGCTTTTTCAAAGGTGCCACATCTTCAGTTAACCATTCCCTCTTCCATCATTCATCCCCTTTACTCCTCGACTATTCTGCAAGCACAGTAATAGTCTCTGGCTCCTCCCAACTAAAAGAATTAAAGACAAACAAACATCTCTTAACCCAGAGTTCCACTGAGCGTTCACCCCATTTCTTAGCTCCTCCATACAAGAGAAGTTCTCCAAGTTATCTAGAATATGTCTCCTGTCATCACCTCCTATTTACTATTCAGTCCACTCAATCTGGCTTTTATCTATCCTACTGTTGGCTTTGAGCAAGATTAACAATATCTGGATAGCAAAATCCAATAAAGACCTCGGTATGTTCATCTCATCCTCATGGCAACCTGGGACTCACTTTTCTTTCTTGGGAAACACCCACAGTGGTTAAGAGCCTGGGTTTACCAGCTAAGTTTTCCCTTTTCTTTTTTTTTTTTAATTGGTAGAAAATTACTTAAAGATATGTGTTGGTTACTGTCATATAACCATGCAAATCTGTCACAATTACATATATATGAGTGAGTCTCTTGAGTCTGCCTCACTTCAGTCACTCAGTTATGTCTGACTCTTTGAGACCCCACGGACTACAGCACACCAGGCTTCCCTGTCCATCACTAACTCCTGGAGCTTGCTCAAACTCGTGTCCATCGAGTCGGTGATGCCATGCAACCATCTCATCCTCTGTCGTCCCCTTCTCCTCCTACCTTCAATCTTTTCCAGCGTCAGGGTCTTTTCCAATGAGTTAGTTCTTCGCTTCAGGTGGCCAAAGTAATGAAGTTTCAGCTTCAGGATCAGTCTTTCCAATGAATATTCAGGACTGATCTCCTTTAGGATGGGCTGGTTGGATCTCCTTGCAGTCCAAGGGACTCTCAAGAGTCTTCTCCAACATCACAGCTCAAAAGCATCAATTATTCAATGTTCAGCCATCTTTATACTCCAACTCTCATATCCATACATGACTACTGGAAAAACTGTAGCTTTGACTAGACAGATCTTTGTCAGCAAAGTAATGTCTCTGCTTTTTAATATGCTGGCTAGATTTGTCGTAGCTTTTCTTCCAAGGAGCAAGAGTGTTTTAGTTTCATGGCTGCAGTCACCATCTGCAGTGATTTTGGAGCCCCAAAAAATAAAGTCTGTGACTGTTTCCATTGTTTCCCCATCTATTTGCCATGAAGTGATGGGACAGGATGCCATGATCTTAGTTTTTTGAATGTTGAGTTTTAAGCCAGCTTTTTCACTCTTCTCTTTCACTTTCATCAAAAGGCTCTTCAGTTCCTCTTCACTTTCTGCCATAAGGGTGGTGCCATCTGCGTATTTGAGGTTACTGATATTTCTCCCAGCAATCTTGATTCCAACTTGTGCTTCATCCAGCCTGGCATTTCACATGATGTACTCTACATATAAGTTAAAAGAGCAGGGTGACAATATACAGCCTTGACATACTCCTTTCCCAATTTGGAACCAGTCCATTGTTCCATGTCCAGTTATAACTGTTGCTTCTTGACCTCCATACAGATTTCTCAGGAGACAGGTAAGGTGGTCTGGTATTTCCATCTCTTGAAGAATTTTCTGCAGTTTGTTGTGATTTACACAATCAAAGGCTTTGGCATAATCAATAAAGCAGAAGTAGATATGTTTCTGGAATTCTCTTGCTTTTTCTATGATCCAATGGATGTTGGCAATTTGATCTCTGGTTCCTCTCCTTTTCTAAATCCAGCTTGAACATCTGGAATTTTTCAATTCACGTACTGTTGAAGTCTATCTTGGATAATTTTGAGCATGACTTTGCTATCATGTGAGATGAGTGCAATTGTGCTGTAGTTTTAACTTTCTTTGGCATTCCCCTTCTTTGGGACTGGAATGAAAACTGACCTTTTCCAGTCCTGTGGCCACTGCTAAGTTTTCCAAATTTGCTGCCACATTGAGTGCAGCACTTTAACAGCATCATCCTTTAGGATTTGAAATAGCTCAGCTGGAATTCCATCATTTCCATTAGCTTTGTTTGTAGTGATGCTCCCTCCCTTGAGTCTCCCTCCCCTCCCCTTATCCCATCCTTCGACAGACTGAGAAACTGAGTATTCTTGAGTGTTAACCTTGGTTTTCTAAAATACTCTGCACAAGTAGTTGTGAGAATGAAATGAGGTAATATGTATAAACCATTACCCAAACCCTTTTTCTTGGCTTCCATCTTAACACAATCTTGTGGTCCACCTCTTATTTCTCTAGTTATTTTCTTCAGCCTCCCTATCATTCCCTTTCCAACCTTTAACTGCTGGAATGTCCCAGGGCTTTGTTCCAGGCCCCTTTTCATTTTCAAACTTAACTGTCTCCATAATCATATCTAGCCCCACGGCTTTAAACAGCAATTATGTCCTGATGATTTCCAAATTTCTATCTCTAGTCTTGACCACTCAATTGACCTCCAGACTCATATATCCAAGTGCCAACTTGATTAGCCTGATTTTACTGTCCAGCACATGGCTCTCAATTGCCACGCTAGAACACTAGTTTCTTTCCAGTATTTCCCACCTGAGGACATCACATCACAATCTGCCCAGGAGCTAAGCCAAAAATCTAAGGACTCACCCTCCATCTATGCCTAATAGTCAGAGATATTCTATCACAGGTACTGTCAATATTGTGTCTAAAATATACCTAAATTCTTCCACTTTACTTCATCTGCACAGCCACCATTTCTTGCCACTATTACAGCCTCTACTTCATTTCCTGCATCCCCGATTTCCCTTCTTCAGTGCATCTAGTTTTTAAAACGTAAATCAGGGAGTTTCCTAGAGGTCCAATGGTTAGAACTTGGCACTTTCACTGCTGTGGCTCAGGTTCAATCCTTGATCAGGGAATTGAGATCCCAAGGGAATTAAGATCCCATAAGCTGCATGGTACGGACCAAAAAGCAAAATCAACATACACACACACACACACACGTGCATGCAAAACATAAATCAGATTGTATCATTCTCCTGGTTAAAATCCTGTGATGGCTTTCCACTGCCCTTGGAATGATATCCAAAGTTTATCCCTTACTCTACAAATTCCTGGCTCTTGGAACTGGAGCTCCTAATGACCTGGATGGTATGATCTGGCTCCTGACTTTCTTTCCATCCATACCACTCTTATTCTGTGCCAGCCACACAAGCCTCCTCTTTGTTCTGAACCCATTTCCACCTCAAGCTCTTTACAGTGTGTCTCTACCACTTAACAATCCTTCTCCAGCTTGCCTTGCCTGGTTCATTTTTGTTCTTCAGATTCGGCTCAAACAATACAACCACACAGTACTTCTCCCTGACTACTTTTAAGTCAGTTTCTATTTCAACATGATTATTTCCTCTAAAGCACTTCTCATACTGTGTAAATACAAGGTGTACATATTTATTTTTTCTACACATAATACAAGAATCCTCTCTTCCACCTTCCTGGCTCACTGTTATATCCTTGTCACTTGGCATAATGCCTAGAGCTCATTAAGTATCCCAGGAATGGCAAAATTATAGTAGGATCAAGACACATGATGAATGAACATGGCCACTTAAATTTTATTTGCATGTCACAATCATCTTTCAAGGACAGCTCATCTGCTCCAAGCACTCTAGAGACCACCCCTGACAATGCAGGCAGGCATTTCAATCTTAGCTTCTGCAGCACGCCTAAGCATGCTCTATTTTCCCGAACATATAATTCCCTCACTAACCTGACTGTCTCCCTATCAGCCTGTGAGTTTCAAGAAGAGACTAATTTTATTTTTTTATCCCAATGATGACAAGAAACACTTAACAAATAAACAAAGTCTGGTCTTACTAGTACCTCTGAAAAACATTTCAGGTAGGGTAAGTACATTTTGAAGTCAACAAAATGGGATAATGAGTTACAGAATGAGGGCCTGTTTTACATAGGATGGTCAGAAAAGGGCTCTCTGGAGGTGTCACTGGAGCTGAGAAAATGAATATTAAGAGAATCGGCCTGGGAAAAGTCTAGGGAAAGAGCATCTGAGGCATTAGGAAGAACTAGGACAAAGGCCTTGACTTAGGAACAAACGTGACACATGCATAAGTAGAAAAAGTGGACTAGTGTAGTGGGAGCCACATACTCAAGAGAACAGACAGTCTGGCTGAGACTAAAGAAGCAAGCAGTGACCAAACAGGGCCTGAGAAGGAGTCTGGACTCTAGTCTGTATAACAAGAAGCCACTGAAGGCTTTACTATTATAAAAAGACCACTCTGGCTGAAGTGTACAGAATAACTGTAGGAGCAGGAGTAAAAAGGGGAAGGAGACTGGGCAAGAGCTCACGTGGCAAACGCTAGGGAGGTCACAAGTGGGGTGGATACAAACAGATGGATATGGAGCATGTTTTATATACAGAACAAGCTAATGGGTGGGTATCATTATTCTTATTTTACAGGTAAAGAAACGTAAGCACTGGCAGGTCAAGTAACCTGCCTAGAGTCACAGAGCCAACAAGGTGCAGACATGGGATTTCAAACCCAAGCAGTATCACTCTATTATGGATATATATGGTTTACATATACATACATATGATATAACGGTCCACTGCAAAAGGGAATGGCAAACCACCACAGCATTCTTGCCTTGAGAACCCCATGAACAGTATGAAAAGGCAAAAAGATAGGA
Organism: Bos javanicus; assembly: GCF_032452875.1. Taxonomy (NCBI): domain Eukaryota; kingdom Metazoa; phylum Chordata; class Mammalia; order Artiodactyla; family Bovidae; genus Bos; species Bos javanicus. The sequence goes on along the minus strand of NC_083882.1, from coordinate 17,772,300 downwards.
CACTGAAAGATGAACTCCCCAGGTCACTAGGTGTCCAATATGCTACTGGAAAAGAGCAGAGAAATAGCCCCAGAAAGAATGAAGAGGCTGAGCCAAAGCAGAAACAACACCCAGTTGTGGATGTGTCTAATGGTGAAAGTAAAATGTGATGCTATAAGAACAATATTGCACAGGAACCTGGAATGCTGGGTCCATGAATCAGTGTAAATTGGAAGTGGTCAAACAGGAGATGGCAACAGTGAACATCAGCATTTTAGCAATCAGTGAACTAAAATGGACCAGAATGGGAGAATTTAATTTAGATGACCATTATATCTACTACTGTGGGCAAGAATCCATTAGAAGAAATGGAGTAGCTCTCAACAAGAGTCATAAATGCAGTATTTGGGTGCAATCTCAAATATGACAGAACCATCTCTGTTTATTTCCAAGGCAAACCATTCAATATCACAGTAATCCAGGTCTATGCCCCAACCACTAATGCTGAAGAAGCTGAAGGTCTTCGATGAAAACCTACAAGGTTTTCTAGAAATAACAACAGCAAAAAAAGATGTCCTTTTCATCATAGGGACTGGATACAAAAGTACAAAGTCAAAAGATATCTAAGGTAACAGGCAAATTTGGCCTTGGAGTACAAAATGAAGTAGGGCAAAGGCTAACAAAGTGTTGCCAAGAGAATGTGCTGGTCATAGCAAACACCCTCTTCCAACAACACAAGAGCAGACTCTATACATGGACATCACCAGATGGCCAGTACCAAATTCAGATTGATTATATTTTTTGTAGTCAAAGATGGAGAAGCTCTATACAGTCAGCAAAAACAAGACTGGGAGCTTGACTGTGGCTTAGATCATGAATTCCTTATTGCAAAATTCAGACTTAAATTGAAGAAAGTAGGGAAAACCACTAGGTCATTAAGGTCTGACCTAAATCAAATCCCTTATGATTATACAGCGGAAGGGAGATTCAAGGGATTAGATCTGATAGACAGAGTGCCTGAAGAACTATGGACAAGGCTCCCGACACTGTACAAGAGGCAGTGATCAAAACCCACCCCAAAAAAAGAAATGCAAAAAGGCAAAATAGTTGTCTGAGGAGGCTTTACAAATAGCTGAGAAAAAAAGAGAAGTGAAAGGAAATGGAGAAAAGTAAAGATATATCCACCTGATTGCAGAGTTCCAAAGAATAGCAAGGGGAGACAAGTAAGCATTCCTAAGTGAACAATGCAAAGAAATAGAGGGAAACAATAGAATGGGAAAGACCAGAGATCTCATCAAGAAAATTAGAGACACCAAGAAAAAATTTTATGCAAAGATGGGCACATAGAAGATATAAATGGTATACAGACCTAACAGAAGGAGAAGATAATAAAAAAAAAAAGGTGGCAATAATACACAGAAGAACTATACAAGAAAGATCTTAATGACCCAGATAACCACAATTGTATGATCACTCACCAAGAGCTAGTCAAGCTAGAGTGCAAAGTCAAGTGGGCCTTAGGAAGCATCACTATGAACAAAGCTAGTGGAAGTCATGGAATTCCACCTGAGCTATTTCAAATCATAAAAGATGATGCTGTTAAAGTGCTGCACTCAATGTGCCAGTAAATTTGGAAAACTCAGCAGTGGCAACAGGACTGGAAAGTCACTTTTCATTCCAGTCCCAAAGAAGGGGATTGCCAAAGAATGTTAAAACTACAGGACAATTGCACTCATCTCACATGATAGCAAAGTCATGCTCAAAATTATCCAAGATAGACTTCAACAACACATGATCCAAAAAATGCCAGATGTTCAAGCTGGATTTAGAAAAGGCAGAAGAACCAGAGATCAAATTGCCAACATCCACTGAATCACAGAAAAAGCAAGGGAGTTCCAGAAACACATCTACATCTCCTTTATTGACGAGGTTAAAGCCTTTGACTTTGTGGATCACATCAAATTGTGGAAAATTCTTCAAGAGATGGGAATACCAGACCACCTTACTTGCCTCCTGAGAAATCTGTATGCAGGTCAAGAAGCAAAAATTAGAACTCGACATGGAACAATGGACTGGTTCCAAATTGGGAAAGGTTTATGTCAAGGTTGTATATTGTCACCCTGTTTTTTTAATGTATATGCAGAGTCCATTGTGTGAAATGCCGAGCTGGATGAAGCACAAGCTGGAATCAAGGTTGCCAGGAGAAATATCAATAACCTCAGATGTGCAAATGAGAACACTGTAATGGCAGAAAGCAAAGAAGAACTAAAGAGCCTCTTGATGAAAGTGAAAGAGAAGAGTGAAAAAGTTGGCTTAAAACTCAACATTCAAAAAACTAAGATCATGGCATCTGTCCCATCACTTCATGGCAAATAGATGGGGAAACAATGGAAACAGTGACGACTTTATTTTCTTGAGCTGCAAAATCACTGCAGATGGTGACTGCAGCCATGAAATTAATTAAAGACACATGCTCCTTGGAAGAAAAGCTATGACCAACCTAGCCAGCATATTAAAAAGCAGAGACGTTACTTTGCCAACAAAGGTCCATATAGTCAAAGCTATGGTTTTTCCAGTAGCCTTATATGGATGTGAGAGTTGGACTGTAAAGAAAGCTGAGCGCTGAAGAACTGATGCTCTTGAACTGTGGTGTTGGAGAAGATTCTTGAGAGTCCCTTGGACTGCAAGGAGATCAATCCTGTCAATCCTAAAGGAATTCAGTCCTGAACACTCACTGGAAGGACTGATGCTGAAACTGAAGCTCCAATACTCTGGACACCTAACGTGAAGAACTGACTCATTGGAAAAGACCCTGATTCCAGGAAAGACTGAAGGCAGGAGGAGAAGGGGACAGTAGAGGATGAGATGGTTGGATGGTATCACGGACTCAATGGACATGAGTTTGAGCAGGCTCTGGGAGTTGGTGATGGACAGGGAAGCCTGGCGTACGCAGTCCATGGGGTTGCAAAGAGTCAGACAGGACTGAACTGAACAGGATCGTGTGCTGTGTGTGCTTAGTTGCTCAGTCACATCTGACACTCTGTGACCCTATGGGCTGCAGCCCGCCAGGCTCCTCTGTCCATGGGGATTCTCCAGGCAAAAATACTGGAGTGCGTTGCCATGCCCTCTTCCAGGCAATTTTCCCTACCCATGGATCGAACCCAGGTCTTCCATATTGCAGGCAGATTCTTTACTTACTGAGCCACCTGCGAAGTCCTATGTATGTAGGATCATACACATCAATAATTATCTTAAGTGTAAATGGATTAAATGCACCAACCAAAAGACATAGACTGGCTGGGTGGATAAAAAAAAATAAAACCCATATCTATGCTGTCTACAAGAGACCCACCTCAAACATATGGACACTTTCAGACTGAAAGTAAGGGGATGGGAGAAGGTATTTCATGCAAATGGAAATCATAAGAAAGCTAGAGCAGCAATATTCATATCCAACAAAACAGACTTTCAAAGACTGTTGTAAGAGACAAAGAAGGACAGTACATAATGATTAAGGGTTCAATCTAAGAATAAGATATAACAATTATAAATATATAGGCACCTCAATATGTAAGGCAAATACAAACAAACATACAGGCACAAATTGACAGTAACATGATAATGGGGTGGACTTTAATACCCCAATTTCATCAATGGACAGATGATCCAGACAGAAAATCAATAAGGAAATTCAGGCCTTAATTGACACTTTAGATGAATTAGGCTTAATTGATATTTATAGAGCATTCCATGCAAAAGCAGCAGACTACTCATTCTTCTCAAGTGCACAAGGAACATTCTCAAGGATTGACCACATGCTGGGCCACAAGGCAAGCCTTAGTAAATTTAAGAAAACTGAAATCATATCAAGCATCTTTTCTGATCACAACACTATGAGATTAAAAATAAACAAGGAAAAAAACTCGAAGAAACACAAACACTTGGCAGCTAAACAGTGTGCTACCAAACAACCACTGGATCACTGAGGAAATCAAAGAAGAAGAAAAACAAAAAGACCTAGAGACAAATGAAAATGAAAGCACAATGGTCCAAAACTTATGGGATACAGCTAAAGCAGGTCTAAGAGGGAAGTTTAGAGCAATAAAATCTTACCCCAAGAAACAAGATAAATTTCAACTAAACAATCTAACCTTATATTTAAAACAGCTAGAGAAAGAAGAACAAACATAAAGTTAGTAGAAAGAAAGAAATCATAAAGATCAGAGCAGAATTAAATGAAATAGAGACAAAGAAAACAATCTCAGAGATCAATAAAACTAAAAGCTGGTTCTTGGAAAGGTAAAGAAAATTTATAAACCATTAGCCAGACTCATCAAAAAAAAAAAAAAAAAGGGAGAGGACTCAAATCAGAGTAATTAAAAATGAAAATGAAGCTACAGCTGACTCCACAGAAATACTAAGGGTCATAAGAGACCACTATAAATACTGTATGCCAATAAAACAGACACTTCACAGTCTCCCTCAGATGAACCAGGAAGAAACAGAAAATATAAACAGGCCAATCAGAAGCACTAAAATTGAAACGATGATTAAAAACCTCCCAACAAATGAAAGTTCAGGACCCTACAGCTTCACAGTTGAATTTTTATCAAATATTTAGAGAAGAGTTAACACCTACCCTTCTGAAAGTGTTCCAAAAAGTTGCAGAGGAAGGAAAACTTCCAAACTCATTTTATGAGGCCACCATCACCCCAAAACCAAAACCAGACAAAGATACCACAAAAAAGAAATTTACAGGACAGGATCACTGATGAACATAGATTCCAAAATCCTCAACAAAATACTAACAATTCATATCCAAAAATACATTAAAAAGATCATACACTGCGATCAGAGATCATGATCTGTGGTATCCATCCGAGAGATGTAAGGATTTTTCAACATCCCCAAATCAATAAATGTGATACACCACATCAACAAATTGAAGAATGAAAACCATATGATCATTCAGTAGATGCAGAAAAAGTTTTTGATTTCATCACCCATTTATGATAAAAACTCTCCAGAAAGTGGACATAGAGGCTATATACCTCAACAGGCCAGATATGACAAATCTACAGCTAGCATCAAACTCAGTGGTGAAAAGCTAAACACATTCCCTCTAAGACCAAGAACAAGACAAACATGAAAAGGACTGCCGGGAGCCGGCATATTGCATATTGAGTGCATATTGCATATTGAGTGCATATTGCATATTGAGTGCAGCACTTTCCACAGCATCATCTTTCAGGATCTGGAATAGCTCAACTGGAATTCTATCACTGCCAGTAGCCAGCGTGAGGAACTCCGCCCATGACAAAGGTCATGAGGAAGGAGGCTCGGCACACGCAAAGGCGGGATCGAGCCTCAGGAGTCCCCCTGGAAATTCTCGAGCATTTACACCCAAAACCAGAGTCTGCCTACTTTCTGCTTTGTGCTTTCACCTACACCTCTGACTTTACGGGGGGCTGTCCCCCACTACCTCTCTGAAAAAGAGTTAGCTTACAGCTCCAGTTAATAATTCCTGGGTGTGACAGTGTTTAACCTACAAACTCCTTTGGAAATCCTCTAGCCTGCCTGAATAGGTTTTTCCGGCCACATGTGATTGTTCAGAGCCTCCCAACTGTGAGAGGCAGGAGATGTTCTAAACTGTCTAAACACAGATTCTTTTGAGTAGTTAAAAGATTGATTAGAAATTGTATCGGTGAAGGGATTTTCACTTGTTGGGCCAATGTTTGCTGCTAAGTGTTCATATCCCTTACCTGCTGTGTCCCTGGCAGTGTATTGATTAATATAATTGGTGTAAATAGTAGCTTTAATGTTTGTAACCTGGGACCCTTGAGTTAATTCTTTTTCTTGTTATAGCCCACCACACCTTTGCTCTGTAGGAATGCAACTTTATCTAATGCTTTTGGAGGGTGGCTCCTGACCAATCACCTTTAGAGAAAAATAAGTTTTCTGAAGAGAAGGTCTTAAAATGTTAACAGGCCTCCGGGCCAGAAGATGATGCAAATCACCTAAGCTTTTGCATATGATAAGTTTGCAGGAAGAAAGCCTGGCTTGCTGCCTGACTCTACCCCTTCCCCCATTATCCTCTATGCATAACTTAAGGTATAAAAACTACTTTGGAAAATAAAGTGCGGGCCTTGTTCACCGAAACTTGGTCTCACCATGTCGTTCTTTCTCTTACCTTCTGGCTGAATTATTCAGCCTCTTTTCTCCACTGAATTTCTTCACTGAGCTATCCTCATTCTATTAGTCTTTATATCCTTAATTAACATTTAATTAAGCAATTGTTTCCTGATCTTCGCCTACGCCGTCTCTCCTTCGAATACCCTGGATCAGCCGGGGCTGGTCCCCGGCAAAGGACCACTTTTATTCAACATAATTTTGGACATCCTAGCTAAAGCAATCAGAGAAGAAAAACAGGTAAAGGGAATCCAAACTGGAAAAGAAGTTAACCTGTCACTGCTCGCAGATGATAGAATACTATACATAGAAGATCCTAAAGATGCCATCAGAAAACTACTAGAACTCATCAATGAATTTGGTAATTTCAGGTTACAAAATTAATTCACAGAAAACTGTTGCATCTCTATACACTAATAACAAAAGATCAGAAAGAGAAACTCAAGAAGCAATTCCATTTACCATTGCATCAAAAAGAATAAAATACCTAGGAATAAAGCTACTTAAGGAGACAAAAGACCTGTACTCTGAAAACTATATGATGCTGATGAAAGAAATTAAAGAAGATATACACAGATGGAAATATATACCCTTGTAGTGGGCTGGAAAAATCAATACTGTCAAAATGACTAATGCCCAAGGCAATGACCAATGCCCAATGCCCAAGGATTCAATGAAATCCCTAACAAATTACCAATGACATTTTTCACAGAACTAGAAAAAAAAATCTCAAAATTTGTATGGAGACATAAAGACCCCAAATAGTCAAAGCAATGTTGAAGAAGAAAAAGGGAGCTGGAGGACTCAGACTCCTAACTTCAGACTATACTACAAAGCTACAGTCATCAAAACAGTATGGCACTGGCATAAAATAGAAATATAGATCAATGGAACAGGATAGAAACCCAAAAATAAGCCCATGGTCAATTTATCTATGACAAAGATGATTCTACATAACGTTGGAAAGAATCTCTTCAACAAAGGGTGCTGGGAAAACTGGACAGTCACATGTAAAAAAATGAAATTAGATCATTCCTTAACTTCATACACAAAAATAAGCTCAAAATGGATTAAAGACCTAAATGTGAGACTGGACACTATAAAACCCCTAGAGGAAAACATAAGCAGAACACTGTCTGACATAACTCACAGCAACATCTTTTTTGATCCGTCTCCCATAATAATGGGGGAAAAAAGCAAAAATAAACAAATAGGACCTACTTAAACTCAAGAGCTTTTGCACAGCAAAGGAAACAATAAACAAAATGAAAATACAACCCACAGACTGGGCGAAAACATGTGCAAGTGATGTGACCTTTAAGGGATTAGTCTCCAAAATTTACAAACAGCCTAGGATGCTTAAAAATAGCATCAAAAAAACAACCCACTCAAAAAATGGGAGACAACCTGAATAAACATTTCTCCAAAGAGGACAAAAAGATGGCCAACAGGCACATGAAAAGATGTTTAATGTTGCTAGTTATTAGCGAAATGCAAATCAATACTACAATGAGATATCACTTCACACCAGTCAAAACGGCTACCATCAAAAAATCCACAAACAACAAATGTTGGAAAGGTGGAGAGAAGGCACCCCTCCTTCCACTGTTGGTGGGAATGTAAATTGGTACAGCCACTATGGAGAACAGTATGGAGGTTCCTTAAACAACTAAAGACAGAACTACCATATGCCCCTCCAATTCCACTGCTGGAATTAATGATCCAAAAGGATACACATATCCCAGTGTTCATTGAAGCACTGTTTACAATAGCCAAGACATGGAAGAAACCTAAATGTCTGTCAACAAAGGAATGGATAAAGAAGACGTGGATACGATAAAATGATAAAATGGATAAAGATATACAATGGAATATTACTCAGCCATTAAAAAGAATGAAATAATGCCATTTGCAGCAATATGGATAGACCTAAAAGTCAGTCAGACAGAGGAGGAGAAATATCATATGGCATCCCTTATACATGGAATCTAAAAATAAACTATACAAACGAAGTTACTTACAAAACAGAAAGACTCAGAGACTTAGAAAATGAATTTATAGTTGCGGGGGGTGGGCGGGAGAAGACAGATAGGGACTTTGGGAAGGTCATGTACATACTGCTATATTTAAAATGGATAACCGACAAAGACCTATTGTGTAGTACATGGAACTCTGCTCAATGTAATGTGCCAGCTTGGATGGAGTGGGCTTTGGGGGAGAATGGATACACCTATATGCAATGCTGAGTTCCTTCGCTCTTCACCTGAAACTACCACAACATTGTTAACTGGCTATACCTCAATACAAAATAAAAAACTCAAAGTTTAAAAAAAAAAAAAGAAAGAAAATGAACTTGGTTCAAAACAACAAGACAGGAGTTTAAAGGAGGGAATAATCAACAGTGTCAAGAATACTGGAGTGGGTTGCCATTTCCTTCTCCAGGGGATCTTCCTGACCCAGGGATTGAACACCACGTCTCCTGCACTACAGGCAGATTCTTTACGGACTGAACTACCAGGGAATCCCACAGTTACCAGGGAGGCCCCATCAACACTGTCAAATACAGTGTAAAGAAAGGTCAAGAAGAAGAAACACAGGAAATGAAAAGCACTGGTATTCTTCAGTTGAGTAGTATAGAAATCAAACTGCAGAGGTTTAAAGGGAAATGGATGTAAACAAGGGTGACAAGGAGGACTACTCTTTTGACCATAAGAAAAAAGCAATTCCAGTTGGAAAGCAAAAAGCTCTGTTTAAGTCCATAAAAGTTTGTTGCCGATTAAGGGAGACCTGTGTGTTTTCGAAGGCAAACGAGAAAAAGCCAGTTAATAGGTTAGAGATTACGTTTCATTCCACAAAATGGCACGGAATACTGAAAACCCTGTTAAAACAAACTGTATCTCCATGCTTCAGTAAATGACCACTTAATTTAAGTAACAAATGAACACCACAAATCACACACTATATAATCTTCATTTTTCTCATCAGCAACATTTGTGTTTGATTTTGACCTGTTAATTAAACTAAATTAAGAAGGTTCTGCATTTCGTTTATGTTTTGTTTTTTACTAACTTACGTACCTAGTTTTCACCTAATTTACCTAGTAAACTCTAGTTCGAAACTCAGGATGTGCTGACTTCTATTATCTCAGTCACCCAGGATTAATTTTAGACTTTTCCTTTTCCGTTGGTTCTCCATTCTCACTCTGCATTTGACAAGTTCTACATTTATTCTTTCACAATCTCTTGTGATTTTCCCTCTTGCGATTCCCCACCACCCCCCCCTCAAATCGTTCCAGACCTCTAACTATGACAATAACAAAAATATAAACGGTCCTCACTGACTTAAGTCAAATTCAAACTCTTAACAATAGAACTAGATTTCAAACTTTACTGCTCCAACCAAACTAGAAAAGTCACGCCTCACAACCACACCCTGAAATTCTAGACCTACTTCTCGGCTTTTGCCAGACCCTAAACCTATAGTGCAAGCTAGCTTGCTCTGATGGATGGAAAACTGTAGATTCTTCCAAGGCTGTCGCTCCTGTGTTTCTGTTCTGGCACAAGAAGCCAGAACAGAAACAAGGCTCTGGACGCCCTTGGTACGTAAGCGCTCAGTTCAGTTCAGTCGTTCAGTCGTGTCCGACTCTTGGCGACCCCATGAATCGCAGCACGCCATCAAGAAACCGAGGAGCCATTTATTTTCCCTAATAGGCCTGAAGTTGCTCCGAGTTGACACATCGATTTATTATCACTCTGTAAGCCCAAAATGATCACCTACGGCATGAAATTAAAACCTCTTGACAGTAACGTTCACAAATATGTTTCGAAAAAAAGCTGGGAAGCAGTTTTAGCGGACTTCGCTACCCGTCAGGCAAGGTCGAGACCAAGCCCCGGACTTTCTGCGCATCAAAACACCTGCCCGCTAGACACTAGAAAGCGATGTCTACACTCCACAGGGCCGCGGCAAATGGAAACGCTGCGCAGAAGCCTGCGCTTCTGGACGCGGGGGCGGGGGTCTTCCCGAGGCCCTCATTGAGGGCTCCTTCCGGCCTCACGCTCGCGGCCAAGGCCTCGCGAGGCGAGTCCCAGCCCCTCTCACCTGCACCCGCCTCTGAAGCAGGGGGCCGCGCCGCAGAAGGGCCGCTAACACAGGCATGATCTCCGACCTCTCTCTCCGAAATAGAAGTGCTGGCCGGCGCGGCGCGGCGCGACCCCGATTCAGCTCCTCCCGCTGCGCCGCCTCTTCCAATAGCAGCCTCGGACCGCGACGGTCGGCGGCCATTGGCCAGCAGCCAAGGAGGGGTCGGGCGGAGCCTGGCGCAGCGCCAGTGCAGAAGCCACTAGTTCTGAGGCCTTTGGTTTATGTGTAAACTGAGCCTGTTTTTCTCATTTACACACGCAAAGCACAAAGGAAATTTATGAAAATATTTTTAAGCAATCCAGTCTAGCTTTTCACTTATGATAATTTTTCAATTGCTTCTTAAGTAGGAGGACGAAGAGGAATAGAAAACATTAATGACTTTGAACAATTAACAAGATTATATTAACCTTCATCAAAATTCCATAAATTACATGTTATTATCTACTCTTTCGGAGAAGGCAATGGCACCCCACTCCAGTACTCTTGCCTGGAAAATTCCTTGGACGGAGGAGCCTGGTGGGCTGCAGTCCATTGGGTCTCTAAGAGTCGGACACGACTGAGCAAATTCACTTTCACTTTTCACTTTCATGCACTGGAGAAGGAAATGGCAACGCACTCGAGTGTTCCTGCTTGGAGAATCCCAGGGATGGGGGAGCCTGGTGGGCTGCCCTCTGTGGGGTCGCACAGAGTCGGACACGACTGAAGCGACTTAGCAGCAGCAGCATCTACTCTTTAATGAGATAGCTCAGGTACAAAGAAGTTAATTTTTTTTGTGCATGCGTGGAAAGTTGTAGAGGTGGGGTCTGGACTGGAATCATTACGTGGAATTGCTTTCTTACACATATTTCCAGAAAATGATAATACTGTTAACTAACATTTGGGGAACCCATTGCTTAATTTTGGATCTTCAGCTGGAGAAAGCAAAACTTTGTTACTTTGTAACATTATTTTTCTTTATTTATTTTTTTATATTTCTTTTGTTGTCGTTGTTGTCTGGGGTTTTTTCCGGGGGCGGGGGGGGGGGGGGTTGGGGGCGTGGTCTGTGCCTCTTGTGGGATCTTTGTTCACCAACCAGGGATTGAAGCCAGACCTTTAGTAGGGAAAGTACAGAGTCCTAACCACGGGCGGACCAAGGAATTGTCTATATTTATTTTACACAGAAGATAAGGTTGTCACGAGGACTTCACTTACCCCAAGGCAAACCCACGTTTTTCCTAAAGTAAAATCCCCACCCTTAATTAGGTTTTGTAACAAGTGGGAGATTGTATTTTTCAAAGTTGACCACACTTAAAGTTAGGGTTGACCTGCACCCGGCAGGGCTGAAAGCCTTTTAATTGCTCATCCTCAAGATGGAAGGAACACAGAGTTAGCAAGAGAGACATCAATGGTTTATTGGATAGGGAATCTTACCAGAAGCAAGAGGGTTCTACAGAGACACACTCTTATGGGTGACAGATGGCAGGTTGGCCGTGGCAAGAGTCTTCCCTGTCAGAAGAGGGAATTGTTACAGAGAAAATTGGTATCAGGATGGCTCATTGGTTACCAGGAAAACCAGCAGAAGAGCACAATCCTCACTGCCCCTTTGATAAACCATCTTTGTGAAGTTGTTCTGATTTAAAGATTACAACAGTCAGTAGCTGGGGTGGGGGCAACTATGTAGGCATTTACTGATCAGGCTCTATGATTAAGAGGCAAGATAAGTCAGGTGAGTAGGATGTAGCTGAAGCAGGGTCTGATTATGAAGGGGATGTACAGCCAGCAAGAGAACAGCCATCTTGGGTGGCCTAATCATACAATTAGTTCACCCTACAAGTTCTTTCAATATGACTTATGCTCACTCCTCCAAGTAGAGGTGGGGGTCTGTGTTCTGTCCTCCCAGGCTAGGTCTAGACAGAAATATGGATAAAGAAGTTTGTCTAGTGATTCCAGTCCTCAGACTCCAACCTTCCCAGCTGAGACCCTAGACATCATGGAGCAGAGACCAGCCATCCCTCCCTTTGCCCTGTCTGAATTAATGATCCACAGAAACAAAGATAGAAAATAAATGGCTATTGTTTTAACCCAGTACATTTTGGGATCATTTTTACATAGTAATAGATAAATACAGCACTCCTAACTTCCCTAGTCACCCAAGGTTGGTCCCTTAGAGTGAGGTGTGATGCCTCTGTATATCAATAGGCTATCAAATCCTGCTTCCTTCCTTTGAATGTCACACTCAAATCTCCTCTCTTGCTGACCCTACTCTAGGCCAGGCACAAACATTTTCATACCTACTGCTATAATAGCTGTGGAAAGGAAATCATTACAATGTGTACCAGTTCTTTAATTGTGTTTGTGTGTTTGTGTGAAATGTACAAGATATATCCTATCTTTATCTGAAAAAGTTGAATTTTTAAAGAACTCAGAAAATTAAACAGCTAGTCTGGCCTAATAAACAAAGGCCAAGGCTGATAACTAGACATGGAAAAAGCAAAAGATGACTGGTTGTATTAATAGCTCCTTACATATTTCTAAGTATGGGGCATTTCTTTCACTAGTTAATTAACTTAATCCTCACAAAAATTCCATGAATTAGGGAGTTTTATTGCTCACATTTCTATAAAGAAACAGATAAGTTATATAAATTGTCCAAGGTCACAGAGCAAGTAATTAGTGATAGAGCTACAATCTGAACCCAGACTGTCTGGTTGCCAGGACTAGGGTCTTAATCTCTAAATTAGCTGTGCCTTAGGAGAATTCCCTTAGAAGCACAGGGGGTCAACTTTGACTTGGCAATTCTGTTATCAAAAGCACTATCAGGAAATATTGCCTCTATGTTGGACAGGATGACTTCTAGAGCAGTTCAAAGAGACTTAGGGGCAGTTGGGAGAGAAGGATAGCAAATATGCTCCTGAACTACAGCAGATAACTCCTTCAAACTTCAAAATATGAGCATATTCAACATAAATATGAGCAGAAGGCCAAAATGTAGTTAACAATTTCATTTAAGAGTCTAGAATTTTGAAAAGTCAAATTTTTTTTAAGAAAATAGGGAAAATCACTGCAACGCAAGTGTAAGCACTTGAGTGCTTTACACTTAGAACCTAAGTAAATAAAATCTAATTCTGATCTTTATTTACATTAATCAAAAAAAATTAACTGGGAACCAATTCAGGATTAAAGCATAAAATTGGGACTTAGGGAAGAAAGGTAATTACTGAAGGTATTAGGTAGATGAAATTATCCAAAGAGTCTACAGAGAAAAAACTTGGGGAACACCTACTTTTAGGTGGAGGAAAAGGACTTATCAGAGTAGATGGAGCAAGAATTATAAAAAGAAAGGTGTCAGAGAACCAGATTACTCTGTGAGCTAAGCCATGCTGCACTCTCCACCTCCACTTCTTTACACACCTGTGATAATTCCTCATTCACACCTTGGATGTGAAGCAATAACCGCCTTGAGGGGATACAGATCCAAAGAAAACAGACAACAGGACGCTAATTTTTCTTTTTTTTTTTTTATGGAACGCTTCACGAATTTGCGTGTCATTCTTGTGCAGGGACCATGCTAATCTTCTCTGTATCGTTCCAATTTTAGTATATGTGCTGCTGAAGCGAGCACAGGATACTAAATTTTTTATTCCAAAATTCTGAAGTCACAGTTCAGGTAGAAGACAAGAAATATTTGAAAATCCATTTTTCCTACCCCTACCCAATACTAGTTAAGTAGAATTCAGGAGAAAAAGGCTAGAGCTGGAGAGGAAGCCAGAGGGAGGATCAGCTACTGATGAATATCCCCAAGAAAAGGCCATGATCCTTGTCTCCTCCTAAAGTCCAGCCACAGGGGAATGTGACAGAACCATCCCCTCTACACACACATACACACACACACACACACACACACACACACAGGATACATTCAGGATTATGAGGGAGAGAAGATCTGTTCCCTGATTCAAACCAGCTTATCTGAAAAAGTAGCCCACGTGAGCACTCAAGGTTAAATGGAAGATTGAGGTGGTTGTTTAGGGTGTTTGGATATGAGGAACCTAAGGTAGCCTTACAGAAAGTTCTCAGGACACCAAAAGCCCCTCAAAGAGCTAAATGGATGATTTTTCTGTTATAGCTGTGAAGAGTACAGAAGTTAGCTGAACTGGAGCTGGTGACCCTCAAGGGGCTCCACTACAGGAAACTGGGCCCTACAAGTCTGGGGCCATTACCATGCTGGATATGAGACAGACCGGGATGGTATAACACCCAGGATAGAAGACGTGAAGCAAACAATCTTCCAAGCAACCTTTAACCTAGGATGTATTAAAAGATGACTGAATTTGACTGAGTTTAAGTGAAAATGACTAGATTAACATTTCTTCCATGAGATAGAAATGAAGTGCTTAAACAAAAACAATTAAGTCAATGGAGAAGGAAATGGCAACCCAGTCCAGTATTCTTGCCTGGGAAATCCCATGGACAGAGGAGCCTGGTGGGCTCCTCTATAGTCCATGGGATCACAAAGAGCTGGGCACGACTTGGCAACTAAATAACAACAAAGAAGCCAAAATAAAATATGGAAAGGCAAGTGACAAGAATTTTCAAGACTGGGGCTTTGGTTTTCTTTGTGTCTTGATCCATAACCTTTGGACAGGTTACTATTCACGCCAATGCTGCCTTTGGCACAGTAAGAACCTCTGAATCACAGACTGATCTACAGCTTGCACAATGTGAATCCATTCCATTCTGCAGTTTTGAGTCAAGGCCCTGGCTTGTTTTTATTGGGCATTACCCCTTAACTGCACAAATAAAGCTTTTTAAAAAAAATTTATTTTTATTGAAGGATAATTGCTTTACAACAAATAAAGCTTTTGATAATTAAAAAAGAAAGCAATGAAGTTCAGTTTAAAGAGGATTAAAGCTTTTTTTTTCATATATGAATTTATAACTTTTGAGTTATTCCTGTCACAGTAGATAACAGTGTTCAGACACAGAGTCACTAATAAAGAGCAACATCTTTTGAAATGTACCTCATCTTAGATTCTAAGTTAACTACAGTTGTTAACCTAGCCAAAAAGTTAGGTGGAGACTTATGTCTTGGAAAGTATACTATCAATATTGATAAAATAAATGTTTGGCCTCTTCCTCTTTGCAAACATCCATAACTACAGTCATAAGACCCAGGGTGCTCTTGTAGAAGTATAATTTAGTTTTAGAAACATTAGAACACTAGTTCCATAGCAGGGAACAAAGAGGAAAATAACAAAAATTTAAGAGTTTAGAAAAATGTGAGTGTTAGATTCAAAATGCAAGGATGTTTGCTCTTCACTTCTAATTAAATTCTTCTATAACAAGTAACTTCTGGGACTTTCCTAGTTGCCCAGTGGCTAAGACTTTGTGCTCCCAGTGCAGATCCCTAGTCAGGGAACTAAGATCCCACATACGGCAACTAAGCCCAGGCATCACCACTACTGAGCCCACGTGCTCTAGAGCCCCCAGGCACCACAACAAGTGAGTCACGCTGAAGGAAGACCCAGCACAGCCAAACAAGTAACTTCTATTATACTTAGTCTGTTGGAATAACTCATTGTACTAGGTTGGCTAGTGTCCCCCACAAATCCTGCCTGTGAATGACTTGACTCAGAAATATGGTTTCTGCAGATGTAATAAAGATGAGGTCATAGTCCTAAATACAATGACTGATGTCCTTATGAAAAGAGAGGGCACACACAAATGAGAGAGCCATGTGGAGGAGGCAGGTTGGAGTGATTCACCTCCAAAAAATGAAACACCAAGGAATTCCAACCACCACCAGAAGCTGGGAGAGAAGCAAGGAATATAGATTCTCCCTTAGAACCTACAGAAAGAGCCAACTCTGCCAACACCTGGATTTCAGACTTCCAGACTCCAGAACTCCGAAAAAACACATTTCTGTTGTTTTAAGTCACTCTGTTTGTGGTACTTAGTTATGGCTGCCATAGAAAACCAATCCTTATCTGTTTTATTTATATAACCCATAACCCACATTTTGTGAAATCCTGGGAAGGACAGAGTCAAAAGCTTCATCAGACCTTTGAAAATGTTTGTACTCCATCGTTGAAACAATTTTCTAAGCCCAGTGTGAAGCTACTCCTGCCTTGGGTGCCAAATCAGCAAACTGAAACTTAAATAATATTCATGTCCCTATAAATGCTCCACTTGCCCAGAAATAGAGTATATCAAGCCAGAAAATTCCCAATTGCAAGAATTTTTAATAACTTTTTTCTAAGTAAGAACAGATATGCAACCTCAGACAAACTCAAGCCAAATACTCTTTCCTTATTCCCTGATTGACCTAATAGCCTTATAAGGAAATCTCTGACCACCAAGCCAATCATGTGGTTTCCACGTTGCCACTTCTAAAGCTCTGTAAAACTTGCTTTTGCCCCAAATCCCTCAGCAAGAGTGGTCCACTGCTTGTGAGGCACTCTACTCCCCTAATCCATGGCAACTGCATGTTTTCTCTTGAATAAAGGATATCAAACTTGTTATTAAGTTTATTTTTGTCATTTGACATGTATTTGAGTTAAGAAAATGATTACACTAGGAAGATGCAGAATAGTAGCGAGTTCCTAGAAGTAACTTTTATATAATTTATCTTGGAATTTAGAACAAAAAGATACAAAATAAGATATTTTAGGAAATTCTTAGTGATTTAAAGACAGAAATCCTACTTGTCTCAAGAATGACTTTTGAGCTTGTTCCATGTTCCTCCACCTTTGAGGATGGTTTGGTCTGCTCAACAGTGGCTCCCAAGCCTTTCAATTTTACAAGCAGTGGGTCCCCATTGAACAAGGAACTGCACTAAAAATGTGGGAAATTTTTTAAATTATGAAAATCTTTTATGTTTTAGATTGGGGTGGCTCCTCAGCCATAGGCTAAAAGGAATAACTCAATTCATATCCGCTGGTGTCTTAGGCCTCAGCCATTGAGATATGAACTCAAGAGAAAAATTTGACATAGGCCAGTGGTCCAGAAATGCCCCGGATTGAAAGCAAACAATCTTACTGACCACTACTTACCACTCTGAACATTTATTCTACTTCCAAACATAGGCCAAGAAGCAACCCAACAGCTAGTCCCGACTTCCTTCGCCTGGTATACGCATACTATGAAATGTTCCTATTCATTCAGTGAATACAGTAGAGGTGAACACAAACAAAGGTCAGGTTCTAGAGATACTACCCAAGTAGAATCAATAATATGGTACAGGGAGGAAAGCAATAATCAGTTGCATGATGGTTGCTAACCTGGGAGACGGAGACAGTTATTAAGTGGAGCAAGTCTGTGACAAAAGATGAGATATTTAAGAAATAGCTGGAAATACATGTTGATCAGTTGGGAGCGATTTGAGACAGTCTGGCACATCAACATTCAGAGGTTGAAGCCACAGAGGTAGATAAAATCACACAGGAAGAGCATGTAGCTCAGTGAGTTGAAATGGAAATGAAATTCTGGGGTGTGCAGGTAGAGGAAGAGCCAGAGAATGAGAAAGCTAAGTGAGATAAATGTGGGACCAGGAGAGAATGGCATCTTTGAAGTCAAATTAACAACCAGGAGTGTTCAAGGTTCAAATGCTGTAAGGAGATCAAGTAAAAGGAAGATTGAAAATGAACTTCTGATTAAGCAATAGGAGGTCACTGATGACCTTGGCAAGAGGACCAGTGGGACATAAGCCAATGAGTAATAAGTAGAAGAAATAGAGACAGACTGTACTCTTCTTTAAAGATGTTTAGCAGAATATAAAGGGAGTAAAACAAGGTCATAACATGACCAAGGTGGTCCGAGAAATTTTTTTTAAGAATGGTGGATACTTGAATATGTTTGTAAGCCAGTGATTCACAAACTTTAGTGCATCAGCCTCACCTGGAAGGCTTATTAAAATTCAGATTGCTCCCTGGCCCCCCATACACTGAATGTTTGGTCTGGGGTGGAACTCAAGAACTTCGCTTTTCCAACAAGTTCTTAAGTGATGATAACGCTGTTGGTCTGTGGACTAAAACTTTGAGAACCCCTGTTGTAGGCTAAGGAGGAAATAATCAATAGAAGGATGTTTGGAAGATATACGAAATGTTAAGTATCCTGGAGCAAAACACAGAAGCACTTCAGTGAAAGCATAAAAACAGTTGGTCTTGAGTAGGAAGTGAGGCAGCCCTTCCTCTGAGATAGGTAGGCCGATGAAGATGTGCATTACCAGAGGTAAAGTTTAGAGGCAGAGAAGCAGGTTATGAAAGTGCATGTTTCAAAGTCTTATTTTCTTTGCTTATTTTCTCAAAGTAAAGTCATCTGCTGAGAACGGAGGAGGTAAGGTAGAGTGTGTGTGCGCGCTCAGTCGCTGAGTCGTGTCTGACTCTTAGTGACTCCAAGGACTGCAGCCCGCTGAGCTCCTCTGTCTATGGGATTCTCCCAATATTCATAAGAATATTGGAGCGGGATGCCATTTCCTTCTCCAGGTGATCTTCCCAATGCAGGGATCAAACCTGTGTCTCCTGCATTGCAGGCGGATTCTTTACCACTGAGCCAAGGTAGAGTAGGGGGAAGGATAATTACACTTAGCAGCAATAGGAAAAGGCCTTGTAAAAATAGTCCCATGCCCCACCTTTTCTTAGAGTTACGAGAATTACAGTCTCTTAACCAGGAGTGTTAATTTTCAAATCTGGGTCATTGAAAGTTGGCTCTTTATTCTCTGCCTTCCGACTTTCCACTGCTACCCTTCAAACATCAAACACTGTTGAAGAAACTTGTAAGTAGTATCAGTCTGTTTCAGCAACCACACACACACACAAAAAACTCATTTATCATTAAGTGAAAATAGCAAACCTCAGTACACCCACGGAAGTTTCCTGTCATTCTTTTAGATTGTTGTTGTTTAATCTTTAAGTCATGTCAGACTCTTTGCAACCCCGTGAACTGCAGTATGCCAGACTTCCCTGTCCTTCACTATCTCCCAGAGTTTGCTCAAATTCATGTCCATTCAGTCCGTGATGCCATCCAACCTCTCCTCCTCCCTTTTTCTCTTGTTCTCAATCTTTCTCAGCATCAGAGTCTTTTCCAAGGAGTCGGCACTTTGCATAAGGTGGCCAAAGTATTGGAACTTCAGCGTCAGTCCTTCCAATGAATATTCAGGCTTGATTTCCTTAAGGATTGACTGGTCTGATTTCCTTGTTGTCCAAGGGACTCTCAAGAATCTTCCCCAGCACCACAGTTCAAAAGCATCAATTCTTCAGCATTCAGCCTTCTTTATGGTCCAACTCTCACATCTGTATGTGACTACTGGAAAAACCATAGCCTCGACAATATGGACCTTTGCCAACATAACCTGTCTAGGTTTGTCATAGCTTTTCTTCCAAGGAGCAAGCACCCTTTAATTTCATGGTTGCAGTCACCGTCCAGAGTTTTGGAGCCCAAGAAAATGTCTGCTACAGTTTCCATTTTTTCCCCATCTACTTGCCATGAAGTGATGGGACTGGATGCTATGATCTTAGTTGTCTGAATGTTGAGTTTGAAGCCAGCTTTTACACTCTTTTCTTTCAACTCCATCAGGAGGCTCTTTAGTGTCTCTTTGCTTTCTGCCGTTAAAGTGGTATCATCTGCATATTGGAGGTTGTTATTTCTCTAGGCAATCTTGATTCCAGCTTGTGACTCAATCAGCCCCACATTTTGCATGATGTACTCTTCATGTAAGTTAAATAAGCAGGGTGAAAATATACAGTCTTGACGTACTCCTTTCCCAGTTTTGAACCTGTCCATTGTTAGTTAGAACCATGTCAGGTTCTAACTGTTGCTTCTTGACATGCATACAGGTTTCTCAGGAGACAGGTAAGGTGGTCTGGTATTCCCAACTCTTGAAGAATCTTCCAGTTTGTTATGATCCACACAGTCAAAGGCTTTAGTGTAGTCAATGAAGCGGATATTTTTTTGAATTCCCTTGCTTTATCTATGATTCAGTGGATGTTGGCAATTTGATCTCTGGTTCCTCTGCCTTTTCTGAATCTAGCTTGTACATCTGAAAGTTCTTGGTTCACATACTGCTGAAGCCTAGCTTGAAGGATTTTGAGAATAATCTCGCTAGCATGTGAAATGAGTGCAATTGTACAGTAATTTGAACATTCTTTGGCATTTTCTTTCTTAGGGAATGGAATGGAATGAAAACTAATCTCTTCCAGTTCTTTGGCCACAGCAGAGTTTTCCAAATTTGTTGGCATATTGAGTGCAGCGTCATCTTTTAGGATTTTAAATAGTTTAGCTGGAATTCTGTCACCTCCATTGGCTTCATTCATAGTAATGCTTCCCAAGGTCCAGGATGTCTGGCTTTAGGTCAATTACCAAACCACTGTTGTTACATGGGCCATTAAGACTGTTTTTGCACAGTTCTGTGTATTCTTGCCACCTCTTCTTAATCTGTTTCTCTTAGGTCCTTGCCATTTCTCTCCTTTATTGTGCCCATCTTTGCATGAAATGTTCCCTTGGTATCTCCAATTTTCTTGAAGAGATCTCTATTCATTTGCATTCTATTGTTTTCCTCTATTTCTTTATATTGTTCACTTAAGGCTTTCTCTCTCCTTGCTGTTCTCTTAACTCTGCATTCATTTGGGTCTATCTTTCCCTTTTTCTTTTGCCTTTCACTTCTCTTTCCTCAGCTGTTTGTAAGGCCTCCTCAGACAACCCCAGACAACTTTGCCTTCTTTATTTTTCTTGGGGATGGTTTTGGTCACCACCTCCTGTACAGTATTATGAACTTGTCTCCAGTTCATAGAGGTGGTACCAGATCCATGACAATTAGTCCATAGTTGTTCAGGCACTCTGTCTACCAGATCTAATCCCTTGAATCTATTGGTCACCTCCACTGTATAATCATAAAGGATTTGAATTTGATTTAGGTTATACCTGAATGGCCTAGTGGTTTTCCCTTTGCAATTTAAGCCTGAATTTTGCAATAAAGAGTTCACAATCTGAGCCACAGTCAGCTCCCAGTCTTGTTTTTGCTGACTGTAAAGAGCTTCTCCATCTTCAGCTGAAAAGAATATAATCAATCTGATTTCAGTAGTAACCATCTGATGATGTCCATGTGTAGAGTCATTCTTTAGATAAAAACAGTCAAAAACTAATGTAGACCCAAGTTTGGATTAGCACTTGTGACATTAGGATGTTACCAATTGGGAGAGCAGGCTGCTACTTAATTCTCTTTACCCACTGTGGATCTGTCAAAGATGTTTTAATCTGGAATACTTAAAATTTACACAGAATTGTTTGTATCTTTATGTCTTTTTCTTTAATCAGATGCTCACCAAGTCTGTAACTCCTCAACAGTTTAAGGCACCTGTTTCAGACTGTCCATTGGTTAAAAATAGAAGTTTAGTGACATGCAAAAGCCATATTTGATTTTATTGTCTAAGAATAAGGAATTAGAAAATAAAGTCTTCCCATTTAAAACTTAAAAGTATTGAACTCTACTTTGTTCTCAAGCACAGATGCTCTCATTCATTCGTTCAATTCACATCTCAAAGCCAGACTGTTTCTTTATGCATTGTTTTATCAAGTGGATCCAACTTTGGATATTTAGGGGTATCTCTTTGAGAAAAATATAAATTACAACTAATAAAATATAAATTATGAGTAACAAAATATAAATTACAAGTAACAAAGCTCTTAGGGCCCTTTCCAGGGCCTTGGGAGGTCTAAGGGACCCAGAAGCTAAAGACTAATCTGTTCGTAGGTTCTGGTGAATCTTAAACTGAGGTCACAATTTTTACTGCCTTCATTTCCAAGTCAATTTCCCCTCACTGCTCAAATCCCAGTTAAAAGTCCAAGGTTGATTTTAGGGTCATTGCTGCTGCTGCTAAGTTGCTTCAGTCGTGTCCGACTCTGTGCGACCCCATAGATGGCAGCCCACCAGGCTCCTCCGTCCACAGGATTCTCTAGGCAAGAATACTGGAGTGGGTTGTCATTTCCTTCTCCATTTAGGGTCATTATGAAGTGCTAAAGACTGAATGACTGCTTCTCTCCAAATGTCATATGTTGAAACCTAACTCTCGATGTGTCATTACTGGGAGGTGGGGCCTTTAACTTTGGGAGGTAATTAGGTCATGAGAGTGGAACCCTTATGAATGAGATTAGTGCCTTTATAAAGGAGACCCAAAGCCCTTTAAAGTTTCTTTCTGCATGTGAGGACACAGTGAGGTATCAGCGGTCTGCAACCTGAAAGCGGTTCCTCAACAGAACCAACCATGCTGGCACCTTGATCTCAGACTTTGAACCTCCAGAACTATGAGAAATACATCTGTATTGATTTATAAGTCATCCAGTTCACGGTACTTTTTTATAACCACCAAGACTAAGACA
Organism: Bos javanicus; assembly: GCF_032452875.1. NCBI lineage: Eukaryota > Metazoa > Chordata > Mammalia > Artiodactyla > Bovidae > Bos > Bos javanicus. The sequence continues at coordinate 17,749,641 of NC_083882.1, read as the reverse complement.
CAGTCTGTCTTCATAAACTTACTACTAAACTATCTCTAGGTTTGAAATTTAAATATTTCAAAAATTTCAAAATACACACAAAACATTAAATAATTAGTTTTATATTTTTTACTTTGATATAAGATTTAAATTTTGGTAATGACATGGCATATCTAAACAGATGAATGAATGCAGTTTCAGGTTTAAAATTCTGACCTCCTCCAGGCATGACAGCCCTATGCTATCATCAACAGAAAAGATATATTCCTGTTAGCTTTCCTTTTGAACTTGAATTTGAAATTTAAAAGAAAGAAGTGGGTTACTTTTTGTATTTCTGACTCCTAAGCCTGGCTAAAATTTACCATTTCACCATGAAATATGTAAATGCACCTATTATAAAAATTTTAATTAAACTCTGAGAAACTACTCTACAGTAGAACATCAACATTTTCTTGATAGGTGAAAGCTTTTATATTACATTTTTATTTTGCAAGAAAATAAATTATACAACTTAAAAAATAAAATCCAAAAATTAAGCAGTTCATCAAAATATTTCAGCCTACTACATACAGAAACTGCTACCATTTAAAATTGTACAGCATTATCATCTCAGTATGTAGTGGCACACATTCAAAATCGTATATACCATACGAGGATAGATTACAACTTAGGAACTCAAATTTGTTCAACACTCCAGACAACGTATATAGTGTAGATGACAGGAAAGCTCTCATTGTAGTGTTTATTTCACCAACATAACATTGGAAGAGTTTATAAGACAGCATCCCAGTCATTTACATGAAAATAGAAAAAACAAGCTTGAGTTTAAGATAGCAAATCTTTCTGGAAAACTAGCAGATCTTTCACACAAATTGAATTTTTAAAATTTGCCCTTTGAGCAGGGCCAATGACATCCTACTCCAAATAATGCAAAATACTTTTAAACTACTCCAGTCATATTTTGTATTAAATTTAATAAAAGGTAATTTATTAAGAAAGCTAACATTTCCTTTTTGGAAATTTTAACATTTATGCACAAAATAAGAGTAAAGAGATTTAAATAAAGTTTGCCAGAATGCAGGGATCCCTCCAATAAATGTAAAAATTGGAAGACTTCAGAATTTATTTCAAGATCCTCATTAAATCACTGGAACAGTAATATTCTAAATATTTAACTCATTGTAAGCATTAAAATTGTTCTATATTTTCACTTGGAAAGTTTTGCTTCATATCTCCTTACTCTGGCAATGAGATGGTAATAAAGGTTAGCATTTGCAAGATGGCTTCACCTTTATATTAGAAGATGAATGCTCAAATCTTAAATTAACCTCTGAAGTGTCCTATTGCCATACTGCTCATGAAAAAAATATATACGTATATTTGTATACATTTTCCCTTAACCATGTCAGATTTCATCCCTGCTCAGATAGCACTAATTTTTAGTTCACATTAGAGAAAAGGGACTTATTAATAAAGGATACTAACAGTGATTCTGTACCTTTAGCAAATTGCTGGTAGGTTTTTGTTTCCAGATCCTTTTTTTTTTAATTTTTAATTAGCAAATTTATTGTCAAAATATATTTAAAGAAAATTCAACAATGGAATAGGCACCTTGTCAACTAAATGATTTTCATGAACACCAAATTGTAGTTAGATAAACTTTTGTATACATAAAGAAAAAAATAATGAAAACTGTAAGTCTACAGTATTTGCTGCTGTTCTATTCCCCAATATACAACTAGGACATAATAAGCTATTAAAAAATTTATAAAATTGTATAGAAAACTTTGCTATGGATTTAGAGTTACCCACTTTTGCATTAAATTTACCTTTATAAATCAAAATATCATGGCTCTCATTCTTAAATGACTGAAAAAGATTAGAAATTCCAAACAAGTTTTGAGAACAATTCTGGTTTAAAACATCAACAAATTTTAAACTTTAAGAAACAGACTATAATTTTTCTTTCCATTGCTTCTTCCTTTGGTGTTCCTGTACTGGATAAGCAAATATGCCGATACCAAACTATTTGTTAAACATAAGGGCCACAATTATTACCAAATTATCAGTTTTTTTTAAATTTCAAATTTATTCCATTGTTAACAGTCATCTAGTCAAAGAAAACAGTAAGCACTAATTTAGACTAATTTTCACAATATTCTTAGTCATTGCCATATGCTACCTAAGAGTTCAAGTGTAAGATTTTCCTGTGAATTTCAGAATAGGTCTTTGACTATAACCAGCAAAACCTTAAATGTTTTAAGTTTGCTTTCCTTCATCAGGCCATCTCACAAAGCCTCTTGGGACTGGGGACAGACTCCATGAAATGCTGTTAAAAGCACTCTACAATAATACTGTATGCTGTTCAACACTCTGGCACTCCATTTTCTACTACCATCAAAATCATTTAAAATATTACTTAATATCAAATAAAATATAATTTGCAAGAAAAGTTTTGAAATGGGCACCACAATGAATAAAATCCATGTTGACCCATTCTTTCCCAGTGGGGAATAAGTTTTCCTTTTTTAAGTTGTTCACGTCCTCAAGTCCAAAAATCTCCATTACTCTGGGTATTCAGTTGCCAGCAACTAAAAAGTTGCTACTTTGGATTGACTGAAAAAAACAAGTTTAAGTGTTGCCTTCTGAACATTATTTAAATGTTTACTTTTAAAATATATAAATATACATATACATATTATTTGGCAAGTTTATTGTTCATATTAAGATTGCAACAATTCTGCTTATGCTTTTCAGGTCTATGTTGTGGTTTTTCTTTACCTCCTAGGTGACTGATAATTATTACTTTTTAAAACAGAATGTCTTCCTTTCCAGAAACCTGAGGCTACAAATCCCTAATAATGAGACTTTAAAACTTCAAAGTATTTCTATGCTACAGATTAAGAGGTCAGTTATATAATTGTATTATATTAAAGCAGGAGATTTCTGCCTTGTTTTTTAATGAATTCGAGTGTAGCATAATAAATATTAGGTATATAATATTAAGTGTCTTAGTAAACACTTAATACGCGAGTTTTGCTATTTTTGACTCTGAAGTTGAAATGATCTATCTCCATACATTTTTTTAAACAACTAAAATAACAATATGAGCTTCACTTTTTCAAAACAAACTCTCTGGCCATATAAGATAAAAAAAAAAACACAAAAAACACTCCATTTAACAATGAACAACTAAAACAGTAGTCTCCTGCTTAATGAAAGCCAACATTTTTTAGGTGGAAAAATTTACTATCACTTTGAAGTCACCACTAAAATCCAGTTGTTATACTGAAGCAGTGTTTGAACATATGATAATACTAAATACTTTTCATCTATATCTGCCCTGTCCCGATGTTGTGTAGACCAGCTCACTCTTTTGATCAAAAGAAATCAAGAGTGCTATTTCTAGTTTTAATTGCATTTTTTAAAAAAACAAAACACAACAGCATTTTTCAGTGCACAAACATCTGAAGATCCTTCCTTGTGCAAATACATTTTTCTAAGAGAGGAAAAAAAAAAAAAAAAAGCAACAAGAACCCCACTTTCACCCTCCCAACTGTTATTTCTTCTGGTGGGTATAAATCAGGTTTTTAAAAGCTCATAATGGGCTCTTTGTGAATGCAAGTTTCTCCACAAAACAGCATGCTGTTAAAACAGAGTGGTGCAACATGAAAGGAATGCCACCATGCTAACTAATGTGATTGGCAAAATATAGTTGTTTTGTTAGGTAAGGCAGAGATTTTAATATTTATGTAATCAAAGTCCAACTAAACCTTCCCCTAGCACAAACTGTAAGAACTTTCTGCCGAAGCACTCCAAAATTTGGGTTCTTAATATTGTCCATGATATTCAAAATTATGCCATATATATGAAAGTGTTGATATCAGATTCATCTCTTCTGATGTATTTGTGCTCTATTAGCCATTCTATTTGCTCTTTTATCATTTTCTTTTGTGGCAGGAACATGTTTTTCAAAATTTCTACTAATTCAGTCTGCAGCTGAGCATTACTAATTTTCTTTCTCATCTTCATTATTTGTATGATAGCTTCCTAAAAGAAAAAATAAAAATAAAGTATTAAATTATTTTAAGTAAAACAAAACAAAAAATGACTTTTAATGTTTTTTATCCTCTATCCAACATCTATCCAAAGGATTAGCAATCACTGGATTAACCTTGAGACCCGTAACAAACAAAAGTATCTTCTTTTCACTCTGGAAAACAAAATCTGCATATTATGGATATTCTGAAAAATAAGGAAAAGCAAAATTACTCATATCCCTTTTTACATACTTTTCCCCTTGTATTTACAGTTACTTCTTTGTATAGTAGTAGCAGTCAGTTGCTTTAGTTGCTCTCTGTTTTAAAAATTAATAATCATTACTTTTTATATACTTATCAGATTAATGAGCTGTACTTATTCTCAAGTACCTTCAGTTTATAATGACTCGACTAAATGGTTCAACTTTCTGGAGGAGTAAGCACTTTTCATCTAAGTCAATCTTATTAATAATTTCCTTGATGATTTAATTACTATTAATCTATATAATATAGATAATTAGAAAATTACTAATTATTCTCTCTTTTGTCTTTTCCAGTACAAGGTCTCTTCTTAGTCAACAAAAGGCATCCATCTGCCTTACTGGAGATTAGAATTCATTATAAAAAGTTTGAAAACAGAAATGTGTTAATATTTGCTTTTAAACACTGAAAAACAGAGATTTGCTACAAGGCAATAGGCTTGGGACTCAGGCACTATTCAGTATGAGAAAAGTATACCATCAACTTCCTCTGTACAGACATGAGAATTCCTACACTGCCACTAGCAAGTCAGAAGAATTACTCCTAACAGTATGTCCATATCCACACTCTGGATCACAGGGGTTTATGTCAAGGGTTCAGGGAGAAAGAAGGAAGAGGGAAAAAGTATGTCTTCCTTCAGGCACTTGTACATTACAGAAACCAGTACGGAGGAAAGAACAATTGTAAATATTCTAATTTCTCTTACTCTAGCTTTGGTAGAGGTGAAAATGATGGCTGTGTTAGAGATGTTAAGAGAAAAACAGAGATCACAGGGGTTCTGGCCCTGGTCTCATTTAATATGTTGGAGGTCACTTGAAAAGTGGCATGATATGATGGAAATAATTTGCAATTCTGAATTTCTCAGTTTCCATATGATATAGATAGAGTTTAGAGCTCATGGACCTGGCACAGGGCCTTCAGTGGCAGGAAAACATGACCCTGTAGCAGCAGATGATGATAACAGTGTGCCATGTAAGCCAAAGGCCACAAAGAATATGTAACAGAGCCTTAGAGGGCTCAGGAACTCAGTAAGAGCAGACAACAGGCAACCAGACCAGGAAAAGAGGCCATGCAGTCTTACTGCTGGAAAAAAAAATGAACCATAGTTCATTTGCTACAGATATCAGCAATATATAGTAACAAAAAGTTATATTTCCATAGGTGACAGATAAAGCCCTCGATAGCTGACAGAACACTGTCACAACCATATAGACATGATAATCCCTTCACTGTCACTATGAGGTCAAGTGAATTTCTCAACTTCAGTACATCCAGATGCCTCTGTGAAAATAGCAAAGAATGGGGGATGGGTGGAGCAGAATCAGGGAGAAATACAGAAAGTCCAACTATAACTTAAAGGGACAGCTTGGATTAGTAGACTGAGCATAATTATGAATTAGTTTTAGACAAAACAAAAAAACTTCATTTTCTCTGCACATCTTATGTTAATAGTATGACTATACCTGCCCATTTCGTTTCATATCTCAACAGAATCCATCTGGATTTACCCTGGTGTAGCCATAAACTAGGACTATGTCATGCTTTTTCCTCCCAGAAGTAAAATTTTCCGAAATCTCTTACTGAGTAATACATTCCCTTTTCATGGGACATAGAAATCATTTCCTTTATTGCAAAGTTCATCTACACTTATATAGGAGGTTTAATTCTGAGTTACTTTCTTCAGTTAATCTGTTTGTTATACTGTTTCATATTTGTAGATACTTTCATAAGTTTTAATATTTGGCAAGGCAAGTTCCACCACCAACACTTTATATTTTAAGGTTCTTAATCACCCTCATCTATTTATTCTGGTAAAACTGTGAATCCATTTTTAAAATTACAAAAATATTCCTTGTTGAAAATTTTTTAAATTTAATTAATTTATTTATTTTTGGCTTTGCTGGATGACTGTGCGGGTTTTCTCCAGTTGCAGCGAGCTAGGGCTGTTCTCTGTTGCAGCGTGCAGACTTTTGACTGCAGTGGCTTCTCCTGTTGCCAAGCACAGGCTCTAGGCATGTGAGCCTCAGTGGTCGTTGCACATGAGCTCAGTAGTTGTGGCTCCCAGTCTCTGGACACAGGCTCGATAGTTGTGGTACACGGACTTAGCTGTCTCATGGCATGTGGGATCTTCCTGGACCAGAGATCAAATCTGTCTTTCCTGCACTGGCAGGCGTATTCTTTACCACTGAGCCACCAGGAAAACCTCAGTTGAATTTTTATATGATATTCAGCAGACTCATTACTAGTATGGGGTTAATTCAGCCTTATCATTAAAAAATATGGTATTTCACATTAAACAAAAGCCAGATACAAAAGCATATGCTGTCTGCTTCCATGTATATGAAGACTGAAGAACAAGCAAAACTAAGCAACAGTGACGGGAATCAGGTAGGTTGAAGGGGGAGATTGGCTGAATGAGAGACATGAGGAAAGAGTGATAGAAATGTTCCATATTTTAATTGAGGTGACAGTCATACAGTGATACACATTTAGCAAAACACATTGAAAACTATGAAATGTGTATTCTATTGTATGTAAATTACACCTCAATAAAAAATATACAGTAAGTAAAAAGGAACATGATCTATTTATTCAAATCTCCTTTTGAATCTCTTAGGTGAAGGCTCCTCTCTTCATATAGGTCTGCTGCTGCTGCGGCTGCTGCGGCGGCTGCTGCTGCTACGTCGTTTCAGTCGTGTCCAACTCTGTGCGATCCCATAGATGGCAGCCCACCAGGATCCCCCATCCCTGGGATTCTCCAGGCAAGAACACTGGAGTGGGTTGCCACTGCCTTCTCCATCATATAGGTCTAACTACTTTTTAAAGAAATGTCTGTGAATTCTATGTTTATCACCAAATAGAAAAGCATTTAATTTTTACTTATCTTTTCTCTGCTCCTTTATTATATCATATAATCTACAAGTACTGAAAAATTTTAATCTTTTCTTTTTTGTTTCATGCTTGATTACATTGGCCAATAGTTTCAAACAATATTAAATGAAAATAGTAAAAGTGGGACAACTTGGTTTTAATTAGTTCTAAAGTTAAAACAGTCATTCATTAGTTTGCAATAGGTATTCTTATCATGTTCAGAAGGTTACCAAAATCCTAGTTTTAAAATGTTTAAAATAATCCCTCATTTCCCATTACAATGGAATCAGAAATCTTAAGATTAAATAAAAATGAAAATACTCAATCCTAGAATTGTAACCTGTCACTGATAATATATATATATTCTCTTTGACATACAGTCAGAGAAGCATAACCTAAAACCAAGGTTTGGCCCAACCAATAGAATCTACCATAGACCATCAAGTCATACAAATACCTCTACCAGCAACTAGGAGAATTCTATTAATATAATTTTTAAATTTCAGGAAAATGAAGTAGCTTTCCCGTTACAAGAGGTTTGAGTACCTACATTTCTTTAATTACAAAAAAAAAGATTTAATGATTAAAAAAAAACAACAACCAACTTTTTCAAAATTTAGACATTCTATCTTAACATTACAAACCTGGGTTCTCAGTATTCTTAGTTGAACTATTCCTTCATTCTCTTCCTCTCTCATTCTTTCTGTAGTGAGCTGCAAGCGTCCAATCAAGTTGATTTTACCCCTTTTCTGAACTTTTGCATTTTTTCTATAAAAAAATTAAATCAAATATTTTACGGTGAAAGGTCTTTTAAACATCATTTTATAGCAACAATGTCTAAGAGAAAATATTTAGAAATATTCTAAAAATTAATATTCAGCATTGCTTAAGGGAAAAATAACAACATATAGCTTTATTAAAATGAACCCTATGTTTTCCCTCAAACATGATCAAAGCTCTGTTAATACTTAAGTATGAGTACACTCCATATAATAACAAAGTAAATATAATTTATATTGTCATGAAAGTCATTAGATAATTGAAGATATATCAGTTATAATTCAGCATTATCTTCTAATTGGGATCTCAAGGAAATAGTTCTCTGTGTGGATAAAGTTACTTTAGAGTACAAAAGGATGTTTATTTTAAAGATGAAAAGCAATATGGTGTAAAGTCAGACACCAAAAGTATCCAGTTCATTCAACTAAATGGCATAAATCTAAAGTGACGGCAGCACACAGATATGCTTTAAATATCATGTAAAGAAGGTAATTATTTTCCTAACAATAAAATATCAAAATTCAAACATGCTATTTTTATTTTAGATCAACCAACATAAACCTTACATTAAACTGAACTCCTGGTTCACTGAGAAGAGGGTACCTTCTGTAAAGTCTTTGGGTGAGTTGACTTGAGGTTCATACAATAAAACTTGCCGTTTGAGCTTTGGAAAAGCTACTAAAGACTGTGAAGAATAAAGAAAAAAAAATAGTTTCTATAAACACTATAGAATTCTCAAACATGACCAATATAGATGAGAAAAATTATGAGCACAAATTCTGAATTCAAACTTTTATTTGCTACTTCATAAACATAACAATGTTCATGCATAATGAGGAAAGAGAATGAGAAAAAGAGTTGGTTATGAGGAAACAATAAATGCTCTCTTTACAATAAGACAAACAAAAACAAAACAAAACTAAAGGGATTGATCATATATGACCACAGCAAACACCACTGTCAGTTACAAACCAGCTGTTTCTCTCTATAGAGTAATTTATTTTGCAACTATTAAGAGGCATATGGACTAGGGGTAAAATTTAGTTTTGAACAGGAGGGCTAATAAGTACATTTTGCGGGGCCTCAAAAGAACCAAAGTTTTCTAATTCTTAAGAGTTTTGGTTATCATAAAAATCACTGAACAACATTCTCAATACGAAATCTTTGGTCATGCTTTTTCACAGGTAACATTTAAATAACAACTGAATCTTTCTCTCTCTTTTTTGCCATTCGGGCTCAGTAACTTTCATGTTTTCAATTTCTTATTGTTCCATAAGTAATTCACTAGTGTGCTTTTCTTGGTTAAAAGTCATTTGATTGTTATGAATTCATAAATTTATTATAACACAAGACAATACCTATTTCCTGCTATGTGAGAGGACACAACTAAAAAAAAAAAACATAAAAACAAACCAACCCATAAAGTCCTCCTAAGCTCAGCATCAGGGAGTTCAGTTGCAAGTTTTAGATTTTCAAAGCTGATTTTCTCTCTGGGTCTTTGGTTCCATGCAAACAATACAGCCAGCTGAAACGTTGTTACCTCCAAATCATATTGGCCTACTTCATTCTTAAATGTTATCTATAATAGATAAAATAATTTTAAAAATAAGAATCTCTTTATGAGGATTACCATTTATCTACTATAATATCTCTTATATGAGATTATATATAAAAGACTGGTAGTTATCTTCCAATATCCATTCTTCCTTTCTTACATGGTAATAAAAATTTCAGCAGACCTTAATGACTATCCAAAATAAAGGCTCATCTCTCAGCTTTCCTGCACAAAATGTGGCCATGTGACTAAGTTCTGGCCAATGAGATTTGAGTAGAAATAATAGGAGAATCTTCCAGAAGTTGCCATTAAAGGAAATTATACCATTACATCTTTCGTCTCCTGTTGGCCTAGAACACAGACATAGTGAGAGGATCATACTGGATTCTGCAGGCAAGGGAATACCTTAAGGATGGTGCTATAACCAATAGTTTATGTCCCTAACAAATTCATGGAACAGATCCACTATACCTGATCAAACTTTCACTTGCAAGAAAAGGAAAGATCTACCTTGTTTGAACAAATCTTATTTGGAGTCTTGCTACAACCAAACCAATATCTGAACTAACACACCATCTACTTACAATTCCATTTGACATGAGATGATGCCAATGTAATTTTCTTCCACTATGGTTCTTTTTGTAGAATTCTTCTACTTCAGGTATCAAATCCTCCAGTTCAGTAGGAAGTGAGACAAAGACTTTTTCAGAGCTTCTTGACCAGGCACCAGCATTCAGAATTTTTATATTAACTGAATCAGCTATAGGAATGTATGTCAGAAAATATAAAGCAAATAATCTTAACAATGGATAAAACTCAAAATACATAGACAGTGGGTAAACTTTGGTGTAAAATAAACAGTACTCTAAAGATTTTGTTAAAAGTGTCTTTTTGTTTCAAAGATCCAACCAGTCCATTCTGAAGGAGATCAACCCTGGGATTTCTTTGGAAGGAATGATGCTAAAGCTGAAACTCCAGTACTTTGGCCACCTCATGCGAAGAGTTGACTCACTGGAAAATATTGTGATGCTGGAAGGGATTGGGGGCAGGAGGAGAAGGGGACAACAGAGGATGAGATGGCTGGATGGCATCACTGACTCGATGGACGTGAGTCTGAGTGAACTCTGGGAGTTGGTGATGGACAGGGATGCCTCGCGTGTTGCAATTCATGGGGTCACAAAGAGTCGGACATGACTGAGCGACTGAACTGAACTGAACTGAAGAGTTAGTAAACCTAATTTCTGCTTTGCAGGATATCTGCAAGGAATGTGGACTTAGAAACATACTTGTATTGATTGCTGCTTAGGTCTATTTTTAATTTACTAGAAAACAAAGTTTTTTTTAAGTTTTTTAAATGTATGTAATTATAAAATAATACCTGGTAACGCCAATTTATTGTTTTTGTGCATTTCCTTAAAAGCTTGGTTCAAATCTTCAGATACTTTTATGTCCTGAAACATTCTAGCAAGCTTGTTTACATAATCTGCTGGCATACCAACTTCCTATGAAAAGCAAAGACAGAAGAAGTAATAAATGATATACTATTAGGAAAAATTTTAATGGAAAACTAAATTTTATATGCTTTAATACAAAATTCTTCTTCTCTTATATTTATATTTATAATCCAATACCTATTAAATTTGATTCTTTGAGACTACACAGAATATACAGGCAATTCTGGCTTTTTGTGCACCATTCTAAAATGCATGAATTTCAGGTACCACAGTGTAGTGAAATAATACCAGTACCTCAACAACACTGCTCAACTTTCAATTACCATTATACATTAAATTTAAGTAAGGCATAAAGCTCAAACTTTACTTCTAGCTCTTCATTATACAAACCACTAACAAAGAGCACATCCATCAATGACTAATCACAGTATTTCTTTCAAAATCTGTTAGTCATCTGTTTATTCAGTTCACCCACAGACAGCAAAGATGTAGCTTTGTTGCACCCATGTCCTCAACTGATAAATCATGTGATATTTTACAAAAATGGGTAACTGAGAGAAGTCAAGAAAGATGATAAAAATACAGACAAAAAAGAGAGAAAATAATGTTGTAATGAAAATAAAGCAGAACGTAAATGGAGCTTTAGAAGAAAGGGCTGACAGTGACTGTAATGTCTGTTGATAATGCCAATGCGAAAGACTCTATGCAGGTATAGAAACTTAATGAAGGCAAATAATCAACATAAGTGAAAAAAGTGGTATTGACTAAAAAAAAAAAAAATAGATGAGGAAGTGATGCCAGCAAAAACTCTGTAAAATCAAAAGTTTGGAAGGTGACTCAAACTTACAAAGAGTATGACAACTCTTCAAAATAAACAAAAGGTGCTCACTAAGTAACTTGTCACTCACATGACAAGAAAATAAGTACTAGTCAAACTACTCTTCATTTTAGTAACAGTGCTATTGAGATATAAATCATCTATCTCAAAATTTGCCCTTTTAAAGTATATAATTAATCAGGTTTTAGTATACTGAAAGAGTTATGCAACTATCACCAGTATCTAACTTTAGAACATTTTCATCATCACCAAAAGAAACTCTGTACTTACTAGCAATCACTACCATATTCCTCTACTCTTCCATTTCTGGTAATTATTTATATTTTGTCTCAACAGATTTGGCTACTTTGTATTGGGGGAATCATACTGTATGTGAAACCAACCCTGAATACTCATTGGAACAACTGATACTGAAGCTGAAGTTCCAACACTTTGCCACCTCATGTGAACAGCGGACTCAGTGAAAAAGACTCACTAGGAAAGGCAGAAGGAGAAGAGGGTGACAGAGAATGAGATGGCCGGATGGAATCACCGATGCAGTGGACAAACTTGGGCAAACTCTGGGAGATAGTGAGGGACATGGAAGCCTGGTGTTGCAAACAGTCAGATAAGACTGGGTGACAGACAACAACTGTATGTGGTGTTTTGTGAATGGCTTCTTTTGCTTAGCATAGTATTTTCAAAGTTCATCCATGTTGCATGTATCAGTACTTAATTTCTTTTTATTGCCAAAGATATTCAACTCAGTTCAGTTCTGTTGCTCAGTCGTGTCCAACTCTTTGTGACACCAAGAACGCCAGGCCTCCCTGTCCATCACCAACTCCCAGAGTCCACCCAAACCCATGTCCATCGAGTCAGTGATGCCATCCAACCATCTCATCCTCTGTCGTCCCCTTCTCCTCCTGCCCTCAATCTTTCCCAGAATCAGGGTCTTTTCAAATGAGTCAGCTCTTTGCATCAGGTGGCCAACGTATTGGAGTTTCAGCTTCAACATCAGTCCTACCAATGAACACCTAGGAATGATCTCCTTTAGGATGGACAGGTTGGATCTCCCTGCAGTCCATGGGACTCTTAAGAGTCTTCTCCAACACCACAGTTCAAAAGCATCAATTCTTCGGCGCTCAGCTTTCTTCACAGTCCAACTCTCACATCCACACATGATCACTGGAAAAACCATAGCCTTTACTAGACAGACCTTTGTTGGCAAATTAATGTCTCTGCTTTTCAATATGCTGTCTAGGTTGGTCATAACTTTCCTTCCAAGGAGTAAGCGTCTTTTAATTTTATGGCTGCAGTCACCATGTGCAGCGATTTTGGAGCCCAAGAAAATAAAGTCAGCCACTGTTCCCACATCTATTTGCTATAAAGTGATGGGACCCGATGCCATGATCTTTGTTTTCTGAATGTTGAGCTTTAAGCCAACTTTTTCACTCTCCTCTTTCATCAAGAGGCTCTTTAGTTCCTCTTCACTTTCTGCCATAAGGGTGGTGTCATCTGCATATCTCAGGTTATTGATATTTCTCCCAGCAATCTTGATTCCAGCTTGTGCTTCTTCCAGACCAGCATTTCTCATGATGTACTCTGCATATAAGTTAAATAAGCAGGGTGACAATATACAGCCTTGACGAACTCCTTTTCCTATTTGGAACCAGTCTGTTGTTCCATGTTCAGTTCTAACTGTTGCTTCCTGACCTGCATACAGATTTCTCAAGAGGCAGGTCAGGTGGTCTGGTATTCCCATCTCGTTCAGGATTTTCCGTAGTTTATCATGATCCACACAGTCAAAGGTTTTGGCATAGTCAATAAAGCAGAAATAGATGTTTTTCTGGAATTCTCTTGCTTTTTCGATGATCCAGCGGATGTTGGCAATTTGATCTCTGGTTCCTCTGCCCTTTCTAAAACCAGCTTAAACATCTGGAAGTTCATGGTTCACATATTGCTGAAGCCTGGCTTGGAGAATTTTAAGCATCACAGACAGCTAGCCAATCTGATCACATGGACCACTGCCTTCTCTAACTCAATGAAACTAAGCCATGCTGTAGGGGCCACCCAAGACCGACAAGTCATGGTGGAGAGATCTGACAGAATATGGTCCACTGGAGAAGGGAATGGCAAACCACTTCAGTATTCTTGCCTTGAGAACCCCATGAACAGTATGAAAAGGCAAAAAGATAGGACACTGAAAGATTAACTTCCCAGGTTGATAGGTGCCCAATATGCTACTGGAAATTAGTGGAGAAATAACTCCACAAAGAATGAAGGGATGGAGCCAAAGCAAAAACAACACCCAGTTGTGAATGGGACTGGTGATAGAAGCAAGGTTTTATGCTGTAAAGAGCAATATTGCATAGGAACCTGAAATGTTAGGTCCATGAATCAAAGCTAATTGTAAGTGGTCAAACAGGAGATGGCAAGAGTGAACGTCAACATTCTAGGAATCAGTGAACTAAGATGGACTGGAATGGGTAAATTTAACTCAGACAACCATTGTATCTACTACCGTGGGCAGGAATGCCTTAGAAGAAATGGAGTAGCCATCATGGTCAACAAAAGCGTCCAAAATGCAGTACCTGGATGCAATCTCAAAAACGACAGAATGATCTCTGTTCGTTTCCAAGGCAAACCATTCAATATCACAGTAATCCAAGTCTATGCCCCAACCAGTAACGCTGAAGAAGCTGAACAGTTCTATGAAGACCTACAAGACCTTCTAGAACTAACACCCAAAAAAGATGTCCTTTTCATTACAGGGGACTGGAATGCAAAAGTAGGAAGTCAAGAAACACCTGGAGTAACAGGCAAATTTGGCCTTGGAGTACAGAATGACGCAGGGCAAAGGCTAATAGAATTCTGCCAAGAGAACACACTGGTCGTAGCAAACACCCTCTTCCAACAACATGAGAAGACTCTACACATGGACATAACCAGAATGGTCAACACCGAAATCAGATTGATTATATTCTTTGCAGTCAAAGATGGAGAAGCTCTATACAGTCAGCAAAAACAAGACCGGGAGCTGACTGTGGCTCGGATCATGAACTCCTTGTTGCCAAATTCAGACTGAAATTGAAGAAAGTGGAGAAAACCACTAGACCATTCCACTATATTAGACTAAACCATATTTTATCTATTTATCAGCTGATTGACCTTTGGGTTCTTTTCACTTTTTAGCTATTATGAATAATGATGCTATGAATATTCATGTACGAGTTTTTATGTGTTCATATGTTTTTATTTCTCATAAGCGGAATTATCTAGGAGTAGAATTGCCAGGTCAACACTATGTTTGGCTTTCTGAGGAACTGTCAGTTTTCCAAAGTTGCTGCACCATTTTACACTCCTATCAGCAATGCATGAGGGTTCCAATTTCTCCTCTTCCTCGCCAATATTTGTTATGGTCTGAATTTTCAGCTATCCCAGTGGAAGTAAAGTGGCATCTTATTGTGGCTTTGATTTGCATTTCTCTACTGACTAATGATGTTGAACATCTTTGCATGCACTTATTATACATTTGCATATCTTTGTGAAGAAATGTATACTATTCTAATACTTTGTCCATTTTTAACTGATTGTCTTCACTGTTGGGTTGTAAGAGTTCTTTATATATTCTAGATACAATATCAGACATGTGAATTTCAAATACTTTCCTAACTACTCTTTAAGACTTTTACAAAGAAAAAAACACTTTAAATTTGAAAGTTTGTTTTAAATATTTACATGGTATACTAAATACATGTTAATTTTACTAATTTTTCTTTTTCCTATAATTTATAACAGATAGTAAGAGTTTCTAATATTTTGACAAAAATTTCCAAGTCATAAAACATTGGCACCAATAATTCCCCAGTGATTGTTTATATTAAGATAACCTGCACAGTAATTTTTACTATCCCACACTACCATGCAAAGCAGGGCTATTTGCAAATCTTTAATGTAAAATACACATATAAATGAAAAGCATATATATATATATATATATATATAAAAAATACAAACATGCATACAATTATATACATATTTTACTATCATATATTAATATAATATTTATAACACCATGTATATAAATCAAAGACATTCACTTACGGTATGCTAATATAACTCAAATTCCACTAAAATGAACTGAAAGGAACAGATTTAAAGCATTTTAATATGGGAATTTGACCATAATTAGTACTCATTAACTTTTCCTTTATAGGTGTATTTATTTACAAACATCTCAATGGCTAAACATTGAGTACTAAACTTATCTTAAAATTGGCTAAACATTGAGTACTAAACTTATCTTAAAATTGAAGTGATTTGTCCTTTAGCTTATTTAATAAGGTCAGTTCAATGAGGGTGGAGATACAAAAGAGTGAAACAACAGAAGCAAAGGAAGAGCAAAGGCACTTTGCTCTTTATTAACAAAATATATTTTATTTTATATAATTGATGCTATAGTCTTATAAAATGTTCCCTATTTCTTCAATATTAAAATATCACCAAAATTCATTACTTACGAATACATATGAACCATATGCTATCTTAAGAAAATCAAATAGTTTTAAAAATTTTACTTACTCTTAGCCACTCTACCATATTCTCTTCAATTTCACTATCAGCAGAGATGTCTAATATAAGACGTCGTGTCAAATGAGCTTTGTGATATCTCATAAAAACGTCTTTGTTTTGTACGTATTTAAGTACCAAGAGCTGTATAGAAAACAAAGTTATTTTCAATATACACACACTCTTAGCCATTCCTTTCTCACTTGGACTTTTCTATATCCCTTGTTGTCAAAATTCAGAGATTTATATAAGCATATACAGATAGAGGCCTACTAAATTGCCCATCTCTGAAAAACAACCAGTCCTGATAGACTACTTTAATACTTCTTCAAGATGTTAGCAAACTTGAGACTATAACCGAATAGCCTTTTAGTTCCTAGAAACATAAATTTTTGAGATTTTACATAATATGTGACAAAACTTTATATGAAAATCAGTAGTTCCCCCCTACATTTTTTTCTTCTATGTTTCTTCTTCATTTTATTCTGACACTAATCTGCCCTCTAACCACCACTCCACCCCACTTTTTGGCTGTGCTGTGCAGCTTGTGGGGGTCTTAGTTCCCTGACCAGAGACTGAGCCTGGGCCCAGACAGTGAAAGCTGTAAGTCCTAACCACTGAACCACCAGGGTATTCCCTTTCTTTTTTTCTTTTTATTTATTTTTTTTATTTTTTTTTACTTTACAATATTGTATTGGTTTTGCCATACACTGACATGAATCCGCCATGGGTGTACAGGTATTCCCCATCCTGCACCCCCCTCCCACCTCCCTCCCTATCCCATCCCTCTGGGTCATCCCAATGCACCAGCCCCGAGCACCCTGTATCATTCATCGAACCTGGACTGGTGATCTGTTTCACATATGATAATATACATGTTTCATTGTTATTCTCTCAGATCATCCCACCCTCACTCACCCTCTCCCACAGAGTCCAAAAGACTGTTCTATTCATCAGTGTCTCTTTTGCTCTCTTGCATACAGGGTTATCGTTACCATCTTTCTAAATTCCATATATATGCGTTAGTATACTGTATTGGTGTTTTTCTTTCTGGCTTATTACTTCACTCTGTATAACAGGCTCCAGTTTCATCCACCCCATTAGAACTGATTCAAATGTATTCTTTTTAATGGCTGAGTAAAATTCCATTGTGTATATGTACCATAGCTTTCTTATCCATTCATCCGCTGATGGACATCTAGGTTGCTTCCATGTCCTGGCTATTATAAACAGTGCTGCGATGAACACTGGGGTACACGTGTCTCTTTCAATTCTGGTTTCCTCAGTGTGTATGCCCAGCAGTGGGATTGCTGGGTCATATGGCAGTTCTATTTCCAGTTTTTTAAGGAATCTCCACACTGTTCTCCATACTAGTGGCTGTACTAGTTTGCATTCCCATCAACAGTGTAAGAGAGTTCCCTTTTTTCCACACCCTCTCCAGCATTTATTGCTTGTAGACTTTTGGATAGCAGCCATTCTGACTGGCATGAAATGGTAGGGTATTCCCTTTCTAACCCTAACCCTTTTCTCTACATCTTCACTTACTAATTTTTTCCTCTTTGATGTCCTTGGCTTATATCATATTACAACAACAAGCAGAGATAAACAAATATAAAAGCAACTAACTTTTTATCTATACTCATTTATCCATGGTTATCTATTTTGGGCCCTCACAAAAAAGAAGTGAAAAACTCCCAGTCTCTCAATTGGGGATCCAAACACCACCAGCTAGCTCTGTTTTTCCTTTTGCTGTCCTTTAATAGGAATTAGAATTTAATTGACTTTTTAAAAAGAATCAAGAAAGGGGAAGAATTAAATGCTATTTCCTTTTCTGGCAGCTATAGTGTAAACATTTTCAGTAAAAAAAACCAAAGAGGTCTTTACTGGCAAAATTTCATAATATTAGTTGCTTATAGGTATATACTTTAAAGAAAAACTGATGCTATCACAGAAAGCTTTATAATCAAAACACAAATTCAAAGATAATTACAAATTTGAAGTTAGAAAAAATTACGTACCACTTCTTTAAGCTTTGCTTCAATCTCTTCCGAGGTTAGCTTTTTGCTTAATGGCGTTTTTCTTAGCAACATGTCACAGTAATTGGCAAGCAGCTCAGGGCATTTTGATTCAGGCTGAGTTTTTAATCCTACCCTAAAAAACACATTAAAAGCAGGTGATTAAAAATGATTGAATCTGCAAATATTTTTTCTAAAGCCAATTTTTCACAGATTTGTTATGTTCTATAAATCCAGTGGGACTAGGGTGAGGAAGTCTACACTGAGGTTGCATAGCTCAAGAAGGCACTCACTCTTGGGCTCCTGTAAGTACACTTACAGAACACTGACAGAGATCTCCTTGAATTTTGTGAGCTACATGCTTCCTAGCCTCATTCTAGAGGCAGCTTTGCCAATAATCTTTAAAAGATTTTATTCAGATGCTGCTAAAATAGTATTGAAAACTGTGTAAATCCTTGAATACTCACAGCAAAAGTCGCTCACTCGTGTCTGACTTTTTGTGACCCCATGGACTATACAGTCCATGGAATTCTCAGGCCAGAATACTGGAGTGGGTAGCCTTTCCCTTCTCCAGGGGATCTTCCCAACCCAGGATCAAACCCAGGTCTCCCACATTGCAGGCAGATTCTTTACCAGCTGAGCCACAAGGGAAGCCCAAGAAGACTGGAGTGGGTAGCCTATCCCTTCTCCAGCGGATCTTCCTGACCCAGGAATAGACCCGGGGTCTCCTGCATTTTAGGTGGATTCTTTTACCAACTGAGCTATCAGGGAAGCCTTGTATACTTATAAGTTAACAATTAAAACTTTTTTGTTTTAAAGCACTCAGTGTTCAGTTTATTAGCAAGATGTCACACAATATCCTCTTCTGCTTTTCACTGACCTGACTCAGAACATCAATTAAAAATAGGTTAAAATAAAACTGTTACTTTACTCTTTGAAACATATCAAATGTAACCTAAATTTCACAGTAATATATCTATCATTATCCATTAAAAAAAAAAAACTATAAACAAACTTTCCTTAAACAATGAACTTATATCACTATTTCACTTTCCCAACAAAACTTTAAAACCAGTGTATTGTATTTTATGCTTCAAAGTCTTTTATTCTTTACCCTACTTCTCTAAGCTATATATGTAAATAAAATTCAAGATTTAAAGATTGTATATATATAAGATTTAACTGTTATCAGAAATTATAAGTACACAACATAACAAAACAATGTAATTATATTGTGTATGTGTATAAAACATGCATGTGCAAAATTTTTTTGTCTAATGAAGTAGATGTAACGTTTTTTCCCCTTCCAATTATAAACTCAGGAATGATCAATTTTACTTCTACTTAAAAAAAAATTATTTATGGCTGTGCTGGGTCTTTGCTGCTGCACACAGCCTTTCTCTGATTGCAAGGAGTGGGGGCTACTATTTAGCTGCAGCATGAGGGCATCTCATTGTGGTGGCTTCTCTTGTTGCAGAGCATGGGCTTTAACGCATGTGGGCTCAGTAGTTGTTTTGCATTGGCTTAGTTGCCCCATGGCATGTGGAAATCTTCCTGGACCAGGGATCGAACCTGTGCTCTCTGCATTGGCAGGCAGATTCTTAACCAATGGACCACCTGGAAGTCTTGCTACTGCTGCTGCTGTTAAGTCGGTTCAGTCATGTCCGACTCTGTGCAATCCCGTGGACGGCAGCCCATCAGGCTCTGCCGGCCCTGGGATTCTCCAGGCAAGAACACTGGAGTGGGCTGCCATTTCCTTCTCCAATGAGTGAAAGTGAAGTTGCTCAGTAGTGTCCAACTCTTTGCAACCCCATGGACTGCAGCCCACCAGGCTCCTCTGTCCATGGGATTTGCCAGGCAAGAGTACTGGAGTGGGGTGCCATTGCCTTCTCCGACCTGGAAGTCCTACACCTACTTTAAAAAATACATAAATATTTAATATTTATTTGGTTGCTTCAAGTCTCAGTTGAAGCATGTGGGATTTTTGTTGCGTCATGTGGGATCTTTCCTCGTAGCGCATGGACTCTAGTTATGGCATGTGGGCTTAGTTGCTCTGTTTGTAGGACCTTAGTTCCACAACCAGGGATCAAATCCATTTCCTCAGCATTGCAAGGCGGATTCTTAACCATTGGACCATTAGGGAAGTTCCTTACTTCTAAATTATATTTATAAATTAATGTATTTTCCCAAAAAAATCGTATTCACATAAGTAAGTGAATAGTACTAGAAGAATTTTTCCTTACAATGTTACTCAATTCATTGACCATTTCCTGAATTATTGTTAAAAAACACATACTGATCTAACAAAAAAAAGTTACTTTTAATAATGGATCAAATTAGTCATCAATTGTGTTGAAAGCAAACAATTAGAAGTCATCTTGCAAACAGATATAATACTTGGTCATCAGAAATTCATTTTCTGTACAATGGTACCAATACTTCAAAATATTCCTTTGTTTACAAAACAGGGAAGAGTAATTCTAGAAAGAAGTGGAAAGGAGAAACTGCAATGATACCTCCACCAGAGGGCTCAATTTCAGAAAGTGATTTCCTGAAAAGTATCTACATTGGCATACTTTGGGGAATTCCTTCTGTATCTCTTGAGGGAGAAACAGCCAGTCTGAAGGCCACTAACTTACTTCACAAGAATCTATTCATCTCCTCCGATCTATTTGCACTGCCCATGCCTAGCTTTTGTGTGAACTACTATAATAGCTGAGTGGTCTATCCCCCTTCTTTCAATTCAACAGGTTGAGAAAACAGCTGTCAGTCTTTTATTGTTTCTCTGAAGGTACTGTGTCATTCTCTCTGCTCTCTAGATGTTTTAGTGCTTTGTTCTGTTTCCAGTTTCTAGCTGTTTTAGTATGATGTAGCTAGGAATGGTTTAATTTCTAACTATTATGTTTGGGAATCAAAGAGAGATCCTTGAATATAAAGTTGGCGTCTCTCTCAACTTGGAAAAATTTTGGTCAACAGTTCAAGCCTCCTTTCCCTTTCTCTATTATTCCAATTACATATTGTTATAGATATTTCACCTTTACTCAGGTAACAATTTCCACTTATTTGTCTATTAATTATCCATATGTATTATTTACTCTTTATTATTCATGACCTATTTAAGATTACTGAGATATAATTCACATACTACACAATTTATCCATTTAAAGTGTGCAATCCAATGTTTTTAAAAGTATATTCACAAGGTTGTACAACTATCATTAAAATAAAATTTTAAAACATTTTTATTACTCCAAAAAGAAACCCCATACTTATTAGTAGTCAAATCTCATTCTGCAGTGATGCCTGCCTCTCAGTCCCTGGTTATTATTAATCTACTTTCTGTATCTTCTGGACATCTATAAATGGAATCATATAATATGTGCCCTTTTGTGACTGATAACTCTTATTTAGGATGATGTTTTTATGATTCATTCAGATGATAGCACATATCAGTTCGTTCCTTCAAAAAAATTCTACTTTTAAACATGGTCAAAAGATTTAACATATTAGCCATTTTAAGTGTACAATTTAGGGGCATTAAGCATATTCACAATGTTCTGCAAATATCATCACTATGTCCAGAACTTTTTCAGTATCCCAAACAGAAACCCTGTAAATAATAATCTTCCATTCCTTCTTATCTGTATCAATAACTTTTCCTATCCTAGATACCTTGTGTAAGTGGAATCATAGAAAATGTTTCTTTTTGTGACTGGCTCATTTCACTTAGTAAAATATTATCAAGATTTCACTCATATTGTAGCATATATCAGAATCTCCTTCCTTTTATAACTAAATAATATTTCCATTGCATAGACAAATCATGTTCTACTTATCCTTTCATCAGATAATGGGCACTTGGTTTCTTTCCATTTTTTGGCTATTAAGAATAATGCTGCTATGAACATTTATCTCCAAGGTTTCTAGCAGACGCACAATTTCTTTTCTCTTGGGTATATATCCAGGAGTGGAACTGTGGGTCACATGTTAACTTTATGTTAAACTTCTTGAGGAACTACAAAACTGTTTCGATAGTAGCTACACACCAACTATATATGATTCCAATTTCTCTCTACATCTTCACCAACACTTGTTAATGTCTTTTTAACTTCAGTCATCCTAGTGGGTGTTAGTGGTATATATCACTGTGGTTAAGCTATCAATTTAATTACTTTTTAAAAAATATTTTTTATTTATCTATTTGTTTATTTTTGGCTGTGTTGAGTTTTTGTTGCTATCTGTGGGCTTTCTCTAATTGCAGCAAGTTGGGGCTACTCTCTAGTTGCAATATACGGGCTACTCAAAGGGGTGGTTTCTCTTATTCTGGAGCAAAGGCTCTAGGTGCATGGGTTTCAGTAGGTGCGGCTTGTGGGCTCTGGAGAATAGGCTCAGCAGTTACGGCGCACAGGCTTAGTTGCCCCACGACATGTAAAATCTTCAGTCTTCCCAGATCAGAAATTGAATTCAAGTCACCTACATGGCAGGCGAACTCTCAATCATTGGACGACCGGGGAAGTCCTAATCTTAATTATTTTAAAGTACTTATCTGATAACTCTAATACAGGGTCATCTGAGAGTCTGCATCTAAAATTATTTTTCTCTTAGTTGACCATAAATTTCTCTGCCATCTTAGGAGTAGTAATGTCGCAATGAATACTAGGCACTGCATATAAAGAATCGGGGAGGAGGGGCTGAGGGGTAAATGAGGAGTTTGGGATTAACATATACATACTATTATATATAAAACAGATAACCAAAAGGACCTACTGTACAGCACAGGGAACCATACACAATATTTTATAGCAACCTATAAGGGAAAAGAAGCTGAAAAAAATATATATGTGTAACAATCACTTTGTTATACACCTGAAATTTACACAACATTATAAATCAACTGTATTTCAACTAAAAAAAAAAAAATCACAGAGGCACCACCAGTTCAGTTCAGTTGCTCAGTCGTGTCCAACTCTTTGGGACCCCATGGATTGCAGCGTGCCAGGGGACCAGATGATGTTTATCTTCCATTAAGAGTGTATTCACCCTTTGTTCTGCTAAGGAAGAGGTTGATGACTTTAACCCAATCAAACTATTTTGGTTCAAGGATGATGACTTGTAGTTTTGAAGAACTGGTCTACATTTGGTTAGCCAATGAGTCTAAGGAATGTTCCTTGCGGGCTTTCAGTTGAGAGCCTAGTGGGCTTTGTCATTCAATACTGTGCGACGACCAAAAGCTCTACTGTTCCCTAGCGGTACTGCCCAGTCTAAGCTCAATCTAGATTCTCAGATACTTCTTTGAAACAAAGCTACAAAGACTCAGCTAACTTCTGAAAGGTTATCCCTCATTTCTATAACTTTTGAGTAGTGTGTTCTAGTTGCTTCTGTAGCTCTTTGATAATATTATATTAAAATAACTATTTTCTAAGTTTACCTGACTCTCCTGCTTGTTCTCAGTGGAAGCATTGCCTCACCATGACTACTATACTCTTCCTCAGAAGTGAGTCTTCCAAATAACCTGGATGTTTCTAGCAGCTTTATTCTCCTAGAACATTAATTACTTTAAGCACCTCCAACAGCCCCAACACTCATGTTCTGCTGCCTGAATAAGCTAATAATACTCATTTTATTCCGGAGAAATTTTCTACTTAATGTGGACCTAAAGATAGGACATGGTCACCTTAGAATAAAAATAATAGACAGGAACCCAGTAATCCCCACTTCTGGGAATTTAGAGTACAGAAACAAAAAATGGCATATATACAATATTATCCTCTGGAACACTACTAATAAATAGCAAAGTATCAGAAACTACTTAGTGTATAAATAAAGGATAAATTAAATAAACTATGCTGTATCTGGGCTTTCCAGGTGGCGCGAGAGGTAAAGAACCTGCCTGCCAATGCAGAGAAAAAAGAGACGTAGGTTCAATCCCTGGGTTGGGAAGATCCCCTGGAAAAGAGCATGGCAACCCTTTCTAGTAGCCTTGTCTGGATAATCCCAAGGACAGAGGAGCCTGGCAGGCTATGGTCCATAGGGTTGCAGAGTCAGACATGACTGAAGCAACTTAGCATGCACATGCTGTATCTACCAGTCATAACACCATGCTTTTTATTAAGAATAACAAAGTTATAAAAAAAGAAAACTACAGATAACATGCTAAGCAAAAATGAGAAGGATGTTTACTTTCACCACTGCTGTTCATCACTATCTAGAGCTGGAAATTCCAGTTAGAGCAATTAGGCAAAAATAAATGAATAAACAAAGTCTTCCAAATTAGAAAGAAAGAAAAATAAAAGTATCTTTAGTAAGAGATGTAATGACCTTCTATATATAAAGTTATTAAAGAACCCACAAAAAAGCTACTTAAAGCCAATGAATGGATTTATTAGCAAAGTTGCAGGGTACAAGATTGACACACAAGAATTAGTTGTGCTTTCACACACCAGCAGTGAACAATCCAAAGGAAATTAAATGAACAATTTCATTTATAGTAACATCCAAAAGAAAAACATACCTAGAAGTAAACTTAACCAAGAACATGAAAGCCCAAGCAGAGTAGAAGAGCCATCTTTGCAGGGTTTAAAGCCTTGCATGCAGTGTTAGAGCCTGCTGCTGCTGCTGCTAAGTTGCTTCAGTTGTGTCTGACTCTGTGCGACCCCATAGACGGCAGCCCACCAGGCTCCCCCGTCCCTGGGATTCTCCAGGCAAGAACACTGGAGTGGGTTGCCATTTCCTTCTCCAATGCATGAAAGTAAAAAGTGAAAGTCAAGTCGCTCAGTTGTGTCCGACTCTTCGCAACCCCGTGGACTGCAGCCTACCAGGCTCCTCCGCCCATGGGATTTTCCAGGCAAGAGTACTGGAGTGGGGTGCCATAGCCTTCTCCGGTGTCAGAGCCTAAGCTTGGCAAATTAGACGTTCACTAGAAAGGACTAGCATCCAGGTGTCAAAAACCAACAGACAAGGGATATATGGATGAGACGGAGTGGCCAGGTATGGAGGATGAGAGAACAAATAGGTAAGGAGGGTTTCCACGCAAAGGGAAGGCAAAAGGGGAAGTGTTAAGGCTCCAGTTGGATGAGGAAGGCATTCATGTAGGGGGCGGCCCAGTTGGGGGAGTCAGAGCCTTAGCACGGTGGGGCATGTATCCACAAAGAAACAAGGCCAGGTACTATAGATTTAAATGCTTTTGTGTATACCCACCCTAGTTTGCCAACTGAGGGGGACCAGACCAGTGAAGCAACAATACCAATGAATACACCCAGCACCAGATTTTGCTCACTAAATACCAACATCCACTAAAATCAACTAGGACTTTGTCAAAGTTGCCAAAATGGCTAATCCTGTGGCCAGGCAACGTAAATTGCAAAATGAATCTGGAAATCTCAAGTGCCAAAAAGAAAGGAAGAATTTACTGTTAAAAGGACTCAGAAACCAGTTGCCACTATGAAACCTAGGATAATTTGAAAATGAAAATAAAAAATAAAAGCAAATTATGGGAGTTCCAGAAAAACACCTACTGACTATGCTAAAGCCTTTGACTGTGTGGATCTCAAAAAAATGTGGAAAATTCTTAAAGAGATGGGAGTACCAGAGCACCTTACCCGTTTTCTGAGAAAGCTGTATAAGGGTCAGAAGCAACAGTTAGAACCAGATATGGAACAACTGAATAGTTCAAAACTGGGAAATGGCAAGGCTGTATATTGTCACCCTACTTATTTAACTTCTATGCAGAGTACATCATGCAAAATGTCAGGCTGGATGAATCACAAGCTGGAATTAAGACTCCTGGGAGAAATATCAACAACCTCACATACACAGATGATACCACTCTAAAAACAGAAAGGGAAGAGGAATTAAAGAGTCTCTTGTTGAGGGTGAAAGAGGAGAGTGAAAATGCTGGCCTGAAACTCAACACAAATAAAATTAAAATCATGGCATCTGGTCCCACAACTTCATGGCAAATAGATGGAGAAAAAGTGGAAGCAGTGACAGATTTTGTTTTCTTGGGTCCCAAAATCACTGCGGACACTGGCTCTAGCCATGAATTTAAAAGACACTTGCTGCCTGGGAGTAAAGCTATGACCAATCTAGACAGCATATTAAAAAGCAGAGACATTACTGCTGACAAAGGTCGGTATGGTCAAGACTATGGTTTTTCCAGTAGTCATGTACAGATGTGAGAGCTGGACCACAAAAAAGAAGGCTGATCACTGACAAATTGATGCTTTTGAATTAAAGTGTGGAGAAGACTCTTGAGAGTCCCTTGGACTGCAAGGAGACCAAACCAGTCAATCCTAAAGAAAATCAAACCTGAATAATTCATTGGAGGGACTGAGGCTGAAGCTGAAGCCCCAATACTTTGGCCACCTGATGTGAAGAGCTGACTCACTAGAAAAGACCTTGATGCTGGGAATGATTGAAGGCAAAAGGAGAACAGGGTGGCAGAGAATGAAATGGTTAGACTGTATCACCAACTCAATGGACATGAATTTGAGCAAATTCTGTCAGATAGTAGAGGACAGAGGAACCTGGCATCCTTTAGTCCATGGAGTTGTAGAGAGTTGACAGGACTTAGCAACTGAACAATAACAACAACAAAATGAGAGTTCCTTGGTGTCTAGTGGTTAGGATTCAGGGTTTTAACTGCCATGGCCTGGGAACTGAGATCCTGTAAGCCATGTGGCACAACACCCTGCCTCAAAAAATATAGCGAACCCACTGAATAAATATAGTAATAGTAAACTGAATCCATACTAAGAAGAAAAATCAATGTACAAACTGAAAATTTAACAAGCAATGATGGGATCTAAAGGAAATCAGTTCTGAATATTTATTGGAAGGACTGATGCTGAAGTTGAAGCTCAAACACTTTGGCCACCTGATGTGATGAACTGACTCATTTGAAAAGACCCTGATGCTGGGAAAGATTGAAGGCAGGAGGAGAAGGGGATGACAGAGGATGAGATGTTTGGATGGCATCGCTGACTCAATGGACATGAGTTTGAGCAAACTCCAGGAGCTGGTGATGGACAAGGAAGCCTGGTGTGCTGCAATCCATGGGGTCACAAACAGTTGGAGATGACTGAGTGACTGAACTGAATTGAACTGATGGAATCTTTACGTAGTTGTAAAGTACTTGTCAACAAATACCTAATTACTAAACGAAAAGGAAATAACTGAGTGGAGAAGTGTGGCAGGCACCAACTTAATCAGGTGACCAAACTAAATAAAACTGATACTGCAATAAATCAAAATCATGCACTGTTGTTTAGATAAGATGCAGTAAGGGAATTCCCTGATGGTCCAGTGGTTAGGACTCCACTGTTTCACAGACAAGGGTCACTTTCTGGTTGAGGAACTAGGATTCCATAAGCCATGTGGCATGGCCAAAACAAAAACAAAAAATGCAGTTAGAATAATAGACTTTCATTTCTGCCAAAGATGCAAACCTGACTCTTAAGAAAAAAAAAAAAACCCAACCCATCAGATTAACTCAAACTAACAAACATCCCACAAAAAATCTGGACTGTAATCTTCAAAAATGTCAAGGTAACAAGAGTCAAAGGAGAGATGGTTCCAGACCAAAGAAAAAGGTCAGTTCAGTTCAGTTCAGTTCAGTCGCTCTGTCGTGTCCGACTCTTGCGACCCCATAAACTGCAGAATGCCAGGCCTCCCTGTCCATCACCAACTCCCGGAGTTCACTCAAACTCACATCCATTGAAATATAACAGCTAAATGTAAAACACGATTGTGTACTGGATCCTTCTGCTACAAAGAATACAATATGGTCAATAAGCTTAGTGATCTGAGTAGAAGGTTATTATGCATCAATGTCAATTTTAATTATTTTGATAGCTCTATTGGGATTATATTTGTAGAAAATATACACAACTGTACTTGGAATAATGAACAACTTACTCTCAAATAGTTCTAGAAAAAAAGTTTTAATATATTTTCAAAGAGAAAAAGATAATGAAACTTCCAACTTTGTGTACATTATTTTGACAACTGAGAAAAAATATGCCTTAAAAAGCACAACCAAAACTAAAATGAGATTAAATTTAAAAATTTGAAGAGCCCTGTATCTATTAAGGAAATTGAACTTGTCAGTATCTGCCCACAGAGAAAACTATCAGCCCAAATGGTTTTACCAATGAATTCTACTAAACATTTAAGGAGAAGTAATACGAATTAACCTATTTCTTTTAAAACCATACAAAAGGAAAGAATAACTCTCAACCCTTTTTATGAGGTCAACATAATCCTAAAATCAGAGAACAATAAAGATATCACAAAAATGAAAATTATTCAAGGCACAAAGGCCAGAAAGAGGTGAATCATTCCCCAAAATAAACAAAAATATTTAACAGAACATAAGCAAATTAAATCCAGGAATATACAAAAAGAATTAATACATCATCACCAAGTAGAATTTATGCCAAGAATTCAAACTTGGTTAAATGTTTCCCTAAAAAAATTCAGTGTTTCCTGAGGAAGAAAAGCAGAGCTGAAGGAATCAGGCTTCCTGCTAACTTTGGACCATACTACAAAGTTCAGTCATCAAACAATATTGTATTGGCACGATATTGATATAAAAAAACACACACACACACACCGAAATATGTATCAATGGAACAGGGTAGAAAGCCTAGAAATATATCCATGCATCTATGGTTGATTAATCTATGACACAGGAAGCAAGAATATACAATGGAGAAAAGACAGTCTCTTCAATAAATGATGCCAGAAAAACTGGACAGCTACGTGCGAAAGAATGAAATTAGAACACTTCCTAACATTATACACAAAAATAAACTCAAATGGATTAAAGATCTAAGTGTAAGATTGCATACTATAAAACTCGTAGAGGTAAACACAGGCAGAACCACATAAACTGCAGTAAGATCTTTCTGGATCTACCTCATAGAATAGTGGGGAAAAAAAAAGGGGACCTAATTAAACTTAAAAGCTTTTACATAGCAAAGGAAACTATAAACAAAATGAAGACAACCTACAAAATGGGAGAAAATATTTGCAAATGAAGTGACTAAGGACTAATCTCCAAAATATACAAGTAGCTCATGCAGCTCAATATCAAAACAACAAACAACCTAATCAAATGATGGGCATGTGTGTGTACTAAGTTGCTTCAGTTGTTTCTGACTCTTTATGACCCTATGGACTATAGCCCACCAGGAATAATGGGCTTCTGTCCATGGGATTCTCCAGGCAAGAATACTGGAGTGGGTTGCCATGCCCTCTCCATGGGATCTTCCCAACTCAGGGATCAAACCCACGTTTCTTATGTCTCCTGCACTGGCAGGCAGGTTCTTCACCACTAGCACCACCTGGGACACCAAAGAGTGAAGTGAACTGAAGTGAAATGAAGTGAAATGAAAGTCATTTATTCGTGTCCCAACTCTTTGCGACCCTATGGACTGACTGTAGCCCACCAGGCTCTTCTGTCCATGGGATTTCACAGGCAAGAATACTGGAGTGGGCAGCCATTCCCTTTTCCAGAGGATCCTCCAGGTATCGAACTTGCGTATCCTGCACTTCAGGCAGGTTCTTTACTGTCTGAGCCACCAAGGAAGCCCAAATAATGGGCAGAAGATCTAAACAGACACTTCTCAAAAGACAACAGATAGCCAAAAAGCACATGAAAAGATGCTTAATATGGCTAATTATTAGAGAAATGCAAATCGAAATACAATGAGGTATCACACCACCAGTCAGAATGGTTAGCATCAAAAACTCTATATATAAATAGGGCTTCTCTGGTGGCTCAGTGGTAAAGAATCTGTCTGCCACTGTAGGAGACATGGATTCAACCCCTGATCTGGGAAGATGCCATGGAGCAACTAAGCCCATGGGCCACAACTTTTGAGCCTGGGCCCTAGAGCCTGGAAGCAGCAACTACTGAACCCACAAGCTGTACCTACTGAAGCCCATGCACCCTAGAGTCCATGCTCTGCAACAAGAGAGGCCACCGCAGTGAGAAGCCTGTGCACCGCAACGAGAGAGCAGCCCCCTCTTGCTGCAACTAGAGGAAAGCCTGTGCAGCAACAAAGATCCAGCACAGCAAATAAATAAATAAAATGATTTTTTTTTAAATGTCTAAAAAGTCTATAAACAATAAATACTGGAGAGGGTGTGGAGAACCCTCCTAAACTGTTGGTGAGAAGGCAAGTTGGTACAACTGTTATGGACAGTCCTTAAAAAACTAAAAATAAAACTACTATAGGATCCAGCAATCCCACTCCTGGGCATATATCCAGAAAAAAAAATAATTCAAAAAGATACTGTAGGAGACAGGAAGAATAAAAGAAAAACAGGCCCCGTCAAGGGCCTGTTAATAAATAAAGATTTTTTATTTATTTATAAATAAAAGAAATTTATAATTATTGATAAACTGGATGCTATAAGGCATGAGACTCTGGAATAAGTCCAGAGGGAACAGTTCATAATCTTGAAAACAAGAATGATCCTGGGGTCGGAAAACCGACCCCAGACTGTTTCTCAACTGGCGTCTCAGAGTCACATGTTTAACGTATCTGGTGAAAAATCTATAGATGAGAATATTAGTCTTAGTTACTGATTTGTTATTGATCACTGTTTCCTAATTACTCAATGGTTAATGATCATTTTGTTCTTTGGCCCTGAAGGCCACAAGAGTTATAGTTTAACTCCCCGCTTACTCTTTCCTTCACGGCTGAAAGTCTAATAAAGCTGGCTTGGATTCAGTTTCGGCACCTTCACCTTGGAGTGGTGTTGGTCCCCTGATCCTTGCTTTTCTCTAATTCTTGTGTCTCGTTTCTCATTCTCTCGCTGTATTGTGCTTTCGGAAACCCTGCTTGTCCAGCTCGTCTCGACAGATACAAGCAACCCAACATTCACTGCAGCATTATTTACAATAGCTAGGACATGAAAGGAACCTAAGTAAATGGCCACTGACAGAGGAATGGACTGCAAGGAGATCCAAACCAGTCCATCCTAAAGGAAATCAGTCCTGAATATTCATTGGAAGGACTGATGTTGAAGCTGCAACTCCAATACTTTGGCCACCTGATGTGAAGAGCTGACTCATCTGAAAAGACCCTGATGCTGGGAAAGATTGAGGGCAGGAAGAGACAGGGAAGAGACGGGGATGACAGAGGATGAGGTGGTTGGACGGTATCACCGACTCGATGGACATGAGCTTGAGTAGGCTCTGGGAGTCGGTGATGGCCAGGGAGGCCTGGTGTGCTGCAGTCCATGGGGTCGCAAAGAGTCCGACATGACTGAGTGACTGAATACACAGAGGAATGGATAAATAAATGCGGTACATGTATACAACAGAATATCATGTAACCAGAAAAAGAACAAAATAATGCCATTTGCAGCAGCATGGATGGACCTAGAATCTGTCATATAAGTGAAGTAAGTCAGACAAAGACAAATATCATATGATTCCATTTACAAGTAAAATCTAAAAAAAAAAAAAGATACAAATGAACTTATTCACAAAGCAGAAACAGAATCATACTTTGAAACCAAACATGGTTATGAATGGGGAAAAGTGGGTGGGGAAGGATAAACCAGGAGTTTAGGATTAACATATATACACTACTGGGCTTCCCTAGTGGCTCAGGTGTAAAGAATCCACCTGCCAATGCAGGAGACATGGGTTTGATTCCTGGTCTGGTAAGATCCCACATGCCATAGAACAACTAAGCACATGCACCACCACTACTCAGCATGTGCTCCAGAGCCTGAGAGCCACAACTACCGAGCCCACGTGCTCTAGAGCCCGTTCTCCCACAAGAGAAGCCACTGCAATGAGAAGCCCATGTACCACAGCTAGAGAGTAGCTTGCGCTCACTGCAACTAGAGAAAAGCCCATACAGCAACGAAGACCCAGCACAGCCAAAAATAACCAGACAAAATTATAAAACAAACATATACACACTACTCTATATAAAATGGGGTTTCCCAGGTGGTGATAGTGGTAAAGAACCCGTCAGCCAATGCAAGAGACATAAGAGATGTGGATTTGATCCCTGGGTCAGGAAGACTGTCTAGAGGAGGAAATGGCAACCCACTTGCCTGGAGAATCCCATGGATAGAGAAGTCCGGCAGGCTACAGTCCATAGTGTCGCAAAGAGTTGGTAATGACTTAGCACGCACACATGCATATATAAAATAGATAATCAACAAAGACCTACTCTAAAGCACAGGGAACTCTATTCAATATTCTGTAATAAGCAAAGTGGGAAAAAAGTCTGAGAAAGAATGGATATATATATATATATATCAGTTCAGTTCAGTTGCTCAGTCATGTCCAACTCTTTGCGACCCCATGAACCGCAGCATGCCAGGCCTCCCTGTCCATCATCAACTCCCAAAGTCCACCCAAACCCATGTCCATCTAGTTGGCAATGCCATACAGCCATCTCATCCTCTGTCATCCCCTTCTCCTCCTGCCCTCAATCTTTCCCAGCATCAGGGTCTTTTCAGATTAGTCAGCTCTGACATCAGGTGGCCAAAGTATTGGAGTTTCAACTTCAACATTAGTCCTTCCAATGAACACCCAGGACTGATCTCCTTCAGAATGGACTCATTGGATCTCCTTGCAGTCCAAGGGACTCAAGAGTCTTCTCCAACACTACAGTTCAAAAGCATCAATTCTTCTGCGCTCAGCTTTCTTTATAGTCCAACTCTCACATCCATACATAACTGCTGGACAAACCTGAGCCTTGACTAGATGGACCTTTGTTGGCAAAGTAATGTCTCTGCTTTTGAATATGCTGTCTAGATTGGTCATAATTTTCCTTCCAAGGAGTAAGCATATTTTAATTTCATGGCTGCAATCACCATCTGCAGTGATTTTGGAGCCCCCAAAATAAAGTCAGCCACTGTTTCTACATCTATTAGCCATGAAGTGATGGGACCAGATGCCATGATCTTAGATTTCTGAATGTTGAGTTTTAAGCCAGCTTTTGCACTTTCCTCTTTCACTTTCATCAAGAAAGTTTAAAAAAAAAAAAAAGCAGAATTGAGGTTTCTTTCTAAGAAAAAATTCTGCCCCAAGTGTAGAATCAACTCCTGCCCAAGAGTTTCCAGCCTGCTAGCCTGCCTGACAAACTCCCACAGCTACCAGATGATACAGAGTCTGCCCGCAAGGCAGGAAACTGGGGTTCAATCCATGGGTCAGGAAGATCCCCTGGAGAAGGAAATGGTGACCCACTCCAGTATTCTTGCCTGGAAAATCCCATGGATGGAGGAGCCTGGTGGGCTACAGTCCATGGTGTCTCAAAGAGTCAGACACGACTGAGCAACTAATACTTTACTTTTACAATTACACAGTACTGAGGGGCTTCCCTGGTGGTTCAAATGATAAAGAATCCGCCTGCAATGTGGGAGAACTGGGTTTGATCCCTGGGTTGGGAAGATGCCTGGAGGAAGGCAAGGCAACCCACTCCAGTATTTTCGCCTGGAGAATCCCCATTGACACAGGAGCCTGGCGAGCTGCAGTCCATGGCATTGCAAAGAGTTGGTCATGACTGAGTGACTAAGCACAAGACAACACAATTACATAAGCCAATTCCTTCAAATACATCTCTCTTCAACAATCCTCAGCAATCCAACACCCATCAGTGTATGTCACCACATCAAAAGAGGAAGGAAAGAGACTTCCCCGGCAGTCCAGTGGTTAAGATCTCCCTTCCAATGCAGGGGACTCCGGTTCGACCTCTGGCTGGGGATCTAAGATCCCACATGCTGTGGGGAACTAAGCCTACGTGCTGCAACTACTGAGCCCACACACTGCAATGAAAGATCTCACATGCTGCAACTAAGACCTGACACAGCCAAATAAATTAAAATACTTAAAAGAAAAAAGAATAAGCAAGAAAAACCTTATGGTCATTTGACACAGGAAAAGCATATAGTAAATCAACACCCATTCATCATCAAACTTTCCAGCAAATTACGAATAAAAAGCAACCCTATGAAAAATCCTTACCTAACTTTGTTCTTAGAGACAAAATATTAAGGCTTTTCCTCAAAGCTTGCAGAAAAAGGTAAGGACGCCCACTCTCACTGTTTCTTTTTTTTTTTTAATTTAATTTTATTTTTTAACTTTACAATATTGTACTGGTTTTGCCATATATCAAAATGAATCCGCCACAGGTATACATGTGTTCCCCATCCTGAACCCTCCTCCCACCTCCCTCCCCATACCATCCCTCTGTACTTATGATCCTATCCAGTGGGTCAAACCATAAAAAGAAATAACTCTTTTATTTGGAGATTACATGATTTTTTACATAGAAAATTTTAGGAAATCTATAAAAGAACTACTAGAACTAATAACTTTAACAAGGTAACAATATAAGACCAATTTATAAAAAACAACCATATTTTTATATACTAGCAAAATACTAGAGTATCAAAAGCACTCAAGAAAAAAACAAGAACAAAGTTATACCAGCTGACTTAAACTTTTTGCAGAACTTTATTAATCATAACTATTTGAAATGGCCTAAGGATATTCAGTTAATTCACTGGAATAGAATAGAAAGTCCAGAAAAACATACATATTTTTAAGTCACTTGATTCTTCATAAAAGGCACCAAAACAATGCAGTGGGGAATGGAAAATATTTCCAATAAATGGTGATGAAACCACTGGCCACCATACAGAAAAGAAAAAAATTAAACTTAACCCCTAACTTACACTATATACAAATATCAATTTAACGTGGCTCTTAGACTTAAATGTGAAAGCTACAAATTACAAAGCTTCTAAAAGAAAACAGAAGATTATCTTCTCTTGTCCTAGTGGTAGATGTAGACAGAGGTTTCCTCGATAAAACATAGCAAAATCCACAAAAGAAAAGCACACATATAACAAAGGACCAATATACAGAATATGTAAGAACTCACAGCTCACTAATAAACAGGCAAAAAATCTGAACACTTTATAAAGAAAAATGTAAGAATACCCCCAAAATACATGAAAAACTGTTCAATATCAATAGTCATGAGGGAAATGGGAATCAAAAATATACTTAGGGGACTTCCCTGGTGGCCCAGTTGTTAAGAATCTGCCTTGTGATGCAGGGGACCTGGGTCTGATCCTTGGTCAGGGAACGAAGGTCCCACAAGCCTCGGAGCACCTAAGCCCACGGCCGCAACTACTGCAGGCTGTGCGCCCTGCAGCCCACACACAACTGGAGGCTGTGTGCTGCAACACAAGGTCCCCAGGCCTTAACTGAGACCCAGCGCAGTTAATAAAACAAAACTGTACTGAGATAACGGAACATACATCCAGTCGATTCTGGATGTATGAGAATACCATTTAATCCTCATTCCCCAAAAATATAAGAATACCAAAAAAATACATGAAAAACTGGTGGGAAATATATGAAAAAATCATGCTAGTGTGAGTGTAAAATAGTACAACCACTTTGGGAAACAAACCACTGTGACTTACAAAAACATGGATAAATCTTAAAAACACTATGGTGAGTTGAAAAAAAGTTTTACACAAATAATACACTATTTTATGAATTCAATTTCTATGTAGTCCTAGATCAGGCAAACCTAACCTATGTTGAAATAATCAGAACAACAGTTGCCTTCTGGAAGAAGGTGGGGATAAGGGTGGGACTGATTGGGAATGGACATGAAGTATCTCTCAAGGATGATGAAAATAATGTTTATTTTAATAGGGATGTAGGCATTTGTCAGATCTCACAAAATTAAAAACATAAGATTTATAGATATGACTGTAGGTCAATTTTATCTCAAAGCAAACACAATATTCAATTAATGACTGCATGATAAAATGTTTAGGGAGTAATGGTTACTGATGCTTGCAACTTCTTTTGAAATGTACTTAAAAAGTTAACTGATGGATATACAGGGAGATACATTATTTAATAAAGCAACAGAGGTGACTTTACTCTTAAGTCTGAATATTTTCATTGAAAAAAGGTGGAAACGGGAGAATAAGGAAGACCTTTATGTATTTATATGAAGAAATCTCCAAGATGCAGGGTTATACGTTTCATATTTATAAAGAGAACACAACAAATGCCCTTCTAAACAATGCCAATTACTATAAAAGTGTATGACCCAGGTGTCTTCCACTGTACTAGTACTTAAATAACTTATATGGTTTAAAAAAGACAAAATGAAAATGATTTAAACAAAACAAAAAACAAAGCCCTATTTTCAAGTATATTAACGTTATGTATAATTTATTTAAAATTACAAAAGATCATTTTTCAAATTAACTTTTAGTGCTACTTAGTACTACTCTAAAGATACTATAACTAGCTTAGATTAATGAATAGATGATTACATTTTCATTTTCAGATTTTTTATAATAGTTGTTAGCATGAATAAATCCATCTTACTTGAGATGAGAACTCACCAACAATGAGTTTAAAAAAATAGCAACATAAACATTTACATTAAAATTTATATCCCTTTGGAAAAAATTTACGTATTTATTTGGATGTGCCAGGTCTTAGTTGCAGCATGCAGGATCTTTAGTTGTGGCATACCAACTCTCAGTTTCAGCATGTGGGATCTAGCTCCCTAACCAGGGGATCAAACCTGAGTCCCCTGCATTGGAAGTGTGGATGCTTAGCCACTGGACTAGTTCCAATTTCTCTTTTTTTAATCATCATGGTGAAGAGAGTCCTATTCTATGCTTTTATACATTATAAAATAACTGGTGAATGATGAGGAAGAAAAAACGAGCAAAGAATCTGAAAGAACAAAACTTTTTTAACTTAAAAAAATAAGGTTAACATTCTTTGGTCACAAGAGGAAATAATATAAAATTTAAAATAAAGATAGAATTTTTAATAATCAAAGGCAGCAAAACCATAACAGTTAAAAAAACAAAAAATAAAGCTCATAGGGTTAGGGAAATAGGGCACTTTGCATATGCATGTCCAATAACATATAACACACTCCGTAAAATGCAATTATAAACATGATTTAAAACACTTACCCCTTCTGCTTCAAAGGTAATTCAAGTTTAAATATGGTAGCATCATTAACAACTGCTTTATATGCCTGCAAATAATATAAAATAAGATATGAACATTAGTTTTAATACTTAAAATACAGTCAGAGGAATTATTGTAATTCTAAAAAAATCAAATTAGCTTTTTTTTAATGATGCACCTGGCCTGATAGAATTTTTCAAGTGAAGGATTTCAACATGCTCTTGTCATGTTATGATTATCATTATTCTCAAGTGAGGTCTTAATACGGCCTGATAACCATAACATTGTCTCTTGTCCACAGTCTCCTACAAAATATTTTCATATCACCTCCTTTTTCTTCAAATCTCCAGTATTTCCTCCCTCATGCATATTCTCAGCTGATGATATGGACCTCCTATTTCACTGAGAAAACCAAAGTAATCAGAATTCCCTCCTCTTTTCTCCAGCATCATCAATTTTCCCTTTCTCCATTATTTTTATAGCCTCAGTATGCATATATATTATTTTAAATCTTAAAGATTCTCGCTTGGCTTTGTCCACCTTCAGCTACCGCCCCATATTTCTCTCTCATTAAGCTAAACTTCTAGAAGAATGATCTAACTCACTGTCACTAATTTCACTACTACCATTCTTATTTGAAACTGTTTTAATCAGGCTTTCAACACTTCTACTCCAATCAATCATTCTTGTCAGTCACTCACAACCTCCATGTAGCTGAAGACCACAGTCGGTTAGATCCTTATCTTACCTGACCCGTCAGCAGGATTTGAAAACAGCAAACCATGCCCTCCTCCTGCAAAGAGTGTTTCCCACTTGTTTTCTAGCACAGCATTCTCCTCTCTCCTCAGGAAAGATGGTTCCTATTGGGTTTCTTCTCTTTGCTACCCTCACTCTTAATTTGAAGTGTCAGAGCTTTAAAAACCATCTATATGCTGAAGGTCCCAATTTTATTTTTGCAGGCCCACCCCCTCCATTAAGTTCCAGATCTGATGTTGCCATATGGATGTTTAATAAACATTTCAAAGTTAACTTTGTCCAGAACCGAGTTCCTAGTCTCTCTTTAACCATCTCCCCGGAAACCTGCTTCTTTCAAAGTCTTCATCTTCCCTCACCTCAGCAAGCATATACTTTTAACTGATCAGAAAATCTGAGTGTCATCCTTGACTGATCTCTTTCTATCACATTCCACATCTGATTCCAGTATCAAGTCCTATATACTCTATTTTCACAACACAGTAAAAATCCAACAACTTTTGACTACCTCCACCTACTATCCTTCCGGGCTGCGCTTCCATCATTACTTAACTGAATTACTTAAATAGGTTCTTAACCCATAATCTTGCTTCCTCCCTTGCTTCCTTCAGCCTATTCTTTTTGTAGCAAGACAGGTGATTCTGATAAAACATTAAGTCAGATCCTGTCATTTAGTTTAAGATCTTTCTATGAGTTTCTACACTACTCAGAGTAGAAATAAAACTCCTTACCATGGCTCTCACAGTCTTATGATGATCTGGTCTCCTGTTATCCCTGACTACCCATTTCTGATTTCTTACTATTCTCCCCCTCACTCGATCCACTCTGGCCACAATGATCTCTTTCTTCTCTGGTTCTGGAACATGACAGGCATAGTCTTGCCTTAGAGTCTTTACAAGTGCTGTCCCTTCTGGCTAAAGCATTATTCCCTCAGAAAGCCAGGTGACTTATTTCTTAATCAACTTCAATCTTAATCTGAATGTCACCTCAATAAAGCCTTTGCAGGCCATTCAATTTAATATTTCAAACCACCTTATTACCTCCATACTCCCTTAAATCCCTTTCATATTTTATTTACCTATGTACCTTTCTATCCATTTATCTATCTAAACATAGTGGAGAAAGCTACTATGGAGAAAGCTGATTGTCTTTTTAGAGTCGAGAAAAATATTTCACTTGGGAAGTAAGGAAAGGTAGTTTAAGAGTGGAAAAACTAATGGTAATTTCTAGTGATAGGTTTATGACATTGAAAAAGATACAACTTTAAGGATAATATTATGTTTCATTATCATTATCCTAGACTATAATGATGGGAAATAAGGTATGGAAAACAGGGATAAATGTGATATAACTCTCATAAGAGCCGTAGGAAAGGAAATAGGACAAAGAAATCAACTCTGCTTGCGACAGGATGTTGGAAGAGGCAGAGTATCAAGGAAATTCCAAGAGAAGTATACTTTGAACTGAGTCTTAAGGAAGGATGAGTAGGAATTCAATAATCAGTAATATTCTAAAGAGGAAAACATTCTTGAAAAAATGAGGAAGAGAGCTAATTTCTAGCTAAATTCTGGTCCACAACCATACCCAATCCTTACAAAAGCATATAAGAAATCATATGTAATACGGTTGCCCTCCACTGTTGAAAAATAAGAGTTGCTAGGTTTTTTACTTTGTAGTTTAATAGCATAATGATGCAAGTTTCTTACTACAATTAAATTATGACAATAGTGTTAACATACAGGAATATTACCTTGTCTCTTGCAGTAAGAAATCGTGGGTCATCTTGAAAAGCTTCTTTGACAAGTTTACTGAATCTATTAAATAGTGTAAGTAACTGCTCAACATACTTCTCAGAGTCCTAAAAAATAAAGTGTTTTATATTAAGATGAGTTTTAAAAAAGAGACTAATACACAAAAAATAAGAAAATATAAACATAATTTTAATAAATCATTATAGCTTTAAAATTTGGAAAATTTTCTGAAATATTTTTTTCTTAAGAAAGGTGTTCCAACATCACTGTTTTGCCATCAATTACTAGTTTAAATACCTGATCCTGCATTTACAAATTAACCTTGATATATACCTATTATTGTCATTGAGGAAAACTTACAGTAGTAATAGTTTCAGCAGCTGCTACCATATCTGCCAGGCCCGCACTGATGATATGCTCCTCCAAGTCTTTTAACATTGGTTCTATCCCATTAGGAACTTTGTCCATCAATGAAAACATTAAATGTAATTCTGAAAGGATAGGACATACTCATGTAATCATTTCATCCATCAGAATAGATTTTCTCTTTGATTTGTATCATGGATCTAGAAAGCCTATGATAATAAGAGTGTGGGGAAATATTAGTTGGAAGTTGACAGCTTTAACAGTATTCTGCGAGTACAATTAGTTTAGGAGTTGTTATAATAAGCATAAGCATAATACTATAACTGCCTGACCTACCTTCTCAGTCTGACACAAATTATTTTTAAAAGAAACTCTAAATAAAGTGATCACATACTGTAAAACCCAACTCCTCTTAAAAGGTGAGTCATCTGACTTTCAATAAAATGGAAAATATTTATTCTAAGAAACACAAAAGTTTACACAGAAGATAAGTACATTTCATAAGCTAGATGTAATATTAAACACACGATACACAGCAACATCAAGGGGTAAAATAATCATGTCCTTAGATTATTCAGAGTGATAAGATAATATAAAACTGTATTCATAAAGCATTTTTCAGTTTACAAAATTTTCTCCTGTTAACCCCCACCTTGGATCAGTGGACTCTACTTAGTTTGGCATACAGAAATTCAAATATTTCATTTGTACCGAGTGAGAAACTTGCTTTTACTACAAAAATACTTCTGAAGAATGTATAGATTTAAGTGAACTGAAATACACACTTGAAACACAACTAGAGATTAGATAGGACCTTGCAATTTTATAACATGAAATCTAGAGAGCAATACATCAAAATGTGAAAAGTGGTTGTCTCTGAGCAGTAAGGATATGGGTTAATTTTTCTTTTTGGTATGTATTTCTTTTGGTATTAATATACTTTCTACTTTCCCAAATATAACTTTATGGGGGAGAGGGATCAAGATTACCAACACAGGGAGTTTTATTGCTTTCTAAAAATATTAGTCATAAAGTTCCACACCAAAGTCAAATTACCTAGTTCTATCCTATACTGTACACTTATCATTTAAATTAGCCTTTAAAAGCAGAGTCTGACTTTTGAGAACAAATTGAAATGTACATGAGCACATACAAACATACTGATACCCAAGGAGAAAAAAAATCCTTAAAATACAAGTTCATAATCTTCTTTACAGCATTTCTAACTATGCTAAATATTTTTATCCTTTTCTTTACA
The DNA here is from genome assembly GCF_032452875.1 of Bos javanicus. Lineage (NCBI taxonomy): Eukaryota > Metazoa > Chordata > Mammalia > Artiodactyla > Bovidae > Bos > Bos javanicus. The sequence continues at coordinate 17,708,169 of NC_083882.1, read as the reverse complement.
CAGTTTGCCATAATGAAAATACCTATGTATAAAAGAATGATCTAACAGTAATGTATTAAAAGCGATGTGCTTCAAAGATATCCTATTAAAAAAGTATAACTTTATGTACTGTTTTACCTACTTTCAGTTTCATTTCGCTTGATCATGCCTTGGCACTCTGCTAAGATAGTCTCTTTAAAGGATGTCACCAGGGCATTTACACAGCATTCCATGAGCTGAAATATATCAAAAATTGGTCAAGGCTATTATAAGCACAAATAAAGCACAAATCTACTCCACTCTATTTTGCTTTACAGTTCCATAAAACCACATTGTACAACAACAGCAAAAAACTAAGTATACTGAAAGTAGATTTTACTTACCTTTATTAGAGGGTTGATGAAGATAGATACTCTATATTTGTTTACCAAATATACTCCCCCATAAGAAAAAGCCTAGGAACTCAGGTTCTCTATAGAAATTTCAGTAAAAGTCCCCAGTGAGGGAAGGAAAAAAATTTTTAATCTACAAAATCAAATTAAAAAAAAAACAAACAAACTTTAATGAACTCTTATCTGGAGAGAACCTGTGTTGGAGTTAGATGCTAAAATTCTAAAAGTATGAACATTCAGTTCAACTCATAGTAGGTATTACTGCTGTGGGCACCAAAGAAGTGTTAGAATACCAAGAAAAGAAAGCTATAACCTCAGATCTGGAGAAGATCACTATCTTATAAAGGGCAAACTTTAATAAATAAACTAAGTTAAGTGGCAAAACACACACATACAAACAAAGGAACTATCATTTTTTCTGGGTAGTTAAAAAGGTCTCATCCACCTGATGAAATTTAAATTGGATCTTGAAAAGTGAATACAGGTCTTAAAATGGATTGGTTATTCTAAGAATATGAAACTGACTATGGCAGTGAAGAGATAATAGGAGAGAAAGCTAGAAAGGTAGACTGTAGCGAGATTACGAATAAAGATCTAAGGTTTGGGACTTCAAAGGTTGTTGTTGCTGCTTAGTTGCTAAGCTGTGTCTGACTCTTTTGCAACCCCTTGGACTGTAGCCCACCAGGAGCCTCTGTCTATGGGATTTTTCAGGCAAGAATATTGGAGTGAATTGCCATTTCCTTCTCCAGGGGATCTTTCCCATCCAGGGAATGAACCTGTGTCTCCTGAATTGCCAGGCAGATTCTTTACTCCTGAGGCACCAGGGAAGCCCATTCTATAGGTATGAAAGGTTTTAAACAGAAGATAAATGTAATGAACTTCTATTCCCCCACCAAGTCATTTTTAAAGGATCAGTCTAACTGATCAGCAAGGTAGGTAGTACTGAGTGGTAGTAGGGAGACTGACAAACAAGGCTGTTGAAAGATTCTAAGTAAGATGATCAGGGTGTAACGTTCTGGTTGGGTCTCAGGAAAATCCACCCCACTCCATCACTGCTCCTCTGTGTCATATATTTTTACTCTCCTTGCAGGTATCAAAATGAATAGGTTGTGATTACCTACACAAGGTACACTAAGGCTGATATCTCTCTTCTTCTTAAAATAGATCAGCTATCTGTATTAAGGAAAGGGAATTATATGTGCCTTACAAGTTCTTTGCTAAAAATTCCTCTTAGAACTGACTTAATGTTGCTAATTACTGAAGCTGAATTTGGGAATGGAGATTCATTATACCACTGTTTCTACTTCTTAAAATGTTAAAAAAAATTTCTGCAATAAAAGTTTTCAGGTCCCTCCCTCTTTGAGAATTATGCTAATGACTTTAAAGTCCATGTATGTCAGTTCTGTCCTAAGACAAGCAATAGATATATGACGTGGTTGAGAAATTTCTGCCAAGGTGGGGAGCTCTGACCCAATTGCTGAGTAATTTCATTCTATACCGGCTCTGGAATATGCACAACAGAACACTCCCACTTTCAACAGAGAACAGGTAAATCTAACTATATATAACTTATAATGAATAAGAAAGTGCAACCAGAATAAGCTCTGTTTTCTAAAATAAGCTCTATTTTCTATAATCATCTGTTTTCTATTTCACTGAAAATTTACACTTGAACATAATCTAGCTCTGGAGTAGTCCAAATTCTGCAGACTCTAAAAAATCTAGAGTTGTGTGTTTCAACCTGTTTGTTGTGAAATGTTTTAATGACTGTGACCAGCTTTTCTTTTTAAAATAATATAGAACAGAACTACAACAAAAATATCAAAGTGCTTCACATACAATAACAATGAATATTATTTCATATAATTTTGTTTCAGATATGAGTAAATAAACAAAGAACATACTAAGTTACAATAAAAAATGTATTTCTTATTATGGGTTTCAGTGAGGATTAAAAGGAGAGGCTAGGGAGGCTAGGTGGTACAATGGTTATGACTCAGCCGTTCACTGCTAAGGGCCTGGGTTTGGTTCCTAATCAAGAAACCAAGATCCTGCAAGCCATGTGGTACAACCAAAAAAATAAATGAATAAATAAATAAAATAAAGGAGAGGCTACACTGACAAGATAGCTGAAGTAAATTGAGCAGAATTTGGTAACTGCTTAGATGACAGGAGTTAGGGTTATAACAGGTTACTGAGGAAAAAAAAGAAAGGTTACTGAAGCACTTTCTAGCTTGAAAGGTTAAACAAATTATTACAATAACTAATATCTTTTAATAAGAATCTATGCTGTACCAAACATTGTGCTAAATCCTTTACATACATTATCTGATTAATACCAATATGTCATTTAACCCATGACAACCTTATGAAACAGGTATTTAACATATGAGCAAATACGCTTAGAGAGGCTAAGTTACTTTCAAATATTATACAGTTCATAAGATCTTGAGCTGTAGTATCAGGTCAGGTACGTTACTCCAAGCCTACGACTTTTGATACTATATTAGAGAGCAAGTATATACTTAGTAATGGCTGTGTGCTCAGAAATTAGTTAAGTGTTGTAAGAAATAGAGAAGATAAAACATGGTTTATATGCACAATACTCTCACAATATAGTTGGGGTTATGCAACTATAGTATATCTAAAAATGTATGTATTCTTCATACATAACAGAGGTATATGAAAAGTTCAGTTACAATAAAGCAAAGAAGTGGAAATAAACACACTATTACTACACTATAAACTTCACAAGGATAGACTGTGCTCTGTCCAGCTATATACTTATGGACTCAACACAGTGCTTGATAAATAACATAAAGCAGCCTATAATCTGCTACTAAATCAAGTTGTAGAAACAATAGCTACAGTGGGAATTCAAATAAGAGAAAACGGATGAAGGCTAGAGTATTTAGAGAGACTACTGCAAGATGGGCTTTAAGAATTCTGAAGGATTTGAATAGGAAGAAAAGAATAGTAAAACGATACTTAAAAGCATGAATCCAAGAAAAAAATGAACAGAATGAAGTATATGAATCAGTAATTATTTCTTAGTGGGTAGGATGACTCTTATTGGACAGTATTAAGTTGGAAACAGAACTTAGGACCAAATTATGAAGGGCCTTGAAAATAATGATATTATGGTTTCTGAATAAATAAAAATTGAAAGTGATGCTTATAAAAGAGTAGCCTGAACTCACAAAAGAAGAAATACAAATGGTTCAATATAAGAATAAACACGCTCAGCCTCATTAATTTTTCTTCTTCTTCTTTTCTTGGTCATGTCATACACCATGTGGGATTTTAATTCCCCAACCAGGGATGGAACCCATGCCCTCTGCACTGGAAGCACAGAGTCTTAACCACTGGACTGGCAGGGAAGTCCCCCAGTAAGTTTTAAATGCACATAAAAAATCTTTTAAAATCTACAACACCAGGAAACTGGAAAAATTAATAGACTGACAAAACTCAGATCAGCAAAAATAAACAAGCATACTGTTAATGGAAATAAGAATTAACAACAATATTTCTGAAAATCAGTTTGGTACTATATAGCAATCTGTAAAAGGTGCATACTCTTTGCTTCAGCAATCTCATTTCCAGGAAATTCTATTCCAAGAGAATGCCACATGTAAGAAAGATGTATGCATAAAGATGTCAAAAATATAGAAGGATATAAGATATAAAGATATAAGCATGTAAATATATTCCAGGAAGAACTATTCATAAAAAAAAATCTATAATAATAATGAATAATAATGAAAATTCCCATCAGTAGAGAATTGGTTTCTATAGTGCATATATATGATGAAATACTTAGAGGCATTAAAAATAATGTTATAATACAGACGTGTTTAGCATACCAATGTACATCATATTTTTTTTCAAACTTTGGGGAAAAAAGAGAAGAAACAAAAAAGGGAATTCCCTGGTGGTCCAATGGTTAGGACTTTGCACTTTCACTCTGAGGGCCTGGGTTTGATCCCTGGTCAGGGAACTAAGACCCTGAATACTAAAAAAAAAAAAAAGAGGGGGAAGGAAAAGAAAGAGTAAGAAAGGTGGAAAAGGAAAAAAGAAAAGGAAAGAAATGAAAAAAGAGATCTTAACGAAGTAAGTATTACAAAACAGTGATGATTGTTGAATCTGCTGGCTGAGTTTGGAGGGTGGGGTTCATTCCACTATTTTCTATACTTTTGTAAATATTTGAAAAGTTTCATAGCAAATAATTTTTTAAAAAAAGAGAGAAGAATTATGGTATAGATCCCTGTGTATTGAAAAATCCTTTAGAAAACTACTTTATATAGGCAAAAAGAAGAAAGGGCAGTTGCTTATTTCCAAAGAGTCTCGCCATCACAAGAGGGTCAGATCCTTGAGGGCAGGGACCATGTTATTGCTCTTTTGTATTTTTCTCCCCATCATTTACCAAAGTCCTACAAACAGAGTCAACCCTGAGTATATACTGGTTATTTGAAAAATACATCTTGAATGGAAAGGATAGTGATAAACCATCTCTCTCACCTTGTATTCCCTTTCTGTCTCCTTTTGCTAGCTTCCGTGAAGAAAAAAACTTTTTGCCATATGTCATCAATTCCTGTATTTTGCCTGAGATGAGCACAACTTCTAAATCCATAGCAATCTCCCCAGAGGTCTGCAAGGTGAAACACTTTAACTATCAATGTGCTTGATGTTTTTTTTACCTTCCTTTATAGCAAAACTCTTCAAAGATGATGCCTGCCATAAAACACAGCAGGCACTCAGTATTTGTTGAATGAATGAATGCATAGGTCTGTGAAGATGAAAGTTTGGATAGGTAGGCTAACTGACATAGTAGAGTCTTTTTTAGTGGTATTCAATATGCACAATTAATGCTACTTCACTGAAGTTTAATGAAAGCAACAGGAACAGTTCTGACTTTTGTTATGTAATTTCATACAAGTAATAATTTGCTTTTCCCTGAGCTATAAAATAGAGTCATCGAATTAAAAATTATTCTAGATTACTCCACCTTAAGATTCTACTTTATCATTATCAGGTCTTTAACCATACAAAGATATCTATAATGTATTCAAGAATTCATTTATTCCATGTATGGCTATTCTCAACATTAACTTTTTTTTTTAAAACTTTATAACCAGTGTTAAGTTGCTTCATTTCTAAACTAATTATACAAGTAACTCTCTATAGACCAATGAAGCCAATTAGACTCACCTTGACTTTTTAAATACCACCCTTAATATACTTAAATACTTGAAGGTTAACAAGTACTTTAATGCTAATAACTTATGACTTGTGACCTTGTTGCTAATTCAGTTTTTTACTCAATGTTTTGCATATGTAGTAAAATAGTTTCTGTCTGAGAATAAGTAAGCAACTTCTGTAAACCACAGCCCTAAAAGTAAAAGTACCATCCTAGGCACAGCACTTAAATGTTTTGATATGGTAGTGCATTAAACACAAGTAGGTATTACCCCACTTTACAATTTGAAGAAATTGATAACGGGCACACAGCTAGTAAAATGACAGTGGAATTAAACTCCTCACCTTCTTCCAACATGTATGCCCCTAATCAGTGTAACACACTGCCTCCCTTTCAGAGCTTTGGTCACTGTGAAGAAATGAAGACTAACCATCACCATTTCACTCTCTCTACTCCATCATTTCATTTAACTCTAGTGTTACTTTGAAGACAGGAAGCAGTTCTATCTTCTTATTCTTGCTATCACAAGGCTTGACATAGTTCAGATGCATAATAAATAATAAACATATGACTTCAGGTAAAACCAAGGTATATAAGACTATCACCTAAAATACTAAGAGCCTCAGAAAAAAATTTTTTCAAGTTATTTTCTTCTATATTTTTTCTCATTCTTTTGGGCATGAATTGATACATAAAAGGAAATACTTTATATACTTTACATAAAAGAATAATCTCACTACAATGAGATTTATTGTAAATAATCTCACTATTTGCTACAATGTAGGCAAATGCCATGCTTTTGTTAATAGTTTGTCCCAGGCCCTCTAATCTACTTAATAATCAGTAAATTTGCCATAAAATTTCTAAATTTGGAGAAAATGGAAAATGTCACAATATTAGCCACACTTTTAATCCAACAGTGTTAATTTTCTCAACTTTTTAATGCATAATAATGTGAAAATTTTTGAAAGAATGGCAACATCATTTTAGAGGGACTGTTTTTTTCTCATTCTTTTCTTACTGTTAAGTGTCACTTTTTGTGGTCAATAGCACCTCTTCAGGCAGCAGAGCTCTGAAGTCTTTTACCCAGTTCTGTTCATCTGCCACAGGCCCATCAATGATAATCAATCTTACTAAAACTGTGTGTATAACCGGATCTAAGTGGGATTAAGTTGCTCTCCTATAAGTAAAAGTTGAAGTAGGCCTATCAGACATCTAATACAATGCAGCTGCTCAGAACTCTTGGCCTAACTTTCTAGTTTCTCCACTGAACTGCAAGTAGCTAAAGTTGCTAAATGGGTTATCTTCTAGATGAGTCAAGTATCACTATATAATACCTACTACAAACACATATATACTGATGACTCAAGCATGCTTGCAACATGTATACAAAGACACACTTACACACAAAGTGTATGATCCACTCAGCCCAAACTAGGCCAATTAGAGTGAGGCTAATTAAAACCAGTGGGTTAAGACTCCTCTCAGGTCACAAACCGGAGGGACAAACTGGCAGCATTCATGATCCTGACTTCAATTCAACACAGGTGCACTGGTGACTCAAATAACATGAACACTACTACTATAGATGAGATAAATATCCAACAGTGAAAAAAATTTAAGATTTCAAACAAAATATATATTCAGTTCAGTTCAGTTGCTCAGTTGTGTCCAACTCTTTGCGACCCCATGAACTGCAGCACGCCAGGCCTCCCTGTCCACCACCAACTCCCGGAGTTCACTCAAACTATATTACCATTCTTTAATTTACAAAATAATATCATACCTAGAAAATGAGGTGTATTACTAGTATCATGCAAAAGTGTTTTGGTTTATAAGTAAAATAAAATTAAATTCTAGATTCAAATAAGTATAAAAAAGATTTTCTCTTACATGAGTGGCCAGTGGGACCACTGAACATTAAAATGCCTCTACAAATTCACACTTCCTGGAGGTAGACACTACCTTCACTGAAAACTTTTAGCCTAGAGATTTCAGTTCAAAATATCCAAAACAACTATTTAAACAATTCACAGCATAACTCACTTTTCTTTGACTCATCTATTATAATCTGCTGTACTGATAACAGAGAAATTAAAATGAAAGTTACATTAGGATAAATCTATAAGGGGATCCTAAAAATATTTTTGTGATTATGTACTAAACATAAAATTTAAACATTTTACATATAAAAAACTGTTAGAGAAAAATCTTGAGAGTAACTTTTATTGGCTATACATGTAAAAATCCCTTTGGGATATAAATTTTTATCCATTAAAAATGGGACTTTGTGTTCATTCTTAAAATGAAAGAATGGTATAATGTTAGAAACCCTGTTAATTCAATTTCCTGATTAGTTCAATGGAGGAAAATGCCATATGATCATCTCCACTGATGCTTCCCACCTCCCCTCAAAAAAAGGCATTCTTCATAATATCCTTTTTTTTTTACATTTTATTTTCATTTTAGCACATAAAAGTAAAAATAACAGAGCATGCCCAAACATACATCACCCCATTTCCTATAATGGTAACTTTTTACATAACTATAGCACAACTATCAAAACGAGGAAAATAATATTGATTTACCGCTATGAATTAACTATTGTTAGAAATTCACCAGTTTTTCCACTAATGTCTCTTTCCTGTTCCAGGATCTTATCTATAAGCCCATGCTGTTTTTGGTTGTTAGTTTTCCCAGTCTCCTTCAACCTGTGACAATTCCTAGGTCTGTGTGTGTGTATTATGATCTTGATACTTTTAAAGAACAGTAGCCAGTTATTTGTAGACTGCCTCTCAAATAGGGATTGTCTAGAATTCTCTCATTTGAATAAGTTATTCAGTTATAAATTTTTGACAATAATTCCATAGAAATGATTTTTGTACTCTTCTTAAATGTATCATATCAAGGGGTACATAATGTCACTATGTCCTATTACTTGTGATGCTAATCTTGATCACTTGATTAAGATAGTGTTTCTTGAGTTTCTCTATCTTGAGTAAGTTAAAGTCACTCAGTCATGTCCGATTCATTGTGACCCCAAGGACACCAGGCTCCTCTGTCCATGGGATTTTCAGGCAAGAATACTGGAGTGGATAAGCCATTCCTTTCTCTGGGAGATCTTCCTGACCCAGGGATCGAACCCAGGTCCCCTGCATTGCAGGCATATTCTTTCTGTCTAAGCCACCAGGGAAGCCCATCATAGTAACTATTTTTCCATTACCAAACACTTAATACTAAGTCCAACCATGTTGCTGCAAATAGCAGTATTTTGTCTTTTATGGCTGAGTAATATTCCACTGGTGGAGTGTGCGTGTGTGCAGACACACACACCCTCCCTCCCATATCTTCTTAATCCAGTCATCTGTTGATGGGTACCTGGATGGCTTCCATGTCTTGGCTATTGTAAATAATGCTACAATGAACACTGGGATGCATGTATCTTTTCAAATAAAGTGTTTGTCTTTTCCAGACACATGCTCAGGAGCGGAGCTACTAAATGGTGATGTAACTTTATTTTTAGTTTTTTAAGGAACCTCCATGTGTTTTCCATAGTGACTGCACTAATTTGCATTCTCACCAACAGTGTACAAGAGTACCTTTTCTACACATACTCGCCAACATGTGTGATCTGTAAACTTTTTGATGATAGCCATTTTTATAGGTGTGAGGTGGTACATCACTGTAATTTTTATTTGTATTTCTCTAATAATTAGATAGGTTGGACATCTTTTTGCGTGTCTTTCAGCCATCTGTATATCTTCTTTGGAGAAATGTCTGTTCATGTCTTCTGCCCATTTTTTTGATTTGGTTGCTTTTCTGATATTGAGTTGTACGAGCTGTTCCAACACTGCAGACATTACATTCTCAGCTGTATCATTTGCAAATATTTTCTCCCAGGTTGCTTTTGTTTTGTTGACAGATTCCTTTGCTGTATAAAATCTTTTAAGTTTAATTAGGCCCTACTTGTTTATTTTTGCTTTCATTTCTTTTGCCTTGGAGACTGATCCAAGAAAATACTGCTATGATTTATGACAAAATGTCTTGAATATATTCTCTTCTAGGAATTTTATGGTTTCAGGTATTACAGTTATATTTTTAAATGACTTTGAGTTTATTTTTGTATGTGGTGTGAGGGAGTGTTCTAATCTCATTGGTTTAACATGGTAATATAGTTTCACCAGACATCACTTGTTGAAGAGACTGTCAGACTGCTTTGGAAATCCAGGGTCTTCTACAGTTCCATATAAGTTTTAGGATTATTTGTTCTAATTCTGAGAAAAATGTCATGGGTATTTTGATAGGGATTGCATAGATTGGGTAGTATGGCCATTTTCATAGTATTAATTCTTCCAATCCAAGCCAGCATGGGATATATCTTTCCATTTTCTTGAATCATCTTCAAATTTCTTTACCAACAGCTTATAGTTTTCAGAGTATATGTCTTTCACTTCCTTGGTTACGTTTATTCCTAATAATTAAAACTTTTCTTGATAATTTCAAATTTTTTTTTTTTTTACTTTCTCTTTCTGACATTTCATTATTACTATATGGAAAGGAACAGATTTCTATACATTAACCTTGTATTCTGCAACCTTGCTGAATTCATTTCTTGGTTCTAATAGTTTTGGGGTAGAGACATTAGGGTTCTCTATATCAAGTATCATGTCATTTACAAATAGTGACAGTTTTACCTCTTCCCTTCAATTTGAATATCTTTTTCTTTTTCTTGTCTTACTGCTGTGGCTAGGACTTCCAATATCATATCAAACAGAAACAGCTAGAATAGCCATTCTTATCTTGTTCCTAAATGTAATGGGAAGGCTTTCAGCTTTATGGTTTCTGCGGGTTTACTGTAAATGGCATTTGTTTTGCTCCCTCTATACTCACTTTGGTAAGAGTTTTCCTTGAACAAATGTTCATTTTTTTCAAATGTCTTCTCTGTTTCTATGGAGATAATACTGTGATTTTTATCTTTCCTTTCTTTAATGTGGTGTTATCACATTGATTTGCATTCACTGAACCATTGCTGTGATCCTGGAATAAATCCAACTTGATCATGGTATATGATCCTTTTTACGAATTATTGTATTTGGTTTGCTAATATTTTGCTGAGGATTTCTGCATTTTGTATTCATCAAAGACATTGGCCTGTAATTTTCTTTTCTTGTAATGTCTTTGCTATGAGGACTCACAGAATGAATCTAGGAGTACTGCCTCCTACTCAACTTATTTTATTTCTATGGTTTTAGCTGTTCTTTCTCCTCTTTTATTATTTTATTTTGGCCCTATCTCTTTTCTTCTTTGTGAACCTGGTTAAAGATTTATCAATTTTGCTTATCTTTTCAAAAAATTAGCTCTTGGATTCAATGATCTTTTCAAATATTTTGAACTTTATTTTCTCTATGATCTTTATTATTACATTTCCTTCCTTCTGCTGACTTTTGGCTTTGTTTGTTCTTTTTTTATTTCTCTTAGGTGGTGAATTAGGCTGTTTGAAATTTTTCTTATTTCTTGAGGAAGCCTTTAAATGCATCAACTTCCCTCTTAGAACTGCTTTTTGCTGCCTCCCACAGATTCTGGAAAATTGTGTTTCGATTTTCATTTGTCTAGAGGTATTTTATGATTTCCTCTTTGATTTTCATCACGTACTCTTTGAAGTTTTAGGAGTATGCTGTTTAGTCTTCCCATTTGTTATTTTCCCATTTTTCTTTCTTTAGTTATACTAGTTACACACTATTGTCATTAAAAAAAAACAAACTTCTTGATAGAATTTCTATCCTTAGAAATTAAGGTTTGTCTTGTGACCTAGTATGTGATCTGTCCTAGAGACATCCCAGGTACACTTATAAAAAATGTATTCTGCCTTTTTCCCCCCCATGGAATATCCTGTAGATAACAAATCCAACTCATCTATTCTTTTTTCAGGATCTCTGTTGCCTTACTGATTTTCTGTCTGGATGACATATCCACCCATGTCAGTGGGGTGTTAAAGTCTCCTACTATTACCGTATTACTGCCGATTTCTCCCTTTATATCTGTTATAATTTGCTTTATATATAGATGTTCCTGGATTGGGTGCATATATGTTAACAAGTGCAATATCCTCTTCTTGTATCATACCTTTTATCATTATATAATGCCTGTCTTTGTCTTTCATCATGGCCCTTGTTATAAAGCTTATTTTTTCTGAAATGAGTATTGCTACTCTTGCTTTCTTGTCATTTCTGTTTGCATGAAATACTTAACCCAACCCCTCACTTTCAGTCCCCTTTTAGAGAGAGTCTTTTGTAGGCAGCATATTGATGGGTCTTGTTTATTATCCAATCAGCCTCCTATGTCTTTTGATCAGAGCATTTAGTCCACTGACATATAAAGTAATTATTGATATGTATACACTTACTGGGGCTTCCCTAGTGGCTCATATGGTAAAGAATCTGCCTGTAATGCAGGAGACCTGGGTTCAACCTCTAGGAGATCCCCTGGAGAAGGGAATGGCTACCCATTCTAGTCTTCTTGCCTGGAGAATTCCACAGACAGAGGAGCCTGGAAGGCTACAGTCCATGGGGCTACAAAGAGTCAGACATGACTGAGCAACTAACACTTTCATGTACTTACTGACCCTTTATTACCTGTTTTTCAGTTGTTTTTGTAATTCTTCTCTGTTCACCTTTTTGTTTCTTTTATTGTAATACTACACTACTTAATTACAGAGAATTTACGTTTTAATGTCTGATAGTGCTAGTTCTATTCAAAGTTTTTCTTTCTCAATGTTTTCCTGGCTATTCTTACATGTTTATTTTTCCATGTGAATTTTCTTATCTTGTCTAATTTCATGAAATAGTTGTGGCATTCTACTGGAATTACAGGAAATATATAAATTAATTTAAGGAAGAACTGACATCTATATCATTTTGAGTAACAAAATTTAAGAATAAGAGGTATCTTCCCATTTTTTCAAATCTATTTTTGTGTCTTTGGAGTGTCTAAGGTTTTCCTCTTACAGGTTTCACAAATTTATTAAATTTTATACAAGTATTTAATTTTCTTTGTTGTTGCTGTAAGGTTTGTCCTAATGTTATAGCCTCTGTTTATTATTTGTATATACGAAGACTGATATTTGTATGTTAATTTTATATCCTATTACTTTCCTGAATTACTTTACAATTTGAGTTAGTTTTATCATCAACTGAAGTTTTTCCAAAGTACTATCATATCATCTTCAAAGTGAGAGTTTTCCTTCTGGCTTACCCATTCTTTTGCCTCTAACTGATTTCTGTAATTTAGTTTCATGGGCTAATACTTCTATTGCAATGTTAAACAGCAACAGAAATAATGGATACGTTGCCTTGTTAATGATCTTCATGGAAATGCCTCTTATGATTCTCCATAAAATAAGATACTGGCTTTAGGGCTAAGGTAGATACATTCCTGATAATATTCTTAATAAAATAAAAGTAAACTGAATACTTTATTAGCATCATAAAATGCATACATCATGCCAAAAAGAAGCATCATGCTTAATGGTGAAAATTTAGAAGCACTCCTTTCAAAGAGTGAAAGACAAAGATCCCAATATTATTAACATTTTTCTAAAATAAACCACTAGCAGATTTAATCCACTGAAGGAAAAAATGAGATATTTATACTAGAAAGATATAATCAGATGCTTGGAATACCCCAAAGAACAAAATAAAACTCTTATAAATAAGGAAGGAATTCAGTAAACTGCTAAGCACTATATGAATATTACTTGAAATGTGTATTTGGTCTTTATTAGGCCTGGCCTCATAACTGGGTACTACTTAGGTAAGACTTGTTCTATTATATAGAATACTAGTCCAGAAATTTGTTTTCTTGCATATAAATTATATGCAAGGTTTTGAAGATTAAGTCTTACAACTTTCAAACAAGGTAACATATATCATAATAATTTCCTAATTTTCAGAGAAAACACAAATGTCAAAAATGTACATACTTTAAAATTAAACTTTGGTGTGTACTGCTGTGTATGCATCATGCATACGCGTATCCCCATATGAACTGATAGGCAATTGTCCTCCACTAGTAAGAATAGCCTAACAGGTAAGTTTTGATTAAAATCAGTATCAATAAAGCATTAAGAGATAGCATACCATTTTCTGATGGCTAATAATTCCTCTAAAACAGAGTTTAGGGTAGTAAATTTGGTCTGAATAATTTTCAGGGATGGCAGTAATTCTTTTCTGATCTGATCTGATTCAAACTGTTCATACTTTGTGGAATTTTAAATTAGAACCCAGGACTTGGTGATTTTTGGTTTACTGTTCCTTCTATTAGAACTTATTTCATCTTAACACATCATTTCTCTTGGAAACAGAAACTGTAAATTAACAAATATATAACAAATATTATATATGTAGTATAATAGCCTTACCTCAATGAGATATATAATAACGTATCTGCATTAAGCCTAAATTCCCAGTGTTACAGTTAAGTCCACAGTTTTCATGCTTAATGTCTTCTCTGCACCAAATTTTGCTGTACAAACTATATAAGTGGTCACTGATTAATATTAATCTATGTTCCTAAAAGTTAGAAAAGTGATAACCTTTGGGGAAAAAAGATGGTAATAATAATTTGCAGGAGCATGATGGAAGGCTCTTAACTGCTGATAATTCTTGTTCTGGTGATTTCACAGGTACCTTCAATTTGTGATAATTCACTTATTAACCTCAGATTTCTGTACACTTTCCTGTATATATATTTCAATCAAAATAGTTAATTTATAAAAATAAACAGAAAATAAAAACAAACCATACAAACAGACTTCTCACCTCCCCAGTAAAGCACCATTTCTTTGCAAGCATATTATATTGCACTTAGATCTTTCTTGAAACAAAACAAAAATGTATCTTTAGACTCTAGAATCATTCAGCGTGATAAGATGTTCATACTACTTGGATTCCTTGAAAGAGCAAGTTCACATCTTCTATCTCAAGTTTTTTCCCAAAATGTATAGATGCATATTTTAAAGTAGAGAGGGAGATTTAACTGTTCTATATAAGCTTTCATGTGTATTTGTTTATCTCTACCTTTCTCATTCTCTTTTTCTTCCTCTCTCTTATTCACCCTATTAATTGGACCTCTATAGTTGAATTTCTGTTCAGGTTACTATAAATATGATACAACTAAGATGTATAAACTATAGTATAAGAACAATTCTACCTTATAAAATTACAACATCCCCATCAAGTGATATATGCAGACCAATCAACTCAAAATATTCAAATCCCTCTAACTAAACTCATCTCTCTCCCTCACTACCAAGATATATTATTATACCAAGTCTCTCTGCAGCAGCACAATTCTCCTAAGCCAAAACCTCAGAAACATTGTTGATTTTAGCTATATCATCCCCATTCATAAGACATAATGTTCCACCTCTGGGAAGTCTGTTTCTACCCTCTTTCTTTCCATTTCCATTGCTATAACCCTATTTGGTACTCCAAATACCCTGCTTGAATTATTGCAAAAACCTCCCACTTCTAACCCAAGCTATTACCCACTCCAATTAATCTTTCATATTGTCACTAGATTAATCTTTCTGAGGGATAACTTTGAACATGGCATACTTGTTTTAAAAATATTCAATGGCCTTCCCTAACTTCTGAATGAAGCTCAAGTGAAAGTCACTCAGTTGTGTCCGACTCTGCAACCCCATGGAAATCTCCAGGCCAGAATACTGGAGTGGGTAGCCTATCCCTTCTCCAGTGGATCTTCCCAACCTGGGAATCAAACCAAGGTCTCCTGCATTGCAGGTGGATTCTTTACCAGGTGACCTACCAGGAGCTACCAAGACTGGTTTTAAATCTCTACAGAGAACTTCTAAAAACAACCATTACATATGCTCCCTTTTCTGCCAGTATCAGAGTTATTTGAAAGAGGAAATGTACTGCACATAATAAAAAGCAAAACAGACAAGAGAAAAAAGGTCCAACTCAGTCCAATTACTAAACAAATAAACATCACTATCACTCAAGATGGAAGAAGCCAAAGAAAAATCAGAAGTAAGAAAAAAGAAATCCCAACTGTAGTTCAAAAGTCTGGTTGTAAGCAAACTTGAATGTTACATTTTTGAATGTAAATCTAAATTTAGTTAGTAGGCTCCAAAAACTGAAAGAAACTAGAGGAAATATTACTTCTACATTAAATTTGATTCTTAAATTGCTTAACAAAGCACACTGTCACCCTCCCTGTAAGAGAAAACACCAGAATATATACTGTAGCATGGCAAATACCTCTGGTCATTTTTTTAAAATGAGGAACTTACAACATAAAACAAACACTATATAAAAGACTGATGTTCTCTTATCAAGTAATTAATATTTTATTTCCTACAAGAGAAGTATGAAAACATCTTCCCATAGTAACAAGAAATATCCCCCTGTAGTAATGATTTGGTGCTCACTCATTTGATGTTCGCAGACACTATTTTATAAAATGTAATTACCATGAATAGTGAGAATTAACTATATCTCTCAGGAGCATATTTTACTTGCCACCTGAAAATCCATAATATGATTAACTTTAGGTATGCACAAAATATAATAAAAGGTGACTGATTAAAAACTAAATAAATATAGAAAAGTCTAGAGCAGGAATGGCAAACGGATTTTATCTTGCACATCACCTCTGTGGAAAAATAATGAGTTCTGAATAAGGTGCCTTCTGAAGCTGTGCTTTGGCTCAGTGGGAAAGAATACTATAATCAATTAGTAATACTGGTCACAGGAGTGAGAAATGATAAATAATGTTACTTGCATCATGTAGTTGCCACCCTTGTGCTATTGCACTTTAAATAATGTCAAAAAACAAACAACTACGAAATTACTTACTGCTTCAACAGAGTTACATTCTCGTCTTGTTTCTAAATAACGTAGGGCTCGTTTTTCTTCTTCTTTTAATTTAGCATCTGCCTGTCCAGAAGCAAAATAGCAATCATTTTAAGAACATCAAGAAAACAGCTCAAATGATCACATATACTAGGTTCTGACTTACATATTTCATATAATTCTGTACACCATTTTGTTGTAAATACGAGGGTGCCTGTGTTCTATAAAATCTCTCTGTTGAATCCAAGTATGCCTTCTCAAAATTGTCCCTATAAATTTGGAGCTTATCCTCTGGATTAGAACAAAGGTTAACTGAAAAACAGAAAATAAAATTTTACTCTAATTATGATTGAAATCAGTATTTTGAGTACAATAAATGAAAAACAAATATTGAGGAGTCATGTTCAAGGGACTGTGACCATGCCCATAAGAACACACAGTCATATAAGACAAAATCCTTCTCTATAAAAAACTTGAAAAGGTAAAAACACAAAGGAGTAAAGTGACATATAGTACAGAAAATGTGAACTGTTTTTGAATGGGAACAAGACTGATGAATAACTGGATGATCAAGAAACCATTCACAGAAAAGATGGGATTTGAATGCAGTCTTTTGGAACAAATTAGTATTTACGCTGGTTAGTAAATACTCAGAAGTAGAACAATACAAGATCAAACCAACACAAAACAATGAGGTTATCTGAATGGATTGTAAGGTTAATAGAAGATAAGGCAGAATGGCAAGCTGGGAATGTTTATGGAGAACCTCAACTCTCTGGTTAAGTAACCTAAATTTAGCATGGCATACCACTAAATGGGTAATACCAATACAACAGTACTTAAAAATTAATCTTGTGAAAGTATATGGGTTCAATGATAGCAACAGTATCACTATAAGAAGACTGTTTCAAAAGTCTAGAAGTAGAAATTAAAGAAGTCTAAGCTGGTGGCAATTGAAATAAAAAGGAAGAAATTTCAGGGACATGGCTAAAGAAAATATAGACTTTATATCTAAAGAAATACAAGGACAACACAGAAAGCAAGTCAAAGATAACCAAAGGTTCATTAATATAAAATCTTCTTACTGAAAACTAGTTTGTGTCAGACATCCTATGATCAGTAAAGATACAGTGTCAAGAACACAGTTAAAAATGCTAAAGTATTATGACAGGAAAGCATAGGTACTATGAAGCACCTAACCTAGTCTGGGAATTAGGAAAGACCTCTATGAGGAAACAGAGGATTTGACTGAATGAATAAGAAAAGTCTGGAAAGGAATGTACACACATGAAATTAACTGATGCCCTAAAAATATAAGTTAAAAAAATGGTTACTTTTTATAAGCTAGAATTTTAGGACTGTTTCTCTAATTTACATAGCTAAAAAGATTTACTAGCTAAGAGATGAGTGAAATGGAGAAAATAAATATTAACTACACAAATATGAATTTTTCCAGGTTTCATTGAAGAATATCTTTTCTGTACTCTTAAAGCATAGGGCACTAAAAGCAGATGTCACTATATGCTAACAAACATAACTGTGATAGTACTATTCTATAATTGTCTTAGAATTTCCATGAAGAGGATATTTGATCATAAAGTTCAGAACATACCATAGGATTCTCTTACTCCAATGACAAGCTGGGAATCAAAAGCTTCTCCTAACCTTTCAGCATGGACCAGCTTCATTGCACTATCTTGAAGTCTGTTTTTTATATTTGAAAAGATTGATTCATTCCATGTATCTAGCATGAGCTAGGAAAAAAAGAACAAAATAGGCAATCATTTTAATTATTAATATACCAAGTACCATATATACACACAAAAATTTTAAGTACAAATGCTAAAAAAGGAAAGCAAACTCTTAGTCCTACATTCACTTGAATACTAGAGGAAACCAATATATTTAAATTTGGTAAATATCATCTGGTAAACAACAGCAAAGAACAAGTGTTTGTTAGAGTCAAACACAACTAGAT
This sequence comes from Bos javanicus, assembly GCF_032452875.1. Taxonomy (NCBI): domain Eukaryota; kingdom Metazoa; phylum Chordata; class Mammalia; order Artiodactyla; family Bovidae; genus Bos; species Bos javanicus. Next base: position 17,689,749 of record NC_083882.1, on the reverse strand, counting down.
TTGAATTCCAGCTGTTATTTATATGTCTCCTTTCTCAACTGTAAAATAGTGAAAATAACAGTACAAATTTCATGTGTTTGTTGCAAAATTAAACATGGTAATACATGGAAAATGTTACTTTCTCTATATAGTTCGAAGGTTGAATTTTAGAAATAATGATATGTGTTTGGGACATTCATATGCATAGCTGTATAAAATATGATAAATGGGAAAAGGATAAATTGAAAATACGTTTGATAATAAATCACAAAAGAATATACAAATTTACTTTATAAATTTTCTATTTATGGAAAGAGCACATACATACTCATGAATATGCTGTCAGTATTAGCACAAACTTTAAGGCTGGGAAAAGGCAACAAAGTACAGGCCACTCTGAATGCCTATGTTGGTTGCTATAACCAGTGAGGTGTTCAACGTTCAAACGGAATATTTTACTTTTAAAATCTGTGGTTCCATTTGATTCTCACAAGTAGAAATACATATGTATTAAATACATATGAAAAACAAGGACAGCAAAGTTAGGTTGTAACTGATTGAAGAACTGAAAGGGAAATCTGGAACTCTTCAATTTCAGAGCTGAGTTCTTTCTATTAATTCATGAGTTGTCACTGGGCACAGAGTTTTTACAGCAGTTTAGCCACAATTAAACACAAAAATTCCAGAAGGTAATATATTAATGGAAGGATTTTTTGAACAGAAAAAAAGTAATTTAATTTATAAAAAAGTAAAAGTATAAAAAAGAAGGAAATAAAATTCTGAAGATAAAACTAGGAAAAGGAGAAAATGAAACAGAAAAGGAGAAAATGAAAAGGAAAAGCAAAGGCGGTAATGTCTGAACACAGATCTACAGCTTAAGACCACATAAAAGAAGAGAGAACTAAAACTAAAAGTAGATGAAAGAAAAGCAGTATTAGTCAATACAACACAGCAAAAGCCGAACAAGAGTTTGTTTATATGTGAAGTAGAAAAACCCATTTCAGTGCAAATTTATTTCAAAAGTCTTCAACTCATCCTATTTCTGAAGAATATTAGGGAAAACTGAGGAAATTGACTTACCTTTCTAACAATACTGTCTTCTACATTTGATTTTTTATTGCTGCCCTGTTTACCCATTAAAGTAATCTCTAGTTGACAGAAAGGCTTCGGTAAAATATCACACTGTGTAAAGAATTTTCGCCATTCAACAATGTAAGCTTTTAGCAAAGCTGTATCATCTTGATGGCTCAGTACTCGCTGAAAAAAAGAGAATCAATTTTAAATAAATACAAGTGCTAAAAGAAAAATAAAACATATTCATGCCATCATAAATTTAGGTTATTGTATACTCTAAATTATACCTAAAAGAAATTAAAACATATATATATATATATATATATACACACACAAGGAAAAAAAAAACATATCATGCCATAAATTTAAGTTATTGTATACTCTAAATTATACCTAAAAGAAATTAAAACTTATGTATATACGCAAGAAAAAAACTATACTATACTATAGTATAGTTCATTACTATAATGAACATTTTACAATATATACAGATGTTGAATCACTACATGGTATACTAATAAAATGTTATGTGTCAATTATATTTTAATTAAAAAAAAATCCTATATCCTTTTAGCTATTACCTTCCTACTCTCCTCCTTTCTTGCTTGTGCCCTCCTCACCTAGCCCTAAGTAATCACTAATTTATTTTCTGTGTCTATATATTTGCCTGTTCTGGGCTTTCATATGGATGAAACTATATAATATGTAGACTTTTATGACTGACTTCTTTTACACACCACAGTGTTTTCAGGGCTCATCCAAGTAGTATTGTAGGTCAGTACTTTATTCCTAAATACTATTCCATTTCATGGACATAACATATTTTATTTATCTACTTATTCACTGGTGAACATGTGGATCATTTCCAACTTTTGGCTATCATGTACAACGCTACTATAAATGGCTGTCTACCAAAATAAGAAAATGTTCACAAAAAACTTATGCACACTTACCAAAAAAAGAGAGAGAGGATTCAAATATCTCAATTCAGAGATGAAAGAGGAGACACTACAACTGATACCACACATGTAAAAAGGATCATAAGAGACTACTATGAACTACCGAATGCCACCAACAAACTTGACAATCTACTAGAAATGGATAAATTCCTAGAAACATACAATCAACCAAAACCTTTTTGTGAAGAAAAAGAAATGTACACAGATTACCGGTAAGTTATTAATATGTCATTCACAATTTAAAAATTCCCAAGAAGGGAGATTGGTTCAAGATGGTAGAGTAGAAGGACATGTGCTCATCTCCTCCTGCAAGAGCACTGAAATCATAACTAACTGTTGAACAACCTTCAACAGGAGGATGCTGGAACCCACCAAAGAAAGATACAAAAGACAAAGGGAAAGTTGCAACAAGACGGCAGGAGGGGCACAATCACAATAAAATCAAACCCCATACCTATGAGGTGGGCAGCCCACAAACTGGAGAACAATAATACCAAAAAAGTTTTCCCACTATTGTAAAGGTTCTGAGCCCCACATCAAGCTTCCCAGCCTGGAGATTCTGGCAAAGGGACAAGGAATTCCCAGGGAAACTGAAGGCTAGTGGGATTGGATTATAGAACTTCCACAGGACTGTGGAAAACAGACTTTGCTCTCCTGGAGGGCAGACACAAAATCTTGTATGCATAAAGAACGACAAGAAAGGAGTAGTGATCCCATAGGAGATTGAGCCAGACTTACCTGCTACTGTTGGAGGGTCTCTTGCAGAGGTGTGAGGTGGCAGTGGCTCATCATGGCACTGACAGCAGCAATCCTAGGAAGTGCCACTGACACTGGAGGATGCCATGTGCCCTACCATAGAGCCTATAGACTCCAGGGTTCCATCGCTTCAGGCTAAACAACTAACAAGGAGGGAGCACAGCCCATCCATTAGCAGAAAATGGGATTAAAGTTTTACTGATCATGGTGCTGCCCACCAGAGCAAGACTCAGTTTTTCCCACTGACAGTCCCTCCCATGAGGAAGCTTGCCCAATCTTCTTAGACAGCCTCATCCACCAGAGGGCAGACAGAAGAAGCAGGAAGAACTACAATCCTGCAGCCTCCAGAATAAAAACAACAATCACAAAAAGTTAAATAAAATGAAAAGGCAGGGGATTACATCCCAGATGAAGAACAAGATAAAACCCCAGAAAAGCAACTAAATGATATGGAGATAAGCAACCTTCCAGAAAAAGAATTCAGAATTATAACAGTGAAGATGATCCAGGATCTTGGAAAAAGAATGGAGAGGATGCAAGAAATGTTCACCAAAGACCTAGAAGAACTAAATTAAAAACCAACAGAGATAGACAACACACTAGAAAGAATAACAAAATAATTGTGGTAAGAGAATGGATAAGTGACCTGGAAGATGGAATGGCTGAAATCACTGCTGCAAAACAGAATATAAAAAGAAGAACGAAAAAAAAAAAAGGACAGCCTAAAAGACCCCTGGAACAACCTTAAACACACCATTTGTATTATAGAAGTCTCAGAAGGAGAAGAGAGAGAGAGAAAGGACTCAGGAAAGTATTTGAAGAGATAACAGATGAAAACCTCCCTAACATGGGAAAAGAAATAGTCAACAAAGTCTAGGAAGCAGAGAGTCCCAGACAGGATAAACCCAAAGATGAAGACACTGAGACACATAGCAATCAAACTGCCAAAAACTGAAGACAAACATAAAATATTAAAAGCAATAAGGGAAAAATGACACACGCACAAAAGACATACAAAGGAACTCCCATATGATTATCAGCTGATTTCTCAACAGAAACTCTGCAAGTCAGAAGGGAGTGGCACAGTATATTTAAAGTGATGGAAGGAAAGAACCTATAAGCAAGAAAACTCTACCCAGCAAGGATCTTGTTTAGATTTGATGGAAAAATCCAAAGCTTTACAGACAAGCAAAAGTTAAGAGAATTCAGCACCACAAAACCAGCTTTACAACAAATGCTAAAGAAACTTCTCTAAGAAGGAAACACAAGAAAAACAAAAAACATACAAAAATAAGCCCAAAACAATTAAGAAAGTGGTGCCACCAAGGAAGCCCAATAGGATCATACATATTCACAATTATGTTAAATGTAAATGTATTAAATGCATAAGCAAAAGACACAGGCTGGCTGAGTGAATAGAAAAATAAGACCCATATCTACAAGAGACCTACCTCAGATCTAGGGATACTTACAGACTGAAAGTAAACAAATGGGGGAAGGTAGTCCATACAAATGGAAATCAAAAGAAAGCCAGAGTAGCAATATTCATATCAGACAAAACAGACTTTAAAACACAGACTGTTGTAAGAGACAAAGTAGGACAGTACATAATGATCAAGAGATCAATCCAAGAAGAAGATATAACAATTATAAGTAAATATGCACCCAATACAGGAGCACTCAACATATAAGGCAAATACTAATAACCATAAAAGAAGAAATTGACAGCAATACAATAATAGTAGGGGGCTTAACCATCCCACTTTCATCAATGCACAGATCATCCACAGAACATTTATAAGGAAACACAGGCCTTAAAAGAATGACACATTAGATCTGATAGACTTAAGTGATATTTATAGAGCATTCCACCAAAAAGCAGCAGACTATACATTCTTCTCAGTGCACACAGAACATCCTCCAGAACTGATCACACGCTGGGCCACAAGGTGAATCTTGGCAAATTTAAGAAAACTGAAATCATATCCAGTATCTATTCTGATCATAACTCTAAGACTAGAAATAAACAAGGGAAAAAGAAACTGTAAAAAAACACAAACATGTGCCAGCTATACAATATGTTACTAAACAACCAATTGATCACTGAAGAAATCAAAGAGAAAATTAAAAAATACCTAGGGACAATAATGATGAAAGCACAATGGTCCAAAACCTATGGGATAAAGCAAAAGCAGTTCTAAGAAAGTTTACAGCAATACAATCGAGAAACAAGAAAAATCTCAAATAAAGAACCTAAGCTTACACCTAAAGAAACTAGAGAAAGGAGGACAAACAAAACCTAAAGTTAGTAGAAGGAAACAAATTATAAAGATCTTGGCAGAAATAAATAAAATAGAGACAAAACAATCACAAAGGTCAATGAACTGAAAGCTGGCTCTTTGAAAAAATAAACAAAATTGATAAACCTTTAGCCAGACTCAGCAATATAAAAAGGCTGAAGACTCAAAGCAATAAAATTATAAATGAAAAAGAAGTTACAACTGACTCCAAAGAAACACCAAGGATCATATAAGACTACTATGAGCAACTGTATGCTAATAAAATGGACAACCTGGAAGAAATGGACAAATTCTTAGAAAGGTACAGTATCCCTAGACTGAATCAGGAAGAAACAGAAAGTATGAACAGACCAGTCACAAGCACTGAAATTGCAACTGTGACTGTCATTTAGAGAAGATTAACATTTAGAGAAGAGTCCACATCTATGCTTCTGAAACTGTTCCCAAAAAATTGATGAGGAAGGAAAACTTTCAATTTCCAAACTCATTCTATGAGGCCCCCATCGCCTTGATACAAAATCAGACAAAGATACCACACACAAAAAAGAAAATTATAGGCCAGTATCACTGATGAACAAAGATTCAGAAACCCTCAACAAAACACTAGCAATTTGCATCCAACAATACATTAAAAAGATCATTCACCATGATCAAGAGGGATTCATCTCAGGAATACAAGTATTTTTCAATATCTGCACAGCAATCTATATGACACGTCACATCAACAAGTTGAAGAATAAAAACAGTATGATCATCTCAATAGATGCAGAAAATTTTTCACAAAATTCAGAACCCATTTATGATAAAAACTCTCCAGAAAGTGGGCACAGAGGGAACATACCTGAACAGAATAAAGGCCATATACAACAAATCTATAAGTAACATCATATTCAATGGTGAAAAGCTGAAAGTATTTCCTCTAAGATCAGGAAAAAGACAAGGATGTCCACTCTCACCTTTATCCAACATAGTTTTCAAAGTCCTTGCTACAGTAATCAGAGAAGAAAAGAAAGTAAAGGGACTCTAAATTGGAAAAGAAGTTAAACTGTCACTGTTTGCAGATGACGTAATACTATACATAGAAGATCCTAAAGATGCCAACAAAAAACTACTAGTGCTCATCACTGAGTTTAGTAAAGGTGCAGGTTACAAAATTAATACACAGTAATCTGTTGCATTTCTATACACTAACAATGAAAGACTGGAAAGAGAAATTCAAGAAACAATTACATTTACCATCACATCAAAAAGAATAAAATACCTACAAATAAACCTACCTAAAGGGACAAAAGACTTGTACCCCAAAAACTGCAAGACACTGTTGAAAGAAAAAGACAAACAGATGGAAAGTCATACCATGTTCATGTGTTGGAAGAATCAACATTGTCAAAATAACTATACTGCCTAAGGCAATTTACAGATCCAATGCAATCCCTGTCAAATTACCAATGATATTTTTCATAGAACTAGAACAAAAAAAATCTTAAAAACTATACAAAGACACGTAAGATACCAAACAGCCGGGCAACCTTGGTAAAGAAAAACAGAGCTAGAGGAAATCCAGACTCCCTAACTTCAGACTATACTACAAGCTACAGTCATCCAAACAGTATGGTCCTGGCACAAAAAAAACAGAAATATCAATCAATGGAACAGGATAGAAAACCCAGAAATAAATCCATGCACTTACAGTCAATTAATCTATGGCAAAAGAGGCAAGACTACATGTTGAAAAGACACCGTTCAACAAATGGTGCTGGGAAACTGGACAGCTACATGTAAAAAAAAAAAAAAATTAGATAATTCTTTAATACCATATACAAAAATAAGCTCAAAATGGATTAGAGACCTAAATGTGAGACCGGACACTATAAAACTCCTAGAGGAAAACAGGCAGAACACTCTCTAACATAAATGGCAGCAATATCTTTTTTGATCCATCTCACAGAATAATGGAAATAAAAGCAAAAATAAACAAACAGGATGTACTTAAAAGGGTTCGCACAGCAAAGGGAACCATAGAAAAACAAAAAGAGAGCCCACAAACTGGGAGAAATGATGTGGAAAACAAGAGTCTCCAGAACTTACAAATACCTCATGATGCTTAACAACATCAAAACAAACAACCGAATCAAATATTGGGCAGAATAGTTAAATAGGCATTTCTCCAAAGAAGACATACAGATGGCAAAGAGAACATAAAAAGATGTTCAACATCACTAATTTACAGAGAAATGCAAACCAGAACTACAATGAAGTATCACTTCACACCAGTCAAAATGGCTATCATCAAAAAATCCATAAACATAAATGCTGGAGAGGGTTTGGAGAGAAGGTAACCCTCCTACACTGTTGGTGGGAATGTAAACAGGTAGATATACTATAGAGACCAGTATGGAGGTTCCTTAAAAAGAATAAAAATAAAGCTACCATATGACCCTGCAGTCCCATTCCTGAGCATGTATCTGGAGAAAAACATGATCCAAAAAGATATATGCACCTGTGTTCACTGAAGCACTGTTTACAATAGCCAAGACATGGAACCAACCTAAATGCCAGTCAACAGAGGAATGGATAAAGAAGATGTGGACATAAATACAATGGAATATCACTCAGCCATTAGAAAGAGTGAAATAATGCCATTTGTAGCAACATGAATGGACCGAGAGACTGTCACACTGAGTGAAGGAAGACAGAGAAGGAGAAATATAGCACATCCCTTCTACATGGACTCTAAAAAGAAATGATACAAATGAATTTACTTACAAAACAGAAAGACCCATAGACTTAAAAGAACAAACTTATGGTTACCTGTACACACTGCTATATTTAAAATGGATAACCAAAAAATACCTGCTATATAACACATGGAACTCTGTTCAATACTATGTGGCAGTCTGGATGGGAGGGGAGTTTGGGGAAGAACAGGTACATGTATATATGTGGCTGAGTCCCTTTGCTGTTTACCTGAAACTACCACAACACTGTTAATCAGCTATACTCCAATACAAAACAAAAAGTTTAAAAAAATGATCTTGAGAAAACTGGTTAGCTCTTTGGAAAAAGAATGAAGTTAGATCCTTACTCCAAAGTATAATTCAAAATAAATTCCAAATAAACTAAGTGTCCAAAATAAAAAGAACTGGCTAATCAGTTTCTGGATGGAGAAATCCATTACAAACAAAACAAGAAAAGTGGAAGATACTATTAAAAAGATTAATAAAGATTTAGAATCTAAATGTTAAAAAAAATAAAATAAATGATACAAATAAACTTACTTACAAAACAGAAACAGACTCACAGACTTAGAGAACAAACTTAAAGTTGCAAGTGGGTAGGGGAAGAATGTGGGGAAGGGATAAGTAGATATTTCCGGATTGACTTATACACACTGCTATATTTAAAATAGTATTGATGTATGGTAGAAACCCATATACTATTATAAAGCAATTATACTTCAATTAAAAATAAATGCATTTTAAAAAATAATAAAATGGATAACCAACAAGGGCCTACTAAAAAGCACTGTGTAATTCTCCTCAATGTTACGTGGCAGCCTGGATGGGAAGGGACTCTGCAGGAGACAGATACATGTATATGTATGGCTGAGTCCCTCTCTGTTCCCCTGAAACTATCATAACAGTGTTAACTGGCTATATCCCAACACAAAATAAAAAGTTAAAAAAAAAAAAAAAGCTCACAAATACACACAGATCCCAATGGAAAAGGAAACTTCGTTTTCATTCTAATCCACCAATTACAAATGCATTTTGTAGAAAAAAATATTTCCAACAAATAAAGTCCAAGATCAGATGGTTTCACTGCTGAATTTATCAAACATTTAAAGTAGAACTAATACTAATCCTTCTCAAACTCTTTCAAAAAACAGAATAGGAGGGAATACTTCCAAACTCATTTATTAGCCTAGCATTACCCAAATGCCAAAATCAGACAAAGATGCCAAAAGAAAATTACAAATCAGAATCACTGATGAATGTCGATATAAGGAATTCTGAAAAAAATCAGCAAGCCAAATTCCACAGCATCATACACCATGATCAAGTAGGATTTTATTTCAGGCATTTAAGAATAGGTTCACACTTAAAAATTAATGAATGTGATACACCACATTAACAAAATGAATTAAAACCATGATCATCTCAATGGATGCAGAAAAAAGCATTTGACAAAACTCAACACATATTTACGATTAAAAACTTTCAACAAAATGGGTATAGAGGGAATGTACCTCAACTTAATAAAGAACAAGCCCACAGCTAACATTATATTCAATGGTGAAAAGTTGAAAGCTATTCTTCTAAGATCAGGAATAAGACAAGGATGCCTACTCTTACCATTCCTATCCAACACTACTGGAAGCCTTATCCAGAGCAATTAGTTAGGAAAAAGAAAGAAGTAAAACTGTCACTACTTGTAGATGACATGATACTATATATAGAAAACACTACAGACTCCATTAAGTAATAAATTCAGTGAAGTTGCAGGATAGAAAAATCAATATATAAAAATCTCCTGAGTTTTTATACATTAATAACAAACTATCAAAAAGAAATTAGGGGGAAAATATCCCAGTTAAAATCTCATCTGAAAGAACAAAATATCTAAGAATATTAATAAATTTAAGAGGTAAAAGACCTACACTGAAACACTGATAAAAGAAACTAAGACACAAATAAATAAAAAGATATTCTGTGCTTACAGATTGTTAAAATGTCCCTACTACTCAAAGTAGTATAGGTTTGTTATAATACCTATCAGAATTCTAATGACATTTTTCACAGAAATAGAACCAAGAATACTAAATTTGTAGAACTATAAAAGACCCTGAATAGCCAAAGTAGTCCTGAGAAATAACAAAGCTGGAGGCATCATGCTTCCTGACTGCAAATTATTTTACAAAGCTAGTAATTAAAACAGTATGGTACTGGCATAAAAGGGTCTTCCCTGGTGGCTCAGAAATAAAAAATTCTCCTGCCAATCAACAGTGCTACAAAGAGTTGAACATGACTTACCGACTAAACAACAACAAATGGAAAAAAGTGAATACTTTTTCAATAAAGTTTTTGGTGAAAATGAAAAATGCGCCTCTTATTTTTTACTTAAAAAAAAAAGGAACCTTTTGGCCAACTCAATACAGCATGGTGACTACAGTTAGTAATAGAGTACACATTTGAAAGCTGCTAAGAAAAGTAAATCTTAAAAGTTCTCATCATAAGAAAAAAATTGTTTAACTATGTGTGGTGATGGTTATGAAGTAGACTTATTGTGGTGATCATTTTGCAATATGTACATATCATTTTACAAAATATACAAATATCAAATAACTATGTTGTATACCTGAAACTAACATAATGTTATATGTCAATTTATCTAAAACAAAACTTGTACACAAATATTTGTTCACAGCACCATTACTCAAAATAGACAAAAAGTAGTAACACGCCAATGTCTATCAATGACAAATAGGTAAACAAAATACAGCACAGTCATACAATGGAATAGGTCTTTCCCGGTGACTCAGTTGGTAAAGACTCTGCCTGCAACGTGGGAGACCTGGATGCAATCCCTGGGTTGGGAAGATCCCCTGTAGAAGGAAATGGCAACCCACTCCAGTATTCTTGCTTGGAGAATGCCATGGACAGAGGAACCTGGTGGGCTCCATCCAGTCCATGGGATCACAAAGAGTCAGACACACAACTAAGTGACTAACACTTTCACTTTCATACAATGGAGTATTACTCACCCATAAGAAGGAATGAAATAGTGCTAAATGGTACAACATAGATGAAACTTGAAAAACATTACTCCAAGTGAAAGATGCCAGTCATAAAAGGACAAATATTACAGGATTCCATTTAGAGGAAATATCTAGGATAAATAAATCCACAGGAACAGAAAGTAGATGACTGCTTGCCAAAGGCAAGGGGGAGTTTATGGGGGCGTAACTGCTAATGGGTACAGAGTTTCTATTAATATCTGGGCTGATGTATGTGTTAGTCACTCAGTCTTGCCGGACTTTGTGACCCCACAGACTGTAGCCCACTAGGCTCTTCTGTTCATGGAATTCTCCAGGCAAGAATACTGGAGTGGGTTACCATTTCCTTCTCCAATCTGGGCTGATAAAAATATTCTAAAATTAGGCAATAGTTATATAACTTAATGAATATACTAAAACACACAAAATTATACACGTTTTAAAAGGAATTTTCTGGTATGCAAATTTATCTCAATTTTTTTTAAAACAGATCCTAATCTATTTCTCCACTGGACTTTAGCAGGTCCTGTGATTAACTATGACCAACAGAATGCTGCAGATGTGACTCTGATACTTCTGAGCCAAGGTCTCAAGAGGTTTGCAAGACTCCACTATCACCACAAAGACTGGTTTCCTTGAGAACAAGAAACCACATGAGGGGGAAAAAGCCCCAGAAGGAAGCCAGTACAGTGCTAAACACCAGAAATATGAAAAAAGCTCTCTTAGACCATCCAGTCCCTGCAGATCCACCACCTTATTGCTGCCACATTAATAAGCTTAGGCAAACTCAGGTGAGTCTAGCCCAAAATGCTAAGTCACAGAATTACGTACAAATAGAAGAGTTATGTTAATCTTAAAAAAAGAAAAAAATTCAATATCCTAATAACTTTCTAAGCAGTGCACATTTATTTTTACTTCCCTTTTTTGTCATTTAAAATAATGCTATAATAAACATTTTAAGGCTCACTACCTGTCCCATTTGGGAGATTTGGTCCTTCCTAACAAGATAAGCAGAGAGGGCAATGGCACCCCACTCCAGTACTCTTGCCTGGAAAATCCCATGGACAGAGGAGCCTGGTAGGCTGCAGTCCATGAGGTCCCTAAGAGTCGGACACGATTGAGTGACTTCACTTTCACTTTTCACTTTCATGCATTGGAGAAGGAAATGGCAACCCACTCCAGTGTTCTTGCCTGGAGAATCCCAGGGACGGGGCAGCCTGGTGGGCTGCTGTCTATGGGGTCGAACAGAGTCGGACACGACTGAAGCGACTTAGCAGCAGCAGCAGCAACAAGATAAGCCAAAGAAATACAGGAAAACAAGAGAATGGGAAAGACTAGAGATCTCTTCAAGAAAATTAGAGATACCAAGGGAACATTTCATGCAAAGATGAGCTCGATAAAGGACAGAAATGCTATGGACCTAACAAAAGCAGAAGACATTAAGAAGAGGTGGCAAGAATACACAGAAGAACTGTACAAAAAAGATCTTCACGACCCAGATAATCATGATGATGTGATCACTGACCTAGAGCCAGACACCCTGGAATGTGAAGTCAGGTGGGCCTTAGAAAGCATCACCACGAACAAAGCTAGTGGAGGTGATGGAATTCCAGTTGAGCTATTTCAAATCCTGAAAGATGATGCTGTGAAAGTGCTGCACTCAATATGCCAGCAAATTTGGAAAACTCAGCAGTGGCCACAGGACTGGAAAAGATCAGTTTTCCTTCCAATCCCAAAGAAAGGCAATGCCAAAGAATGCTCAAACTACCGCACAATTGCACTCATCTTATATGCTAGTAAAGTCATGCTCAAAATTCTCCAAGCCAGTCTTCAGTAATACGTGAACCATGAACTTCCTGATGTTCAAGCTGGTTTTAGAAAAGGCAGAGGAACCAGAGATCAAATTGCCAACATCCACTGGATCACTGAAAAAGCAAGAGAGTTCCAGAAAAATATCTATTTCTGCTTTATTGACTATGCCAAAACCTTTGACTGTGTGGATCACAATAAACTGTGGAAAATTTTCAAGAGATGGGAATACCAGACCACCTGACCTGCCTTTTGAGAAATCTGTATTCAGGTCAGGAAGCAACAGTTAGAACTGGACATGGAACAACAGACTGGTTCCAAATAGGAAAACGAGTACATCAAGGCTGTATATTGTCACCCTGCTTATTTAACTTATATGCAGAGTACATCATGAGAAACACTGGGCTGGAAGAAGCACAAGCTGGAATCAAGACTGATGGGAGAAATATCAATAACCTCAGATATGCAGATGACACCATCCTTATGGCAGAAAGTGAAAAGGAACTAAAAAGCCTCTTGATGAAAGTGCAAGTGGAGAGTGAAAAAGTTGGCTTAAAGCTCAACATTCAGAAAACGAAGATCATGGCATCCAGTCCCATCACTTCATGGGACATAGATGCGGAAACAGTGGAAACAGTGTCAGACTTTATTTTGGGGGGCTCCAAAATCACTGCAGATGGTGACTGCAACCGTGAAATTAAAAGACACTTACTCCTTGGAAGGAAAGTTATGACCAACATAGATAGCATATTAAAAAGCAGAGATATTACTTTGCCAACAAAGGTCCGTCTAGTCAAGGCTATGGTTTTACCTGTGGTCATGTATGGATGTGAGAGTTGGACTGTGAAGAAAGCTGAGCACCGAAGAATTGATGCTTTTGAACTGTGGTTTTGGAGAAGACTCTTGAGAGTCCCTGGGACTGCAAGGAGATCCAACCGGTCCATTCTGAAGGAGATCAGCCCTGGGATTTCTTTGGAAGGAATGATGCTAAAGCTGAAACTCCAGTACTTTGGCCACCTCATGCGAAGAGTTGACTCACTGGAAAAGAGTCTGATGCTGGGAGGGATTGGGGGCAGGAGGAGAAGGGGACGACAGAGGATGAGATGGCTGGATGGCATCACTGACTCAATGAACGTGAGTCTAAGTGAACTCCGGGAGTTGGTGATGGACAGGGAGGCCTAGCTTGCTGCGATTCATGGGGTCACAAAGAGTCAGATACAACTGAGCAACTGAACTGAACTGAACTGAACAAGATAAGCCGGAGAAGGCGATGGCACCCCACTCTAGTACTCTTGCCTGGAAAATCCCATGGACAGAGAAGCCTGGTAGGCTGCAGTCCATGGGGTCCTGAAGAGTCGGACATGACTGAGTGACTTCACTTTCACTTTTCACTTTCATGCATTGGAGAAGGAAATGGCAACCCACTCCAGTATTCTTGCTTGGAGAATCCCAGGGATGGGGGAGCCTGGTGGGCTACCGTCTATGGGGTCGCACAGAGTTGGACATGACTGAAGTGACTTAGCAGCAGCAGCAACAAGATAAGCTCAATTAGTCTAGTAATTGAGTTTACTAAACTCACAAAGCTGTATCTTCTTAAAAGTTTTGAAAATGTTTTAAAATTATATACTTATGTTTGGCACTGCTGGTCCTGAAATTTAACAGCTCTGAATTACTGGCGCTAAATCCTAGCTTCAAGTTCTTGCTAAGGCCTACATTCCAAACTGTTTCCGATCAAGTTACAGTGGAACACTTAATATATTTTGTTTTCTAGTATGGAATATATTTCTAAATATTTCTAAGATGATTCCTTCTGAGCCCATTTCCAGAAACTAAAGAATAATACTCTATTGATTTGAAATAAACATGATTTATCTTCATCAAAAGTCATTAACAGGTAAGCTGATATGCTTTCCAATGCAAGAAGAAACCATTTTTCCTTAAACAGTTCTAGAAAAATGTATGTTTTGATTAAATTGTGATTTGAAAGATTTAATTTTTCTAAGCAAACGAGATGATTTATTTTCATTAAAAGATAATTTTCTTATAATTTTATAATTTTCTTATAAAACTCTAATTTTTAAAAAATCACTGATCAACATGGCAGAATTAATGGTATCAAGAACAAGACATTTCATTTTGTAAGTAATATCCAATGTGACATCATCCTTATGTCATCAGAATTAAATATATACCAATCATATATTCAATTTCAGTATCTTCCTTCAAGTCATATATTCATTTTTAATTTCCAACTGCTAACACATTAATATTCAACAAAATTTCTAACAGACTTTTACTAATGTTGTACAAGATAATGATGCAAAAATTCAAATAAAGAATAAGAAATTCTAACTCTATTTTTCAAACTTTATTTTATAGAAAGGAAATTAACCTTATGTTCTTAGGCCTTCTTCAAAGTGATAAACAATGCATCAGTGATGCCAGAGTTGATCTGAAATAACACTTTACCTCTGCATTAATTTTTCCCAAAAGACAAAAAGTGTCAGTAAAGACAAAACAAACAAATACCTAAATGAGCTCTGCCTTCATTTTAATATTAAACATGTGTACACAGTACCAACCCAAGAGTACTGAATTTCAGCTCATCAGGAGCAATGCAAAGGACAGTCCAAGAATTATACAGTCAGACAATTATTCAGAATCGAAAAAAACTACTTTCAGCCTGAAAACAGGTATTAATTGTGAGAAAAGAAAAGATTTATGTGGACTGATGTGTGGCCAATAATAATGGTGGGGGGATTCTTAAGAATGTATAAGAATGAAATTCTTTATGGCATCTTTTAATTGAGGTAACTAAATATTCGTTTGAAAGAAATGCCACTGTGGGAGGAGACAACAATAAATGACTATCATTTCATTAAAAAATTTTAACTAGCAAGTGTGTCAAAAGTTTATGTGATATTTTAAAATTACTTCAGGATGATACTGAGTAAAGTCTTAAACAATATATAGATACAAAACTTACTGCCTGTGCTTGCTTAATAAACTCAAGAATATCTTCTTTCAAAGCCTGATGAATTTTTGCTGGGCCTTTATCATCCCAGAGACAGACTGCATGTACATCCCTGCAAAAAATAAAGCAGGTAAACAAACATTAACACTGGAACAAGAACAAACACAAAACTGTTTTGTTTCAATACGGTTTCCATGGATCATGCACTAAGTTAAATGCCACTTTATTGATTAAATTTATAAATTACAAAAGCATCTCCTAATCAGACTTCCAAAGTTAAATACTACCAAAATTTTCTTGTGCAAAGACAAATATTTTACACAGCAATTATCACTGTGTCTCCTTTATTTAGAATACACATATACTCACTGCTGATTCTCGTTACTATACAGCAGAAACTAACACAACATTGTAAAGCAATTACAGTCCATTTAAAAGATAAATCTAAAATTGATTCAAAAAAAAAAAAACAAATAGTGGGCTTCTCTGGAAGCTTGGTGGAAAGAATCTGCCTGTGTCTGATCACCTAAGTGAAAAGAGTCAAATATGACTTAGCGACTAAACAACAACAAAATAAACAGAAACAAAAGCTCTTTAAACTCTAAAGCTGACATATTTTACCCAAAAGGTCATTCATTATAGAAACATATTTAATATTAATACATGTTCACAGAATGAGTTTTTTAATTACTACATAGTAGAGCAGGGAAACATACTAAAACCTAGAGTCTCATACTGTGTGTATGGGTGCTGATTCACATTACTGTACAGCAGAAACACAACATTGTAAAACAGTTACAGTAAAGCAATCACACACAAGCACTAATTGCCTGGAAAAGTTGCCATTTCCTTCTTCAGGGGATCTTCTCCACCCAGGGACTGAACCTCAGTCTCTTGTGTCTCCTGCATTGGCAGGCAGGTTCTTTACCAGCTGAGCCACCAGGGAATATAGTCTTATACTGGGGATTCTCTTACTCAAAAAATGTTCCCCAGTACTTTATAGAGCCCTATATACATTTTAAAATCTACATTATGATTAAAAAAAAAAGGCCAAAAAAATTATCTCTAGAATTCTAACATATAATAATGGCCAAATAGTTGGTTTTATATTCAGATTCTTAGGGGCATAATCATAACCCAAAGTTTCACCTATATATTAATTTGAACTTGTTTTCATCATTTGTTGAATTCAGCTTAATAGTGGTATCTGGTCCAGAGTAGATGTAGTTAAGCACATAAATATTTGTTAAATAACAACATAATAGGTAACATCCAACTGCTCATGCTGTACTAAATCGCTTCAGTCATGTCTGACTCTTTGCAACCCTATGGACTATAGCCGGTCAGGCTCCTCTTCCATGGAACTCTCCAGGCAAGAACACTGGAGTGGGTTGCCATGCCCTTCTCCAAGGGATCTTCCCAACCCAAGGATCGAACCCACGTCTCTTCCATCTCCTGCACGGGGGAGACAGGTTTTTTTTTTTTTTACCACTAGCACCACCTGAGAAGCCTCATCCAACTGCTTGTGTGTCAGCTGCTCAGCTGTGTCAGGTTCTTTGCAATTTCATGGATTGGGGCCTGCCAGGCTCCTCTGTCCATGGGATTTCCAGGCAAGAATACTCGAGTGGGTTGCCATTCCCTTTTCCAGGGGATATTCCCGACCCAGGGATAGAACACAGGTCTCCTGCATTGCAGGCAGATTCTTTATCATCTGAACCACCAGGGAAAGCCCTCCAACTGCTTCAGTTCAGTTCAGTCACTCAGTCGTGTCCGACTTGCTGCTGCTGCTGCTAAGTTGCTTCAGTCGTGTCCGACTCTGTGCGACCCCATAGACGGCAGTCCACCAGGCTCCCCCGTCCCTGGGATTCTCCAGGCAAGAACACTGGAGTGGGTTGCCATTTCCTTTTCCGTGGGAAAGGTACACTGACTTTAATTCAGTTAAGTTAAAAGTGAAAGGGAAGTCGCTCAGTCGTGTCGGACTCTAGCGACCCCATGGACTGCAGCCTACCAGGCTCCTCCATCCATGGGATTTTCCAGGCAAAAGTACTGGAGTGGGGTGCCATTGCCTTCTCACTTGCAATCCCATGAATTGCAGCATGCCAGGCCTCCCTGTCCATCACCAACTCCCGGAGTTCACTCAAACTCATGTCCATCGAGTCAGTGATGCCATCCAGCCATCTCATCCTCTGTCGTCCCCTTCTCCTCCTGCCCCCAATCCCTCCCAGCATCAGACTCTTTTCCAATGAGTCAACTCTTCACATGATGTGGCCAAGGTACTGGAGTTTCAGCTTTAACATCATTCCTTCCAAAGAACACCTAGGACTGATCTCCTTTAGAATGGACTGGTTGGATCTCCTTGTAGTCCATGGGACTCTCAAGAGTCTTCTCCAACACCACAGTTCAAAAGCATCAATTCTTCAGTGCTCAGCTTTCTTCACAGTCCAACTCTCACATCCATACATGACCACAGGAGAAACCATAGCCTTGACTAGGCGGACCTTTGTTGGCAAAGTAATGTCTCAGCTTTTTAATATGCTATCTAGGTTGGTTATAACTTTCCTTCCAAGGAATAAGCGTCTTTTAATTTCATGGCTGCAATCACCATCTGCAGTGATTTTGGAGCCCCCCAAAATAAAGTCTGCCACTATTTCCACTGTTTCCCCATCTATTTCCCAACTGCTTACTATATGCTAAATACTATTCTAAGCTATTTTAACTCAACTTTCACAGCAACTCTGATATAGTACAATTTTATTGCTATCTTAGAGATGGGGAAACTGAGGTAAAGAAAGGTTATGTAACATTCCCAAGATTACACAGCTAGTATATAGTGAACACAGGCAACTGGGCTCCAGAGCTCACATCAAACTGTTTTCTCTTAATTTACTCTTGCACCTCTCCAAACCATCCAACAGTCCAACAGTAGCTAAAATGACCTTCATAAAATTCAAATTACATCTTATTGCCTCTGTATTTGTGGCTTTCCAGGAGGTGCCAGAGGTAAAGAACCTGCCTGCCAATGTAGGAGACTTAAGAGACTTGGGGTTTGATTCCTGGGTCAGGAAGATCCCCTGGAGGAGGAAATGGCAACTCATTCCAGTATTCTTGCCTGGAAAATTTCCCTGTGGGAAAGAGTAGGAAGAAAGAAGGTTGAGTAGCAAGAGTCTTAAGACTACAGTTTCAAGAAAATTTTGTAAAGAAAGTTTTGAAGCGTTCTGGAGCACAAGTCACTCGTCAGCAGAGTCCCCTAGCTCTCTAAAATAGGACTACCTTAGTATCCCTGCTTACTCAGACCCACTGTGGCACATGCTGGAAAGGCTCAAATGTGACTTGAGTCTCATAAGGGCAAGAGAGAATGGTGTGGCACTGGGTACCCAAGAAAGAGCCAAACTTGTGATCCACATGTCTTCTCCAGCTCCCTTTCCTCAACTTCCAGGTACTTCTGTATGTTGTTATATCATGGAAGAAGATCGGCAATACACTGTAGATCACTAGGGTGTACACAGTGAACTATTAACCACTCAATGTGCATGTCAAGTGTGAAGCAAGAAACTGGGCAAACTTTTTTTTATTCATTCAGTCTTATTGTATCCATCACCTAAGTGTCTGTGCAATTTGGACATTTCCATCCATCACCACTACCACAGTCAAAATTACCATCTTCTCTTACTTAATTTACTGTAACACAAACTTGCATGTATTGACTGCCAAGGACTTTACACATACTGACCTATGTATTAGTTTAGGTCTTCTGAGAAACAGCCGGGATCAGACATGGCAAAAGATTTATTGAAGGTAATGCCTGTGAGGGGTTCCCTGGTGGCTTAGTGGTAAACAATTCACCTACCAATGCAGGAGACAGATTTGATCCCTGGCTTGGGAGTATCCCCTGGAGAAAGAAATCGCAATTCACTCCAGTATTCTGGCCTGGACACTACCATGGACAGAAGTGGCTACAGTCCATGGGGGTCACAAAGAGTAGGACACGACCGAGTGACTGAGCACACGTGCAATGTTTGTGAGGGACAATGGGAAGTGAGTTACATGAAGCTGGGCGAGAGAGAAGCCCACAATGCCAGTCTGAGCCCTGTGGGAAAGAGTAGGAAGAAAGAAGGTTGAGTAGCAAGAGTCTTAAGACTACAGTTTCAAGAAAATTTTGTAAAGAAAGTTTTGAAGCGTTCTGGAGCACAAGTCACTCGTCAGCAGAGTCCCCTAGCTCTCTAAAATAGGACTACCTTAGTATCCCTGCTTACTCAGACCCACTGTGGCACATGCTGGAAAGGCTCAAATGTGACTTGAGTCTCATAAGGGCAAGAGAGAATGGTGTGGCACTGGGTACCCAAGAAAGAGCCAAACTTGTGATCCACATGTCTTCTCCAGCTCCCTTTCCTCAACTTCCAGGTACTTCTGTATGTTGTTATATCATGGAAGAAGATCGGCAATACACTCTTTCCTGTTTGAAACACAATACTTCTCACCACCACACGACAGAACATGTTGAGGCTCCTGGCCAATTCTCATACACATTTTGAGGAATATAATATATATTGTGCTGGCCAAGAAGTTCATTGGGTTTTTTTCTGTAAGATATTATGGAAAAACCCAGAAGAATTTTTGGCTAATCCAATTCTTGAAAAGTATATGATAATACCCTTAAAGCCCTTTATGTTCCTCTCTCTAATCCTACTCTCTCATTCCTCCCCAAAAGTAACTAAGTCTGAATTTGCTGTTTTAGGTTTTCAAGTTTTACAACACACTATGAGGGTTTCTGATTACAGAAATATATCAAATAATATTTTCAAATAATTTTTTTTACTCAACGTGTTTCTGATATTTACCCACGAAAGTGCATTAGTTCTGGTTCGTCTGTTACATCAAATGGTACTTCAACATAAAAGGGAAGGAATTATGGATGAGCAATAAACATCTGAAATTAAGTCTGAATGAATAAGAACACACCGTCTTGGAACAGATAATCAAAGTGCTTTTAAAAAGGGACCTGGTGGACTTCCCAAGTGGTCCAATGGTTAAGAATCCGCTTGCCAATGCAGGAGACTCCGGTTCAATCCTTGACTTGAGAAGATCCCACTTGCCAACAAAGTCCATGTGCCACAACCACTGAGCCTGTTCTCTAGAGCTCACAACCCACAACTAATGATCCCTTGATCTGTAACTAACGAGCCTGCATGCCTAGAGCCCATGCTCCACAACAAGAGAAGCCACCGCACCACGACAAAGTATCCTGCGCTCACCGCAACTAGAGAAAGCTCATGCACAGCAACAAAGACCCAAAGCAACCAAAAACTAAATATTTTTTTAAAAGTAAAGGAAATTGTTTTTAAATACTTAAGTATATTAAAAAAGTCAAGGAGCTGGGAAATGGGAGAATGATGAAGTAAAAACTTTTTTTAAGATTTAAGTGGAGAGACAGAAAGGATGACAAAAGAAGCAAGAGGTAAGAAGTATTTCAAAGGTTTCAACTTCTTTAGGTTAAAAAGATGGAGAAGGCAATGGCACCCCACTCCAGTACTCTTGCCTGGAAAATCCCATGGACGGAGGAGCCTGGTAGGCTGCAGTCCATGGCGTCGCTGAGGGTCAGACACGACTGAGCGATTTCACTTTCACTTTTTACTTTCATGCATTGGAGAAGGAAATGGCAACCCACTCCAGTGTTCTTGCCTGGAGAATTCCAGGGACGGGGGAGCCTGGTGGGCTGCCGTCTATGGGGTCGCACAGAGTCGGACACGACTGAAGTGACTTAGCAGCAGCAGCAGGTTAAGAAGAAAAGAGAAATACTGTGACCGTGATGCAAAAAATAGGTATGCTGCTTTTAATTAACAGTAGTACCATATACTACTTTTCTTTTTTGCCACATGGCAGGACATGTGGGATCATATTGAACCGGCACTTGAACCGGCACCTTTTGTAGTGAAAGCATGGACTCCTAACCATGAGGGAAGGTCCAATACCATATACTTCTGATTAAGAGTGAAAAGCAGAAAGGAACCACTCATGGAAGTAACTTTCAGATTAACAAAAAAAGGAAAAGGAAAAATGAAGAAACAATAGTATTTAAAAAGTGGTAAATTATAGAAGGAATAAAAAGTATATCAGTTATAATATTAAACCTAAATAAACCATCCCAATAGAAGAGAATATACCTTTCAAAAGGACAGATACTATGATTCTACTTTGTGAGGTACCTAGAATAGATAAATTCAGAGACAAAAAGCAGAATGAAGGTTACCAAAGGCTGGGGGAAAGAGGTACAGGTATTATTTAATTGGTACAGAGCCTCTGCTTGAGATGTGAATGTTCTAAAAATGGAGAGTGTTGGTGTTTGTACAACATTATGAATGAACTCAATGCCACTGAATCATACACTTGAAAAAGGCTAAAATGATAAATTTTATGCAACATACAATTTTACCAAAAAAAAAGAAAAGTTAATGGCTTAAGAGATACTAGGCAAGTATAAACTGAAAGAAAGCAGAGTGGCAATATTAGCATCATCCAAAGAAGAATTTAAAGTTACAAGGATTAGTGATAGGAACATCATGTAATGATTAAAAAAGCATCATTTATTAATGTATGTCCATTTATTTGCACCAAAAATATACATAGTAAAATGCAAAACAAACAGAAATGTAAAAACTTGACATATTTGAATACTTTAAAACATCCTTATATCAGGAGGATGAAAACATTAGGCTCAATCAACAATGGCTTAGATTACTAGATTCTTTTTCTTATGTAACAAGAAGTTTAGAAGTAGGAAAAGGCTGGTGTTTTGTTCAGAGACTCATTAAGACCTTTCTCTACAGTTTTGTCACTTTAGCATGTTCACCTACGACTGGTCAAAGGCGGAAAGGGAAGAGGGCGCCAGGCACATTAGTTAAATTCATCTGGAAAGCAAAAAACTTCCTAGATGCCCTCTGATAGGTGTATTTGCCAGAATGTGTAATGTACCCAGCCACCTTAGCAGCAAGAAGTGAATATTAAATTATCCAGCCTCCATAGTAGGAGGAACACAAGGCAAAGGAGTAAGGCCTAGCCAATCAACAGTGTCTGCCAGAGACTCTCTCAACCTTACGATCCAGCAATCCCACTGCTTGGCATACACACTGAGGAAACCAGAAAGGAAAGAGACACGTGTACCCCAATGTTCATCGCAGCACTGTTTATAATAGCCAGGACATGGAAGCAACCTAGATGTCCATCAGCAGATGAATGGATAAGAAAGCTGTGGTACATATACACAACGGAGTATTACTCAGCCATTAAAAAGAATACATTTGAGTCAGTTCTAATGCGGTAGATGAAACTGGAGCCTATTATACAGAGTGAAGTAAGCCAGGAAGAAAAACACCAATACAGTATACTAACGCATATATATGGAATTTAGAAAGATGGTAACAATAACCCTGTATACGAGACAGCAAAGGAGACACTGATGTATAGAACAGTCTTTTGGACTCTGTGGGAGAGGGAGAGGGTGAGATGATTTGGGAGAATGGCATTGAAATATGTATAATATCATATATGAAACGAGTCACCAGTCCAGGTTCGATGCACGATACTGGATGCTTGGGGCTGGTGCACTGGGATGACCCAGAGGGATGGTATGGGGAGGGAGGAGGGAGGAGGGTTCAGGATGGGGAACACATGTATGCCTGTGGCAGATTCATTTTGATATATGGCAGAACCAATACAATATTGTAAAGTTTAAAAATAAAATTTAAAAAATAAATAAAATAAAATCTAGAAGAAAAAAATTAAAGACACACAGGAATTATCGAGGAATTCCCTGGCAGTCTCCATGCTCTCACTATTGAAGCCTTGGGTTCAATCCCTGGCTGGGGAACTTAAATCCCATAAACCAAGGGGCACGACCAAAAAATAAAAAAGTTAATGTCTATGACTTACTAGGCAGAGATTCTTGCAACTCACAAAAAGATAAATTTTTCCTAAGAGCTCAGGCAAACACACAAAATTTTTTAAAAATAATTTTATAGGCTGTTTCACTGATTATAATCCATAAATAACTAAATTAAAACTTCACTATATGGAAATTTCAGTTCCTAGATAATGCATGGATTAAAGAAAAAACAAAAATTACTAACAACCAAGAAAGAAAAAGAAAAACATTTCATACCACAAAACCTATGGTGACCATAAAAGTAGTATTAAGAAAAGAATACAGGAGGCAGGGATCAAGATCATCCCCAGGGAAAAGAAATGCAAAAAGGCAAAATGGTTGTCTGAGGAGGCCTTACAAGTAGCTGTGAATAGAAGAGAAGCAAAAGGCAAAGGAGAAAAGGAAAGATATACCCATTTGAATGCAGAGTTCCAAAGAATAGCAAGAAGAGACAAGAAAGCCTTCCTCAGAGATCACTGCAAAGAAATAGAGAAAAACAATTGAATGGGAAAGACTATGCCAAAGCCTTTGACTGTGTGGATCACAATAAACTGTGGAAAATTCTTCAAGAGATGGGAATACCTATAGACCACCTGACCTGCCTCTTGAGAAATCTGTATTCAGGTCAGGAAGCAACAGTTAGAACTGGACATGGAACAACAGACTGGTTCCAAATAGGAAAACGAGTACATCAAGGCTGTATATTGTCACCCTGCTTATTTAACTTATATGCAGAGTACATCATGAGAAATGCTGGACTGGAAGAAGCACAAGCTGGAATCAAGATTGCTGGGAGAAATACAAATAACCTCAGATATGCAGATGACACCACTCTTATAGCAGAAAGTGAAGAAGAACTAAAGAGCTTCTTCATGAAAGTGAAAGAGGAGAGTGAAAAAGTTGGCTTAAAGCTCAACATTCAGAAATCTAAGATCATGGCATCTGGTCCCATCACTGCATGGCAAATAGATGGAGAAACAGAGGAAACAGTGGCTGACTTTATTTTCTTGGGCTCTAAAATCACTGTAGATTTGTAGATGATGACTGCAGCCATGAAATTAATTAAAGACATTTGCTCCAAGGGAAAAAAGTTATGACCAACCTAGACAGCATATTAAAAAGCAGAGATATTACTTTACCAACAAAGGTCTGTCTAGTCAAAGCTATGGTTTTTCCAGTAGTCATGTATGGATTTGAGAGTTGGACTATAAAGAAAGCTGAGCACCGAAGAATTGATGCTTTTGAACTGTGGTGTCAGAGAAGACTTTTGAGAGTTCCCTGGACTATAAGGAGATCCAACCAGTCCATCCTAAAGGAAATCAGTCCTGAATATTCAATGGAAGGACTGATGCTGCAGCTGAAACTCCAATACTTTGGCCACGTGATGCAAAGAGCCGACTCATCTGAAAAGACCTGATGCTGGGAAAGACTGAAGGTAGGAGGAGAAGGGGACGACAGAGGATGAGATGGTTGGATGGCATCACTAACTCAATGGACATGAGTCTGAGTAAACTCTAGGAGATGGTGATAGACAGGGAGGCCTAGTGTGCTGCAGTTCATGGGGTTGCAAACAGTCGGACACAACTAAGCAACTGAACTAAAGAAAAAAATATGACTTGAAAGCTTTGATTGTAAAGAAAAATGTTGAAAAGAATTTAAAAACTAAGAATCTAATAAAAGAACTAAGAAACCAAAGAACAAAATAAACTGGAGACCAAAAAGAAAACAAAAAAGGAATATTATTTTTTCTGAATAACTAATTTTTCCCTTTTTTCTTTTCTCTATTTACAATTATTTTGTATTTCATTAATTTTGTCTTTTGTCTTTCCTTCCTTCTACTTTCTTTAAGTTTAGTTTGTCGTTTTTTTCCACATTTCTTGAAATAAAAACTTAGACTGTGCACTTTTAGCATTTTCTGTGTAATATATGAATTGAAGGCTATGAATTTGTATTGCACAGTTGGTTCTAATATATTTTGATAAATCGTATCAAAGTAATTTTTATAGCTTGATTATGTGAAAAGACCTATAAAATGGATCAACTCCTTAATATCCATATGGAAGAAAAATATGTAGGATTGAGGATAAAAAGTGAGATATAACCACATATAAAATATAAGCATACTACTTATAATTCTAAGGCAACAAATTTCTAAACCTACCGGAAACTGAAATGAGGTGTGTAAACAGATACTTGGTCCCAATTTTAAATTGAATGCTTCCAACATACTATTATTGGGATATAGCTGCTAAGAGACTTATAGATGATCTTTACCAGTTTAAAGAATAATATTTTCATTTTTTATATTTCATTTTGGAAAGATCCTATGTCTTTTCTCCATCTACTAAGATGATTGATTTCTGATATTATTCTGTCTTGTTCTATTTGTTTTCTGAGCTCAATTTTCATTTCATTATTTCCTCAACTTTTGTTGATTTCTCTCCTCAGCTCTTAAATTTTCAGTTCAAGTTTGTTTTATAACCCCACATGGTTGGGTGAGAACATAGAACTCAATCTAAAGTGCTGTATTTGTGTTCTACTTCATAGCTGGTTTCTGTGGGACAATTTTTATCACCTAAAATGTTATAATTTATGTACTTTTTAAAATAGTTTTGGATAGGTAATGTCTGTTTTTTTTCTATTTACATTCATTTCATGGTCAGAGCTTCCCTGATAGATCAGTTGGTAAAGAATCCACCTGCAATACAGGAGACCCCGGTTGATTCCTGGGTCAGGAAGATCTTCTGGAGAAGGGATAGGCTGCCCACTCCAATATTCTTGGGCTTCCCTTGTGGCTCAGCTGGTAAAAAATCTACCTGCAGTGCAGGAGACCCCAGTTTGATTTCTGGGTCAGGAAGATCCCCTGGAAAAGGGATAGGCTACCCACTCCAGTATTCTTGGGCTTCCCTTGAGGCTCAGCTGGTAAAGAATCCGCCTGCAATGAGGGAGACCTAGGTTCGATTCCTGGGTTGGGAAGATTCCCTGGAGAAGGGAAAGGCTACCCACTCCAGTATTCTGGCCTGAAGAATTCCATGGACTATGTAGTCCATGGGGTCGAAAGGAGTCGGACACAACTGAGCGACTTTCACTTTTATGGTCAGGATTCCTAGTTCAAGAGCACCTCCTTCAGTTTAGTGTAGTAAAGCCCAGTTTCTTTTATGGCCAGTGTTGATACCAGTGGAGAAAAGGGTTCCATTTCTGCAGAATCCTTAAATCTTCTACTAAATATTTAGTTGTCTGAAAATATGTTCATCTTGCCTTGAACATAACTGAAAACTCGACTAGGTAAAGAACACTAAGTTCAAAATAACTTCCCTTTAAATATTTAAAGAAAAATGTGTCAACCTCCTCCTTTCAATTTGGCCAACGAAGTGCACAGACAGTCTGTTTTGCTTGAAAGGTTAACTGTTTTTTTTTTTTTTTTAATTTCTAAGAATTAGATTATTTTCTTTATCCTTGGAATTCTGAAATTAAAGGCATGTGTAGGCATGACTTTTTTTTAGCACTTTCAATATGAAGATGGGGAGTGGGATGAATTGGGAGATTGGGATTGGCAATATTTACACTACTTATAAAATAACTAACTAATGAGAACCAACTGTATAGCACAGGAAACTACTCAGTGCTCTGTGGTGACCTAATAGGGAAGGAAACCAAAAAAGAGGGGATATATGTATATGTGTGGCTGACGCACTTTGCTGTACAGCAGAAACTAACACAGCACTGTAAAGCTGTTTAAATATGTGTATGTGTGTGTGTGTGTGTGTGTGTGTGTATATATAACAGTCAAAAAGACAGAAGAAGAAACAGGAGAAAAAAAAATAAGAAGAGGAGGAAGATCTGTAGGGCTAGGTAGGGAGATACAAGATTTCAGCCCCAGGAAATTTCCTTCTTATCCTTTGGGACTATATCCTCCCCTCTACTATCTCTGTCCTCTCCTTCTGGAACCTCTTTTAAGTATGTGGTGGCTTAGCTGCTAAGTCGTGTCTGACTTGCGATCCCATGGACTGTTGCCCGCCAGGCTCCTGTGTCCATGGAATTTCCTGGGCCAGAACACTGGAGTGGGCTGCCATTTTCTTCTCTTTCCTTCTTCTTCTAAGTTAGCCAAATTCTAAAGACATTCTCGTATTTCTTCATTTTTATTTAATTTTCCACACTCTGGTCTACATTCAAAGGGAACTCTTTTATTTTTCTACTAATTCGGTATTTTTAAATTAATTAACTTTTATTTTTTATTATAAAGATCTTTATCTTGACTATTTCATTTTCAAAGTTGTCTCTCTCATTTTACTTCTCTCTAGTGATATAAACTAGAATGTTTTTTGAGCTATCTTCTAAACCTTTCATCATCTACTTACTCTGAGGTACACAGTCTTGAGGATGGCCCCCAATGATCCCTGTCTCCTGGCTGGTATCTGTACCCACAAAAAAGTTCCCTCCAACAGTGTACAAGCATTTGTCTGTGTGATCAATAGCATACAAAACATATGACGGTCTAAAGAACCTGCTGTGTAGTACAGGGAATTCTACTCAATATTATGTAATTGCCTATAAGGGAAAAGAACTAAAAAGAAAAAAAAAAGAGTGGATATATGTATTCATATAACTGATTCACTGTGCTATACATCTGAAACTAGCACAATATTGTAGATCAACTATAATTAAAAGACAGCGAGAGAGCGAGAGAGATGATGGTTTGTAATTTCCAAGATTTATAAAATGGGCTTCTCTGGTGGTTCAGTGGTTAAGAATCTGCCCTACGATGCAGAGGACGTCGGTTTGATCCCTGTCCAGGAAGATTCCACATGACACGAAGCAACTAAGCCAGTGCGCCACAACTACTGAGCCCCTGCTCTGGAGCCCAAGAACCTCAACTACTGAAGCCCAAGTGCCTTGGCGCGCATGCACCGCTAAAGGAGAAGCCACCACAATGAGAAGCCCGCTCGCTGCAGCTAGAGAAAAAAACTGAGCAGCAACGAAGACCCAGCACAGCCAAGAAAAAACCACCATGACTTCTGTCTTGGGAACACTCCTGCTCTAGGGAAACCAAGCTGCGCAACAGTAAGCAGCTTTATGGAGGGTTCCACACAGTGAGAAACTGAGCAGCTAGTGAGGAACTGAGGCCTGACAATACTCATGTGGGTAAGCTTTGAAGAAGATCATCCACTCCTAGCTGAATATAGGCCTAGATCTTTGCCTGGAGCTTGACTGCAACCTCGTAAGAGATCCTGAGTTAGAGTAACTCAATTAAGCTGCAATCAGATTCCTGACTCTCAGAAAGTGTGAGATAATAAATGTTTGTTATTTTAAGCTGCTACACTTCAGGGTAATTTGTTTTGTGGCTGCTGCTGCTAAGTCACTTCAGTCGTGTCCAACTCTGTGCGACCCCATAGACGGCAGCCCACCAGGGCCCGCCTTCACTGGGATTCTCCGGGCAAGAACACTGGAGTGGGTGGCCATTTCCTCCTCCAATGCATGAAAGTGCAAAGTGAAAGTGAAGTCGCTCAGTCGTGTCCGACTCCTAGCGACCCCATGGACTGCAGCCTACCAGGCTCCTCCGTTCATGGGATTTTCCAGGCAAGAGTACTGGAGTGGGTTGCCATTGCCTTCTCCAAGATTACCTATAAATTCTATCTAAAGAAAATTTTAAAGTGGCTTTCCTTTACCTTCAGGTGCTCAAAAGTTACATTTTAAAATTTATTATTAATCTAAATCCTCAAGCTGTTGTTGCAGAAAATCTTCAGAGAAATCTTATTTGGAAGGCCAATATATAAAACTAATTAAAGTGAGGCTGTTTTGGTGGTAAGGGACCTAGAGCCCTGAAGCCTCCTTGAGAAACCCTTAAGGCAGTGGTAGGGGTCACACAGGCAAAATGAATGGAGGTACATAAGACAGTAGGAAGCTGTGCGGAAAGTGGGGACCATGTCTCGCTAGACAATAGTCAGCTTTAGTCAATTGTTCCCACATGGGAATGTGGTGCCTGTGTTGCCACATCATGCATTTTTGTAAGAGAATCTGGAAAGTCGGATTTTATGTTAAATCTCTTTAAGTAGTGGCAATAATTTTATATCACCAAGAGATAATCATACTTTGTGAGAAAAATGCATGCACAGGCTAAACGGAACTCATTGGCCCGTTTGCTCTCTCTGGTTTAAGATGTGAAAGGTTACTGGGAAACTGCAAGATAAATCTTGCTCCACCACCCCTAACCTATCCTACCCATGCAAGTCATAGTTCATTCCAATATTACAAAATGGCTTTTGTAGTACACAATATTTTTAGTGTATATAATTCATAGGCTAATATATTTTGTTTTGTGGCAGTAGATAACTAATAGAAACAACAAAGAAGGCAGGAGACTACTGTAATCATTTAGGCAAGACAGTGGGGGGAAAAGACAAATGGGATGGAAAGAAAGTCAAGAGATAATAAAAATCTATGAAATCTAGTAATCATGAATATGAAGGAGTAAAAAGAAAAAACAGGAAGTTGACAGAAGCTTCCAGATTCTTTATTTCAGACTACAAATGACAGATTTTCATCATTCTGTACCTGGAGTACTTACAGAACTTAAGGGACAGACATATGCAGGAAACAAAGGCCACATGGATATGGAAGTTCCACTTTGAAGCTGATCTGGATTGCTTACACAGACATGAGAACTCAGATAGAAGAGTAAGAAAAAGCAGAACTCGGCAGAAAACCAACATTTAAGAGGCACAAAAGGGATGAATCAGCTAACATGACTGGGATGAGGCAGACAAGAGATAGGAGAAAAACAGGAAAAAGTGGTATCATAAAAACCAACTTAGGAACAAGAAAAACATTTCAAAATTATTTAAAGATGAATTTAAAAAATTAAAAATAAAATCTCACAAATTAAAAATATTTTTCAATTTTGGCCTCAATGTCATAAACCAGAGTCAAACCAAACAATATATATCTAAAGCAGCAGCTCTCAACTGAGGATGGTACTGTACCCTCAGACACTTGGAAATAAGAGCTTTTTTTTTGTTCCAATAAATGAGGGGTGGGGAGAAGTGTACACAAAAAGTATCCACTACTAGAGTTTATGAGGCTGAAAGCCAGAGATGATAAACATGTCACAATATGCAGAACAATCTTTTATAACGACCCAGAATACCAAT
Source organism: Bos javanicus (assembly GCF_032452875.1). NCBI lineage: Eukaryota > Metazoa > Chordata > Mammalia > Artiodactyla > Bovidae > Bos > Bos javanicus. Next base: position 17,659,056 of record NC_083882.1, on the reverse strand, counting down.
AGCACCTCTACTGAAAAATGATTCAAGTTATGAGAAAACAGTCAATACAGTCCAATACAAATATATTATTTTAGTACTTCAGATTTAGAAAGATTATAAGTAACCTAAAAGTTATTAACTAACAAGGCTAAATAGGCTAAAATTTGGAAAGGTTTTAATTAATGTAGGTCTTACAGTTGGTGATGCCATGGTAAGATATACAGGAATTTTCTTTTTTTTAATATTCATTTATTTGTGAGGCTGCAAGGGGTCTTAGTCACAGCATGTGGGACCTTCGATCTTCCTTGCAGCATGTGTGATCTTTAGTTGTGGCATGCGCGATCTAGTTCCCTAACCAGGGATCAAGCCCAGGCTCCCTACATTGGGAGTGCTGAGTTTTAGCCACTGGACCACCAGGGAAGTCCCCTATAGGAATCTTTTAACCTAAAAGGATTACACATATTGAGCAGCCTTGGATAACTCCAAGGAGATCAAGGATTTAAATAGCAAGTACTATTTCAGCTGAGATGTATAGTTTAAGCAGAAAACACCACCACACTATGCTAACTTTCCCAGTCAGAAGTGCACAGAGATCAAGCATTATTCTACATGATAAATCAAATTATCAAACAAAGTGGCAATAACAAAACAAAATAGAAAAACCCACACATTCAATATATTGTTCATAAAATACATTTGATTAAATAATTTAAGAAAAATAAATTATTTTTATATACATATACAGGAATTCTATAAAGTTTTTAAATGTCTCAGCTGCTTCTTACTAAATTCTAACTTCTCAAAAGGCCAAATCATGGATATAGGTTAATATAATGCAAGAAGTTCTATGTAATTTAAGATTAGACTATTTTCTCATGAGGGAAAGAAAAAAAATGAGAACAGCTTAATGTGTATGGATTATTCAGTCATGCATCTACAATTCACTGATATAGTATTTTACTAGTGCGCATGCACACACACACACACAAATTATACCAGGTGTGAAACTACTATCCTTAGGAAGACACGGTTGCAAGATTAGTTCTTGACTGGCAGGACTTGAGTTTTGCAAGAGCTCTTACCATTTCCTGATAAAAATTACTCACTGTGCCTAAACTGCTACATAAAAATTTTATTTTTGTCAAACACTTGCTTTTTGCCTAGGAGTCTAGGATTTTGGTTCACCTTAGGCAGAACCTGCCTTTGTAACCATCTCTATTAAAAGCCCTGGGCACTGAATCTTTAAGAAGCTGCCCTGGTAGACAGCATTTCATATGTGTTGTCACAATTAGTCGCTATAGGAATTAAGAGGATATGTTCCACTAGAAGAAGATGCTTGGAAACCTGTATCTGGTTTCTCCTGGCCTTTACCAAAGGCACCTTTGTTGCACTTTGCTTTGTACCCTTTACTGTATAATGATAGCCATGAACACAATTATATGCTGAGTCCTATGAGTCTTCCTAACAATCACTGAACCTGGGAGTGGTCTTAAAGACCACTGACAGGGCTGATGTCAGGAAGTGGGATTCATTAAACATGGTGAAAGCATTGTTTGAGAAAAGGAAGGATGAAGTGGTAGGATGATGAAACTTTGTTACTTGCATGGCTATGAAATTACCCACGATGAATCAGCAGCTGAGTTGCTGTCTGTTGAGAGAGGTAAAAGTTACTTTTGAAATTTGAAAATGACAGACCTAACTCTAAGAGAGTTGGCTCATTCAATCTTCAATCTGCTTTGGCCATGATGACTGAAGTGAGAAGAGAAAAAGTACAGTACAGGTGATACCTCTGGTTTCTGTTCTCACCTCTGAACCGCAGGAGAAAAGGCCCAAAGTTCTCAAAGGTAAGCTTTGGCTGGACCAAAATTGTTAAACACTTGTGTTGGTCTCTCTTCCAAGCATGAGGAATTAAAAGTTATATTAGGTCTCAGGGTTGGAGAAAGCTTTAGATAACAAAAGGAAAGGAAACTATTTCAGCTGTTTCTTCAGCCTAACTACTGCTGCTTTAGCAACCCCTCCATGCCTCCTACTTTCCAGTCAGGAACTTCCAACGACTGTAATGTTAATACTGTAAATGTTAAATTTATCGCTAGAAGTTTGAATAAATATGCAATAAGAAAAAGAGGCAGGGAAAGTTTAAAAGATGCATTTGTATTTTGTGGCTATTGCATCTGGAGGTATGAGAAATAAAAATATACAGTATTATATGCTTGCACTCTCATAAATGCTAGATGGATCATATCAATCAGGAAAAGTTGCAAAACAAAGAGAGACATACCTTGCTTGCTTTTCACTGCTGGTGAGTGGATTAGAAAATTAAACTGTTTGAGTATAAGAAACAGAATAAATAAATCTCCATAATGGATACTATTAGGTTGGCCAAAAAGTTCCTTCAATTTAAGTAAAAATGAAAAATGCAATTTTTATTTTTACCAAGAACGTGACTGAATATTGTATTCACTGTTTTGTTTCACTACCTTCCGCCCCTTTTCAGGCAACTTCATAACTCCATCTTCCCAAAGCTTTTTATCTTTTGAGCAAAGAACTGCTGCAGGTGCCTTTTGTAGTCTTTCAGAGAATTGAAATATTTTCCATTAAGAGAATTTTGTAAAGACCAAAACACTGCATTTCCTGGCAGTCTTACTTGTTAGGATTTCACATTAACTGCAGAGGGCAGAGGAGCCTGGAAGGCTGCAGTCCATGGGGTCGCTGAGGGTCGGACACGACTGAGCGACTTCACTTTCACTTTCATGCACTGGAGGAGGAAATGGCAACCCACTCCAGTGTTCTTGCCTGGAGAATCCCAGGGACAGGGGAGCCTGGTGGGCTGCCGTCTATGGGGTCGCACAGAGTCGGACATGACTGAAGTGACTTAGAAGCAGCAGCAGCAGAGGGCCAGGGTTCAGTCCCTGGTCAGGAAACTAAGATCCCACAAGCTACATGGCACAGCAGAAAACAAAAACAACAAAATAAATGGACATCCACAGGTGCAATGTCTGATGAATACGGCAGATGAATCTGAACTTTTCAGCCAAGCTGTAACAATTTTTGTTCAGTCATCAAGCATGCTGTCTTGCATTATACTGATGGAAGATTATTAGTTCTCTGTTGACTAATTCTGAATGCTTTTCATAAAGTGCTGCTTTTTAGTCTCATTGGGAGCAATACCTGTTGGAATTAAATCATTTGGTTTTCCTGAAGGAGCTCATAATAGAAAACTCTCTTCCAATCTCACCATATATACAAAATCACCTTCTTGGATGAAGATCTGCCTTTGGTGTGGTTGGTGGTGGTTTATTTCTTTCGCCCCATGATCTCTTCCATTCCACATTATTGTACACTATTTACTTTTCATTGCCCATCACAGTTTGTTTTAAAAATGGAACATTTTTGTTACATTTAAGTAGAGAATTGCATGTGGAAATATGGTTTAAAAAAAAAAAGGTTTTTTTGCTCAACTTATGTGGAACCCAAACATCAAAGTTATTAACATAAACCAAGCTGGGGCAAATGATTTTCAATGCTTCATTTGGGTATTTTGAGTATGTCAGCTATCTCCGTCATCATACAGCATGACTGTTCTCAATTAATGTCTTGATTTGAGTACTATCAACTTCAACTGGCCTACCCAAGCATGGACCATCATCCAGGGAGAAATCTCCAGCATGAAACTTTGCCAGCCACTTCTGACATGTTGGATCAGTCACAAAACCTTCTCAATATAATGCACAAATCCTTTTTAGGGTTTCAGTTGCATTTTTACATTTCATGAAATAATAAAGCACAATATGCCAAAAATGTTGTTTTTTTCTTCTTCTTCAATAATAAAATGGATATATAAAAATTCATCAATTTTGTTAAGTGTGTTTTAAAATGCACACTGATAATGACAGCTGTTATAATACAATCTTAACAAAATTGTTTCAAATGACATTCAGTTCAGTTCAGTCGCTCAGTCGGGTCCGACTCTTTGCGACCCCATGAATAGCAGCACGCTAGGCCTCCCTGTCCATCACCAACTCCCGGAGTTCATTCAGACTCACGTCCATCGAGTCAGTGATGCCATCCAGCCATCTCATCCTCTGTCATCCTCTTCTCCTCCTGCCCCCAATCCCTCTCAGCATCAGAGTCTTTTCCAATGAGTCAACTCTTCGCATGAGGTGGCCAAAGTACTGCAGTTTCAGCTTTAGCATCATTCCCTCCAAAGAAATCCCAGGGCTGATCTCCTTCAGAATGGACCAGTTGGATCTCCTTGCAGTCCCAGGGACTCTCAAGAGTCTTCTCCAACACCACAGTTCAAAAGCATCAATTCTTTGGCACTCAGCTTTCTTCACAGTCCAACTCTCACATCCATACATGACCACAGGAAAAACCATAGCCTTGACTAGACGGACATTTGTTGGCAAAACCTTATAGAAAAACCAAACGAACTTCTGGCCAAACCAATATTATTTTTATTTATTGCCATCTCAGAGAAAAGGGAGACATGTAAACAAAGGAAATTTCCAAGCAGAAATACACCTTTGGAGTTTTAAAAAGCAGTTTTTAGTTGTTACTGAGCTCTTGTGAAGTCAGATATCTAATCCGGAAAGGCTGATGATTTTCCAGCACGATATGCATTACTTTTGAGTGATTAATTTGAACTCTGAGACTAAGAAAATGAAAAGGGAATAGGAAAGTCTTGCTTGTCACTTGGACTTAGAACATAACTATCTGCTCTGCCGCATCTTGGCTTGGCCACTGCTGAAGAAAAGTCACTGGCTTTTTCAGAATCCTGAATTCACAAATCCTAATTACTTGGCTCTGACTCTAAGCTAAAAACTGACAATAGTCTGATACTGGCTATTTAAACCTCAACACAAGCTGTGCTGAACTAAAGCAAGCATATGCTCAGTGAACAGGGCTTTGACTTAAGGACTGTAGAAGATTTAAGACACCCTCTCTGAAGCCTAAATTGAAAACATCATGGATTCTGGCTAGACCATCTGAATCACTTGCAGATGCCCATAGGAAAGGGCTCATTCTATGACAGGGCCATCTCCATCAAGCTGTCAGTTACACAGGCCTAAAGTACATTCCTAACTTATGACTACTGCCAAAAGTTGTAAGTTGGGAGAATGCACTCTACTCACTTGTTACAGACTGGAGTCACAATTCCTTTTCAGGGAAGTCTCACTGCTATGGACTTGTATCCAGCTTTCTGGATTAGCTGCAGCTTTCAAGAATGAATTAATAACTTGATTTTATTTCCCTCAAATTCACCTTACCATTCCTTGCACACACACACTTATTAAGGCAGCTTCATTATTAACCACAGCTATCTCCAGAAAGGAACTGATCTTTTCCCAGGTGGCACTAGTGGTAAAGAAAACACTTGCCAATGCAGGAGATGTAAGAGACCTGGGTTCGATCCCTGGGTCAGGAAGATCCCCTGGAGAAGGAAATGGCAACCCACTCCAGTATTCTTGCCTAGAGAATCCCATGAACAGAGAAACCTGGCAGGCCTCAGTCACTGAGTTGCAAAGAATCTGAACACAAGTGAAGTGACTTAGCCAGCATAATACACACACTGCACTAGGTAAATAATCAGGACAAAAAAGGTATAGGAGGTGACATAAACTTATTTTGAAAATTTTTGATTTCATACAGACTAATCCCAAATCACATATCTTTCTAGTTAAGTTGTATAAAAAATTTTTTTTTGTAAAAATGTTTCTGTTCATCCTCCAGGTCTGGGTGATTGGGAGAAAAATGAAAAGTCTTCATTGCTGAATGGGACACACAGATTCTACAAGAGAGAAAAAAATAAAACACAGCACCTGGTGAAGTACAGAGAGGAGGACATTGATGTTTGCTTTTCGTAAGTATTCTTGAAATCTTTCCCTTCTTCCTGAAGGAAAACTCTGGGGGCTGGCTTCCCACACTCCTGTGAGTCCTTTCAATTCAAACTGAATGCCATGTTTCAATCATACCTACCAGTGCTCTGAGATAGCAGGAAGCAGCTCCAATTGCTACACCTTTCACAATGAACACCTCTAAACGATGTCCACACTATGAAACCAATGAGAAGGTGTCATGGATAAAGAAACTGATTGGAACTAATTGCCTTCAGGCAGTCCATCTGAACAAGTCATGAACTAAATTAAACAGACTAAATTTAGAATGCTAAAGTGAATGACCCCATGGGATGACATACTGAGGGGGCCCGTTAGCTTACACTATCGAGTTGGCCAAAAGATTCGTTCCATCTTTTCTGTAAGATGGCTTAAGTAGTGCTTAGTTGTCTTTAACTTCATTTGAAACAATTTTGTGACAGCTGTCATATCAGCAGGGATTTTTTTTTAAATTTCACCAAAACTGGTGAATTTTCGTGTACCCATTTTAATATTGAAGATGGAAGGAAAAAAGCTACATTTTCAGGATACTATGTTTTATTATTTTAAGAAAGTTAAAACACAAAATGAAAAAAAATGACTTGTGCATTATATGGACAAAGTGCTGTGACTGATCCAACATGTCAAAGTGGTTTGCTGAGGGAGGGAATCCTGTCTTATGAGCTCCTTCCAGAAAAGCAAATGATTAGTCCAACAAGTACTGATCCCAATAAAATCAACTGGAAGCAGCACTCAACTTAAAGTATCCTTAATTAGTCAACAGAAGATGCACAATATTCCCTTAGGATGACACAAAACCGCATGTTCCTTTGATGACCAGGCAAAAACTGTTACAGCTTGGCTGGGAAGGTCTGATTCATCCACCATATACACCAGATATCGCACCTTTGGAAGTGCATTTATTTTGGTCTTTACAAAATTTTAATGAAAAAAATTTCAATTCCCTAGGAGACTGTGAAAGGCACCTGCAAAAGTTCTTTGCTCAAAAAGGATGGAATTATGATGTTGCCCAAAAAATGGCAAAAGGTAGTAGAACAAAACAATGAATATGATGTTCAATAAAGCTCTTGGCAGAAATGAAAAATATGTCTTCTATTTTTACTTATACTTTTCTTATTTTTACAGGAAAAGGTCAGTTTTCATTCCAATCCCAAAGAAAGGCAATGCTAAAGAATGCTCAAACTACTGCGTAGTTGCACTCATCTCAACACACTAGCAAAGTAATGCTCAAAATTCTTCAAGATAAGCTTCAACAGTACGTGAACCAAGAACCTGCAGATGTTCAAGCTGGATTTAGAAAAGACAGAGGAACCAGAGATCAAATTGCCAACATCTGTCAGATCATAGAAAAAGAAAGAGAATTCCAGAAAAACATATACTTTCTGCTTCACTGATATACTAACGCTTTTGACTGTGTGGATCATAACAGACTGTGGAAAATTCTTCAAGAGATGGGAATACCAGACCACCTTACCTGCTTCCTGAAATATCTGTATGCAGATCAAGGAGCAACAGTTAGAACCGGACATGGAACAATGAACTGGTTCAAAATTGGGAAAAGGGTACTTCAAGGCTATACATTGTCACCCTGCTTATTTAACTTATATGCAGAGTACATCATGCAAAATGCCGGGCTGGATGAAGCACAACCTGGAATCAAGATTGCTGGGAGAAATATCAGAAATCTCAGATATGCAGATGACATCACCCTTATGGCAGAAAGTGAAGAGGAACTAAAGTGCTCTTTGATAAAGTAAAAGAGGAGAGTGAAAAAACCTGGCTTAAAATTCAACATTCAAATAGCTAAAATCATGGCATCTGGTCCCATCACTTCATGGCAAATAGATGGGGGAAAAAATGGAAACAGTGACAGACTATTTTCTTGGGCTCCAAAATCACTGCAGATGATAACTACAGCCATGAAGTTTAATGATGCTTGCTCCTTGAAAGAAAAGTTATGACAAACCCAGACAGTGTATTAAAAAGCAGAGACATTACTTTTCCAACAAAGGTCCATCTAATCAAAGCTATGGTTTTTTCCAGTAGTCATGTATGGTTGTGAGAGCTGGACCATAAAGAAGGCTGAGCACTGAAGAAAAATTGATGCTTTTGAACTGAGGTGTTGGAGAAGACTCTTGAGAGCCCCTTGGAATGCAAGGAGATCCAACCAGTGAATCCTAACGGAAACCAGTCCTGAATATTCACTGGAAGGGTTGATGCTGAAGCTGAAGCTCCAATACTTTGGCCACCTGATGCGAAGAGCTGACTCATTAGAAAAGACCCTGATGCTGGGGAAGACTAAAGGCAGGAGAAGAAGAGGACGACAGAGGACAAAATGGTTGGATGGGATCACTGACTCAATGGACATGAGTTTAAGCAAGCTCTGGGAGATGGTGAAGGACAGGGAAATCTGGTGTGCTGCAGTCGATGGGGTCATAAAGAGTTGGATATGACTAAGTGACTGAACAACAACAATTTTTACTTTAAAAACTGAGGGAATTTTCGGCCAATCCAATATCTAATTTATGTCTTGCCTGGAGTACCCAGAAATGCAAACTTTTTCTTTCCAGGGGTACCATGTGGATCCTCTGAAACTGTATTTCTTTTCATGTGTACCCTGACTATCACGACACTACCTTCAACCCTGAAAAATTTTCAGGTCAAATTGAACTTTATGGCCACAGTTGTACTTTACTTGACTCAACGCCTCAGGCATGTAAAAAGCGTCCAGGGCTTCCCTGGTGGCTCAGTGGTAAAGAATCCGCCTGCCAATGCAGGAGATGTGGGTTCCATCCCTGGGTAGGTAAGATTTCCTGGAGAAAGAAATGGCAAACCACTCCAAAGTTTTTGCCTGAGGGGCAATAGTCCATGGGGTCCCAAAAGAGTCAGACACAACTTAGTGACTAAACAATACAACAGACAACAGAAACTGAGGGAGAAAGACAGCTGTTTTTCTAAGACAAATGTCATGGTTAGGAGGAATTAATTTTAACTAGGCAAATTTATGCCTTTGAAGGAAACAATAGCAAAGATCAATAAAACTAAAACCTGCTTCTTTGAAAAGATAAACTTTTCAAAGAAAAGTTTTCAAGAAAGTTTTCAAAATTCAAGAAAAATTTTCAAGAAAATTGACAAACCATTAACCAGCCTCCTTAAGAAAAAAAGGGAGAAGACTCAAATCAATAAAATTAGAAATGAAACAGGAGATGTTACAACACACAATGCAGAAATACAAAGGATCATTAAGAGACTACTATGAGCAACATTGTATACACCTATAAAATGGACAACCTCTTAAAAAAGTATATCCTTCTAAGACTTAATCAAGAAGAAACTGAAAATATGTACAGACCAACTGAAAATAGGTACAGCACTGAAATCAAACTTGTGAGCAAAAAATTTCCCCAAAAACCAAAGTCCAGGGCTGCATGGCTTCATGGGAGAAGGCAATGGCACCCCAGTCCAGTACTCCTGCTTGGAAAATCCCATGGATGGAGGAGCCTGGAAGGCTGCAGTCCATGGGGTCGCTGAGGATCGGACACGACTGAGCGACTTCACTTTCACTTTTCACTTTCACGCATTGGAGAAGGAAATGGCAACCCACTCCAGTATCCTTGCCTGGAGAATCCCAGGGACAGGGGGGCCTGGTAGGCTGCTGTCTTTGGGGTCACACAGAGTCGGACGCGACTGAACCAACTTAGCAGCAGCAGCAGATGGCTTCACAGGTGAATTCCATCAAATGTTTAGAGAACAAATAACAACTATCTTTCTACCAATACACAAGCCTTTCCCAAATACAGATTTCTGAGTCCAGGTGAAACAAAGCCAGCTATTTGGAAGCTATCAGATACTTCCTCCCCTGTGAGCACTAAGGAGCTGGGGGAACATGAGAGGCAGCCATCCACCACATATGCTATTTCTTACCATAAACAAGGAATTGGTATGTGAACAATAAAGGAAGCAGGATTGGCCCCAAATACCTAGATGCATATGAAAGAAATGATTTTAGCAAGCCCAGACGCTTGTATTTTCCCATACATAGAAGATCGCTAAATCTCTTAATGTGATAAATTTAGTTTTCTCTTAATTAACAGTAATCTTTTAATATTCAGATTACCTGCCCCTTGCTACAAACTTATACACAGCCTGGCTCCTCCCCCACCTCCTCTGAGTCAACTTTCTTGGGGTCACTTGAGATGATGTCTCCCACCATCCTAACATTTCCACCAAACAAAACCTAATTCTCAACGGTCAGGTTGCTTGTATTTTTTTTAGTCTACAACACACACAATATTACGGGCCAGTATCACTGATTTACATATGCAAATATCCTCAACAAAACACTAACAAATGCATCCAATAACATGTCAAAAGGATCACATACCATGATCAAGTGGGATTTATCCCAAGCATGCAAGGATTCTTCAATATACATAAATTAAAGTGATCTGTTGTTGTTGTTCAGTCTATCAGTCATGTCCAACTCTTTGTGACCACAAGGACTGCAGCACGCCAGGCTTCCTTGTCCTTCACTATCTTCCAGAGCTTGCTAACACTCATTTCCACTGAGTCAGTGATGCCATTAAACCATCTTATCCTCTGTCATCCCCTTTTCCTGCTCTCAATCTTTCCCAGCATCAGAGTTTTTTTCCCAATGAGTTGGCTCTTTGCATTAAGAGGCCAAAGTATTGGAGCTTCAGCACCAGTCCTTCCAATGAATCTTTCTTTAGGAATAACTACTTTGATCTCCTTGCTATCCAAGGGACTCCCAAGGGTCTTCTTCCAGCACCACAATTTGAAAGCATCAATTCTTCCACACTCAGCATTCTTTATGGTCGCACTCTCACATTCATATATAACTATAGGAAAAACCATACCTTTGACTATACAGACCTTTGTCAGCAAAGTAATGTCTCTGCTCTTTAATACGCTATCTAGGTTTGTCACAACATTTCTTCCAAGGACCAAGCATCTTTTAATTTTATGGCTGCAGTCACTGTACACAGTGATTTTGGAGCCCAAGAAAATAAAGTCTGTCACTATTTCCACATTCTATCCCATCTATTTGTCATGAAGTAATGGGACCAAATGCCACGATCTTAGTTTTCTAAATGTTGAGTTTTAAGCCAACTTTTTCACTCTCCTTTTTCACCTTCATCAAGAGGCTCTTTAGTTCCTCTTTACTTTCTGCCCTTAGGGTGATGTCATCTGCATATGTGAGGTTATTGATCTTTTTCCTGGCAGTCTTGATTCCAGCTTGTGATTCTCCCAGCCCAACATTTCACACGATGTACTCTACAGTTCAGTTCAGTTGCTCAGTTGTGTCCGACTCTTAGCGACCCCGTGAATCACAGCACGCCAGGCCTCCCTGTCCATCACCACTCCCGGAGTTCACTCAGACTCACGTCCATCGAGTCAGGGATGCCATCCAGCCATCTCATCCTCTGTTGTCCCCTTCTCCTCCTGCCCCCAATCCCTCCGAGCATCAGAGTCTTTTCCAATGAGTCAACTCTTCGCATGAGGTGGCCAAAGTACTGCAGCTTTAGCATCATTCCCTCCAAAGAAATCCCAGGGTTGATCTCCTTCAGAATGGACTGGTTGGATGTCCTTGCAGTTCCAGGGACTCTCAAGAGTCTTCTCCAACACCACAGTTCAAAAGCATCAATTCTTCGGCGCTCAGCCTTCTTCACAGTGCAACTCTCACATCCATACATGACCACAGGTAAAACCATAGCCTTGACTAGACGGACCTTTGTTGGCAAAGTAATATCTCTGCTTTTCAATATGCTATCTAGGTTGGTCATAACTTTCCTTCCAAGGAGTAAGGGTCTTTTAATTTCATGGCTGCAGTCACCATCTGCAGTGATTTTGGAGCCCAGAAAAATAAAGTCTGACACTGTTTCCACTGTTTCCCCATCTATTTTCCATGAAGTGATGGGACCAGATGCCATGATCTTCGTTTTCTGAATGTTGAGCTTTAAGCCAACTTTTTCACTCTCCCCTTTCACCTTCATCAAGAGGCTTTTTAGTTCCTCTTCACTTTCTGCCATAAGGGTGGTGTCATCTGCATATCTCAGATTATTGATATTTCTCCCAGCAATCTTGATTCCAGCTTGTGCTTCTTCCAGCCCAGTGTTTCTCATGATGTACTCTGCATAAAAGTTAAATAAGCAGGGTGACAATATACAGCCTTGACGTACTCCTTTTCCTATTTGGAACCAGTCTGTTGTTCCATGTCCAGTTCTAACTGTTGCTTCCTGACCTGCATACAAATTTCTCAAGAGGCAGATCAGGTGGTCTGGTATTCCCATCTCTTGAAGAATTTTCCACAGTTTATTGTGATCCACACAGTCAAAGGTTTTGGCATAGTCAATAAAGCAGAAATAGATGTTTTTCTGGAACTCTCTTGCTTTTTCCATGATCCAGCAGATGTTGGCAATTTGGTCTCTGTTTCGTCTGCCTTTTCTAAAACCAGCTGGAACATCTGGAAGTTCACAGTTCACATATTGCTGAAGCCTGGCTTGGGGAATTTTGAGCATTACTTTACTAGTGTGTGAGATGAGTTCAATTGTGCGGTAGTTTGAGCATTAAGTTAAATAATCAGGGTGACAATATACAGCCTTGAAGTACTCATTTCCCAATTTTGAACCAGTCCATTGTTCATGTCCGGTTCTAACTGCTGCTTCTTGGCCTGCATACAGGTTTCTCAGGAGGCAGGTTAGGTGGTCTGGTATTCCCATCTCTCAGAATTTTCCACAGTTTGTTGTGATCTACACAAAGGCTTTAGCATCATCAACAAAGCAGAGAGTAGATGTTTTTTGGAATTCCCTTGCCTTCTCTATGATCCAGTGGATGTTGGCAATTTGATCTCTGGTTCCTCTGCCTTTTCTAAATCCAGCTTGCACATCTGCAAGTTCTCAGTTCATGTACTGTTAAAGCCTAGCTTAAAGGATTTTGAGCATTACCTTGCTAGCATGTGAAATGAGTGCTATTATGCAGTAGTCTAAACATTCTTTGGCATTGCCTTTTTTTGGGACTGAAATGAAGACTAACATTTTTCAATACCGTGACCACTGCTGAGTTTTCCAAATTTGCTGGCATACTGAGTGCAGCACTTTAACAGCATCATCTTTTAGGATCTGAAATAGCTCAGCTGGAATTTCATCACCTCCACTAGCTTTGTTCATAGTAATGCTTCTGAAGCCCCATTTGAGTTAACACTCCAGGATGTCTGGCTCTAAGTGAGTGATCACACCATTGTGGTTATCCAGGGCCTTTTTGTATAGTTCTGTGTATTCTTGCCACCTCTTCTTAATCTTTTCTGCTTCTGTTAGGGCCTCACGTTTTCTGTCCTTTACTGTGCCCATCTTTGCATGAAATGTTCCCTTGGTATCTCTAATTTTCTTGAAGAGATCACTAGTCTTCCCCATTCTTCCTCTCTTCTTCCCATTGTTTTCCTCTATTTCCTTGCATTGTTCACCTAAGAAGGCATCTTATCTTTCCTTGCTATTCTTTGGAACTCTGCATTCACATGGGTGTATCTTTCCTTTTCTCCTTTGCCGTTCTTTTTCTTCTTTTCTCAGCTATTTGTAAGGCCTCCTCAGGCAACCATTTTGCCTTGCTGCATTTCTTTTTCTTGAGGATGTTTTTGATCACTAACTCCTGTATAATTTTACACACTTCTGTCCATGGTTCTTCAGGCATTTATCAGATCTAATCCCTTGAATCTATTTGTCACTTCCACTGTATAATCATAAAGGATTTGATTTAGGTCATACCTGAATGGCCTAGTGGTTTTCCCTATTTCAATTTAAGTCTAAATTTTGCAATAAGGAAGTGATGATCTGAGCCACAGTCAGCTTCAGGTCTTGTTTTTGCTGACTGTATAGCGTTTCTCCATCTTTGGTTACAAAGAATATAATTCATCTGATTCTAGTATTTACCATCTGGTGATGTTCACATGCAGAGCTGTCTCTTGTGTTGTTGGACAAGGGTGTATACTATAACCAGGGTGTTCTCTTGGCAGAAGTGTTAACCTTTGCCCTGCTTCATTTTGTACTCCATGGCCAAACTTGACTGCTACTTCACGTATCTCTTGACTTCCTACTTTTGCATTCCAGCCCCCTATGATGAAAAGGACATCTTTTTTTGGTGTTACACCACATTAACAAAGTAAAAGATAAAAATCATATGATAATCTCAATAGATACAGAAAAGGCTTTTGAAAAAATTCAACACCGATTTCTGATGACAACCTCTGTAGAAAATGGGCATAGCAGGAACCTATCAACATAAGAAAGGTCATATATGACAAACCCACAACAAACATTTTTCTTAATGGTGAAAAACTGAAAGCATTTCCTCTAAGATCAGGAACAAGATAACACTTGCCACTATTATTTCAACACAGTTTTGGAAGTCCTAGCCATGGCAATCAGAGAAGAAAAAGAAATAAAAGGAATCAAGAATGGAAAAGAAGTCCTAAAACTCTCACTGTCTGCAGATGACATGATATTACACATAGAAAACCCTAAAGATACCCTCAGAAAATTACTGGAGCTCATCAGTGAATTTAGTAAAGTCACAGGATACAAAATCAATACACAGAAATCCCTTGCATTCCTACACACTAACAGTGAAAAATCAGCAAGTGAAATGGAGGGAACAATCCCACTCACCACTAAAACAAAAATAAAATACCTAGGAGTAAACCTGTCTAAAGACACAAAAGACCAGTATGTAGAAAATTATAGAACACTGATGAAACAAATAAAAGAGGATACAAAGTTGGACTGGATGAATCAATATTGTGAAAATTACTATACTACCTAAAGCAATCTACAGATTCAGTGCAATCCCTATCAAATTACCAATGGCATTTTTCACAGAACTAGAACAGAAAACTTTACAATTTGTATGGAAATACCAAAGACCCCAAATAGCCAATGCAATCAAGAAAGAAAAATGAAACTGGAAGAACTCAACCTACCTGACTTCAGACTATGCTACAAAGCTGCAGTAATCAAGACAGTATGGTACTGGTACAAAAACAGAAATATAGACCAATGGAACAAGATAGAAAGCCCAGAGATAAACCCACAAATCTATGGACACCTTATCTTTGACAAAGAGGGCAATGGAGAAAAGACAACCATTTCAATAAGTAGTGCTGGGAAACCTGGACAGCTATGAGTAAAAGAATGAAATTAGAACACTTCTTAATACCATACACAAAAATAAACTCAAGATAGATTAAAGACCTAAATGTAAGGCCAGAAACTACAAAACTCTTAGAGGAAAATACAGGCAAAACATTCTTGGACATAAACCCCAGCAAGACCCTCTTTGACCCACCTCCTAGAGTAGTGAAAAAAAAAAAACAAAAATAAAGAAATGGGACCTAATTAAATTTAAAAGCTTTTGCACAGCAAAGGAAACTTTAAACAAGATGAAAAGACAACCCTCAGAATGGGAGAAAATAATCAAAAAAGAAGCAACTGTCAAAAGCTTAATCCCCCAAATATACAAGTAGTTCACATAGCCAACATCAGAAAAACAAACAACCTAATCAAAAAAATGGGTGGAAGATCAAAACAGACATTTCTCCAAAGACGACACACAGACAGCCAACAAATACATGAAAAGATACTCAACATCTCTCATTATTAGAGAAATGCAAATTAAATTACAATGAGGCACTATCTCATATAAGTCAGAATGGCCATCATCAAAAAAAATCTACAAAGAATAAGTGCTGGAGAGGATGTGGAGAGAAGGAAACCCTCTTACACTGTTTGTGGGAATATAAATTGATATAACCATGATGAAAAACAGTATGGAGATTCCTTTAAAAACTAGGAATAAAACCACCACCAAATGACCCAGCCACCCCACTCTGGGTATATACCCTGAGAAAACAGTAATTCAAAAGGACACATGTACCCCAACCTTCAAAGCAGCACTATTTACATTAGCTAGGAAACAGAAGCAACCTAGATGTGTCCACTGACAGATAAATGAATAAAGAAGTTGTGGTTCATAAATACAATGAAATATTAATGAATGAAAGTCGCTTAGTCGAGTCTGACTCTTTGCAACCCCATGGACTATACAGTCCATG
Organism: Bos javanicus; assembly: GCF_032452875.1. Lineage (NCBI taxonomy): Eukaryota > Metazoa > Chordata > Mammalia > Artiodactyla > Bovidae > Bos > Bos javanicus. The sequence goes on along the minus strand of NC_083882.1, from coordinate 17,643,063 downwards.
GAATTCTGCAGGCCAGAATACTGGAGTGGGTAGCCTTTCCCTTCTCCAGGGGATCCTCCCAAACCAGGAACTGAACCGGGTCTCCTGCATTGCAGGTGGATTCTTTGCCAGCTGAGCTATCAAGGAAGCCTAGGAATGGTTCAGTGATTGGTGGTACCCCAATACCAGTAATGGGCTTCCCTGGTGGCTCAGACAGTAAAGAATCTGCCTGCAAGGCAGGAAATGCAGGTTTGATCCCTGGGTTGGGAAGATCCTGGGAGAAGGAAATGGCAACCCACTCCAGTATCCTTACCTGGGAAATCCATGGACAGAGGAGCCTGGTGGGATACAGTCCACAGCTCATAAAGAGTTGAACTCGACTGAGTGACTAACATTTTCACTTTCAATACTAGTAATTACTTCAAACAGGTAAGCAGTCCAATCTGGAGCCAATATTCCATTTGAATACAGCCACCAAAATTTCCTTTATGTTAGCACAAAGTTAGAATGAACCGATTACTTACGAAAACAGATCAAACCACTGCTGTTTTGTAACAGATTCCTGGCGTAAAAGCTTCAGAACAATTGGACGCATGAAATCCCATTTGTCTTCAAACTGAAGAGAACCTTTATTCTAAAAAAAAAAAGGACAGAGTAGTTGAAGGGCAGTTAAATCAGAAGTGTGTTATTTTTATCTCATAAGAGACAAACAGAGAAATTTAAAAGAGTCAGACTTCCATAATGGAATCCCTATAACTTTATCTGGTATCAAGGAATCACAGGAAGAACTCACCATAAGAGAAAAAAAAAAAGGTTACATGAAAGGGTATAGTGAAGAATTTGGCCTTCTCCAAAGAGCAGGTCTGGACTTTGCCCTTGGCTTCTAGTAAGCAGTATCCCCGAGTCCTGGGAAAGTTGGGATAAGAGAGTCCCTGGGGGCCTTGAGTCATACTGGATAATCTAACAATGTGATTTAGAGAGGGGACTGGTAAACCTATATAGTTTTAGGGTGGGAGCTGGTCAATCCAGAAATACCAACAATGAGATTTTGGGGTCATTGTGATTTGGGGTCATTTGCGATTTGGGGTCAACCTGGAGACTGAGATTACCCACATGAGCAATGCCTACATGATGAAGCCTTAATAAAAATTTTGGACACCAAAGTGTGGGTGAGCTTCTCTGACTGGCAGTACTTGTATGCCCTGCGTTTAATGAGGGAAGGAGAGAAGACCTGACAATACCAGCGAGGACATGGGAAGCTCTGTTTTTGACCCTCCTGGACACCAGCCTATATGTTTCTTCCTTTAGCTGAAAAAAGGCCCTTAATAAACATAACCATCAGCAGAGCAGTTTTCAGTAAGATCTTATTGACTATTTTCACAAATTTATGAATATCTCTAACAAATTATTGAGTCTCAGTATTTTGGGAATCCCCCAAATTTGCAGCTTGTGTCAGAAGTGAGGGTGGTCTTGTGTTTAGAGACTGTGCCCTAACTCCTCACAAAAACTACACTGAAAATCCAAATAAACTCTGATAGCTGAGGAAGGAAGAAAAAAACAGAAAGATACTCATCTCATTTTATAATGCTTACAAAACCTTGATACCAAACTGTGAGACAAGAACAAGAAATGGTAATTCTAGACCAATCTAATTTAAAAATATAGATGTAAAACTCTTAAAAATATTAGTAAATTAAGTGGCATATCAAAAAAATAATACCTCATAATCATACATGTTTATTCCAGTAATGTGAAAGTGGTTCAATCTAAGGGGAAAAAAATCAATTCATTATTAAAATGGGGGGGGACACCCCATATGTGTTAGTCATGAATACTTTTCATTTTCAAGTTAACTATGGCTATGGTTTTTCCAGTGGTCATGTATGGATGTGAGAGTTGGACTGTGAAGAAAGCTGAGTGCTGAAGAATTGATGCTTTTGAACTGTGGTGTTGGAGAAGACTCTTGGGAGTCCCTTGGACTGCAAGGAGATCCAACCAGTCCATTCTGAAGGAGATCAGCCCTGGGATTTCTCTGGAGGGATTGATGCTAAAGCTGAAACTGCAGTACTTTGGCCACCTCATGCGAAGAGTTGACTCATTGGAAAAGACTCTGATGCTGGGAGGGATTGGGAGCAGGAGGAAGAAGGGATGACAGAGGATGAGATGGCTGGATGGCATCACTGACTTGATGGACATGAGTCTGAGTGAACTCCGGGAGTTGGTGATGGACAGGGAGGCCTAGCGTGCTGCGATTCATGGGGTCAAAAAGAGTAGGACACGACTGAGTGACTGAACTGAACTGAACTGATGGCCATATGACTTGGTTTAATCAATAAATTTCAACAAAAATCATTAATTTTCTAATATGGCAGCACCAAACACCCTTATGAATTTCACTACTGATTTTACTATATGTTTGTTGAGAATATTGCTCCCTTGTGTCAGATAAGATCCATGTACTGAATGGAATCTTCAAACTCCCTGAAATTATATTTCAGAAGCAGTTTTTAAACATATGGTCTAACAAGAATCTACACCAGGATCATGTAGAGTGGTAATTACACAAATATTTATAAAACCTATTACAGATTTTCTGGATCAGAAATCTCTTGAGTTCAGAATTTACATGTTTAGCAAATTCATGATAAAACTACATAAAAACATTACAAAGTCTATGACCCCAAGAAGATTAAGAACTACCAACATTTAACTTTTGTGAAAGCAAATGATACTTCTTCTTACATCTACACAGGTGATCCTAAAAGTAACTGTACTGTCTCACCCCAGGTACCTACTTTTATCACAAAACAATCTTCTTATAAAGACCCAGGAGATACTCAAAAATTAGTACTGGGATTAGCTGTGCTTCCCTAAACAACTACTTTGTTTTTACCTTATGGACTTAAGTGAATCATGCAGGTAACTTTGCTTTTCTTTGTACTGGTTAATGAGAAATTCAGTCAGGTTTGTGATCCTATGGTATATACTTTGTGTACTAATCTTATGGCTGGTTTCATTTTTCCTGTTACTAGTTTCCTATAACCATCTTCTTCATTTACTCTTCCCTCTGAGGGAAGAGTGGGCAAATAAACAAATATGGAAGAAACACAGAAAGGACATGTAAATCTTTTCTTGACTATGACATGAAGACTCATCAGTTCAGTTCAGTTCAGTCACTCAGTTGTGTCCGACTTCTTGCGACCCCATGAATCGCAGCATGCCAGGCCTCCCTGTCCATCACCAACTCCCGGAGTTCACTCAGACTCACGTCCATCGAGTCAGTGATGCCATCCAGCCATCTCATCAGCTGTCATCCCCTTCTCCTCCTGCCCCCAATCCCTCCCAGCATCAGACTCTTTTCCAACGAGTCAACTCTTTGCATGAGGTGGCCAAAGTACTGGAGTTTCAGCTTTAGCATCATTCCTTCCAAAGAAATCCCAGGGCTGATCTCCTTCAGAGTGGACTGGTTGGATCTCCTTGCAGTCCAAGGGACTCTCAAGAGTCTTCTCCAACACCACAGTTCAAAAGCATCAATTCTTCGGCGCTAAGCCTTCTCACAGTCCAACTCTCACATCCATACATGACCACAGGAAAAACCATAGCCTTGACTAGACGAACCTTTGTTGGCAAAGTAATGTCTCTGCTTTTCAATATGCTATCTAGGTTGGTCATAACTTTCCTACCTAGGAGTAACTGTCTTTTAATTTCATGGCTGCAGTCACCATCTGCAGTGATTTTGGAGCCCAGAAAAATAAAGTCTGACACTGTTTCCCCATCTATTTTCCATGAAGTGATGGGACCAGATGCCATGATCTTGTTTTCTGAATGTTGAGCTTTAAGCCAACTTTTTCACTCTCCTTTTTCACTTTCATCAAGAGGCTTTTTAGTTCCTCTTCACTTTCTGCCATAAGGGTGGTGTCATAATACCCTCTTAAAAAGAGAGTATTTTATAATGTCAACTAAGTCTATTTCCATAGGCAATTCTGACAACTTATAAAATGAAACATAGTACAAATCCTGCAATTAAAAATCAAAAAGGTACAGAAGACTAAACAGGTATCTGAGATAAACACTGGTTAAACACTGGTTAGGCTCTGAAATCTATCAGTGATGGCAAAATGACAGGAAAATTTATCAGCAAAAAGACAGGAAACAGTCTCCTATTTGATGAAACATACAAAATTAACTACAGAAACATTTCCATCTAATACTCAGTTAAAGGAGGAATTAAATAATTGAATTTTCCTATCAAGCTTTTATAGTAGATTCCAAAAATGATGCTCAAGTAGTTCCTTGACCTATTCTCTGTCAAACTGAAGAGCACATCATTAAATCATAGCCAAGCATCAGACACCAAACCTACTATCTACAAAAGATATTAATAAGCAAAAACACCTTCAAACTATGAACTCTGATTTATGAATGTTTCCGAGGTCTAACTAAGGGCTGCCTCACCTTTACTGATGTGCTACAAGTCTCTTCTGCTTTAATTCTTTCATTACACTCAGAATAGCTATTAAGTCTAGGATTCTCTCACCCACTGGCTCTTTTACACCAACAGGATTTCAACATTTGCCAAAACCCAGTCCCTCTATCCTTCATTTCTTACAACACAACTAATTCCCTCAGACGGGTCATGGAGAAGCCGATGGGGGATAACTAGAAGAATTTACCAGGCAGAGAAAGCAACCATGGCAAAGATCCCACAGTAGAAGCATGTCTGATATATTCAAGGTAGAGAAAAGTAAGGACAGAGGAGAGAGTAGATGAGGTCAGAGAAGCAACACAGAGCTGGATCTTATAGGGTCTTGAAGGCCATTGTAAAAGTTTGGCTTCTATTGTAAGTGAGATGGGGAACCATTAAAGATTCTGAGCAAGAAGTGACACGAATTGATTTATATTTTTAAATCTCCTGATTGCTATGTTGAGAATACCTTATAAGAGGCAAGTGTTACAGCTGTGTATAGGAGGCAAAGTTAGAAATACCAGTGATACAGACCAGGGTGGCAGCAGTGGAGGTGGGGAGTAGCAGTTAGATTTGTATGTTTTAAAGGTAGTGGTAACAAGATTTCCTGACCGCAGGTATCTGAGATGAGAGAAGGAAATAAAGCATGACTCAGGTTTTTGTCTGATAAATTTGTATACTGGGACCCACAAAATGGGAGGCCACCCTATTGGCCCAGACCACATCTAAAATCTAAACCTAAATCAGCCTGCACACATGGTAAACATCTCACAGTCAAGAAAATATAATGCCAATCACAATCCTTCAACTCAGCTTTATCTAGCTAACCTTATCTAAAAAAATAGCACCAGCTTACCTCAAAATGAAATCCCTGACGTCCTAGTCAATCATGCCTTGTTTCTGTATTGCCTCTTCTAATGTTATATAAAACTCGCTCCTCCATAAAAATCCTTCAGGAAGAGTACTCCACTGCTTGTTAGGAACTCGAATCCACTGATTATTTTCCTTTGACTGAAGGACATCAAACTCCTTAGTAAACTGTTTTAGTTTTGTGATTTGACATGTCCAAGAAATATGGCATTGCCATCAACTGAAATGGAAAAGACTGCAGATATAAAGGCTTAAGGAAAGCTCAGGAGGTCAGACAGTTACATTTGACATGTCTATCAAACAGTCTTTTGAAGATGTTGACTAGGCAGCTCAATAAGTAAATATAGAATATAAAAGAAAGATCAGGCCAGCAAAGAAAAATTTGAAAGTCATCAAGAGTACATTTAAAAACAGAAAGTTTTTACAAGTTGCTACTGGATGAGATCACAAAGGGAGTAAATATAAAGAACCAGGCCTGAGTCCTTATGTACTTAATATTAAGAGTTGGGAGAAGAGTAAGAACTAGGAAAGGAAAAAGAAAGCAACAGAGAGGTGGCAAGAAAATAAAGAGGGTAGTATTCTGTAAACCGACTTTTTATTGTTCAGTCACTAAGCTGTGTCTGACTGTTTGGGATGCCATGGACTGCAGCATGCCTGGCTCCTCTGTCCTCTACTATCTCCCTGAGTTTGCTCAAATTCATGTCCATTGAGTCAGTGATGCTATGTAACCATCTCATCCTCTGCAGCCCTCTTCGCCTTTTGCCTTCAATCTTTCCCAGCATCATGGTCTTTTCCAATGAGTTGGCTCTCTGCAGCAGGTGGTCAAAGTACTGGAGCTTCAGCTTCAGCAACAGTCCTTCCAATGAATATTCAGGGCTGGTTTCCTTTAGGATTGACAGTTTTGATCTCCTTGCAGTCCAAGGAACTCTCTAGACTTTTCCAGCACCACATTCGAAAGATGGGGGAGGTGCCAAAGGTTTGACAGGAAAGATATGAAATAGACATCTAGGAAAGTGGAAGAATAAACGACTATGGAAGTGTAGTGTGATTGGGCTCTATTATAGTTTGTGGTTATGCATTTAAAGTGAAAGTAGCAGGTGTGGATCTTTTTCTCCTGCAACATTCAACTGCATAGAGGCTGGCACTGAAAGGTGAAGAGATGGATTGAACCCAGGTGTGGTTTTCCCCAGTGAAACAGGAGAGGAGCAAAGGAGTCAAAGTGTATTTCAGGGAGTGATTATAATGACTGAATAAAAAACTTAGGCTGGGAAGGTAAGGGGAAGAGAAAAGACAAGATGATGAAAGACAGAGACCTGTGCTTCCAACCAGGATGCAATAACAAGTGCCAGACTTCCCCTCCTGCCTAAACGACTGGAAAGCCAAAGGGCAGTACAGGACAGTATTTCCTGAAAAGGTACACAAATGGGGGTGAGCCCTACAAATGCCCAAGCATGCTACCTATGAGTAGAGTTTTCAGGACTGAGCATAACCAGAGGGAACCCAAAGAGCCTGGTGGTTTTACTAAGATTCGGAGACAGAGTTCAGAGTTTGGGGAGGCCAAAGTGATGAAAATGTGTGGCACAGAGTATCAAAAAAAGGAATCGTACAGACAGGGAGCTCTGGAGATATGCAGAGGAGTCCCTTCAAGCCTCTGACTATTAAATATTGACCCATACGTGTGAGTGAGAAAACTATCAAAGTCTGGGGAAACAACTGTTTGAAAGAAACAGAACAATCACCAGAGTCCACACAGACCTAGTAATAGGTCACATTTCCACCAGCTAGAGTGGAAACACTCCTTAACATGCCAGCTATCTAGCAGTCTTCAGAAAACTACTCCATCTATAATGATACCAATGTACCCCTACCTTCAGTGTTGTTCAGACCCACTCTAACAAAACTCATCAATAAAAGCAAGCTTTAGAAAGATCAAACTGATTTCAAGTAACTTAACTATGTCATAGCCAAACCTAAAAATATTTAAAGGAAATTTTAAAACTCCAGTTCCTAAAACATAAAACTCACAATGTCTGGAATCCAATCAAAAATAATTAAGCAGGTCAATGTTATTCAGCAGCCAGGATGGGAGGGGAGTTTAGGGGGGAACGGATACATGTATATATATGGCTGAGTCCCTTTGCTGCTATAACTGTCACAACATCATTAACTGGCTATGCATGGACTGTAGCCTACCAGGCTCCTCTGTCCATGGAATTGTCCAGGCAAGAATACTGGAGTGGGTTGCCATTTCTTCCTCCAGGGGATCTTCCCAACTCAGGGACTGAACCTGCATCTCTTGTTTCTCCTGCACTGGCAGGCGATTCTTTACCACTGAGCCACCTACTCCGATATAAAAAAAAAAGTTAAAAAAAAATTATCAAGCAGACAAGAAGCAGGGAAATATAAACCCACGATCAGGAGAAAAACCAAACCACAGAACCTGATCCAGAAATGACATGGATGACAGCTTCAGTAGACAGTGATGTTAAACCAGCTATTATACACGTACTCCACACGTTTACAAGAAGATAGTAGAAAGCGTGAACATCACAAAAACAAAAGATGTTTTCAAACAAGTATCAGGGAGGATAAATTAGGAATCTGGGATTAACATATACATACTTACTATAAATAAAACAGATACCAACAAGGACCTACTTTATAGTACAAGGAATTATACTGAATATTTTGTAACCTATAAGGGAAAAGAATCTGAAAAAGTATGTGTGTGTGTGTGTGTGTATAACTGAATCACCTGTAACTAAAGCAACATGGTAAACCAACTATACTTCAATAAATAAATAAAATTTAAAATGAAAAGAATATCAGTGAGCAGTGAGAGAACCTCAAATGTCCTCACCTAATATAACCAGAATCTTGGGGTACAGAGAATATTTGAAGAAATAAGGGCCAAAATGTTTCCTAATTTGGTGCAAACTATAAACCCACAGACTTAAGACATTAAACAATAAGGTAGAATCAGTGAGTTGGAGACTGTAGTGGAGCTGAATTATCAGAATAGGAGCACTAGACTGAGTTAGAAAAACAGAAAAAGGTAAAAGTACATACGATGCTTGACACTGTAATGAAAAAAATTTCCCTGGTGGTCCAGTAGCCAAGACACCATACTCCCAATTGCAGGGGCCTGGGCTTGATCCCTGCTCAGGGATCTAGAACCCGCATGCCACTACTAAGACCTCACACAACCAAATAAATAAAAAAACAAATATAAGGCATGTGGCTACACAAGCCAATAAATCTTGTATTTGTGATAAATGTCGTACAAAAGAGCATTTCCTTTTACCTTCAAATAGTCTCCTTTACATTTCCATGGGTAGCTCAAACATTTAAGATCTGTGGAAAAAAATATGAGTTCAGCTATTTTTACCCTCTATCATTTAACTTCAATATAGATCACTCCCATCACTGTGATCATTTTACTTTAAATATCTGATTGCTAATCATGTGTTCGATTCTGAATACTTACAAATATTAATTCATTTAATTTTTACAACTACCCTGTGTGTTAGGTGACACTTAGAGGTGAGAAAACTGTACACTGCAACCTGAGATTGGGTCAGATCACTTCCCTCAGGTTACAAGCACGAAGTGCAGAGCAAGGGGCCAAGTCCAAGCAGTTTAGTTCTGTCACATTCTTAAACATTCCCTGGATCCTTCCTGGAAGAGGACTGGTGGGACTTCTAAACTATGGGTCAGATTCAGCCCTTGGCTTCATCTCATCAGGCTTATAAATTGAAGGGAAAAGAAAATCTATGAATATAAAAATTTAGTGGCAATTATCTAGAAGCCACAAGGTGAAAGCATCAATACATAAAAGACATATTTCTCTTTAAACCTGCTGGGGGAGTAGGACACTATTTTCCAAAAAGTTAAAATTTTTTTCCCAATGAAATGAAAAATTTGACATTATGCTCCCCTTTAAATCTTTTACATTTCTTTTGACCCATAAACGGGGAGTCAAAAAAAAGAAAAAAGGCTTTTAGGTTTCTTCTAGAGGCAAAAAAAAAATTTTTTTACACAAATTCTGATGATGCCTATATTTTTAAAAACCCAAACAACTAATTTTAAGGAGGAAAAAATAACTACTAATTAAAGACTGTGAACTTATTGGGGTTCTTTATCATTTATTATTACACTTAATTCATTCAACAAACATCTGAGTGCCTACTGTAGAAGAATTATGCTAGTCACTGGGACACATAAATGAAAGGTTCTCAAGTAATTCACTTGCTAGTACAGTGTCTGTGACTTTAATGAATGGCTGGTGGGATCACTGATCACAGAAGAAATGGCAGGAGAATAACTCATTTGAATTGGAAGGTTTGTAAGTGGTGATGCATTTTGGATGTTGTCCAATAAAAGCAAATGCTGAAGTTATAATTCTTCATGTTCTTTTTTCCTGTGTTCTCCCTTCTTTATTTTAAATAAGATAAAAACTTATCTACTACTGAACTGCTTTTTACTTAAGATCTCTCCCTGAGGGCTAAGGGGGGGAAAAATCAGTGTAAAGTTTCTCACAATTAGAACACAGAGAATAAAAACACTAAAATAAAGATGAAAAGAAAAACAGGGGAGCAAAGGTTCAGCTCCCTTTCCCCGCTCTACTCAGTACAAAGAATCAGGATCTCTTAATACAGCATGTTGGCTGCCCAGACTCACATTACGTACATTCAGCTTTACCTGAAAAACACTGCCTAGTAGAATAATCAGTTCTAAAACAGATTGACAATGAAGTTCCACAATCTCATATTTTTAGCCCTGTTGGTTGTTTCAAAGAAACAAACAAGCATTAGAAAATAAATTACAGAAAAAATAAATAAATTTTTGTAGTGCCCTGGAGTGGGTGGAGGTGTTACAGGTCAGAAATGAAAGATGCTTTATAGATCTGTCTAGAATATATCATCGCTTTAAAAATCTGCACGCCTCCCATTGAAATTCACAACTGCTTTTTCAAGCAATGAGTTCAACTACAATCCCATGTTATTTAATCTCAACAAAGAGTAGATGTGTAACTGCTTATGCACAAATATAAAATTTGTATCATGCTAAGAAGTAGGAATGCTTCAGTAAACACAACAAAAACAGAAAACCCCACTGGCTTGCAAAATGTTTTAAAAGTAACAGAGTCAGATTTTCAAAAATCTAGTTGGCTATGCCAGGTTTTTAGTGGCGGCACACAGGATCTTCCATCTTCGTTGTGGCATTCAGGTCCCTTAGCGGTAGCATGCAAACTCTTAGCTGCAGCATATGGGATTTAGTTCCCTAACCAGGGACTGAATTCAAGCCCCCTGTACTGGGAGCACAGTCTTAGTCACTGGATCACCAGGGAAGTCCCAACAGAGTCATTTTTAAATTACTCACTTACTTTCCAATAAAATAATACAAACACTGACCTATTAGTTTGCCCTGAAAATGTCCTAAAATCCTAATACAACATATAAGACAAAACATACATACCCTCATCAAATTGTGCAAACAATATCACAACATTTTATGATGATGTCAAACATTGTATATTTAGAAGGAAACAAAGAATGTAATTATTATTGCTATAGGTCTTCTTGCTACATCTTCATGGATGACAAAAATATAAGAAAAGTTAAGGAGAAGTTGTAACCAAGACAAGAAATAACATTCACACAACTGATAGCAATTATTTTTTGTCACCTGTATTCCTTCAAGCCTGTAACATTTGTACCACAATACAAGGAGCTTAGTTGTTTAATGTTTGTATTTGTTCTCTCTTTGAAGTTCCTGGTTTAGAATTCCTTGGCGGTCCAGTGGTTAGGACTCGCTGCTTCCACTGTAAAAGGCAATGGATTCGATCCCAGGTCAGGGAACTAAGATCCTGCATGCCACACAGTGTGGCCAAAAAAAAAAGTTCCCAGTGTATTGAATGTGGATTATATCCAATGATGGCCTTCTAATAACTTTCAAAAGGAAACAAATCAGTATATTTTAGGGCTTTTGTGTAAATCATGAGGCTAGCTATTTGAATGTGTGGGTTCCCATAACATCTACAAGCCACTATTGCTCTCAGTTATGTGATCTGAAACCACATTTGCAATCCCCATTAACCAAAAGAACCACAAAACTACAGTATGTATTTGAGTACTGGCAATTCTCACTATGTTCCAGCCACACCACCCTTTTAAAGGTGTTACTCAAATATTCCAAGCTCACCACCGCACCTCAGACCTTCGCCTAGAAAGCAGATCATTCAGGTCTAGGGTCAGTGTCACCTCAGAGAGGCCTTCTCAAGCCAACCTAAGGAAAATGCCCTTCCTTTTTCCTTTCTGCAAATCCAGAGCCAAGATCTAAAGCCAGTAAAACAGCTACTTTGATTAGCTATAAGAATGAAATTTTAATTCAGACTAAACAGTACTTTTTTTTTGGCCACATTACTCGTCTTATGGGATCTTAGTTCTCTGACCAGGTGTCAAACCCAGCCCCCACCCCACCCCCACCGACAGTGGAAGCACAGGGTTCTAAATAGTACTTGGGGAAAAAAAAAAAACCCAGAAAGCTCTGGGATCTGGCTGAAATGTCATCAAATAGCAGGGAAAGACAATTCAATAGAACGTAACTGAAAGCTATATTTACAGGAAAAATTACTTTCTGTTGTAAATAAGGAAGCAAAATATTGGCACCGTCTTCTGAGCACTCTTGATTATACTCTTTTCATCACAGACCTCATTACTATAAAAACCACCACTTTAATAAATAAAGTGTTACTTATTCCTTTAGTGTCAGTATTTACACATTAGAAATATAAGCTCCAAAGAACTGGGGACCTTGTCTATCATATTCACTACTGTGTTACTGACACTTAAAATAGTATGCAACAGACAGGAGATACTAATGTATTTGTGGAATGAACAAGCCCAGTATGGATCAAATATCCTTGATATTACCTTTATGTATTCCAAGTATAATGACCTATGTTTTAACCTGAGCTGTAACTTGTTCCTTTTCAGAGCCTATCAGGCACCAGTCACAACCACAACTGGGCACTGTTTTCTCTTTGGCTCTGTCCTTTCAGTCTTTCTGGAGTTATTTCTCCACTCTTCTCCAGTAGCATATTGGGTACCTATTGACCTGGGGAGTTCATTTTTCAGTGTTATATCTTTTTGTCTTTTCATACTGTTCATGGGGTTTTCAAGGCAAGAATACTGAAGTGGTTTGCCATTCCCTTCTCCAGTGGACTACGTTTTTTTCGAACTCTGACTACGCCAAAGCCTTTGACTGTGCAGAACACAACAAACTATGGAAAATTCTTAAGGAGATGGGAATACCAGACCACTTTACCCGCCTCCTGAGAACTCTGTATGCAGGTCAAGAAGCAACAGTCAGAACCAGACATGGGACAATGGATTGGTTCCAAATTGCGAATGGAATTTGGACAAGGAATACACGACAAGGCTGTATATCGTCACTCTGCTTATTTAACTTATATGTAGAGTACATCATGAGAAATGTCGGCCTGGATGAAGCACAAGCTGGAATCAGATTGCTGGGAGAAATATAAATAACTTCAGATATGCAGATGACACCACCCTTATGGCAGAAAGTGAAGAGTAAATCAAGAGCCTCTTGATGAAAGTGAAAGAGGAGAGTGAAAAAAGCTGGCTTAAAACTCAACATTCAGAAAACTAAGATCATGGCATCCAGTCCCATCATTTCATGGCAAATAGATGGGGAAACGATAGAAACAGGGACAGATTTTATCTTCTTGGGCTCCAAAATCACTGCAGATGGTGACTGCAGTTGTGAAATTAAAAGACACTTGCTCCTTGGAAGAAAAGCTATGACCAACCTAGACAGCATATTAAAAAGCAGAGACAGAACTGATTCATTGGAAAAGACCCTGATGCTGGGAAAAATTGAAGGCAGGAGGAGAAGGGGATGACAGAGCATGAGATGGTTTGGATGGCATCACTAACTCAATGGACATGAGTCTGAGCAAACTCCCAGAGACAGTGATGGACAAGGAAGCCTGGAGTGCTGCAGGCCATGGGGTCACAAAGAGTCAGACAAGAACTGAAGTGAACAGAACTGATTAGGCACCAACTTACTATATACACTACACCAAGGCAGGAGCCGTGACTTTCTATAATATAACTAGGTTCACTAGGACCCTTGCAAAATACCTAATAAGAAACACCTGTCTTTGTCTCATTTTTCTCTATCCACCGGCTGGATGTCTAACGTCCTCTTGAAATCTCACTGCAACCTAAAGTTCCTCTCTTCTAATCCATTGATAAATAATGGATCTCTCACAGTTTATCTTAAACTGTCATTTCCCATGAGTAGCTTTAAGCAATATATCACCTCCAGATTATGTAACTGCTCACTCACTTATTTTCACAAAACATGAAAGATTTCCACACTTTTATAGTAAGTATCACATAAAATAAGTATACGATTTAGTCTTCTATTCCCACTCCCACCCCTACCCTTGGCCAATATATGCAGCCTTGACTTGGTTGGCCAATATATGCACCCCTGAATTGGTTTTCTCCCTTAGCTGTGAGTGTCAAATGTAACCAGGTCTCTAGGTCAGGCCACTGGAGTGAAGGACAGTTGCCCTAACGATCACATTCCCCTTAGATGCTCATTCAAAAGGGCAATTTCCATCAACCCAATGAAAAGTTAGGATCTAAATAAGGCTCTCGTTTATGTTTAAATAGACATTAAAAAATAATTCCAGTTGTGTATCTTAATCACATTCACTGACATTATTCAAATCTGGGTATCACATTCATATTCTCTGCCAAACATGTTCTACCAAAGTTTCCCCCGATCATTACCAACAAAAAGTCTACCTTTCTTCAAAATCCAGTTCCAATACTTTCTAAATAAAACTTTTCTTGATCATCACACTAGAAGTGATCTCCTCTGTCTATGAGAGACCAATCCAACACATGGTAACACTTCTAAAGTTCTTGCCTTAAAACCTTTAATATCTGGTTAATTCCCTAAGACCATGAACACTGTTTTCCATTATCTTTATATTCTGGTGCCTTGCACATGAGTCTATAAAATTATTTTAATGAAAATTAATTCTATACGCACTTTGAACCACTCCTTTGTATTTCCATTTTCTTTCCTCTCAAAGAGTAAGAAAGTTTCCACTGAAAAAAGTAGTGCTTCACATTTCATTTGTAAGTTTGGACTGTCTTGTGCGTTGCTTTTACTCTTCTACTCCCTTCTCTCCCCCTCTCTCTAGATCTAATTAGAAGGAAATAAAGCCAGAAATTCCTCCCTTTAACCAACCAACGCTCATTTACTGAGCCATCTACAATGCATGGATACTGCACTGGACTTCTCTTTTCAGTCAACTATCACTCATTTATGGAACACCTACCATGAGTAAGTTGGCTTAAAGTTTAACATTCAGAAAACTAAGATCATGACATCTGGTCCCATCACTTCCTGGCAAATAGATGAGGAAACAGTGGAAGACTTTATTTTGGGGGCTCCAAAATCACTGCAGATGGTGACTGCAGCCATGAAATAAAAAGATGCTTACTCCTTGGAAGGAAAGTTATGACCAACCTAGACAGCATATTAAAAAGCAGAGACATTACTTTGCCAACAAAGGTCCGTCTAGTCAAGGCTATGGTTTTTCCAGTGGTCATGTATGGATGTGAGAGTTGGACCATAAAGAAAGCTGAGCGCCGAAGAATTGATGCTTTTGAACTATGGTGTTGGAGAAGACTCTTGAGAGTCCCTTGGACTGCAAGGAGATCCAACCAGTCCATCCTAAAGGAAATCAGTCCTGAATATTCATTGGAAGGACTGATGTTGAAGCTGAAAGTCCAATAATTTGGCCACCTGATGCAAAGAGCTGACTCATTTGAAAAGACCCTGAGGCTGGGAAAGATTGAAGGTGACAGAGAAGGGGACGGCATCGCCGACTCAATGTACATGAGTTTGAGTAAACTACGGGTGTTGGTGAGGGACAGGGAGGCCTGGCGTGCTGCAGTCCATGGAGTCACGAAGAGTCAGACACAACTGAGCAACTGAACTGAAATGAAGCATGAATAATCACCACACTAAATGGTTAAAAGCATCAACAAATATAAAGTCCCTACACTAACAGTGCTTACAATCCAGAAAGGGAGTTAAGATACACAAACAGATCCTGTAACTAACATAAAAGGCAAAACGTAAATGCTCGAAGATACTGATGCAGTGCTATGGTCATGCAGAGTAGGCAACAACTAATTCCAAATGAGAGCTCTCAGAAAAAAGGAACTATCTGGGCTGAGTCTTGATGACTTAAATAGGATTTTAACAGGTTGGTGGTGGGGCGGGGTGGGGGGGGGGCGGTGGATATTCCTAACACAAGAAACAGCAAACATAAAAAGTCTTGAAGACTCTGGTACAATAATAAACCAAAAAGTAACCAGCAAGGAGGGAGGGAAGGAATGTATGTGTATGTGTGCGCTCCTGCAAGGCCATGCACATGTGGGAGGAAGGGGGAGAGAGGGGAAGGAGAAGGAGAGAGAAATTAAGGAGAAGACCTCACTAGAAAGATCTCGAAGAATTTGAACTATCAAAGGTATATGAGCAGGAAACTGATACAGTCAGCACTGTGCTTTGTCCTAGCTCTCAGATCAGAGTTAAGAGATAAAAATAGTGAAATCATGGGAGTTAAGACTTCTGGGGGGTGGGGAGGGTGGAGAGGAAGGTACAAAAATAGAGAAACGATGGAGATTAAATCCCGCGAAATAATTATATAGGGAAAGGAGAGAAGGGAGGTCGGTGAAAAACACAAGAGAGGTGAGGATAAAGAAGACTGAAACAACGTAACAGGGAACTGGCTGCTAAGTCCTGGTGGGAAAACATAAGCTGATTAAGAACAAGCGGAAGGAGGCAATGGAGCAGGTGCCTTGGAAAAGAGGAGAACATAGGGGAAACTAGGAAACGTTGTGTTATTGACCGAAGAAGTTAAGGGCATTCAAATGGCTACATAATGTGCTAAGAACTGAATAGTTTTGTTAGGTTTAACAAAAAATATTTGAACAGCTATTCGGAGTAAGATGCATGATGCATGCTCAGTCGCTTCAGTCCGTTCCGACTCTGTGACCACATGGACTGTAGCCCACCAGGCTCTTCTGTCCATGGGATTGTTCAGGCAATAATGTTGGAGTGGGTTGCCATTTCCTCCTGCAGGGGATCTTCCCGACTCAGGGACTGAACACAAGGCACTTGTGTCTTCTGCATTGGCAGGTAGATTCTTTACCACTGAGCCACCTGGCAAGCCCATAGAAAAGTGAAGTCACTCAGTTGTGTCCAACTCTTTGCGACCCTATGGACAGCAGGCTCCTCTGTCCATGGGATGTTCTAGGCAAGAGTACTGTGGGTTGCCATTTCCTTCTCCAGGGAATCTACCCGACCCAGGGATCGAACCCAGGTCTCCCGCATTGTAGACAGATGCTTTACCGTCTGAGCCACCAGGCAAGCCCATAAGCAACTGGTAATTGCATATGTCAAAATGTACAACACAAAACCTTTGTATATCCAAAAGAGTTCTAAAATCCAGCAAAGGTCTACTTGCTTTAGTGAATACATTATTAATACAATCAAATTCCAATATGAAAAAAGTAGGTGATTTCTACTGCATTAGGTTCTTACTTTTAAGTTTCATAACAAAGTTCTGAATCATGTTATCTTTCATAACATATTAGCTATCCCTCCAAACTCTTCATTCACAAATTCAATAAACTTAACTTCTTACTGGTACACAGGAAGAGGGCATTATTTTTCAGCAGAACACTAAAGGCCTCCCTTCAGGGTTGATGACATTACTCATCATTCTTCAGATACAGCTGTTTACCTGATAGTCAAATTCTAACTGTATTCTCTTCTAGGCCACACTTCTCAATTTTGACCATCAGTTCAGTTCAGTCGCTCAGTCGTGTCCGACTCTTTGCAACCCCATGAACCGCATAAGACATGGCAATTCTGTCAAATATGCTCTGATGAAATCTAATTGCACCATGTCCAAGGCATCTGTCTAGTGAACCAGCCTACTAAACCTGTTAAAAAAGGAAATGAGGCTAACTTGGCCATTCCCTAGCCAGATCGATGACTATTCAAGGTATTACCAAACTTGAATTTATTTATTGATCTATTTATATTTTAATTGAAGTACAGTTGATTTACAACGCTGTGTTAATTTCTGCTGTACAGCAAAGTGATTCAGTTATACATATATATATATAAACAATCTTTTCATGTTTTTTCCACTGTGGTTTATCACAGGATATTAAATATAGTTCCTTGTGGTATATAGTAAGCAGCACCTTGTTGTTTATCCATTCTATTTTCTATATATACAGTAGTTTGCATCTGCTAATCCCAAACTCCCAGTCCATCCCTTCCCCCCAACCTCCTCCAGACTTTAATTCAAATGACCCTACGAATTCTGGTAAGGGTCTCCCTGCCATTTCTCCAAAACAAATTTCCTACTTTTTCATTAACTATTTCTAAAGGCATAAATACAGGACAATCCCTCCATTCATACACACACTTCAATGAGGAGAGAAAAAAAAGAAAAAAAAGTTTTCTGACCAATGTGAATAAGGAAACTTTTGGTGATACAGATAAAAGAATCAAATGTCTACTTATAATATCCATTGTTAGTTGTATGTATTTAAAAAACACATACTACATAAAATATTGAGAAATTCTTTTCCCCCCTTTTCAACATTTCACTAAATAATTGAAAATTTTCAAGTGTATCTATCATCTTTTCATATTCACTAGAGACTGTGACTTTTACCAGTTTTGTCAAAACATTATCACTTTCCTTTTATTTATAAAAGTTATTTGAGTTACAGAACTGCTCAAATTATGATCTTTTTAACCTAAGTCTTAAGCACCTATTTCTATACATTCAGGTGTCATTTTCAGTTTATAGGTGGGTGTGTGCTATACATATAGATTGATAATCTCTACAAGGTAATGACTTAAGAGTATTGAATGAAGGAGCTTCAGACTTATATCTCCTCCAAACAATGCTTTGTAAGGCTTTGTGTGGAGTAGAATAAAGTGACTCACTCTTTTCTGAGACACAAATCCGGAAGGAAAAAAGACTTTGCTTTATATCCACGTTATCAGTAAGTCAAAAATTCACAATTACTTCTTAAACACGTTTCAATTAATAACATACACTATTGGTTATGTAAATGCATGGATACATTAACAGGAGTCTTTGCAAGTTAAAGTTTTCTTTCTGAATTAATATATTAGAACTTTGCTATACTGCTATAAAAGTAGTGAGTTACTCAACTCCCATGAACTTGTTTTCTTAGAGAAACAGCAGAGGTAACTGTAGTAATTTATGTGTATTGCATACCAGTTAAGATCCAGTCGCTGTTTTAAGATTATATATATACTAGCTCAATCTTCACAAAGTTCCTATGAAATAAGTGCTATTGATAATTCATTATATTGATGAGGAAACTCAGGAACGGAGAGATTTAGAAACTTGCCCAAAGTCATGGAGCAGAAATTCTAAGTAGCAGAAATTAGGTCTAGTTCTAGGTTCCTCCCTCTTTTAAAAGATGACCCGGGGTTGGGTAGGAGGGGCGGGGCGGGGCGGGGCGGTGGAGGGGCGTGGCGTGGCGGGGCGGTGTATATGTGTTTGTTAGTTGCTCAGTCGTGTCACTCTTTGCGACCCCGTGGACTGTAGCCCACCAGCCTCCTCTATCCATGGAATTCTCCAGGCAAGAACAGTGGAGTGGGTTGCCATTCCCTTCTACAAAAGAAGACATACTGCCTCTAAAATTAGTAAAATTAGAGGGACTAATACAGTTACTATCCGTAGTCTAAAGAAGACAAGAGTGAGGTTACAGTAAGTTTTAATATATTTTCTATTCTCTATCAACACTGTCTGAAGGCCTAATTGAGGGAGAAGTAGTTCATCTACTACCCCCATTTCAGTAATACTTTTAAGGTATAAAGTATTGCCTACTACAAACATACCATAGAAGAAACTAGTGTCATGTCTTCCTCTTTCTCCTCTCAACTTTGTAACTGATGGTAGAGAATCTGCCTTTCTGGGCCTAGATCCCCCTTGCTATCCCAAATACATAAAACTAACTTTAACGGTTGTCTTTGATAAGGCAACTTTCCTAAGCCCTAAAACAACGGCAGTGCTTCCACTATAGTCATCTGGTTGTGTGGTGTAATGGGGTTGGGGAACAGTTTCCTAAGTTAAAAAGGTAAAAATACGAACTCAAGAAAGGAAGAACAGAAGGGAACGTGTAGCCTGCAGTTAAGGGAGGGAGTGGGGCTACAGGCGCTGCCGTCTGACTTGGAAATCCGCGCAGACAGAAAGAGAAGAGAAACTGAGGCGGTGGGGGTCCAAGTCATTAAAACCTGTTAACAACATTTTCTGGGATTTTCTCTTTTTTTTTCTTATGCGTCTCAAGACTCGCGCTTCAGAAGAAACTGAGACCCTAAGGACACTAACTGACCGATCCGTCAGGACACGGCATCACCTTTCTTCCGGGGTCCTGGGCCAGCGCTGGCCCCTTGAGACCACTGCCCGCCGTAAGCCCTTGGCCGGGCCTTTCATCCACCAGGCAACCGGCAGCAGGGACAACCAGGGCCTCTCGACCCCAAGGCCGGAGAACCGCGTTCCACTCCTCGGCGGCTGCCTCCCCGTCTTCCCTTCCGGTAGACAACCCCTGAACACTTCCCCATTTCGCCGCTAAACCAGAACCGAGCCATTCCCCAAGAGCTGAACCCACCGCTCCCGGAGTAGAAATCCAAGCCGGACTGAGGGTCTTACCTTTAACAGATTAGACGTCGCCATGTTCCTTCAACTTAGACTCTCGCGAGACCGCGCGAGATTTCGTGGCGCTCCGTGCCAGGCCACTACTGCAGGCCCGAGTTTCCCACCTGGGCCGAGGGGGCCCCGGGCCCGCACTGTGGATAAGGTGGGCGCCGGCGTGCACACAGCGCTGACCTCGTCCCTCACTCCCGGAGCTTCCTCGCTCTTCCCTCCCTACATGGTCACCGGGGCCTCCCCAAACGAGAGAGCTCATGCAAACACTCAGGGAGACGGCAGCGGCGAAAGGTGAGAGGGAACAGGAGCCGACCTGAAATCGGAAGAGGAAGCATCGGCTCCACGAGCCTCCCCACTCCTTCAGATGAGCCTCTGTGGTGGCACCCGCAGAGGCCACTGGCAACGAATTTAGCTCGGTTTGGGACCGGCCGCTCTGGTTCGGCGGCCGCGTCACGTGACGCGGCGGGCGGGGCCGCGCTCGGGAGCGAGCGTGGGAGCCTGAAAGCGTCGTGGGCCGAGATCACGCCGCGAGGGCAGGGGGACGCCCTCTGCTGGCAGGAGTATGTGTCTTCCGCCGCCGAGTGCTGGGGTGAGGTTACGAAAAAGACATTATCCGGAGTGAAATGCTTGTAATAGCTGTCTTTGAGAACTGGCGCATAGAAGGGACCCAAGAAATATTTGTGTGCATGAATCAATGAATACACGCACGAACGTGTTAACTATTAATATTTCTACTCAAGAGGGCCTGGCACTGAAATAACCTCTAAGAGGTTGATCAGGTATACCAGAACATCCTATACTGTAAGACCCCTAAGCTTTATCCCTTCAGACCTCAAACCACTGGCCAAATAAAGGGAAAGTAATTTATATGTAGAACCTACATGTAATACCTACCTAGTATTGTATTCTACACGTTTCCGAACTGTTCGTTCATACATAATATGTGAGAAATAAGTTAGAGCTATAGAGTAAAATAGAGAAGAGGGATGCAGTTTGCAGTTTTAAACAGCAGGATCCAAGTAGGTCTCACTGAGAAGATGGCATTTGAGCAAAAAGACTTGAAAGCGGTGAGGGAGAATGCCAGGACATATTTGGGAGAAGAGCATTCCCAATAGGGGGGAACACAGGTGGCAAGTTGCCCAGAGTTTCAGAGGAACAGTTAGTTAGAAGGTTAGTGTGTTTAGAGTAGAGAGAAAGAAGAGCAGAAGGCCTTATAGGGCCTTGTAGACCACAGCAAAGACTGGCTCTTATTCTCAGTGAGATGGGCAATCATTGCAGGTTTTTGAACAGAGGAGTTGTATGATCAGATTCCCATTTCAACGTGATTGGTCTGTAGTGAATCCAATGAGAAGGGTAATTTAGAAAACTTTAGTATTATCTCATTCGATGGACACAATCATGCCACCTAGGTGGCCAACATTTTGCAGTGATTTATTAGAGAGTAATCTAGGCATGATTAAACAATGACTACATGGTAGAACAAGGATTAAGAGCCACTAGGTCTGTAATGTCCTGTCAACATGGGGATGACTCTTAGAGGTCATCTTTGTTCTGCTGCTGCTGCTAAGTTGCTTCAGTCGTGTCCGACTCTGTGCGACCCCATAGATGGCAGCCCACCAGGCTCCCCCATCCCTGGGATTCTCCAGGCAAGAAGAATGGGTTGCCATTCCTTCTCCAATGCATGAAAGTGGAAAGTGAAAGTGAAGTTGCTCAGTCGTGTCCGACTCTTAGCGACCCCATGGACTTCAGCCTACCAGGCTCCTCCATCCATGGGATTTTCCAGGCAGGAGTACTGGAGTGGGGTGCCATTGCCTTCTCCAATCTTTGTTCTACAGATGAGAAAGTGAAAACTTCTTTCTGGTCAAGGTCACAACTGGGTGGGCCAAAAAGTCTGGTCCAGAATAAACTGTGTATCATTATGGATCCCTTTTCCAGTGACACTGGGTTGTCTTCAACCCTAGTCCAGCTCTACTGCTTTATTTGCAAAGTGTAAGTTGATTAATTTATAACTATGTACCATTAAAAAGTTAGGCAACAAACTGCAATGTAACAGTTGAATTTGTTCATAAATTAATGATCCTTCTTAAAGAATTCATTATTAAGTAATTAAATATCTAATGCCTGTTCCAGTTTCTTGTTATGTACTGAGCACTGGAAATCTAGGATTAAATGAGACAGATAAGACCTCTGTCCTCTTGGAGCTTATAGTCTAATAAGGGAGCTAGATATTAAGCATAGTTACACGAATCAAATGTTTCTGAAATGGAGTTGTGATAAATACTGCAAGGGTAAAATAAAATGTGCAGTTTCGAACATATGGTTTGGAAGGGACTACTATCCTGTACTATTCCTGTGATCACACTCTGAACCTTATGACTACTTCTGAATTTTCAGTTTCAAATATCCCACTGTCTAACAAGACATTCCTTTCTCCAAACTTGCTTGCTCTGGCAATCCCATTGCTACAGTCTGACCTCAAATGAGTTCTTCATTCCATTGACCCCACTATTTCCTTGTTCTCTATCATTCCCTCCTTTTTCACTTCCTTCCTCACCCAGTTTAGCTTCTGTAAACCATCATTATTAAAACATTTAAATATTTTATTTATTTAAAGATAGAGAACACAATCACATAACATAAAATTCAGAAGGTACTAAAAGGAATACAGTTAAAAGTAAGCCTCCTTCCCTTTCCTAGGGTAATGTTCTATATTGTGGTAGGTATTTGGTTTATTTAGGTGTATTGTTATTGTGTTGTTGTTTAAACACTAAGCCATGTTCGACTCTTTGTGACCCCGTGGTCTGTAGCCTGTTAGGCTCCTCTGTCCATGGGATTTCCCAGGCAAGAATACTGGAGTGGATTGCCACTTCCTCCTCCAGGGGATCTTCCCAACCCAGGGATCAAAGCCATGTCTCCTGCCTGGCAGGCAGATTTTTACCTCTGTTTATTTGTCAAAACCCAGCCCGTGTACCCATTAAGATTTTTGCATTTCATTCAAAAGAAAAAGCAAAACAACATTTGAGTTTAGTTAATGATATTCAGGCTGAAGAATTTAGGGATAACTGAAGTTATGTTTACCATTTGCTTTGAAATGTATCAAAAATAAGATGGATTGATGGTTGCATAGAAGAGTTGACAAAGCAATTATAGTAAAAAACGTTAATGGCAGAATCTGGGATGGATTAACTAGTGTCCTCTATGTAAAATCTTTCAGTTTATCTATATGTTTAACCCTTTTCATAATTAAATGTTGTGGGAAATTTTTTTGATAGACCTCCCTTCCTTCACAGTCCCTCAGGCAACCATTGTCCCTTACTCAGAAATAACAATTATAAATTTCTTGTGAATCCCTAGGACATTTGCTGCATATATAAACATTCATATGTGTATGTCTTTTCTCTTCCCACAAACGATGGCATACCACTTACACACTTAACATCTTTTTTCCCACTCAGCTGTATGATATAAATCTGAAAAATATATTCGTGTTTATTTTTTCACACTTCCTTATAGAAATCCAAGCAAGACTGGCAGACCATAAAGCATCTGTTAACTACCAGGAAGTTTGGGATTGTTACTTCCAAAATAGGCTCTTGAAGTCCATTTTTAGCACAATAATAAATTCAAAGCTTTTCATTTGTAAGAAGAAAAAGCAAAGCTTTGTACATATAAAGGTGGTGTATGATGCGTAATCAATAAACTCTTAGTTAAGGACTTCCCTGGTGGTCCAGTGGTTGAGTCCACCTTCCAGTGCAGATGATATGGGTTCAATCCCTAGTTGGGGAACTAAGATTGCACGTGCTGCCTGGCAACTAAGCCCTCATGCCGCAACTGCTGAGTGCACTTGCTTTGGAGCTCGTGAGCCACAACTAGAGAGAAGCTCTCATGCCACAAAGAAGATCCTGCATGCCACAACTAGGATCCAACACAACCAAAAATAAATAATTATTAAAAAAAACTATTAATAACTGGTAAAACAGTAGATGGAGCATCAAGGGTTTTCAAGATTTTGGAGTGGGAGAGGAAGGAAGATAGCTACTGGGGCTTCTTAGACCTCTGTCTGGGTACTACATGGAGAAAAAGAAGAGTTCACCCCAAAAAACTGTATGACCGCCTGGCACCAGGAAGACCCACAAAGCCAACCTTAAACCCAACCGTAAGCCTAACAGTAACTGGAATCTAACTGTATTCCTATATCAATTTCTATCCTTATTCCTAAACCAGAAACTCCTTCTTTGCTGTGCCAGAGGATGCCACACATTGCCAGTGCAGACAGGTGTATTAGTTGTCTTTGTTGGGAGAGAATATCCCAGAGGTAGCTGCCTTCTCCGTATTGCCTGTTGGCAATCACCTGTACCTTAAGTCTGCTTAAGGTACTGCTTAAGGTACCTTAAGTCTGCTTAAGGTACTGCTTAAGGTACCTTAAGTCTGCTTAAGGTACTGCTTAAGGTACCTTAAGTACTGCTTAAGCAGTACACAGGACTGCTCTGTTTGGATGACTTCCTCTTCCGTGACCCCAAACATTCCTAAGCTCCATTCCTATTTTCAGAAAGTGGGGCCCTGGACAAGATGGGTAGCTGGAGAATGGAGAGGTAAGGAAGTGAAATCCCTACTAGCAACTTATTGAAACTGAAGAGAACCATCCTAAGATTTTCACCCATGTGACAATGGTCAGGAGTGAAATTCCCACAGTCTAATTTATACATGTTAAATAATCACTTTCTTAAAAATATCTGCAACAACCTAGTCCCTTTTCTCCTCTGTCATACTTAAGTAGTAAAAACAACCTTCAATAAATCCTCTCTATCTTCTTCATGCCTACACCCAAGTAGCTGAACATTGCTAGAGAAAAACTCAAAACTGAGTTGTGTGATTTTACTTTAGACTCAAACTCAGAGCTCAGGTGGGAACTTAACACTACCCAACAATCCTGTCCTATTTTTCTCTAGTGGGCTTGCTCTTCCATTCCATTTCCTAGTACGCCTACTTCATTTTATAAGCACTTACTCCCCTTCTTCCTCCGCAGTGAATTACCTCCATCTCTACTTCCTTGCAAATATAAATGGCATCTTTCTTTTCTCCCATGAAATCTTCAGTCTGAGGCAGGAGATAGATGGGCTTCAGGCAAGATGCTTAAAACTAGCCCCCTGTTTGCATTTCCTGAGACAGGAGGTAGGTGAACTCCAGGTTAGGCATTTACAGTCAGCCTCCTGTTTGCACTTTGAAATAGAAAGAACAACAGAAACAGGGTAAAAAAAACAGGCTTTGTTTCCTTTGGACACTTTGAGATAATAGTTACGGCAGGTACAGAGAGGGGCTAATCCCTGTTTGAGTAAAAGATCAAGAGTTCACATATTTCCCCTCCTTGAGGCAAGGGAGACATTTCACATGCCCAGAAAGGCCCCCTGAGGGTCAAAAAGGAGGGAGCATCACCCCATAGTAGACCTCTGGGCTGGAATACTTCTTGGGAAATATTTGTGCTTGCATGTTGGGGAGGGTTCTTCTAGGGTGGGTCAGGTGTGGAAAAAAGAAACAGACAACTAGCCAAAAGTAAACAAAGATCCAGAAGAACTGCTCTATATAAGTGGTTTAACTGCCTGTTGGTTGCACTTCTCATTAGTGAGGGTGCCCCATCCTTGCTCTTTGCCTTGCTTCTGTCTTGACTAAACTGTTTCTCTGTGTGCTTTCCCACTTGTGCTGTGTGGGAAGTAGCCTTTATACCTAGTATAAAGGCTATCTATCTATCTATACATATACTATATATCTATCTAGTAATAGCCTTTGTACCTACTTTTACAGTCTTGGCTTCTTGAGAAATGCATTTTTCAATGGAGACAAAGGCCAGAGGAATTTTACTTCCAGCCTCTAGCACCTGCTGGACTGGCGGTTAGGATTCCTGGTTTTTATCCAGACTACCTAGATCCTACTCCTGGGCAGGGGAGAACTAAGATCTCACTTCAAACCACTGCTCACTGCTGTCTCTCCAAGATCAAAACTTCTGTCCTTCCAGCTTTTAATCCCTTTCTCTTACTGTGCTATTGGCCAGGGCCCCTCTCCAGCCCAGTACTTCTACTTGTATTCGGGATCCTATCTCAAGAACCATCCATCCCTCACCTTTTTTGTATTATCAGTTTTTTCCCCCCCTCTCCTATTTTATTTCATTCTTATATATATTTTTTAAAAGTTCAGAAGCATCTTTCATCTCCAAAGAAAAGAATCCTTCCTTTAACTCCCTCATCATTCTAGTTGTCACTGCCCTGATTTTAATTCTCAAAATCTTTTAGTGCAGTTTTCCACTTTCCCTTTCCTGAAACACTTTCCTCTCTTGGCCTCCATGACACCAAACTCTCCTGTTTCCTACATTACGGTTATGTCTCTTTCGTATTGTACCCTTCTCCTCTACTTAACCTTTATTGTTATAGTTCTTTGGAGCTCTATCTTGGTCCCTCTTTTCTTTATATACAATTTCTCCTTTAGTGATCATACCAAGTCCCATAATATTAAATATCAGCTATAACACTGAGAACTTTCAAATATGTATTTCCAGACTTGAACCTCTCTCCTGGATTCCTGACTCGTATATCCAGTCACATGCTTGTCCTCTCTACTTGGGATCTCACAAACATCTCAGGTATAACATACTGACACCATTGATCTTTACATGAGCCCTGTGCTCCTACAAAACAGTGGCAGGTAATCCCCCTACCAAACTTTGTTTTCCAGAGACAGCTTACTACAAAGGAAGACCCATCTGCATATGGCATAGATTATCTGTTCTTTCTTTTTGTATGTCTATTATTTTTCTTTTATTTATTTATTCATTTTTGGTTGTGCTGGGTCTTTGTTGCTACACGTGGGTTTTCTCCAGTTGCAGCGGGCAGGGACTGCTCCCTAGTTGTGGTGTGTGGGCTTCTCGTGTGGTGGGCTCTCTTGTTGCTGAGCATAGGCTATAGGGTGTAGAGGCTCCAGGAGTTGTGGATCATGGGCTTAGTTGCCCCAAAGGATGTGGAATCTTCCTGGACCAGGGATCGAACTGTTACTGGGTCCAAGTTCACTCTGCTCACCATACAACAGGTCAGTGAGTCAGACACAAGGTGTTAAGGCAAGGCATATGACTTTATTTGGAAAGCTAGCAGACCTAGAAGATGGCATACTAGTGTTTCCAGAAAACCATCTTATCGCGGTCTGAATGCCAGGTTCTTTTATAGAATAGAGAAGGAGAGGAGGTGAGAAAGTAAAACGGTCATAAGTCTTGCAGATATTTCCTGGAATGACCAGCCTTAGGGAGGGAATGTGTTAATTTCTTCCACCCTATAGCCATCTACTAGAAGACAAAGTCCTAAACAAACATACTTTTGTTTAACTTTTAAGGGTTCCTCAAGGCAGGCCGTTATGTATGGACAGTATCCTTTTAGTGAACAAAACCAACGGGAGGCAAAAGTTAAAGTAAGAGAAACAGACTCAACGTGGAGTCAGTTCTTCCCTGTAACAATTCCCCACTGTCAATGTCCATTCTACAATCCTGTGGAAAAGGGGGAGATGACCATTCTAATTGCTTCCTATTGTATCTTGTCAGATGGATCTCTCTGGGAATGTCCCACCATCCATGCCAGTGTTCCAAATGTTGCTTCTTTTGCTCCTATGTGGAGAGTATGTACTTTACATCTGTAGACTGTAAAAATATTCACAACCTAAAAGTTAAGAGTTATGTTTTATTCAGTGGGAATTTTGAGGACTTCAGACCCAGGAGGCAGCACTTCAAGTTAAAGAATTTAGTACTTTTCTGTATCCCATGCAGAAGCAAGTGTCAGGGATCACTGTATCATTCCCTTGATATGCACCTCAGCTATCTAGGGCCCTGTATTCTCATATCCCGAGTTTCCTCAGAGTTCACTATAGGTAGTGGCTGCAGTCTGATGGCTGCTAGATGGCAGGTATTATTCTCCTTCCTGAGTTTCCTCAGGTTTCACCAGCTCACATTGGAGGGCTGCGATCGCTGATGGCTTATAGTGGCAGAAACTATTCCATTTCTCAGATCCTCCCCTCGTGATAAGGAATTTGACCAATATTTAGGAGACATTTTGTGATCAAATTTTGTCCCATAGCAGTGGGAGGCTCATCCCAGATCAGATGAAAATTCTTGATATATTAATCCAAGTGTTAATTTTTGGATTTGGAGAAGGAAATGGCAACCCACTCCAGTACTCTTGCCTGGAAAATTCCATGGATGGAGGAGCCTGGTAGGCTACAGTCCATGGGGTTGCAAAGAGTTGGTCACGACTGAGGGACTTCACTTTCACCTCTGGATCCTATGTCTAATTATGACCCAGGAAACATTTTCTCTTGTTGCTTCTTCCCATACATAGAATCACACTATTACCATTATTTTATATTATAAATGTGATCCATTTCCTCAAAATGCTTAGCTATAAAAGTTTTGTTGGAGGCTTTATTACATACTGGGTACTATAAGAGACAATGATCTCATAAAGTAGGAGAATATAAGTAATGCAGCTAGTAACATTGACAAAGACAGTATAGCAGGGAGACACAAAAGTACAAACAATTTGAAAACAAAGAACAAATTAAGACAATGATTAGTATGACTAGTAGTAATCCAGTTGCAGTAATTGAGTGACCAAATGAGCCATAACTGATTTAATGAGTTATCCACAGATTCACTGTAATGGAAGTGCATACTTAGATATGTATGGCTTAATCTTTGAGACAAGCAGGTGCTACTGGCAGAATCAACCAGGTAGAGAGAAAAATATAAATGTTTCAATTCTGCTTACAAAGGTATAATTTACTCAATTACTGTTAAGTCATAATTAAAGGGGAAGGTTTTCCCCATACCTGGAAAACACAGATGTAAACCAGTAAATTTTTTTTAGATAGAAATCATAAAAGTTATAACCATATTTACCAGTTGACTAAGTGCTATGTAACTGATCCTTTTGTTAACAGCTTTATGAAGCCATCAGATTTTTATATTAGAATTCTTCAATTTCTTACCCAGTTCAGCATTATGATGTGAAAGCCAGAAACTTGTATTATCCAAAAGTCCTTTTTATAAATTTTCTTGAACAGGAGGCATTTTTACAAAGGCGTCAAAGTGAAACCATAACTGTCTATAATGATAAAAGACTTAAGAAGTCATATTTAAATCTGATTACAACACAATTGACAAAGTATTAATAACTCAATTACTGCTGTTACATACAACACACTTCAAATATTATTTTACTAAGACATATCATATTTTAGGGGCTCCATATAATCTCAAGAATACCTAACATTTACCATACAATGTAATTGAAAAAATTTATCACTCATTTGACAACACTTGGTATGTAATTTAACATACCATGTAGACCGAATTAGTTTAATATCTCCCTTTGCGGATGTTTTAGGGGCTCTTTGAAGCATCCCAAAGTTAGCTAGAAGTCAAAGGAACTTCATTATAATTTGACTTCAAAAAAATCAAAAGGGTTTTAAAACACAACAGGATCATGACTGTGAAACAATGGTTGTTTACTTAGCCAAAGTGATAATAAAGATTTCAAAGGCAAATTCAGAAGAGATCACTTAAAAGGAAAAGAAATTTAAAATCTGTTCAATATCTTAAGAAAACTTGTCTTTTTAACAGAGAGAAAAGCCAAATTCAAGTTTTGCACCAGTTTACTTTTTAAAGTTCATTTACTCAACTAAACTTATTTTAAACTTAGTCCTGACTGATCATGTACAGAACTCTTTTTTTGAGGTCCACTGTCCATAAACTTAAATCACTTAACTTACTTTAGCGCAATTCTAACTTTCAAGTTGTCGAATATCTGGAGAGACCCTAAAATATAATTATTTCTAAAAGTTCACCTGAGTCGCTTATCTCATTTGCATTTTCTTTCATTAAATTTTCTTCCCATCAAGTTATTTTTCTTGTTGACAACTTTGTATCAATAAACAAACATTAATCAGTTCAGTTCAGCTCAGTTCAGTCACTCAGTAGTGTCCGACTCTTTGCAACCCCATGAATTGCAGCATGCCAGGCCTCCCTGTCCATCACCAACTCCCAGAGTTCACTCAGACTCACGTCCATCGAGTCAGTGATGCCATCCAGCCATCTCATCCTCTGTTGTTCCCTTCTCCTCCTGTCCCCTATCCCTCCCAACATCAGAGTCTTTTCCAATGAGTCAACTCTTCGCATGAGGTGGCCAAAGTACTGGAGTTTCAGCTTTAGTGTCATTCCTTCCGAAGAACACCCAGGACTGATCTCCTTTAGAATGGACTGGTTGGATCTCCTTGCAGTCCAAGGGACTCTCAAGAGTCTTCTCCAACACCACAGTTTTACCTGGTATTAAATTATTTCCTAGTTCATTTAGCTTAATTTATCTTGTGTTTAGAATTGTTTGGTTTGCAAGTACTTACTTTAAAATTTTTTTTTTTATATTTTAACTGAAGGATAATGGCTTTATAGAATTTTGTTGTTTTCTGTCAGACCTCAACATGAATCAGTCATAGATATACATATATCCCTTCCCTTTTAAAACTCCCTCCCATCTCCCTCCCAATCCCACCCCTCTTGGTTGATACAGAGCCCCTGTTTGAGTTTCCTGAGCCATACAGCAAATTCCTGTTGGCTATCTATTTTACATATGGTAGTGTAAGTTTCCATGTTACTCTTTCCATACATCACACCCTCTCCTCCCCTCTCCCCATGTCCATAAGTTTATTCTTTATGTCTGTTTCTTCATTGCTGCCCTGTAAATAAATTCTTCAGTACCATTTCTCTAGATTCCATATATATGGTTTAGAATACAATATTTATTTTTCTCTTTCTGACTTACTTTAGTCTTTATAATAGGTTCTAGGTTCATCCACCTTATTAGAACTGACTTAGATGCATTCCTTTTTATGACTGAGTAATATTCCATTGTGCATATGTACCACAACTTCTTTATCCATTCATCTGTCGATGGACATTTAGGTTGCTTCTATGTTCCAGCTATTGTAAATAGTGCATGAACAATGGGGTACATATGTCTTTTTCAATTTTGGTTTCTTCAGGGTATATGCCTAGGAGTGGGATATACTGGGGTATATTGCTGGGTCATATGATGGTTTTATTCCTAGCTTTTTAAGTCATCTCCATACCATCTTCTATAGTGGCTGTATCAATTTACATTCCCACCAACAGTGCAAGAGTGTCCCCCTTTCTCCACACCCTCTCTAGCATTTATTGTTTGTAGACTTTTTGGTGATGGCCATTTTGACCAGTGTGAGGTGATATCTCATTATAGTTTTGATTTGCATTTCTCTAATAATGAGTGATGTTGAGTATCTTTTCATATGTTTGTTAGCCATCTGTATGTCTTCTTTGGAGAAATGTCTGTTTAGGTCTTTTTCCCATTTTTTGATTGGGTTGTTTGTTTTCCTGGTATTGAGTTGTATGAGCTGCTTGTATATTTTGGAAGTTAATCCTTTGTCAGTTGTTTCATTTGCTATTATTTTCTCCCATTCTGAGGGTTGTCTTTTCACCTTGCTTATAGTTTCCTTAGCTGTGCAAAAACGTTTAAGTTTAATCAGGTCCCACTTGTTTGCTTTTGTTTTTATTTCTGTTACTGTAGGAGGTGGGTCATAGAGGATCTTGCTTTGATTTATGTCATCGAGTGTTCTGCCTATGTTTTCTTCTAAGAGGTTTATAGTTTCTGGTCTTACATTTATGTCTTTAATCCGTTTTGAGTTTATCTTTGTGTATGGTGTTAGGAAGTGTTGAAATGTCATTCTTTTAACCTAGGTGTCCGGTTTTCCCAGCACCAGTTATTGAAGAGACTGTCTTTGCCCCATTGTATATACTTGCCTCCTTTCTCGGGAGAAGGCAATGGCACCCCACTCCAGTACTCTTGCCTGGAAAATCCCATGGCTGGAGGAGCCTGGTGGGCTACACAGTCCATGGGGTCGCTAAGAGTCAGACACGACTGAGCAACTTCACTTTCATTTTTCACTCTCATGCATTGGAGAAGGAAATGGCAACCCACTCCAGTGATCTTGTCTGGAGAATCCCAGGGACGGGGGAGCCTGGTGGGCTGCCGTCTATGGGGTTGCACAGAGTCGAACATGACTGAAGTGACTTAGCAGTAGCAGCAGCCTCCTTTCTCAAAAATAAAGTACCCATAGGTGTATGGGTTTATTTCTGGGCTTTCTATCTTGTTCGATTGGTCTATATTTCTGTTTTTGTGCCAGTACCATACTGTCTTGATGACTATAGCTTTGTATTATAATCTGAAGTCAGGAAGGTTGATTCCTCCAGCTCCATTCTTCTTTCTCAAGACTGCTTTGGCTATTTGGGGACTTTTGTGTTTTCATATGAATTGTGAAATTTTTGTTCTAGTTCTGTGAAAAATGCCATTGGCGATTTGATAGGGATCACACTGAATCTGTAGGTTGCATTTGGTAGTGTAGTCATTTTCATAATATTGATTCTTCCTTCCCAGGAACATGGAATATCTCTCGATCTGTTTATGTTGCCTTTGATTTCTTTAGTGTCTTACAACTTTCTGTGTACAGTTCTTTTGTCTCCTTAGGTAAGTTTATTCCTAGATATTTAATTATTTTTGTTACAATGGTGAATGGGTTGATTCCTTAATTTCTCATTCTGGTTTTTCATTATAGTATATAGAAGTGCAAGTGATTTATGTGTATTGATTTTGTATTCTGCAAGTTTGCTAAATTCACTGATTAGCTCTAGTAATTTTCTGATAGTATCTTTAGGGTTTTCTATGTACAATATCATGTCATCTGCAAACAGTGAGAGCTTTACTTCTTCTTTTCTGATCTGGATACCTTTTATTTCTTTTTCTTCTCTGATTGCTGTAGCTAGGACTTCCAAAACTTCTTTGAATAATAGTGGTGAGAGTGGACACCCTTGTTTTGTTCCTGATCTTAGGGGGAATGTTTTCCATTTTTCACCATTGAGAATAATGTTTGCTGTAGGCTTATCATATATGGCCTTTACTATGTTGACATAGATTCCTTCTATGCCCATTTTTTGAAGAGTTTTAATCATAAGTGGGTGCTAAATTTTGTCAAAGGCTTTTTTCTGCATCTATTGAGTTTATCATATGGTTTTTATCTTTCAGTTTGTTAATAGAGTGTATCACATTGATTGATTTGCATATATTGAAGAATGCTTGCATCTCTGGAATAAACCCAACTTGATCATGGTGTGTGAGCTTTTTAATGTGCTGCTGAATTCTGTTTGCTAAAATTTTGTTGAAGATTTTTGCATCTATGTTCATCAGTGATATTGGCCTGTAGTTCTCTTTTTTGGTGTTGTCTTTGGTTTTGGTATCAGGGTGGTGGTGGCCTCGTAGAATGAATTTGGGAGTGTTCCTTTCTCTGTAATTTTTGAACGACTTTTAGAAGGATAGGCATTAACTCTTCTCTAAATGTTTGATAGAATTCTCCTGTGAAGTATCTGGTCCTGGGCTTTTGTTTTTTGGAAGATTTTTGATCACAGCTTCAATTTCAGTGCTTGTAATTGGGTTGTTCATAATTTCTATTTCTTCCTGGTTCAGTCTTGGAAGATTGAACTTTTCTAAGAGTCTGTCCATTTCTTCCAGGTTATCCATTTTATTGCCATATAGTTGTTCATAATAGTCTCTTATAATCCTTTGTATTTCTGCATTGTCTATTGTAACCTCTCCTTTTTCATTTCTAATTTTGTTGATTTGATTCTTCTCTCTTTTTTTCATGATGAGTCTGGCTAAATGTTTGTCAATTTTGTTTATCTTCTCAAAGAACCAGCTTTTAGTTTTATTAATCTTTATTATGATTTCTTTCATTTCTTTTTTCACTTATTTCTTCTCTTATCTTTATGATTTCTTTCCTTCTACTAATTTTGGTTTTTTGTTGTTGTTGTTGCTCTTCTTCTTTTTCCAGTTGTTTTAGGTGTAAAGTTAGGTTGTCTATTCGATGTTTTTCTTGTTTCTTGAGGTAGGATTGTATTGTTGTAAACTTCCCTCTTAGAACTGCTTTTGCTGCATCCATAGGTTTTGGGTTGTCATGTTTACATTGTCATTTGTTTTTAGAAATTTTTAAATTTCCCTTTTGATTTCTTAGTAACATGTTGGTTATTTAGAAACGTGTTGTTTAATCTCCAAGTGTTTGTGTTTTTTACAGTTTTTTCCTTGTAATTGATATCTAGTCTCATAGTGTTGTGGTCAGAGAAGATGCTTGATATGATTTCAATTTTCTTAAATTTACGGAGGTTTGATTTGTGACCCAAGATGTGGTCTATCCTGAAGAATGTTCCATGAGCACTTGAGAAGAAGGTGTATGCTTCTGCATTTGAATGGAATGTCCTGAGGATATCAATGGGATTCATCTCATCTACTGTATGATTAAAGACTTGTGTTTCCTTATTAATTTTCTGTTTTGATGATCTGTCCATTGGTGTGAGTGGGGTGTTAAAGTCTCCTACTATTATTGTGTTACTGTCAATTTCTCCTTTTAGATCTATTAGTGTTTGTCTTATATATTGAGGTGCTCCTGTGTTGTGTGCATAGATATTTATAATTGCTATGTCTTCCTCTTGGATTGATTCCTTGATTATTATGTAGTGTCCTTCTTTATCTCTTGTAATATTCTTTATTTCAAGGTCTACTTTGTCTGATATGAAGATTGCTACTCCAGCTTTCTTTGGCTTGCCATTTGCATGGAATATATTTTTCCATCCTCTCACTTTCAGTCTATATGTGTCTTGAGGTCTGAAGTGGGTTTATTGCAGACAGCACATATATGGGTCTTGTTTTTGTATCCATTCAGCCAGTCTGTGCCTTTTGGTGCATTGGAGCATTTAATCCATTTACATTTAAAGTAATTATTGATATATATGTTCCTATTGCCATTTTCTTAATTGTTTGGGGTTGATTTTTGTAGATCGTTTTCTTCTCTTGTATTTCTTGACTATATAAGTCCCTCTAACATTTGTTATAAAGCTGGTTTTGTGGTACTGAATTCTCTTAACTTTTGCTTGTCTGAAAAGCTTTTTATTTCTCCATCAGTTTTGAATGAGATGCTTGCTGGGTACAGTAATCTTGGTTTTAGATTTTTCTCTTTCAGTACTTTAAATGTATCCTGCCATTCCCTTCTGGCCTGTAGAGCTTCTTCTGAAAGATCAACTGTTATATGTATGGGGTTTCCCTTGTATGTTACTTGTTGCTTTTCCCTTGCTGCTTTTAATATTCTTTCTTTGTGTTTAGTCTTTGTTAGTTTGATTAGTATGTGTCTTGGCGTGTTTCTCCTTGAGTTTGTCCTATTTGGGACTCTTTGCACCTCTTGTGGACTTGATTGACTATTTCCTTTTCCATGTTGGGAAAATTTTCAACATAGTTTATAGACTATAATCTCTTCAAAATTTTTTTCATACTCTTTCTTTTTCTCTTCTTCTTCTGGAACCTCTATAATTCAAATGTTGGTGCATTTGATATTGTCTCAGAGGTCTCTGAGACTATCAATTCTTTTCATTCTTTTTACTTTATTTTGCTCTTCAGAACTTATTTCCACTATTCTATCTTCCAGCCCACTGGTTCATTTTTCTACGTCAGATATTCTGCTATTGATTCCTTATAGATTGATTGCTTTCAGTAATTATATTGTTTGTCTCTGTATGTTTATTCTTTAATTCTTCTAGGTCTTTGTTAATTGAGTCTTGCTTTTTCTTCATTTTATTTTCAAAGTTTTTTATTATCTTTACTATCATTATTCTGCATTCTTTTTCAGGTAGTTTGCCTATTTCCTCTTCACTAATTTGGACTTCTGTGTTTCTAGTTTGTTCCTTCACTTGTGTAGCATTTCTCTGCCTTTTCATTATTTTTTTCAGCTTATTGTATTTGAGGTTTCATGAATGCGTTCTTCCTTTTGGTTTCTCCCCTCCTAAGGTTGGTCCAGCAGTTTGTGTAAGTTTCGTATAGGGTGAGATTTGTGCTGAGTTTTTGTTTGTTTGTTTTTCCTCAGATGGGCAAGGCTGAGTGAGGGGGTAATGCTGTCTGATGATGACTGGATTTATATTTTTGTTTTGTTTGTTGTTTAGATGAGGCATCCTGCACTGGGTGCTTCCAGTGGTTGGTTGGGTGATGCCGAGTCTTGTATTCAAGTGGTTTCCTTTGTGTGAGTTCTCACTATTTGATACTCCCTAGGGTTAGTTCTCTTGTAGTTTAGGGTCTTGGAGTCAGTGCTCCCACTTCAAAGTTCAGGGTTTGAGTTCAGCATTCCATGCTTTAGGAGCTCCACATCAATGGGTGTTAGGAATTCGTCTCCCTGTAGCAAGGGCAGGGGAAGCAGGGCCTCAGTTTCCATCTCTCTGGACTTGCAGCTCCGTCCACATGTGGCCAGCCTTCCCCTTGCCTGGTGGGGGCTGGTTGTCCCCACGTCAAGTGGCACTGATGTGACCAACCCTTCTGCCACACACACTGTGAGCCCCGTTTTGAGACTGAGGTTTGCCCGGGGAAGGAAGCTTGCAGAACAGGCCTCAAAGCTGTCTGGGGAAGGCTAGGGGCTGGGATTTTTTGGCAGGGACAAGCAGGGTGGTGGGATGCTGTGGAATAGTAAAATGTGACTGGAAAGAGTAATTAACCCAGG
The DNA here is from genome assembly GCF_032452875.1 of Bos javanicus. Classification (NCBI taxonomy): domain Eukaryota; kingdom Metazoa; phylum Chordata; class Mammalia; order Artiodactyla; family Bovidae; genus Bos; species Bos javanicus. Next base: position 17,606,284 of record NC_083882.1, on the reverse strand, counting down.
GAATTGTCATTCTCTGCTGGCGCTGCTGAGCTCCAGGTCCCTAGCAGGCAGTCTTCAGAAACAGTCAAGCACTTACTTTTCATTAAGGCAATTAAATAGAGCTCTTTAACAAATTATCCTCAGTGATAATATCCAAAGACACATACTGAGCCATATATATATCCAGACATGGGAGATCACATAGCTTCATTTTTCAAACTTAGTCATGAATCAGATATCACAATATGAAACTCACTAGTTTATAAATAACAGTTGAAATGAGAAAGCAATTTTAAGGTTTTTTTTCTCTTTTTACTAATATTTATGGAAAACAAGTCAAGTTCAAATTGACCCTCCTTTTAAAATTTGTGTTTTAAACTCTCCAACATAAACCACAGCAGGATCCTCTATGACCCACCTCCCAGAATATTGGAAATAAAAGCAAAAATAAACAAATGAGGCCTAATTAAAATCAAAATCTTATGCACAACAAAGGAAACTATGAGCAAGATGAAAAGACAGCCTTCAGAATGGGAGAAAATAATAGCAAACAAAGCAACGGACAAAGAATTAATCTCAAAAATATACAAGCAACTCCTGCAGCTCAATTCCAGAAAAATAAACGACCCAATCAAAAAGTGGGCCAAAGAACAAAACAGACATTTCTCCAAAGAAGACATACAGATGGCTAACACATGAAAAGATGCTCAACATCACTCATTATCAGAGAAATGCAAATCAAAATCACAATGAGGTACCATTTCACACCAGTCAGAATGGCTGCTATCCAAAAGTCTACAAGCAATAAATGCTGGAGAGGGTGTGGAGAAAAGGGAACCCTCTTACACTGTTGGTGGGAATGCAAATGAGTACAGCCACTATGGAGAACAGTGTGGAGATTCCTTAAAAAACTGGAAGTAGAACTTCCATATGACCCAGCAATCCCGCTGCTGAGCAGACACACTGAGGAAACCAGAATTGAAAGAGACATGCGTACCCCAGTGTTCATTGCAGCACTATTTATAACAACCAGGACATGGGAGCAACCTAGATATCCATCAGCAGATGAATGGATAAAGAAAGCAGTGGTACATATACACAATGGAGTATTACTCAGCCATTAAAAAGAATACCTTTGAATCAGTTCTAATGATGTGGATGAAACTGGAGCCTATTATACAGAGTGAAGTAAGCCAGAAAGAAAAACACCAATACAGTATACTAAGGAATATATATGAAATTTAGAAAGAAGGTAACGATAACCCTGTATGCAAGACAGCAAAAGAGACACGGATGTATTGAACAGTCTTTTGGACTCTGTGGGAGAGGGCAAGGGCAGGATGATATGGGAGAATGGCATTGAAACATGTAAAATATCATATGTGAAGTGAATTGCCAGTCCAAGTTTGATGCATGATACAGGGTGCTCGGGGCTGGTGCACTGGGATGACCCAGAGGGAAGGGATGGGGAGGGAGGTGGGAGAGGGGTTCAGGATGGGGAACACATGTACACTCATTGCTGATTCAAGTCAATGTATGGCAAAACCAATACAGTATTGTAAAATAAAATTAATTAATTAATTAATTTAAAAAACAAAAATTAGATCCCTTGAAAAAATAAAAAATAAAATAAAATTTGCATTTTAAAAAGACAGAAAAATTAGAGTTCCTGAGAAGACCAGATAGGACATTTGCATCTCAAAAATATGGGCAAGTTTCTCCTAGGATGACTTTGTTTCCCCTTTGTTTAATACTTACAAGCCTTTTAAGATAAACATGAAAGGTTTTGGGAGTGGTAAAAGGATTGGTGGGTTTAGGATTATTTTGGAACCATACTTATGGTCCTGTAAAGACTGCCACTATAAAACAAGGAGAGTTTTGTTTTTCTTTTCTTTTTTTTTTAAATAATTGAGTGGTTACCTCAGTCATATTTACCTATGTTGGAAATTTTTATTTTTCTTCATTTAGCCCATTTTGGTAAACTATTTACAAATACTTTTGAGGCAATCAGTCATTTAAAATTTTCCAAGGGGCTCCCAGGTCAGGGTGGAATCTTGGAGGAAGCACTTCCCATTTTAGCTTGAGCAGTTAGTACCAGAAGTCTGTACATTACCAAAGTAACCAGATCAAACTAAAACCCCATCATCAGAAAGTCACACTCAAAGTCAAATGGCAAAAAGGCCTCAAACATGACTTCCCAGTCACATTAGTCCTATGACCTTTGTCCAAAGTGCCAAATAAATGGGGTTTCCCTTCAGAGGAGAACTCCCCAAATTGGAACCAAAGCTCCCCAAATGGAACTGAAGTTCCCCCAAATTGGAGCAACTGTTCTCCAAATCGGACAAGGTCAAAAATGCCCTGGTGGGACACTGATGTCAAACTCTTCTGGCAAAAATGTTACTTGAGCATTTAATTTACAAAGGAGAGTGGTGTCAGAGAGTCAGTCATCTTATTCCCTACTGTCAAAGTTACCCAGGGCTCCTGTGGTGAAATTAGAATCAGACACCTCAAGTCCAGGGGAGACACCTGGCCTCATGCAGGATATCAGCACAGAGAAATTGTCCTGCCATGGAAGTGGCTTCTGGTCCAAAGTGGGCACCCTCTGACTTCTTTTCCTCCAGATGCAATAGCATAAATGTTTCTATGTATGAGATCTCATTTCCTTTTCCTGTTCTTTTGCAAAACACTTCTAACTGCAAGATTGTACAATAACTGAGTAAGCCATTCAAGGGCCATTGTTCTTCTGATCTTAACATATCTAGCATATGCCCAAAGAGCTTTCCTTCAGGAAAGATTAAATAGTTCCCATTTTATAAGTTTGGTAACACCAAAATACAAAAGACACAAAGAAATTCCAATACAAAAGGCACAAATTTCAGCACTGATGCACACAAAACCAAGACAAAAACCAATGAACTAGTTCCCAAATAGGTTTTGTAGGCTTACCCTATAAAAAACAATGAATTAGTTCCCAGTGAACTGGTTCCAACTCAGGTAGAGTCCAACAACAATTCCACTCTCCAAAAGGGTGAGTGAGTGTGTGAGTGAAAGTCGCTCAGTTGGTTGTGTCCAACTCTTTGTGGCCCCATGGGCTATACAGTCCTTGGAATTCTCCAGGCCAGAATACTGGAGTGGGTAGCCTTTCCCTTCTCCAGGGAATCTTCTTAATCCAGGGATTGAACCCAGGTCTCCTGCATTGCAGGTGGATTCTTTACCAGCTGAGCCACAAGGAAAGCCCCTCCAACAGGGTACTACAACTAAATTGGCTTGTTCCATAAAGAAAAAGTCTAAACTGAGGGATGACTATGTTCCCAGTATCCACTGGAGTGACTTCAGTTCAGTTCAGTTCAGTTCAGTCGCTCAGTCGTGTCTGACTCTTTGAAACCCCATGAATCGCAGCACGCCAGGCCTCCCTGTCCATCACCAATTCCTGGAGTTTACCCAAACTCATGTCCATCGAGTCGGTGATGCCATCCAGCCATCCCATCCTCTGTCGTCCCCTTCTCCTCCTGCCCCTAGTCCCTCCCAGCATCAGGGTCTTTTCAATGAGTCAACTCTTCACATGAGCTGGAGTGACTTATGCTACAAAATGGGGTCCATTGATTCACAAACCAAGACATAACACCAACAAACTGGTTGCTGAAATGGGTAGACGTACCCTACAAAATTGAGTCCATTGACTTGCCGAAGTTTGTTGGTTCTTTGTTTCAGTTGCCAAGTGTTGTGGCAGACAGTGCTCCTTTAGGGAATTTTGAAGGGGAGAACCACAGGACAAATGGTCCCAGTACCTACTAGGGCCTTGTCCTAATATTCCCTGACTGGGGCTGACTAGCCACAAGCAGCAAGTCTCCTGGTTGGCTCATCAGATTTATTACCAATTTCAAACTTGTTCTGCTTGCTGCACAACAGGCCAGTGAATAAAAAACGAGGCATTGAGGCAAGGAATACAACTTTATCTGGAAAGCCAGCAGTCCAAGAGAATGGCCAACTAGTGTCTCGAAAAAAAACCACCTTACTGGGGTATGGATGCCAGATTCTTTTACAGAACAGAGAGGGGGAGGAGATGCTCCTCTGTCCATAGAATTTCCAGGCAAGAATATTGGAGTGGGTTGCCATTTCCTTCTCCAGGGAATCGTCCTGTCCCAGGGACCGAACCCAGGTCTCTTTCATCTCCTACATTGGCAGGCAGATTCTTTACCAGCTGAGCCACCGGGGAAGCCCCAAAAGATCATAAGTCTTGCAAATATCTCCTGGAATGACCAGCCTCAGGGAGGGAATGGGTTAATTTCTTCCTGTAGCCATCCACAGGTGGACAGCTTCCTTAACAAAGGCACTTTGGTTTAACATTCAGGCAGAGGCACAGGGTTCTCTGAGGCAGGACATTATGTATGGACAGTATCCTTTTAAGTGAATGAAAGCAATGGCAAGTAAAGGTTAAAGTAAAGAAACAGACCCAACATGGAGTCACATTTTGTTCTTCCCTGTAACAGAAGCCATGTCCCCTGCATTGGCAGGGGGATTCTTAACCACTGGACTAGCAGTGTCCATGCTTTTTTCATGACTCCCTGAAGACTCACAGGTGGCTGCCTCATTTACCTGTGATAAGGCCAGACATAGACACAAAATTCACATTCTTGATCTCATAAATGATAAGCTGAACTATTAGTCCTCTGTTGAAACTGTCTTTAGACACAGAGATAAACATTTTTTGTTTAGCTGACTGGCAGAGATTCTCAGATTATAAAAACAACTCTACCTGTAAAATAATTCCTGAACCAAACTTGGGTCTGCTCACTTGCATACAGTAAAGACAATCTACTTACACGAGGTTGTGATGAAAGAAAGAGCAGCATTTATTGGGTTGGCCAAAAAAATTCATTTGGGCTTTCCAAAAGAACTTTCTGGCCAACCCAGTATTTCAGGGCACCAAGCAAAGTGTTAGGAACAGCTAGTGCTCAAAAAGCCCAAACTCCTGGACGAGTTTCAGCAAAGCATTTTTAAAGACAAAGTGAGGGAGGGGAATCCCAGGGTATGTGATCAGCTTATGCACAGTTCTGTCACTGGTTGATGGTAACGGGGCGGTGTCATAGGGATTAATATTATCAATCCATAGCCACCAGTTGGTCTGGAGGCTACAGGCTCATAGTCATCAAATAGTTAACATCTTCCACGTGGTAATGGTTTAGCATATGTTAAACAACTCAGGAAATATGCATCAGACACTATTATCTACGTACTTCAGAGACGAACTAAAGCAGAGGATATGGAGGAGAGATCTCTTCTGGGAAGGTCTGATAGGGTTCTGCTTAGTTACAAAATCACCTCACCTATAGTTTGGCTGCTCTTGCAGGCAAAATCAACCTAAGAAACCACCTTTAATCTTCGGGTTTGCAGTGCTCCCCACATTGCAGTGGCCCCAGTAAAATCAATTACCTTACATGGTCTTTTCACCTTGACAATATGGAAAATGTAACTTCCAATCTTCTTTCTTCTCTAACAGCCGTTACTATAACTTTTACTGGTCCATTTGTGTTTATCTTTCATCTCCCCAGGGCTTTCCCGTCTCAGTTTATTTATTTTTATTTTTTTCAATTGAAGAATAATTACTTTACAATGTTATATTGGTTTCTGTTGTACAACATTAATCAGCTATAATGATACATACACCCCTCCCACCTGTCCACCTCACTCCCCTAGGTCATCACAGAGCACCGAGCTAAGTTCCCTGTGCTATACAGCTGCTTCCAGGTAGCTATTTTGCATATGGTAGCATATATGTCAATGTTACTCTCTCAGTTTGTCCCCTCCATCCTTCCCCTGCTGTATTCACAAGTCCATTTGCTATGTCTGTGCCTCTATTCTTGCCCTGGAAATAGGTTCATCAGTACCATTTTTCTGGATTTCATATATATGTGATAATATGCAATATTTGTTTTTCTCTTTCTGACTTACTTCACTCTGTAAAATAGACTCTAGGTTCATCCACCTCAGTTCAAATGACACAGATCCATTCCTTTTTATGGCTGAGTAATATTCCATTGTATATGTGTACCACAACTTCTTTATCTATTCATCTATTGATAGACACCTAGGTTGCTTGCATGTCCTAACTATTGTAAATAGTGCTGCAATGAACCTTGGAGGTACATGTGTCTTTTTGAATTATGATTTTCCAGGTTATATCCCCAGTAGTGGGAATGCTGGGTTATATGGCAGATTTATTCCTTGCTTTTTCAGGAATCTCCATACTGTTTTCCATAGTGGCTGTATCAATTTATATTCCCATCAACAGTGCAAGAAGATTGCCTTTTCTCCACATCCTCATCAGCATTTATTGTTTATAGATTTTTTGATGATGGGCATTTTGACTGGTGTAAAGTGATACTTCATAGTAGTTTGGTTTGCATTCTCTAAGAATGAACAAAGTTGAGCATCTTTTCATGTGTTTATTGGCCATCTGTATGTCTTCTTTGGAGAAATGTCTGTTTAGGTCTTCCACCCATTTGTTGATTGGATTGTTTGCTTTTCTGTTATTGAGCTACATGAGCTGCTTGTGTATTTTGGAGATTAATCCTTTGTCAGTTGCTCCATTTTCGATTATTTTCTCCCATTCTGAGAGTTGTCTTTTCATCTTGCTTACAGTTTCCTTCACTGTGCAAAAGTTTTTAAGTTTAATTAGGTCCCATTTGTTTATTTTTGTTTTTATTTCCATTACTCTAGGAGGTTGGTCAAAGAGGATCTTGCTGCGATTTAAATGAAAGAATGTTCTCCTCTAAGAGTTTTATAGTGTCTGCTCTTACATTTAGGTATTTAATCCATTTTGAGTTTATTTTTGTGTATGGTGTTAGGAAGTATTCTAATTTCATTCTTTTACACAGAGCTATCCAGTTTTTCCAGCACCACTTATTGAAGATGCTGTCTTTTTTCCATTCCATTCATGCCTCTTTTTTCAAAGATAAGATGCCCATAGGTGCATGGGTTTATCTTTGGGCTTTCTATCCTGTTATATTGATCTATATTTCTGTTTTTGTGTCAGTACCATACTGTCGTGATTACTGTAGCTTTGTAGTATAGTCTGAAGTCAGGAAGATTGATCCCGTAGCTCCATTTTTCTTTCTTAAGATTGCATTGGCTATTTGGAATCTTTTGTGTTTCCATTCAAATTGTAAGGTTTTTTTGTTCTAGTTCTGTGAAAAATGCCATTGGTAATTTGATAAGTATTGCATTGAATCTGCAGATTGCTTTGGGTAGTAAAGTCATTTTTCATAACATTGAATCTTCCAATCTAAGCACATGGTATATCTCTCAATGTTTGTGTCATCCTTATATGCTGAGAAAATGATAATTCAAAAAGACACATGTACCCCAATGTTCATTGAAATAACCAGGACATGGAAGCAACCTAGATGTCCATCAACAGATGAATGGATGAAGAAGTGGTACATATATATATATTAAAAAATTGTGTCATTTGTAGTGATGTGGATGAACCTGGAGTCTGTTCTACAAAGTAAGTCAGAAAGAGAAAAAAAATATTGTGTATTAATACATATATGTGTGTGTGTGTATATATATATATATATATATATATATATACACACACACATACACATACATACACACATATATGAAATCTAGGGAAATGGTATCCAGGGAAGGAATGGAGGCACAGACACAGAGAATGGACTTGTGGACATGGGTGGGATGAACTGAGAGAATAGCATTGACACATATACACTACCATGTGCAAAATAGACAGCTAGTGTGAGGCTGCTGTATAGCACAGGTAGCTCAGCTTGGTGCTCTGTGATGACTTAGATGGGTGGGATGTAGGGGTGGGGTGGGAAAGAGGTCCAAGGGTGAGCAGATATATGTATACATATAGCTGATTCACTTTGTCGTACAGCAGAAACTAACACAACATTGTAAAGCATTTATACTCCAATTAAAAATAAAATTTAAAAACTCATAGAAGGCTAATTACATGAGAAAATGCTCAAACTATATATGAAAATAGAAGATGCAAAAATCCACATATGTACTATGATTCTAACATTAAAAGAGCTATAATTTTATTTCCTACTCTGAATAGGGGGAAACTGTAAGAATATCTTAAATATGTTATCAATGCTTAGATGTGCTTGGTAGAAAATGAAATAAATTTTATGTTTTATTCATTTAAAATATTTTTAAAATAACTTGCTCATTGAAGATCTAATTATTGTTGTTGTTTTTCAGTAACTAACTTGTGTCTAACACTTTGTGACCACATGAACTGCAGTACTGCCAAGCTTCCCTGCCCTTCACTATCTCCTGGAGTTTGCTCAAACTCATGTGTATTGAGTCAATGATGTTATCTAACCATCTCATCCTCTGCTACCCCCTTCTCTTTTTGCCTTCAATCTTTCCCAGCATCAGGGTCTTTTCCAGTGAGTTGCCTCTTTGCGTCAGGTGGCCAATATATTAAAGCTTTAGATTTAGCATCAGTCCTTCCAGTGAATATTCAGAGTTGATTTCCTTTAAGATTGACTGGTTTGATCTCCTTGCAGTCCAACGGACTCTCAAGAGGCTTATCCAGTATCACAGTTGAAAAGCATCAGTTATTCAATGCTCAGCTTTCTTTATGGTCCAATTCTCACATCCATACGTGACTATTAGAAAAATCATAGCTTTGACTATACAGACCTTTGCTGGCAAAGTTATGTCTCTGCTTTTTGATATGCTGCCTAGGTTAGAAAATGAAAGTTTTTTATAGTCTCCTCTCTCTCCCACCTCCTAAGAAATCAATCCACTGTCAACTTTTTGTTTTATTCTCATTTGTTTTCTGTGTATTCATTAAGTATATATGAAGGAGTTTCTTAAATGTGGTGAATATATCAGTTAAAATAAAAATAACCTGGTTCAGTTCAGTTGCTCAGTCATGTCCAACTCTTTGTGACCCAATGAACTGCAGCATGTCAGGCTTCTCCATCCATCACCAACTCTCAGAGTTTGCTCAAACTCATGTCCATCGAGTCAGTGATGCCATCCAACTATCTCATCCTCTGTCATCTCCTTCTCCTTGTGCCCTCAATCCTTCCCAGCATCAGGGTCTCTTCAAATGAGTCAGTTCTTTGCATCAGGTGGCCAAATTACTGGAGCTGCAGCATCAGTCCTTCCAATGAATATTCAGGACTGATTTCCTTCAGGATTGGCTGCTTTGATCTCCTTGCAATACAAGGAACTCTCAAGAGTCTTCTCCAATACCACAGTTCAAAAGCATCAGTTCTTTAGCACTCAGCTTTCTTTGTGGTCCAACTCTCACATCCATACATGACTACTGGAAAAACCATAGCTTTGACTGTACGGGCCTTTGTTGGCAAAGTAGTCTCTGCTTTTTAATATGCTGTCTAGATTGGTCATAGCTTTTCTTCCAAGGAGCAAGTGTCTTTAATTAATTTCATAGCTGCAGTGCATCACCTGCAGTGGTTTTGGAGCCCAAGAAAATAAAGTCTGTCACTGTTTCCATTGTTTCCCCATCTATGTGCCATGAAGTGATGGGACTGGATGCTATGATCTTCAGTTTTTGAATGTTGAGTTTTAAACCAGCTTTTTCACTCTTCTCTTTCACTTTCATCGAGAGTCTCTTTAGTTCCTCTTTGCTTTCTGCCATAAGGGTGGTGTCATCTGCATATCTGAGGTTATTGATATTTCTCCTGGCAATCTTGATTCCAGCTTGTGATTCATCCAGCCCTGCATATCACATGATGTACTCTGCATATAACTTAAATAAGCAGGGTGACAATATACAGCCTTGTCGTACTCCTTTCCCAATTTGGAACCAGTCTGTTGTTCCATGTCCGGTTCTAACTGTTGCTTCTTGACCTGCATACAGATTTCTCAGGAGGCAGGTAAGGTGGTATGGTATTCCCATCTCTTGAAGAATTTTCCACAGTTTGTTGTGATCCACACAGTCAAAGGGTTTGGTGTAGTCAATAAAGCAGAAATAGATGTTTTTCTGAATTCTCTTGCTTTTTCTACGATCCAACAGATGTTGGCAATTTGATCTCTCTCTGATTCCCCTGCCTTTCCTAAATCCAGCTTGAACATCTCAGTTCAGGAAGTGCTCAGTTCAGGTACTGTTGAAGCCTAGCTTGGAGAGTTTTGAGCATTACTTTGCTAGCATGTGAGATGAGTGCAATTGTGTGGTAGTTTGAACACTCTTTGGCATTGCCTTTCTTTGGGGCTGGAATGAAAACTGACCTTTTTCAGCCCTGTGGCCACTGCTGAGTTTTCCAAATTTGCTGGAAAATAACCTAGAGTGTTTATTAAAAAGGCAGACCTCCATGCTTCATCCTGTGAAGATTCTGATTTCATAGGCCAGGAATTAGGCCCCAAATTTGCCTATTCCAAGTATCCCAGGTGATTTTCATATGTACTAATGATGAACATGTGCTTAAGAACATGTGCTTTAGAATCCAACAGGTCTGACCATGTACGGGCTGTAAGAGACTTTGGGTGCATTACTAACCTTGATGAGTCTTAGTTTCCTTATCTGTAAAATTAGGATAGAAATAGTAGCATCTGCATCATAGTTATTGCAGAAATCAAATATGATAATATGTGTAAAGTATAATGTATTATAATATATTGCACATGTAAGAATTCAATAAGTGTAATAAGACCTAATACGTTTATAATGCTTACTATATGTCAGACACTGCTCTGTGCACTTTGCATAGATGAATACCACAGAACGGCCAAGGAATTCCCTGAAGAACAAATTTTAATGACTAGTTTGGGCGTAGTTTTCTCAAAGCAACTGGTGAATAGTCACCTGTTCTTTCAAGGTCCTTCATTAACCATTGCTAACTAATGCCTAAAGCATATGCCTCAATTATATTCATAATTAAATAATTAAATGATCTGGGCTTTAACATTTTCAGCAACATGGAAGGACATAGAGATCGTCACACTGACTGAAGTAAGTCAGACAGAGAAGGAGAAATATCCTATGGCATCCCTTATATGTGGAATCTAAAAAGAAATGATACAAATGAACTTGTTTACAAAACGGAAACGGACTCAGACTTAAGAGAACAAAATTATGGTCGCTGGGGGTGGGGTGGGGTGGAGAATGAGGGGAAGGGATATTTAGGGAATCTGGGATGGAAAACATATATACACTGCTATATTTAAAAACCAACAAGGACCTTCTGTATAGCACAGGGAATTCTGCTCAATGTTATGTGGCAGCCTGGAAGAGAGAGAAGTTTAGGGGAGAATGGATACATGTATGTGTATTATTGAGTCCCTTGGCTGTCCACCTGAAACTATTGCAACATTATTAATTGGCTATACTCCAACATAAAATAAACAGTTTAAAAAATAACATGGGGTTTATAATAGTCTCTTCATGTAACCAAAAATTCACCGAATGTTGAAAAATAGCAAAAGCATACAAAGGTTAAAAATATTGTTTAAAAAATACTGTAAGTCTTCACAATTACCAATTCTTGAAAAACCAGCAGTCAGATATATGATTTCTAGAATAAATAGATATTTTAACCAATTTGTTCTGTTGACTAACTTGTTTCCTATGAACTTGCTTGGGGTCACATTCAGTTCAGTTCAGTTCATTTCAATCACTCAGTCTTGTCTGACTCTTCGTGACCCCATGGACTGCAGCACGCCAGGCCTCCCTGTCCATCACCAACACCCAGAGTTTACTCAAACTCATGCCCATCAAGTCAGTGATGCCATCCAACCTTCTTATCGTCTGTCATCCCCTTCTCTTCCCACCTTCAATCTTTCCCAGCATCAGGGTATTTTCAAATGAGTTGGTTCTTTGCATCAGGTGGCCAAAGTACTGGAGTTTCAGCTTCAGCATCAGTCCTTCCAATGAACATTCAGGACTGATTTCCTTTAGGATGGACTGGTTGGATCTCCTTGCAGTCCAATGGACTCTCAAGAGTCTTCTCCCAACACCACAGTTCAAAAGCATTAGTTCTTCAGCTCTCAGCTTTCTTTATAGTCCAAATCTCACATCCATATGTGACTACTGGAAAAACCATAGCTTTGACTAGATGGACCTTTGTCGGCAAAGTAATGTCTCTGCTTTTTAATATGCTGTCTAGGTTGGTCATAACTTTTCTTCCAAGGAGCAAGTGTCTTTTAATTTCATGGCTTCAGTCACCACCTGCAGTGATTTTGGAACCCCCAAAAATAAAGTCTGTCACTGTTTCCATTGCTTCCCCATCTATTTACCATGAAGTAACGGGACCAGATGCCATGATCTTTGTTTTCTGAATGTTGAGTTTTAAGCCAACTTTTTCACTGTCTTCTTTCACTTTCATCAAGAGGCTCTTTAGTTCTTCTTCACTTTCTGTCATAAGGTTGGTGTTATCTATGTATCTAGGTTTATTGATATTTTCCCTAGCAAACTTGATTCCAGCTTTTGCTTCATCCAGTCTGGCATTTCATATGAACCACCATATCAGCTGATTTTGTTGACTGACAGAACTGGGACTAGATCCAAGTCTTCAGATTTGTGATTTAATGTTTTTCTTGTCTGAAGGATGATTTTGGTAAAAAAACAAACAAATACTCAAGGCATGTTTTGCTTGTCCTGTGAGGCTGAACTTTCACTCCTGGACCTGATTCTTAGCTCCTCTGCAGTTGCTTCACAGAAGGCTTGAACTCTAGTTCCTCTTTGCCCTCTGTCCACAGCAATGAATCTCCCCTGCCCTACTCAGATAATGTACCCTAACTCTCTTCACATAGGAGAGGAGGGGCTAATGCAGAGATGGCTGCAAGATTTTGAACTTTTTTCCTGGACCTGTTTTTGTATCCTCTGGACCTCCAGTATCCTCCAGTGCACAAGTCAAGCTTATCCATTCTCTCTTATCCTCCCAATAAGTAGATGCACCAGTAGCTGCAAACTCTCCTCCATGAAAAGAGAAGACAAGTCAGAGATTTTAACTCTGGGATCCTTAACCTTGCTTAACCTTGCCTTCTGGAGGCCTCCAGAAACCACTGTTGGGCTTGTGGCAGCTGTGATGGAAAGTGTTCCAGTAGCATCTCCTGCTTCCCTGGTGCTCCAGTGGTTAAGACCTTATGCTTCCAATACAGGGGTCATGTATTCCAACCCTGGGTGGGGAACTAAGATCCCACATGCCATGTGGTGTGGCACAAACAAACAAGCCTAAAACAAACAGCATCTCACTCTCTCTCCACTAGCGCTATGTCAGTTAGCTACAGTGGCAGGAGCCGCCATAGGAGGTCACGTTAACTTTTCACCTTAAGGGATTTATAAAAGACTCTGGAAGAAACATCCCAGCACTTCTAATACTTATTTTATTAGACAGTTATCATTACACAGTTATTCACTTAATCAATACCAGGAAAAAAACTTTATGTTGTCTAATCAAATGCTAGGTAGAACAAAAATTAGCAGATGTTGGCCAGTTATAACACTTTATTAATGCTATCACTTGGAGACTTAATCTAATCTGAATTTTATTTTTTTAAGTTTTATTTATTTTAAAAATGCCTTTGGCCATGCCGTGTGGCATGCAGAATTCTGGTTCCCTGACCAGGGATTGAACCTGTAACCCCTACACAGGAGTCTCAACCACTGGACTGCCAGGGAAGTCCCAGAATTTTATTTTTTGATTATATAATACTTTTAATTCAAGCAACTATCTTTTAAAATCCTTATTTTTAAATTCTCAGTTTAGACAATTTATAAGAATGGATTATGAAAGTAATATTTTAGTAATGAAAATTAGAAAGTTACCTTCTACATGAAACTCAAATTTTTAGCTGAATTATATGTGAATTGTCAGAGTATTTTTGCTGTGCCAAAGCAACCTAGTAATTACAGTATGATAGATGGGTCCTGCTGTACTTTTGGTTAGTAACTTATTTCTTATAAAACTAAAATATTCCCAGGCATCACAAGTCTAAGTAATGACAGCACATCAATATTAATACCTAAATTTTGCCATTTCTTCCACTGGCCTTCACTTCTTCCCCCTCAGTTTTGTTTGTTTATTTTGTTTTGGTTCAAAATGTTCGGAATCAGTTCTGCTTGTGTTCTTCAGGTCCATTCAGGTCCATCATTTAGTTGACTACTTACAATGTATTGGTGATTTCAGAGAATATATGTACTTAGAAATGCTGATTAGGAGCCAACTGAGAACAAATATAAGGGGACAAACAGATCTTGAAATATTTAAATCATGGTGGTAAAGCTATACTGGAAAATGAGTCTTGAAAGGAAGCTAAGTACTATTTTATTTTTCTCTCTCTTCTCTCTGAATAGAACTTGTCCACTTAGTTGTAGGTGGGGCAGTTAGAGAACTCCAGACCTCCCTTAACTCTTGCAACTTAGAAGCAATGATGGCATGGAATATATAAGACTCAGCTTGTACTAGCAGGGACATCCTGTTACATCTATTTTTTTATGTGATTTTCCACAAGTTAATTTCTATATTCAATAAAATTGTAATAAAATACCTAATTTTTATAGAAACTTGACAAGCCAATTAAAATGTGTTTGAGAGGTAAAAATGTGAAAGAACAACAAAAAATAATTTTAAAAAGCAAAAGAGGACTTGTCCAACTATATATCAAATGATGTGTTACTTTTTCAATGCTGGTTTTTCTTTTTTAAAAAAACTTTTTATTAAAGACAATTTCAGGACCTCCCCTTGTGGTCCAGTGACTAAGACTCCATGGGCCCAATGAGGGGCGGGCAGATTCAACCCTTGGTCAGGTAACTAGATCCCATGTGCTGCAACTAAGTTTGCATGCTGCAACTAAAAGGGCCTACATGATGCAACTAAAGATTTTGTATGCTGCAATGAAGACAGATGATCCTGTGTGCCACACTAAGACCTGGTGCAGCCAAATAAATAAATAAAAAGAAAAGATCATAAGAGGAGGAAAAAGCACAATGAAACTCTGTGTGCATACTTTATTAGATTCCTATTGCTGTTGTAACAAATTACCATGAATTTAATGGCTTATAGTGGCTTCAGTTCAGTTCAGTTCAGTCGCTCATTCATGTCCGACTCTTTGCGACTCCACAAATCGCAGCACGCCAGGCCTCCCTGTCCATCACCAAACTCCCGGAATTCACTCAGACTCATGTCCATCGAGTCAGTGATGCCATCCAGCCATCTCATCCTCTGTCGTCCCCTTCTCTTCCTGCCCCCAATCCCTCCCAGCATCAGAGTCTTTTCCAATGAGTCAACTCTTTGCATGAGGTGGCCAAAGTACTGGAGTTTCAGCTTTAGCATCATTCCTTCCAATGAACACCCAGGGCTGATCTAGTGGCTTAAAACAATACAAATTTATTTTCTTACAATTCTGGAGGTCAGAAGTCTAAAATCCAGGTGTTAGAAAGGCTGAATTTCTTCTAAAGTTTTCAAGCAAGAAACTGTTCCTTATATTACTGAACACAAGTTTGTGTGCCTGACACACAGTGAGGCCAGTCAAACTGTCAGAGTTTGGAGCAGAGAAAGGTTCATTGCTAGGCCAAGCAAGGAGAACAGGTAGTTCATGCTCAAAAGCCCCAAACTCCCTGATAGTTTTCAGGGGAAGAGTTTTTGTAGGCAAAATGTGGAGTGAAGGCTTCAGAGTGTGTGACTTTCTTCTGATTGGTTGGTGGTGAGCAGTGCTCCAGGAATCTTTTGCTCAGTCTGAAGTTGCCATCTTCCACCTGGCTGGGGGCCTTAGTTCCTGCAAAAGAACTCAAAGACACTGTTATGTATACGGTATGCCTTGAGGAGGAACCGAGACCTTTCCCCAAAGTTTCACTATTGTTTCTTTTTTATAAATGTCTTTTAAAAAATATTTATTTACTTATTTTATTTACTTAGCTGTGTTGTGGTTTAGTTGCAGCTTATGGGAACCTTCATTGCAGTGTGTGGGCTTCTCTAGTTGTGGTGCACAGGCTTGGTTGTCCTGTAGGCATGTAGGATCTTAGTTCCCCACCCAGGGATTGAACCTGTATCCCCTGCAATGGAAGGTGGATTCCTAACCACTAGACCACCACTATTGTTTTTGGACCACTCTTCCCTTGTTTCTGTATTCCCTCCCTTCCCTGATTAGCAACTGTTTGACTCTGCCCTTTGGAACTCAAGAGAAGGTCAAGGAAGCTGAATGAAGCCTATTTCTTACAACAAGAAATGGGGGATGCAGAAAGGATTCGTACCAGGGAGGTCCTACCATTTGTACCATAGGGTCTTACTCAGCTTCACTTAGCTTTTCCATCTTCTAGTGGCTGCTCACCTTCCCTGGCTGGTGGCTCTTTGCTCCATCTTCCAAGCCAGCAACATGGCATCTTCTCCCTTTGACTCTTCTCTCTCTCTTGCTTCCTTGACCACATGCTCTTCTTTTTGTTTTGACTTTGACCCTCTTGCTTTCCTCTTATGACTCTTGTGATTATAATGGGGCCTTACATGGATGGTGAGGATAATCTTTCCTTCTCAAGATCCTTAATCCTTGGCCTGCAAAATTCTGCTTGCCAAGTAAGATAGTATATTCACAGGTTCTGGAGATTGAAACCATGCACTTCAGATTGGGACTTGAACCTGGGACTTGAACCTGGCCAAAATTGTGATTGGGACCTGAATCCACAGTCTTGACTATAATCACTCACCCAGTGTCTGGACTTACTGAGGTTCAGGTTCTTTGTGTCTCAGTACAGAAGGAATTCAGCAAGAGGCAAAGTAATAGGCAAGAAGTAGATTTCTTAATATAGGACACATGTGAGAGATGGGCTTCTCCTGTGGTTCAGATGGTAAATAATCTGCCTGCAATGCAGAAGACCCAGGTTTGATCACTTGGTCGGGGAGATCCCCTGAAGAAGGAAAGGGCTACCCACTCCAGCATCTTACCTGGAGAATTCTGTGGATAGAGGAGCCTGGCAGGCTGCAGTCCATCAGGTCACAAAGAGTCGGACATGACTGAGGAATGAACACACTTGTGAGAGATGCAAGCTGACAGGTGAAGGGGCTCTGCCCTGAAGATTAAGTGGGCTACAATTTTATAATCAAAGCAAAGTGGGGAAGGGGGAAAAGACCACCTTCTTTGGGTAGATGTCAGGCTTATATCACTAGCTCCTCCTTTGTATCAGGCAGGAAATTGTCTAACCCTATGAGGTCATAGGATTATCATAGTGCTTATAGTAGAAGGGTGGTAACATTTTTCTTTCACCTAATGACCTGGGGCATTTCTTGTGCTTTTATTTATGGTTTTATAGTTAAGCAAGCCTGCTTTGTTCCACAATGTTCGGATAGCTTTCTTGAGCAGTCATAACTTACAGTGGGCTTCCAAAGTTTCTTAGGTTTCCATCTCTATCCACAGTTCCCTACTGGGACTTCTACAATTACCTGTGTCCCTATCTTATTCTATCCCTATCATTTCCCCACCCCCTGCCTGCCAGGTGTTTTAGCCCTTTATGCTTGAAGGGGAATATGGGGTGATGACCATTCATTAACTACTTTCTGCTGAGTCTGGAGTTGGCCTGACTAGGAAAGCAGAAGAACACCTGGCTAACTGTCCCTTCTCTTTTGGGAGGGCCATAGGTGGCACTAATGGTAAAGAACCCGCCTGCCAATGCAGGAGACATTAGAGACACAGGTCCGGTCCGTGGGTCAGGAAGATGCCCTGGAGGAGGGCATGGCAACCCACTCCAGTATTTTTGCCTGGAGAATCCTGTGGACAAAGGAGCCTGGTGGGCTATAGTCCGTAAGGTTGCAAAGAGTCAGATACAACTGAGGCAACTTAGCCCACTCGCAAGGCAATGTTGCTCAGTTAACATTATTTTTACAGCCATCATAGAGGTTAAATAGTGTAGGATAAGTCTATAAAAAACACAAATCAAGAGAAATACAACAATGAGCATCAAAAGAGTCATTAAGAGAGATTGTAATCATGATATTGGGGACTCAAACCATTTTCCCAAAATAGTTTCTAAATCTGGAAGAGGGTCATTTAGGACCTCTATCTGTGCATGTGACTCAGTAATTGAGATACATTAGCAGATTTATTGGAGAAGGCGATGGCACCCCACTCCAGTACTCTTGCCTGGAAAATCCCATGGATGGAGGAGCCTGGTAGGCTGCAGTCCATGGGGTTGCTGAGAGTCAGACACGACTGAGCGACTTCACTTTCACTTTTCACTTTCATGCATTGGAGAAGGAAATGGCAACCCACTCCAGTGTTCTTGCCTGGAGAATCCCAGGGACGGGGGAGGCTGGTGGCTGCCATCTATGGGGTTGCACAAAGTCAGACACAACTGAAGGACTTAGCAGCTTAGCAGCAGCAGATTTATCTGGAATAAATCATCCTGGTGGAAGCTACAGCAAGATATTTCTGCCATATATTCACTGGGTGCCATTAGGAGACATCCAGTATATTCCTGGTCTCCTCGCTCATTGGTTATTTTCCTAGCCAATGTCTCTAAGGATCCTAATGTGGTGACAAGAGACCCTAGATAACCATCCCATGTCTCTAGTCCTGTTTGCCCAGAGCACTCAAGAATGGTTTCTCTGTTCCAACATAAGGGAGCTCTGTTACTTGGTCGACCATGTCCTGGAGTGAACCAAATGAATCCATACCAAATCTGAATCAAATTGTATTCCCACAATCTTGTGTTCTTATCCTTGACCATGGAATATGCTATCTGATGGGCTTGGGTGACCATTTTATTGTGGGAGAATTTCAAAGAATGACCATGACTTTGTACAATAGAGGCTCTATGCCAGTTAAGGGGGTCCTGCATAGTAATGGACCTCTCCTTCAAAGTCATGCTTGCATTTCTCTCTTCAATGATTAAATCTCTTAATCCCAGCCAATCGGCCCCCTGGAATGGGGAAATCCACCATGGCAATCCAGAGGCAATGGAGAGGGGAAGTTGCCCACATAGCCAACAACTGGAATTATTAGTAAAATCCACATAAGCTTTAGCCGAAGTCAGGAAAACATAGAACTTACCTTGGCCCTTGCCAAAGGAACACTGTATAAACAACCATGCACCACAGTATAGCTTCTGATATAGAAATTCTTGCTGAACACTTATCTGTTTCGAAGGTGGTAATGTGGTCTCTTCTGGTTCTCTTCCAGCAATTGTAATAAATCAGTATATCCAGGTAAGTGAAGGAATCACAGAGCAAGAAGCAGGAGAATCTTTCTCATCCATATTGGTATTCCAGAAGTAATCTGCATATCTTATCTAAGGCTGTCTTTGGACAAGAATTTAAAATCTTGACAGGTTTACAAGAGTAAGCGGATTCATTTCAAAAGAGTTATATGGTTTAACCCTTGAGATGTGGATTCAAGTGGGATGCCCCTCTATTTTCATTGTAGTGGGAGTTGATAATATCACTTTGTAAGAACCCTTCCTTCTTGGTTCTAACTGATCATCTAGTGACCCCTTCTTTCCAGCTTTTGATTAAAACCCAATCTCCAGGGTTGTTGCTAACAGTATTTCATTGAGTCGCTTTACCCATAATCTATGAGAGTCAGTTGTACTTGTCCTAAGTTTGCAGCATAATCTCTAATAACAGCTATTTATTTAGTAAAAAGTCATTCATTAAGAAGGGTTTCCTATACATTAATTCATAGGGACTGAGTCTTAGCTTTTGTTTGGGGGCATGCCCTTATTCTCACTAGACCAGTTGGTAGTATTTGGACCCAGTTTTCCTGAGTCTCTTGGCATACTTTGACTATAATTTGCTTCAAAGTATCATTCATTTTTTCCACTGTCCCTGAGGACTGGGGTCTCCATGCTGCATGAAGGGAATAGTTTATGCCCAAGGCTTTAGCTACTTGAAGGGTAATTTTAGAGGTAAAGCCTGGTCCATTATCACTTTGTATAGATTGAGATATTCTGAAATGTGGGATTATCTCCTTAATCAAGTTCTTTGTTACCTCTTCTGTCCATGTGGGGAAAGCCTCTACCCATCTAGTGCATGTGTCTACCATTACAAGTAAATATTTGTATCCTCTGGACTTGGGCATCTATATAAAATAAATTTGCCAATTCTCCCCTGGGTAGCTTCCCTGGCATTGAACAGGTTTAATCAATAGAGGAGAGAGTGATGCTGTTTTAGGATTATTTGGTAAACATGTGTCACATGATTTGGTAAACTGGGCCACCACCATTTTTATTCCTTTACCCACAAACAAACTTTGCAGTAAATTCCAAAGAGCTTCGCATTCATAGTGGATGGTTTCATGTAAGGCCTTGGTTGCTTTTCATTGCTGAGCTTGTGGAATCATAATTTTTTCATTTAACATGTAACATCCCCTTTGATTTATTAACCCTCTATTTTTAGCCCAATCCTCTTTTTCCTTGGTATAGCAAGTTTGTGGCATTTCCTCTATCAAGCCCAGGGCTTTTAAAACTGACTCTATTCTATCTGCTGGTATGCGAGCTGCTTTCTTTGCTTCTTGGTCAACTTGGGGATTTCTCTTTTCAATTTCAAACCCAGAATCTGAGCCTGATGTCCCCTACAGTGAAAAAAGTGAAAGTGAAAGCTGCTCAGTTGTGTCCGACTCTTTGTGACTCCATGAACTAGTCCATGGAATTCTCTAGGCCAGATACTGGAGTGGGTAGCCTTTCCCTTCTCCAAGGGATCTTCCCAACCCAGGGATCGAATCCAGGTCTCCCGCACTGCAGGCAGATTCTTTACCAGCTGAACCACACAGTGAACAACAGCTATTTCTTGAGGATCTTGTCCTACCTCTAACAATTCAAGAATCTCTCTGCCATATTTAATAGGGGAATTTTTTTAGCTCAGCATACCTCTTTCTTTCCAGGTGGTGGCATGAGCATGGAGGATCAAGAAAGCATACTGAGAACCAGTATAAATTGTGGCTCATTTTCCTTTTGCTAGGTTAAGTGCCCTGGTCAATGCTATAAGCTCAGCCCTTTGACCTGAAGTCCCATTGGTAGAGGTCCTGAGCCGATGGTATCATAAGCACTTATTATGGCATATCCTGCCTTTCTTTTTCCTTCTCCTATGAAACTATTTCTATCTGTATTCCATTCAACATCGGGGTTTTCAAGGGGAATCTCCTTTGAGTCAGGCCTACTAGAATATACTTGTTCAATAGCCTGTACACCATCACAAAGCAAAACTTCCTCTTCCTGATCTCCTCATACATGCAAATTGGACAGAAAAGTTGCATGGTTTAAGGCTTGATATACATTCAAATCTACTTCTGGGTATCTAGAAGAAGGGCCTGATACTTAATGATGAATCCTCTGGTCATCCAATGGTTTCCCTTTGCTTGTAAAACAGAAATCACCTGATGATCTGTGAGCACTGTCATCCTTTGGCCCAGCATCAGCTTAGCAGTCTCTAATAACTAGTGAGGCAGTTGCTGCCACTGCTCGTAGGCAAGGTGGCAATCTTGCTGTTGTATGGTCCAGGCTCTTAGATAGGTATGCAACAGGCTGATATGTGGGTCCTAAATGCTGAGTTAACACACCAAGGGCCATACCCCCTCCTTCAGTCACAAAGAGAAAAAATGTTTTTTTTTTCTAAATTAGACAATCCCAGAGCAGAGGGATCTAATGATTTTCATTTTAGAGTTTGGAAGACCTGTTCTTCTATATCTCCCCAGTTTAGTGGTCATATAGTTTAGGAGCTCATATAATGGTTTGGTGTCTAGTCCATAACCAGCAATCCAAATCCACAACATTCAGTTACCCCTCAAAAAGGCCCTAAGTGGTTTTACTGTTTTTGGTGACCTTAATCTCTGAATTAACACCATTCTATCAGCAGATATAGACCTCTTCCCTGGGGGTAAGCATGCATTCCAGATAATGAAACCTCTGTTTAGAAACTTGCATCTTAGACACTCCATAACCCTTTTTCCATAAATGAGTTAGAATCTTAACAGTGTTCTCATCTAATGCCTATTTTGAAAAATTTGCTATTAAAATATCATCTACAGAGCATTTATAAATGGTGAATGAATCTTATTAAGAATAGTTTACAATAAAAGTATGCATTCTTTATAGTAAGGTATTACTACATTACATCTTATTTATTTTAGCAAATCAGTATATTTTCTGTATTTAATTATAAAAAACTTCGTTTTTGAAGCTTATTTGCAAATACACTTTTTCCATTTGGCCTATGGTTTGTTGCCTACTTAGCTGAATATATAATGTCAGCTTATCCTAAGGCTGTCCTTAATTTACTTAAGAATTCATTGTAAGTAAAGTGCTCACAGTGTATAGGAATTCATATTTTGGAGGTGCTTGATATATCTACAAAGAAAAATTAGGAATTACTTTGTTATAGAATGCTCCTAGAAGTCTTTTCCCTAGAAGCCTTAATTGTGTTTATTAAAAAAAAAAACACAAAAAACTAATGTTAGACTTGTGTTCATGGAAGTAATTAAGGTACAACATTATTACAGTTTCAGAGTTGTATGTGATAAGCCATATTTTGTTTTTACTCTGTGTTTTTACTGAATGATCTATTCCCCATTCCAAGGAAAGCATGAAAAAAAAATTAGGTTAACTGTAGCATGTGGCATCACAGTCTATATTTCATCTATTTTATTTTATTGAATACTGTCTGGATCTTTGGTTATCCTGTTTGAAGACAAAGGACAAATAAAACATAGTCAGAAAAAAAAAGATCATTTACATATTGCAGAATAACACCATCTGTTAATTTTAATTCTCTTAGGTCTTGTGCCAAGGCATTCCCCAAAATATGTGGGCTATCCCTAAATCCTTGGGGGAGTCAAGGCCAAGGATATTGTTGGGTTTCTTTTTGTCTGGGTCTCTCCACTGGAGGACAAAAAGAAACTAAGATTCTTTGGCTAATGGAATGCAGAAAGCATCCTTTAAGTCTAGTGCAGTAAAGCAATTGGTTTCTCCTGGGATCTAAGTCAAGACAGTATAAGGACTAAGCACAATAGGATACAGGGGTTCCACTGCTTCATTAACAACCTTAGATCTTGTACAAATAGATATTCCTCAGTAGGTCTAAGAATGGGTAATATCAACATATTGGGGCTTCCCAGGTGGCCCATAGGTAAAGAATCTGCCTGCCAATGCAGGAGATGAAAGAAATGTGGGTTTGATCCCTGGGTTAGGAAGATCCCCTGGAGAAGGAAATGGCAACCCGTTCTATAAGTATTCTTGCCTGGAAAATTCCATGCATAGAGGAGCCTGGTAGGTTACAGTCCACTCAGACATGATCGAGTGACAAAGTGCATGCACACACACACACACACACACAATATCACCAATGGTGTGTCTGACAGAGTACCAATAAAACATGCAAAACCAGTAAACCGTTCCAGGGTCTACTAAGGCTTTTATCTCAGCTTCAGTTTCAATCTATTCCTTTCTGCTTTCTGTTAAAACGATTTGGTGGTGAGGGTCATTCCTTTGCCCCTTGAGAAACAGAGTGGCCCCTAGCTTAGTTAATAAATCTTTTCCCATTAAAGAGATGGGACAATCAGGCACCCACATAAACGAATGTAAAAACAGCTAACCATTGATGTTACACAAAAGGGGCTCCAGGAAGTGTGCTCTTGTCTCTTGCCTGACAACCCCATTAAGTATTCCTTATGACTGCTAACGTTTCCAATCCTTTGGGTTAAGGCTGAGAAGGTTGCACCAGAGTCTATGAGAAATTCTATTAAGTGGCCTGCCACATCGATGACCACCTGAGGCTTGACATTAGTTATGTAGATGGTATCTCTAGACAGAGCCACTCTCAACCATAGGCCCCATCAGTCTTCTGATTGCAAAACCATCAGTGGCTGAGGGGTCCCTGTCACTCTCTGGCATCTGAGGCTTTCCCTCTGCCAATGTCCTGGCTGTTTGCAAAGGGTGCATCAATCACAATCCTCCCTCGGTGCTCCTCTGTCCACACAGAGTACATTGGCCTTGTATAGGTACCCATGGGCCTTGTGGTCTGCCAGGGCCAGACTGGCCTGGAAAATCTAGCCTCCCAGTTGGTGGTCTCTGAGCAGACAAAGCCATTGCAATCGTTTGGGCCTTTTGCGTATTTCTTTGGGTGCATTAGACCTTTTCGGTCATATCCCTATTATTGAAAACCAAAAAGTCTTTTGAAGCAAATTGTTCATTGGAATCTGAGGACCAGCAGTTGCTTTCTGAATTTTGCATCTGATGTCTGGGATACACTGGGATATGAAATGCATAGCCAAAATGGCCTGTCCCTTGAGGGAGGAGGGATCCAAGTTTATATACTTCTTAAAAGCTTCTACTAGTCTCTTTTGGAAGACTGAAGGATTTTCATCTTGTCCCTGTTGGCACCTCTTTCACCTTTTCATCATTAACAGGTTTTACTCTAAGTTTCTTCATGCTCTCTATTAAACAGACAATCATATGGTCCCGTCTATCTCTATCAATAGAATTCACCTGGTAATTCCACTGGGGATCTGCCCCAGGGGCAGCATCATTTCCCAATGGATACATTGCATAGTTTTATCAGGCTTGAGCTGCTAGTTGGTCTGCATGGGATCTGGCCACTAGTATTACACGATGCTTTTCCTCAGGGGTACAGCAGTGGGACAGTAAGGTCTGTAAATTCTCCAAGGTGAGATCAAAAGATCTCACTAGTCAGGTAAACCCCTTTGTAAGAGGTTCAGGATCCTCAGAAAAACTTCCCAACCTGTCTTCTGCCATACTTAGAACATGCATTGAGAAAGGTACAGGGATTCTTGTTGTTCCTTGATTTTCATCAGGAACTTCTCTCAGAGGCAAAAGTGTAGGGGCACTCAGTTGGTAACTTACACTGCTGCAAGTGCTAGCTGGGCTAAGGATGGGCCCATTGGGAAACTCAGAGTAAAAAGAAGAGGATCCTGAATATGGGGAAATATCTTTTCATTCCTAGCTGTGTCTTCCCCTGGGGCAACAGCCTCGGCTGGAGGGGGCTCCTACCTGAGGTGTGGCCCTTGTTGGAGCCACAGCTGCTTCTGGTATAGCGCTACCACCTGGTGATTGCGGAGTAGCTCTAGCTGGAGGAGCAGCTCCTCTTGTGGAGGGTTTGCTTATCTGACGGCCCTTTGGTGTAGATGAGTTAAAATGTCTTCTATGTCCTTGCTAGAATTATCCCCCAAGATACACGTGCCTTAAATTCCTTTTCAGTCTCAATGTCTAAATACAAGGCCATGAAAATTTGAACACTCAGAAGCTCATTTCATTTAAATTTCCTTCTACAGTATAAAAGAAAGTGTTAGTTGCTCAGTCATGTCTGATTCTTTGCAACCCCATGGACTGTGGCCTGTCCGTGGGATTCTCCAGGCAAGAACACTGGAGTGGGTTGTCATTTCCTTTTCCAGGGAGTCTTCCTGACCCAGGGGATCTTCCTGACCCAGGGGTTGAATCCAGGTCTCCTGCATTGCAAGCAGATTCTTTACTGTCTGAGCCACCACTGAAATACAGTGTCATAACTCAGGGACCTGTTTAGTGGCCACTTTTCTTGGCTTCGTAATTCATATTGTGGCCAAACCTGATTACATAACCTCATGGACTGTAGCCTGCCAGGCTCTTCTGTCTATGGAAATCTCCAGGCAAGAATACTGGATCAAACCTGGGTCTCGTGCATTGCAGGCAGATTCTTTACCATCTGAGCCACCAGGGAACCCTACATAACCTAATACGTTTCTTTCTTTTTTTTTTCTTTTTAATTTCTGTTGTCTGAACTTGTCCCCATCTGGAGGATATGACCCAGAGGGGTATTGGTTGGGGCTGATGCAGCCTGACTCACTTCAGACCCAAACCTGAGATGATGTCTCTAACTCCCATGTTATCCAAAATTCCACTCTTAAGTCAAAATTCACACAATTTGGTCAAGATTTGCACTTATGATTTTAGATTTATCCCTTCCAATGTGGTCTCCCATTCAGGTGTTAGTGCCCAAAGAGTCGTCACCAAGCAACAGCACAGCCCCGGCCGCCATCTTGGATTGCAAAACCACTTAGCTGTGGTGCTGGAACAGCCATTCCACAGGAAGAACTCCAGTCTGAAGAGCAGGGTGTGAGGCCTCTGCACGTGGCCCCCTGTGGGCACATGAAACCCGACTAAGCCCAAAGGGGAAAAAAAGGGGCTTCTGGTTCAAGATGTCAGAGTAGAAGGATGTGCGCTCATCTGCTCCCGTGAGAGCTCCAAAATCACAACTCAGTGTTGAACAACCATCAATAGGAGGACACTGGAACCCACTAAAAAAACATAGCCCATGTACAAAGACAAAGAACAAGCCACACCAAGGTGGTAAGAGGGACACAATTACGGTAAAAACAAATCCCATACCTGCCATGTGGGTGACCCACAAACTGGAAAACAATAATACCAAAGAAGTTCTCCCACTGTTGTGAAGATTCTGAACCCCACATCAGGCTTCCAGCCTGGGGTTCTGACAACAGGGCTGGGAATCCCCAGGGAATCTGACCTTGAAGGCCAGAAGGATTTGATTATAGAACTTCCACAGGACTGGGGGAAACAGAGACTCCAGTCTTGGAGGGCACAAACAAAACCTTGCATGTAACCAAGACTCAGGGGAAAGGAGAAGTGACCCCACAGGAGACTGAACTAAAACTACCTGCACGTGTTGGAGGGTCTCCTATGGAGGATTGGGTCTGCAGGGGCTCACCACAGGGATGGAGGCACTGGCAGCAGCAGTCTGGGAAGGTCCCCCTTGGCATAAACTGTCTTGGAGGTTGACATTAATCCGACCATGGAACCATCAGCAGATAATTGGATTAAAACTTTACTGAGCAAGGCCCTGCCCATCAGAGCAAGATCCTGTTTTTCCTACTACCAGTCCCTCCCATCAGAAAGCTTACACAAGCCTCTTAGCCTCCTCCATCAGAGGGCAGACAGAAGAAGCAAGAAGAACCACAGTCCCATAGTGACTAAAACAAAAACCACATTACAGAGAGTTAATCAGAAAAAAGAGGAAGCTATGTCCCAGATGAAGGGACAAGATAAAACCCCAGAAAAACAACTAAATGAAGTAGAGATAGGCAACCTTACAGAAAAAAAATTCAAAATAATGATAGTGAAGGTGATTCAGGATCTTGGAAAAAGAATGGAGACAAAGATAGAGAAGATGCAAGAAATGTTTACCAAAGAACTAGAAGAACTAAAGAACAAAAAAACAGAGAGGAATAATACACTAGAAAGAACCAATAGCAGGCAAAAAAGTGAATAAATGACCTGGAGGACAAAATGGTGGAAATCACTGCTGCAGAACAGAATATAGAAAAAAGGATGAAAAGAAATGAAGACAGCTGAATTTTATAATCAAAGGAAAGTGGGAAAGGGGGAAAACATTGCCTTCTTTGAGTAGATGTTACTAGGATTATCATGGTACTTATTCAAATTAGTTGAAGGGTGGCAACATATTTCTTTCACCTGATGACCCACAGAATATCTTGTACTTTTATTTATGGTTTTATAGTTAAACAAGTCTGCTTTGTTCCACGACACCCTGATAGCTTTTTTGTGCAATCATAACTTACAGTGATCTGCCAAATTTTCCTGTTTCCATCTATTCACAGTCCCCCACTGGGACTTCTACCACTACCTGTATAACTATCTTAGTCTAACCCTAACAAGGTTAGGACATGAACATCTGAGGCATTATTTTGTCCTCAGTTCACAGCAACAACTCATAGTCACTCTTTTCCCATGTATACTCCAATCCACTTCTAATCTATTACTTTGAAGCAAATTCCTCACAGCCTATTATCTCACTCATAAGCATTTTAGTATGTATCTCTAAAACATTAAGAGCTCATTTAAAAACCATTATAATACTATTGCAGGAAGGGGGATCCCTTCCCAGGGCCCGAGAGTGGGCTCTTGTCTAATATTCAGAAATTAATTGTTTGAGGAGACACCCGTTCTGACAAAGCCAGATACTTTATTGGGAAGAGCAGCCTAGGCAGACAGCAGCAGGATAAGGAAATGCAGGAGAACTGCTCTGCCATGTGACTCACAGTCCCAGGTATTATGGTAGTGCGGTTAGTTTCCAGTCTGTCTCTGGCCAATCATTCTCACTCAGGGTCCCACCTGCTGGTGCACGCATCTCTCAGCCAAGATGAATTCCAGTGAGAAGGATTCTGGAAGGTTGGTAGGACATATGGACTGAAGACTCTTCTCTCCTTTGGATCTCTCCCAAATTCTTCTGGTTGGTGGTAGCTTGTTAGTTCTTCTTCCTTACAAGGACCACCTATTAGAAGATAACTCATCCAAGTGGTTACTATGATGCCTGGCCAGGGTGGGTGGTTTCAGTCAGTGGTTCTGATAACAATACCATTATCACACCTAAAACTCAACATAATGTGTTAATATCACTGTTTCATATTCACCTTTCTTTGACTGTCACAAAATGCTTCTTTACAGTTAAAACAGGCTCACATGATCAATATAACACATATGATCAATATATCCCTTAAATCTCTTTTAACTCACAAGTTCTATGGTAGACATTGAGATATCCCATCCTGATCCCCTCTTGTGAAGAACTTACTGCTCCAGCTCTGCTGTCCAACATTCCAGCAGACTACATTCAGCTGTTAGTTCCTGCGGAATTGCCTCAGATGCAGAGCCATCTCACCCAAAGCCATACCCAAGGCCACACTTCCTCTGGGAGGCCCATCTCTGGCAACTTACCAACAAAAAGGAATAAAGGCCTCAACATCTCAGCTTAACTATCTCACAGTCAGCTTCCTTCCTGTCTCACAGACAGCTTCACAGTCATACATCCTGTGATAGTTGCTACCAGGAGGTTTTCAATAGAAGAGCAACTAAAATGAGGTTTTGAAATGGAATCACTTCTTACTAGTATGCTAAGTACACCATCAAAGGTTAAAACTTTCCCCAGTGATGAATACATGCCAGAACAGAACAGCTGGTGTGATATATAAGGTACTTGAGTAATATGTGCTAACTATACACGTAATTATAGTTAAGGTTGCCATTGCCTTCTCCAATAAGGACAGTGGTATTGGGTGGCTATCATTTAGCACAAGAGTATAAAAATGCAAAGCTGAGAGCAATAACTGCCAATTGCAAACTAAGTTTGAAATCTAGAAGGTTCTCTGATACCTTACAAAGAGGCTTTCATCTCTTACAGTCGGAGGATAGAGAAAGCCAAGATTTTAATCATTAAAGTAAATGGGCTTCAAGAGAGTTAAACTCCCTGTAAGGCAGGTCTTTTATGCCAAGGTCAGGCCTGAGGCCCTGAATGAGAAAGAATGGACACATGGAGTGAAGTCATCTAGTTTGATGACTTAAAACATCTTGAATTACCAAATTCCCCTGAACCTTCTGAGGCTGAGAAGGCCACACTTCCCTATTAAGAACTCACACATCTCCCTTGGCTTGTTGATGATATTGATTTTTTTTTTTCCTCATAAGGCAATATGTGCCTCCCTTCTTAGCCTTAACAAGGGTTAAGTCACAATATAACCTAGTCAAGAATATGCTGAGTCTGATAATGGAAAAAAAGAGACTATATTCCAAAAGGAACTGCAGGACTTCTAGGATGTGCTGTCAGGGTCTCAGGGATTAGACATACTATTGATGTCTAAAGGTGCTTGATCAGCAAGCCAGAATATAAGGTTGGATAAGGAAATTTTATTGATTTGGGAACACTGTCACAGATATTATATTTAAAATTCTGGCAAAGACCTCAGGAGGTGGTGCCAACTTTCTCCCAGGATGCCTTCTAGAAACATAGAAAAAGTAACATCCAACACTTACCATGACTGATGGTAGAGGAAGGGATAAAAGTCTCAGAAAAAGGAGCATGCTGAAGGGGATATACTTCGTAAAGGGGAAAATTCTCCAGATGAATGTCCTGGTAAGAAGGGCGCCTATGTCACTAAGTTCAGTTTTAGCTCTTCTCTGCAGGCTAGGGCTTATGGTAGGGAGGTCATTACAGAACTAGGGTTCCCAACAGGAATAGGGATGATAGTATACCACTGTCCCCCTTTGCCTGAAAAAGCAATGAAGCTATTCTTTTCTCCTTCACCCAAAACTCTGTCTGTCCCTGAGATTTGATTTGGCACCAATTCACAGAGGCGGTTTTCCACATCACACTCTGCAGCATCTCAGCAAATGTACATAGTAATGGCTTCTCTTTCCCTTCCTCCTCAAAACATACAGCTATTTGTTTGGGTGACTATGACCAGGGGAAAAGGGAATACTTATATATTTCAAGACCATTGGCCATGGGGGACATAACACAGCAGGCCTGACTACTGTGCTTTGAAAGATCTGCTTACAAGGTTGGCCTTGGTTGGCATCTGGAAACTTGGATTTCAGGAAGGTTCTCATTATCCCCAGAACTGATAAGAGCGGCTTATGATGCCAAAACTGTACAAATAAGTGGTTTATGCTGAATATGTGCCAGGTAAAGGCTGCTGATGTGATCAGCCCCAATAAAAACTCTGGGAGCCGAGTCTCAATGAGCTCCCATCATCGACAACATTTCTTAAGTGTTGCCACAAGTTTTTGCTGGGGGCATTAAGCACATCCTATGTGATTGCACCTGGAAAGGACCCTTGGAGTCTCGTGACTGTTTTCCCCCAGGCTTTGTTTCATGCACTTTTTTCCCTTGGCTGATTTTGCTTTATATCCTTTGCTGTAATAAATCACAGCCATGAGTAGATTATCTGCTGAGTTCTCTGAATCTTTCTGTGAATTACTGAAACTGGGTGTGGTCTTGGAGATCCCTTTTGACAAGGACTGATCACTCATTGAAGGATAATCACATTGGACCTTTACAGTCATGAAAGGTATGCAGATTTGTCCACATTGAAATAGGTACATATTGACTATGGTTTTACCTTCACTGTTTGCAATGTTTTTGGCTTCATGGCCATACTTGAACTCAAAATATTCCTTAATAGCTTTGGGTCTGATCAAGGAACTAACTTCACAGCAAAGGAAGTACAGCACTGGGTTCATGCTTATGGAATTATTTGGTCTTCCTGCATACCTCATTACCCAGAAGCAGCTGGCCTAACTGAAAGGTAAAATGGCTTACTGAAGACTCAGTTACAGAGTCATACAGGAGACAAAATCTAAAAGGATGAGGTTCAATATTAAAGAATGAAGTATATGCTTTGAATCAGTTCAGTTCAGTTGCTTAGTCGTGTCCGACTCTTTGCGACCCCATGGACTGCAGCACACTGAATCAGAGACCATTATGTGCTATAGTTTTCCTATATCCTGAATACATGGGTCTGGGAATCACAAAGCAGAAGTATGGGTGACTCCTTTCATTATACATTGAGTTTTTCTATCAATTTAACTCACAGATTTTAAAATATTTTACTACACTATTATTCATTGTGACACTCATATTGTCCCAGTTTTAGCCTCTTCAGATTTGCTTCCAAGTCCCTTTGCTATGTCCACAGTGTTCTTTAATAGCTTTTTTACTTTCTGATGTGATAAGATACCCAGGGTCATTTTGTTCATTTCCCGCTCCAGACCAAGAATCAGGCATGTCATAAAAGAGCTCTGGCTCTTTTCAGTGCAAAATAGTACATTGACACCAGAGTCTGGATGTTGGTGGATGTGGGAAGGACTGAGAGCAACTGATTTCGTCATTGTGACACCTATATTATAAAAATTCGGTAAATGAAAATTTGGTAAGCTCAACAATAGAACAATAATTAATGAAACTGAAGTCTGGAAACAACTTTTGTATCAGATCAGATCAGATCAGTGGCTCAGTCGTGTCCAACTCTTTGCGACCGCATGAATCGCAGCACGCCAGGCCTCCCTGTCCATCACCAACTCCCGGAGTTCACTCAGACTCACGTCCATCGAGTCAGTGATGCCATCCAGCCATCTCATCCTCTGTCGTCCCCTTCTCCTCCTGTCCCCAATCCCTCCCAGCATCAGGGTCTTTTCCAATGAGTCAACTCTTCACATGAGGTGGCCAAAGTACTGGAGTTTCAGCTTTAGCATCATTCCTTCCACAGAAATCCCAGGGCTGATCTCCTTCAGAATGGACTGGTTGGATCTCCTTGCAGTCCAAGGGACTCTCAAGAGTCTTCTCCAACACCACAGTTCAAAAGCATCAATTCTTCGGTGCTCAGCCTTCTTCACAGTCCAACTCTCACATCCATACATGACCACAGGAAAAACCATAGCCCTGACTAGATGGACCTTTGTTGGCAAAGTAATATCTCTGCTTTTGAATATGCTATCTAGGTTGGTCATAACTTTCCTTCCAAGGAGTAAGCGTCTTTTAATTTCATGGCTGCGGTCACCATCTCTAGTGGTTTTGGAGCCCAGAAAAATAAAGTCTGACACTGTTTCCACTGTTTCCCCATCTATTTCCCATGAAGAGATGGGACCGGATGCCATGATCTTTGTTTTCTGAATGTTGAGCTTTAAGCCAACTTTTTCACTCTCCACTTGCACTTTCATCAAGAGGCTTTTTAGTTTCTCTTCACTTTCTGCCATAAGGGTGGTGTCATCTGCATATCTGAGGTTATTGATATTTCTCCCGGCAATCTTGATTCCAGCTTGTGTTTCTTCCAGTCCAGCATTTCTCATGATGTACTCTGCATATAAGTTAAATAAACAGGGTGACAGTATACAGCCTTGACAAACTCCTTTTCCTATTTGGAACCAGTCTGTTGTTCCATGTCCAGTTCTGACTCTTGCTTCCTGACCTGCATATAAATTTCTCAAGAGGCAGATCAGGTGGTCTGGTATTCCCATCTCTTGAAGAATTTTCCACAGTTTATTGTGATCCACACACTCAAAGGCTTTGGCATAGTCAATAAAGCAGAAATAGATGTTTTTCT
This sequence comes from Bos javanicus, assembly GCF_032452875.1. Classification (NCBI taxonomy): domain Eukaryota; kingdom Metazoa; phylum Chordata; class Mammalia; order Artiodactyla; family Bovidae; genus Bos; species Bos javanicus. Next base: position 17,573,473 of record NC_083882.1, on the reverse strand, counting down.
GGAACTCTCTTGCTTATTCCATGATCCAGTGGATGTTGGCAATTTGATCTCTGGTTCCTCTGCCTTTTCTAAAACCAGCTTGAACATCTGGAAGTTCACGGTTCACATATTGCTGAAGCCTGGCTTGGAGAATTTTGAGCATTACTTTACTAGCATGTGAGATGAGTGCAATTGTGCAGTAGTTTGAGCATTCTTTGGCATTGCCTTTCTTTGGGATTGGAAGGAAAACTGACCTTTTCCAGTCCTGTGGCCACTGCTGAGTTTTCCAAGTTTGCTGGCATATTGAGTGCAGCACTTTCACAGCACCATCTTTCAGGATTTGAAATAGCTCAACTGGAATTCTATCACCTCCACTAGAGTTGTTCGTAGTGATGCTTTCTAAGGCCCACTTGACTTCACATTCCAGGATGTCTGGCTCTAGTTGAGTGATCACACCATCATGATTATCTGGGTCATGAAGATCTTTTTTGTACAGTTCTTCTGTGTATTCTTGCCATCTCTTCTTAATATCTTCTGCTTCTGTTAGGTCCATACCATTTCTGTCCTTTATCGAGCTCATCTTTGCATGAAATGTTCCTTTGGTATCTCTGATTTTCTTGAAAAGATTCCTAGTCTTTCCCATTCTGTTGTTTTCCTCTATTTCTTTGCACTGATCGCTGAAGAAGGCTTTCTTATCTCTTCTTGCTATTCTTTGGAACTCTGCATTCAGATGTTTATATCTTTCCTTTTCTCCTTTCCTTTTCACTTCTCTTCTTTTCACAGCTATTTGTAAGGCCTCCCCAGACAGCCATTTTGCTTTTTGCATTTCTTTTCTATGGGAATGGTTTTGATCCCTGTCTCCTGTACAATGTCACGAACCTCATTCCGTAGTTCATCAGGCACTCTATCTATTAGATCTAGGCCCTTAAATCTATTTCTCACTTCCACTGTATAATAGACAGTGCTAAAATATAGAAATGTAAATCTATGTGATAAAGATGGCAATTCAAATGTTTGGACAAAGGAAGGAATGACATTGGAACAATGGATTATTTAGACTAAATAGACTTGGACTGTGAAGAAAGATGAGCGCCGAAGAATTGATGCTTTTGAACTGCGGTGTTGGAGAAGACTCTTGAGAGTCCCTTGGACTGCAAGGAGATCAAACCATCCATTCTGAAGGAGATCAGTCCTGGGTGTTCTTTGGAAGGAATGATGCTAAAGCTGAAACTCCAGTACTTTGGCCACCTCATGTGAAGAGTTGATTCATTGGAAAAGACTCTGATGCTGGGAGGGATTGGGGGCAGGAGGAGAAGGGGACGACAGAGGATGAGATGGCTGAATGGCATCACCGACTCGATGCACGTGAGTCTGAGTGAACTCCGGGAGTTGGTGATGGACAGGGAGGCCTGGTGTGCTGCAGTTCATGGGGTTGCAAAGAGACAGACACGACTGAGCAACTGAACTGAACTGAACTGATTCAGAAATAAATTCCTATGTCATACCATCATGTATAGGTAAGTTCTGATATGTAAAAGAATAAACATCAAAAGCAAAATGTAGGAGAGTATTTTATAATTTGGGGTCAGGGAAGAAATTCCTACGCAAGACAGAAATTCTAGAAAACACAAAAGAAAAAAATTTTACAGCAAAAGATACCATGCTGCTGCTAAGTCGCATGAGTCGTGTCCGACTCTGTGTGACCCCACCAGGCTCCCTCATCCCTGGGATTTTCTAGGCAAAAACACTGGAGTGGGTTGCCATTTCCTTCTCCAATGCATGAAAGTGAAAAGTGAAAGTGAAGGCGCTTAGTCATGTCCTACTCTTAGCGATCCCATGGACTGCAGCCTACCAGGCTCCTTTGTCCATGGGATTTTCCAGGCAAGAGTACTGGGTGGGTTGCCATTTCCTTCTCCAAAGATAGCAGAAGCAAGTAATAACTGGTTGGAAGAAAGTAACTTCAACACACAAAACAAGGGACTTCCCTGGTGGTCCAGGATAAGGGTCTGTGCTCCCAATGCAGGCGGTTCAGATTTCATCCCTGGTTGGGGAACTAAGATCCCACATACTGTAGCTAAGCCCATGCCCTGCAACTAGAGAAGTCCGTGTGCCACAGTGAAGACCCAGAGCAGCCAAAATCAAATAAAAACAAATAATTTTTATCTGTACTATAGAAAGCTTTACTTAAAAAACAGTAAGAAAAATTCTAATAATCCAGTTGAAAAGGAATATCAGTAGGCAATTCACCATAGAAAAAATCAATGATCAATAAATTTGTGAAGGCTGCTCAGCCTCAGGACAGAAAAATGCAAATTAAAATGAGAAAAATTTTCTCCAGTATTTAGTATTAATAAAGATGTGAGGGGAACAAATTTTTTGGCTGTGCCATGCAGCTTGTGCCATGTAGCTTAGTTCCCCATCCAGGGACTGAACCCTGGCCCTTGCAGCGGAAGTGCTGAGTCCTAACCGCTGGACTTGCAGGGAATTACCAACAGATGTTGTTTTATTTTCTTTTTTGAGACTATCACTGACTTCTTTTTAAATGAAATTTGGCAATAGCTACTGAAAAATGTGCAATGCCCTTTGACCCAGCAAGGACACTTTTAGGAATCTATCATATAAACTACCCACACATTTGCACCAAAATATGTTCACTAATATGTTCATTGTAACATTATTTATAGTAGAAAAATTGGAAGAAATATAAATTTCTACTATTAAAAGTAGATATGATAATTCCCTTTATATTGTGGTACTCTATAAAACTGTCAGAGAAGGCAATGGCACCCCACTCCAGTACTCTTGCCTGGAAAATCCCATGGGCAGAGGAGCCTGGTAGGCTGCCGTCTATGGGGTCACACAGAGTCAGACACGACTGAAGTGACTTAGCTTAGCTATGAAGCTGTCAAAGAGAAAAATCAATGTATGTCAACAGAAAGAAATTTCCAAGATCTTTATTATGTGTAAAAAGCAAGTAACAGAATAATATAAATGAATTTCATTTATGTAGTCCCTCTTCCACTGTCTATGTGTGTATAGCATGGGTAAATACATAAGAAAATGACATGAAGGATATACATAAAATTGTGAACAGTTATTTTCTCTTCAAGGAGAATGGAATTGACTTAGGATAAAAGGAGTCTTTCATTTTCTACTTTATGTATCTCCCTTCCTATATATATATATATTTCTTTTTACATTACTGAGATAAATTAAATATTGACATAATTATTTTCAGAAATGAGTCTAACAGTGATTCTTCTGTCACCACTCTATTTTTCTATATTTTCCAAATTTTGTACAATTAGCTAGTATTCATTACATAATGGGAACACTTCTGTTAAAAGGTGTGTGTTTGTCGCTCAGTCAAGTCTGTCTGACTGTTTGCGACCCCACAGCCTGCCAGGCTCCTCTGTCTATGGAATTCTCCAGGCAGGAATACTGGAATGGGTTGCCATTTTCTTCTCCAGAGCATCTTCCTGATCCAGGGACCAAACCCAGGTTTCCTGCATTGCAGGCGGATTCTTTACAGTCTGAGCCATCAGGGAAGCCCAAAATGATGGTACTACCTTAGAAACATTATGCTAATTGAAAGAAGTCAGTCATCAAAGACCACATATTTTACAATTCCATTTATATGAAATGTGCAATATAGGCAAATATAGGGACACAAAGTAGATCAATGTTTGTTTAGGACTCTGGTAGTGTGGGGTGGGGAGGGTATTGGGAGTGACAGCTAGAGAGTACAGAATTTCCTTTTTCAGGTGACACAAATGTTCTGAAACTGATTGCAGTGATGACTGCACAACTTTGAGTGTACTAAAAACCATTTAACTGTACACCTTAAGTGGGTTTTGTCTGTAAACTATGTCAATAAAGCTGTTACCAAAATATCTTTTAAAAAACAATGCTGATAACCATTTTATATATAACTAAGAAGTCCAATCCTTTGACCTGCAGTTCTTAGCACAGAGTGCATGTGCACTGTTGGTGGTGATGACTTCCCAGAATTGCTTTACAGGCATGATGTCCTATGCTCATTCAAGCACCTGTCCATCTGGTCAGATGCTGCTAGGGATCGCCAACAATCCTTGTTAAAGCGTTCTTCTCTGACTCCAAGAATCGGACCAGTGAGATAGCCGTTATTAACAATTAGTTCCTGGCACATCATACGGATTAAAACTGGCTTCATGGCAAGTTTGTAGTTAAAAGAATTTTCCTAAAAATAAAATAAAAATTATAGGTGACATTTATCAAGTGCTTACTATGTACCAATCATTGTTGTAAATATTTTACATATAAAACTGTTTACGTATGCTGAAGTTAAGAAAATTTTGTATGGTTTAACAGCTCAATTCAAAATCTAATAAGTTCCTACTATGTGAGAGGCTGAAGCATGACAAAGATGAACCAACTACAAAAAAGTCACAAATTCTGAAATATCTGTTAAAGCAAGGTGGATGATCATGTTCCCTTTTCTGCAATTCTGAAATCCAAAAAACTGAAAATCTGAAATTCTTTTGATAACTCATTTGGCAACAAAAATTTGACCTGATCTGGTTATTGATAAACTTGTCTTTTTAGTGTGAATATTCATACATTTTGCTGCATATATGTTAATGCTTGATTATACTGTTCTACCCCACACTCTGCCAAGGTATTATGTAATATATTAGAGATTTCAGATCTCAGATTCTTATTCATACTTCACTTGTGAATAAATACACACACGTATTTAGTAGTTGCTTCTGCTTTAAAAGCACCGCTAAAGATGGCGCACTAAAAATAGATAATGTAACAATCATGTGACAATGAGTTCTCATTCTTTCTTTTTATTCATTATTTAAAATCAAATAACATACTTCAAAAACTATGCCATATTTTTCTTCCATTGGCTGTCATTCTGAAAAAATTGCAAGAGAAATTGTAGCAAAACATGTTTGTTCCTCCATGGAATATATAAACTATAAATATACGGATCCCACATTAAATAGGATTAACTCAACATAATAATCATTAATTAATAGTCACTGAATGTCACATAGATAATGTTTTAGGCACTATTAAAAAAAATGATGAAAAATTTACCCAGAGACATAACAAGGAATACCAGTTTTTTAATATCTTTAAATTTTTTCTTTTATATTTATTCTATATCATAATGATGTGAATTAGATTGTATAGTAATTGATTAGATTGTCATAGCTCATCACTCATATGTTATTAAGATTTTGGAAATACCAAGTCATGTAGCAGTTCATTCAGGTTCAGGAGAACAGTTTGTTAGTTATTTTAAGATCAGTTGCTCAGGAAAGTGTAATGAGAAAACTGGAATTTAGAAAGATTCTGAAGCAGAGATGGTTGTTTATCAGCTGTGGAATATCCAAAAGTAGGTTCTGATTGGGAATCCATTCTATTTTAAAATACTAAAAATCTAACTTTAAAGCCTTCATAGACTTTATTTTTTCTTAATGATTTCCTTTGCATTTCCAGCTGAATCTCTTCAGGCAGTTACTGGGGAACAAATGAATTAGCTTATCAAACAGGTCTTTAGTCTTTTGAATGTTTCTGTGTCATAAGTAAGGAAATAGAGTGCACTCTTTTAAGATGTAGAAGAAACACTATTCAGTCGACCTAAGAAAGAATTGGAAAATTTTATTCAAGCTGAATTTGAGAAATAAAACCTGGGAAGTGTATCTCAGAAAGCTCTGAGAACTATTCTACTTGTTATAAGTCAAGGCATAGTTTATAGTTCTTTGAGACAGAAGGCTGTACATCAAATGACATATTATTAGTGACAGTTTACATAATCCAGGTCTAAGTGTCATCGTGGTGGGTTATGTGATCCTTTATAAGACCAAGAAGGAATGTTATCTTTTAAGGAGTTGTCTTTTTGATGTTAGGCCAATGGTGCTCTTAATGACTGAGCAGGTATTCCTGCTGATGAAAGAGATTTGGTTGATGCACAGTGGGGGAGAGAGGAGACCAAAGGGCAGAGAAGAATTCTTTTGTTTAGATTTTTCTTATCTTGCCATATCTGTGAATTTTATTTCACAAAGTCAAAGGAAATTATATTCTTTTTATAATTTCATTTATGTTCTTATTTTTGCTTTGCTAGGTCTTCATTACCATGCATGAAGCCTTCTCTAGTTGCGGTGAGCAAGGGCTACTCTCTAGCTGCTGTGTGCGGGTTTCTCATTTTGGTTGCTCTCTTGTGGAGCACAGGCTCTAGGACACAAGGGCTTCAGAAATTGAGGAGCTTGCGCTCAGTAATTGCGGCTCACAGGGTCTAGAGCGTGGGTTCAGTAGTTGTGGCACATGGGCTTAGTCGCCCTGCGGCATGTGGGATCTTCCTGGATCACGGATGGAACCAGTGTCCTCTGCAGTGCAAGGCAGACTTTTAACCCAACTAGACCACCAAGGAAGCCTGAAGCTTTGTTCCTAATTTAACCAATGGCAATATAAAATCTGACAAAAGCAGCACGAAGATGATTTTATTAATCCATAGATTCAGTTTTTTCATGATGTAAAGTTAGATAAAAAGACTGCCCAAGTTATCTTAACAATAATAGAAATGACTGCTTTGGTTGCTACCAAACCAAACCAACTAACCAACCAACCAAACAAACCAAAACTGGTTTGAAGCTTTGGGAAACCTAGAGTAAACTCTCAAGTGTCCAGGCTCAAAAACTCTTGTTTGCTACTACCGTGTATATAAAGGCCACATTTACACACTCCACACTCCAATTACATAATCATTTTGGCTTAAGCTTACCATTTAATGAAACATATCACTACATGCCCTGAAAGTGTTAATAATACTCAAGATGAACAATTTCTCTCAGGGACAAATTTGTTATATGCTTGGATAGTTTTTCATTTCTTTTTAATCATATTTAAAATATTTAATAATTAGCTAATTATTAAATTAGCTACATTGTTCATTTTAAAAATTTTAATTTAAGTAAGGTTTAAATTAAATATTAAATTATATAATTCTAATGTAAAATCGAGTATTTTTGATTTATAAGAACCTTAGTCAAAATGTTTTGCCTGGAGCTAATATCTTTACTACATTGGCATTATTATCCCTATGCTACATAATGATGTGTAAGAAAATAGGTCAGTTACTTATATGTATAGGGAGATAGGCAGATAAATAGATAAAGATATCTGGCTAAGGTTATAAAGATATTTGGCAATCTGGTATAAGAACTCAAAAATTTTAGCTCCTCTATAATATAATGATTTGGCCCAATTTGAGACTTTGTGGATTCAGTTAGATAACATTTCCCCTTTTCTTCAACACACACACACAAACACACACACACCAACACACACACACCCTGACACAGCATGATTATGGAAAGAATACCAACCAAGATATAAGAATTACACTTCGATGCTTGCTTCTGCTCATGTGTGATTCTGCTAAGTATCAGCTTTATGGGGCCCTGCCTTCCCATTTGTTTCTTTTGATTCCTTAATTCGATTCTAAATCTTAGAACACATCATACGCTTTGACCAAACATGAGTGCTATCCCAACATTAGTATTACAAAGGGTATCCACTGAAAGTTAAATCACATTTTATATTTTAGCCGTTTAACTTTACAAGTAGCCACAAATAACCGTACTTTAAACTACTGTTAAGTATTCACTATGTGAGTTTATGCTACTTTGAACTGATGAAAATTATAAGATTTTAAATTGTAACAATAAAAATAGACTACTTCACATTAGGGGTGACAGTATTGTCTTATCTGGCCAGTTATAGTTTGAACTTATTCAAGTAAAATTAACCCAAGGATATCAGGAAAACATTGACAATATATTCAAAAAATTATAGCGATGGTATAATTTATAGTCTCTACAGGCACTATAAAAATACTTACATTAACCTAGAAAGGTACTAGTATTTAAACATTCAAAGAGGCACAAAAACCACATTCAAACATGACTTTTGATTGAATTAAGTCTCGTCGGATTTTCTTGCCTATCATTTCCACTTTAGAGGAGTGGAGTTTCAGGGTAACAGTCTACAGAAATACATCAAACCAAGAACTGCACCAGGTCCATGAAAGCATATACCTTCTTTGCTCCTTCTGTGTGGGAGGGAAGGAAAAGAACATGGGAAAAATTCTCATCCATTGTACAAATTCTCATTCATTGTAAGTATAATAGTATGCCCATCAGCAGTTGATATTGATCTCACATTTGTATAATTCTTTCTGCACTTACAAAGCTTTTCTAAATGATTCACTGGATTCCCAAAATAATTCCATGAAATACAATTAATGAAGTCATTAGCCTTGTTTTACAGATGAGAAAACTAACACAAGTTAAGTTACTTACTCATGTATGAATACTGGAAAGCAAAGGCAAGCTTAGAACCAGGTTTTCTGATTTCTCATTAAGTATTCTTTCTACTATACAAATTTGGTTTTCAAACAAATGAAGCAACTATAGTTAAGCAGTAAAGACCTTATGATTCCAAAAAGCAGTTTCTTTGTGATCAAGAATGGTTTACAGAACAGAATAGAAATGTATATTATAAAATATTTGACACTGTCATAAAAATGTCCCTTCCAGGAGGGGAATTTAATTAACAAGTTAAAAATTAGGAAACTCAAACATTATCTTATAGCCTTAACTCATTATTTTATTTTTATTTTTACTGATGATATTTTAAAATAAAATTTGAATGCTATTTCAAACATCTAGCCAATTTTTCTTGCCCAGAAAAATATTTTCTACACTTTCCTTGTATTGAAAATGGGGAAATTTGGAAATTCACTTGAACATAAAAAGCAATTATTAAAAATATTCTACACTTACCTATATTGATAATTTTGACAATACTCAAGGTAGACTGGATTTACTTTCTTTGAAAATGTCATCAGTATATGAATTCATTTTTCTTATTTTATTAAGGACAGTATACTATAAAAACAAAACATTTGCTGATAGTGATCCTTCATTTTGATTTTTACAAATATTTATAATAAAATATTTTGCTGAGATCCTTAGATGTCTCTATAAAACATAAAATTTTCAGGAGCAATAAATCAGAGAACAAAAATTAATATAAAATTTATCTTTTCATGTTCAGGCAAAATTAAGGGAGAATATTTCAGAGAATGGTTACAAACCTGCCACCTTAAGCAAGAAATTGTTATTTTAGGCCTAGTTAATAACTCTGAGATTGTTTACTTTGTAAATGAACAGTGCACTTTTAAATCCACTTTACTATTTAATATTAATTAATGCTAGAGAATGTAATTCCTGATAAAATCTTTCCAATAGATTATATGTGTGCATAAAACATCCATTTCAAACTATCAAGAAAGACGAGTAATATTGACATATTTGGATATTATGGTCAGTTATATGCTAACAAAATGAGAATGAAGGCAATTATGTAGACACTCCAGTTTCCAGAAAATGTTGTCTGCTTTGCTTGATAATTTAGCAAAATACCAATCTGGTCGTTTAACAAGTTAGCATATTGCTCTGAATTAAATACCTTACAAAACAGCGTTAGCGTGGGTTTATAACTTTTTAAAATGCTTTCATCATATCATTCTGTTGTTAATGTTGGTATTTATTCTGAAATGACACCCAATCTGTTCTTAATTCTTTGGCATGTTTGAAGTCAGCAGAAGCACTCTTTCCTGGGCTTTACTGCTTCCTCAGAAGAATGCACAGTATTTGGAACAAAACCACTTTTAACCCCTTCCCAGCCATCCTGAATACAAATCTCTCCCCTTTTAATAAGTTCATATATGTCTCTTGTCAAGATAGTGAAGGATTCCTCAACATTCGTAGCATCTTTTGCTGAGGTTTCTATATACTTCATACCACAGTCTGCTGACAGTTTTTCAGCTTCTTCCCGTGTAACTTGACGTTGTGAAGCTAAATCACATTTATGTCCCACTAGCAGAAATACAATCTGAAATGGCTGTACGTGCATTTTTGCTTCTTCCAGCCAATCTTTCACGTGTTCAAAAGACCGTCGGTTAGTAATGTCAAATACTAAAAATCCACCAACCGAGTTGCGGTAGTAAGATCGAGTTATTGATCTGAAAAATAAAGAGAAAAAAAAGGTTGTAAGAGGACAACTTGTTCTATTTCAAACAATGTAGCACCATAACAAAATCTGAAGATACTTTAAATGTGAGTTAACTAGAGTTTATAAATCAAATATGAAGTGTCTCAAGTGAACAAAAAAATTCTATGAAACTAATATGCAAGCTAGTTTCATCCACTGACAATATTAAAGTAGATATTTTTAGATAGACAAATAAGCACTTATATGTCATCTCACACTCAGGATTACTTATTTTTAAATATCCGATAGGATAATTATCACATTACTGTGATTAAAAGTATGTACACAGAAAGTTTTGGTTCAGAGCAGAAGTTACAATGATCTTAAGACTCTTTTCCTATCATTTAGGTCAACAAGCTACTCCTTATGTCAGTTAAGGAAGAAGAAACGAGGGCAAACTCGTCACTTCAGTTAGAGGTTTAGTCCTGGGTTAGCTATACCTGTTCAAGAAGCAGGAAATTGTTCAGACACAGGATATGAATCTGAGATGCATGTACTAATGATTGTTGGCCTCTACGGATCTAGTCTCTGCTCTCCTGGCCTCAGAAAGCCAACCTTTACAGAAGCTTTCTCAAACCCCTCTGGCCTCTGGCCTGCAGTGGGGTTCAGCTAGCAGGAGGGGGGTCGGCTAGAGACTGGAGGAAAGGGAGGACAGGGTGTTTACCCCTCCCTTTTTCTCTGCCAGGCTGTGATTTCGTAGTGGTTGTTTTCTTCTGCTTCTTGCTGAGGTTGCTGTTGGGTAGTCCCTCTCCCACGGCTCTGCCTCTCAGCAGGTTCTGGCAGTCTCATTCCCTTTCCCTGCCCCTTCTGGCCACGGCATTATAGCTTCCCACTGAATGCTTCACCATTCTTTGTTGGTGCCCTTGACATGGCCCACATTTCTGGAAATAGTCATCTTCATTAAACTCTTTGCAGTTAACCTTTCAAGCGTGCCATTTGTTTCCTGACTAAATCAAGAGGCAAGATGGCAAGGCCATACTATTTTATATTTTTTGCCTTTATGTATGTTGTTTTCTCTACCTAGAATGTCTTCTACATTTTTCTTTGCCTAGCAAACTCCCATTTCTTCTTTAGAGCGTCAGTTAAAAAATCCTATCATATAAAAAGCCTTCCTTGTCACTGTCTTCTCCTCCTCTACCTCTCTTAGGTATTTCTCTAATAACTCCATCGAACCTTTGGCATACTGCCATTATTTATCAATTTTCATAATGTATTGATTGGATTTGTTGGTATTTCTTCTACTTAATGAAGACATAACAACAAATATGTTCCTTCTTGAGGGCTAAACATATTCCATCTATGTATCTAACAATTGCCTGACAAGTGATGGATGTACTTTAATATTTGTTATATTGGATTAATTAATCTTATTGGAGAGGGAACATGTTAAATGTTGTATGAGCCACAGATCACATAAGTGTCTCAGCTTCCAAATTGTCAGTGATTTTTTTTTTTTTTTTTTTTTCGGTCAAGCCATGTGGCTTGCAGAATCTTAGTTCCCTGGTGGTGGTGGTGGTTTAGTCGTTAAGTTGTGTCTGACATTGCAACCCCGCGGACTGTGGCCTGGCCAGGCTCCTCTGTCCTTGGGATTTCCCAGGCAAGAATACTGGAGTGGGTTGCCAGTTCCTTCTCCAGGGGATCTTCCCAATCCAGGGACTGAGCCTGCATCTCCTGCTTGGCAGGTAGATTCTTTACCATTGAGCCACCTGGAAAGTCCTTAGTTCCCTGACCAGGGATCAAACCTGGGACTCCTGTAGTGGAAGCATGGAGTCCTAAACACTGCACTGTTAGGGAATTACCCAAGTTGTCAGTGATCTTAAGCATTTAGATCATCCTTAAGCAAGTGTTCCTGTTACTTGCCTGAGGCACCAAAGATATTTGTGAAGTGTCAGTTGCTTTACATACCTTCTTTATCCTTATTGCTGAAATCACAGCTCAGTTCAGTGTCTGGATACCACAAGTACAATTTGTTGAAGAAAGATTACCTCCCTTCTGCATATCTCCTGCCTGCCCTTCTCCTTGGAATTCCTAATAGAGAGGCTCTTAAGTGACTGCTTAAAAAAACCTCTTTCAAGGACTGCTGTACCATACAGTTGGAGACAGTAAGAAAAAACTCCCCCTATGATTGTGTGAGTGCTAAGTTGCTTCAGTCATGTCCAGCTCTTTGTAACCCTATGGACTGCAGTCCACCTGGCTGCTCTGTCCATTGGATTCTCCAGGCAAGAATACTGGGGTAGGTTGCCATACCCTTCTCCAGGGGATCTTCCAGACCCAAGGACTGAACCTGCAACTTCTGCATTTGTAGGGGAGCTCTTTACCACTAGCGCAACCTGGGAAGCACACTCCTATTACCACTGGCAGGCTATAAATAATGCAGTTCATTTAAGTTGTTGCTGTTCTTTTTTAATTTTGCGGGATAACGAATTTGTTATTGTTTTACTGCTCATCTATATATGCTGGAATTTAGGCAGATGTGCAGGGGAGAAGGCAATGGCACCCCACTCCAGTACTCTTGCCTGGGAAATCCCATGGATGGAGGAGCCTGGTAGGCTACGGTCCATGGGTCGCTAAGAGTCCGACATGACTGAGCGACTTCACTTTCACTTTTCACTTTCATGCATTGGAGAAGGAAATGGCAATCTACTCCAGTGTTCTTGCCTGGAGAATCCCAGGGACGGGGGAGCCTGGTGGGCTGCCGTCTATGGGGTCGCACAGAGTCAGACACAACTGAAGCAACTTAGCAGCAGCAGCAGCAGCAGGGCTCCCCAGGTGGCGCTAGTGGTAAAGAACCCACCTACCATTGCAGGATACCTAAGAGACAGGGGTTTGATCTCTGGGTCTGGAAGATCTCCTGGAGGAGGGAATGGCTATCTACTCCAGTATTCTTGCCTGGAGAATCCCATGGACAGTGGAGCCTGGCAGGTCAAGGTCCACAGGGTCTCAAAGAGTCGAACACAACTGAAGCGACTTAGCACATAGTGTCTTCAGTTCAGTCGCTCAGTCGTGTCCGACTCTTTGCGACCCCATGAATCACAGCACACCAGGCCTCCCTGTCCATCACCAACTCCCGGAGTTCACTGAGACTCACGTCCATCGAGTCGGTGATGCCATCCAGCCATCTCATCTTCTGTCGTCCCCTTTTCCTCCTGCTCCCAATCCCTCCCAGGATCAGAGTCTTAGGGAAACCTAAATAAGGCTGACATTAGACTGAAAGCTTTCACTTACTCAGAACCAAGTCTGTATTACTCCCCCTTCTCCAATTAATTTACTACCAGTATAATTTAAAATAATATGCCTTAAAAATTTTTTTTATTTTTGTTATTTACTTTTAACTCTGCTGGGTTTTTGTTCCTGCACGTGGCTTTCTCTAGTTGCAGCAAGTGGGGATGGGAGCGGTGCATGGGCTCCTTGTTGTGGGGCTTTATCTTGTTGCTGAGCATGGACTCTAGGGTACAAGGGCTTCAGTAGTTGAGGCATGGGAGTTCAGAAGCTGCAGCTCTTGAGCTCCAGAGCACAGGCTCAATAGTTGTGGCACGTAGGCTTAGTTGCTTTACAGCATGTGAGATCTTCCTGGGTCAGGGATCGAACCCATGTCTCCTGTATGAGCAGGTGGATTCTTTATCTTTGAGCCACCAGGGAAGCCCAAACCAACATGCTTTTGTGGTTAAAAACTCAAACACTGTTCAGGATTGGGGGACACATGTGCACCCGTGGCTGACTCATGTCAATGTATGGCAAAAACCACCACAATATTGTAAAGTAATTAGCCTCCAATTAAAACAAATTAATTAATTAAAAAAACTTAACACTGAAATGCTTGTCTATTGGGCAGAGGCATGTCTTACACTGTAGGAAATGCTATATATTCTAGCACTCTGTATTTAATTTTGAAAACATATTTGGAATACAGTTGGCAAAATATTCTATAGAATAAAATAATAGCAAAATATATGTAACATATTCTATAAAACAGCCCTTATTAATAATTAGTTGAAATAAAAGGCCTCAATAGGACATCTGCCTTTTTTCAATATAATAACTTGATCTCCAGTTTGTATCCAGATATTAGATTTAGAATTTTGATATAGTTAGGCTTCAAATTCAGAATTAGTTGTCCTAAGAAGTAGGGTTTTCCCTAAAATAATTGGGTATCCCTGCTGTCAATTATTTAGGGGAAGAGACAGGCCTCAAGATTGAAAAATAGAACTTGAGAGTCAGGTCTTACAGAGATGATGAGGGGGCATCTATCTTTCTCTGGAAGTTCCTCTCTTGGGTTGAGACACCTAGGTCTTCAGAATGTCTTAAAGGTGTTTTAAGGAGGCAGGGAATAAACCCTAAAAGAACTAGGTAGATAGGTCTTCCTGTAAAGAATCCAAGACTTGTAAAGAATGAAGAGTAACAATTTTTTTTAAGCAACAACATCTTTTGCATGTTATTTTATATCTATTTCCTTCTGGGCTTTGAAAGTCTCATTGAATGAATAAATGATTTAAAGAAAGCCTGGGAAAAGTTCCACTGGACAATTACAGGCATGACATTTTAGAATACAGACATGCCCTTTTTGTCAAGAGCTATTATGCTTTTGAGAAATAGTTCTTGGCTTAAAACCTGGCTTTGATAGAGATTAACAAACAACAGGTGTCTGTGCAATCTGAGTGCTCATCAAGAGCTAGGTGTTCTGATTCATAGGCAGGAACTATGTCATCAAACAGAAGTCATATATACAGGCAGGAATAGGGGTGGAACCTGAGGAGAGCTGGAGCAACACGGCTTACACATCTAGCATGTCTACTTCTGCAACACCCTCTCAACCTACAGCCTTATGTGGATTTCCCCTATAATCAAAGAGGAAAAAAATTCAAGTCTGCCTTACAGTTGGCCCCATGGACTGCAGCCCACCAGGCTCCTCCATCCATGCATTTTCCAGGCAAGAGTACTGGAGTGGGGCGCCATTGCCTTCTCTGAAATAATATCTTGGTATCGGTCAATTCCACTCAATAGTGGAAAGGAGAAATCCTTCCATTTCTTCCAAAGGAGAAATCCTCCATAATGAGGAACTTTCACCAGAGGAAGAGATGGAGAAATGTATGTTAAGGACCTACATCAATTCATGAGCAGAGGCTAAGGGTTAGGTATGTTGGAAAAAACAAAATCAGAAGATTGATAATAAGGATATTTGGGATGTGTGGATGGGTCTTGAGTATGCAAATACTGTATCCAATGAAAATATTTACCAAAAGCCTCCTCTGTGAAGGAGTTCTTAATAATCGGCTAAACAAAATGTCCTGTCCTACACTCATCAGTCAGTATTTTTATCCTGTTTTGGACTCAAAGTGATCATGGTAGCAAGCTGACTGGGCTCAGCATAGACTTTCTCGTATCTCAAGTTTAACAGCTTAATACTCAATTTTCTAGCAGTTAATGATATCTTGAATATGGTACCTTACCTGGGAAAACCATCACAAAGGGGACACTGATATGTTCTCACTGTAAAAGACATTTAATGTGGACTCAAGCCATGCTAGCACCACCATCCATGAATTTATGGAATGCCTTATACAGAGTCATGATATCCCACACTTTGCTACAGACCAAAAGGTTTCAGTTAACGGGAAGAAATGGGCTGATTCCGTAAGATTCAATGAGCTTATGTCACAATCGCCTAGAGGCATACACCTATAAAACTGTGGAATGGGTTATTAAGATCCAGTTATGTTAACAGATACACACACACACATATGTATAATAGATAAACAAAAAGTTTATCTATTTGTTTAGATAAACTTCCCTGGTGGCACAGTGGATAAGAATCTGCCTGCTAATGCAGGGGACATGGGTTCGATCCCTGGTCCAGGAAGATTCCACATGCCGAGGAGCAACCAAGCCCATGTGCCACAACTACTGAGCCCACGTGCTACAACTACTGAAGCCCAGGTACCTAGAGCCTATGCTCGGCAACAGGAGAAGCCACTGCAATGAGGAGCCTGTGTGCTGCAACAAAGAGTAGCCCCTGCTTGCCAGGACTAGAGAAAGCCTGGGCAAAGCAACAAAGGCCCAGCACAGCCAAAAATAAATAAAATATTCAATACACATTACAATAACCTAAGTGGAAAAGAATCTGAAAAAGAACACACACACAACTCCTCCCCCCTACCACACACACACACATATAAAAAACTCAATCAACTTGCTGTACACCTGAAACTAACACAACACTGTAAACCAACTATACTTCAATTAAAAAAAAGATTTGGTTATGCTTATGCCCAGGAGTTGACACCCTGTAAAATCTTAGCATGATCCTTCAGGATGTATATGTTCTAAGCTAGTGAGGAATATAGTAGGTAGTGATTTTTTCCCCATAAAAAGATGTTGTGGTATGGGAAACAAAGGGTAAAAGTGGGGTGATGGTACCTTTCACAATTACACTTAATGAGTCACTAACATTTTTTGTTGCTTCTAATCTCTGTGACTCTGAACTCTGCTGATATAAAGGTTTTAGCATCCAAGGGAGAAACGCTTTCACTAGAGAACCTCGTGACACTTCTATTGAATTTGTAGCTGAGACTGCCAACTGTCCATTCAGGGTTTCTTATGGTAATGGGTGAAAAGGCAAAAGAAGGGGCAACTATCATGGGGACCACACTGGCCTCTTATGGTTCTCGCCCTGGGATCTTTGGGTTCATTCCAAGCCTGGTCCCCCGCTATCCTGTCAAGGCTCTGTGACCCAGACATGCTTCCAGTAGCTTTTGTTTTTTATTAAAGTCCTCAAATTGATTTGCTGCTGGCAACCAAAGATCTGATTGACAGAGGCTACAGATATTTTGTAGGAAAGAATGATGGAAAACAAAGTTACAAACATAAACTTTCAACACAGTTTTAGGAAGCCAAAATTCATTCATTAAAAAAAAATTGTGGTAAAAAACACTTAAGATTTACTCTCTTAACAACTTTAAAGTATACAGTATTGTTAACTATAAGCACAATGTTGTACAACAGATTCTCTAGAACTTTTTCATCCTGCATGACTGATACTTCCATTCTCATTGAATAGTAACTTCTTATTTCCTACCCTCTCCCACATGCCCAGCCCCTAACAACCACCATTCTGCTTTCTGCATTTGTGAGTCTGACTTCTGCAAATACCTCATATAAGTGGAATCATGCAATATTTGTCCCTCTGTGACTGGCTTATTTTGCTGCAGGAAAATGGGGAACAAGAGGACAGTCATGTCCCAGGTCTCAGGTGAGTCCCTGAGACAGGCCACCAAGTAAGTGTCCTTGGCAGGGAAGAATTCAAGAGTAAGCCATAGTAAAGTGAAAATAAGTTTATTCTGGGAGATACACACTACAGAGACGAAGTGTGGGCCATCTAAAAAGTCAAGAGGCCCTGATAAATGGGAAGTTTTTATGGGCTGAGTAACTACCTATACTAACAAGTAGGAGGATTATTCCAATTCTTTCAGGGAAGGGACAAGGATTTCCAGGAGTTGGACCACTGCCCACTTTTTGGTCTTTTATGGTCAGTTTGGGAATTTTCATGGCACCTGTGGGTATGTCATTTAGCATGCTACTATATAACAATGAGCACACAATGAGGCTTAAAGTCTCAGTTCAGTTCAGCCGTTCAGTCGTGTCCGACTCTTTGCGACCCCATGAATAGCAGCACGCCAGGCCTCCCTGTCCATCACCAACTCCCGGAGTTTATTCAAACTCATGTCCATCGAGTTGGTGATGCCATCCAGCCATCTCATCCTCTGTCATCCCCTTCTCCTCCTGCCCTCAATCCCTCCCAGCATCAGGGTCTTTTCCAATGAGTCAACTCTTCGCATGAGGTGGCCAAAGTATTGGAGTTTCAGCTTTAGCAGCAGTCCTTCCAATGAACACCCAGGACTGATCTCCTTCAGAATGGACTGGTTGGATGTCCTTGCAGTCCAAGGGACTCTCAAGAGTCTTCTCCAACACCACAGTTCAAAAGCATCAATTCTTCAGCACTCAGCTTTTTTCACAGTCCAACTCTCACATCCATACATGACCACTGGAAAAACCATAGCCTTGACTAGACGGACCTTTGTTGGCAAAGTAATGTCTCTGCTTTTCAATATACTATCTAGGTTGGTCATAACTTTCCTTCCAAGGAGTAAGCGTCTTTTAATTTCATGGCTGCAATCACCATCTGCAGTGATTTTGGAGCCCCAAAAAATAAAGCTGACACATTTTCCACTGTTTCCCCATCTATTTCCCACATAAAGTCTGACACACTTTCTACTGTTTCCCCATCTATTTCCCATGAAGTGATGGGACCAGATGCCATAATCTTCGTTTTCTGAATGTTGAGCTTTAAGCCACCTTTTTCACTCTCCTCTTTCACTTTCATCAAGAGGCTTTTTAGTTCCTCTTCACTTTCTGCCATAAGGGTGGTCTCATCTGCATATCTGAGGTTATTGATATTTCTCCCGGCAATCTTGATTCCAGCTTGTGCTTCTTCCAGCCCAGTGTTTCTCACGATGTACTCTGCATAGAAGTTAAATAAGCAGGGTGACAATATACAGCCTTGATGCACTCCTTTTCCTATTTGGAACCAGTCTGTTGTTCCATGTCCAGTTCTAACTGTTGCTTCCTGACCTGCATATAGGTTTCTCAAGAGGCAGGTCAGGTGGTCTGGTATTCCCATCTCTTTCAGAATTTTCCACAGTTTATTGTGATCCACCCAGTTGGAAGTCAAATCTTTTGCAATCTTGGCCTAGCTGGTTCTAACCAGTTTATGTCATCTCTTCAATGACTATGTCATTCTTTTAAAGATTGTGACCTGCCCATTTCTCTCCTGTCTCAATTTCACATATTAATACATAATGCTCCCAAGATTTATCCTCGTTATAGCATATGACAGGGTTTCTTTTTCTTTTTTATGGCTGAATGATTTTCAATTGTATGTATATACCACATTTTCTTTATCCATTCATCTCAAAATTTATTCCTACATGTATATTTACTTTAGAATAGAAAAGGAAAAAGTTTGTCTTGTTTATGTAAACATTTTAAACTGTTTAATCATTCTCTCTAATTTTTTTTCCTGAAATACATATAGACAAATGAACTTGAGAGCACTGGAGTTAGCTTACATTTATAGAGTTACTTAATATATGGACAATGCAACCAAGTGTGAATGAGATCTTATATGTTATTATTATGAACTTTATAGGATGTGCACTAGCCTCTTACAAAAGCAACAAAACATAGAAAACACTTGCTGACTTTACTTGGGTAAAATGAGCCAGTTGTTCCATTCTGGAAATGCCCTTCCTGTGGCTTTGCCAACTGCCAAATAGGCATTTGGAAGATGGAAGTACTTTGATGTTAAAAGGCTGTTGGCAGCAAGCAGCCTACAAATGCAATAGCTTTGGGAGTGCCTTTTTTCACCATGACATTACATTCCTATTGCCCTTCTGGGAATAGTCATTGTGTTGATGTTTTACTTACCTGCTTCATTTGTAATCCAGGCCCTTAGGACTGCTTTCAAGACACCGAAACACATCTCCCCCGCCCCCCTCCTCTTATTATTACTGACTTTAATAGTCCCTGCTCTTGCCTTCTGAAATGTGTTAAGTCGCTTCAGTTGTGTCCAACTCTTTGCAACCCCATGGACGGTAGCCCGCCAGGCTTCTCTGTCCATGGACTTCTCCAGGCAAGAATATTGGAGTGGGTTGCTGTTCCCTTTTCCAGGGGATCTTCCTGACCCAGGGATCGAACCAGGGTCTCCTGCATTACAGGAAGATTCTTTACCGTCTGAGTTATCAGGGATGACTTCTAAAACTTGGGGTTATAGGATATCTTTTTTTCATACAAATAAACATTAAAATTCTCTTTGTATAATTCCAAGGTCTTTTCATCAAAAATCAAATTTGTGGTTTGGAGGCTATATGTAATATTTACAATACCCAATGGCCACATTCTCTCTTTGGATATGGGAATTAATTCCCGTGTGACCATCTTTTTTTTTACCCCCTTTACCACAGATCATCATTTTATGATAGTGAGGCCTTCTTATCACCCTCCCCAAAGCATGCTCTATTCACCCTGTATCCTCTATTTTCCTCTGTAGTAATTAACCCATTCTAATGTCTATATAATTTTTCCAACTTATTTGGTTATAGCCTATCTCCCCTAAGTAGAAGACAAGCTACACAAGAGCAAAGATTTCTTTTTTCATTTTTTGGTGCATTGTAGCCTAGTGTCTATTGGAGAAGGAAATGGCAACCCACTCCAGTGTTCTTGCCTGGAGAATCCCAGGGACGGGGGAGTCTGGTGGGCTGCCGTCTATGGGGTCGCACAGAGTTGGACACTACTGAAGCGACTTAGCAGCAGCAGCAGCAGCAGCAGCAGCAGCATCCTAGTGTCTAAAACAAAACTGGGCATGTGTGAGGCCTATTGCGAGTTGTAAATAAATAAACAACTGAATTAGTAAGTTGAGACTCTGTAAGGCTATGCCCAGGCAGCATGCAAATAAGCAAATGGGAGAATAACAGAGGAAAATATAAAAGAGCTTATCTCTTTTAGATATTTATAGTGGGGATTCATGAAATAGGCCAAATAACAAAGAGGAGAAGAGGGCTGAATAGCAGCACACACTATAAACATATAGGTGAAATCATTCAGCTTTTCTAAAGAACTACCGTATTTAAATTGGTAGTAATTCAAATTGTCCTCTGTAGTGGATTCTAGATGGTAGACATGTCATGTGAAAATCCAAATAATTTATTTAGAAATTAATGAGAAATGTTTCTGGCTTCACCATGTGTCTGTAAGGTAATAATGAAAGATGTTTATTTTCCATTTGGTATGGTACCAGAAGGTGTAGAAAAGACAAGCACTTATTCTGACACTCTCTGGCATCCTTTTGCAGAACAAAAGTGAGATGATGATAGCGTCTCATATTTGATCTTCCGTGTAACATAATGCATTATGTGATTTAATGTAAGTAAAGAACATTTTCTCTTGGGCTATAATCCTCCTACCATTTTGTGACGTCTGCTTCCATATGACTCTCTCAATATTGCTTCATTTCATGTGGCTTTGTATATCTCTCCATATTTTATAATTTATGTTGGTGTTTATCCTTTTCTCATTTCATTCTGTATCTGAAATTATGCAGCTTTTATTTTCAAGAAATTAGAATAGGTTCTTTTCTATTCTTTTTCTAAATTCATGTTTTCATCAAAGTTAACTGTGTACTTATAGAACATCCTTATTTTTCCCATTCCCCAAACCTGCCAATATTGTATCATATCATAATTGTAGAAAGATCATTTCTTGGCATTTGGTTATTCTGACCATGTAAACTTTTCAATGCTGAGCCCTGAAATAAACTATGATTTTTTTCCCTTAGAGTTGATAACTATCTTGCATATTAATCAAGATAGACCAGGCTATGCTACAGCAAGAGATAACCCACCTCTTGATAGGAAGAAGGTTAAAAAAAAAAATCTGGGCTGTACTTTAAAACTATCACATGTGAGTTCTGGTCAAATCTATTGGCCAGAAATAGTCATACGATTCTAAGTGCAAGAGGGAAAGGAAATATATCCCTCCCATGTGTCCAGAGGAAAAGAAGCATCAGATAATGAGTGAGCCCTCTCTACCACATTTTTTCCTTCCTTTTTTTTTTTGCTAGTTTTCCATGCAGGCCTCAATAATCCAACCCCAAACTCTGCCAGTTGCCATCTTTTAGAAAGTTAATTCCAGTTAGCTCTTCTGTCAATTTCACCTTCTGGAGGATTCTCTCCTACAATTTTCTGCCCTGCTCCAGTCAGTCAGGCCTGGTTGTCCTTGGTATCTGGGGCAGAGAAAGCATCCTGGATCTCCCTTCACCATTTTCTAGGGCATTTCCTTTGCTTTTCTTTAGAAGTAAATCTCCTGTTCCTCATAGCCCACGTCTTCATTCCTAGTTTATTCTTTTACATGCATGTGTGTGCTTGTCTATGTATATATAGAGAGATACAGAGCATATCTTCAAGTGCCTTCCTAAAAAAGATGCATGAGGGAGACTTGTTCAAGATGGCAGAGTAGAAGGATGAGTGCTCACATCCTCCTGTGAGTGCACCAAAATTGCAACTAGCTGTTGACCAACCATCAACAGGAAGATTATGGAACCCACCAAAAAAGATATCCCACAACCAAAGACAAAGGAGAAGCCACAACAAGATGGTAGGAGGGGCACAATCATGATCAAATCAAATCTCATACCCACCAGTTGGGAAACCCACAAATTGGAGAACAATATTACCAAAAAAGTTCTGCCACTGTTGTGAAGGTTCTGAGCCCTATGTCAGGCTTCCCAACCTGGGTATCCAGCAAAGGGACTAGGAGTCTCCAGTGAAGCGGATTTTGAAGGCCAGCAGGATTTGATTACAGGACTCCCACAGGACGAGGGGAAACCGAGACTCCACTCTAGGAGGGCACACACACAAAAATCTTGTGTGCCCCAGGACCCAGGGGAAAGGAGCAGTGACTCCACAGGAGACTGAACCACATCTACTTGTTAGTGTTTGAGGGTCTCCTGCAAAGGGTCTCCTGCAAAGTGGCTCACTGCAGGGATGGGGGCACTGGCAGCAGTAGTCCTAGGAGGTGCCCCTTGGTGTGAGCCCTCTTGGAGGCTGCCATTAGTCCTACCATGGCAGCTTCTCAGGTGGCTCTACTGGTAAAGAGCCCACCTGCCAATGAGAGAGACATAAGAGATGTGGGTTTGATACTTGGGTTGGGAAGATCCATGGACAGAGGAGCCTGGCAGGCTACAGCCCTGCTACTGCTAAGTCACTTCAGTCGTGCCTGACTCTGTGTGACTCCATAGATGGCAGCCCACCAGGCTCCCCCATCCCTGGGATTCTCCAGGCAAGAACACTGGAGTGGGTTGCCATTTCCTTCTCCAATGCATGAAAGTGAACAGCGAAAGTGAAGTCGCTCAGTGGTGTCCAACCCTCAGTGACCCCATGGACTGCAGCATTCCAGGCTCCTCCGTCCATGGGATTTTCCAGGCAAGAGTACTGGAGTGGGGTGCCATTGCCTTCTCCGGGCTACAGCCCATGGGGTTGCAAAGAGTAGGACATAACTGAATCGACTTAGCATGAAGGCATGCATGCAGGGCCTTTAGACTCTAAGGCTGGGTAACATCAAGCCAAACTAATAAGGAGGGAGTGCAGCCCCACCCATCAGCAGATATTTGGATTAAGAGCACAGCCCTGTCCACTAGAGCAAGACCCAGTTTTTCCCACCATCAGTACCTCCCATCAGGAAGCTTGCACAAGCCTTAGCCTCATCCACCAGAGGGCAGACAGAAGAAGCAAGAAGAACCACGATCCCACAATGGTTAGAACAAAAACCACATTACAGAAAGTTAATTAGGATGAAAAAGCAGAGAGTTATGTCCTACATGAAGCAACAAAATCCCAGAAAGACAACTAAATGAAGTGGAGGTAGCAATCTTCCAGAAAAAGAATTCAGAATAATGATAGTGAAGATGATCCATGATCTCAGGAAAAGAATGCAAAGGATGCAAGAAATGTTTGCCAAAAACCCAGAAGAACTATCAAGAACAAACAGAGATGCATAATACTAGAAGGAATCAATAGCAGAATAACCGAGGCAGAGGAACAGATAAGTGACCTGGAAGACAAAAGGAAAAAATCACAGCCACAAAAAAGTATATTACAAAACAAAACAAGAGATGAAGACAGCATAAGAGACCTCTGAGACAACATTAAATGCACCAACATTCATATTTATAGGGGTCCCAGCAGGAGAAGAGAGAGAGAGAAAGGACCTGAGAAAATATTTGATGAGATAATCATCTGAAAACTCCTCCAGCATGGGAAAAGAAATAGTCAGCTAAGACCAGGAAGTGCAGAGAGTACCAGGAAAGATAGACCCAAGAAGGAACATGCTGAGACACACAGTGATCAAATTGATAAAAATTAAAGACAAAGATAAACTATTAAAAGAAATGAGGGAAAAATGACTAATAACATATAAGCCAACTCCCATAACTTTCAGCTGATTTTTCAATAGAAACCCTCTAAGCCGGAAAGGAATAGCATGATATATTTAAAGTGATGAAAGGGAAGAACCTACAATGAAGAATACACTACCCAGCAAGACTCGCCTTCAGATTTGATGGAGAAATCAAAAGCTTTCCAGACAAGCAAAAGTTAAGAGAATTCAGCACCACCAAACCAGCTTTACAATAAACGCTAAAGGCACTTCTCCAGGCAGGAAACGCAAGAGAAGGAAAAGAAAAAATAAACTCCAAACAATTAAGAAAATGGTAATAGGATCATATATATCAATAATTACCTTAAATGTAAATGGATTAAATGCACCAACCAAAAGACATAGACTGGCTGAGTGGATACAAAAACAAGACCCAATATATGCTGTCTACAAGACAACCACCTCAGACCTAGGGTCATTTACAGACTGAAAGTAAGGGGATGGAAGAAAGTATTTCATGCAAATGGAAATCAAAAGAAAGCTAGAATAGCAATACTCATATCAGACAAAATAGACTTTAAAACAAAGACTCTTATAAGAGAAAAGAAGGATACTACATAAAGATCAAGGGATCAATCCAAGAAGATACAACCATTATAAATATATATGCACCCAACACAGGAGCACTTCAATATGTAAGGCAAATACTAACAACCATAAAGGGAGAAATCAACAGTAATACAATAATAGTGGACCACTTTCATCAATGGGCACATCATCCAGACAGAAAATTAATAAGGAAACACAGACCTTATGTGGCACTTTATACCTGATGAACTTAATTGGTATTTATAGAGCATTCCATCCAAAAATAGCAGGCTATACATTTTTCTCAAGTGCACATGAAAGGTTCTCCAGGATTGACCACATGCTGGGCCACAAGGTAAGCTTTGGTTAGCTTAAGAAAACTGAAATCATATCAGGCATCTTTTCTAATCACAATGCTATGAAATTAGAAATAGAAGGACTGATGCTAAAGCTACAATACTTTAGCCACCTATAACCAAAGAATCCCACTCCTGGGCATATATCTGGAGAAAACATGGTCCAAAAGGATACATGCACCCCAATGATCACTGCAGCATTGTTTACAATAGCCAAAACATAGAAGCAATCTAAATGCCCATCAACAGAGGAACAGATAAAGATGTGGTACATATAAAAAATGGAATATTACTCAGCCATTAAAAGAATGAAATAATGCTATTTGCAGCAACATGGGTGGATCTAGAGATTGTCATACTGAGTGAAGTAAGTCAGACAGAGAAGGAGAAATATCATATGACATCCCTTAATGTAGAATCTAGAAAGAAATACTACAAATGAACTTACTTACAAAACGGAAACAGACTCACAGACTTAGAGAATGAACTATGGTTGCCAGGGGAAAGGATGAGGGGAAGGGATAGTTATGAAGTTTGGGATGGACAGGTACACACACTATATTTAAAATGGATTACCAACAGGGACATACTGTACAGTACAGGGAACTCTGCTCAGTGTTATGTGGTAGCCTGGAAAGGAGGGGAGTTTTGGGGAGAATGGATACACGTATATGTGTGGGTACATATATGTACATGTATATGTATGAGTCACTTTCCTGTTCATCTGAATCACAACATTGTTAATCGGCTGTACCCTAAAACAAAATAAAAAGCTTTAAAAAAAAGATACATGAGGAAGAAAAGATGCATGAGGTAATATTTTGAAGTTTTGCATGTTTTTATTCTGTTTTCACAGTTGAATGGTCAGACACAGAATTCTTTCAGAATTTTGAAACCTTTCCATTGCCTTCGAGGTTCAATTGTTATTTACAGGAAGTGTGAAGTCAATCTGATTCCTGATCTTTTTTATGTGACCTATTACCTATTATCCCATATCCCTTTCCTGCCCTACTCCAGAAGTTTGTAGGAACTTTTCTGTGGCCCCAGGGTTTAGAATTTCATGACAATGTCCCTTAGGATGTGTCTACTTTCATCTATTGTGCTGGACTCTTCTAATCTGAAAACTCAGGTCCCTACATCTTGGAAGTATTTTTTAAATTGCTTCATTGATCATTTCTTTTCTGTTTTTTTTTCTGTTCCATTTTTCTGGAATGCCTGTTGTGTTTTTATTGAACTTAATGGAACAGTCCTCTAACTAAAAAAAAAATATATATATATATATATATATATATTTTTTTTTTCCTATTTTCTAAGTCTTTGTCCTTTTGTCCTATTTTTTGAGAGACTTCCCCAACTTTATTTTGTGTTTTATTTTTTTCTATTGTGTTTCCAAAAGCTTTTTTTTTCTCAGAATATTCTTTTGAAAAAACAGTATCTATTCTTTTATTATTTCAATATTTTCCTATTTTCTCTCTGAGAAAATTAAAGACAGGGGTTTTTTTGGGGGGGAGGGGTTGTACTTCGGAAACATTCCCTTCTCCCTTATCAAATTTGTTTTTCTGGTTGCTTTTGGCTTCTGTTTATTTCAGTTTCTAGATTTCTATTTTGGATTTCCTAATATTTCTTGTAATCTTTCATTGAGACTAAAAGCCTAACTCATAAGATGATCAGGATGGTTCACTTAGTTGAAGAATTGCTAATGCTGGTATCGTAAGTCTTTCTTCTTGGCCTAGTCAAATTCTTCTGAAATGATTTCACCAATGTTCTGTTTGAAGGGTGAAGGTCTGATTGTCAGCATTCTGGAAGCTAAGACAGGGAAGAAGGCTAGACAGTCTTAGCATACAACATGTACACATTCACTTAAAGTCCTTACTTTTAATAAGGGATCCGAACCTCAATTATGCCTAATCATTTCAGTAAGAGATTCTATGTTTAACTTTTTCAAAGAATGAATTTCTAGTTTTTTGCCGATATGCGGGAAGAGGAAGTCAACTGTTGCATGGAATGGTGGAGGAGATGTGAGGACCCAATCTTTCTTAAACAGATTGACAATCAATGATCCTTATTCAGAAGTATCCCTAATTCAGAAGTATTTGGTGTCACCATTTACTGGGTCTTTAGACAACTCAATGATATATACTGGTTTGATTTTTCGCTTTTCCCACCCCCTAGCTTAGAAGCTAATTTTCTTTAAATTGCTAATTCATGTATCATTCCTCCATCAGATTTTTTTTTGCTGTTGTCTTGTTACCTGTTCTTGCTAGGATCTATGGTTAAAAACCAAAACTGTCACTTTGGTGAGGTTTCAGAAAAAAAGCTAAAAAAGGCATAATTATTCAATCTGCTGTCATTACTGGAAGCCACTTCTTCCAGTTTATTGTTATTGCTTCCTATTGTTATTTCTCTTACTACTGACATACCCTTCATGTCTCAGCATCAAGGACCACATTCTTTCAGATACATCCTCTGAAACAAGCCCTCACCCTACACACAGAAGACAATTTTTCCCTTTGTTCTGCCACCAGAACTTATTTTAGTACTTACCAGCCTTTATTCCAATTATTTATTATCTTCCTTTGCTATGAGTCTGTGAGAAAGATCTCTAATTGTCCCCCAGGGTCTATTCTCCCTGTCTTCTTTTAGTAATAGAACTCCATGAGTTTTTGCTTGCACACAGCAACTCATATAGAAACTATATTTCCCCAGTTTTCTTAGTTAGTTTTGGCATATAACTAAGTTTGGATCAATGGAACATGATAAATTACATGTGCAGTCTGAGGTTCATCTGCTTAAAGAAGCCATTTACCGTAGGCTGCTTCTTTCTCCTTTTTGCTTGTTAGGAATGGCAATGACTGGAAAACCCTGGAAACTGATGCTGAGGCATAGTCACCTAAATAGTCCAGAACTGCTCATGCTGGACCATTAACACAGGGGAGACAGAAACAAAATTCTGTATCATTTAAGGTACCATATTTGGCCAGTTTCTGAATTGCAATATAGTCTGTACTCTATCCAGTATAGAGACAACATGGGCCTTGAATGTGAGACTACATCTTATTTATTTTTACATCTATTTTTGTGTAGTGACTTGTACCCAGTTAATTTAAATAAATGCATAGATTTCCAAGGGTAAATCATCATCCTGATGGATTTCAGTTTCTCTCAAAAAAAATAGAAAGCTAGTTCATAGTACTTTTGAAATTTTAGGACACCATAGCCAGTATTTGCTTGTAGCTTTGCTTAATACCCTATCATTTTGCCTTTTCATACTGTTCATGAAAGAGGAGAGTGAAAAAGCTGGCTTAAAGCTCAGCATTCATAAAACTAAGATCATGGCATCTGGTCCCATCACTTCATGGGAAATAGATGGGGAAACAGTGGTAACAGTGTCAGACTTTATTTTTTTGGGCTCCAAAATCACTGCAGATGCTGATTGCAGCCATGAAATTAAAAGACGCTTACTCCTTGGAAGGAAAGTTATGACCAACCTAGATAGCATATTCAAAAGCAGAGACATTACTTTGTCAACAAAGGTTCGTCTAGTCAAGGCTATGGTTTTTCCTGTGGTCATGTATGGATGTGAGAGTTGGACCGTGAAGAAGGCTGAGCGTAGAAGAATTGATGCTTTTGAACTGTGGTGTTGGAGAAGACTCTTGAGAGTCCCTTGGACTGCAAGGAGATCCAACCAGTCCATTCTGAAGGAGATCAGCCCTGGGATTTCTTTGGAAGCAATGATGCTAAAGCTGAAACTCCAGTACTTTGGCCACCTCATGCGAAGAGTTGACTCACTGGAAAAGACTCTGATGCTGGGAGGGATTGGGGGCAGGAGGAGAAGGGAACGACAGAGGATGAGATGGCTGGATGGCATCACCAACTCGATGGACATGAGTTTGAGTAAACTCCAGGAGTTGGTGATGGACAG
The DNA here is from genome assembly GCF_032452875.1 of Bos javanicus. Classification (NCBI taxonomy): domain Eukaryota; kingdom Metazoa; phylum Chordata; class Mammalia; order Artiodactyla; family Bovidae; genus Bos; species Bos javanicus. Next base: position 17,544,535 of record NC_083882.1, on the reverse strand, counting down.
GGAGGCCTGGCATGCTGTGATTCATGGGGTCGCAGCGTAGGACACGACTGAGCGACTGAACTGAACTTGCTTAATACCCAGTATCTTTCCGTGTTTATCAAGGCAAAAAACTTCATATAAATTCTTCTGTTGCAGTGGTTTGGGTTCATTCCTGTTACTAAGTGTGGCAGTGCAGTCACTGAGTACTGCATGCAGGGGAAAGTTGATTGTCGTTGCAGCCACAAGTGTTTGCTGTCAGTTATCAGTACCACTTCTATTTTGTAAAGCTGTTTCTCCTTTTGTTTCTGAATATAGCTGAAAAATAATGGTTTGAGTAGACACAGTAATTAACTTGGATCTATAGAGATGGGAGTGTGGTGGGTTTGTACACAAACAAAATATTTTTCAGGGTAGAAGCTACATGGAGCTGAGGTCAACGTCACTCACTCATGACCAACTCTTGGTGACCCATGGACTACACAGTCCACGGAATTCTCCAGGCCAGAATACTGGAGGGGGTAGCCTTTCCCTTCTCCAGGGGATATTCCCAAACCAGGGATCGAACCGAGGTCTCCTGCATTGCAGGTGGATTCTTTACCAACTAGCTATCTGGGAAGCCGAAAAGTGAAAGTCACTCAGCTGTGTCTGACTCGTTGCCACCCCGTGGACTATACAGTCCATGGAATTTTCTTGGATTTTATTTTCAATTCAACTAATTTACCTTGCTTCCAATAGATCTCTCCTATACAATTAGTTATACCTTCTCTTCTACTTCTAATTCTCTTTTCAGAGTCTATCCTCCAGTCCTATCAAATATGTCTTCAATTTCATCTCATATTTGCTTCATTAATTTACCTTGCCTCCAATAGATCTCTTCTATACAATTAGTTATACCTTCTCTTCTACTTCTAATTCTCTTTTCAGAGTCTATCCTCCAGTACTATCAAATATGTCTTAAATTTCATCTCATATTTGCTTCATTAACTTTTGATTTTCTACTCCCAGAACCTTTCTGTAGCCCTTAAAACAAGTGAAGGAACTTTTTAATTTTGAAACGGAGACCTGACGAAGTCATCTAGAAGCACCAGCAAAAGAGAGGGCTTCCCTGGTGGCTCAGCATTAAAGAATTCGCCTGTCAGTACAAGAGACATGGGATCAATCCCTGACCCAGGAAGATCCCACATGCCGTGGAACAACTAAGCCCGTGTACCACAACTACTGAGCCTGTGCTCGAGAGCTTGGGAGCCGCAACTACTGAGCCCAGGTGCCTCAGGTACAAAGTCTGCACACCTGAGACCCTGTGCACTGCAACAAGAGAAAGAAGCCTGTGCACCACAACTAAAGAGTAGCGACTGCTCATTGCAATTAGAGAAAAACCTGTGCAGCAACAAAGACCTAGCACAGTCAAAACTAAAATAATAACTAATTTTAAAAAAGAGACAGAATCAAATGAGAGAAGAAACCATGAGAGGTTCTCAAATATATTCTAAAATTTAAGGAATTGCCTACTTTCTTTGAAGTGTTCTAATCTATTGATTCCCAAAATCAGTTCAGTTCAGTTCATTTCAGTCAATCAGTCGTGTCTGACTCTTTACAACCCCATGGACTGCAGCACGTCAGGCTTACCTGCCCATCACCAACTCCCAGAGCTTACTCAAACTCATGTCTATCGAGTCAGTGATGCCATCCAACCATCTCATCTTCTGTCGTCCCCCTCTCCTCCTGCCTTCAATCTTTCCCAGCATCAGGGTCTTTTCCAATGAGTCAGTTCTTCCCATCAGGTAGCCAAAGTATTGGAGTTTCAGCTTCAGCATCAGTCCTTCCAATGAATATTCAGGACTGATTTCCTTTAGGAGGGACTGGTTGGATCTCCTTGCAGTCCAAGGGACTCTCAAGAGTCTTCTCCAACACCATAGTGTTGCATCAATTCTTCGGCGCTCAGCTTTCTTTATGGTCCAACTCTCACATCCATACATGACTACTGGAAAAACCATAGCTTTGACTAGACAGACCTTTGGTGGCAAAGTAATGTCTCTGCTTTTTAATATACTGTCTAGGTTGGTCATAGTTTTTCTTCCAAGGAGCAAACGTCTTTTAATTTCATGGCTGCAGTCACCATCTGCAGTGATTTTGGAGCCCAAGAAAATAAAGTCTGTCACTGTTTCCATTTTTTCCCCATTTATTTGCCATGAAATGATGGGACCAGATGCCATGACCTAAGACAACTTTTTCACTCTTCTCTTTCACTTTCATGAAGAGGCTCTTTAGTTCTTCGCTTTCTGCCATAAAGGTGGTGTCATCTGCATAGCTGAGGTCATTGATATTTCTCCTGGCAATCTTGATTCCAACTTGTGCTTAATCTAGCCCAATGTTTCTCATGATGTACTCTGCATATAAGTTAAATAAGCAGGGTGACAATATACAGCCTTGACATACTCCTTTCCCTATTTGGAACCAATGTTGTTCCATGTCCAGTTCTAACTGTTGCTTCTTGACCTGCATACAGATTTCTCAGGAGGCAATTCAGGTGGGCTGGTATTCCCATCTCTTGAATTTTCCACAGTTTGTTGTGATCCACACAGTCAAAGACTTTGTTATAGTCAATAAAGCAAAAGTAGATGTTTTTCTGGAACTCTCTTGCTTTTTCAGTGGTCCAGTGGATGTTGGCAATTTGATCTCCGGTTCCTCTGCCTTTTCTAAATCTAGCTTGAACATCTGGAAGTTCATGGTTCACGTACTGTTGAAACCTGGCTTGGAGAATTTTGAGCATTATTTTGCTAGTGTGTGAAATGAAGGCACTTGTATGATAGTTTGAACATTCTTTGGCATTGCCTTTCTTTGGGATTGGAATGAAAACTGACCTCTTCCAGTCTTGTGGCCACTGCTCAGTTTTCCAGATTTGCTGGCATATTGAGTGCAGCACTTTCACAGCATCATCTTAGGATTTGAAATAGCTCAGCTGGAATTCCATCACCTCCACTAGCTTTGTTCGTAGTAATGCTTCTTAAGGCTCACTGGACTTCGCATTCCAGGATGTCTGGCTCTAGGTGAGTGATCACACTATCGTGGTTATCAGGGTCATGAAGATCATTTTTGTATAGTTCTTCTGTGTATTCTTGCCACCTCTTCTTAATATCTTCTGCTTCTGTTAGGTCCATACCATTTCTATCCTTTTTTGTGCTCATCTTTGCATGAAATGTTCCCTTGGTGTCTCTGATTTTCTTGAAGAGATCGCTAGTCTTTCCCATTCTATATAATGGGACTCTGGGTTGGGAAACACTATGTATGTCTTGGGTGTTTACAAAGTATATTAGAATATTAGTATTATACTAAAGCTCTGAGAAATCTTGCAAAACCCCAGCATTTCTAACAGTATTTGATCAAGGAAACTTTTACTCAAATTATACCTATTACTTTGAAAAATGCTACTCTGAAGAAAAATGATAAGCAATGCCTAGAATTTGAGAATCTATACTCTTTTTTTTTTTTAATGTCTTCTCTTATAGCCAAGAAGTTCATAGTATCTATTAACTCTCATTTGCAGTATTCTCTCTTGATCTCTCCTCAGAGAAGAGGGTTCAGCTCAGGCCACACACTATTATTCTTTTGTATTTCTGAGGCAGGAGTCTGTTATTAAAGCTATCCTTTAGCCTTATCTGTTTCAGGCCATATCGCACTATGTCCTACAAAACAGAAATACATTTGGAAAGGCTGAAGAATCAGATGAAAAACTACTTTTGATACAGGAAGATAATTTAGACAGAGATTCTGACCAATTACAGAAAAAGTAGGGGAAGAAATAGGCATATGCATGCATTCTAAATAGCTTCAGCTGTGTCCAACTCTTTGTGACCCTAGACATTGTAGCCCACCAGACTCCTCTGTCCATGGATATATCTCCAGGTAAGAATATTGGAGTGGGTAGCCATTCCCTTCTCTAGGGGATTTTCCCAACCCAAATATTGAACCCGGGTCTATCTGTACTACAGGCAGATTCTTTATGGTCTGAGTCACAACAGAAGGATAATATTTTGCCAAGAAAAGTCACTGATAACTTTTGGGGCCTGGCTTGCTAAAGACCTTTCTCAGGTGACTCTAATGCACTCATTATACCAGTGAAGTGGAAATGAAATAAACCTAGGAGAGAAGTCTCTGTTACCCTACCAATTTTTTTGGCATTGTGACATTTTTGATGGTTTATTTATATCCTAGATATTGGTACGAGTGGATGGTCTTCAAGACTTACTCCCAGTAAAAAATAAAATTTATTTAGCATATTATTCCTCAATTAAAAATGAATCATTACCATAGGAAGGAAATAGAAAAAACAAAATTCAGTACATTTTAAGAATGTTTTAAAGAACACTAAGATTTTCAGCCAAAATAAAATAATATGCCACCAAGCCATCTACAGTTTCTCAGTCATGCTTATATACAGAACTGCTGCTGCTGCTGCTGCTAAGTCGCTTCAGTCGTGTCCGACTCTGTGTGACCCCATAGACGGCAGCCCACCAGGCTCCTCCGTCCCTGGGATTCTCCAGGCAAGAACACTGGAGTGGGCTGCCATTGGCTTCTCCAATGCATGCATGCACGGTAAGTCGCGCCAGGTGTGTCCGACTCTGATATACAGAGCTACTATCGCTACTTTGAAACTCTTTCACAGCTTAAAATAAAAATATACTTTTAACTTTGAAGTGTACTGGACCTCTGTTTCACATTTTTCTGGAACTCCTATAGCTCAGAATAGTACTTTATTACATGAAGTGATTCCTTTCAGAAAACAATGGGTTTTTAATGATATTTGTTTCATGATAAGTGAGGTAGACTGTGTAGGGTAACAATTTTTAAATAAACTCTGAATTACATATTGTCAGAATTGATTAAAAGTTACTGATGTTTGGAGGCAGATTTATTAGTATCATAAAGTATAGGTTTTGTAGGATTTCACTTCAGAAAGAATGAAAATATTTTATTAAAGTAAAATCTGATGTTCTCTGGTATGTGTGTGTGTGTGTACCTCAGTATTATTTGAGTGGTTCACCTTTCTTTTCCACTCCTTCATAGAACAAACTGGAAGAATGCAGATTTCTTCTAACTCAGGATAAGAATAACTGGCTCTTTAAAACATCAAAATAAATAATCTCTGATCATTCCAAGAAGTTGCTCTTTAAACTTTAAGTAAAATGGCTATGGAGGCTAAGTTGTTAAGAAATCTTTATATGCTATCGAAACTGACCAACAATGGGTAGAAATTTATTCTCTCTCTTTCTCTGAGACTAAGCAAAAGCACTTTTCTTCATGGGAAAACTTTAATGAGTGATCCATATACTGACAACATTACTATTTTTTTTTCTAGCCGTTTCCTTGAAAGCTAAATGTGGGGCCAGCGTGTCAGAATAGGTGGTCACTGATGCAGCACGATGAGAGGAAACTCCAACATCCTTCAGCCACAGATTCACAACTCCACCAACAGGGAAACATTACCTCAAGATGATACAAGGTGGTCATTCTCTTTTAGAACAGAAATACTCCTAGAAGAACCCTTATTCTTCTAATATTTTTGTATCTCTTGGTCTTCCAGGTACTTCTCTCTCTGAAGCTAGGATGGAGAAGTAAGGAATGGCTTTTCAACTGAGATGTGAGGGAAAATAGAAGAGTTGGTCAAGATCTTACTATTCAAAAACAGTAGGAAAGAAAACGTGGGCAAGCACCAAAGGCCCTAAGAATGCATTCTACTTATTTTGCAATTTTGCCTACTGCTGGCCTAGGGTCTTCAAACACTAAAGTACAATATTTAGTCTACTTTATTTACAATATTTAGTTACTAAAGAGGATGTATAATCACCTTCATATACCAATATGTCATTGAGGTTATGGCTACATAGGAGAAATCAATTGATTCATTGAAGAAAAAGGAAATTAAGAAAACTAATCACAGATTTTTGAAATTAATGGCTAGCGTCTTCTTTTTTTAATGGCTAGTTTCTTAATTGTACTGACTATGCAATCACTCAAAATGGCCTGAATGTTCTGAATGGACAGTGAAAATAAATTTCAGCATATAAAAATATACTTGGCTACAAGGGTCATCTTTCTACATTCTGCTACACTTGTTAGAAATGATGCTGGCTTCTTTTTACATATCATTTTACTCTGAAACATGAGAAAGTATACTTTTTGGGGTGACTGCTCACTTTTTTCTTCTGTGAATTTCTCTTTCCCCAAAAGTAGACTCCTACAGAGTCATCTGCTTTGTATGACTCATAAAACATATCTCAATATTTGTATAATTCCTTTGTATTTTATGTGTATATTATCTTAATAACCCAACCCTAGGGGAGCTGACTCACTGGCCAATCAAATATCAATGATATTTTTTCTTTTAAGAATTTGAATAAGAAGCTCAGGGACTGACACAGTCGGGAGCTGACAGCACTGGATAAATGGAAATAGAGAGAAAATCCACAAACACATGTTGTTAGAACACCTGTATGTTCATTGAGATTTTGCTTCTCATGAAATCGGTATCATTTATAATTTATCCCTTATATCTAATCTAATTTGGCTTTATTTCTGTTACTTACAACACAAATAATTTTAATCAAAACACTGTATTATCTGATCACTCAATACAAATAGAGCCCAGCTTTCTATTGTTTCTAATAACTTGGAACTACAGCAGACTGCAATGATTATAGCACTTAACTGCAAACAATCTTTCTTCTGTTACCTATGTAATTATGAGCCCACCAATCCACTATCAGAAAATCTCTATTGACAATCATGAACCACAGTAAGGAGGGTGCAGATCAAATAAAGTTTCCTTAAAAAACAAAAACAAGACTTCCAGAGTGGTGCAGTGGTAAAGAATCTGCCTGCCAATGCAGGGGACATGGGTTTGATCCCTGGTCTGGGAAGATTCCACATGCTGTGGAGCAACTAGGCCCATGCCGCCACAACTACTGAGTCCATGCATCCTAGAGCCTGCATGCAGCAACTTCTGGCCTGGAGTGGTACAGCTACTGAAGTCCACACGTCTAGAGCCTATGCTCCTGCCAACAAGAGAAGCCACCACAATGAGAAGCACGTGTGCTGCAATGAAGAGTAGCCCCCACTTGCTGCAATGAGAGAAAGCCTGTGCAAACCAGTGAAGACCCAGTGCAGTCGAAACTAAATAATTAATTAAAAACAAAAGAAAAACCCATTTAGTTTAGAAAACTTAAATGATCTCTTAAGGAAAAATAGAAAATATTCATGATGCTTACTTTTAAAATTATGAACAGAAAACAAACCACTTTTAAATATTTACTTCATATAAATGTTTTGAAGTGACAAAGGAGAAAACAGAGACATAAGGGAGGCAGAGGGATAAATAAGGAGAAATAAGCTAAAAAGAAATGAGATCAAAAAAGACACATTAAAATGAAATGAAAGAAGAGAAGGTGGGAGGAAACTATGAGTAGAAACTGACAGATGAAGAGGGTAAAGGAAAATTAAAAAATAAGGAGTTTAAGGAAGGGTAAGACACATAAGGAAGAGAAACATACACAATAGGAGAGGAGCTAGAAGAAAAGGTTTTCCATTGCTCCAAACTTCAAAAGTTTGCTTGGTTCTGCTCAAAGAATGTGACTAAAACAATTTGTCAAATGGGTTTCCCCCAAATTATAATACTTAGAACACTACCAATCATAGATTTTCATATTTTAAGAACAGCCCTTCAAATAAATGGTGAAAATGCTAGTTTAATCAAAGGTAAATATGTTTCTTTACTCAAGACTTCTTGGCATCTTTGATATGAATTTTGTAAGAGAGAAATGGAATACAAGGATTTTCAAACATATTTGATTAGAGAACCCATCCTTTAAAAAGAATCACATGGTCTGAGTGTTCTGCAGAACACACTTTGAGAAGCACTGCACTAGGAGGCCATTATTCTCTGAGCTTTACAACCTCTGGCTGTAATTGTAATACCCCAAAGGCCAGACAACAGGAAATAAAAGGCCAAATCTGGCTTGAAGCTTCAGATTTTCTATCCCCACAGCTAATGTTGCTATATCTCATTTTATCTTCAGATTGCCTTAAACGTTTTTCATGAGAAAAATTCAAAATTTATGTTCTTACATTTGGTGCTCTCTATATGTCTAGCCATATTTACACTTATTCATCCCTATTAATACTGTTAAACAATATTTTTGTTTCCTTTCCTGCTAAACTTCTTCCACTATGATGACTGAAAAATAGAAGTGGTGACTGTTAGTTTCACCCAGTGCCTGCAATGCCGAATCCACCTTCCCCTTTCCCTGAGCACATGGCAGCCCTGCATAAGTGTGGCCTTGTGACCTCTTTCTCCTCCACGAATTGAGAACTGAAGTAATCTGCACCACACTGGCCTCACCTGCTTAAAAGCAACATTCCTTGATGCAGATCCTTTCTTTCCCCTCTCCCTGAACAGGCACACAGTGTGCCTACAACCCAGCTTTGTCCACAGAGATGATGATAATGTTCTAGGGATGGTAGGAAAGAAAGAGAGAAGGCATCTGAATGACGCCCTGGATAGTAAGAGAGTAGAAGGCATCTGAATGATGGTCCTGAATGATGGACCACTTACCTAGAGACTGTTAAACAAGAGAGAAATGAACTATCGTTAAATAAGGCACTGTAATTTTAAGTATCCTTAATACAGTAATTTAACATTTATTCTGACTAAAACACAGTTTTAATAACAAAAACTTTAACAATTGAGTATTCAACTCAGTTCAGTCGTTCAGTCGTGTCTGACTCTTTGCGACCCCATGAATTGCAGCACGCCAGGCCTCCCTGTCCATCACCAACTCTCGGAGTTCACTCAGACTCACATCCATCGATTTGGTGATGCCATCCAGTCATCTCATCCTCTGTCGTCCCCTTCTCCTCCTGCCCCCAATCCCTCCCAGCATCAGAGTCTTTTCAATGAGTCAACTCTTCGCATGAGGTGGCCAAAGTACTGGAGTTTCAGCTTTAGCATCGTTCCTTCCAGAGAACACCCAGGACTGATCTCCTAAAGATGCTCACATATTCATTATTTTTCTAAACTTTCGTCACTTTGATTTTGTTCTCTTTTATTTTTTGTGACTAGTTACTGGCTACAAGCATATTAATATATGCTCTGAACTTTAAAAACTAAGGCTTTATTAATTATTACTTTAATAAATTTGGGTAAAAAAAAATGACGAAAAGTGAAAGTTGCTCAGTCCTGTTCTGACTCTTGGCAACCTCATGGTCTGAAATTCTCCAGGCCAGAATACTGGAGTGGGTAGCCTTTCCCTTCTCCAGGGGATCTTCCCAACCAAGGGATCGAACCCAGGTCTTCCACATTGCAGGCAGATTCTTTACCAGCTGGACCACAGGGGAAGCAGATTCTTTACCAGCTGGACCCTGCCCCGCCACCCCCCCCTAGAAAAAGATATCTTAAGGCTATTTATATCATAATCATCAGCTCACTATTTTGTTGTCCTGTAACATATTTGTTTATGCTTTTAAGCTATCTCCTAAACTGTCTAAAACCGATTTGTTTTTGTTTATATCTGATCACCAATAAACCTTCAAATAGAATGTAAATGGAATGCTTCCCACAAATTCCTGATTACAGTTAAACAGTATGATTACAACTAATGACAGGGCTATACATTCATGAACTGAATAGTACCTTTCTATGATACAAATGCACTTACTCAAAATAAGTATCTGTATTTTCTTAGGGGAAGGTACAGAATGATTTAACAATAACTGTTTAATGCAATTTTATGGAGAAATTGTTCTGCTAAATGAGAGAAAAGCAAGTATTTGGAGGCAGCTACTGATATATATATATGATTTTAGGAATACATCATTGGTAAAGAGCCAAACAAAATATAGTATGACTCACTGTCAGTAAATGTTCCCTACATGTCCTTGCATTATTACGAGTGTTACTGTCTGATTTAAATGTGTGTGTGTGCTCAGTCATGTCCGACTCCTTGTGACCCCATGGACTATAGCCCACCAGCCTCCCGTGTCCATGGAATTTTCCAGGCAAGAATACTGGAGTGAGTTGCCATTTCTTACTCCAGGGGAATCTTCCCTACCCAGGGATCGATACCTTGTCTCCTGAATTGGCAGGTGGATTCTTTACCACTGGGCTACCTGGGAAGCCAGTTTAAAAAGTATCTATAAAATAAATGTACATTTTTCTTAAAGGCAATAAAAAACAATGATGTATTTATCAGAAAAGATCTTTAAAATCTAACAATTTAACCATCCCTTACAATAAGTTTAAGAGCTGCTTTTATGGATTAAAGACCTAAATGGAAGACCAGAAACTATAAAACTCTTGGAGGAAAACAAGGGCAGAACACTCTCTGATGTAAATTGCAACAAGATCCTCTATGACCCACCTCCCAGAGTAACAGAAATAAAAACAAAAATAAACAAATGGGACCCAGTTAAACTTAAAAGCTTTTGTACGATGAAGGAAACTATAAGCAAGGTGAAAAGGCAGCCTTCAGAATGGGAGAAAATAGCAGCAAACAAAGCAACTGACCAAGAATTAATCTCCAAAATATACAAGCAGCTCACAAAGCTCAATACCAGAAAAATGACCCAATCAAAAAGTGGGCCAAAGAATTAAATAGACATTTCTCCAAAGAAGACAGACAGATGGCTAATAAAATTATGATAAGATGCTCAACATCACTCATTATTAGAAAAATGCAAATCAAAACCACAATGAGGTATCATCTCATACAGGTCAGAATGGCCGCCATCAAAAAGTCTACAAACAATAAATGCTGGAGAGGGTATGGAGAAAAGGCAACCCTCCTACACTGTCAGTGGGAATGCAAACTGGTACAGCCACTATGGAGAACAGGGTGGAGATTCTTTAAATAACTGGGAATAGAACTGCCATGCTGCTGCTGCTAAGTCGCTTCAGTTGTGTCCGACTCTGTGCAACCCCATAGACGGCAGCCCACCAGGCTCCCCCATCCCTGGGATTCTCCAGGCAAGAACACTGAGTGGGTTGCCATTTCCTTCTCCAATGCATGAAAGTAAGTGAAAGTGAAGTCGCTTAGTCGTGTCCAACTCTTCGAGACCCCGTGGACTGCAGCCCACCAGTCTCCTCCATCCATGGGATTTTCCAGGCAAGAGTATTGGAGTGGGCTGCCATTGCTTTCTCCGAGAACTGCCATAGGACTCAGCAATCCCACTGCTGGACATACACACTGAGGAAACCAGAAATGAAAGAGACATGTATACCCCAATGTTCATTGCAACACTCTTTACAATAAATAAGACATGGAAGCAACATAGATGTCCATCAGCAGATGAATGGATAAGGAAGTTATGATACATATACACAATGGAATATTGCTCAGCAATAAAAAAAAAGAACACATTTGAGTTAGTTCTAATGAGGAGGATGAAACTGGAGCCTATTATACAGAGTGAAGTAAGTCGGAAACAGAAACACCAACACAGTATATTAACATATATAAATGGAATTTAGACGGTAATGACAATCCTATGTGCAAGGCAGCAAAAGAGACACAGATGTAAAGAACAGGCTTTTGCATTATGTGGGAGAAGGCCAGGGTGGGGATGATTTGTGAGAATAGCACTGAAACATGTATATTACCATATGTAAAATAGATGACCAGTGCAAGTCCAATGCATGAAGCAGGGCACTCAAAGCTGATGCTCTGGGACAACCCAGAAGGATGGGGTGGGGAGGGAGGTGGGAGGGAGGTTCAGGGTCGGGGGGGACACATGTGTACCCATGGCTGATTCATGTCAATGTATGGCAAAAACCACCAAACTATTGTAAAGTAATTAGCCTCAATTAAAATAAATTAATTTTTTAAAAAAGAGTTACTTTTAAGGAAAGTGTTTTAGATTCAAGAAGATTTTACTACATATGCTAATGCTATGCTAAGTCACTTCAGTCGTGTCCGACTCTGTGTGACCCCATAGACGGCAGCCCACCAGGCTTCCCCGTCCCTGGGATTCTCAGGCAAGAACACTGGAGTGGGTTGCCATTTCCTTCTCCAATGCATGAAAGTGAAAAGTAAAAGTCAAGTTGCTCAATCGTGTCCGACTCTTAGCGACCCCAAGGACTGCAGCCTACCAGGCTCCTCCGTCCATGGGATTTTCCAGGCAAGAGTACTGGAGTGGGGTGCCACTGCCTTCTTAATTATTAGTAGTTGCTAGAAGTTTAAAGTATAAAGTTATGGTATAGAAGTTAAGGTATAAAGAACATGTTTTTACTATATTCACTTTAGTGGCTCAGAGGGTAAGAAGTCTGCCTGCAATGTGGGAGACCTGGGTTCGATCCCTGGGTCAGGAAGATCCTTCGGAGAAGGAAATGGCAACCCACTCCAGTATTCTTGCCTGGAAAATCCCATGGACGGAAGAGCCTGGCGGGCTACAGTCCATGGGGTCGCAAAGAGTTGGACATGACTTAGCAACTTCACTTCACTTTAGAGGGTAGAGCAAGATCTACTGTAAATGCTTTTTACTGACCATGAAATACCTTAATGTTCATCTCTGACTGAGATCACAAGTGAATGAATTTGCTGTCAACCTTACAGTGGTAAAACTGTAATGAATCTTAGAGATCATAATGACTCCATTTTACAGATGAGGAATTAGAGTTTGAAAAATTATTTTAAAGGAGGCTCTTTCTCTTTTTCTCAGAGAAGTAGGCTGATCTCACTCAGAACGGGTGTTGGATGGGGTGAGGGGGAGCCATGTTTGGGAAGTATGGTTAAGAAGTACCGATTCCAAAAGTAGAAGACTACCAAATGTTTGCTTTAATGAGTTCCAGTTGATAATAGAACCTTAAAAGAGTCCCAAACACTACAATATATCAGATCCCTTACCCTCCTCTAAAAAAAAAATGTTCTTGAATCCTAAAAATTTTAAATGTGCTTCATATCTGATTCCATCTTAAATATCTAGGAAATGCATACAATTTACATTTAGTTTTTATTTGGCAGTCACTTTTGTGAAATCCTTCAGGGTTTCAGTGAGCATGGAGAATGAGACTATTTATTTGTATTCCTCCTCCATGTAGAAAAGTATTTCCTGATCTATTATCACCCTGGAACGTTAAGTACCTATTATAAATAAAATAAAGGAAAAGTTCCTAACAAATCTCAGTATGTACATCTCTCTTTTCTCCATCAAAGCACCAGTGATGACAAACTTCTAAAGACAACTCAATCCTTAAAAAACAATAACAATGAAACAAACAAAAACTCCTCAGTTGTGACTGTGTCCTTGGTTGCTGTACAAAACACACTCTCACGGGTCCTGGCCCTGTATTTCTGATGACCACATTCGGTGCTGTGAGATATTCAGACCATTACCGCATTCATCTCCGTCTGCACGGTGCCCAATGAGCTCATGCTGTAATCTGGGCTGGAGCACTGCTTGCTGTAAAGCTAAACGAATCAATCACGAATCTGGGAATCCTTCTATGCAGTTCTCCGGGGCTGCATAGATGGGAAGCTGCTCGGTCAGAGGAGGAAAAGTGGAGCTTGGAGAAGGGTAGCCAGGTCAGGGCGTGCGCAGCGAGGGACGCTGAGTTTGGGGAGAAGGCAGCAGGGGAACCGAAGAGTTCGGGATTAAAATGCCAGCAGGGCCAGAGCGCTGGGTAAGAGGGGCTGGTGAGGGTAACCTGGGTTCAGGCGGGAAAGGAAAAACGGAAAGGGGGCGCAGGAAATGGGAGCCAAAGAAAGAAGTGAGAAATTGCGGAGGAGGAAGTCGTCCCTGGAAGAGGAGGGGCAAAGGGGAAGCGAGAATGGAGTGTTTGCACTTTCGAGAGGGAAGGGCCAGATCTACTCCCGACTCGGGCCGGTGCAGCCAACGCTTAGGGAGGGGGCCCCAGGCGGACGGAGGGGGCGGCGCGGTCCCTGGGGGCGGGGGGGGGGGGCTCCCAGCGCCCGGGGTCCTACCTGAACCGTTCCTGTCCCGCCGTGTCCCAGAGCTGCAGCTTTATCCTCTTGCCGGGCTCGATCTCCAGCAGGCGGGAGAAGAAGTCCACGCCGACGGTGGGGTCGCAGGCTGGGGAGCGCAGCCCAGGAAAGCGGCCCTGAGTGAAGCGGTGCAGGAGGCACGACTTTCCCACGGTGGAGTCCCCGATGACGATGAGGCGGAACTGGTAGATCCAGATGGTCTCCATCGCTCACGTGCCCAGCTGACTCTAAGGCCGCCCCACCCTCCTACCCGCCGCCGGGCAAATAAAGCGGCGGGAACTGTCCGTTCAGCACCTCCCCGGCGCCCGCCAGCCGGCTTCCAGCATATTCCTGCGGCTGCGGCCGCCACCAGGTCCCCGCCCTCTCTGGAGGGAGAGGCGGGGCCCGGCCGGGGAAGGGGCGTGGCTTCAGGCCAGGGGGCGGGGCAGGGCCGTGAGGAGGAAGCGGCGGGGCGGGCGGGGGGCGCAGAATAGTCTAGCTGCTCGCGAATTCCCGCCCCCGACCTCTGTAAATCAGTTTTCCCCAAAGCTCACTGGGCGCTTTGGGTGTGGTGAAAGGACGTGACAGCAGCAATGACCAATGAAAATGAAACAAGGTCTCAATTCTGGGAGGGTCAGCCAATGAAAAGTGAAAATCATTTTCTTTTACAGGCGTCAGGGCGGGCTCGTCAGATTTCGGCTCTGATTTTTGAAAATGTGGTTTCCACTTTCATCGGGTTTGACCAGCTCTGTGACCACTGTTGCTGAACCAGATATCTCTTCGCGGCTTTCTGCTCTCCATCCTTGTTGACTGCCACCTCCCAGGTGTTCTAAGGTGAAGGAGTTGAGAGCAAAGTTGAAATAAATTTGCAGAGCAAGTTCTGGATGCTTCAAGCAAGGACGTTGGCCGTTGCTCATGCCACCACCGTCTCTTCCTCACTGCTTTCATTACTACGGAAGAATAAGAAAAATGCCAATCGCCTCCATCGTCTCTAGGGCCCTTTAGTTTGGGGAAGGAGAGAAGGAAAGAAAATGAAATAGTGAGATGTTCATAAAAGCTCCCATTCTTCTCAGTCTCTGTTCTACATACATGTCGGAAAAATCCCATAGTGTTCTCTACTTACCTTGTTTCTGGTCAGGAATCTGAGTAAACAAAGCACACCTGAATTCTGGCGAGATTCTCATGCCTTTCTTCAAACTGGTTAATAATGAATTCAAGGTTTATCTTTTAAAAGTTAAGCAGTTTTAAAGTGAATTTTTGTTAAAATAGAATTTTAACAATTCAACTTTTTTCTTGTCCACATCCAAACTTATACTTTCGTTATTAAGCTTTACTTCCTTTCTTATTTAGGAGGAATAAGTTTTGTTTTCAAAGATATGTTTAATCCTTTTTAAAACCTTTTTTTTGAAAGTAGTCTTTATTTCATACCATTTATCCCTCAAATCTCCCCATTTCCAATTGTTTGTACTTCCAAAGGACACACTCAAATAATCACAATCCTGAAACCAAGCAAAACATCTTTCTATTGTGTCTTTTCGTTAGATTTTTGTTTTGTCCATTTTTCTCCTTTTCAAATGTTAAAAAAAACTATCTATTCCCATTTCTTACCCACCAGTTAGTCTTCAGCCCTCTGCATGCCCAATATGTACCTGATACTGCTTTTGATAAGGTTGCCAGAGACTTTCCAACTACCAAATCCTCCTCACCCTGAAATGGAGCAGGACTCTGTGGTCCTTACGCCTGCCCCATCATGTCCTCTGCCTGCCTGTTGTCTGAGGAAAACTTTAGCCAAGGAAAAGGTTTAATCAGAGAAGTGAGAAATGCTGAAACAAAGGAAAACAAAGGAAACTAAATAATAATAATGTAGTCATTAAGCATAGTCAAGGACTTTTAGCTTTTTCTCAAGGGCTATAGATAATATTATGAGCCATATCCTGTGAGCTGTCTTATAGATACTAAAACACCAGGTGGGGAAGTTAGCTACTTGATGGCCAGCCTGTACCCAGGACATGACCTGCCACAATTCCAAGAACTGGCCGCAAAGAAATGGGAACAAATGAACCTGGAACTAAAGATTAACTGTATCTAAAACAACCAAGTCAGACCACTGATGACCGATTTGAAGATAACTGTTAGAGATGACTGTGCTGTTTCTGCCTTAGACACTTATCTCTCTATAAAAGCTCTCACCCACTACTTGTCGGGAGTGGGGAGGATAGTCAGCCTTTGCACAGATGTGTCCACCACCCTCCCCCAGTCCAGTTGCCAGTGTCTGGAATAAAGCAAACTTTCCTTTCCACCAAGCTGGCCTATTTCTTGGCTTTTAAGCATTGAGCAGCCAGACCCGATGACTCCCCACCCACCACACCCTTTTGGTAACAACCTCATCATTTGTCTTTAGTTATTCTTGACCCCTCTGTAGTTTTTGTTGATTAAACTCTTTGGCTGAAAGCTAATTGGCTGACTCAACTCTTAAAACCACAGTCTTCTTTCTTCTAGTCCTTCTCCAGTTAGGGATGGCCAAATGACAGAGGTGGAATCAATGAGACATAAAGCTTTTGTTTTTCTGATGACAAAACCCTTACTGGCCATCACTTTATGGCCTTTCTTTTTCCTTCCTACCTGGAAAATGTAACATCCATGTGTGACCATAGAGGTGAAGGCTAGATGCTACAGATGGTGGTAGGAGAGAGGAACAACCTGAGACCCTGATGGAGTTGTTGATCTGCGGTACCAGTTCTGGACATCTTCTTGTTTGAGATAAATTAATCAGTACCTGTTTAAGCCAGTGGTGATTGAATTTTCTATAAGTATAGCCTAAAAGATGTCCTTTTCATTATAGGGGACTGGAATGCAAAAGTAGGAAGTCAAGAAACACCCGGAGTAACAGGCAAATTTGGCCTTGGAATATGGAATGAAGCAGGGCAAAGACTAATAGAGTTTTGCCAAGAAAATGCACTGGTCATAACAAACACCCTCTTCCAACCACACAAGAGAAGACTCTATACATGGACATCAGCAGATGGTCAACACCAAAATCAGATTGATTATATTCTTTGCAGCCAAAGATGGAGAAGCTCTATACAGTCAGCAAAAACAAGACCAGGAGCTGACTGTGGCTCAGACCATGAACTCCTTATTGCCAAATTCAGACTTAAATTGAAGAAAGTAGGGAAAACCACTAGACCATTCAGGTATGACCTAAATCAAATCCTTTATGATTATACAGTGGAAGTGAGAAATAGATTTAAGGGCCTAGATCTGATAGATAGAGTGCCTGATGAACTATGGAATGAGGTTCGTGACATTGTACAGGAGACAGGGATCAAGACCATCCCCATAGAGAAGAAATGCAAAAAAGCAAAATGGCTGTCTGGGGAGGCCTTACAAATAGCTGTGAAAAGAAAAGAAGCGAAAAGGGAAGGAGAAAAGGAAAGACATAAACATCTGAATGCAGAGTTCCAAAGAATAGCAAGAAGAGATAAGAAAGCCTTCTTCAGCGGTCAATGCAAAAAAATAGAGGAAAACAACAGAATGGGAAAGACTAGGGATCTCTTCAAGAAAATCAGAGATACCAAAGGAACATTTCATGCAAAGATGAGCTCGATAAAGGACAGAAATGGTATGGACCTAACAGAAGCAGAAGATATTAAGAAGAGATGGCAAGAATATACAGAAGAACTGTACAAAAAAGATCTTCACGACCCAGATAATCACGATGGTGTAATCACTGACCTAAAACCAGACATCCTGGAAAGCGAAGTCAAGTGGGCCTTAGAAAGCATCACTACAAACAAGGCTAGTGGAGGTGATGGAATTCCAGTTGAGCTATTCCAAATCCTGAAAGATGATGCTGTGAAAGTGCTGCACTCAATATGCCAGCAAATTTGGAAAACTCAGCAGTGGCCACAGGACTGGAAAAGGTCAGTTTTCCTTCCAATCCCAAAGAAAGGCAATGCCAAAGAATGCTTAAACTACTGCACAATTGCACTCATCTCACACGCTAGTAAAGTAATGCTCAAAATTCTCCAAGCCAAGCTTCAGCAATATGTGAACCATGAACTTCCAGATGTTCAAGCTGGTTTTAGAAAAGGTAGAGGAACCAGAGATCAAATTGCCAACATCTGCTGGATCATGGAAAAAGCAAGAGAGTTCCAGAAAAACATCTATTTCTGCTTTATTGACTATGCCAAAGCCTTTGACTGTGTGGATCACAATAAACTGTGGAAAATTCTGAAAGAGATGGGAATACCAGACCACCTGATCTGCCTCTTGAGAAATTTGTATGCAGGTCAGGAAGCAACAGTTAGAACTAGACATGGAACAACAGACTGGTTCCAAATAGGAAAAGGAGTGTGTCAAGGCTGTATATTGTCACCCTGTTTATTTAACTTATATGCAGAGTACATCATGAGAAACGCTGGACTGGAAGAAACACAAACTGGAATCAAGAATGCTGGGAGAAATATCAATAACCTCAGATATGCAGATGACACCACCCTTATGGCAGAAAGTGAAGAGGAACTCAGGAGCCTCTTGATGAAAGTGCAAGTGGAGAGTGAAAAAGTTGGCTTAAAGCTCAACATTCAGAAAACGAAGATCGTGGCATCTGGTCCCACCACTTCATGGGAAATAGATGGGGAAACAGTGTCAG
This sequence comes from Bos javanicus, assembly GCF_032452875.1. Lineage (NCBI taxonomy): Eukaryota > Metazoa > Chordata > Mammalia > Artiodactyla > Bovidae > Bos > Bos javanicus. Next base: position 17,525,932 of record NC_083882.1, on the reverse strand, counting down.
ACTTTATTTTTGGGGGCTCCAAAATCACTGCAGATGGTGAGTGCAGCCATGAAATTAAAAGACACTTACTCGTTGGAAGGAAAGTTATGACCAACCTAGACAGCATATTCAAAAGCAGAGACATTACTTTGCCAACAAAGGTCCGTCTAGTCAAGGCTATGGTTTTTCCTGTGGTCATGTATGGATGTGAGAGTTGGACTGTGAAGAAGGCTGAGCGCCGAAGAATTGATGCTTTTGAACTGTGGTGTTGGAGAAGACTCTTGAGAGTCCCTTGGACTGCAAGGAGATCCAACCAGTCCATTCTGAAGGAGATCAGCCCTGGGATTTCTTTGGAAGGAATGATGCTAAAGCTGAAACTCCAGTACTTTGGCCACCTCATGCGAAGAGTTGACTCATTGGAAAAGACTCTGATGCTGGGAGGGATTGGGGGCAGGAGGAGAAGGGGATGACAGAGGATGAGATGGCTGGATGGCATCACTGACTCGATGGACATGAGTCTGAGTGAACTCCGGGAGTTGGTGATGGACAGGGCAGCCTGGCGTGCTGCTATTCATGGGGTCGCAAAGAGTCGGACACGACTGAGCGACTGATCTGATCTGATAGCCTAAATACTTTTATGTCTTGGTTTCTACAGAAGCATTCTTTCTTAGTTTCTTGTTCCTTTGATACATATCTTACATACTAAAGTTCATAAGAGATCTGTCTTTCCTTTCTTTACCCTTTCCCCTGTTTTCCTTCAGTTTAAGCTGTTACTCATGATTTAATCTACTCTAGTGACTTCAGTTACTCCCTTATCAAAATCATATGTCCTCCCCCAACCCTTGCTCTGTATTCAGATTCATATTTCAAACTGCCTCTCCTCTTAGATGTCATATAGACATTTCACAGTTGACTCTGTGTTGGTCAGGATTCTTTGAAAAAAGTTTTAGTTAGGGTGATATAAAAAGATGGGTGTGCTTATCACAAGAGTACAGAGGTATTTTCAGAGTCCACAGGCTGGTCTGCAGCTGTTATCAGGAAGGGGTTGGAACCAGGAAAGGTAAAGATCTGAAGAACCCAGGCAGCATGTGTCCCTGTCTCTCTTATATTTCTTTCTGTCTGACATCTGCTTAATCCTTATCTCCCTGCAAATCAGCTTTCCCTGCTACTTAGTCCATATGGAAGACTGTAGTTGCTTCAGTTTCCAAGTTAGATATTTAGACACATATGGAAATCAATTTTCATTTTTCTGTAGAGACAGTCTGGTTGACCCAGTTCAGAATACGTGTTCATACCAAAGAGATATGGTCAGGAGAAGAGGAACATGCTGATGCTGGGAGGGATTGGGGGCAGGAGGAGAAGGGGACGACAGAGGATGAGATGGCTGGATGGCATCACTGACTCGATGGACGTGAGTCTCAGTGAACTCTGGGAGTTGGTGATGGACAGGGAGGCCTGGCGTGCTGCGATTCATGGGGTTGGACACGACTGAGTGACTGATCTGATCTGATCTGATACATGTATCCACTTTTTTTTTTATATTCTTTTCCCATATAGGCCATTACAGAGTACTGTTGTTGCTATTCGGTCGCTCAGTCATATCCAACTCTTTGCAAACCCATGGACTGCAGCTCGCCATGCTTCTCTGTCCATCACCATCTCCTGGAGTTTGCTCAAACTCATGTCCATTGACTCAGTGATGCTATCCAACCATCTTATCCTCTGTCATCCCCTTCTCCTCCTGCCTTCAATTTTTTCCAGCATCAGGGTCTTTTCCAATGAGTCAGCTCTTTACATCAGGTGGCCAAAGTATTGCAGCTTCAGCTTTAGCGTTGGTCCTTCCAATGAATATTCAGGATTGATTTCCTTTGCACTCAAAATAGGATTGACTGGATCGATCTCCTTTCAGTCCAAGGGACTCTCAAGAATCTTCTCCAACACCACAGTTCAAAATTATCAATTCTTCGGCACTCGGCTTTCTTTATGTTCCAACTCACACATCCATACATGACTACTGGAAAAACCATAGCTTTGACTAGACGGACCTTTGTCGGCAAAGTAATGTCTTTGCTTTTTAATACACTGCCCAGATTGGTCATAGCTTTTCTTCCAAGGAGCAAACGTCTTTTAATTCATGGCCTCAGTCACCATCTGTAGTGATTTTGGAGCCCAAGGAAATAAAGTCTGTCACTGTTTTCATTTTTTGCCCATCTATCGGCCATGAAGTGATGGGACCAGATGCCATGATCTTAGTTATTTGAATGTTGAGTTTTGAGCCAGCATTTTCTCTCTCCTCTTTCACTTTCATTAAGAGGCTCTTTAATTTTTTTTTCACTTTCTGTCATAAGGGTGGTGTCACCTGCGTATCTGAGGTTATTGATATTTCTCCCAGAAATCTTGATTCCAGCTTGTGCTTCATCCATACTGGCATTTCTTATGATGTTCTCTACATATAATTTAAGTAAGCAGGGTGACAATATACAGTCTTGACATACTCTATTCCCAGTTTTGAACCAGTCTGTTGTTCCATGTCCAGTTCTAACTGTTGCTTCTTGACCTGCATACAGATTTCTCAAGAGGCAGGTAAGGTGGTCTGGTGTTCCCATCTCTTGAAGAATTTTCCACAATTTGTCGTGATCCACACAGTCAAAGGCTTTAGTGTAGTCAATGAAGCAGAAGTAGATGTGTTTCTGGAATTCTCTTGCCTTTTCTGTGATCCAATGGATGTTGGTAATTTGATCTCTGGTCCTTCTGCCTTTTCTAAATCCAGCTTGAACATCTGGAATTTCTTGGTTCATGTACTGTTGAAACCTGGCTTGAAGAATTTTGAGCATTACTTTGCTAACATGTGAAATGAGTGCAATTGTGCGGTAGTTTTGAACATTCTTTGGCATTGCCCTTGTTTGGGATTTGGACAAAAACTGACCTTTTCCAGTCCTGTGGCCACTGCTAAGTTTTCCATATTTGCTGACAAAGATGAATTCGGTGGCTTTCTTGCTATTTTCTTTTGCTGTGTATTACAATTTGGTTAATGGTGTTAGTATTTATCCTAGCTCCTTAGACACATGAAAGTTTTTGGTACTGAATTAGGAGGCTGGGAGTTTGTGTTGCATAAAGGGGAGAGGTGAAATTGGTCTAAAGGTGGCAGAATGTAGAGCTAATTATTAGCTAATAATCTGATAGATAGTATTCAGAACAAAACTAAAATGGAAAGGAATTTAGGCAGGCCTTAGAAGAAATGGGTAGAAGGACCAGATATAGCTATAAGCTAACAGAATGAAAACTGGGGAATCCATACCAAAGAAAGGTTTGTATGGTTTGGTTAGACACCTCCAGCCAGAGGAAAAGCGTGGGACTTTTTATAAGGTCCTCAACCTCAGGAGAGATCTAATGAGGACACTAAGGATTTAGACACTAGATTCAGTTCATTAAGATAGAATGAAAACTTCATCTATCTTGGAATCTCCACTCTTCTTTGTTGTAATCTACCAATCATTAAGTCTTGTTGCTTTTACGTTAACAGTATCTTATAGATTTATGACATTTCTGAACTTCTCACTATCACTGTCTGTTCATTTCATTCTCTTATCACATTAGGCTACACTGCTCAAGGGCATCTCTATTAGTTTCCTAGGCCTGAAGTAAAAGAATACCACAAAAGGAGTGGCTTAAAATAACACAAAAGGAATGGCTTAAAATGCTGGACTGGATAAATCACAAGGTGGAATCAAGATTGCCAGAAGAAATATCAATAACCTCAGATATGCAGATGATACCATCCTTATGGCAGAAAGTGAAGAGAAACTAAAGAGCTCTTGATGAAGGTGAAAGAGGAGAGTGAACAAACTGGCTTAAAACTCAACTTTCAAAAAATGAAGATCATGGCACCGGGTCCCATCACTTCATGGCAAATAGATGGGGAAACGATGGAAACAGTGACAAACTTTATTTTCTTGGGCTCCAAAATCCCTGTGGACAGTGACTGCAGCCATGAAATTAAAAGACGCTTGCTCCTTGGAAGAAAAGCTATGACAAACCTACATAGCGTATTAAAAAGCAGAAACATTACTTTGCTGACAAAGGTCTGTATTGTCAAAGCTATGGTTTTTCCAGTAGTCATGTATGGATGTGAGAGTTAGTCTATAAAGAAAGCTGAGCATGGAAGAATTGATGTTTTTGAACTGTGGTGTTGGAGAAGACTCTTGAGAGTCCCTGGGACTGCAAGGAAATCAATCCAGTCAATCCTAAAGGAGATCAATCCTGAATATTCATTGGAAGGACTGATGCTGAAGCTGAAGCTCCAGATGCAAAGAGCTGACTCATTGAAAAAGACCCTGATGCTGGGAAAGATAAAAAGCAGGAGGAGAAAGGGACGACAGAGGACGAGATGGTTGGATGGCATCACCAACTCAATGGTCATGAGTTTAAGCAAGTTCTGCAAGATGATGAAGGGCAGGGAAGAGTGAGGTGCTGCAGTCCATGGAGTTGTAAAGAGTTGGACACGACTGAGCAACTGAACAACAACAACAAAATAACAGAAATTTATTGGCTTATAGTACTAGTGCTAGAAATAAAAAATCAGGGTATCAGCAGAATTGGTTGCTTCCTTTAAAAAATTGTATTTATTTGGCTGTGTTGGGCCTTAATTGACGTATGTGGGATCTTTCATTGCAGGGAGTGGTCTTAGTAGTTGCCCCACAGCATATGGGATCTTAGTTCCCTGACCAGGGACGGAACCTACGTCTCCTGCATTAAAAGGTGGGTTCTCAATCACTGGACACCAGGGAAGTCCCGGCTTGATTCCTTCTTAGGGCTGTGAGCAAGACTATATTCCATCCTTCTTTCTTAACTTCTGGTGGTTTACTGGTGATCTTTGTTTGGAGTTACTTGGACTATGGATGTATCACTCCAATTCTCCACCTTCACATGTCATTTTCCCCTTGTCTCTTCACATAATCTTCCCTCTGTACATGTCTGTGTCTGTTTCCAAATTTTTTCTATTTTATAAGGACACTAGTTATACTGCATTATGACTTAATGTGTGCTGTCACTTCAGTTGTATCTGACTCTTTCTGATCCTATGGACCATAGCCCGCCAAGCTCCTCTGTCCATGGGATTCTCCAGGCAAGAATACTGGAGTGGGCTTCTGTGCCTTCCTCTAGGGGATATTTCCAACCTATGGATCAAACTTGCAATGGCAGGCAAGTTTTTCACCACTAGCACCATCTGGACTGAATGGCCTCATCTTAATTTGATCATCTGTAAAGACTGTTTACAAATAAGATATACATCTAAAGTACTGAAAGTTAGGACTTCAAAACAACTTAATCCTTAGCAGGCCCCCGTTTTGTGTCTACACTGCTTCCAAAATTATTTTGTTGGGGCTTCCCTGATGGCTCCATTTTATTAAACACCTCCAATGACTTATTCATCCTAGGATAAAATCTAAATACCTAATAGTATCATGTATGACCAATAATAATGTGATATCTGTAATCTAATCAGTAATTCCTCTACATGACATGCTATTTATATTATACTAGCTTTTTTCCCCCTGCTGTTCTCCCTTTCCTTATATCTTTTTACCAGATGAAAATATAGTTAGCAAATTTCTATTTATCTTCCAAAGGCTCCTTTGTAGTCTTTCTAAACCATCTATGCCTTTCAAGGAGAATCAATTTGTCGCTCATCTGTGTTACTGAAGCAGGTAAGCAAAGAGTACTCTGTACTTGTACAATATCTCTTATATCTTCTATAAGATATCTCATTGAATCATGGTTATGGTTTGACTATTTCTTGCTAGATTGTAAGTTCCTTAAGGCTGGAGGGACTTCTTAATTCTTTGCTATTTCCCCAGCACACACAGAACTAGCAGTACTATACTATACAGTACTATACTAGTACTATATAGTAGTACTCTATAAATGCTCATTGAGTGAAAATGAATTGTCAGCCATAATTATCATGAACCTGAACTTTTAAACATATGCAGTGTGCACACAACACGATGAGGTTCATGATGAATTAGAATTGATTAATTTTATGATTGCTAAAATTCGTCTCTGAATAATTCATGAATAACTTTAAAGTACATTTGAATTATGTAAGCTGAGTACAAATAATTTAATACTTTAATAAAATACTTTGTTATGTTTGTAGACATTTAAGCTTAGGAAATGGCAACCCACTCCAGTGTTCTTGCCTAGAGAATCCTGGGGATGGGGGAGCCTGGTGGGCTGCCATCTATGGGGTCGCACAGAGTTGGACACGACTGAAGCGACTTAGCAGTAGCAGCAGCAAGCTTAGAAAATAAGGCAGATAGTAGGGAAAATTTAATTTAAGAAAACGCCGTAAGCTGCTACTCAGGACATTCTGCTGAGAAAATATGGAAAATGCTAGAAAGGAGAATACTCTGTTTGTTGTTTATTAACCAGGAGTTAGGAGACTTGTGTTCTGATCCCAGCATGGCCGCTAAGTTTGGGGGACCTTTTATAAATCACTTACTCTCTCTGGATCTTTGTTTCCTCATCTGACACTAAAAGGGTTGAGTTGCATCAGTGTTTTTCAAGCTAGGGGTCGTAAAATCAACCTGGTGGGAAACTACCAGAATTCAAAACAAAACTCCAGAGTACATCATACATAATAAGGATGTTTGTTGCATGAACCTTTTCTTTCAGTGACGTGTGTGTGTGTGTAAGTGTGTTGTGTGTGTGTGTGTGTGTGTGTGTGTGTATGTGTATTTTCATACTTGTCTGTGCTGGGTCAAGATGTAAAATTTATTTCTTTTGAGTCAAAGTAAAAAATTGTAAAAGCTAGATGATTTTTAATGCATCTTCTGACTTTGAGATTCTCTTAAAATGCTCAGGAATTCTCCATGCAGTATCCATGTTTGCTACATTAAATCTATACATGTGTGCTGTGATTTACAAGTGAGAAGACAACAAAAATTTTGCTGTTCTTTCAGTCTTCACCACTTAAGTAAATGGAAACACCATTTTTTTACTTGCTCAGTTCAGAAATCTCAGCCTGATGCCACACTTTTTATGTCTCCCATAAGTGTTCCACTAACAAATTTGATAGGACAATGGCTCTGGCTGCAGTAGACCTGAGAGGTGCTGCGTGTGGCATAAATCCTCTTGGAGGAAGTCGCCATTAGCCCCACCATAGGGCTACCGAGCAGATGACTCACAAATTGGAGAACAATTATACCAAAGAAGTTCTTGCACTGTTGCAAAATTCTAAGGCCCACAAAAGTTTCCTCAACCTGGGGATCCAGCAAAGGGACTGAAAACCCCCAGGGAATTTGACTTTGAAGACCAGTGGGATTTGATTATAGAGCTTCCACAGAACTGGGGAAACAGACTCTTGGAGGGCACAAACTAAACTTTATGTCCACCAGGACCAAGGAGAAAGGAGCAGTGACGCCACAAGAGACTGAGCCAGACTTGCCGGTGAGTGTCCAGGAGTCTCCAGTGGAGGTGTGGGTTGACAGTGGCCTGCTGTGGGTCAGGGGCACTGAATACAACAGTCTTGGGAGCGTGGGTGGTGTGTTGGCTTAAGTCCTTGAAGGAGGTAGCCATCACTGCCATTACACCTACCACAGTTTGGCCTCAGGGAGGGAACTACAGGGAGTTACCCATCAACAGAAAATTGGATTACAGATTTACTGAGCATGGCCCTGCCCATCAGAGCAAGACCCAGATTCCCCCACAGCCAGTCCCTCCCATCAGGAAGCTTCCACAAGCCTCTTATCCTCACCCATCAGAGGGCAGACAGAAAGGAAACCACAAACACAGAAAACTAACCAAACTTATCACATAGATCACAGCCTTGTCTAAGCCAATAAAACTATGAGCCATGCCGTGTAGGGCCACCCAAGATGGATGGGTCATGGTGGAAAGTTCTGACAAAACATGGTCCATTGGAGGGAGAATGAGAATGGCAAACCACTTCAGTATTCTTGCCTTGAGAACCGCATGAACAGTATGAAAAAGCAGAAAGATATGACACTGAGAGATGAAATCCCCAGGTCAGTAGGTGGCCAATATGATACTGGAGAAGAATGGAGAAATAGCTTCAAAAAGAATGAAGAGGCTGAGCCAAAGTGAAAATTACACCCAGTTGTGGATGTGACTGGTAATGGAAAGAACAATATTGCTGTAAAGAACAATAATCCTTGGGAACCTGGAATGTTAGGTTCATGAATCAAGGTAAACTGGAAGTGGTCAAACAGAAGATGGCAAGACTGAACATTGATTTTTTAGGAATCAGTGAACTAAAATGAACCAGAATGGGTGAATTTAATTCAGATGACCATTATATCTACTACTATGGGCAAGAATCCCTTAGAAGAAATGGAGTAGCCCTCATAGTCAACAAAAGAGTCTGAAATGCAGTACTTGGGTGCAGTCTCAAAAATGATAGAATGATCTCTGTTTCTTTCCAAGGTAAACTATTCAATAACACAGTCATCTAAATCTATGCCCCAACCAGTAATGCCGAAGAAGCTGAAGTTGAATGGTTCCATGATGACCTACAAGACCTTCTAGAACTAACATCAAAAAAATATGTCCTTTTCATCATAGGGAACTGGAATGCAAAAGTAGGAAGTCAAGAGATACCTGGAGTAACAGGCAAGTTTGTCCTTGGAGTACAAAATGAAGCAGGGCAAAGGCTAACAGAGTTTTGCCATGAGAATGCATTGGTCATAGCAACATACCCCCTCTTCCAACAACACAAGAGAACACTCTACTCATGAATGTCACCAGATGGTCAATACCAAAATCAGATTGATTATATTCTTTGCAGCTGAAGACAGTATAGATTATATTCTCTACACAGTCAGCAAAAACAAGACCACGAGCTGACTGTGGCTCAGATCATGAACTTATTGCAAAATTCAGACTTAAATTGAAGAAAGTAAGAAAATTATCAGACCATTCAGGTATGACCAAAATCAAATTCCTTATGATTTACAGTGGAAATGACAGATTCAAGAGATTAGATGTGATAGCGTGCTGAAGAACTATGGACAGAGGTTCGTGACATTGTACAGAAGGTGATGATCAAGACCATCCCCAAGAAAAAGAAATGCAAAAAGGCAAAATGGTTGTCTGTGAGTTCATTCCTCCAAACACTTTTCTTGGAAAATGTATATACTGTGAGGATGTATTAGATATTCTGACATTTCCCCCCAATGATTAGATATAGATTCTCAGTATATTTTAAAAAATGAGAATGGTAATGTTTTAAATAAGTTGACTGCTGGGATAAAATAACAAGCAAAAATATGCTAATCAGGAATGGTGGTGTTTGAGTCAATAAAAACATGACAATTTACCGCTTTGCGTAGGGATTCTGGGTGTGGGTAAAAGGACCTGTGACCTTCCTCATCGTATGGCCCACAGCGTCCTTACATGGAAACTAGCATGACCAGTCAACTTTCAAATTTCTGGGTAAAGCTGAAAAAATTGAAAAACATTTAAGGTAGAGTAAAGTTTATTCTGACATTGTACAGGAGGCCGTGATCAAAATCACGCCCAAGAAATACAAATGCAAAAAGGCAAAATGGTTGTCTCAGGAGGCCTTACAAATAGCTGGCAAAAGAAGAGAAGCAAAAGGCAAAGGAGAAAAGGAAAGATATACCCATTCGAATGCAGAGTTCCAAACAATAGCAAGGAGAGATAAGAAAGCCTTCCTCAGAGATCAATGCAAAGAAATAGAGGAAAACAATAGAATGGGAAAGACTAGAGATCTCTTTACGAAAATTAGAAATAGCAAGGGAACATTTCATGCAAAGATGGGCACAATAAAGGACAGAAAATGTGTGGACCTAACACACGAAGATATTAAGAAATGGCAAGAATACACAGAAGAGCTATACAAAAAAGATATTCATGACCCAGATAACCATGGTGGTGTGATCATTCACCTAGAACCAGACATCCTGGAGTGCAAAGTCAAGTGGACCTTAGGAAGCATCACTACGAACAAAGCTAGTGGAGGTGATAGAATTCCAGCTAGCAATTTCAGTCCTAAAAAATGATGTTGTAAAAGTGCTGCACTCAATATGCCAGCAAATTTGGAAAACTCAGCCGTGGCCATAGGACTGGAAAAAGTCAGTTTTCACTTCAATCCCAAAGAAAGGTAATACCAAAGAATGTTCAAACTACCACACATTTGCACTCATCTCACACGCTAGCAAAATAATGCCCAAAATTCTCCAAGCCAGGCTTCAACAGTACATGAACTGTGAATTCCATATGTTCAAGCTGGATTTTAAAAAGGCAGAGGAACCAGAGATCAAATTGCCGACATCCACTGGATCATTGAAAAAGCAAGAGAATTTCAGAAACACATCTACTTCTGCTTCACTAACCATGCTAAAGCCTTTGACTGTGTGGATGACAACAAACTGTGGAAAATTCTGAAAGAGATGGGAATACCAAACCACCTGACCTGCCTCCTGAGAAGTCTGTATATAGGTCAAGAAGCAACAGATAGAACTGGACATGGAACAACAGACTGGTTCCAAATAGGAAAAGGAGTACATCAAGGCTGTATATTGTCACCCTGCTTATTTACCTTATATGCAGGGTACATCATGCGAAATGCCAGGCTGGGTGAAGCATAAGCTGGAATCAAGATTGCCTGGAGAAATATCAATAACCTCAGATATGCAGATTACACCTCCCTTATGACAGAAAGCAAAGAGGAACTAAAGAGCCTCTTGATGAAAGTGAAAGAGGAGAGTGAAAAAGTTGGCTTTTAAAACTCAACATTCACAAAACTAAGATCATGGCATCCAGTCCCATCACTTCATGTCAAATAGATGGGGAAACAGTGGAAATAGTGGCAGACTTTATTTTGGGGGGGCTCCAAAATCACTGCAGATGGTGACTGCAGCCATGAAATTAAGATGCTTGCTCCTTGGAAGAAAAACTATGACCAACCTAGACAACATATTTAAAAGCAGAGATGTTACTTTGCAAACAAAGGCCCATATAGTCAAAGCTGTTTTTTCCAGTAGTCATGCATGGATGTCAGAGTTGGACCATGAGGAAAGCTGAAGCATTGATAGTTTTGAAATGTGGTTTTGGAGAAGATTCTTGAGAATCCCTTGGACTGCAAGGAGATCAAACCAGTCAATCCTAAAGGAAATCAATCCCGAATTTTCATTGAAAGGACTGATGCTGAAGCTGAAACTCCAATACTTTGGTCACCTGATGCTAAGAACTGATTCATTGGGAAAGACCCTGATGCTGGGAAAGATTGGAGGCAGGAGGAGAAGGGGGACTCAGAGGATGAGATGGTTAGATGGCACGACTTGATGGACATACATTTGAGCAAGCTCCAGGAGTTGGTGATGTATAGGAAAGCCTGGCATGCTGCAGTCCATGGTGTTGGAAAGAGCCAGACACGACTGAGTGGCTGAAGAAATTTAATAGGAGATATATATATATATATGTGTGTGTGTGTGTGAGAAATTTGATAGGCTATAATATCAATAACCTCAACTATGCAGATGACACCACTGTTATGGCAGAAAGTGAAGAGAAACTGAAAAGCCTCTTGATGAAAGTGAAAGTGGAGAGTGAAAAAGTTGGCTTAAAGCTCAACATTCAGAAAATGAAGATCATGGCATCTGGTCCCATCACTTCATGGGAAATAGATGGGGAAACAGTGGAAACAGTGTCAGACTTTATTTTTCTGGGCTCCAAAATCACTGCAGATGGTGACCACAGCCATGAAATTAAAAGACGCTTACTCCTTGGAAGAAAAGTTATGACCAACCTAGATAGCATATTCAAAAGCAGAGACATTACTTTGCCAACAAAGGTCCATCTAGTCAAGGCTATGGTTTTTCCTGTGGTCATGTATGGATGTGAGAGTTGGACTGTGAAGAAGGCTGAGTGCCGAAGAATTGATGCTTTTGAACTGTGGTGTTGGAGAAGACTCTTGAGAGTCCCTTGAACTGCAAGGAGATCCAACCAGTCCATTGTGAAGGAGATCAGCCCTGGGATTTCTTTGGAAGCAATGATGCTAAAGCTGAAACTCCAGTACTTTGGCCACCTCATACGAAGAGTTGACTCATTGGAAAAGACTCTGATGCTGGGAGGGATTGGGGGCAGGAGGAGAAGGGGACGACAGAGGATGAGATGGCTGGATGGCATCACTGACTCAATGGACGTGAGTCTGAGTGAACTCCGGGAGTTGGTGATGGACAAGGAGGCCTGGCGTGCTGCGATTCATGGGGTCACAAAGAGCTGGACACGACTGAACAACTGATCTGATCTGATGTGTGTGTGTATATATATATTCAAAAATATATATGTATATATGTATACATATGTATACATATATATTATGTATACTATATATGTATACATACATACATATATGTATATGTATATATACATATTCAAAATATATTCAGATTCTAACCACTTCTTACCACCTTTACCTCTACCACCATGATCCAAGCTACCATCATCTGTAGTCTGGGTTACTGTAATAGTGTCTTACTAGGCATTGCCATTGCTATTTTCAACCTAGCAGCTAGAATGATCTTGTTAAAATTTAAGTCAGATCGTGTGACTTCATTGCTCAAGAACATCTAAATGGCTTCAAATCTCACAGCAAATGTCGAAGTCCTCAGTCTTTCTTTACCTCTTAGCTCTCACCTTCTACTGTCCTCTTAATACCTCCACAACAAACATACTTGCAACAAACATACTCAGTATTTCTCAAACATGCAAAGCAGGCTGCCACCTCAGAACCTTTCAACTTGCCATTTCCTCTGGAACAGCTTTTCCCCTTTGTCTTGCATGGCTTGCTCCTTTACTTTATTCAGTTTTCACTAAAATGTTTCCATGAGGCTTTCCTTCCCTACAATACGTAAAACTACCCCCTCTGCTTTATTTTTCTCCATAGTACTTATCAGCATGAAATAAAATATGGCATTTTTTATTTTGTCCACATCCCTCATGAAAATGCTTCCCAAGTGGCGCTAGTGGTAAAGAACCTGCTTGCCAATGCTGGAGACAAGAGACGCAGCTTCAATCCCTGGGTCAGGAAGATCCCTTGGAGGAGGGCATGGTAACCCACCCAGTATTCTTGCCTGGAGAATCCCATGTTGGGCCACTGTCCATAGGGATGCAAACAGTCGGACACAACTGGAGTGACTTAGCATGCACAAGAAAATGCAAGCTCCATGAGTATGGATTTGTTGTTGTTGTTTATTCACAGTAGTATCCCAGTGCCTGGCATAATACCTGGAATATGGTAGATAGTCAATAAATATTTGTTAATAAATTTAAGGTCTCCGTAAATTTTGTCTAAAAGACAAAATCAGGATAACTGATAGGGGCCTTTAAACAGATAATGATATTTGATTTTAGACATGGAGACTGAAGACTTCGGGTGTAAATTAAAGGAAGAAAATTCTAGATATGGAAAGTAGAGACAGTGTATTATCACTTCCAATTTTGTTTTATGAACTGTTTCATAACCTTTTACTACCAAGGATTAAGTTGATAAATGATTAATTTTGACGTGAAAACTGGATATTTTCCTAGTGGTTTCACCATAAAGTCATGAAATATACCATTGAGGAGAATGTATGAGGTGAGTAAGATCTTCAGCATCCTCAATATCCTGATCACAGTCACGATTGATCAAACTGGAACCAAAGTTCTGATTTGAACTAGTTAACTAGTCTTGGGTAAACTCTCCTTTAACTATCTAGAGACTGAATCAAGTGAAGTTTTCCCAGAGTATGAATAGTGTGGATAGCAATAATTGCATAAAATTAAAAGTCAGCTTGGAATGTATGTTCATGCCATTCTCAATACTTAAAATTATTTTTGTCTTTACAATTCTTTTCTGAATAAGACAGTCTCTCCAAAGTGAAGCAGAAGTTAACTTACACTTGAAAAATATAATAAAAAGTTTCTAACTTGTGTAGACATTATTTTAATTTTGTTATATTTGCAGTGGGGGGGGGGGGGGCATCTGAGTGTTAGAATTTCCTCTGTGTTGCTCTGTACTTAAGAGATAAAACTGCAATGTGAAGACCTTCACTATGTTATCTCTCAGTTGGACCAATGACCAGTTCCACTCCCCATCTACAATACAAAGAGCTCATACAAGCATCCAGGGGTTTAAATGACCTGAACTAAAATAGGGAGGGAGAAAAAAATTATGAATTGACAAGAGTTTAAATCTCCAATGACTGGGGGGGGGGGGGAAACACCTTAAATAACTACATTAGGTTATTAGGTGGAATGGAGGCTTAAGATAAAGACTAAGTTGAGTTGCAGAAAGTTAAAGTTACTTGCATGCCTGAGGCAATAAATTGAAGACATCTTGTTTGCTAAAAGAGGAAGAACTGATCCAAATAATAACTGACAAATAATAGTGATTTAAATAAGTGTGCATTCCAGTAAACTAGGCACATTCATTCAGACACAACATGCATGTGAATCTAAGGACTTCCATGAGTGGTAAATATGTGAGGAGTGAAAAATCTACAACATGAAGAACTGCTCTTTTTTCATGCCATCTCTCTGAAATGTTCATTTTGAACCTCTTATATTAGCTGGTTGTGGTCTTATAATGGAGTCTATTTGCCTCTAGTGGGGCTTCCCAGGTGGCTCAGTGGTAAATGGCCAATGCAGGAAACCACAAATTTGATCCCTGGGTTGGGAAGATCCCCTGGAGAAGGAAATGGAAACCCACTCCAGTATTCTTGCTAGGAAATGCCATGGACAGAGGAGCCTGACCATCTGGATCACAAAGGACTCAGACATGATGTAGTGACTAAAACAACAACAACAACAAAATTTGCCTCTAGAGCTTTAGAAGTTATTCAGGTTGACTAGACTTGGTCAATTCTTTCTTGTATATATTAAACATTTTTCAAATCTGTTTCCTCTTTGCCATCCCCAATGTTGTTGCCCTTGTTTTGATCCTTATCTCTCACTAGAGTTGCTACAAGCTCAATTCCTCTGATCTTGTCCACCTCCAAAATGTCCACCATGTCACTTAAAGAATCTTTCTAATGTATACTATAATCTTATCATATTATGCCTAGCCCAAACTATTTCATCAGTTCAGTTCAGTCGCTCAGTCGTGTCCAACTCTTTGCAACCCCATAAATCGCAGCACGCCAGGCCTCCCTGTCCATCACCAACTCCGGGAGTTTACTCAGACTCACGTCCATCAAGTCAGTGATGCCATCCAGCCATCTCATCCTCTGTCGTCCCCTTCTCCTCCTGTCCCCAATCCCTCCCAGCATCAGAGTCTTTTCCAATGAGTCAACTCTTCGCATGAGGTGGCCAAAGTACTGGAGTTTCAGCTTTAGCATCATTCCTTCTGAAGAAATCCCAGGGCTGATCTCCTTCACAATGGACTGGTTGGGTCTCCTTGCAGTCCAAGGGACTCTCAAGAGTCTTCTCCAACACAGTTCAAAAGCATCAATTCTTCGGGGCTCAACTCTCACAGCCATACATGACCACTGGCCTTGACTAGCCAGACCTTTGTTGGCAAAGTAATGTCTCTGCTTTTGAATACGCTATCTAGGTTGGTCATAACTTTTCTTCCAAGGAGTAAGCATCTTTTAATTTCATGGCTGCAGTCACCATCTGCAGTGATTTTGGAGCCCCCAAAAATAAAGTCTGACACTGTTTCCACTGTTTCCCCATCTATTTCCCATGAAGTGATGGGACCAGATGCCATGATCTTCATTTTCTGAATGTTGAGCTTTAAGCCAGCTTTTCCACTCTCTTCTTTCACTTTCATCAAGAGGCTTTTGAGTTTCTCTTCACTTTCTGCCATAAGGGTGGTGTCATCTGCATATCTGAGGTTACTGATATTTCTCTTGGAAATCTTGATTCCAGCTTGTGCTTCTTCCAGCCCAGCATTTCTCATGATGTACTCTGCATATAAGTTAAATAAGCAGGGTGACAATATACAGCCTTGACGCGCTCCTTTTCCTATTTGGAACCAGTCTATTGTTCCATGTCCAGTTCTAACTGTTGCTTCCTGACCTGCATAGAGGTTTCTCAAGAGGCAGATCAGGTGGTCTGGTATTCCCATCTCTTTCAGAATTTTCCACAGTTTATTGTGATCCACACAGTCAAAGGCTTTGGCATAGTCAATAAAGCAGAAGTAGATGTTTTTCTGGAAGTCTCTTGCTTTTTCCATGATCCAGCAGATGTTGGCAATTTGATCTCTTGTTCCTCTGCTTTTTCTAAAACCAGCTTGAACATCAGGAAGTTCACGGATCATGTATTGCTGAAGCCTGGCTTGGAGAATGTTGAGCATTACTTTACTAGCATGTGAGATGAGTGCAACTGTGCGGTAGTTTGAGCATTCTTTGGCATTGCCCTTGTTTGGGATTGGAATGAAAACTGACCTTTTCCAGTCCTGTGGCCACTGCTGAGTTTTCCAAATTTGCTAGCATATTGAGTGCAGCACTTTGATAGCATCATCTTTCAGGATTTGGAATAGCTCAACTGGAATGCCATCACCTCCACTAGCTTTGTTCGTAGTGATGCTTTCTAAGGCCTACTTGACTTCACATTCCAGTATGTCTGGCTCTAGGTGAGTGATCACACCATTGTGATTACCTTGGTCATGAAGATCTTTTTTGTACAGTTCTTCTGTGTATTTATGCCACCTCTTCTTAATATCTTATGCTTCTGCTAGGTCCATACCATTTCTGTCCTTTATTGAGCCCATCTAGAGAGTCTTTCCCATTCTGTTGTTTTCCCCTATTTCTTTGCATTGATCTCTGAGGAAGGCTTTCTTATCTCTCCTTGTTATTCTTTGGAACTCTGCATTCAGATGCTTATATCTTTCCTTTTCTCCTTTGCTTTTCACTTCTCTTCTTTTCACAGCTATTCGTAAGGCCTCCCCAGACAGCCATTTTGCTTTTTTGCCTTTATTTTCCATGGGAATGGTCTTGATCCCTGTTTCCTGTACAATGTCACGAACCTCAGTTCATAGTTCCTCAGGCACTCTGTCTATCAGATCTAATCCCTTAAATCTATTTCTCACTTCAACTGTATAACCATAAGGGATTTGATTTAGGTCATACATGAATGGTCTTGTTGTTTTCCCTACTTTATTTAATTTAAGTCTGAATTTGGCAATAAGGAGTTCATGATCTGAGCCACAGTCAGCTCCTGGTCTTGTTTTTGTTGACTGTATAGAGCTTCTCCATCTTTGGCTGCAAAGAATATAATCAATCTGATTTTGGTGTTGACCATCTGCTGATGTCCATGTGTAGAGTCTTCTCTTGTGTTGTTGGAAGAGGGTGTTTGCTATGACCAATGCATTTTCTTGGCAAAACTCTATTAGTCTTTGCCCTGCTTCATTCCATATTCCAAGGCCAAATTTGCCTGTTACTCCAGGTGTTTCTTGACTTCTTTGTCACACAACTATTTCATATCCCCTCTATATTTATTTTCATATCCCCTCTATTTTTACACACATACCCATACACATACACAGCTTAAGGAATAAAATTTAAATTTATTCTTATGATACAAAAGTTGAATTTGAAAATTGCTGAAGTTCAATGGCTCTATGAAGACCTAAAAGACCTTCTAGAGGTAATACACAAAAAAGATGTCCTTTTCATTATAGGGGACTAGAATGCAAAAGTAGGAAGTCAAGAGATACCTGGAATAACAGGCACATTTGGCCAAGGAGTACAAAATGGAGCAGGGCAAAGGCTAATACAGTTTTGCCAAGAGAACCCACTGGTCATAGCAAACCCCCTCTTCCAACAACATGAGAAGACTCTACACATCGACATCACCAGATGGTCAATACCAGAATCAGACTGATTATATTCTTTGCAGCCGAAGACGGAAAAGCTCTATACAGTCAGCAAAAACAAGACCGGTGGCCAACTGTGGCTCAGATCATGAACCCCTTACTGCAAAATCAGACTTAAATTGAAGTAGGGAAAATCACTAGACTATTCAGGTATGACCTAAATCAAATCTCTTTTGATTACACAGTGGAAATGACAAATAAATGCAAAGAATTAGATCCAATAGACAGAGTGCCTGAAAAACTATGGAATAAAGTTCGTGACATTGTACAGGAGGCAGTGATCAAATCATCCCCAAGAAAAACAAATGCAAAAAGGCAAAATGGTTGTCTGAGGAGTCCTTACAAAAAGCTGAGAAAAGAAGAGAAGCTAAAGGCAAAGGAGAAAAGGAAAGATATACGCTTCTGAATGCAGAATTCCAAAAACTAGCAAGGAGAGATAAGAACGTCTCCCTCAGTGATCAATGCAAAGAAAAAGAGGAAAACAATAGAATGGGAAAGACTAGAGATCTCTTCAAGAAGATTAGAGATACCAAGGGAACATTTCAAGCAAAGATGGGCTCGATAAAGGACAGAAATGGTGTGGGCCTAACTGAAGCAGAAGATATTAAGAAGAGGTGGCAAGAATACACAGAAGAACTATACAAAAAGATCTTCATGATCCAGATAATCATGACGGTGTGATCACTCACCTAGAGCCAGACATCCTGGAATGCGATGTCAACAGGGCCTTAAGAAGCATCACTACAAATAAAGTTAGTGGAGGCAATGGAATTTCAGTTGAGCTATTTCAAATCCTAAAAGATGATGCTGTGAAAGTGCTGCACTCAATATGTCAGCAAAATTGGAAAACTCAGCAGTGGCCGCCAGACTGGAAGATCAGTTTTCATTCCAATCCCAAAGAAAGGCAATGCCAGAGAATGTTCAAACTACCACACATTTGTACTCATCTCACACGCTAACAAAGTAATGCTCAAAATTCTCCAAGCCAGGCTTCAACAGTACATGCACGCTGAACTTCCAGATGTTCAAGCAGGATTTAGAAAAGGAAGAGGAACCAGAGATCAAATTGCTGATCATTGAAAAAGCAAGAGAGCTCCAGAAAAACATCTGCTTTATTGACTATGCCAAAGTCTTTGAATTTGTGGGTCACAATAAACTGTGGAAAATTCTTAAAGAGATGGGAGTACCACACCACTTTACCTGCCTCCTGAGAAATCTGTATGCAGGTCAAGAAGCAGCAGTTAGAACTGGACATGGAACAACAGACTGGTTCCATATAGGGAAAGGGGTAAGTCAAGGCTGTATATTGTCACCCTGCTTATTTAACTTATATGCAGAGTACATCATGCGAAATGCCAGGCTGGATGAAGCACAAGCTGGAATCAAGATTGCTGGGAGAAATATTAGTGACCTCAGATGTGCAGATGACCACCACCCTTATGACAGAAAGCAAAGAAGAACTAAAGAGGCTGTTGATGAAAAGGAAAGAAGAGAGTGAAAAAGTTGGCTTAAAACTCAACATTCAGAAATCTAAGATCATGGCATCTAGTCCCATCACTTGATGGCAAATAGATGGGGGAACAGTGGAAATAGTGGCAGACTTTATTTTGGGGGGCTCCAAAATCACTGCAGATGGTGACTGCAGCCATGAAATTAAAGGATGCTTGCTCCTTGGAAGAAAAGTTATGACCAACCTAGACAGCATATTAAAAAGCAGAGACATTACTTTGTCAAGAAAGGTCCATCTAGTCAAAGTAATGGTTTTTCCAGTAGTCAACTATGGATGTGAGAATTGGACTATGAAGAAAGCTGAGCACCGAAGAATTGATGCTTTTGAACTGTGGTGTTGGAGAAGACTCTTGAGAGTCCCTTGGACTGCAAAGAGATTAAATCAGTCACTCATAAAGGTAATCAGTCCTGAGTATTCATTGGAAGGATTGATGCTGAAGCTGAAACTCCAATACTTTGGCCACCTGATGCAAAGGGCTGACTCATTGAAAAAGACCCTGATGCTGGGAAAGATTGAAAGCAGGAGGAGAAGGGGATGACAGAGGACGAGATATTTGGATGGCATCACTGACTCGATGGACATGAGCTTGAGCAAGCTTTGGGAGTTGGTGATGGACTGGGAAGCATGAGGTGCTGCAGTCCATGGGGTCTCAAGGAGTCAGACACAACTGAGTGACTGAACTGAACTGGATTATGATAGACAATACATACTTTGGTCACCTTTGGATTTTCCTTCACTTCCTATTTTTTTCCCCTATTTCTTTATATTTGCTTTTGCATTTATTATACTATATGTGGCTCCTGAAATGCCACAGTTTATTTCAGCACCATGTATTTTGCATGGATGAGGATTTGATTAGGTTGTGAGAGATATAAAAAAGAAAAACAACAAAATAACACTGCCTTAAATATGGTAGAAATTTATTTATCTTTGTGTAAAGGAAATATGTAGTTGGATTCTCCAGAACTATTACAGGAGTTTTACAAAGGTAAGGACCCAGACTCTGTCTCTACTGCTGTACTGCCATCCTCTACATTTGGCTTTCACCTTCAAAACGGCTGCTTAAGTACCAGCCATCATATCTAAGCTGTAGCAAGCTGTAAGAGGGAGGAGTGGAATGTGCATCCTCCAAATGACTTTCAGTGAGTCCCAGGACTTCATTGAAAGCTATTAATAAAGACAGTCTCTGTTTCAGTTAGATGTGGATTTTTGAAGCTAATCACTGCAGCCTTCTTGCCATTAAGAGGAGAGATCCTGCCTGAGAGTAGGAACCAATCTTGAGGAAACAGAGCCTCTTAAACTCAGAAAAGAAACAGCTCTTTTGTCAATCTGACCCCCAACATCAAGCTATAGCTAAAGCAAGATATACCATTGGGTTTTTAAATGACATGAATGATTATTAATCTAGGGGCTTCCCTGGTGGCTCAGCTGTTAAAGAATCTGCCTGCAATGTAGAAGACCTCAGTTTGATTAATGGGTTGGGAAGGTTCCCTGGAGAAGGGATGGGTTACCTGCTCCAGTATTCTTGGGCTTCCCTGGTGGCTCCAGACAGTAAAGAAACTGCCTGCAATGCAGAGACCTGCGTTCAGTCTCTGGGTTGGGAAGATTCCCCTGCAGAAAGGCATGGCAACCGACTCCAGTATTAGTGGGCTTCCCTTGTGGCTCAGGAAGTAAAGAATCTACCTGCAATGTGGGAGGCCTGGGTTCAGTCCTTGGTTTGGGAAGACCCCTGGAGAAGGAAATGGAAACTCACTCCAGTATTCCTGCTTGGGAAATCCCCAAAACAGAGAAGCCTGGAGGGCTACAGTGCATGGGGTCTCAAAGAGTTGGATGTGACTGGGTGACTAACACTGTAAATTTCGGCCATGGTACCTAAGATGGATAAGGAAGAAAGTGAAGATTAGAAAACCTTGATAGATTGAAATTTGTGGTGGTGGTGGTGGTGTCAATGGATAGGTGCTTTTAATGAGATGAAGAGTGGCAGTGTGCAACTTGACAAAAGGAGCTGGGTGTATAGCAAAGGGATTGAGATACTTGATTTATGAGTTTAGAAGCAGTGCAGTTTCTTCTGTGAGACATCTAGGATATAACTTTGGAAAGTGGGTACCTCAGTTGATTGTGTAGATGAGAAATGTCAGTGGAGATGAGAAGGTCAGTGAACTGAAAGGCCAGTGAGTTTAATTGTTTTATATAAATATCTCTTAGAGTAGGATAATGACATCATGTCTGGGCTTAATTAAGCAAGAACAGATGATAAGAGGCTGAGATCTAGCTCTCTTCTGGTTTGGTCTTTCCTAAGGATAGACCTTAGTATAAACTAGAGGAATAGAGCATTCAGTCAATCTTCCATTTATATTATTTGTCTCACTTTGAACAAGTATTGTGAATTCAGTGTTGTTTGCAATACCTTTAGAGTGTGTGAAGTTAGAGTCATAAATATTAATAGTCAACTGGGCTGGAAATAAGATTGATAACCTCTTTTGAAGGCAGAAAAGCCTTAGAAGGCATGGAGGTAAACTAGGGGAATACTCTTGGAGCCTAGATTCTCCTCAGGAAGCAGTTTTGAATTCACTCTAGCACATAGATGAAAGAGTCTTCAAGGCCACAAAATTCAGTAATAAAGAATGACTTTAGGAAATTAACCTGAAAAAATTTTAATCAGGTGAAATAAATGTCTCTCTCAACCACTCAAAGTGAATATACATGGAGGCAATTCAGTGAGTTAACTTGTATAAATTTACAATTGATAAGCAAGTTAAACACTGATATCTGTCTTTTAAGGGTAAAAATATATATTTAGAACAGTTGACTTTTTAGAAACATTTCTTGTCTGAAAATAGAAAATAGAACAGTTACAGCAGAAATAGCTAAAAGCGATTCACATTTAAGATAAAGGTTAACTTTTTTTGTTTCATTTTGTTTTATAGCTGAGGCCTGTAATCTACTCATCTAAGTGCTGCTGCTGCTCTAAGTCACTTCAGTCGTGTCCGACTCTGTGTGACCCCATAGGCGGCAGCCCACCAGGTTCCCCTGTCCCTGGGATTCTCCAGGCAAGAACACTGGAGTGGGTTGCCATTTCCTTCTCCAATGCATGAAAGTGAAAAGTGAAAGTGAAGTTGCTCAGTCGTGTCTGACCCTCAGCGACCCCATGGACTGCAGCCTACCAGGCTCCTCCGTCCATGGGATTTTCCAGGCAAGAGTACTGGAGTGGGGTGTTATTGACATCTAAGTGCAGTATAGCATTAAAATACAAATTAAAAAAGGAGAGGGGCCAGAACATATTTTGTCTACTGTACTGGAAATTGTTATCTGTTTTATCAAGAGACCAGTTCTACTAATGAATGGGTACCTTAAAAATGAAGAGATATAATTGGCTGTTAAGCACTGAAAAAAAAATGCCCTATCTCACTTGTAATCAAAGAGATGCAAATTAAATCGATGATATGCAATTTTTATCTTCATATTGACAATTTTACTGAGAGTGACTAACTTGATGATCAATCACTCTGGTTCTTTCCCCATCATTGGAAATTAAAGGACCCAAAGGTCAGGGTATAAACCATCACAAAAAATTTCAAGATCATTAGAGAAAGCAATTTTGTTGGAATTTTTGAACTGTTTTGAAAATAGAAATATATTTTGCTTTAATCCCAAACCTGAAACATTTAGAAAATTTTGCTTTACAATGCTCAGAAATCAATATTAGTGAGGGAGAAGAAGGAGAAAGAATTGGCTCTCTTCCAAGGCTAAGCCTTTTCAGATGCCAGTTATTTCTGGAAGTCTACCAAAGAGTATTCAGGACCTATTCACCTCA
The DNA here is from genome assembly GCF_032452875.1 of Bos javanicus. NCBI lineage: Eukaryota > Metazoa > Chordata > Mammalia > Artiodactyla > Bovidae > Bos > Bos javanicus. Next base: position 17,502,781 of record NC_083882.1, on the reverse strand, counting down.
TCAGAGCTAAATGCTTGGGGGAAATGATTTAGCTTTTGCTAAATTTTCTATCAAGCAGCATTTCATTTTAGGAATAGGCAACCAGAATGTAGCCTATATTCTTTAATAATACATTCATGGAATTACTGAAAAAGATTGCTCATTTAGTTTTATTAAAAGCAGAGAACTGGTGTACTATTAAAAAGTCACTATTATAATCCTCTCTAGAGTAAAATATATAGAACAGTATTTTCCTAACATTCTACAGATCTCAAAATGGAGAAGAAAGTTTTCTCTTTTTCTAAACCATCTTCTTCATGTCCCTTCAAATGATGGTGTCTATGCCTGATTCATGTCAATGTATGGCAAAAACCACTACAATATTGTAAAGTAATTAGCCTCCAAATAAAATAAATTAATTAATTAAAAAAAATGATAGCCAGTAGTTCTTTCATCTTCTGTTCTTATGTGGTCATCCTTTAAGCCTCATCCTCCAAGGCTTTCAGGGAGAGTCAACAGGAAGTACTGTTGCTATACCCATCCCTGACCACATCACCCCACACCTTTCCTCCTCTTCACAATGCCACCATCATTAGCATTTCCCTCTCCCCTTCAAATATGCCTCTCACCATCCACACACAATTTTCAGAGCTGAAAGAGACCTTAATAATTATCTAGTCTAATAAAAAGCCAGGCTTCCCTATCCATCACCAACTCCCGGAGTTTACTCAAACTCATGTCCATTGAGTCGGTGATGCTATCCAACCATCTCATCTTCTGTCGTCCCCCTCCTCCTGCCTTCAATCTTTCCCAGCATCAGGGTCTTTTCCAATGAGTCAGTTCTTCACATCAGGTGGCCAAATTATTGGAGCTTCAGCTTCAGCATCAGTCCTTCCAATGAATATTCAGAACTGATTTCCTTTAGGATGGACTGGTTTGACCTCCTTGCCATCCAAGGGACTCTCAAGAGTCTTCTCCAACACCACAGTTCAAAAACATCAATTCTTCCATGTTCACCTTTCTTTATGGTCCAACTCTCACATCCATACATGACTACTGGAAAAGCCATAGCTTTGACTAGACTGACCTTTGTTGGCAAAGTAATGTCTCTGCTTTTTAATATGCTGTCAAGGTTGGTCATAACTTTTCTTCCAAGGAGCAAGCGTCTTTTAATTTCCTGGCTGCAGTCACCATCTGCAGTGATTTTGGAGCAAGCCCTCCCCCCCCAAAATAAAGTCTCCCATTGTTTTCGCTGTTTCCCCATCTATTTGCCATGAAGTGATGGGACCAGATGCCATGATCTTAGATTTCTGAATGTTGAGTTTTAAGCCAACTTTTTCATTCTCCTCTTTCATTTTCATCAAGAGGCTCTTTAGTTCTTCACTTTCTGCCATAAGGCTGGTGTCATCTGCATATCTGAAGTTATTGATATTTCTCCCAGAAATCTTGATTCCAGCTTGTGCTTCATCCAGCCCACATTTCACATGATATACTCTGCATATAAGTTAATTAGGCAGGGTGACAATATACGGCCTTGACGTACCCCTTTCCTTATTTGGAACCAGTTTGTTGTTCCATGTCCAGTTCTAACTGTTGCTTCCTGACCTGCATACAGGTTTCCCAAGCGGCAGGTCAGGTGGTCTGTTATTCCCATCTCTTTCAGAATTTTCCACAGTTTATTGTGATCCACACAGTCAAAAGTTTTGCCATAGTCAATAAAGCAGAAGTAGATGTTTTTCTGGAACACTCTTGCTTTTTCTGTGATCCAATGGATGTTGGCAATTTGATCTCTGGTTCCTTTGCCTTTTCTAAATCTAGCTTGAACGTCTGGAAGTTCACAGTTCACGTACTGTTGAGACCTGGCTTGGAGAATTTTGAGCATTACTTTACTAGCATGTGAGATGAGTGCAATTGTGCAGTAGTTTGAGCATTCTTTGGCATTGCCTTTCTTTGGGATTGAAACGAAAATGTGTGTAGTCATGATAAGAGATTTACAAATGATAGTTTTCTTGTAATATGGGATTTCTGAAGAGCCCACAAAATCTTCCAAAGTGACAGGAAGAAAAGAATTGGTTTAAGACTTTCTCTGAGACCAAAGAGCATGACACACCACCTTGATAGTATGCTATGAATTTTTCTGTTTCTCATTCCTCTTCCTTGTTCTCCGACCCTGGTTTGGCAAGATAAGGGAGGAAAAGGAGATGGACTAGGTAGGGGAGAGGGCAGAAGCTACCTTTCTTTCTTTCCCAATTGCAGGCTCCTCACTGCAACAGGCCAGAGGTGGGGGTTGGGGATAAACTGCAACTTTGAATCATTGGACAGGAGATTTTTATTATTGAATTGAATGTGTGTTAAGTGAATTGAAGTAACTAAAATGACTCCTCATTATCTAAGAATGGCCTGAAAAGTCCAAGCACTGGCCTGAGTTTTACCTAGTGCTACTCAGTGGATTTAAAGGGACCCAGGGAAGCACAAGGGCTTCCTTGTGGCTCAGCTGGTAAAGAATCCACCTGCAGTGCCGGAGACATGAGTTCAATCCTTGGGTTGGGAAGATCCCCTGGAGAAGGGAAAGGCTACCCACTCCAGTATTCTGACCTGGAGAATTCCATGGACTGTATACTACATGGGGTCGCAAAGAGTCAGACACGACTGAGTGACTTTCACTTTCACTTTTCAGGGAAGCAAAAAAGAACCTGAACTTCTCAGTTCTTATATTCTTTATACAAATCACACTGTGCTACAGCTTTTGCTACTCATTCCACCAAAGCTGTGCCTATGAGAGGCACTTCATTTTAGTTCACACAAGCGTTCATTTAAGTAACATGCCATTGACTGGATTCTTAGCATCCCATCTTCTAATTGTAACACATCCCCACTCCTTTCAAATAAATGCAGCTCACAGGACCCCAGATTCTTATCCTCAAACACTGCCTACAATATTTTTGGATACAGATAGGCAACAGAAATTACTTCAGCTATTTTAAACAGAAAATGATTGAATGTAGGAATTCAGTGGTGAAAAGAATAACCTAAAGGGATAGAGGAGCAGGCTCTAGGTGGGGCCTCCATGCGGTGGCTCACAGAACAAGAATGGCTACTGGTGCTGCCAATCCTGTCCTAATCAAGACACTGGTGAATCAGAAAGCCAGGTTACATCTATGGTCTCCAGGGGCATATCGTGTTAGCTTTGACACAGAAGTCATGACGCTGCTACTGCAACTGTTGGCTTCACATTCATGTCACTTGCACTACCGATATCAGCAAAAACAGATGCTGTGCATGTTATATACTCATTCTCCACTCAATTCTGAATTCAGCTCTTTATGTGCATTCTTCTGATGAACAAAGTTGAAGTCATAGCTTTAAGAGAGTGGGGTAAATGTAGTTTTTAGCTTCCAACCTTTATATAATCAGAGAAACACATTAGGAAGTGGTTATAAAAGTTATTTGTGAGCCAGTCCACTGTGTCAGTCACACCATATCTCTTTCTTTCTCAATAAACTTTTTGATTTGGTAGATCATGTTCTCCAACAGCCTCCCAAAAAAGGAGGCAAAGCAAGAAAAAGTTTTGAGAACTTTCAAGTCTAAAAATGCTTTTATTTTACTCTCATATTTACTTAATAACTTGCCTGGATATTGTATTTTATGGCTGGAAATAATTTTCCATCAGAATTTTGGAAACATTTTTGCATCATCTCCTAGAGTCCAGAGTTGCGGTTGAGAAGTCTAAAGCCATTTTCATTCCTAAATGTTTGTCTTGAAACTACTTGCTTTTTTCCTGTCTGAATGCTTTTCAGATCCTTTTTTTAAATATCTGGTTTCATAAAACTTTATAATAATGTAAATTTTTCTCTCACTGTGGGCTCTTTCATTATGAATACTCAGTTTTCAATGGTAGGATTTTTCTGTAATTTTTTTCTTTGTGTATTTCATTTTTTCTGTTTCTTTGCTTTCTTCCTGAAATGCATTCAGATTGGATGAGAGCTCTCTTAGATACCTTCTGAATTTCCTATTATTTATCTCCTATTTTATGTATGTGTGCCTGCTAAGTCACTTCAGTTGTGTCTCTTGGCAACCCTATGGACTGTAACCTGCCAGGCTTCCCTGTCCATTGGATTCTCCAGGCAAGAATACTAGAGTGGGTTGCCATGCCTGCATCGCTTCTGTCTCCTGCATGGGCAGGTGGATTCTTTACCACTAGTGCCACCTGGGAAGCCCCTCTCATTTTATATCTCTTTATATGTTGGTTTTGCATCTTAGTAGATTTCCTCAATTTTATATGTCAATGTTTCTATTGAATTAAAAAATTTTGCTATCATACTTTTATTTCCAAGAGATTTTTGCTGTTGTTATTTTCCTTTCATGGTATATTGTTCTTGTTCTATGAATATATTACTGCATTATCCTTATGATGACATTATTATTGTTGACATCATTATTTTTAAAGTTTTCTTTTGGTCTCTGCTTAGTCTGTTTCCTTTGGCTTTATTTTCTTTTCTCTGGTGATCTATTTTGATCTCTGACTTTCCACACTGAGGTTGCAGCTTCCTCAATTCTGTTAATTCAGTCACCACTTTTTGAAATATTTTTATCTTGCAAAATTTGGCTGGCAGTTTATCTGCTGTTGTCTTTTCTGTCCTCTTTGACCTTGTGGGTTTAAGACTTGTTGTTGTTGTTAATGTCTACTATATCATTTGCTAATATTTTGAAGAGGAATAAGAATAGACATATATGTTTAGTACACTATCTTTTAAATGACTTTAATTTGATGAGAGCTAAAAGCAGAGGAGAGAATCAGTTCAGTTCAGTTCAGTCGCTCAGTCGTGTCTGACTCTTTGAGACCCCATGAATTGCAGCATGCCAGGCCTCCCTGTCCACCACCAACTCCCGGAGTTCACTTAAACTCACATCCATCTAGTTGGTGATAGCTTAACCCAAAAACCAAACACAAGTTTGGCTTCATGTTATTACCAATTTATACTTTCCTATTCTTTTCTTCTTGCCTCTAGAACTTATAATTATCTGATATCCTTCCAAGGTATTATTAATTAATTAATTTAGTTAGTTACTTCCCCACCCCATCTTCCATGCTGTTTCCACTCAATAACCAGGAAGTGTCTGACAAAGAGTAAGCACTCAGTCTTTAATTATTAAATACATTAATAAAAGGGTAGGTGACCTGTATCCTAGATTTCTCCTTATTTAGAATTATATCTTTGGGGAAGATAAACTCTTGTCTAAGTTGATGGTTGATGAGAGGTGTTCAGATATTTTTGACTTGGGGTCTCCATAAGCCCTCTGTGAGCTAGCCACACCTTGCGTTTGTAGTTTGTATTCTTATTTTCACTTGTAATGTTCTCCCTATCTCCTTGTTTGCCTAACAAATTTTCACTTTTTAAAAAGCTACATATGTCACCTTCTTAGTAATAATATCATTCTTGATTCCTTTTTACTCTGTTAGTGCTATCTCTTGCCTTTCTGCATCAAGAATCTTCTTTCTGCTTCCAAAATATAACTTCCATTCAAGTCTATCTTGAGACTATAAACCTTTACCCTTCAGAGCCCAAACTCTGGAGTCAGCAAATCTGGGTTTGAGTATATCACTTGTTAACTGTGTGATACTGGGCAATTTACATACCTCTGTAGGCCTCAGTTTCTGACACATGGTAATCACTTAATAATAATAATAATAATAATAATAATAAAGGTTTCCCTGGTGGCTCAGTAGTAAAAAAATCCTCCTGCCAATGCAAGAGACTTGGATTCTTTCCCTGGCCTGGGAAGATCCCACAGGCCATGGAGCAACTAAGCCTGTGTGCTGCAAATATTGAGCCTGTGCTCTAGAGCCCAGGAACTGCAACTACTGAGCCCAGGCACCACAGATATTGAAGCCCTCAACTCTAGAGCTTTGATCCACAACAAGAGAAGCCCACGTACCACAACTAGAGAATAGACCCCACTTGCTGCAACTATAGAAAGACCCGAGCAGCAAGGAAGACCCAGCACAGCCAAAGATAAATAAATGAAACGATTAAAATAACATCAAGGCAGAAAAAAAAATCATAAATTAGTATTGCTGTTGCAGAGAAGAAGTCAATTCTGACCCCATGTGGAAAACTGTTTCTTTGACTTGCTTCTTGCTGTTTTTGTTACTACAATCATACATAATGGCCTGACTCAGAGGACCCTGCCCCTCTGCCTGACTGTAAATTAAAGTACCTTTATTCAGATCAGGCTTCCCTGATAGGTCAGCTGGTAAAGAATTTGCTGCAATGCAGGAGACCCTGGTTCGATTCCTGGGTTGGGAAGGTCTGCTGAAGAAGGGATAGTCTACCCATTCCAGTATTCTTGGGCTTCCCTTGTGGCTCAGCTGGTAAAGAATCCACCTGCAATTTGGGAGACATGGGTTTGATCCCTGGGTTGGGAAGATCCCCTGGAGAAGGGAAAGGCTACCCACCCCAGTATTCTGGCCTGGAGAATTCCATGTACTGTGTAGTCCATGGGGTCACACAACTGAGTGACTTTCACTTTCACTTTATTCAGATCATAGAGAAATAATCTGATCCTTCCCACCTGTGAACAGAAGATTAACACACCCTTTCCAAAGGTTAACCCTTCCCAAAGATGTTTTGTGAGACTGAAGGCCCTTTCACTGTACTACCCTGCTCCCTGTCCCTCTCTATTCTGACTTTTGATTTCAGTTGTTCATTGCTTCATTCTCCCTAACTTTACAAATGAATCTGATCCAGATCCCAGCAAGATGGTTTGGTTCAGTTCAGTTCAGTTGCTCAGTCGTGTCTGAATCTTTGCAACCCCATAGACTGCAGCACACCAGGCCTCCCTGTCCTTCACCAAATCCCAAAGCATGCTCAAACTCATGTCCATTGAGTTGGCAATGGCATCCAACCATCTCATCCTCTGTCGTCCCGTTCTCCTCCTGCTTTCAGTCTTTCCCAGCATCAGGGTCTTTTCCAATGAGTCAATTCTTTGCATCAGGTAGCCAAAGTATTGGAGCTTCAGCTTCAGCATCAGTCCTTCCAATGAATATTCAGGACTGATTTCCTTTAGGATGGACTGGTTGGATCTCCTTGCAGTCCTAAGGACTCCCAAGAGTCTTCTTCAACACCACAGTTCAAAAGCATCAATTCTTCCATGCTCACCTTTCTTTATGGTCCAACTCTCACATCCTTACATGAGTACTGGAAAAACCATAGCTTTGACTAGAAGGACCTTTGTCAGCAAAGTAATCTCTCTGCTTTTTAATACACTGTCCAGGTTTTTCACAGCTTTTCTTCCAAGAAGCAAATGTCTTTTAATTTCATGGCTGCTGTCACCATCTGCAGTGATTTTGGAGCCCAAGAAAATAGTCTCTCACTGTTTCCATTGTTTCGCCATCTATTTGCCAAGAAGTGAGGGGACCAGATGCCATGATCTTCATTTTTTGAATGTTGAGTTTTAAGCCAGATTTTTCACTCTCCTCTTTCACTTTTATCAAGAGGCTCCTCAGTTCCTCTTTGCTTTCTATCATAAGGGAGGTGTCATCTGCATATCTGAGGTTATTGATATTTCTCCCAGAAATCTTGATTCCAGCTTGTGCTTCATCCAGCCTGGCATTTCACATGATGTATTCTGCATATATGTTAAATCAGCAGGGTGACAATATGCAGCCTTGGAATACTCCTTTACCAATTTGAAACCAGTCCATTGTTCCATGTCTGGTTCTAACTGTTGCTTCTTGACCTGCATACAGATTTTTCAGGAGGCAGGTCACATGGTGTGGTATTCCCATCTCTTGAAGAATTTTCCACAGTTTGTTGTGATCCACACAATCAAAGGCTTTGGTGTAGTCAATAAAGCAGAAGTAGATGTTTTCCTAGAACTCTCTTGCTGTTTCTATGATCCAACAGATGTTGGCAATTTGATCTTTGGTTTCTTTGCCTTTTCTAAATTCAGCTTGAACATCTGGAAGCTCTGGGTTCAGCTACTGTTGAAGCCTAGCTTGGAGAATTTTGAGCATTATTTTGCTAGCATGTGAGATGAGTGCAACTGTGTGGTAGTTTGAACATTCTTTGGCGTTTTTTTGCCTTTCTTTGAGATTGGAATGAAAACTGACCTTTTCTAGTCCAGTGGCCACTGCTGAGTTTTCCAAATTTTTCAGCATTTTGAGTATAGCACTTTCACAGCATCATTTTTTAGGATTTGAAATAGCTCAACTGGAATTTCATCACCTTCACTAGCTTTGTTTGTAGTGATGCTTTCTAAGGCCCAATTGAATCCACATTCCAGGATGTGTGGCTCTAGGTGAGTGATCACATCACCATGGTTATCTGAGTCATTAAGATCTTTTTTAATAGTTCTTCTGTTTATTCTTGCCACCTCTTTTTAATATCTTCTGCTTCTGTAGGTTCATACCATTTCTGTCCTTTATTGTGCCCATCTTTGCATGAAATGTTCCCTTGGTATCTCTAATTTTCTTGAAGAGATCTCTAGTCTTTCCCATTCTATTGTTTCCCTCTGTTTCTTTGCATTGATCACTGAGGAAGGGTTTCTTATCTCTCCTTGCTATTCTTTGGAACTCTGCATTCAGATGGGTATATTTTCCCTTTTCTCCTTTGCCTTTAGCGTCTCTTCTTTTCTCAGCTATTTGTAAGGCCTCATCGGACAACCATTTTGCCTTTTTGCATTTCTTTTTCTTGGGGGTGGTTTTGATCACTGCCTCCTGTACAATGCCGTAAACCTCCATCCATAGTTCTTCAGGCACTCTGTCTATCAGATCTAATCCCTTGAATCTATTTGTCACTTTCACCGTATAATCATAAAGGATTTGATTTAGGTCATACCTGAATAGTCTAATGGTTTCCCCTACTTTCTTCAATTTAAGTCTGAATGTGGGCTTCCCTGGTAGCTCAGACGGTAAAGCATCTGCCTGCAATGCAGGAGACCTGGGTTCGATCCCCGGGTTGGGAAGATCCCCTGGAGAAAGAAATGGCAACCCACTCCAGTACTGTTGCCTGGAATATTTGATGGATGGAGGAGCCTGGTACACTACAGTCCATGGGATCGCAAAGAGTCGGACACAACTGAGCAACTTCACTGGCACTGGTGGCAACAAGGAGTTCATGATCTGAGCCACAGTCAGCTCCTGGTCTTGTTTTTGAAGACTGTTAGAGCTTCTCCATCTTCTTCCGCAAAGAATATAATGAACCTGATTTGAGTATTGATCATCTGGTGATGTCCATGTGTAGGGTTCTCTCTTGCGTTGTTGGAAAAGGGTGTTTGCTATGACCAGTGTGTTCTCTTGGCAAACCTCTGCTACCCTTTGCCCTTCTTCATTTTGTACTCCATGGCCAAACTTGCCTGTTATTCCAGGTATCTCTTGACTTCCTACTTTCGCCTTCCAGTCCTCTATAATGAAAAGGAGATCTTTTTTAGGTGTTAGTTCTAGAAGGTCTTGTAGGTCATCATAGAGCCAATCAACTTCAGCTTCTTCAGCATTAGTGATTGGGGCATAGACTTGGATTACTGTGATATTGAATGGTTTGCCTTGGAAACGAACAGAGATCATTCCATCCTTTAGAGATTGCACCCAAGACCAATATATATGTATAGCACATCTGTCTGCCTCCTGATTAATAAGGATAAGAGATATTTTATGGTAAATATTAGTAATATAGATATCATAGAAACTATATGGAATTCTTAAAATTCTGATAAGTTTGGGTAAAATCATAATTCTAGTTATTATCTCAAAGTATTGTCATAGTACTAACCAAGTTTCACAAAAATGCTTCCTCTTCAAACAGCTTCATAGAAAGGACTTTAGGTTAAACACTAGTTTTTGAACTGGGTAAGGATTCTAATGGGAAACCTGATGAATTTACAAAGTTTAACAAAAGGACTGAATGAATTGGTGAATATGTTTATAAATTTCATGGCTTCTATCTGAAAAATTACTGGTTTGAATCTGTGTTTTCCAGGTGTAAGAAAAAAACCTTGCCCTCAAACTAATTATGACAGTAATTTGGTAAAATTATATTTTATAAACAAATTGAAGCATTTATCTTTTTTATCTGTGAGCCCTCCAGAGATTGGAAACTCTTAGTTTCCAGTAACTTAATCAGATAAGTTAAGAAAGTTATCTCACGAGGAGGTACAGAAATCTCAAGGCATTATGGAGCCCTTGAGAAGGGAGGAATTCACTTAGATCTGTTAGGCAAAATCTGTGATAAGCCTTTGACATGACTTTCCTAGCAGCCCTCAGTCTGTGATTCTAAAAGTTTCAGCAAAGCAAAAAAGTCTATGATCAATTATGGTTATATAAATCATCAGGCCATGTTTATTGAGACCAGACCTGTAAAAATGATGGAGATCTTAGAGAGAAAAAGATGTTTTAATGAATTTTAAACCCCAGTTTATTAATGGAGGTCTGTATCTGCTAAGAATCTTTTCCTAGATAGTTCTTTGCTGTTAGGATATATTAATGTAGAATTTACTTAAATTATTAAAGCGCACTCTAGATTTGTTTCTGAAGCTTATCACAGTAATTTGTCTTTGGATGGAGATCAGATGCCTCACACACAACCTGCAACCAAGATTGGAAAAAGACATAATTTAAGAAACTGTCTCCAACCTGGATGGAAGGACCTTTCCATCAGATACTCTTAACTGACTCATGCACAGTGAAACCGAAGGGAAATTGACTGTTGAATTAACTCCCACTTCCAAAGGCCCCTAAGCTGGACTGGTCTATAGAGAGGCCTGCTGACCTCAAACTCACCTTAAAACGAGTCTCAAAGAGGAAGTTGCACTACACTATGATGAGAAGATAACAACATCAGAAGTAGGCAGCTTGCTCAGATGCTGATCTGATTCATATGATCATTTATGTTTTCTTGATTCCTTGGACCTGTGCCTATCAATCAAATGTTTTCTATCATGGACATGATTCTATGCTAGTTTAAAACTCAATCCAATTGTTGGGTTGTGGCCAGTTACCTGTGTCTAGTACTTCTGGGTTACCTTGGTGGATTTCTGTCCTCCTAGGCTCTGACTGGATACCCTCTAGGAAATTTATTTTAGATAAGAATTCAGTCCTGTTCTGTCTATTCATAATATTACTAGATGGGATCCTCTCACCTGGCCAATTAATAACACGTGCTCTGATGCTGGCCATAGATTAAGTTTTCTATTCAGTTCAATTCAGTTGCTCAGTCATGTCTGACTCTTTGCAACACCATGGACTGCAGCATGCCAGGCTTCCCTGTCCATCACCAACTCCTGGACTCTACTCAAACTCAAGTCCATTGAGTTGGTGATGCCATCCAACCATCTCATCCTCTGTTGTCCCCTTCTCCTGCCTTCAATCTTGCCCAGCATCAGCGTCTTTCCAAATGAGTCAGTCCTTCTCATCAGGTGGGCAAAGTATTGGAGTTTCAGCTTCAGCATCAGTCCTTCCAATGAGTATTCAGGACTGATTTCCTTTAGGACGGACTGATTGGATCTCCTTGCAGAGTTTCCTCTTAGAGTCATTCAAACTCAATCAGCGTGACAGCTAAGTCTCAATCAAGAAACTAACCTCTCATCTATTAAAAGGAAAGCTCCCACAATTATGGGATGGATCTACATGGTTAACATAAGGCTATGTTCATTTAAGTTTAAAAGCTCCTGTATGTTGGGAAATTAAAAGATGCTTACTCCTTGGAAGGAAAGTTATGACCAACCTAGATAGCATATTCAAAAGCAGAGACATTACTTTGCCAACAAAGGTCCGTCTAGTCAAGGCTATGGTTTTTCCTGTGGTCGTGTATGGATGTGAGAGTTGGACTGTGAAGAAGGCTGAGTGCCGAAGAATTGATGCTTTTGAACTGTGGTGTTGGAGAAGACTCTTGAGAGTCCCTTGGACTGCAAGGAGATCCAACCAGTCCATTGTGAAGGAGATCAGCCCTGGGATTTCTTTGGAAGGAATGATGCTAAAGCTGAAACTCCAGTACTTTGGCCACCTCATGCGAAGAGTTGACTCATTGGAAAAGACTCTGATGCTGGGAGGGGTTGGGAGCAGGAAGAGATGGGGATGACAGAGGATGAGATGGCTGGATGGCATCACTGACTCGATGGACATGAGTCTGAGTGAACTCCTGGAGTTGGTGATGGACAGGGAGGCATGGCGTGCTGCGATTCATGGGGTCGCAAAGAGTCGGACACTACTGAGCGACTGATCTGATCTGATCTGATCTGGGGAACAATTAAATCATACTAAAAATGATCAACCTGATAATATTATGAGACAAGGCTGGGTGCTCTATGAACTATGCCTATTATCACCCTTAGAGAGAATGATTCGTATGAAACTGTCACGCGAGTGTACGCTCCTTGGTTTTTGTCTGGTCACAACAAAGATTTGGAGTAACAGACATTAAAACCCCCTCGGTGCTCTTGGGTCTTGGACAGACTGTGTTATAGCTCTTAGACAAATCAGTGTTACAGCTCAGTGTTGAAGATAGCAGGAAAATCTATCATCGAGGCATGAGGGCACGTCAATCCAAAGACAGAAGAGAAGAGCGCCCCAGCGCACGGGAGAGAGAGCGAGATAACCCTTTGGCTGCTCTTTTTATGTTTTTTTCTCCCCTCTGGGCCTGCCCTATGTAAATTGGGCTTAGTCAGGAGTGCTGTTCTACCTGAAGTCCTCATTCCGGTCCTTGGACCTTCCTTTGAGCTTCCTTTGTTCTATTTTCGTGGGCTTTTCTCTTCCTTGTCTTTTAGCCACCGCCATTCTGGACTCCTTTTCCCTATTCTAACTACCTAACAGAACTCAGTGAATTTGTGGCACTAATTTATAGCCTTGACATCTATATTCATCATCTGTGAATATCGTCAGTGTGTGCACAGGGCAGCCCCAGAAGAGGGCTCAGTGGCTAACTTCTGAATTTTGGGCAAACAGGCCCTGGGCAGGAGAACTCAGCAGTTTATTTTCCAGTGAGAGTGCCTCCACCCTACCCACTTCACACCATAGCTTACATTAGATCTGGAGCAGATATATCCTGGGAGAAGTCTGCCACAGAGGCAGCCGAGATTTAGGGGCAGCACAGCCATCTCAGTTCCTGCAGTCACAATGCCCTGATCCCCAACCATAGCTTTGTACTATATCTGGGATGAATACAAGAGGAAAAGAGATGAAAACTTGGGCTGCTTCTGAGTGGAATCACAGTATGTACACAAGAGGCAGATGGGTCCTCTGTGATAACATGGACTTCACTTGCTTTAGTAATCACACCCTTTGTGGCAGGTCTTGCACTCAAACACAATGGAGACTGATAGAATCTGTGTCTCAGGGGGCAAAAACTCCAAAAACTGGGGGCAAACCTTGCCACAATAGGTTGCAATAACAATAAATCAGAGAGGCAGCCCTGCCTCATTCCTGCACAGGATTTAAATCCTCTCACACAAACCATACACCCTATCAAGGAGATAATAGTCAGCATACTCTGCACAGCATCCATATCAAAACCAGCCCTCACACCAAAAATACTGGACACACCTTTGTTGCAAACTAGTATATAGCCTGATTTTCCCTCTGGCCTCCTTGGAGCAGTTTTCTCAGAGCTACTGAGATGCTGTTTCCTGGGCTCAGAGTCCTAAACATTCTCATCAAATAAACTAACTCTCAACTTTCAGGTTGTGACTATATTTTTTGGCTGACACCTGTCAATAGATTGACTATCACTTGAATGAGCCAGAAAATAGATTAAAAAGCAGTTTTAAAAATTGTAAAAAGTGATTTTTAACTACGCTGCTGCTGCTAAGTCACTTTAGTCGTGTCCAACTCTGTGCAACCCCCTAGATGGCAGCCCACCAGGCTCCCCTGTCCATGGGATTCTCCAGGCAAGAACACTGGAGTGGGTTGCCATTTCCTTCTTCAATTAATAGTAAAATGATAGGCACAAAGTTTTAAAATAGGATATCAAAATAAAAAAATATAGGAGAAGGGAGTATAAAAACATAAGTCATTTAGACTGTATATATATATATATATTTAAATTAATTTAGACTATATTTTAACTTGAATGAGTATCAATTTAAAAAAGTAATACAGTTATGGGTCAACATACTCGAACTCCATGGTAAGCACAAATTAAAAACATACAATAGATTCCAAAAAAAGCAAAAAGGAAAGAACTCAAGCATACGGCAAAGAAAATTATCAGAACACAAAAGGAAAAGTAATAACAAGAAGAGATGAAAAAGAACTACAAAGACATTTGGAAAGTAAAGATTTAAATGGCAATAAGTACATACCTATCAATAATTGCTTTAAATGTCAATGGACTAAATTCTCCAATAAAAAGACATAGAGTGACAGATTATATAATAAAACAAGAACCTATGATATGCTGCTGTCAAGGAAAGTAGTAGTCCTGTTCAGGAAGTAGTCTTCTTCAGGCTTCAGAAGCAGGAGAGCAGGCCTTTCAGCTGCTTCTGATCTGCCTGAACACTGCCCAGACCATGTGCCTACTTACAAAACACACCAACTGTTACTAGCAAATCAAGTGGCACTTTAGATAAAATTGTTTAATTTTCTTGAGCCCCTGGAGGCCTAGTTAGGCTCCTTAGGTCTAAGAAGTCTTATGACTCAAAAGGTGAAACAAATAACATTGTTAAAGTTAAAAAAATAAACCAAAATAAAAGAAAAACAGAGTTGCATTTTTGCATGCAATCTGATGATAATACCAGTTTGCAGCCTGGGATTATAAGCAGGAGCCCCCAAAGCTGAGATTTGAAGTGGAATGGACACACTGCCTAGGGACCCTTTCCCAACTGGGACTCCAGATTGCTGCCATTCAGGGCTTCCTAGCACTGTTCAGTTCTGGATGTAGGTTGTCGGCCCAATTTGGTGATGTATATACTGTTAACTTCTATTGTTTCTTTTAATGGCTGTATATTGAAATTAAGTCAAATAATCCCCTATTAAACATTGAAATTTTTTATTTGTGTGTAATTAGTGGTTTCTTTTGTTAACAATTCCCTCAAACCTTAAATGAAAGCAAAATTTTCAGCAAAACAGCTGCCTATAAGAGATTCACATCAGGGTGAAAGACGAACTGAAAGTGGGGAGGATGGAAAAAGATATTTCATGCAAATGAAAATGACAAGAGAGTGGCTGTAGCAAATACTCACATCAGACAAAATAGACTTTAAAACAAAGGCCATAAAAAAAAAAAGGCAAGGAAGGGCATTATCTAACGATAAAGGGATCAATACAAGAAGGGGATATTATACTTATTAACATATATGCATCCAATGTAGAAGCACCTAACTATATAAAACAAATACTAACAGGCATAAAGGAAGAAATTGATCATAATACAATAATAGTAAATTTTAACACCTTACTGACACCAATGGAAAGATCATAAGGCAACAGAGTTGCTAATGACCAGTTGGACTGAATTTATATCTATATGATACTATATCCAAAAAATCAGAATACAGATTCTTTTCAAGTATGCAAGGAACATTCTCTAGGATAGAGTACATACTAGTTCACAAAAAAAATTTTAAAGGATAGAAATTATTTCAAGCATTTTTTTTTTCTTCTGACTGCACTGGTATAAAGCTAGAAATTAAACACAGAAAAAAAAATGGGATCAGACCAAACCATGGACAGTAAACATTAATGATGAAATCAAAGAAGAAATCAGAAAACCCCTCAAGAAAATGTAAATGAAAACACAACTTAACAAAATCTATGGGATTCAGCTAAAGCAGTTTTAAGAAGGAAGTTCATAGTGACAGGCCTTCCTGAAGACACAAAAAAATCTCAAATAAACAACCTAACTTGCCACCTAAAGGAATTAGAAAAAGAACAAACAAAACCCAGTCAGCAGAAGGAAGGAAATAGTAAAGATCAGAGAGAAAATAAATAACACAGAAATGAAAAAACAATAGAAAAGGTCAATAAAAACAAGAACTAGTTATTGAAAAGATAAATAAAATCAACAAACCTTTAGCCAGGTTCACCAAGAATAAAAAAGAGGGGACCCCCTCCAAAGAAAAAACAACAACAACAACAAAAATTAAAGAGGAAAAAAAAAAAACACCTGATGCCACAGTAATACACAAAAGAATGAGACAATTCTATGAATAGTTATATGTCAACAGATAGGATTACCTAGAAAAAATGGACAAATTTCTAGAAATGTGCAGCCTGCCAAAATTGAGTCAAGAAATATTAATAGATAATTTGAACAGACTGATCAGTAGCACTGAAATAGAATCTGTAATTTATTAATAAAAACTCTCTGCAAACAAAAGTCCAGGACTTAACAGCTTCATTGTGGAACTATATCAAATGTAAAAAGATAAACTTATATATCCTTCTTTGACTATTCCAAAAAATTGAAGAGGAGAAACCATGTCATTAAGTGAAACTACTATTGCCCTGATACCAAATCTGGACAAAAACAATACAAAAAACAAAATTTACAGGGTAATATCCTTGATTAATAGAGATGGAAAAATCCTCAACAAAATATTAGCAAATCAAATCCAACAATATGTAAAAAGCTCACATACCATGATCAATTTGGATTCATTTCAGGGACACATGAATGGTTTGGTATAAGCAAATCTATCAATGTGCTACCCCACATTAACAAAAGACAAGATATAAACCACAAGATTATCTCAAATGTTGCAAAAAAAAAAATTGGACAAAATTCAACATCCATTCATGAGAAAAAACTCAAACTAAAGTGTGGCTATAGAGGGAATATATCTCAATTCAGTAAAAGCCATTTATGGCAAACCTGTAGCCAACATAATACTCAACAGTGAAAAGCTGAAAGCCTTCTTGCTAAATTTAGGAACAAGACAAGGATGCCCACTTAATCATCTCTATTCAAATAGTATTGGAAGTCTTAGCCACAGCAATCAGATAAGAAACAGAAATAGGAGGTATACAGATTGCAAGGGAAGGGGTAAAAATGTCACTGTTTGAAGATGACATGGTACTTTATATAGAGAACCCTAAAGTCTCCACACAATAAGTATTAGAACTAATAAATGAATTCAACAAGATAGCAGTTACTTGATTAATATACAGAAGTCTTTGTTGCATTGTTTACACTAATAACAAAATATCAGAAAGAAAAAGTAAAAAAAAAAAAAAATCCAATTTAACATTATGCCCAGAAAGCAAAACAAAATGAAACAAAAAACCTAGGAGTAAACTTAACCAAAAAGGTGAAAGACCTATACAGTGAAAACTATTAAACACTGATAATGGTAATTGAATATAATTCAAAGGAATGGGAAGATATCCCATGCTCTTGGATTGGAAGAATTAATATTATTAAAATGGCCATACTACGCAAAGCAATCTGCATATTTAATGCAATCCCTATCAAAACACCTCGGATATTTTTCACAGAAAGAGAACAAATAATGCTGAAATTTATATAGAGTCACAAAAGGACCAGAATTGTCAAAGCAGTCCTGAGGAAAAAGACAGAATTGGAGGCACAACAGGTCCAGACTTTAGACTATATTACAAAACTCCATGAATCAAAACAGCATGATACTGACACACACACAAAATAGACCTATAGATCAATGGAGAAGGCAATGGCACCCCACTCCAGTACTCTTGCCTGGAAAATCTCATGGACGGAAGAGCCTGGTAGGCTGCAGTCCATGGAGTCGCTAAGAGTCAGACACGACTGAGTGACTTCACTTTCACTTTTCACTTTCATGCATTGGAGAAGGAAATGGCAACCCACTCCAGTGTTCTTGCCTGGAGAATCCCAGGGACGGGGGAGCCTGGTGTGCTGCCGTCTCAGGGGTCGCATAGAGTCGGACACGACTGAAGCGACTTAGCAACAGCAGTAGCAGCAGCAGATCAATAGAACAGAACATAGAGACAGAAATAAACCCATGCACTCATGGTCAATTAATCTATGACAAAGGAGGCAAGAATACACAATGGAAAAAAGTGTATTCCATAGTGGTATTGAGAAAACTGGACAGCTACATATAAGTCAATGAAATCAAAACTCTCCCTTATTACATATACAAAAATAAGCAGAAAATAGTTTAAAGCCCTAAATATAAGACATTACCCTATACAACTTTTAGAAGAGAACATAGGCAAAACATTTCTTGACATAATTCTAGCAATATTTTCTTAGATAAACTCCCAAAGCAAAACAAATTAAAGCAAAAATAAATGGGACCTAATCAAACTTAAAAACTTTTTCATAGCAAAAGAAATCAACAAACGAAAAATAACCAACAGAATGGGAGAAAATATTTGCAAATTATGTGAATGACAAGAAGTTAATATAAAAAAAATACAAACAGCTCATAATCAATATAGAAAAAAAAAAAAAAAACCCACCAAACAACCCAATCAAAAAGTGAGCAAGAGGCCTAAGTAGAAAATTTTCCAAAGACATACAGATAGCCAACATACACATGAAATGATGCTCAATGTCAGTAATTATTAGAGAAATACAATCAAAATCACGATGAGATATTACCTCACATGGGTTAGAATGTCTATCATCAATAAGTCTACAATAAATGCTGGAGAAGATGTGGAGAAAAGAATATCATCCTACTCTGTTGAGGGAACATAAATTGGTACAGGCACTATGAAAAACAATATGGAGGTTTTATACATAAAATAGATAAGCATCAAGGATTTATTGTATAGCACAGGGAATGATATTCAATACCTTGTTATAACCTATAATGGAATATAATCTGAAAAACAACCAAATCGCTTAGCTGTACACCTGAAACTAACAGAATACAGTAATTCCACTGCACTTCAATTTTGTTTATAAATGACTCACTTCTGTTCAGTTCAGTTGCTCAGCTTGTCTGACTCTTTGCAACCCCACGGACTGCAGCATGCCAGGCCTCCCTGCCCATCATCAACTCCCAAATTTGATCAGACTCATGTCCATCGAGTCGGTGATGCCATAAAATCATCTCACCCTCTATTGTCACCTTCTCCTCCTGCCTTCAATCTTGTCAGCATCAGGATCTTTTCCAGTGAGTCGGTTCTTTGCATTAGGTGGCCAAAGTACTGGAGCTTCTGTTTCAGCATCAGTCCTTCCAATGAATATTCAGGATTGATTTCCTTTAGATAGACTGGTTGGATCTCTTTTCAGTCCTAGGGACTCTCAAGAATCTTCTCCAACACCACAGTTCAAAAGCATCAATTCTTCGGCGCTCAGCCTTCTTCACAGTCCAACTCTCACATCCATACATGACTACTGGAAAAATCATAGCTTTGACTAGATGAACCTTTGTAGGCAAGTAATATCTCTGCTTTTTAATATGCTGTCTAGGTTGATCATAGCTTTTCTTCCAAGGAGCAAGCATCTTAATTTCATGGCTGCAGTCACCGTCTGTAGTGATTTTGGAGCCTAAGAAAATAAAGTTTCTCATTGTTTCCCCATCTATTTGCCATGAGTTGATGGGACCAGGGGTTGCCATGATCTTCGTTTTTTGAATGTAGAGTTTTAAGCCAGATTTTTTCACTCTCCTCTTTCACTTTCACCAAGAGGCTCCTCAGTTCCTCTTTGCTTTCTGCCGTAAGGGTGGTGTCATCTGCATATCTGAGGTTATTGATATTTCTCCTGGCAATCTTGATTCTGGCTTGTGCTTCATCCAGCCCAGCAATTTGTATGATGTACTCTGCATATAAGTTAAATAAGCAGGGTGACAATATATAACATTGATGTACTTCTTTCACAATTTGGAACAAGTCCATTGTTCCATGTTTGATCTTAACTGTTCCTTCTTGACCTGCATACAGATTTTTCAGGAGGCAGGTCAGGTGGTCTGGTATTCCCAATCTCTTGCAGAATTTTCCACAGTTTGTTATGATCAACACAGTCAAAAGTTTAGCATAGTCAATGAAGCAGAAGTAGATGTTTTTTCTGGAGCTCTCTTGCTTTTTCTATGATCCAAGAGATGTTGGCAATTTGATCTTTGGTTTCTCTGCCTTTTCTAAATCCAGCATTAACATCTGGAAGTTCTTGGTTCACATACTGTTGAAGCCTAGCTTGTAGATTTTGAGCAATACTTTGCCAGCATGTGAGATGGGTGCAATTTTGTGGTAGTTTGAACATTCGTTGACATTGTCTTTCTTTGGAACTGGAATGAAAATTAAAATTTTCAGGTCCTGTGACCTTTGCTGAGTTTTCCAAATTTGCCGGCATATTGAGTGCAGCACTTTTACAGCATCATCTTTTAGGATTTGAAATAGCTCAGCTGAAATTCCATTATCTCCACTAGCTGTGTTCGTAGTGATGCTTCCCACTTGACTTCAGACTCCAGGATGTCTGGTTCCAGGTGAGTGATTACACCATCGGGGTTATCTGGGTCCTTATGATCTTTCTTTTGTATAGTTTTTCCTTGTAATCGTGCCACCTTTTCTTAACATCTTCTGCTTCTATTGGTCCATACCATTTCTGTCTGTTTTTGTGCCCATCTTTGCATGAAATGTTCCCTTGGTATCTCTAATTTTCTTGAAGAGATCTCTAGTCTTTCCCATTCTATTCTTTTCCTCTATTTCTTTGCTTTGATCACTTAGGAAGGCTTTCTTATCTCTCCTTGTTATTCTTTAGAACTCTGCATTCAGATGGGTATATCTTTCCTTTTCTCCTTTGCCTTTAGCTTCTCTCCTTTTCTCAGCTATTTGTAAAGCCTCCTCGGACGACCATATTGCCTTTTTGCACTTCTTTTTCTTGGGGATTGTCGTGATCACTGCCTCCTGTACAATGTCATGAACCTCTGTCCATAATTCTTCAGGTTGTCTGTCTATCAGATCTAATCCCTTGAATCTATTTGTCACTTCTACTGTATAATTGTAAAGGATTTGATTTAGGTCATACCTGAATGGTCCAGTGGTTTTTCCTACTTTCTTAAATTTAAGTCTGAATTTTGCAATAAGGAGTTCTTGATCTGAGCCACAGTCAGCTCCTGGTCTTGTTTTTGAGGACTGTGTAGAGCTTCTCCATCTTTGACTGTGAAGAATATAATCAATCTGATTTTGCTACTGACCATCTGGTGACATCCATGTATAGAATCTTATCTTGTGTTGCTGGAAGAGGGGGTTTGCTGTGACCAGTTTGTTCTCTTGGAAAAACTCTGTTAGCCTTTGTCCTGCTTCATTTTGTACTCAAAGGCCAAATTTGCCTGTTACTCCAGATATCTGTTGACTTCCTCTTTTTGCATTCCAGTCCCCTGTGATGAAAAGGACATATTTTTTTGGTATACTTCTAAAAGGTTTTGTAGGTCATCATCAGTTCAGTTCAGTTCAGTGGCTCAGTCGTGTCTGACTCTTTGTGACCCCATGAATTGCAGCACGCCAGGCCTCCCTGTCCATCACCAATTCCCAGAGTTCACCCAAGCTCATGTCCATCAAGTTGGTGATGCCATCCCACCATCTCATCTGTCATGCCCTTCTCCTCCTGCCCCCAATCCCTCCCAGCATCAGAGTCTTTTCCAATGAGTCAACTCTTCACATGAGGTGGCCAAAGTATTGGAGTTTCAGCTTTAGCATCAGTCCTTCCAAAGAACACCCAGGACTGATACCCTTTAGAACGGACTGGTTGGATCTCCTTGCAGTCCAAGGGACTCTCAATAGTCTTCTCCAACACCACAGTTCAAAAGCATCAATTCTTTGGTGCTCAGCTTTCTTCACAGTCCAACTCTCACATCCATACATGACTACTGAAAAACCATAGCCTTTTTTTTTTTTTTAATTTTTTTTTGAAAAACCATAGCCTTGACTAGACGATCTTTGTTGGCAAATGTCTCTGCTTTGAATATGCTAGCTAGGTTGGTCGTAACTTTCCTTCCAAGGAGTAAGTGTCTTTTAATTTCATGGCTGCAGTCACCATCTGCAGTGATTTTGGAGCCCCCAAAAAGAAAGTCTGACTCTGTTTCCACTGTTTCCCCATCTATTTCCCATGAAGTGATGGGAACAGATGCCATGATCTTTGTTTTGTGAATATTGAACTTTAAGCCAACTTTTTCACTCTCCTCTTTCACTTTCATCAAGAGGCTTTTGAGTTCCTCTTCACTTTCTGCCATAAGGGTGGTATCATCTGCATATCTGAGGTTATTGATATTTCTCCCAGAAATCTTGATTCCAGCTTGTGCTTCTTCTAGCCCAGTGTTTCTCACGATGTACTCTGCATATAAGTTAAATAAGGAGGGTGACAATATACAGCCTTGACGTACTCCTTTTCCTATTTGGAACCAGTCTGTTGTTCCATGTCCAGTTCTAACTGTTGCTTCCTGACCTGCATATAGGTTTCTCAAGAGGCAGGTCAGGTGGTCTGGTATTCCCATCTCTTTCAGAATTTTCCAGTTTATTGTGATCCACACAGTCAAAGGCTTTGGCATAGTCAATAAAGCAGAAATAGATGTTTTTCTGGAACTCTCTTGCTTTTTCGATGATCCAGTGGATGTTGGCAATTTAATCTCTGGTTCCTCTGCCTTTTCTAAAACCAGCTTGAACATCAGGAAGTTCATGGTTCACGTATTGCTGAAGCCTGGCTTGGAGAATTTTTAGCGTGTGAGATGAGTGCAATTGTGTGGTAGTTTGAGCATTCTTTGGCATTTTCTTTCTTTGGGATTGGAATGAAAACTGACCTTTTTCCAGTCCTGTGGCCACTCCTGAGTTTTCCAAATTTGCTGGTATATTGAGTGCAGCACTTTCACAGCATCATCTTTTAGGATTTGAAATAGCTCAACTGGAATTCCATCACCTCCACTAGCTTTGTTCGTAGTGATGCTTTCTAAGGCCCATTTGACTTCACATTGTACAAAAGACAGGTCTTGATCCGTGTCTCCTGTACAATATCATGAACCTCTGTCCATAGTTCATCAGGTACTCTATCTATCAGATCTAGTCCCTTAGATCTATTTCTCACTTCCACTGTATAATCATAAGGGATTTGATTTAGGTCATACCTGAATGATCTAGTGGTTTTCCCTACTTTCTTCAATTTAAGTCTGAATTTGGAAATAAGGAGTTCATGTTCTGAGCCACAGTCAGCTCCTGGTGTTGTTTTTGCTGACTGTATAGAGATTTTCCGTCTTGGGCAGCAAAGAATATAATCAATCTGATTTCGGTGTTGACCATCTGGTGATGTCCATGTGTAGAGTCTTCTCTTGTGTTGTTGGAAGAGGGTGTTTGCTATGACCAGTGCGTTCTCTTGACAAAACTCTATTCGTCTTTTCCCTGCTTCATTCCGTCTTCCAAGGCCAAATTTGCCTGTTACTCTCGGTGTTTCTTGACTTCCTACTTTTGCATTCCAGTCCCCTATAATGAAAAGGGCATCTTTTTTGGGTGTCAGTTCTAAAAGGTCTTGTAGGTCTTCATAGAACCATTCAACTTCAGCTTCTTCAGCGTTACTGGTTGGGGCATAGACTTGGATTACTGTGATATTGAATGTTGCCTTGGAAACGAACAGAATCAGTCTGTCGTTTTTGAGATTGCATCCAAGTACTGCATTTCAGACTCTCTTGTTGACAATGATGGCTATCCATTTTTTTAGGGGATTCCTGCCCACAGTAGTAGATACACTGGTCATCTGAGTTAAATTCACCCATTCCAGTCCATTTTAGTTCACTGATTCCTAGAATGTCGACGTTCACTCTTGCCATCTCCTGTTTGACCACTTCCAATTTGCCTTGATTCATGGACCTGACATTCCAGGTTCCTATGCAATATTGTTCTTTACAGCATCGGACCTTGCTTCTATAACCAGTCACATCCACAACTGGGTATTGTTTTTTCTTTGGCTCTATCCCTTCATTCTTTCTGGAGTTATTTCTCCACTGATCTCCAATAGCGTATTGGGCACCTACCGACCTGGGGAGTTCCTCTTTCAGTATCCTATCATTTTGCCTTTTCATACTGTTCATGGGGTTCTCAAGGCAAGAATACTGAAGTGGTTTGCCATTCTCTTCTCCAGTGGACCACATTCTGGCAGACCTCTGCACCATGACCCGCCCATCTTGGGTGGCCCCACATGGCATGGCTTAATTTCATTGAGTTAGACAAGGCTGTGGTCCGTGTGAATAGATTGACTAGTTTTCTGTGATCATGGTTTGTGTGTCTGCCCTCTGATGCCTCTCACAACACCTACTGTCTTACTTGGGTTTCTCTTACTTTGGACTTGGGGTATCTCTTCAGGGCTGCTCCAGCAAAGCGCAGCTGCTGCTCCTTACCTTGGACAAGGGGTATCTCCTCACAGCTGCCACTCCTGACCTTGAATGTGGAGTAGCTCCTCTCGGCCCTCCTGCCCCATAGAACCATTCAACCAAAATGTTAGAAATGACTAGTTTATCTTCAATACTGTTTCCAGTTTATGTGAATCTTAAATGTTGATATCTGCTTTAGAATTCTTCTTCTTGATTCTTGTCAATAAAAATGTTGCAGTTTATTACTATTATGGTATTTTTAATATTCAAAAATGCCTCACCAAAGAACATATCATAAAATCATAAACACTTAGAACTACAATCTTATGTTTTTTATTCATGACAATCATAATATGACACAAATATTCATAATGGTTTTTATTATACAATATGTTGTGTTTGTTGAGAATTAAAAGTATGTTTATTTACACTTATTTTTATAAACAGGGGAGAAAAGGTAGTGGGAAGGAGGCTCAGCATACTTGTCAGTTAAATCACAGAGGCAGCCTGGTGAGTCAGTCAATTTTTATTCTGAAAATCTTGGGCAGGTTACTTAATTTTTCTGAGCTTTGAGTTTCTCACCTCAAAAAAAGCAGCGCTAATAAGTTAATCAGTGTAAATAAGGAAAGCATTTGGAAATGCTTTTGGAATTTGTAAAGCATTTGTGGCAGACTATATTTTCCAAATATATCTGCAACAATAGCTCCCATTCCATATACTCACTTTCATATGACTTTGACACTTCTCCTATCAAGAGGTGGGGATTTTCTTAAGACTTCCCTGATGGCCTAGTGTTTTAGATTCGGCAGTTCCAATACAGTGGGCACAGGTTTAATCCCTGGGTGAGGAATAAGATCCCACGTGCCATGTGATGTGGCCAGAAGATTAAAAAAAAAAAAAAAAAGCTGGGGATTTTCTTATTTGAGCTGCCTTTAAAAATTACCATATATTGAATGCCTTAAACAACAGACATTTATTTCTTACAGTTCTGGAAGCTGCAAGTCCAAGATCTGGGTGCCAGCATGGTTGGGTTCTGGTGAGAGCCCTCTTGGTTACAGATTGCTAACTGCAACTGCTAACTTCTCACTGTGTCCTCACGTAGAAGAAAAAAAGCAAGCTAGCTCTCTGGTTTTCAGTCTTATTACCTAATTACCTACCTCTCAAAGGCCTGACTTTCAAATATGATAACACTGAGATTTAAATTTCAACATATGAATTTTGTAGAAATGCAAACCATTCAGGTTGTAACACGGTCTATATTCACTCCCCTTGTATCTGGAAGGGTTCATAATTATGGTGAGGGTGATGCTATGTGACTCCCAAGTTTAGGTCTTGAAAGAAGATGCTGAGAAAGAAAATAAGCAGTTTTTAACATTTGGAAGCTGGCCTGGCACTTATTGCTAGGTCATATTTTTCTCTTATTGAACATAAACAATCTCAGAGTACCGCTCTAAGACAAGACTACCTTGAGCCCATGATAAAATGAGACAAAACAAGGCTACTTCATAATTTTATCTAAACAAACAAAAAAGGTCTCTCACTGTGACACCCCCAAAATACCAACTCTCCCCCTTTAGTCAAAATGAGTGACTGCTATTTCACTGTCAATTGTAGTTTTATCCTCACCCTAGTCTAGTTTATGAGGTACCAATCAGAATTGCATCCAATCTCACAGCATTCAATCTAGGGCAAATCAATTCCTGCTTCCTCAGACCCTCCCTCAAACCACTCAAACATGCATGCATGCTAAGTCGCTCAGTCGTGTCCAATTCTTTGCAACCCTATGGACTGTAGCTTGCCAGACTCCTCTGTCTATGAGATTCTCTAGGCAAGAATACTGGAGTGGATTGCCATGCCCTCTTCCAGGGGATCTTCCCAACCCCAGAGTCTATTACATCTCCTGCATCGGCAGGTGGGTTCTTTCCCACTAGCACCACCTGGAAGCCCAAACCCTAACAGGTCCTTTCTAACATCCTCTTACCAAGATGTCTGGTAATTCTCCCATGGCTTTGTTCTCTCTCACTTCAGGGAGTAATAAATTCAACTTGTTTAATTACATGTATATTCATGGAGAAGGCAATAGCACCCCACTCCAGTACTCTTGCCTGGAAAATCCTATGGATGGAGGAGACTGGTAGGCTGCAGTTCATGGGGTTGCTAAGAGTCGGACATGACTGAGCGACTTCACTTTCACTTTCCACTTTCATGCATTGGAGAAGGGAATGGCAACCCACTCCAGTGTTCTTGCCTGGAGAATCCCAGGGATGGGGAAGCCTGGTGGGCTGCTGTCTATGGGGTCGCACAGAGTCAGATGCGACTGAAGCAACTTAGCAGCAGCAGCATGGTAGATCTTTGGTTGGATCACATAAACAATACTTTGGCTTTTTTATCTTTAGACACTTGCTTGGAGGGCAACCAGCTGCTGTGTAAGCTGTGTAAGCAGACCAATTACTCTAAAGTCATCAGTTTGTGAGGAAGCCCAAATTAGCACACAATAAAAGACCACAGAGCTCAGATGGTAAAGAATCCACCTGCAATAAGGAAGACCTGGGTTCCATCCCTGGGTCAGGAAGATCCCCTGGAGGACAGCATGGCAACCCACTCTAGTATTTTTGCCGGGAGAATCCCCATGGACAGAGGAGCTTGGTGGGCTACAGTGCATTGGGTCGCAAAGAGTTGGACATGACTGAGCAACTAAGCATAGCAGCAAGAGACCACATAGAACTAAATGCAGAGAGATGCTTGTCAGCCATAACACTGGATGCTGTCACCATAACACTCCCACACCCTCACCCCCTTGCCTTCCAGCTTCAGCTACTTTCTGATTGTAATGGCAAGAAAGATTTTGAGCCAGAACTGCCTGGTCCAGACCTCGTTAAATTTCTGATCCACAGAAACCACAAGAGATAATAAAATGATTGTTGTTTGAAACCAGTAAGATTTGGGGTGATTTGGTACATAACAAGATAACTGAAACAGGATTGAAAATTATATTAAGTATTAGGCACACAGTAGGTGCTCAATAAGTGGTAGCTCTTTTTTGGTGCTTCTAAGAAGATTGAAAAGTGAAAGTGAAAGTTACTCACTTAGTCCTTTCTGATTCTTTGCCACCCATCCAGGCTCCTCTATCCACAGAATTCTCCAGGCAAAAATACTGGAGTGGGTAGCCATTCCTTTCTCCAGGGGATGTCCCTGACCCAGGGATCAAACCCAGGTCTCCTGCATTGCAGCTAGAGTCTTTACTAGTTGAGCCACTAGGGAAGCCCCAGAAGTAAGGTTATTATGTGCAAAATCTCCAACACCTGAACACATTTTAAAAATATTTATTTTACACTTTTTATTTATTTATTTATTTGGTTGTGGCAGGCCTTAGTTGTGGCATGCAAGCTCTTAGCTGTGGCATGTGGGATCTTGTTCCCTGACAGGAATGGTATCTGGGCCCCATGGATAGGGAGTGAGGAGTCTTAAGACACAGGACCACGAGTAGTCTCCCTAAACAAAATATTTCAGTAAATTTTCTTTGACAAAAACCTGTGGATTAGTGTCCACAGATCCACTCAATGTATTTTAATCCTGAATCCTTAGTAAGAGGCTGCACTCGTTTTGGAACAAAGCTAGAGCAATACTATTAATGTTACCAAAAGGAGGGTGTGAGGGGTCCGGCTGCTCACTGCTCAAAAGGCCAGTTTGGTGTAAAGGAAAGTTTGGTTTATTTCAGTTGCCGGCCACTGTGCAAGGAGGGTGGTAGACATCTGTTCAAAGGCTGACTTCCCCCTTGACAAGCAGTAGGTGATAGCATTTATAGACAGAGTGGGTGGGGGTGGGGGGATGTCTAAGGCAGAAACAGCACAGTCCTCTCTAACAGTCATCTTCAAATTGGCCATCAGTGGTCTGACCAGCATCATCTTGGTGGTTTTAGGTACAGATAATCTTCAGTTCTGGAAGGCACTTGTTCACACTTCTTTGCAGTCAGTTCTCAGAATTGTGACAGTTCATGTCCTGGGTACAGTCTGGTCATCATGTCGTTAACGTTTCCACCTGGGGTTTTAGTATCTATAAGACAGCTCACAGGATATGTTTCAGAATACTATCTACAGACCTTGAGAAAGAACTAAAGGTCCTTGACTATGCTTAATGAAAGTGAAAGTGAAGTCATTCAGTCGTGTCCGACTCTTTTCGACCCCGTGGACTGTAGCCCACCAGGCTCCTCCATCCATGGGATTCTCCAGGCAAGAATACTGGAGTGGGTTGCCATTTCCTTCTCCAGGGGATCTTCCCGACCCAGGGATTGAACCCAGTTCTCCTGCATTGCAGGCAGACACTTTAACCTCTGAGCCACCAGCTTAATGATTACATTATTATTATTTAGTCTCCTTAGACTGTTTTCCTTTGTCTCAGCATTTCTCACTTCTCTGATTAAACTTATTCTTTGATTAAAGTTTTCCACAGGCAAAAGGCAGGCAGAGGACATCGTCGAGGGGCAAGTACCATATGGTCCTGCTCCATTTCACTAGTGCTACTTTCTGAGGAAGAGTTTATGTTTAGAAAATACATATAACTTTATCCATAAATTTGGAATCTACATCAGTGGTTGACTACATTTCCTGGTCCCCATTTTCCTGTAGGGGTAAAATGTTGAGCCAAACATGATAGATCTTTGTTGGCAAAGTAATGTCTCTGCTTTTTAATATGCTGTCTAGGTTGGTCATAACTTTTCTTCCAAGGAGGAAGCATCTTTTAATTTCATGGCTACAGTCACCATCTGCAATGATTTTGGAGCCCAAGAAAATAAAGTCTTTCACAAATCTAATCTCTTTTAGTTCTGGAGGTCAGAAGTCTGAAATCAGTTTTACTGGGCTATAGTTAAGGCTTCAATTGACAGAGTTATTTACTTCTCATGGTTCTAAACTTCTAGTGGCTGCCTTTACTCCTTGGCTTGGAGATTCCTTGATCTTCAAAGTTATTACTCCAACTTGTGCTTGTGAAACAGAGAAGGGCCATGTGGGGCTCCCAGGCATGGAGAACTTTCTGTCCCCCATTTCTTGTAAGAAAGACTGCAGCCATTATGACCTTTCCTGAGTTCCAAAGGGTGGAATGGAACAGTTGGTAATTAAGGGAGAAGCAGCCAAGAAAACACCTGAGGCAAGATTAAAGGGACCAGAGCAGCTTATCAAGATTAGGAGCCAACAACCTGAGATCCCTCAAACACCAATCTTGTCAGGGACCCTCACCTTTGACTCCCTGTTATAAAATCCCTCATCAAAGTTCTTGGGGTTGAGACACACAGTTTTTTGAGACAGGAGCCTGATGTGTCTCCCTTTGCCTGGCAAAGCAATAAAATTTTCTTTTTCTACTACAAAGAACCCCTCAATGAAAGTGAAAGAGGAGAGTGAAAAAGCTGACTTAAAACTCAACATGCAAAAAACTAAGATCATGGCATTTTGTCCCATTAATTCATGGAAAATAGATGGAGAAACAATGGAAACAGCGAGAGACTTTATTTTCTTGAGCTCCAAAATCACTGCAGATGGTGACTACAGCCATGAAATTAAAAGATGCTTGCTCCTTGGAAGAAAAGCTATGACAAACCTGGACAACATATTAAAAAGCACATATATTACTTTCCCAACAAAGGTCTGTTTAGTCAAAGCTATAGTTTTTCCGGTATTCATGTATGGATGTGAGAGTTGGATAGTAAAGAAGACTGAGCACTGAAGAATTGATGTTTTTGAACTTTGGTGTTGGAGAACACTTGTGAGAGTCTCTTAGACTGTAAGATCAAACCAGACAATCCTAAAGGAAATTAATCCTGAATATTCACTGGAAGGCCTGATGCTGAAGCTGAACCTCCAATACTTTGGCCACCTGATGCGAAGAACTGATTTATTGAAAAAGATCCTGATGCTAGGAAAGATTGAAGACAGGAAGAGAAGGGGATAACAGAGGATGAGATGGTTGGAATGTCATCACTGACTCGATGGACATGAGTTTAAGCAGACTCTAGGAGTTGGTGATGGACAGGTAAGCCTGGCATGCCGTAGTCCATAGGGTTGTAAAGAGTTGGACATGATTGAGCGACTGAACTGAACTGAACTGAACTTTCTACTACACCCAAAACTCTGTCTCTGTGATTTGATATTGGACCAGTGTACAGAGAGGGGCTTCCCAGGTGACTTAGTGGTAAAGAATCTGCCTGCTAATGCAGAAGATCTCCTGGAGAAGAAAATGGCAACCCACTCCAATATTCTTGCCTGGGAAATCCCAGGGACAGAGGAGCCTGGTAGACTACAGTCCAAGGGGTTGCAAAAAGTCGGATACAACTGAGCATGCACATGCAGATACAGAGAGATTTCATTCAAATTTGGGGTTTCTGTAGCTGCTATCTTCCTGGGTCGGGAAGATCCCCTGGAGAAGGAAATGGCAACCCACTACAGTACTCTTGCCTGGAAAATCCCATGGATGAGAAGCCTGGTGGGCTACAGTCCATGGGGTCACAAAGAGTCGGACACGACTGAGTGACTTCACTTGGTAGCTGCTAAACTTGGAGTTCCTCAAGCTACATTTCATTTTCTGAAATCTATTTTCTTTCTTAGAATCTTCTCATGGCCTGCTCCCCACTTTGGCCACCTGAACCTTGCCCTGGGAAGGACGCAATCAGGGAAAAGTGGTCCCAACTCTTTCTCTTGTCTTTCTTATCTCCTTTCCAGAAGCAGGAGTCTACAAGACCCACCAACGTCCTCATGTCAATGAATCAGGAACTTTATGACCCCAGTTCCTAGTCCCAAGGGCCTGCACAATCACGGGAAGCCATGACCCAGGTCCAGAGCACCCTAGCTGAGTGCCAGGGGTTGGCATTCTTCTCTGACACCTCAGAGACAATTCTGAATGTTGAAAGGCAAAATGAACACACCTGTAAGGAAGGAGACACACCTATTTCCTGCCATATCAGTTAAGTAAACATCTTAGAACCAACATCCCTCCAATATGAGCTGGTGAGCCCTAAGGGCAGAGGAAGGAGACCACCTGTGATCTAGCAGCCATCAGACTGCAGCCACTCCCTACATTGACACCAAAGAAGCTCAGGATGTGAAAAAACACAGGTTACTGTCCCCAGATAGCTGAGATACATATGAAAGCAATAATTTCAATGAGCCCAGACTCTTGTATCTTCCCATACATAGAGAGGATCTTCCCTGTAGCTCAGACAGTAAAGAATCTGCCTGCAATGAAGAAGACCTGGGTTCGATCCCTGGGTCAGAAAAATCCTCCAGAGAAGGGAATGGCAATCCACTCCAGCATTCTTGCCGAGAATCCCATGGACAGAGGAGCCTGGCGGGCCACAGTCCATGGGATCGCAATGAGTCGGACATAACTGAGTGACTAACACTAGTACTACTTTTATACACAGAGAAGCCCTAAATCCCTTAACTTGGGATAATCTGGTTTTCTTTAAATAACAATAATCTTTTGATGTTCAGACTACCTCCCCTGTGCTGTAAAACTTCTGTATAATCTGGTTCCTTCTTGTGCCTCTCGGGGCAGTTCTCTCAGGGTCACTTGAGATGCTGTCTCTCAGGCTTGAAGTCCTAAAAGTTTCCACCTAATAAAACATAACTCTCAGCTTTTAGGTTGTGATTATTTTTCAAGTCAACAACATGCTTCCAGGATCCTTTTAAGATAGGACACAAGATTTTACCTGTGTTTTCAGTAGAAAGGAGACACAGAATAAAGCATTTTCAGTTCTTTTAGATGGCAAATATCTTTTATGTTAGTCAAAGGGAGGAAGACTAGGTCAGGGGAAGGGTTAGCTGGTCCTTTCAAGTTAGCAGAGGTCAAGAACTAGAGGCTGTAGTGATGCTGAGCAGCGCCCTGTGGGGCTCCCGGCCATGGAGGCCTTTTGTTCTCTCATTTCTTGTATGCAAGACTGCAGCTTCCAAGACCTCCCCTGAGTTTCAAACAGCAGATTCATACAGTTGCTTATCAAGGAAGTAGCAGCCTTGAAATAAGGCTCATCCTATATTAGGAGAGGCACCACCTGAGACTCTGTACACAGCTTAATTTTGTCAGTTGGTGTTGTTCAGTTGCTCAGTCTGACTCTTTATGATCCCATGGTCTGCAGCACACCAACTACCCTGTCCTTCACCATCTCCCAGAGCTTGCTCAACCTCGTGTCCATTGAGTCGGTGATACCATCCAACCATCTCATTCTCTGTTGTCCCTTTCTCCTCCTGCCTTCAATCTTTCTGAACATCAGGGTCTTTTATAATATCAGCTCTTTACATCAGGTGGCAAAGTATTGGAACTTCAGATTTAGCATCAGTCCTTTCAATGAATATTCAGGACTGTTTTCCTTTAGGATGGACTGGTTGGATCCCTTTGGAGTCCAAAGGACTCTCAAGAGTCTTCACCAAAACCACAGTTCAAAAGCATCAATTCCTCAGTGATCAGTCTTCTTTATGATCCAATTCTCACATCCATACATGACCACTGGAAAAACCATAGCTTTCACTAGATGGACCTCTGTTGGCAAAGTGATGTATGTGCTTCTTAATATGCTGTCCAGGTTTGTCATAGCTTTTCTTCCAAGGAGCAAGCATCTTTTAATTTCATGGCTGTAGTCACCATCTGCAGTGATTTTAGAGCCCAAGAAAATAAAGTCTGTCACTGTATACATTGGTTCCCCGTCTTTTTGCCGTGAAGTGATGGGACTGGATGCCATGATCTCAGTTTTTTGAACGTAGAGTTTTAAGACAGATTTTTCACTCTCCTCCTTCACCATTATCAAGAAGCTCTTTATTTCCTATTAATTTTCTGCCATAAGGGTGGTGTCTTCTGCATGTCTGAGGTTATTGATATTTCTCCCAGAAATCTTGATTCCAACCTGTGCTTCATCCGGCCTGGCATTTCACATGATGTACCCTGCGTATAAGTTAATTAAGCAGGATGACAATATATAGCCTTGGTGTACTCCTTTCCCAATCTGGAACCAGGCCATTGTTCCATGTCTGGTTCTAACTGTTGCTTCTGGACCTGCATACAGATTTCTCAGGAGGCAGGTTAAGTGGTCTGGTATTCTCATCTCTTTAAGAATTTTCCACAGCTTTTTGTGATCCACATAGTCAAAGTTCTTGGTTCATCTACTGTTGAAGGCTTGCACAGAGAATTTTGAGCATTACTTTGCTAGCATGTGAAATGAGTACAATTTTATGATAGTTTGAACATTCTTTGGCATTGCCTTTCTTTCTTTGGAATTTAAATGAAAACTGACATTTTCTAGTCTTGCGGCCACTGTTGAGTTTTCCAAATTTGCTGGCATATTGAGTGAAGCACTTTCACAGCATCATCTTTTAAGATTTGAAATAGCTCAGGTGGCATTCCATCACTTCCTCTAGCTTTGTTTGTAGTGATGCTTCCTAAGGCCCACTTGATTTCACACTCCAGGATATCTGGCTCTAGGTGAGTGATCACACCATCATGGTTATCTGGGTCATTAAGATCTCCTTTGTATAGTTCTTCTGTGTATTCTTACCATCTCTTCTTAATACCTTCTCCTTCTGTTAGGCCCACACAGTTTCTGGCCTCTATTGTACCCATCTTTGCAGGAAATTTCCCTTGTTATTTCTGTTCTTGAAGAGATCTCTAGTCTTTCCCATTCTGTTTTCTTCCTCTATTTCTTTTCATTGATCACTTAAGAAGGCTTTCTTATCTCCCTTTGCTATTCTTTGGAACTCTGCAAACAAATGTGTACATCTTTCCTTTTCTCTCTTGCTTTTAGCTTCTCTTCTTTTCTCAGCTATTTGTAAGGCCTCCTCAGAAAACCATTTTGTCTTTCTTTTTCTTGGGGATGGTTTTGATCACCACCTATTGTACAATGTTACAAACCTCCGTCCATAGTTCTTCAGTCACTCTGTCTATAAGAGTGGTCAATACTGAGGTCAGATTGATTATATTCTTTGCAGCCAATGATGGAGAAGCTATATACAGTCAGCAAAAATAAGACTGGAAGCTGACTATAGCTCAGATCATGAATTCCTTATTACCAAATTCAGACTGAAATTGAAGAAAGTAGGGAAAACCACTAGACCATTCAGGTATGACCTAAATCAAATCCCTTATGATTATACAGAGGAAGTGACAAATAGATTCAAGGAATTAGATCTGATAGACAGCATGCCTGAAGAACTATGGACTGAGGTTTGTGACACTGTACATGAGGCAGTGATCAAGACCATCCCCAAGAAAAAGAAATGCAAAAAGGCAAAATGGTTGTCTGAGGAGGTCTTACAAATAGCTGGGAGAAGAAGAGAAGCTAAAGGCAAAGGAGAAAAGGAAAGATATACCCATTTGAATGCAGAGTTTCAAAGAATAGCAAGGAGAGATAGGAAAGCCTTCCTCAATGATCAGTGCAAAGAAATAGAGGAAAACAATAGAATGGGAAAGACTAGAAATCTCTTCAAAAAACTTAGAGATACCAAGGGAACATTTCATGCAAAGATGGGCACAATAAAGGACAGAAATGGTATGGACCTAACAGAAGCAGAAAATATTAAGAAGTGGCAAGAATACACAGAAGAACTACGCAAAAAAGATCTTCATGACCCAGATAATCACGATGGGGTGATCACTCACCTAGAGCCATGCATCCAGGAGTGCGAAGTCAAGTGGGCTTTAGGAAGCATCGTTATGAGCAAAGCTAGTGGAGGTGATGGAATTCCAGTTGAGCTATTTCAAATCCTTAAAGATGATGCTGTCAAAGTGCTACACTCAATATGACAGCAAATTTGGAAAACTCAGCAGTGGCCACAGGATTGGAAAAGGTCAATTTTCATTCCAATCCCAAAGAAAGGGAATGTCAAAAAATGTTCTCACACGCTAGTAAAGTAATGCTCTACATTCTCCAAGTCAGGCTTCAACAGTACATGAACCGTGAACTCCCAGATGTTCAAGCTGGATTTAGAAAAGGTAGAGGAACCAGAGATCAGATTGCCAACATCTGTTGGATTGTAGAAAAAGCAAGAGAGTTCCAGAAAAATATCTGCTTCTGCTTTATTGACTATGCCAAAAACTGTGACTCTGGATCAGAACAAACTGGAAAATTCTTCAAGAGATGGGAATACCAGACCACCTGACCTGCCTCCTGAGAAATCTGTATGCAGGTCAAGAAGCAACAGACCTGAAATGGAACAATAGACCGGTTTCAAATCAGGAAAGGAGCACATCAAGACTGATTGTCACCCGGCTTATTTAACTTATATGCAGAGTACATAATGCAAAATCCTGGGCTGGATGAAGCACAAGGTGGAATCAAGATTGCTGGGAGAAACATCAATAACCTTCAGATATTCAGATGACACCACCCTTATGGCAGAAAGCAAAGAAGAACTAAGAACCTCCTGATGAAATTTAAAGAGGAGAGTGAAAGTTGGCTTAAAACTCAACATTCAGAAAACTAAGATCATGGCATCTGGTCCCATCACTTCGTGGCAAATAGACGGGGAAACAATGGAAACAGTGAAAGACTTTATTTTCTTGGTATCCAAATTTCACTGTAGATGGTGACTGCAGCCATGAAATTAAAAGATGCTTGCTCCTTGGAAGAAAAACTATGACCAACCTGGACAGCATATTAAAG
Source organism: Bos javanicus (assembly GCF_032452875.1). Taxonomy (NCBI): domain Eukaryota; kingdom Metazoa; phylum Chordata; class Mammalia; order Artiodactyla; family Bovidae; genus Bos; species Bos javanicus. The sequence continues at coordinate 17,466,942 of NC_083882.1, read as the reverse complement.
AGCAGAGATATTACTTTGCAACAAAGGTTTGTCTAGTCAAAGCTATGGTTTTTCCAGTAGTCATGTATGGATGTGAGAGTTGATCTATAAAGAAAGCTGAGCATTAAATAATTGATGCTTTTGAACCGTGGTGTTGGAGAAGACTCTTGAGAGTCCCTTGGATTGCAAGGAGATCCAACCAGTCCATCCTAAAGGAGATCAGTCCTGAATATTCATTGGAATTACTGATGCTGAAACTGAAAGTCCAATACTTTGGTCACCTGATGTGAAGAACTGACTCATTGGAAAAGACGCTGATGCTGGGAAAGATTGAAGTTGGGAGGAGAAGGGGTCAACGTGGGATGAGATGGTTGGATGGCATCACCATCTCAATGGACCTGAGTTTTAGCGAGCTCCAGGAGTTGGACAGGGAAGCCTGGTGTGCTGTAGTCCATCGGCTCACAAAGAGTAGCACACAACTCAGCAACTGAACTGACTGTCTATTACATTTAATCCCTTGAATCTTTTTGTCACTTCCACTGTATAATGGTAAGGAATTTGACTTAGATCATACCTGAATGACCTAGGGGTTTTCCCTACTTTCTTCAATTTAAGTCTGAATTTTGTAGTAAAGGGTTCATGATCTGAGCCACAGTCAGCTCCCAGTCTTGTTTTTGCTGACTGTATGGAGTTTCTCCATGTTCAGGTGCAAAGATATAATCAATCTGATTTCAGTATTGACCATCTGGTGATAAGCATATGTAGAGTTGTCTCCTGTTGTTGGAAGAAGGTGTTTGCTATGACCAGTTCTCTTGGCAAAACTTTGTTAACCTTTGCCCTTTCATTTTGTACTCCAAGGGTAAACCTGGACTCTACACACACCTTAATCTTGTCAGTAACCCCACCCTTTTAAAACTTCGCTGAAGAAAGCTAGAGTTTTACTGCCTTGAGCCTTATCACACTCCCCTGCCAGACTATACAACTTTTACCTATTCACCAGGGACGGGGGCATTGTTCTAGAAACGCTAGCCTTCTGGATTCCCCGTTTGCCTGGCAAAGAAAGCAAGCCACTCTTTCCTTCTCTATGGTTCTGACTCCCTATTTCTGTTTGTGATTGGTACATAGAGAGTCAAGCTTTTGGCGGCAGTAGCTAAATCACCGCTTCTTAGGTTAGTACACTGGCATAACCTCGATTCACCTCATTTGCTGATTTTAAATAAAGAACTTGAAATGCATACTGGGTGTCGCCCAGCAGTGAAGCTCCACTGCCAAGGCGGGAAAAAAAAAAAAAAAAGCGCCTTTTCTCCTGCTGCTGCTTGCTCTCGGAGGTGCCAGACTGTCATCTGCTGATGGATCGTCTGGCCCCAGGGCCTTGACAGTTAATGATTTGCCGCAGAACGAGTCCGCCCAGCAGAGGTGAGAGAGGGACGCCGGCGAGAGCGAGAGCGCGGACCCACTGGCCGAGCCAAGCCCCCACCGGCCGCACAAGCGCCGCCTCCCGTCTTCCGGGACCCGGCACTTCTAGGGGTTCCGGGCGCCGGAGACCGCGGGGCTCCCATGGAGGCCGCCTCGCCGGCGGGACCTAGCGGCCGGCAGCCGCACGCGCCGGGCTCGGCCAGCCTGCTGCTCTGGATCAAGGGCAAACTCTTCACCTGGTGAGTGGAGGGCAGTGCCCCGCGGCCGGCTGGGCTGCGGGCGCCGCAGGGAGCACCCCGGCTCGGGCTCGGCGGCCGCGTGCGCTGGGGAAGCTGGTTCAGGCGGCTCAACACGTGCCGCTGGGGTTTTACTCCTTACTGGCTTTATGAAGCTCTTGGTGTCCCTCCCTGGGCTCCCTCTTAGAAATCGTGGGGATGTGTTTCATAAGATTTGATGGGAAATTCTTTGGGCATCGTTAGGTCTGTCCCCGGTGGCCTCCCAGCCTGCAGGGGATGGAGCCCCCAGGGATGCTGTGAAGGAGGGGTCCCCACCCTCGGGCTTGGTAGGTGGGTAAGCTCCTCTCCCTGGAGCCTGTGTCCACATTCCACTGCTGCGGAGCCCAGTCCACTCAGTTGAGTTCACCCAAGTGAAAAATCGGGGTTGAGTTTTCTGGTGCCGCCTGGAGGTAGTCGAGAGCCAGCTCCTTCCTTGGGCTGAGATGAGAGGCGACGCAGCCACCTTTGGGTCCAGGGTCCTCAGAGAAGCTGCTTCTGTTGTCACCATGCTCTGTGGAAAACAGAAGTGTGTTTAAGGGATTGGGAGAGACTCTGGGTCGGGGAAAACATTTTTGTGGTCGGTGGACGACTTGTATCCTGGAAATAGAGATAACTCAGGATCTAAATAATGAAAGCCAGCATTCATGGAGCATTCACAGTCAAGTACTGTGCTTAGGAATTTTTATGGATAATATTATTTAATCCTTACCACTTTATGAGATGGCACTGTTGTTATCCCTACTTTGCCGATGGAGAAACAAAGAAAGCTAAAGCAACTTTGCAAGGCCATGCAACAACCGGTAAGGAATGACGCCTGTCCACCCCAGTCTCAGCTGACCTGAAGTGCTCCTGGCCACTGGCTCATTATGACACAGGCATTCCCCGCCCCCCCTCCCCTTTTTTCAGATTAACAAATCGAATTTTTCATAAAAGGTTGTGAAAACTATGTCTTGAAAAGTCATACCATTTTCAAAACTAGATCGATAATGGTGTATATATTTTTGTCATGTAAATAAGAATAGTTTTAAACAGCTGTATATCTTTAAAGGGGAAAGGTGGCCAAAAATCACCTTGCATTATCCAGCAATATACAGTATGCCTGATAATTTAGACAGAAGTTCTCAGCTGGGAGGCGGTATCTAAGAGTACATGTCTTAGAGTAATGTCTAAGAGTACAGACTCAAATTCTGTTTGTGCCACTTACCAGCTGACTGACTGTGGATGAGTCATTTAACTCCTCTGTACCCCAGTTTTCTCACTTGTAGAATGGGGATAATAACAGTACCTATTTTGTTGTGATATTGCACCACAGGAGTGGCAGACAGCTTGGTTCATGGTACTATTCATGGGTTAGTTTCATTCATCATCAGCCCCCAATTCTTGGGTAATAGGAAGGCGTGGTGTTGCTTTAGGAGATAACAGCAACCCCGAGACAAGACAGACGATACAGCAGATTAGTTTAGCAAGACACAGGAAAGATGAGCAATATTTTTTCCCCTAATGCTCTAATATTTTCAATCTGTTCCATTTTATTAATACGAGGAATATCTCATAGCTTCCTAGACATGAGATTTCTTCTCTCTCTAAACACACTATTTTTGTGTGCCTCCCTTATTGATTTTTATTTTCTTCCCTGTGTGATAGCTGTTTGTGTGCATCTTACATTCCTGATGGACAAAGTCCTTAACAGCAGGAAGTCAGATCTTTTTTTCCCCTCCACAATCCCACAAGTGAATGAATGAATAAGGGATGACTAGAGTTCTTGAGACTTCCTTTCCACTCTACCATACTCCCTATAATCTTCCCTTTATTGATCTTTATTCTGAGGGTCTTGGGCTGGAGCTTTTGGCAGAGCTCTTTTGTTCATTTAGATTTTCAGTCCTACCTCTGGCAACTGTCCAAACATAAATTCTGATTTGCAGTTTCTCTTTGTCTAACCCAGCAATCAGAAAAATGCATTTTACCCAATAGCCAGTACTCCTTATATTTAGTATTTTAAACTCTCAGTGTTAAAACTCATCTCTTCTGCTAGACTTCAAGAGGTGAAGTAGCTCATTACCTTAGGAGCTGGAGGGAGCTGGGTGGAGGAATGGTTCCTGGCTAGAAAACCTGAACCTTTTTAACTTCTCAGCACTGCAGGAAGTTGTTACAGGGATGGGCAGTAATGCGGTGTAGGGAGGAGGTAAATGTGGACTTTAAAAGCCTTCCACGTGGCCTCTGGCCTTCTCTGCCCAAGGGTATATTCCTCTCCCTACCCCCCGCCCCCCAGAACAGTTCTAGGAATAACCCAAAGGTTATTCCTGCTTATCTCTGCTCCTTTCTTCAGGTTCATTTGGAGGAATATGAGATGGCTGCCAGTGCTTATTTCTCTTCTCAACAGTGCTTCCAGAAAGTATCTGGCGTCTACCTCCCGCTCTAATCCCTATTGTCACTACTTAAGTTTAGATCTTTATCATTACTGGCACATTTGTCACAGCTTCCATTCATGCCTTCATCTACCCTAAATCATCTCATTACAGAGGAACCAGTGAAGTGAGTAAAGTCGTTCAGTCGTGTCCGACTCTTTGCGACCCCATGGACTGTAGCCTACCAGGTTCCTTTGTCCATGGAATCTTCCAGGCAATAGTCCTCGAGTGGATTGCCATTTCCTTCTCCAGGGGATCTTCCCAACCCGGGTATCGAACCCGGGTCTCCCGCATTGTAGACAGACGCTTTACCGTCTGAGCCACGTGCATGTCCAGAGTAATGCCAAGTAACACTGAAGGGTACCAATAACTGCCATCAAATGAGAATTTTACCCCCAATAAGGTATCCTTCAGGCTTCTCTAATAGCTCAGTTGGTAAAGAATCCGTCAGCAATGCAGGAGACCCTGGTTCCATTCCTGTGTCGGGAAGATCCGCTGGAGAAGGGATAGGCTTCTAACTAACATTTCATCAGCCCTTATAAAAAGTTTTTTTAGTCCCTTTGATAGCAGGTTGGACTTCCCTGGTGGCTCAGATGGTAAAGCGTCTGCCTACAATGTGGGAGACCCAGGTTCGATCCCTGGGTCAGGAAGATCCCCTGGAGAAGGAAATGGCAACCCACTCCAGTACTCTTGCCTGGAAAATCCCATGGACGGAGGAGCCTGGTAGGCTACAGTCCATGGGATCGCCAAGAGTTGAACACGACTGAGTGACCTCACTTCACTTTGATAGCAGGTAAGTAATTTGCCTAAGGGCAGATTGCTGTTGATGATCTCACAGAGGCAGCTGTGAGCAGGGGCCTCACATCTTAATTCCCTGCCCAAGAATTGAACCTGGGTAGCGCAGTGGGAGAAGGCGATGGCACCCCACTCCAGTACTCTTGCCTGGAAAATCCCATGGACGGAGGAGCCTGATAGGCTGCGGTCCATGGGGTCGTGAAGAGTCGGGCACGACTGAGGGACTTCAATTTCACTTTTCACTTTGATGCATTGGAGAAGGGAATGGCAACCCACTCCAGTATTCTTGCCTTGAGAATCCCAGGGATGGGGGATCCTGGTGGGCTGCCGTCTATGGGGTCGCACAGAGTCGGACAAGACTGAAGTGACTTAGCAGTAGCAGCTCAGTGGTAAAGAATCCTTCTGCCATTGTAGGAGATGCAAAAGACTTGGGTTTGATCCCTGGGTCAGGAAGATCCCCTGGAGAAGGGAAGGGCTTATTCTAGTATTCTTGCCTGGAGAATTTCATGGACAGAGGAGCCTGGTGGGCTACAGTCCATGGGGTTGCAAAGAGTCAGACATGTGTCCTACTTAGCAAACAGGAGGCTGGTTTTAAGAGTCTGGCATGAAGCCCATCTTTCTCTTGCTCTAAGAAATGTAAACAGGTGGCCAGTTGTAAATGCCTAACTGTGGCCCAACTGTCTCCTGCCCCAGGGAGAGGCAAAGTGGAGATAGTTTCATTTGATTCATGTTGTTGTTGTTTAGTTGCCAAGTGGTGTCCGACTCTTCGCAGCCCCATGGACTGTAGAATCATTTGATTCTAAACTAAACGTTTGCAGTACTGTTTTAGAAATCTCACTGCATCATGTTGAGGGTGAAACCTTTTGGCTTCCTCCCATTACCTGCACAGTGGTTTGCAATTTGGGGAAGCTCTTGGTGAGAGCACTGAAGTTTCCTCTGGGTCCATTATGGGGGCAAGATGGGAAATAGAAGCTGGTGGGCTCCTGGGCTGGCCTTTGGCCCCTACTCGGTCCGTGGCTTTGCCTGTTTTACAGTTGGGCTTTTGTGCAAGGTGTTTGAAGACAGGGTTCTGCAGTTAAAACAAGGCTGAGAGCCGCTGGTTACTGCATGGAGCTCAAGCTGTGGCTGTTGGTACTGCTTCTGGCCGCTGTTCCCTCCTTTTCTTTCCTCTCCCTCTCCCTTCTTCCCTCCTTTGTCTTCTCCTTACCTGAACACAATTATTGTATTTTTAGAGGTTTTTATTATGATAAAATATATACATATATAACGTAAAGTTTACTGTTTTAACCATTTTAAGTGTCTAATTCAGTGACATTACGTATATTCACAATGTTGTGCATCCATCACCACTCTCCATTTCCAGAACTTGTTAATTATTCCAAACGGAAACCCTGAACCTGTTATCCCCTAACTCCACATCCCTTTCTCCTCACAGCCTTTGGTAACCACTATTCTGCATTCTGTCCTTACAAATTTGACTATTCTAGGTCCCTTTTATAAATGGAATCATGCAAAATTTTTCCTTTTTTTGAGAGCTCAAAGTTCTTGACATGAACTGTGAGGCTGTCTATCACTGGCCCACTTCCCTCTCCAGGCTCATTTCCCAGGACGTGCATCTCTCATGTGGTGGCCCAGCAACACCGGCGCCTCTGAGTGCCTTGCTGCCACACGTCATAATCCATGTCTTTATACTCGTACCTCCCTCCTTGAATGCTTTCCCCTCTGACCTCATGGCTGCTTAAAGACTCTTTGCGGACAGCACTAAGTCAGGCAGTCTTCTTCCTTGGCTCCTTGCTGTCTCTCTGTTGGGTGCCCTTCCTGTATGCTCTTCTGTACCTGTTTCCTAACTCATTACATTACCATACTGTAACAAAAAAGTAGTTTTCATGAGCTACAGCTATGGAAGAAGCAAATTGCCTCTCAAGGTAACTGCTTGTGTACATTAGTTTTGGTAGGTTTATTAAAAAGTTATAAAGCTTCCTTATATTTTTATTTACTGAGGAACATCAGAGAAAATGAAATATTTCATGCAGGTGAATTTTACAGGTAACTCACTTTTTAAAAAATATTAAGACTTACTTTTAAACCCAATCAAAGTGGCACTGTTTATGTAATGGATTACTGACTTCTGTTGTCATAATTTTGGGCAACAGTTCTTCACCATTTAATTGGTTTGTATCAAACAACTGTCTAGGTTAGGACCACCCACTGAAATACTTAGTGAGTCCATTTGCAACTAATTCTGGAGATTTTACCAAGGAAAAAATCCGTCATTTAGAAGTCTTCATGGTATATTTAAAATAGAAATGAGACTACTCGCCTTTTAATAAACAAAGTGCATTCAACATAGTACCTTTTCTTAATGATTCAGGATCATCATTATGATGATTATGATAATTAAAATTATTCTGCTGAGTAGTCATAATATGCTAAGAGGCCATTTGAGTTAATATTTTGTCTTATTTTTTTTGGACTTCTTTCTCATAGTTGTCACACATGTTTTTTTTTCTGTATTATGGAGTATATCTAAAAGTCTACATTTTTCTAGATTATGACTTCTAACCTATTGATCCTGTAGAAACTAGATAACTCATTTCTTAGAATTGCTTATAGTCAAAGTATAAATAGGCCTTATTTATAAATCTTTATAAATAGTATAAAGATTTAAATGGTTTTTATTTTAATAAATTATAAAAACTTTAAGTCTACAGATTGTGGGACTTCTTTTTAGATGGTTAGAGGGGTCTTTGTTAATTAAAGTCATCAGATAAGTAATATGTCATGAAAACTTGGTTATTTATGCCAATGATGCAGAGAAAGATTCCATTAAAAACCACCTGTGAATCTCAGACTTCTTTCTAGTCATTTCTTGGAAGTCAGAGTATTTAAGGAAAGTATTGACTCAGTTTCTGCAGTCCAGCAAATCCTACTGAGATCTTGAGGCTAGTATTACTATGCTATGTGATTTAGAGCTTCCCAGAGTAGTACTCTGCAAAAGAGTACTACAGAATATTTTTTGAGTTTTTATTTTATGATGGAGTATAGCTGACTAATAATGTTGTGATAGTTTCAGGTATACAGCAAAGCTACTCAGCCCTATGTATACATGTATCTGTTGCAGGAAGGGGGATCCAAGAGAACTGTTGTCTAACACTCAGAAATGAATTGTCCAAGGAGACATACATGCTGACAAAGCAAGGGATTTTACTGGGAAAGGGCGCCCATGCAGAGAGCAGTAGGGTAAGGGAACCAAGGAGAACTACTCTGCCATGTGAATCGCTGTCTCAGGCTTTATGGTGATGGGATTAATTTCTGGGTTGTCTTTGGCCAACCATTCTGACTCAGAGTCCTTCCTGGTGGCGCACACATTGGTCAGCCAAGATGGATGCCCATGAGAAGGATTCTGGGAGGTGGTCTGACACGTGGTGTCTCCTTTTGACCTTTCCTGAACTGGTTGGTGGTGGCTTATTAGTTCCACTGTAATGGACTAGGACTTCCTGTTGTAAAGTAACTCATGCAAATGGTTATTACTATGGTGCGTGGCCAGGGTAGGCAGTTTCAGTAAGTGTGCTTCCCCTAACATATCCATTAGAAGAATATTTCTTAAGCTTTTCACTGTGGTGTCAAGTCAGAGATAAAATAATGTTAAAAGCCAATCTTTGTTGAGTTAACTTTACTTAGTATACCTAGAGCAACCTCACTATTCCAGGACGTCATGTGGATTAACTCATGTAATCCTTACAATAATCCTCTGCAGTGTTATACTGGCATTTCCAGTCCCCTAGACACATTTGGAAGCTGAGGCACTGGGAGGTTAAATCTCATTCCCTAATGGGATTAGTCACACGGCAGTAAGGAAAGCAGCCAGGTTTCATCTCCTCCAAGTCAGTCTGGTCCCAGCGCCTGGGCTGCTACCACTGTGGTGACCCTGCCTTCTCTGAGCTGGGCACCAAACAGAAAAATCAAGCCCAGGACAATTTTACCCCCTAGAGTTTTTGCTCTGGGCTGTTCATATCCCCTTGGGGTGCCAGGGAGAATATAAAGTCACAGGATAAATATAATTCTTTTCCTGGAGCATCATTTATTTTTTAGATTCCAGTTGCATGGAAGTATATTAATCATAATCCCTGGCCCATGACATGCTTTCATAGTTGGCCCATGAATGACTAAATTAATTTTTTTTGCATGCAAAATGTTCCTATATACCTACTATCAGCCCTAAAACTGGAATTGTGATGGTCATTTTCATCTACCTCTTTCAAACTGTTGACTAAAAAATTAGTCACATCCTGAAAGTAGAGAATATTTCATTTGGTGGAAATGTTTAGGACTCCTAGCCCAGGAGACAGCATCTCAGAGGCCCTGAAAAACTGCTCTGAGCAGGCAGGAGACAGAGTCAGGCAATGTACAAATTTGCAACAAAGGGGTCGGGCAGTCTGACCATCGAAGATTATTGTTAAGTAAGGAAAACCAGGTATCAAGGAATTTAGCACCTTTCTATATATGGGAAGATGCAAGAGTCTGGGATTATTGAAGTCATTTCTTTCATATGCATTCAGCTATCTGGGGCCAGCATCCTGCAATTTTACAAAAGTATTCTTCTCTCTCTTGAATTCCCTTACGGCTCACCAGCTCACACTGGAGGACGGTAATCGCTGATGACTGTAACATCCCTAAGTTCCTTGGGTAGAGAGTGGTGCCATTTGTTGGCAGGGCTCAGAAATTCACATTTGGAGGGCTGGAATTGCAGGTAGTGATGACATTTCTTGCTAGCTGATATGGCAGGAAATATTTCATTTCACACTATCCCTTCTTTCCCAACCAAAGATAATCTCCATCCTAAATCCTTCTTTCACCATTTCCTTGCTGTCATTTTGGTATAGTGTTGTACCTGTATACATTTCTAAAACTTATATTTTATAATTATTTTTTAAAAACTGTTTTAAAAGTGTATGTTATGAATAATCTGTTGGGATTTATTTATACCCCCCATATCGCATTGCTAAGATTCATCCGTATTGTTGCCTGATGCTGCAAAACACTCCCTTTCGCTTCATATAATATTCTTTCCTGTGAGTATACCACAGTTTATGTTCTCATTCCATTGAGGGGCATTTGGGCTTTTTTCTATGTGTTTTGGAATAGTGAACAGGAGTTTTAGGAACATTCTTCTACTGTCTCCTGTTGATCACTTGTAAGAGCTTCTTAATACATACACATGCACACGCACATACACCTATGAGAGGAGTTGCTGCATTAGAGGGTATGTGGTTGTTCAACTTTATAAAGTAAATGCCAAACTTTTTCCAAAGTGTTTGTATGAACTTATACTCCCACCAGCTGAATATGAGAAATCCTGTGAAACAAATATCCTAGCATTTGATGTTATCATACTTTAAGATTTTTACAATCAAGTGAATGTAAAAGAGTATCTTAATTTGTGTATCCCTGATCAGTAATGAAGCTGGGTCTCTGTGTATGTTTATTGGCTTTGTTTCTACTTTTGAGAAATACTCGTATTACCTGTGAAATACCCATCTTTTGCTATTACTTTTATATCAAGTGGCCTCTCTATGGGCTTCTTTTATGGCTCAGCTGGTAAAGAATCTGCCTGCAATGTGGGAGACCTGGGTTCCATCCCTGGGTTAAGAAGATCCCCTGGAGAAGGGAGAGGCTACCCACTCCAGTATTCTGGCCTGGAGAATTCCATGGCCTGTATAGTTCATGGGGTCGCAAAGACACAACTGAGTGACTTTCACACACACATACATAATGCAATTTACATAGATTTTTAAAGATGCCACCTGAGAGCTTAAAAAATTGGAGCTTATATCAGGTTCCCCACTAATGCTCATTTACTTCTCCTTGCCTGATACTGGCAGTTCCAGTTGAAAAGGTTGAGAGTGGTTGAGACCTGGCAGGCATAAATTAGGAGCAAATGAAGCAGACCAAGGAGGAAAGTGAGTTTTTCTGGTTTAAGGTCTGAGGAATGTTGAAAGACTGTCATGACTCACTCCTTTACACCTCCCTTCTCCTCCCAGACCCAATCCTCAGGAACTTTCAGACTTAGATTCCTATTTTCTTTTGGTGCCTGGTTGGTGTTTGAATAGTGTATTAATTTTATTGTTAGCTGAGAAATCCAGCTGACCACTGTTGTAGGTAAAAAGGAAGATTTATGACTTTGCAGAATTCAAGGAGGGTTTAAGTGCCAAACCACAGAGAGCAGAGAAGCACATGGAGCCAGGAACCCAAACCACAGTGGGATTCTCTGCCTGTCTCTTTATTTGTGCTTTGCTGTCTCTGTTGATTTCATTCTTCTAACTGCAGACCAGTTGATTTTCTTCATTTGAGGATTACATCTTACCATTTAAAACACACAAAACAGAAAACAACAAAACCCTCAAATTTTGAAATCCATATTTTTGTTTTGATAATCCACAAGGGATATACATTTAGATTTTTCAATGGTTAAAAAAAACACAGTTCTTCAAAACTTCCTATTCAGCCTCAGCCTCAATGGGTAGGCAGTATTAGGAATTTAAAATTTTGTGGGTGGTGGCTTCTTGGTTGCCGATGGAGAACAGGGTTAGTCTGTTTTCTTCCATGCCTTTGCCAGACTGGGCTGGGTAGAGATATGGTTGTACGTCCGTCACAGGATTTTAAACTCTAGCCATCTAGACTCTTGAAACTGCAGTGTGCTAATTACCCAGGACTGATCCCATCCTTCTGAATTTACCCTTCCCCCATCCCCGTCCCCAGCTTGTCAGCCCTCCTGGAGCTCCTGTTCCTGACCTTAGAGGGTGTTTCACATCGGTTGCCCTTTTTGGAATTCTCACACAGGAGTCTGGGGAGAGGGAGAATCCGAGAGGTGGGAGGCCACATCCTCTACGTATTGCCCACAGTTAGTGCTTCTCCAGCGCCTTCTTGTTCGCGTCCCTGGTGGCTCAGTAGGTAAGGAATCCGCCCGCAATGCAGGAGACCCAGCTTCGATCCCTGGGTGGGGAAGATCTCCTGCAGAAGGCAATGGCAACCCACTCCAGTGTTCTTGCCTGGAGAATCCCAGGGACAGAGGAGCCTGGCGGACTGCAGTCCATGGGGTCGCAAAGGGTTGCACACAACTGAATGACTAACACTTTCACTTTAACCTCCCCCTTGTGGGCTGTAGGACTCAAGTTTCTCTGACCTGTGTCCAGATAGAATAGGCGAGTTGAATATGTGTTTCAGACTTTCTCTTTTCAGCCAATCAAAATTGGAGGGCAGAGAGAGGATACTATAAATAGATTTTTTGTCTTTCTTAATTTCATTAGAACACCCCCTTATTAAAATAATTGTGGAACATATAATCAAATGGATGTGTTAATGCTCATTGTTAGAGATTCAGGGTAATTTGTATCAGTTGATCTCCTTGCATGGTATCATAATCCTCAACATTGTATACTTCATTTTTGTTATTATCAGAGAGGTAATATGTAGGATGGGAAAATACAAACTCAGAACGGCTGAAACTCAGTTTCTTACCTATTCAGTTGTACTTGTAATCCCTTTCTCACAAAAGCTTTTATGAGATTTAAATGAAACAACATATATAAGCACTTGGTATGACACCTGACACACAGTTATTTTTATTGTCTCCTCAATCTTGTTAGGATAATAAGAAAGGGATTTTGAGTCCTTAATAAACGCTGTCCTTGGTTTCAGTTACACATGGTCAACTGAGGCCTGAACACATTAAATGGAAAATTCCAGAAATAGTTCATAAGTTCTAGATTGCATGCTTCTCTGAGTAGTGTGGTAAAATCCTGTGCTGTCTGCTGCATCCACCTGGGATTTGATTCATCCCTTTGTTCTGCTCTCCTGCCCATTAGTCACTTGTGGCATCTTGATTATCAGACTATTTTTGTGTCCATGTCGCCATTATGTTACTTAAAAACGGCCCACAAATGTAAGAGTAGTGATGCTGGCGGTTTGGATACAGCACAGGGAAGCCATAAGGTATTTTCTTTAATTAACATGGTGAAAGTTCTCTGTTTAATGAGGGAAAAAGCGTGTCTGCTGAATTTGCTAAGATGTATGGCAAGAATGAATCTTCTGTGAAACTGTGAAGAAGGAAAAAGAAATGTGTGCTAGTTTTGCTGTTGCACCTCAAACTGCAAAAGTTACAGCCACAGTTGTTCCCTGGCGGCACAGTGATTACGAATCCGCCTTGCAGTGCAGGGAACGTGTGTTTGATCCTTGACTGGGGAACTAAGATCCCACATGCTGCAGAGCAACTAAGCCCATGTGCCACAGTCACTGAGCTGGAACCTGTTCGCCACAATTGGAGAGCCCACTTGTAGCAACTGCTGAGCCCACAACTAGAGTCCCTGTGCTGCGGTGAAGGTCCTGCATGCTGCAACAGACTCGACAAACCCAAATAGAGCAAAGTAAAATAAAAGTTACAGCCACAGTGTGTGATAAATGCTTAGTTAAGATTAGATGGAAAACACATGAAATCTGTACTGTAAAATATTCTGAGAGAGCTCACATTCACATAACTTTTATTACAATATATTGTTATAATTGATCTATTCTATTAGTTACTGTTGTTAATCTCTTCCTTCATGTATAAATTAATTTTATCATGAGTATGTATGTATAGGAAAAAACATAGCATGTGTAGGGTTCAGTACTATATACATTTTCAGTCTTCCCCTGGGATTCTTGGAATGTATCCTTCATAGATAAAGGGGAGAGGGCTACTGTACTTCCAGTATAACAATTATTATAGGCCACATTGCTTGGGCTGCTCCCCAGGTTCTACTGTTTACTAGCTGTATAATATTGGGCAAGTTGCTTAATGTCTTGTGCTTCAGTTTGTTTATATATAAATAGCAAAAAAAATATTACCTACCTTATAGGATTGTTGGGAGGATTACATGAATTAGAATTATGAAATTGTTAGAACAGTGCTTGGTAAGAAATGTGCACTTAACAAGTGTCAGATATTATTGTTACTGTAAACAGTAATAATAGTAATGGTAACAATAGTAACAGCAGTAATAGCAACAGTACTGGATATTATATGAATGTAAGGGGAAGGCACAAAAATCCCCATGATACACTTTATGCATTTATAATCTAGTAAAACAAATGAAACAGGAATATAAAACACTACAGACATAATGTAGAAAATGGGAAGGAGAGTTACAAGGCAAATGCTGTAGGAATTGAGGGATAATTATTCTAGAACTGTGCACCCTTCTTACTATCTTTATTCCCACAATTATTTCATTTTCTTAGCATAGCAGAATGGAAAGAACATAGGCTTTAGAATCTTATTTTAATTTTAATCTAGTGTTACTGCAAGGCTTCCCTGGTGGCTCATATAGTAAAGAATCTGCCTGTAATGCAGGAGACCCGAGCTTTATTCCTGGGTCGAGAAGTTCCCCCAGAGAAGGAAATGGCAACCCACTCTGATATTCTTGCTTGGAGAAGTCCATGGACAGGGGAGCCTGGTGGGCTACAGTCCATGGGGTTGCAAAGAGTTGGACATGACTGAGCGACTTTAACTTTCCTAGTGTTACTATTTATTTGTCAAAACTTGGTTAAAGGACTTTGAACTTTGGCAAAAGAATACCTACATTTTAGGTTTGTATGAAAATCCATTAATATATGTAAAAGCTCAGTACAGTGATTGGCACTTGTCTCCCTTTTATTGTATAGAGGGTGAGTATTAATATATTTCCCCTGTATTCCTGACTATCTTAGAGTCATGCAGGACATGATATGTAAGAGGAAATCTCTGGCTTTCCAACTGTACTTTTGTTCATTTACATAAAACTAGTTCAATAGTTTCTGGTTTGATGGCATGGTTTGTTTTTTCCCAGCAAATGATGAAAGTGTTTTAATCCAGGATGGCTCCTGATCCACTTTGTTTGCAGTTACTTAATAGGCTTTTTACTTGATATGATTATCTTGTTACTAAGGCCATTCATTGGGTTGGATGTAAAGAGTTAAATAACATTATGATTCAAATATTAAGTGTCATATGCAACGAACTTGACTTGGTGCCCTAGTTTTCTATTGCTGTTATAACAGATTACTACAAATTTAGTGACTGAAAACAACAGATTTATTATCTTACCGTTCCTTAGGGCAGAAATCTGACACAGGTCTCACTGGGCTAAAAAGCAAGACATCAGCTGGGTTGTGTTCTTCTCTGGAGGCTCTAGGGAGAGTGGCTAGCCTTACCTCTTCACTTTCTGGAGGATGCCTGCATTCCTTGGTTTTGGCCCCATCTTCAAAACCAGCAACTTTGCTTCTCTTGGACTCTTTTTATGTGGTCATACCACCCTCAACCACAGATGGAATAGGGTCTTCCTTTTAAGGACTCATCTCAAGGTACTTAACCATAATTACATCTGCAAAATCCCTTTTGCCCAAAGGAAAAAACTGTATTTTCCTACCTCAGTATTTCTGACAACAAATGTGGGGGTGGTACTTGTGGTTTTCTCACATCAAGAAATTTACCAGCTCTTCAGACACAAATTGGGTGTACTACAATTTAGTTATGATACTGTTTGGACTTAGTGCAGACTCCACAGGCATTTTTCAGGTGGCTCAGTGGTAAAGAATGCTCCTGCCAAGCAAGAACATGGGTTCAATCCCTAGTTTGGAATGGGTTTTATCTAAAGTGCCTCCTGACTTGCTTTGCTTACAGGCAGGCATGGAATTCTGGCAATGTCCAGGCAAGTCAGAAGCCGATCCGAGGCCTGCTCTCCTACTTCTGAAGCTTGAACAAAACTTCCTCCATTTCAATTTCCCTAACATGCCCCCACCTCCCAACCTTCCATTTCAGACACAAGTCATGAGTCCCAGGTTGTTACCTTGTATTTCTGCTGATCAATCTAAGGTTAATGAATGTTTTCATTGGCGACCCCATGGACTGTAGTCCATCAGACTTCTCAGTCCATTGAATTCTCCAAGCAAGAATACTGGAGTGGATAGCTGTTCTCTTCAGGGGATCTTCCCAACCCAGGGATTGAATCTGGGTCTCCGTGATTTGCTACAGATCCTTTAGGACCTTAGCCACCAGGGAAGCCCCCATTATGTAGCAAAGTGATTAATTCACTGGTCAGTAGTGATTAACACAACCTCCAGCCTCTTTCCTCTTCCTTGGGAGTGGAGCTGAAAGTTCCAGCCGTCTAATTACTGGCTGGTTCCCCTGGCAACCAGTCCTCTACCCTTAGGGGCTTTCTTAAAGTCATATTATTAACATAAACTCTGGCGTGGTTTAAAGGGCCTATTACAAATAACAAAAAATGATTCTTTCTTCTTTATTACTCTGGAGCTATTTCAGGATCTGGAGACCAACAAACAAAAAAAGGTGGTCCTTTCACTTTCTCTGTCTCCAAAATCACTGTAGATGGTGACTGCAGCCATGAAATTAAAATTTGATGCTTGCACCTTGGAAGAAAAGCTATGACAAACCTAGACAGCATATTAAAAAGCAGAGACATTACTTTGCTGACAATAGTCAAAGCTATGGTTTTTCCAGTAGTTATGTGTGGATGTGAGAGTTGGACTATAAAGAAGGCTGAGCATCAAATAATTGATGCTTTTGAACTGTGGAGTTGGAGAAGACTCTTGAGAGTCCTTTGGACTGCAAGGAGATCCAACCAGTCCATCCTAAAGGAAATCAATCCTGAGTATTCATTGTAGGGACTGATAATGAAGCAGAAGCTCCAATACTTTGGCCACCTGATGCAAGAAGCCGACTCATTAGAAAAGACCCTGATGCTGGGAAAGATCAAAGGCAGAAGAAAGGGACGACAGAGGATGAGATGGTTGGATGGTATCACCAATTCAATGGACATGAGTTTGAGCAGGCTCTGGGAGATGGTGAAGGTCAGGAAAGCCTGGTGTGCTGCAGTCCATAGGGTCACAAAGAGTCGGAAATGACTGAACAACAACTCTCTTTTAAAAAAATTAGTTAATTAATTAGGCTGCCTCGGGTCTTAGTTGCAGCATGCTGGATCTTCTATTGTTTTCGCAGCATGTGAAATCTTGCTTTAGTTGAGGGCATGTGGGATCTAGTTCCCTGACCTGGGATGGAACCCAGCCCTCAAAAGTTGGGAATGCAGAGTCTTTGCTACTGGATCACCAGGGAAGTCCCCTTTCAGTCTTATCATTTAGGAAATTATAAGGACTTTAGGATTTGGCCAGGAACCAAGACTAAAATATATATTTCTTATGTCATAATATTGTACCATGTAGGTGAACTATTCATAGGTTGCAGGGTACTAGGGCATGGAGATGTTTCGGGAGACATTATTCTGTCTAGTACATTTGGTGATAGAGTCTAAAATTGGTTCCAGTTTAAAAAAAAATAACTTTAGAGCACAGAGACTATCTGGACGCTGGTACAAATGTAAGCAATAATTCATAAAATATCAAGAAAACATTTCTCAACTCATCTAACCCTCACCTTTGCACATGGTCCATGTTTGAAATAATCAACCAATAATTGGTTCTCTTTTTAGGTTGTTCCACAGGTTTGAAAGAGATTTGGTAGCTGCTAATTTCTTTGGATGAGCTGCATCTCTAGGCTTCAGGCATGCTGGAGAATTCATAATACCATTTTCTGCTGGTACCTATAAGCAGATAAGGCAGAGGGTCCCTGGAGAAAGAACCAGACATGGTTTTCTTGACATTAGAGCAAGACCTAAGCTATTTTGTGATCTAAGCCTGACCACAATCCTTGATCAGGTCTCAGTATTTAGTGATCTTAAGGACAAAAGAACAAATGTGTTTTTAGGCAAGAAAAGTAACAATAGCTAAGGAATAAATCAGTTATAAAGACTCCCAGTTATGTTTCAGTGGTAAAGATAGCCAGTATGTGGGTTCTTGGTCTGTTTTGTGGAACTGACCCCTCCTCCAACCACATGCTCAACCACCAGATCTACTGGAATCTAAGGAATGATGATGTTGACCTTTTCTGACACTGGAGATTTCAGTCAACTAAAGCTTGAACTTTGTCAACCTTAGTCCCAATTCTATGCTGAATTCTTCTCTGCTTAAGGCCCTTCATGAATTTTTGTGAATCCTCAGCTTCAAGCTTCTCCAGCTTTGTTGTTGGTGAGACACTGCTTTGGGAAAGATACCTGTTGTTCTTACTCGCTGCAAGTAGTAATCCTTCCTTCTCCTACTCCTGGGCTTTTGGCTGTGTCTTTTGGCTTAACACCCACTAAGAAGTGATCCCAATTTTCAGGTAGCAGAACAGTTCCTATTCCCTTTCTCTTAACCTGAGCAGCTTGACGAAGTCAGGGAATAGGAATAGAAAGGGAATAGGAACTCCTGTTTTGTTATCTGAAAACTGGGATCACTTCTTAATGGGTGTTAAGTCAAAAGACACAGCCAAAAGCCCTAGAGCGGGAGGGAAGGATTAGGAAATAGCAATCCACTTGAGTGATTCTTGCCTGGAGAATTCCATGGACAGAGGAGCCTGGCAGGCTACAGTCCATAGGGTCACAAAGAGTCAGACACGACTGAGTGACTATCACTCACTCACTCAATTGTTTCTTTACTGTTTTTCTTCACTGTTGTATTGTGAATTTCATGAAGGCAGGCTCTCTATTATTTTTCTATATTCCGAGAGTCTGATATGGTATCAGGAACTAAAAAAAAATTTGCCGAATTGAAAAGAGTACTAATAAGAAGATGGTAATAAAGGTCACCGTGGGTTGTAGCAGTTACCTGCCAGGTTGGACTATTTTCACTAAGCAGTCTCTAGGTAGGAGTAGTATACTACTGCAAAGCCTAGCCCACTCCTGAAAAAAAGACCCAGGTATAAACTTGATTAGATCATCGATGAAGAATTGATGCTTTTGAACTGTGGTGTTGGAGAAGACTCTTGAGAGTCCCTTGGACTGCAAGGAGGTCAAACCAGTCTGTCCTAAAGGAAATCAGTCCTGAATGTTCATTGGAAGGACTGATGTTGAAACTGAAACTCCAATACTTTGGCCACCTGATATGAAGAACTGACTCATTGGGAAAGACCCTGATGCTGGGAAAGATAAAAGGCAGGAGGAGAAGGGGTTTAGACGGTGTGATGGTTGACTGGCACCACTGACTCAATGGACATAAGTTTAGCAAGCTTCGGGAGATGGTGAAGGACAGGGAAACCTGGCATGCTGCAGTCCATGGGGTCGCAAAGAGTCGGACGTGACTGAGCAACTGAACTGAACTGAGATAGATCAGCTCCCTATCTGATCAAGCTGCAGCTTTCTATTATAGGTGCAGTTACTGAAAAATACCTCAAGTGGCTATTTTCTCCATCCATGCTTCTCTGTTTGTGTGAGGATGTCGGTGTTTGTGTGTGTGTGTATCTTTCTGTTTTTGCTTAACTCTAATTTTCTATAGGACTTAATATTGGTGTCTTTCTCATACTGGCTGTGGGATGATATTGCAATGATTAGAGTTGACAGGTATTGCCAAAATTCGCAGACCTCAGTATTGTGCACAGTATTTATTAAATTGCTTGGCATGTGTTTGGATATATTTGCAAATAAAATTCTGAGAAATATGTAAACTAATTATAATTCTATAATAACTGATTTAATTCTATGCAAACTGAGTCTATAGTTATTATGGAATATTTTATCTAATATAAAACATATGGGAAAATATAATTTGAAGTCATATTCAATGATTAGATGAGAAGTCAGGCATTTATAGAAAGAGATGGCATTAGCATTATCCAATTTGTATTTTTGCCACCTTATCCATTTTCGTCAGATATTTGGTTAGAGAAAAAATAAGAAAAGATGAATTTTCTACTTTAAGTTATTTTAACAGAATCACATAGGAGGGAACATAGTGGGCTAGCAGAAGCACTTTATTTGTGCTGGGGCCTTGTATTTTGTACCTAATTCTGCTACTTTTGAACCAACATCAGTTAGGTGATCCATTTCATCGCTCTCAGCCTCAGTTTCTTCATCTGTAACTCCACAGCACTGTCAAATTGATCAAAAATCAAACAAGGTAGAGAGAAGTTTTTGTATCTTGCAATGCACTATAAAAAACATAAAGTAAGTATTTTGATGGGGTTCTTTAGCATGAATGTAATAAAGTAATACTTGATGGTGACAGATGAGTCCACCTTAGCACAAGGATTCAAAATGAAGAGTCAAAGAAGTCTTCTAACGTTAGTCTGCACGGGCTCTTCTGGTCCCTTCAGACTCTCAGGTTTTTAAAGAAAGAACATAGATTTAAAAAAAATAGATTTCTCATTGTTAGAAAACTTGCTATGTACAAATTTGATAAAGAAGAAAACAACCAAAGTCCTATGAACCCACTCAAATGCTCTGTTAATTTTAAGGTTCAATCAGATAATTTGATCCATCTACCAATCTAGTCGTTGATTTCTTACCCCTTTCACTAGTATCCTTTGGCTCTAGGCCCTTTCATGTTTCTGCAGAGTCAGAATGGAATGAGAGTTTCAGGAACTAGAAGAGAGTTGTTAAGGCTCAGAGGTTGAAGTTAATTTTGGTTGAATACATCTTGAGTTACAACCAAAGAGAGTAGATGTAATTCTGGTCCTTGCTGGACCTACACCCATCCTAAGTTTGCTCTTCTCCAAACCTCGTTGTATTGTCATAGAGTACCACAAAAGTGGTTAGCTTTCCCCTCCCCTTCCAGGGTAAGAAGTTCACCATGACATATGGTAATGGTAAGTAGAGAAAAATGTTTTGCTAATTTTGAAGTGCCTTATTCTATTATTCTGTTTAATAGTAATACATAGAAGAAAATATAATAGGTGCTATGATTTATGGGGCAACTTTTGGACACACTTGCTTCATTACTTCATTAAATGATAGATTGTGGTTATGGCAAAATTTTATGAACATCCTTCTAGAATTGTAGATAAGAAAGCTGATGGGGAGGGAGGTGGGAGAAGGGTTCAGGAGTGGGAACATGTGTACACCTGTGGTGGATTCATGTTGATGTATGGCAAAACCAATACAATATTGTAAAGTAATTAACCTCCAATTAAAATAAAAAAATCTTACCTAAAAAAAAAAAAAATTAAAAAAAAAAAAAAGCTGATAGCTGAATCTCTGAATTCCTGTTCCTTGGGGGAATTTTATACTTCTGTATATCTGGAACATCATGGTCAGTTCATTTGGGTGTGGTTGGGCTCTAGATAAAGTGGGGCTCTTGCTGTTGAAACTTACATTTATACTTGAAAATAAATGTATTAATTTATAATGGGGGCTTCCCTCGTGGCTGAGATGGTAAAGAATCCACCTGCAATGCAGGAGATGCAGGTTTGATCCTTGGGTTGAGAAGATCCCCTGGAGAAGGGATCTACACACTCACCAGTATTCTTGCCTGGAGAGTCTCAAGAATGGAGGAGCCTGGTTGGCTATAGTCCATAGGGTCTCAAAGAGTTGGACAGGACTGAGTGACTAAGCACAACAATTTACAACAAGAATTGTCACTGTTAAATTTGACAGCTGGTTACAGTGAAGTCATCCCAACTGAAAAATCTACTTAGGAACTACAAGATCTGATGTTGTTTGGTGAATCTAGGACAAAGACAAAAGAAAGTCTCCCCTTACTTCATGACGTCTTTTTTTCTACTCTTGGTATCCAAGCACTTAGGATTGATTGTCAGTGGACCCTTGCTCCTGTACAGGACTAGAGAAATGTAATACTTTGGCAAAAGCCTGCAACCTACAGTTCAGTTCAGTTGCTCAGTTGTGTCTGACTCTTTGTGACCCCATGGACTGCAGCACTCCAGGCTTCCCTGTCCATCACCAACTTCTGGAGCTTGCTCAGACTCATGTCTGTCTTGTTGGTGATGCCATCCAACCATCTCGTTCTCTGTCGTCCCCTTCTCCTGCCTTCTATCTTGCCCAGCATCAGGGTCTTTTCCAATGAGTCAGTTCTTTGCATCAGGTGGCCAAAGTATTGGAGTTTCACCTTCAGCATCAGTCCTTCCAGTGAATATTCAGGACTGATTTCCTTTAGGATGGACTGGTTGGATCTCCTTGCTGTCCAAGGGACTCTCAAGAGTCTTCTCCAACACCACAGTTCAAAACCATCAATTCTTCGGTGCTCAGCTTTCTTTATAGTCCAACTCTCACATCCATACATGACTACTGGTAAAGCCATGGCTTTGACTAGACAGACCTTTGTCGGCAAAGTAATGTCTGCTTTTTAATATGCTGTCTAGGTTTGTCATAGTTTTTCTTCTAAGGAGCAAGTGACTTTTAATTTCATGGCTGCAGTCACCATCTGCAGTGATTTTGGAGCCCAAGAAAATAAAGTCTTTCACTGTTTCCATTGTTTCCCCATCTATTTTCCATGAAGTGATGGGACCAGATGCCAACATCTTAGTTTTTTGAATGTAGAGTTTTAAGCCAGCTTTTTTACTCTCCTCTTTTGGTCTCATGAAGAGGCTCTTCAGTTCTTCTTCACTTTCTGCCATAAGGGTGGTGTCATCTGCGTATCTGAGGTTATTGATATTTCTCCTGGCAATCTTGATTCCAGCTTGTGCTTCATCCAGCCCAGCATTTCACCTGATGTACTCTGCATATAAGTAAAATAAACAGGGTGACAATATACAACCTTGATGTACTCCTTTCCCAATTTGGAACCAATCCTTTGTTACATGTCCAGTTCTAACTATTGCTTCTTGATCTGCATACAGATTTCTCAGGAGGCAGGTAAGGTGGTGTGTTATGCCTGTCTCTTGAAGAATTTTCCTCAATTTCTTGTGATCCACACAGTCAAAGGCTTTAGTGTAGTCAATAAAGCTGAAGTAGATGTTTTTCTGGAATTCTCTTGCTTTTTCTATGATCCAGTGCATGTTGGCAATTTGATCTCTGGGTTCCTCTGCCTTTTCTAAATCTAGCTTGCACATCTGGATATTCTCAATTCAGGTACTGTTGAAGTCTAGCTTGGAGAATTTTGAGTACTACTTGGCTAGCATGTGAGATGAATGCAAATGTGCGGTAGTTTGAACATTCTTTGGCATTGCCTTTCTTAGAGATTGGAATGAAACTGACCTTTTCCAGTCCTGTGACCACTGCTGAGTTTTCCAGATTTGCTGGCATATTGAGTGCAGCACTTTAACAGCATCATCTTTTAGGATTTGAAATGCCTCAGCTGGATTTCCATCACTTCCACTAGCTTTGTTTGTAGTGATGCTTCCTAAGGCCCACTTGACTTCGTACTACAACCTATCTGGTGAGCCAAATACATACTAAATAGAATACTATATGAGACATTTTATTAGATCAGCAATCTAGGTTTTCCTCCATTATAAACCTGTTTTCATTACTTCTCTCCTGAGAATTTTATATTTTGAAACTTTTAAAACTTGTATTTGTTAAATAATAATGAATTTTTTTTCCCTCTCTCTCTTTTAACTAATCAGATACTAAAGCTTCTGATTAGTAAGAGAAAATGAGTGTTCCTACATTTGGTTGGTATAACTATAACTGAAAGTAAGTAAATGTGATATTTGAGTTTATCTGAATAGTCTTATCATGGGTAAATGTGAGGTTTATGTTAGGCTTAAAAAAATTATGGGAACATTTAAATAAAAGTAGAGACTATTACCTGCTGTGATATACAGATCAACCAATAATTATCAGCTCATTTCTTTCATACTTCTCCACTTCGCCCTTCCTGGATCATCCTAAAGTAAATCTCAAGCATCATATAATTTCATGCATAAATATTTCAGTATTAATCTCAAAATGTAAGATAAGGACTTAAGAAACATAGTCATAGTACTATTATTCCACCTAAAAATTAGCAATAATTCCTTACTATCATATAGCTAGTCTCTTCAGTTCAGTTCAGTCTCTCAGTTGTGTCTGACTCTTTGCGACCCCATGAATTGCAGCACGCCAGGCCTCCCTGTCCATCACCAACTCCTGGAGTTCACTCAAACTCACATCCATCGAGTTGGTGATGCCATCCAGCCATCTCATCCTCTGTTGTCCCCTTCTCCTCCTGCCCCTAATCCCTCTTAGCATCAGAGTCTTTTCCAATGAGTCAACTCTTCGCATGAGGTGGCCAAAGTACTGGAGTTTCAGCTTTAGCATCATTCCTTCCAAAGAAATCCCAGGGCTGATCTCCTTTAGGGTGGACTGATTGGATCTCCTTGCAGTCCAAGGGACTCTCAAGAGTCTTCTCCAACACCACAGTTTAAAACCATAAATTCTTCGGTCTTCAGCTTTCTTCACAGTCCAACTCTCACATTCATACATGGCCACTGGAAAAACCATAGCCTTGACTAGACGGATCTTTGTTGGCAAAGTAAGGTCTCTGCTTTTGAATATGCTATCTAGATTGGTCATAACTTTCCTTCCTAGGAGTAAGCGTCTTTTAATTTCATGGCTGCAATCACCATCTGCAGTGATTTTGGAGCCCAAAAAAATAAAGTCTGACACTGTTTCCACTGTTTCCCCATCTATTTCCCATGAAGTGATGGGACCAGATGCCATGATCTTCGTTTTCTGAATGTTGAGTTTTAAGCCAACTTTTTCACTCTCCTCTTTCACTTTCATCAAGAGGCTTTTTAAGTTTCCCCAATTATAACTTAATTTTAAAAATAGTTTGTTTATATAAAGATGCACATTAAGTACCATGCATTTTTAAAGATTGTTATATCTACATCTCTTCCTTCTATATGTTTCCTCTTCCTCTTGGCTCTTTTCTATTGTCTTTTTCTTTTTTTGACTCTTTTATTCTTGCAGTTTATTTATTTTTTTGGTTCTCAAAATTCATTCTTTATTTTGATATAAAAAATAAGCCCTTCAACTTGTAAAGAGTGTCACTTTTTTCATATTGTTTATTGTTGTAGAGCAAACTTATAGAATAAGACTATCTGTTGCCAGCTCCAAGGATGTCTCATATAGTTTAGAAAAAAAGTCATTGTTACTTAGACTCAGACAAGCATCAGTGTGGAGAAAGGAGTAGCTAATCTGATTTTTTTCATACTTTTACTAAATCATAACTAGAAAAGCTAGTAGTTGGGATGACAGATAATTACGCCAGAATTTGGTAGTGGTGGTAAAACCAGGTATCTGAAAGCCAGCTAAATTATAAAAACATGACCTTTTTTCACCATTCTTCCATTTCTGGAGTTCAAGAACTGTGTTTGATACCCCTGTAGGCTAACAATAGGCTTGAGTTATAATGTGTAGATTCCTTTTGATTATAGTTGCCAAGGAAATCTTTAAATTCTTGAGGGTTTGACTTGTCTTGGAAAGAAGTAAGTTAGGCGGCAGACTGCTGATCTGGATTTGCTTAAATGGAAAACATTTACACTAGGAGTCCAGCTGATAGGCTGTTGAAATCACCAGGCTTGTACTGATCACCGAGTTCCGTCAGCTAATCGGGACACCATCTCCAGATCTTTAAGTGACATGTTTGAAGTTCTCGTGGTAAAGTTGTGGCCTTGATGCCATTCGCTCTGGTTATCTTCTTTGATTTTTAATGCCTAGCATTTTGCAGCAGCTGTAGCAGCCACAGCATAGTAAAATTTTGCCACAAAGCCTGCCTTACCGACCTTCAGCTGCCTGACAAATTCACTGTGCTGTTGCTCAGCCCAACCTCAGAACCATTTATCCCGAAGATGCAACTGGCACTCAAAGATACAAGATAGTGTGTTTGCTCCAGACACACTGAGCCGCTCCAGACTTTCAAGCAGTGGCTGTAATTTTCCCAATACTGTCTTAGCTACCAGGTTCTGTTGGAAAGGTTCACACTGAGAACCCGACCAGCTGGCAAACCAGGAAAGGATACACTTCATCTTCTGGGAAGTGATGTAAGACATGGGGGAGGGGAAGAGTTAGAAGTGTCTGTGACAGAGGATAAGGGAGAAGGGCAGGGGAGCGGCATTGAAGAGGAAGATGATTCCAGGGGCACCCTCCCCTTTCCTCTCACAGGGTACCTGGAGACCATCACAAGAATGCTTGGACTCCAACTATTGTGCTTCTGTTTTCTGAAAACTTGTAAGAAAGGCCAGTCAGGCAACCCAGGCACGTCTGGTCTCTTGCAGTTTATTTTTAAAGAGACAGTTCATATGTGCTAGAGAGTTTTCCACACTCTGGGTTTTGCTGACTGTATCTTTCCGGTGGGTTTACAGTATTTCCTTCTCAGAATAATGTTTTTAAATGCAAAAAATAAAATGCATAGGATTATAGAGGAAACCCATTATGTCTATTTAGGTATTAAATTATTAAAAACACAATATGATGTTAATATATGTGCTCTCTTAAAAAAATATGTTAGATTAAAGATCTCACAATGGGTCTTTAAGTACCATCATTTTGGAGTAGTAATGATGTTTTGAAATTCCAGCCAACAGTTGTCATATGATATGAAAATATCTGTAAAATCTTTGGCAGCAAAGTTATAGGCACCGCTAATAGTAATATCTCTATAATTTGTTACCTATGTTTGCAATCGAAGGGAATTTAAACTTCAGTTTAATGTTACTGAAGATCAGGATGTATTTTTTACCCATCCAAGTTCATGTATTTCCCAGAATATTTTCATGGGCCTGATTCATGGACCCCTATTAAAAACTTTGTGGTCCTACAATTTTGGCAAGACAGTTTTGTAGATACTGTGTACTGTCTTCAGGAAGTGCATAATGTTTGCATGTCTTTTTTCTTTCTGTTATGTTAGGAGCTATAAAGTTTTATTGCCTAGATTCATTATTTTATCAGGAGTTGTAAAGTTATATTGTCTTTCTGTCATTCCATGTTTATTTATTATATACGTATTTCTACAAAGATGAATTTCCTGTCATCAACTCATTGCTCTGAGGTATAATTTGTATAGGAAGGGCAGGATAAATGTTTGCTTCTTTCCATTTACTAGTTTTCAAAATAATGGATTGGTTCCCTGTGTGTGTGTGTGCTAAGTCACTTCAGTTGTATCCAGCTCTTTGTGACCCTATGGAGTAGCCCGTCAGGCTCCTCTGTCCTTGGGATTCTCCAGGCAAGAATACTGAAGTGGGTTGCTATGCCCTTTTCCAGGGGATCTTCCTGACCCAGGGATTGAACCTGAGTTTCCTGCACTGCAGGTGGATTCTTTAGCCACTGAGCCACCTGGGAAGCCCAGATTGGTTCCCTGTTGCTGCTGCTAAGTCACTTCAGTTGTGTCCGACTCTGTGCGACCCCATAGGTGGAAGCCCACCAGGCTTCCCTGTCCCTGGGATTCTCCAAGCAAGAACACTGGAGTGGGTTGCCATTTCCTTCTCCAATGCATGAAAGTGAAAAGTGAAAGTGAAGTCGCTCAGTCGTGTCTGACTCTTAGCAATCCCATGGACTGCAGCCCACCAGGCTCCTCCGTCCATGGGGTTTTCCAGGCAAGAGTACTGGAGTGGGTTGCATTGCCTTCTTCAGATTGGTTCCCTAGCATCCACCAAAGATGGCCAATTGTAGGCAGATAGATTGGGGGTTTCCCAGAGAAAGAGAACCAGGAATGATTTTCCTTTTCTTTCTTAATAACACGAATTTTATTTATTTATTTACCTTTGGTTGTGCTGTGTCTTTGCTGCTGCACACTCAGGCTTTCTCTAGTTGCAGAGAGCGGGGCCTGCTCTTGGTTGCACAGGCTTCTCATTGCTGTGCAGTCTCTTGTTGCAGAGCACGGGCTCCAGGTGTGCAGGCTCCAGGAGTTGCAGCTCACGGGCCCAGTAGTGGTGGATGGGCTCAGTTGCCCTGTGGCATGTGGGATTCCCCCGACCAGGGATCTAACCCGTGTCCCTGCATTGGCAGGCAGATTCTTTACCACTGCACCATCAGGAAAGCCCTGCTTCACGGATTCAAACATACTAGAGGCATTTCAATCCAGTGTAGTTGCTCTTATTGATGCCTAGATGGCCTTTTTGTCATGACTTCACTCAAGTTTCTTGCCATTTGGTATGACTGGGGTTCCAGTCTTTTTCCTGCACCAGAAAGCAATACATTAATATACTTTCTTACTTGTTTTATTCCACAATATGCATACAGTTTCAAAATAATATCTACACTACCTCTCAAGGTGTTTAAGGCATTTTGCAGTTCTTATTGTTCCTATGGTGTATTCTATTAAGAATTTACTATCAAATTAGTGTATTTTTTTAAGTTCATTTATTTCTAATTGAAGGATAATTGCTTTACAATGCTGTGTTGGTTTCTGTCATACATCAGCATGAATCAGCCATAGGTATACATTTGTCCCCTCCCTCTTGAAACTCCCTCCCACCTCGCACCCCAACCCACCATTCTAGGTTGTCACAAATTAGTATGTTTTAAAGTCATTTGAAATAATTCCTATTTGGTTTTGCTACCAACTTAAGACATCCTTTTAGGTTCATGTAACATTTTGTTTTTAAATTTTATATGTAGCTTATTTTAAAATTAAAATTTACAAATCTATAAACCAAGGCATTCAGACATAATATATCTCTTACTTTTTCTCTCTTCTGACTTATAGGTAACTTTAAAAGCAGTTACCTATTTTCACTTGAAAATATTAACATATATAGGTACATGTTTGCACTCCATGCCCATTTTCCTCCACACTTATTTTTTAGTATATCTCAGCAGTCATTTTATAGAGTGTATAGAGATATTTGCTTTGCTTTTTATAGCTACATAGTACTCTTTTGTATTTATTAAGCTAGTTCCCTGAGGTAGGAAGGCAGTGGGACATAACCTTTAAAAGAATGACAGGCATTGAGGACAGGACATAAACTGGTTAGAACCAACTAGATCTAAGATGGCAGATGACTGACTTCCACTAGACCTTAAGACTCAGTATACACTCGTTGTAATAGATCAGCTAAATGACATGACAGTTCTGAGACTGGACCATAAAAGACTGAAAAGTGGGCAGTGGCCCAGTTCCTGGAAATCCCCATCCCTTCCCCAAAATAGTTGGAATAATCTTCCCACTCATTAGCCTATGAGATTACCCACCCCTATAAAAACCGACAACCCTGTACCCTGGTGCTTCTCATCTTCTGAGGTGGCCCATACTCTGTGGGGTGTTTTGCCCTGAGTAAACCTTCTTTCACTTTACTGTGGTTAGCGCTTGAATTCTTTCCTGTGTGAAGCCAAGAACCCTTGCTTGGCAGCCATTCCAGACACTCACCTGAGACCTAGGATGTGACCATTCTCTCAGGCCCACTTTCTTTCCTGCAACACTATTGGGAGACATATAGGATTTTCTCTTTAGACTTTATAAATACTGCTGCAGTGAATAGCCTGTATATACACCTTTTGTATTTTTCCCAGATTGTCTTTGGGGTATTTTCCTAGAAATAAAATTGTTAGAAATTGTACCTCTCCACACCATAAATAATGTATCATTTTTGCATTCTTGCCAGAAAGTGTCCAAAGTGTTGTTAAGCTTTTTGAAGTGTCAAAAACAGCTCCTAGATAGCCCATGCATTGCTGCCACTCGTTCCATGGATTCAGAGCTGAGAGAGCTCAGAATTGGAAGCACTATGTAGAGCCTTGGACTAGAACAATGGAGTAGTTCAAACTGGGAAAGGAGTGCATCAGGACTGTATATTGTCACCCTGCTTATTTAACTTATATGTGAGAGAGTCAATTCCTAGGCAGGTTGATAAGTCTGGTGGTCCCCAAGGAGAGAGGGGTCTGGGGTTCTTGAGGAGGAGATAAGGGTCTGGAATTCTAAAGGAGGAGGAAAGGACAAACTTTTTTCCTCTACATTTCTTAGGATTATATAACAATAATGTATCCTGCCTGAGGACAGTTTCTGGAAAAAACCTTCTGGCTAATCCTGTAATCTTAAAATGTAAATTATGGGAGTGGGTCTTTATAACCTCCAGATGTTCTTTCGACTCATTGTAATAAGTAGTTAAAAAGTGTATAACTCCATTGCTAACACTAACAAGGGGGCACTTTTTCTGCCCCCTTCTGATGTCTATGTTAAAAGCTTTCTCTGTCTTTTTTATACTTTAATAAAACTTTTTTACACAAAAGCTCTGTGTGATTAAGCCTCCTTAAGAATGTGATCATTCGCCTCAAGAATGAATTCTTCTCCTCTGGAGGCCAAGAATCCTGGTGTCTTTTGTGGTTCAGCAACGACCTTTCATATGCAGAATACATCATGCAGAATGCCAGGCTGGATGAATCACAAGCTGGAATCAAGATTGCTGGAAGAAGTAGCACTAACCTCAGATATGCAGATGACAAGACCCTTATGGCAGAAAGCAAAGAGGAACTAAAAAGCTTCTTGATGAAGGTGAAAAAGGAGAATGAAAAAGCTGGCCATTTTGAATATGCCTTTATTACATCAGAATGTTGGTTCCTCAAAACTGCTAGCTACTTATGCTTATTATTAATTAGATGGCTAAATTTCTGAATCATAGAAATGTGGCTATAGAAAGAATATAACAGGTCATCTAGGCTGCTACAATGTAAAGAAAATCTATCATTTATTTTCTAGCTTCCTTCCAGTCTAATTTAAAGCACTAATGTACACTGGATATTCTATGTGCTAAATGTGAGGATTTATTCTTTTCAGATTTGTAATAAGACTTTTTATAGAAGTGCTCAAGTTATTATTCTATCTCAGGTATTTACAGATGGCAGGTATGATAGATTTAAAAATCTCCCCAAGAAGATGGCTCTATAGAAGTCTTTAAGCTTTAATTCTAAATCCTGCCTTTAGCTGATTATGCGCAACCTGGCAGCGTAGATCTGAGACATAACACTGTGTTTCTATAATGTTACTGTCCTCCGGGAGCTTAGAGTCTTGGAAGAAGAACCACAAGCAGCATGGTGGGTGCTAGGATAGAGGCATGTGGGTATTATTTTCAAGGCACACAGCAAGAGCATCTTTAGAGAAGAAGGCCTGGGACCAGGAAATACATGGGCCTTTAAAGTTCTAAATTCTTCATGTATAACACATATTGGGGGGCTTCCCTGGTGGCTCAGAAGGTAAAGAATCTGCCTGTAATGCAGGAAACATGGGTTTGATCCCTGGGTCCGGAAGATCCCCCAGAGAAGGGAATGGCTACCCACTCCAGTATTCTCACCTGGGGAATTCCATGGACATAGGAGCCTGGTGGCCTGTAGTCCATGGGGTCACAAAGAGTCAGATGCCACTGAGCAAATAACACACACACGAGCAAATAGTAGCACATATTAGGCACCCAAGAAACTTTAGTAAGTTCTTGATCAAAGAGTTTACTGACTGAATAAATAAATAAGAGAAATTATAGTTTCATTGGAAAGCATATGCATAAGTATGAGTTTTAGAATGGATGGGATATTAAAATACATACTTCAGGTTTTCTAGAAGAAAGAAGGGAGGAAATAAAATGGCGTGGAATCTCTTCTTCCTTTATTCCTTAAATTCTTAAATTTGTACAATATATCCAATGAGTAATGTGGTCAGAATGAGTAATGTGGTTAGTTACATTTCTACCTGTTTCCCCACCCCTACCCCTGATGTCCATGACTTATTTGTTCTGCTTCATGCTGTGTGGGCCATGAAGCTGCCTTGGGAAACACGTCTTGGAACTGGATCATATCCTGTCATTGAAGTTCACTTCAGTAGAAGTTCCGTTTGAAAAACAGTGACAGGATATGTCCCATGGTTAGATGCACGTTGCTTCTGGCAACTTCCCTTAAAGAGGACAGACTTTATTATGGTATAGAGAGAGTCCCTGTGTTTAACTCAGAATTCATATGAACTAGGATTTTGTGAAGTTCAAATGCTTACATATGAAGCCATAAGTAACAAAAGTTGTTTTGTGGCCTTTGGTATCTCTCTGTACATGTCTGAGTCGTTTCCTCTTCTTTCTCCCTCGTGCGGCCTCCAACCCCTTCAGCTCCTCTTTCTGTCTCTCTTTCTCACTTTTGTTCTTGCTCTCTTCCTCTTCCATTATAGATGAGGTCATTATGATTTGGAGCCAAGAGAAGTGCATTGCTGTAACTTTAATCTCCATACTCAATTTATGACTCTCTCTTTTTTTTTTTTTTTAGAAGATAGGTATACTTTATAGTGGGAGGATAACTTTCTTAAGTGTGCTATTTTAGAATGTAAATGGATCTCACCTGGTTGGCTTAGATGGTAAAGAATCTGCCTGCAATGCAGGAGACTGGAATATGACTTCTGGGTCCAGAAGATCCCCTTGAGAAGGGAATGGCAACCCACTACAGTATGCTTGCCTGAGAAATCCCATGGACAGAGGAGCCTGCCTACAGTCCAGGGGGTTGAATAAGAATCAGACACAACCGAGTGACTAACACTTGAATGTCCTCCTTATTGCAAATGTCAGACTTAAATTGAAGAAAGTAGGGAAAATCACTAGGCCATTCAGGTATGACCTAAATCAAATGCCTTAACGATTATACAGTGGTAGTGGCAAATAGGTTCAAGGGATTAGATCTTATACACAGAGTGCCTGAAGAACTATGAACAGAGGTTTCTAACACTGTACAGGAGGCAGTGATCAAGACCATCCTGAAGAAAAAGAAATGCAAAAAGGCAAAATAGTTGTCTGAGGAGGACTTACAAATAGCTGAAACAAAAGAGAAGAGAAAGGCAAAGGAGAAAAGGAAAGATATACCCATCTGAATGCAGAGTTCCAAAGAATAGTAAGGAGAGATAAGAAAGCCTTCTTAAGTGAACAATTCTAAGAAATAGAGGAAAACAATAGAATGGGAAAGACATGAGAATGGGAAAACAATAGAATAGAAGTCTCCTCAAGAAACTTAGACATGCCAAGGGAACATTTCATGCAAAAATAGACACAATAAAGCACAATAAGGAAACAGTATAAACCTAACAGAAGCAGAAGATATTGAGAAGAGGTGGCAAGAATACACAGAAGAACTATGCAAAAAAGATTTTAAAGACCTGGATAACCATGATGGTGTAATCCCTCACCTAGAGCCAGATATCCTGGAGTGTGAAATCAAATGGGCCTTAGGAAGCATTACTATGAACAAAGCTAGTGGAAGTGATGGAATTTCAGTTGCGCTATTTAAAATCCTAAAAGATGATGCTGTGAAAGTGCTGCACTCAGTTCAGTTCAGTTCAGTTCAGTCGCTCAGTTGTGTCTGACTCTTTGCAACCCCATGAATCACAGCACGCCAGGCCTCCCTGTCCATCACCAACTCCCAGAGTTCACTCAGACTCACATCCATCGAGTCAGTGATGCCATCCAGCCATCTTATCCTCTGTTGTCCCCTTCTCCTCCTGCCCCCAATCCCTCCCAGCATCAGAGTCTTTTCCACTGAGTCAACTCTTCACATGAGGTGGCCAAAGTACTGGAGTTTCAGCTTTAGCATCATTGCTTCCAAAGAAATCCCAGGGCTGATGTCCTTCAGAATGGACTGGTTGGATCTCCTTGCAGTCCAAGGGACTCTCAAGAGTCTTCTCCAACACGACACTTCAAAAGCATCAATTCTTCGGTGCTCAGCCTTCTTCACAGTCCAACTCTCACATCCATACATGACCACAGGAAAAACCATAGCCTTGACTAGACGGACCTTTGTTGGCTCAATATGCCAACAAATTTGGAAAACTCAGCAGTAACCATAGGACTGGAAAAGGTCAGTTTTCATTCCAATCCCAATGAAAGGCAATGCCAAAGAATGCTCACACTACCTCACAATTGCAGTCATCTCACATGTTAGCAAGGTCATGCTCAAAATCCTCCAAACTAGACTTCAACAGTACATGAACTGAGAACTTCCAGATATTTATGCTGGATTTAGAAAAGGCAGAGGAACCACAGATTAAATTGCCAACGTCTGTTGGATCACAGAAAAAGCAAGGGAATTCCAGGTAAACATCTACTTCTGCTTCATTGACTACATTAAAGCCTTTGACTGTGTGGATCACAACAAATTGTGGAAAATTCTTCAGGAGATGGGAATACCAGACCGTATTGCCTGAGAAACCTGTATGAAGGTCAAGAAGCAACAGTTAAAACCAGACATGGAACAATGAACTGGTTCAATATTGGGAAAGGAGTACATCAAGACTGTGTATTGTCACGCTGCTTATATAATTGATATACAAAGTACATCATGTGAAATGCCAGCATGGATGAACCATAAACTGAAATTAAGATTGCCGGGAGAAATATCAATAACCTCAGATATGCAGATGGCACTACCCTAATGGCAGAAAGCAAAGAGCCTCTTGATGAAAGTGAAAGAGGAGAGTGAAAAAGCTGACTTACAACTCAACATTCAAAAAAACAAAGATCATGGCATCTAGTCCCATCACTTCATGGCAAATGGATGGGGAAACAATGGAAACAGTGACAGACTTTATTTTCTTAGGCTCCAAAACCCCCGCAGATGGTGACGGCAGCTATGAAATTAAGACACTTCCTCCTTGGAAGAAAAGCTGTGACAAACCTAGACAGCATATTGAAAAACAGAGACATTACTTTGTCAACAAAGGTGTGTCTAGTCAAAACTATGTTTTTTTCAGTAGTCATGTATGGATGTGAGAGGTGGACCATGAAGAATGCTGAGCACCAAAGAATTGATGCTTTTGAACTGTGGTGTTGGAGAAGACTCTTAAGAGTCCCTTGGACTGCAAGGAGGTCAAACCAATCAATCCTAAAGGAAATCAATCCTGAATAATTCATTGGAAGGACTGATGCTGAAGCTGATGCTTCAATACTTTGGTCACCTGATGTGAAGAGACAACTCATTGGAAAAGTGCCTGATGCTGGGAACGATAGAAGGCAGGAGGAGAAGGGGGCCACAGTGGATGAGATGATTGGATGGCATCACTGACTCAATGGATGTGAGTTTGAGCAAGCTCTGAGAGATTGGGAAGGAGAGGGAAACCTAGTGTGTTGCAGTCCATGGGGTTGTAAAGAGTCAACACGACTAAGTGACTGAACAACAAGAATGTAAATTTGGGCTTATTAGAGGAATTTTGTTGATTCGTGAACAGGGCTTAGTTCCACATTTCTTATTCTCATGTTTCAAATTTATAGTTGCTTTTGAGCCTATTATGGTGGGCAAAAAAATGTTCTGAATTTAATAAAATTATCAGCTCCTTTATTAACTTTTTGGTGCCCAGTACTTTGGACAGCCAATGTCCTCCTGACATATGGGGAAGCAGTAGCAGAGAAATCAGTTTCTCTGGTAGCAGAGAAATCAGGCTAGACCCTTTCTTTCCTGACCGCAAAGTGAAGTGCACGGATCCTTTGAAGAAGGTGGCTTCTAATGTAAGGTCTGTTATAAAATCATGGAGAAGTGAAGGAGGGTGGGAAAAGGGGTGTGGGGATAGGTGAGTGAGGACAAAGAGGCTCAGGAGTAAGAAGATAGCAGCCGTGAGAGATGACCTCACTTCCTATCCTAAGACCATGTTCTCCAGTGGGCACAGCAGATGCTTAATGGTCAGAGAACTTGCATACATTTGGCTCCGATGTTTTCTTAGGCAGTACACTCAGCTCTTCTGGCCAGTTTCCTCATTTAAAAAAAATGGAGATTAACAATGAAGTCCAGCAAGTCTTTGTTCCATGGAAGAGAGAAAGAGAAATTTAAAGAAAGGAAGAGTTCATTAAACAATGAAATACAAGAAAATTGGAACCATTTCCTTGCCAGGTACCCTTCCTCACATATTCCAGAGGAAAGTGTGTGGCTGGGAACAATGACACCAACTGAATGCACTTTTTCATTCTTTGGCTTTGGCCTATACACTTGTAGGTTCCCAGGTCATCATACGGGACGAAGTGATGAATTTCGTTTGCTTAGGATAGGACAGCATACTTTCCAGAATCAATGCAAACTTGTCTCCTTCAGAAAGAAATGAATGCAAGAGAGAGGCAGCAACCCGCAGATCCAGTTTGCCTCATCAGCCTGTGACCAGAAGAGCATCCCTGGAAAGAATACTACTCTATGGGAGCAAGTCCTGAACCTTTTGCTCACCTGGGTGAATAATTCCTACAGTAGCCTAGTAAAATGTCTTTGGATCTAAACAGTTCTTGATACCATTTCTGCCTCTTGAAGGGTGAAATTTGCCTCATTTTCTTCTGTTTGAAAGTAACAGAGTAGGCTACATGGAGTAATATAACCCTTTGAAGAGAATTTTAGCAAAATAAGTAAAGCTGAAGACATGTTCTAAAACCAATTATTCTATCAAATATATCTCTAAAGCAAATGATTCCTTTAAACTTCATGACACAAATAGAAACTTATTATATTTGTAGGGTACTCTGAGTTCACTGCTTTCAGAAGATGTCTAGGTGTTACCCATCAGGCCATCCTGAGTGCTGAGGAGATTTTACATTACACATTAGTAACTCATTTGCACAAATTTTATAAAACCTAGAAAAACTTAGATATGCATGTTGGGAAACATACATATGAATATTTATAGAGGCATTGTTTATAAAAGCAAAAAAATTTGGAATACAACCTAATAATCAATAAAAGAATGGGTACATGAAGTGTGATATAATCATGTAATGGAATACTATACAGGAGTGGAAAGGAATGAACTAGAACTAATGTATCATTATCAATGAGACAATGTTGTTCAAAACAGCAAGTTGCAAAAAGTATACATATAGTGTGATGCTGTTTATATAAAAATTTAAAAGTCAAAACAATTGTTTATATTGCACAGGGATACTTACATAAGTATGAAAATATATGGAAATGCATGAGATGTTAAATTCCAAGTTCTAGAAAGTACTTATCTCAGGAGAGCTAAGATATTGTGGAGAACACAAGGGGGAATGTTGATGTCACCAGTATTTTACGTCTTAAGCTGCCTGGTAGGTACACAAGTACATGTTGATTATGCTTTGTACTTTGTTGTATTTTAATATTCTATAAGAAATTTCAAAACTTAAAAATTAAACTATGATGGGACTGTCCTGTTGATCCAGTGGCTAAGATGCCACGCTCCCACACTCCCAATGCAGGGAGGTGTTCTGATTAACATGCAGAATGTTGACTCCTCTATAGTGTAGAGATTGGGTTTGTGGAGAGTAAAGAAGAAAGAACAGGAGAAATTTGCTGCAGAGCACTTTTGCTTGAAATGCCACTTACTCTTGCTTCCAGTATTTTTTGCTTGGTCTCTCCCTGCATCTTTCTGGCCATGACTTTTCATCTGCATCTCTAATTCCTCTTCCTCCTCTGCCTACTAAATGTTGCTGTTTCCCTGGGTGTTTCTTTTTTACCCTCTTTTCTTTTCAATTTTTAGGTATATGTTTTAGTGATCTCATTTATATCCCAACTTCAATTACCACTTTTATGATCATGATTCCCAAATTTATTTCTCCAATCCAATCTTTTTATCCCAACTCCAAACTGTCTATTGGATATTTCTTCTTGACTGTCTCATAATTTAAACAAAATCCAGCATGTCCAAAATGGAGTTGTTCTTTTTTCTAAATGTGCATTTTCCTTTTGCCTTTGGGATCTTGATTAACCACACTGTTATCTACCACATGTCTGATTCAGAAAACTGCGTATTTTATTAGACAGACCTGCCTCTGACAAATTTCCTCTTTAATTTGGCAGGAATTAAGAGTAAGGTTTTGGTGCTGTGTTATGACATATAGGCACCCAGGCATGCCCGGTTTCTGCCTTGCTAGTCACTTTTTTCCCTTCTATTGAGAAGATTTCAATGAGCTTGCCACCAGCAGATAAGATACCAGCTTTAGAACTGACTTTAGATCTTTTCTTGATCTCACTTTTATTGACTTTTCCATCATCTGCTGCCGCTGTTTTTCTCTCCTGTCCTCTGAGCTACAGCTGTACTAACTCACTTGAAATCCCTGAATGTGCCATGTTGTTTTAGAGCCCTGGGCCTTGGTACTTGTATTCCTTCTGCTTGAGATATCTCTCCTTACTGTGCCTGTCTAGTGAATTCATGAAGTTTTGGTAACTAGCCTATTTTTGTGCTTGTCTGTCTGTGCCCTAGTTACTAGTTTAAATGCCTGCTTATCCCCAGTGGTCTCTGAGCCTTTGAGGCACAGAAAGTGCCTATCCAGTTTTTGTATTCTCATGGCCTGGCACATGGTAGATGCTCTATAATTAGGGTTGTCTCACCCAGCAAGCTTCCCCTTTTTATTTTTGCCTGTGTTGGGATTGTTTGAGGTTAATTGCAAATTACTGAAACAAATATTCCAAAAAATACAACAACAACAACAAAAAACCCCAAACTGTAAATTCGTAGAACAGATATTCTGTGTCTTCTGTGGTATTGGTATTTTCTATTTTGCTAAGAGCAACTCTGGAAGAAAGTATTTATGTAGAGAACATTTAAATAAAAGTTCCAGGATTCTCAGTCCTGCTCCCTGAAACTTCCATGAACTATATGTCTTCATCATCGCTTTTAATTTTTTTTAAGTTCCTTTTAAGTTTTCACCATATTGCCTTCTGCCCATCTCCCAATCTTGTTTAAGTTTCCTTGGTCTACAGACAAGATAATAGTTAAAAAAACAAGCTAGCAGAAAACTTGTCCTCAACACTGCTGCTTATTCTTCAAACTCTTTCCCCATTCCTGTTCTCCTTTTCATCTTTTTTAAAAAATAGAGCTGTTTATGTTTGGTGCATTGTTGTTCCATCGATCAGTCATGTCCAACTCTTTACAACCCCATGGATTGCAGCACGCCAGGCTTCCCTGTTCTTCGCTACTTCCCAGAGTTTGCTCAAACTCATGTCCATTGAGTTGATGATTTTTCCCAGAGTTTGCTCAAACTCATGTCCATTGAGTTGATGATTTTTCCCAGAGTTTGCTCAAACTCATGTCCATTGAGTTGATGATGCCATTCAATCATCTTATCCTCTCTTGGGCCTTCAACTCCTACCCTCAATCTTTCCCAGCATCAAGGCCTTTTCCAGTGAGTCAGCTCTTTGCATCAGGTGGCCAAAGTTTTAGCAGCAATCTTTCCAATGAATATTCAAGGTTAATTTCTTTAGGAGTGACTGGTTTGATTTCCTTGTTGTCCAAGGGACTCTCAAGAGTCTTCTCCAGGACAACAGTTTGAAAGCATAAGTTCTTCTGCACTCAGATTTCTTTATGGTCTGACTCTCACATCTGTTAGTGGTTACCGGAAAACCCATAGCTTTGACTATATGAACATTTGTCAGCAAAGTAATGTCTCTGCTTTTTAATGCACTGTCTAGGTTGGTCATAGCTTTTCTTTCAAGGAGCAAGTGTCTTAATTTCATGGCTGCAGTCACTGTCTGCAGTGATTTTGGAGCCCAAAAAAATAAAGTCTGTCACTGTTTCCATTGTTTTCCCCATCCATTTGCCATGAAGTGATGGGACCAGATGCCATGATCTTTGTTTTTTGAATGTTGAGTTTTAAGCCAGCTTTTTCACTCTCTTCTTTCACTTTCATCAAGAGGCTCTTTAGTTCTTCTTTGCTTTCTGCCATTAGGGTAGTATCATCTGCATGTCTGAGGTTATTGATATTTCTCCTGGCAATCTTAATTCCAGTTTGCAATTCATCCACGCTGGCATTTCACATGATGTCCTCTGTATATCAGTTAAATAAGCAGGGTGACAATACACAGTCTTGATGTACTCCTTTCCCAATATTGAACCAGTTCATTGTTCCATGTCTGGTTTTAATTGTTGCTTTTTGACCTTCATACAGGTTTCTCAGGCAATACGGTCTAGTATTCCCATCTCTTGAAGAATTTTCCACAATTTGTGGTGATCCACACAGTCAAAGGCTTTAATGTAGTCAATGAAGTAGAAGTAGATGTTTATCTGGAATTCCCTTGCTTTTTCTGTGATCCAACAGACGTTGGCAATTTAATCTGTGGTTCCTCTGCCTTTTCTAAATCCAGCTTGAACATCTGGAAGTTCTCGGTTCACATACTGTTGAAGCCTAGCTTGTATTTTGAGCATGACCTTGTTAGCATGTGAAATGACTGTAATTGTGCAGTAGTTTGAACATTCTTTGGCCTTGCCTTTCTTTGGAATTGGAATGAAAATTCACCTTTTCCAGTCCTATGGCTACTGCTGAGTTTTCCAAATTTGTTGGCATATTGAGTGTAGCACTTTCACAGCATCATCTTTTAGAATTTGAATTACTTTAGCTGGAATCCCATCCCCTCCACTAACTTTGTTTGTAGTAATGCTTCCTAAGGACCACTTGATTTCACACTTCAGGATGTCTGGCTATAGGTGAGTGACCACACCATCGTGGTTATCTGGGTCATTAAGACCTTTTTTGTTCAGTTCTGTGTACTCTTGCCTCTTCTTTTTAATATCTTCTGCTTCTGTTAGGTCATACCATTTCTGTCCTTTATTGTGCCCATCTTTGCATGAAATGTTCCCTTGGTATCTCTAATTTTCTTGAAGAGATCTCTAGTCTTTCCTATTCTATTGTTTGCCTCGATTTCTTTGCATTGATCACTTAGGAAGGCTTTCTTATCTCTCCTTGCTATTCTTTGGACTCTGCATTCAGATGGGTATATCTTTCCTTTTCTCCTTTGCCTTTCATTTCTTTTCTTTTCTCAGCTATTTGTAAGTCCTCCTCAGACAACCATTTTGCCTTTTTGCATTTCTTTTTCTTGGGGATGGTTTTGATCACCGGCTCCTGTACAGTGTTACAAACCTCTGTCCATAGTTTTTCAGAGACTCTATCAGATCTAATCCCTTGAATCTATTTGTCACTTCCACTGTATAATCATAAGGGATTTGATTTAGGTCATGCCTGAATGGCCTAGTGATTTTCCCTACTTTCTTCAAGTCTGAATTTTATTGAAATCAGTATGGTGTTCATGATCTGAGCCGCAGTCAGTTCCCAGTCTTGTTTTTGCTAACTGTATAGAGCTTCTCAGTCTTTGGCTGTAATGAATATAATTCATCTGATTTCAGTATCGACCATCTGGTGATGCCCCTGTGTAGAGTCATCTCTTGTGTTGTTGGAAGAGAGTGTTTGTTATGACCAATGCATTCTCTTGGCAAGAAATTTTGGTGCATTAATTTACTGATATTCAACTCAGTCAGCCCACTGAAATCTGACTTTAGTTACTACCACTAACAAAAAGCTTTCTTTCCAAGCTATCTAGGAGCTTCCAGCTTGCCATTTCAACTGTGTCTGTTTAGCCATGATGACCCTTTTTCTGTC
Source organism: Bos javanicus (assembly GCF_032452875.1). Taxonomy (NCBI): domain Eukaryota; kingdom Metazoa; phylum Chordata; class Mammalia; order Artiodactyla; family Bovidae; genus Bos; species Bos javanicus. Next base: position 17,425,960 of record NC_083882.1, on the reverse strand, counting down.
TCTTTAGGTTTTGGCTGTTGTATTGTTGATATCATCTTTCTTAAAATATTTTTGTACTCTTAGTTTCTGTATCATGGCACTTTCGTAATGTGTTGTCTTTCTTCGACTATTACACTTCATAGGACAAGTGGGAAAGTGTCTTATATTTGAGGTGACCATATGTTTGGGCATATCTGGTAATTTCTTTATCTATTTACATTCACTTGACAAATATTTATTGAGTGACAGCAAAGTGCTAGCACTGGATATGTAGTGGAGAGCAAAACAGATATAGATACAGTCTTTCTGAAGTTCAGAGTTTCAACTGTGTATTTTTTATCTCTTGCTACTGTATAACAAATTGCCTCAAATTTAGTGGCTTAAAACAATACACTTGTTATCTTATAGTTTTGATGGATGAGGCATTTGGGCATGGCTTAGCTCTGCTCTCCGCTTCAGATCTCTCATAAGGCTGCAGTCATGATGTTGGCTAGGGATGGAGTCTCATCTGAAGCCACGACTGGGGAGAAAATGCTTCCAAGCTTGTGTTGATGTTGGTGAGATTTATTTCCTTGGAGACTGGTGGACTCAGGGTCTCAATTCCTTACTGGTTGTTGACCAGAGGCCACCATTTGTTCCTTGCCATGTGGGCCTCTTTATATAGCAGCTTGTTTGATTAGAACCAGTAAGGAAGAGAATCAGTAGAGTTGGCTAGCAAGATGGAAGTTATAACCTCATCTAATGTATTCATGGAAGTGGCAGCCTGGGGTTTTTTTTATATTGAAGTATAGTTGATGTACAATAGTATATAAATTACAGCTGTACCATGTAATGATTCACAATTTTTAAAGGTTTTACTCCATTTGTAGTAACTATAAAATATTGGGTGTATTCTCTGTGTTGTACAGTCTGGTATCCCATTATTTTATTTGAATTCTAATGGTTAGAGTCAAATTAAAGATCCAACTCATGTTCAAATGGAAGAGATTACACAGAACAGAGCTATCCAGAAACAGAGATTCACTGTGGCCGTCTTAGAGTCTGCCTGTCACAAATGTCTTAATGTTTTTTTCTTAGACATTCCAGCCACCTCAACTTCTAGTGCTCTCACACTGAACTCATACTCTCCCTTTCCTAAACCTACATCTCACCCTATATTCCCTGACTTGGTCAGCAACCTCATATCCATCCAGTTGTCTAGTCTAGAAACCCAGACATCATTTTTAATACCTCCTCCCTGATAGCTCAGTTGGGAAAGAATTCGCCTGCAATGCAGGAGACCCTGATTCAATTCCTGGGTCAGGAAGATCTGCTGGAGAAGGGATAGTCTACCCACTCCAGTATGCTTGGGCTTCCCTTCTGGCTCAGCTAGTAAAGAATCCGCCTGCAATGCAGGAGACCTGGGTTCAATCCCTGGGTTGGGAAGATCCCCTGGAGAAGGGAAAGGCTACCCACTCCAGTATTCCGGCCTGGAGAATCCCATGGACTGCACAGTACATGGGGTCACAATGAGTTGGACACAACTGAACAACTTTCACTTTACTCACCTGAGATACAATGGATCAGTAGGCTCTGTGAGTCTTTCATATCATTCTCTACTTAACATCCATATTGCTGTAGCTTTAGCTCAGCCATGGATCTTTATACTGATTTTCTAACCTTTGGTCCGCCTTTTGGTCACCAGAGTTACCATTTACAGCCTGGCCTCCAGTTACTTTTCCAGGCTTCTTGCCCACAGCTCTTTGCACTTGTGCCCTAGGCATAGACCACTTGCTTCCAGAACCTACTATTGCATGTTTGTGCCTCTACACTTGGGCCTACAGTTACTTATTGGATTCCCTTCTCCCTACTTCTTCCTCTAGAAACCTCTTATACACATCCAAATCTAACTGAAAAATCATCTGTTTCATAAAACTTTTCTCAGTTTTCCCTCTGCCTGCTAACTCCCTCATTCAGAATTAACCTTTGTGCTCTCTCAGCCCTTTTTCACTTGTACCACTGTTATAAGATTGCTTTCTGTAATGAAAAACAGTGGTTTGTGTGGTTTGCTTTCTGCAATTTTTATTTGGTTGCTAAGGTACTTCTCTTTTAAAATGCAGAAGGGTAGGCTCTAGATCTTATTCTACTCTGGATACAAAGTATGCATCTCTGAAGTGGTGATTCACAGTCTTGGCTGCTTTTGGGATTACTTGGGGAGCTCTGAACATCACTGACCCCTGGACCCACCCCTCGAGGTGACAATATAATTGGTCTGAGGTGCAATCTGGGGTATTAATATTTTTAAAAGCTCTGTGACTCTAACATGTAGGTAACACTGAAAGTCTCTGCTTCTAGTTGAAGAAACCAAGTCTCTGGGAGAATGAAAGGATAAGAAAATGTTAAACATTTAATGAACAGAAAAACTTTAAAACTAGAGTTAAAGTTGAGTTTTAAAAAATAACACACACACCATTCAAATAATACATGACATAGCTAAGTAATCAGTTCAGTTCAGTTGCTCAATCATGTCTGACTCTTTGCAACGCCATGAACTGCAGCATGCCAGGTCTCCCTGTCCATCACCAGCTCCCAGAGTTTACCCAAACTCATGTCCGTTGAGTCGGTGATGCCATCCAACCATCTCATCCTCTGTCGTCCCCTTCTCCTTCTGCCCTCAATCTTTCCTAGCATCAGGGTCTTTTCCAGTGAGTCGGCTCTTTACATCATGTGGCCAAAGTATTGGAGCTTCAGATTCAGCATCAGTCCTTCCAATGAATATTCAGGACTGATCTCCTTTAGGATGGACTGGTTGAATCTCCTTGTAGTCCAAGGGACTCTCAAGAGTCTTCTCCAACACCACAGTTCAAAAGCATCAATTTTTTGGCCCTCAGCCTTCTTTATAGTCCAACTCTCACATCCATACATAACCACTGGAAAAACTATAGCCTTTACTAGACAGACCTTTGTTGACAAAGTATTGTCTCTGCTTTTGAATATGCTATCTAGGTTGGTCATAACTTTCCTTCCAAGGAGCAAACATCTTTTAATTTCATGGCTGCAGTTACCATCTGCAGTGATTTTGGAGCCCCAAAATATAAATAAAGTCTGTCACTGTTTCCACTGTTTCCCCATCTATTTCCCATGAAGTGATGAGACTGGATGCCATGACCTTAGTTTTCTGAATGTTGAGCTTTAAGCCAACTTTTTCACTCTCCTCTTTCACTTTCATCAAGAGGCTCTTTAGTTCTTCTTCACTTTCTGCCATAAGGGTGGCATCATCTGCATATCTGAGGTTATTGATCTTTCTCCCAGCAATCTTGATTCCAGCTTGTGCTTCTTCCAGCCCAGCGTTTCTCATGATGTACTCTGCATATAAGTTAAATAAGCAGGGTGACAATATACAGCCTTGACGTACTCCTTTTCCTATTTAGAACCAGTCTGTTGCTCCATGTACAGTTCTAACTTTGCTTCCTGACCTGCACACAGGTTTCTCCAGAGGCAGGTCAGGTGGTCTGGTATTCCCATCTCTTTCAGAATTTTCCACAGTTTATTGTGATCCACACAGTCAAAGGCTTTGGCATAGTCAATAAAGCAGAGATAGATGTTTTTCTGGAACTCTCTTGCTTTTTCGATGATCCAGCAGATGTTGGCAATTTGATCTCTGGTTCCTCTGCCTTTTCTAAAACCAGCTTGAACATCTGGAAGTTCACGATTCACGTATTGCTGAAGCCTGGCTTGGAGAATTTTGAGCATTACTTTACTAGCATATGAGATGAGTGCAATTGTGCGGTAGTTTGAACATTCTTTGGCATTGCCTTTCTTAAGGATTGGAATGAAAACTGATCTTTTCCAGTCCTGTGACCACTGCTACTAAGTAACCAAGATGATCTCTAAATAGATCATCAGTGAACTGGGGGAATATGTATTTTTGTGGGAGAAGTTAGAAATATAAAAGAGAATAAAATTGTAGTCGCTGAAAATCCAACACTTTTTGTGCATATGAAGTAAGTGATAAAATGAAATAAATAGTCACCTGGAATTATTAGCATTTTCCTTTTTGTTTAGCCCTAAAAAAATGTGTGTGTGCGTGTGAAATACATAAATTATTTACCAGTAACTCTTATTTTCTCCTTTATTTTCCAGGAATATTTTGAAAACAATTGCCTTAGGTCAGATGTTATCCTTGTGTATATGTGGGACAGCCATCACCAGCCAGTATTTGGCAGAAAGATATAAAGTGAATACTCCCATGCTTCAGAGCTTTATCAACTATTGTTTGCTGTTTCTAATTTATACAGTGATGCTGGCATTTCAATCAGGTATGTCAAATTACCTTTTTAACAAATTATCTTCATAAAAATGTTTGGCTCTATACATTCAAAAAATAAAACATGAGCCCAAACCAAAACCAAGAACAGGAAACTACTGCTTTTTTTATAAAAGTCACTAGAAAGGTATGACACCCCGAATTCTATGAAGTTAATACCAGAGATTTATGTATAGCTCTCTGAAATTGTTTATTAAAATGAGTAGCATCAACCTGTAACATAGGATTTGTCAAAAAAAAAAAAAAGTAAATGCCATTATAAGTTACACCTTTTTTCTCGCCTGTGGTTGATCAATTTAAAAGACAGTATTAAAAACACCTAAAAAGTTAAGAACCTCACTTTCCAAAATACATATTTCCAGCTAAGTGGAGAATGCTAAGTAGAGCACCACTGCCTGTAAATGTGAGAGAAACAAAACACGGAATTAACATCTTATCACAAGATTGATTTCAAGAGTGTAAAGACAATGGGTAACCCAGACTGGGAGGGTGGAATACTACCATTTTAATCACATTTAAAGCATATGATAAAATTACAAGTGTGGTGGTTTTAATATGAACATTAATACATCAATGGTATTCCTATATGTCAGGATAAAGAACTTACTTTTGAAAGAAAGTGGAAGCCAATTATGAGAAGGGGAAAATATCCTAAGGGGATATCACCAAATTTGGCAAGAGCTGTAGGAGCTGGAAATAGAACCGGTATGTCGTGGTTAATAGCCCCAGAATTTGCTCCTCTCTGTAAGAACTGGCCTTTAGGAAGTCAGTATGATTTGTAAATGTATCAGTGAAGTCCCTCTAAGGGATGGTTATTATTGTGTTTAGTTGCTAAATGTTGTCTGACTTTGCGACCCCATGGACTTTAGCCCACCAGGCTCCTCTGTCCATGGGATTTCTCAGGCAAGAATACTGGAGTGGTTTGCCATTTTCTTCTCCAGGGGTTCTTCCTGACCCAGAGATTGAACCCCCTTCTCCTGCATTGCTAGCAGATTCTTTACCACTAAAAAAATGATATATAAATAAGTCATTGAAGTCCCGCAACGGATGGTTATTATTAATAGATGCCTTCCATGCTATCTCATGTTAGGAAGACTGTGTTTTCAGGATATTCCTGCTAGTTGGGATTTAATGATAATTATTGAGGATGGTGACTGTAGCCATGAAATTAAAAGACACTTGCTCCTTGGAAGAAAAACTATGACCAACCTAGACAGCATATTAAAAAGCAGAGACATTACTTTGCTGACAAAGGTTTGTATAGTCAAAGCTATGGTTTTTCCAGTAGTCGTGTATGGATGTGAGAGTTGGACCATATAGAAAGCTGAGCACTGAAGAATTGATGCTTTTGAACTGTGGTGTTGGAGAAGACTCTTGAGAGTCCCTTGGACTGCAAGGAGATCCAACCAGTCAATCCTAAAGGAAATCAACCCTGAATAATTCATTGGAAGGACTGATGCTGAAGCTGAAGCTCCAGTACTTTGGTGACATGATGCAAAGAGCTGACTAACTGGAAAAGACTCTGATGCTGGGAAAGATTGCGGGTAGGAGGAGAAGCGGGGAACAGAGGATGAGATAGTTGGATGGCATCATGGACTCAATGGATATGAGTTTGAGCAAACTCTGGGAGATAGTGAAGGACAGGGAAGGCTGGCGTACTGCAGTCCATGGGGTTGTGAAGAGTCAGACACAACTGAGTGACAACAATAACAGAATTTGACTATAATTCTCTCTACCTTTATTTCTTTGCAGGTTATCTTACCCATAAAGCCTTCTTGTATATCTGCCAACTCTATATCTCCTTGTGATGCTAGATTCTCCAAAGAATTGATTCACAGTTAACTTGAATAAATAGAATTTAGATGCCACTAAGTTGTTTTTCCAAACTTACCACTGGCTTAATTTCCTGTTGAAAGCAGATCTTTTCCAAAAGAATGACCACAAACAGAGTTTTGGTCTGTTTGATAAATTTATAAGACACACATTTCATTTCCTAGGATGATCTGGATGTTATATTTCTGTTGCAGTAGGAAAGAAAAAGGAATTCAACAAATTTAACCACTCTTACTTCCTTTATCTTTGGTGTTTTCATTGAGCACTTGGTCTATGATGACACCTTAGCTTGGGCCTCATACTAGAAAAAAATCTGACTGACTGCTGAGCTGTTGCAGGAGTTTGAGTTATGAGTAATGGACATTAGGAGGGACCATGTTCAATGTACATAGTGGTAAAGTATGTGCCTGTAATGCAGGAGACCTGGGTTCGGTCCCTGGGTTAGAAAGATCCCCTGGAGGAGGGCATGGCAATCCACTCCAGTATTCTTGTCTGGAGAATCCCCATGGGCAGAGAAGCCTGGTGGGCTACAGTCTGTAGGGTCACACAGAGTCAGACACAACTGAGCGACCAAGCACAGCCCAGCGCAAACACTAGCTTTCACTATCTCTAGATTAACATGCATGGAATAATTTTCAAGTAACATGTCCTAATCTAGATTTCTTTTAACCAGGTAGTGATAATCTTTTATGCATCTTGAAAAAGAAATGGTGGAAGTACATCCTGCTTGGACTAGCAGATGTAGAAGCTAATTACCTGATTGTCAGAGCATACCAGTACACAACTCTAACCAGTGTCCAGGTAAGAAGGAGTCCTCTGACCAGTTTGGATTTTTTAACTTTAAGAGAGGAATCTGAACTCATATGTACTCAGCTAATTTGCCTAAGAACCTGTTCACTCAGAAAAAAACTAAAAACAGTGGATGCTATCTGTTTTCCAGTGGAGCATGTGTGCTAATGAGAAAGGCTTCCTGAAATTAGTGAAAACATGTAGAAGTTAATCTGTTCCCAAACTGCTAATGCTATAGATGAATAGAACAGTTGCTACCAAGTAAACATAAATACTTAGTTGGCAATCAATGCTGTGATATTGGCAAGAGTTCTATTTTGTGTGTTGCTTAAAAATGGCATATAAAGTGAATATACTATTGTGTCCCAGAAAAGTTGGAGTCTTACAAGTAAAGTGGATATCTAAGACAACAAATAGGTTGTTGTCTTTTTGTTGTCTGTTGTCTAAGAGGGCATTAGACATTTTGGGTAAGGGTGGTAGCCAAAAGTAAAACTTATATCTATTCCTTTTCTAGGTTATTCTCATTAGATTGAAAGAAAAATGTTCCTACATTGCAGTACTTTTCAACATGGTGGAGTTGAGGACGACTGATTAAGTTGTCTTAACATTAGGGAGATCCCTGGTGGCCTTAGTGGTTAGGATTCTGGACTTTCACTGCTGTGGCTGAGTTTGATCCCTGATCGGGGAACCAAGATCCAGCAAGCTATGTGACACACCCTAAAAAAAGAAAAGAGTTGTCTTAACGTTAGCAAACTGTGGGATGTATCATAACACTGACTCCTTATCGCTAACAATAAAATGTGTTGTAAATGGAGATTTACATCTCCATGTAAATCATGTAAAATAGATTCCCATGTCAGGTTTAGACTTCACAGTTCACTGAATTTATGACTTTAAAAAAAATGGTTGCGGCATGTGGTATCTACTTTCTTTATCAGGGATCAAACCTGAGCTCCCTGCATTGGAATCGCAGAATCTTAGCCAGTGGACCACCAGGGAGGTCCCTGAATTTATGACTTTGGATGCATCTTTTTTTTTGGCTGTGCTGTATAACTTATAGAATCTTAGTTCTCAACCAAGGAGAGACTGGACCTGTGCTCTCAGCAGTGAAAGCACAGAGTCTCTACCACTGGACCGCCAGAGAATTCCTGTTGCTTCACTTTTTCCTATAAAACAGAGATGGTCTTATCTCCAAATTTAAGGAACATGAAAAATTGAAGATTTAAAGAGAAAGATGAATGATTAATGAAACTCAGTATTTTTCTGATGTGAATATGCATTAAATGCTATTATTACCAGAATGCTTTTTAATACTGTGCTAAGCATTGTCCTCTGGGCTTCCCAGGTGGCTCAGTGGTAAAAAGAATCTGCCTGTCAAGCAGAAGACGCGGGTTTCATCCCTGGGTCGGGAAGATCCCCTGTAGAAGGAAATGACAACCCACTCCAGTATTCTCGCCTGGAAAATCCCATGGACAGAGGAGCCTGGTGGGAAAGATAGGAAATCTTTTGTAAGACAGACATCATAAGAGGCACATGAAAAACTCAGAATTTCATAGAAATTAAAACCAGGAGTTACCTAGAAGATTCATTCATCACAAATAGTATTAAGTGTACTTTTAGCAATGAATAATAAGAGTGTAAGTATATAGAAAATGTACTCTATATAAAAGAGCCGACTCATTGGAAAAGACCCTGATGCTGGGAAAGATTGAGTGCAGGAGGAGAAGGGGGTGACAGAGGATGAGATGGTTGCATGGCATCACCGACTCAATGAACATGAGTTTGAGCAAACTCTGGGAAATAGCGAAGAACAGGAAAGCCTGGCATGCTGCGTTTCATGGAGTTGCAGATTCAGACACAACTTAGTGAGTAAACAACAACAAATACAGAAAATGGCATTTTTCTAGTCACATCTACCTGTGATCTCACACACAATTTAATTGCTTGATTATAATTTCCAGAAATTTTGATCTGTGACAGATGATGATTAGAAGTTTTGAATTGGTACAGGTCTAAACAGAGCTAAGCAAAATACTTACACTGAGGTTTTATGACTAAAGTTCACGCCTTAAACTAATCTCAAACAATTTCTTTCATCCTAGCCTCTTAGAAAAACCTAAGCATTTGGTTGTCAAAAATTAAGTACTTATGGTCCTAGGAAGCCATATTATAACAAGTGCATCTAACAACTAAACCTCCTTCCAGCAGTGAAGAGTGCCTGCCATTGGAATTCTTCAATCAGATTATCTCCTTGAGTAAACCTCTAGTCTGGTTAATCTGAAAGGGTGGAAGTTTGCTTGTTTGTTTCTTTATAGACACACAACATGCAGGATCTTAGTTTACCAACCAGGTATGGAACCAGTGCCCCTGCAGTGGAAGCACAGAGTCCTAACCACTGGACCACCAGGGAATTCCCCCTGAGAGGGTGGAAGTATAATTGGATGGTCTTGGAACCTCTTTCTTAAGGATTCTCTTCCTTCAAGGATTCTGTAATTGTAAATACTAATGCAGTGGTTCATGATGTGTGCCACATTGCTGGCCTAGCTTTCCACTCATGTTACTTCTCATTTCACTTGCCACATCTACACATTCCCTACCCATAGCCAGCTTCTCTCATGTTGCTGTATTATTTCTAGAATGCATCCTTTTCAAAGCCCCTTCTCAAAGGCCTAATTTGATTTCATTTTCTTCTCTATAGAGTATACTCCATTGTATCACTAACAAAGTCTGATTTATGTTTATATCCATCCTTCCCCCTCATTCTAGGTTCTTACTTCTTGTGTCTATATAATAATTTTTTTAAAGCAAAGATGAATATTTTTAATGATAAAAGGAGCAATTCACAAAGAAGATAGATATCATAAACCATTAGATATCTTATCAACAAAGAAACAAAGATACATAAAGGAAAAATCAGAAGAAATATAAAGGAAAAGAAAAAAATATAATCATAGTGAGACATATTAACATTTCTCTGAGAATATTTTATCAAGTGCAGAAAAAATAAGAATAGGAGCATCTTGAATGATGTCATTAATAATTTAAATATAATAGGTTTATATTCAATTAATTTGTATTAATCATATCCTACACAAATATATTTAAAATTTTGTATCTCATATGTTGTTATTAGATGTTCATAGGACATTTAGAGAACCTGGCAAAAAGATAAACATTACTTAATTTCAAAAAGTAGAATTTTTTTTGGTGTTTGATTCATTTATACGCACGTTATTTTTGAAATTATTTTCCATTATAGGTTATTACAAGATATTGACTATAGTTCCCCATGTCACACAGTAAACCTTTGTTGCTTGTTGCATATCTATTTTTTTAAATTAGAAATCTAGCCAATAATTTTTAAAGGTTAAATTAAATAGATGGCTCTTAGAACTAAAAGCATCAAGCAGAAGGCATCTGTCACCAGGAATACATTTTGATAAGCTTCAGTTTAGATACATGACTGACTGTAATAGATACCAGATTAGAAGTCAGGGAACTTTAGAGTGGGCAGGTACCATGAGATCATTTGGTCTGACTTCTTGATTTCAGATTTTGACTCAAGAGTTGACTAGCTGGAGATCACACAGCTGGTCAATGGCAGGGCTGGAGCCTGAGGCCTTGGGAGCTCTTACCAAGATATAGGTGCCTCCTTTATATGGCCAGTCATTGCCCACCAAAAATGGTAAAAATAGAGGAGGTTTACGTTTGATTTTAAGACACAATTTGAGGATAGAGAGTCTTCTGTGGTAGTTTTTAGAGTGATTTTTGTCTACTTTTTTTGTCTAAGAAATATAGTTTCTATTTTATTACCTCACTATGGCTAGATTCTTTTGGTATCTTCCAGGACAAGCTATTATCATTTGCATCGTTTAATGGTTTGTTATTCAGGCAGGCTCAATAAAGCACTTAAGAGATTAGAGTTCTATAGATGGAATAAATAACAGAAGGCAAAGTGCCCGTTCCTATACCTGACATTGCAATGAAAGGCAATCAGTAAACAACTGTGGACAGGATCAAACAAGCTGCTGAGATTTAGGGGCCTGCCTTGTCCTAGACTAAATAGATACAGAGCACATCAGGGACAAGGTTAAAAAAAGAACAGGATGAGCAATCAAATAGCAACATCAGGAACATTATTTGTAAAAGGAATATATTTTATCCTTGAATGCAGTCTACAAATGTGTGCCTTTGAGAATCGAATGAATGAAATCTCTTTTTCCTTTATCTTGCAAAGATTTTGGATTTACTATAATTTTGGCACTCTTAATCCCCCTGCCTTTCAGACTGGCAATATCAGGGGTGTAGCAAGTATTTTCTGGACCCAGGATCAACAGGTGGTGGAGGAGTATATGATGAAGATGAGCGAGAGTATTTGCTGTGAGCAAGTATCTGTCTTACATGGTGGGGTTGGACACTTTGTCAGGGAAACGGTGTCTGTTTGCTTTCTCATAATAACCTGCTCTTTCTGTTGTTCTTAAGCCCAACTGCAATTAAACATTGGTTATGCTATTTTTCTCTGTCTAGTTTCTAAATCCTCCACTTTGTACCTCTCTGGTTCTCTACATTCCACCTCCTCCATTAGTGTCTCCCACATATCACGTACTTCAATATTTATTGACTGAATTGGTACATGTCTACTGGACTTAAGGACAAACACAAGTGAGAATACAGAAGTAAATTGCATAGGCCGTTGGGCAGAATTCCTGGGTTCATCAACTGACTCCCAAACTTTTAATTGTGTAGTTTTGGGCAACTCATTTAACCTCTCTGTGCCTTTGGTTTCCTCACGGATAAAACGGAGGTTGAAGTTCCAGTTTCATAGAGTTCTTGTGAGGATTAAATGAGTTCATCCAGATAAAGCATTTAGTACAGGGCTGGCAATAATAAATGCTCAATAAACACCGATTTCTGTTATTAGTCATCTTTTCACTAATGAGAGATATTTTAAGGTATTTATTTCTCCTTTCATGCAGCTTTTGGATTGCTTTGGGATTCCTGTGTTGATGGCTCTTTCGTGGTTTGTTCTTTATGCAAGATACAGAGTGATCCACTTCATTGCTGTGGCTGTCTGTCTGTTGGGTGTAGGAACTATGGTTGGTGCAGACATATTAGCAGGGAGGGAAGACAATACAGGTGAGACTGTGTTACTTGTTTCTGGTGTAGTCACAGAAGACAGTTTGCTTATGTCTTCACTTTTATTTTGCAAAGATAAAGTAAACGGCAGAGAACATGTCCTGATTACCTATCTTAAAATTTTTATTTTCAGATTTGTTTGCTTCTGCTACTATGACCACTTCAACAAAGCAGTCTATGTTCCTACCTGCCCAGAGTCCTTACTTTTTGTCACACTAGTTTGTTCTGTGTCCTGAGAGAGAACTTTCTTTATATATTTGCAATAATCTTCTTTTGGCCCATACATTTAGATTAGTTGCTGGAAACCCTACTGTAGATTTTGTTTCCATCAAAAAGGAGACATTGTGTTCACTAAATGACTTCTATTTCAGTTACTCTGTAGATGAGAACATTTTGATATTCTTTATGTCAAGGTTGAGATAGTTCATATTATAAAATCCAAATAAGGTCTATGAATTTCCCCAATCTGCAAGCGACTTCAGTGTCTCCTTTAATTGAGAAAATCACCTTGCTTCCCTGTAGTTATCAGTGAATTCCTATTAATAAATTCCATTAATTTCCCATGTCATAGAATCATTTTCTGGGGCCTTACATTATGGTATACACCACCATCTTCCAATCTGTTAGTCTCCTGAAGATCCAAAACAAGAAAAATGAAAGCAGAATTGTGCCAGAAAATGAGAAGAGTAAGAGTCTTTAAACTTTTAAAAATCAGGGTTTCTTCTTCTGTAAAATCTTATTTAGATGATTATGAGCCAGATAAACTTCTGGAAGCAAGCTGGAGAGTTTTCCCCTAGTGACAATGTATCCCTTTTTATGGCTTCTCTATAGGTAATAATGTACTGATTGGTGACATCTTGGTCCTTCTTGGAGCTTCCCTCTATGCTGTTTCTAATGTGTGTGAAGAATACATCGTGAAGAAGCTGAGCAGAAAGGAGTTTTTAGGAATGGTGGGCTTATTTGGAACAATTATCAGTGGCATACAGCTGTAAGATTCTAAACATATCCTTAAAAACAAAATCAGCAAATATGTCATAGATGATTAGTTTCCAGCTACTAACATTCATTGTTTATTCGGCCTAAATTCATATTTGAAATTAGTAACTTGCTAAATATCTATTAGAAGATTGTTGAAATGTCAGTAATTATGCCTCATTTTTTTTTACACGTTTGATGCTTAAGATTCCTGCTTATAATATCATTAGACTTTATATTACCAGTGAAGACTTTCTTTTTCAGTTATTCCTGGAAAATATTAACTTCCTATTCATAATATCATGTTTCCCTCCTGTAGCTGACTACCACTAAACAGTGCTTCTAGGGGTGTCAAACATGTGTTTATGGACTCCTTTGAGTTTTATTCTTTGTCATTTAATTAAAGATAGTTTTTTTTTTTAATATTTTATGAAAACCAAAAGTCAACATAATTCATCACCTTAAAAGCTGAAGCACTTAAAGTGAAGTACTTAAAGCTTGAAGCAACTTACTTGTTTATAAAACAGTGAAAATTTATATAAAGATGTCTCTGTGACCTCTTGTTTTCATCACAGATTGATTGTGGAATATAAGGATATTGCCAGCATTCACTGGGACTGGAAAATTGGTATGTATATATATATATAGTAATTTTTTTTTAGTCTTTTCCCTGACACACACCAAGAAATATTTTAATAATACTATTTAGGCATTTTTATATAAAATCACAGAGTAATTTAGTACACAGAAAACTATAGTGGTTTATGTCAGGTTTTCTCTGAGAACTTGTAAATGAACCCCCGTAAAAGTTAATCCTTAATCTTTACCTTCAAGAATAACCTTTCTTTACTCGGAATTCGGAATAAGACTGACCTTTGGTCACACTAGCTTTCAACTAGATCTGTATTTCGTGTCCTCAGACTTCTTGTGAAGATTGCCTGCCTGATATGGTCAGTGAAGTATTAACTTAAATAATCCGATGGTGTGTAGTCACTACCACCTTGCATTACTCCTCTCATCGGATAGTCTTAAGCATCTGCACAGATAAACAACAGAAGAAAGCAGTAGTGGGACAGTCAGGGAAGATTTGAACCTTATGGATGGAAAAAAGTAGTGCATGAGTGTCACTGAATTGAAATTCATTTACCATGCTTGGATGATTTCATTCAAGTAAATAACTTAGACTTCCTATGTGTGTACTGTGTGTGTGTTGAGTGAGGTTGGAGAAGCGATTGTGAAGCAGAGATACTTAGTACTCAGCACCCACGTGACTAGCTCTCTTATGGGATGAACAAAAGTTAAGACCCTAACAACCGCCTTTGATGCCCTAAGAATACTTTACTCAACCACACAAATCGTGTCCAACCATGATGGCTTTTATAATTGGCACCTCTCCGGGCAGGTGTGGATAGCGTGGAGTGAAAAGAGCTGTTAACTTACACCGTAAGCAAGATTCTATGGCCTTGATCATCTAACACTCAGTTGGGTTTTTTAAGTTCTTCATCTACATCACATGAGAACTTTGTATGTCTCATTTGTAATGCTTACTGTTAACGAGGGACTTTGTGGACAGTATGTTAAAGGACCAGGGAATTTTACGTCAGGCAAGCTTTGTCCTTTATCTTTTGATTTCTTCCTTTAACACTGGATATTCCATTTCCCCCCCACAGCCCTGCTATTTGTGGCGTTTGCCCTCTGTATGTTTTGCCTGTATAGCTTCATGCCACTGGTGATCAAAGTCACCAGTGCCACTTCTGTCAACCTGGGCATCCTGACAGCTGACCTCTACAGTCTTTTCTTCGGACTCTTTCTGTTTGGCTATAAGGTGAGCAAATAGATCTTGTTCGAATAAGGATGGGGAACACATGTATACCTGTGGAGGATTCATTTTGATATTTGGCAAAACTAATACAATTATGTAAAGTTTAAAAATAAAATAAAATTAAAAAAAAAAAAAAAGAACACTTGTTTGGTGTAAAAGAAGCAGTGGGTTTCTTTAAAATTTTAGATCCCAAAATAAAACCTTCTCATCTCCTTAGCAAGAATTTCTTACTGCCTTAGAAATCTATCTTTCCATAGCATAAAGCTTGTTAAACTGCCTGCTATTACAATCATTTGAACAAATAGAATGTCAGCTGTTGCTTGGTAATGTTACTTTTAGCTGGGTATAGCAACTGTATTTCTTTATCCTTACAAAGTTTGAGATCTGGGTGGAAATTACATGGTGTTGATTGACACTATTCCCAGGAATTGACCATGAACTCAGAATGCCTAGTTCAGTGTGTTCCGAGAAATTTCTGCTTGAGAAGCGTAAACCATTTTTGCTTTTCAAGATTATGTCATAGGAAATAGCTGTTGTCTTTGCAAAAAAAACCTGCTGGTTGTGGTATTCACGAACTAAGCCTGAAGAAGTATTTATAGCTTTTTGGTGGCATCATTAAAAAGTGACAGATGTCAGAGTGAATCAGAACAGTGATCTTGATGGCTTTAGGTTCTTTCCTGTGATAACAATCATTAAGGGGTACAAAGCAAGCCTTTCAAGTGTGTTAGCTGTTCTGTGCTGGTGTTATTGCATTTCACATGGCTACCTCTAGAGGACCAGGGTGATTTTATTCTGCAGTTCAAGGCCAGGTGACGGCTACCAGAGAAAGCTTGAAAGCTCTGCAGTATAACTTGTGGCCTGGCTCACCTGTGCTTTTTTTTTTTAAACTAAACATATTGAGATAGCATTAGTAGTTTAATATTTACCTTTCCCTCGTAAGTAAAATAATGTCCAAGGAGGAAGTAAGCTTAAAGAAATAAAAGCTTCAAAGTGCAAATACACTTGTCGCTACCTATTATAAGCTCCCTAAATGTAGATATTTGCTCTTTAACTGCTACTAACTTTAATGAGAAAAAGCCTTTTTGTGTGTCATTTTTTTGCCTATGTGATTTACACTATTGTTTTCAAAATGGAACATGCAAACAACAAATTCCTTTGCAGTTCTTTTGCTTCGTGTTTCTTTGTCCCTGCATGTCTAGCAGCTCACTTTTAACTGGATCAGATTTTATTCTTTTTGGTCAAGTAAAGGAAAGAGGAGGTCCACTGTGATCTTCAGAGTAAATTACAGAGGTTGGAAATCATACAGAACATAAGGAAGATACCTAGGAGTTTAGAAGAAAATTTTAAGTAAAGGATCATAACTTAATATATCACCAATTTAAAAAAGTGTAGCATCTAAGATAACTTGGGCTCTGATATTTTGAAACAGTTGAAGAAGATGTTAAAAATTTCTACCTTCATTGGTGTCAGACTCCATCCCCCTGGACTGATCTTTAGTAAATACTCACCGAACAGAGTAGCCACAGAAACTTCCTGTATAGGTCCAGACACAAAGGGTAGAATTAAAAAAAAGGTAAGAGCCTTTAATTCAGGAGACTTATTATCTCACTCCCTCAGAGTCTTTCTCTTCTAATAAAAGTGCCTCCATTTAATCACCTGGAGGCTCAGATGGTAAAGAATCTGCCTGTAATGCAGGAGACCTGAGTTCGATCCCTGGATTAGGAAGATCCTCTGGAGAAAAGAATGGCTACCCACTCCAGTATTCTTGCCTGGTGAATTCCGTGGACAGAGGAGCCTAGTGGTCTACAGTCCATGGGGTTGCAAAGAGTCAGACATGACCGGGCAATTAATACTTCTTAAGAGGAACAAGACTTTTTTTCTTATAAACATTTAAAACCTCCAAATCAAGCAGAACATGTTTTGAATAAGTTACTTAGGTTTCCTCACAGTTAAAAACGAACATTCTATGGCAGAGCACAATTGACTTTTATGATACTGTCTTCAAAAGTTTAGGGTACTCTAAATAGCTTTAACTATCCCTTAATCTTCTCTGAATCACATCCCCCACCCTGAACCCCACCCCCCCCCCCAAAAAAAAAAAAAACACACATTTATTCAATACTAGCTATGTGCTGGGTGCTGTGCTGAGATTGGATCCAAAATGAAACCCATGGAGGAAATTAGTTTGGCTCCTGCTCTGCTTGAAATGATCACTGGCTTTACATCATCACTGAATCCATTGGAGGCCTTCCAGCTTTGGGGAGGGCCCTGGCTATTCCAGGGTTCTAAAAGTTTAAGGTTAAGAAGTAATTGAGCATCTATGAAACATTAACATGTTGAAAACAATGGTGACCTGTAGAAGCCCACAGCTGGAGGTGACCAGCAATCTATGTAATACTCATTTCAAAACCTATTTCGTTTCTCTTTACCCTGGGAATGTCTCTCACTTTTTCTTCTCCCTCATTTTATTTCTCTTTTCCTTCTCCAACCCATTCTGTTTTCTTATTGTTCCATGCCATCGTTATGTGTTGTGTCTAGGGTCCAAATCTGGGTCTTTCTGTTTTAGTCTCTCCACTAAGTAAGTGGGACTGGTTGTGAGGTGGGATGTAGCTGTATTATTGCAGAGAAAGGCAAGAGGTCGTTTCCTAAGATCTAAGATTTTTCACCCAGTTGACTGATGGGCTGGGTAATGTTGGCCGAGATCACACGTTCACCAGTACACATACTTGGGACAGTTTTGGTCCTTAGTATCTCCTTGGACAACTTTCAGATAAAAAGATTATGAGAAGGCAACTCTCCAAACTCAGTGGACAGAAGGCAGCAGCAAAGATATGTGTATGTGAGAGAGCACTATCCATAGCCTATCCTCTCCTCCTAGTTTTCAGGACTCTACATCCTGTCCTTCACCGTCATCATGGTGGGGTTCATCCTGTACTGCTCCACCCCGACGCGCACGGCAGAGCCAGCTGAAAGCAGTGTACCACCAGTCACCAGCATTGGAATTGACAACCTGGGACTGAAGCTTGAGGAGAACCTGCAGGAGACCCACTCTGCAGTCTTGTAGCTGGAGAAGAAGGCATACACGTCCCCCTGAGGTTTCCTGGGAAGCTGGGAACTGTCACCTGGATAAAGCAGAGCCTACGGCTTTGGGACACTTGAAAACTTATCAGAGTGAACACTCCATAGCATTGGGTTTGATCCAGTTGGATTTTAAAAGGAATATTAAAATAATGTATCAAAAGTGGAAATGCCAAAATAGAGCAGAAGCTGAGGCTAGGATTGTGTTTCTGTGTGTTTCGGGCCCAATACCTGTTAGTGTCAGGGAGACAAGGTATGGGGCGCATCCTGGGCTGTTAGAAGCACAGGTGGGAAAGCAGGATTGGGCAGATACTTGGGTGTGAGCCAGACTCAGGCTGTCCAGGATGGGCTAGGTAGTCAGGAGGAGGGGCAGCCCAGGGTGGTTGGGAGTAGCTTTCCTCATTTTGAGGCACCTGATGTGCTGAGCCAATTATTGTCCACAAGCTTTGTGGCCTTTTAGGAAAGGGAAAAATGGGTGGGGCAGCACTTGAGAAATCCTGAGATACAACTGTGAGTACCATAGAAGCCGTCAAGTAGAGTACAGTAAACCTAGGAACCTTCTCCCAATTGTTACTATGCTACTTCTTAGCAAATAATGTGCCATGCGATTTTTATGATACCTCTTCAATACAGAGTGTTAATATGCAGCGTCATTATGATATCAACTGCCAGAATACCACTTTGTAAAAACTCTGTATGTGAACTTTTTGGGGTGAAAAATATAATAATGAAACTGAGGGTAAATTCGTATTATTAAAAGATTTTGATTTCATGGAAATATATTTACTGTGTGGTTTCTTTGATTACCTAATTCCCCTTGTGGATTTTAAATGACAATATATTCAAGATTTCCTCATATACAACTTTTTAGAATCATGTCTTCTTAAGGTGGGACAGCCTTATCTATTTGGGGTATGTCAGAATGGAGGGGAAATCAGAGCAAGCTCCCAAGTTGTTTGCTGGGATAAATATTTAAAACTTTTGAATTACCTTAATGAATTTTTTAAGAAAACTTTTTAAAGTGAAATAATCTTTCATTTCCTGCAGCCAGTTAAAACTGATGTTTGGTTTTCACTCTTTACCGTTAACAACTGTCAGTGAGTGGAAAAAGGTTATGTTAAAATGTTTGACTCTTTGGAGAAGACTTCCAGTTTGATTAATACACTGATTATTTCTTAAAATACCTTGATTAACAATAAACCTGTATCTATGGGGATAGTGGTGAACTAGCCTCAATGGCTCAAGCGGTAAAGAATCCACCTGCTATACACAGGAGACACAAGAGGCTTGGGTTCCCTCCCTGGGTTGGGAAGATCCCTTGGAGCAGGAAATGGCAACCCACTCCAGTATTCTTACCTGGAAAACGCCATGGATGGAGGAGCGTGGCAGGCTACAGTCCATGGGGTCGCAAAGACTTGGACATGACTGAGCAGGTAAAAAGACAGAGACAGACAGATGGAGAATCTCAAGTGACAGTATCCCACTGGATACTCAGTATCCAGTATTCTGAGTCTGAGCTCAAATGAATCTGTGCTACTATGAAGCCTTTTTTAGGCTGTCTAGGCTGGGTCTCCCCCTCCTTTATGTTCCCAGGGGCCCTTGCTTATTCACGTCTTCGTTATAACACTTAATGAATTGAGGTGCTTGTCATTTACTTGTCCCTTTTCACCACAGGTTGAGCTCTTCCATGTCAACAGCTTTGTATCATCTTTCTAGTCCTTCTTGAGTGAAGTGAGATTAGTGAACTTTGTCTTTGGTCCCAGTTCAGAACATTTAAGGAGAGTCTGATCTAAAGTAAGGCCTTTTACGCAGATACATGTCTGTTGTTCAGTTGCTAAGTTGTGTCCAACTCTCTGTATGACCCCATGGACAGCAGCACACCAGGCTTCCTGGTCCTTCCATATCTCCCGAAGTTTGCTCAAACTCATGTCCACTGAGTCGGTGATACCACCCACCCATCTCATTTGAGGTTGACATCATCTTCTTCTGTCCTCAATCTTTCACATCTTTTCCAGAGTCAGCTCTTCACATCAGGTGGCCAAAGTATTGGAGCTTCAGCTTCAGCGTCAGTCTTTCCAATGAGTATTCAGAGTTGATTTACTTTAGGATTGACTGGTTTGATCTCCTTGCATCTAAGGGACGAGAGTCTTCTCCAGCACCATAATTCAAAAGCATCGATTCTTCAGCGCTCAGCTTTCTTTATAGTCCAACTTCCATATCTGTACACAACTACTGGAAAACCACAGCTTTGACTATGTGGACCTTTGTCAGCAAAATGGTATCCCTGTTTTTTAATGCGCTGTCTACATTTGTCATAGCTTTTCTTCCAAGGAGCAAGTGTCTTTTAATTTCATGGCTACAGTCACCATCCATAGTGATTTTTGAGCCCAAGAAAATAAAATCTGCCACTGTTTTCACTTTTTCCCCGACTATTTGCCATGAAGTGATGGGTCTGGATGCCATGATCTTAGTTTTTTGAATATTGAGTTTTAAGCCAGGTTTTTCACTCTCCTCTTTCACCCTTATCAAGAGGCTCTTGATGTCTGTAGGGAGTAAATTATCCTACCGTTCCTTTTTTTACCTATTGCCCTTAATCCTGGTGTTCCTCCTTGCTTGCTCCCTTTGGAAAGGGCCAGAGGAGTTCCAGCCTAGGCATCTCAAATTAAAATTCAGAATTCAGGGTGCCAAAGAAGCAATGCTATGAATGACATTAAGAAACTATATAATAATACTGCAAGGCTGTGCATATAAGCAGGGGCTTCGCCGGTGGCTCAGCGGTAAAGAATCGCCTGCCGTACAGGAGCCTCAGGAGACACGGGTTCAATCCCTGGGTTGGGAGGATCCCCTGGAGGAGGGCATGGCAACCCACTCCAGTATTCTTGCCTGGAGAATTCCATGGACAGAGGAGCCTGGTGGTCTACAGTCCATGGGGTTGCAAAGAGTTGGACATGGCCAAAGCAACTTCACACACACACAAGGCTGTGCATCCTGGTTTAAGTAAGTTGTGAAGACTGTCGGTTTAACTAGCCTACATAATGCCACTTTCTTGGAAGATGTGTTTTCAAATATCTGGCTTACACACCAGCTTTTAAAAGACAACACATTCTTAAGCTGAGAACCTCCTATAAATTCTCAGTCTATTAAAGCAATATTGATTTTTCTATATTTTTGTAGATATTCATGTCATTTAAAAATATTCCTGCTGAATAGTATAATAGAGTTTCTAGATCTTTATCTAGTGTTGTATAGAGGTAATAAATTGTGCAATTGGACTGTGGTAATACTGTCAGAAGAGAGTGCTTTGCTGGTACCATTTTCATTATTTGCCTTTTGAATTTAGATTCTCTTTTTTGGATGTGCTGTGCTCAGTCACTTTAGTCATGTCTGACTCTTTGCAACCCAATGGACTGTAGCCCACCAGGCTCCTCTGTCTATAGGATTCTCCAGGCAAGAATACTGGAGTGGGTTGCCATGACCTTCTCCAGGGGATCTTCCCGACCCAGGTTTCAAACTCGAGTCTCCTGGTCTTCTGCAGGCAGATTCTTTACCCACTGAGCCACCTGGGAAGCCCCGTTTGTGGATGAGCACTTAACATTTCTTACCTTTCTGATATAAGTGTTTCAGAGTATTAGAATGTAATATCAGTAGTTTCCAACAGGTGGCGCTTTAACAATTAGAAAAAAGACCTGTGACATTAAACAATATTTTGTAGCGCCGCCATCATGTTCTGTTAAATCAAAGTGTTTTAAAAGAGAGGATCTTGATGACTGTCCTCAGCAAGGATTGCCTTTGATTAACGGTTGAAGAATGCACATCTCATAAAAGTCGAAATATCCTTTATGGGTCACCTAGTTTGGTGGCTAAAGTGAAAGCAGAATCTAAGATTCCTTTCAGGTTCACTGAAATTCCTACTACTTGAAACAGTGAATTCTGAGCGGGCTGTGTGTGGTCCCTGTGGAACTGCTGAGCCAGTGAATGTGAATGCACCTCAAATGGGAGGAACCAGGAAGATTTTCCTTTAAAAACTAGCTTGATGGTGCAGTTTTCTATGTGGCTCTGGAGCCTGCCCTTTTAAGAAGCTGTCAAGATGCATTTCTGTGAGGTCTTCTGTATGCCTAGTCACGATTCTTTTTTCTGTCATTATTATGGTGATGTACCATTTTTATCCACATTTAATCACTTAGTATCTGGACACATTTTCAGCCCTCAAAAGAGACCAATAAATCAGAGAAATTCAGCAGATAGCCACTTAGCTTATTAAAAGGCAAGAGATTTACGAGGAAATTGGGTAATGCTAAACATGCAGTTCTTCAATAGTATTTTTATAAAGAGTGTTTTGAAAAATTTTGCAACATATATGTGGTATATCAGAGGAATAAAGCCTCTTTAGCAAAATTTTTGGAGAAGGCAATGGCAACCCACTCCAGTACTCTTGCCTGGAAAATCTCATGGACAGAAGAGCCTGGTGCAGTCCATGGGGTTGCTAAGAGTTGGACACAACTGAGTGACTTCACTTTCACTTTTCACTTTCATGCATTGGAGAAGGAAATGGCAACCCACTCCAGTGTTCTTGCCTGGAGAATCCCAGGGATGGGGGAGCCTGGTGGGCTGCCATCTGTGGGGTTGCACAGAGTCGGACACGACTGAAGTGACTTAGCAGCAGTAGCAGCAGCAAAATTTTACCTGTAGAATTTTTTGTCCCAAAGTTTCTTCATGCACTTTATTCTTGGTTTAAATATTGCCCTCTTTTAACAATTTTAAAGTGCAGACACTTTAGAAAAGAAAATTGGGAAGAGAAATGATACCGATAAAAAACATAGGCCATTTGAATAATTATTTGTTCCAACTACCATAACAAGCATGCAGATCATACCCCTATAATCATCATTCAATCAGCTATTCTTCACAGCTTGCCCAGTGAGGAGGCTGGACTCTATAGACCAAAAAAAGGTAGAGGATTTGCAGTGCTAGTAACAGGATCCTGGAGTCCCACTTTCCATGACCTCAGAAGTTGCTCTCTTTCTGTTGTTGATGGTGCTTTTCCATTTTTGCCTGAGTGTTTCACATTCTTTCAGATTCATATTCTGACTTTGGCCTTGTGGACCTTATCCCCACCTGCTGCTGCTGCTGCTAAGTCACCTCAGTCATGTCCGACTCTGTGTGACCCCACAGACGGCAGCCCACCAGGCTTTCCCGTCCCTGGGATTCTCCAGGCAAGAACACTGGAGAGGGTTGCCATTTCCTTCTCCAATGCATGAAAGTGAAAAGTGAAAGTGAAGTCACTCAGTCGTGTCCGACTCTAGCGACCTCATGGACTGCAGCCTACCAGGCTCCTCGGTCCACCTAGGTCTTGATAAAAGCCTGCTAGTTCAGTGCATCTGCCTGCAGTGCAGGAGACCAGACCACTGCATCTGACTGCAAAGAATCTGCCTGCAGTGCAGGAGACCCGGGTTTGATCCCTGGATCAGGAAAATACCCTGGAGAAGGGCATGGCAAACCACTCCAGTATTCTTGCCTGGAGAATTCTATGGGCAGAGGAGCCTGGCAGTCTATACAGTCCATAGGGTTGCAAAGAATCAGACCTGACTGAACAACTAACACTTTCATTCTCGCACACAATTCACAGTCCAGTGCATGCACCTTTACGTGAAGGCGCAGACACACACACCACTGTCACCACCATCAACACCATCACCAACTCCTACGTATTCCCCTGCCCCGCTGCCTCCCCATCCTACCCCGTCTTATTAATATTTTCCCAGGAATTGCAGTTGTTGATAAGATTGATTGCAGCAGTTTAAGGAAATATACCCTTACCCCTGACACATATCTAGAGCCATTCCTGTAAAAGTTCACTTTCTTCGGCTAGTTGTTGGATTAAGTGTACAGACACACCTCATTTAACTGTGTTTGGCTTTGTTGGGTTTTGCTGATATCACTGTTTTTACAAATTGAAGTTTTGTGGAAACGCTGCTTTGAGGAAGGCTATCAGCACCATTTTTTCCAACAACATTTGCTCACTTCATGACTGTGTCACATTTTGGTAATTCTCGCAACATTTCACACTTTTTCATTATTATATATTTGTCATGGTGATCTGTGATCGGTCATCTTTGATATTATAATTTTTCAGGAGCCACAAACTGTGCCCATATAAGACAGTAAACTTAATTGGATAAATGTTGTGAGTGTTCTGATTGTTTCACTAACCAGCCACTCCCTTGTCCCTCTCCCTCAGCCTCTCTATTCCCTGAGACACAATATTGAAATTTGGTCTATTAATAACTCTGCAGTGGCTTCTAAGTGTTCAAGTGAAAGGAAGAGTCACATGTCTCTCACTTTAAATCAAAAGCTAGACATGATTAAGCTTAGTGAGGAAAGCATATTGAAAGCAGGAAAAAAACTAGGCTTCTTGTGCCATTTAGCTATGTTGTGAATGTGAAGGAAAAGTTCTTGAAGGAAATTATAAGTACTACATCAGTGAACACATGAGTGATTAAAAAAAAAAAAGTGAAACAGCATTATTGCTGATATGCAGAAAATTTTGGTGGTCTGGATAGAAGATCAAACTAGTCACAACATTCCCTTAAACCAAAGCCCAGTCCAGGGTAAGGTCCTACTCTTTTTGATTCTATGAAAGCTGCAGAAGAAAAGTATGAAGTTGGCAGGGGTTGTTCCTGAGGTTTAAGGTAAGAAGTCATCCCATAACATGAAAGTTCAAGATGAATCAGTAATATAGGATATATATATATGTATATATATATATAGGAGCTGATATATATAGGATATATATAGGAGCTGCTGATATATATAGGAGCTGCACAGTTATCCACAGGATCTAGCTAAGATAATTAATACTAAGATAATTAACACATGTATACCTGTGGCAGATTCATTTTGATATATGGCAAAACCAGTACAATATTGTAAAGTTAAAAAATAAAATAAAATTAAATTTAAAAAAATAAAAATTAAAATTAAACACACACACACACACAAAATTAATACTGTGGTTCCTCTAAACAGATTTTCAGTGTAGATGAAAGAGCCTTCTACTGGAAGAAGATGCCTGCTAGGACTTTCATAGCTAAAGAGGAGAAGTCATTGCCTGGCTCCAAATCTTCAAAGGACAGGCTGATTCTTTTTTTAAGGGTCTTTTTAAAACAAGATCTACTGTGAATAAAATGCTATCAAACAGCATTGCAAGCTGTAGAGAAACTGTTCGTGAAAGTTAAGAGTCAGCTGATGCAGCAAACCTTATTGTTGCCTTATATTAAGAAACTATCACAGCTACCCCAACTTTCAGCCAATGCCACCCTGATCAGTTGGCAGTCATCAGCGCTAAATAGGCAAGACTCTCCATCTGCAAAAGGATTAAGACTTGTTGAAGGCTTGGATGAAGGTTAGCACTTTTAAGCAGTGTTTTACAATTCAGCTATATACATTGCTTTTTTAAACATAATACTATTGCACACTTAGTAATTACACACTTAATAGAATACACATAAATTTTATGTGCAATAGGAAACCAAAAAAGAAATCATGTGTGACTTTAAAAAATATTTTTAATTTGAGGATAATTATTTTAAAATATTGGAGAAGGAAATGGCAACCCACTCCAGTGTTCTTGCCTGGAGAATCCCATGGATGGAGAAGCCTGGTAGGCTGCAGTCTATGGGGTCCCACAGAGTCAGACATGACTGAAGTGACTTAGCAGCAGCAGCAGCACTTTAAAATATTGTGATTGTTTCTGCCATACATCAACATAAATCAGCCATAGGTTTACACATATACTCCTCCTCTTGAACTGCCCTCCTACCTTCCTTCTCATTCTACTACTCTATGTTGTCACAGAGTACAGAGTACCAGCTTTCGGTTTCCTGCATCACACAGCAAGTTTCCACTGGCTATCTATTTTACATATGGTAATGTATATGTTTCAATGTTACTTTCTCAAGTCATCCCACCCTTTCCCTCCCCTGCTGTGACTGTGAGTCTGTTCATGTTTATGTCTGCTTTGCTGCCCTGCAAATAGGATCATCTGTATTATCTTTCTAGATTGCTTATATATGCATTAAATTATGATATTTGTCTTTCTCTTTCTGACTTACTTCACTTTGTATAATAAGCTCTAGATTCATCCACCTCATTAGAACTGATTCAAATGTGTTCCTTTTTATAGCTGAGTAATATTTTATTGTGTATATGTACAATTTCTTTATCCATTCATCTGTTGATGGACATCTAGGTTGCTTCCTTGTCTTAGCAATTGTAAATAGTGCTGCAATTAACACTGGGGTACAAGTGTCTTTTTCAATTATGGTTTCCTGAGGGTATATGCCTAGTAGTGGGATTGCTGGGTCATATGATAGTTTTATTCCTAGTTTTTTTAAGGAATATCCATACTATTGTCCATAGTGGCAATTTCAATTTTCATTCTCACCAATACTGCAAAAGGGTTCCCTTTTCTCCATACCCTCTCCAGCATTTATTGTTTGTAGACTTTTAATGATGGCCATTCTGACTGGTGTGCTGACTTGCTTTTTTGTGATATTTGCTCTATTGCAGTGGTTGAAACTCATAATATCCCAAAGGTATGCCTATATATAGTGACTTTACTTGGACACAACTGGTGTGCAACATTTATTTAGTCTCCCATCAATTCAGAACATTCAATAGGAGCGGGAGGGCCAGGGCTTGACCTCTGTTCTGATAACTAAAGTGAGACATGTCAGAGCAGGGGGATTTGGCTTAGTTGGGAATCAAATTTGGCTGATAAGCACAGTGTACTCTCTTGAGAACTCTTTGGATATGATGTAGAAACATGGTTCAAGTCCACATCTCCTTGTGGAGAGCAGTGCAGGAACACACTGTGTGCCCAGTTGCTCAGTCATGTCCAGTTCTGTGACTGCATGAACTGTAGCCTGCCAGGTTCCTCACAAGAGGACTCTCAGTTCAATCAGTTCAGTTGCTCAGTTGTGTCTGACTCTTTGCGACCACATGGACTGCAGCACACCAGACTTCTCTGTTCATCACCAACTCCCAGAGCTTGCTTAAACTCATGTCCATCAAGTCAGTGACACCATCTAATCAGTTCAACCTCTATTGTCCCCTTTTCCTCCTGCCTTCAATCTTTCTCAGCATAAGGGTCTTTTCCAATGAGTCAGTTCTTGACTAAAGTATTGGAGCTTCAGCTTCAGTGTCAGTCCTTTCAGTGAATATTCAGGACTGATTTCCTTTAGGATTGACTGGTTTGATCTCCTTGCAGTCCAAAGGACTCTCAAGAGTCTTCTCCAACATCACAGTTCAAAAGCATCAATTCTTCAGTGCTCAGCTTTCTTTATAGTCCAACTCTCACATCCACACATGACTACTGGAAAAATCATAGCTTTGACTAGACAGCTCTTTGTTGGCAAAGTAATGTCTCTGCTTTTTAATATATTGTCTAGGTTGGTCATAGCTTTTCCTCCAAGGAGCAAGCGTCTTTTAATTTCATGGCTGCAGTCACCATCTACAGTGATTTTGGAGCCCAAGAAAATAAAGTCTGTCACTGTTTCCACATCTATTTGCCATAAAGTGATGGGACCGGATGCCATGATCTTAGTTTTTTGAATATTGAGTGTTAATCCAGCTTTTTCACTCTCCTCTTTCACTTTCATCAAGAAGCTCTTTAGTTCCTCTCTGCTTTCTGCCATAAGGGTTCTGTCACCTGCATATCTGAGGTTAGTTGTTCAAGCTGGATTTAGAAAAAGCAGAGGACAAATTGCCAACATCCAATGGATCACAGAAAAAGTAAGAGAATTCCAGAAAAACATCTACTTCTGCTTCATTGACTATGCTAAAGCCTTTGACTATGTGGATCACAACAAACTGTGGAAAATTCTTAAAGAGATGAGAATACCAGACCACCTAACCTGCCTCCTGAGAAATCTGTATGCAGGTCCAGAAGCAACAGTTAGAACCGGACATGGAACAATGGACTGCTTCCAAATTGGGAAAGGGGTATGTCAAGGCTGTATACTGTCACCCTGTTTATTTAACTTATATGCAGAGTACATCATGTGAAATGCCAGACTGGATAAAGCACAAGCTGGAATCAAGATTTCCAGGAGAAATACCAATAACCTTAGTAGGACTCTGCTGCTGCTGCTGGTACTAAGTAGCTTCAATTGTGTCCGACTCTGTGCGACCCCATAGACGGCAGCCCACCAGGCTCCCCCGTGCCTGGGATTCTCCAGGCAAGAACACTGGAGTGGGTTGCCATTTCCTTCTCCAATGCATGAAAGTGAAAAGTGAAAGTCAAGTCGCTCAGTCGTGTCCGACTCTTCGCAACCCCATGAGTCCTCTTTGCAGTAGGACTCTAGGCTAGGCCTACAGACACTGTCTGGGAAGATCTATTCATCAAAAGTGGGGAACTCTCAAATTTCCTGGACTTTAGTGACTACAGGCTAATCTTTTAGAAGAAGGCTGGTTAGATAACAGGAGGACATTCATACGGATCCCCCAGACAGGGATGCAGGGGGCAGGGAGAAGAATCTGGGGAAGATGAGAGTCCGAGGCCTCTAGTAGTAGGATGAGCTCAAGAGAGGTAACTCAATTTGGCTTCCAAATGGGCCTGTGCTCTTAGAATATACTTTTACCTTCTAATATGGACATTTCTCCAGCTGACTGTTCCACCACTGAGCTCAGTAAGTTTAACTGAAGCTCAGCATAGTTTCTATCCTCTTCAATTTATCATCTGAATTAACTGTTAATGTAGCAGGTTAAGAAAACCTTTTAGAAGGTTAAAGAACATTCTAAGGCCTATTTGGGTACCAAGTTCTAACAGTTAAAAGCAATACCTTTTAGTTTGCTTTTCCTTTAAATTTTCTTCCCTTGTTACTAATTTTGCTATTTCAACATGCTGGATACTGCAGCTGGGAATGAATCATGTGTTTTGAACTTAGTAAGACAGAAGAGAATGTGCTACAGGCACTCTGAGAAGGGAGACAATCCTGTGGACTCCATCTGCTAGGAAGGAGGAGACAGACTTCAGGTGAAACTTGGACAATGAAGTAAGTGTGAAGCACACAAAGATGAAGTGGAAGAAGGACTTGAACCTGATTATAATTAAATAATTATTATTTAGATATGTGGAGAATTGTGAGCTTTAAGCATTGACACTCAAGAACAAGATTTGACAGTACTTGATTTGGTAGCATTCAAACCTGCCAGAGAGTGTTTTTGTCCTTGAGAATTTGAAAATAAGTTCTGAGCTTCCCATTTTGGCTGCTTCCCAGAGACAGGCTTGCTATCCATGGAACTATTGGTAGTGCTAGCCAGAATAGTTAACATTCTGTTACATTAAATCCTGAGAGAGATGGAATTTTTCATCTACATTAAAAAAAACCATAAACCAAAACACACACAACCAAAACACCCCTGGGTAAATTGGAGTTCAAAAATAGATTGGCAAACCTGGCCAGAGATCTCTTCCAGAGGAAACCAGCAGCCTTGGGACTGCAAAGCAGCTGGCATAGTGATTGTGAGCAAAGCAAGATATGGTCCTGGCTCTTCCTATTGCTGAGTGAGTCTCTGGCAAGTGATTTCATTTATATGTCTCGGGTGAGAGAACACCCATCAAGTGCTCAGTACATGAGGCACTGCCTCTGTGGCAATGTTTGGGGTCCACTGTCCCCTGAGGGACATCAGTGATGCCAGTGAAAGAGGAGAGTGAGAAAGCTGGCTTAAAACTCAACATTCAGAAAACTAAGATCATGGCATCTGGTCCCATCACTTCATGGAAAATAGATGGGGAAACAATGGAAACAGTGAAAGACTATTTTTGGGGGTTCCAAAATCCCTGCAGATGGTGACTGCAGCCATGAAATTAAAAGTTGCTTGCTTCTTGGAGGAAAAGCTATGACCAACCTAGACAGCGTATTAAAAAGAAGAGACATTACTTTGCCGACAAATGTCCATCCATCTAATCAAAGCTATGGCTTTACCAGTAGTCATGTATGGATGTGAACGTAGAACCATAAAGAAAGCTGAGAGCCAAAAAATTGATGCTTTTGAACTGTGGTGTTGAAGAAGACTCTTGAGAGTCCCTTGGACAGCAAGAAAACCCAACCATTCAATCCTAAAGGAAATCAGTCCTGAATGTTCATTGGAAGGACCGATGCTGAAGCTGAAACCCCAATACTTTGAGCACCTGATGTGGAGAACTGACTCATTGGAAGAGACCCTGATGCTGGGAAAGACTGAAGGCAGGAGAAGAAGGGGACGACAGAAGATGAGCTGTTTGGATGGTATCATCGTCTTGGTGGATATGAGTTTGAGCAAGCTCCGGGAGTTGGTAATGGACAGGGAGGCCTGGTGTGCTGCAGTCCATGGGGTTGCAGAGTCGGACACAACTGAGCAACTGAACTGAACTGTCGCCTGAGGGTGCTGGCTCTGCCTACCTGGTCTTGCAATCACACTCTTGTCACACACTTTGGCTGTTTCAAGTTTCATAATCTCACTGCCTTCTTTTTCATCTTGAGACATCCACCTGTTACTGCTGTTGACAGTGAAGGAGGAAGATCCACTAATAAAGGAAGTGCAAAGTGACTTGTCATTATTAATGTCACAGATATATATTGCTCCGTAAAATGGGGGCTCAGTTATACCACAATTATTTTATTAATGAATTACTCTAGAACTCATAATCTTATTAGCAAGATGTTCTCTTCTTAGATAATCAATCTGATTTTGGTATTGACCATCTGGTGGTGTCTATGTGTAGAGTCATCTCTTGTGTTGTTGGAAGAGGGTGTTTGCTATGACCAGTGTGTTCTCTTGGCAAAACTCTGTTAGCCTTTGCTCTGCTTCATTTTATACTCCAAGAGCAAACTTGCCTGTTTGTTAGTCCAGCTATCTCTTGACTTCCTCCTTTTGCATTCCAGTCCCCTATGATGAAAAGGATATCTTTTTTTGATATTAGTTCTAGAAGTTCTTGTAGGTCATTGTAGAACCATTCAACTTCATCTTCTTCAACATTATTGGTTGGGGCATAGATTTGATTACTGTGATATTGAATGATTTTCCTTGGAAATGAACAGAGGTCATTCTGTCATTTTTGAAATTGCACCTAAGTACTGCAGTTTGGACTCTTTTGTTCACTGTGAGAGTTACTCCATTTCTTCTATGGGATTCCTGCCCACAATAGTAGATATAATAGTCATCTGGGTTAAATTTGCCCATTTTAGTCCATTTTAGTTCACTGATTCCTAAAATGTCAATGTTCATTCTTGCCATTCCCTGTTTGACCACTTCCAATTTACCTTGATTCATGGACCTAACATTCCAGGTTCCTGTTAGGTAGTTAGAATAGGATACAGGAGTCCAAAATGGCAGTGGCTAAAAGATAAGGAAGGGAAAAACCTACAAAAATAGAACAAAGGAAGGTCAAAGGAAGCTCCGAGGACCGAGGACCGGAGTGAGGACTTCAGGTAGAACAAACAGCACTCCTGGCTAGCCCAATTTGCATAGGGCAGGCCCAGGGGGAGGGAAAAACATATAAAAAGAAGAGCCAAAGGTCTCTCTCGCTCTCTCCCCTGTGTGCGTGCACTCTCTCTCTCTCTGTCCCCCAAGCGCTGGAGCGCTCCTCTACTCTTTTTTCTTTGCATCTTTGAGTTGACATGACCTCACGCTTCGAGGATGGATTCTCCTGCTATCTTCTAAATAAAATAGAGCTGTAACACTGATTTGTCTAAGAGCTATAACATGGTTTGTCCAAGACCCGAGAGCTGTGACTCGCCAAGGGCTTTAATGTCCGTCACTCCAAATCTCATCCAAATTGTCATGAGACAGAACAGAGGAGCATACGCTTGCCTGACATCCCATGACTCGGATCTAACCTGGCTGAAACAACCTCGGTGCAGCCCCCTCAAGGAGGAGGCCAAGCACAGCAGGAGCCCAACTCAGCGAAAGCTCCCATGGTAGAAGCGGAATGCAAAGAAAACCCAGCGCAAGGGAACTGACAAGAGGCCCATCGTGCTGGAGACCAGGACAGCGAAAAAGAAAAACGAACTCAGCAGAAAGCTCATGCAGCTCAGTCTCAGATTCCAGGAGACCTCCAGTTAAGGTAGGAGGTCCTCGCTCCTATGGCTGGAGGGACATGCCTAACGAAATCTTAATTCCTTTACAATCTCTCGTTTCCTGTTTCCTTGAACCCCGCCCCCCCCTCCCCCCCAACAGGCAGGCGGCAGTGGGCACAACTGAGGGACTCTGGAGAGGCTACTCTTTGGTAAGTCCCAAAGGCACTATCTGCTGAGCCCCAGTAGCTGTTACCCAAGCCGGTGGGGGTTCTTCTGTCCTTACTCTTCTCTGTGCCAAGAATCAGGCCAACGAAAACTGTGTACACAGGTCAGGAATTTAGCAGATTTTCTGG
This sequence comes from Bos javanicus, assembly GCF_032452875.1. Classification (NCBI taxonomy): domain Eukaryota; kingdom Metazoa; phylum Chordata; class Mammalia; order Artiodactyla; family Bovidae; genus Bos; species Bos javanicus. The sequence goes on along the minus strand of NC_083882.1, from coordinate 17,393,629 downwards.
CAGACTATGAAGGGGATTCTTTGGCACGTTTTTCCCACTGCTTTTTCCTTCTGTCCTTCAGCTCTCTCCTGGGACTCAAGCCCGGCCAAACCCAGGGTGCCTGACTTTAGGACCTAATGAAGCTCAGGCTCTGATGTTTCATTGCAAAAATTCATTGAGAGACAAAGCAATAAGTAAGAAGTGAATTTGTTAGGATTCAGAGAGAAGCCACTCTTCAGGGTGTGGGTCATTGCCGAGAGCAAGGGCATGGAATGTAGCCTGGAAAAACAGACTGGTTCCAAATAGGAAAAGGAGCACGTCAAGACTGTATACTGTCACCCTGCTTATTTAACTTTTATGCAGAGTACATCGTGAGAAACACTGGGCTGGAAGAAGCACAAGCTGGAATCAAGATTGCTGGGAGAAATATCAATAACCTTAGATATGCAGATGACACCACCCTTATGGCAGAAAGTGAAGAGGAACTCAAAAGCCTCTTGATGAAAGTGAAAGTGGAGAATGAAAAAGTTGGCTTAAAGCTCAACATTCAGAAAACAAAGATCATGGCATCCGGTCCCATCACTTCATGGGAAATAGATGGGGAAACAGTGGAAACAGTGTCAGACTTTATTTTTCTGGGCTCCCAAATCACTGCAGATGGTGACTGCAGCCATGAAATTAAAAGATGTTTACTCCTTGGAAGGAAAGTTATGACCAACCTAGATAGCATATTCAAAAGCAAAGACATTACTTTGCCAACAAAGGTTCGTCTAGTCAAGGCTATGGTTTTTCCGAATGTGGTCATGTATGGATGTGAGAGTTGGACTGTGAAGAAGGCTGAGCGCCGAAGAATTGATGCTTTTGAAGTGTGGTGTTGGAGAAGACTCTTGAGAGTCTCTTGGACTGCAAGGAGATCCAACCAGTCCATTCTGAAGGAGATCAGCCCTGGGATTTCTTTGGAAGGAATGATGCTGAAGCTGAAACTCCAGTACTTTGGCCACCTCATGTGAAGAATTGACTCATTGGAAAAGACTCTGATGCTGGGAGGGATTGGGGGTAGGAGAAGAAGGGGACAACAGAGGGTGAGATGGCTGGATGGCATCACTGACTCGATGGACGTGAGTCTGAGTGAACTCTGGGAGTTGGTGATGGACAGGGAGGCCTGGCGTGCTGCGATTCATGGGGTCGCAAAGAGTCGGACACGACTGAGCGACTGATCTGATCTGATCTAATCTGATCTAGGCTTTTCGAGTGGGGTGAATTCATATGCTAAACAGTGGGAGGATCATCCCAGCCACTGGGGGACCACCCACTCCTCCCTCTTTTGACAGTGCCTTAGAGCTGTCCTGCCACCTCTGGGTGTGTCTTTTGGCTTATAGATTAGGGATTAAAGTTTACTTGAATTTGACTTGTCATGTTAGACCCAATTGCTTTTAATTGGTTTAGTTATGCCCTTGTACTATGTCATTCTTTCAAAGGTTGTGCTCTGCCTCCTTCCCTCCTGTTTCATGTTACTTTCCTCAGCCCCATCTGGGCCCACAGTGTTGCCTATACAATCTTCTGGAGGGACAACCAGAAAATAGCTGGCCTTGGGAGGGAAATACTGTATAATATCCAACCCCTAATCCTACCCAGCACTGGTCACGCTGGAGATCTTGGGGATGCCCAACTCCAGTCTGGGGGTCCCAGGAGGTCAACCTGCCTTGACCTGCCTAGGAATCTGGCCCTCGAAAGGTTGTCACGCCTCAACCTGCTCGGGGATCCGCCAGTCCCGGGGTCCCAGGAGGTCGTCACGCCTTGACCTGCCCAGGGACCCAATTCTCGGGAGGCCGTCATGCCTCAACGAGCGTGGGAATTTGATCTCTAGGAGGCTATCACACCTCAGCCTGCCTGGGGATCTGCACTCTGACCTGGGGACTCCTGGCTCTCAGGTTGCAACAGTACTGGCTAGGATAAGCTTCAGAAAGACTCACCCCTAAGGAAGTCCACCCATGGAAACAGAAGGAAGCCTATTACTTGTGGGAACGTGCCTAGTCTCAACAATAACTCAGGAGCCCAACAAGAACCTCATTCCCTTTCTGGAAAGGCTAAAAGAGGCCCTCCAAAACTTTACCAATCTGGATTTAGACTCCTACGAGGGACAGGTGATTTTAAAGGACAAATTCCTGTCCCATTGTGCATCAGATATCAGAATTAAGTTACAACAGCTACAGCAGCAGGACCCTGCTGCCTCTTTAGATGAGATGATCCAGACAGCCACCAATACCTTTTATAACAGAGAACAGGAGAAGGAGGCCAAGGCCCAGGAAAGGGAGGAAGGAAAGAGACAAGGCATGCCCAGATGCTGGCCACCCTCCAGGGAAGCCCTAAGGCAAACCCCGAGTCCTTGAAGGACAAGGCACGAGGCAAATGCCTAATCTGTAAATAGGCGGGACATTGAGCCAAAGAGTATCCAAACCGTGAGAAGTCTCCTAAAATGGCTTGCTACAAATGCCATCAACTGGGACATTGGGCAGCACTCTGTCCTCGGGACCCAAGAGCCTGAAGATCAAGTGCCAAGCCTTCCCTCACGATGGTTCAAGAGGACTGAAGTGGCCCACTCCAACCAGCCCGCCTGTCACAGATAACCATCACGGGGCTGGAGCCAAGGGTGCAACTGGATGTGGCAGGTAGGTCCGAGAATTTCTTGGTTGACACAGGGGCTACCTACTCTGTCTTGATCTCCTACTTCGGAGCCTTCTCCTCCCAAATCTGTACAATTTTGGGTGCTACAGGAAAAACAACTACTAAAAGATTCACCCGAGCACTTCTTTGTTGCTGGGATGGACAAATATTTTCCCACCAGTTTCTGGTGGTTCCTGAGTGTCCTACTCCCTTATTGGGAAGAGATATACTCACTAAGTTGGGGACCACCCTTGTGATGGGAAGCTTTTCAGCCCCTAGAGCCCTACAGCTCCTGGTTACTACTGAATAACCCATTACACCTTCTCCAAAAGCTATGGGAGGACAAAATTAACCCCCAGATGTGGGACCAGGGAATTCCTGAACGAGCCCACCAAGCTGAACCGGTCATCATTGTCCTCTGAGATCCCACTCGGTTTCCCAACTGGAAACAATATCCCCTCAAAAGAGAGGCTCGGGAGGGACTACAGCTTTTAATAAATAAATTCCTTGCTTGTGGGCTATTGGTTCCCACCAATTCGCCATGTAACACCCCAATCCTCTCAGTAAAGAAAAAGGACGGAACCTGGTGAATGGTTCAAGATCTCCAGATCATAAATGAAGCTGTAGTCCCCCTCCATCCCACAGTACCCAATCCCTATGTAATCTTGGGAGAAATCCCACCCAGTGCTAACTGGTTTACAGTCTTGGATCTCAAGGATGCATTTTTTTGCATACCACTGGCTAAAGAATCCCAATATCTTTTTGCCTTTGAGTGGGAGGCCCCAGGAGAAAAACACCAACAGATGAGTTGGACAGTATTACCTCAGGGGTTCAGAGATAGCCCCCACTTGTTTGGACAGGCCTTTAGTTGGGATCTCCTAGATCTGGACCTGGGACTTAATGGGAAAATATTACAGTACGTAGATGACCTACTAATCTGCCCTCCAGATGAAGAAAGTGCCCAACAAAATGCAATTCAGGTTCTAATTTTTTTTTTTGGCAGAAAGGGGATATAAAGTCTCCCGTGCTAAGGCACAAATGATCGAGACAAAGGTCACTTATCTGGGAGTTCAGATTACACATGGGTCCAGGAGGCTGTCCTCTGATTGGGTACAAGGAATCCTCCAGTTACCCTCCCCCACGACTCAAAAACAATTGTGAGCCTTCCTGGAGCTAACTGGGTATTGTAGAATCTGGATACCCAACTATGGTCTAATTGCCCAGCCCTTAAAGGGACTAGATGATTCAACCCTACTGATGTGGGAACTCCTTAAAAGAAGGTAGAGGCTACACTAAAACAGGCCTTAACTCAGGCACCTGCCTTGAGGTTGCCAGACCCAGAAAAAGCATTCCAACTTTATGTCCATGAAAGAGAGGGAATAACCTTGGGAGTGTTAACTCAAAGGCTGGGATCTGAGCCCCAGCCTGTAGCTTACTTATCCAAGAGACTAGATCCAACTGCGCGAGGCTGGCCCCCCTGCCTTCGAAATCTTGAAGCTATTGCAATCATGATAGAAGATGCTTTAAAACTCTCCTCTGGGGGCAAACAAACTATTTTTACCAGCCACCGAGTAAAACAACTCCTAAATGGGAGAGGCCATTTATGGATGTCTGATCAAAGAATTCTCAGATAACAAGTAATGCTGATGGAAAATCCAGGCCTCACTATACCCCCTTGTGAGGTTCTTAACCCAGCCACCCTCCTGCCTACCCCCGAGGGCTCTCTCCCCTTTCACTCTTGTCTAGAAACCTTGGACCACTGGACAAAACCCCGAGAGAGATTGTTGGAAGATCCTCTGACCAATCCCAAGGAAATCTGGTACACTGATGGAAGCAGCTTTGTCTTGGATGGAAAAAGAAGAGCCAGGTATGCAGTAGTCTCCAGTTTTGAGACCACAGAGGCTAAGCCTCTGCCACCAGATACTTCAGGCCAATTCGCTGAGCTCATAGCCCTGACTCGAGCTTTAGAGCTGGGAAAAGGAAAAAGAATAGCCATTTACACTGACTCCAAGTATGCCTTTCTGGTGCTACATGCACATGCGGCTATTTGGAAAGAAAGGGGCCACTTGACCATCCGAGGGTCCCCAATCAAATATGGTGATCAAATTCTTATACTCTTGGAGGCAGTGCATCTGCCCACTGAGGTTTCAGTCTCCCACTGTAAAGGACACCAAAAAGGGAGCACAGAAGTGGCATGAGGGAACCAAGCAGCTGATCAGGTAGCTAAGAGAGCAGCATTACAGAACAATGACCTAATAGGGGTTGCCACCCTAGTTCCACAGACTAGTTTGCCATAAACCCCTTCATATACTGAAGGTGAGACTCTTAAAGCTAAGAGTGAGGGCTTTCAAGAAGATCATATGGGGTGGTTCCAAAAGGAGCGGCTCCTTTTTCTGCCTGGGAACCTCCAATGGAAGTTGGTTAACTCCTTACATGCCACTACTCATTTAGGGGGAAAAGCCCTCCAAAGATTACTAGAAAGGTCCTTCAGAGGAACAGGCCTCCAAACAACTATAAGGCAAGTGGTTTCCTCTTGTCCCACTTGCCAATTAAATAACTCCCAAGGAGCTCAAAGACCCCAGTTGGCCCAGCCCATCCAATGACGTTGAGACGTATCCAGGAGAGGACTGGCAGATGGACTTCACCCAGATGCCAGTTTCTCAAGGGTATAAATACCTATTAGTCATGATAGATACATTCACAGGATGGATTGAAGGCTTTCCCACCCTGACTGAGAAGGCTGAGGAGGTAGTAAAAAACTGCTCCATGAAATCAGTCCAAGACTTGGTCTGCCCAGGTCATTACAAAGTGACAATGGGACATCATTTACTTCTAAGGTCACCCAAGGAGTCTCTAAAGCATTGGGCATTACTTATTATCTCCATTGTGCCTGGAGGCCTCAGTCTTCAGGAAAAGTAGAAAGAGCCAACCAATTCTTAAAATCAGCAATAAAAAAGATAACCCAGGAGACCTCCCTAGGATGGAAGGAGGCTTTACCAATAGCCCTCCTCCACACCTGTATTGCCCCTAAGGAACAAGTTGATCTTAGTCCTTATGAGATGCTATATGGGAGACATTTTGTTTATGTCAATGACCTCTTCCTAGATCCAGAGGTTCAGACCCTCCAGTCTTATATCATGGCCATTGGGCAATTCCAACAGGATATATGCTGGTAGGGTATGAACCAGGACCCAAAAGATTCTAAGGAGTCACTACTATATGCTCCAGGGACTCAAGTCCTAATTAAAGTCTGGAAAGATGGGTCCCCAGAGGCTCAACTCCAGCCCACATGGAAAGGCCCCTACCCTGTAATACTTTCTACCCCACAGCAGTCAAGATACCAGGACATGACTCCTGGTCAAGCTGTGGAAGAAAACAGAAGAAGACACTCAATACACCTGTGAGCCCCTGGAAGATCTCAGATTCCTATTCAGGATTGCAAATGAGTGCCATTCCAATGAACACCGCCAAAATCTGGTTTCTGGGGACAAGATTTCTCAGGATAGCTCTAAACAGTCAACACAGCTTGGTAGAGATTGTACTCCAAAACAGACAGGAGATAGATCTTCTAATCCCTGAACAAGAAGGGACTTGAGCCATCCTGGCGATGGGAATTTAGAATTGGCTAATGCCCCTACTAGTCCTTGTTACACCATACTGCTTATGATTGTTCCATGTACTGTCAATTGTCTAACCTGTTTTGTCTCTGCTCAGGTCAATAAGCTACAGCATGCAGTGCCAGTTCAACAAAGATACAAAACTACAGCTGACCATGGAAAATATCACTCACTCTTAGATGGACACTGCTATGAGGACTCTGAGGCCTGAGACTAGCAAGAGAGGGACGTCCAATACCCCTCGCCATCCCAATTCAGCAGGAAGTAGCCAGAAAGACCTCGATGCCCCTATTCCCAAAGAATTGGCCTCCCATCTCTCGAGGGGGGAATGTTAGTTAGAATAGGAAACAGGAGTCCAAAATGGCGGTGGCTAAAAGGGAAAAGCCCACAAAAATAAAACAAAGGAAGGTCAAAGGAAGGTCCGAGGACCGGAGTGTGGACTTCAGGTAGAATAAAGAGCACTTATGGCTAGCCCAATTTGCATAGGGCAGGCCCAGAGGGAGGGAAAAACATATAAAAAGAAGAGCCAAAGGGCTCTCTCTCTCTCCCCATGTATGTGCACTCTTTCTCTTTCTCTCTTTACTGCGCGCTGGCGCTCTCCTCCACTCTCTTCTCTTCGCGTCTTTGGGTTGGCATGCCCTCACGCTTTGAGGATGGATTCTCCTGCTATCTTCTAAATAAAATAGAGCTGTAACACTGATTTGTCTAAAATCTATAACATGGTTTGTCCAAGACCCGAGAGCTGTGACGCGCCAAGGGCTCTAATGTCTGTCATTCCAAATCTTTGTTGTGACAAGACAAAACCGAGGAGCATACACTTGTCTGACAGTTCCTATGCAGTATTGTTCTCTACAGCATCATACTGTACTTCTATCACCAGTCTCATCCACAACTGGGTATTGTTTTCTCTTTGGCCCCATCTCCGAAGTGACTTAGCAGCAGCAGCAGCAGCAGCAGCAGCTTTATTCTTTCTGGAGTTATTTCTCCACTCTTCTCCAGTAGCATATTGGGCACCTACAGACCTGGGGAGTTCATCTTTCAGTGTTATATCTTCTTGTCTTATCATACTGTTCTTGGGGTTCTCAAGGCAAGAATACCTGAAGTCATTTGCCATTCCCCTCTCCAATGGACCACATTTTGTCAGAACTCTCCACCATGTCCTGTCCATCTTGGGTGGCCCTACATGGCATGCCTCATGATTTCATTGAGTTAGACAAGGCTGTTGAGAGGGTAACAGGCAGGAAGGAAGGCTTAGAGGCCCCAAAGGCATAAAATAGGCTGCAAATGTCAGACATTTTTATCTTTCTTAAGAGGCAGTAGGAAACAAACTTACAAGTGTCCGATTTTTTTTCCCTTCTCTATACAAAGTTAATGGAGAAGGAGATGGCACCCCACTCCAGTGCTCTTGCCTGGAAGATACCATGGATGGAGGAGCCTGGTGGGCTGTATTCCATGGGGTCGCGAAGAGTTGGATACGACTGAACGGACTTCACTTTCACTTTTCACTTTCATGCATTGGAGAAGGAAATGGCAACCCACTCCAGTGTTCTTGCCTGGAGAATCCCAGGGACGGAGAAGCCTGGTGGGCTGCTGTCTATGGGGTCGTACAGAGTCGGACACGACTGAAGTGACTTAGCAGCATACAAATTTAAAAGGAGGTTTCTTTTAAAATTCTGTGTTGCCATGATGACTCTTGGTTCCCCCTGAACTTAACTTTTCTCAAACCTTGAGCTAACCAATGTGTTTTTTTATGGAAACGCTTTTCCTAAGCTATGTTAATGAAATATGTATTTAACCTAGACTCTGTGTTTCAAGTCAGTTCCACCTAAGACTCAGAAGGACTTGACAAACCAGTATGTTTTATTCATGCAAATGTTCTCTTAAGCTATGTTAATGAGACTGTGTCTGCTTGGAAACCTGCATTTCTTCAAGATTCATGTCAATCATTTTATGGCCAGGGCAACTCACCTTGTGCCAATGTTATCTCAAAATGCATGTTGTGGGTGAGCGGCCTGGTGCTAGTCTCTGCGTTTTGAGACATTTCCTTTCTCTAAGTAGCAGACTGCTAGTAGCTCTATAATATTCCAGCTAAAGACTAGCAGGGGGCCACTCTTTCTGCCCCCGTCTGATGTCTATGTCAGAAGCTCTCTCTGTCTCTTTTATACCTTAATAAAACTTTATTACACAAAAGCTCTGAGTGATCAAGCCTTGTCACTGGCCCTGGATTGAATCTCTCTCCTCTGGAGACCAGGAATCCTGGTGTCTTTCACAGCTCAACAACAGTCTTTCACTGTGATCCTCAAGATCAGTTTGGTTAGTTTTCTGTGATTGTGATTTTTCATTATGTTTGACTGTGGTTTTCATTCTGTTCCTTGTGTTATATAGCAGCTTCCCGCTAGCTATCTATTTTACATATTATAGTGGATATATGTCAATGCTACTTACTCAGTTTGTCCTACTTGTACTCCCACTGTGTCTGTAAGTTTGTTCTTACGTCTGCGTCTCCATTCCTTCCCTGCAAATAGATCCATCAGTAGTATTTTCTAGATTCCATGTATATGCATTAATATACAATATGTGTTTTTCTCTTTCTGACTTACTTCACTCTGTAGAATAGGCTCTAACTTTATCCACCTCATTACAAAGGACTCAAATTCTTCCTTTTAAGGCTAATATTCCATTGTACATACGTGCCACATCTTCTTTATCCATACATCTGTCAATGGATATCTAAGTTGCCTCCATGTCTATTTATTATATATAGTGCTACAGTGAACATTGAGGTACATGGTGGTTTTGAATTGTGGTTTTTCTCATGGTATATGTCTAGTAGTGGAATTCCTGAGTCATATGTTAGTTTTATTCCTAGCTTTTAAGGAATCTCCATTCTGTTCTCCATAGTGGCCATATCAGTTTGCATTCCCCAAGAGTGCAGAAGGGTTCCATTTTCTCCACATCCTCTCTAGCACTTATTGTTGGTATGTTTTCTGATGATAGTCATTTTTATTGGTGTAAGGTAATACCTCATTGTAGTTGTGATTTGTATTTCTTTAATAATTAGCAGTGTTGAGCACCTTTTCAAGTGTTTATTGGTCGCGCTGGGTCCTTGTTGCTACACGTGGGTTTTCTCTAGTTTTGGCAAGTGTGGTCTACTGTGTAGTTGTGGTTTCTGCCCATTTCTTGATTGGGTTGTTTGTTTTCCTTACACTGAGCTCTATGAGCTGGTTATATATTTTGGAGAATAATCCTTTGTCAGTTGCTTCATTTGCAATTATCTTCTCCCATTCTCAGGGTTGTCTTGTCATCTTGTTCATAGTTCCCTTGTTTGTGAAAAAGCTTTTAGGTTTCATTAGGTCCCTTTTGTTTATTTTTGGTTTTATTTCCATTATTCTAGGAGGTGGATTAAAGAGGCTCTTGATGTGATTTATGTCAAAGAGTGTATTGCCTATGTTTAACTCTTAAGAGCTTTGTAATTTCTGGTCTTACATTTAAGTCTTTCATCCACTTTAGGTTTATTTTCATGTATGGTTAAGAAGTGTTCTAGCTTCTTAAGAGTTCATTCTTTTACATAGCTGTCTACATTTTCCTAGCACCATTTATTGAAGAGGCTGTTTTTTCTCCATTGTATATTCTTGCCTCCTTTGTCAAGGATAAGGTGCCCATAAGGTGTGTGAGTTCATCTTGGGCTTTCTATCTTGTTCCGTTGGTGTATATTTCTAATTTTGTGCCAGCACCATACTATCTTGAGGACTGTAGCTTTGTAGTATAGTCTCAAGTCAGGAAGGTTAATTCCTCTAGTTCCATTTTTCTTTCTCAAGATTGCTTTGGTTATTTGGGCTTCTTTGTGTTTCCATAAAAATTGTAAAATATTTTGCTCTAGTTCTGTGAAAAATGCCATAGGTAATTTGATATAGATTGCATTGAATCTTTAGATTGCTTTGGGTATTATAGTCATTTTCACAATATCAGTTCTTCCAGTCCAAGAACATGGCATATTTCTCCATCTGTTTGTGTCATCTTTGATTTCTTTCAGCTGTGTTTTATAGTTTTCTGCTTATAGGTCTTTTGTCTCTTTAGGTAGGTTTATTCCTAGGTATTTTATTGTTTTTTTGTTACAATGGTGAATGGGATTATTTCCTTAATTTTTCTTTCTGATGTTTTGTTGTTGGTGTATAGGAATGCAGGGGATTTCTGTGTATTAATTTTGTATCCTGTGACTTCATTAACTATTTCAAATACTAAATAATGATGCTGTTAAAGTGTTGCACACAATATTTCAACAAATTTGGAAAAGTCAGCAGTGACCACAGGACTGGAAAAGATCAGTTTTCATTCCAATTCCAAAGAAGGGCAATGCCAAAGAATGTTCAAACTATGGTACAATTGTACACATTTCACACATTAGCAAGGTTATGCTCAAAATCCTTCAAGCTATGTTTCAACAGTATGTGAACTGAGAAATTCCAGATGTACAGGTGTATTTAGAAAAGGCAGAGGAACCAGAGATCAAATTTCCAACATTTGTTGGATCATATAAGAAGGAATTCCAGAAAAATATCTACTTCTACTTCATTGACTATGTGAAAGCCTTTTGACTATGTGGATCACAACAAACTGTGGAATATTCTTAATCTGATGGGAATTCTAGATCACATTACCTGCCTCCTGAGAAACTTGTTTGTGGGTCAAGAAGCAACAGTTAGAACTGAACATGGAACACTGAACTGGTTCAAAATTGGGAAAGGAGTACGTCAAGGCTGATATTGTCACCCTGCTTATTTAACTTATATGCAAAGTACATCATGTGAAATGCCAGGCTGGATGAGTCACAAGCTGGAATCAAGACTGTGGGGGAGAAATATCAACAACCTCAGATATGCAGATGATACCACCCTAATGGCAGAAAATGAAGAGGAACTAAAGAACCTCTTGATGAGGTTAAAAGGAGAGTGCAAAAGCTGGCCTAAAACTCAACATTCAAAAAGCTAAGGTCATGGAATCTGGTCCCATCACTTCATGGTAAATAAAAGTGGGAAAAGTGGAAGCAGTTATAGATTTTATTTTCTTAGTCTCCAAAATCACTGTGGACTATAACTGCAGCTATGAAATTAAAAGAGCTTTCTCATCAGAAGGAAAGCTATGACAAAACTAGACACCTTAATAAAAAGCAGAGATGTTACTCTGCTGACAAAGGTTCATGTATTCAAAGCTATGATTTTTCCAGTAGGCACATACAGATGTGAGAGTTTGACCATAAAGAAGGATGAGTACCAAAAATTGATGTTTTCAAATTGTGATATTGGAGAAGACTCTTGAGAGTCTCTGGACTGCACTGAGTCAAACCAATTAATCCAAAAAGAAATTTACCCTGAATATTATTTGAAAGGACTGATGCTGAAGCTGAAGCTCTAATATTTTTGCCACCTGTTGTGAAGAGCTGACTCATTGGAAAAGACAGTGATGCTGGCGAAAATTGAAGGCAAAAGGCAAAGTGTGCAGCAGATGATGAGATTATTTGATATCATCACCTACTCAATGTACAAGAATTTGAGAAAACTCTGGGAGATAGTGAAGGATAGGGAAGCCTGCCCTGCTATAACCCATGGGATCACAAAGAGTCAGATGTAACTTTGCAACTGAACAACAACAACAATAATTTTCTGGTGGCATTTTTAGGGTTTTGTATGTAGAGTATCATGTCATCTGCCAACAGTGAGAGATTTACTTCTATTTTCTAATCTAGATTCCTTTTATTTCTTTTTCTTTTCTGATTTATGTGGCTAGCACTTCCAAAACTATACTGAATCATAGTGGCAAGAGTGGGCACTCTGTCTTTTTCCTGATTCTAGTAGAATTGCTTTCAGTTTTTCCCTGTTGAGAATAATGTTTGATATGGGTTTTTCAAATATAGTCTAAATTATGTTGAGGTAGGTTTCTTCTATGCCTACTTTCTGGACAGTTTTTTTTTTTTTTAATCATAAATGGGCATTGAATTTTGTCAAAAGCTTTCTCTGCATCTACTGAGATCATCATATGGTTTTTATTTTTCAATTTGTTAATATGGTGTATCACATTGATTTATTTGTGTGTATTAAAGAATCCTTGCATCCCTGAGATAAATCCCACTTGATCATGGTGTATGATCCTTTAAATTTGTTATTGGATTCTATTTGCTAGAATTTTTCTGAGGAATTTTGCATCTTTGTTTAGCAATAATATTGGCCTGTAATTTTCTTTTTGTGGTATCTTTGTCTGGTTTTGGTATCAGGGTGATCACGGCCTTGTAGAATGAGTTTGGGTATGTTCCTCCATCTCCAGTTTTCTGGAGGAGTTTGAGCAGGATAGGCATTAAGTCTTTGTTAAACGTTTGATAGACTTCACCTGTGAAGCCATCTGATCCTGGGCTTTTGTTTGTTGAAAGGTTTTTTTTTTTTTTTTATTACAGCTTTGATTTGAGTGCTTCTGATTGGTCTGTTCATACTTTCTATCTCTTCTTGCTTCACTCATGGTAAGTTATACTTTTCTAAGAATTTGTCCATTTTTTCCAGATTGTCCATTTTATTTGCAAGAATCCCAGGGATGGGGGAGCCTGGCGGGCTGCTGTCTATGGGGTCGCACAGAGTCGGACACGATTGAAACGACTTAGCAGCAGCAGTAGCAGCTCATAGTAGTCTCTTAAGATCCCTTGTATTTCTGCTTTGTCAGTTGTAACTTCTTTTTCATTTCTAATTTAATTGATTGATTCTTCTCCTTCTTTTTCTTGATGAGTCTGGCTAATGGTTTGTCAACTTTGTTTATCTTCTCAAAGAACCAGCTTTTAGTTTTATTGATCTTTGCTGTTGTTTCATTCATTTCTTTTTGCTCTGATATTTATGATTTCTTTCCTTCTACTAACTTAGGGATTTTTTGTTTTTCTTTTTCTAGTTGCTTTAAGTGTAAGGTTAGGTTGTTTATTTGATATTTTACTCATTTCTTGAGGTAAGCTTGAATTCCTATACATTTCCCACTTAGCACTGCATCCCATAGGTTTGGAGTTGTGTTTTCACTGTCATTTTTGTTTCTAGGTATTTTTTAAAACTTTAACTTGATTTCTTCAGTGACCTCTTGGTTAGTTAGGAGCACATTGTTTACCCTCCATGTGTTTGTGTTTTTTATGGTGATTTTTAATAATTTATATCTAATCTTATATTGTTGTCATAAAAAATGCTGGATACAATTTCAATTTTATTAAATTTAGCAAAACTTGATTTGTGACCCAAGATATCGTCTATTCTGGAGAATGTTCCATGTGCACTTGAAAAAACAAAAGTGTATTCTACTCTTTTTAGATGGAATGTCTTATAGCTATCAGGTCCATCTGGTCCAATGTGTCATTTAAAGTTTGTGTTTTCTTATTAGTTTTCTATTTGGATGATCTGTCCATTGTTGTGAGTCAAGAGTTGAAGTCCCCCACTTCTATTGTGTTATTGTTGATTTCCCCTTTTATAGTTGTCAGCATTTGCCTTGTGTATAGAAGTGCTCCTATATTGGGTTCAAATATATTTATAATTGTTATTTCTTCTTCTTGAGTTGATCCCTTTATCATTATGTACTATCATTCTTTGTCTCTTGTAAAGGTCTTTATATTAAAGTCTTTTTTATCTGATATGAGTATTGCTACTTCTGCTTTTTTGATTTCCATTTGCATGGAATATCTTTTCTTTATCCCTTCACTTTCAGTCAGTATGTTTTCCTAGGTCTGAAATGTGTCTCCTGTAGACAGCATACATAAGGGTCTTGTTTTTGTATCCATTCAGCCAGTCTGTGTCTTTAGCTTAGAGCATTTAGTCTATTTGCATTTAATGTAATTATTGATATATTTGGTTCTATTATCATTTACTTTATTGTTTTGGGTTTGTTTGTAGGTGATTTCTTTCTCTTATGTTTCCTGTATAGAAAAGTTCCTTTGGCACTTGTTGTAAAGGTGGTTTGGCGGTGCTGTATTCTCTTAACTTTTTTGCTTGTCTGTTAAGCTTTTGATTTCTCCTTCAAATCTGAATGAGTTCCTTGCTGGTGGAGTAATCTTGGTTGTAGGTTTTGTCCTTTTGTCATTTTAAGTATATCTTGCCATTCGCTTCTGGCCTGCAGAGCTTCTGCTAAAGATCAGCTATTAACTTTATGGGGATTTCCCTTTGTGTTATTTGTTGTTTTTCCCTTGCTGCTTTTAATACTTTCTGCTTGTGTGTAATTTTTGTTAGTTTGATTAATATTTTCTTGACATGTTTCTCTTTGTGTTTATCTTGTATGGGATTCTATGGGCTTCCTGGTCTTGACAGGTTATTTCCTTTCCTATATATGGAAGTTTTGGATTATAATCTCCTCAAACATTTTCTTGTATACTTTCTTTTTATCTTCTTATCTGACCCCTATTATTTGAATGTTGGTGCACTTAATGTCCCATAGGTCTTTGAGACTGACCTCATTACTTTTTATTCTTTTTCTTTATTGTGTTCTGCTTCAGTTATTTCCACCATTCTATCTACCAGCTCACTTATTCTTCTGTTTCAGTTATTCTGCTAATAGTTCCCTCTAGTGTATTTTTTTTTTTTTTTGGTTATTGTGTTATTCATTGCTGATTGTCTGTTCTTTATTTCTTCTAGGTCCTTGTTAAACATTTCTTGTATCTTCTCAATCCATGCCTCTATTCTATTTATCTGTGCCTCCATTTAATTTCTGAGACTTTGGATCATGTTCACTATCATTACACTGAATTCTTTTTCAGGTACACTACCTATTTGTTCTTCATTTGTTTGGTCTTATGTGTTTTTTTTTTTTTTTTTTTTTTAACCATTCTCCTTTACCTGCTGCATGTTTCACTGTCTTTTCATTTCATTTAATTTACTGTGTTTGTGCTCACTTCGGCAGCACATATACTAAAATTGGAATGATACAGAGAAAATTAGCATGGCCCCTGCGCAAGGATGACATGCAAATTCGTGAAGCATTCCATATTTTTAAAACTCTTAGAGGAGAACATAGGCAAAACACTCTCCAACATACATCACAGCAGGATCCTCTATGACCCACCTCCCAGAATATTGGAAATAAAAGCAAAAATAAACAAATTGGACCTAATTAAAATTAAAAGCTTCTGCACAGCAAAAGAAACTATAAGCAAGGTGAAAAGACAGCCTTCAGAATGGGAGAAAATAATAGCAAATGAAGCAACTGACAAACAACTAATCTCAAAAATATACAAGCAACTCCTGCAGCTCAATTCCAGAAAAATAAATGACCCAATCAAAAAATGGGCCAAAGAACTAAATAGATATTTCTCCAAAGAAGACATACAGATGGCTAACAAACACATGAAAAGATGCTCAACATCACTCATTATCAGAGAAACGCAAATCAAAACCACAATGAGGTATTGTTTCACACCAGTCAGAATGGCTGTGATCCAAAACTCTACAAACAATAAATGCTAGACAGGATGTGGAGAAAAGGGAACCCTCTTACACTGTTGGTGAGAATGCGAACTAGTACAGCCACTATGGAGAACAGTGTGGAGATTCCTTAAAAAAACTGGAAAGAGAACTGTCATATGACACAGCAATCCCACTGCTGGGCATACACACCGAGGAAACCAGAATTGAAAGAGACACGTGTACCCCAATGTTCATCGCAGCACTGTTTATAATAGCCAGGACATGGAAGCAACCTAGATGTCCATCAGCAGATGAATGGATAAGAAAGCTTTGTTACATACACACAATGGAGTATTACTCAGCCATTAAAAAGAATACATTTGAATCAGTTCTAATGAGATGGATGAAACTGGAGCCTATTGTACAGAGTGAAGTAAGCCAGAAGGAAAAATACCAATACAGTATACTAAAGCATATATATGGAATTTAGAAAGATGGTAACGACAACCCTGTATGTGAGATAGCAAAAGAGACACAGATGTATAGAACAGTCTTTTGGACTCTGTGGTGGGGGGGGGGGGGATGATTTGGGAGAATGGCATTAAAACATGTATAATATCATATAACAAACGAATCGCCAGTCCAGGTTTGATGCAGGATACAGGAAGCTTGGGGCTGGTGCACTGGGATGACCCAGAGGGATGGTATGGGGAAGGTGGTGGGAGGGGGGTTCAGGATGGGGAACATGTGTACACCCATGGCAGATGCATGTTGATGTATGGCAAAACCAATACAATATTGTAAAGTAAAAAAAAAATAATAACAATAAATTAAAAAAAAAAGATAAAAAACCAACCAACCAACAAACAAAAAATATTTACTGCGTTTGTTGTCTCTGTTCCACAGGCTTCAAGGCCATAGTTCCTCTTACTTGAGGAGTCTGATCACAGCAGGTGAGACTGGACCTGTGCCTTGTGAAGATTTCCTTGTGCAGGGATGGTGCCTCTGTTCAGGAGGGTGGAACTGGATCTTGTGTCTCTGAAAGGCAATGCTGCACCTAGTTGTGTGTTTTGGGGGTGACTGTGAGCTTGGTATGGCTTTGGGCAGCCTGTCTCTTAATGAATAGGATTGTGGGCCTGTTTTACTACTTGTTTGGCGTGTAGCGTGTGGCACTGGAGTCTGCTGGCCTTTGAGTGGGATTGGTCTTAGTGCCAGGCTGTACAGGATCCTAGAAAGAGGTGGGCAGTGACCTGCTCCAGCCTACAGCTTGGTGACCCACCACTGGGGTTGGAGACTGCAGCTGAGGTGTGTCCCACATCTGGTTACACGCAGTTAGAAGGTCTCTGGGACAGTGAGCTCTCGCCTCCCTGGAAGGCCCAGGCTTTCCCCTGGACTCCTTCAGCTGTGTTGTACTAGCCCCCTCAGACTGTCTTCACAGCCATTAACCCCAGTCCTCTCCCTGGAGTCTGACCCTCAAATCCTGAGCCTCACTCCACACCTAGTTCCCACTCGCTGAGGTAGGCATGCAGAAAAACATCTCAGGCTGGGAAGTGCTGGTCGATGCTGACTCTGTGCTGAAATCTCTCCTTTTTGCCTTCTGTGCACTTGTTGCTACACTCCCTTCTGAGGTTCTGAAGCTCCCCATATCCCTGCCCTTGAGGAAGTTTCCAAGTGTGCAGAAACTTTTCTTCCTTTGCAGCTCCCTCGTGCCCACAGGGTGCAGATCCTATCCTGATTCCTTTGTCTGTTTTTTTTTTTTTTCTTATTTCTTTTGCCTTACCCTGTTACGTGAAGATTAGCTTGCCTTTTTGAAGTTTTCTGCCAGCATTCAGTAGGTATTCTGTAGGTGGTGTTCCACATGCAGATGTATTTTTGATGTATTTGTGGGGAGAAAGATGATCTCCACATCTTACTCCTTCACCATCTTAAAAGTCCCCCTATAGCTTTTGAATTTACACACAGTTATCTCTTAATGGGACTTCCTTGGTCGCTCAGCCAGTTAAGAACACACCTGCCAATGCAGGAGACCTGGGTTCGATCCCTGGGTCAGGAAGATCCCCTGGAGAAGGGAACGGCAAGCCACTCCAGTATTCTTGCCTGGAGAATCCCATGGACAGAGGAGCCTGGTGGGCTATAGTCCATGGGGTTGCAAAGAGTTGGACATGACTGAGCAACTAACACTTTCACCTCTTAAGGTGTCAGCTAGGCTCAGGCACTTAAAAGTTCAGGGGGAAGTGTCTATTGTCCAGAACTACTGACTTACTTTTTTGTCTAGGGGTCCCAGTTTTTGGAGGGCAAGCTGTGTTTTCTTAGGCAAGTAAAAAGAAAAACTCTTTAAGTCTCATATTTCTCTTCTGTGAAGTGGGGATAATAATATCTGTCACAAAAAAAGGTTTAGGGGAGCATGAATGAGAATGCACAAAGATGTACTTAACATAATGCCTGGATACATTAATATGATCCCCTTATGTAGCACTTACTGAATGCAATCAGTGTTCTAGGCACTTTACATACATTAATTCCTCTAATCCTTCAACAAACCCATGTTAGGTACTATTATCATCCTCCTGTAGCAGAGGAGAAGCCATCTGTAAATCACAGTTCTAATTATTTTACAAGCCATCTGTAAATCACAGTTCTGATTATTTCACAAGATAACAGATGCAGATAAATAGGGATTGGCACCAACCACTTTTAACCCTTAGAACATTTTCCCATTCAGATGATCAAGTCCTTCTAAGGAATGGAATACTTTGACTGCCATGAAGATAACTCATCTTTTAAGAATGATTCTCAAGAGATTTCAATGCATTCACACCACATTCTGAAGCAATTACTATTTTCAATGAATCTAAGCTTTTCTATTCCTTCTCAAAGGGAAGCTGCTGTCAATGAAGCTAGCCAGTTTTCTGGTACTTTTCTGGCTGAAAAAGAGAAAGAATAACCCTCCACAAATTTGTTATCTGGAAGGCCACTCCATTATGTTAAATTTAGGATAATTTACATTTGAGAAAGAACTATTAAGTTTGAAAAATCTATTTTTCTTCAGAAGTGTAATACCCACCAGGAATATTTTCTCTGGTGTGATTAGTAACTAATTTTTCTCATAGCAATAAGGTTTGTTGTCAACAGTATTATTTCAATTTCTAGGTCAATGGAATAATTAGCTTGTGATTTTCTCACAGCAATATAGTTTATTTCCAACAATGCAACTGTACATTTTATCTTATTATCTTCCTATTTCATGTTTAGTTTTGTGCCCTCAATCTCTTGGTATAGCCAGCTCCTGCTTCCCAGTCACTCTCCAGACTTCATTAAAGACTTTGACACTCATTTGACATCTTCTCACTCAACTTGGATGATCTGTGCCCACAAGGATGAATTACCTACATTTGAATCTCACAATTTGTCTCCTCATGCCAGCAACTGTTAAAGCTAAGTTAAGGAATTTCTGTCTAACAGTTACTCCTATATCTATGTTTTGTTATCACTCAGAAGTTCTCTATTTTTGTGTCTTAAATTTCCATATTCTGTATTCAGAGCACAATTTACATCTTTGAATTCTGCGCACTTGTTTTTCAAGTTCTCCAGAACTCTTATTCTTTAATTACTTAAAGTTTGCCCTTTGAATACTTTTTATCCTCCTCATCCTCCCTAGAGTCTGTTATTGATTGCTTGGATTTATTTCATTCTCATCCACACTTTCCATTTCCTGGCACCCATATCCTGCCCAGCGAAACTCCAATGCTGGATCAACAGTATGATAAAGTATCTTTCCTATCTTCTCAAATTGAGAGATATTGATTTGTCCCAACCTGACATTCCTAGCCCATAATCTGAGCAGTCCTCAAATATCTGCTTAACATCATGTCTAGTCTAATTTAGGAAAAATATGTTGGAGAATTCTAAATGTTGAGAGCCTGGGTTATCTTCTATCCAAGTCAAAGGAGATACATAATATTGGGTAAAATTATTAGCAGATTTGCAGTGGAAGCCTTCCCAACACATTAACTATATCTTGTGGTTCTTTGGTTTCTCTAGGTAATTTTTCTGGTTCATTTCTCACTTTCCTTCTCAACAGTTCCAATACCAACTTTTTCAAGGAGAAAATAAATGTATTGATTTTGAAGTTCCTTGCCTCAGCAGCATTCAACTCAGAAGTCCTGGTTTTCTCCTCTAGGTCACTAGATCTTAGTCAAGATACTGAGCAGAGTCCCCAGGGACCTCTGGAGACCACACTAGAGCCATATATTATGTCTGTTGTTCAACTAATGGGCATCAAATACTGCTTATCCTGCATTTCTACTACGAATTGTCCTGATAGAATATCCTTTGCAATGTGGCACTTTATGCACACCTTTTCTTTTGTTAAGTAGTCATTGGTATTCATGATTTACTCCAAATGCCATGATTTTAGCAATTGACCCTCAGTTTGTTTTTTGCTTTTGGAGGAGCCCAAAGCCCTCCAAACCCATTTTCAATGATCTGCAGGTCATTGTTCAATGACAGACAAATAGAAAATATCACCAGGTATAGGAAGTATTCTTATATTACTATACCTCTTAGCAATGAGGCAAATGATTCACCTATCAAATGTATAGCGTTTACAAGCAACTGCACTCCTCCACTCAGAATGTCCTGCTATGTTCTGTTACTCCTCTACATTCTAGCAGGCTAAGGACCAGTTCAAGTTTTCTTATAAGTATTAAACCTCAGGTACAACTGAGGCATTGTACTAGGTCTCCTCCATTACTTACATACTGCCCTACTACCTGGGCCCCTCAGAGATAGTAGAGATTGTGAGTCCAATGGCCTTCCATTAATGTTTATTGCAGCTTTAATCATAATAGCAAAACATTGGAAACAACTGATCCATTAAGAGAAAGAATTTATAAATTTTGGTATATTTGCAAATGTACCCTTTTGCTGTTGTTCAGTTGCTCATTCATGTGCGACACTTTTCAATCCCATGGACTGCAGCACGCCAGGCTTCCCTGTCCTTCACTATCTCCTGGAGTTTGCTCAAACTCATGTCCATTGAGTAAGTGATGCCATCTACCACTTCATCCTCTGTTGCCCCCTTCTCCTCTTGCCCTCTATCTTTCCCAGCATCAGGGTCTTTTCCAGTGAGTTGATTCTTCACATCAGGTGACCAAAGTATTGGAGCTTCAGCTTCAGCATCAGTCCTCCCAGTGAATATTCAGGGTTGATTTCCTTTAGGATTGACTGGGTTGATCTTGCTGTCCAAGGGACTCCCAAGTCTTATCCAGCACCACAGTTCAAAAGCATCAGTTCTTCAGTGCTCAGCTTTCTTTATGGTCCAATTCTCACATCCACACATGACTACTGGAAAAACCATAGCTTTGACTAGATGGACCTTTGTTGGCAACGTGATGTCTCTGCTTTTTAACACCCTCTCTAGGTTTGTCATAACTTTTCTTCCAAGGAGCAAGTGTCTTTGAATTTCATGGCTGCAGTCACCATCCACAGTGACTTTGGAGTCAAAGAAAATGAAATCTGACACTCTTTCCACTTTCCCCCCACCTATCTGCCATAAAGTGATGGAACCAGATGCCATAATCTTCATATTTTGAATGTACTCCATTTCTTTTCATTGCAAATGTACTACTACTCAGCAATGCAAAGGAAAGCACTACTGATAAATATAATAGCATGAATGCTGCTGCTAAGTCGCTTCAGTCGTGTCTAACTCTGTGCGACCCGATGGACTGCAGCCTACCAGGCTTCTCCAACCATGGGATTCTCCGGGCAAGAACACTGGAGTGGGTTGTCATTTCCTTCTCCAATAATAGCATGAATACAAAGTATTATATAAATGGAAGAAGCTGGTAACAAAAGAGTATGTATTACATGATTCCATTTGTATGAAGTTCAAAAGCTAATTAATGGAACAGAAAGCAGAATGGTGGCTGCCTCAAGGCAGCACAAGGGTTATTGGAAGGACCATGAAGGAACTTTCTAGGATAATGGAAATATTCTACATCTTGCAAGAGAGTATTGGTTACTTCAGTGTCCAATAGACTTTTTAGGACCATTGATTCCTTTTATTCAAATCTACCTCATCTTGCATTGCTCGTATTCTATATGACCCACCAAGGTTCTACTTTCTGCCTTCTAGCTGTCACCTTTCTTGGTACTTTTCAGAATGGAAAACTATAATGGGTTGTGAGGAAGTGCTGCACAACACATGGACAGCTCACTGTGAGCCCTGGTATGGTGGTAATCAACATACAGTCGATAGGACCTTCCAAGCTTAGAGTTCTCCTGGAAGGTTAGAAGTCTCCTAAGCAAATACGGAAATTTGGGTCTGCTCTTTGAGAGAGGAGAACTTGACACTTCAAATAGCAACCTCTTTCAAGGACTCATTATTGATTTAATGAAAACTAATATAGGCATACTTTTTTTTTAATTATAATTTTAAATAAGTAAAAATCCTAAAGATCAGTATGTGGACATACGGCCACCCAAAGATGTCTAAGTCCTGATCCTTGGAGCCTGAGAATATGTGATCTTACATAGTAAAGGAAACTTTGTGTATGTGATTGAGGTAAGGATCTTGAGATGGAGAGAATATTTTGGGTTATTGGGAGGGTCCAGGTAATCACAGGGTCCTTATAATTGAAAGGAGGCAGGAGAGGCAGAGAAGGAGATGTGACAATGAAAGCAGAATCAGATTGGTGCACTATGGAAAAGACTTGACCAGCCATGGCTGACTTTTAAGATAACAGGGATGCCATGAAACAAGGAAGGTGGGTAGCCTCTAGAAAGTGGAAAAGGCAAAGAAAACTAGAGACTCCACAAAGGAACACAGCCATGCCCACACCTTAATTTTAGTTCAGTGAGGACCATTTCAGCTTTATCATCTCCAGAACCGTATAACAGTAAACTTGTGTAGTTTTAAGTCAGTAAGTTTGTGGCAGTTTGTTACACAGCGATAGAAAACTAGTTAGTGTATTAGCATACACTTTCATCCAGGGGTCAAGTGGAATAGGCCTACAAGAGGGCTGAGTGCCAGGGGTCCTGGGTTCTATTCTTATCGACCAGCTGAGCAACCATGGACAATTATTCTGTTCAGGTCTCTGAGCTCTGATCCTCTTCTGTAAAATAGGGATGATGGTAGCTCATCTTTAAATCATTTATATGGAATAGGTGTTGATCACTACCTCGAGTGGAGAGAGGCATCAGATTGAGGGAAATGTCTGGGCTTTGGAGTTAGTCAGACCTGTATTTGTATCCTAGCTCTTTAATTTACTGGCTTAAATCTTGGGCAAGTTATTTAACCTCTTTGAGCCTTTTCTTCAATTGCAAAATGAGAAGGATAATCGTGCTATTATCTCAGGGGATTGTTAAACTGGTCAACACAGCTTAAGCTCTTAGAACAAGTCCTGGCATATAGCAATGCTCAGCACTATGTCATGTTTCATTATCTCTGAGACCTTAGGTAGAGTTATCATATAAAGATGGGCTTTTGTTTACTTACAATGTGGTTGTACTCTAAGAAATATATACTTCATAGATTCCCATGAAGATTAGACAATGGTGCCTGACATTTAGTAAGCATTAAAAACAAAACAAAACAAAACAAAACAAAACAAAGCCTGGTGCCTGATACTTAGTAAGCATTAAAAAAAAAAAACAACCCTTTTGGATAATGTGGGGGAATTCCTTAGAAACTTGAAGGGAATTGTGCAGTAGTTCAGTATTCAGGTTTTGGAGAAACACTTGGATTTGAATCTCATATATTCTTGGTGACTTTGGGTAAGTTACTTAATTTCTCTGAGCCTCAGCATTCTTGCTTCAGTAGTTTCACCTTCAAGATTAAGATTTAGAATGCAAAGGACTCAGTATGATGCCTATGCTATGCTATGCTATGCTAAGTCGCTTCAGTCGTGTCCGACTCTGTGTGACCCCAGAGATGGCAGCACACCAGGCTCCCCCATCCCTGGGATTCTCTAGGCAAGAACACTGGAGTGGGTTGCCATTTCCTTCTCCAATGCATGAAAATGAAAAGAGAAAGTAAAGTCACTCAGTTGTGTCCGACTCCTAGCAACCGCATGGACTACAGCCCACCAGGCTCCTCCATCCATGGGATTTTCCAGGCAAGTGTACTGGAGTGGAGTGCCATTGCCTTCTTCGTGCCTAACACATAGTAAATATTTATTAAAAGGTAGAAGGACATTATCTGATTTTAGAGGTGTACTTTAATATCAAAAGCATGCCTTGTATGTAGTTGATGCTCAATAAATTTCTGCTGAATTTATTTAACTCTAGAAAATAATCTTTTTTGGGTGGATTTTCATCCTGGGGGCTTATTTGGTCTTTTTTTCTTTTTTAAAGAAGAATATTCCTTTTATTTACTTGGCTGAGTCAGGACTTAGTTGCGGCATGCGGGATCTTTGTGGAGTGTGGGCTCTTTCGTGCAGCACATGGGCTGTACAGAGTGTGGGCTCAGTAGCCCTGTGGCATGTGGGATCTTAGTTTGCTGACCAGGGATCAAACCTGAGTCCTTGCATTGGAAGGTGGATTCTTAATCACTGGACTGCCATGGAAGTCCCCTCATTTGGTCTTTTAAAATAAGTTTTCCTTTTATTAACACAAATAATTCATTACTGTTATGAAAATGGATAAAGTAAAGATAAGAACAAGGGAATCACAAAAAATTGACCCACATCCTACCAACCAGAGATATCATCAATAATTTGAAGAATGTTTTTCTAGATTTTTATGTATGTGGATGTGATTAAAGTTTGCACACACGCGTGCATGCATGTATAGTTGTTCAGTTGTGTCTGACTCTTTGCAACCCATTGGACTGTAGCCCACAAGGCTTCTCAGTCTATGGGATTCTCCAGGCAAGAATACCAGAGAGAGTGATTGTGCCCTCCTCCAGGGGATCTTCCAGGGATTGAACCCAAGCTTCCTGTGTCTCCTGCATTGGAGGTGAATTCTTTACCACTGATCCACCTGGGAAGCCCATGGAACTACATAGTACACAGTTATATAGTACAATTTAAATTTTCTTTTCCTTTTTTTTTTTCATTCAACAAGATGTCATAGATCTTTCTAAGGTAGAGAATATTGATCTTCCTAAGAGGTGAAGCAGAAGATATTAAGAAGCGGTGACAAGAATACACAGAAGTACAAAAAAGGTCTTAATAACCTGGATAACCATGATGGCTAGAGCCAGACATCCTGGAGTGTGAGTCAAGTGGGCCTAAGGAAGCATTACTACAAACAAAGCTAGAGGAGGTGATGGAATTCTAGCTGAGCTATGCAAATCCTAAAAGACGATGCTGTGAAAGTGCTGCACTCAATACACCAGCAAATTTGGAAAACTCAGCAGTGGCCACAGACCTGTAAAAGGTCAGTTTTCATTCCAATCCCAAAGAAGGGAAATGCCAAAGAATGTCCAAACAACTGCATAATGGAACCCATTTCACATGCTAGCAAGGTCAAGCTCAAAATCCTTCAAGCTAGGCTTCAACAGTATGTGAACCAAGAACTTCCAGATGTTCAAGCTGGATTTAGAAAAGGTAGAGGAACCAGAGACCAAATTGCCAACATCGGTTGGATCATAGGAAATGCAAGGAAATTCCAGAAAAACATCTGCTTCCACTTCATTGACTACACTAAAGACTTTGACTGTGTGGATCACAACAAACTGTGGAAAATTCTTCAAGAGACGGGAATGCCAAACACCTTACTTGCCTCCTGAGAAACCTGTATGGAGGTCAAGAAGCAACAGTTAGAACTAGACATGGAACAATAAACTGGTTCCAAATTGGGGAAGGAGTACATCAAGGTTGTATATTGTCACCTTGCTTATTTAACTTATGTGCAGAGTACATCATGCAAAATGCTGGGCTGGATGAAGCTCAAGCTGGAATCAAGATTGCTGGGAGAAATATCAATAACCTCAGATATGCAGATGACACCACCCTTATGGCAGAAAGCAAAGCAGAACTAAAGAGCCAATGATAAAGTTGAAAGAGGAGTGAAAAAACTGGCCTAAAACTCAACATTCACAAAACTAAGATCATAGCTTCTGGTCTCATCCCTTCAGGGTAAATAGATGAGGAAACAATGGAGAAACAGTGACAGAATTTATTTTCTTGGGCTCCAAAATCACTGCAGATGGTGACCGCAGACATGAAATTAAAAGATGCTTGTTCCTTGGAGGAAAAGCTATGATGAACCTAGACAGGTTATTAAAAAGGAGAGACATCACTTTGCTGACAAAGGTCCATATAGTCAAAGCTGTGATTTCTCCAGTAGTCATTTATGGATATGAGAATTGCACTATAAAGAAGGCTGAGCACCAAAGAATTGATGCTTTCAAACTGTGGCATTGGAGAAGATTCTTGAGAGACCCTTGGACAGCAAGGAGATCAAACTAGTCAATCCTAAAGGAAATCAACCCTGAGTATTCATTGGAATGACTGCTGCTGAAGCTAAAGTTTAATACTTTAGCCACCTGATGTGAAGAGCCAACTTATTGTAAAAGACACTGACACCGGGAAAGACAGAGCAGGAGAAGGGGACAACAGAAGATGAGATGGTTGGATGGCATCATCGGCTCAATGGACATGAGCTTGATCAAACTCCGGGAGATAGTGAAGGCCAGGGAAGCCTGGCATGCTGCAGTCCATAGGATCAGGAAGAGTTGGAAACCACTGAGAAAGTGAACAAGAGTTGAACAGTGCTTGAATGGATAACGTGAGACCTGGTAAATCAGAGAACCGAACACTAGATGGCGATGTTGAAATGAAAATTTCGGAAAACAAATACTGGAGGTACACAGACACAAGAGACCTATAGGACTTTGTTCAATTGAATCCTGTTACTGACATCCTGATAAGAATAACTGGTGAGAGGATATTTATCTGATTAAGACTGTATTACTTTGGAGGCTCCACATTCCCCCGAGTTACTCTGCAGACATATAGCTTCTACGATTCTTAAAGATTTATAAGACTGCATTTAGATTTCTTTTACCATCCATTGGTCAAACTGAAAATCTGCCTTCTGTAGAAGGAATAATCTACTTGCCATTTCTTTCTCACTCTTTCCCCACCCCTATACCAGACGCAACAGATGGATTTACAGTCTTGCCTCCTTCCCAACCCCCGAAACCAGCTTAATTCTTGCTCCATGGCAGTTAGGCAAAAACTAACACTCTAGCCCAGGGCGACTGGGCGATGCTTTAGTTTGAGATTCCAACTACCGGAGACCTTGATCATACTCTCCCCGGAATTTTTATTCCCCATAGCAGCTTTGTCCGCGAGGAGATAACAGATCAACCCACACCTTCAGAATCCCAGCCTTCCTTGGGTTTCTTTTGCTTTGTTTTTTTTTTTAATTTTTTTATTTTTTCTTTTGCTTTTTTTTGTTAAATATGAGTAATAGCAACACCTGGCTCCATTTTGGGGTATTAAATTCATAACCATATGTTTGCTTAAGGCCCTCCCAGCCCAACCCATGAAAAATGAGAAAAAATATTCTGAAAGAATTTGATAATTTCTATTTTTAAGATTCATGTCGATGTTTGGCAAAAACCACTACAATATTGTAAAGTAATTAGCCTCCAAACAAAATAAACTAATTAATTTAAAAAAAGTAGCTGTCATAGGAAAAATCAGAATATTACAGAATTATTTATATAATATTTTCTGATTTACTTTTTTTTTATCTTCCACCACAGTGACTTCTCAAGCCACTCATACAAGCTTAGTACCATAACAATACTCTGTGATTCAGGGCACAGGGGTATTTTCGGAGTAAGAGTTCTGCCTAACTTCATGGTCTATCATAATACTGATTTGTGGACACAAGTGTCATCTTACGGGAAGTAGCACAAGGGGAAAATAAGTGTCCTTGTCCACACAGACTCTATGGAGAGATATGTGACCTTTTCTCTGGCAGCTAACCCTTTTGAAGAGAATGTCTGTCTTAATTTCAGTGACTGAATAGGGAAAGCTTGTGGAGATGTTTTGGGAAAGGACATTATTGAAGGATTAAAGGCAATCTAGCTCTTTTCCTGGGCATAAGCAATCAAAAAGAGAGCTAACTAGTGACCTAAACAATGTCAATTTGGTAACATTAGATTCAATTTAATTCAATTCAATATATTTTGATTCAATTAACAGCTTTTGAGTAACTACTGTTTGTGAAAGATGAAGAAATGAATGTGACTTCATTCCCACCTTCAGGAGGTACAATCTAGAATAGATAAATATATATACAATTCTCTCCTCTTCTGTAGTACAATAAGCCCAGGGACTTTTCAAATCTTGTTCATCACCCTTCATTCTGGGCCTGGAACTTGGAGGAGTTCATTACTGTTTGGGGATGAATAAAAATATAATCCTTAGAAGGCAGAATGTGACAACTGCTATTAAAGAGTGATGTTGGAATGCAAAGGGGCAAAAAGTAAAGCCACTTAAAAGGAAAAAGGGAGGGTGCTGTTTTTTAGCAGAGTTTCTGAGGGATGGGTGGAATTTTGATGAGGGGAAGGAGGATGATAGAGATTGATCTCTTGTCCAAGAGGAAACATGATGAGCACAGGCAAGGCAGTAGAGAGAGACAAAGGGAAGACCAACTTCAAAACAAAAGAAAAGGACATATAGGCCTGTGGCAGGCTCTGCTTTAAGCACTTTAAAAGCATCAACTAATTTAATTCACAATATCCCTATGAGATATATGTTATTGTTGTTGTTCAGTCACTGAATTGTGTCTGACTCTTTGCAACCCATGGACTGCAGCACACCAGGCTTCCCTATCCTTCACCATTTCCCAGAGTTTGCTCAGACTCATGTCCATTGAGTAAGTGATGTCATCCAACAATCTTATCCTCTGTTGTCCCTTCTCCTCCTGCCCTCAGTCTTTCCCAGCACCAGAGTCCTTTCCAATGAGTCAGCTTTTTGCATCAGGTGCCCAAAGTATTGGAGCTTCAGCTTCAGCATCAATGAATATTCAGGATTGCCCAATATCCAATGAATATTCAGGGTTGATTTCCTTTAGGATTGACTGGTTTGATCTCCTTCCAGTGTAAGGGTCTCTTAAGAGTCTTTTCCATCACCACAATTTGAAAGCATCAATTCTTTGGTGTTCGGTCTTCTTTATGGTCCAACTCTCACTTCTGTACATAACTATTGGAAAAGCAATAGCTTTGATTACATGGACCTTTGTTAGCAAAATGATGTGCTATAATTATCCTCATTTAATAAATGAGGAAACTGAGGCACTGAAAGGTCAAGTAATGTCTAAGGCCACACAACCATTAAGTGAAAACCAGCTTTCAAACTCAGGCAATTAATCTCCAGAGATTGTGTGGTGGGGGATTGCAAAAACGGGTGCAGATTGCTTTTCTCTCTGTGTCCAAGGCCTTGGATGTGACTTTGTGGTTCTTCCCATCAAAAAGTGGAGGGTACTTTTCCAGCCCTTGAGTTTGGACTGATTTTATAACTTGCTTTGGTCGGTCACATGCAACCGAAGAAACACTGTGCCAGTTCCAAGTCTAGACCACACATACTTCTGCTCTCACTGTAGAGACTTTCTTGCTGCCAAGTGAATAAGCTGGAGGTAGCCTGTTGGTCAATGAGAAACATGTAGCCCAGTGTTCTGTTCTTTCTCTCTTTCTCCCATTTGCTGGCCCAGAAAAATGTGCCTCTCTGTTTTCTAGGGTAGGCTTGTGCTGTTCTGCAGAGCTGTTGGATCTGGCAGTACCTTTTTAATTCCTAGTCCTTTAATTCCCAATACACCTTTATTCTAGCTGACAGTAGCCAATTCCAAGAACTCAGCTGAGTCCAGCCCAGATTACCAACCGACAAAATCATGAGCTAAATAGATTATGGTTTGTTGAAAACAAGCAAACAGGCCCCAAGTGGAATCACTTATATTAAGCTCTGTGTCACCAACAGAGACTTCATTTTTAGTTTCAACTCTTCCAGAAATGGAATCTTAATCAGGAGTTGCCTGATCAGCAATAGTTGGGTAATCTGCCTGATAAAACCCTGCAGTGATATCACCATAACCAATATGAGTTTTGCTTACTATACCTACCTTGTTCCTGCTTCCTTCTGAATAGAGAAGTCTTTCATTTTGCACAGTTCCTCAGTTCTTTTCCATCTGCTAGAGTGGATGCTGCCTGATCATGAATCATTGAATAAGGCCAATGAGATCTGTAAAATTTATTCAGTTGATTTTTTAAAAACAGATTGTCCTCAGCCCCCAAGATTTGGGATAGTTCATTAAGCAAAAAGGGCTAACACTATGCTGCTTTTAAATTACTCTCTATTTACTTTGTACAAGACGTTTCACAGAAAATTTTGCATGTTATCTTGCATGAGATGGGACAAAAAATCAGAGATTATAGGAAGTTAACTTGCTCATTATCAAATGGCTAGTAGATGGAAGAAACAGAATTATTGTAAAGTTTCAAAAATAAAAGGTCAAATGAGATTTTAGTGCTGATAAGGAGCAGAAGCTACTTTTGGCTTTAGACATAATAGTGGATTAACAGGACAGTTGGCTTTTTTTATAACTGAATCATAGTCATATCACAGAACTGAGAGAAAAGTACTAGAATTCAAAGTACTGGAGCAAAATCCATGAGAAGCCCATAGAAAATTCTTGGGGAAATATAAGGTGATTACAATCTGGTATGGGAAGAAAGACTTCTTCCCATACCAGGTGTTGAAGAAGACCCTTAGACACCAAGGAGATCAAACCAGTCAATTCTAAAGGAAATCAACTTTGAATATTCACTGGAAGGAGTGATGCTGAAGCTGAAGTCCCAGTACTTTGGCCACCTGATGCAAAGAGCTGACTCTTTGGAAAAGACCCTGATCCTGGGAAATATTGAGGGCAAGAGGAGAAGGGCGTGACAATGGATGAGGTTGTTGGATGGCATCACTGACTCAATGGACAGGAGTTTGAGCAAACTCTGAGAGATAGTGAAGGACAGGGAAGCCTGGTGTGCCACAGTCCCTGGGGTCACAAAGAGTTGGACATGAGTTAGAGACTGAACAATAACAACAATGGGAAGGAAAGCTCAGCATGGGATAGAAGAGCATGCTCCAGTAGGACAAGGGAGAGAAATTTTGATCCATTGCCCAGTGGATCATTGAAGGCTCTTTTGTAATGTAAAACAGACATGTAGCAGCTCTAGTTACGGGCTTCAAGGGTCAGCGGGGTGACTGGCTGTGGTGAGGAGCAGGTAACAATGATGCAGACAGAGTATTGGGTCTCTGTGTTCCCTACTCTCTCCCTACTCTCTCTCCTTCTAAAAGAACAAACAAACAAACAACAACAAAAAAACACAGTTTTTCTATAGTACTGTATTAATTTATACTCATGCTTTACTTATGATCCTATCTACCCTAGAACTAGCATTAGATCCTACAAGCTAAAGGGCTCCCTCCCCACAAGACTTCCCTCATGCTCCTCCAGATGTCAATCACAAACCCCAGATTGTCACTTGTGCATTTGAATGACCAGCTATGAAACAAGGGTTCCCTTAACAGCAACAGCCTACTCAGGTTCGATAATTTGTTTGAATGGCTCACAAAACTCAGGAAAACAGATTACATTCTAGATTACTGATTTATTATACAAGGATACAACTCAGGAACAGTCAGATGTAAGAGGTGCATAAGGCAAGGTTTTGTAGGAAGAGGCATGGTGATTTCATTGCCTACTCAAGGTGGCCTCAGCACTTCCACATGTTCTCCAACCCAAAAGCTCTCTGAACTTTGGTTACAGTATGTGGGGAGGCTTCATTATGTAGGAATGAGTGACTAAATCATTTGCCATTGGTGAGTGAACTCAATTTCCATACCCTCCCCCTTCTCCCATAGGTCAAAGAATGGGGCTGAATGTTCTAGCCTTCTGATCACTGGTTGGTTCTTCAGACAACCAGTCCCCAACTTCCAAGAGTCATCTCATTAAGATAAACTCAGGTGTGGCTAAAAAGGGGTTTGTTATGAATAACAGAAGACATTCCTTTCTCTTTTATCAGTCTTTTCATTCAGGAAATTCCAAGAATTTTAAGAGCTTGTGCAAAGAAGGATGAAGACTGAATATGTATTTCTTATTATATATCATAATATCACATCTTTAGGACTGAACAATTACAACACAGAGAGAAAAAGATCTTCCAGGGGAGATTTTTGAGGAGTTTATGTGGCATCTCTAACAACCTAGAGATTATGTCAGGGTCACCTGGTGAAGGTACAAAGAGTGAATTAGCTCCTTCCCCCAACTCCCCAGGAATAGTACTAGCAAGAGTCTGGGCCACAGCTCCTCACTTTGGGTACATCACCAAGGGAAAATGAACTCAGAAGTAAAAATATCTAGGTAATGGGAGTCCAGTCCATTTGAAAGAACACCACTGAAATTGAAACAGGAGGGAAGAGAGCTTGAATAACCTTTGAAAGACTGTCAGAGCCATAGGACATGAAAAAAACCTGGTTAGAACCAACTGGTTCCAAAATGGCAGAAAACTCAACTTCCAATAGACCTTGAGCCTCTTTATTTGCTTAGTGTAATACATTAGCTTGACAGTTCTGAGGTCAATCATGAAAGGTCAAAAAGTGGGTGGTGGCCCAGTTCCTGGAAATCCTTGCCCTTTCCCCCAAATAATTGGAATAATCTTCCCACTCATTAGCTTATGGAATTACCCAGTCCATAAAATTTAACTATGGCATATCTCAAACCTCTCTTTTGCCTTCTGAGATGGCCCAGATGCTGTCTATGGAGTGTGTTTCTCTTGAAATAAATGTACTTCTTACTTATCACTTCATCTCCAAATTTTTTCACAATGAAGTAAGAACCTTAAAATTCACTGACCAAAAAATGACCTCTGCTAGAGGAAACAGAATTGATGTAAAACATGGACTAAGGCTTTATTTATTTAATTTTGGTAGTACCATGCAGTTTGTGAGATCTTAGTTCCCTGATAAGGGATTGAACCCAGGCCACAGAAATGAAAAGTGCAGAGTCATAACCACTGGACTGCCAGGTAAATGGAGTATGCTTTTTTCAAAAAAAAAAAAATTGATTTTTTAAATTGGAGGATAATTACTTTACAATATTGTGATGATTTTTGCCATACATTGATATGAATCAGCCATGGGTGCACATGTGTCCCGCATCCTGACCCCCCCCCCCCACCCCCCTCCCCACCCCATCCCTCTGGGTTGTTGCAGAGCACCAGTTTTGAGTGCCCTGCTTCATGCATTGAATTTGTACTGGTCATCTATTTTACATATAGTAATATACATATTTCAATGCTATTCTCTCAAGTCATCCCATCTTCACCTTCTCCCACTTAGTCCAAAAGTCTGGTCTTTACATCTGTGTCTCTTTTGCTGTCTTGCATATAGTGTCATCATTACCATCTTTCTAAATTCCATATACATGCATTAATATATTGTATTTGTGTTTCTCTTTCTGACTTACTTCACTTTGTATAATAGATTCCAGTTTCATCCACCTCATTAGAACTAACTCAAATGCATTCCCTTTTATAGCTGAATAATATTCCATTGTGTATATGTACCACAACTTCCTTATCCATTCATCTGCCAATGGACACCTGGGTTGCTTTCATGTTTTGGCTATTGTAAACAGTGCTGCAATGAACATTGGGGTACATGTGTCTCTTTCATTTCTGGTTTCCTCAGTGTGTATGCCCAGCAGTGTGATTGTTGGGTTTTATGGCAGTTCTATTTCCAGTTTTTTAAGGAATCTCCACACTGTTCTACATAGTGGGTGTATCAGTTTGAATTCCCACCAACAGTGTAAGAGGGTTCCCTTTTTTCTACACCCTCTCCAGCATATATTGTCTGTAGACTTTTGATGGTGGTGATTCTGACCAGCATGAGATGATACTTCATTGTGATTTTGATTTTCGTATCTCTAATAATGAGTAATGTTGAGTATCTTTTCATGTTTTTATTAGCCATCTGTATGTCTTCTTTGGAGAAATGTCTGTTTAGTTCTTTGGCCCCCTTTTTGATTGGGTTGTTTGTTTTTCTGGTATTGAGCTGTATGAACTGCTTGTATATTTTGGAGATTTATTCTTTGTCAGTTGTTTTGTTTGCTATTATTTTCTCCCATTCTGAAGGCTGCCTTTTCACCTTGCTTATAGTTTCCTTCATTGTGTAAAAGCTTTTAAGTTTAATTTTGTCCCATCTGTTTATTTTTGTTTTTATTTCCCTTACTCTGGGAGGTGAGTCATAGAGGATCTTGCTGAGATTTCTGTTAGAGAGTGTTCTGCCTATGTTTTCCTCTAAGAGTTTTATAGTTTATGGACTTACACTTAGCTCTTTAATCCATTTTGAGTTTATTTTTGTTTATGGTGTTAGAAAGTGTTTTAGTTTAACTCTTTCAGATGTGGTTGACCAGTTTTCCCAGCACTACTTGTTAAAGAGATTGCCTTTTCTCCATTGTATATTTTTGCCTCCTTTGTAAAAGATAAGGTGTCCATAGGGTGTGGGTTTATCTCTGGGCTTTATATTTTGTTCCACTAATCTATACTTCTGTCTTTGTGCCAGTACCCTGATGTGCCAGTATTTTGACACTTTGTGCCAGTACCTTGATGACTGTAGCTTTGTAGTATAGTCTGAAGTCAGGAAGGTTGATTCCTTCAGTTCCATTCTTCTGTCTCAAGATTGCTTTGGCTATTCAAGGTTTTTTGTGTTTCCATATAAGTTGTGAAATTATTTGTTCTAGTTTTGTGAAAAATATGGGTAGCTTGCTAGGTACTGGATTGAATTTATAGATTGCTTTAGGTAGTATACTCATTTTCACTATATTGATTCTTCCAATCCATGAACATGGTGTATTTCCCCATTGATTTGCATCATCTTTGATTTCTTTCATCAGTGTTTTATAGTTTGCTATATATAGGTCTTTTGTTTTTTTAGGTAAATTTATTCCTAAGTATTTTATTATTTTCATTGCAATCGTGAATGGGATTTTTCCCTTAATTTATCTTTCTGTTTTTTCATTGTTAGTGTATAGGAATGTAAGGGATTTCTGTGTATTAATTTTATATCTCGCAACTTTATTATATTCATTGATTTGCTCTAGTAATTTTCTGGTGGTATCTAATTTAGGGTTTTCTATGTAGAGAATCATGTCATCTGCAAACAGTGAGAATTTTACTTCTTTTCCAATCTGGATACCTTTTATTTCTTTTCTTCTCTGACTGTTGTGGCTAGGACTTCCAAAACTATGTTGAATAGTAGTGATGAGACTGGGCATCCTTGCCTTTTTCCTGATTTTAGAGGAAATGCTTTCACTTTTTCACCATTGAGGATAATGTTTGCTGTGGGTTTGTCATATATGGCTTTTATTATGTTGAAGTATGTTCCTTCTATGCCTGCTTTCTGGAGAATTTTTTATCATAAATGGGTGTTGAATTTTGTCAAAGGCTTTCTTTGCATCTTGTGGGGTAATCTTGTGGTTTTTATCTTCAATTTGTTAATATGGTTGATAAAATCGATTGATTTGCAAATATTGAAGAATTCTTGCATCCCTGGAATAAAACCCACTTGGTCATTATGTATGGTCTTTTTAATATGTTGTTGGATTCTGTTTTCTAGAATTTTGTTGAAGGTTTTTGCATCTATGTTCATCAGTGATATTGGCCTGTAGTTTTTTTTTCTGTGTGTGGCATCTTTGTTTAGTTTTGGTATCAGGGTGACGGTGGCCTCATAGAATGAGTTTGGGAGTATTCCTTCCTCTGCAATTTTTTGGAAGAGTTTGAGTAGGACAGGTGTTAGCTCTTCTCTAATATTTCTGTAGAATTCACATGTGAAGCCATCTGGTCCTGGAATTTTGTTTGTTGGAAGATTTTTTATTATGGCTTTGATTTCTGTGCTTGTGATTGATCTGTTCAGATTTTCTATTTCTCCCTGGTTCATTTTTGGAAGGTTACATTTTTCTAAGAATTTGTCCATTTCTTTCAAGTTGTCCTTTCTATAGGCATATAATTGCTCATAGTAGTCTCTTATGATCTTGTATATTTCTGTGTTGACTGTTGTGATTTCTCCATTTTCATTTCTAATTATTGATTTGATTCTTCTAGCTTTTTTAAACTGATGGGTCTGGCTAATGGTTTGTCTGTTTTGTCTAGCTTCTCAAATAACTAACTTTTAGCTTTGTTGATCTTTCTATAGTTTCCTTCATTTCTTTTTCATTTATTTCTGCTCTGATTTTTATGATTTATTTTCTTCTACTAACTTTGGGTGTTGTTTTGTTCTTTTTTTTCTAGTTGCTTTAGGTGTAAAATTAGGTTGGCTATTTGATGTTTCACTTGTTTCTTGAGGTAGGCCTGTGCTATGAACCTCCCTCTTAGAACTGCTTTTACTGAATCCCATAGGTTTTGGGTTGTCATGTTTTCATTATCATTTGTTTCTATGCATATTTTGATTTCCTTTTTGATTTCTTTCATGATCTATTGGTTATTCAGAAGCGTGTTGTTTAGTCTCCAGATGTTTGTGTTTTTTATAGATTTTTTCCAAGAGTTATTATCTAATCTTACTGCATTGTGATCAGAAAAGATGCTTGAAATGTGCCCTTGAGGAAAAGGTGAAATCCATTGTTTGGGGGGTTAAATGCCCTCTAGAAATCAATTAGGTCTAACTGGCCCATTGTATCATTTAAAGCTTCTGTTTCCTTGCTAATTTTCTCTTTGGTTGATCTATCCATAGGCATGCTGCTGCTGCTACTAAGTCACTTCAGTCGTGTACGACTCTGTGTGACCCCATAGACGGCAGCCCACCAGGCTCCCCCGTCCCTGGGATTCTCCAAGCAAGAACACTGCAGTGGGTTGCCATTTCCTTCTCCAATGCATGAAAGTGAAAAGTGAAAGGGAAGTCACTCAGTCATGTCTGACTCTTCACAACCCCATGGACTGCAGCCTTCCAGGCTCCTCCATCCATGGGATTTGCCAGGCAAGAGTACTGGAGTGAGGTGCTATTGCCTTCTCCATCCATAGGCATGAATAGGGTATTAATGTCCTCCTCTATTGTGTTACTGTTTATTTCCCCTTCCATACTTGTTAGTATGCCTTATGTATTGAGGCACTCCTATGTTGGGTGCATATATATTTATAATACTATATCTTCTTGGATTGATCCCTTGGTCATTATGTAGTGTCCCTCTTTGTCTCTTATTATGGTGTTTATTTCAATCTATTTTATCTGATATGATTATTGCTACTCCTGTTTCTTCTGGTCTTCATTTGCATGAAATATCTTTTTCCAGCCCCTCACTTTCAGTCTATATGTGTCCCTAGATTTGAGGTAAGTCTCTTGTAGATAGCATATATAGGGGTTTTGTTTTGTATACAATTGGCCAGTCTTTGTCCTTTGGTTGGAGCATTTAACCCATTTACATTTAAGGTAGTTATTGATAAGTACAATCCCATTACCTTTTACTTTGTTGTTTTGGATTAGTTTTTATAAACCTTTTCTCTGTTTCCTGTCTAGAGAAGATCCATTAGCATTTGTTGAAGAGCTGGTTTGGTGATGCTGAATTCTCTCAGCTCTTGCTTTTCTGTAAAGCTTTTGATTTCTCCTTCATATCTGAATTAGATCCTTGCTGGGTAGAGTAATCTTGGTTGTAGGTTTTTCTCTTTCATCACTTTAAGTATATTCTGCCATTCCCTTCTGGCCTGAAGAGTTTCTATTGAAAAATGAGCTGTTACCCTTATGGGGATCCCCTTGTGTGTTATCTGTTGCTTTTCCCTTGCTGCTTTTAATATTTTCTCCTTGTGTTTAATTTTTGTTAGTTTGATTAATATGTGTCTTGGGATGTTTTGCCTTGGGTTTATCCTGTTTGGAACTCTTTGGGTTTCTTGGACTTGGATGGGTATTTCCTTCCCCATTTTAGGGAAGTTTTTGACTGTTATCTCCTCAAGTACTTTCTCATACTCTTTCTTTTTTGTCTTCTTCTTCTGGGACAACTATGATTCAAATGCTGGGACATTTAATATTATCCCAGAATTCTCTGAGGTTGTCCTCATTGTTTTTTTAATCTTTTTTATTTTTTCTCTTTGCTTCATTTATTTCCACCATCCCATCTCCCACCTCACTTATCCTCTTTTCTGTCTCAGTTTTTCTACTGTTGGTTCTCTCCAGAGTGTTTTTAATCTTAGTTATCGCATTGTTCATTATTGATTGACTCTTCTTTATTTATTCTAGGTCCTTGTTAATCATTTCTTACTCTTCTCAATCCTTGTTTCTAATCTATTTATTTATAACTACATCTTGTTTTCTAGGTTTTGGATCATCTTTACTATCATTATTTTGAATTCTTTTTCAGGTAGACTTCCTATCTCCTACTGTTTTGTTTGGTTTGGTGGATTTTTATCATGTTCCTTCACCTGCTGGATATTTCTCTGTCTTTTCATTTTGTTCAGCTTGCTGTGTTTGGAGTGCCCTTTCTTCAAGCTGGAAGGTTGTGATTCCTTTTATTTGTGGATTCTTCTCCCTGTGGGTGGGGCTGGACCAGTGGCTTGTCAATGTTTCTTGGTTGGGGGAACTTGTGTCTGTGTTCTGCTGTATCTCTTCTCTCTGGAGTGCAATGAAGTGTCCAGTCGTTTGTTTTGGGGTTTCTGCTGGACTTGGTATGGCCATGGGCAGCCCATCTTTCAATATTCTTATTTTGCTGGAGAATTAGCATGGTGTATCTTGCACTGGAACTTGCTGTCTCTTGGGTGGAGCTTGGTTTCAGTATACGTATGGATACTTTTGGGTGGGCTCTTGTCTATTAATGTTCCCTGGAGTCAGAAGTCTCTGATGTTCTGAAGTTCTGGAGTTAAGCCTCCTGCATCTGTGTTTCAGTCCCCCTCTTACAGTAGCTTCAAGACTTCTCCAACCATACATCACAGAAGATAAAACCCCTAGGTTAATGGTGAAACAATTCTCCACAGCCAGGAATACTCAGAGAGATTCACAGAGTTATATCGAGATGAGAAGAGGGAGGAGGAAGATAGAGATGACCAGGGGGAAAAAAGGGAGAGTCAAAATGGGAAAGATAAATCAAGTCGATAATCAAATCCCTAAGTGAAAATGGATACTGAAGATTAGATGGATACTGAAGGTACAAAATTGCTAACAAATATTAAAAAGCAAAGACTAAAAGCCTAGAATACAGGTTAGATGCTCAAAAATTCAATATAAAAAGTATAAAACAAAATTGATCACAAAAATTTAAAAATATATATGGAATTTGTTTTAAAATATAGGTTTTTTTTTCTTAGTTAACAGTAAGCTATAAAAATGAAAGATAAAGGAGTAATAAAGAACTAAAATTAAAAAAAACTAAAAAGTGATAACAGTAAATATGCACCTAGGAATTTCTCTGGAGCTCTTGTGGGCAATGTGGGGCCAGTTCAGTGTCAGATTATCCCTTTTTCTAGCTTGTACTTGTTCTCAAGGTCTATAGTTGCAAGTCAATGCACAGTCTCAGCATTTACTGCAGGGTTTTAAACTGTTGCACCTGTCACTTCCATGGCAGTTCCCTCTTCTTTTTGTTTATTTTGGCGTCCTCTGTTTGCAAGTCTCTTCGGTGTCTAATTTCCACCCTGACATGATGGGGCGAAAGGGACCATTTATCCATGGTCATGTGTTCAGCTGTTTGTGGAAAGGGAGGGACACTGCAAACACATACCACTGGCATGTGTGAGGAGTGCTTATATTGGATGGACCACACTGGGTTTGCCACAGCTCAAGGTTGCATGTACTTCCTGGGTCCACACTGCTCAGGCTCCAGGGTGTTCCATGAGGGCACTATCCCAAGTGAGCCCTGCGTTTCGTGCACTTTCCGGGCCTAAACTGCACAGGTTCTTGGGTGTTCCATGCGGGCACAGACCCAGATGGGCTGTGTATTTTGAGCCCTTCACAGGTCCAAGCCACTGAGGCAACTGGATGCTTGGCGAGTGGACTGTCCCAGGTGGGCTGTGCATCTTATTCACCTCCCCAGTCCCAGCCTCTTGGTTTCTCAGGTGCACCATGAGCACAGTCCCAGGTGTGCCATATGTTTCCTCTGGGGAGCTGATCTCAGGCTGTGACACTCTTGTCTGATGTGAACCACCAGGATCCCAGGAAGACGTAGTTAACAACTGGCAGCCTGCTCACAGTTTGGTGTGAAATGCGGTCTCTGGGGCTGACATTGCAGTGGCCCTTTGACTTCCAGCTCTGGCTGTGGCACACCTGCCTCTCTGCTTCCAGGGATAGAGGGCCCTAAATGGCAGCCAGCTTTCTCTCCTTTGGTATTCACTAGGGTACAATCCTTTGGTCTCTGCATGCTCCAGGGGTCACTGTGCAGCGTTAGAGACTTTAGTGAGAAATGTCCTTTTTTTTTTTTTTTTTTCCTCTCTGGCAATCCCACAGCTTGGGTTGCTATGTCAGATTAGCGACCTCAGACTATCCTCAGGGCATTCAAGCCTGTTCCTTACCCTAAAGACGGATGATGCAATCCATACCTCCCTGCCCAGCCCCCACTTGCTGCTGGCAGATGTGGGCATCTGAGCTGCTTCTCCACTGGTAGTTGTGGTTAGGCGCATATTCTGTGGGTTTTTTTTTTTTTTTTTTCTCTTCTGGCTTTGTTGCCTTCTGAGATTTCAAGGCTCCCCATAGACACTCCTGTGAGGAGGTTTCCTATTGTGTGGAAACACCTCCTCTATCACTACTCCCTCCCCAGGATGGGTCTCTGCCCCTAATTCCTTTGTCTCTGTTTTCATATTTTATACTTTGTCCTACCTTCTTTTGAAGAGATTGAGCTGCCTTTCTGGGTGTCTGGTGTCCTCTGCCAGCATTCAGAAGTTGTTTTGTGGAAGTTGCTCCACATTCAAATGATCTTTTGATGAATTTATGGGGAGAAAGTGGTCTCCCTGTCCTATTCCTGTGCCATCTTGGGACTGCACCCACCTGGAGCAAGGCTTTAAAGTCAGCTTAATAAATATTCTCAAAAAATAGGAGATGACATTGGCAATATGGAGCAGGGACAAAACACAGCCAAGAAGACCCAAGTAGATATCCCAGCACTAAAGAGAAAAACCACAAGCCCTAAATGGCACATCTTATGCTAAAACCCATCATACTAAATCAAGATTTAATACCTGGCCTACTTGCAGTTTCAACCTGCACCAGAAATGTAATGTTAACCAACATGTTTGGGCTTTTTTGGTCAGCATCAATGAAGTAATCCACTACATGGGTCCTTTCCATCCCTCAGAGGAAGAAGAGGCATCTGCAGGGTAAAACCATCACCAAATTCCTTCCTGACAAAAAGAAAATGTTCTGGCCTAAAAGTAATCCTTTTTTTCCTTTTGCTAATAGCTCCCCTGCCCCACCCTTCTTCCTATGAAACCTTTCATTTGTACAACCACTTATAGATATTAGTGCCCTTCTAGTTGCTAGATAGGAAGCTGCCTAATTTCATGAATCACTTAATTATATCTTCAAATTTACTCAGTTGAATTTTACCTTTTAATATTGAGTATAAAAATATAATAGTTGAAAATTGGATTCAATAGACATGAAGTTCAGTTCAGTTTAGTCACTCAGTAATGACCAACTCTTTGCAATCCCATGGACTGTAGCATGCCAGGCTTCCTTGTCCATCACCAACTCCTGGAGCTTGCTCAAACTTAGGTTCATCAAGTTGGTGATGCCATCCAACCATCTCATCCTTTGTCATCCCCTTCTCCTGCTTTCAATCTTTCCCAGCATCAGGGTCTTTTCCAGTGTGTCAGTTCTTCACATCAGGTGGCCAGAGTACTGGAACTTCAGCTTCAGCATCAGTCCTTCCAATGAATATTCAGGACTGATTTCCTTTAGGATTGACTGGTTTGATCTCCTTGTTGTCCAAGGGACTCTCAGGAGTCTTCTCCAACACCACAGTTCAAAAGCATCAATTCTTCAACACTCAGCTTTCTTTATGGTCCAACTCTCATATCCATACATGACTACTGAAAAAACAATAGCTTTGACTATATGGACCTTTGTCGGCAAAGTAATGTCTCTGCTTTTAATATGCTGTCTAGGTTGGTCATAGCTTTTCTTCCAAGGAGCATACAACTTTTAATTTCATGGCTGCACTCACCATCTGCAGAGATTTTGGAGCCAAGAAAAATAAAGTTTGTCACTGTTTCCCCATCTATTTGCCATGAGGTGATGGGACCAGATGCCATGATCTTTGTTTTTTGAATGTTGAGTTTTAGGGCAGCTTTTTCACTCTCCTCTTTCAGTTTCATCAAGAGGCTCTTTAGTTCCTCTTTTCTTTCTGCCATTAGGGTGGTGTCATCTGCATATCTGAGGTTATTTATATTTCTCTGGACAATCTTTATTCCAGCTCGTGCTTAATCCAGCCTGGTATTTCACATGTTGTACTCTGCATAGTGAAAAAGTTGGCTTAAAGCTCAACATTCAGAAAACGAAGATCATGGCATCTGGTCCCATCACTTCATGGGAAATAGATGGGGAAACAGTGGAAACAGTGGCTGACTTTATTTTGGGGGGATCCAAAATCACCACAGATATTGATTGCAGCCATGAAATTAAAAGACGCTTACTCCTTGGAAGGAAAGTTATGACCAACCTAGATAGCATATTCAAAAGCAGAGACATTACTTTGCCAACAAAGGTCCATCTAGTCAAGGCTGTGGTTTTTCCAGTGGTCATGTATGGATGTGAGAGTTGGACTGTGAAGAAAGCTGAGCACTGAAGAATTGATGCTTTTGAACTATGGTGTTGGAGAAGACTCTTGAGAGGCTCTTGGACTGCAAGGAGGTCCAACCAGTCCATCCTAAAGGAGATCAGTCCTGGGTGTTCTTTGGAAGGACTGATGCTAAAGCTGAAACACCAATACTTTGGCCACCTCATGTGAAAATTTGACTCATTGGAAAAGACCCTGATGCTGGGAGGGATTGGGGGCAGGAGGAGAAGGGACAATAGAGGATGAGATGGCTGGATGGCATCACTGACTCGATGGACGTGAGTTTGAATAAACTCCGGGAGTTGGTGATGGACAGGGAGGCCTGGCGTGCTGTGTTCATGGGGTCGCAAAGAGTTGGACATGACTGAGTGACTGAACTGACTGACTGACTGACTGATTCTGCATGTAAGTTAATAAGCAGGGTGACAATATACAGCCTTGATGTACTTCTTTCCCAATTTATAACAAGTCCATTGTTTCATGTCCGGTTCTAACTGTTGCTTCTTGACCTGCATGCAGATTTCTCAGGAGGCAGGTAAAGGGATCTGGTATTCCCATCTCTTTAAGACATGGCATTAGGCAGAAGGAATACAGACAATAATTACTAATCTGGGATGTCAGCTCAAGAAATTCTCCTAGAAGCATAGAGTTAAGGCTCTGGGTCTACTCTAGTTTGTACCAAATCCAGGAGTATTTGGTTGAGATAAATTTCTGGGCCCAAAATAGAGTCACTCCTACTCAAGGTGGAAGGTGCATATCAACACACTGAAACGTAGGTAACTTTCACATCCTTGTAAACGCTCCACTTGTTGAGAAACTCAGTATATCTAGTCAATTGAAAGTAGTTGTCTCTCAGTCTAGCAAATCCCCAAATGCCAAGCCAACTCTGGGCTCTGTACTTATTTCTTTGTTCTTCATTTTCCCAGAAATGATTTTTGTTGGAGTATAGTTGCTTTACAATGTTCTGTTGGTTTCTACTGTACAGCAAAGTGAATCAGCCATGCTGGAGAAGGAAATGGTAACCCACTCCAGTATTCTTGCCTGGTGAATTCCATGGACAGAGGAGCCTGGCAGGTTGCGGTCCATACAATACATCTTGCTGCTATATGTATACGTATATCCTCTCTTTTTTGGATATGTATACATATAATCCCCCCTTTTTGCATTTCCTTCTCATTTAGATCACCACAGAATATTGAGTAGAGTTCCCCAAGATATACAGTAGGTTCTCATTAGTTGCCTGTGTTGTACATAGTATCAACAGTGTATATATGTCAATATCAATCTCCCAAATCATCCCATCCTTACTTTTCCATTTTGGTGACAGCATATTTGTTCTCTATGTCTGTGTCTTTATTTATGCTTTGCAAAGGAGATCACCTATACCATTTTTCTAGATTCCACACATATGTGTTAATATATGATATTTGTTTTTCTCTTTCTTTTAAAAAATTCATTTATTTTAATTAGAGGCAAATTACTTTACATTATTGTGGTGGTTTTTGCCATACATTCACATGAATCAGCCATGGGAGTATATGTGTTCCCCATCCTGAACCCCCTCCCATCTCCCCCACCCATCCCATCCCTCAGGATCACCCCAGTACACCAGCTTTGAGCACCCTGTCTCTTGTATCAAACCTGGACTGGTGATCTATTTCACATATGATAACATACATGTTTCAATGCTATTCTCCCAAATCATCCC
This sequence comes from Bos javanicus, assembly GCF_032452875.1. Lineage (NCBI taxonomy): Eukaryota > Metazoa > Chordata > Mammalia > Artiodactyla > Bovidae > Bos > Bos javanicus. The sequence continues at coordinate 17,349,500 of NC_083882.1, read as the reverse complement.
ACCTTCACCTTCTCCCACAGAGTCCAAAAGTCTGTTCTTTACATCTGTGTCTCTTTTGCTGTCTCTCATATAGGGTCATCGTTACCATCTTTCTAAATTCCATATATATGCATTAATATACTGTATTGGTGTTTTTCTTTCTGACTTAATTCATTCTGTGTAATAGACTCCAGTTTCAACCACCTCATTAGAACTTATTCAAATGCATTCTTTTTAATAGCTGAGTATGGGCTCAATAAAGGACAAAAATGATGGACCTAGCAGAAGCAGAAGATATTAAGAAGAGGTGGCAAGAATACACAGAAGAACTGTATAAAAAAGATCTTCATGACCCAGATAATCACGATGGTGTGATCACTCACCTAGAGCCAGACATCCTGGAATGTGAAGTCAGGTGGGCCTTAGAAAGCAACACTATGAACAAAGCTAGTGGAGGTGATGGAATTCCAGTTGAGCTATTTCAAATCCTGAAAGATGATGCTGTGAAAGTGCTGCACTCAATATGCCAGCAAACTTGGAAAACTCAGCAGTGGCCACAGGACTGGAAAAGGTCAGTTTTTATTCCAATCCCAAAGAAAGCCAATGCCAAAGAATGCTCAAGCTACCGCACAACTGCAATCATCTCACATGCTAGAAAAATAATGCTCAAAATTCTCCAAGCCAGGCTTCAGCAATACGTGAATTGTGAACTTCCAGCTGTTCAAGCTGGTTTTATAAAAGGCAGAGGAACCAGAGACCAAATTGCCAACATCTTCTGGATCATCGAAAAATCAAGAGAGTTCCAGAAAAACATTTATTTCTGCTTTATTGACTATGCCAAATCCTTTGACTGTGTGGATCGCAATAAACTGTGGAAAATTCTGAAAGAGATGGGAATACCAGACCACCTGACCTGCCTCTTGAGAAGACTATATGCAGGTCAGGAGGCAACAGTTAGAACTGGACATGGAACAGACTGGTTCCAAATAGGAAAAGGAGTTCATCAAGGCTGTATATTGTCACCCTGCTTTTTTAACTTATATGCAGAGTACATCATGAGAAATGCTGGGCTGGAAGAAGCACAAGCTGGAATCAAGGTTGCCGGGAGAAATATCAATAACCTCAGATATGCAGATGACACTACCCTTATGGCAGAAAGTGAAGAGGAACTAAAAAGCCTCTTGATGCAAGTGAAAGACGAGAGTGAAAAACTCTTAAAACTTTTGGCTTAAAACTCAACATTAAGAAAACGAAGATCATGGCATCTGGTCCCATCACTTCATGAGAAATAGATGGGGAAACAGTAGAAACAGTGTCAGACTTCTTTTTTTTGGGCTTCAAAATCACTGCAGATGGTGACTGCAGCCATGAAATTAAAAGACGCTTACTCCTTGGAAGGAAAGTTATGACCTGCCTAGATAGCATATTCAAAAGCAGAGACATTACTTTGCCAACAAAGGTCCGTCTAGTCAAGGCTATGGTTTTTCCCGTGGTCATGTATGGATGTGAGAGTTAGACTGTGAAGAAAGCTGAGCATTGAAGAATTGATGCTTTTGAACTGTGGTGTTGGAGAAGACTCTTGAGAGTCCATTGGACTGCAAGGAGATCCAACCAGTCCATTCTGAAGGAGATCAGCCCTGGGATTTCTTTGGAAAGAATGATGCTAAAGCTGAAACTCCAGTACTTTGGCCACCTCATGTGAAGAGTTGACTCAATGGAAAAGACTCTGATGCTGGGAGGGATTGGGGGCAGGAGGAGAAGGGGACGACAGAGGATGAGATGGCTGGATGGCATCACTGACTCGATGGACGTGAGTCTGAGTGAACTCTGGAGCTGGTGATGGACAGGGAGGCCTGGTGTTTATTAATTTTCTGTTTGGATAATCTGTCTATTGGTGTGAATAGTGTCTTAAAGTCCCCCATTATTATTGTGTTACTGTCAATATACCATTTAATAGTCGTTAGCATTTACCTTATGTATTGAGGTGCTCCTATGTTGGGTGTGTGTGTGTTTGTGTGTGTATTAATAATTGTTATGTTTTCTTCTTGGATTGATCCCTTGATCAGAATGTAGTGTCCTTCCTTGTCTCTTGTTACAGTCTTTATTTTAAAGTCTATTTTTCCTTATATGAGTATTGCTACTCCCACTTTTTTGATTTCCATTTACATGCTATATTTCTTTCCAGCCTTTCACTTTCAGTTTGTATGTGTATCTAGGTCTGAGGTAGGTCTCTTATAGCCAGCATATATAGGGGTCCTGTTTTGTATCCATTCAGACAATTTGTGTCTTTTAGTTGGAGCATTTAATCCATTTACATTTAAGGAAATTATTGATATGTATTCAGTGATGGCTCAGATGGTAAAGAATCTGCTGGCAATGCAGAAGACTGGGGTTTGATCCCTATGCAGGAGGATCCCCTGGATAAGGGTATGGCTACCCACTCCAGTATTCTTTCCTGGAGAATTCTATGGACAGAGGAACCTGGTTGGCAACAGATAATGTGATTGCAAAGAGTCAGACATAACTGAGAGATGAACACACACACATGATCTTATTGTTATTTATTTTATTGTTTTGTGTTTGTTTTTTAAAGCTTTTTCTTTCCTTTGAATTCCCTGTCTAGAGAAGTTTAAGTGTTTATTGTAACACTGGTTTACTGGTGCTGAGTTCTGTTAATTTTTGCTTATCTGTAAAGCTTTTGATTTCACTCTTGAATCTGGATAAGATCTTTGCTGGATAGAATATTCTTGGGTATAGGTTTTTTTCCTTTTTATCACTTTAAGTATATCCTGCCACTCCGTTCTGGCCTGAAGAATTTTTGCTGAAAGATCAACTATTAGCCTTATGGGGATTCCCTTGTATATTATGTATTGCTTTTTCCTTGCTGCTTTTAATATTTGTTCTCTGTGTTTAATTTTCATTAGTTTGACTAATAAGCATCTTGCTGTGTTTCTTCTTGAGTTTATCCTGTATGGGGTTATCTGGGCTTCCTGGTCTTGGGTGGCTATTTCCTCTCCCATGTTATGAAAGTTTTTGACTGTAATCTCCTCAAATATTTTCTCATATGCTTTCTTTTTTCTCTTCTTCTTCTCTGACCCCTACAATTTGGATGTTGGTTCACTTAGTGTTGTCCTAGAGGTCTCTGAGACTGTTGTCATTTCTTTCATTCTTTTTTCTTTATTTTACTCTGCTTCAGTTATTTCCACCATTATATCTTCCAGCTCACTTATCTGTTCTTCTGCCTCAGTTATTCTGCTATTATTTCCCTCAAGTGTATTTTTAAATTTCAGTTTTTCTATTGTTCATTGCTCATTGTCTGTTCTTTATTTCTTCTAGGTTCTTGTTAAACATTTCTTGTATCTTCTCCCTCCATGCCTCTATTCTATTTATCTGTGTCTCCATATTACTTCTGAGATTTTTGATCATGTTTACTATCATTACTCTGAATTTATTTTCAGGTAGACTTCCTGTTTCCTTTTTCTTTGTTTGGTCTTATGGACTTTTACCATGTTCCTTCATCTGCTGCACATTTCTCTGTCTTTTTGTTTTGTTTGATTTATTGTATTTGGGGTCTCCTTTGTGCAGGCTGGAAAGTCATAGTTCCTCTTAATTGTGGAGGCTGTCAGGTGGACTTGGAGCAGTGCCTTGTGAAAGTTTCATGGTTGGGAGAACTTGTTTCTGTGTTCTGGTGGTAGAGCTGGATCTTGTCTCTCTGAAGGGCAATACCATGTTCAAGTAGTATGTTTTTAGTGTCTTTGGGCTTGTTATGGCTTTGGGCAGCCTGTCTTCTAATTGGCAGGACTGTGTTCATATTTTGTTCTTCCTGGAAGTTTGGTGTGAGGCATCTGACACTGGAGCTCAGTAGCTGTTGGGTAGACTTGGTCCTAGTGTTGAGATGGAGGCCTTTAGGAGAGCTGTCCTCAATTTATGTTCCATAGGGACAAGAGTTCTCTGGTGGTCCACAGTCCTAGACCCAGTTCTCCTACCTCAGTGGTTCATGTGTGACCCCTTACTATAGCACCAAGGCTTCAGAGGCCACACTGCACAGAAGACAAAACCACAAGAGTAATGATGACAGCAACACTCAACAGCTCAGAACACCCAAAGAAACTCACACACTTACAAAGAGAAAAAATGAGGGAAAAAAAGAGGGAGGAAAAAAAGAAAGAAAGAAAAAAAAACAGGAGTCAAAAAAGGAGAGAGCAATCAAGACAATAGATAAACCCATGAGTGAAAATTAATACTAAAAGCTAGACTAGCAAAAAAAGAAAAAATAAAAAACATGTGAAAAATGCAATATGACTATAAAGTACTGTAAAAATAGGAAACTAAAGTAAAATGAGTTTATTTAAAAATAAGATGTTTACAAAGGAAAAAGTAGGTTATAAAAATAAAAATTAAAAGAATAATACAGAAGAAACAACATTAGAACAATCTGAAAAAGATGAAAAGGGGAAAAAATATAGAGTGGTAGTAAGAAGAATGTCTTTCGGATTTCTCTGCTGACCTCTCCACTCATGTGCTCAGTCAATCTGCCTACTCAGAAAATCCTCCAATATTTTAGGGAATGTCTCTGGACCTCTTGTGGGCAGTGTGGTGTCAGCTCAGGCTCAGATCTTGCCTTACTCTTCTTGTACTTGCTCTCAAAGTTCACAATTGTTTCCAAAGTCCACAGTCTCAGGCTAACTGCAGGGATTTAATCTGCTCCAACCGAGGCTCAGGAGCAATTTCCCCGTCTCTCCTTTGCTCATATAGCCCCTGGTGCTCACTTCGGGTTTGGCCCTGCTTCTGTTTGTAGGTCACGCTCTGGTAGCAGTTCTCTGCCCAGACATGAGGGGGCAAAAGTAGCAGCTTATTAAGGCTCATTTGCTCAGTTGGGCTGGGGAGAGGGAGAGATAAGGCAGACAGAGTTGGTGTGTGTGAGGAGTACCCACTGCAGCAGAGATCTGTGGGAAGTTGCCACAGTCTGAGGTGGGTCATGGGCCTCCCTAGGGGAGTTGGCACTGGGTTGTGTGTTTGTCAGGGCAGCCAGGGTGCTCAGGATCCCAGGAAGGTGTGGGCAGCATCCCATGCCCAATCACAGCTTTGTGGCAGCTGTGATCCCTGGGGTTGAGATCCTAGTGGCCTCACAGTCAAGTGGCTTGTGTTCCCCCCACTCTGGTTTCACAAACTGCAGTTGTGCTTTCTTCTGCCTTTTGCATTCATGCCAGCTTTTTACCTCTGGAGTTGCAGACTGAAGCCGGCTTGTCCCATCTAATGAAAGTTGCTCAGTTGTATCCCACTCTCTGCAAACCCGTGGACTACACAGTCCGCGGAATTCTCCAGGCCAGAATACTGGAGTGGGTAGCTGTTCCCTTCTCCAGGGGATCTTCTCAACCCAGAGATCGAACCCAGGTCTCCTGAATTACAGGTGGATTCTTTACCAGCTGAACCACCACAAAGGTGGGATCTGCATTCTGCCAGAGTGCAGAGTTAGAGCCTTCCAGCTGGCAATGATCTCTTGCCTCCAGGCTTTTCCCTGGGCCCCCTCAGCTATGTCATACTAGCCTCCTCAGAGTATCTTTGCAGCAGTGAATCCTGGTCTTCTCCTTGGGGTCTGACCTCCAAATTCAGAGCCTCAGCACCCAGCCCCAACTCACCTTAAGGCACGTTGGCTGGGAAGTGCTATTCAGCAACAATCTCTGTTGAATTTTCTCCATTTTGCCTACCACATACCTGTTTCTGTGTTTCCCTCTGAAGTTCCAAAGTTCCCCTCTGACTCCACCTGTGAGGAGGTTTCCAAGGGTGCAGAAACTTTTCCTCCTTCATGACTCCCTCCTCAGAGCATAGGTCTCTGTCCTGAAATCCTATGTCTCGTTTTTTTTATCTTTATTTTTTGTCCTATATTATTCTGAGGAGATTGGCTTGCCTTTTTGAGAAGTCTGGAGTCTTTTGTCAGCATTCAGAAGATGTGCCACAGTTGTTCCACAGGCAGTTGAATTTTTGATGTATTTGTAGGAGGGAAGGTGATCTCCCCATCTTATTCCTCTACCATCTTGAAAATCCCCTCTCCTCAGTCTTTAAAGTCTATTTTGTCTGAGTATTTCTACTCCAGCTTTCTTTTGATTTCCATTTGCATTGAATATCTTTTTTCATCCCCTCACTTTCAGTTAGTATGTCTGAAATGTGTCTCTTGTAGACAGCATATATACTTAAAAAAAAAAAAATCCATTCAGCCAGTCTGAGTCTTTTGGTTGGTGCATTTAATCCATTTAACTTAAGCTAATTATCAATAAGAGTGCTCCTATTACCATTTTCTTAATTGTTTTAGGTTTGTTTTTGCAGGTCTTTTTCTTCTGTTGTATTTCCCACCTAGAGAAGTTCCTTTAGCAATTGTTGCAAAGCTGGTTTGGTGGTGTTGAATTCTCTTAGCTTTTATTTATCTGTAAAGCTTTTGGTTTCTCCATCAAATCTGAATAAGATCTTTCCTGGGTAGAGTAATCTTGGTTGTACATTTAAAATTTTTTCTTGTTCCTTATTCTTTATTCTACAAAAGCTTCCTCTCTCCTACTCTATTTCATAGTTTCTGGACTTTAGGAATGGAGACTCCCTGCTTCATGGTGTGTCAAAATTTCTTAAAATCTTTTTCTTTAATATTTTAAAAATAATTTATAGGAGCAAATTCTCTCTCATTTGTATCTCCTCACTATTCCTTAGATAAAAGAAATAGAGTGGTATATACTCTCTATTCTGAACATTGTTTCCCCTTTCAGCAAATATTCCAGAGATTATTTAATAAAATGAGGTCTTCCTCATTTGCTTTTATAGTTGTATAGTACTGTGTAAAATTGTGTGCATGTACTACAGTTTACCCAAATTATTACTTATTGATAGATATTTGAATTCTTCCCAGGCTTTTATTGTAATGAGTAACTTTGTTCAGTACAACTATTTAACAGTAAAAGTACTAAAACAAGAAAAAGTCACAAGAGACATTAGGGCTGAAAAAAAAAAAAGAGATAAAATCAATCTATTTGATGAAATAAAATTCATACTTTATGGCAAGATAAGACAAATTTAAATATAAAAATTTTCCCTGCCTTTTTGGGCCTCTTCCCCCCATCCCCCCGCACCTTTACTGTGTATTATGCATCTTCATTAACCAAACTCCTTAGAAGATAACATTCCTTCTTAATCTTACAGGGGGTCACAACCACCCACTATTCACTTTGTATGTGCAAATTTGGATTGTATAAACTGTCAATATATAATTTGATGTATAACCCTTTGTCTTAAATATATTATAATGGTGCTTTGATCTCTAATGAGCACAGCAGTCCTCAGAGTTTTCTGAAAAAATGCCTCGGGTTATAATCAGGTTGGCTCAAGTAAAATTTTCTATTTTCTTTCTACATTGACTACTGATTAATTTTTTGGTTGACATATTCAACGTGGAATTATCTTAGAACTAATATAAATATTTGACAAAATTATTGGATATAAGGTCAACTTACAAAAAAATCAACACTGAAAAAAAAATTGACATTGATCCTCCAGGCCAGTAATAACAAACTTGAAAATAATTAGAATATAAGACTCTGTTGACAATAGCAATAACACTTGCACAAAAGAATGGGAGTTAAAATAAGTTGGTACAGACTGAAATAGAAGATTTGAACTAGATATTTATGCAGAGATAGATATATCTTTAAAGTCATGTTGACGTGGTAGAAGAAACTGATGAAATTATGTTAAAAGTACATAAACATATAACATATTCCATGAGGATATGTGCCTGGTTCAGAACATTATATAAAATACACTGTCGTTAGTGACATTGGTGGTCAGACATGAAGGCAAAGAGTGAAGAGATAAAATAGACCAAGAGAGGTATTTCTGCCTGGACTGATGATGATAATGTGTTAAGAGTTAGGATTATATCTAACTTAACTCCTCATCTAAGGTCAAAACAAACCAAACGTCATAAATAGACATCTCTGCAAATCCACAGGGATGAATCTCATGTTATACTGGGCAAGTGAAGATTATATAAATGGATCATTAGAAATCACATGGCATGTTGAGAAGTTGTATGACAAATTTTCCAAGCATATGGTTACTCTATTGAAATAAATTCAACAATTTGCTAAATCAGAGGTCTCTGTGCCTTAACTGAAATGGCAGATGAGATCTCGCTTCTTCCTGAGACATGATCATAAGAAACCAACTGGATTTTTCACATTGGATCCAGTTAGCTAAATGTAGTGGTGACTATCATGTGGTGACTCTCTCTTCCCAGTATTTAAAGTGGAAAGCAACTGTCTGTAATGTTGAGTCTTAGAAATTCATGATTAGATTATTTCTGCCTGGTGGAATATTCCACACAGATACCATCTCCTGTTAATGAAATTTACATCAGGGCCCCTCTGGGTGATGGTGTTTAGAATGTGCATAGTCCTAAAGAAGACTGAATTTCAATTGGCTTAATTCATTTGACCAAAAATGAACTCCAGGCACTGTGGTCAAAACAAAGGCATCCAAGGGAACTGTGCTCTTTTGACTCAATATATTATTTTTAGAACAAGCTTATTAAATGGTCATCCTGTCCAGTTCTCCATCTGATGCTTGATACTACTTAGTAAGTTTCCATTAACTAATCGTTTAATTATGATTGAACGTATTGTCTAGAAATGTTATTAAGCCAGCAACAGGGATTGCATTACCTGTTTCATTTATCAATATACTTATTAACTCCACAAATGTTTATTGAACACCAACTATGTGCCAAACAGTGGTACAAGGTTGAAAAGACAGACAAATTTCCTACTCCCTGGGTCTTTCTGTCCAGTTATGGAGAGAAATTTAACATACAGATAAAAAAGACTATGTCAATGAATAATTTTAAGATGGAAGTAAAACAGTATGGTGTAATAAATAATGGGACAGGTAGTGGGATGGCTACGGTAAGTGGAGTGAAATGGAAAGACTTTTCTGAAGAGTTAACATTTAAACTAAGATTTGAATAGCAAGAAGGAATCAGTCATGGGACGTTTTAGGAGAAAAGCATTAAAGAATGAGGCAATGATTTAGTGCAGAGACTCAATGGCCAGAATAAGAAAGTCTTGTGCATTGAAGGAAGAAAAAGTCCTTGTTTTGAGGGGCATGTATTTGCTAGTCATTTGTTTTTTCCATTTTGTCAATCATATTATTTATGCAGATTATTTATTTATATTATTTACCTTAAAATGGATATCTTTTCCTTTTCCTATATGTTTTCAGGTATTCCTGGTACACATTAGAAATTAATTCCTTGTTGGTTTTATATATTGCAAACATTTTCTTTGTTGCTTTGTTGAACAGAAACCCTTAATTTTGATATAGCCAAATTTAATCAACTTTTCTCCTTAGAGTTTTTGCTTGTTAGTTCTTGTTTAAGACATTCTTCACTAAATTTATAAAATATTTTCTAAAATTTTTTTCTTATTTGTTTTTTGGATTTACTTTTCACATATTTAACAATTTAGAATTTACATTAATAATGTGAAGTATAGATCCCTGTTAAACTTTTTTTTTTTTTTCATATCATAAACCTATTGGGAAGGGAGAAATTTCCTTCTCTACCCTTTTTGAGTTCTTGTGGCTGGACTAATAATAAAATTGACACAAGACAAATTAATAGGAGAAAAATAAACAGGTTTTAATTCATGTGCATAAGATACCACAGAAATGGGACACAAGAAGTGGCCAAAGCAGGTAGCTTTTACACTTTTTAGACAAAGCACAAATAATACATTTGTGAGGAATTGACAGGACAAAGAAACAGGTTTTGGGGGTCCAATCAGTGAAGAATCAAAACAGAGTTTGGGCTTGGAATAGTAAATAAGAGAAATGACAAGTTTGTTTATATAGATTTCTTGGCCCTAATTTCCTATCTTTGGTGATTAAGGTGTCCTTTTACTTTCAGATGCTGGGAGTGCACCTTTTCCATGAAAGATTTATTTCCTGCTTTTAAGAAAACAAGAGAGGAGGGTCAGAGTGTCCTTCTTGTGTTAACCATTTAAAGTGAAAGAAAGTGAAAGTGAAGTCGCCCAGTCGTGTCCAACTCTTTGCGACCCCGCGGACTGTAGCCTACCAGGCTCCTCTGTCCATGGGATTCTCCAGGCAAGAATACTGGAGTGGGTTGCAATTTCCTTCTCCAGGGGATCCCCCAACCCAGAGAATGAACCCAGGTCTCCCGCATTGGAGGCAGACGCTTTAACCTCTGAGCCACCAGGGAAGCCATTTAACCATTTAAAGTAAGTTTAATTCAAAGTAATCAATATGCCATTGAGGCACATTTAGAGCAGCCTACTGTGGACTGCAATGAGATACTTTTCAACGTCACCTGTCCCTCTTATTTGGTGATACCACTGTTATTATAAACCAAGATCTGGGCATTAGGGATGCTCAGTGTTACTGGCGTGTTTTAGAAATCATTGGTTTATGCTTATAACAATTCAGCCACACAGGGATCTTCTTTCTTTCCCCTATGCTGTAATTGTACCTCTTTTCTTACACAGTGAGAACTCTGGCTTTCTCAAACATGATAACATTTACTTGCTTACTCAATTCTACAATAAATATAACGTTAGGTAGTTAGAATAGGAAATAGGAGTCCAAAATGGCGGTGGCTAAAAGACAAGGCAGGGAAAAGCCCACGAAAATAGAACAAAGGAAAGTCAAAGGAAGGTCTGAGGACCAGAGTGAAGCCCTCAGGTAGAACAAACAGCACTCCTGGCTAAGCCCAATTTGCATACGGCAGGCCCAGGGGGAGGAAAAAAACATATAAAAGGAGGAGCCAAAGCGCTTTCTCTCTCTCTCTCTCTCTCTCTCTTCCCTGTGTGTGTGCGCTCTTTCTCTCTCTCTCTCCTGTGCGATGGCGCACTCCTCCATTCTCTTCTCTTCCTGTCTTTGGGTTGACATACTCTAATGCTTCAAGGATGGATTCTCCTGCTATCTTCTAAATAAAATAGAGCTGTAACACTGATTTGTCTAAGAGCTATCACACAGTTTGTCCAAGACTAGAGAGCTGTGATGTGCCGAGGGCTTTAATGTCCTTCGCTCCCAATCTTTGTTGTGACAAGACAGAACTGAGGAGAATACACTTGGCTGACATGTAAGATCCAGAATTGTTGTGTCCATACCCTTATGAAAAACAAACTTACTAAAAAGAGATTTTGAAATCTGTCTGACATTTATTTTAACTGCAACTGAGTTTATTTGTTTCTGTTTACATCTGGTTTTAGTTCTCTCCCAACTCTTGATTTAATTTCATTATTTGAAAATGTAAGAGAGTAACATACTTCCACAAGTCAAAACTATACTGAGAGAAGTATCACTCTCCTTCCTATGCATTCCTCCTCTCTTCTCTCCACACTTAGTATGTCCCCAGCTTACAACATGGGAGAAGGCAATGGCAACCCACTCCAGTATTCTTGCCTGGTAAATCCCATGGACAGAGGAGCCTGGTAGGCTGCAGTCCATGGGGTCGCTAGGAGTCGGACACGACTGAAGTGACTTAGGAGTAGCAGTAGCAGCAACTTACAACATATCCATTTAAGATTTTTGATGGTGTGAAATTGGTATGCATTCAGTAGAAACTTTACCTCAAATTTTGAGTAAATCTTTTCAAGTCAATGATATGCAGCTTGAACTCGTGATTCTGGGTAGTGACAGTGAACTGCAGTTTGCAGTCAGCCCTGTGATCCCAAGGGGAAACAGCTGATACATTTGCAACTACTGTTTTCCACTTTCAATACAGAATTAAATAAATTACACAATATTCAACACTTTATTGTAAAATAGGCTTCATTTTAGATGATTTTTGCCCAACTGTAGGTTAATGTCAAGGCTAAGCTTTGTTGTGTTGTAGGTTATGTGTATTAACTGCAATTTATTATGGGTTTATTGAGATGTAACCCTACTGTAAATCAAGGAAGATCTGTAATCAATTTCACTGTTTTTTGGTTATCTTTCCTGTGTTTTTTTTTTTTTTTTGCAAAATAATGCTTTTTTATCTCCCCTCTTCTAACACAAAAATTAGCATGCTATGTGTACTCTTTAGTGTTTTTCTTTTTCCACTTAATGTTATTTCCTGGAAATCATTCCTTTACTGTATGTATTATATTTACTGTGTTTCTGTACTATTTGCAAACATTTCTTTTGGTATTTAGGAAAGTTTGTATCAATGGTCATAATGGTTATCTTTGTTTCTTTTTAAAATTGAGATATAATTTACATATAATGTATTAGTTTCAGGTGTACATCATAATGATTCAACATTTGTAAATACTGTGAAATGATCACCGTAATAAGTCTAGGTGACATTCATCACCACACAGTTACAATTTTTTTCTTGTGATGAAAACTTTTAACATTTCCTCCTTTAGAAACTTTAAAATATCCAGAATAGTATTATTCAGTTCAGTTCAGTTCAGTCGCTCAGTCATGTCTGACTCTTTGTGACCCCATGAATCACAGCACGTCCATCACCAACTCCGGAGTTCACTCAGACTCACGTCCATAGAGTCAGTGATGCCATCCACCCATCTCATCTTCTGTCGTCCCCTTCTCCTCCTGCCCCCAATCCCTCCCAACATCAGAGGCTTTTCCAATGAGTCAACTCTTCGCATGAGGTGGCCAAAGTACTGGAGTTTCAGCTTTAGCATCATTTCTTCCAAAGAAATCCCAGGGCTGATCTCCTTCAGAATGGACTGGTTGGATCTCCTTGCAGTCCAAGGGACTCTCAAGAGTCTTCTCCAACACCACAGTTCAAAAGCATCAATTCTTCAGTGCTCATCCTTCTTCACAGTCCACCTCTCACATCCATACATGACCACAGGAAAAATCATAGCCTTGACTAGATGGACCTTTGTTGGCAAAGTAATGTCTCTGCTTTTGAATATGCTATCTAGGTTGGTCATAACTTTCCTTCCAAGGAGTAAGCGTCTTTTAATTTCATGGCTGCAGTCACCATCTGCAGTGATTTTGGAGCCCAAAAAAATGAAGTCTGACACTGTTTCCACTGTTTCCCCATCTATTTCCCATGAAGTGATGGGACCAGATGCCATGATCTTCGTTTTCTGAATGTTGAGCTTTAAGCCAACTTTTTCACTCTCCACTTTCACTTTCATCAAGAGGCTTTTGAGTTCCTCTTCACTTTCTGCCATAAGGGTGGTGTCATCTGCATATCTGAGGGTATTGATATTTCTCCTGGCAATCTTGATTCCAACTTGTGTTTCTTCCCGTCCAGCATTTCTCATGACGTACTCTGCATATAAGTTAAATAAACAGGGTGACAATATACAGCCTTGACGAACTCCTTTTTGTATTTGGAACCAGTCTGTTGTTTCATGTCCAGTTCAAACTATTGCTTCCTGACCTGCATACAGATTTCTCAAGAGGCAGATCAGGTGGTCTGGTATTCCCATCTCTTTCAGAATTTCCCACAGTTTATTATTAACAACTTAATTGGTGGAACTAGTGTAAAAAATATGCCTGCCAAAGCAGGAGATGCGGGAGACTCAGGTTTGATCCCTGGGTCAGAAAGATCCACTGAAGAAGGGAATGACAACCCACTCCAGTTTTCTTGCCTGGAAAATTCCATGGACAGAGGAGTCTGGTGGGCTAAAGTCCATGGGTTGCAAAGAGTCAGACATGACTGAGCACACACCCACACACATTATTAACTAGAGTCACCATGATGTACATTATAGCCCCAAGACGTTTTTATTTTTATAACTGGAAGTTTGTAAATTTTGACCTGCTTCACCCAATTTTGCCCACCTTTCATCCCCTACCTCTGGTAACCACCAGTCTGTTCTTCTGTATCATGAATTTATTTGTTTTATTCAGATTCCACATGTGAGATAATATTTGTCTTTCTCTGTCTTTCACTTAATATATTGCCATTACAGTCCATCCATATTGTCACAAATGGCCACATTTCTTCCCTTTTATGACTGAGTTGTATTCCATTGTATATATTGGTATGTACCATATCTTCTCTTCTGTATCCATTCATCCATTGATGGACACGAGTTGTTTCCATGTTTTGACTATTGCAAATTTTGTCCACATACTATTATTCTACATGTTTATTAACCATTGTTTAATTCTTAGTTCTACAATGAAATATATTAAATACTCATTATCAGTCTTTTTGCGGATATTTTCTTAATTCTTTTTTGGTTGAAACTTCTCCCTAGTATTACTTTGGAAGTGTTTGCATGCACTTGAAGAGCAGCTTGATTATGTCAAGATTTTGGATCATTTTCACTATCATTATTTGGAATTCTTTATCAGGTAGATTCCCTATCTCTTCCTCTTTTGTTTGGTTTGGTGGGCATTTATCTTGTTCCTTTACCTGCTGGGTATTCCTCTGTCTCTTCATCTTGTTTATATTGCTGAGTTTGGGGTGGCCTTTCTGTATTCTGGCAGTTTGTGGAGTTCTCTTTATTATGGAGTTTCCTCGCTGTGGGTGGGGTTGTATCGGTGGCTTGTCAAGGTTTCTTGGTTAGGGAAGCTTGTGTCAGTGATCTGGTGGGTGGAACTGGATTTCTTCTCTCTGGAGTACAACGAAGTGTCTAGTAACGAGTTATGAGATGTCAATGGATTTGGAGTAACTTTGGGCAGCCTGTATATTGAAGCTCAGGGCTGTGTTCCTGTGTTGCTGGAGAATTTGCGTGGTATGTCTTGCTCTGGAACTTGTTGGCCCTTGGGTGGTGCTTGGTTTCAGTGTAGGTATGGAGGTGTTTGATGAGCTCCTGTCGATTAATGCTCCCTGGAGTCAGGAGTTCTCTGGTGTTCTCAGAGTTTGGACTTAAGCCTCCTGCTTCTGGTTTTCAGTCTTATTTTTACAGTAGTCTCAAGACTTCTCCTTCTATACAGCACCATTGATAAAATGGTTAAAGATGAAAAGTTTCTCCACAGTGAGGGGCACCCAGAGAGGTTCACAGAGTTACATGGAGAAGAGAAGAGGGAGGAGGGAGTTAGAGGTGACCTGAATGAGATGAGGTGGAATCAAAAGAGGAGAGAGCAAGCTAGCCAGTAATCACTTACTTACGTGCGATCCACAGTCTGGACCGCTCAGAGATGTTCATGGAGTTACACAGAGAAGAGAAGATGGAGGAAAGAGACAGAGATGGCCAGGAGGATAAAAGGGGGGAAAGAAAAGGAGAGAGACAGATCCAGCCAGTAATCAGTTCCCTAAGTGTCCTCCACCGTCTGGAATACACAGAGATTTAGAGAGTTGGGTAGCGAAGAGAAGGGGGAGGGAGGAGACAGAGGTGACCTAGGGGAGAGAAAGGAGAGTGCAAAGGGGGAGAGAGCAGTCAAGCCAGTAATCTCGCTCCTAAGTAAAAATAGGTACTGAAGATTGGGTTCCTAAAGGTACAAAATTGATAACAAATACCAAAAAGCAAAGATTAAAATTCTAGAATAGAGGTTGGGTTTTCAAAAATACAATATTAAAGAAAAGAAGAAGAAGAAGAAAAAAAAGTAACAAAAGTTATTTAAAAAAAAAATATATATATATATGAAGTTTGCTTTAAAAAAGTCTTTTTTTTAAAGTAATAGTAGGTTATAAAAATGAAAATTAAAGGAGTAATAGAGGACTTAAAATTTTAAAAAAAGTTAAAAAGAAAAAAAGGAGAGAAAAAAAGAAAAGAATGATTGTAAAAATAGTAAAAATCTATCTAGAACTTTCTCTGGTGTTGTTGTGGGCAGTGTGGGGTCAGTTTATTTTCGGATAGTTTCTTGGTCTGGCTTATATTTCTCAAGATCTATAGGCCCCTTCCTATGTAGTCGGTACTAACTACAGGGTTTTAATCTATTGCACCTGTCAATTCCAAGGCGGTTCCCTCGGTTTTAGCTTCTTTTTGCTGGTCTCTTCAGTGTCTGATTTCCGCCCTGACACAAGGGGGCGATGGTGGACACTTTTTTAGGCTCACTTGTTCAGCCCACTGTGGGGAGGGAGGGACGCTGCAAACAACACTGGCATGTGCTTGTAGCGTCTCAGCCACACTGGGCCTGACCCCGCTAACGGCACATGCACCCTCCCTGCCCACACAGCTCAGGCTTTAGGTTGCTCCGCCAGGAACTGTTCGAGGCTGGCCCTGGGCTGCATGCACCTCCCAGGTCTATGCCTCTCAGGTTCAGGCACTCGGGTAGTCCTCAGAGGCGCAGACTCTGTTGGGCCTGCGTTTTGTGCCCTTCCCAGCTCTGAGCAGCTCGGGTGATGAGGTGTTTGGCGAGCGCAGTCACTACGACTTATCGCCTCTCTCGTCCCTGCCGCTCGGTTTTCTGGGTGTACAACTGGCACACCTTCTCAGGCAGATGACTGTCCAGAACCCCAAGAAGTCTTAGTAAGCAAAGAAGCCTGCTTGCAGTTTGGTAGATAATGTCTCTCTGGGGCTGTGATTGCCCCCTTCTGGCTCTGGCTGCCTGTCACCAGAGGGGGATGGTCTGCAGCCAGCTAGTTCTGTTCTGCTCTTTGTTCTGTGCGCGGGCCTGGCAGTGTCTTAGGGCTTTTTGCGTGGTAGCTATCCCACAGTCTGGTTTGCTAGCCCAAATTAGTTCACTTTGATTACCCTCGGGGGCATTCAGGCCCAATCCTTACTCTAAGCAATGCACCCCGCGCCTCCCTGCCCAGCCCCCGTTTGCTAGTGGCGGGCGCAGGTGTCTACGCTGCTTCTCCGCTGGGGGAGTTACCCTTGGGCTTGTAATCTGTGGGTTTTAATTATTTACTTATTTTTCCTCCCTATTATGTTGCCCTCTGTGCTTCCAAGGCTTGCCACAGACTCAGCAGTGAGAGTGTTTCCTGGTGTTTGGAAACTTCTCTCTTTTTAAGACTCCCTTCCCCGGAGGGAGCTCCGTCCCTACCTCTTTTGTCTCTTTTTTTGTCTTTTATATTTTTCCTACCTCCTTTTGAAGACAATGGGCTGGTTTTCTGGGTGCCTGATGTCCTCTGCTGGCATTCAGAAGTTGTTTTGTGGATTTTACTCAGCGTTTAAATGTTCTTTTGATGAATTTGTGGGGGAGAAAGTGGTCTCCCCGTCCTATTCCTCTGCCATCTTAGGACCGCCTCTGAGCAGCTTGATTATGTATAAAACTCTTGGTTCTACCAGTCTTCCCATTCAACCCAGCTGGAATCTAACGGATTCATTCAGTCTCCCACAAGACTGAAGATTCGCTGGGACCATCCTGATAGCAAATATTCCGTCCCATCATTAAACCTGTGTCAGATCACAAGTTCTTCTTTTGTGGTCAACTTCTGGTCACCAACTGCTAAGCCTAGTTTTTGATACAAGAATTAGTGATAATAAAGTTTCATGACAAGACTTGAGATGTATAGAGAGAAGCAGAATGGCCAGACCCCATCACCATATAAACCTTGTGTGGAAGCTTAATTTAGACAGGGTTCCCAGAATATAAATAGATAAGACACTAATACCTCTGGGGAATGCCTCTGGGGATAAAGCTACTATGAAAAGAAGAAAAGCATTCATAGTTAAAAAAAGCTTCAGGACTTACTTCCCTTGAAATAGCTGACAGTGCCTTTCCAGAATTTACTTAAACAAAAGGTTACTTATTTATAATCTCTTTAAAGCCTTTGAGATTTTGAAGGAGGCTTGAGTGTCAAGGCTGAAAGGGCTCTTAGAAATAATCTAATGTATCTTTTCTTCCTTTAACAGATGAGAAAACTGGAAATGTTGTCTGGAGTGGAAGAAGTATTTGAAGCTTACATGTGAAATTTCAGGCTTATTAATATGTTTTGAAAAATAAATGTGTTGCAGAAATGAACGAAGAATTATAAAATATCTTTAAGATTTGGATTCAGATTTTTAAAAAGAAAAAGCACAATGAAATTGAAGATGCTATGTTACCTTCTCTTATCTTATTCCTGTTCTTTCCTAGTGGAAACCATTATTATGAATTTGGTATTCATTCCATCCATACTTTCACATTTTGCTTATACATGTGTATCAAATATTATCAAAATGTAAGCATAGTACATAATATTCAGAAATTTGCTTTTTAAATTTTTGAGTGAACCTCCTTGTACATACCTCTGTGAGTATAGAAATAAACCCTCATTATTCCAATGTCCCTGTGGCTATTGGGGAACGAGTAATTTAGCACAAATGTTCTTGTAATTGGGACATACTGTAATAATTAGCAGTGATCAGTCCATATCAGGTGTCAGGACACTCTTGCCTTCTGGAAGGAGTTTTGTATAAGGAGTCAAGACTACTGCTGGCTCTGTTCCTGACAGTGTGACTTTGGAAGAGGAATTGAGGTGTGATGGAATGAGCAATGGATATGACACCAGGCTTGGCTTCCAGCTGTACAACTAATTCCACTTGAGCCTCAGTTTCTTCATATTAAAAAAAAAAAAAAAATGATGCTGCTTCACAGTGCTATTGGACTCAAACTGGATAGGGGTGAGATAAGAGATAAGAGCAGAATGTTGCTATTATTAATTTAAATATTAATAACCTCAGATATGAAGATGACACCACCTTCTTCACAGAAAGCAAAGAAGAACTAAAGAGCCTCTTGATGAAGGTTAAAGCGGAGAGTGAAAAACCTGGTTTAAAACTCAACATTCATAAATTGAAGATAATGGCATCTGGTCCCATCACTTCATGGCAAATAGATGGGGAAACAATGGAAACAGTGACAGACTTTATTTTCTTAGGCTCCAAAATCACTGCAGAGGGTGACAACAGCCATGAAATTATTAAAAGACGCTTGCTCCTTGGAAGAAAAGCTATGACCAGCTAGACAACATATTAAAAAGCAGAGACATCACTTTGCCAACAAAAGTCTGCCTAGTCAAAGCTATGGTTTTTCCAGTAGTTGTGTACGGATGTGAGAGTTGGACCATAAAGAAGGCTGAGCACTGAAGAACTGATGCTTTTGAACTGTGGTGTTGGAGAAGACTCTTCAAAGTCCCTTGGACAGCAAGGAGATCAAACCAGTCAATCCTAAAGGAAATAAACTCTGAGTATTCACTGGAAGGACTGATGCTGAAGTTGAAGCTCCAATACTTTGGCCAATTCATTTGAAAAGATGTGAAGAGCCAATTCATTTGAAAAGACCCTGATGCTGGGAAAGATTGAGGGCAGGAGGAGAAGGGGACAATAGAGGATGAGATGGTTGGATAGCATCATCGACTCAACAGACAAGAGTTTGAGCAAACTCTGGGAGACAGTAAAGGACACAGAAGCCGGGCATTCTGCAGATCATGGGGTCACAAAGAGTCGCACATGACTGAGCGACTGAACAAAAATGAAGTTCTCAGTTTTCATCATTGCAGAATAAGAGGGATAGAACTTGGTATTGAAAGCCCTTTTTACTCTAAATTTGCTTGTGATTCTGTGACCGGGGATAAGTCAGATCCCCCAAATGAGAAGGGTGGGGATCATCCTTGGGTCCCCACCAGGTGGCTGCCATTGGAAGAAAAAGTAGTACAAGGCAAATAATATAGCATCCTTTCCTTTCTCCTCTCATCACTTCTTCCATTCCTCCCTTCTTCTTTTTCATTTGTTCCTTCCTTCCTTTCTTCTTTTTCTGTTCTTTTGTCCTTCTTCCATTCCCCAAACTTGCTATACCTCTTGAAGCACTCGTTTCCACCCTTCCTAGCTAACTTCAGTCTATTCTTCAGATATTCTTTGCTTTTCTGGGAAGCCTTCTTTTGTAGGCTTTTCCAGATCTCTCAAATTTTGAGCATGATGCCCTTCCCATGTTCTCCAATAATGCACTCATGACCGTCATCATTGCATTTATCACTGTGATTTGAATTGTCTTCAACCGTTAATAGAATGTAAGACTCGGGGGGCATGTAAGTTTCATGTCTTGTTCACTGCTTTATCCCAAAAGACCATACTGGTGCCTAGAACATAGAGGCCACTTCAATTCTGTTGAATAAAGAATAAATAAATATTCAGACACCATGCTAGGCAGCATGAATACAGGGATAAATAACGCAAAGCTTTAAGCTCTCAAGGAATTAAAAGTCTTGCAGGGAAGATAGCATGAGCCCTTGTTAAGTCGCTTCAGTTGTATCCAACTCTCTGTGACCCTATGGACCGTAGCCCACCAGGCTGCTATGTCCATGGGATTCTCCAGGCAAAAATACTGGAGTGGGTTGCTATGCCCTCCTCCAGGGGATCTTCCCACATCTCTTACATCCTCTCCATTGGTAGGTGGGTTCGTTACTACTAGTGCCACACGGGAAGACCAGGGAGGATAGACAGGCAATCAAATAATTGCAATGCTATATTATAAGAACAAGCATCAAAAATCTGTTCAAAATGCAAATGTATATAGTGGAAAGAGTTTGAGTGGGTCTAAGAAAGTTGTTTAAGAGATTGGTAAACTGGATCTTAAGGATGAGCAGAAATGTGTCAATCTGGGAAAAGCAAAGGACATGCCAGGCACAGCATCAGCATATTTATTCAACTCGTAGTTAATAATCCCCAAGCATGTGCCAAGCACTGTCACAGGTATGGGTGGTATAGCAGGCACGTTGGGAAACACCCTCCTCAAGTCCCTTCCCTCCCGTGCAGAAGTCTTCGTTCTGTCTGACCCATGTCATCCTGCATCTCTTCAGCAGCCCTGCAAGTGTAGGTATTTACCACGTATGAAAATTTATAGGGAAATTGCATTTCCTTGATCCAAGAGAACAAGGTCTTGGCTGTTTTTGTGCTGAGGAGGACGTGAGGGCTTGAGTTTCTCAGTGTTTTGATCAAAGGCACACAGCTGTTACATGAGAACGCCCTGGAAATGTAATCTGAGTTCTCCAAGGCATAGACTGGGCCTCACCATCTGTCTCAGGCCACAATCTGACTGAGGACTATCTTTGGCTGAACATCCCTTGCATGGGTCAAATATTAATACAAGCATCTGCCAGGGAGAATAACAAGGTAAGAAAAAAATGCACATGAAATAAAGGCCAGAAGAAGTCTCATAGATCAACACACACCATTATGCAGAGCTTTTATGGAGGCAATTAGTGAAAAGAAATACAGAGTTACACAGAGTAAAAGATAGGCCATTAAAGGGGTTGTTTCATGACAAAACTGGTATTTCCATTTGCAGCAAATTTTATACAGGGCTCTCAGCAGTGAAAGAGTGGAGTCCTAACCACTGGATACCAGGGAGTCCCCTGAAAACATGTTTATTTTACTTTTTCACTTGCCTGAGGATAGAATTCTGAGTTGGACACAGTTTTTCTTCAGAATTTTGAAGTAATTGGAAGCCTTCTATCTTCCAATATTGCTGATGAAAAGTTGGAAGCCAATCTAATTACTTCTTTGAATGTTTTCTTCTTCTTTTACAATTTCTGTTTACTTAAGATTGCATTTCTTCTGTTTGTATTGAACTTTAACTTCCACATTTTCTGATAATCTTTAAGTATGTAGGACTAAAAACTGCTAAGACTCTCTGAGTACAGGGGTGAAGCTTGTTGATTGTGCACTTCTGTGTAAGATGAGCTGTTAGGGACTTTTCACTGGGGGAATTCCAATGTCAGTATCTTTTCCCCTTGGGCTGCTCAGATTCCTCAGAGAAGGCTTTTCCAATCCTTTGCCCAGAGCTACATGTGAAGGCTTATATTCCACTCTTAATGGAACCTGAGTAGGGGAAGGTGCCTGGGGTGGGATATGGGTTCAACGTTCAGATGTATGTCTATTTAAATCCACCCTTTCAGTAGGCTTCTTCAGTCTTTAATTGTGCCATTGGTTTCCCAGTCCAGAGAGTCTCTTCAAGGAATAAAACTGTAGTTTCTGCTTAGGTTGAGGAAGAATAGTTGTTAGCTGTATCAAGGTTAAGGGAAGGGAGGGATCTTTGGGACCTAGAAATTTCTTGAAAGGCTCTCAACTAGTTATCTTATCTTAGCTATCCCCACTGCTGCCAATCTCTACTGTATAAATCAGATGGACTCTTGGCTTTCCCTACTACCAGTTTAGGATTCAGCTTTCTTAGTTTTGCTAAATTGGTTACAGCAGTCCTTTTGCATCACAGTTTCCAAAACTTACTTGCTGCTTTCTTCTCTTTGATTCTTATCATCCTTATGGATTTATGCTTTAAAAAAGTCTCTCTACTGTCATTTTAGAAGGATTTTGAGAGACAGTAAAATTACATGCGTATGTTGTATCTTTCTGTCTTAACCCAGAAGCCCAGAAAACTTTTAAATTGAGGTGAAGATATGCCATTTCTATTACTGTATCTTGAACTTCCACTGAAGCCAGGAAATTAGCAAGTAGATAGCATAAGGGTTCAGAATTTACACCATGGAATCAAACCTGTGATTGAACCCTATGTCTGTCACAAAATATTGATAGTGACTAATGTTGCTATTATGTACTTAATTTTTTCCTCCTAACATTTCTCTCTTTTCCTACAATATGCATGTATGTGTGTGTGTTTGTATCACTCAATTGTGTCTGACTCTTTGTGACCCCGTGGACTGTAGCCCACCAGGCTCCTCTGTCCATAGAATTCTCCAGGCAATACTGGAGTGGATAGCCATTCCTTTGTCCAAAGGAACCGTCCCAACCCAGGGATAGAACCCGGGTCTCCCAGATTGCAGACAGATTCTTTACTGCTGATTCAACAGGGAAGCCCACAACATGCATATATTACTTTTATAATTAAAAAAGTTAGTATTATTTAAATAAAATAATGCTAGTTGAAATGGGTAATACAAACATTTCATCTCAGTTTTATTCTTTAATAGAGAATAGAGCTACTCATTTGCTTAAAAAGTTTGTTTAGAAATAGTTCTAGCTAGTAATATAGTTTGTTTCAACCTGTGAAGATTTATTATATAAGTAGTTTAAAAAATATAACACCCAGACCATATAATCATGTTACATTCACAAAAGGAAATACTGACCTGTATCAGCAAGATCTTCCTTTCTGTGATGAGTTCAGGGACAGGCTTCACTGAAAAGAAAAAATTCTCTAACATCTTTTAATAATTAGTAGAATTGAAAACTTATCAGCCTTAAAAGGGTGACAATAGATTGAGTATCTTTTGTCTTATCTCCCTTCTTGTCTAATGTTTTTCTTCTTTAAATCTTAATTTGATTTTGTCTTTATTATCTTCTAGGAATCATAAGAAGGTTAGTAGAAAATATTTATATATCTATATTCCCATTGAATGATCCATCTTACATTTCATCACTATCATATCAGGACTTTTCTAATTCTTTGAGAAGTTCAAATAGAGTTTCATTATGTATTTAGTATTGATGATGAAAATTTAAGGGAATGAGGATGTTCCATGAATGACGTAGATAAGATCAAAGCCTGGGTGCTACGGAGTTACCAGTAAGGTTTGTGAATTCTTTATATGAAGCATAGACTATGGACTGAATGTGTAACATTTATTACAATTTTTCAAATATTTGTTGATGCTATCATATTTAATATAATATGAATTCATTTCTTTTCTCTCTTTAGTCGCTAAGTCATGTCCAACTCTTTCAACCTCATGGACTCTAAGCCTGCCAGACAAGAATACTGGAGTGGGTTTCCATTTCCTTCTCCAGGGGCTAGCAGTACAGTTAATTCTCAGTTCTCTAACTCTGATCATCTGTGCCTCTCTTCCTGCAGAAAACCCACCCCAGATGAAGCAAGCACTGACTGTCTCCTATTTGAGGGGAAGGTTCTAAGAACACTGCCACCAACAACATGGCTAGAACCACTAGCCCTTGGAACTAGCTCCTGAGAGAATTTGAAATAGTCACCAACATTTCCCTCTACTTTTGCAGGAAATACTGGAAGTAAATAAGGGGACATGGAATTTAACAGCTGACTACCAGTGTTTTACATTCAGTTGTTTGGAAGTATACTGATTCAGCTCTGGCTAGAAAATACAGAATTACTTTATTACTTCCTTCTGGCTAGAAAATACAGAATTACTTTATTACTTCCTAAAGTACATTATTTGTGTATTGTCACCCTGCTTATTTGACTTATATGCAGAGTATATCATGAGAAACGCTGGGCTGGAAGAAGCACAAGCTGGAATCAAGATTGTCGGGAGAAATATCAATAACCTCAGATATGCAGATGACACCACCCTTATGGCAGAAACTGAAGAGGAACTAAAAAGCCTCTTGATGAAGGTGAAAGAGGAGAGTGAAAAAGTTGGCTTAAAACTCAAACATTCAGAAAACGAAGATCATGGCATCTGGTCCCATCACTTCATGGGAAACAGATGGGGAAACAGTGGCAGACTTTATTTTTTGATTTTCCAAAATCACTGCAGATGGTGACTGCAGCCACAAAATTAAAAGATGCTTACTCCTTGGAAGAAAAGTTATGACCAACCTAGACAGCATATTCAAAAGCAGAGACATTACTTTGCCAACAAAGGTCCGTCTAGTCAAGGCTATGGTTTTTCCAGTGGTCATGTATGGATGTGAGAGTTAGACTGTGAAGAAAGCTGAGCACCGAAGAATTGATGCTTTTGAACTGTGGTGTTGGAAAAGACCTGAGAGTCCCTTGGACTGCAAGGAGATCCAACCAGTTCATTCTGAGGGAGATAAGCCCTGGGATTTCTTTGGAAGGACTGATGCTAAAGCTGAAACTCCAATACTTTGGCCACCTCATGCAAAGAGTTGACTCATTGGAAAAGACTCTGATGCTGGGAGGGATTGGGGTCAGGAGGAGAAGGGGACGACAGAGGATGAGATGGCTGGATGGCATCACTGACTCGATGGACGTGAGCCTGAGTGAATTCCGGGAGTTGGTGATGGACAGGGAGGCCTGGCGTGCTGCAATTCATGGGGTCGCAAAGAGTCAGACATGACTCAGCGACTGAACTGAACTGAACTGAAAGTACATTAAGACATAAAAGTCAGTTCAGGATAACTTAGTTTTTGAATTGAAGGTGAATCTGCAACTAAAAATCTGCTCAACGCTAGATCTGGAGATTCAGTTGCGAAACCCGAAGTGACCATTTGTCACTGAGATATATAGGTGCTTGAATTTCTTAGTTGATGCTGCCAGAGAGATGTGGTCACTGGTCAAGGGGAGGAAAGAAAAGAAATCTTGTTTTTTACATGCATAGTTAGTTTGAGTGTAATCACTCAACTCTGAAAAAAGGGATTTAATTTTCACAGCAATTTAAATGAATTCATTTAAAGGTATGAAAACATTTTGTCTAAAAGTTTGAGAATCATTTATCTAGTTAAATGAGCACTTGACATGGGACATGTCCTTAAATATTGACCTTAAATATTGTTTTCATATGTAAAAGGTAAGACTCCATCCTGGGTTATTCATTTAACTAGTTCTGTGATTCATTTAGTTTTCCTCATTTGAAAAATGGAGATAATAATACATACTATATTTATTCTTCCAGGAACTGTGCATGTCAAGTGCTTTAAAGAAGCTACATACTTTGAAAATATTGGATGTCACTATGATGACAGTTATTATCACAGTCATCCATATAATGATATAAAACCTAAAGACAGAATTGAAAAAAATGATTCACTTACCCCATACATCAAGTGTCTTGATTGCTAAGCTCATAGGATTTTAGTTTTTGTTGTTTAGTAATAATTTATTTAAAAAATAGAATCAAAAGTTCTGGGTCAGTATGACAGAATGAGTACATGCAGAAATCTCCAGCTTCTGTTCTAAATGCTTAAGAACTAGGGATAAAATATTGTCATATATATGTGTGTGTATAAATATACACTTTCAAAGACAACTGAGACAACCACTATAGATAGAGAGGGAAGCTACAAAGGTAATCAGAGCCTGAAGGTACATAGTTTTCAGGAAGTTGGGACTGGAAAGAGGATGAAGACTTCAGTGTCTTTATAAGAGCAAGGGCTCAATATGCCTCTGTCATGATGAGGATGAAGTTTTCTTCTTCATTATGGGGAACAAGTATTATTTGCTTTGCTCTCAAATATCATCTGTGTTCTGTGTTGAAAGAGAAAGGAAGTACATTTACTTACCCATCTGAAACTTACTTCTGTCAAAATCTGGTAGTTGAAACAGGTTTCTGTGTGAGACGGGAATTTGAGCTTGAATAACATATAATGGTTGTAACTCGACCACCTGAATAAGTGAGAATCCCAAGACAAGGGTGCAATATGCAACTTGGTTTGAGGCCAGAAAACTGGTGAAGCAAGGATGACTCTGCCTTACATGCAAGCCAAACATAGGAGGAACTCTGCACTGAAGATACAATCTCAAGCAAAAAGAACACAAGGACACTTGGTATCAGAAAAAGTCGTCAATAGAATCCATAAGTAAGAAAATTCACAACCATAAAAAGAGAGCTAACAAAATGACCTAAAAGGCCTTAAAGCTTAAAACTGTCCCCCAAATCAACCAGCCAACCCCTAACCCACCCCGCTGCCCCAAGCAGCAATCCTTGAAAAGCAAATTCATCATCCATAAAACAAGATTAGGAATTTATGAAAGCAGCATGAAAGTAGCACGGAAATGAATTTATTGGTAATCTTGGAAATAAAGTGTAGTCAAAAACTTAAAAATATAATGGATGGGTTAAATAATAGCTTTTAAAGAATGAAAGAGGGACTTTATGAACTGGAAGACAGAACAGAAGAAAACTCCTATAATACAAAGACAAAGACATGTAAAAAATGTAAAAGAAATATGGAAGATTTCAGACTACCTGCAGGATATATCAACGAGATCAGTAGCCTACTCCTCAGTCATAGCAATAGAAGTCAGAAAACAATGCAGTTATTGTTTTAAAGCACTAGGAAAAAATAAATGTAAACATAAAATTTGATACTCAGCAAAAACATCATTTAACAGGGACGTCTAAAGAAAGCAAATTTTAGGTATATGAGGAGCAAGAAATTTTGCTATTTCAGAAAAGAATTGTTAATGAAAAAAATTCAATATTGAAACTGACTCTTATTGGAAGAATTATTGAAAGATGAATTTCAGCAAAAAGAGAAGGAAAGGATGAAGTATAATGCAAGAATACTAGGTGTGCTTGTAAATCTGGAAAATATCTTAACGTAAGAAAGTGTTGGTTGTATAAATAATAGTAGTGACAATAAGAACAGTACTGTTGACATTAAAACAGAGAACTAAAGAAACAATAATTACCTGAACTTTAAAGGATATCAGAGGGAATGAGAAGATCTTTAATATTCTTTTTTTATTTAGAAGGAAGATTGAAATGTTGAGTAATTTAGGTTTTAATTTAAAAAAATGTATGTCTAAATATGTATTTAGATTATTGGGTTAATCTTTCAAAGAATAAAAATGGAAGAATTTCCAAGTCAATAGAGAGAAAAATAAGAACAAAAACAGGACAACTTTATGAAAACAAGTAGGAAAGGGAAAATGTGGAAAATATAAAATGTTTTCATATAAGTATTTCAGAATAATCTCAGAAATATAAGTTGAACCTATCTATTCAAAGATATACACTTAGACTAAATTTTTAAAATTTAGCTGTATGCAATTTAGAGAAACACATATAAAACAAAATTATATAGAAATGTTGGAAATAAAGAAATCTAAGAGTTACCAGGTGAGTACTCATCAAAGCACAGAAGCTATTATAGCATTATTTAAAACAGATAATATAGGATATAAAATTAAAAGCACTGAGGAATAAGAAGAAAAATAATCTTAAAACAACTAACACAAGAGGGGAGTAGAAGAACGTGCACTCAACTTCTCCTGTGAGAACTCCAAATTTATAACTAATCGCTGAACAACCATTGACAGGAGAATGATGGATCCCACACACACACACACAAAAAGATACCTCATGTTCAAGGGTAAAGGAGAAGCCCCAATAAAACAGTAGGAGAGGCGAAATTGCATTTAGAATCAAGCCCCATACCTGCCAAAGATGCTCAGAGGGCTCAAAGAAAACCTTTTGTGTACCAGGGATCAGGGACCCCACAAGAGACTAGGCCAGACCTGCCTTAGATTGTTTGAGTGTCTCCTGTGGAGGCACAGGTCAGCGGTGGACTGCTGAGGGGACAGGGGCTTTGGCTCAGCAGACCGGGGGAGTGAAGTGTGTGAGCCCCACCATAGAGCTTCTGATCAGACAACCCACAAACTGGAGAATAATTATACCAAAGAAGTTCTAGAACTGTTGTGAAAGTTCTAGGGCCCACAACAGATTTCCCAAACTGGGGATCTGCCAAAGGGACTGAGAACCCCCAGGGAATTTGAAGACCAGTGGGATTTGATTACAGAATGTCCACAGAACTGGAGAAACAGACTCTTGGAGAGCACAAACAAAACCTTATGCAGACCAACCCAGGAGAAAGGAGCAGTTACCTCATAAGAGACTGAGCCAGACTTGCCTGTCAGTGTCCAGGAGTCTCTGGCAGAGGCGTGCCATGTGGCCTGCTATGTGGTTGGGGGCAATGAATACAACAGTCCTGGCATAAACCCTTTTAAAGGAGGTTACCATTACCACCGTTATTCCTGCCATAGTCTGGCCTAGGCCAACTAGAGGAAGGAAACACATTCTCACACATCAACAGAAAATTGGATTAAAGATTTAGTGAGCATGACCCTGCTCATCAAAGCAAGACCCAGATTCCCCTACAATCAGTCCCTCCCATCAGGATGCTTCCATAAGTCTCTTATCCTTATCCATCAGAGGGCAGACAGAATGAAAAGCACAATCACAGAAAACTAATCAAACTGATCACTTGCATCACAGCCTTGTCTAACTCAATGAAACTATGAGCTATGTCATGTAGGGTCACCCAAGATAGACAGGTCATGGTGGAGAATTCTGACAAAACATGGTCCACTGGAGAAGGGAATGGCAAAACACTTCAGTGTTCATGCCTTGAGAACCCCATGAATGCTATGAAAAGGCAAAAAGATATAACACTGAAAGAAAAACTTCCCAGGTCAGTAGGTGCCCAATATGCTACTGGAGATCAGTGGAGAAATAGCTCTAGATAGAATGAAGAGGCTGAGTCAAAGCAAAAACAGCCCCCAGTTGTGGATGTGATTGGTGATGGAAGTAAAGCCTGATGCTGTAAAGAACAATATTGCATAGGAACCTGGAATGTAGGTCCATGAATCAAGGTAAATTGGAAGTGGTCAATGGAGATGGCAAGAGTGAATATTGACTTTTAGGAATCAATGAACTAAAATGGACTGGACTGGGTGAATTTAATTCAGATGACCATTATATCTACCACTGTGGGCAAGAATCCCTTAGAAGAAATGGAGTAGCCCTCATAATCAACAAAAGAGCCTGAATTGCAGTGCTTGGGTGCAATCTCAAAAGCAACAGAATGATTTCTGTTCATTTCCAAGGCAAACCATTCAAAATCACAGTAATCTAAATCTATTATACCCCAACCACAAATGCTGAAGAAGCCGAAGCTGAACGGTTCTATGATGACCTACAAGACCTTCTAGAACACCAAAAAAAGATGTCCTTTTCATCATAGGGGACTGGAATTCAAAAGTAGGAAGTCAAGGGATACCTGGAGGAACAGGCAAGTTTGGCCTTGGAGTACAAAATGAACCAGGGCAAAGGCTAACAGAGTTTTGCTAAGAGAACTCACTGGTCATATCAAAAACTGTCTTCAAACAACACAAGAGATGACTCTACTCATGGACATCACTAAGTGGTGATGGTCAATACCACTGATGGTCAATACAGAAATCAGATCGATTATATTCTTTGCAGCCAAAGATGGTGAAGCTCGATACAGTTAGTGAAAAAAAGACCAGGTGCTGACTGTGGCTCAAATCATGAACTCCTTATTGCAAAATTCAGACTTAAATTGAAGAAAGTAGGGAAAACCACTAGGCCATTCAGGTATGACCTAAATCAAATCCCTGTACAAATCACTGTACAATTATACAGTGAAAGTGACAAATAGATTCAAGGGATTAGATCTGATAATTAGAGTGCCTGAAGAAAGACGGACAGAAGTTTGTAACATTGTACAAGAGGCAGTGATCAAAACCATCCCCAAGAAGAAGAAATGCAAAAAGGCACAATCATTGTCTGAGGAGGCCTTACAAATAACTGAGAAAAGAAGAGAAGTGAAAGGCAAAGTGCCGGGAGCCGGCATATTGCATATTGAGTGCATATTGCATATTGAGTGCAGCACTTTCCACAGCATCATCTTTCAGGATCTGGAATAGCTCAACTGAAATTCTATCACTGACGGTAGCCAGTGTGAGGAACTCCGCCCATGACAAAGGTCATGAGGAAGGAGGCTCGGCATACGCAAAGGCGGGATCGAGCTTCAGGAGTCCCCCTGGAAATTCTCGAGCATATACCCCCAAAACCAGAGTCTGCCTACTTTCTGCTTTGTGCTCTCACCTACACCTCTGACTTTGCGGGAGGCTGTCCCCCACTACCTCTCTGAAAAAGAGTTAGCTTACAGCTCCAGTTAATAATTCCTGGGTGTGACAGTGTTTAACCTACAAACTCCTTTGGAAATCCTCTAGCCTGCCTGAATAGGTTTTTCTGGCCACATGTGATTGTTCAGAGCCTCCCAACTGTGAGAGGCAGGAGATGTTCTAAACTGTCTAAACACAGATTCTTTTGAGTAGTTAAAAGATTGATTAGAAATTGTATTGGTGAAGGGATTTTCACTTGTTGGGCCAATGTTTGCTGCTAAGTTTCCATATCCCTTACCTGCTGTGTCCCTGGCAGTGTATTGATTAATATAATTGGTGTAAGTAGTAGCTTTAATGTTTGTAACCTGGGACCCTTGAGTTAATTCTTTTTCTTGTTATAGCCCACCACACCTTTGCTCTGTAGGAATGCAACTTTATCTAATGCTTTTGGAGGGTGGCTCCTGACCAATCACCTTTAGAGAAAAATAAGTTTTCTGAAAAAAAGGTCTTAGAATGTTAACAGGCCTCCGGGCCAGAAGATGATGCAAATCACCTAAACTTTTGCATATGATAAGTTTGCAGGAAGAAAGCCTGGCTTAGTGCATGACTCTACCCCTTCCCCCATTATCCTCTATGCATAACTTAAGGTATAAAAACTACTTTGGAAAATAAAGTGCGGGCCTTGTTCACCGAAACTTGGTCTCACCATGTCGTTCTTTCTCTTACCTTCTGGCTGAATTATTCAGCCTCTTTTCTCCACTGAATTTCCTCACTGAGCTATCCTTATTTCAGCCTCTTTTCTTCACTGAATTTTACTGAGCTATCCTCATTCTATTACTCTTTATATCCTTAATTAACGTTTAATTAAGTAGTTGTTTCCTGATCTTCACCTACGCCGTCTCTCCTTCGAATACCCTGGATCAGCCGGGGCTGGTCCCCGGCAGCAAAGGAGAAAAGGAAAGATATATCCATCTGAATGCAGAGTTCCAAAGAATAGCAAGAAGAGATAAGAAAGCCTTCCTAAGTGAGCACTGTGAAGAAATAAAGGAAAACAATAGAACAGAAGACTAGAGATCTCTTCAAGAAAATTAGAGGTGCCAAAGAACATTTCATGCAAAGATGGGTACAATAAATGACAGAAATGATATGGACCTAACAGAAGCAGAAGATATTCAGAAGAGATGGCAAGAATACGCAGAAGAACTATACGAAAAAGATCTTAATGATACAGATAACCACGATGGTGTGATCAGTCACCTAGAGCCAGACATCCTGGAATGTGAATTCAAATGGGCCTTAGGAAGCATCACTATGAACAAAACTAGTGGAGGTGATAGAATTCCAGTTGAGCTATTTCAAATCCTAAAAGATGATGCTATGAGAGTGCTGAACTCAACATGCCAGCAAATTTGGAAAACTTCGCAGTGGCCCAGGACTGGAAAAAGTCAGTTTTCATTCTAATCCCAAAGAAAGGCAATGCCAAAGAATGTTCAAACCACCACACAATTGCACTCATCTCACACACTAGCAAAGTAATGCTCAAAATTCTCCAAGAGAGCCTTCAACAGTACGTAAACTTAGAACTTCCAGATGTTCAGGTTGGATTTAGACAAGGCAGAGGAACCAAAGATCAAATTGCAAGCATCCACTGGATCATAGTAAAAGCAAGAGAATTCCAGAAAAACATCTACTTCTGCTTCATTGACTATGGCACAGCCTTTGACTGTGTGGATCACAACAAACTGTAGAAAATTCTTCAAGAGATGGGAATAACACACCACCTTACCTGCCTCCTAAGAAATCTGTATGCAGGTCAAGAAGCAACAGTTAGAAACTGACATGGAACAACGGACTGGTTCCAAATTGGGAAAGGAGTATGTCAAGGCTGTATATTGTCACCCTGCTTATTTAACTTATAAGTAGAGTGGTTATATGGGAAATGCTGGAATGGATGGAGCACAAGTTGGAATCAAGATTGCTGAGAGAAATATCAATAATCTCAGATATGCAGATAACACCACTTATATGGCAGAAAGTAAAGAGGATCTAAAGAGCCTGTTGATGAAAATGAAAGAGGAGAGTGAAATAGCTGGCTTAAAACTCAACATTCAAAAAACGAGGATCATGGTATCTAGTCCCATCACTTCATGGCAAATAGATGGGGAAACAATGGAAACAGTGACAGACTTCATATTCTTGGGCTCTAAAATCACTGCAGATGCAGCCATCAAATTAAAAGTTATTTGCTCCTCAGAAGGAAAGCTATGATCTACCTAGACAGCTTATTAAAAATTGGAGACATTACTTTACTGACAAAGTTCCACATAATCAAAGCTAAGGCTTTTCCAGCAGTCAGGTATGGATGTGAGAGTTGGACTAAAGAAAGCTGAGTGCCAAAGAGTTGATGCTTTTGAAATGTGGTGTTGGAGAAGACTCTTGAGAATCCCTTGGACAGCAAGAAAATCAAACCAATCAATCCTAAAGGAAATCAGTCCTGAATATTCATTCGAAGGACTGATACTGAAGCTGAAACTCCAATACTTTGGCCACCTGATGTGAAGAACAGACTCATTGAAAAAGACCTTGATGCTGGGAAAGATTGAAGGTAGGAGGAGAAGGTGATGACAGAGGGTGAGATGGTTGTATGGTATCACTGACTCCATGGACATGAGTTTGAGCAAGTTCTGGGAATTGGTGTTGGACAGGGAAGCCTGGAGTGCTGCAGTCTATGGGGTTGTAAAGAGTAGGACATGACTGAATGACTGAACTGACCTGAGGTTATAAAACTCCCTAGAATTGTAATAATATAACAAGAAAAGTTCAAAAATATATACATCTGAAAATAGTGTTATAATGTAGGAAATGCAAACCTACAGTTATTATGGTATATTTTAACAGATCTTGCTCAGAAACAGATTAAGTAACTGAAAATTATTTAGGGTATTGGGGGTTTGAGAAATAAAAATAGCAAGTTGACTTAACAGATATATATTAATGTTATTTTTAATAATCAGACAATATACATTCTTTTTAAGCACACAGAAAACAGTTACATGAACTTTTCTCCTATTAGACTTAAAGACAGTCATCAAAAGTTACTACAATTCATAATAATAATGAAATAAAATTAAACAGAAACAATAGAAAAGAACCAAAATATCCATATATTTGATACAAAAATTACTCACTTCAAAATAATTTGTGGGTAAAGAGGAAATTCTAATGAGAAAGATAAAATTTTACAACTGACCGATAATATCATGAGTGCTATCAAACTGAAACATACAGAGAGCAGTTAAATTAGAGTTTAGGAGATTATAGACTCACATTCATATATTTGAAAACAAGGGAAAGAAAGTGAAGAGGAACTAAAAAGCCCCTTGATGAAAGTGAAAGTGGAGAGTGAAAAAGTTGGCTTAAAACTCAACATTCAGAAAACGAAGATCATGGCATCCGGTCCCACCACTTCATGGGAAATAGATGGGGAAACAGTGGAAACAGTGTCAGACTTTATTTTTCTGGGCTCCAAAATCACTGCAGATGGTGACTGCAGCCATGAAATTAAAAGACGCTTATTCCTTGGAAGAAAAGTTATGACCAACCTAGATAGCATATTCAAAAGCAGAGACATTACTTTGCCAACAAAGGTCCGTCTAGTCAAGGCTATGGTTTTTCCAGTGGTCATGTATGGATGTGAGAGGTGGACTGTGAAGAAAGCTGAGCGCTGAAGAATTGATGCTTTTGAACTGTGGTGTTGGAGAAGACTCTTGAGAGTCCCTTGGACTGCAAGGAGATCCAACCAGTCCATTCTGAAGGAGATCAGCCCTGGGATTTCTTTGGAGGGAATGATGCTGACGCTGAAACGCCAGTACTTTGGCCACTTCATGCAAAGAGATGACTCATTGGAAAAGATTCTGATGCTGGGAGGGATTGGCAGCAGGAGGAGAAGGGGATGACAGGATGAGATGGCTGGATGGCATCACTGACTTGATGGACGTGAGTCTGGGTGAACTCTGGGAGTTGGTGATGGACAGAGAGGCCTGGCGTGCTACGATTCATGCGGTAGCAAAGAGCTGGACACGACTGAGTGACTGAACTGAACTGAAGGGAAGAAAAAGAATTTAAGGCATTTAAATAAAGAAGCCAGAAACAAGACAAGGAATAAATCAAAAAAGAAATAGAAAGAAGTAAGAAGTAAATATTAAAGGAGAATTTTTCAAATAGTGAACAAATTAATAAAATAGCAAGGTGCATTAATAAGGGGAAAGAAAGCAAAACTAAATAATACTAGGAACAAAGAGACCTAGAAGTTATGTAATTCAACAAGAAAAAAGAAAATATCAGGAATTGTTTTTCACTTTGTTAGGTATGATAAAGATGAGGTGAATGGAAAAAAAAAGACAGTGTTATCAATTAAACATGCATATGAAATGGTCACTATTTCCAGGATTTCCACTAAAATACCTGGAAGACATAAGGAAAGAAGGAAGTAAAAAGGAAAGAAAATAAAGGAAAAGTGAGAGGGAAAATGATAAATGTGACAAGACTGGCAAAAATATAATTGCTAAAACTTAGGGTTTGCTGGGGCTTCGCTGGTGGTTCAGATGGATTATTTCTTCTACTTTTGTTAAAAATTTCTAAAAAATAGAAGCATAACAATAGATCTGAGAGAACTGAAAAAAAATCTAGAACACAATGATAAGTGATACTAATAAAATTACAAGAAGATTATAGACAATTCTCGATTAATATAATAAATTGCCAGAATTGACTTAAGAAGAAATAGAAAATCTGTTTTCTAAGAAATAGGGTGTTTAACCATTAAAAATCATGAAATTAGTAGTCAGATATTTCCTCTGACACTCCAAAAAGGGCACCAGGCCCATAGAGTTTAATGGACTGTTTGTTTTAAACTTAACAAAAAAGAAAGGTATTGCCTTTTTTCCCAAACTGTTTCAGAGAAGAAAGAGGGAAACCTACTTATGCAGAGTAACATAACTGGGATGCTAAATCCTAAAAGGTTAATTATAAGACTAGGATTATATACCAAAACATAGCAGCTGTTTTATCTGGGGAGGTGGGAATGATTTAGAGAACTGAAAAGGGTAGTTCAATGGGACTTCAGCTTTATCTATAATATTTTAATTCTCTTATTAAAAGAAGACAAGAAGCAACATGACAAAGTATAACCAAGCAGGACTCGATTGAGCCCTCCTGGGTCAGACCCTCTTAGTTCCTCTGCTTGCCTTTTGTTTGTAGAAAAATTTTAGCTTTCTAGGCCTTTCCCCAAGTTATCAAGAATATGTTTAATCAGAAAAATGAAAAAATGTAGAATTAAAGGGAAACAACCAAGCAAGAAAAAATTATAATTGTTTACCATTAAACAAACTTTATCACTAGATAAAGTTTAGTTCCCCCTTGTCTATTAGGTCTATAGATAATATCCTAAGCCCTGTTGTTTAAGCTGTTTTGCAGATACTGAAACCCCCACCAGGCGAAAGAAGTTAACTGTATACTGACCACAAGCACTTAGACCTCAGACTTGCTGGAACCAGAAGGTTGATGATGTTGACTCCCAACCACACAGACTGAGTAAGATCTCTGCATGTCCCCACCATGATAATCAAGTGACTTCCAACGCAGATTCCAAAAGACCACTGCAAGGGCAGAAAAGAGGTGGCACTCCAGTTCCAGGTAGAATCCCACCTATTTCCAGAATATTTTTTATTTCTCTTGCCCTAACATTTTGTCTTAGTCATCCCCTGGGTGCAAAGTTGATTTGTAAACTAAGTTCTCACTTCACCAATCTCTGACAATTGAATAAAACTTGTGCTGTTTTGATCTGTTTTGATTTTGGCTTTGTGAACTCAAACAGAAAAAGAATTTTCCCTGCCAAGGCAGGGGGCCTCTGCTGGACCAGGGACCAAGTGGGAGTCCATATGGTCTAATTTGGTAACAAAAAAATTAAGATTTGTTAACTTTGTGTGGTAATAATTTAATGTTAAATTAAATTATTTATACATTCCTAAATTTTAAAATTTTCTCTAAAAATACTACAACAAATTATCAATACATTGTTTGTTGCTCAACTTCAACAGTAGAGAGAAAATCATCCCTTTAAAACATATTATGTGCCAACCTAATAAACAGCCATCAGACCTGGTCAGTGGTAGGAAGCCTAGAATGTACTATTCTTAGATCAAGAAATCCTCAGTAGTTCAAGTTACTACAGGTCTTATAAATATCACTATCTTTTCTCATGTAAATTGGTAAAAATCACAGCATTTTATTTTTAAAACATTTATTTGCCTATGGCTTTCTAGAGCTGAGCAGTTATTAATTAATTACTTTACATTCATACATATATTTATTTAACAAATTCTTCTAGAATGCCCACTACATTGCATGCACAGCTTGTCTATCCACTGGGTCTCCATGGGTGAGAGATACAATCCTTGTTCTTAAAGAGAGCAGATGGACAGGAAGGTTAGTACTGACAATACAGTGAAATCAATAGCACTTAGGGCTATGCAAAGTAATGCTCAAAATTCTTCAAGCGAGGCTTCAACAGTACGTGAACCGAGAACCTCCAGATGTTCAAGCTGGATTTAGAAAAGGCAGAGGAACCAGAGATCAAATTGCCAACATCCATTGGATAATAGAAAAAGCAAGAGAGTTCCAGAAAAACATCTACTTCTGCTTTATTGACTATGGCA
Organism: Bos javanicus; assembly: GCF_032452875.1. Classification (NCBI taxonomy): domain Eukaryota; kingdom Metazoa; phylum Chordata; class Mammalia; order Artiodactyla; family Bovidae; genus Bos; species Bos javanicus. Next base: position 17,312,427 of record NC_083882.1, on the reverse strand, counting down.
AAGCCTTTGACTGGATCACAATATATTGTGGAAAATTCTTCAAGAGATGGGAACACTAACCACCTTACCTGCCTCCTGAGAAATCTGTATGCAGGTCAAGGAGCAACAGTTAGAGCTGAACATGGAACAATGGGCTGGTTCCAAACTGGGAAAGGAGAACGTCAAGGCTGTATACTGTCACCCTGTTTATTTAATTTCTATGAAGAGTACATCATGCAAAATGCTGGGATGGATGAAGCACAAGCTGGAATCAAGATTACTGGGAGAAATATCAATAACCTCAGATATACAGATGACAACACCCTTATGGCAGAAAGTGAAGAGGAACTAAAAAGCCTTTTGATGAAACTGAAACAGGAGAGTGAAAAAGCTGACTTAAAACTCAGCATTCAAAAAATGAAGATCATGGCATCCAATCCCATCACTTCATGGCAAATAGATGGGGAAACAATGGAAACAGTGACAGACTTTATTTTCTTGGGCTCCAAAATCACTGCAGATGGTGACTGCAGCCATGAAATGATTAAAAGATGCTTGCTCCTTGGAAGAAAATCTATGACCAACTTAGACAGCATATTCAAAAGCAGAGACACATTACTTTGACGACAAAGGTCTGTCTAGTCAAAGCTATGGTTTTTCCAGTAGTCATGTATGGATGTGAGAGTTAGACCATAAAGAAAGCTGAGTGCTAAAAAATTGATGCTTTTGAAATGTGGTGTTGGAGAAGATGCTTGAGAGTCCGTTGGACAGCAAAGAGATCAAACCCATGCATCCTAAAGGAAATCAATCCTGAATATTCATTGGAAGGACTGATGCAGAAGGAGAAGCTTCAATACTTTGGCCACTTGATGTGAAGAACTGACTCACTGGAAAAGCCCCTGATGCTGGGAAAGATTGAAGGCAGGAGGAGAAGGGGATGACAGAGGATGAGCTGGCTGGATGGCAACATTGACTCAATGTACATGAGTTTGAGCAAGCTCTGGGCATTGGTTATGGACAGGAAAGTCTGGTGTGCTGCAGTCCACGGGGTCACAAAGAGTTGGACATGACTGAGCAACTGAACTGAACTAGGGCTACACAGATCAGAGATTCATCTGTCTCAGTCTTTAGGATCAGGGAATGTGATACTTGAATCAAGTACTGTTATTAATCATCAAACAAAGGTGGGAGGTGTTGAGGAAAGGGGTAAAAGGTGGTATAATCAAAGGCAATGGCATACGCATACATGAAGAGAACATCTGAGGAACTGCAGGTTTGGGATTGCTGCAGAGGCGGTCAGGGAGTTTAGAAGCTAGATCACTTTAAGGCCTTGCCTCTGCACTTGAAGATTTTAACCTAATCAGGAAACCACTGAAGTAAGAAATAATGTTTTCTGTCTGTAGTGCAGAAGAGTCCATTTTTATGTGACTCCAATGGGAAGATAACTGGTAGAAAGCACAACATACTGCACCATGTGTGTAAGGGCACTGATGTGGTAGGACCTCAACTTGCGCCTCAGTTCAGTTCAGTCACACAGTCATGTCTGACTCTTTGAGACCCCATGGACTGCAGCATGCCAGGCTTCCCTGTCCATAAGCCACTCCCAGAGCTTGCTCAAACTCATGTCCATTGAGTTGGTGATGTCATCCAACCAGCTCATCCTCTGTTGTCCCCTTCTCCTCCTGCCTTCAGTCTGTCCCAGCATCAGGGTCTTTTCCAGTGAGTCACTTCTTTGCGTCAGGTGGCCAAAATACTGGAGTTTTACCTTCTGCATCAGTCCTTCCAATGAATGTTCAGGACTGATTTCCTTTAGGATGTACGGGTTTGATCTCCTTGCTGTCCAAGGGACTCTCAAGCATCTTCTCCAACATCACATTTCAAAAGCATCAATTCTTCAGCACTCAGCTGTCTTTATAATCCAACTCTCACATCCATATATGACTACTGGAAAAACCATAGCTTTGATTGACAGATCTTTGTCGTTAAAGTAATGTCTCTGCTTTTGAATATGCTGTCTAGGTTGGTCATAGATTTTCTTCCAAGGAGCAAGTGATTTTTAATTTCATGGCTGCAGTCACCATCTGCAGTGATTTTGGAGCCCAAGAAAATAAAGTCTGTCACTGTTTCCATTGTTTCCCCATCTATTTGTCATGAAGTGATGGGATTGGATGCCATTATCTTCAATTTATGAATGTTGAGTTTTAAGCCAGGCTTTTCACTCTCCTCTTTCACTTTCATCAATAAGCTCTTAAGTTCCTCTTCACTTTCTGCCATAAGGGTGGTGTCATCTGCATATCTGAGGTTATTGATATTCCTCCCAGTAATCCTGATTCCAGCTTGTGCTTCATCCAGCCCAGAATTTAGCATGATGTACTCTTCATAGAAGTTAAATAAGCAGGGTGACAATATACAGCCTTGATGTTCTCTTTTCCCAGTTTGGAACCAGCCCATTGTTCCATGTTCGGCTCTAACTGTTGGTCCTTGACCTGCATACAGATTTCTCAGAAGGCAGGTAAGGTGCTCTGGTATTTCCATCTTTTGAAGAATTTTCCACAGTTTGTTGTGATCCACACAGCCAAAGGCTTTGCTGTAGTCAATAAAGTAGAAGCAGATATTTTTCTGGAACTCTCTTGCTTTTTCTGTGATCCAATAGATGTTGATAATTTGATTTGTTTCCTCTGTAATCCAGCTTGAATATCTGGAAGTTCTCAGTTTACTTACTGTTGAAGCCTCACTTGGAGAATTTTGAGCATTATTTTGATACAATTGTGCCGTAGGTTGAACATTCTTTTGCATTGCCTTTCTTTGGGATTGGAATGAAAACTGACCTTTTCCAGTCCTGTGGCCACTGCTGAGTTTTCCAAATTTGCTGACATATTGAGTGTAGCACTTTCAGAGCATCATCTTTTAAGACTTGAAATAGCTCAACTGGAATTCCATCATCTCCACTAGCTTTGTTCATAGTGATGCTTTGTAAAGCCCATTTGAATTCATCTTCCAGGATGTCTGGCTCTAGGTGACTGATCACACCATCATGATCATCTAAGTCATTAAGATCTTTTTTTGTATCATTCTTCCATATTCTTTTTGAATATCTTCTGCTTCTGTTAGGTCCATATCGTTTCTGTCCTTTATTGTGCCTATTTTTGCATTTAATGTTCCCTTGGTATCTCTAATTTTCTTGAAAAAATCTCTAGTCTTTCCCATTCTATTGTTTTCCTCTATTTCCTTGCATAGATATCTGAGGAATGCTTTCTTATCCCTTCTTGCTATTCTTTGGAACTCTGTATTCAAATGGGCATATCTTTCCTTTTCTCCTTTGCCTTTCACTTTTCTCCTTTTCTCAGATGTTTGTAAGGCCTCCTCAGGCAAGGATTTTGCCTTTTTACATTTCTTCTTCTTGGGTATGGTCTTGATCACTGCCTCCTGTACAACATCAAGAACCTCCATCCATAGTTCTTCAGGCACTCTGTCTATCAGATCAAATCCTGTGAATTTATTTGTCACTTCCACTGTATAATTGTAAAGGATTTGATTTAGGTCATACCTGAATGGTCTAGTGGTTTTCCCTGTTTTCTTCAATTTACATCTGCATTTTGCAATAAGGAGTTCATGATCTGAGCCACAGTCAGCTCCCAGTCTTGTTCCTAAGCTTGTGTTATTTACTGATGGAGCAGGCCTGATAGAATCTGATTTGTTTTGGGAACTTAGGCTCCTCCTGAGATAGAATTCATCCTAATAGAAGGAACATTTGGTGAGCGCAATATCAAATCTTAGTAGTGAAGGGAAGAATTGAGTCTTAGGTAAAAAAGATGCCTATTGGGGTTTCAGGGAAAACACTGAAGTGAGAGTGAGGAAGTATTCCTTTGGTATTCCTCAACAGGGTGTAACACATAGAAAGAGACACAGTTCCTCTTCCCAATGCCTCATTTTGCGCTGGAAGTAAGTGTAACTTCTTTTTTTTTTTTTTTAACCTTCAATAGTGAACTCCGGGAGTTGTTGATGGACAGGGAGGCCTGGCGTGCTGCGATTCATCGGGTCGCAAAGAGTCAGACACGACTGAGCGACTGATCTGATCTGAGTCAATAACTATGGAGACCTGGGTTCAATCCCTGGGCCAGGAAGATCCCCTGGAGAAGGAAATGGCAATCCACTCCAGTACTATTGCCTGGAAAATCCCATGGACAGAGGAGCCTGGTAAGGCTACAGTCCATGGGGTCCCAAAGAGTCAGACACGACTGACCGACTTCACTCACTCACATGGTACTTAGCAGAGGCAGTTGCAGAGGAAGGGTATCTTGTAGGCAAGGTCGATACTCGAGGCAAGAAGTGGTGGTTCTCAGCAGACGTGGTTGTTTGTAGAGAATGGAGAGGGATGTCTTGTGCTTGTGCTGTTCCTTGGTAGAGTGGTTGACATGTAAATGTCTGTAATATCTTGCAAAAGAGAGATAATAGAAGAAGAAAATTTAGCCTGTTAGCACAAAATGTGTACCCTCATGTAGACACAGATATAATTGGCCTGAAGTGTGCAGACCTCCTTTTCTGTTCTACACTGGCAAATGGGGGCAAGAAGCAACAAATAAACAGTAAAGAGAGAAGGCCTGAACTACCTCTCCCAGATAAGCCGCCCAAATTCCCAGAATACTAGGTCCTGGCAACTACTCATTCACTTACTGTAAAAGTGTAAAAGGTTAGGTTACTCCGCATGCTGTAGAACAAGTGCCCAATTGCCCTCAGAGATAGCATATCCTTCATCCAAAAGGAAACCCAGCTTGATCTTACATCCAGTCGATCTTTCACACTACTGCAACTAGGCATTTTTGTTTTCTTATCATCTTCACAGAGAGCAGAGAGAGATTTTCTTGATTTTTCATGACTCTATTCTCTCCACTTTAATAGCCAAAACTAAAACCAAATAAACTTGTTTACAGAGAAAAACCAGCAATTTTGTCTGATCAATTGATCTATCTCATTCTTACTGAAACTGCAATTATGTTATTCTGACTGACAGATTCTCAAGATTTAGAAAAAATATTCTTGATCAAATGCACTAAGAATAGAATGTTTCAAGTGGATGTGTCTGGCTAGAATCTCCCTGAACTATTCAGTAACAGCACATCAAAAGTCTGCTGAATTTTTATTTCCCATCAGAAAAATAACAAAACCAATATGAAAAATGGGAGTGTTTTGAGGGCAGTTGGTATATAGCCTAGTACTAAATACATTTTTTTGGCTGCTCCTTTCTTTTTCTCCCCTTCAGCAGCTATGTTTAATGGGCTGAGAGAAAGCTGTTTGCTTGCAGAATCTTATTATAGACCAGAAATACACTTGTTCCAGAGAAGAGTAATTTAATTGGTTCCAAGTCAAATGATGTTAACAGGTGTCACCTCACCAATCCAGGACTTAAAATGGGTTATTATAAACAGAACTAATACGTATTTTTCTGGCTTTTGCTCCCATTTGTTATGCAAGACTGCATGCCCCTGTAATGTTCCTCCTGATTATTTCTAGCAGCTTTAGGAGGTGGTTGACATGTGCTCATGCACACGTATCGTCAGCTACCACATAATGCCTGCCATTTTCTTGCCCTTTAGCTCAAGTTCTTCTCTGCTGCCATCTGCAACTAAGTCCTGCACAGCTTAATATAAACTGCAAGGAAGTCTTGATCAGTATTTCTGCTTCTGCCAGGCTCCGTGACACTTCAGTGGAAGGACATTACATTGCTGGTTCCATGGATACACGAGGTCCAGGAGAAGGCACAGGTAGAGGGAGAATCTCTCTGTCCCTTTCAGTGTTCCACAGTGCTGAGATTAATTGTCAAAGAGTTATTTATAGAGCTTTTATCCATAGCTCTCTCTCTTCCCCTAGGACCCAAGCAAGCTGTAGTGGAGTAGGATGGGTAGTGTGTGAGTCTGGTGGCCTTGGAAGGTGCCTCTAACATGTGACAGTAATTGAGGTGGACTCCAGCTGCTGTGCTCTGAAATCATAATCAGGTTTTCACAGAGGCGATGCTTCCCTGGCTGCTCTCAGTCAAGAACTGAGCATGGGAGTAATACAAAGGGGGAAATGCTGAGATTCATGGGACACTTCTGATAGATATCTTTGATTTGAAGTTTCCTAAAAGCTTTGTCAAACTTTCCTTAGAATTAGTCTTATAGTCCAATCACCCTTCCTTTTTTCCTCTCGTGGTCATTTCCCTCAGTACATTTTTCTTTTTGCATATTTAGTCCCATCTTGGCATCTTGCTTCTCATAGGACCTAGATTAGCACAGGGCATCTGTTATGTGCGACAGAATAGCTTAAATATTCACCCTTTTGTTAAACCACATGTATCTTCTTGACGACTCCCCTTCAAAGGAATTTTCTCTCCCAGGTGGCTTCTAGGTCCTTTTACAAATAGATTTGATGTAGACTTCAGTTTCCTCCACCAGGTTTGCCTGGCATGCTCAGACACATCTAGATCTCAGTAGGAGATGTGATGTGATGGAGGCTCAAACTAAGCCCCTTGCTATATATCCTAGAGCATCTATCATGATTCTTTACCAGTTCAATGCATGGTTAGAGAAACAAAAGAAATACAGGCAACTATCCTTGCTTTTGAAATTAAAATTCAGTTAGTGAGATAAAAATCACACATCTGCCACAAGTGGCTTAAAATGCAGATAGTAATCATTGATTTTTCAAAGACATGAAGACAGCTTCAAGAAATATGGGTTCGTCTTTCTCTGGGTTTCTACTTATGTGGGATAATGACAGATAATAGCAGAAAGCTGTTTCTTTCTGTCTGTGCAGGTCCATGATCAACGGTTGAATGTGAAGATGTGGAGGTGAGAGAGGCACATAATCATCATACTTATTACTGTGATGGGCTGAGCCCACCGCCTTTCATCAAGGGCTTACTGAATTCTCCCACCGTGTCAGAGACTTGTTGATTCATGGACTGACCTGATGTCTTCACTTTTTGCTTCCCAAAGTGAAAAGGTGGATAGAAATTGAGAATAAGTTAAACAAGTTAGTTTATCTTATAATCAGGCATAAGAACTCAACATTGATTTTCAAAGGGTAAAATATTTTAGAGTTAAGAATGTATATAACATATGGGGTGGGAAGAAATAAATGCCAATTAGCTCTTCAATACCAATGTCAATATGCATGTTGTTTTCTTAGCAAAAGGCCTTTGGATAAATTCTAGATTAACAGGGATAGAAATAATGTCAAAGATTACTAGTTTAGTATGTCCTCCTGCTAATGGGAAGAACAGCACCTTGAAAGAAAGTTAATATGGAATGTTGTATCATGGGAATTGCTCACAGAAAAGAAAATACCAAGAGAATTAAGTAAAATTAATTTGAAGGCAAATTTTCTTTGGTAGTGAGGTTTGAAATCTTATTATTCCCGCCTTTTAATTGAGAGACAGTATGCTGAATTTTTTTTTGAACTTGCAGATCCTCAGGGTTAAACTTGGGGTTGAATGGCTGTCATGTGACTTTGGGTGGCTTGCAAATTCTTCAGGAGAGAGTTAGGTCAACTAACAAGAAGCTAAATTCTCAGTATTATCTCCTGATATCACAGGATAAACCATTAATATCAAGAAGCTTCTGAAGTATCTATCTGGGAATTTGTCAGCGCACCAGGAACAGCAATCCTTGGAATAATGTTAGACAAACTTAAATGGGACAACCAAACAAACAACGAAACAGACTCATGAATAAGCAGTAGGATTTTATCTTTCAAGTTACATTTCATTGGTAATTGAAATTGACCAAATAAATGAAATTAACAGTATTGGTGAGCTGTGTTGTGATATGCTAACCCTTCCCCATTGTATTTAGCATTTTAAATATTGGAGAGCTAATTCCTATTCTAACATATACAAAATAAATGCTTGCCCCATAAATCCAATACCAACACATGGTACAGTACAAGTAACTTAATCCTGCAAGAATTATAAAAGATAAAGGCTTTTCAAGAATCAGATTCCTTTACTTAAAATATCTTGCAAATTTGAGATTGTGTCTATGTAACCTCAAACATGACTAAAAAGTAATATATACTTTTTTCCTTTTGGGTGCTGATATTAAATTTTCTCTATACTTTTATATTTTCAATATATTATAATAAATATATAACTTTTTAACTGGACAAAAATTAATTTTGAGTGGTTAATAAAGGAATGGGTGTGACTCAGTGAGTAGGGAAATATTCCTAGTATTTGAAACAATCTGGCAAAGTCTTGGAAGCAAAAGACAGAAATCTGACTACATTCAAGGAGTTTGCCAGTGTTTGACTGAACTATAATTTCTATATCCTACCTATCACTTCGTTAAGCCTTGTCTTTTTACAAGGCATGTGACAACAGAATGTTGTATTAAGGTTCCCCAACATTGAGTTTATATCAAAAATGAAGAAATGGAGTGGAAAGTTTTTGTTTTAGTAATATTTCTAGTTCATGAGGAATAATGGGGAAAAGTTTGGAGAAGGAAATGGCAACCCACTCCAGTATTCTGGCCTGAAGAATCCCATGGACAGAGGAGCCTGGTGGGTTACAGTCCATAGAGTTGCACAGAGTTGGACATGACTGAAGCAACTGAGCATGCATGCATACACAGGGAATTTTCTTTATGTCTTCCGGGAATATATTATTTTGACTGATGCTACCTGGGAATTCAGAGGGGAAGTTTGTTCTGTTATCTATAAAGAAAGAATTTGATGAACAAACACAGTTGCTGGGGTCATGCTTAATGGATGTATTTTCAAGTTCAGTTAAATACTTTGTGTTCATTTGTTCATTCGGGTCCAACTCTTTGTGACCTCATGGACTGTAGCCTGCCAGTCTCCTCTGTCCATGGGATTTCCCAGGCAAGAATACTTGAGCGGGTTGCTATTTTCTTCTCCAGGGATCTTCCTGACCCAGGGATGGAACCCATGTCTGTTGCATTGGTAGGCAGAATCTTTACCACTCAGTTGCCAGGGAAGCCCTGTTAAACACGTCAGAGGTTCCATTTACAACCAGACACCTAAAATGTTTATTACAAACTCATTCTAGTAGTCAAATGTTAGTAAATGTTTATATTTGAATGTTACACAATTTTATTTCTTTCAGATATATTCTATAACTCACGCTTTCCACTAGTTTTTACCAGTTCTCCTGCTACCTCCAGTCTATCCAAATGACTGAGTTTTGCTGTATGGGTTTACTGCTGTATTAGTACATTGACAGAGATATATAAACCATGGCTTCCACAGCTGTTTCAGATGAAACTGTATATTAATGTGTAAACTTGCAACATACAGCTTAGCCGGAAAGTTATGTGGAACAGGTGATTGGGGAGATAGCTTTCACCACTTGGACTGAAGTCCATTTTGAAGGAGCTAAAAGATACCTATCGAATTCTGGTGCATGTGTGTGGTTTGAGGAGTGTGTGTGCACGAAGAGAATTCTTTATACTTCAAAAAAGCTGAAAATATGGGTGGTTAAATGAAGTTACATTTTTACACCCTCATATGCTAAGTGGAAGAGGCAGCCAAATGCAGTAAAAATTTGTTAATATTAGTGTATCATTCTCGGTTTACAGTGTTTTGAACACATATTAGAGATACTTGTGAAGATGTAAAAGATGAATTTAAAACCTACATTAATTGTACCGAAAGTCAACTGGAAAGAAAAGGATTTTAAGTCCTTGAGCTTTTATTAATAATACAAATTCGCAGCCAAAGGAATAGCCTTAGTCAACACATTTCCATGTCCCCCTAAACACAAATAGCCTCCAACCTTTGGAGGTTGTTCCTTCGAGATGTTTCACCAGTGACATCACAGTGATTGCCACCTCCCTTGGACTACTTTAGGCCCTGCCCAGAGCCCAGAAGTCCAGACAGCCTGGGAGACAAGAAGGAGTTGGAGCCCAAGTTGGAGAGAGAGAGGAGAAGCCTACTGCAGCCCAGTGTGTCCTTGACCCTATTCAGGTAACAGCAGGATTTTTAAGCTTAGCATACAGGGTGTATGTGTGTACAAGTTGCAAATAAGAAAAGCACAGGAATATTTACATTTCTTAATGAAATAGACAATGCCTATTGTACAGTGTTTCTTAGACTAGAAAGTGAATATTATTGATTCTTGTTTTCCTTTTTTTCACCTTATGGCATGCATTTCCTCCCTTTCTATATGGCATGCATTTTCTCCCTTCCTATTAAAAAATATCATACAGGAAAATATGTCTTCCATCTTTTCAAAGTCTCCATTCAAAGAAAGTCAATATCAAACAGTTTATTCAGAGTTCTTCTGTTTTTTCACTTTGAATCATATACTGTGATCTTGATGTCAGGAAAGATTTAAAATGAGGCCAAAATTGTCTTTGTGGGTTAACAGCAGAAAAATGGAAGATTTCTGATCTGAGGTTTTACTTAACTTTGGTATAAATGTGTGTGAAATTAGAGCCCACTCCCTATAGATAGCTTATATGTTGATTGAATTGGATTCATTAGAAATTCCCACCTTAACGCTGTGCTTTGTTACTTTAAAAACATACAAAACAACAGCATTTAAGCTATCAAAGTGCAAGATATAGTAAGAGGCAAACCATAGGTAATAAAGAAGTGTGATGAGTAGCTGTCAATTCAGAGACCATTGAAAAAAAATGTGAAGAGTCCATAAAACATACCCTTTGAACAATTATTGTAAGGCAACACCTGTATAAATATCACTCAGGTCAGGAAATTGTCATTGGCGCACTCCAGAATTCCATTCTTAATCACTTTTCTCTTTTGCCTCATCATCAGTAATCATCATCTTAATTGTTGAGCTGGTCTTATCCATGGTTTTCTTTATAATTTTACCATTTCTGTCTGCGTTCCTAAACAATATAGTTAAATTTCTTGTTTTGGGGTTTGAAGAAATAGAATTACATTCTGTGTTTCTTTTTGTAAATTCCTCTTTTGCTTCATAGTTATTTTTGTGAAATCTACCCATCTTATTATGTGGTGCTGTAGTTCATATATTTTATTTGCTCTATAACATTTTAAAGTATGAGCATACCACAGTTCACATTCATTCTATTGCTGATGAACATTAGAGTTGTTTCCAGCTTAGGGATATTATGAAAATGTTGCTATGAACATTCTTATACATATAAATCCTGGTGTATATGTGCTTGAGTTTCTAAAGTAGGAGTGAAAGAGCCAGATAAAAGAGAATGAACATTATCAACCTTAATTTTAAAATGTCAAATTGTTTTCCCAAAGGTCAAAAATTTACACTAGCCAGGGCAGTTATTTGTGGTTATCATTCATGTTATCACTCCTAAGAGTAACCACAATCCAACAACTATTTCCAGTCTGCCAGTTCTAGTTCTGCCTCTAACTTGCTATGTGTCATCACACAAACAACTTAACCTCTCTCTAAAAGTCAGTTTCTTAGCAATAATCTTGCGAGAGAAAAAAATCGCAAAACTTGCCTGAGTTGTAAAAGTCAGAGTTGTTGTGAAGGTCACATGAACAAAACTCTGGACAACTTTCAGCAACATTTTCTGAATATGTTCCTGTTGGGTCACAGTCTCATAAGATTTGATGGGACAGTTATTTTGCCCTCTCTGGGCAAAATAATGGGTTGTTTTGATCATTGTAAATAAGGCCTCATATTTTTTACATATCTTTGTACTTCTTTGGGACTTACTCAAATAAATTAGTGTTTGGACCAGGATTTAATTTCATTAATAAATCCATAAGGAAGAATCTGCTTTAGAGTCTTTAGATTCTTTTGTTCTTAGGCTCCTTGCCTGAATTCATCAACTTCCTGTTCTCCTCTGCTCTGATGTACATGCTTATACATTCTCTCTACTTCCTTAATACTTTATTTTCTTCTGTTTACTTTCTCCTTCAAGCAAATCTTTGTAAAGATTTTCATTGGAAATGGTGTAGAGGGCAAAAATATAAGTAAGAATTAAAAAGAAAGTGAAACATGAATCAGTTACCATTGGTCATATTTTAAACCAACATTCAACAACGTACCTGTTAATATAATCTTATCTGAACTTATGTGTTATAGCAACAATAACATAAAACATTAAAAAGGATCATTTGACTGGTTTATGCAATTAATAATTTGGCACACTAATAATAAAAGGAATATAGTAATTATAATTCATAATTCAGGGGAGACTTCTTCCTCCTGAACTTCCACTTTAGAAAATAAAACACTTTTTCCCCTTAAACTTTTTCTACTCCATAATAGACTTTTGCTCTAAATATTTAAAATTTTATTTTTAATCTTTACTTTCATTTGGTTTGCACATACACAGTGTCAATTATGCCACATCACTGGAAGTAATAATTTTATGTTTCTCAAAGCATGATTTTCCATAAGTATTATCTATACAGACTATAAAGATACCACCCTCACTTTTTGAAGTGTTTACAATATAAGCACATCCTGGACTTGACTAAAAATAGCTGGCACAAGCCCTTGTTGAAATAGAAGTACCCATGGGGTTAACACTTGCTGTTTGGACTGAGTGCCTGTTATGTGAGGGACTTTTGGTTGACCCCAGTAGGCTCTATGCCCAATGCAGGGATTTCAAGAGGCCAAGCAGCTGTTGAAACTACTTAATGCTTTCACAGGGTTAGACAAAGATAGATCAGCTTGAAACTTGAAAAATTATGGTATCCTACCTCTGTATGTAATTTGAAGCAAGAAAAATTCTAAGCCATAATATTTTTTTTTTTTCTGTTTTGGTGACCTTACTTGGTGGTAGCAAAGCAAGCAAGTATGCACACACATTCGCACAGAAGTTGGAGAAAGAAAAATGCAATATTTTGTATTTTATCAAGTGAAAGTCGAGTGACTTTTTGTGACCCAGTGGACTCTACAGTCCATGGAATTCTCCAGGCCAGAATACTGGAGTGGGTAGCCTTCCCCTTGTCCAGGGCATCTTCCCAACCCAAGGATCGAAACTAGGTCTCCCACATTGCAGGTAGATTGTTTACCAGCTGGGCTACAAGGGAAGCCCAAGAATACTGGAGTGGGTAGCCCATCTCTTCTCCAGTGGATCTTCCTGACCCAGGAATTGAACCAAGGTCTCCTGCATTGCAGGTGGATTCTTTACCAACTGAGTTATGAGGGAAGCCCCATAGCATCAATATAATCATCACAAAAAAATAATCAGAACTGTATTGGTCTTTTTGACATCAGGCCTAGAGGAAAAAAAAAAAAAAAGGCTGTCTGTGTAAGTCAATGTTTCTCAGAGAAACAGAATCTACAGGGAGGGTGTGTGTATGTGTGTGTAATATAATTGGCTTATATGATTGTGGAGGCTGGCAAGTCCAAAATCTTCAGGGGAAATTAGAGGCTGGAGACCCAGAGAAAAGTAATAATGCTAGTCCAAACATAGTCTGGAGGTTAGATATCTGAAATCAAAATATCTGGCAGGGTTGATTTCTTCTGAGGCCTGTCCTTGGCTTGCATATGACCATCTTCTCCCTGTGTCTTCATATGGTCTTCCTTTTGCATATGTTTGTGTCCTAATCTCTTCTTCTCATAAGGATAACAGTCATATTGGATTAGGACCCATCTTAATTACCTCATTTTAATTTAACCCATTTTCATTTAACCCATCTGATTACCTCTTGAAAGACCCTATCTCTACAAATATAACCACATTCCTCAATTAAAAAAAAATATGTATATAGTTGCATCCCAAGATACTGGGGATTAGGGTTTCAACATGTGAATTTAGAGTGGGGGATACAATTCAGCCTATCACACATTTCCCTTCCATAATGCTTCTATTTCTTTTGAGGAAAGAATGCTCACTAATTTCTTATGTTTTCTTTGTTACTTTCTAATAGGAGGTAAGGACAAGCAGGAGGTCTTTGGTGTGCCCTCAGAAGTTTGCCTTCAGTTCTCACCAAGCCACTCTGAGAATGGAACGATCCACCCGGGAGCTGTGTCTCAACTTCACCGTTGTCCTGATTACAGTCATCCTTATATGGCTCCTTGTGAGGTCCTATCAGTACTGAGATGCCACAGCTCCTGGAATTGACTGCAATGCTCCAGGGCTGTCTTCTGTATGCCCTGACATCCCACTGCTGTCATGGGATGCCTTTTCTGGCACCCCATGGCACTTCTGACCAGTTCGCACAATATCTGGGGTGCCTCCAGAGCTGCTCTCAATGGCTTCAAAATGTTTGCCAGTAAGCATTAGATTTTTTCCCCATTTCTTACTGCAAATGTGTTATACAAGCCGCAAGGTTAAAAGTAAACTGGATTCATGATGACATAGAATGTTAACAAGCTCCTGATCTGTCTCACCACACATCCCTTCAACACACACTCAGCAACCAAACTCTAAATCAACTTGCCAGAAGAAAGAAATGTTAAAGGAAGTCTTTGTCAGCCCCTATAACTATCATGTGAATAAAGTTAAGTCAACCAAAAATAAGACTTTTAGAATTTATTTTAGCTTCTATTTGTGATACTGCATTTAATCCTTGACTGAGACTGAAGTGACAAATGTTATAATATTTCTAGCATTTGAGATAAGCCAAGATCTTCCAACTGCTGAGGATTTGAAACCAAGTCAATTAAGAGTGTCATATTTCAGACAATTCCATTGGTTGAGTGTTCCTCAAACTTGCCTTCTGAATTAGTCCCAAGGGCAAAGGGAAAATAAATCCATTTCACTAGGAGGTCTGGAATACAGCCTGAACTGTTCACTAAAAGCACAAAATTTCTTTGAAGCCTTGTTTTATCATTAAAATTGACAAAGGTATATTTTATTCTGTAATATCTCCATTTGCTTTAATATATATATTTACATTATTTCCCCTTGAGTAAAACTGAAACATGAGTCATGTCCCTAAGAGGTGCATATTCCAGTTTGGTTATACTCATTATGCAAATAGAGCTAGTCACTAATAAACTACAGTTGTAACAGAGAATAGAAAATACAACATTCATGTTTGTAAATACATGAAATAGACATTTCTTAATCCTGTTGCTAGAAAACCCCACACTAGATAGATCACATTTGTTCTCTGTGCTAATCTCAAGGTAACCATGGAGAAAGAGAGTACTGTTAAGCCTCATTTTTCATAGTACCCCTCATAAAGTCAATCCTTACTGAATGTAGCCTATCACTGCCTTTGCCTGCCTAGTGTTGTGATTCTCATCCCTGTATGCACAGTTTGTTTATTTAGGGGTGATTTTTCAAAATATTTATTCTGGGTCCTCCTCACACTAATTAAATAAAAATCTCAGGGGGTAGAACCCAAGAATCTGCATTTTCCAAAAGTCCTCTAGATAAATATATTATGTAGCCAGAGGTGAGAAACACTGATACCTATACCAGTACTTCTCAAACTTTGATGTGATTATGAATCACTGGGAGGACTTTTTAAAATGCAAAGTCCAATTCAGTTTGAATTCTGATTTTGTCTGTATTGGGGTCTGAGACTCTGCATTTTAAACAAGCTACTTAAAGATGCCAGTGCTATAGTCTATGGTCTCCACAGACTTAGCAGATTAGAATTGTGGAATTAGTACATTAGAATCACCCAGAACCTTCAGAAAATGACCCAAGCTTGAGCCCTATTTCCAGGAGTTTCTAACATCACTATTCCGGGATTGAATCTGAGCATTATTTATTTTTAAAAGGATTCCAGGTGATTCTAATATGCAGCCAAGGCTAAGAACCCTGAAAGAGATAAAGGAAAAAAAGTGTTATTATTTTGATGGGTTCCCACAAAATTTGAGAAACAACAGTGTATGGTCCTCAATGTCATGTTCCCAGTTTCAGGGTCAGACTACACACATATGGATATGCAATTGTTAATGATTTAGTGCGCAGTATGCTAACTCACGGGCACATGGCTCCATGCCCCTTGGTAGAGAGTTACTAGTCCTTTTCTTACTCAAAGAAAATCTCAGAAAATCTACCAATGTTTGTATATGTGTTCGAGAAGGTATGTGTGTGGTAGTGGAGAGGGGAATGGACAGAAAAATGATAAATTCTGTTCCTCTGAGTGTTGGTGCCAACATTTACAACAGGTACCATTTATTGAGTCTATTGTATATGAAGCCCTGAATTGGGCACTCCCTATGCATTATTTCCATTTAGTGGATGTGAGAACTGAGGATCGTAGGCCTCACTAACCAGATATGAGTAGTGAAGCTAGGATGACAAAAATGCCAGATTAATTTCTGTTGGGGACTGCATACAAACCATGCTTAATTATAGATCTCTAAACCATTAGAGTATAAAAATTTACCCTCACATTCTTTAGCATTGCAAAACATCAGCCTAGTTAAAGATAATAGTTGTAATTTTCTATGCATATTTCTTGCTTGTCAGTCCTCACCTGCTTTTTCTCTATTTTCATGTGATTGGATCTACTGATAGAATCTGTTATGGGTCACTTTTGAAGAGGTAGGACATCCTTTAGCTGGGACTAGTAATTTTGCCTTATTTCTCCCATGTTCAAGAGTCTTAGTCATTATTAAATTCCAGTCTCATTTAATAGTCTCTTTTTATGTATAATCTTTCCTATGGCCTGAGTTTTCCTGAATCATCACAGTACTATATCAATATTGGCCCTAGTCACTCAAAAGCTGTCCAGTTACCCCCAAATAAGATGCTAGCTCTCCTCAGGAAACAAAATGCTGAATTATGTTTGCTAAACAAAATTATAGCTCATAGACTTGAGCTTACATAGCTTCTCTCTCTTTAATTCATTCATTCATTATAATTATGTGAAACTACAGGTAGCTTATTGTACTAGTCCCTGGGGCTAAAATGGAGAATGAGACGAACAAGTTCCGTTCTTGTGTAGAATATGATTTACCAAAGGAGACACAAACAGATGATCATCATGGCATAAGCTCTTTGACGAGGGAAGGATAGGATGTTACTGGAGGAGATTCTAGGCAGAGGGGACAGCATTAATAAAGATCTAAAGGTCAGAAGTGAAGTGAAGTGAAGTCGCTCAGTTGTGTCCAACTCTTTGCAACTGCATGGACTATAGCAGTTCCTCTGTCCATGAGATTTTCCAGGCAAGAATACTGGAATGGGTTGCCATTTCCTTCTCCAGAGAGAATGACATAATTCAGGAAATTGAAAGTATCTGCTAGCTGAAGTATAGAATACCTCTCCAACCATTGGCAGAAGTTATACCTCATAAGGACAGATCTCAAGATTCTGACTTGAGTTGATTTCTGAGTTGAACTACTCTGGGATCCCTCATTGTCAAGCCTCCTGCCACTGACATTTCTCTAAATGATGTCTGTACCTACACAGATACTAGACTTTGAGTCTTGGAACACCTCGCAACATTTATCCATAACCGTAAGAACGGTCCTCCCCAGTAACCATCATACTGTTTGCACAGCTCTCTGTTGGGTAATGGTCTCTTCCTATAATAAATTCTGGGATACCAAGATCCAAGAATATCTTAAAGTTCAGCTGCTCTCACAATGCCAACAAACCATACGAATTTTAAAAGGAAGGTGCTGTTGGCTTACACTTTTCTTCCAGTCTCCCCTAAACTACTTAATTGGGTATCTTTTGGAACATCTCATTTTTATCCAACAATTTTTTACATTGAGGTAACACACATGCTTTTATCAGTTTCTAGCAGCACCAATACAACATCTGGTCACCAGCTCCTCTCCCTAGAACTGCCATGTAATTAAGCTTTTAAGCATAAGAAATTATCCAGATAATTCATGATACAAACCATAGCTCTAAGAAAAAAGCCCCAAGATACTCCAACCTGATCAGCCTTTATAACCACATTTCCATCTCTGCTCCATTGACCCAGAGATGAGTGTGTGAATATTGTTATAAAATGATAGTACTGCCATTGTTTTCTTCTAATTTGGGGTTCTCAGTCAATCTAGAAGCTATCTCAAGGGGAAAAGCCCTCTTTCACTTCCACTGGGACCTAATACTTTTTGC
Source organism: Bos javanicus (assembly GCF_032452875.1). Lineage (NCBI taxonomy): Eukaryota > Metazoa > Chordata > Mammalia > Artiodactyla > Bovidae > Bos > Bos javanicus. Next base: position 17,294,503 of record NC_083882.1, on the reverse strand, counting down.
CATTCCCACCTGTCCCTCAGTTATTTTGGTACATGATCCTTGCCATTCCTACATGGGGTTCCAGAGCCTGTCTCAAGAAGGTAGGGTTCATCGGTCACCACCTTGAAATTCCATCACCCAGAATCCTGTCCTGAAAGCCCAGAGCACCCCCAGTAGTTAGAGACAAACTAAACAAATTCTGTCCCCTTTTCTTCTGAATATGTTACCTCTTCTGGGTATATTTTATTATTATCTTGCTTTCAGAATGTCTTTTAAAAAATTTGACACAGAAGAGCCTTCTTAGTGGTTCCATGTAGCTTCTCTTCTGTTTACCTATCCTTCTTGTACCCCTTCCCATCACCTCTTATTTCCAACCATTTTCAACATTTGTAGTTTTCAAGTGTGCCATGCTCTCTTATCAATCCTAAAGGAAATCAGTCCTGAATACTCACTGGAAGGACTGATGCAGAAGCTCCAATACTTTGGCCACCTGATGTGAAAAGCAGACTCATTGGAAAAGACCCTGATGCTGGGAAAGATTGAAGGCAGGAGGAGAAGGGGATGACAGACAATGAGATGCTGGATGATATTACCGACTTGATGAACATGAGTTTGAGCAAGCTCCAGGAGTTGGTGATGGACAGGGAAGCCTGGCATGCTGCAGTCCATGGGGTTGCAAATAGTCGGGCATGACTGAGCGACTGAACTGAACTGATGCTCTCTTATACTGCAGTGAGCTTGCACATCTATTCCCTTTGCCCTAAATTTCCTCTTTTTTCCCCTGACATTAATTTGTTAAGATTGCAATTAGGTGTTACTTCTTGAAACTTATCCCCAGGCAATTCCATTTTCTGAGCTTCATTTCGAACATGCTCATAGCACTTATCACATTCTATGATTTGTTTTTGTCTCTCCTATGTTTGTTTCTCATCTATGGGGACTCTCTTCAATGCTAAATTTTAGTTCCTAGTTGGTCCATTACTATCATTAGATAAGTATCTATTGAACATATCAATAAATGTTTGGTTAGATAGAAAAATCCTTGGGATAGACATGTACGCATTTCTATTATTAGATTCTTGAGCTGTGCCCCCACAGTATAATAAAGAGGGGGCATGAAATCTGTAATTCTAACAGTTCTGTTACAGTAATGAGCAAACTAAACTTCTTTTAAATTATGAGCAGTTGAAGCAACTTTTCCAAAGGCAGTTTACTGCTCTATGAAATATTCATGGTTCTTGCTTCTTTTGATCTAAATCTATCATCATTCTGAATAGTTTGAGATGTTTATGATTGACTCATCAAACCCGGTATATTGGGTACATTTTAAAATTTATCTACAAACAAGGTAAATACTGGGGAAATTTCATTTTTCAAACTTCATACAGGTAGGGTTAATTAACTTCACTTATAAACAGCATATTTAAATAAATCTTATTTCACATCTACTGTGTTAGGAACTTATGTATTTAATTTCCTTTTATTCTGTGAAGTGTTTATCTTTTATTGATAACTTTTATTTTAAAAGGAGAAGGTTGAGGCTGAGAAAGGACAAATAACCAGCTCCCAAACACAGAGCTAATGAAACGCAGAGATGACAGGCAGATTCAGTTCTTTCCAACTCAGATCAGAGAGAGCTCTTTCCAGTCACCATGGCTGCTCCTCTGTGCTGTCAGATAGATTCTATGGCAGAAGGCACAGTCTCTTACTCTGGACTTAAAGCGCCAAAGATGGCATATATCAAAAACCTCTAGGCAAACACTTTAATTGCTCTACCACTCAATCATATGGGGTATACAACTTATAGAATGATGTTTACCAAGAGTTTAAAACTAAGTCTTGGGATCATCTTTTCTTTGTCTATCAAAAGAGCAGTGGACAAGAAGGAATAAGAATACTCATGGCTAATTAAGCTAATAGAAATTATTGTTGATTAAAATATTTGTTCTTTGATGCCAGAGTTGTTGCCTGCTCTGGGTCCATCATGTCCCTCACTGGTGGTAGGTCTTCTTTGTGTGTATCTGGGTGTGGGTGTGATCATGGGTGTGTGTATTTATATTTGCTTAGTTATGCAGTTTGCATGCGTACTAAGTTGCTTCAGTCATATCCAACTATTTGCATCCCTATGGACTGTAGCCTGCCAGGTTCCTCTATCCATGGGATTCTCCAGGCAAGAATACTGGAGTGAGTTACCATTTTCTCCTCTAGGGGATCTTCCCAACCCATGGATCGAATCCAGGTCTCTTATGTTTCTTGCATTGGCAGACTGGTTCTTGCCAATGCAAGTAGCCTTTAATACCAGTTGGAGGTCCATCTGGGGAAAAACTAACCAAACATAGTGAACAAGCACAGAGATATATGTTGTTGGGGAAATATTTTATAGGCTATGTGCTGCGCTTAGCTGCTTAGTCGTGTTTGACTCTTTTCCCACCAGGCTCCTCTGTCCATGGGGATTCTCCAGGCAAGGATACTGAAGTGGGTTGCCATGCCCTCCTCCAGGGGATCTTCCCAACACAGGGATTGAACCCAGGCCTCCTGCATTGCACACAGATTCTTTTCTGAGCCACCAGGGAAGCCCTTTATAGGCTATATATTTTATCAATTATATCAAATTATCACACATACATTTTATGTTCGCTTTTAGCAATAGACTTAAAGCAATCAGTAGTACATGTCATGAGTAACTATACTCTGCAATGACTTCACAAAAATTTTTTCTTTCCATCTTGAACACTGAGGCAAAAGTATAGCTAGAAGTAAAACAGTAGCTTGGCATTTTGATAGGGAGACAAATACCCAGTAAACAGTACTACTGATTTAGTGGGATAGGTCTTATAGGAGTGGTCTAGGTTTTAGGGTCAGTTGTCTATCACTGCTGTTGTCTTCTTCTTGACCTTTTGAAGGTATATTTTCTCTATTTGAACATTGTTTTCATGGTGAGTTTGAGGTCAGAAATCCTCTCACAAGTCCAGTCCAGTTCAGGGCCTTTTAAAGTGGGGAATATGAAGTCTAGAATTAATTCCTTTCAGTTTCACTGCAGATGAACTAGTTAAGAGTTCTTCCATCTGGATTGGAGAAAATCCTTTAAATAATGCCTTTTCCAGTATGCACAGTCTCCTGGTTGCTGTTCATGAAGCACCTGACCTTCATCCAAAGATATATTACTGTGTTGAACTTCAAAATGGTCTTAGAATGTCCTTTTAGTAATTCAATTAAACATTACAATAATGTAACATAGCAAAAAGGAGCCATCTAGGAAGTGAGTCTTAGGCATCAAATACCAAACCTCAAAGACAATTAACAATATAAGAATTTAATATCCACAAAGGTACACTACTGAAACATGGTTTTTCTCTTTAAAATTACCCTCATTTCTGCCAACTATAGCCAAATTAAGACCAATTTGTTGGCAAAATAAGTCTGGTTTCAATAAAATTGTCCTAATTATTTGCCGAAGAATTGATGCCTTTGAACTGTGGTGTTGGAGAAGACTCTGGAGAGTCCCTTGGACTGCAAGAAGATCCAACCAGTCCATTCTGAAGGAGATCAGTCCTGGGATTTCTTTGGAAGGACTGATGCTAAAGCTGAAACTCCAGTACCTTGACCACCTCATGCGAAGAGTTGACTCATTGGAAAAGACTCTGATGCTGGGAGGGATTGGGGGCAGGAGGAGAAGGGGAAGACAGAGGATGAGATGGCTGGATGGCATCACCAACTCAATGGACGTGAGTATGAGTGAACTCCGGGAGTTGGTGATGGACAGGGCAGCCTGGCGTGTTGCAATTCATGGGGTCGCAAAGAGTTGGATACGACTGAGTGACTGAACTGAACTGAACTGAATTATTTGCATAAGTGAGCATAATTTGCATAAATTATCATATAGGTTCATTTAAATTTGATTTTGCTGGAAATTTTCATGAGGAATCTCAACTTGAACTTAAAAAAACACCTCTCAAGGAAATTATCCTGTGGTCAGTTTAGAAATAAACAGCTTCAGGACAAAATCCTTTCTTTCTCCTTAACAAAAAATTTCCATTCTTCACACTTTCTCTTACCAACACATAACCTACTATACACATACAGTCCTTTAAAAATCTTAATTTCTAAAACTACGTGCTACTTTATAATAATTTTAAAAAAAACATAAAATATACTAATAGTCTAAAACATATTTAGTCTCTCTGCTATAAGAAGTCAAAGTAAGTAAGCATAGAATTCTTTAGCAATAAATGCTTCAGCATGTTATCTTAATTAAAAATGTTTTAGGCGTTCAATGAATTCCTGTAATTTAACTTAATTAGCAAAATTTAAAGCTTCAACTTACCAAAAATATGCAGAAAATATTTTTAGATAGACATATCGTAAAGCAATTATTCTCAAAGAGTTCACCTAAAAATGTTTAAACCATTTATCTCTATTTTATTACTTACAAAAATATCATACCAAGTTATGTTTCTTCTTGACCATTTTGTAAAAGAGATAACATGAGCTTATTGACTTTCAGTAAACCTACATACAATAAAAGTAGTATGCCTAATGTTGATGATTCTAAAGACATGTATGTATTAATTAAATCAACAACTTAAACTAACTTTAATACCAAATACTAACTTGGTATTAACCAATTCAGCATTAACCAAATGTTGAACACTTCCCAGATCCCATGGACATGAGTTATTTGGCTTAATTTTGGCCATACCACGTGGCCTGTAGGATCTTAGTTCCCTACCAATGGATTGAACCTAGACCCCCAGCATTGAAAACGTGGAGTCCTAACCACTGAACTGCCAGGTAATTCCCTTTATTGTATTTTTGAAAATTATATAAGTGCTTATTTGTTCATGTCAATTAAATACAGGCAATTTACAAGTTATTTTTGGAAAATGCTATTTAGAGATAGAAATATGTTTACAACATACATACATAGATATACATACATCCAGATAGACACAGAGATCTCATACTTTTTATTTTAAAACTCAGTTATGAGTCAGAGATTACAATATAAAACTCACCAGCAAATACATTATAGTTGGAATAAGTTTATTCACTTGGATTTAAAAAAGGCTTATTTACCCTTGTTTTGTTTTTGTTTTAGGTTCTACGGATTGAGCCAAGGCTAGTCTCAGGCTATGCGGGCTGTGTTTACATTTAAAGGACATGATAAAAGTTGTCAATTCAAGCTTTCTCCTGGAAGTACTCATTCACTCATTTGAAAAGATGTTTATGAAGCCAATTTCTCTGTGTATGCAAAAGTCAGTTTTGGAATGTCAAAAGGGCCCCATCATGATCATTGCTTGGCAAGATATGTATTTTCATGTATTCACTCCATTTTTGGACTCCCCTGATGGTCTAGTGGATAAGAACCTTCTTGCTTACACAGGACACAGGTTCAATCCCTAGTCCAGGAAGATTCCACATGCCATGGGACAACTAAGCCTGGGAATCACAACTACTGAGCCTGGATTCTAGAGCCCATGAACTGCAACTACTGAGCCCACATGCCACAACTGGTGAGGCCTGTGTGCCCTAGAGCCTGTGCTCCACAACAAGAGAAGCCAGCACAATGAGAAGTCTGCACACCACAACTAGAGAAAGCATGCACATGGCGGTGAAGACCCAATGCAGTCAAAAATAAACAAATTAATTAATTAAATTATTTTTTAAAGTATTGGCTCCATTTCAATTATATATGAGGTCAACTAGAGTCCTTGGGGTAGCTGCATGTCCAGGAGCTTGTCAACTTTAGAAACGTGATTTCTATTTTCGTTTAGCTTTATTTTACTACAAACTGAACAATTTCTAAGGACAGAATACTGGGTCCCAAATGTGCTGTTTGTGAGCTTGGCTCCTCAAGGTGTCACCCTTGAGTTAGTTCAGCTCTTTTGTGTCTTCAGTTTCTTCCACTGACAGTCTAAAACCACCATGGGGGCTTGGAGTACACAGTTTGTATGTGTGTTGCCAGGTGAGCTGTGAACTAAGTGTCATGATAGGGTGCCCCATGGCACTGCTACTTGTCGCAAATACTTTCACTAGATTCCTGGTGGCCAGAAGGAGCCCTGTCTTTAGAACTGAGTGGATTCAGTCTCTCATTCAATTAATGTCAAATGACTGGTTGAGACCATATATATACATTTCTTCAATTTTAAACACATTAAAAAGGTCAGCAAACACAGTTCAATCAAATGTTCCTTCTAGGCCTTTCCTGCCAAGAAAATTTCCCCTCAGTCCCAAACTTAGAAATTCCAACTAATCCCCTGCTCAGGAAAAATACAGGTATCTCCTTAAGACTCCAGTTTTAAGAGTCCAAATAAAACTCATAGGACTGTCAAACTTCAGATAAGAAGGTCCATCCAGGTCCAGGAAGCATAGATCAAAAAGAGAATCAACCCATAGAGGACAAAGTCAAGATACATTATAATTAAAATGGCAAAAATTAAAAATAAAGAGGAATATTAAAAGCAACAAGGGAAAGGGTAGTAAATCACCATGAATAAATCTAGTAGGAAGATTAAAAGACAAAAGTAATAAAATCATCTACGTCTGCAATAAATAGTTATGAGACACATAAAATAAAAAGATGTAAAATATGATATGGAAAACAGTAATGTGGGAGAGGGAATAAACGCACAGGATTGTTAAAATGAGTGTGAAATTAAGAGATCAGCAAATTAAAATAGTTTATATGTGTTTATATATACTATTATATATATTGTATTTATAAATTGGCATATATAAACCTCATAACAACCACACACAAAAACTCTAATAAATAAAAACACAAAGAAGAGAAATACAAACACAACACTAAAGATGGCCATCAAATCACAAGGGAAGGAAACAAAAGAAAAAGAAAGGAACAAAAAAGAACTACAAAAGGATCCCCAAACAATTAACACAATGACAGTAAGACATACTTATCAGTGACTCCTTTAAATGTAAATGAACTAAATGTTCCAATAAAAAGGCACAGAGTGGTTGAAGACAGAGTGGCTGCCTGCAAGAGATTCACTTCAGATCTGAAGACACACACCAACTGAAAATAAGAGGATGGAAAAAGAGATTCCATACAAGCAGAAATAAAAAGAAAATTGCAGCAGCAACACTTACATCAGACAAAATAGACTTTAATACAAAGACTGTAAAAAGAGACAAAGAAGGACATTGCATAATGATAAAGGGATCAATCCAAGAATTAGGATATAATGATCATAAATAATGCACATCCAACAAAAGAGCATCTAAATACACAAAGCAAATATTAACAAACAAATTGACAGTAACATAATAATAGTGGGGCATTTTAACATCCTACTTACATCACTAGACAGAGTATCCAGATAGAAATGAGGACAGATTGGCCTATATGGCTCATTAGATCAAATGAACTTAATGGAACATTCCATCCAAAAGCAGTAGAATACACATTCTTTTCAAGTGCACATGGAACATACTCCTGGATAGATCAATGATCGACCAGAAAGCAAGTCTCAGTAAATTTAAGAAAACTGAATTCCTATCAAGTATCTTTTCTGATCACAATGCTGTAAATTACTAGAAAATGCAATTCAATTACTAGAAAAACACTGCAAAAAGCACAGATACGTGAAGGGTGAGCTATGCAACTAAACAACAAATGGAATACCTAAAACAATCAAAGAAGAAATTAAAAATACCTAGAGATAAATGAAAATGAAAACACAGTGATCCAAAATCTCTGGGATGCAGCAAAAGCAGGTCTAAAAGGCAATTTAATAGTGATACAAGTCTACCTCAGGAAATAAGAAAAATCTCAAATAAACAACCTAACCTTACCTAATGATCTCAAATAAACAACCTTACCTAAAGTAACTAGAAAAAGAACAAATAAAACTCAAGTTTAGTAGAAGGAAGGAAAAATCATAATAATCAGAGCAGAAATAAATAAAATAGAGACTAAAAAATGAACAGAAAAAAAATCAGTGAAACAATGCTGGTTCTTTGAAAAGATAAACAAAATGATAAACCTTTAGCCAGACTTATGCCTCAAAAAAGAGAAAAAAATAAGTGAGGAGGAATTACACCATACAGAAAAATAAGCTTAAAATGAATTAAAGACCTGAATGTAAGACCAGATACTATAAGACACTTAGAGGAAAACATAGGCAGAACACTCTATTTTATAAATCACAGAAATGTCTTTTTCAATTCATCTCCCAGAGTTATGGAAATGAAAACAAAAATAAACAAATGAGATCTAATTAAACTGAAAAGCTTTTGTACAGCAAAGGAAACCATAAACAAAATGAAGCAAAAAGATAATACACAGAATGAGAGAAAATATTTGCAAATGTTGTTTAATAAAATGCTTGTTTCTAAATTAGAAGAGTCTTGAATTTGAAAGTATGAAGTATGTTGATTGATTATTACTGTGGGATTGTCACTAAGTGTGCAAAAAAAGAGAAACATAGCAGACCTGACTGCTATCCTTTGAAAGGCCTTCTTATAAGTTTGGTCCTTGGCTGACATCTGGGAACTTAGATTACAAGAGTGTTCCCTCCACTCTCATCAATAAGAATTGCTTGCTACGACTAAGGTGCTTGTACAGTGTGATTTGTACTAAACCTGCTTTCTTCCTGGGAATCTAGAATTTTGGTATATGCTAGGCAGAATGTATGGAGAAGGCAATGGCACCCCACTCCAGTGCTCTCACCTGGAAAATCCCATGGACGGAGGAGCCTGGTAGGCTGCAGTCCATGGGGTTGCGAAGAGTCGGATACGACTGAGTGACTTCACTTTCACTTTTCAATTTCACGCATTGGAGAAGGAAATGGCAACCCACTCCAGTGTTCTTGCCTGGAGAATCCCAGGGACAAGGGAGCCTGGTGGGCTGCCGTCTATGGGGTCGCACAGAGTCGGACACGACTGAAGCAACTTAGCAGTAGCAGCAGGCAGAATGTGAGGCTTCAGAGGTCGTTCAGTGGTCAAGAATCTGCCTGCCAATGAAGGAAATGTAGGAAACATGGATTTGACTCCTGGGTCAGAAAGATTCCCTGGAAAAGGAAATGGCAACCCACTCCAGTATTCTTGTCTGTGAAATCTCATGGATAGAGGAGTCTGGCAGGCTACAGTCCATAGACTCACAGAGTTGAACATGACAGAGCAACTGAACATGCACTCAAATGATATAAGATTGGTCTCTAAAATTTACAAACTACTCATGTAGCTCAATATTTAAAAAAAAAAAAAATCCAATCAAAAAGTTGACAAAAGACATACATATACATTCTCCAAAAAAGACATACAGGTGGCCAAGAGGCACATGAAAAGATGCAAATCAAAACCAATCAGAATGGTCATCACCCAAAAGATCTACAAACAATAAATACTGGAGAGGGTGTGGAGAAAAGGGAACCCTTCCACACTGCTGGTGAGAATGTAAATTGTACAACCACTGTGAAGAACAGCATGGAGATTCCTTAAAAAACTAAAAATAGAGTTATCATATGATCCAGCAATCCCACTCCTGGGCATATATATATCCAGGGAAATACATGGTTTGAAAGGATACATGCACTCCAATGTTTATTGTAGTACAGTCTGAAGTCAAGAAAGTTGATTCCTCCAGCTCCATTCTTTCTCAAGACTGATTTGGCTATTTGGGGTCTTTTGTGTTTCCACATGATTTATGAAATTTTTCATTCTAGTTCTGTGAAAAATGCTATTAGTAATTTGATAGGGATCACACTGAATCTGTAAATTGCATTTAGTAGTATAGTCATTTTCACAGTCTTGATTCTTCCTACCCAGGAACATAGAATATCTCTCCATCTCTTTATGCTGTCTTTGATTTCTTTCAGCAGTGTCTTATAATTTTCCATATACAGTTCTTTTTACACCTTAGGCAGATTTTTTTCCTAGGTGTTTTACTCTTTTTGTTGCAATGGTGAATGAGATTGATTCCTTAATTTCTCTTTCTGATTTTTTGTTGTTGGTATATAGGAATGCAAGTGATTTCTGCGTATTGACCTTGTATCCTATGACTTTTATAAATTCACTGATTAGCTCTAGTAATTTTCTGATAGTTTTTTTTTTTTTTTTTTTGAGGGGTTTCTATGTATAGTAGTATTATGTCATCTGGAAACAGTGAGAGTTTTACTTCTTCTTTTCCAATCTGGATTCCTTTTATTTCTTTTCTTCTCTAATTGCCTTAGCTAGGACTTCCAGAACTATGTTGAATAATAGTGATAAGAGTAGAGACCCTTGTCTTGTTCCTGATCTTAGAGGGAATGCTTTTAGTTTTTCACCATTGAGAATAATGTTTGCTGTGGACTTATCATATATGGCATTTACTGTTGAGGTAGATTCCTTCTATGCCCATTTTTTGAAGAGTTTTTAGCATGAATGGGTGCTGAATTTTGTCAAAGGCTTTTCCTGCATCTATTGAGATTATCATTTGGTTTTTATCTTTCAATTTGTTAATATGGTGTATTACATTGATTGATTTTCATATATTGAAGAATCCTTGCATCTCTGGATAAACCCAACTTGATCATGGTGTGTGAGCTTTTTAATGTGTTGTTGAATTCTGTTTGCTAGTATTTTGTTAAGGATTTTTGCATCTATGTTCATCAGTGATATCAGCCTGTAATTTCTCTTTTTGTGTTGTCTTTGCCTGGTATTGGTATCAGGGTGATGGTGGCCTTGTAGAATGAGTTTGAAAGTGTTACTTCCTCTGTAATTTTTTGGGAGAGTTTCAGAAAAATAGACATTAGCTTTTCTCTAATGTTTGATAAAATTTCCCTGTGAAGCCATCTGTTCTTGGCCTTTTTTTAAAGGGGGGGAGTGGAGATTTTTGATCACAGTTTCAATTTCAGTGTTTGTAATTGGGTTACTCATAATTTCTCTTTCTTCCTGGTTCAGTCTTGGGAGGTGAACTTTTATACGAATCTTTCCATTTCTTCTAGGTTGTCCATTTTATTAGCATATAATTGCTCATAATATTCTCTTATGATCCTTTGTATTTCTGGGTTGTCTGTTGGAACCTCCTTTTTCATTTCTAATTTTGTTGACTTGATTTTTCTCTTTTCCTCTTGATGAATCTGGCTAGTAATTGTTAATTTTGCTTATCTTCCAAGATGCCAGCTTTTAGTTTTGTTAATCTTTGCTATTGTTTCCTTCATTTCTTTTTTATTTATTTCTGCTCTGATTTTTATGGTTTCTTTCCTTCTGATGACTTTGGGTTTCTTTGTTCTTTTTTAAGCTGCTTTAGATATAGAATTAGATTGTCTATTTAATGCTTTTCTTGCTTCTTGAGGTAGGAATTTATTGCTATAAACTTCCCTCTTAGTACTGTTTTTCCTGAATCCCATAGGTTTGGGTTGTCGAGCTTTCATTATCTTGTTTTTAAGAATCTTTTGATTTCCCTTCTTATTTCTTCAGTAACCTTTTCATTACTTAGCAATGTATTGTTTAATCTCCATGAGTCTGTGTTTTTTGCAGGTTTTGTTTTTTTTCCGGTAGTTGATGTCTAGTTTCAAAGCATTATGGTCAGAGAAGATACTTGATACAGTTTCAATTTTCTTAAATTTACTGAGACTTAATTTGTGTCCTAAGATGTGGTCTATCCTGTAGAATGTTCCATGTGCACTTGAGGAAACTGTATTTTTCTGCATTTGGATGGAAAGTTCTTAAGATATCAATTAGGTCCATTTGGTCTAATGTTTCATTTAAAGTTTGTGCTTCCTTGTTGATTCTCTCTTTTGATGATCTGTCCACTGGTATAAATGGAGAGTTAAAGTCCCCTACTACTATTGTGTTACTGTCAATTTCCCTTCTTATGCCTGTTAGTGTTTGCCTTATTTATTGAGGTGCTGTACATTGGGTGCATAAATATTTACAACAGTTATGTCCTCTTGGCTCAATCCCTTGATCATTATGTAGTGTCCTTCTTTGTCTCTTATATTATTCTTTATTTTAAAGTCCATTTTGTTGAAATAAGGATTGCCACTCCAACTTTCTTTTGGTTTCCCTTAACACGGAATATCTTTTTCCATCCTTTTACTTTCAGTCTGTATGTGTCTCTAGGTCTGAAGTGGGTCTCTCATAGGCAGCATATATAGGTTTAGTTTTTGCATCCATTCAGCCAGTCTCTATCTTTTGGTTGTTACATATAACCCATTTACATTTAAAGTAATTATTCATATATATGTTCCTATTGACATTTTCTTAATTGCTTTGGGTTTGTTTTTGTAGGTTTTTTCTTTCTCTTGTGTTTTCTGGGTATGTAAAGTCCCTTTAGTATTTGTTACAAGGCTGGCTTTTGGTGCTAAATTCTGTTAACTTTTTCTTGTCTGTAAGGTTTTTTATTTCTCCTTCAATTTTGAATGAGATCTTTGCTGGGTATAATAATCTTGGTTGTAGATTTTTTTTTTCTTTCAGTACTTTAAATATATCCTGCCATTTCCTTCTGACTTGCAGAGTTTCTGCTAGAAGATCTGCTGTTAATCATATGGGTTTTCCCTTGTATGTTGCTTGCTCATTTTCCCTTGCTGCTTTTAATATTCTTTCTTCATGTTTAACATCTGTGAGCTTGATTAATATGTGTCTCAATGTGTTTCTCTTTGGGTTTGTCCTGTAAAGGACTCTCTACACTTCTTGAATTTGATTGACTATTTCCTTTCCCATGTTGGGGGAGTTTTCAACTATAATTTCTTCAAAATTTTTCTCACTATCTTTCTTTTTTTCTTCTTCCTCTGGGATCCCTACAACTTGAATGTTTGTGCATTTAATATTGTCCCAAAGGTCTCTGAGGCTATCCTCAATTCTTTTCATTCTTTTACCTTTATTCTGGTCTTCAGCAGTTATTTCCACCATTCTATCTTCCAGCTCACTTATCCGTTCTTCTGACTCAATTATTCTGCTATTGTTTCCTTCTAGAGTATTTTTAATTTTGGTAATTGTGTTATTCATCTCTGTTTGCTTATTCTTTATTTCTTCTATGTCCTTGGTCATTGCATTAACTGTGTTAAATGTTTCTTGCCTTTTCTTCATGCTATTTTCATGTCTTCAGAGCATCTTTACTATCATTATTCTGAATTCTGTTTCAGGTAGATTGCTTATTTCCTCTTTGTTTATTTGGTAGTGTGCATTTCTACTTTGTTCTTTCATTTGTGCTCTATTTCTCTGTCTTTTCTGTTCTTCTAACTTGTTCCACTTGAGGTCTGCTTTTCCCAGCCTTTGGGGTTTTATTCCTTCTTCCTTTTGGCTTTTGCCCTTGGAGGAAAAGATTGGTTGAGTGGTTTGTGTTGACTTTTTGTTAGGGGTGACTTGTGCCTGTGTTCTAGTGGGAGGAGACCAAATAGATCAAGCAGGTAATTAAAGAAATAATGGGAAATACACCCACACTTCCACACACACAGTTATAACCAAAGTGTTCTAAAGAAAAGAGTACAGTAGATTGACTTGGTGAACAAGGAGAACCAAAAATGATATAGACCAATTAAAGGCAGAGCTAACTAACACTCAGTCTGGAAACTGAGCCTGAGCAGAGTGTCAACTGGGGAGTAGAGCAAAGAGAGTACAACAATTTAACTTACATGGTTAAAAAAGAAAGAGAGAAGGAAAAAAGGGAGGAAAAAAGACAGAAAAAAGGAGAAGGGAGAGAAAAGAGAAAAGGAAGGGGTGGAAGAAAAGGTTAAAAAAAAGAGACAAAAGAAAAAATAGAAAAGCAAAGATAAATAGATGTATGTGAAAAGATTTATATATATTCAGGAATAGCTATAGCTGGTAAATAACTGTAAGAAAAGCAGTCAAATATATCAAAAACAAAATCAGAAAAATCACCCCCCCCCCCAAAAAAAAATAGGTGAAGAAAAATAATCTTAAAAAGAATTTGCTTTTTAACCGGAAAAGCAAAGAGGAAAACTCCATAGCACCACATAAAGCTAATGTGAAGGCAGAAATATATAGGGAGAATAAAGAAGTGTGATTTTTATGGGGAAAAAAAAAAAGGTTTCAAGGTCCTGGTTCTTCTTGGTTGTGGAGTCTGTCCCCATGGAAGGGGTTGGATTAGTGTCCTGTGATGTTTCCCTGGTTGGAGGAGCTTGTGTCTGTGTTAAGGTTGATAGAGCTTGTCTCTTTGAAGGGCAGTGCAGTGTCCAGTAGAAGGTTTTGGGGTGTCTATGGGTTTAGTATGTCTTTAAGCAGTCCTTCTGGCTTTGGCAGTGTTGCTGCTGCTGCTGCTAAGTTGCTTCAGTCATGTCCGACTCTGTGCGACCCCATAGACGGCAGCCCACCAGGCTCCCCGTCCCTGGGATTCTCCAGGCAAGAACACTGGAGTGGGTCGCCATTTCCTTCTCCAATGCATGAAAGTGAAAAGTGAAAGTGAAGTCGCTCAGTCGTATCCGACTCTTAGCGACCCCATGGACTGCAGCCTACCAGGCTCCTCCGTTTTAGACATGTCTATTTCCACAGCTGCGTTGATGTGGCCCTCTCAGCCTCCAGCCCCCTACTTGTCCCTGGAATCTTTGCCAGTGCTTCTGTTCCCTGGTCCCGCCCTGCACTGCAAGCCAAAGCTTGCTAGGAAGGGGCTTCTGTGGATCTTTTCTCAGCTCCCTGACCCTGTTCTCTGCATCATGGAGACTTGTGTGGGCTTCTCTCACCCCTCTGAGCTCACCCTCTATGCTGTGGGGCTTATGTGTACTTGTGTTGGCTGCCGGGGCCCGTCTTTTATGTCGTGGGTCTTGTATACACTTGTGTCGGCTCACCAGCCTGCTCTCTATGTCCCAAGGCTTGTGTGTCCTTCTTTTGGCTCCCCAGGCCCACCCTTTGTGCTACAGGGCTCCTGTGGGCCTCTCTCAGTTCCCCAAGCCAGTCATTTTGTTGTTGCCAGTGTTCATGAGCTTCTTATGGGCTGAGAAGTGCAGCTATCTCTGTTTTCTGCCTTCTAAGTCCTGCTTAGCCTGGCTATCTGAGATTCCACAGGTCCCCTTTGGGCCTCCCTGTGAGGGAGCTTCCCAGTGCATAGGAACTCTTCCTGCTTCATGACTCCCTCCCTTGGGGTACAAGCTCCCATCCAGATGTTCTCCATCTTTTCTCTTTTTATGTCTCTATCCTCTCTCCTACCTTATTCCAGGGAGCTTATCCTCTCCCTGTGGAGGCCTGGGGTTTTCTGCTGTTGCCTAAATGTGGCTTTATTGCAGTTATTCTGTATCTTGATGAGTTTTTGATGTATTTGTGGGGAGGCTGGTGATCTCCCTGTCTTATTCCTCTACCATCTTCTTCTGCCATCCTATAATTAGGCTTCTATACATTTTGAAATGCATAGAAATATTGAGACGCTATGTTGTGAAACAGGAACTAACATAGTATTGTAGGTCAATTATATTTAAAAGCAAACAAACAAAAAAACTCATAGGAAAAAAGATCAAATTTGTGGTTTTCATAAGTAGCAAGTAGAAGAAGGGAGAGTTGGATGAAAGCAGCAAAAGGTATAAACTCAGAGTTGTAAGACTAAGTGCTAGAGATGTAGTACCTGACATGATAAATATAATTAACACTGCTATATGTTACACATGAAAATTGTTAAGAGACTAAATCCTGAGTTGTGATCACAAGAAAAAAGGTTTTCTACTTAATTTTGTACTTGTATGAGATGGTGGTTATTTACTAAACTTGTTTTGATAATCACTTCATGTTGTTGTTCAGTTGCTCAGTTGTGTCTGACTCTTTGAGACCCCCATGAACAGCAGCAAGCCAGATTTCCCTGTTCTTCACCTTCTCCTGGAGCTTCACGATATATGTCAAATCATTATGCTGTACACTTTAAACTTATATAGTGCTACATGTCAATGTATCTCAATAAAACTCAAAGGAAAAAAGATAAGTAGATCCAGATACCAGGAAGAACTCATTGAGACACCTAAAGACTGCTGTGAAGCCGGAATTGGGGTGGGAAGGTGTCAAGATGTCCATGCTTGGTACCAAGTACCAGTCCAAAGTTGACTCTAGCTGATCTCAGGTGGGTTTTTCCTGATATCTTTCCTGCCAATTAGACAAAGCAATGTTTATGAGAACAATAACCTCTAATTGGAATGTGAAAGTGTTTTATTTGAACTAAACTAGGGATAAAGGACTTCCCCCAGTGGCTCAGAGGTAAAGAATCCACCTGCAGTGCAGGAGCCACAGGAGATGTGAGTTTGATCCCTGGGTCAGGAAGATCCCCTGGAGGAGGGCATGGCAACCCACTGCAGTATTCTTGCCTGGAGAATCCCATGGACAGAGGAGCCTGGCAGGCTACAGTCCATAGGGTCACAGAATTGGATAGGATTGAAGTGACTTAGCACACACATATGTCTAAGGACAAAAGCCTGGGAGATGCAGATTCAAGAAACACTTGAATTTTGCTGTGTAGACTACAGAATAGGGGAATTTTATATAGGCAAAATTACATTAGTTAATTGTCAAAAATTAGGATTGGAGCTGGCAAGAAAGAAAGGTGACTGTTAAGCAAAGATTGGTTGGGATTTGAAATTTTTGCACAGTTGCAAGGAGAGTCCTTGAAACCACAAGTCTGCAGCTTGCAGCTGCTAACAGATATGGTTTTGAGTATGGCTGGTGATGCTCTTGTGTTTGATACAGTTCAGAAAATTCAAGTTCTCAGTGATGCAGGAACATGTTTAAAACCACAGCCACCTGGCTGCATTTTGGATGCCTGGACCACAGTTACTTCATTTTGATTTTTAAATGCCTTCTGTACTTTAATGTTGAAAGCAGATGAATAATCTGTTTTTTTTTTTAATTTTTATTATTTAAATTATGAAAATATGATAACACATTTGTAAGAGTTTTGGAAAATACAGAACAAGGTTACATATAGTTCCACTATTACAATTATTTTTGAATAGATAAATTAAGATTTTTAGTTGGAATTTCAATATCAAACTCTCAAAGATTAATAGAATGAATAAACACAGAGGTAGAAAGCTATAGCTGACCTGAAAAGCTCTATGAACCAATTCAACATAATTAAGATTTACACAATTTACACAGAAGTAAGAAACAAATTCTATTCAAGTTCCCATAGACTATAAACTAGGAGACACTGGAGCATATCCAGGGACATAAGACCAAGAGCAAAAATTTGGTGTTCTAAAGATATTCAAATCATATATAGCCTGTTCTCTTATCACTGTGGAATACTGTTAGAAATCAATATCAGAAGATATTTGAAGATAACCCACATATTTTCAAGTGCAATGTGACATTAAGCAAGATCTTTGACTTAGCCATTGAAAGATTCAATAAAGTTGGAAGACTGAAAAAACACAGAGAATGATTGGAAAGAAGAAATAATTTGAATGATAAATTAATATCAAAATGAGAAACTAATTTCAAAGATACTTTAAAAATCCCATGTATTTGGAAATTAAATGTTCACTTTTAAATGATGGGTGTATCTAAGAAATCATAATAAGGAAAGAGAAAATATTTATAATAGAACAAAAATGAAAAGAGAATTTACCAGAATTTGTTGCATGCAGATGCTCAATGCAATTGAATACAATGTGGAGTTCTTGCATAAGGTATGAAAACAAATAATGAACACTAGCATAAAATTTTGTGAAATTTGAACAAAATCTGTACTTTAGTTAATAATACTGTATCACAAGTTAATTTCCTGTTTGTTTGTTTGTTTGTTTAGACTTAGTATTTCTTTATATTTTCAGAATTGGATTAGAAGTTTCAAGCCACATTCAAAATTTTTTTAATCAGTAAGATAATAAACTTTCTAGACTTTTAGCAGTAATACTAGATGCCAAAATACATGAAACTATATCAAAGTTTTGAGTCAATATAAATTATAAATCAAGCATTCTATGCATACAAAGTCAAACAAGTGGAATCAAAGTGTCATAAGATTTTAGCATTTTAGCTTTTCTACTACACTTGATAAAAGCTGAAAAAGAACAATGAAAACAAAACAAAAAAGATGGAGAAATTGGAAAACACAAAGTAAATGAAATAGTAGCACTGAATATGAAAGAGAAAAAATGAAACATGATAAAGTAAAAGATCATCATAAGATCTAGTCTCTCTCTCTTTTTTTTTAATGACGGCTCATTAGAAACATAACAGGAGCTTTGGAGAAAAAAGCAATAATAGCTGAGCATTTGTATTCTTGAAAAATTCCCAGATAATCCTGTTATGCATCTGAATTTTAAAACATGATTACAGGTTTTTCTAGTAAATGGTAGTATTAGTGATATGAAGTGAAGTTGCTCAGTCATGTCTGACTCTTTGTGACCCCATGGACTATAGCCTACCAGGCTCCTCCGTCCATGGGATTTTCCGGGCTAGAGTACTGGAGTGGGTTGCCATTTCCTTCTCCAGGGGATCTTCCCGACCCAGGGATTGAACCCAGGTCTCCTGCACTGTAGGCAGACTCTTTACCATCTGAGCCACCAGGGAAGCCCCTAGTATTAGTGATATAGCATTCTATTATTACTGTTGACCAATCATGATAGAATAGTATTAAGCAAATTATAGTTACATAATCATACTACTAAAAGAAGTCTATCAGTTTTCACAATCAATAGCCAGACAAAAAAGAAAAGATAATTACACTTGCAAGCCATAATGGAAACATGACTAACCTAAAAATATAAATAGTTACGTGCAATTTAGGGTGTTAAGTAGAGTGATGTGGTAAGTGGAAGTGTATACATGCACATTTTCTCATCTGCCGAGTGGGTGGTGCATTTAATTCATTTACAGTTAAGGTAATTATCAATATGAAAGTGAAGAGGAACTAAAAAGCCTCTTGATAAAGGTGAAAGAAGAGAGTGAAAAAGTTGCCTTAAAACTCAACATTCAGAAAACGAAGATCATGGCATCTGGTCCCATCACTTCATGGGAAATAGATGGGGAAACAGTGGAAACAGTGTCAGACTTTATTTTTGGGGGCTCCAAAATCACTGCAGATGGTGACTGCAGCCATGAAATTAAAAGGTGCTTACTCCTCAGAAGGAAAGTTATGACCAACCTAGACAGCATATTCAAAAGCAGAGACATTACTTTGCCAACAAAGGTCCATCTAGTCAAGGCTATGGTTTTTCCAGTAGTCATGTATGGATGTGAGAGTTGGACTGTGAAGAAAGCTGAGCACCGAAGAATTGATGCTTTTGAACTGTGGTGTTGAAGAAGACTTGAGAGTCCCTTGGACTGCAAGGAGATCCAACCAGTCCATTCGGAAGGAGATCAGCCCTGGGATTTCTTTGGAAGGAATGATGCTAAAGCTGAAACTCCAGTCCTTTGGCCACCTCATGCGAAGAGTTGACTCATTGGAAAAGACTCTGATGCTGGGAGGGATTGGTGGCAGAAGGAGAAGGGGACGACAGAGGATGAAATGGCTGGATGGCATCACTGACTCGATAGACGTGAGTCTGAGTGAACTCCGGGAGTTGGTGATGATGGACAGGGAGGCCTGCCGTGCTGCAATTCATGGGGTTGCAAAGAGTCAGACACGACTGAGCAACTCAACTGAACTGATGACCATATTATCATTTCTGAATTGTTTGGGGTTTATTTTGTGTCGGTCTTTTCCTTCTCCCGTGTTTCCTGCTTAGAAAAATTCTTTTAGTGTTGTAAAGCTGGTTTGGTGGTGTTGAATCTCTTAATTTTTGCTTGTCTGGAAAGCTTTTGATTTCTCCATCAAATTTAAATGAGAGTCTTGCTGAGTAGAGTATTCTTGGTTTGGGGTTCTTCCCTTTCACCATTTTAAGTATATTGTGCCATTCCCTTCTGACTTGTAGGGTTTCTATTGAGAAATCAGCTGATAACCTTATGGGAGTTCCCTTTTATGTTATGTGTTGTTTTTCCCTGTTGCTTTGAATATTTTATCTTTACATTTTCACCATTTTGATTACTATGTGTTTTAATAAACCTCCTTGGGTTTATCCGGCCTGAGACTCTCAGCACTTCCTGAACTTGGTTAAATATTTCTTTTCATTGTTGGAAAAACTTCAGCCATCATTTCTTCAAATATTTTTTTGGGTCATTTTCTCTCTCTTCTTCTTCTTTTCTTCCTTTATAATGTGAATTCTGGTGTTTTTAATGTTGTCCCAGAAATCTCTTAGGTTGTCTTCATTTTTTTTTTTTAATCCTTTTTTCTATATTCTATTCTATGGCAGTGATTTCCACCATTCAGTCCTCCAGGTCACTTAGCCATTCTTACGCCTCAATCATTCTGCTATTGATTCCTTCTAGTGTATTGTTCATCTCTGTTTGTTTGTTCCTTAGTTCTTCTAGATCTTTGGCAAACATTTCATGCATCTTCTCCATTCTCTTTCTGAGATCCTGGATAATCTTCACTATCATTATTTTGAATTCTATTTCTGGAAGGTTTCTTATCTCCACTTCATTTAGTTGTCTTTCTGGAGTTTCTTGTCCCTTCATCTGGAACATAACTCTCTGCTTTTCCACCATAAATAAGTTTCTGTAATGTGATCTTGGTTCTAGCTTCTCTGGGATTGTGGTTCTTCTTGCTTCTTCTGTCTGCCTGCTGGTGAATGATGCTAAGAGGCTTGTGTAAGCTTCCTGATGGGAGGAACTAGGTAGGAAAAACTTTCTCTGGTGGGTAGGACCTTGCTCAGAAATCTTTAATCCAATTATCTGCTTATGAATGGGGTTGTGCTCCCTCCCTGTTAGTTGTATGGCCTTAGGTGACCCAGTCCTGGGTCTACAGGCTAAATGATAGGGTTAGTGGTGACCTTCAAGAGACTTACACCAAGGAGCATCTCCCAGGACTGCTGCTGCCAATACCCTATCCTGCAGGGAGCCACTGTTGACCCATGGCTCCACAGGAGATCAATATTAGCAGGTAGGTTTGATTCAGCCTCCTGTGGAGTCACCATTCCCTTCTTCTGGTCTTGGTGCATGCAAGATCATGCTGGTGCCCTCCCAGAGAGGAGTCTCTGTTTCCCCAGTCCTGTGAAAGTTCTATGATCAAATCCTGCTGGCTTTCAAGGTCAGATTCCCTGGGGATTCCAAGTATCTTTGCCAGATCCCCAGGATGGGAAGTCTGACTTGGGGCTCAGAACCTTAACAAGAGTGGAAGAACTTCTTTGGTATAATTGTCCTTCAGTTTGTGAGTCGCCCAACCACCAGGTATGGGATTTGATTTTATTGTGATTGTGTCCCTCCTATTGTCTCATGGAGGGTTCTTCTTTGTCTTTGGAAGTGAGATATCTTTTTATGGTGGTTTCCAGCATACTCCTGTCAATGGTTGTTTAATCACTAGTTGTGACTTTGGCGCTCTTGCAGGAAGATATGAGGGCATGTCTTTCTACTCTGCCATCTTGATCCAGAAGGTATAATCTATGTTTGATACTACCCTCGTGGCTCAGACGGTAAAGCGTCTGCCTGTAATGTGGGAGACCCAGGTTCGATCCCTGGGTCGGGAAGATCCCCTGGAGAAGGAAATGGCAACCCACTCCAATATTCTTGCCTGGAGAATTCTGTGGATTGAGGAGCCTGGTAGGCTATAGCCCACAGGGTTGCAAAGAGTTGGACACGACTGAGGGACTTCACTTCAAGAGACAGGGGACAATTATCAGTTCAGTTCAGTTGCTCAGCTGTGTCTGACTGTTTGCAACCCCATGGACTGCAGCACGCCAGGCCTCCCTGTCCATCACCAATTCCTGGAGTTTACCCAAACTCATGTCCATTAAGTCGGTGATGCCATCCAACCATCTTCTCCTCTGTTGTCCCCTTCTCCTCCTGTCTTCAATCTTTCCCAGCATCAGGGTCTTTTCAAATGAGTCAGCTCTTCACATCAGGTGGCCAAAGTATTGGAGTTTCAGCCTCAATATCAGTCCTTCCAGTGAACAGCCAAGACTGATCTCCTTTAGGATGGACTGGTTAGATCTCCTTGCAGTCCAAGGGACTCTCAAGAGTCTTCTCCAACACCAATATCCATATATGACTACTGGGAAAAACCATAACCTTGACGAGACGGACCTTTGTTGGCAAAGCAATGTCTCTGCTTTTTAATATGCTGTCTAGGTTGGTCATAACTTTCCTTCCAAGGAGTAAGCGTCTTTTAATTTCACAGCTGCTGCTGCTGCTGCTGCTGCTGCTGCTGCTAAGTCGCGGCAGTCCTGTCCAACTCTGTGCGACCCCAGAGACGGCAGCCCAACAGGCTCCCCTGTCCCTGGGATTCTCCAGGCAAGAACACTGGAGTGGGTTGATATTTCCTTCTCCAATGCATAAAAGTGAAAAGTGAAAGTGAAATCACTCAGTCGTGTCTGACTCTTAACGACCC
The DNA here is from genome assembly GCF_032452875.1 of Bos javanicus. NCBI lineage: Eukaryota > Metazoa > Chordata > Mammalia > Artiodactyla > Bovidae > Bos > Bos javanicus. The sequence continues at coordinate 17,272,221 of NC_083882.1, read as the reverse complement.
CATGGACTATAGCCTACCAAACTCCTCCGTCCATGGGATTTTCCAGGCAAGAGTACTGGAGTGGGGTGCCATTGCCTTCTCCGTTCACAGCTGCAGTCACCATCTATTTTTGATACTACATAAGAGACAGGAGACAATTATAGTTACAGTAATATTCAAGCCAAATCAAATTTAAGGTAGAATTTTACCACATACCTGCATATGTGAAAAATTCTTTCATCAACACTGATAGCTTATGGTGAATGATGTTGGATTTACGATCTCTGAAGAAGATAGCTTCAAGACCAGGAACCAGGCTTGATCACTCCAGAGTTTTTGTGTAGCAGAGTTTTATTAAAGTAAGAAAAGGGACAGAGAAAGCTTCTGACACAGACATCAGAAGGGGAATGAGAGTGCCCCCCTTGCTAGTGTTAGCAAAGGAGTTATATACTTTTTAAATTAGTTATTACAATAAATCAAAAGAATGTCTCAAGGTTGCAACAATTTTATGAGATCCACTTCCACAATTTGCATTTTAGGATAACAGGAATAGAACTTAACAATAGAAAGATCCTACCAGACCCACTCCAATAATTTACATTCTAAGATATCAGGCTTAGTCAGAAGGTTTTCAGGAAGGAGAAACTGTTCTCAAGCAGGATACATTGTTGTTATATAATCCCTAGTACAGAGTTTAAACTGGGTTGTTTGTTGTGTAATCATCAGTTCTGGGCTTAAAAGGAAAAAAAAAAAAGTTTTATGTGACTAAGACTAAGGAATGTAGAGGGGGTTGGGGTGGGGGAAGCGATTGTCCTTTACTCCTCCTTGAGAATTCTAGACCCCTATCTCCTGCCTGAGAACCCCAGACCCCTTTTTCCTCCTTGGGGAACTTGGACTACTTATCAACCTACCTAGGAATCGACTCTCTCAACAGTGTTAACCAGTTACTAGAAACTAACACAAAGCTGTAAATCAACTACATTGCAATTTTAAAAATTAGCCAATTATATACACTTGTAGGAATTTTTTCACATTTGAGATGCTTTTATTTTCCAATTGTCAGGTGAGTGTATGCTTCTCGATTCTTGCCTCGTCACAACAATGATTTGGAACAATGGACATTAAAGCCCTTAGTGTGTCACAGCTCTCAGGTCTTGAACAAACTGTGTCATAGCTCTTAGACAAATCAGTGTTACAGCTTTATTTTATTTAGAAGATAGCAGGAGAATCCATCCTTGAAAAAGAGAAGAGAATAGAGGAGTGCGCCAGTGGGTGTGCCGGGTTGGAGGTGGGGGTGGGGAGGGGAGGGGTAGAGAGAGAGAGAAAGAGCATACACACGCAGGAGAGAGAGAGCTAGAGAGCACTTGGCTCCTCCTTTTATGTTTTCTTCCCCCTGGGCCTGCCCTATGCAAATTGGGCTCAGCCAGGAGTGCTGTTCTACCTGAAGTCCTCACTCCGGTCCTCGAACCATTCTTTGACCTTCCTTTGTTCTATTTTTTCGGGCTTTTCCCTTCCTTGTCTTTTAGCCACTGCCATTTTGGACTCCTTTTCCCTATTCTAACTATCTAACACAATCATTAGATCATTTTAAAGTAAGGCACTGGAAAGAGCACAGTCTTTGAATTCACAGATTATATTTTGCTTACTAATGTGTGTGTGTGGTTAGTCACTCAGTCGTGTCCGACTCTTTGTGATCACATAAACTATAGCCTGCCAGGCTCCTCTGTCCATGGGGATTCTCCAGGCAAGAATACTGGAGTGGGTTGCCATGTCTTCCCAACCCAGGGATAGAACCCAGGTCTCCTGCATTGCAGGTGGATTCTTTACCATCTGAACCACCAGGGAAGCTCAGACAAGTTTTACCAAGTTCTTACCAATCTTTTGTAAGTCACAATTTTCTTAGCTGTAAAAGTAGACTATAGTATCATTTTGTAGGAATAAGATTACATAAGGTATTATTTAGAAGTTTTTGTTCTAGTACATAAGTCATATCTAACTCTTTGCAACCCCATGGCTTGTATCCTGCCAGGCTCCCCTGTCCATGGGACTTCCCAGGCAAGAATTCTGAGGTGGGTTGCCATTTTCTTCTCCAGGGATTTTCCCAGACCAGGGATTGAACCCACGTCTCCTGCACTGGTAAGCAGATTCTTTACCACTGAGTCACCTGAGAAGTCCATTATTTAGATACTTTGTGTTTAATCAGATAACAGTGCCTGACAATTAGTAAATACTAAGTGTTACTTAATATTATTATGACATAAGTAAAGGATTTTCAATGCTTGGGACATAGTAGTCCCTAAAAAATATGTTAAAGATTAGTAGGAGGTAATGCTGCTGTTATTTCAATAATATTGAATACTATATCTTCTTTACAATGAGAGATAGACTGTAAAGAAGGCAGAATGACAAAAAATTGACGCCTTCGAACTGTGGTGCTGACGACTCCTGAAAGTCTCTTGGACAGCAAGGAGATCAAACCAGTCAATCTTGAGGGAAATCAACGCTCGTTGGAAGGACTGATGCTGAAGTTGAAGCTCCAGTATTTGGTCATCTGATGTGGACAGCCGACTCATTGGAAAAGTCCCTGATGCTGGGAAAGATTGAGGTTAGAAGGAGAAGAGGGCATCAGAGGATGAGGTGGCTGGATGGAATCCCCAGTGCAGTGGACATGAACTTGAGCAAACTTTGGGAGATGGTGAGGGACAGGGAGGCCTGGCTTGCTGCAGTCCATGGGGTCACAAAGAATTGGACATGACTGGGCAACTGAAAAACAATAAAAACAATGTTGCTGTTATTTCAATACTATATCTTTTAAGAAATAACATACAACACTTTGTGAAAGTTTGGGGATTCTTTTTTGAAAGCAGAAGAAAGAGAATTTCAGATTATTTTAATTCTGATAAGTACAGTGTATAATATCTGAAACATTTATACAATTGTGAATTTCTGCACCAACCCCAGATCTACTGAATTGGAATCTCCAAGGGTGGAGTCTGGCTTGCTATATTTTAAATCAGCTCCTTGGATGATTTTTACACTCACTAAAGTATGAGAAATGCTAATTTACAACATACTCAAATGCCAATCCACAGGATTTGCACCTCTTATGAAGGACTTGGCACTGGTTGGACTGAGAACTTCACACATTTTTACTTTCTCATAAGGGTCAGAATTCAGTTCCCATGTTGGATCTATAGATTCTCTCCCAAACAAGTTTTCTTCTTTGTATCTGCAGATTCAGATCAGACTACAGATTCATTTAATTAAAAGAAAACACGAGGTTACAGTGTGTTAGCTTGTATGCAAGATTTTTATTTTGATACATTTTCAGAAAAATTTTGGAGTTGTCATTCAAGTTTTAATAGCTTCAGAAGCATTAAACATCAAAAGATTTTTTTCAAATCATGTTCCCATTTGATACTAATCTTTTTTTTCTTTTTTTGGAGTCAGACTGCATGCCAGAGTAGAAAATCAGCATATAGTAGTCTTTAGGATTCAGATTTTTAAAATTCAGAGCTTTGTTACTTTCTCCCTGAGAGGTAAAGTGAAAATGCATTCTCAGCAGCAGCCATTTCATACAGGGTTTGCGCAATGTGATATCAGTCTGGAGACAGCATTCACAGGCTCCAACCAATGCTATCTGACCCAGATCCAAGTGTGAAAGCCTTCTCTTCCAACCACTTAACCACTTCATATTCCTCTGACACAGCCTCAAAAGAACTACAATGTAAAAACTCTATTTTCAATACTTAATGTGTCTATAGTGATAACACGAATAGTGAAACCCACCACCCACACACTCACATATATTCTGCCAAATCCCAAGACAGTCTGTCTTCCCAATACAAACTTTTCAGATGTTCAGAGGTTTCATGGTGATTATACAACAATTAAACCTGAAAACTGCTCCTGTTCTTTGCTGTATACTCCTTGAACTTTCCCTCTTCATCCAGAATAACAAGGCATTTATAGGGTCTTAAAATCCACTTTGAGATTTCTCTGTGTGTGGAAGAGCAAGACTTGGAATTAGTGATATTATAAGTCCCCCTTTATAAATTGAAATATAGTTGATTTAAAGATTGTGCTTGTGTCCAGTGTACAGCATAGTCATTCAGTACTTTTGCAGATTATATTCCATTATAGGTTGTTACAAGATAATGCACTATTCAGTATATCCTTGATGCTTATCTATTTTATACATAGTAGCTTGTATTTGTTAATCCCATACCTCTAATTTGTTCCATCTCCCTTCTCTGTCCTCTTTGGTAACAACAAATTTGTTTTCTATATCTGTGTTTGTTGTTTTGAATATACATTTATTTATTAGTATTATTTTTAGATTTCACATATAAGTTATATTTGTCTTGACATTTCACTAAGAATAATATTTTCTAGGTCTATCCACATGCTGCAAATGGCAGTATTTAATTTTTATGATTGCATAATATTCCACAATATTCCACATTTTCTTAATCTAATGTCCACTTGGTTTGCTTCTGTGTCTGGCGATTGTAAATAATGCTGCTATGAGCAATGGAGTGTATGTATCTTTAGAAATTAGGGTTTGATTTTTGCCTGGATATCCCAGAAGTAAAGTTGTTGGATCATATGGTAGTCCTTGGAGAAGGCAATGGCACCCCACTCCAGTACTCTTGCTTGGAAAATCCCATGGACCCAGGAGCCTGTTAGGCTGCAATCCATGGGGTCGCTAAGAGTCGGACACGGCTGAGCGACTTCACTTTCACTTTTCACTTTCATGCATTGGAGAAGGAAATGGCAGTCCACTCCAGTGTTCTTGCCTGGAGAATCCCAGGGACCGGGGAGTCTGGTGGGCTGCCATCTATGGGGTCGCACAGAGTCGGAAACGACTGAAGTGACTTAGCATGGTAGTCCTATTTTTAGTTTTTAGAGAAACCTCAGTACTGTTTTCCATAGTGGCTGCACAAATTCCCACCAACAGAGTAATGTACATGTGTTCCTTTTTCTCCACATCCTGCCCAACACTTGTTATTTGCAGTCATTTTGATGCCAACATCCATCAGACCATAGAAAAAGCCAGAGAATTTCAGAAGAACATCTATTTCTGATTCATTGATTACACTAAAGCCTTTGACTATGTGGATCACAACAAATTGGAAAATTCTTAAAGAGATGGGAATACCAGACAACCCTACCTGCCTCCTGAGAAACCTGTATGCAGGTCAAGAAGTAACAGAAACGGACATGGAACAATGGACTGGTTCAATTTTGGGAAAGGAGTACATAAAGGCTGTATACTGTCATCCTGATTATTTAACTTATATACAAGGTACATCATGTAAAATGCCAGGCTGGATGAATAACAAGTTGGAGTCAAGATTACCAGGAGAAATATCAATAACCGATATGCAGATGATACCACCCTAGTGATAGAAAGCAAAGAGGAACTAAAAGACCTCTTGATGAAAGTGAAAGAGGAGGGTGAAAAGGCTGGCTGAAACCTCAATATGCAGAAAACTAAGATCATGGCATCCAGTCCCATCACTTCATGGCAAATAAATGGGGAAAAATTGGAAACAGTAACATTATTTTCTTGTGTCCCAAAATCACTGCAGACGGTGACCATGAAACTAAAAGATGCTTGCTCTTTGGAAGAAAAGCTATGACAAACCTAGACAGCATATTAAAAAGCAGAGACATCATTTTGTCTAAAAGGTCCAACTACACCGTCAAAGCTATAGTTTTTCTAGTAGTCATGTGTGGATGTAGGAGAAGGCAATGGCACCCCACTCCAGTACTTTTGCCTGGAAAATCCCATGAATGGAGGAGCCTGGTAGGCTGCAGTCTATGGGGTCGCTAGGAGTTGGACACGACTGAGCGACTTCACTTTCACTTTTCACTTTCATGCACTGGAGAAGGAAAAGGCAACTCACTCCAGTATTCTTGCCTGGAGAATTCCAGGGACAGGGGAGCCTGGTGGGCTGCCCTCTATGGGGTTGCACAGAATTGGGCACGACTGAAGCAACTTAGCAGCAGCACCACCATGTATGGATGTGAGAATTGGACCATAAAGAAGGCAGAGTGGTGGAGAATTGATGCTTTTGAACTGTGGTGCTAGAGGACTCTTGAGAATTCCTTGGACTTCAAGAAGAACAAACCAGTCAATCGTAAAGGAAATCACTCCTGAATATTCATTGGAAGGACTGATGCTGGAGCTGAAGCTCCAATACTTTGGCCAAATGGTGTGAAGAAAGGACTCATTGGAAAAAACCCTAAGGCTGGGAAAGATTGAAGGCAGGAGGAGACGGGTGTGACAGAGGATGAGATGGCTGGATGATATCACCAATTCAATGGAGATTAGTTTGAGGAAACTCTGGGAGATAGTGAAGGAGAAGGAAGCCTTATGTGCTGCAGTTTGTGGGTCCCAGAGTTGGACATGACTGAGTGACTGAACAACAACAGTTTGACAGGTGTGAGGTGATATCTCATTGTGGTTTTGATTTGCATTTCTCTTATAATTACTGTTGTTAAACATCTTTTCATGTGCCTGTTAGCTATCTCTATGTCCTCACTGGATAAATGTCCATTCAGTTCTGCCTATTCTTTGACTGGGATATATATATATATATATATATATATATATATAGAGAGAGAGAGAGAGAGAGAGAGAGAGAGAGAGTGTTGTATGAACTGCCTGTATATTTTGGATACTAACCCTTGGTTGCTTTCACCATTTGCAAATGTTTTCTCTCATTCTGTAGATCTTTTTCATTTTGTTGATGGAAAGTTATGTTTACATTTTCACTTGTCTTGGGGTCTTTTCTGACTTTTATCTTTGATTTCATCATTGACTCATTGATTTTTCATAGCATTTTTATTTATTGTTCCTTCTTCATTTTTCTTTCTGTAGTTGATTTCTAGTTTCAAATCAGTGGGGAAATGCTTGATATAATTTCTATTCTCTAAGATCTGTTGAGGTTTGTGACCTAGTATATGATCTATTCTGGAGAACATTCTACGTGCTCTGGAAATGAATGTGTACTCACCTATTTTAGAATATAATGTCTTTCAGGCATGAATTAACTCCAACTGGTTCATTGTGTTATTTAAAACTCTGTTTTCTTATTGATTTTCTGTCTGGTCGACATGTCTATGATGTCAGTGAAGAGTCAAGTCTCCTACTATTACTGTATTATTGTTGTCAATTTCTCCTTTCATGTCTGTTAGTGGAGTTTAATTTGCTTTATATATTTAGGTGTTCCTGTACTGAGTGTGTATATGTTAATGAGTATAATATCCTCTTCTTGAACCAATTCCTTTATCATTATGTAATGCCCTTTCATTATGACCTTGTTTAAACTCTATGTTTGCTAATCTGAATATTGTTCAACCCTTACTTTCTTGTTGTGCCTGTTTTTGTGAAATATCTTTTTCCATCTCCTCACTGTCAGTTCTTATATGTCCTTCACCCTGAAGTGAGGCTCTTGTAAGCAGCATATAGATGAATTTAGTTTTTTTTTTATCCAGTCACCCAACTCTTTTGATTGCAGTATTTAGGTCATTGACATGTAAAGTTATTATTTATAAGTATGTAGTTACTGTCATTTTAATCCTTACCAGTTTTTTTTGTTTTTTTTTTTTGTAGTTCTGTGTTCATTTCTTCTTTTTGTTTTGCTCATTGTACCCTGATGATTTTATTTGGTGGTATGCTTGGGCTTCTTTTTATTTACTTTTTGTGTATCTATTGTAGATTTTTTAAAATTATTTTTTATTGAGGGACAATTGCTTTACAGAATTTTATTGTTTTCTGTTAAACCTCAGCATGAATCTGCCATAGGTATACATATATCCTCTCCCATTAAAAAAAAATATTTTTTATTGAAGGATAATTGGTTTACAGAGTTTTGCTGTTTTCTGTCAAACCTCAACATGAATCAACCATAGGTAAACATATATCCCCTCCCTTTTGAAACTTGATTCCATCTCCTGCCCCATCCCAGCCCTCTAGGTTGATATGGAGCTCTTTTTTGAGTTTCCTGAGCCATACAGCAAATTCCCATTCGCTATCTATTTTACATATGGCAATGTAAGTTTCCATGTTACTCCATACATCTCACCCTCTCCTTCCCTCTCCCAATGTCCATAACTCTTTTCTCTATGTCTGTTTCTCCATTGCTGCCCTGTAAATAAATTCTTCAGTATCATTTTTCTAGATTCCATATATATATGTTAGAATACAATATTTATCTTTCTCTTTCTGACTCACTTCACTCTATAATAGATTCTAGATTCATCCACCTCATCAGAACTGACTCAAATATGTTCCTTTTTATGGCTGAGTAATATCCCATTGTGTATATGTACCACAACTCCTTTACCCATTCATCCGTCGATGGACATCTAGGTTGTTTCCATGTTCTACTATTGTAAATAGTGCTGCAATGAACAATGGGATACATGTGTCTCTTTCAATTTTGGTTTCCTGAGAGTATATGCTTACGAGTGGGATTACTGGGTCATATGGTGCTTTTATTTCTAGTTTTATAAGGAATCTCCATATCATCTTCCATAGTGGCTGTATCAATTTATATTCCCACCAACAGTGCAAGAGTGTTCCCTTTTATTCACACTCTCTCCAGCATTTATTGTTTGTAGACTTTTTATGATAGCCATTCTGATTGGAGTGAGGTGATATCTCATTGTAGTTTTGAATTCCATTTCTCTAATAATGAGTGATGGTGACTGCAGCCATGAAATTAAAAGACGCTTACTCCTTGAAAGGAAAGTTATGACCAACCTAGACAGCATATTCAAAAGCAGAGACATTACTTTGCCAACAAAGGTTCGTCTAGTCAAGGCTATGGTTTTGCCTGTGGTCACGTATGGATGTGAGAGTTGGACTGTGAAGAAGGCTGAGCGCCGAAGAATTGATGCTTTTGAAGTGTGGTGTTGGAGAAGACTCTTGAGAGTCCCTTGGACTGCAAGGAGATCCAACCAGTCCATTCTGAAGGAGATCAGCCCTGGGATTTCTTTGGAAGGAATGATGCTGACACTGAAACTCCAGTACTTTGGCCACCTCATGCGAAGAGTTGACTCATTGGAAAAGACTCTGATGCTGGGAGGGATTGGGGGCAGGAGGAGAAGGGGACGACAGAGGATGAGATGGCTGGATGGCATCACTGACTCGATGGACGTGAGTCTGAGTGAACTCCGGGAGTTGTGATGGACAGGGAGGCCTTGCATGCTGCGATTCATGGGGTCGCAAAGAGTCGGACACGACTGAGCAACTGAACTGAACTGAATAATGAGTGATGTTGAGCATCTTTTCATGTGTTTGTTAGCCATATGTATATCTTCTTTGTAGAAATGTCTGTTTAGGTCTTTTCCCCACTTTTTGATTGCATTGTTTGTTTTTCTGGTATTGAGTTGTATGAGCTGCTTGTATATTTTGGAAATTAATCCTTTATCACTTGTTTTCTTTGCTATTATTTTCTCCCATTCTGAGGGTTTTCTTTTCACCTTGCTTATAGTTTCCTTTGCTGTGCAAAAGCTTTTAAGTTTAATCAGGTCCCATTTGTTTATTTTTGTTTTTATTTCTGTTACTCTAGGAGGTGGGTCATAGAGGATCTTACTTTGATTTATGTCCTCAAGTATTCTCCCTATGTCTTCCTCTAAGAGTTTTGTAGTTTCTGGTCTTACATTTAGGTCTTTAATCCATGTTGAGTTTATCTTTGTATATGGTGTTAGGAAGTGTTCTAATTTCGTTCTTTTACATGTAGCTGTACAGTTTTCCCAGCACCAGTTATTGAAGAGGCTGTTTTGCCCCATTGTATATTCTTGCCTCCTTTGTCAAAAATAAGGTACCATAGGCGCATGGGTTTAGTTTTGGAGTTTCTGTCTTGTTCCATTGGTGTATATTTCTGTTTTTGTGCCAGTACCATACTGTCTTGATGACTGTAGTTTTGTAGTATAATCTGAAGTCAGGAAGGTTGTTTCCTCCAGCTCCATTCTTCTTTCTCAAAAATGCTTTGGCTATCTGGGGTCTTTTGTGTTTCCATATGAATTGCAAAAAATTTTTTCTAGTTCTGTGAAAAATGCCATTGGTAATTTGATAGGAATCACATTGAGTCTGTAGATTGCATTTGGTAGTATAGTAATTTTCACAATATTGATTCTTCCTCCCCAGGAACATGGAATATCTCTCCATCTGTTTACATCATCTTTGACTTCTTTCATTAGTGTCTTATAATTTTCTGTATACAGTTCTTTTGTCTCCTTATATAAGTTTATTCCTAGATATTTAATTATTTTTATTGAAATGGTGAAGGCGATTGATTCCTTAATTTCTCTTTCTGATTTTTCATTGTTAGTATATAGAAATGCAAGTGATTTCTCTGTCTTGATTTTGCATCCTGCAACTTTGCTAAATTCACTGATCAGCTCTAGTGATTTTCTAATCCTATCTTTAGGGTTTTCTATGTACAGTATCATGTCATCTACAAACCCTGAGAGCTTTACTTCTTTTCCAGTCTGGATTCCTTTTATTTCTTTTTCTCCCCTGATTGCTATAGCTAGGACTTGCAGAACTATGTTGATTAATAGTGGTGAGAATGGACACCTTGTCTTGTTCCTGATCTTAGGGGCAATACTTTCAGTTTTTCACCTTGAGAAGAATGTTTGCTTTAGGCTTATCATATATGGCCTTTACTGTGTTGACATAGGTTCCTTCTATGCCCATTTTTTAAAGAGTTTTAATCATAAATGGGTGCTGAATTTTGTCAAAGGCATTTTATGCATCTATCAGACCACCTGATCTGCCTCTTGAGAAATTTGTATGCAGGTCAGGAAGCAACAGTTAGAATTGGACATGGAACAACAGACTGGTTCCAAATAGGAAAAGGAGTACGTCAAGGCTGTATATTGTCACCCTGCTTATTTAACTTATATGCAGAGTACATCATGAGAAACGCTGGACTGGAAGAAACACAAGCTGGAATCAAGATTGCCGGGAGAAATATCAATAACCTCAGATATGCAGATGACACCATCCTTATGGCAGAAACTGAAGAGGAACTCAAAAGCCTCTTGATGAAAGTGAAAGTGGAGAGTGAAAAAGTTGGCTTAAAGCTCAACATTCAGAAAACAAAGATCATGGCATCCGGTCCCATCACTTCATGGGAAATAGATGGGGAAACAGTGGAAACAGTGTCAGACTTTATTTTTCTGGGCTCCAAAATCACTGCAGATGGTGACTACAGGCATGAAATTAAAAGACGCTTACTCCTTGGAAGGAAAGTTATGACCAACCTAGATAGCATATTCAAAAGCAGAGACATTACTTTGCCAACAAAGGTTTGTCTAGTCAAGGCTATGGTTTTGCCTGTGGTCATGTATGGATGTGAGAGTTGGACTGTGAAGAAGGCTGAGCGCCGAAGAATTGATGCTTTTGAACTGTGGTGTTGGAGAAGACTCTTGAGAGTCCCTTGGACTGCAAGGAGATCCAACCAGTCCATTCTGAAGGAGATCAGCCCTGGGATTTCTTTGGAAGGAATGATGCTAAAGCTGAAACTCCAGTACTTTGGCTACCTCATGTGAAGAGTTGACTCATTGGAAAAGACTCTGATGCTGGGAGAGATTGGGGTCAGGAGGAGAAGGGGACGACAGAGGATGAGATGACTGGATGGCATCACTGACTCTATGGACATGAGTCTCAGTGCACTCAGGGAGTTGGTGATGGACAGGGAGGCCTGGCGTGCTGCAATTCATGGGGTCGCAAAGAGTCGGACATGACTGAGCGACTGATCTGATCTGATCTGATTGAGAGGATCACATGGTTTTTATCTTTCAATTTGTTAATATGGTGTATCATACTGATTGATTTGCATATATTGAAGAATCCTTGAATCTCTGAAATAAACCTGACTTGATTATGGTGCATCAGCTTTTTGATGTGTTACTGAATTCTCTTTGCTAAAATGTTGTTGAGGATTTTTGCATCTATGTTCATCAGTGACATTGGCCTGTAGTTTTCTTTTTTTTGTATTGTCTTTGTCTGGTTTTGGTATCAGGGTGATGGTGGCCTCGTAGAATGAGTTTGGAAGTGTTCCTTTCTTGGCAACTTTTTGAAAGAGTTTTAGAAGGATAGGGATTAAATCTTCTCTAAATGTTTAACAGAATTCTCCTATGAAGCCATATGGTCCTGGGCTTTTGCTTTTTTGGGAGAGTTTTGATCACAGCTTCCATTTCAGCTCTAGTGATTGGGTTGTTCATAATTTCTATTTCTTCCTGGTTCGGTCTTGGAAGATTGAATTTTTCTAAGAATCTGTCCATTTCTTCCATTATCTATTTTATTGCCATATAGTTGTTCATAATACTCTCTTATAATCCTTTGTATTTCTGCACTATCTGTTGTAATCTCTCCTTTTTCATTTCTAATTTTGTTGATTTGATTCTTCTCTTTTTTTCATGATAAGTCTGGCTGAAAGTTTGTCAATTTTGTTTATCTTCTCAAAGAACCACTTTTAGTTTTATTAATCTTTACTATTGTTTCTTTAATTTCTTTTTCATTATTTCTGCTAGGATCTTTATGATTTCTTTCTTTCTACTAATTTTGGGTTTTTTTTTTCTTTTTTCTTTTTCAGTTGTTTTAGGTGTAAAGTTAGGTTGTCTATTCGATGTTTTTCTTTTTTCTTGAGGTAGGATTATATTGCTATAAACTTCCCTCTTAGAACTGCTTTTGCTGCATCCCATAGGTTTTGGGTTGTCATGTTTTCATTGTCATTTGTTTCCAGAAAATTTTTTGTTTCTGTTTTGATTTCTTCAGTAACCCGTTGGTTATTTAGAAACATGTTGTTTAATCTCCATGTGTTTGTGTCAATTACAGTTTTCCCCTTGTAATTGATATCTAGTCTCATAGCATTGTGGTTGGAGAAGATGCTTGATACAATTTCAATTTTCTTAAATTTACTGAGGTTTGATTTGTGACCCAAAATATGGTCTATCCTGGGGAATGTTCCATGTGCACTTGAGAAGAACGTGTATGTATTCTTCTGTATTTGGATGGAATGTCCTGATGTTATCAATGAGATCCATCTCATCTAATGTATCATTTAAGACTTGTGTTTCCTTATTAATTTTCTGTTTTGGTGACCTGTCCATTTGTGTGAATGGGGTGTTAAAGTCTCCTACTATTATTTTGTTACTGTCAGTTTCTCCTTTTCTGTCTGTTAGTGTTGTCTTATGTATTGAGGTGCTCCTATGTTGCGTGCATAGATATTTACAATTGTTATGTCTTCTTCTTGGATTGATCCCTTGATCATTATGTAGTGTCCTTCCTTATCTCTTGCAGTATTCTTTATTTTAAGGTCTATTTTGTGTGATATGAGGATTGCTGCTCCAGCTTTCTTTTGCTTGCCATTTGCATGAAATATATTTTTCCATCCTCTCACTTTCAGTCTATATGTGACTTCAGGTCTGAAGTGGGTTTCTTGTATCATGCCACTCTCTCTTGGTCTATAAAGTTTATATAGAGCAATCAGATAATACTTTTATTGAGAATCCCTTGTATATGACTGCCTTTCTCTTGATACCTTTAGAATTCTCTAACTTTTGCCATTTTAATGTGATGCATCTTGGTTTGGGTCCATTGAGGTTCATCTTGATGGGAACTTCTTCTGTGATTTTTGTACCTGATTATCTGTTTTCTTCTTTAGGTTTAGGAAGTTTTCAACCATAATTTGTTTAAATAAATTTTGTATCTTTTTCTCTTTCTCTTCTCCTTCTGAAATCTCTATAATGGGAATATGAAAGGCTTAAGATCTGTATGTTGCTTTCATTTTTTTTTTTTTTTTTTTGCAGAGGGTCTATACATCAGTGTCTCTTTGCTGTCTCGTATACAGGGTTATCGTTACCATCTTTCTAAATTCCATATATATGCTTTAGTATACTGTATTTATGTTTTCCTTCTGGCTTACTTCACTCTGTATAATAGGCTCCAGTTTCATCCACCTCATTAGAACTGATTCAAATGTATTCTTTTTAATGGCTGAGTAATACTCCATTGTGTATATGTACCACAGCTTTCTTATCCATTCGTCTGCTGATGGACATCTAGGTTGCTTCCATGTCCTGGCTATTATAAACAGTGCTGCGATGAACATTGGGGTACACGTGTCTCTTTCCCTCTGGTTTCCTCAGTGTGTATGCCCAGCAGTGGGATTGCTGGATCATAAGGCAGTTCTATTTCCAGTTTTTAAGGAATCTCCACACTGTTCTCCATAGTGGCTGTACTAGTTTGCATTCCCACCAACAGTGTAAGAGGGTTCCCTTTTCTCCACACCCTCTCCAGCATTTATTATTTGTAGACTTTTGGATCGCAGCCATTCTGACTGGTGTGAAATGGTACCTCATAGTGGTTTTGATTTGTATTTCTCTGATAATGAGTGATGTTGAGCATCTTTTCATGTGTTTGTTAGCCATCTGTATGTCTTCTTTGGAGAAATGTCTATTTAGATCTTTGCCCATTTTTTGATTGGGTCATTTATTTTCTGGAGTTGAGCTGTAGGAGTTGCTTGTATATTTTGAGATTAGTTGTTTGTCCGTTGCTTCATTTGCTATTATTTTCTCCCATTCTGAAGGCTGTCTTTTCACCTTGCTAATAGTTTCCTTTGATGTGCAGAAGCTTTTAAGTTTAACTAGGTCCCATTTGTTTATTTTTGCTTTTATTTCCAATATTCTGGGAGGTGGGTCATAGAGGATCCTGCTGTGATGTATGTCAGAGAGTGTTTTGCCTATGTTCTCCTCTAGGAGTTTTATAGTTCTGGTCTTACGTTGAGATCTTTAATCCATTTTGAGTTTATTTTTGTATATGGTGTTAGAAAGTGTTCTAGTTTCATTCTTTTACAAGTGGTTGACCAGATTTCCCAGCACCACTTGTTAAAGAGATTGTCTTTAATCCACTGTATATTCTTGCCTCCTTTGTCAAAGATAAGGTGTCCATATGTGCGTGGATTTATCTCTGGGCTTTCTATTTTGTTCCATTGATCTATATTTCTGTCTTTGTGCCAGTACCATACTGTCTTGATAACTGTGGCTTTGTAGTAGAGCCTGAAGTCAGGTAGGTTGATTCCTCCAGTTCCATTTTTCTTTCTCAAGATCGCTTTGGCTATTCGAGGTTTTTTGTATTTCCATACAAATTGTGAAATTATTTGTTCTAACTCTGTGAAGAATACCGTTGGTAGCTTGATAGGGATTGCATTGAATCTATAAATTGCTTTGGGTAGTATACTCATTTTCACTATATTGATTCTTCCAATCCATGAACATGGTATATTTCTCCATCTATTAGTGTCCTCTTTGATTTCTTTCACCAGTGTTTTATAGTTTTCTATATATAGGTCTTTAGTTTCTTTAGGTAGATATATTCCTAAGTATTTTATTCTTTTCGTTGCAATGGTGAATGGAATTGTTTCCTTAATTTCTCTTTCTGTTTTCTCATTATTAGTGTATAGGAATGCAAGGGATTTCTGTGTGTTGATTTTATATCCTGCAACTTTACTATAATCATTGATTAGTTCTAGTAATTTTCTGGTGGAGTCTTTAGGGTTTTCTATGTAGAGGATCATGTCATCTGCAAATAATGAGAGTTTTACTTCTTCTTTTCCAATTTGGATTCCTTTATTTCTTTTTCTGCTCTGATTGCTGTGGCCAAAACTTCCAAAACTATGTTGAATAGTAATGGTGAAAGTGGGCACCCTTGTCTTGTTCCTGACTTTAGAGGAAATGCTTTCAATTTTTCACCATTGAGGATAATGTTTGCTGTGGGTTTGTCATATATAGCTTTTATTATGTTGAGGTATGTTCCTTCTATTCCTGCTTTCTGAGAGTTTTTATCATAAATGGGTGTTGAATTTTGTCAAAGGCTTTTCTGCATCTATTGAGATAATCATATGGTTTTTGTTTTTCAATTTGTTAATGTGGTGTATTACATTGATTGATTTGCGGATATTGAAGAATCCTTGCATCCTGGGATAAAGCCCACTTGGTCATGGTGTATGATCTTTTTAATGTGTTGTTGGATTCTGATTGCTAGAATTTTGTTAAGGATTTTTGCATCTATGTTCATCAGTGATATTGGCCTGTAGTTTTCTTTTTTGTGGGATCTTTGTCAGGTTTTGGTATTATGGTGATGGTGGCCTCATAGAATGAGTTTGGAAGTTTACCTTCCTCTGCAATTTTCTGGAAGAGTTTGAGCAGGATAGGTGTTAGCTCTTCTCTAAATTTTTGGTAGAATTCAGCTGTGAAGCCGTCTGGACCTGAGCTTTTGTTTGCTGGAAGATTTTTGATTACAGTTTCAATTTCGTGCTTGTGATGGGTCTGTTAAGATATTCTATTTCTTCCTGGTCGAGTTTTGGAAAGCTGTACTTTTCTAAGAATTTGTCCATTTCTTCCTCGTTGTCCATTTTATTGGCATATAATTGTTGATAATAGTCTCTTATGATCCTTTGTATTTCTATGTTGTCTGTTGTGATCTCTCCACTGTCATTTCTAATTTTATTGATTTGATTTTTCTCCTTTGTTTCTTGATGAGTCTGGCTAATGGTTTGTCAATTTTATTTATCCTTTCAAAGAACCAGCTTTTGGCTTTGTTGATTTTTGCTATGGTCTCTTTTGTTTCTTTTGCATTTATTTCTGCTCTAATTTTAAGATTTCTTTCCTTCTACTAACCTGGGGTTCTTCATTTCTTCCTTTTCTAGTTGCTTTAGGTGTAGAGTTAGGTTATTTATTTGACTTTTTCTTGTTTCTTGAGGTGTGCCTGTATTGCTATGAACTTTCCCTTAGGACTGCTTTTACTGTGTCCCACAGGTTTTGGGTTGTTGTGTTTTCATTTTCATTCGTTTCTATGCAAATTTTGATTTCTTTTTTGATTTCTTCTGTGATTTGTTGGTTATTCAGCAGCGTGTTGTTCAGCCTCCATATGTTGGAATTTTTAATAGTTTTTCTCCTGTAATTGAGATCTAATCTTACTGCATTGTGGTCAGAAAAGATGCTTAGAATGATTTCTATTTTTTTTGAATTTACCAAGGCTAGATTTATGGCCCAGATGTGATCTATCCTGGAGAAGGTTCCATGTGCGCTTGAGAAAAGGTGAAATTCATTGTTTTGGGATGAAATGTCTTATAGATATCAATTAGGTCTAACTGGTCTATTGTATCGTTTAAAGTTTGTGTTTCCTTGTTAATTTTCTGTTTAGTTGATCTATCCATAGGTGTGAGTGGGGTATTAAAGTCTCCCACTATTATTGTGTTATTGTTAATTTCTCCTTTCATACTTGTTAGCATTTGTCTTACATACTGTGGTGCTCCGGTGTTGGGTGCATATATATTTATAATTGTTATATCTTCTTCTTGATTGATCCTTTGATCATTATGTAGTGACCTTCTTTGTCTCTTTTCACAGCCTTTGTTTTAAAGTCTATTTTATCTGATATGAGTATTGCTACTCCTGCTTTCTTTTGGTCCCTATTTGCATGGAAAATCTTTTTCCAGCCCTTCACTTTCAGTCTGTATGTGTCCCCTGTTTTGAGGTGGATCTCCTGTAGACAACATATGTAGGGGTCTTGTTTTCGTATCCATTCAGCCAGTCTTTGTCTTTTGGTTGGGGCATTCAACCCATTTACGTTTAAGGTAATTACTGATAAGTATGATCCCGTTGCCATTTACTTTATTGTTTGGGGTTCGAATTTATACACCATTTTGTGTTTCCTGTCTAGAGAATATCCTTTAGTATTTGTTGTAGAGCTGGTTTGGTGGTGCAGAATTCTCTCAGCTTTTGCTTGTCTGAGAAGCTTTTGATTTCTCCTTCATACTTGAATGAAATCCTTGCTGGGTACAATAATCTGGGCTGTAGGTTATTTTCTTTCATCATTTTAAGTATGTCTTGCCATTCCTCCTGGCTTGAAGAGTTTCTATTGAAAGATCAGCTGTTATCCTTATGGGAATTCCCTTGTGTGTTATTTGTTGTTTTTCCCTTGCTGCTTTTAATATTTGTTCTTTGTGTTTGATCTTTGTTAATTTGATTAATATGTGTCTTGGGGTGTTTCGCCTTGGGTTTATCCTGTTTGGGATTCTCTGAGTTTCTTGGACTTGGGTGATTATTTCCTTCCCCAGTTTAGGGAAGTTTTCAACTATTATCTCCTCAAGTATTTTCTCATGGTCTTTCTTTTTGTCTTCTTCTTCTGGAACCCCTATGATTCGAATGTTGTAGCGTTTAATATTGTCCTGGAGGTCTCTGAGATTGTCCTCATTTCTTTTAATTCGTTTTTCTTTTATTCTCTTTGATTCATTTATTTCTACCATTCTATCTTCTAATTCACTAATCCTATCTTCTGCCTCTGTTATTCTACTATTTGTTGCCTCCAGAGTGTTTTTAATTTCATTTATTGCATTATTCATTATATGTTGACTCTTTTTTATTTCTTCTAGGTCCTTGTTAAACCTTTCTTGCATCTTCTCAATCCTTGTCTCCAAGCTATTTATCTGTGATTCCATTTTAATTTCAAGATTTTGGATCAATTTCACTATCATTATTCGGAATTCTTTATCAGGTAGATTCCCTATCTCTTCCTCTTTGTTTGGTTTGGTGGGCATTTATCCTGTTCCTTTATCTGCTGGCTATTCCTCTGTCTCTTCATCTTGTTTAAATTGCTGAGTTTGGGGTGTCCTGTCTGTATTCTGGCAGTTTGTGGAGTTCTCTTTATTGTGGCTTTTCCTCGCTGTGTGTAGGTTTGTACAGGTGGCTTGTCAAGGTTTCTGGTTAGGGAAGCTGTGTCAGTGTTCTGATGGGTGGAACTGTATTTCTTTTCTTTGTTCAGTCGCGCTGTGGGAGGAGGATGCTGCAAACAAATAACACTGGCGTGCGCTCGCAGTGCCTCAGCCACACTGGGTCTGCCCCGCTCACGGTGCGTGTAGCCTCCTGCCCACACTGCTCGGGCTCTAGGTTGTTCCGCCGGAACAATCCGAGGCTGGCCCTGGGTTGCATGTACCTCTCAGGTCCAAGCCGCTCAGGTTCAGGCACTCGGGTAGTCCTCAGAGGCGCAGACTCAGTTGGGCCTGAGTATTGTGCTCTTCCCAGGTCCGAGCAGCTCAAGTGATGAGGTGTTTGGTGAGCGCCAATGCTGTGACTTATCGCCTCCCCGCCACTCGGTTATCTGGCGTAAACCGGCGCACCTTCTTAGGCAGATGTTAACCGTCCAGACCCCCAAGAAGTTTAGTTAGCAAAGAAGCCTGCTTACAGTTTTATAGATAATGTCTCTCTGGGGCTGCGATTGCCCCTTCCGGCTCTGGCTGCCTGTCACCGGAGGGGGAAGGTCTGCAGCCGGCTATCTCTGTTCAATTCTTTGTTCCGTGCGCGGGCCTGGCGGTGTCTTAGGTTGGGGCTGGCTTTTCGCGTGGTAGATATCCCACAGTCTGGTTTGCTAGCCCAAATTATTTCGCTCAGATAGTGCTCAGGGTATTCAGGCCAGATTCTTACTCTAAGCGATGCAGCCCGCGCTGCGCCTCCCTGCCCAGCCCCCGCTTGTTAATGGCGCGTGCAGGCTTCTGCGCTGCTTCTCCGCTGGGGGAGTTACCGTAGGACTCGCAATCTCGAGTTTTAATTGTTTATTTATTTTTTCTTCCTGTTATGTTGCCCTCTGTGCTTCCAAAGCTCGGCACAGATTCGGCAGTGAGAAGGTTTCCTGGTGTTTGAAACTTCTCTTTTTTAAGACTCCCTTCCCGGGACGGAACTCCGTCCCTCCCTCTTTGTCTCTTTTTTTGTCTTTTATATTTTTTCCTACCTCCTTTCGAAGAGTTGGATTGCTTTTCTGGGTGCCTGATGTCCTCTGCCAGCATTCAGAAGTTGTTTTGTGGAATTTACTCGACGTTTAAATGCTCTTTTGATGAATTTGTGGGGAGAAAGTGTTCTCCCTGTCCTACTCCTCCGCCATCTTGGCTCCTCCTCCTCATTTTTTAAAATCTGTCTTTCTGTCTGCTGTTGTGATTGAGTGATTTCTATTAGTCTGTCTTCCAGATCACTTATGCACTCTTTGTGTCATTTAGTCTGCTGTTCATTGCTTCTGGAGTGCTTTTAATCTCAAATATTAAGTTATCTATTTTTTTCTCGATCTTCTTGATATTTTCTAGGTGTTTTTAAAAATGATTCAGTCCTTAGATTAATTATCTTTCCTAATTCAATTAGTATTTTTATTACCCACACTTTGAATTCATTTCCTAATAGACTCTCTTTCATTTTTTATTTCTTTCTCTTGCTCTTTCAGTTGAGAGCAGTTCCTCTGCCTTTTCATTTTATTTAACTTTGTCTCTATGAATTCAGATGAAACAGCCACCTAGTGTGCTTTTGAAGGAGTGTCTTTGTAGGAGTGTCCTTGTGTAGACTGTGTGTCTCCAGTGCCTTTGAGGGGGAGAGCTGGATTTGCTGTGGATGCCAGTCATGTCTTTCATGTCTGCCGACTGCTTTCACCTTGGTATGGAGTGTGGCTGGTTTTGGAGGAGCTAGAGACTTCTCAGGGTGTGACGTGGGACATCATCTTTGATCAGTGGCCATCATCACTGGCTCCCAAATTGTTCCCAAGTTTCTTAATTGAAAGCCCTGAGGGTTGAGCTTGAGCTGGCTCTGTTCCCTGTAAGTGCATGTTTTCCCTTCTTCCTTCACTGGGACTTTGCCCCAGAGGAAGGGTGCTTATGCCAGGTGTTTGTGCACTTACAGAGGTGCTGCCTGTTCAGTGTCTTTGGCTCTGCTCAAATGCAGCCCGTGGTTGTATCTTTTCCTTCATTCCATCCACCTGAGATCTAGTGCTAGGTTGCGTCATGGGCGGTGCTGAAGCATTCACTTGGCTAAACCTGAGAAGTATGGTGTGGAGTTGTGGGAGTTCAATTGGCTGCACTTCTGTCAGAAGTGTGGGTTGCTTCTGTGGTGCATTTAAGTGCCAATAATGCCCACTGCCACCCTACCTGGATCACACCCACATTGCTTCTGTGTCCCTAGATCCAGTGTTTCCCCTGGTCCTGACCATCATAGATCCAGTGCCAAGCTGTGGCATGGAGTGAGTGGGACTGGGACTTCACACAGACTGGGAGTGTGGTGGAAGCAGTAAATGCTAAGGCAAACTTCTCTCTGCCCTATCTATGGAAAATCTAGCACCTTCCCACTCCTGAGTGGAGTCTAGGCTTCTTCAGCCTATCTGCCCCAGTGGTTCCCAGATTAGCTCAGAAAGCTTGCCTCCCCTGCATGGGATCCCAGGGCTGGGATGCTCAGTCTGTGGCTTGACTAACTCACTCCCCAGAATGAGTGTCTACCATGTGATCTCCCTTTTCTTCTGAGTCCCTTCCCAGGGGCACATGTCCCAGCCTAATGCTTTGCTTCCCACTCTACCTGATTATGTGTATATCTTTCTCACAACCTTGTAGGAGTCCTTCTGCCTGTTTCCTATTAGTTTTCTGTGAGTATTGTTTCATGTGTAGATGTATTTTTGATGTGTTTTTAGAGGGAGGTGATCTCTATACCATCTTACTCTACCATCTTGATCTCCCTCCTCTTTCAGGCCCAGTCAGTCACGGATTACATCTCCACTCTGTCAGAATGACTGTAGCTGACTAACCAAAAAAGTGGAAAGCTTAAACTTGTAAGATTTGATTTTTGATACAAGTGATGAAACAATCACACTTTGATTTTGGAAATGAACCATTTGTAATTTGAGACATCACCAACCTGAAATACATTGTATATGATACCATATATCATTGAATTTAATGATGGCTTTGGACCAGTCCATTTTGAATGTCTCATTAAAAATCATATCTTTGATATTTAACATTACTGATGGTTAGCTCCTGAGTCATAAAGCATTCTCTTCCTGAGAAAGTTGTGTATAACAAAATATATTTTCCTTGTAGATCTCTGTAGTTGGTTCTATCTCCCCTTTTCCATCTTTTCCTGGTATTTTCTGTGTCCCAAATATGCTTATTCTGATACCATGATAGTTAATATGAACTTTTAGCTCAGGTTGCAGTAAATCTGCAAACCAATCCCCCCAATAATAAGATATTCCTTCTATCTACAATGAAAAGATAAAGCAAGCCTAATGCTTCACACCTAGCTGTAAAAACCACATTATCACTCATATATGGAGAGGAACATGAAAGCTTACCTCTTCTGAGAGAAATCATGTCATAGTATCTGACCTTTACTTTTTTCTATAGGGCATATATTTTTATAAGTATTGCTTTTTATTTGCAATTCAATTACATTGGCAAATGTTCTTCTGAATATTCCACATTTATAGAATTGAAACTGTGCGATTGTGAGGATATTTATGACCATGTTTCTCTTGCCATGGACTGGAAAGTATGTTGGCACATCATCCTAACTGGATGCTCAGGACTCCCTATTTAATATCCAGCTTTATAATTGAACAGTTACCTGAAAAGAGTGGGCTCAGAGGTGCTTGAATCAGAAGTTTGTTGAATCTCTCACTCTTTTTTTATGGTTGCTTAATAATAAACACTTTAACCTTCATTATGGCTGGAAATAGAACAAAAATTTTAGCAAGGGTTGAAATTTTAGCTGTGCAGAGGAATAAATAGCCCTGTGACCTCTGAGATTTCCAACAATATCATTGGATGGTTTCCCTGAGAACTTTCTTTACAACTCTCAGATGCTAAAACCAGTTGCTTACAGATCTCTTTCCCTACTCTCAAGGAACATGATCTAAATATGAATCATCATAGGATCTTGGCTAGACAATCTTCCTAGTGACACAATATCCTTTTCCTTGAGACATGCCAAAGGAATTCTTTCCACAGTTTCTTCCTCAGAAGAGAACATAGTGGGAAAACATGGACTTTGACAACAATTAGACTGAAGTTTTAATCCTGACTCAGACACTTACTAGCAATTTATTCTATGACAAGTAAATTAATTCCCTAACCCACAGTTTGGCAGATTAATTCCAATGAATGAATGGCAGATTCATTCCAATCCCAAAGGAAGGCAATGCAAAAAATGTTCAAACTACCTTACAATAGCACTCATCTCACATGCTAAAAAGTAATGCTCAAAGTTCTCCAAGCCAGGCTTCAACAGTATGTGAACTGAGAACTTCCAGCTGTTCAAGCTAGATTTAGAAAAGGCAGAGGAATCAGAGATCAAATTGCCAACATTCATTGTATCATCTAAAAAGCAAGAGAGTTCCAGAAAAACATCTACTTCTGCTTCATTGACTACACCAAGGCCTTTGACTGTGTGGATCACAACAAACTGTGGAAAATTCTTCAAGAGACGGGAACACCAAACCACCTTACCTGCCTCCTGAGAAATCTGTATGCAGGTCAAGAAAGCAATAGTCAGAACCAGACACAAAACAATAGACTGGTTCCAAATTGGGAAAGGAGTACATAAAAGTTGTATACTGTCACCCTGCTTATTTAACTTCTGTGCAGAGTATATCATGAGAAATGCCTGGCTGGATGAAGCACAAACTGGAATCAAGATTTCTGGGATAAATATCAATAACTTCATATGCAGATAACACCACCCTTGTGGCAGAAAGCAAAGAAGAACTAAAGAGCCTCTTGATGAAAGTGAAAGAGGAGAATGAAAAAGTTGACTTAAAACTCAACATTCAGAAAACTAAGATCATGGCACCTGGTCCCATCACTTTATGGCAAATAGATTGGGAAACAGTGAAAACAGTAACAGACTTTATTTTGGGGGAGTCCAAAATCACTGTAGATGTTGACTGCAACCATGAAATTAAAAGGCTGTTACTCCTTGGAAGAAAAGTTATGACCAACCTAGACAGCATATTGAAAAACAGAGACATTACTTTGCCAACAAAGGTCTGTCTAGTCAAGGCTATGGTTTTTCCAGTAGTCATGTATGGGTGTGAGAGTTGGATCATAAAGAAAGCTGAGCACTGAAGAATTGATGCTTTTGAATTGTGGTGTTGAAGAAGATTCTTGAGAGTCCCTTGGACTGCAAGGAGATCCAACCAGTCCATCCTAAAGGAAATCAGTCCTGAATATTCATTGGAAGGACTGATGTTGAAGCTGAAACTCCAATACTTTGGCCACCTGATGTGAAGAACTGACTCATTGGAAAAGACCCCCATGCAGGGAAAGATTGAAGGTGGGAGGAGAAGGGGAAGACAGAGGATGAGATGGTTGGATGGCATCACTGACTCAATGGAAATGAGTTTGAGTAAACTCCAGGAGTTGGTAATGGAAAGGGAGTCCTGGTGTGCTGCAGTCCATGGGGTTGCAAAGAGTTGGACACGACTGAGTGACTGAACTGAACTAATCTGAATTCTTCATTTGTATAAGCTACAGGTTGTTGAGGCCCTCTGGGTTGTGTCATCACTCCCAAGGCCATACCTTTTCTTTCAGTAACAAACAGATTAAACCTTGACCCTGTGGGCAAGCTTAAAGCAGGAGTCTGCAGGAGAGCAGTTTGAAGAGCCTTAAAAACCTTTTGAATCTCTGATGACCAGATAAACTTACCAGTCTTGGCCTGTTGAGTTTCAGTTATAAGTTTATATTAAGGCTGGGCAAGTTCCCCATAACCCGGAATCCAAATGCAGCAATTGCCTGTAATGCCCAAGAATCCTCTCAATTGTCTTGAAGTCATGGTAGGTAGAGGATGGTTTAGTGTCAGTTCAATCTCTTAGTCATGTCCGACTCTTTGCGACCCCATGGACTGTAGAGGCTTCCCTGTCCATCACGGTCTTTTCCAGTGAGTCAATTCTTCACATAAGGTGGCCAAAATATTGGAGTTTCAGCTTCAGCATCAATCCTTCCAATGAATATTCAGGACTGATTTCCCTTTGGATTGACTGGTTTGATCTCCTTGCCGTCCAAGGGACTCTCAACAGTCTTAGCCAACATGACAGTTCAAAAACATCAGTTCTTCAGTGCTCAGCTTTCTTTGTAGTCCAACTCTTGTATCCATATATGACTACTGAAAAAATCATAGCCTTAACTAGACAGACCTTTGTCAGTAAAGTAATGTCTCTGCTTTTTAATATGCTTTCTAGTTTGATCATAACTTTTCTTCCAAGGAGCAAGCATCTTTTAATTTCATGGCTGCAGTAACCATCTGCATTGATTTTGGAGCCCAAAAAATAAAGTCTGCCACTGTTTCCACTGTTTCCCCATATATTTGCCATGAAGTGATGGGACCAGATGCCATGATATTAGTTTTCTGAATGTTGAGTTTTAACCCAGCTTTTTCACTTTCCTCTTTCACTTTCATCAAGAGACTCTTTAATTTTTCACTTTCTGCCTTAAAGGTGGTGTCATCTGCATATCTGAAGTTATTGATATTTCTCCCAGCAATCTTGATTCCAGCTTGTGCTTCATCCAGCCCAGCATTTCTCATGATGTACTCTGCACAGAAGTTAAATAGACAGGGTGACAATATACAGCCTTAACGTACTCCTTTCCCAATTTGGAACCAGTCTGTTGTCCCACGTCTTGTTCTAACTGTTGCTTCCTGACCTGCATACAGATTTCTCAGGACACAGGTCAGGTGGTCTGGTATCCCCATCTCTTGAAGATTTTTCAGTTTGCTGTGATCCACACAGTCAAAGGCTTTGGCATACTCAATAAAGAAGAAGTAGATGTTTTTTTGGAATTCTCTTGCTTTTTCAATGATCCAACTGATGTTGGCAATTTGATCTCTGGTTCCTCTGCCTTTTCTAAGTCCAGCTTGAGCATCAGGAAGTTCATGGTTCACGTACTGTTAAAGCCAGGCTTAGAGAATTTTGAGCATTACATTGCTAGCGTGTGAGATGAGTGCAATTGTATGGTAGCTTGAACATCTTTCACATTGCCTTTCTTTGGGATTGGAATGAAAACTGACCTTTTCCAGTCCTGTGGTCACTGCTGAGTTTTCCAAATTTGCTGGCATATTGAGTGCAGCACTTTCACAGCATCATCTTTTAGGATTTGAAAGAACTCAACTGGAATTCCATCACCTCCACTAGCTTTGCTGGTAGTGATACTTCCTAAGGCATTCTTGTCTTCACACTCCGGGATGTCTGGCTCTAGATGAGTGATCACACCATCGTGATTATGTGGGTCGTGAAGATCTTTTTTGTACATTTCTTCTGTGTATTCTTGCCACCTCTTTTTAATATCTTCTGCTTCTGTTAGGTCCATGCCATTTCTATCCTTTATTGTGTCCATCTTTTCATGAAATGTTGCCTTGGTATCTCTAATTTTCTTGAAGAGATTGCTAGTCTTTCCCATTCTATTGTTTTCCTCCATTTCTTTGCATTGATAACTGAGGAAGATTTTAGTTTATTAAAGGTTTAATTCTAGAAAGCATCCTTTAAATCAATGACTGAAAAATATTTGGCTTGTTCAGGAATTTCAAACAATAAAGTATAATGTCTAGGCACCATGGGGTGTAAACAAACCACAGCCTCATTTATTATTTATAAATTTTGATCTAATTTCCATTTATCATTTGCCTTTTTTACACCCAAATAGGAGTGTTTCATGGACTGTTACAGAGAATTAATAGCTCCAGTTCCTTTAAATTTTCAATGATGGGTTTTAACCCCTCCTTAACCTTGCTTTAATGGATACTGCTTTTGATGCAGAAATAGGTGAGGGTCTTTGAGCTTGATAATGAGAGGAACAGCATTTGTGCTCGACCCAGCTTTTCCATCAGCTGACACTCTAGGACTTATATTTTATTCAGTTAATGGGAGAGAAAGAGTGAATTTCATATACATGAAAACAGAGGCCTGGACCTTGCTCAGTATATTCCTCCCCAGAAGGGGTGAGGGAGACTCTGGCACAATTAGAACTCTTGAGAAAACAGCACAAAGTCGCAGTTGAAGCTTAAAGGATGATGGAAATAATGGCATTTGGCTCAACCAGAGAGCCGCATTATGGTAGTGGATCAGGTGCAGTGGGTCAGGGGCTTGAGTGAGCACAGGGAACGTTGCCCCAGTGTCCAAAAGGAAATCGACTGATTGCCCCCCACCCCCGCAGTTTTTAATACCCGGGGTTCCTCAGATGTAATTAGGATGGAAGGTTGCGGGGCGGGTTCCCAGGCACCTACACTCCTGATTGTCTTGAGAGTCCGACCCCTGGGGCTTATGCTTCTGAGGGCAGTCTCCAGTGTGGTCCTGTACAGACCGGACATGGAGCTGGAGGGGGCTTAAATGCTTGACGACAACCCTGCTTTGTGTCCCCCCTTTCCAGTGTAATAGTAAGTCCATCCCTTGTCACCTGGGTCCCTCTGGGCATTTTTCCTCAGACTGTTTCAGAGCAGATCTGACAGCCATCGCTAGGGTTTCAGTCTCTCCCTAGTCTTTTTCTGCCTCTTCTCCTCCTCCTCATACTCTCTGCCATAGAAGACCATTTGAGCCAGCTGCAGCAGTTTATCTAAGGACTGATTTAATCTAAACACCTGTTTTAATAGCTTATAGCAGATATCTGCAGTCAACTGAGTGAGAAATCTATCTTTTAAGGTCACTCCTCCCTTTGCACTTTCAGAATCAATCTCAGTGAATATGAGAAGGGTTTCCCATAGTCAATCTAGGAATTTACCAGGAGCTTCCTTCTCTCCCTATTCTATGCTTGCCAATTTGGCAGAATTTAGTCTTAGCATATGCCCACTTGAGTCCTTCAGGAATACATCTGACAAAGTGACTCTGATCCCATCTTCCTTTAGCCATGTTATAGTCCCAGTCTGACTCTATCGTGGGGACTGTCTGACTCCCCCATAGGGAAGGCTGCTATCTCTTGTTCCCTCTTTCCTATTGACCCATGTTCAAGCCATTCATCTCCAAAAGCAGTAGCTTTTTCCCAAAACCCGAGTTTTTGAGTCAGGAGTCAGCCTGTGTCCTAAGGTACACACTACATCTCTCCAAGTAATGTCAAGTTCAGGGATCGAATTTATCCCAGTTTAAAATACATTTCAAAAGGGTGGTTCTGGAACTGTTAGCTCCCATCTGTAAGAAGGAAGAAAGTGGCATCCAGCACTGTGGCTTTTTTCTGCTGGAGTCATCCCTCCTTGCTCTAGATTGAGGTGGAGTCAGGCTTTCCACCAAAGATTTGCTTCCCTGGTTGAACTTAGTCTGTCCCTTACCAACAGAGGCAACTTACTCATTCTTGTCAGCCCTCCTTGCTCTACCACCGAGATGGGGTGGAGATGCACCAGGGGTAGACTTGATGGGCATCCCAAATTGATTTATAGTTCCTTACCATTAAGACCTTGGCTTGATTTCCCCTTTTCCTCTGGTGCCACCTGGGGTGGAGCAGAGTAGTCTTCTGGAATGTTTCCCAAGCTAGGAGCACTAGGGAAAGCATCTGTGTTCTGTGTGCCTGTGCACGTGCTTGAGCATATTCCCGACCTCCGTAGAAGCAGTGAGTCATAAAGGGATGAACAGAAAAACCCAAGATGTCTCTTCCAAGTGTCACCACACCACTATATGTGATAGCAAAAGAGGTGGTGGAGGGTTGGCCAGCAAGAAAAAAGTGATTTTTGTCCTCGAGCTACAAGGGCCAATGCTTCCAGTTCATTTTCATAGATTCCACAAAAGGAATATCTAGGGAGTTAAGACAGAAGCCACTGGAGAACTTTATCTGGTCCGCTAAGAGCTAGCATGTGGTGTACTGGAGAATAGAATGGCAAACCACTTCAGTATTCCTGTCTTGAGAACCCCATGAACAGTATGAAAAGGCAAAGTGATAGGATACTGAAAGAGGAACTCCCCAGGTCAGTAGGTGCCCAATATGCTACTGGAGATCAGTGGAGAAATAACTCCAGAAAGAATGAAGGGATGGAGCTAAAGCAAAAACAATACCCAGTTGTGGATGTGACTGGTGATAGAAGCAAGGTCCAATGCTATAAGAGCAATACTGCATAGGAACCTGGAATGTCAGGTCCATGAATCAAGGCAAATTGGAAGTGGTCAAACAAGAGATGGCAAGAGTGAATGTCGATGTTCTAGGAATCAGTGAACTAAAATGGACTGGAATGGGTGAATTTAACTCAGATGACCATTATACTACTGCGGGCAGGAATCCCTCAGAAGAAATGGAGTGGCCATCATGGTCAACAAAAGAGTTTGAAATGCAGTACTTGGATGCAATCTCAAAAACGACAGAATGATCTCTGTTCATTTCCAAGGCAAACCATTCAATATCACAGTAATCCAAGTCTATGCCCCAACCAGTAATGCTGAAGAAACTGAAGTTGAACGGTTCTATGAAGACCTACAAGACCTTTTAGAACTAACACCTAAAAAAGATGTCGTTTTCATTATAGGGGACTGGAATGCAAAAGTAGGAAGTCAAGAAACACCTGGAGTAACAGGCAAATTTGGCCTTGGAATACGGAATGAAGCAGGGCAAAGACTAATAGAGTTTTGCCAAGAAAATGCAGTGGTCATAACAAACACCTTCTTCCAACAACACAAGAGAAGACTCTACACATGGACCTCACCAGATGGTCAACACCAAAATCAGATTGATTATATTCTTTGCAGCCAAAGATAGAGAAGCTCTATACAGTCAACAAAAACAAGACCAGGAGCTGACTGTGGCTCAGATCATGAACTCCTTATTGCCAAATTCAGACTGAAATTGAAGAAAGTAGGGAAAACCACTAGACCATTCAGGTATGACCCAAATCAAATCCCTTATGATTATACAGTGGAAGTGAGAATAGATTTAAGGGCCTAGATCTGATAGATAGAGTGCCTGATGAACTATGGACGGAGGTTTGTGACACTGTACAGGAGACAGAGATCAAGATCATCCCCATGGAAAAGAAATGCAAAAGAGCAAAATGCCTGTCTGGAGAGGCCTTACAAATAGCTGTGAAAAGAAGAGAAGTGAAAAGCAAAGGAGAAAAGGAAAGATATAAGCATCTGAATGCAGAGTTCCAAAGAATAGCAAGAAGAGATAAGAAAGCCTTCCTCGGTGATCAATGCAAAGAAATAGAGGAAAACAACAGAATGGGAAAGACTAGAGGTCTCTTCAAGAAAATTAGAGATACCAAGGGGACATTTCATGCAAAGATGGGCTTGATAAAGGACAGATATTATATGGACCTAACAGAAGCAGAAGATATTAAGAAGAGGTGGCAAGAATACACAGAAGAACTGTACAAAAAAGAGCTTCATGACCCAGATAACGATGGTGTGATCACTGACCTAGAGCCAGACATCCTGGAATGTGAAGTCAAGTGGCCCTTAGAAAGCATCACTACAAACAAAGCTAGTGGAGGTGATGGAATTCCAGTTGAGCTATTTCAAATCCTGAAAGATGATGCTGTGAAAGTGCTGCACTCAATATGCCAGCAAATTTGGAAAACTCAGTAGTGGCCACAGGATTGGAAAAGGTCAGTTTTTATTCCAACCCCCAAAAATGGCAATGCCAAAGAATGCTCAAACTACCGCACAATTGCACTCATCTCACACGCTAGTAAAGTAATGCTCAAAACTCTTCAAGCCAGGCTTCAGCAATACGTGAACTTCCAGATGTTCAAGCTGGTTTTAGAAAAGGCAGGGGAGCCAGAGATCAAATTGCCAACATCTGTTGGATCAAAGAAAAAGCAAGAGAGTTCCAGAAAAATATCTATTTCTGCTTTACTGACTATGCCAAAGCCTTTGACTGTGTGGATCACAATAAACTGTGGAAAATTCTTCAAGACATGGGAACACCAGACCACCTGACCTGCCTCTTGAGAACTTTGTATGCAGGTCAGGAAACAACAGTTAGAACTGGACATCGAACAACAGACTGGTTCCAAATAGGAAAAGGAGTACGTCAAGGCTGTATATTGTCACCCTGCTTATTTAACTTATACGCAGAATACATCATGAGAAATGCTGGGCTGGAAGAAGAACAAGCTGGAATCAAGATTGCCGGGAGAAATATCAATAACCTCAGATATGCAGATGACACCACCCTTATGGCAGAAAATGAAGAGGAACTAAAGAGCCTCTTGATGAAGGTGAAAGAGAAGAGTGAAAAAGTTGGCTTAAAGCTCAACATTCAGAAAACGAAGATCATGGCATCTGGTCCCATCACTTCATGGGAAATAGATGGGGAAACAATGGAAACAGTGTCAGACTTTAACTTTTTGGGCTCCAAAATCACTGCAGATGGTGATTGCAGCCACGAAATTAAAAGATGCTTACTCCTTGGAAGGAAAGTTATGACCAACCTAGATAGCATATTCAAAAGCAGAGACATTACTTTGCCAACAAAGGTCCGTCTAGTCAAGGCTATGGTTTTGCCTGTGGTCATGTATGGATGTGAGAGGTGGACTGTGAAGAAAGCTGAGCGTTGAAGAATTGATGCTTTTGAACTGTGGTGTTGGAGAAGACTCTTGAGAGTCCCTTGGACTGCAAGGAGATCCAACCAGTCCATTCTGAAGGAGATCAGCCCTGGAATTTCTTTGGAAGGAATGATGCTGATGCTGAAACTCCAGTACTTTGGCCACCTCATGCGAAGAGTTGACTCATTGGAAACGACTCTGATGCTGGGAGGGATTGGGGGCAGGAGGAGAAGGGGACGACAGAAGATGAGATGCCTGGATGGCATCACTGACTCTATGGACGTGAGTCTCAGTGCACTCAGGGAGGTGGTGATGGACAGGGAGGCCTGGCATGCTGCAATTCATGGGGTCGCAAAGAGTCGGACAGGACTGAGCAACTGAACTGAACTGAACTGAATTGAAGAGCTAGCATTACCAAGGAAAGAATCCTACTGTATTCCCAGTCTGGCCGGATTCTGGGGTTCCCATCCTATCTTTTTAGAAACCTCATGTTCATTAGCAGCACTTCCATCCATATAGTCCGGAGGTATAGCCATTGCAAAGGACTCACTTCTGGGGCTCTGGCCCTGTATGGAAGCAGCCAAGAGAGAGACACTCCTGGAGCTAGAGCTCCATCTAGCTTCCATCAGCAGTGCATGAGCAAACAACCAAGATGTAGCTTTTGGATCCTAGCAAGGCTGGGTGCCTCATGACTATCAATCCAAGCTTGGGGTCTAAACAACAGTACATAGTAATAGCATGGATCACAAGTCCCTTGAAAGTCTACGATTCAACAGATTAGGTTAGTAGTTCTAATTCCTCAGGCAGTTAAGAGATGGTCAAAGAGACCAGAGAAAGATGACCGAGAAAGGAAAGTTCAGTCCACGTGCTTTGCCCATTTCTCGCCGCTCCCCTTTGCAGGGATGGTGGGTGCCTCTTGGCATTGGCAGGGTGAGTATAAACCCCTGATAGGCTCCCCTTTCAGGGCTGCCTTTAGTCGTTACAAGGCGCCACAGAACCACAAAGCCGGGCACGCTGTAGAGTTAGTAAAAAAAAAAAAAAAAAGGCAGAAAATTTGTATGAGAAAGCAGAGAGACTAAAGCTTTCTGCTTACCTTGTCCTTACTTTGTCTTGAAGATCCCAGATAAGCCCCCAAGATGATAGCTTATGGTGAATTGTGTTGGATTTGTGATCTTAGAAGGAGAGAATTTAGCTTCGGGACCAGAGACGTGGCTTCAAGCACTCAGAGTTTCATGTGGCAAAAGTTTTATTACAGTGAAAAAAGGGATAGCAAAAGCTTCTGACACAGACATCAGATAGAGAGTGCCCCACTCACTAGTCTTATCAAGGCCTTATATACTTTTTCAATCGGTTACTAACAATAGATCAAAAGAATGTCTCAAGGTTGTAAACGTCTTACCAGACCCACTCCCACAACATACATTTTAGGGTTAGTCAGAAGGTTCTTAAGAAGGAGAAACTTGTTTTCAAGGAAGATACTTTGTTGTTATATAATCATTAGCACAGAATTTAAGGGAAAACATATCCTTGAGCAAGATGAGTTGTTTTGTTGTGTAATCATTAGCTCTGGGCTTAAAGAAAATTAGTCTTAGGTGAAATAGATTCTTGCCATAACAACCGAGAGCTTAAGAAAAAGAAGTATATTATGTGACTAAGAGGAAGAAATGTAGGAAAAAAAAAAAAAAAAAGCTTGTTCCTTTCTCCTCTTCCTCCTCCTCCTTCTTGAGGGCCCCCAGACTCCTTATCAACCTACCTAAGAATTAGCTCTCTCAACAAGTATCATTATGCTCTGTTCATTTCATGAATATGAATCTTCTCTCCTCAGCTTATTTTGCCCCAGGGCCTAGGCCACTGTGGTACCTAATAATATTTCAATAAATGTGTGAATGGAAACCTGTAGGTTGATTTGCCAACTACCTGTTTTTTCAACTTCTATATTTTAGCGCTTCCGGGCCCTGTTCTTCCGAGACCTCTGGCTGTTCCAGTGCCTCCTATAGCAACCTGTTTAGGCTGCAGCCCTGTGTCCAACTCTTTCCTGCCATCTTCCTTACTTCTCAGAGTAGTTTATTACTATCTGGGACTTTTTTTAGTGAGAGCCCATTTACAATAGCAACAGGGAAAGAAAACAAATCCATAGGTACAAAGCCAGTAAGAAGTGGGACATATATGAGGGAAATGACAAAACTTTACTGATGAATCAGATTTGACTATTTGAAAAGAGACAAGAATCTTGATGGGAAGATTCAGATTTCATCTATTTAAAATAGATGAAAATTTCATAAAATAATCCACAAATTTTTCTATTCCTTCTTTTCCTTCTATCATACCTTGATACTTCTGTCACAATCTTTCCAAATGCATACTCTCCACCTCAGTTGCTAATTCCTTCTGATTTAATCTTTCAAACAGTTTTTGAATCTTTTCCCTCTTCTACATATCCACCCCTACATTTCCAGTTTGATCCCCAATAATTTGTTACCTGAACTGCACTACGAATCTCCCAACAATCTTGCTGTCTTCCTTTTGACCTCTTAAATTCACCCTCAAGTGCCAACTCTTTAAGAAAACTTTGGAGGCCATTCTTATTCTGTGTTCTCAGACCTCTGACAAGGCTGAACTGCTTATAATACTCTGCCCAGATTGTGCTTTGTTCACCTTGATGCCTTTGTCCATACTGTCCCCATGGTGTTGTTTCCCATAGCACCTAATACAGTCCAACTATTTGACTCACCTCACTGTAGTGTAATGGATTGTGTGTCTATCTTCCAGCTGGACTTGCAGGCAATGAGCTCATCTTATTTCTCTTTGTACCCTTGAGATTAGCATAATGCCTGACATATAACAGGCCCCCAGTGAATATTTGCTGATGAATGGATGAATGAATGCACAGTTCCCTAGCCCTCTGATTGTGAAGAAAAGAAAAAAGAACATTTTTCAGGGATATTCTACTTATATAACAGGACTATAAACAAATCTGCATCAGGTACATGGAGCTGCTGGGTGGTAGGAAACAAAAACAGGATATTCAGGGTTGATCAGTGAGATGGAAATAAATATGGTTGTTTGAGCTGAAACTGTCATTCCTTGCATCAGTGATAAGACATATATATTCATGGTCCCATTATTCAAAGAGTTGTGAAGTGTTGACAGAATATGTACTGTCTGGAATTTTTGCTTCAGTGACTCAAATTATTACTGATAAAATTTAAAAAGAAAAGAAAACAAACTAGTGGTCTTCTTAAACATCTTTAGTGAGATGGTAGCTACAAACTTTCTGCTAGAGGGACCAGGTGATGGGGATGGATGACTCTAGATTATCTCATATAATGCCTGCATGACCCACAGCTGCAGTGTCAGTGCCAAATCAGCAATGAAGCCAGGAGCGCTGAGCGGCCTGGCAGACCTGCAGAAGGCAGTAGATTCAGGGAAAGCTCCAGCATAGTGTCAAGGTCAAGGTTCCCTTTCAGTCGTTTGTGAGAGAGCACATCTGGGAATGTGGGTATTTTTTGACTTGTTAGGGAAAATTTTTAATCCAAGTTCTGTGTTCTTGAATATTAGCAGGCGTGGTATACCACACCCTTCATGATCAGGCCTCTGCCTTCACCCTTGGCTTCTGCCTCATTTTTAGTTAGGTGTCAATAAATACTCTGTCCAAAGGTGTGCTGAGCTAATGGTGTTCCCTGGATGGATCATGTATGTCTCCATGCTTTGGCACCTGGTATATTCTGTCAGAATTCTGTCCACTTATAAACAATAAAGATTTAAATAAAGAACAGACTAAACCAACTGAAACTGAAAGATAATGTGTTACACTTTCACATAAAAGTCTGGAGAAGACAGTCTAGGGCTGGTAGATCAGCTGAGGCCCTCAGGGACCTGGGCTACATTTAACTTATCACTAACATCCTTACAATGTAGCTTTTGTATTTATGGTCCAAGATGGCAAATATCACATCCAGTTTATAGTAGCAGAGGGAACTAGAAACAAGTAAAGGGACAGAGGGCATTTCTTTAATGGAACATTCTTAGAAGCTTCTCACAACATTCCTACTTACATTCTACTTAATAAAATTTGTCAAATGATCACATCTAGCTGGAAGAGAATGCAGGAAATGTAAGTCTTTAGTCTTGGGTAGCCATGCCCTCCAGCTTATTACTAGGGATTTCAGTTACTATGAGAGATGAGTCAAGAAAATACTGGGGAATGATTAGCATTATTTGTTGTACCAAGAAATTATCTTTAATGTAAAATGGTATAGCCCCTCTGGAAAACAATTTGACTGATTCTTAGAAAACTAAACATGAATTACCATATGATTTAGCAATTGCACACTTAGGCATTTATCCTAGAGATATGAAAAGTTATTTTAACATAACTGGTGAAATCGAATTTGGGTGGATTAGTTATCATTGGGGGTAAATGGATGAAGGGTATATGGGATCTCTCATATTAGTCCTTTTGATAGCACTGTGGTATGAAATACAGTTATATAAGAAGTTTAATTAAAAATGCTTTAGAAGCTGAGGAGAAAAATTAAAAAATAACATAATTAGAGGTGGTCCCAAGATGGTAAAGGAATAGGATGGAGAGACCACTTTCTCCCCTCCCAGATTCATCAAAAGATCATTTGAGTGTTGAGCAACTTTCACAAAACAACTTCTGAATGCTGGTAGAGGACATCAGGCACACAGAATGGCAGCCCAGTCTCTTTGAAAGGATGTAGGACAAAATATAAAAGATGAAAACAAAGACGAAAGATTTAGGGATGGAGACATCCTGGGGAAGGAGTCATGAAGGAGGAGAAGTTTCCACACAGTAGGAAACCCTCTCACAGGCACATCTGTGGGGAATCTCAGACGGCAACATAACCAGGAAAAAAAAAAAAACAAAACCACAGAATACACACCTAACTACAACTACTACAAGAGAAGTGACACTGATGTTTGCATCCACCAGCAGCGAGTGGGGGCTGGGCAGGGAGGCACAAGCTGCATCATTGGTCCTTAGGGTAAGGACTGGGCCTGAATTCCCTGCGGGCAATCTGAGGGAGCTAATGTGAGATAGCAACCCAAACCGTGGGATTGCCAAAGAAACAAAAAAACAAAAACAAAAACCCTTTCCCACAAGAGGTTCTAACTCCATACGGTGACCCCTGGCATGCTCACAGAACAAAAGATTGATCAAATAGCAGAGGAGAGCAAGACAGCTGCCATAGAGGGCCCTTCCTCCGCTGAGGCAGAGAGGCAGTTGTGCAATAGCCAGAACCACAAGGCAAGGGGCTGCTGCAATCTTGGCCCCAGAGACTGCATCTTCCGCCAAACCATGAGCAGGCTCCCCATTGATAACCACATCTTCCTGGGATCCTGGACAGTTGACATCTGTCAGGAGTGTCACAGCCTTAGGTCAGCTCCCCAGAGGAGACACATGGCACGCATGAGACTGCCCTAAAGGCACACCTAGGACACTGAGAGGCTGGGACTAGGGAGGTGCATAAGATGCATGGCCCGCCTGGGACAGTGCACTCACCAAGCACCCGGTCACTTTGGCTGCTTGGACCTGGGAAGGGCACAAAACACACAATCCATCTGGGTCTGTGCCCTTGTGGAGGACCTGAGAACCTGAGTGGCTTAGACCTGGGAAGTGCACGACACGCAGCGCCCACCTGGGACAGTGCCCTTGCAGAGCACCCTGAAGCCTTAGCAGTGTGGACCCGGGAAGTGACTCTTGGGCCTCTGGCAAACCCAGCGTGGCCCATCCACGGTGAGCACTCCCCATATATGCCAGCGGAATTTGTTTGCGGTGTCCCTCCCTCCCCACAGTACAACTGAAGAAGTGAGCCTAAATGAGTGGCCTCCTTTACTCCCTTGTGTCAGGGAAAGTTAGACACTGAAGAGACTTGCAAACAAAGGAAGCAGAAATAAACAAAGAAGGGGAAAATACTCTGGAAGTGACAGGTGTAGCAGATTAAATCCCTGCAGTTAATGATGAGACTGTACATTTGAGGGGCAACCATAGAGCTTGAGAACAAGTCCAAGTTGGAACGAGGGACTATTTGACACTGAACTGACCCCATACTGCTCACAACAGCTCTAGAGAAATTCCCAGATAAATTTTTACTATTATCATTTTTTAATTTTTAAAAAATTTTAGTTATTATTCCTTTAACTTTCATTTATATAGCCTATTATTACCATTTAAAAAACTTCTATTAAAAAAAAACAAATTCCATATATATTTTTTAAAATTTTTGTGATAGATTTTGTTTTGTATTTTTTATATTGTATTTTTGAGAGTTTAACCTCTATTCTAGGTTTTTAATCATTGCTTTTTGGTATTTGTTATCAATTTTGTACCTTTAAGAATCTAATTTTCAATATCCATTTTCACTTAGGGATTTGATTACTGGCTTGATTGCTCTCTCCCTTTTCTCCTCTAGGTCGACCACCTCTATCTCCTTCCTCCATCTTCTCTTCTCTATATAACTGAAAATTTCTCTGAGTGTTCCTGGCTGTGGAGAATTGTTTCACCATTAATGTAGGGGCTTTATCTTCTGTGCTGTATGGACAGAGAAGTCTTGGAGCTACTGTAAGAGAAGGCCTGAAAGCCAGAGGCAGGAGGCTTAACTCCAGAACTTTAGACCATCAGAAAACTCCTGACTCTAGGAAACATTAATAGACAAGAGCTCACCCAAAAGTCTCCATACCTATGCTGAAACCAAGCTCCACCCAAGAGCCAGCAAGTTCCAGTGTAAGACACATCATGCTAATTCTCCAGCAATATAGGAACACAGCCAAGAACATTAAAAGACAGGCTGCCCAAAGCTATGCCAAACCCACAGACACCTCAAAACTCACTACTGGACACTTGCATTGCACTCCAGGGATAAGAGATCCAGCTCCACTCACCAGAATACAGATACAAGCTCCTCCAAGAGAAAACCTTGAGAAACCACTGGTCCAACCTCACCCACAGGGAGTGGACCCCACAATTAAGAGGAGCCATGTACTTCCAGCCTGCAGAAAGGGCACCCCAAACACAGCAAGCTAAACAAAACGAAAAGACAGAGAAATGTCCAGCAGGTGAAGGAACATGATAAAAATCCACCCAACCAAACAAAAGAGGAGGAGATAAGGATTCTACCTGAAAAATAATTCAGAATAATAATAGTAAAGATGATCCCAAATCTAGACAACAAAATGTAGTTACAAATAAAGACTAGAGACAAGGATTGAGACAATGCAAGAAATATTTAGAAAGGACCTAGAAGAACTAAAGATGAGTCATAAAAAATGAATAATAATGGTGAAAAATTAAAAGCATTTCCTCTAAAACCACAAACAAGACAAGGGTGCCCACTCTCACCTCTACTATTCAATATAGTTTTGGAAGTCCTAGCCACAGCAATCAGAGAAGAAAAAGAAATAAAAGGAATCCAGATTGGAAAAGAAGAAAACTCTCATTGTTTGCAGATGACATGATCTTCTACATTGAAAACCATAAAGATTCCACCAGAAACTTACTAGAGCTAATCAATGAATATAGTAAAGTTTCAGGATATTAATTTTATATTCTGTGTATTAATTTTATACACAGAAATCCTTTGCATTCCTATACACTAACAATGAAAAAACAGAAAGAAATTAAGGAAACAATCCCATTCACCATTGTGACAAAAAGAATAAAATACTTAGTAATAAATTTACCTAAAGAAACAAAAGACCTATATATAGAAAACTATAAAAAACTGATGAAAGATATCAAAGATGACACAAATAGATGGAGAAATATACCATGTTTGTGTATTGGAAGAATCAATATAGTGAAAATGAATATACTACCCAAAGCAACCTATAGATTCAACACAACCCCTTTCAAGTTACCAATGGTATTTTTCACAGAACTAGAACAAATAATTTCACAATTTGTATGGAAACATAAAAAGCCTCAAATAGCCAAAGCAATCTTGAGAAAGAAGAATGGAACTGGAGGAATCAACCTGCCTGACTTCAGTCTATACTACAGACCTACAGTCATCAAGACAGTATGGTACTCGCACAAAGACAGAAATATAGATCAATGGAACAAAATAGAAAGCCCAGAGATAAATCCACGTACCTATGGACACTTTATTTTTGACACAGTAGGCAAAAACACACAATGGAGAAAAGACAGTCTCTTTAACAAGTGGTGCTGGGGAAACTGGTCAACCATGTGTAAAAGACTGAAACCACAACACTTTCTAACACCATACACAAAAATAAACTCAAAATGGATTAAATATCTAAATGTAAGACCAGAAACTATAATCACAGCAAGATCCTCTGTGACCCACCTCCCAGAGTAATGGAAATAAAAACAAAAATAAACAAATGGTACCTAATTAAATTTAAAAGCTTTTGCATAATGAAGGAAATTATAATTAAGGTGAAAAGGCAGCCTTCAGAATGGAAGAGAATAATAGCAAATGAAACAACTGACAAAGAATTAATCTCCAAAATATACAAGTAGCTCATACAGCTCAATACCAAAAAAAGTACAACCCAATCAAAAAGTGGGCCAAACAACTAAACAGACATTTCTCCAAAGAAGACATATAGATGGCTAATAAGCAATGAAAAGATGCTCAACATCACTCATTATCAGAGAAATGCAAATCAAAATCACAATGAGGTACCATCTCATGCTGGTCAGAATGGCTGCCATCAAAAAGTCTACAGACAGTAAATGCTGGAGAGGGTGTGGAAAAAAGGGAACCCTCTTACACTGTTGATGGGAATTCAAACTGGTACAGCCACTATGGAGAACAGTGTGGAGATTTCTTAAAAAACTGGAAATAGAACTGCCATAAAACCCAGCAATCCCACTGCTGGGCATACACACTAAGGAAACCAGAATTGAAAGAGACACATGTACCCCAATGTTCATTGCAGCACTCTTTACAGTAGCTAGGACATGGAAGCAACCTAGGTGTCCATTGGCAGATGCATGGATAAGGAAGTTGTGGTACATATACACAATAGAAGATTACTCAGTTATAAAAAGGAATGCATTGGAGTTAGTTCTAATGAGGTGGATGAAACTGGAACCTATTTTACAGACGAAATGAGTCAGAAAGAGAAACACCAATACAGTATATTAATGCATTTATATGGAATTTAGAAAGATGGTAATGACGACCCTATATGCAAGACAGCAAAAGAGAGACAGATGTAAAGAACAGACTTCTGCACTATGTGGGAGAAGGCAACAGTGGGATGATTTGAGAGAATAGCACTGAAACATGTATATTACCATATGTGAAATAGATGATGAGTGCAAGTTTGAAGCATGAAGCAGGGCACTCAAAGCCGGTGCTCTGAGACAACCCAGAGGGTTGGGATGTGGAGGAAGGTGGGAAGGGGTTCAGGATAGTGGGGACACATGTGCACCCATGGCTGATTCACGTCAATGTGTGGCAAAAGCCACCACAATATTATAAAGTAATTATACTCCAATTAAAATAAATTTTTTAAAAGTAAGGAAAACTTTGCTAAAAAGCTAAAGTTAATTGGAAATTTTATAAGTAATCAATTAAGCTAAAAGAAGGCTAGACAGGAAAAAAGATCAAAGAACATGCCATTATATATTTGTTCAAATCCATGTAATGTACAACATCAAAAGTGAGCCGTACTGTAAATTATGGATTTGGGGTGATTACGATGTACCAGTGTAGAGTCAGCAGTTAGAACCACTGTACTATTCTGGTGGGAGATATTGTTAATGACAGCATGCGTGAGAACAGGGAACAGATGAGAAAACTCTGAAACTTCTGCTCAATTTTCCTGTGAACCTAAAAGTGCTCAAAAAATATAGTCTATTGAAAATAAAGTTTAAAAACAGATGAGATAAATAACAAATCATAAAATCATAGAACTAAATCCAATCATATCAATAATCAAATTAAGTATTTGTGGAAGTAAGAGTCCAAGAAAAGGCAAGCGTTGTCAGATGGAGAGAATAAACTATGATATGTTCACACCATAGAAAACATTCAGCAATGAAAATAAAACAACTCTAGTATATACAATAATATAGATGAATTTCAAATTTTGAGGGAGAAAGTTGGACCCATCAGGTTATATACAGTATAACTGCATTTAGATGAAGTTTAAAAGAAGGAAAAACCCAAAAGGGATGGCAATACATACATATAAAACACACATTCAGGTGGTAAAACTATATAGTAAACTAAAACAGATTCTACCATCCAAATGATGAGTTATGACTTCAAAGGAGTGGGCATGAAGGGAGCGTTTCTGAGATGCTGATAATATTTTCTTCCTTGACCTGAGTGGTGTAAATAATTTATATTTCATTTTTGCTACATTTCTTATATCTCTATTAAACTTCACAACTTAAATGATTAAAAATAAAACAAATGATTAAACACATTAATCCATTAAAAATCCACAGCAAGTTAATAGCATTTTAAGATGGATCTTCACATTTGTGTGGCACATTCATGCATGTTAATTCATTTCATATTTAAAGAGAGGTAGGAACACAAGTTGGAGAAGGCAATGGCATCCCACCCCAGTACTCTTGCCTGGAAAATCCCATGGATGGAGGAGCCTGGTAGGCTGCAGTCCATAGGGTCGCAAAGAGTCAGACACGACTGAGTGACTTCACTTTCACTTTTCACTTTCATGCATTGGAGAAGGAAATGGCAGCCCACTCCAGTGTTCTTGCCTGGAGAATCCCAGGGATGGGGGAGCCTGGTGGGCTGCCGTCTATGGGGTCGCACAGAGTCGGACACAACTGAAGCAACTTAACAGCAGCAGGAACACAAGTACAAGTTAGGCCCTAAAAGCCAGGAAATTAGTTATGTGTAAATGTAACTCCAAGTCTAGTTATTTCATAAGACTATTTTAATAGCTTTCTTTGAACTGGCTAGTATTCTAAATTACATTTACTATCTTTATTCTAAATCATGAAAAAAGATTCAGATTGTTGTTAATCTGTGTGAGAGTCTTTGGTTTATTTAAGAATGGCTCTATTCTGTTTTGGTATGCTCTTAAATAGGGTCAGAAATTTGCACAGCAGAGTTGCATTATTTTGATTGTCATTCTCTTGGTGTTTTCAAGCTCCTGGGTTCATTCTAGGTTCAGACTTCAAATAATTTCTCTGATAGTTGTGCATATTCAGTCGCTAAGTTGTGTCCAACTCTTAGCCCACCAGGCTTCTTTGTGCATGGGATTTCCCAGGCAAGAATACTGGAGTGGGTTGCCATTTACTTCTCCAGGGGATCTTCTCAACCCATGGATCAAATTTGCATCTCCTGCATTTGCAGGCAGATTCTTTACCACTGAGCTACCTGCCAAGTTGCAATTAGGTGGTTTCTCTTCAGTGAGGTGAAGAGTTTGGCTAGTAAGTGAAGACTGTTTTCTCCAGCATGTAGGAAGCTAGCCACCCTGCCTGACACCTTGAAAGAAGGAAACTCTTTGAGAATGGCCATCTGTCGGTGTGTGCATCTGTGGCAGCAGCAGCTTTGGCTACTGTGGGAAACGCCTCAAGAAGCATTTGGGGTGGGAGGGCTGGCAATTCGCCTGGGACCTGTATCCGCATTGATGTCTTAATTTTGGGGAGTTGCTATAACAATACTATGGAATGAGTGGCTTAAACAGGAAACTTTTGTTTTTCACAGCTCTGAAAGCTGAAAAGTCAAGATCAAGGTGCAACATTAGTGTCTGGTGAGGACTGTCTTCTAAGTAGATGGCCATCTTTTCACTGTACCCTCAAAAAGCAGAGAAAGGGAGAGGGTATGGAGAGAGAGAGAGAGAAAGGAAGCTCTCTCCTGTCTTTTTTTTATAAGGGCTCTAGTCCTATTTATGAGTTTTACCACCAAAGGTGATAAAAGATCCCACTTCCTAATACCATCACCTTGAGGGTTAGGATTTCAGCATAGGAATTTGGGAGGACACAAATATCCAGTCCATAACAACTTTCCACTTTCTCTATACTAACTCCTGTTTGTGCTTCTGAGTAATAACAACAAAACATGCAGTCCTTTGTTAGAGGTGGGTACAGTGTCAAGTTATATTGACAAAGTAAATTGAAGGAAAGCAAAGGACGTGTTTGATTTACTTCTAAAACTATTAACAGTTGAGACTAAACCATGTAAGGTTTCAGTGAAGAATGACCAGATCAATATTTTTCAGAGCAAGAAGCAAGGCAGTAGATTTAGACTATGAGTTCTATGAGATCAATAGCACCATATTTTCCATTTGATCCCCAGAGTTGGCAAATCCCTGATACAAAAATAAGTTCTCAATAAATGCTTGCTGAATAAAATTAATGGGGACACTGGCTACAAGGACAATTTTATAGCTTAATTTTCTGTTAGAGTAAGCTCACAGCCAAAAATCAAACAGATAAAAGCCAACCATAATTAGACATAATTAGTACCGTAATTACTACCAATGTGTTTAATTGGTACTTTGGAGCTTCCCAAGCACTTTAATGAATGATAG
This sequence comes from Bos javanicus, assembly GCF_032452875.1. Taxonomy (NCBI): domain Eukaryota; kingdom Metazoa; phylum Chordata; class Mammalia; order Artiodactyla; family Bovidae; genus Bos; species Bos javanicus. The sequence continues at coordinate 17,228,394 of NC_083882.1, read as the reverse complement.
TTTGTTTATTTGATTTTTATTCTTACAGTAATCTTCTGAAAGGGAGCTGCCATTATTATTTTTCTGTTACAGATGGTAAGCCAAGTTTGAGAGGGTAAGTCATTAGCCTGAGGAGGCTAGCAGCACATAAACTGGAATATGCATCTTCTGCCTGCAGATTTTTCCTGGTGTACTCTGCAGAAATAGTAAAAACTTGACCAAAAGTGGATCACAAAACTCCTGGTATCATAACACTTCAGGCTGTTGATGTTCCTATTTCTCAGTAATTGCTACACGATTTGCACAGAAGAGCTAATACATCTAGAATATAACTGTATGGGTGTGATATGAGATTTGGCAAAAAAATAACTCAAAATCTCTCTCTGGGCTTCTGGAACAAACCAGCTGTTCTTCTTTCTCCCAGCAGAAGGACCTACATGCAAGCTCAGCCTCCCTGAGGACTGAAGATTTCCTTCCTTACGGTAACATCCCATAGACCCCAAAGTCTGCAGGGATAGAGCAGCTGGCAGTCAGATCCAGACTGCCTGGCCACAATATGCACCTATCAGTTCATTTCCTCTGCCGAGGTGTGTTTCGGTTTGCCCCCAAAGAGAAGAGGAAGAGGAGTGCAGGAGCTCTTCACCTGGACCCAGACTGACAGTGTGTCTGGCACAACACACAGGCCCTGGTAGCCTTGGGACAATGGGAATCATTTATACCTTTTTTTCTCTTACTAATACTTGCTTTGAAATTTCCCTAGGAAAGCCTATTCCAAACTCATGTCTTGGGATGCTGTGGAATTCACTCAAGCTCTTGTATGGTGGGCAGTGATCTACCATGAAAGGGTTCCCCTCATCCCCAACCTTGTCTTGATTCACCTTGCATGACAGAGGGAGTTTAACTGTTGTTTTACAAATTTAATCTCAGCTTTCCCTTCTCTTTGCCACACTTTTCTAGTGGCCATCAACTTTCCTCTATAGTCTCTTTTGCAAGACAGGCCACAATGCTAGGTACATAATAGATAAAATAATAGAAAGGGACTAAGTCAACATCTTATTTTTTGCAACCCTACCCCCTGTGAAGTATCCCAGGGTTGTTAACAGATGACATCACACATGTTCAGGTGCCTATGAGTAGTAGCATTCTGGCGGCTATGTCAGGTCATGGGACATAAGAATCTTTGAAGTAAAAGGATTGTTTTATTTACAAAGAATTCACATCTTTGAAGTTCTATAAAGCTCTTTTTTCTACAGATATGCCTTATAGCTACTAACCTGAATATATTGCAGTCAGGCCCTGCAAGGGCACTTTGCTGAGGTTTTCCACTGCAGGGCCAGAAGGAGGTATGCAGGCTTCTATTGCTCTTGGAGGAGGCAAGGATCTGGAGATAGAGCTCATAATCCTGTTGGAATTGTTCTTTCTGTATCAAGGAAGAAATTCTGGCCAAAAATATGGCAAGTTCTGAGGGATAGTATGGTTAAGTATGAATTCATCCCACGGACATCTGAGCAAGAGATGTTATTTATATATAGTGTATTACAACTTGGGAGGGGTATATAATCTACGTGTTTATAATCTACCCTTGACAGTAGAAAATAATTCCAACTAGGTAGCCAGCATAATGATTAAGTCGGCACTTAAGGCTCTGGGTTCAAGATCTTGTTATGCTGTATCTATCATCTATGTATCTATGATCTATCTACTGTCTTTTGACAATAGGTAGATCACATCACCACTGTGTGATGCTACTTATTTGTTTATTCATTTATTACCTTTTGACTATCTTCACACATTTGGCCCAGCCCATACATCATGCCTCTGGCAACTACCTATCTGTTCTTTGTATCTAAAAGTTGCTTTAAAAAATAGATTTCACATATAAGTGAGATCATATGGTATTTGTTTTTCTTTGTCTGACTTAAGATCCATCTATGTTGTTACGAATGAAAGGATTTCCCTCTTCACCATGGCTGAATAATATTCCATTGTGTATATAAATATATCATGTTTTCTTTACCTATCCATCCATCGAAGGACAGTTAGGTTAATCTCATGATGTGGCTATTATAAATAACGCTGCAATGAACCTGGAGGTGCATGTATCTTTTTGAATTAAGTGTTTTCATTTCCTTTGGATATATATCCAAAAGTGGAATTTCTGGATCCTAGGTAGTTCTATTTTTAGGAGCCTCTGTACTGTTTCTGAGTTGACTCATTGGAAAAGACTCTGATGCTGGGAGGGATTGGGGGCAGGAGGAAAAGGGGACAACAGAGGATGAGATGGCTGGATGGCATCACTGACTCGATGGATGTGAGTTTGAGTGAACTCTGGGAGCTGGTGATGGACAGGGAGGCCTGGTGTGCTGCAATTCATGGGTTCGCAAAGAGTCAGACACGACTGAGCGACTGAACTGAACTATACTGTTTCCCACAGTGGTTATACCAATTTACATTCCCATCAATAGCACACAAGGGATTCCTTTTTCTTCATATCCTTACCAACACTTGCTATTTCTTTCCTTTTTGATAATAACCATTCCAACAGGTGTGAGGTTCTACTTCCTTGTGACTTTCTTTCTCTTGAGACTTCTGGCAATATTTTTAAATTCTCTAATCTTGTTTGTCTAGAAAAACAAGCATGCAAATAATCTCAATTTGCATGTTGTTGAGGAGATGAAATAATGTAAGGGAAGGACTAGCAGTCCTGGCATCTGGCAGCAACCCTCACTAAATGTTAATTCTTGAAACAGAATCCATACCAGAATCTCTTTCATCTTCTAGGACTTGATATTATACTTTGTCCTGCTTTTTTGCCATTTTGTTTCTGGATTAGAGCAGTCACTTTTGTCAGGCTCCCTGAAAAGTCAGAGGCATTGCGTTGATGAAGCGTGTGTCACTATGGCTCAGTTTCCTGGATATGGCTCTGGGCTTGGCTGGCACTTTTCCTTTCTGCCTCTTTTTTCTTCCCTCCACCTCCCATTCCCTAGCTCTACATTCCACCAATCCTGGAGGAGGTTCCCTCCTCATTCCTGTTCAGTATGATCTGGACCTCTGTGTTTATGGATCAGGATAGTTTGTCACCATGAAGTTTGGTTGCTGGACTTTGTTTCCCCATTGCTGACCTGCTATAAGCCCACCTTTCAGTTCAGACCAAGCCCTTATCTCTGATGTGTCTTAAGATTTGGGGGTAGTATATTAGATATCAAAATGTCTATGTCCCTATGATGTATTTTTCCTGCCAGAGGTTAGAAAGTGAAATTAGTTTGCACTTGTCTGCTTGGATGAGTAGGATGATTCCTACTTATGTCTGTCTCTTTGTCTCTCACCTAATATCTCAGTTTCCTCAAATTGTCCCAGTTCACCCTACTGTCCTAAAGAAATTAACAACATCCTCTTTTTCTCTCAGAAGTACCTGGTTTGGAAGATGTATCTTTCAGACCTTTTTTTCAGGTCTAGTATATATTTAAGCTTCAATTCAAAGAGTAACGATGGTGGGTCACCAAGCAAAAAATATTTTTTTTCACTACAATAACAAGAACTGTGAGAAGGAAAATGAGATTGAAGTCACAATTTTCAGAAATGGTGCTTCAAAAAGTTTTCTTTCTTGGGCAAACTGTTTTTTATCATAGCAAGTAGTGTTTTGAAAAACCTGGTAAGGGCATGCTACCTAATTTACATTTTAAGTGGTTGACCCTTGTTCAATGAAGTAACTATAAGCAAGCTAAAAATGTTCAAGGGAAAAACACATAGCGACATCCCACTTTAAAATATGCCTTTGAAAGTTTCTCCCCTTTTTTTTTCACACCTCACTTCATATGACAGGATAGAATACATCTTTCACAAAGAGGTGTGAACAAGAAATCTAATAATAATCAGAACTAGAAGGAGTTGGCAGAGTCTGTTCATCCTAAAATTGTGTAGTCGTGTTAAGAAACAACAGAGAGAAATCCAAGGAGCTGGGAGGGAAAGCTCCTAGCTTTGTTACCATCAACCATCTCTGCCTGATTTGATAGACAGAGTGCCTGATGAACTATGAATGGAGGTTCATGACACTGTATAGGAGGCAGTGATCAAGACCACCCCCAAGAAAAAGAAATGTAAAAAGGCAAAACTATTGTTTGTGGAGGCCTTACAAATAGCTGAGAAAATAAGAGAAGCTAAAGGCAAAGGAGAAAAGGAAAGATATATACATCTGAATGCAGAGTTCCAAAGAACAGCAAGGAGAGATAAGAAAGCCTTCCTCAGTGATCAGTGCAAAGAAATAGAGGAAAACAATAGAATGGGAAAGACTAGAGATCTCTTCAAGAAAATTAGAGGTACAAAGAGAACATTTCATGCAAAGATGGGCACAATAAAGGACAGAAATGGTATGGACCTAACAGAAACAAGATATTAAGCAGAGGTGGCAAGAATACACAGAAGAACTATACAAAAAAGATCTTAATGACCCAGATAACCACGATGGTGTAATCACTCACCTAGAGCCAGACAACCTGGAGTGTGAAATCAAGTGGGCCTTAAGAAGCATCACTACGAACGAAGCTAGTGGAAGTGATAGAATACCAGTTGAGCTCTTTCAAATCCTAAAAGATGATGCTGTAAAAGTGCTGCACTCAATATGCCAGCAAATTTGGAAAACTCAGCAGTGGCCACAGGACTGGAAAAGATCAGTTTTCATTCCAATCCCAAAGAAAGGCAATGCCAAAGAGTGTTCAAACTACTACACAATTGCTCTCATCTCACATGCTAGCAAAGAAATGCTCAAAATTCTCCAAGCTAAGCTTCAACAGTATGTGAACCGTGAATTTCCAGATGTTCAAGCTGGACTTAGAAAAGGCAGAGGAACCAGAGATCAAATTGCCAACATCTGTTGGATCACTGAAAAAGTAAGAGAGTTCCAGAAAAACATTTACTTCTGCTTTATTGACTACACCAAAGCCTTTGACTGTGTAGATCACAACAAACTGTGGAAAAGTATTCAAGAGATGAGAATACCAGACCACCTTATCTTCCTTCTGAGAAATCTGTATTCAGGTCAAGAAGCAACAGTTAGAACTGGACATGGAACAACAGACTGGTTCCAAATAGGGAAAGGAGTACGTTGAGGCTGTATATTGTCACCCTGCTTATTTAACTTATATGCAGAGTACGTCACGTGAAATGCCAGGTTGGATGAAGCACAAGCTGGAATAAAAATTGCTGGAAGAAGTGTCAATAGCCTCAGATATGCAGATGATACCAACCCTATGGCAGAAAGCAAAGAGGAACTAAAGAACCTCTTGATGAAAGTGAAAGAGGGGAGTGAAAAAGTTGGCTTAAAACTCAACATTCAGAAAACTAAGATCATGGGATCTGGTTCCATCACTTCATGGCCAATAGATGGGGAAACAATGGAAACAGTGACAGACTTAATTTTCTTGGGCTCCAAAATCACTGCAGATGGTGACTGCAGCCATGAAATTAAAAGATGCGTGCTCCTTGGAAGAAAAGTTATGACCAACCTAGACAGTATATTCAAAAGCAAAGACAAAGGTCTGTCTAGTCAAAGCTATGGTTTTTCCAGTAGTCATATATGGATTTGAGAGTTGAACTATAAAGAAAACTGAGCACCAAAGAATTGATGCTTCTGAACTGTGGTGTTGGAGAAGACTCTTGAGAGTCCTTTGGACTGCAAGGAGATCAAAGCAGTCAATCCTAAAGGAAATCAGTCCTGAATATTCATTGGAAGGACTGATGCTGAAGCTGAAACTCCAATATTTTGGCTACCTGATACAAGAACTAACTCATTGGAAAAGGCCCCTGATGCAGGGAATGATTGAAGGCAGGAGGAGACGGGCATGACAGAGGATGAGCTGGTTGGACGGCATCACTGATTTGATGGACAGAAGTTTCAGCAAGCTCTGGGAGTTGGTGATAGACAGGGAAGCCTGCTGCTACTGCTAAGTCACTTCAGTCATGTCCGACTCTGTGCCACAGATGGCAGCCCACCAGGCTCCCCCGTCCCTGGGATTCTCCAGGCAAGAACACTGGAGTGGGTTGCCATTTCCTTCTCCAATGCATGAAAGTGAAAGTGAAGTCGCTCAGTTGTATCTGACTCTTAGCGACCCCATGGACTGCCGCCTACCAGGCTCCTCCATCCATGGGATTTTCCAGGCAAGAATACTAGAGTAGGCTGCCATTTCCTTCTCCAACAGGGAAGCCTGGCATGCTGCAAGCTTGCAAAGAGTTACACACGATTGATCGACTGAACTGAACTGATCTCTGCCTTACAGAAGAGACATGAGCTGGTTAAATACGATACGTTATCGAACCATGTTAGTGACACATGACTATACTGGATAGGAAGAGACAATGCATATATGTGGCTTACAAAAGCGTGAAATAGAATAACACCTTCATATATAACAGTGTCAGCTGTGGTGGAAACTCAGGGCTCCCAAAACAGGTCATTTACCAGGTTTACAAATTCTCACTTATTCTGAAGAGGAATATATATTCCTGTCACTATTCATGGTATATATCATGCATTAAATCAACTCCTTCCTTTCCCCATTCTAAGAAAAGGCACAAAGGTATGTAAGATGCAGTGCAAAATCCTGCCACCTGGCACGCAGCTGAAAGGGAAAGGACAGCAAAATCCTAGAGGAGCTGGAATGGACTGGAAACAACAGGCACCTTAAAATCTTCTATATCAGCTAACAGTAGAGAAATTAGGCTTTAAAGGAAGTTGCAAAGAAAAAGCTGGATCTTATTCATTCATTAAAGCAACATCAGGCCTCAAGGTTAGTTAAATAAAAGCAATCTCTCAGACATAACACACTGTAATTCATACCTGGTTACTCATGATTTATATTTAGCTCCAGGTTGTCAGTCTTTGACATTCTACCCACCCGCATATTTGCATATTCAGAAGGTGTACAAACACAAAAATATTAAAATGAAATCCACTATACATTATAGTAGAATGACAGGTAATTTATTCATAACTGAGTTAGGCCGTACTCAAAATTCACTTAAATAAGCAAATGATTACACAAATGTCTAATAATACTAAAATTGATAGTCAGAAGGTATAAAATACCATGGGGATGAAATGCCATGGTAAATACTATTCAACAGACTATAATCATAACTCTGAACTAAATCATGGTTTTTAAAATGACTTTAAGCAGTTTCGAAATGATTTGATTTTGTTCCCCTGCCAAGCAATTTACTTCTTCCATTGATAAAAGACAGGGCCATTAGTTTCATAAGTCAGGTTCTTCTCTTGCAACACATTTTCTTGCAAAAAATTTTTTAATATTACTTTTTGACATAGACAACAAACCAGCCAGCACTCAGTGCCCCAAGCAAAGATGCTTGGATCACAACAGGGCCTGGGTTTAACTCTGAGTTCAGCAAGAGGCAGGCAGTGAAAAAGCTTTTGCAGCATTTGCAGTATGCATACTTCTTTTCTGAGGCTGAAGCATCATAAATATATTTAGGCATCCAAGCCAGAAAAATTATGAGAATAAATAATATGATGTCCAGATGACAATGCCACAATTACAACTGGGGGTAAATTATAATATAATTCTGTAGTACTTCAGACAAAAACAACACCTACCTAAATTTGCTTCTTGTAAGCCTTGTTACATTTTCATGAAGTGCAGGGGTGTTTGTAATAATGATTTATCTTATCATGTGTCTGTTTGTATCATTTTAAAGTCTTATACTTTATTGGAATGAGGTCCAAGCATGAACCTGGTCTGAAGAGCTAGCAGCTGTAGTCACAAAACATATCAATAAATTAAAAGGCTTTCACAGAACAAAATTCAGCTAAATCTTTTACATATAAAATACAGCTAGAGAAATACAATTCTTCAATGCTAAATTATGAGTGAGAGGAAGACAATTTAAAAAAATAGAAAACTCTCTCCATACTGGGTGTCAAGGCAAGATGTAACACTGCATGATGCCACAATATGAGCAGTCACTGGAGGACAGATACTCCAGACATGGTGGTATCTGGGGATCTGGTAATTACGACCAAGATATGAAAACACTGTAACAAAAGGCATGCATACAATCACTGAGTGCATTCAGTGCATGAGCCAGGACCTAAGCAGAGATCTAACACAATAATGAGGCAGTGTTCCGGGCTATCCATTGAAACAAGTGTGGGTGACTACATGTTGATTAAACCTTCTGAGGCAGCAAAGTGCGGGCACAATGCCATGTCTGGATTCTGCAGCTGTTTTATGATCCTCTTGCGGAATTTCTCTCGCACACGATTAAATTCCATTATGTCCATAGGGTCCTCTTCAATCCAAAACTTATGAAACTCGTGCATCAAATAACCTGTTAGAGATAAAATAAGTGACAAGAATGCAAGAGGAAAAAAAAAATCCTTAATCTTATTCAAAATCACCCTGAATGCTGAAAGAGATGTCAAACCAAGTATCAGCAACTATAGAGTGCAAATGCAATAAATACTAGTGTTAAAAATTATTCTTTAAAACTAGTGCAAGTAGAAGCTACCAATCTACAAGATTTTTGCACCTGGTCCCAGAATTATTCTCACTCTTCGAGAGCTGCTGCTAAGTCGCTTCAGTCGTGTTGGACTCTGTGTGACCCCATAAGACGGCAGCCCACCAGGTTCCTCTGTCCCTGGGATTCCCAGGCAAGAATACTGGAAAAAATCAATTCTGCCATTTCTAGAATATGAATAACATCTGGAACATATTCTGAAAGGTAGACAGTAACTACTTCATTCTTCCCCTCCTAGTTAAATTAACATAATGGTCTGATTTTTCAAAAGTACTCCACTCAGCTTTTTTTCTCTTGAAATTTGATTTGAATCAAGTTTTAAATTACCCTGACAAGTCAAGCAATTGCATTTTGACAATTATGAGACAATGAAAACTATAAATCAACTCTGAACAATACAGACTGGTCATTAAACTACATGAAATTGTTAATAAGACACTTTTGCTTTGAACCATAATTTCATATTCAAATCTTTTTGTCTCAAAAACGTTGTCTAGATTGGGGACATTTTGGAATAAATGCTAAGTATTTGACATGAGAACTTACTTACTGTATTCTGCTTCCCAACTGTGACCTCCTTCTACCACATTTAAAACTGAAAGGTGAATCAGTTCAGTTCAGTTACTCAGTAGTATCCAACTCTTTGCGACCCCATGAATTGCAGTACGCCAGACTTCCCTGTCCATCACCAACTCCTGGAGCTTGCTCAAACTCATGTCCATTGAGTCAGTGATGCCATCCAACCAGCTCATCCTCTGTCATCCCCTTTTCCTCCTGCCTTCAATCTTTCCCAGCATCAGGGTCTTTTCCAATGAGTCAGTTCTTCACATCAGGTGGCCAAAGTATTGGAGTTTTAGCTTCAGCATCAGTCCTTCCATTGAATATTCAGGACTGATTTCCTTTAGAACTGACTGGTTTGATCTCCTTGCAGCCCAAGGGACTCTCAAGAGTCTTCTCCAACACCACAGTTGAGAAGCATCAATTCTTCGGCGCTCAGCTTTCTTCACAGTCCAACTCTCACATCTATACATGACTAGTGGAAAAACCAGAGCTTTGACTAGACAGACCTTTGTCGGCAAAGTAATGTCTCTGTTTTTTAATATGCAGTCTAGGTTGGTCATAGCTTTTCTTCCAAGGAGCAAGTGTCTTTTAATTTCATGGCTGCAGTCACCATCTACAGTGATTTTGGAGTCCAAAAATAAAGTCTGTCACTGCTTCCATTGTTTCCCCATCTATTGGCCATGGAGTGATGGGACCAGATGCCATGATCTTAGTTTTCTGAATGTTGAGCTTTAAGCCAACTTTTTCACTCTCCTCTTTCACTTTCATCAAGAGGCTCTTTAGTTCTTCTTCACTTTCTGCCTTAAGGGTGGTGTCCTCTGCATATCTGAGGTTATTGATATTTCTCCTGGCTATCTTGATTCCAGCTTGTGCTTCATCCAGTCCAGCATTTTGGCTGATGTACTCTGCATATAAATTAAATAAGCAGGGTGACAATATACAGCCTTGACATACTCCTTTCCCTATTTGGAACCAGTCTGTTGTTCCATGTCCAGTTCTAACTGTTGCTTCTTGATCTGCATACAGATTTTTCAGGAGGCAGGTCAGGTGGTCTGGTAGTCCCATCTCTTGAAGAATTTTCCAGTTTGTTGTGATCCACACAGTCAAAGGCTTTGGCATAGTCAATAAAGCAGAAGTAGATGATTTTCTGGAACTCTCTTGCTTTTTTGATGTTCCAACAGATGTTGGCAATTTGATTTCTGGTTCCTCTGCCTTTTCTAAGTCCAGCTTGAACATCTGGAAGTTCATGGTTCACATATTATTGAAGCCTAGTTTGGAGAACTTTGAGCATTACTTTGCTAGCCTGTGAGATGAGTGCAATTGTGCAGTAGTTTGAACACTCTTTGGCATTGCCTTTCTTTGGGATTGGAATGAAAACTGACCTTTTCCAGTCCTGTGGCCACTGCTGAGTTTTCCAAATTTGCTGGCATATTAAGTTCAGCACTTTCACAGCATCATCTTTCAGGATTTAAAATAGCTCAACTGAATACCATTGCCTCCCCTAGCTTTGCTTTATTTACCACTGTTGACAATAAACAGGCACTGTGAAAAATTCTTTAATGAGGAATTCATTTTCCACAGTGTGAATTTCACTCACTCTGAATGTTATCTAAGACGGCACAGGGGTTTTAGAAGAATACAAATCCATTTGGTTTCACCATTTTTCTACCTTACAGGCAACTATAGAAAAACATTTTGAAAGGTTTAAATGACTAGAATAAGAGTTGAAGGTGGAGGGGTTTTTTAATAATCTAACACCATTCTCCTCCCTCTCAAGGCTACAAAAGTCAAGCTGTAAATCTTGAAAACCGATTCCCTGAGACTTTCTTTCTCTATCACATCAGAAAAATAATTAGACACTGTAACATTATTCTAATCAAAATGTGAAAATGGTGGCTTGGCTTCCAGGGTACATATCATAATCACAAAACCACTCATTTGTATAACATTACAGAGTGTTCACAAATCCATTTGGCTTACTGACCAATTGGCTCATCTGCTAATTAACAAACATGTAACAGATTCAAGGATAAGGTAGAGCTCCATGCTCCCCAACTCTCAGTTTTTTGGAGAGGGACCAAGGCAGAAAATTTCAGATAATGATTTGTTAGCTAAGGAAGCTAACATAATGACATGGAGAGCAGAGGAAGGAAAGAGAAGCCAGTCTCTTTTTTAATTGCTTACAGTTTTATTGCTTACAGTCTTATTTAATTCTTACAACAGCTTTATAGAACAGGAAATGCAGATAAGTCTAAATTTTACAGATGAGGACAGCGGGTTTAAACAGATACCTGAATGGTGTACAATCACACAATTATGGCTGGAAGCCAGGACATGAAATAAACTGCCTTTTCCAGTGGATTCACTTCTTCTGGTTATTATTCCTGTGTATAGTTCCTTCTTTTGAAGGTCAAAGAAAAGCTAATTCTTTTTTCTCTTGTGGCCATTGTACTTCCTTCTGCTCACTACACCTAATCTCATTTCATTTCAATGCAGCTGCACGTTCAGTGGAGCTTTAGATCGAATGTAATTCTCATAGCACATTGACGTGGCAGCGCAGTCAGTGCTCACTGAGTAATACTGTAAAGTCAAAGTAACAGAGCTCTTATATATTCGTTCACCTAGATGAAATGCCTGTTCGGAATACAAACTTGCCTTTCCAACCCAGGACTGCAGCAAATTTGTTGTTGCCTGACTGTGTCCTGGTTTTGCTTCACTGCATTTGATTAGTACACAACAGAAACATACCTAAGGACACAGGTAACTGCAAGAATATTACAGAGGAGATGTGCAGAACGGATTACGTTTGATAGAGGAATAAAAAATCCAGGGCAGTTAGCTTCTTCTAAAGAGGCCTAGTCCCTCTATTATAGGAGTAAATATAATCACCTAGTTGTCAAAGTAAGAGCTGTAATCACAAATACAAGAGACTTTCACTTTCCATTAATAAGTCATGAAAATTTAAGTATTTTAAAATTTGCTTTTTTATTCAAGTTATACATGTTTTTGCTGTTCAGTTGCTAAGTTGTGTCTGACTCTCTGTGACCCCATGGACTGTAGCATGCCATGCTTCCCTGTCCTTCACTATCTCCCAGAGTCTGCATAAATTCATGTCTACTCAGTTCTGATACTATCCAACCATCTCATCCTCTGTTGCCCTTCTCCTCCTACTCTCAATCTTTCCCAGCATCAGGGTCTTTTCCAGTGAATTGGCTCTTCACATAGGTGGTCAAAGTACTGGAGCTTCAGCTTTAGCATCAGTCCTTATGAATATTCAGAATTCGTTTCCTTTAGGATTGACTGGTATGATCTCCCTGGTGTCTAACGGACTCTCAAGAGTCTTTTTCTCCAGCACCACAATTCAAAAGCATCAATTTTTTTGGCAGTTTTCTTTATGGTCCAATTCTCACATCCATATATGTCTACTGGCAAAGTCACAGCTTTGACTCTATGGATCTTTGTCGGCAAAGTGATGTCTCTGCTTTTTAATACACTGTCTAGGTTTGTCATTGCTTTTCTTCCAAGGAGCAAGCATCTTTTAATTTTGTGGCTACAGTCACCATCTGCAGTGATTTTACAGCTCAAGAAGATAAAATCTGCCCTGTTTCCACTTTTTCCCCATCTATTTACATGAAATGATGGGACCGAATGCCATGATCTTAGTTTTTTTAATGTTGAGTCTCAAGCCAGTTTTTTCACTCTCCTCTTTCACCCTCATCAAGAGTCTCTTTTTAGTTCCTCTTCACTTTCTGTCATTAGAGTGGAATCATCTGCATATCTGAGGTTGTCGATAATTCTCCTGGCAATCTTAATCTCAGCTTGTGAGTCTTCCAGCCTGGCATTTTGCACGGTGTACTCTGCACAGAAGTTAAATAAGCAGGGTGACAATATCAATATGCAGGCTTGACCTACTCCTTTGCCAATTTGGAACCAGTCCATTGTTCCCTGTCCAGTTTTAACTGTTGCTTCTTGACCTACATACAGGTTTTTCAGGAGGCAGGTAAGATGGTCTGGTATTCCAATCTCTGATGAATTTTCCACAGTTTGTGTGATCCACAGTCAAAAGCTTTAGAATAGTCAATGAACTTATTGATGTACAGCTGATTTACAATGTTGTTATTAGTTTCAGGTGTACAGCAAAATAATTCAGTTATACATATATATACCTATTCTTTTTCATATTCTTTCCCTTTTTGGTTATTACAACATAGTCAGTATACTTTTATGCTATACAATAGGTCCTTCTTAGTTATCTATTTTATGTATAGTGTGTATAAGTAAATCCCAACCTCCTAAGTTAACCTCCCCACCTTTCCCCTTTGGTAGCCATAGTTTGTCTTCCACTGCTGTGGGTCAGTCTATCTTTTTTGTTGTTGTTACTAAGTTCATTTGTATTTTTTTCAGATTTCACATAAAAGCTATATCATATGATATTTGTCTTTGCCTGGTTAACTTCATTTAGTAGGATAATCTCAAGGTCCATCCATGCTGCTATAATTGGCATTATTTCATTCTTTTTTTATGTCTGAGTAATACTGCATTGTGTGTGTGTGTGTATCTATCCATCTGTCTATATCATATCTTCTTTATCCATTCATCTGTTGATGGACATTTAGGTTGCTTCCATTCCTTGGCTACTGTAAATAATGCTGCAGTGAACATGGTGTGCATGTAACCTTTTGAATTATAGTCTTCTCTGGATATATGCCCAAGAATGGGATTGCAGTTCTATTTTTTTTTTTTTTTTTAAGGAACGTCTACACTGTTCTCCATAGTAGCTGTATCAACTTACATTCTCACCAACAGTGTAGGAGGGTTCCTTTTGTTCCATGCCCGCTCCAGCATTTATTATTTGTAGATTTTTTTATGATGGCCATTCTGACCAGAGTGAGGTGAAATCTTATTGTAGTTTTGACCTTATATTTCTCTAGTAATTAGTGATGCTATTGTTTAGTTGCTAAGTCATGTCCAACTCTTTTTCAACCATATGGACTAGCCCGCCAGGCTCCTCTGTCCATGGGATTTCCCAGGCAAGAATACTGGAGTGGGTTGCCATTTCCTCCTCCAGAGTATCTTCCCAATCCAGGGATCTAACTTCCTGCATTTGCAGGCAGATTCTTTACCACTGAACCACCAGGGAAGCCCCAATAATTAATGATGAAAGTGAAAGTCACTCAGTTGTGTCCAACTCTTTGAGACCCCAAGGGCTATACAGTCCATGGAATTCTCCAGGCCAGAATACTGGAGTAGGTAGCCTTTTCCTTCTCCAGGGGATCTTCCCAACCCAGGGATCGAACCCAGGACTCCTGCCCTGCAGGTGGATTCTTTACCAGCTGAGCCACAAGGGAAGCCCAATTAATGATGATGAGCGTCAAACTATACATAGAGTCAAATAGTTTAGAAGTTTTGTTACAAAACACAAACAAAACCCCAGAAACCCTTCCTATCCTAATTCCTGCTTCTTTAAATAAACATTTCAATTCATTCAGTTGATTCTTTGATTACTGACTTCCATATCTCTAAATAACATATTTTCCATTGCTTGATTTTTTTACTTCCTTCATTTTGAAGATTCTCTTCTCTTTCTTTATAGATCTCCTGCTTTCTGGACCCCACTTATTCCTGTAAGGATTACTCTCTTATTTCCTGGAAATACATCCTTTAAGAACTTTCTTATAAAGATACAAAAAAGTAAAATGTTTAAGACCTTGTATTTAAAAAATGTGTTTATTTTATTCCCACACTTAACTAGTAAGTTAGACTGGTTATAGAATTCTAAATCGGAAACTATATTCCCTTAGATTTTAAATAACATTCTCAAATGTTTGAAGATGTTATTCTACCATCTTCTAGAATAAAATGTTGCTGTTGAGAAGTTCAATGCCATCTTAATTCTCAATTCTTTATGTGACAGACTTGGAAATATTTAGAATCATTTCTTCCCTAAGTCATAAAATTTCACAATGATATGGACCTGAGTGTGAATCCATTTTAATCTATTATGCTAGTTCTTACTAGCTGAAATATGAAAGTCATCCTTCAGTTGTGAATATTTTTCTTGATGTACTACTTTGATTCATTCCCCTTAGTTTCACTGTTCTTTTTCTAGCCCTTCTATTATAGATGTCTAAGAATGGTCCTTTCAAATCTTTCTTTTCTGTTTCCCATCTATATTTCTTGTTCTACTTTCTGGAAGAGTTTCCAGCTTTATCTTCTAATTCTCCCTCAAGGTTTCATTTATGTAATCTGATTTTTAATTTCTAAGAGTACTCTTTTGTTCTCTGAGTGCTCATTCTATGGCACCTTGTTCGTGTTTCATAGTAGCAATTCTGCTCTTATCTCCTGGGGACAGTAATGATATACATTTTTAAAGTTTTCTTCTCTCTGCCTTGTTTCTATTTCTTTAGAGCGGCTTTATTTCTGCCTGCTTTAGACTCTCTTTCATGCTTGAGGCTTTCCTTACTGTTTTTGCTATCTAGGGCTGCACTCAATATGCCAGCAAATTTGAAAATTTAGCAGTGGCCACAGGACTGGAAAGGTCAGTTTTCATTCCAATCCCAAAGAAAGGCAATGCCAAAGAGTGTTCAAATAACTGCACAGTTGCACTCATCTCTCATAGACTAGCAAAGTAATGCTCAAAGTTCTCCAAGCTAGGCTTCAACAGTATGTGAACCATGAACTTTCGGATGTTCAAGCTGGACTTAGAAAAGGCAGAGGAACCAGAGATCAAATTGTCAACATCCGTTGGATCATGGAAAAAGCAAGTGAGTTCCAGAAAAACATCTATGTCTGCATTATTGACTATGCCAAAGCCTTTGACTGTGTGGATCACAACTGCGGAAAATTCTTCAAGAGGTGGGACTACTAGACCACCTGACCCGCCTCCTGCGAAATCTGTATGCAAGTCAAGAAGCAACAGTTAGAACCGGAAATGGAAAAAAAGACAGGTTTCAAATCAGGAAAGGAGTATGTTAAGGTTACATATTGTCACTCTGCTTATTTAACTTATATGCAGAATACATCATGTGAAATGCTTAGCTGGATGAATCACAAGCTGGAATCAAGACTGCTGGGAGAAATAACAATAACCTCAGATACGCAGATGACACCACCCTTTTATGGCAGAAAGCACAGAGGAACTAAAGAGTCTCTTGATGAAAGTGAAAGAGGAGAGTGAAAAAGCTGGCTTAAAACTCAGCATTCAAAAAACGAAGATCATGGTATCTGGTCCCATCACTTCATGGCAAATAGATGGGGAAACAGTGGAAACAGTAACAGACTTTATTTTGGGGGGCTCCACAGCCATAAAATTAGAAGATGATTGCTCCTTGGAAGAAAGCTATGACCAACCTAGATAGCATATTAAAAACCAGAGACATTACTTTGGTGACAAAGATCTGTCTAGCCAAAGCTATAATTTTTCCAGTAGTCATTATGCATGTGAGAATTGGACTGTAAAGAAAGCTGAGTGCTGAAGAATTGATGCTTTTGAATTGTGGTATTGGGGAAGACTCTTGAGAGTCCCTTGGGCTGCAAGGAGATCCAACCAGTCCATCCTAAAGGAAATCAGTCCTGGGTGTTCACTGGAAGGACTGATGCTGAAGCTGAAACTTCAATACTCTGGCCACCTGATGTGAAGAACTGACTCATTTGAAAAGACCTTGATGCTGGGAAAGATTGAAGGCAGGAGGAGAAGGGGACGACAGAGGATGAGCTGGTTGGATGGCATCACCGACTCGATGGACATGAGTTTGAGCAAGCTCTGGGAGCTGGATGATAGACAGGGATGCCTGGTGTGCTGCAGTCCATGTTGTTGTAAAGAGTCACAAACGACTGAGCAACTGAACTGAAATGAACAGAGGGCTGCTTGAGAAATTATTCCAAAATTCTGTGGCTTAAAAGAACCATTTTAATATACTCATTTATTCAATGGGTTATCAGGAATTAGGAAAGGGCATAAGAGGGATTCTAAACGTGATTTCTGCTTCATTGACTGTGCTATAGCCTTTGACTGTGTGGATCACAACAAATTGTGGAAAATTCTTCAAGAGATGGGAATACCAGACCACCTTATCTGCCTCCTGAGAAATCTGTATGCAGGTCAAGAAGCAACAGTTAGAACCGGACATGGAACAACAGACTGGTTCCAAATAGGGAAAGGAGTACGTCAAGGCTCTATATTCTCACCTTGCTTATTTAACTTATATTCAGAGTACATCATGTGAAGTGCCGGACTGGATGAAGCACAAGTTGGTATTAAGACTGCCAGGAGAAATATCAGATATGCAGATGATACCACTCTTATGGCAGAAAGTGAAGAGGAACTAGAGGGCCTCTTGATGAAAGTGAAAGAGCAGAGTGAAAAAGCTAGCTTAAAACTCAGCATTCAAAAAACGAAGATCATGGCATCCGGTCCCAACACTTTATGGCAAATAGATGGGGAAACAGTGTAAATAGTGACAGACTTTATTTTCTTAGGTTCCAAAATCACTGCAGATGGTGACTGTAGCCATGAAATTAAATGACACTTGGTCCCTGGAAGAAAAGCCATGACCAAACTAGACAGTATATTAAAAAGCAAAGACATTACTTTACCAACAAAGTTCTGTCTAGTTAAAGCTCTGGTTTTTCCACTAGTCATGTATAGATGTGAGAGTTGGACCATAAAGCAAGCTGAGTGCCAAAGAATTGATGCTTTTGAACTCTAGCGTTGGAGAAGACTCTTGAGAGTCCCTTGGACAGCAAAGAGATCAAACCAGTCAATCCTAAAGGAAATCAGTCCTGAATATTCACTGGAAGGACTGATGCTGAAGCTGAAACTCCAATACTTTTGCCACCTGAGGCAAAGAACCGACTTATTGGAAAAGACTCTAATGCTCGGAAAGATTGAAGGCAGGAGGAGAAGGGGATGATAGAAGATGAGATGGTTGGATGGTATGATTGATTCAATGGACTTAAGTTTAATGTGCTCTGGGAGTTAGTGATGGACCGGGAAGTCCATGGGCTCTCAAAGGGTCCACAGGGTCACAAAGAGTTGGACATGACTGAGCAACTGAACTGACTGACTGATAAGAGGGATGGATCCACAATGCCTGGAGTCTCAAATGGGAAGATCTGAAGGTTGGGGGTGGTGACTTGACAGCTGGTGGCAGGAATCATTTGGAGGCATATTCACTCACATGTCTAGTGGATGCTGACTATCCACTGGGACCTCCTCTGAGGCTGTTAGTCTCGATTACTACATATGGCTCCTCTGTATGTCCTGGATTTCCTCACAACGCAAAGGAATCAGATCCCTTAAATGGTGGTTCATGCTTCCAAAGGCAGCTCAATCCCTGATCTCCAGATCAAAACTTTTTTTCTTTAAAAATATTATTTTATTGATATATAGTTGTGTTACAATGTTTTGTTAATTTCTTCTGCATAGTAAAGTGACTCAGTTATACATATATGCACATTCTTTATAATATTCTTTTCCATTATGGTTTATCATAGGATACTGAATATAGTTCCCTAGGATATACAGTAAGACCTTGTTGTTTATCTTGTTGGAGTTGCGTCTGCTAACTCCAACCTCATTCCATCCCTTCCCCAATCTGCTGTTCCTTGGCAACCACAAATCTGTTCTCTACGTCCCTGGGTTTGTTTTTGTTTCATAGATAGGTTCGTTTGTGTCATAATTTAGATTCTACATATAAGTGATATCATATGGTATTTGTCTTTCTCTTTCTGACTTACTTCACTTAGTATGATAATCTCTAGTTGCATTCATGTTACTGCAAATGGCATTATTTCATTCTTTTTTTATGGCTGAGTAGTACTGCATTCCATTGTATATATGTACCACATATTCTTTACCCACAAATGAAAGCCTTTCCTAATGTAGCCCTAGAAGTCACATAGAATGAATTCTGCTTATTCTACTGGTCAACCAACTGGTCAGCCCAATTGGGCTGGGATGACAGGAACACAAAAACCCTACTTTTTAACAGAAGAAGTGTCAAAGAATTTAAGGACATGTTTTTAAGCATCTCACTCAAACATCTGATAATAATTTGGCTCTCTGCAGTGTATTTTACTAAATAAAAAGCCAATTGGAGTAAAAGTTAATTGGAAGTGCTAAGCACTAGGTAGGTTTTGCTGATAGTGAGCATGACTGTAGAGTGATATGGCTAGGCTGTTTCATGGGGCAGACCCAGAGGTCAGCGTTTTTAGCTATTTTCTCTTGAGATGTTCAGATTTCAGAGAAGGCCTTTGTCAATCTCTTGACTGGCTGCCAAAGTGATAGGAATGGGGTAGGAGAAGGAGCCTGGGTCTCAGTCTTCATCATCACTTTCAGTATGGTTTGCCATTAGCTGTACCTGATTCTCATAAGACCAGAAACCCTTTCTTTTTCTCTCTCTGGAAAGTAACCAGCCTTTGCTGAGGAGGCGTCAGGACAGAAGCTGTCTCTTGGAAAATGGGATTTAGGCCTCTAAGAGATTCTTAACATATTTTCAAGCAAACTTGCCAGTTTTGGTCTTATGTTAACCCTCATTTATGAGATATTTAATGCTGCCAATTCTTAAACCTTTTGGAGAGTCTTGTGGAATAAATCAGGTTGCTTCTTACTTTCCATGCCACCTGTTAGGGATCTGCTTTCTAAAGCAGATGTCCTGATTAAGTCTCTTGCTCAGTTGTGTCTGACTCTTTGTGACCCCGTGGACTGTAGCCCACCAGGCTCCTCCGTCCATGGGATTCTCCAGGCAAGAATACTGGAGTGGGTTGCCATTTCCTTCTCCAGGGGATCTTCCCGACCCAGGGATCGAACCCAGGCCTCCCACATTGCAGGCAGACGCTTTAACCTCTGAGCCACCAGAGAAGCCCTGGATGTCCTGATTAGGCAGATATAAGAGATGACAGAATCCTAGATAATATAAGCACTATTAATTTAGGAATCTAAATAAAATAAATATCTGTTAACTTTTGACTTTATCACATTTTAAAAATGAACCAGGGAACAACACTTTCCTGTGGTAGATTTGGGGTGGAATGATGGGGTCTTAACCATAATTAGAAACAGTGCAGATCTGGTTACCAACTTAACAGAAGAAAAAAAAAAAGCTAAAAAAAAAAAAAAAAAAGGAGAAGAACTTTGACAGTTTCTTGCTAAAAAAAAGCTTAAGTACAGCCATCAGTGCAATAAGCAATGTTTAAATGAACAGGAGCCTGGCGTGCTCCAGTTCATGGGGTCACAAAAAGTCCGATGTGACTTGGCGACTGAACAACAAAAACTACAAAATAACTTAAAAGGCATTTCTTCTATAAGTTGCTTAGGGTTACTTGATGATTTGGCAGATTATCTATGTTCCTCCAAACCAGTTAACATCTGGCCTGCAAAGATAATAACGACATATAGCTACATTTTAAGATTCTGCCTTTAAAACTGGACAATAGCATCCCAGGACTCTACTAAACAGTCTGATCTTTATCATCTGAAACCTCAGCATAACTGCAACCTCAGGTTCAGGGTCAACAATAATTCCCTCTATTAGCACCTACAGTTAGAAGGAACTGCAAACACTACCCTCTGTAGCAATAGTGGTAGCGGTAAAATTAATACCAACAACTCCACCACCATCTGTATCCCCCACTAAACCACCACCTCCTCTTTCTAATGCTCACGGAGCACTAACAATGGGACTAGCCAATAAAAGAAACATTTTATCTTCATCTCATTTTGCATCCATTTTATAGACGAGATGGCTGAGGTTTAGGGGAGGGTAGTAAATGTAGATCTGGAGTCAACTCAGGCTGTTTTCAAAGCCTGTACAGTTAAGTGTCATGCTGGATCAGAGGGAGAAAGACATCCATGATGTCTTTAAGTCAGATGGGAAGTTGATACATTGAATATTAGGTAAGAGGAGGGAACGAGAAAAGATTCATGATGCCTGAAAATATGTGGTTTTGAATGAGAAAACAAAATACAAACGAAAGGAGGAGTTCAATGGCTCCAAAGCAACCAAATCACAAAGATCTCTCAGCTTCAGCCCTTGCTGAAAGTGTTCTCTACAGCAGTCTATGTCAATAATTAAGCAACAAGACACTTACAGAATGTTTGCTGGAAGTGCGATAATGTTGGAGCTTCTGGAGCGATGTTGTAGAAATGAGTTTTTAGTGCTCCGCTCACCAGTAGATTATACGCCAGATCAGTTATATTGATGCCCACAATTGCAAACGAGTACCTGTAAAGTACAAGCCACAACACCAACTGTGTGTCACATATGGGAAGTAAGCATCTCAAAAAAATGGTAATTTGATTTTTACATTACTATTAAATTATGAGAATGGCAGATTTCCCTTCCTCACAGCCTTATCAAAACTCTGAATCTTATTAATTAACAGAAAATTTTAATAATGTTTGCCAAGAGAATTGAGAGTTTGTATGCTTTAACTTACTAATTCCATTCCCAAATATATGAGAAAAAACAGAAAATGAAAAAGCCTTATATGCAATGATAGTCATTTATATGGCAAAGATATGTAAATTATTCACATATCCTAAAGAACATGATTGGTGAAATAAATTATGGTAATCTCATAGTGTACTACAGCTAGTAAAACTATATTCCTAAAGATGATTTAAGCAGGATATTAAACAATATATAAGGAACAGGCCAAGTTTTATCATATACATTCAAATGTGAACAAAAATATTCTAAGAATCAAATGCTAAAAAATATTAATATGGGTATATTAGAGTAATATGACTAGGGTGTTTCTGTTTACTTCTCTATATTTTTGAAATTTTCTATAATAAAGCAAATATTACTTTTAAAATGAGGAAAAATTAGTATCTTAATACTCAGGGTATATTTTCTAGTTCATTTTCCACATGTCTATTCAAAATTAAGTCAAATGGAGTTCTTAAGTCTTCTCTGGTACTATAAATCCAGCACATAAAAAAGAAGTACTCTGTTCAGAAATATTTTTGGATGACATGAGGCATTATGTCCTAAAGTAAAATTTTAACTAATAGCTAGACACTTGATAGAAATCCTTAAAAGCAAACTAGCAAATACAATTCCAAATTATGATTTTTGAAAATCATTTCCATACAGTTATAACTTTCTAAACCTTATGACTAGAACACAAGCAAAGTAGTATCATATAATCATATAAGTAAATCCAAATAACATAAACAGGTCCTTTTCAAAACTGGATTATTTATTTCCATCAGGACAAGTGGATTTTCATCCTTGCCATTTTTTGCAGTCCTCTGAGGACATTTTTGTTCTGGTTCTGGCTCAGACTGACAACCCGTTATATATGGAGTTCCACACTCACCCAATTGCTTTATCCATC
Organism: Bos javanicus; assembly: GCF_032452875.1. Taxonomy (NCBI): domain Eukaryota; kingdom Metazoa; phylum Chordata; class Mammalia; order Artiodactyla; family Bovidae; genus Bos; species Bos javanicus. Next base: position 17,205,981 of record NC_083882.1, on the reverse strand, counting down.
CTTTTCTTCTCCCATTCTGCTTTGCTGAATTTGCTGAATAAATGAGTGAACAAATAAGTAAATATGTAAGATCTGATCTCTAATTAGCAGCTGTTCTCTTTTAATGTTTTTTCTTTAAACTGTTGACTAGATGTGGGGAAGCCTATAACTAAGTTATCAAACACTAATTAATTTAAATGTTATTAACTAAAAAGCTACAATGCAATTTGTACAGAGCTCAGAAATGGAATTATTTAAAGCCATGGTACTTATCCCTTATTCACTATAGTACAGTAGTGAGAGACAGACCTAAAAGTCAAACGTACTCTTTTATGTTATCCATTAATTATCAAACAATACTTCTTTCATGAAACCTCATCTGGTATTGCTCTCTCCTCTAGCAAGATGCTACCTCACTTTCTCATGATTTCCCACACTGCACTTCATCTGGTTTTCCCTCATGGTAATTATATTATTTAACCTTATTTGTGATGTCTTATACACAGCAGATTCCAAATAAACATTTACTGATAGTGAAAGAAAGAAAGAAGGAAAGAAAAAAAGCAGGGAGGGAGGGGAGAAGGGAAGGAGAGACACATAAGCTTTAAAAATTCTGTTCCAACAAGTGCTATAGCATTTCCTCTGGCTAAGCTGAGATAACTAACCCATAGCAGACACATTTTAACACATTTTTTATAACTGGAGCTTATGAATAAGACTATCTGAAGAAATGGTACTACAATAAAGGCATTCTGAAAATACTAACTAGCATTCTATTATTCTGTGTACTTTCTCATGCCCCTTCTCACCCACTTCCATACTGCCAACATCTTGTAGGCAGGAACCACCTTGGACTCTTCTTTGTGGCCAATGTGACCTTCATTCAGTGCTCTACACTAAAAACTGTCGTTAGTCTTGGAACTAAATACAATTTTCAAACTAGAGTTATTACGAACATTTAGTTTCCATCTAAGTAAGAGAAAGAGTTCTTCATAAAACAATGCAAACACTACATCAAAAGACACACATGTTATACACAGCACAAGCCCACAAAAACATGATGTAAAATTGGTGTTTTACTCTAAGTACTTTCTACTTTACAAATGACTGGCTCTAATTCAAGGTAACTGTCTTTAATTCATGTTAAAATAAGCCACTTCTTTTTAAAGTGTAACTGCCAATTATCAGCCAAAGAGGCATCAGGAGATTTTTACCTTAAACGACTCATACCCAAACTAAAAAGAGTCAGGTGTGAAATTTAAGAAATTCTGTATAAACAAATTTATAAGCAGCTCTTTTCAACAAAGCTTTATAAATTCATAGTGTCTCTGTATTTTGTTAAATTAAATCTATCTGCATTGGAAATGTAAGAAAAGGCCAAATGACCTCCACTCATTTCAATACTTATAAGTAATGATACTCTATAGGATGTCCGAGCCCAAACAGAAGGAATTCCTCTCTTCAGGAAACATCCACACCACAAACAAGCACAAAAACAAACTGTCAAAATTCTCCTCTTAAACTCCAATCTACTTTTATCCCTCAAGTTACTTCAGGATAGATCTTGACAAGAGCAACAATGTATAATGCTTGCTGAAGGGTAGACAGGGAAAACCTTCCTTAGTATTTACTGGCTTCTCCCTGTTCAGCACCTGAAATATTCAGGGTCTGAAAGAATCTGGGGTGATATCACAATGGGTTAATAAATATTTCTTTCAGATACTGGTGAAGGACAGTGGTGATTTCAAGACATTCTGATTTGCATTCAATGACATTTACCATCAATTTGAAGTGGTTAATAGTTGAACTTCATCTAGTCAATTTTATTTGTAGCTTGAGGGACAAAGGATTTGCATGCCCCTCCACCCCACACATTCTAGTCTCTTCTTAAGTGTAAACACACAAACCCTTAATACTTCCTCTCTGATGGCCAACACAGGATATAAAATTATAAAGCTTTTCTTTCAGAATGGTTCATAGACAAAACTAATCCCTCTCCAATAGTTTATTAACAAATATTTTAAGCTTATTGCCACTTCCCAAGGACCATGAAGGATTCATGTCTTCTACTTAATGCTTCTCCACAAAATAACAGTGCAGACAGACTCCTCAGCCAATTTTAATTATAGAGAGTTCAGAATCTCTACATTAACAGAAACACGTAATTCAATGTAGTTAAAAAATTAAAATAGCTTGATTTTAGCCACGCAATGTATGAAGAAAGAGTTAAGGGATCTTAGTGTTTTTCTCAAAGTAAATAAAAGATAAACAAAATGAAAATTTAACCTTATAAAAGATTATAATATAAATTTGGGAAGTATAGTATAATTTAATGAATCTTAGCCATTGAAGCTACAGTCAGTATAATATAAGATAAGAGGGGAGCCCCAAAGTCAGTCTATACCACTCACAGATTCTGAGAGTGGTATGATAAAATTTGGGACTTATTTAGTAATCATGAACACTAACAAGGACTCTGTTCATGCTGAGGAGCAAAAAGTGATACAAAAATATGAATATATAATAGAAGAACTCCTTATAATGAGAGTGACTAAAGCATGTATATACTCTTCATAATAATACAATTAGAAATACATTAATAGAAGAGTTAATATGCTTTGTGCAACAAAATTCCCAAATAAAATGTCCATCTCTTGGAGTAGATGGGATCAGAGATATGTGGTAATGTGTTCAGCCTTAGGTGACATTTCAAAATGTTTTTTCAATAGACACAGTTGTAGAAAAACTCTGACATTTTCTATCAGGTCAGTCTAATCTGATTTTTCCTTTACCAAAACGCAGGCCAAATGTAACAAACTATATTATATAAAATGTCGGGAAATGTTTGCTTTTAGAAATTTTTCATGAATTTATATTTCTTGAAAAATTCTTACCCATACTTAGCCTAAAATAAAAGTGAGAAAAAGCAAAAGCAAAGAAAAATACCTTATTTCCTCTTTAGTGATATCCCTTAATGCAATCGGTTAAAAAAAAATTTAGAAAGTTAAATGAAAACACAAACAATTTACAATCTGGAATTTTATTAAGAAAATAAAAGAGCCTCAGCAATTTCAGACGTTCTCACTTAGTCTCTGACTCCAAGACTTCCATTCTTCCCTCTATTCCCCCTCTCTGGTCTCTTGTGTTTCACTTCTTTCATACTCTACTGTCTCCTTCCTCTATGCCCATCTACTACTCAATCTTCTCAGACACCAGGGGTACTACTAATCCCTTCAGGTCAATACATATTTCACTTGAACTGTGCCACTCTACATCCTAAAACCTGTAACAAGTCTGACATTTTAACTTTCCTATTCAGCATTTGTCAAAAGTGCTTGTTTAAAAGAGCTGTAAGCCTCACTTTTGGTGGCTTGACTCTCTTGAGAATCTCATCAATAGAGCCATATAGGAGATGAAGTTAATTCTACCTAATTTACAAAACCTAATTCACCTTTTATTTTTAATGATTACCTGCATTTGGGGTGAAGAGAATCAGAGAGGACCTGCTGAGCTGCTGCAGCATCTCTTTCTGCAAAATACCTGCAGTTGGAGGGAAAAGAAAACCATAACTCCAGACCTTATGAATACATTCATTTCAATCCAATTTGAGGTCATTTCGGATTCAGAGATGGATACCAACATAAGTGATATCACTTGTTTCAGCTCCTCCAGAGAATGAACAGCTTTTCATAACAGAATTTTCTAAATACAATGAGAATCTAATAGGGTAGTTGTAAAATCCACAAAGTTTTAGGAATGATTCCAGTAGGTTTGAACATTTAATTATGAACTTTACCATTCCCCAGAGAGCCAAAGATATTCTTAATGAGAGTTATAGATTCTTTTGTTTGTTTGCTTTTAATTTATTTTTTAATTGAAGGATAATTGCTTTACAGAAGAGGGTTACAGATTCTTAATAGGAAGGCAGGATGAGGCCCCTCAGAAGGCAGAAAAGGCCTGGTTGAAGGCAACATGGTGAGAGGTTCTGACAGCCAAACAGCAGAGAAAGGATGAGACTAGATGAGGGTCAGTGTATTTTCTTGGAGAATATTCTTGGGGTAAATTTTGGATGAAAATATCTTACAGAGCATAGAGATGTTAAAATTCTGTTTTGGGGGAAAAGGGGCAATGAATTTCCTAACAAATACAAAAAGCTTACATACCCTCAAAAATATATCATAAAAGTTACTTCATAAAGACAATTATAAAATACAATTAAGTATAGCATATATTATTTGATTTGATGTGTATATAATTTCCTGAATATATTTAAAGGATAAAACAAGCTCTTAAATTTTCTTACAAAAAGTTCAAAGATAGTCAGCAAATTTCATAAACGTATCTGTGATTATTAATGAAATTGAGTCTCTTCATACTTTTGTTGATCATCTAGGTTTCTTCTTTTATAGCCTATCTGTTACTATTTCTTGGCCCAGTATATCTACAAATACATTCAAATAAATAAGATAAATAAACCCTCAGAGCCTAATATACTAGAGATGGATCCTTTATCATGTATATGAATGTCAATCTTGGTTTTCATTTTGTCTATGGTGGCTTATCTTACAGAAAGTTTCACTTTTAATGTCTGAGAGCCATTGATTTCTCTTTTACAGCTGTGCTTTTTTGGTTTTTGTCTTTAAGAGATCCCTCTTTACTCACATATTTCAAAGATTTTCTCCTAAAAGTTGTAAACAGTTGTTTTTGACATTCATCTTGTAAACTGAGGCAAGGTAGATATTTATTTTTCAAATAGAACATCAACTGTCCCAGCTGTACTTATCAAAAGCTCATCCTTTACATACTTATTTGCAACCCCACCTTTACTTTTCTATTCATTCACACATTACATAATAATGTAACATTTAAAACACTTCATAAAAGAACGGGTGACTATTCACACAAAGAACAAACTAGTGGTTACCAGTGGAGAGAGGGAGGAGGGACAAAATCAGGCTAAAAGAGATACAAACTGTTGGGTGTAGGACAAGCTATAAGGATGTATTTTAAAACATGGGGAATGGAAGCAAAATTTTCTAATAACTGTAAATTGATTATGACCTTTAAAATTGTATAAAATATTTACCATCTTAAGAAAGGTATGGGTGATTATTAAACCTCTTAAATTTAAAATAAAAGCAAAGATCTAGGGGGAAAATTGGTGCTATTAAAAATGTCAGTTTTCTTCTTTTAAAAACATATCACTACCCTTCCTAGGAACAACCTACAAGGACTCCTTTTTTCTTGAAAATGAATGGCTACAAACGACCTAATTTAAGCATGAAAAAAATAATGAGGACAATTATTAAATCACATAAACATACAAAAACCAGGAGTTAAAATGATAATTAAAAATATAGAGATAAAGCCAAGAAAAAAAAAGTTTGATCACTAACAAAGGAACTAGGGCACCAACTCCTCCCTCTGAAAACTGGTAACTTATTTACTTGAGCAGCTAGCCTGCCTGTATTTAGAGAAACGAAACAACCATATTTAATAAAAGAAACTGTCTTTACAGAATTCCAGCCAAAAACTGTGGGAAGAATAACAAAATTAGAGAAGCATTCTATGTACAATTAATTGGTTCAGTGACGATCACTGGAGGAAATGGTTAAATGGCTAGATGGCAATGGAGCCATCAGGCTGTGATTCCTCTGATTCATCTCAGCATAAAACTGAGAGTGGGGATGCGACACTCTCAACATGAACCTATTCAAGTGTTTCCAAATATCTCTTATTTTCAAGAAATACCGGGATGGGTACAGATGCAAACAGACAAATATAGACTGTGGGACATTTTATAGTACTGGAAAGTTGACCTAGATTCTTGTATGAGTTTAATGACATGACTGGGAGTGCAAAAGGAGAGGATAAAGGGGGAGAAATTGCTTGAATTAAAAAAGACCAGAAAGATAATCATTAAGTGCAATGCATAGATCTTACATGGAACTGGATTATGACAAACCAGCTAAAAGACATTTTTGAGAGAATTAGGAAATTTGAATATGGTCAGGATATAGATAATACCAAGGAATCATTGTTAATTTTGTTAGGTGTAATAATGTCATTGGGGTTAATGTAAGGTAATATTCATGTCTTCTAAAGCTATATATTGACATATGAGACTGAAACTACAAACAGTATAAGATTTTCATTAACATAATTCTACCAAAAAAAAAGTGCTGCAAGTATTTCAAAATGTCAATAATTACTAAATCTGGATGATCAGTATAAAGGGGATTCTTTATAATCTTCCCTCTGTTTTTGTATACAACTGAAATTTTTCATAATAAATAATTAAAATAAATTTGAGACTTGTTTAAAAGAATGCATGAAGTTTGCCAGATAAAAGGAAGATGGTAGTAGTTTTTTAAATTTTATGAACCTGAGTTGAAGTCAGAGGACTTGAATGTTTACTTGGAGTCTTCTGGGAAGTAGCTTCTAGGACTAATAACTCAACTTTGACATTTCTATATAAGGAGGCCAGACATAACTTTAAAGCTCAACCATTCTTCATTTTACTTACTGCAAATTGTACAGTCCCAAAAGTCCCATTCCTCGGAAATCTGTTTTAGGATCATCACCTTGGAAACCAATTTCACACCATTGCTTAGAAATCCGGGACTCCAGTGGAGTATTGGGCTTCAAGAATTTCCATAACTGAAGACAAGGAAAAAATTAGCTTGTTAATATACACACATATAATACTATTTCTTACTGGCTAAAATTTAGTAAACTACACTATTAAGAAGAACTTTGGAAATCTGAATATATGCAAGTATATTACAATTGCAGATCTGATTATCTTTCAATTATCTATGACAATAGCTCTCAAAGTATGACTGAAAGACTCCTCGAGGGAGCCTAAGACGTTTCCAGGAAGCCTGGGAAGCAAAAATTATTTTGTAATAGAACTAAGAGGTCAGTTGTCTTTTCACTCTCATCTTCTCATAAAAATACAGTGGAATTTTCCAGAGGCTGAATGACATGTAATGATATCATTGATCTGAAGGCAATGGAATGTATACTTGTGTATATTTTAGTGTTTTTAATCTTTCTGTTTTAGTTCCTAGTCAGTGATAGGTTTATGTGTATATGTGTGTATCAGTGCAGTTCAGTTCAGTCGCTCAGTCGTGTCTGACTCTGCGACCCCATGAATCGCAGCATGCCAGGCCTCCCTGTCCATCACCAACTCCTGGAGTTCACTCAAACTCACATCCATTGAGTCAGTGATGTCATCTAGCCATCTCATCCTCTGTCATCCCCTTCTCCTCCTGCCCCCAATCCCTCCCAGCATCAGACTCTTTTCCAATGAGTCAACTCTTCACATGAGGTGGCCAAAGTACTGGAGTTTCAGCTTTAGCATCATTCCTTCCAAAGAACACCCAGGACCAATCTCCTTTAGAATGAACTGGTTGGATCTCCTTGCAGTCCAAGGGACTCTCAAGAGTCTTCTCCAACACCACAGTTCAAAAGCATCAATTCTTCAGCGCTCAGCCTTCTTCACAGTCCAACTCTCACATCCATACATGATCACTGGAAAAACCACAGCCTTGACTAGATGGACCTCTGTTGGCAAAGTAATGTCTCTGCTTTTGAATATGCTATCTAGGTTGGTCATAACTTTCCTCCCAAGGAGTAAGTGTCCTTTAATTTCATGGGTGCAATCACCATCTGCAGTGATTTTGGAGCCCAAATAAATAAAGTCCGCCACTGTTTCCACTGTTTCCCCATCTATTTCCCATGAAGTGACATACACAAAATCTTCTACAAAAGTGTTTTGGAATCTTCAAAAACATGTAAGAGAATAAAGGGAAGGGAAGAAAAGGAATAATTTTGAGGTCATGCATTAGTCAAGTCCTCAGAAATGATTAGCTAACTTTATAGCAAAACTATTAGCAGCACTGTTAACAAAAAGAAAGTGAACTGACTTGAGTTTCATTTTTCATTGATAACAGGGACAAGAATAAATAAGCATCATATAGTTGAATAAAGAAAGATGTTCTTGGATTAGAAGAATCAATATGTGAAAATGACTATACTACCCAAAGCAATCTACAGATTCAATGAAATCCCTATCAAATTACTAATGACATTTTTTCACAGAACTAGATCAAAAAATTTCTCTATTTGTATGGAAACACAAAAGATCCTGAACAGCCAAAGAAACCCTGAGAAAGAAAAATAGAGCTAGAGAAATCAACCTTCCTGAATTCAGACTATACTACAAAGCTAGTCATCAAGGCATATTGTACTCGCACAAAAACAGGCATACAGATGAAGGAACTAAGATAGAAAGTCCAGAGATAAACCCATGTACCTATGGGCACCTTAGCTTTGACAAAGGATGCAAGAATATACAATGGGGAAAAGACAGCCTCTTCAATAAGTGGTGCTCGGAAAATGGGACAGCTACATGTAAAAGAATGAAACTAGAACACCTTCTAACACCATACACAAAAATAAACTCAAAATGGGTTAAAGCCTTAAATATAAGGCCAGAAACTCAAAACTCTTAAGAGGAAGAAGGACACTCTTTGACACAATTCACAGCAAGATCCTTTTGACCCACCTCTTAGAGTAATGGAAACAAAAACAAAAATAAAGTAGCAGGACCTAATTAAACTTAAAAGCTTTGGCAAAGCAAAGAAAACTATAAACAAATGAAAAGACAATCCTCAGAATGGGAGGAAATAACTGCAAATGAAACAACTGACAAAAGATCAGTCTCCAAACTATACAAGCAGTTTATGCAACACAATATCAGAAAAACAACTCAATCAAAAAATGGGCAGAAGACCTAAACAGACATTCCTCCAAAGAAGACATAGAAAATGGTCAGCAAACACATGAAAAAATGCTCAGTACGCTCATTATTAGAGAAATGCAAATCAAAACCACCATGAGGTATCACCACACACCCACTAGAATGGTCATCATCACAAAGTCTACAAACAATAACACGCGAGAGAGAATGTAGAAAAAGGGAACCCTCTTGCATTGTTGGTGGGAATGTAAATGGATACAGTCACTATGGAGAACAGTATGGAGATTACTCAAAAAACTAGGAATAAAACTACCGTATGAACCAGAAATCCCACTACTAGGCATATACCCTGAGAAAACCATAATTCAAAAAGACACATGTATCCCAATGTTCACTGCAGCACTATTTACAATAAGTAGGACATGGAAGCAACTTAGATGTCCATGGACAGAATATGGATAAAGAAATTGTGGTACAATCTATACAATGGAATATTGCTCAGCCATAAAAAGAATGAACTTGGGTCAGTTGTAGTGAGGTGGATGAACCTAGAGCCTGTTATACAAAGTGAAGTAGGTCAGAATGTGGAAAACAAATATCATATATTAATACATATATGTGGAATCTAGAAAAATGGTACTGATGAACCTATTTACAGGGCAAGAACAGAGACACAGAAGTAGAGAATGGGCTTGTGGACACAGCTGGGGAAGGAGAGGGTGGGATGGATTGAGAAAGAAGCACTGGAATATATATACTCCCACGTGTAACACAGATAGCCAGTGGGAAGTTGGTACAGAACACAGGGAGCTCAGCATGGTGCTCTGTGATGACCTAGAGGGTGTGATGGTGGTGGGGAAGCTCGACAGAGAGAGGATATGTGTACATTTAGAGCTATTTCATGTGGTTGTACAACACTGTAAAGCAATTACACTTCAATTAAAAATAAAAATATATTGTCACCCTGCTTATTTAACTTGTATATAGAGAACATCATGTGAAATGCTGGACTGGATGAAGCTCAAGCTGGAATCAAATTTGCTGGGAGAAACATCAATAACCTCAGATATGCAGATGATACAACCTTTATGGCAGAAAGCGAAGAAGAACAAAGGAGTCTCTTGATGAAGGTGAACGAGGAGAGTGAAAAAGCTGGCTTAACTCAACACTCAAAAAACTAAGATCATAGAATCTGTTCCCATCACTTCATGGCAAATAGATGGGGGAAAAAGTGAAAATAGTGACAGATTTTATTTTCTTGGGCTCCAAAATCACTGGACTGTGACTGCAGCATGAAATTAAAAGATGCTTGCTCCTTGGAAGAAAAGCTATGACAAACCTAGACAGCATATTAAAAAACAGAGACATCACTTCATCAACAAAGGTCCATCTAGCCAAAGCTATGGTTTTTCCAGTAGTCATGTGCAGATGAGAGAGTTGGACCAGAAAGAAGGCTGAGCACCGAAGAATTCATGCTTTTGTACTGCAGTCCTAAAGAAGATTCTTGAGAGTCCCTTGGACAGCAAAGAAATTAAACCAGTCAATCCTAAAGGAAATCAAGTCTGAATATTCACTGGAAGGACTGATGCTAAAGCTGAAGCTCCAATAGTTTGGCCACCTGATGCCAAGAGTTGACTCACTGAAAAAGACCTTGATGCTGGGAAAGATTGAGGGCAGGAGAAAAGGGTGACAGAGGATGAGATAGTTGGATGGCATCATCAACTCAACGGACATGCGTTTGAGCAAACTCTGGGATAAAGTGAAGGACAGGGAAGCTTGGCATGCTGTAGTCCACGGGGTCATAAAAAGTCAGACATGAGTGAGTGACTGAGCAACAACAAAAAATAAAAAAGAAAGATCAATAACATTCATGAATAAACCTCAAAAAGATATTATCATTGTTAAGAGTTACCTAAAATAATTTATGATCAATTGCATTTTACTGGACAGATATAAATTCTAGACATTATGCTCTTTATTGCTTAAGAAACTGGTTGTACTTTTTGAACTTCCTATAGAAAAATAAACTCAGAATGTATTATTACTTGAGAGAGTGAGAAAGACTGAGACCCACAACTGTATAAACATGTAATGTTCAAAATATTAGTTCTTTCTAGTAAATGAAGATGGGTATGTAAATTTACTTTTAGGCCAAATTTACTTTTTAGGCTATTAATAATATTTCATGTTATATCTTCATTATAGACAAGTATAAACAGAAATATAAAATTTCTTATTACTATTTAAGACATAATTCACCTTCTAAATTGCTAATTCTATGTTATATGGATTTTAAAGCTTAAAGGGAACTGTATATATCACATCTGACATAGTATAAAGCAAAGTCCAATGACAGGAAATACTAACAAAAAGAGTTGTAATTCATCAAAGTTCTTTTAGGCATGAATGCAAAATTACTTATTATTCAAGTGATACAATATTTTATGTTTTAGCACAACAGGTAAATTCAATCTAAAGGGTGAGAAAAAAATTTCAGAGAAAAGAAAGTATATCTATCATGCATGAAAATAAAATATCAAACTGATATAAAAAAACTCTCTTTTTTTTTTTTAAATTTAGTTAGTTTTGGCTGTGCTGGTTCTCCATTGCTCGGCAAGCTTTTCTCTAGCTGTGGCAAGCAGGGCTACTCTCTGGTTGCAATGCATAGGCTTTTCATTGCAGTGGCTTCTCTTTTTATGAAACATGGGCTCTACTGCTTCAGTAGTTTCAGCACACGGGCTCAGTAGTTGCCACTCCTGGGCTCTAGAGCACAGGCTCAATAGTTGTGGCAAACAGGCTTAGCTGCTCTGACATATTTCTGATTTTCACAAGTCAGGGATCGAACCAGTGTCTCCTGCATTGGTGGGTGGATTCTCTACTCCTGAGCCACCAGGGAAGCCCCCAGAAATCTCTTTTTATATTGCCCATATAAGAATTTGCCAGTGCTGTTTATTCATCCAAAGACAAAATGTTGTAATTCACTGGAAAAGTACAAAAAACTGAGAGAAAAGATTTCCTTAAAAAAAAAATCCTCTGGGAACTGATTTGGTTACTGCCACAGTGAAAACCAAGCAAACAAAAACAGAATGCAAAGCTCATCATATTCACTTGAACAATATCTGGAAGTAATCTCAAGGCCCTACACAGTTTAAAAAAACCTGGTTTGATCAAGTGAGTGGAATAAAATGCCAACAGCAAGCATTTCATTTCTACAGTTAAAGGATAAACTTCCTTCATTTGGAGAATACTTGGTTTGGGAAAGTAAAAGCTTTGAGTGATAAAATGTTTTAAAAATAAATTTAAAAAAGAAATTCCATTTTAATAATTCAGTATATCACAACAGACTAGATTAATGGCTAAAAAGTGTTCTTAATTTCTTAACGTGTCACTTTCATAGAAAATGAAAGTCAATTATGCTAAACCACTTACATGAAGTGCTACCAATTGTACATTTCCTGTAAGAATGCTTGAGTAACTGCCTACTGGATTCTCCTCTGATAGATAAGCTCTTCCCAGAAAAATAACAGGAGGCAGCAGGGTAGCTCTGAAAGGTAAGGTCATTTCTTGCACCTGGAAGCTGACTGAAATCTTAACTAAGGTGGTGGGCCTCTGGTGAGGGGCTTTGATGAGTCTAGCCATCTAAGGCTGTACTATGAGAGTAGAATGATTACAAAGCCACCTGCCAACTACAGGAGACAAGGGTTAGAAGGGTCATTCTTGTGCAGATGACAAGCTAGAGATGTGAAAGCTGCATGCGGAGTCAGTCCATGATCCTGTGCTCTGTTTAATTCTCTCCTCTTTGCATTCAGACTTTATCGCAAGCGTATTTGAACACTTCTGCCCTGTCTCTGGTCTGCCACAGAACAGAAAGAGCAAGGGCATTTGTCTATCTATCCACTGAAGAAGAAGCAGCTCTATGATCAGACCTTTTAATTTTGGGTTATATTTTTTCTATTAAGTATATGAATCCACCTAAATTTTTGCCTTTACTATTAACTTGGTTAGAAAACACTTAATAGGAATGTCCATTTGAGTAACGCATATGGACAGTGCTACATCAATGTAAAGTGATGTTAATCAGTTGTATCCCAGCCTATGTTTAAACAACCATAAAAATCAAGGTTTTTTTCTTTTCTTTTTAAAATAATTTTATAATTTTGGGTTTTTAAAATAATTTTATTTATTTGGCTGTTCTGGGACTTCATTGCTGGGCTCTTCCTCTAGTTGTGGTGAGCAGGGGCCATTCTCTAGTTGCAGTACATGGGCTCCTCATTGCAGTCACTTCTCTTGTTACAGAGTGGAGGCTCTAGAAACATGGGCTTTAATAGCTGCAGCACATGGGCTTAGTAGTTGTCGTGCCTGGGCTTAGTTGATCTGTGACATGTGGCATCTTTTTGGGCCAGGGATGGAACCTGTGTCTCCTGCACTGGCAGACAGATTCTTTGCTGAGCCACCAGGGAAGCCTCAGATTTCTTTTTCATAGTTTATAAGGAGAAACACTGATAATGGTCTCCTATGGTCTCCTATGTTTATATGGAGAAGGCAATGGCACCCCACTCCAGTACTCTTGCCTGGAAAATCCCATGGATGGAGGAGCCTGGTAGGCTGCAGTCCATGGGGTCGCTAGGAGTTGGACACGACTGAGCGACTTCACTTTCACTTTTGCTTTCATGCATTGGAGAAGGAAATGGCAATCTGCTCCAGTGTTCTTGCCTGGAGAATCCTGGGGATGGTGGAGCCTGATGGGCTGCCGTCTATGGGGTCGCACAGAGTCCGACATGACTGAAGTGACTTAGCAGCAGCAGCATGTTTATATAAATGAAAGCAATTAAATAATTTGGCAATATATCACTCAAGCGTCTAAGCCAAGGGTCAGCAAACTTTGTCTGTAAAGGGTTAGACAGCAAATATCTTAAGGCTTTATTGGCCATAAGTTCACTGCCACAACTACTTGATTTTTTCAATGGGGTACAAAAGCAGCCCTAGACAACACATAAATGAATGAGCATGGATGTGTTCCTATAAAACCTTACTTAGAAAAATGGGTGGCAGGCCAGATTTTGACCTACAAGTTTTGGTGTGCTTACTTTAGCTCTAAACAATTTTGTGAAGTAGATAATAATGATATTATTATCCATCTTAAAGACGAAGAAACCTAAGCTCAATAAGTTAAACATAAACCACAGGCCAGCCACTGGAAATAACAAATATGAACAAGACATAGTTTCTCCCTTGAGAGATAGCCTAGTGCAGGAATTAAAAGCCCTTTCTAACTATGTGAAAAATGAAAATAATATCAATTTTCTTCACCTGCAAAATGGGTATAATACCAATATTGGTTATTGTGGCAATTAAATGGAATAATGCTATAAAACCTTTACTTTAACAATTGACACATATTAAACACTCAAGGAACATCTTATTATTGATTTTATTATTATCAGCTACAGAATTTTAATTAACTGAAGAAGACAATAAAGATCCTATGCCTAAACTTGCTAGAGAAGATTTCAAAACTCAATGAACAACATTTTTTAAAAATGAGCCAGATTCTACTCTGAGAGTAATGGGTAACAGGGTACCACAGTTGGATGGCATGGCTTAATCTGGGTCACGGTGAATGACAGAGTATGGGGGAGCTGTACATAATAGGATAAAGGAGAAATAGCTTAAAGAAATAAACTGGAAAGGGTCCAAAATGCATGTGAAGATGCCTTCTGGTTTTCTTCTACCAGACACCGAAAACCTGAAGTTTGTAATTGAGAATACAATGAAAATAATCCCTCCAGTGGTATTTTAGAAGATGGAAGGGAGAAGGCTAATGGTTAGTGGCAGAATTAAAAGGCTATTCTAATAGCTCAAGTTGGAAATGATGGCTAAAATAAGGCAGTGGGAACAGGAATCATTTGAGAGGTATTTTAGAGACACATGAGAGCTGGACTGTGAAGAAAGCTGAGCGCCGAAGAATTGATGCTTTTGAACTGTGGTGTTGGAGAAGACTCTTGAGAGTCCCTTGGACTGCAAGGAGATCCAACCAGTCCATTCTGAAGGAGATCAGCCCTGGGATTTCTTTGGAAGGAATGATGCTAAAGTTGAAACTCCAGTACTTTGGCCACCTCATGCGAAGAGTTGACTCATTGGAAAAGACTCCGATGCTGGGAGAGATTGGGGGCAGGAGAAGAAAGCGACGACAGAGGATGAGATGGCTGGATGGCATCACTGACTCGATGGATGTGAGTCTGAGTGAACTCCGGGAGATAGTGATGGACAGGGAGGCCTGGTGCTGTGATTCATGGGGCCGCAAAGAGTTGGACACGACTGAGAGACTGAACTGAACTGAACTTAGAGACACTCTATGGATAAGATTTAGTGTCTTTTGAAGATGTAGAGCACCTCCCAAATTAGATTACAAGCCATTTGAGGGTAGAAAATATGTCTTTCCTCAAGGTGCCTATTATAGAGGGAGACAACCCTTTGTAATTCACTAGCTGTGTGAATCGGAGACTGGACTAACATACTTTAGTTTGCTTATCTCTGAAGTAATGAAAACCAAGATTGGGCAAGATGGCAAAGTAGAAAGATTCTGAGCTCACTTCCTACTACAGGCACATCAAAATCACAACTATTTACAGAAAAATCATCAACGAAAAAGACCAAAATCTACCAGAAAAAAAATCTTCTACAACTGAAGATTAACAGAAGGAATAACAAGACAGGTAGAAGGGGTGGAGTTGCAATATAGTCATGTCCCATACTCCAGGTGGGTGATCCACAAATGGGAGAATAATTAGAAATGCAGAGGTTCTCTCCAAGGAGTGAGAGGTCTAAGTCTCACATCAGACTCCCTAGCCTGGGGGTCTTGTGCTGGGAAGATGAGCCCCCAGAGTATCTGACTTTGAGGGTCAGTGGGGTTTTTCTTTCTAAATTACCAAAGGGCTGGGGGAAATAGAGACTTCACCCTTAAAGGGCACACACAAAATCTCACATGCAGTGGGCCTGAAGGAAGAAGCATTAATTTGATAGGCACCTGGGTCAGACCTACCTGCTGATCTTGCAGAGTCTTCTAGGGCAGCAGAAGGCAACTGCAGCTCACCCCGAGAACACAGACTCTTATGACTACCATTTTGAGGAGTTCATTCTACCACATGGACAATGGTACCGGCAAGCACCATTGTAGACCGAGGACCCACCCCTGCTCTGGCCCAGAACACTGTAGGCACCAGCACTTGGACATCTCAGGCCAACCAACTAACTGGATGGGGACAGAGCCCCACCCACCAGCAGATTAGGTGACCTTATGACATTTTAAACCCACAGTTGCTTCTGGAATATGGCCCTTCCAATCAGAGAACCAAGAATCCAGCTCCATCAATTACAAAGCAGACATCAGTCTAAGAATCACCTGGGTTCTGGCCCTGCTCTCTAGGGAACCTTCTCTAGCCTCTAGAGCAGCCTCACCCACCAGGGAGCAGATAACAGTCACAAGCCTACATACATGGCCTATCTACCAGAGGGCCAGGCCCTGCACTGGGACTAGCTAGGCTCTGGCACCACCTATTAGCAGGCTAACAATACAAGCTTTGGGATGCTCCAGCCCCTACACCCAACTGTATCAGGAACTGACTCCATCCACTAGCAATCTGACACCAGCTCCAGGACCCCCTCGGTCCTGTAGCCAGATCCCTAGATCTGTACTCCACCCACCAGTGTGCCAGTACTAGCCTCAGGGCTACCCAGGATTCTACAGCAGCTGCCTCCTGAGCTGGTCCTACCGAACAGCAGGCAGCAGCCCCCATACAAAGCAGGGTCTGGCAACCAATGGGATCGGTGACTAACAAGCCTGCCATACTGCCCACATAATCAGCCCACCACAACAGAAGAACCCTTGCAGTTCTCACAGGGGGAATCCCTAAAACATAAAGCTCAGGTAAAGAGAGGGAAGTTTACTGCTGGGACACATAGGACGTCTCCTACAAAAAGCTACTACTCCAAGTTTGGGAAATATAATCAACCTACTAGATCATAAAAATTAAAAAAAAAAAGCAGGAGATAGTTTCAAGATGGTGAAGTAGAAGAACGTGTGCTCACCTCCTTCTGCAAAAGAACCAAAATCACAACTAAATGCTGAGCAACCATCAAAAGGAAGATGCTGGAACCCACCAAAAAAAAGCACCCTATGTATAATGACAAAGGAGAAGCCACAATGAGATGGTAGGGGGAGCACAATTACAATGAAATCAAATTCCATACTAGTGTAGTGGTGACCCACAAATTGGAGAACAATTATACCATAGAAGTTTTCCCACTGTTGCAAAGGTTCTGAGTCCCACATCAGGCTTCCCAACCTGGGGGTTAGGCAAAGGGAACAGGACTGCTCAGGAAATCTGACCTTGAAGGCCAATGTGGATTCGACTGCAGGACTTCCACAGGACTAGGGAAAACAGAGACTCTACTCTTAGAGTGCATACACAAAGTCTTGTGTGCATCAGAGTCCAGGGAAAAGGAGCAGTGAACAAAGGATACAGAACCAGATCTATCTGCTAGTGTTGGAGGGTCTCCTGAAGAGGTGTAGGGGTGGCTGTGGTTTACTGTGTGTACAAGGGCACTGGTAGCAGAAGTTCTAGGAAGTACTCATTGGTGTAAGCCCTCCTAGAGGCCACCATTTGCCCCACCATCGAGCCTCTGGCTCCAGGGCTGGGTTCCTCAGTCCAAACAACTGACAGAAAAGGAATGCAGGCCCACCCATCAGCAGATTAAAGTTTTACTGAGCACAGTCCTGCCCACCAGAGAAAGATACAGTTCTACTAGCCACCAGTCCCTCTCATCAATAAGCTTGCACAAGCCTCTTAGACTGCCTTGTCAACCAGAGGGCAGACAGAAGCATAAAGAACTGAAATCCTGCAGCATCCAGAAAGAAAACTACAATCACAGAAAGTTAAACAAAATGAAAAGACAGAAGATTATGTTCCAGAGGAAAGAAAAAGATGAAATCTCAGAAAAACAACTAAATGAAGTGGAAATAGGCAATCTTCCAGAAAAAGAATTCAGAATAATGCTAGTGAAGATGATACAGGATGTTGGGGGAAAATGGAGGCAAAGATTTAGAAGATGCAAGAAATGGTTAACAAAGATATAGAAGAGAGTCCAAGGCAGGACAAACCCAAGGAGAAACACACTGAGACACAGAGTAATCAAACTGACAAAAATTAAAGACAAAGATAAAATCTTAAAAGCAACAAGGGAAAAACTACACATAACATACAAGGGGACTCTCATAAAGTTATCAGCTGATTTCTCAGGAAAAACTCTGCAAGACAGAAAGGAGTGGCACAAAATATTTAAAGGGATGAAAGGGAAGAACCGACAACCAAGAATACTCTACCCAGAAGGCTCTCATTCAGATTTGATGGAGAAATCAAAAGGTTCACAGACAAGCAAAAGCTAAGAGAACCACCCGATCAACTATGCAACAAAAGGAACTTCTCTAGGTGGGAAAGAGACTAGCGATTTACAAAACAAAACAAACAGACAAAAAACCATGTAAATAGATGAACTGTTATAGCACAACTTTATGGGAACAGCAAACCTCCAAACTACAATAGATACACACAGAAAAGTAAAAGCAACCCAAACACAACACCAAAGATGGTCATCACAAGAGAAGAAAATGAAAGAGGAAGGGAAAAAAGAGACCTATAAAAACAAACCCAAAACAATTAAGAAAACTGATATAGGAATACACTTAAATGTAAATGGGTTAAATGTGCCAATAAAAAGACACAGACTGGCTGGGTGAATACTAAAACAAGACCCCTATATATGCTGTCTACAAGAGACCCACCTCAGATGTAGGGATATATACAGACTGAAAGTGATGCGTTGGAAGAAAGTATTCCACGCAAAAGAAAATCAAAGGATAGTTAGAGTAGCAATACTCGTATCAGCCAAAATAGAATTTAAAACAAAGACTGTTATAAGAGACAAAGAAGGATGCTACATAATGATCAAGCTACTGCTGCTGCTGCTAAGTCACTTCAGTCGTGTCCGACTCTGTCCGACCCCATAGACAGCAGCCCACCAGGCTCTCCCGTCCCTGGGATTCTCCAGGCAAGAATACTGGAGTGGGTTGCCTCTGATAATGATCAAGGGACCAGTACAAAAAGGAGGTATAACAGTTGTAAACATGTATGCATCCAATATAGGAGGCATTTCAATATGTAAGGCAAATACTAACAACCATAAAGGGAGAAATCAACAGTAGCACAATCATAGTGGGGGGCTTAACACTCTGCTTTCATCAACAAACAGATCATCCAGACAGAAAGTCATAAGGAAATAGGCCTTAAATGACATATTAGAGCAGATGGACTTAACTGATATTTATAGAGCATTCCATTCAAAAGCAGCCGAATATACGTTACCCTCGTGAGCAATGGGACATATTCCAGGATTAACCATGTGCTAGGCCACAAGGTCAGCCTTAAAAATTTAAGAAAACTGAAGTCATATCCAGCATCTTTTGTAATCAGAGTGCTACGAGATTAGCAATAAACTACAAGAAAAACTACAATAAACACAAACACATGGAGGCCAGTAATATAAAAGTAAAAACCAATGGATCACTGAAGAAATCAGAGAAAATAAAAAAATACCTAGAGACAAATGAAAGCACAATGATCTGAAACCCAGGAATGCAGCAAAAGTAGTTTCAAGAGGGAAGTTTATATCAATACAACCTTACCTCAGGAAACAAGAAAAATCTCAAATAAAGACCTAATCTTACATCTAAAGCAACTCAAAAAAGAACAAACAAAAACCTAAGTTAGTAGAAGTAAAGAAATCATAAAGATCAGAGCAGAAATAAATGAAATAGAGACAAAGAAAATAATATAAAGATCAATGAAATTAAAAGCTAGTTCTTTGAAAAGATAAAATAGATAAACCTTTAGCTAGACTCAACAAGGAAAAAAACAAGTAAGTACAATTGACACCACAGAACATAAAGGATCGTGAAGGAAGTGAAGTCACTCAGTCGTGGCCGACTCTTGGTGACCCCATGGACTGTAGCCTGCCAGGCTCCTCCATCCATGGGATTTCCCAGGCAAGAATACTGGAGTGGGTTGCCATTTCCTTTTCCAAGGGACTGCCTGACTCAGGGATCGAACCCAGGTCTCCCGTACTGCAGGCAGACTCTTTACCATTTGAGCCACCAGGAAAGCCCATAAAGGATTGTAGGAGACTACTGTAAACAACTGTATGCCAATGAAATGAACAACCTAGAAGAAATGGACAAATTCCTAGAAAGTGCAATATCCTAGGGCTGAATGGGGAAGAAATAGAAAATATAAACAGTTCTATTGCCAGTAATGAAAGTGAATCAGTAATACAAAAAAAAAAAAAAAAAAAAAACCTCTCAATAAACAAAGTCCAGCACCAGTAACCTCCCCAGGCAATGGAAATATAAGAAAAAATAAATAAACAGGGAATAACCAAACTTACAAGCTTTTCCCTAGCCAAGGCATTCATAAACAGAATGAAAAGACAATCTATGGACTGGGAGAATATGTTTGCAAACAATGCAACCAACGAGGGCTCAGTTTCCAAAATATACAAACTGCTCATGCAACTCAATAACAAAACAACAAACAACCCCAACCAAAAAATAGGCAGATCTACACAGACATTTCTCCAAGGAAAACATATAGAAGGCCAATAGGCATATGAAAAAAAATGCTCAACATCATTAATTATTAGAGAAGTGCCAATCAAATCCACAATGAGATATCACTTCACTCTGGTCAGAATGGCCCATCATTAAAACATCTACAAACAGCAAACACTGGAGAGGTGTTGGGGAAAGAGAATCCTCCTACACTGTTCGTGGGAATGTAAACTGGTATAGCTACTGTGGAAAACACTGTGGCGTCTCCTCAACAGACTAAAAATAGACCTGTCATCTGATCCAGCAATCCCATTCCTGGGCATATATCTGGACAAAAGTATAATCTGAAAAGATACCTGTACCTCAATGTTCATAGCAGCAATATTTACAGCAGCCCAGATATAGAAGCAACATAATTGTCCATTGATAAATGAATGGATAAAAATAGAACACAACTCAGCCATAAAAAAGAATGAAATAATGCCATTTGCAGAAACTGTGGTATTGGAGAAGACTGTTGAGAGTCACTTGGAGATCACAGCAAGGAGATCAAACCAGTCAATCCTAAAGGAAATCAGTCCTGAATGAATATCCATTGGAAGGACTGATGCTGAAGCTGAAGCTCCAATACTTTGGCCACCTGATGGGAAGAAATGACTCATTGGAAAAGATCCTGATTCTGGGAAAGATTGAAGGCAGGAGGAGAACGGGAAGACAAGAGGAAATGATTGGATGGCATCACTGACTCAATGGACATGAGTTTCAGCAAGTTTTGGGAGATGGTGAAGGACAGGGAAGCCTGGCATGCTGCAGTCCATGGGGTCGCAGAGAATCAGACATAACTGACTGACTGAACAACAACAAAGAGATAATCATACTAAGGGAAGTAAGTGAGAAAGACAGATATCATATGGTATCACTTATAAGTGAAATCTAAAGTGTGATGCAAATGAACTTATTTATGAAATAGAAATAGACTCAGAACATAGAAAACAGATCTGTGGTTGCCAAGAGGGTAGGTAAGGAGGGATTGATTGGGAATCTGGAATTAGCACATGCAAACTATTAAATATGGAATGGATAAACAACAATTCCTACTGTACAGCACAGGGAACTATGTTCAGTATTCTGTAATAAACCATAATGAAAAGGAATACGAAAAAGAATATGTATATGTGTGTGTATGAAACTGAATCACTTTGCTGTACACCAGAAGCTATTGTCTCTTGCGTATCCTGCATTGGCAGGGGGATTCTTTACCACTCGAGCCACCTAGGAAGCCCCCAGAAACTAACATAACATTGCACATCAACTGTACTGCAATAAAAATTTTTTAAAATATGATTAAAAATAGGCAGAAGATTTGAATAAACATTTTTTTCTAAGAGGGCATATATTTCACCAACAGATACATTAAAAGATGCTCAACATCATTAATCCTCAGAGAAATGCAAATCAAAACCACAGTGAGAAATCACCTCATTCCTGTCAAAATGGCGATCATCAAAAAAAACCACAAGGAAAAAATGCTGGTGAGGATGTAGAGAAAAGATAACCTTCATATACTGTTGGTTGTAATATAAATTGGTGCATCCACTGAGAACAGTATGGCAGTTTCTCAGAAAACTAAAAGTAGAACTACTATATGACTCTGCAATTCCACTCCTGGATATATGTTCAAAAAACCTGAAAACACTAATTTGAAAAGATACATGTACTACAATGTTCAAAGCAGCATTATTTACAGTTGCCAGGATACGGAAGCAAACTAAGTGCCCAGCAACAGATAAACAGATAAAGACATGGTATATATATTATACATACAATGGGATTCAGCCCCATGGACTTGGAGGATATTATGCTAAGTGAAATAAATCAAATAGAGAAAGAAAAATACTACACAATATTACTTACATATGGAACCTAAAAAAATAAACTAGTAAATAAAATGTTAAACAAGTATCATAGATATAGAGAACTAGTGGTTACCGGTTGAGAGACGGAAGCATGGAGGGGCAAGATAAGGGTAGGGCATTAAGAGGTACAAACTACTATATATAAAATAAGCTATAAGGATATTTTGTAAAGCACAGGAAATATATCCAATATTTTATAAGTAAATGGAGTATAACCTTTGAAAATTATGAATTATTATTTAGGGCGTCTCTGATAGTTCAGTTGGTAAAGAATCCTCCTGCAATGCAGGAGACCTGGGTTCAATCCCTGGGTGGGGAAGATCCCCTGGAGAAGGGAAAGGCTACCCACTCTAGCATTCTGGCCTGGAGAATTCCATGGACTGTATAGTCCACGGGGTCTCAAAGAGCTGGACACAACTGAGCCACTTTCACGTTCACTTTCATTGTGTATAACCTGAAACATAATATTGTACATCAACAGTACCTCTATAAAAAGTTTTTTAAATAAAGTTAATGATGAAAAAAATTAAGATAACGACCATCAAGAATCCACCTGCCAATGCAGGAGACACAGCTTTGATCCCTGGGTTAGGAAGATCCCCTGGAGAAGGAAATGGCAACCTACTCCAGTATTCTTGTCTGGGAAACCCCATGGATAGAGAAGCCTAGCAGGCTACAGTAGGCATGGTCACAAAAGAGTCAGACACAACTTAGCTACTAAATAACAACAAAAATCGTCCCCCTGCCTATCTCGTATAGTTATGACTATAAAAATAACACTGACATACTCAAATTGTATCATAAAAGTTCTTGATCTGTATCTATGACTTCAATAATTCATTCATTCACTCGTATTTGCTGAAAACCTGTGTGCCAGGACACAAACAACAGATCAACTAAGATGATGTATATCAGGTACCCAAATGTCATTGATTCAGAGGGCATTTTAGTCATTTTAATGAACTGCTCAGGAGCATATGGCCAGTGCGTTAACTACAACATGTCTTTTCTCTTTCATCACCTCTTATTTCCCACCTTTGAGTTCCTTTAATTAAAGTTGACTATCCCTAGCAGAACACAGGAAAAAACTAACCAAAGAGATGAAGCTCAGCCACTAAGTAGCTAAAAGTAAGCAGAGGAGAAAAAGAAGAAACTATTGTTAAGAATAAAACTATTGGTACTTTTAATGACTGACATCAGATCTAGCACTAATTAGTAGGGATAAATGAGTCATCTGCTTAAGCATTTACATACACAAAAATATATACTACACACAAAATCACAAAAGGATACACTTTTCAAATTATAGTTTCTATTTACATTTTTCAATAAAATAAGTTAAAGCGGCTAAACAAATGTTTTCTTCCAATTTCATTACCGCCATTTTGAATTCTAGGAAAGGACAAAGAAGCACTCCAACTTAAAGAGCATCTATTTTCAGAAATGAATTTATAAAACATTTCAGATGAATAGTTCTAAAGACTTGTCTTCATTTTTTAAAGTTTTATTGATGTGTCATAATATAGTATCAGATCAGATAAGATTTTGAAGATTTTGCTTTGACAGCCAAGAAGGAGTGTGTAAAACTGCATATTATTCTTCAAACAGCTTTAATACACCATATATAAACTTTTACCTACTCTTTAATACTCTTCAAGTTACATGAATAAATAATCCTCATTAAGATCTTCGGTAATTTCCCCAGGGAGCTATTATGGAAGCAGAAACCAACTTCATCTTCTTTGACGTCTACTAAAAGCCATAAGTGGAAATCCTAGGTCACTCTTTGACTAATGCTATTTCTATTGGTTTTTGACACAGTTAAACAATCTAAGTGAATGTGAAAGTATTATAGTTGCTCAGCTGTGTCTGACTCTTTGCAACCTCATGGACTGTAGCCCACCAGGCTCCTCTGTCCATGAAATTTTCCAGGCAAGAATACTGGAGTGGGTTGTCATTCCCTTCTCCAGGGGATCTTCCCAACCCGGGGATCGAACCCAGGCCTCGTGCATTGCAGGCATATTCCTTACCATCTGAGCCACCAGGGAAGCTCTAAATAATCTAAACTTGAGCCAAATGTGAGAGGCCATATAAATCACCTCTCATGCCTTTTTAGATTACACATGAAAATTGGCTTTAACTTCTCACATGGATTTTCTACTGAAAAATTTACCTTCAACATCTGAACTAGCAAGAAAAAGTAGGTTTTACCTATTATTTCAGTGTTCGTGTCATATTCACCCTGGTTTCCCCCACATCCAGACCGGTGCCTAGCACACAGTAGGGGCTTGACAAACAGCTGACCTAAGTAAAGAACTGAAATGTGTTCAAGGACTGACCTTCAAAAGCATTTCTTCATGTTGGGGATTATCAGAATCGTAGGATTCTCTGCGCAGTTTTTCCACATCTGCAATAAGGTTTCTGTAGCCAACAATTTGCAGAAGGCAAGCCTGAAGAGAGATTCCCAATCTAAGGTGTTAAAAAATAGAAGAAACACATATGAGGAAAAACAAAACATATTCTTTGGCGTTTGTTCACTTAATGTATGTACAATAGGGCTTTTCATATTTATATAATATTTAGGAAATTGCTCAAATAGGATCTAATAGAAGCACAATTTTTAACTGAAACTCCACATGGACAATTGTGGAAGTCAGTTAAAATTTACCTCTCATTCCAGTCTTTTCTTAAGTCAAATTGCAATAATATGGCTTAAAAACATGGGAGCTCTTTATGCAGGTGACTTGAAAGATGTAGAAAATACAGGTGGTCATAGTTTCTTAGGGATCATTTTACTCCCTTAGGTAGATACATCAGAAACTCTTCAGAAGGGTGTGTGTGGGCAGCTATTTAGTGTGAGAGAAAGAAATTGTCCCAGGGGCTTAGGGGTAAGAGAAATTTCAAAACAAATGAAAGCAACAAAAATTAAAACACTTCTGCTTGCAAGCACCCCTGACAGATAAGTCAATGCCAAGAGAAAGAACTCACTACTTTACATTTCCCATTTCATTCGAACCACTCTACTTGTCTGAATGCTTTTTCTTATGCTGAAACCAAATGTGCTTTATTACAAAATGGTTCAAATGCTGTTCTCAGAGAAAATATATTTCCACATTTCCCTGCCACGTCTATTAATTTTAAGACAAATTCTTTCTTCCAGTCTCATCTCCAGGGTCTTATCTCAAATCCCCACTTTCTGCAGTTCCTTCTCATGGGACATGGTTTTCAGATGTTTTACTATCTTGCTCAGTCTTCTCTGAATGTACAGGTTGTTTGATTATCAGTCCCCTTAAAACATATCACTGGAACAAAAATCAACCTGGCAAGCATGACATAGAGATGATCATTATTTCCTGTGATCTGAATGCTGTTTTTCTCTCCTATAACACAAAATGTGAAATAGAGTCTCCTTAAGCAGTCAAATAACATTACGAGTTCATTAAACAGGTGACTAAATAATCACCAAGATTCTGTTTTTCCATAAATTACTGTTACATAAATTACCCTCCTGTATTCATTTGATGGCTGCTAGTTTCCTTATAGTCATTCAACTTTGTGATTCAACAATAGCAATTTCATATGATGCAAGCCAAGAATTACTGCTCAATATACTCTGACTTCTAATTCACTCACTAAATTTAAACATTTTTTGTTGGAATGGGGGGTCATCATAATCACAACGACAGTGTCATAACCATCTTTTTTGAGAGGGAAGAGATGTATAGAGTTTAACTCAAAGTTGAGGGCAATAGAAAATCTTATTTTAGGACTGTATGTTTATTTCAAACACAAAGGGCAGTGTCAGATAACCCAGAACACTAAACTGATATAAAACTGAATGTTCAATTTAAAAAAAAACCTAAATCTGATATTTAAACTTAGGAAAAAGGCACAGTGGTACTCATCACCCAGAAAATCAACAGAGGACAGAGAAGACAGTTAATTTGGAGGAAAGAGGAGAGTGGGAAAAATAAAAAAGAGAACAAGGGAGCCAATTCAATTTTACAGTAGTAATTCTTACCACCACCATAAGTGGCACCTGAAAAAATGTATAAAACAAAGTAAGGTTAATAGTAGTGATGGCTTGATAGATTACATGGTATTTCCCCCAGCTCTATTTCTTGATTTTTTTTCCAGAAAATTATTTAATTTTTTAAAGATCACATTTTGTCAATGTCAAACTGGAAAAAAAAAAACACTAAAATTCATATTCGGCTGTAAAATACAATCTATTGGGTCAGGGTCTAACCATAACCCTAAACGCTAACCCTAACCCTAATTTCTGCATTGTTGAAATTTGCCATTTGATATTGGAATACAGTCTTAAATAAATGTGGCCATGTTATACATCATTTTAATGCACATTTCTTGCTTTACGTTTTTTGCTAATGACTTATTAGATGCTTTTTATTTTAAATTTATTTGACACTGTGGAAATGATGTTTAGGCAAAAAGCAAATCTGAACAATTTTCTCATTCGAGTTTAAATGGATTGTAAAGCAATGGAGACAACTCACTGCATTTGGCCCAGGAACTGCTAATGAACATACAGTGCAGTGGTGGTTCAAGAAGTTTTGCAAAGAAGATGAGAGCCTTGGAACTGAGGAGCGCAATGGTCAGTCACTGGAAGCTGACAATGACCAACTGAGAGCAATCGTCGAAGCTGACCCTTTTAACACAAGAAGTTGGCGAAGAACTCAACATCAACCATTTTATGGTCATTCAGGATTTGAAGCAAATTGGCAAGGTGAATAAGCTCAATAAGTGGATACCTCATGAACTGACTGCAAATCAAAAATTGTCATTTTGAAGTGTTTTATTCTATGTAACAACAGCAAAGCTTTTCTTGATTGGATTGTGATGTGTGATGAAAGTGGATTTTATATGACAACTGGCAACAACCAGTTCAATGGCTGAACCAGAAGAAGCTACAAAGCACTTCTCACAGGCAAACTTGCATGAAAAAAAGGTCATGATCACTGTTTGACGGTCTGCTGCTGATCTGATCCACTACAGCTTTCTGAATCCCGGCGAAACCATTACATCTGAGAAGTATGCTCAGCAAACTGAAGATTTACACCGAAAACCGCAATGCCTGCAACCAGCACTGGCCTACAGAAAGGGCCCAATTCTCCACGACAATGCCCAACCACATGTTGCACAACCAAGACTTCAAAAGTTGAACAAACTGGGCTACGAAGTTCTGCTTATCCACTATGTTCACCTGACCTCTCAAAGTAAACTACTACTTTTTCAAGCAACTCAACAACTTTTTGCAAGGAAAACGCTTCTACAATCAGCAGGAGGCAGAAAATGCTTTCCAAGGGTTTGTCAAATCCCAAAGCATGGGTTTTTATGCTACAGGAATAAACAAACATTTCTCATTGGCAAAAATGTGTTGATTGTAATGGTTCCTATTTTGATTAATGAAGCTGTGTTTGAGCCCAGTTATAATGATTTAAAATTCACGGTCCAAAACCACAATTAAATACTACCTATAAAAGTTTTTTCTTCCTAAAGGAAATCAAAAGAATAGATGGTAAGGAAACACTTCTGAATGAAATATATAACTTTCATAAAAGAGACAGAAAAGATTTGCTATTAAATCTAACTCAATCTCTATAGGTCTAATATATCTCTCATGCCTAATTGTAATCTTAAATTTTAAATGAATTGCATTCTTACCACCATTTCAGAGAAATAAGTCAGTAGGTTTCAAAAAGACATTTACTATATAATTAAATCATATTTAATAAAGCTGAATAAGGGAAAGCAGCTAATTAGCTGAAGCATCTGCAGAAGAATGCTATGGATACCATGTGGAAATGGAGTTTTGTGATGAGCAATTAGCTAGTACCTGGAATCCCTCCAACATAAGAGACCTATGCTAAGTGCACTCTGAATGTAACATCTGAAGTTCTTAAGTATGCACATCTAAAAGACAGTTTGACTGTTACCTACCTAAACTGTATCTGACTGTATCTGCATACAGAATTTATTCTACCCAATATCCTTAGACTAAAATTTTACAGAAAAATTCCTGTACCCAATGGAAAATATAAAGCTAATTTTAAATATCATATACATTGCCAAATGCATTTTAATACTTCCAAGATAAGACAACTAATTACAAAATTCTAAAGTCTTCATATAAAAGTCATCTCTCCTCCCACACATGTCTGTCTTCTTCACAAGCAGGTAATAACTGTCTCCAAGATTAACAGTCTGTCATGAACTGAAGAAATATTCTTCATAGAGCAGAGTCAGCTCAGGCACATTTACAATTTGTACATTTACTGTTAATGTAAAACATAGGCAGCATATGGAGTGACTGTTGATGGATGGGCACCCTTTATTTCATCTTCTGATATCAAGGGCGTCCATCAGATTTCTTACATTCATTGCACCTCAAAGCATAAACATAAATCACAACAGAATTACAAAGTTGCTGCTATTTACAAAAATGAAAAAGGCATCTTTTTTCTTTATTTTTCACCTGAAAGTCAAAACATGCAGATAATTATCTGGGGCAGAGAAAGGAGAGAGAGAGAGAGAAAGCGTGTGTGAGAAAGTATTTAGAAACAGCATATTTAGAAATACTAAGTATGTAGCATGTGACTTCTGTTTTATATTTATAACATGATGAACATATTCTTACTGTGGATTTATGTCGGGGTTAATTTTTTTCAGTTCCATGATGTCGTCTATAGTTTTTTCAATAGCATCAGGATGAACACTCACTGAAGTCTGTAATAGCTAGAAAACAAGTTTAAATCAGTTCCCTTGTCATGAACACTAGTATCTTAAGTGGGGTCTAATTAAATTGGGGCTTCAAATATTTGTTTAAAGCTTAAAAACAAAAATTCATGTAGTCTTTAAATTCTAGTAAATTTGGTGTTTTTCTGAATAAGGTAATAAACATAAAACAAAAATACATAAGCTTGTTTTTTTTACCACTTCCATCTGTTTCAAGTTACTCACATAGAAATATTATATTTTCTTTTTCTCACTGAATACACATGGTTTCCATTGTTAATGAGTATATGTCTATGACTATGTGAAGTACATAGGAGATACAGTCTTAAGGATGTCAAAGTTAAATATTCAAGAATCTTAAGAAACAAATTTTTCTTTCTTATGCGGGTGCTTAACTATGTGCTAGAAATGCTAGCATAGTGGCTTGGAAAATCTTGAGTATAAAGTTAAATGATTTGGATATTGAGGAAGTAGCAGAGAGATAACACTTCTCTTATTTCCATGGAATATTTATGATTTGGAATGAGATATAAAAAGGGATGAATTCAACAATGAAGTAATATGTGCAGCATAAATCTGTCTGGAAATTCATGAGTACCTGCTTTTAGATAAAAAGCACAGTGGTTTGTGATGGGAAGAAATTCTTTCTTCTCAGTTTGCCTTAGTATACATGTGCTCAGTCGCTCAGTTGTGTCCACCTCTTTGTGACCGCATGGACTGTAGCCTGCCAGGCTCCTCTGTCCATGGGATTTCCCAGGCAAGAATACTGGAGGGGGTTGCTATTTCTTTCTCCAGGGAATATTCCTGACCCAGGGATTGAACCTGGGTCTCCTGCATTGCAGGCAGACTCTCTACCATCTGAGCCACCAGGGAAGCCCATAGCCAGAGGTATATTTTGTTCTTAAAATTTTTACTTTTGGATGATTGGAGGTAAGCCTCCAAGTGAGAAGTTGCTGAAAAATACAGAAACAATTTTACTTACCTTACTTTTTGAATCTCTCAGTGATGTTTCTGGAAAAGAGATAATTTTAAAAGCTATTCAAATATTATCTTTTACAAGTGGTTTACAATTATTGTACTGAAATATAACACTGTATCCTCAATTACAGAAAGTCTACATTGTGCTTACTTGTTTCATGCTTACCAATTTTCATGGTTCTAGAAGCTCCAGGCTTGGTATTATAACAGATTCGTTGCAGTTCACATCTTCCAGTCAGTTTTCTCATTACAAATTTCAGGCAACGCCACAAAAATTTACAATAAAAAAACAGGCACACCTGGATCAGCATTCTGTCAAAAATAAAAGACAGCACTCTTCCAACAGAACTCTGGAAGAGAATAGAAAGCAGCCACCACCAGCAAGCAACAAGCCCAGAAGAAAACCAACCATTAGACTTCTTGGGTTCACACGCATATTTCATTACTTCAATCCCATGTTACTTTATTTGAGGTAGCTACAAAATCCATCATCAGGAGTGAAGCCCTAGGTCTGTAAGGACATGCCTACTATGACAGCAAGCTCCAGAATGCCTATTCTAGTAAATTTGATACACCAACAGAGAGTGAAGCATGGGAATCCTTTCTTTTCCTACCTTTGGCTAAAAATATTTTTAAAACCAATCAGTACCTTGAATACAGAATCCTTGTGTTTTAGAAGCTGTCTCTCCTATAGCCATGGGGAAGAACATGCTATAGCAACCCTCATCTTCTGCCTCCATGAATAGCCTCTCAGCTCACCCTCGTAAATTTCCAGTTTTTCCTTGGTGCCTTTTTTGGCTGCTGTTTATTTCTTCCCTTGCTCCCATTTTTCTCCTTTCCTCTGCTTTTGTTTTGGTACTATTGTCCTCTTTAAGGCTCGATTGTGTGGCCACCTGTCTTTTCTGCTGACCAATCCCAATACTTCTTGGATGTGCCAGAATGCCTCCTTATCAGCTCACTGAACAAGCATGTTGACCTTTGGTTCTCCAACATTCTCTGATTTAAACTTTCCAAAATCTCCCCCTCTTGACAAGTTTGTTCCGGGCTCCTGCTAAACAAAGTTTTCTTCATTGTACACCCTATCTCACTCCAATAAAGTATTGGAACTATACTTTAGGGGACAAACTATAAAATATATCGTCACCAATCATGTACTTATCCACAATGTCTCTGGCACATGTGAATTTGCATTTTATGGCAACTTTTAGTTTTTAATACAAGTCTACATATTTAATATGTGAATCTACATATTTACATATTTAAGTCCACATATTTAGTTTTTAATATGCCTACTACTTCATGATACTGTTAGGAGTCTCAAATGACTCAGGCTATAGAGGTAAAGATTTATTATCCAGGAACTTGTATTCAACTCATCTTCTTTGAATACTAGAGTTTCCCTAGAAGGTAGAGTTGTTTTCCTAAAAGGCAGAATTATTTATAATACTTCTTATTGGTGTCATTTCTAAAAGATATTTTTCTCACATGTTCACTAATTTCCTCCAATTCTAACATAAGGTGATCCAGGGTCACTCAGATGAATTAGTGTAGTTAACTAATTAATTAGTGTAGTTAAGCCTCTGTGATGTGATGATTCCCTGATTTGAACAAATACCTTAATTGCGTTCCTTTGTTCAACTGCTCTGGCTCCAATACTTCGAACAGCTTAAGTTAAAAACAACAATTCCAACAAACTAACTTGTAAAAAAGCATGAAGTTTATATCATATAAATGCAAAGGGAACAGAGGAAACATATAAGTAACCAAAACCGCTACACTAAAATATGAGAGAATCCTTTGTAGATAATAAAATTGGATTCTAGAGTACCTAATAACATAAAATATCCAAAGAACATGTATGGAATAATATATCTTTTCTTATAATAAATAAAACAAAAAATTTAATGATGATACACAAACAAGGAGAAACAGATTGGCAGGATATTCAACAAAAAGGTTAACAGAGGTTTGTCTGGGTAATGGAATCATGAGTAATTTTTACTTGCTTTTCTGGTTAAGTAATTTTCTTTTTTAATATGTATACATTATTTTAAGAAAAAAGAAAGTTATAACAGTGATCACGAAAAATCACTACAAACAAGTAGATATGAAATTTCTATATGAAGTCAGATTCTACTGAAAGACAAAAAAATGGATTTACTGTATTGTGAAGTCTGCAATTCAACTGTTTTAGTCAAATATGTTCTAAGATCTGTTAAGATTTAGATTACCAGCTTCTAAAAAATGTAACCCTGAAAATAATTAACGGAACATTTTAATTAGATGAGTAAGAAATTATACACAACTTCAACTCGCTTTCTTGAAAAAATTTTCTATTTTTCCAACTATTGGATAGCTATGACAGAAGAAAAGATTGAGCAATATCCTTATTAACTGGTTATCAGCCAAACGGTAATGATATTAATAACTGGTTGGCATTAATCCTATTACTAAGTCAAAAATAAAGCTTTCCATGATATCTGCCCTTATGGTACCCATGTGCAACTTCCTGTAAAGTCTGTCTAGCATGTGGGCCAGCTACTCAGATGAAGCCTCTTTTAAGTCTATACATTAGGACTGCATAATAATCAGGTTCTTGTAGTTCTCTAAATCTGCCTAGAGAAAAGGTTCTAATTACTGTTTAAGGAGTATCTTTGTATTCACCCTATTTAGGTACAAGCCAATTAAGTTAAACTGCAGAAAATTTCCCCCATGCAAATTCTTCATCAGATCTATACAAAGATGTGGCTTGAGACCTAGAGGTGACCTTCTAGGTGGCAGGAAGCAGTCAGATGTAGAGAGGCTTATAGCCCATCTATGATTTCTCCCACTGGCCTCCTTGCATATGAGAAGAAAATGCTTGGGGAATTATTTTGCATCAGACAATCTTACACAAAAGGAGAGAAAAGATATCATGTTCTATGCATTTCTTTTTTTCAGTTCCCCTGACGATATTCACACAGTCAAAGACAACAACATCTGGTGGAAACCCACAATGAGGGGTTAAAGATGATGTCTCATTTCTTAGGGCTCACTAGCTCTGTAAAGTACATCACAACTCTCTCATATAATCACAGGAAGAATATCACAAATCATGAAAGAGAAATGCTCCTTTCAGTTGTGAAAGTGTTAGTCACTCAGTTGTGTCTGACTCTGTGACCACATGGGCTGTAGTCTGTTAGACTCCTCTGTCCATTAATTCTCCAGGCAGCAATACTGGAGTAGGTATCCATTCCCTTTTCCAGGGGATCTTCCAGATCCAGAGATTGAACCTGGGTCTCCTGCATTACAGGCACTGACTTTTATACACTGCTTCCTTACCCTTTCATAATTTCTGGGCTGATAGTCCAATTATGTTATTTATCAATACTATCCAGGATATATTTTTATTTTTTCCCCTTGTTTTTCTAATTGGCCAACATGCCCATAAATATTTCATTAAGCAACCAGCTTGTTATGGTAGGCACTGTACTTTCTTTGTATGTGAGGTATTTTCCAGCCAATCATCAGATCAAACCATGTTTTGCCAGATACTATTTATTTTGCATTTAGATCATAAACCTAAGGCATGGTCAAAGAAGGAAACATCAGTGCTACCTCTTAATTTGGAAGTCTTATTTTGATGAGAACAAGTACCCAAGTTGCTTCCTCATGAAAGGACCAGATCAGCAAAACCTCCATATGAGCACCTCAGGATGGCTGTTCCTCATCATCAAATGCTACCTACCAGGAGATCATTCCTTAAATGTTTGAATCTATTTCAGTGTGTTAATTATAAAGTTTGTGGGAAAACTGCTTAAGGTCCAGAGAACAATAAAAATGATTAAATATTTGGGAAGAATGTTAAAGTCGTTTGTCATGTTTACCCTGAAAAGGAAGAAATTAAGAAGTGGATCTTTAAATGCTCTTAAGAGATCCAACCTTAAGAGATCTCCTACATTCTGAAGGAGATTAGCCCTGGGAAGGAATTCCTTCTTTGAAAGGAATGATGCTAAAGCTCAAACTCTAGTACTTTGGCCACCTCATGCGAAGAGTTGACTCATTGGAAAAGACTCTGATGCTGGGAGGGATTGGGGGCAGGAGAAGAAGGGGATGACAGAGGATGAGATGGCTGGATGGCATCACTGACTCGATGGACTTGAGTCTGAGTGAACTCTGGGAGTTGGAGATGGACAGGGAGGCCTGGAGTGCTGCGATTCATGGGGTTGCAAAGAGTTGGACATGACTGAGCAACTGAACTGAACTGAACTGAAGCTAATCAGTAGTTGGTTTAGGAAAAAAGAAAGAAAGGAAGGAGGGAGAAAGGGAGAAAGGTGTGTCCCTTTCCATTCTGTGTTTAGGAATAGGAACTTTTGGATTTATAGTACTTTTCCTTCTTTTAATTTTATCTCCTTTCTGACCACATGCTTGGAATGAAGGCATCTCAAATATACCTGTGTGGCAGATCCCATTTGCTTTCTTTAATCCTATCCTTCTGTTCCTATTCTTAGAAGAATTACTGCCATATATTCTTTACCACCTGAACCCTATGTTCAGAGGGTTTAAAGCGCAGCTTGTTTTGTTATTTCCTAACTTGAATCATCAAACCAACAGTCTTAGTTTTATTTAGGAAGATAGTTTGATTTATTCTTCATAACACTATCCTTAGTTTTCTTAGTTCTTATGGAAGATTCTCAAATCACTACTGTAAAGCTCTGCTATATTGTATAGGAACTTAACAATCAAATTCTCAAGACTAAAAAAAGAAAATACTGTCACATCTCCTGCTCTTTCATATGTGTGTGCTTTTGTGTGTGTGTGTGTTTGCCACGCTGCATGGCTTGCTGGATCATAGTTCTCTGCCCAGGAATTGAACCAAGGCCCACACTCAAAGCACAGAGTCCTAACCGCTGGCTTGTCAGGGAATTCCCACCATCTCCTATTTTTAACAACTATATGTACAGATAGCAGGTTTTTTGTGTTTGTTTCTCTTTTTTCAATCACAGCTTCTTGATCGTGTTCCAAAAGGAGCTACTGCAGTTTCAAAGATGAATGCCTTGCTTAAGCACTGGAAGAATCTGATTTAACATAAGAGCTACTTATACAGTCTTATACAGGGCCCAGGGTTCATGTCCCTGTCCAGGAACAAAAAGTGAATAAATACACAAGAGCTACTTACTCATATTCTATTTCCAACATTTTCTGTTACTGTTATTTACTAATATGCTGCAGAGTGAAGTTTATGGCTGAATTCACAGCAATGTCCTTCCATAAGGCAAAAATGATCACTTTTATCATTTAACATTCATCCCCTAGTTTGCACAAGAATAGCCACCCAATGTAAATTATTCAAACTGAATCCTATCTCTACCAAATAAAAGTGAGCTCCTGTCTCGTGCGTCTTTGTTAGGGGAATCCATTCAGCAGTGATAAGGCCTCGAAAACAGGAGATGTACCTAGGACCCTGTGGTCTCCTGTTTGCGGGGTGGGGGTGTGGGTACCTGTACACTACTCCATCATCTTAAATTTGTGACTCTGATATCTTCTTTTGAAACAGGAAGAGAAAAGTAGCTTATTTTGAACAGTTTCAATGAATTTGCTACTGAAAGTTAATTCTTGCTTGAAGGAATCCTATAATAAACAAGAAATATTTTGGTGAGGAAAGACACATACAAAATAATCACAGTTCTTGGATCAAAACAACTTTCTTAAATGAAATACTTTCATCTGAATGGCCATAAAGAACAGCAGACTACTGAATGTTTCCAACATCACATGTACTTTCTGAAATGACATTTTAAAAATTTTTAGTTGCTCTATTGAAGTTCCCAATTAGGAGCACTGGCAGTCAGTTGGAAATTAACTCATCAACAGGTATTTGGCCTAGTAAATGGGTCCTTCTAAATAATGAGAATCCATAGGAAAAGAGGCTCTGGAGGACTTGATACATGGATTAGAAATGTGAAATCATACAAATAAACCATTTGTGGGCCTCTAGAGAAACAAGATTATCTCCCTCACATTAAGCAGCAGTGAGGCAGTGTGCAGCCCCTTGGATGGAATTCCATCATTCTTTTTTTTTTTTTGGCCTTGTGGCATGTGGTATCTTAGTTGCCTGACCAGGGATGGAACCTGCATGCCCTGAAGTAGAAGCACAGCGTCCCAGCCACTGGACCAGCAAGGAAGTCCCTCTCTGGCTCTTTTCCATCATTCTTTATCTGAAAAGACATGCTGCCTTCTAAAATTAGTGGGTATAAATCTATCATGGATAGACATTATTCCAAATGCTATTGCTATAGTAAAGGGCACTATTTTTTAATTCTGGGACATTTTATATGAGGGATTAGGGAGCAATAGCTGACTGTGGTATGACTGAAATAATAATGGTTTATTCTTTTCCTTTCAAAGAAGAGAGACATAAGCTTCTCTTAAATTGCTAATGAGATCACTATTTAATTAAAAACAATTTTAAATCCATCCATTTTACAGGATTTATTTTTAAAATTCAGGTTTTTTTTCTATTTGGACAACATACTTACTCGTTTATTTATAAGGGAATCAGCAAACACATTATGCTTTGACATTTAGGAAGCATTTAGACAAGGGGACTGACCAAGATGGCAGAGTAGGAAGACTGCTTGCTCACCTCCTTCCATGGCACACCAAACTTGTAACTATTTACAGAGCAACAGTTGATAAGACCAGAAGACTAGCAGAAAAGATCTTCTACAACTAAAGATATAAAGAAGGAACCACAACAAGACAGGTAGGAGGGGTGGAGATGAGGCACAGTCAGACCCCTGGGTAGATGACCCACAAATGACAGAACAATCACAACTGCAGAGGGTCTCCACATGGAGCAAAGAGGTCAAGCCCAACATTAGACTTCCCAGTCTGGGGATCCTGCACCAGGAAGATGATCACCAAAAGGTTAAGGTCTGAAGGCCAATCAGGGGACCCGGAGAGCGGTAGGAAAAAGACCTCACTGTTAAAGGGCACACACAAAATCTCACGGGGCTTCCCTGGTGGCTCAGGTAAAGAATCTGCCTGCTAATGCAGGAGATGCTGGTTTGATTTCTAGGTCAGGAAGATCTCCAAGAAGAAAATGGCAATCAGTCCAGTAAAGTTTCCATGGACAGAGGAGCCTGGTAGGCTACAGTCCATGGAATCCCAAAGAGTCAGACATGACTGACTCAACAACAACACAAAATCTCACACGCTCTGGCAACCAGGGCAGAAGCAGTCATTTGAAAGGAGCCTGGGTCAGACCTACCTGCTGATCTTGGAGAGCCTTTTGGAGAGGCAGGAGGCAACTGGAGCTCACTCTGGGGACACAGACACTGGCAGCAGCCATTGTGGGGAGTGTGTCCTACCATAGGGACATGTGTGCTGGCAAGTGACATTTTAGAATCCTCCCTGGAACTTATTAGCTCTGGGACCTGGCCCTACCCACGGGCCTGTCAGCACCAGTACTGGGATGCCTTAGGCTAAGCAATCAGCTGGGTAGGAACACGGTCCCATCTACCAACAGGACTACTGCCTTAAGACCCCTGCCCACTAGAGGGCCCAGGACCTGGCCCCACACACCAGGGCACCAGCACTAGCCCTAGGACCCCAGGGCCTCAGCCCTGTCCACCAGCATGCTGACACCAGCTTCAGGACCCTGGGTCCTACAGCCTGAGACCCCAGGACCAGGGCTCACCCACCAGGAGACAGACACCACTTCCAGGACCACGGCAGTACCCCCACAGCCTAACATGTCACAACCCAGCCTATCCAACAGCAGGCCAACACCAGTTCTAAGACCTCTGAGCCAGGCACCCTAGGATCCAGCCCCTAGATCACTAGTGGGATTATACAAGCTTTGGGACACCCCAGACCTTGCAGCCAGCTGTGTCAGGAGTTGGCCTCACCCAGCAACACACAAGACACCACCCTACATCAGCTCCAGGACCCCCAGGGCTATGTAGCCGGAGAACCCAGAAGCTGGCTCTGCCTACCCCAGGCTGATAGGATACCAGTTCTGAGACATTTTGAACACCTCAGCCAGTCATTGTGGGATCCAGCCCACTCACCAATGAGCTGAAACTATCTGGGGACACTCCAGGCCCTGCAGTGGGCCATATAATGAACAGGCTCCGGCCATCAGCAGACCAACATTTGATCAAACACCCCCAGCCCCACAAACACTTGTCCTAGATCCCAGGTCAACCCACAGGAGGGCCAACACTAGCCTCTGGAATCCCCAAAGTGCTATCTTGTGACCCATCCCTGCCACCAGCTGCCAGCAGCTTCTGCACAAAGCAGGCTTTGCAACCAACTGACCAAGGCAGGGGTAGGGGTGAGAGGTAAGAATAGCCATGCCTACCAGACCATCTACAGTATTCAGCCCACTGCAGTAGAAGGTGGAGAAGTAAATGGCAACCCACTCCAGTACTCTTGCCTGGAAAATTCCATGGATGGAGGAGCCTCGTAGGCTATAGTCCATGGGGTCACAAAGAGTCGGATACAACTGTGTGACTTCACTTTCTTTCTTTCTATAGTTCCTTTTGGGGAAGGAAATGGCAACCCACTCTGATGTTCTTGCCTGGAGAATCCTATGGATGGAGGGGCTGGTGGGCTACAGTCTATGGGGTTGCAAAGAATCAGACACGACTAAGCAACTAACACACACACAGTATAAGGATGCATGTAGTCCACATAGGGGGCACCCCAAGAGCACTGAGCTCTGGTAATAAGAGGTGAGTGTACTGCTGGGATACATAAGACATCACCTATGAAAGACCAGTTCTCCAAGGTCAGAAAACAAAACAAACCTTCCAAATACATGGAAATAAAAACAGCAGAAACTGGAGCCTATTATACAGAGCCAAGTAAGCCAGAAAGAAAAACACCAATACAGTATACTAACACATACATATAGAATTTAGAAAGATGGTAACGATAACCCTGTATGCCAAGACAGCAAAAGAGACACAGATGTATAGAACAGTCTTTTGGACTCTGTGGGAGAGGGAGAGGGAGGGATGATTTGGAAGAATGGCATTGAAACATGTATATTATCATATGTGAAACAAATCGCCAGTACAGGTTCGAGGCATGAGACAGGGTGCTCAGGGCTGGTGCACTGGGATGACTCAGAGGGATGGGATGGGGAGGGCGGTGGGAGGGGGATTCTGGATGGGGAACACATGTACACCTGTGGCGGATTCAAGTCAATGTATGGCAAAACCACCACAATATTGTAAAGTAATTAGCCTTCAATTAAAACAAATAAATTTATATTAAAAAAATAAAAATAAAAACAGCAAATCAGGCAAAATGAGATGGCAGAGAAATATCTTCCAAAGGAACAAGATAAAACCCCAGAAGAACTAGGTGAAGTAGAGATAGACAATCTACCTGATAAAGAGGTAAAGTTAATGACTTAAAGATGTGCAAAGAACTTGGCAGAAGATCGGATGAACAGAGTAAGAAATCAGAATTTTTTAATAAAGATTTAGAAAATATTAAGAAGAACCAAACAGAGGTGAAGAATACCATAATTGAAATAAGAAATACTCTAGAAAGAATCAACAGTAGCTTAGATGAGAGAGAAGACAATGGCACCCACTCCAGTACTCTTGCTTGGGAAATCCCATGGACGGAGGAGCCTGGTGGGCTACAGTCCATGGGGGTCACGAAGAGTTGGACACAACTGAGGGACTTCACTTTCACTTTTCACTTTCATGCACTGGAGAAGGAAATAGCAACCCACTCCAGTATTCTTGCCTGGAGAATCCCAGGGACGGGAGCCTGGTGAGCTGCCGTCTATGGGGTTGCACAGAGTCAGACACGACTGACGTGACTTAGCAGCAGCAGCAGCAGCTTAGATGAGACACAGGAACAAATCAGTGAGCTGGAAACACAGTAGTGGAAATCACTGAAGCTAAACAGAGAAGAAAAACAAATGAGGCCAGTTTAAGAGATCTCTGCGACCACATCAAGTATACCAACATTCACATTACATGGGTCCCAGAAAGAGAAAAGAGAGAAAGGGACAGAGCATATATCTGAAGACATAAGAGTTGAAAAAGTCCCTAACCTGGGAAAGCAAACAGACAGGGCAGGAGAACTAATATTGTAGGTTCAAAAAACATGTCATGGCAAGCTCTGATGAGATCACCTATAGGAAACTGCCTAG
Source organism: Bos javanicus (assembly GCF_032452875.1). Classification (NCBI taxonomy): domain Eukaryota; kingdom Metazoa; phylum Chordata; class Mammalia; order Artiodactyla; family Bovidae; genus Bos; species Bos javanicus. The sequence goes on along the minus strand of NC_083882.1, from coordinate 17,165,761 downwards.
AAAACTATTCAGCTTAACATATTCCAATAAGGGTATGGATACTTTGTTTTAATACAGGAAACAAAATAATTTGAAATATATATGTGTAAACGTGTGTACCTCTGTATGGGTCTATATATAATATATACACATACATAGATATATATATGTGTGTATGTATACATGTGTATATTTATGTATGTATATACACATGTGGTGTGTATGTATGTGCCCTAAAAAAAAAAAAAACAGAAAACTATGGCTAAAAGTACCAGTCTACAATGAGAGAGGTATTCGGGTGCACCATAAATCTACCATTTTTTCAGGACTTTGCTTCAACATCCAAAAAATATGCTCAGTTAAAGTCTCAACTGAGGCTAGTCAAATTCTGGAAGAACTACATGAACCTGCACCTTCAGCCCGGCAAAAGCAGTGGAAATTAGTTGGTGCTGAATGGAAATGCTACCCAATTAAATAGGGAAGTGTCTGAAGTCTGACTTCAAATCTACCCTCAATACTGTATGACTGTGCACAAGCTACTCATAATGGAAGGAATGGACTAAATATCTGGCTCTAAGATAAAGTTAGACATATGTTTCAAGGAAAAAAGATTTTCTTTTTTTTTTTTTTGGTCTGACATCTTTTTATATAAGGGCTTCCCTAGTGGCTCAAACAGTAAAGAATCCACCTGCAATGCAGGAGACCCAGGTTCGATCCCAGGGTTGGGAAGATCCCCTGGAGAAGGAAATGGCAACCAACTCTAGCATTCTTGCCTGGAGAATTCCATGGACAGAGGAGCCTGGTGGGCTACAGTCGATGGCATCACAAAAGAGTCGGACACGACTGAGTGACTAACTTTCACTTTCAGGTTCATCTTTTTCTTTAAGGTCCATATTATTTCTTGGTGAAAGTGTTACCATGCTTCTGGGCTGTTTTATGCCATGCTTCCAAAGGTGTCCAAGAACTGCCCCCCAAATTTATCTTTGCACCTTATCTTGTACTCATCCTAAAAAGGATTTACAGCCAATAAGCCTTGACCACTTGATGCTTGTGGCAGCTGGTCATACTTTCTTAGGCTTTGCTCATAGCACTTTCTCCATCTATTACATCCTCTATCTCTTTCCTTCAACATCAACTCAGTGAAGCCTTCCCTGAATATTCCTGTCACAAAATAGCTGCAGCATGTCACCAATCACATTCCTTCTTACATCTTAATTTTAAGTGTGGCTTTATGTCGTTACCAAGTGGTATGCTACTTTAGAGAAGAGGCCACCTCATATTCACTTTTGTATCACCCAGAACACCTCACAACAGGTATACAGTAAGGGAGTAACATGATACAGATATTAAGAGAAAAAAACTTTGACGTCAGATAGGCGTGCATTCAATATCTGTGTGCTTTGCATGAGTTTTTTTTAACTTTGTTAATAAACTTTTTGCCCCGTGCTATAAACTGAAGTATTAATTCCTCTTTTATTACAGTTGTTATGAAGAGAAAATAAAAGTTAAAATGTGGCATAGTACTAGAATTATTAGTAGTACTAAATGTTACTAATTCAATCAGTAGATGAAGATATTAATCAAGTGTGAATGACTTCTAAAACTCCATTTACAGATATTTTTGTGAACTGGAAGCCTGTATCTATTAATCATAGCAGGGAAATACTGTTTCTCCCTCTATTGTTTCATAGCCAGTATAAGTCTGCTCTATATCTCAGTTTCTCCCATGGAGGTTTGAGGTTGGCAGATGTTTTCACTTTCCTCTCTTCTGCTTAAGGAAGGAAAGTAACCAGTAAGGTCCATGCCAAGAAACTGAGATCTTGAGGCTGAAATAGCTGGAAGCAATTATTTATATGGGGTGACTCCTAATATCCCCTTTATTAGAAAAATTCAAAATTAATAATGTTCCAGTGACCTTAAATGTATATAATCTCAATAACTAAATTCTAGTAAAGGAAAAGATCTTGATATAAGTGTTAGGTCCTCTCTATTATAAACATCAATTGAATTGAAATTAATGAAATATATTAAATAAACTAAACTCTAAGCTTCAGTTCTATTTTGGACTCAAAAAGTGTCCCCTCTTTCTGATCACACATAGACACACTTTCTTCTCAGTTTTATCCCGTGTTTTTTTTTTTTTTAATGCAGATCATGGCTAAAGTCATACTGAGTGACTATGGGGTACTTATCCAATATCCCATATCTAATGTCAACTTAAAACACACCCTTCAGCTGGGTGTATTAATCCTATAGCATTTATTTCTAATAGCTCATGTAATGTTTTTTCCATTTCCTTAAGCTTTGAGTAGTTGCACCATTAACATATGTGATGGTAGCAGGTAGTCAGAGAAGAGTGTGGGCTCCATGTACCTTAAATGTGGATTAAAACTCATTTTTTTCCCACACTTGGTTTCTTTAAGATTAACTTCATTTTTTCTGAGGCTGTACATGACCTCAGAAATTGCTCATTCTAGAGTAATTCAGAAGTAGACAGATTAATCACTCTGTGGGCTTTTAAATGATGCCAATTCTCCTCAGTGAAAGTCAACTCCTTATTCTGCATAATATATTTGCTGAGCTCAGGAATTAACACATGATTTGTTCAAGTTATATTTATGTAACTATCTCTTTAGTTCCAATGTAAAGATTGCCAAATTGTCCAGCATCTGTAGGAACGGACCACAGGGAACAGAAGGCAATCTAAATTACCTGATAGGGCCTGTGATGCAGGATTCTTGCTTCTTGCCCTCTGATTCCTCCAAGTCCCACAAACATTAACATATAATGAATACACACAAGTTATAACTTAATAAGAATTAACAACAAAAATTAAAGTCAAAAGCAATAATTAACTAAGAAGAAATGATGATTGAGTTTCCTTTTGTTATTTCAAAACCAAGGATTAACGAGAAAATCCTCATTTCTTTCTTGATGTGTAGCTTATTTTCCGAGCTTCAGTTTCAAGGTTAAGTAATGTTTATACAACCAATGTGCCAAGTTAAAAGAGAACAATTTGTATGAGAACACATAACTGATAGGGATATGCCAGTTCCATCACCCTTGGTGCTGCTCTGTGTGAAGTTAGAGTGGTAGATTTCCCACTCTATCGGTTTTAAATCATAAAATACAAATTAATATTAAAAATATAATCTCTATACCTACGCAACTTAACATAATCTAACAGAAACAAATGCTATTTCTCTTTAAATGGCTGGTTTTGAGGCCACTCAGGTTTTTTTTAAAACAAATAAAACATTGAAGAAGAAATTCAGTAGTTCAAGGCTTGGTACACACTTCACCACTACCACCACCCCCCGTTTTACAAAAGGAACTCCTAATCTTCAACCAGTATTAAAGCTCTCTGTTAATATGATTCTGCAACTAAAAAATACCACATTTACATTCAAGGGAGATTTATAGTTACTAATTTTTCATGAATGTGTAAACAGATAGGTTAATTGCCATGGCAACCAAAAATGTATGAGTTAAATACTTTGATGGTAAATGTCCCAGTGATTTTTCAAATACTATCTTTTTACACATCTAAAATAAACAGGTTGAGGAACATTCTGTACAACAAAGTAAATGCTAATGTATGTAAATAATTTAGTTCTAACCTTCTGAGAGGTTTTCACAATTCTAAGATTGGATAAACACCAGTAGCCAACCAAAACATAGTGAATTCCACACAAATAATTTAGGTGCTCCAGAAATAACAATGCAATGAAAACCAGTGGGAAAAAGAAAATCTTAAATTGCATCTACTGAAAGAATTAAATCATTTCCTAAAAGAAATAAGCCAACTAATTATTTTCTTAGAGAAAATAGCCAGAACAAGGGATAAGAATATGAAATATAGGTAGGTCACCATCTTGCAGGAAAGAAACTCAATATTGTAGAGGGTGTGTTTTATTTTCTAACATTCAGGACCAAATTAACTTTATTTTGTCATATTTTAATTTAATGTAAAATTTCTCTGAGCATTTTATTTATAGAACTGTGAATGACAGTCAATACTCTTAAAAATAATTATGACTATATGTCCAACTAAATAGCTTTCAAAACAAAACAAGATCATTCTAAAATACACAAACATATATGGCACCCTATACAGCATAATATTCAGGGAACCAAAAATTAGTACAGATCTCACAGGCATCACTGAGGCAGGCAAAGCAAAAGCTTAGAATATATATTTTTCTCCAAAAATGAAGATTTGAAAATGCTTGTATGGATTGGCCGGCCAACCAAAATCTATATTTAAAATTACTTTTTTCAAAGAAAAAGATTCTATACAAATTATACTGATTCCTTGACTACTAATTCCTCAAACCTAAACCATCGAAGTATACCTGCCCCATGCTTTTGTGCCTATATTCTCTTGTGATCTCCTATTTGCAAGTATTCTCTCCTAGCATCAGTATGCATATAAAGTTGGCAGAAGGAACTCTATGGCCAAATCATTCTTAGCCAAAATAATGCTATTACATGCAATCCAAAGAGACCTGCTTATAGGATCACAAATGGTGAACAGAAATACTATACTAATTGTTAAGGAAGTCTCTCCATTTCATAAGGCTCATCCAGGAAACCATTAATACTCACCTCAAGAAGTGCTTCATTGTGACTATTTTGATTATCCAGATGTTATACAAACTGGTCGTAAGTGTCTCCAAATTTGCCTTTGTCAAAGTAAACTGTGGGAAGAAATTAGATATATTTACTGTTAATGGGGCTAGAAAAATCAAATTTCTGCTAATCTTAGTAAGCAGATAAGGTGCTATGTACCCAAAACTTTTAACAACCAAACTGACCACACAGCAATGTAATTCAATGGGTGGAGATTAAAGCTAAAGCCTTTCACTTTATAATTACACAATGTCTTTCAAGTCGCTTGCTGGAGAAATTGTTAGTTTCAAGAGCAATCTCTTCAAAAGTAAACTTTTCATCTATTTTGGATACTGTTCCTATATCTTGAAGAATAGTATTTATATGAAAGAGAAAAATGAAGAACCAATAAATTAACTATTCTGATTTCCAGATATCAGATGGTCTTCAATCTGGCAGCCTCAGCCTTTCAGAAGTATAACTCAAAAAATAACTAGAAGCAACTGGTGATGTTTTTTAAGCTAAAAAAAAAAAAAAAGCTGATAAAAAGCAAGTACTCGAAACAAATGAATAATATGTCCCTAGCTGAGTGCCAAAGAATTGATGCTTTTGAACTGTGGTGTTGGAGAAGACTCTTGAGAGTCCCTTGGACTGCAAGGAGATCCAACCAGTCCATTCTAAAGGTGATCAGCCCTGGGTGTTCTTTGGAAGGAATGAGGCTAAAGCTGAAACTCCAGTACTTTGGCCACCTCATGTGAAGAGTTGACTCATTGGAAAAGACTCTGATGCTGGGAGGGATTGGAGGCAGGAGGAAAAGGGGACGGCAGAGGATGAGATGGCTGGATGGCATCACTGACTCGATGGATGTGAGTCTGAGTGAACTCCGGGAGTTGGTGATGGACAGGGAGGCCTGGCATGCTGAGACTCATGGGGTCGCAGAGAGTCGGACACAACTGAACTGAACTGAACTGAACCCCATCTCTGGAGGGCACTCTAAATAAAATGGTGAAATTATATATTTCTTTCATGCGTGTCAGTTTATAACACACTTTCACAAAATCCGCAATATCAAGCTAACGGTCTTCTTCCAACAAGGAAGGACATCAGCAGCTGCCTACAAAGCAGTAAATTGGGATGAGGCAATGGCACCCCACTCCAGTACTCTTGCCTGGAAAATCCCATGGACGGAGGAGCCTGGTGGGCTGCAGTCCATGGGGTTGCTAGAGTCGGACACGACTGAGCGACTTCACTTTCACTTTTCACTTTCACGCATTGGAGAAATGGCAACCCACTCCAGTGTTCTTGCCTGGAGAATCCCAAGGACAGGGGAGCCTGGTAGGCTGCTGTCTATGGGGTCGCACAGAGTTGGCCACGACTGAAGCGACTTAGCAGCATGAAGAAACATACAGAGAAGAGAGAGTGGCTGAGAGCAACAGCAGAATGAAGTTACCTCAATAAGAGAAAGAAAAACAACACTAGTTGCAACAAAGACAAGGCAAGAAACTAAATGTGTGGACAAGTGGCTTTCAGTAGAGACACAATTACCAACTAAAACAGCCTAGGAATGTGGAAACTCAGCCTAAACAAAAGCCAGTCTCTTCTCAAGTTGAAGTATAGATGATTTACAATATTACATAAGTTTCAGATGTACAACATAGTGATTCATAATTTTTAAAGGTTATATCCCATTTATATTTATTGTAAAATATTCAATATATTCCCTGTTCTGTACAATATATCCTTATAGCTTCTTTGTTATATACATAGTGCTGCTGCTGCTGCTGCTAAGTCGCTTCAGTCGTGTCCGACTCTGTGGGACCCCATGGACGGCAGCCCACCAGGCTCCCCCGTCCCTGGGATTCTCAGGCAAGAATACTGAGTGGGTTGCCATTTCCTTCTCCAATGCATGAAAGGAAAAGTCAAAGTGAAGTCGCTTAGTTGTGCCCGACTCTTCGAGACCCCATGGACTGCAACCTACCAGGCTCCTCCGCCCATGGGATTTTCCAGGCAAGAGTCCTGGAGTGGGGTGCCATTGCCTTCTCTGATATACATAGTCGTTTATATTAATCTCTCTTAATCTCCTACTTTTCTCTTGTTCTTCCCTCATCCCTCTCCCCACAGGTAACTACTAGTATGTTCTCTATATCTGAATATGTTTCTTTTTTGTTCTATTTACTAGTTGGTTTTATTTTTTATGTTCCATATATAAGAAATATCATGCAGTATGGTATTCACTTATTTCACTTAGCATAACACCCTCCAAGTTGCAAATAGCAAAATTCTGTTCATTTTTATGGCTGAGTAGTATTCCATTGTGTATATATACCACATCCTTTTTTACCCACTCATCTGTTGATGGACACTTTGGTTGCTTCCATATATTGGCAACTGTAAATAATGCTACTATGATATTGAGTGCATATATCTTTACAAATTATTGCTTTCATATCTTTTGGGAACATACTCTGGAGTGGAATTGCTGAGTCATATGGTAGTAATATTTTTAGTTTTTAAAGAATGCTCCATATTGTTTTTCATAGTGGCTATACCAATTTACATTCCCATCAACAGTAGATAAGATTTACCTCTTCTCCACACTCATGCCAGCATTTACTGGTTGTAAACTTTTTGATAATGGCCATTCTGACCAGTTTGAGGTGATAGTTCATTGGTTTTGATTTGTATTTCATGAATAACTAGCAATATTGAACATCTTTTCATGTGTTTTTGGCCATCTGTATGTCTTCTCTGGAGAAATGTTTATTTAGATCATCTGCCCATTTTTGATTGGGCTATTTGTGCCTTTTTTTTTTTTTTTTTGAGCTGCATGAGCTGTTTGTATATTTGGAGATTAATCCCTTGTTGTTGCTTCATTTGCAAATATTTTCTCCCATTTGGTGGGCTGTCTTCAGTTCATTTATGGTTACCTTTGTTGTCCAAATGTTTTCTAATTTAATTAGGTCCCATTTGCTTAGTTTTTATTTTCATTATTCTGTGTGGTGGATAAAAAAGATCTTGCTGCGATTTATGTCAAGGAATGCTTTGCCTATGTTTTCCTCTAAGAGTTTTATAGTATCTGGCCTTACACTTAGGATTTTAATCCATTTGGAGTTTATTTTTATATACGGTGTTAGAGAATGTTCTACTTTCATTCTTTTGCATGCAGTTGCCCAGTTTTTGCAGCACCACTTATTAAAGAGACAATAGTATCTCCGTCATATATTTCACCTCTTTCAGTTCAGTTCAGTTCAGTCACTCAGTCATGTCTGACTCCCTGCAACCCCATGGACTACTGCAGCAAGCCAGGCCTCCCTGTCCATCAACAACTCCCAGAGTTTACCCAAACTCATCTCCATTGAGTCGGTGATGCCATCCAACCATCCCATCCTCTGTCATCCCCTTGTCTTCCCACCTTCAATGTCTTCTTAGTCAGAGATTAATTGACCATAGCCGTGTGCATTTATTTCTGGGCTTTCCATCTTGCTCCATTGATTTTATTTCTGTTTTTCTGACAGCACCACACTGTTTTGACGACTGTAGCTTTGTAGTATAGTCTGAATCCATTTTTCTTTCTTAAGATTGCTTTGGCTATTTGTGGTCTTTTGTGTCTCCATAAAAATTTTAAGATTTTTTTTTTGTTCTAGTTCTGTGAAAAATACCATTGGTAATTTGATGGGAATTGCATTGAATACGTATATTGTCTCGGGTAGTATAGTCATTTTCACAATATTGACAATTCAAGAACATGGTATATCTTTTCATCTGTTTGTGACATCTTTGATTTCTTTCATCAGCATCTTATAGTTTTTGGAATACAAATACAAATGCTATAATACATCTTATAGCTTTTGTATCTTCTGGTACCTTTATTGCTAGGTATTTTATTCTTTCTGATATGATAGTAAGCAGGATGCTTGCTTAATTGTTCTTCTCATCTTTTGTTGTTAGTGTACAGAAATGCAACAGATTTCTGTGTAGTAATTTTGTATCCTCCAAATTTACTGAATTTGTTGATGAGCTCTAGGAATTTTCTGGTAGCATCTTCAGGATTTTCTATGTATAGTACTTTGTCATCTGCAAAGAGTGACACTTTTGCTTCTTCTTTTCCAATTTGGATTCCTTTTTCTTTTTCTTCTTTGATTGCCACGGCTCAGAATTCCAAAACTATGTTGCATAGAAGTGGTGAGAGTGGACATCCTTGTCGTGTTCCTGATCTTAGAGGAAATATATTTCAGTTTTTCACTGTTGAGTATGATGTTAGCTGTGGGTCTGTCATATATGACATTATTATGATGAGATATGTTCCCTCTATGTCCACTTTATTATAAATGGGTGTTGAATTTATATTGTTCATTTATGTTTGTTCTCTAAAGCTTCTAGCTCTTTATTAAACATTCCCTGTATCCTTTCAGTCTGTGTCTCCATTCTTTTTCCAAGATCTTGGATGATCTTTACCATCATTACTCTGAATTCTTTTTCAGGTAGTTTGCATATCTCTACCTCACTTGGTTGTTCTTTCAGGGTTGTATTTTGTTCCTTCATCTGGAACGTATTTCCCTGCCATTTCTTATTGTCTACCTTTCTGTGTTTGTGGTCTCTATTCCTCAGATTGTAGGACTGTAGTTCTTTTCTGTTTTGTGGTGTCTGCCCCCTGGTGAGTGTTGCTGGTCTAGAAGGTTGTGCAGGCTTCCTGGTGGGAGGGACTGGCCTGTCCTCTGGTGGGTGGAGCTGGTTCTTGTTCCTATGGTGGACAGGGCCACATCAAGGGGTGCATTTAGAGGTGGCAGTAGGCTCAGGATGACTTTAGGTATTTTTAACCATCCTGGTGGTTGTTTGGCTTGAGGTGTCCCAGCACTGGAGCCTGCACGCTGTTGTGTGGGGCCAGTCTTGTTGCCAAAATGGTGTCCTTCAGGAGAGCTCACGTCAATGAATATTCTCTGGGCCCCCCACCAGTGTCCTTACAGTGAGCCACAGACATTTCCTACCTCCCAGGAGACCCTCCAAGACCTGCAGGTAGGCCTGGCCCAGGCCAGGCTCCTGTGGTCATTGCTTTGCTCTGGGTCCCAGTGCACATGAAACCTTGTGTGCATCCTTCAAGAATAGAGTCTGTTTCCCCCAGTCCTGCGTAGCTCCTGCGCTCAAGTCCCACTGGCCTTCAATTCCAGAAGTTTTGGCAGCTCCTCCTCCCAATGCCAGACCCTGAGGTTGGGATTCAGAACTCTCACTCCTATGGGAAAACCTCTTAAATACAATTATTTTCTAGTTTGTGGGTCATTCACCTGGCAGGTATGGGATCTGATTATATCATAAACGTGCTCCTCCTATCATCTTATTGTGGCTTCTTTGTCTTTTGGCGTAGAATATCTTTTGGAGTAGGTTTGAGTCTTTTGTTCATGGTGGTTCAGCAGTTAGCTGTGATTCTGGTTTTTTTCATGAGAGGAGGTAAACTCAAGTTCTTCTATTCCACCATCTTGTCTCTTGCCCCTGTCAATAGTATGATTTTTATTCTTCAATTTGTTAATACAGTATATCACATTGATTGATTTATGGCTACTTGCATCCCTGAGATAAATCCCACTTGAGTATGGTAAATGATCCTTTTAGTGTATTGTTGGATTCGATTTGCTAATATTTTCTTGAGTTTTTTGCAACTATGCTGATCAGTGATACTGGTTTTGATTTTCCTTTTGTGTGATATCTTTGTCTGGTTTTGGTATCATGGTGAGTTAATTGAATGAATTCAGAAGAATTTCTTCCTTTGCAATTTTTTGGAGTAGTTTAAGAAGGATAGGTATTAAGTCTTCTCTAAATGTCTGGTAGAACTCACTTTTGAAGCCACCTGGTGGCTAGACTTTTGTTTGTTGGGAGTTTTGCCAGTACTTTAATACACAGCAATTTCTGTAAAATATGTTATGCATGAAAAAAATTTTATGTGTCAACTTAAGATTGTGGTTGCTTCTGAGAAGAGGGAGGGTTTTAGGACTGGAGAGTGAAATAATGGCCTCCAATTTTAAAAATATTTTATTTATTAAAAAGCAAAATAAATGGTAAATGTGTTCATTCTGAGTGATGGGGCTGTATACTATTCTTTGTACTTTTGTGTCTTTTAAAAAATATGAAGCTTAAGATAATTCATGAATGTGGCTTCATGAAGCAGTTTTTCAATGTAGACAGAACAGTCTTCTATTGGAAATGCCATCAAAGACTTTCAGAAATGAAAAGAAGTTATTGCCTGACTTCAAAGTTTCAAAAGACAGGCTGACTCTCTTGTTAAGGGCCAATGCAGTTGGTGACCTTAAAGTTAATGCTCACTTATTCAGAAAATCCTAGGACCCTTAAGAATTAGGCTAGATCTACTCTTCCTGTGCTCTATAAGTGGGACAACAAAGCCTGGATGATAGCACATCTCCTTACAACATGGTTTACTGACTCTTTTAAGCCCACTGTTGGGAAATTTTGCTAGAAAAAAAGGATTCCTTTAAATATATTACTACTCAATACACCTGGTCACCCACAAGCACTGATGGAGATATACAATGAAATCTATACTGTTCTTATGTTTGCTAACACAAAATCCATCCTGTAGGCCATGGGTCAAGGAGTCATTCCAAATTTTAATTCTTACTATCTAAGAAATATGTTAGTAACACTATAGCTGCCATAGATGGTGATTCCTCTAATGGATCTGGGCAAAATCAAATGAAAACATTTTGGAAAGGATTCACCATTCCAGATGTTACTAAGAACATTCATGATGAACAGGATTTTGGAAGAATTTGATTCCAACTTTCATGGATGACTTTGAGGGGCTGAGGACTTCAGTGGAGGAAGTAACTGCAAATATGGTGGGAACAGTAAGAGAACTAGAATTAGAAGCAGAGTCTGAGGCTATGACTGAATTGCTGCAATCTCATAAAACTTGAGCAGATGAGAAGTTGCAAAGAAAGTGGTTTCTTGAGAAGCAATCAACTCTGGGTGAAAATGCTGTGAAGATTATTGAAATGACAACAATGGATTTAGATTATTACATAAACTTAGTTGATAAAGCAGAAGCAGAGTTTGAGAGATTGACTTCAATTTTGAAAGAAGTTCTTCTGTGGGTAAAATGCCATCAAACACTACACAGAAATTGTTCATGAGAGAGTCAATTGATTCACCAAACTTTGCTGCTGTCTTAAGAAATTGATACAGTCACTCCAATCTTTAGTAACCACCACCGTGATCGGTTGGCAGCCATCAACATCAAGGTAAGACAGTCCACCAGAAAAAAGATTATGACTTACAGAAGGCTCAGATGTTGGCCAGCATTTTTAGCAATAAATACGTTATATTATTAATTAAGGCATGTACATTTTTTAGACATAATGTCGTTGCACACTTAATAGACTATGGTATAGTTTAAACATAATGTGCATATGCACTGGCAAACCAAAAAATTCTTACAATTCAGTTAATGGCATTGGTTTAGAAACAGGCCCACAAAATCTCTGAGGTATGTCTGTAGTGACTTCCTGGGTACAATAATGAAAGGGGAGAAGTAAGTAACTTTACAGTTGAGAAAGCTGACAAATATTAACTTGGGCGGATGATAAAGATTAATATTACAGTGATAATTCATGTTGACAGTATATACCCTTGATACAACGTAATGAAATGGCACTTTAAGAAATGCAGCCCAAAACTGAAAATTTGCTGGACGGACAAGGGAGATGGTCATCTCTTCTCTCAGGTGCTGGTCTGCGCAGTCCACACTGACGTACTGACCTTGCCTGGCCACCTCCAAGGAATCCTAAGAGTTTTGGTCCAGCTTCTAGATGTCCAGGTTCAGACAAAAGTATACATGACGTAAGACTTTCTCCATGGACTTGTGGTCAATACCCTGTGGAATTAGGAAGCAGAAGTTGTGGGGGGTGAACAGCTGAGATCTGTGAGCTATGGACAAAGCTTTGGCTAGTTACTTAGAATATGTGTTTGGAATAGGGTTGGGCTTAGGAAGGCCTTGATGTGTCTGAATGTGGGACTCAGTGTTTGGGATGCTGGGTGAATAATGTAAAGTAAAGTCGCTCAGTCGTGTCCGACTCTTTGCGACCCCATGGACTGTAGCCTATCAGGCTCCTCTGTCCATGGGATTTTCCAGGCAAGAGTACTGGAGTGGGTGAATAGGAAACTACAAAGATATAAAATCGAGGCAGTGTGATTGTCAGAAAGTATGTCATAGTATTGAAGATGAGGTTTGTGAATATATGAAAGTTGTTAACCAGTTATTTTTATCTTTGGCCAAACTGACAAAACTTCACTTTCTTGGAGCATCAGTATATTTCAGATTTGGAGGGGCAGCAATTAAATCCTTTTAAAAAAGAAAAATAACAGCAATTTACCTCTGTGGTTTTTCTCCTTTAAACCCAGATTAATCATGATAAAAACATCAGACAAGTACTTAATGAGGGCTATACCAGAAAATAACCAGTATTGCTCAAAACTCTCAAGATCAAAAACAAGGAAAGTCTGAGGAGCTGTCCCAGTCAAGAGATGCCTATGGAGTTACGATTATTAAATACAATGTGGTATCAAGGATCAGATCCTAGGACAGAAAAAGGACATTAAGTTAAAACTAGGGAAATCTGAATAAGCAGAGATTTTCGTTAACAGGGATCAGTATCTGTCCATTAGTTGTGACAAATGTAGCATATTAATATAAGATTTTAAAAAATTAGAGTATAATTGCTTCACAATGTTGTTTTAGTTTCTTTGTTTTATACAACAAAGTGAATTGGCTATGTGTATACATATATCCCCTCCCCCTTGAGCCTTCCTCCCACCCCCCATCCCACCCCTCTGGTCATCACTAAGCACCAAACTGAGCTCCCTGTGCTATACAGCAGCTTCCCCCAGCTATCTGTTCACACATGCCAGTGTGTGTATGTCACACACTGCTCCCAATTTGTTCCACCCTCCCATTTCCACATGTCCATTCTCTACATCTGCGTCTCTATTCCTCCCTTGCAAATAGGTTCATCTGTACCCTTTTTTCCTAGATTTCACACATATATGTTAATATATGATATTATATGATATTTGTTTTTCTTTTTCTGACTTACTTTACTCTGTATGACAGACTCTAGGTCCACTCACCTCACTACAAATGGCCCCGTTTTGTTTCTTTTTGTGGCTGAGTAATGGCTCATCTGGTAAAGAATCTGCCTGCCAATGAAGGAGACGCAAGAGATGTGGGTTAGATCCCTGGGTCAGGAAGATCCTCTGGAGAAGGAAATGGCAACCTGCTCTGGTATTCTTGCCTGGAAAATTCCATGGGCAAAGGAGTGTGGTGGGCTACAGTCCATGGGGTCACAAAGAGTTGGACACAACTGAGCACACATTCCTACACACACACACAATTAACAATAGAGGAAGCTGGGCACTAGTATAAGGAAACTCTATAGTATCTTTGTAATGCTTCTGTGAATCTAAAGCCATTTTAAAAAATTATTAGTATGTTAGTGCCTACTATGCTCTAAACACAGTTAGGCACTAAGGATACAGGGTGAACAAGAGGTTATGAATTCCATCTTCCAGACCCAACAGTCTTAAGGAAGAGAGAAGAGAAGCTGGTGTATCAATACAAAAACAAATAGGTACTTAACCACAATATTACAAGTGAAAATGGGTGCTGGGACAGTGAATGTAAGAGATGCTTACCTTAGATGTAGGGTTTGGGGGTTCCCCCAAATAGCACATGCAAAATCCTAGAAGCAAGAATATATTATACACAACGTATGGAGGGGAAAACATTCAATATGACCTAGTGTAGTGCTCAATGAGAAGAACAGGTAAAAACTGAGATGGCAAAATATGGATGGTCAAGAAAGGATCAGGTCATTGAAAGCTTTATGTGATATTAAAGACCTCTGAAACTTATCCCATGAGCAGTGAAGAACTACTGAAAGTTATAGACTGGGATGTGCCATGATCAGAGTTGTAGTCTTAAAAATGTAATCTCACTGTAGTATGGAGAATAAATTAGATTGTGGTGAAATATAAGTAGGTGCATCATTTTTAAGGTTGTTACAATCATCTAGGCAAATATAATAATGGCAGGATAAGGCAAAAGACAGAGGCAAATTGTGACGGATCTGAGAGATATTTAGAAGGTAAAATCAATAGGACTTTTGTTAACTGACTGATTGAGGGTGGTTAGTGAAGGAAAAGGAAGAGTCAAACATTATGCCCATGTTTATGGCTAGCAACTAGGTAGACAGTGGAATTTTCCAGTAAGACATGGAATTTTGGAAATGCAGATTTGGGGGTCTGGTTGTATCTGGGGATCTTAGGTTCATTTTGAATCTTCAGGCTCAAGAGGGATTGTAGATATACATGTTTCTGAAAGTCAGGAGAGAAATCTTAGTTGTATACAAAGATTTGGGTTTCCTCAGCATATAAATGGTAATTTAAACTACAGCCCAGAGGAAATGATAAACAGCATATGCAACATTTGTTGTTCCTAACAATACTTTTTGCCATCAGGATAATATTAAATTAGGATTGTCATAAGGCAATAAAGTAATGGAGTACATTTCAGAAAGATTTTTATAAAAATTTCTAAAAATTATACTTAATGGTTTAATTTCAGTTAGCTAGAAAACTGGTTTACCTAAAAAAATAAACTCATTCATAATGATGTGGGATAAATGAAGTATCATAATACTTCAGCTTCATGACCTGTACATAGTGGTTCCTCAGTCTTTCCATTAAAACAAAACAAAAACTTCTTGAATATTTGTGTGCCAGTACTGTTCTGGGTAACATGTGCATGTGTGCTAAATTGTGTTGCTTCAGTTGTGTCCTACTCTTTGTGACCCAGTGGACTGTAATCCACCAGGTTCCTCTGTCCAATGACCTTCCCGGGCAAGAATACTGGAGTGGGTTGCCATGCCCTCCTCCAAGGATCGAACCTGAATCTCCTGCGGCTGCTGAACTGCAGGTGGATTCTTTACCACTGAGCCACAGGGGAAGCCCTTTCTGGGTAGGGCAACTTAGTTTAATACTACAAAGGATCCTTACTATTTAAGGGAAATTTGTCAAATATGACAGAGAATATGCATGCTGGTTAAGAGCACAAGTTCTGGAGACAGAATTCATGTCTGAGTTTCACCAATAGCCAAATGGCTTTAGACAAGTTGCTTAATCCCTCTGGGGTTCAGTTAGATGGGGAGAGAAATCACAAGTACATTTAGAACGACTGCTCTAAGAAGTGAATCAACCAAAGCCTAGCATAGTTAAATGTAATATGCAATCAATGAGTTGCTACTTATTTCTAGTATTATTATTACTGTCTTACCATTCTTATTATATCCTCCCCTACAGTAAAAGCTCATTTTATCAAGAATCACTTAAGAGACTGTTTAGATAAATTCTGGCAGGTTGTGACCTGAACTGGCACACCAAAGATTGTGATAAAGAGAAGCAAACAGAAGTAAAAAATAATTCAAAGGTAGAATCAAACTGACTTGCTGGTTGTGTAGGACAAGTGATGGGAAGGAAGATAGTAATTAGTCCTAATTATTTGTTCTCCAAACAGGAAACAAAAATAGCAATTAATTCTAATTATCTGCCCCTAAAGAGGAAACATCAAAAACGGCTTTGGATGGTAGAAGAAAGCATTTTGCAAATGGTATTTAAGTCCCTGCTCACTGGGTGCTCATTAAATAACTTCTCTAAATGTTTTCTATAGAAAGCAAAAAGAATTACTTTATTTTTTAAATCTAGCTTTGTTTTAAAGAGGCACACCTGTTAATATATTAATTACTGTTAACTAGAAAATTACATAAAAGACAGGAACAAATCATAATTGGTATGCAATGTACGATACTCTGAGACACTACTGGTGAGAAATGTCCTTTGAATTGTTTTTCCATAAGTGATGCTGAGTTAATCTACTCCTTTGTAGCCAAAACAGCATTTCTGAAGTGGCTTGCCATGGCCTAAGCTCAGGGAAAATTTGAATTTACTTTTTGTTTGCACGGCACTCTAACAAAATAGTAGCCTTGATAGACTTCTCAAGTATTTTATACACCAGCTTGCTGACTTTAACTTGATGAAGCTTCAGTTCAGTTCAGTTGCTCAGTCATGTCCAACTCTTTGCAACCCCATGAACCACAGCACACCAGGCCTCCCTGTCCATTACCAACTCCCGGAGTCCACCCAAACCCATGTCCATCGAGTCGGTGATGCCATTCAACCATCTCATCCTCTGTCGTCCCCTTCTCCTCCTGCCCTCAATCTTTCCCAGCACCAGGGTCTTTTCAAATGAGTCAGCTCTTCACATAATGTGGCCAAAGTATTGGAGTTTCAGCTTCAACATCAATCCTTCCAATGAACACCCAGGACTGATCTCCTTTAGGATGGACTGGTTGGATCTCCTTGCAGTCCAAGGGACTCTCAAGAGTCTCCTCCAATACCACAGTTCAGAAGCATCAATTCTTCGGCGCTCAGCTTTCTTTATAGTCCAACTCTCACATCCATACATGACTACTGGGAAAAACCATAGCCTTGACTAGACGGACCTTTGTTGACAAAGTAGTCTCTGCTTTTGAATAAGCTGTCTAGGTTGGTCATAACTTTCCTTCCAAGGAGTAAGCGTCTTTTAATTTCATGGCTGCAATCACCATCTGCAGTATGATGAAACATAAAACATATTCTCTGACTCAAACATTTTTATTCAGTTTAAACCAGGTTGTTGTTTAGTTGCTAAATCATGTCTGACTCTTTGAGACCCCATGGACTGTAGCTCACAAGGCTCTTCTGTCCATGGGATTCTATAGGCAAGAATACTTGAAGTGGGTTGCCATTTCCTTCTCCAGGTAAATCAGGTTAATTAAGTCTATAATATGTTATAGGGTGATCACATATGACTAACTCACGTCCTTCTTAGCCTCCCAACTCTATACTGCATAGTCTCTCTGAGCTCTGGTTCCCTTCCCCTATCATAGTCATCATAGTCATTCCATTCACATTCTCACCTATACACAGGGTTCAAGACTACTTCCTTATACTACAAAGATCACTCTGATCATAAACATCTCAGGAATGATAAACATTTATCTATACATAGACTAAGTGAGTATATAAATGTTTGGTTGAAGGCAGAGCATGGCCTAATCCAAGCTCTATTTTCTTATCTTTGTTTGATATGGTTTAATGTGATGTTACTTCTTGAAAGGTCTGCTTTTGGCTTCCATGTTTCCATGTTCTCCTGATTTTCTGTCTATCTCACACTCTTCCTCCGCCTGCCCTTTAAGTATAGGTGTTCCCCAATGTTCCTATTCTTCTGCTATACCTTTCCTAAGTGACCTTGTGTGGCCTCAAACAAATTCAATAAATGATTTATCCAAGGACAGACAGCCAATTGGTAGGAAGAGACCTCAGTTCTTAATTCTAGTCAATAAATATCATTATGCACTCATTACATTCACTAGAGACTCAAAATAAGTAAAACAGTCTTTGCCCACACTGCCTTTTCTGAAGTCAATATAGAAGCTCTGAGCTTTTTCAGTCTCTTCTTTCACTTTCATCAAGAGACTCTAGTTCCTTTTTGCTTTCTGCCACTAGGGTGGTGTGTCAACTGCATGTCTGAAGTTATTGATATTTCTCCCAGCAATCTTGACTCCAGCTTGAGCTTCATCCAGCCTGGCATTTCGAATGATGTACTTTGCATAGAAGTTAAATAAGCAGAGTGTTATACAGCCCTGACGTACTCCTTTGCCAATCTGGAATCAGTCTGTTGTTCCATGTCGAGTTCTAACTGTTGCTTCTTGACCTGCATACAGATTTCTCAGGAGGCAGGTAAGGTCATCTGGTAGTCCCATCTTTTGAAGAATTTTCCAGTTTGTTGTGATCCACACAGTTAAAGGCTTTGGTGTAAACAATAAAGCAGAAGTAGATGTTTTTCTGGAATTCTCTTGCTTTCTCTATCACCCAGCGGAAGTGTGGTAGTTTGAACATTCTTTGGCAGTGCCTTTCTTTGGGATTGGAATGAAAATTGACCTTTTCCAGTCCTGTGGCCACTGCTGACTTTTCCAAATTTGCTGGCATATTGAGTGCAGCACTTTCACAGCATCATCTTTTAGGATTTGAAATAGCTCAGCTGGAATTCCATCACCTCTACTAGTTTTGTTTGTAGTGATGCTTCCTAAGGCCCACTTGACTTCGCATTCCAGGATGTCTGGCTCCAGGTGAGTGATCACACCATTGTGGTTATCTGGGTCATTAAGATCTTTTTATACAGTTCTTCTGTGTATTTTTGTCATCTAAATATGTTTATAGACTTCCATCTAAACACAACAAATAAAACACATGTAATCCAACACATAATCCAACTAACACCAACCTAGACAGCATATTAAAAAGCAGAGACATTACTTTGCCAACAAAGGTCCATCTAGTCAAAGCTATGGTTTTTCCAGTGGTCATGTATGGATGTGAGAGTTGGACTATAAAGCAAGCTAAGCACTGAAGAATTGATGTTTTTGAACTGTGGTGCTGGAGAAGACTCTTGAGAGTCCCCTGGACTGCAAGGAGGTCAAACCAGTCAGTCCTAAAGGAAATCAGTCCTGAATATTCATTGGAAGGACTGATGCTGAAGCTGAAACTCCAATACTTTGGCCACCTGATGCACAGAACTGACTCATTGGAAAAGACCTTGATGCTGGGAAAGACAGAAGGTAGGAGAAGGGGACAACAGAGGATGAGAGGGTTGGATGGCATCACTGACTCAATGGACATGAGTTTGAGCAAGCTTCCCAAGTTGGTGATGGACAGGGAAGCATTGTGTGTTGCAGTCCATGGGGTCTCAAGGAGTCGGACACAACTGAGTGACTGAACTGAATTCAACTAACGTAAATAAATCAAAAGCATAAATCCATAAGGCTAAGGGCAACAGGAGTGCACATGAGATGTCAGCAGAATCTGGAAGCTGAAAGATAAGCAAATGGCAATGTACTTCACCTATCTGACTAAACCTACAGTGAGGGAAGTAAACCCAAAGGCAATACAATTCAGAGTACAGAATCTCAGTCATGTTCAGGAGTTAGGGATGCCAAACTCCTCTAAAAATGGGAATGCAGAATGAATCAACACAACTTGATTGAAAGTTTTCATAAGGATAAGTTAGGGCCTAGATCTCCTCCCTACCTAAAGAGAATAGGCATAACGCCTCTCCATTCCATCAGAAGAGGTGAGATTAACTTTTGAAGGGGATGAGTTAAATAGGTTCTGAACTTCTAGAAACAAGAAATGAGGCTGAGCTCTATACCGAATACTAGGAAGTTAAACAAAAGTCTACATGATAAATGTGAGATTTATCCAGCCTTCTTCTCCCATTCAGCTCCTAGAACAGTGGCAGACAGATCACTAGTCCTCAGATTTACCCTTCAGAAAACCATCCAAAGCAAGATACATGTGAAACTCTCTTAGATGAAAACAGAGATAATGGGAGAAGTGAGGAAAGAGAAAAGAATGCACATAAGGGAAAGATGTTACATATGAAAGTTAAATCTTCACTTCTATAGTAGAAAATCAGTAGATATGATATTTTTAAATATTGAGAAATAGCAATATTAGCGTATTATTTAAAAGTAAGGTGGAATACACCAGAAGAATAAGCTAAAAGAATTAAAGTGAGTATACCTGAGAAACACATGTGGAATGGAAAAGGACTGGGCAACAGGCCTATTTTACATTATAATACTGTATAATTATATGACATTTTAAATGATATATATTACTTTGATTAAAGACAAAATTTTTTTTTTTTAAGGTGACATACATAGGGTGGTGTTTCCAGCCTCCTGAGGTCCAATGGCCTTAAACTCGGTGAACCCACACTTTAAAAAAACAAAAAAGAAGAAACTAAGGTTCAAGGAACTAGTCAGTTGCTTACATCAAGTAGATAGATTCAAAAAGCCCAAGTTACTTTAGAATAGTATGCCACCAGACCACACGCTGTAGGTTGTTTGTTGAATTTGACATAAATTAAAATGTATTGAAAATATTTAATGGGAAAGTGGAAGAGTTTGAGCTGACAAATGTTGACACAGTTCAAGTCATTTGATATAATAACTAGGAATCCTCCTCTTGGGGCCCAAAATAATAACAGAATAGATATGACATTTCTGAAGATTGCTTTGGAAATGGCAAGAACAGCAGTATATTCTTTAAACACATCTTCAACTAGAGAACATATTCAAAACAAAGTTGCAGAGTGGGAAATCAAGATATATATTACTGCAGGATTATAATATGACCTACTAGCATCATATAAATGTCTTACAAATAAATCAGTGGACACTGAAGTATTCTTCAGATGGTTTTCTTTTTAAAAACCTCCCCCAAAAGGTAGCTTAAAACCTAATTAAAATAAACACACAATTTGTTTATTTAAAAAGGTGCTACAAACTATAAATTTTATTTCTAGGAAAGCAGAAAAACAATATTTTGAGTATGTGTTTTAGAGATATACACTGAAATATTTACAAATGGTATGGTATGATTTCTGAGATTTGCTTCAAAATAAAATTGGGTGGATAGAGAGTAGGGGTTAAAAATCGAACAGCATTTATCATGAATTGATAATTGTTGAATACTAGGATCCATTATGTTATTCTGTTGACTTTTGTACAAATAGAAAAGTCGTCAAAAATAAATGTGCCATCCACAAACTGAGAACCACTGTAAGTACACAGGCACATTTTAAAGTCAAATAAAGTTAAAATGATTAGTACCTGAATTTGTTCATAACATAAATCTACTACTATTCTTCAACAGCTTTGGGAGACTACTAGAACAACGAAACAGAATTTGGTGTTTAACTCACAACATTTCCATGACTGACCTAATTATCTTAAGTTCTCTTTAAATCTACTCTAGAGCCCCCACTATGCTGTTATGTATCATCATTTTTTAGTAATTACTTACAGAGCCTTTTTTCTTAATGGTAAAAACGTAGTAGTATATATTCAATGACATCTTAGACTTGGTGAAATATGTTAGATGGGTTGAGGAGAAAAAGGTGGCAATTAAAACATGACACACTTGTTTTCTAATTTTTCTAATGTGTTCTAATTTCATAAATGTTAAGATGAAGAAAACAATTTGACTCTTAGCATTGATGACACATATATTTTTCCCCCAAAGCATTCTTTCTCACCCCAACCTTTCATCCCTATACTAAATAAATCTTGAGAGTCAGAAATTCAAAGAATATCTGCCTTTATCAAAGTTTGACAGTGGCATCCCTACCTTCTCCTACTTGTCCTCATACCACTAATTTGAAAATACCAGTTTTGCTTGCCTCTCCTACCAAATGCCAAGCAAGGTGCCTTGTTAAAGAAATACTCAGAAAATGAATAAATGTTTCCTCTTGAGCCTTTGATAGTACTTTGTACTCAGTAGGCACCAGTGACTGACTAAGATGCCAGTGTAAGCATGGACTTGTTTGCCTCATACCAGTCAGGGTTTCTTATTATGACAAGGAATGGAAACTAGCTCTGCCTATTTAAGCAGAAAATGAATTTGAAGGTAATCTACAGAATCTCCAGGAGGGCTGGAGAACTGGGTTTAGAGGTTGATGCTGCTGCTGCTGCTGCTAAGTCACTTCAGTCGTGTCCAGTGAAACGTAGACAAAAATAATGCTTAAAATGACAACATAGAGCCAGTCTAATAAAGACACCTTTACTTCCATTATCAGGTCCAGAATCAATAGCTGGCTCCACTGACCTCTCCCTAGGACTGATCAAGAGTATTGCCAAAAAAATATGTGCTTCTGGGGCAGACTCTGGGTCCATGTCTCTGATGAGTCCACGTCTTATCTCACGCAAGGATGCCTGGGAGAAAAAGCATCTGGCACTTTTAGCTGCTATAGTGAGAAGTGGCCTCTGTCTCATAATGTGAGACAGCCCCCTCAACACAGGAAAGGGGTTCAGACAGCAGTGTTCAAGAGTAAAGATGGGTGTCCATTCTATATAAACAAATACCTTTGAAAACCAAAACACACTGCAGACAGAGTACACTAGAATACACTGAGTGAATACATGTCTGCCTTTCATCTTTGTCTACTTTGTGCCATTTTATTTTAGAACCTGAACATGATCCTTTGTGGCTACTCTGTGGCTATTCAAAGAACATATTATTTTATCTAAGAATTTCAAGTCTGATCTTAACTAGGTGAACCCACTGGTGGTCACAAAGTAGAAGCATTTAAGTGATGATTGGTTAATTATCTAAGGAATAATCTTTAAGTAGAAAAGAATGAGGAGAGATATTTATTATTAATCAAGGAAAGGATGTACAATAGTTATGTGCTACATAAATGTTACTAAGTTAATTAGATGTTGGCAGGTTCATAATAAATGCCTAAGAACTCAATGTAAAATGCATAATCAGATTTAGGAGGTGCTTTTAAGGTCATATGAGCCAACATCCTACCCAGGCTCACAAGAGTCAGGCATTCCCTTACTACATTTCCTGATAGATGGCCCAAAATGCATCACTTTCAGTACAGTGAGTTAATAGTGTCTGTTTTTGATCTTTTTAATATGGACTCTATTGGACTCTAATGGACTCTATGGACTCTAATATGCAACCAAAGAAAGCATTAATTTCTTCTGTACTGTTGGTTAATACTCAAGTGAACTAACTTTTACAACTCAAACTGTTGTTAAAGAAGGACTTCTACTCCCTGACCTTAGCAACTAATCTTAGAAACTAAATGAAACCAACTCTTTCTGCACATAATTTTAGTTTCAGCTCTTGCTCTGGGCTAAGGGATATTAAGTGTAACCCTGATTGTCATTCAAATTCACTAGTTCTTGGAGCTTTGCATTATCAACAAACCTGATATATGTATAGTCTATCTCTGTGTGTATGTGCTCAATCACTCAGTTGCGTCTGACTCTTGGCAACCCTCTAGACTATAGCCTGCCAGGCTCCTCTGTCCATGGGATTTTCCCAGCAAGAATACTGGAGTGGATTGCCAATTCCTCCTCCAGAGGATCTTTCTAACCTAGGGATCAAGCCTACGTCTTTCCAGCATCTCCTACATTGGTAGGGGAGTTCTTCACCATTGAGCCATCTGGGAAGCCCTAAAACTGTAGAAATGTCAGGGTCAAGGGAAGAGATCTGAAGCAGGCCAACAGAAACAAGCTTCTATGTAGCTTTCACACTTAGAAACATTCTTTGGTTCCAGCTGATGAATCCAGCTATTAGATCTCATCCCAGATCTCATTTTTTCATTTCATCTACAAAGATTACTCAGGAGTCTAGTTGACAGATGTATTCCAGAAGGTTGGTACAGATGTAAAAATTTGATGAGTCTGGCTCTATTTTAAATATTCTATGTTATCTACAATTTAAAGGAATAATAGAAGAAATACTTGGTACAAAACATCAAAAACTATAATCCAATCTTTCTGTTTTATGTCTTGATTTTCATGTACTAGTTCACATATTGGGCTACATACAGATCATACATGAGACAGAATATGAAAACCAAATTTCTATGCCAGATATTTTAATGTAAGCTTTCAAAGTTTTAAGTTATGTATTTAGGTTGTCCTATGAAGGGTAAATATATATTTACAATTGTTATGATTAATGATGTGCATAATATATATTAATTAAAATAGCTTTGATAAATGTTTACCATTTTAAAGAATATATGATAAAACTTCTCAATTAAAAACAACTTTTTTAAGATTTTTGCTAATTTAAATGGATTCTAAGACCAAAGAAAATTTGAAATTAAAATATAACTGTTCTACCAGAATATAGAATCTTCAGAAAATTTGGCTTTCAAATACTGAAGGGTACAGCATCTTGATTCTTCTTCTGAAGCAAAAGAAGAAATATATTTGTATAGTTAATTCATGCCAGAGACTGATTCACACTTAAAATATTTATAATGCCAAACTGTAATGTAAAAAAAAAAAACAATAGGGAACAGAGTTTATGTTATCATTGATGACATTTGCTAAACCAAAAAGCAGCCGTGGTATAAATAAGTTATTAGTTTCATCATGAATGAAAGCTTCTAAACATATGGTAGCTTTACTTATACAAGGGAAAAAGGACTGAGAGTTATATCAGCTGAAATAAGACCTTATACCACACGTTCTAATTAACAAAGTCCCAATCCCAATAATTAAAATGGAAACTACATTTAAAAGTTATGTAGACTTTTGAATCTGTAGTCATTAGCTTGTTTGAAACTGATTTTAAGGGGGCTTAATGAGCTCTCCTTGGAGAAGACAATGGCAACCCACTCCAGTACTCTTGCCTGGAAAATCCCATGGACGGAGGAGCCTGGTAGGCTGCAGTCCATGAGGTCGCTAAGAGTCAGACATGACTGAGCAACTTCACTTTCACTTTTCACTTTCATGCATTGGAGAAGGAAATGGCAACCCACTCCAGTGTTCTTGCCCGGAGAATCCCAGGGACGAGGGAGCCTGGTGGGCTGCCGTCTATGTGGTAGCATAGAGTCGAACACTACTGAAGCGACTTAGCAGCAGCAGCAGCAGCAATGAGCTCTCCTTAAACATTTACCACAATCATCTGATTTATATTTAAAAAAAGCAAAAGATCAAACATAGCAAATTCTGAATTATTCTGGTGGCATCAAAAACATTACAGATTGTACACAGACAATATAGAAATTGTCTAATTACATTGAGATTGAAGTTATTTATCCCTTAGAACACAGTTAATGTTTATTTTATAGACAAAGATGATTGGAGTTGACACAATATTCTCTTTTGAAATGTGTATATCTTTCATTTTTCAGCACAGAAACTGATGTTAAATAAGACTTGCTCATGGTCAGCATAAATGAACTGGAGGGCTAAAAGTTCCTGGGATGCAAAAACAAACTGTCTTCAGAGTCTCTGAATTCAGACTATTTACTGAAGACTTAGAATGTGAACTGAGCACACAATTTCAGTTAAAGCTCTTTCTGGGTGACAGTTCGCATAAGCTGTCTTTAGAGATCACTGAAGTAAGGCTTTCTTTAATAAGTCATATCACTTTAATAAGTGAAACCCTGCTGAAAATAGAAACTGTAGTCTAATTGCTTTGAGATTTTGGCAACTTCAAGATGTCTTTGATCACTTTTTTTCTCATGTACTATCAGAATTATAAGGCAGGATATGTTTGCCAGACACTACAAAGAAGAACAATATAAATACTTGAAACAGAGTGTTTTCTGTTTTATTTTTAAGGAATAATCATTTGATAAGGAAAAACCTGAATTAACTGCTTCACTACGCATTTAAGCATAGAGTAATTTTGTGATTTAAAAAACTTACTGTAATTTAAAGTTTATATTTTATATGCTTATTTACTGTAATATAAAGTAGAAATTTAACCATAAATATGGATACTCAGGGCTTCCCTGGTAGCTCAGCTAGTAAAGAATCCACCTGCAATGCAGGAGACCCGGTTCGATTCCTGGGTCAGGAAGATCCCCTGAAGGAAGGGGTAGGCTATCCACTCTAGCATTCTTGGGCCCGGTGGCTCAGATGGTAAAGAATCTGTTTGTAATGCTGGAGACCTGGGTTCAATCTCTGGCTTGGGAAGATCCCCTGGAGGAGGGCATGGCAACCCACTCCAGCATTTTTGCCTGGAGAATCCCCATGGACAGAGGAACCTGGCAGGCTGTAGTCCATGGGGTCCCAAATAGTTAGAAACGACTGAACTACCAAGCATAGCACAGCACTGTATGGATATTCAATTATATGAAGCTTTTCTGAAGATGGTCCCTAGAGATAACTATATCTGTTAACAGACATGAAATCTAGGATGGCACTCTACCATCATTTGCTTGAGACTGGCAAACAGGAACCTTCAGAAAAAGGAGATTTTCTGTTCTCTATTTGGACCATAGTGGCTTGATCTTCAACTTCCCTGGAAAATTCCTATAATGATCAATAGTGAAAGTACCCACTGGGTCTTCAAAGACATAAATATAAGTGGTGTGTTTTTGGAATTAATTACATTTGAAATATTCTGAGTAGGTATTTTCTAGTACTATAAGCATATGGCCATTTTCATATAGTTCTATTTCTGTAAAATCTACATTTTTTTCCATTATCAGAATCTGCTTCCTTAAAGATAGCTGGACTAAATCAGAAAATGATTGCAATTTAGTATCTTTTCCTATTTGAAGCAACAGACTTGCTAAAGCCAAAACATCTGCTTATCTTATTTCAGGAATTTGGGCAAAAGCAACCAAATATTGATCAGCATCACAAATATCAAATTTAAATATCATCTTTTACATAAAAATAACAAAACTTTAAAATGCTATATACCAGATTTGTTTGATGATGATATTTTTTACCTGAGGAAACCAGGAAGGTAGCAGAACTGTGAAGAAGCCCTTTAAGTATTAGTCAAAAAGCAAAACGAACTATTTTTTTAATGCAGTGAGATACATTCACCCAAGTACCGTTTACCAATCCTTGGACTTGTCCCTTTTCAGCTCGCTTTTCCATTCCCATCACCAACTATGTAATGTCCTTTAGCGTTCCCTTTTCATTTTCCTCATTCTCAGCAGGCTTCTTTGTCCTCTGACTGAGGCCGTCAACCTCTAGCTCCACTCCATTAGGTATAAAGGCATGAATTTCTTTATTCCTTACCTCCCAGGGTAAGATCTCTCTCATTCAAGGTCAGACCTGTCAAAACTGCTCATCATTTTTGACTAGAGCGCTAAGCAGAATTCAGTGGCTTTCCCAGGCTCCTCGAGTGGACCCTGGAAGTCTCATATCTTATGATACAGAGCTCTTCCTCTACCCCCACTTCCCTTACTCATCTTTGTATCTTTTGGCACCTCTCACTAAATCTAGCAAGCAGAGATGTGTTGAACGATTCACTTTTTTAAAGTATTTAAAATTTTTTTTAATTGGAATATAACTGCTTTACAATGTTGTGTTAGTTTCTGCTGTACAACAAGGTGAATCCAAATGCGTATGCATCTCACTTTTAAGCATGAGTTATTTTCAATAGCTTGAACCAGAACTGGACTTGTCCCAGATTGTCTGTAGAAAAGCATATGATTTCTGCTCCACTTTCAATTTTCAAAACACAATGACCCCAAAAAGAGGACCAAAATATTTCCAGTGACTATAGAGTTGCCAGATAAAATACAGGCAGCTCAGTCAAAACTGAATTTCAGATGAACAACAAATAAAACAATTTTTAGTATACCTCAAATTGTGCATGGGATATACTTGTACTAAAAACAATTATTCATTGTTATCTGAAATTCAAATTTAACTCATGAGCAGCTTATATTTTTATTTGCCAAATCTGACAGCTTTACCAGTGACTCTTTAAAAATTCTCACAGGACTCAAAGAATGCTTCTTTAGAGCACCTGGAGGCTTGTATCTGAGCTCTGCAAACTTCTCAACTGGCCATATTTTATGTCTGTTAATGATACTGGGTTACTTTCTGAGCAAGTCAGTAACATACTTTAGGAAATGCTGTTTCTTATACAAAATTTTTACTTATTTTGTTAATTTCATAGAATTCACTTCTAATACCATCTATCAATAATTTCAGCACAGAGAATACTGTAATGTTGCCCCAGATTTCTTGGAAAGCTGATATTCAGAGTCATTATCAATACTATTTCTGAATTAAGTCCTTGCATTTATGTATTAATAATGAAAAATTTTTTGAAATTTTAAGTTTGAAAACACAATATGAGAAATATATGTCTTTCATTCGGGGATTCCTTTTCTTCATCAAGCACAGTGAGACATACTGTCCTCACTAACAGGCTGGGGAGAAGCAGCCCGGGAGGCGGAGGTGGAGCCTGTGATGTAACTGCAGTGGGTCTTTGCTAGAAAAGTCTTCTCTAAATGAGAAATACTGTACACCGAATTGTTTAGCTTCAATGTGCATGGTCTTACAAGAGAAGAGACTTGTCTCTTTCAGCATAATGTAAATCTTAGAGGCTTGAAATCTTGGTCAACAGAGGAATTCCTCACAAGTTGTTTAGAGACATACTAAGAGTCTCACTAAGGGAGGAAAAAGCAGGTTTCTTCAGCAAAGGAGTACCACTGTAGCGCATTAATGGTGTGTGTGTTATAGTGGAAGTTATAACCCAAAGTGTGAGGAAAGATGCCCTACAGCTTCTTCCAATCCTGAAAGTTTTCTACATTACTGTGTTGTTTCCTTATTCTTGACAGTGATTATGGAAAAGACCTTCATTTCTTATTCCCACGGAAGAATTCAGGAGAGAGAAATGTCTCCCAGTTGTAGAGGAATACAAATTTTGCCTTTCTTAAAATTTCAACTAGATCTCAGATTCAACTTCTAGGGAGAGAATGACTAATTCTGTGTAACTACTTGGTGTCTTAAGATGATAATGAATTAAGACGTTTATTCCAACATAAGCATATTACCTGCTTTCCACCATATTGGAAGCTCCGGTTTGTCAAGCTCCAGGCTCAACACGCACACTGCAGAGATGCAGAACAACGCTTGGATATCTGCCCAAGACTGGTCTCTCCGAACGACAGACTCAAATTTACGGTACCAATCTAAAGCTCACCGTGGGGTTGGCAGTATCTTTTTCCTAGTTGGTATAGGAAAGGGATGAGATCTGGCAAACTGAGGCACCGGGCTTCTACCTGCCTGTGCGGAGCATAAAGGCTGACAAACATATTCATTAAACTTGATCTGAAGCAACCGAGCCTACGAGGTCGTTCCTGAAATATTTATAAGGTGTGTTACCGGACTCGCCACTTACAGGTGGGGAGGAAACACGGTGAATAGAAGCACCCACACTTGAGGGGCGGGGGGAGGGGGCAGCGAAAGGCACTCACAATCGCACAGCTCATCACCACACTTAACTGTTTTGCTTTTAATAGCTCTGTCAGCCGTCGCTCCCCAGTCGCCTGTTCAATTCTACCTGCCTAGGAAAGAGGTGTTCTCTTAAGTGAGGGGTTTCCTGGCAGTAGGAGGCACCGAGCGTCAGCTCCTAAGACAGGTCCCCGGGTTCCGGGCGCTGATGACCCTCCAGCTCTGCGGCCCGCCAACCCGAAGTCCTGCACTGCCCCTAGGGCCTCAGGCCGTGGGGCAGGGGGCCCCGAGACCCCGACGGGCCACTCGACCTGCCCGGCCGCCCTTGTCTCCGCTCCTATTTTGGTCTCTGCCAACCATGCCTCCTCAAAAGCTTTCGGCGTTCGGTCAATAGGTGATTAGCGCCCCAGCCAAGATGTAAACAGCTTCTCCTGCCTACCTGCATCCCCCGGGTGCTAATTTGGGGTGACAAGATGAGGGGACAGATGACGGTCCTCAATGACCACGAAGCCCCTGCACCGAGGTAGTATGCACTTTTCATTGCAACACCCTCCTCCCACACCCGCAGCATTCCTGCTGCGCCCCACACGCTGCACGGCTCGCGCGATGCCTCGCGTCCTCGCCGCCACCTCGCTCCTCTTCAAGGGCATTCGCGCCTCTCCTCTCCGCTCCCGGTGGGTCGCCCCAGGACGCCGCTACTCACGTGAACTCGGCGGCCGCAAAAGCTCAGCAGGTCCCGGCGTGCGGCAGTCGGGTCTCCATCTCTGCTCTCCCAAGCGCTCCGGCTGCGCGCTCCGCCCGGCGCTGGACGAGGTCGGTCCCAGCGCGGAGCCTGGACCAGGGCTGCCGCACTAGCTGCGGACGCGGGCGGGGCGGGGGCAGGGCCGGAATTTGGGTCGCTAGGAGCTGAGCAAGCTGGGATGGGCCCCAGGCGGCGGGCGGCGAGCAGGCAACCGAGAGCAGCCCCGGGTAGGGCGTGCGGAGGTTTCCCTGGAAGCACAACCCGGGAAGCCACTGAGCATGCCCAGTCGCGGGGGAGGGAGCGCGGCGTCTGGAGGGGAAGGGTTAAATCTGCAGACCTGGCTGCTTGGGCAGAAAGCAAGGAGTACAGGCTGGAAGATGGTGACCCTCAGGAGACTTGTCTATGGGGCTCCTAAAGAATCCTGGAATAAGAAGGCAAGATGTATTCCTTGCTCCCTTCTCGGAGAATTGTTCAGAGCGCCAAGTTTGTTTTTTGCTCAGCTTATTTTACCAAGTGAGATCTCTCCAATCCAGACATTCACCCCCTGCTTCCCTGAGCCTGGGGTCCTCACCTACAGGGTTGCCTCAGCAGTACCCTCCTTTCCCGATTACTAAACCAGTCCGGTCAAGTTAAAGAGCCAGCTTTTTAGTTTGGTTTGTAATTGAGGTCACGTCAATCCTCTCAGGTTACAAATTTGCATTTTTATCAGGTTTCAGAAACAATACCTTAACCCTGGGGTTAATTATAATGGATGAATTATGAACAACAAGACCTGGGGCTGTTTGGGGAACTTTGCTTCACAGTGCAAGAGGACTTGGCTCTGAACTGACTTAATACACACACACACACACACACACACACACACGCACACACACGGAGACCTGTGCCTTTATTTTGTATTGTGTTTCGTATTAAGAAGAACGTTTTTCTCTCTAAACAGTTTCTTAAGTTAGAAGCAGGATAGAGTAGGGGAAAGACTATGACCTTGGAGGTAGGCCTCGGTTTCGGTTTCATTTACTACTCGAGTAGTTTACCCAGCTATTCTTCCTCTCTGTTACCTCATCTATAAAATGGTAAGTCCTGGACTTCCTCTCTGGACTGGCGTAAGGATTAAGTGAGACAATGATTGCAAAGCACCTGTTACATAGTAAATGTTCACTGAATAAAATTCCTGTAGGTTCCACCTCCACCATACAGTTTTTATGAAAGGTTAGGTTAGTGATAGTCCTTAAATGGTGAACAAATTGTGTTCCTTCCTCACATCATATAAGCATTACCCTTTATCCTTCCAATTTTTTTTTATTGTTGTTAGAAGCATTATCCACTATTACCTTCCCTTTATACTCTTCAGCTTCTTCATACTTTTAAAATAAAACCTCTTGGGCAGCCATATATGAGTCCTCTTTGGAAGGAAAAGCTTTTTAGGAGAGATTCACTGTTGACAGGTTTATCCACATGACAAAAGAATTTCACTCCAAAGTCGATTTTTAAAGTAATTTACTATTCTTCTTTTACTACTATTCCATAAAATAAAGTATACTTGCATGGGAAGAAATTTACTTTCCACTGGTACTGCATACATTTTAAAGTACCATTGCTCAAAAAATAAACTTTTCAATAGCTCCCGAACATTCCATGTGTTTCGTAATGCTTTGCCTTTATTTATGGTGTTCCAAACTTTCTGGAAGACTCTTCTCTTTCCATTCTGCTTTACAAAGTCCTACCCATTCTTCAAATTCAAATGCCACCTTCTTTCAGAATGCTTCCCCTAACTGCAAGGTAGAGCTAATGCTCTGCTTCCAGAGCACCAATGCATTCTGATGGTACAGCGCTGATCACAGTCTACTGCTATTGTTTAATGTAAAACAGTTTACTGTGCAGGCATTGTTCTGGGAAAACAATTATGAATAAGACAGACACGGTCTTTGCCCTCATAGCGCTTAAAATCTAGCTTGAAGAAGATAGGCAATAAACACCTACAAAGTAAATAATCTCCAAGGACACAAACCAAGCATTTTTGCCTTTGTGTTCATCAAATTAATCTATAGGCCTTGATTCCTTCTCTCAAAAATATCAGTAAAAATAATGATAGCCCTTGGTCCACCAAACTACATGGACTTGGATCCCTGCCAATTATTTTTATTCTTTTCATTTGACTCCTTCAGCTAGCTCCTCTAGGTAGGGACCTGCAATTCAAATGATGAACTGGAAGGGGTATGGGAAGCCCATAGAGTTTAATCCCCACACCAAATTAAATCTTTTATCTAACCTCAAAGAATGGCATTTCTCCAGTGGCCATATTCAGCCTAGACTCTCATATCTCCTACATCTCAAACATCTCTTCCAGGATCATTTACCTCCTAAACCTTCACCTTCTTACCACCTTTGACCTCTGTTTATGTTCCTAGTTATTCTCTGTATTAGTTGACTGTTTGGTTCTACCTACTGTCTGAATAACTTAAGTTTTTCTCTCTGTTTCTCTTATAATCTGAATGTGAGACAGACTTGGCACCACTTAGAATCAACTTTTCCAAAGTATGTTTGTATACATGTATTCCATAGTATTTAGAGACAGCCTTGCCACATATTAATGTTCAACTCCGGGCAGGATCTCATTCACCTTGTATTAAAGAATTTAACAGATAACTGATATGTGATAGATCCTGCATAAAAGATTGTGAAATAATGAATGAATATATACAGGTTCTCAACTCTTCTCAATCTCTTAGACTATATACATCTTTTCTTATTAGTCTTCTTAATAAGCCTAGGATTGGAGACAGTTTTTCCCTTTCCTACTCTATTAATTTCCCTCCAGTCACAAATTCACAGATTTCTACCCTTAAGGATCCACAGAGCATTGTGGAAAAAAATCCTAGCCAAAGTTCATTATAAATTTGTGTGTTTTAGCTAAAGCCACAATCTATCATCTATAAATCAGTATTACTATTACCTCCTCCAATTCACAGCAGCTATCCTTAAAATTTTTCTCTTTTCCACATTCTCAACCCACCATGTTTTTAAAAAATGGACATCCAGCTCACCCCACTGCACCAGAGAAGAAAGACTACTGAGCGTCATCGCCCTAGGAATTAGCTTGTTATTGTAAGTTAATCACTTAGTCATGTCCGACTCTTTGTGACACCATGGACTGTAGCCCACCAGGTTCTTCTGTTTCATGGAATTCTCCAGGCAAGAATACTGGAGTGGATTGCCATTTCCTTCTCCAGAGGATCTTCCCAAAACCTGGGTTTCTTGCATTGCAGGCAGACTCTTTCCCATCTGAGCCACCAGGGAAGCCCAACCTTTCTTTCCTTTTCCTAATCAATCTCAGTAGAGTAGGTATTCTCTTCCTTTCTTGAGCTCAGTTCAGTTCAGTCGCTCAATCGTGTCAGACTCTTTGTGACCCCATGAATCGCAGCACGCCAGGCCTCCCTGTCTGTCACCAACTCCCGGAGTTCAACTCAGACTCACATCCATCGAGTCAGTGATGCCATCCAGCCATCTCATCCTCTGTCGTCCCCTTCTCCTCCTGCCCCCAATCCCTCCCAGCATCAGAGTCTTTTCCAATGAGTCAACTCTTCGCATCAGGTGGCCAAAGTACTGGAGTTTCAGCTTCAGCATCATTCCTTCCAAAGAAATCCCAAAGCTGATCTCCTTCAGAATGGACTGGTTGGATCTCCTTGCAGTCCAAGGGACTCTCAAGAGTCTTCTCCAACACCACAGTTCAAAAGCATCAATTCTTCGGCGCTAGTCTATACCAATAAAATATCCCCATGATAAAATATCCTTTATCTTTTAGCTGACTACTAGGTACTGTTTCAAGGAAAACTACTATGATACATAGCTTCGTCACAAGAAAAACAAAGCATTTCTCATCAGTTAATAAACTTTGGGAAAATATAGCTAATAGACAACCTAGTAGGATGACACATAAGTTTATAGAATTTCAGGTTATAGACTTGTTGGGACTAATATATATTTGAATTAATTCAGGAAGTCCTCATGGGCTGCCAAACTGCCAGGGACTTATACTCAGGTAGTGTGGAATCTTGGCCTTCCCCAATCAATAGAAGTTGACTAAGTGCCAGACAAGAAATTCAGGGAAGGATTTATTGAGGCTCCTGTGGCGGAGAAGGCAATGGCAGCCCACTCCAGGACTCTTGCCTGGAAAATCCCATGGACAGAGGAGCCTGGTAGGCTGCAGTCCATGGGGTTGCTAAGAGTCGGACATGACTGAGCGACTTCACTTTCACTTTTCACTTTCATGCATTGGAAAAGGAAATGGCAACCCACTCCAGTGTTCTTGCCTGGAGAATCCCAGGGATGGGGGAGCCTGGTGGGCTGCCGTCTATGGGGTCACACAGAGTTGGACATGACTGAAGTGACTTAGCAGTAGCAGCAGTAGCAGCAGCAGTGGCTGCAGGAAGAAGTGAAAACAAGTAATAGCTTCCCTTGCCCACTCCCCAAAGTGGGGGCAAGCTAGTTTCTTATATGGAGTAAGGGTAGGGGTGTGTCCATGTGTCAGGCAGGAGGGGTAGCTTAACTGTTTGTCTACTCTTTCGGTGGTGTTAAGTGTGGAGGCCATGCACAGTACCTTGCTTCTGCTCCTGACACCTGGCTTTTGTGCCCAGCTCTCCAGAAGTGGCAGCTGGGTCTTTTGGTCTTTTTGTATCTTTTTGTGCCTAATTTGCCCCAACTATGCATGCCTACTGCAGAGGGTGACTGCAGCCATGAAATTCAAAGACGCTTACTCCTTGGAAGGAAAGTTATGTCCTACCTAGATAGCATATTCAAAAGCAGAGACATTACTTTGCCAACAAAGGTCCATCTAGTCAAGGCTATGGTTTTTTCCTGTGGTCATGTATGGATGTGAGAGTTGGACTGTGAAGAAGGCTGAGCACTGAAGAATTGATGCTTTTGAACTGTGGTGCTGGAGAAGACTCTTGAGAGTCCCTTGGACTGCAAGGAGATCCAACCAGTCCATTCTGAAGGAGATCAGCCCTGGGATTTCTTTGGAAGGAATGATGCTAAGGCTGAAACTCCAGTACTTTGGCCACCTGATGCGAAGAGTTGACTCATTGGAAAAGACTCTGATGCTGGGAGGGATTGGGGGCAAGAGGAGAAGGGGACGACAGAGGATGAGATGGCTGGATGGCATCACTGACTCGATGGAAGTGAGCCTGGGTGAACTCCGGGAGTTGGTGATGGACAGGGAGGCCTGGCATGCTGCGATTCATGGGGTCGCAAAGAATTGGACACGACTGAGCAACTGAAGTGAACTGATGCATGCCTACAGTTATTTTTAGTCTCTTATAGTTTCTTTGTATTTTGTTGCTCAAGGAGATGTTTGTCCAGGTGCAAGCATTACATCACTGCAGCAAAGGTCCAAGGTCCCACCCTGTACCACAGTTAATTGTTTGAATTAATTGTGTTTGGTGACATTTGTTACAGCAATGTTACATAATGTTCAGGTACTAGCCTGGAAGTTAAGCAACCTGGCCTTAACCTCTTTCAGTTTTATCTCTAGAGTGAGGATGATAATATAATAAACTAAAGGATATTTACCCTGTGTTGTTGCTGGCAGGATTAAATTCATAAATGATTTGTTAAATGCTTAGCATAATTGTTGTCCCATAGTGGACCATAATGGAGAAGGCAATGGCACCCCACTCCAGTATTCTTGCCTGGAGAATCCCAGGGTCACACAGAGTCGGACACGACTGAAGTGACTTAGCAGCAGCAGCAGCAGTGGTCCATAAATGTTAGCCATGAATCCACCTGCCATTATTTCCACATAAAAAGCATATTTACCAGATTACCATGAGATTCACAGAGAGAGAATTGAAGAAACGGAAATCACCTGATGTAGTATTTAGATGTGATGAGTAGGGAATCCATGGAGGAAGAAGTCGTGCCTCTAAAGTCTGCCTCAGCAGTAGATCCGAGGAGGAAGGGAAGACCTAGGAGATACTAAGCTCTGTCATCTATTTGGACTCCAGATTGATCCATTACAAGTGACACAGGGATTAGTCTTTTCCAGACAGGTGACTCTGTTACTGAGCATCATCCTTAGGAATTTATTTGCATAACAACTTCTCCACCCAAAGGTCTCTTTCTTTAGCAAGGTTAGGTTGAGCAATGGTTAAGTAGAAATTTCCTGCTTGAATCATTTTGTGGGTGGAGTGGAATTCATGGCCCATTTATTTATTTTTAATCTAGCTTTGGTCTTAAGGGTTGTTACTTGAAGAATTTGTAATAGAAGATGTATGTGTTGAATGTATCAGTTTCATAATGAAAGTAGAAATGAAAACTATGGGCTTAAAAAACCATTAGGCCGTTGCTTAACTGTTGTGTAAAATTTAAAAATTAATTTAAGACCACTCTTTTCTAATAGAACAAATTTTATAGGCCTATGGAGTTCTGTGTCCTAAACGGAAGTGAGAGTTGGACCCAGAATGGCTTTTAATATCTGTGTTGATAAAACTGTGACTGAGATTACATGAGTTATTCATTCTGCTAGGGACTTCTTTAAATAAAATAAAGGAAGATTTATAGATATGTTTCTATGGCAGTAGTTCTTAAAACATGATCTGGAGAAGGCTTTCCAGTTGGCCTAAAGACTGGTCCAAAATGTAATTCACTTAATAATCATTTATTGAGTGCCTCCACTCCAGTATTCTTGCTTGGATAATTCCATGGACAGAGTTTATAATCCATGGGGTTGCAAAGAGTCAGACCCAACTGAGCAACTAACACTTTACTTAGTATGTATAATACACTATCTTAGATATTGGAGATACAAAGATGGATAAAATACCTTGAACTATGAACTCGAGGTATTGAATGTAAAGATGATCAAAGGACTTGAGAGAGGAATGGATGAACAGAGTGAGAAGTTAGAAGTTTTTAATGAGTTGGAAAATATAAAAATGAACCAAACAGATGAAGAACACAATAACTAAAATGAAAAATATGCTAGAAAGAATCACCAGTAGATTAAATGATACAGAGGAATTTATCCGTGAGCTGGATGACAGAGTAGTGAAAATAACTGAAGCTGAACAGAAAAAAGAATAAGATAAAAATAGTCTAAGAGACCTCTGAGACAATACTAAGCATGATAATATTCAAATTAAAGCAGTCCTAGAAAGAGAATAGAAAGGGGACAAGAACGTATTTGAAAATGTAAGAGCTAAAAACTTCCCTAGCCTGGAAAATGAAACAGACATTCAGGTTCAGGAAGCACAGAGAGTTCCAAATAAGATCAACACAAAGAGGACACACAGTAATTAAAATGGCAGTACTTAAAAATAGAGAATATTAAAAACAAAAAGGGAAAAGCAACAAGTTATATACAAGGGAACTGCCATAAGGCTGCTGCTGCTGCTAAGTCGCTTCAGTCGTGTCCCACTCTGTGCGACCCCAGAGACGGCAGCCCACCAGGCTTCCCCATCCCTAGGATTCTCCAGGCAAGAACACTGGAGTGGAGACCCATAAGGCTATCAGTTGAATTTTCAGCAGAAACTTTGCAGGTCAGAAGGAAGTGGCATGATATATTTAAAGTGATGAAAGGGAAAAACCTGCAGCCAAGAATTCCTGGCACAGTTTTCATTCCGATTTTAAGGAGAGATAAAAAAATTTTATAGAGAAGCAAAGCTAAAAGAGTTTGTCACCATGAAACCACTTTTACAAGAAATGTTAAAGGAATTTCTCTAAATTAAAAAGAAAAGGCCACAACTAAAAGCATGAAAATTATGAAAGGAAAAATTCATTGGTAAAGGTAAATATGGTAAAGGTAGTAAATCAACCATGTACAAAGATAGAAGGAAGGCTAACAGACAAAAGTGGTAAAATCATCTATTTTCACAATAAGTAGTTAAGGAACACACAAAGCAAAAAGATATAAAATATGATATAAAAAATATGATGTCAAAAATAAATATGTTGCAGGGAATAAAAATGCAGGCTTTAAAAAATGCATTTGAAATTAAGAGATCAGCACCTAGTAATAATTATGTATATATTTAAATTTCTATAAATAAACCTCATAGTAACCACAAACCAAAAATCTATAATAGATACAAATATCAAAAGAGAAAGGAATCCAAACATAACACTAAAGATAGTTATCAAGACACAATAGAACAAAAGAAAAAAAAAAGAAACAAAAAAGGACTACAGAAACAACTCCAAAATAATTAACAAAATGGCAGTGAGTACATACATCAAAAATTATTTTAAGTGTAAATGGAGAAAATGCTCCAATCAAAAGATGTAGAGTAGCTGAATGGATACAAAAACAAGACTCATATATTTACTGCCTACAAGGGACGCACTTCAGATCTAAAGACACACACAGAATAAAAGTGAAGGGATGAAAAAAGACATTCCAGGCAAATGGAAATTTTTTAAAAATCTGGAGTAGTAATACTTATGCTAGAAAAAATAGACTTGAAAACAAGGACTGTAACAAGAAACAAAGAAAGATAATACATAATGATTGAGAGATCAATCCAACATAAAAATACAACAATTGTAAATACGTAGCACCCAACATAAGAGCACTTAAACACATAAAGCAAATACTTACAGACATAAAGGAACAATTGACAGTAACAAAATAAGAGTATGAGACTTTAATATCCTACTTACATCAATGGACGTATCATCCAGAAAAAAAAATCAATATGAAAACACTGACATTAAAAGACACGTTAGACAAAGTGGACTTAATAGATATGTGTAGAACATTTTATCAAAAAACAGCATAATACACATTCTTTTCAAATACGCATGGGATATTCTCTAACATAGATCACATGCTAGGTCAAAAACAAGTCTCAATAAAATTTAAGAAAACTGAAATAATATCAAGCATCTTTTCCAACCATAATGCTATGAAACTAGAAATCAACTACAAGGAAAAAAAACTACAAAATGTAACCACAAACATATGTGCACGTTCACACACACACACACACATAATTGGGATTTTTATTCAGGTTTGTTTCCAATAAAGAATTAAATCTCTACTAAGCCTCTTTCTCTTCTCATCTCAATCAACCAGTCAGACTCCTTTGTGGTTGGTGTTTGTTTAAGATGTCATTCCAGTATAACAATGTAGGCTCAAAACATCTATGAGTCTTGGTTCTCAGGTACAAGAAAATTTAATTAATCTCTGAAAGATGGTTGATCCTGCAGAAATCTAAGAATAAGAAACTAGTGTTAGACAACAAGATAATAGTTCAAATATACCAACACTGTGTATGATGCTCCTACTTGGAAATTTTAATGGGCTCATCTTACAAAGGCTTTTACAGATGGGCAGCCTCAGGCAGGGACATTGACATTCAATCAGTGGCAACTTCCTTACCAGAATCTATTTTTAAGGCACAAATTTACATTTTTAAAACAGTTTTGAAGAACAGTCAAGTTTAGCAGAAAGGAGAAAATTTAGGCTTCTATGGTTCCAGGAAAATCAGGCTCTGAATCAGATTTGTTATGTAATTTTTTGCTAGAAATTTATCTTAGGTTGAAGTAAAACCTTTTGGTGAAGTTCCAGAAGGACAAGTTGTCTGTTTGATGCCAAGATAAACTTTGAGGACAATTCACTATATCTACAAAAAGATATATTTGCCATGAACAACAAATAAAAAATACATCTACTAAAAAGTTATCAGATGTGACCTAAAATACATCAAATTAAATGGGAATACCATGTGCTGTGTGAATGGTGCTGGGCTAGACATTGCTCCATATGACATCAATTCTCTTCATGGTCAAAGTCCAGCCAACTTCTTGGGATCTCAGTGTTAGGGAAGCTCAAGTGTATTAAATATTTTAACTGCTTATTGCTGATCCTAAGGTGAATAGTGAAATTTGCTAATATTACTGATGGCACCATCAAAGACTCTTGAAAACTAGAACTCATATCTGGCGATCAGGATTGAAGGAATCAAGGTCCAAGAGTCTCAGAGCATATTCAGCAACACCCAACTCCCTGTTACTTCTGGCATTAACTTGGAAGATGCAGTCAGGAAATCTGTGGCCAGCATGACAAGAAAGTGGTTCCTCTGTTTCTAATCTATTGTGGATAGAAGTCTCTGTTCTTAGAAAAAGAGACAGTTCCCATCACTAGGAAGAAAATAGTGTCCATTGGAGATAGTGGAGGGAAATGAGTGATGGTCAGGAATCAGAAACAAAAATTTTATATCTGTACTTTTTTCAGGACAAGGTACCTAAGTAGCTTAAATAATTCTGATCTCACATACAACTTTCATTAAATAATGGCCTATCTTTTGTTATATTCTTTATCATGGTAAATCTGCCAGTGAACAGCATTTTGTTGACGTTTGGGTGCAATCTATATGGTAAACGTGGATAGAGTGAAAAATTCAACTCAGGACCTAGTTTATTTAGGAGAATTCTGCAGGACATATAGTCCAGAGTTAAAAAAAAAAAGGTGAAAGAAAAAAATCTCAAGCATAATTACACTTAAAACAGATGGTTTGAAAAGATACAACTGAAATATAGCTGTGACAAAAGTTATAACAAATAGCTATTACACAACATAATAACAAATTTCTTATTCTAACACATATTGTGAATTAGTTGTTCTTCCAAAAATATTTTTGTACTGTTTACCCCACATATGTATTGTCCATTTGCTTCATCTTCTATATTCTATTATCTTAAAATCAACATGAAACCTAAAGGCTTATTTGCATCTGTGAAACAGAATCTTTATATTTCAAAGCTGAATAATTTTCTTTGAAAATCTATATACTTAATTCATTTTCAAGTAACACAGCACTGAAGATTAAGTTTGTCATAGATATTAGTGCTTTAAATTAATTTCTTTCCCTCAGAATCTATCATTCTGTTGTTGAAAGAGGGGAAGATATAATAAAGAAAGCAGGATTTCTTTTCATGATATTTATGTGGTGGAGAAGAATTTGATTTAGGTTTTTGTTAACATGGCTGAGGTATTCATCTGTCCAGAATTTTCTGACTCTCCAGATCTCAGATATTTTCATTGTCAGATTGTATTTTAAATGATGAGTCTCAATATTTGATTCATAAAATATGTTACCATATACATGGAGACATTTCTTTTTTAAATTTAACACAGAAACTGAAAAACATGCAAATTACAATGACATTCTATTTTCATTCAGCATTTATTGGTGGGCAATAAAGATAGAAGATAAATAATGTGAAGCCTGCCCTCAAAAATCCCTAGAAGTAGAAAACATCTTCATTTCTGATTTTATTGACTTGAGCCTTCTCACTCTTTCTTGATGAGTTTGGCTAAAGGTTTATCAATTTTGTTTATCTCTTCAAAGAACCAGCTTTTAGATTCATTGATCTTTTCAGTTGTTTTTTTCATCTTCATTTCATTTATATCTGCTCTGATCTTTATGATTTCTTTCCTCCTACAAACTTTGTGCTTTGTTTGTTTGCTTTTTTTCTCCAGTTGCTTTAGGTATAAAGTTAGGTTGTTTGAAGTTTTTCTAGTTTCCAAGGTAATATTACATTATTACAAACTTTCCTCTTAGAACTACTTTTGCTGCATCCCATGGGTTTTTTTTTTAATTAGATTATAGTTGCTTACAATATTATGTTAGTTTCTTCTGTGCAGCAAACTGAACCAGTTATACACATACATGTATCCACTCTTTTTCAGATTTCATTCCAATTTCGGTCATCACAGTGCATTGAGTTGAGTTCCCTGTGCTATGTAGTAGGTTCTCATTTGTTATTAGCTCTGTACATTGTTAGAGCTGGATGTGGAACAGCAGACTGGCTCCAAATAGGAAAAGGAGTGTGTCAAGGCTGCATATTGTCACCCTGCTTATTTAACTTATATGCAGAAGGCAATGGCACCCCACTCCAGTACTCTTGCCTAGAAAATCCCATGGAAGGAGGAGCCTGGAAGGCTGCAGTCCATGGGGTCACTGAGGGTTGGACACGACTAAGTGACTTCACTTTCACTTTTCACTTTCATGCACTGGAGAAGGAAATGGCAACCCACTCCAGTGTTCTTGCCTAGAGAATTCCAGGGACGGGGGAGCCTGGTGGGCTGCCGTCTATGGGGTCACACAGAGTCGGACACGACTGAAGTGACTTAGCAGCAGCAGCAACAGAATATATCATGAGAAACGCTGGGCTGGAGGAAGCACAACCTGGAATCAAGATTGTTGGGAGAAATATCAATAACCTCAGATATGCAGATGACACAACTCTTATGGCAGAAAGTGAAGAGGAACTAAAAAGCCTCTTGATGAAAGTGAAGGAGGAAAGTGAAAAAGTTGGCTTAAAGTTCAACATTCAGAAAACTAAGATCATGGCATCTGGTCCCATCACGTCATGGGAAATAGATGGGGAAACAGTGGCTGACTTTATTTTTGGGGGCTCCAAAATCACTGCAGATGGTTATTGCAGCCATGAAATTAAAAGATGCTTACTCCTTGGAAGGAAAGTTATGGCCAACCTAGATAGCATATTAAAAAGAGACAATACTTTGCCAACAAAAGTCCGTCTAGTCAAGGCTATGGTTTTTCCAGTGGTCATGTATGGATGTGAGAGTTGGACTATAAAGAAAGCTGAGAGCTGAAGAATTGATGCTTTTGAACCGTGGTGTTGGAGGAGACTCTTGAGAGTCCCTTGGACTGCAAGGAGATCCAACCAGTCCATCCTAAAGGAGACCAGTCCTGGGTGTTCATTGGAAGGACTGATGTTGAAGCTGAAACTCCAATACTTTG
Source organism: Bos javanicus (assembly GCF_032452875.1). Classification (NCBI taxonomy): domain Eukaryota; kingdom Metazoa; phylum Chordata; class Mammalia; order Artiodactyla; family Bovidae; genus Bos; species Bos javanicus. The sequence goes on along the minus strand of NC_083882.1, from coordinate 17,122,808 downwards.
GCCACATGATGCGAACAACTGACTCATTTGAAGAGTCCCTGATGCTGGGAAAGATTGAGAGCAGGAGAAGAAGGGGACGACAGAGGATGAGATGGTTGGATGGCATCACCAACTCGACGGACATGGGTTTGGGTGGACTCCGGGAGTTGGTGATGGACATGGAGGCCTGGCGTGCTGCGGTTCATGGGGTCACAAAGAGTCGGACACGACTGAGTGACTGAACGGACTGACTGACTGACTATACATTGTAGTGTGTATATGTCAGTCCCAGTCTGTCAGTTCATCCTACCCACCCTTTCTGCCCTATATCCCATAGCTTTTGGATCATCTTGTTTTCATTTTCATTTGCCTCTAGGTATTTTTTTGATTACCTCTTTAATTTCTTCACTGATCCATTGGTTGTTTATTATCAGATTGTTTAGCCTCCACATGTTTTTGTTTTTTTATAGGTTTTTTTTTTTTCTTGTAGTTGAGTTCTAATTTCATAACATTTGGGTCAGAAAAGATGTTTGATTGATTTAAATTTTCTTAAATATTCTGAGACTTGTGGCCCAGCATGTGATCAACTCTGTGTATACTTGAGAAGAACGTGTATCCTACTGTTTTTGGGTGGAATGCTCTATAAATGTGAATTAAATCCTTCCGGTTTACTTTGTCATTTAAGGTCTGTTTTTCCTTATTGATTTTCTATCTGGATGATCTGTCTGTTGATGACAGTGGGGTATTAAATTCCACCACTATTATTGTGTAGAGTTGATTTCTCCTTTTATGGTGGTAAGTTGAGATTCTTCTTGATGAGTGCGTATGTATTTAAAATTGCTATAGGTTCTTCTTGGATTGATCGCATCATCATGATGTAATGTCCTTCATCTCTTGTAACAGTCTTTATTTTCAAGTCTATTTCATCTAATATGAGTATTGCTATTCCAATGTTCTTTTGATTTCCATTTTGATGGTATATCTTTTTCCATCCCTTCACTTTCAGTTGGTATGTGTACCTAGATCTGAATTGGTTCTCTTGTAGACAGCATTTTTATGAACATTGTTTTATATACATATATTTTTTTTTAATTCAGTCTTCATCTATTTGTCAGATCATATAATCCATTTACATTTCAGGTGATTATTGATATGCATATTCTTATTGCCATTTTGTTAATTGTTTGTGATTTCTTTTTGTAGGTGTTTTTTTCCCTTTTTGTGTTCTCTCCTCTTGATATTCGATGACCAACTTCAGTATTGTGTGTGGATTCCTTTTTCTTTTTTGTGTATATCTATTGTAGAATTTCAGTTTGTCCTTACCATGAGGTTTTGATATAGCAGTCTATATACAAAAAAGACTGTTTTAAGTTGTTTGTCTTTTAATATCAAATGCATTTCCAATATCTTGCATTTGTTCTCTCTTCACAACTTCTGGTTTTGATATCATATTTGCATGTTGATACCTTTACTGTATGTTTGCCTTTGCCAATGAGGTTTTCCATTTATAATTTTCTTATTTCTAGTTATGTCCTTTTCTTTTCAGCCTAGATAAGTTCCTGTAGCATTTATTTCATAGTGGTTCTGTTGGTGCTGAATTCTCTTAGCTTTTGCTTGTCTGTAAAGCTTTTGATTTCTCCGTCAAATCTGAATGAAAGACTTGCTGGGTAGAGTACTCTTGGTTGTAGGTTCTTCCTTTTTGTCATTTTAAATATATTGTAAAACTACCTTCTGGTTTGCAGAATTTCTACTGAGAAATGAGCTGACAGCCTTATGGACATTCTTTTGTTCATTATTGGTTGTCTCCCCTGGTTGATTTCAATATTTTTCTTTGCCTTTAATTCTTGTCAGTTTGATTATGATGTGTCTCAGCATGTTCATCCTTGGTTTTATCCTGCTTGGAATTTGGAAAACTGTTTCCTTTCCCATGTTAGGAAAATTTTCAACTCTTCAACTACTTTCTGAGGTCCTTTTTATTTCTCTTCTCTTTCCGTAATCTCTATAATGCAAATAATGCTACATTTAATGTTGTCCCCCCATCTCTCTTACACTGTCTTAATTTCTTTTCATTCTTCATTCTGTTTCACAGTAGTGATTTCCACCATTGTCCCCTAGGTTAACATTTGTTCTTTTTTTTTTTTTTTTTTTTTACTGTGATTAAAAACACATACAATTTTTACTATCTGATCCATTTTAAGTGTACAGTTCAGTAGTGTTGCATATATTTGCATGATTGTAAAACAGATCTCCATAACTTTTTCATATTGCACATTTGAAACTCGATACCCATTAAAAACAGTTCTTCCTGTCCCCCCTCTTCCAAGCCTAAACCCATTCTACTTTCTGTTTCTATGATTTTGACTTCTTGAGGTATCTCATGTAAGTAGAATCATATAATATGTGTCCTCTTTTTTTTCCCCAAACGTTAAACTTTTTATTTTGTATTGGGATATATAGCCAGTTAATGGTGCTGTGTTAGTTTCAGATGAACAGCAGAAGTAATCAGCCATACGTGTATTTGTCCTCTTGTAACTGGATTATTTCACTTAGCATAATGTCCTCAATGTATCTATGTTACATTGTGTGACAGAATTTCTTTCCTTTTCCAGGCTGCATTCTATGTATATACCACACTTTATCCATTTATCTTTTGATGGACATTTGGGTTGACTCTACTTCTTGGCTATTATAAATAATGCTACTTTAAGTTTAGATACGCAAATATTTCTTTGAGGCCCTGCTTTCAATTCTTTTGGATATTTACCCAGAAGTGGGATTGCTGAGTCATATAGTAGATTTATTTTCTGTTTTTTGAGGTATTCTTATACTGTTTTCCATAGCAGTTATACCATTTTACAATCTTATCATCAGGGTTGGAGCAAGGGTTCCAATTTCTCCACATGCCCACCAATATTTGTTTCTTTTTCATTTTGTTTAATAGCAGCTGTGTTAATGCTGTGGAGGTAATATCTCATTGTGCTTTAAGTTTATATCTCTCTGACAGTTAGTGACTTTGAGTATTATTTCATATGCTTATTCACCATTTGTATATCATATTTGGAAAAATGTTTTTTCAAGTCCTTTGCTGATTTTTAAAAATTAATTTATTTTTTATTGAAAGATAATTGCTTTAGAGCCATTGCTGATTTTTAAATTGAGTTACTTCTTTTTGTTGAGTTGTTCAGTTCAGTTCAGTTGCTCAGTCATGTCCGACTCTTTGTGACCCCATGAATCACAGCACGCCAGGCCTCCCTGTCTATCACCAACTCCTGGAGTTCACTTAAACTCATGTCCATCGAGTCGGTGATGCCATCCAGTCATCTCATCATCTGTTGTCCCCTTCTCCTCCTACCCCTAATCCCTCTCAACATCAGGGTCTTTTCCAATGAGTCAACTTTTCACATGAGGTAACCAAAGTATTGGAGTTTCAGCTTCAGCATCAGTCCTTCCAATGAACACCCAGGACTGATCTCCTTTAGAATGAACTGGTTGGATCTCTTTGCAGTCCAAGGGACTCTCAAGAGTCTTCTCCAACACCACAGTTCAAAAGCATCAATTCTTCAGCACTCAGCTCTCTTCACAGTCCAATTCTCACATCCATACATGACCACTAGAAAAACCATAGCCTTGACTAGACGGACCTTTGTTGGCAAAGTAATATCTTGTTGAGTTGTAGTTCTTGATATATTCTAGATATCCCTTATCAGGTAAATGATTATAAATATTTTCTCCTATTCCACAGGTTGCCTTTTTATTCTGTTTGCTGTGTATTTTGATGAATATAAGTTTTTAAGTTTGATGCAGACCCATTTGTCCATTTTTAATTTTTGTTTTCTGTGAATATTTGTTTATTCTTTCAGCACTTCAACATGTTCTTTCTTTTTAAAAAAATTTTTGTTTATTTATTTTTGATTAAATTATTTTAATTGGAGGATAATTTATTTACATATTGTGATGGTTTTTGCCATACACTGACATGAATCTGCTACGGGTACACATGTGTTCCCCCATCCTGAACCCCCCTTCCATCTCCCTCCCTACCCCATCCCTCTGCATTGTCCCAGAGCACCAGCTTTGAGTGCCCTGCTTTATGCATAGAACTTGTACTGGTCATCTGTTTCACATATAGTAATATACATGTTTCAATGCTATTCTCTCAAATTGTCCCACCCTTGCCTCCTCCCACAGAGTCCAAAAGTCTGTTCTTTGCATCTGTGTTTCTTTTGCTGCCTTGCATATAGGATCATCATTACCATCTTTCTAAATTCCATATATATGTGTTAATATATTGTATTGGTGTTTCTCTTTCTGACTTACTATACTCTGTTTAATATTCTCCAGTTTCATCCACCTCTTTAGAACTGACTTAATTGTGTTCCCTTTTATAGCTGAGTAGTATTCCATTGTGTATATGTACTATAACTTCCTTATCCATTCATCTGTGGATGGACATCTGGGTTGCTTCCATGTCCTAGCTATTGTAAACAGTGCTGCAATGAACATTGGGGTTCATGTTTCTCTTTCAATTCTGGTTTCCTTGATATGTATGCCCAGCAGTGGGATTGCTGGGTTGTATGGCAGTTCTATTTCCAGTTTTTAAAGGAATCTCCACACTGTTATCCACAGTGGCTGTACCAGTTTGCATTCCCACCAACAGTGTAAGAGGGTTCCCTTTTTTCCACACCCTCTCCAGCATTTATTGTATGTAGACTTTTTGATGGTGGCCATCCTGAGTGGCATGAGATGATGCCTCATTGTGGTTTTGATTTGCATTTGTCTAATAATGAGTGATGCTGAGCATCTTTTCATGTGTTTAGTAGCCATCTGTATGTCTCCTTTGGAGAAATGTCTGTTTAATTTTTTGGCCCACTTTTTGCTTGGGTGTTAATTTTTCTGGTATTGAGTTGCATGAGCTCCTTTTATATTTTGGAGATTAATTCTTTGCCAGTTGTTTCGTTTGTTATTATTTTCTCCCATTCTGAAGACTGCCTTTTCACCTTGCTTATAGTTACCTTCATTATGCAAAATCTTTTAAATTTAATTCAATTCAGTTCAGTTCAGTTCAATTGCTCAGTCATGTCCGACTCTGCAACCCCATGGACTGCAGCATGCCAGGCGTCCCTGTCCATCGCCAACTCCTGAAGCTTGCTCAAACTCATATCCGTTGAGTCAGTGATGCCATCCAACCATCTCAACCCCTGGTGTCCCTTTCTCCTCCTGCCTTCAATCTTTCCCAACATCAGTGTCTTTTCCAATGAGTCAGTTCTTTGCATCAGTGGCCAAAGTATTGGAGTTTCAGCTTTAGCGTCAGTCCTTTCAATGAGTATTCTGGACTGATTTCCTTTAGCTCATTGATTTAATTAAAGTTTAATTTGGGTCCCACTTGTTTATTTTTGTTTTTATTTCCACTACTCCGGGAGGTGGGTGATAGAGGATCCTGCTGTGATTTATGTCAGTGAGTGTTCTGCCTATGTTTTCCCCTAAGAGTTAAATAGTTTCTGGTGTTACATTTAGAGCTTAATCCATTTTGAGTTTATTTTTGCATATAGTGTTAGAAAGTGTTCTAGTTTCTTTTTTGACACGTGGTTAACCAGTTTTCCCGGCACCACTTGTTAAAGAGACTGTCTTTTCTCCATTGTATGTTTGTAATAAACTGTGCTTAGCTGCCACAAAGTAGGAGGGAATGCCTTAACCATACACATGTTGTCAGGCCTGAGAGCCTCTTCCGTCCTCATCAAGGGGAGTGCTAACCTTCTCTCCTTTCATACAACATTCTTCTGGGGTTTTTATCTTGTGCCTTCATCTGGGACATATTCTTCTGCCATCTCATTTTATCTAGCTTTCTGTGTTTGCGTATTCCATTCCATAAGCTTCAGGGTTGTAGTTCTTCTAGCTTCTGCTCCTCACCCCCTGGTCAATGAGGCTGTCTAGAGACTTGTGCAAGCTTCCTCATGTGAGAGACTTATACCCACTCTCTGGTGGGTGGATCTGGGTTTTATCCATCTGGTGAGTAGGGCTGTGTCTGGGTCTGTGTTTTTTATCAAGCAGTTGTTTATTCATGGAGACTTTAAACAGTCTGCTGATGAGTGAGGCTGTGTTCTAGTCTGATTGAATGTTTGGTCTGAGGCTTCCCAGCACTGGAGTCTACAGGTGGAGCCACCATCTTATCCACAAAGTCTCCCTTTTCTACTCATTAAAATGGTAGAAAACCTCACCCAAAGAGTTTCTGGTACCTCAATCCAAATGGAAAATAATTCATAATTATGAAATCATAATTTCATGATTATAAACTTAAACTACAGACATTTACTTCTGTGATTAGATAATTTGTTAAGAAATCGCTGGTATACCTACTTATATGGAGAGGCCATAAAAATTGTGGGTGATTTTCTTAACTCCAGTAGTTGAAATTGCTTTTTTTGAATGGAAGGCAATGGGCCAGGAATACTTGGAACACTAGTTCTACATCAGAACCACTTAGATAAACAATTCCAAATAAACATGCCAGAACATCACCTAGGCCTAGTGAATCAGAATCCTTTAGGGACAGGGCCTAGGTATATATTATTTTTAAAAACTCCCAGGTGATTCTAAAGTGCACAGCTGATTAATAAGAGTCAGACACATAGGAGATAAGCCAAGTTATGTAAAAGCATGAACTGTAGCTCACTTGTTTTTTATATTCTTGCAATAAAATTATAAAATTTGTTTGTTGCCCAAGGCTAAACCTCCTAAACAGGCCTATTGTGGATATATTATGATGTGGTTACCACCTTTCTTTGCCTGAGTGAAACTAGTATTTTTCTAGCAAAACAGCAAGAGCAATAGCCATTCCACAGAGAGAAGCAATGATTGCTATTGTTTACCATTAACATTTATTAGGCTGTGGTAGGCACGGTAAGGCCACAGGAGACTGGGCCAATGCATTTACAAAGGAACATGATGTATTAGAAAAAGATGGGGGCAAAGCTGTAAAGCAAAACATTTTTTTAGAATAAGGTTCTTTGTGCCAGGATTTATTCAAAACATTTTACTTGTATCATCTTATTTCATCATCATGACAGTTGTGAAGGTGAGGTCTATTATTATCCCATATTAAAGAACCTGAAGTACAGAGAGATCAAGATCAGAGCTGGCAAGATTCCAGGTCATTTATCTATGGAGTCCACATGTGACCTACTATGTGATATTGTCTTTCAAAATTATGCTAGTTGACTGCTCTTTGATGAGATGAAAGAAAAAGTGCAAGTTTTTAAAAATTGTTAGCCAAAGCAGTGCCATATTTAATGGCAGTTTGGAGCATGTTTTAGAGAAGCAGAAGAAAAGAATAAATATCACTGTATACCAAGATGTTGTGTTCTCTCACCCATGCACAGTAAAGCCAGTCAGAGACCAAATTGTGGTGAAAGAAAGTACAGCATTTATCGTAAAGTGGTAGACAGGGAGTCCAGGGCAGCTAATGCTCAAAATATCTGAACTTCCTGAGGGGTTTAAGGAATGCATATTTAAAGGCAAGGTGACAGGGGTGGGGGGTTCACAAGGTATGTAATCAGATCATGTACAATTCTGACTGGTTGATGGTGAGGTAACAGGGCCATGTCACAAGGGCTAACGTTATCAGTTTTGGGACTTGGGTAGGTCTGCAGGCTGTTATGTGCTCCTGGTCATCAAATAGTTAACTTCCATTTCATGGAGTTTTTGTATCTGTAAAACAATTTAGGAAATGTGCATCAGGTACTGTTATCTATGTATTTTAGAAAGGAACTAAGGATTCTGTGACTGCCATGTAGCTAACTTATGTTTAAATTGTTACCAGTTCTCCTTGCCCAGCTACTACATATTCACATCCTTTTATTAGAACAGATATATAGCAAAATATGGGCTTCCCAGGTGGCTCAGTGGCAAAGAATTTGCCTGCCAATGTAGGAGATGCACGTTTGATCCCTGCATCAGGAAGATCCCCTGAAGAAGGAAATGGCAACCCACTCCTGTGTTTTTGCCTGGGAAATCCCATGGACAGAGCAGCCTGATGAGTACAGTCTGAGGGGTCACAAAAGAGTCAGACATGAATCAGCAACTAAAACAACAACAAACAAGATCACTAAATATGAGCAGAGAAAGGGGGCCAGGCTAAATGGCATGAAAACATACATCTTGTAAACAACAGGAGTCTTTGGGCAAACAAAGAAAAGCAGAAACCTCCGACTGACAGGAAGCCATATACCTTGAGGAGATAGGTGTCCTGGAGGTAGACAAAGATAGGTGGGAAAATGCAGGAATTTTCAGCATCTTAATGTAACATTTTGCTTATTCTCTCATTAAAATGGAATTATCCTTGCAGATAAGTAGTACCTGGAGAAGGCAATGGCACCCCACTCCAGTACTCTTGCCTGGAAAATCCCATGGACGGAGGAGCCTGGTAGATTGCAGTCCATAGGGTCGCTGAGGGTTGGACACGACTGAGCGACTTCACTTTCACTTTTCGCTCTCATGCATTGGAGAAGGAAATGGCAACCCACTCCAGTGTACTTGCCTGGAGAATCCCAGGGACGGGGAGCCTGGTGGGCTGCCAGCAGAGTTGGACACGACTGAAGCAACTTAGCAGCATCAGTACCCATCATGCACTGATGCTGTAACACTTCTGATCAAGGCTTTTGTTGTTGTTCTTCAGTCATTAAGTTGTGTCTGACTCTTTGTGACCTCATGGACTGCAACTTGCCAGGCTTCTCTGTCCTTCACTATCTCAGAGAGTTTGCTCAAATTGATGTCCAATGAGTCTATGTAACTAGCCTATCTAGTTAGATGCTATCTAACTATCTCTCCTCTGCCACCCCCTTCTCCTTTTGCCTTCAATCTTTCCCAGCATTAGGGTCTTTTCCAATGAGTCAGCTCTTCACATCAGGTGGACAAGGTATTGGAGTGTCAGCTCCAGCATCAGTCCTTCCAATGAATATTCAGGGTTGATTTCCTTTGGGATTGATTGGTTTGATCGCCTTGCTGTCCAAGGGTAAATAAGGACAAAAATCCTTCCTCTCTTTGGGATGATAGAGCTGGGATGAAAATCAAGAAATATGACCCCCAAACCATCCCTCCCCAATGAATATTCTGCCCATTTATTTTTACACCACCATATACTGGACATGGAACAACAGACTGGTTCCAAATAGGAAAAGGAGTACGTCAAGGCTGTATATTGTCACCCTGCTTATTTAACTTATATGCAGAGTACATCATGAGAAACACTGGGCTGGAAGAAGCACAAGCTGGAATCAAGATTGCCAGGAAAAATATCAATAACCTCAGATATGCAGATGACACCACCCTTATGGCAGAAAGTGAAGAGGAACTAAAAAGCCTCTTGATGAAAGTGAAAGTGGAGAGTGAAAAAGTTGGCTTAAAGCTCAACATTCAGAAAACGAAGATCATGGCCTCTGGTCCCATCACTTCATGGGAAATAGATGGAGAAACAGTGGAAACAGTGTCAGACTTTATTTTTGGGGGCTCCAAAATCACTGCAGATGGTGATTGCAGCCATGAAATTAAAAGACGCTCACTCCTTGGAAGAAAAGTTATGACCAACCTAGATAGCACATTGAAAAGCAGAGACATTACTTTCCCAACAAACGCCCATCTAGTTAAGGCTATGGTTTTTCCAGTGGTCATATATGGATGTGAGAGATGGACTGTGAAGAAAGCTGAGCGCTGAAGAATTGATGCTTTTGAACTGTGGTGTTGGAGAAGACTCTTGAGAGTCCCTTGGACTGCAAGGAGATCCAACCAGTCCATTCTGAAGGAGATCAGCCCTGGGATTTCTTTGGAAGGAATGATGCTAAGGCTTAAATTCCAATACTTTGGCCACCTGATGCAAAGAGTTGACTCATTGGAAAAGACTCTGATGCTGGGAGGGATTGAGGGCAGGAGGAGAAGGGGACAACAGAGGATGAGATGGCTGGATGGCATCACTGACTCGATGGACGTGAGTCTGAGTGAACTCTGGGAGTTGGTGATGGACAGGGATGCCTAGCGTGCTGCAATTCATGGGGTCGCAAAGAGTCAGGCACGACTGAGTGACTGAAGTGAACTGATATAACTAGTTTGCCAAAGAAGTTCATGGTAGTTACTCACGTGAGTCCGCCCACTCTTCCCTTTTGAGTGTAATAAAGTGCTTAATAAATCCTTGCTTTGTTTTCTTGATCTCCATGTTTTGTCTCTGAATCCTTTTGTGATAGGACAAGAACTCACTCTTCAGTAGCACTTTCAACCATTAATTGTTGAGACAGGCTTTTGTAAGTCAGCAGAAGACTGGGAGACTGTAGCTTTTCTACAACAAGAGGCAGGCAGAGGACATAGAAGGAAGGGTCTGTCCCAGAAAGCCCACATAGGGTCCTGCTTGGTTACAGAGAGACCATACATACCTCCTTCTTCTATTACTCCTCTTGGTTTCCTTATTTCCTATTGTATTTTCCATTTCTTCTTCCTGTATCATTTTTCCTTCTCCATTGTTGAGTCTGTTAATCTACAGATATCACTCACATAAATTTCTTAGTGGTTTTGAGAACCCTTGGGTATGAATAGGCAGAGGGGTGAAAAAAACAAACATTATGCCAGCAAAGAAGTAATAGTAAGAAGTAAGAGATAAAAACATCATTGAAAGGGAAAAATCAAAAGAATCAGAGATGTATCTAAGGCTAGCAGAGATAGAGGTGTCTCAGATAAGTCTCCTAAAAATTAGAACACTAATTAGGCTGGAGGAAAGGGAGGTTGTCACACATTTGAAATGACTGAACTGAAGGGTGTGAAAGAGGTATGTGGTTAGAAGCAAACAACACAGCTGTCTTTATTTCACCTCTGCAAAAATGGAAAGTGAGGGTAAAGGAAGCACAGTTCTTGCACTAGGATGGAATTCAATTAATAAGATTCTTCCCACCTAACGTCTATGAAATTACAAAATCATGTTAAAGTGAAAAGGACCTTTGAAATAATTGAGTCAGGTGACTCAAAAATATTTAGTTACAGAACTCTAGAAACCAAGCAGGACCTAGTAGAGCCCACCCAGATTTTTTTTAAAAAGGCTTTCTATGTCTCCTGTTTCTTGTTTGTAGGAATGTTTCAGCCTTTCAGAGCTTCCTTGAGTTCCAAAGGCAGATTCAAACAGTTATGAGTTAGGGGAGTAAGGCATTTAAGGGATAACAGAAACAAAGGAAAGACAGTCAAGAAAACTAGTGCAGCCATGAGGCAGGGTCCTGGTTCCTCCTCAAGGGATATACATGACAACCTGATACACTTCTGAGTTCTCTTATAGGGACTAAGGCCCCCACCCAGGGGGAGGATGATAACTTCCAGCTGAGCATAAGCACAAGGACCCCAGACTGGTTGGAACCAGAGGCTGTGATTGGGATTCCGGGGACACCACCCTGTTACCTTACTACCCATCACTCAAAGGAAGGTCAGACTTCACCTGAAATTTTGGGTCATTAGACCATGAGCACCCACCCTCCTCTCCAATCTCCTTGATTTATTGGCCCTTGCAATAAGGCTTTCTCTGCTCTAGATTCTGATGCTTTGGTTTGTTTGGCCTCACGGTTTGTTGAACTTGGGTTCAACAACGTTCTTACAAATGAAACTTCAACTCTGAACTCCAAAATGTAAAACCAACAAAAGTGAATCTGCTCTCAATAAAGTGGTCATGGACCAGTGTCCCTTTCCTCTTCACACTCGCATTGTGCACGATGGCTCCTGAGGCATGTTTAAGAAACCGTAAGTCTTAAAGAAGCATAATTTAAAAATTAACAGTGTTACACCAAACTGGGTTCACCTATTATCATGTGTCAAGCCAAAAGACACAACTAAGCCTAAGATTAGGAGAAGGAAATATTTATTATTACTTGCAGCAAGTAAGGAGAACACCAGGGATCTTCCCAAAGCAGGGTCTCTCAGAACAACAAAACTGGGAAAGTTTTAAGCTTATAGTACATGCATATTCATGAAGGGGCAGAAAGAACTGAAGTGCATAAAAGTGACAAGATTTGCCAGAATTAAATGCTTGTGTTTCTATGCAGGGTGCTTCTCTATTGTACCATGCTGCCTCTAAATTAGCAGTAGAATGAGTCAGCAAATATATATTAGTACTACTTATATGCAGTACTTAATCCTGGATGCCAAAGTGTAAGATACAAAAGTATAAGCTGTGGGCTTCAAAGAGTTTATAGCTTGATTAAGAAAAATTGAATTAACAATGTAAAATTTGAATAGTTGAAAGAAACCAGGAGATGGGGCCTACCTGACCACTCTAAGAGGTATAAATCAGATGCCCCCTCTGTGACCTGAAGGCTTGGCTTGTTCTCCCAGTGGGAGCCTTTTGAGCGCACCTGTAGACCCAAAGCAGCTGTTGCCCCAGCTGCTTCCCCCAACAGGGATTTGAAAGCCTCTGTAAGGCTCCTACCCGCTGCTCAGTTTCAGGTTTAGTCTGGGAGCCTTTTGAAAGTGCTTCCTGTCCATTACTTCTGAACCCATGTCCTGGGAACAAATTTGCTTTCTATGAGAAGGGAGACCCTGCTTTGCTTTTAGGAGTTCTCCAAAGGAGATCACTTTGCTTGTAAACTCTTCAAGCCTTTTACCTCCTGGTGGACTTCCTGCTGTGGCTTCCCAGGTGGCACTAGTGGTAAAGAACCTGACTGCCAATGCAGGAGATGCTAGAGACAGGGGTCAATCCCTGGGTCAGGAAGGGACTTCCTGGTGAAGATGCCTGCTGGGAATTCTAAGGTTTGCCTGCTGTTGGATCTCTCTTCCTTTTGTCACTGTTTTGTGATGACATTGCCACCTTCTGTTGCTTGCATGTCACTTACAAGTCTGTCCTGTTTTCTGAATATACTGTTTTCGAGCAACACTGGTGGACTGATGTTTAGTTTCTATGTGCAGTTCTGTACTTCCCCTGGGGTTTAAGCAGACCCTGCCAACAGTGGTTGAAGAGGTCCTGACTCTTCTTGCTGGTGGCTTCTCCTGTTTTTAGCTGCTGCTAGACTACCAAATAAGCAGGGTGACAATATACAGCCTTGATGTACTCCTTTTACTATTTTTGTCACCCTGCATATTTAACTTATATGCAGAGTACATCATGAGAAATGCTGGGCTGGAAGAAGCACAAGCTGGAATCAAAATTGCCGGGAGAAATATCAATAACCTCAGATATGCAGATGACACCACCTTTACGGCAGAAAGTGAAGAGGAACTAAAGAGCCTCTTGATGAAAGAGAAAGTGGAGAGTGAAAAAGTTGGCTTAAAGCTCAACATTCAGAAAACGATGATCATGGCCTCTGGTCCCATCACTTCATGGGAAATAGATGGGGAAATAGTGGAAACAGTGTCAGACTTTATTTTTGGGGGCTCCAAAATCACTGCAGATGGTGACTGCAGCCATGAAATTAAAAGACGCTTACTCCTTGGAAGGAAAGTTATGACCAACCTAGATAGCATATTCAAAAGTAGAGACATTACTTTGCCAACAAAGGTCCTTCTAGTCAAGGTTATGGTTTTTCCAGTGGTCATGTATGGATGTGAAAGTTGGACTGTGAAGAAAGCTGAACACTAAAGAATTGATGCTTTTGAACTGTAGTGTTGGAGAAGACTCTTGAGAGTCCCTTGGACTGCAAGGAGATCCCACCAGTCCATTCTAAAGGAGATCAGCCCTGGGTGTTCTTTGGAAGGAATGATGCTAAAGCTGAAACTCCAGTACTTTGGCCACCTCATGCGAAGAGCTGACTCATTGGAAAAGACTCTGATGCTGGGAGGGATTGGGGGCAGGAGAAGAAGGGGATGACAGAAGATGAGATGGCTGGATGGTATCACCAACTCAGTGGACGTGAGTCTGAGTGAACTCTGGGAGTTGGTGATAGACAGGGAGGCCTGGCATGCTGCAATTCATGGAGACACGGCTGAGCGACTGAACTGAACTGAACTGAACTGAGACTACCAAATGTGTTTTATCCTTACCTGAGTACATGTGTATCTTTTAGGGCTTTACATCCACTAGGGAGTTGGAGAGTTGCCTTTGACAACCTAACTTGCAAAGAATAACATGAGTGGACTCTGAGTCTCACCTGTGCCTTCCAGGCCTTGACTTTACCCTGGAAACAATATGCTCTGTTCTTAGTTGCTCAGCCAAGTCTGACTCTTAGCAACCCCATGGACTCTAGCCCACCAGGCTCCTCTGTCCATGGGGATTTTCCAGACAAGAATCCTGGAGTGGATTGCCATGCCTTCCTCCTAACCCAGGGATCGAACCCAGGTTTCCCACATTGCAAGCAGATTCTTTACCATCTGAGCCACCAGGGAAGTCCAAAAATGCTGGAGTGAGTAGCTTATCCCTTCTGCAGGGGATCTTCCCAATCCAGGGATAGAACCAGGTTCTCCTGCATTGCAGGTAGATTCTTTACCAGCTGAGCTACCTGGGAAGCCCAACAATATGGTCTAGGGCATTTAAACCAGCAGTTGCTGAAAGAGAATTCTGCTGTGAGGTCTTACATTCCTTTCTTACTGAGGAGGACCAACTCTTGAAGACTCAGCAAATGGGACATCTCATCACAGTGAAGCCTACTTCCTGGGTGATTTGACATGTGAGGAGGAAGTTACAGAAATCCTGTCTAGCTATTTGATGTTGACTTACTGTTTTCTAGCTTTTGGGGGCCTAGAATCTAATCATGAACTCTTTTACCAGCCACATGAAAATAAGGCTGAAGATCATTTGCTTCAGGGGGTAAGCAACTTGCTATGTGATGCCCATGATGGCATTTATGGATAGGCCCTGACAAAGTTGTAGGGAGGAAAACAGCAATAGTGTGAGACAGGAGTAGTAAAACAGTGTTTGAATCCTAGGCTGGATGTCTTTCTCCAAGAGAAATTGAGGTGTATCACAGCAGAGAAGTGCTCAAGCCTCAGCTGTTTACAGCAGATCTATGTCAGTTTTAGCAGTCAGACTTTTGCAGTCACACGCCCAGTATACACCAAGGATGGAGATGGCTCAGCTCCACATTAAAGGACTTAAGTTCTGCCCTGTTAGGGCTGCTTTATGTTTCCTCCTCTGATACCTGTACATAACTTGAAACTGTGGCAAGTTCTCAGTTCATGAACTGCTGAAGGCTAGCTTGAAGGATTTGAGCATTACCTTGCTAGCATGTGAAATGAATGTAATCATATGGTAGTTGGAACATTCTTTATCATTTGCCATTCTTTGGGATTGGAATGAAAATTGACCTTTTCCAGTCCTGTGGTCACTGCTGAGTTTTCCAAATTTGCTGACATATAGAGTGCTGCACTTTTACAGCATCATCTTTAGGATTTGAAACAGCTCGTCTGGGCTTCCAACACCTCCATTACTTTGTTCATGGTAATGTTTCCTAAAGATCACTTGACTTCACACTCCAGGATGTCTAGTTCTAGGTGAGTGGCCAATACCATCATGATTATCCAGGTCATTAAAACCTTTTTTGTATAGTCCTGTGTGTTCTTGACCCTTCTTAATCTTTTCTGCTTTGTTAACTCCTCATCATTTCTTTCCTTTGTTGTGTCCATCCTTGAGTGAAATATTTCCTTGATATCTCCAGTTTTGTTGAAGAGATCTTTAGTCTTTCCCATTCTATTGTTTTCCTCTATTTCTTTGCATTGTTTTAGAAGGGCTTCTTATCTCTCCTTGCTGGTCTCTGGAACCCTGCATTCAGTTGGGTATATCTTTTCCTTTCTCCCTTGCCTTACGTTTCTCTTCTTTCCTCAGCTATTTGTAAAGTCTCCTCAGACAACCACTTTGCCTTCTTGCATTTCTTTTTCTTTGGAATGGTTTTGGTCACTGCCTCCTGTACAATGTTATGAACTTCTGTCCATAGTTCTTCGGGTACTCTGTCTACCAGATCTAATCCCTTGAATCTATTCATTACCTCCACTGTATAATCATAAGGGATTTGATTTAGGTCATACCTGAATGTCCTGGAGAAGGCAATGGCACCCCACTCCAGTACTCTTGCCTGGAAAATCCCATGGACGGAGGAGCCTGGTAGGCTGCAGTCCATGAGGTCGCTAAGAGTCGGACAAGACTGAGTGACTTCACTTTCACTTTTCACTTTCATGCATTGGAGAAGGAAATGGCAACACACTCCAGTGTTCTTGCCTGGAGAATCCCAGGGACAGGGGAGCCTGGTAGGCTGCCGTCTATGGGGTCACACAGAGTCGGACACGACTGAAGTGACTTAGCATAGCATAGCATACCTGAATGTCCTAGCAGTTTTCCCTACTTTCTTCAATTTAAGTCTGAATTTTGCAATAAGGAGCTCATGATCTGAGCCACAGTAAACTCCTGGTCTTGTTTTTGCTCACTGTATATAGGGCTTCTCCATATTTGGATGCAAAGAACTAAATCAATCTGATTTTGGTATTGACCATCTGTTGATGTCCATATGTAGAGTCATCTCTTGTGTTGTTGGAAAGGGGTGTTTTTTATGTCCGGTGTGTTCTCTTGTTAAAACTCTGTTAGCCTTTTGAACTGCTTAATTATGTACAGGTAAGGCCAAATTTTCCTTTTATTCTGGGTATCTCTTGACTTTCTACATTTGCATTCCAATCCCCTGTGATGAAAAGGACATCTTTCTTGTGGTGTTAGTTCTAGAAGGTCTTGTAGGTCTTCACAGAATTGGTCAACTTCAGTTTCTTCAGCATCAGTTGTTGGGGCATAGACTTGGATTACTGTGGTGTTGAATGATTTGCCTTGGAAATGAACTGATAGCAGTTTTTGAGGTTGCACACAAGCACTGCATTTTTTACTCTTTTGTTGACTATGAGGGCTACTCCATTTCTTCTAAGGGATTCTTGCCCACAGTAGTAGATAGAATGGTCATTGAATTAAATTCACCCATTCCAGTCCATTTTAGTTCACTGATTCCTAAGATGTTAATGTTCAATCTTGCTATCTCCTCTGTGACCACGTCCAGTTTATCTTGATTCACGTACGTAACATTCCAGGTTCCAATGTAATATTGTTCTTCACAGCATCAAACTTTACTTTTACCACCAGACACATCCACAACGAGCATCATTCCCACTTTGGCCTAGCTGTTTCATTCTTACTGGAGCTGTTAGTAACTGCCCTCCACTCTTTCCCAGTATCATACTGGATACCTTCCAACTTGGGAGGCTCATCTTCTGGTGTCATATCTTTTTGCCTTTTCATATTGTCAATTCTCAAGGCAAAAATATTGGAGTGGGTTGCTGTTTCCTTCTCCAGTGGACCATGTTTTGTCAGAACTCTTCATTATGACTTGTCTGTCTTGGGTGGCCTTGCATGGCATGGATCATAGCTTTGCATCATGCCCGGGCGCATCATTCCCTGTAGTTAATGTCACAGCCTGGCTAGGGCCAGACCGGAGCCTGCCCCCACGTTTTGCTGCTCCTGCTCAGTCCAGGGCTGGCCATGATCATCGATGCCAAAGTTATGTGCATACTCCCCCAAGAATTGACAACCCTTTTGCCTTTCCCGCTTGCAATATGGGAGACCTGGGTTTGATCCCTGGGTTGGGAAAATCCCCTGGAGAAGGGAAAGGCAACCTACTCTAGTATTCTTGCTGGAGAATCCCATGGAGCCTGGGGGGTTACAGTCCATGGGGTCACAAAGAGTCAGACACAACTGAAGCGACTTCACTTTCTTTTTCACTTCACTATGTCCTATAATTTAAAAGAAGACTTCAGTACAACCAAGAAATTCTTACTTTATCCAACCTAATATATGTGGTTTTAACCCTGCTTTAACAGAAAAGTATAGCTAGGGGAAATGGCAACCCACTCCAGTGTTCTTGCCTGGAGAATCCCAGGGACAGGGGAGCCTGGTGGGCTGCCGTCTATGGGGTCGCACAGAGTCGAACATGACTGAAGCGACTTAGCAGCAGCAGCATAGCTAGGGGAAGGAAATAGTATCCTGAGGCACAGTTTTCGCTCGGGAAATTCAAATGATCATTCAAATATGAGCATTTATTTAGAACACCAAGCAAAGGTTTTCAGCTGTTCTTCAGTTATTAGTTTGACCCACTTCTCCACTTTCAATATTCCTAGGTACTTATAGCTTCAACCACCATCTCTGTGATAGACTTTTCTAGAAGAACTAAAGACAATTCCAGATCATCTTGAGACCAAGCCATACTTTATAAAATGGCACAACCAAGAATGCATGGCATTGTACTAGAAGTGAACTCTTTACTGTAACGTGTTCCCATTTGGTGATTAAGCCTGATAACCTCTCCCTACCCGTCTCTTTAACATACAGGTAAAACAATTCATTTGCCTTCTCTTATCTGACTCATTTTAACACCATGGTTTCAGCCCTCCATCACTGTATTTACTTCAACAACTAATGTAAAGGAAGGAGGTGCTTGTGATTTACAGCATTCATTTTTAGCTACTCTCATAGAAACCTTCAGTACAACCAAGAAACTGAACTACCCTTAAATAAACAATCATTCTCCATTGCCAAAATAACATCCTAGTCTTGATTTCAGTCCTTCCAGGCAGTCTGTTCATATGCTCCCCACCACTGCTCTAGTAATTGTCAGAACCAGGTGCCCTGTTTAGATTTTTGGCAGTGACCACTGTGTCAACGTCTTTTGTTCCCAGTCAGATTTGCTTTGTCTCTGTTCTATTACTTGAGTCTTAAATCCTTGTAATCTTTCTGTTTCTTATTATAGTTCTTTGTCTTTGGTCAAATTATAGTTGATTTTTCTTGGTTTAAACGAAGCTGGCTTCTGAGAAACCTTTTGCTACCATGGCTTGATAACAGTTGTTCACTACTCCTAATTTGATTTTAGTACTTAGATTTCTATTTGTTCTTTAAATGGGAGAATATCTGGGATCACTTCAGTGAAGTGGAACTTCCTAAAGGCCTCCATGTCAGCCAGAAGACTTTGGTGATTATGGAACTTTTGAGGCAAGTTCCTGACTTCCAAATACTATTGGTATCTCTTTTGTTTCTGCAAGTTCCTGCTTCCACTATTGCTATCTCCTAATCAAAAGTACCTGCTATATTAAAGGAATATGGCTATGAGTTTAGTATAGTTCCTTAGGTTCTAGATTCCATTTCTTTAACAATTTGTCACTAACTCCTTTTGTTTCCTGAACTCTCATCCAAGGCTTGTTTAATTACCTTACCCACCTCAATATCCTTGGGTCAGATTAGAACCAATTAACATTATTCTGGGCTTCCCAGGTGGCTCAGTGGTAAAGAATCTACCTGCCAATGCAGGAAACGTGGGTTAGATCCTTCAGTCAGGAAGATCCCGTGGAGAAGTGAATGGCAACCCACTTCAGTATTCTTGCCTGGGAAATCCCATGGACAGAGGATCCTGGTGGGCTACAGTCCATGAGGTCACAAAGAGTCAGACAAAACTTAGCCACAACAACCTGAAGCCACTGTCATGATAATATTTATAGTCATTGGACTATAAATTGGAAGAGCATTCAAAACTATGGAGGAATTTGTAATAGAAGCATAAGAAATCTGTCAGAGACTCATAAACCCCAAGCAATTATTTTCACAGGCATGGAAAACATTTTAACTTGAGATCATGGTCTACCTTTATTATTGCCTCAATAATTCAGTTTCACTAAGTTTCTTATTTCATATGATTTTTCAAAGTTATTTCTATTATGTTTAGATTTCATGAAGAGTTCCATAATCAATGCTAATTATTAATTTCTCATTCTGAGAATGTCAACAGGTTTCTTAGAGATGTTGGAAAGATCTAGTTAAATTCTAGGTCTAGTTAACTTTCTACTAACCCACATGGTCCCTGAAGCTATGATTTCAAATTGGTTGAGAAAATGGTGACAGCCAATCATTTATGACACAAACTGAAACAACAAAAGAAAACAAGACAATTAATGCCGCTTGTCTTTTTTGGAAATTAATAATAAAGCATCTAAGCTTTCAAATAAGATTCTGGGTTCAGTTCAGTTGCTCAGTCGTGTCTGACTCTTTGCAACCCCATGAATTGCAGCACACCAGGCCTCCCTGTCCATCACCAACTCCCAGAGTTCACTCAAACTCACGTCCATTGAGTTGGTGATGCCATCCAGCCATCTTATCCTCTGTTGTCCCCTTCTCCTCTTGCCCCCAATCTCTCCCAGCATCAGAGTATTTTCCAATGAGTCAACTCTTTGCATGAAATGGCCAAAGTACTGGAGTTTCAGCTTTAGCATCATTCCTTCCAAAGAACACCCAGGACTGATCTCCTTTAGAATGGACTGGTTGGATCTCCTTGCAGTCCAAGGGACTCTTAAGAATCTTCTCCAACACCACAGTTCAAAAGCATCAATTCTTCGGCACTCAGCTTTCTTCACAGTCCAAATTTCACATCCATACATGACCACTGGAAAAACCATAGCCTTGACTAGATGGACCTTTGTTGGCAAAGTAATATCTCTGCTTTTTAATACACTGTCTAGGTTGGTCATAACTTTCCTTCCAAGGAGTAAGCGTCTTTTAATTTCATGGCTGCAGTCACCATCTGCAGTGATTTTGGAGTCCAGAAAAATAAAGTCAGCCACTGTTTCCACCGTTTCCCCATCTATTTGCCATGAAGTGATGGGACTGGATGCCATGATCTTGGTTTTCTGAATGTTGAGCTTTAAGCCAACTTTTTCTCTCTCCTCTTTCACTTTCATCAAGAGGCTTTTTAGTTCCTCTTCACTTTCTGCCATAAGGGTGGTGTCATCTGCATATCTGAGGTTATTGATATTTCTCCCAACAATCTTGTTTCCAGCTTGTGAGACTCTGGGTACACTATATTTATTGAAGGTTTAAAGTTATACTGTGTAAATTATTTCTGCATGTGTTTGCTTAAGAAATGCAACCATTTATATAAAACATTTTTTCATTTATCATGTCTATATTTGAATCATAGCTCTTGGATAGACTTCAAAATATCAGACATTTTCTCTGCAATGTTGTTCCTGAGCATAAAGATTGCAATTAGAAAAGAGGCAGAGCTTTGGGCTGGAGTCCTTCTTCTACTATTAATTATGTGATCTAGGAAAAGTTGCTTAACTTCGCTGAGCCTCAGATTCCATATCTGTCAAATTGAGGACATAAAATTTATTCCCAGGGTTGTGTTTTCTAGGATTAAATAATAAAGTATGTTAAGTATAATATTTGCTGCTGCTGCTGCTGCTAAGTTGCTTCAGTTGTGTCCAACTCTGTGCGACCCCATACACGGCAGTCCACAAGGCTCCCCCGTCCCTGGGATTCTCCAAGCAAGAACACTAGAGTGGGTTGCCATTTCCTTCTCCAATGCATGAAAGTGAAGTCGCTCAGTCGTGTCCTTTAGCGACCCCATGGACTGCAGCCTATCAGGCTCCTCTGTCCATGGGATTTTCCAGGCAAGAGTACCAGAGTGGGGTGCCATTGCCTTCTCCTAAGTATAGTATTTAATACCTCACAAAAATGTAGCTGTAGATAGATATGTTTTAATTTATAAAACTGTGCCCTTTTATTCATATAAGAGCACAGACATGAATGTAAGTCAGTCTTAAAAACTATTTCCTACTTAAACAGTTTATACAGTTTGTCTTTTAAGTTGCTTTATCTATAAAATGGGATATGGAAATGTCAATAATTAGAATTATTTTAAGATAATTTTATGGTGTGTCATTGATCCTGTTCATAATGCCAATTGTCTTACTTTTCACACTGTTCATTGAACCCAGGGTAGGAAAAGCTTGAGCTAAGAGGCTGGAAGAAGACTTGAGGCACTGTAGGAACAGCAGCACATTTATTCTCTCTTGGCTGGCATGGCAGCCATAATACAGCCTCTCTCTGGGCTGATGCAGCAGCTGTAGCAGCAGCCATACAAAACCATAACATAACCATAATGTAGCCATACCATAACCTCATATAACATAACCATGACGCTCCTCCAATGTAGCCTCGATGCAGCAGCCCCCAGGGCTTTTCAGTTGAAGCTTATGTATGCTTTCCAAACAAAAGTAGCCTGTGGCCAAGAGAGTACCTCATGACGGGCAAGCACTATGCTATAAGTGATCTCAGCTGTTACATAAGCATGCAAAGTTACTGTTTACAGAACATGGGGTGAGAGGGCATGAGAGCGTGGGGTGAGAGAACCTGACTGGTGCCATCTTGTTAATTTCCCCACATATGGGTTCTTTAATAATTTGATAATCTGAGCACTGTATCGTCTGTATCTTCTTGGTCCCTTGAACCTTATAAAATTACATTTCATCTGAAATAAAAATTCAAAATACATTAGAAACTTGACAGTTTGTTACTCTGGAACAGATTTTTAAGAGCTCTATGTTGATAATTTTCTTCAATGGTTAGAAGCAAGACTGCTTGTTAAGCAAGAAGATGGTTGGGTGCTGGCCCCAGAGATTTTGAAACAGACACTATAATTCACTGGGGTTCAGAGAAACTACTAAAACATATATTGATTTTAGCTGATTTATTATATCTAACGGGGTATGGACCTCGGTGTTTTTGCAAGTATTGCAGTGATTCTGATGCAACTAGTCTGAGGACCATCCTTTGAGACATAAGCTCAAGTGCAGGCCTCTGATGTGCAGTGTGCACAGCTTAGGTTATCTGGGAAAATGTGTTGGAATTCTACCTATCAAGTTAATCTCTACTCACATTTAGTATACCGGGGGTTTCATTATATCTGCATGTCTGATTGTCACATGTCACAGATTTTAAGAAGTGCTCTAAAAGAAGACATTAGAGTGGGAGTTCGCAGGCAGGGAGGCTGCCTCTGGCCCCTCCCTGCTTTGCTTTAAGCAAGACATGATTCTTGTGCCTGGCAGGCAGGGAAAGCCTTTTGGGATATTATGTATTTTTAGTGGAGAAAATATAACACAGTGCTGAATTTTGTCTTAGAGGAACCAATGAGGTTAGTTCTCATGGTTTATTGGGAGCACCAGAAGTGAGGTGGGCAAGGCAGTGTAGATTTTCCAGCATGTAGACAAGTTTTTCAATTCTCTGAGGTTTTTTTAAAATAAATACCAGATGAGCATACAATTATGTGTGAGATACTGACTATTATCATTAGCATTATTATATAACATGTTTGGACTCCTCTATGCTAGGCATTGCTGTATTAATAAATGCTTTAAAATATTACACGATTTAATCCTCAGTACACATCTGTAGTGGAGAAGGCAATGGCATCCCACTCCAGTACTCTTGCCTGGAGAATCCCATGGACGGAGGAGCCTAGTGGGCTGCAGTCTATGGGGTCGCTAAGAGTTGAAGACGACTGAGCTACTTCACTTTCTCTTTTCATTTTCATGCATTGGATAAGGAAATGGCAACCCACTCCAGTGTTCTTGCCTGGAGAATCCCAGGGATGGGGGAGCCTGGTGGGCTGCCGTCTCTGGGGTCGCACAGAGTCAGACACGACTGAAGTGACTTAGCAGCAGTTGCACACATTTGTAGATTGGTGTGAATGTAAGTAGCTGACATGAGGAGAATGAAGTGGAAGCAGATAAAATAACTTATGATTCCATGGTAAATGCTTATATAACCCCAAAACTATTTCTGCAAAATGGACAAGTGAGTTAGAAAACTGTAAATTCTCTACAGTGAAGATGAAGATCATAATCTAAGCACAAATAACCAACAGAAAGTGGCAAAATGGATGCTCCTAATAAGAGGTCTCAGTCATCATGTAAGTAAAAGCTAAGGTCACCTAATCAGCTCTAGCAAGTCTCCCCAAAGTAGAACTGATTATAGAGATTATATGAAACATGGATTTATACCCAGGTAGTTAATGATGAAATTGCCCTCTCTGGGCAAGTATCTTTGTATTTTGGGGTCTTTGAGAGATTAATGATAGTATGAAGCCATTAAAGCAGGTAGACATTTTAAAATGAATTGTTTATATATTTTTAAGAGAAATTTTTTCTTGTAAAGACAAACATTACAGAAATTGTTTTATCATAACTTAAAAAAATCATAAATCCTACTCCTTTGGCCACTCTAAAGATTTTCCTGCACCCTGAATTATCTCTCTCTCTCTTTTTTTACAACTTTATTTATTTTTGCTTGTGCTGGGTCTTTGTTGCTGCACTGGCTTTTCTCTAGCTGTGGTGAGTGGGCACTGCTCTCTAGTCACAGGTTTCGGTCTTCTCAGTGTGGTGACCTCTCTTTTTGCAGAGCACGGGTTCTAGGACATGAGGGCTTCAGTAGTTGAGGCATGTGGGCAAACTGTTGTGACTCCTGGGCTCTAGAGCACAGACTCACTAGTTGTGACCCATGGACTTAGTTGCTACACAGCACGTGGGATCTTCTTAAATCTGTGTCTCCTGCATTGGCAGGCAGATTCTTTGCCACTGAACCACCAGGAAAACCCTATATCTGTTATGTTTTTACTCTCTTCTACTTGAAAAATATGTTGCAGAAAAATATTCTGGAAGTAAGCAATTTTTCAGCATCAAGAATTAACCATTTTGTGGGGAAGGGGTGGTGGTGGGAGTTGGTCAATACTTTATAGCTTACATATTTTGCAATGGACCAAAACACAATCCTCCAAGCAGAATCTTATGTTTTGTATTACATATTAAAGACTGGCCCCTTTTCTTTTTTTATTACTTTTGCCTCTGTTACTGCATGGCAATACTTTCATCATATGACTTATAAAACTGCAAACTTTTCATTGAATTTTCATCACTATAGCAATGAATAATGCATTCAGTCCTCAAAATGTCACAGTGAACATCAAGTGGTTTTAAATAATACGTTCTTGATGGAGTTTCAAGAAGCCAGCAATCCAAGGATGCAGCAGAGAAGGTGAAGTTTGGAAAGTAAATTTCGTATAAATTTGTCAGTTATCCAGGATTGATGAAATAAGTGGAGAGGAAAGACTGAGAAAAAATGTTTTTTAAAAATCAAAAATAGGAAAAAGAAAAAATCAAAATGAACACACTTGTCACTAAGGACAGAGGGGGAAATACAGGAAGTAGCAAAAAACAGATGGTCTGCAGTGGGGGGTAGATGGAGGAGGGGAAATTAGGAATCTCATAAGTGAAGTATAGGAATTGAATTTTTTTAAACTTCTTTTTTTGACTTGGCTGGGTCTTTGTTTCTGTGTGCGGATTATCTCTAGTTGTAGTTCAGTTCAGTTCAGTCTCGTCCAAATCTTTGCGACCCCATGAACCGCAGCATGCCAGGCCTCCCTGTCCATCACCAACTCCTGGAGTCCACCCAAACCCATGTCTATTGAGTCGGTGATGCCATCCAATCATCTCATCCTCTGTCGTTCCCTTCTCCTCCTGCCCTCAATCCTTCCTAGCATCAGGGTCCTTTCAAATGAGTCAGCTCTTTGCATCAGGTGGCCAAAGTATTGGAGTTTCAGCTTCAGCATCAGTCCTTCCAATGGACACCCAGGACTGATCTCCTTTAGGATGGACTGGTTGGATCTCCTTGCAGTCCAAGGGACTCTCGAGAGTCTCCTCCAACACCACAGTTCAAAAGCATCAATTCTTTGGTGCTCAGCTTTCTTTATAGTCCAACTCTCGCATCCATACATGACCACTGGAAAAACCATAGACTTGACTAGACAGATCTTTGTTGGCAAAGTAATGTCTCTGCTTTTCAATATGCTGTCTAGGTTGGTCATAACTTTCCTTCCAAGGAGTAAGCATCTTTTAATTTCATGGCTGCAATCACCATCTGTAGTGATTTTGGAGCCCCCCAAAATAAAGTCAGTCACTATTTCCACTGTTTCCCCATCTATTTGCCATGAAGTGATGGGACTGGATGCCATGATCTTCGTTTTCTGAATGTTGAGCTTTAAGCCAACTTGTTCACTCTCCTTTCACTTTCATCAAGAGGCTCTTTAGTTCTTCTTCACTTTCTGCCTTAAGGGTGGTGTCATCTGCATATCTGAGGTTATAGATATTTCTCCTGGCAATCTTGATTCCAGCTTGTGCTTCTTCCAGCCCAGCGTTTCTCATGATGTACTCTGCATATAAGTTAAATAAGCAGGGTGACAATATACTAGCTGCAGTAAGTGAGGGCTACTCTCTAGTTGCTGTGTGGAGGTTTCTCATTTAGTGGCTTTTCTTGTTAGATGCCACGTGGCATGTGGGATCAAACCTATTCCCAGGTGTTGGCAGGCATATTCTTAACCACTGGACCACCAGGGAAGTCCTAGGAATTGAATTTGAAGCTGTAGTGAAATCATATTTTGGAATCATAATAAATATTAACAATTTTCAAGGCTTTGGGAACATTTTCAGTGTTTTCTGAGTGAGGAATCTTGAATGAAATATAATAACTATTAGAATGCTACCTTTGAATATTTATTAGTTGATGAGAGTACTCCTCTTTCTAGCATCCTTTTCTCTTAGGTTTTGAGATAGACCATATTATGATAATCCAGCCAAATGAAATTTTGAACCCCCAATGGAGCATGCTGTTAACTGTCTATCCAACAGATGTTCTCTTATTTTTTTCTTGCTATGCTATGCTAAGTCACTTCAGTTGTTTCCGACTCTGTGCGACCCCGTAGACGGCAGCCCACCAGGCTCCCCCGTTCCTGGGATTCTCCAGGCAAGAACACTGGAGTGGGTTGCCATTTCCCTCTCCAATGCATGAAAGTGAAAAGTGAAAGTGAAGTCGCTCAGTCGTGTCCGACTCCCAGCGACCCCATGGACTGCAGCCCAACATACTCCTCTGTCCATGGGATTTTCCAAGCAAGAGTACTGGAGTGGGGTGCCATTTTCTTGCTAATAGACTCCTAATTTTATTTTTCTCCAGATATAGTATCAAGGCCTCTTAATCTCAGGGAGTATGGGCCTCATACCAGCCCCTCAGAATTAATCATCACTAGCTTAAAGTAGTCATGGTAATTCCCCTCCCTTTAGCTAACGATTGGTCTGGAGTAAGCATGTGTAATAAGAGTTTCCTATTGCTGATGTAAAAAATTATCACAAATTTGTTATTTCACTGTTACAAATGCCAGAAGTTTGGGTTAGCTTGCTTGGTCTCTCTGCTGTGAGTTTTTTAAGGACAGAATCAAGGTGTTGACTGGCTGAGCTCTTATGAAAATGCTCTGGAAAGGATCTGCTTCCACACTTTTCAGTTTGTTGGTAGAAACTAGTTCCTTGTGGTTGTAGGACTGAGGTCCCCATTTCCTTGTTAGCTCATAGGAGCCTCTCTTCAGTCTTTGCAGATGGACCACTACATCTCAGAAAGTAGAAGTGTGTTGAATCCTTCACAGTTGAAACTTTTTTGACTTCTTCTGCTTGATCTCTTCTAGCTCCAGCTTTGGTAAATGTTTTGCTCTTAAGGAATCATGTTATATTGGGTCCCTGGATAATCTTTTTAAAGTTCTGCAAACTTTATTATATCTGCATATTCACAAGTTCCCAGGATTAGAGTGTGGATATCTCTGGGTGTCCATTATCATGCATAATATTATATGTAAGCCATATGTAGTCAAAGAAATGAGGGAGATTCCATTTCCTAGATGAAAAGATGGAGACTCGGCTTACTGTACCCAGCTAGAGATGCTAGTGTGTGGGGGAGGGTGGACAAGGTGTCTAGAGTGGCAGCAGCTACCTTGTAACCAGGGGACATCAAGAATGAAGATAAACTCAACATACTAAGGATGGTGGAGCAGGAGACTAGAAACCACCTAGATCCTCTTGATGATATTTTAGAATAGCAGAACCAGTGCCAGTGACTGCTTTTTGTCTGGATAGCTTGTCATTTGAGGAAAAATAACTATTTGTTTACAAGCAGTCAGTTCAGTTTTCTGTCACTAGCAACTAAAAGCAATTCTAAATGACATGTTGCTCGTATCCCTAGTTTTTGGAACTCTGCTGTGGGACAGATCTCTACTACACTGTAAAATGTAGTAATTGACTAATCTGATTAAATTCATTTATACTATAATTTGTAATAAGGGTCTTCAGATTGTGGTGCCAATCTTAGCTTAACCTTGAGACTGTATTCAGGATTATGGAGTCCAGGAAAGAGGACCTAGGGGTCAGCAAACTACAGCCATGAGCCAAATCCTGCTGGCATAAGCCAGGCAGCTAAGAAGGGTTTTCATATTCTTGCTTTTGGCTGTGCCACATGGCATGTGGGATTCTCCCTGACCAGGGGTGGGACCTATGCCCCTGCATTTGGAGGGTAAAGTCTTAACCACTGGACTAACAGGGAGGTCCAAAAGGTTTTCATATTCTTAAAGCGTTTGTACTTGTGGCCCTCTCCCCGACCCCGCAACAACAACAGGAATATCTGACGAGAGACCATATGTGGCCACAAAGCTGAGAGTTTATTATATGGGCCTTTATGGAAAGATCATGCCAACCTCTGCACTAGTCTCACCTATCATGAAATTGAGAATGGGTTTTACTAAGGTAAGTTATTAAGTAAGCGTTTAATACCTTTGAAAAATTATTGTAAATCACTGTGTAAAGCTTTTGGTTCAGGTAAAAATGAATTCTATCTTCAAATTAGGTTTCTTTTCAGTTCAACATTTATTGAATTTCTGTTATTACAAGACTATGGAAGACACCGAAGTTATACAATGAATAAATCAGGGTCTTAATGTAGCTGGAAATCACTTCAGGGAGTAATCTCTGGGAAAAATGATCCATGCAATATTCTGAGCAAAAGATAAGGGCTTGTATAAAAAGTACTGAATAAAAAATTTAAAAAAATTTTATGGAAGGATAATTGCTTTACAATATTGTGCTGGTTTCTGCCATACATTAACATGAATCAACCACAGGTATACATATGTCCCTTCCGTCATAAACCTCCCTCCCACCTCCCACCCTATCCCACCCAGGTTGCCACAGCTCACTGAGTTGAGCTCTGTGTGTTACACAGCAGAGTCCCACTGGCTATCTGTTTTACATATGGTGAAGTATACGTTTCCATGCTATTCTCAATTCTCCCCACCTTCTGCTTCCCCACTGTGTCCACAAGTCTATTCTCTATGTCTGTATCTCCATTGCTGCCCTGCAAACAGGTTCATCCATACTATTGTTCTAGATTCCATATACATGCATTAATATACAATATTTATCTTTCTCTGACTTAGTTCACTCTATACAACAGGCTGTAGGTTCATCTACCTCACAAAGATTGACTCAAATACATTCTTTTTACAGCTGAGTGATATTCCATTGTATATATGTACCACAACTTCTGTATCCATTCATCTGTTGAATGATATCTAGGTTGCTTCCATGTCCTAGTTATTGTAAAAAAAATGCTGAATGAACAGTGGGGTGCATGCATCTCTTTCAATTATGGTTTTTTCAGGGTATATGCCCAGTAATGTAATTGTTGGGTCGTATGGTAGTTCTATTCTTAGTTTTTTAAGGAATCTCCATACTGTTCTCCATAGTGGTTGTATCAGTTTACATTTCCACCAGCAGTGCAAGGAGGTTCCCTTTTCTCCACACCCTCTCCAACATTTATTGTTTGTAGATTTTTAAATGATGTCCATTATGACTGTGTGTTACCTCATTGTGGTTTTGATTTGCATTTCTCTAATGATGAGTGATATTGAACATCTTTTCCTCTAATAGTTTTATAATTTTTGGCCCTACATTTAAATCTTGACTCCATTTTGAATTTATTTTCGTTTATGGTGTTAGACAGCATTCTAGTTTCATTCTTTTACATGTAGCTGTCCAGTTTTCCCAGTACCACTTTTTGGATTGGCTGTCTTAGAATGAAAATTTTTTTCTGTATTGGGTTTCTGTGACAGTCCAGTGGTTAGGACTTGGCACTTTCACTGCAGGAGCCTGGGGTTTGATCCCTGGTTGGGAAACTAAGATCCCTCATGCCATGAGGAGTGGCCAAAATATATATATGTATCTACTTTTTTTTAAGGAGGAATGGATGGACAAGTGGTTGGAAATTTGGGTCTATAACTCAGGATCAGGAGGGTAGAAAAGGAATGAACAACCACTAATAGCTACTTTCTATATGATAGTCAAATTGTTACATCAATCCCCATTGATTGATATGGCAAATGTTATTTTGCAATTTCTACTTCAGGTCACACGCTCCAGTGTTCATATTGTTTTTACTAAATCAAACTGCCTCCTAAAGGGAAGAAAGGATTGAAGATAAAAATTAGGAGAAGATTCACAAATCTGTTGAAGAGGCAGACAGGGAGATTGTAGATAAAAGGGTCAAACACAAAACACGAAGGATTGCCTGCATTTAATCATGGAAAGAGAGAGAAGCTAGTGAAAAACTCTGAAAACAAGTGATCAGAAAGTGTAAAGAAAACTAGGAGTTGTTTCACAGAGGCTAAGAAATTCAAGTTTTAAAAGCTCCAGTACCATCAAGCAGAGTGGATATAGAGATGAAATAAACTGAAATTGGTTAGCAGGACATAATGTCATATTTTGTCCACTAGCTAGCTAGCTAGCTCTTCGGAGAAGGCAATGGCACCCTACTCTAGTACCCTTGCCTGGAAAATCCCATGGACAGAGGAGCCTGGTGGGCTGCAGTCCATGGGGTCGCTAGGAGTTGGACATGACTCAGCGACTTCACTTTCACTTTTCACTTTCATGCACTGGAGAAGGAAATGGCAACACACTCCAGTGTTCTTGCCTGGAGAATCCCAGGGATGGGGGAGCCTGGTGGGCTGCTGTCTCTGGGGTCGCACAGAGTCAGACACGACTGAGGTGACTTAGCAGCAGCAGCAGCTAGCTCTTTACATTTAAATTAGTTAAAAAAATCAAACTTCAGTTCCTTAGTTGTACTAGCTACATTTGAAATGCTCAAAAGTCAGATGTCACTGGTGGGTAGCATACCAGGCAACTCAAGCCTTTGAGTCATCACAGAAAGTCCTAGTGGTATGTGCCTTTTGCTGTTGCTATTGTTTGTCTGTTTGAACATCCAGTAGAGCAGAAGCAAGAATGCAATGTGAAAATTGAACATGTTTTCTCTTATGCCCTCTACAGTAGTTTGCAAAGTGCAATATCAGCTTGATTTGGTATCTTTAGCTTGATGTTACCTCTTCCTTTTTGCTATTCAGTTTTAGCCTCACCCTCTTTTTTACTGGACTATCACAGTGGCTGCCTATCTGCCTTTGCATCTTGTTCTTTCCTTTTAATTTCTTCTCCATATAAATCATTCATCCACTCAACAACACTCTTATTAATGTCACTTTTCCTGGGAAGCCAACCTTAAGTTTTCTTGATAGTCCACTGTGGTATGGTGCAAATGGGGGCACCACATCAGCACCATAACCCACTCCAGTGCTCCTGCCTGGAGAATCCCAGGGACGGGGGAGCCTGGTGGGCGGCCGTCTATGGGGTCGCACAGAGTCGAACACGACTGAAGCGACTTAGCAGCAGCAGCAGCACCATAAGGAAGTAATTTCTTTTCTACTCCCAAGTTTCCTTCCCTGCACTTACATAGCTCATAATCAATGCAAGCAGAATGGTTATAATACATTCACATCACACAAATAACATTACAGCAGAAACAATAGCTAATCATCATCATCTCCTGGTATCTTTTATTTCTGATCTGTTACCAAATCTTTTCCCTTTTCACTTCAGCACTGCAATAGCCTGTACCTAGTCTTCTTTTAGTCTCTCTTCCTACCTCCCACCAGAAGCTCTGGTCATATTAGTCCCTTTCAGGGATCCCCTTAGGCCTACACAACAGAATGGTGTAAAGTCTTCCATTATATAGGACAACCCATCTTTCCTGTCTTACCTCCCTCAACATTCTTCCACACATCTTTCTGTGGTATTCATCATTTCCGGGGCACCTTCATACATAGTCACCTCCCTCTCTCTTATCCTTGCAAGTCATCTTTTAGACTCCAGAGTCCCCACCCATACCCCTAATAAGACTCAGGAAGAAAGATGCACGCAGTCCAAGGAGGAGGTGGGTACTAATCAGGGCCCGAGGGACACAAACCTGTTTGACCATGTCCATTTGGGAAGCTACTCCAAGTAAGCTGCACTCACAACGCTTACTACACCCCCTCAAAAGACAACGTAATTTTCACTGGAACGGAGAGGAGGCACCTCAGTAATTAAACACTCTTGGCAGAGACAGTTTTAGCTAGTTTCTGGGAGGCGAAAGGGATTCTGGGAGCGCCGTTCATCGCCCACAAGGCTCATGGGAAATGTAGTGCAGTTTTTCTCCAACATGGCGGCGCCCGGGTGAGTTGTGTGAGAATATCCGTCTCGGTTTTCTGTGTTAGAGTGGGAGAACTTGGCGAAGGAGAGAGCTCTCGTTTGCTGAGAACCGCTCCTGAGCCAAGGTGGAGATTTGTGGTACTTCTTATTGGTCGGAACGAAGGCTGCATATCTCCGCTTTCCCTTGTTGCCTTTTCCGGTGTCCTGTTTCTGCCGCATGAGCTTCGGACCTCACCAGGGAGAGGAGGGATTGTCCGTGGGCAGTAGGGTGTCTGTGCGTTGAGTGGTTCTGTTAGAGTTTGAGGTGCATGTGCTCCCGTGGTGCCTGTGTCAGTCTTTTTGGAGGGTTTGGAGACAAGCGATTGTAATCTGGGGAGTATTGGTCTGTGGTGTTAGCTTGAGTTTTTCTGATTCCTGCCAGTGCAGTGACGAGAGTGTTGCTGGTGGTCTGCTGCTGCTGCTGCTAAGTCGCTTCAGTCGTGTCCGACTCTGTGCGACCCCACAGACGGCAGCCCACCAGACTCCGCCGTCCCTGGGATTCTCCTGGCAAGAACACTGGAGTGGGTTGCCGTATCTTCCTATGCCCTTTTTTTGAGTAATCCCTGAGACTCTTGTGCTTTTCGTAGTGTGAGCCAATAGTTTTGGCTGATTTCATTTAGCAAATATTTACTGTGTACTTTCTGAATGCCAGACACTCAAATTCTGTGCCTTCAATTAGGCGACAGCCTTCTGGGTGAACGCAGCACACAACAAAGTAGTTATAATATGATGTGAAAATGCAGGGATATAGTTGCACATCATATATTAATGAAAACATTGAAGAGGGCCACCAAACTCAATTCTGAAGAAGAGGTTTAGAACGTAAGATGGCAAATTCAGTAAGTTTAGGCTTACTCAGTAAGAGTTTTTCGATTGGCTACTATGTGCTAGGTCCTGCTCTAGGTGCTGGGTGTTACAGGGTGAATAATACAGACAAAAATCTCTACTATCATTTTATTGTTGTTCAGTTGCTCAGTGGTGTCTGATTTTGCGACACCGTGGACTGCAGCATTCCTGGCTACCATGCCCTTCACTTTTGTATAAGTTTTGCTCAAACTCTTATACATTGAATCGATGATGCCATCCAACCATCTCATCCTCTGTTGTCCCCTTCTCCTCTTGCCCTCAGTCTTTCCCAGCATCAGGCTCTTTTCCAAAGAGTCATCTTTGTTATAGCTTTTCTTCCATTTTAGTAAGTTAAAGGAGGAAAACAGAATAAACACATTAAAGAGGGCATTAAAAAAGATAGAGTAGTTGTTCTTCAAAGAATTAAAGTGAAGTGATATGACAAGTGATGGGGTCAGTTTTTGCTAATCATTTTTTTCCCCCTTTTAAAATTGATAATGCAATTTGAATAGCTACTAAATTGAAAAGTTGCAAAAGAGGAGCTTTCACTCCTTCTCATTCCTGTACCCAGTCTACCTATTTTCCCTTCCTTGAGTCAACCCATATTACTGATAATGTGTATGTCCTAGAAATTTGTATGTGTAATTTGTATATCTGTACTATATACTTTATAGCCAAGCCTCAAATTGTTTCCAATCTTTGCTATTAATTTAATTTATGTACAAGCACAGGAACATTTGTCTATACTACTTGGTTCATTATAGGCTCTTATTCAAGGAGACCATAAGACATATATTATTATTTCCACTTAGGGGAGTATCCAATAGAATGTATTGGGGTTAAACTTTCTTACAGACCAGATGCGATCGCAAAATTCTTATTATCCTATGGGGAGTGTGCTTAGGCCAGACACAGCATGGCTAATATTCTCATAAAATAGTGACCTTGCTCTTGTCACATCCCATAACAGTCCCATAACATGGCAAGGCATGTGCACACCTTTGTGCAGTAGTGGAAATTCCTTGGCCAGGGAATTGGCCTTGTTAGAAAGGGGCCCCTCCAGGTCTCAGCAGCTGGTATCAGTCTTTTCCTTGTTAAGGGGACTCAGACCTGTCTTCACATGTAGTACTATTGCCTGACTGAGGGAAGAAGGGAAAGGGGATACCAGAAATGTGATTATGAGGCTCCATCTGCTGGTGACTCTTAGTGTCAGACTTAAAACAATGTATTCAGATTCTTTTCTTTCTCATTTCTTCCACTTTGCAGTCTTTGCTCATGTAACTTATTTAGAAAAAAACTCTTAGTAGATTCATCCCCATTCTTCATTGCTGACTGCAAAAATGGTGATCTTGGAATGGAATGGCAATAAGATAATTCTTTGAGGCCCCCTCAGCTTTTCTTGGTCTTTAAACCAGTCTCATCTGGCTCTTCTGGAAATTAACAGTAATTTAGTAATAGACATATGTAGTCATTTAAGAAAGTTATGAAATTATGTCAGAGAGTAGCACAGCCAGACATTAGTTAAAACAGTGAAAACAGATTTTATTTAGGTAATTATGGACAGTAGGGGAAAGAGCTAAGCTCTGCTCCAATTTGTTTGTAAGTGCTTAGGGTGTGTGGGGGTGCTCAGTAGAGTGAAAGTGAAAGTGTTGGTCTCTCAGTCCTGTGTGATTCTTTGTGACCGCATGGGCGGTAGCCCCGCAGGCGCCTCTGTCCATGGGATTCTTTAGGCAAGAATACTGGAATGGGTTGCCATTTCCGTCTCCAGGGGATCTTCCTGATGTACCAGCTCAGTAGAGTTGGTCAGTGGAAATGCACTTAGGCCACCTGTTTGTTAGCTGGCAGTTATCAAAGTTAGGATTCCATCCTGTCACAAAGACGGTCATAGAGGCCCTGTGCTTCCTGATGATTACATTTCAAAGGGGAAATTCCCTGCCAGTTCAGTGGTTAGGACTCCATGCTTTCATTGCTAAGGGTATGGGTTTAATCCCTGGTCAGGGAAATAAGATCTCACAAGCCACATGGTGCAGCCAAAAAAAAAAAAAAAAAGCACACCATAACAAACCCAAAATACATTTCAAAAGAATAACACTCAGGTCCTTGAGAGAAAAACTTCTGAATTGTAAGAGATACTGATACATGTTCACAACTGTAAGCTGTTTTTAATAAGTGCCTTAAAAAAAAGGAAGGTCAGAGGCATTGTTATGAGTTGCTAGAACAAATAGCAAAATTTCCTGGCAGCATTTTAAGTTTTCTCAGTCAAACATTTAAAAAAAAAATACTTATTTTTAATTGATTGATGATTGGCCTACAATATTGGTTTGATTTCTGTCATGCATCAACTTGAATTCACCTTAGGTGTACATATGTTGCCTCCTTCTTGAATCTCCCTCATGTCTCCCACCCATTTCCACCCCTCTAAGTTGTTACAGAGCCTCAGTTTGAGTTCCTTGAGTCATACAGCAAATTCCCATTGGTTATCTATTTACATACGTTAGTGTATATGCATCCATGCTGCTGCTGCTGCTGCTGCTAAGTCACTTTAGTCGTGTCCGACTCTGTGCGACCCCATAGACGGCAGCCCACCAGGCTCCCCCGTCCCTGGGATTCTCCAGGCAAGAACACTGGAGTGGGTTGCCATTTCCTTCTCCAGTGCATGAAAGTGATAAGTGAAAGTGAAGTCGCTCGTTGTGTCTGACTCTTAGTGACCCCATGGACTACAGCCTACCAGGCTCGTCCATCCATGGGATTTTCCAGGCAAGAGTACTGGAGTGGGTTCCCATTGCCTTCTCTGATGCATCCATGCTACTCTTTCCATTTATCTCACCCTCTTCCTCTTCTCCCCCACTCTTGTCCGTAAATCTGTTCTCTATGTCTGCATCTCCATCGCTGCTCTGTGAACGAGTTTGTTAGTACCATCCTTCTAGATTCCATATACATGCATTAATACAATATTTGTTTTTTTTTTTCTTTCTGATTTACTTTGTATAATAGGCTCTAGGTTCATCCACCTCATTAGAACTGACTCAAATGTGTTTCTTTTTATGGCTAAGTAGTATTCCATTGTATATATGTACTGCAGCTTCTTTATCCATTCATCTGTTGATATACCTCTAGGTTCAGGCATTCATTTTAATGAGAAGCTGGGATCATCCTAAGATACGGCTTTATGCTACTATAAACCATGGTAGAGTTTGGTCACATTTTTTAGGGCAGGGTTTGGATGGAGTTATGTGCCACGAATAGGCCCTCTTATTCCTATTTTATAGGTGAAGAAACCTAAGTACAGAAAAAACTTAGTAACTCACACAGGTTCATGATAGCTAATAAAGGGTAAAGCTGAGGTTTGAACTAGAACTTCGACCTCTAAACACTGTGTTATATTGTCTGAGGAGGCTGTGGGGAAACAAAAATATTTAATTTTTGTCATTAAAGAGCTCGTAGTCCAGTGGAAGGGGACAAACAGAACAAATAGTGCAGTGTTAAAAATGTATATTCAGCTATCTCCTTCTTGTCTAATGATGACTCCAGAAACTTTCTTTCTAACCCTATTTCTTCTCCTTTGCCACTTTATATTTTCACCTGCCAGCTAGACATTGGAACTGTGTATCTCACCAGTAATTCAAATGTATGATATCCTAAATCTGACTTACCACTTCCCCTTACTGATCTGCTCTTCCTGACCCTCTTCTGACTTTGCAGTCAGAATTGGGAATGATATTACTGTAGCCTCTCTGTCACTCACTCTGTCCTGTTAGTAAAGTCAAAGTGAAAGTAATAGGCACTCAGTCCGATCTCACTCTTTGTGACTCCGTGGACTGTAGCCCACCAGGCTCCTCTGTCCGTGGAATTCTCCAGACAAGAATACTGAAATGGGTAGACATTCCCTTCTCCAGGGGATCTTCCTGACCCAGGGATTGAACCCAGGTCTCCTGCAAGATTCTTTACTGTCTGAGCCACCAGTCCGATTCTTCTCTTCCTCATGTCTGAGTAGTCATCACAGCCTATTGAGTAGTCATCACAGCCTAAAAAAAACTTATCTTTTGCCCTCTCTCCCTGTTTGCCTTTTCCTTTTTTCTACAGCCTTTACCCTGGATGAGACACAGCATTTCTACTTCTTAAACTGGATTATTGCAAGCCCTCTTGCCTCTCATTTCCCTATTGTGCTGTCCAGCTCGCCTATTTTACTGGCCTTACCTCCTGTCTCATGTGCTACATGTATTATTTAAGCTGGATTACTGCCGTTTTTTCAGTAGTCTCAACATTTTTATTCTGTATATAAAAACTAATAGAGTTTTGACTCTTTAAGAGCCACTTTGAAATTATTTTATTTAAGTTCATAAGTTTATTTTGTTTGCTAGCTTTGAAGGCTTTCAAGTGGGTGGAGAGTGGAATTGGTGGGTCAGCCAGCATTCGCTCTTCTAAAAAATTATGTCGCTACTCAGTGTCTTTGCCAGACACATCCATTTCTGTTTTTAGCTTCTGTTCTTTATTGCCTCTCTGGATCCCTTCCCTTCCGTATGACTGTGTAATCTTCTTGTCCTATGATACTCATCTCAAGTCCCCTTCTGTTTTGAAGTTCTCCCAAACTTTTCCAGTTAACATCAATCTTATCTTTTTTGTCTCTATATCACTCTTAAAGAACATTAACACTTAATTACCTAAAGATATGTCATATTCTTTCATTGTTTAATGTTTGTTTGTTTTCCTCAACTAACTTATAAACCTGTGTTGAAAGCATAAACAATGTATTGAATTTGTATGCTGTAGAGTGCTGAGTCCTTAAGTAGGCATGTGTGTGTTCACTCATCATTTGTTTACCCCTTTAACAAACTTTTATTGAGCACCTGCTGTGTGTTGGCATTTCTGTTCTCCTGGAGTTTACATCCTGATGGAGGAATTAAGCCAACAAATTAAACATCACAAATTTTGTTAAATTCTGTATTTATTTTGCTATAAAACAGGCTTCTGTAATAAAGCATGATGCAGGGAGCTGATTTGGATAGTGTGAAGACCTTTTGGGGAAAGCACTCAGGAACTACTTACTGATTGACATATCTTTAAAAAGTGAAAACATAATTCTATGGTTTCTTATACCTGTTATTTTGACAGTTATAGATACCAAATATTTAACATACAGAGTTTATAAAAATAATAAAATAAACACCTAAACCACCACCTAGCTTAAATACTTTTAATACTTCTGTGTGTCCCTTTCATATTGTAGTTCTCTCTTCTCCCCTGAAATAACTTCTCTCCTGTACTTTGTATTTATTATTTCCTTGCTTTTATGCTATATATGTATTTCTGAACAACATATGGCTTACTTTTGAATCTTGAACTTTATATAATGGAATCATACTGTATATTCTACTGTGAATTTTTTGTTTTGTTTCTTTTTTTTTCCTTTCCTAATATTGATGAAGGTAAAAGAGGAGAGTGAAAAAGCTGGCTTAAAACTCAACATTCAAAAAACTAAGATCATGGCATCCAGTCCCTTCACTTCATGGCAAATAGATGGGAAAAAAGTGGAAACAGTGACAGCTTTTATTTTCTTGGGCTCCAAAATCACTGCACATGGTGACTGTAGCCATGAAATTGGAAGACACTTGCTCCTTGGAAGGAAAGCTATAACAAACCTAGACAGCATATTCAAAAGCAGAGACATCACTTTGCTGACAAAGGTCCATAAAATCAAAGCTATGGTTTTTCCAGTAGTCATGTATGGATGTGAGAGTTGGAACACAAAGAAGGCTGAGTGCCAAAGAATTGATGCTTTTGGATTGTGATGCTGGAAACACTGTTTAGAGTCCTTTGGACAGCAAGGAGATCAAACCAGTCAATCCTAAGGGAAATCAGCCCTGACTATTGAAAGAACTGATGCTGAAGCTGAAACTCCAGTACTTTGGCCACCTGATGGAAAGAGCTGACTCATTGGAAAAGAACCTGATGCTGGGAAAGATTGAGGGCAGGAAGAGAAGGGGGCAGCAGAGGATGAGACGGTTGGATGGCATTACTGACTCAGTGGACATGAGTTTGAGCAAACGCCAGGAGAAAGTAAAGGACAGGGAAGCCTGGTGTGCTGCAGTCCATGAAGCTGCAAAGAGTAGGATACGACTTAGTGACTGAACAACAATAACAAGAACATGTGAGATTTGTCTGGTGCATTTTACTTATGACTTCATAAATAAAGAGATTGGATATGGGAAAACAGCCCACTTAATAGCACTAAAGCACTGACTGTTTTGTAGAACCTACCAGGGATGCTGTTAGATGTTTTTGCTTCTTTGTTACCTTCTTAAATATTCCTTTGTTGTCCATGCATCTGTTTGTTCTCACTTCTCTTGGTTGGTGAAAAGTATAGTAGGTGTTTAAAAATTGTCACATAGAAACATTTATAAAGTATAAAATACATGAACAGTATTATAACTATCCCTTTCTGATTCCTAAGATTGACATTTTGTCCTTTCTTTTTTTCCCCAGGATTGTCATGGATAGCAACCACCAAAGTAATTACAAACTCAGTAAAACTGAGAAGAAACTCTTAAGGAAACAAATTAAAGCCAGGCATACTTTGCTGAGACATGAAGGCATTGAGACAGTATCTTATGCTACTCAGGTAACCTAGAACTATTATTATAATTTGAATTTAAATGTATTGTCATGTTATTGTGTTCTAAGTAGCACTGTTAATAATTGCTCAGAGAAGAAGTTCCATCATGTGTTACAATCTCTGTTAAATGTGTGTGTGTATATATATATATATATATATATATATATATATATATATGATAGGAGCTTCTAACTTTCTGTTTTGGGACATAGCCTAGTATAGTTTGAATTTCCATTGATTGTGTTGTTTGAACTAGAGGAAACTGCAATTCTGCATTAATAACAATAACACCATATATCTATTTACAGTTTATAAAGCATACTTATATTCATTATTATATTTAATTTCCTAGAAGTCATTATGAGATAGGTGAGAAAACTAAGGTTCTGAGAGGTTGTGATATGTCCATTGATATAAGGTGCTGAGTTGAAATCTAAAGCTAGATCTTTTGTACCCTAATGCAGTCTTCTTTCTTCTATTCCTAACTTCATCTCTATTATAAAGTATTTTGAT
The DNA here is from genome assembly GCF_032452875.1 of Bos javanicus. Taxonomy (NCBI): domain Eukaryota; kingdom Metazoa; phylum Chordata; class Mammalia; order Artiodactyla; family Bovidae; genus Bos; species Bos javanicus. Next base: position 17,082,643 of record NC_083882.1, on the reverse strand, counting down.
TATATGCTGTGAAACATTTTTTATTTATCAGATTTTATTTATAAAACCTTTTTATTATCTGATGGGCAATGATTAAATGATATATATGTATGTATGTATACACACACACACACACACAACTCTTCCTGGGCTATGAATGAGGAGAAGTTAGCTTAACTCTTAGCTTCTCCACTTATTTGTACATGAGCAGTACCCTTTGACCTCAGCTTTCTTCATTTGTAAGGACATACTATTACATACCTTTTTATTACATTGGGTTGTTAGATTCTAAAGAGAACATGTGTATGATAGTACTTCCTAGTCATTGAAATACCATATGAGTATAAAGTATTCTTATGCTATTTGTTCTGATTGTAAAGATATAGGATAAGGATAGTAAGGGAACTTACTACTGAGGGCCAAAGACATACAGTTTAGAAGGTGAAGCTGAGATCAAAACTTAGATCTCTTGATTCTCAGACTAGTACTCTTCTGTCACTCTTGTTCTGTCTTCTGTGCTGCATCGCAGTTTAGGAATGAGTGGAGCTTTAGTATTAGCCCTGCTTAGATTTCCTTACATATTAGTAGCTTCAGGCTCACCCACCCATGGTGTCCTTGCACAGTGTGCCTCACGCCCAGGTTCCTGTACTGTTCCCTCATGGTCACGGGCCTCCAGGTACTCCTGCTCCCTCTGCCTGTGCTGATGATGCTGGGTGGCTCGTGGGCTCCACAACCGATGAAATACAGTTTAATGTAATTAGGTAAGCTGCTTGTGGTGTGAGATGTGTTCCTGTGGCCTGGTTCTGCAGTGGAGAGCAGGAGCGCCAAGATGGGGCTGATAAGAAATGTGCTTTGCAGATGCAAAATCCTTATCAAACACTAAGCACTGAAGAAACAGTTGTAAGACATCATCTAAAAACCAGCCTAGTGGAGGACTTTTCCTTTCCTGAAGAAGACCTTCGATAAAAGCACACACACACACACAAATTAATAACTTCAGATAATTTAAACCAAATCCCACAAAAAAGGATGGAGTAGATAATAGATTAGAATTAATATATATGCACACACTTACTGCCAAGAGCCACTGTGGCTGTGAGGCTTTCAGAAGATTAATGACATACTCTATTTTCATCAATTCTCAAGCATAACTGGCTTTTTTTCCCCTTACAGGGGTTGTGTAGAAAAGTAGTAAGAAAAGAAATGGGTTCGTTTGCTGCCTCTGAAACTTGTTTCTGGTTGAGATGAACTTCTGTTTTAGATCTTTAGAAGTTTTAACCTCATCTTCATGGCTCCCAAAGTGTCATTTTATTTGGACTTGATTATTTTTTTCCTCTCAGTACTTTTTAAGGAAGAGAAAACATTTGTAGAAGGACTTCCAATTATATGTTATATATCTAGAGGAGAACAAATGCTTTTTTTACTATATGTCATAAATATAGATATCTTTGTGGACTTCCCAGTGGTAATAGTGGTAAAGAACCCGCCTGCCCGTACAGGAGTCTTAAGAGACGTAGGTTTGATCCCTGGGTCAGAAGATCCCTTGGAGGAGGCATGGCAATCCACTCCAGTGATCTTGCCTAGAGAACCTGTGGACAGAGGAGCCTGGCAGGCTTCAGTCCTTAGGGTTGCACAGAGTCACACACGACTAAAGCAACTTAGCACGCATGCACGTAGGTATCTTTGTACAATGTTATAGAGATTGTTAGGTTTTTCTAGAGCCATGGTCCTCAACCTATCAGGACTGAGATAACTTTAAAAAAATCTGAATTCTTTTCTTCATATTACTGGAAAAATTGCTTGACTGAACAACTGTTTATTAAAGTAAGCGTTAATTGTATAGCCCACATGTAATAGTAAGTAAGTTCCTCCCTTCCTTCCCGCATTGCACTTGTTTTTGTGTGGTTTGACTTTAGCATTGCCCACAAATCACTTGGACAGCATTTCTGAGTACTGCTACTCCTCAGGTCACCTCTCACTGTCTTCCCCAATTCCTAGGTAGGGCTATGGATCCTTGTCAGTTACAAAACTTGTATGTCCTTAGATTTGGGAATACTGGAAATATTTTTGTATTATGGCTACATATGACCAAAGCTATTCTGGTACTTTAATTTATAATCTCACTTAATGAGTCCAGGATAAACCATCTGAGACTAAATTTTATACCATATTTTATAGTATTGTATTAGTATGGTTGTTGTGTGTATGTGTGTGTATACTTACATGTTCTTTTGTCATTAAGTCCTGTTCAGCTCTTTTGAAACCCCATGGATGGTAGTCTGCCAGGCTCCTCTGTCCATGGGATTTCCCAGGCAAGAATACTGGAGTGGGTTGACATTTCCTTCTCCAGGGCACCTTCCCCACCCAGGGATCAAACCTGTTTCTCCTGCACTGCGGGTGGATTCTTTACCACTGAGCCACCGTACATATAAACTATTGGCTGCCCCATAACAGAGCAGAGTTTTACTTATTATCCAATTTTATAATAATTTCTTTTATATTCTTTTAAAACAAGGTTCTAGATATGAACCTTCTCATTTTATACATATGAAACTGATACATTATGTTCTAAACTCCAGCTTCATATAAATCAAGTGTTGGCAGACTACTGTCTTCAGGTCAAATCTGACTTGTTAGCTAAGAAAGAGTTTTACAATTTAAGGGTTGTTAAAAAATTACAACTAAATAGAGACTTAGTAGATGCTGAAGAGATCAAGAAGAGATGGAAAGAATACACAGAAGAATTGTACAAAAAAGATCTTGATGAACTGGATAAGTATGATAGTGTGATCAGTTACCCAGAGCCCAGGGCCAGATATTCTGGAGTGTGAAGTCAAGTGGGCCTTACTTAGGAAGCACTGCTGTTAAGAAAGCTAGTGGATGCGATGGAATTCTAGTAGCTGTTCACAACCCCAAAGGATGATGCTGTCAAAGTGCTGCACTCAATATATCAGCACATCTAGAAGACACAGCAGTGGCTACAGGACTGGAAAAGGTCAATCCTCATTCCAGTCCCCAAGAAGGGTAGTACTAAAGAATGTTCAAACCGTCAGACAGTTGCACTCATCTCCCATGCTAGTAAGGTTATGCTTAAAATGTTGCACACTGGGCTTCAGCAATACACGAACCAAGAACTTCCAGATGACCTACCTGGGTTTAGAAAGGGCATAGTAACCAGAGATCAAATTGCCAACACTCGCCTGATAATAGAGAAAGCAAGGGAATTCCAGAAAAACATCTATCTCTGTTTCATCAACTATACTAAACCCTTTGACTGTGTGAATCATAACAAATTGTGGAAAGCTCTCAAAGAGATGGGAATACCAGACACATTTAACCTGTCTCCTGAGAAACCTTTCTGTGGGTCATGAAGCAACAGTTAGAACCCTGTACAGAACAACTGATTGGTTCAGAATTAAGAAAGTATGACAGGGCTGTCTGCTGTCACCCTGTTTATTTAACCTGTACGCTGAGCACATTATGAGAAATGCCAGGCTGGATGAGTTATAAGCTAGAATCAAGATAGGCGGGAGAAGCATCAACAATCTCAGTTACGTGGATGATACCACTCTAGTGGCAAAAAGTGAAGAGGCACTAAAGAACCTCTTGATCAACCTCTTGATAAGGGTGAAGAAGGAGAGTGAAATAGCTAGCTTAAAACTAAATATTAATAATAAGATCACGGCATCCTGCCCTATTACTGCATGGAAAATAGAAGGGGAAAAGGTGGAAGTAGTGACAGATTTCCTTCTCTTGGGCTCTAAAATCACTGCAGATGGTAACTGCAGCCAAGAAATCAGAAGATGATTGCTTCTTGGCTGGAAAACTATGACAAACCTAGACAGTATATTGAAATGCAGACACATTACTCTGCTGACAAAAGGTTTGTAATAGTCAAGGCTGTGGTCTCCCCAGTGGTCATGCACAGTTGTGAGAGCTGGACTGTAAAGAAGGCAGAACATCAAAGAATTGATGCCTGCAAACTATGGTGCTAGAGAAGACTCCTGAAAGTCCCTTGGATGGCAAGGAGATCAAACCAGTTAATCTTAAGGGAAATCAACCCTGAATACACTTTGGAAGAACTGATGCTGAAGCTGAAGCTCCAGTATTTTGGTCAACTGGTGCAAACAGCCGACTCATTAGAAAAGTCCCTGATGCTGGGAAAAGATTGAGGGCAGAAGAAGAGGGTGTCGGAGAATGAGATGGCTGGATGTCAACACTGATGCAATGGACATGAACTTGGGCAAACTTCAGGAGATGATGAGGGACAGGGAGACCTGGCATGCTGCAGTCCCTGGGGTTGCAAAGAGTTGGACACAACTGGATGACTGAACAACAAAAAATAATTAATGGAACTATGTGACAGAGCCTTGTATGATCTGTGAAACCTAGAATATTTACTCTCTGGCATTTTTCAGAAAAGCTTTGCCAGTGTCTGGTGTAAATGATGAAACTGACGTGGGTAGGCCATTAGTTGTTTACTTTTGTTATGCTTCAGAATTTCAAGATCTTAACATGGTGAAGAATGTTTTTAAGTATAGAGACTATGAGGCTTCAAGCATCAGGATAAAAATAGGAGACCTCTTCCCCACCAAATTCCTTGAGTAAAGTTGAACAGGATTGCAAATGACAAGGAAGTAAGCATGATATTTTCAAAGAAAAAAATTTAATTGCAAAATGACTGGATAATCCAGATACAGGAAACTTTTCCTAATTCGTATTCAATAGAACTCGTAGTTGTTTTTTTCTTTGAGCCAGTACCTTTACCTTTAGTTTTTAGTAAACATTGTATAATGGTTATATCCAAAAGTATAGATTCTGGAAACTGACAGAAGTAAATTTGAAATTCAACCCCAAACAATTACTACCTTAACCTCATTTTCTGATTTTTAGTTTCTTTCCATATGAAGTGGGGCTAATATTACCCACTTTGTAGGATTATTGTGAGGGCTTCTCGGGTTGTGCTAGTGATGAATCTACCTGCCAATGAAGGAGTTGCAGGGATGCAGGTTCAGTCCCTTGATTGGGAAGATCCCCTGAAGTAGGAAATGGCAAATTGCTCCAGTATTCTTGCCTGGAAAACTCCATGGACAGAAGAGCTTGGTGGGCTACAGTCTGTGGGGCCACAAAGAGTCAGATGTGACTGAGCACATACAAGATTGTTGTGAAGATTGTTTTAATGAAGATTGAGTATAAAAATATATAGCACAGTGTCTAGCCAAAAAGCAAGATTTATGTAAATCCTCGTTTCTTCTCCTCTCTACCTCTTCTTTCTGTTTCATTATGTTAAATTTATGAACAGTGAAAGTTATCTTTTAATTTGTGTTTATGGTCACTAAAAGGCTATTTAAAAATCAGTATCATTTACAATATTTTATTTTAAAATGTTATTTAAAAATAACAGGTTGATATCAACTGCTCATATTACTTTCTTTTTTTGTCTTTTTAGAGTCTGATTGTTGCCAATGGTGGTTTGGGTAATCAAGTGAGTAGGAACCAACTGCTTCCGGTTTTAGAGAAATGTGGATTGGTGGATGCTCTCTTAATGCCACCTAATAAACCCTACTCATGTGTAAGATACAAAACTGTAGAAGAATCCAAGAAAGCCTATGATACTCTTAATGGTAAAGAAATAGTAGATGATTTAGGACAAAAGATCATCCTGTACTTGAATTTTGTGGAAAAAGGTATATCAGACAGGTATCTTTTTAAAAATGTTTTTGCTTTTGTGTGAGTTTTCTTTCATATCTAAGTCGAAAGTTTTAGTTATTGTGAAACAAAATAGGACATCCCATTTTGGGGTTAAGCAAACCCCTCTTTTTTTTAACATTCTTTAAACGCCTAGTTTTGTATAGGTATGGGACTAGTAGTTGAAGGGAGATGATTGAGATACAGTTAATTATTTCTGAGGAGCTGGTCCCACCAAGCTAACAATATCTTTATTATATATGTTATTTATTTTGGAACCCTGCTGTCTAATTGTGTTTTTCAGTATTTATTCTTAAGGGTTCAGATTTATTTTACAATGTCTACCTAGAAGCTTTCAATTAATCACTTAGGAATTAATTGTGATCCAAATGATTGTGTGCCAAGGTTCACGATTATGGAGGAATAGCTTTAGCCACCAAAGATGCATGAAGCTTTATAGTGGTGATAGTCAGTTGAACTTTCTGTGTTGGTAGAAATATGTTTATATTTTATATCTGTGTTGTCCAGCATGATTCTGTGGATTTTAAAATTTGATTTTATTTAAATAAATTCAATTAACTAATTTAAATAAAAGTTTGACAGACTGCTTTACAAAATTGCTGTAGGGGTTATTCCATCTTTTCACCACTGACCCATGGAAATGAGATATATTGAGATGAACTTTGATGTTTAAACATCTCATCTCCTGCTATTATATTCATTTGCTACCTGTTTAGGCAGTTAAACAGTTTTGTCTAGATAAGCTGTGGGTAAGTAAGTGAGTATATGTCAAAATGATGTTTTTTAAAATAAGACTCAAAGGAAACTTTAAATAACTCCATTAAAGATATGTTTTATAAGTTATAATTCTCAGTTTCTATATGTACTTAATTTTAAATCTGACTTAAGCTTTCAGATTTTGCAAAGCAGATTGTTTTCATATTTTGTTTTTGTGGTCAGTTTTTAAAAATTATATGGTTTAAGAATAAATCTTAATCAGAGAATATTATCATTGGGTTTTCCTCCAGCATGTTGAACAGTGTAAGAAATTGCATGAAATGAATTTTGGAATGGTTTTTATTTGAAATCCTATATTAGATCCAGAGACTTTCTTTTTTTTTAATTGAAGTATAGTTGACTTACAATGTTGTATTAGTTTCTGGTATATAGCGAGGTGATTCAGTTATATATATATGTGATATATTTTACACTATGGTTTATATGGGATATTGAATATAGTTTCCTGTGCTACACAGTAGGACCTTGTTGTGTATCCATTTTATATGCAGTAGCTTGCATCTGCTAACCCCAAACTCACAAACCATGCCTCTCCTACCTCCCTGCCCTTGGCAAGCAACCAAAAATCTGCTCCCTATATCTGTAAATCTGTTTCTGTTTTGTAAATAAGATCATATGTGTCATATTTTAGATTCCACATGTAAGTGATATCATATGGTATTTGTCTCTCTCTTTCTCACTTACCTTAGTATGATAATCTCTGTTTCGATCCATGTTGCTACAGGTGGCATTCTTTCATTTTTTTATGGCTGAGTAGTATTCCATTATATATATATGTGTGTGTGTGTGTGTACACATACATTTTCTTTATCCATTCATCTGTCCATGGGCATTTATGTTTCTTCCATGTCTTGGCTGTTGTAAATAATGCTACTGGGAACATTGGTGTGTGTGTATCTTTTTGAATTATAGTTTTGTCCAGATGTATGCCCAGGAGTGGAATTGCTGGGTCATATAGCAACTCTAGATTTTTGAGAAACCACCATACTGTTATTTCACATTTTTCTATTACTTGACCATAGAAGTAAAAATGAATATTTAAATTTTATAGTAAGTATTTAGAATCTGGTTTGTTTATGGAGGGGCATACTGTAGATATGAGAAAACTTTCTTAGATTTAAAAAGTGGCCTGATCGTGTTCAAACAAAATACTTAAGTAAATACTGTTGTATTTGCTATTGGTAATTGCAGTGGATAAAATGTACCATGATTTTTATCTCAGCCTTAATTTTTGTATTTTTAATATGTTGTGTGCTGGGCTTTGGCAGCACACATACTGACGTGTTATATGCCTTTCAACATTATGATTTCTAAAAATGAGGCTTAGAATGTTGACTGAAAAAACCAGTCACAACCTAGAAATTGACAGTTATGTTTTATTTGGTGGGAATGTTTAGGACTTCAAGCCCAGGAGACAGCATCTCAAGTAGTCCTGAGAAACTGCTTTGAGGCAGTGGGGGAAGCAGTCAAGTTATGTAGGAGTTTGCAATACAGTGGGGCAGGTAGTCTCAATGTCAAAGATTACTGTTAATTAGGGAAAATCATATATCTTTCAAGTTAAGGAATTTAACACTTTTCTAAGTTTAGAAATATGCAAGCGTCTGGGTATACTGAAATAATTTCTTCCATGTGAACCTCACCTATGTGGGGCCAGAATCCTGTTTCTTGACTTGAAAAAAAATTTAACTATTTTAATTGAAGAATAATTAACTTTACAGTATTGTGATGGTTTTTGCCATTCATCGACATGAGTCAGCTACAGGTGCACATATGTCTGCCAATCCTGAACCCCCCACTCATCTCCCTCCCTACCCCATCTCTCTGGGTTGTCCCAGAGCACTGACTGACTTTGGGTGCTCTGCTCCATGCATTGAACTTGCATGGTCATCTATTTTACATATGGTAATATACATGTTTCAGTGCTATTCTCCCAAATTATCCCACTTTCACCTTCTCCCACAGAGTCCAAAAGTCTGTTCTTTACATCTGTGTCTCTTTTGCTGCCTTGTATATAGGATTGTTATTACCATCTTTGTAAATTCCATATATATGTGTTATTATACTGAATTGGTGTTTCTCTTTCTCACTTACTTCACTCTGTATGATAGATTCCAGTTTATCCACCTCATTAGAACTGACTCAAATGTCTTCCCTTTTATAGTTGCATAATATTCCATTGTGTTTATGTACCACAATTTCCATGCATCTGCCAATGGACACCTTGGTTGTTTTCATGTCCTGCCTATTGTAAACAGTGCTGCAGTGAACATTGGGGTACATGTGTCTCTTTCAATTCTGGTTTCCTTGGTGTACATGCCCAGCAGTGGGATTGCTGGGTCATATGACAGTTCTATTTGCAGTGTTATAAGAAATCTCCATATGGTTCTCCATAATGGCTGTACCAGTGTGCATTCCCACCAACAGTGTAAGAGGGTTCCCTTTACTCCACACCCTCTCCAACACTTATTGTTTGTAGACATTTTGTTGGTGGCCATTCTGACTGGCATGAGATGATACCTCATGATGGTTTTGATTTGCATTTCTCTAATAACGAGTGATGTTGAGCATCTTTTCACGTGTTTATTAGCCATCTGTATGTCTTCTTTGGAGAAATGTCTGTTTAGTTATTTGGCCATTTTTTGATTGGATTATTTGTTTTTCTGGTATTGAGTTGCATGGGCTGCTTGTATATTTTGGAGATTAATTCTTTGTCAGTTGTTTCATTTGCTGTTATTTTCTTGTGAAGACTGCCTTTTCACATTGCTTATAGTTTCCTTTGTTTGCAAAAGCTTTTAAGTTTAATTAGGTTCCATTTGTTTATTTTTGTTTTTATTTCCATTACTCTGGGAGTTGGGACATAGAGGATCTTCCTGTGGTTTAAGTGTTCTGTCTATATTTTCCACTAAAATTTTATAGTTTCTGGTGTTACATTTAGATCTTTAATCCATTTTGAAGTTATTTTTGTGTATGGTGTTCCAAAGTGTTCTAGTTTCATTCTTTTACACATGGTTGACCAATTTTCCCAGCACCACTTGCTAGAGAGACTGTCTTTTATCAATTGTATGTTTTTGCCTCCTTTGTCAAAAATATAAGGTGTCCAGAGGTGCATGGATGTATCTCTGGGCTTTCTATTTTGTTCCATTGATCTATATTTCTGTCTTTGTGCCAATACCATACTGTGTTGATGACTGTAGCTTTGTAATATAGTCTGAATTCAGGCAGGTTGATTCCTCCAGTTCCATTCTTCTTTCTCAAGATTGCTTTGGCTCTTTGAGGTTTTTTTTGTTTCCATACAAATTGTGAAATTATTTGTTCTAGTTCTGTTGAAAATACCATTGGTAGCTTTATAGGAATTGCATTGAATCTATAGATTGCTTTGGGTAGTGTAGTTATTTTCACTACATTGATTCTTCCAATCATGAACATGGTATATTTCTCCATCTATTTGTGTCATCTTTGATTTCTTTCATCATTGTTTTATAGTTTTCTATATATAGGTCTTTTGTTTCTTCAGGTAAATTTATTCCTAAGTATTTTATTCTTTTCATTGCAATGGTGAATGGGATTGTTTCCTTAATTTCTCTTTCTGTTTTTTCATTGTTAGTGTATAGGAATTCAAGTGATATCTGTGTATTAATTTTATATCCTGCAACTTTACTATATTCATTGATTAACTCTAGTAATTTTCTGGTGGTATCTTTCGGGTTTTCTATATAGAGGATCATGTCATTTGCAAACAGTGAGAGTTTCACTTCTTTTCCAATTTGGATTCCTTCTATTTCTTCTTCTCTGATTGCTGTGGCTAGGCCTTCCAAAACTGTTGAAAAGTAGTTGTGAGAGTTGGCACCCTTTTTTCCTCATTTTAGAGAAAATCCTTGTAGTTTTTCACCAGAGGATAATGTTCTCTGTGGGTTTGTCATATGTGGTTTTCATTATGTTGAGGTATGCTCCTTCTATTCCTGCTTTCTGCAGAGTTTTTTTTTTTTTTTTTTTAATCATAAATGGGTTTCTCTGCATCTGTTGAAATAATCATATGGTTTTTATCTTTAATTTTGTTAATGTGGTGTATGACATTGATTTGTGAATATTGAAGACTCCTTGCATCTCTGAAACAAAGCCCGCTTGGTCATGATGTATGATCTTTTAAATATGTTGGTGGATTCTATTTGGTAGAGTTTTGTTGAGGATTTTTGCATCTATGTTCATCAGTGATATTAGCTTGGAGTTTGCTTCTATTTTTTTGTGTGTGGCATCTTTGTCTGGTTTTAGTATTAGAGTGATGGTGGCCTCATAGAATGAGTTTGGGAGTTTACCTTCCTCTCCAATATTCTGGAAGAGTTTGAGTAGGATAGGTATTAGCTCTTTACATTTTTGGTAGAATTCACCTGTGAAGCCATCTGGTCCTAGGCTTTTGTTTGTTGGAAGATTTTTGATTACAGTTTCTATTTCCGTGCTTGTAATTGGTCTGTTCAGATTTTCTATTTCTTCCTGGTTCAGTTATGGAAGGTTATACTTTTCTAAGACTTTTGTCCATTTCTTCCAAGTTGTCCATTTTATTCACATATAGTTGATCATAGTAGTCTCTTATGATCTCTTGTATTTCTGTGTTGTCTGTTGTGATATCTCCATTTTTATTTCTAATTCTGTTGATTTGATTCTTCTTCCTTTTTTCATTGATGAGTCTGGCTTGTCTATTTTGTTTATTTTGTTTAACGGTTTGTCTATTTTGTTTATATTCTCAAAGAACCAGCTTTTAGTTTTGTTTATCTTTATTATAGTCCATTTCTTTTTCATTTATTTCTGCTCTGATTTTTATGATTTCTTTCCTTCTACTAACTTTGGGTTTTATTGTTGTTGTTTTCTAGTTGCTTATGTGTAAAGTTAGGTTGTTTATTTGATGTTTCTCTTGTTTCTTGAGGTAGGCTTGTATTGCTATGAACTTCCCTCTTAGCATTGCTTTTATTGAATCCCATAGGTTTTGGATTGTTATGTTTTCATTATAATTTGTTTCTATGCATATTTTGATTTCCTTTTTGACTTCTTCTATGATCTGTTGGTTATTCAGAAGCATGTTGTTTAGCTTCCTTATGTTTGTGTTTTTTATAGTTTTTTTTTCCTGTAGTTATTATCTAATGTTACTGCATTGTGATCAGAAAGGATGCTTGAAACAATTTCAAGTTTTTAAAATTTACCAAGGCTAGATTTTAGGCCTAGGATATGATCTATCCTGGAGAATGTTCCGTGTGCACTTGAGAAAAAGGCAAAATCCATTGTTTTGGGGCAAAATGCCCTGTAGATATCAGTTAGGTCTAACTGGTCCATTGCATAGTTTGAAGCTTGTGTTTCCTTGCTAATTTTCTGTTTGGCTGATCTATCCATAGGTGTAAATGGGGTATTAAATTCCCCCACTATTATTGTGTTGCTGTTAATTTCCCCTTTCATACTTGTTAGCATTTGCCTTACATTATTGAAGTGCTCCTGTGTTTGGTGCATATATATTTATAATTGTTATATCTTTTTCTTGGATTAGTCCCTTGATCATTATGTAGTGTCCTTCTTTGTTCCTTGTCATGGTTTTTATTTCAAAGTCTATTTTATCTAATATGAGTATTGCTACTCTTGCTTTCTTTTGGTCTCCATTTGCATGAAATGTCATCTTCCAGCCTCTCACTTTCAATCTGTATGTGTGCCTAGGTTTGATGTGGGTCTCTTGTCGACAGCATATCTAGGGGTTTTGTTTTGTATCCATTTGGCTAGTCTTTGTCTTTTGGTTGGAGCATTTAACCCATTTATGTATAAGGTAAATTATTGATAAGTATGATACCATTACCATTTACTTTGTTATTTTGGGTTCATTTTTATAAACCTCTGTGTTTTCTGTCTAGAGAAGATTCTTTAGCATTTGTTGAAGAGCTGGTTTGGTAGTGCTGAATTCTCTCAGCTTTTGCTTGTCTTTAAAGCTTTTGAATTCTCCTTCATATCTGAATGAGATCCATGCTGGGTAGAGTAATCTTGGTTGTAGGTTTTTCTCTTTCATCACTTTAAATATGCCCTGCCATTCCCTTCTAATCAGAAGAGTTTCTTTTGAAAGATCAGCTGTTATCCTTATGGGGATCCCCTTGTGTATGATTTATTGCTTCTCCCTTGCTGCTTTTAATATTTAGTCTTTGTGTATAATTTTTGTTAGTTTGATTAATATGTGTCTTGTGGTGTTTTGCCTTGGGTTCATCCTGTTTGGGATTCTCTGAGTTTTTTGGACTTGGTTGGCTATTTCCTTCCCCATTTTAGGGAAGTTTTCAACCATTATCTCCTCAAGTGCTTTCTCATGCCCTTTCTTTTTGTCTTCTTCTTCTTCTGGGACATGTATGATTCAGCTGTTGGGGCGTTTAACATTGTCCCAGTGGTCTCTGAGGTTGTCCTCATTTCTTTTTATTTTTCCCTCTCTTCTTAATTTATTTCCACCATTCTATCTTCCACCTCACTATTCCTCTCTTCTGTCTCAGTTATTCTGCTGTTGGTTTCCTCCAGAGTGTTTTTAATCTTAGTTATTGCATTGTTCGTTATTGATTGACTCTTCTTTGTTTCTTCTAGATCCTTGTTAAACATTTCTTGCATCTTCTCGATCCTTGTCTCGTTTATTTATCTGTAACTCCATTTTGTTTACAAAACTTCGGATCATCTTTAATTATCCCGAGTTCTTCTTCAGATAGACTCCCTGTTTACCTGTTTTGTGTTTGGTTTGGTGGGTTTTTATCATGTTTCTTCACCTGCTGGAGATTTCTGTGTTTTCATTTTGCTTAGCTTGCTGTGTTTGGGGTGCCCTTTCTGTAGTCTGGAAGGTTGTGGTTCCTCTTAATTGTGGAGTCTGCTCACTGTGGGTGGGGTTGGACCAGCAGCTTGTCAAGGTTTCTTGGGTGGGGGAACCTGTGTCTGTATTCTGGTGGTTGGAGCTGGATCTCTTCTCTCCAGAGTGCCATGAGATGTTCAGTAGTAGTTTTGGGTTGTCTATGGGTTTGGTATAGCTCTGGGCTGCCCATCTTTTAATGTTCAGGGTTGTGTGCCTATTTTGCTGGAGAATTAGTGTGGTGTCTTGAACTGAAACTTGCTGGCTTTTGGTGGAGCTTGGTTTCAGTGTAGGTATGGAGTCTTTAAGGTGGGCTCTTGTCTATTAATGTTCCCTGAGTCAGGAATTCTCTGATGTTCTAAAGTTCTGGAGTTGAGCCTCCTGCCTCTGGGTTTTGTTCCCAATCTTACTGTAGCCTCACGACTTCTCCATCCATACAGCATAGAAGATAAAACCCCCAGGTTAGTGGTGAAACAACTCTGAACAGCCAGAAACACACAGAGAGTTTCACAGAGTTGTAGAGAGAAAAGAGGAGGGAGATAGAGGTGACAAGGAGGAGAAAAGGGAAGAGACAAAAGTGGAGAGAGAAGTCAAGCCAGTAATAAAGTCCCTAAGTCCTCTCCACAGCTAAGAATACCCAGAGAAATTCACAGTTATATAGAGAAGAGAAAAGGGAGGAGGGTGATAGAGGTGACCAGGAGGAGAAAAGGGAAGAGTCAAAAAGGGAGAGAGCTATCAAGCCAGTAATCAAATCCCTGAGTGAAAATGGATATTGAAGATTAGATTCTTAAAGATAGAAAATTAATAATAAATATCAAAAAGCAAAGATTAAAAACTTAGACTAGAGGTTAAACTCCCAAAGATCCAATATAGAAAATATAAAATTGATCACAAAAATTAAAAAGATATTTTTTATCTTTTTATGGAATTTGTTTTTTAAAAAATAGTTTCTTTTTTTTTTAGAAAGGTGACAGTAGGCTATAAAAATGAAAGTTAAAGGAGTAATAAAGAATTCAAGTTTTCAAAAATTGAAAAGTGATAATAGTAAAAATACATGTAGGGATTTCTGTGGAGCTGTTGTGGGCAATGTGGGTTCAGTTCTGTGTCAGATTGTGTTCTGGCTTGTACTTGTTCTCCAGGTCTATAGCTGCCCCCAAAATACACAGTATCAGCATTAACGTCAGGGTTTTAATTTGTTGCACCTGTCACTTCCAGGGTGGCTACCCCTTCTTTGTTTATTTTGGCTTGCTCTGTTTGCAGGTATCTTCAGTGTCTTAATTTCTGCCTTGACATGAGGGGGCGAAGATGGCCACTTATTTTGGCTCACTTGTTCAGTTGTGCTGTGGAGAGGGAGGAACATTGCAAACAAATACTGCTGGCATGTGTGGGCAATGCTCACAATGGATGGACCACCCTGGGTTTGCCACAGCCCAAGGCGGAGTGTACTTTCCGGGTCCACAGTGCTCAGGCTCAGGGTGCTCCGTGAGCGTCCTGTCCCAAGTGGATCCTGTGTTTTGTGCACTTCACAAGTCTAAGCCTCTCAGGTTCCTGGGTGCCCCACAAAGGCACAGGCCCAGATGGGGTGTCTGTTTAGTGCTCATCCCAGGTCCAAGCTGCTCAAGCGACCAGTGCTTGGCGAGCCCACGGTCCCAGGTGGGCCATGCATCTTACCCACCTCCCTAGTCCCTGCTGCTTGGTTTCCTGTGTGTGCCACGAGGGCCTAGTCCCACGTGTCCCGTGTGTCTCCTCTGGGAAGCTGATCTCAGGCTGTGACTCTCCTGGTGGATGTGGACCTTCCAGGATCCCAGGAAGATGTGGTTAGCTGGCAGCCTGTTTACAGCTTGGTGGAAGATGCAGTCTCTTGGGCCAACATTGCAGTGGCCCCTTGCCTTGCGACTCTGTCTCACACCTGCCTCTCTGCCTCCGGGGAGGGAGGGCTTCAAATAGCAGCTAGCTTCCTCTCCTTTGGTATTTGCTAGGATGCAGATGCAGTCTTTTGTTCTGTGAGTGCGCCAGGTGTTACCACGTGGCGTTAGAGCCTTTTGTAGGAAACATCCTTTTTTTTTTTTTCATCTCTCTGGCGATCCCATAGTTTTGGTTGCTATGTCAAATTAGCCTACTCAGATTGTTCGCAGGTCATCCAAACCTGGTTATTTATTCTAAGGACTGATGATCCAGCCTGTGCCTCCCTGCCCAGCCCCCACTCACTGGTGGCAGATGTGAGTATCTGAGCCACTTCTCCACTGGTAGTTGTGGTTAGGCGTGTATTCTGTGGTTTTTCTTTTTTTTTTTTTTCCAGTTATGCTGGTGGCTGAGACTCCACAGCTCCCCACTGACAGCCTGTTAAAGTATTTCCTATTGTGTGGAAGCTTTTCCTCCTTCATGACTCCCTCCCTGGGACAGGTCTCCATCTCTAAATCTTTTATCTTTGTTTTCATCTTTTATCTTTTGTCCTACCTCCTTGTGAAGACATTGGGCTACCTTTATGAGTGTCTGGTGTCCTTTGCCAGTGTTGAGAAGTTGTTTTGTGGAAGTTTCTCCATATTCAAATGATCTTTTGATGAATTTGTGGGGGAGAAAGTGGTCGCCCCATCCTGTTCCTCTGCCATCTTGGGACCACCCCCTGTTTCTTGATTTTATTATATCCTTAGTTCTTCATTCAACATAGGGAGTGGTGACAGCTGACAGTTGCTGTATTGAAGGCATTGTCCTCTCTTTTGGGTGCCCTCTGGGCTCAGCAGTTTACATTTGGAGGCAAGAAATCATTGATGGTTTTTATATCCTTGATTACTGATATGGCAGGAAATACTCCCATTTCACAGTCTCTGCCCATGGTCGGAAATTTGACCAATATTTGAGAGACATTTCATGACTATTTTTTGTCACATGGTACTTGGCGGATTATCCCAGATTGGACCAAAGTTCTTTCTTGTTGATATGCCACTTCTGGTAATTTCCAGATTAGACTCAGTTCAGTTCAGTTCAGTCGCTCAGTCCTGTCCGACTCTTTGCGACCCCATGAATCACAGCACGCCAGGCCTCCCTGTCCATCATCAACTCCCGGAGTTCACTCAGACTCACGTCCATCAAGTTAGTGATGCCATCCAGCCATCTTATCCTCTGTCGTCCCCTTCTCCTCCCGCCCCCAATCCCTCCCAGCATCAGGGTCTTTTCCAATGAGTCAACTCTTCGCATGAGGTGGCCAAAGTATTGGTTTCAGCTTTAGCATCAGTCCTTCCAAAGAAATCCCAGGGCTGATCTCCTTCAGAATGGACTGGTTGGATCTCCTTGCAGTCCAAGGGACTCTCAAAGAGTCTTCTCCAACACTACAGTTAAAAAGCATCAATTCTTCAGCGCTCAGCTTTCTTCACTCTCCCACTCTCACATCCATACATGATCACTGGAAAAACCATAGCCTTGACTAGATGGACCTTTGTTGGCAAAGTAATGTCTCTGCTTTTCAGTATGCTATCTAGGTTGGTCATAACTTTTCTTCCAAGTAGTAAGAAGCGTCTTTTAATTTCATGGCTGCAGTCACCATCTGCAGTGATTTCGGAGCCCCCAAAAATAAAGTCTGACACTGTTTCCACTGTTTCCCCATCTATTTCCCATGAAGTGATGGGACCAGATGCCATGATCTTCGTTTTCTGAATATTGAGCTTTAAGCCAACTTTTTCTCTCTCCACTTTCACTTTCATCAAGAGGTTTTTTAGTTCCTCTTCACTTTCTGCCATAAGGGTGGTGTCATCTGCAAATCTGAGGTTATTGATATTTCTCCCATCTATCTTGATTCCAGTTTGTGCTTCTTCTAGTCCAGCATTTCTCATGATGTACTCTGCATATAAGTTAAATAAGCAGGGTGACAATATACAGCCTTGACGTACTCCTTTTCCTATTTGGAACCAGTCTGTTGTTCCATGTCCAGTTCTAACTGTTGCTTCCTGACCTGCATATAGGTTTCTCAAGAGGCAGGTCAGGTGGTCTGGTATTCCCATCTCTTTCAGAATTTTCCACAGTTTATTGTGATCCACACAGTCGAAGGCTTTGGCATAGTCAATCAAGCAGAAATAGATGTTTTTCTGGAACTCTCTTGCTTTTTCAATGATCAGGCGGATGTTGGCATTTTGATCTCTGGTTCCTCTGCCTTTTTGAAAACCAGCTTGAACATCTGGAAGTTCATGGTTCAGGTATTGCTGAAGCCTGGCTTGGAGAATTTTGAGCATTACTTTACTAGCATGTGAGATGAGTGCAACTGTGCGGTAGTTTGAGCATTCTTTGGCATTGCCTTTCTTTGAGATTGAAATGAAAACTGACCTTTTCCAGTCCTGTGACCACTGCTGAGTTTTCCACATTTGCTGACATATTGAGTGCAGCACTTTAACAGCATCATCTTTCAGGATTTGGAATAGCTCAACTGGAATTCCATTACCTCCACTAGCTCTGTTTGTAGTGATGCTTTCTAAGGCCCTCTTGACTTCACATTCCAGGATGTCTGGCTCTAGATGAGTGATCACACCATCGTGATTATCTGGGTCGTGAAGATCTTTTTTGTCCAGTTCTTCTGTGTATTCCTGCCACCTCTTCTTAATATCTTCTGCTTCTGTTAGGTCCATACCATTTCTGTCCTTTATCGAGCCCATCTTTGCATAAAATGTTCCCTTGGTATCTCTAATTTTCTTGAAGAGATCTCTAGTCTTCCCCATTCTGTTGTTTTCCTCTATTTCTTTGCATTGATCCCTGAGGAGGGCTTTCTTAATCTCTTCTTGCTATTTTTTGGTACTCTGCATTCAGATGCTTATATCTTTCCTTTTCTCCTTTGCTTTTCACTTCTCTTCTTTTCACAGCTATTTGTAAGGCCTCCTCAGACAGCCATTTTGCTTTTTTTGCATTTCTTTCCCATGGGCATGGTCTTGATCCCTGTCTCCTATACAATGTCACGAACCTCCGTCCATAGTTCATCAGGCACTCTATCAGATCTAGTCCCTTAAATCTATTTCTCCTTCCACTGTATAATCATAAAGGATTTGATTTAGGTCAACCTGAATGGTCTGGTGGTTTTTCCCTACTTTCTTCAATTTAAGTCTGAATTTGGCAATAAGGAATTCATGATCTGAGCCACAGTCAGCTTCTGGTCTTGTTTTTGTTGACTGTGTAGAGCTTCTCCATCTTTGGCTGCAAAGAATATAATCAGTCTGATTTTGGTGTTGACCATCTGGTGATGTCCATGTGTAGAGTCTTCTCTTGTGTTGTTGGAAGAGGGTGTTTGCTATGACCAGTGCATTTTCTTGGCAAAACTCTATTAGTCTTTGTCCTCCTTCATTCCGTATTCCAAGGCCAAATTTGCCTGTTATTCCAGGTGTTTCTTGACTTCCTACTTCTGCATTCCAGTCCCCTATAATGAAAAGGACATCTTTTTTGGGTGTTAGTTCTAAAAGGTCTTGTAGGTCTTCATAGAACCGTTCAGCTTCTTCAGTATTACTTGTTGGGGCATAGACTGGGATTACTGTGATATTGAATGGTTTGCCTTGGAAACGAACAGAGATCATTCTGTCGTTTTTGAGATTGCATCCAGGTACTGCATTTTGGACTCTTTTGTTGACCACGATGGCTACTCCATTTCTTCTAAGGGATTCCTGCCCACAGTAGTAGATATAACAGTCATCTGAGTTAAATTCACCCATTCCAGTCCATTTGAGTTCGCTGATTCCTAGAATGTCCACTTGCACTCTTGCCATCTCCTGTTTGACCACTTCCAATTTGCCTTGATTCATGGACCTGACATTCCAGGTTCCTAGGCAATATTGCTGTTTACAGCATCGGACCTTGTTTCTATCACCAGTCACATCCACAACTGGGTATTGTTTTTGCCTTGGCTCCATCCCTTCATTCGTTCTGGGGTTATTTCTCCACTGATCTGCAGTAGCATATTGGGCACCTACTGACCTAGGGAGTTCCTCTTTCGGTATCCTATCATTTTGCCTTTTCATACTGTTCGTGGGATTCTCAAGGCAAGAATACTGAAGTAGTTTGCCATTCTCTTCTCCAGTGGACCATATTCTGTCAGCCCTCTCCACCATGACCCACCCATCTTGGGTGGCCCCACGGGCATGGCTTAGTTTCATTGAGTTAGACAAGGCTATGGTCCTAGTGTGATCAGATTGACTAGTTTTCTGTGATTATGGTTTCAGTGTGTCTGCCTTCTGATGCCCTCTTGCAACACCTACCGTCTTACTTGGGTTTCTCTTACCTTGCCGTGGGTTATCTCTTCACGGCTGCTGCAGCAAAGCGCATCTGCTGCTCCTTACCTTGGTATATCCTCAGTGCTGCCCCTCCTGACCTTGAATGTGGAATAGCTCCTCTAGGCCCTCCTCCGCCTGTGCAGCCACCGCTTCTTGGTCCATGGGATTTTCCAGGCAAGAATACTGGAGTGGGCTGCCATTTCCTTCTCCAGGGGATCTTCCCAAGTTCGACCCAGGGATCGAACCTGGGTCTCCTGCATTGTAGACAGACTCTTTACTGTCTGAGCCACTATGGTAGTAGATTAGACTCATTGACAGATAATAAAAGATTCTCTGGATCCTCTATCTTTTAACCTATTAGGATCCATGAGATATTTTCCCTTGCCTGCTTCCTCCCACACCTAGAATCACACTATCACAATTATTGATGGCATATAGAACTATATTTTTGACCAGTTGCTTGAAGTTATGTAATCATCATTACATTTGTTGGATGCCTGGTCACATACTGTAAGAGACAAAAATATTATAAGTAATGTAGCTAGTAACATTGACAAAGTCATAGTGTAGCAGAGAGATAAAGATATAAACAATTTGGAAACAGAAAACAAGTTAAAGAACAAATTATTAGTATAACTAGTTGTAATCAAGTTGCAATACCATCAAGTCCATAGGAAGGCCAGCCAGAGAAGCCAAATCTTGGCAAGGTCGACTGAGCTTCTTCACTCACTTTTCACTTTCATGCATTGGAGAAGGAAATGGCAACCCACTCCGGTGTTCTTGCCTGGAGAATCCCAGGGACGGGGGAGCCTGGTGGGCTGTCATTTATGGGGTCACACAGAGTCGGACACAACAGAAGTGACTTAGCAGCAGCAGGCAGAGAGAATACTGAAAATGTTTTATCTTTATTTACAAAGGCATTCTTTATCAACTTGTAAGTCACAGCATAAAAAAAAAGTTTATTTAAACAGATTGAAGTTAGTATGTACTGAAGTCAAAGTTATTTATCACATTTATCAGTTCATTTAGTCCCATGTAATTGATTCCTTTTGATCTGTATGAAGTAAGCAGGTTTTCCATTACAGTTTGTAATTTGTTATACAATTTAGTAGCATCAAGCCTATCAGAAACACATTTTTTTTAAAGTTCTTTCTATGTCTTCTTGAAAATCTTTATTGTGTAAAAGCAGTATAAAATTATGATAGTCTGTAAAGGACAAAACTTAAAATAGCATGGTATAGAGTTGAGTACAATGTAATTAGGAAACTTGGATATTTCTGCAACATATAATATGTTAGTATAATCATTACAATTATGACTGATAACATTATATCAGGACATACCAGATGTTAGGGATGTCATATAAATTTTGGAATATCTATATTAATGATATTTATCCATACATTACAACCTAAAGTTCATCTTCAATCACTTGAGGATGTTTTTGAGTTGGGGCTTCTCTGGTGGCTCAGATAGTAAAGAATCTGTGTAAAATGTGGGAGACCTGGGTTTAATCCCTGGGTTGGGAAGATAAAAATACCAAATAAACTTAGTTTAATATTCATCTCTGAGATGTCTCAAAGACGCTTCTTCAAAGTATCCATCCCAGAGTTAGCTGGAGACTAAAAGAGCTTTAGTTAGATTTTGATATTTGGAAAGTTTGTTAGAAATATCATAAAGGTTTTAAAACATAACAGGATCATAGGTCAATGAAATGATACCTATTCTTTTAACCAAAGTCACAAAAACTATTAAAAGAAAATAAATATAGATCATTTAAGGGTGCAGAAACTCACACAATCTATTATAAAAGGAGTATTTTAACAAATTAAATTCCAGTCCTGTCCTAGCTCACTTAAAGTCCATTTACTCAACAACTTCAGTCTAAATTTGGTTAATCCTGACTGTGTATAGAACTCTTTCCTCAGGGTTTGTTTCCACACTCTCTCTTCACTTTCTGTATCCATCCTGTGTCTCATTTTCCATCCAAATAAAATTAACCAGCTCATATTTTTTTTTAATAAAATGTAATTCCATTTCTCATACCTTCTTTACTGAAATCATGCATTCTACTTCTTATTGTATACTGAAATGTTACTGTGTTATTCTTATTCACATTAACTACATGTTTAAATTAGAATCCTCAACTCTTAAAGCTTTGATTTTTAGTAAAGCTAACAAGCAATTATGAACTGTCTTTAAATTGAAAGTGAAAGTGAAGTGGCTCAGTCGTGTCAGACTCTTTTTGACCCCATGTACTATACAGTCCATGGAATTCTCCAGGCCAAAATACTGGAGTGGATAGCCTTTCGCTTCTCCAGGGGATCTTCCCAACCCAGGGATTGAACCCAGGTCTCCCACATTGCCGGCAGATTCTTTACCAGCTGAGCCACAAGGGAAGCCCAAGAATACTAGAGTGGGTAGCCTATCCCTTCTCCAGCAGATCTTCCCAAACCAGGAATTGAACCAGGGTCTCCTGCATTCCAGGTGGATTCTTTACCAACTGAGCTATCAGGGAAGCATTCTATAAATTGGTGAGCATAAACACCAGTGATAATTTTTAAAAACATTTGTTTTCTTATAGAGAACATCTCAGGTGATATCAAACATTTTCAACAATATTTCCAACTACCTTAATTTTTCTATTTAGTAATTGATGTCTCAGTATCTTTTTAGCTATTTAATAAACTTTCATCACTTAATTTAACACAGTTCTAGAACTTTAAGTTACCAAATATCTGGAAAGATCATTTTAAGTAGATATTTCTAAAATGTAATTACATTAAAGTTTTTATACCAAAGTTCTTATTTCATTTACTTTTACTTTAAAGTTATTTCATGTCAAGTTATTTTTCTTGCAAGAGATCTAGTAAGGTCTTATTTATTAAACCTAGGTTAGGTACAATCGTCTTCAGTTCAGTTCAGTCGCTCAGTCCTGTCTGACAATAATCTTAACATGTCTTAATTAGATCAACAATCTTAAGCATCAATATCAGATATCAGCCTAATAGTGAATATTTCTCAGTTCACATGAACCTGAAAATCATCTTTGCCATTTTAAATGTAAATGCTTTTTATTAAAATTAAGTATAACTCTTTATAGACTTAATTTTGATAGTACTTTCTAGAAGTAGAGATATCTCATATGTATAATGTGTACACAGACATAAACAGGCAAACTAGAGATCTCATGGCTTTACTAAAAGCTTAGATATGAACCACATATAACAATATAAACTTACTAGTTTACAAACAGAATACATTAAGATTGCTTGCTCAGATGACTAAGGCTTGTTATCTGTAAGTTTGGCTAAGGGAGCATTTCCAGTGGTTTGAATTTTAAAACTGCCATTTTTTCCCCTTTGTTTTAGGTTTTGTGTGCTTGAGTTAATTGGGCTCAGTCTCAGGTCCTTATGGCCTGTATTCACATTCTGGTTTTAGAGATTTGGAAGAGAAAGACAGTTGTTTTTAGCTCCACGAAGAACAGTTCTATCACCTAAAGTTACTGAAATCAGTGACAAGATTTTAATTGAACTGAAATGTATTTTACAAAATTCTGTGTTCTATAATTTTAGAATTTAATTTATCATGCCTTTAAAGGTTTGTATAAAACATTCAGCAAAGACTATTCTGAGTTTATGAGTTAAACTAAAGTAAAATCACTAGTTTTATATTAATTACCCCTTGCATGTTAGTTCCCAGTTTTTGCTTGTTTGTGTGGTTCAGGTAACTGCTGGTTAGTACATTCAGTTAGTATGTTCTTAGTGGTAATCTATATGCCTTGTCTTATAATACCATGCAGGGGAATTATTCCCCAATGGAACATGCCTATTTCACAGTTAATTTAAGCAAAAGAGATGTAACCATCTTGTATAAAGAAACTAAAGCCCTTTGTTTAAGGTTTTACCAAGCCAGGTTTTAACTTTAACTGTGTTTGCAGTGAAGAGCCCCCTCAATTTCCAGGGTGAGATTTTTTCCAATTTCCGATCAAGTAAACACTTGTAAGTTTTGTAACATACATTTGCCCAGCTAGGGTACTAGAACTTTGTCCTTCCTTTTTCTTTTATTTTGAAACTTTTGTTTCCCATTTTGAAGTCAGTTTGTCAAGACAAAATTGCTAATGAGGATCATGTGGCAGACCAGCGTGTGCTGCTTGAAGGCTTACTCTTCTGGTTTTGCCTCAGAGTTGTTTCAGCCCCCTCTTATGTGCCTTGGGTATCCCAGTGAAGTATAAGACTTCCACAAGTGCTCAGATTGGGGAATGGCCCATTCTTATGCACGTCCCTGGTTGAGCAGATTGTTAATTATGTGAGTGGGTTTCCCTGTAGGTGCAGCCTCATGCACCTACAGACCTAGAGGTCTGCCTCTACCACTCCTGCAAGTTTCTGTCACCTGAGAAAGCCATTGCTGGCTGGAAGGAAGAGTCCCTTTGGAGCTCAGAAGTTCTCATAAGATTTTTATTTTATTTTGAGCCACTCTGTTAAGGTAAACCAAATCAAGGAAAAACAACAAGTCAGTCTTACCCCTAATAACTCAGTCCTACCTTACTCAGTGTTTAACTGAGCAAAGTCTCTCAACTGAGGCTATCTACTCAGTATCCAAACTGAGCCTTCCCAGTGCCTTAACACTGAGGGTTCCCTGCTGGAGCAGAATCTTCCTAGTCCTCTGACTGAGGGTATCCCACCCTGTGTCTAAACTGAGCAGCCAGGTACACCTTGAAACCAAGTTTCGAGGATAACTTTTTCCCCCACTGAATAAAACTTAGGATCATCAGCCAATAATGGGAAATCCTAGAACCAGGAGAGACTCACCCAGATTCATCTGGACTGGCCGAGCAGGCTGATGGGCAAAGGAACCAAGGCTCTGGATCTCTGTAGCATCCAGGTGAAGAAGAGGAATCTGCTCTGGTTCCCTTGTCCATCAGCCAAGTGTCAACTAAAAAAACTAGTCACAGCCTGAAAGTAGAGAGTTTTCAGTGAGAATTCTTAGGACTTCAAGCCCAGGAGGCAGCATCTCAAGTAGCCCTCAAAGCTCTCTCTGCTTTGAGGAGGTGAGGGAAGCAGTCAGGTTATAGAAAAGTTTGCAACAAAGAGGGGCAGGTAGTCTGAACATAAAAGATTGTTAATTAAGGAAAACCAGGTATCTCAAGGGATTTAGTGCTTTTCTAAGTATGGGAAGATGCAAGCATCTGGGACTTATTTACTGAAATCCTTCTTTCTACAAACCTCATCTCTCTGGGGCCAGCATCCTGTTTCTTGATTTTGTTATATCCTTAGTTCCTTGTTCACTGTAAGGATTGCTAGCAGCTGATAGCTGGTGGATTGCAGGCATTGGGCGCCCTCTGGGATCAGCAATTTGTTATATTTGGAGGCCCAAAATCGCTGATCACTGTGCCATCCTTGTTTACTGATACAGCAGGACATACTCCATTTCACAGGGGTTTTGTGAACTGGTAAAAGGCTAACTGAACAGAATTATTTGTCTATGAGAACTTTAAGTTTTGTATGTTGACTGTTTTAATTTTGTTTCCCACAGCACAGTGGAAAGAGTTGGGGCTTCAAGCCTTGCCTCCAGGTCTCAAAGTAATAGAAGAAATTATTTCTTCTGAGGATGAGAAAATGCTTTTGGAGAGTGTTAACTGGACAGAAGATACAGAAAATCAAAATTGTAAGTAAAACTTTAAATCTGATATTTAAAAGCTTCTGCAAAATGTCTTCTTCTCCTTTGGTTTATTAAATTCTGTTTCCTCAAAATTACTGAAAGTGCTCTGGATCCACTGTTAGGTAAGTCATACTAACAACTCTTAAGAGCATTAATAATAGATAGCTTTTATATATAGGTATCAATTTAAAACTCCAAATTGATGAATATTTATTAGCCAACATTTGTGGAGTTGACAGAGGTCCGTCTTGTCAAAGCTATGGTTTTTCCAGTAGTCATGTTTTTCCAGAGCATCAAAGAATTGATGCTTTTGAACTGTGGTGTTGGAGAAGACTCTTGAGAGTCCCTTGGACTACCAGGAGATCAAATCATCAACCCTAAAGGATATCAGTCCTGAATATTCGTTGGAAGGACTGATGCCAAAGCTGAAGCTCCAATACTTTGGCTACCTGAGGCAAAGAACTGACTCATTGGAAAAGACTGTGATGCTGGGAAAGATTGAAGGCAGGGGGAGGAGGGGATGACAGAGGATGCGATGGTTGGATGGCATCACCGACTCAAAGGACATAAGTTTGAGCAAGCTCCAGGAGTTGGTGATGAATAGGGAAACCTGACATGCTGTGGTCCATGGGATTACAAAGAATTGGACATGACTGAGCGACTGAACTGAACTGTAGAGCTAACATTAATAAGCTGTTTCACATACGTTTGGTTGTCTGTATTCATGGGTTCTGTATGCATGAATTCAATCAACTCTGGGTTGAAAAAATCTGAAAAAGAAGTAAAATTCTAGAAAGTTCCAAAAGGTAAAATATGTTGGCAGTTCATAATATATGAAAGTGAAGTTGCTCAGTTGTGTCCAACTCTTTGCAACTCCCTGGACTGTAGCCCACCAGGCTCCTCCGTCCATGGGATTCTCCAGGCAAGAATACTAGAGTGGGTTGCCATTTCCTTCTCTAGAGGATCTTCCCGACTCAGGAATCAAACCCAGGTCTCCCACATTGCGGGCAGATGCTTTAACCTCTGAGCCACCAGGGAAGCCCAACATATATATCAGTTCAGTTCATCTCAGTCGCTCAGTCGTGTCCGACTCTTTGCGACCCCATGAATCACAGCACACCAGGTCTCCCTGTCCATCACCAACTCCCAGGGTTCACTCAAACTCAACGTCCATCGAGTCAGTGATGCCATCCAGCCATCTCATCCTCTGTCGTTCCCTTTTCCTCCTGCTCCCAATCCCTCCCAGCATTAGAGTCTTTTCCAATGAGTCAACTGTTTGCATGAGGTGGCCAAAGTACTGTAGTTTCAGCTTAGCATCATTCCTTCGAAAGAACACCCAGGGCTGATCTCCTTCAGAATGGACTGGTTGGATCTCCTTGCAGTCCAAGGGACTCTCAAGAGTCTTCTCCAACACCACAGTTCAAAAGCATCAATTTGGCATTCAGCTTTCTTCACAGTCCAACTCTCAAATCCATACATGACCACTGGAAAAACCATAGCCTTGACCTGATGGACCTTTGTTGGCAAAGTAATGTCTCTGCTTTTGAATATGCTATCTAGGTTGGTCATAACTTTCGATATACATAGATATATATGGTATATGCAACTGTTTTACATGTCATATACATTGTACTAGGTATTGTAATAATCCAAAGATGATTTAAAGCATTCTGGAGGATGTAAAAGATATGTTTAGATTATACGCAAATGCTGCACGATTTTATGTAAGAGACTTAATCCTCCTTGGATTTTGGCAGTCACTCAGTCGTGTCTGACTCTTTGTGACCCCATGGACTGTAGCCCACCGGGCTCCTCCATCCATGGGATTCTGTAGGCAAGAATAATGGAGTGGGTTGCCATTTCCTTCTGCAGAGGATCTTCCCAACCCAGGGATCAAACCCAGGTCTCCCGCATTGCGGGCAGATGCTTTAACCTCTAAGCCACCAGGGAAGCCCAGTGTATATATATATACACACATATATATTGTATATGCAACTGTTTTACATGTCATATACATTGTACTAGGTATTATAAGTAATCTAAAGATGATTTAAAGCATTCTGGAGGATGTGAAAGATATGTTTACTTTATATGCAAATGCTGCGCTATTTTATGTAAGAGACTTAATCCTCCTTGGATTTTGGCATCTGAGGGAAGCAATTCCCCAAGGATACACAGGGACACATGTAAATTGTCTTATTTGGTTCTCTCTACTCTAAGGCAATTTTTACAATGAGAAATTAGCAGTTCAGTTCTGTATGATTATAATGTAGTAAGAACGTCCTAGAGAAATTTACAAAGTAGTTACTCTGTTTCCAGATCATTAGCAGTCATGTGAGCGGCAGGGTATATGTTTAGCTTTTTCAAATTGATTGGGTGAAACCCTTAAAAGATTGTTTCAATTTTAGACTTAAAAGAATAGCAGATATGAAGTAGAATGTTCAATTTTACTGAAGACAATAGTTTAGCAGTTAACAAAAATTACCATTACTAAATTAATCCTTATTCATAAAGTTAACTTTGAAATATATGAGGGAATGAAATTCTTTTTCTCCTAAATAGTTTACTTCTCTTGATACAGTTCAAAAATCCTTAAAACACAGAAGAGTAAAGCATTTTGGCTATGAATTCCACTATGAGAACAACAATGTAGATAAAGATAAGCCGTTACCTGGGGGTAAGTAATTGTTAGCAAACAATAAGATCCGGTTCAGGAAAAAATATTAATATATATTATTAGGATATCATGGTTGAGATCATTTTTCATTTGTTATTTGTATGTTAACATATAAAACAGTTGATTAAATGTTAAGTCATTTAGATTCAATAGTGTAGTTTTGTATTAAAAATGTTATACATACAAATAAAGCTAAATTTAATTTCTCTTGAGCACTATCCTTACTCCCATACACCTCTTCAGAAGTAATACAGTTAACAGTTTAGTGTATATTATTTCAATCTTTATAAATGAATTTACATCCAAATAACCTGTTTAAGTATATAGTTGTTAACATGTAGCAGTATATTGTATGTCATGAATTATATATTCATATATTGTCACATTATCACAGTATATGTTAGAGATCTTATACAGGTTTTCATTTTATTGAATATTCAGTAATTGCTTATTCAGTTAGTTTCCTTTTGCTAGATATTTAGGTTATTTCTAGCTTTTGGCTTTTACAAGTTGTGCTGCAGTAAATATCTTTGTATACACCTCTTTATTTGTTAAGCAAGAGTTGCTCAAGGGAAATGAAACTGCTGGATTAGAATTCTGTCAAAGTTATGCTCACTTAAAAATGTCAGTAGACACTGACAGATTGCATCCTAAAAGAGCTATACCAACATTCTCTCACAAAGTGCTTACTTCCTTACCCCCTACCTCAGTTGCATGTGAAATATCACTTACCCAATTACTAGTGAGATTGGCCATTTTTATTTCCTTTTCTGTGAATTCTTTTTCATCTTCTTTGCTAGTTTTTTCTAATGAGTAGTCCAATCTAATAATAAGATTTTGCCATATAATCTAGATATTAATCCTTTGGTAGATGTCTTTGTTGGAATTCAATTTATGTGTATTTTTATGACTTTCATCTTATTTAAGGATTTCCTTTGCCTCATGAAATAACATTTATGACCCCAATAAAAGTAACTTAGTTCTACTTTGAAAAACATGTTTTTTAAATGAGTTAATTTCAAATAATTAAATTTAAAATAAATTAATAATTTAATAAGAAATTGGTCAGGCTAGTTTCCATATAATATAGTAAATTTTATAATTTTATTGCTACTTTAAAAAATACCAAAATTGTTGTCTGCAAAATTCTTTTGTATATTTTATTTGATAAAGTTAATAAAATAATTTTAAAAGGTTATTAAGTTTTGTTTTTATTTTCTTTTGCTTGTGAACTTACTGTTATGTTTGGATCTGACTACTAAACTAAAAGCTGTGTGATTTTTATCACAGTGACTGTTTTTTTCATTCTTGGGTTAAACATGAAAAGTAAATAATTTAATATGTTTCACTTTTATCATTACTGATTTCAGGTCTTCCTGACATTTGTGAGAGCATTTTAGAGAAATGGTTGAAAGAAGGATTCATTAAACATAAACCTGATCAATTGACTATAAACCAGTATGAACCTGGGCATGGTGAGTATTTCTTCTTTTACAATTCCAGTCATAAATTTCGTAATTTAGTGGGTTACATAGCTCCCTAAGATCAAAGATATTATTTTTTTGCTTAAATTTACTTTTAGAGTAATTTGCTTATGTCCATTACCTGTGTTGATTTTAATCCCTTTGCAATTTTACACTCAGTTTCTTGAGGAATTTGCATCTTAAGTGTAAACAGATTGACATGTTGTTATTTGTAATATTCTTTTGTTCCCCCCTCAGCATTGTTTTTTGGAGAGGAAGAAGATTTCTTTAAAAACAAAGAAAGCATGTAAAATGGAAGAAATCAAATAATGTATAGGTACCAAGAAGAAGGCTAATTAGTTAGATCATCTTGATCTTCTTATTCTTCTGTAGAGAATGTGGAAGATAATTCTAGGATGACATTTTAATGGAAAAATTTTAGGTTATTAACTTCTTTGCACTTGTCAGCATCTTCATCTGATATTTGTACTAATCAAATGATATTGAGGGCTTTATTAGTGACAAGTTATGGCATTTTTTTCCCCTCTGCATTTATCATGTTTTGTGATAGCTTAGTTTCCATTGGTCTATAAACTCCTTAAAGACAGGGATTGTGTCTTACTAGCTTTATATACTCTCACAATGTAGCAAAGTTTCTTTTAAGTAAGAGAGATACTCAGTCAATGTAGTTTCAGGGTGTATATTGTCACCCTGCTTATTTAACTTATATACAGAGTACACCATGTGAAATGCTGGACTGGATGAATCACAAATTGGAATCAAGATTGATGGGAGAAGTATCAATAATCTCAGTATGTAAATGGTACCACCCTAATGGCAGAAAGCAAAGAGGAACTAAAGAGCTTCTTGATAGAGGTGAAAGAGGAGAGTGAAAAAGCTGGCTTAAGCTCAATATTTGTAAAAAAGAGGATCATGGCATTCGGTCCCATCACTTCACAGTAAATAAATGGGGAAAAAATGGAAACAGTGGTAGACTTATTTTCTTGGATTCCAGAATCACTGTGGATGGTGACTGTAGCCATGAAATTAAAAGATACTTCATTCTTGGAAGAAAAGCTATGACAAAACTAGACCACATATTGAAAAACATAGATATCACTTTGCCAGCAAAGGTTCATATAGTCAAAGCTATGGTTTTTTCCAGTAGTCATGTATGGATGTGAGAGCTGGACCATAAAGAAGGCTGAGTGCCAAAGAATTGATGCCTTCAAACTTTGGTGCTGGAGAAGACTCTTGAGAGTCCCTTGGACAGCAGGGATATCAAACCAGTCAATCCTAAAGGAAATCAACCCTGAGTATTCATTGGGAGGACTGGTGCTGAAGCTGAAGCTCCATTACTTTGGCCACCTGATGAGAGGAACTGACTTGTTGAAAAAGACCTTGATGTTTGGAAAGATTGAAGGCAGGAGGAGAACAGGACAACAGAGGATGAGACGGTTGGGTGGCATCACCTACTCAGTGGACGTGAGTTTGAGCAAACTCTGGGAGATGGTGATGGACAGGAAAACCTGTCATTTTGCAGTCCATGGAGTAATAAAGAGATGGACATGACTTAGTGACTGAAAAACCACAGCAGTGTTGATTGAGAGACTCGTGAAAGAAGCCGTATCTTAAATAATCATAAGATTAGTTTTCATGCCTGGCTGTTGTTTTTGTTCTACAAGTACTTGGGAATCCAGTATTCATAGGTCAGAATGACTTTGTTAGCTATCTTGGGATGAGATTTGGGAAATGCCCTGGTTAAGCAGTGACTCTCAAGTCTTGATTTTACAGTCAAGTCACAATGGTGCTTTAATGTAAAGTTATATTTTTAGTTTAGACCTAGTTTAATTTTTATACTGTTCATGGGATTCTCGTGGCAAAAATGCTGGAGTGGTTTGCCGTTCCCTCCTCCAGTGGACCACATTTTGTCAGAACTCTCCACTATGACCTGACATCTTGAGTGACCCTGCACAGCATGGCTCATAGGTTCATTGAATTACACAGTCACCTTCGCCACAACAAGGCTGTGATCCATGAAGGCTGTGATCTGGAAGATGAGCCCCATGGGTCAGAAAGTGTCCATTATACTACTGGGGAAGAGTGGAGGTAATTGCTAATAGCTCCAGAAAGAATGAAGAAGCTGGGCCAAAGCAGAAATGACAGTTGTAGATATGTCTGGTGGTGAAAGTAAAGTCCAGTGCTGTAAAGAACAGTATTGCATAGGAACCTGGAATGTTAGGTCCTTGAATCAAGGTAAACTGGATGTGGTCACGCAGGAGATGGCAAGAGTGAACATCGACATCTTAGGAATTAGTGAATTTAAATGGGTGAGAGTGGGTGAATTTAATTCAGATGACCATTATATCTACTACTGTGGACAAGAATCCCTTAGAAGAAGTGGAGTAACCATCATCATCAACAGAAGGGTCTGAAATGCAGTACTTGGGTGCAAAACTGATCTTGGTTCTTTTCCAAGGCAAACCATTCAGTATCAGCAATCCAAATCTATGCCCCAACCACTAATACCGAAGAATCTGAAGTTGACTGGTTCTATGAAAACCTATAAGACCTTCTAGAACTAATACCAAAAAAAAAGGTGTCCTTTTCATTATAGAGGATTGGAATGCAAAAGTAGGAAGTCACATGATACCTGGATTAACAGGCAAGTTTGGCCTAGAAGTACAAAATGAAGCAGGGCAAAGGCCAACAGAGTTTTGCCAAGAGAATGCACTGGTCATAGCAAACACCCTCTTCCAGCAACACAAAAGATGAATATACATGTGGACATCACTAGATGCTCAATACCAAAATCAGATTGATTATATTGTTTGTAGCTGAAGATGGAGAAGCTCTATACAGTCAGCAGAAACAAGACCAGAAGCTGACTGTGGTTCAGATCATGAGCTCCTTATTGCAAAATTCAGGTTTAAATAGATGAAAGTAGGGAAAACCGCTGGGCCATTCAGGTATAACCTAAATCAAATTCCTTATGATTATACAGTGGAGGTGATGAATAAATTCAAGGAGTTAGATCTGATAGAGTGCCTGAATAACTATGGACAGAGGTTCATAACATTGTACAGGAGGCCATCCCAAAAGTAAAGAAGTGCAAGAAGGCAAAGTGATTGTCTAAGGAGGCTTTACAAATAGCTGAGATGAGAAGAGAAGTGAAAGGCAACAGCCATCTGAATGCAGAGTTCCAGAGAATATCAAGGAGAGATAAGAAAGCCTTCGTAAGTGGACAATGCAAAGAAATAGAGGAAAACAATCAATAGGAAAGACTAGAGATCTCTTCAGGAAAATTGGGGATATCAAGGGAACATTTCATGCAAGGATGGGCACGACAAAGGACAAAAACTGAGGACCTAACAGAAGCAGAAGAGATTAAGAACAGGTGGCAAGAATACACAGAAAAAAAAAAAAGTCTTAATGACCTTGATAACCACCTAGAGCCAGACATCCTGGAATGTGAAGTCAAGTGGCCTTGGGAAGCATTACTATGAACAAATCTAGTAAAGGTGATGGAATTCCAGCTAAGCTGTTTCAGATCCTAAACGATGATGCTGTTAAAGTTCTGCACATAGTATGTCAGCAAATTTGGTAAACTCAGCACTAGCCACAGTATTGGAAAATATCAGTTTTCATTCCAGTCCCAAAGAAGGACAATGCTAAAGCCAACTTCTGTACAGTTGCACACATTTCACACTTTGAGCAAGCTTGTGCTCAAAATCCTTTAGGCTAGGCTTCAGCAGTGTGTAAACCAAGAAATTCCAGATGTATAAGCTGGGTTTAGAAAAAACAGAGGAACCAGAGATCAAATTGCCAACATCCGTTGGATCATAAAGCAAGGGAGTTGCAGAATATCATCTACTTCTGCATTGACTACACTAAAGCCTTTGCCTTTGTGAATCACAAGAAACTGGAAAATTATTAAAGAGATAGTTTAATTTATCTCTGACCACCTTAATGGTCTCCTGAGAAACCGATATGCAAGTCAAGACACAAGAGTTAGAACAGACATGGAACAATGGCATGGTTCAAAATTAGGAAAGGCTGTGTATTGCCACCCTGCTTATTTAACTTATATGCAGAGTACATTATACAAAATGCTAGGCTGGATGAAGCACAAGCTGGAAGTAAGATTACCGGGAGAAATATCAAGAACCTCAGATATGTAGATGATACCATGATAATGGCAGAAATTGAAGAGGAACTAACGAGCTTCTTGATGAGGGTGAAATAGAAGACTGAAAAAACTGGCTTAAAACTCAACGTTCAAAAAGCTAAGATCATGGCATCTGTTCCCATCATGTCATGGAAAATGGGAAAAGTAGAAACAGTGACAGACTATTTTCTTGGGCTCCAAAATCACCATGGACGGTGACTGCAGCCATGAAATTAAAAGATACTTGTTCCTTGGAAGGAAAGCTACGACAAACCTAAACAGTGTACTAAAAGCAGAGACATCACTCTGCCAACAAATGTCTATATGGTCAAAGTGTTGGTTTTCCTGTAGTCATGTATGGATGTGAGAGTTTGATCATAAAGAAGGCTGTGCACCAAGGATTTGATGCTTTCGATTGTGTGCTGCAGAAGGCTCTTGAGAGTCCCTTGGACTCCATGGAGATCAAAGCAGTAATCCTAAATGAAATCCATACTGAATATTCTTTGGAAGGACTGATGCTGAGAGTGAAGCTCCAGTACTTTGGCTACCAGATGGGAATAGCTGACTCTTTGGTAAACACCCTGATGCTGGGAATGTGTTGAAGCCAAAGAAGAAGGGAGCAGCAGAGAATGAGATGGTTAAATAGCATCACTAACTCAGTGGATATGAATTTGAGCAAACTCTGGGCATAT
The DNA here is from genome assembly GCF_032452875.1 of Bos javanicus. NCBI lineage: Eukaryota > Metazoa > Chordata > Mammalia > Artiodactyla > Bovidae > Bos > Bos javanicus. The sequence continues at coordinate 17,048,434 of NC_083882.1, read as the reverse complement.
TGAAGGACACGGAAGCCTGGCATGCTGCAGTCCACGGGGTCACAAAGAATTAGACATGGCTTAGAGACTCAACAACAGCAGCAACAAAAAATTTAATTTTATTTACATTAATCTTAAATGTTTCCTTTACCTAAAATTATAGTAGATTATTGTTTATCAAATGATGTTTTCACTATAATCCTTGAGGCTATATTTAGAGATGTCTTAAATGTACTAAAAAGAAAAGTGAAGTGACCTGTTACCCTATCTTCAATCTCAGGAATTCCTGCTCATATTGACACACATTCTGCTTTTGAGGATGAGATCATTTCTCTCAGTTTGGGATCAGAGGTAAATTTTCAAACACTTTTATTAGCTATCAGCAAATGTCTTACTTTATGCAATGCCCTTTTCATAGGATTTCTCACATTTCTCATTTCAGATGAATTAAGAGTTAAAAATGAAGTGTAAAGACACCATTAGTATTTAATTTCTTATAGAATGTGAAATTATCACAGTCTCTTCTTTTAGGTGTCCAGAGTTTTAGGTATCAGCTCACTAGATGGCAGGAAAGCCCTGTAATGGTACTTCTGTTAAGTAAAACCGAAATGGCCATTTTACAGTGATTTACTGTAGCAACATTGCCATCTAGTGGCTAAAGATAGTAACTGCAGTCTATAGATAAAACTAAAATGTGTCTGGAATTTTGATAAACTTGTTCACATATATTTAATGATTCAGTCCCGTCAAAAACTTTGAACAGTAATGGGTAATGTTGTTTTCTTTACAAATAAAGAAGAGGTTCATGTTTATTCACTGATATATTTTTTAGTATAGTTGTACTTTATTTGATCTGCTATTTGAAAGTTGCTCAGTCATGTTCTACTCTTTGCGACCCCAGGGACTATACATATTCAGTCCATGGAATTCTCCAGGGCAGAATACTGGAGTAGGCAGCTTTGGCATTCTCCAGAGGATCTTTCCAACCCAGGAATTGAACCCAGGACTTCTGCATTGCAGGTGGATTCTTTACCAGCTGAGCCACAAGAGAAGCCCTTAAACTGCTATAGAAGCTATCAAAAGCATGACTTAAAGCAATCCATGCAAACTGAAGCTCTGAGGCCTTCCCTCATAGCTCAGTTGGTAAAGAATCCGCCTGCAATGCAGGAGACCCCGATTCAATTCCTGGGTCAGGAAGATCTGCTAGAGAAGGGATAGACTATCCACTCCAGTATTCTCGAGTTTCCCTTGTGGCTCAGCTGGTAAAGAATCCGCCCACAATGTGGGAGACCTGGGTTCGATCCCTGGGTTGGGAAGATCCCCTGGAGAAGGGAAAGGCTACCCACTCCAGTATTCTGGCCTGGAGAATTCCAGGGACTATATAGTTCATGGGGTCGTAAAGAGTTGGACATGACTGAGCAATTTTCACTTTACTTCATGCAAACTGAAGATAGAGTTTTAGATAGAAATCAAAATTTCAAATCTAGAAGAGTCTTTTAAGTATGAGGTTGTTTCAAAATCTTATCTTGTTCCTGGATGTAAATACTGTTTTCTAGTATTTTTTGCATATGCTTAGTTCAGTTCAGATGAGTCGCTCAGTTGTGTCCGACTCTTTGCAACCCCATAGACTGCAGAAGGCCAGGCTTTCCTGTCCATCACCAACTCCCAGAGTTTACTCAAGCTCATGTCCATTGAGTCAGTGATGCCATCCAACCACCTAATCCTCTGTCATCCCCTTCTCCCGCCCTCAAGCTTTCCCAGCATCAGGGTCTTTTCAAATGAGTCAGTTCTTTGCATCATGTGGCCAAAGTATTGGAGTTTCAGCTTCAGCATCAGTCCTTCGAGTGAATATTCAGGACTGATTTCCTTTAGCATGGACTGGTTGGATCTCCTTGCAGTCCAAGGGACTCTCAAGAGTCTTCTCCAATACCACAATTCAAAAGCATCAGTTCTTCAGTGCTCAGCTTTCTTTATAGTCCAGCTCTCACATTCATACATGACTACTGGAAAAACCATAGCTTTGACTAGACAGACCTTTGTTGGGAAAGTAATGTCTGCTTTTTAATATGCTGTCTAGTTTGGTCATAACTTTTCTTCTAAGGAGCAAGTGTCTTGTAATTTCATGGCTGCAGTCACTATCTGTATTGATTTTGGAGCCCAAGAAAATAAAGTCTGTCACTGTTTTCACAGTTTCCCCATCTATTTTCCATGAATTAATGGACCCAGGTACCATAATCTTAGTTTTCTGGGTGTTGAGTTTTAAGCCAACGTTTCATTCTCTTCTTTCAGTTTCATCAAGAGGCTCTTTAATTCTTCACTTTCTGCCATAAGGGTGGTGTCATATGCATATGGGAGGTTATTGATACTTCTCCCAGCAATCTCGATTCCGGCTTGTGCTTCACCCAGCCGAGAGTTTCTCATGATGTACTCTGTATATAAGTTAAATAGGCAGGGTGACAATATACAGCCTTGACGTACTCCTTTTCCTATTTGGAACCAGTCTGTTACTCCATTTGCTTGGCAACCCACTCCAGTACTCTTGCCTGGAAAATCCCATGGGTGGAGGAGCCTGGTAGGCTGCAATCCTTGGGGTCACGAAGAGTCGGACATGACTGAGCGACTTCACTTTCACTTTTCACTTTCATGCATTGGAGAAGGAAATGGCAACCCACTCCAGTGTTCTTGTCTGGAGAATCCCAGGGACAGGGGAACCTGGTGGGCTGCCGTCTATGGGGTCACACAGGGTCAGACACGACTGAAGCGACTTAGCAGCATCGCTAAATTTTGCTTTGGCTTTTGAACTTTTGCTAAGCTTGTGTGATCATGTTGATACTGTGTCTATAGAGCTAGTGTATACATTTGATAAGGCAAAACCATCTTATCCTCTCCACGTGTGGATTCTTATTAAGTGCTTTAAAAAGTAATGAGGACAGGAAGGGAAAAGAGCTCTTCTCTGTTTTGTTTATTTTCATTTTACCTCTTATCCTGGCTTGTAGCTTTAGGGGAACAGTAAAGAATATCTTTGTTTTTTCCTCCTAACTGTGTAACCAGTGTAGAAATGAAATAAAAGATAAATGAATATCAGAATGTCAGCAGCTGAGAAAACATGAAAGATAATGGCTTTGGATCTGTTGCCAACTGGATTTATTAATACTTCAACTCTGAATTAGAGTTAGATTTGAAAAGTAGAAGAAAGGGCTCATTGAAGCAGGTTTGGCTCTAGGCCAACCAATGAGCTGAGGTGTGCCTTCTCTGTGGAGAGTTGGAAGTAAAGAAATGGAGAAAAACAGGTCTTCCTATTACTTTCACTCTTATAGAAATTCTCTCCATTCCTACAGACATATAAAAAATGGGGCCTAAATATTCCTCCAATACCCTAAAAGGTGATTATATAGTTTTTAACTATAAGTTATAAAGAAGGGGAAAACTTGCCTCTAGTTGCAGTGAAAATCTACTGTAATCATTATCTCCATTTGGTGTCTCTGGAGTTACACACTTTTTCCTCTAGTGAAAAAAAAAAAAAAAAGAAGTATAATTGCCTTACAGTATTAGTTTCAGTTATACAAGCCAGATTCAGACTTAAATTGAAGAAAGTGGGGAAAACCACTACACCATTCAGGTATGACCGAAATCAAATCCCTTATCACTATACAGTGGAAGTGAGAAATAGATTTAAGGGACTAGATCTGATAGACAGAGTGCCTGATAAACTATGGACAGAGGAGGTTCATGACATTGTACAGGAGACAGGGAGCAAGACCATCCCCAAGAAAAAGAAATGCAAAAAAGCAAAATGGCTGTCTGAGGAGGCCTTACAAGTAGCTGTGAAAAGAAGAGAAGCAAAAAGCAAAGGAGAAAAGGAAAGACATACCCATTTGAATGCAGAGTTCCAAAGAATAGCAAGGAGAGATAAGAAAGCCTTCCTTAGTGATCAATGCAAAGAAATAGAGGAAAACAATAGAATGGGAAAGACTAGAGATCTCTTCAAGAAAATTAGAGATACCAAGGGAACATTTCAGGCAAAGATGGGCTGGATAAAGGACAGAAATGGTATGGACCTAACAGAAGCAGAAGTTATTAAGAAGAGATGACAGGAATACACAGAAGAACTGTACAAAAAAGATCTTCATGACCCAGATAATCTCAAAGGTGTGATCACTCCCACTCACCTAGAGCTGGATATCATGGAATGTGAAGTCAGGTTGGCCTTAGGAAGCATCACTACAAACAAAGCTAGTGGAGGTGATGGAATTCCAGTTGAGTTATTTCAAATTCTAAAAGATGATGCTGTGAAAGTGCTGCACTCAATATGCCAGCAAATTTGGAAAACTCAGCAGTGGCCACAGGACTGGAAAAGGTCAGTTTTTATTCCAATCCCAAAGAAAGACAATGCCGAAGAATGCTCAAACTACCGCACAGTTGCACTCATCTCACACGCTAGTAAAGTAATGCTCAAAATTCTCCAAGCCAGGCTTCAGCAGTATGTGAACCGTGAACTTCTAGATGTTCAAGCTTGTTTTAGAAAAGGCAGAGGAACCAGAGATCAAATTGCCAGCATCCGCTGGATCATTGAAAAAGCAAGAGCATTCCAGAAAAACATCTATTTCTGCTTGATTGACTATGCCAAAGCCTTTGACTGTGTGGATCACAATAAACTGTGGAAAATTCTGAAAGAGATGGGAATACCAGACCACCTGACCTGCCTCTTGAGAAACCTGTATACAGGTCAGGAAGCAACAGTTAGAACTGGACATGGAACAACAGACTGGTTCCAAATAGGAAAAGGAGTACGTCAAGGCTGTATATTGTTACCCTGTTTATTTAACTTATATGCAGAGTACATTATGAGAAATGCTGGGCTGGAGGAAGCAGAAGCAGGAATCAAGATTGCCGGGAGAAATATAAATAACCTCAGATACGCAGACAATACCACTCTTATGACAGAAAGTGAAGAAGAACTAAAAAGCCTCTTGATGAATGTGAAAGAGGAGAGTGAAAAAGCTGGCTTAAAACTCAACATTCAAAAAACAAAGATCATGGCATCAGTCCATCACTTCATGGTAAATAGATGGGGAAAAAATGGAAGCAGTAGTAGATTTTATTTTCTTAGACTCCAAAATCACTGTGGACAGTTACTGCAGCCATGAAATTAAAAGATGCTTGCCCTTGGAAGAAAAGCTTTGACAAACCTAGACAGCATATTAAAAAGCAGAGAAATCACTTTGCTGACAAAGGTCCATATAGTCAAAGCTGTGATTTTTTTCAGTAGTCATGTATGGATATGAGAGTTGTGCCGTAAATAATGCTAAGTGCTGAAGGATTGATGCTTTTGAATCTGTGGTGCTGGAGAAAGCTCTTGAGAGTTCCTTGGACAGCATGGAAATCAAATCAGTTAATTTTAAAGGAAATTAACCCTGAATATTCATTGGAAGGACTGATGTTGAAGCTGAAGCTCCATACTTTGGCCACCTGAAATGAAGAGCCAAGTCACTGGAAAAGACCATGATGCTAGGAAAGATTGAGGGCAGGAGAAGAGGGTGACAGAGGATAAGATGGTTGGATGGCATCACTGACTCAGTGGGCATGAGTTTGAGCAGACTCTGGAGATAGTGAAGGACAAGGAAGCCTGGTGTGCTGCAGTCCATGGGGTCACAAAGAGTGCTTAGTCACTTAGACTGAATAACAACAACAGTTCCCCCACTATTATTATTTTACTGTTGATTTCCTGTTTTGTGGTTGTTAGCATCTGCCTTATGTATTGAGGTGCTCCTATGTTGGGTGCAGAAACATTTATAATTGTTATATCTTCTTGGATTGATCCCTTGATCATTATGTAATATGGTTCTTTGTCTCTTGTAATATTCTTTATTTTAAAGTCTATTTTATCTGATATGAGTATTGCTACTCCAGCTTTCTTTTAATTTCCATTTGCATGGAATATCTGTTTCCGTCCCCTTCTTTCAGTCAATATGTGCCCCTAGGTCTGAAGTGGGTCACTTGTAGACAGCATATATAGGGTTTTGTTTGTATATCCATTTAGTTAGTTGTGTCTTTTGGTTGGAGCATTTAATCCATTTACATTCAAATTACTTATCAATATGTATGTTCCCCTTACCATTTTTTTAATTGTTTGGTGGATCTTTTTCTTCTCTTGTGTTTTCTGCCTAGAGAAGTTCCTTTAGCATTTGTTGTAAAGCTGGTTTGGTGGTGCTGATTTCTCTTCTCTTTTGCTTTTCTGTGAAACTCTTGATTTCTCTGTTGAATCTAAATGAGATCCTCGCTGGGTAGAGTAATCTTGCTTTTAGGTTTTCCCCTTTCATCATTTTAAGTATATCCTGTCACTCCCTTCTGGTCTGTAGCTCCCAGGTAGGAGGCAAGGAAGGGAAACTGGTTTCTTGTGGTCTTTGATTTTAACTTTTCTTAAAGGTTGGAAACTAAGCAGTCATGTGTAATATAGGTATGTGTGTGTGTATGTGTGTGTGTGTGTGTGTGTTAGTCATTCGTTCATGTCCAACTTTTTGTGACCTCGTGAACTATTGTCTACCAGGCTCCTTTGTCCATGGAATTCTCCAGGCAAGAATACTGGAGTGGGTTGCCATTCCCTTCTCTAGGGGATCTTCCCAACCCAGAACTTGAACCTGGGTCTCCTGAATTGCAGGCAGATTTTTTACCATCTGAGCAACCAGGGAATCCCATGTAGTATAGGTAGGAGATTTAAATTCCTCTGCTTTGGAAAAATATGGTATACCAGAAGGCTTCTCTTCTAGGTACTTTTCAGCTTAGGAAAGTATACTTTTGGGAGTATCATCTTTTGTAGAGTGACAAACAGCTGTATTTATTTTACTAAAAATATACTGAGTTCCTCTTCACCCCAACAGTGGACTAATTATCTTATGATATGGTGGGATTCTGTATTTATAAATCCAGGGAACATGTTAACAGATATTTTTGTTATTGCTGTATTTTTTTGTAAGTAATTTGTTTCAGTCTTGTATCTCTGCAGTTGTGTTTGTCTCTTCTTTTCTTTTTCTCCTTTTCTACTTGTCAGGATAAAACAGTAATCTGAGTTCTTGTTCACGGAGCCGAAGAATGAACTTTATAAACACGCAAATAGTCACACAGGCAGGGTTTTATTTTGAAGGAGAGAGAGAAATATAAAGCTCACAGCATAGACACTGAGAGGGGGTGAAGTGCCCCAAAAGGGCATCAATTATAGCGGTTTATATCTTTACCAGTATTGATCTGTTCATTTTTGGTTGGCTCACATCCCTGATGTATATAATTTCTGACCAATTAGTTTAAAAGTCCCTATGTCTTCCAGTTTTGTTATTTTTATGACTTTAAAAAAAATTCCTCTGTCCTTGAGTTTTCTTAGACATTGGGTCACCATCCTGTGACTCTTTCTCATGATCCCACGCCATCATTTAAGGACCGGATAAGGACCAGAAGTATGGGCTAAGAGTTAATGGTCCATCTAGTGTTTTCCTATCTGATAAGTTGGTCAACAGTTACTGACTGTTCTGTCTTGAGTCTGGATATTTTGTGACCCTCCATGCCAGGGAGACTTTCCTCTGAATGCCTGGAATCTGGAACAACAAGTATAGCTTTAAGTCAGTGGAGCAAAATGTTTATATGGGAGAAGGAGTTGAAGTTAAAAAAATGAACTGAGGTCCTGGCCCTACAGTGACTACCTAACAATTTCTACCTCACAAATGTGGCAGACATGGCCATGATGAGGTATGTGGAATCCTTTGTGTGCTGTTTAAAATAAAAAGCAAACTTACTTACAAGTTGTTACTGAACCAAATTTGTATCTGCTTGCCTGAAAAGAGTAAAGCCAATCTGCTGACACTGTATTGTGGGGAGGAAGAGTGCAGCATTTTTTGTAAAGGCATCAATACAAGAAGAATGGGTGGCTTATGCTCTAAAACCCTGAAGTCTTCAAACAGTCTCAGAAAAGCTTTTTAAAAGGCCAGGTGAGGGAGGGGAGTGTCCCAGGGTGTGTGATCAGCTCTTGCACAGTTCTCTGATTGATTGATGATAATCAGTCTTTAGGCACCAGAAGTTTGGGAGCTACATGTTCATATTGATCAAGTAGTTAATTTCTTCCTTTGGTGGTGGTTTTAGCATCTAAAAACTCAGGAAATATGTGTCAGATACTACTACCTAGGTACTACTGAGAGGAGCTAAAACAGAGGCTATGGGGAGAGGTCTGTCCCAGGAAAGCCCAATAGGGTCCTGCCCAGTTGCAGTTTGAATCCCATGGAAAAGTTAGTGCAACTACAGAAGATTTATATTTGGCAGGCTTCTTTGTAGTCTGCTAAATTCTCAGGCATGAAATATTTTCTCCAGCTAAATATATCCTCTCAACTTTCTTCATTCTCTATGAATCACACGTCATTCTTCATGTCTTATTGTCTCTTGTTGATATATCCTTAAGAGTTTCAAAAGGTTAAAGGTCTCAGCCTATTTTTAACCAATAAGGATCAGGATTAAATTTGTCTTCTTTCTCAGAAGTGCTCCCAGAGTGTTATATGTTTTCATTTTCCTGTTTAGCCAGCATGGAGGAGATCAGTGTCATGGACTTTTCGGTTATGCATCTGTCAACTTAAAAAATATTCAAAACCTATAAGTTGAGAGTTACGTTTTATTCTGTGGGAATTTTTAGGACTTCAAGTCTGGGAGACAGCATCTCAAGTAACCCTGAGAGAACTGGTCTGAGGAGGTAAAAGGGGGAGCGAAGTTTTGTAGCCAAAGGCAGTAGTCTGAACATCAAAAGATTATTAATAAAAAGAAAACCAGATATCCCAAGTTAAGGAATTTAATGCTTTTCTGTGTATGGGGAGATGCACGTGTCTGGGCTCACTGAAATCATTCCTATAATATGCATCTTGCTGTCCTGGGGTCAGTGTCCTGAGCTTTTTCACATCCTGAACTTCCATGGGGCTCATTGTAGGGAGTGGTTGCAGTCTGATAGCTGCTAGATCACAGGTTTCTTCTTCTTCCTGAGTGCCCCCAGAGCTTACCAGCCCACATTATTATTGTTCAGTTACTAAGAGATGTCTGACTTTTAGTGACCCATGGACTGCAGCACACCAGGCTTCTCTGTCCTCCAGTATTTCCCAGTGTTTGGTCAGATTCATGTCCATTGACTTGGTGATGCTTTCTAACCACCTCATCCTTTGTCACTCCCTTCTTTTGTCTTCAGTCTTTCCAGCATCAGGGTCTTTTCCAATGAGTCACTGCAATTGCTGATGACTGTGACATCCTTGTTTACTGATTCAGCAGGAAATATTTCATTTCTCACATCTTATCTTTACTTCAGTAAATACTTGATAACTATGCAGTTTCCTTTCTGTTGTATTTGGTTGTGTTAAAGGTTTTATGAGAGCAGCATGTTTAGGGTTTTTTGTTTGCTTTGAACTAAATATTATCTTTAATCTTGCCCCATTGTTGCAGGAGAAGGGGGTGTGAGAAAACAGTCATGTCCCAGGTCTTGGGTGAGTTCCTGGGATGGCTGCCAAGTGAGGATTCTTGGCTTCATGTGGAAAAGAATTCTAGAGTGAGCCATAGTAAAGTAAAAGATCTTGTAGAGAGATAAACATTCCATAGACAGAATGTGGACACTCTCAGAAGGCGAGAATAAGATTTCAGGCTGTGGTGTATTTAGTTTATGGGCTGGGTAATTACATATGCTAAGAAGTAGGAGGACTATTGTAACCATTTGAGAGAAGGGGCAGAAGTTTCCAGGAGCTGGGCCACAGCCCACTTTTTGTCTTTTTATGGTCAACCTGGAACCTGTCATGGTGTCTGAGAATGTGTCATTTAGCATGCTAATGCACTGCAATAAAAGTATAATAAGGCTCAAGTGCTTTTGGAATTCGAATCTTCAGCCATCTTGGGCCACATTGGTTATAACCAGTTTTGTTGTATTCTCAATGGCTGTGTCATTGTTATAGTGATTGTATCCTGTTGCCTTTCTTCCTGTCTTATCATGAGCTTGCTGCGAACTTGATCTTTATTGACTCAGAAAATAAAATATGTAAAACCGAAAAGAATAACTGGAAAAATTTCCAGTGGAGCAAAGCTGTCACAGGGCAGAATGATTCAGCAGTTGCTGGCAAGGATTGTTGATTGTGAATCCTTAATAAATATTTGAAAAAGTCTTTTTTTTTTCTTTCTTGGTCTTTAACAAGCAGTGTTTTCAGGAAAACATTATAGATTTTATAATATTCCCTCCCTGTTGTTTGACCTGAGACCATGACAGGGAGGGAACACAGTCCTGCCCATCAACAGAAAATTGGCTTAAAGATTTACTGAGCATGGCCCTGCCCATCAGAACAAGTCCCAGTTTCCCCCACAGTCAGTCTCTCTGATCAGGAACTTTCATAAGCCTCTTATCCTTATCCATCAGGTGGCTGACAGAATGAAAACCAGAATCACAGAAAACTAACCAAACTGATCACATAGACCACAGCCTTGTCTAACTCAGTGCAACTATGAGCAATGCCATGTAGGGCCATCCAAGACGGACAGTTCATGGTAGAGAGTTTTGACAAAACATGGTCCACTGAAGAAGGCAATGGCAAACCACTTCAGTATTCTTGACTTGAGAACCCCATGAACAGTGTGAGAAAGCAAAAAGACAGGACACTGAAAGATTAGCTCCCCAGGTTGGTAGGTGCCCAATATGCTACTGGAGAAGAGTGGAGAAATAACTCCAGAAAGAACGAAGAGATGGAGCCAAAGCAAAAACAACATCCAGTTGTGGATGTGACTGGTGAAGGAAGTAAAGTCTGATGATGTAGAAAATAATATTGCACAGGAACCTGGAGTGTTAGGTCCATGAATCAAGGTAAATTACAAGTGGTCAGACAGGAGTTGGCAAGAGTGAACATCGACTTTAGAAATCAGTGAACTCAAATGGACTGGAATGGACGAATTTAACTCAGATGACCATTATATCTACTACTGTGGGCAAGAATCCCTTAGAAGAAATGGAATAGCCTCATAATCAACAAAAGAGTCTGAAATGCAGTACTTGGGTGCAATCTCAAAAATGACAGAATGATCTCTGTTTGTTTCCAAGGCAAACCATTCAATATCACAGTAATCCAAGTCCATGCCCCAACCAGTAGTGCTGAAGAAGCTGAAGTTGAATGGTTCTGTGAAGACCTACAATACCTTCTAGAACTAACACCCCAAAAAGATGTCCTTTTCATTGTAGGGGACTGGAATGCAAAAGGAGGAAGTCAATAGATATATGAAGTAACAGGCAAGTTTGGCCTTGGAGTACAAAATGAAGCAGGGCAAAGGCTAACAGAGTTTTGACAAGAGAATACACTGGTCATAGCAAATACCCTCTTCCAACAACACAAAAGGCGACTCTACACATGGACATCACCAGGTGGTCAATACCGAAATCTGACTGATTATATTCTTTGCAGCCAAAGATGGAGAAGCTCTATAGAGTCAGCAAAAACAAGAATGGGAGCTGACTGTGACTCAGATCATGAACTCCTTATTGCATAGTTCAGACTTGAAGAAAGTATGGAAAACCACTACATCATTCAGGTATGACCTAAATCAAATCCCTTATAATTATACAGTGGAAGTGACAACTAGATTAAAGGGATTAGACCTGATAGAGTGCTTGAAGAACTATGGATGGAGGTTCGTGACATTGTACAGGAGGCAGTGATCAAGACCATCCCCAAGAAAAAGAAATGCAAAAAGGCAAAATGGTTGCCTGAGGAGGCCTTACAAATAGCTGAGAAAAGAAGAGAAGCAAAAGGCAAAGGAGAAAAGGAAAGATATACCCATTTGAATGCAGAGTTCCAAAGAATAGCAAGGAGAGACAAGAAAGCCTTCCTCAGTGATCAATGCAAAGAAATAGAGGAAAACAATAGAATGGAAGGGACTAGAGATCTCTTCAAGAAAATTAGAGATACCAAGGGAACATTTCAGGCAAAGATGGGCTCAATAAAGGACAAAAATGGTATGGATCTAACAGAAGCAGAAGATATTAAGAGAGGAGGTGGCAAGAATACACAGAAAACTATACAAAAAAGATCTTCATGACCCAGACAACCAGGATGATATGATCATTCACCTAGAGCTAGACATCCTAGAATGCAAAGTCAAGTGGGCCTTAGGAAGCATCACTACAAACAAAGCTAGTGGAGGTGATGGAATTCCCATTGAGCTATTTCAAATCCTAAAAGACGATGCCGTGAAAGTGATGCACTCAATATGTCAGCAAATTTGGAAAACTCAGCAGTGGCCACATGACTGGAAAAGATCAGTTTTCATTCCAATCCCAAAGAAAGACAATGCCAAAGAATGTTCAAACTACTGTACAATTGGACTCATCTCACACGCTAGCAAAGTAATGCTCAAAATTTTTCAAGCCAGGCTTCAACAGTATGTGAACCGTGAACTCCCATATGTTCAACCTCAATTTAGAAAAGGCAGAGGAACCAGAGATGAAGTTGCCAACTTCTGTTGAATCATCACAAAAGCAAGAGAGTTCCAGAAAAAGTCTACTTCTTCTTTATTGACTACACCCAAGCCTTTGACTGTGTGGTTCACAACAAACTGTGGAAAATTCTTCAAGAGATGGGAATACTAGACCACCTTACCTGCCTCCTGAGAAATCTGTATGCAGGTCAAGAAGCAACAATTAGAACTGGAAATGGAACAACAGACTGGTTCCAAATTGGGAAAGGAGCATGTCAATGCTGTATATTGTCACCTTCCTTACTATTTAACTTCTATGCAGAGTACATCATGGGAAATGCCTGGCTGGATGTAGCACAAGCTGGAATCAAGATTGCTAGGAGAAATATCAATAACCTCATACGCAGATAACACAACCCTTATGGCAGAAAGTGAAGAAGAACTAAAGAGTCTCTTGATGAAAGTGAAAGAGGAGAGTGAAAAACTCGACTTAAAGCTCAGCATTCAGAAAACTAAGATCATGACATCCAGTCCCATCCCTTCATGGCAGATAGATGGGGAAACAATGGAAACAGCGACAGACTTTATTTTGGGGGGCTCCAAAATCACTGCAGATGGTGACTGCAGCCATCAAATTAAAAGATACTTGTTCCTTGGAAGAAAAACTATGACAAACGTAGACAGCATATTAAAAAGCAGAGACATTACTTTGCTGACAAAGGTCCATCTAGTCAAAGCTATCTTTTCTCCTGTTATCATGTATGGATGTGAGAGTTGGACTATAAAGAAAGCGGAGTGCTGAAGAATTGATGCTTTTGAACTCTCATGTTGGAGAAGACTCTTTGAGAGTCCCCTGGACTGCAAAGAGATCAAACCAGTAAGTTCTAAGGCAAATCAGTCCTGAATATTCATTGGAAAGGTGATGCTGAAGCTGAAACTCCAATACTTTGGCTACCTGATGCGAAAAACTGACTCTTTTGCAAAGACCCTGATGCTGGGAAAGATTGAGGGCAGGAGGAGAAGGGGTCAACAGAGGATGAGATGGCTGGATGGCGTCACTGACTCAATGGACATGGGTTTGAGCCAGCTCTGGGAGTTGGTGATGGACAGGGAAGCCTGGGGTTCTTCACTCCTTGGCTTTGCAGAGTCAGATGTGACTGAGCAACTGAACTGAAGTGATAAAACTGTAGAGTCTGAGTCTAGTATCTGATGATATTTTCCCATCAAGTGTTTTCACCCAGATTGATTTCATTCCTTTGAGTCATAGCTGATCATGTTTGTGTGTGCTCAGTGCTCAGTTGTGTCTGACTCTTTGCAACCATTTGGACTGTAGCCCTCCAGGCTCCTCTCTAGGGGTTTTTCCAGGCAAGAATCCTGGAGTGGGTTTCCATTTCCTCCTCCAGGGATCCTCCCAACCCAGGGATTTGACCCAGGGATGGAACCCACATCTCCTGTGTCTCTTGCATTGCAGGTAGATTCTTTACCACTGAGCCAAATTAATAATAATCTATTATTGTTTCTTTTTTGTGGACCTTAGTGTTTATTCAGAAAATTGAAGCCTATATGTATGTTTGCTTAAAAATGGGCTACAGTGGTACTTTTCTCCCCTTTTCCCAACATTTAATAATGAAATTTTTTAGACAGAAAAGTTGATCATATTATACAGTAAATCTGTATAAATTCACCACCTAGATACTACGGTTAACATTTTAATATATCTGCTTTATTAAATGTCTGTCCATCTATTGATCCTCAGTCTGTCAGCCCATCTTCTGTTAGTTATACATTTCAGGGAAGTTTCAGGTTTCAGTACGTTTCATGTCCCAAACATAATTTATCTACAGTGTTTTTAAAATAGAATGCTTTTGGAGTGTGGAGAGTGCTTTATGGACTGTTTGAAATTATGTGTCATCATTTGGAATAGATAATTGGAAAACTAAATTCTATCATCATACTTTATTTTCTATACTTAGTTTGAAAGGGCATATGAGAAAGTGAAAAAGAGTTTTTTAGACCAGTATTATTGTTGTTCAGTCGCTCACTCATGTACGACTCTTTGCAACCCCATGGACTAACATGCCAGAGTTCCCTGTCCTTCACTATCTCCTGGAGTTTGCTCAGACTCATGTCCCTTGAGTCAGTGATGCCATCCAACTGTCTCATCCTCTCTCACCCGCTTCTCTTCCTGCCCTCAATCTTTCCCAGCATCAAGGTCTTTTCCAGTGAGTTGGCTCTTTGCATCAAGTGGTCAAAGTGTTGGAGCTTCAGCTTCAGCATCAGTCCTTCCAGTGAATACTCAGGACTGATTTCCTTTAGGATTGAGTGGTTTGATCTCTGTGTTGTCCAAGGGACTCTCAGGAGTCTTCTCAGTACCACAGATTTGAAAACATTGATTCTTTGGCACTCAGCCTTCATGGTCCAACTCTCACATCCATATATGACTACTGGAAAAACCATAGCTTTGACTATGTGGACCTTTGTTGGCAAAGTGATGATTCTACTTTTTAATACGCTGTCTAGGTTGGTCACAGCTTTTCTTTCAGGGAGCCAAATGTCTTTTAATTTCATGATAGTGATCACTCTCTGCAGTGATTTTGGAGCCCAAGGAAATAAATTCTGTCACTGTTTTCATTTTTTCTCTATCTGCTTGCCATGGAGTGATGGGACCAGATGCCATGATCTTCGTTTTCTGTTTTTCTTTTAGATCTTAGATTTTTGAATGTTGAGTTTTAATCCAGCTTTCTCACTCTCCTCTTTCACACTTCATCAAGAGGCTCTTTAATTTTTCTTCACTTTCTGCCATTCGGGTGGTGTCATCAGCATATCTGAAGTTATTGATATTCCTCCCGGAAATCTTGATTCCAGCTTGTGCTTCATCCAGCCCAGCATTTTGCATGATGTACTCTGCACAGAAGTTAAATAAACTGGTGACAGTATGCAGCCTTGACATACTCCTTTCCCAATTTGGAACCAGTTCGTTTTTCCATGTCCAGTTGGTTCTAACTGTTGCTTCTTGACCCACATACAAGTTTCACAGGAGGCCGGTAGGATGGTCTGGTTTTCCCAATTCTTTAAGAATTTTCCACATGTTGTTGTGGAAAGTCAAAGGCTTTAGCATAGTCAATGAAGCAGAAGTAGATGTTTTTCTGAAATTCCCTTGCTTTTTCTATGATCCGATGGTTGTTGGCAATTTGATCTCTGGTTCCTCTGCCTTTTCTAAATCCAGCTTGTACATCTGGAAGTTCTTGGTTCACATACTGTTGAAACCTAGCTTGAAGGATTTTGAGCATGATCTTGCTAGCATGTGAACTGAGTGCAACTGTGCAGAAGGGCAAGCCCTTCTTTGGAATTGGAATGAAAACTGACCTTTTCCAATCCTGTGGCCACTGCTGAGTTTTCCAAATTTGTTGGTATATGGAGCGTAGCACTTTAATAGTATCATCTTTTAGGATTTGAAATAGCTCAACTGGAATTCCATCACCTCCCCTAGCTTTGTTTCTAGTGATGCTTCCTAAGGACTGCTTGACTTCATGCTCCAGGATGTCTGGCTGTTGGTGATTGATCACACCATCATGGTTATCTGGGTCATTAAGACTTTCTTGTACAGTTCTGTGTTTTCTTGCTACCTCGTCTCAATATCTTCTGCTTCTATTAGATCCATACCATTTTTGTCCTTTATTGTGCTCATCTTTGCATGAAATGTTACTTTTATATCTCTAATTTTCTTGAAAAGATCTCCAGTCTTTCCCATCCCATTGTTTTCCCCTGTTTCTTTGCATTGATCACTTTAAAAGGCTTTCTTATTCTCTGTGTGCTATTCTTTGGACTCTGCATTCAGATGGGTGTATCTTTGCTTTTCTCTTTTGCCTTTCATTTCTCTGCTTTTTTCAGCTATTTGTAAGGCCTCCTCAAACAACCATTTTTGCTTTTTTTTAAAATTTTATTTTATTTTTAAACTTTACAATATTATATTAGTTTTGCCAAATATCAAAATGAATCCGCCACAGGTATACATGTGTTCCCCATCCTGAACCCTCCTCCCTCTCCATACCATCCCTCTGGGTCGTCCCAGTGCACCAGCCCCAAGCATCCAGTATCGTGCATCAGCCATTTTTGCTTTTTGCATTTTTTTTTCTTGGGGATGGTTTTGATCACTGCCTGCTGTACAGTGTTACGAACCTCCGTCCATAGTTTTTCAGGCACTCTGTTTACCAGATCTAATCCCTTGAGTCTATTTGTCACTTCTACTGTATAGTCATAAGGTATTTGACTTAGGTCATACCTGAATGGCCTGGTGGTTTTCCCTATTTTCTTCAATTTAAGTTTGAATTTTGCAATAAGGATCAATATAATTCTGTATAATTTATGAAGAATTTTCATGTGTATCATCTGTTTTACCCAATATTATTATTATTAATAGGTATTAGTTACTAAATGCTTGCTTTGGTGCCTGGTGCTGTCCTAAATTTACCTCTGATGAAGGTATTATGCTAAATAATGTTCATCCCGCTGATACTAACTTGGCATATTTATTTTTCACATGGATTGATTTGTTCACTTAAATTTTTTTTAGCCCTTTGATGTGCCTTTTAAAAATTTACATTTAGAGATTTCCCTTGTGGTCCCATGGCTAAGATGGTACTCCAAATTCAAGAGCCCCAGGTTCAATTCCTGGTCAGGAAACTAGATCCCATGTACTGCAACTAAGACCCAGTGCAGCCAAATAAATAAATAAGAGAATATTTAAGTCTAAAATGTTGTGTCACTTTAAAGGAAAAATGAATTACATGAAAATCTGCATGTAATAGTTACTTCTCCTTAAATTGTTAATTGTTAATATTCTAAAATGGGCTTCCCACATGGCACTAGTGATAAAGAACCCACCTGCCAGTGCAGGAGATATAAGAGATGCACGTTCAGTTCCTAAGTCAGGAAGATCCTCTGGAGGAAGGCATGGCAACCCACTGCAGTATTCTTGCCTGGAGAATCCCATGGACGAAGGAACCTGGCAGGCTACAGTCCAGAGAGTCACAAAAAGTTGGACATGACTGAAGTGACTTCGCATGCCTGCATATGAATAATATCTACTGTTTTTGTACTTACAATGTACCAGATACTATGACAATCCTATAAGAATTGAGGAAACTGGACACAGAGGTGTTAAATAAGTTGTCCTGAATCATATGGCCAGTAAGTGAAAAAGCCAAGATATGAATGTTTCAGGTTCTAAGTCCTTGAATTTGACTACTAATGTTTTTCATAGTATGAATGCTTCTCTGACCACCTGCATCATAATTTCCTTAGGTAATTGTTAGAAATGCAGATTCCTGAGCCTTACTGTAGACCTACGTTTAGTCATTCAGTTGATTCTTATGTGCACTGAAGTTTGAGAACCACTGTGCTATGCTTTCCTATAAACATTACCATGTTTTAATCTCTATTAGCTTAGAAAGATAGAATCAGTGAATTGCTCTTATCTTTGGAGTGTATGACTTTTGGGGTTGATTGATCTTCATGCTTTTGCCTTTGTTTCAAGATTGTCATGGATTTTAAGCACCCAGATGGTATGACAGTGCCAGTTATGCTGCCTTGTCGGAGTTTGCTGGTGATGACAGGAGAATCTAGATACCTTTGGACCCATGGGTATGTACTGAGATGACCCAGATGACAGGATACCTTTTGCCTTGTGGGAGTCTCATTCTTTTCTGAGCCACTGGAACCATGCCTCAGGCTTGCACATTGAGGCTTGCACATGTCCTGGCTTCCCCAGGGACATCTATGGCTTTTTAAAAAACTCTTTATTTTGAAAAAATATCAAATTTAAAGAAAAATTGTAAGCATAATATGGTGAATTCCCTTCACCTTTCACATAGGTTTACCAATTATGAATATTATGCTGTCTGTTTTCATTGCTGCCAAAATCTTGTCTCTATGTCCACTGCTGCCGCACAGAAATATGAAGAAAGAGTTTGGAAGAAATAGAAATCTGGCTTTAATCCTCAGCTTTTGAAGCTAAGGAGGGAGGATTGCTTGAGTCCCAGGAGTTCTGGGTAGTACACTATGCTGATCAGGTGTCTGCACTGTTTGTCATCACTTTTTTCTCTAATGTGTTATTGTTATTATTATTTTTGCTCAATCTTTGAGAGGAAGTTGCAGCTATGATGACCTTTTATCTTTACATGGTTCATTGCATATTTTTAAGGAGCAGGAACATTGTCTGTATTAGGGGTTGGCAAACTATGGCTCTTGAGCTAACTTCAGCCCTTATTTTTACATAGCTCTTGATCTACAAGTGGTTTTACATTTTTAAAGTGTTGTAAAGAACAAAAACAAAAAAGTATATGTGATAGAGACTATAGATCACCTTCTATGCCTGAAATACATACTATCTGGTCTTGTTACAGAAAAAGTTTTCCAGCCCCTTATTCTACGAAACTGCAGTGTATGCCTCAAATTCAGGAAATTCAACATTGATCAAATGCTCTTATCAGGCTCATACAATCCATTTTGAAAATTTGCTAGTTGCAGTTTATACTACTGTCAAAGAAAACCAGACCTTGACAGTAGTTAGAGCAACAAAAACAGATTTTACTCAGGAACTGTTGGAATAAAGGAAGAGAGTATAGGGGTGGACTCAATTTCAAATGTAATAAGGAAAAATGGAGATTTATAGGCAGGGAGCCCGGGGTTGAGGGTAGGGCAGTGTGTATGGATAGAAAATTACTAACAAGAAACATCAGTAGGAAGGGAAAATTCTGGCTACAATAGGATTCTTCCGGAAGGCAGGCCACAGTGATCAGACATCACCTGGGGGAAAGATAGGTGTAAGGAATTTGGTCAGTTACCAAGGATGATCAGATAATGGAGGATAGTGGATTGTGGCTAAACTGACTTAACAGGATTCTTGCTAAAATGGGGTTCTAGACATGCCTAGGAGAAGGCAATGCACCCCACTCCAGTACTCTTGCCTGGAAAATCCCATGGACGGAGGAGCCTGGTGGGCTGCAGTCCATAGGGTCGCTAAGAGTCGGACACGACTGAAGTGACTTAGCAGAAGCAGCAGCAGCAGACATGCCTAAGGACAGGGCCTATTTGGGCTCAGAGTCACTTTAGTTCAGTAGCTCAGTCATGTCCAGCTCTTTGCAACCCCATGGACTGCAGCACGTCAGGTTTCCCTGTCCATCACCAACTCCCAGAGCTTGCTCAAACTCATGTGCATTGAGTCAGTGATGCCATCCAACCATCTTGTCCTCTGTCGCCCCCTTCTGCCTTCAATCTTTCCCAGCATCAGCATCTTTTCCAATGAGTCAGTTCTTTGCATAAGGTACCAAAGTATTGGAGCTTCAGCTTCAGCATCAGTCCTTCCAGTGAATATTCAAGACTGATTTCCTTTAGGATTGACTGGTTTGATCTCCTTGCAGTCCAAGGGACTCTCAAGAGTCTTCTCCAACACCACAGTTCAAAAGCATCATTTCTTTGGCACTCAGCTTTCTTTATGATCCAGCTCTCACATCCATACATTACAACTGGAAAAACTATAGCTTTGACTATATGGACCTTTGTTGGTGAAGTAATGTCTCTGTTTTTTAATATGCTGTCTAGGTTTGTCATAACTTTTCTTTCAAGGAGTAAGTGTCTTTTAATTTAATGGCTGCAGTCACCATCTGCAGTGATTTTGGAGCCCTTCAAGAAAATAAAGTCTGTCATTGTTTGCATTGTTTCCCCATCTATTTCCTATGAAGTGATGGGATCAGATGCCATGATCCTAGTTTTTTGAATGTTGAGTTTTAAGCCAGGTTTTTCATTCTCCTCTTTCAACTTCATCAAGAGGCAATTTAGTTCTTTTTCTCTTTCTGCCATAAGGGTGGTGTCATCTGCATATCAGAGGTTATTGATATTTTCCTGGAAAACTTGATTCCAGCTTGTGCTTCATTCTTCCAGCCCAGCATTTTGCATGATGTACTCTGCATATAAGTTAAATAAGCAAGGTGATAATATACAGCCTTAATGTACTCCTTTCCCAATTTTGAACCAGTTGGCTTTTCCATGTCTGGTTCTAAGTGTTGCTTCTTGATCTGCGTACAGATTTCTCAGGTGGCAGGTAAGGTGGTCTGGTGGTCTGGGCTCATAAGAACCTGCCAAAAGTTTGGTCGAGGAGAGTCTGTCAGTACCTCATGGTAAGTTTTCCATCTGATCTAGGATTTGATCCATGATCCTGCATTACATTTAGTTGTCAGTTCTCTTTAGCATTCTTTAATTTGAAGCAGTTTTTCAACTTTTTTTTGTCTTTTTGACATTTACACTTTTAAGAATGCCAGTTGTTTTACGTAATGACCCTGAGTTTTTTTAATTGAATCTAATGTAAATAAAATGAGTTATTAATTCTTGGCAGGAATAAATCCTCAGCCTTTTGAGGTGGAAGCATCATTCTGCTAAAATTTACATATATTGTCACTTAAAATACTACTGAATTCCGAACTTATTAATGCTGCCCTGGTTGGAGATTTTTTTTTTTTTTTGACTCATTTTTTAAAAATTCAGAGAAGTGAGCATTTAAATGAGTTTGTAACGTGTCCTAAATGAACCATAAAGACAGATAGCCTGATTTTGTGCACTAAGGATTACATTTGCCTGATTTTTTTTTCATATCCATTTAAAATATTTTTCACTTTCAGCAATTGAAAATGGTGATGAGATCCAGCTTTCCTGTAATTTTGAAAATACTAAAGGCAAAGGAGAAAAGGAAATATATATTAATCTGAATGTAGAGTTCCAAAGAATAGCAAGGAGAGGTAAGGAAGCCTTCCTCAGCAATCAGTGCAAAGAAATAGAAGAAAACAATAGAATGGGAAAGACTAGAGATCTTTTCAAGAAAATTAGAGATACAAAGGTAACATTTCATGCAAAGATGGGCACAATAAAGGACAGAAACAGTATGGACCTAGCAGAAGCAGAAGATATTAAGCAAAGGTGATAAGAATACACAGAAGTATACAAAAAAGATCTTAATGACCCAGATAACCAGGATGGTGTGATCACTCACCTAGAGCCAGGCATCCTGGAATATGAAATCAAGCGGGCCTTAGGAAGCATCACTACAAACAAAGCTAGTGGAGATGATGGAATTCTAGCTAAGCTATTTCAAATCCTAAAAGATGATACTGTTAAAGTGCTGCACTCCATATGCCAGCAAATTTGGAAAACTCAGCAGTGACCATAGGACTGGAAAAGGTCAGTTTTCATTCCAATCTTAAAGAAGAGCAATGCCAAGAATGTTCAACCTACTGCACAGTTGTACTCATGTCACATGCTAGCAAGCTCATGCTCAAAATCCTTCAAGCTAGGCTTCAACAGTATGTGAACCAAGACCTTCTAGATGTTCAAGTTGGATTTAGAAAAGACAGAGGAACTAGAGATCAAATTGCCAACATCCTTTGGATCATAGAAAGAGCAAGAGAGTTCCAGAAAAACATCTGCTTTATTGGCTACGCTAAAGCCTTTGACTGTGTGGATCACAACAACCTGTGGAAAATGTTAAAGAGATAGGAATACCACATTATCTGCCTCCTGAGAAATCTGTATGCAGGTCAAGAAGGACATGGAACAACAGACTGGTTCCAAATTGGGAAAGGAGTACGTCAAGACTGTACATTGTTACCCTGCTTATTTAACTTATATGCAGGGTACCCATGCAAAAATGCCTGGCTGGATGAAGCACAAGGTGGAATCAAGGTTTCTGGAAAAAATATCAATAACCTCAGAAATACAGATGATACTAGCCTTATTGCAGAAAGTGAAGAACTAAAGAGCATCTTGATGAAGTGTGAAAGAGGAGAGTGAAAAAGCTGACTTAAAACTCAACATTCAAAAAACGAAGATCGTGGCATCCAGTCCCATCACTTCATGGCAAATAGATGGGGAAACAATGGAAACAATGACAGACTTTATTTTCTTGGGCTCCAAAATCACTGCAGATGGTGACTGTAGCCATTAAATTAAAAGACACTTGTTCCTTGGAAGAAAAGCTATGATAAACCTAGACAGCATATTAAAAAGCAGAGACATTACTTCACTGCCAAAGGTCCGTCTAGTCAAAGCTATAGTTTTTCCAGTAGTCGTGTATAGATGTGAGAGTTGGACCATTAAGAAAGCTGAGTGCCAAAGAATTGATCCTTTTGACCTGTGGCATTAGAGAAGACCCTTGAGAGTCCTTTGGACAGCAAGGAGATCAAACCAGTCACTCCTAAAGGATATCAGTCCTGAATATTCATTGGAAGAACTGATGCTGAAGGTGAAGCTCCAATACTTTGACCACTTGATGTGAAGAACTGACTCACTGTAAAGACCCCGATGATGGGAAAGATTGCAGGCAGGAGGAGAAGGGGATGTCAGAGGATGAGATGGTTGGATGGCATCACCAACTTGAAGGACATGAATTTGAGCAAGCTCTGGGAGTTGGTGACAGGGAATGCTGGTGTGCTGCAGTATATGTGGTTGCAAAGAGTTGGACATGACTGAGAGACTGAACTCCTGATCGAGCATTTGTATTTTTCAAAAAATTTCAAGATTTTTCTGATATGCATCTGGATTTTAAAAATTGATTACAGATTTTTCTATTAGATCCTAGTTTTGGTCATATAGAGTTCTGTTGTTTTTCTGTTGACCAATCATGATACAATGGTATTAAGTGAGCAATAGTTACATAACCACAAGAGTAAAAGATGTTTATCAGTTTTCACAATCAATAGCCAGAAAAAAAAAAAAAGTTGCAATTGCAAACCATAATGCAAACATGATTAACTTAACAATATAAAATAGTTGCATACAATTTGGGAGGGTCAAGCAGAGTAATGTGGTACGTGGAAGTGTATACATGGAAGTGTTTTCATCCACCCAGCCAGTCTATATCTTTTGGTTGGTGCATGTAATCCATTTACATTTAAGGTATGTATCAATATGTATGATCCTATTACCATTTTCCTAATTGTTTTAGGTTTACTTTCTGCCAGTCTTTTCCTTCTCTTGTGTTTTCTTCCTAGAGAAATTCCTTTAGTGTTTGTTGTAAAGCTGGTTTGGTGATGCTGAATTCTCTTAACTGTTACCTGTCTGGAAAGTTTTGATTTCTCCATCAAATCTGAAGGAGAGTTTTGCTGGGTAGAGTATCTTGGTTGTAGGTTCTTTTGTTTCTTCACTTTAAATATATCATGCCATTCCCTTCTGGCTTGTAGATTTTCTATTGAGGAATCAGCTGGTATCCTGATGGGAGTTCCCTTGTATGTTATTTGTCATTTTCCCCTTGTTGCTTTTAATATTTTATCTGTCTTTAATTTTTGTCTGTTTGATTACTGTGTGTCTCGGTGTTTTCCTCCTTGGGTTTATCCTGTCTCTGTGTGTGTATGTATGTGTGTGTGAAGAAAAGAGAGAGAAGAAGGGAGAAAAGTGAAGGGAAGAGACAGTGGTAGGAACAGAGGGAGACTGACCAAAGAAACGGTGTGTCAACTATTGGAAGGTTCCTTGGAATGTGAGTGGAAGGGAGAATTAATCAAAGAAGCACACTTAATGTACTAAAAATACATATAAACTCTAGAAATAAACTTTGAATTAAAAATATTTTGATCTGTGTTAAAAAGCATTAGAAAGCACCACTGAAGAAGACTGATTCACACAGCCAGTTCAAATACTTTTTTTTTGGCTGCACTGGGTCTTTGTTGGTTTTTGTGCAGACTTTCTCTAGTTGTGGTGAGGGGGGACTCCTCTTTGTTGCAGTGCTTGGACTATTCGTTGAGGTGGTTTTTCTTGTTGCAGAGCACAGGCTCTAGGTATGCAGGATTCAGTATTTGAAACTGGGCTTCAGTAGTTGTGGCACATGGGCCTAGTTGCTCTGAGGCACGTGGAATCCTCCTGTACCAAGTATCGAACTGTGTCTCCTGCACTGGCAGGTGGAGTCCCATCCACTATGCCACCAGGGAAGTCCCCAAACACTTTTAATTGGATATAGTTAAAGTTTACTGTTCTAGTTACTATGCACTAAAACAGAGATGGCAGACTGGCAGAACATGAGTCAGATATAGCAGTCAGACTGTTTAGCTGGGGCACTGGCAGTCAACATTGTAGAATTTAAAAAAATTGGTTGTATATGAATATCAGCAGCTTTTACATGATTCTGAATTTTCAGCTTCTTTTGAAAATTGAGAACATCTGAAAACATAAGACCACAGTATCTTTTGACAGCAGTAGCTGAGACTATCAATGGCCTTCTTTAGGTGCAACTATATTTTCAGGTTCTCTAAGGTTCCTACTGCTTTCTATGATTGCCTGCAGTATGACTGAGTATCAGTTGTCATTTATCACTGTGCTCATACTAATGTTTTTATCTTATAACAGAGTTAAATGAAAATTAATTATTTCTTAAACTTACATCTGTTTTAGAAGTGGGGGGGAAAGCTAGAAGGAATAGGAATGTGTGTTTTAAGAAAAATGGAAGAGAATGCTTAATTTTTTTGAAATGAAGACAGTTCCTATGTGTTTAATGGCAAACAGTGTATTTCTAAAGTCTACCTGCTTCACTCATTTATGTTATTAGACTAGCCTTGGGTTCAGTTAGTTCATGAATCTGTTTGAGCTCTCCTTTTAAATATTTTTGGAGCCCTTTGTGCTAGATACTGTCTGAAAGCTTTACATACATTAACTCATGTAACTGATATAATCACAGTGGAAAGTTTTTTTTCATGGTTTTGTCCACATTTTTAAAGGAAACTGGAGCATAAGGAGGTTCCATAACTTGTACAAAGTTACAAAGCCAGTCAGGGACAGAGACAAGATCAGAGTCTGCCTTCAGGATCTACGCTCTTAACCATACTGTTACAGCTAAATTTGTTTGCTCCCTTTCATCTGAATTTATGCAGGTGCCTTGTAGCCTTCACACTTTTGTCAACTCTTAATGGAATAAATTTTATTTTCCTTTCCATTCACTTCTTTTTAACATATAGCTCAACTTTTTTGTTTGTTTGTTTCCTTTATGATGTATAAAGTTTTTTCTGATGACAATAGCCTGAAATAATTTCTCCCTTAACTCCTAAAGACTGTGTTGTCTCCTACTGGCTTGTGCTGTCTTTTCTATCGTATTGAACTATCATTTAAATTTATAATAATGGTTTTATCTTTTTATTTAATGTTTTCCCAACTAGATTATAATTTGAGTACAGGGGAAAAAAATGTTCAGAGATACTTAAATAATTATTTTTAACATATAGATTGCCTATTCCCGAAAATCTGAGATTGGTTCCAAAAGCAGTAAGTACTGCTTGACCTTTGCCTAAGATTTAACTCTAGGCAACTGAAGTAGTTGACTTCAAAGAGCCATAATAGAGAACTATTTAGTACGTAAGAGAGAACTGCTAATAAGAGTTTCAAGATATTCATTGTTATAAAATAACTGAATTTTGTTCTTTGTTCAGCATTTTAGTTTCAATCATTTTCTGCTATCAGAGTAACAGTCATATAATTTCAGGCACTGTTTGTTTGTTTTTACTTCTAAAAAATTGCCTTTAGCATGAACTCTTTTAAATGAGCTGTTCTTACAACTTGTTTTATGAAGCTGGCACTATCCTGACACCAAAATTTGTCAAGGACATTACAAAAAAGGAAATTGCAGACCAATATCTCTCACAGATAGTAAAAGTCTGTGACAAATTATTAGAAAACTCAAACCTACAATATATAAAAATGAAAATACATCAAGACTAAGTGGAATTTATCCCAGAGTTGCAAGATTGTTTAACAGTTGGAAATCAAAGAACAAAAGAGAAAAAATAATCATCTTGATTGATGCAGAGAATATATCTTCAAAGAATTTAGCATCCATTCATGATAAAAACTTGGCAAACCAAATAAGAAGAAAAGTTCTTAAGTGTGATTAAAGAGCATCTGTGAAAAACCCACGGGCAGTATCACAGTTAATAATAAAATATTGAATGCTTTTTCCTAAAATATTGAAAAGGCAGGGATTTTTGTTCTCATCACTTCTATTTAATATTATATTGGACATCTTAGTATGATAATACAAGAGAAAGCAATAAAAATCATATGTGATTGGGGGCTTCCGGTTTAAGATGGTGGAATGGAAGGGTGTGTACTGATCTCCTGCAAGATCACCAAAATCGCAACTGTTTTGAACTCTTGAACAGCCATCGACACCAAAAAAAGATACCCCACATCCAAAGACAAAGAAGAAGCCACAGTGAGATAGTAGGAGGAGCGCAATTGCGATAAAATCCAATCCCATACCCGCTGAGTGGACAACCCAAAAACTAGAGAACAATAACACTGAAGAAGTTCTCTGAGTGTTGTGAAGGTTCTGAGCCCCATGACAGGCATTCCAGCTTGGGGATCTAACAAAGAATGGGAATCCCCAGAGAATCTGACCTTGAAGGTCAGCGGAATTTGATTATAGGACTTCCACAGGACTGGGGGAAACAGAGACTCCATTCTTTGAGGGCACAAAATTTTGCTTGCACCAAGACCCAGGGGAAAGGAGGAGTGACCTCACAGGAGACTGAGCCAGACCTACCTGCTAGTGTTAGGCAGTCTCCTGTGGAGGCAAGGGTCAGCAAGGGCTCGCCACAAGGATGGTGGCACTGGTAGCAGCAGTCCTGGAAGATGTCCCTTGGTATAAGCTCTCTTGGAGGTCACCATTAACCCTACCATAGAGTTCATAGATCCCAGAGCTGGCCAAACAACCAGGCCAAACAACCAACAGGGAGGGAGCAACAACCCCACCCATCAGCAGATAAATGGATTCTAGCTTTACTGAGCAAGACCCTGCCCACCAGAGCAAGACCCAGTTTTCCCCACTCAATCCCTCCATCAGGAAGCTTATACAAGCCGCATTTAGCATCATCTACTAGAGGGCAGATAAAAGAAGCAAGAAGAACCACAGTCTCAAAAGCATCACAGAAAGTTAATCAGGATGAAAAAGCAGAAAGTTATGTCCCACGTGAAGGGACAAGATAAAACACCTCAAAAAACTAAATGAAGTGGAGATAGGAAACCTTCCAGAAAAAGAAATCAGAATAATGATAGTAAAGATGATTCAGAATCTTGGTAACAAAATGGAGAAGATGTAAGAAGTGTTTACCAAAGACCTAGAAGCACTAAAGAACAAGCAGACAGAGATGAACAATACATTAGAAGGAATCAATAGCAGAATAACTGAGGCAGAAGAATGCATAAGTGACCTGGAGAACAAAATGGTGTAAATCACTGCCACAGAACAGAATATAGGGGAAAAAAAAATGAAGACAGTCAAAGAGACTTCTGGGACAATGTTAAATGCATGAACATTTGCATTATAGGGGGAGTCCCAGAAGGAGAAGAGAGGGAAAGGACCAGAGATAATATTTGAAGAGATAATAACTGAAAACTTCCCCAATATGGGAAAGGAAACAGTCAGCCAAGTCCAGGAAGCACAGAGAGTCTCAGGCAGAATAATCTCAAAGAGGAACACACAAAGACACACAATAATAAAACTGACAAAAGTTAAAGACAAAATATTAAAACAACAAGGGAAAAAAATGACAAATAACATACAAGGGAACTTCCATAAGATTATCTGCTGATTTCTCAACAGAAACTCTGCAAGCCAGAAGGAAATGACATAATGTAAAGTGATGAAAGAGAAGAATCTATAACCAAGAATAGTCTCCCAGCAAGACTCTCCTTCAGATTTGATAGAAAAAATCAAAAGCTTTCCAGACAAGCAAAAGTTAAGAGAATTCAGTGTCACTAGACCAGCTTTACAACAAATGCTAAAGGAACTTCTCTAAGTAGAAAACACAAGAGAAGGAAAAGACCTATGCAAAATAAACCCAAAACAGTTAAGAAAATGGTAATAGGATCATGCTAAGTCGCTTCAGTCGTGTCCAACTCTGTGCGACCCCATAGATGGCAGCCCACCAGGCTCCCCTGTCCCTGGGATTCTCCAGGCAAGAACACTGGAGTGGGTTGCCAATGGATTAAATGTACCAACCAAAAGACATAGACTGGGCAGATGAGAACATGTACATGTATGTATTTCAACTTACCACATCACTCTACTTAACCCCCCAAATTATATGTAATTATTTTATATTGTTAGATTAATCATATTTCCTAATGATCTTTTATTTTTTGTCTGGCTATTGATTGTGAAAACTAATAAACATCTTTACTATTGTGATTATGTAACTATTATTCACTTAATACCATTGTATCATGATTGGTCAATAGAAGATAGTAGAATTCTATATCACCAAAGCTATCATTTAATAGAAAAATCTATTATCACTTTTTAAAATCCAGATGCATATCAGAATTATCTTAGAATTTTTTCATAAATACAAATGCCCAGGTTTTGCATTTTTTTTCCAGAGCTCCAGATGTGTTTCTAATGAGTAGCCATGTTTAAAAATAACTAGACTATATGATGATCTTTATCTTGTTTGTTTCACATTTTCTATTTCATATTCAATGCTCCCATTTCATTTAGTTTGTTTCCAACTTCTCCATCTCTTCTTCTTGATGTTCTTTCTCAAGCCTTTATCAAGCATAGTAGAAAAACCTTTGTATACATATATATATATATAGTATATATAAGATAATAGATATATTTTAGAAAACTTATGAATTTTTGCCTAGCTAAAAAATTTATGACATTTTGATTCCACTTGCTTAACTTAGTATGAATAGAATGCTAGGTTTCTAATTTTTAAAAAAATAGGCAACAAGCAACACAGGTTTATTGTGTAGTACAGGGAACTATAGTCAGTATCTTGTAAACCTATAATGGAAAAGAATCTGAAAATAATATATGTGTATATATATAACTGAATCACCTTGCTGTGCACTTGAAACACTGTAAGTCAACTATACTTCAATAAAATATATATATTAAGAAAAAAATATCATATGTATTTGAAAGGAAAAAAGTAAAACCCTTTGTGGATTGGAAAATTCTAGCATATCTGCAACAGTGGAAACAGTGGCTGACTTTATTTTTGGAGGCTCCCAAGTCCCTGCAGATGGTGACTGCAGCCATGAAATTAAAAGACACCTACTCCTTGGAAGAAAAGTTATGACCAACCTAGACAGCATGTTAAAAAGCAGAGATGTTACTTTGCCAACAAAGGTCCGTCTAGTCAAGGCTGTGGTTTTTCCAGTAGTCATGTATGGATGTGAGAGTTGGACTGTAAAGAAAGCTGAGTGCTGAAGAATTGATGCTTTTGAACTGTGGTGTTGGAGAAGACTCTTGAGAGTCCCTTGGACTGCAGGGAGATCCAACCAGTCCATCCCAAAGGAAATCAGTCCTAAGTGTTCACTGGAAGGACTGATGTTGAAGCTGAAACTCCAATACTTTGGCCAACTGATGCGAAGAGCTGACTCATTTGAAAAGACCCTGATGCTCTGAAAGATTGAGGGCAGGAGGAGAAGGGGATGACAGAGGATAAGATGGTTGGATGGCATCACCGACTCAATGGACATGAGTTTGGGTAAACTCCAGGAGTTGGTGATGGACAGGGAGGCCTGGCGTGCTGCAGTCCATAGGGTCACAAAGAATCGGATACGACCGAGCAACTGAACTGAGCATATCTGAAACACAAGTACTAGAATTAATAACCAAATGTGGCATACAAGGCTGTAACATATAAGGTTGATAATCAGAAATTAATTTTTGGAGAGAGAAGTGAAATCATTTTTGAAACAGCATCAGGACTTTGTTACCAAAGCATACTTGGGTTCGCTTGCCCACACTCAGTAAAATCCAGTCTATTGACTTCAGATTGTGGTGAAGGAAATTGCAGCATTTATTGTTGGGTACTATACATGGAGTCTGGGACAGCTAGTTTTCAAAAAGCCTGAACTCCTCAGTGGGTTTCAGCAAAACATTTTTAAAGTCAGAGTGAGGGAGGGGTCTCCCAGGTTATGTGATGCATATATGTACAGTTGTCTGATTGGTTGATGTCAGTGAAGTAAATGATGGTGTCACAGGGGTTAATTTTCATCCTTAGGCTCCAGTAGGTCTTGGGTGCTCATGGTCATCAAGTAGTTGATTTCTTTCCTTTGGGAGGGGTTTTAGCATCTGTAAAACAATTAAGGAAATTCAAATCAGAAACTATTATCTAGGTACTTTAGAGAGGAGCTAAAAGCAAAGGATTCTTTACCAATTGAGCTATGAGGGAAGCAGAGGATGGGCTTCCCTCAAACCTAGTCAGTAAAGAATTTGCCTGCAATGCAGGAGACCCGGCTTTGATTCCTAGGTTGGGAAGATCCCCTGGAGAAGGAAGTGGCAACCCACTCCAGTATTCTTGCCTGGAGAACCCCATGGACAGAGGAGCCTAGCAGGCTACAGTCCACGGGGTCACAAGAGTCGGAGACGACTTAGTGACTAAACCATCAAGAGCAGAGGATATGGGGGAGGGATCTCTTGCGGAAGGCCACGTAGGGTCCTGCTTGGTTACAACTT
Source organism: Bos javanicus (assembly GCF_032452875.1). Taxonomy (NCBI): domain Eukaryota; kingdom Metazoa; phylum Chordata; class Mammalia; order Artiodactyla; family Bovidae; genus Bos; species Bos javanicus. The sequence goes on along the minus strand of NC_083882.1, from coordinate 17,017,497 downwards.
GTAAAATACTTCTTTTCTAATACTCTGAATTAATTAGTTTCAAAAGTAAACAGTTTCAAAAGATGTCAGCCCAGAAGTTCTGATTTTTTTTTTTTTTTTGCTAATCTATTTTTAATTGAAGGATAATTGCTTTACAGAATTTTGTTGTTTTCTGTCAGACATCAATAAGAGTCAGCCATAGGTACACCCTGTCCCCTCCCTCCCAAGCTTCCTTCCTATCTCCCTCCCCATCCCACCCTTCTATATTGTCACAGAGCCCCTGTTTGAGTTCCAAGTCATACAGCAAATTCCCATTGGCTATTTTACATATGGTATTTTAAGTTTCCGTGTTACTCTCTCCATATGTTCATCTACATATGGAGTGGGTTGTATTAGTTTCAGATGCACAGCAACCTGATTCCATGTATATATTGCAAAATAGGCAAAACAGTAAGTCTAGTTAATATCTGCAACCACACAGTTAAACATTTTTTTCTTACACTGAAAACTTTTGTGATACACTGTCTTAGCTACTTTCAAGTATTCAAAATAGTATTATTAACTATAGATACCATTACAGCCAGAACTTATTTACTGTATTACTGGAAGTTGTCTTTTGACCACATTCACCTTCTCCCACCCACACACACCTTCCCCCACCCCACTTCACCCCGCCCCACCTGCCCCATAACCACCTGTTTTCTGTATCTGTAAGTTTATTTTTGTTCTATATATTGCATGTAAATGAGATCATATAGCATCTGTCAACTAATTTCACTTAGTGTAATTCCCAGTTGTTTTCATGTCTTGGCTATTGTAAATGCTTCAGTGAGCATAGGGGTACAGATGTCTTTTTCAATTAGTGTTTTTGTTTCCTTCAGGTAAATACCCAGAAGTGGAATTGCTGGATCCTATGGTAGTTCTATTTAACATTTTTTGAGAAATCTCCTTTCTGTTTTCCATAGGGATATACCAGTTTACATAATCACTGACATGTATAAGGATGGTCTTTTCTACACATAGTTGCGAACACTTGTTATTTTTTGTCATTTTTGTAATAGCCATTCTAATAAGCATGGACTGATCTCATTGTGACTTTGATTTGCATTTCACTGATTATTAGTAACATTGAGCTCCTTTTTATGTACGAGTTAGTCATTCTGTATGTTGTCTTTGAAAAAAGTATCTATTCAGATCTTCTGCCTGATTTTGAATGATTGTTTGGTTTTTGTTATTGTACTGTATGAGTTCTTAATTTTTTTTGCAGAGGCATATAGTTTGAACTATGGTCAGTTGTTTTCTATTTTCTCTTTAAACTAGAATTTGTGGATAATAAATTTCATCTTAACTTGATCATATTTTTGTCATGTTTGCTTTGTAAACTAGGTTTTATCTTTTACCCTTCCTATGATCTTTATGATCACTACCTCGAACTCTCTGTTGGGTTGATTGCTTGTCTCCACTTCATTTAGTTCTTTTTTTGGGCTTTTATCTTGTTCTTTCATTTGGAATCTCTTTCTCTGTCACCTCTTTTTGCTTAAATTGCTGTTTTTGTGTCTATGTATTTTTTGGGTTACATTTCCCAATCTTAGAGAAGTGGTCTTATGTAAGAAGTATCCTGTGGGGCCCAGCAGAACACTCTCTTCTGGACACCAGAGCTATATGCTCCAGGGGTGCCCTCTGTGTGAACTGCTTGGTTCCTTCCGTGGGCAGTCTGGTAGGCATAGCTTGCCCCCAGCCTGGTTGTCTGTGAGGCCACACCCTGTGGGTAGCTGCCCTCTGTTGGTGGGTGGGGCTTGGTCCTGGCATGGCTGGCTGCATGTTGAGAATGGTCCTGGTGCTGGTGCCAGCCTGCTGGTGAGTGAGACAGGATCAGGAGGGAGCTGGCTATGGAGCCCTGGGAGGTGTGTGTAGGGGGGTGCGTGTAGTGCTAGTATTGGCCTGCTGGTAGGCAGGGCGGGTTCCTGACACAGCTGGCTGAAGAGCCCAAGGTATTCTGAAGTTGGTGTCTGCTCATTGGTGAGTAGAGCAGGGCCCTCAGGGTGCTGGACTGGTATCTGCCCATTGGTAGGTGGAGCTGAGTTCTGGGTTCTTTGGCTGTGGGGCCTGAGGGCCCTAGAGCTGGTGTTGGCCCTCTTGTGGGCAGGCCAGGGTCCTTGGGCTCCTGGGGCTAGTGCCACCAGCCAGTGAGTAGGGCCAGGTCCTGGGCCCTTTGGTGGGTGAGACAGGATCAGGCTCAGAGGTCCTATGACAGTTGTCCTGCTGGTGGATGGGGCTGTGTTCTCACTCAGCTACCTGCCAGGACTGGTTCATACTGGCTGGAGGGTAGGGGCAGGTCCCAGCCCTAATAAGCAAGAGAGAGGATTCCATAATGGTAGATGCCAGCACCAGTGTCCCCAAGGTAAGTACTAATTGCCTCTGCCTGTCTGGTAGGCTCTTCAAGATTGGTCAGTGGGTCTGACCCAGGCTCCTTTCAGATTGCTGCTTCTGTCCTGGGTCCTGAAGCATGTGAGACTCCCTGTAAGAGTGGAGTCTCTTATTTCCCTTAGCCCTCTGGCTTTCCAGAAATTAAGCCCTGCTGGCTTCCAAAGTCAAGTGTTCTGGGACCTCATCTTCCCCGTGTTGTACCTTCAGGTGGGGAGCCTGATGTGGGGCTCAGATCTCTGGGGTATGGATCCTGACTCTACCACATCTCTGCCCCTCTACCCATATCATTGTGGTTCCTGCTGTATGTCTTTAGTTGTAGATCTCTTCTGCTAATCTTCAGGCTGTTCTCATTGATAGTTGCTCTATACATAGTTGTAGTTTTGGTGTGCTGCTGGGAGGACGTGAGCCCAGGGTCTTCCTACTCCACCATCTTGGCCCCCACCAGTTCTTAATATATTTTGGATATTAACCCTTATCAGATATTTAATCTGCAAATATTTTCTCCCATTCCATAAGAATTCCCATGCCATAGGAATACCATAGGTTTCTTTTTCATTTTGTTAATGATTTCCTTTTGTTGTGCAGAAACTTTTTTGTTTGATGTAGTCCCACTTATTTTTTGTTCTGCTGCATTTTGGGAATCCAGTTCTAGGATCAGGCTGAGTGAACAGTGACCAAATGAAAATTGAAATACATCATATTATTTCATTCTAGGATCAAGCCCACTTTAGTTATATGGTTGATTTTTCTCTTTTCTAGGTGTGTAGTCAACATATTTGTTTCTTGATGTATCAACAACTTTAGTATAAAATTATGCTTTTTAAAAATCTGCTGACATCTTTCAGGCTTGGCACATTCTCTGTGAGCATGAAATCTACTTCTATAGGCATATAGCCTTGCTAAAGTAAATCAAGCAGAAAACTTGGCTTCAAATGAGTTAAGTGTTAGGAGTAGATTTAACAAGAGATACACAACACATGTATGCTAAAAATCATGAAACATTGCTAAGAGAAATTAAAGAAGGCCAAAATAAATGAAGAGATAAGAGATATCATAATCATGGATAGAAACTTAATATTGTTAGATAGCAGTTATTCCCAGATTGGTCTAATGATTTAGTGTAATTCTAATCACAATCTTAAAAGGACTTTTTTTGTAGAAATTGATAAGCAGATCCCAAACCATGAACTTCCAGATGTTCAAGCTGGTTTTAGAAAAGCCAGAGGAACCAGAGATCAAATTGCCAACATCCGCTGGATCATAGAAAAAGCAAGAGAGTTCCAGAAAAACATCTATTTCTGCTTTATTGACTATGCCAAAGCCTTTGACTGTGTGGATCACAATAAACTGTGGAAAATTCTGAAAGAGATGGGAATACCAGACCACCTGACCTGCCTCTTGAGAAATCTGTATGCAGGTCAGGAAGCAACAGTTAGAACTGGATATGGAACAACAGACTGGTTCCAAATAGGAAAAGGAGTACGTCAAGGCTGTATATTGTCACCCTGCTTGTTTAACTTAGATGCAGAGTACATCATGAGAAACGCTGGACTGGAAGAAGCACAAGCTGGAATCAAGATTGCTGGGAGAAATATCAATCATCTCAGATATGCAGATGACACCACCCTTATGGCAGAAAGTGAAGAGGATCTAAAAAGCCTCTTGATGAAGGTGAAAGAGGAGAGTCAAAAAGTTGGCTTAAAGCTCAACATTCAGAAAACGAAGATCATGGCATCCGGTCCCATCACTTCATGGGAAATAGATGGGGAAACAGTGGAAACAGTGTCAGACTTTATTTTGGGGGCTCCAAAATCACTGCAGATGGTGACTGCAGCCATGACATTAAAAGAAGCTTACTCCTTGGAAGGAAAGTTATGACCAACCTAGATAACATATTCAAAAGCAGAGACATTACTTTGCCAACAAAGGTCCGTCTAGTCAAGGCTATGGTTTTTCCAGTGGTCATGTATGAATGTGAGATTTGGAATGTGAAGAAAGCTAAGCACCGAAGAATTGATGCTTTTGAACTCTGGTGTTGGAGAAGACTCCTGAGAGTCCCTAGCAAGGAGATCCAACCAGTCCATTCTAAAAGAGATCAGCCCTGGGTGTTCTTTGGAAGGAATGATGCTAAAGCTAAAACTCTAGTACTTTGGCCACCTCATGCAAAGAGTTAACTCATTGGAAAAGACTCTGATGATAGGAGGGATTGGGGGCAGGGGGAGAAGGGGACGACAGAGGATGACATGGCTGGATGGCATCACCAACTCGATGGACGTGAGTTTGATTGAACTCCGGCAGTTGGTGATGGACAGGGAGGCCTGGCGTGTTGCAATTTATGGGGTCGCAAAGAGTCAGACACGACTGAGCAACTGAACTGAACTGAAGATTTATCAGGAAATGTGAGTGATAGAGAATAACCAAAACAATCTTGAACATAGGACCAATGTTGGAGGATTTATTCTACTTGATGTTTAAGATTTACTGTGTATAAAGCTACCTAATCAAAAGAGTATAGTAGTATTGTACAGATAAATCAGTGAGACAGAATATATTCATAGATGTAGTGTCAGCTGATTTTTGACAAAGATGCCAATACAGTTCATTATGGAATGGAAAATTTTCAACAGATGGTGCTGGGAAAATCAGAGATCTGTGTGGAAATAGCATTAACCTTGATATACCTCATGCCATTCACAAAAATTAATATGGGGTAGATCATAGATTTAAATGTAAACACAAATTATGAGCTGTCTAGAAGACAATACAAGAGGATACTTTTGCAAATCTGAGGTAGGCAAAGTTTTTTTTTTCCCCCCTTGAGAAAGGTTTCAGAACACTAGAAGAAAAAGAAGACAAAATAACTGCATCCAAATTTAAAACTTCTGTTTATCAAAAGACAGCATCAAGAAAATGAAAAATCAATCTATACTTGGGGAAGAATATCCATAGTACATATATATAACAAAGGATTGGGCATAAGATCTGTTCAACAGATCCTTTACCAGAAGGATCTATGAATGGCTAAAAAGCACATGAAAAGAAATACAGTATCATTGGTCATCAGATAAATACAAATTATAACTACAGTTTCATGTCAATTTCCACTTGCTAAAATTATTAAAATTTAAAACTTACATTGTTTTGGTGAGAATGTCAAGGAGCCTGAAACTCTCATATGCTGCTTGTGGGAGTATAAAAGTCTGTGCAACCATTTTGGAAAACTGGTATTTTCTTACCCTCTGACCCAACAATCTCACTCTTAAGTATTTTCCCAGGAGTATAAAATAATGTATCTGAAAGAAATGTATATAAGCTTTATTTGTAATAGTCCCAGACTGGGAATACTAAATATTAGTAAACAGGAGATTTTGGATAAATTGCATCATGTTCATATAGTGACATTTGCTCAGTGATTAAAGAAAAACATGCACTACTGAAACACAAAAAGCACGGCTCAATCTCCAAATTATGTGGAATGGGCAAAGCCAGAGAGAAGATAGTGCCAACTATATATGAAATTCAAGAACAGGCAAACTGTGCTGATGGAAACCAGGTTAGTGGTTGCTTTGAGGAGCGGGGAAGATTGACTGGAAAAGGGCATGAGGGAGTTTCATGGTTAATTGGAAATATTCTACATCTTGATTGGGATGGTGGCTACATGGTTGTATACATTTGCCAAAACGCATGAACTATACACTTAAGATCTATGCATTTCACTCTATAAATTTAACTTTGAAAAGGCCATTGTTTTTTTACTTTTAGCAAGAATCATACCAAATGATTTCTTTTTTCTATTCAAAAGCTTGATCGTACTTCCAAGACTCCCTTTAAACTTTCTTAAAATTTACAATGGCTTGTACTTTTCTCTTTTTATTTTGCATCTTTGTTTTACTTATTGTATCTGTGTTAATCATATGCTTTTTTGTTCCATTATCTGTTGTTTTCTGATGTTGATGTCTTTGTCTCACAGCTAGATTTCACTTACTGAGAAAGATATATTAGAAATTCCAAAGATATTTATGTATTTCTCCATTTAGATTTTTTTTTTTCATTTTTTGGATTATATATTTTGAGAATGCCCTATTAGGTGTGTACAAATATGTAGAATTTTTATGTTTTTTGTTGGATTGACCTTTTTATCATTATGAAATGTTCCTGTTTATCTCTATTAATACCAGTTGCCTTAAAGGCTACTTTCTGTAGACTTCCCTGGTGGCTCAGACAGTAAAGCATCTGTCTACAATGCGGGAGACCTGGGTTCGATCCCTGTGTTAGCAAGATCCCCTGGAGAAGGAAATGGCAATCCACTCCAGGACTATTGCCTGGAAAATCCCATGGACAGAGGAGCCTAGTAGGCTACAGCCCATGGGGTCGCAAAGAGTCAGACACGACTGAGCGACTTCACTTCACTTCATTTCACTTCTACTTTCTGTGATTAGTATAACTATACCACTTTTTCTCTGGCTTTGCTAAGTATATGCAAAATAATTGTTGTTTGTATGTTGTATTTTTTTTCTATCTGTTTTTCAACCATTCTTTCTTTATTATAAGGTGTATCTCTTGTAATCAGCATGTACTTGGATTTTTAAAAAAAATCCAATCTGAAATTGTTTGTTCTTTAATTGGATTTGAAGTCCTTTTACATTCAACATAATTACTGATAATTGGATTGAAATTTGCTATTTCCCTTTTGCCATCTGTTTCTTATTTTTTTTCCCTCTTGGCATTGATATTAATTAAACATTTGTTATTATTCTATTTTCCCCCTTGAATAGTTAGTTAACTGTAAATTCTTTTAATGATTACCCTGGAGATGATTTCCTAAGAGACAGGAGACTTCTATTTCTTTGTTTAACATTTGCAACAAATTCTTGTAGATTTACTGTATTCTCTTAATGTTTTTAAAGGACCTGAAATATTTTTTATGAATACAATGTTAAATAAATTAACTGTTGTTTCTAGAATCACACCCAGAAAATTTGATACTGTTCAAGCATCCAAGGGTCACAAAAGTGGAATTATCATCAGTGATGTTGAAGACTTAACTTTAAACAAGAGGGGAATACGGACATCATTTACATTTAGGAAAGTGAGGCAAACACCTTGTAATTGTAGTAAGTATATAATTTGTTTCTACTGTAAATGGAGTAAATCTAGTTTGAAAATCTTTTTAAGTCCATCAGAACTGAGAAGAGCTTTATCTTAACTCCTGTAATGGCATTTACCATATTCTGCCTTGTATTGTACTTACTTATACTTTTCTTAACCACCCACATTAGAGTTTATATTTCTTGAGGGCAGGAACTGTATCTTACTCATCTTTATTTTCCTTAAACATAGTACTTGAGCATTATTGGATTCTAAATGTTTTATTTATTGTACTCATGGTTAAGAGGACTACAGTTTGGGGGCATTAAAGTATCACTGTACAAAAATAGATTTTTTCGTGAAACAGCTTATCACATTTTTAAATTACTTCTCATTAATGCAACAGGGAAATTGAGGATGACAAATTGTTCTCTAATAAGTAGATAACTTTAGGGGGATAAAGAGTGGTTTGTCTTATTTGGAAAGGAGTGTTCAAAAACTTGTCAGGAGGATGCTGTTTTGTATTGTCTCTACAAGTGCATCATTACCTGTTTTTCTTAGACTCAATAAATTAAAATCCCTTTTTGTTTTATAAGTAATGACAGTGATGTTAAGATTCTTTTTACATTTTGGTGGTTTCAATTATGGAAGGTATCTCAACAGGAGCTTTTGGACTTAGTTATCTTAAAATTATGTTTTAAATTAGAAATCCTTTTTATATGTGCATGATATTATTCTGTTAGGAAACTTGAAAGCTTCATTTTTGATATTGTCATGTTAGTGAAAAGCTTAAAATAGGTTTTAACAGATTTTTGTTTCTTCTGCTAAAAGTGGCAATGAAGACTTAAAATATCACAATTTTTTCATTGATTAAAAATGTTTATTTAGCATTTGATGAATGTCTAACACAGCCATAGATTTACAAGCTATAAAAAAGTAAAGCATGGCTCTGTATCCCAGGAACTTGAAGTCTAGTAGGAGAGAAAAGTTCGTTTTCTTATGCCAATATTTTTCTTGTTGTTAAGGACATTAACTAAGTAATTTTTATTTTTTAAGTTATAAAAGTATGATAACATTTACAGGAGACTTGGAAAATACAGAAAAAATAATATATAGTTTTACAATATATTACAATTATTTTTAAGTAGATAAATCAAGATTTTTATTTGGAGTTTCATTATCAAACTCTCAAAAAATAATAGAATGAATGTACAGAAAAATAGAAGGATATAGTAGACCTGAAAAGCACTATGAACCAGCTCAACAAAATTAAGGATTTATACAAATTTTCACACAGCAGCAGGGTACAAATTCTATTTAAGTTCCCATAGACTATGAACCAGGAGACATTAGAATATCCAGGGACGTAAAACAAGGTGCACAATTTTCATGATCACACACTAGCAAAGAAATGCTCAAAATTCTCCAAGCCAGGCTTCAACAGTAGTGAACTGAGAACTTCCAGATGTTCAAGCTGAATTTAAAAAAGGTAGAGGAACCAGAGATCAAATTGCCAACATCCTTTGGATCATCAAAAAAGCAAGAGAGTTCCAGAAAAACATCTACTTGTGCTTTATTGACTATGCCAAAGCCTTTGACTGTGTGGATCATAATAACCTGTGGAAAATTTTTAAAGAGATGGAAAGACCAGACCATCCTACCAGCCTGCTGTGAAACCTGTATGCAAGTCAAGAAGCAACAGTTAGAGGCAGACATTGAACAACAGACTGGTTCCAAATTGGGAAGGGAGCACGTCAAGACTGTATATTGTCACCTTACTTATTTAACTTCTGTGCAGAGTACATCATATGAAATGCTGGGCTGGATGAAGCACAAGCTGGCATCAAGATTTCTGGGAGAAATATTAATAACCTTGAATATGCAGATGACAGCACCCTTATAGCAGAGAGTGAAGAACTAAAGAGCCTTTGGCTTAAAACTCAACATTCAGAAAACTAAGATCATGGCATCCGGTCCCATCACTTCATGGCAAATAGATGGGGAAACAGTGGAAACAGTGACTGACTTTATTTTTTTGGGCTCCAAAATCACTGCAGATGGTGACTGCAGCCATGAAATTAAAAGATGCTTACTCCTTGGAAGAAAAGCTGTGACCAACCTAGACAGCATATTAAAAAGCAGAGACATTACTTTGCCGATAAAGGTCCATCTAGTCAAAGCTATGGTTTTTCCAGTAGTCGTGTGTGGATGTGAGAGTTGGACTGTAAAGCAAGCTGAGCACCGAAAAATTGATGCTTTTGAACTGTGTTGTTGGGGAAGACTCTTGAGAGTCCCTTGGACTGCAAGGAGGTCCAACCAGTCCATCCTAAAGGAAATCAGTCCTGAACATCATTGAAACTGCCTCATTGGAAGAGACCCTGATGATGAGAAAAATTGAAGGCAGGAAAAGAAGGGGACAACAGAGGATGAGATGGTTTATGGCATCACCAACTTGATGAACATGAGTTTGAGCAAGCACTTGGAGTTGGTGATTGACAGGGAAGCGTGACGTGTTACAGTTCATGGGATCTCAAAAAATCAGACACGACTGAGCAACTGAACTGAACTGAAAGGTTTTGAAATCATACAGAGTCTGTTATCACTGTGGAATTATGTTAGAAATCGATAGAAAAAGATATTTGAAAATAACATGCATATTTTCAAGTGCAGTGTGACATTTGCCAAGAGAGATCTTTGGCTAGCCATTGAAAGCCTCAGGAAGGTTAAAAGACTGAAAAAACACAGAGGGTGATTGCGGAGAAGAAAGCATTTAAGTGAGCAATTAATATCAATATGATAAATTAATATCAAGGATATTTAAAAATCTCCATGCATTTGGCAATTAAATGTCTATTTTTAAATGATGGGTGTATCTAAGAAGCCATAACAAGGAAAATTGGAAAATATTTGTAACAGGATAAAAATGAAAGGAAAATTTATTTCATGCAGCTGAAGCTGCTCAGTGCAACTAAATACAATGTGGAATATTAGATAAGTTATGAAAACAAATAATGGACACTGGCATAAGTGAAATTTGAAAAAAACCTGAACTTTAGTTACTAATACTGTATCATATGGTAATTTCCTTTTTTTTTTTTTTACAACATAATATTTCTTTACTTTCAGAATTGGTTTAGAAGTTTCAGGCCTCAATTTTTTTTCAAATATTAATAAAATAATAAGCTTTTAAGACTTTCAACAGTAATACTAGATGCCAGAATAATTGGACCTATATAAAGTTTTGAGTGAATATAAATTAGAAATCTAGCATTCTATTCATACTTAGTCAAACAAATGGGACCAAAATGTCATAAATTTTTTAGCTAAGGAAAAATTTGTAAAGTTTCTAAAATGTATATATTATACTTACTATTTATGTATGTATATGTGTGTGTGTATAAAAGCTTTTCGACTACACCTGATAAAGGCCTGAGAAAGAACAACAAAAAAAGAGACTAAGAAATTGGAAAGCATAAACTAAATGAAATGGGAGCGCTGAATTTATTAATTTAGTGTAAGGGATGGTGTAAGAAGCTCTGATTATTCAGTTTACAGATTTTTTTTTTAAAGTTCAAGGCCAACTTTTAGATACTTTTAGTCAAAATTTGTGGATTTAAGTGATCCTCCCTTTACCTAATTTAGATGTTCATAGTTTCCAAGAGAATACGATTTTTACCAAGACTAGTTGAAAGGAATTTGTATATTGTAGTGTAATTGTAATTCTGTTGTAACTGACATACTAACCTATCTGTTGCCACATGTATGTTAGAGCCCTCAAAGTTTCTAGGGTTACTCTTTTCTTAAATGTCCACATAAAGTGTTTAGAGCCTCACTTTACTCATTAGTAGGGACTAGATAGTTCCACCCCCATTTAAGATTTGGCATCTTCTAGTTACATTTAGGGAAAACTCCTGAAGTCATCAATGCTATAGCCCAATTCTTTGCTGCCATATGATTTATATATATTGCTTTAAGTCTTGTCTGTGATTTCTCTGGGAACACTCCTTTTTCCTTTATTATCTAATATGCTGCTGCTAAGTCACTTCAGTCGTGTCCGACCCCATAGATGGCAGCCCACCAGGCTCCCCCGTCCCTGGGATTCTCCAGGCAAAAACACTGGAGTGGGTTGCCATTTCCTTCTCCAATGCATGAAAGTGAAAAGTGAAAGTGAAGTCACTCAGTCGTGCCCGACTCTTCGCGACCCCATGGACTGCAGCCTACCAGGCTCCTCCGTCCATGGGATTTTCCAGGCAAGAGTACTGGAGTGGGGTGCCATTGCCTTCTCTGATTATCTAGTATACTACCCATAAAAAGATGTGTGTCACAGGCTGGCTGAAGATAAAGGGAATTTAGAGCATAGCAGAGAATAGGAAGAATTTGAAATGAATATTAGATGTTATTATAAAGAACAGGAAACAAATTCAAAATTAATTTGACATATTGTATTCTAAATTTCCTCAGTCACCTCGTTTACTTTGTGTTCTCCTTATGATTTACCTTTTTTTTTGGAAGGAGGCAGCACAATGTAGTCATTGAGAATGTGGGTTTTGGAGTTTCCGTTGCCTGGGTTCAAATCTTAACTTTGTGACTTACCATCTTTGTCACTTTAGTATCATTATTTAATGTTCTGTGTCAGTTTCCTCATCTGTAAAATGAATGTACTGGTTCCTACCTCACAGTGTTACTGTGAGACAATATATATAAACCACTTCAAATAGTATTCATTAAATCTTGTGATTATTACCAAATCACACAGTTTCTAGGTCTGGTTCTTCTTCTGAGAGTATTAGGGTCCCCAGAACTCCTACTAAGACAAAACCCCTAAATCCTGTTAATTGCTAAGTTTCTTCAGGTTAGGCCAGGCCCATCAAGATCCTTTCTTGAATAGGAGGACCCTTAATCCTAAGATGAAATAAGCATCTTCAATATAAGGCATGCAGAATTATAGTCATGTTTTGTTGCAGATGGATTTACCCCTTTTTATATTAGACCCTTCACATATATAACTGGTAAGAACTACTTTTTTAAAATGATAAATAAGAACCTACTTATCCCTGGTCATCAAATGTGGATTGATTTGCCTTTTCTTTTGTGAAAGCAGTCATAACTTTATTATTCATTTGGATAAAAATAATGGTTTAGGGATTTCCCTGGCAATCCAGTGGTTAAGACTTTGCACTTCCAATGCAGGAGGCCTGGACTCGATCTCTGTTTGGGGGTCTAAGATCCCACATGGCATGGCCTAAAAATAAATAAATGGTTTATATTGCTTTATTTTTTTCATCAGGTTACCCTTTGGTCTGTGATAGCCAGATGAAGGAGACTCCTGCATCATTTCCAGAGAGTGATAAAGAAGCCTTACAACTGGAGCAAGATTATGTCCATCGGGTTTATGAGGAAATTGCTAGGCACTTCAGCAGCACGAGACACACCCCTTGGCCATATATAGTCGAGTTTTTGAAAGCTTTGCCAAGTGGTTCATTAGTTGCTGATATTGGATGTGGAAATGGAAAGTATCTTGGCATCAATAACGAGTTATATATGGCAAGTAATTACCTTTTCTGGCTTTATTTTTGCTTTATTTGTAAAGGTTATCACCTTCCTCATGTTATAATGCTGTGTTTTTAGGTCATTGCAGAAAATTTATAACAGGTTGAAAATTAATGAACACTCTTATTCTTTTTTATTCCCCTAGAAATTTAGAGGCATGCCATTATTTGTAGTTTCTTGGCTTTTTGTTCCCTTTAGATTATGCTTTCTAAGAAGATTACTTTATCAGTAAAACTATCTTATATAACTTTATAGGTTATAAAAAGGATTTTTATTTATAGGAAACATTTTCTTTGCTTAGTTCCTCATAAGAAGTATAAAGTAGATACTTTGATCCATCTTTAATAATTGAAGAAACTGAGTCTCACAGAGTTTTTATATTATTTCCTTGGTATTTTATTATTGGGCTTACCTGGTGGCTCAGACAGTGAAGAATTTGCCTGCAATGTGGAAGACCTGGGTTTGATCCTTGGGTTGGGAAGATCCCCTGGAGGAAGGCATGGCAACCCACTCCAATGTTCTTGCCTGGAGAATCCCCATGGACAGAGGAGCCTGGCAGGCTACTGTCCATGGGGTCGCAAAGAGTCAGACACGACTGAGCAACTAAGAAGAAGTGAAAGTCGCTCAGTTGTGTCTGACTCTTTGCGACCCCATGGACTGTGTAGTTCATGGAATTCTCCAGGCCTGAATACTGGAGTGGGTAGCCTCTCCCTGTCTTAAAGGAGATAACTAGAACTTGAGCCCATGCCTTATGACTCCAAATCTAGTATTCTTTTACTCATAGTAGAAAAAAAGGTTAGTATTTATTGTCTTTCTGTTGAGAAAATTAAGCCTCAAGTAGATTAAAAATTTGACCAAGGTTATAGTGCTCTACCTAGGATTGAACCCACTTCTCTCTGATGCCAAAGTTTTCAGTTTTTACAATTTCCTTTTCTTAGGGATCACTTTTTTTTCCCTGCTATGTTAGGAAGTAGGAAGTTCTCCGTGCATTACTGTGTTGTTTATAAATACTCCTGTCCGCACTACTCTCTGAGGACTGGAGCTTCCCTTTCTCAAAGTTAGGGAAGGAAGGACTAGAGTAAGGGGATTATGTAAGGGGAATGAGAGCAGTTCACTCATGGGCTGTTGTAGTATGTCAGATTGCTTGTAATCTTTACCTCATCCTAGATATTATACACCTACATAAAGAAAGAAAGGTAATACTGCAGTTGAGGAAAGGTAGACTTTCTTCATTAGGAGGCAGACAAAAGAATTGCTTTTCATAAAAATAAGACATAAGTATTCATATATTGCCATCATGCTTACAACTAAATTTTAGTTTATAAAGAATAAGGTCTTGTGAATTAACTTTGTTTATATTTAAGAGGAGATAGGTTTTAGATTTGTCACAGCTCTAACCATAGTTTCAAACAATATATCTTCTGATGTTTTAATCTTAAGGTACTGTCCAAAAATGTTTTTCAGTGAGTTCTGCTTTTACACTTTCTTGATGGTAACCTACAGCTTTATCTAGTCAGGTATCATTTGTGACAGTGAAACTAGGTTGAAGTCAGCCACATTGATTCAGTCACAGTATAACATTATCCTTTTACAGTCGAGACAAATGATTTCTTGATAATCTGAATGAAGAATCTAAAGCTGATTCAAGAAGGAATATATTCAGAAGAATTAGAAAATCACAAGTGCCCTCACTCTCCATTATCTGCATTCACTTCATCTGTGGCAGGCTGCATGTATTCTTTTCTTTCCGCTCTTCTACTGGCATTTTCTGACCTTAGAGAAGGCTCGGTAGATGTTGTTCATGAATGAATGAAAACTGCTTGTCTGGGTTGGAGTTAGGGTTTTCATTATACAAGAAATGGAATTATGTATGATAAAAGAGAAACCTACTCTTTTAAGCTGCTGAGACCCCAACCTGGATGGAGCAATGATATTTGAGTGTATTTTGAACAGCATCTTTGAGCATGAAAACATGTGCGTTTCTTGACATTCATGAGATGATGTGACCTGAGACATTATTCTAAGTATTCAAATGTAGGATAGTCTCAAAATCTAAAAAATTATTAGTATCACTGTTTTATATAATTTCTAACAAAGTATATTTTTTAAATCCTAGCTTGGGTTCTCTTAGAAATAGTTTTATGAACAACTATTCATTTATTTTATAAGTAAATCTGTTCTTTTCCTATCTGAGGTATGCATGCACTTTTTCTTTTGCTATTTAACTCAAAATTTCTATATTCTGGCTAAGAAACACTTCTTTTTCAGACTTCTTCATTCCTAGCATCAGCATTAGCTGTTGGCTTTATTTTCAGAGTTAAAATTTACCAAAAAGATTTTATACCTTCAAGAAACTTATGGCCTTTATAATTGTTCCAATAATAGATGAGATATGCATACCCAGAGCTTGGCCTAGCTTATTTGCCAAGTGATGTTTTGTGCATTGTTCTTAAGTACTTTTAGTCCAGATGTATTTCTTAGATAAATAATTAATATTTGGTATGAACTTTCTTGGTTGTTATAAATAGTTGAGATTGCAAATTTAATAAAATAATAATAATGTCAGGTATCTATAATGGTAAGAATTGAAGATATGATTATATAGGTTTCTTTTATACATTTCTGTTTTTGTTTGGCTTTGCTTTTTAACTGTTGACTGCCCAGTAAAGAAAGGAACAGAAAGGACCTAACAGTGTCAAGTACCTGCTGTGTGCTAAGTGCTATAATGGGGAAGTGGGAAAGCTGACACTTGATCAGGTTATGACATGCTCAGGATTACAAGGTGTCAGGACAAGTTTTAACCTCATTTCCAACTGTAGAGTTCATACTGTGTGGCATTCTAAGAAGAGAGATACCTTAGAGGCTAGCTATGGTGACAGCATCAGGCTGTTAGCTCAGACACAGCAGGGCTGTCTGATGTCCACTTACTTACACATAAAAGAAACTTATTAATGGTTTGTTGAATAGTGAGGAGCAAATCTGTGAATTCACCTTCAATTTCTTACATGAAATTGAAGAATACCACACCATATATATATATATATATATATATATATATATATGATGTGATCTATAATCTTGAAGGAAATGTGACAACCTCAAAATGCATGGTCTTTTAACTCAGTGGGGTACCCTAACTCAGAGTACGTTACATGGACTTCTCTTCATATCTAGAATTCAGGACAAGAATCTTGTGCATCCTTTGTTTCATATAGCAATAATAACTAACATTTGCATAGTGCTTTTATAGTTATTTAAATATTTAATATGAATCATTTCATTTGATTCTCATGCTAACCCTGAAAAGCAGGTATTTTTATAATGAGAAAACAGAGGCTCTGAGAGATTAGCTATTACTCAAGACAGAATTCAGATCAGGAGTTTAATATGATCTTTTCATTGTACTTTATGCCTTTGCTTATTTCTCTGCCCTTTAAACTATATGTTGACAATCTGATTTTCCTATAATTGCATGTTTTCTCAGTAGTTCTTAATATGCTATTTTTAAAATTTATTTTTTATTGAAGGATAATTGCTTTATAGGATTTTATTGTTTTCTGTCAAACCTCAATATTAATCAGCCATAGGAATACATTTATCCCTTACCTTTTGAATCTCCCTCCCATCTCCTGCCCCATTCCACCCCTCTAGGTTGATACAGAGCCCCTATTTGAGTTTCCTGAGCCATACAGCAAATTCCTGTTGGCTATCTATTTTACATATGGTAAGATAAGTTTCCATGTTACTGTTTCCATACATCTCACCTTCTCCTTCCCTTCCCCCATGTCCATAAGTCTACTCTCTATGTCTGTTTCTCCACTTCTGTCCTATAAATAAATTCTTGAGTACCATTTTTCTAGATTTCATATATATGCATTAGAATACGATATTTATCTTTCTCTGACTCATTTCACTCTGTATAATAGGTTCTAGGTTCATCCACCTCATCAGAACTGACTCAAATGTGTTCCTTTTTATGGCTGAGTAATATTCCATTGTGTATGTGTACCACAACGTCTTATCCATTCATCTGTTGATGGACATCTAGGTTGCTTCCATGTTCTAGCTATTGTAAGTAGTGCTGCAGTGAACAATGGGATACATGTGTCTTTTTCGATTTTGGTTTCCTCAGGGTATATGCCTAGGAGGGGGATTGCTGGTTTTATTCCTAGTTTTTTCAGGAATCTCCATACTGTCTTCCATAGTAGCTGTATCAATTTTTATTCCCACCAACAGTGCAAGAGCATTCCCTTTTCTCCACACCCACTCCACCGTTTATTGTTTGTAGACTTTTTGATGATGGCCATTCTGACCGGTATAAGGTGATATCTCATTGTAGTTTTGATTTGCATTTCTCTAATAATGAATGATGTTGAGCATCTTTTCATGTGTTTCTTAGCCATCTGTATGTTTTCTTTGGAGAAATGTCTGTTTAGGTCTTTTTCCCACTTTTTGATTGGGTTGTTTGTTTTTCTGGCATTGAGTTATATGAGCTGCTTGTATGTTTTGGACGTTAATCCTTTGTCAGTTTTTTCACTTGCTATTATTTTCTCCCATTCTGATGGTTGTCTTTTCACCTTGCTTATAGTTTCCTTTGCTATGCAAAAATTTTTAAGTTTAATCAGGTCCCACTTTTTTACTTTTGTTTTTATTTCTGTTACTCTAGGAGGTGGGTCATAGAGGATCTTGCTTTGATTTGTCATCAAGTGTTCTGCCTATGTTTTACTCTTAAGAGTTCTGTAGTTTCTGTTTTTACATTTAGGTCTTTAATCCATTTTGAGTTTATCTTTGTGTATGGTGTTAGGAAGTGTTCTAATTTCATTCTTTTACATGTAGCTGTCCAGTTTTCCCAGCACCTTTTATTGAAGAGGCTGTCTTTGCCCCATTGTATGGTCTTGCTTCGTTTGTTGAAAATAAGGTATCCATAGGTGCATGGGTTTATTTCTGGGCTTTCTATCTTGTTCCATTGGTCTGTATTTCTGTTTTTGTGCCAGTACCATACTGTCTTGATGACTGTAGCTTTGTAGTATAATCTGATGTCAGGAAGATTGATTCCTCCAGCTGCATTCTCATAACTGCTTTGGCTATTTGGGGTCTTTTGTGTTTCCATATAAATTGTGAAGCATTTTGTTCTAGTTCTGTGAAAAATGCCATTGGTAATTTGATAGGGATCACATTGACTCTGTAGATTGAATTTGATAGTATAGTCATTTTCACAATATTGATTCTTCCTACCCAGGAACATGGAATATCTCTCCATCTGATTATGTCATCTTTGATTTCTTTCATTAGTGTCTTATAATTTTCTGTGTACAGTTCTTTTGTCTCCTTAGGTAAGTTTATTCCTAAATATTTAATTCTTTTTGTTGCAATGGTGAATGGCATTGATTCCTTAATTTCTCTGATTTTTCATTGTTAGTATATAGAGATGCAAGTGATTTCTTTTTTTTTTTTTTTTTTTACCCAGAAATCTAACAAAGATCGTTTTATTATTACGAAAATGATACATGCTGATTTTCAGAAATTACAACAGTATAAAAGGATAAAAAATAGCAGATGAGTCTCCCTCTCACCCTAGTTCCCCCTCCCTCATCTCCCAATGATAGTTTCTTCAATCTACTTCCACAGTCTTTGCACATATATACATCTGTGTGTTTATCCTCTTTTACTTAAACATAATCAAGAGAACATTGCACTTTTTTTCATCTTGGCTTTGCACCTAATTTTCTCTCAGTATACAGAGATCAGCCTCTTTCTTTTTATTTATTTATTTATTTATTTTTGTGTGTGTGTGGTTTTCTTTTTTTTTTTCTAATTTTATTTTATTTTTAAACTTTACATAATTGTATTAGTTTTGCCAGATATCAAAATGAATCTGCCACAGGTATACATGTGTTCCCCATCCCGAACCCTCCTCCCTCCTCCCTCCCCATACCATTCCTCTGGGCTGTCCCAGTGCACCAGCCCCAAGCATCCAGCATCGTGCATCGAACCTGGACTGGCAACTCGTTTCCTACATGATATTTTACATGTTTCATTGCCATTCTCCCAAATCTTCCCACCCTCTCCCTCTCCCACAGAGTCCATAAGACTGTTCTATACATCAGTATCTCTTTTGCTGTCTCGTACACCGGGTTATTGTTACCATCTTTCTAAATTCCATATATATGCGTTAGTATACTGTATTTATGTTTTTCCTTCTGGCTTACTTCACTCTGTATAATAGGCTCCAGTTTCATCCACCTCATTAGAACTGATTCAAATGTATTCTTTTTAATGGCTGAGTAATACTCCATTGTGTATATGTACCACAGCTTTCTTATCCATTCATCTGCTGATGGACATCTAGGTTGCATCCATGTCTTGGCTATTATAAACAGTGCTGCGATGAACATTGGGGTACACGTGTCTCTGTAGAGATGCAAGTGATTTCTGTGTATTGATTTTGTATCCCACAACTTTGCTAAACTCACTGATCAGCTCTAGTAATTTTCTGATACTATCTTTAGGATTTTCTATGTACAGTATCATGTCATCTGTAAACAGTGAGAGCTTAAATTCTTCTTTTCCAAACTGGATTCATTTTATTTCTTTTTCTTTTCTGATTGCTTTAGCTAGGACTTCCAGAACTATGTTGAATAATAGTAGTGAAAGTGGACACTCTTGTCTTGTTCCTGATCTTCGACTAGGGAATGCTTTCAGTTTTTCACCATTGAGAATAATGTTTGCTGTAGGCTTATCTTACATGGCCTTTACCAAGTTGAGGTAGGTTCCTTCTATGCCCATTAGTTGAAGACGTTTATTCATAAATACACAGAAGAACTGTACAAAAAAGATCTTCACAACTCAGATAATCACGATGGTGTGATCACTGACCTAGAGCCAGACATCCTGGAATGTGAAGTCAAGGGGGCCTTAGAAAGCATCACCACGAACAAAGCTAGTGGAGGTGATGGAATTCCAGTTGAGCTATTTCAAATCCTGAAAGATGATGCTGTGAAAGTGCTGCACTCAATATGCCAGCAAATGTGGAAAACTCAGCAGTGGCCACAGGACTGGAATAGGTCAATTTTTATTCCAATCCCAAAGAAAGGCAATGCCAAAGAATGCTCAAACTACTGCACAATTGCACTCATCCCACACACTAGTAAAGTAATGCTCAAAATTCTCCAAGCCAGGCTTCAGCAATATGTGAACCATGAACTTCCAGTTGTTCAAGCTGGTTTTAGAAAAGCCAGAGGAACCAGAGATCAAATTGCCAACATCCACTGGATCATGGAAAAAGCAAGAGAGTTCCAGAAAAACATCTATTTCTGCTTGATTGACTATGCCAAAGCCTTTGACTGTGTGGATCACAGTAAACTGTGGAAACTTCTGAAAGAGATGGGAATACCAGACCACCTGATCTGCCTCTTGAGAAATCTGTATGCAGGTCAGGAATCAACAGTTAGAACTGGACATGGAACAACAGACTGGTTCCAAATAGGAAAAGGAGTAGGTCAAGGCTGTATATTGTCACCCTGCTTGTTTAACTTATATGTAGAGTACATCATGAGAAACGCTGGGCTGGAAGAAGCACAAGCTGGAATCAGGATTGCCGGGAGAAATATCAATAACCTCGGATATGCAGATGACACCATCCTTATGGCAGAAAGTGAAGAACTAAAAAGCCTCTTGATGAAGGTGAAAGAGGACAGTGAAAACTTTGGCTTAAAGCTCAACATTCAGAAAACGAAGATCATGGCATCTGGTCCCATCACTTCATGGCAAATAGATGGGGAAACAGTGGAAACAGTGTCAGACTTTATTTTTTGGGACTCTAAAATCACTGCAGATGGTGACTGCAGCCATGAAATTAAAAGATGCTTACTCCTTGGAAGAAAAGTTATGACCAACCTAGATAGCATATTGAAAAGCAGAGGCATTACTTTGCCAACAAAACTTCATCTAGTCAGGTTATGGTTTTTCCAGTGGTCATGTATGGATGTGAGAGTTGGACTGTGAAGAAAGCTGAGCACTGAAGAATTGATGCTATTGAACTGTGGTGTTGGAGAAGACTCTTGAGAGTCCCTTGGACTGCAAGGAGATCCAACCAGTCCATTCTGAAGGAGATCAGCCCTGGGATTTCTTTGGAAGAAATGATGCTAAAGCTGAAACTCCAGTACCTTGGCCACTTCATGTGAAGACTTGACTCATTGGAAAAGACTCTGATGCTGGGAGGGGTTGGGGGCAGGAGGAGAAGGGGACGACAGAGGATGAGATGGCTGGATGGCATCACTGACTCGATGGATGTGAGTCTCAGTGAACTCCGGGAGTTGGTGATGGACAGTGAGGCCTGGCCTGCTGCAATTCATGGGGTCGCAAAGAGTTGGACATGACTGAGCGACTGAACTGAACTGAATTCATAAATGGGTGCTGAATTTTGTCAAAGGCTTTTTCTGCATCTATTTAGATTATCATATGGTTTTTATCTTTCAATTTGTTAATATGATGTATCACATTGATTGATTTGCATATATTGAAGAATCCTTGCATTTCTGGAATAAACCCAACTCGATCATGGTGTATGATATGTTGCTGTTTTGATATGTTTTGATATGTTGCTGAATTCTGTTTGCTAAAATTTTGTTGAGGATTTTTGCATCTATGCTCATCAATGATATTAGCCTGTAGTTTTCTTTTTTTGTATTGTCTTTGTCTGGTTTTGGTATCACGGTGATGGTGTCCTCGTAGAATGAATTTGGAAGTGTTCCTTCCTCTGTAATCTTTTGGAAGAGTTTAAGAAGAATAGGCATTAGCACTTCTTTAAAGGTTTGATAGATTCTCCTGTGAAGCCATCTGGCCCTGGGCTTTTTTTTGGGGGGAGATTTTTGATCACAGTTTCAATTTCAGTGCTTGTAATTGTGTTTTTCATAATTTCTATTTCTTCCTGGTTCAGTCTTGGAAGATTGGACTTTTCTAAGAATCTGTCCATTTCTCCCAAACTATCCATTTTATTGCCATATAGTTGTTGCTGGGAAAGATTGAGGGCAGGAGGAGAAGGGGACGACAGAGAATGAGATGGTTGGATGGCATCACTGACACAATGGACATTGGTTTGGGTGGACTCTGGGAGTTGGTGATGGACAGGGAGGCCTGGCGTGCTGCGGTTCATGGGGTCACAAAGAGTCGGACACGACCAAGCAACTGAACTGAATAGTCTCTTGTAATCTTTGTATTTCTGCAATGTCTATTGTAACCTCTCCTTTTCATTTCTAATTTTGTTGATTTGATTCTTCTCTCTTTTTTTCTTGATGAAGGCTTGTCAATTTTGTTTATCTTCTCAAAGAACCAGCTTTTGGTTTTATTAATCTTTACTATTGTTTCTTTCTTTTTTTTCCCATTTATTTCTGCTCACATCTTTATGATTTCTTTCCTTCTACTAATTTTGAGGGTTTTTTGTTCTTCTTTTTGCAGTTGTTTTAGGTGTAAAGTTAGGTTGGCTCTTCAGTGTTTTTCTTGTTCCTTGAGGTAGGATTATATTTCTATAAACTTCCCTCTTAGAACTGCTTTTGCTGAGTCCCATAGGTTTTGAGTTGTCGTGTTTTCATTGTTATTTGTTTCTAGAGTTAGTAGTATTTGCTATGGATTAGATGTGAGGTCCCCCAGAGAATGAGGAGTCAGATGCCTGGCTTTATGTTCTGAGCAGCTAGATGGATAGTGCTGTCATCTTTAATGACCCTTGTCAGGTTGGTTTAGCCAGAATGCTCTGATGTTTCCTCTTAGTGATTTTTCATCCACAGTCCCCAACTCTTCTCCGGATCTCATGGCTGACCATATGGAGAACAGCATCTGAAACTCAGACGTGGTACCTATCCTTCTAATTCATGCTGAGCCCAGTAGAGTGGAGATGGGAGAGGCTGGATGGTCTGTTCCTAGACTGTCCCCACCCCAAAACCAATTTCCCGGGATGACTGCCTTGGAAGGGACTGTAGGGACCCACACGCAGAAAACACTGCTTAGTTTGATATTTAAATCTGGCATACCAGAAATAACATTCCTTTTTCCTGCACCACAGTCTCTTAGTCTATGCTCACAAAATGCTGGCTTAACAAAAACTAAGGCAGATTACACAGAAAAGAACCACAGAACCAGTGGGAGCCAGACTTGAGAGGGTGGCTCATGTGCTCTATACTTTTAAGAAATAAAAACAATATAGGCACAACTCAGAAAATGGGTGAAGTAAAATATATTCCCTTATAATCCTAATGCCATAATAAACAAGTTTATTGTGAAGATATCCTTTTAGTGTTCTTTTCCTATATTTTGTTTAATGTAGTCATGAGTATGCATACAATTTGATAACTCAAATATATCACTTAATATTTCTGTCTTGATATGTAGTCTTATATAGTTCCTGGACTTTATAATATTCTAAGACGTGGCTATAACTTGACATTTGGTTGTATTCAGTTTGGAGCTACTAAATAACACTGTAGTGAACATGTATATTAAATACAAATGTGACAAGAGGAAGAACATGAATTTTTAGAGTGTAACAGACCTGGGTTTAAATCCCTGCACCCACTTTACTACTGCTCAACTTAGGGCAAATTACTTATATTCTTTGAGATGGAGTTTTCTCATCAGGAATATGGTAATAATAATATCTGACTCACAGTGTCTTATCAGAGTTAAATACATTTTTTTATTGAAGTATAATTGCTTTATGATGTTATATTAATGTACCCCAGTGTTCACTGCAGCACTATTTACAATAGCCAAGACATGGAAGCAACCTAAATGTTCATTAACAGATGAAGGAAGATGTGGTATATATATCCAATGGAATAGTATGCAGCTATGAAAAGGAACGAAATTGGGTCATTTGTAGAGATGTGGATGGACCTGGAGTCTGTCATACAGAGTAAAGTAAGTCAGAAAAGAAAAACAAATATCATATATTAATGCATATATGTGGAATTTAGAAAAATAGTAGATTTGCAGAATAGGAATAGAGATGCAGACATAGATAATGAGCATGTAGACACAGTGGGTGGAGGCAGGGAAAGGGAGGGTGGGAAGAATTGGGAAATTAGGACTGACATACATATATATATATATATATACACACACACACACACACTACTATGTGTAAAATAGATAATGGAAGAGTTAAGTACATTGTTTATTTGTGTGTTTTTAAAAAAAATTATGTTGGATTGTAGTTGATTTATAATGTTGTGGTAATTTCAGGTGTAAAGCAGAGTGATTCAGTTATTCATATACATATATCTATTCCTTTTCAGATTCTTTTCCCAATAGGTTATTACAGAGGATTGAGTAGATTTCTGTTGACTGTCTGTTTTATATATATTGAGAGTGTGTATCTGTTAATCCCAACCTCCTCAGTTATCCCTCCTCCCACATTTCCCTTTTGGTAATCATAAGTTTTTTTTCTAAGTCTATGAGTCTGTTTCTGTTTTGTAAATAAGTTTACTTGTATCATTTTTTTAAATTTTTACATATACATGATATTATATTTAATAATATAATATATATATTTATCTTTCTTACTTCACTTAGTATGATAAACCTCTAGGTTCATTCATGTTGCCACAAATGGCATTATTTCATTTTTATGGCAGAGTAATATTATGTTGTGTGTGTGTACATATATATATGTATATACACACAAACATATTAATATGAGGGATTGCTGGATCATATAGTGGTTCTATTTTTATTTTTTTTAAGTAACCGTTATACTCTTCTTGAAAGTGGTTATGCCAATTTACACTCCCAACAATAGTGGAGGAGAGTTCCCTTTCCTCCACACTCTAGCCTTTATTGTTCATAGACTTTTAATGATGGCCATTCTGACTGGTGTGAGGTGATACCTCATTATAGTTTTGATTTGTATTTCTCTGATTATTAGTGATGTTGACCATCTTTTCTTGTGCTTTTTGTCTATATGTATGGAAATGTCTACTTAGATTTTCTGCCCAATTTTTTTATTCAGTTGTTTGTTTTTTTGATGTTGAGCTGCCTGAGAGGTTTGTGTATTTTTGAGATATACAAAATATCTTGTCAGGATTTTTTTTTTTGAGATATACAAAATACCTTGTTGGTTGCTTCATTTGCAAATATTTTCTCCCATTCTCTGAGTTGTCTTATTTTGTTTATGGTTTCCTTTATGTCCAAAAACTATTAAGTTTAATTAGGTCCCATTTGTTTATTTTTGTTTATTTGTTTGTTTGTTTTCATTATTCTTGGTGCTGGATCCAAAAAGATATGGCTGCAATTTATATCAAAGAGTGTTTTTGCCTGTTTTTGTGTGTGTGTGTGTGTGTATGTAAGAGTTTTATAGTATCTGGTTTTATATTTAGGTCTTTAATCCATTTTGAGTTTATTTAATTGTAGCAATCTGACACGACTGAGCAACTTCACTTTCACTTTTCACTTTTCACTTTCATGCATTGGAGAAGGAAAATGGCAACCCACTCCAGTGTTCTTGCCTGGAGAATCCCAGGGAAGGGGGAGCCTGGTGGGCTGCTGTCTGTGGGGTCGCACAGAGTCAGACACGACTGAAGTGACTTAGTAGCAGCAGCAGCAGCAGCAGTCTCTTAGGATCCTTTGGATTTCTGTGGTATCAGTTGTGATTTTTTTTCCCATTTCTAATTCTATTGTTTTGAGTCCTTTCTCCTTTTTTCCTTGATATACCTGGCTAAAGGTTTATCAATTTTGTTTATCCTCTCAAAGAACCAGCTTTTACTTTCATTGATTTTTTTTCTCTGTCTTCATCTATTTCATTTATTCCTGCTCTCATCTGTATGATTTTTTTCCTTCCACTAACTTTGGTTTTGTTTGTTCTTCTTTCTCTAATTGCTTTAAGTGTAAGGTTAGGTTTATTTGAGATTTTTCTCTTTCTTGAAGTAAGACTGTATTGCTGTAAACTTCCCTCTTAGAACTGCTTTTGCTGCCACCCATAGGTTTTGGATCTTTGTACTTTGTCTAGTTGCAGTGAGCAGGGGCTACTGTTCATTGCAATGCACAGGCTTCTCATTGTGGTGGCTTATCTGGTTGCAGAGCACAGGCGCAAGGGCTTCAGTAGCCGTGGGGCATAGTCTTAGTTGCTTTGCAGCATGTAGGATCTTCCCAGACTAGGGATCAAACCCATGTGCCCTGAATTGGCAGGCAGATTCTTAACCACTGACCACCGGGGAAGTGCCTATTGGATGTTTCTTGTATCTTCTCAGTTTGTGCCTCCATTCTTTTTCAAGATCTTGAATCATTTTTACTATCATTATTCTGGACTCTTTTTTGGGTAGATTGCCTATTTCTCTACTTGTTTTTCTCAGTTTTCATCTTCTCCCTTCATTTGGAACATATTTCTCTGCCATCTCACTTTGTCCCGCTTTTGTCAACTAGAAAAACATGCACAATGTGAGAATGCAAGTTAGGTTTTATTTGGGGCAAAATGAAGACTGCAGCTCCAGAAACAGTATCTCAGATAGCTGAGAAACTGCCCTAAATTGGTAGTGAGAGAAGCTCAATAGGGCTGCCCTGGTGGCTCAGACGGTAAAGCATCTGCCTGCAATGCGGGCAACTTGGGTTCGATTCCTGGGTCAGGAAGATAGCTCAATATATATAATTTTGGTGAAAGGGGAGTTCAATGCAATCCAGTGCTTACCTTACAAAAGGTTTTCTGCTAGGCATGAGGAGGTGATGTCACCATGAAGGGATTTAGTGCTTTTCTAGATCTGAGGAGATAAGGATCATGAAATCAGTTCTGAAAATATCTATCTAAAGACTTGTTCCACCAGTTTCCTTGGAGCACAGAGTGCCTCACTCTCTACCCTGAATTCCCTTCAGGGTGTGAAAGTAAACAGCTGTAGCAACAGAGGATTCATTCTCTCCAGAGGCAGATGACAAATGCCCTTTGCAAGTGCCAATAGAGGACCCCCTCATGGTAATAAATTTGACCATACTTTGGGAGGCATTTCATGACCATCCCATTCCACATTGCTAGGAAGACTCATTCCTAGTTCTGAAGAAGGCTACTCAGTGTGCTCTTACTGGATTTAGGTCTTAATAGTCAAAGATCTCTAGACACTTGTCTTCTAGTTATGGTCCAGTTATGTCTTTTTCCAGTCCTTGCTGCAGGTTGTGAGGCATCTCATCTTTGTCAAAAGATTGATTACTGAGATAAGCCTAAGAAAAAAGCTTAGAATATCCTTTAATAATTCAATTAAATTTTATATTCAGTTCAGTTCAGTCACTCAGTTGTGTCCGACTCTTTGCAACCCCATGAATCGCAGCACACCAGGCCTCCCTGTCCATCACCAGCTCCCGGAGTTCACTCAAACTAATGTCCTTCGAGTTGGTGATGCCATCCAGCCATCTCAGCCTCTGTCATCCCCTTCTCCTCCTGCCCCCAATCCCTCCCAGCATCAGAGTCTTTTCCAGTGAGTCAGCTCTTCGCATGAGGTGGCCAAAGTGTTGGAGTTTCAGCTTCAGCATCAGTCCTTCCAATGAACACCCAGGACTGATCTCCTTTAGAATGGACTGGTTGGATCTCCTTGATCCAAGGGACTCTCAAGAGTCTTCTCCAACACCACAGTTCAAAAGCATCAATTCTTCGGCGCCAGCTTTCTTCACAGTCCAACTCTCACATCCATGCATGACCACTGGAAAAACCATAGCCTTGACTAGACGGACCTTTGTTGGCAAAGTGATATCTCTGCTTTTTAATATGCTATCTAGGTTGGTCATAACTTTTCTTCCAAGGAGTAAGAGTCTTTTAATTTCATGGCTGCAGTCACCATCTGCAGTGATTTTGGAGCCCCCAAAAATAAAGTCTGATACTGTTTCCACTGTTTGCCCATCTATTTCCCATGAAGTGATGGGACCAGATGCCATGATCTTAGTTTTCTGAATGTTGAGCTTTAAAACAACGTTTTCACTCTCCTCTTTCACTTTCATCAAGGAGCTTTTTAGTTCTTCTTCACTTTCTGCCATAAGAGTGGTGTCATCTGCATATCTGAGGTAATTGTTATTTCTCCCGGCAATTTTGATTCCAGCTTGTGCTTCTTCCAGCCCAGGGTTTCTCATGATGTACTCTGCATATAAGTTAAATAAGCAGGGTGACAATATATATTAGTATAGCATAACAACAAACAACTATCTAGGAAATGAGTCTTAGTAGATACAGACCTCAATTGACAAACTGGGATTTAACATTCATCAAAATATCTTTTTCTCCCTAAAATTAACCTTGATTTTTACCAAATATAACTAAATTAAGACAAGTCTGTTTGCAAACTAAGCCTGGTTTCAATAAAACTGGCCTGGTGGTTTATATAACCATAACTATCAGATCAGATCAGATCAGTCGCTCAGTCGTGTCTGACTCTTTGCGACCCCATGAATCGCAGCATGCCAGGCCTCCCTGTCCATCACCAACTCCCGGAGTTCACTCAAACTCACGTCCATCGAGTCAGTGATGCCACCCAGCCATCTCATCCTCTGTTGTCCCCTTCTCCTCCTGCCCCCAATCCCTCCCAGTATCAGAGTCTTTTCCAATGAGTCAACTTTTCGCATGAGGTGGCCAAAGTACTAGTTTCAGCTTCAGCATCATTCCTTCCAAAGAAATCCCAGGGCTGATCTCCTTCAGAATGGACTGGTTGGATCTCCTTGCAGTCCAAGGGACTCTCAAGAGTCTTCTCCAACACCACAATTCAAAAGCATCAATTCTTCAGTGCTCAGCCTTCTTCACAGTCCAACTCTCACATCCATACATGATCACAGGAAAAACCATAGCCTTGACTAGACGAACCTTTGTTGGCAAAGTAATGTCTCTGCTTTTGAATATGCTATCTATATATATATATATATTTTGCTTCACTGAAACTTTTATAAAGAGTCTCAGATTGAACTTAAAACTCTCAGGGCTAGGAAAGTCACACCAAGGGCTTATCACAGATTTTACCCAACAGATCTAGGTGAATTCTTCCCTTCTCCTGATCTGCAGAATTCCAAGATTTCTTTATATGGACCAGTTACTGAGATAGTTTTTCTAATTTATCTGAAAAAGCTACTGGAAACTTAGAGTTTCCAATCTCTGGAGGGATAGGGTAGAGAGAAAAGGTAAAAATGTTTCAATTTTGCTTTCTTGTTGTTGTCTTTCAGTTCAGTTGCTCCTTCATGTCCAAGTCTTTGCAGTCCCATGGACTTATAACATGCTGGCCTTCCCTGACTTTCACTATCTTCCAGAGAATGCTCAGACTCTTATACCATGAGTTGGTGATGCCATCCAACCATCTCATCCTCTGTCACCCGCTTTTCCTCCTGCCCTCAATCTTTCCCAGCAATAGGGTCTTTTCCAGTGAGTTGGCTCTTCTCATCGGGTGGCCAGAGTATTGGAGCTTCAGCTTCAGCACCACTTCTTCTAATGACTATTTAGAGTTGATTTCCTTCAGGATTATCTGGTTTGATCCCCTTACTGTCCATGGAAACCTCAAGAGTCTTCTCTAGCACCACAGTTCCAAAGCATTAATTCTTTGGCTCTCAGCCTTCTTTATGGTCCAGCTCTCACATACAAATATCACTACTGGAAAAAGCATAGCTTTGACTATACAGACTTTTGTCAGTGAAGTGATGCCTCTCCTTTTTAATAGGCTATCTAGTTTGTCATAGCTTTTCTTCCAAGGAGCAAGCATCTTTTAATTTCATAGCTTCAGTCAACATCTGCAGTGATTTGGAGCCCAAGAAAATAAAGTCTGTCACTGTTTCCACTGTTTTCCCATCGTTTGCCATGAGGTGATGGGACTGGATGTCATGATCTTCATTTTTTAAATGTTGAGTTTTAAGCCAGCTTTTTCACTCTCCTCTTTTGCCTTCATCAAGAGATTCTTTAGTTCCTCTTTGCTTTCTGCCATTAGGGTGATGTCATCTGCATATCGGAGGTTATTGGTATTTCTCCTGGCAGTCTTGATTCCATCCTGAGCTTCATTCAGGCTTACATTTTGCATGATGTACTCTGCATATAAGTTAAGTGAACAGGGTGACAATGTACAGCCTTGACATACTCCTTTCCCAATATTGAACCAGTTCATTGTTCCATGTCCAGTTCTACCTGTTGTTTCTTGACCTGCACACCAATTTATCAGAAAGCAGGTAAGGTGGTCTGATATTCCCATCTCTTTAAGAATTTTCCACTCTGTGTTTTGATCCACACCTGTCAGTGGCTTTACTGTACTCAGTAATGCAGAAGTAAATGTTCTTCTGTAATTTCCTTGTTTTATCTGTGATCCAGCAGATGTTGGCAATTTGATCTCTGTGCTTTTTCCAAGTCCAGCTTGTACATCTGGAAGTTCTTGGTTCATGTACTGTTGAAGCCTAGCTTGAAGGATTTTGAGCATAATCATGCTAGCATGTGAAATGGGTGCAATTGTGTGATAGTTTGAACATTATTTGGCATTGCCCTTCTTTGGGATTGGAATGAAAACTGACATTTTCCAGTCCTGTGGTCACTGCTGAGTTTTCCAAATTTGTTGGCATATTGAATACAGCACTTTAGCAGTATAATTTTTTAGGATTTGAAATAGCTCAACTGGAATTCCATCACCTCCACTAGCTTTGTTCATAGTCATGCTTCCTAGGGCCCACTTGACTTCACACTCTAGGATATCTGGCTCAAGGTGAGTGATCACACCATCATGGTTATCTGGGACATTAAAACCTTTTTGGTACAGTTCTTGTGTATATTCTTGCCACCTCTTCTTAATCTTTTCTGCTTCTGTTTGGTCCATACCATTTCTGTCCTTTATGTGACCATCTTTTCATGATGGGCAGTCATTTCTTGTGTTGTTAGAAGAGGGTGTTTGCTATGACCAATGCATACTTTTGGCAAAACTCTGTAAGCCTTTGCCTGGCTTCATTTTGTACTCCAAGGCCAAACTTGCGTCTTACTCCAGGTATCTCTTGACTTAATCCTTTTGCATTCCAGTACCCTGTGATGAAAGAGGCATCTTTTTTTAGTATTAGTTCTAGAAGGTCTTATAGGTCCTCATAGAAGTGTTCAACTTAAGGTTCTTTGGCATTAAGGTTGGGGCATGGACTTGGATTTACTGTGGTAGAATGGTTTGCTTTGGAAATGAATGGAGAACCTTCTGTCATTTTTGAGATTGTACCCAAGTACTGCATTTTGGACTCTTGTTGACTATGAGGGCTACTCCATTTCCTCTAAGGGATTCTTGCTTACATGAAGAGATATAATGGTCATCTGAATTAGATTTGCCCATTCCTGTCCATTTTAGTTCACTGATTCCTAAAATGGTGGTCATCTCTTTTTGACCACTTCCAATTTACCTTGATTTGTGGACCTAACATTCCAGGTTCCTATGTAATATTGTTTATAGCATTGGACTTCACTTACACACCAGTCACATCCACACCTGGGTGTTATTTTGGTTTTGACTCAGCTTCCCCATTCCTTCTGGAACTATTTGTCCACTGTTCTCCAGTAGGATATTGGACACTTACTGACCTGGGTGGTTCATCTTTCAGTGTCATATCTTTTTGTCTTTCCATACTGTGCATGGAGTTCTCAAGGCAGGAGCCAAAATGGTTTGCCATTTTTCTCCAGTAGACTATGTTTTGTCAGAACTTTACACCATGACCTATTTATCTTGCTTGGGTGGCCCTTCAAGGCTTGGCTCATAGTTTCATTAAATTACACAAAGTTGTGATCCATGTGATCATTTTGGTTAGTTTTCTGTGATTGTGGTTTTCATTCTGTCTGCTTTCTGATGGATGAGGATAAGAGGTTTATGCAAGCTTTCTGATGGGAGGGACTGGCTGTGAGGAAAACTGGTTCTTGCTCTAGTGGCAAAGCCATGCTCAGTAAATCTTTAATCCAGTTTTCTACTAATGGGTGGGGTTGTGTTCCCTTCCTATAGTTTGGCCTCAAGCCAAATTACAGTAGGGATAATGGTGACCTCCTTCAAAAGGATTTATGCCAGCATGCCATGCCCTTAGAATTGCTGCTGTCAATGCCCTGACTTGGCAGCAGGCCCCTGTTGACCCAGTGCCTCCCAAACACTGACAGGCAAGTCTGGGTCAGTCTCTTATGTGGTCACTGCTCCTTTCTCCTTGGCTCCAGTGTACACTATATTTTGTTTGTGCCCTCCAATAGTCTCTGTTTCCCCAGTCCTGTGGACATTTTATAATCAAATCCCACTCACCTTCAAAGTCAAATTCACTGGGGATTTTCAGTCCCTTTGTTGGATCTCCAGGTTGGGAAGTCTGTTGTGGGGCCTAGAACTTTCGCAGTAGTGCCAGAACTTCTTTGGTATAATTGTTCTCCAATTTGGGATTGCCCACCCTGTGGCTCTATGGTGGGGCTAATGGCAACCTCGTCCAGGAGGACTGATGCCACATGCCACACCTCCTAGGACTGCTGCTGCTAGAGTCCCTGTCCCCATGCCAGGCAACTGCTAACCCAGGCCTCCACAGGAGACCCTCAAACACTCACAGGCAGGTCTGGCTCAGTCTCTTGTTGGGGGTCACTGTTCCTTTCCCTGGTTCCTGTGTACACAAGGTTTTGTTGTACTTTCCCAAGCTTCTCTGGTGGGTATGAGGTTTGATTTTTAAATGCAATTGTGCCCCTCCTGCCATCTTGTTGCAGCTTCTCCTTTGCCCTTGGACGTAGGGTATCTTTTTTTGGTGGGTCCCAACATTCTCCTATCGATGATTGTTCAGCAGCTAGTCGTAATTTTGGTGTTCTCGCAGGAGAAGATGAGCGCATACCCTTCTAGTTGGCCATCTTTGTGTAATGTAGATAGCTCAGCCTGAACCAGGTTGCCTCTGCATGCACCTGGAGGCAAGGCCTCAAGTTGTAAAAGTGTAACTTTACCAAATTACTCTAAGTCATAATTAGTTTGAGGGGAAGGTTTTCCTTATACCTGGAAAACACAGTGCAAACCAGTAGTTTTTCAGATATAAACCATAAAAGTTATAAGCGTATTCACCAGTTCATTCTGTCCTTTTGTTAACCTTTGGGAAGCCATCAGATTTCCCATTAGAATCCTTTAATTTCTTACCCGGTTCAGCATTATGGTCTGAAAGTCAGAAAATTGTATTTATCCAAAAGTCCTTTTTATAAATCTTCTTGAGGAGGAAGCATTTTTGCAAAAACATCAAAATAAAACCTTAACTGTCTATAATGGCAAAAGACTTTGAAGGCACATTTAAAATCTATTCACAATGCAATTGACAAAGAAACTTGGTTATGGCCGTGACAACACTTTACTATTATAACTAGAATTATGACTGATAACCTATTAACCAGGACATATCAGAACTTTAGGCACTCCATATAATTTCTAGGATAGCTGTATTAGTAACATTTACCATAGTATATAATCTGAGGTGATTTATTACTCACTCAACAATACTTTCCGTGCAATTCAGCATACCAAATGCACCTAATTAAATATCTCTCTTTGGGATGTTTCAGGGGTCCTCTGAAGCATCCCAACGTTAGCCAGAAATCAAAAGAACTTTAATTAAAATTTGATATTTGGGAAACTTGTCAAAAAGTTTAAAATCACTTGATTAGATAAGATCAGTCACTGTGAGACCATACTTATTCCTTAACAAAAGTTACCAGAGATCTCAAAAGCAAATACAAATCATTTAAAGGCAAAGAAACTCATATCATCTGTTATCAATGTATATTTGATCATATGATTTGAAATCATATGATCAAAAATGTCATTCCAAGAAAACTTTTCTCTGAACGGAAAGAAAAAGCCAAATCCAAGTCTTAGCTTAGTCTCAAAAAGGTTCGTTTACCCAACTAAATTCAGTTCAGTCTTAGGAAATCCTGATTATGCATAACTCTTTTCAGTATTCTTTTATTTCTCACACTTTCTTTTACTGAAAACAGAGCTTAGTTTCCTTACAGTTTTTTCCACATTGAGTTACTTGCCTTGTCAACAGATTTTTAACAGATAAGGTTTTATTTGACCACTAGTAAACCTAGGTGAAGAAGGCTGAATGCCAAAGAATTGATGCTTTTGAACTGTGGTGTTGGAGAAGACTCTTGAGAGTCCCTTGGACTGCAAGGAGATCCAACCAGTCCATTCTGAAGGAGATCAGCCCTGGGATTTCTTTGGAAGGAATGATGCTGAAGCTGAGACTCCAGTACTTTGGCCACCTCATGCAAAGAGTTGACTCATTGGAAAAGACTCTGATGCTGGGAGGGATTGGAGGCAGGAGGAGAAGGGGATGACAGAGGATGAGATGGCTGGATGGCATCACTGACTCGATGGACCTGAGTCTGGGTGAACTCCGGGAGTTGGTGATAGACAGGGAGGCCTGGCGTGCTGCGATTTATGGGGTCGCAGAGTCAGACACGACTGAGCGACTGAACTGAACTGAACTCTTTGGAAGGAAAGTTATGACCAACCTAGATAGTATATTAAAAAGCAGAGACATTACTTTGCCAACAAAGGTCTGTCTAGTCAAGGCTATGGTTTTTCCAGTGGTCATCTATTTCTGCTTTATTGACTATGCCAAAGCCTTTGACTGTGTGGATCACAATAAACTGTGGAAAATTCTGAAAGAGATGGGAATACCAGACCACCTGATCTGCCTCTTGAGAAACCTGTATGCAGGTCAGGAAGCAACAGTTAGAACTGGACATGGAACAACAGACTGGTTCCAAATAGGAAAAGGAGTAGGTCAAGGCTGTATATTGTCACCCTGCTTATTTAACTTATAGGCAGAGTACATCATGAGAAATGCTGGGCTGGAAGAAGCACAAGCTGGAATCAAGATTGCCAGGAGAAATATCAATAACCTCAGATATGCAGATGACACCACCCTTATGGCAGAAAATGAAGAGGAACACAAAAGCCTCTTGATGAAAGTGAAAGTGGAGAGTGAAAAAGTTGGCTTAAAGCTCAACATTCAGAAAATGAAGATCATGACATCCGGTCCCATCACTTCATGGGAAATAGATGGGGAAACAGTGGAAACAATGTCAGACTTTATTATTTTGGGCTCCAAAATCACTGCAGATGGTGACTGCAGCCATGAAATTAAAAGACCCTTACTCCTTGGAAGGAAAGTTATGACCAACCTAAATAGCATATTCAAAAGCAGAGACATTACTTTGCCAACAAAGGTTCGTCTAGTCAAGGCTATGGTTTTTCCTGTGGTCATGTATGGATGTGAGAGTTGGACTGTGAAGAAGGCTGAGCACCGAAGAATTGATGCTTTTGAAGTGTGGTGTTGGAGAAGACTCTTGAGAGTCCCTTGGACTGCAAGGAGATCCAACCAGTCCATTCTGAAGGAGATCAGCCCTGGGATTTCTTTGGAAGGAATGATGCTGAAGTTGAGACTCCAGTACTTTGGGCACCTCATGCAAAGAGTTGACTCACTGGAAAAGACTCTGATGCTGGGAGGGATTGGGGGCAGGAAGAGAAGGGGACGACAGAGGGTGAGATAACTGGATGGCATCACTGACTCGATGGACGTGAGTTTGGGTGAACTCCGGGAGTTGGTGATGGACAGGGAGGCCTGGCGTGCTGCGATTCATGGGGTTGCAAAGAGTCGGACATGACTGAGCGACTGAACTGAACTGAACTGAAACCTAGGTACAACAGGAATATTATACTTAACATTGGTAACTTTAGACAAATCTATATTAATCAAACCAACAAGCTTAAGCCACTTCAGTAGCAGATATCAATTCAGTACTGAATATCTCCCAGATCACAAGTCCTAAAATTTATCTTGGCCAGTTTTTTATATATTTAGATTTAATTTGTAAGTACTTACTTTCAAGTCAGTTCAAAATTCTTTTACCTGTTAACTTTTACATAAAGACTGAACCAGAAATCTCAGTGTTTTTTGTTTTATTTTTTGGCTTGAGTTCAAAAGGATTCTTCCCTATCACTGCCCCCACCCCTCTTTTTTTTTCCCCTAAGGGCTTGGGCACAGGAGAGAGAAATACCAATTGCTTTCATGGAAGCATAGTTGAAGGTCTCACAGTCTTCTAAAAATACCCTGGGTGTTTGGGGGGACTACAAGATGGAACAAAGCTTACCCATAAGAAAGCTAGTCCAAAACGGAAAATCCCAGTGAACTTTCCACCACAAGCAAAACCTGAGTCAATAGGGAGGGATTCTCTGGTGTGGTCACATGTGAGCCCTGTCCTGTTATTTACCAAAATCAATGTAAGTACGAACACATGTCAA
This sequence comes from Bos javanicus, assembly GCF_032452875.1. Taxonomy (NCBI): domain Eukaryota; kingdom Metazoa; phylum Chordata; class Mammalia; order Artiodactyla; family Bovidae; genus Bos; species Bos javanicus. The sequence continues at coordinate 16,981,204 of NC_083882.1, read as the reverse complement.
CAAACAAACATTAATACCAAGTATTAATTAGATCATTAGTATTTCCCAATTCACATGAACCTGAAATCCATTTAGCTTAATTTCTCTTGGACTTAGCATTGTTTGATTTTTAAGTGCCTACTTTTCTTTAAACCAATTAAATAGAGCTCATTTACAAATTAACTTCAGCAACAATATCCAAATACAAAGATATATACTGAGATATACATATATCCAAATAGACACAAGAGATCTCATAACTTTGTTTTCCAAACTTAGGCATGAATCACATATCACAATATAAAACTCATTAGTTTATATGTAACAGTTGGAATAAGGATTTTTCCTTTTTTTTTTTTTCTCAGTTTCAAGAATTAGTAATGATCTAGACAAGTGTCCCCGAGAGCCATGGTCTCAAGGCAAAGGGAGAGAAAAGCATCTTTTCCTAGTAGGAAAATTTCAAAAAAGTTTTAGCCAATTTTCTCTGGAGTCTAAAGACTATTATGGCCACACTATCAAAAATTCTCTTTATATTTCTATGGTCATAGTTTCATAGCCTAAATTTAGACTAGATAGTCCTCAAATCAGCCCTGATAACAAGGGCAACTGGTCCCATTGGGGACTGCCCCTCTGGGGAGGTGAGAGGTCTTAGTTTGACCAGCCCCAGGCTGTTGATCTGGAGAAGGCAATGGCAACCCACTCCAGTACCCTGGCCTGGAAAATCCCATGTACCGAGGAGCCTGGTAGGCTGCAGTCCATAGGGTCTCGAAGAGTCGGACACGACTGAGCGACTTCACTTTCACTTTTCACTTTCATGCATTGGAAAAGGAAACGGCAACCCACTCCAGTGTCTTGCCTGGAGAGTCCCAGGGCCAGTGGAGCCTGGTGGGCTGCTGTCTGTGGGGTCGCACAGAGTCGGACATGACTGAAGCGACTTAGCAGAAGTAACAACAGGCTGTTGATTATAGGGGAAGAGTCCTGAAAGTAAGGGAACTTCAGTCCATTTACCCATCGTAGAGATCTAATATTTTTAGGCCATTTTTCTTTGTCATTGGACCAGAGCTATAAAACAGTCATTTACAGTTTTTCCCAAGGGGTTCCCAGGTTGGTTGTGGAACCTTAGAGGAAGCATTTCCCATTTCAGCTCAAGCAGTTCATACTGGATGTCTGCGTGCTCAAACCAATCTTTGTGTTCAAACCAAAGTAACCAAAGCAAACCAGAACCTCACCAACTGGAAGTCACATTCCAAATAAAACAAATGGCAAAGAGATGCCTAGAAATCAAAAGCCAAATGGAATAAACAGCAATGTAATACCCCAAAATGAAAGCCAAAAGGCAAAAAAAAATGCCCCAAGAGGATCCCAAAGAGGTACCCATAAGAAAAGCCAAATGTGACTTCTCAGTCCTACTAGATCTATGACCTAGCAGAGTCAGTGCTAGCAGCCTTTTTTAGTTCTGATATAGTTTAAAGCAATTTCTTGTTGGTTTCCTGTGAAGTTCCTCTGTTGTTTCCTTTTCTAGAACCTTCTGGTACTAAAGTAAGCATTCTATTCAGTGTGTTTGATTTTATGGACTGGCTTTTTCTAACTATGCATGCAAAATATCAATTTTGGACTATCAAAAGAACCTCAACTTTTTCGGTTGATGTCTCCTTCAGTATAATTTCCTCAATTAAGTAGTTACTTGCAAGTATAAGTTTTGTGTGTTCATAACCCTGGCTGAAGTGTTAGAAGCTACTTTCTGATGCTCCTTCTTTCTAGGAGGCTCTATTTCCCATTTTAAGTTGAATGTGTTGTGAATAAAATTCACTCTTCACTTTTATCCCAACAAATTCTATTAAGGCACCTGAACTGAGGAAGAGCCTTATGTCAGCCTCTTACCTAACTCAGCACAGACCACTCAATCTGCTACAACTGAACAACCTCAGTATCTTTCAACTGACCCTCCCCCAACCAGTACTTTTACACTGGTGGGTTTTTCCTGGTGTCTTTCAACCATCCCTCCCCCACTAAAATTTGTCTACTGGAGGGGTATTTCTTGATATCTTACAACTGAGCCCCCTTAGTGTCTAGACCATGAGTGGGTATGTCTGAGTATAGTTCAGTTGGCCTCCTCCCCCCAGTATCTTTCAACTGGGAGGGGCAGGTAACCTGCTCAACTGCCAAGTAAAATTCAGTATCATTAACCAATACAGGAGATCAAAGAACCAGGAGAGACTTAGCAAAATTCATTTGGACTCCTTGAGAAAGCAGATGGGCACAAGGGGCTGCTGCTGGTAGCAAAGCTCTGGTTCCTTATAGAGTGCAGGTGAAGGAGGGAAGTCCATCTGGGTTGCTTCACTGGTTGCCATAAGGGTTGACTAAAATATGATGCACAACATGAGTGCAAGTTAGGTTTTGTTTGGGGCAAAATGAGGACTGCAGCTCCAGAGACAGCAGCTCAGCTAGCTCTGAGAAACTGTTCCAGAGTGGTGGTGGGGGAAGGTCAATGTATATGATTTTGGTGAAGGGAGAGTTCAGTGCAGTCAAGTGCTTATTTTACAAATGGTTTTCAGCTAGTTATGAGGACCTGATGCCAGCGGATGTTCAAATTACTGTAGTATTGTACTCATTCCACATGCTAGCTAGATTATGCTCAAAATCCTTCAAGCTAGTCTTCAGTAGTATGTGAACTAAGAAATTCCAGATGTACAAGCTGGATTTAGAAAAGGCAGAGGAACTAGAGATCAAATTGCCAACTTCTGCTGGATCATAGAAAAAGCAAGAGAATTCCAGAAAAACATCTGTTTCATTGACTACGCTAAAGCCTTTGACTGTGTGGATCACAACAAGCTGTAGAATATTCTTGAAGAGATGGGAATACCAGACCACCTTACCTGCCTCCTGATCAACTTGTATGCAGGACAAGAAGCAACAGTTAGAACTGGACATGAAACAATGGACTGGTTTAAAATTGGGAAAGGAGTACATCAAGGCTGTATATTGTCACCCTGCTTATTTAACTTATATGCAGAGTACATCATATGAAATGCTGGGCTGGATGATTCACAAGCTGGAATCAGGATTGCTGAGAGAAATATCAATAATCTCAGATATGCAGATGGCACCACCTTCATGGCAGAAATCAAAGAGGAACTAGAGAGCCCCTTGATGAAGGTGAAAGAGGAGAGTGAAAAAGCTGGCTTAAAACTCAACATTCAAAAAACAAAGATCATGGCATCTGACTCCATCACTTCATGGCAAATAGGTGGGGGAAAAGTGGAAACAGTGTCAGATATCATTTTTTTGGACACCAAAATCACTGTGGACAGTGATTGCACCCACAAAATTAAAAGACACTTGCTCTTTGGAAGAAAAGCTATGACAAACCTAGGCAGTATATTAGAAAGCAGAGACATTACTTTGCCAACAGAGGTCTGTATAGTCAAAGTTATGGTTTTTCCAGTAGTCATGTATGGATGTGAGAGTTGGCCCATAAAGAAGCTTGAGTGTCAAAGAATTGATGCTTTTGAACTGTGGTGGTGGAAAAGACTCTTCAGAGTCTCTTAGACAGCAAGGAGATCAAACCAGTCAATCCTGAAGGAAATCAACATTGAATATTCATTGGAAAGACTGGTGCTGAAGCTGAAGCTGAAGCTCCAATTCTTTGGCCACCAGATGCAAAGAGCTAACTCACTGAAAAAGACCCCAATGCTGGAAAAGATTGAGGGCAGGAGAAGGAGGCAACAGAAGATCAGGTGGTTGGATGGCATCATCAACTCAATGGACATGAGTTTGAGCAAACTCAGGGAGATAGTGAAGGACAGGGATGCCTGGCATGCTGCAGTCCATGGGGTTGCAAAGAGTCAAAAACTACTTAAGTGACTGAACAACAAGACCAACAATGTCACCATGTAGGGATTTAGCGCTTTCTAAAATGAGGAGATGTAAGGATTGGGATTGTGAAATCATTTCCTGAAAATATCTAACTACCTAAAGACCTGTTCTACCAGTTTCTTTGGAGCACTGAGTGCCTCACTGTCCACCCTGTACTCCCTTTAGTTCAGTTCAGTCACTCAGTAGTGTCCAACTCTTTGCGACTCCATGGACTGTAACACACCAGGCCTCCCTGTCCATCACTGACTCCTGGAATCCACTCAAACTCACGTCCATTGAGTCAGTGATGCCATCCAACCATCTCATTCTCTGTCGTACCCTTCTCCTCTCGCCTTCGATCTTTCCCAGCATCAGGGTCTTTTCAAATGAGTCAGCTCTTCGCATCAGGTGGCCAAAGTATTGGAGTTTCAGTTTCAACATCCTGATCTCCTTTAGGATGGATTGGTTCGATCTCCTTGCAGTCCAAGGGACTCTCAAGAGTCTTGTCCAACACCGCAGTTCAAAAGCATCAATTCTTCAGCGCTCAGCTTTCTTTATAGTCCAACTCTCACATCCATACATGACTACTGGAAAAACCATAGCCTTGACTAGACGGACCTTTGTTGGCAAAGTAATTTCTCTTCTTTTTAATATGCTGTCTGGGTTGGTCATAACTTTCCTTCCAAGGAGTAAGCGTCTTTTAATTTCATTTTTCAGGGTGTGTCAAACATTAGCAACTGCAGCAGCACAGGATTCAATCTCTGCAGAGGCAAATGCCCTTGGCAAGCTCCAATTTGACACTTTCTGTGTTTGCAATCTCTATTCTGTAGGCTGCAGCATTGTAGATTGTAGGCTGCAGCATTGTAGATTGTAGGCTGCAGGATTGTAGGTGGGTAAAGCTGGTCTAGAGGGTTATGTGAGTCTCCTGGTTAGAGAGACTGGTACATGCCTGCTGGTGGGTGGAGCTGGGTCTTGTTCTGCTGGGCTGGGCTGTGTCAAAGATGTGTTTAAGAGGTGGTTGTGGGCTCAAGAAAACTTTTGGCAACTTCTCTGTTGATGGGTGGGTCTGTGTTTCCTCCCTTTTGGTTATATGGCCTGAGGCATCCCAGCCCTGGAGCCAGAGGCTATTGGGTGGGGCCAGGTCTTGGTGTCTCCAGGAGAGCTCACACCAGTGAGCTGGTACCTATGCCACCAGGGTTTTTATCCCCGCAGTGAGCCAGAGCCCTCCCTACCCCTACATATACACACTTGCCCCTGCAGCATACCCTCCAAGACAAACAGGTAGGTCTAGCACGGGCTCCTGTGAAGTCACCAAGTTCATGGGTCTTGGTGTGCATGAAACCTTATGTGCCCCCTCCATACTGGAGTTCCTGTTTTCCCTAGTCCTCTGAAATTCCTTCAATCAAACCCTGCTGGCCTTCAAAGCCAAATGCTCTGGGGCCTCCTCCTGATGCCAGGCTTGCAGACTGGGGAGCCTGACATGGGGCTCAGAACTCTCAGTCCTGTGGGAGAAACTCTGTGATGTATTTTCCAGTTTGTGGGTTGCCCATTCAGTCGGAATGGAATTTGATTGTGTTGCAGATGCACTCTTCCTGCTGTCTCATTGTGGATTTTTCTTATCTTTGGATGTAGAATATCTTCTTTGTTGATTGTTGTTCAGCAGTTGGTGGTGATTTTCCTATTTTCTTGAGAGTAGTTTGGTGTTTCTGTGAGAGGAGGTGAGCTCAAGTCCTTCTACTCTACCATCTTGTCACTGTCAAGAGTTAAGTACATTAATACAAAGAATGTGCTGTAACATACGGTAGATTTCATTAAAGACAGTTTCCTTAGCCTGTTTACCTTTTTCCGTACTTTGGATTATTTTCTTAGGATAAATTTTTCGAAGAATAAATATTGGGGTAAAAGTTGTGAACATTTTTATCTTTCTTAAAAGATGGTTTGTAAAATTGCTTTTTAAACTAGGTCCAGCAAATTTGTATTAATGAATATGTTATGAGAGGAAGTTACATCACAGTGCAATTACTGTAGTATACTTCGGTTTTGAAATATTTTTGATACTTTAATAGAAGAAAAGTGAAACTTGATTTAGTTCTGTTATTAAGTTGAATGCTTTTTCCTTTTTATCAGTATCTTTAGAATTGAATATTTAATATTACGTTGATGATTTTAAAATTTTGAAAAACCTGTATGCAGGTCAAGAAGCAACAGAACCAGACATGGAACAACAGACTGGTTCAAAACTGGGAAAGGAGTATGTCAAGGCTGTGTATTGTCACCCTGCTTATTTAATGTATATGCAGGGTACATCATGCGAAATCTTGGGCTAGATAAATCACAAGTTAGAATCAAGATTGCTGGGAGAAATGTCAACAACCTCAGATATGCAGATGATGCCACTCTAATGCCAGAAAATGAAGAGAAACTGAAGAGTCTCTTGTTCAGTCGCTAAGTCATGTCTGACTCTTTGAGATTCCCTGTCCTTCACTATCTCCCTGAGTTTGCTCAAATTCATGTCCATTGAGTCAGTGATGCTATCCAACCATCTCATCCTCTGTCACCCTCTTCTCTTGCCCTTAATCTTTCCCAGCTTTGGGGTTCTTTTCCACTGGAAGGACCAATGCTGAAGTGCCAATATTTTCGCCACCTGATGCAAAGTGCTGACTCATTGGAAAAGACCCTGATGCTGGAAAAGATTGAGGGCAGGTGGAGAAGGAGGCAACCGAAGGTGAGATGGTTGGATGGCATCACTGACTCAATGGACATGAATTTGAGCAAACTCAGGGAGATAGTGAAGGACAGGGAAGCTGGTGTGCTGCAGTCCACAGGGTCACAAAGAGTTAGACACAACTGAGTGGCTGAACAAGAACAACAAAGCAAAACTGAAATATTTACCTTTTCTCTCTACCTGATCCTTCCAGAGATTGGAAACTTTTAGTTTTCCAGTAGCTTAACAAATAAGTCAGAAAAACTATCTTGCTAACTACATACCAAGATGAAGGACAAAAAAGCCTGGTGTGCTACAGTCACGGGGTCACAGAGTCAGACATGACTTGGCCACTGAACAACAACAAGGCCAATTATATATCTTACACAGGTAACAAGAGCAGTTAATTGGGAATTGTGCCACTGTTGTTACTAAAGGACTCTTAGTACTTTTCCATCTTAAAATGTAATCAAAATGACATTACTATACTTTACTTCTAGCTTGGTACCTTTATTATACCTCAGGTATTAATGCAGCTGTGGGCTGGAATACTGAAGCTATTGAATGTTAATTAGAAATTGAGCAAATTCATATTAAGTATTACTGACATGGCAGTGTGACTTGACTCAGAATTCTTTTAATGAGAAGATTCATATCTTTATTCTCAGATGAACTGAGGGAATACTGATCCTTCAGCATTAATCAAAACTTATCACATCAAAAATTCCAATGAGTAAATATAAACTTTATGTGGCTACCTCTGTTAGATGAAATCTACTTATATATATCTCCTCTCTATTGTAGAGATTGGATTAAGAAGAAATATCTGGAGATAATCATTAGTGATTTTTTTTTAATTATTAGTGATTTAACTTTAACCTCCAGTTCCTTCCCTAGTTTATATGTGCACATTGCACGTGCATGCATGCACTTTCTCTTTTTTTCTCTTTCTTGTCTCTCTCTGTTTCTGTCACTCCCTCTATATATGGTATCTTTAGAACAGCAAAGCTGTGTACAAAACAATAGCAAAACTAGAGAAAAGACAGGCAGTCCTAACCCACAGACACTTGCCACAGTACCAGACATATGCCTAAGGCATGTTAGGCCTCACCTGCTTGGGGAGATTAAAGGATGCTGTTAGCTGCCTTCACTGTTTTCATTGCCATAGAATGGTTTGGTTATACTAAAAAAAATTAATTCAGTTGCATTTTACAAATTTCAAATGCAACACTGTATTCTTGTCAGCTCAGTTTAGTTCAGTCACTCAGCTGTGTCCGACTCTTTGTGATCCCGTGGACTGCAGCATCCAGGCTTCCCTGTCCATCACCATTTCCCGGAGCTTGCTCAAACTCATGTCCATCAGTGATGCCATGTAACCATCTCATCCTCTGTTGTCCCCTTCTCCTCCTGCATTCAATTTTTCCCAGCATCAAGGTCTTTTGATGCGTCAGTTCTTCACATCAGGTGGCCATAGTATTGGATTTCTGAGTCAGTATCACTCCTTCCAATGAATATTCAGGATAGATTTCTTTTAGGATTGACCAGTTTGATCTGCTTGCAGTCCAAGGGCTCTCAAGAATCTCCTTCAACACCACAGTTCAAAAGCATCAATTCTTTGGTGCTCAGCTTTCTTGAGATATAAATATTTAGCAGAACAAGAATCAATGGCTTTAAAAAATGAAATAAGTTATTTAACTTTATTTAGGGTGATTTTATTTTATGATGGTGCATGTAATACATCTTGAAAGTATAAAGAAGCAGGATAAAATAAGCCATCCTCATGACATCTGGGCCATTACTAAATAGTTTATATCCTAATAAGAGATACTTTGAACCTATTATTTGTAGCTCCCCCAAATGACTAAATGTCTTTATGTCATAATTTCCATTTTAAAATGTGTGATATTGGACTTCCCTGGCAGTCAGTGGTTAATACTCCATGCTCCCACTGCAGGGGGCACAGGTTTGATCCCTGGTCAGGGAACTAAGATCCACATGCCATGTGGCATGGCAAATAAAATAAGATAAAAAATAAAATATTACAAAAAAATTCAAGATTCTGAATGGTGATCAATTAGATGCCAATTAGAACTTCTCGTTTCCACCAGTGGTATTTTTATTCTAGTCATTTGTTTCGATTCACTAATTTGAATTCTGTCTGATATCTGTTAAAATTATAAATGCTCCCTTGTAAATTATATAAATGATTTTGTACTGGCTGTAAGAACTGATAATATCATAGTCTTAGACCCTTTCACAATGAATATGAAATCTGTCTAATAACTTTATGGCATTTAAACAAGGTGTTTTGTAATTCTTTCTCTCTTACAGATTGGCTGTGATCATAGCCAAAACCTTGTGGACATTTGTAGAGAGAGGCAATATCAGGCCTTTGTCTGTGATGCTTTGGCAGTACCAATTCGCAGTGGATCTTGTGACGCTTGCATTTCCATTGCTGTTATTCACCATTTTGCTACAGCAGTAAGTATTGTCTTTTTTGCTCTAAAAACTTATAACTAAGTGGCAGGAAGCAGGAACAAGATGGCGGAGGAGTAGTTGGACATGGAGTACATCTCTCTCCACAGATACATCAGGAGTGCACCTTCAGACACAGAAGTGCTTGCAGAACACCAGCTGAGAGCAGAGAGAGTACTTGACCACCAGAAAAGAATATATAGAACCACGCAGAACTCCGTAGGATGAAGGAACTAGGGGGAAAAACAGGAGTGTTAGTAGAACTGGATCTGCCTTCAGCAGGTGGGGGAACTGAAGCAGGGTCCCCACATCAGGGCAATTGCTAGGTCCAACAGTTAAGGCTGAGAGTGAAGCAGCTGATCTGTGACAGCCTAAATGGAATGAGAATCAGACAGTCCTTGCTGCAGCCATATGTGCCCCGGACAGGGACGCAGGTTCCCTAGAAGCCGCAGCAGCTGGGAGCTGGAGTGTAAGGGTGCTGGAGGAATCCCAGGGCAAGGACTGCTGTTGACTGTGTAGAGACGGACCGAGGGGACATGAGGGAGGAGATTGTGGTGGGACATGCCTGTGGAGAAAGCCAGGCAGCCATGGAAGCAAGATGATACTGCTGAGTCATGCATAGTGGATCAGTCACCGTAGCCTCTCTCTCCCCATACTCCAGCATTGGTAGCTGAACAATAGATAGGCTGGCCCATCAAGCACCTGACACGTAGAACAACAGAATAGGACCCCACCCAGGGTGCCCCTTTAAGTGCCTGACACGCCAGTCTACAGAGCAGGACCCCAGTTGGGGGGCCCGTCTATGTGCCTGATGCCACAAACAACAGAGAAGCACCCCAGGCCAGGGCGCCCTCTAAGTGCCTGAAGGGGTGGAAATATGGAGAAAGACTAGCCAAAGAGGCCTTCTGATTGCCAACTACTAGAGGCTTGAAAAAAGACTCTGATAGGGGCATAACTCCTGCGGCTGAGGCAGTCTGTGTCCCTGCACACTTGGTGCCATCAGGGTCCCCTCAACCCAAGCAGCCATGCCACCTTCACACTTAATCCTCACTGGGGCAGAGCTGCCACAGGCAAAAAAAGACTTGCACCTGTGCACATGGGTTCTCTTCGGTTGTGTGCGACTCTTTGTGACCCTGTGGACTGTGGCCTGCCAGGCTTCTCTGTCAGGGAGGGGGTTCTCCAGGCAAGAATACTGGAGCGTATTGGCCAATACTGGTTGCCCTCCCTTCTAGAGCACTATATTTCCTGCTGCCCTAGCTGCCAACTCCCCTGAGTACCTGGTGCTGCCAGAACCCCTGCAACCCAAGCAGCTGCACCACCTCCACTCCTGGCCCTCACAGGGGCAAAACCAAGTCCTTCAGGGAAGCCTCAGGAGCAAACCCCAGTGGGTGACCCACATGCAGAGGTGGAAATAAAACCACAATTGAAACCCAGGGGCAGTGTGGAAGAAGACCCAAAACCTTCCCACCAGCTGTACCAGCTGCAGATTAAATCCACATAATCAACTAAGCAGACACTGTCTCTATAGAATATATTAAAGGACATTGAGAGCTCCCACAAAAGAAAATGTACTCGTTCTGATAGCTGTGGACATTGGAGGCAAGAACACACAGGAGTAGGACCAGATTAGAGTCTGAGCTGTCCCCACAGCAGGTCCAGAGACCAGCACAGTGTTGGAGGGCATCCTAGGGAGGCGAGGTGGACTGTGACTCCCAGTGAGGGAAAGCATGCTAACAACAGAGACTCAAGAAAAACATGTATTATTCTTATATTTTGACTTGTTCTGTAGTTTCTTTTGGATTTTTTCCCCCTTTTCCTTTTTACCCCCTTTGTTGTAGTTGTCAGTTGTATTAGCACTGTGAGATCTAATTAAGCTTTTGAGTTTTTTTAAATCACACTTTGTATTGCTGTTATAATAAACCTCTCCCTCTACATCGGTCTTTTGCAGTTCTGTGGAGTTTTCCTTTTTTTTTTCTCTTTTTTTATAATTTTAACTTAAAACATTTTTAAACCTATTATTTTTTCTATATTTATTCCTTTGTTTACTTTTCCTATCCTTTTCCTGTTCTTTTCCCTTTGCAGTTAATCTTTAATATATATAAATCTTTGTCTACCTCTATTTAACTTTGCATTTCTATTCTTTTCTTTCTTCCCTTTCTTTTTCTCACCATATTTGTTTGTTTTGTTTTCATTGCTTTATTCCCCAGTTGACATCTTGCTTTAGTTTTGTTTTCCAGTTTGTGCTTCAGTTAATTTTGTTCTTAACCGGTGGATATCATTTTTGGTTTCCTTCATTTGCAGGGTCAGTCTATTGTACTTTATTTTTGTTGGACTGTTTTGAGTTTGCTTATGGGTATTTATGTGTATATTCCATTATTTTAATTATTATTTGCCTGATTTTGTAACTGCACTTGTCTGTGGATCATCTTTGGTTTCTTATGTTTGGGTATTTGTTTAATCTCATTTAATGCCATAACAAACCACCTGTGGAATCTCCATTTCTGGCAAGAGATCAAGCCCTGAGCCTTTGGAGTGGGAGCACTGACTCCAAGACCCTAGGCCACCAGAGAACTCCTAATCCTAGGGAGTACCAAATAGTGAGAACTCCCACAAAGGAAACCACTTGAATACAAGACCCAGCATCACCCAACTACCAGTAGCACCCTATGCAGGATGCCTCATCCAAACAACAAACAAGACAAAAATACAAACCCAGTCATCAGGAGACAGGATTTCCACCTCACTCAGCCCTGCCCCATCAGAGGGAAAAAAAAAAAAAACTCAGCACAAATCTCACCCTTTAGGAAGCTTACACAAACCACTGCACCAGCCTTAGGAAGGCAGAAACCAAAAGGAAGAAAGAATTCAACCTTGAAGCTAGGGGAAAGCAGACCTCAAACACAGTAAGTTTGAAAAAAAAAATGATGAAAAGGCAGAGAAATACTGCACAAATGAAGGAATAAACTAGAAACACAGAAGTCCATAAATGAAGAGGAAATAGGCAAACTACCTGAAAAAGAATTCAGAATAATGATAATAAAGATGATCAGAAAACTTGAAAATAGAATGGAGAAAATACAAGAATCAATTAACAAAGACCTAGAAGGACTGAAGAATAAACATCAGAGGCAAACAATACAATTAATGACATTAAAAATACTCTAAAAGGAATCAATAGCAGAATATGTGAAGCAGAAGAATGGATCATTGAGCTGGAAGATAAAATGGTGGAAATAACTGCTGGAGAGAAGAATAAAGTAAAAGAATGAAAAGAATTGAGGCAGTTTCAGAGTGGAGAAGTACTCTTGCCTGGAGAATCCATGGACGGAGGAGCCTGGTAGGCTGTAGTCCACGGGGTCGCTAAGAGTCGGACATGACTGGGCGACTTCACTTTCACTTTTTACTTTCATGGATTGGAGAAGGAAATGGCAGTCCACTCCAGTGTTCTTGCCTGGAGAATCCCAGGGATGGGGAACCTGGTGGGCTGCCATCTATGAGGTTGCACAGAGTCGGACACGACTGAAGCGACTTAGCAGCAGCAGCAGCAGCAGTCATCTCAGAGACCTCTAGGATAATACTAAGTGGCAGGAAATGTTCATAGATTTTACTGACTTGGACTACATTTCAGCTTTTCCTTTCTTTCCATGTCATAAAGTGTACCCCAGTTTTGAAAGAAAGCCTGTGGACTGGAGATGAGCTACATGGGAGTTGTGCTTTCTTAAACAGAGGTCTGTTGTGACTATGCTTTACTGCTGTGTATTTCTGTGTTTTTCCTGCCTGAGTCTTACTCATCTTTAAATGTCTTCCTCAAATACACAGAGTTGCAGAACTTGAGCTATAAGAGTACTTTAAGAGATCAGCTGTAGGCCTCTTGAGGATTTGTCCTCTCTTCTCAGCCTCTGAGCTTCTTTTCTATTTCTGTTTCCCATCGTGCTTCCTCAGCTGTTTCTCTCATTCCCAAGATCTGAGTTTCTATTTTTCTTCTTTTCATATTCTTTTCTTTTCAAAACTCAAGTATTTAACTGGTAGTGGTATGCTGATGTTTTTAATCAGTCACTATGCTTCTCATTTTAAAATAAGTGAATTTAATATTTTATAGGAAAAAAAAATCTTATTACTCCTGAGTATTACTCATTTTCTCCTGATCTAAGCAGTAACATAGATTCCTCTGTGCTGGAGTTACTGGCACCTTAACTGAATTCAAAACAAAACAGAACACCTTCTGTGCCCATTATTGGAAAGAAAAAAAATTTTTTTTTCTATTTATCCTTTTACCCTCCTTGACTGCAGAACACAATTCTTCTTTTTTCCTTTTTTTTTTTTTTTTAATGTAAGATTTGTCTTATGTTTGATTTTCTGTGCTGTCCATCTTAATTGAAAACAGTCCTGTAGTCAATCATATTTCCCATTTCCTCTCTGTATCTCTTTCTGGCTGATAAACGACAATACAGTTTTGTTTCTTTCTTGTTTTTTTCCACTAGGAGCGTAGAGTGGCAGCTCTCCAAGAACTTGTTCGACTGCTAAGACCTGGTGGGAAGGCACTCATCTATGTTTGGGCTATGGAGCAAGAATATAATAAGAAGAAATCCAAGTATCTTAGAGAAAACAGAACTAGCCAAGACATGAAAGAGGAAATCAGCAATGATACATCAGTGCAAGAGTTGCTTGTGAAGCAGTTGCCTAACGTAGGCAATCAAGACTCAGCACATTCTGTCTCCTCCATAAATGACTTTCAAGATGGGGGATGTAATTCAAGGAATGTTGCTAATTCCAAGTTGCCTATTCATACTAACAGGACTTCTTTTCATTCTCAAGACTTACTGGTTCCCTGGCATTTTAAGGGAAATCCTGGTAAGGACAAGCGTGTTGAGCCGTTTGGTCCATTAGGATCCCGTGACCCAGGTCCTGTGTTTCATCGTTATTACCATGTGTTTTGTGAGGGAGAATTGGAAGCTGCCTGCCGGACTTTGAGTAATATCAGCATACTGCAAAGTTACTATGATCAGGGGAACTGGTGTGTAATTCTTCAAAAGGTCTGATTATCTCTATGAACATATTATATATAGAGAAGAAGTGCTCAACATTTTTTTAAAAAATGAGATTAAATTACCTATATTTTTTAATTAAAGAGAAAATGTGTGGAAAAGTATCAAAGGAGAGTGCCTGGGAGAAATTTGAAAGTAGAGACTAGTTAGAATATATTCAGTCTACTACTATTGCTGACATCACTTAATCCATGATGGAGGAACAGGGATGGTTTTTAAAGTAATTGAAGTAGTTCCTGAAATATTTGGGATCTTGGGGTAAGAGTACAGCATTTTGAAGATAAACTTTTGTTACAAAGTGTTGCTAAATGAACTAAATTATGTAGAATCTTAACGAAGTAATCACATAACTTTTTATCAATAATAAAATATTCCTGTTCAGTAAAAAATTGTCTGAAATTTTATTTGTGATTGTTAGCTCTGTAAAATCACAGATGATAACCACTCTGTCACTGCACTTTACTAGCACAGTGCTTGACACATCATAGGTACTCAGTTAAATTTTAGTCAGTTGGATAGTACCCATACATTAAGGTAGGGGTTTTCATCCAATAAAAGCTTACTGAAATTGTACAATGTACCAGTCACTATTTTAAGTTCTGGGAGGCAAACAGTGAACAAGAAAAATACAAAGTCGATGCCCCTTGTTGAGCTTACATTCTAGAAGGAAAGACAGACAATAAACAATACAGGACACCTGGGTTTGATACCTGGATCAGGAAAATGCCCTGGAGAAGGGAATGGCAACCCCACCAGTATTCTTGCCTAGAACATTCCATGGACAGAGGAGCCTGGTGGCCTACGTAGTCCATGGGGTCACAAGGCGTCTGACGTGACTGCGTGACTTCATAGTCGATTAGCAATGTTGTAATAGTTTCAGGTGAACAGTAAAGGGACTCAGCCATACATATGCCTATATCCATTCTCCCCCAAACCCCTCTGAGACCTATCCAGGCTAGCACATAACATTGAGCAGAGTTCCGTGTGCTATACATTAGGGTTTTGTTGGTTATCCATTTTAAGTATAGCAGTATGTACAAGACCTTGCCAGAGTCCTAACTATCCCTTCCCCCTGGCAACCATGAGTTTGTTTTCTAACTCTGTGAGTCTCTTTTTGTTTTATAAGTTCATTTGTATTATTTCTTTTTAGACTCTACATGTAAGGGTTTTCATATGATATTTCTCCTTCTCTGTCTGACTTACTGCACTCAATATGACACTCTCTGGATCCATCCATGTGGCTGCAAATGGCCTTATTTCATTCTTTTTAATGGCTGAGTAATATTCCATTGTGTGTATGTGTATATATATACCACGTTTACCCATTCCTCTGTCGATGGTGTCTAAAACCTTCGCTACAGTGCGAGAACTTCCTTGGTATTATTGTTCTCCAGTTTGTGAGTGGCCTACCCTGCAGGTATAGGATTTGATTTTATCATAATTGTTTCCCTCCTACCATTTTGCTGTGGCTTCTCCTTTGTCCTTTGATATGGGGTATCTTTTTTTTGGTGGGTTCCAGTGTCTTCCTCTCTGCCAGGTGGATTATTTACAACACTGAGCCAGCAGGGAAGCCCTGCAGAAACAGTAGTGATCAATAAATCTTAGATGAGATATTGATTACCTTTGCCATGGAATTTCAGTACAAGATTATACATTTGCCCTTTAGATGAATTTGTAAGGTTCATGATATGAGAAGAAAGAATTATAGGCTAAAAAGTTAGCCTTCTGATCTCTATGTCAGAAGCTTTATCTATCTTTTTTATACTTTAATAAAACTTTATTGCATAAAAAGCTCTGAGCAGTCAAGCCTCATCACTGGCACTGGATCAATTTCCTCATCTCTGGAGGCCAAGAATCCCAGTATCTTTCACAGCTCATCACAGAAACATTTCAATTCAAAAGAGATCCTTCCAGAACTAAGAGTCTTTTAGCAGTACAGAGCTATAGATTACAAAATGAAAATACATATGATCCCCCTAATTTGAGTGGCTTCACAGGTGGCTCTGTGTGGGTCAGGAAGATCCCATGGAGGAGGGCATTGCAATCCACTCCAGTATTCTTGCCTGGAGAATACCATGGACAGAGGAGCCTGAAAGGCTACAGTACATAGGGTCGGACAGAGTGGGACACGAATGAAGTGACTTTGCACTCACACACCCTAATTTGTCAAGAAATAGCTGGAGCAACAGGCTAATTTGACACTGGAATACAGAATGAAGCAGAGCATAGGCTAACAGAGTTTTGCCAAGAGAACACACTGGTCATAGCAAACACCCTCTTCCAACAACCACAAGAGACGACACTGCACATGGACATAACCAGATGGTCAGTATCAAAATCAGACATAACCAGATGGTCAATATCAAAATCAGACTGATTATATTCTTTGCAGCCAACGATGAAGAAGCTCTATACAGTCAGCAAAAACAAGACTGGGAGCTGACTGTGACTCAGATCATGAACTCCTTATTGCCAAATTCAGATTTCAGTTGAAGCAGGGAAAACCAATAGACCATTCAGGTATGACCTAAATCATATCCCTTACAATCACACAGTGGAAGTGACAAATAGATTCAATGGATTAGATCTGGTAGACAGAGTACCTGAAAAACTGTGGACAGAAGTTGCTGACATTGTACAGGAAGCAGTGATCAAGATCATCCCCAAGAAAAAGAAATGTAAAAAGGCAAACTGGCTGTCTGAAGAGGGCTTACAAATAGCTATGAAAAGAAGGGAAGTGAAAGGCAAAGAAAAAAAGAAAGATATACCCATTTGATGCAGAGTTCCAAAGAATAGGAAGGAGAGATAAGAAAGCCTTCCTCAGTGATCAATGAAAAGAAATAGAGGAAAACGAGAATACGAAAGACTAGAGATAACTCCAAGAAAATTAGAGACACCAAGGGAATTTTTCACACTAAGATAGGCACAATAAAAGACAGAAATTGTATGGACCTAACAGAAGTAGAAGATATTAAGAAGAGGTGGCAAGAATATACAGAAGAATTGTGCAAAAAAGATCTTCACAACCCCAGATAATCACCATGGTGTGATCACTCACCTAGAGCCAGACATCCTGGAATTCGAAGTCAAGTGGGTCTTAAAAGGTGTTTTCATTCCAATCCCAAAGAAAGGCAATGTCAAAGAATGCTCAAACTACCACACAATTGCACTTATCTCACACGTTAGCAATGTAATGCTAAAAATGCTCCAATCCAGGTCATGAGTAAATGAACCATGAACTTCCAGATATTCAAGCTGTACTTAGAAAAGGCAGAGGAACCAGAGATCAAAGTTCCAGCATCCCTTGGATCATCAGAAAAGGAAGAGAGTTCCATAAAAACATCTACCTCTGCTTAATTGACTACACCAAAGCCTTTGACTGTGTGGAACACAACAAACTGTCTACAATTCTTCAAGAGATGGGAATACCAGAGCACCTGACCTGCCTCCTGAGAAATCTGTATGCAGGTCAAGAAGCAATAGTTAGACCTGGACATGGAATGATAGACTGGTTCCAAATTGGGAAAGGAGTAAGTCAAGGCTGTATGTTATCATTCTCTTTATTTAACTGATATGCA
Organism: Bos javanicus; assembly: GCF_032452875.1. Lineage (NCBI taxonomy): Eukaryota > Metazoa > Chordata > Mammalia > Artiodactyla > Bovidae > Bos > Bos javanicus. The sequence continues at coordinate 16,963,568 of NC_083882.1, read as the reverse complement.
GAGTACATCATGAGAAATGCTGGACATGATGAAGCACAAGCTGGAATCAAGATTGCCTAGAGAAATATCAATCACCTCAGATACGCAGATGACACCACCCTTATGACAAAAAGCAAAGAGGAAGTGAAGAGCCTCTTGATGAAGGAAAAAGAGAAAAAGCTGGCTTGAAACTGAACATTTAAAAAAACAAAGATCATGGCATATGGTCCCATCATTCCATAGCATATAGATAGGGAAACAGTGGAAAAAGTGAGAAACTTTATTATTTTGGACTCCAAAATCACTGCAGATTGTGACAGCAGCCAGGAAATTAAAATATGCTTGCTCCTAGGAAGAAAAGTTATGACCAACCTAGACAGCATATTAAAAAGCAGAGACATTACTTTGCCAACAAAGGTCCATCTAGTCAAAGCTATGGTTTTTCCAATAGTCATGTATGGATGTGAGAGTTGGACTATAAAGAAAACTGAGCCCCAAAGAATTTATGCTTTTGAACTGTGGTGTTGGAGAAGGCTCTTGACAGTCCCTTGGACAGCAAAGAGATCAAACCAGTCCATCCTAAAGGAAACCAGTCCTGAATATTCACTGGAAGGACTGATGCTGAAGCTGAAGCTCCAATACTTTGGCCACCTGATGAGAAGAACTGACTCATCTGAATGACCCTGATGCTGGGAAAGACTGATGGTGGGAGGAGAAGGGGGTGACAGAGGATGAGAAGTTGGATAGCATGACCAACTCAATGGAGATGACTTTGAGTAATGCCTGGGAGTTGGTGAAGGACTGTGAGGTCTGGTGTGCTGCAGTCCATGTGTTCACAAACAGCTGGACACAACTGAGTAATTGAAGTGAACTGAACCCTAATTTGTTAGGAAATTATTGTCACAGACAATATGAGGAGGGCTGAAATATATGTGCAGGTACAAAATGAACAATGAAAGCAACAAATTTGCACCCCCCCTAAACCCTCTGATAGGCAGAACAGATGGTAGACAGGTGAAACAGCAGATATATAGAAACCTCTGTCATTCCTGAAGATGTGTTCAGTAAGTGAAGTCCATGGAAGGGCTTGTGTTTGAAGATGCAAGTTTGATGAAAAAGCTGCCTCTAGACATGCCTACACTAAGAAAAATCCCTACCCTGCCCCTGTCTAGATTCCACCACAAAAAAATGGGGTCAACTTCACTCTTCCTAACTAGATGCTTGGAAACTGTAATAAAATGGAAGGAACGCAAAGGCAGCCCTGGTGCTCCCGCTCCCCAGGGTGTGATCCGAGCTCACCTGTCCTTCAGTCCAGCTGCCTTTCTGGCCAACAGGGATGCGACAGCTAATGGCAGGGTCACAGAGCTGTGTCTGCTCAAGTCAGGGTCACCCAAATGACCCACCTGAAAGGCTGAAGTCTGAGCCACAGACCACAGATCGAGTGTATGTCGTGAATGTTTGGAGTCTAGGACAACACATTTCCCACCAGGACGGTGGAACCTTGGACTTCAGTCATAGCCTGCTCTATTCTCCCCTCCCATTCATTTGGCAACACTCAACTGCCATCCCAGCCTTGAGTCCAGCAGGCTGTTTCAGTCCCTGAGAGACAGGCTGGCCTTGGGAACCTCTATTCAGGGGCAACGTCTGGATGAGCCAATGCACCCCTACAGGCTGGGTTACGGCTGTGCTGCACATCGGGAAGTGGATGACCACCTGCCAGGTCAGGAGGACGAGAGGCTGGTCCAGACAATGCCCTGGTGCCTGGCAAGTCGGCTTGAATTTCAGTTTCCCCATCTCTAAAAGTCAATGACCAGCTTTCCCAACACCATTTACTGAAGAGACTCTTTTTTTTTTTTTTCTCCATTGTGTGTTCCTTTTATATTTAATTCTGCATTTTAAGGAAAGATGGGATCCTAGCTGTTAGCCTAGCCCACCTTCACTGAAAACCTATCTATAACCCATATTGTCACTTTTTCAATTTTTAAACTATATTTTCAGGGCGTGAAATTCATTACAAGTGTATTCTTATTACATACACCTTTTGGAGGGTGTTTATGGTGTCTGCATTATGAACATATTTCCTCATTGCTATACAACTTCTGACAGATGATACTTGACACATGTAATTATTATGTAGGGAACAGAAAATTGTACACATGACAACAGGGAAAAGTAGTGAATGTGATCAAAGAAGCTGTCATAGAAATGAATTTACCCTAGATTTACTTGGGCCTGGAGTGCTAGGCTAAAATGTAACACTCAGTTGTTGCCATTTTCGTCCATGAAATCCTTTTACTGTTTCATTGCAAATTAGGTCAAGTATTAAGAAAAGTACCACCAAAAAAAAAAGTATATAAGTCAGAGAAAGGCAAGTGTATGTTAATGCATGGGTGTGGAATCTAGAAAGATGTGACTGATGAACCTATTTGTAAGGCAGAGATGGAGACGCAGACATAGAGAACAGACTACAGACTTGTGGACACAGTGGGGGAAGAGAGGGTGGGACCAACTGAGAGAGCAGCTTGGAGACATATACATGAGCTTATGTAAACCAGAGCAAGTGGGAATTTGCTCTGTGACACAGGGAGCTCAACCTAGTGCTCTGTGACAACCTGGAGGGGTGGGATGGGCAAGGAGAAGGGAGGGAGTTTCAGCAGGAAGGGGACATATGTATACCTGTAGCTGAGTCATGCTGATGTATGGCAGAAACCAACACAAGACTGTAAAGAAATTATTCTCCAATTAAAGAAATAAAAGGAAACACGATGTAGTAAACACAAAATTAAAAGCTATTGAGAAAGACAGGCCAGCTTGACTTTCTATCATAGAAAAACATTTCTGGTGTTAACAGCATTTTCACTGCTATGAATACATCTGAACAAGCTTTAAATAAACCCTTTAGACTCACCTTCATATAACAACATTATAGGAAACAAAAATTTACCGTTTTTTCTTTGAAGATAGTAAAAAGTGAAACTTTATGGCTATATTCTTTAATATCCATAAAAAATGATCAACTTCAGTTTAAATACTTTTTGCTTTATCAAACAAGGTATAAAATACTCAATTATACATATTTAAACACCATTATTTTTAAAATCAGTCATCTCTTCATACAGCATGTTTCCAATGCTTCCACAGTACCATAAATAACTATATCTCTGAAAAATCATGAACTTTGAAAAAATAACACACAAAACAACACAATTTATGCAGTAGGCCACCCTAATGAGGGATGGTGATCCTTGTCTCCTCTAGTGATTAGTGAGGCTGAGCATCTAAAACTTGGACATTTGTGTGTCTTTGGAGAAATGTCATCAAGTTGAGAGTCCAGAAACAAATCCAAGCATCCATGGTCAACTCATCTGTGACAAAGAAGGGGAGAATATACAAATGGGAACAAGAAGGTGTCTTCAGTAAATGTCCATGGAAAAATCGGACAGCTACATCCAAAAAATTCTATTGGTTTTTATCTCATACCACCTGAATATCAGTGAAACACATCAACCCAAAGACCGATGTTACGAGATTTCTAGAAATAAGCATAGGTCGTAGGCTCCTTAACATGAGAGTCTCCTTCGCATTTGGTGGGCAGAAGCAGAAATGGGTCTCTCTTCAAGTAAGGGAAACAGGAAAACAAGGTACACCAATGGGTTTCCATTCAATTGAACAGCTTTGCAACGGAAAAGCTAAGCATTCACAAATCAAAAAAATAGTCAACTGAACATGAGAGACTACTTGCAAGTGATGTATCTGATAAGCGGTTCATATGTAAAATAGACTAAGAACAAACAGCACTCAAGTCTCCAAGAAAAAACACACCACCCTTGTCCCTTCCCCCAACACCAACTCCAACCTAAACCCTTTATCTTACTCTACTGCTACTGCTGCTACTGCTAAGTCATTTCAGTCGTGTCCGACTCTGTGCGACCCCATAGATGGCAGCCCACCAGGCTCCCCCGTCCCTGAGATTCTCCAGGCAAGACACTGAAGTGGGTTGCCATTTCCTTCTCCAATGCATGAAAGTGAAAAGTGAAAGTGAAGTCGCTCAGTCGTGTCCAACTCTTTGCGACCCCATGGACTGCAGCCTACCAGGCTCCTCCATCCATGGGATTTTCCAGGCAAGAGTACTGGAGTGGGGTGCCACTGCCTTCTCCATTATCTCACTCTAGTTCAGTTCAGTTCAGTCGCTCAGTTGTGTCCGACTCTTTGCGACCCCATGAATTGCAGCACACCAGGCCTCCCTGTCCATCACCAACTCCTGGAGTTCACTCAGACTCACGTCTATCGAGTCAGTGATGCCATCCAGCCATCTCATCCTCTGTCGTCCCCTTCTCCTCCTGCCCCTAATCCCTCCCAGCATCAGAGTCTTTTTCCAATGAGTCAACTCTTCGCATGAGGTGGCCAAAGTACTGGAGTTTCAGCTTTAGCATCATTCCTTCCAAAGAAATCCCAGGGCTGATCTCCTTCAGAATGGACTGGTTGGATCTCCTTGTAGTACAAGGGACTCTCAAGAGTCTTCTCCAACATCACAGTTCAAAAGGATCAATTCTTCGGCACTCAGCCTTCTTCACAGTCCAACTCTCACATCCATCCATGACCACAGGAAAAACCATAGCCTTGACTAGACAGACCCTTGTTGACAAAGTAATGTCTCTGCTTTTGAATATGCTATCTAGGTTGGTCATAACTTTCCTTCCAAGGAGTAAACGTCTTTTAATTTCATGGCTGCAGTCACCTAACCTGTCCCTAAAACCTATCCCTAAGCTAACAATATACATGTGCATTCAAAGGCATTCATCCATCCACAGGAGAGACAGAGAGAGAGAAAGAGGAAGACATAGGCTGAATTCAGAAAGGAAAAGAAAGAGAAACATCTAGAGAGAGACACTGAACAAAAGAGAGGAAATGAGTAGATTTTAGAGACTTTTCATATATCTATCTGGAAGTTAGAAGCAATGACAGTGTCCATCCACCCCAGAACGGGGAAAATGATCCAAGGTTATGAGAGTAAAAGACAAGAATGCAGGGAGCCATTATAAGCTCAGCCACCCACAGAAGCCAAGATGGGGCACTTGAACCAGAATCTCAGTGGAAAAAGAGGACCAGAAAGTTGGGCCCTCTTTTGTATAAGAGAAGGTGACCTTCGAGTCTTCTTTCAGTCCTCCATTGGGGGATCAGGGTCTCGAAATAGGCAGGAAGGGGAGTGCCTTTTCCTAGGTCCCAGAGCCCATCCAGGCCTGTTTCTGCCCCATTCTGTGCTAGGTCAGCCCTGTATTGAATCCTTTGGGAAGTCCCAGCGCACAAGCTCCATGTGATACCAGCCCCAGGTTGAAAGGCATGGAGGTCTTGTAGGCCGACAGTCCTAGGCAGTAGATGGGAGAATGACCCCCATTCTGCAGAAGGAGAGACTGGGGAAACCCTGAGGGGCACATGGCTTGTCCAGGGCCACATCACAGATGAGAAGAAGGAGCCTGGTCTGAAAGCAGCTGTGTCCTCAGAGCTCAGGCCCTGGCTGCACCCAGGCCTTTCAAGGCTGTGGGGTGGGTGGTGTGGGTGTCACTCTGCCTGCACATGGCCTAAGAGGGTGGGTGAACAGTCAATCCAGAGGTTCCCATGGGGAGCTTTGTGTAGGGACCTCAGTAAGAACCCAGGAAATGATGTCACTTCCTGGCAACAGAACCCAACAGAACCTGGAACGTGGGTATCCAGGCCTCCACAGCGGAGAGGAGCCCCCAGCCAGATCGCTTGCTGCCAAGATGTTCTGCTGTTTGCCCCTGCCCAGAGGCTGGGGCCTCGGGAGAGCTCACAGGCAGAGTGTGTGGGAACGTGCTCGACGCTGGCTCAGGCTCCCCCCGAGAGGGCTCTGTCCCTTTGCCCGAAGGAAAAGGAAGGTAACATAGGAGCCCCAGGCCAGGCCAGGTCCCCTCTCCCATCCCATCCAGGTAACCCTGAGTCCTTTCCCTGTGTGCATGGATGGGGGTTTCTCGGGGTGTGTCTGCCTCAAGCAAGCCCAGGCGGATGTGGGTCAGAAGCCTGTGGGCCAGTTGTGTCCACACCCCAGGGGAGAGCAGGCTAGGCAGGATGGGAAGAGTTCAGGCAGGGCCGGCTGCTCAGGCTGACCTCACGCCCTCAGGTGGGTCTCCTTCCTCCTGGGTGGGTACCTGAGCAGACATATGTCTCTGCTGGGAGCAGAAGTTCGAGCGGGCAGAAGCAGCAGCCATACTGGCCAGGCCCAGCTTGGAAAAGTCCAAGCAGGGCTGGCTGACGGTCATTATCATTGCAGAGCTTCCCACTGGATGTGGCTGATGAGGGGGACACGCCGTCCACCTCCCTGACGGAGGGGTTGGACCACCACCCCCCTGCCCGTGAGCCCCAGTGCAGGCTCCAGGTGAGTGTGCCCACGGAGGGGTCAGCCCAACTGGGAATGAAGAGGAAGCAGGGAAGGCTGTGGCCCAGACACCACCCAGGACACACCCTGGGGCCCAGTCTCAGGCTCCCACAAAGCTCAGCACATCCGACTCCAACCCAGAGCCCCGAGAACCCCTGCCTCTGAGGCAGCAGGAGGACCTGGAGCCCAGCACGGCAGAGCACAGAGGTGAGGAGGCTGGGGCTGTGCATGTGAGGGTGTGGGGAGGGGCTGCTGAGCCACACAGGGAGGAGTCCCCTAGAGCTGTGGCTGGGCCTGAAGCAAAGGCTGGCCTCACACCACCCATCTTATAGACTGCAGAGAAGACTCCTATGCTGGGAATTCTTTGGGAATCTCTAGGAAGCTTTAGTGCCCAGTTAGGCACATGGCAAGGTTGGCCTGTGGGCAAACTTTTCTCTTCTCCCAGCTCTAGCTCTGACCTTCAAATTCAACCAGGCTCCACTTCCAAGACCTGTCCCTGCAGAGGTGGTTGCTACAGGTGCAGGACCCAGGGATCCACTGAGGGGAGATCGAGACCTGAGATTTCCCCTCCCAAAGACACCGGGCCAGCTGGGTACTGGCCAGCACCCTGAGAAGATCGGATGCCTGCAGGACCCCCAGCCCCAGGCACCGATGTCCCACCCCCTCAGCAAGAACCTCCACCTCCACCTGCACCTGTACCTGCTCGGGCTTTGGCAGGAGAACCCGTGTCCGGGGATGAGTTACCACCTCTGCAGGGAGAGCCTGCCCTGGCTCCTGCCCAAGACCCAGATGCCCATGATGACTCACCCACCCCTGCAGGGAGAATGGGCCCCCGCTCTGGACAGAGACCCAGATCCCTTTCTGGAAACACCTCGTCCAGGAGCACGGTTGGCTCTGCAGCCTCCATCCCTGTCTGATTCCCATGGACGCCATCAACTCGCTCCCCACCCAGGGGAAATTGAGTTCCCTTCCCCTGAGCTTATTTTAATCTGGTTTGTGTTTAGTTTTCTTGTGAGGTTTTATTTTTTTTTTATGGATTTATATATATTTTTCTGTTAAGTTTTTTTTAATAAATTTTACTTTAATTGATGCAATCTGGGAATCTTAAGGCCTTCACAAAGCTGTGTAACCATCACCAGTGTCTACATTTGGACCCTCTCATTCTATCCCCCCCACCTCTCAGCAAAGCTGGGATTCATGTCAAGCACTCCCTGTTCCTCCCTCCCCCACCTGACAGCATTTAGTCTTCTTCTTTCTCCATTTCTCCCCATTCTTTGGGTGTCCACAATCAATGCCAATCACTGAAATGACAGAAAACTGGATTTTTTTCTGACTGAAAGTGAAAGTTATAGTCGCTTAGTCTTGTTAGACTCTTTGCAACCCCATGGATTTTACAGTCCATGGATTATCTAGGCCAGAATACTGGAGTGGGTAGCTTTTCTCTTCTCCAGGGGATTTTTCTGACTCTCCACATATTGGAAGACTAAACTTGAGAATTCTTGTTTTTATTTCTTTTGAGGTAGCCTTTGGGTATCTGAAAGGACAGTGTAGGTACTTTCAAGATGTCATCTGCAAAACGAAGCCCTTTTGGCAAATGTGGTCAGAATCTCCTGGTAGGCATTGCTGTTGTGTGACATATCAGCCAGAAGGGAGATGCTGAGCTCTTTCTCTGGCACAAACAAATTCACAGAATAAGCCAAGAAAGAGAGCTGGAAAAACGAACCACACCAACAACAGAAAAGCAATCCTCGTTGGACAAAGCTAGAGAAAACCCAACATCCTATAGCCCAAAAACCCTCTTGGAAATGAATGTTCAGTAAGGAAGAGAAGAAACATGTGAAGGTCCAAGGACAGGCCATGCCCATGGCCAGTATAGTTTAGAGACAGCCTGACCGCTCAGATGAAGACACATGCCAGTGTACACCCTTTGCAGGCAGCAGCGATGGTCATCACTGTGGTAAGTGTTTAGTCTGGTGACAACCTGCCCCGGGCACCACACGAGGAGCAGACCTGGTTCTCTTCCTCTGCCCCCACACCACTCCCTCATGAAGGCAGCTCAGGTGCTTTCGGGACCTGCCTGCCTGTCTGGCTCATCCAGGAGCTGTGACCACCTCCAGGGTAGACTCCATCTTCTCTTCTCTGTGCACCGTGAACCTGCACACAGTGGGCCTTCAGAACCCCAAGAAACTCGCCCCAGCGCCACTATAACCAGAAGCCCCCCCAGGCATCAAAACGTTTGCCTGTAGAGTCACTTTGGCCCAAGCCCTAGTTCTGGACCCCTGGAGCCTACTACATGAATAATACAGCATGAATAATCAGGTCCTTTATACACAGATTCCCAGCTGTCAGATCTGAGCTTTGGCTTCACAGTCAGCTCGGTCCCTCCCGTGGCAGCCAGGTGGGCCACAATGCAGGCAAAGGAGCTCATGAGCTGAGTTTCAAGGGAGGCATTGAAAAGACAGCAGTGGATACAGCCTGTTGCAAACTGAAGGAGGGTCCCCGCATGTCTCAGAAAAGGCCTCTAGTGTACAAGTGTGGAGGAGGGCCCCGATGGTGAAAGAGAAGAGGAAAGAGGCAAAGGGGCAAAGGCTCTTGGCCTCTGCTGTAGCAGCTGCAGTTGGTATCCTGTGAACAGTGGACAGCCAACGTGGTCACATGAGCATGACTCTAATTTCCTCACAAAGCAAGAGAAAGGGGGCAGGGTGTGGGAGTACCCGGAGGGTGTGGTCGGGTGGATGAAGGGAGATGCCCTTCCTCTCTTCAGTGCCAACTATAGTGCAAATGAGTCTCAGAGCTGCCAGATGGCAGTTACCAAGTCAGGTCCCCACAGCACCCAGTGGGCTGGGTGCCTTAGTCCCTGTCACACGAACAAGCCCCACCATGTGGCCTCCCTGAGTTCTAACAGCAGGATCGGGGGGGGGGGTTGTCTGGCTACACACTGGTAATTCCAGCTGAGTTACCCCCTTCTTAGAGCCCCAGTTTTGTCCTCTATAATAAGGACACTGATTGCCAGCTTAGCAGGTTGCTACCTTAATCCTGTGAAGACTCTTTAGGGTAATCCTACAATTAGTAGCTGGTCTTAAGAGATGTTGGGCTTCTCTGATACCTCAGCTGGTCTCCTGCATTGCAGGAGACCCCGGTAAGATTCCTGGGTCAGGAATCCTGATCCGCTGCAGAAGGGACAGGCTACCCAGTCCAATATTCTTGGGCCTCCTTTGTGGCTCAGCCGGTAAAGAATCTGCCTGCAATGCGGGAGACCTGGGTTTGATCTCTCGGTTTGGAAGATCCCCTGGAGAAGGGAAAGGCTGCCCACTCCAGTATTCTTGCCTGCAGAATTCCATGGATCATATAGTCTCTGGGGTCACAAAGAGTCGGACACGACTGAGGGACTTTTCACTTCACTTTCAAGAGATATCACCTGAATCCAGATTAGACTGGAGTCTCCCAGTTGTCATCTGGCATTTCTTCCCTGAAGCCAGCCGAAACCCACACACTAGCGTTTCCAGGGTCTCCACTTAGCCCTCTGGACAGAAAACCCAGGGAGGTTCAAACAAGCTCACAGATAAGCAGGAGGACTCACAGGCAGAGGGCTTCCCTCAGGTCTCAGGTGGAGCTCCGGGACCACAGCAGGAACCGGTGCTCTCAACCCCTGGGCTCAGCAGCGCCCTCATCCTCAGGCTGGCGGCTGTGCCCTGACGGGAGCAGGAAGGTTACCAACCGCCCCAGGCCGACCTCACGCCCCTCCCACTGCTGTAGACTGACCTCACCGGCCCCGCCCCTTCCGGCAGAACGAGAGGTCCTCTTTCCCTTGATTCCAGCTCTGAGTCCGGGTCCTGGACGCCGTTTGGTCACCGCCCCAGTCCTGAGCCAATCAAGGTGGCCAGGGAGGATGGGACACACTGATTGGACAGATCCAGGTCATGTGACCATACTCTCCAGGACACCTGTGAGCACCTCACCGTATGTCAGGGGTGAAGACAGTGCAATGCCCCAAGAGCAGGGCTGAGAATCCAGTTACTGTCTCCATGTGCTCAGTGTCCTGGGACCACCGTGTGCATCCTCTCTGCACACAGCTTCGTCCTCTGCAGACAAAATATTCATGACACACCTCTTCCCTTCCAAGCGCAGTTTCACGCACCCATATTCAAGGGAGCAAGGCCTCCTGTTTGAAGATAGGTTTGGGGATCCGCCTCCTAGCATCTAGGCTTCTTTTGTGTGTCATGTTAGAATAATTGATTCAGTCAAAAAAGACCCACGAGCACCACCACATGCTGCTCTGTGTTTTCAGGATTATTGCCTGTTCTGAGTATTGGACATGGCCCAGGGGACCCTCATGTGGAGTGAATTTTGTCCAAGGAAGCACGTGAAACACTGAATCCCTGAATCACTTTGCTATACACCTTAAACTAACAAATCTTTAAAAATCCATAATACTTCAATTAAAAAGATATTCACTCATCAAAAATTGTTGTAAAATGTGTCAAGTTTTCAAGTGTTGGTTCTCAGTGTGTGTCTAAATGCTTTGGTGGTGTTTTGTGAGGCAGGGATCCAACTTACTTTCCCAATGGAGCAAAAATAGCCCAATGGGCCTCCTCTCTCCATTTACATATTAAGAAGCGTTTTTCAAAATCCCAAGTAGCAAGGACTTCAGAGCTTTGGCAATTTGTGGAGCACCCCAGAAGCAGGTTTCCTTTTCTGTGTCTTCTCCTCGCATTTGGCCATTACCAGTTTCTAGTATACAGAAGTGCCATCAGAGGGTTCTCTGTAGTGAACCATGCATGTTTCTTTGAGGACAGGGAATGTGAGCACAGAGGAGGGGCTGAGTCCACAATGACCACCGACCATGCTGAGCAACCCCAACATTAAGTCTAATGTGATAAAATCACATCTTATAAGGGATTTATACCTTTAACATTGAGAACTCCTAAAACTGAACATAAACAACCTGTTCAGAACATGGGCAAAGAAGCTAAATAGACATTTGTCCAAAGACACACAAATGTCCAGCAAGTTAAAGATATTCAGCCTCACTAATCACTAGGGAAGTCAAGGATCACCCTGCCCTGTCGGGATGGCACACTACATCAATTCGTGTTTTTTTGCGTTTATTTGTCACAGTTCACGATTTTATATATCTATAAAATATAGTGGTGAGGAGAACAATATAGGGGTGGGGGGAGAAAAAACATTATTATGGGAATATAGGAGATTAGAAGAAATCATGTATGAACCTTCTGAAAATTGTAGAGCAACTTAGAATTTTAAAAATCTTTCTATAAAAATATTAAATACACTCTTAAGTATGATATTTATTTTTTTAAGTATTTGGTTTTGTCGAGTCTTAGTTGCTACATGTTGGATCTTCACTGCATTTTGCCAGACGACTTGCTGTGGTGCACAGACCCTCCAGTTTTGTCGTATTGCCTGCAGAGTGTACAGGCCTCAGTAGTTGTGGGGCATAGACCAAGTTGTTTAATGGCATGTGGGATTCCAATTCCTGAGTCCCCTGAATTGCAAGGTGAACTCTCAACCACTGAGCCACAAGGGAAGTCCCTGGTTTTCATCTTGAGGTGATGAAAGTTTCTGAAATTACATAGTTTTATGGCTATTTTTGAATATAATAAAAGCCACTGCGTTGTAAGCTCTGGATGAATTACATGTTAATGTGAATTTTATCTCAATAGAGCTGTTACTTTAAGAGCCCCTTAAAAGCAGAAGAGCTTGTAGGACATCAGGGGAGGTAGAGCACAGGCCAGCTCCAGGATATTTCGATGTTGCAATGCTGGATGACCCTGTTCTGTGAGGTCAGTGGGTAGGGGGCACCGAGGCATCCTCCTGGGCTGCACTAAGCGCAGGAGTGTCTCGGTTTATTGAGTCTTGAGTTAATGCCTTTCACACATCATTCCCTTGAAAAAAAAATTTTTTTAAACAAATCTATGGTTTGTAGCAGCCCTTTGTGGAGCAGGTCTATTGATATCAAAGATCCTTTTCTCAGACAAGATCCCTTCACAGTTTCTGGGGCACAAATCTTTCAGGGACACCACTCAACCTGCTTTCTATATAAAGTGACCCTCTTCTTCTAGGAACTGACTGAGGTCCCATATAAATTGGAACAACACCAGCCATGTGGGTGGGGTTCTGGGGAGAATGAGGACTCTGTGGGTTGGGGCTAGGGGCTAGGCTATGTCCAATCTTATCTTCTGGATTTTCACTCCAGTTCTGGGACAGGGTTGGCCTCACCACTGGGCTTCATTTTTATGCAGTCAGATTATCAGTTTTTGTGGCTTGTAGACTCTTCACATATTTGGAAAGGGCTTCCTAATCTGAGGATGTAATAATTGTTATCCCTTGGCTTCTACACAACTGTTTGTCTCTTGGCTTTTGGTTGCACACCTTTGGGCCAGCTGTAGGGTGTGTGTGTCTGTGTATAAAGTGTGAGACAAGAATATCTTTTCCTAGATGACTATCTAGTTTTCTCACTATCAGTCAAGAAAAGATCTCCCTTTCCCCAGCTATGTGAAATATTATGTTAATCTTCTGCTAAAATTATGCATTTTGGGGAGTCTGTATCTGGCTTTTTCATTGTTCTCTTCATCTCTCTGAGAATCCATGCATCAAGGCCAGTCCAAGGCACACGTGTCTTCACACTCCTGAGATCTCTGAATTGGGAGGCACCTAACAAGTCAGAACCTTAATAACTGGCAGTATTTTTAGTGGTGGTTCATGAGCCAGTAATGCACCTTGTACTACACAGTGGCCTGGCTTCTTCAACAAAATGATAATAATCATGGCTTTAAAATCTATCTCATCTCCTGGCAGGCCTTATCACACCTCATCACTTGACCTGATTTTTTTTCCCTCAGGCGTTTCCTGAGGTATTCTTGCTCAGTTTTCTGTGTGAGGCTTAGACTCAGTTTATCCTGAAAATCAGTCTGAATGTTATTTAATTAGGATTGCATTAGATGTTAGACTAATAAGAAGTGACATGTCTAACATTCAATCTGATCATTAAGTACACTGTATATCTTCACAATGACTCAAGTACTTGCATGTGTGTAGATTTCTCCAGAAAGTGTTGAAGTTTCCTTTATGTTCCTTCTGTTAATACTGGACATCACACTGGAGATGCGGCATGAACAAAGTAGACACGAGTTCCTGTCCTTGGATTTTTGCCTACCTGTGATCATGAAGATATTTCCCTATGTCTTCTTCCAGGTTTTCTTACCTTCCCATTTAGATCCACTATTCACTTGGAACTGACTTTTGTTGGACTGATTTTATTCCATCTACATTGGCAGTTCAGAGAAGGCAATGGCAACCCACTCCAGTACTCTTGCCTGAAAAATCCCATGGAAGGAGGAGCCTGGTAGGCTGCAGTCCATGGGGTCGGTAGGATAGGACATGCCTGAGCGACTTCACTTTCACTTTTCACTTTCATGCATTGGAGAAGAAAATGGCAACCCACTCCAGTATTCTTGCCACGAGAAACGCAGTGATGGAGGAGCCTGTGGGCTGCCATCTATGGGGCCATACAGAGTCGGACACGACTGAAGCGACTTAGCGGCAGCAGCAGCAGCACATGGGCAGTTAAAAAAGCACCACTGACTTAAAATCCACTTCACTGCTGACTGGTACTAGTAGTGTAATAAAGCAAGTACTCATATATGGGTAAGACTGGATACATTTGAAAGACAGAATCAACTTTATTTTTCTTCCATTCATATCTTCGTATCTGGGGTTGATGGAAAGGAAGTAGCCAAGAATGACACCGTTGTTTGGGCCTGAGAAACAAGAAGCAGTGACAACTATGGGGGAGGGCCCCTGGAGGAACAGACGGGAAGTGGCAAGTCACGGCTGTGGACCTGCCCGAGCTTGAGGCATCTCTTAGATATCAACATGAAGATGGGAGGTAGGCGAGTGGGGATGAAAGTAACAATTTATATCTCTGAGCACCATTCCCTTTAGAAAATTTAGATATTTGAAAGCAAAAAAGTATTAACCCTCCATGTAGTCAAAAATTATGTGTACACTTTACAGTCAGCCCTCTGTAGCCTTAGTTTCACATCTGTGGATTCAAAAACCATGGGTCATGTCATAGTATGTATTTATCAAAAAAAAAGATCCAGGTGTAAGAGGACCTGTGCAGTTCACACCTGTGTTGGTTAAGGGTTACCTATATATGTAATAGATGAATGTATCCATCACCCCAAATATTCTCTTGTCCTTTTCCCAACCACTTCAATCAACCCCAGGCAGCCAATAATCTGCTGATCTCCATAGATTAGATCTACTTTTCTAGGATTTCATACAGATTGGATCATGTATTTTCCTTTGTGTCTGACACCTATTGTTTGGCATAATAAGTTTTTGGTTGCTTTTTGTTTGTTTTTAAATTTCCTTAATTTATTTCTGTTAATGTCCAAGTCTTTTCCTTAAAAAGAAAGGTACCCATTCTTTATAAAGTTCATTAGAAATATATAGATAACATTTTGTGTATTTATGCTGTCTGTGATGTTTGTATTTTTTAATTTGGTTTTTATTTGGTTGCTCTGGGTCTCAGTTGTGGCACGTGGGATCTAGTTCCCTGACTAGTACAGGAATCTGGGTTCCCTGTATTGGGAGCACGGAATCTTCACCACTGGACCACCAGGGGAGTCCTGGATATTCATATTTTTATTTGTTCTTTATTTTTCCTTATTTCTAATTGTGTTATACTTATTTTACAATGCTGCATTAGTCCCTGCTGTAAAATGAGTGAATCATTTGTATGTGTACATATACACCCTCCCTGTTGATCCTCCTCCACCCCTCATTCCTCTTTAGCTCATCCAAGAGCACCAAGCTGAGCTTCCTGTGCTGCTCAGCAGCTTCCCACTAGCTAGCATTTTACACATGGTAGTGTATATACGTCAATGCTACTCTCTCAGTTCAACCCCTTCTTTCCCTCCTCTGCTGTGTCCATGAGTTCATTTTTTATGTTTATCTCTATTTCTGCTCTGTAAATAGATTCATCAGTATGATTTTTCTAGATTCTATATATACATATACATATTCTGTGCTTAGTTGCTCGGTCCTGTCTGAATCCTTGTGACCCCATGAACAGTAGGGTGCATGTGTCTTTTCAAATTACGCTTTTCTCAGGGTATTGCCAAGTAATGGGATTGCTGTGTCATAAGGTCTATTTTCAGATTTTTAAGGAACCTCCGTACTGCCCTCCATAGTGGCTATATCAATGTACATTCCCAGCAAGAGCACAAGAGGCTTCCCTTTTCTCTATATCCTCTCCTGCATTGTTTGTAGATTTTTTGATGATGCCAATTGTGATTAGTGTGAGGTAATACCACATTTGTAGTTTTGATTTTCATGTCTCTAGTACTGACAGAATAGTGAGTGATGTTGAGCATCTTTTCACGGGTTTTTGGCCATCTGTATGTCTTCTTTGGAAGACATCAAAGTCTTCTTCTATGTTTCAGCCTCCATTGATCTTTATTTCTGTTCTTGTGCCACTGCCATGCTGTCTTGATTACTGTAGCTTTGTGGTATAGTCTGAATTGAGGGAGGCTAATTGTTCCAGATTCATTTCTCATTCTTAAGATGACTTTGGCTATTTCGGTTCTTTTGTGTTTCCATACAAATTGTAAAAATTTTTGTTCTAATTCTGTGAAAAATGCCATTGGTAACTTGACAGGGTTTGCATTGACTCTCTAGATCGCTTTGGGTAGTAGAGTCATTTTCACAATATTGATTCATTGAATCCAAGAACATGGTGTATCTCTCCATCTGTTTGTGTCATCTTTGATCTCTAAGCATAATGTTTTGATATTCAGAAATTTTAAATGTATCTGCATTTCATTCCTTTATTAAGCTACTTCTGCATTGTTCAGACATATATTGTTCATCTGTTGAACAACTGCTTCTTTCCCCACCAAGTTTTGGCTATTTTAAGTAAAACTATTATAAACAGTTTAGTTCAGTTCAGTTCAGTCGCTCAGTCATGTCTGACTCTTTGTGACCCCATGAATCACAGCACACCAGGCCTCCCTGTCCATCACCAACTCCCGGAGTTTACTCAAACTCATGTCCGTCGAGTCGGTGATGCCATCCAGCCATCGCATCCTCTGTCATCCCCTTCTCCTCCTGCCCCCAATCCCTCCCAGCATCAGACTCTTTTCCAATGAGTCAACTCTTCGTATGAGGTGGCCAAAGTATTGGAGTTTCAGCTTTAGCATCAGTCCCTCCAATGAACACCCAGGACTGATCTCCTTTAGGAGGGACTGGTTGCATCTCCTTGCAGTCCAAGGGACTCTCAAGAGTCTTCTCCAATACTACAGTTCTAAAGCATCAATTCTTCGGTGCTCAGCTTTCTTCACAGTCCAACTCTCACATCCATACATGACCACTGCAACCTTAAAGCTCCCCAAAAACACTCTGATAGCTTTTCTTCTATTCATTGCAGCAATGCCTCTGGTTAAACATGTGATTTTTCTTAAAGAAATAGGGCATGAGCAACTTTTTGCTAAGAGCACAACTCACATAACTTCTAAGCATAATCAGAGTATTAACTAGGGTATACTACTTACCACACACAGAATATCTTGCTCAAGTGTTTTTTTCATGGAAGGATCTTGTTTGTCCCAAATGCTTTTTCACAATGCAGAAACTAAAGGGAAGCAAACTGTAGAGTCCCTTGGACAGCAAGGAGATCAAACCAGTTAGTCCTAAAGGAAATCAACCCTGAATATCCATTGGAAGGATGATGCTAAAGCTGAGACTCCAGTACTTTGGCCACCTGATGCGAAGAGCTGACTCATTGGAAAAGACCCTGATGCTGGGAAACATTGAGGGCAAGAGAAGTGGGCAACAGAGGATGAGATGGTTGGAGGGACATGAGTTAGAAGGACTCAATGGAAATGAGTTTGAGCAAACTCTGGGAGACAGCGAAGGGCAGGGAAGCCTGGCATGCTGTGGCCCATGAGGTTGCAGAGTTAGGCATGACTTAACGACTGAACAACAAAATGCTGTATGTCAACTAGGAAATTGGGGTATGCATGAAAAAATCAGTTTTTTCCACCCATGAAAGCTAGGTAATTGTGTCCTCAAACCTGCCTGAAAAACACTCTGGTTGCTTGTCTTGTATCCAGTGTAGCAATTTCACTGGTTAAACATGAATTTTCTTAAGGAAACAGGGTCTTGGCAACTCCTTGTTGCGAGCACACCTCATAGAACTCCTAGTTCTTACTAGAGTAGTAACTTGGGTATTCAACTCACCAAAAATTGAAAATGCTGCACACACACGTTTCTTCACTGAAGGTTTAATGTGACACAGTTGTCTTTTCACAGCTTGGAAACTGCAGGGCAGGGAAACCGTCTATATGTTTGGAAATTGGGGTCTGCTGGAAAAAGCTGTGTTTTCCACCTGTGAAAGCTAGGTAGCCATGGCTTCAAAGCTCCCAGAAATAAAGCTTCCATGGCTTCTTGTCTTCTATTCATTTCAACAATGTCTCTGGTTAAACAAATGAACTTTCTGAACTATACAGGTTGCTTGCAATTCACTAGGAGCACACCAAACAGAAATTCTAGGGCTAACTAGAGTAGTAATTCTGGAATGCCACTCACCACACACAGAATACAACCTACACATGATTCATCATGGAAGGATAAGTGTGCTTCCATTGCGTCTTTTCACAATGTTGAAACCAAATATGTTGTTTGTAATCTTGGAAACTGATGGCTACACACAAAAGCAGTATTTTCCATCTATGAAAGCTAATAGTTGCACCCTCAGAGTTGCCTGAAAAACACTCTGGTTCCTTGTCTTCTGTTCATTGCAACAATGTCTCTGGTTAAACATGTGTTTTATTAAAGAAACAAGGTGCTTGCAATTCCTTTGTAGGAACAGACATCATAGAACTCTTAGCATTACAAATAGTAGAACCTCAGGTACGCCCCTAACTACATACAGAATATCTACACAAGTGAGTTTCTTCATGTAATGGTTTAATGTGTCCCAGGTGTGTCTTTTCACTGATAGGAAACTATGAGTAAACATGCTGTGTCAAGTGAAAATTGAAGCTGTGTCAAGTATTTTCCACCTTTGAAAGCTAGTTATATGTGGCAAGAAGCTCCTGGAAATCACTCCGTTTGCTTGTCTTCTATTCATTGCAGCAATATGAAATGAATGAGTTTTCTGAAACAGGGTGTGTGCAACTAGAGGTTAGTAGTACACCTCAAGAAAATCCACCTCAAGAAAATCCAAGGCCTAACCAGAGTAGGAACTTGATTATTCCACTCATCATACACAGAACATGCTTCTGCACACAAGTTTCCTTATGTGTCCCAAATGTGTCCTATTACAACTTGTAGACTACAGGAAAACTCACTATACATCAACTTGGAAATCAGGACCTGGAAGCAAAAGCAGTACTGTTTACCATGAAAGCTAGGTGACCGCGGCTAAAAGATGCCTGAAGAACACTCTGGTTGCTTGTCTTACATTCACTGCAGCAATGTCACTCATTAAACACGCAGGTTTTCTGAAAGAAATGAGATGCTTGCCACTTGTTGCTAGTAGTATATTTCTCAGGACTCCTAGGCGTAACCAGGGTAGTAACACAGGGTATGCCACTCCAAACACAGAAAACCTCATGCACACAAGTTTTTCTATTGAAGGATTTAATGTCCCCCAGTGGTGTCTTTTCACTACTCAGAAATACAGAGAAACATGCTAGGTATTATCTTGAATATTGCAGCATGCAGGGAAAACAGGATTCTCCACCTGTGAAAACTTCGTGGTTGTGGCCTCAAAGCTTCCTGTGAGAAACAATCTGGTTACTTGTCTTCTATTCGTTGCAGCAATATCCCGATCAAACAAGTTGAGTTTTCTGAGAGAAACAGGTTGCTTGCGACTGCTTGCAAGTGGAATAGCTCATAGAACTTCTGGGCCTAACCAGTGTAGTAACTTGGGTTTTCCAAACACCACACACAGAAAGCCTCACGCACAAAAATTTCTTCATGGAAGGTTCTGCTGCTGCTGCTGCTGCTAAGACTCTCTGCGACCCCATAGATGGCAGCCCACCAGGCCCCACCATCCCTGGGATTCTCTAGGCAAGAACACTGGAGTGGGTTGCCATTGCCTTCTCCGATGGAAGGTTCTAGCAGGTCCTAAATGTCTCTTGTCACATCTCAAAAATGACAGGGAAACACTCTGTGTGTTTATATGTAAATTTCAGCTTGAAGGCCAGAGCAATCTTTTTCATTATGAGAGCTAGGTGACCATGGCACAAAGCTGCCTGAAAAACACTCTGGTTGCTTGTCTGATATTCACTGCAGCAATGTTTCTGGTTACACAAGTAACTTTTCTGAGAGAAAAATGTTACTTGGCAAACTCCTTACCTGTGTGGTACCCTCCACAGTACTCCTGGGCATAATCAGTGTAGTAACTCAAATATTACACTCACCACACCCAGAACACTCCAGGCACATAAGTTTCTTCATGGAAGCATTTAGGTTGTCCCAGTTGTGTCTTTCACAACTCAGATATACAGGGTAACATACTCTGTAAACTTGAAATTTGGGACTTGCAGCCACATTTTGTCTTTTTTACCTGCTACAGCTAGCTAGTTGTAGATTCAGAGCTGCCTGAAAAACATGCTAGTTGCTTGTCTTTTGTTCCTTGCAGCAATGACTTAGTTGAACAAGTAAGTTTTCTGAGAGGAACAAATAGTTTGCAATTCCTTACTAAAGCACACCTCACAGAACTCCTAGGCTTAACTCCTAGTAGTAACTCAAATATTCCGCTCACCACACATAGGAAACCCTGTGCATAAAAGTTTCCTCATGGAAGGGTCCAATGTGTCCTAAATGTTTTTTTTATCACAATTTGGACTACAGGGACTTACTATGTGTCATGTTGGAAATTGCAACTTCTAGGCAAAAAGCAGTACTTTCCACCTGTGAAAGTTAGGTAGTGGCGACTTCAGAGCTGCCTGAAAAACTCTGGTTCCTCATCTTCTATTCACTACAGCAGTGTCTCTGGTGTAACAGATGAGCTTCTGGAAAAAACACAAGATGTTTGCAGCTCTTCACTGGGAGACACCTCAAAGAACTCTGCCTAACAAGTGCATTAATGTGGATATTCCACATGCACACCAATTTCTTCATGGAAGGGTTCATTGAGTCCCAGTTGTGTCTTCTTATAGGTCAAATGCATAAGGGAAACGTGGTGTGTGTTACCTTAAAGCTTGAGATCTTCAGTCAAAAGCAGTATTTTCCATCTATGAAAGCTATGTAGTTGTGGCTTCAAGCTACATTGGTGGCTTGTCTGCTATTCATTGCAGAAATGTCTCGGTCAAACGAGTGTTCTAGAAAACCAAACAAAAGACCAGACTGCTTGTAACTTTTTTATAAGAGCACAACTAACAGAACTTCTAGTCTTAAGCAGAGTAGTAAATTGGATATTCTAATCACCACACACAGATCACCCTGGGCACACATGTTTCTTCATGGATAGGTTCAGAGTATACTGTCTCCTCTTACAACAGGGAAAGAACAATGAAGCATGCTGTGTGTCAACTTGGAAATTGGGACTGCAGTCAATCGCAGTATTTTCTACTTGTGATAGCTGCTGCTAAGTTGCTCCAGTCGAGTCCGACTCTGTGCGACCCTATAGACGGCAGCCCACCAGGCTCCCCATCCCTGGATTCCCCAGACAAGAACGCTGGAGTGGGTTGCCATTTCCTTCTCCAATGCATGAAAATGAAAAGTCAAAGTGAAGTCGCTCAGTCGTGTCCGACTCTTAGCGACCCCACGGACTACAGCCTACCAGGCTCCTCCGTCCATGGGATTTTCCAGGCAAGAGTACTGGAGTGGGGTGTCATCGCCTTCTCCGTGTGATAGCTAAGTAATCGCAGTTTTGAAGCTGCCTCAAAAACACTCTGGTCGCTTGTTTCCTGGTCACTGCATGAATGTCTTTTGTTTAAAAAAGTTAGTTTTCTGAGACAGAGACAGCATGAACAAGTTTATCCATTGAAGGGTTGTGTCACTACTGTGTCATTTCACAACTCAAACATACACACACACACACACACACACACAGGAAAACATACTCTGTATTACCTTTAAATAAGCACCAAGAAAGGAGATCCTAACAGAGTGTTTCCTTCAGGAAGCTCACTTATTTGACCAAAGAGTTAACTGCAGTGAAGAGAATCCAAGCAACCAAAGTGTTTTTCTTGCGGTTTTGAGAGGGCAACGTATTAGCTTTTAAGGGTGAACATATTGCTTTTGCCTTTAGACCTTAACTTCCTGGTTCACACAGGAATGTTTCCCTGCAGTTTCCCAGCACTGAAAAGACATGACTGGGACACAGTGAACATGTCCATGAGGTAACTTGTGCGTGCAAGTTGTTCTGTGGGTGGTGATGGGATATCCATCCTAGGCTGCTTTGGCCTGGGGATTCTGTGAAATAAGATCCTAGCAAGAAGTGGCAAGCACACTGTTCATTTCAGAGAACATACTTGGAGCAAAGAGTTTATTGCAGTGGAGAGAAGACAAGCAAGCATAGTGTTTTTCAAGTAGCTATTAAGGGTGAACTCTCAAGCTTCACAAGGGACAATAGTTAACTGTGAACACTATACCTGGGTTCACACACAAGATGTTTGCCTGCAGTTTCTGTGCAAGGTCGAAATACAAATGATGTATACACACTGAATTGCTCCATGAAATAAGTGGTGTTCACAGGTTGTTCTGCTTGTGTTGAGTAGATACCCACACTATGCATTCAAACCTAAGTGTTCTATTAAAAGAGCTCCTAGTAAGGAGATCCCAGCACAGTGTTCCTTTCAGAAAACTCCCTTGTTTGTGCCGAGAATTGACTATAGTGAAGAGGGAATCAGTACCCAAAGTGCTTTCCTAGATTGGTATGACAGTGAAACATTATAGCTTTTGCCAGCAGACCCAAATTACATTCACATTCAGCATATTTCCTTACAATGTTCCAACACTGAAAATACACATTTGCGACAAACAGAAACTTTCCATGAAGGAAGTTGTGGGAACTGGTTGTTCTCTGGGTTGTGAGTGGCACACCCATACAATGCATTTTGGACCTAGGTATCCTATTAGATGAGTTCCTAGTAAGGAGATCCAGGCACAGTGTTTCCATCAGAAAAGTCACTTGTTTCCAGCTACAACTGAGTGTAGTGAAGAGAGAATCAACGTCCAAAGTGTTTTCCTAGGTGGGTTTAAGAGTGAAACATTCTAGCTTTCACAGGATGAGAACACTGTTTTTGCAAAGACCCCAGTTGGCAGATTCACACTCAGCATATTACCCTGAAATATCTCAGCACTGAAAATGTATAATCATGACAAACTGAAACTGTCCATTAAGGAAATAGTGTGAACTGGTTGTTCTCAGCGTGGTGAGTGGCATACCCATAATGCATTATGAACTTAGGTGTTCGATTAGATCCTAGAAAGGAGATCTAAGCACAGTGTTTTCTTCAGAAAAGTCACCTGATTATGCCAAGGATTGACTGTACTGAAAAGAGAATCAGCACACGAAGTGTTTTCCTGTGTGGGTTTGAGAGTGAAACAGTCTAGCTTTCGAAGGTGAGAACACTGTTCTTGCCAGAAGATCCCAATTGGCAGGTTCATATGCAGCGTGTTTCCCCGCAGTGTCTGAGCACTGAAAATGCACACTCGAGACAAACTGAACCTTTCCAAGCAGG
This sequence comes from Bos javanicus, assembly GCF_032452875.1. Taxonomy (NCBI): domain Eukaryota; kingdom Metazoa; phylum Chordata; class Mammalia; order Artiodactyla; family Bovidae; genus Bos; species Bos javanicus. The sequence goes on along the minus strand of NC_083882.1, from coordinate 16,940,471 downwards.
AAACTGTGTGAACTGGTTGTTTTCTGTGTCTTGAGAGGCATACCCATACAATACATTATGAACCTAGATGTTCTTTAGTTCTTACCCTAGTAAGGAGATCCAAGCACAGTGTTTCTGTCTGAAAAGTCAGCTGGTTGCACCACGAATGGACTGCAGTGAAGAGAGAAACAACACCCGAATAATTTTCTTAGGTGAGTTTGAGAGGGAAACACTCTAGCTTTAAAGGATGAAAGAAAGAAAGAAAGAAAGCCACTCAATTGTGTCTGACTTTTTGCGACCCTTTTGGCCCATGGAATTTTCCAGGCATGGATACTGGAGTGGGTTGTCATTTCCTTCTCCAGGGTATCTTCCCAACCCCGGTACCAAACCCAGGTCTCCCACAACTGCAGGCAGATTCTTTATCCTCTGAGCCACCAGGGAAACCTAGAGAATGAGAACACTGTTTTTGCCTGCTGACCCCAATTCACATCAGGCATATTTCTCTGCAGTACCCAGCACTGAACACACGCACTGAACACACACACTTGGGACAAACTGAACCTTTCCATGAAGGAAGTTGTGTCAAACTGAAGTTGCTCACTTGTGTCTGACTCTTTGCAACTCCATGGACTGCAGCCTACCAGGCTCCTCTGTCCACAGGATTTTCCAGGCAAGAGTACTGGAGTGGGTTGCCATTTCCTTCTCCAGTTCTCTGTGTAATCAGTGGTATATCCATACAGCACATTATAAACCTAGGTGTTGGATTAGATGAGGTCACAGCAGGGAGATTGAAGCACAGTGTTTATTTCAGAAATGTCACTTGATTGCACCTAGAATCGACTGTTGTGAAGAAAGAATCAGCACCCACAGTGGTTTCCTTGGTGGGTCTGAGTGTGAAACATTCTAGCTTTCCCAGGGTGAGAGCACTGTTTGTGCCAATAGACCCCAACTGGCAGGTTCACACCCAGCATATTCTCCAGGAATGTCCCAGAACTGAAAATGCACAGTTGGGACAAACTAAACCTTTCCATGAGGGAAGCTGTATGAATTGGTTGTTTTCCGGGTAAGTGGCACATCCATACAATGCATTATGACCTCGGTGTTGTATTAGATGAGCTCCTAACAAGGAGATCAAAGCGTATATTTTCTTTCAGAAAAGTCATTTTCTTTGAAAAGAATTGACTAGCGAAAAGCAAATCAGCACACATAGTGTTTTCTTGAGTGATTTTGAGATTGAAACATTTTGGCATTTGTAGGGTGAGAGTACTGTTTGTGCCAGTGGACTGAAATTGGCAGATTCACAGCCAGCATATTTCCCTGCAGTGTCCCAGCACTGAAAATGCACACTCAGGATAACTGAACCTTCCATAAGGGTGGTTGTGTGAACTGATGATTCTCTGAATCATTAGAGGCATGCCCATACAACACATTATAAACTTAGGTGTTCTATTACATGAGCTAGTAAGGAGATCCAAGCACTGTGTTTCCTTCATAAAACTCACTTGCTTGCACCAAGAATTGATTGTAGTGAAGAAGAATCAGCATGCAAAGTGTTTTCATAAGTGGGTTTGAGAGTGAAACATTCTACTTTCACAGGGTGAGATCACTGTTTTTGCCAACAGACACCAATCAGCTTTCTCATACCCAACATATTTTCCTGCAGTGTCCAGCACTGAAAACGCACACTCAGGATAACTAAACTTTCCAAAAAAAGGAGTTGTGTGAACTGGTGTTTCTCTGGGTTGTTAGAAGCATACCCATGCAGCACATTATAAACCTAGGTGTTTTAATACATGAGCTGCTAGTAAGGAGATCCAAGCACGGTATTTGTTTCAGAAAACTTGCTTGCACCAAGAATTGATTGTAGTGAAGACAGAGTCAGCACACAAAGAGTTTTTTTAAGTGGGTTTGAAAGTGAAACAGTATAGCTTTCACAGGGTGAGAACACTGTTTTTGCCAGCAGACTACAATTGGCAGATTCACACATTTTCAGCAATGTCTAAAAAATACACACTCAGGACAAACTGAACTTTCCTATGAAGGAAGTTTTGGCTTCATAGGTGATTTCTACTAAAAATTTAGAAAAGAGATAACACCTATGCTACTCAAACTCTTCCAGAATATTGCAGAGGAAGGCAAACTCCCAAACTCATTCTAGGAGGCCACCATCACCCTGATACCAAAACCAGACAAAAATGCCACAGAAAAAGAAAACTACAGGCCAGTATCACTGACGAACATAGACACAAAAATCCTCAACAAAATTCTAGCAAACAGAATCCAGCAACATATTAAAAAGATCATACATCCATGACCAAGTGGACTTTATTCTTGGGATGCAAGAATTCTTCAGTGTTCACAATCAGTCAATGTGATACACCATATTAACAAATTGAAAGATAATAACCATGTTATCTCAATAGATGCAAAGAAAGTCTTTGACAAAATTCAATACCCATTTATGATAAAACCTTGCAAGAAAGCAGGCATAGAAGAAACACACCTCAACATAATAAAAGCCATATATGACAAACCTAGAGCAAACATTATCCTCAATGGCAAAAAATTGAAAACATTTCCTCTAAAATCAGGAACAAGGCAAGGATGCCCACTCTCACTGCTACTATTCAACATAGTTTTGGAAGTCCTAGCCACAGCAGTCAGAGAAGAAAAAGAAATAAAAGGAATCCAGGTTGGAAAAGAAGTAAAACTCTCACTGTTTGAAGATGACATGATCCTCTTCATAGAAACCTCAAAGCTACCATCAGAAAATTGCTAATCAATGAATATAGTAAAGTTTCAGGATATAAAATTAATACACAGAAATCACTTGAATTCCTATATACTAGCAATTAGAACACCTAGGTTTATAATGAAAAAACAGACAGAGAAATCAAGGAAATAATTCCATTCTCCATTGCAGTGAAAAGAATAAAATACTTAGGAATAAATTTGCCTAAAGGAACAAAAGACCTATATATTGAAAATTATAAAACACTGATGGGAGAAATCAAAGATGACAGAAATAGATGGAGAAATGTACCATGTTTGTGGATTGGAACAATCAGTATAGTGAAAATGAGTATACTACCTGAAGCAATCTATCAATTCAAAGCAATCCCTATCAAACTACCAACGATATTTTTCAAAGAACTAGAACAAATAATTTCACAATTTGTATGGAAACACAAAAAACCTCGAATAGCCAAAGCAATCTTGAGAAAGAAGAATGGAACTGGAGGAGTCAACCTTCCTGACTTTAGACTATACTACAAAGCTACAATCATCAACACTATAGTACTGGCACAAAGACAGAAATACAGATCAATGGGACAAAATAGAAAGTCCAGAGATAAATCCATGTAGCTATGGACAACTTCTCTGGTGCAGAGGTTAAAGTGTCTGCCTGCAATGTGGGAGACCTGGGTTCGATCCCTGGGTTGGGAAGATCCCCTGGAGAAGGAAATGGCAACCCACTCCAGTATTCTTACCTGGAGAATCCCATGGACAGAGGAGCTTGGTGGGCTACAGTCCACGGGTCACAAAGAGTAGACACAACTGAGCGATTTCACTTCACATGGACAACTTCTCTTTGACAAAGGAAGCAAAAACATATGATGGAGAAAAGACAGTCTCTTTAACAAGTGGTGCTGGGAAAACTGGTCAACCAATTGTAAAAGAAACTAGAATACTTTCTAACACCATACACAAAAATAAACTCAAAATGGATTAAAGATCTAAATGTAAGACCAGAAACTATAAAACTCTGAGAGGAAAACACAGGCAGAACACCCTCTGACATCAATCACAGCAAGATCCTCTATGACCTACCTTCTAGAGTAATGGAAATAAAAAACCAAATGAACAAATTGGACCTAATTAAACTTAGAAGCTTTTGCACAATGAAGGAAACTATAAGCAAGGTAAAAGGGCAGCCTTCAGGATGGGAGAAAATAATAACAAATGAAACAACTGACAAAGAATTAATCTCCAAAACATACAAGCAGCTCATGCAGCTCAATGCCAGAAAAATGAACAACTCAATCTAAGTGAATAAAGAACTAAAAAGACATTTCTCCAAAGAAGACATACAGATGGCTAATAAACACATGAAAAATGCTCAACATCGCTCATTATTAGATAAATGCAAATCAAAACCACAATGAGGAATCATCTCACACCAGTCAGAATGGCCACCATCAAAAAGTCTACAAACAACAAATGCTGGAGAAGGTGTTGGGAAAAGGGAACCCTTTTATACTGTTAGTGGGAATGCAAACTGTTACAGCCACTATGGAGAACAGTGTCTGTTCCTTTAAACTTCCTTTAAAAACTGGAAATAGAACTGCCGTATGATTCAGCAATCCCACTGCTGGGCATATACACTGAGGAAACCAGAAATGAAAGACACCCATGTACCCCAGTGTTTCACTGCAGCACTCTTTACAATAGCTAGGACATGGAAGCAACCTAGATGTCCATTGGCAGATGAATGGATAAGGAAGTACATATCCATAATGAAATATTACTCAGCTATAAAAAGGAATGCATTTGAGTCAGTTCTAATGAGGTGGATGAAACTGGAGTGTATTATACAAAGTGAAGTAAGTCAGAAAGAGAAACACCAATACTGTATATTTAGGCATATAAATGGAACTTAGAAATACAGTAATGATGACCTTATATGCAAGGCAAAAAAAAGAGACACAGTGTAAAGAACAGACATTTGGACTATGTGGGAGGTGAAGGTGGGATGATTTGAGAGAATGGCATTGAAAGATTTATATTACCATATGTAAAATAGATGACCAGTGCAAATTCAGCACAGGAAGCAGGGCATTCAAAGCCAGTGCTCTGGGACAACCCAGAGGAATATGGTTGGGAGGGAGGTGTGAGGGGGATTCAGGATGGGGGAGACACATGTACACCTGTGGCTGATTCATGTCAAAGTATGGCAAAAGCCATCACAATATTGTAAAGTAATTATCCTCCAATTAAAATAAATTAACTATATTCTTTAAAAAATTCAAATACCTCAATTTTACATATTTTAAATATTAGCAAAAATAGGAAATTGAAAGAACTTTGAATTTATAAAAAGGAACTATGAAGAATAAAACATAAAATTAATACAGAAGTGTTAAGTCCCTTTGTAGAAGAATGGTAAAACCAGGTAAGAGAGGGAGGAACAGCAGAAAATGGGCAGCAAAGATCCAGGTGATTTCATTTATAGTGTACAATTATAGTAATTTTTAAAATTTGACTATATCACAGGGGAACTTTTTACTTTATCTTAATTTGCTTCAAGGTAAGTCTTCAACATCTACTCAGTGCACAGGTCAAGGATAGAGGCACGTACTTCATAAATAAATGTACATTCCTGCTAGTTTGAAGGAATGAAAGCCACTTAAAAAAAACAAAACAAAACAAGGAAGATCATACACCAAGAGAAATTTTTTAAAATCTCTATCTTTACTTAAAAAAAAACTGTATTATTATTAGAGTGAAAACCTTCAGTTTCTGAGCTTTAATTCTTGCCACCCCAGTTGTAGGAAGTTAAATGGTAGTTAGAATTGAAAGGACCTTTTCAGCTGTATCTCTTCTGAGTGAGAGCATCAACATATAACGTTTTATAGAGGTGGTATGTCAAAGTAATTGATTTTTAATGGACACCTACTGGGATTCTAAATACAATCCTACTTCACTTGCCTTAGGGGTAAAATTAAGATGCATAGAATTATATATTCAAAATAAACTTATCTATATTGCTGTCCTGTTATCATGAGAAGCCCTTTTTCTTAGGCATCCCACCTTGCTATGATGTTCAGAACAAAAGCTTTATGGGTAATTCTATATGCTGTGACCTACTCCATTTATGAGTAATGTTGATTGTTTTCTCATCCCTAAACTGCATAGACAGCAATAAACTCTTTCTAAAGTCCTTGTAACGAAACAATCCTTCAAGTATGCTAAGGCTGAATTTACTTTGCCACATTCTGATATGGTTGTCTTGTGGAGTTGGGGGAAAAGTGAGACTCTGCTGCAAGGAGGTAAATGTTCTCTGCCAGTCATCCAGAGAGAAGATGGGGAACCTCAGAAAAGAAACTCTTATGTTTTTCTGGGCATTAGTCTCTTTGTTTGAATATTTAAAAAATTGAATTACATATTGAGGGTATTTCTATGAAAAACTGAAGAGGTGATCTTCTGACTGGAGGACTAGATGAGAGGTGGACAGGGTGCCACAGAGTTCCTACCATTTGATTCCATTTATACGAAGGTCAAGACAGCTTAAATTAACATGCAGTGATAGTGGTCAGAGAAGTATTTATCCCAGGGTGAGTATTGCCTGGGAAGGGGCACAAAGAGCCTTTTGGGGTGCTGGCAATGTTCTATATCTTGATCTTCTTGAAAGTTTGACAAGTATGAACATATGTAAACACTGATGAAGCTTTAAATATTAAGATTTGTGTGCTTACTAAATGTTACATCTTAATACAAATAAAAAATGTTAAAATTGATGCCAGTAAAATAAAAAAAAATCCCTTGAGACAAATGACAATGAAAGCACAGCCACACAAAATCTATGGGATGCAGCAAAAGCAGCTCTTAGAGGGAAGTTTATAGCAATACAAATCTTCCTCAAAAAACAAGAAAAGTCTCAAATAAAGAACATAATCTGTGCTGTGCCAAGTTTGCTTCAGGCATGTCTGACTCTTAGCAACCCTATGGACCATAGCCTGCCAGGCTCCATGGGATTCTCCAGGCAAGAATAACCTACCACTTAGAAAAATTAGAAAAAAAAAAAAAAAAAAAACTAGTCTAAATTCAGCACAAGGAAGGAAGCAATAAAGATCAGAGAGGAAATTAATAAAATAGAGATTAAAATACAGTAGGAAAACAATCAATAAAGCCAAGAGCTGGTTGTTTGAAAGGGTGAACAAAATTGGCAAACTTCTACCCAGGATAACCAAGAATAAAAGTGAAAGAACCCAAATAAACAAAATAAGAAATGAAAAAGGAGACATAAAGCAGATACTGCAGACACACAAAAAATGATAAGGTAATACTATCATTATACAACAACAAATTTGAGAACCTAGAAAAAATGGAAAGTTTCTAGAGACATACATCCCACCAAAACTGAATCAAGAAGAATTAGACAATTTGAACTATTGATCACTAGAAGTGAAATAGAATCTGTAAAAACAAAACACTCCCTAAAAACAAGTGTTTAGCACCAGATGGCTTCACAGGCAAATTCTACCAAACACAGAAAGAACTCATGCCAACCCTTATCAAATTCTTCAAAAAGTGTTGAGAAGGGAACACTCTCAAAGACATTCTATGTAGCCACAATTACCCTGATAAGAAAATCAGACAAAGACCACCACCAGAAAAAAAAAAAAAAAAAAAAATTGGAGGCCAATATTTTTGTCCACATAGAGGCAAAAATCCTCAACAACATATTAGAAAAATGAATCCAACAGCACATAAAAAGATTATACACCATGATGAAGTGAAATTCATCCCAAGATCATAAGGATGTTTCAACATATGCCAATCAATCAATGTGATACACCACATAAACAAAAGACAAAACCCACGTGATCATTTCAATAGATTCAGAAAAAGCATTTGACAAAATTCAACATCCATTCATGATAAACTCTTCACAAACTGAGTATACAGGGAACGTACCTCAACATAATAAAGGCTATTGATGACAAACCCACAGCCAATATAATACTAAACTCAACGGAAAACATTATTTCTAAAAGCTGGAACAAGACAAGGTTGCCATTCTTACCTCTTCTATTCAATGTAGTTTTAGAAGTCCTAGTCACAGCAATTAGACAAGAAAAAGGAATAAAATGTATCCAAATTGGAAGGGAAGAGGTAACATTGTCACTATATGCTGATGACATAATACTACATATAGAAAACCTTAAGCACTCCACACAAAACTACAAGATTTAATAAATAAATTCATCAGTGTAGCAGGATATAAGATTAACATTCAGAAATCAGTTGAATTTATTTATACTACCAATTAGATATCAGAAATAGGATGCAAAAAATCTTTTAAAATTGTACCAAAATAAATAATACCTATGAATAAACCTGTCCAAGGACGTGAAAGACTTACAAACACTGAGAACTATGAAACATTAATAAGAAAAGTAAAGAAGATTCAAATAAATGGAAAGCTATTCCTTGCTCTTGAATTGGAAGGCTTAAAATTGTTAAAATGGCAATACTATCCAATCTTCTGAGATAAACCATAGTGGAAAAGAATATTTATAATAAGAATGTATATATATATAAAAAAAGAATGTATATATGCGTAAAACTTAGTCACTTTGTTGTACAGAACAGATTGGCACAACATTGTAAATCAACTATACTTTAAAAATTTTTGGCCAATATAAGTAAATAAATACCCTATCTTGTGCTACCTCTTACTACCTCATATATTTCTGAAACAATTATGGATCAAAATTTCAAAATGAAATGTCATGTTATTCCTCATCTTCACTGAGAAACTGGGAATCCTGTATTTAAATTACTGAACATTCAAAATTTAATTTTCCTTCACATGTTTTCTGAGCATGCTAAGCTCTTAGATTCAACTTTTTAAATTCTCTGATCATGGTAATGTTAGTAGATGTTTTGTACTTACCAGCACCATGCTTCCCTCAAATAATGATATTGATAGCAATAATGAAGATAATAATAATGTTAAAAGATAAAGATGTAGGTGTTTACCTATAAGAAAGGAATGCATAAAAACAATGTGCTTGCATACATATGTTGCTTCAAAACAAATTCCTCAGCTGTTCCTTCCTACAGATTGTAAATGCTAACCTCTCCTGTATAGGTCCCAGAGATGCTATGGAAGATAAAACACCACCACTCAAATGCAAACAATTCCAGCACTGGATTAGGAAAGTGTTAAAAGGAAATCATCCTTTCTGGCCAACAGAAGTTATTGTTGTTGCTTTTGATATCAGCATTTTACTGAAGTCAGTAAAGTCTAGACAATTCTGTGCTTAAATGAGGATCACAGACTGCACCCAGACTTTCTTAGAAACATATTTCTCTTTGTACACAGTGTTCTGGTGACAGGGTGTTAAAATGTGAATTCATAAGGGAGTCATTTATACCAGTGTGCAGAACATTTGCTTTGAACAGAAAAAATGATCTCAGAGATCCTTTTGTCGCAAAGTATTTTCCAAACACCTCTTAGCAGACATGTTCCTAGTCTTCTGTATATAAAATTTTTGACATTTCCAGCCTCTTCTTTTAGTATGTCTCTAGAAACACTTGATCCTTCTCGTTCTCTTTGAAGCCCTACAGTTTAATCTGGTTTTAGAATATCAGATTCTTGTTTCAAACTAACATCTCATTGTTATTCTAGATTTCAGAGGAAAGCTTACACTTCAGTTTCTCAAATTTCTATAATTAAACAGCTGATCTTTTGTCTTTCCTTCACATATCAATACATGTACTTACCAAGAAGCTGTGAAAATTTTAACAAAGAAATTATGAGTTCAAGCAAAACTAGTATGTTAAATTTTATTAATATTTCCATTTTTTACATATACATAAAGGATAAGCTTTAGATAATAAAAATGCACATGTATCCAACAATCTTAGGATTAACTGAGATTCTGTCAGCATACATTTTGTTCTATCACTATATTGTGCTATTTGAACTTTGTTAAACTGCCCTGAAGCACTTCAAGAAATGAAAAAATAATTGGAATCACCAAAAATTAAAAAAATAAAATCTGCATTAATTTCAATAAAGGTTTAGGACTGAAAATGTTGTATTGAGGGCTTCCTGGGTGGCTCAGCAGTAAAGAATCCGCCTATGATGCAGAAGATGCAGCAGACACTGTGGGTTCAATCCCTGGGTCAGGAAGATTCCCAGGAGGAATGTCAGGTTGTCAGGAGGGTATGGCAACTCACTCCAGTGTTCTTGCTTTGGAGAATCCCATGGACAGAAGAGCCAGGCTGGCTACAGTCCATAGAGTTGCCCAGTGTCTGACATGACTGAAGCAACTGAGCATGCACACATATTGTATTTGACCTATTTATAATCTGGCTATGTTTGAGTGATGTGTATAGAAATTTGCTGTTAACTAAAAATGTTTGATTAAATCATGTGATGTGAAAACAACAGTGGTAGCTAAAATATTTAACAACCAGTAGAACACAGGCAATAACTCTTATCAGTCATAAAAAACCAGGTAGAACCACGCCACTCAGTTTCTATTATACTTCTTCCTGGAACTTTGACCTTTAACATTCTTCAGCTTTAATAGTAAGCCATCTCCTTTACTACCATGTTACTCATATTAGGCTCTACATATATTACTAAGTGGCACTATGTTTAAACATTTTTGGTGAAAACACTTCAGGATAGTTGAAGACATTTTATAGATCACAGAATATACTTTGTTATATGTACGGCTATGTCATCCAATAAGTGAAATGTGTGTATAATTTATCAAATGACCTCTAAGTTTTGATATACCAATTAAATTTCCTAATTGAAAAATAAATCCAGAGAAATTAATCAATTTTTCTAACATACTTGAAAATGGGTCTAGGATCTTAAGGTGAACTCAGTCTTAAAGTTCTATTTTTTTTCATTATATTATCCAGAAATAGAGCTTCATTAATTTCAACTTCGGCAGCAATTGTTTGTTGGGTATCTGCTTTGTGCCAAACACTGGGTGTTAGACACCAGAAAAATAAAAATGAGAACGCAGTTTCCTCTTGAAGCTACTGTGTATTTTGCAAACAAATTATACAATCATAACTCGGTGTGATAGATACTACTTAGATACAGTTAAGGTGCTTAGTATTTCTTTATGTGGGTCTGGGAAATACATTACAGTGGAGGGGGTTACTTAGGGTAAATTTTGAGAATGCATTCAGTTCAGTTCAGTTCAGTTCAGTTGCTCAGTCGTGTCTGACTGTTTGCGACCCCATGAATCACAGCACGCCAGGCCTCCCTGTCCATCACCAACTCCCGGAGTTCACCCAGACTCACGTCCATCGAGTCAGTGATCCCATCCAGCCATCTCATCCTCTGTCGTCCCCTTCTCCTCTTGCCCCCAATCCCTCCCAGCATCAGAGTCTTTTCCAATGAGTCAACTCTTCGCATGAGGTGGCCAAAGTACTGGAGTCTCAGCTTTAGCATCATTCCTTCCAAAGAAATCCCAGGGCTGATCTCCTTCAGAATGGACCAGTTGGATCTCCCTGCAGTCCAAGGGACTCTCAAGAGTCTTCTGCAACACCACAGCTCAAAAGCATCAACTCTTCGGTGCTCAGCCTTCTTCACAGTCCAACTCTCACATCCATACATGACCACAGGAAAAACCATAGCCTTGACTAGATGGACCTTTGTTGGCAAAGTAATGGCTCTGCTTTTGAATATGCTATCTAGGTTGGTTGCAACTTTCCTTCCAAGGAGTAAGCGTCTTTTAATTTCATGACTGCAGTCACCATCTGCAGATTTTGGAGCCCCCCAAAATAAAGTCTGACACTGTTTCCATTGTTTCCCCATCTATTTCCCATGAAGTGATGGGACCAGATGCCATGATCTTCGTTTTCTGAATGTTGAGCTTTAAGCCAACTTTTTCACTCTCCACTTTCACTGTCATCAAGAGGCTTTTGAGTTCCTCTTCACTTTCTGCCATAGAATGTGTTAGATTTCACAAATCAGAGAAGTAAGAAAACCAAGATACCAGAATAGTATTTACTGCTCCTTATACCTAGGAATTGTATCCTACTCTTTATATTTTTATTTTTACCCTTAATACATTATTATTACTATGTATTTTAAGCAATAAAATTATGCAGAGAATAGTACAAGGAATACCCATGTGTTATTCCAACATTCAGCTTTATAAAATCTTATGATTTTTGCCCTAGTCACTTTAAGATCATTCTAAGAGGTAAAATATTAAACCATATAGGTAAAATGACACGTTCTGGTTACCTATGCCTGACCATTTCCCTCACCAAATAGCCAATATTTTGATTTTTTTTTAAAAAATTCTATTTGCTTTACTTCTCAACTTACTACCTCAATTTCTTTTTAAAATATTTTATGGTTTATGTATTTTGGCTGCACTGTGTCTTAGTTGGAGCACATAGGAAGTTTTGTTGCTGTATGCAGGCTCAGTAGTTACAGCACAAGGGCTCTCCAGTTGTGGTGCGTGGGCTCTAGGGCACACAGGCTTGGTAAATGCGGTGCATGGGCTTAGGTGCCCCATGACGTGTGGGATCTTAGTTCCTCACCAGGGATTGAACCTGGATCCCTTACATTGCAAGGTGGATTCTTAACCACCAGACCACCAGGGAAGTCCTGTGAATTTTAGACTTAACCATATTGATACATATAATTCTAGTTTTAGCTAATTAGAATGATATTGTATAACTATATGACACTTTATTTTTGAACATGTTCTGGGGCCTTTATATATGAATTTCTCCTGGATATAAACCTACATTTGAAATGGTTGGATTTAGGAGATATGAATTCTAAACCTTTAATTTACCTTTATAGTGCTGTCAAATCTTGTTTTTTAAAATAACTTTAAAGTTTTGCCAGCATCTCGATTTGAAATGGAATATAATTGTTAGTATGCATTTCCATGATTAGTAGTGTTTTAATTCCCCTTTTAAATGTTTATTAGCTATTTGTATTTCTTCTTTTGAATTATTTCCTGCTTATCCTTTGTAGCTTTAGCACCTAACTTCATATTTGTCTGTCCATAAACATTACACTTTTAGATTTATTTGCTTTTGAACTTTATGTAACTAAAATAACACAATATAATTTTTAAAAACTTATTTCTTAGGTCAACATTATGTTTTAGAGATTTATCAATGTTGTACCATATTTATTTCAATAATTTTACATACTTTGTTTTAGATCATTTTAGGAATATACAATAATTGCCAATCTTTCCATTGCTGATGAACATTTGGATAGTTTTAATTTTTTTGCTTTAGAACAAGGCCTCAGTAAATAATCTTGAAACCTGACTTCTGTACACATAGAAAAAAATAGCCTCAGGTATATATGCAATAGTGGATTTAATAGGTCATAAGTTACAAGTACGTTGCATATATTCAGCTTTACTAAGTGATGCCAAATTGATTTTCAAAATAATTTTACTATTTTACATTCTCATCAGAAGTGGGAAAACATTTTCGTTCCTTCACACACTCTAGCCATCACTTGATTTTGTTTGATTTTTAAACTCTGTTCATCTGAAGGTGGCCAAGATGATACTCGGTGGTTTTGATTTGCATATCTCTGATTACTGATGAGGTTCAACATTCGTCATATGTTGTCAATTATACACTCTTCTGTGAAATTCCCTTCTTTTTGTTCATTGCTTATTAAGTAGTAAACTATTTTCTCACTTATTTGTAGGAGCTCTTTAATATATTCTGGAAATAATTGCTTTATTGGTTATATAATAAAATATGTTCTTTTGTTTGAGCTTGCTTTCCCATTTTCTTTATGGCTTTTAAAATGAACAGAATTTCATGTAGTTGAATATACCAGTATTTTTCTCTATGACTTACACTTTCTGTGTCTCATTAAAAATTTCTTCCCTGGCCAATAGCATAAAGATTGTCATTCTGTTCTTCTCTAGATGTTGTAGAGTCTTACCTTGTACATTTAAATCTTTAAACCACCTGGGATGGATGCTTATGTTTTATGAAATAGAAAGCTGACTTACTTTGTATGTGAATGTTATAAGGATCACTAGGAAAAGATTTAGGAGTTTTAAATCATGAAAGTCAATGATATATGGGTCAAAGAACAAGCCATAATGGAACTTAACCAATGTTTAAAGCTAGAAGATGATAATCTTTTGGACTTTATAAAGATATGTTTATGGCACCATGTGGTACAATTTCAAACCTATTTTATGAACTTGAAAAGAAAGTGTACTCTGTAACAAGTTGGTAAAGTGTTACACAGGGTTAAGTGTGTTATTAAAATATTCCATACACTTACGGATATTTTATCTGCTTGATCCATTAACTACTAAATGAAATATCTAAAAAAAATCTTTTGTTATAGTTGTTGATTTTCCTGTTTTACCTCCCTGTTTTGCCAATTTTGTTGGCATATCTGTCTGCATGATATGCCACTAAAATTGGGGATTAGGAATGCCAGCCCTCTGTAGAGTAGAAAATATGCATATAATTTTATAGCTGGCCCTTTGTATTATTTTAATGTCATGATGTTCACTTAAAAATACTTTCATTACTTACAAAACCTCAGGTAAATCAATACCTAAATAAAAACCTCTAGCAATAACACAAGGATATAATCTTAAAGCACATAAGGGTGTGTAAATGTCTTCCATATTATCTCTGATTAACATAGGCCAACTTATATGCTATTGTTGTTGAATATTCTGGTTTTGCCATGTTTTATAACCCTCTAGTATTGTTATGATTGCTTTAAGTGGTCAATTTTTTTTTAATCCACATTTTTTGCTTTATACTTTTTTTCCACTTATTGTAGAGTCTCAAGTATGTTTCCTGGGCTTATTTTCCTTGCACCTGAAATACATCTTTTAGAATTTTTTCTTTCATAAAGTTCTACTGGAGACAAATTAGGACCATTTTTTTGTTGCCTTATTAAAATTTTTTTATTTTGATGGAAGGATTCAAGAAGGCAGCATAGGAAGCCATTGAGCTCACATTTCAGGGACACACCAAATCTATACATACACATAGAGAAATTCCTCTTGAAGAAGACTTGAGGGCTGATTTAATAGCCACTACACATATAAGGATGATGTAGAAATGAGTAGGAAAGAGAGAGACAGAGTATCCATGGGAATCCCATCCCAATGCAGCAACCTACAGTAGAAAGGAAAGGAATATTGCTAAAGGGCCAGAATACAGATTCACACTCTTTGGACCCAATAAAAACAAAATTAATTTTAAGGGTATCTAGAATGTAGGGGAAGGAAATTTTTCTGCTAGACACACAAATTTGGTCAAATGAGTAGTGAACTGATGGAGTCTGCTCCAGAATTGGAAGCACCAGTAAGCATGATTGTTTGAGAGTTCCCCCCACTCCTAGTCTGCCCCTGATTAAGGTCTGACCCAGACCAAGCAAACCTGCCAAGTTGGTCTCAGGTACAGTGCTCCCCAAGGACTACCCCCAGCCTGGACCCAGTCCAGCCTCAGTCCCTCCATGAAGGTGACACTGGCGTTGTGTTCCCCAGGAGCTGCATCTAGGTTGCGCCTCCTCCTGCTCCAGCCACTCTGCCAAGGTGTCTCAGCACAGCACCCCCCAGAACTGCCTTGGCCTATGCTGCTAGGCACAAGCAATTTACACAAAAAATGCTTCTATGTAAGCTTTTAGACTACATAATCTTTTAGACTATGAGTAATAGTTATTTCACTTGATTAATAGGAACAAAATCCTGAAGTTAAACAAAATGAGGAGATTGAGAGATATGTTCCAAACTGAAGAACAATATAGAATTCCAGAAAAAAAAAAAAAAACCCTAATGAAATGCGGATAAATTATTTACCTGACAAAGAGTTCAAAGAAATGGTCATAAGGATAGTCACCAAATATGGAAGTAGAATGTAGGAACTTAGTGAAAATTTCAGCAAAGATTTAGAAATTATGAGAATCAAACATAACTGAATAACACAATTCAAATATACTAGAGGAAATCATCAGCAGATTAGATAATAGAGAAGAATGGATATGCAATCTAGAAGATAAAATAGTGGAAACCATCCAGTCAGAACAGCAAAAAGAAGATTTTTTTTTTTAATAAAAGGTTTAAGGGATCTCTGGGACAACATCAAGGATATTAATATTTGCTTTGTAGGGTTACAGAAGGAGAAGAGAAAGAGTAAAGAACAGAAAACATACCTGAAGAAATAAAGGCTGAAACTTCCCCATTGTGGGGAAGGAAACACACATCCAGGTCCAGAAAGCACAAAATCAACTTGTTTCAAACAGGAAGCACAAACACAAACTTGTTTTAAATAAGACAAACTCAAAGAGATTCACACCAAGATATTCTATATTTAAGATGGCAAAAGTTAAAGAGAGAATATTAACAGAACCAAGAGAAAAACAACTAATCAAATACAAGGGAAACCCCATAAGACTATCAGCTCATTTCTCTGCAAAAAATTTACAGATCAGTAGGGAGTAGCAAGATATATTTAAAGCTCTGAAAGTAAACACAAACAAAATACTTAAACCTAAAACACTCTATGCTTCAATCTTATTGTTCAGAATTGAAACAGAGATAAATTTTCCCAGGCAAGAAAAGATAGAGAAACTCATTACCACTAAAATGGCCTTTTAAGAAATGTTAAAGGAGAAAATAAAAGGCCACACCACAGCTAGAGGTAAGAAAATATGTCAAAGGAAAAATCTTACTGGTAAGGGTAAATATACAGTAAAAGCAGTAGATCACCCACTTAAAAAGCTAGTTCAGTTCAGTTCAGTCACTCGGTCGTGTCCGACTCTTTGCGACCCCATGAATCGTAGCACGCCAGGCCTCCCTGTCCATCACCAACTCCCAGAGTTCACTCAAACCCACGTCCTTCGAGTCGGTGATGCCATCCAGCCATCTCATCTTCTGTCGTCCCCTTTTCCTCCCGTCTCCAATCCTTCCCAGCATCAGAGTCTTTTCCAATGATTCAACTCTTCACATGAGGTGGCCAAAGTACTGGAGTTTCAGCTTTAGCATCCTTCCTTCCAAAGAACACCCAGGACTGATCTCCTTTAGAATGGACTGGTTGAATATCCTTGCAGTCCAAGGGACTCTCAAGAGTCTTCTCCAACACCACAGTTCAGAAGCATCAATTCTTCGGCACTCAGCTTTCTTCACAGTCCAACTCTCACATCCATACATGACCACAGGAAAAACCATAGCCTTGACTAGACGAACCTTTGTTGGCAAAGTAATGTCTCTGTTTTTGAATATGCTATCTAGGTTGGTCATAACTTTCCTTCCAAGGAGTAAGCGTCTTTTAATTTCATGGCTGCAGTCACCATCTGCACTGATTTTGGAGCCCAAAAAAATAGTCTGACACTGTTTCCACTGTTTCCCCATCTATTTCCCATGAAGTGATGGGACCAGATGCCATGATCTTCGTTTTCTGAATGTTGAGCTTTAAGCCAACGTTTTCACTCTCCTCTTTCACTTTCATCAAGGGGCTTTTGAGTTCCTCTTCACTTTCTGCCATAAGGGTGGTGTCATCTGCATATCTGAGGTGATTGATATTTCTCCCGGTAATCTTGATTCCAGCTTGTGCTTCTTCCAGCCCAGCATTTCTCATGATGTACTCTGCTTATAAGTTAAATAAGCAGGGTGACAATATACAGCCTTGGCATACTCCTTTTCCTATTTGGAACCAATCTGTTGTTCCATGTCCAGTTCTAACTGTTGCTTCCTGACCTGCATACAGATTTCTCAAGAGGCAGGTCAGGTGGTCTGGTATTCCCATCTCTTTCAGAATTTTCCACAGTTTATTGTGATCCATACAGTCAAAGGCTTTGGCATAGTCAATAAAGCAGAAATAGATGTTTTTCTGGAACTCTCTTGCTTTTTTGATGATCCAGCGGATGTTGGCAATTTGATCTCTAGTTCCTCTGCCTTTTCTAAAACCAACTTGAACATCAAAACTCAAAAAACAAAACTATCACAATCAACAATAACTACAGTAAGCAGTTAGAGAATACACAAAATAAAAATGCAAAATATGACATGAAAATTATAAAATAGGAGGAAGAGTAAAAATGTAGTACTTTTAGAATGCTTTTAAAATCAAGTAACTATTGGAGAAAGATCAAGATGGCAGAGGAGTTGGAAGCAGAGTTCACCTTCTTTCACAGAAACATTGAAAATACATCTACAAGTGAAATGAGTCACACATAACAGCTTCTGAGCACTGACAGAAGACGTTAGATATATGAAACGACAAGAAAAACTCCACATAACTGAGTAGGACAAAAGGAAAAAGAAACAGAAGGTATCAGAATGGGGCCTACACCTCAGGGAGGGAGCTGTGAAGCAGGAAGCTTCCTGCACCTTGGGAAATTTCCTCACTGTCAGGGGGACAAGCCTGGACAAAGGGGAAATTTGGAGCCTAAGAGGAGAGAATAGTAACCAGCTTGAGGAAGGCAAAATGGAGAGTAACCTGCACAGAAGGGCGGCACTGCCACCGAGTTCTCCCCAACCTGACACACGGCTCTGTTGCTGGGATGTGGGTCAGGTCCTGAAGTTCAAGCTCCAGAGTTCAGGCCCAGGGAGAGGTGTGGAAACAGCTTGAAGAGGTCAAACTGTGGCAACTGAGGGTGTAGTTGGAAGAGAAACCTGTGCCTGCTAGACAGGTAAAGCAGCATTATTGGGAGGCAAACACAGAGCGGGAAGGGACCACCATAAAGTCTTCTTTCACTGAGCACTGCCAGACAATAGGACACTGCCTACAGGTGCTCCAGGTGTGGGTGTGAGTCTTGGGCTTCAGAGATGGGCACTGGCTGCTTCTTCCAAAACTGTGGGCAGAGGCCAGATAACCTCAATAACCCCACTGGCCAGAAAGGCTGTGGACAGCTCCCACCATCAGTGGGTGTCAGGATCTGCACCAGTGTCCCAGCAGGTGTGAATAGCTCTCAGTACTAGGAAATCCTCCAGCCATTGCTGGGATCTTCCCTGCTGTCAAAGACAGGCATAGATAGCTCCTTCCACTAGGAAATCCACTGAGAGGAGGGACTGAAATCATAGCTGATTTCCACAGGCTGTGTGCCTAAGGAAGAAGCGCTGAAATCTCTCCTCATTACTACATGAACCATGGAAGTACACCTTCACCAACGGCTTCCTAAATTCAGGGTCTGCAAAACATCTGAAAGGACAACAAGTCATCCTGTAGCTGGGACAGATCTTGCTTTAGCAGGTGGGGGCTTTGTGTGCAGGGACATACGGAGAGGGGCAGGCCAGAGTCTGAGTCACATCCATAGCTCCCACAGGGGGTCCAGGTGCATGACTACTGCAGTCCTGGGACCTGACCTCAGTGGATCTGCACCAGGGGCTTAATGAAAACAACGCTTATGAGACACCAGGGCCAACTGCAGGCCTACCCAGTTAAGTGGGACTGAGAGTGGTACCAACAACAGTATACTGTGTGAGCCTGCACAATGAGCAAAAAGGGACACAACAGAGCACATTCACAGCTGAACAAATCTAGTGGAGGAATACACAGTGGTTTCTTTCCCAGTGAGAGTGCTACATCCCACCTACCTTGCACTGCAGATCAGAAACACAGCTAAGAAACAGATCTGAAGGCCTCTACTCAAATAACTAGGAAACAGATGCTGCCCCTCTCCAGGCAGTGACAACCACAGAGCAAAGGGGAGGCCCCATTCATTATCTAGTGCAGGCTCTGGTCACCACAAGACCAATCAAACCTCCTTTCAAGGGGATAGTGGCAAAGCCTCTGGACCAACATCATGCACCAGGGGAAGATACCAGAAGCAAGAGGAACTATGGTTCTGCAGCCTGCAGAAAGGAGAACACAAATACAGTAAGTTTCACAAAATGGGGCCAAAAGAAATATGTTGCAGAGGAAGGAGCAAGATAAAAAACCTATAAGAACAACTGAATGAGCAGAAGATAAGCAAGCTACCTGAAAAAGAATTCAGAGTAATTATAGCAAAGATAATCAAAGACCTCAGAAAAAGAATGGAGGCAAGAATCAAGAAGATAAATGAAATGTTTTAAAAGAACCTAGAACAAACAGAGATGAATAATACAATAACTGAAAAAAAAAAAAAAAAACTAGAAGGAATCAGTAACAGAACAACAGGCAGAAGAATGGATAAGTGAGCTGGAAGACAGAATGGCCAAAATCACTGCTGTGAAACAGAATAAAGAAAACATGAAAAGAAACAAGGGCAGAATTAGAAAGCTCTGGGACAACATTAAATGCACCAACATTCAAATTAAAGGAGTCCCAGAAGAAGAAGAAAAAGAGGAAGGCTCTGAGAAACTATTTGAAGAGATTAAAGTAAAAAACGACCCTAACAAGGGAAAGGAGATAGTCACCCAAATCCAGAAAGCACAGTCTCATCCAGGATAAATGCAAAGAGGAATATGCCAAAACACATATCTATCAAACTAAAAATATCAAATATAAAGAAAAATATTGAAAGCAACAAGGGAAAAGCAACAAGTAACATACAAGGCGATCCTCAAAAGGTTAACAGTTCAGCTGATTTTTCAGCAGAAACTGCAGGCCAGAAGGGAATGAGATGATAAATTCAAAGTAATGTAAAGAAAACAACAGAAAATTGAAAGAAAACTCAACCTTAAATGACACAATAGACCAGATGTTAATAGACCAGATGTTAATGGATGTAGACGGATATTTATAGGATATTCCATCCAAAAGAACACACTTCTCAACGGCACACAGAACATTCTCTGAGATAGATCACACCTTATGTCTCAAATCAAGCCTCAGTAAAATTTAAGAAAATTAAAATCATGTCAAACATTTTTTTTCTGATCACAACAATACGAGATAAGAAATCAGTTATAGGAAAAAACTGTAAAAAACACAAATACATGGAGGTTAAATAATATGAAATTAAATAACCAATGGATCAGGGAAGAAATCAAAGAAGAGATTTAAAAAACAATCTAGAGACAAATGTCAGTGAAAATATGACAATCAAAGACATATGGAATGCAGCAAAAGCAGCCGTAAGAGGGGACTTTATTTCTAATGATACAATCTTACTTCAGAAAACAAGAAAACCCCCAAATGAACAACTTAATGTTACACATAAAGCAAGTAGAGAAAGAAAAACTTGAAAAATTCTAAAGTTAAGAAGAAAATCATAAAGACCAGAGCAGATATAAATGAAATAGATATGAAGAAAACAATAGAAAAAAAATCAATGAAGCTAAACTGGCTCATTGAGAAGATGAACAAAATTGGTTAAACTTCAGACTCATGAAAATGGGGGAAGAACTCAAATCAATACAACCATAAATGAAAAATGAGAAGTTACAATGGACATCACAGAAATACAAGGATCATAAGAGACTACTGCAAGCAACTATATGCCAATAAAGTGGACAGCCTGGAAGAAATGGACAAAATCTTAGAAAGATACTAACTTCCAAGATTGATAAAAGAATAATAAAATTTGAACAGACAAATCACAAGTACTAAAATTGAAACTGTGATTAAAAATCTTCCAACCACCAAAAGTCCAGGATCAGATGGGTTCTCAGGTGAATTCTGTCAAATGTTTAGAGAAGAAGTGTTACCTATCCTTCTAAAACTCTTCCAAAAACTTGCAGAGGAATAAAACATTCCCAAGCTCATTCTACAGGGCCACTATCACCCTGATACCATAACCAAACAAATATAGCACAAAAAAAGAAAATTGCAAGCTAATATCACTGATGAACAAGACACAAAAATCCTCAACAAAACACTAACAAACTGAATTCAACAACACATTAAAAGGCTCCTACACCAGGATCTCTTAGAATTTATCCCAGAAGTGCAAGAATTCAATATATGAAAACCAATCAATATGATATATCATATTAACAAATTGAAGAATAAAAACCCTATGATCATCTGAATAGATACAGAAAAAAACTTTAGACAAAGCTCAACACCAATTTATGACAGAAACTCTTAGGCAGTGGGCACAGAGGAAACTGATCTCAACATAATAAAGGCCATAAATAACAAAACCATAGCAAACATCATTCTCAATGGTGAAAAACTGAAAACATTTCATCTAAGAACAGGAACAAGAAAAGGATGCTTGTCACTCATGTCACTATTATTCAACATAATTTTTGTAGTCCTACCCACATAATCAAAGAAAAAAATAGAAGGAATCCAAATTGGAAAGAAACAGTAAAATATTCACTGTTTGCAGATGGCATGATACTATACATAGAAACTCTTAAAGATGCTACAAGAAAAGTACTAAAGCTCATCAATGAATTTGTTAAAGTTGCAGGGTACACAAAAATCTTATGCATTTTTATGCACTAACAATGAAAGATCAGAAAGAGAAATTAAGGAAACAATCTCATTTATCATCACATCAAAAAGAATAAAATGCTGAGGAATAACCCACCTAAGGAGACAAAAAAAAAAAAAAAACCTGTATTCAATAAACTATAAGATACTGATGAAAAGTATCATGGATGACACAAACAGATGGAGAGTTATACCATATTCTTCGATTGGAAGACTGAATATTGTGAAAATGAATATAGTATGTAAGGCAATTTACAGATTTAATGCAATCCCAATCAAATTTGTGTTGTTGCTCAGTCGCTAAGTCATGTCCGACTCTTTGCAACCCCGTGAACCGCAGTACACCAGGCTAGTGTAAAGAGTCTCTCACTATCACATCCAGGCTAGACAGTCCATTACTGTCTCCCTGAGTTTGCTCAAACTCATGTCCATTGAGTCAGTGATACCACCCAACCATCTCATCCTCTGTTGCCCCCTTATGCTCTGGCCCTCATTTTTTCCCAGCATCAGGGCCTTTTCCAATGAGTCAGCTCTTCACATCAGGTGGGATTAGAGCTTCAGCATCAGTCCTGCCAATGAATATTCAGGGTTGATTTCCTTTAGGACTGGTTTTTCTCCTTGCTGTCCAAGGGACTCTCAGGAGTCTTTTCCAGCACTGCAGTTTGAAAGTGTTAATTTGAACCTGGACTGGCGACTCGTTTCATATATGATATTGAGGCTGGTGCACTGGGACGACCCAGAGGGATGGTACGGGGAGGGAGGAGGGTTCAGGATGGGGAACACGTGTATACCTGTGGCGGATTCATGTTGATATATGGCAAAAGCAATACAATATTGTAAAGTTAAAAAATAAAATTAAAAAAAAATAAAGTAAAAAAAAAAAGTGTTAATTCTTTGGTGCTCAGCCTTCTTTTTGGTCCAACTCTCACATCCATACATGACTACTGGAACAATCATACCTTTGACTATATATATGGACTTTCATTGGCAAAGTGAAGTCTCTGCTTTTTAAAACACTATTTAGGTTTGACATATCTGTTCTTCCAAGGAGCAAGTGTCTTTTAATGTCGTGGCCACAGTCACTGTCTGTAGTGATTTTGGAGCCAAAGAAAATGAAATCTGACACTGTTTCCACATTTTCCTTGTCTTTCTGGCATCAAATGATGTGACTGGATGCCATGATCTTAGTTTTTTGAATGCTGAGTTTTAAGCCAGGTTTTCCACTCTCCTCTTTCACCTTCATCAAGAGGCTTTTTAGTTCCTTTTCACTTTGTGCCGTTAAAGTGGTATCATCTGCATATCTGAGGTTGTTGATATTTCTCCCAGCAATCTTGATTTCAGCTTGTCATTAATTTAGCCTGGTATTTCATATAATTTACTCAAGTTACCAACTGCATTTTTTCACAGAACTCAAGCAAAAAATTTACCATTTGTATGGAAACATAAAAGACCTTGAATAGTGAAAGCAATCTTGAGAAAAATGAAACAACAGAGTGAGAGAAGGCAGGTTCTCTGACTTCAGATCGTACTACAAAGTGACAGTAACGTAAACAACATAGTACCTTCACAAAAACAGAAAATAGATCAATAGAACAAGATAGAAAGTCCAGAGATAAACCCAGGCACCTGTGGTCGCCTAATATACAGCAAAGGATGTAAGAATATACAGTGGAGAAAAGACCGTCTCTCTAATAAGGGGTATAGAGAAAACTAGATGGCTACAGGTAAAGAAACATCTCTAACATTATGCAACAAAAACAAACCAAAAATAAATTAAAGACCTAAGTGTAAGCCCAGACCCTATAAAACTCTTAGAGGAAAATATAGGTAGAACACTCTTTTACATAAATCACAGCAAGATATTCTTTGACCACCTTCTAGAGTAATAAAAATTTAAAAAAAATGAATGGGATCTAATAATACTTACAAGCTTCTGCATAGCAAAGGAAACCAGAAATGAAACAAAAAGACAACCTCCAGGATAGGAGAAAATTTTTGCAAATGAAGAAACTGGCAAAGTATTAATCACCAAAATATACAAGCAACTCATGCAATTATATGTCAAAACGAAACAAACAAGAAAAAACAAACCAAAAAATCAAGAAATGGGCAGAAGATCTAATAGAGAAATGCAAATCAAAACTACAATGAGATATTACTTTACACCAGTCAGAATGGCCATCATCAAAATATCTGTGAACTAAAATGTTGGGAAGGGTGTTGAGAAAAGGAAATACTTCTACGTTGTTGGTGGGAATGTAAATTGGTACAGTCAATATGGAGAACAGTATAGAGGTTCCTCAAAACCTAAAAATAGAACTACCATATTCCCCAGCAATCCCACTCCCTGGCATATACCCAGAGAAAACCATAATTCAAAAAGATACAGGCTGGAATATATTCATTGTGCCACTATTTGCAATAGCCAGGACATGGAAGCAACCTAATTGTCCATCGACAGAGAAAAGGATAAAGAAGATGTGGTACATATATACAATGGAATACTACTCAACTATAAAAAGAAACACAATAATACCACTTGCAGTGACATAGATGGGCCTGGACCTTGTCATACTGAATGAAGTAAGTCAGACACAGCAAGACAAATGTAACATGACATTGCTTATATGTGGAATCTAAAAAAGGGTACAAATGAACTTAGTTACAAAACAGAAGTAGAATCACAGATCTAGAAAACAAACATGGTTACCAGAGAATAAGGCAGTGAGGGATAAATGGAGAGATTGTGATTGATATATACACTATATACATAGTGTATACTGACATACACTACTACATATCTTTTTGTCCTTTTATGCAGTTCTTGAGATTCTCACAGCAAGTATACTGGGCTGCTTTGCCATTCCCTCCTCCAGTGGATCACATTTTGCCAGAAGTCTCTGCTATGACCCTTCTGTCTTGGGTGGCTGTACAGAGCATGGCTCATAGCTCCATTGAGTTATGCAAGCCCCTTTGCCACAAGGCAGTGATCCATTACACGCTGGAATCAAGATAGGTGGGAGAAACATCAACAACCTCAGATACGCAAATGATAACACTCTAATGGCAATTAAGGACAGAGACCCTGGTTCGATTCCTGGGTCTGGAAGATCCTCTGGAGAAGGGATAGGCTACACACTCTAGTATTCTTGGGCTTCCCCTGTGGCTCAGCTGGTAAAGAATCTGCCTGCAATGTGGGAGACCTGGGTTTGATCCCTGGGTTGGGAAGATCTTTTGGAGAATGGAAAGGCTACCACTCCAGTATTCTGGCCTGGAGAATTCCATGGACTGTATAGCCCATGGAGTCACAAAGAGTTGGACACGACTGAGCCACTTTCACTTTCACATAATAATAAAGGGGTCAATCCAACAGGACTATAAAACATTTGTAAATATCTATGTAGATAGATGTATAACCAACATGGAGCACCAGTATACATAAAGCAAATATTAACAGAATTCAATAAAAGTGGTGGACTTTAATATCCCAATTACATCAATGGATAGATAATCCAAACAGAAAAATCAATAAGGAAACACTGATATTAAACAATACACTAGCCTAGATGAAATTAAAAGAAAAAATAATATATAGAACTTTCTATTCATAAATAACAGAATACATATTCTTTTCAAGTATAAAAGAAACGTTTCCAGGACAGGTCACATGTTATGTCACAAAACAAGACTCGATAAATTTATGAAGATTGAAATCATATCAAGCATCTTCTCTTTCCACACAATATGAAAGCAGAAATAAACTACAAGGAGAAAACTGGAAAAAAGACAGATACATGGAGAATAAACAACATGCAATTAAACAATCCGTGTGTCAATGAAGAAATCAAAGAGGGTATAAAAAATACTCTGAGATAAATGAATATGGAAATACAACATTCCAATATTTATGGGATACAGAAAATCCTAAGGATGAAGTTCATAGCAATAAAGGCTTACTTCATGAAACAAGAAAAATCACAAATACACAACCTAAATATACATTTAAAGAAACTAGAGAAACAGGAAAATGTTAAACTTAAAGTTAGCAGAAGGAATAAAAATCAGAGGAAAAACAAACAAAAACAGAGACTAAAAAACAATGGAAAATATCAATAAAATAAAGAGTTGGTTCTTTGAAAAGATAAATAAAATCGACAAATTTTTAGCCAGACTTATCAGGGGAAAAAAAGAAAGCCCAAATAATAAAAACCATAAATAAAATAGAAGAAATTACAAATGATGGCAGAGAAATACAAAGGATCATAAGACAGTACCATCAACAATTATATGCCAACAAATCAGACAACCTTGACGAAATGCATAAATTCATGAAAAAATGGAATAAACCAATTATTAGTAACAAAACAGAATCACTTAAACTTCAATACCCCAAAACAAAAGTGCAGGTCCAGAGGCTTCGTAGGTGAATTCTACCATATATTGAAAGAAGAATTAATATCTATCCTTCTCAAATTATTGCCAAAAATTGAAGAGAAAGGAACATTCCAAACTCATTTTATAAGGCCAGCATCACCCCTATATGAAAACCAAAGACATCATAAAAATATTAACGGCCAATATTCCTGATGAAAATAGATACAGAAATCCTCAATAACATATTAGCAAATTGAATTCAGCATTATATTAGTATTAAAATGATCACACAACATGATCAACTGGGATTCATTCTAAGAATGGAAGGATGTTTTAATATCAATAAATCAATCATGACATGCCTCATTAACAAAGCAAAGGATAAAATTATGTGATCATTTCATTAGATGCAGAAAAAGCTTTTGACAAAATTCAACATCCATTATGACAAAAAAATCTCAAAATGCATATAGAAGAAAAATATCTCAATATAATAAAGGCTAAGATAATCACAATGGTGTGATCACTCACCTAGAGCCAGACATCCTGGAATGTGAAGTCAAGTGGGCCTTAGAAAGCATCACTACAAACAAAGCTAGAGGAGGTGATGGAATTCCCGTTGAGCTATTTCAAATCCTGAAAGATGAGGCTATGAAAGTGCTGCACTCAATATGCCAGCAAATTTGGACAACTGAGCAGTGGTCACAGGACTGGAAAAGGTCAGTTTTCATTCCAATCCCAAAGAAAGGCAATGCCAAAGAATGCTCAAACTACCGCACAATTGCACTCATCTCACATTCTAGTAAAGTAATGCTCAAATTCCCCAAGCCAGGCTTCAGCAATACGTGAACAATGAACTTCCAGATGTTCAAGTTAATTTTAGAAAAGGCAGAGGAACCAGAGATCATATTGCCAACATCCGCTGGATCATGGAAAAAGCAAGAGAGTTCCAGAAAAACATCAATTTCTGCTTTATTGACTATGCCAAAGCCTTTGACTGTGTGGATCACAATCAACTGGAAAATTCTTTAAGAGATGGGAATACCAGACCACCTAACCTGCCTCTTGAGAAACCTCTATGCAGGTCAGGAAGCAATAGTTAGAACTGGACGTGGAACAACAGATTGGTTCCAAATAGGAAAAGGAGTACGTAAAGGCTGTATTGTTCCCCTGCTTATTTAACTTATATGCAGAGTACATTATGAGAAACGCTGGGCTGGAAGAAGCACAAGCTGGAATCAAGATTGCCAGGAGAAATATCAATAACCTCAGATATGCAGATGACACCACCCTTATGGCAGAAAGTGAAGAGGAACTCAAAAGCCTCTTGATGAAAGTGAAAGTGGAGAGTGAAAAAGTTGGCTTAAAGCTCAACATTCAGAAAATGAAGATCATGGCATCTGGTCCCATCACTTCATGAGAAATAGACGGGGAAACAGTGGAAACAGTGTCAGACTTTATTTTTTGGGGGCTCCAAAATCACTGCAGATGGTGACTGCAGCCATGAAATTAAAAGGCGCTTACTCCTTGGAAGGAAAGTTATGACCAACCTAGATAGCATATTCAAAAGCACAGACATTACTTTGCTAACAAAGGTCCGTCTAGTCAAGGCTATGGTTTTTCCTGTGCTCATGTATGGATGTGAGAGTTGGACTGTGAAGAAAGCCGAGTGCCAAAGAATTGATGCTTTTGAACTGTGGTGTCGGAGAAGACTCTTGAGAATCCCTTGGACTGCAAGGAGATGCAACCAGTCCATTCTGAAGGAGATCAGCCCTGGGATTTCTTTGGAAGGAATGATGCTAAAGCTGAAACTCCAGTACTTTGGCCACCTCATGTGAAGAGTTGACTCATTGGAAAAGACTCTGATGCTGGGAGGGATTGGGGGCAGGAGGAGAAGGGGACGACAGAGGATGAGATGGCTGGATGGCATCACTGACTCGATGGACATGAGTCTGAGTGAACTCCAGGAGTTGGTGATGGACAGGGAGGCCTGGTGTGCTGTGATTCATGAGGTCGCAAAGAGTCGGACATGACTGAGAGACTGAACTGAAACAAACTGAACTGATACATGATAAATCCACAGCTAACATAATCAATGGTGAAATGCTGAAATGATGTTCTTCTAAGATCAGGAAGACAAGGGTGCCTACTCTTGCTACTTTTATTCAACACAGAAATCCTGTGAGGTCTTCTAATTCCATCTTACATGCCCTTTTATTTTTATTTTACATTTTCATCTGTCTGTAAAGCATAATTTCCCTTAATTTCTTTATTCTATCTTCCATTTCACTATTCTTTCTTAAATTGTATTTTCTCTGCTGTTAGGCCTAATGATTGCTTTATTTTTCACCATTTTATTAGGAATTTCCATAAAATTTTCTTACCTTTAAATTGTGCTTGGTGTCTATTCTTACTGAAAAACCTCTTAAATTTCTTGAAACATATTAAAATATTCATTTTATATTCTGTGTTACATTTATTCCTACATCTGAAAGGTTTTACAATATTAGTTATGCCTCTTTTTCGCCAGTTTCTATCTCATAATTTCTTATTTCCTTGCATATTTAGTTATTCTTATCTGTTAAATATTTACTTTTCTTGAAACTTATCTGATCAAATGTTTTTATGGTGACTCATTATATCTCATTGTGCACACTCTTCCTTGAACCCAGGAGAGGCAAGGTGTGAGCTAACAGGCTGGAAGAAATTGTGAGGAGCCATAGGAACAGCAATACCCAGCTGTGGTTGTGACTGGTGATAGAAGCAAGGTCCAATGCTGTAAGGAGCAATATTGCATCGGAACCTGGAATGTCAGGTCCATGAATCAAAGCAAATTGGAAGTGGTCAAACAAGAGATGGCAAGAGTGAAGGTCGACATTCTAGGAATCATCGAACTGAAATGGACTGGAATGGGTGAATTTAACTCAGATGACCATTATATCTACTACTGCGGGCAGGAATCCCTCAGAAGAAATGGAGTAGCCATCATGGTCAACAAAAGAGTCCAAAATGCAGTACTTGGATGCAATCTCAAAAACGACAGAATGATCTCTGTTCGTTTCCAAGGCAAACCATTCAATATCACAGTAATCCAAGTCTATGCCCCAACCAGTAACACTGAAGAAGCTGAAGATGAATGGTTCTATGAAGACCTACAAGGCCTTTTAGAACTAACACCCAAAAAAGATGTCCTTTTCATTATAGGGGACTGGAATGCAAAAGTAGGAAGTCAAGAAACACCTGGAGTAACAGGCAAATTTGGCCTTGGAATAGGGAATGAAGCAGGGCAAAGACTAATAGAGTTTTGCCAAGAAAATGCACTGGTCATAACAAACACCCTCTTCCAACAACACCAGAGAAGACTCTATACATGCACATCACCAGATGGTCAACGCCAAAATCAGACTGATTATATTCTTTGCAGCCAAAGATGGAGAAGCTCTATACAGTCAGCAAAAACAAGACCAGGAGCTGACTGTGCCTCAGACCATGAACTCCTTATTGCCAAATTCAGACTTAAATTGAAGAAAGTAGGGAAAACCACTAGACCATTCAGGCATGACCTAAATCAAATCCCTGATGATTATACAGTGGAAGTGAGAAATAGATTTAAGGGACTAGATCTGATAGATAGAGTGCCTGATGACCTATGGAATAAGGTTAGTGACATTGTACAGGAGACAGGGATCAAGACCATCCCCATGGAAAAGAAATGCAAAAAAGCAAAATGGCTGTCCTGGGAGGCCTTACAAATAGCTATGAAAAGAAGAGAAGCAAAAAGCAAAGGAGAAAAGGAAAGATATAAACATCTGAATGCAGAGTTCCAAAGAATACCAAGAAGAGATAAGAAAGCCTTCTTCAGCGATCAATGCAAAGAAATAGAGGAAAACAACAGAATGGGAAAGACTAGAGATCTCTTCAAGAAAATCAGAGATACCAAAGGAACATTTCATGCAAAGATGGGCTGGATAAAGGACAGAAATGGTATGGACCTAACAGAAGCAGAAGGTATTAAGAAGAGATGGCAAGAATACACAGAAGAACTGTACAAAAAGATCTTCACGACCCAGATAATCACGATGGTGTGATCACTGACCTAGAGCCAGACATCCTGGAATGTTAAGTCAAGTGGGCCTTTGAAAGCATCACTACAAACAAAGCTAGTGGAGGTGATGGAATTCCTGTTGAGCTATTCCAAATTCTGAAAGATGATGCTGTAAAAGTGCTGCACTCAATATGCCAGCAAATGTAGAAAACTCAGCAGTGGCCACAGGACTGGAAAAGGTGAGCTTTCATTCCAATCCCAAAGAAAGGCAATGCCAAAGAATGCTCAAACTACCGCACAATTGCACTCATCTCACACGCTAGTAAAGTAATGCTGAAAATTCTCCAAGCCAGGCTTCAGCAATATGTGAACCGTGAACTTCCTGATGTTCAAGCTGGTTTTAGAAAAGGCAGAGGAACCAGAGATCATATTGCCAACATCCGCTGGATCATCCAAAAAGCAAGAGAGTTCCAGAAAAACATTGATTTCTGCTTTATTGACTATGCCAACGCCTTTGACTGTGTGGATCACAATCAACTGTGGGAAATTCTTCAAGAAATGGGAATACCAGACCACCTGACCTGCCTCTTGAGAAACCTCTATGCAGGTCAGGAAGCAATAGCTAGAACTGGACATGGAACAACAGACTGGTTCCAAATAGGAAAAGGAGTATGTCAAGGCTGTATATTGTCACCCTGATTATTTAACTTATATGCAGAGTACATCATGAGAATCGCTGGACTGGAAGAAACACAAGCTGGAATCACGATAGCCATGAGAATTATCAATAACCTCAGGTATGCAGATGACACCACCCTTATGGCAGAAACTGAAGAGGAACTCAAAAGCCTCTTGATGAAAGTGAAATTGTAGAGTGAAAAAGTTGGCTTAAAGCTCAACATTGAGAAAACAAAGATCACGGCATTCGGTCCCATCACTTCATGGGAAATAGATGGGGAAACAGTGGAAACAGTGTCAGACTTTATTTTTCTGGGCTCCAAAATCACTGCAGATGGTGACTGCAGCCATGAAATAAAAAGACACTTACTCCTTGGAAGGAAAGTTATGACCAACCTAGATAGCATATTCAAAAGCACAGACATTACTTTGCCAACAAATGTTTGTCTAGTCAAGGCTATGGTTTTTCCTGTGGTCATGTATGGATGTGAGAGTTGGACTGTGAAGAAGGCTGAGTGCTGAAGAATTGATGCTTTTGAACTGAGGTGTTGGAGAAGACTCTTGAGAGTCCCTTGGACTGAAAGCAGATCCAACCAGTCCATTCTGAAGATCAGCCCTGGGATTTCTTTGGAAGGAATGATGCTGAAGCTGAAACTCCAGTACTTTGGCCACCTCATGGGAAGTGTTGACTCATTGGAAAAGACTCTGATATTGGGTGGAATTGGGGGCAAGAGGAGAAGGGGACGACAGAGGATGAGATGGCTGGATGGCATCACTGTCTCGATGGACGTGAGTTTGAGTGAACTCCAGGAGTCGGTGATGGACAGAGAGGCCTGGCGTGCTGCGATTCATGGTGTTGCAAAGAGTCGGACACGACTGAGTGCTCTGATCTGATCTAATCTGAAAGCTATGTTAGGTTCAGTTCAGTTCAGTTCAGTTGCTCAGTCGTGTCCTACTGTTTGTGACCCAATGAATCACAGCACACCAGGCCATCACCAACTCCTGGAGTTCACTCAAAGTCATGCCCATCGAGTCGGTGATGCCATCCAGCCATCTCATCCTCTGTCGTCCCCTTCTCCTCCTGCCCCCAATCCCTCCCAGCATCAGAGTCTTTTCCAATGAGTCAACTCTTCACATGAGGTGGCCAAAGTACTGGAGTTTCAGCTTTAGCATCATTCCTTCCAATGAACACCCAGGACTGATTTCCTTTAGAATGGACTGGTTGGATCTCCTTGCAGTCCAAGGGACTCTCAAGAGTCTTCTCCAACACCACAGTTCAAAAGCATCAATTCTTTGGCGCTCAGCTTTCTTCACAGTCCAACTCTCACATCCATACATGACCACTGGAAAAACCATAGCCTTGACTAGATGGACCTTTGTTGGCAAAGTAATGTTTCTGCTTTTGAGTATGCTATCTAGGTTGGTCATAACTTTCCTTCCAAGGAGTAAGCATCATTTAATTTCATGGCTGCAATCACCATTAGATTAGCCCCAACCTAACCTCTTGGCTTTCAGGTGGAGTTTCTATATGCTTAGAGAATAACAGTAGCCCTAGGCCAAGTGAGTATCTTATGATGCATGTGCACAGTGCTATAAGTGTTCTCAGCTGTTACATAATCATTATTTACAAAACATGGGACAAGAGTGAGAGGCTGTGGGGCAAAAAGCCTGACCACACCATCTTGACTAATTTACCCTTTACCTACGTACGGCAAATGCAAAGATAAGTTCCCCTAGAAAGGTCTTCTGTTTGCTTCTCAGGTGCTTGGGATGCAGCCAGTCTGAAATGACACAAAAAGAATTCTTGCTTTAACATTATTTATTCAACCCATGTAGTGTCAGTTTGGCTCGCACACCAAGCAAGTCAAATGTAGTTATAATTGCTCAAAAGAGATTTTTATTTCCTCTTCCAATCAATACCAATGAATGAAACAGATGTTTTTGTTATTTTCTGGGTAGTAAGATCCAGCACGGGAGAAGAAACCACATTTTAGTTTATCCTTACATTAAAAGGTATATATTTGCAGTTTGAGTTCATGGAGCAAGGGCAAGGCCCTGGATTCAAATTCTGCTCTCTAATGAAGATCATGGCATCCGGTCCCATCACTCCATGGTAAATAGATGGAGAAACAATGGAAACAGTGACAGACTTTATTTTCTTGGGCTCCAAAATTGCTGCAGATGGTGACTGCAGCCATGAAATTAAAAGATGCTTGCTCCTTGGAAGAAAAGCTATGCCAAAACTAGACAGTATATTAAAAAGCAGAGACATCACTTTGCTGTCAAAGGTCCATATAGTCAAAGCTATGGTTTTTCCAGTAGTCATGTATGGATGTGAGAGTTGGACTATAAAGAAGGCTGAGCATCAAAGAATTGATGCTTTTGAACTGTGCTGTTGGAGAAGACTCTTGAGAGTCCCTTGGACTGCAAGGAGATCAAAACAGTCAATCCTAAAGGAGATCAATCCTGAATATTCATTGGAAGGACTGAAGTTGAAGCTCCAATACTTTGGGCACTTGATGCAAGGAGCTGACTCATTAGAAAAGACCAAGATGCTGGGAAAGATTAAAGGCAGGAGGAGAAGGGGTTGACAGAGGATGAGATGATGGATGGCATCACCAATTTGAGGGACATGAGTTTGAGCAAGCTCTGGGAGTTGGTGATGGATGGGGAAGCTTGGCATGCTTCAGTCCATGTGGTCGCACAGTCAGACCTGACTGAGCGATTGAACTGAATGAACTGAATGATTTGTTGTTGTTATTCAGTTACTAAATTGTGTCTGACTTTTTCTGACCCCGTGGACTGCAGTGTGCCAGGCTTACCTGTCCTTCACTATCTCCTGGAGTTTGTTCAAATTCATGTCCATAGAGTCTGTGATGCTATCAAAACATCTCATCCTCTGTCACCCTCTTCTCCTTTTGCCTTCAGTCTTTCCCAGCATTGAGTCTTTTCCAGTGAGTCAGCTCTTTGCATCAGGTGGCCAAAGTATTGGAGTTTCAGCTTCAGTATCAGTTCTTCCAATGAATATTCAGGGTTGATTTCCCTTAAGATTGATTGGTTTGATCTCCTTGCAGTCTAAGCGACTCTCCAAAGTTTTCTCCAGCAGCACAATTCAAAAGCATCAATTATTTGGTGCTCTGCCTTCTTTATTGTCCAACTCTCATATCAGTACACAACTACTGGTAAAGCAAAAACTTTGATGGGACCTTGGTCAGCAAAGTGATGTCTTTGCTTTTAATATGCTGTCTAGGTTTGTTTGTTATAGGTTTCCTTTCAAGGAGCAAGTTTCTTTTAATATTGTGGCTGCAATCACCATCTACAGTGATTTTAGAGCCCAAGAAAATAAAATCTGCCACTGCTTCTACTTTTTCCCCTTCTATTTGCCATGAAGTGATGGGACTGGATTTTAATTATTTGAATGTTGAGTTTTAAGCTCACTAATGATTCAAGTCTTCAACTCACAAATGTTCAGTTTCACAGGGCATAGCAAAGTGTTCAATAGGAAAGTTGGGTCTATTTAAGAATATAATTTTATTTCATATGCATGTATGAATATTGTTATATATAAAATATATAAATATAGTACAAATAAAACAGCACTATTTTTTTAGTTTTTCAGAAGAAGGCCCAGGTACATAAACTGCTGTATTTCCAGAAGTTGAACAAGTCATTTCACTTTAGTATCTAGAGTAAAAGTTCTCTTTATATGAATTGGTAATATTGATTTCCATCATTGTCATTAATTACTTCAATATTTGGATCTATTTACATTTTACACTGTATTTTTTAACTACGCCTTTTTATTCTCTTTTCCTATTTCTTTATATTGATCTGTTTCTTTAATCCTTCTTCTCTCTTTTATTTCTTACTATTTATATTTGATAGTTTTACAAGTTATTTTCATTGCTATTGAATTTACCTTTAAATTTTAACAGAAATAAATAATGTAGAAAGTCTAATGTCAAACAACACACATCTTCCTTGCAAACAATATGACATCATTTACTCCCATCTTATGTCATTACTTCTTATAATCTTTCACCTGGATTTTAAAAATGTCTTGAATGCATTATAATTCATCTCTATTTATGTAGCCAATATTTGTTGGGATTTATCAACATATATATTTTTATCTTTGCTGCTTATTCTTTTTACATCTCAGAAAGTCTTTCTGAAATCCTTTCATTTAACATTATATTTTGAAGTCCCTCTTTTGATAAGTTCATATATCCTAATTCTTTAATTCTAAAGTCACAGTCTTCTTCACATTAAGTATGCTTTTTTATAGACTATAGAGAAATGCGGTATCTATCTAATTTTTTCCACTGAAGGAAATATATTTCCTTAGGTTGCTTTTAAATTATGCTCTTGTGTAAAATGGTTCCATTCTGTTAACTGAGATCAATAACACCCCCTTTTCCCTCCCCCGCCCCATTGTTTATTTGCTTTTTCTTGGTGACAATTTCCCCCCTTCTATGTTATAAAATTCTAGATTTGGCAATGCTTTATTATAAGGATTAATTTATTCTGGGTTGCAGGAACTGCAGAGATGTTTTGCATTTTCTTTTGATAGGCATACAAGGAGTCTCAGTGCAGCAGTACAGGAAAATTTTTTATAGTAGTTTAATTTAAAAATATTGTGATCTGTATTTATCAGTTCTTAGGATAAAATTTTGTCCCATGTGAACAATACTGAGACAGAAAAAACTTCCAACATTCAACTTTCAAGCAGAAGGTGGATTTTTTTTTTTTTTGGATTCACTTTTTTACCGACAGTGCAATCCCATGTGATTGCTGGCTTTATCCTTAGAGTATCCAATTCCCTATGGCCTATCCTTATATGCCTATTGGGTGTTAAACAGCTAAAGTCTCTTGTTTAAGGAGAGCCTCTTTGCTTAACCATCTCCTTGTTCCCCTCATACCACCATAGGCCTTCTGCACCCATGTAGGCAGACAGGGTAGGGGGTCTCCAGAGGAAGAGAACCAAAAATGACATCTTTTTTTGATGTAAAATAAGCCATTTTGGTCTAAACCCTTTGTGACCTAAGTGAAAAGAAGTGTTGGTTGCTCAGTCCTGTCTAAATCTTTGTAACTCCATGGATTGTGGCCTGCCAGATCCTCTGTCCATGGAATTCTCCAGGCAAGAATACTGGAGTGGGTAGCTACTTCCTTCTGCAGGGGATCTTCCTGACCCAGGATCAAACCAAGGTCTCCCACACTGCAGGCAGATTCTTACTGTCTGAGCCACCAGAGAAGCCCTAAGCCTGACTACAAATGCCTGCTCTTGAACAGATTTTGGTAGTTAATGATCTTAAGGGAACACAGGAATGTAAGAACAGAGAAAAAGCAGTCAAACAATAGTGCAATGATAAAGCAGAACCCCTGATGGCTCAGTTGGTAAAGAAGCCTCCTGCAATGCAGGAGACCCAGGTTCAATCCCTGAATTGGGAAGATCCCCTGGAGAAGGAAATGGTAATCCACTCCAGTATTCCTGCCTGGAGAATCCCATGGACCTAACAGAGGAACCTGACAGGCTACACTTCATGGGGTTGCAAGGAGTCAGACATGACTGAGTGACTAAACAGCAAAGTAGAGTTTAGTTCCTCCTCAAGGGATATACCTAATAATATATATTTAAGTTCTGCAGGAACTAAGGCCCTCACCCACCAGCATGATGAAATAATGATGACCTTCCTAATGTCAATCAACTAAGACTTGGGCTTGGTCAACCTTGTCTTAGTTCTATACTGAATTCTCCTCCACTCAAGTCTCTTCATAAATATGCATGTACTCTTACCTTAAAACTCCAATATTGCTATTTGAGAAGATACTGCTTTGGGAGAGACCCCTGGTGTTCTTCTTACTTGATGCAAGTAATAATCAATCATTTCTTCCCCCAGTCTTTGGCTCGGTTATATCTATTGGTCAAATGACTAAGGTGAACCCAGCTTTTGGGTAGCAGAATCAACTCAAATGTTTCTTTTATTTTCTAGTTCATCTTTTTGCTTTTTCACTAAATTATTAATTTTGTCCTTCATTTCTAGCTCTTTTTTAGAGGGGTGTTTTCAGGTTTTTTCCTCTATCACAGTGCTAGAGATACAGGTTTTCTCCCAATATTTTTCTGTAGAATTCCTACCTACCCTTCAGATCTCAGCTCATAAGTTACATCCTCAGTGATGTATGTTTTCATCCCTATCATGTGCTATCACAGTACACTGTAAGTCTTCCACTTCATATTATTTGCAATTTCTATTTATATATTGTACAGCTCCAATTAATCTTTGTGTCCCCTACAATCCATTATGTTGACACTCACACAGGCAGAGTTTGACTTCAGAGAATAGAAGTACAGTGCTCTCAGCATAGACACTGAGAGGGAGGAAAAGTGTCCTGAAACCACAGGAATCACAACAGTTTATATCTTTACCAATATTGACCTGTTCATTGTGGGTTGGCTCAGGGGTCCCTGACCAATGAGCTTAAAAATCAGCATGTCCAGCTTTTAAATTTTGTGGCTTTCTTTGATTTTCCAGTCCTTGGATTTCCCTAAGACTTTGAGTCTCCAGCACCTGACCTTTTCTCATGACCTCAGGCCATTGTTCAAGAACCAGATGTATATATATTTTTTTGAGTTAATGGCCCACCTGGTGTTTTTCCCCTTGATGAGTTGGATACCAGTTACTGATTGTCCTATTGTGGGTTCAACTGTTTTATGGCCTCCGGGCCAGGAAGGCATCCCTGTGAATGTCAAGGAACAGGAACAGGAAGTACCGCTGTAGTTTACTGGAGTGCTGGAGTGAGACACTTGTATGAAAAAATAGGTGGATATTGGAAATGAATTTTTAGGAGGAGAAACCCAGGCCTTATCTCCTACACGGATTACCTAATGACTTTCTATCTAAATAAGATAGGGTCATGGTATGGTGATTCAATGCCTGAGAAGACTTAGAAACTGGGGATCAAAAGAATACATAAAAATGGCAAGTTAAGCATTTTAAACTGATTGGTTAGAAATGACATATGTTAAGGACAAGAGCCAAACAAAATGTACAGATCAATACTAGTCAGGATGTAAATTGCTGTAAGTTCCGTCTTTTGGGGGCACTTTATCCCCTTTCAGTGTCTGTGCTGAGAGCTTTGTACTTTTCTTTATAAATTCTATTTGCTTGCTACTGTGAGTGTTTGTGTGTTCATGAAGTTCATTCTTTAGCTCCATGAACAAGAAGCCAGATTCCTATTTCAAAAGATCATTGGAAATGTAAGCCATCACCTCCTTTAAGGTGAAAACATCAGATAAATTACATGCTAAGATAAGGAAATTTATAACTTCTAAAAGAGCTTTGTCTTGTCATAACAAAGAGACATACTGTTCTTCTCATGTTGAGATTTAGCAAGAAGGATGGGAAAAAAGTTTTCTTTCCTTAGTGGAAATCTAGGCTGAGAGAAGCAAAATTGTCAAGCTGAATAGGAATGTTTTCTTAGTGTTTCCACTAATCACACAGCTGGGATTGGTCCCAGGTCTGTATGTTACTAAGTCCAAACTCGCTCTGCTCATCACACAATAGGTAAATAAATCTGAGAGATGAGGGTTTAAGACAAGGAAGGGACTTTATTTGGGGAGCTAGCTGACTGAGAAGATGGCAGGTTGGCACCTCAAAATAACCATACTGTCAGGGTCTCGATGCCAGGTTCTTTTGTAGTTAGAGAGAAAGAAGCAATGAGGAACTGAAATCAAAAGGCAGAATAGAGAGAGAGGGAGACAGTGGGGAAGTAAAATGAAAGGGTCTTCAGTCTTACAAAATTTCTTCAAGGGAATGGCCAGCCTTTAGAAGGGGTGTGCTAAGCTCTTCTATTCACAGGTGGACCGGGTCAGATTATCTCCCTATGAACTGAAAAAGGCACTTTAGTTTACAGTCAGACAGAGGGGAAGAGGCAATCTATTAAGTATGATTATAATAACAAAAGCAATGAAAAGCAAGTCAATAAAACAGTTTCCAACATGCAGTCAAAATTGGTTTCCTCTCTGCAACAGGCATAATTCCAAGTATCACATAATAAAAATAACTTGTGCTTACTTCTTTGCATATATGTTTCTGTGTGTGTGTGTGTGTGTGTGTGTGTATGCTGTCACTTTAGTAATGTTCAACTCTTTGTGATCCCAGGGACTGTAGCCCACCAGGCTTCTCTGTCCATCAGATTCTCCAGGCAAGAATACTGGAGTTGGTTGCCATGCCCTCTTGCAGGGTATCTTCCAACCCATGTCTTATGCCTCCTGCATTGGCAGGTGGGCTCTTTACCACAAATGTTGAGGTAGAAATTGGTAGGCAGTCAGTGTGAGACTCTGAGACTTCTATCTTGTTTTCAATAAACATCTTACTCCATTAACCTAAAACCATATCTTTTGTCCCAAATTCCTGAAATGTGTCCTTGGTCTGATAAATGATCAGCACTCAGATCCCAGAAAAGGCAATAATTAACTTCTGTTCCTTATGCCTGATGGAAAAACAATTGGTGAGTATTAATCTTAATCTGATGCATTGTAAAATGGCCAAGGGGCATGAAAAAGGATGGCAACTTAATCCGAGGATTAAGAGAAGCCATAAAGATGTTAAGTTAAACACCGTGACCTTTAAACTGATTGGTTAGAAATAACATATTTTAAGGACAGGAGCCAACCAAAAATGTACAGATCAAGACTAGTAAGTAAATGTGCTGTGCTGTGCTTAGTTGTTCAGTCATGTCTGACTCTTTGTTACTCCATGGACTGTAGCCCACCTGTCTCCTCTGTCCATAGGGATTCTCCCAAACTGCTGTAGGTCCCGCCTTTTGGGGGGACACTTTACCCCCTCTCAGTGGCTATGCTGAGAGCTTTGTACTTTTCTTTTCTCTAAAATAAATCCTATTCACTTCCTACTGTGAGTATTTGTGTGTTCATGAGGTTCATTCTTCAGCTTCACAAACAAGAACTCAGATTCCCCCTTCAGTGCCACCTGGGAAGCCAGGTGTTTCTGTAATAATAATGATGATATTAATAAAAAAAATAATCAAATAAAGATGTTATGTTTCTATAAGGAACTTCAAATAAAAGGCATAAATTTAGATCTAAATTTAGTGAAGTGTTTCTGTATAACTCTCTATTTTGAGAATTGAAATCTTATGGGTATTGTCTTTTCATAATGGAAAATGTCCTGGGCTTAGCTTGAAGTCCAAAACTAAAAATACAAAAGTGTGTAAAACTTGAACGGTACTGAGATGGGGGATTTCTTACCTCCCTTGTTCTTCCGGTCATTGTAATTCTATTTAAAATAATGTAGGAACCCCCTTTTTGGCACTTTGCATATACCAGATTTTCCTTTCAACTAGATCATGCGTCCCTTTTTGCATGCCTGGCACATATGCATTCCTCCTGAGGTATTTACATTATTTTCATCTTGTTATTTGATCATGGAAATGATGACATTTTGCAGTGGATCCTTTCTTGATTATCAGAGTTCACTCAACAGAAATCTGGGAGCCTGGTGGGAATCTGTGATCTGGTCAGTTGATGTCATTGGGGGATTTGCTTGAAGATATTAATCATTAATTTGTTTAGAGTATCTCTTTCCATGAGAATTAGAGAAATAAGACAACCCCACAGTTAATATCAAAAGCATGATTTCTAAAATATTTCAGCTGTTTTAAATAGAGAAACACCGTCTTAAGCTTAAGATGGTTAAGTTTCCCCCAAAATAAGGTAATAAGTAATGTCACTCTAAAAAATTTATTGTGGCAGAAATATATAACTGTTCATCAAAATTAGTAGATACAAATTGGAGTGTATTTTCCATCCTATCTTGCTGTTAGGTGTAACTGTGTAATTGAATTCATAGGCAGGAATGTAAATGAAAGTCATGTATACAGTTACAATGGCTAGCCTATAAAATCCTACCAGGCAAAATGACCATCAAACTGGGTCCCTGAATAACAGCGAGAAGCAGATTTACTATGACCTAGAACCTCTTCATAATGATATATGCAATACACATTTATGCTGATCGACCTTGGGCTGATAATGGCTCAACAAAGCAGTATTCATGTCAATTGTTTTATGGCTGAGGATGACACATTTTGTGCCATCCTACCTCAAAAATGCATATTGTGGGAGAGGGGCATGGTGAAACTCCCTCAGCCTTGAAGTGTCTCTCTTATCTGATAAATAACTTTCTAACAGACATAAAACAGCCTGCTAAAAACTAGCAAGGGGGCACTTTTCTGTTCCCTTCTAATGTCTATGTCAGAAGCTTTCCCTATCGCTATTATACTTTAATGAAACCTTGCTACACAAAAGGCTAACCCACTCCAGTACTCTCGCCTGGAAAATCCCATGGATGGAGAAGCCTGGTGGGCTGCAGTCCATAGGGTCGCGAAGAGTCAGACACGACTGAGTGACTTCACTTTCACTTTTCACTTTCACGCATTGGAGAAGGAAATGGCAACCCACTCCAGTGTTCTTGCCTGGAGAATCCCAGGGGCGGTGGATCCTGGTGGGCTGCCGTGTATGGGGTCTATGGGGTGGCACAGAGTCGGACACGACTGAAGTGACTTAGCAGCAGCAGCAGCACACAAAAGGCTCCAAGTAGTCAAGCCTCGTCTGTGACCCTGGATGGAAATCCTCTCCTCTGGAGGTCACGAATCCTGGCATAACATAGAGTTTGCAGCAGCAGCCTTTCATCTTGGGGGTTCCTCTGGGATCTTCAAGACAAGGTCAGGATGCTTGAAGCGCTAGTTCTTTGCTCTCCTAGTAAACACGTTTCCTGTTGGACTGTACTAACTCTACACTATGCCTGGCTCTGTAAAAGCAGCATGAGTGAGACGTGGAATTGGCCTGAAAGTGAGCACTGAGCCCTGCTTTGTGGTTTTGTGGTGCCTCATAATTGGAGAAGGCAATGGCAACCCACTCCAGTACTCTTGCCTGGAAAATCCCATAAACTGAGAAGCCTGGTGGGCTGCAGTCCATGGGGTCGCTAAGAGTCAGACACGACTGAGCGACTTCACTTTCACTTTTCACTTTCACGCATTGGAGAAGGAAATGGCAACCCACTCCAGTGTTCTTGCCTGGAGGATCCCAGGGATGGGGGAGCCTGGTGGGCTGCTGTCCATGGGGTCTCACAGAGTCGGACATGACTGAGGCGACTTTGCAGCAGCAGCAGCCAGTGCTAAGAGGCACCCAACGTCTCTGCAAGGGGAGTGGCCAGAAATGGGCAAAGTGTGTGGACTCTCCTTTCTCAGTCACCTTTTCCTGGTCTCTTTGACCACTTCATAACTGCCTGAGAAATTAGAACTACTAACCAAACCTGTTGGATCAGAGACTTTCAAGGGACTTCGATCCATGCTGTTGTTGTTTTATCACGCAGACAAGAGCATGTTCGGTAGCTAGGTGGAGCTCTAGCTCCAAGAACATCTCTCAGGCTAGAAGTTGCTCTCTGGGCTGCCTGCCTCAGGGGCTAGCAACCTGAATGTGAGTCTTTATCATGATAGAAGCACTGCTGGTGACCATGAGGTTTTTGAGGACATAGGTTGGGAGTCCCAGGATC
Source organism: Bos javanicus (assembly GCF_032452875.1). NCBI lineage: Eukaryota > Metazoa > Chordata > Mammalia > Artiodactyla > Bovidae > Bos > Bos javanicus. The sequence continues at coordinate 16,897,721 of NC_083882.1, read as the reverse complement.
TGGTCAGACTGGAAGTGCAGTGGCCCAGACTGGGACCATAACACAGCTAAAGGAAGATGGGATGAGTCATTTTGTCAGACGTACTCTTGAAGGGCTCAGGTGAGCATGTGCTAAGACTTTCAGATCAGATCAGATCAGATCAGTTGCTCAGTCATATCCGACTCTTTGCGACCCCATGAATCGCAGCACGCCAGGCCTCCCTGTCCATCACCAACTCCCGGAGTTCACTCAGACTCACGTCCATCGAGTCAGTGATGCCATCCAGCCATCTCATCCTCTGTCGTCCCCTTCTCCTCTTGCCCCCAATCCCTCCCAGCATCAGAGTCTTTTCCAATGAGTCAACTCTTCGCTAAGACTTTAAACTATGCCAAATTGGCAAACATAGAACAGGAAGAGAAGGAATCACCTGGTAAATTCTGAGATAGACTTTGAGAAGCCCTTCACAGATTCACTGAGCTTGATCCCCAAAGTGAAGAGGGAAGAATGATCTTAAAGAATACGATTTCTCAGTCAGCTCCAGATACCCACTGCAAGCTACTAAAACAGGCGTATGGACCAAATCAGTCTTCGGATAGTCTGTTGCGACTAGCTCAGAGAGTTAATTCTGGCAGGGAATATGAGGAGAGGAAGGAAAGTCAGCGGAAGACCAAGGAACAGACTGAAGCCCTATTAATGGTGGTCAGAACTGTTCGGAGACAGCCTGAGAAAACTGCCCAGAGGGACCCAGGTGGAAAGGGATGGATTTGCTATTACTGTGGAAAGGAGGGGCACCTCAAGTCGGATTGCCCTCAGGCTTTTAAGCCACTCTTGGGTCCATGTCCAGTCTGCAAAGGACCACACTGAGGGAGAGACTGCCCCCAGAGGTGTAGGCCACAGGGATTGGACTCTCAGGACAGTCAGGACTGAAGGTGGCTAGGGGTCCCCACACAAGCTTCTGTTCCTAATTATATCTGAGGAACCCCAGGTATTAATAATTGTGGGAGGAAAATCAGTTGATTTCCTTTTGGACACTGGGGCTACTTACTCTGTGATTATGGAAGCCCCTGGTCCACTTTCTCCCCAATCCGCTACTGTAATGGGATGAGGCAAATGTTAGCATTTCAGTTGTCCTCTAAGCTGCAACTGGACTCTGTGCTGTTTTCACATGAGTTTCTGATCATGACAGAATGTCCCTCACCCCTTTTAGGGAGGGATATACTGAGCAAGTCCATGCCTCTATTTTCATGAATATGGAGGCTCCTCTTTCCCTCCCAGGAACTGAACAAAATGTAAATTCTAGAGTGTGGGTTGATGGAAAAACTGTGGGTTGAGCACAAAATGCTTTTCCTGTTGTTGCCAAGCTCAAAGACCCACACGTATTTCCATATCAAAAGCAGTATCTTCTAAAACCTGAGGTTAAGGAAGGGTTAAAACTTATCATTAAAACTTCAAAGGAACAGGGGCTATTAATTCTCTGTGAGGAGGCCTTACAAATAGCTGTGAAAAGAAGAGAAATGAAAAGCAAAGGAGAAAAGGAAAGATATAAGCATCTGAATGCAGAGTTCCAAAGAAAAGCAAGGAGAGATAAGAAAGCCTTCTTCAGGGATCAGTGCAAAGAAATAGAGGAAAACAACAGAATGGGAAAGACTAGAGATCTCTTCAAGAGAATTAGAGATACCAAGGGAACATTTCATGCAAAGATGGGCTTGATAAAGGACAGAAATGGTATGGACCTAACAGAAACAGAAGATATTAAGAAGAGGTAGCAAGAATACACAGAACTATACAAAAAAGATCTTCATGACCCAGATAACCATGATGGTGTGATCACTAAGCTAGAGCCAGACATCCTGGAGTGTGAAGTCAAGAGGGCCTTAGGAAGCATTACTATGAACAAAGCTAGTGGAGGTGATGGAATTCCAGAGTGTTTTCAAATCATAAAAGATGATGCTGTGAAAGTGCTGCACTCAATATGCCAGCAAATTTGGAAAACTCAGCAGTGGCCACAGGACTGGAAAAGGTCAGTTTTCATTCCAATCCCAAAGAAAGGCAATGCCAAAAAATGCTCAGACTACCGCACAATTGCACTCATCTCACATTCTAGTAAAGTAATGCTAAAAAATCTCCAAGCCAGGCTTCAGCAATACATGAACCATGAACTTCCACATATTCAAGCTGGTTTTAGAAAAGGCAGAGGAACCAGAGATCAAATTGCCATCATCCGCTGGATCATTGAAAAAGCAAGGGAGTTCCAGAAAAACATCTATTTCTTCTTTATTGACTATGCCAAAGCCTTTGACTGTGTGGATCACAATAAACTGGAAAATTCTGAAAGAGATGGAATACCAGACCACCTGACCTGTCTCTTGAGAAATCTGTATGTAGGTCAGGAAGCAACAGTTAGAACTGGACATGAAACAACAGACTGGTTCCAAATAGGAAAAGGAGTACGTCAAGCCTGTATATTATCACCATGCTTATTTAACTTATATGAAGAGTACATCATGATGAACACTGGGCTGGATGAAACACAAGCTGGAATCAAGATTGCTGGGAGAAATATCAGTAACCTCAGATATGCAGATGACACCACATTTATGGCAGAAAGTAAAGAAGAACTAAAGAGCCTCTTGATGAAAGTGAAAGAGGAGAGTGAAAAAGTTGGCTTAAAGCTCAACATTCAGAAAACGAAGATCATGGCATCTGTTCCCATCACTTCATGGGAAATAGATGGGGAAACAGTAGAAACAGTAGCTCTTTATTTATTTTTTTGGCTCCAAAATCACTGCAGATGGTGACTGCAGCCATGAAATTAAAAGACGCTTACTCCTTAGAAGGAAAGTTATGACCAACCTAGACAGCATATTAAAAAACAGAGACATTACTTTGTCAACAAAGATCCATCTAGTCAAGGCTATGGTTTTTCCAGTAGTCATGTATGGATGTGAGAGTTGGACTATAAAGAAAGTTGAGTGCAGAGAATTGATGCTTTTGAACTGTGGTGTTGGAGAAGACTATTGAGAGTCTCCTGGACTCCCAGGAGGACTGATGTTGAAGCTGAAACCCCAGTACTTTGGCCATCTTATGTGAAGAGCAGACTCATTTGAAAAGACCCTGTTGCTGGGAAAGATTGAGGGCAGGAGGAGAAGGGCATGACAGAAGATGAGATGGTTGAATGACATCACCGACTCAATGGACATGACTTTGGGTAAACTCTGGGAGTTGGTGATGGACAGGAAGGCCTGACGTGCTGTGGTACATGGGGTCGCAAAGAGTTGGTCGGATATGACTGAGTGACTGAAATGAACTGAGCTCAAGAGTCCATGCAACACTCCTACTTTGGGAATGAAAAATCAAATGATAAATGGAGATTAGTTCAAGATTGACAAATATAACTGAGGCTGTGCCTCCTTTACACCCCCTCGTGCCTAATCCTTATACTCTACTGTCTGTAATTCCTGAATGAGCCAAATATTTTTCAGTAATTGATTTAAAAGATGCCTTCTATGCTATACCATTGACGAAGGGAAGCCAATTTTTATTTGCCTTTGAAGACCCTATCCAGTCGGCTTCTCAGTTAACCTGGATAGTTTTGTCCCACAGGTTTGTGACAGCCCTCACTTCTTTGGACATAGTTTGTCAAGAGATCTACAAAACGTCAATAGCCCTGAGACAGTTGTGTTACAATACATAGATGATATCCTGCTCAGTGCTGAGACAGAGGAAGTTTGCTCAGAAGACTCAGAAGACTGCCTAAACTTTTTGGCTGACTGCAACTATAAAGCATCAAGGGAAAAGGCTCAGCTTTGTCAACAATCTGTTAAATCAGATCAGATCAGATCAGTCACTCAGTCGTGTCCGACTCTCTGCAACCCCATGAATCTCAGCACGCCAGGCCTCCCTGACACAGTGAGGGAGACTATTCCAAAAGCTGAAAAAAAGTAGGCATTATCATTTCATGAGCAGTTAAAAAGGTCCAATGGAACCAGTATCAAGAGTGTAGTGTGCTCATCCTAGTGCATCTCAGAGAGAAGAAGCAGAAAACTTAGACCTCGACTTTACCATTTCGAAGGCTGAAAGTCGCAAAATGTGGGTAGTTTTGGTTGGTAATTTCTTGGGTAGAACTGGTTATCCTTTATTCTACTCAGCAGGCTTCTTTCAGTCTTATAAACACCAACACCCGGAGTTCACTCAGACTCACGTCCATCGAGTCAGTGATGCCATCCAGCCATCTCATCCTCTGTCGTCCCCTTCTCCTCTTGCCCCCAATCCCTCCCAGCATCAGAGTCTTTTCCAATGAGTCAACTCTTCGAATGAGGTGGCCAAAGTACTGGAGTTTCAGCTTGAGTTTCAGCTTTAGCATCTTTCCTTCCAAAGAAATCCCAGGGCTGATCTCCTTCAAATGGACTGGTTGGATCTCCTTCAAATGGACTGGTTGGATCTCCTTGCAGTCCAAGGGACTCTCAAGAGTCTTCTCCAACACCACAGTTCAAAAGCATCAATTCTTCGGTGCTCAGCCTTCTTCACAGTCCAACTCTCACATCCATACATGACCACAGGAAAAACCATAGCCTTGACTAGACGGACCTTTGTTGGCAAAGTAATGTCTCTGCTTTTCAATATGCTATCTAGGTTGGTCTGGGCCTAAAAAGCTGAGCACTGAAAAATTGATGCTTTTGAACTGTAGTGTTGGAGAAGACTCTTGAGTGTCCCTTGGACTGCAAGGAGATCCAACTAGTCAATTCTAAAGGAAACCAGTCCTGAAAATTAATTGGAAGGAATGATGCTGAAGCTGAAACACCAATACTTTGGCCACCTGATGCAAAGAACTGACTCATTGGAAAAGACCCTGATTTTGGGAAAGATTGAAGAGAGGAGGAGAAGGGGACAACAAAGGATGAGATGGTTGAATGGTATCATTGACTCGATGGACATGAGTTTGAGTAAGCTCTGGGAGCTGGTGATGGAAGGGAGGCCTGCAGTGCTGCAGTCCGTGGGTCGCAGAGAGTCAGACACTACTGAGTGACTGAACTTTGTCACTGAAAGAAAAGTTATGGTCTGGGGAGTTATGGCACAACGCCGAGGGTCTCACCAACAACCTATAGGATACCTGAGTAGAGAATTAGACGTAGTGGCATATGGCTGGCCACACTGTCTAAGAGTAGTTTTTGCTATTGCTTTACTAGTACTGTAAGCTCTTAAGGTTATTAATGGGCCTGATAGTCTATATGGGCCTGCTTCTGTTGACTCCAAAATTCCTGAGTCTGCCATTTGAGTTTGATCCTTAAGGCCTTCCTGTCCTGGCCTCATTGCTCCACTGCATTCCATAATCAGTCTGATTGCTGGGTCTGTGGAGCACACCCTTCCTCATCAGAAGGCTTTCCATCGTGGCCGTTTCCACTTCAGGGACAGGACTTTCTCCATGTCTGCAACCTTCACAAACAATTATATGTGATGCCTCTTTTTAACCTAATGACGTCAAACAATCCTAAAATGGACTGGTGATACAGTTTTTACCTTAACTATGGACATAATGTGACTTTTAACTTGGATTATACTTTGTCTTGGTTTAATGACTATTTTGCTACACATAAGAAGACAGATCTGATGGTTTTTTACCTAATGTTTATATAGGATGAGGTCATATGGCTAACTCCTGAAAAGGGACGCCTAATGTTTACCCCATATGCTGGGAACAAACAGAGCCATCCTCAGAAGTTGGCTGACAACTTAATTATAATGAAAGTGAAAGTGAAGTCGCTCAGTCATGTCCGACTCTTTGTGACCCCATGGACTGTAGCCTACAAGGCTTCTCCATCCATGGGATTTTCCAGGCAAGAATACTGGAGTGGGTTACCATTTCCTTCTCCAGGGGATCTTTCCGACCCAGGGTTCGAACCCGGGTGTCCTGCATTGGAGGCAGATGCTTTAACCTCAGAGCCACCAAGAAACAATTGGGGTTTTTGCCTCAAGAAATATGCAATGTAATCATTTCTGTGTTTTCTAACCCCAGTTCAGGTCCTCTTTTTGCCTGGCCAGGCACTGATTGGGACTGGATCCCTCAGTCACACTGGCTTGCTCCAAAAGGGACCTACTGGATATGTGGGGCTCTTACCTAAGGGTGTGGCTTCCCCTTAGCTGGTAGGAAGATGCACCCTAGGTCTAAATTTTAGTCATGGCTTCACATTTGCAGAGCCTCCAGAGAAGCCTGCTATTTTGCCACACCTTAGAACTCATTGGATAAGGTCTGTATTTCACTGGTATGGTTATTTGGCTGCAATATTTGTTCCCTCCCTGGGAACTACAGAGGTTATGCTACGAGTTGATGCTCTAACTACTCAACAAGCCTTACAAGATTCTCAAAAAGCTATTTCAGCCCTTAATGCTGAACAAATACAAATTAGAAAGGTGGTTTTACAACAGACTGGCCTTAGATATTCTAACAGCCACACAAAGAGGAACTTGTGCCATTATTCATACCCAATGTTGTGCATATATACCGGGTAGCAGCACTAATGTTACTCACTTTACTAAACACATGAACACAATGATTCAGGCTATGGATAATCCTGAAGCTTCAGTTGCTTCACTTTGGGAGATGTTAACTAGTTCCACATGGTGGAAAACTATCTTAATTGCAATAATTCTGGTTTTTCTGTTTTTGCTGTTCGCTCCCTGCATCTGTAACTGTGTAGCTGGATTTGTTTCTAGCTGCATGAAGGCTTTTAAGTTACAAATTGTTGTCCAAACTCCAACAAGTGCCACAGCTTCTCCCAACTACTACTTAAGACCTCTGGATCAGAGATCCTCAATATGAGGGCTAGGAGAATATGTTGCCTCACCAATTTAGGAATGACACCCCTTATCAGCTCAGAGCCAGTTATGGGATGAGAAAGCCGCCCTTTCCCTAGGCAACATGATTCTCCTAAAAGAAAAAGGTGGAATGAGAGGGTAACAGGTAGGAAGGCCAGAGGTCCCCAAGAAGTAGGAGGAAGTAAACTGCAAGTGGAAGACTTTTTTTTCCTTCTCTGTTGATGAAACCAGTTCTGCCGAAGACTAACAGTTTTTTATTTTTTTTTCCTTTTCTCAAACCTTGGGCTGATAATGGCTCAACAAACCAATATTCATGTCAATTGTTTTATGGCCTGGGGAGACACACCTTGTACCATCCTATCTCAAAAATGCATATTGTGGGAGAGGGGTCTGGTGAAACTTCCTCAGCCTTGAGGTGCCTCTCTTATCTGATTAAGTTTTCTAACAGACATAAAACACCTTGCTAAAAACTAGCAAGAGGGCTTTGCTCAGATTAATGTCCATTGTGCCACTGATGCTATATACCCATCTCATCCCCTGCTACCTCTTTCTCATTTTGCCTTCAATCTTTCCCAGCATCAGGGTTTTTTCCAGTGAGTCAGCTCTTCACATTAAGTGGCCAAAGTATTGGAGCTTCAGCTTCAGCATCAGTCTTTCCAATGAATATTCAGGGTTGATTTTCTTTAGGATTGACTAGTTCTATCTCTTTGCAATCCTAGGGACTCTCAAGAGTCTTCTGCCAGCACCACAATTCAAAAGTGCCAATTCTTTGGCACTCAGCCTTCTTTATGGACCAACTCTCACATCCGTACATGATTACTGGAAAAACCATAGCTTTGACTATAGGAACCTTTGTCAGCAAAGTGATGTCTCTGCTTTTCTATATACTAAAGAACCCCAAACCCTGCCTCAGTGATTCACTGAGCTTCTTCCCTTCCATCATTTTTTTCTTTAAAGACTGTCATGGTTGAGCAGAATCCTTGGAGTTGATTTCTGGAAATGAGTTCACCATCTCTCCAAGTTGCAGACTTTTCTGATTAAAGCATCTTTCCTTTCTATGGACACTTGCTCCTTAAATTATTGGATTTTGAGTGGCAAGCAGCCAAATAAGAATTTGGTAACATGGAGAGCCAGAATACTGTGTATTGGCTTCTTCGTCTTGCATTTCATAAAGTACCAAGAGAAGGAGTTAAGTTTAGGACAGAACTGTGTAGTTTGCACACAGAATTTGGAGAGGCTAATGACTTCTGCACTCAAAAACAAAATAAAGAAAAGAAAAATAGAAAAAAGAAAAAAGGAGATAGATTGGAAAAGAGTAAGACAAAGATAAGACTGAAACAAGCATTGGAGACCCATAAAACTCCTCAGTTTACAGAGTCCTGTGGCAAAGACCAAATTAAGAGTACTGCCTTTCCTCTCAACCTTCCCTCCCAAGCCTTCTCTCCAGTACTGTGGACACTGAAGTTCTGGAAGATATTTAATAATTAAGGAGAGTTTTCATATTATAAAAATAATTAAAAATTGGCCTTGCCTGATGTTGTGTCAGTAGCATCATATTTAGTCAAAATGATAACACATTGTGAACACTCCATTCACTCATTTACTGGTTCCCCATTCTTTCATTTACTATTCATTCATATTCTAAGTCATTGTCAGGCATGGTATGAAAAAATACACTAAGAAGGATCTATAGACTTGTCTGTTTTGGTATTGTTTATTGATTTAAATATTTTATAAGTGACAGTTTTGACTTATAAGGTAAATAAATGTTTGGTTTAAACAGAGAGTTTTGTAATGAATTATGTAAATATAACACACAACTGTTATTTCTACTTTGTTTTATAAGAATCCCAAATTTTTAATCACTGATTTTTCATATACAAATTTATCTTATTTTTTGGTCTGTAAATACAAAGACATTTTATATAATGAAACATACTATTTACATCATGCACGATTTAGAATAACTATAAATAAGCACAATCAAATGAATAAAAAGTGGTGTTACATCAAAAGCAAGGACGTTTAGAATCCTATAAGTGCTTACATACTTTTACACACACTAGTATTCTTAAACTTCTAGTGAAATGAGACATATTTCATCCTTTCAATCAGAAAGCTTCTCTAAACTTGTACTATTGAGTAAAGAAAAAATACCTTAAAATATAATATGAAACACCAAACAAACTTTTAAAATTAATGCTACATGTTTAAAGGATGCAATCATCTTTAAAATTCAAAAATAGCTTGACATTTCAAAACATATGTAACTTAACCATGCCCTATGAATATATTAGTATATATCTTAGTATTATTTTATGACATTGCAATTTAAGTTTGTGATAACTAGATTTTTAAAAGTAATGATTTACAAATTATAATTTGATAATAAAATAGCAAATGGAAAATACTATTTACATTACAGGTCAAACAAAAAATTTAGACACATAAGATTATAGCAAATGAATTGGACAAAACATTAAAACAATTCTGTTATCTGGTTAAGTAAAACCTACCCCATGCAGAGGAACTGAATGAAGGCCTAGCACAATATACTCATGTGATTTTATTAAGTGGGTTGGGGAAACCTGTTTATATTTGTATAGCATTTGAATGTTTGATAGAAACGCATTGGCTACTTACACATTAAAATGAGCAGGCAGATTTTTGTTTGTTTTGTTTTTATCTAAATACTGTTAGGGAAATGAAAACCTTTGGCTTGGTAAAATGGCTATTCACAGTTGAAGTGTCAGAATTCAGGTAGATTGATTTTGAAATGAAGAATGATATGTATTATTTCTGAAATACACTTAATTGTCTATGGCCATACCACCCTGAACATGCCCGATCTCTTCTAAAATGCACTTAATTGATAAATTTTAAAAGCATAATGAGACAGCTTTGTCACTTGATTACCAAAATTATAATGTGATTAAAGGCAGTTATAAAATTACAGTTTGTCCAAGGAAAACTTTTCAGGAAGTTTTTTTTTTTTTTAAAGAAAAAGCTGTTAATTCAACTCTAAGAAAATCAAAAAGTGGTTTTGCCCATGAACTGTTTTTCTATTTGAACTTAACCTGACTTTCGTAGTAGTAATAAGCTGCCATTATTATGTGAATCAATTTCCACATAGTTGGAATAATTTTTGCTTATTTCTAAATAATAAAAGGAAACAATGACTAGTAGTTGTTATTTTTGCCAGTCTGGGCCTTCAATATAAATTCAGTAAGAGGCAACAAAATAGAGGGAGAAAATGGGACTGTAGCTCACAGCTGTTCAAATGTCATCTTATATTTCATCTGTTTTCCTCAACCATATTTCTTCTATTTTTACATTCATTACTGAAAACATTTCCCTCAACAAATAAAAATGACAAAGATACTGAAGGTCATATTTCTTCCAAAAAAAAAAAAAAAAGTATTAAGGTCTATCATTTCAAGACAAAGGTTTTCTTAACACTGAAAAATATAGGAAGAAAGAAATTTGCATTTTCATAGATGTCAATTTATATGGAAGCTGCCTATTTTTTCACAATTTCAAAATAAATAAATATCAATGTGGAATAAATAAAAATTGATTGACATAGAAATTCTTCCCTTTGAAGTTTTAAATTTTCTGAATTTTTCATACCCTTTCCTTTGACAGATTACCTGATTTGTTATAGTAGAAGATCCCTGAGGTGTTCAATGAAGTTCAAATGAGAAATAAATACCAAAATTCAAAGGTATTTGACTTACTGAAGCAAATCTTTCCAGAGAGAAAACATAGCTATATCATTTCTACATAATTTGCTGTTAATGAACACAAACAAATGTATGGCACATAGAAAACTTATTAAAGAGCTTGAATGTAATATTAATACACAACAAAAAATTAATAAAATTTTCAGTTTTAGAGATTAAATATTTTTTAAATCTTGTTCAAGACTTGTTCAAATTATTGTGGTATTAGGGATATCTAAAATAGAAGAACATACTCTCTGTCTTTCTCATTATTCCTTTAAATGAGACGTTTTATTTCTTTTCCTTTATGAATCATATTATCTGCTAGAAATCACTGAATTTCCCTGGAAAAAAATGGTTTTGGATTGGGATTTGTAAATAATTGATCCCTCAATATAACTACCATAAAATGGTCCAACCTGTGTTTTTATACTTAAGATTATGGTAATTTGTTAATTCTAGTGAATAACTCAAAATGATGGTTATAAACATCTGAATACATGCCAAAATTTAAAGGCATAGAGCTAAGAAATTTGGAATACATATTACTTTTTCAATACAGTAGACATGAAATTGATAGCAAACATTTTCAAACCCTCCAAAAAGAACCCAAACACCATACTATGTCAAACTGAGTTACAGAAGAGTATACAGGAAGCAAGACAGTGTATCCGTCATCTCTAGACAAAGAGCCAACAAAATCAAGTGGTACCTGGGAAGTCGTTTTTGAAAAAAAATTTCCCTATAGGTATAAGAAGCTTCTTTTCTATTTTTATCTTTAGCAGTGTGGTACCCAAGGAAAGATTTACCATTTGAAAACAAGAGGATTTTTTCAAATTAAGATGTTTGTAGGAGGAGATTGTCCAAAAAGGGTCACCCTGATATTTCTTGAAATCGTGTTAAAATTCAATAAAAGAAGAGCATTTTAAAAAGAAAACAAAAACTCATGTTTGTCTTAACTGATGAAATGTCATAGAAGCCAAGTTCCCAATTGTCTCAATCATTTCTATACCCAAGTGGTCTGTATCTGAACAGTCACCTTCTTTTCCTTATCTCATGAATTCACAAAGTGTCCCATCATGTGAAAGTGAAAAAGCAATCTCAACCATAATAATAAAATATTATTTTTCACATACTTTATAAGAAAAAGAAAAAAAGGAAGGAAGGAAGGAAGGAAGGGGTGAGAGGAAGAGGGAGGGATCAAAGGAAGGAAAGGAGGGAGGGAGAGATAGAAAAGAGAAGCTAGGGATGCTGACAAACTTGAGCCCAAATATTTTACCGCACATAACACCTATAGATACAGCCATTCATTTCACATTCATAACTAATCTTACTCAGAAGTAACATCAAACTCTACTGTTTACTCAAGTTAGAGCCACACTTGATATTTGGACTCTTGCATGGTTTCTTATCAGCATAAAGACTATGCTAATATTAAATTAGATCATAATGCAAATATTGATTACAGACATAGTACCAAATATTCCCAAATTCTGCACTGATGGGCACATATAAAACAAGATTATTTCTTTCTTTAAATCTTTTTATTCTGATTAGCATATTTCCTGTTTCTTGATCAAAATTTTGACATGCTGAATTTCATGATATTCTGTTATGCATTAATAGTGTTTTAAAAATAAACTATAATCAGTTAGTCTTCCCATCTATCTTCAACTTTCTTCTAAGTTAAGAGGGTTGAGCTATTTAGGCAATTTAATGTAGGCAAAGTGATTTTTGTCTCTTGTAATCTTCTATGTAAGTGTCTTTTTTTTTTTTTTTGATTGCAGTCCAGCTGAAGTAAAATGGGATACTTCCTATAGTCAGATATTCATTTGCATTTTAGTAGGAGAATTTTTCTTTAGACAGGAAAAAAAGTATTTTAAGGATTAAAAGAAAAAGCAATGAGTACCAACTGTTTCAGGTCACTGAATTGCATAACAAGTGAAAGGGATGGATTTTATAATCGTCTGGTAACATACTTGAAACAAATTAAAAGGATAAGAATAATAATTTTGGCTACCATTCACTAGTAATTATCTTTGTACAACAAGAGCAAAAATATTTTTTTTAATTCCTTGAATTATTGTAGATAATTATAGTCATCCAGTTTATCTATACGTGCTTTGCTAGAATGAAATCTAACATAAGAATAAATTTCTTATTCTTTTTTTTAAAATTTCTTATTCTTGATAACACTTTCTAGTCAAATAATAAAAAAACAATTTATCTGAGACTTCAAGCCAATCTGATTTTAACCTGGTAATTTATATCAATAAAATTTGGAGAGGGAGGTTTCATGTTGATAACATCTGGCCACTCCAACATGGAGTTTTCTTTAACTATGGAGATTTGAACTAAAAAAAAAGCTTAAAAATTTGGGGGGGGGCAGATTTTTAATTATTTTATAGAAATAATTGGTGCAGATCATCCTAGTCTCAGGTATTATATATCATCTCATACTCTCCTGCCAGCCTTCAGCGATAGTGATATTGACCATAAAGGAAAGCTTCTTGGGAGTCAATAAAAATAGAATTGTTCTAGGAATTGAGATTTAATTAAGTATAGAAATGCATACCTTCTTGTTAGTCATAAAACATATAGAATAACATATTTATTGTTCAAAATTTTGAACATAAATTATTTTTCATTTAGATTTATTCTGAGAAGTTGAGATACTTTGCTCTAGATCCATATATAGATGAATGGGAATATAGTATACTTGACTGTTACCCTTAACCCTCATATTATTAAAAACAGCTTATTATTTTAAGTAAAAGAATGTTGCCAAATTTACAAACCATAGCTCATTGCCAAAATTAATAACTTTGACTCATTTATGACATCTTCTACATCTTTCTTTCTTGCAACAAATGGAAAACGTAGAGAAAAAAATTGAAATGCGATTTGTAATTCTTTGTTATCTTTTTCTTTCTCAGTGCTGAAGCACTTCATACCTTTAGAAAACTTTCAAAAATCTTTAGCATTCTGAAATTTTGCTATAAGTAACCTGGCTTTCAAGACAGCAACTTTTTGTCCTAAATTATTTTTTTTAACACAGGAAGCTCAACCTGGTGCTCTGTGACAACCTATAGGGGTGGGATGGGGGCTTGGTGGGAGGGAGGGAGGTTCAAGAAGGAGACAATATATGTAAACTTATGGCTGATTTGTGTTGTTGTTCAGCAGAAACCAACACAATATTGTAAAGCAATTTTTCTCCACTTAAAAATAAATTTAAAAAACAGTCTAATAATTCTGATTAAAAATTGCTCAGGTTTGTTTCTTCCTTTTAAAATTTCAGTTCTAAACAAACTCTGCTTGAATTAACTAGCTTCATGTAAAGTGAAACATCTTGAAATGATGTTTAGAGACTATCTAACCCATTTAATTTTAAAAGACTGGGAGTACACCTTCATCTCTCCTTCAGAACATCATCAAATGTTGTGAGGTAATTGTCTCCCCAGCTCCAGGACTCTGGAGCATCCCAGAGAGGATGCTGGGCCTAAGATGGAAAGGCCTGGTGTCATAAAATCTTTTATCTCCTCTAAAGTTGATCACCTGTTTTGCTTGCAGCTAAAGCCCAATTTGAAAGCAATGTGAAGAAGAATATAGAATATAGTATAGATCCCCCAAGCCATTATATAGATGTAACTACACAGAATAAATATTTCCTTATCTTTGTGGTTAGATTTTCCAACTAGGGAATGATATAACTTCTATAATGTCAGAACAACAACAAAAATGAAGTACAAAATCAAATTGTATTCTTCTCTCTGAATGTTAGCTCGACCAGGCTTGTTATAAAAGGAAAAAAAATATTTTGCTTTAGTATTACTTGAACACAAATAGTCTTTTGTGCTAATTTTCACAGGCTTTCTGTGATATACATCTGATCTGATCTGATCTGGTATTTTTTCTTCTTTGCTCCTCAAGTCCAGATATTCTGACACTTGCATTGATCTGAATCATCGTAACCAAAACTAGCTCTATGTACCACCTTCAGAGTCTCTATATAGAGCTTTGTGAGCTTCTAATTCCAGTTTCACAGATGTGTGCCCCTGCTAAGAGGTTGTCACTATCTCCTAAGAAAACTGAAATTAGTTCATGAAGGATTTTTTTCTATTTTCTTTTTAAAATAAAAATGAGCAAATCATTTGGCTTTCACTAAACCACATGTGTCTATTATGAAAACTGCCTCCCTTTAGGAGTATGTATACCTTCACAAAGAAAAAAGTTCAATCTCTAACCAATCTCACCTAAGCTCCTGCTCATCCCACCCCTCCATCTGTCCCTGTGTACTGAGTCTGATGCCAGGCAGCAAAATGGGAAGAACTGTCTTCAAAAAAAGTAAGGAGTGTGAGGAAACAATTTTGCAGAATTCTGATTTTATCCCAATTAATACATTACTGTTCTACTTGTTAATTACACTTAATAGCCCACAGTAAAAATTCATTTAGTAGAATCCCTTCTTTATCTCCAACTAGCCAAAAGGCCACAGAGGAAGATTAAATATAAACCAATTCCTTTATTTAAAAAATATATATCAAAAGAATTAGAAAAAAGCTGTTACTTAAGCTCACCATTTAGTTTTTCTTATCTCTTCTGCTTTCAAATAATTAGCAATAGTACTTAAGTCTAACATTAAGAGTGGTCTGATCAGCAACTACATAACTGAGGAAATTAAATTCACTGTAATTTTTTAGTGGACTCAAATATTTTTATTATTTATTATCAAAAGCATATTAAGGTATAAGCTTCCAATGATATACTAGAAGATGATCATCAAATGCTTTCTCAGTAGGAAAAAATAAACAACTTTCCCAGTGACTCAACACACCCTGTTTAATTTTTATAGGGGAATTTTATAAACTGTGTGTAGGAGGATGTTAATTTAAGCTTTGATGTTGGTAGTTGAAAGGTAAAATACTAGCAAGTTCACTCACGATTCCAATTGTGTTCAGATTCAAGATTATAAGGGAGTTTATCCATCTAGACAATAATAGAAGCTGTAATTAATGGACAGAGGAGCCTGGCAGGCTACAGTCCATGGGGTCACAACGAGTCAGACATGACTTAATGACTAAACAACATTCTTATTTAGAGGCTTAGGAATGGATTCTGACCTTATATGATTTTGCTAAATAATAATCAGATGATTAGAAGTACCTCAGTGTATCATAAATTTACCTGTTACTTTAATTGTAATCCTGATACATGATTCTAAATGAGGGAGGAACAATTTAACTACTAAAGGACTGATTATTATTAACCATGCTGTATCTGATTAAAATTATATTTTAAGAAAATAGAAATATGAATTAATCATTATGAAGCCTGTGAGATTTAGTGTAATTGTCAAATGAAAAGTACAGGCTATTTAAAATATAATTACACAATAATTTTCAGACATTTTAAAATTATACTACAGGTGAATTTCAACCAATCACATTCTGAAAGCCAAAATATTATTGTAGTTACTAAACATTCAGTATCACAGAAAACCGTGAAAATGACTCTTTAATCTTTCATCTTATCAGACCTAATAAAACCAATAGTTGAATTAATTACCTTATCCCAAGGTGTATCTATATTTTTGCCAAGCCTACACTCTCAATTAGTTCATCCAACCCATTCTATATTTTTGCTCATTTATCTATACTTCAATACGTCTATTTATTATATACTACAGAGATCTGAAAATCTGGGTACAAAACATTCACAATGCTTTCAGAGGAATAGAAATCATATTATGATAGATATCAATAATTATATATCAGAAACAATCTGATCAGAACATATCAATTACTTCATAGCATGTGTGAAAATGAAGAATTTATGAGAGAGATTAAGTGTGTTACCTGCTCAGATAATTTTTTATCTATCCCTTGCTGCTCATCTTGCTGTAGTAGAATGGTGAATATCATTTAAAAGTCCACACTACTTATATTATTGCTTATGTAAGACATGTCTCTCTTTCCCTGAACTTGCATAGGAATGCAAGTTTCATACATCATCATCATCATGGCTTAGATTATTGCTTAAAGGTTGTTATAAAATATTGCTAGGAAATAATTTTTAGATGAATGTATGATTCCATGTGAAAAGTACAGAGTGAGACTAAGCATCACGTTGGTGATGTTTTAGAACATAAAAACCAAAGCATTCAGAAGTAAGGCTGTTACTTTGACATTTACTTCTCTGTCAAAACATTCATAGTTCATATCTTGGTGGTAAGGGTCAGCAAATATTGTGATGTTCTCTGCACAGCTCTGGCAGTTTCTAAGAAAATCTTACTGTGTCTATAATGCCTAATAGTGAGCAATATTAATCCCTCATGCTTATCAGTATTGACTTAAGTCTATAATAAATTTGAAGACTTATGCTCAAAAAGTGGACTATAAATTTGAAACCAAAGCTGAAAAATTAAAACTTGTGAAAGAAATAATGCTATGAAACCTGGAGCATTTGCTTTTCAAAATAACTACAAATAAAATAATATATTTCTATCTCAGTCAGCTTGTATTTATTCCTAGTAGTTGGGATTATTTGAATATTCTTCAATGATCCCCAAATCTGGCTGTATATTAGCATAACCTAGAGTGATTTTCTAAATACAGATTCCTAGGCCTTCAACCTGAAACCTACTGAATCCAAATTTTAAAGGTAAAGCCCAGTAATTTGTGTCCCTAAAATTTCCTCAGGTCTTCCTTCATAGCTCAGTTGGTACAGAATCTGCCCGTAATGCAGGAGACCTGGGTTCGATTCCTGGGTAGGAAAGATCCCCTGGAGAAGGAAATGGCAACCCACTCCAGTATTCTTGCCTGGAGACTCCCAAGGACAGAGGAGCCTGGCAGACTACAGTCTATGGGGTCACAAGAGTCAGACATGACTTAGTGACTAAACTACTACCACTACTAAAAGCTTCCTAAGGCAGTCAGACACTGCCAAGCGAAGAGTTGAAACATTGAACAGGATCATTTCTTAGTAAGGATGGAACTGCCAATGAGGCACGTGGCTGAAGCTGTGGTCTGCGTGTCACAGCACAACAGAAATAAAGACACAGACTTGACTTCTCTATATCCCAAGTCCTTCCAACATGTCATTCCTTTTACTCATGTAATATCTACATTCAGTGCACACAAATGCACATTGTTTATTACTTTATAAAACTAAAACTATTCTATAACATAAGATTAGCTGTGATTCTTCCTGTTTAGAAATGTATCAATGACCTTTTATGAAAGGAAGAAGAAAGAAAAGAAGGAGCAATGACTTTTATGAAAGGAAAAAGGAACAAAAGAAGGAAGTAAACAGAAAGGTAACATAATACTCAGGCTTCAACTTTTTGAATCAAGTATAAGGAATTTTGCACACGGTCTCAAAATGCTCTGACAAAATTTATGTTAGTCTGTATATAACATCAGTCTGTTCTTCATTCAAGACCAGGAGGAGCGTGAAACTGAGTCCACAGCTGCAGTCAGTTTATCCATTTACAGTAAAATTCGTTCAATCATGTAAACACAGTTTATGTACATGGTAAGTCAGCTGGTTGTAAATTAAGTGTATTCATATTAAGAGCAACCCTTAAAGAATCATCATGTAGAATGTAGTATGTTACACTTTAACAATTAAGCCTCTCGTGCATTGTGTTTTTCAGGTTACATCTAATAAGATATGCTCATGGAAGCCTCTGAAATGACATAATTTTTGTAGCTGAAGATCTGCTATAGTTTTCCAGTCACCAAGTTGTGTCCGACTCTGTTACCCCCATGAACTGTGGCATGCCAGGCTTCCCTGTCCTTCATTATCTCCCTGAGTTTGCTCAAACTCATATCCATTGAGTTAGTGATGCATCCAGCCATCTCATCCTCTGTTGCCCCTTCTCTTCTTGTCCTCAATCTTTCCCAGCATCAGGGTATAATCTAAGAGAAATACCCAGGCTATAATATAGGGCTTAGGTCTTAGACTTGAATTTCTAGGTATTGTTGGCTGAAAGACATCTGGTGCCACCCAGAGCCTATTCAGAGCCACGTGTAATTCATTCTGAAGGAACATTTATTGAAATTGCACAAAGTGCTTAGAGCCAGATTGTATTTTGAAGAGAGCAGAGAAAGAAGCTACAGGTATAAGCAATGCTCCAGCTCAACTAAGAATGGTTAGTTCACTTGATATGTGCTTTGTTACTTGGGCCTGGAGTTTTGTGTATCTTCCAATCTGTCTAAAATAGGCACCTGCAACTGTTTCTATGGCCATGTTAGGTTCAGAGGTACAGAGAAAATGGGGTTTGATGGAGCCAAACTTGACTTGGTAAGATGGTTTCCAATGACAGCATGGAGTAAGAGAGGATCTGGGCATGGGTTAAGTTGTGCTGAAAATGCATACAGACAAAAACCTACAAATAGAAGTTTTACTGTCTTCTCTAATAATCCACAAACTTGCCTTGAGTTAGGAAGACAAGGAATCTTCAATAAATATATTTAATGACATTCATAATCTTGAGCTCCCTCTTTATACCTCATGATATCAAATATACCATTTCAACGAATATCAGTATGATTCTGTAGAAAAAGACATCCTGGCAGTTTTCCAAATTCTCTGTGATTTTGTGTTCTCTATCCATCAATTTAATTTTGCTTTATTGCTATAACTCTTTGGAGGAATTTGCCAAATTAAGACTTGTGAATGAGATTTTGTTTAAGTTGTTCTATTTTGCTCCTGGAGAGACACACAACTTTGCACTTTGACACTAAAACGCTATGCTCCTGCTACTATTGTTACTAGATAAGAAAAGTGTGAGATATTGAGAATACATACTTGAAGCACTGGATCCCCCATAAACCCACTCTCAAGTCTTAGGCCATCAGTGCCTGTCTCAGAGTCACTGTTGGTCATACACAGCTCACTGGATTTCACACATAATCAGACATTAAAAGGGAAATAAAAATATTTTAAATTTTTAAGAGAAGAGATGAGTATCAAGGCCGATTTTAGACAGTTGGACTAAACTGTTATCTAGAAGTTGTTTCTTCCTTCCCATCTCTACTCAACACTACACAGTCAAGAGTCCCAACTATATGTGTTCTTTAGGCATTGAGCATTATTCTTTTTATTATGGCTGTTACTTATTTATTAAGGTTCACAAAGCACATACTGTACAGTAGGTTTTGGGTACTTATGGGGGGTTTCTGGCTTTGTTATATAACTCATTTATTTGTAAACAATGACATTCCATTAAAATCGTATTGATGCCAACATGAAGGTTTGGTACTGATGGCTAGTCATAAAGTAACTTCTTCAAACCAGTTGCTTGAAAGAATACTGAAACAGAGGACTATAGGTGCCATTTTTTCCCTTAAAGTATCCCCTTTAGAGTGGATAAAGCCATTTCCCCAATTTAATACCACTTGATTTCTAAAGGGACATTCATTTAAATTCCTTCCAATCTGCCACACTAAAACACATGATGGATGTAATAGTTTGTCCATGCAAATACTGTAGAGATATTTGTCAAATGAAAAACCAAATGCCACCCATTATTACAATCACAATTGCTAATGGAGGATACATGTATTGTACTCTATAGGACACATAAAAATATAATGCTTTTTCACAGCCTCTAAATTCTATGATTGCAGCTAGAATGAATTGCCATTTTATACCATATTTTGCAAATACATATAGGAAGAGTGTAGCTACAATAAGTCAGCTGTACTAGGTTGGAAAAATGGTGATAGATCAGAATATTGCCTCAGACTATATCTTCAAAGATATATATTGTATGAAAAATGTAGTTTACATCCTGTTTGTGATATTGAATAGATCTCTGGCATATTCTTCATTGTGACATTTGTGACAACGTAAATAGCTACTTTTCTCTAAGTAAAATCATATAAACTAAGAAAGAGCTTATTCTTCTCACAAATTGAATATATACAATTCTTATCCCAAGCCCTATCAGCAACTACTAGATAATGAAGTAGATTGTCAAGGATGCTTTTAAAATATGCTTCCCACAGATAGTTTTAAGTATAGAGAAAATAACCATATGTTTAGAATAGTTGCTTAGACAAATCTTTACAAAAAGCAGAGAAATAGATCGGATGATTCTTGGAAGTCCCTTTCAGCCTTATGGTCACAAAACACATTGGTTATGATTAAAATACTTACAATTTACTATTTCACAATATGCTTTAAGTGACTGTGCAGAATAAGCATAAATGACTTCAGTGAGTTTGGTTCTTTCCGCATGCTCCTGCGCTATAAGAAGACCACTGGCATAGCTAAGGCATTTCCTAGTCTCAGCAGGAGGATTAAAGTGCTCCCAGAGCCTATTCTTTCTACACTGACTGTAAGCTTGCCCTCTATTCCCTATGGAAGAAGTGAGTTAATCTTCTATGCCACTAAAGAAATTATTTCGTGAGTAATTATTCACATGAGAGCACCTTGTCCTCTGCCTCCACAGCCTCCTATAAACACCCTGGCCTTCTTGCTCAGATGTGGTTAAAAACAGAGACCTAGATCCAAGGAGTGGAGGGACAGGCAAGGATTCCGAGAGTTCAGGATCTAGGTCCTATCTCCACATGAAAAGTGTTACACTAGTGTCCTCTTATGCTCCAAGGAGAGACAGAGTTCAATAATTAAAAAATGATAACCATTATAACAAATATTTTGCATATCTAAAAGTATGTACTAGCTGTATACTTAGGGAGCTTGAAAACACTAATTAATCCTCACAGACTACATTGGACACTAGTTAATATATTCCTTAACTGAGTTATGTGATAAGCAAATCATAATGCAGTCAAAACCCTAAACAGAAAAATGTGTTTTATTTAGTAGACATAAGCTACCAATGAATATACTTACTGGAGTAAGAAATTGGCCACCACAAGGTTTCAAGGAAACAACACTTTCTAACTAATTAGACTGAAGAGAAACTTAGTTTTTATATCTGAACCAAATTAGGAAAATTGTGGACACACTGTGCTCCTAATTTCAGGGTGAGTCTGGAATAATATTTGCATGCATGGTTAATCAGAACATGCAGTGGAAGCCTATTTGTAACTACTGTGATTACTAAGTATGAAGGTTAGGCATACTTCAGTGTTAATGAAGGTGATTCACTGAACTTAAAAGTCACATCAAATAAACTATGGAAGAACAGTAAAAAATCTCAAATTCATAAAGCACATTTTCCCTTGTTTTTATTATGCAAGAATAAACAACATCCTTGGCAAAATAACCTACACTTCTTTCTCACTAATGCCAGTGTTCAGTAATTTATCCCCAAGTGTGGCAGTTAGCCTTTTGGAAGCATACATTGAAGAAGGTGACAGGGCAAGGGGAGACTTACATGTCATTTAGTAGGATGCTGTTTATTATAATTTAGTATATTGTAAAAACTATGTATATTTAGAAGTGCTAAGTTGAAAGGGTCCAGTGTAGCAAAGCATTTTATTTTCACTGATATTTCTTAGAAAATAGCAAAAAGATCTTTAATCTTGGTTACAGATACATACGTTTGCTATTAGGAAATTCCATTTCCTTTGGATTCTGTGCTACATTAATGAAATCTAAAAGATATAATTACTAAGTAGATATACAATGCTTTCTTGGCATCTGAAATGCTAGGTTATGTTTAAGTCTAAGTGAAACTATATTTAACTTATAAGTTAGAATTATATAATGTATCAACTATACAGTAGCATATTCTGAAAAATCTAGTGCTGCATGAAATTATATAGAGGTATGTATAAAAATAGGTAATATCCCTAAAATATTTTGCAGTTACAGTTTTTCCTGCTGGGAAGTTTACCACACTGCCAAGATATATGTATGAAATGTCTGCTCAGAAAAACAAAATTAGAAAATATTCCTCTCATACCAACTCACTAAATGTAGGAATATATAATCAAAACTGGCTTTCAAAAGCAATACAAATATATAAAGATACCTATATGTGTGACAAACAAGAAAACATGGACTGTTGATTAGTTTTGAATGGGCCCCACATTTGTAATTAATTAAAATACATATATATGTATTATACATATATAATATATATATGACCTAAATCACTCATAAGAACGAATACATTGCCCCCTTGCTCTCCAGGTTTTTTATTGACAGTCATAACCCATCTTTTTCCAGGATTATTGCCTGACATAACAGAAATTCCACTGTTTGTTCTCAACAAAGCAGTGAAAGAGAAATCTCTCTCTTCATTCTCCTGTCATGACCCATGTTCTGGGCTTGTGCTTTTTGGAGGAGTCTTTGATCTGCAGCAGGTCTCAGAGGCTTGTCTCCCGGAGGAACATAGTGCCAATGTTGTAGGAAACCTTTTTTATTTTCGATGAAGAAAGAGAAGGCTTTGGCTGCTTAGGACCAGTTCTTACCTCCAGGAAATAGCAGATACCAGGGATTTCTTTTGGAAAGTTGTCTGGAAGCTCTTCACGGGACCGAGGAATGAATGTGAAACTTTCTTCTCGTTTTAATAATCTAAGAAGAAAATATATAATGTGAATCATATGGGCAGGAGAGATGAGAAAAAATGGACACAAACTTTAGAGAATCAGGAAGCCTATAAAAGACTGCATGCATGTGTGCTTAATAGTGTCTAACTCTTCATTAGTGCGTGGACTGTAGTTCCCCAGGGTCTTCTGTTTATGGGATTTTCCAGGCAAGAATACTGGAGTCGGTTGCCATTTCCTCCTCCAGGGTGTCTTCCCAACCCAGGGATTGAACCTGTGTCTCCTGCATTGGCAGGCGATTGTGTACTATTGAGCCACCTGGGAAGCCTGATAATAATGAATTAAAAAAGCAAAGTTGTTCCTGGTACTACTTGACAATATTTGTTCAAAGTTGATTTGATTTTTTGTTTAAAAGGCTAAAGAAACTGCATAATACATGTTTTTATTCAAACATGCAAGATTTACCCTTTCTGTTTTAAAAATCTGCCTAAAGTCTGGAACATTCCTTCAATGTTTTATAGACTCTGAATAAGCTTTAAATCCTATGTGTCATTCATATAAATCAAGTTTTTAGCTTTGTAGAACAGTCATAACTCAATGTGTCTGTGATATCTGGTTACTATTTTCTAGCAATACATATTTTGTAAACTTACCAGCATTTATTTGTCAAATAGATTGACTCTTCCAGTCATAAAGACAATTTTCTAGTATACTAATATTGGAGATTTATTCTTGACCAATTCTAGGAAAGGTTCAGTTTAATAGCCATACATAGAAAAGTGTCCTAGCATTTCAATTTTTAAAATTATTTATTTATTTGACTGCATTTAGTGGGTCTTGGTTGCAGCACACACTGCGTCCTGCAGGATATTTCCTTGTGGTATGCGGACTCTCTAGTTGGGACATTCGGACTCCAAAGGAAATGGGCCCAGTAGTTGCAGCTCACAGGCTTATTTGCTCCAGGGCATGTGGGATCTTAGTTCCTCAACTAGGGATCAAATCCACATCCTCTGCATTGTAGGCAGATTCATAACCACTGGACCACCAGGGAAGTCCCCAGCAATTCAATTTAATTCAACAACTCTTATGGGTTACAATTATTGCCCTAGAAAAGTATCCTAGATACTGTTGTGAATATAATGATAGGCAGAATACAACAACCTAAGAAGCTTCAAGTTTTGCCAACAGACAAAGACACAGAGAAAAAAGAAACAGAAAGTAAAAACTGAATAAGCAAAGAAAAGTCACAGTAATATAAAAGTAATATAACACAATAGACTAGGGACTTCCCTGGTGGTTCAGTGGTTAAGGATCTAGCTTCCAATGCAGAAGACACAGGTTTGATCCCTACTTGGGAAACTAAGATTCGGCATGCTGTGGGGAAACTAAACCTGCATGCCACAACTTCTGAGCCTGCCTGCCTCAACTAGAGAGGCTGCTCACTGCAAATACTGAATTACTCTGACGCTCATACCACAATGAGAGAGAAGCCCATGTGCTGCAACGAAGAGCCTGTGTGCTACAATGGAAGATCCTGCATGCCACAAAGATCCTAAGTGCCTCAACTAAGATTCAACACAGCCTATATATATATATTATACACACACACACACACACACACACACACACACACACGGGCTTCCCTTGTAGCTTGGGTGGTAAAGAACCTACCTGCAGTGCAGGAGACTCCCCTTCAATCCCTGGGTTGGCAAGAGCCCCTGGAAAAGGGAATGGCAACCCACTCCAGTAATCCTACCTGGAGAATTCCATGGACAGAGGAGGCTGGTGGGTTACGGTCCCTGGGGTCACAAAGAGTCAGACACGAATGAGCAACTAACACACACACACACACCAATTAATTAATTTAAAATGACCAAAAGGCTAGATGCCATAAAAAAGGTTAATCCACAAAGGTGTTGAAGTTCAGAGACGGTTTACAGTGGGAGGGCTACTAAACTCTCATGAATGAAATGGTATTTAAAGAGAGGCAGAATTTCAACAAATGAACATGGGGAACAACATAATCAAAGATTTAGATACAAGAAAATTATGATCAGGATCAACATGTTCCAATCATCGGATTTTATTTTAGAAGAGGTAAGAATGAGAGTTAAAGCTGAAGCAGTAGGTTAAGACAAACTTTAAAGTCTGAAGCTAAAACTTTAGACTTTATTTGGAGGCACAATGGAGCTAAACCTATCACCCTTTCCCTAAAAACAACTCATTTTCCTAAGACACGTAAATGTTAACAGGAGATTGAAGTTATGCAGGATAAGAGATAGATTGAGAAGAAAGGAATCATTGTGACAGGGAGAAGGCAAAGTCAAAAAAGCAGTTAGTGTGAGGAGAAGAAGCAATGTTTGAAAAATGTAAGATTATTACACAACAATAATAATCTTTATACTAAAGAGGGAAAAACCATGTCTTCTCAAATGTTTTTAATGGATAAAAATATTATTTGAAAACAATAGTTGGCAGTATTAAGAATTCTTAAAAAGTGAGCAATCTATATTAACTTTTATGAATGACAGGTGAAGTATTTTGTCTTGAAAAAGTATTTTTTAAAAATATTTTACTCTTATTTGTTCAATTTATTTATTTACTTTAATTTTTATTTCACATAAAAATACACATATAGGGTATAGGTGATTTACAATGATACATTAAATTTAGGTGTATAACAAAGTGGTTCTTTTTCAGATTCTTTTCCCACATAGGTTACAATAGACTATTGAGTAAAATCCTCTGTGCTATAAGTAGGTCCTTGTTGATTACCTATTTTATATATGTAGTGTATATATATTAAACTCCTAATGTACCAGTCTGCCTCATCACTATCCTTTGGTAACCATAAGATTGTTTTTGAAGTCTCTGATTCTGTTTCTGTTTTGCAGATAAATTCATTTGTATCTTTTGAGTCTACATAGAAGTGGTATCACCTAGATAGCATATTGAAAAGCAGAGGCATTACTTTGCCAACAAAGGTCTGTCTAGTCAAGGCTATGGTTTTCCCAGTGGTCATGTATGGATGTGAGAGTTGGACTGTGAAGAAAGCTGAGTGCTGAAGAATTGATGCTTTTGAACTGTGGTGTTGGAGAAGACTCTTGAGAGTCCCCTGGACTGCAAGCAGATCCAACCAGTCCATTCTGAAGGAGATCAGCCCTGGGATTTCTTTGGAAGGAATGATGCTGAAGCTGAAACTCCAGTACTTTGGCCACCTCATGCGAAGAGTTGACTCATTGGAAAAGACTCTGATGCTGGGAGGGATTGGGGGCAGGAGGAGAAGGGGACGACAGAGAATAAGATGGCTGGATGGCATCACCAACTTGATGGATATGAGTTTGAGTGAACTCTGGGAGTTGGTGATAGACAGGGGCCCTGGTGTGCTGCAATCCATGGGGTTGCAAAGAGTCAGACACGACTGAGCAACTGAACTGAACTGAGAAGTGGTATCATATGATATTTTGTCTTTCTCTGCCGACTTCATTTTGTGATAATCTCTAGGCTCATCTATGTTGCAACAATTAGCAGTATTTCATTCTTTTATATGGCTCAGTAACATTTTATTTCATATATTTACCACATTTTTTTAATCCACTCATCTGTCAACGGACATTTAGGTTGCTTCCATGTCTAGGCTATTATAAACCATGCTGCAGTGTACACTGTGGTGCTTGTATCTTTTGAATTATGGTCTTCTCCAAATATATCCCCAGGGGTAAGGCACTGTTGGCACTGGAAGTAGAATCCAGACCTGTTAATTCCTAATAAAGTTTAGTCCTGTGGGCGCAGGAGGGCCAAGTGGAGCTACTCCACGTTCAAGGTCAGGAAGGGCAGCTGTGAGGAGATACCCCTAGTCCAAGGTAAGGACCAGGGGCTGCACTTTGCTGGAGAAGTTGTGAAGAGATGCCCCATGTCCAAGGTAAGAGAAATCCAAGTAAGACAGTAGGTGTTGCGAGAGGGCATCAGAGGGCAGACACACTGAAACCATAATCACAGAAAAATATTCAATCTGATCACACAGACCACAGCCTTGTCTAACTCAATGAAACTAAGCCATGCCGTGTAGCGCCACCCAAGGTGGGCGGGTCATGGTGGAGAGGGCTGACAGAATGTGGTCCACTGGAGAAGGGAATGGCAAACCACTTCAGTATTCTTGCCTTGAGAACCCCATGAACAGTATGAAAAGGCAAAATGACAGGATACTGAAAGAGGAACTCCCCAGGTCAGTAGGTGCCCAATATGCTACTGGAGATCAGTGGAGAAATAACTCCAGAAAGAATGAAGGGATGGAGCCAAAGCAAAAACAATACACAGTTGTGGGTGTGACTGGTGATAGAAGCAAGGTCTGATGTTGTAAAGAGCAATATTGCATAGGAACCTGGAATGTTAGGTCCAGGAATCTAGGTAAATTGGAAGTGGTCAAACAGTAGATGGCAAGAGTGAACGTCGACATTCTAGGAATCAGCGAACTCAAATGGACTGGAATGGGTGAATTTAACTCAGATGACCATATCTACTACTGTGGGCAGGAATACCTCAGAAGAAATGGATAGCCATCATGGTCAACAAAAGAGTCTGAAATGCAATACTTGGATACAATCTCAACAATGAAAGAATGATCCCTGTTTGTTTCCAAGGCAAACCATTCAATATCACAGTAATCCAAGTCTATGCCCCAACCAATAACACTGAAGAAGCTGAAGTTGAATGGTTCTATGAAGACCTACAAGACCTTTTAGAACTAACACCCGAAAAAGATGTCCTTTTCATTATAAGGGACTGGAATGCAAAAGTAGGAAGTCAAGAAACATCTGCGGTAACAGGCAAATTTGGCCTTGGAATACGGAATGAAGCAGGGCAAAGCCAAAAGAGTTTTGCCAAGAGAACATACTGGTCATATCAAGCACCCTCTTCCAACAACACAAGAGAAGACTCTACACATCGACATCACCAGATGGTCAACACCAACATCAGATTGATTATATTCTTTGCAGCCAAAGATGGAGAAGCTCTATACAGTCAACAAAAACAAGACCAGGAGCTGACTGTGGCTCAGAACATGAACTCCTTATTGCCAAATTCAGACTTAAATTGAAGAAAGTAGGGAAAACCACTAGACCATTCAGGCTGACCTAAATCAAATACCTTATGATTATACAGTGGAAGTGAGAAATAGATTTAAGGGACTAGATCTGATAGAATGCCTGATGAACTACGGAATGAGGTTCATGACATTGTACAGGAGACAGGGATCAAGACCATCCCCATGGAAAAGAAATGCAAAAAAGAAAATGCCTGTCTGGAGAGGCCTTACAAGTAGCTGTGAAAAGAAGTGAAGTGAAAAGCAAAGGAGAAAAGGAAAGATATAAGCATCTGAATGCAGAGTTCCAAAGAATAGCAAGGAGAGATAAGAAAGCCGTCCTCAGTGATCAGTGCAAAGAAATAAAGGAAAACAACAGAATGGGAAAGACTATAGATCTCTTCAAGAAAATTAGAGATACCAAGGGAACATTTCATGCAAAGTGGGCTTGATAAGGAGAAATGGTATGGACCTAACAGAAGCAGAAGATTTTAAGAAGAGGTGGCAAGAATACACAGTAGAACTGTACAAAAAAGATCTTCACAACCAAGATAATCACGATGGTGCGATCACTCACCTAGAGCCAGACATCCTGGAATGTGAAGTCAAGTGGGCCTTAGAAAGCATCACTATGAACAAAGCTAGTGGAGGTGATGGAGTTCCAGTTGAGCTATTCCAAATCCTGAAAGATGATGCTGTGAAAGTGCTGCACTCAATATGCCAGCAAATTTGGAAAACTCAGCATTGGCCACAGGACTGGAAAAGGTCAGTTTTCATTCTGATCCCAAAGAAAGGCAATGCCAAAGAGTGCTCAAACTACTGCACAATTGCACTCATCTCACATTCTAGTAAAGTAATGCTCAAATTCTCCAAGCCAGGCTTCAGCAATATGTGAACCGTGAAGTTCCAGATGTTCAAGCTGGTTTTAGAAAAGGCAGAGGCACCAGAGATCAACTTGCCAACATCTGCTGGATCATCGAAAAAGCAAGAGAGTTCCAGAAAAGCATCTATTTCTGCTTTATTGACTATGCCAAAGCCTTTGACTGTGGATCACAATAAACTGTGGAAAATTCTGAAAGAGATGGGAATACCAGACCACCTGACCTGCCTCTTGGAAGCAACAGTTAGAACTGGGCATGGAACAACAGACTGGTTCCAAATAGGAAAAGGAGTACGTCAAGGCTGTATATTGTGCCCCTGCTTATTTAACTTATATGCAGAGTATATCATGAGAAATGCTGGGCTGGAAGAAGCACAAGCTGGAATCAAGATTGCCGGGAGAAATATCAATCACCTCAGATATGCAGATGACACCACCCTTATGGCAGAAAGTGGAGAGGAACTAAAAAGGTTCTTGATGAAAGTGAAAGTGGAGAGTGAAAAAGTTGGCTTAAAGCTCAATACTCAGAAAACTAAGATCATGGCCCCATGGGACTGAGATCTAATCTCATCACTTCATGGGAAATAGATGGGGAAACAGTGGAAACAGTGTCAGACTTTATTTTTTGGGCTCCACAATCACTGCAGATGGTGATTGCAGCCATGAAATTTAAAGACACTTACTCCTTGGAAGGAAAGTTAGGACTCCCTGGTGGCTCAGATGGTAAAGCGTCTGTCTACAATGCGGGAGACCAGTGTTCGATCCCTGGGTTGGGAAGATCCCCTGGAGAAGGAAATGGCAATCCACTCCAGGACTATTGCCTGGAAAATCCCATGGACAGAGGAGCCTGGTATGCTACAGTCCATGGAGTCGCAAAGAGTCTGACACGACTGAGCGAATGAACTGAACTGAACTGAGATAGCATACTGAAAAGCAGAGACATTACTTTGCCAACAAAGTTCCGTCTAGTCAAAGCTATGGTTTTTCTAGTGGTCATGTATGGATGTCAGAGATGGACTGTGATAAAAGCTGAGCGCAAAGAATTGATTCTTTAGAACTGTGGTGTTGGAGAAGACTCTTGGAGTCCCTTGCACTGCAAACAGATCCAACCAGTCCATTTTAAAGAGATCAGTCCTGGGTGTTTTTGGAAGGACTGATGCTGAGCTGAAACTCCAATATTTTGGCCTCCTCATGTGAAGAGTTGACTCATTGGAAAAGACTCTGATGCTGGAAAGGATTGGGAGCAGGAGGAGTAGGGGACGACAGAGGATGAGATGGCTGGATGGCATCACTGACTCAATGGATATGAGTTTGAGTGAACTCCAGGAGTTGGTGATGGACAGGGAAGCCTGGCGTACTGCAATTCATGGGGCCGCAAAGAGTCATACACGACTGAGCGACTGAGCTGAACTGAACTGAAGACTAAAATATTTTTTCTTAAATAGTGTTATTGCAGTATAATTGACATATAGCACTGCATAAGTTTAAGGTGATCTGCTGTAATTACTTACACCATAAAGTAGCTACCACAATAAGTTTAGTGAGCATCTTATGTATACATGCTCAGTTGCTTCAGTTGTTTCTGACTCTTTTTAAACCTATGGACTGTATCCCACCAGGCTTTTCTATCCATGGGATTCTCCAGGCAAGAATACTGGAGTAGGCAAGAATACTGGAGTAGATTGCCATGTCCTCCTCCAGGGGATCTTCTGGACCCAGGGATCAAACCTGCAGCTCCTGCATTGTAGGCGGATTCTTTATCATGAGCCACCAGGGAAGCCCAGTGAACATATCATAGACATACAAAATTAGAGAAAAAAAAATCCCTTTGATGAGAACTGAGGGTTTACTCTTAACAACTTTCAAATATAACATGCTGCTGCTGCTGCTGCTAAGTCACTTCAGTCGTGTCCGACTCTGTGCGACCCCTGAGACGGCAGCCCACCAGGCTCCTCCGTCCCTGGGATTCTCCAGGCAAGAACACAGTCCTGTTAATTACATTTTTCGTGTTGTATCTTACATCTTCAGTACTTATTTATCTTATAACTTAGTTTGTCCATTTTGACTACATTCATCCCATTTCTGCTTCCTCCAACCCCTTCTGGTAACCACAAATCTGATCTCTTTTGCTATGTTTGTTTAGTTTTGAAGTATAGTAGATCTACAATATACTATTTTGTTTTCTGCTACACACAGTAGTGATTTGATATTCTATACATTTCAAAATAATCACCATGATAAGCTTAGTTACCATATGTCATCATATAAAGATATTACATAATTACTGAAATATTGCCCACACTGTACATTTGATAATCATAACTCATTTATTCTATAATGAGAACTTTGTTTCTCTTAATCTTCTTCAACTATTTCTCCTGCCCCCAACATCTTCCTCTCTAGTAACCATCTGTTTGTTCACAGTATCCATAATGCTGTTTTTGTTATGTTTGGCCACTTGTTTTGTTTTTTAGATTCCACACAAAAGTGAAATTATGCAGTATTTTCCTTTTCCTGTCTGACTTATTTCACATAGCATGATACCTTCTAGAGCCATCCATGTTGTCTCAAATGACAGGATTTCATTTTTTTTTATAAATGGGTAATATTCCATTAAATGCATATACCATATCTTCTTTATCTATTCATCTATCAATTGACACTTAGTTTGCTTTCATATTTTTGTCTTTGTTATAAAGTTGCAAGGAACATAGAGGTGTATATCTTTTCTTATTAGTGTTTTTGTTTTCTTTGGATAAACATCCAAGAGTGGAATTTGTGGGTCATATGATAGTTCTACTTTTAATTTCTTTTTCAATTGTAAAGTAGGATAATTGCTTTATAATATTGTGATGGCTTTTGTCACACATCATCATGAATCAGCCACAGGTATACATATGTTCCCTCCCTCTTGTATCCCCCTCCTATCTGCCTCTCCCACCCACCTCTATAGGAGTGACAGAGCACCAGCTTTGGGTTCCCTGTGTCAGGCAGCAAACTCCCACTTGCCACCTGTTTTACATTTGGTAATTTGAATGTTTCAATGCTATTCTCTCATATCATCCCAACCTCTTCTTCCTTCATTGTGTCCAAAAGTCTGTTCTTTATTTCTGTGTCACATTTGCTGCCCTGCACGTAGGATCATCAGTACTATCATTCTAGATTCCATGTGTATGCATTAATATATGACATTTGTCTTTCTCTTTCTGACTTATTTTGCTCCGTATTATAGGTTCTAGATTCATTCACCTCATTAGAACCGACTCAAATGCATTCCTCTTTATAGTTGACAACAGACTGGTTCCAAATAGGAAAAGGAGTACGTCAAGGCTGTATGTTGTCACCCTGCTTATTTAACTCATATGCAGAGTACATCATGAGAAAGGCTGGGCCGGAAGAAGCACAGGCTGGAATCAAGATTGCCAAGAGAAATATCAATAACCTCAGATATGTAGATGACACAACCCTATGGATGAAGTGAAGAGGAACTAAAAAGCCTCTTGATGAAAGTGAAAGTGGAAAGTGAAAAAGTTGGCTTAAAGCTCAACACTCAGAAAACTAAGATCATGGCATCTGGTCCCATCATTTCATGGGAAATAGATGGGGAAACAGTGGAAACAGTGGCAGACTTTATTTTTGGGGGCTCCAAAATCACTGCAGATGGTGATTGCAGCCATGAAATTAAAAGACGCTTACTCCTTGGAAGGACGGTTATGACCAACCTAGATAGCATATTCAAAAGCAGAGACATTACTTTGCCAACAAATGTCTGTCTAGTCAAGGCTATGGTTTTTCCAGTGGTCATGTATGGATGTGAAAGTTGGACTGTGAAGAAAGCTGAGCGCTGAAGAATTGATGCTTTAGAACTGTGGTGTTGGAGAAGACTCTTAAGGGTCCCTTGGACTGCAAGCAGATCCAACCAGTCCATTCTAAAGGAGATCAGTCCTGGGTGTTCATTGGAAGAACTGATGCTAAAGCTGAAACTCCAGTACTTTGGCCACCTCATGCGAAGAGTTGACTCATTGGAAAAGACTCTGATGCTGGGAGGGGTTGGGGGCAGGAGGAGAAGGGGACGACAGAGGATAAGATGGCTGGATGGCATCACTGACTTGATGGACATGAGTCTGAGTGAATTCCAGGAGTTGGTGATGGAGAGGGAGGCCTGGCGTGCTGCAATTCATGGGGTCGCAAAGAGTTGGATACGACTGAGCGACTGAACTGAACTGAACTGAACTGAATAGTCCATCGTGTCTGTGTATCAAAACTGCCTCATACATTCATCTCCTGATGCACATCTAGGTTGCTTCCATGTCCTAGCTATTGTAAATAGTGTTCCAATGAACACTGGGGTATGTGTGTTTTTTTCAACTATGGTTTCCTCAGGCTCTATGCCCAGTAGTGCAATTGCTGGGTCATATGGAGTTTTATTCCTAGTTTTTAAAGGAATATGCATACTGTTCTTCATAGTGGCTGCATCAATTTTCATTCTACCAACAGTGTAAGAGGGTTCCCTTTTCATCACACTCTCTCCAGCATTTATTGTTTGTATATTTTTAAATGATGGTCATTCTGACTGGTGTGAGGTGATACCTCATTGTGGTTTTGATTTGAATTTCTCTAATAGAGAGTGATATTGAGAATCTTTTCACTTGTTTACTAGCAATCTTCATGTCTTTGGAGAAATATCTGTTCAGGTCTTCTGCACACTTTTTTGATTGTGTTGTTTATTTTTCTTGTATTGAGTTGCATGAACTACTTGTATACTTTGGAGTTAATTCTATGTTTGTTGTTTCATTTGCTATTATCTTCTCCCATTCTGAGGATTGATTTCACCTTTCTCATAGTTACCTTTGTGTGAAAAACCTTTTTATTAGGTCCTTTTGTTTCTATTTCCATTCCTCTAGGAGTTGGGTCATAGATTCTCTTGCTGTGATTTATGTCAGAGAGTTTCTGCCTAGGTTTTATAGTTTCTGGTCTTACATTTAGGTCTTTAATCCATTTTGTATTTATTTCTGTGTATGGGGCATTAGGACATGTTCTAATTTCATTCTTTTGCACTTAGCTCACCAGTTTTCCCAGCACCACTTGTTGAAGAGACTGTCTTTTCTCTATTGTATGTTTTTGCCTCCTTTGTAAAAGATAATGTGTCCATGGCTGCATGGATTTATCTCTGGATTTTCTGTCTTGTTCTATTGGTCTATATTTATGTTTTTGTGCCAGTATCATACTATCTTAATAACTGTAGCTTTGTAGTATAGTCTGAAGTCAGGAAGGTTGATTGGAAGAGGTCAGTTTTCATTCCAGTCCCAAAGAAGGGCTATGCCAAAGAATACTCAAACTATCATATAATTGCACTCACTTCACATGCTTATAAGGTTATGCTCAAAATACTTTAAGCTAGACTTCAACATATGTGAACTAAGAATGTACAATCTGGGTTTAGAAAAGGCAGAAGAGCCAGAGATCAAATTGCCAACATTCATTGGATCATAGAAAAATCAAGGAAGTAACAGAAAAACATCTACTTCTGCCTAATTGACTAATTTAAAGTCTTTGACTATGTGGATGACAACAAATTGTGGGAAATTCTTAAGAGATGGGAATACCAAACCATCTTACCTATCTCCAGAGAAACCTGTATGCAGGTCAAGAAGCAATAGTTGGAACCAGGCATGGAACAATGTACTGTTTCAAAATTGGGAAAGGAGTATGACAAAGTTGTACATTGTCACTCTGCTTATCTAACTTATATGCAGTATACATCATGTGAAGTGCTAAGCTGGATGAATCACAATTTGAATCAAGATTGCCAGGAGAAATATCAACACTCTCAGATATGCAGATGATACCACTCTGCTAAAGGAGAGTAAAGAGCTAAAGAGCTCCTTTAGGAGCTAAAGGAGGCTAAAGAGCTTCTTGCTGAGGGTGAAAGAGGAGAGTGAAAAAGCTAGTTTGAAACTCACATTAAAAAAACTAAGATCATGGCATTTGGTTTCATCACTTCATAACAAATAGAATGGGGAAAAGTAGAAGGAGTTACAGATTTTATTTTGGGGGGGCTCCAGAATCACTGTAGATGGTGACTGCAGCCAAGACATTAAAAGATACTTGCTCTTTGGAAAGAAAGCTATGACAAACATAGAAATCATGTTTAAAGGAGAAGACATCCTTTTCCTGACAAAGGCTTCTATAGTTGAAGCTATAGTCTCTCCAATAATTATGTACAGATTTGAGAGTTGGCACATAAAGAAGACTGAGTGCCAAATAATTGCTGCTTTTGAATTGTAGTGCTGGAGAAGATTCTTGAGATTTTCTTGAACAGCAAGGAGCTCAAACCAGTCAATCCTAAATGAAATCAACCCTGAATGTTGGAAGCACTGATGTTGAAACTGAAGGTCTGATACTTTGGCCACCTGATGTGAACAGCTGACTCACTGGAAAAGACCATAATGCTGGGAAAGATTGAAGGCAAAAGGAAAAAAGAGACAATGGAGGATGAGATGGTTAGACAGCATCACTGACTCAATGGAAATGCATTTGAGCCAAGTCCAAGATATAGTGAAGAACAGGGAACCCTTGCATGCTGGAGTCCATGGAGTCAAATGTGTCAGATATGACTTAGTGACTGAACAAAAACAAAGTTTAAAGGTGACTTCTCCCAATATATTCTATTTTCTTACCTTTAAAATGTATTCTCATAATAAAAATTATGGTCTTTGTTTGAAATTAAACTCCTTTGTTGTGAGGAATTGAAACATACTTATATACTTAATATAACAATCCAATATATTAATAATACAATATAAAATTTTGCAAATTCCTTTAAAGAGCAATGTGCATAAATGAGAAAAAGTGATAAACAGAAATTGACTTAGAAAAGTTTGATTACCTGCCAAATCTTGAATTTTGAAAGAAAAAAATAAGTTCACAAAGCATTATTATTTTTAAAATTTAGTAAAAATGACATTACAATACATATAATAGCTATGTGATTTTGCCTAGTTAGCTCTGTTAGTTATTTCTTTAAAGATATTCATATGTTAGAAATTTCCTTCTATTCCCACAACCTCAGTCTTAGCTCAAGTCTGGAACTGTAATATTGTCTTTTAATAGTTATATTTCCTCTAGTTTTCCCTATTCCCTCCATGTGAAACATTACCTCTAAATAAGTTTTTCTTTCATCATGTTTCTTGTGGACTCAAATGTATGCAATGGGTGTCTAATAGCATATATCAAAGTTGAAAATAAAATAAATTCTCAGCCTTGCTAGATGTACTTTATATTGGAATAATTTTAGATTTAGAGAAGTATTGAAAGGATAGTACAATGAGTTCCCCTATACTATTTACTCTGTTTTCCTAGTGTTAACATTTCACATAACTCTGGTATTTATTTGTCATAACTAAGAAATCAATTATAGTATGCTATCAATATTAACTGAACTGAAGGCTTTATTTAGATTTTACTATTCTTCCACTAATATCCTTTTTATTTTCCATAATTTAGTGTACAATTTTTGGAAATAATATAGACCTGCTGATTTTTTTCTAACTCATGAGGAAACAGAAGACAAGATTATTCACATGTCTTACCTAGGGTCATAAACTAATTAGAAGCAGAAAATTAAGGTGAACTTGAGTTTCCTGATATTGATATTTTTTTGTTTACCCAATCACTTATTTAATCAGTCAGAAACAATTAAGGAATCTTCCAAACTATGGGTCACTTTGCATCTAATGTATTAGAAAAAAACATTTTTCCAGAAAAGTACACACAATAGTCTTGTATCACTGATCGTGTTTGTGACGCAGATTGTCTTGTTGTTTCTCACTGTGTGTACTGTTCACTGAATGCAGCGTTGGCAAGGCTTGAGCTAAGAGGCTGGAAGAAGACTTGAGGAGCTGTAGAAACTGCAGACATGTTTATTCTTTCATGGCTGGCTTGGCAGCCATAACACAGCCTCTCTCCTGGCTGACCCAGCAGCCATAGCAGCAGCCACAACATAACCTCATATAACATAACCATGATGCCGCTCCAATGAAGTCCCGATGCAGCAACAGCCAGGGCTTTCATGACCAAGTGAGTACATGACATGCATGAGCAGTGTTAGAAGTGATTTCAGCTGTTACACAACCATGCAAAGTCATTGTTTACAGAACATGGGCAAGAGGGTATGAGAGCATGGGGTGAGAGCATGACTAGCACCATCCTGTAATTTCCCCACAAATATGCTTAGAAAATATGTCAGGGAACTCATAAACACGCTAACCTTAATATTTACTTAAATAGTATACCATCACTCAATACCTTAACATACTGTATTTATCTATGTTCTACTTTAGATATTTAAATCAAATTTCACTTAATTGGTTTCATAGTCAAGAAATATTTAAAAATTTAGCTTAGACTTTTTAGCTTAAATGTGAACATCTAAAAAATTCTAAATAAATAATGTTATTTATTCGTTATTAATTGCAAAATAAACATTTACCACCCAGTCACCTACCATGGTGCCATTTTTAGTGAAGAAAAGAAAGATGTGCCTTCGATTTCCCTCTTACTTTAGAGGGAATTATGCTCAATTATTTTAGTAACTAATTTTCACTGCATAGTGATCTAGATAATATGAAGAATTTAGTAAACTTGGTATTATTTGTAAAGAAATTTATGGCCAATAAAATAGCTTGTTTTTGTACTTCATTGAAATTCCTCTTTTGTGTGAAATTAATAGATATCTGCCAAATTAGAGCTATTGACATGAAACCAACTCATGTCTTTAAACTCTGCCCCCTAAACTTGGTAATTAACTTTGTAGCATTACTGTCATGGGAAAAGAGAAACACCCTTCATACAGAGTAAAGAATGTGTCCTAATATAGCAATATTTCTGCATTCAATCTAGAGCCTTATGATATAGACCAAACCTATGCCAGTCAGTCAGACTATCATAAGAATGTCAAAATTGCAAGTCCCACTTTTCATTTCATATCTATGAAAAATTGTTGTTTAGTTGCTAAGTTGTGTCCTACTCTTTTGTGACCCAATGGACTATAGCTCATCAAGCTTCTTTATCTGTGGGATTTCCCAGGCAAGAATACTGGAGTGGATTGCCATTTCTCTCTCCAGGAGATCTTCCATACCCAGGAATTAAACCCATGTCTCCTGCACTGCAGGCAGATTCTTTACCACTGAGTCACCAGGGAAGCACTAGTTAGCCATTATTACATAATACTTACTTATATATTTTTGTATTGATTCTGACAACCATAAGCAATTAGACTTACAGAAGTGAACTAATATATATAACTTTTACTATAAAAATAATATAACATTATATTCTTATCCTCAAAGACTTCACTATTATTACCTTAACTGTGGTGGTAAATATATGGAATGATTGAGGTAGAATATTCCAAGTGTCAAAAAAGTCAACCAGATTGATTTTTTAAAATTAGGAAGCCTTATGATTTCCAATCTTCAGAATTATATTATCTGAGGGAATATGCTATTTGATACATCAAAGAGACAAAGAAAGAAAGAGCAAAATAAAAAATGTCCTTAAGTAGAATATCCCAATCAATTTTGCTCTGTGTGACTTTTATTGACACTTTTAAAAGGATAATGTGAATATTAGTCTTTGTAATTGAAAAAAAATAGAAATATAATTCTTTTTTTATATATATATTTTTTTCACTTTTAATTTCTTTTTTTTATTTTTAAATTACTTAATTAATTTTAACTGGAGGTTAATTACAATATTGCGGTAGTTTTTGCATACATCGACATGAATCAGCCACGGGTGTACATGTGTCACCACATCCTGAACCCTCCTCCCATCTCCCTCCCCACCCCATCCAGAAATATAATTCTTGAGTCACAGCTTAATTTGTCATTTTGGAAACAGTATTGGCATTTGTATTTACTAATTTTTTTTTATTTTGTAAAATACAGTGTTTACTATCTTTGGTGCTTCTCTGAAGAATAAGATGATCAATAAAGTCACTTGAAAGACTTATAGGACAAGAAAATACCAGCCCAAATTAAAAAAAATATATATAGTCACTAGTGCAGATGAGCATTCTGATTTTTTAAAAACCAAACTCTATATATACTAGACAGAATTCTCTGAAGCCCTTTGAATGTATTTCCCCTTATTAAGTATCTATACTAAGAAGCATAAATATTTACAATAATATCTCATGCTTATGTAATAATAATATTGACAAGGAATAGAAGCAGATTTTCTATGTAGTGTTGCAAACCACTCCAGTATTCTTACCTGGAAAATTCCATGGACAGAAGAGCCTTGAGGGTTACAGCCCATGAGGTCCCCAAGAGTCAGACAAGACAGACACACACACTCAATAACTATTAACTTTCACATGCAAAGAAAAATATACCCAAGTAGGTTAATCTTTCTTCAGTTTTTCCATGCATATCTCAGTTTACTAGAAACATGCATTCCTCTAAATTGTAGAGTGAAATTCTGAATAGTATGCCTATATTCACTGTGATTTTTGTTATATGCATTAAACACACAATGTTTTAGCATTACAAACAGAGAAGATGGTTTTCTGTTTAATGTGAAAGCCAAGGCATTCTAATTCTGGTTCACTTAGCCACTACTGTATCCTGCTCCACTGTACATCACCTGATATGATGAGCTGTTTATACATCACTGGTTAGAAGGTAACTTGGTTTGAACTGAAAAAGGGGTCTCTCACAGTCATTGAAAAGAGGCATTCTGAAAAGTCTATGCTATGCTAAGTCACTTCAGTCGTGTCTGACTCTGTGCGACCCCATAGATGGCAGCCCACCAGGCTCCCCGTCCCTGGGATTCTCTAGGCAAGAACACTGGAGTGGGTTGCCATTTCCTTCTCCAATGCAGCAAAGTGAAAAGTGAAAGTGAAGTCGCTCAGTCGTGTCCAACTCTTAGCGATCCCATGGACTGCAGCCTAACAGGCTCCTCCGTCCATGGGATTTTCCAAGCAAGAGTACTGGAGTGGGGTGCCATTGCCTTCTCCGGAAAAGTCTATAAGCAGATCAATTATAAAATATGAGAAAAGAAAAATGCTTAAAAGTTAAGGAAATTTTATATAAAGGAATTAAACAGTCTTTCTACATTATTAGTTTGCACTTAGCAAGGAAATACAATTGATTCTGCTCAGGCAAATAATTTGAGTATGAATAACATTTCAAAATTTGCTGAAAATGTCCTTAATATAAAGAATTTTTTCCTTTTTATAGATCAGAAACATGATATTATAGACAATTGCTTGTAAGATGTGGATTATTTACAAATTTGAATCAATGGGAATAAAGATGAGTGCAAACATAGCATCATTCAGAGAGAAATGAAAACATCAAGCATGAAAAATTCAAAACAAATTTCTTTTTGTCTAGAAATGAAACTGGCAATAAAGAGCTCTAGGTGAAAAAGAAATGATCCTTGAGCATTACTGCAGGCAACAAGATGACTCACACTCAGTCTAAAAAATAAATACTATGATATAAAAGTTACAGTCTTGATTTCAAAATCTTCATTCCTAGGTCAAAATGAATATTGAAGTAAACAATACCTAATCATTCCAATTCTAGTAACCTAGAGGAAACTCAGTTATTTCTTTCACATGAAATGTAAGTAGCTTAAACTTATGTAATGATCATAGTGATCATGTCATGTTCATAGGAACATACTTTGTAATAATTAAAAATTAAAAAGAACCTAAGTGTTCATCAATACAGGAATAGATGACTAAAAACTGACACACAGCACAGTCATACCCTGGAAAGTTGAAGCATGATTAAAATGATGAACTAGAGCTATATATGTCTCAGCAAGGATGGATGCTAAAACATGAAATTTTTAAAAAGGTCAAATGAAGGTTTATAGAGACATATCATTTATGCAAATTAAAATAAAATTCTATTGTTTATGGATACACACAAGAAAGTCAATGTATAAGACACTAGGCTTTGAAAGACACCAGATTCATTAGGGTATTTGTCACAAAGAAAGGAAGGAAAAATTTCAAAGGAAATGTCTTTATTTTTATTAAACAAGATTTGAAACAAATATAAATTCTCAAACCAGTGGTGAAATTATAGTATTATGTTATTCATTTTAAACTTAACACTTTAAAAATATTTCTAAAAGTGTTATTTTCATCAACTACTTAGACATTTCAGGCAAAATATATTTGGAGTGAATTACTCAGAAAATTATTTCAATTTATCATAATATGCAAAATATACACCCTTTCAAAGTTTATGAAATTATATAATCTTTCTAAAAATAAATGAATATAAACTTTTCTGAATGAGGAAAGGGGATCAAGATAGTAGTCTTGATCTTGTCTTACTCAACAGTAAGACATAGAGTTCACCTTTTCCCTCAGAAACATTGAAAATACATCTACAAGTGGAATAATTCACACAGAACAGCTACTGATAGTCAGCAGAAGACTTCACACATCCAGGAAAACAAGAAAACCTCCACATAACTGGGTAGGACAAAAGGAATCAGAACAGAGCTTGCACCCCAAGGATAGAGCTGTGAAGGAGGAAAGATCCCTCCTCCCTGGGAAGTCTTTCCTTTAATGGGGAGATCAGCCTAAATAGAGGGCGAGCTTCACAGCCTAACAGGAGAGAGCAGCAGCAGGTTTATGGAAGGAAAAATGGAGAGTACCCTGCACAGAGATTCAGCACTTCTGCCCTTCAGTTCCCATCCTGAGACATTCCTCTGTCAGTACAGGTGGGGACCAAGTGCTGAAGCTCAGGATCTGGAGGTCAGATCCAGGGAAAGGACTAGGGTTAGATGTGTAGAAACAGGTCAGGTTGTGGAAACTGAGGGTATGATCTGAAGGAGCCTGGGCCTGCCAGAGAGGCAAGTCATCATTATTTTAAAAAAGGCTCACAAAGAGATGGGCAGGGCCACTATTATTGGGGGGGAAAAAAAAAGGCTCATAAAGAGACAAGCAGGACCACCATACGTGCTTTTTTCCCTGTTAGCACTCCCAGGCAACAAGGCACCACCTATAGGGGCTCTAGGGGCAGGTGTAAGTCACTGCTGCCATCTTCGGCTCCAGAGGCAGGCACTGGCTGCCTCTATCAGACTTGTGAGTAGATGCCATGTCCTGCCCTCATTGTCCCAGGAGAGTCCATAGCTTCTGCCACTAGAAAATCCACGTGCAGGTGTCAGGACCTGTCCCAGCTGCCCCTGGATGGTATGGATAGATTTCACAACTAAAAAAATCTGCAAAAAAAAACGGGACCAGAGCTTCCTCCCATAGTCCCAGGATTATGTAGATAGCTCTTGCCACTAGGAAATCCATGAGCAGGAGCCAGGACTTGGCCCCACTGTCTAGGGAAGGGCTGCTGTACCTTAACACTGCATATCAAGGACATAATGGCCAGCACATACTGAGGAAAGAGGCAGCAAGCATCCAAACTAAAAGCAGCCCCTTGATTCTGGAAAAGAGGACAGAGTAGAAGGATTTGAGCTCATTTCCTCTCAGAAAAATGCCAAAATCAAAACTTCTAAATAACCATCAATAAAAATAACTGGAACTAACCAAAAAGATATTTTACATTAAAAAACTAAGAAGCCACAATGAGATGAAAGGAGGGACACTTTCATGACACGATCAAATCTCATATGCACTGGGTGAGTGACCCATGAACCGGAAAAAAATATCACAGAGGTTCTCCCATAAATATGAGAGTTCTGAGCCCCACATCAGGCTCCCCAGAGTGTGGCCGTAAGAACAATCATCTCCAAAGCATTTGGCTTTGAAGGCCAGTAGAAGTAGAGAACAGGAACTCCACAGGACTGGGAGAAACAAAGACTCTACACTTGGAGGGCAAAAACAATGTTTTACATACACTGGAATCCAGCAAAAAATAGTAACTCCACAGGGGCCAGGGCTGTATCTTCATATGAAAATTGGAGGGTATCCTGGAGAGGTGGGGGTTGGCTGTGGCTAACTGGGGATGGGGGCTGTGAGGGGACAAAGACACTGGTGAAGGAAGTCCCAGAGAATAGTGATCACTGTGCTAGCACAAAGACCCAGCCCTAGCCAACATCCTGCAAGCTTCGGTACTAGAACACCTCAGGGCACACAACCAGCAGGATAGGAGTACAGACCTGCTTATCAGCAGACAGGGTGCCTGAAGCCATATGGAGCTCACAGTTCAGTTCAGTAACTCAGTCGTGGCCGACTCTTTGCGACCCCATGAATCGCAGCACGCCTGGCCTCCCTGTCCATCACCAACTCCCGGAGTTCACTGAGACTCAAGTCCATCGAGTCAGTGATGCCATCCAGCCATCTCATCCTCTGTCGTCCCCTTCTCCTCCTGCCCCCAATCCCTCCCAGCATCAGTCTTTTCCAATGAGTCAACTCTTCACATGAAGTGGCCAAAATACTGGAGT
Organism: Bos javanicus; assembly: GCF_032452875.1. NCBI lineage: Eukaryota > Metazoa > Chordata > Mammalia > Artiodactyla > Bovidae > Bos > Bos javanicus. Next base: position 16,854,347 of record NC_083882.1, on the reverse strand, counting down.
TTCAGCTTTAGCATCATTCCTTCCAAAGAAATCCCAGGGCTGATCTCCTTCAGAATGGACTGGTTGGATCTCCTTGCAGTCCGAAGGACTCTCAAGAGTCCTCTCCAAAACACAGTTCAAAAGTATCAATTCTTCAGCACTCAGCTTTCTTCACAGTCCAACTCTCACATCCATACATGACCACAGGAAAAACCATAGCCTTGACTAGACGGACCTTTGTTGGCAAAGTAATGTCTCCTGCTTTTCAGTATGCTATCTAGGTTGGTCATAACTTTTCTTCCAATGAGTAACCATCTTTTAATTTCATGGCTTCAGTCACCATTTGCAGTGATTTTGAAGCCCAAAAAAATAAAGTCTGATACTGTTTTCACTGTTTCCCCATCTATTTTCCATGAAGTGATGGGACCAGATGCCATGATCTTCATTTTCTGAATGCTGAGCCTTAAGCCAACTTTTTCACTCTCCTCTTTCACTTTCATCAAGAGGCTTTTTAGTTCCTCTTTACTTTCTGCCATAAGGGTGGTGTCATCTGCAGATCTTAGGTGATTGATATTACTCCCAGCAATCTTGACTCCAGCTTGTGCTTCTTCCAGTCCAGCATTTCTAATGATGTACTCTGCATATAAATTAAATAAGCAGGGTGACAATATTCAGCCTTGATGTATTCCTTTTCCTATTTGGAACCAGTCTGTTGTTCCATGTCCAATTCTAACTGTTGCTTCCTACCTGCATATAGGCTTCTCAAGAGTCAGGTCAGGGGGTCTGGTATTCCCATCTCTCTCATAATTTTCCACATTTTATTGTGATCCACACAGTCAAAGGCTTTGGCATAGTCAATAAAGCAGAAATCGATGTTTTTCTGGAACTCTCTTGCTTTTTCGATGATCCAGCGGATGTTGGCAATTTGATCTCTAGTTCCTCTGCCTTTTCTACAACCAGCTTGAACATCTGGAAGTTCATGGTTCATGTATTGCTGAAGCCTGGCTTGGAGAATTTTGATCATTACTTTACTAGCATGTGAGATGAGTGCAATTGTGTGGTAGTTTGAGCATTCTTTAGCATTGCCTTTCTTTGGGATTGGAATGAAAACTGACCTTTTCCAGTCCTGTGGCCACTGCGGAGTTTTCCAAATTTGCTGGCATATTGAGTGGAGTACTTTCACAGCATCATCTTTCAGGATTTGAAAGAGCTCAACTGGAATTCCATCACCCCCACTAGCTTTGTTCGTAGTGATGCTTTCTAAGGCCCCACTTGACTTCACATTCCAGGATGTCTGGCTCTAGGTGAGTGATCGCACCATCGTGATTATCTTGGTTGTGAAGATCTTTTTGTACAATTCTTCTGTGTATTCTTGCCACCTCTTCTTAATATCTTCTGTTTCTGTTAGGTCCATACCATTTCTGTCCTTTATCAAGCCCGTCTTTGCATGAAGTATTGAGAGCGTAACAGGCAGGAAGGCCAGGGATCTCCAAACGGAGGAAATAGCCTGCAAGTGTCAGACATTTTTAGCTCTCTTAAGTGGCAGGACGAAACAAACTAGCAATATTTTTTCCTTCTCTATACAAATTTAAAAGGAGGTTTCTCTTAAAATACTGTGTTGCCATAATGACCCCTGGTTTCACCTAGAGATAACCAATACGTTTTTCTTATGGAAATGTTTATCTTAAGATATGCTAATATACTATGCATTTACCCCCAAACTCTGTCTTCAAGTCGGTTCCGCCTCTTGGCTCAAAACCTACTTGACATCTTTCTAAATTCCATATATATGCGTTAGTATACTGTATTGGTGTTTTTCCTTCTGGCTTACTTCACTCTGTATAATAGGCTCCAGTTTCATCCACCTCATTAGAACTGATTCAAATGAATTCTTTTTAATGGCTGAGTAATACTCCATTGTGTATAAGTACCACAGCTTTCTTATCCATTCATCTGCTGATGGACATCTAGGTTGCTTCCATGTCCTGGCTATTATAAACAGTGCTGCGATGAACATTGGGGTACACGTGTCTCTTTCCCTTCTGGTTTCCTCAGTGTGTATGTGACAAACCAGTATGTTATACTCAGATATTGTTACCCTAATCTATGTAAATGAAACTATTTGTATGGTGGTCTGCCCTTCTTCAAGATTCAAGTTAATCATTTTATGGCCCAGGATAAACCATTTGGTGCCAAGATTACCCCAAAATGCATCTTATGGGTGAGGGGCCTGGTGCCATTCTGAATTTTAAGACATTCCTTTCTTTCATTAACAGACTGCTAGTGACTATATAACATCCAGCTGAAGACTAGCAGGGGGGTACTCTTCTGCCCCCTTCTGATGCCTATGTCAGAAGCTTTCTCTATCTCCTTTATACTTTAATAAAACTTTATTACACAAAAGCTCTGAGCGATCAAGCCTTGTCTCTGGCCCCAGATTGAATTATTCTCCTCTGGGGGCCAAGAATCCCAGTGTCTTTGCGTGATTCAACAACAACCTTTCAGTATCTCTAATTTTCTTGAAGAGATATCTAGTCTTTCCCATTCTGTTGTTTTCCTCAATTTCTTTGCATTGATCGCGAGGAAGGCTTTCTCATCTGTTCTTGCTATTCTTTGGAACTCGGCATTCAGATGTTTATATCTTTCCTTTTCTCCTTTGCTTTTCACTTCTCCTCTTTTCACAGCTATTTGTAAGGCCTCCTCAGACAGCCATTTTGCTTTTTTGCATTTCTTTTCCATGGGGGTGGTCTTGATCCCTGTGCCCTGTACAATGTCATGAACCTCCATCCATAGTTCATCAGGCACTCTATCAGATCTAGTCCCTTAAATCTATTTCTCATTTCCACTGTATAATCATAAGGGATTTGATTTAGGTCATATCTGAATGGTCCAGTGGTTTTCCCTACTTTCTTCAATTTAAGTCTGAATTTGCCAACAAGGAGTTCATGATCTGAGCCACAGTCAGCTCCTGGTCTTGTTTTTGTTGACTGTATAGAGCTTCTCCATCTTTGGCTGCAAAGAATATAATCAATCTGATGTTGGTGTTGACCATATGGTGATGTCAATGTGTTGAGTCTTCTCTTGTGTTGTTGGAAGAGGGTGTTTGCTATGACCAGTGCATTTTCTTGGCAAAACTCTATTAGTCTTTGCCCTGCTTCATTCCGTATTCCAAGGCCAAATTTGCCTGTTACTCCAGGTGTTTCTTGACTTCGTATTTCTGCATTCCAGTCCCCTATAATGAAAAGGACATCTTTTTTGGGTGTTAGTTTTAAAAGGTCTTATAAGTCTTCATAGAACTGTTCAACTTCAGCTTCTTCAGCGTTACTGGCTAGGGCATAGAGTTAGATTACTGTGATATTTAATGGTTTGCCTTGGAAACGAACAGAGATCATTCTGTTGTTTTTGAGAGTGCATCCAAGTACTGCATTTCAGACTCTTCTGTTGACCATGATGGCCACTCCATTTCTTCTAAGGGATTCCTGCCCGCAGTAGTAGACATAATGGTCATCTGAGTTAAATTCACCCATTCCAGTCCATTTTAGTTCACTGATTCCTAGAATGTCAACGTTCACTCTTGCCATCTCTTGTTTGACCACTTCCAATTTGCCTTGATTCATGGACCTAACATTCCAGGTTCCTATGCAATATTGCTCTTTGCAGCATTGGACCTTGCTTCTATCACCAGTTACATCCACAACTGGGTATTGTTTTTGCTTTGGCTCCATCCCTTTATTCTTTCTGGAGTTATTTCTCCACTGATCTCCAGTAGCATATTGGGCACCTACTGACCTGGGGAGTTCCTCTTTCAGTATCCTGTCATTTTGCCTTTTTCATACTGTTCATGGGGTTCTCAGGGCAAGAATACTGAAGTGGTTTGCCATTTCCTTCTCCAGTGGACCACATTCTGTCAGACCTCTCCACCATGACCAGCCCGTCTTGGGTGGCCCCACAGGGCATGGCTTAGTTTCATTGAGTTAGACAAGGCTGTGGTCTGTGTGATCAGATTGACTAGTTTTCTGTGATTATGGTTTCAGTGTGTCTGCCCTCTGACGCCCTCTTGCAACACCTACCATCTTACTTGGGTTTCTCTTACCTTGGATGTGGGGTATCTCTTCACGGCTCTTTCAGCAAAGTGCAGCCATTGCTCCTTACCTTGGACGAGGCGTATCTCCTCACTGCCACCCCTCCTGACCTTGAATGTGGAATAGCTCCTCTAGGCCCTCCTGTGTCCACTCACAGCCGCCTTTAAACATGTCCATTGACATGGCCCTGCCCACTAGATCAACCAGTGCGTGAGCAGGCAGCAGTCCCTCCCAACATGAAGCCAAAACAAGTCTCAGAACCAAAGTCATCCACCAGAGGGCAGATACCAGAAGCAAGAAGAACTATGACCCTTCAGCCAGAAAAAAGGAGAATACAAAAAAAGTTAGAGAAAATGAGATAGGAAAGAAGTAATTTGCAGACAAAGGGACAAGATGAAAACCCATAGGAACAACTAGGTGAAGAGGAAATAGGAAATCTGGGAAAGAATTTGGGCTAATAGTACAAATGGTCTAAGTTCTTAGAAAATGAATTGAGGCACAGATTGAAAAGTTACAAGGGTATTTAACAAAGGACAGAAGATTAAAGAACAAACAAACGATGAACAATATAATATTGAAGTGAAAAATATACTAGAACACTAGGAGAAAACAATAGCAGAATAATTGAGACAGAAGAATGAATAAGTGAGTTGGAAGACAGAATGGTTGAAATCACTGCCATGGAACAGAGTAAAGAAAAAAGAATGGAAAGAAATGAGGACAGTGTCAGAGATCTCTGGGACACCATTAAACACACCAATATTCACAATATAAGGCTCTCAGAAGGAGAAGAGAGAAAGGGTCAGAGAAAATATTTGAGGAGATTATAGTTGAAAACTTCCCTAACATAGGAAAGGAAAAAAATCACTGAAGTCCAAGAAGTACAGAGAATTCTATACAAGGAAAATCCAAGGAGGAACATGCCAAGACACATGTTAATCAAACTGGTAAAAAAATTGTAGACCAAAAAATAAATAAATAATAATAAAATCAACAAGGGTGATGGATAACACATAGAGAAGGCATGAAGTGCTCCAGAAGCCTCAGTACTCCCTGAGTCATTGTCTGGGTGGTAGAGGAGGTTCTGTGAATGTGAACTGCCCTGATCTGCACCTGCATGGCCATGGAAGGGACCAAGAAGCATTCAGAGTGCCATTGCTTCTAGGCCAGGATCCCATCCAGGATTTTGTGGAAACCCCCACCCCCATTCCAGGCCTTCCACAAACTCCACAGTAACAGCCACAGCCACTTCATATGATTTAAGAGACCTGCACTCCTATACCGGAGAAGGCAATGGCACCCCACTCCAGTACTCCTGCCTGGAAAGTCCCATGGATGGAGAAGCCTGGAAGGCTGCAGTCCATGGGGTCCCTGAAGGTCGGACACGACTGAGTGACTTCACTTTCACTTTTCACTTTCATGCATTGGAGAAGGCAATGGGAACCCACTCCAGTGTTCTTGCCTGGAGAATCCCAGGAACGGGGGAGCCTGGTGGGCTGCCGTCTCTGGGGTCACACAGAGTCGGACACGACTGAAGTGACTTAGCAACAGCAGCAGCACTCCTATACCATATGGAGGAAAAAGCCAAAACTGAGTCCTGTCAATGTCACTGTGGGTACAGGACGCTAGTGCAAGGCCATGGCTGCAGTTCTTTGGGATGTACGTGGAATAACTGTAGGCTACTGCAGTGGGAGAGGTGAAGCTTTTTGATACTGGGGTAAGTAAAATTTCTCTTTTCAAAAGATGGAGTGGTTCACATTGACAGCTGAGTGGACCTTTCCTGCTACCCACCCAACAGAATTCTCCACCTTTCCTAGGGACAGAACCCTATTTCTGTACTAGGGCAGGAATTCATTGATATCAGGAAGGGAAGCCCTTACCCCAATTTCAGGGGCCAGCAAACCTATTTCCTTTTGCTAGGAGTTGGGAATTAGTTTGGGATAAGCATGGGATCCCTTCTGGCCAATGACAGGTACAGGGATGTTTTCTGTCTCGGGATAAAAAGCATCATTAGGAAAATTTTGGGCTTTCCTTATCCTTTCTTGTTTGGGGGATGTTTGTGTGAGGATATGATGCCTGAGCTCTATCAACCATCAGTCTTTCATCAACCATGATGAAAGCCCACAGAAATAAAAAGCCAATTCTCTGAGGATGAAGTTCTGGAAGAAAAAACCTGATTTGTGAAGCATCATTGAGCAGCTGAGCACCTTAAACAGTGCACATTGAACAGTGAGCACCTACTTTTGGGCTTTTTGTGTGTGTGTGAGAGAGAGAAAAAGCAAACCCACATATATGTAAATTACAGAGCCAGACATGAAAGTCTAGGACATTAAAGAAAAGCTGCATATATGGGGAGATTAGAAAGTGACAATGTATGCCCAGAGAAAGGCTCAGGAAAGACCTGAGGAGATTTAAGCTTATGCTTCAACTGATTCTCAGCACAGAGATTCTACAACAACCAAAAAACAACAACAGCAAAAAATAAGAGAAAACTGAAAAACTTGGGGAAGGTTAAGAATCTTATTTCCAGATTTAACATATTATTAGACTCAGATATCTAGTGATTAACCACAAATTACAACACACACAAAGTTACAGAAAAGAATTGCCCATTTAAAGAAAAAATAAATCAACAATAAATCAACTTTGTCCCTGAAAAAGACCTAATGGCAGCTATACTAGACAAAGACTATAAAACATCTGGCTTAAAAATACTCAAAGAAATATAGGAAAGATGTGGAGAAAGTCAAGAAAACAATGCATAAACAAAATGGAAATATGAAAAAAGAGAAAACCTAAAGATAAAAGAAATTCTGGAACTGAAAATTACAATAACTGAAATGAAAAATTCACTAGAGGGATTCAAGTACAGATTTAAGCAGGCAAAGAGAGTCGTGAACTTGAAGATAGGGCAATGGAAAATTTCAAATTTGAAGAACAAGAGAGAAAAAGGGTTGAAGAAAAGCAAACAGAGCCTAAAGGACTTGTAGGAAATTAGTAAGAGGTTCAGTATATACATCATGAGAGGCCCTGAAGGCCAAGAGTTGGAGAAGGGGCAGAGAGGATATCTGAAGTAATAATGACTGAAAGCTTTCCAAATGTGGTGTCAAGACATGAATATACACATTCAAGAATCTCAATGAATTCCAAGTAAGATAAACTCAAAGAGATCCAGACTGAGACACATTATAATTAAGTTTTCAAAAGGCAGAGGCAAAGAGAGAGTCTTTAAAAATAGCAGGAGAAAAACAAAGAATTCCCTGCCAGTCCAGTGGTTGGGACTCTGCACTTTCACTGCCAAGGATGTGCGTTTGGTCCCTGGTCAGGGAGCTAGGATCCTGCTGACATGACAACTATCCATCCTCCCAAGGAACACACAAGAAAATAAAGAAACACATGACCCCACTATTAGCTATCTACAAGAGACCCACTTGAAATCCAAAGACATAATGACTCTTTGTGACCCCTTGGACTATAGCCTGCCATGCTCATCTGTCCATGGAATTTTGCAGGCAAGAACACTGGAGTGGGTTAGCATTCCCTTCTCTAGGGGATCTTCCAAACCCAGAGATTGAAACTAGGTCTTCTGCATTGCAGGCAGGTTCTTTACTTTGTGAGCCATCAGGGAATCCCTAACCAGGTTGAAAGTAACCAAAAGAAATCAGGAGTGACTTCACTAATATCAGACAAAATAGACTTTAAATCAGAAAAGGTTATGAGAGGCAAAGGACATTAAATACTAATAAAAGGTTTGATTTAGCAAGAAGATATAATAATTATAACATACATGTACCTAATGACAGACTATTAATACTTACAAAGCAAACACTGACAGGATTAAAGGGAGAAATAAACAGTTCTAAAATCATAACTGGAGATGTCAATACTCCACTCACAATAATGATAGAACAAGACAAAAGGTAAGTAAGGAAACAGAGGACTTAAACAACACAATAAACCAGCTAGAGTTAATAGACATATATAGAACACCACCCTACAACAACAGCATATACATTCTTCTCAACTATATATGTATCATTTTCCAGGATGGACTATATGTTAGGCATAACATTAAATCTCATTTTTTTTTTTTTTACTTTACAGCCATCCATGTGGGATCTTGGTCCCCTGACCAGAAGTTGGGTCCTTTCCCACTGCAGTGGAAATTTGGCATCTTGACCACAGGACTGCAAGAGAATTCTCTGCTGCTGCTGCTGCTAAGTCGCTTCAGTTGTGTCCGACTCTGTGCGACCCCATAGACAGCAGCCCACCAGGCTCCCCTGTCTCTGGGATTCTCCAGGCAAGAACACTGGAGTGGGTTCCCATTGCCTTCTCCAATGCATGAAAGTGAAAAGTGAAAGTGAAGTCGCTCAGTCGTGTCCGACCCTCAGCGACCCCATGGACTGCAGCCTACCAGGCTCCTCTGTCCATGGGATTTGCCTGGGAGAGTACTGGAGTGGGTTGCCATTGTCTTCTCTGAGAGAAGTCTCTAAATAGATTTAAAACTATAGATATCATATGAAGTATCTTTCCTGATCCATGGAATAAAGTCAGAAAGTAATAACAAAAGGAAAATTATAAAATTCACAATATTGTAGAAATTGAACAACACATTTAAAAAAAAACTGATAGATCAGAGAAGAAACCACAAGGGAGATTATAGAATACTTAGAGATAAATGTAAATGAAAATGCAATATACTAAAATTTTGTGGATGCAGTGAATGTAGTACTAAGAGAAAATATTACAGCAGATTATTTATACATTAAAAAAATTTCAAATCAACAACCTAAGTTTACAACTTCAGGAACTAGAAAAAGAACAAACTAAACCCAAAGCTAGCAGAAGGAAGTAAATAATACAGATTGTGGCAAAGATAAACAAAATAGATAACAGGAAAATGATAGAGAAAATCACTGAAACCAAAAGTTGGTTCTTAGAAAAGACCAAGAATATTGACAAAACTTTAATTAGGTGAACTAAGAGAAAAAGAGAGAAGACTCAGATGACTAAAATCAGAAATGAGGGAGTTCCCTCCAGTCCAATGGTTAGGCCTTCATGCTTTCACTGCAGGGGGCACAGGTTTGATCCCTGGATGGGGAAGTAGGATACTATAGACTATGGGGGGGTGGCAAAAAATAATAAAATGAAATAAAATAAGAATTACTGCATATTCTACAGAAATGAAAAGCATGATAAGACAGTACTGTAAAAAATTGTACACCAAAAAACTGGATAACCTAGATGAAATGAATAAGTTCTTAGAAACACCAAACCTGGTAAGACTAAATCACAAGCTAATAGAAAATTTGAATAGACCTGCCTGTAACAAGTAAGGACACTAAATCAGTAATCAAAAATCTTTCAGCAAGCAGCACTGTTTACAATAGCGAAGACATGGATACAACCTAAGTATCCATTAAAAGATAAATGGCTTAAGATTATGTGGAATATATATATGATGGAAGAGAACTCAGCCATAAAAATAATGAAATATTGCCATTTGTAGCAACATGGATGGACCTAGAGAATATTATATTTGGTGAAGTAAGTCATCCAGAGAAAGACAAATATTATATATCCCTTATATGTGGAATTCTAAAAATAACACAAATGTATCTATATACAAAACAGAAATAAAATCACAGACATAGCAAACAAATTTATGTCTACCAAAGGAGAAAGGGTAGGAAGGACTAAATTAGGAGTGTGGGATTAACAGATACAAACTACTATACATAAAATAGATAAACAAGGACCTACTGTACAGCACAGGGAACTATATTCAATATTTTGTAATAACCTAATGGAAAATAATCTGAATTATATATGTGTACATATATACACAGTGAACTTTATGCACATTTTCAAAACTTTTCTATCAAAGGATACTATCAACAGAATAAAAGGGCAACCCACAGAATGGGATAAAATATTTACAAACCATATATCTGATAAAGGATTAATATCCAGATAATAGAGAGAACTCTGATAAGTTGATAATAAAATAAAACAACAAAAAACACTTTAAAAATGTGCAAAGAACTTGAATAGACATTTCTCCAAATAAGACAGACAAATCGCCAATAAGCACATAAAAAGATGCTCAACGTGAGATGCTCAATCATGCTGCTGCTGCTGCTAGGTCGCTTCAGTAGTGTCCAACTCTGTGTGACCCCATAGACGGCAGCCCACCAGGCTCCCCCATCCCTAGGATTCTCCAGGCAAGAACACTGGAGTGGGTTGCCATTTCCTTCTCCAATACATGAAAGGGAAAAGTGAAAGTGAAGTCGCTCAGTCGTGTCCGACTCTAGCGACCCCATGGACCGCAGCCTACCAGGCTCCTCCATCCACGGGGTTTTCTAGGCAAAAGTACTGAAGTGAGGTGCCATTGCCTTCTCCGGCTCAAGCATGAGAGAAGTGCAAAATAAAACTATGAGATAACATTCCACACACATTAGGATGGCTGCTATCAAACAAACCCAGAACTATATGCCAATAAAATGGATAACTTGGAAGGAATGGATAAATTCTTAAAAAGGATGATCTTCAAAAATTGAACCAGGAAGAAATGGAAAATCTTAACACACCCTTTACAAGCATGGAAATTGAAACAATAGTCAAAAATCTTCCAACAAAATAAAGCCCAGGACCAGAGAACTTCACACGTGAATTCTACCAAAAATTTAGAGAACAGCTAACACCTCTCCTACTCAAACTCTTCCAGAAAATTGCAGAAGAAGGTAAACTACCAAACTTATTTTATGAGGCCACCATCACCTTAATACCAAAACCAGACAAAGATCCCACAAAAAAGGAAAACTACAGGCCAAGAACACTGATGAACATAGACGCAAAAATTCTCAACAAAATTATAGCAAACAGAATCCAGCAACATATTAAAAAGGTCATACATCATAACCAAGTGGGCTTTATCCCAGGGATGCAAGGATTCTTCAATATTCCCAAATCAATCAATGTGATACACCAGATTAAAGATAAAAAACCATATGATTATCTCAATAGATGCAGAGAAAGCCTTTGACAAAATTCAGTATCCATTTATGATAAAAACCCTCCAGAAAGCAGGCACAAAAGGAACATACCTCAACATAATAAAAACCATATATGATAAACCCACAGCAAACATTATCTTCAATGGTGAAAAATTGAAAGCATTTCTTCTAAAGTCAGGAACAAGATAAAGATGTCCAATCTCACCACTACTATTCAACATAGTTTTGGAAGTTTTAGTCACAACAATCAGAGAAGAAAAAGAAATAAAAGGAATCCAGATTGGAAAAGAAGAAGTAAAACTCTTACTGTTTGCAGGTGACATAATCCTCTAAATAGAAAACCCTAAAGGCACCACCAGAAAATTATTAGAGCTAATCAATGAATATTTAAAGGTACAAAATTAATACACAGAAATCCATTGCATTCTAATATACTAATGATGAGAAAATAGAGAGAAATTAAGGAAACAATCCCATTCACCATTGCAGTGATAATAGCAACATACTTAGGAATAAATTTACCTAAAGAAACAAAAGGCCTATATATAGAAAGCTATAAAACACTGATGAAAGAAATCAAAGATGACACAAATAGATGGATAAATATACCATGTTTATGCATCAGAAGAATCAATATAGTGAAAATGAGTATACTACTTAAAGCAATCTATAGATTCAATGTAATCCTTATCAAGCTACCAACGGTATTTTTCACAGAACTACAACAAATAATTTCACAATTTGTATGGAAACACAAGAACCCTCGAATAGGCAAAGCAATCTTGAGAAAGAAGAATGGAACTGGAGGAATCAACCTGCCTGACTTCAGGCTATACTACAAGGCTACAATCATCAAGACAGTATGGTACTGGCACAAAGACAGAAATATAGATCAATGGAACAAAACAGAAAGCCCAGAGATAAATCCACGCTCCTATGGACACCTTGTCTTTGACAAAGGAGGCAAGAATATACAATGGATTAAAGACAATCTCTTTAACAAGTGGTGTTGGGAAAACTGGTCAACCACTTGTAAAAGAATGAAACTAGAACACTTTCTAACACTAAACACAAAAATAAACTCAAAGCGGATTAAAGATCTCAATGTAAGACCAGAAACTATAAAACTCCTAGAGGAAAACATAGGCAAAACACTCTTTGATGTAAATCATAGCAGGATCCTCTATGACCCACTTTCCCAGAATATTGGAAATAAAAGCAAAAATAAACAAATGGGACCTAATTAAACTTAAAAGCTTTTGCACAACGAAGGAAACTATAAGCAAGGTGAAAAGACAGCCTTCTGCTCAACGTCACTCATTATGAGGGAAATTCAAATCAAAACTACAATGAGGTACCATCTCACACTGGTCAGAATGGCTGCCATTAAAAAGCCTACAAATAATAAATGTTGGAGAGGGTGTACTCTTACACTGTTGGTGGGAATGCAAACTAGTACAGCCACCATGGAGACAGTGTGGCGATTCCTTAAAAAACTGGAAATAGAACTGCCATACAACCCAGCAATCCCCCTGCTGGGCTTACACACCAAGGAAACCAGAATTAAAAAGAGACACGTGTACCCCAATGCTCATTGTAGCACTGTTTACAATGGCTAGGACATGGAAGCAACCTAGATGTCTATTGGCAGATGAATGGATAAAGAAAGCTGTGGTACATATGCACAATGGGATATTAGTCAGCTATTAAAAAGAACACATTTGAGTTAGTGCTAATGAGGTGGATGAAACTGGAGCCTATTACACAGAGTGAAGTAAGTCAGAAAGAAAAACATCTATACAGTATATTAACACATACATATGGAACTTAGAAAGATGGTAATGATGACTCTATGTGCTAGACAGCAAAAATGACACAGATATAAAGAACAAACTTTTGGACTCTGTGGGAGAAGGCGAGGGTGGGATGATGTGAGAGAATAGCATTGAAACATGTATATTACCATATGTGAAATAGATGACCAGTCCAAGTTTGATGCATGCAACATGGCACTCAAAGCTGTTGCACTCGGATGATCAGGGGGATGAGATGGGGACGGAGTTGAGAGGGGGGTTTGGGATGAGGGGGACACACGTACACCCGTGGCTGATTCATGTTGATGTATAGCATAAACCACCACAAAATTGTAAAGTAATTACCCTCCAATTAAAATAAATAAATTAAAAAAACCCAGAAAACACGTGTTGGTGAGAATGTGGAGCAATTAGAAACCTTGTGCACTATTGATGGGAAATTAAAATGGTACAGTCACTGGAAGACTGTATAGTGATTCCTAAAAACTTAAAAATAGAGTTACCATATGATCCATCAATTGAACTTCTGGATATATGCCCCAAAGAATCAAAAGCAGGGTCTAGAAGAGATACCACTGACAGGTGAATGAATAAGCAAAATATGGTATATGTGTAAAGTGAAATATTATTCAACTTTAAAGAAGGAAATTCTGCAATATGCTACAACATGGATAAACCTTGAGGACATCATGCTAAGTAAAATAAGGCTGCCACAAAAAGACAAAAACTGAATAATTCCACTTACACAAAGTACTTATAATCATCAAAATCATAACAGGAAGTAAGATAGTGGTTGCCTGGGGCTAGGTGGAGGGCAAAATGACATTTTGGTTTAATGGATATACAGTTTTACAAGACGAAAAAAGTTTTGGAAACAGATGGTGGTAATGGTTGTGCAACATTTTGAATGTATATGTAATACCACTGGAGTGTATACTTAATTGTTAAGATGGTAATTTTTATGTATACTTTACCACCATAAAAATGCCCAATGAAAGTGAAGATAATTTAAAAAAAAGGGAAGCCTAAAAAAAGGGAAGCCATACAAGGGAAGCCTAAAAAATCAGAATTTTTTAGCAGAAACTCTGCAGGCCAGAAGAGAGTGACATCATATATATAAAGTTGTAAAGAAGAAAACCTATATTCAAGAATACTCTACCAAGTAAGGCTCTGATTCAGATTCAAAGGAGAAATCAAAACTTCTTCAGACAGATAAAAGCTATCAGAATTCAGCACCACCAAACCAGCATTGCAACAAATCCTAAAGGAACTTCTCTAGCCAGAAAATAAAAAAACACAAATAGAATCAAGAAAATTATGCATGGGGAAACTTATTGGGAAGGGCAAATATAAAGTATACGTGGGAATTCATTCACAGAAAAATATGATATCAAAAACAGCAATCATGAGAAGGGGAGAGTACAGATGCAGGAAATGCAGTGTAAACTAAGAGACCAGTAAGTTAAAACAATCTGGTATATATATATATATATATATATATATATATATATATATATATACAAACACACACAAAAGAAAAAAAAGCAATCCAAACACATCACTAATGCTAGGCATCAAATCACAAGAAAACAAAAAAGGAAAAGAAAAAAGGCCTTTGAAAACCAATTCAAAACAAGTAGCAAAATAGCAATAAGAAAATTCATATTGACAATTACCTAATATATAAATGGATCAAATATTTCAACCAAATGTCAGACTGGCTGAATGGGTCCAAAAACACGAACCATATATATTCTATCTAAAAGAGACACACTTCAGATCTTAGGGACACATACAGACTGAAAGTGAGAAGATGGAAAGGGTATTCCATGAAAACAGAAATCAAAAGAAGGCTGGAATAGCAATATTCATATAAGACAAAATAGACTTTAAGATAAAGAATGTTATAAGAGAAAAATAAGGATACTTCATAATGATCCAGGGATGAGTCTAGGAAGAAGATATAAGAATTGTAAGTATATATGCACCCAACACAGGAACACCTCAATATATAAGGCAAACACTAACAGACATAGAAGGGCGGCGGCCAAGAGGAGATATCCCAAGTCCGAGGTCAGGGGCAGCGGCCGAGAGTACCAGACTGCGATGGCACAGGAACGGCCGAGAGGAGCTACCCCGCGTCGGAGGTCAGGGGTGGCGACGAGAGGAGTTACCCCGCGTCCGAGGTCAGGGACAGCATCCGGGAGAAGATACCCCAGGCCCCAAGCCTGAGGCCAGGGGCAGTGGCCGGGAAGACCAACCCCATGTCCACGGAGCCGTGGCTGCACGGGCGCAGGAGGGCCTAGAGGAGCTATCCCATGTTGAAGGTCAGGAAGGGTGGCAGTAAGGAGATAGCCCTCGTCCAAGGTAAGGAGCAATGGCTGCACTTTGCTGGAACAGCCGTGAAGAGATACCCCACGCCCAAGGTAAGAGAAACCCAAATAAGATGGTAGGTGTTGCAAGAAGGCATCAGAGGGCAAACAGACTGAAACCATACTCACAGAAAACTAGTCAATCGAGAGGGAGGAGCCAAGATGGCGGAGGACTAGGACGGGGAGAACACTTTCTCCCCCACAAATTCATCAAAAGAGCATTTAAACGTCGAGTAAATTCCACAAAACAACTTCTGAATGCCGGCAGAGGACATCAGGCACCCAGAAAAGCAACCCAACTCTTCGAAAGGAGGTAGGAAAAAATATTAAAAACAAAAAAAAAGAGACAAAAGAGGGAGGGATGGAGTTCCGTCCCGGGAAGGGAGTCTTAAAAAGAGAGAAGTTTCCAAACACCAGGAAACCTTCTCACTGCCGAATCTGTGCCGAGCTTTGGAAGCACAGAGGGCAACATAACAGGGAGAAAAATAAATAAACAATTAAAACTCGCAGATTGCGAGCCCTACGGTAACTCCCCCAGCGGAGAAGCAGCGCAGATGCCTGCATCCACCATTAGCAAGCCGGGGCTGGGCAGGGAGGCGCGGTGTGGGCTGCATTGCTGAGAGTAAGAATCTGGCCTGAATACCCTGAGCGCTATCTGAGCAAAATAATTTGGGCTAGCAAACCAGACTGTGGGATATCTACCACGCGAAAAGCCAGCCCTAACCTAAGACCGCCAGGCCCGCGCACGGAACAAAGGATTGAACAGAGATAGCCGGTTGCAGATCTTCCCCCTCCGGTGACAGGCAGCCAGAGCCGGAAGGGGGCAATCGCAGCCCCAGAGAGACATTATCTATAAAACTGTAAGCAGGCTTCTTTGCTAACTAAAACTTCTTGGGGGTCTGGACGGTCAACATCTGCCTGAGAAGGTGCGCCGGTTTTACACCCAGATAACCAAGTGGCGGGGAGGCGATAAGTCGCAGCATTGGCGCTCGCCAAACACCTCATCAACTGAGCTGCTCGGACCTGGGAAGAGCACAAAACGCAGGCCCAACTGAGTCTGCGCCTCTGAGGACTACCCGAGTGCCTGAACCTGAGCGGCTTGGACCTGGGAGGTGCATGCAGCCCAGGGCCAGCCTCGGATTGTTCCCGGCGGAACAACCTAGAGTCCGAGCAGTGTGGACAGGGAGGCTACACGCACCGTGAGCGGGAGCAGACCCAGGGTGGCTGAGGCACTGCGAGCCCACGCCAGTGTTATTTGTTTGCAGCATCCCTCCCTCCCTCCCCACAGCACGACTGAACAAGTAAGCCTAAAAAAAAAAAAAAAAAAAAAAGTGTCCTCCACCGTGCCCTTTGTGTCAGGGCAGAAACCAGATACTGAAGAGACTAGCAAACAGAAAAAGGTATAACAGAGGGAAACGCCTTGGAAGCTACAGGCAATAGATCAAAACCCTGTGGTTACTACGGACTACATAGGAAGGGGCCTATTGATCTTGAGAAATATAAATCTGACCAAGGAAGTAGCCAAAAATGAACTGAACCCACAACACCCACAAAAAAACCCAAAAAAGTCCTAGATATAATTTTATTATTTTTATGATCATTCTTTCTTTCTTTTTTTAATTAAAAAAAAAATTTTAAGTCCTCTATTGTTCCTTTAATTTTCACTTTTATAACCTATTACTTTGCAAAAAAAAAAAAGACCCTATTTTTTTCTTCTTTAGCAAACTTCATATATATATATTTTATAATTTTTTGACCTTGTTTTTTTTTTTGTTTGTTTGTTTTGTTTTTGTTTTTTTCTTCTTTTCTTTAACATTGTATTTTTGAAATTCCAAACTCTACTCTAGATTTTTAATTTTCGCTTTTTGGTATATGTTATCAATTTTGTACCTATAGTTTTTTTTTATATAATTTCTGTGACTTTTTTTTTTTCTTCTTCTTCTCTGTTTCTTTCTCTTCTTCTTTTATATAACATAGTATATCTGAAATTCCAAACTTTACTCTAGATTTTTAATTTATGCTTTTTGGTATTTGATATCAATTTTGTACCTGTATTTTCTTTATAATTTTTGTGACATTGTTGGTATTTGTTTGTTTGTATTCTCTCTTTATTTTTCTTCTTCTTCTTTTTTTTTTTTTAACATTGTATTTTTGAAATTCCAAACTCTACTCTAGATTTTTAATTTTTGCTTTCTGGTATTAGTTATCAATTTTGTACCTGTACTTTCTTTATAATTTTCGCGACCTTGTTTGTTTTTGTTTGTTCGTTTTTTCTCTCTTTCTTTTCCTTCTTCTTTTCTTTAACATTGTATTTTTGAAATTCCAAACTCTACTCTAGATTTTTAATTTTTGCTTTCTGGTATTAGTTATCAATTTTATACCTGTACTTTCTTTATAATTTTCACGACCTTGTTTATTTTTGTTTGTTCGTTTTTTCTCTCTTTCTTTTCCTTCTTCTTTTCTTTAACATCGTATTTTTGAAATTCCAAACTCTACTCTAGATTTTTAATTTTTCCTTTTATGTATTTGTTACCAATTTTGTACCTTTAAGGATCCAATCTTCAGGACCCATTTTTCACTAGGGAGTGAGATTACTGGCTTGACTGCTCTCTCTCCCTTTGGACTCTCCTTTTTCTCCACCAGGTCGCCTGTGTCTCCTCCCTAAGCCGTCTCTACTCTACCCAACTCTGTGAATTTCTGTGTGTTCCAGAGGGTGGAGAACACTTAGGGAACTGATTACTGGCTGGATCTGTCTCCCTCCTTTTCATTCCCCCCTTTTATCCTTCTGGCCACCTCTGTTACCTTCCTCTTTCTTCTTCTCTTCTCTGTATAACCCCGTGAACATCTCTGAGTGGTCCAGTTGTGGAGTGCACATAAGGAAGTGACTACTGGCTAGCCCACTCTCTCCACTATTGATTCACCTCATCTCATTTGGGTCACCTCTAACTTCCTCCTCCCTCTTCTCTTCTCCATGTAACCCTGTGAACCTCTCTGAGTGACCCTCACTGTAGAGAAACTTTTCATCTTTAATGTAGATGTTTTATCAATGGTGCTGTATAGAAGGAGAAGTTTTGAAACTACTGTAAAAATGAGACCAATAACCGGAAGCAGGAGACATAAGTCCAAACCCTGACTCCAGGGAACTCCTGACTCCAAGGAACATTAATTGACAGGAGCTCATCAAATGCCTCCATACCGACACTGAAACCAAGCACCACACAAGGGCCAATAAGTTCCAGGGCAAGACATACCAAGCAAATTCTCCAGCAACAAAGGAACACAGCCCTGAGCTTCAAGATACAGGCTGCCCAAAGTCACCCCAAAACTATAGACATCTCATAACTCATTACTGGACATTTCATTGCACTCCAGAGAGAAGAAATACAGCTCCACCCACCAGAACACCGACACAAGCTTCCCTAACCAGGAAACCTTGACAAGCCACCTGTACAAACCCACACACAGTGAGGAAACGCCACAATAAAGAGAACTCCACAAACTGCCAGAATACAGAAAGGACACCCCAAACTCAGCAATTTAAACCAGATGAAGAGACAGAGGAATACTCAGCAGATAAAGGAACAGGATAAATGCCCACCAAACCAAACAAAACAGGAAGAGATAAGGAATCTACCTGATAAAGAATTCCGAATAATGATAGTGAAATTGACCCAAAATCTTGAAACTAAAATGGAATCACAGATAAATAGCCTGGAGACAAGGATTGAGAAGATGCAAGAAAGGTTTAACAAGGACCTAGAAGAAATAAAAAAGAGTCAATATATAATGAATAATGCAATAAGTGAAATTAAAAACACTCTGGAGGCAACAAATAGTAGAATAACAGAGGCAGAAGACAGGATTAGTGAATTAGAAGATAGAATGGTAGAAATAAATGAATCAGGATAAAAGAAAAACGAATTAAAAGAAATGAGGACAATCTCAGAGACCTCCAGGACAATATTAAACGCTACAACATTCGAATCATAGGGGTTCCAGAAGAAGAAGACAAAAGAAAGACCATGAGAAAATACTTGAGGAGATAATAGTGGAACACTTCCCTAAAATGGGGAAGGAAATAATCACCCAAGTCTAAGAAACCCAGAGAGTCCCAAACAGGATAAACCCAAGGAGAAACACCCCAAGACACATATTAATCAAATTAACAAAGATCAAACACAAAGAACAAATATTAAAAGCAGCAAGGGAAAAACAACAAATAACACACAAGGGAATTCCCATAAGGATAACAGCTGATCTTTCAATAGAAACTCTTCAAGCCAGGAGGGAATGGCAAGACATACTTAAAATGATGAAAGAAAATAACCTACAGCCCAGATTATTGTACCCAGCAAGGATTTCATTCAAGTATGAAGGAGAAATCAAAAGCTTTTCAGACAAGCAAAAGCTGAGAGAATTCTGCACCACCAAACCAGCTCTCCAACAAATACTAAAGGATATTCTCTAGACAGGAAACACAAAAATGGTGTATAAACTCAAACCCAAAACAATAAAGTAAATGGCAACGGGATCATACTTATCAGTAATTACCTTAAACGTAAATGGGTTGAATGCCCCAACCAAAAGACAAAGACTGGCTGAATGGATACAAAAACAAGACCCCTACATATGTTGTCTACAAGAGATCTACCTCAAAACAGGGGACACATACAGACTGAAAGTGAAGGGCTGGAAAAAGATTTTTCATGCAAATAGGGACCAAAAGAAAGCAGGAGTAACAATACTCATATCAGATAAACTAGACTTTAAAACAAAGGCTGTGAAAAGAGACAAAGAGGGTCACTACATAATGATCAAAGGATCAATCCAAGAAGAAGATATAACAATTATAAATATATATGCACCCAACACGGGAGCACCACAGTACGTAAGAAAAATGCTAACAAGTATGAAAGGAGAAATTAACAATAACACAATAATAGTGGGAGACTTTAATACCCCACTTACACCTATGGATAGATCAACTAAACAGAAAATTAACAAGGAAACACAAACTTTAAACGATACAATAGACCAGTTAGACCTAATTGATATCTATAGGACATTTCATCCCAAAACAATGAATTTCACCTTTTTCTCAAGCGCACATGGAACCTTCTCCAGGATAGATCACATCCTGGGCCATAAAGCTAGCCTTGGTAAATTCAAAAAAATAGAAATCATTCCAAGCATTTTTTCTGACCACAATGCAGTAAGATTAGATCTCAATTACAGGAGAAAAACTATTAAAAATTCCAACATATGGAGGCTGAACAACACACTGCTGAATAACCAACAAATCACAGAAGAAATCAAAAAAGAAATCAAATTTGCATAGAAACGAATGAAAATGAAAACACAACAACCCAAAACCTGTGCGACACGGTAAAAGCAGTCCTAAGGGGAAAGTTCATAGCAATACAGGCACACCTCAAGAAACAAGAAAAAAGTCAAATAAATAACCTAACTCTACACCTAAAGCAACTAGAAAAGGAAGAAATGAAGAACCCCAGGGTTAGTAGAAGGAAAGAAATCTTAAAAATTAGAGCAGAAATAAATGCAGAAGAAACAAAAGAGACCATAGCAAAAATCAACAAAACCAAAAGCTGGTTTTTTGAAAGGATAAATAAAATTGACAAACCATCAGCCAGACTCATCAAGAACAAAGGGAGAAAAATCAAATCAACAAAATTAGAAACGAAAATGGAGAGATCACAACAGACAACACAGAAATACAAAGGATCATAAGAGACTACTATCAACAATTATATGCCAATAAAATGGACAACGTGGAAGAAATGGACAAATTCTTAGAAAAGTACAACTTTCCAAAACTCGACCAGGAAGAAATAGAAAATCTTAGCAGACCCATCACAAGCATGGAAATTGAAACTGTAATCAAAAATCTTCCAGCAAACAAAAGCCCCGGTCCAGACGGCTTCACAGCTGAATTCTACCAAAAATTTAGAGAAGAGCTAACACATATCCTGCTCAAACTCTTCCAGAAAATTGCAGAGGAAGGTAAACTTTCAAACTCATTCTATGAGGCCACCATCACCCTAATACCAAAACCTGACAAAGATCCCACAAAAAAAGAAAACTACAGGCCAATATCACTGATGAACATAGATGCAAAAATCCTTAACAAAATTCTAGCAATCAGAATCCAACAACACATTAAAAAGATCATACACCATGACCAAGTGGGCTTTATCCCAGGGATGCAAGGATTCTTCAATATCCGCAAGTCAATCAATGTAATACACCACATTAACAAATTGAAAAATAAAAACCATATGATTATCTCAATAGATGCAGAGAAAGCCTTTGACAAAATTCAACATCCATTTATGATAAAAACTCTCCAGAAAGCAGGAATAGAAGGAACATACCTCAACATAATAAAAGCTATATATGACAAACCCACAGCAAACATTATCCTCAATGGTGAAAAATTGAAAGCATTTCCTCTAAAGTCAGGAACAAGACAAGGGTGCCCACTTTCACCATTACTATTCAACATGGTTTTGGAAGTTTTGGCACCAGCAATCAGAGCAGAAAAAGAAATAAAAGGAATCCAAATTGGAAAAGAAGAAGTAAAACTCTCACTATTTGCAGATGACATGATCCTCTACATAGAAAACCCTAAAGATTCCACCAGAAAATTACTAGAAATAATCAATGACTATAGTAAAGTTGCAGGATATAAAATCAACACACAGAAATCCCTTGCATTCCTATACACTAATAATGAGAAAACAGAAAGAGAAATTAAGGAAACAATTCCATTCACCATTGCAACGGAAAGAATAAAATACTTAGGAATATATCTACCTAAAGAAACTAGAGACCTATATATAGAAAACTATAAAACACTGGTGAAAGAAATCAAAGAGGACACTAATAGATGGAGAAATATACCATGTTCATGGATTGGAAGAATCAATATAGTGAAAATGAGTATACTACCCAAAGCAATTTATAGATTCAACGCAATCCCTATCAAGTTACCAACAGTATTCTTCACAGAGCTAGAACAAATAATTTCACAATTTGTATGGAAATACAAAAAACCTCGAATAGCCAAAGCGATCTTGAGAAAGAAGAATGGAACTGGAGGAATCAACCTACCTGACTTCAGGCTCTACTACAAAGCCACAGTTATCAAGACAGTATGGTACTGGCACAAAGACAGAAATATTGATCAATGGAATAAAATAGAAAGCCCAGAGATAAATCCAGCACATATGGACACCTTATCTTTGACAAAGGAGGCAAGAATATACAATGGATTAAAGACAATCTCTTTAACAAGTGGTGCTGGGAAATCTGGTCAACCACTTGTAAAAGAATGAAACTGGACCACTTTCTAACACCATACACAAAAATAAACTCAAAATGGATTAAAGATCTAAACGTAAGACCAGAAACTATAAAACTCCTAGAGGAGAACATAGGCAAAACACTCTCCAACATACATCACAGCAGGATCCTCTATGACCCACCTCCCAGAATACTGGAAATAAAAGCAAAAATAAACAAATGGGACCTAATTAACCTTAAAAGCTTCTGCACATCAAAGGAAACTATTAGCAAGGTGAAAAGACAGCCTTCAGAATGGGAGAAAATAATAGCAAATGAAGCAACCGACAAACAACTAATCTCAAAAATATACAAGCAACTCCTACAGCTCAACTCCAGAGAAATAAACGACCCAATAAAAAAATGGGCCAAAGAACTAAATAGACATTTCTCCAAAGAAGACATACAGATGGCTAACAAACACATGAAAAGATGCTCAACATCACTCATTATCAGAGAAATGCAAATCAAAACCACTATGAGGTACCATTTCACACCAGTCAGAATGGCTGCGATCCAAAAGTCTACAAATAATAAATGCTGGAGAGGGTGTGGAGAAAAGGGAACCCTCTTACACTGTTGGTGGGAATGCAAACTAGTTCAGCCACTATGGAGAACAGTGTGGAGATTCCTTAAAAAACTGGAAATAGAACTGCCTTATGATCCAGCAATCCCACTGCTGGGCATACACACTGAGGAAACCAGAAGGAAAGAGACACGTGTACCCCAATGTTCATCGCAGCACTGTTTATAATAGCCAAGACGTGGAAGCAACCTAGATGTCCATCAGGAGATGAATGGATAAGAAAGCGGTGGTACATATACACAATGGAGTATTACTCAGCCATTAAAAAGAATACATTTGAATCAGTTCTAATGAGGTGGATGAAACTGGAGCCTATTATGCAGAGTGAAGTAAGCCAGAAGGAAAAACATAAATACAGTATACTAACGCATATATATGGAATTTAGAAAGATGGTAACAATAACCCGGTGTACGAGACAGCAAAAGAGACACTGATGTACAAAACAGTCTTATGGACTCTGTGGGAGAGGGAGAGGGTGGGAAGATTTGGGAGAATGGCAATGAAACATGTAAAATATCATGTAGGAAATGAGTTGCCAGTCCAAGTTCGATGCACGATGCTGGATGCTTGGGGCTGGTGCACTGGGACGGCCCAGAGGGATGGTATGGGGAGGGAGGAGGGAGGAGGGTTCGGGATGGGGAACACATGTATACCTGTGGCGGATTCATTTTGATATTTGGCAAAACTAATACAAGTATGTAAAGTTTAAAAATAAAATAAAATTAGAAAAAAAAAAAAAAAAGCAACAGTTAGAACTGGACATGGAAAAACAGACTGGTTCCAAATAGGAAAAGGAGTACATCAAGGCTGTATATTGTCACCCTGCTTAGTTAACTTATATGTAGAGTACATCATGAGAAACACTGGGCTGGAGGAAGCACAAGCTGGAATCAAGATTGCCAGGAGAAATATCAATAACCTCAGATATGCAGATGACACCACCCTTATGGAAGAAAGTGAAGAGGAACTAAAGAGCCTCTTGATTAAGTGAAAGAGGAGAGTGAAAAAGTTGGCTTAAAACTCAACATTAAGAAAACTAAGATTGTAGCATCTGGTCCCATCACTTCATGGCAAATAGATGGAGAAGCAATGGAAACAGTGACAGACTTTATTTTTGGAGGGCTCCAAAATCACTGCAGATGATGATTGCAGTCATGAAATGAAAAGACGCTTGCTCCTTGGAAGGAAAGTTATGATCAACCTAGACAGCATATTAAAGAGCAGAGACATTACTTTGCCAACAAGGGTCCATCTAGTCAAAGGTATGATTTTTTCAGTAGTCATGTATGGATGTGAACGTTGGACTATAAGGAAAGCTTAGCACTGAAGAACTGATGCTTTTGGACTGTGATGTTGGAGAAGACTCTTGAGAGTCCCTTGGACTGCAAGGAGATCTAACCAGTCTATCCTAAAGGATATCAGTCCTGAATATTCATTGGAAGGACTGATGCTGAAGCTGCAACTCCAATACTTTGGCCACCTGATGCGAAGAACTGACTCACTGGAAAACCCCTGATGCTGGGAAGGATTGAAGGTAGGAGGAGAAGGGGATGACAAAGGATGAGATTGTTGGATGGCATCACTGACTCGATGGACTTGAGTTTGAGCAAGCTGTGGGAGTTGCTGATGGACAGGGGTGCCTGGTGTGCTGCAGCCCATGGGGTCACAAGGAGTTGGACACGACCGGGTGACTGAACTGAATAATGAAGATTATTTATTATATCGCATAACTTAGAATTCCAGAGATAATTATAGCTTTAAGAGAGAAATGATCTAGAAACTCACTGAAACAATTTTTTCTCTTCTCTTACCCCTCTGTCTTTTATGGTTTCTATTCAACTTCAAGACTCTCCCCACTAATGATTTTTTAAAAGACGGCCACAATAGTTCAAGACTGTTTCAACACCAACTTAAAGAGAATGTCTGATGGCTCTTACATACGTCCTGGAATTCACACTTTCTCACTACCCTAATTGGGCCAAATATCAATCCTTGAACTAAACTTGATAGTCGAAGGAGGGGGTAAAGTGATGGGATAAAGTGAATTAGGACCCATCTCTGGAACTGAAAATGAGATCAGTCCTGCACAAACCTTATGCATAAAGTGAATTAAGCAAAGGAAAATTAGTGTATTATTGAAAGGAGATATAGGGAATAAATGTGAAAAAGACAATAAAAAAAAAAGAAAAGAAAACTAGTCAATCTAATCACACTAGGACCACAGCGTTGTCTAACTCAATGAAACTAAGCCATGCCATGTGGTGCCATCCAAGGTGGGCGGGTCATGGTGGAGAGGGCTGACACAATGTGGTCCATTGGAGAAGGGAATGGCAAACCACTTCAGTATTCTTGCCTTGAGAACCCCATGAACAGTATGAAAAGGAAAAATGATAGGATACTGAAAGAGAAACTCCCCAGGTCAGTAGGTGCCCAATATGCTGCTGGAGATCAGAGGAGAAATAACTCCAGAAAGAATGAAGGGATGGAGCTAAAGCAAAAAGAATACCCAGCTGTGGATGTGACTGGTGATAGAAGCAAGGTCCGATGCTGTAAAGAGCAATATTGCATAGGAACCTGGAATGTCAGGTTCATGAATCAAGGCAAATTGGAAGTGGTCAAACAAGAGACGGCAAGAGTGAATGTCGACATTCTAGGAATCAGCGAACTGAAATGGTCTGGAATGGGTGAATTTAACTCAGATGACCATTATATCTACTACTGCGGGCAGGAATCCCTCAGGAGAAATGGAGTGGCCATCGTGGTCAACAAAAGAGTCCAAAATGCAGTACTTGGATGCAATCTCAAAAACGACAGAATGATCTCTGTTCGTTTCCAAGGCAAACCATTCAATATCACAGTAATCCAAGTCTATGCCCCAACCAGTAGCGCTGAAGAAGCTGAAGTTGAACGGTTCTATGAAGACCTGCAAGACCTTTTAGAACTAACACCCAAAAAAGATGTCCTTTTCATTACAGGAGACTGGAATGCAAAAGTAGGAAGTTAAGAAACACCTGGAGTAACATGCAAATTTGGCCTTGGAATACGGAGTGAAGCAGGGCAGAGACTAACAGAGTTTTGCCCAAAAAATGCACTGGTCATAACAAACACCATCTTCCAACAACACAAGAGAAGACTCTATACATGGACATCACCAGATGGTCAACACCAACATCAGATTGATTATATTCTTTGCAGCCAAAGATGGAGAAGCTCTATATAGTCAGCAAAAACAAGACCAGGAGCTGTCTGTGGCTCAGACCATGAACTCCTTATTGCCAAATTCAGACTTAAATTGAAGAAAGTGGGGAAAACCACTAGACCATTCATGTATTACCTAAATCAAATCCCTTATGATTATACAGTGGAAGTGAGAAATAGATTTAAGGGACTAGATCTGATAGATAGAGAGCCTGATGAACTATGGACTGAGGTTCGTGACATTGTACAGGGGACAGGGATCAAGACCATTCCCATGGAAAAGAAATGCAAAAAAGCAAAATGGCTGTCTGGGGAGGCCTTACAAATAGCTGTGAAAAGAAGAGAAGTGAAAAGCAAAGGAGAAAAGGAAAGATATAAACATCTGAACGCAGAGTTCCAAAGAATAGCAAGAAGAGATAAGCAAGCCTTCTTCAGCGATCAATGCACAGAAATAGAGGAAAACAACAGAATGGGAAAGACTAGGGATCTCTTCAAGAAAATCAGAGATACCAAAGGAACATTTCATGCAAAGATGGGGCTCTATAAAGGACAGAAATGGTATGGACCTAACAGAAGCAGAAGATATTAAGAAGAGATGGCAAGAATACACAGAAGAACTGTACAAAAAGATCTTCACGACCCAGATAATCACGATGGTGTGATCACTGACCTAGAGCCAGACATCCTGGAATGTGAAGTCAAGTGGGCCTTAGAAAGAATCACTAAGAACAAAGCTGGTGTAGGTGATGGAATTCCAGTTGAGCTATTCCAAATCCTGAAAGATGATGCTGTGAAAGTGCTGCACTCAATATGCCAGCAAATTTGGAAAACTCAGCAGTGGCCACAGGACTGGAAAAGGTCAGTTTTCATTCCAATCCCAAAGAAAGGCAATGCCAAAGAATGCTCAAACTATCACACAATTGCACTCATTTCACATGCTAGTAAAGTAATGCTCAAACTTCTCCAAGCCAGGCTTCAGCAGTATGTGAACCATGAACTTCCAGATGTTCAAGCTGGTTTTAGAAAAGGCAGAGGAACCAGAGATCAAATTGCCAACATCCGCTGGATCATCGAAAAAGTAAGAGAGTTCCAGAAAAACATTGATTTCTGCTTTATTGACTATGCCAAAGCCTTTGACTGTGTGGATCACAATAAACTGTGGAAAATTATTCAAGAGATGGGAATACCAGACCACCTGATCTGCCTCTTGAGAAATTTGTATGCAGCTCAGAAAGCAACAGTTAGAACTGGACATGGAACAACAGACTGGTTCCAAATAGGAAAAGGAGTTCGTCAAGGCTGTATATTTTCACCCTGTTTATTTAACTTATATGCAGAGTACATCATGAGAAATGTTGGACTGGAAGAAACAGAAGCTGGAATCAAGATTGCCGGGAGAAATATCAATAACCTCAGATATGCAGATGACACCACCCTTATGGCAGAAAGTGAAAAGGAACTAAAAAGCCTCTTGATGAAAGGGAAAGAGGGGAGTGAAAAAGTTGGCTTAAAGCTCAACATTCAGAAAACGAAGATCATGGCATCTGGTCCCATCACTTCATGGGAAATAGATGGGGAAACAGTGGAAACAGTGTCAGACTTCATTTTTCTGGGCTCCAAAATCACTACAGATGGTGACTGCAGCCATGAAATTAAAAGGCGCTTACTCCTTAGAAGGAAAGTTATGACCAACGCAGATAGCATATTCAAAAGCAGAAACATTACTTTGCCAACAAAGGTTCGTCTAGTCAAGGCTAAGGTTTTTTCTGTGGTCATGTATGGATGTGAGAGTTGGACTGTGAAGAAGGCTGAGTGCCAAAGAATTGATGTTTTTGAACTGTGGTGTTGGAGAAGACTCTTGAGAGTCCCTTGGACGGCAAGGAGATCCAACCAGTCCATTCTGAAGGAGATCAGCCCTGGGATTTCTTTGGAAGGAATGATGCTGAAGCTGAGAGTCCAGTACTTTGGCCACCTCATGCGAAGAATTGACTCATTGGAAAAGACTCTGATGCTGGGAGGGATTGGGGGCAGGAGGAGAAGGGGGCGACAGAGGATGAAATGGCTGGATGGCATGACTGACTCGATGGATGTGAGTCTGAGTGAACTCTGGGAGTTGGTGATGGACAGTGAGGCCTGGTGTGCTGCAATTCATGGGATCTCAAAGAGTCAGACATGACTGAGTGACTGATCTGATCTGAACATAGAAGAAATCAATAGTAATAATGTAATAGTAGGGGGCTTTAATACCCCCACTTACACCATGGGACAGATCATCATGAAAGAAAATCAATAAGGAAACCCAGGACCTAAATGACACATAGAGCAGATGGACTTAATAGATATTATAGAATATTCAAAATGGACGTAGGTGAATACGCTTTCTTCTCAAGTGCAAACTGGAACATTATCCAAGATAGATCACTTCTGGGACCATAAATCAAGCTTTGGTAAATTTAAGAAAACTAAACCATACCAAGTATCTTTTCTGACAATAAGCCTATGGAATTAGAAATCAATTACAGGAAAAAAAAAAAACAAAACTAAAAAACACAAACTCATGAAGGCTAAGTAATATTTTACTAAACCACCAATGGATCATGGAAGGAATAAAAGAAAAATGAAAAAAAAAATACACTGATGTATAGAACAGTCTTATGGACCCTGTGGGAGAGGGAGAGGGTGGGAAGATTTGGGAGAATGGCATTGAAACATGTAAAATATCATGTATGAAACGAGTTGCCAGTCCAGGTTTGATGCACGATACTGGATGCTTGGGGCTAGTGCACTGGGACGACCCAGAGGGATGGTATAGGGAGGGAGGAGGGAGGAGGGTTCAGGATGGGGAACACATGTATACCTGTGGTGGATTCATTTTTATATTTAGCAAAACTAATATAATTATGTAAAGTTTAAAAATAAAATAAAATTAAAAAAAATACTTCAAGACAAATGACAACAAAAACATGATAAAACAAAATGTGTGGGATACACCAAATCAGCTCTAAAATGGAACTTGCTGCAGTAAAATTTTACTTCAGGAAATAAATATTGCAAGTAAAGAAACTAAGCTTACATTGAGAGCAACTAGAGAAAGGAAACAAACAAAACCCAAAGGTAAGAGAAGGAAAGAAATAATAAAGATCAGAGCAGAAATAAATGAAACCGACATGAAGAAAATGATAGCAAAGATCAATGAAAATAAAAGCTAATTATATGAGAAAATATACAAAATTAATAAAAGTTTCATCAAACTTGAGCGTGTTAACAGCCTCGGTAGGGAGGTCAGAGGTACCCAAGAGGAAGGAGGAAATAAACTTCAAGTGGCAGATGTTTTTCCCTTCTCTATTTACAACACCTGGTTCCACCTGAACTTAACTTTTCTCAAACCTTGAGCTAACCGATGAGCTATTCTTTGGCATCACTGACTCGATGGACGTGAGTTTGAATGAACTCCGGGAATTGGTGATGGACAGGGAGGCCTGGCATGCTGCGATTCATGGGGTTGCAAAGAGCTGGACATGACTGAGTGACTGAACTGAACTGATGTTGATGAAACTATGTATTTGCTTTGGAATCTACCTTTCTTCAAATCCATTTTGCCTAAGACTACATTTTTTTCTTTTCTCAAACCTTGGGCTGATAATGGCTCAATGAACCAGTATTCATGTCAATTATTTAATGGCCAGGGATGACAGACCTTGTGCCATCCTATGTCAAAAATGCATATTGGCCCATTTTTTGATTGGGTCATTTATTTTTCTGGAGTTGAGCTGTAGGAGTTGCTTGTATATTTTTGAGATTAGTTGTTTGTCAGTTGCTTCATTTGCTATTATTTTCTCCCATTCTGAAGGCTGTCTTTTCACCTTGCTGATAGTTTCCTTTGATGTGCAGAAGCTTTTAAGGTTAATTAGGTCCCATTTGTTTATTTTTGCTTTTATTTCCAATATTCTGGGAGGTGGGTCATAGAGGATCCTGCTGTGATGTATGTCAGAGAGTGTTTTGCCTATGTTCTCCTCTAGGAGTTTTATAGTTTCTGGTCTTATGTTTAGATCTTTAATCCATTTTGAGTTTATTTTTGTGTATGGTGTTAGAAAGTGTTCTAGTTTCATTCTTTTACAAGTGGTTGACCAGTTTTCCCAACACCACTTGTTAAAGAGATTGTCTTTAATCCATTGTATATTCTTGCCTCCTTTGTCAAAGATAAGGTGTCCATATGTGCGTGGATTTATCTCTGGGCTTTCTATTTTGTTCCATTGATCTATATTTCTGTCTTTGTGCCAGTACCATACTGTCTTGATAACTGTGGCTTTGTAGTAGAGCCTGAAGTCAGGTAGATTGATTCCTCCAGTTCCATTCTTCTTTCTCAAGATCGCTTTGGCTATTCGAGGTTTTTTGTCTTTCCATACAAATTGTGAAATTATTTGTTCTAGCTCTGTGAAGAATACTGTTGGTAGCTTGATAGGGATTGCATTGAATCTATAAACTGCTTTGGGTAGTATACTCATTTTCACTATATTGATTCTTCCAATCCATGAACATGGTATATTTCTCCATCTATTAGTGTCCTCTTTGATTTCTTTCACCAGTGTTTTATAGTTTTCTATATATAGGTCTTTAGTTTCTTTAGGTAGATATATTCCTAAGTATTTTATTCTTTTCGTTGCAATGGTGAATGGAATTGTTTCCTTAATTTCTCTTTCTGTTTTCTCATTATTAGTGTATAGGAATGCAAGGGATTTCTGTGTGTTGATTTTATATCCTGCAACTTTACTATAGTCATTGATTAGTTCTAGTAATTTTCTGGTGGAGTCTTTACGGTTTTCTATGTAGAGGACCATGTCATCTGCAAATAGTGAGAGTTTTACTTCTTCTTTTCCAATTTGGATTCCTTTTATTTCTTTTTCTGCTCTGATTGCTGTGGCCAAAACTTCCAAAACTATGTTGAATAGTGTTGGTGAAAGTGGGCACCCTTGTCTTGTTCCTGACTTTAGAGGAAATGCTTTCAATTTTTCACCATTGAGGATAATGTTTGCTGTGGGTTTGTCATATATAGCTTTTATTATGTTGAGGTATGTTCCTTCTATTCCTGCTTTCTAGCGAGTTTTTATCATAAATGGATGTTGAATTTTGTCAAAGGCTTTCTCTGCATCTATTGAGATAATCATATGGTTTTTATTTTTCAATTTGTTACTGTGGTGTATTACATTGATTGATTTGTGGATATTGAAGAATCCTTGCATCCCTGGCATAAAGCCCACTTGGTCATGGTGTATGATCTTTTCAATGTGTTGTTGGATTCTGATTGCTAGAATTTTGTTAAGGATTTTTGCATCTATGTTCATCAGTGTTATTGGCCTGTAGTTTTCTTTTTTTGTGGGATCTTTGTCAGGTTTTGGTATTAGGGTGATGGTGGCCTCATAGAATGAGTTTGGAAGTTTACCTTCCTCTGCAATTTTCTGGAAGAGTTTGAGCAGGATAGGTGTTAGCTCTTCTCTCTGTATTTTTGGTAGAATTCAGCTGTGAAGCCATCTGGACCTGGGCTTTTGTTTGCTGGAAGATTTCTCATTACAGTTTCAATTTCTGTGCTTGTGATTTCTCCAAAGAAGACATACAGATGGCTAACAAACAAATGAAAAGATGCTCAACATCACTCATTATCAGAGAAATGCAAATCAAAACCACTATGAGGTACCATTTCACAACAGTCAGAATGGCTGCGATCCAAAAGTCTACAAATAATAAATGTTGGAGAGGGTGTGGAGAAAAGGGAACCCTCTTACACTGTTGGTGGGAATGCAAACTAGTACAGCCACTATGGAGAACAGTGTGGAGATTCCTTAAAAAACTGGAAATAGAACTGCCTTATGATCCAGCAATCCCACTGCTGGGCATACACACTGAGGAAACCAGAAGGGAAAGAGACACGTGTACCCCAATGTTCATCGCAGCACTGTTTATAATAGCCAGGACATGGAAGCAACCTAGATGTCCATCAGCAGATGAATGGATAAGAAAGCAGTGGTACATATACACAATGGAGTATTACTCAGCCATTAAAAAGAATTCATTTGAATCAGTTCTAATGAGGTGGATGAAACTGGAGCCTATTATACAGAGTGAAGTAAGCCAGAAGGAAAAACACCAATACAGTATACTAACGCATATATATGGAATTTAGAAAGATGATAACAATAACCCTGTGTACGAGATAGCAAAAGAGACACTGATGTATGGAACAGTCTTATGGACTCTGTGGGAGAGGGAGAAGGTGAGAAGATTTGGGAGAATGGCATTGAAACATGTAAAATATCATGTATGAAACGACATGCCAGTCCAGGTTCGATGCACGATACTGGATGCTTGGGGCTGGTGCACTGGGATGACCCAGAGGGATGGTATGGGGAGGGATGAGGGAGGAGGGTTCAGGATGGGGAGCACATGTATACCTGTGATGGATTCATTTTGATATTTGGCAAAACTAATACAATTATGTAAATTAAAAAAAAAAAGCATATTGTAGGGGAGGGGCCTGGTGAAACTCCCGTCAGTCTTGAGGTGTCTCTATTATCTGATTAGCAGCTTCATAACAGACATAAAATGCCTTACTAAAAACTTGCAAGAGGGCACTATTTCTGCTCCTTCTGATGTCTATCAGAAGGTTTCCTTAGCTCTATTATACTTTAATAAAACTTTGCTACACAAAAAGCTCCAAGCAGTCGAGTCTTGTATCTGGCTGCAGATGGAAATCTTCTCCTTCAGAGGTCATGAAAGAGAGGTCAGTATAGCACATGGCTCACAGTCACAACATTTCAGACTCATCAGGAAAAAGAGGGAGAAGATTCAAATCAATGAAATTAGAAATGAAAAAGGAGAAATTAAACTGACACCACAGACATACATAAGATCATAAGAGAATATTGCAGACAACAATAGACCAATAAAATGGACAACCTAGAAGCAATGAATAAATTTTTAGGAAGATACAACCTTGCAAGACTGAACCAGGAAGAAAGAGAAAATAAAAACAGACCAAACGTAAGTATTAATTGAAATTATGATTAAAAATCTTCCAAAAAGAAGTCTAGGGCCAGAGGCTTCACAGGTCAATTCTATAAAATATTTGGAGAAAAGTTAACATCTATTCTTCTGAAACTCTTCCAAAAAATTGCAGAGGGAGAAACACACCCAATTTCAATCTAGTAGGCCACCACCACCCTGATACCAAAACCAGCGCTTCCGTAAAAAAGAAAATTACAGGCCAGAATCAATGATAAACATGGATGCAAAAATCCTCAACAAAATACTAGCAAACATAATCCAAAAATGCATTAAAAGAATCATATACAATTACCAAGTGTATTACCCAGAGATTACCCAGGGATTCAGAGATCTTCAATTTTCAAAAATCAGTCACTGTGATACACCAAATTAACAAACAAGGATAAAAACATATGATCATCTCAATAGATGCAGAAAAGCTACTGAGATATTTTACAACTATTTAAGGAAAAGTTTCCCAGATAGAGGGAATAAAGGGAATTTAACATAATAGAGGCCATATGAGACAAGAGATGGGAATACCAGACTAACCTGCCTCCTGGGAAATCTGTATGCAGGTCAAGAAGCAACAGTTAGAACTGGACATGGAACAATAGAGTGGTTCCAAATAGGAAAAGGAGTACGTCCAGGCTGTATGTTGTCACCCTGCTTATTTAACTTATATGCAGAGTGTATCACGTGAAATGCTGGTCTGAATGAAGCATAAGCTGGAATCAAGATTGCTGGGAGAAATATCAATAACCTCAGATATGCAGATAACCCCACTCTTATGGCAGAAAGCAAAGAAGAACTAAAGAGCTCCTTGATGAAAGTGAAAGAGGAGAGTGAAAAAGCTGGGTCAAAACTCAACGTTCAAATAATAAAGATCATGGCATCCGTTCCCATCACTTACGGCAAATAGATGGGAAAACAATGGAGACAGTGACAGACTTTAGTTTTTTGGGCTCCAAAACCACTGCAGGTGGTGACTGTAGTCATGAAATCAAAAGTCGCTTGTTCCTTGGACGAAGAGCTATGACCAACCTAGACAGCATATTAAAAAGTAGAGACACTATTTGGTCAACAAAGGTCTGTCTAGTAAAAACTATTGTTTTCCAGTAGTCATGTATGGATGTGAGAGTTGGATTATAAAGACAGCTGAGTGCTGAAGAATTGATGCTTTTGAACTGTGGTGTTGGAGAAGACTCTTGAGAGTCCTTTGGACTACAAGGAAATCAAACCCAGTCAATCCTAAAGGAAAACAGTCCTGAATATTCATTGGAAGGACTGATGCTGAAGCTGAAGCTCCAACACTTTGGCACTTTATGCGAAGAATTGACTCATTGGAAAAGATGCTGATGCTGGGAAAGATTGAAGGCAGGAGGAGAAAGGGATGACAGAGGACAAGATGGTTGGATGACATCACCGACTCGATGGACATGAGTTTGAGTAAGCTCTGGGAGTTGGTGATGGACAGGGAAGCCTGGAGTACTACAGTCCATGGGGTTGCAAAGAGTCAGACACAACTGAGCAACTGAACTGAACTGAGACAAAACCACTGCTAACATCCTTCTCAATCGTGAAATCCTGAAAGCATTCCCTCTAAGATGAAGAACAAGGCAAGTATGTCTATTGCCATGATTTTTATTTTATTTTTTTAAAGTTTTTTTTAATTAATTTTATTTTATTTTTAAACTTTACATAATTGTATTAGTTTTGCCAAATATAAAAATGAATCCGCCACAGGTGTACATGTGTTCCCCATCCTGAACCCTCCTCCCTCCTCCCTCCCCATACCATCCCTCTGGGTCTTCCCAGTGCACCAGCCCCAAGCATCCAGTATCGTGCATCGAACCTGGACTGGCATCTCGTTTCATACATGATATTTTACACGTTTCAATGCCATTCTCCCAAATCTTCCCAAAAAAGAGACACTGATGTATAGAAGAGTCTTATGATTTTTATTTAACATAGTTTTTGAAAGTCTTTGACACAGCAATCAGAAAAGAAATAGTAGAAATTCAAATTGAAAAAGAAGATGTAAAACTGTCACAGTTTGCAGATTTTTGTTGTTAAGTCGCTTAGTTGTGCAGGACTCTTTGCAACACGATGGACTGCAGCACGCCAGGCCTCTGTGTCCTTCACCATCTCCCAGAGATTGCTTAAACTCATGTCCATCGAGTCAGCGATGCCATCCAACCATCTCTGTTGTCCCTGTCTCCGCCTGCCTTCAATCTTTCCCAGCATCAGGGTCTTTTCCAATGAGTTGGCTATTCTCATCAGGTGGGCAAAGTATTGGAAATTCAGCTTTAGCATCAGTCCTTCAGTGAATTTCAAAGGGTTGATTTCCTTTAGGATTGGCTGGTTTGATCTTGCAGTTTAAGGAATTCTCAACAGTCTTCTCTACCACAGTTCAAAAGCATCAGTTCTTTGGTGCTCAGCCTTCTTTATTTCCCAGCTCTCACATCCATACATGACTGTTGGAAAACCATAGGTCTGACTATAAGGAACTTAGTCAGCAAAGTAAGCCTCTGCTTTTTAATA
Source organism: Bos javanicus (assembly GCF_032452875.1). Taxonomy (NCBI): domain Eukaryota; kingdom Metazoa; phylum Chordata; class Mammalia; order Artiodactyla; family Bovidae; genus Bos; species Bos javanicus. Next base: position 16,818,355 of record NC_083882.1, on the reverse strand, counting down.
TTCTGTCTCGGTTTGTCATACTTTTTCTTACAAGGAGCAGGCGTTCTTAAATTTCATGGCTGCAGTCACCATCCTCAGTGATTTGGAAGCCCAAGAAAATAAAATATGTCATGCTTTCCACTGTTTCCCCACCTGTTTACCATGAATTAATGAGACTGGATGCCATAATCATAGTTTTTTTGAATGTGGAGTTTTAAGCCAGCTTTTTCACTCTCCTCTTTCACTTTCATCAAGAGACTCTTTTGTTCCTCTTTGATTTCTGCCATAAGGGTGATGCCATCTGCATATCTGACATTATTGATAGTTCTCTTGGCAATCTTGATTCCAGTTTGTGATTCATCCAGCCCAGCACTTCACATGATGTACTCTGCTGCTACTGCTGCTAAGTCAATTCAATCGTGTCTGACTCTGTGTGACCCATAGATGGCAGCCCACCAGGCTCCACTATCCCTGGGATTCTCCAGGCAAGAACACTGGAGTGGGTTGCCATTTCCTTCTCCAATGCATGAAAGTGAAAAGTGAAAGTGAAGTCACTCAGTCATGTCCGACTCTTCCCGACCCCATGGACTGCAGCCTACCAGGCTCCTCCATCCATGGGATTTTCCAGACAAGAGTACTGGAGTGGGGTGCCATTGCCTTCTCCATTGATGTACTTTGCATGTAAGTTAAATAAGTAGGGTGACAATATATATGGTCCTGACATACTCCTTTCCCAGTTTGGAACTAGTCTGCTGTTCCATGACTAACTGTTGCCTCTTGACCTACATAAAGGTTTCTCAAGAGGCAGGTAAGGTGGTTTGGTATTCCCATCTCTTTAAGAATTTCCCAATCTGTTGTGATCCACACAATAAAAGTCTTTAGCATACATAGTCAATGAAGCAGAAGTTGATGCTTTTCTGGAATTCTGTTGTTTTTCCTATGATCCAATGTATGTTGGCAATAAGATCTCTGGTTCCTCACCTTCTCTAAATCCAGTTTGTACATCTGTAAGGTCTCGGAGGTTCACACACTGTTGAAGCCTAATTTGAAGGATTTTAAGCATGACCTTGCTAGCATGTGAAATGAGTGTAATTGGGTGGTAGACTGAGCATTCTTTGGCATTGCCCTTCTTTGGGACTGGAATGAAAACTGACCTTTTCTAGTCCCATGGCCACTGCTGAGTTTTCCAAATTTGCTGGCATATTGAGTGCAGTACTTTAACAGCATCACCTATTAGGACTGAAAGAGTTCACATGGAATACCATCACCTCCACTAGTTTTCTTTTAATGATGTTTCCTGAGGCCCACTTTAAATCTGGCTCTAAGTGGGTGATCACACCATCATGGTATCTGGATCATTAAGATCATTTTGTATAGTTCCGTGTATTCTTGCCACCATTTCTTAATATCTTCTGCTTAGTAAGGTTCATACCATTTCTGTCCTTTATTGTGTCCATCTTTGCATGAAATATTCCCTTGGTATCTCTAATTTTCTTGAAGACATCTCTTGTTATTGTTCAGTCTATCAGTCGTGTATGACTCTTTGTGACCCATGAATGGCTGGATGGCAGGCCTCCCTGTCCTTCACCATTTCCTAGAGTTGGTTCAAACTTATGTCCATGGAGTCAGTGATGCTATTCAACCATCTGATTCTCTGTTGTCTCCTTCTCCTCCTGCCTTCAGTCTTTCCCAGCATCAGAGTCTCTTCCAATAAGTTGGCTCTTCACATCAGGTGGCTGATGTGAAGCTTCCACATCATTCCTTCCAATGAATGTTCAGGGTTGGTTTTCTTTAGGAGTGACTGGTTTGATCACCTTGCTGTCCAAGAGACTCTCAAGAGTCTTCTCCAGCACCACAGTTTGAAGGCATCAGTTCTTCAGTTCTCAGCCTTTCTTATTGTCCATCTCTCACATCAGTACATAAGTACTGAAAAAACAACAGCTTTGACTATATGGACCTTTGTAGGCAAAGTAATACCTCTGTTTTTTAATATGCTGTCTAGGTTTGTCATCGCTTTTTTCCCCAGGAAAATGCCTCTTCTAATTTCACGGCTGCAGTCTCCATCCACAGTGACTTTGAAGTCCAAGAAAATAAAGTCAGTCACTGTTACCATTATTTCTCCATCTATTTGCCATGAAGTGATGGCATGATCTTCATGCTTTGAATGTTGAGTTTTAAGCCATTTTTTTCACTCTCCTCTTTCACCTTCATCAAGAGGTTCTTTAGTTCCTCTTCACTTCTGGCATAGAGAAGAGATCCCTGGTCCTTCCCATTCTATTGTTTTCCTCTATTTCTTTACGTTGTTCACTTAGGAAGGCTTTCTTATCTCTCCTTGCTCTTCTTTGGAACTCTGCATTCAGATGGGCCTATTTTTCCTTTCCTCCTTTGTCTTCCACTTCTCTTCTTTTCTCTGCTATTTGTTAGGTCTCTTCAGACAATCATTTTTGCATTTATTTTTCTTAGGGATGGTTTTGGTCACTGCCTCCTGTACATTATACTATATATAGAAAAATCTAAAGATGTTACCAGAAAACTACTAGTGCTTATCAATGAATTTGGTAAAGTTGCAGGATAAAAAGTTAAAACACAGACATCTATAGCATTTCTGCACACCAACAAAAGATTAGGCTCCCAAGGTGGCTCTGAGGTGAAGAATCTGCCTGCCAGTGCAGAAGCTGCAGGAGACATGTGCCTGAGGCCTGGGTCAGAAGGATTCCCTGGTAGAGGAAATGGCAACCCCCTCCAGTATTCTTGCCTGGAGAATCCCATGGGCAGAGGAACCTGACAGGCTACAGTCCATAGGGTTGCAAAGAATCAGATAGGACTGGGTGACTGCACACATGCATCAGCAAAAGATCAGAAAGATAGATTAAGGAAATGACCCTGTTTACCATTGCTTCAAAAAGAATAAGATACCTAGGAATAAAGCCATGTTAGCAAGCAAAAATCACTACTCTGAAAAGTATAAGATGCTGATAAAATAAATCAGAGATGACATAAGCAGATTTTCTTGGATTGGAAGAATCAATATTTTCAAAATGACTATAGCATCTGATGTAATCTATAAACTTAATAAAAATCCTTACCCAAACTCCAATGTCATTTTTCCTAGAACTAGAGGAATTAAAAAAAAATGTTGAAAAAAAGATCCTAAATTGTCAAACCAACCCTGAAAAAGAAAAACAAAGTTGCAGAAATCAGACTTCTTGAATTCAGACTATACTACAAAGATACAATAATCAAAACAGTATGATACAGCACACACACACACAAAAACATAAATATAGATGGATGGAATAGGATAAACATCCCAGAAATAAACTCACAACCCTATGGTAGTTAATCTATAACAAGGGAGGCTAGGATATACAATGGATAAGACAATCTTTCAGTAAATGGTTCTTGGAAAACATAGAAAAGTATGAAATTAGAGTATCACCTGACACTGTACAGAAAAATATACTTGAAATGGATTAAAAACTTAAATGTAAAGGCAGATACTATAAAACTCTTAGGGGAAAACATAGATGGAACACTCTTTGACATAAATTGCAGCAAGATCTTTTCTGACCAATCTCTGATAGTAATGGGCTTCCCTTGTGGCTCAGATGGTAAAGAATCTGCCTGCAATGCAGGTAACCCAGGTTTGATCTCTGGGTTGGGAAGATCCCCTGGAGAAGGGAAAGGCAATCCACTCCAGTAGATCTTCCTGGAGAATACTATGGACAGAAGAGCCTGAGGGGGCTACAGTCCACCGGGTTGGAAACAGTTGGACACTGCTGAGTGATTTTCACTGTGAGAGTAATGAAAATAAGAAAAAAAAAAAAAAATAGACAAATGGTACCTCATTGAGCTTAAAAGCTTCTGCACCATAAAGGAAACTGTCAACAAAACAAAAGTATAACCTACAAAGTAGGGGAAAATATTTGCAAATGATATGACCAAGAAGGGATTAATCTCCAAAATATGTAAACAGCTCATGGAACTCTATGTCAATAAAACAAACAGCCCAAACAAAAAATGGGCAGAAAATCTAAAACGTTTTTGGAAGAAGATATAGAGATGACAAAAAGGCACATGAAGAGATACTCAATATCCCTAATTATCAGAGGAACACAAATCAAAATTATAGCGAGTTGTCATCTCACACCTGTCAGAGTAGCCATCATCAAAAAGTCTACAAAGGGCAGAGTCAAGCTGGTACAGTAGGAGGATAAGAAGTTTATATCTCCTCACAATTAAAGCACCTACAAGTCACCTGTGGGTGACCTCAGATATCTAAGGGGATGGGAGGAATCTCTGCATGACCTAGTACAACATGAGAAGGATGAATATTTGAGATGTGAAAGTTCCAATACTCTTGAGGGGCAGATGGGGGCAGTGAGGGTTTTCCATGCTGGGAGGTGTCCACCCACAATGCTGGGATCAACAGGGAAAGGGAGAGACCTTCAGAAGACTGGGGAATTGGAGAGGAACACAGTCACTGTCTCCCCTGCCTGGTCAGGTCCTGGCAACCCTACAGGGGTCCCGGGTGTGACTATCAGCCCTCTGTCCATACAGGTCCTGGGGGCTTGGGAATGATTTAGAGCTGGATAAATGGAGGCAGGAGAGGACCCAGAACCCCTGAAGGGCAGCAGGGGACTGAGAGTATCTCCCACACTTAGAGGAGCCACCCTACAGTGTGGGAATCAGTGGGGATGGTGAGAGACCTTCAGGGGATCAGAGATTGGAGGGGAACATGGCCAGTGTCTTCACTGCCCACTTGGCCCCAGCTAGTCTTCTAGGGACCTGGGCCTGAATCTACCTTCTGGGGACCCTTATGGCCATGTGGGTCCTGAGCTTAAGATTTGCTCCCTCAGGGCCTCTTTCAGCTGAGAGGGCCCCAGGTCTGAGCCCCACCTCTCTTCACTGCCAAGCCCTTTTTGGCTTTTATTTTTGCTGTTGTGGTTCTGTTTTGCTTTGGCATTTTTCCTTTTTATTTTTTATAATATTTTTTCCATTTTTCTAATTTTATTTTTCATTGTTGTAGTTCTGCTCCTTTTTGTTTGTTTCCTTTTCTTTTTAGTCACATTGAGTGGCTTGTAGGATCTTGATTCCCAATCTGGGGATTGAGCCTGAACTCCTGTAGTGGGAGTGCTGAGTCCAAATGGCTGGACTAACACAGAACCTCAGATCCTAGGGAATATTAATCAATGTGAGCACTCCCTGAAGACCTCACCTCAGCACTGGGACTGACTCTCCACAATTGCCTACAAACTAAAGTGTTGAAAGTATTAGGAAAAACACCAGCAAGACAGGAACACAGCCCCAATCATCAAAAGGACTGAATTAAATACACACACACACACACACATATGGTACAGACAAAGGAGAAGGTAAAAACTTACAAGACCAAATAAATGAAGAGGAAATAGGCAACCTGCCTGAAAAATAATTCAGAGTAATGATAGTAAAGATGATCCTAAATCTTGGAAATAAAATGGAGGCATAGACTGAGAAAATATAAGGAATATTTAATAAGAACCTAGAAGAACTAAAGAACAAACAGTAAATAACAACACAGTAACTGAAATGAAAAATACACTAGAAGGAATCAATAACAGAATAACTGAAGCATAAAAGCAAATAAGTGAGCTGGAAAATAAACTGGCAGAAATAACTGCCACAGAGCAGTTAAGCAGATAAAAGAATGATAAGAAATGAGGACAGTCTCAGAGACCACTGGGACAATAGAAAATGCACCAGTGTTTGAATTACAGAGGTCCCAGAAGAAGAGAACAAAAAGATTGGGTCTGAGAAAACATTTGAAGAGATTATAGATGAAAGCTTCCCTAAGATGGGAAAGCAAAAAACTCACTCAAGTCCGGGAAGTGCAGAGCCCCATACAGAACCCAAGGAGAAACAACCAAAGAAACATATTAATCAAATTGATAAAAAATTAAGCTCAAAGAAAAAAAATGTTAAAAGCATCAAGGGAAAAGCAACAACTAACATAAAAATGAATCCCCCAAAAGTTAGCAATTTCTCCACAGCAACTCTGCAGGCCAGAAGGGAGTGGTGTGATATATTTAAAGTGGTGAAAAAGAAAAATCTACAATCAAGATTACTCCATCCATCTAGGATCTCATTCAGATTCGATGGAGAAATCAAAAGTTTCATAGGCAAACAAAATCTAAAAGAATTCAGCATCATCAAACCAGCTTTACAACAAATGCTAAAGGCACTTCTCTAGGTGGGAAACACAAGACCCCCCAAAACAAATCCAAAACAAGTAAGAAAATGTTAATAAAAACATACACATGGATAATTAGCTTCAATGTAAATGGTTTAAACGCTCTAACTGGAAGACACACTGGCCAAATGGACATAAAAATGAGATCGGTATATATGCTGTCTACATGAGACCCAGTTCAGATCTAGGGACACAAAGAGATTGAAAATGAAGAGATGGAAAAAGGTATTCCATGCAAGTGGAAATCAAAAGAAAGCTGGAATATCGATATTTATATCAGACAAAATAGATTATGAAAAGAATGCTGTTACAAGAGTCAAGGAAGACGATATAACAATTGCAAATACTTATGCACACAACATAGGAATGTATCAATACATAAGGAAAACACTAACAGCCATAAAAGGGGAAGTCCAGAGTAACAAAATAATAGTTGAGGACTTCATATCCTACTTACACCAATGGACAGATCATTCAGACAGAAAATAAATAAGGAAACACAAGCCTTAAATAACACAAAAGATCAGATAAACTTAATGGATGTTTACAGGACAATCCACCCAAAAGCGGCAGAATACATTTTTCTCAAGTGTGCAAAGAACATCCTCCAGGATATATCACATTTTCGGTCAAAAATCAAGTGTTGGTAAGCTTAAGAAAACTGTAATCATATCAAATATCGTTTCTGACCACAATACTATGAGAATAGAAATCAATTACAAAAAACAGAACTATTAAAAAATAGAAATACATGGAGGCTAAAAGTATGCTACTAAGTAACCAAAAATTCACCAAAGATTTCAAAGGGGAAATTAAAAAAATAGAATAAAGTGACAAATAAAACATGATGACCCCAAACTTATGAGACACAGCAAAAGGGAAGCTGATAAGCAATTCACTCCTACCTCAAAGGAAAAAAAAAAAAATAAGAAAAGAAAAGAAAATTAACAACCTAACTTTACACCTAAAGCAACTAGAGTAAAAAAGAACAAAAACAACATCAACAATAATAATAAAAGCAAACAAAACAAAACCCAAAGTTAGCAGAAAGAAATAAGTCATAAAGATCATAGTAGAAATAAGTGAAATAGAAATGAATAAAAGGATAATAAGACCTAACATAATAAATTAAATATATCTAAAAGTTGGTTTTCAAGAAAATAAAGAAAATTGACAAACAGTAGACAGATCATCAAGAAAAGTAGAGAAAAGACCCAAGTCAGTTAAATCAGAAATGAAAAAGAAGTTACAACCGACACCACAGAAATATCTAGGATCATAAGAGGCTAATACAAGCCAATAAAATGGACAAACCTGAAGAAATGGACACATTCTTAGAAAGGTACAAACTTCTAAGACTGAACCAGGAAGAAACATAAAATATAAATAGACCAATTACAAGTAATGAGATTGAAACTCTAATTAAGAGTCTTCCAACAAACTAAAGTCTGAGACCAGATGGCTTCACAGGCAAAATCTATCAAATATTTAGAGAAGAGATATAACCTGTCCTCAAACTTATCTAAAAAATTGCAGAGGGAGGGTCACTCCCAAACTCATTCTATGAGGCAATGATCATCCTGATAGGAAAATCAGACAAAGATATAACAAAAAAGAGAAAACTACAGATCAATAACACTGATGAACATAGATACAAAAATCCTCAACAAAATCCTAGGAAATAGAATCCAACAACACATTAAAAGGATCATACACCATGATCAAATGGGATTTATCCAGTGATTCAAGGATTCTTTAACATATGAAAATCAATCAATGTGATACACCATATTGATAAATTAAAGAATAAAACAATATGATCATCTCAATAGATGCAGAAAAAGTTTTGGGCAAAATTCAACACATATTTATGATAACAACTCTCCAGCAATTGGGAATAGAAGGAACCTACTTCAACATAATAAAGGCCATATATGACAAACCACAGCAAATATCATTCTCAATGCTGAACAACTGAAAACATTTCCTCTAAGATCAGGAACAAGAGAAAGATGCTCACTCTTGCCACTCTTATTCGACATAATTTTGGAAGTCCTAGCCACAGCAACCAGAGGAGAAAAAAAGAAATAAAAAGAATACAAATTGGAAAAGAAATAAAAGTGGTACTGTTTGCAGATGACGTGAAACTATACATAGAATATCCTGAAGATGCCACTAGAAAACTACTAAAGCTAATTGGTGAATTGGCTAAAGTTGCAGGATGCAATATTAATGCACAGAAGTCTCTTCCATTGCTATACATTAACAATAAAAGATTAGGAAAGGAAATTAAGGAAACAATCTTATTTACTATTGCATCAAAAATAATAAAATACTGAGGAATAAACCTATGAGAGGAGGTAAAAGACCTTTACTAAGAAAACTATAAGACACTGATGAAAGAAATCAAAGACAACACAAAGAGATGAAGAAATATACTATGCTCTTGGATTGAAAGAATCAATATCGTAAAAAGGACTATTACTACCCAAAGCAATATACAGATTTTAGTGCAATCTCTATAAAACTACCAATGGCATTTTTTCACAGAATTAGAGCAAAAAATTTCACAATTTGAATGGAAACATAAGACCCCAAATAGCCAAAGCAATCTTGAGAAAGAAAATGAAGCTGGAGGAATCAGGCTCCATGACTTCAGACTATACTACAAAGTTACAATAATCAAGATTGTACAGTACTGTCACAAAAATAGAAATAGAGATCAATGGTACAGGATGGAAAACTCAGAGATAAACCCACATATCTAGGCTCACTTAATGTATGACAAAGGAGGCAAGACTATAGAATGGAGAAAAGACAGTTTTTTCAATAAGTAGAGCTAAGAAAATTGAACAGGTAAGAATGAAATTGGAACACTCCCTAACACTATACCCAAAAATAAATTCAAAATAAATTAAAAACCTAAATGGAAGACTGGACACTATCAAACTCTAGAGGTAAAGAAAGGAAAAACACTTTTGACATAAATCACAGCAAGATCTTTTTTGACCACCTCATAGAGTAATGAAAAAAAAAAGTGAAAATAAACAAATTGGACCTAATTAAACTTAAAAGCTTCTACACGGCAAAGGAAACCATAAATACGAAAAAAGACAGACTTTAGTTATTTTGCAAACAAAATAACTGACAAAGGATTAATCTCCAAAATATACAAACAGCTCATGCAGCTCAATATCAAAACAACAAAAAACCCAATCAAAAAAATGGGCAGAAGACATAAGTAGACATTTCTACAAAGACGACATACAGATGGTCAGCAGCATGTGAAAAGATATTTGATATCACTAATTATTAGAGAAATGCAAATCAAAACTAAGGAAGTATCATCTCACACCATTTATAATGGTCATCACCAAAAATCTACAAACAATAGAGCTTCCCTGGTGGTTCAGTGGTAAAGAATTCACCTGCCAATGCAGGAGACATGGCTTGATCCCTGATCTAGGAAGAAACTAAGCCCATGCACCACACTACTGAGTCTGTGACCTAGAGCTCAGGAGCCACAACTACTAATCCCACGTGTCACAACTTCTGAGGCCCATGCATCCTAGAGCCTGTGCTCCACAGCAAGAGAAGCCACCTCAATGAGAAGCCCACATACAGCAACTAGAGAAAGTCCAGGCACAGCAACTAAGACCTAGCACAGCCAAAAATAAATTAAATTATTAAAAAAAAAAGATATTGTGGTCTTACATTAAGATATTTAATCCATTTTGAGTTTATTTTTGAGTGTGGTGTTAGAAAGTGTTCTAGTTTCTTTTTTTTTAATTTTTATTTATTTTTAAAATTTATTTTATTTTTTAACTTTACAATATTGTATTGGTTTTGCCATATATCAACATGAATCCGCCACAGGTATACACGTGTTCCCCATCCTGAACACTCCTCCCTCCTCCCTCCCCGTACCATCCCTCTGGGTTGTCCCAGTGCATTCTTTTACAAGTGGTTGACCAATTTTCCCAGCACCACTTGTTAAAGAGATTGTCTTTTCTCCACTGTATATTCATGTCTCCTTTGTCAAAGATAAGGTGTCCATAGGTGCGTGGATTTATCTCTGGGCTTTCTATTTTGTTCCATTGATCTATATTTCTGTCTTTGTGCCAGTACCATATTGTCTTGATGACTGTGACTTTGTAGTAGAGCCTGAAGTCAGGCAGGCTGATTCCTCCAGTTCGATTCTTCTTTCTCAAGATTGCTTGGGCTATTCGAGGTTTTTTGTCTTTCCATACAAATTGTGAAATTATTTGTTCTAGCTCTGTGAAGAATACTATTGGTAGCTTGATAGGGATTGCATTGAATCTATAGATTGCTCTGGGTAGTATACTCATTTTCACTATATTGATTCTTCCCATCCATGAACATGGTATATTTCTCCATCTATTAGTGTCCTCTTTGATTTCTTTCACCAGTGTTTTATAGTTTTCTATATATAGGTCTTTAGTTTCTTTAGGTAGATATTTTCCTAAGTATTTTATTCTTTTTGTTACAATGGTGAGTGGAATTGTTTCCTTAATTTCTCTATTTTCTCATTATTAGTGTATAGGAATGCAAGGGATTTCTGTGTGTTGATTTTATATCCTGCAACTTTACTATATTCATTGATTAGTTCCAGTAATTTTCTGGTGGAGTCTTTACGGTTTTCTATGTAGAGGATCATGTCATCTGCAAACAGTGAGAGTTTTACTTCTTCTTTTCCAATTTGGATTCCTTATATTTCTTTTTCTGCTCTGATTGCTGTGGCCAAAATTTCCAAAACTATGTTGAATAGTAATGGTGAAAGTGAGCACCCTTGTCTTATTCCTGACTTTAGGGGAAATGCTTTCAATTTTTCACCACTGAGGATAATGTTTGCTGTGGGTTTGTCATATATAGCTTTTATTATGTTGAGGTATGTTCCTTCTATTCCTGCTTTCTGGAGAGTTTTTATCATAAATGGATGTTGAATTTTGTCAAAGGCTTTAAAGATCTAAATGTAAGACCAGAAACTATAAAACTCCTAGAGGAGAACATAGGCAAAACACTCTCTGACATACATCACAGTAGGATCCTCTATGACCCACCTCCCGGAATATTGGAAATAAAAGCAAAAATAAACAAATGGGACCTAATTAACCTTAAAAGCTTATGCACAACAAAAGGAAACTATAAGCAAGGTGAAAAGACAGCCTTCAGAATGGGAGAAAATAATAGCAAATGAAGCAATTGACAAACAACTAATCTCAAAAATAAACAAGCAACTCCTGCAGCTCAATTCCAGAAAAATAAACGACCCAATCAAAAAATGGGCCAAAGAACTAAACAGACATTTCTCCAAAGAAGACATACAGATGGCTAACAAACACATGAAAAGATGCTCAACATCACTCATTATCAGAGAAATGCAAATCAAAACCACAATGAGGTACCATTTCACGCCAGTCAGAATAGTTTCTATCCAAAAGTCTACAAGCAATAAATGCTGGAGAGGGTGTGGAGAAAAGGGAACCCTCTCACACTGTTGGTGGGAATGCAAACTAGTACAGCCACTATGGATAACAGTGTGGAGATTCCTTAAAAAACTGGAAATAGAACTGCCTTATGACCCAGCAATCCCACTGCTGGGCATACACATCAAGGAAACCAGAATTGAAAGAGACACGTGTACCCCAATGTTCATCGCAGCACTGTTTATAATAGCCAGGACATGGAAGCAACCTAGATGTCCATCAGCAGATGAATGGATAAGAAAGCTGTGGCACATATACACAATGGAGTATTACTCAGCCATTAAAAAGAATACATTTGTTTCAGTTCTAATGAGGTAGATGAAACTGGAGCCTATTATACAGAGTGAAGTAAGCCAGAAAGAAAAACACCAATACAGTATACTAATGCATATATATGGAATTTAGAAAGATGGTAACAATAACCCTGTATGCAAGACAGCAAAAGAGACACAGATGTATAGAACAGTCTTTTGGACTCTGTGGGAGAGGGAGAGGGTGGGATGATTTGGGAGAATGGCTTTGAAACATGTATAATATCATATATGAAACGAGTCACCAGTCCAGGTTCGATGCAGGATACTGGATGCTTGGGGTTGGTGCACTGGGTGACCCAGAAGGATGGTATGGGGAGGGAGAAGGGAGGAGGGTTCAAGATGGGGAACACAGGTATACCTGTGGTGGATTCATGTTGATATATGGCAAAACCAATACAATACTGTGAAGTTAAAAAATAAAATAAAATAAATTAAAAAAATAATAAAAATAAAAATAAAAGTCCCATATAACCCAGAAATCTATTCTTGGTTATATATTCTGATAAAACCACAATGCAAAAAGACACATGTATAACAATATTCATTGCAGCACTATTTATAATAGGCAGGACATAGTGGCAGCCTAAATGGCCATCAACAGAAGATTGGATGAAGAAGATTTGTTACACATACACAATGGAATATTACTTAGCCATTTAAAGGAGCAAAATAGTGCCATTTTCAGAGATGTGGCTATACCTAGAGACTGTCATACAGAAGAAACAAGGCAAAGAGAGAGAAAAAAATATCATACATTAATGCATATATTTGGAATCTAGAAAACTAGTATCAGTTCAGTTCAGTTCAGTTGCTCACTCTTGTCCAACTCTTTGTGACCCCATGAATCGCAGCATGCCAGGCCTCCCTGTCCATCACCAACTCCCGGAGTTCACTGAGACTCACGTCCATCAAGTTAGTGATGCCATCCAGCCATCTCATCCTCTGTCATCCCCTTCTCCTCCTGCCCCCAATCACTCCCAGCATCAGAGTCTTTTCCAGTGAGTCAACTCTTCGCATGAGGTGGCCAAAGTACTGGAGTTTCAGCTTTAGCATCATTCCTTCCAAAGAAATCCCAGGGCTAATCTCCTTCAGAATGGACTGGTTGCATCTCCTTGCAGTCCAAGGGACTCTCAAGAGTCTTCTCCAACACCACACTTCAAAAGCATCAATTTTTCGGTGCAAAGCCTTCTTCACAGTCCAACTCTCACATCCATACATGACCACTGGAAAAACCATAGGCTTGAGTAGATGGACGTTTGTTGGCAAAATAATGTCTCTGCTTTTAAATATGCTGTCTAGGTTGGTCATAACTTTTCTTCCAAGAAGTAAGTGTCTTTTAATTTCATGGCTGCAATCATCATCTGCAGTGATTTTCGAGCCCCCCAAAACAAAGTCTGCCACTGTTTCCACTGTTTCCCCATTTCCCATGAAGTGATGGGACCAGATGCCATGATCTTCGTTTTCTGAGTGTTGAGCTTTGAGCCAACTTTTTCACTCTCCTCTTTCCCCTTCATCAAGAGGCTTTTTAGTTCCTCTTCACTTTCTGCCATAAGGGTGGTGTCATCTGCATATCTGAGGTTATTGATAATTCTCCAGGCAATCTTGATTCCAGCTTGTGCTTCATCCAGCCCAGCGTTTCTCATGATGTACTCTGCATATAAGTTAAATAGCAGGGTGAGAATATACAGCCTTGACGTACTCCTTTTCCTATTTGGAACCAGTCTGTTGCTCCATGTCTGGTTCTAACTGTTGCTTCCTGACTTGCATATAGGTTTCTCAAGAGGCAGGTCAGGTGATCTGGTATTCCCATCTCTTTCAGAATTTTCCACAGTTTATTGTGATCCACACAGTCAAAGGCTTTGGTATAGTCAATAAAGCAGAAATAGATGTTTTTCTGGAACTCTCTTGCTTTTTCGATGATCCAGCGAATGTTGGCAATTTGATTTCTGGTTCCTCTGCCTTTTGTAAAACCAGCTTGAACATCAGGAAGTTCAGTGTTCACGTATTGCTGAAGCCTGGCTTGGAGACTTTTGAGCATTACTTTACTAGCGTGTGAGATGAGTGCAATTGTGCAGTAGTTTGAGCATTCTTTGGTATTGCCTTTCTTTGGGATTGGAATGAAAACTGACCTTTTCCAGTCCTGTGACCACTGCTGAGTTTTTCAAATTTGTTGGCATATTGAGGGCAGCACTTTCACAGCATCATCTTTTAGGATTTGAAATAGCTCACCTGGAATTCCATCACCTCTGCTAGCTTTGTCCATAGTGATGCTTCATAAGGCCCACTTGACTTCACATTCCAGGATGTCTGGCTCTAGGTGAGTGATCACACCATGGTGATTATCTTGGTCCATGAATCAAGGCAAATTGGAAGTGGTCAAACAAGAGATGGCAAGAGTGAACGTTGACATACTAGGAATCAGCGAACTAAAATGGACTGGAATGGGTGAATTTAACTCAGATGACCATTATGTCTACTACTGTGTGCAGGAATCCCTTAGAAAACTAGTATAGATGAACCTATTTGCAGGGCAGGATTAGAGATGCAGATGTTGAAAACAGACATGTGGATATAGGTGGAGAAGGTGATGGTGAGATCAATTGGGAGATTAAAAGAGACACATACACTTTACCATGTGTAAAATAGAGAGCTAGTGGGAACCTGCTCTGTAGCACAAGTTGCTTAGCTTGGTGCTCTGTGATGACCTAGATGGGTGGGTTGGGGAAGAAGTGGACAGGAGGTCCAAGAAGGAGGGGATATATATACCTATAGCTGATCTGATTCACTTTGTTGTACAGCAGAAACTAACACAGTATTGTAAAGCAACTATACTCCAATTAAAATAATTTGTCAAAAAAATATACAAATAATGCTGGAGAGGGTATGGAGAAAAGGGAACCCTTCTATACTGTTGGTGAGAATGTAAATTGGTACAACCACTATGGAGAACAGTATGGAGGTTCCTCAAAAAGCTAAAAATAGAACTACCATATGACCTAGCAATCTCACTTTTGGGCAAATATCCATAGAAAACCATAATCCAAAAGCATACATGCACCCCAATGTTCACTGCAGCAGTATTTACAAATAGCCATGTCATTGAAGTAAGCAAAATGTTCATCAACAGAGGAATGAATAAAGAGGTGGTACATAAGGTATACTTACATATGGAATCTAGTTTTTAAAAAGATACAAATAAACTTATTTACAGAACAGAAGCAGGCTTAATGATATTGAAAACAAACTTACAGTTATCAAATGGAAACGTGGGGCATGGGGGAACAAATCAGGAACTTGGGATGAACACATACACTATACTATATATAAGATAGATAACCAACAAGACATAGGAAACTCATAACCAGCAAGACACAGGAAACTATCAAATATTCTGTGATAACCTATATAAGAAAGAATCTAAAAAAGGATGAATATATTTATACATATAGCTGAATCACTTTGCTGTACATATGAAACTAGCACAACACTATAAACCAAGTATACTCCAATAAAATTAAAATGTTAAAAAAATTTTTTTAAAAACTTGTCTGAAAATTTCAAAATAACAAGCCAATATTGGACACTTTACAGCATTTAATTCAGGAAGTACAATTGGAAATTTCCAGCTCTTAGGAGCTTAATACTTAGTTTTATTTCACAAATTCCTATTTGCTTTAACTTCAGTTTTATGTTTATATTTCCTCATAGGGAATGTCCCTGAAAAGTCCATCAGGCATTTCACTGTGAGTAAAATGGAAAGGGAAGTATACTCTATACCTGTGGATTCATAAGTCACCTATACTATGTGAAATAGAACAATTGTACATAGCTGAAGTGTAATTGGTATGTATAAAACCAAAAGAAAGCACAAATGTGCTTTCTGTATTAGTCACAAATACATCCATAATCTGAAAACCCAGTCAACTGAGATCATATACCTATATTTAGTGTTCTAGAAACTTATCAAGAACCAAAGTAAATTGTTTTTGATGGTTTCCAAACGGGGGATAAAGGCTTCCCTAATAGTTCAGTTAGTAAAGAATCTGCCTGCAATGCAGGAGACCCTGCTTGATTCCTAGATTGGGAAGATCCGCTGAAGGGATAGGCTACCCACTCCAGCATTCTTGGGCTTCCCTTGAGGCTCAGCTGGCAAAGAATCTGCCTGCAATGTGGGAGACCAGGGTTCAATCCTTGGGTTGGGAAGATCCCCTGAGAAGGGAAAGTCTACCCACTCCAGTATTCTGGCCTGGAGAATTCCATGGACTGTATAGTCCATGGGGTCGCAAAGAGTTGGACATGTCTGAGCGACTTTCACTTTCAGATGAAAATGGGCTTCTCAGGTGGCCCTAGTGGTAAAGAACCCATCTTCCAATGCAGGAGACATAAAAGACATGGGTTTGATCCCTGGGTGGGGAAGATCCCCTGGAGAAGGGCATGACAACCCACTCCAATCTTTTGCCTGGAGAATCCCATGGACAGAGAAGCCTGGCAGGTTACAGTCCATAGGGTTGCAAAGAGTCAGACACGACTGAAGTGACTTAGCACGCAGCATGCAGATAAAAATGGATGTTAACAGTCACTGGTCCAACTGCTCTTCTAAAACATGGGAAGACAAGTTGAAACATCAAATAGTTTGGATTCTAGGATCTCAGTAATTAGCCACATTTCCATCAAGGAAATGAGAATGACTACTTCCTTTCAATCACTGGATTGGTGCCCTTCCTAATCTGTTCTCTTTTTTACAACCTTGGAAATCTTTTTAAAGTACAAATCTGGCCAAGTCACACCTATGCTTATAATTCTTCAATGTCTTTCTTTGCTCTTAGGGTTAAATTGAAACTTCTTAACATGTATTATAGCTTCAGTTGGTCTGATTTCAGTCTATCTCTTTCTTCATCCTTATTTTAGTCTACTCCTCCTCTTATTCTAATACTGTGTTCAGGGTTTCTTGACCTCAGTACCAGTCTATTGTAATAAAGTGTTTACTTTCATACATTTACCTTTTGATTTGTGGTCTCCTCCATGAAGATGGAGATCATATTTATGCTGTTTATTGTTGTAACATTAGTGCCTATCATAGTGCTTGGAATATTAAATAAAGTATTAGTAGAAATTACAAGATTTGGGACCAGTAGGAGACAGTATCTTTTACAGTCTACACAGATGGCAGCCCAACGTATTGATCTATGCCCCATTTATGTTTTTCTCAGGGGGAAGTTGTTGGAGGTGGGGCATATCATAATAGAATAAAACGTTTCAATGCTTACTATATTTGAAATGATTCAATTTTTTAGACATTATAGATCACCAAGTATCATTACAAACTTCCATCAATGTGATAAAGATTATGAAAATTTAAAGACAGCACCAAAATGCTCAGACTCTGTGTGACTTGTGGGGTTTCCTTTATTAGTTACATGTAAATAAAGCCA
Organism: Bos javanicus; assembly: GCF_032452875.1. NCBI lineage: Eukaryota > Metazoa > Chordata > Mammalia > Artiodactyla > Bovidae > Bos > Bos javanicus. Next base: position 16,800,891 of record NC_083882.1, on the reverse strand, counting down.
GCTAGAGCAATGACAGTTAAGCTTAGGGTATGAGCTCCTTGCATGGTTGATCCATTCTTTACACATCAGTTTTTAAATAATGGAGTTTCTGTAAATCTACACTGACTTATACAAACAGGAAACATAAATATTAGCTCCATGATGGGAAAAATCATAACCATGGTAAAAGGATATATGTTTGGGGGTTGATCTTCAGGAATTTTCCTTACCCTGTGGTCTAGAGCCCAAAGTACACAGATCTAGAGAAGCTTCAGATCAGTGCTGAAGCTTTTGAAGAGGTTTAACATGGAAATCTTTGTGACATCATCTATATTATGCCCCAAATTGTGTCAGAAAAATTGGGAGAAACTGAAAAGAGGCAATACCCTTACATAAATACCCTAAAATGACATGTAGTTCTTTTTTTTTTTTTTTTTTTTTTGACATGTAGTTCTTAGGAAACATTTTCTTGCTTTTATATTTGTAATTTCTTCCCTTTCTCATGTGCTCCTCAGGAATCAGGAAATATTTATCTTTCATCTAAAAAAACTTAATTTCCTTTTATATAGATGTGGTATCAAAAATTTCAAAATACCACCATTTTGTTCTTATTATAAACCAACATTTATTATATATATATTTAAGCTTTCTGCTCCTGGGATTTTTGCTGTTGTTGTTAACCTGAGTAAACGTGGTAGCCATGTTAATAAAAAATATCTTTGGCACTATTTCTACTTTACAGTTTTAAGAACGTGATATCTGAGTCATTTAAATCATGGAATTAGTGAAACAGTTTTTACACCAAAGCTTACTTAACATTGGTCTTCCCTTGTAGCTCAGCTAGTAAAGAATCTGCCTACAATGTGGCAGACCTGGGTTTGATCCCTGGGTTGGGAAGATCCCCGGAGAAGGGAAAGGCTACCCACTCCAGTATTCTGGCCTGGAGAATTCCATGCACCATGCACTGTATAGTTCATGAGGTCGCAAAGAGTCAGACACGACTGAGTGACTTAAACACACAGACACACACACACATTACCTAACATTTAGCCAAAACCAATCAGGAGATATTCATACTGCTTTCTTAGTATAGAGATGTTTATCTTACCAATGCATTTGTTCACTAATTTGATAAATATTTATAGAGGGCTCATTATGTGCTAAAATTTTTTTTAAGTTTTGGAGATATAGTGGTGAACAGACTTGGTCTCTGCCCATATGGAGCTTAATATCTAGTGGGTGAGATGACATCTACCAGGCACAAAATAAAGTTTATTTCAGCTGTCAAAATGTGTAGAGTTGTCAGATATGACCTTTAAGATAGATAAAGTTTGAAGTTTTACTCTGTACCCAGTATATATTTAGAGTCCCTATTTATATTCACTATCCAGAAAAATAAAAGAGACAAATATCTTTATATCCAAAGTCAAATGACTTTTATAAACATTGAGGAACATTTTGAAAGTATTAGAATTTCCAGTGTGATGCAGACTCTTAATATTTTCTCTCCTGTATTTTAAACAGGAATACCTAAGAAGGACAGAGACTATGGGAAATGACAAACCTGATCTACCTCTCAATCAAGTCAAGTTTTCTGGGTCCTTTCTTAGGGTGCAATTTAAATTTTGTGTCGTAATTCCTATCTTTCAGACTGGATGGATCTACTCATTATTAGAGAATAACAGGATCAAGAAAAAATAGAGTGTCACAAGTGACAGGCTATTAGCATTAGGCAATGGCAAAGAACACTTACTGGTAAGTGGTTGGGCTGACATTGATGCGTCGAGGGTGACTTCCTGATTCGAATTTGCTTGCCAGCGTGACATTATTTCCAAACAGGCAATATCGTGGCATTCTTACCCCAACAACTCCAGCCAGCACAGAGCCTGAGTGAATGCCTATCCTCATCTAAAAAAGAAAAGGAAAAAGAAAAAGGGTATGCTTATGTTTTCATTTGGTATGCAATTATTTTAATGAGAGGTTGTTACTGTTGTTCAGCTGCTAGGTCATGTCCAACTCTTTGTGACCCCATGGACTGCAGCATGCCAGTCTTCCCTGTCCTTCAACATCTCCCAGAGTTTGGTCAAACCCATGTCCACTGAGTCAGTGGTGCCATCCAACCATTTCACCCGCTCCTTCCCCTTAATCTTTCCCAGAATCAGGGTCTTTTCCAGTGAGTTGGCCCTTTGCATCAGGTGACCAAAGTACTGGAACTTCAGCTTCAGCATCAGTCCTTCCAATGAATCTGAAAGGGTTGATTTCTTTTGAGATTGACTTGTTTGATCTCCTTCCTGTCCAAGGGACTCTCAAGAGTGCTCACAAGTGCTGCAACTTGAAAGCATCAATTCTTTGGTGCTCAGTCTTCTTTATGGTCCAACTCTCACAGCCACATATGACTACTGGAAAAGCCATAGCTTTAACTATGCAGACCTTTGTCGGCAAAATGATGTCTCTGCCTTTTAATACACTGTCTAGGTACTGCTGAACTATTAGACTCCTAGCTTCTCAAAGTCAGGAACTGGGGGGTCTTAGTTATTTTTATCAGCCATATCTGGACTATTATACTATCAGTGAACACAGATGTTGTGGGAAAAAAATCAATGAATGGTTTATTATAAGAAAAAACACTACATTTAATTTTCTACATGAATCCAATTGTGTTTTATGTTAAATCAGGTTTATTTGTACCTAATATGCTCTAAATGTTCTCCCTCCAGTTATTCTCACATAAAACCTTCCTTTTTCCTTCATAGCATTAAACATAATTGTAAATTAAATGTTTATATTTCTTTTTATCTGTTCATTTAAAATATTTTCATCTCTACTTTAGATTTCTATTTCTAAATTTACTAATCTTCTCTTTGTAAAACCTTATCTTTTGCTAATCACATCCAGTGCATTTTTCTTTTTAGATATTGAGATTTTCATTTCTCAACATTCAATTTGAACATTTAAAAAAATCTTTCAGGTATCAAATTAATTTTTGAACATACAGAATACTAGTAAAATAACTGTTTTAATACTTTTGCCTACTAATTCTACCATAGGCTCCAGTTCTGTGTCAATTTTGATTGACAAATTTTTCTCATTATTATGGGTTATATTTTTCAGATTTTCTGCCTAGTAATTTTTGGTTAGATAACATGAATTGACTTTGTTGAATGCTGGTTATTTTTATATTCTTATATATATATTTGAACTTTGTCCTTGGATGGGGTCAAGGTACTTGGAAACAGTTTTTCTTTTTTCTTCCAAGTCTTGCTTTTTAAAATTTGTTAGGCAAGTCATGAGCTGTGTTTCATGTGGGACTATTTCCCACTACTGAGGGGAGAACCTTCTGAGTATTATACCAAATGCATATGATTTATGAGGTTTTTCAGTCTTCCTGGTGGGATTAGTCATTTTTTCCAAGTCCTGTGTGAATTCTGGGAATTTTTTTCTTAATCTTTTCAGGTGTTTTTTCCCCACTGGGCTAAGGTAGTTTTGTCACATACAAACAATTATGGGTAATTTAAGGAACATATAGGAGGCCCATTGGAAGATCTCTGGTAGTCTCTGTGCAACTCTCTTAGTGGTACTCTGTCCATGAATTCTAGCTTTCTTGGTCTTCATAGACTCTCAGCTTCAACTCTTCAACTGGGGGAGTTTGTTGAGTTCCTCCTGATTTGTCTTTCCCTAAACAACTTGAACATACCCCCCAAAATATGCCAGGGAAATCATATGTTTCCTCTTGTTCTCTCGACTCTCAGGCATCACTGCCTTCCACTGCCTAATGTCCAACATCGTGAAACTGTTCTTTTGTACATTTTGTCCATATTTTTAATTGTCGATGGTGGGAGTATAAATGCAGCCCCTGTTTTTCCACATTTGGTGGAAGCAGAGATGAGACATATATTATTTTAGGAATGCAAGTTACCTTAAAAATTTAGCCTGTTTCTCATGAGAGATTGTCTATTTGGATTTAAAAGTTAAAAAAGGTAATTGTTAGCATAAGCTCCTATGCCTGACACAAAGTGAGGCTAAACAAACCAAAATGCTGGAGTTTGAAGCAGAGAAAGTTTTGTTGCTGAGTGATGCAAGGAGACAGGTAGCTCATGCTCCAAAAAAATTTCAAGGTCCACAAAATGTTTCAGCAAAGCATTTTTAAAAGTCAGGTGAAGGAGGGGGGTTGCCAGGTGTGTGTATGTGATCAGTTCATGCAGAGTTCTCTGGCTGATGGTGAGGTAACAGGGTGGGGTCACAACAGTTAACATTATCAGGCTCTAGGAGGCACAGGGCTATATGTTCATGATCATGAAGTAGTTAACAGCTTCCATTTGGTGAGGGGCAGGGATTCATAATTGTGAAACCCAGGAAATGCACATCAAACATTATTATCTAGGTACCTCAGAGAGGACATGTGGGAAGGCCTGTCCCAGGAAAACCCCATAGGGTCCTGCTCAGTTATATAATGAATGGTAGTATTCCTTATCGGAGAAGGCAATGGCACCCCACTCCAGTACTCTCGCCTGGAAGATCCCATGGATAGAGGAGCCTGGTGAGCTGCAGTCCTGGGGTCGCTAAGAGTTGGACACGACTGAGCGAATTCACTTTCACTTTTCACTTTCATGATTGGAGAAGGAAATGGCAACCTACTCCAGTGTTCTTGCCTGGAGAATCCCAGGGACAGAGGAGCCTGTTGGGCTGCCGTCTATGGGGTCGCACAGAGTCGGACATGACTGACGCGACTTAGCAGCAATATTCCTTATAAACAAGCATAAAGCGCTGTTTTCTAATATTAGCAAGGCATTTTGACAAAATATTATTATATATCTTTGGGCTTCTATTTGCTTTCAGAGGGTTTATTATATTAAATTAATTTTAGGACTGCCTAAAAACATCCAGACCTTAAATATTGTTAAGTTATTGATAATTAAATGTTGACAAATAAAGATGTCAGGTTGGACCTGTGATCTTTTTAAGTGGAAAGACAGCAGAAATTATCAAGTAGACACATTGTACAGCCTCTATATTCTGTGTTTTTAGTCTCAGAAGAAGACTGTATACCTCAGATAAACTATATGGAAGGGTTATATGGTTTCACCTCTGCCTCATTTCAAAAGACCTGAAGCTGTTTCTTGTTTTAAAACCAAATTATCATAATGATAATTATTATAACCAAAAAAAATACTGAAGACAAAACCCCCAGTATTCTTGAGAAAGGTTGCTGGAGAAATGGTAATTTTGAAAAACCCTTATCTCTTAGAAGACTACTATAAAATATGCATAAGAATATCAACAAACACAAAAATGGCTCAGATTCACTGTTTCTGTCACTATTTATAATGGAACAGGACTCAGAAAATTATTTACTCTTGGATGTAAGGAGATACCATTAAGAACTTACAAGCTTAATCATAAGACTCTATTCATTATTTTATTTTTACTTTTCTAAACAACTTTTTGAGATTTCCTAGTAATTGTTATGTTATAAAGAAATCACTGATTGCCACATTCAGAATCTTCCAAAAGCATGTAGCAGGTAGGCAAAGGAGAGAGCTACTTTTAACTGGCAGTGAGGGATTTAGATTCATTTTGGCAAGATTAAACTTCAATTGGTTAACCATCAGTAACATTTGCATCCATCTAGTCAGTATACCCTAGTTAAAGAGGACTTCTTTGCACTAAACCAGTAGTTGTCAACTGGGGCCATCTGTGCCCCTCAGTAGACATTTGACAATGTCTGGAGAGTTTTTTTTTTTTTTTTTTCCCCCCACAACTGGGATGGAGAACTACTACTGGCATCTTTTCAGTAGAGCTAGGACTTCCCCTGTGGCTCAGCTGGTAAAGAATCCTCCTGCAATGTAGGAGACCTGGGTTCGATCCCTGGGTTGGGAAGATCCCCTGGAGAAGGGAAAGGCTACCCACTCTAGTATTAGGGCCTGGAGAATTCCATGGACTGTATAGTCCATGGGGTCACAAAGAGTCAGACATGACTGAGCTACTTTCACATTCACAGAGATTCCCAGGATACCTTCCTCATGTGAAAGAATTTTCCAGTCCAAAATAGCAATAGTGCTGAGATTGAGAAACCCTGCATTAAACAGATATACAATACATGCTTTAATAAGATCAGTGCTTGGGTGAATAACACTAGACTTCACTTTTTAGAGAAAGTTTATGAAAAAAATTGTGCTTGTCCTAGGGATTTATTGAAAAACACAATAACTTTAAGATCTATCTTGAAGTTAGGATATCTATTACTCAATCTTCCATACTTATATGAAGTGTATGAAATAATGCAAAACTTAGAAGTATATCAAAATTCCCAATAATCAAAAGGTCCAATTATTTTCATTATACTCTACTGATTATTTGCCAAGGAACATAAACAACTGCATTTTAAGATAATATTTCTTTGAAAACTCTTAAAAAGAGAAGACTTAAATAGTTCAACCTCAGCTAGTCAAAACTGTTTTGATTTACTTAAGTAGGAATGTTTAGATTGGGAGGGCAGCACAGGTCCATTAGTCTAGCTCCCTCAGTTTATAAATAAACTAAAGTCAAAAGAAGCACAATGAAAAGAACAAATTAGTGTTAGAGCTAGCTATGAACCATAGGTTAGTTGACTCAGGGTTTAGTGCACTATAAAAAACACGCAAACTAAATATATATATATATATATATATATATATATATATATTCTTGGGCTGTTTTTACAAGGCCTATCAGACCAAAGAAGACAGTAAAAAAAGAAAAAAAAAAAGATTTAAACTGGTTTGCCTACTTTACATACACAGAAGGACTAGCGCTTTACAATTGAAACTCAAAAAAAAAAAAAAAATGTTATACATTCATTAAATCCAGGATCAGAAGACTTCCACCCCTCTTCCATCCTTTTTCATGCTTGTGTGTGTGCTCAGTAGCTTCAGTCATGTCTGACTCTTTGCAACCCTACGGACTGTATCCTGCCAGGTTTCTCTGTCCATAGGAATTCTCCAGGCAAGAATACTGGAGTGGGCTGCCATGCCCTCCTCCAGGGGATCTTTCTGACCCAAGGATCAAACCTGCATCTATTATGTCTCCTGCATTTGCAGGTGGGTTCTTTACCACTAGTGCCACATGGCTTCTCCACACTAAATTTTTCTAACTGGCCTACTTACCATATCCCCCAAATGCCTAGTATACCCATGCCTCTGAGTTTTTACTCATGTTAATAGCCTCACCTGAAATGCCATCCAGATGCTTTACTAGATACTCAGAGTATAAAGAAGAACCAAAAATGTATGTACCCTTTCTTCTGGGAGTTTTCATTTGAAGTAAAAGAGTAGCTAATTGAAATTATAGTAAATGCTAAACAATTGAAGTGTTTTTTTAAAAGCACTTAAAAAAAAGTTTTTAAAAAAAGAAGGCAGTATGTAGACAGTAGAGGGGTAGGGTGGACCAAGTCAGGGACATGAAATCGCCCTTAAATAATCTTTGAGCTTAGTGCTGAAGAAGGAATGATTTTGGCTACGTGGAGAGGGGTGGCAGATTTGTACTTAGAGGAGTGGGAGGTAGAATGAAAATAACAGGCAAAGATCCTAAAACCTAAAGAGATTTGGTACATTTCAGCACTGAAGGAAGGCAATTCAATGTGGCTCTTGCTTAAAGAAAAAGTAAGAGAGAGAGACAGGGAATAAAGCTGAGAGACTATGCCTGGCAGATCATACAGAATAAGATTTCTCAGTCTTAGTTCTATTGACATTTTGGATCAGATAATTCCTTTCAGGGAGAAGTTGTATTGTACATTATAGGATGCTAAGAGTCCCTGGCCTCTATCCATTAAATGCTAGCTGTAGGTCAAAAGCAGAGATTATGTTTGGGTAGTTTTGTTGAATAACCCAAAAGGTATAGACTTTATAAGCATTCCCAGTTCCATTATCTACTTAATAGTGGAAAGCATTCTCAAGCCAATAGCACTATGATTTTCTTTAGGCCATTTTCTTTCTCCTATTCCAGGTCCAGGAGTAGGCCCTGACTGGTAAGTGTGTGTCAGTCCTCCAGTGTTAGTAATTAGTTTAAATAATTAATTAAAAAATTTTAAATGGCATTTTAAGTGAGGTCATTAATACGAGTAAAAACACAGAGACATTGGATATACTAGGCAATTTGAGGATGTGGTGAGTAGGCCAGTCAGAAAGATTTAGTGTGGAGAAACATGAACAAATTTAAGCTAATGGGAGAGAGAATCTCAGAAATTATGGGAGAGCTACAAGAAGAGATCTCTTTTCCCCAAGACGGTGTGTAACACATTTTGAACAGAACACAGGGTTCCATTTTGGAACTATGATGCTGAGGCTTGGAGCTTCAGGGGGCCACCTTATGGAACCTGAGGAGGAAACTAACATGGAGTAGGCAAACCAAAGGGAACAAAAGAGAAATCAAAGTCATAGTAAAATCATATTTTTAGTTGTCTCTAGCCTCAGGTGAAGTTAGTCCTACCTCTTAGTTTTTCAGTTATGAGTCAATGCATTCCTTAATTGTGTCATCTTTTTTATTCTGTCATTTGCAAAACAAGGACTCAAGTCTTTCTGTTCATTAGCTATGTGGTTTTAGTCAAGTTAACTAGCCTATCAAAAATTATGTGCAAAATAATAATCATAGTACCTTTTCAGAGGGGCTGCTGGCAAAATCAAATGAGGTAAACTATAAGACAACAGTAGGCACTGAAAAAAAAATTTCCCTTTCCACACTTGGTAGCCATTGCAAAGCTTATGGTGTGAAGGATGAAGTCACATGCTTATTTACAATTTAGTAAATAGATAGCAGTGGAGAAGACTCTTGGGAGTCCCTTGGGCAGCAAAGAGATCAAACCAATCAAACCTGAATATTCACTGGAAGAACTGATGCTGAAGCTGAAGCTCTAATACTTCGGCCACCTGATGTGAAGAGCCATCTCATTGGAAAAGACCCTGGTGCTGAGAGAGCTAACTTAGGCAGGTTGATAGGCAGTCCAGGGTCCTTTAAGGAGGAGGTGAAGATTCTCCCTTATGCTTTCCTTAAGCCTTGTGCAACAATGTATCTTGCCTGAGAGAACTGGATTTTCTTTAGATCTGGGGCTAATGAATACACAGCAATCATACATGTTACTCATGGAAAATGCTTTTCTTACACCCCATTATACTATGCTAAGTCACTGCAGTCGTGTCCAACTCTGTGTGACCCCATAGACGGCAGCCCACCAGGCTTCCCTGTCCCTGGGATTCTCCAGGCAAGAACACTGGAGTGGGTTGCCATTTCCTTCTCCAATGCATGAAAGTGAAAAGAGAAAGTGAAGTCACTCAGTCGTGTCTGACTCTTAGCGACCCCATGGACTGCAGCCTACCAGGCTCCTCTGTCCATGAGATTTTCCCGGCAAGAGTACTGGAGTGGGGTGCCATTGCCTTCTCCGTTACACCCCATTATGCTTTTCTTAATCTATGTTAATGATTATAATGGTAACAAATCTTGCCTGGAAACCTGCTTCTCAGCAACACAGTTATCCAGAACTCATTCCTTCTGGTTAATCTTGTACTAAAGTTGTCTCAGGATGTATGCCTTGGGAAAAGGTCTGGTGTAACTTTTATGACCTTGAGACTTTCTTTGTATCTATTCTCAGCAGTCAGTTGAAAATTATATAATGCCCTGCTTAAACTAGTGAGGTGGGTCCTCTCCTACGTGCTTCCAGTGCCTTTTACTGGAAGATTTCTCTATCCTTTTTCTCCTTAATGAAACTGTTACACGAAACTCTGAGTGACTGAGACCGCATCTCAGTGAATCCCTCTCCTTTGGAGACCATGAATACCGGCACCATTCACCATCAGCTATCAATGCTGGGAAAGATTGAAGGCAGGTGGAGACGAGGGCGACATGGTTGATGGCACCACAGAATCAATGGACAGGAGTTTGGGTCAACTCTGGGAGACGTGAAGGACAGGGAAGGCTGGAGTGCTGCGGTTCATGGGGTCACAAAGAGTTGGACATGACTGAGCGACTGAACAACACCAACAACAAATAGATTTACTAGTTCTGGAATGTCCAAGTGAAACTAAAATCATGATTAACATTAGCTCCTGAAATAGTCCTGCTTGAGCAAGACAAAATACTCAAATCAAAATAGAAAATATGCAGTAGAAAAAGAAGGAAAATTTCTAGCAGAAAACTGCCAGTTAACTGTTTACTGATGTATGCATTTAAGTATGGTCCTTAGATTTATGTGATTAAGATTTTTAGCTTTTAAAAGTGGCCAGATGGTGGAGTAGGAAGACTCTGAGGTCACATTTTCTCATGGGCACACCAAAATTACAGAGCAACTTATCCATGATAAGAAAGACCATTAATGGAAAAGATCGTGTACAACTAAAATATCAAGAAGGAACCACAACAAGACGAGTAGGAAGATCAGACACACAGAACAGTCAAGATCAATACCCCAAGTGGGCAACCCACAAATGAGAGGGTTGTTACATGGCAGAGGTTCTCCCCAAAGAGTAAGAAGTTTGAGCCTTACTCCAGGCTCCCCAGCCTGGGGGTCTTATACCAGGATGACAAGCCACCAGAATATGTGGCTTCAAAGGTCAAAAGGGCTTACTTTTGCAAAAGCCAGAGGGCTATGGAAAATGTAAATGCTACTCTTAAAGGGCACACATAAAATCTCACACACTCTGGGACCCAGAACAGGATCAGTAATTTGAAAAAAAGCCTGGTTCAGATCCACCTACTGATTGTGGAGAGAGGCACAAGGCAACTGGGTCTCACCTTAGGGACATGAACAAACAATGTGGCAGCAATTTGGGGGGATTCTTTCTCTGAGAAAAATGATGGTGCTGGCAAGCAGAATTTTGAGACGCTCCCTCTAGCTTCTTAGCATTAGGACCCAGCTCTGCCCACTAGCATGTCTGTACTAAGACTAGGATACCACAGGACAAGCAGCTACCTGGTCAGGGACAGAGGCCCTCCCATCAGCAGGGCACTGCCTTAAGACCCCCTGTACCCCCAGCCATTGTGGGACCCAGTCCTGCCACCAGCTGGCAGACAACTATTTCAAGACCACCAGGACCCTGCAGCTAGAGACTCTTAGACCAAGCTCTTCCCACTACCGGGCTAACACCAGTCACAAAATTCTCCTGGGACCAAGCCATACCTCTGCCTACCAGTGGACAGACACCAGCATCAAGACGACCACAATCCCACAACTTGCTGTGTCAGGACCTAGCCGATCCACTAGCAGGCTGAATCAGCTCACGGACCCCTTGGGCCCCAGTCTCATCTACCAGCAGGAGAAAACCAGCTCTGGGATAACCTTGGGCCCCACAATCCCTAGGATCCAGTCCTACCCATTAGCAGACTTACACCAGTTTTGGGACACCTGTGCTGCAGCCAGCTGTGTGGGAAATTGGCCCTGCCCAATATCAGGCTGACACGAGATCTGGATCTTCCAATTCCATAACCACCAATCTTGGAACCAAGGTCCACCCTCAAGTGGGCCAGAACTAACCCTGAGGCATCCCCAGGACCCTGTCACTAGCCACTTTGTGACCTTACCCTGCCTGCCATGGGCTGGTAGCCACTGCAAAAGCAGAGCCCAGCAACTGACCAGAACAAGGCCAATCATGCCTACCAGACCATACACAGTAGTCAGCCAGTCACAGGAAAAGAATTTACATAGCCCACAAAGGGGGCACCCCTAGAGCATAGAGAATTGGTGACCAGAGGGGAGTGCACTGCTAAAGCACATAGAAAGTCTCCTACCATGGCCACTTCCCCAAGGTGGGAAAATGTTATCAACCTACTCAATATTAACACATAGAAATAAAAACAACAAATTAGGCGAAATGCGACAGCAGAGGATTATGATCCAAACAGAGGCACAAGATAAAGTCCCAGAACTAAGAGAAGCTGGATAAGCAATCTACCTTATAAAAAAAGGAATTACTGACCAACATCACTGATGATCATAGATGCCAAAAAAAAAAAAAAAAAAATCAACAAAATATTAGCATACAGAATTCAAGAAGATGACACACCAAAAACAAGTGGGATTTATCCCAGGGATGCATGGATGGCTCAATATCTACAAATCAATCAATATGATATACCATATTAACAAATTGAAGAATAAAATCATATAATCATCTCAGCTGCAGAAAATTTTTTTGACATAATTCAACATTCATTTATGATGATAAAAATTTTCAACAGAGTGGTTATTGAAGGACCATACCTCAACATAATAAAGATCAGGTATGACAAACCTATGGGTTTTCCAGGTGGTACTAGTGGTAAAGAATCCGCCTGCCAATGCAGGAGATGTAAGAGATGCAGGTTTGATCCCTGGGTAAGGAAGATCCCCTGGAAGAGGGTATGACAATCGACTCCAGTATTCTTTCCTGGAGAACCTGATGGACAGAGCCTGGCAGGCTACAATTCACAGGGTTGCAAAGAGTCAGACACTACTGAACCAACTGAGCACACACACATGACAAACCCATAGCCAACATCATACTCAACAGTGAAAAGATGAAAGTATTGCCTCTAAGATTAGGAATAAGACAAGGATGCCTACTCTTGCCACTTTTATTCAACATACTATTAGAGCTTCTAGCCATAGCGATCAGTAAGATAAAGAAATAAAAGGATTCCAAATTGGAAAGGAAGATGTAAAACTATTATTGTTTGCAGATGATATAATAGTCTACATAGAAAATTCTAAAGATGCCACCAAAATCTATATAGCACTCATCAATGAATTCAGAAAAGTAACAGAAGATAAAATTAATGAAAATCTGTTGCATTTCTATGTTCTAAATCACATATCAGTGAAATTAAGAAAACAATCCTAGAGAGGAGGAGCCAAGATGGCGGAGGAGTAGGATGGGGAGAACACTTTCTCCCCCACAAATTCATCAAAAGAGCATTTAAACGTCGAGTAAATTCCACAAAACAACTTCTGAATGCCGGCATAGGACATCAGGCACCCAGAAAAGCAACCCAACTCTTCGAAAGGAGGTAGGGAAAAATATTAAAGACAAAAAAAAGAGACAAAAGAGGGAGGGACGGAGTTCCGTCCCAGGAAGGGAATCTTAAAAAGAGAGAAGTTTCCAAATATCAGGAAACCTTCTCACGGCCGAATCTGTGCCGAGCTTTGGAAGCACAGAGGGCAACATAACAGGGAGAAAAAATAAATAAACAATTAAAACTCGCAGATTGCGAGCCCTACGGTAACTCCCCCAGCGGAGAAGCAGCGCAGACGCCTGCATCCGCCATTAGCAAGCGGAGGCTGGGCAGTGAGGCGCGGCGTGGGCTGCATCGCTGAGAGTAAGAATCTGGCGGGAATACCCTGAGCGCTATCTGAGCGAAATAATTTGGGCTAGCAAACCAGACTGTGGGATATCTACCACGCGAAAAGCCAGCCCTAACCTAAGACCGCCAGGCTCGCGCACGGAACAAAGGACTGAACAGAGATAGCCGGCTGCAGACCTTCCCCCTCCGGTGACAGGCAGCCAGAGCCGGAAGGGGGCAATCGCAGCCCCAGAGAGACATTATCTATAAAACTGTAAGCAGGCTTCTTTGCTAACTAAAACTTCTTGGGGGTCTGGACGGTCAACATCTGCCTGAGAAGGTGCGCCGGTTTTACACCCAGATAACCAAGTGGCGGGGAGGCGATAAGTCGCAGCATTGGTGCTCGGCAAACACCTCATCACCTAAGCTGCTCAGACCTGGGAAGAGCACAAAACGCAGGCCCAACTGAGTCTGCGCCTCTGAGGACTACCCGAGTGCCTGAACCTGAGCGGCTTGGACCTGGGAGGTGCATGCAGCCCAGGGCCGGCCTCGGATTGTTCCCGGAGGAACAACCTAGAGTCCGAGCAGTGTGGACCGGGAGGCTACACGCACCGTGAGCGGGGGCAGACCCAGGGTGGCTGAGGCACTGCGAGCCCACGCCAGTGTTATTTGTTTGTAGCATCCCTCCCTCCCTCCCCACAGCGCGACTGAACAAGTAAGCCTAAAAAAAAAAAAAAAAAAAAGTGTCCTCCACCGTGCCCTTTGTGTCAGGGCGGAAACCAGATACTGAAGAGACTAGCAAACAGAAGAAGATAGAACAGAGGGAAACGCCCTGGAAGCTACAGGCAATAGATCAAAACCCTGTGGTTACTACGGACTACATAGGAAGGGGCCTATAGATCTTGAGAAATATAAGTCTGACCAAGGAACTAGCCAAAAATGAACTAAACCCACAACACCCACAAAAAAACCAAGAAAGTCCTAGATATATTTTTATTATTTTTATGATCATTTTTTTAATTAAAAAAAATTTTTTAAAGTCCTCTATTGTTCCTTTAATTTTCACTTTTATAACCTATTACTTTGCAAAAAAAAAAAAAAGACCCTATTTTTTTCTTCTTCAGCAAACTTCATATATATATATTTTATAATTTTTTGACCTTGTTTTTTTTGTTTGTTTGTTTTTTTCTTCTTTTCTTTAACATTGTATTTTTGAAATTCCAAACTCGACTCTAGATTTTTAATTTTTGCTTTTTGGTATATGTTATCAATTTTGTACCTATAGTTTTTTTTTTTATATAATTTCTGTGACTTTTTTTTTTCTTTTCTTCTTTTCTTCTTCTCTGTTTCTTTCTCTTCTTCTTTTATATAACATTGTATATCTGAAATTCCAAATGCTACTCTAGATTTTTAATTTATGCTTTTTGGTATTTGATATCAATGTTGTACCTGTATTTTCTTTATAATTTTTGTGACATTGTTTGTATTTGTTTGTTTGTTTTCTCTCTTTATTTTTCTTCTTCTTCTTCTTTTTTTAACATTGTATTTTTGAAATTCCAAACTCTACTCTAGATTTTTAATTTTTGCTTTCTGGTATTAGTTATCAATTTTGTACCTGTACTTTCTTTATAATTTTCGCGACCTTGTTTGTTTTTGTTTGTTCGTTTTTTCTCTCTTTCTTTTCCTTCTTCTTTTCTTTAACATTGTATTTTTGAAATTCCAAACTCTACTCTAGATTTTCAATTTTTGCTTTTTGGTATTAGTTATCAATTTTGTACCTGTACTTTCTTTATAATTTTCACGACCTTGTTTGTTTTTGTTTGTTCGTTTTTTCTCTCTTTCTTTTCCTTCTTCTTTTCTTTAACATCGTATTTTTGAAATTCCAAACTCTACTCTAGATTTTTAATTTTTCCTTTTATGTATTTGTTACCAATTTTGTACCTTTAAGGGCCCAATCTTCAGGACCCATTTTTCACTAGGGAGTGAGATTACTGGCTTGACTGCTCTCTCTCTCCCTTTGGACCCTCCTTTTTCTCCACCAGGTCGCCTGTGTCTCCTCCCTAACCCCTCTCTACTCTACCCAACTCTGTGAATTTCTGTGTGTTTCAGACGGTGGAGAACACTTAGGGAACTGATTACTGGCTGGATCTGTCTCCCTCCTTTTCATTCCCCCTTTTATCCTTCTGGCCACCTCTGTCACCTTCCTCCTTCTTCTCTTCTCTGTATAACTCCGTGAACATCTCTGAGTGGTCCAGTTGTGGAGTGCACATAAGGAAGTGACTACTGGCTAGCCCACTCTCTCCACTCTTGATTCACCTCATCTCATTTGGGTCACCTCTAACTCCCTCCTCCCTCTTCTCTTCTTCATGTAACCCTGTGAACCTCTCTGAGTGACCCTCACCATAGAGAAACTTTTCATCTTTAATGTAGTTGTTTTATCAATGGTGCTGTATAGAAGGAGAAGTTTTGAAACTACTGTAAAAATAAGACTGATAACCGGAAGCAGGAGACTTAAGTCCAAACCCTGACTCCAGGGAACTCCTGACTCCAAGGAACATTCATTGACAGGAGCTCATCAAATGCCTCCATACCGACACTGAAACCAAGCACCACACAAGGGCCAATAAGTTCCAGGGCAAGACATACCAAGCAAATTCTCCAGCAACAAAGGAACAGCCCTGAGCTTCAAGATACAGGCTGCCCAAAGTCACCCCAAAACTATAGACATCTCATAACTCATTACTGGACATTTCATTGCACTCCAGAGAGAAGAAATACAGCTCCACCCACCAGAACACCGACACAAGCTTCCCTAACCAGGAAACCTTGAAAAGCCACCTGTACAAACCCACACACAGTGAGGAAACGCCACAATAAAGAGAACTCCACAAACTGCCAGAATACAGAAAGGACACCCCAAACTCAGCAACTGAAACAAGATGAAGAGACAGAGGAATACTCAGCAGATAAAGGAACAGGATAAATGCCCACCAAACCAAACAAAAGAGGAAGAGATAGGGAATCTACCTGATAAAGAATTCCGAATAATGATAGTGAAATTGATCCAAAATCTTGAAACTAAAATGGAATCACAGATAAATAGCCTGGAGACAAGGATTGAGAAGATGCAAGAAAGGTTTAACAAGGACCTAGAAGAAATAAAAAAGAGTCAATATATAATGAATAATGCAATAAATGAAATTAAAAACACTCTGGAGGCAACAAATAGTAGATTAACAGAGGCAGAAGATAGGATTAGTGAATTAGAAGATAGAATGGTAGAAATAAATGAATCAGAGAGGATAAAAGAAAAACGAATTAAAAGAAATGAGGACAATCTCAGAGACCTCCAGGACAATATTAAACGCTACAACATTCGAATCATAGGGGTTCCAGAAGAAGAAGACAAAAAGGAAGACCATGAGAAAATACTTGAGGAGATAATAGTGGAAAAATTCCCTAAAATGGGGAAGGAAATAATCACCCAAGTCTAAGAAACCCAGAGAGTCCCAAACAGGATAAACCCAAGGAGAAACACCCCAAGACACATATTAATCAAATTAACAAAGATCAAACACAAAGAACAAATATTAAAAGCAGCAAGGGAAAAACAACAAATAACACACAAGGGAATTCCCATAAGGATAACAGCTGATCTTTCAATAGAAACTCTTCAAGCCAGGAGGGAATGGCAAGACATACTTAAAATGATGAAAGAAAATAACCTACAGCCCAGATTATTGTACCCAGCAAGGATCTCATTCAAGTATGAAGGAGAAATCAAAAGCTTTTCAGACAAGCAAAAGCTGAGAGAATTCTGCACCACCAAACCAGCTCTCCAACAAATACTAAAGGATATTCTCTAGACAGGAAACAAAAAAACGGTGTATAAACTCGAACCCAAAACAATAAAGTAAATGGGAATGGGATCATACTTATCGGTAATTACCTTAAACGTAAATGCGTTGAAATACAAAGGATCATAAGAGACTACTATCAACAATTATATGCCATTAAAATGGACAACGTGGAATTAGAGCAGAAATAAATGCAAAAGAAACAAAAGAGACCATAGCAAAAATCAACAAAACCAAAAGCTGGTTTTTTGAAAGGATAAATAAAATTGACAAACCATTAGCCAGACTCATCAAGAAACAAAGGGAGAAAAATCAAATCAACAAAATTAGAAACGAAAATGGAGAGATCACAACAGACAACACAGAAATACAAAGGATCATAAGAGACTACTATCAACAATTATATGCCAATAAAATGGACAACGTGGAAGAAATGGACAAATTCTTAGAAAAGTACAACTTTCCAAAACTCGACCAGGAAGAAATAGAAAATCTTAACAGACCCATCACAAGCACAGAATTGAAACTGTAATCAAAAATCTTCCAGCAAACAAAAGCCCCGGTCCAGACGGCTTCACAGCTGAATTCTACCAAAAATTTAAAGAAGAGCTAACACCTATCCTGCTCAAACTCTTCCAGAAAATTGCAGAGGAAGGTAAACTTCCAAACTCATTCTATGAGGCCACCATCACCCTAATACCAAAACCTGACAAAGGTCCCACAAAAAAAGAAAACTACAGGCCAATATCACTGATGAACATAGATGCAAAAATCCTTAACAAAATTCTAGCAATCAGAATCCAACAACACATTAAAAAGATCATACACCATGACCAAGTGGGCTTTATCCCAGGGATGCAAGGATTCTTCAATATCCGCAAATCAATCAATGTAATACACCACATTAACAAATTGAAAAATAAAAACCATATGATTATCTCAATAGATGCAGAGAAAGCCTTTGACAAATTCAACATCCATTTATGATAAAAACTCTCCAGAAAGCAGGAATAGAAGGAACATACCTCAACATAATAAAAGCTATATATGACAAACCCACAGCAAACATTATCCTCAATGGTGAAAAATTGAAAGCATTTCCTCTAAAGTCAAGAACAAGACAAGGGTGCCCACTTTCACCATTACTATTCAACATAGTTTTGGAAGTTTTGGCACCAGCAATCAGAGCAGTAAAAGAAATAAAAGGAATCCAAATTGGAAAAGAAGAAGTAAAACTCTCACTATTTGCAGATGACATGATCCTCTACATAGAAAACCCTAAAGATTCCACCAGAAAATTACTAGAAATAATCAATGACTATAGTAAAGTTGCAGGATATAAAATCAACACACAGAAATCCCTTGCATTCCTATACACTAATAATGAGAAAACTGACAGAGAAATTAAGGAAACAATTCCATTCACCATTGCAACGGAAAGAATAAAATACTTAGGAATATATCTACCTAAAGAAACTAAAGACCTATATATAGAAAACTATAAAACACTGGTGAAAGAAATCAAAGAGGACACTAATAGATGGAGAAATATACCATGTTCATGGATTGGAAGAATCAATATAGTGAAAATGAGTATACTACCCAAAGCAATTTATAGATTCAATGCAATCCCTATCAAGCTACCAACAGTATTCTTCACAGAGCTAGAACAAATAATTTCACAATTTGTATGGAAAGACAAAAAACCTCGAATAGCCAAAGCAATCTTGAGAAGGAAGAATGGAACTGGAGGAATCAACCTACCTGACTTCAGGCTCTACTACAAAGCCAAAGTTATCAAGACAGTATGGTACTGGCGCAAAGACAGAAATATTGATCAATGGAATAAAATAGAAAGCCCAGAGATAAATCCACGCACATATGGACACCTTATCTTTGTCAAAGGAGGCAAGAATATACAATGGATTAAAGACAATCTCTTTAACAAGTGGTGCTGGGAAATCTGGTCAACCACTTGTAAAAGAATGAAACTAGACCACTTTCTAATACCATACACAAAAATAAACTCAAAGTGGATTAAAGATCTAAACGTAAGACCAGAAACTATAAAACTCCTAGAGGAGAACATAGGCAAAACACTCTCCGACATACATCACAGCAGGATCCTCTATGACCCACCTCCCAGAATATTGGAAATAAAAGCAAAAATAAACAAATGGGACCTAATTAACCTTAAAAGCTTCTGCACATCAAAGGAAACTATTAGCAAGGTGAAAAGACAGCCTTCAGAATGGGAGAAAATAATAGCAAATGAAACAACCGACAAACAACTAATCTCAAAAATATACAAGCAACTCCTACAGCTCAACTCCAGAAAAATAAACGACCCAATCAAAAAATGGGCCAAAGAACTAAATAGACATTTCTCCAAAGAAGACATACAGATGGCTAACAAACACATGAAAAGATGCTCAATATCACTCATTTTCAGAGAAATGCAAATCAAAACCACAATGAGGTACCATTTCACACCAGTCAGAATGGCTGCGATCCAAAAGTCTACAAATAATAAATGCTGGAGAGGGTGTGGAGAAAAGGGAACCCTCTCACACTGTTGGTGGGAATGCAAACTACTACAGCCACTATGGAGAACAGTGTGGAGATTCCTTTAAAAACTGGAAATAAAACTGCCTTATGGGCTGCGCGGTCGGGGGCGGTGCCTAAAGCAGGAAGAGCTGTGGGAGGCCCAGGTAAGGGCCGCAGAAACTGACCCGCAGGGGCACGCGTTTGTCCCCCGACTCCGCCCCTAGCGAGGTGTCGCGCTCCCCGTCCTGCGCTGCCTGAGGCCCCGCCATAGCCCAGCAGGTAAAAAAAAAAAAAAAACAAAACTGCCTTATGGTCCAGCAATCCCACTGCTGGGCATACACACTGAGGAAACCAGAAGGGAAAGAGACACGTGTACCCCAACATTCATCGCAGCACTGTTTATAATAGCCAGGACATGGAAGCAACCTAGATGCCCATCAGCAGATGAATGGATAAGAAAGCTATGGTACATATACACAATGGAGTATTACTCAGCCATTAAAAAGAATACATTTGAATCAGTTCTAATGAGGTGGATGAAACTGGAGCCTATTATACAGAGTGAAGTAAGTCAGAAGGAAAAACATAAATACAGTATACTAACACATATATATGGAATTTAGAAAGATGGTAACAATAACCCTGTGTACGAGACAGCAAAAGAGACACTGATGTATAGAACAGTCTTATGGACTCTGTGGGAGAGGGAGAGGATGGGAAGATTTGGGAGAATGGCATTGAAACATGTAAAATATCATGTAAGAAACGAGTTGCCAGTCCAGGTTCAATGCATGATACTGGATGCTTGGGGCTAGTGCACTGGGATGACCCAGAGGGATGGTATGGGGAGGGAGGAGGGAGGAGGGTTCAGGATGGGGAACACATGTATACCTGTGGCGGATTCATTTTGATATTTGGCAAAACTAATACAATTATGTAAAGTTTAAAAATAAAATAAAACTAGAAAAAAATATAAAAAAATAAAAACAAACAAACAAACAAACAAAAAAGAAAACAATCCTATATATAATTGCATTCAGTTCAGTCGATTAATTGTGTCCAACTCTTTGCAACCCCATGGACTGCAGCATGCCAGGCTTCCCTGTCATGAATAAAATACCTAGGAACAAACCTAACCAAATACTCAGAAACTATGAGACCCTGATGAAAGAAACTGAGGAAGATACAAACAGATGGAAAGATATAACATATTCATGGATTGGAGGACTGAATATTGTCAAAATGATTGTCCAAGGCAATTGGATAATACAGATCAATGCAATTCTTATCAAAACACTAATTACATTTGTGGAAACACCAAAGGTTCTGAACAGCCAAAATTACTGTGTTGTGTGACAGGAGTTTGCATACTGTTTTATATATATATATATATATATATATATATATATATATGAGATATTTATATATATATATATATATGAGATATTCACTAAACTTACATGTTCACTAAATCATTACAGCATAATGATTTGACTTATGCTGTATCCTTTAAACTTATCAGTGTTGTATGTCAATTATATATAAATAAACTGGGAAAAAAGATTTCAAGCTATTGAAAAGTTTTTAATTGTTACAATAGTAAGGAGAGTAAAATGATTATTCACATTCTTAGGTAAGATTGAGGAAAACAAGTACTTCATCCTTATACAAGAATTGGTTAACATTTATTTATTATAAAGTTTTATCATAAAATTGTCCTTTTACCCATAAAATCAGATTAATAAAACTTCCTTTTACATAGTTTTATCTTATTCTGTTGGTTGTAACAGTATATTTATGACAAGAAACAATCAATTAATGTTTTAAGTTCTAATTTCAAAAGCTCAGAATTCTTAGGAACAATGCTATCAACTCACATAATCTATGTAGCTTTTACAATTTCCTCTTGTTTCTCTGATGTGCAAGAAAATGGGGAAATATTCTCTTGTCACATTTTTTTCTTTTGTCAGTGGCCTCAGTCTCCAGTCTAGTGGTATCAACAAACAGCACTTACAGCAAAAGTCTTACTGGGTTCATTTTGATTATTACAGAGGTGCCAATCATAGATAAATTTCACTTTATAGGAAGTATTTGACCAAAAAGTGATTCTTATCACTGGTATGGTAACATACAATTTCTATATTTTAAATAGGGAGGATATTACCCTACGAATGGTGGATGGGACTGGAAACAATATTAGAGACTGCTGGGGGATATAGCAATACGGCTCAACTTCACTACTGCCTACTTATAAGACATTAAATATGTATATGTGGTTATTTAAGTATGTATGATACCTGATAAAAGATTTAAATTTGCCCCAACTTTTAAGAGTATTTTTATTAAGGCCTGTATGGATGTGAGAGTTGGACTGTGAAGAAAGCTGAGCACTGAAGAATTGATGCTTTTGAACTGTGGTGTTGGAGAAGACTCTTGAGAGTCCCTTGGACTGCAAGGAGATCCAACTAGTCCATTCTGAAGGAGATCAGCCCTGGGATTTCTTTGGAAGGAATGATGCTAAAGCTGAAACTCCAGTACTTTGGCCACCTCATGCGAAGAGTTGACTCATTGGAAAAGACTCTGATGCTGGAAGGGATTGGGAGCAGGAGGAGAAGGGGACGACAGAGGATGAGATGGCTGGATGGCATCACTGACTTGATGGACGTGAGTCTCAGTGAACTCTGGGAGATGGTGATGGACAGGGAGGCCTGGCGTGCTGCGATTCATGGGGCTGCAAAGAGTCAGACACGACTGAGCGACTGAACTGAACTGAAGTGCATAGAATCTTGTAGATTTCCTTGTGTAGCATGGTCATTTTGACAATACTGATTCTACCGATCCAAGAACACAGTATATATTTTTCCATGTGTTTGTGTCAGCATCTTACAGTTTTCAGGGTACAGGTCTTTTGCCCCCTTAGGTTTTTCCCTAGAAGTTTTATTCTTTTTGATGAGATGGTAAATGAGATTGTTTCCTTAATTTGTCTTTATAATTTTTTGTTGTTAGTATAGAAAAATGGAACAGATTTCTGGGTATTAATTTTTTTATCCTATGACTTTACAACATTCATTGATGAACTCTAATAGTTTTTGACAGCATGTTTAGGATTTCCTATGTATATTATCATGTCATCTGCAAACAGTGACAGTTTTCTTTCTCCCTTTCCAACTTGAACTCCTTTTATTTCTTTTTCTTCTCTGAGTAGTGTGGTTAGGACTTTTGAAACCATGTTGAGGAAAAGGGATGAGAGCGAACATCTTTCTCTTGGTCCCAAACTTAGAGGAAATGCTTTCAGCTTTTCATCATTGATCAAAAGCTTAGTTGTGGATTTTTCATGTAAGGCCTTTATTACATTGAGGTATGTTCCTTCTAGGGCCTCCCAGGTGGTGGTGGTGCTGCTGCTAAGTCGCTTCAGTCGTGTCTGACTGTGCGACCCCATAGACGGCAGCCCACCAGGATGCCTCGTCCCTGGGATTCTCCAGGCAAGAACACTGGAGTGGGTTGCCATTTCCTTCTTCAATGCATGAAAATGAAAAGTCAAAGTGAAGTCGCTCAGTCGTGTCCGACTCCTAGCGACCCCATGGACTGCAGCCTACCAGGTTCCTCCGTGCATGGCATTTTTCCAGGCAAGAATACTGGAGTGGGGTGCCATTGCCTTCTCCTCCAGGTGGTGCTAGTGGTAAAGAATCCACCTGCCAATAAAGGAGACCTAAGAGATGTGGGTTCGATCCCTGGGTCAGGAAGATCCCCTGGAGAAGGGCATGGCAACCCACTCCAGTATTCTTGTCTGGAGAATCCCATGGACAGAGGAACCTGGCAGGCTATAGTCCACCGGCTTGCAGAGAGTTGGACACGACTGAAGGGACATAGCACACATGCACATGTTCCTTCTATTCCCACTTTCTGGAGAGTTTTTATCTTAAATTGGTGTTGAATTTTGTCAAAACCTTTTTCTGCATCTATTGAGATAATCATATGGTATTTATTCTTCATCTTGTTAATGTAATATATCACAATGATTGATTTGCAGATTTTGAAAAATCCTGGCTTCTCTGGGATAAATCTTACTTGATCATGGTGTGTGATCCTTTCAATATGTTGTTGGCTTTGGTTGGCTAGTATTTTGTTAAGGATTATTTCATCTATGTTCACCAGTGATATTGGCTTGTATTCTTTTTGTATGGTATTTTTGTCTGGTTTTGGTATCAAGGTGATATTGGCCTCATAGAATGAGTTTGGCAGTTTATCTTCCTCTGCAATTTTCTGGAAGAGTTTGAGTAGGATAGGTGTTAGCTCTTCTCTAAATTTTTGGTAGAATTCACCTGTAAAGCCATCTGGTCCTGGGCTTTATTTTGTTGGAAGATTTTTGATTACTGTTTCAATTTCTGTGCTTGTGCTGGGTCCGTTAAGCTTTTCTATTTCCTCCTGGTTTAGTTTTGGGAGGTTATACTTTTCTAAGAATTCGTCCATTTCTTCCAAGTTGTCTACTTTATTGGCATATAGTTCTGGACTTCAGTCTTTTGGAAGTTTTTAAATCACAGATTCAATTTCAGTACTTCTAATTCATCTGTTCATAGTTTCTATGCCTTCCTGGTCCAGTCTTGGGAGAGTGTACCTTTCTAAGAATTTTTATATTTCTTCTATGTTTTCCATTTTATTGGCATAAAGTTGCTTGCAGTAGTCTCTTATGGCCCTTTGTTTTTCTTTGGTGTCAGTTGTAACTTCTATGTTTTCATTTCTAATTTTATTGATTTCAGTCCTCTCCATTTTTTTTTTCTTGATGAAGCTAAAGGTTCATCAGCTTTATCTTTTCAAAGAACCAGCTTTTAGTTTCATTTATCATTTCTATTTTTTCTTACTCTATACTTCATTTATTAAAACAATCCAATCCAAAAATGGGCAAAAATTCTAAATAGACATTTCTCCAAAGAAGACATACAGATGACCAAAAGGCACATGAAAAGATGCTCAACATTTCTAACTAGTAGAGAAATACAAATAAAAACTACAATGAGGTATATTACTTTGCACTTGTCAGAATGGCTATCCTCAAAAAGTCTACAAACAATGAATTCTGGAGAAGATGTGAAGAAAAGGGCACACTTGTCCACTGTTGGTATAATGTAAACTGATAAAACCATTACAGAGAAGAGTATGGACATTTCTTAAAAAACTAAAAAATAGAGCTACCATATGGCCCAGCAACTCTTGTGCATATATCTGGAGAAAATCATAACTTGAACAAATTCATGCACTCCAGTGTTCAGTGCAGGAGTATGTACAGTAGCCAAGACACGGAAGTAACTTAAATGTGCATTGAAGGTGAATGGATAAAGATGTGGTATATTTATACAATGAAATTTTACTCAGTCATAAAAAGAATGAAATAGTACCATTTGTAGCAGCATAAATGGACTATCATACTAAGTGAAATAAGCCATAGGAATACAAATATCATATGATATAGCTTATATGTGGAATATAAAAATATATGAAATATAAAAAATGATACAAGTGAACTTACATACAAATACAGAAATAGACTCACAGACAAAACAAACAAAAGGGAGAAAATGAGGGGAGGGCTAATTTAGGAGATTCAGATTAACCTATACACAGTACCATATATAAAATAGACAACCAACCAGGACCTACCGTATAGTACAAACTATACTCAATATTTTGTAATAACTTATAAGGGGTAAGAATCTGAAAAAAAATATGCATAGCTGTCTAACTTTGCTGTACATTGACACTAATATATATACTGTATACCTAAAAAAAACTGCAAGGATATATTGTACAGAACAGGGAATATAGTCGATATTTTATAGATTTAAATGGAGTATTATCTATAAAAAAAACCTTTTAATCACCATATTGTACACCTGAAACTAATACTGTAAACCAACTGTACTTCAATTAAAAAATAACAAATAACTATGAGGTACCATTTCACGCCAGTCAGAATGGCTGCGATCCAAAAGTCTACAAGCAATAAATGCTGGAGAGGGTGTGGAGAAAAGGGAACCCTCTTACACTGTTGGTGGGAATGCAAACTAGTACAGCCACTATGGAGAACAGTGTGGAGATTCCTTAAAAAACTGGAAACAGAACTGCCTTATGATCCAGCAATCCCACTGCTGGGCATACACACTGAGGAACCAGAAGGGAAAGAGACACGTGTACCCCAATGTTCATCGCAGCACTGTTTATAATAGCCAGGACATGGAAGCAACCTAGATGCCCATCAGCAGATGAATGGATAAGAAAGCTGTGGTACATATACACAATGGAGTATTACTCAGCCATTAAAAAGAATACATTTGAATCAGTTCTAATGAGATGGATGAAACTGGAACCTATTATACAGAGTGAAGTAAGCCAGAAAGAAAAACACCAATACAGTATACTAACACATATATATGGAATTTAGAAAGATGGTAACAATAACCCTGTGTATGAGACAGCAAAAGAGACACTGACGTATAGATCAGTCTTATGGACTCTGTGGGAGAGGGAGAGGGTGGGGAGATTTGGGAGAATGGCATTGAAACATGTATAATATCATGTATGAAACGAGTTGCCAGTCCAGGTTTGATGCACGATACTGGATGCTTGGGGCTGGTGCACTGGGACGACCCAGAGGGAGGGTATGGGGAGGGAGGAGGGAGGAGGATTCAGGATGGGGAACACAGGTATACCTGTGGCGGATTCATTTCGATATTTGGCAAAACTAATACAATATTGTAAAGTTTAAAAATAAAATAAAATTAAAAAAAAAGAAAAACATATATAAAAAAAAATATTTTCCAAATCTCAATCTGAAAAAAAAAAAAAATAATTTTTTAAAAAATTTGAGATTCTCAGATGTACAAGGTAAAAATACAAATAGGTGGAATACTGAATCCTCACTTTAGGATGTTTAACTTCAACTTTCCCCCTTACTAAATATTTTAGGATTTGTTATAAAAAGTGGAATGGTATGTTGCATATTTTAACCTCTTTTTCCTTAGTGTCAGGAAAATATACAATTGCAAAAAAAGTAGAAACAATACCAGCAACAAAGGGCATTAATATTCTAAAACTTGGATATTCAGATCTTGATTGAGTTGATTATAAATACTAGATTATGTTAAAAAATGTTTGAGTAATTTTTCTAATTTCCATTGTACAACATTTGTTTACAATCCAGGAATATTAGTTGCATAAAGAATAACCCAGAATGTAGGATGATTTGTATAATATCCCAAAGCTACCCTGTAGCATTTCTAGGGTATCATCTGGGTGAGCAGTAATTTCTAACTTAGAATTCAGGTGTCAATTTATATGATATTTCCCTGAACAGTTTAGTTGTGGGTCTAAAATATGGAAGAAGCTCATCAAAGATCATGATGTATATAATAACACTGCCCATTTTAGATTGCCCTGAATGCCGTATATTTTGGTTTCTTCTCTGGGCCAATGAGATGGTGATTGAGGCAAGGATGGTAACAATTGCCATCAGAACTTGTTATTTCTTTAAAGTTTCAAAGAATCTTTTATACATTACATATTTCAGATTATATTTTAAACTGGCAGCTTGGCTGAAAAAATAAATAGAAGACCAAAAAGTAAAATTAAAGTATAGTTGATTTACAGTACCACGTTAATTTTGGGTGTACAGCAAAGTGATTCAGTTATACACACTTTTTTTTTTCAGATTATTTTCTATTATATGTTATTACAGGATATTGGATATAGTTCCCTGTGATATACAGTAAATCCTTGTTGTTTATCTATTTTATGTATAGCAGTTTTTATCTGTAAATCCCATTCTCCTAACATACCTCACCACTTTCCTTTCCCCTTTGGTATCCATAGGCTTGTTTTCCATGCCTATGAGTCTTCAGTTTTGTACACAGATTCATTTGTATTACTTTACAGATTCCACATATAAGTGATATCATATAATATTTACCTTTGTTTAACTTACTTAAGTAAGCATGATATTCTTTAGACCCATCATGTTGATACAAATTTCATTCTTTTTTACGGCTAAGTAACATACACATATATATGAATATATTTCACATCTTCTGAAGCCAATTGTCTATTGATTGGCAATTGGGTTGTTTCCATGTCTTGGCTATTTTAAGTAGTGCTGCTATGAAAATTGGAGTATATGTGACTTTTTGAATTAGAGTTTTTGTCTTTGCTGGATATATGCACAGGAGTAGTTACAGGAGTTACTGGATCATATTACAGCTCTATCTTTAAATTTTAAAGAAATTTCCATTCTGTTTTCCACCCTGGCTACAACAATTTACATTCCCACCAACAGTGTAGGTGTTTTCCTCAATTATTGATTTATCTGGATGGTTTCCACGCTTTAGACTGAAGTTTAGAAGCCACTTCCTCCAGGAAGCCTCCCATTAGGAAGTTAGGTATCCCTGGTATGAACTTTATTCACTGCATTTCCTGTTCCCTAGGACACGACTGAGCGACTTCACTTTCACTTTTCACTTTCATGCATTGGAGAAGGCAATGGCAACCCACTCCAGTGTTCTTGCCTGGAGAATCCCAGGGACGGGGGAGCCTGGTGGGCTGCCATCTTTGGGGTTGCACAGAGTCTGACACGACTGAAGCGACTTAGCAGCAGCAGCAGCTAATATATTTTAATTTTTCCCCTCTATCTGTGTCCTTTATGTAGTGCTAAGCTCTGAGAAAACAAGGATCCATGTCTTACTCACTGTTATATCCCCAGCACCTACCAGAAACTTCCTACATGTAATAGTGTCTCAACAAATATTGAAGTAAATATAAATGTAACCACTTTTTTTAAAACCTCAGAATATTTTGAATTGGATATTTGAAATATACTTTGTGTTCTTTATTCCTTTTCATAAAAGATATAATAAAAATACATTTAAGCAAAGAATAATTTGTCATAAACTTGCCTAAGGTATTCCTCCATTCCCTTTCACTACTTTTTCTGTCAAATTAAAGAAAACACATTAACCAAACAAGCCAAATCAGGTTAAATGTGTGTGTCTGAGCAATTGCTCCTGCCCTGTGGGACCACCTAAGTATTTGCGTATTGAAATGCATCACTTTATACTAAAAAATGACTTGCTTTTTTTTTTTTTTTTTTTTTACTAATACACATAGCTAACTGAAATAACTTTTAAAATTGAAGTATTTGGCATAATTTTGATAACTGTAGGATATACAGGTCTTCCTAAATACCTATTCACACAGATGTCATAATATTTTAGTGGGTAGTGTCAATAAGAGGTAGATATTGGCCTCATTTTGCTGTGTGCTTGGCTTCTGGTATACAGCTCTAACAGGCAACCCTTACATCATTGAGGTGAATGTCTGAAAATGTCTTAGAAAGTACCATACCATAACGAATATGTTCTCATTGAAAGGATTTACAAATATTTCAGAGTACTTTGACCAAATACTGAAAATGAAAAGATATTTATTATTTTATGAATCTAAAAAGTAGTTAATGACAGACATTAGCATGGTTAATGAGATGCCTGAATCACTAGTGGCTATCACAATGACAGCAGTGGCTCCTAGCTTCTTTTACCAGATCATTTTAGTCTACCTTTTATATAGCCATGCACGGACTGGGGAGCAAATAAAGAACACAAGGAGGAAAAGGAGGAAAATGCAAATAAAAACAAATCTTATCAAGTAAGATTCCCATTTTTTTAATTGGTAGGAAAGGGCAGACCATGGATATCAAGAATTATAAGGACTTTTGATATGATTCAGAAAGCCATCAAGAATATTGGACTTGACCACGTCTATTTTGTTTATTGTGGTAACCTTATATCTTTTCCCAGTGCCTGGTAGAGAAATAAGTGATCAATAAATATAGATAAACTAGCAAAACTTACCCCTAAATGAATCACAGCCTTGTTATGGCACAGGGGCTTGCATAAATCAAGGAAGCTATGAGCCATGCCATGTAGGGTCACCCAAGACAGACAAGCTACAGTGAAAAGTTCTGGAAAAATGTGACCTCTGGAGGAGGGAATGGCAAGCACTCCAGTATGCTTAGCAGGAGAACCACATGAACAGTATGAAAAGGCAAAAAGATATGATACTCAGAGTGGAGCCTCCCTGGTTGGAAGGTGTTCAATAAGCTACTTGGGGAGAGCAGAGGGTAATTACTAATAGCCTGTGAAAGAATGAAGAGGCTGGGTCAAAGCAGAAATGATGCTAAGTTGTGGATCTCTCTGGTTGTGAAAGTAAAGTCTGATGCTGTAAAGAACAACACTGCACAGGGACCTGGAATGTTACATCCATAAATCAAGGTAAATTGGACATGATTAAGCAGGAGATGGCAAGCATGGACACCGAGATCTTAGGAATCAGTGAACTAAAATGGACTGGAATGGGCAAATTTATTCAGATGACCATTAAATCTATTACTGTGGGAAAGAACCCCTTAGAAAAACATGGAGTAGCTCTCATAGTCAACTGAAATGCAGTTGTTGTTGCTCAGTCCCTCAGTCATGTCAGACAATTTGTAACCCCATGGACTGCAGCATGCCAGGCTTCCCTGTTCTTCACTGTCTGCTGGAATTTGAGCAAATTCAAGTCCATTGAATCAGTGATGCCATCCAGCCATCTCATGCTCTGTCACCCCCTTTTCCTCCTGCTCTCAATCCTTCCCAGCATCAGAGTCTTTTCCAATGAGTCAATTCTTTGCATCTGGTGGCCTAAGTCTTGGAGCATTAGCTTCAGCAGCAGTCCTTCTGATGAATATTCAGGGTTGATTTCCCTTAGGATTGACTGGTTTGATATCCTTGCTGTCCAAGGGACTCTCAAGAGTCTTCTGTAGCACCACAGTTTGAAAACATCAATTTTTGTGACCCTCAGCCTTCATTATGGTCCAACTCTCACATCCATACATGACAACTGGAAAAACCATAGCTTTGACTATACAGACCTTTGTTGGCAAAGTGATGTCTTTGTTTTTTAACATGTTGTCTAGGTTTGTCATAGCATTTCTTCCAAGAAGCAAGAGACTTTTAATGTCATGGCTGCAGTCATCATCCTGCTTGCTAAGTCGCTCAGTGGGTAAAGAATCCACCTGCAATGCAGGAGCCACAGGAGACATGGGTTCAACCCCCAGGTTAGGAAGATACTCTGAGGAAGGGCACAGCAACCCATTACAGTATTCTTGCTTGAAGAACCCCATGGACAGAGGAGCCTGGCAGGGTATGGTCCATAGGGTCACAAAGAGTCAGACACCACTGAAGTGACTGAGCACAGTCACTACCCACAGTGATTCTGGAGCCAAAGAAACTAAAGTCTGTCCCAGTTGGAATTCCCTTGCTTTTTGAATATCCAACAGATGCTGGCAATTGTATCTCTGGATCCTCTGCTTTTCCTAAATTCAGCTTGCACATCTGGAAGTTCTTGGTTCATGTACTGTTGAAGCCTAGCTTGAGGGATTTTAAGCATTACTTTGCTAGTCTGTGAGATAAGCACAATTGTGCAGTAGTTAGAGTACATCATGAGAAACACTGGACTGGAAGAAACACAAGCTGGAATCAAGATTGCCGGGAGAAATATCAATAACCTCAGATATGCAGATGACACCACCCTTGTGGCAGAAAGTGAAGAGGAACTAAATAGCCTCTTGATAAAAGTGAAAATGGAGAGTGAAAAAGTTGGCTTAAAGCTCAACATTCAGAAAACGAAGATCATGGCATCCAGTCCCATCACTTCAAGGGAAATAGATGGGGAAACAGTAGAAACAGTGGCAGACTTTATTTTTTGGGGCTCCAAAATCACTGCAGATGGTGACTGCAGCCATGAAATTAAAAGACGCTTACTCCTTGGAAGCAAAGTTATGACCAACCTAGATAGCATATTCAAAAGCAGAGACATTACTTTGCCAACAAAGGTTTGTCTAGTCAAGGCTATGGTTTTTCCTGTGGTCATGTATGGATATGAGAGTTGGACTGTGAAGAAGGCTGAGCGCTGAAGAATTGATGCCTTTGAACTGTGGTGTTGGAGAAGACTCTTGAGAGTCCCTTGGACTGCAAGGAGATCCAACCAGTCCATTCTGAAGGAGATCAGCCCTGGGATTTCTTTGGAAGGACTGATGCTGAAGCTGAAACTCCAGTACTTTGGCCACCTCATGTGAAGAGTTGACTCATTGGAAAAGACTCTGATGCTGGGAAGGATTGGGGGCAGGAGGAGAAGGGGACGGCAGAGGATGAGATGGCTGGATGGCATCACCGACTTGATGGACGTGAGTCTGAGTGAACTCCAGGAGTTGGTGATGGACAGGGAGGCCTGGTGTGCTGCAATTCATGGGGTCCCAAAGAGTCGGACACGACTGAGCGACTGAACTGAACTGAACTTGAACATTCTTTGGCTTTGCCCTTATTTGGGATTGGAATGAAAACTGACCTTTGCCAGTCCTGTGGCCACTGCTGAGTTTTCCAAGTTTGTGGGCATATTGAGTGCAGCACTTTCACAGCATTATATTTTAGGATCTTAAATAGCTCAGCTGGAATTACATCACCTCCACTAGCTTTGTTCGTAGTCATGCTTCCTAAGGCCCACTTGACTTCACACTCTAGTATGTCGGGCTCTAGGTGAGTGATCACACCGCTGTGGTTACCTGGGTCATAAAGACCCTCTTTGTACAGTTATTCCCTGTATTCTTGCCACCTCTTAATCTCTTCTGCTACTTTAGGTCCATACCATTTCTGTCCTTTATTGTGTTCGTCTTTGCATGAAATGTTTCCTTGGTATCTCTAATTTTCTGGAAGTGATCTCTGGTCTTTCCCATTCTATTGTTTTCCTCTATTTCTTTGCATTGTTCACTTAAGAAGGCTTTCTTATCTCTCCTTGCTATTCTTTGGAACTCTGCATTCAGATGGGTGTATCTTTCCTTTTCTCCTTTGACTTTTGCTTGTTTTCTCAGCTATTTCTAAGGCCGCCTCAGACAACCATTTTGTCTTGTAGCATTTCTTTTTCTTGGGGATGGTTTTGGTCACCACCTCCTGTACAATGTTATGAACCGACCTCCACAGTTCTTTAGGCACTCTATTAGCTCTAATTCCTTTAATCTATTTGTCACTTCCTCTGTATAATCATAAGGAATTTGAAAAGTAGTACTTCAGTGTAATCTCAAAAATAACAGAATGATCTTGATTCATTTCTAAGGCAACTATTCAGCATCATAGTAATGCAAGTCTATGCCCCAACCACTAATCCTGAGAAGCTGAAGTTGACTGGTTTATGAAGACCTATAAGACTTTCTAAAACGAACAGGAAGAAAAAGATGTCCTCTTCATCATAGGGGACTGGATGCAGCAGTTGGAAATCAAGAGATAGACACAATAACAGGAAAGTTTGGCCTTGGAGTACAAAACGAAGCAGGGCAAAGGCTAACAGAGCTTTGTGAAGAGAACACACTGATCATAGCAAACACCTTCTTCCAACAATACAAGAGACAACTCTACACATGGACATGACCAGATGGTCAATAGCAAAATCATACAGATTGATTATATACCTTGCAGCCGAAGTTAGAGAAGTTAAATATACTCAGCAAAAACAAGATCTGGATCTGATTTTGGCTCAGTCATGAGCACCTTATTTCAAAACAAGCCTTAAATTAGAAAAGTAGGGAAACCACTAGGCCTTTCAGGTATGACCTAAATCAGATTCCTTATGGAGGTGATGAAGAGATTCAAGGGACTAGATCTGGTAGACAGAGTGCCTGAAGAACTACGAATGGAGGTTCATCACATTGTCCAGGAGGTGGTGACCAAAACCATAAAAAGAAAAAGAAATGCAAGAAACCAAAGTGGTTGTCTAAGGAGGCTTTACAAAGAGCTGTGAAATGAAGAGAAGCAAAAAGCAAAGGAGAAAGGGCAAGATATACCCAGTTGAATGCAGAGTTACAGAGAATAGCAAGGAGACATAAGAAGGCCTTCTTAAATGAACAGTGTCAAATAGAGGAAAACAATAAGTGGGAAGGACTAGAGATCTCTTCAAGTAAACTGAATATACCAAGGGAATATTTCATACAAGGGTCTGCATGATAAAGAACAGAAACAGCAAGGACTTAAGAGAAGCAGAAGAGATTAAGAACAGGTGGCAAGGATATACAAAAGAAATGTACAAAAAATTGTTAATGACCCAGATAACCATGATTGTGTGTTACTCACCAGACATCTGGAGTGTGAAGTCAAGTGGGCCTTAGGAAGTGATACTATGAGCAAAGCTAGCAGAGGAGATGGAATTCCAGTTGAGATATTTAAGATCCTAAAAGATGATGCTGTTAAAGTGATGAACTCAATAAGTCAGCAAATTTGGAAAACTCGGCAGTGGCCACAGGACTAGAAAAGCTCAGTTTTCATTCTAATCTGAAAGAAGGGCAATGCCAAAGAATGTTCATGCTACTATACAATTTTGCTCACTTCATGTGTTAGCAAGGTTAACTCAAAATCCTTCAAGCTAAGCTTCAGCAATATGTGAACTGAGAACATCCAGATGTATGGTTTGGATTTAGAAAAGGCAGTGTAATCAGAGATCAAATTGCCAACATTTGTTTGATCATGGGCAAAGCAAGGGAAAAGAGAAAAAAACTTCTACTATGTTGACTACACTAAAGCCTTTGACTGTGTGGATCACAATAACCTATAGAAAATTCTTAAAGAGATAGGAATACCAGACCACCTTACCTATCTCCTGAGAAACCTGTATTCAGATCAAGAAGCACTAGTTAGAACCAGACATGGAACAACAGATTGGTTCCAAATTGGGAAAAGAGTACATCAAGGCTATATATTATCACCCTGCTTATTTAACATATATGCAGAGTCAGTTCAGTTAAGTACAGCCGCTCAGTCATGTCCAACTCTTTGCGACCCCATGGACTGCAGCACGCCAGGCCTCCCTGAACACCACCAACTTCCAGAGATTACTCAAACTCATGTCCATTGAGTTGGTGATGCCATCCAACCATATCATCCTCTGTTGTCCCCTTCTCCTCTTGCCTTCAATCTTTTCCAGCATCAGGGTCTTTTCAAATGAGTCAGCTCTTTGCATCAGGTGGCCAAAGTATTGGACTTTCAGCTTCAACATCATCCTTCCAATGAACATTCAGGACTGATTTCTTTTTGGATGGACTGGTTGGATCTCCTTGCAGTCCAAGGGACTCTCAAGAGTCTTCTCCAACACCACAGTTCAAAAGAATCCGTGCTCAGCTATCTTTATAGTCTGACTCTCACATCCATACATGGCCACTGGAAAAACCATAGCCTTGACTAGATGGACCTTTGTTGGCAAAGTAATGTCTCTGCTTTTTAATATGCTGTCTAGGTTGGTCATAACTTTTCTTTCAAGGAGTAAGCGTCTTTTAATTTCATGGCTGCAGTCACCATCTGCAGTGATTTTGGAGCCCCCAAAAATAAAGTCTGCCACTGTTTCCCCATCTATTTGACATGAAGTGATGAGGCTGGATGCCATGATCTTTGTTTTCTGAATGTTGAACTTTAAGCCAACTTCTTCATTCTCTTCTTTCACTTTCATCAAGAGGCTCGTTAGTCCTTCTTCATTTTCTGCCATAAGGGTGGTGTCATCTGCATATCTAAGGTTATTGATATTTCTTCCAGCAATCTAGATTCTAGCTTGTGCTTCATCCAGCCCAGCGTTTGTCATGACATACTCTGCATATAAGTTAAATAAGAAGGGTGACAATATACAGCCTTAACGTACTCTTTTTCCTATTTGGAACCAGTCTTTTGTTCCATGTCCAGTTCTAACTGCTGCTTCCTGACCTGCATACAGATTTCTCAAGAGGCAGGTCAGGTGGTCTGGTATTCCCATCTCTTTCAGAATTTTCCACAGTTTATTGTGATCCACATCGTCAAAGGCTTTGATATAGTCAATAAAACAGAAGTACATGCTTTTCTGGAACTCTCTTACTTTTACGATGATCCAATGGATGCTGGCAATTTGATCTCTGGTTCCTCTGCCTTTTCTAAAACCAGCTTGAACATCTGGAAGTTCATTGTTCACATATTGTCGAAGCCTGGCTTGGAGAATTTTGAGCATTACTTTGCTAGCGTGTAAGATGAATGCAATTGTGTGGTAGTTGAACATTCTTTGGCATTGCCTTTCTTTGGGATTGGAATGAAAACTGACCTTTTCCAGTCCTGTGTCCACTGCTGAATTTTCCACATTTGCTGGGATATTGAGTGCAGCACTTCACAGCATCATCTTTTAGGATTTGAAATAGCACAACTGGAATTCCATCACCTCCACTAGCTTTGTTCGTAGTGATGCTTTCTAAGGCCCTCTTGACTTCACAGTCCAGGATATCTGGCTGTATATAAGTGATCACACCATTGTGATTATCTGGGTTGTGAAGATCTTTTTTTGTACAGTCATTCTGTGTATTCTTGCCATCTCTTCTTAATATCTTCTGCTTCTGTTAGGTCCATAACTTTTCTGTCCTTTATCAAGCCCATCTTTGCATGAAATGTTCCCTTGGTGTTTCTAATTTTCTTGAGGAGATCTTTAGTCTTTCCCATTCTATTGTTTTCCTCTATTTCTTTGCAGTGATCAGTGAGGAAGGCTTTCTTATCTCTCCTTGCTATTCTTTGGAAATCTGCATTCAAATGGGTATATCTTTCCTTTTCTCCTTTGCTTTTTGCTTCTCTTCTTCTCACAGTTATATGTAAGGGCTCCTCAGACAGCCATTTTACTATTTTGCATTTCTTTTTCTTGGGGATGGTCTTGCTCCCTGTCTCCTGTACAATGTCACGAACCTCCATTCACGGTTCATCAGACACTCTGTCTACATGAAGAGTACCTCACGTGAAATGCCAAGCTGGATGAAGCTCAAGTTGGAATCAAGATTACTGGGAGAATTATCAACAATATCAGACATGAAGTAAAACCACTCCAGTGGTAGAAAGTGAAGAGGAACTAAAGAACCTCTTGATGAGAGTGAAAGAGGAAAGTGAAAAAGCTGGCTGAAACCTCAACATTCAAGAAACTAAGATCATGGCATGAGGCCCATCACTTCATGGCAAATAGAAGGGGATAAAGTGGAAATAGTGGCAGGTTTTCTCTTTTTGGGCTCTATAATCACTGTGGATTGTGACAGCTGCCATGAAATTAAAATACACTTGCTCCTTGAAAGGAAAGCTATGACAAACCACACTAGTCAGCATATTTAAAAGCAGACTTCACTTTTCCAACAAAGGTCCGTATATTCAAAGCTATGGTTTCTCCTGGAGTCATGTACAAACGTAACAGATGGACCATAAGGAAGGCTCTGCCCTGAAGAATTGATGCTTTGGAATTGTAGTGCTGGAGAAGACTCTTGAGAGTCTCTTTGATCACAAGAAGATCAAACTGGTCAATCTTAAAGGAAATCAACCCTGATTATTCATTGGAAAAACTCATCCAATTCTGAAGCTTTGATACATTGGCCACCTGATACAAAGAGCCAACTCATTGGAAAATACCCTGATGGTGGGAAGCATTGAAGGCAAAAGGAGAAGGGTGCAGCATAGGATGAGATTTGAGAGCATCACTGACTCAATGAACATGAATCTGAGGAAACTGGGAGATAGTGAAGGACAGAGTAGAAGAATGGCATGCTGCAGTCCATGGATGTGCAAAGAATCAGACATGACTTGGCAACTGAATAGCAACAACAAAGCTAAACTCACACCGGCACACTGGCATGCCCTATTTCTGTGTTAGAATATTATGGGTTACTTTAGAAAGACCAGAAAGACTATATACTAAACAAGTTCTTAGTGGAAGTTGAGTGGTAATGCTGATGGAAAGGAGGGAACCTGTTAGAGAGATATGTAGGTGGCAAGTTGACAAGATTTGGTGGCTGGATGTAAGAAAAAATTAAAAAGAGACTTACAAGGAAGGATGCTCAAAATGCTGGATTAGTGTGCTGTGTTGATGAATTGAAATAAGGGGTAAAAGAGAAAGTATAAGTTCTCTTTTGGTGGGACTAAGATGATAGTTAATTTTGGATGGGAGAGTTAAATATGAGTTAAATTTGATTTGGGAGATATCAGCTTTGAATTGGTTCTAGACACCATGGCTGTGTCAGACTTACCAGCGTGTATAACATGGGGGAAAAAAGAGTTGGGTGACATCACTCATTATCAGAGAAATGCAAATCAAAGCGACTATGAGGTACCATTTCACGCCAGTCAGAATGGCTGCGATCCAAAAGTCTACAAGCAATAAATGCTGGAGAGGGTGTGGAGAAAAGGGAACCCTCTTACACTGTTGGTGGGAATGCAAACTAGTACAGCCACTATGGAGAACAGTGTGGAGATTCCTTAAAAAACTGGAAATAGAACTGCCTTATGATCCAGCAATCCCACTGCTGGGCATACACACAGAGGAAACCAGAAGGGAAAGAGACACGTGTATCCCAATGTTCATTGCAGCACTGTTTATAATAGCCAGGACGTGGAAGCAACCTAGATGTCCATCAGCAGATGAATGGATAAGAAAGCAATGATACATATACACAATGGAGTATTACTCAGCCATTAAAAAAATACATTTGAATCAGTTCTAATGAGGTGGATGAAACTGGAGCCTATTATACAGAGTGAAGTAAGCCAGAAAGAAAAACACCAATACAGTATACTATCGCATATATATGGAATCTAGAAAGATGGTAACAATAACCCTGTGTACGAGACAGCAAAAGAGAAACTGATGTATAGAACCGTCTTTTGGACTCTGTGGGAGAGGGAGAGGGTGGGAGGATTTGGGAGAATGGCATTGAAACATGTATAATATCATACATGAAATGAATCGCCAGTCTAGGTTTGATGCACGATGCTGGATGCTTGGGGCTGGTGTACTGGGATGACCCAGGGGGATGGTATGGGGAGGGAGGAGGGAGGAGGGCTCAGGATGGGGAGCACGTGTATACCTGTGGCGGATTCATGTTGATGTATGGCAAAACCAATACAATATTGTAAAGTTAAAAAATAAAATTAAAAAAAAAAAAAAAAGAAGAGTTGGGTGAATAAGTTTGAAGAAAGTAAATATTTAAAAGATTCACAGTCAAACTGAAACAAAGGATCTGAAGACAAGTCAAGAGTCTGAAATTTTAAAGCAGACAGTAGAGTTTGTGGCACCCCACTCCAGTATTCTTGCCTGGAATATCCCATGGATGGAGGAGCCTGGTAGGCTGAAGTCCATGGGGTTGCTAAGAGTTGGACACGACTGAGCGAATTCACTTTCACTTTTCACTTTCATGATTGGAGAAGGAAATGGCAATCCACTCCAGTGTTCTTGCCTGGAGAATCCCAGGGATGGCGGAGCCTGGTGGGCTGCCATCTATGGGATTCCACAGAGTCGGACACGACTGAAGTGACTTAGCAGTAGAGTTTGTAGGCTAGAGCAAAATAGAGGGAATAAACCAGGACTTAGGAGACGCATAAAAACGTTATGAAGTTTGAGACAATGAAAAAAAAAAAAAAGAGAGAGACCTCAATAGTAAAGCAAATCTGTTAGGACAATAGTCAGCCCCTTAGCAGAACCTAAGGATCTGGGGAAAGAAGAAAGTAGGTAGAAGGACATGCATGTTATGGTGAGTAAAGTCAGGGGCCTCTCCTAACAAGGAGAGACCAAATTCAAGAGATGTCCTGAGAGGAACAGTCCATCTTGAGAGCGTCTCTGCTCAGAGTCCTCTGAATCAGACTCATTGAGTCTGGCAAAAATTATCTATGTGCTTAGTTGCTCAGTCATGTCTGACTCTTGCTACCTCATAGACTGTAACGTGCCAGGTTCCTCTGTCCATGGGATTCTCCAGGCAAGAATACTGGATTGGGTTGTCATTTCCTTCTCCAGGGGATCTTCCTGACCCAGAAATAGAACCCAGGTCTCCTGCATTGCAGGCAGGAGAAAAATAATCTAGCCACTGGCATTTTTCCACATCAATAAGGTGAGCTTCCCTGGTAGCTCAGCTGGTGAAGAATCTGCCTGCAATTCAAGAGGCCCTGGTTTGATTCCTGGGTCAGGAAAAGCCCCTGGAGAAGGGATAGGTTACCCACTCCAGTATTCATTGTCTTTCCTGGTGGCTCAGATGGTAAAGAAACTGCCTGCAATGTGGGAGACCCGGGTTCAATCCCTGGGAGATATGGGTTCAGTCTCAGCGTTGGGAAGATCCCCTGGAGGAGGGCATGACAACCCATTCCAGTATTCTTGCTTGGAGAATCCCCATGGACAGAAGAGCCTGGCAGGCTACAGTACATGGGGTTGCAAAGAGTCAGACATGACTGAGTGACTAAGCACAGCACAGCACAAGGTGAGAATATGCAATGGATGACATAAGCTTCTCAGTTTGATGGCCTTAATTTCCTGATCTTGGATGGAAACCACAGACATTCTTAATATCTGCTACTGCTAAGCTGCTAAGACACTTCAGTCATGTCCGACTCTGTGAGACCCCATAGACATCAGCCCACCAGGCTCCCCCATCCCTGGGATTCTCCAGGCAAGAACACTGGAGTGGGTTGCCAGTTCCTTCTCCAATGCATAAAAGTGAAAAGTGAAAGTGAAGTCGCTCAGTCGTGTCCAACTCAGCGACCCCATGGACTGCAGCCCACCAGGCTCCTCCGTCCATGGGATTCTCCAGGCAAGAGTACTGGAGTGGGGTGCCATTGCCTTCTCCATCTTAATCTGGAGGGTTTGAAAAAATTTAAATCTACTGAACATAGTATTAAGGTCACCTTTTTGTAGTAATCCATTGCCCAGGTCATTTCAACATAATTCAACACAAAAAAGAAACCCATAAAATAGAAACAACTCATATTCAGAAACTGTGAACACTGGAACACTTAGGAAGTATCCTTTCAATTCAACCTCCTGTTTCTCTTTCTAAATAACTTCTCATCTCCATTTCTACTGTTTCAACCTTAGCTGGGGGATCTCATTCTCTCCTTGGACTATCACACTAATCTCCTAACTTGTCTATCTGTCTCTAGTCTAGTTCTTCTTCAGTCTTCCAACATGCAGCTGCAGATGGTACTGTCTAAAATATTTTAATACATTTACCCCAATAAGGTTTTTCCCAATTAGAATTTCTCAATGATTCTTAATTTCCTACTGCATAATATCCAGATCTCTTTGTAAGCACTTCATGATCCCTAATGGCCTGGCTCTTAGTCAATGTCCCATTTCATCTGACACTTCCAAATCTTTATAAATTTTGCTCTTAAAACACCAGATGCCTGTAGCTTTCTAAATTCATGGAATAATTTCACACTTCTGGGCTTCTGCACATGCTATTTCTTCTGTTTGTACTGTCTTCCTTACCTAAATCACCTGACAAACTCCTACTTAATCTATTAATTTTCAATACTCACTTCATATTCCCTCTTAATAAAAACTTCCCCGACACATTGCCTTTCAGCCTCCCACACTTCATCAGCCACAGTGATATTCTCTGCTATCT
Organism: Bos javanicus; assembly: GCF_032452875.1. NCBI lineage: Eukaryota > Metazoa > Chordata > Mammalia > Artiodactyla > Bovidae > Bos > Bos javanicus. Next base: position 16,759,737 of record NC_083882.1, on the reverse strand, counting down.
TGATATCTTTTACATTTCTTTATTTTAACATGCAATAATAGACTCTAAATTCTACTGAAGAGATGAAATGAAGAGGAAATATCTTTGGAAATCCAAACAAATCTTTAAAAAGCTCTGAATTCACAATGCCACAACATCAAAAAAGTTTTTCCCAAAATGCTTATCTAAGAATGAAACAATGCAACCCACGTGGATGTGCAGATGGTAAACAGTAATCTAAGCTCACTGACTAGATCCTTACATTGCAGCATGGGTGATTTAAATGCATCTCTTGGCAAAAACTTTTTTAGTCCAATTGTGAATTGTTGATACTGTGAATGCAAATTTTACAAAATACCAAGGGCCAGTATTATAGCACTTTCTTGTTTATGCATTTCTCACCCCATATAAATCTACATCCTATGAGGAGGACACTATGTCTATTATTTTTTCTGTTAGAAATAGATTTTCAATAAGTATTAAAAGTATGAATCATAAACCTGAAATTCAGTTACACTATCTAAACAACTACAAAATGTTCATTCCCACCTTCCACGCTTTTGAGACTCACATTGTAACATCTTCCTACTTTAAAAATCTATGATTGCTAGAGGAAAAGATTTACTTCATTCAATAGTGAATTCTTTCACCTATGTATTCATTCACTCACCACATATTTGTCAATTTCTTACTATATGCTACACATTGTTCTATGTTTTGAGGATAGAGGAATATACACAGTAGATGAGGACTCTGCTTTTATGGTGCTTTCATTCTTATGGAGACACACAATAAGCAAATAAATAAAAATCCCATACTACCACAAATTTATATTATTTTAAATGCCTCTTTGTTCTTCTTTAAACTTGGTAATGACTTAGATATGGGGGCTGAAGTTAGCAAGGAAGAACTGGTGTGTCCTGCTCTTTATTGCTGCCACTACATGATACAGTCTTTGAGCTTTGCAATTTCAGAATTTGAAGATTTTTCAAACCTTTGTAGTTTTCTTAACCTGTTTGTATAAAAAGCACTGCCAAATGAATACCCAAAATAATTTTTCATTTATGTGGGCTGAAGGTATGACTTTGCAAATGAGCAACTTTGCCAGAAAACTGATGAGAGGTATATTTTAAAAGGTCTTAGTCTTATAATAGAGACCATGTCCTAACTGAGAAAACGGAAGGGAAAAATATACAGCTCTAGAGTGAAAACTGCTCTTTAGAAGTCAGTAAAATTTAATCAGAGACCATTTTCTGCAATGACATTTGTCAGCCTACTACTGAAAAATCAGTAAAGGAAAAAAAAAGATTCCTTCAATGACAAAAAACCTCTTTTTATAAATTCAGAAAATGTCATACCTGCCAAAGTTGTCACAATTAATTATGGCAGGCTAGGAAGATTAAAAATATCGTGAGTTTCTCATAATTACTCTCTCACTTGGAATAATTTCCCCTCTACATGTCCTTCAAGATCCAGCTTAGGGAACCCATCTTTTGTGAACTCCTTTTCTGAACCCTTTTCTCAAAACATTTACTCTTTCCTCAGTTACTAATGTACTTTTAGAAAGTTCCACTAATTCAAAGAATACATTGCACTTTAATTATATTTTATAAATGTTCCTCCTTGATTGTAATCTTCTTGAGTCCATGTATATCATAAATCTCCAGAAGTTATCTTTCTGCAGTAAATGGAATAAATAATTATAGTCTATTGTCTATATTTGCAAAAGTAAGCATATTATTCTAAAGTGATTTTTTTTAAAGTCACTTTGAAAATGGCTAAATAACATTGCTTAATTAAGGTTATATATTTTTATATTTCTATTCTTCAATTTTATGTGGGTAAAATTAACTCCATAAGGCAACATATTTAGGCAATGATAATGACAAAGTATTTCCTTGAAGGAAAACAAATATGTTATCCTTAACAATAAAATAATGGGATTGACAGCAAAAAACCATATTGGGAGCAGGAAATTCTGTAAGCTCTATATTTGGGATGACAACTTGTCTCACTACAGAAAGTAAGAAATGGCAAAAAACTGGCTTATTTGTGAACAAGGCAAGTGGATACAGAAATAATTTTTAACTAAACCTAAGTGATAAGGAAGTCCAAGATAAGATAAAAAGACAGTAGAAAAAGGACAGGAAGAAAATACGGACTAGATTTTATAATAAAAATATCCTACTTTCCCTTCCTCATTCATTTGCTACAAAATCATGTGTAGAAAATTGGTTCCTGAAAGACAAATAACATAGAAATGGAAAATTCAGATTTGGAAAAATCAGACAATTACAGTCTAAGATTATTTGCTATACTTTCTCTTAGCACTGTAATGCTTTCTGGAATATTTATTTTTTAGCAAAGTAACTTATGGGCTACCAAATGTATTTGTGATCAAGCTTGTCAAAAGGACTTATTTTCTAAATCAGTTAAAATTTAAAATTTCTAAATTTTAAACTGCTGGTCTGGGGGTAGGGACTGGGAGGAAGGTTCATGAGGGAGGGGATATATCTATATCTATATCTATATCTGATTTTCATTGATGTATGGCAGAGACCACTGCAAACTGTAAAGCAATTATCCCCCCAAAAAATAAATAAGCTGTTGGTCATAATCTTTGAGTGAGTTGTAAGATTTAGCATTGCTTTATTAATCTTTTAATTTTTCATATTTTATATATACAAATAAACACAAATGTGTGCTCTGTGTCAAATGCATTTGTTTTTTGTTGTTGTTTTGTAAAAAAATTGGAAGCTATCATATTAAAGAGCCTGAGTAATTTGACCATGTTTAATGGAAACATTTGAATTCCCTGAGGCAAGATTAACTCAAGGTATAAATGAACTAAATGAATGCTTATAACATGTTGATTGAAGAATATAAGCAATATTTCCTCAGGAATTTAACTCCTCAAATAGTGGCCAAAGCACCACACTCTTTCCTTAAAGTCTCATCATCAGTACTTGTTTTTTTCAGTTTTATGGAGATATAATTGACATATTGTGTATGTTTAAGGTGTACAATGTATTGACTTGCTACATCTTTAAATGCAAAATCATCACCACCATAGTTTTAGCTACCATTGACATCCCATCACATAGTTACTATTTATTTTCTGTGATCAGCACATTTCAGATCTAAAAATTTGCCTTCAGTATTCATGGATCAATCAACCATGGGCGAAAAATATTTGGAAAAATCTAATTTCAGAAAGTTTCAAATGGTAAAACTTGAATTTGCTATGTATCACTAAAATTTAAAAAAAAAAAGCATTTACACTGCATGGTTGCCAGGATGGAAGGATGGAGGGAAGGGACAGTTAGGGAGTTTGGGATGGACAAGTACACATTGCTTTATTTTAAATGGATAACCAACAAGAACCTGCTGTATAGCACAGGAAACTCTGCTCAATGTTATGTGGCAGCCTGGGTGAAAGAGGAATTTATGGGATACATGTATGGATACATGTATTCAAAATGGATACATGTATATTTATGGCTGAGTCCCTTTGTTATCACCTGAGACTTTGGCAAAATTGTGCATTAGCTATACTCCAGTATAAAATAAAAAGTTTAATTAAAAAGATAATATAAAATAAATAATCCAGTGATGATTTAAAGTATATGGGAGGATGTGCATAGGTTATATGCAAATAGTACATCATTTTATTAAAGGAATTGAACATCCAGAGATTTTATATACAAAGTGGATCTTGGAAACAATCCCCTGCAGACACCCAGAAATAACTGTACTCTCTTGGAACATTTAAGTATATGATATAGTATTATTAGCAAAAGTCACCATGCTATATATTAGATCTCCATATGTTAATTTTATAACTGTAAGTCTCTACCCTTTGTGCAATATCTGCTCATTTCCATTAATGCTTCTTAAAGATTATTACAAAACTGCTTCAGATCATTTTAAAGAAATAATTTTTACCAAAATAAGATGAATTTTAAGTCTAGTTATGATATTGGCTATTTTATTAATAGTAGAATGAAGCCATAGAAAGACTGGCTTTGAGGGGATAAGAGGTACAGGGCATACATACCATGTCTTCCTAATGAGAGAGCCAGTAAGTTGAGTGATGGGGAGCTAGCAATGGGCACTAACTGGGAAAGGAAGAGGAGCTTGGACAGGAAATATGGTCCTTAAAAGCAAGAAGGAAAGAGTAAGGATATAGGGCCAGGAGAAGGAAGACCTTGGCAGTGTGATGCCCAAACTTGAATACTCTAACTTCTGAATACTGAAATGTTTGGCTACAAGTAGTCTGTAGATTATAACTGTTCAGCCATAGTGAATAATTTTAGGAATGATAGATAACAATATATTAATCTCCCTCCACATTATTTCCTCTAGACAAATATACCAGAGTTCCCTTTTTATTTGTAAAACAACAGAAAAAAAAGACCAATATCAGTTAATAGGAAGTAATATTGTAGAGTGGTTTTCTAATGTGCTTTTTAAATAACCACTTTCTGAAGAACATAAAGCCAGTATATTATTACCCCCAGATAAAAATCAGAGTGGTTATGAATCACACAAGTTCACAAACCTAGCAATTACTGGAGCAAAACTAAAATCTGAGTTTTTGCACTCCAAATCCTTTGCACTTTGATTGCATCAACCTGCTTTTCCTTTTGAGAGCAAACAAACAAAAAAAGGTACATTTTGCTTACCTCATAGCTTTGCCTGTGGCCTGCTACAACTTTAGGACATACTAAGAATATCTTATAAACCTGTGTAAATGTTTTGTCCTTTGCTTATTTATTCTCTTTTACTACTGGTTGAAAAATACTGCATTTCATAGAATCAAAGACTCTGCAAATTATAAAATCCAAGGATTAATATTAATTTTGATTAAGAAGGAAAAAAAAATAAGCAATTGACCCACATATAATGCTCTCATATCTCTTAAAATGTCCTTTAAAAATTACTTCGAGTTACTTAGCTAACTCTAAAAATCACATTTTTATCACATATTCTCTCAGTTCAGTTCAGTTGCTCAGTTGTGTCCAACTCTTTGCCACCCTATGGGCTACAGCACGTCAGGCTTCCCTGTCCATCACCAACTTGTGGAACTTACTCAAACTCATGTCCATAGAGTCAGTGATGCCATCCAGCCATCTCATCCTCTGTTGTCCCCTTCTCCTGCCTTCAATCTTTCCCAGCATCAGGGTCTTTTCAAATGAGTCAGTTCTTCACATCAGGTGACCAAAGTATTAGAGTTTCAGCTTCAGCATCAGTCCTTCCAATGACTGACTTCCTTTAAGATTGACTGGTTTGATCTCCTTGAAGTTCAAGGGACTCTCAAGAATCTTCTCCAACACCACAGTTCAAAAGCATCAATTCTTCAGCACTCAGCTTTCTTTAGAGTCCAACTCACATCCATACATGACTACTGGAAAAACCATAGCTTTGACTAGATGGATGGTTGTTGGAAAAGTAATGTCTCTGTTTTTCAATATGCTGTCTAGATTGGTCATAGCTTTTCTTCCAAGGAGCAAGTGTCTTTTAATTTCATGGCTGCAGTCACCATCTGCAGTGATTTTGGAACCCAAGAAAATAAGTCTGTCACTGTTTCCATTGTTTCCCCATCCATTTGCTGTGAAGTGATGGACTGGATGCCATGATCTTCATTTTATGAATGTTGAGTTTTAAGCCAGCCTTTTCACTCTCCTCTTTCACTTTCATCAATAGGCTCTTATGTTCCTCTTCACTTTCTGCCATAAGGATGGTGTCATCTGCACATCTGAGGTTATTGATATTTCTCCTGGCAATCTTGATTCCAGTTTGTGCTTCATCCAGCCTTGCATTTCACATGATGTACTCGACAAGTTAAATAAGCAGGGTGACAATATACCGCCTTGATGTACTCCTTTCCCTATTTGGAACCAGTCTTTTGTTCCATGTCCAGTTCTAACTGTTGCTTCCTGACCTGCATATAGATTTCTCAGGAGGCAGGTCAGGTGGTCTGGTATTCTCATCTCTTGAAGAATTTTCCACAGTTTGTTGTGATCCACGCAGTCAAAGGATTTGGCATAGTCAATAAAGCAGAAGTAGTTGTTTTTCTGGAACTTTCTTGCTTTTATGATGAGCCAACGAAAAGAAGCCTGGTATGTGGCAGTTCATGGGGTGCAAAGAATTGCACAGGACTTTAAGACTGAACGGCAACAGTAAGGAGAGAAAGGTGTCATAAGGCATGTGATCAGTTCATGCACAACTCTTTGTTTTATTGATTGTGAGGAAACAGGGTGGTGCCACAGGGTTTAAATGAGTAATTTTTAAGCTCCAGTAGGCCTGGGTGCTATGTGTTTATGGTCATCACGTATTTAATATCTTCCATTTAGTGGGGGTTTTAGTGTCTCTGCAACAACTCAGTAAATGTGCACCAGATACTGTTATCTAGGTACTTCAGAGGGGAACTAAAGCAGAGGATATGGGAGATGGATCTATCCCAGGAAGGTCCAATAGGATCCTATTTGATTACATAAGTTCTTGCTTGATTTTGTTAATAGTAAGAGCAGATTGTATAATCTGAATAAAACCCTCTGTAGGTCAGGTCACAAGGCAAAGAACAACAACAAATGGGTGAAGATGAACCTGAGTAAAGGTGAGCACTAATTTGAGAGTGCTTTTCCATTATGACTTCTGACCTCAGAAGTGACTGAGAAGGTGAGAAAGTAAACAGTGCTTTTAAAACAGGGACAAAAATTAGAGTTCAATATTGCCAAGTGGGAGGCCCTAGTAAGAGCCTCCACACTTTGAGATTATTACCGGCAACACTAACATGGATAGAATAGGAAGATAAAATAATTAACTTAGAAACTCCATTAGGAAATTGTAGATAGGGACTCTTTGAGGCTTTGGGAGACCACATTCAGACTAATGATCACTCAAAAAAGATGGGAAAATTCTGAAACAATGTCGGCTTGCTTGACTCATAAAGCAAAAACAAGTCAAGTAAAACCAAAGTCAGATTGGCTTGCTTAACAATAAAATCAAGATAACTTGCTTAGCAACAAAACCATGCAACAGAAGCAAGAGGCATGTCCCAAAAACATAAGATAATGGTGGCATGGGGCCTACATTCTGCCCAGTGAGCTCAGTGAGTTTATAACCACCCGAACATGCTCTTTGGCCCCTAAAATATATTCTTAGCACAGTGCCCTGCAAACAATAAAATGATACTAGAAAATAAGGCCTACGAATTGCCCAGTGGTATCATCAAGCTAATGACCCCCAAAACAAGCTCTGTGCACACACAGAAAAACAATCATTTATGGAAAGGTGAGTTTTCAAAATGAAAGACCTGAAAATATTTTTTCCAAAATGCTATGATAGTCCTGGCCTGACCCTATAGGGACAAGTAAACTTCCCTGCCCTCCCTGGGGGAGGAACTGATGTTGAAAATGTGACATCTAGTCAAGAAAGACTAAGAAGTTATTCTCCCCCTTCCCTCTCTTCCTTGGATTATAAAATTGTAACCCATTGAGTACTCGGGGTAGTGCAACACTTGCCTGCCTGCTAGTAAACCTTACAAGCATCCTATCCTAATAAATCACTTCTTACCTATCACTTTGCCTCAAGCTGAATTTGTTTCTATGTTAAGACATAAAGGACTGTGGTGCTGGAGCTCTTTGGAGCTCTGAAAGTGACACCTAACAGCTTCAGCTAGTGACTATGGCAAGATTGTGGTAAGATAAGAAGGTCTGAGGTCTGGTCCTAGTAGGCCCATGGGATACCTCTGGCCAGGAGTTCCAGGGAGGATGCTCCACTGATGACAGTCCATTTCACTCCAGCCAGTCAACCCCAAATGCTTTGAGGCTCTGATTGGGTTCCTAGGTACAGGCCAGGGGAATGAAGATATGGATGTTTAAAGATATGGAACTGGAGGAACGATGGCAGTCTGTATGAGTTGCCATAGGAAAGTGGTATGGAAATATGGGAGGTATCTTAGTGCAAGTACAGGAGAAATGGCATATAGAAAGGAAGAAATTTCACTGTCTGGGATGCTTTGATCAGGTTTGAGTCCTGGCTACAAAGATACATAAAAAAGCAGTGGAACAGGTATGTTTGTGCACATCAAACAGCTAGCCCAGAATAAAGCCAGTTGCTGTATGATGTTGCAGGATTTAGCAATCTATAATCTTCTCTTTCACTCTGAGGTTTTCCTTCTACAGTAAGTTCTACATCTGTTTCTATTCCATTTCTTTTCTTTTAATTCCAAGACCTGTATAATGACCAGAGTGTAACAATTCATTCTTCTTAGTTTGTCATGGAACCAGCTTATAGGACTTAAAGTACTTTTCCATAATTACTAGGAGTGCTCAATTGAGGAGGACCTACCAGGCTCTGATGTCAGTCTTTTCCTCCTTCTGGCTCTTGCAAATGTTAACTCTTTTATATCTGACTTGAAGCCAGAACAATTTCAGATTATTGTTGGCAGCTCTAGGAACATCTTCAGTATATTCATTTGCAGCAATTTCTAGAGCACTAACATCTGGTTGGGAGACTTCTTTGGAAGGGATACGATGTAAAGTCATAAGTGCAAGTCTTGATCAAATTACACACAAACAAAAATTTTGGCTAGTTCAGGAATCAGAGACATCTCCCCAGGTTTGGGTCTAAGATGGGTCAAACTGAATCAATCCCAGTTGACACCCCTCTGGGACATGTACTCCAAGACTGGAAAAAAATGTGAAAAGGAAAAAGCTTACCAGGGTATATAACCAGGTTTGGCTGCAATGTATGTAAATTAAAAAGAATACATTTGAATCAGTTCTATTGAGGTGGATGAAACTGGAGCCGATTATACAGAGTGAAGTAAACCAGAAAGAAAAACACCAATACAGTATATTAACTCATATATATGGAATTTAGAAAGATGGTAGTGATAACCCTGTATGCGAGACAGCAAAAGAGACACAGATGTATAGAACAGTCTTTTGGACTCCGTGGGAGAGGGAGAGGGTGGGATGATTTGGGAGAATGGCATTGTAACATGTATAATATCATATAAGAAATTAATCACCAGTCCAGTTCGATGCAGGATACAGGATGCTTGGGGCTGGTGCACTGGGATGACCCAGAGGGATGGTACGGGGAGGGAGGTGGGAGCGGGGGGTTCAGGATTGGGAACACGTGTATACCCGTGGCGGATTCATGTTGATGTATGGCAAAACCAATACAATATTGTAATTAGCCTCCAATTAAAATAAATAAATTAAAAAAAAAAAAGAAAGCCAAGAAAAGTGACCACTGAATGGGTCTCTAAATTGTACTACTATATTGTAATTAAATTTACAGTGTAGAAGGGAATGAAAATGGAGTGAAATACCATATGTTCAAATTTTTATGACCTTGCATTTGGAAACTGTAACAGGAAGAGAATAAAATATATGTGCAACCCAGAAAACTAATTTAAGGAAGGAATCAGAGAACATTTTAGCTGACACAGCTTATGGGGCCATGCAAACACCAGATCCCCCACAGGAAGAAGCTGCTGCTCTTGCAGCAGCAGCTGTCCTGGCAGGAGCCATTCCCCACCCTCCTGGAGAAGCTATTGTGCCAAAAGAGGCTCCCACATCTTCAAGAGCTGCTACTCCTGTTGAAGCTAAAATCCCAGAGGAAACTGTATCCAGCAGTGAGGAGAGGCCACCACCACATTCCAGAACTCCTTCTCTATATCCTGAGTTATCCAAGGGACCCTATCTCAGCCCAGTTCCACCCATAGTGGCCTAAGTTACCAGCCAACTGCCCGTACACTCTTGCCTCTGAGGGAAGTTCCAGATAGGAATCAAGGAACAATAAGAGTCCATGTGCCCTTTTTGATGTCTGATCTAAGGCTGGCAGAGGATAAATTGGGAAGTTTTTCTGAGGACCCTGAACTTTACTAAGCAGTTTACCAGGTTAATGAGATCCTGTGATCCTACTTGGGGAGATTTACAAATTTTAGTATTCCACTGCTGCATTCCAGATGAAAACAGCATATAATACTAGCAGCCAGAGCTCATCCTGACCAAATGGCAACTAGAGCCCAACAGGGACATGCAGTCTTTCATGTGGGGAATTATGCCATCCCTGTGGCTGATTCACAGTGGAATTACCAGATAAATTCTATTGATAGGCACAGATGCAACCATATGACTAACTATTTGAAAGAAGGCATGAAGAAACTTACAGTAAAGTCTGTTAACTATGAGAAAGTAAAAGAAGTCCAGCAGGGACCAGATGAAAATCCAGCAGCTTTTGAAAGGAGATTAATGGAAGCTTTTAGAAAGAATACATATGTGGATCCATCCTCCTCCAAGGGACAGCCCCTTTGGCTATCTATTTCATAGCCCAATCTGCCCCAGATACCAGGCACAAAATTCAAAAGGAGACTTCTAGTCCCAGACCCCTATGAATGATTTGCTCTAATTGGTTTATTCAGCTTTCAATAACAGGGATATGACCAAAAAGGCTGAATGCATGCAGAGAGATAAACAAAAGGCTCAAATGAGTGCAATGGATTTTGTCCACTCAGTCCACTCAGGGACCACCAAGGAGAGGCCAGGCTTTGTGGGCCAATCTGGTCATGGTGGGCCACAAGGCCCATGGATCCTAGACAAAATCAGTGTGCCCTGTGTGTATAAAATGGACGTTGGAGGAAAGACTGTGGTCAATACAGTCTTTGCAAACAGCTAAAACATTGGCAGAGGGAATGCCCCAGATGCCAGTAAGCAATGGGGGCCCCTTGGCCACTTAAAATTTCACAGTCAGAAGACTGACAGGATCCAAGATCAGAAGTGGCCCTGCCGAGAGATTCCTTCTACATAACTAATACCAAGCCTTGGCTTATCACTGAAGTGGAAGGCCACTTGATAGAATTTCTTATAGACACTGATACAACCTTACCAGTCTTAACCCAAATGATTGGAAATCTTAGTGGTCATAAGGCATAAGTTATGAACGTTATCAAGAAAAAGACAGGGGCACAGTTTCCTGGAAACCCTTGTGTGCAACATTAATGGCAACAACTTTTACATTCCTTTTTGTTTGTGCCTGAATGCCCTATCCCTTTAATAGGAAGAGATTTATTAATCAAGTTAGGGGCCACTCTGTTCTCAAGGGACAAGGAAAACTTATTCATCATCAAATGATTTAAACAGAGAATAAAAAGTAACAGACTGAGTCTACAATTGAGATAGAAATCTTAGCAAACCCTGAAGTTTAAAACACTGAGGTTCCAGGCTTAGCCAAAGACATTCAGCCAGTAGTTATCAGGCTAAGACCTGGATGGAAATATCCATGTAAAAAATAATATCCTTCAAAGCTAGAAGCCCCAGACAGAAATTTCTTTTGTAGTGAAGAAGTATGTTTCATATGGATTATTGGTACCCTGTCAGTCACCATGTAATACTCTGATATTACTCATTCTTAAAGCCCACTGAAGAATATTGATTTACACTAGACCCAAGGGCTATTAATGAAACTGTGGAACTGATTTATCCTATTGTTCCTAATCTTTATACTACCCTGAGTCAGATTCCAGGAGAAGCAAATTGGTTTATTGTGTTAGATTTAAAGGATGTCTTTTTCTGCATCTTATTAGCATAGGAATATCAATTCCTGTTTGTCTTTCAGCAGACAGACTTCAAAACAAAAAGAAACCTGACAATACACCTGGATCCGGCTTCCTCAAGGATTCAGGAACAGCCCACATATTTTTGGAAATGCCTTAGCACAAGATTTGAAAGGAATAAATTTATTGAACGGAGTCATTCTACAGTAATATGTAGGATTTTAAATAGCAAGTTCTTTTCATAGCAAATTCTTCAAAAAAAAAAAAAACACACACACACAAAAAAACACATCAAATTAAACTACTGTTAAGGCCCTAATTCATTTGTGGGAAAAGGGCTATTGGATATCAAAATCTAAAGCACAAATTTCTAAACAAAAGTGCATTATCTAGGATGCATGCTTATTACAGGAAAAAAATATGTGGCTGTTGATAGAATAATATTAATTCAAAACTTGAAGCCAACCAAAAACAGTGAAACAGCTTACAGTCTTTTTGGGGGTGACTGAATATTATCGGATTTGGATTCCTGGCTATGGGTTAGATGTCAAACCACTGCTAAAAGCTAAAACAAAGCACAGAAACTGGTCCATTAAATCGGGGGAAAATAGAAGAACCGGTCTTTTACACTCTAAAGGAAAAATTACTATACTACAGCTCTGGGGTTACCTAATTTAGAAAAAAACATTTTTTTTTTTCTGTTTGTAACTGAAGGTGGGGTTGCAGCTCCCCAGGATGTAGGCCCTACCTATAAACATGTTGCATATCCATCTAAGGGTCTGGACCAAACAACAACAGGATGGTCACCTTGCTTACAAGTGGTTGTAGCAACCATCTTACTAGTAACTGAGGCTACTGAACTGACAGAGGGCAAGAAGATGACAGTATTTACACCCCATCGAGTAGTTTCAGTTTTTTTTTTCTTTTTTTAAATTTTATTTTATTTTTAAACTTTACATAATTGTATTAGTTTTGCCAAATATCAAAATGAATCCACCACAGGTATACATGTGTTCCCCATCCTGAGCCCTCCTCCCTCCTCCCTCCCCATATCATCCCTCTGGGTCGTCCCAGTGCACTAGCCCCAAGCATCCAGTATCATGCATCGAACCTGGACTGGCATCTCGTTTCATACATGCTATTTTACATGTTTCAATGCCATTCTCCCAAATCTTCCCACCCTCTTCTTCTCCCACAGAGTCCATAAGACTGTTCTATACATCACTGTTTCTTTTGCTGTCTCGTACACAGGGTTATTGTTACCATCTTTCTATATTCCATATATATGCGTTAGTATACTATATTGGTGTTTTTCCTTCTGGCTTACTTCACTCTGTATAATAGGCTCCAGTTTCATCCACCTCATTAGAACTGATTCAAATGTATTCTTTTTAATGGCTGAGTAATACTCCATTGTGTATATGTACCACTGCTTTCTTATCCATTGATCTGCTGATGGACATCTAGGTTGCTTCCATGTCCTGGCTATTATAAACAGTGCTGCGATGAACATTGGGGTACACGTGTCTCTTTCCCTTCTGGTTTCCTCAGTGTGTATGCCCAGCAGTGGGATTGCTGGATCATAAGGCAGTTTTATTTCCAGTTTTTTAAGGAATCTCCACACTGTTCTCCATAGTGGCTGGACTAGTTTGCATTCCCACCAACAGTGTAAGAGGGTTCCCTTTTCTCCACACCCTCTCCAGCATTTATTATTTGTAGACTTTTGGATCGCAGCCATTCTGACTGGTGTGAGATGGTACCTCATAATGGTTTTGATTTGCATTTCTCTGATAATGAGTGATGTTGAGCATCTTTTCATGTGTTTGTTAGCCATCTGTATGTCTTCTTTGGAGAAATGTCTATTTAGTTCTTTGGCCCACTTTTTGATTGGGTCATTTATTTTTCTGGAGTTGAGCTGTAGGAGTTGCTTGTATATTTTTGAGATTAGTTGTTTGTCAGTTGCTTCATTTGCTATTATTTTCTCCCATTCTGAAGGCTGCCTTTTCACCTTGCTAATAGTTTCCTTTGATGTGCAGAAGCTTTTAAGGCTAATTAGGTCCCATTTGTTTATTTTTGCTTTTATTTCCAATATTCTGGGAGGTGGGTCATAGAGGATCCTGCTTTGATGTATGTCAGAGAGTGTTTTGCCTATGTTCTCCTCTAGGAGTTTTATAGTTTCTGGTCTTACATTGAGATCTTTAATCCATTTTGAGTTTATTTTTGTGTATGGTGTTAGAAAGAGTTCTAGTTTCATTCTTTTACAAGTGGTTGACCAGATTTCCCAGCACCACTTGTTAAAGAGATTGTCTTTAATCCATTGTATATTCTTGCCTCCTTTGTCAAAGATAAGGTGTCCATATGTGCGTGGATTTATCTCTGGGCTTTCTATTTTATTCCATTGATCTACATTTCTGTCTTTGTGCCAGTACCGTACTGTCTTGATAACTGTGGCTTTGTAGTAGAGCCTGAAGTCAGGTAGGTTGATTCCTCCAGTTCCATTCTTCTTTCTCAAGATAGCTTTGGCTATTCGAGGTTTTTTGTATTTCCATACAAATTGTGAAATTATTTGTTCTAGCTCTGTGAAGAATACTGTTGGTAGCTTGATAGGGATTGCATTGAATCTATAAATTGCTTTGGGTAGTATACTCATTTTCACTATATTGATTCTTCCAATCCATGAACATGGTATATTTCTCCATCTATTAGTGTCCTCTTTGATTTCTTTCACCAGTGTTTTATAGTTTTCTATATATAGGTCTTTAGTTTCTTTGGGTAGATATATTCCTAAGTATTTTATTCTTTCCGTTGCAATGGTGGGGACCACTGGATGACTGGAGTACACATCATTAAGACCTTGATCGTGCCCTTCTCTTGGACACACCAGAAGTAAATTTAAAGGTATGCCAAATTTTAAACCCAGTGACTTTCCTCCCCAATCTACATATAGAAGGAGATGAGAAAGCTGCTTCATGACTGTATACAGCCTATTAAACAAATTTATTCTAGTAGACCTGACTTTTAAAAAGCTCCAGTTGATAATCCTGATGTTGAATGGTATACAGATGATGCAGTTTTATTGAAGAAGGAAAGAGAAGGGCAGGATATCCTGTAATGAGTGTTTATGACACTGTAAAATATGGACTTCTTCCCAAGTGGCTTTCTTCCCTCTTTCCAGAGGGCTGAACTTATAACATTAATTATGGCACTTAAACTGGCAAAGACAAGAAAGCCACAATTTATACAGACACTGTTGTTGTTCAGTAGCTAATCCATGCCCAACTCTTCACAACCCCACAGGCTGCAGCATGCCAGGCTTCCCTGTCCTTCACTATATCCCAGAGTTTGCTCAAATTTCGTGTCCATTGAGTTGGTGATGCCATCCAATAAATCTCATCTTCTGTTCCCCTTTTCCTCCTGCCCTTAATCTTGCCCAGCATCAAGGTCTTTTCCAATGAGTCAGCTCTTTGAATCAGGAGGCCAGAGCGTTGGAGTTTTACCTTTAGCATCAGTCATTCCAATGCATATTCAAAGTTGATTTCCTTTAGGATTGACTGGCTTGATGTTCTTACAGTCCAAGGGACTCTCAAGAGTCTTCTCCAGCACCACAATTCAAAAGCATCAATTCCTTAGTGCTCAGCCTTCTTTATGGTCCAATTCTCACATCCATACATAACCATCAGAAAAACTATAGTTTTGACTACATGGACTTTTGTCAGCCAAGTGAAGTCTTTGTTTTTTAATATGCTGTCTAGGTTGGTCATAGCTTTTCTTCCAAGGAGCAAGTGTCTTTTAATTTCATGGCTGCAGTCAGCATCCACATTGATTTTGTGTGCTAGGTTGCTTCAGTCATGTTTGACTCTTTGTGACCCTGTGGACTGTAGCCCTGAACTGAATTGGACTGTAGCCCACCAAGCTCCTCTGTCCATGGGATTCTTCAGGTAAGAATACTACAGTGGGCTGCCATTCCCTTCTCCAGGGGATCTTTCTGACCCAGGGATTGAACCCACATCTTCTTAAGCTCCTGCACCGCAGGCAGATTCTTTACCACTGAGCCACAGGGAAGCCCATAGTTTCAGAACTGAAGAAAATAAAATTTGCTGCTCTTTCCACTTTTTTCCCCATATATTTGCCATGAATTGATGGGAACAGATGCCATGATCTTAGTTTCTTGAATGCTGAGTTTTAAGCCAGCTTTTTCACTGTCCTCTTTCACTTTCATCAAGAGGCTCTTTAGTTCCTTTCTGTTTTCTGCCATTAGAGTGGTATCATCTACATATTTGAGGTTACTGATATTTCTTGCAGTAATCTTGATTTCAACTTGACTCAGCCAGCCTTGTATTTTGCATGATGTACTCTGCATATAAGTTCCATAAGCAGGGTGACCATATAGAGCCCTGATGTATTCCATTCCCAACTTTGAATCAGTCCATTGTTCCTTGACAGTATTAACTGTTTTTTATTGTCCTGCATACAGGAGACAGGTAAGGAGGTGTGGTACTCCCATCTTTTTAAGAATTTTCACAGTTTGTTGTGATCATCATATCTACTACTGTGGGCAGGAATTCCTTAGAACAAATGGAGTAGCCATCGTAGTCAACAAGAGTCTGAAATGCAGTACTTGGATGCAATCTCAAAAACCACAGAATGATCTCTGTTCATTTCCAAGGCAAGCCATTCAACATCATGGTAATTCAAGTCTATGCCCCAACCAGTAATGTTGAAGAAGCTGAAGTTGGACAGTTCTATGAAGACCTACAAGACCTTTTAGAACTAACACCCAAAAAAGATGTCCTTTTCATTACAGGGGACTGGAATGCAAAAGTAGGAGGTCAAGAAACACCTGGAGTAACAGGCAAATTTGCCCTTGGATTACGGAATGAAGCAGGGCAAAGACTAATAGAGTTCTGCCAACAGAATGCATTGGTCATAACAAACACCCTCTTCCAACAACACAAGAGAATACTCTACACATGGACACTACCAGATGGCCAACACTGAAATTAGATTGATTATATTCTTTGCAGCCAATGATGGAGAAGCTCTATACAGTCAGCAAAAACAAGACTGGCAGCCTACTGTGGCTCAGATCATGAACTCATTGTTAAATTCAGACTTAAATTGAAGAAAGTATGGAAAACCACTAGCCCATTCTGGTACGACCTAAATCAAATCCCTTATAATTATACAGTGGAAGTGAGAAATAGATTTAAGGGACAAGATCTGATAGACAAAGTACCTGATGCGCTATGGACGGAGGTTCATGACATTGTATAGGAGACAGGGAGCAAGACCACCCCCAAGAAAAAGAAATGTAAAAAGGCAAAATAACTGTTTGAGGAGTCCTTACAAATAGCTGTGAAAAGAAGAGAAATGAAAAGCAAAGGAGAAAACGAAAGATATAAGCATCTGAATGCAGAGTTCCAAAGAATAGCAAGGAGAGATAAGAAAGCCTTCCTCAGCGATCAATGCAAAGAAATAGGGGAAAACAACAGAATGGGAAAGACTAGAGATCTCTTCAAGAAAATGAGAGATACCAAGGGAACATTTCATGCAAAGATGGGCTCAATAAAGGACAGAAATGGTATGGATGCAAAGAAGCAGAAAATATTAAGAGGTGGCAAGAATACACAGAAGAACTGTACAAAAAAGACCTTCACCACCCAGATTATCACAATGGTGTGATTATTCACCTAGAGCCAGACATCCTGGAGTGTGAAATCAAGTGGGCCTTAGGAAGCAGCACTCTGAACAAAGCTAGTGGAGGTGATGGAATTCCAGTTGAGCTATTTCAGATCCTAAAAGATGATGCTGTGAAAGTGCTGCACTCAATATGCCAGCACATTTGGAAAACTCAGCAGTGGCCACAGGACTGGAAAAGGTCAGTTTTCATTCCAAATCCAAAGAAAGCCAGTGCCAAAGAATGCTCAAACTACCACACAATTGCAATCATCTCACACACTAATAATGATCAAAATTCTCCAAGCCAGGCTTCAGCAATATGTGAACCGTGAACTTCCAGATGTTCAAGCCGGTTTCAGAAAAGGCAGAGGAAACAGAGATCAAATTGCCAACATCTGCTGCATCATTGAAAAAGCAAGAGAGTTCCAGAAAAACATCTATTTCTGCTTTACTGAGTATGCCAAAGCCTTTGACTGGGTGGATCACAATAAACTGTGGAAAATCCTGAAGGATATGGGAATACCAGACCACCTGACCTGCCTCTTGAGAAACCTGTATGCAGGTCAGGAAGCAACAGTTAGAACTGGACATGGAACAACAGACTGGTTCCAAATAGGAAAGGAGTACGTCAAGGCTGTATATTGTCACCTTGCTTATTTAACTTATATGCAGAGAACATCACGAGAAACGCTGGGCTGGAGGAAGCACAATCTGGAATCAAGACTGTTGGGAGAAATATCAATAACCTCAGATATGCAAATTATACCACCCTTATGGCAGAAAGTGAAGAAGAACTAAAGAGCCTGTTGATGAAAGTGAAAAGGGAGAATGAAAAAGTTGGCTCAAAGCTCAACATTCAGAAAACTAAGATCATGGTAACCAGTCCAATCACTTCATGACAAATAGATGGGGAAACAGTGGAAACAGTGGCTGATTTTGTTTTTCTGGGCTCCAAAATCACTGCAGATGGTGACTGTAGCCATGAAATTAAAAGACGCTTACTCCTCGGAAGGAAAGTTATGACCAACCTAGACAGCATATTAAAAGGCAGAGACATTACTTTGCCAACAAAGGTCCGTCTAGTCAAGGCTATGGTTTTTCCAGTGGTCATGTATGGATATGAGAGTTGGACTGTGAAGAAAGCTGAGCATAGAAGAATTGATGCTTTTGAACTGTGGTGTTGGAGCAGACTCCTGAGAGTCCCTTGGACTGCAAGGAGATCCAACAAGTCCATCTAATGGAGATCAGTCCTGGGTGTTCATTGGAAGGACTAATGTTGAAGCTGAAACTCCAGTACTTTGGCCACATGATGGGAAGAGCTGATTCATTTGAAAAGACCCTGATGCTGGGAAAGATTGAGGGCAGGAGGAGAAGGGGATGACAGTGGATGAGATGGTTGGACGGCATCACCAACTCAATGGACATGAGTTTGGGTGAACTCCAGTAGTTGGTGATGGACAGGATGGCCTGGCGTGCTGCGGTTCATGGGGTTGCAAAGAGTTGGCCAGTCAAAGGCTTTAGTGTAGTCACTGAAGTAGATGTTTGGAATTCCCTTGGTTTTTGTATGATTCAATGAATGTTGGAAGTTGGATCTCTAGTCCTTTGTCTTTTCTAAATCCAGCTTGTCATTCTGGAATTTCTCGGTTCACCTACTGTTGAAGCCTAGCTTGGAGGATCCTGAGCATTACCTTGACAGCATGTGAAATGAGCACAAGTATATGGTAGTTTCACCATTCTTTGGCATTGCATTTCTTTGAGATGGGAGTGAAAACTGACCTTTTCCAGGCCTGTTGTCACTACTGAGTTTTCCAAATTTGTTAACATATTGAGTTCAGCACTTTTACAGCTTCATCTTTTAGGGTTTGAAATAGCTAAGCTGGAACTGCATCACATCTACTAGCTTTGTTGGTAGTAATGCTTCGTAGGGCCCACTCGGCTTCACATTCCAAGATGTCTGGCTCTAGATGAGTGACCACATCATCATGGCTATCTGGGTTAAGGCCTTTTTATGGATAGTTCTTCTGTGTATTCTTGCCACCTCTCAGTCTTTTCTGTTTCTGTTAGGTCTTTGCCATTTTTGTCCAATATTGTACTTATCTTTGTATGAAATGTTCCCTTGGTATTTCCAATTTTATTGAAGAGATCTCTATCTAGTCTTTCCCATTCTATTTTTTCCCTCTATTTCTTTGCATTGCTCACTTAATAAGGTTTCCCTTTCTCTCCTTGCTATTCTCTGGAACTCTGCATTCAGTAGCGTATATTTTCCCCTTTCTCCCATGGTTTTTGCTTCTCTTCTTTCTCAACTATTTGTAAGGCCTCCTCAGTCAACCACTTTGCCTTTTTGCATTTTTTTTTCTTTTGGATCATTTTGGTCATCACCTTCTGTACAATGTTATCAATCTCAACCCATAGTAATTTCAGCAGTCTGTCTACCAGATCTAATCCCTCAAATCTATTTATCACCTCCAGTGCATAATCATAAGGGATTTGTTTTGGGTCATACCTTAATGGCTTAGTTGCTTTCCCTATTTTCTTCAACTTAAATCTTAATTTTGAAATTAGGAGCTCGTGATCTGAGCCACAGTCAGCTCCAGTTCTCCCTTTTGCTGACCATATAGAACTTCTCCATCTTCATCTGCAAAGAGTATAATCAATCTTATTTCAGTGTTGACCATTTTGTGATATCCATGTGTAGAATCGTCTCTTCTGTTGTTAGAAGTGGGTGTTTGGTATGACCAGTGCATTCTTTTGTCAAGACTCTGTTAGCCTTTACCCTGCTTCATTTTGTACTCCAAGGTCAAACTTACCTGTTAGTCCAGTTATTTCTTGACTTCCTACTTTTGTATTCCAATCCCCTATCATGAAAAGGACAACCTTTTTTTTTTTTTTTTGGTGTTAGTTCTATAAGGTCTTGTAGGTCTTGTCTTCATAGAACCATTCAACTCCAGCTTCTTCAGCATTAGTGGTTGGGGCACAGATTAGGATTACTGTGATAGTCAATGGTTTGCCTTGGAAATGAGCAGAGATCATTCTGTCGTTTTTGACACTGCACCCAAGTACTGCATTTCTGACTCTTTCTTCACTATGAGGGTACTCCAAATTTTTTAAGGGATTCTTTCCCACAGTAGTAGATATAATGGTAATATGAATTAAATTCTCCCATTCCCCTCCATTTTAGTTCACTGACTCCTACAATGTTGATGTTTACACTTGCCATCTCCTGCTTGACCATGTCAGGTTAACTTGATTCATACATAGGACATAACATTGCAGGTTCCTATGCAATATTGTTCTTTAAAGTATTGGACTTTACTTTCACCACCAGATAGGTACACAACTAAGAGTCACTTGCACTTTGGCCTAGGCTCTTCATTCTTTCTGGAGCTTTTTCTCCACTCTTTCCTAGTAGCATACAGACTCTAAGTATTGCTTTTTGATTCTCCATGCTCATGTCACTATTTGGAGGGAAAGGCGCATGCCAAATGCTAAGAAGTCTCTTCTTAAGTATGAAAAAGAAATCCTTAAATTGTTAAAGGCAGTATAGGATGCTAAAGAAATACTTGTGGTACACTGTAAGGGACACCAACCTCTAGCTTCTGGGTTAGAAAATGGAAAGGGAAATCATTGAGCTGATGAGAGACAAAGAGAGCAGCTTGTAAATTAATAGACAGCATTCAGGCAGTTTTAAAATTCCCAAGCCTAGTAGAAGAAATGCTACAAACTTGCTACTCCAAGGAAGAGGAGGACTGGGCTAAAAGCAGAGGATTAATAAATCAAAGAGGATGAAAGTGAAAGTGAAGTCGCTCAGTTGTGTCTGACTCTTTGAGACCCCATGGACACCAGGATCCTCTGTCCATGGGATTTTCTAGGCAAGAGTACTGGAGTGGGTTGCCATTTCCTTCTCCAAAATAAAAGGACTGTGATTCCACAAGTCCAACAGTAAAAACTAATTAAGGCTTTACACAAAACTTTCCATTATGAATATGAAGTTTTTGGAATTTGTTAATATATTTGTTTATGGGAAGGGAAATGAAGACTGTGGTGGCACAGATCACCAAATCATGTGACACATACTTACAAAATAACCCTAAAACTTTGCCACTTCCCCCTGTATTAGTTAAACCTGTTCAACACGGAGGAAGCTATCTAGGAGAGGATTGGCAGATTGATTCCACTCAAATGCCCAGGTCCCAAGGATATAAATATTTGTTATTGATGGTAGACACATTTACAAGTTGCATAAAGGCATTCCCTATATGAACTGAGTGGGCTTCAAAAGTAACAAAAAATTTACTTAAGGAAATAATCCCTTGGTTGGATGGCATTACTGACTCGATGGACATGGGTTTGGGTGGACTCTGGGAGTTGGTGATGGACAGGGATTTCTGGCGTGCTGTGGCTCATGAGGTCTCAAGGAGTCGGACACGACTGAGCAATAGAAATGAACTGAACTGAAAGTCAGGAACAAGAAAAGGTGCCCATTCTCACCACTACTATTCAACAGAGTTTTGGAAGTTTTAGCCACAGCAATCAGAGAAGAAAAAGAAATAAAAGGAATCCAGACTGGAAAAAAAGAAGTAAAACCCTCACTGTTTGCAGATGACATGATCCTCTACATAGAAAACCCTAAAGACACAACCAGAAAATTACTAGAGCTAATCAATGAATACACTAAAGTTGCATGATATAAAATTAACACACAGAAATGCCTTGCATTCCTATACACTAACAGTTAGATAACAGAAAGAGAAATTAAGGAAACAATTTCATTCACCCTTGTGACGAAAAGAATCAAACACTTAGGAATACATCTACCTAAAGAAACAAAAGACCTACATATAGAAAACTATAAAACATTAATGAAAGAAATCAAAGATGACACAAATAGATGGAGAAATATACCATGTTCATGAATCAGAAGAATCAATATAGTGAAAATGAGTATATTACCTAAAGCAATCTATAGATTCAACACAGTCCCTTTCAAGCTACCAATAGTATTTTTCAGAGAAATAGAACAAATTATTTCACAGTTTGTATGGAAATACAAAAAACCTTGAATAGCCAAAGCAATGTTGAGAAAGAAGAATGGAACTGGAGGAATCAACCTGCCTGACATCAGATATACAACAAAGCTACAGCCATCAAGACAGTATGGTACTGGTGCAAAGAAAGAAATATAGATCAATGGAACAAAACAGAAAGCCCAGAGATATGTCCATGCACCTAAGCACACCTTATCTTTGACAAAGGAGGCAAGAATATACAATGGAGAAGAGACAATGTCTTTAACAAGTGGTGGTGGGAAAACTGGTCAACCACTTTAAAAGAATGAAACTAGAACACTTTCTAACACCACACACAAAGAAACTCAAAATGAATTAAAGATCTAAATGTAACACCAGAAACTATAAAACTCCTAGAGGAAAACATAGGCAAAACACTCTCTGACATAAATCACAGCAGGATGCTCTATGACCCACCTCCCAGAGTAATTGAAATAAAAGCAAAAATAAACAAATGGGACATAATTAAACTTAAAACCTTTTGCACAACGAAGGAAATTATAAGCAAGGTGAAAAGACAGCCTTCAGAATGGGAGAAAATAATAGCAAACAAAGCAACTGACAAAGAATTAATCTAAAAAAATATACAAGCAGATCCTCCAGCTCAATTCCAGAAAAATAAAAAACCCAATCAAAAAATGGGCCAAAGACCTAAACAGATATTTCTCCAGAGAAGACATAAAGATGGCTAACAAACACATGAAAAGATGCTCAACATCACTCATTATCAGAGAACTGCAAATCAAAATGTACCAGAATGAGGTACCAACTCACGCCAGTCAGAATGGCTGCTCTCAAAAAGTCTATGAACAATAAGTGCTGGAGATTGTGCAGAGAAAAGGAAACCCTCGTACACTGTTGGTGGGAATGCAAACTGGAGAACAGTGTGGAGATTCCTTAAAAAAGTGGAAACAGAACTGCCATACAACCCAGCAATCCCACTGCTGGGCATACACACCAAGGAAACCAGAACTGAAAGAGACATATGTATGTCAACATTCATTGCAAAGCAACCTAGAGGTTCATTGGCAGATGAATGGATAAGAAAGCTGTGGTACATATACACAATGGAATATCACTCAGCTATTAAAAAGACACATTTGAATCAGTTCTAATGAGATGGATGAAACTGGAGCCTATTTTACAGAGTGAAGTAAGTCAGAATGAATAACACCAATATAGTATGCATGCATGCATGCTAAGTTGCTTCAGTCGTGTCCGATTCTGTGCGACCCCATAGACAGCAGCCCACCAGGCTCTCCTGCCCCTGGGATTCTCCAGGCAAGAGTACTGGAGTGGGTTGCCATTTCCTTCTCCAATGCAGCAAAGTGAAAAGTGAAAGTGAAGTCGCTCAGTCGTGTCCAACTCTTAGTGACTCCATGGACTGCAGCCTACCAGGCTCCTCTGTCCCTGGGATTTTCCAGGCAAGAGTACTGGAGTGGGCTGCCATTGCCTTCTCCCAACCAATATAGTATATTAATGCATATATATGGAATTTAGAAAGATGGTAACAATGTCCATATATGCAGGACAGCAAAAGAGAGACAGATATAAAGAAAAGACTTTTGGACTCTGTGGGAGAAGGTGAGAATGGGATGATTTGAGAGAATAGTAATGAAACATATATATTTCCATATGTGAAATAGATCACCAGTCCCAATTTGATGCTTGAAATAGGGCACTCAATGCCAGTGTGCTGAGACATCCCTGAGAGATGGGATGGGGAGGGAGGTGGGAAGGGGTTCAGGATGGGGGACACGTGTACACCCATGGCTGATTCATGTCACCATATGGCAAAAACCACTACAATATTATAAAGTAATTAGCCTCCATTTAAAATAAATAATTAAAAAAAAAAAAACTCCCCAAAAATAAAAGCCCAGCTTCACTGGGGAATTCTATCAGACATTTAGAGAAGACTTAATGCCTATTTTTCTGAAACTCTTCCAAAAAGTTGCAAAGGAAGGAACACTTTCAAACTCATTCTACGAGGCCACAATCACCCTTATACCAAAACCAGGCAAAGACAATATGAAAAAAGAAAATTACATGCCAATATCACTGATGAACATAAATGCAAAAATCCTCAACAGAATTTTAGCAAACAGAATTCAACAACACATTAAAAAGCTGATACACCATGATCAAGTCAGGTTTATTCCAGGGATGCAAGGATTCTTCAATATATGCAAAGCAATCAATGTGATACACCGTATCAACAAATTGAAAGATAAAAACCACATGATCATCTCAACAGATGCAGAAAAAGCCTTTGACAAAATTCAGCACCCATTTATGATAAAAGTGCTTCAAAAAATGGGCAAAGAAGCAACCTACCTCACTATAGTAAAGGCCATATATGATAAGCCTACAGAAAACATTATTCTTAATGGTGAAAAACTGAAAGCATTCTCCCTAAGATCAGGAGCAAGACAAGGGTGTCCACTCTCACCACTATTATTCAACATAATTTTGGAAGTCCTAGCTATGGCAATTAGAGAAGAAAAAGAAATAAAAGAAATCCAGATCAGAAAACAAGAAGTAAAACCCTCACTGTTTAAAGATGACATGATACTATACATATAAAATCCCAAAGAAACTATCAAAAAATTACTAGAGCTAATCACTGAATTCAGCAAAGTCGTAGGATACAAGGTCAATACACAAAAATCACTTGCATTCCTATATACCAGCAATGAAGAATCAGAAAGAGGAATTAAGGAATCAATACCATTCACCACTGCAACAAAAAGAATAAACCTACCTAAGGAGACAAAAGACCTGTATATAGAAAGCTATAAGACACTGATGAAAGAAATCCAAGATGATGTAAACAGATGGAGAGATATTCCATGTTCCTGGGTAGGAAGAATCAATATTGTGAAAATGACTATACTACCAAATGCAATCTACAGATTCAGTGAGATCTGTATCAAATTACCAAGTTCATTTTTTCACAGAACTAGAACAAAAAATTTCACAATTCATATGGAAACACAAAAGACACCGAATAGCCAAAGCAGTCTTGAGAAAGAATGGAGCTGGAGGAATCAACCTTCCTGACTTAAGACAATACTACAAAGCTACAGTCATCAAGACAGTATGGTACTGGCACAAAAACAGAAATATAGACCAATGGAAAAAGATAGAGAACCCAGAGATAAACCCATGCAGAGATGGGTACCTTATTTTTGACAAAAGAGGCAAGAATATACAGTGGGGCAAAGACAGTGTCTTCAACAAATGGTTCTGGAAAAACTGGACAGCTATGTGCAAAAGAATAAAATTAGATCACTACCTAACACCAAACACAAAGATAAACTCAAAATAGATTAAAGACTTAAATGTAAGATCAGTTCAGTTCAGTTCAGTCACTCAGGCATGTCCAACTCCTCGTAACCCCATGGACTGCAGCACGTCAGGCCTCCCTGTCCATTGCCAACCTCTGGAGTTTACTCAAACTCATGCCCATTGAGTCGGTGATGCCACCCAACCATCTCATCCTCTGTCCAGAGACTATCTCTTAGAAGAGAACATATGCAGAACATTTGATGACAAATCACAGAAAGATTTTCTATGACCCACCTCCTAGAGTAGTGGAAATAAAAACAAAAATAATTAAACTTAAAAGTGTTCCACAGCAGAAGAAACTACAAACAAAGTGAAAAGACAAGCCTCAGAATGGGAGGAAATAATAACAAAGGAAACAACTGACAAATAATTTCCAAAATATACAAACAGTTCATACAACTAAATACCAGAAAAGCAAACAATCCAACGAAAAAGTAGGAAACGAACCTGAAAAGACATTTCTCGAAAGTAGACATACAAATGGCTAACAAGCACATGAAAAGATGTTCAACATCACTCGTTTTTAGAATGAAAATCAAAACTACATTGAGATACCACCTCACACCAGTCAGAATGGCCATCCTCAAAAAGTCTACAAACAATAAATGAGGAGAGGGTGTGGAGAAAAGGGAATACTTGCATTGCTGGTGTGAATGGAAACTGATACAGCCACTATGAAAGACAGCATGGAGATTCCTTAAAAAGCTAGGAATAAAACCACCATGTGACCCAGCAATCCCACTCCTAGGCATATAGCCTAAGGAATCCAAAATTGAAAGACATGTACCCCAATGTTCACTGAAGCACTATTTACAATAGCTAGAACATGGAAGCAACTTATATGTCCATTGACAGATGAATGGATAAGGAAACTGTGTATATATGTACATATTTACAATGGAATACTACTGATCCATAAAAAGGAACACATTTCAATCTGTTCTAATGAGGTGGATGAAAGTAGAGCCTATTATACAGAGTGAAGTAAGTCAGAAAGAGAAATATAAATACCATATACTGACACATATACATGGAATCTAAAGAGATGGCACTGATGAATTTATTTTCAGGGCAGCAATGGAGAAACAGATACAGAGAACAAACCTATGGACATGGGGGTAGGAAAGGAGGGAGAAGGGGAGCTGTATGGAGAGAGTAACATAGAAACTTAAAATACCACATGTAAAATAGATAGCCAATGGGAATTTGCTATACGACTCAGAGAACTCAAACAGGGGCTCTGTGACAGGCTAAAGGGTGGGATGGAGAGGTACAATAGGAGTTGTACCTATGGCTGATTCTTGTTGATGAATGACAGAAAACCACAAAATTCTGTAAAGCAATTATCCTTCAATTAAAAAACTAAAAAAAATAAAAATAAAAAGTTATATTAACAAATCCCACTGCAATAAATAATAGAGGGATATTCTTCTTGGTCCACCTCTCTAGAGTTAAACCCTATAACTCAACCAACCAAAATGAGCGCACTTATTCTTATAAACCTGTTAACGATCTTAAGTTTCTGTTTAAAAGGCAATCATAGATGGGATATGCTGATCCTATCTAGGGAACCTACATGGATAAGTGATTTACTTACTCCTTGTTTTATTTATACCTCTCCTCTAGATATTGAGGTGTCACATTTGCTGGAAAAACATCGAAAAATCCCACTCTACAGCCTCCAAAACAGATAAATACTTAGTTAAAATTTCCATTTAAAAAATAAATAAATAAAAATTATAAGATGGTATATGATTATTAGCTTAGTTCACAATGTTGCTTCCATAAAAGCTGAAGAGAGTTCAAATGTTTTCCTACTTTGGGCTAAGTCTTATGCAGATTTTACTGATAACTCTAACTGCTGAATATGTGGTCAACTTCCCCTTTCCAGCAGCTCTGGATTGCCATGGTGGGTCTCCCAACTCCAGCATGCTGATTGGTTAGTTTTAAGACATTTAATTTTAGAAGAAAAAAATGCTAGTATGATCCTCCAAGAGAAAATCCATCACTTTATGGGATCACTTTTCCTGGCCTGTAGCTTCCACCATATAAAATCCTGGACATTCTATGCAATTTTCATATAGTAAGACAGTTTCTCAGGCTCACTGGAAAGCCTACCCTAAAGTTAAAGACAAAACCAAAAGTCTATGGGCTGGAAATATATTCCAAATTTTGGACAGGTTTATTTGGCTCATTACAGGATATGGTAGACTAAATGATAGAACTCTTTTTCGCCGGGAGCAGAAAGATCACTCTTGGATAAACAAAGAATATTTTACTAGAAATATGGGATGGTTACCTAGGGATGACTGTCACCACATCACAGTTCTAAAAGATAATGAATGGTTTAAAACAAACTGGGAAAGGAGGTTTAAAACACACTCTAGGATTCTCTTGGGCCCAAGGACATATGTTAACTTCTTTGAGTCACTCTCCAGTCAACCTCCTTATGATGTGTGCTAGATGGACTTGGTCTGTCATTCAATAGTACGATCATTTAGCCAACATCCTTATGCCAGGACTAGGTTTTGAAAATGTAGTTCACATTGAGGCTCTAACAAAATTTATTCAAGGAGCCTTCCATGATAGAAATAATGCCAAATCCCTCTAAATGATGAAATGTCTCTAATGAGAAAAGCTGTTCTATAAAAGAGGATGGTCTTGGACATCATTACAGCTTCTTAGGGAGAGACCTGTGCTATCATCAAAACAAAATGTTTCTCTTTCATTCCAGATGAATCTATTAATGTATCTCAAATGTTAAAACATATGCACACACAAAAAATTGAGGCCTTACATAACCCATAACCCTCTTTCTGATTTGGGAACTGTTCTGGGAAAATGGCTTGGATCTCCAAAATCCTGATTACAATCTCTTTTGATGACCCTTCTAATGTTCACTGTTGTGTTTCTTTTGATCTGCATCTTTAACAGACTTATAAAATATTTACAGAGTGCTTATAGAAAAGATAATTTGAGTATTATAAACTGAATAAGTAAAATAGTATATTCTCTGGTAATATTTAAAATTAGAATTTTAGCCAATCAATTTTACACTTATTGATTCAAGGACATAACAAAACATTTGCAAGCAATTATAATTGATAATTCAAGTTCCTATTTCCTATCATGATAGGTGCCTCAATGGTGTGTAAAACCATATAAAATTTGTAATTTGTTTTTTCAAAATTTGAGAGACTTGGGGAATTTTCCTTTGTCTTGAGCAAGTATTGCAACTCAAATAACTTAAATTTATAAAGCCTAAAAACTTAGATAGTTTGAAATAAACAGTCAACTGATCACATATAAGCTACTGTAACAATCAAACTTGTTTAATGAAAGATTCTTCCAATAAGTTTAGAAACATGCCCATGGAAACAAGTTAGTAGCCAAATCAAAATCAAATAAAAATGACAAAAAGCAACTCTAAACTTTGCAAATAATATAAATTAGTAATGAAGCTAAAATTGAGAGGGACAGAATAAAGAGACAAAGTAGGGTAATCTCACTAGGGAACTATAAGTAAAGGGAAAAAGTATGGGAGACTCCTGTAAGTTGAGCTTTACTTAAGAAAGCAGCTTTGTTTAACCACAAAACCAAGCAAGCTTGCTTAGCAACAAAGCATTCAGCAGACGCAAGAGACATGACCCAGAACAATAAAGTAATGTGACACAAAACCCACATTCTGCCTACAGAGCTCAGTAGTTAATGACCCCTAGGATATGCTCTCTGCACACATAAGAAACAAGACTTTATGGAAAGGTAATATTTCAAAGTAAAGATTCTTATTGTACTGAGACTTAAAATATTTTTTCCATAGTTCCATGATAGTTCAGGCTTGACCATCTAGGGCCAAGAAACTGGTGGAGTTGATGATAAAAGTGTGACATCTATCTACTTAAGAATAAAGAAAAAAGTGGTCTTTTCTCCTTCCCCACTTTCCCTTCGATTCTAAAACTGTAGCCCAGGTTCTCAGGTGCACCCTCTCATCCTCCACTTGTAAACATCACAAACATCCTATTCTAATAAATAACTTCTTATCTATCACTTTACCTCTTGCTGAATTCTTTCTGTGCTGAGACATAAAGGACTAGAGCTCCTTGGAGCTCCCTGAAATGTCACTAAATGATTTCAAAATGATTAAGGGGATTTTAATATTTTGAATTCTCTGTTTGAATCCTTATTAAACCATTATTGGCATGCCCTCTTCTGATTTGATAAAGTAATTCATAGTCAGACCAGTTTCACATCCCCAAAAAGAAAATATGGATGAGCACACTGTAAAACTCTATTCCTTTGGTTTGGTTCTATAGTAATTTAAGTTTGCTTTGACAATGCTGCATCAATATAAACATTATATCTCCTATAAAAGAAAACCCAACATAGAAAAACAATCCCAAATGATAAATTTGCTGAGCTGGTAGCCTTGAAAATGTAAGATGTGATATCAGTTCAATCTGGATTGTGTATTTTTGCCATTTGCTTCACATTTGAGACATCATTCCTCTTTTTTGTTTGTTTTCCTGGCAGTGGTAGGAGTGTCAGTCACACGTGTAAATACTTCAATAATTACGTTGAGGGAACTTAAACTTAGATTTAAAAAAAATTATTGCTCCATGCTTTTCTGTTTTCACCATTGTTGGGAGTGGTTTGAAAACCATTTCTCCACATTTAAAAAATTTCAAATGTAAACATACATGTACACATTTAGCGTGTGTTATGCTAAGTCACTTTAGTCGTGTCCGACTCTTTGCAACCCTATGGACTGTAGCCTGCCAGGCTCCTCTGTCCATGGGATTCTCCAAGCAAGAATACTGTAGTGGGCTGCCATTTCCTCCTCCAGGGAATCTTCCTAACCCAGAGATTGAAACTGCGGCTTGTGCGGCTTCTGCATTGCAGGTGGATTCTTTATTGCTGAGCCACCAGGGAAGCCCCACAC
The DNA here is from genome assembly GCF_032452875.1 of Bos javanicus. Lineage (NCBI taxonomy): Eukaryota > Metazoa > Chordata > Mammalia > Artiodactyla > Bovidae > Bos > Bos javanicus. The sequence continues at coordinate 16,729,151 of NC_083882.1, read as the reverse complement.
ATTAAGCATAGTAATAAAATTAATAATTTTGCTATAATCTCTATATTAATCTTCTTTATTGCATGCTCCTTCATCCAATCACTGTATTTCTTTTCCTAGAAGATAAGCAACATCTTGAATTTTGTATTAGTCACTTCTCACTTTCTACTTTCTCCATCAAGGTATTTCAAAATAACATATTTTTCATCTTTCTAGTTTCTAATTTTAATTCAATAAAATAATACTATAGCATTGTTTATAATACTATAAACAATACCATAGCATTTAACCAGAAATCAAATTGCCAACATCTGTTGGATCATAAAGAAAGAGAATTCCAGAAAAACATTTACTTTTGCTTCATTAACTATGCTAAAGCCTTTGAGGGTGTAGATCACAACAAACTGGAAAATTCTTAAAGACAGGGGTACACCAGACCATCTTATCTGCCTCTTGCAAAACCTGTATGCAGGTCAAGAAGCAACAGTTAGAACCGGACTTGGAACAAAAAACTGGTTCCAAATTGGGAAAGGAGTATGTCAAGACTGTATATTGTCACCCTGCTTATTTCACTTCTATGTTGAGTTCAGTTCAGTTCAGTTTAGTTGCTCAGTCATATCCGACTCTTTGCGACCCCATGGATTGCATCACGCCAGGCCTCCCTGTCCATCACTAACTCCTGGAGTTTACACAAACTCATGTCCATTGAGTTGGCGATGCCATCCAACCATCTCATCCTCTGTTGTCCCCTTCTCCTCTATGTAGAGTACATCATGAGAAATACGGGGCTGGATGAAGCATAAGCTGGAATCAAGATTGCTATGTGCTGTATGCTGTGCTTAGCCGCTCAGTCATTTCTGACTCTTTGCAGCCCCATGGACTGTAGCCTGCCAGGCTCCTCTGTCCATGGGGAGTCTCCAGACAAGAATACTGGAATGGGTTGCCATGCCCTCCTCCAGGGGATCTTCCCAACCCAGAGATCGAACCCAAGTCTTCCACATTGCAGGGCATTCTTGCAACCGTCTGAGCCACTGAGATTGTGGGGAGAAATATCAATAACCTCAGATATGCAGATTACACCACTCTTATGGCAGAAAGCAAAGAGGAATTAAAGAGTCTCTTGAAGGTGAGACTGAAAAAGCTGGTTAAAAACTCAACATTCAAAAAATGAAGATCATGGTATCTGATCCCACCACTTCATGGCAAATAGATGGGGAAACAATGGAAACAGTGAGAGACTTTATTTTCTTGGGCTCCAAAATCACTGTGGACAGTGACTGCAACCATGAAATTAAAAGACGACTGCTCCTTGGAAGAAAAGCTATGCCAAACCTAGACAGTGTAGTAAAAGACAGAGACATTGCTTTGCTGACAAAGATCTATATAGTCAAAGCTATGATTTTTCCAGTAGTCATGTAAGGATGTGAGAGCTGGACAATCAAAAAAGCTAAGTGCCAAAGAATTGATGCTTTCTAAACTGTAGTGTTGGAGAAGACTCTTCAGAATCCCTTGTCAGCAAGGAGATCAAAACCTGTCAGTCCTGGAGGAAATCAACCCTGAATATTCATTGGAAGGACTGATGCTAAAGCTGAAGCTCCAGTACTTTGGCCACCTGATGCGAAGAGCTGACTCGTTTGAAAAGACCCTGATGCTGGGAAAGATTGAAGGCAGGAGGAGAAGGGGATGACAGAGGCTGAGAGGTTGGATGGCATCATTGACTCAATGGACAAGAGTTTGAGCAAACTCTGGGAGATGGTGAAGGACAGAGAAGCCTGGTGTGCTGCAGTCAATGGAGTCACAAAGAGTCGGACATGACAGAGTGACTGAACGATGATGATTCTTCCATCACTTGCTTCCTTTGCACAATATTATGTTTTTGACATCCATCCATGTTGATGTTCAGTAGCTGAAGCCATTCTTTTTCCTTGCTGTAATAGTATACCGAGGTATAATGTATCATCGTTTATCCATTCTATTTTTAAATGGATATTTATCTCAAGACTCTTTGGGGCCTTTATGAAAGTATCATTGTGAATAATATTGTGTGTGACTTCTCCTGCATACGCACACCAACTTTCTTTGAGCAAACATTTGAGAGAGGGATTACTGGGTTGTAAGAAAGGCACAAGTTAAACTCTACTAGTTAATGCCAAGCAAATCATACCATTTATACTCCCACCAGGTTTGTATGAGACTTCCTGCTACTCCAATTCCTCAGCAATAAAGTCACTGTCAGACCTTCAAAGTTGTGCCAAACTCATATGTAGGAAAGCTACATTATAGTGTTATTAATATGTCTAATGTGAATGCTGATGAGATTAACCAATGATATTTTATTACTTTTATGTATTGCAAAAAATTATCCTAGCTGTGGTTAACTTTTCATTCTCTATAGGTGTTCTTTGTCAAACAGGAAGGTTTTAGTTTTAATGTAGTAAAATTTATCCATATTTTCTTTTATGGTTTGAAAGTTTTTGGCCTGCCTAGTTTCCAAAAAGTTCTCTACTCTTATTCAAATTTCTAATTATATCATATTGTATGCAAATGTCAAATCATTATGTAGTACACCTTAAACTGACATGTTGTATGTTAATTATAGTTTAATAAATAAATCACTGAGTTTATAAATTCCTAATTATAAATTAATAATTGTATACTACAGCCTATAATATTTAATCCACCTGTAATTGACTTATGTGCATACACAGGAAGTAGGGATGCAATTACATATTTTTTAAACATGGATAACAAATTGGCCCCCAAACATTTATTGAATAGACCATCTTTTCCCTACTGATGAATGTCACTGTTGTCTTTTATCGTGTCCTCTTTTTCTCTCATGCACTACAGTCTCATCGTTGCTCAGTCACTCAGTTGTGCCTAACTCTTTGTGACCCCATGAACTGTAGCACACCAGTGAGAGGGTAACAGGCAGGAAGGCCAGGGGTCTCCAAATGGAGGAAATAGCCTGCAAGTGTCAGACATTTTTTATCTCTCTTAAGCGGCAGGAGGAAACAAACTAGCAATATTTTTTCCTTCTCTATACAAATTTAAAGGGAGGTTTCTCTTAAAATACTGTGTTGCCATAATGACACCTGGTTTCGCCTGAAGTTAGCTATTCTCGAGCCTAGAGATAACCAATGCCTTTTTCTTATGGAAAGGTTCATCTTAAGCTATGCTAATGTACTATGCCTTTACCCCAAACTCTGTCTCCAAGTCGGTTCGCCTCTTGGCCCAGAACCTACTTGACAAACCAGTATGGATATTGTTCCCCTAATCTATGTAAATGAAACTATTTGTATGGTGGTCTGCCCTTCTTCAAGATTCAAGTTAATCATTTTATGGCCCAGGATAAACCATTTGGCGGCAAGATTATCCCAAAATGCATCTTACGGGTGAGGGGCCTGGTGCCATTCTGAATTTTAAGACATTCCTTTCTTTCATTAACAGACTGCTAGTGACTATATAACATCCAGCTGAAGACTAGCAGGGGGGTACTCTTCTGCCCCCTTCTGATGCCTATGTCAGAAGCTTTCTCTATCTCCTTTATACTTTAATAAAACTTTATTACATAAAAGCTCTGAGTGATCAAGCCTCGTCTCTGGCCCCGGATTGAATTCTTCTCCTCCAGGGGCCAAGAATCCCGGTGTATTCGCGTGATTCAACAGCAACCTTTCACCAGGCTTCCCTGTCCTTCACCATCTCCCAGAGCTTGCTCAAACTCATGTCCATTGAGTCAGTGATGCCATCCAACCTTCTCATCTTCTACCACCTGCTTCTCCTCTTGCCCTCAGTCTTTTTGAGCATCAGGGTCTTTTCAGATGAGTTGGCTCTTTGCATCAGGTGGCCAAAGTATTGGAGCTTCAGTTTCAACATCTGTCCTTCCAATGGATATTCAGGGTTGATCTCTGCTAGGATTGACTGGCTTGATCTCCTTGCTGTCTGAGGGACACTCAAGAGTCTTCTCCAGCACCACAGTTTGAAAGCATCAATTCAGTGCTCAGGCTTTTTTTATGGTCCAACTCTCACATCCCTACATAACTAATGGAAAAACCATAGCTTTGACTACTGACCTTTGTCGATAAAGTGATGTCTCTGCCTTTTAATATGCTGTCTAGGTTTTCATAGATTTTCTTCCAAGGAGCAAGCAGTCTCACTAAGATATGTCTAGTTTTGTTAAAGTGTTTTGTATAGCAAAGGAAACCTTGGACAAAATGAAAAGACAATCTACTGAATGAAAGAAAATATTTGCATATAATATAATATAATATTTGAATATAATGATTGATAAGCAGTTAATGTATAAAATATATAAACAAAATATATAAACAGCTCATACAACTCAATGTCAAAAAATAAACAATTCAATTAAAAATGGGCAGAAAACTTGAACAGATACACTTCCATCAGGCATATGAAAAAAATGTTCAACATTCCTAGTCATTGGAAAAATGCAAGTTAGAACCACAGGGAGATACCACTTCATACTGGTCAGAATGGCTCTGATCAAAAAGACCACAATAACAAATGGTGAGGATGTTGAGAAAAGAGGACTGTTGTATACTGTTGATGGAAATGTGAATTTGTGTAGCAACTGTGTAAGACAGTTTGGAACTTACTCAAAAAATTAAAGATAGAAGTATCATATGACCCATCATTTCAACTCCTGGTTATATATAGCTAAAGAAAACCAGAACACTTATTTGAAAGGATATGTGCACCTCAGTGTTCATAGCAGCATTATTTACAATTATGAAGATAAGGAAATATTCTAAGGGTCAATCAACAGATTGTGGTATATATATACTACAGAATACTACTCAGACATAAAAAAAATGAATAAAATTTTGCCATTTGCTACAAAATGGATGGACCCAGAGGATATTATACTTAGTGGAATGTCATACAAATACTGTATGTTATTACTTGAATGTGAAATCTAAAAATTAAAACAAACTAGTGAATATAACAAAAAAGAAATAGACTCACAGACATAGAAAAAAAAAAAAAACAACTATTGATTACCTGTGGGGAGAAGGAAGAAGGGAAGGGAAAAATAGGGATAGGGGAGTAAGAAGTACACATTACTATGTATTAAATAAGCTGTAAGGATATAAAGTGGGCTTCCCAGATGGTGCTAGTGGTAAAGAACCCACATGCCAATGCAGGAGACATAGAGAAATGGATTCTAAGCCAGGGTCAGGAAGATCCCTGGAGGAGGGCATGGCAACCCATTCCAGTATTCTTGTCTGGAGAATCCCATGGACAGAAGAGCCTGGCGGGCTGTGGTCAATAGGGTTGCAAAGAATCTGACATGGCTGAAGCAACTTAGCACGCACAAGCATGCAAGGATATATTGTACAGCACAGGGTATATAGCCAATACCTTATAATAACTATAAGTGGAGCATAATCTGTAAAAATTGTGAATCATGTTATATACCTGAAAATAAGAAAATATTGCAAATCAACTGTATCTCAAAAAATATATACATATCCCATTATACACATTGCAGATGTATCATGAAATTAAGTACAAATGAAGTAAAACATTAAAAGTAAACTAAAATACTTTTTATTTAAAAAGTAAAAAAAACACATTAATGTAAAAAAAAGATATAGCTTTGAATTCCCATGATTTCTCTTTTGTAGAATTCTTTAAGATTACTGTGTCTGAGACCTGATTTGTGTCTTTCAATAATTCCAGAGAAATTTTCAAAAATATTTTCTCTATTATCTTCATGTGCAGGTAATTCCAACTGAACTTATGTCTCCTATATATTTTACATTCTTTTATTCATATTTCCCCATTTTTAATTCTCTGGACAAATTTATGTATATTTTCTTTAACTGTATCTAATCTGCTTCTAAACTAATCTACTGAGAGTATTTTTGTTTTGGTTTGCTTGATTTTTTATTTTTGTTTGTTTTGGTATAGTGTTGATTGCTTAGAAATTCTCTGGTTCATTTTCAAACCTAGCTTTTCCAGCCTTGGATTTTTAAGCTTCTTTTTATTTCTTTAATTATACTAAGTAATGTCATTTAGATTATGTACAATAATTTTGATATCTGACAACATTCCAGGTCTGTTCTCATCTCCTGTTTCTATTGGTTCTTACTCATAGCACTTTGCTTTCCTATGTGAGTGTGTGTTTTTTCCCCCTTTGTTTTATTTTGCTTTGTATTTAGTATTAGGCATTCATTTTTCAGAGAACTTTATCTGTGGAAATTCTTTAAAGAGTGAATTGAGGTTGACTTTCCTTGTGGAGGGATAGTGTTTTCTAGTGTCCTGTTATCACTTCTAATGATAGAGCACTTTAATTCACCTCTTAAATTTTGTTTATATATATAACTATAATATATATGTGTGTGTATATATATGTGTGTGTGTGTGTGTGTTCAGCAATATGCTTAGTAGTTTCCAAAAAGCTACTATTTGTAAGCTATTTAACACTACATTTTAATAATTTTATTCAGAAGGGTCACTCAGGGTATCTACTTTGCCATAGTGCCAAACTAGAAATGTATTCATATTTTGAGGTGTTTTCTGTATTTTTTGACCCATCATTGATGAACTGTTATTAAAGAGATGCCTTGAATTCAAGGTTACTTTGCCAAATACAAATTTTGGTTTATACATATTCATAGTAAAAGTATTTCTGGGATCTATCAGGTGCTTTCAGAAATATAGCTGGGTGACTTTATCCATTCTCAGATGTAAATCCCAACTGCAGACAGCTATCAGCATCAAAAAGAGTACAATACACTGGAAACTACATTTTCCAGCTTTTGATGTTTCCTCAATCTTGGGCTTGTCAACCACAAGTTGGCACTTGCCACGGGCACTTGCCATCGACCTCTATGAGGACTGAATCATGTGCTGCTGCAGCTGCTGATTTTCAACACTCTCTGAAGAGTTCAGGGTGGAGAGGAGAAACGAAGCACTCTGTGCTCAGGGAAAAACTGACCGGCAGATCTTCAGATAGCTATATATTTTCAGGAGCTGATTTTATTAGCCCAATTCTTGTATCTCATCATATCTACAAAAGCACTAAATTCCTTCATGGTGATGATTGCTCCTTGTGACTAGCAGAAATCATCTGCCAAAAAATATGTGCTCAATTGCATGTATTCCCCCATCACCAAAATCACATATATACTGACCTTTGCCCCTCCCTATTTGGAGCAGTTCCTCAGATCTATCTGAGGTGCTATATTCCAGTCTACAGTCCTCATTTTGCCTCAAATAAAACTAAACTCACAACTTTCATGTTGTGCTTTTTTTTTTAAGTCTGAAGGTTCCAACGTTCAAGCTCTGAAACAAAAAACAATTCAAAAGTAACCCTGAGCCCTGAGCTTCATAAGAACACCTGTACACTATGCACAGGAAGTTGTCCAGGTCCTCCAATTTCTCGCTTCTTATTTCTTGTTCTATGGATTATCTCTCAGGACCAATTCTCATCGTCAGCCTTCTTTAGTGGGGGTGAACTGTTCACTAACAGTGGGTTCCTTCCTAGGTTTAATCCTTTAACTTTTTTTCCCCCATGGTAATTTGTCTTCCTCACACTTTTTCCTATTCTGGGTGGGTCATATTTCATTTGTTCCTTTCCTGGATTTGTAAGTTATCTCTAGTAATCCCTCTTTCTTAAGCAACTGGCTTATCTAGATCTGTAAACTATAGTAAGTAGAATTCAGAATGGAATTTCTTGCCTTCTTCAGTTACAGGTGCATTACTATTCAAACAAAATTGTTGAGAGGCTTACCTGAATTGGTCTTCCATCAGGTGTCAACACCTCTTCTGAAAGTTCCATCATCTTCAGGGCCATCAGAGCAATGGGTTTAGCATGGCAAAGGCTTTTTCTGTGGAGCCCTGCAGCAACACAGTATGCATCACCTATTGTTTCCACCTGCAGCAATCAGACAGATTAAATGCAAATGTGTGATAATGAACCAAAACAGAAATATTACCTGTGATCACAAATGTTGCTGGAAAATATATCAGCAAAGCACCAGTAATTAAACAATTAGAAAACCTGAGTGTAATCATAGCAGAGTCAAATACTAATATCTAGAGCTGTTTGTTGATCAACATTATCACCATAGATGATCATTAAAACCAGAAACAACTAGAATATAAAATAATTATCCCCCACAAAAATAGGATTGTCACTATTTTGCCTGGAAAATTTCCAAATAATGACATTTTACAAATACACTCTCATCTCCTCAAGCCTTCAAGTAGACCTTCACTGGAAAGTAATTCTCTGCAGTTTTTCCAAAATACTCCACACATTTCTTAGTATTAAAAATTTTTTTTAAATTGAAGTATAGTTGATTTACAATGTTGTGTTAATTTAAGGTATAACTATGTTTGATATCAGAGAAGGCAATGGCAACCCACTCCAGTACTCTTGCTTGGAAAATCCCATGGACGGAGGAGCCTGGTGGGCTGCAGTCCATGGGGTCGCTAGGAGTCGGACACGACTGAGCGACTTCACTTTCACTTTTCACTTTCATGCATTGGAGAAGGAAATGGCAACCCACTCCAGTGTCCTTGCCTGGAGAATCCCAGGGACGGGGGAGCCTGGTAGGCTGCCATCTATGGGGTCGCACAGAGTCGGACACGACTGAAGCAACTTAGCAGCAGCAGCATGTTTGATATATCTATAATTTATTGTCTAGCCTATTCTTCAGTTCAGTTCAGTCATTCAGTTGTGTCCTGCTCTTTGGGATCCCATGCTTAACTCTTAATAATTCTAACACTGAACACTTCTTGAATTCATACTCTCTACCATTAATAGCATCAACTGCTTAACACACTTTATTTCATTTAATCCTCACAAATATCCTAAGTGGAAGAATTAGTATTGGTTATATTCTAGAGTACAAATTGAAGCACAGAAACCCCTCCATAATCTTACAATTAAAGAGTTTGCGGACACTGTTAAGAGTCTTTCCAGATCCTGTTGTAACTCTTTTTTAAATTTATTTTTTAATTGGAGGAAAGTTGCTGTATAATGTTGTGTTGGTTTCTGCCATACGTCAACATGAATCAGCCATAGGTATACACATGGGCTTTCCTGTAGCTTAGGTGGTAAAGAATTTGCCTGCAATGCAGGAGACCTGGGTTCAATGCCTGGGTTGGGACGATCCCCTGGAGAAGGAAATGGCAACCCACTCCAGTATTCTTGCCTGAAGAATCCCATGGACAAAGAAGCCTGATGGGCTACAGTCTACAAGGTCGCACAGAGTCAGACATGACTAAGTGACAAACGCTACTACTACAACTATACATATGTCACTTCCCTCTTGATCTTCCCTTCCATCTTCCACCTCATCCCATCCCTCTAGGTTGTCCTAGAGCATCAGTTTGAGCTCCCTGAATCATATAGCGAATTCCCACTGGCTATCTATTTTACATATGGTAATGTATATATTTTAATGCTACTATCTCAATTCTTCCCAGCCTCTTTCCCATTCTGTGTCCGTAAGTGTGTTCTCTATGTCTGCATCTCTATTGCTGCCCTAGGAATAGGTTCATCAGTATCAGTTTTCTAGATTCCATATATATGCATTAATATACAATATTTGTTTTTCTCTTTTTGACCTACTTCACTCTGCGTAACAGGTTCTAGGTTTATCCACCTCACTAAAAGTGGCTCAAATTTGTTTTTTATAGATGAATAACACTCCATTGTATAAATGTATCACAACTTTTTTACCATTCATCTGTCAAAGGACATCTAGGTTGCTTCCATGTCCTGGCTACCGTAAATAGTACCGCAATGAACAGAGTACAGTTGACTTTTCAAGTTATGGTTTTGTCAGGGTATGTATCGAGTAGTGGGATAACTGGGTCATATGGTAGCTTTATTCCTAGTTTTTAAAGAAAATTCCATACTGTTCTCCATGGTGACTGTATTAATTTACATTCTTAACAGTGTGTTGAGATTCCTTTTTCTCCACATCCTTCCCAGCATTTATTATTTGTAGATATTTTGATTATGGCCCTTCTGACTGGTGTGAGGTGATACCTCATTGTAGCTTTGATTTGCTTTTCTCTAATAATAAGTGATGTTGAGCATCTTTTCATGTGTTTATTAGCCATCTGTATGTCTTCTTTGGGGAAATGTCTGTTTTAGTCTTCTGCCCATTTTTGATTGGATGGTTTTTCTGATTTTGAGTTGCATGAGCTTCTTCTATATTTTAGAGATTAAGTTTTTGTCAGCTATCTCATTTACAATTATTTTATCCCAATCTGAGGATTATCTTTCATCTTCTTTATTGTTTCCTTTGCTGTGCAAAAGCATTTAAGTTTAATAATGATCCATTTGTTTAGTTCTGTTTTTATTTCCATTACTCTAGGAGGTAGGTCAAAGATTTTTCTATGGCTGTGTCAAAGAGTGTTCTAAGTTTTCCTCTAAGAAAATTTTTATAATTTCTGGCATTACATTTAGGTCTTTAATCCATTGTGAATTTATTTTTGTGTATTGTGTTAGGAAGTGTTCTAATTTCTTTTTTTTAATTTTTAAAAATTATTATTATTATTTTTACTTTGCAATATTGTATTGGTTTTGCCATACATGTACACCTATCCTACTCAAACTCTTCCAGAAAATTGCAGAGGAAGGTAAACTTCCAAACTCATTCTATGAGGCCATCATCACCCTTTTTTTTTTTTTTTTTTTATGTATAGCTATCCAGTTTTCCCAACACAGTTTATGGAGGAGACTGTCTTTTCTCCATGGGATATTCTTGCCTCCTTTGTCAAAGCCAAGGTGCTCAGAGATGTGTAGGTTTATCTTTGGGCTTTCTACTTTGTTCCATTGGTATATAGTTCTAGTTTTTTTGGTTTTTTTTTTTTCGCCAGTACCATACCATCTTGATGACTAACCTTGTAGTATAGTCTGAGGACAGGAAGATTGATTCCTCAAGCTCCATTCTTCATTCTCAAGATTGTTTGGGCTATTCAGGGTCTTTTGTGCTTCCATATAACAAATTTATTCATTTTTATGGCTTAGTAATATTCCATTGTACACATGTACCACAACTTCTCTAAACATTCATCTGTCAATGGACATCTAGATTGCTTCCATGTCCTAGCTATTGTAACTAGTGATGCAGTGAACACTGGGGTACATGTGCCACTTAGAATTGTGACTTTCAGGGTATAAGCTCAGTAGTGGGATTGCTAGGTCATATGGTATAATTATTCCTAGTTTTTAAAGGACTCTCCATAATGACTCTATCAGTTTACATTCCCACAAACAATGCAGAAAAGTTCCCTTTTGTCCACTTCCTCTCCAGCAATGACTGTTGGTATATTATTTGATGATGGCCATTCTGAATGGTGTGCTTAATCCTGATTTCATCATCCTCTGTGATTCTTAAATATTGTATTAAATCACGGTTAAAATTCCCCAAATTTCAAAGCATAGAACATGGTATAAAAGTTAGGAATAACTCATTTCTAGAGGAAAGTTTTCTAATTATCAAGGTAAATATGGTGACTAAATCCTAAAAAATCTAATATTTTAATTAGAGCAAAGTGATGAAATATTGTATTAAACATCCAGTTCCACTATCACCTTTTCTGTGAATCACTCCATGGCTCTTCCATTAGTTCATAGTAGCAAAACTAATCCTTTCTTTTACTTTCAACAACACTTTCCATACCTCTCTACTAGAGCTGTCATTAATCAATATGCATGTTTTAATCAATATGCATCAATGCATAATCAATATGTATCCCCAGCTACAAAATAAACTCAAAATGGATTAAAGACCTAAACATAAGGTCCTTAAGAAAAGGATCATGTATTTTAAATGTCTGTATTCATAGTGATCATCAATGTGTCTTAAATATAACTATTTAGTAAATATATACCAAAGATATACATAAATTTATTATATTTAACTATCAATATAATTAAAATAGTTCAGCTCAGTTCAGTCACTCAGTTGTGTCCAACTCTTTGTGACCCTGTGTACTGCAGCATGCCAGGCTTCCCTGTCCATCACCCACTCCTGGAGCTTGCTCAAACTAATGTCCATTGAGTCAGTGATGCCATCAAACCATCTCATCCTCTCTCGTCCCCTTCTCCTCTTGCCTTCAATCTTTCCCAGAATCAGGGTCTTTTCCAATGAGTTAGTTCTTCGCATCCGGTGGCCAAAGTTATCAGAGCTTCAGCTTTAGCATCAGTCCTTCCAATGAATATTCAGGACTGGTTTCACTTAGGATTGACGGGTTTGCTCTCCTTGCAGTCCAAGGGAATCTCAAGAGTCTTCTCCCACGCTGCAGTTCAAAAGCATCCGTCGTTTGTGCTCAGTTTTCTTTATGGTCCAACTCTCACATCCATACATGACTACTGGAAAAGCCATAGCTTTGACTAGATGGGCCTTTGTGGTAAAGTAATAAGCAATGTCTCTGCTTTTTAATATGCTGTCTAGGTTGGTCATAGCTTTTCTTCCAAGAAGCAAACATCTTTGAATTTCATGGCTGCAGTCACCACCTGCAGGATTTTGGAACCCAAGAAAATAAGGTCTCTCACTGTTTCCATTTTTTCCCCATCTATTTGCCATGAAGTGATGGGACTGGATGCCATGATCTTCATTTTTTGAATGTTGAGTTTTAAGCCAACTTTTTCACTCTCCTCTTTCACTTTCATCAAGAGAATCTTGAGTTCCTCTTTGCTCTCTGCCATAAGAGTGGTGTCATCTACATATTTGAGATTATTGATATTTATGCTGGCAATCTTGATTCCAGGTTGTGTTTTATCCAGCCTGGCATTTCACATGATGTATTCTGCATAGACTTTGAAGTCTTTGCATTGGAATTCCCTGGTGGCTCAGATGGTAAAACGTCTGCCCACAATGCGGGAGACTTGTGTTCAGCCCCTGGGTTGGGAAGATCCTTTGGAGAAGGAGATGGCAATCCACTCCAGTACGCTTGCCTAGAAAATCCCATGGATGGAGGAACATGGTAGGCTAAACTCCATGGGGTCGCAAAGAGTAGGGCACGATTGAGCAACTTCACTTCACTTTTAACTCTGCATAGAAGTTACATAAGAAGGGTGAAAATATACAGCCTTGACTTACTCCTTTCCCAATTTGGAACAAGTCTGTTGTTCCATGTCTAGTTCTAACTGTTGCTTCTTGACCTGCATACAGATTTCTCAGGAGGCAGGTAAGGTGGTCTGCTTTTCCTATTACTTTAAGCACTTGCCACAGTTTTTTTGAGATCCACACAGTCAAAGGCTTTAGCATGGTCAATGAAGCAGAAGAAGATGTTCTGGAATTCTCTTGCTTTTTCTTTTTTTAAAACTAATTAATTTATTTTAATTGGAGGTTAATTAGTTTACAATATTGTCGTAGGTTTTTCCATACATCGACATGAATCAGCCATGGGTTTACATGTGTCTCCTCATCCTGAAGCCCCCTCCCATGTCCCTCCCCTTCCCATCCCTTTGTGTTGTCCCGGAGCACCAGCTTTGAGTGCCCTACTTCATGCATCAAACTTACATTGGTCATCTATTTTACATATCGTAATACACATGTTTCAATGCTATTCTCTCATATCTTCCCACCCTTGCCTTCTCCCACATAGTCCAAAAGTTGGTTCTTTACATCTGTGTCTCTTTTGCTGCCTTGCATATAGGAACACTGTTACCATCTTTCTAAATTCGATATACATGCGTTAATATACTGTACTGGTGTTTCCCTGACTTACTTCACTCTGTATAATAGACTCCAGTTTCATCCACCTCATTAGAACTGACTCAAATGCATTCTTTTTTTATAGCACAATAATATTCCAAAATGTATATGTACCACAACTTCTTTATCCATTCATCTGCCAATCTAGGTTTCTTCCATGTCCTAGGTATTGTAAACAGTGCTGCAATGAATATTGGGGTACATGTGTCTCTTTCAATCCTGGTTTCCTCAGTGTGTATGCCCAGCAATGGGATTGCTGGGTTGTATGGCAGGTCTGTTTCCAGTTTTTAAAGGAATCTCCATACTGTTCTCCATAGTGGCTGTACTAGTTTGAATTCCTACCAACAGTGTAAAAGGGCTCCCTTTTCTCCACACCTTCTCCAGTATTTATTGTTTGTAGATTTTTGATGGTGGCCATTCTGATCAGCATGAGATGATATCTCACTGTGGTTTTGATGTTGAGCATCATCAACATTTCATGTGTTTGTTAGCCATGTTGGTGATGGACAGGGAGGCCTGGCATGCTGCGATTCATGGGGTCGCAAAGAGTCAGACACGACTGAGCGACTGATCTGATCTGATCTGATCTGATGTCTTTTTCGGAGAAATGTCAGTTTAGTTCTTTGGTCCACTTTTTGATTGGGTTGTTTGTTTTTCTGGTATTGAGCTGCATGAAATATCAATTAGGTCTAACTAGCCCATTGTATGATTTAAAGCTGTGTTTCCTTGCTACTTTTCTTTTTTGGTTGTTCTATCCATAGGTATGAGTGGGGTATTAAAGCCCCCACTAGTATTGTGTTACTGTTAATTTCCCCTGTCATACTTGTTAGCATTTACCTTACATATTGAGGTGCTCCTTTGTTAGGTTCATATATATTTATAATTGCTATATCTTCTTCTTCTATTGATCCTTTGATCATTATGTAGTGTTCTTCTTTATCTCTTATCATAGTCTTTATTTCAAAGTCTATTTTATCCGATATAAGTATTGCTACTCCTGCTATCTTTTAGTCTCCAATTGCATGAAATATCTTATTCCATCCCCTTACTTTCAGTCTGTATATGTCCCTAGGTTTAAGGTGGGTCTCTTGCAGACAGCATATATAGTGATTTTATTTTTGTATCCATTTGGCCAGTCTTTGTCTTTTGGTTGCAGCATACAATCCATTTACATTTAAGGTAATTATTGATAAGTATGATCCCATTACCTTTTACTTTGTTGTTTTGGGTTCATTTTAATAAACCTTTTTTTGTGTGTGTTTCCTGTCTAGAAGAAATCTATTAGCATTTATTGAAGAGCTGGTTTGGTGGTGAAGCTTTTGTTTGTAAAGCTTTTGATTTCTCCTTCATATATGAATGATATACTTCCTGGGTAATCTTGGTTGTACATTTTTCTCTTTCATCACTTTAAGTATGTCCTGCCATTCCGTTCTGGCCTGAAGAGTTTCTATTAAAAGATCAGCTGTCATCCTTATGGGGATCCCCTTGCGTGTTTTTTCTTGCTTTTCCCTTGCTGCTTTTAATATTTGCTCTTCGTGCTTAATTTTTATTAGTTTGATTAATAAGGAAAGTTATGACTAACCTAGATAGCATATTAAAAAGCAGAGACATTACTTTGCCAACAAAGGTCCATCTAGTCAAGGCTATGGTTTTTCCAGTAGTCATGTATGGATGTGAGAGTTGGACTATAAAGAAAGCTGAGTGCTGAAGAATTGATGCTTTTGAACTGTAGTGTTGGAGAAGACTCTTGAGAGTCCCTTGGACTGCAAGGAGATCCAACCAGTCTATCCTAAAGGAGATCAGTCCTGGGTGTTCTTTGGAAGGACTGATGCTGAAGCTGAAACTCCAGTACTTTGGCCACCTCATGCGAAGAGTTGACTCACTGGAAAAGACCCTGATGCTGGGAGGCATTGGGGCAAGGAGGAGAAGGGGATGACAGAGGATGAGATGGTTGGATGGCATCACCGACTTCATGGACATGGGTTTGGGTAGGTTTCGGGAGTTGGTGATGGACAGGGAGGCCTGGCGTGCTGTGATTCTTGGGGTCACAAAGAGTCGGACACGACTGAGTGACTGAACTGAACTGAACTGGGGTGCTTCACTTTGGGTTTATCCTGTTTGGGATACTCTAGATTTCTTGGACTTGGGTGGCTATTTCCTTCCCCATTTTAGGGAACTTTTGGACTATTATCTCCTCAAGTATTCTCTCATGCCCTTCCTTTTGGCCTTCTTCTGGTATCCCTATGATTTGTCTGTTGGGGCATTTAACATTGTCCCAGATGTCTCTGAGGTTGTCCTCATTTCTTTTAAATCTTTTTTCCTCTATGCTTCATTTATTTCTATTATTCTATCTTTCACCTCACTTATCCTTTCTTCTGCCTAGTTATTCTACTGTTGGTTCTCTCCAGAGTGCTTTTATTCTCAATTTTTGCACTGTTCATTATTGATGGCCACTTCTTTATTTGTTTTAGGTTCTTGTTAAACATTTCTTGCAACTTCTCTATCTTTGTCTCTAGTCTATTTATCTGTAATTGCTTTTTGTCCTCAAGATTTGGATCATCTTTACTAAGATCCAATTCTTTTTCAGGTAGACTCCATACCTCCTCCTATTTTGTTTGGTTTGGTGGTTTTTTATCATGTTCCTTCACCTGCTGAATATTTCTCTGTCTTTTCATTTTGTTTAGATTGCTGTGTTGAGGTGCCATTTCTGCAGGCTGGAAGTTCGTGGTTCCTCTTAGTTGTTGAGTCTGCTCCCTGTGGATGGGGTTGGACCAGTGGCTTGTCAAGGTTTCCTGGCTGGGAGAAGTTGTGTCTGTACTCTGGTGGGTGTAGCTGGATCTTTTTTCTCTGGAGTACAATGAAGTGTCCAGTAGTGAGTTTGGGGTGTTTATGGGTTTTGCATGGCTTTGGGCAGCCCATCTTTTAATGTTCAGTGTTGTTTTCCTGTTTGGTGGTGCATAGGCGTGGTGTGTCTTGCACTGGAACTTGTTGGCTCGTAGATGGAGCTTGGTTTCAGTGTAGGTATGGAGACTTTTGGGTGCACTCATGTCTATTAAGTTCCCTGGAGTCTGGAGTTCTCTGATATTCTCAAGTTCTGGAGTTAAGCTTCTTGCCTCTGGATTTCAGCCCTTCTGTTACAGTAGCCTCAAGACTTCTCCATGCAGCACAGAAATAACTCTCCACATCCAGGAACATCCAGAGAGATTCACAGAGATACAAAGAAGAAAAGAGGGAGGGAGGAGATAGAGTGATCCAGAGGAGAAAAGGGAGAGTCTAAAGGGGAGAGAGCAATCAAGTTCAGTCGCTCAGCTGTGTCCGACTTTTTGAAACCCGGACTTCCTTGTCTATCACCAACTTCCAAAGCTTACTCAAACTCATGCCGATCGAGTTGGTGATGCCATCCAGCCATCTCATCCTCTGTCATCCCCTTCTCCTCCTGCCTTCAATCTTTCCCAGCATCAGGGTCTTTTCCAGTGAGTCAGGTCTTCGCATCAGGTGGCCAAAGTATTGGAGTTTCAGCTCCAGCATCAGTCCTTCCAATGAATATTCAGGACTGATTTCCTTTAGGCTTAACTGGTTGGATCTCCTTGCAGGGACTCTCAAGAGTCGTCTCCAACACCACAGTTCAAAAGCAAGAAACGAGTTGCCAGTCCAGGTTCGATGCGCGATACTGGATGCTTGGGGCTGGTGCACTGGGACAACCCAGAGGGATGGTCAGGATGGGGAACACATGTATGCCTGTGGCGGATTCATTTGATATTTGGCAAAACTAATACAATTATGTAAAGTTTAAAAAAAAAAAAAAAAGCATAAATTCTTCAGCACTCAGCTTTCTTTATAGTCCCACTCTCATATCCATACATGACTACTGGAAAAACCATAGCTTTGACTTGTTGGACCTTTGAGAGCAATCAAGCCAGTAATCAAATCCCTAAGTGAAAACGGATACTGAAGATTAGATTCTTAAAGGTACAAAATTGATAACAAATATAAAAAAGCAGAGATTAAAAACCTAGAATAGACATTAGAGTTTCAAAAATACAATATAAAAATACAAAACAAAACCGATCCCCCAAATTAAAAAATATATATGCAATTGTTTTTTAAAAAACAGGGGTTTTTTGGAAAGGTAATAAATAGTAGGCTATAAAAATGAAAGTTAAAGGAGTATTAAAGAACTAAAATTTGTTGATGTATGGCAAAACCAATACAATATTGTAAAGTAATTAGCCTCTAATTAAAATAAATATTTTTTTATTTTTTTATTATTATAAAAAATAAAAAAGCCAGGAAAAAAATAAATTTAAATTAAAAAAAAAAGTTATGATAGTAAAAATATATCTAGAATTTCTTTGGAGATGCTGTGTGGTGTCAGTTCAGTATCAGTCCCTTGTTCAGGCTTGTACTTGTTCTCAAGGTGTATAGTTGCCCCTCAAATGCAGTCTCAACATCAACTGCAGTTTTAATCTCTTGTACCTGTCACTTTCAGAGAAGTCCCCCCTTCTTTCTTTATTTTGGCTTCTTCTGTTTGCAAGTCTCTTCAGTGTTAATTTCTGCTCTGACATGACGGGGTGAAGGTGGCCACTCATTTAGGCTCACTTGTTCAGTTGTGCTATGGAGAGAGATGGACACTACAAACAAATTCCACTGGCATGTGTGTGGAGTGCTCACATTGGATGGACCACACTGTGTTTGCCACAGCCCAAGGCAGCATGAATTTCCTGGCTCCATACTGCTCAGGCTCCAGGGTTCTCTGCAATGGCACTGTCCCAAGTGGACCCTGTGTTTCATGTACTTCCCAGTCTAAGCTGCAGAGGTTCTTGGGTGTTCTGCAAGGGCACAGATCCAGATGGACTGTGGGTTTTGTGCCCTTCACAGGTCCAAACTGCTCAGGCAACCAGTTGCTTGGCAAGCGCACTGTCCCAGGTGGGCCTTGCATCTTATGCACTTTCCAATCTTGGCGACTCAGTTTCCTGGGTGCACCATGAGGGCACAGTCCCAGGTGTGCCATGTATCTCCTCTGGGGAGCTGATCTCAGGCTGTGACACTCCTGGCAGATGAGAACCGTCCAGGATCCCAGGAAGACGTCATTATCAACTCGCAGCCTGCTCACAGTTTGGTGGAAGATGTGGTCTCTGGGGCCAAGATTGCAGGAGCCCCTTGCCTTCCGTCTCTGGCTGTTGTGCATCTGCCTCTCTGCCTCTGGGGAGGGACGGCCGTAAATGGCAGTGGGCTTGCTCTCCTTTGGTATTCACTAGGGCATGCACAATCCTTCATTCTGTGAATGCACCAGGAGTCACCATCCTGTGTTAGAGTCTTCCACAGGAAAAGTCCTTTTTTGTGTGTGTGTCTCCGGTGATCCCATGGTTTGGGTTGCTATGGCACATGAGCCCTACAGATTATCCTCAGGGCATTCAAAGGTGGTCCTTATGCTAAGGATCAATGATGCAGCCCATACTTTCCTGTTCAGACCCCACTTGCTGTTGCCAGATGCAGGCATCTAAGCCACTTTTCTGCAAGTAGTTAAGGTTAGGTGCGTGTTCTGTATCCCCGGAACCCCGAGTTATGTTGCTCTCTGAGATTCCAAGTCTCTCCACAGACACGCCTGTGAGAGGGTTTCCTACTGTGTGGAAACTTACTCCTCCTTCAAACTCCATTCCCAGGATAGGTCTCCATCTCTAAATCTTTTGTCTCTGTTTTTGTCTTTTATATTTTGTCCTACCTCCTTTTGAAGAGACTGGGCTGCCTTTCTGCGTGCCTGGTGTCCTCTACCACCATTCAGAAGTTGTTTTGTGGAAGCGGCTCAACATTCACCTGATCTTTTGATGAATTTGTGGGTGAGAAAGTGGTCTACCCACACTATTCTCAACCATATTGGGAGCACCTCTTCTCTTGCTTTTTCTATGATCCAGTAGATGCTGGCAATTTGATCTCTGGTTCCTCTGCCTTTTCTAAATGCAGCTTGAATATCTGGAATTTCTCAGTTCACATATTGTTGAAGCTTAGCTTGGAGAATTTTGAGCATTACTTTACTAGCATGTGAGATGAGTGAAATTGTGTGGTAGTTTGAACATTCTTTGGCATTGCCTTTCATTGAGGTTGGAATGAAAACTGACCTTTTCCAGTCCTGTGGCCACTGCTGAGTTTTCCAAATTTGCTGGCATATTGAGTGCAGCACTTTCACAGCATCATCTTTTAGGATTTGAAATAGCTCAGCTGGAATCCCATTACCTCCACTGGCTTTGTAGTGATGCTTCCTAAGGCCCGCTTGACTTCATACTCCAGGATGTCTGGCTCTAGGTGAGTGGTCACACAATCATGGTTATCTGGGTCATTAAGATCTTTTTGGAGAGTTCTCCTCTGTATTCTTGCCACCTCTTCTTAATATCTTCTGCTTCTTTTGGGTCCATGCTGTTTCTGTCCTTTAATGAGCCTATCTTTGCATGAAATGTTCCCTTGGTATCTCTAATTTTCTTGAAGAGATCTCTAGTCTTTCCCATTCTATTGTTTTCCTCCATTTCTTTGCATTGATCACTGAGGAAAGCTTTCTTATCTCTCCTTGCTATTCCTTTGAACTCTGCATTCATATGGCAAGGCTTTCTCCTTTGCCTTTCACATCTCTTCTTTTCTCAGCTATTTGTAAGACCTCCTCAGACAACCATTTTGCGTTTTTGCATTTCTTTTTCTTGGGCGTGGTTTTGATCACTGCCTCCTGTACAGTGTTATGAACCTCTGTCTATAGTTCTTCAGGCACTCTGTCTATCAGATCTAATCCCTTGAATCTATTTGTCACTCCTACTGTATAATCTCAAGGGATTTGATTTAGGTCATACTTGAGTGGTCTAGTGGTTTTCCCTACTTTCTTCAATTTAAGTCTGAATTTTCCAATAAGGAGTTCACCCGAGCCACACTCGGCTCCTGGTCTTGTGTTTACTGACTGTATCAAGCTCTCTGTCCTCAGCTACAAAGAATAAAATCATTCTGATTTCTGTATTGACCATCTAGTGATGCCTATGTGTAGAGTCATCTCTTGTGTTGTTGGAAGAGGGTGTTTACTATCACCAGTGCATTGTCTTGGCAAAACTCTGTTAGCTTTTGCCCTGTTTCGTTTTGTACTCCAGGACCAAACTTGCCTGTTACTCCAGGTATCTCTTGACTTCCTACTTTTGTATTCCAGTCTCCTATGATGAAATGGACATCTTTTTTTCGTTTTAGCCCTAGGAGGTCTTGTAGGTCTTCACAGAACCATTCAACATCAGCTTCTTCAGCATTAGTGGTTGGGGGCATAGACTAGGATTACTGTGATATTGAATGGTTTGCCTTGGAAATAAACAGAGATCATTTGGTTGCTTTTGAGATTACACTAAAGTACTGCATTTAGGACTCTTTTATTGACTATGCGAGCTACTCCATTTATTCTGAGGGATTCTTTCCCACAGTAGTAGATATAATGGTCACCTGAATTAAATTCACCTATTCCAGTCCTATTCCTGTGAGTGGTGGCTGTGGCACAGGAGTGGCTAGTGGCAGTTGGGTGGTGCAAGAGCAGCGAATGGCAGAGAGGAGATACCCCACGTCCAAGGTCAGGAGTGGTGGCCATGAGGACATACCCCATGTCCAAGGTAAAGAGCAGCAGCTGCACTTTGCTGGAGCAGTCGTGAAGAGATACCCCATGTCCAAGGTAAGAGAAACCCAAGTAAGAAGGTAGGCACTGAGAGAGGGCATCAAAGGGCAACCGGACTGAAACCACAATCACAGGAATCTAGCCAATCTGATCACATGGACCACAGCCTTGTCTAACTCAGTGAAACTAGGCCATGCCTTGTGGGGCCACCCAAGATGCACAGGTCATGGTGGAGAGGTCTGACAATATGTGGTCCACTAGAGAAGGCAATGGGAAACCACTTCAGTATTCTTGCCTTGAGAAACCCATGAACAGTATGAAAAGGCAAAATGATAGGATACTGAAAGAGGAACTCCCCAGGTCAGTAGGTGCCCAATATGCTACTGGAGATCAGTGGAGAAATAACTCCAGAAAGAATGAAGGGATGGAACCAAAGCAAAAACAACACCCAGTTGTGGATGTGACTACTGATAGAAGCAAAAGTCCGATGCTGTAAAGAGCAATATTGCATAGGAACCTGGAATGTTAGGTCCATGAATCAAGGTAAACTGGAAGTGGTCAAACAGGAGATGGCAAGAGTAAACATTGACATTTTAGGAATCAGAAAACTAAAATGGACTGGAATGGGGGAATTTAACTCAGATGACCATTATATCTATTATTGTGGGCATGAATCCCTTAGAAGAAATGGAGTAGCCATCATGGTCAACAAAAGAGTCTGAAATGCAGTACTTGGTTGCAATCTCAAAAACGACAGAATGATCTCTGATCGTTTCCAAGGCAAACCATTCAATATTATGGTAATCCAAGTCTATGCCCCAACCAGTAATGCTGAAGAAGCTGAAGTTGAACAGTTCTATGAAGACCTACAAGACTCTCTAGAACTAACACCCAAAAAAGATGTCCTTTTCATTATAGGGGACTGGAATGCAAAAGTAGGAAGTCAAGAGATACCTGGAGTAATAGGCAAATTTGGCCTTGGAGTTCAGAATCAAGTAGGGCAAAGGCTAATAGAGTTTTGCCAAGTGAACACAGTGGTCATAGCAAATACCCTCTTCTAACAACACAAGAGAAGACTCTACACATGGACACCACTAGATAGCCAACACAGAAATCAGATTGATTATATTCTTTGCAGCCAAAGATAGAGAAGCTCTGTACAGTCAGCAAAAACAAGGCCAGGAGCTGACTGTGGCTCAGATCATGAACTCCTTATTGCCAAATTACGACTGAAATTGAAGAAAGTAGGGAAAACCAATATACCATTCAGGTATGACCTAAATCAAATGCCTTGAGATTATACAGTGGGAGTGAGAAATAGGTTTAAGGGACTAGATCTGATAGACAGAGTGCCTGATGAGCTATGGAAAGAGATTCATGACATTGTACAGGACACAGGGATCAAGGCCATTCCCAAGAAAAAGAAATGTAAAAAAAGCCAAATGGCTATCTGAGTAGGCCTTATAAATAGCTAAGAAAAGAAGGGAAATGAACAGCAAAGGAGAAAAGTAAAGATACCCATTTGAATGCAGAGTTCCAAAGAATAGCAAGGAGAGAAAATAAAGCTTTCCTCAGCAATTAATGCAAAGAAATAGAGGAAAACAATAGAATGGGAAAGACTGGAGATCTCTTCACGGAAATTAGAGATAACAAGGGACCATTTTATGCAAAGATGGGCTCAATAAAGGACAGAAATTTTATGGACCTGACAGAAGCAGAAGATATTAAGAAGAGGCGGCAAGAATACACAGAACTGTATAAAACAGGTCTTCACTACTGAGTTAATTACAGTGGTGTGATCACTCACCTAGAGCCAGACATCCTGGAATGTGAAGTCAAGTGGGTGGTATGAAGCATCACTATGAACAAAGCTAGTTGAAGTGATGGAATTCCAGTTGAGCTATTTCAAATCCTGAAAGATGATGCTGTGAAAGTGCTGCTACTCAATATACCAGCAAATTTGGAAAACTCAACCGTGGTCACAGGACAGGAAAAGGTCAGTTTTCATTCCTATCCCAAAGAAAGGCAAAGCCAAAGAATGCTCAGACTACTGCACAATTGCACTCATCTCACACGCTAGTAATGTAATGCTCAAAATTCTCCAAGCCAGGCTTCAGCAATATGTGAACCATGAACTTCCAAATGTTGAAGCAGGTTTTCGAAAAGGCAGAGGAACCAGAGATCAAATTGCCAACATCTACTGGATCTTTGAAAAAGGAAGAGAGTTCCAGAAAAACATCTATTTCTGCTTTATCGACTATGCCAAAGCCTTTGACTGTGTGGATCACAATAAACTGTGGAAAATTCTGAAAGAGATGGGAATACCAGACCACCTGACCTGCCTCTTGAGAAATCTGTATGCAGGTCAGGAAGGAACAATTAGAACTGGACATGGAACAACAGACTGGTTCCAAATAGGTAGAGTATGTCAAGGCTGTGTATTGTCACCCTCTTATTCCGCTTATATGCAGAGTACATCATAAGAAATGCTGGGTTGGATGAAGCCCAAGCTGGAATCAAGATTGCTGGGAGAAATATCCATAACCTGAGAAATGCAGTTGACACGGCCCTTATGGCAGAAGATTAAGAAGAACTAAAGAGACTCTTGATGAACGTGAAAGAGGAGAGTGAAAAAGTTGGCTTAAAGCTCAACATTCAGAAAACTAAGATCATGGCATCCGGTCCCATCACTTCATGGCAAATAGATGGGGAAATAGTGGAAACATTGGCTGACTTTATTGTTTTGGGCTCCAAAATCATTGCAGATGGTGATTGCAGCCATGAAATTAAAAGACGCTTACTCCTTGGAAGAAAAGTTATGACCAACATAGACAGCATGTTAAAAAGCAGAGACACTACTTTGTCAACAAAGGTCCATCTAGTCAAGGCTACGGTTTTTCCAGTAGTCATGTGTGGATGTGATAGTTGGACTATAGAGAAAGTTGAGCGCAAAAGAATTGATGCTTTTGAACTCTGGTGTTGGAGAAGACTCTTGAGAGTCCCTTGGACTGCAAGGAGATTCAAGCAGTCCATCCTAAAGGAGATCAATCCTAGATGTTCACTGGAAAGACTGTACTGAAACTCAAATACTTTGGCTACCTGATGCGAAGAGCTGACTCATTAGAAAAGACTGATGCTGGGAAAGATTGAGGGCAGGAGGAGAAGGGGACGACAGAGGATGAGATGGTTGGATGGCATCACCGACTCAATGGACATGAGTCTGGGTAGGCTCTGGGAGTTGGTGATGGACAGGGAAGCCTGGCGTGCTGCAGTTTATGAGGTCACAAAGAATTGGATACGATTGAGTGACTGAACTGAACTGAACTGATTCCAGTGCATTTTAGTTCACTGATTTCCTAAAATGTCAACGTTCACTCTTACCACCTCTTTTTTGACCACTTTCAATTTACCTTGATTCATGGTCCTAACGTTCCAGGTTCCTATGCTATGTTGTTCTTTACAGCATCCTACTTTACTACCATCACCAGTCACTTCCACAACTGGGCATTTTTTTCGCTTCGGCTCAGCCTCCTCATTCTTTCTGGAGCTATTTCTCCATTCTAGTACCATATTGGGCACCTACCAACCTGGGGAATTCATCTTTCAGTATCATATCTTTTTGCCTTTTCATACTGTTCATGGAGTTCTCAAGGGAAGAATACTGAACTATTAAATATAATTAAAATAACAGATAATTATAAATGTAAACCATAATGCATAATATAATTTTAAATGTATAACTATAAAATTTAAAAACAAAGTATAATTAATATAAGTTATTCCAATCATTTGCTCATTTGCTCCATTTATTTTATAAATACAAATTAGTCTTGTGTGCAGTGGTGATCTGGATATGATAAAAAATACCTCTAAATTACTGGAGATGCTTCTATTATAATAAGAATTATAATATATTCTATTGGTAAGATTTAATTTTGCTGTTACCATTGTTTAGTCACTAACTGTGTCCTACTCTTTGAGACCCCATAGACTGTAGGTGCCAGGCTCCTCTGTTCATGGGATTTCCCAGGCAAGAATATTGGAATGGGTTGCCATTTCCTTCTCCAGGGGATCTTCTTGACCCTTAATAGGAATATATAGATTTCATATGAATACATCCTAACACTTTAACATTAAAAAGCTTATTGCATTAAATTCTATTACATATAAAGGAACATGAATCTCATGAAATAGGGATACCAAAATTATCACTTGATTTTCACAATCATTCAGGAAATATGCATAAAAAATGATTCAGATATCCTTGGACCTATCATGAATTTATGAATCTTCACTTCAAGATCCATTGTCTGATGCTAGAAAATGGAAATTAAGATTATATGATAAGAACAGAGAGATGATGCAGTGTGAGTCAGCAAAAGTTTTATACTAAACACTAAAATACATTTCCACCAAAGAACTCTCACTGCGGAAGAGTGGCCATTTACCATTTTCCCTTAAAAACTCAATGTCTTTTGCTAACCCCCACATTTATCTCATACCTTTGTATTTCTATACAATTAAAAAACCTAGAATGCTGATAGTTATATAATTAGAAACTTGCTTCTGACTTTACAATGTTAGAACATATAGGCAGTAAATTATTTGTATAAATTGAATTGCTCTCCAGTCATTCTGAACATGCATGTTCCTGGAGTATGATCTCTTCTTGGAGTCTCTATCATCATCAAACTTATCAGCATCTAAATGTGTATTTCTAGAATTTTAACACAGGAATATATAAAGATTAGTAATAGTATGGATGAGATAGACTAATATGTTACAGAATGATATAACAAATCCAATGAAGTGCACAACATAAATATAAGAAATTCACATCAAAGTCAATATATGATCATGTAAGATTTCATAATATTTAGTTTCCAAATATTTAAAGTCACACTGGCTATCAGAAATAATAGGATCAAGAACTTGGTTTAAGATAGACATAAAAAGCCATATATTCAGATATGAAATTCTCAAAATTACTCTAAAAAGATTATTTATTTATTTATGGCCTTGCTGGGTCTTCATTGCTGCACACGGGCTTTCTCTAGTTCTGACAAGTGGGGTTTATGCTTCATAGTGGTGCTCGGGCTTCTCACTGCAGTGGTTTCTCTTGCTGTGGAGCACAGGCTCTATGTGTGTGGGCTTCAGCAGTTGCTGTCCACAGGCTTAGTTGCATGTGGGATCTTCCCGGAGCAGGGCTCAAACTCATGTCCTTTGCATTAGCAGGTGGATTCTTAATCACCAGGGAAGTCCCACAGTTATTCTTAGACACTCACCATAAAGAAAAAAAAAAAAATCTAAATGATGTTTTTTCATCATGCCAACTTAGGTAATGCCTCAGTGTCAATACAACCTTCAAATCATAATGCACTAAAATAACAAAGGTTTATTTCTAATTGATGTTGCATATTCATGTGTGTTAAAGAAACGGGGAAGAGGAGAGAAATCCGGGGCTGCATTTCTTCACTCCAGAGATAATGCTAACAGAATTTCCTCATCTGAAGTTGGTTGACATGGCTGAAGAAAAGAGGTTCTGATTGTACACTAGCTCTTACAGTTTCCTCCCAAATGTGACAAATATAGCTTTCTCATGATTAATTCACAACAGTAAGTTATTTGATGGCCATTTTTAACATAAGAAGATGGGGAAATGCAGCCAACCTTGTGCCCAGAGAAGGGTCAGAAATACTTGGTAACTAGTATTAATGAGAACATGAATGGATATGTAATCTTTTAAAAGTTTTCAAATAAACAGATGTATGTAAAGTGCAAGTAATACATCCTTGTGATGTTTTTCTTTCCTTGAAGATATATTTCGCATTTTCACCTGAAAATCTTGGATGAAACACCTCAGTAACTCAGCTTTCCATTAAAGCTCAATTCTTCTCTCCTCTTCCTTCACATCAGTCAGATCCATATAGGCTCAGCAGAATTGGATACTTATGAAAATTTTAGTGGATTCTCTTCAAAACAATGCCAACTTTGCTTTCACAAGGAACAGGGAAAGTGAAAGAATTATATACCAATTAACTTGATCTTTAGGCTTTTTTCTTGAGTTAAAGTTAAACAAGTAGACATTATAAACATATAAAAGCAGCAACAACAAAAACGGTTCAAATAGATGACTATGATCTGTATTCCTTTATAATTATCCCAGTCTTTCTTAATAGACACATCTAAAATAGTGCATTTCATTTACTTTCAGTATCTCTAACCTGTTCTTAAATGACATTAAATAAAAATAAAGATGACTAACCTAAGTTTGGAGATGGAAAAGATAGTGCTTATGCAAATGTCAGAAAAATCTTACATCCTTCTCTGAACATAAAAGAGAAGGCTTAAATACTAAAAATATTATATAACAACTGCTAGCCCACACATTATTATATTTGCTTTCATCAAATCTTAAATTCATCTATCTCAGTATATTTTCTCAACACTTTATAATCAAAGTCCCCACATTATTCCAGAAATAAAGATGATATAAATAAACTTCTTAGATTATATATTACATTATTTTAGCTTTAGATTAATTATTTAAAATAATTTCTTGAGACTTTCTTTTAGAATATCATCCCCAAGAATGTTCAAGTAATATCTGGGAAATTTCATAGAAATTTGGGCACAGTGGGGAGGAGAAAATGTCATTGGTAATTTGATAGGGATTGCACTGAATCTGAAGATTTCCTTGTGTAGTACAGTAACTTTGACAATCCACAAACATGGTGTATCTTTCCATCTGTGTGTTCTCCTTCATCAGCATCTTATAATTATCAGAGTACAGGTCTTTATACCCTTAGGTAGATTTGTGCTGTGCTGTGCTGTGCTAAGTCACTTCAGTCGTGTCTGACTCTATGTGGCCCTGTGGACTGTAGCCTTCCAGGCTCCTCTGTCCATGGGATTCTCCAGGCAAGAATACTGGCTTGCCATGCCCTCCTCCAGGGGTTCTTCCTGACCCAGATATAGAACCCACAGCTCCTGTGGCTACTGCACTGCAGCAAATTCTTCACTGTTGAGCCACTGGAGAAGCCCCAGGTAGATTTATTCCTATTTTATTATTTTTTATGTCATGATAAATGGGATTTTTCTTGAATTTTCTTTCTGATCTTTCATTATTTGTATATATAAATGCAACAAATTTCTGTGTATGAGTTCAAGTAATTAAGTGATGAGTTCAAGTAATTTCCTGGTAGCATTTTTAAGATCTTCTATGTATAGTATGTCAATTGCAAACAGTGACAGTTTAACTTCTTTTCAATTTGGATTCCCTTTACTTCTTTTCTTCTCTGACTACTGAATCTTGGACTTTGAAAACTACGTTGAGCGACAGTGGTGAGAGTGGACATCCTTGTCTTCTTACTTAGAGGGGATGCTTTCAGCTTTTCACCACTGAGTATAATGTTAGCTGTAGGTCTGTTTTATATGGAGTTTTATTTACATCGAGTTATGTTCCCTCTCACCCACTCCAGCATTCTTGCCTAGAGAATCCTGGCAGGCTACAGTCCATGGGGTCACAAAGAGTCAGACACGACTGAAGCAACTCAGCATGCATGCATGCATGTTCCTTCTATGTCCAGTTTCTGGAGAGTTTTTTTTTTTTTTTTTTTAATTATAAATGCTGAGCTTTGTTTTGAGAAAGTTGGATGGCATCACTAACTCAATGGACATGAATTTTAGAAAGCTCCAGGAGATGGTGAAGGACAGAAAAGCCTGGCATGCTTCAGTTCATGGGTTCACAAAGAGACGGACATGACTGAGTGACTGAACAACAACTTCTGCCAAGTAACAGATAAATTTTTATTCTCACCAGGTAACAGGTAAATTTTATGATTCTCAATGCTGAAGACTTCTGATGTATGATGTGAGTTAAAAATACATAAAATCTGGCCAGGTTTTTTTTAAGTGCCAATAAGCCTTCAGAGTGGAGGAAAGCAGTCCTATTCTGAACTCCAGCCATTCCCATATAACCCTCCTCTGACTCTCACCCTAATCATGGGGGTAAAATCTTCTCCAGATATTTCCTTATTTTTCAGAACTTTATATTAAAACCCCCAGCTGACCTCTCCTCAATGCTACATACACACACACACCAAATGCTTTGAGTCATGTGGCATAGCTGTTATTAAACACATCCAAGTATATTCATTGTGCATAATGGTTTAACAGTTCAAATGGACACAAGTTTAACTAAGGACTTACTGATAAAACTACTTCAAAAAACTCATTCGTTAAAAAATCTAATTATACTCATTTTGATTGGTATTTCTGACCCAAATACTACTTCTTTCAAGAATGCCTCGATAGTGCTCAAGTGATACAGCATATTGAAAAAGAGGTCATGGATATAAATAGAACAGTGATTGGCCTGGGAACTACTCCCAAATGAGGGAAAATGGGTTCCAAATGCCTACCTAACAAAGAAAGCTCTTCTGATAAAACTCTTAGTAGATCTATTAATGCAAATTCCAGTTCCTGCTTAAGAATGTCAATCATGTGGAAAACAATATTGCAAAGCCTTAGACCATTTATCACAAGGGTTATTAAATATCTAGATATGCTAGGATATTCTATATAGATATAGATGGGCTTCCCTGATGGCTCAGTGATAAAGAATCTATCTACAATGCAGGAGACATGGATTTGGTCCCTGGGTTCGGAAGATCCCTTGGAGAAGGAAATGGCAACCCACTCCAGTATTCTTGCCTGGGAAATTCCATGGACAGAGGAAAAGCCTAGAAGCCTATAGATTATGAGGTTGCTGAAGTGTCAGCCATGACTTAGCAACTAAATAACTATGATAGATATAGACGATAGACAGATAGATAACTTTTTTTCTGGTCAAAATTTTCTTGTAAATCCTCAAGTTAGATGTGGCAGCTGAAAATTTCTTTCTGCTACATAGTAGACGCTCCTGTAAGATCGTAATTAATATGGCTCTAATATCCTACCCTTACCCATCACTGTCATCCTAA
This sequence comes from Bos javanicus, assembly GCF_032452875.1. NCBI lineage: Eukaryota > Metazoa > Chordata > Mammalia > Artiodactyla > Bovidae > Bos > Bos javanicus. The sequence goes on along the minus strand of NC_083882.1, from coordinate 16,698,852 downwards.
TTTATTCCATGCTTCAATTGATATGAATAACTCAATGTTCTTTGCAAACTTTCTGTACCCCCACCACCTATATTTATACCCAGTTATTTCTCTCCCTGGAATCCACACATTCACTGTTTATAAAATAATAATTGAGCCTACGATTTTTTAGAAAAAGTTTTCCAGAGATTCCTGATTTATCAGAACTTTAAATGTGTCCCCAGAGAATAGTGAATGTCTGAAGGCAGTGGCACCCCACTCCAGTACTGTTGCCCGGAAAATCCCATGGATAGAGGAGCCTGGTGGGCAGCAGTCCACGGGGTTGCTAAGAGTCAGACACGACTGAGCGACTTCACTTTCACTTTCCACTTTCATACATTGGAGAAGGAAATGGCAACCCACTCCAGTGTTCTTGCCTGGAGAATCCCATGGACGGAGAAGCCTGGTGGGTTGCAGTCCATGGGGTCGCACAGAGTTGGACACGACTGAAGTGACTTAGCAGCAGCAGCAGCTGTATTTTCAGTAAGTACATAATTAGTGCTAAATCATGTTAGTTGATGTCACAAAAGTGAATAGCTTCAAGACTTACTACAAAGCTACAGTAATTTGGACAATATGGTATCAGTAAAAGGATACATAAATAGATCAGTGAAACAGAATAGAGTCTAGAAGCAGATCCCATAAATATAGTCCACTGATCTTCAACAAAGGGGCAAAGGAAACAATGGAGCAAAGATAGTGTCTTTAACAAATCGTGCTGTAACAACTGGACATCTACATACAAAAATATGACTCTATTGGCAGAGGAGCCTGGTAGGCTGCAGTCCATGGGGTCACCAAGAGTTGGACACGACTGAGTGACTTCACTTTCACTTTTCACTTTCATGCATTGGAGAAGGAAATGGCAACCCACTCCAGTGTTCTTGCCTGGAGAATGCCGGGGACGGCAGAGACTGGTGGGCTGCCGTCTATGGGGTCGCACAGAGTCGGACACGACTAAAGCGACTTAGCAGCAGCAGCAGACACCTATCAAAAAATTAACTAAAAATAGAGGGTAGATCTAAATGCAAAATAAAAACCTATGCAACTCCTAGAAGATTGCCAGCGTGAGGAACTCCGCCTGTGGCAAAGGTCATGAGGAAGGAAGCTCGGCATACGCAAAGGCGGGATTGGGCCTCAGGAGTCCCCCTGGAAATTCTCGAGCATCTACCCCCAAAACCAGAGTCTGCCTACTTTACTGCTTTGTGCTCTCACCTACACCTCTGACTTTACGGGGGGCTGTTCCCCACCACCTCTCTCTGAAAAAGACTTGCTGCTGCTACTGCTAAGTCACTTCAGTCGTGTCTGACTCTGTGCGACCCCATAGATGGCAGCCCACCAGGCTCCGCCATTCCTGGGATTCTCCAGGCAAGAACACTGGAGTGGGTTGCCATTTCCTTCTCCAATGTATGAAAGTGAAAAGCGAAAGTGAAGTCGCTCAGTCGTGTCAGACTCTAGCGACCCCATGGACTGCAGCCTACCAGGCTCCTCCATCCATGGGATTTTCCAGGCAAGAGTACTGGAGTGGGGTGCCATTGCCTTCTCTGTGAGTTAACTTAGAGCTGCAGTTAATAATAATTCCTGGGCGTGATGGGAGTGTTTCAACCTACAAACTCCTCTGAAGGTTCTCTAGCCTGCCTGACAGGCTTGTCTGGCCAAATGTGATTGTTCACAGCCTCCCAACGGTGAGAGGCACGAGATGCTTTAAACCTTCTAAAAACAGGTTCTTTAGAGAAGTTAGAAAACTATTAGTATAGTATAGTGGGCTGATTAGAAATTGTACTGGTGAAGGGTTTTTTCATTTGTTGAGCCAATGTTTGCTGCTAAGTCTCCACATCCCCTGCCCTTATACACATTGATGAATATATAGAAGAAATAAGTATTAACCCTTGATATTAATCCCGTTAGACCTTAGGCTAAGCAAATTCTTTCCTTAATTAAAACCCACTGCATCCTCACCCTATAAGAATGTAACCATTCTGGTACCTTCAGAAGGTGGCTCTGTTTTAAGAATAATCACCCCTGGAGAAATAAGTGTTCTGGTTGACTGACTGCTGTCACAAGGACAGGGTCATAAATTGTTAGCAGGCCCCCTGGCCAGAAGATGATGTAACACCCCTAAGACCTTTGTATACATTTGTATAAAGCACCTGACTTTAATAAAAGTCAGGACTGCTGACCCCACGTGACTTTTGTATCACATCTCAGTGTATAAAAACAGACCCTGGAAAATAAAGAATGGGATCAGTTCCTCGAAAGACTGGTCTCCTCATGTCATTCTTTCTTTCACCTTCTAACTGAATTCCCATCTGGAGAGCGGAGGCCCGCCAAGCCTACTAATTATGCCTGGGCTTCTAAGATCTGACCGGGGAGGCCTTAGTGTTTCCTCTCCCTCGGGAGAATGGGAAGACGCCTGTGGCCTACGTGGGTGGTGCAAACTTCTTGTCTTGAAGTTTTATTGGTTTTCTGCGTAAACCAAGTTATTCAGCCTCTTTTCTCCACTGAATTTTCCCACTGAGCTATCCTTATTCTATTACTCTTTATATCTCTAATTAATATTTAATTAAAGCTATTGTATCCAGTTTGCCAAAGCCTTCTCCCCTTCGAATTCCCTGGATCCACCGGGGCTGGACCCCGGCAGAAGATGACATAAGAGAAAAACTAGATGACCTTGGCTATGGTGATGCTTTTTTTGATAACACCACCAAAGATACACTCTATGAAAGAAAGAACTGATAAACTGGGTTATATTAAAACTAAAAATTTCTGTCCTTAGATAATGTCTAAAGAATTAGAGGACACATCACAGGGAGAAAATACTTGGGAAAACATATCCGATAAAGGATTATTATCTAAAATACTTAAATAGCTCAACAATAAAGAAAAAAATCCAGTGTAAAAATTAGCCTAAGACTATAATACACACTTCACAGAGAAGACATATAGATTGCAAATAAACGTATTAAAAGATGGTCCATATTATATATCATCAAAGTGAAAGTGAAGTCACTCAGTTGTTCTGACTCTGCAACTCTATCGACTGTAGACTGCCAGGCTTCACTGTCCACGGGATTTTCCAGGCAAGAATACAGGAGTGGGCTGCCTTCTTCTCCAGATCTTCCTGATCCAGGGATATATCATCAGGGAAATGCAAATTTGAACACAGTGAGGTACCATTATAAACTTATTTGAATGATAAAAATCCCGAACACTGACTGATGGTGAGGATATGGAGCAACAGGAACTCAGTCATTGCTGGTGGAATTAAAAATGGTACAGCCTCTTTCCATTGGGAGAAATATCAATAACTTCAGACACAGAGATGTGAAGAGGAACTACTCTTATTGCAGAAAGTGAATAAAAACTAAACAGCCTTTTGATGAAGGTGAACGAGGAGAGTGAAAAAGCTGGCTTAAAAGTCAACATTCAAAAAATGAAGATCATGGCATCCAGTCCCATCACTTCATGGCAAACAGATGGGGAAATAATGGAAACAGTGACAGATTTTATTTTCTTGGGCTTCTAAATCTCTGTGGAAGGTGACTACAGCCGTGAAATTAAAAGATGCTTGCTCCTTGGAAGAAAAGCTATGACAAGTCTAGACAGTGTATTAAAAAGCAGAGACACTACCTTGCTAACAAAGGTCTGTCTTATCAAAGCTATGGTTTTTCCAGTAGTCATGCATGGATGTGAGATTTGGACCATAAAGAGGGCCTGAGCACTGAAGAATTGATGCTTTAGAACTGTGGTGCTGGAGAAGACTCTTGGACTGCAAGGAGATCAAACTAGTCAATCCTGGAGGAAATCAATCCTGAATATTCATTGGAAGGACTGATGCTAAAGCTGAAGCTCCAACACTTTGGCCACCTGATGCAAAGAGCCGACTCACTGGAAAAGACCCTGATGCTGGGAAAGATTGAAGGCAGGAGGAGAAGGGAATGACAGAGGACAAGATGGTTGGATGGCATCACTGACTCAATGGACATGAGTTTGAGATAATCCGGGAGATGGGGAAGGACAGGGAAGTCTGGCATGCTGCAGTCCATGTGGCTGCAAAGAGTCTGACATGACTGAGTGATGGAACAACAATAACAACAGCCTCTTTGGGAGACAGTTTGGTTCTTTCTTATGCTACTATACAAATTCTTATGACACAATCTTTTCAGCAATCAGTATTTACCTAAAGAAGTTGAAAATAGATATCTGTGCAAAAATTTGCATATGGAAGCAAGTGAGATATCCTTCAGTAGGTGAATAAATAAACAAACTGGTAGATTCAGATCGAATTATGACAAGACAAAGGAATCTTAGATGCATGTAACTAAGTGAAACAAGTCAATCTGAAAGTTCTACACATTATATGATTTCAACTACACAACATTCTGTGAAAGACAGAATTATGGAGACAACAAAATTTTGTTGCTGGAGGTTGAGAGAAATGAGTAGATGAAGCACAGAGGATTTTTACGGCAGTGGATATATTCTGTACAATACTATAATGATGTATATACATCATTACATATTTGCCCAAATCCATATAATGTACGTCAAAACTACCAACTTGATGATGATGACATCTCAATGGGTTCATCCTTTGTCACTCATCATTCTAGTGAGTGATGTTTACAGTGTAGAACGCTATGCATGTATAAGGGTACTGGTATAATGGGAAAGCTCTGTACTCTCTGCTCAGTTTCATTGTAAAGCTAAAACTACCCTAAAAAATAAAATCTCGTTTTAAGTGAATAGTGTAGACAAATTAGCAACTTCAATGGAAATACTCCACTATGAATTTGATTTTCAAAAGATAATTAAACTTCTGTAAATCCTACCATCCTCAGATTATCTATGTAAATACTAGCTTTTATCCCCTCAAATTAAAAACGGTTTTAAAAAATACATTTTCCCCAAACTATCTTGCATGAGTCAAACTTGTCACTTCTAAATCCATCTTCATGCCATATCTTTTCTCAAAGGATTTGCAATCCTTCAATAGGATACCATCATTGCTTTTTTTAGAACCCCAATAAAACTTGGTTTCTCCATCTTTTATTCTGCATTCATTTGTGTTCATACTTTCTCTAATATCAAGCTGTCTAGACTGTTAAGTCTAATTTTGAAGGCAGAAACAATGTTTTAGTTATCTTTCATTTTTAAAATATTTTTCTATTTTATTTTTTACTATCAAGACCCTTTTCTTTTTTAGACTATTATTTTTATTGAAGCACAATTGCTTTACAATGTTGTATTAGTTTCTGCTGTACAAGGTAAATCAGCTATATGTATACACATATCCCCTTCTTCTTGAATCTCTCTCTGGCCCCATCCCCCATGCCACCCTTCTAGATCTTCACAGAGCAAAAAGCTGAGCTCCCTATGCTATATAGCAGCTTTCCAGTCAGTTCAGTCAGTCAGTTCAGGGGCTCAGTCATGTCCAACTCCTTGCGATCCAATGGAATGCAGCACGTCAGGCCTCCCTGTCCATCACCAACTCTCGGAGTTTACTCAAACTCATGTCCGTTGAGTCAGTGATGCTGTCCAACCATCTCATCCTCTGTTGTCCCCTTCTCTTCCTGCCCTCAATCTTTCCCAGCATCAGGGTCCTTTCAAACGAGTCAGTTCTTAGCATCAGGTGGCCAAAGTATTGGAGCTTCAAAATCAGTCCTTCCAATGAATATTCAGGACTGATTTCCTTTAGGATGGACTGGTTGGATCTCCTTGCAGTCCAAGGGACTCTCAAGAGTCTTCTCCAACACCACAGTTCAAAAGCATCAATTCTTCGGCGCTCAGCCTTCTTCACAGTCCAACTCTCACAACAATACATGACTACTGGAAAAACCATAGCCTTGACTAGATGGACCTTTGTTGGCAAAGTAATGTCTCTGCTTTTTAATATGCTGTCTAGGTTGTTCATAACTTTCCTTCCAAGGAGTAAGCGTCTTTTAATTTCATGGCTGCAGTCACCATCTGCAGTGATTTTGGAGCCCCCAAAATAAAGTCTGCCACTGTTTCCATTGTTTCCCCATCTATTTGCCATGAAGTGATGGGACAGGATGCCATGATCTTAGTTTCCTGAATGTTGAGCTTTAAGCCAACTTTTTCACTCTCCTCTTTCACTTTCATCAAGAGACTCTTTAGGTCTTCGCTTTCTGCCATAAGGGTGGTGTCATCTGCATATCTGAGGTTATTGATATTTCTCCCAGTAACCTTGATTCCAGCTTGAAGCACAGCTTGTGCTTCATCCAGCCCAGTGTATATCATGATGTACTCTGCATATAAGTTAAATAAGCAGGGTGACAATATGCAGCCTTGACGTACTCCTTTTCCTATTTGGAACCAGTCTGTTGTTCCATGTGCAGTTCTAACTGTTGCTTCTTGACCTGCATACAGATTTCCCAGGAGGCAGGTCAGGTGGTCTGGTATTCCCATCTCTTTCAGAATTTTCCACAATTTGTGGTGATCCACACAAAGGCATTGGCATAGTCGATAAAGCAGAAATAGATGTTTTTCTGGAATTCTCTTGCTTTTTCAATGATCCAATGGATGTTGGCAATTGGATCTCTGTTTCCTCTGCCTTTTCTAAATCCAGCTTGAACATCTGGAAGTTCACGGTTCGTGTACTGTTGAAGCCTGGCTTGGAGAATTTTGAGAATTACTTTACTAGAGTGTGAGATGAGTGCAATTGTGTGGTAGTTTGAATATTCTTTGGCCTTGCCTTTCTTTGGGATTGGAATGAAAACTGACCTTTTCCTGTCCTGTGCCACTGCTGAGTTTTCCAAATTTGCTGGCATATTGAGTACAGCACTTTCACAGCATCATCTTTTAGGATTTGAAATAGTTCAACTGGAATTCCATCACCTACACCAGCTTTGTTCTTAGTGATGCTTCCTAAGACCCACTTGACTTCACATTCCAGGATGTGTGGATCTAGGTGAGTGATCACACCATCATAATTATCTTGGTCACGAAGATCTTTTTTGTACAGTTCTTCTGTGTATTCTTGCCACCTCTTCTTAGTATCTTCTGCTTCTGTTAGGTCCATACCATTTCTATCCTTTATTGAGCCCATCTTTGCATGAAATATTCCCTTGGTCTCTAATTTTATTCAAGAGATTTCTAGTCTTTCCCATTCTATTGTTTTCCTCTATTTCTTTGCACTGATCACTGAGGAAGGGTTTCTTATCTCTCCTTGCTATTCTTTGGAACTCTGCATTCAAAGGGGTATATTTTTCATTTTCTCCTTTGCTTTTCACTTCTTTTCATTTCATGGCTATATGGTACGCCTCCTCAGACAGCCATCTTGCTTTTTTGCATTTCTTTTTCTTAGGGATGGTCTTGATCCCTGTCTCCTGTATCTCCACCCATCACCAGAATATTGGTTTAAAGATTTACTGAGCATGGCCCTACCCATCAGAAGAAGACCCAGTTTCCCCCTCAGCAGCTTCCCACTAGCTATCTATCTTGTGCATGGCAGTATATATATGTCAATCCCAATCTCCCAAATTGCCCCACCACCCTTCAACTACTCTCTGGGTTCACATGTCTGTTCTCTACATTTTTGCCCCTTTTCCTGCCCTGAAAATAAGTTCATCTGTACCATTTTTCTAAATTAGTTTTAAGATATATTTTAAGTCCAATAGGGCCTAGCACCTTGCTAACATAATAGACATGTAGAGAATTATGATTGAGTCAAATTTCATTATAAATGTTTATAGGAAGAGCTAGGTCAACATAGACAATGTGTGAATTACCTTTCCAAGTCATAGTCATTGTCACATGGCTCTAAAACATTCATTCAATACAGTTTAAGCCTACATAATTCCAAAACAAGAACATATTCAGGTGACCAGGTGATTTGCATGAATGATGAAAGAGAAATACTTCCAATATTAAGTAGACAAAACTGACCACTTACTTCAAGGTTCCAGCACTGACTCTTGTACATGTCTAACCAGTCCAGGTAATGCTACCACCATTCTTCAACTGAATTATAGCATTAATATCCTTATATTCGACTACTTCCCACCCATCCTTCCCATACTATTGTTGAAGTGATTTCTTTTAAAGCACATCTACTTGGGTCACTCTTGTATTCAAGTCTTCAATGCCTTCACCTTGCTTTTATGACTAAGAACATAAACACTGAAATAGCTAAATTTCAGTAAATACCTATACATTCTACTTCCTACCTATTTCTATACACTTAGCTTGTCTTGCTGTTCTCTCCCCTTTATGGCCCACTGCCTTATCACAGCGAAGGGACTTTCTTGACTCAATGGAGCTATGAGCAATGCCATGCAAGGCCACCCAAGGCAGACAGGTCATAGTGGAGAGTTCTGACAACTGTGGTTCACTGGAGGAGGAAATGGCAAGCCACTCCAGTATTCTTGCCACCAGAAACCCATGAATGGTACAAAAAAGAAAAAAGGTACAGCAGATACAAAGATAAAAAAGACACAAAAAGATACAAAAAGACATCGGCAGATGAGCCACCAGGTTGGAAAGTGTCCAATATACTACTGGGGAAGAGCAGATGCAATTACTAATAGTCCCAGAAAGAATGAAGTGGTGGACAAAAGTGGAAATGATGCTCAGTTGTGGATGTATCTAGCAGTGAAAGTAAAATCTGATGCTGTAAAGAACAATACTGCACAGGAACCTGGAATGTTAGGTCCATGAATGTGGTCAAGCAGGAAATGGAGTGAACATTGGCATCCTAGGAATCAGTGACTAAAATGGATGGGAAGGGGCAATTTTAACTCAGATGACCATTTTATCTATTACTATGGGCAGGAATTCCTTAGAAGAAGTGGAGGAGCCTTCATAGACAACAAAATAGTCTGAATCCAGTACTTTGGTGCAGTCTTAAAAACGACAGAATGATTTCAGTTCATTTCCAAAGGAAACCACTCAACATCACAGTAATCCAGTCTATGCAGCAACCACTGATGCTGAAGAAACTAAATTTAACCTGTTCTATCTGAAGCTGAAACTCTAGTACTTTGGCCACCTCATGCGAAGAGTTGACTTATTGGAAAAGACTCTGATGCTGGGAGGGATTGGGGGCAGGAGGAGAAGGGGATGACAGAGGATGAGATGGCTGGATGGCATCACTGACTCGATGGACGTGAGTCTGAGTGAACTCCGGGAGTTGGTGATGGACAGGGAGGCCTGGCGTGCTGCGATTCATGGGGTTGTGAAGAGTCGGACATGACTGAGCGACTGAACTGAACTGAACTGAACTGATGAGACCTATAAAACCTTCTAGTGGTGGTGGTAGTTTAGTAACCAAGTCATGTCTGACTCTTGTGACTCCACAGACTACAGCCCATCAGGCTCTTCTGTCCATTGGATTTTCCAGGCTGGAGTGGGTTACCATTTTCTTCTTTTCTTCTCCAGGGGATCTTCCTGACCCAGAGAACCAACAAAGGTCGCCTGCACTGCAGAAAGATACTTTAATGACTGAGCCACCAGGACTTTCTAGAACTAACACCAAAAAAAAAAAAAAAAAAGATGTCCTTTTCATCATAGAGGATTGGAATGCAAAAGTTTTAGGGGGCAAGTTTGGACTTGGAATACTAATGAAGCAAGCAAAAACTAACAGAATTTTGCCAAGAGAACACACTGGTCATAGCAAACACCCTCTTCCAACAACACAAGAGATGATTCTACACATAGACATCACCAGACGGTCACTACCAAAATCAGACTGATTATATTCTTTGCAGCCGAAGTTGAAGATACTCTTTACAGTCAGCAAAAACAAGACCTGGAGCTGACTGTGGCTCAGATCATCGTCCTCTTTTGGCAAAATTCAGGCTTAAACTAAAGAATGTGGGGAAAACCACTAGGCCATTCAGGTATGAAGTGAAGTGAAGTGAATTCGTTCAGTCGTGTCCAACTCTGTGTGACCCCATGGACTGTAGCCTACCATGCTCCTCCATCCATGGGATTTTCCAGGCAAGAGTACTGGAGTGGATTGCCATTTCCTTCTCCAGAGTACCTTCCTGACCCAGGGATCGAACCCAGGTCTCCTGCATTGTAGGCAGACGCTTTACCGTCTGAGCCACAAGGGAAGTTCAGGTATGACCTAAATTAAACCCCTTATGATTATACAGTACTAGTGACAAATAGCTTCAAGGGATTAGATCTTATAGATAGAGTATCTGAAGAACAATGGATGGAGATTTGTAACATTGTACAGGAAATGGTGACCAAAACCACTCCCAAGAAAAAGAAATGCAACAAGGCAAAAAGGGTTGTCTGAGGAGATCTTACAAATAGTGGCGAGAAAAGAAGAGAAATGAAAAGAGAAGAAAAGGAGACAAGGAAACAAATACCCATCTATATGCAGAGTTCCAAACAGTAGCAAGGAGAGGTAAGAAAACCTTCTTACGTGAACAATGCAAAGAAATAGAAGAAAACAATAGAATGGGAAAGACTAGAGATATCTTCAGAGAAGTAGAGATCAAGGGAACATTTCATGAAAAGATGGGCTTAATAAAGGACAGAAATGGTATGGGCCTAACACAAGCAGAAGAGATTAAAAAGAGGTGGCAAGAACACACAGACGAACTATACAGAATGATCTTAATCACTCAGATAGCCACAATGGTGTGATCACTCACCTAGAGCCAGATATCCTGGAGTATGAAATCAAGTGGGCCTTAGGAAGCATTACCACCAACAAAGATAGTGGAAGTGATTGAATTCCAGCTGAGCTATTTAAAATACTAAAAGATGACAGTGTTAAGGTGCTGCAATCAATATGTCAGCAAATTTGGAAAACTCAGCAGTGGCCACAGGACTGCAAAAGGTCATTTTTCATTCCAATCCCAAAGAAGGGCAATACCAAAGAATGTTCAGATACTGCACAACTGCACTCATTTCACATGCTAGCAAGGTCATGCTCAAAATCCTTTAATGTGGCCATCAACAGAATGTGAACTGAATTTCCAGATGTACAAGCTGGATTTAGAAAAGGCAAGAACCAGAGCTCAAATTGCCAAGATCCACTGGATCATAGAAAAAGCAAGGGCATTTCAGAAAATCATCTCCTTTTGTTTCACTGAGTAAACTAAAGCCTTTGACTGTGTGGATCAAAACAAACTGTGGAGAACTCTTAAAGAGATGGGAATACGAAACGACTTTATCTACCTCCTGAGATCTGTATGCAGGTCAAGAAGCAACAGTTAGAATTGGACATGGAACAACGAACTGGCTCAAAATTGGGAAAGGAATACGTCAGGCTGTATACTGTCACCCTGCTTATTTAACTTATATACAGAGAACATTATGCCAACTGCCAGGCTGGATGAAGCTCAAGCTGGAGTCTAGATTGCCTGAAGAAATATCAATAACCTCAGATATCCAGATGACATTATCCTAAAGGAGGAAAGTAAGGAGGAACTAAAGAGCCTCTTGCTGAAGGTGAAAGAGAGTGAAACAGCTGGCTTAAAACTCAACATTAAAAAAAAACTAAGATCATGGCATCCGGTCCCATCACTTCATTGCAAACAGAAGGGGAGAAAGTGGAAGCAATGATAGATTTTATTTTCTTGGTCTCCAAAATCACTGTGGACAGTGACTGCAGCCATGAAAACATGCTTTCTCCTTGGAAAGAAAACTATGACAAACCTAGACAGCATATTGAAAATCAGATACATCACTTGTTGACAAAGGTCAAAACTATGGTTTTTCTCGCAGTCATGTACAAATGTGAGAGGTGGACCACAGAGAAGGCTGAGCACCAAAGAAAAGATGCTTTCGAACTGTGGTGCTGGAGAAGGCTCTGATGAATCCCTTGGAAAGCTAGGATTTCAAGCAAGCCAATCCTAATGGAAATAAACCCTGAATATTCATTATAAGTACTGATACTGAAGCTGAAGCTCCAATACTTTGTCCACCTGATGTGAAGCTTTGACTATTGGGAAAGACCCTGATGCTGGAAAAGACTGAAGGCAAAAGAAGAAGGTTGCAGCAGAGGATGAGATATTTACATAGCATCACGAACTCAATGGACATGAATTTGAGAAAATTCCAGGACAGAAGAGCCTGGTGTGCTGTGGTCCATGGGGTCACAAAGATTCAGACATGATTCAGTGACTGAACACCAACAAAAAGATGTAATAGTCCATCTAACCAGAAGGGAAAGAGACACATGTACCCCAATGTTCATCGCAGCACTGTTTATAATAGCCAGGACATGGAAGCAACATAGATGTCCAATAGCAGATGAATGGATAAGAAAGCTATGGTACATATACACAATGGAGTATTACTCAGCCATTAAAAATAATACATTTGAATCAGTTCTAATGAGGTGGATGAAACTGGAGCCTATTATACAGAGTGAAGTAAGCCAGAAGGAAAAACATCAATACAGTATACTAACACATATATATGGAATTTAGAAAGATGGTAACAATAACCCGGTGTACGAGACAGCAAAAGAGACACTAATGTATAGAACAGTCTTATGGACTCTGTGGGAGAAGAAGAGGGTGGGAAGATTTGGGAGAATGACATTGAAACATGTAAAATTTCATGTAAGAAATGAGTTGCCAGTCCAGGTTCGATGCACGATACTGGATGCTTGGGGCTAGTGCGCTGGGATGACCCAGAGAGATGGTATGGGAAGGGAGGAGGAAGGAGGGTTCAGGATGGGGAACACATGTATACCTGTGGCGGATTCATTTTGATATTTGGCAAAACTAATACAATTATGTAAAGTTTAAAAATAAAATAAAATTAAAAAAAATAAAAAATAAAATTGTCACAAGATTGTTTTATCATTCATTTACTGTCTGACAAAAAATGTGACATAAATGGTATTTCTAAAGTCACTATATAACTACATGGTCCATTGGTTGGATAAGTGAAGCAATATTGAGTGACATATGTACTACTTTGATGGTAAAATGAAAACAAAATTGTCCGTGAATGATGTGTGACCAGGAGCACTGTTTAGCAACAAAATAATGCAGAATGGAATGCCCTTCTCCAAGCAATATTTATCTATCTCTGGGATAGTGTATTTTAAAGATCAGTCCTGTAAAATGACATTTTGTAACCAGTTTTGGGCTTACTCTTCCGCACAACAGGAAGACACTCCTTGGCTATGATTTTAAGAGTTTTGGGGTTTTCTGAATAATAATCTAAAACAGATTTCAGCTTCATATCAACAGAAGCACTGCCATCAAACAACAGTCAGCATATCCTTTGCTGCTTTATGGACTGAGATCAACTTTTCCTCCATGCTGGCGTAACTTTGTCTGGCATTTTCTTCCAGTACAATCTTGTCTCATCCACATTAAAAACCTGCTTGGGTAAATACACACCTTAATCAATAATTTCTCAAAGCATTTCAAGAATTCCTGAGCAGCCATCTTATCTGTACTTTCTTCTTTGATACTTACTTTTAATTGTGAAGTTTGGCTCAAGCCTTAAGCCAATAAAACCAGTCATGGCTGGCATTAAAACATGTTCCCTCTGATTCTTTGCCATGTTTATTCTTCAAGTCTTCATAAAGACTATTAACTTTCTCTTGAATTAGTATTAAGCTGAGTGGGACTGATTGCTGATGCTGATTCTGCATCTGAGAACTTTCTCCATCTGCTCCATCATTTTTCCACATTTCATTGATATTATTTTCAACATCATTGGCACAGCAGACTTCACATGTTCCATGATCTTGTTCTTTAGAATCATGCCAATGGTTCAATAATTCATGTTATAAGAATGAGTGATTTCTACCATCTTTTTGCCTCACTTCACTCACTCAATTATTTCACTTTTGTTTCCATTGTTATTGCTTGGTTCTTCTTAGCAGTACCAGCTATATCACCATTGCTATTACATTTGCTTTTACACTTCCAGATACCTGGGCTTGAAGTAAAGACATTATCCTACTGCACTCTATATACTACTGTCCAGTATAGTTCACAAAAGCACAACCCCTTGTAGAGGATGCATGCTGGTACAATGTATGCCAGACACATGAACTAACTTACACGACTGGACATGTGAACACAAATTCCCATCTTTGAAAGTTCACAATTTGAAGATTCATATGTAGGTGATGTACAGTACCAGTGGACAGCTCCTAGGAAGGAATATACAGTGAGATATGCGTGGAGACTAAACAAAATATCAGTGGGCCAACAATGAGATCAAAGAGGAGACCAGAAAATACTTCAAGACAAATGGCAGTGAAAACACAGCTGTACAAAATCTATGGACTTCAACAAAAGCAGTCCTAAGAAGCAAATTCATAGCAATACAGGACTTCCTCAAAAAACAACCTAACCTACAATCCAAAGGATTATGAAAATAACAAATGATATTAATTCAGTAGAAAAAAATAATAAATTTCAGTGAGGAAATAAATAAAATGGAGGAAAAAAGCAGAAAAAAATCAATTAAAAAGTATATATAATAACAGAAATCACCCAATCATAAAGCAGAGAGAAAGTTTAAAAAATGGAAGCAGCACATGAGACCTATGGGATATTATAAAGCATGGAATCTATACCAAGTAAGAATCCCAGAAAAAAGAACAAGAAAACGGAATAAAAAATGACCCAAAGTTGGCTATCCCCTATATACCAAAACCAGACAAAGATACTACTAAAAAATAAAATATAGCCCAAAATCTTTGATGAATATAGATGAAAAAATCCTCAATACAATATTAGCAAACTGCGGGGAGCCGGTGAGGCATTCCACTCGTGACAAAGGTCATGAGGAAGGAGGCTCGGCATACGCAAAGGCGGGATCGAGCCTCAGGAGTCCCCCGGATATTCTCGAGCATTTTCCCCCAAAAAACCAGAGTCTGCCTACTTTATTGCTTTGTGCTCTCACCTCTGACTTTACTGGGGGCTGTCCCCTACCACCATCTCTCTCTCTCTGTGTCAAAGAGTTAACTTACAGCTCCAATTAATAAAGTTCCTGGGCAATTAGGAGTGTTTAAATCCAAACCCCTCTGATGGCTCTCTAACTCGCCTGACAAGTTTACCCGGACTCCTGCAGCTATGCATACGATTGTTTACAGTCTCCCAGCCTCGAGAGGCATGGGAAGCTTAAGATATTCAAATAGCTTAGAGCCTCTCAGAGAGTTAAAAACTGTCAGAATAAACTAGTAAAGGATTTCATTGATGAGTCAATGCTTGTTGCCAAGTTTTCACATCCCCTGAATTGTATCCTTGAATATGTATCAATTAATAGTGGGTATGTAGAAAAAATAAGTAGTGGCCTTGGTGTTAGTAACTTTAGACCCTTAAGGTAATAAATTCTTTCTTTGTTGTAAACCCATTACACATCCGCCCTATAGGAATGCAATTTTATCTTTGCAAGATGGTGCCAAACCTTGAAATAATTACTCTTAGAGAAAGTAAGTCTTTGTTGATAAGTCCTTGTCAAGAGTCATAAAATGTTAGTAGGCCTTCTGGCCAGAAGATGATGTAAATCACCTAAACCATTTGTATACGATACATTTGCAGGAAAGAAACCTTGGTTTTTGATAAGAATCAAAGACTGCTGACTTTGCATCCCCTATTATCCTCTATGTGTAACTTAGGGTATAAAAGCCCCTGTTAAAAATAAAGCTATGGGCCTTGCTCACCAACGCTTGGTCTCCCCATGTCATTCTTCCTTTAAAGCTGAGTCTCCATCTGGAGCGCGGAACCCACCACGCTTACTAATCATGCCTGGGCTTCTAAGACCCACTCGAGAAGGTGTCTAGGGTGAGACACCTTCCGCTATTCGAGAGGGCGCCTGCGGCCTACGTAAGTGGTGCAAACTTCTTGTCTTGAAGTTTTATTGGTCTCCCGCGTAAACCAAGCTACTCAGCTTCTTTTCTCCACTGAATTTTCCTACTGAGCTATCCTCATTCTATTGTTCTCTATATCTCTAATTAGCATATAAATAGTCGCCGACGCCGTCTCCCCTTCGAATACCCTGGATCAGCCGGGGCTGGTCCTCGGCAGCAAACCAAATACAGTAACACATAAAAAGGATTATACAGCATGATCAAACTGAATTCACTTCAGATCACAAGGATGGCTCAGTTCAGTTCAGTTCAGTCGCTCAGTCATGTCCAATTCTTTGCGACCCCATAAATCGCAGCACGTCAGGCCTCCCTGTCCATCACCAACTCCCGGAGTTCACTCAGACTCAAGTCCATCGAGTCAGTGATGCCATCCAGCCATCTCATCCTCTGTCGTCCCCTTCTCCTCCTGCCCCTAATCCCTCCCAGCATCAGAGTCTTTTCCAATGAGTCAACTCTTCGCATGAGGTGGCCAAAGTACTGGAGTTTCAGCTTTAGCATCATTCCTTCCAAAGAAATCCCAGGGCTGATCTCCTTCAGAATGGACTGGTTGGATCTCCTTGCAGTCCAAGGGACTCTCAAGAGTCTTCTCCAACACCACAGTTCAAAAGCATCAATTCTTCAGCACTCAGCCTTCTTCAGTCCAACTCTCACATCCATACATGACCACTGGAAAAAGCATAGCCTTGACCAGACGGACCTTTGTTGGCAAAGTAATGTCTCTGCTTTTCAATATGCTACAAGGATGGCTAAATATATGCAAATCAATAAATGTAGTACACCACATTAAGAAAAGACAAAAATCAAAAGATCATCTCAATAGGTACAGAAAAAGCATTTGATAAAATTCAGTATCCATTCAGGATAAAAACTGTCACCAAAGTGGGTACTGAGGGAACATATCTCAGCATAATAAAAGTCATTTATGACAAACCCACAGCCAACATAATACTCAACACTGAAAAACTAGAAGCCTTCCTGCTATATTCTGGAGCAAAACAAGGATGCCATTCCCACCACTTCTATTCAACATAGTAGTGGATGTCTTAGCCAGAGGAATCAGACAGGGAAAAGAAATAAAAGATATCCAAATGTGAAGGGAAGAGGTAAAACTGTCATTATATGTAGATGAAAGACTCCACACAAAAATTCTTAGAACTGATAAATAAGTTAATCAATGTAGCATGATACAAGGTTAATATACAGAAATATTTTGCATTTCTTTGCACTACAATGAAGTATTGGACTTCCCTGATAGCTCAGTTGGTAAAGAATCCACCTGCAATGTAGGAGACCCTGTTTGGATTCCTGGGTTGGGAAGATACACTGGAGAAGGGATAGGCTAGCCACTCCAGTATTCTTGGGCTTCCCTGGTGGCTCAGCTGGTAGAGAACCCACCTGCAATGTGAGAGACATGGGTTCAAACCCTGGATTGGGAAGATCCTCTGGAGAAGGGAACAGTTACCCACTCCAGTATTCTGGCCTGGAGAATTCCATGGACTGTGTAGGTCCATGGGGTCGCAAAGATTCAGACATGACTAAGCAACTTTCACTTTCACAAAGAACATCAGAAAAAGAAAGTAAAAAAAAAAAAAAACAAAAAATGCTTAAAATAAGATCAAAAGTAAAACAGAATATCTAGGAGTACACTTGACCAAGGAGGTGAGAAACTGATATGCTGAGAACTATAAAACATATATAAAGGAAACTGAAGGTGATTCAAAGAAGCAGAAAGATATCCGATACTCTTGGATTGGAAGATTTAATGTTATTAAAATGGCCATACTACCCAAAGAAATCTACAGATTTAAAGTGAACCTTATCAAATTACCCATGCAACTTTCACAAAAGTAGATCAAATAATCCTAAAATTTATATGCAACCATAAAAGAACCAGGATTGCCAAAACAATACTCAGTAAAAAGAACAAAGCTGGATGAAGATCCTTCCAGACTCCAGACAATACCACAAAGCCACAGTAATCAAAACAATGTGGTATAGGTACAAAAACAGATGGATCAATGGAACAGACTAGAGAACCTAGAAATAAACCCACTCAATTAGTCTTCAACAGAGGTTAGAAAATACAATGGAGAATAGACAGTCTCTTCAACATGTGATGTTGGAAAAACTGGGCAGCTACATGTAGATCAGTGAGGTTAGAACATTCTCTAATATTGTATAAAAAATAAATTCAAAATAGCTTAAAATTGTATATATAAGACATGACACCATAAAACTCCTATAATGAACATAGGAAAAATGCTCTTTGACATAAATCATAGCAATATTTTCTCAGATCATTTTTCTGAGACAAAATAAATAGAAACAAAAAAATGAGGCCTAATCAAGAGGTTTTTTGTAATAGAGGAAACCATAAACAAAACAAAAAGACAGTCTACAGACTGGGACAAAATATTTGGAAACAATGTGACTGACAAAGTCTTTATTTCTAAATATATATATATATAGCTCATAGAACTATAAATATACAAATATAAACAAACCAGTCAAAAAAAGCATGGAAGACCTAAATTGATTTCTCCAAAGAAGACATACAGATAACCTCAACATTGCTACTTATTAGAGAAATGCAAATACTTATTAGATAAATGAAATCAAAACTACAATGAGGTTTTATCACCTTTTACCTGTAAAAATGAACATTATCATACAAATAATAAAAGCTGGAGAGAGAGTAGAAAAAAGAAAACCCTGCTACACTGTTGGTGGGAATGTAAATTAGTGCAGCCACTATGGAAAACAGTCTGGAGGTTCCATCAAAAACTAAAAATAGAGTTATCATATGATTCAGCAATCTCACTCCTGGACATATACCTGGGAAAGATAAGAACTGTAATTCAAAAAGCAATGCACTCCAATAATCAGGAAATGGAAGCTACCCACTGTCCACCAACAGAGGAGTGGATAAAGAAAATTTGGCTTATATGCACGATGGAATATGATAACATCAAAAGAATGAAATATTAATACTATCATTTGTAGCAACATGGATGGAACTAGAGATTGTCTTACTGAGTGGGGTGAGTCAAAGATAAATAATATATGATATCATTTATATGTGGAATCTAAAACAATAACAGAAATGAACTTATTTACAAAACAGAAATTGACTCACATACCTGGCTTGGTTGATACATTCCTTTGCTGTGCAAACTATTTTAAGTTTAATCATTTGCTTATTTTTTGCTTTTGTTTCCATTACTCTAGTTGATGGATCTCAAAAAAATATATTGCTGAAATTTATGTCAAACAGTGTTTGATGTTTTTCTCTAGGAGTTTTATAGTATCTTGCCTTACATTTAAGAGCTTAATCCATTTTGAGTTAACTTTTGTGTATGGTGTTAGAGAATGTTCTAATTTTATTCTCTTACTAGTAGCTGTCCAGCTTTCCCAGCACCACTTATTAAAGAGACTGTATTTTCTCTGTCATATATCCTTGCCTTAGATTATATCCCTTGTCATAGATTCATTGACCAAAACTGTTGGAGTTTACTTCTGGGCTCTGTATTCTGTTCCACTGATTGATTGTTTCTGTGCCAGTATCATACTCTTTGGATGACTGTAGCTTTGGAGTATAGTCTGAAGTTAGGGAGCTCAATTCCTCCAGCTCTGTTTTTCTTTCTCAAGATTATTTTGGCACACTGAGGTCTTTCGTATCTCTTGACATGAATTTTAAAATCATTTGTTCCAGTTTTGTAAAAAATGTCATTGGCATTTTGACAGGGATCGTTTTAAATCTGTAGATTGCCTGGGATAGTACAGTCATTTTGACAATATTGATTCTTCCAACTCAAGAACATGATATATTTTTCTCTCTATTTCAGTTTCTTTTATCAGTGTTTTTCATCAGTTTTCTGAGTGTGGGCCTTTTACTCCTTAGGCAGATTTATTCCTAGGTATTTTATTCTTTTTGATGCAATCATAAATAGGGTTACTTCTTTAATTTCTCTTTCTGATATTAACTGTTAGTGTACAGAAATGTAACAGATTTATGTATATTAACTTTGTATAACTTTATCAAATTAATTGATGAGCTCTAGTAGTTTTCTAGTGGCCTCTTTAGAATTTTCTATGTATAGTATCATATCATCTGCAGACAGTAAAAGTTTACTTCTTTTTCAATTTGGATTCCTTTTATTTCTTTTTCTTATATGACTGCTGTGGCCAGAACTTCCAAAAATGTAAAAGTGGTGAGAGTGGACATCTTTGTCTTGTCTTGACCTTAAAGGAAATACTTTCATATTTTCACCATTGAGTATGATGTATGATGTTAGATCTCGGGTTTTCATATGTGGCTTTTATCATGTTGAGGTATGTCCCCTCCTTGCTAATCTACTGAACAGGAAGAGATATTTTCAGATGATATGACCAATAAGGAGTTAATATCCAATATACACAAACATCTGATAAAGCTCAACATCAAAAATATTAGCAACTTGATAAAAATGGATGATCAACGAGCACATGAAAAGATGCTCAGTATTGCTAATCAACAGGGAAATGCAAATCAAAACCACAAGGAGATATCACCTCACAGAGGTCAGAATAGCTATCATTAAAAAGAAAACAAAATATAAAAGTTGGTGAGAATGCAGGGAATAGGGATCCCTCCTACACTGTTCGTGGGAAAATATTGATAAATTGGTGCAGCCACTCGGCAGGTAAACTGGTACAGAATTAGCCAATTTTGAGGTTTCTCAAAAAACTAAATATAGAATTACCATATGACCTAGGAATTCCACTCCTGGGTATACATCAGAAAGAAACAAAAAGACTAATACAAAACGATGCTCCCAAAGTTCCTAGGAGCATTATTTATTATTTATAATTGCCAAGGAATGGAAGCAACCTAAAGTGTCTAACAACAGATGAATGGATAAAGAAGATGTGTTTTATGTAGACAATAGAACACTACTCAGTCATAAAAACAATCAAATTTTCCCATTTGCAATAACATGAATGGACTTAGCAGGCATTATTCCTAGTGAAATAAGTCAAGCAGAATAGAAAAATACTATATGATATCACATATTGAAAATTAAAAATACAACAAATGATTTAACAGAAAAGAAGGAGACTTTTCATAGATATAAAGATTAAACTAGTGAACTAGTGGTTTATCAATAGGGAGAGTGAAGGGGAGGGGGCAAAATAGGGTTGAGGGTAAAAAAGCGTTTCCTGTGGTATTATATAAAGTCATGTGTATGAAAATTTTGACAAATTGTAAAGCACTATAGAATTTAAAGAATCTTACATCCAATTAAAAAAAAAATTAAAAAACTGGCTCTGGTATCATTTTACCTTAAAATTTATCACTAAAATTTCATAAGAAAAAATGAATGTGAGTGAAAGTTGCTAGTCACACCCGACTCTTTTGTGACCCCATGAGCTATACAGTCCATGGAATTCTCCAGCTGAAGGAAACAAGCATGGCAAATCAGTGATTTAGAAGGGAGAGACTGTGGTTGCAGAGCTTGTGCAGTAGTGCACAAAGTCTAGGGAATTCGCTGGCTACCCAGTGATTAATACTGTGTGCTATTACTGCTTCATGAATTCAATCCCTGGTTGGGGAATTATGATCCTGCAAGTCAGGTGCCCCCCAAAATAAATAGTGTACACAGTGTGAAGGAAAAATAGTGCTGGAAATTCAGGACAATCTGCTTTATTTTCTGGCATTGACAATGATAGATTCATATGTCTCCATTTAGCATCAGACACTGGCTACTTCTACCATAAATTACATAAAAATAAAATATAAGAAAGTTAATTTACAAAAACTCGTATTTTATATATCAAAGCAAATCCCTCATACATACATCACATTGAATGTTTACTACTCAGAAGAGGCTTTCTAAAATATTTAACATTGGCTATGTATCATGCATAAGTAACCTCTAGTGGCTCAAGTGGTAAAGAATCTGCCTGCAGTGCAAGAGATCAGGGTTCAATCTGTGGTTTGGGAAGACCTCTTGAAGAAAGGTTTAATGAAACTAGTGAATATCTTTCCCTAAAGGAGATATACCTTAACAAAAACACCCTCTGGACCATAATATGAAACTAAAATGTAAAACAAGTTCCTTTTGAATCTGCTTATGTGAAGATCATACTATGAAAAGAAGTTTAGATGATGTAAAAAAGAAAATAAAAATCACTAGTTCAACTAGTTTGTTTTTACTAAAAGTAATGACTGTCCTTC
Organism: Bos javanicus; assembly: GCF_032452875.1. NCBI lineage: Eukaryota > Metazoa > Chordata > Mammalia > Artiodactyla > Bovidae > Bos > Bos javanicus. The sequence continues at coordinate 16,676,788 of NC_083882.1, read as the reverse complement.
ATATTAAAAAAAAAAGTCATTTACTATGTAATCCATGCACAATGTAAAGTCACAGTTATTCATTAGATGGATGGAAAGCTGAATCGCTCAAAATATTGCTATAATTTTAATAAGAAATTAAAACCATAATTGTTTTAAATTATGACACATGACCCCCAATGTTCATTGCAGCACTACAAATATCATATATTAACACATATATATGGCATCTAGAAAACTGGGACTGATGAACCTATTTGCAGGGCAGAAATAGAGACTCTATAAACACAGAGAACAAACATATGGACACAGTGCGGGAAGGAGAGGGTGGGGCAGTTTGAGAGAGCAGCACTGAAATACATATATTACCATATAAAAAATAGATAGCTAATGAGAAGTTGCTGTATAACACAGGGAGCTGAATCTAGTGTTACACTGTGACAACCTAGAGGGATGGATGGAAGGGAGGTGGGAGGGAGATTCCAAGAGGGAGGGAACAAAAATATACTTATGGCTGATTCATGCTGATATACGGCAGAAACCAACATAACATTGTAAAGCAATTATCTGCCATTTAAAAATAAAGAAAAAGAAATTAATAAGTAGCTCACCAAATCAGGCTAACAAATGGTGACCTGCACACATTTTCAAAACTCTTCCATCAAGTAACTTGGAAAATTAACTTGCTTCCACTAAAAATCATTGGTTATTTGGACAATAGCTAGAACATTTATATGCATTTTTTTTTCAGGATGAAAAGGATCTCAATTAATTCTCAATGAAGTAGAAAATACTTAATATGTTAAGTAATTATTACTTTATAAAGTAAATTATTACTTTAATTACATTAATAATTAATATGTTTTAACATATATTGCTGTTCCTTTTAACTACCAATATAAAATTTTTAGTTTATATTATAATCCTACTCTTTTTTATTTTTTATTCTTCCAATTTTATTTTATTTTTTAACTTTACATAATTGTATTAGTTTTGCCAAATATCAAAATGAATCCGCCACAGGTATACATGTGTTCCCCATCCCGAACCCTCCTCCCTCCTCCCTCCCCATACCATCCCTCTGGGCCGTCCCAGTGGACCAGCCGCAAGCATCCAGCATCATGCATCGAACCTGGACTGGCAACTCGTTTCCTACATGATATTTTACATGTTTCATTGCCATTCTCCCACATCTTCCCACCCTCTCCCTCTCCCACAGAGTCCATAACACTGTTCTATACATCAGTGTCTCTTTTGCTGTCTCGTACACCGGGTTATTGTTACCATCTTTCTAAATTCCATATATATGTGTTAGTATACTGTATTTATGTTTTTCCTTCTGGCTTACTTCACTCTGTATAATAGGCTCCAGTTTCATCCACCTCATTAGAACTGATTCAAATGTATTCTTTTTAATGGCAGAGTAATACTCCATTGTGTATATGTACCACAGCTTTCTTATCCATTCATCTGCTGATGGACATCTAGGTTGCTTCCACGTCTTGGCTATTATAAACAGTGCTGCGATGAACATTGGGGTACACGTGTCTCTTTCCCTTCTGGTTTCCTCAGTGTGTATGCCCAGCAATGGGGTTGCTGGATCATAAGGCAGTTCTATTTCCAGTTTTTTAAGGAATCTCCACACTGTTCTCCATAGTGGCTGGACTAGTTTGCATTCCCACCAACAGTGTAAGAGGGTTCCCTTTTCTCCACACCCTCTCCAGCATTTATTATTTGTAGACTTTTGGATCGCAGCCATTCTGACTGGTGTGAAATGGTACCTCATAGTGGTTTTGATTTGCATTTCTCTGATAATGAGTGATGTTGAGCATCTTTTCATGTGTTTGTTAGCCATCTGTATGTCTTCTTTGGAGAAATGTCTATTTAGTTCTTTGGCCCATTTTTTGATTGGGTCGTTTATTTTTCTGGAGTTGAGCTGTAGGAGTTGCTTGTATATTTTTGAGATTAGTTGTTTGTCGGTTGCTTCATTTGCTATTATTTTCTCCCATTCTGAAGGCTGTCTTTTCACCTTGCTAATAGTTTCCTTTGATGTGCAGAAGCTTTTAAGGTTAATTAGGTCCCATTTGTTTATTTTTGCTTTTATTTCCAATATTCTGGGAGGTGGGTCCTAGAGGATCCTGCTGTGATGTATGTCGGAGAGTGTTTTGCCTATGTTCTCCTCTAGGAGTTTTATAGTTTCTGGTCTTACGTTTAGATCTTTAATCCATTTTGAGTTTATTTTTGTGTATGGTGTTAGAAAGTGGTCCAGTTTCATTCTTTTACAAGTGGCTGACCAGATTTCCCAGCACCACTTGTTAAAGAGATTGTCTTTAATCCATTGTATATTCTTGCCTCCTTTGTCGAAGATAAGGTGTCCATATGTGCGTGGATTTATCTCTGGGCTTTCTATTTTATTCCATTGATCAATATTTCTGTCTTTGTGCCAGTACCATACTGTCTTGATAACTGTGGCTTTGTAGTAGAGCCTGAAGTCAGGTAGGTTGATTCCTCCAGTTCCATTCTTCTTTCTCAAGATCGCTTTGGCTATTCGAGGTTTTTTGTATTTCCATACAAATTGTGAAATTATTTGTTCTAGCTCTGTGAAGAATACTGTTGGTAGCTTGATAGGGATTGCGTTGAATCTATAAATTGCTTTGGGTAGTATACTCATTTTCACTATATTGATTCTTCCAATCCATGAACATGGTATATTTCTCCATCTATTAGTGTCCTCTTTGATTTCTTTCACCAGTGTTTTATAGTTTTCTATATATAGGTCTTTAGTTTCTTTAGGTAGATATATTCCTAAGTATTTTATTCTTTCCGTTGCAATGGTGAATGGAATTGTTTCCTTAATTTCTCTTTCTGTTTTCTCATTATTAGTGTATAGGAATGCAAGGGATTACTGTGTGTTGATTTTATATCCTGCAACTTTACTGTAGTCATTGATTATTTCTAGTAATTTTCTGGTGGACTCTTTAGGGTTTTCTATGTAGAGGATCATGTCATCTGCAAATAGTGAGAGTTTTACTTCTTCTTTTCCAATTTGGATTCCTTTTATTTCTTTTTCTGCTCTGATTGCTGTGGCCAAAACTTCCAAAACTATGTTGAATAGTAATGGTGAAAGTGGGCACCCTTGTCTTGTTCCTGACTTTAGAGGAAATGCTTTCAATTTTTCACCATTGAGGATAATGTTTGCAGTGGGTTTGTCATATATAGCTTTTATTATGTTGAGGTATGTTCCTTCTATTCCTGCTTTCTGGAGAGTTTTTATCATAAATTGATGTTGAATTTTGTCAAAGGCTTTCTCTGCATCTATTGAGATAATCATATGGTTTTTATTTTTCAATTTGTTAATGTGGTGTATTACATTGATTGATTTGTGGATATTGAAGAATCCTTGCATCCCTGGGATAAAGCCCACTTGATCATGGTGTATGATCTTTTTAATGTGTTGTTGGATTCTGATTGCTAGAATTTTGTTAAGGATTTTTGCATCTATGTTCATCAGTGATATTGGCCTGTAGTTTTCTTTTTTTGTGGGATCTTTGTCAGGTTTTGGTATTAGGGTGATGGTGGCCTCATAGAATGAGTTTGGAAGTTTACCTTCCTCTGCAATTTTCTGGAAGAGTTTGAGCAGGATAGGTGTTAGCTCTTCTCTAAATTTTTGGTAGAATTCAGCTGTGAAGCCGTCTGGACCGGGGCTTTTGTTTGCTGGAAGATTTTTGATTACAGTTTCAATTTCCATGCTTGTGATGGGTCTGTTAAGATTTTCTATTTCTTCCTGGTCCAGTTTTGGAAAGTTGTACTTTTCTAAGAATTTGTCCATTTCTTCCACGTTGTCCATTTTATTGGCATATAATTGTTGATAGTAGTCTCTTATGATCCTTTGTATTTCTGTGTTGTCTGTTGTGATCTCTCCATTTTCGTTTCTAATTTTGTTGATTTGATTTTTCTCCCTTTGTTTCTTGATGAGTCTGGCTAATGGTTTGTCAATTTTATTTATCCTTTCAACGAACCAGCTTTTGGTTTTGTTGATTTTTGCTATGGTCTCTTTTGTTTCTTTTGCATTTATTTCTGCTCTAATTTTTAAGATTTCTTTCCTTCTACTAACCCTGGGGTTCTTCATTTCTTCCTTTTCTAGTTGCTTTAGGTGTAGAGTTAGGTTATTTATTTGACTTTTTTCTTGTTTCTTGAGGTGTGCCTGTATTGCTATGAACTTTCCCCTTAGGACTGCTTTTACCGTGTCCCACAGGTTTTGGGTTGTTGTGTTTTCATTTTCATTCGTTTCTATGCAAATTTTGATTTCTTTTTTGATTTCTTCTGTGATTTGTTGGTTATTCAGCAGCGTGTTGTTCAGCCTCCATATGTTGGAATTTTTAATAGTTTTTCTCCTGTAATTGAGATCTAATCTTACTGCATTGTGGTCAGAAAAAATGCTTGGAATGATTTCTATTTTTTTGAATTTACCAAGGCTAGCTTTATGGCCCAGGATGTGATCTATCCTGGAGAAGGTTCCATGTGCGCTTGAGAAAAAGGTGAAATTCATTGTTTTGGGATGAAATGACCTATAGATATCAATTAGGTCTAACTGGTCTATTGTATCGTTTAAAGTTTGTGTTTCCTTGTTAATTTTCTGTTTAGTTGATCTATCCATAGGTGTAAGTGGGGTATTAAAGTCTCCCACTATTATTGTGTTATTGTTAATTTCTCCTTTCATACTTGTTAGCATTTGTCTTACGTACTGTTGTGCTCGCGTGTTGGGTGTATATATGTTTATAATTGTTATATCTTCTTCTTGGATTGATCCTTTGATCATTATGTAGTGACCATCTTTGTCTCTTTTCACCGCCTTTGTTTTAAAGTCTATTTTATCTGATATAAGTATTGCTACTCCTGCTTTCTTTTGGTCCCTATTTGCATGGAAAATCTTTTTCCAGCCCTTCACTTTCAGTCTGTACGTGTCCCCTGTTTTGAGGTGGGTCTCTTGTAGACAACATATGTAGGGGTCTTGTTTTTGTATCCATTCAGCCAGTCTTTGTCTTTTGGTTGGGGCATTCAACCCATTTACATTTAAGGTAATTACTGATAAGTATGTTCCCGTTGCCATTTACTTTATTGTTTTGGGTTCGAGTTTATACACCGTTTTTGTGTTTCCTGTCTAGAGAATATCCTTTAGTATTTGTTGGAGAGCTGGTTTGGTGGTGCAGAATTCTCTCAGCTTTTGCTTGTCTGAAAAGCTTTTGATTTCTCCTTCATACTTGAATGAGATCCTTGCTGGGTACAATAATCTGGGCTGTAGGTTATTTTCTTTCATCATTTTAAGTATGTCTTGCCATTCCCTCCTGGCTTGAAGAGTTTCTATTGAAAGATCAGCTGTTATCCTTATGGGAATTCCCTTGTGTGTTATTTGTTGTTTTTCCCTTGCTGCTTTTAATATTTGTTCTTTGTGTTTGATCTTTGTTAATTTGATTAATATGTGTCTTGGGGTGTTTCTCCTTGGGTTTATCCTGTTTGGTACTCTCTGGGTTTCTTGGACTTGGGTGATTATTTCCTTCCCCATTTTAGGGAAGTTTTCCACTATTATCTCCTCAAGTATTTTCTCATGGTCTTTCTTTTTGTCTTCTTCTTCTGGAACCCCTATGATTCGAATGTTGTAGCGTTTAATATTGTCCTGGAGGTCTCTGAGATTGTCCTCATTTCTTTTAATTCGTTTTTCTTTTATCCTCTCTGATTCATTTATTTCTACCATTCTATCTTCTAATTCACTAATCCTGTCTTCTGCCTCTGTTAATCTACTATTTGTTGCCTCCAGAGTGTTTTTAATTTCACTTATTGCATTATTCATTATATATTGACTCTTTTTTATTTCTTCTAGGTCCTTGTTAAACCTTTCTTGCATCTTCTCAATCCTTGTCTCCAGGCTATTTATCTGTGATTCCATTTTAGTTTCAAGATTTTGGATCAATTTCACTATCATTATTCGGAATTCTTTATCAGGTAGATTCCCTATCTCTTCCTCTTTTGTTTGGTTTGGTGGGCATTTATCCTGTTCCTTTATCTGCTGAGTATTCCTCTGTCTCTTCATCTTGTTTAAATTGCTGAGTTTGGGGTGTCCTTTCTGTATTCTGGCAGTTTGTGGAGTTCTCTTTATTGTGGCGTTTCCTCACTGTGTGTGGGTTTGTACAGGTGGCTTGTCAAGGTTTCCTGGTTAGGGAAGCTTGTGTCGGTGTTCTGGTGGGTGGAGCTGTATTTCTTCTCTCTGGAGTGCAATGAAATGTCCAGTAATGAGTTATGAGATGTCTATAGTTTTGGAGTGACTTTGGGCAGCCTCTATCTTGAAGCTTAGGACTGTGTTCCTTTGTTGCTGGAGAATTTGCTTGGTATGTCTTGCCCTGGAACTTATTGGCCCTTGTGTGGTGCTTGGTTTCAGTGTCGGTATGGAGGCATTTGATGAGCTCCTGTCAATGAATGTTCCTTGGAGTCAGGAGTTCCCTGGAGTCAGGGTTTGGACTTAAGTCTCCTGCTTCCGATTATCGGTCTTATTTTTACAGTAGTTTCAAAACTTCTCCTTCTATACAGCACCAATGATAAAACATCTACATTAAAGATGATAAGTTTCTCTACAGTGAGGGTCACTCAGAGAGGTTCACAGGGTTACATGGAGAAGAGAAGAGGGAGGAGGGAGTTAGAGGTGACCCAAATGAGATGAGGTGAATCAATAGTGGAGAGAGTGGGCTAGCCAGTAGTCACTTCCTTATGTGCACTCCACAACTGGACCACTCAGAGATGTTCACGGGGTTATACAGAGAAGAGAAGAAGGAGGAAGGTAACAGAGGTGGCCAGAAGGATAAAAGGGGGAATGAAAAGGAGGGAGACAGATCCAGCCAGTAATCAGTTCCCTAAGTGTTCTCCACCGTCTGGAACACACAGAAATTCACAGAGTTGGGTAGAGTAGAGAGGGGTTAGGGAGGAGACACAGGCGACCTGGTGGAGAAAAAGGAGGGTCCAAAGGGAGAGAGAGAGCAGTCAAGCCAGTAATCTCACTCCCTAGTGAAAAATGGGTCCTGAAGATTGGGTCCTTAAAGGTACAAAATTGGTAACAAATACATAAAAGCAAAAATTAAAAATCTAGAGTAGAGTTTGGAATTTCAAAAATACGATGTTAAAGAAAAGAAGAAGGAAAAGAAAGAGAAAGAACGAACAAACAAAAACAAACAAGGTCGCGAAAATTATAAAGAAAGTACAGGTACAAAATTGATAACTAATACCAGAGAGCGAAAATTAAAAATCTAGAGTAGAGTTTGGAATTTCAAAAATACGATGTTAAAGAAAAGAAGAAGGAAAAGAAAGAGAGAAAAAATGAACAAACAAAAACAAACAAGGTCGCGAAAATTATAAAGAAAGTACAGGTACAAAATTGATAACTAATACCAGAAAGCAAAAATTAAAAATCTAGAGTAGAGTTTGGAATTTCAAAAATACAATGTTAAAAAAAAAAAAAAAGAAGAAGAAGAAAAATAAAGAGAGAAAACAAACAAACAAATACGAACAATGTCACAAAAATTATAAAGAAAATACAGGTACAAAATTGATATCAAATACCAAAAAGCATAAATTGAAAATCTAGAGTAAAGTTTGGAATTTCAGCTATACAATGTTATATAAAAGAAGAAGAGAAAGAAACAGAGAAGAAGAAGAAAAAAAAAAAAATCACAGAAATTATATAAAAAAAAAACTATAGGTACAAAATTGATAACATATACCAAAAAGCGAAAATTAAAAATCTAGAGTAGAGTTTGGAATTTCAAAAATACAATGTTAAAGAAAAGAAGAAAAAAACAAAAACCAACAACAACAACAAAAAAACAAGGTCAAAAAATTATAAAATATATATATATGAAGTTTGCTGAAGAAGAAAAAAATAGGGTCTTTTTTTTTTTTTTTGCAAAGTAATAGGTTATAAAAGTGAAAATTAAAGGAACAATAGAGGACTTAAAATTTTTTTTTTTTAATTAAAAAAAAAAAAAGAAAGAATGATCGTAAAAATAATAAAAATATATCTAGGACTTTTTTTGTTTCTTTTTTTGTGGGTGTTGTGGGTTCAGTTCATTTTTGGCTAGTTCCTTGGTCAGATTTATATTTCTCAAGATCTATAGGCCCCTTCCTATGTAGTCCGTAGTAACCACAGGGTTTTGATCTATTGCCTGTAGCTTCCAAGGCGTTTCCCTCTGTTATATCTTCTTCTGTTTGCTAGTCTCTTCAGTATCTGGTTTCCGCCCTGACTCAAAGGGCACGGTGGAGGACACTTTTTTTTTTTTTTTTTAGGCTTACTTGTTCAGTCGCGCTGTGGGGAGGGAGGGAGGGAGGGTGCAAACAAATAACACTGGCGTGGGCTCGCAGTGCCTCAGCCACCCTGGGTCTGCCCCCGCTCACGGCGCGTGTAGCCTCCCTGTCCACACTGCTCGGACTCTAGGTTGTTCCGCCGGGAACAATCCGAGGCTGGCCCTGGGCTGCATGCACCTCCCAGGTCCAAGCCGCTCAGGTTCAGGCACTCGGGTAGTCCTCAAAGGTGCAGACTCAGTTGGGCCTGCGTTTTGTACTCTTCCCAGGTCCGAGCGCCAATTTGCTCTTCCCAGGCGAGCGCCAATGCTGCGACTTATCGCCTCCCCGCCACTCGGTTATCTGGATGTAAAACCGGCGCACCTTCTCAGGCAGATGTTGACCGTCCAGACCCCCAAGAAGTTTTAGTTAGCAAAGAAGCCTGCTTACAATTTTATAGATAATGTCTCTCTGGGGCTGCGATTGCCCCCTTCCGGCTCTGGCTGCCTGTCACCGGAGGGGAAGATCTGCAGCCGGCTATCTCTGTTCAGTCCTTTGTTCCGTGCGCGGGCCTGGCGGTCTTAGGTTAGGGCTGGCTTTTCGCGTGGTAGGTATCCCACAGTCTGGTTTGCTAGCCCAAATTATTTCGCTCAGATAGGGCTCAGGGTATTCAGGCCAGATTCTTACTCTCAGCGATGCAGCCCACGCCGCGCCTCCCTGCCCAGCCCCGGTTTGCTAATGGCGGATGCAGGCGTCTGCGCTGCTTCTCTGCTGGGGGAGTTACCGTAGGGCTCGCAATCTGCGAGTTTTAAATTGTTTATTTATTTTTTCTCCCTGTTATGTTGCCCTCTGTGCTTCCAAAGCTCGGCACAGATTCGGCAGTGAGAAGGTTTCCTGATGTTTGGAAACTTCTCTCTTTTTAAGATTCCCTTCCCGGGACGGAACTCCGTCCCTCCCTCTTTTGTCTCTTTTTTTTGTTTTTAATATTTTTTCCTACCTCCTTTCGAAGAGTTGGGTTGCTTTTCTGGGTGCCTGATGTCCTCTGCTGGCATTCAGAAGTTGTTTTGTGGAATTTACTCGACGTTTAAATGCTCTTTTGATGAATTTGTGGGGGAGAAAGTGTTCTCCCCGTCCTACTCCTCCGCCATCTTTATAATCCTACTCTTTAAGGAAAACTAATTATGTGGTTAAAAGTTGCCTATATTTCAGCAAGCTTATTTTATCTTTTTGATAATAATGAATTTAAAAGATTAGTTCTATAGAATTTTTCCTTTCTGACATATATATAAATCAACTCATAGAGAAAATTCACTCAAAGATCAGATATACTTGTATTCTGAATATTTCTAAATGAAAATTATCCATCACTTATTCTTGTTTAAATAGAAAAAAAAATATTGCATGCTTGTAATTTAATGAAGATGATAATTTACTACTAAAAATACTTTTATATAAATAACCAATAACCAAACCCCATTACCTTATAAATATCCAAAAATCCACATTGGTGGTCGAATCTTGTGTACAGCTCATTCAGCATGCTGATGACTTGCATGGGGGTACACTGGGCACATATGGCCGTGAAGCCAACAATGTCCGAAAACAGCATGGTGACATCATCGAACTTTCTGGCCTGCACTTGCTGCCCTTGCCACAACTGCTGGGCTACATCACCAGGGAAAATGGAGTATAGAAGATCCACTGTTTTCTTTTTCTCTTCTTCCAGGGCCTGGTGAGTTCTTTCTAAAGTTGCTTTTAATTTATCCATCCTCTTCTTCAGCCCATCCTGGGCCTTTGCCTGCTCACCAACCAAGATGACATCTCGAGTAGCATCATGGATAGGGATGTCCGAGAGATGTAGCCCTCGTCCCATAAGTTCATCCAACTTGTCCACACATGGAGAACCCAAGAATAAAATGGAATTTGATTCCGAGACATGGATCATTTGTCCTTTAACTTCCATCACCTGAAAATTTAACACAGAATTTTAGTCAGCACTCTTCACATAGTAGGCTCACAAAAATTAATTTATTATCAGATGGAGAAGAAGACTAAGAAATTAGCCTTACAGACTTTCTCCATATAGACAAATCTAAATGTGATTTGAGGCCAATGTAGAATTTATGATTCTAAATAGAAATATTTGCTATTGTTTCCCACTTGGCCACTTTCTTAAGACAATGATCAAATGAAAAGAGAGATCAATAAGAATTGAAACAGAAAACATTTTCATTCAAAATGAAATTGTACCCAGGTACATCATGAAACTGGTTCACCAACCAGTTCAAAAACTTTCAATCTGCTTAGTAATAATAGAATTTGGATAATTCCACCTGTCAAAATACTAGATTTAATTGTCATTAAAATAAAACTCAGAAAATAAGTCCAGGAGACTAGATGAATCCAAATAATTGTTTAGTCATATGTAAGTCATTTTTTTCATCTGTTGTAGTCCTATGTAAGTATATTGATTCTTGCATTGACTAGATTAGTTGACAATTCATTTGGTCTTAAAAATAAAAATTTAAGCTAGATTTCATTAATAAGTATTAGCAGAAAATGACTACCAGTTAACTAGCATATTCAATATAAGCTAAAAGTAGCCCCCTCCCCCAAGTCAGGATAGTATTAAAGAAACCCAGCTAGTAAGATAAAAAATCTGAATATATAGTAATTTAAACTATCCCTCCTTTCTGTGCTTTTTGGAGAATTTAGAGAATTGATGTTTAATGAAAAACTTCATGAACACTGGCTCATGCTATCTTAGCTTAATGCCCTAAGGAACCCTCAGAGGGGATGAACATCAGCAAGAAAGGAAGGGAGTCTTAGGCTATTTTATCCAAATACCCTTACTTGGGTTAAGATAGGATATTTCAGCACATCTCAAGAGGAAGCTAGTTGTCATTACCTGAAGAGAGTGCTAAGTGCTAAATTGCTTCACTCGTGTCTGACTCTTTGCAACCCCATGGACTGTAGCCTGCCAGGCTCCTCTGTCCTCTGTCCTGGAGTGAGTTGCCATTTCCTCCTCCAGGGGATCTTCCAGACCCAGGGATCAAACCCATGTCTCTTATGTCTCCTGCACTGGCAGGTAGGTTTTTACCACTAGTGCCACCTGGGAACCCCTGAAGAGGACTGCTTACAAATTGACCAACTGAGATTGTGTATCAGTTTTATCTATGTCACTTTCTGCAACTACATGGAATGTGCTCAATAAATTTATTTTCTTTTGATCTTGATAGCATGAAGTATAGGTTAGTTGATGAAATTGGAGGCATAGAACAAATATGGGGTAAAACTACAGAGATTTTGTCTTCTAAGCCTGCAAATATTTTACTTTGTTCCACCTGCACCATTTACCAAGATCTAGTCTATATAAGGCGGAGAAGGCAATGGCACCCCACTCCAGTACTCTTGCCTGGAAAATCCATGGACAGAGGAGCCTGGTAGGCTGCAGTCCATGGGGTCGCTAAGAGTCGGGAACGACTGAGCGACTTCACTTTCTCTTTTCACTTTCATGCATTGGAGAAGGAAATGGCAACCCACTCCAGTGTTCTTGCCTGGAGAATCCCAGGGACGGGGAAGCCTGGTGGGCTGCCGTCTCTGGGGTCGCACAGAGTCGGACATGACTGAAGCGACTTAGCGGCAGCAGCAGCAGCAGTCTATATAAGGAAAAAATGAATCCTTGCTTCATGTTATAAACTGTATGGAACAAAATGTTCACTTTTTATACAAAGTCTGCTAATGTTCAGTATTTCATCATTTTATATATAATTTATTCATTGAAGTGTTTACTGAGTGTTTTCTATTTATCAATGCTGCCCTGGCTGATAACCATAAAAAGATAATACAAGGTTCCCCTTTTAAAAGATATCACACTATGGAAACAAGAGACACAACTATATAGCCCATAGAATAGAATGAAGAAACATTTCAATTCCCTATTTAAGATAGGCTGTCAAAAGACTGCAGGCTATGGTTTGAATACAAAGAATGCAATTGTCCTGAAAAGTATTTCCAGATTATTTCATATATGCTGGGTATGCTTTTTTTGGGGGGAGGGGGGTTGTTAATGATTCATACTCATTAGACTATTAGAAGTGTAATAAAGAAGATACACAAAATGTACAACCTCATAGCTTGAAAACTAGTATAATCATTTTTTTCTTAAGATTTAAGGTAAAAGCAAACCTCTGATGCTTATATAGTTAGACCTCCATCTGGTCTCTTTCTTCTCACATTTCTTTCTAATCATTTTCTTTTTCTTCTACATCTTGCTTTTTTCTCCCTTCTTCCCTTTGTTCTTTGGACTTACTCTTTTGTTTTATTTTTCAAACATTCTTTCTTCATTTACTATTTATCTCTCCTGCTTGCCTGGCCTTCTTTGTCATCACTGGTTACTTCATTTCCTTGTTGGTTCTTCATTTTTGTTTCTCTTTTTTTCCCCTAGGTATTAACTTTCACATTTCCTATTATAAGTTGACCTTTTTCTTTTCTGCCTTTGCTTCTACCTCTTTTTATTTAAAATATAAATCAGTATATGTATATAGGCATAAATAATATTATATATTATTTGCTATATGTAAAAAATATGTTTTTCTCTAACTTCCAAAGAAGTGAAATGGAATATATTATATTCCATCTCAAAAAACCCATAAATATATTCCCGATTTATATATGGCATAGTTCTTTTTTTTGAAATTTATGATAGAATAAAATATTTTTAATTTTATTTTATTAATTAAAACAAATTTCTGACAGAATGAAATAATTAAAATAAAATATTTAATACTTGGATCACATGTTTTTCTCTTTTAACAATGCCATAGAAAGCTTAAGAAAATATTAAGTATAAGAACTTTACTCAGTTCTAAAGATGGAGTTGAGGTTAAGACAGTTATGGTCTCTGCCCTCATGGAGCTTATATTCTAACAGAGGGGATGATATATATATATATATATATATTTTTTTTTTTTTTTTTTTAAGAAATGGCAGGTTATGGAGGGCTGTGGGACCCTCTTGCTGTAGAACAATTAGATACTTATTTTAAAAAATACTTATGAGTCATCTCTTAAGAGGCAAAGGTTTCCGAGTACATCCCCATATACACGCACTAGCAAAAGAAACAAACAAATTAAAACAAGGCAAACAAACACAAAGTGAAACCTTGATCTGAACCCCCAACAGGAGCAGAGAGAAACCAGGCTGTCCTAAGAGTCATGTGGAAAGAACACTTTTATTGGAATTCTGAGACTTGGAACATTTGTAAGATTAGAGAGCCTAGTGAGATTCTTGACTTGAAGATTCATCCTCAGAGAGAATTAAAGAGGTCTTTAGTCACCTGGCACCTAAAACTTCCCTATCGTAGGCTCTCAAAACTCTTGATATGATTAAGCTCAAGCAATGAACAAAAGCAAATAATGAACACAAGATTTAGATGACAAAAACTGAGTGATGGGAATGTCAACTTCAGAATATACAGCAGCTATTTATTTACAAGTAAAGATACAATTTCAGAGAAAGATGAATGACAGAAATGCTATGGACCTAACAGAAGCAGAAGATATTAAGAAGAGGTGGCAAGAATACACAGAAGAACTATCCAAAAAAATCTTAATGACCCAGATAACCACGATGGTGTGATCACTCACATACAGCCAGACATCCTGGAATGTGAAGTCAAGTAGACCTTAGGAAGCATCACTATAAACAAAGCTAGTGGAGGTGATGGAATTCTAGTTGAGCTATTTCAAATCATAAAAGATGATGCTGTGAAAGTGCTGTACTCAATATGCCAGCAAATTTGGAAAACTCAGCAGTGGCCACAGGACTGGAAAAGGTCATTTTTCATTCCAATCCCAAAGAAAAGCAATGCCAAAGAAGGCTCAAACTACCGCACAATTGTACTCATCTCACACACTAGCAAAGTAATGCTCAAAATTCTCCAAGCCAGGTTTCAACAGTACATGAACAATGAACTTCCACATGTTCAACCTAGATTTAGAAGAGGCAGAGGAACCAGAGATCCATTTGCCAACATTCGCTGGATCATTGAAAAAGCCAGAGAGTTCCAGAAAAACATCTATTTCTGCTTTATTGACTATGCTAAAGCCTGTGACTGTGTGGATCACAACAAACTGTGGAAAATTCTGAAAGAGATGGGAATATCAGACCACCTTACCTGTCTCCTGAGAAATCTGTATGCAGGTCAGGAAGCAACAGTTAGAACTGGACATGGAACAATGGACTGATTCCAAATTGGGAAGGACTATGTCAAGGCTGTATATTGTCACCCTGATTATTCAACTTATATGAAGAGTATATCATGCAAAGTGCCAGGCTGATGAAGCACAAGCTGAAATCAAGATTGCTGGGAGAAATATCAATAACTTCAGATATGCAGATAACACCATCCTTATGGCAGAAAGTGAAGAGGAACTAAACAGCCTTTTGATGAAAGTGAAAAAGGACAGTGAAAAAGTTGACTTAAAAGTCAACATTCAAAAAGACTAAGAGCATGGTATCTGGTCCCATCACTTCATGTAAAATAGATGGGGAAACCATGGAAACAGTGACAGAGTTTATTTTCTTGGACTCCAAAATCACTGCAGATTGTGACTGCAGCCATGAAATTAAAAGATGCTTGTTCCTTTTAAATTAAAAGCAAAGCTATATATCAACATGACTATAGCTTTGCTTTTAATTTAAAAGGAGCAAGTGTCTTTTAATTTCATGGCAAAACCAATACAATATTGTAAAGTTAAAAAATTAAATTAAATTAAAAAAATAAAAAATGACAAGCAAAAAAAAAAAAAGAAAATTATTCTCCAGAAAAAAATAAAAATAAAAGCAAAGCTATGACAAACTTAGACAACATATTAAAAAGCAGAGACATTACTTTTCTAAGAAAGGTCCATATAGTCACAGCTATGGTTTTTCCAGTAGTCATGTATGGATGTGAGTGTTGGACCATAAAGAAGGCTGTGTGCCCAAGAATTGATGCTTTCGAATCTGTGGTGTTGAGAAGATTCCTGAGAGTCCCTTGGACAACAAAGATATTAAACCACTCAATCCTAAAGGAAATCAGCCTTGTATATTCATTGGAAAGACTGATGCTGGAACTGAAGCTCCAGTACTTTGGCCAGCTGATGCGAAGAGCTAAATGCTGAGAAAGATTGAAGGCAGGAGGAGAAGGGGGTAACAGAGGATGAGCTGGTTGAATGGCATCACCGACTGGATACCCATGAGTTTGAGCAAGCTCTGGGAGTTGGTGATGGATTGGGAAGCCTGGCAAGCTGCAGTCCATGGGGTTGCAGAGTTGAACATGACTGAGTGACTGAACTGAACTGAACAGAGAAAGATTAGCACCAAGAGACTATAAGGAAGGAGTAGGCAGTTAAAAACTTAGAACAGATCATAATGTAAATGATAGTAGTATTTAACTCAAATAATTGTAATGAAATAATTACATACAGGCCTGTTTACCATATTGAGTGTGATATCTGTCACAAATGAGCCTTTGATAAATATTAGGTGACCTTACTGTGGGTTTTGAAACTACCTCAAGCCTTCTAAATCAGAACCCCTTGTTGTTGAACTCAGAAACTGATTTTTCTAAAAAATAAGGAGTACATATGATCCTGAAATTTCACTAGACAGGAATTATTGTCTCAAATGTCATCTTACACAATCTAATTGTAAATGAAGTATAAATAAAGAAAATAAGGGATGGAAAGGAAATACAGATTGCATGGAATAACAAACCAAGTTGGTAAAGGGTAAGGACTTGAACCAGAAATCTTGATATACACAGCCACAGTGTAGACTGTCAGAAAGAATATTTGGATAAAACAAAGAGTGAAATATGAAGTTCAGAGATGACTTAAAGCTCGGACAGGAACAAGACCACCAAATTCCCTATGAATATATCAATCAAAGGTAAATCACAAAACTGTTTCAACAAATGTTATAGACGGTTTTGTTTTAACAAGTTTATAAATGACTTTCCTTCATATCTGTGGAAACATTCAAGATGTACAAGGATCCATTACATTTTTTCATTGCCATGGTACTACATTTATGAGAGGAATTATGTAATTTTGTTATCCAATTTGGGTACTTGAGTCTCCCATAAATGTTTGCCAAAGGTCTGCTTGACAAATTCTTTTTGTAACCCAATAATATCTCTTAACTGTCCCTTAGTTGGTACAACAAATAACATTTTCAAAATGCTTCCATAGACATTGCTGCATTTTGTCTTCTTGACAGTGTAAGCGGCACCCAAAGTTGCTATAATCGAGGTAGCTAAGACCAGGGAAGGTTGAGTGAGTTGCCAGAGATCACACAGTTGAGTTAGAGAGCCTTGAACTGCCTGACCCAGTGTTCTTTTCATACATAAGTAAAGAGCTGAAAGGAATGAGAGCTTTTGAAATTAAAAATGTTCAGAGTTTAAAGCCCAGTTTTACCACTTGCTGACTGAGTCACCATAGGTGGATCACATGGCCTCTCAGAGATCCAGTAACATCATCTGTAGTGATGTAATGTAATGATGGAATAAAGGTAATTTTATAGAACAGCATTAGGATAAAGTTTAAATGAAATAATATATATATATAAAAGTTTAGCCTAATACCCACATAAGCATTCACTCAGTTTCTCTCAGTTATTATTGTTATTGTTATTAATCATTATGAAATAAGATAATGATGATTTGGTTGGTGCCAGAGAGATATTACAAATAGGAAATAATAATAATAATGAATAGGAAATAAACAATAATAATGCATCTCTAAAAAAATATCTAATATGATGTTAGAGAAATCATAGTTATATTTTATGAAGCTATATTACATAGGCATCGTTTACAAATTATTTTCAGTAACAGTGAAAAGCTATAAACAACTTTCATGTTTATAAATGCATTTCTACTTAAATGATTTATGATCTATCAGTTAAGAAAAAAGTTTCACAAACCATACAAAATGCTACAATAATTAAAATATCACAATGCAGGTGACTTTGAATTGGCAAAATGTCTCAGACATGCATTATCAGAATTTGTCTTGTAAACTTCCCCATGAACATGAACAATGTATAAGAATTCCTTGTCAAGACAATAGCATTTAGCTGAAGAAACATGCCCTGGAGGCTGCCTATTATAGTGAAAAATGTAATAGCTATTGGAATATGGCAAGGGAAATATTCCAAGATGAGTAAAGGAAAATTCAAATCCCCAGAGAGAAAGAAGAGCATAGCATATTTAGGGCATTTATGAAGGACCAGTATGATTACACGGAGAAGGCAATGGCACCCCACTCCAGTACTCTTGCCTGGAAAATTGCATGGGCGGAGGAGCCTGGGAGGCTGCAGTCCATGGGGTCGCTAAGAGTTGGACATGACTGAGCGACATCACTTTCACTTTTCACTCTCATGCATGGGAGAAGGAAATGGCAACCCACTCTAGTATTCTTACCTGGAGAATCCCAGGGACGGTGGAGCCTGGTGGGTGGAGGCTGCCATCTATGGGGTCGCACAGAGTCGGACACAACTGAAGCAACTTAGCAGCAGCAGCAGCAGCAGCAGTATGATTACAACAGAGAGCAAAGGGGCAATGACCAGGGTCTAGTGAGGTCAAGGCCGTACAACTGAGTTATGATAATTGGAATGTGAACCTACTCCTTATAATTCTCCAGTCCTCTCTACTCTTTCCTCTATTACCATGAGAGCCACATGTCAACGATGTGGGAAGCAGAAGAAGGAGCCTGGGTTCTAAAGTCTCTTTTGCAACAAGACTGCTCAAAAGACACATAGCCTGTCCCAGATCTATGATGTGAATAAGAAATATATTTTTACATAGTTAATGGACAGGGATTTGAAGATTCTTGTAGCAGTCAGCATTATTAATCTTGACTAACATACCAGTTCCTGGTAAAAGATCAGTTTCAGCCATCTCCATCACACATTTGCAATGTGGTCTAGACTTACACCTACGTCACGCTAGGATCTTGGTGAAAAGAATCCACCGTGATTCTTTCCCATTCAACCCAATTACAGTCACCACCATTCTAATTAACACCATTCCCATTTACAATTCTATGAGACCAGTGAATTACGGATTGGTCCTGAGATCAACACACAGTTGAATCTTTAAGTGTGAATCTAAAGCTTTGCTTAAAGGACTGGTTGGTTTTATGCTTACCCAACTTGAATCATCATGAATTATAACTTCATACATTTTTTATACTATTGAAGCTAAATTACATGTGCATCTTAGATTCCAGTAATGTGATATCAAAACTTTTTAAGTATACTATAAATCATTTTTAAGTATACTGTAAATTACTTGAATGCCTTCTTAGATACAAATGTTCACAAACACTGTAGAAGTTAATACATTCATTTGGGGGGGATATTAAGGAGATATTCCTCCCCAAACTGAAAATCTTCAGTGTAAGTAATTTATTCCTTTTTTGATGTTTATTTTTAAATTTAAATATACCTGATTTAATTATATAAGGTATTAATTATATTGAATATATAATATATACTCATATATATTAATTATATAATCATGATGGCATGATCACTGACCTAGAGCCAGACATCCTGGAATGTGAAGTCAAGTGGGCCTTAGAAAGCATCACTACAAACAAAGCTAGTGGAGGTGATGGAATTCCTGTTGAGCTATTTCAAATCCTGAAAGATGATGCTGTGAAAGTGCTCCACTCAATATGCCAGCAAATTTGGAAAACTCGCAGTGGCCACAGGACTGGGAAAGGTCAGTGTTCATTCCAATCCCAAAGAAAGGCAATGCCAAAGAATGCTCAAACTACCACACAATTGCACTCATCTCACACACTAGTAAAGTAATGCTCAAAATTCTCCAAGCCAGGCTTCAGCAGTACGTGAACCGTGAACTTCCAGATGTTCAAACTGGTTTTAGAAAAGGCAGAGGACCCAGAGATCATATTGCCAACATCCGCTGGATCATGGAAAAAGCAAGAGAGTTCCAGAAAAACATATATTTCTGCTTTATTGACTATGCCAAAGTATTTGACTGTGTGGATCACAATAAACTGTGGAAAATTCTGAAAGAGATGGGAATACCAGACCACCTGACCTGCCTCTTGAGAAACCTATATGTAGGTCAGGAAGCAACAGTTAGAACTGGACATGGAACAACAGACTGGTTCCAAATAGGAAAAGGAGTACGTCAAGGCTGCATACTGTCACCCTGCTTATTTATCTTCTATGCAGAGTACATCATGAGAAACGCTGGTCTGGAAGAAGCACAAGCTGGAATCAAGATTGCCGGGAGAAATATCAATTACCTCAGATATGCAGATGACACCACCCTTATGGCAGAAAAGCCTCTTGATGAAAGTGAAAGTGGAGAGTGAAAAAGTTGGCTTAAACCTCAACATTCAGAAAACGAAGATCATGGCATCTGGTCCCATCACTTCATGGGAAATAGATGGGGAAACAGTGGAAACAGTGTCAGACTTTATTTTTTGGGGCTCCCAAATCACTGCAGATGGTGACTGCAGCCATGAAATTAAAAGACGCTTACTCCTTGGAAGGAAAGTTTTGACAAACCTAGATAGCATATTGAAAAGCAGAGACATTATTTTGCCAACAAAGGTCCATCTAGTCAAGGCTATGGTTTTTCCTTTGGTCGTGTATGGATGTGAAAGTTGGACTGTGAAGAAAGCTGAGCGCTGAAGAATTGATGCTTTTGAACTGTGTTGTTGGAGAGAACTCTTGAGCGTCCCTTGGACTGCAAGGAGATCCAACCAGTCCATTCTAAAGGAGATCAGCTCTGGGTGTTCTTTGGAAGGAATGATGCTAAAGCTGAAACTCCAGTATTTTGACCACCTCATGCGAAGAGTTGACTCACTGAAAAAGACTCTGATGCTCTGAAGGATTGGGGGAAGGAGGAAAAGGGGATGACAGAGGATGAGATGGTTGGATGGCATCATTGACTCAATGGATGTGAGTTTGAGTGAACTCCGGGAGTTGGTGATGGACAGGGAGGCCTGGCGTGCTGCAATTCATGGGGTCGCAAAGAGTTGGACACGACTGAGCAACTGAACTGAACTGAACTGAACCCAGCTTTTTTAAGTGTAAGAATGGAAACTGAAAAACGTTAAGTGATGTGTTCAAGGTCTGTAGCTAAGGAAACAGAGATGGGACTACAACATGGGTGTTCTCATCTTAGGTTGTATACCCTACATATTTTCCTACATATTTCACTCTCACAATAAAAGGGACTTCTAAAAATTGTAATGAGTACTTGTGGTATTGGAAACCTTCAGGAAATTCTTCTACATCAGACTCAAGAATCTCTGCACTGTTATATAATATTTGCTTGAATGTTTTCCCGCTCTTCAGAAATAAATGGCATGACCAAACTGACTCCACGCTTTTAAAATGGAAATAGTAATTAAATCTACCTAATAATATTGTTATTAAAATACATATTGTAAATGTTTACAAAGTACTCAAAATAGTCAACAATATATAATAAACAAGTATATGTTTAATTAAAACTGCCTGGCTTGCAGTTGCTATAAGTACTTTTAGAATTCTATAACTAATCATCTACTGACAATTTAAGCTTTGATTACAACGAATAGAGGCTGTATTAGTTTTCTAGGGATGCTATAATAAATTAACACAGAATGAGTGGTTTGAACAACAGAGGTTTATTGTCTTAGCTCTGGAAACTAGAAGCCCAAGATCAAAGTGTTGGTGGGGCCAGGGCCTTCCCTCTCCTAGCTTTTGGCTGTGGCAGCATAAGTATAATATTCACATCGTGCTCTATGTACATGTCTGTCTCTGTGAACCAATTTTCACATTTTATAAGGACATTAGTCAGAAAGTGGCCAAGGTGGCAGAGTAGAAAGACCCTGGTTCACCTCTTCTCATGAGCACACCAAAATCACTATTATGTTCAAAACAATCATTAGTTAAAATGATTGCAAGTTGTGAGAAAAAGTCTTTTAAAACTAAAGACATAAAGAAAAAACCACAATGCGATGAATAGGAGGGGTGGACTTGAGATACAATCAAATGCCATACCCCAAGGTGGGTGACACACAAGTTGGAGAATGATTATATTGCAGAGGGTCTCTCACATGAATGCAAGTTCTAAGCTCCACATCAGACACCCTTGGACAATAGGTCCTGCACCAGGAGGATGATTACCAAGAGCATTTGGCTTTGAATTCCAGTGGAATTTAATTTTGAGAGTCCCAA
This sequence comes from Bos javanicus, assembly GCF_032452875.1. Classification (NCBI taxonomy): domain Eukaryota; kingdom Metazoa; phylum Chordata; class Mammalia; order Artiodactyla; family Bovidae; genus Bos; species Bos javanicus. Next base: position 16,655,233 of record NC_083882.1, on the reverse strand, counting down.
AGGACTGGGAGAAATAGAGACTTCATTCTTAAAAGATATATACAAAATTTCATGCACACTGGGTCTTTGGGCCAAAGCAATAATTTAATAGGAGCCTGGGCCAGATAGAGCTTCTGGACTTGGAATGTCTTCAAGAGAAATGGTGGGGGAGGCTGTGGCTCATACAGGGGACATTAGACACTGGTGGAAACCATATTTGGGAACATGCTACCACAAAACACTACTACTGGTGGCTGCCATTGTGACTCATTAGGGCCCCAACCTGGCCATCCTGAAAAACCACAGGGACACAGTCCAGTCCCACTCATCAACAGAAAGGTTCCTAAAGACTTCCTGACCCCATAGCTACCTCTAGACATGCCCCTAGACATGGCCCTGACCACCAGAGAATCAAGACCAAGTCCCACCCACCAGTGGGCAGGCACTGACACTTCCCTCCTAGAATCCTGTATTAGACACTAGACCAGTCTCACTAAACAAAGAGCAGATATAAGATGCTACAAAACTATGATCTCACAACCTGAGAAACCAGCCCACTCACAGCAGGACAGACCCAACCCTGGGGCCAGCTAGACATGGGCCCAGTGCACTAGCAGGCCAATGCAAGATTCAGAACACCATGGAGCAAATACCAAACTGTCAGGAACCATCACTCACCACCACCAACAATCTAAAATGAGCTCTGTGATCCCTGACTCCAGAGACCAGCTCTGCCTGCCAGTAGTCTGACATTAGCCCCAGGACCTGGTTTCGCCTGGCAGTGGCTGAGCAACAACCACAGAATCTTCAAGATCCTGACTCAGCCCAACAGGGAGTTAGCACCAGCCCTGGGGCTCCACAGGGTTCTACAGTCACCTCAGGCCCGGCCCCATTAAACAGCATCCAGCAGCATCCATACAAGGCAGGACCTGGCAATCCACCGGGCTAGGAGCAAATGAAGACTACTAGACCCGACATATTTAGCCTACCACAACAGAAGGACCCACAGCCCTCTCAAGGGGAATCCCTAGAGCATATAACCTGGTGACAGGAGGGGCGTGCACTGTTGGGAAATACAGGACGTCTCCTACTAAAGGCTTGTTTGCAAGGCTGAGAAAGGTACCAATGTACCACATACACAAATATACAAATGGCAAATTATTAACAACAACAACAAGCAGCAGAAGAGTGCATATCAGATGAAGGAACAATATCAAATCCCTGAAGAAAAGCTAAGTGAAGTCAAGAGAGACAACCTATCTGAGAAAGTGTTCAAAGTAATGATCATAAAGATGATCAAAGAACTTGGGAGAAGTATGGATGCACACAGTGAGAAGTTAGAAGATTTAACAAAGAGTTAGGAAAATAAAAACAGACATGAAATGAAAATGAAAAATACAATAGAAGAAATCAAAATTAGACTAAATGATACAGAGGAACAGATCAGTGAGTGGAAGAAAAGTAGTGAAAATCACTGGTGCTGAAAAGAAAAAGAAAAAAAGAGTATGAAAAGAAACGAGAGCAGTTTAAGAGACCTCCAGGACAACATCTACCCCACAATCACATTATAGGGGTCCCAGAGTTCAGCACCAGCAAACAAGCTTTAGAACAAATTAAATACAAAAATTTCCAGGTGAAAAAGTCCATAAATAGAGACAAGAAAATGTGAGATGAAAAAGCTCACGGGTAAAGGAAAACATACAGTAAAATCAGGAAATCATCCACACACAAGGCGAGTAGAGAATGAAAAAAGACAAAAGTGTAAACTCATGTATAGCCACAATAAGTAGTTAAAGAAAGAAAGAAAGTGAAGTCACTCAGTCATGTCTGACTCTTTGTGACCCCGTGGACTGTAGCCCGCCAGGCTCCTCCGTCCATGGGATTCTCCAGGCAAGAATACTGGAGTGGGTTGCCATTTCTTTGTCCTGGGGACCCAGGGATCAAACCTAGGTTTCCTGCATTGCAGGCAGACACTTTAACCTCTGAGCCACCAGGGACATAGTCAAAATAATTGTGTGTAAATTATAATTTTAAATTATCTAACCTATCTCAAAAACAGTAATTGTAAGGGGAGGACAGTATGAATGCAAGGTTTTTAAAATGCATTTGAAATTAAGAGAACAGTAACTTAATCATGTTTATATATAGATTGTTATACAAAGACCTCATTTCAGCTGCAAACCAAAACTGTATAATAGATATACCTTCAAAAAAAAAGAGAAAATCCAAACCTGACAGTATAGATAGTCAACAAATCAGAAGAGAACAGAACAAAAGAAGAAAGGGGGGGAAAAGCTACAAAAACAAATGCAAAACTATTAACAAAATGACAATAGGAACATACATGTTGATAGTTACTTTATTTATTTTTTCAAGTTGTTTTCCTTTTTTTTTTTTAAGCTTTTTTTTGTTGTTGTTAAATTTTTTTTTTTTTTAACTTTACAATATTGTATTGGTTTTGCCATAGTTACTTTGAAGGTAAGCCAACTAAATGCTCCAACCAAAAGACAGAGTATGGCTGAATGGATTAAAAAAAAAAAAATGACCTGCATATATGCTGCCTTGAAGACAGTCACTTCAGATTTAGAGGCACATACAAACTGAAAGTGAGGGGATGGAAGGAGAAAGGTATTCCAGGCGAATGGAACCCTATAAAAGCCAAGACAGCAATATGTATACCAGACAAAATAAGTGTTAAAGCCTATTACAAGAGAAAATGAATGACACTATCTAACAATCCAGGAATCAATCCATGAAGAAGATATAACAATTGTAAATATAAATGCACCAAAATACAGAACCTAAATATATAAGGCAACATTACCAGACAAGAAAGAAATAACAGAGTAACACGATAACAGTTCAGTTCAAAGCTAAAAATAGAGTTAACATATTACCCTGCAATCTCACTCCTGGGCATTTATCTGGAGAAATACATGATGCTAAAGGATACATGCACCCAAATATTCACTGCAGCACTGTTTATACTAGCCAAGACATGGAAGCAACCTAAATGTTCATCAATAGAGGAATGGATAAGGAAGATACGGTACATATATATGATGGAATACTATCCAGCCATTAAAAAGAATGAAATAACATCATTTGCAGCAACATGGATGGACCTAGAGAATGTCACACAGAGTAAAGTAACTCAAAGTGAGGAGAGATATTTTATGACACCCTAAATGTGGACTCAAAAATAGAAATGTTACAAACAAACTTACTTACAAAATATAAAGAGACTGACAGATTTAGAGAATGAACTTATGGTTGCCAAGGGTAAGGATAGGGGGAAAGGATAGTTAGGGAATCTGAGACGGACATGTGCATATTGCTACATTTAAAATGGATAATCAACAAGGACCTTGTTGAATTTTTTTTTTCCATGACAAACTAAAGTTTATATTATATCAGTGTGCTATGCTGTGCTTAGTCATTCAGTCGTGCCTGTAGCCCGCCAGGCTCCTCTGTCCATGAGGATTCTCCAGGCAAGAATACTGGGGTGGGTTGCCAAGCCCTTCTCCAGGGGATTTTCCCAATCCAGGGATCTAACCCAGGTCTCCTACATTACAGGCAGATTCTTTACTGCCTGAGCCACCAAGGAGGCCCATATATACCAGTAATACAAAGTAATTAAAAATAGCAAAAATTAAGAAATGAACAATCCAAAGAAACAGAGGACAACAATAAAATGGGAAAGACTAGAGATCTCTTAAAGGAAATTGAAGGTATCAAGAGAATATTTTTTGCAAGGACAGGAATGATCAAAGACAGAAACAGAAAGGACCTAACAGAAGCAGAAGAGATTAAGAAGAGGTGGCATGAATACACAGACGAACTATACAATAAACGTCTTAATGACCAGTACAACCACATGGTATTGTGACTCACCTAGAGACAGATATCGAGGGATGTGAAGTCAAGTGGGCCTTAAGAAGCATTACTACAATCAAAGTTAGTGGAGGTGATGGAATTCCCGCTAAACTATTTAAAATACTATAATATAATGCCATGAGAGTGCTGCACACAATATGTCAGCAAATTTAGAAAACTCAGCAGTGGCCAAAGGATTGGAAAAGGTGAGTTTTCATTCCAGTCTCAAAGAAAGGCAGTGCCAAAGAATGTTCAATTACAGCATAATTGTGTGCAATCCATGTGCTAGTAAGGTTATGCTCTAAAACCTTCAAGGTAGACTTTAGCAGTACTTGAATCAGGAACTTGCAGATGTTCAATCTGGGTTTAGTAAAGGCAGAGGAACCGGGGATCAAATTGCCTACATTTGTTGGATCATAGAGAAAAGAAGGGAATTCCAGAAAATACTTCTACTTCATTAAGTATGCTAAAGCCTTTGATGATGTGGATTACAATAAACTGTGGAAAATTCTTAAAGTGATGAGAATATCAAACCACCTTGGTTGTCTCCTGAGAAACCTGTAAGCAGGTCAAGAAGCAACAGTTATAACCAGACACGGAACAATGGACTGGTTCAATATTAGGAAGAGAATACACTGTCACCCTGCTTATTTAACTCATATGCAAGCACATCATGCAAAATGCTGGCCTAGATGAATCACAAGCTAGAATCAGGATTGCTGGGAGAAATATCAACAAATTCAGATATGCAGACGATAACACTCTAATGACAGAAAGTGAAGAGGAATTAAAGAGCCTCTTGATGAGGGTCAAAGCAGAGAGTAAAAAAGCTGACTTAAAATTCAACATTCAAAAAATTAAGATCATGGCATCTGGTCCCATCACTTCATGACAAATAGAAGGGGAAAAAGTGGAATCAGTGACAGACTTTATTTTCTTGGGCTCCAAAATCACTGCGGATGGTGACTACAGTTATGAAATAAAAAGATGCTTGCTTCTTGGAAGGAAAGCTATGACAAACCTAGACAGCATATAAGAAAACAGAGACATCACTTTGCCACAAAGGTTTGTATAGTCAAAGCTATGGTTTTCTCAGTAGTCATGTACAGATGTGAGAACTGGACCATAAAGAAGGCTAAGCACTGAAGAATTTATACTTTCAAATTGTTGTGCTGGAGAAGAATCTTTTATACAGCAAGGGGATCAAACCCATCAATCCTAAATGAATATTTATTGGATATTAAATAAATCCTGAATATTTATTGGAAGGCCTGATGTTGAATCTGAAGCTTGAATACTTTGGTACCTCATGCAAAGAGCTGAATCATTGGAAAAGACCTTGGTGCTGGGAAAGATTGAAGGCAAAAGGTATGGGGACAGTAGAGGATGAGATGGTTAGATAGGCTCACCAATTCACTGGCCACAGATTTGAGCAAACTCCAGGAGATAGTGAAGGACAAGGGAGCCTGGCATGCTCCAGTCCAGGGGGGTGGTAAAGTGTCCAACATGACTTAGTGACTGAACAACAACAACAATTATAAGTGGCACTAATACACATATTTACAGGATCCAGAAAAAGGTCAGAACATGCTACACCAAGTTAGGCAACATATTAGTTGCATTAGCCAAAGCTTAAGGTTGAAATGTTCCTAGAAGAACATGATTAATAGGTAAAATGACTGGAATTTTAAGTTTGGAGAATTAAAAGGTAAGGAAGAGTCACCTTTAAATATCTGGGAAATGGATATATAAAATGAGGAGTAAGACGAAAATTAAAGTAATGCAGTTGAAAATATTACCCATGTATAAACATCAGAGGCAGATCTTAGCAAAATATATAGGTAAAAATATCTGGCAATAAGCACTATTCAAAAGTATAATTGCTGTTTTGTGAACTCTGGATGTGATCATGGTATCTGGATTACCTGATTAAGTCTCAGTTCCTCAGAATGGCACATGCACAGATAAAAATAGCCTTTTGTGGTTTAGTCTTTACCATTTCACATCATGTCAATCTACTCATAATTCTTTAAATTTTCTGTGTTCTCTTCTTGTCTGTCTTTGAATATTACCTACTTTACTTGGCATGCTCTTCACTGTTATTGTTCAAGGAATGTCTCAAATGTTATTCCTCAGAATGAATTTTCCAGCTTTCACCACATGTGTCAAGTATCCTACTCCAGAGTTGTTATAGCTTGAATATATACATCTATTTTACTCTTTGTTACAGGGTATTGTAGTAGTCTGTTCACTTATTCTTCTTTCCTACTAGATCATGGGCTTCAATGAGGAGAAGATGTTTTGATTTTATCTATCACTGATGTCCAACATAATGCTTGCTAGTTAATAGGTGATAAATATATGCTGAATAAATTGTGTCAAGTGTATTCCCCTACTGAATAGAATGTTGTGTTTGAAAATTTTTAGGTGATCCTTAAAATCCAAAAGAATGTAGCTTTTGTATATACAGTAGGATTGACTACAGAAACAAAATAGTCTAGGAATTTATTAATACAGAAATAGTAGGTATAAGTGTTGAGGAATAACATTAGTATACATGAAGATACCTGATATTAACTTAAAAGTGGTCTATTTATCCAAAAATAAAATGTTTGAATCTTCCTTTCTTTTGCTTATCCCTGTTATTGTCAAATACTTCAAAGCAGGGTAGTTCTGAATAGTCATATACTGCATGTTGCTGTTGTTGAGTCACTGAGTTGTGTCTGACTCTGTGACCCCATGGACTACAGCATGTCAGACTTTCCTATAAACCACTGTCTCCCGGCGTTAACTGAAGTTCATGTCTATTGAGTTGGTGATGCTATCTGATCATCTCACCCTCTTTTCCTGTTGCCTTCAATCTTTCCCAGAATCAGGATCTTTTCCAATGATTTGGCTCTATGCAGCATGTGGCCAAAATACTGTAGCTTCAGTTTTAGTCAGGGTTGATTTCCTTTAGGACTGACTGGTTTGATTTCCTTGCAGTCCAGGGGACTCTCAAGAGTCTTCTGCAGCACCACCCAGCCTCCCTTATGGTCCAACTGTCAAATCATAGCTTTGTCTATACGGACCTTTGCTGGCACAGTGATGTCTCTGCTTTTTAATATGCTATCGAGGTTTGCCATAGCTTTCCTTTCAAGAAGCAAGTGACTTCTAATTTCATGGCTACAATCACCAACCACAGTGACTTTAGAGCTCAATTAAAGAAAATCTGTCACTGCTTCCACTTTTCCCCCTTCTATTTGCCATGAAGTGATGGGACCACATACTTTGATCTTAGTTTTTTTTTTTTTACATTTTATTTTATTTTTAAGCTTTACATAATTGTATTAGTTTTGCCAAATATCAAAATGAATCCACCACAGGTATACATGTGTTCCCCATCCTGAACCCCATACCATCCCTCTGGGTCATCCCAGTACACTAGCCCCAAGCATCCAGTATCATGCATCAAACCTGGACTGGCATCTCGTTTCATACATGATATTTTACATGTTTCAATGTGAGTGACTGTTCTATACATCAGTGTCTCTTTTGCTGTCTCGTACACCGGGTTATTGTTACCATCTTTCTAAATTCCATATATATGCGTTAGTATACTGTATTGATGTTTTTCCTTCTGGCTTACTTCACTCTGTATAATAGGCTCCAGTTTCATCCACCTGGAGAGGGTGTGGAGAAAAGGGAACCCTCTTACACTGTTGGTGGGAATGTAAACTAGTACAGCCACTATGGAGAACAGTGTGGAGCTTCCTTAAAAAACTGGAAATAGAACTGCCTTATGATCCAGCAATCCCACTGCTGGGCATACACACAGAGGAAACCAGAAGGGAAAGAGACACGTGTACCCCAATGTTCATCGCAGCACTGTGTATAATAGCCAGGACATGGAAGCAACCTAGATGCCCATCAGCAGATGAATGGATAAGAAAGCAGGGGTACATATACACAATGGAGTATTACTCAGCCGTTAAAAAGAATACATTTGAATCAGTTCTAATGAGGTGGATGAAACTGGAGCCTATTATACAGAGTGAAGTAAGCCAGAAGGAAAAACACCAATACAGTATACTAACACATATATATGGAATTTAGAAAGATGGTAACAATAACCCGGTGTATGAGACAGCAAAAGAGACACTGATGTATAGAACAGTCTTATGGACTCTGTGGGAGAAGAAGAGGGTGGGAAGATTTGGGAGAATGACATTGAAACATGTAAAATATCATGTAAGAAATGAGTTGCCAGTCCAGGTTTGATACACAATACTGGATGCTTGGGGCTAGTGCACTGGGACGACCCAGAGGGATGGTATGGGGAGGGAGGAGGGAGGAGGGTTCAGGATGGGGAACACATGTATACCTGTGGCAGATTCATTTTGATATTTGGCAAAACTAATACAATTATGTAAAGTTTAAAAATAAAATAAAATTAAAAAAAAAAAGAAAGCTATGGTACATATACACAATGGAGTATTACTCAGCCATTAAAAAGAATACATTTGAATCAGTTCTAATGAGGTGGATGAAACTGGAGCCTATTATACAGAGTGAAGTAAGCCAGAAGGAAAAACACCAATACAGTATACTAACGCATATATATGGAATTTAGTTTTTTTTTAAATTTTGAGTTTTAAGCCAGTTTTTTCACTCTCCTCTTTACTCTGGAATAACCATGTACTGCACAGGGATAGGCAAAGGGAGGGAAGATCCAAATTTTATGTATATATGTATATACACAAAAATTTATATATATATGAATTTGCTATACATCTGAAACATTGTAAATCAACTTAACATCAATTTAAATAAATACATGAATAAACAAAAAAAAAAAATAGAATTCTATAGCCTTGACACAACTCCCCCAAAATCACAGAAATTTTAACTCCTTATCCAATTAACTATTTACTGTTTCCAGGTAAAAGTAGTAGTAATAATAAAAATCTTCAGTTAATATTCAATTAAAGTTAATTTTCAGGGGAGACCTTCAAGATGGTAGAAGAATAGAATGGGGAGACTGCCTTCTCCCCCACAAACATATCATAAAAATCATCTGCATGGGGGACAATTCCCACGGAACATCTTCCGAATGTTGGTAAAGGATCCCAGATTTCCAGAAAGGCAAACCAATCTCCTTGCAATGAGACAGTACAAAAGATAAAGACAAAATGGAAGACCAAGGAGCTCAGGACTGGGCCCTCGTCCGGGAGGAGAAAGTCATGAAGGAGGAATACTTTCTGCACACTAGAAAACCCCCTCACAGGTGGGGCCAGTGGGGGGCTTCAGAACCTCAGAGGGGAGCACAGTGAGCAGATGTTCTGAAAGCAAAATGGAGAAAATTCACCACAGAGATCACACCAAACAGCACTTCCCAACCAAGAAGAGGCTCACACGCTCATGTCCACTCACAGTGAGATGGAGCTGGGTGCAGAGGCTAAGGCCTCTGGGGTCGGTCCTCAGGGAAAGGACCAAAACTGACTGCCATGAAGGTACTCTGAGGGGGATAATGTGACACTACAGAAGCAGCCCAAGGAAAACCCCGGGACCTCCAGAGAAGAAAAAGATAACTTCCACAGGGAGGCTCTAATGCTTTGCTCTAATTCACATGCTTACAGAACAAAGGACCCTGCCCTAATGAATGCTGAAAAGGGGCAAACTTTCTGCAGTCTATGGAGCCAAAGGCAGAGAAACGGGTTGTAAGGCCAGAGGCGAAAGGAAGCGGACTGCTATGGTCCCAGCCCGAGATCACAACTACTGCCAAGCTGTGAGTGACTGCAGATCGCCACCCACATCTTCCTGGGGTCCTGAGTGTATCAGCTCTGCCAAGGGTGTCACAACCAGGACCGACTCGCCTGGGGAAGTGCAGGACTCACCTCAGGCTGAGGTGACCTCCTACAGAAACCAGCTGTGGTGAATACTCCCCATACACCCCTTGTGGCATCTGCTGTACTGCTCCCCTTTCCCAGCACAACTGAGCAAGATAGCCCTAAGAAGCAGCCACTTTTGCACCCTCGTGCTTAGGTGGAGAACAGAACACTGTAGAGACTTACAAATAGAAGCAGGCCCAAAACCAGAGTGAAATTCCAGGGGCTGCATAAGCAAACAAAAGAAGGGGAAATGGCCAAAGAAGTAGCAGGTGCAAAGCTTTAATTTCTTGCCATTAGCCTGAGACTGTGTGCTTTAGGGGAAACTGTAGACTTTGAGAACAAGTACAAGCTGGAGCAAGGGAAGATCTAAGTTTGATCTGACACAATGCCTAAAACAGGTTTAGAGACCTTCTTGGATATATTGGAGGACTTTCTGAGTAGGTAAATCTGGAGCAGGAAAATGGGAAAATAATTTTGGCATTCCCCTCACTACCAGTCTATATATTGGAGAAGGAAATGGCAACCCACTCTGGTACTCTTGCCTGGAGAATCCCATGGATGGACCAGTCTATATATAGGCCTTCTTTATTCCCCCATTCCACTGTCCTAATATGGTTCTTTATTACCCTTTCAATTATTTTATAACCTACATTTTCCTTTAAAAACTATTTTAATATAAATTTATTTATTTTAATTGGAGGCTAATTACTATCGTAAAGTAAAAACTATTTTTAAATAAAATCCATGTTTTGTATTTTTGTTTCTGATTTTGTATTTTTGAGAGTTTGAATATTGGCTTGACTACTCTTTTCCCTTTTGACTCCGCTTCTTATTTTTTTCCCCACTTTTTATCTTCTTTCCCTCTTTTTTCCCCCTATATAAGGGTGTGAATCTCTATGGGTGTTCCTGACTGTTGAGAATTGTTTCACAATTAGTCTATGGGTTTTCTCTCCTATGCTGTGTGGTCTGTAAATTCTTGATGGTACAGTTAAGGGGTCAGGCCTGAATCCCGGAGGCAGGAGATGTGATGCAAGGCCTTTGGACCACCAAAGAACTCCCAACTCCATGGAACATTTATAGTCTAAAGCCCTCCCAAAGGCCTCCATCTCAACACTAAGACCAAGATCCACCCAAAAGCCAACAAGTTCCAGTGCCAGGAGCCCCACATCAATCCTTCAAACAGGGACACAACTCTGCAAATTAGCAGACAGTGAGCTCAAAGCCATACCAAGCCAATGGGTACCCCATAATACACCACTAGACATGGCACTGCCCTCCAGGAAGATAAGACCTAGGTCCATCCATCAGAATGCAGGCACAAGTCCCCCCATCCAGGAAAACTTCACAAGGCACTGGCTCAACTCCACCCATAAGAGGCAGACTCCACAATTAAGAGGAACTACAACCTTCCAGCCTGAAGAAAGGAGACTCTAAACACAGTAAATTAAACAAAATGAAAATACAGAGAAGTATGCAGCAGATAAAGGAACATGGTAAAAAAACAAAAGATTAAACAAATGAAAAGGAAATAAGCAGTCTAACTGAAAAAGAATCCAGAGTAATGACAATAAAGATTACCCAAAATATTGAAGATAAAATGGAGGCATGGATAAATAGACTGGAGGCACAGATTGAGAAGATGCAAGAAATGTTTAACAAGCACCTAGAAGAATTAAAGAATAAACAGTGACGAACAATGTAATAACTGAGATTAAAAAGACACTGGAGGGAAGATGGTGGAGGAATAGTATGGGGAGACCACTTCCTCCCCTACAAATACATCAAAAGACCATTTGAATGTGGAGCAGTTCCTGCAAATCAACTTCTGAATGTTGGCAGAGGACACCAGACGCTCGGAAAGGCATGTAGGAAAGGTGTACAGGGGTAGGTGTGTCCTATCCCTTTGAAAGGAGGTAGGACAAAAGATAAAAGACAAAAGGAGAGAGAAAGGATTTAGGGACAGAGACCCATCCTGAGGAGGGAGTCATGAAGGAAGAGAAGTTTCCACACAATAGGAAATCCTCTCATAGTTTGGGTCAGTGGGGAACTTTGGAATCTCAGAGGGCAACATTACCGAAAGAAAAAAAAATTACCACAGAATTCATGCAAACTGCAATTACAGCAGAGAAGCAACTCAGATGCTCACAGCCACCAGCAGTAAGTGGGGGCTGGGCATGGAGGCATGGGCTACATCAACGGTTCTTAGGGTAAGGACCAGGCTTGAATGCCCTGAGGGCAATCTGAGGGGGCTCATGTGACATAGGAACCCAAACCATTGAAACACCAGAGAAACAAAGAAAAACAAAGGACCTTTCCCTTGGGAAGGCTCTAATACCCCACAGTGACCCCTGGCACGCTCACAGAACAAAGGATCGCACCATAGCGAATACCAAAGGAAAGCAAGCCTGCTGCCATTTATGACCTTCCTCCACGGAGCCAGAGAGGCAGGTGTGTGACAGCCAGAGGTGAAAGGCAAGGGGCTGCTGCAGTCGACCCCAGAGACTGCATCTCCTGCCAAGCTGTGAGCAGGCTGCCAGTCGTTAACCATGTCTTCCTGGGATCCTGGACTGTTCAAGTTGGCCAGGAATGTCACAACCTGAGACCAGCTCCCCTGAGAAGACACATGGCACACCTGAGACAGTGCCCTTGTGGCACACACAGAAAACTGAGCAGCTTGGGTCAGGGACATGCACAAGACTCAGGGCCCCCCTGGGACAGCATATTCGCCGAGTATCTGGTCACCTGAGCAATTATTTCTGCTAACCCTAACCAATATGTTACTGAAGAATAAAAAAGCAAATCAATATATGCCTAGAAACAAATGACAATGAAATCACAACAACTCAGAATGTTGGGATACCGTAAAAGCAGTGCTATGAAGGAAGTGTATAGCAATAGAAGCCTACCTCAAGAAACAAGAGGCACATCAAATAACCTAAATTTACACCTAAAGCAACTAGAAAAAGAAGTACCAAAAACAACAACAACAACAACAACAACAAACCAAAAAACAAAAAAACCAATTTTAGTAGAAGGAAAGAAATCATGAAGATCAGAGCAGAAATAAAAAAGAAAAGAAAGAGACTATAGAAAAGAGCAGTAAAACCAAAAGTTGGTTCTATGAGAAGATAACCAAAATGGAAAAACCACTAGCCAGACTCATCAAGAAAGAGAAAACTCAAATCAATAAAAATTAGAAATGAAAAAGTTGAAGTTACAACAAAAAACACAGAAATACAAAAGATCATAAAAGACTACTATGAGCAACCATATCCCAATAAAATGTACAACCTGGAAGAAATGGACAAATTCTTAGAAAAGTATAAACTTCCAAAACTGTAAAGGGATGAAATAGTAAATATGAACAAACCAATCACAAAGATGGAAATTGAAACTGTAACCAAAAATCTTCCAACAAACAAAAGCCCAAGGCCACATGGCTTCACAGGTGAATTTTACCAAAAACTTAGAGAAGAGCTAATACCTATGCAGCTCAAACTCTTTCAGAAAATTGGGAGAAAGGAAAACTCCCAAAGTCATTCTAAGGGGCTACCATCAACCTGATAACAAAACCAGACAAATATAACACCAAAAAAGAAAATTACAGGCTAGTATCACTGATGAATATAGATGCAAAAATCCTCAACAGAATTCTAGCAAGCAGAATCCAACAACACATTAAAAAGATCATATGTAATGATCAAATGGGCTTTATTTCAGGGATACAGCCAATATACACAAATCAATCACTGATACACCATATGAACAAATTGAAATATAAAAACAGTATGATCATCTCAATAGATGAAGAGAAAGTTTTAGAAAAAAAATTCAATACCAATTTCGATAAAAATTTTCCAGAAAGTATTCTTGCCTGGAAAATCCCATGGAGCCTGGTAGGTGACAATCTATAGCATCACAAAGAGTCAGAGATGACCAGAGTGACTTAAGCCAGCATACACTCCAGAAAGTAGGCATAAAAGAAACATACCTCAACATAATAAAAGCCATATATGACAAACCCACAGCAAATATTATTCTCAATGGTGAAAATCTGAAAGCATTTTCTCTAAAATTAGGAACAAGACATGGGTAACTCTTGCCTGTATTATTCAGCATAGGTTTGGAAGTCCTAGCCACAGCAATCAAAGTAGAAAAAGAAATAAAAGGAATCTAGATTGGAGAAAAAGAAATAAATCCCTATTTGCAAATGACACGATTATTTACATAGAAAATCCTAAAGATACCACCAGAAAATTACTAGTGCTAATCAATGAATATAATAAAGTCACAGGATATAAAATTAATACACAGATACCCCTTACACTCCTATACACTAACAATAAAAAATAAGAAAGAGAAATTAAGGAAACAATCACATTCACCACTACCACAGAAAGAATCAAGTACTTTGGAATAAACTTATCTAAAGAGACAAAAGTCCTATATTCAAGAAAACCAAAAGATGCTGATGAAAGAAATTACAGATGACAGAAACAGATGGAGAGATAATACCATGTTCTTGGATTGGAAGAATCAATATTGTGATAATGACTATACTACCCAAGCCTATGGCTGATTCATGTTGATGTTTGGCAGGAAACAACAAAATTCTGTAAAGCAATTATTCTTCAGTTAAATAAATCAATAAATTTTAAAAAAGAAAAAAGAAGCAATCTATAGATTCAACACAATCCCTATCAAACTATCAATGGTATTTTCCACAGAACTAGAAATATAATTTTACAATTTGTATGGAAACACAAAAGACCCCAAATAGCCAAACAATCTTGAGAAAGAAGGATGGAGCTGGAGGAATCAACTTTCCCAACTTCAGACTATACTACAAAGCTACAATCATCAAGACAGTATGATACCATCACAAAACCAGAAATATAGACCAAAGGGATAAGATAGAAAGCCAGGGATAAATTCACGCACCCATCGGCATCCTGTCTTTTAAAAAGGAGGTAAAAATATATAATGGAGAAAAGACTGTCTCTCCAATAAACAGTGCTGGGAAAACTGGGCAGCCACATGTAAAAGAATGAAATTAGACTACTTCCTAATACCATACACAAACACAAACTAAAAATGGATTATAAACCTAAATGTAAGGCCAGAAAATATAAAATTCTCAGAGGAAAACATAGGCAGAATATTCTTTGACATAAATCCTCTATGACCTACCTCTAGAGTAATGGAAAGAAAAACAAAAAATAAACAAATGGGACCTAATTAAACTTAATAGCTTTTGCACAATGAAGGACTCTATAAACAAGGTGAAAAGACAACCCTGACAATGGAAGAAAATCATAGCAAATGAAACAACTGACAAAGAAATCATCTCCAAATTGTATAAGCAGCTCATGCAGCTCAATACCAGAAAAAGAAACAACCAAATCACAAAGTGGCAAGAGACCTGAACAGACATTTCTCCAAAGAAGACATACAGATGGCTAATAAACTCATGAAAAGTCAAAGTCAGCTTGCATCTTATATCTTTTGGGTGTCTCTCCTTGACACTCTTCCACATTCATCATTCTATTGCTCTTGCTGAGTTAGTTCCTTCATGCTCGCTTAGGACACCGTGCATATATTTATTCTTTCAGCAAATAAACGTCTGCTGAGTAACCATCACTGTATATCTTTAGTATAACCATCATATATACTGTAATTGATGCTTAAAAATCGGTTACTCATAGTGCTAGAAAGAATATAGATAGTATATTTCCCCATTTCTTTCATCCTTAACGCACTATATAGATATTAAGTAACTGATTAACCAATTCATTATTGGAAGTCTGCTTTACCTACAGTTCAACTAGATGACACATCCAGCACCCTGCTGTCATAGTTCCTTGACTTCATTTATTTCATTGACCTTCCTCTACTTACATGACATCAATTTAGACAGTATTATCCAGAGACAAAGATATCTTTAATCTCAAAATTTGAAATCTGTCTTACTTACCCATAAAACTCCAGCTGTCTCTCAACCACAAAACCTCCACTTAATTGTACAGTCCCTTGATTTCATGCTTTCCCCCAGACACCAAATTCTCCCTTGCTTCTTTTCCTTTATTATCCAGCTTGGACCTCATACCAATCTTTTCAATTCCTTTCATTTTCACTATTTATTCCCAATTTATCTCATCTTTATGTTGTGTCACATCTACCCAGTCATGGCAACTAGTTCAAGTTAATTATTTGTTTACAATGCTGGGTGCTACTGGGAGAAGAAAAGGTAGCCTGTGACAGAGATGTGGACTTTTAGCTTAAGTGGCAAGCCTCAAGACTAAAGTAAGACATCTCTCCATTCTAAGATATTCTAGGGTAGTTACACTGAGTAAAAGCCACAGAATTAGACCCTTCAAGACAGAAGTAATTCCAGCCTTATATTGTCATTATTCCACTAGAGATTTTCAACTACTGCAATTCATAATGTCATTTTTATCTTTTGCCAGTAGGGCCAGAGTCCTACCTCATTTTTCATCAGTCTCTGAAGGTTATTAACACAGTGATTCTGTATATAAATCACTTTAAAAGTTGCCTAAGGAAGCTTCTCTTTGAAGGGATAAATGAACAAATACATAATCACCTGTGCCTCACTAGTGTGTCCTGAGTCTAATTTGTCTAAAAATGTCTTTTAAAGATGCTGAGAATTAAAACTGATTCTGAATGAGAAATCTATTTTTATTGTACAGGCTTTGAATATAAATTCATCAACACATGCTGTCAGAAAAGTAGCACAATTATTTTTATTTTCATTATCTTCTGCTTTTTTTTAAGGGCTGTATTTTTGTTTTATAGCCAACAGGTCTTTCTACCACCATCAGTATAATGATTTAGTAAATATTTAATTAATCATTTTTGGTTGCTGGATAGAATGGTTAAAGCAACTACTTCCTTCTCCCAAAAGAATAGTTAGAAAAACTCATTTCCTTGGTGTTATACTCTCTTTGATTGTTGGAAAAGCAACTGATTTCCTTTCCAGTTTGGCATCATGATATATATACTCCTACTTTGGCCCATTCCCTACTTTAAAACAACCTATTCTTGTAAGATTTACTGAAGACCAGGTAAGCTGTAGATAGTACAAAATGGTTACTCAAAACAGCAACAAAAGTTCTCTTCAAAAGTACAACTTATAAGGTTATACTTTAACTAAGCACTCTTCATTAAAAAAAATATTGAAAACTTTCCACTGGATAAAAAGAAATTATGTGCAATGCAGTGTGCCTCTTCTTCACATAATATATATAAATTAAGTGAAAGCTGTATTCCATGAATGTCTTTTTATTGTCATACTTCTTGGCTTGCATTTTTCTATCTCTTATTCTTCTTGATCATTTAAAGTCATTTAACAATATTCTCAGGTAAAATATGCTTTAACTCCTGCCTCTCAGAAGATAATTGCATTTCATGGAAGGTTAGACATAGTATTTTTAGCATTTTTTTTTCTCTAGGATGAGCTTCCATGTGTTCAAAAAGACCCAGAAAGATACAAGGCTCAGAAAGAAGGCCAAATCAGTCAGCAAGTCATGGGCAGAAAGTAAATCACTTGGTCATAACAGATTCTCATAAGCTTCTGAGGAGGTATACATAGAATCTTGGTTTCCTAGTCTTGAAACTGTGTAAATCCAACCTATGTAGCAAGATCTCTCTAATTCTATTTCTAATGTCTCATAGCCCACTTCTGTAACAAGGAAAAATCCAGTACTAACACATTTATTACTTGTTATTGTAATAACTTGTTATTGTTATTATTACTAACACCCGAAAAAGACATCCTTTTCATTATAGGGAACTGGAAGGCAAAAGTAGGAAGTCAAGAAACACCTGGAGTAAAAGGCAAATTTGGCCTTGGAATATACAGGAATACACAGAAGAACTATACGGAATGAAGCAGGGCAAAGACTAATAGAGTCTTGCCAAGAAAATGCACTGGTCATAGCAAATACCCTGTTCCAACAACACAAGAGAAGACCCTACACATGGACATCACCAGATGGTCAACACCGAAATCAGATTGATTATATTCTTTGCAGCCAAAGATGGAGAAGCTCTATACAGTCAACAAAAACAAGACCAGGAGCTGACTGTGGCTCAGTTCATGAACGCCTTATTGCCAAATTCAGACTTAAGTTGAAGAAAGTAGGGAAAACCATTAGACCATTCAGGTATGACCTAAATCAAATCCTTTATGATTATACGGTGGAAGTGAGAAATAGATTTAAGGGGCTAGATCTGAAAGACAAAGTGCCTGATGAACTATGGGCGGAGGTTCGTGACACTGTACAGGAGACAGGGATCAAGACCATCCCCATGGAAAAGAAATGCAAAAAAACCAAAATGGCTGTCTGAGGAGGCCTTACAAATAGCTGTGAAAAGAAGAGAAGTGAAAAGCAAAGTAGAAAAGAAAAGATATAAGCATCTGAATGCACGAAGAGATAAGAAGCCTTTCTCAGCGATCAGTGCAAAGAAATAGAGGAAAACAACAGACTGAGAAAGACTAGAGATCTCTTCAAGAAAATTAGAGACACCAAGGGAACATTTCATGCAAAGATGGGCTCAATAAAGGACAGAAATGGTATGGACCTAACAGAAGCCGAAGATATTAAGAAGAGGTGGCAAGAATACACAGAAGAACTGTACAAAAAAGATCTTCATGACCAAGATAATCACAATGGTGTTATCACTCATCTAGAGCCAGACATTCTGGAATGTGAAGTCAAGTGGGCCTTAAAAAGCATTACTATGAACAAAGCTAGTGGAGGTGATGTAATTCCAGTTGAGCTATTTCAAATCTTGGAAGATGATGCTGTGAAAGTGCTGCACTCAATATGCCAGCAAATTTGGAAAACTCAGCAGTGGCCACAGGACTGGAAAAGGTCAGTTTTCATTCCAATCCCAAAGAAAGGCAATGCCAAAGAATGCTCAAACTACTGCACAATTGCACTCATTTCACATGCTAGTAAAGTAATGCTCAAAATTCTCCAAGCCAGGCTTCAGCAATACGTGAACTGCAAACTTCCAGATGTTCAAGCTGGTTTTATTTTATTTTATTTTAATTCTTTTTTTTTCTTTTCTTCTTTTATTTTATTTAACTTTACAATATTGTATTGGTTTTGCCATATATCAAAATGAATCTGCCACAGGTATACATGTGTTCCCCATCCTGAAGCCTCCTCCATCCTCCCACCTCCCTCCTCCCTCCCCATACCATCCCTCTGGGTCATCCCAGTGCACCAGCCCCAAGCATCCAGTATCATGCATCAAACCTGGACTGGCAACTCGTTTCATATATGATATTATACATGTTTCAATGCCATTCTCCCAAATCATCCCACCCTCTCCCTCTCCCACAGAGTCCAAAAGACTGTTCTATACATCAGTGTCTCTTTTGCTGTCTCATATACAGGGTTATTGTTACCATCTTTCTAAATTCCATATATATGCGTTAGTATACTGTATTGGTGTTTTTCTTTCTGGCTTACTTCATTCTGTATAATAGGCTCCAGTTTCATCCACCTTATTAGAACTGATTCAAATGTATTCTTTTTAACGGCTGAGTAATACTCCATTGTGTATATGTACCACAGCTTTCTTATCCATTCATCTGCTAATGGACATCAAGGTGGTTTTAGAAAAGGCAGAGGTACCAGAGATCAAATTGCCAACATCCGCTGGATCATGGAAAAAGCAAGAGAGTTCCAGAAAAGGATCTATTTCTGCTTTACTGACTATGTCAAACCTTTGACTGTGTGGATCACAATAAACTGTGGAAAATTCTGAAAGAAATGGGAATACCAGAGCACCTGACCTACCTCTTGAGAAATTTGTATGCAGGTCAGGAAGCAACAGTTAGAACTGGACATGGAACAACAGACTGGTTCCAAATAGGAAAAGGAGTACATCAAGGCTATATATTGTCACCTTGCTTATTTAACTCATATGCAGAGTACATCATGAGAAACGTTGGACTGGAAGAAGCACAAGCTGGAATCAAGATTTCTGGGAGAAATATCAATAACCTCAGATATGCAGATGACACCACCCTTATGGCAGAAACTGAAGAGGAACTCAAAAGCCTCTTGATGAAAGTGAAAGAGGAGAGTGAACAAGTTGGCTTAAAGCTCGACATTCAGAAAATGAAGATCATGGCATCTGGTCCCATCACTTCATGGGAAATAGATGGGGAAACAGTGGAAACAGTGTCAGACTTTATTTTGGGGGGCTCCAAAATCACTGCAGATGGTGACTGCAGCCATGAAATTAAAAGACGCTTACTCCTTGGAAGAAAAGTTATGACCAACCTAGATAGCATATTCAAAAGCAGAGATGTTACTTTGCCAACTAAGGTCCGTCTAGTCAGGGCTATGGTTTTTCCTGTGATCATGTATGGATGTGAGAGTTGGACTGTGAAGAAGGCTGAGCACCGAAGAATTGATGCTTTTGAACTGTGGTGTTGGAGAAGACTCTTGAGAGTTCCTTGGACTGCAAGGAGATCCAACCAGTCCATTCTGAAGGAGATCAGCCCTGGGATTTCTTTGGAAGGAATGATGCTAAAGCTGAAACTCCAGTACTTTGGCCACCTCAAATGAAGAGTTGACTCATTGGAAAAGACTCTGATGCTGAAAGGGATTGGGGGCAGGAGGAGAAGGGGACGACAGAGAATCAGATGGCTGGATGGCATCACTGACTCGATGGACGTGAGTCTGGGTAAACTCCAGGAGTTGGTGATGGACAGGGAGGCCTGGCGTGCTGCAATTCATTGGGTCACAAAGACTCGAACATACTGAGTGACTGAACTGAACTGAACACATTTATTACAGGACCTTTGAAACCTGAAGAAATTTTAGACCAAGGATGAAACATCATTTTATTTTATTCAAGTGCTAAAAATTTTTTTTAATTGAAATCTCTTCACATGTCCACAAAACTTCTGTATTTCTTCACTGCTGCTATCCAATAAAATCTGGTCATTTTTCAGTATCAGTAACTGATACTTTATACCTGTGACTTTGCATATTTGCTGAAAAGTGTCAAAAGAAACAGAAGTCTGTATTAAAGTTTCCTTAATGCGATAAAGCATATTAATTCTAAACACTGTGTAATTTATTATCTTCAGAGGATTTTTAGTGAGGAGTTTATAATTTACAATAGAAAAAGTTACCAAATAAACTAGCTTGCATAAACTTTCATACTAAAAACACGTCACATAAATAAAAATCTCTTAATTTCTTAAACCCTCAATGCTATTGGATACATCTTCAATCACATGCCACAGTTGCTTCAATTGTATTTTATACTCTATACATTCTCACCAAATTCATTAATTTTACCCACCTCAGACTGCCTCTTCTATTTGGAATCATCCCAGTTACGTAAAAATAAATTGTCACTTGAACTCCATTGCCATTAAATCTATCACTGTATATTTTGACCTGACTTTAAGGACACAATCTATGAATTAATTATCTGTGACCCCCAATTTATTTGTCTGTGATCCCGTGGAGCAGCGACTGCATGGTGCTGTAGCGACTGTGAGGAGATACTCCATGTCCAAGGGCAGAGAAGCCCTGGCAAGATGGTAGGAGAGGCAAAATCACATTTAAAATCAAATCTCATATCTGCCAGAGACACTCACAGGGCTCAAACATACCTTGTGTGCACCTGGACCCAGAGATCCCACAGAGACTGAGACAGACCTGTGTTTGGGTGTCTCCTGAGGAGGTATAGGTCAGCAGTGGACTGCTGTGGGGGCAGGGGCTCTGGGTGCAGTAGACCTGGGTATGGTATAAGCCTTCTTGAATGAGGTCGCCATTAACCCCACCACAGAGCCACCAGAACTTATACAGGTCTTGGGAGGGCACAAACAGAACCTTGTGTGCACCATGATGCAGGAGAAAAAAGCAGTGACCCCACAAGAGACTGACCCAGACATGCCCATGAGTGTCCAGGAGTCTCTGGTGGAGGCATAGGTTGGTGGTGGCCTGCTGCAGGGTTGGGGACACTGAGTGTAGCAGTGCATGCATGCAGACCTTTTGAAGGTCTTCATTACCTGCACCATAGTTTGATCTCATATCAAATAACAAGGAGGGACACACAGCCCCACCCTTCAACAGAAAACTGGCTTAAAGATTTACTGAGCATGGCTCTGCCCATCAGAACAAGACCCAGTTTCCACCTCAGTCAGTCTCTCCCATCAGGAAGCTTTCATAAGCCTCTTATCCTTCTCCATCAGAGGGCAGACAGACTGAAAACCACTGTTACAGTAAACTAACCAATCTGATCACATGGACCACAGCCTTATCTTACTCAATGAAACAATGAGCCATGCTGTGTACAGCCACCCAAGACAGATGAGTCATGGTGGAGAGGGCTGACAAAATGTGGTCCACTGGAGAAGGGAATGGAAAACCACTTCAGTATTCTTGCCTTGAGAACCCAAGGTACACTATGAAAAGGCAAAAAAGATAGGACACTGAAAAAATGATCTCCCCAGGTTGGTAGGTGCCTGGAGATCAGTGCGTGGTCGGTATGCTACTAGAGGTCAGTGGAGAACTAATTCCAGAAAGAATGAAGAGGTGGAGCCAAAGCAAAACACCACCCAGTTGTGGATGTGACCAGTGATGGAGGTAAAGTCCGATGCTGTAAAGAGCAATATTGCATAGGAACCTGGAATGTTAGGTCCATGAATCAAGAAATTGGAAGTGATCAAACAGGAGATGGCAAGAGTCAACGTCAACAGTTTAGGAATCAGTGAATTAAGATGGACTGGAATTGGTGAATTTAACAAGATGACCATTATATCTACACTGTGGACAAGAATCCCTTAGCAGAAATGGGGTAGCCATCATAGTCAACAAAAGAGTCCAAAATGCAGTACTTGGATGCAATCTCAAAAACAACAGAATGGTCTCTGTTCATTTCCAAAGCAAACCATTCAGTATCACATTAATCCAAGTCTATGCCTCAACCAATAATGCTGAAGAAGCTGAAGCTGAACAGTTCTATGAAGACCTACAAGAACTACTAGAAATAACACCCCCAAAAGATGTTCTTTTAATTATAGGGGACTGGAATGAAAAAGTAGGAAGTCAAGAAACACCTGGAGTAACAGGCAAATTTGGCCTTGGAATACGGAATGAAGCAATGCAAAGGCTAACAGAGTTTTGCCAAGAGTACACACGGGTCAAGCAAACCCCTCTTCCAAAAACACAAGAGAAGACACTACACATGGACATCACCATATTGTCAATACTGAAATCAGATTGATTGTATTCTTTGCAGAAAAAGATGGAGAAGCTCTACACAGTTAGCAAAATCAAGACCCGGAGCTGACTGTGACTCAGATCATGAACTCCTTATTGCAAAATTCAGACTTAAATTGAAGAAAGTAGGGAAAACCAATAGACTTTTCAGGTATTATCTGAATCAAATCCCTTACGATTATACAGTGGAAGTGAAAAGTAGATTCAAGGGATTAGATCTGATAGAGTTCCTGAAGAAGTATGGATGGAGATTCATGACATTGTTCAGAAGGTGGTGATCAAGACCATCCCCAAGATAAAGAAATGCAAAAAGGCAAAATGGTTGTCTGAGACGGCCTTATAAAGAGCTATGAAAGGAAGAGAAGTGTAAGGCAAAGGAGAAAAGGAAAGATATACCCATTTGAATGCAGAGTTCCAAAGAATAGAAATGAGATAAGAAAGTCTTCCTCAGTGATCAGTGCAAAGAAATAGAGGAAAACAATAGAATGGGATAGACTACAGATCCCTTTAAGAAAATCAGAGATACCAAGGGGACTTTTCATGCAAACATGGGCTCAATAAGGACAAAATGGTATAGACCTAACAGAAGCAGAAGGTATTAAGAAGAGGTGGCAAGAATACACAGAAGAACTATACAAAAAAGATCTTCAGGACCCAGATAATTACGATGGTGTGATCACTCACCTAGAGCCAGACATCCTGGAATGCGAAGTCAAGTGGACCTTAGGAAGCATCACTATGAACAAAGCTAGTGGAGGTGATGGAATTCCAGTGGAGCTATTTCAAATCCTAAAAGATGATGCTGTGAAAGTGCTGCGCTCAGCAGTGGTCACAGGATTAGAAAAGGTCAGTTTTCATTCCAATTCCTAAGAAAAGCAATGTCAAAGAATGTTCAAACTACTACACAATTGCACTCATCTCACACGCTAGCAAAGAAATGCTCAAAATTCTCCAAGCCAGGCTTCCACAGTACATGAACCATGAACTTCCAGATATTTAAGCTGGATTTAGAAAAGGCAGAGGAACCAGAGATCAAATTGCCAACATCTGTTGGATCAGCGAAAAAGCAAGAGAGTTCCAGAAACATATCTACTTCTGCTTTATTGACTATGCTAAAACCATTGACTGTGTGGATTACAACAAACTGTGAAAAATTCTGAAAGAGATCAGAATACCAGACCACCTGACCTGCCTCTTGAGAAATTTGTATGCAGGTCCAGAAGCAACAGTTAGAACTGGACATGGAACAACAGACTGGTTCCAAATAGGAAAATGAGTATGTGAAGGCTGTGTATTGTCACCTTGCTTATTTAACTTATATGCAGAGTACATCATGAGAAATGCTGGACTGGATGAAGAACAAGCTGAAATCAAGACTGCTCAGAGAAATACCAATAACCTCAGAAATGCAGATGATGCCACCTTTATGGCAGAGAGTGAAGAAGAATTAAAGAGTCTCTTGATGAAAGTGAAAGAGGAGAGTGAAAGAGGAGAGTGAAAATGTTGGCTTAAAGCTCAACATTCAGAAAACTAAGATCATGGCATCTGGTCCCATCACATCCTGGCAAATAGATGGGGAAACAGTGGAAACAGTGGCAGACTTTTATTTTTGGGGCTCCAAAATCCTGCAGATGGTGATGGTAGCCATGAAATTAAAAGACGCTTACTCCTTGGAAGGAAGGTTATGACCAACCTAGACAGCATATTGAAAAGCAGAGATATTACTTTGTCTAGTCAAGGCTATGGTTTTTTCAGTAGTCATGTATGGATATGAGAGTTGTACTATAAAGAAAGCTGGGTGCTGAAGAATTGATGCTTTTGAACTGTGGTGTGGGAGAAGACTCTTGAGAGTCCCTTGGACTACAAGGAGATCCAATCAGTCCATCCTATAGGAGATCAGTCCTGGGTGTTCATTGGAATGACTGATGTTGAAGCTGAACCTGCAATACTTTGGCCACCTGATGTGAAGAGCTGATTCATTTGAAAAGACCCTGATGCTGGGAAAGATTGAGGTCAGGAAGAGAGGGGCCGACAGAGGATGAGATGGTTGGATGGGCATCACTGACTCGATGGACCTGAGTTTGGGTGGACTCTGGGAGTTATTGAGGGACAGGGATGCCTGGCATGCTGCAGTTCATTGGGTCTCAAAGAGTTGGACACGACTGAGCGACTGAACTGAACTGAACTGAATTTGCTTCAGTCGTGTCCGCCTCTTTGAGACCCTATTGGCTGTAGCCCACCAGGCTCCTCCATCCATGTGATTTTCCAGGCCAAGAATACTGGAGTGGGTTGCCATTTCTTCCTCCAGGGATATTCCAAATCCAGGGATCAAACCTCTGTCTCTTATGTATTACATTGCTTCTCTACTCTTTAGGAAATTCAAGATTCTAATTCATTCTATAACTAATATTCACGACCTTACCCATCCACAGAAATTTACAATTTTAGCATTTATATTTATGCTTATGATCCACCTTGAATTAACTTTTGGTTTTTATTTGAGAAGAATGTCAAGATTAATTTTCTCCCCACATAAATAGCCAGTCACAGCAATACTATTTTATTCAAAGTTCTTCTAATTATTAAATTGCTCTGTTTCCATTATCAAAAATATAATATGTTTGGGCCTATTTCTGATCTCTCAATTCTGTTTCATTGACCTTTTTATCTGTGGCAATTGCTATAACACAGTTTACTAACTACAGCCACTTTATAATGTATTGAGTCTGGCATATTCTCCAACTTTATTCTTTTGCTTCCAGATGCTCTTGGCTATTCTAGGCATTTTGTATTTTCATAAAAACTTTAGAATCATCTTCTACAAAAAGTAACTGGATTTTGATTGGGATACTATAGATCAATGTGAGGAAACTGGCACCTATTCATTTATTGTTATTTATTTTCATGTTTCAATGGTTTGCTGGTAACATAGACTTGTCCATGGTGACACAGTAAATATTAACTAAAAATTTAAGGATATTTGACTAATATTAATTCTATCTCTCTGGGCTGTTAATATATTTACAGTCATCATCCTAGATATATGAAATTTAACTTTTATAATCATTTCTTGCTTTCAGACTTGCCAACTGAATACTGAGCTTACTTTTTTTTTTTTCTTTCTTTCTTAATTGAGATAAGTCAGCTTTCCCAAGAATATTCACTTATCAAATGTTTCTTTCCAGAAAAGACCAGGAACAATATTTAATGGGTGCTTTAAAAATGGTCTTTTTGACATTTTGAGTATACAAGCCAAAACCAAATACATAATTTTAAAAGACCATTCCTGATATTCTCTGTAGAGCTGGGAACTAGCATTATACATATGATATAAGTATATTGGCTACATGGCATTGTTGAACTCAATATATACAAACTCTCACACAATAAAATACAAAGTAGCGTATTTTTTTAAAACTTCTTCAATATCTGGAAGAAAAGTTTCTGACAAATTCTCTTTATTATTTGTATCCCATAATATCTCTAAGCTCTAAGCCAAATGTGGCATCTACTGAAAAACAAAATTGTAAATTACAACATGAGATATATATTTTAAGGTGACTTAAGGTTTCTGGTGCAGAATACAAGGTGTTTGGAAGTTGTCACTCTTCCCTGACAACATTAAAAAAGCTGAACAAATGGAAAAGTCAACAGTTCTTCTTAGATCCATGAAGCATGACATCATATGGCAAATTGCTGCTGTCAAAATTCACGAGACCGGTAAATACAGAGAATCATAACAAACCAGAGAAGAAACTCATAAATAGAAACCTCCACCAGAAGAAGTGCCAGAGTAGGAAAATTTGAACTGTACTTGACAAATTGCTGGAGACTCAATCTGTTCAAGTCTGACTGATTAAACACTATGGGGATGGGGTATGCAATTCAATCATGGGCAAGGGAAACATTTTGTGAGCTTTACCTTCTGAAGCTTTACTAGTTTCTCACAGTGAATATCAGAGGAAAATCCCTGGTGCTTTTAATTGGTAAGACGAAAGGGAGCCATTTTGAAACACACCAGAACATTCTGTTCTTTTTAACAAGGTTGACCCACAGGATAAGCTTTTACCTGAGCTTAGCCAAATGAGGTTTTATCAGAGTCTAAATGACCTGGGGAGAAGGGGAATACCCAACTCTAGACAGCTGTAACCTTCCTTGTGGAAAAAAGAGAATGTTTAACTCCTGTGTACTTGAATCATCCTGTCCTGCTAAGGGTAAAGTCAGGGAGACAGAAACTAAGAATTGTGAACTTCACAGTTCAGAGACACAGGTTCACTGAAAGACTGAGATACAATCATAGGAAGATAGAATGCTTCCTCTCTCATACGTTTCCATCACATTACTAAAAGTCTACTTACAGTGGTTCCTTTTATTCAGTGTACGATATCTGTATATCAAGGAAAAACTACAAGGCATACTAAAGGCAAAGAAATCATTATTTGAAGATGCAAAGCAGAAATCATAACCAGACTCAGATATGGCAGAGATTTTGGAATCATCAGGCAAGGGATTAAAAAAAAAAAAAAACTATGATAAATATGCTGAGTGCTAATGGATAAAGTAGATGTCATGCAAGGCCACTACAGATGGTTATGTAAGCAGAGAGATAGAAATTTCAATAAAGAATGAAAAAAAAGTGCTAGATCAACAGTACTGTGACAGAAATGAAGAATGTCTTTGATGGACTTACTAATAGCTTTATTCAGCTTTATCCAAGAGCTGAGGGACAGCTACAAATAGTATAAAATACATGTAATTGGAATACAAGAAAGGGAAGAAACAGAAAAAGGGACAGAAGAAATATTGAAACAATAATAACTGAGAATTTATATCAAGCACAGATCCAGGAAGTTTAGAAAACACCAAAAGGATAAATGCCAAACAATGACACTTAGTCACATCATATTCGAACTACAGAAAAACAAAGATTAAAGAAAAAATCCTGAAAGAAGCCAGAGTGGGGGGAAGTTTTACCTATACAGAAGCAAAGATGAGAATAAGATTTGACTTCTCTCAAAAGAAGAGAAGAAACCACACAAGAAAGAAGAAAGGGCTTCCCAGGTGACTCAGATGATAAAGAACCTGCCCACAGTTCAGGATATCTGGGTTCAATTCCTAGATCAGGAAGGTTCCCCCAGAGAAGGGAATGACAACCCACTCCAGTATTTTTGCCTGGAGAATTCCATGGACAGAGGAACCTATCAGGCTATTGTCCATGGGATTGCAAAGAGTTGGATATAACTGAGTGACTAATATACACACATTCTCTCAGGAACCAGGCAAGAAAGAAGAAAGTGGAATAAAATATTTAAAGCACTGAGAGAAAAAAAATCCAGTAACCAAGAATTCTGTGCCCTGCAGTGTTATCCTTCAGAACTGAAGGAAAAATAGACTTTCTCTCAGACAAAAATGGGAAACATATGGCCAGTAAATCATCCCTGTTAAAAGAAATCCTTTAGATAGAAGGCAACAAATATATGTCACAAACTTGGGTCTACATAAAGAAAGGAAAAAAATAACAGCAACATGTTTCCAATTTTGTATACTCATTATAGGTGAAATAAATAATAGCAATGACACAAGGAATGAGAGGAAAGAATGAGGAATATTTTGTTATTATAAAGTACTCATATTACCCTTGAGGCAATATAGAGTTATTTGAAAGTGAACTTGGGTTTGTTGTAAAAGAATATTGTAGACTCTAAAGCAGCCACTAAAATTTTCTTAAAACAAAAATAACTGCTATACTAAGAGACAAGAGTAAAATGAAATTACACAAAATGCCCTATTAAAACAACAAAATGCAGAAAAAGACTGGAAGAAAAATATGAAGAACAAAGGCAACAAATAAATAACAGAAATAGATATAGTAAGTCCATTCTGAAGGAGATCAGCCCTGGGATTTCTTTGGAAGGAATGATGCACAAGCTGAAACTCTAGTACTCTGGCCACCTCATGCGAAGAGTTAACTCATTGGAAAAGACTCTGATGCTGGGAGGGATTGGGGGCAGGAGGAGAAGGGGACGACAGAGGATGAGATGGCTGGATGGCATTACTGACTCGATGGATGTGAGTCTGGGTGAACTCTGGGAGTTGGTGATGGACAGGGAGGCCTGGCGTGCTGCGATTCATGGGGTCGCCACGAGTCGGACACGACTGAGCGACTGAACTGAACTGAAGTATTAATCTAACCATGCTGCGCTTAGTCGCTCAGTTGTGTCTGACTCTTTGGGACCCCATGGACTGTAGCCCACCAGGCTCCTCTGTCCATGAGGGATAGAAGTGGGGTCTCCTGCATTGCAGGCGGATTCTTTACCAGCTGGGCTACCTGAGAAGCCCCAGTCTGACCATATCAACAGTCATTTTAAACATCAGTTCACTAATTAAAACATAAAGGTTGTCAGAATAGATCAAAAACCAAATCTGTGTGTTGTCTACAAGGAACTCACTTTAAATAGAAACATACTGAAGTAAATGAAGGAGAAACATACTGAGTTAACATTATTCAAAAGACAGTAGGAATAGCTCTATCAATTTCAGACAGAAGACTTCATAGCAAGTAAAATTATCAGAGATAAAGAGGGGGATTGCATTGTGATTAAGGGATCAGTTCCCTAAGAAGATATAACAATATTTAATATGTATGCACCTATCAAAAATATGTGAGGCAAAAACTAATAGAACAGTAAAGAGAAATAAATGAATCCACTATCATAGTTGGAGATCTCAAATTCCTCTATTAGAAATGGATTAATTCAGCAAGCAGGTTTGATAGGACATAGTTGAACTCAATAACACTATCAATCAACTAGACGTAATTGATATCAATTGATTTCTTCATCTAACAACAGCAGAAAACATGTTTTTCTTAAGCTCACATGGAACATTCACATTCTGAGCCATAAGATACATCTTAACAAATTTAAAATAATGAAAATCATATGATGTCAGCTCTCAGACCTCTATGGAATTACACTAGAAATCAATTTCCAAATCAAATCAACTTGAAAATCTCCAAATGCTTGAAGATTCAACAAAACACTTCTAAATAACACATGAGACAAATGAAAACTCTCAAGAGAAATTTTAAAATATTTAAACTAAATGAATATGAAAATGCAACTTATCCAAATTTGTGGGATGCAAATAAAGCAGAGCATAGAGCAAATACATAGTATTGAATACAATGTATATATTAGAAAGGAAGAAAGATCTAAAATTAATAATCTAAGCCTTTAGTTTAGGAATCCATGAAATGAGGAGCTTATTAAATCCAGAGTTAGTATAAAAAATAAAAATTAGATAAAAAATTTAAATAAAAAATGAAATTGTAAAAAGGAAATCAATAGAGAACAATCAACAAAACCAAAATCTGGTCCTTTGAAATTATCAATAAAATAGATAAGGCTCTATCCAGGCTAAGAAGAAAAAGAGAGAGCATACAAATTATTTATATCGGAAATGAAAATGGAAGCATCACACAGTTCCATGGAAATTAAAAGGATAATACAGAAATACTATGCAAATTTATATATTTGCATATTTGATAAGTGGTTCATTTCATAATGGATCAGTTCTTTAAACTTCAATTAGAAGAAATATGAATCTATATGTATTAAAGATATAATGAATAATCTTTGAAAACAGAAAGCACCAAGCCCACCCAGATAAGTAACTGATAAATCCACCAAACATTTAACGGAAAAAAAAACACAATTCTCTACACTCTTGCAGGAGACAGAAGTAGAGAGAATACTATCTAATTCATTCCATGAAGCTGAAGTTCACTAACACCTCCGTATCAGAACTATACAAAAACATTACCAGAAAACTGTAGACCAATATCTCTCATGTTCACACATGCAAAAATCCTCAACAAAATATTAGCAAATTAAATATAAGAATGTATGGCAAAAATTACACACCCCAACCAAGTAGAATTTATAACAGGTATGTAAGCCAGGTTCAACATTTCAAAATCAATTAAAAGGCTACATACAAAGGGAAAAAATTACATGTTCATATCAATAGATGCAAAAAAAATATTTGACAAAACCCAATATTATTCATGATAAAACTCTCAGCAAATGAGAAATGGAGAGAAATTTTCTCAACTTGACAAAAAAAATATCTATAAACCCTTACAGCTAACATCATACTGGTGCAAAAAAGATTCTTTCCTTCTGAGACCAGGAACAAGGGATGCACAGCCCCTATCACCACCCTGTTTCAACATTGTACTGGAAGTCCTAGCTATATGAAATAGGAGAGGAGAAATAAATTAAAAATTATATGGATTAGAAATGAAATAATTTCTCATCTTTGTTCATAGATGAGAAAACTGTCTATGGAGAAAATAGAAAAGAATTGACCAAAAAACTGCTGAAACTAATAAGCAATTTTAGCAAAGTGGCAGGATACAAGGTTATCCCACAAAAGCCAAACCCTTCCCTATTTACCAGTAATAAACAAATGGAATTCAAAATAAGGCTACAAATAACCCATATAAAAATTGGCCAATCCCTTAAGAGATATTTCTTTAATGAAGATGTACAAGCAGCAATTAAGTATATGAAAAGATGATCCACATCATATACCATCAAGGGAATGCAAATTGAAATTATTGATACAATGAGATTACCATACACCCATTTGTTGTTTTTTATTCACCAAATCGTGTTTGACTCTTGCAACTAGCCTAAATCCAGAACACTGACACTAAAAATACTAGTTAGATTTGTGAGGAAAACTAAAGAACTCTGAAGTTGCACAACAGGAACTCTCACTTATTGCTCTTGGGACTACAAAATGGTACTATCTCTTTGGAATACACTTTGGTGGTTTCTTACATAAATAAAACATAATCTTGACACACACTGATCCCGCAAGCACATTCCTTGGTGTTTACCCAAAGAAGTTGAAAATGTATGTTCACACATAAGCCTGCACATGGATGATTATAGCAGCCTCTTTCATAATTGGCAAGCTGTAGATGCAACAAAGCTGTCCTTCTGCAGGCGAATGGATAATAAGCTGTACTTAATTCAGACAATTGAGAGTTAGTGCCAAAAATATATGAATTGTAAAGCCATGACAAGATGTGGAGAAACCTTAAAGGCTTATTACTAACTGAATGATGTCTATCTGAAAAGGCTACATACTGAAAATTCCAACTGCATGACGTTCTGGATAAATCAAAAGTATGGAGACAGTAAAAAGAGAAGTGGTTGCCAGGGTTTGCCAGGTTTTGGAGGGAGGGATGAATAAGTAGAGCATAGAGGACATTTAGTGCAGTGAAACTACTTTATATGGCCCTATAATTGTGGATGCATGTTATTATGAATTTGTTAAAACTTACAGAACATGCAACATCTAGTGAGCCCTGTGAATGTGGGATAATGATGTGTCAAGGTAGGTTCATCAGTTATAACAAATGTACCTCTTTGATGAGGGATGCTGATAATGGGGAAGGCTAGGCAAGAGTTGGGGCAGGAAGTATACGACAAATCAAGGTACCTTCACTTGGTTTTGCTGTGAACTTAAAAATGTTTTGAAAAAATAATGTGTTAATAAGGAAATACATCAAGTCATGCATTTAATATGATCAGCACTTTTTAAAAATATAAGTTACATCTTAAAAAAATTTAAATGTATCATGCAATATGTATGTAATAAACACTTTGTAATGAATCCCTCAAAATGAGACTTTTTTAAAAGAGGATACCAGGAAATATCATTAGAAAATATACAAACAACAACAAAAAAATGTGAATACATGACAAGGAAATTAATCTATACAATGGAAACCTGACTCATTCAAAATGTGTTTTTCAATACAATTAAACTAGCTTCCCTGGTGGCTCAGAGGTTAAAGCATCTGACTGGAATGCGGGAGACGGGGGTTCAATCCCTGGGTCGGCAATATCCCCTGAAGAGAAGAAAAATGGCAACCCACTCCAGTACTCTTGCCTGGAGAATCCCATGGAGGGAGGAGCCTGGTAGGGGTCACAAAGAGTTGGACACAACTGAGCGACTTCACTCTCACTTTTTCTTTCACATTTTCAAAGAGTTCGAATGAAACAAAATAATCTAGAAGAATATACTGTTAAATATAAAAGAGGAAGTGTCCTACATGTGGAAAATTTAGTATCAGCCTAAAGCATGCTGTTTCCATGGAGCAATACATAGAAGAAGAATAAGTGAATTTCATTTACTGTAAATTAATTCAGACAATTAAAGGACTTGTGCTCTGTCTAAATAATGTCAAATTAACAGTTATAGACAGTTAATTCAAGTAACCAGATGTTTAATCTCTTATATTAAAATCCATATTTTCCTCCCCATAGAGTTCAAATACGGTATTTGTAGACAATTCCATAAATACAGAATAACTAGGAGTACTTCTAGGAAAACTTTTAGATAATCTAGTAGATCTCCACCCCATAAAAATAATCATGTACCAAACTTTTTATATTAGTACTTCACGGGGTTCAGGAAGCTCCTGAAATACATCTGAATTAAGAACCTATGTTGGGGGGTGGTCCCAAGATGGTGGAGGAACAGGAAAAGAGACCACTTTCTCCCTTGCAAATTCATCAAAAGATCATCTGTATCTGGAGCAACTCCCATAGAACAACTTCTGATCACTGGCATAGGATCCCAGATGCACAGAAAGGAAAAAAAAATCTCCTCAGAATGAGGTAGGGCAAAGGATAAAGATGAAAAGGGAGACAAAGGATTTTGGGAATGAAAACTCTCTCGTGGGGAGGGAGTCGTAAAGAAGGAGAAGTTTCCACACAGTAGGAGACCTTCTCACAGCGAGGTCAGTGGGGACGTAAGGAACCGCAAGAGGAAGCATAACTGAGAAAATTCACCACAGAAATCATGCTGAATGGCAATTACCAGCTGAGAAGCTGCTTACATGTCCACGTCCACCTGAAGCAAGTGGGGGCTGGATGTGGAGGTGTGGGCTGCATCTTCAGTCCTCAGGGGAAGGACTGGGTTTGAATGCCATGAGGACACTCTGAGGGAGCTAATGGGACTTAGCACAGACAGAATGGGGGAAACTGTGGACTTGACAGAGAAACAAAGGTTTCCCACGGAAAGGTCCTAACACCACACTCTGACTCCTGGCCTGCTCACAGAACAAAGGATTGTGCACTAGTGAATACTGAAGGGGAATGATCCAGCTGCCATTTATGGCCCCTGAGACAGAGAGGCAGGTGTGTGACAGCTGGAGGCAGAAGGCAAGGAGTTGCTGCAATCTCAGCTCCAGAGACTGCATCTGCAGCCAAGCTGTGAGTGGACTGCCAGTCACTACCCACGTCTTCCTGGGATCCTGGATGGCTCAGATCTTCCAGGAGTGTCACAGCCTGAGATCAGCTCCCTGAGGAGACACACGGCCCACCTGCAACTATCTTTTGTGGAGCACTCAGGAGACTGAGCAGCTTGGACCTGGAAGGTGCACACCTGCCTTGGCTGTGGCAACTCCCATGTGGTCCAGCCACTGCAAGTGCTCCCCACACATGCCAGCAGCATTTGCAGTGTCCTTACCTCTCTACAGCACAGGTGAGCAAGTGGGCCCAAATAAGTGGCCACTTTTGCTTCCTCATGTCAGGGCAGAGGTCAGACACTGAAGAGAGACTTGCAACCAGAGGTAGCCAACATGAGCAAAGAAAAGAAGGGAGAACTGCCCCAGAAATGCAAGGTACAACAGATTCAAATCCTGCAGTTAAACTGAGACTGTGCACTTTAGGGGCAACTGGAGACTTCAAAAACACATACAAGCCAGAGAAGGGAATATCTGAGACTGATCTGACTCCACACTGCCCACAAGAGATCCAAAGACCTTCCTGGATATATTGGAGGACCTTCTGAGGAGGCAACTAGATTGGAGCAGGAAAAAGAAGGAACATTCATCTCACTACGACCATATATAATTACATACTCTCCACCTCCTATAAATTTTTTTCTTTATTATTTTTTATTTCTATTAATTTTTATGAATTTTATTTTATATTACTTTCTTCCCCCTTTTTTTCTTTTTTCTCCTCATACTCTCTTAATATGGTTCTTTATATTTTTTATAGCCTACTTTTAAAAATATAGCCTACTTTTACCTTTCTTAAAAAGCACATTATTTTTAAAATAAATTCCACATTTTTCTATTTCTGTGTTTGATTCTGTGTTTTTATATTGTACTTTTGGTGGTGCTAATGGTAAAGAACCTGCCTGCCAATGCAACAGATGTAAGAGACATGAGTTTAATTCCTGGGTTTGGAAGATCCCTTGAAATGGGGATGGCAATCTATTCCAGTACTTTTGCATGGAGAATCTCATGGACAGAGGAGTCTGGTGGGCTATGGTCCACAGGGTCTCAAGAAGTCAGATACAACTGAAGCAACTTAGCATGTACTTTTGAGAGTCTAATTTTCCTTCTTTTTAAATTTTCACTTCTTGATGTTTTCTTATTAATTTTGTATCTTTAAGAGTCTAATTTTTAGTATCCATTTTCACTTAGGGATTTGATTATTGATCTGATTGCTCTCTTCCCTTATAACTCTCCCTTTTGTCCTCCTTGTCACTTCTCTGTCCTTCCTCCCTCTTCTCTTCTCTATATAACACTGTTAATCTCTTTGTGTGTTCCTGGATGTGGAGAGTTGTTTCACCACTAACCTAGGGATTTTTTCCTCTGTGATGTGTGGGCTGAGAAGTCTTGATGCTACTGTAAGAGGTCGGTACTGAAACCCAGAGGCAGAAGGCTCAACTGCAAGACTTTGGGCCATCAGAGAACTCCGGATCCCAGGGAACATTAATAGATGAAAGATCACCCAAAAGCCTCCATACATATACTAAGATCAACCTCTTCTAAGAGCCAGCAAGCTCAAGTGCAAGACACTATATACTAATCCTCCAGCAAAACAGGAATACAACTCTGAATATTAATAGACAGGCTGCCCAAAGTCATACCAAACCCACAGACACCCCAATGAATATAGTAAATTCAATGCTATAAAATTAATACACATAAATCCTCTGCATTCCTAAGCATTAACAATGAATAATCAGAAAGAGAAATTAAGGAAACAGTCCCATTCACTTTTGTGACAACAGCAAAAAATAAAATACTTAGGAACAAACATACCTAAAGAGACAAAAGACCAATATACAGAAAACTATAAAACACTGATGAAAGAAATCAAAGATGACACAAATAGATGGAGAGATATACTACGTTTTTCGATTGGAAGAATCAACATGGTCAAAATGAGTATACTACCGAAAGCAATCTACTGACTCAATGCAATCCTTATCAAACTATCAATGGTGTTTTTCACAGAACTAGAACAAATAACTTCACAGTTTGTATGGAAACACTAAAGACTATGAATATCTAAAGCAATTTTGAGAAAGAAGAGTGAGACTAGAGGAATAAACCTTCCCAACTTCAGACTACACTACAAAGCTACAGTCATCAAGACAGTGTGGTACTGGCACAAAGACAAAAATATAGATCAATGCAACAAATTAGAAAGCCCAGAGATAAATACATGTTCCTGTAGACATCTTATCTTTTCCAAATGAGGTAAAAATATACAATGGATAAAAGACAGTATTCAATAAGTGGTTCTGGGAAAACTGGTCAACTACATGTAAAAGAATAAAACTAGAATACTATCTAACACCATACACAAAAATAAACTTGAAATGGATTAAATACCTAAATGTAAGAGCAGAAATTATAAAACTCTTACAGGAAAACATAGGCAAAACACTCTCTGACATAATTCACACAAAATCCTCTATGACCCACTTCTCAGAGAAATGGAAGTAAAAACAAAATAAACAAATGGGACCTAATTAAACTTACAAGCTTTTGCATAATTAAGGAAACTATAAACATGGTAAATGGAGAAGGCAATGGCAACCCACTCCAGTTCTCTTGCCTGGAAAATCCCTGAGCCTGGTAGGCTGCAGCCCATGGGGTTGCTAAGAGTCAGACACAACTGAGCGACTTCACTTTCACATTTCACTTTCATGCATTGGAGAAGGAAATGGCAACCCACTCCAGTGTTCTTGCCTGGAGGATCCCAGGGACGGAGAAGCCTGGTGGGCTACCATCTATGGGGTCGCACAGAGTCGGACACGACTGACGCGACTCAGCAGCAGCAGCAGCAAACATGGTAAAAAGACAGTCCTTAGAATGGGAGAAAATAATAGCAAGCAAAACAACTGATAAAGAATTCATCTCCACAATATACAAGCAGCTCATGCAACTCAATACCAGAAAAATGAACAACCCAATCAAAAAGTAGGCAGAAGACCTAAACAGACATTTCTCAAAAGAAGACATACAGATGGCAAATAAACATACGAAAAGATGCTCAGCATTGCTCATCATTGCTGCTAAGTCTGCTGCTAAGTCGCTTCAGTCGTGTCCGACTCTGTAAGACCCCAGAGACGGCAGCCCACCAGGCTCCACCGTCCCTGGGATTCTCCAGGCAAGAACACTGGAGTGGGTTGCCATTTCCTTCTCCAATGTATGAAAGTGAAAAGTGAAAGTGAAGTCGCTCAGTCGTGCCCGACTCCCAGCGACCCCATGGACTGCAGCCCACCAGGCTCCTCCGTCCATGGGATTTTCCAGGCAAGAGTACTGGAGGGGGTGCCATTGCCTTCTCCATGCTCATCATTAGAGAAACGCAAATCAAAGCCACAAGGAAGTATCATCTCCCACCATTCAGAAAGACCATCTCAAAAAGTTTACAAATGCTGGAGAGGGAGTTGAGAAAAGGGAATGCAAACTGATATAAACACTATGGAGACCACTATGGAGATTCCTTAAAAAAAAAAACAAAAAAACAAAAAAAACTAGGAATAAAACTACCATAAGACCCAATAGTCCCACTGTTGCCCACTGTTGGACATATATGCCACGGAAACCCAACTGAAAAAACACATGTATCCCAATGTCCATTGCAGCACTATTACAATAGCTAGCACATGGAAGCAACCTAGATGCCATAGCTAGATGAATGGATAAGGAAGTTGTGGTACATATACGCAATGTAATATTATCCAGCTATAAAAAGGAACACATTTGAGTCAGTTCTAGTGAGGTGGATGAAGACAGAGTCTATTATACAGAGTGAAGTAAGTCAGAAAGAGAAAGACAAATACTGTATATTAACTCATGTATACAGAATCTAAAAAGATGGTTCCAATGATCTTATATACATACAGGGCAGCAAAGGAGACACACACATAAAGAACAGAGTTTTGGACTCAGTGGGAGGAGAAGGTGGGATGATTTGAGAGTGTAGCATTGAAACATATACATTACCATATGTAAAACAGATAACCAATGGAAGTTGTATGATGCAGGGCACCCAAATCTGGTGCTTTGTGACAACCTGGAGGGACAGAGTGGGAAGGGAGGTGGGAGGAGGGCTCGGGATGAAGTAGACACATGTCTACGTATGGCCAATTCATACTGATTCACGGCAAAAACCATCACAATATTGTAAAGCAATTATCCTCCAATTAAAAAAAATAAAAAAAATAAAGGGCTTGTAAGGTTAAAAATAAAAAAATAAAATAAAATAAAAAAGGAAAGAAAGAAAAAATAATAAAGTGATTCAGAAGGAAATAAATAAATAAATAAAAATAAAGGGCTCACAAAAGTGGTATGAATGAATTCTATCAGGGTCCCATTACATCTCTCGGAGAGGTGGTTGGGACTTTTGTAATAAATGTGGAACAGTGTAAAAAAAAAAAACAAAAGGAACCTATGATAAATGTAGTCAATTAATGTATGATATCTGGTAACTGATATAATATTTTGACAAAAAACCAAGCATAACCAGCTATTAATCTATTAGCCATAATTGCAAGGCTCAATATAGCAAAGAAAGTAGTAATAAAATATCTATATTCAAATAAAAATATGATATCTCTCAGAAATCAAAAGGACTGTGGTGTTTCTAAGAAACAATTTCTTTTTTGGATTATTTCTGAAAACATCTTAAATATCTCCAGTTTTTTCCTGCATTTTCCCATAGCACATTTTAAGAAAATGTATGAAACTTCTTTTCATCAACATTGAAAAAAAAATCATTATTTATTCTTACCTTTAATCAAAACACTGTATAGGTAATATTTTTCCAAAAAGGTATTCTAATTCTTCTAAAAGACAAAACTGGAAATTTTAACATTAAAGAAAATAAATAAATATTCCTAGTGCTATGGAATTTAGGACTTTTTAAACAAGAAATTTACAGTTTAGATCAAACAGTTAAAGTAAAACAGAGTACACCCTCTCTTTTCCTTGGATAAAGTAGGCCTAAAACTGTCATACTTAAAATATGTCCTCAAACATCCAGGAATTTTATAAATCATGTCAGGGAATCCATAACATCAAAATTGTTTTTAAAAATAATATCAAGAATTAATTGTGCATCGAACCTGGACTGGCATCTCGTTTCATACATGATATTCTACATGTTTCAGTGCCATTTGATGCACGATACTGGATGCTTGGGGCTGGTGCACTGGGACGACCCAGAGGGATGGTGTGGGGAGGAAGGAGGGAGGACGGCTCAGGATGGAGAACACATGTATACCTGGGGTGGATTCATTTTGATATTTGGCAAAACTAATACAATTATGTAAAGTTTAAAAATAAAATAAAATTAAAAAAAAAGAATTAATTGTGTTTTTCACTGTGTTAACATTTTTACAAAGACTGCAAAGGCAATGATGAAAAAAACTGCTGGTACCTCAACAAGGGAGTGTCTCCAAACTGTACCAGATGTCTGCAATTTTCCATTATAATCATGAGAGTATTTACATATATTTTTTCTTGTGAACCTATGCCTGGCAAAGAGTGTTCAAATATAAAAATTAATCCAACTTCCAACATGTGTCCGATGACATTCTGTCCTAAAATGCTGATTTCATTTTTAGAGTATAAACTTCCAAAGGAGAAATATTAATTCTAATTTATTGTATAATATTAAATAGATGTGACAAAAGTCACAAGAACAGGAGAGTACTAAATAAATAATTAGAACACTCTTTGAAATTATAAAAAAATTCCATTACTGATTTCTGAAGCTTTTCACAGCCAGAGTCAATTTATTCTCTAATGCTGTTTGCTAAGTGGCTTCAGTTGTGTCTGACTCTTTGCAACTCCATGGACTGCAGCCCTCTAGGTTCCTCTGTCCATGGGTTTCTCCAGGCAAAAATACTGGAGTGGGTTGCCATTTCCTCCTCTAGGGGATCTTCCTGACACAAGAATAGAATGCATGTTTCTTACATCTCCTGTACTGGTAGGTTTTTTTTTTTTTTTCCAGTTTTTAAATTTTTTTTAATTAAAAAAATTTATTTACTTTTTTACTTTACAATATTGTATTGGTTTTGCCATACATTGACATGAATCTGCCACGGGTGTACATGGGTTCCTCATCCTGAAGACCCTACCCACCTCCCTCCCCATCCCATCCCTCTGGGTCATCCCAGTGCACCAGCCCCAAGCACCCTGTACCATGCATTGAACCTGGACTGGCGATTCGTTTCACATGTGATAATTTACATGTTTCAATGCCATTCTCCGACATCATCCCACCCTCGCCCTCTCCCACAGAGTCCAAAAGACTGTTCTATACATCTGTGTCTCTTTTGCTGTCTCGCATACAGGGTTATCATTTCCATCTTTCTAAATTCCATATATATGTGTTAGTATACTGTATTGGTATTTTTCTTTCCGGTTTATTTCACTCTGTATAATAGGCTCCAGTTTCATCCACCTCATTAGAACTGATTCAAATGTATTCTTTTTAATGGCTGAGTAATATTCCATTGTGTATATGTACCACAGCTTTCTTATTCATTCATCTGCTGATGGACATCTAGGTTGCTTACATGTCCTGGCTACTATAAACAGTGCTGTGATGAACATTGGGGTGCCTGTGTCACCTAAAGAAATAAAAGACCTATATATAGAACACTATAAAACACTGGTGAAAGAAATCAAAAAGGACACAAATAGATAGAGAAATATACCGCTTTCATGGATCAGAAGGATCAATAGAGTGAAAACGAATATATTACCCAAAGCAATCTATAGATTCAATGCAATCCCTATCAAGCTACCAATGGTAGCTTTCAGATAACTAGAACAAATAATTTCACAATATGTATGGAAATACAAAAAACCTCGAATAGCCAAAGCAATCTTGAGAAAGAAGAGTGGAACTGGAGGAATCAACCTGCCTGACTTCAGTTTCTAATACAAAGCCACAGTAATCAAGATAGTATGGTACTGGCATAAAAACAGAAGTATAGATCAATGTAACAAAATAGAAAGCCCAGAGATAAATCCACGCACCTATGGATACCTTATCTTTGACAAAGGAGGCAAGAATATACAATGGAGAAAAGACAATCTCTTTAACAAGTGGTGATGGGAAAACTGGTCAACCACTTGTAAAATAATGAAATTAGACCACTTTCTAATACCATACACAAAAATAAACTCAACCTGGATTAAAGATCTGAACATAAGACCAGAAACTATAAAACTCCTCAGTTAGGTCAGTCACTCAGTCGTGTCCGACTCTGCAACCCCAGGAATCGCAGCATACCAGGCCTCCCTGTCCACCACCAACTCCCGGAGTTCATTCAGGCTCACATCCATCGAGTCAGTGATGGCATCCAGCCATCTCATCCTCTGTCGTCCCCTTCTCCTCCTGCCCCCAATCCCTCCCAGCATCAGAGTCTTTTCCAATGAGTCAACTCTTCGCATGAGGTAGCCAAAGTACTGGAGTTTCAGCTTTAGCATCATTCCTTCCAAAGAAATCCCAGGGCTGATCTCCTTCAGAATGGACTAGTTGCATCTCCTTGCAGTCCAAGGGACTCTCAAGAGTATTCTGCAATACCACAGCTCAAACGCATCAACTCTTCGGCACTCAGCCTTCTTCACAGTCCAACTCTCACATTCATACATGACCACTGGAAAAACCATAGCCTTGACTAGATGGACCTTTGTTGGCAAAGTAATGTCTCTGCTTTTCAATATGCTATCTAGGTTTATCATAACTTTCCTTCCAAGGAGTAAGCGTCTTTTAATTTCATGGCTGCAGTCACCATCTGCAGTGATTTTGGAGCCTAAAAAAATAAAGTTTGACACTGTTTCCATTGTTTCCCCATCTATTTCCCATGAAATGATGGGACCAGATGCCATGATCTTTGTTTTCTGAATGCTGAGCTTTAAGCCAACTTTTTCACTCTCCACTTTTACTTTCATCAAGAGGCTTTTGAGTTCCTCTTCACTTTCTGCCATAAGGGTGGTGTCATCTGCATATCTGAGATTATTGATATTTCTCCCAGCAATCTTGATTCCAGCTTGTGCTTCTTCCAGCCCAGCATTTCTCATGATGTACTCTGCATATAAGTTAAATAAGCAGGGTGACAATATACAGCCTTGACGTACTCCTTTTCCTATTTGAAACGAATCTGTTGTTCCATGTCCAGTTCTAACTGTTGCTTCATAGGCAAAACACTCTCCAACATAAATCACAGCAGGATCCTCTATGACCCACCTCCCAGTATATTGGGAAAAAAAGCAAAAATAAACAAATGGGGCCTAATTAAAATTAAAAGCTTCTGCACAACAAAGGAAACTATAAGCAAGGTGAAAAGACAGCCTTCAGAATGGGAGAAAATAATATCAAATGAAGCAATGGACAAAGAATTGATCTCAAAAACATAAAGGAACTCCTGCAGCTCAATTCCTGAAAAATAAATAACCCAATCAAAAAGTGGGCCAAAGAACTAAACAGACATTTCTCCAAAGAAGACATACAGATCGCTATGAAACATATGAAAAGATGCTCAACATCAGTCATTATCAGAGAAATGCAAATCAACACCACAGTGAGGTACCATTTCACGCCAGTTAGAATGGCTGCTATCTGAAAGTGTACAAGCAATAACTGCTGGAGAGGGTGTGGAGAAAAGGGAACCCTCTTACACAGTTGGTGGGAATGCAAACTAGTACAGCCACTATGGTGAACAGTGTGGAGATACCTTAAAAAATTGGAAGTAGAACTGCCATATGACCCAGCAATCCCACTGATGAGCATACACATCGAAGCAGGTATATTCTTAACCACAATATCCAGTTGTCTCAGTTCAATTGTACTTCCTCCCTATCTTGATTCAATCTAACTTTGATCCTTAGTGAACTGTCTCTAGAGAAACAATAATATAGTAGTTCTTTGTATTACATTTCAGCTTACAGGATCTATTATGGCATTACATTGTACCAAAACATAAAAGCAAGGCCACCAGTAATCCTATAGGATTTCCCATGGAGACCAGTACATTTCTATTTACACTAAAGTACTTCTCTTGTAACTTTCTCAAAGTCAATTTGGATTTAATCATAACCAAAATTCCATTACAGACAAAACCATGAACCTTTCAACAGGGTTCGTTTTAAACTAGCATATATTTCAGGCCCTGGTGGAAATTGTAACTAACTCCAAATACAACAGAGGCTTTTATTTCTAGAGTAGCTAGATTGAAATTGCTGTGCTGTGTCCTTAATTGCTCAGTTCACATCCAATTCTTGGCGATCTCATGGACTGTAGCCTGCCAGGCTCCTCTGTCCATGGGGATTCTCCAGGCAAGAATACTGGAGTGAGTTGCCATGTCCACCTCCAGGGGATCTTCCCAACCCAGGGATTGAACCCAGGTCTCCTGCATTGCAGGTGAATTCTTTACCCTCTAAGCCACCAAGAAATTGCTAGATACCACTCAAATGAAGATTTGTGACTTTCCAGACTTATTTTCAGAGTTGTTTTAGGTTCACAGTAAAACTGAGTGGAAGA
This sequence comes from Bos javanicus, assembly GCF_032452875.1. Taxonomy (NCBI): domain Eukaryota; kingdom Metazoa; phylum Chordata; class Mammalia; order Artiodactyla; family Bovidae; genus Bos; species Bos javanicus. The sequence continues at coordinate 16,611,337 of NC_083882.1, read as the reverse complement.
CACAAAGATTTTCCTCATGTCACCTGCCCCATGGATGCAGAGCATCCCCTGTTATTAGCATCCACTACCAAAGTGGTATATTTGTTATAACTGATGAACCTATATTGACACATCATAATAACTCACATCCATAGTTTCCATTACCATTCACTCTTGGCGTTGTGCATTCTATCGGTTTTGACAAATGCATAATTACATAGGCAATGATTATCATATCATACAAAGTAAATACTCTAAATACCCTTTGTGCTCTACCTATTTATCACTCCCTCCACCTCCCACCACCAAGCACTGGCAACCATTACTCTTTTTATTGTCTCCATAGCTTTCCTTTTTCCAGAATGTCATGCAGTTGGAATTGTTCAGTATGTAGCCTTTTCAGATAGACATCCTTCAGTTAGTAATACGTCTTTTTAAGGTTTCTCCATGTCTTGTCATGACTTTACAATTCATATCTTTTTGGTACTAACACTCAATTGTCTGAATTAAATACTACAGTTTATGGTCCATTCACCTGCAGAATGACATCTTGGTTGCTTCTACATTTTCCAATTATGAAAGAGGCTGCTATAAACATCCATGTGCAGGCTTATGTGTGAATATACATTTTCAACTCCTTTGGGTAAACACCAGGGAATGTGATTGCAGGATCAGTGTGTGTCAAAATTATATTTATTTATGTAAGAAACCACCAAAGTGTCTTCCAAAGAGACAGTACCATTTTACATTCCCACTAGCAATAGGTGAGAACAGAATTTTTAAAATAAAAATTCTTATTATTGGTACTTCCCTACAAGTCCAGCGGTTAAGACTTCACCTTCCAGTTCCAGGGGTGAGAGCTGGATTCCTGGTTGGGGAGCTAAATCTTATGTGCCTTGTGGCCAAAAAATCAAAACATAAAACAAACAATATTGTAACAAATTCAATAAAGACTTTAAAAATGATCCACCTCAAAAAAAAAAAAAAAAAGATTCTGATTACATATTTCATCTAAATAGCAAAGGAGACAAGGAAGTTGCCAAGGGTAGGGAAGGTACTAGAAAATGACAAAGGGCCTCTATTATACATTACTATAAAACTAGAGTCTGGTCACTAGTTTGACAATTATAGACAATTGGGTAAAATTGTCTTTAATTTCTTATAAGTATTTTTGTAAGGACATTTACAACATAGTATACCACAATTGTCAGATAATAATATAAAGATGACATAGTTAATGTGAAATTTTTCCTTAGACAATAAAAAGCATTTTTCTAATTGAGCATTAGGCTCTTTATATTACCAACTCTAGCTAAATAATGGAAACTGAAGTAACCAGAATTATTTTCTTATTCAAGAAAATATTATAAAATCTTTACAGAATAAAAATATACAAGACGGAAAACTATCAAGTTACTCATAGCTATTATAGTTTAACCTAAGATTATTTCTAAGCAATCACATTTAACTGGCAGTGAACACAGGGCCAGAGCTACTTTAAAGAAAGCTAAACAAACTATCCCTTATTTGATCTATACCATCCTTAGAGGAAACCAGTAGTAATTTTTTCACAATATAGAGTGCAACTCTGCAGGACTTTACCTGTATCTCATCCAAAATAGAGACGAGTAATATCCTGAATGTGTTTATCACAAGTTTTCAGTGCTTTCCTTACTGCCAATGACAATCAAAGTATTTACATTTCTATAATGTTCTCTTAATATTCCATCATGTTGACTAAATAAATGTTTAGAATGTATAATCATGTATTATTTTGTTAGTAAACATGTCTATCTGGTAACTCAGAATTGATCACTGAATTCCTTTGGAAAAGTTTGTCTTAATTATTATTTGAGAAGCACTTTAAAAATCAATTTCAGAATGGTTCAAATTATTACATAAATTAATTTTGATATGAAGGGTTTTTAAAAATTGTTTCATAATTTGTAATAAATATCTATCCATCTATTGTTCTAACATGTTTCAAGCACTGAGTTAGGCATTAGTTAAATAAAGATAAACTTTCTTTTCTATACTTATGACTAAGACTATCTTTTATATAAATTTAATATATCCAAAAATTTAATATATCCAAATTTAATATATCCAATGTAAGAATGAAGTCTCAAATAGAGATTTGAGAAAATATCAGATTACTATGACATATTGCCTTGAGTAAAAAATATGTATGATGCCAACTAATATGGAAAACTGGTGCAATTATCTAATTTTGAAGATGACTCTGACTCCTTAAATGGCCCCTCTGACTCAAAAAAAATTAAGATGTATAAGCAATTCTATTTTGGATTCCAGAAGCCCAGCTTATTAAGTGACTCAGGTGTCCTCACTGAATCAGACAGTGAAATAATTTTATATCTGATGTCATAAAAGATAAGAAATGATGTTTTTCCTCTGGCTTACTTCACTCTATATAATAGGCTCCAGTTTCATCCACCCTATTATACAGAGTGAAGTAAGCCAGAAGGAAAAACATCAATACAGTATACTAACGCATGTATATGGAATTTAGAAAGATGGTAACAATAACCCGGTGTACGAGACAGCAAAAGAGACACTGGTGTATAGAACAGTCTTATGGACTCTGTGGGAGAGGGAGAGGGTGGGAGGATTTGGGAGAATGACATTGAAACATGTAAAATATCATGTAAGAAACAAGTTGCCAGTCCGGGTTCGATGCACGATACTGGATGCTTGGGGCTAGTACACTGGGATGATCCAGAGGGATGGTATGGGGAGGGAGGAGGGAGGAGGGTTCAGGATGGGGAACGCATGTATACGTGTGGTGGATTCATTTTGATATTTGGCAAAACTAATACGATTATGTAAAGTTTAAAAATAAAATAAAATTAAAAAAAAAAAAGAAATGACACATAAAGCCTATCCATGATATAAGACACCGAGATGACTAGAAAAAGAGTTGCCGTTACTTCTTAAAGTAGTTCATTATGAGAGGGTTACAGGCAGGAAGGCTAGGGGTCCCCAAATGGAAGAAATAGACTGCAAGTGTCAGACTTTATTTATCCTTCTCTATACAAAATTAAAAGGAGGTTTCTTTTAAAATTCTGTGTTGCCATGATGACACCTGGTTCCACGTGAACTTAACTTTTCTCAAACCTTGAGCTAACCAATGCATTTTTCTTATGGGAATGTTTTTCTTAAGCTATGTTAATGAACTATGTATTTACCTTAGAATCTGCCTTTCTTCAAGATCCATGTCAATTGTTTTATGGTGCAGGATGACTCACCTGGTGTCAATACTATCTCAAAATGCATGTTGTGGGTGAGAGACCTGGTGCCACTCTCTGAGTTCTGCTGCTGCTGCTGCTAAGTCGCTTCAGTCGTGTCCGACTCTGTGCGACCCCATAGACGGCAGCCCACCAGGCTCCGCTGTGCTTGGAATTCTCCAGGCAGGAATACTGGAGTGGGTTGCCATTTCCTTCTTCAATGCAGGAAAGTGAAAAGTGAAAGTGAAATCGCTCAGTCATGTCCACTCTTAGTGACCCCATGGACTGCAGCCCACCAGGCTCCTCCGTCCATGGGATTTTCCAGGCAAGAGTACTGGAGTGGGGTGCCATTGCCTTCTCCGCTCTGAGTTCTGAGACATTTCCTTTCTCTAATTAGCAGCTTGCTAATCAAGCTGGTTTTAGAAAAGGCAGAGGAACCAGAGACCAAATTGCCAACATCTGCTGGATCATGGAAAAAGCAAGCGAGTTCCAGAAAAACATTTACTTCTGCTTTATTGACTATGTCAAAGCCTTTGACTGTGTAGATCACAATAAACTGTGGAAACTTCTGAAAGAGATGGGAATACCAGACCACCTGACCTGCCTCTTGAGAAATTTGTATGCAGGTCAGGAAGCAACAGTTAGAACTGGGCATGGAACAACAGACTGTTTCCAAATAGGAAAAGGAGTACGTCAAGACTGTATATTGTCACCCTGCTTATTTAACTTCTATGCAGAGTACATTATGAGAAATGCTGGACTGGAAGAAGCACAAGCTGGAATCAAGATTGCTGGGAGAAATATCAATAATCTCAGATATGCAGATGACATCACCTTATGGCAGAAAGTGAAGAAGAACTAAAAAGCCTCTTGATGAAGGTGAAAGAGGAGAGTGAAAAAGTTGGCTTAAAACTCAACATTCAGAAAACAAAGATCATGGCATCTGGTCCCATCACTTCATGGGAAATAGATGGGGAAACAGTGGAAACAGTGTCAGACTTTATTTTTCTGGGTACACAATCACTGCAGATGGTGATTGCAGCCATGAAATTAAAAGACACTTACTCCTTGGAAGGAAAGTTATGACCAACCTAGATAGCATATTGAAAAGCAGAGACATTACTTTGCCAACAAAGGTCTGTCTAGTCAAGGCTATGGTTTTTCCAGTGGTCATATATGGATGTGAGAGTTGGACTGTGAAGAAAGCTGAGCACTGAAGAATTGATGTCTTTGAACTGTGGTGCTGGAGAAGACTCTTGAGAGTCCCTTGGACTGCAAGGAGATGCAACCAGTCCATTCTGAAGGAGATCAGCCCTGGGATTTCTTTGGAAGGAATGATGCTAAAGCTGAAACTCTAGGACTTTGGCCACCTCATGAGAAGAGTTGACTCATTGGAAAAGACTCTGATGCTGGGAGGGATTGGGGTCAGGAGGAGAAGGGGACGACAGAGGATGAGATGGCTGGATGGCATCACTGACTCGATGGATGTGAGTTGGAGTGAACTCCGGGAGTTGGTGATGGACAGGGAGGCCTGGCATGCTGCGATTCATGGGGTCGCAAATAGTCGGACACGACTGAGCGACTGAACTGAACTGAACTGAATAGGTATATAACTTCTTGCTAAAAACTAGCAAAGGGGCACTCTTTCTGCCCTCTTCTGATGTCTATTTCAGAAGCTTTCTCTATCTCTTTTATACTTTAATAAAACTTTATTACACAAAAGCTGTAAGCAATCAAGCCTTGTCACTGGCCCCAGATTGAATTCCTCTCCTCTGGAGGCCAAGAATCCCAGCGCAGTTCACAACTCAGCAACAACCTTTCAATTAGGAGTCAGAAAACATGGAAAGATATGACCAATGGCTCATTTGTTATAATGTCAAAACATCCTACAAGAAAAAGGATTTCTAATGGAAAGCTGACTCATAACTCTAACCACCAGGGCATTAATTAATAAGGCCATCACTCTGATGTAAGACTTAATGTCTTAGTCAGCTCAAGCTGCCGTAACAAAATACCATAGACTAGATGGCTTAAACAACAGAAATTTATTTTACCATAGTTCTGGAGGATGGAAGTTTGAGATCAGAGTGCCAACATGGCTACCCATTGGTTAAACTGCTCTTTCTGTCTTGCAGATAGCTGCATTCTTGCCATGTGGGTCACATGGCAGAGAGAAAGCCCTAGTGTCTGCTGCCTGAAGGCCAGAACAATTTTGTTTTCACTATGTAAGTTCCTTTAAGTGTACTAGTTATATAACTAAACTACACTCTCATGACTTCATTAAACTTTAATTACCTCCTTAAAGATCCAATCTGTAATGCAGTCATATGGGGGATTAAGTCTTCAGTCTATTAATTTAGGGGATGGGACACAATTCAGCTCATAACACTTAAGAGAACTGAGATCAAGCACATATTACTACAAAATGAAGTCCACATTAAGACAAGACCTATTTGTCTGGGACTGTTCTAGCTAAACCTAAGACATACCAATAATTATCTTTATGCAAATAAGCTTATCCACACAATTTCAAGAAAGTGTAAATTGGGTTCAAACATTTCTGATAGATTTCTATAACTGAGAATTACACAATACAATAATAAGGGAACATTTACAAGCATTAAAACAGAAACCTATGTGTTAGTATCATAATAATCACCTAAGCATTAGTTCATGTACAGTTGCTGCTGCTAAGTTGCTTCAGTTGTGTCAGACTCTATGCGACCCCATAGACGGCAGCCCACCAGGCTCCCCTATCCCTTGGATTCTCCAGGCAAGAACACTGGAGTGGGTTGCCATTTCCTTCTCCAATGTATGAAAGTGAAAAGTGAAAGTGAAGTCACTCAGCCGTGTCCGACTCTTAGCGACCCCATGGACTTCAGCCCACCAGGCTTCTCTGTCCGTAGGATTTTCCAGGCAAGAGTACTGGAGTGGGGTGCCATTGCTTCAGTTCAGATCAGATCAGATCAGTTGCTCAGTCGTGTCCTACTCTTTGCGACCCCATGAATCGCAGCACGCTAGGCCTCCCTGTCCATCACCAACTCCTGGAGTTCACTCAGACTCACGTCCATCGAGTCAGTGATGCCATCCAGCCATCTCATCCTCTGTCATCCCCTTCTCCTCCTGCCCCCAATCCCTCCCAGCATGTGCTTTAATTTGCTTCCTGGGGGTCCCGGGGGCTGCTCTCCAGACGGAGGCGCTAGGCTGGGCTCTCCTGCAGTGGGCCCCCCATGCCAGCCCTGCAGACCCTTGGGAAGGGTCATGTGTACAGTTGTATGCATAAAATCCAAAAAAAAAAAAAAAAAAGAAGAAGCATGAATACTAAAAACATCATAAAAGAGACATGGGGCAAATGACACTGAGCTAGAAATTGCCAGGCAGTCAGTGTAGGACTCTGAGACCTCGGTCTTGTTTTTGATACACATCTTACTCCATTAACCTAAAACTGTATCCATTGTCCAGAATTTCTGGAATGGGTCCCTAGTCTGATAAATTATCAACACTCAGATCCAGGGAAGGGCAGTAATTAACTTCTGTTCCATATACCTGAGGGAAAAACAACTGGTGATAAGTAATCTTTAGCCTGAATATCTGGTTGTAAAATGGCCCAGGGGGCATGAAAAAGGGTGGTAACTTAATCTGAGGATAAAGAGAAGCCATAAAGATGCTGTTAAACATTTTGACCTTTCAACTGATTGGTTAGGAATGACGTATTTTAAGGACAGGAGCCAACCAAAAATGTACAAATTAATACTGGTAAGGATATACACTGCCGTCCATCCCATGTTCATGAAGTCCATTCTTCAGTTCTATGTACAAGAACTCGGATTCATGTTTCAACACCAGGGCTCCTTTGTTAAAGGGATGAGATAGATGGTTGGATGGCATCACCAACTCGATGGACATGAGTTTGGGTAAACTCTGGGAGTTGGTGATGGACAGGGAGGCCTGGCATGCTGCGATTCATGGGGTTGAAAAGAGTCGGACACGACTGAGCGACTGAACTGAACTGAACAGATGCCAGTGCAGGAGATGCAGATTTGATTCCTGGGTTGGGAAGATCCCCTGGAGAAGAAAATGGCAACCCATTCCAGCATTCTGGCTTGGAAATCCCATGTACAGAGGAACTTGGCAGGCTACAGTCCATGGGATCACAAACAGTTGGACACTATTTTAACAACTAAACAACAAAAACAACATACATATATCCCTTCCCTCTTGAACTTCCCTTATAATTGACCAAACCCAGCCCTACAGGTTGTCACAAAGAACTGGGTTGAGCTCCCTGTGTTATACAACAACTTTCCATCAGCTATCTATTTTACATATAATAATACCTATGTTTCAAAGCTACTCTCTCAGTGCATCCCACCATCTTCCTTTTCAGTTGTGTCCACAAGTCTCTATGTCTGGGTCTCTAATTTTGCCCTTCAGATAGATTTATCAGTACCATTCTTCTAGATTCCATATATATGCATTAATATATGATATTTGTTTTTCTCTTTTTGACTGATTTCACTATGTATGACTTCCCTGGTGGCTCAGACGGTAAAGTGTCTGCCTACAATGTGGAAGACCCAGGTTCAGTCCCTGCATTGGGAAGGTCTCCTGGAGAAGGAAATGGCAACCCACTCCAGTACACTGGCCTGGAAAATCTCATGAACGAAGGAACCTGGCAGACTAAAGTCCATGGGGTCGCAGAGAGTCGGACATGACTGAGCGACTTCACTTCACTTCACTATGTATAACAAGCTCTATGTTCATCCACCTCATTATAACTGACTTAATTTTTTTCCTTTTTATGGCTGAGCAATATTCCATTCTATATGTACCACAATTTCTTTATCCACTCATCTGTTGATGGATATCTAGATTGCTTCCATGTCCTGACAATTGTAAATAGTGCTGCTTTGAACATTGGAGTACATGTGTCCTTTTGAATTACGGTTTTCTCAAGGTATGAGGTCAGTAGTGGGATTGCTGCCTAATATACAAGCAGCTCATGAAGCTCAATACTAGAAAAACAACAACTCATCCAAGAAATGGGCAAGAGACCTAAACATACATTTCTCCAAAGAAGACACAGATGGCCAACAAACACATGAAAAGATGCTCTATATTGCTTATTATTAGAGAAACACAAATCAAAGCTACAGTGAAGCATTACCTCACACTGGTCAGAAGAGCCATCATCAAAAAATCTACAAACAGTGAATGCTGGAGACAATGTGGAGAAAAAGGAAACCTCTTTCACTGTCAGTGGGAATGTAAAGTGGTACAGCCACTAAGTATAACAGTATGGAGGTTCCTTAAAAAACTTAAAACAGAATTACCACATGACCCAGCAATTCCACCCCTAGGCATATATCCTGAGATATATGGATAATTCAAAAAGACACATGTACCCAAATGTTCAAATAGCAACACTATTTACAATAGCCAGGACATGGAAGCAGACTAGATGTCCATGGACAGATGAATGGATAAAGAAGTTGTAGTACATATGCACAATGGAATATTACCCAGCCTTAAAAAGGAATGGCTTTGAGTCAGTTTAATTGAGGTGGACCAAAATTTAATCCTTTGCCCATTAAAGAACACCTGGCTTATTTCCAGCTTTTAGCTACTATGAATAAAGTTTTTATGGCAATTCCCATATAGCTGTTTGTATGAAGATAAGTCCTTGTTTCTCTAGCATAATAGTCAAGAGTGCAAGTATTGGGTCATCTGCACATTTATTCCTGTTTAGAAAAAGTGTTCCTTGCTAGAAATTATTTTTGTTTTTAAAATTTAAAAGTAGTTAAAATAGAGTATATCAGTGTGAAAGCTACTGGTTAGTTTTGGCTCACAATGTTAACCCATGGCTATGGATCCATGAACATTAATTATATATTAAATCTATTCCCCACTTCTTTTCACTCACAAGACTATATTACATTTCACAGTTTCCCTTGCAATTAGCACAAATATGTGACTGAAAATGTGAAATAAACTTAAATGTACTGTTCCTAGTCCTGGTTCATAAACGTGTCCTGCACAACACTCCATGCTTTCTACCCCTCACATGGACTAAAACGGCAAAGACCCAAGAATCCAGGCATTAGCCTGAGTCCCTTACTAACTATGTAGAGAAGGGACCCATCCTCTTCATTTGCAACATTTATTACCAGAAACTGTTCCTTGAGAAAGACTTCTGCTTTGCTTGAGCTATTGCATAATGGCCATAAAATGTAGCCTACCCTAGCTAATATAACTCTGAGGGAAGAACATTTTATCTACACCAAAGTCAGCATAACTTGCACCTGCATAGCTTATATGTGGAGTACAACATGCAAAAGGCTGGACTAGATGAATCACAAGCTGGAATCAAGACTGCCCGGAGAAATACCAATAACCTCAGATATGTAGATGACACCACCTTATGGCAGAAAGCAAAGAGGAATTAAACAGTCTCTTGATGAAGGTAAAAGAGGAGAGTGAAAAAGCTGGTTTAAAACTCAACATCCAAAAAATGAAGATAATGGCATCCACTCCCATCACTTCATGGCGAATAGATGGAGAAACAATGGAAACAGTGACAGACTTTATTTTCTTGGGCTCAAAAATCACTGTGGCCAGTGACGGCAGCCATGAAATTAAAAGACACTTTATCCTTGGACAAAAAGCTATGACAAATCTAGGCAGCATATTAAAAAGCAGAGATATTATCTTGCTGACAATGGTCTGTATAGTCAAAAGCTATGGGTTTTCCAGTAGTCATATATGGATGTGAGAGATGAACAATTAAAAAGGCTGAGCACTGAAGAAAGGATGCCTTCGAACTGTGGTGCTGGAGAAGACTCTTGAGAGTCTCTTGGACTGCAAGTGGTTCAAACCAGTCAATCTTAAAGGGAATCAACCTTGAATATTCATTGGAAGAACTGATGCTAAAGCTGAAGCTCCAATACTTTGGCTGCCTTATGTGAAGAATTGACTCATTGGAAAAGATCCTGATGCTGGGAAAGATTGAAGACAAAAGAAGAAGTGGACCACAGGGGATGAGATTGTTGGATAGCATCACTGACTCAATGGACGTGAGTTTGAGCAAACTCTGGGAGATGGTGAAGGACAGGGAAACCTGGCTTGCTGCAGTCTAGGGGGTCACAAAGAGACAGACACAACTGAACAATAACTGCAACAATGTCAGTCATCTGGGTATGTAAGTCTTAACACCAACAAAATTATTTGATTATGCCCTTGGTTAGCCATGAAAAATGAAACTTCTCCCAAGGCATCCCACTGTTAAGGCATATGCAGACATATATCCCTGGCACAAAGATAAGTATTTTTAAATAAACAGGGAGGAAAGGGGCAAGGAATGGAGGGAGAGAAGAAATAAAGAGAAAAAGAACACTCAGGAAAAGTTAATATGGTACTGCATGCAAACTGTACAATTAAATAGTGTTTACCCAGAGCTAACCTCTATATGAGATAAAAATGCATTACAAAATGTTTTATGTTCTTGAAATGGCCACTTGTACCAAAGACTGAACCAAAGACTACCAGGAAACTAAGCCCAAAGCAAAAACAAATTCTTGACTATCCAGGAAAAGGAGGAACATAAGCTATCTGATAGCCAGAGATCATCTTAAACCCTATTTTATACACTTTTTAAAAACTTTTTCTCCAAATATCTGCCATAAAAGTACCTTTTATTTGTCTCTCTTGCTCCTCTAGGAAGACACTAGCTAAAAGTGAAATAAACGATAAACAGAAGCAGCAGAAATTGAAGCATGAGATTTAGATAATCCTCCTATTTGATAATCATCCCTTCAATGCCCAAACATTGGTTTGGCATATAAATTACAATTTGAAAATTCCAAGGGTTATAAGGCTTAAGGGTTTCACAAAATGATAACAAATTGTTTTCAAGAATCTATTTGTTTACCATCAAGAAGAAAAGACCTTAGTTTTTGTACAAATATGAGCTGTTTCAAAAATATTTTTAAATATTCACTTTAAAGCAAACTATGAAAAGTCATACATAATTAAATACATAAAGTCAGCTTGAGAATTTAGAGGCTTTCTAATATAAAATTTTATTACAGTATATAATCATTTAGATTATATTTTAGATGACAAAATAACCAAATATTCTAATATTTCTGGTACTTTAGTTAATAATTTGCATCAAATTGGTTACTCTTAAATCCATATAGAGTACTTAGAAGAACTGATGTGTTTACTGGTAAGAATTAGCCTAAACAGAAATCCAAAATTTCAGGAAATTTGTTTTCCAAAGTCACTTGCCTATTCTTGTTTCTTTAAGCTCCAGCAAGCTAGCTGCTGAAAAAAATAAAAATGAATGCAAGTTATAGCATATACTTCATATTAACTCATAGGTTCTTATTAATTCATACCTAAATTCCACATCAACATCCGTTTTTTAAAATTCAGCTCTCAGTGTAAATCCTTCCTCAAAAAGACTGATTTAATTTTCTCAAAAACAGTTCTCAAAAGAGCTTAGAATACTGCCTCCCACTTAAAAAAAATAGTTTAAAATACTTGAGCCATACACTGGTTCATTAACCTTCCAATCATTCTCTAATTACATATGTGGGGAGGCCAAAATTCCATTTAAACTCAAGTCTTTCCTTCTGACCCAGATAGTCTCTGTGTTTAAAATATATTTTCTTTTAAACCACATAATAGCTACAAAGGATAGTGGACAATGTAAACCTCTATTCTAGGATATTTTTCCACCTACAATCACTCATAAACTAAGTTTTCTTCTTAAATTTGAGATATATGCAATGGGGTGATTCTTTATGTTCTTAATTCTGTGATTCTTTATATTCTTAATTCTGTGATTCTTTATATTCAATCATAATGAAGGCTTGGATGTACCTCAGTACAATCTTTCAATGTAATATATTAAATGATTTCTCTAGGCCCTAAAGCAGTTCAGTTCAGATGCTCAGTCGTGTCTGACTCTTTGCATTCCATGGACGGCAGCCCACCAGGCTTCCCTGTTCATCACCAACTCCCGAAGCTTGTTCACAGTCATGTCCATCAGGTCAGTGATGCCATCCAACCATCTCATCCTCTGTTGTCCCCTTCTCCTCCCCTTCAATCTTCCCCAGAATCAGGGTCTTTTCAAATGAGTCAGTTTTTCGCATTAGGTGGCCAAAGCATTAGAGCTTCAGCTTCAGCACAGTCCTTCCAATGAATATTCAGGACTGATTTCCTTCAGGACTGACTGGTTTGATCTCCTTGCAGTCCAAGGGAACTCTTAAGAGTCTTCACCAACACTACAGATCAGAAGTATCAATTCTTTGGCACTCAGCTCTTTTTATGGTCCAATTCTCACATCCATACACGATTACTGTTATGAATCTTTGTCAGTAAAAAATATCTCTGCTGTCTAGGTTTGCAATAGCTTTTCATCCAAGGAGCAAGCGTCTTTTAATTTCATGGCTGCAGTCACTGTCTGCAGTGATTTTGAAGCCCCCCAAAATAAAGTCTGACACTGTTTCCATTGTTTCCCATCTATTTGCCATGGAGTGATGGGAGCAGGTGCCTTATCTTTGTTTTTGAATGTTGAGTTTTAAGCCAATTTTTTCACTCTCCTTTTTCACTTTCATCAAGAGGCTCTTTAGTTCCCCTTAACTTTCTGCCATAAGGGTGGTGTCATCTGCATATTTGAGGTTATTGATATTTCCCCCGGAAATCTTGATTCCAGCTTCTGCTCCATCCAGCCAGGCATTTCACATGATATATTCTGCATATAAGTTAAATAAGCAAGGTGACAATATACAGCCTCGACATACTCTTTTCCCAATTGGAACCGGTCCATTGTTCCATGTAAGGTTCTAACTCTTGCTTGTTGATCTGCAAACAGATTTCTCAGGAGACAGGCAAGGTGGTCTGGTATTCCGATCCCTTTAAGAATTTTTCACAGTTTGTTGAGATCTACACAGTCAAAGGCTTTAGCATAGTCAAGGAAGCAGAGGTAGATGTTCTTTGGGAATTCTCTTGCTTTTTCTATGATCCAACTCCAGAGTATCTGGCTCTATGTGAGTGATCACACCATGTAGTTATCTGTGTCAGTAAGATATTTTTTGTATAGTTCTTCTGTGTATTCTTGCCACCTCTTCTTAATATCTTCTGCTTCCTTTAGGTCCAGACCATTTCTGTCCTTTATTGTGCCCATGTTTGCATGAAATGTTCCCTTGGTATCTTTAATTTTCTTGAAGAGATTTCTAGTCTTTTTCATTCTATTGCCTTCATCTATTTCTTTTCACTGATCACTTAGGAAGGCTTTCTTATCTCTCCTTGTTCTTCTTTGTAACTCTGAATTCATATGGGTATATCTTTCCTTTTCTCCTTTGGCTTTCACTTTTCTTTTCTCAGTTACAATGTAGATGAAATATCATACTATGAAGAGAAACAGCATTACTGAAAAAGAAATTGCTGACTCTGTCCTTTAATGATACTGCTGTTTCTCTGCTTGACTAATGTTATATCTATACAGCATTAGAACAACCAGCTGAGCAGTTGCTCAAATTAACTAACAGTTTGATCTACTTGCTTCCAAACAACTTACACTGACTTCTACCACTGAATTTGTTATAAAAGACAATTATTTTTACATTATAAAGACACAATCTATTTGCATTTGGCTGACACACCCTGAAAATGTTTGACAAACCTAGGATTTGACAAAGCATAGGTACAAGTGAAATGAAAGATAATAACATTTTTAAAAATGAAACATCTGGGTCAGATGGCAGTTCTATTTCCAGTTTTTTAAGGAATCTCCACACTGTTCTCCATAGTGGCTGTACTAGTTAGCATTCCCACCAACAATGTAAGAGGGTTCCTTTTTCTCTACACCCTGTTCAGCATTTATTGTTTGTAGATTTTTGGATAGCAGCCATTCGGACAGGCGTGAGATGGTACCTCACTGCGGTTTTGATTTGCATTTCTCTAATAATGACTGATGTTGAGCATCTTTTCATGTGTTTCTTAGTCATCTGTATGTCTTCTTTGGAGAACTGTTTGGTTCTTTGCCCCACTTTTTGATTGGGTCATTTATTTTTCTGGAATTGAGCTGCAGGAGTTGCTTGTATATTTTTGAGATTAATTCTTTGCCAGTTGTTTCGTTTGCTATTATTTTCTCCCATTCTGAAGGCCATCTTTTCACTTTGCTTATAGTTTCCTTCGTTGTGCAAAAGCTTTTAAGTTTAATTAAGTCCCATTTGTTTATTTTTGCTTTTATTTCCATTACTCTGGGAGGTGTGTCATAGAGGATCCTGCTGTGATTTATATCGGAGAGTGTTTTGCCTATGTTTTCCTCTAGGAGTTTTATAGTTTCTGGTCTTACATTTAGATCTTTAATCCATTTTGAGTTTATTTTTGTGTATGGTGTTACAAAGTGTTCTAGTTTCATTTTTTTACAAGTGGTTGACCAGTTTTCCCAGCACCACTTGTTAAAGAGATTGTCTTTTCTCTATTGTATATTCTTGCCTGCTTTGTCAAAGATAAGGTGAAGAAGCCAGAATTGAAAGAGACACGTGTACCCAATGTTCATGGCAGCACTGTTTATAATAGCCAGGACATGGAAGCAACCTAGGTGTCCATCAGCAGACGAATGGATAAGAAAGCTGTGGTACATATACACAATGGAATATTACTCAACCATTAAAAAGAATACATTTGAATCAGTTCTAATGAGGTGGATGAAAGTGGAGCCTATTATACAGAGTGAAGTAAGACAGAAAGAAAAACACCAATACAGTATACTAACAGATATATATGGAATTTAGAAAGACATTTATATGTCTTTAGAAAGACATATATATAAGAGACAGAAAAAGAGTCATAGATGTATAGAACAGACTTTTGGACCCTGTTGGAGAAGGCACGGGTGGGATGATCTGATAGAATAGCAATGAAACATGAATATTACCATATTTGAAACCAATCACAAGTCCATGTTCGATGCATGATACAGGGTGCTCAGGGCTGGTGCACTGGGATGACCCAGAGGGATGGGATGGGGAGGGAAACGGGAGGGGAGCTCAGGATGGGGAACACATGTAAACCCATGGCTGATGCATATCAATGTATGGCAAAAACCACTATAATATTGTAAAGTAATTACCCTCCAACTTAAATAAATAAATAAAAATGAAAAATCTAATCAAACTAAGAATGTTGTATAGATGTTTGGAATTTTTGAACTGTATTTTGAAGGACAAAGAATAAGTCAATGTACATAAGCAGGACGCTATAGGGTCTTCCCAAGACACCCCCATGTTCTCCACTTGCCTGTTGCCTGTAGAAAACTAGCCTTCTAAGCCTTCCATATTCCAAAGAATAAATTTAGTCAAAGTGAGAAAATGCAGAAACAATGGAAAACAGTCTAAGTAAGAGATCTTTAGTTCCTCCTTAAAAAATTAAAGATAATATAGATAATATTCTGAGCCATATCCTTGAACTACTTAGCAGATACTGAAACCTCCATCAAGTGGAAGAAGTTAACTGCATGCTCATGACCACCAGCACCTAGACTAGTTAGAACCAGAAGGGTGATGCTATTGACTCACCACCCACCAAGCAGAAGAGTACCCCTGAGCTGATCACATACCCTGTAACTCTCTCCTTCACCCTGTCTTTAAAAACCTTTCCCTGAGATCCATCAGAAAGTTTGAGTCTTTTGAGGAAAAGCTGCCCACACTCCTTGCTTTGTGCCTTGCACTAAATGCTTCACTTCACTTCATCACAACCTGGTGTCAATATTAGATTTACTTCCTGCAGGCTAGTGGATACAAGTTTGATTTGGTAACAACATGGGGACTTCCAGTTTCAGCACTGTATGTAGAGTCTGGAAGTTGCGCTCCATCTTTCAAAAAGAAAAATGCTAGACAAACTGAAAATCAACAGCTTATCTTGGATCAATTGCTCATTTGATTGGATCATTGCTCAAACTACTGCACAACTGCACTCATCTCACACACTAAACAGTATGAGAACCATGAACTTCCAGATGTTCAAGCTGGATGTAGAAAAGGCAGAGGAACCAGACATCAAAATTGCCAACATCCACTGTATCACTGAAAAAGCAAGAGAGTTCCAGAAAAACATCTATTTATGCTTTATTGACTATGCCAAAGCTTTTGACTGTGGACCAGAACAAACTGTGGAAAATTCTGAAAGAGATGGGAATACCAGACCACCTGACCTCCCTCTTGAGAAATCTGTATGCAGGTCAGAAAGCAACAGTTAGAACTGAACATGGAAGAACAGACTGGTTCCAAGTTGGGAAAGGAATACATCAAGGCTATATATTGTCACCCTGCTTATTTAATTTATATGCAGAGTACATCATGAGAAATGCTGGGATGGATGAAGCACAAGCTGGAATCAAGATTGCTGGGAGAAATATCAATAATCTCAGATATGCAGATGACACCACCCTTATGGCAGAACGTGAAGAACTGAAGAGCCTCTTGATGAAAGAGGAGAGTGAAAAAGTTGCTTTACAACTCAATATTCAGAAAACTAAGATCATGGCATCTGGTCCCATCACTTCATGGCAAATAGATGGGGAAACAGTGGAAACAGTGTCAGAGTTTATTTTGGGGGGCTCCAAAATCACTGCAGGTGGTGACTGCAGCCATGAAATTAAAAGACACTTGCTCCTGGGGAAAAAAGTTATGACCAACCTAGATAGCATATTAAAAAGCAGAGACATTACTTTGCCAACAAAGGTCCATCTAGTCAAAGCTATGGTTTTTCCAGTAGTCATGTACGGATGTGAGAGTTGCTCTGTAAAGAAAGCTGAGCACCAAAGAATTGATGCTTTTGAACTGCAAGCAGATCCAACCAGTCCATCCTAAAGGAAATCAGTCCTGAATTTTCACTGGAGGTACTCATGCTGAAGCTGATGCTTCAGCCAATACTTTGGCCACCTGATGTGAAGAACTGACTCATTGGAAAAGACCCTGATGCTGGGAAAGATTTAGGGCAGGAGGAGAAGGGGACGACAGAGGATGAGATGGTTGGATGGCATCACCGACTTGATGGACATGAGTTTGAGTAAACTCCAGGAGTTGGTGATGGACAGGGAGGCCTAGCGTGCTGCAGTCCAAGAGGTCACAAGGAGTTGGACACAACTGAGCGACTGACCTGAACTGATCTTGGATCAAATTACGCAAACAAGAAGAGTAGAATGAAAAACGTGTTGACATATTTTAAAAATCAACCTAGAATTCTATGTTGCAATACTTCAAAACTAAAGAAGAAATATAAACTTTCTGAGACAAACACAAACTCAAAGAATTCACTATCAGCAAATCTGCCCTTCAGGAAAATTAAAAGCTTTTAACTTTAATCTTTTAAAAAACTTAAAAGAAGTTCTTCTGGAGGAAAGAAAATGACATAGGTCAGAAACTTGCATCTATATGAAGGAAGAGCATTGGGGAAGAAAAGAGATAAAATAAAATCCATTATTTTTTTGCCACGGGCGGAACTCCTCATGCTGGCTCCCATTTTTCTTATTCTTAACTCTTCTACTAGGTATCTTTGTTTGACAAAGTAATAATAGAAACATCTTGTGTGACAATAGCACATAAAAAAGAGAAATGAATGACAGCAATGGTACAAGGAAGAAAAAGGAAAGAATGGGGCATATTCAGCTATAATACTATTATATATATACATATATATATACACACTATTATATATATACACACACACACACACACACTATTTATAATACACTAATACATATATCGGAG
This sequence comes from Bos javanicus, assembly GCF_032452875.1. NCBI lineage: Eukaryota > Metazoa > Chordata > Mammalia > Artiodactyla > Bovidae > Bos > Bos javanicus. The sequence goes on along the minus strand of NC_083882.1, from coordinate 16,593,330 downwards.
AAGGCAATGGCACCCCACTCCAGTACTCTTGCCTGGAAAATCCCATGGATGGAGGGGCCCGGTGGGCTGCAGTCCATGGGGTCGCTAGGAGTCCGACAGGACTGAGCCACTTCACTTTATTTTTTCACTTTCATGCATTGGAGAAGGAAATGGTAACCCACTCCAATGTTCTTGCCTGGAGAATCCCAGGACGGGGGAGCCCGGTGGGCTGCCATCTATGGGGTCGCACAGAGTCGGACATGACTGAAGCGACTTAGCAGCAGCAGTAGCAGCAATACATATATATTATTTATAATACACTGATATATATATATACTATTATATATATACATATATATATATTATTACATTTATACACTAGGCATGCATGCTAAGTCACGTCAGTTGTGTCCTAATCTTTGCATCCCTATTGATTGTAACCTGCCAGGATCCTCTGTCCATGGGATTCTCCAAACAAGAATACTGGAGTGGGTTACCATGATCTCCTTCCTGACCCAGGGATGAAAGCCGTGACTCATGTCTCCTGCATCGGTAGGTGGGTTCGTTACCACTAGTGCCCCCTAGGAAGCCCCATTCACTATATTATAGACTACAAATATACATTATAATATTATATTCTAGTCATGAAGCAGCATAGTGAGTCATTTGAAAGTGGACTTCAATTAGTTGTAACTATATATTGAAAAATCTATGGTAACCACAAAGGTTAATTTACAACACATGTGAAAAGCGCCATGTTTATGCAATTGACAATTTATCAATGAGAGGGAAAAAAAATCCTTTGAATGTGTGGCCGCTGCTGCTGCTGCTAAGTCACTTCAGTTGTGTCAGACTCTGTGTGACCCAATAGACAGCAGCCCACCAGGCTCCCCCCGCCCCGGGATTTTCCAGGCAAGAGTACCGGAGTGGGGTGCCATCGCCTTCTCTGGCATATCTGTGGGCTTAGTATTAATCCTGCTGCTGCTGCTAAGTCGCTTCAGTCGTGTCCGACTCTGTAAGACCCCATAGACGGCAGCCCACCAGGCTGCCCCGTCCCTGGGATTCTCCATGCAAGAACACTGAAGTGGGTTGCCATTTCCTTCTCCAATGCGTGAAAGTGAAAAGTGAAAGTGAAGTCACTCAGTCGTGTTCGACTCCTAGCGACCCCATGGACTGCAGCCCAGTAGGCTCCTCCATCCGTGGGATTTTCCCTGCAAGAGTACTGGAGTGGGGTGCCATTGCCTTCTCCAAGTATTAATCCTAGGTAAGGTAAATGCTTATTTAAGAATAGGAAGTGAACACAGTGACTGCCTTGCTCCAGATTCAGTAGCTACTGAAGCATTTCTAAGTCATTTCTGGAGATCACTGAAAGAAGAGATTTCTTGTTTCAGCCCAACTTTGATATAGATGAACCAGGCAAATTGAGTGAAAAATGATTATGCCTGATTTAAGATTCCACACTAATTGTATATTTAAAATCTCACACCTATTTGTTGGAAATTCAATTGGGCATTGCAAGCCGAATTCCCTTAAGACACTTTGGACTTAACAATGAAAAAGAAAAAAAAAAACAACTTTTGGAACCTAACCCAAAATATGGGAGCTTCCTATACCCAGCACATTTTTATATATCATGGTTAACATCACTCTTACTGCAAAAGTATATGGAAAGTGAAAACACTGTGTGTGTGTGTGTGTGTGTGTCTGTAGAGATACTGTCTTCCATTTAATAGTATTTTAGAATTTTATTTCATGAAATTAAACTTTAATCTTTTCAAGAACTTCTAGTTTCTACTTTTCTAAAGCTCAGAGTGCTTGTCTAACTCTACCCATTGTTTCTTTTCTAGCTATTATGAACTCTAGGATGGTATGATCATGTTCTCCTGAGATTTCTATCATTTACATTTTCACAACCAACCATCCTTGCTAAAAAGAAATATATTCAGAGAATTAATTCATCAATTTCCATAATTTTTTACATGTGTTCTAGAAGAACACATGGAATTATCATCAAAGCAAATAAAAACATTATATCAAGTGCTCTGCTCTCAGCAAAATGCCAGGAGACTGTCAACTGACATCTGGAAAACTAAGGTGCTACATGTATTTTCATTTTGTGCCAACTTAACAATTTCTGTTAGGAAGTTCAGTTCAGTCACTCAGTTGGGTCTAACTCTTTGTGACCCCCATGGACCACAGCAGGCCAGGCCTCCCTGTCCATCACCAACTCCCGGAGTTTACCCAAATTCATGTCCATCGAGTTGGTGAAGCTATCCAACCATCTCATCCTCTGTCATCCCCTTCTCCTCCTGCCCTCAATCTTTCCCAGAATCAGAGTCTTTTCAAATGAGTCAGTTCTTAGCATCAGGTGGCCAAAGTACTGGAGTTTCAGCTTCAGCATCAGTCCTTCCAATGAATATTCAGGACTGATTTCCTTTAGGATGGACTGGTTCGATCTCCTTGCAGTCCAAGGGACTCTAAAGAGTCTCCTCCAACACCCCAACACCGTAGTTCAAAAGCATCAATTATTTGGCACTCAGCTTTCTTTATAGTCCAATTCTCACATCCATACATGACTACTGGAAAAACAATACCTTTGACTAGACAGACCTTTGTTGGCAAAGTAATTTCTCTGCTTTTTAACATGCTATCTAGATTGGTCTTACCTTTTATTTTATTTTTAAAATTTTTTATTGGAGTATAATTGACTTACAATGTTGTTCTAGTTTCTGCTATACATCCAAGTGAGTCAGCTATATGTATACATATATCCCTTTATTCTAGGACCTCCCTCCCACTGCAACCCCTCTATCTCACCCATCTAAGTCAGAACAAACCACAGATCTGAGCTCTCTGTACTATACTGCAGGTTCCAACTAGCTATCTATTTTACACATGGTAGTGTATTTATGTCAAGCCTAATCTCCCAATTCAACCCACCTGCCTCTTCCTCCATATGTTCACACATCCTTGCTCTACATCTGCACTCCTTTTCCTGCCCTGGAAGTAGGTTCATCTGTATCATTCTCTCTAGATTCCTCATAAATGCACTAATATACAATATTTGTTTTTCTCCTGGGGCTTCCCTAGTAGTTCAGCAGGTAAAGAACCTACCTGCAGTGCAGGAGACCCCAGTTCGATTCCTGTGTTGGGAAGATCCACTGTTGAAAGCATAGGCTACCCACTCCAGTATTCTTGGGCTTCCCTGATGGCTCAGCTGGTAAAGAATCTGCCTGCAATGTGGGAGACTTGGGTTCAATCCCTGGTTTGGGAAGATCCCCTGGAGAAGGGAACAGCTACCCACTCTGGAATTCTGGCCTGGAGAATTCCATGGACTATATAGTCCATGGGGTCACAAAGAGTGAGACATGACTGAGCAACTTTCACTTCTGATTTACTTCACTCTGTATGACAGACTGTAGGTACATCCACATCTTGACAAAGGACCCTATTCCGTTCCTTTTATGGCTAAGCAAAGTATTATTCCATTGCATGTATACACTACATCTTCTTTATACATTCATCTGCTGACAACTTAGGTTGTTTCGATGTCCTGGGTATTGTAAATAGCTCTACAGTGAACACTGCATGTGGTTTTTTTTTTTTTTTTTTTAAGTATGGTTTTTTTTCAGGGTGTGTGCCCAGGAGTGGAATCACTCAGTCATATGGTAGTTCTATTTTCAGTTTCTTAAGGAACCTCCATACTGTTCTCCATAGTGTCTGTACCAGTTTGTATTCCCACCAACAGTATAAGAGGGTTCCCTTTTCTCCACACCCTCTCTAGCATTTGTAGACCTCTCTATTGTTTGTAGACTTTTTGATGATGGCCATTCTGACCAGTGTGAGGTGGTACCTCATAAAACTCTTAGAGGAAAACATAGGAAAAACACTCGTTGACGTAAAACCATCGAGCGTTTAAAATCTACCTGTAATGCTTTCATGTTTTGATTGATTGGTTTACACAGAGATCTCCTTCACTAGTCTTACATCTATTTTCTAAGAAAACAGTTTCCTCTTCCATTGCATCACAATACTGCTAAGTATTAGTGATAGTATTCACAGGACTGTAATGTATTAAGCTTCTTATTTCAATTTATTACTGATAAAATATGTATCAATGTATATCTATTACAGACCACAGCAATTGTTCTTGACTCCTCTTTCCTGCTGCTTTTTACTGTCAGTTATTGTACAAAGGTATTTTCTTTCAATGTCTTTTGATATTTAATTATCCAAACTGGCTGAAGCTTCATTTTAACTGCTATCTTAAATTTTATTTAAAAGACCTCGTGATTAGGTCACTGAGTAGCCTATTAAACACAATCCTTGTAGTCTCTGTGAGCTGTACTCTGTTCCTTTCTAAAACAGAATTCCATATGTCATAAGGCACAGTGTATAAAACACAATCCTCGTCCTCAGCACCTTTGTTTATACCTGACTCTTCTCACAATGCTTCCTTTTCCTTTTATAGGCATTGACACTTGGCTGAAGCAAGAATGAAAATAGATTTTAACATATTTACAGTCTTTTTCTCTATGACTTCAATTTGGCTGCCTTGAATTATCATAAATGATCAGCAGTCAGTAGTGTCAATGAATCTCAGGAGGACTATGCACTATTCCAAGCCAAAGCTGTATTTCAGTGTCTCATGACTCTCAAAAGGAAACCACACACCATTATTAGTACCTCTTCATTCCAGAGTTGGGAAAATGATCCCTTACAAATGTTAGCACTCATAAATCCTTCTGTAATTCTGTAAGTGAGGGCAGCCAGTATTAGGGCCAAAAACATGATACTACAGCTTATCCGGGGAAATTAATTCAGTTCACTGAACTCCAGCTTCAACATTTGTTAAGGAAAGAAAAAGAATATTTCAAACCGCATAACATTGTGGTTTTATGTGGCAAGAATTAAATTAGTCACAATTTCTGTAGCTACCATTTCCTGGCCCATAGGGTATACTCAGTATATGTTGAATGAACTAAGGGCCTAGCAGGGGGCTATCCTTTAATGATTTCATTCCCTCCATCCCTTTCCTTTTAATTTATGTCACCTACTTCCACTTACCTAACTTTTGTTACAAAGTTGATTCAAACACATGGCTGGTAACTCTCTTGTGTAGGAAGTAATGGCTTACACTTTGGTCACTCAAAAACCTCCCTTGGTGACCATCCCCACAGTGCCTCGGCTGAATTTAGTCGGATGGCTCCCTGAAAATTGCCTGTTTGCTGCACCTGTTTACCACAGGAATGCTGAACTTCTGCGAACACCAGCTTTATATCAAGGTCACAGCTCCTATATGTTAAAGTCCGATGCTGCTACTGCTGCTAAGTCACTTCCGTCGTGTCCGACTCTGCTACCCCATAGACGGCAGCCCACCAGGCTCCCCCGTCCCTAGGATTCTCCAGGCAAGAACACTGGACTGGGTTGCCATTTCCTTCTCCAGTGCATGAAAGTGAAAAGTGAAAGTGAAGTCGCTCAGTCGTGTCCGACTCTTAGAGACCCCATGGACTGCAGCCTACCAGGCTCCTCCGTCCATGAGATTTTCCAGGCAAGAGTACTGGAGTGGGGTGCCACTGCCATCTCCTAGCCAACTAGAAGTACAGCCTATTTAGGCAAATGCATTTCTTAGAAAGTCACTCACAAAGTTATTCATCACTCTATCCTAACAACTAGCTAGGCTCCTACCCTGTTGACTCCTAAATTAAAAGTCACCATTTTCTCTTTTTTAAATTGAAGTATAGCTGATTCTAAATATAATATTAGTTTCAGATATATGACATAGTTAATCAGTATTTTTATATATTATACTCCATTTAAGATCATTATAAAACAATGGCTATATTTTCCTTGGTGCTTATTTACCTTATACAGTAGCCTGTATCTCTTAATCCCTTAGCCTATCTCCTCCCCCTTTCCCTTCTGTGCTGGTAACCACTAGTTTGTTCTCTATATACATGAGTCTATCTGCTTTATTACTCATTCATTTTATTATTTAGACATCACATACAAGTACGTTGAAGTACACGAATCCTTTAGAATTATAGTTTTTATATTTTCTGGCTATGTACCCAGAAATAGGATGCTGATTCACACGGAAGCTGTATTTCCAGTCGGTTTTTAAGGAACCATTCTATTGTTTTCCATTGTGGCTGCACCAATTTACATTACCACCAACAGTACAGAAGAGTTCCCCCTTTTCTCCACACCCTCTCCGCATTTATTTGTAAACATTTTGATGGTAGCCATTCTGATAGGTGTGACGTGGTACCTCATTTTACTTTTGACTTGCCTTTCTCTAATAATTAAAAATGTTGATCATCTTTCACATGAGTGTTGGCCATCGGTATATCTTATTTAGAGAAAAGCACATTTAGCTCTAGCTGGAAGGATTTTGAGAATTCCCTCATTAGCATGAGAAATTAGTGCAATTATGTGGTAGTTGGAACATTCTTTGGCACTGTCCTTCTTTGGTAATGGAATGAAAACTAACCTTTTCCAGTCCTGTGGCCACTGATGAGTTTTCCAAATTCGCTGTCTTATTGAGTGCAGCACTTTAATAGCATCATATTTTAAGATTTGAAATACCTCAGCTGGAATTCCATCACCTCTACTAGCTTTGTTCGTAGTAATGCTTCCTAAGGCCCACTTGACTTCACACTCCAGGATGTCTGGCTCTAGGTCCGTGATCACATCATTGTGGGTATCTGGGTCTCAAAATCTTTCAAGCTAGGCTTCAACAGTACATGAACTGAGAACTTCTAGATGTACGAGCTGGATTTAGAAAAGGCAGAAGTATCGGAGATCAAATTGCTAACATACATTGGATCATAGAAAATGCAAGGGAATTCCAGAAAAACATCTACTTCTGCTTCATTGACTATGCTAAAGCCTTTGACTGTGTGGTGGTGGTAGTGGTTTAGTCACTAAGCTGTGTCCAACTCTTGTGACCCCATTGACTGTAGCCCACCAGACTCCTCTGTCCATGAGATTTTCCAGGCAAGAATACTGGAATGGATTGCCATTTCCTTCTCCAGGGGATATTCCCGACCCAAGAATCGAACCTGGGTCTCCTGCATTGCAGGCAGATTCTTTACCGAGAGATATGAGGGAAGCCAATGTGGATCACAACAAACTGGGGGAAATTCTTAAAGAAATGGGAATACCGAAGCACTTGACCTGCCTCCTGAGAAACCTGCATGCAGGTCAAAAAGCAAGAGTTAGAACGTTACATAGAACAACGGACTGCTTCAAAATTGGGGAAGGAGTATGTCAAGGCTGTACATCGTCACCCTGCTTATTTAACTTACCATGTGAAATGCCAGGCTGGATGAAGCTCAACCTGAAATCAAGATTGCTAGGAGAAATATCAATAAACTCAGATATGCAGGTAACACCACCCTTGTGGCAAAAAGTGAAAGGAACTAAAGAGCCTCTTGATGAAGCTGTGAAAGAGGAGAGTGAAAAACCTGGCTTAAAACTCAACATTCAAAAAACGAAGATCATAGCATCCAGTCTCATCACTTCATGGAAAACAGATGGAGAAACAATGGAAACAATGACAGAATTTATTTTCTTGGGCTCTAAAATCACTGTGGACAGTGACTGCAGCCATGAAAATCAAGATGCTTGCTTTTTGGAATAAAAGCTATGACAAACATAGCATATTAAAAAAGCAGAGACGTCACTTTGCCAACAAAGATCTGTATAGTCAAAGCTATGGGTTTTCCATTAGTCATATATGGATGTGAGATTTGGACCATAAAAAAGGCTTAGCACTGAAGAATTGATGTTTTCAAAATACAGTGTTGGAGAATACTCTTGAGACTCCCTTGGACTGAAGGGAGATCAAACCAGTCAATCCTAAAGGAAATGAACCCTGCATATTCACTGGAAGGACTGATGCTGATGGTAAAGCTCCAATACTTAGGCCACCTGACGTGAGGAGCTGATCCACTGGAAAAGTCCCTGATGTTGGGAAAGATTGAGGCCCAAAGAAGGTCATGACAGAGGATGAGATGGTTGGATGGCATCACTGGCTCAATGGACATGAGTTTGAGCAAGCTCTGGGAGATGGAGAAGGACAGGGAAGCCTGGTATGCTGCAGTCCATTGGGTTGCAAACATTCAGACATGGCCAAGCAACTAAAGAACAATATTTAAGTCTTCTGCCCATTTTTTGATTGAATAGTTTGCTTTTTCATATGAAATTGTATGAGCCGTTGGTATGAACTATTTGGGTATTAACCACCTGTTAGCAAAATCATTTGCAAATACTTTCTCCCATTCTGCAGGCTGTCTTTTTATTTTGCTGATTGTTGCCTTTGCAGTTGAAAAACGTGTAAGTTTTAATAGGTCGCATGTAGGTGTTTTTTTGTTTTTGTTTTTGCTTTTATATCTTTTGTCATGGGTGCACCAGTGCACCTTGAGGCTTCATCCATGCATGCTGTCATGTCCAACTCTTTGTGACCACATGGACTGTAGCCCACCTTGCTCCACTGTCCATGAGATTTTCCAGGCAAAAATACTTAAGTGGATTGTTATTTCCTCCTCCACAGGATCCTCCTAAGCCAGGGATTGAACCTGCATCTCCACAGCTCCTGCACTGGCAGGCAGATTCTTACCACTTGAGCCAACTACTGCTATGATTTGTGTCAGAGAATGTTTAGCCTAAGTTACCTTCCAGGAGTTTCATGTTTCCATGCCTTATATTTAGATCTTTAAACCATTTTGAATTTATTTTTGTATAGGGTATAAGAGGGTGTTATAATTTCACTGATTTACATGTAACTGTCCAGTTTTCCCAACACCGCTTATTAAGGAGAATGCATTTCTCCAATGAATATTCTTAGTTCCTTCCTTATAGATTAATTATAGGAATGTAGGTTAATTTCTGGGCTCTCTTTCGTGTTCCATTGTTTGTATCAATATGCCACTGTTTTGATTACTGTAGGTTTGTAATATAGTCTGAAGTCTAGAGGGGTAATATTTCCAGCTTTCTTCTTTACTACATTAATCTTTGGCAATTCTGTGACTCTTATTTGTTCTGATTTTGTGAAAAATGTCCTGGGTATAGAAAGCGCATGAAATATGTAGATTGCTTTACCTGCTATGGCCATTTAACAATATTAATTCTTACAATTTATGAGATTTCTTTCCATCTTTTTAAATCATCCTCAGTTTTAATTAACAATGTTCTGTAGTTTTTAACATAAAGGACTTTCACCTCCTTGGTTAAGTTTATTACTAGGTATTTTATTTTGTTGATGCAATTTTTAATGAGATTTTTTTTTCTTTTTCTGATATTTCCTTATCAGAAATAGACTATTGTAAAAAATGCAATTGATTTAGGTTTATTGTATCCTGAAACCTCATTGAATCCATTGTTAGTTCAAATAGACTTCAGGTGGAGTGTTTAGGATTCTCTATATAGAGTATCATGTCAGCTGCAAATAAAGTCTCACATCTTCCCTTCAAATTTGGAAACATTTTATCTCTTTTCCTTGTCAGATTGCTGTGGCTAAGGTTTCAAATATTAGATTGAATAGAAGCAGTGAGAATGGGCATCCTTATCTTTTTCCTGAATGTAGCAGGAAGGCGTTCAGCTTTTTAGCATTGAGTATAATGTTGGCTCTGAGTTTGTAATAAATGATTTTTATTACGTTAAGATATGTTCCCTCAATGCCCACTTTAGTAAGAGATTTTTCATGAATGCATGTTGAATTTCATCAAATGTTTTTTTTCTATTGAGATGATCATGCGGTACATCTTTTGTTTGCTAATTTGGTGTATCATATTGATTGATTTCCACGTTGAACCATTCTCACGACTAACTTGATCATGGTGTATAATCTTTTTATATATTGTTGAATTCAGTTTGTTAATATTTTATTAAGGATTTTTATATCTATATTCATCAAAGATATTTATCTGTAATTTTCTTTATTGTTATCTTTGCCTGGTTTTAATATCAGTGTGATTATGGCTTCAGAGAATGAATTTTAGTGCACTCCTCTCTTCAATTTTTTTTTTTTTTTGGAATAGCTCTTTTTTGGAAGGTGTGTATCACTATGAACCTCCTTCTTAAAACTACTTCGGTTGTATCCCATCGATGTTGCAAGTGTTTTTATTTTCATTTTCCTCTGTTTTGAGATATTTATTGCTTTATTTCATTATTTACCATTTTTAAATAACATGTAGGTTTTCATGTCGGAGAAGGCAATGGCACCCCACTCCAGTACTCTTGCCTGGAGAATCCCATGGACAGAGGAGCATGGTAGGCTGCAGTCCATGGGGTCCCTAGGAGTTGGACACGACTGAACGACTTCACTTTCACTTTTCACTTTCATGCACTGGAGAAGGAAATGGCAACCCACTCCAGTGTTCTTGCCTGGAGAATCCCAGGGACAGGGGAGGCTGGTGGACTGCCATCTACGGGGTCGCACAGAGTCAGACATGACTGAAGCGACTTAGCAGCAGTAGCAGCAGCAGGTTTTCACATATGTGTTCTTTCTCCTTTTTCGCCCCAGTGGTTTATTTCTAGTTTTAAATGGTTGTGATTAGAAAAAAATACCTTTGTTGCCATATTGATCTGATTTTTTGTATGAATAATCTGACCATTAATGTCAGTGGGGTATTGAAGCTTCTTATTATTATTTACTCTTATTGTTAAATTTCTCCCCTTTATGATTTTTAATATTTGTTTTATATATTTAGGTGCTCCTATACTGGGTCCTTGCATGGTAATGAACATAACCTTCCTTTCTTGTATTGATCCTTTAAATAATGCCCTTCTTTGCCATTATGGCATTTGTTAAAAAGTCTAGTTTACCTGATATGAGTATTGTGACCATTCATCAGATCAGTCGCTCAGCCATGTCTGACTCTTTGCGACCCCATGAATCACAGCATGCCAGGCCTCCCTGTCCATCACCAACTCCTGGAGTTCACCCAGACTCACGTCCATCGAGTCAGTGATGCCATCCAGCCATCTCATCCTCTGTCATCCCCTTCTCCTCTTGCCCCCAATCCCTCCCAGCATCAGAGTCTTTTCCAATGAGTCAACCCTTCACGTAAGGTGGCCAAAGTACTGGAGTTTCAGCTTTAGCATCATTCCTTCCAAAGAAATCCCAGGGCTGATCTCCTTCAGAATGGACTGGTTGCATCTCCTTGCAGTCCAAGGGACTCTCAAGAGTCTTCTTCAGCACCACAGTTCAAAAGCATCAATTCTTCGGCACTCAGCCTTCTTCACAGTCCAACTCTCACATTCATACATGACCAAGAAAAACCATAGCCTTGACTAGACGGACCTTTGTTGGCAAAGTAATGTCTCTGCTTTTGAATATGCTATCTAGGTTGGTCATAACTTTCCTTCCAAGGAGTAAGCGCCTTTTAATTTCATGGCTGCAGTCACCATCTGCAGTGATTTTGGAGCCCAGAAAAATAAAGTCTGTTTCCACTGTTTCCCCATCTATTTCCCATGAAGTGATGGGACCGGATGCCATGATCTTCGTTTTCTAAATGTTGAAGTTTAAGTCCACTTTTTCACTCTCCACCTTACTTTCATCAAGAGGCTTTTGAGTTCCTCTTCACTTTCTGCCATAAGGGTGGTGTCATCTGCATATCTGAGGTTATTGATATTTCTCCTGGCAATCTTGATTTCAGCTTGTGTTTCTTCCAGTCCAGCGTTTCTCATGATGTACTTTGCGTGTAAGTTAAATAAACAGGGTGACAATATACAGCCTTGACGTACTCTTTTCCTATTTGGAACCAGTCTGTTGTTCCATGTCCAATTCTAACGGTTGCTTCCTGACCTGAATACAAATTTCTCAAGAGGCAGATCAGGTGGTCTGATATTCCCATCTCTTGAAGAATTTTCCACAGTTTATTGTGATCCATACAGTCAAAGGCTTTGGCATAGTCAATAAAGCAGAAATAGATGTTTTTCTGGAACTCTCTTTCTTTTTCCATGATCCAGCAGATGTTGCGAATTTGATTTCTGGTTCCTCTGCCTTTTCTAAAACCAGCTTGAACATCAGGAAGTTCACGGTTCACATATTGCTGAAGCCTGGCTTAGAGAATTTTGAGCATTACTTTACTAGCGTGTGAGATGAGTGCAATTGTGCAGTAGTTTAAGCACTCTTTGGCATTGCCTTTCTTTGGGATTGGAATGAAAACTGGCCTTTTCCAGTCCTGTGGCCACTGCTGAGTTTTCCACATTTGCTGGCATATTGAGTGCAGCACTTTCACAGCATCATCTTTCAGGATTTGGAATAGCTCAACTGGAATTCTATCACCTCCACTAGCTTTGTTCGTAGTGATACTTTCTAAGGCCCACTTGACTTCACATTCCAGGATGTCTGGCTCTAGGTCAGTGATCACACCATAGTGATTATCTGGGTTGTGAAGATCTTTTTTGTACAATTCTGTGTATTCTTGCCATCTCTTCTTAATATCTTCTGCTTCTGTTAGGTCCATACCATTTCTGTCCTTTATAGAGTCCATCTTTGCATGAAATGTTCCTTTGGTATCTCTGATTTTCTTGAAGAGATCGCTAGTCTTTCCCATTCTGTTGTTTTCCTCTATTTCTTTGCATTGATTGCTGAAAAAGGCTTTCTTATCTCTTCTTGCTATTCTTTGGAACTCTGCATTCAGATGTTTATATCTTTCCTTTTCTCCTTTGCTTTTCACTTCTCTTCTTTTCACAGCTATTTGTAAGGCCTCCCTAGACAGCCATTTTGCTTTTTTGCATTTCTTTTCTATGGGAATGGTCTTGATCCCTGTCTCCTGTACAATGTCATGAACCTCATTCCATAGTTCATCAGGCAGTCTATCTATCAGATCTAGGCCCTTATATCTATTTCTCACTTCCACTGTATAATCACAAGGGATTTGATTTAGGTCATACCTGAATGGTCTAGTGGTTTTCCCTACTTTCTTCAATTTAAGTCTGAATTTAGCAATAAGGAATTCATGGTCTGAGCCACAGTCAGCTCCTAGTCTTGTTTTTGCTGACTGTATAGAGCGTCTCCATCTTTGGCCGCAAAGAATGTAATCAATCTGATTTCGGTGTTGACCATCTGGTGATGTCCATGTATAGAATCTTCTCTTGTGTTGTTGGAAGAGGGTGTTTGTTATGATCAGTGCATTTTCTTGGCAAAACTTTATTAGCCTTTGCCCTGCTTCTTTCCATATTCCAAGGCCAAATTTGCCTGTTACTCCAGGTGTTTCTTCACTTCTACTTTTGCATTCCAGGCCCCTATAATGAAAAGGACATCTTTTTGGGGTGTTATTTCTAAAAGGTCTTGTAGGTCTTCATAGAACATTCAACTTCAGCTTCTTCAGCGTTACTGGTTGGGGCATAGACTTGGATTACTGTGATATTGAATGGTTTGCCTTGGAAACGAATAGAGATCATTCTGTCATTTTTGAGATTGCATCCAAGTACTGCATTTCAGACTCTTTTGTTGACCATGATGGCTACTCCATTTCTTCTGAGGGATTCCTGCCCACAGTAGTAGATATAATGGTCATCTGAGTTAAATTCACCCATTCCAGTCCATTTCAGTTCGCTGATTCCTAGAATGTCGACATTCACTCTTGCCATCTCTTGTTTGACCACTTCCAATTTGCTTTGATTCATGGACCTGACATTCCAGGTTCCTATGCAATATTACTCTTTACAGCATCAGACCTTACTTCTATCACCAGTCACATCCACAGCTGGGTATTCTTTTTGCTTTGGCTCCATCCCTTCATTCTTTCTGGAGTTATTTCTCCACTGATCTCCAGTAGCATATTGGGCACCTACTGACCTGGGGAGTTTCTCTTTCAGTATCTATCATTTTGCCTTTTCGTACTGTTCATGGGGTTCTCAAGGCAAGAATACTAAAGTGGTTTGCCATTCCCTTCTCCAGTGGACCACATTCTGTCAGATCTCTCCACCATGACCCGCCCATCTTGGGTTGCCCCACGGGCATGGCTTAGTTTCATTGAGTTAGACAAGGCTGTGGTCCTAATGTGATTAGATTGACTAGTTTTCTGTGAATATGGTTTCAGTGTGTTTGCCCTCTGATGCCCTCTTGCAACACCTATCATCTTACTTGGGTTTCTCTTACCTTGGGCGTGGGGTATCTCTTCACGGCTGCTCCAGCAAAGCACAGCCATTGCTCCTTACCTTGGACGAGGGGTATCTCCTCACCGCCATTGTGACCATTAATTTCTTATTATTTACATTTTCAAAAAATATGTTTTTCCATCTACTTTCAGTCTGTGTGTGTCATCACCATCAGGTGACTCACTTGTAGGCAACATATTTAGGTTCTTGTTTTTCATTTACTCTGCCACTCTATGTCTTTTGATCTGAGTATTTACTCCATTGAAATTTAAAGAATTATTGATAGGATGTATGTATTGCTATTTTATTCTTTTTTTTCCAGTTGTTTTTGCACTTCTTTGTTCATTTCTTCTTTTTCTTTTTCCTTTTGTTGTTTAACGATTTTCTTTTTCAATTTTCTTGAGTTCTGTTTTTGTACATCCATGTATATTTTTCATTTGTGGTTAATATGAAGTTCAAGTAATTTGGCCCAATATTATACAGCTTGTTTAAGCTGACAGTCATTCAAGTTCAAACACATTCTAGAAGATATACATTTTTATACTCCCCTCCCCATTTTTTTGTATTGCTTTAAATGTTCATATTTTCATTTTTTACTCTGTGTTGTAGTTATAATTGCTTTTTAAAATGTTTTGATTGCTTTTTAACTTACATATTGGCTTATTTAAGTGATCTTCGATTATTTTATATACTTGTCTTTCCTACAGTGACTTTCCTTTTCCTATTTTTTCTAGCACCTTTTTTATATATAAAAGCCCCTTCACTACTTCTTTGAGGGTAAGTTTAATATTGCTGAACTCTCTTAATTTTTGCTTGTCTATGGAATTCTTTCTCTCTCCTTATATTCTAAATGTTAATTTTGCTGGGTAGAGAACCTTTGCTTACAAGATTTTCCCTTTTGATACTTTAAATATATCATGACAATCCCTTCTAGATTGTGATGTTTCTGCAGATAAATCTGCTGGTATTCTTATGAGGATTCCCCTGTAACTGTTTTTCTCTTGATGCCTTTATAATTCTCTGTTTAACTTTTATGTTTTAATTATGTCTTGGTGTAGGTCTCTTGGTTCATTTTTTTTGCTTCCTTTTTTAGGTTTGGGAGGTTTTCAGTCATAATTCTTTCAAATACATTTTAGATCCCCTTCTCCCTCTGTTCTCTTTCTGAATTATGAATGTTCATGTTTTATCTTATCTCACAGATATCATATGTTGCTTTCTTCTTCTTTTTTTTTTTTTTTCATTTGCCTATCTGGCTGCTGTTTTGATTGGGTAATTTCCATCACTCTATCTTCCAGATCACCTGTTCGTTTCTCTGTGTCATTTGTCTGTTACTCATTGGTTCTAGATTCCTTTCATTCTCAGAAATTGAATTATCTGTTTAGTTAATTTATCTTTATAGTTTCCACTCTGCTCTTAACAGTGATCTACATTTCCATGGATAATCTTTCTTAATTCAGTTAGCACTTTTACCACCTTTTGGATGCTGGGTTCTGGTAGATTGGTGAGTTCTGTTTAATTTTCTGTTCTTTCAGAGGATATTCTTTGCTCTTGTCAGTGGAAGTAGGTCCTCTGCATTTTCATTTTACTTAACTTTATCTTTCCATGTTAATTTAGAAAAATCAGCTATCCACTGTGGTTCTAATATGATATTTTATATCAGAGTGCCCCTGTGTATACTGTGAGTGTTCACTGATTTTGGCATGATGGTTACTTTTGATGTGGACACCAACCATATCTTTCCTGAGGGTGTGCTGGCCATTATTCCCTTGATAGGGAATGTGGTTGATGTTGGAGAATCTAGAGCCTGTGCAGGATGTGAAGTGGTACTTTCTCTCTTCTCCCTGGCTGTCACTGCACTGTCACTCCCTAGTTGTTGGATTATAAGCCCTGAGGATAAGGCTTGATCAAGCTCCGTTGCCCTGGAATATGTTCCCTGGTCCAAAGATGATTGCTGAAGCAAGTGTCCCAGGCAGTCATAGAATACATCAATTGTGTAGGCATTATGAGATTCTGCTCAGAAGCAGCCTGAGGTCACATCCTTTTCTCTGTTGTGTTCCTCCCAGGTCTAGTGCAAGGTTGCCAAGTAGATAGGCTAGTCCTCAGGTTTGGGGCTTTGAGGCTGCAGCTGCCATTGAGATGTGGTCTGCTTTTGTGACAGTCTTCTCCCAGGACCTTTCTGCCCCAGATCTAGCACTATGCTGTGATGTGGAGCAAGGTCTCTCAGTGGGTGTCTCCTGAGCATGTTGACCATGGCCATCACTGCCCCACCTTACCAAAACCCAGGATATCTGGGCTGTTTCTGCATAGTTAGATGAGTCCTCTCCCAGGGCCTCTTTCCCCAAAATTCAGCTCTTGGCTGCTGTGTGCTTCCCTGGCACTGCCCACGTGAGCACCGACATTGGCTGCTGCTAGCCTCGACTGTCATTCCATGCACACACTGCCAGTGACATTTGAGGCTCCATTCAGACCACACCCCAGGCACCCAAGTCTGTCTCTGTGTAGCTTGATCAATTCTGCTCACGTTTTGTGACAGGCTGTTGTGTGGAGTGAGCTGGGCCAAAGTATTCATCCATTTGGTTTCGAAAGTCAGCAGCATGGAAGCTGCCAATGCATGGCGCTCTCCACAGTGATTACTGGCAAGGCAGTCATGCACCCCTCACAAATAGAGTCTAGGCTTCTTTAGCCCTTCTGTCCATCTCAGTGGGTCTTCCAGCAGGCAAAGGGGCTTTTTTTTCCTCCATTCAGGATCTCATGACTGAGATGTGGATTGTGACCTGGCCTGCTTACAAGACCAAGGGCAAAGGTCTGCCTGGACAGACCTCTTTATTATGGATCCCTCTCAGGGGTGCTGGTCTGAACATGATGCTTTTTATTCCACCATATTCGGTTATATGGAGGGCTTTCTTGGAGTTTTGGTTGTACAGACATTCTTCTGCCAGTTTTTAGTTACTTATCTGTGAGAAGTGTTCCACATACAGATGTATTTTTTAAATTTGTTAGGGAAGATGAGATCTATATCCTTCTATTCCATCATTTTGAGGTATTCTCATAATGTGTTTGTCATAGTATTTCCCTACTATTTTTCTTCCATTTCCCTTATATTCTTAAAGATATCCTAAAATCCATATTCCAGAGGGATATATAATGCAATGATAACAGAATAAATCTTCAAACATATTTTAATAACTAGAGCAATATGCTAAAACTGAAGAGATAAGATTTAACAGTGATAATTTACAGTGATAATTGATAAACAGTGATAATTTACAAAGATGAAATTCAAGGCAGAAGAAATGTTTTGAACCAGCTTACTTTAAAATGAAGAGAATTCCAGAAAAACATCTACATCTACTTTATTGACTACACTATAGCCTTTGATTGTGTGGATCACCACTAACTGGAAAATTTTTAAAGAGATGGGAATACCAGACCACCTTACCTGCTTCCTGAGAAATCTGTATGCAGGTCAAGAAGGAACAGTTAGAACTGGACATGGAACAATGGATTAGTTCCAATTTGGGAAAGGAGTACATCAAGGCTGTATATTGTTACTCTGCTTATTTAACTTCTAGGCAGAATACATTATGCAGAATGCTGGGCTGGATGAAGCACAAGCTGGAATTAAGATTTCTGGGAGAAATATCAATAACCTCAGATATGCAGATGATACCACCCTTATGGCAGAAAGCTAAGAGGAACTTAAGAACCTCTTGATGAAAATGAAAGAGAAGAGTGAAAAAGCTGGCTTAAAACAACATTCAAAAAATGAAGACCATGGCATCCAGTCCCATCATTTCATGGCAAATAGATGGGGAAACAATGGAAACAGTGGCAGGTTTTATTTTCTTGGGCTCAAAAATCACTGCGTATGGTGATTGCAGGCACACAATTAAAAGATGCTTGCTCCTTGGAAGAAAAGCTTTGACAAACCTAGGCAGCATATTACAAAGCAGAGACATTACTTTGCCAACAAAGGTCCGTCTAGACAAGCTATGTTTTTTCCAATAGTCATGCATGGATGGGAGAGTTGGACTGCAAGGAAAGTTGAGCACCAAATAATTGATGCTTTTGAACTGTGGTGTTGGAGGAGACTCTTGAGTTCCTTGGACTGCAAGGAGATCAAACCAGTCAATCCTAAAGGAAATCAACCCTGCATATTCACTGGAAGGACTGATGCTGAAGCTGAAGCTCCAATACTTTGGCCCCCTGATGCAAAAAAACTGACTTATTAGAAAGTCCTTGATGCTGGGAAAGACTGAAGGCAGGAGGAGAAGGGGACCACAGAGGATGAGATGGTTGGATAGCCTCACTGATTCAATGGACATGAGTTTAAGCAAGCTCCACGAGTTGATGCTGGACAGGGAAGCCTGGCATGCTGCAGTCCATGGGGTTGCAAAGAGCTGGACATGACTGAGTGACTTCAAAATGATCAAGGCATGGTAATTGACTACTAATTCAACATGAACCCAAAGCATATGCTCCTGAAGGGAAAAAAGCTCACCAGTCACATTAACAGAATTCCAGTTTCCACATCAGTCACTCTCAATCCTTTTTGGCCAGATCATATCTAGATTATGGTATTTGATTAATGATGTAATGACAAATGAAAACCTGTTAGAAGGCAAGCTGGAAGAAGCAATCTCGGAAAAACATATCACATGGTCAGGAGCTTTAGAAACTAACAATTCTTTTCAGAAAGAAAGGCTTGAGAGTTACAAACAGCTGCTTTAGTGATCTTTCAACAGATAACTTAAGAATAGATCAGACTGTCCACAGTTACCTAGGTTTAATTCATATACACAGAGAAACTCAAGACAGACCGACAGACCCAGAACTTGTCTAGAACTAAACTAATCAGCTTGCAGAAATGAGGAATAATTACTTTACTTTTACCTTTGGAAATAAATAAATCATTAAATCATATCTCACTATTTCAAAAAATTTAATAAATCAATGTGGATGAAGTCGTATAAATTAATTAAATTTTATTAAAAGTATAAATAAGATTGTATTTCACAGCAATTTTAATCTATTAAAAGAAACTTAACCACATTTAATGGCTTAAATACTTCCAATAGTTTGCTATTTATACCACATAATTACATATGACTCATATACCAATTTGAGCAAAGTCCGGTAAGCTGCTTTTGTTAACAATTTGTTAGCAATGCAAGTGAAGAGTAGAACATTACATTATTGATCTCTTTCACAATATTGAATAAAGCCGTATTATTTTTTTATCTGCATTTTATGAGTTCCGCTTACTCAAACAGTCCTTATTGTTTTCACTCTCAAATAATGGTACTTCAGGGTTTCCCAGGTGATGCTCATGGTAAAGAACCTCCCTGCCAACACAGAAGACATAAGAGATATGGGTTCGATATCTGGGTTGGGAAGATATCATCGAGGTGGGCTTGGCAACTGACTCCAGTATTCTTGACAGGAGAATCCCATGAGTAGAGGAGCCTGGGGGGCTACAATCCATAGGGTCACTCAGAATCAGACACAACTAAAGTGACTTAGTATGCATGCATGCAAATGGTACTTCAGTGCTTCAATAACTATGAAACATTGAAAGCAATGACATCACCATAATGAAAACAAATGGAGCCTCTGCTTTCTCAGATAATTTCTATCATATTCAGAATTCTATGAATTCAGAATTCATTTTAATTTTTCTTTTCAAATTTTATGATCAAGTCATAAACATAATACTTGCTAAAGTCAGTGAAATGGGCCTTAGGAAGCATCACTATGAACAAACTAACTGGGGATGATGGAATTCCAGCTGAGTTATTTCAAATCTTAAAAGATGATGCTGTTAAAGTGCTGCACTCAGTGTGTCAGTAAATTTGGAAAACTCAGCAGTGGCCATAAGACTGGAAATGGTCAGTTTTCATTCCAGTCACAAAGAAGGGCAATGCCAAGGAATGTCAAACTACACACAATTGTACTAATTTCACATATTGGCAAGGTAATTCTCAAAATCCTCCAAGCTAGGCTTCAATAGTATGTGAACCAAGAACTTCCAGATGTACAGGCTGAATTTAAAAAAGGCAGAGGAACCAGAGATCAAATTTCCAACACTGGTTGGATCATAGAAAAAGCAAGAGAACCTCAGAAAAACATCTGCTTCATTGACTACACTAAAGCCTTTAACTGTGGATCACAACAAACTGAGGAAAATTCTTAAAGAGATGGGAAAACCAGACCACCTTAGCTGCCTCCTGAGAAACCTATATGCAGGTCAAAAAGTAAGAGAACCATAAATGAAACAATGGATTAGTTCCAATTAGGGAAGGGACTATGCCAAGGCTGTATATTGTCATCCTGATTATTTAATTCATATGCAGAGTACATCATGCAAAATGCTGGGCTGGATGGAGTACAAGCTGGAGTCAAGATTGCCAGGAGAAATGTCAATGACCTCAGATATGCAGATGACACCACCCTTATGCCAGAAAGCTAAGAGGAACTAAAGAGCCTCTTGATGAATGTGAAAGCGGAGAGAAAAAAAAAGCTGGCTTAAAACTTATCATTCAAGAAACTAAGATCATATCATCTGGTCCCATCACTTCATGGCAAATAGATGGGGAAACAATGGAAATAATGACAGAATTTATTTTCTTGGGCTCTAAAATCACTGCAGATGGTGACTGCAGCCATGCAATTAAAAGACACTTGCTCCTTGGAAGAAAAGCTATGACAAACCTAGACAGCACGTTAAAAAGCAGAGACATTACTTTGCTGACAAAGATCCATCTAGTCAAAGCCATGGTTTTACCAGTAGTCATGTATGGTTGTGAGAGTTGGGCCATAAAAAATGCTGAGCACCAAAGAATTGATGCTTTTGACCTGTGGTGTTGGAGGAGACTCTTGAGAGCCCCTTGGACTGCAAGGAGATCAAACCAGTCAATCAACTGGTTTGATTGGAAGGAAATCAACCCTGTGTATTCACTGGAAGGACTGATGCTGAAGGTGAAGCTCCAATATTTTGGCCACCTGATGTGAAGAACTGACTCATTGGAAGAGACTCTGATGCTGGGAAAGATTGAGGGCAGGAGGAGAAGGGGATGACAGAGGCTAAGATGGCTGGATGTCACCACCAATTCAGAGGACATTAGTTTGAGCAAGCTCCGGAGGACAGTAAAGGACAGGGAAGCCGGGCGTGCTGCAGTTCGCAGGATCACAAGCAATTGCACACAACTGAGCTACGAACAACAAAATGCAGTGAAAGGTATTAGATTATGAGGTTTATTGTTATGTAGTCTGCTTTATTCAGTCCATGTGCGTTAAACTCAACTTCTTTTATCCTGAAATATTCCAAGACTAGAAATTGTATCATGATTTCTTCTCTTACTGGACCTGACCAGAAAATCTGGAAGATGTATCCAGGGACCCATGCCAGACACAAAATTTTCATGACAAAATGTGAACCAAAAAAGCTTCAAAGGTGACTGGAAGACAAAAATTCTGTTTTTACTGAGAATATTCACTCTTTTATTAAGAACCCTAACATTTAAAAATATGTTAGGGTTCTTCCTTGACCAATATGATCAGTTCATTCCATTCCTAAATTCCTTCTCTGATTCTTCTATAAAGAACCAATCAGATACTCTCATAACACAATAGTCTTATTTCTAGCTTTTCACCTCTAAAATGAGAACAGCAATTTGACCTTATAGGACTGATGGAATTATTAAATGAGATTTTGCATACAAAGTATTTAGTCTAAGACTTTGATCATAGTAAGCACTTGATAAACAGTAACTAAGTTAACAGGCAAAAAACAAACCTCTTCTATTTAAGCAGCTGCTACAATGTATTAGATATTTACCACAATTAATTTGTTCTCCTTCACCAGGATGGGAGCTCATTAACAACAGATGACTCATTTATTATTGAGTCCTTAACATCCACCACACAGTCACTAGTACAAAATAGGTTCTCAAGAATTAATGAAGCTATTGAATTTAACAAGAAAATTGTTGTTTCCAATTCCAGGTAGAAGCTTGTCATCAGGTATACACTGACTAAACCCTAAAAAAAAAAAAAAAAAAAAGCATTTATTTCATAAAAGTTGGAAAATTAATCCCTAACATTCCTACAATTAGCTTTTTGTATAGGTTGATTTCTCATAAAGATGATTTGGGGACAGCTGTCAGCAGACAGGCTGCTAGCAGGCTTCATGCATGCTAAGTTGCTTCACTCATATCTGATTATTCATGACCCTATGGACTGTAGCCCTTCAGGCTGTCTATGGGATTTTCTGACCAAGAATACTGGAGTGGGTTGGCATTTTCTCCTTCAGGGGATCTTCCCAACCTAAGAATCAAACCAATATCTCTTGCATCTCCTGCATTGTCAGGTGGGTTCTTTACCTCTAGCTCCACCTACAACAGTGTATAGTGAATCATCTCTGTCATTTGCTTCCCTGTTTCCTCAACAATAAATTACCTGCCCTCCTACTTTAAAAGGTGATCTTGAAAGAAGAATTTTAATTTATACGTGCCCTTGCAATAAAGGATAAAAATCTTCATCAGTTTGTTCGTTTAATCAATGATTGAATGCCTATTTTATGCCAGCCAGTGAATGGGATACCTAAGAAGTACAAGTAGATAAGATATAGAAGGCATTCTTTTTTTTTTTAATTGAGGTATACTTGATTTACTATGCCATATTAGTTTCAGATGTATAACACAGTGATTCTAAATATTTTATACATTATATTCCATTTATAGCTGTTATACATTTGTTATATTATACGTGTACTACAACATATCCTTGTAGTTTGTGTTGTGTTTCCAGAAGTGGGCTTTAGGAAGCACCACTTCCAGAAGCTTTGGGCCTTAGGAAGCACTACTATGAACAAAGCTATTGGAGGTTATAGAATTCCTGCTGAGCTATTTCAAATCTTAAAGATGATGCTGTTAAAGTGCTGCACTCAATATGCCAACAATTTGGAAAACTCAGCAGTGGTCACAGGACTGGAAAAGATCAGTTTTCATTCTAATTTCAAAGAAAGCAATGCCAAAGAATGTTCAAAGTACCTACAATTGAACTCATTTCAATGCTAGCAAGTAATACTCAAAATTCTTTAAACTAGGCTTCAGCAGTACATAAACCAAGAACTTCCAGATGTACAAGCTGGATTTAGAAAAGGCAGAGGAACCAGAGATCAAGTTTCCAAAACCTGTTGGATCACAGAAAAAGCAAGGAAATTCCAGAAAAACGTCTACTTCTTTTTCACTGGCTGCTAAAGCCTTTGAATGTGTGGACCACAACAAACTGTGGAAAATTCTTAAAGAGATGGGGATACCAGACCACTTTACCTGCCTACTAAAACACCTGTATGTAGGTCAAGAAGCAAGAGTTAGAACCTTACATGGAACAATGGATTGGTTCCAAAAGTGAACCAGTACACCTTGGGAAAGGCATACGTCAAGGCTGTATACTGTCACCCTGCTTATTTAACGTATATGCAGAGTACATCATGCAGAATGCCAGGCTAGATGAAGCACAAGCTGAAATCGAGATTGCTGGGAGAAAGCAAAGAAGAACTAAAGAGCCTCTTCATGAAAGTGAAAGAGTAGAGTAAAAAAGCTGGCTTAAAACTCAACATTCAAAAATTAAGATCATAGCATCCAGTCCCATCATTTCATGGCAAATAGATGTGGAAAAACAATGGAAACAGTGACAGACTTTGTTTGCTTAGGCTCCAAAATCACTGCAGATGGTGACAGCAACCATGAAATTAAAAGACATTTGCTCCTTGGAAGAAACGCTATGACAAACCTAGACAGTATATTAAAAAGCAGAGACATTACTTTACCAACAAAAGTTCATATATTAATATCTATTTTTTTCCAGTAGTCATTTATGGATATGAAAGTTGGATCATAAAGGCTGAGCACCAAAGAATTTATGCTTTCAAACTGTGGTGCTGGAGAAGACTCTTGGGAATTCCTTGGACTGCAAGGAGATCAAACCAGTCAATCCTAAAGAAAGTCAACCCTGAATATTCATTTAAAACACTGATGCTGTAGGTAAGGCTTCAACACTTTGGCCACCTGATGTGAAGAGCTGACTTACTAGAAAAGACCCTGATGCTGGTAAAGATTGAGGACAGGAGGAGAAGGGGGCGACAGAAGATGAAATGATTGGATGGCATCATCAACTCAACTGAGCAAGCTCTGGGAGATGGTGAAGGACAGGGAAGCCTGGTGTACTGCAGTCCATGGGGTTTCAAAGAGTCAGACACAACTCAGCGACTGAACAACAAGAATGTAAATATGTATAAAATGGCATGTATATTATTTCACAGAATAATAAATTCATGATAGGGAACTGGTCTCTAAAGACACAAAACAGAGTCCAATGGTAACAAAACCATTGAAAATAATTATCATAATTTGCTCTTAAAGATCTTATGATTGGAAGAAATCAAAGGCTATGTTGGCAATGCATCATAGTAGCACAGAAACTTTTTAAAGTAAAATGCTATAAGAATTACTTTATAGGCCTTGTTTACTGAAATTCTAACATTAGAGCTACACTTATCATTACATTTCTAACAACATATAATTGAAAATTATGTATATATTTTTTTCATGGAGATAGATTTTCTCAAACCTTTCCTAAAATGGAAAGATTTCTGAAGCTGATATTGAATTATCAACAGACAATTATTCATTCATTCATAATTTTGAGACATAATGGACTTGAAATCTCAATCCTTTTATGGAGCTGTGCTGAGCTTAGTCGCTCAGTCATGTCTGACTCTTTGCAACCTCATAGACTGTAGCCCACCATGCTCCTCTGTTCATGGGGATTCTCCAAGTGAGAATACTAAATTGGGTTGCCATGCCCTCCTCCAGGGGATCTTACCAACCCAGGGATCAATCCAAGGTCTCCCGCATTGCAGGCGGATTCTTTACCATCTGAGCCACCAGGCGAGCCCGTTATGGAGCTGTACACAATATCATAAGCATTCTTAATGCTAACACCACAGATAAGTCTGTCTTCACAAGAAATGTAGTTCTTGACCTCTCCTTCAAAAGAAAAGAATCTGGGGATCAACTTTCTTTCTCTGCTTATTTCTTGCAATAAGATCAGATTTTGATTTTGACTCCACTGACTTTTCATGAAACACACACACACACAGTCTTGAGGGGAAAATGAAAACAAACAGAGACCGTCATGTGATTCAAACAGAAATACCTTGATTCTTCTCTGAAGAAAATGTGCAAACTCTACTCATTCTCTTACAAAATAAGGAAATTATCTTAAACATTCTCAAGGGTTCTGGATCATATTTTTAAGTATGATAGAAACAGGTCTACCTAATAGGAAATTAGTCTTTAAGTACTAGAAATGTCAAAACTGACTTCATATTTTCCAATAAGCCTAAATTAAACTCATCAAAGATTCATCTCCTAAAAAGACATGTTTACTATTTCAGAAATTCCCTAAAGGTCCAACTTCATAGATGCT
This sequence comes from Bos javanicus, assembly GCF_032452875.1. Lineage (NCBI taxonomy): Eukaryota > Metazoa > Chordata > Mammalia > Artiodactyla > Bovidae > Bos > Bos javanicus. The sequence continues at coordinate 16,567,743 of NC_083882.1, read as the reverse complement.
AAAAACCATAAATAGCTTTATTAAAAAGCACTCCTATGAGGTGAAGATATTTTTAAAACAGCCTTTACAATATTTAAGTATTCACAATTGGTCATAAACACCAAGTGTTCATTTCATTTTGAGAAATGGAACTTTTAAAAACACAGAACCCAAAATAAGTGGCATTTCAAAGCTACTCTATTGAGTAGAATTTTGAAGGGCACCATATTAAACATATGAAAGAACAGGGATTGCTGAATAGAACTTCAGCTTTTACAGTCTATCACATAAATTCTTTTTTAGTTTTTTTCAGATTAAACTCTATCTACTATGAAAATCAAAATGATATAGAAATATTTTTTTCACTGTAGTACAGAAAGTCTATAAAATGAGTACTATTCTTACTACCTGAAAATAGCATTATAAAAACAAGATGATCATGTTATTTACATTTTAAGATTTCTAGGTTTCCTCTAAGAATCTTCAATAAAATATTCAATATCATTTTGAACTTCCAAGTATTGTATAGCTCACTATCTCACAAAGCAGTTCACTCTGTTCTTAATATCACTAATTTTCATAAATTTCCTCTTAATTCTAAACCATATATAAGACAAACGCTAACAAGTATGAAAGAGGAAATTAACAGTAATACAATAATACTGGATGCCACCAAAAATTTACTACAGTTAATCAATGAATATGGTAAAGTTACAAGATATAAAATTAATACACAGAGATCCCTTGCACTTCTATCTACTAACAATGAAAAATCAGAAAGCGAGACTAAGGAAACAATCCCATTCACCACTGCAATGAAAAGAATAAAATATTTAGGAATAAATTTGCCTAAAGTAAAAAAGGCCTGTACATAGAAAACTATGAAACACTGATGAAAGGAATCAAGGACGACATGAATAGATGGAAAAATATACCATGTTCGTGAATTGGAAAAACAAACATAGTGAAAATGAGTATACTGCCCAAAGAAATCTACAGATATAGTGCAATCCCCATCAGTATTACCAACATCAGCAATACCAACAGTATTTTTCATAGAACCAAAACAAATAATTTCACCATTTGTATGGAAACACAATAAACCTCGAATAGCCAAAGCAATCTTGAGAAAGAAGAGTGGAACCAGAGGAATCACCCTTCCTGACTTCAGACTATACTAGTCATCAAGACAGTATGGTACTGACACAAAGACAGAAATATAGATCAATGCACAAAATAGAAAGTCCAGAGATAAATCCATGCGCCTATGAACACCTTATCTTTGACAAAGGAGGCACAATATACAATGGAGAAAAAACACTCTCTTTAATAAAGTGGTGTTGGAAAAACTGGTCAACCATGTGTAAAAGAATGAAACTAGAATACTTTCTAACACCACACACAAACATAAACTGAAAATGGCTTAAATATCTAGATGTAAGACCAGAAACTATAAAACTCTTAGAGGAAAATGTAGGTAGAACGCTCTTCAACATAAATCACAGCAAGCTCCTCTATGACCCACCTCCCAGAGTATTGGGGGGAAATAAATAAACAAATGGGACCTAATTAAACTTAAAATCTTTTGCACAATAAAGGAAACTATAAACAAGGTGAAAAGACAGCCTTCAGCATGGGAGAAAATAGCAAATGAAGCAACTGACAAAAAAATAATCTCGAAAACATACAATCAGCTCATGCAGCTCAATATCAGAAAAACGAACAATCCAATCAAAGTGGGCTAAAGAACTAAATAGACATTTCTCCAAAGAAGACATATGGATGGCTTATAAAGACATGAAAAGATGCTCAGCATCATTCGTTATTAGAAAAATGCAAATCAAAACCATAATGAGGCATCATCTCATGCTGGTCAGAATGGCCATCATCAAAAATTCTAGAAACAATAAATTCTGGAGAGGGTGTGGAGAAAAAGGAATCCTCTTACCCTGTTGGTGGGAATTCAAACTGGTAGAGCCACTATGGAGATCAGTGTGGAGATTCCTTTAAAACACTGGGAATAGAACTGCCATATGACCAAGCAATCCCACTGCTGGGTATGCACCCTAAGGAAACCAGCACTGAAAGACGCATGTACCCCAATTTTCATTGCAGCATTGTTTACAATAGCTATGGCACTTAAGCAACCTAGATGTCCATCGGCAGATGAATGGATAAGGAAGTTGTGGTACCTAAACACAATGGAATATTACTCAGCTTTAAAAAGGAACACATTTGGGTCAGTTCTAATGAGGCAGATGAAACTGGAGCCTATTTTATGGAGTGAAGTAAGTCATAAAGTGAATTAATGTATATTAATGCATATATATGGAATTTAGAAACATGGTAACCACAATCCTACATGCAGGGCAGCAAAAGAGACACAGATGTAAAGAAAAGACTTTTGGACTCTGTAGGAGAAGGTGAGGGTGGGATGATGGGAGAGAAAAATGTATATTACCATATGTAAATGTATAAAAATGTATATTACCATATGTAAAATAGATGACCAGTGCAAGTTCGATGCATGAAGCAGAGCACCCAAAGCCAGTGCTCTGAAACAACCTAGAGAGATAGAATGGGGATGGAGGTGGAAGTGGGATCAGGATGGGGAGACATATGTATACTCGTGGCCGATTCATGTCCATGTATGGTATAGACCATCACAATATTGTTGTTATTGTTTTTGTTGTTCAGTCGCTTAGTCATATCCAACTCTGCAACCCATGCCCTGCAACACAGCAGGCTTCCTTGTCTTTAACCATCTCCTGGAGCTTGCCCAAACTTATGTCCATCGAGTCAGTGATACCATCCAACCTTCTCATCCTGTGTCATTCCCTTCTCCTTCTGCCTTCAATCTTTCCAAGCATCAGGATCTTTTCTAATGAGTCAGCTCTTCACATCAGCTGGTCAAAGTACTGGAATGTCAGATTCAGCATCAGTCCTTCCAATTAATATTCAGGACTGATTTCCTTTAGAATTGACTGTTTTATTTCCTTGCAGTCCAAGGGACTCTCAAGAATCTTCTCCAACACCACAGTTCAAAAGCATCAACTCTTTGGTGCTCAGTCTTCTTTATGGTCCAGCTCTCAGATCCACTCACGATGACTGGAAAAACCATACTTTTGACTAGATGGATCTTTGTCGGCAAAGTAATGTCTCTACTTTTTAATACACTGTCTAGGTTTGTTATAGATTTTCTTCCAAGGAGTAAGTGTCTTTTAATTTCGTGACTGCAGTTACCATCTGCAGTGAATTTGAGCCCAAGAAAATAAAGCCTGTCACTGTTTCCATTGTTTCCCCATCTATTTGACATGAAATGATAAGACTGGATACCGTGATCTGAATTTTTTGTAACAGAAGTATTTTTTTTTTTACTTTACAATATTGTATTGGTTTTGCCATACATCAACATGAATCCGCAACGGGTGTACACATGTTCCCCATCCTGAACCCCCCTACCACCTCCCTCCCCGTACACTGAGTTTTAAGCCAGGTTTTTTCACTCTCCTCTTTCAGCTTCATCAAGAGGCTCTTTAGTTACTCTTCGCTTTCTGGCATAAGGGTGGTATCACCCGCATATCTGATGTTATTAATATTTCTCTCTGCAATCTTCATTCCAACTCTGCTTCATCCAGCCCAGAATTTCACATAATGTAATTATCCTCCAATTAAAGTAAATTATTTTAAAATAAATTCTAAACCAAATTTACTTCCTTAAAATCTACTCTATGATCCTGGTTTTGCTTTCTGAAACAAAATAGAATAAGTAATATTCCTCTTCTGTTTTATAACAATTCAAATATGTGAAAGGAGTTTCCACTACTTATGAATATTTTCATGCCAGGACTTATATTTTTTAAAATTCCATGCACTGTCCTCAGTACCTTGCATGAAAAAAAAATCTATCTGTATATATAGATATAGATATACATTCTTCTAAAACATTAAATAACATTAAGAATTAATGATAACTAAATGTAACAAACAGAGAAGGCAATGGCACCCCACTCTAGTACTCTTGCCTGGAAAATCCCATGGACGGAGGAGCCTAGTAAGCTTCAGTCCATGGGGTCGCACAGAGTCGGACACGACTGAGCGACTTGACTTTCACTTTTCACTTTCATGCGTTGGAGAAAGAAATGGCAACCAACTCCAGTGTTCTTGCCTGGGGAATCCCAGGGATGGGGGAGCCTGGTGGGCTGCCGTCTATGGGGTCACACAGAGTCGGACATGACTGAAGTGACTTAGCAGCAGCAGTAAATGTAACAAAGGCAGTAGGTCTTAATAACTATAGTTAGAATGAAAAATAAGGATAACAACAAAAAATAATTAAATAAGCTTGGTAGTAAAAATGAAACAAATAGAAAATGCATTTAAGAAAGTCAGAAGTATGTGATAGTTGTAAGAAAGTGAAGTTGGCATTTAGAGCAAAATTTTAAAAGTCAAGCTGTTTGAAGCCATTCATTTATTAATGACAGAGAGAGCATTTGAAATTGGGAATATTTTCTCAGGGATTGTATTCATTTTTATCATTTAAATTAATTTATTTTAGTTACAGGATAAGTACAATATTGTGATGGTTATTCCTATACATAAAGATGAATTGGCCATAGGTATACATGTGTCCTCCACCCCCTGAACCCCCCCCCCCACCTCCATCCAGAACATATCTCTCGATGTTGTCTCACAGCAGCTTTGGATGCCATGCTTCATGCATCAATCTCACATTGGTCATTATTTTACATATGGTAATATTTATGTTTCAATGCTATTCTCTTAAATCATCCCACCCTTTTCTTCTCCTACTGAGTCCAAAAGTCTGTTCTTTATATTTGTGTCTTATTTGCTGCCCTGCATGTAGGATCATCAGTACCATCCTTCTAAATTTCATGTATATGTGTTAATACACAGTATTTGTCATTCTCTTACTGACTTACTTCACCATTTATGTTGTTGTTGTTGTAGCTCAGTCACTCAGTTGTGTCCAATTCTTTGCCACCCCATGGATTACACCATGTCAGGCATCCCTGTCCTTCACCATTTTCCAGAGCTTGCTCAAACTCATTTCCATTGAGTCAGTGATGCCATCCAACTATCTCAGCCTCTGTCATCCCCTTCTCCTCCTGCCTTCAATCTTTCCCAGCATCAGGGTCTCTTCCAATGAGTCAACTCTTCACATCAGGTGGCCAAAGTATTGGACTTTCAGCTTCATCATCAGTCCTTCCAAAGAATATTGATGATTAATTTCCTCCATGATTGACTGGTGTGATCTCCTTGAAGTCCAAGGGACTATCAAGATCAGATCAGATCAGATCAGTCCCTCAGTCGTGTCCGACTCTTTGTGACCCCATGAATCGCAGCACGCCAGGCCTCCCTATCCATCACCAACTCCCGGATTCACTCAGACTCACGTCCATCGAGTCAGTGATGCCATCCAGCCATCTCATCCTCTGTCGTCCCCTTCTCCTCCTGGCCCCAATCCCTGCCAGCATCAGAGTCTTTTCCAGTGAGTCAACTCTTCACATGAGGTGGCCAAAGTACTGGAGTTTCAGCTTTAGCATCATTCCTTCCAAAGAAATCCCAGGGCTGATCTCCTTCAGAATGGACTGGTTGCATCTCCTTGCAGTCCAAGGGACTCTCAAGAGTCTTCTCCAACACCACAGTTCAAAAGCATCAATTCTTCGGTGCTCAGCCTTCTTCACAGTCCAACTCTCACATCCATACATGACTACAGGAAAAACCATAGCCTTGACTAGATGAACCTTTGTTGGCAAAGTAATGTCTCTACTTTTGAATATGCTATCTAGGTTGGTCATAACTTTCTTTCCAAGGAGTAAGTGTCTTTTAATTTCATGGCTGCAGTCACCATCTGCAGTGATTTTGGAGCCCAGAAAAATAAAGTCTGACACTGTTTCCACTGTTTCCCCATCTATTTCCCACGAAGTGATGGGACCGGATGCCATGATCTTCATTTTCTGAATGTTGAGCTTTAAGCCAACTTTTTCACTCTCCACTTTCACTTTCATCAAGAGGCTTTTGAGTTCCTCTTCACTTTCTGCCATAAGGGTGGTGTCATCTGCATATCTGAGGTTATTGATATTTCTCCCAGCAATCTTGATTCCAGCTTGTGCTTCTTCCAGTCTAGCGTTTCTCGTGATGTACTCTGCATATAAGTTAAATAAACAGGGTGACAATATACAGCCTTGACGAACTCCTTTTCCTATTTGGAACCAGTCCGTTGTTCCACATCCAGTTCCAACTGTTGCTTCCTGACCTGCATACAAATTTCTCAAGAAGCAGGTCAGGTGGTCTGTTATTCCCATCTCTTTCAGAATTTTCCACAGTTTATTGTGATCCACACAGTCAAAGGCTTTGGCATAGTCAATAAAGCAGAAATAGATGTTTTTCTGGAACTGTATTGCTTTTTCGATGATCCAGGGGATGGCAATTTGATCTCTGGTTCCTCTGCCTTTTCTAAAACGAGCTTGAACATCAGGAAGTTCATGGTTCACATATTGCTGAAGGATGGCTTGGAGAATTTTGAGCATTGCTTTACTAGCGTGTGAGATGAGTGCAATTCTGTGGTAGTTTGAGCATTCTTTGGCATTGCCTTTCTTTGGGATTGGAATGAAAACTGATCTTTTCCAGTCCTGTGGCCACTGCTGAGTTTTCCAAATTTGCTGGCATGCTGAGTGCAGCACTTTCACAGCATCATCTTTCAGGATTTGGAATAGCTCAACTGGAATTCCGTCACCTCCACTAGCTTTGTTCGTAGTGATACTTTCTAAGGCCCACTTGACTTCACATTCCAGGATGTCTGGCTCTAGGTCAGTGATCACACCATTGTGATTATCTGGGTCGTGAAGATCTTTTTTGTACAGTTCTTCTGTGTATTCTTGCCACCTCTTCTTAATATCTTCTGCTTCTGTTAGGTCCATACCATTTCTGTCCTTTATCGAGCTCATCTTTGCATGAAATGTTCCTTTGGTATCTCTGATTTTCTTGAAGAGATCTCTAGTCTTTCCCATTCTGTTGTTTTCCTCTATTTCTTTGCATTGACCACTGAGGAAGGCTTTCCTATCTCTTCTTGCTATTCTTTGGAACTCTGCATTCAGATGTTTATATCTTTCCTTTTCTCCTTTGCTTTTCACTTCTCTTCTTTTCACAGCCATTTGTAAGGCCTCCCCAGACAGCCATTTTGCTTTTTTGCATTTCTTTTCCATGGGGATGGTCTTGATACCTGTCTCCTGTACAATGTCACGAACCTCATTCCATAGTTCATCAGGCACTATCTATCAGATCTAGGCCCTTAAATCTATTTCTCACTTCCACTGTATAATCACAAGGGACTTGATTTAGGTCATACCTGAATGGTCTAGTGGTTTCCCCCACTTTCTTCAATTTAAGTCTGAATTTGGCAATAAGGAGTTCATGGTCTGAGTCACAGTCAGCTCCTGGTCTTGTTTTTGCTGACTGTATAGAGCTTATCCATCTTTGGCTGCAAAGAATATAATCATTCTGATTTCGGTGTTGACCATCTGGTGATGTTCATGTATAGAGTCTTCTCTTGTGTTGTTGGAAGAGGGTGTTTGTTATGACCAGTGCATTTTCTTGGCAAAACTATATTAGTCTTTGCCCTGCTTCTTTCCATATTCCAAGGCCAAATTTGCCTGTTACTCCAGGTGTTTCTTGACTTCCTACTTTTGCATTCCAGTCCCCTATAATGAAAAGGACATCTTTTTTGGGTGTTAGTTCTAAAAGGTCTTCGCTAAAACCACAGTTCAAAAGAATCAATTCTTCAGCGCTCAGTCTTCTTTATGGTACAACTCTCACATCCATACATTACTACTGGAAAAGCATAGCTTTGACTATATGGATCTTTTTTGGCAAAGTAATGTCTCTGCTTTATGCTGTCTAGGTTTGTCATAGCTTTCCTTCAAAGGAGCAAGCTGGAAGAATTTCATGGCTGCAGTCACCATCTGCAGTGAATCTGGAGCTCAGGAAAATAGTCTGTCACTGTTTCCAATGTGTCCCCATCTATTTCCCATGAAGTGATAGGACTGGATGACATGATCTTCGTTTCTTGAATGTTGTTTTAAGCCAGCTTTTTCACTCTCCCCTTCACTTTCATCAAGAGGCTCTTTAAATCCTCTTCGCTTTCTGCCATAAAGGTGATGTCATCTTCATACCCTGAGGTTATTGATATCTCTCCTGGAAATCTTGATTCTGGCATGGGCTTCACCAACCCAGCATTTTGCATGATGTATTCTACATATAAGTTAAATAAGCAGGGAGATGATATGCAGCCTTAACGTACCCATTTCTCAATCTTGAACCAGTCCATCGTTCCATGTCAGGTTCTAAGTGTTGCTTCTTGACCTGCATACAGGTTTCTCAGGAGGCAGGTCAGGTGGGCTGGCATTCCCATCTCTTTAAGAATTTTCCAGTTTGTTGTGATCCACACAGTAATAGGCTTTAGCATAGTAATGAAGAAGTACATGTGTTTCTGGAATTCTCTTGTTTGGTCTATGACCCAACGGATGATGGCAATGGATCTCTGATTCCTCTGCATTTTCTACACCCAGTTTGAACATCTGGAAGTCCTTGGCTAATGTACTGTTGAAGCCTAGCTTGGAGAATTTTGAGCATTACTATTCTAGCATGTGAAATGAGTGCAATTCTGTGGTCATTTGAACACTCTTTGGGATTGCCTTTCTTTCGTACTGGAATGAAAACTGACCTGTTCTTGTCCTGTGGCCACTGCTAAGTTTTGCAAATTTGCTGGCATATTAAGTACAAAACTTTCAGAGCATCATCTTTTAGGATTTGATATAGCTCAGCTGGAATTCCATCACCTCCACTAGCTTTGTTCATAGTGATGCTTCCTAAGGCCCACTTGTCTTCACACTCCAGGGTATCTAGCTCTATGTGAGTGATCACACCATCATGGTTATCTGTGTCAGTAAGATCTGTTGTGTATACTTCTTCTGTGTATTCCTGCCACCTCTTCTTAATATCTTCTGCTTCTGTTAGGTCCATACCACTTCTGTCCTTTATTGTGCCCTTGTGTCCTTTATTGTCCTTTGCATGAAAAGTTCCCTTGGTAATTCTAATTTTCTTGAAGACATCTCTAATCTTTCCCATTCTATTGTTTTCCTCTGTTACTTTGCACTAATCTTTTTAGGGAGGCTTTCTTATCTCTCCTTGCTCTTCTTTGGAACTCTGCATTCAGATGGGTGTATCTTTCTTTTTCTCCTTTATCTTTCACATCTCTTCTTTTCTCAGTTATCTGTAAGGCCTCCTCAGACAACCATTTTGCCATTTACATGGTTTTGATCACTGCCTCCAGTACAATGTTATGAACCTCCATCCACAGTTCTTCAGGCACTCTCTATCAGATCTAATCCCTTGAGTCTATTTGTCACTTTCATTGTATAATCATAAGGTATTTGATTTAGGTTATACCTGAATGACCTAGTGGTTTCCCCTTCTTTCTTCAAATTAAGTCTGATTTTGCAATAAGGAGTTCATAATTTAGGCCACAGTCAGGTCCAGGTCTTGCTTTTGCTGACTGTATAGAGCTTTTCCATCTTCAACTGCAAAGAATATAATCAATGTGATTTCGGTATTGACCATCTGGTGTTGTCCATATGTAGAGTCTTCTCTTGTGTTGTTGAAAGAGTGTGACCAGTGCATTCTCTTCGCAAAAGTCTGTATAATAGCCTCTATGTTCATCCACCTCATTATAACTGACTCTAATGCATTCCTTTTTATAGATGAGTAATATCCCATTGTGTGCACCACAACTTCTTTATCCATGCATCTGCTGATGGAAATCTACATTGCTTACATGTCCAAGTTATTGTAAATAGTGCTTCAAAGAACATTGTGGTGCTAGTGTCTCTCTCAATTCTGGTTTCCTCGTAGGATATGCCCAGCAGTGGGATTGCTGCTTCGTATGGCAATTGTGTTCCAAGTTTTTAAAGGAATCTCCTCACTGTTCTCCATAGTGACTGTACCAGTTGGCATTCCCACCAAGAGGGTAAGAAGGTTCCCTTTTCTCTACACCCTCTCCAACGTTTATTGTTTGTAGACTTTTTGATGATGGTCATTCTGAACAGTGTGAGATGAAACCTCATTGTGGTTTTGATTTGCATTTCTCTGATAATGCGTAATGTTGAGCATCTTTTCATGTGTTTATTAGTCATCTGTAGGTATTCTTTGGAGAAATGTCTGTTTAGGTTTTTTGGCCCACTTTTTTATTGGGGTCCTCATTTTTCTGGTAGTGAGCTACATGTGCTACTTGTATATTTGGAGATTAATTCTTTGTCAGTTGTTCTGAGGGCTCTTTTCACCTTGCTTAAAGTTTCCTTTGTTGTACAAAATCTTTTAAGTTTAATTTTGTCCAATTTTGCCAGGGTCCAGCCCCAGTGGATCCAGGGAATTTGAAGCGGGGACGGCGTCGGCAAAGATCAGGAAACAACTGCTTAATTAAACTTTAATTAAGGATATAAAGAGTAATGGAATAAGGATAGCTCAGTGAGGAAATTCAGTGGAGAAAAGAGGCTGAATAATTCAGCCAGAAGGTGAGAGAAAGAACGACATGGTGAGACCAAGTTTCGGTGAACAAGGCCCGCACTTTATTTTCCAAAGTAGTTTTTATACCTTAAGTTATGCATAGAGGATAATGGGGGAAGGGGTAGAGTCATGCAGCAAGCCAGGCTTTCTTCCTGCAAACTTATCATATGCAAAAGCTTAGGTGATTTGCATTATCTTCTGGCCCGGAGGCCTGTTAACATTTTAAGACCCTTTCTTCAGAAAACTTATTTTTCTCTAAAGGTGATTGGTCAGGAGCCACCCTCCAAAAGCATTAGATAGAGTTGCATTCCTACAGAGCAAAGGTGTGGTGGACTATAACAAGAAAAAGAATTAACTCAAGGGTCCCAGGTTACAAACATTAAAGCTACTACTTACACCAATTATATTAATCAATACACTGCCAGGGACACAGCAGGTAAGGGATATGGAAACTTAGCAGCAAACATTGGCCCAACAAGTGAAAATCCCTTCACCAATACAATTTCTAATCAACTTTTAACTACTCAAAAGAATCTGTGTTTAGACAGTTTAGAACATCTCATGCCTCTCACAGTTGGGAGGCTCTGAGCAATCACATGTGGCCGGAAAAACCTATTCAGGCAGGCTAGAGGACTTCCAAAGGAGTTTGTAGGTTGAAACACTGTCACACCCAGGAATTATTAACTGGAGCTGTAAGCTAACTCTTTTTTCAGAGAGAGGTAATGGGGGACAGCCCCCCATAAAGTCAGAGGTGTAGGTGAAAGCACAAAGCAGAAAGTAGGCAGACTCTGGTTTTGGGGCTAGATGCTCGAGAATTTCCGCGGGGACTCCTGAAGCTCGATCCGCCTTTGCGTATGCCGAACCTCCTTCCTCACGACCTTTGTCATGGGCGGAGTTCCTCACGCTGGCTCCGGGCAGTGATAGAATTCCAGTTGAGCTATTCCAGATCCTGAAAGATGATGCTGTGGAAAGTGCTGCATTCAATATGCAATATGCACTCAATATGCAATATGCTGGCTCCCGGCACAATTTATTACTTGTTTTATTTCCATTACTCTCAGAGGTGGCTCATACAGGGTTTTGCTTGTTCTCCCTATGTTTTCCTCTAAGAGTTTTATAGTTTCTGGTCTTATATTTAGGTATTTAAGCCATTTACAGTTTATTTTTGTGTATGGTGTTAGAAAGTATTCTAGCTTCTTTTACACATGGTTGACCAGTTTTCCCAGCACCACTTGTTGAAGAGACTATCTTTTGTCCATTGTTTATTTTTACCTCCTTTGTCAAAGATAAGGTATCCATAGATGTGTGGATTTATCCCTGACTTTCTATTTTGTTCCATTGGTACATATTTCTGTCTTTGTGCCAGTATCATAGTGTCTTGATGAGTGTAGCTTTGTAGTATACTCTCAAGTCAAGAAGGTTGATTCCTCCAGTCCCATTCTTCTATCTCAAGATTGCTTTGGCTATTCAGAGTCTTTTGTGTTTCCATGATGTACTTCATTACTTAGTCATGTCTGACTATTTGCAACCTCATGGATTGTAGCATGCCAGTCTCCTCTGTCCATGGGGATACTCCAGGCATGAATACCAGAGTGTGGTGCCATGCCCACCTCCAAAGGATCTTCCCAACCCAGGGTTTGAACCCAGGTCTCCCCACTTTGCAAGTGGATTTGTTACTATCTGAGCCACCAGGGAAGCCCAAAAATACTGGCATCGGTAACCTATCCCTTCTCCAGATGAACTCCCTTGCCCAGGAATTGAACCACGGTCTCCTGCATTGCAGGCAGATTCTTTACCAGCTGAGCTATCAGGGAAGCCCTTGTGTTTCCATACAAATTGAAATTATTTGTTCTATTTCTGTGAAAATACTGTTGGTAGCTTGATAGGGATTGCATTGAATCTAGAGATAGCTTTGGATAGTCGAACTCATTCAGTCATGTCCAACTCATTCAGTCATGTCCAACTCTTTGTGACTCCACGGACTGTACCCCACCAGGCTCCTCTGTTCATGGGGATTCTCCAGGCAAGAACTCTGGAGTGGGTTTCTATACCCTCCTCCAGGGGATCTGCCCAATCCAGAGATCTAAACGTAAGACCAGAAACTATAAAACTGCTAGAGGAGAACATAGGCAAAACACTCTCCAACATAAATCACAGCAGGATCCTCTATGACCCACCTCCCAGAATATTGGAAATAAAAGCAAAAATAAACAAATGGGATCTAATTAAAATTAAAAGCTTCTGCACAACAAAGGAAACTATAAGCAAGGTGAAAAGACAGCCTTCAAATGGGAGAAAATAATAGCAAATGAAGCAACAGACAAACAACTAATCTCAAAAATATACAAGCAACTCCTAGCTCAATTCCAGAAAAATAAATGATCCGATCAAAAAATGGGCCAAAGAACTAAATAGACATTTCTCCAAAGAAGACATACAGATGGCTAACAAACACATGAAAAGATGCTCAACATCACTCATTATCAGAGAAATGCAAATCAAAACCACAATGAGGTACCATTTCATGCCAGTCAGAATGGCTGTGATACAAAAGTCTACAAGCAATAAATGCTGGAGAGGGTGTGGAGAAAAGGGATCCCTCTTATACTGTTGGTGGGAATGCAAACAGTACAGCCCCTATGGAGAAGAGTGTGGAGATTCCTTAAAAAACTGGAAATAGAACTGCCATACGACCCAGCAATCCCACTGCTGGGCATACACACCAAGGAAATCAGAATTGAAAGAGACACGTGTACCCCAATGTTCATCGCAGCACTGTTTATAATAGCCAGGACATGGAAGCAACCTAGATATCCATCGGCAGATGAATGGATAAGAAAGCTATGGTACATATACACAATGGAGTATTACTCAGCCATTAAAAAGAATACATTTGAATCAGTTCTAATGAGGTGGATGAAACTTAAGCCTATTATACAGAGTGAAGTAAGCCAGAAAGAAAAACACCAATACAGCACACTAATGCATATATATTGAATTTAGAAAGACGGTAATGATAACCCTGTATGCAAGACAGCATACAACCCTGTATGCAAGAGTCTTTTGGACTCTGTGGGAGAGGGAGAGGGTGGGATGATTTGGGAGAATGGCATTGAAACATGTATAATATCATACAAGAAACGAATCGCCAGTCCAGGTTCAATGCAGGATACAGGGTGCTTGGGGCTGGTGCACTGGGATGACCCAGAAGGATGGTATGGGGAGAGAGGTGGGAGGGGGTTCAGGATGGGGAGCATGGGTACACGCATGGCAGATTCATGTTGATATATGGCAAAACCAATACAATATTGTAAAGTAATTAGCCTCCAGTTAAAATAAAGAAATTTAAATTTAAAAAATATTTAATCTGTCCCTTCCTTGCCCTAACCCTATGGTACAAATTTACTTTCTACCTCTCTTATGGCATGTATTATTGTTATTTACGTACATACCAATACATTTGTCTGTCTAGGCTGTGAATACCTAAGTGATTGGAATCAAGTCTTACTTGTCTTTCTGTTTTTAGTAGGATGGATCAAATGAATGCTAAATGACCTGGGGGCAAGATTATTTATATTTTGTCTTTTTATCCCTTACATCACTCTGCATAGTTCCTCAGACTTAAGAGTTAACTATAAATATATATTTGTCAAATGTTGTAAATAAAAATATGCTTACACTTGGAGAGCTGAATTTTATTATTGAAGAATTTATGTTATTAAATCATATGTGATATTGCTAATTGTTATTGCTAAGTCACTTCAGTCGTGTCCGACTCTGTGCGACCCCATAGACAGCAGCCCACCAGGCTTCCCCATCCCTGGGATTCCCCAGGCAAGAACACTGGAGTGGGTTGCCATTTACTTTCCCAATGCATGAAAGTGAAAAGTGAAAGTGAAGTCGCTCAGTCATGTCCGACCCTCAGCGACCCCATGGACTGCAGCCTTCCAGGCTCCTGCATCCATGGGATTTTCCAGGCAAGAGTACTGGAGTGGGGGTGCCATTGCCTTCTCCTATGTGATATTAGAAGGCTTTAAGAATTTTTAAAAAAGGCAGATCATAAAATTATATGGAAACACAAGGGATCTAGAACAGCCAAAACAATTTCAAAAAGGAATAAATTCGGAAGACTTAAATTATCCAATTACAAAACTTATTTTGATACAGTAATCAAAACATTGTGCTATTAGCATAAGGTCAGATATTTTAATATAGAAAATAGGAAACCTAGAAATATTTTAGTCAATTAATTTTGACAAAGTTACAGAGGCAATTCACTGATGAAATAATAATTTTCTCAAAAACTGGTGAAACAATTTGACGTCTATGTGTAAAAAAAAAAAAAAAAATTTGGGCACTTATGACATACACAAAATATACCTCAAAATGTATCTGAAATCTAAATGTAAGAGCTAAGATTATAAAACATTTAGATGGAGGAAATATCTTTGATCCTGAGTTATACAAAAGTTTTATTAGATATCATACCAAAAGCATGATCCATAAAAGGAAATAATACTACCATCAAAATTTAAGCTTTTGTATTTCAAAGACAGCACCATTTGAAGTCAATATAATACCCAGAATGTATATTATTTTTAAGAAACTATAATTCAATAATAGGGAGATAAAAAACACAATTAAATACAGAAAAATATTGATTGTACATTTAACAAAAAAAAATATACTACTAGCTAATAAGCACAAGAAAAGATGCTTAACATCATTAGTCACCAGGGAAATGTACATTAAACCCCCTACCACTCAGAACTCACTAGGATGATTATGATCAAAAAGAGTGATAATATCAAGATCCAGTGAGAATATAAAGAAACTCAAACCTGCATACATTACTCGTGAAATGTGAAATGGCATGGCCTCTTGGGTAAACAGTGTGGCAATTTCTTTAAAAACTAAGCCATATACTTAACTTAACA
Organism: Bos javanicus; assembly: GCF_032452875.1. NCBI lineage: Eukaryota > Metazoa > Chordata > Mammalia > Artiodactyla > Bovidae > Bos > Bos javanicus. The sequence goes on along the minus strand of NC_083882.1, from coordinate 16,552,246 downwards.
CATAGCAATTCCTCTCCTAGGAATTGGCCTAAGAGAATAGAAATATATGCAACAAACTCTTGTATTCAAATGTTCATTGTAACATTATTAATAATAGCCAAAATATGAAAACAATCCAGTGTCCATCAACTCTTAAACAAACTGTGGTATATCCATGCAATCGAATACTGTTCAGTACTAAAAAGGAAAAAATTGCTTATACATGGTACAACATGAATAAACTTCAAAAACATCATGTCATACCAAAAAAAAAAAGACTACATTTTATGATAACATTTATTAGAAATGTGTAGAAAAGGCATCTACAGAAATGAAAGTAGATCAGTAGTTGCCTGGAGTTGGGAGTTAGAGCAGGGATTGACTGCAAATGGGCACAGGATTTTTGGTGTGATAAAGTATTCTAAAATGGAGTCTTTATCATAGTTACACAATTAAATACATTTACTAAAAATAATTGTACCATATACTTATAAAAAATGTTAGTGTGAAAATAGAGAGCACCATTAAAAATCAGGAAGTAGACAACACACACAAAACATCTGTTCAAATTTTAATTTACTGAATCTGAAATCTACCAGACAAATAAAATAATACTGTTAAAAACAAAAAGAAAAATTCTCAACAATTTTTAACTAAAGGGGCTAATTTCCCACTCATCAGAACCTACACTAGAACTAAATATCTGAAAGTAAGGGCACTTTCTTTTGTAATTTCAAAGATGTAGACTTTCTTGCCAACAAAAATAAAAACACAGCAAAATGCATATATTAAGCATGAGGATTACTATAAGGAATATATAATTCACCATGCAATCACCTACCTGTCCTTTAAATATACAGAATAAGTAACTATACAGTAATATAACATACAGAATAAGTAACTATATAGTAATATAACATTTACTATATAGTAATTTTAACATTACTGGCATTAAAAAGAATCAAGAAAAAATACCAGGATAAGTGTCAGTAATATCTGCATTATAATTTCAATTTGGAAGTAGTGATATCAAGGCGACAGAGTAAGTGGATGTGGCATTCATCTCTCCCCAACAAACACATCAAAAATAAATACGTATGTTGACAAATTCTCACTGAAAACTAACTCTAGACTAGCAGAAGGACTCCTGTTCAAACAAGAGTGTAAGGAAAATAAATATGCAATTGAGCAGGAAGGGAAGAGAAGCAATTGAGTTTGGATTTGTGTCCAGGGAGGGGACTCGGATAAAAAGGGCAATTACATGAGCCGACACTCAGGTGAAAACCCTGGAGAGTAAGCATGTGAAGCCACAGGCTGGGCATCCCAGTCCTGGACCTATGTGGAGAAGATATATCCCCTAGTCTAGGTGCAGGTCCACTGCAACAAACAGAAAGTTAAGAAAAAGACTGGACTCTGTTCCTGAAGTGTGCACACATGCTAGCTAATCCTTGAGGCAGGTCAGAGATAGGTCTGCTCTGCTGGGGATCCTGCAACTGACTCTCAACATGCCCCCAAATAAGCAAAGTGAACACCCTACTCTTGCTTATTCCATGTCACAGCATGGCACTGAATCTAGGGTGAGAAGGACCAGAGAAAAGATTTGACCATGGGACATGGAGGCAACCCAGTCCCAAGAAGGAAGTTGGTGCTTCTTCAAGCAGTACCTCAGAAGCAGCCCAGATATCTGATGGTGAGCACTAGACCACAGCTAACCCAACACACACCAAGAATCCACCTAGGACCCCACTGGCCCAGGAAAGAAGCTTCACAGCAGAGTGGAGATGGTGGAAGCAGAGGGTAATGTTTTTCTGTGAGTAACAAAGGGGACTTGCACCAGAGGCTGTAGACACCTACACATGCAGTGCATCAGACCTCTGGGCACTATGCAACTCCTCTGATGCAAAGTTTCTGGCCAGAGAGAGGGGAAATATGTACCTAACAGAGCCACACAGAGAAGGCAATGGCAAAGGCCACTCCAGTACTCTTGCCTGGAAAATCCCATGGACAGAGTAGCCTGGTGGGCTGCAGTCCATGGGGTCGCTAAGAGTCAGACACAACTGAGCGACTTCACTTTCACTTTTCACTTTCATCCATTGGAGAAGGAAATGGCAACCCAGTCCAGTGTTCTTGCCTGGAGAATCCTAGGGACGGGGAGCCTGGTGGGCTGCCCTCTATGGGGTCGCACAAAGTTGGACACGACTGAAGCGACTTAGCAGCAGCAGCAACAGAGCCACAACAAGGCCAACCTTCAAGGCTTCTGCTCCTGGAACTTGAGACAAAACTTCTACCTCTGACAGAGCAGTGATGGCCACTGAGCAGAGAGGAAGTCCCACTTCATACACAGTGCTGTCTCTAGCCACTCTATCTGGACCCCCACCAGTCATTATATAACAAGGTGAGAGGCACCAGCACACATCTAGGAAAGATGTGATTGTTGTCCATGTCAAGTTCAGTCCTCCCATCAAAGGTGCTGAGCATACACACTTTGCATAGATATGTTTCCATATAAGAAAAAACCAGTCCATTCTAAAGGAGTGGTGTTCTTTGGAAGGAATGATGCTAAAGCTGAAACTCCAGTACTTTGGCCACCTCATGCAAAGTGTTGACTCATTGGAAAAGATTCTGATGCTGGGAGGGATTGGGGGCAGGAGGAGAAGGGGATGACAGAGGATGAGATGGCTGGATGGCATCACCAACTCGATGGATGTGAGCTTGTGTGAACTCTGGGAATTGGTGAGGGACAGGGAGGCCTGGGGTGCTGCATTTCATGGGTTCGCAAAGAGTTGGAAACGACTGAGCAACTGAACTGAACTGAAGAAAATACCTTCAAAACTGCAATAGGTAACTGTCTCAACTAAAGTCATAGAAGTACAGAAAGGTAACTAAAGTTAAAAGGCAGAGGAACTACTCTTAATTGAAAGTGAAGTGAAGTCACTCGGTCGTGTCCGACTCCTTGTGACCCCATGGACTGTAGCCTACCAGGCTTCTCTGTCCATGAGATTTTCAAGGAAAGAGTACTGGAGTGGGTTGCCAGTTCCTTCTCCAGGGGATCTTCCCAACCCAGGGATTGAACCCAGGTCTCCCACATTGTGGGCAGATGCTTTACCCTCTGCACCACCAGGGAAGCCCTCTTAACTGAAAGGGCCAGAGTAAACCATTGAAAAAAAATACTGAAACAAACAATTCACCAGATAAGAATCCAAAACATTGATAATAAAAATGTTAACTGTATTAGGGAGAAGAAATGATCTAAACACTGATCATTTCAACAAGGAACTAGAAAATATAAAAAGACCCAATCAGGAATGAATAATACAATAGCTGAAATAAAAATCATACTACAAGGAATTAATAGCAGACTAAGTGATACATAAAGAAAGCTGAACACTGAAGAATTGATGCTTTTGAATTGTGGTGTTGAAGACTCTTGAGAGTCCCTTGCACTGTAATGATATCCAACCAGTTTATCCTAAAAGAGATCAGTCCTGAATATTCATTGGAAGGACTGATGCTGAAACTGAAGCTCCAAAACTTTGGCCACCTGATGCAAAGAACTGACTCGTTAAAAAAGTCCCTGAGGCTGGGAAAGACTGAAGGGGATGACAGAGGATGAGATGGTTGGATGGCATCACCAACTTGATGGACATGAGTTTGAGCAAGCTCTGGGAGTTGGTGATGGACAGGGAGGCCTGGCACGCTGCAGTCCATGGGGTCACAAAGAGTCAGACATAACTGAATGACTGAATTGAACTGAACTGAAATGACACAGAAGGAACATGGAAATGATATGGAAAACAGAAAGATGGAAATCACCCAATCAGAAGAGCAGAGAGAAAAAGAAATCTCAGAAAAATAAATTAAGAGATTTTTAAAACAATGTTAAGCATTCCAAAATTTACACTACAGGTGTCCAGAAAGGAAAAAGAGAGGGAAGGGGATTGAAAATGTATTTGGAGAAATTATGACTGAAAACTTCCCAAACCTATAGAAGGAAATAGATATCCAGGCACAGGAATCACAGAGTTCCAAATATGATGAACCCAGACAGACCTGGACCAAGATATATTATAATTGAAATGGCAAAAGTTAAGGAGAGAATTCCAAAGACAGCAAGATAAAAATAAAGATACATATGAAATATATATATGAAAATAAATATATATATATATATTTATATGAAAGATGTAAATGAAACCCTCATAAGGCTTTCAGCTAATTTCTCTACAGAAATTTTACAGATCATAAGGACTATATGTATGCTGTCTATAAGAAACTCACTTTAGACCTCAAGACCCATATAGACTGAAAGTGAGAGGATAGAAACATATATTCCATGCAAACGGGAAGCAAAACAAAGCTGGAGTAGCAATACTCATATCAGACAAAATAGACCTTAAAATAAAGAAAATTTCAAGAGATAAGGAAAGACACTACAACATGATCAAGGGTTCAATCCAAGAGGAAGTCATAAAAATTTTCAGTATCTATGCACCCAACATAGGAGCACCTCAATACAAAAGTCAAACACTAACAGACATAAAAGGAGAAATTGACAGTAACACAAGAGTAGTAGGAGACCTTAACACCCCACTCACACCTATGGACAGATCATCAAAACAGAAAATTAATAATGAAACACATGTCTTCAATGATATATTAGATGGGATGGATCTCATTGATATCTTCAGGACATTCCATCCAAATGCAGAAGAATACAGCTTCTTCTCAAGTGCACATGGAACATTCTCCAGGATAGACAACATCTTGCATCACAAATCAATCCTTGGTAAACTTAAGAAAATTGAAATCATATCAAGCATTTTCTCCAACTACAATGCTATGAGACTAGATATCAATTACAAGGAAAAAACTGTAAGAAACGGAAACACATGGAGATTAAACAACACGTTTGTAAATAACCAACAGGTTACTAAAGAATCAAAAGGGAAATAAAAAAATTCTAAAAACAAATGACAATGAAAATATGAGAACTCAAGTCCTATGGGATGCAGCAAAAGCAGTCCTAAGAGGGAAGTTTATAGTAATACAATCCTACCTCAAGAAACAAGAAAAACATTGAATGACAACCTAAGTTTACACCTAAAACAACTGGAAAAAGAAGAACAAAAAAAACCCTCAAAATTAGTAGAAGGAAAGAAATCATAAAGATCAGAGCAAAAAGAAATGAAAAAGAAATGAAAGAAACAATAGTAGAGATTAATAAGACTAAAAACTGATTCCTTGAGAAGATTAAAAAAAAAAAAAAGGACAAACCTTTAGCCAGACTCATCAAGAAAAAAAGAGAGAAGAATCAAATCAACAAAGTCAGAAATGAAAAAGGAGAGGTTACAACAGACAGTGTAGAAATACAAAGGATTGTAAGAGACTATAACGGAGAATTCTATCAAATATTTTGAGAAGAGCTAATGCCTGTCCTTCTAAAACTCTTTCAAAAAATTGCAGAGGAAGGAACACTTCCAAACTCATTCTACAAGGTGGATACCTGATACCAAAACCAATTCATAGACAACACAATAAAAGAAACCTACATGCCAATATCAATGATGACATAGATACAAAAATCCTCAAAAAATTTTAGCAAAGAGAATTCAGCAACACATCAAAAAGCTCATACACCATGGTCAAGTTGGGTTTATTCCAGGAATGCAAGGACTCTTATTATATGTAAATCAATCAATGTGATACACCATATTAACAAATTGAAAGAGAAAAACCATATGATAATCTCAGTAAATGCAGAAAAAGCCTTTGATGCTATTCAGCACCAATATATGATTAAAACTTCAAAAAATGGACATAGAAGGAACCTTCCACAACACAATAAAGACCATATATGATAAGCCTATAGCAAATTTTATTCCCAATGGTGAAAAGCTGAAAGCATTCCCCCTAAGATCAGGAACAAGACAAGGGTGTCCACTTTCATCACTATTATTCAACATAGTTCTGGATGTCCTAGCTACAGCAATCAGAGAAGAAAAGGAAATAAAATGAATCCAGATCAGAAAAGAAGAAGTAAAGCTCTCACTGTTTGCAGATGACATGATATTATACACAGAAATCCCTAAACATAGTATCAGAAAATTACTAGAGCTAATCAGCGAATTTAGCAAAGTTGCAGGATATAAAATCAAGGCAGAGAAATCACTTGCCTTTCTATATACTAACAATGAAAAATCTGAAAGAGAAATTAGGGAATCAATCCCATTCACCACTGCAACAAAAAGAATTAAATATCTAGGCATAAACTTACATAAGGAGACAAAAGAACTAAGCACAGAAAATTATAAGACACTGATGAAAGAAATCAAAGACGACATAAACAGATGGAGAGATATTCCATGTTCCCGGGTAGAAAGAATCAATATTGTGAAAATGCCTATACTATCAAAGGCAATCTACAGATTCAGTGTTACACCTATCAAATTACCAATGATATTTTTCACAGAACTAGAACAAAAATTTCACAGTTCATGTGGAAACAAACAAACAAAAAAAACCCTGAATAGCCAAAGCAGTCTTCAGAAAGAAGAATGGAGCTGGAGGAATCAACCTTCCTGACTTCAGATTATACTACAAAGCTACAGTCATCAAGACAGTACGGTACTGGCATAAAAACAGAAATATAGACAAATGGAACGAGATAGAAAGTCCAGAAATAAACCCATGCACCTATGGGTACCTTATTTTTGACAAAGGAGGCAAGAATATACAATGGGGCAAAGACAGCCTCTTCAATTAACGGTGCTGGGAAAACTGAACAACTATATGCAAAAGAATGAAATTAGAACACTTCCTAACACCAAACACAAAGATAAATTCAAAATGAATTAAAGACTTAAATGTAAGACAAGAAACTATAAAACTCTTAGAGGAAAAGATAGACAGAACACTCAATGACATAAATCACAGCAAGACCCACCCTCTATGACCCACCTCCTTGAGTAATGGAAATAAAGACCAAAGTAAACAAGTGGGACCTGATTAAACTTAGAAACTTTTGCACAGCAAAGGAAACTATAAGCAAGGTGAAAAGACAACCCTCACAATGAGAGAAAATAAAGCAACTGAAACAACTGGCAAAGGATTAATGTCCAAAATATACAAGCAGCTCATACAACTCAATACCAGGAGAACAAACAACCCAATCAAAAAGGAGATGAAGACCTAAACAGACATTTCTCCAAAAAAGACATACAGATGGCTAACAAAGTCATGAAAAGATGCTCAACATCTCTCGTTATTAGAGAAATGCAAATCAAAACTACAATGAGATATCACCTCACACCAGTCAAAATGGCCATCTCAAAAAGTCTACAAACAATAAATGCTGGCGAGGGTGTGGAGAAAAGGGAACGCTCTTGCACTGTTGGTGGGAATCTAAATTGATACACCCACTATGGAAGATGATATGGTGGTAGTGTTTTAGTTTCTAAGTCGTATCCAACTCTTGCGACCCCATGGACTATAGCCTGCCAAGCTCCTCTGTCCATGGGATTTTCCAGGCAAGAATACTGGAGTGGGTTGCCATCTCCTTCTCCATGGACCTTCCCGACCCAGGAATCAAACCAGGTCTCCTGCATTGCAGGTGTATTTTTTACTGGCTGAGCTATGAGGGAAGCCTAGAAGATGGTATGGAGATTCCTTAAAAAAGCTAGGAATAAAACCACCATATGACAGAGCAATCCCACTCCTAGGCAAATACCCTGAGGAAACCAAAATTGAAAAAGACACGTGTATCCCATTGTTCATTGCAGCACTGTTTACAATACCTAGAACATGGACGCATCCTAGATAGCCATCGACAGATGAATGGATAAAGACGTTGTGGTACATAAACACAATGGAATATTACTCAGCCATAAAAAAGAATGCATTTGAGTCAGTTCTGATGAGGTGGATGAACCTAGAACCTATTATACAAAGTGAAGTGAGTCAGAAACAGAAAGATAAATATTGTATTCTAATGCATATATACAGAATCTAAAAAAATGGTACTGAAGAATTTATTAACACGGCAGCAATGGTGAAAGAGACATAGATAATAGACTTATGGACATAGGGAAAGGGGAGGATAGGGTGAGCTGTATGGAAAGAGTAACATGGAATCTTACATTAGCATATGTAAAATAGCCAACTGGAATTTGCTGTATGACTCAGGAAACTCAAAACAGGTGTTCTGTATCAACCTAGAAGGGTGGGATGGGGAGTAAGATGGGAGGGAGTTTCAAAAGGAAGGGATATATGTATACCCATGGCTGATTCATGTTGAGGTTTGACAGAAAACAACAAAATTCTGTAATGCAATTATCCTTCAATAAAATAATAAATTAAAAAGAAAAAAAAAAAAAGAAAGCTAGGGACTTTAATGATAGTCTATAAATAAAAAAGCAGACTCAAACAACCAATCCTATAGCATTTGTGACAAATAGTCTTCTAGTCATTATTAAGAAGATAAATCCAAATCATATTTCATGATGATGTTAGGCAGACCTGGTACTTCTCCAAAATTATTCAACCTACTGATCTCCAGTACTAACTTCCATAAGGCAAGAAGAGAGGTGAATGGATAGGAAGAATATTACAAAAGGAAAGGAACAATAATTATAACAGTGGTAGAATTAATAATAATGAGCATTTAATCAACACTTAACCCTGAAGCCAAGGATATAAGAATTTTACATGGATTATATCATTTAATCTTTTCAAATAACTCTCTAAGATAGGCAGCCTAAGTTGTCAGGAAATAATTTAACTTAATCTTAATAACAGATTGAGCTCTTCCTGGTTGAAAATCAGATTCCCCTTTGCCTCTCTTTGGAAATCTATTAGATGCCTCTCAGTGACATTCTTGCTTCTGGTAATCAACACATGTCCTTAGACCTTATTACTGCAGAATAAAGATATAAATTCTCTGAAACTAAGATGATGACTACCTCATCAAATTGCTCACAGGAGTATTCTGCCTCTAGCTATATGGTTAACCCTAACTGACAACACAAAATGACAAAGACCATGGTTTAGTGAAAGCAATACAGTTCACTCTGAAAATGATTTACCATCATTCAGCTGTATGATTAGCTCTTGTTTTTTGTTGCTTTTCTTTTTGATGCAAGAGGGTGGTAGCTAACTGATAGTATGTGCATAGCCAAAATAGTTACATTCCAATGAAAGCCTTCACTGTAGACTAAAGAATAAATATCTTACACTGTTGAAAAATAGCACTTTCTTATAAAAGTCCAATATAAAACTGGAAACTTCAGACAACTATTAACAAGGCCAGCAATTACAGAAGAAATCATGAATCAAGGCCAAATTTATCAACAGGGTCATCATTTTTAATTCTGATTTTCTTCTTTTCGTGTTTTAGAAAACTATAATTTTGACACTAAAATAACTGAAAAATATTACTCATCTGGTTAAGATTCCGTGTCATAACTTTATTGACTATAATTTTGTTTGGACTAACTGTAGCCTCCTGAATGTCTCATTCTAGCAAACCCAGGTGAATAAGCAGAAATGTAAACAGAACAAGAGGACTGCTATCCCTATTTTAAATAAAAATGCTGTCTATTGCTGGTTTATTTTTAAACCACCACTAACATATTTAAATTATAATTGGATCTTCTTAATGAGCAGTTTCCTATTATTGGAACTTGCAGGGGGCCTTGACATTTGAGTCATCCTCTCATTGTGTCTATTTCGTACTGTGACATACAAATTAAATAGACATACAAGCCAGATGAAATATAGGGGGGAAAACTTGAAGCAGTAACTTTAAATTAAATTAATTGTTCTAAAATCTATAAAATCTATAAAGCAATCAACATTGACAACAATGTATTTTACTTCAAGCACATTTTCAATAATATTAACTTCAATTTTAAGGCCCAAAATGCTTCAAACCCTCCTAGCCAAATACTATACTTCTAGAAAGCAAAACCACAGCTTTAATATTCCTTAAATTTAAAAAATAGAATAATTCCAGTGTATTCTCTCAAGGAGTGAAAATGTTCTAAAGAAATGTTTCTTTTTCAACACTAAAATTTAATTATAAATTTTTATATAGGCACTTAATATATTGTTCTGCATATTAAGAAAAATAGGATGTAAACCAGAGTTCCTAGGTTGATGAAATTTAGAACATAACATATCAAAGTGTAGCTAGCTTTTACTTATATTTATTTAAGGATAAGGCAAGCAATTCCCACAATGTTGAAATGAGTCTTACTATTTCTCTCAGAGCTTGACTCAATCAGTGGAAATATTCGTGGATTTATAGTATCAGGTCTTTAGTAAATCCTATCATTTTTGTAATTACCATGGCTAGTAATAATAAATGTCTGCTTTTTATGTGATGAAATAGATTAATGAAACAGGCAGACAATATGCAAAATGGCTGGGAATAGGATCAAGTCTTTTTATATATATCCAGAAACCAGTAATTTTCTAAATGGCACTCTAGGTTCTCTTGCCTAAATAATTATAAGTACCGCCAGCATGTAATATACTAAAAGAATTATGAAATCTCCCAGTTCCTATCACCCATATCAACATGGCCACTTACCTTGTCTTTATTCTCAGTGCCAGAAGCCTCAGGCTTGGTCCTAATCACAAATGGGGTGGACAGGCGCAGCAGAACCCTTTCGAAGGTGGCATTAACCTTCGGAGAAATGATCTCAAAGCAGTCCTCAAACTTGAGCACTTTGTGAGTGTCACATCGGAGCTGCTTCCTTAGGCCTTCCCCCAGCTGAAGGACTGACATGTGGGGGTCAAACATCAAGTGAAAAGGGAAGGCTCTGCAGAAGGTGTTGATGCTAATTCTGAGGTCCGCAGGAACTTGGGATGTTCTCTGAGGAAGGTTCTTCGTGATATTAGCATTTTCACATTGTCTGATAAGGAAAGCGAGGCCATTACAATTGCCTGGGTTTGAACCATCAGAGCACAGTTTCTCAGCGACCTGGTTCACTTCCACATCCAGCCGATAGATCTTCTTTCCCGCAGCCTTAATCATTCCAAGCATTGCAAACCCCACAATGTGGTGAGGGTGGAAGTAGTGGAGTATAAGAGTACCTTCACGGAGCTCTTTGCATAGGAATGATGGTGACTCTAGAGTGGCCTGTTTTCCAAAAGAAGTTCTAATATGTTCCAACAAAGCATCAAAGCCATTAAAAAAGTCCTGCAATGTGCCACCTACAGCTCGAAGGACTCTCTCATTGTCATCAAAGCATATATTAAAGAACTCCTCACCAAATCTTTCTTGGATTTCCTCAAACTTCAAACCTAGGGGTAAATGGAAGCAAATGTTAAAAAGATATAATATAAGTAATTGAATTTATAGCTTCTTAAATGTTTATCAGAAGAGTAGCTAGTGACCAAAGCAAGAGAAGCAGTCCCCTTGGGTACACAAATTTCCCCAGTAGGTTAAGTCATTCATTTTGATTTAGAGAAAGTAAATTTCAGTTCATCTTCTGGATGCTTCTAAGACGTTAATGAGCATAAACATTTTGTTGTTGTTTGATTTTAAATATTTTTAGAGTAGTTTTAGATACATAGGAAAACTTAGTTGAATATAAATATATTGTCCATGTACCCCCGTTCACTTCCCGCACACAACCTCCTCCCCTGGAAACTATTGATATTGCACACTACAGTGGTACATTTGTTACAATCAATGAACCTATATTTATATAACATTATCATCCAAAGTTCCTAGTTTACTTTAAAACAAAGTTCATAATTTTCACTCTTGATGTTATATGTCCTTGAGTTTTGAAAAATGTGTAATAATATGTGCCCACCATTTTAGTATCATGCAGAGTAGTTTTGCTGCCTTAAAATCCGTTGTGCTCCACCTATTCATTCCTGGGTCCCCTCAACCCGTGGAGCATGATCTTTTTAAAAGCTGCTAATCTAGCTGTTTTTCAATATTACATCCCATTTGCTGTAATTACCATGAATATTATATTTTACTTAGCAATTTCCTTCACCACTGAATAATTTTTAAGAGGCTATTATGTCCATTCAATATTATTATTTTAATTATCACAATTCATTTGCTAAATGGGAAATATAACCAGAGAGGGACTCTATGGTACACAAGCAGAGACAAGCACCAGGTTATCTTGAACAAACAGAATTGCTTAAGTTACAATAGTAATCTCAAAGAAAACATGCAGGTCAGCTAGACCCCAGGAAGGAAGAGACAAAACAAGGAATTAAAAATGTGGAATGATCTGCATTCATTCTTTCATTCACAAAAACTAAAGCAGACAAAACTAGAAAAGGAATCTGACCAGACAGAGTTAAAAGTCTTTGTTTTCTCAATTCATACTTATTCCCAGATGCCATGGCAAAAGGAAATCTACCTTTTAATAATGGAATTATAATGATAAATAAATATACACAATGCATTATATAGTAATTTCAAGCAGGATCATATATGATCTATCAATAGTAAGATCCACCCTGAGGAAGAACACTGCACAGATGAAAGAGTTGAGTTTGTATCGTAAATAAACCTTCTTTGTAGAGTTACCCTATTGCTTCTTCTTTGACTTTGGCTGAAATCAGTTATATGTTGTTTACATATACTCATATTTTGTTTCTTATCTATCTCATCTTATAAGGAGGTCCCAAAAATCTGACAGGAAAAGCCAGGTCCCTTTGCTAGGGTCCTGCTAGAATGCAAACCAGTCTATGTTGTCCATGGCTTAGTTTGCTATTCCCTATAAGTTCTCCCCATCCAGAAGTGAGGGGATAAAACAGAGTCAGTAATATTGTTATAAAACATAGTCCAAATACATTATATATTTTTGAAAGCTTACTATAGAGTCTAAATATTGTGAGAGCCAAGTTAAGAGGTTGGTTTGACAAAAAAGTTCTTAAAATCCATGTAAAATGAGAAGTAGAAAGTCTAAGCTAAAAACAGTATCTTTATTAGTATTTCAGATATATTTTAGTTTAATATATTTGACAGAAGCTGAGAAAGTCACCTGCTAGGATAAAAACATCATCATTCATCTCATATTGTCATGTTACTAGACTGAACTTCAACATATGTTGTATTCACTAACAATAATGCCAGTCAGAATTGATAATAATAGCAATTTTCTGTCTAGTTCTCAAGTGTGAAAGAAAGAAAACAAGATAGATGATATTCACTGAATCTGGCTCCTTCTCCAACTGCTCCCTTGAAACTGTTTTTGTAATTAGTTAATCCAATATATCATATTTTGTCCTTATCTTATTTAACATTGGTTGCTTTTTTTTCCCTTTAGTTTGACAGTGTTCATCTTCTCTTTCTCCTAAATCTCTATTCTCTCTTGGATTATAAACCATTATCTCCTGGTTTGATTACTAGCTGTCTGAAATGCCCTTCCCTAAAACTTCTTGCTAAAATCCTTACATCATCACCACTATACTGTAACTAAAAAATTCTAATACAAATTAAACTTATGTTCCTTTAATGACAATATTCACTGTTGCTATTTTTTTTTAATTATTAATTTCTTGTTGTTGTTCAGTCACTCAGTCATGTCCGACTCTTTGTGACCCCATGGACTGCAGCATGCCAGGCTTCCCTGTCCTTCACCATCTCCCGGAGCTTGCTCAAACTCACGTCCACTGAGTAGGTGATGCCATCCAAACATTTCATCCTCTGTCATCACCTTCTCTTGTCTTCAATCTTTCCCAAAAACAGGGTCTTTTGTAACGAGTCAACTCTTTGCATTAGGTGGCTAAAGTATTGGAGCTTCAGCTTCAGCATCAGTTCTTTCAGTGAATATTCAGGGTTGATTTCCTTTAGGATTGACTGGTTTGATCTTCTTAATTTAGTATTTAATTCTTATTAAATATGAAATTCATTGTAAATAAAATTGTTATAATCTAACTACATTGCTGAACAACAAAACTCCATGCACCACTGAAAATATCCCAAGGCTTTCTTCTATATTTTGAAGATTTGTATCTTAAAAGGACTTAGGGTCTTCATGCACAGGTGAGAAAATGAGAATTTCTTCTAACTTACATCTTTCATAACATTAAAAATACTCTCACAATTGTTAAGAACACAGATTTAAAAAAAGTAGGCTTATGTCCTATTTCCAATGCCACAGTCACCCAAAATCATCCAGAAAATAACAAGTAAGTATAATTCACTAGAGGCAACAAATTAAAAACTACTTTGTAAGCACAGCAGTCTATGAACTTGAAATTCTTGTTGCTCTAAAAAGCACTTCTGAACCTGAGATACAATGGTTAAGACTCAAATGATGTTAAGGACTACCATTGTGCTAACGTGACTTGTATCAATAAACAAAAATTAAATTATTCTGAATACTATATGCAAATACTATACATAGCAATTCTATACACACTACCATATTAAATAAACTAATACACATGTGTGGAGGATTCATGTTGATATATGGTAAAACCAATACACTATTGTAAAGCTAAAAAATAAAGTTAAAAAATTTAAAAAAGAAAATACATATGTAAATAGTAAAATAAATAAATAAAAACAAAAATAAATAAATAAACTAATAAATATTTTTGGTTTCACACTTGTTAAACTGTGCAAGCTGATAAAAGAAAAACATTCTTACAACTTGAAAAATTAAAACTAAGGAACGATCACTTCAGCTTTTGCAAATATGCTATGATCCAATGCCCAGGACGTCCACATTAAACATCTCAAAATTTAGAAAGCACAGAGCAAGTAGTTTAGTTCAGTGTCACATGCAAGATTCCACTCATGATTGAAGCACACCCTCTAATTATAGTAAATCACTTGAAACATAGAGATAATGCTCATCTACTTATACCATAAGAAGTTAGGACAGTTTGAAATTTGGGTATATAAAAATACACTTCTTAAAGGAGCAAAACTTACAAAGAAACTGTTTTCACTAACAGGTAAGTTGAAAGAATATTTTTTTAAAACTTTATTTATTTGGCTGTGTCAGGTCATAGTTGCGGCACGGCACATGGGATCTTTCATTGCAGCACACAGGCTCAGTAGTTGCGGCGGTTTTAGTTACCTACCCCATGTCATATGGGATCAAACACACATCCCCGGCATTGAAAGACAAATTTTCAACCACTGGACCATCAGGGAAATTCCAAAAATTTTAAATTACTGTTAATTTATCTCTTCAAAACAATGAATAGGCTAAATCTGACACCCTTTAATTGTAAATGAAATAGTACATTCATCCATTGCATGAATCTTATGTTCCTCATCGAACTTCACATTGTGTACCTCTTGGGGCATACATAAGTGCATACTATCACCAGCATAATGCCTAACACAGGGTGACCAAGTATTCATTCATAGAAACTAAACATTCATCTAGAATCAAGCTACACTTGTGCCACACCAAAGGATACCAAGACAACAAGACATAGCCTTTTATCTCATGGGCCCCCACAGATAATTAAGTTACAAATGACTCGACTATAACAGGCACACAGGAGCTATGGAAATATGGAGAAAACGAATTTCTGACTTTCTCCTCAAGGAGATAGAGTTTGACAAGCAATTCGTAGAAAAAGTATATGTTCAGAAGGCCAACAAGGAGAGAACAAGAACTCTAAAAGACAGGTGGTAATGAAATATGAATGAAGCAGGGAGGTGGAAGAGCCCAGCATAGTCAGAGGAGGGCAAGAAGTAAGTGTGAAATGGTTGGGGAAAAGGGGTATTGGGATGAGTTGCTAATTAATCAGCAATGTAGAAGTTGGACTTCAGAGTGAAAAGAGTAGAGTCAAAGATACCAAAGAAATGCTGCAAAGTCTATAAGATTATATTCATTAAATTAGGTAGTTCCAGTAAGAATGCAGAAATCAGTGCCAAGTGGTATGCCAAATATTTTTATAGATATACTTTTAAAAACTCCCATTAAGTGGATACTTTTAATGCCTCTCATTTTAAAAGCGAGGAATGCTAAGAAACTTGACCATGTTCATACAATTGTAGGTAACAGACCCAGGTCTCAAAGTGAAGTCTGTTTAATACTACATGATGTGTAGTAAACTGTGGTATTGTGTACAATATTAAATGAGTAAAACATTTGCATGGCAGAAAAAAATGCATGTCTTGCTCATTGATATATCATCAATGCCTAGCATTCTGCCTGACTTTTGTTGTTATTGTTCAATCGCTAAGTTGTGTCCAACTCTTTACAAACCCATGGACTGCAGCACACCAGGCTTCCCTGTCCTTCACCATCTCCCAGAGCTTGCTCAAACCCATGTCCATCGAGTCAGTGATGCCATCCAACCATCTCATCCTCTGTCACCCCCTTCTCCTCCTGCCCTCAGTCTTTCCCAGCATCAAGGTCTTTTCCAATGAGTTGGCTCTTCACATCAGGTGGCCAAAGTATTGGAGTTTCAGCTTCAACATCAGTCTTTCCAAAGAATATTCAGGGTTGATCTCCTTTAGGATTTATTGGTTTTATCTTCTTGCAGTCTAAGGGTCTCTCAAGAGTCTTCTCCAGAACCACCATTTGAAAGCATCAGTTCTTTGGTGCTCAGCCTTATTTACAGTCCAACGCACACATCCATACATAACTACTGGAAAAATCATAGCTGTGACTATATGGACTTTTATCAGCAAAGTAGTGTCTCTATTTTTTTAATACACTGTCTAGGTTTGTCATACTTTTTCTTCCAAGGAGCAAGTGTCTTTTAATTTCATGGCTGCAGTCACCATCCAGTGATCTGTGTGTGTGTGTGTGTGTGTGTGTGTGTGTGTGTGTGTGATTTCAGTTGTATCCAACTTAACAGTCGCTTCAGTTGTGTCCAACTCTTTGTGACCATATGGACTATAGCCTACCAGGCTCCTCTATAGGCTCTTCTGTCCATGGGCTTCTCCAGGCAAGAATACTGGAGTCGGTTGCCATTTCCTTCAGGGGATCTTTCCGACCCAGGGATCAAACCCATGTCTCTTGTGTCTCCTGCATTGGCAGGCGGGTTCTTATCACCAGTGACACCTGAGAAGCTTAGAAATGATTTTTGGAGCCCAAGAAAATAAACTCTGCCACTGTTCCCACATCTATTTGCCATGAAGTAATGGATTGGATGCCATGATCTTAGTTTCTTGAATGTTTCATTTTAAGCCAGCTTTTTCACTCTTCTCTTATCCCTCATCAAGAGGCTCTTTAGTTCAGTTCCTCTTTGATTCTTGCCATTATGAAGATGATACCACAACTGTATTTCAAGTTCAAGAGATTTCAACATTTTAAGGAAATAACTATCTTCTTAAACAATTTTTCCAGCTTTATTGAGATATAAACATGGTGCAAGTTTAAGGTTTACAAAGTGTTGATTTGATAGACTTAAATACTGCAAAATGATTAGCACTGTACCATTAGTTTGAACCTCTGCCATTTCATATAACTACAATTTCTTCTTTTGAGGTGAGAATATTTAAAACAAACAAACAATCATGTCACTTTTAACTAGCACCTGTACTGCTAATAGAAATACAAAGTAGTACACTGGAAGGCAATTTCATGATGTGTATCAAAAGCCTTAATAAAGGACATGCCCTAGCAAAAAAATAAAAAAAAAAAATAAAAAAAAAATCTGCTCTTAATTTTCAATGTATAATGCACAATTGTTAACTATAATCAAAATGCAATGCATTAGATCTCCAAAACTTAGTCACCTTCTAACTGGAACTTAGAATAGCTCCCCATTTCCCCTAGAGTCCCAGGAACCACCATTCTACTCTCTATATGAGTTTGGCTTTTTTAGATTCCACATATAAGTGACAGCTTACAGTATTTTTCAAGAAAAATTATTTTATCTAGCAAGACAATAAGACATTTTTCAACTATGTTTGAAACCCAGATGACACTTTTTAAGAATATAACTCTAGTGCCATGACAAGTTACAAATAAATAAGTCTCTACATCCCAGAGTTTAAGGACTGGAGTTATATGTCTCAGACATGTCCACCTCTTTGCGACCCCATGGACTATACAGTCCATGGAATTCTCCAGACCAGAATACTGGAGTAGGTAGCCTTTCCTTTCTCCAGGAGATCTTCTCAACCCAGGGATCAAACCCAGGTCTCCCTCATTGCATGCAGATTCTATCTGAGCCACCAGGGAAGCCCTAAAATTAAATATGCTTGATGCTTGCTCCTTGGAATAAAAGCTATGACAAACCTCAACAGCATATTAAAAAGCAGAGGAGGAGGAGCTAAGATGGCAGAGGAATAGGACAGGGAGAACACTTTCTCCCCCACAAATTCATCAAAAGAACATTTAAACGCCGAGTAAATTCCACAAAACAACTTCTGAATGCCGGCAGAGGACATCAGCCACCCAGAAAAGCAACCCATTGTCTTCGAAATAAGGTAGGAAAAAATATAAAGGACAAAAAAAAGACAAAAGAGGGAGGGGATGGAGCTCTTTCCTGGGAAGGGAGTCTTAAAAAGAGAGAAGTTTCCAAACACCAGGAAACATTCTCACTGCCGAATCTGTGCCGAACCTTGGAAGCACAGAGGGCAACATAACAGGGAAGAAAAATAAACAAACAATTAAAACCCACAGATTACGAGCCCTACGGTAACTCCCCCAGCGGAGAAGCAGTGCAGAAGCCTGCCCACACCACTAGCAAGCGGGGGCTGGGCAGGGAGGCGTGGCACGGGCTGCACCGCTTAGAGTAAGGTCTGGGCTGAATACCCTGAACGATATCTGAGCGAAATAATTTGGGCTAGCAAACCAGACTGTGGGATATCTACCACGCAAAAAGCCAGCCCTAACCTAAGACACCACCAGACCCGCGCACGGAACAAAGGACTGAACAGAGATGGCTGGCTGCAGACCATCCCCCTCCGGTGACAGGCAGCCAGAGCCAGAAGGGGGCAATCACAGCCCCAGAGAGACATTATCTACAAAACTGTAAGCAGGCTTCTTTGCAAACTAAAACTTCTTGGGGTTCTGGACTGTCAACATCCGCCTGAGAAGGTGTGCCAGTTGTACACCTAGATAACCAAGCTGCGAGGAGGCAATAAGTCACAGCAATCGTGTTCACAAAACACCTCATCACCTGAGCTGCTCGGACCTGGGAAGGGCACAAAACACAGGCCCAACCGAGTCTGCGCCTCTGAGGACTACCCGAGTGCCTGAACCTGAGTGGCTTAGACCTGGGAGGTGCAAGCAGCCCTGGGCCGGCCTTGGATAGTTCCCAGTGGAGCAACCTAGAGCCTGAGCAGTGTGGGCAGGGAGGCTACACACGCTGTGAGCGGGGGCAGGCCCAGTGTGGCTGAGGCACTGCGAGCACACGCCAGTGTTATTTGTTTGCAGCGTCCCTCCTTCCCCACAGCGTGACTGAACAAGTGAGCCTAAAAAAAAAAAAAAAGTGTCCTCCACCGTCCCCTTTGTGTCAGGGCGGAAACCAGACACTGAAGAGGCCAGCAAACAGAAGAAGCTATAACAGAGGGAACCGCCTTGGAAGCTACAGGCGATAGATTAAAACCCTGTGGTTAGTACCGACTACATAGGAAGGGGCCTATAGATCTTGAGAAATATAAGCCGGACCAAGGAACTAGCCGAAAATGAACTGACCCCAGAATACCCACAACAACACCAGAGAAAGTCCTAGATATATTTTTTCTATTTTATGATCATTCTTTCTTTCTTTTTTTTTAATTTTCAAAAAAATTTTAAGTCCTCTATTACTCCTTTAATTTTCACTTTTATAACCTACTATTAATTTGCAAAAAAAAAAAAACCTCCATTTTTTTTTAAAAAGCAAACTTCATATATATATTTTTTATAATTTTTGTGACCTTGTTTTTTTTTTTTCCTTCTTTTCTTTAACATTGTATTTTTGAAGTTCCAAACTCTACTCTAGATTTTTAATTTTAGCTTTTTGGTATTTGTTATCAATTTTGTACCTATTTTTTTAAATAATTTTTGTGACTTTTTTTTTCTTTTTTCTCTTTCTCTTCTTTTCTTTAACATTGCATATCTGAAATTCCAAACTCTACTCTAGATTTTTAATTTATGCTTTTGGTATTTGTTATCAATTTTGTACCTATATTTTCTTTAGAATTTTTGTGACTTTGTTTGTTTTTGTTTGTTTGTTTGTTTTTTCTCTTTCTTCTTCTTTTCTTTAACATTGTATTTTTGAAATTCTAAAGTCTACTCCAGATTTTTAACTTTTGCTTTTTGGTATTTGTTATCAATTTTGTACCTATATTTCCTTTATAATTTTTGTGACTTTTTTTTCTCTCTTTTTCTCTCTTTCTTTTCCTTCTTCTTTTCTTTAACATTGTATTTTTGAAATTCCAAACTCTACTCTAGATTTTTAATTTTTGCTTTTATGTATTTGTTACCAATTTTGTACCTTTAAGAACCCAATCTTCAGTACCCATTTTTTACTAGGGAGCGAGATACTGGCTTGACTGCTCTCTCCCGCTTTGGACTCTCCTTTTTCTCCACCAGGTCGCCTGTGTCTCCTCCCTAACCCCTCTCTACTCTACCCAACTCACTGACTTTATGTGTGTTTCAGACAGTGGAGAACACTTAGGGAACTGATTACTGGCTGGATCTGTCTCTCTCCTTTTCATTCCCCCTTTTATCCTCCTGGCCACCTCTGTCTCCTTCCTCCTTCTTCTCTTCTCTGTATAACTCTGTGAACATCTCTGAGCAGTCCAGTTGTGGAGTGCACATAAGGAAGTGATTACTGGATAGCCCGCTCTCTCCTCTATTGATTCCACCTCATCTCATTTGGGTCACCTGTAACTCCCTCCTCCCTCTTCTCTTCTCCATGTAATGCTGTGAACCTCTCTGGGTGACCCTCATGGTGGAGAAACTTTTCATCTTTAACCTAGATGTTTTATCAATGGTGCTGTATAGAAGGAAAAGTTTTGAAACTACTGTAAAAATAAGACCAATAACTGGAAGCAGGAGGCTTAAGTCCAAACCCTGACTCCAGGGAACTCCTGACTTCAGGGAACATTAATGGACAAGAGCTCATCAAACGCCTTCATACTTACACTGAAACCGAGCACCACACAAGGGCCAAAACGTTCCAGGGCAAGACATACCAAGCAAATTCTCCAGCAACACAGGAACACAGCCCTGAGCTCCAAGATACAGGCTGCCCAAAGTCACCCCAAAACCATAGACATCTCAAACTCATTACTGGACACTGCACTGCACTCCAGAGAGAAGAAATCCAGCTCCACCCACCAGAACACCGACACAAGCTTCCCTAACCAAGAAACCTTGACAAGCCACCTGCACAAACCCACACACAGCGAGGAAACACCACAATAAAGAGAACTCCACAAACTGCCAGAATACAGAAAGGACACCCCAAACTCAGCAATTTAAAGAAGATGAAGAGACAGAGGAATGAATACCCAGCAGGTAAAGGAACAGGATAAATGCCCACCAAACCAAACCAAAGAGGAAGAGATAGGCAATCTACCTGATAAAGAATTCCGAATAATGATAGTGAAATTGATCCAAAATCTTGAAATCAAAATGGAATCACAGATAAATAGCCTGGAAATAAGGATTGAGAAGATGCAAGAAAGGTTAAACAAGGACCTAGAAGAAATAAAAAAGAGTCAATATATAATGAATAATGCAATAAATGAGATGAAAAACACTCTGGAGGCAACAAATAGTAGAATAACAGAGGCATAAGATAGGATTAGTGAATTAGAAGATAGAATGGTAGAAATAAATGAATCAGAGAGGAAAAAAGAAAAACGAATTAAAAGAAATGAGGACAATCTCAGAGATCTCCAGGACAATATTAAACACTACAACATTCGAATCATAGGGGTTCCAGAAGAAGAAGACAAAAAGAAAGACCATGAGAAAATATTTGAGGAGATAATAGTTGAAAAATTCCCTAAAATGGGGAAGGAAATAATCACCCAAGTCTAAGAAACCCAGAGAGTCCCAAACAGGATAAACCCAAGGCGAAACACCCCAAGACACATATTAATCAAATTAACAAAGATCAAACACAAAGAACAAATATTAAAAGCAGCAAGGAAAAAACAACAAATAACACACAAGGGAATTCCCATAAGGATAACAGCCGATCTTTCAATAGAAACTCTTCAAGCCAGGAGGGAATGGCAAGACATACTTACAGTGATGAAAGAAAATAACCTATAGCCCAGATTATTGTACCCAGCAAGGATCTCATTCAAATATGAAGGAGAAATCAAAAGCTTTACAGACAAGCAAAAGCTGAGAGAATTCAGCACCACCAAACCAGCTCTCCAACAAATACTAAAGGATATTCTTTAAACAGGAAACACAAAAAGGGTGTATAAATTCGAACCCAAAACAATAAAGTAAATGAGAACGGGATCATACTTAACAATAATTACCTTAAACATAAATGGGTTGAATGCCCCAACCAAAAGACAAACACTGGCTGAATGGATACAAAAACAAGACCCCTACATATGTTGTCTACAAGAGACCCACCTCAAAACAGGGGACACACACAGACTGAAAGTGAAGGGCTGGAAAAGGATTTTCCATGCAAATAGGGACCAAAAGAAAGCAGGAGTAGCAATACTCATATCAGATAAAATAGACTTTAAAACAAAGGCTGTGAAAAGAGATAAAGACGGTCACTACATAATGATCAAAGGATCAATCCAAGAAGAAGATATAACAATTATAAATATATTCTCACCCAACACGGGAGCACCGCAATATATAAGACAAATGCTAACAAGTATAAAAGGAGAAATTAACAATAACACAATAATAGTGGCAGACTTTAATACCACACTCACACCTATGGATAGATCAACTAAACAGAAAATTAACAACGAAACACAAACTTTAAATGATACAATAGACCAGTTAGACATAATTGATATCTATAGGACATTTCATCCCCAAACAATGAATTTCACCTTTTTCTCAAGCGCACATGGAACCTTCTCCAGGATAGATCACATCCTGGGCCATAAATCTAGCCTTGGTAAATTCAAAAAAAATAGAAATCATTCCAAGCATCTTTTCTGACCACAATGCAGTAAGATTAGATCACAATTACGGGAGAAAAGCTATTAAAAATTCCAACATATGGAGGCTAAACAACACGCTGCTCAATAACCAACAAATCACAGAAGAAATCAAAAAAGAAATCAAAATTTGCATAGAAATGAATGAAAATGAAAATACAACAACCCAAAACCTGTGGGACACTGTAAAAGCAGTCCTAAGGGGAAAGTTCATAGCAATACAGGCATACCTCAAGAAACAAGAAAAAAGTCAACTAAATAACCTAACTCTACACCTAAAGCAACTAGAAAAGGAAGAAATGAAGAACCCCAGGGTTAGTAGAAGGAAAGAAATCGTAAAAATTAGGGCAGAAATAAATGCAAAAGAAACAAAAGAGACCATAGCAAAAATCAACAAAGCCAAAAGCTGGTTCTTTGAAAGGATAAATAAAATTGACAAACCATTAGCCAGACTCATCAAGAAACAAAGGGAGAAAAATCAAATCAATAAAATTAGAAATGAAAATGGAGAGATCACAACAGACAACACAGAAATACAAAGGATCATAAGAGACTAGTATCAGCAATTATATGCCAATAAAATGGACAACGTGGAAGAAATGGACAAATTCTTAGAAAAGTACAACTTTCCAAAACTCGACCAGGAAGAAATAGAAAATCTTAACAAACCCATCACAAGCACGGATTTTGAAACTGTAATCAAAAATCTTCCAGCAAACAAAAGCCCCGGTCCAGACGGCTTCACAGCTGAATTCTACCAAAAATTTAGAGAAGAGCTAACACCTATCCTGCTCAAACTCTTCCAGAAAATTGCAGAGGAAGGTAAACTTCCAAACTCATTCTATGAGGCCACCATCACCCTAATACCAAAACCTGACAAAGATCCCACAAAAAAAGAAAACTACAGGCCAATATCACTGATGAACATAGATGCAAAAATCCTTAACATAATTCTAGCAATCAGAATCAAATAACACATTAAGAAGATCATACACCATGACCAAGTGGGCTTTATCCCAGGGATGCAAGGATTCTTCAATATCCGCAAATCAGTCAATGTAATACACCACATTAACAAATTGAAAAATAAAAACCATATGATTATCTCAATAGATGCAGAGAAAGCCTTTGACAAAATTCAACATCCTTTTATGATAAAAACTCTCCAGAAAGCAGGAATAGAAGGAACATACCTCAACATAATAAAAGCTATATATGACAAACCCACAGCAAACATTATCCTCAATGGTGAAAAATTGAAAGCGTTTCCTCTAAAGTCAGGAACAAAACAAGGGTGCTCACTTTCACCATTACTATTCAACATAGTTTTGGAAGTTTTGGCCACAGCAATCAGAGCAGAAAAAGAAATAAAAGGAATCCAAATTGGAAAAGAAGAAGTAAAACTCTCCCTGTTTGCAGATGACATGATCCTCTACATAGAAAACCCTAAAGACTCCACCAGAAAATTACTAGAGCTAATCAATGCATATAGTAAAGTTGCAGGATATAAAATCAACACACAGAAATCCCTTGCATTCCTATACACTAATAATGAGAAAATAGAAAGAGAAATTAAGGAAACAATTCCATTCACCATTGCAACGAAAAGAATAAAATACTTAGGAATATATCTACCTAAAGAAACTAAAGACCTATATATAGAAAACTATAAAACAGTGGTGAAAGAAATCAAAGAGGACACTAATAGATGGAGAAATATACCATGTTCATGATTGGAAGAATCAATATAGTGAAAATGAGTATACTACCCAAAGCAATTTATAGATTCAATGCAATACCTATGAAGCTACCAACGGTGTTCTTCACAGAGCTGGAACAAATAATTTCACAATTTGTATGGAAATACAAAAAACCTCGAACAGCCAAAGCTATCTTGAGAAAGAAGAATGGAACTGGAGGAATCAACCTGCCTGACTTTAGGCTCTACTACAAAGCCACAGTCATCAAGACAGTATGGTTCTGGCACAAAGACAGAAATATCGATCAGTGGAACAAAATAGAAAGCCCAGAGATAAATCCATGCACATATGGACACCTTATCTTTGACAAAGGAGGCAAGAATATACAATAGAGAAAAGACAATCTCTTTAACAAGTGGTGCTGGGAAAACTGGTCACCACTTGTAAAAGAATGAAACTAGACCACTTTCTAACACCATACACAAAAAGAAACTCAAAATGGATTAAAGATCTAAATGTAAGACCAGAAACTATAAAACTCCTAGAGGAGAACATAGGCAAAACACTCT
The DNA here is from genome assembly GCF_032452875.1 of Bos javanicus. NCBI lineage: Eukaryota > Metazoa > Chordata > Mammalia > Artiodactyla > Bovidae > Bos > Bos javanicus. Next base: position 16,526,951 of record NC_083882.1, on the reverse strand, counting down.
CTGACATAAATCACAGCAGGATCCTCTATGACCCACCTCCCAGAATATTGGAAATAAAGGCAAAAATAAACAAATGGAACCTAATTAAACTTAAAATCTTCTGCACAACAAAGGAAACCATAAGCAAGGTGAAAAGACAGCCTTCAGAATGGGAGAAAATAATAGCAAATGAAGCAACTGACAAACAACTAACCTCAAAAATATAAAAGCAACTCTTACAGCTCAATTCCAGAAAAATAAATGATGCAATCAAAAAATGGGCCAAAGAGCTAAATAGACATTTCTCCAAAGAAGACATACAGATGGCTAACAAACACATGAAAAGATGCTCAACATCACTCATTATCAGAGAAATGCAAATCAAAACCATTATGAGGTACCATTTCACGCCAGTCAGAATGGCTGCAATCCAAAAGTCTACAAGCAATAAATGCTGGAGAGGGTGTGGAGAAAAGGGAACCCTCTTACACTGTTGGTGGGAATGCAAACTAGCACAGCCACTATGGAGAACAGTGTGGAGCTTCCTTAAAAAACTGGAAATAGAACTGCCTTATGATCCAGCAATCCCACTGCTGGGCATACACACTGAGGAAACCAGAAGGGAAAGAGACACATGTACCCCAATGTTCATCCCAGCACTGTTTATAATAGCCAGGACATGGAAGCAACCTAGTTGTCCATCAGCAGATGAATGGATAAGAAAGCGGTGGTACATATACACAATGGAGTATTACTCAGCCATTAAAAAGAATACATTTGAATCAGTTCTAATGAGGTGGATGAAACTGGAGCCTATTATACAGAGTGAAGTAAGCCAGAAAGAAAAACACCAATACAGTATACTAATGCATATATATGGAATTTAGAAAAATGGTAACAATAATCCTGTATATGAGACCACAAAAGAGACACTGATATATAGAACATTCTTTTGGACTCTGTGGGAGAGGGAGAGGGTGGGATGATTTGGGAGAATGGTATTGAAATATGTATAATATCATATATGAAACGAGTCGCCAGTCCAGGTTCCATGCATGATACTGGATGCTCGGGGCTGGTGCACTGGGACGACGCAGAGGGATGGTATGGGGAGGGAGGAGGGAGGAGGGTTCGGGATGGGAAACTCATGTATACCTGTGGTGGATTCATTTCAATATATGGCAAAACCAATACAATATTGTAAAGTTAAAAAATAAAATAAAATAAAAATAAAAAAATAAAAAGCAGAGACATTACTTTGCAACAAAGGTCCGTCTAGTCAAAGCTATGGTTTTTCCATGGTCATGTATGGATGTGAGAGTTGAGACTATAAAGAAAGAAAGAGCACTGAAAGAATTGATGCTTTAGAACTGCGTTGGAGAAAATTCTTGAGAGTCCCTTGGACTGCAAGGAAATCCAACCAGTCCATCCTAAAGGAAATCAGTCCTGAATATTCACTGGAAGGACTGATGCTGAACCTGAAACCAATACTTTGGCCACCTAATGTGAAGAACTGACTCATTGTAAAAGACCCTGACGCTGGGAAAGATTGAAGGCAGGAGGAGAAGGGGTCGACAGAGGATGAGATGTCTGGATGGCATCGCCAACTCGATGGATATGAGTTTGAGCAAGCTCTGGGAGTTGGTAGACAGGGTAGCCTGGTGTGCTGCACTCCATGATGTCTCAAAGAGTTGGACCCAACTGAGCAACTAAACTGAACTGAACTGATTATATATGTCTAAATAATAACAAAGAAAGACAAAATAAATCGCACTTCCTAAAGTGTAATTTTAAGGAAAATGGTTTTGAATCTGAGCTATCAATACAGTCTCATTTGCACCTTGGTGAGGTGGAATAAAAACTTTTAGCTTGAGTACTTAATATTAAATAAGTAAAACTGTTGGGATAATAGTAAAAAAGAAAGATTCTTATCAATGAACAGTTAATATAAGGTTATGAAGGGTTAAACAGAAAGTTTCTATTATTTTAGGGTAATTTCTTTCTTTATTGTATGTGTGGCATTTCTTTCCATAGAACACAGCATATATCATATATTTAAGTGTAGGTAAACTAAATTTTACTGTATATCTGCTTAAATTCCTGAAATACAGAGATAAAATCTTTTAAGTTGCAGGAAAGAACAAGTAGTTTTCAAAAACCTTAAAAATCATATTCTTATCTGCAATTCTTAAAGCTACATGATAGTGAAATAATATATTTGGAACACTGACAGAATGTAAATCTAATGTCTCATTACCAGCCAAGATATCTGGCAGATATTCCAAAATAACTGAGAAAACACTTTAACCAAACAACAAATGCAGAGGAGGTATTCTGGTAAAAAACAAGATGGAAAAAGTAAAAACATCAAGGAGCAATGAACCCTGCAACACACAATCTGTCAATGACAGCTTTTTGTTGTTGTTGATAATTTGTAATGTAAATATAAATACAGATTATTGAAATAGGAAGAAAGTGAAACAATTGACAACTACAAGGTAAATTTATTGATAATCTGGAACTAAACAACCTCAGCAATACCCAAGAGTTGGGAGGCTGAGAAAAAACAAAAGTGAAAGTCGCTCAGTCATGTCCAACTCTTTGCAACCCCATGGACTGTATAGTCCATGGAACTCTCCAGACCAGAATACTGGAGTGGGTAGCCTTTCCCTTCTCCAGGGGATGTTCCCAACCCAGAGATAGAACCCAGGTCTCTCGCACTGAAGGCAGATGCTTTACCAACTGAGTTACGAGGAAAGCCTGGAAGAAACAATGGGGAAGGGGGGAAAAGAAAAAGTACTAACAGAATTCTAAAGGCCTCTTATAAATGGGATCTTTCCACAGTTATTGTGATCCACACAGTCAAATGCGTTGGCATTGTCAATAAGGCAGAAATAGATGTTTTTCTGGAACTCTCTGGCTTTTTCAATGATCCAGTGGATGTTGGCAATTTGATCTCTGGTTCCTCTGCCTTTTTTAAAAACCAGCTTAAACATCTGGAAGTCCATGGTTCACGTATTGTTGAAGCCTGGCTTAGAGAATTTTGAGCATTATTTTCCTAGAGCAATTGTGCGGTAGTTTGAGCATTCTTTGACATTTCCTTTCTTTGGGATTGGAATGAAAACTGACCTTTCCCAGTCACGTGGCCACTGCTGAGTTTTCCAAATTTGCTGACATATTGAGTGCAGCACTTTCAAAGCACCATCTTTCAGGATTTGAAATAGCTCAACTGGAATTCCATCACCTCCACTACTTTTGTTCGTAGTGATGCTTCCTAAGGCTCACTTGACTTCCCATTCCAGGATGTCTGGCTCTAGGTGAGTATGAGTGATCACACCATCGTGATTATCTAGGTAGTGAAGGTCTTTAATGTACACTTCTGTGTATTCTTGCCACCTCTTCTTAATATCTTCTGCTTCTGTTAGGTCCCTACCATTTCTGTCCTTTATTGTGCCCATCTTTGCATGAAATGTTCCCTTGGTATCTCTAATTTTCTTGAAGAGATCTCTAGTCTTTTCCATTCTATTGTTTTCCTCTATTTCTTTGCACTGATCACTGAGGAAGGCTTTCTTGTCTCTCATTGCTATTCTTTGAAACTCTACATTCAAATGGGTATATCTTTCCTTTTCTCCTTTCCTTTTCACTTCTCTTCTTTTCACAGCTATTTTTAAGGCCTCCTTGGGCAGCCATTTTGCTTTTTTGCATTTCTTTTTCTTGAGAAACCTGTATGCAACAGGTACAACAGACTGGTTCCAAATAGGAAAAGGAGTATGTCAAGGCTGTATATTGTCACCCTGCTTATTTAACTTATATGCAGAGTACATCATGAGAAACACTGGGCTGGAAGAAGCACAAGCTGGAATCAAGATTGCCAGGAGAAATATCAATAACCTCAGGTATGCAGATGATACCACCCTATGGCAGAAAGTGAAGAACTAAAGACCCTCTTGATGAAAGTGAAAGAGGAGAGTGAAAAAGTTGGCTTAAAGCTCAACATTCAGAAAACTAAAATCATGGCATCCGGTCCCATCACTTCATGGCAAATAGATGGGGAAACAGTGGAAAGAGTGGCTGACTTTAATTTCCTGGGCTCCAAAATCACTGCAGATGATAATGACAGCCATGAAATTAAAAGACGCTTATTCCTTGGAAGGAAAGTTATGACCAACCTAGACAGCATAGTGAAAAGCAGAGATATTACTTTGTCAACAAAGGTCTGTCTAGTCAAGGCTATGGTTTTTCCAGTAGTCATGTATCGATGTGAGTTGGACTATAAAGAAAGCTGAGTGCCGAAGAATTGATGCTTTTGAACTGTGGTGTTGGAGAAGACTCTTGAGAGTCCCTTGGACTGCAAAGAGATCCAACCAGTCCATCCTAAAGGAGACCAGTCCTGGGTGTTCATTGGAAGGACTGATGTTGAAGCTGAAACTCTAATACTTTGGCCACCTGATGTGACGAACTGACTCATTTGAAAAGCATCCTGCATCCTGATGCTGGATGAGGCTGGTGCACTGGGACGACCCAGAGGGATGGTATGGGGAGGGAGGAGGGAGGAGGGTTCGGGATGGGGAACATGTGTATACCTGTGTCGGAGTCATGTTGATATATGGCAAACCAATACAATACTGTAAAGTTAAAAAATAAAATAAAATTTAAAAAACAAATGGAAAGTCCCTGATGCTGAGAAAGATTGAGGGTGGGAGATGTGTACGACAGAGGATGAGATGGCTGGATGGCATCACCAACTCAATGGACATGAGTTTGGGTAAACTCTGGGAGTTGGTGATGGACAGGGAGGCCTGGTGTGCTGTGGTTCATGGGGTCGCAAAGAGTCAGACACGACTGAGCAACTGAACTGAACTGAACTGAAATGGGATCCGACAACTAGAGAAAAAATATATTCTTAGTAGGGAAATAAGTGATATTTTGTTTTTAAAAAATGAAGAATACACACAGATCTAACTTTAGTAACAAGAAAGGAAAGCTAACTAAGGAAGAAAGGAAGCCATTATTTATGCATTGCATTAAGTATAAACAAATCAATATGCCAATCAAATGGCAGAAATTTTCAATCCATTATATAAGAATTGCATATATATATAATAACTTTTAAATTAGAGAAAATAAGATGATTTTAAAAAATGATTGAAGATAAATGTTAGACAAAAATTTTCAAGAAACTAGAAGAAGAATAAAAGCACAGAAGAAGAGTATTAATATCAAACAAGGTGAAATTAAGGTTAAAAGTGCTAATCAGGATAGAGCCATTATACAACAAAATCACAACTTACAAATAAGACCTAAGAGACATAAACCTGCAAAATCGTAGGTAAATATGCTAAGCATGAGCAATTAAGAATTGATTGCTAATGAGTATAGGATTTCTTTATGAAGTGATAAAATATTCCAAAATTGATTGTGGTATCAGCTGCACACTTATCTAAAAACCCAGTTTAAATGAGTGATTTTTATTGTATGTGAATGATATTTCAATATGGGTGTGACACATTTTAAAATCTAAACTTAATCTAATGAAAAAACTCTAGAAAACTATAGAGGAAATTTGAGTTGGGTTACAGTGAGAAACTTTAATATATCTCTCTCAGAAACAGATGGATCTGAGAAAAAAGAGCAAAATCATAGAGAAATTAAATAAAAATAAATTCAAGAAAATATTCAATAAAAAAGTTTAATAAAAATAAAATGTCATTAGTAAACTGTAACACACCTCTTACAGAACTAAAAGGATCAAAGATTTAAAAAACATAGTTAAATATGAAGAACTATAAAATTTTAAAAAGTATTGGAAAAATGACATTAAATAAAATTTAGTAACAAAGCCAATATGTGCAGACATATGTATATGTATATACACAGGTATGCATATTTATAGTGTTTGAAAAAATTACAAAAATTGCTCAAGTATTTAGCCACAAAATTTCAATAATATAATTTTAAGTAAGATTTTGCTGATCACAATTTCTAATAATAATATCAATAACAATAATAAACACATTAAAAAGATAATCAGAAAGCTTTATTTAGAAGTGAAACACCACCCTTTCTTGAATTAAAAGCAAAAATTGAAATTATAATTTCTGGAAATCAGTGAAAAGGAAACTAATTCATTCAAAATTCTATGAGGCAAAACAGTCACTGTACTCAAATAAAAATATGTATCATAAATATTTTCAGCAACAAAAGTAAGTAAATAAAATCTTTCAATTAAGAAAATTAATATTGAGCTTAAAATTAAAAGATAAAAGCTGAAATTAGTAAATTAAAACTAAATTAGGAGTGAGAAAGAAGATATAGTTCCTATTAGGGACAAATAGAGGAATCACAGGAGAAGGCAATGGCACCCCACTCCAGTACTCTTGCCTGGAAAATCCCATGGATGGAGGAGCCTGGAAGGCTGCAGTCCACGGGGTCACTGAGGGTCGGACACGACTGAGCGACTTCACTTTCACTTTTCACTTTCATGCATTGGAGAAGGAAATGGCAACCCACTCCAGTGTTCTTGCCTGGAGAATCCCAGGGACGGGGGAGCCTGGTGGGCTGCCATCTATGGGGTCGCACAGAGTCGGACACAATTGAAGTTACTTAGCAGAGGAATCACAAAAGAGCCATACAATGTTCTGCCAACAAATGTTTAAATGTAACATAAATGGATAATTTTCTAGCAGCACATAAATGACAAAAATTGACCCAATATGAAATGGACAACCAGAGTTTGGATAGCCTTTAAAAATATATAATTCCAAAGTTAAATATTTCCAGGCCATAGAAAACAATTAAAGCTACTCAATTCTTTTTTATTAAATCCACATAACTTTAATGCTAAAACTTGATACAGTATACTATTCAGTATACATATACAGTATACTATACAGTATTCATATTCTCTTATGAATATTCAATATTAATAAAATAGCATCAAATAGAGTTTAACAGTCTATAAACGAATGATGCATCATTACCAAGTAGTACTCATATCACAAATGAAAAAGTAGTTTAATATTAAAGAATCAATAGGCATAATAAACTATGGTATTTATAAAACTATGGTATTTATTTATGGTATTTATAAATTTATGGTATTTAGAAAATAATATTGTTTTATCAGTAGATTCTGAAAAGTCTGAAACTTAACAGTTCACTCAGTCGTGTCCAACTCTTTGCGACCCCACGGACTGTAGCCTACCAGGCGCCTCCATCCGTGGGATTTTCCAGGCAAAAGTACTGGAGTGGGTCGCCATTGCCTTCTCCAGGGGATCTTCTCAACCCAGGGATGGAACTGGGTCTCCAGCGTTACAATTACAGACAGGTGCTTTATCACCTGAGCCACCAGGGAAGCCCAATAGTAAAGAATCTATAGGCATAATAAACTATGGTATTTTTAAAACTGAGAAAATATTGTTTTATCAGTAAATTCTGAAAATTCCAAAACTTAACAGTTTCAATAAAAATTTTGAGCAAAACAGGGATATAAAGAAACTACCCAAATATAATAAATGCTGCTATTCAAAAATCAGAAGAACATTCCAAATAAAATCAGAAATGGGCAAATAAGCTTGTTACCACAAGTGTTCTTCAGTATTATCTTGGAGATTCTAGCAGATGCTATGAGATATAAGAAACAATTAAAATCATATGTTTTTGCGAACAAAGAATGTACACTTAGAAAACCTAGAAAGTCTTTTAATTTCAACACTCTTTCTTGCATTTTTGTTAAAAAACCACATTATTTTATAAGAAATAACACCTACTAGAGCTAATAAGTAAACATTGTAAGTAGCTGAATATAAAAGAGAGAAAGAATCTATAGCATTTTTAATATTAGCAGTAAAGACCAAGAAGTAGAAATGTGAAAACAGCCTATTCAAAGCAACAATGAAAGCTATAGAAATCATAAGAATACATTTAATAAGAAAGGCATAGAACTTACACTACAAAAATTATTAAAACTTAACAGAAAACAGAAACTGAACAAATTTTTTAAATTCCACATCAAAATATAAAGACTCAACATTATAAAAATATCAATCCTCTCAAAATAAACATATGAGTTTAATGCATTTCTAATTATAGTCTCAACATGTTTTCTTATTAATACATTAAGTTTTAAAATTACTGATTCACATAAAAGAATAAATAATGATAATAAATAATAAATGCCTAGAGTAGCCAAAAATTCATGAATAGGACTACTAAGAAGAATCAGATATTGGAATAAATAAAATGCACTATAATAAAAATGTTTATTTCTATAGAAACAAAGAGATTATTAGGTCAAAAGGAAGAATTCAAAAGCAAATCTGTGTATATAATTTTTAACATATCACAAACTAGTATTTTAAATCAATGGAGAAAGAATGGTCAATTTACTAAATGGCATTAGCCATCTAAAAAACTAAAAATTAAATACCATCTCACAACACTGAAAAAAATAAAATTTAAGATCAATAAAAGTTTAAAGTTAAAAAAATAATGATAACAATAAATATTGTAGAGGGAAATCTAGGAGAAAATTATGTATGCCCTAACCAAAACTGGCAAATATATACACAAAAATACCTAAAGATATATGTGATATGTCATGATAAAAAGCTGTTAAAACTATCAGAATATTGTATAGAACACAATTTTATTTTAGTAAAAATATAAATGTGTGTGCATGTGTTTGTGTGTGTGTCTATGAATGTGTGTGCATATGGTGTATCTCCCCTGACATTCTTTTTTTTATTATTATTATTGGAGTATAATTGGTTTACAACATTGTGTTAGTTTCTGCTGTACAATGAAGTGAATCAGAAATATGTACACCCATGCTGCTGGTGCTGCTGCTGCTGCTAAGTCACTTCAGTCATGTCTGACTCTGTGCGACCCCATAGATGGCAGCCCATTAGGCTCCTCTGTCCCTGGGATTCTCCAGGCAAGAACACTGGAGTGGGTCGCCATTGCCTTCTCCGATGTATACACATATTCCCTCCCTTTTCGACCTTCTTCCCACACCTTCATCCCACCCATCCAGGTCACCACAAAAGCATGCAGCTGAGTTCTCTGTTCTCTAGAGCAATGCCCACTAGATATCTGTTTTACACATTATAATGCATATATGTCAACCATTAACTACTCCTAATTTGTCCCACCATCCCCTTACCACCTTGTGTCCACATGTCTTTTCTGTAGGTCTGCATCTCTATTCCTATCTTAGAAATAGATTCATCTGTACAACTTCTCTAGATTCCACATATATGCCTTAAAATACATTTTTTCTATTTCTGACATATTTTACTTTGTATAACAGACTCTAAGTCCATCCACATCTCTATAATTGCCCAATTTCATTTTATGGCTGAGTAATATTCCATTGTATATTTGTATCACTTCTTCACTATCAATTAATCTGTCGTCAACAACTTGGGTTGTTTCCATGTCCTGGTTATTATTGTAAGCAGTGCTGCAATGAAGAGTGGGGTACACACATCATGCTGAAATATTGTTTTCTTAGGGTACATACCCAATAGTGGGATTACTTTTAGTTCTTGAGAAACCTCCATACTACTTTATATGGTATCTGTATCAATTTACATTCCAACCAACAATGGAAGAGGGTTCCCTTTTCTCCAGACCCTCTCAAGCAATTATTCTTTACAGATTTTTTTTGACGATGACCATTCCGAGAGGTGTAAGGTGATAATTCATTGTAGTTTTCATTTGAATTTCTCTAATAATTACTGATGTTGAGCATCTTTGCATGTGTGTATTGGTCATCTGTTTGTATTCTTTGGAGAGTTGCCACTTTAGGTCTTCAACCCATTTTTGATTGGGATGTTTATTTTTTGATATTGAATTCCATGTTGTTGTTCAGACACTCAGTCATGTCCAACTTTTTGCGACTCCATGGACTGCAGCACACCAGGCTTCCCTGTCCTTCACCATCTCCCAAGTTTGATCAGATGCCATGCAACCATCTCTGTCTCCTTTTCCTGCCTTCAATCATTCCCAGAATCAGAGTCTTTTCAATGAGTCAGTTCTTTGCATTAGGTGGCCACAGTATTGGAGTTTCAGCTTCAGCATCAGTCCTTCCAATGAATATTCAGGACTGATTTCCTTTAGGGTTGACTGGTTTGATCTTCTTGTAGTCCAAGGGACACTTAAGAGTCTTCTCCAACACCACAGTTCAAAAGCATCAATACTTTAGCATTCAGCTTTCTTAATGGTCCAATTCTCACGTCCATACATGACCACTGCAAACACCGTATCTTTCACAATATGGAGCTTTTTTGGCAATGCAATGTCTCTGCTTTTTAATATGCTGCCTAGGCTTGTCATAGCTTTTCTTGGAAGGAGCAAGAGTCTTTTACTTGCACAGCTGCAGTAACCATCTGCAGTGATTTTGGATATACTACTTTCCAAATTTTGAATGACTTCACTGTTCCATGTGAAAGAGAAAGAGAGTTCAAAAAAAAAATCTACTTCTGCTTTATTGACTATTCCAAAGCCTTTGACTCTGTGGATTACAACAAACTGAAAATTATTCGGAGAAGGCAATGGCATCCCACTCCAGTACTCTTGCCTGGAAAATCCCATGGATGGAGGAGCCTGGTAGGCTGTAGTCCATGGGGTCACTAAGAGTCAGACACGACTGAAGTGACTTAGCAGTAGCAGGAGTGAAAATTATTAAAGAGATGGGAATACCAGACCACCTTACCTGCCTCCTGAGAAATCTGTATGCAGGTCAAGAAACAACAGTTAGAACTGGACATGGAACAACAGACTGGTTCCAAATTGGGAAAGGAGTATGTTAGGGCTGTATATTGTCACTCTGCTTATTTAACTTCTATGAAGAGTATATTATGTGAAATGTGGATGGATGAAGCACAAGCTGGAATCAAGATTGCCTGGAGAAATATCAATAACCTCAGATATGCAGATGAAACCACTCTATGCAGAAAGTGAAAAATAACTGAAGGGCCTCTTGATGAAAGTGAAAGAGTGAAAAAGTTTAAAAGACTTAAAAGTCAACATTCAGAAAACTAAGATCATGGCATCCAGTCCCATCACTTCATGGCAAATAGATGGGGAAACAATGGGAACGGTGACAGACTTTATTCTTTGGGGCTCCAAAATCACTGCAGATGGTGACTGCAGCCATGAAATTCAAAGATGCTTGCTCCTTGGAAGAAAAGCTATGGCCAAACAAGACAGCATATTAAAAAGCAGAGATATTACTTTACCAACAAAGTTTTGTCTAGTCAAAGCTATGGTTTTTTCCAGTAATCATGTATGGGTGTGAGAGTTGGACCATAAAGAAAGCTGAACACCAAAGAATTGATGCTTTTGAACTGTAGTATTGGAGAAGACTCTTGAGAGTCCCTTGGACTGCAAGGAGATCCAACCAGTCAATCCTAAAGGAAATCAGTCCTGAATATTCACTGGAAGAACTGATGTTGAACCTGAAACTCCAATACTTTGGCCACGTGATGGGGAAAGACCTCATTGGAAAAGACCCTGTTGCTGGGAAAGATTGAAGGCAGGAGAAGGGGATGACCGAAGATTAGATGTTGGATGGCATCACTAACTCAATAGACATGAGTTTGAGTAAGCTCTGGGAGTTGATGATGGACAGGGAAGCCTGGCATGCTGCAGTCCATAAGGTTGCAAAGAGTTGGACATGACTGAGTGAACTGAACTGAACTGAACTGATCTTGCAGATACTTACACCCAAATTCCTCCAGAAAACTTTCCTTGACAATCATAGGCTGAGATGGATGCCTCCAATTCTTTGATTTCCAGAGCACTTCCTAATATTTATCACACAAATATTGGGCTACTAGCAGGCCCACCCCCTCAACCAGAGAATCTCTTTGAAAACAAAGGTTATGTCCTTTTGACTATTCATTACTTTATTAAAAAAAATGATAACATTTGTTCTGTATCAGTCTCAGTGAGCACTAAAGAAACTATGGTGTTCAGAATAGATGCAGATCTTACCCATATTGAGCTATGTGAAAGATAGTATAACCCAGTAATTGTACACATAATCCAACAACTGTACGGAGAAATCACATTATGATAAGTATTAGGATGATAAGGTACAGAATCCTATGAGAGCATATAACTGGGACCTAATATAATCACCGAGTCAAAGAAAACATCCTTTAAAAGGTGGCACATCTGAAAGATTTGTAAAATTCAACTAGGCAGCCAAGAAGGAGGAAAGAAAAGCCATTCCAGACCAAAGGAACATGTACGCAAGCATCTTGGAAGAGAAACTAAAATGACACTTTTGAGAAACTAAACAAAGACCGCTATTGTAATCCTAATCCCTGGCACAGCTCCTGTTTCTAGTAATATTTTGAATGAATAGATGAAAGTATCAGTTAATGAATAAACAAATATGGCTGTGTGTGACTGACCACATCTCTATATATAATATATACATATCACATAAGATATATATTATGTAATATCTATAATGAATATAGACGCTTGTTGGGTGCATGGGCATACATATAGCTTTTTCATTGCTATTTTTCATGCCCTCCAGTGTTCACTGGCAGGTATTTTTACATAAGTGTGGGCAAGTTATACTAAATGACTAATTTAATAGGTGTTAATGCTTACTTATCCTTTGACAAATTCTTGTCCCTTTGCCAACAAACAGCCTTAAGTGAGAACGAAGAAATGGACAGACTCAGGGCAGCACATCTATAATCATGTGGCCTTATCAGGGCTCTGTGTTATCCTTGCCATCAGAAGTTGCCCACCTGTCAGGTGATGAAGAGCTCATCACATTTCACAGTCTTCCTTCCTTAGCATCCTGATACGTCACTGTGTAAGACACTAAGCCAACAGTCCCACAACAGTGTGGTACAGATTCAAAAAATGCACAAAGATGAGCTAATTAAGAAGAAGAGTAAAAAAAAAAAAAAAAAAGAAGAGGAGTTACAGAAGCATCTGCCTCAGCCTTGTACCCACACCTGGTCCCCACTTCTGAAATGCACCAGCCACACTGTGAAAATACGTCAATGTCTCACAGGCTTTCAAATCTCTCTCAGAGAGGTACTCTTGGTATTTCTCATGCCTGCACTTTTTACCAGTCTTTTACTTGGTGGCTAAGAATTTAAGGAAGAGAATTATTATGTAAATAAGTGGATTATGATTTCTGCTAATGATAACTGGCCCAATTCAAATTGGAGGCCACAATAAATGACTGTGTGCTTAGATGCTCAGTCGTTTTCGACTCTTTGTGCCCCATGGACTGTAGCCCACCAGGCTCCTCTGTCCATGGAATCCTCTAGGCAAGGATACTAGAGTGGGTAGCCATTGCTTTTTCAAGGGGATCTTCCCAACCCAGGGATCAAACTTAGGTCTCCTGCATTGCAGGTGGATTCTTTACCACTGAGTCACCAGAAAAGCCCAGAAGAGCATAATCTTCACAAGGATGTATCCTAAAAGGGCTTACTCAGAGATGTTCATCACTGTTAATAACTTTTTACTATGCTTTTTATAATCACTAAATTGTGATTCACCCTCCTCAAATGTCCCAACAGTCTTAGGAGCTATGCCTCTATACAATTTGTGCAGAGAGGATTAACTTTTGGAATAAAAGTTGTATTCTTGAAAATAAATAAAATTAACAAAAATCTGAATTTTTTATAATTTCAAACTGTTTTTCCGTATCATATTTGATTTACCCTGTTCCATTCACACTTTTCATTCCTAATTTCCTTTTGATCACATACATATAAGATGTTACGCTGGGTATGAAAGTAATTTAAGGCTGTGAAAAAAGTATCAATGGCATACATAGGGACTGAACCCATAACCATTGCTTCTTTTGCCTCATAGGTGAGGCCACCCTAGGCATGGCTGAAACTAGCCAAAGCAGAGCAACTGTTCATATGTGTTACTATCTTAAAGTGAATCTGACAGCAACACTGAGCTATGTTTGTCATACCACACCTGAAGATATTCCACAAATAGAACACAGAAGAAAGCCTGAGACATTCAATAATTAATAAAAATGGTAGTCTTTTAAAATTGGGAGATAAAAAGACAACATACACTTGAGTTCTTCTGATACTGTAATGGAAACTACAATATTTTTCACTTAATGGCTTATTTGACAAAAAGTTATGTTCTTATGAATTCACTCACTTTTTTTTTTTTTTTTTGGCCATACTACCTAACATGCAACCAGAGGTCAATGTGTACCCTGCTGCAGTGGAAGTGCAGAGTCCTAATTACTGGATCACCTACTTCAGTTTTGCAGCACTGCTGTGTTCATTTTCCTGTGTCCTCTCCCAATTATTGTATGTACTCATACATATATTCCCTGGAGAAGGGAATGGCAACCCACTCCAGTGTTCTTGCCCAGAGAATCCCACGGACAGAGGAGATCCTGGTGGGCTACAGTCCATGGGGTCGCAGAGTCGGACACGGCTGAGCGACTTTCACTCACTCACTCACTCATACATATATTACAGTGGAATTCATAATATAATAATGCACATGAAACATTGTGTGTTTTTTTCCTTTTGTGTAATATTTCATCTGTAGTAGATTCTGGGAGCATGTGAAGCTATCAGCTCCAGGCTGAGTCTTGCTCTGGGAACTGCTTTCAACTGAAGAGAACTGCCTGCCCCAATGTCCATCCTTTCCCCAGGTCAGCCTGAATCCAGAAGTTAGTTTGGTTTGGAAGGTGGCAAGCTGTAATACAAAGGCAAGATATCCTTGCCTCAGTGGGGGACAATTCTGAAGAGATTAGCTGAGACATTTGCTGTGACTGTGCCTTTGCAAAGCAGTTTAACTTCTCTCCCCCATTCTACTTTCCTCACATCCTGACAGGAAAATAGTCATAAAACTGCTAAGCTGTGAAGACATGCTTTCTTGCATGAAAAAAGGATGACTAAAGGGTGGCGTTATGAACCACAAAGGACTATTCTCAGGTATTGAACCCTACTTTGGTTTGTCTTGTTGGGTCACTGATCCTGAGAGCACTATCCAATAGCCTTTCTGAGCATAGCTATTTCTCCATCTCAGAGCCTGTTTACTGGGGAAACAGACCTATAATAACATTATAAACATTTTCCTATGCTGAAGAATAATCCTGCCACACAGTTCTCAATGAAACAGTTGTTTAATGTTCTTATAAGCCATTTATCATATTTTAATTAACCATTTCCTTATAGCTTGACAGTTGGTTGTTGCTAATATTTTGTCAGAATAAATAGCATTAACTAAAGAGGATCCAGCCATTTTTGACGTTCACTATCTTGGACAGGAAGATCAAACCAGTCAATCGTAAAAGAAATCAACCCTGAATATTCATTGGAAGGACTGATGCTGAAGCTGAAGCTCCAATACTCTGGCCACCTGATGCTAAGATCCAACTCATTGGAAAAGACCCTGATGCTGGGAAAGATTGAAAACAAAAGGAGAAGGGGGCAATAGGGGATGAGATAGTTGGATGGCATCATCAACTCAATGAACTTGTGTCTGAGCAAACTCCAGGAGATGGTGAAGGACAGGGAAGCTTGGCATGCTACAGTCCATGGGGTTACAAGAGTCAGACATGACTTAGCAACTGAACGATAACTTATTATTTTAAGCTATTTCTTTAAAAAGTCAAGAGTGGGCCATTATTAAGATAATGATATAAAGGTTTCCTATTGATATGAAAAGTGAAGTAAACTAAAGTGAAAATCGCTCAGTCATGTCTGAGTCTTTGCAATCCCATGGACTATACAATCCATGGAATTCTCCAGGCCAGAATACTGGAGTGGGTAGCATTTCCCTTCTCCAGGAGATCTTCCCAACCCTGGGATCAAAATCAGGTCTCCTGCATTGCAGGCAGATTCTTTACCAGTTGAGACACAAGGGAAGCCCACTGATATTACAGGATTTATAAATCATAGCATCCCAAACATAAATCCAATAGTAAGATAAACCACCAGAATTCTAAGGAACTCAGAAATACTATTTTTTTATATATTGTGTCTTTAATCTAAGACTCAGAATAGGATGCTTGAAAATCCCAAAGAGAAAAAGCAAATAGAATGGTCTATAATCAACTTCTGCAGCTAATTCTCCTGTACTTGGCTGAAGAAATCAGAATCTACACAGTACTAGCACCCAGTATATAGTAAATATTTGTTGAATACATCTATGTATGAATGAGAAATAAATATTCAGTTTGCTTTAAATTTTAATTTAAATTCAGGAAAGCTCATTAATGTAAAAATATAGAAAATGCAGGTAATGTAGAAAATATGGACTACAGACTGAGAAGCACTTAGCTTTAAGTTCTTAAATTGTCCCCATTCACAAGCAAACTTGATGATATAGTAGCAGTAGTAATATATGTGGGTATGTAGAAGATAGTAGAGGGACTAAAGTGAAAAAATTAAAGAGGAATAAAATAAAATTGTAACTAATAAAAGCACTCAGAGTCAACCAAGAAAACAGTAAGTAAAGTTTATTATTACACCAGGACATATGTCACAAATTCATGGAGAGAAATCTCAGAGACTAGAAGATATTAATGAATATTCAAATTTTAAACTTGGGGCAGATGAGGAATGAGGGCCTGGCATATCTAGTGAGATGCACTGGCAATACTATAGACACAACATAAGATTTATCTCCTTTCTCTCTTAAAATGCCTCAACAAGAATCATTTCTCAAACCAGGCTGTCTCTTCGATGACTCATGAGCACATCTTGCTCATTGCAACATGTGTCCTGTCACTCTCAGTGCCTCTCCTGGTATCCTCAAAAGAGAGCCACCCCCACTGGACAGGCTTAAACAAGGGGACAAAGAGGGGAGGAATCCACTTCTCATGAAAGCGGGGGAGAAAATAATACATCTTCTAGGAGGCTGGCAACAGGAAAAACAGAAGCAGGAGAAAGTAAACCGTACCAAAGGCTTAGTTTATTCTGATAGAGCTATTAATAGCTAATCCTAGAGCCACCTTACCTAGAAGAGATATAAAACAAAAGTGTCTGAATTTGGGTCTTTTCTTTTTCCCACAAACTTCTGTCACTTCTCCAACCCTCTTTAAGTCCTAAAGAAACCAAAAGGTTATATAGGAGATCTTTCATAATATCTGATAGCAAATAAAAATGCATTATGCAAAAGGACAACCACATTCAGCACTTGACAGGAAAAATATACTACAAAGCAATAAGATATTGAATTCACACACAGTGAAAAATGCCCTATTCTTTTCAAAGCACTTCTTTACTACACTGAAGAAAAATCATAATGAAAAGTCAAAACACATGCTGACTTTTCTCAGTCCATTCCCACACCTTGCCGGAATATTGCTGCTATTTCCTTTCTAACTTCCAGAAGAATATTAAAGGTCAATATAGTTCGTCTATCCAACTAACAGTGAAATGATTGGCCAGATGGGCTAGAAGGCAAATAGATATTTGAGATTTTTTTAGCCTTGTGACCATGTTAACTTTGCTCCAAGTGTAAATCTCATGATGTAGGCAGTCTTCTTTTTAAACAATGAGCCAAATTTAAATTCCACTGTCTGCAAAATCTATACTACAGTAACACTTACCACTAACATCTCTGTTTTGGAAATCAGAACTAATCAAAGACTTATATAAATGAGCCAAAAATGAAGACACATGAAGCCAAGTTCCCAGGTGGTAATACCAAGATTTGCTCTATCTCACAAATCCCTCCTATTTGCCTAACATTTACACTAAGGTGAAAGCAGGGACCTCGGTTTGTGAATAGTAATGTTACTTGGCTGTTTGCCTCCCATTAGCAATTAGATTCATCCCATTGTTTAATTAAAACTTTTGTCCCCTCAAAATCAAGATTGTCATTCATAACAGCATGAAAGCATACATTTGAGTGTAGTGCTGAGGGGAGGGGAAAGAAAGTTAAGGGGACATTAGACATAAGTAAGACCTGAGATGGTATCCATCTGCTTCATATGTTTGCTTAAGGTCACAATAAGTTTGAAATTTGAGTATAATTCATTTAAATCCTAATTCAAGTTTTAAAGAATTAAATATGTATATGTATCTAAAATAAAACCATTTTATAAGATACTTTGTCTATTACAATAAGGAAAGAAATGAATATCTAGTATATGCTGGATGCTTTGACCTGATATTAATTCTGAAGTTTGAGCTATGATAATGATTTTAACCATATACAGCTATAGTCACTGGGCTTTCTATCATCTCCTAAATAGTTTGCTTTTAACTCCTATTAGCTCAATTTAAAAAAACTAAACAGTTACTTTAGTGTGATATCTTGCTTTAGATGAAGATTCTACTTAGCTAACTTTGTATAAACTACCATGTAGAGATGCAGAAAGCACTGTTATTAAATATAGAAACACTTCTATAACACACTGCAATATTATCTAATGACTCATGACAGACTGAAAAAACATATTTACCTTTGGTATTTAAAATGGCAGGGGAGCAATAAAAAATCAGAATCTAAAGAAAAGATTATGTCAATGAAATCATAACATCATTGTTATGACAAAAATGTCATAATGTAATAGTAAGACGATTATAAGAAGAAAGGAACAGGTCCTAGTATAGATGCCACTCACTGTAGTATCCAAAAATATGTAACTTGAGCAGTAGAAGTAGTCAATAGTTTTATCACTAAGTCAGGTCGTAAGGCTACAAAACTTGAGGAAACTAAAATCTAAAGTTGGATATCAATTTGGGCATGGATTATATATTAATAGAATTGATGCTTTCATAGATGACATTAGGAAGAGCAAAATATACTCAAGTATAAAAATAGACTACAAAAGCTCTTAAACTTATTAATTTTTTATTTTAGTTTTAGATTTTTTTTTTAATTGGGGTTACAACCAAGTAAAAATAGAAGGTCCCTTTGGACCAGTGATCTATTTTAAGCATAATTTTATTCATAGCTTTTAGAAATGTTTTATGTTGATTAATTTTAAATTTAGAGGAAAATTGCAAGATTAGTACAAGAGCTTCCATATTCTTTAACAAGATTCACTGATTTGTTAAAAATTTACTCCATTTGCTTTATTATACTCTCTCTCTCTCAAACATGTGAAGACATACACATCATTTGAGAGTAAGTGGCAGAAATTAGGAGAAGGCAATGGCACCCCACTCCAGTACTCTTGCCTGGAAAATCCCATGGGTGGAGAAGCCTGGTATGCTCTCTGCGAAGAGTCGGACATGACTGAGCGACTTCACTTTCACTTTTCACTTTCATGCATTGGAGAAGGAAATGGCAACCCACTGTAGTGTTCTTGCCGGGGGAGCCTGGTGGGCTGCCATCTATGGGGTCGCACAGAGTTGGACACGACTGAAGCGACTTTGCAGCAGCAGACATTATGTCCCTAATGCCACTAAATACTTCAATGTGTGTTTTCTTAGAACAAGGATGTTCCCTTACATAAACTCAGTAAAATCACAAAGATGAACATTCAACACTGTTGTTCTTCAGTGGCTAAGTCCTGTCCAACTCTTTGCGACCCCATGAACTGAAGCAGGCCAGGCTTCCCTTGTCCTTTACTATCTTCCAGAATTTGCTCAAGCTTATATCCGTTTGAGAGAGCTAACTCTTAGGCAGGTTGGTAAGGAGTCCAGGGCCCTCAAGGAGGAGAAAAGAGTAAGCATTTTATTCTATTTGTCAGAAGCTTTCTTTATTCCCTTCTTCTCTGTAATAAAACTTTTGCCACACAAACCTCTGAGTGACTGAAGCTGTGTCTTTGGTCCTGAAGTGAAATGATCTCCTTCGGAGCTCATGAATCCAACACCATTTACCATAAGCTGTCATCTTGGGTGATCAGGATCTTCAAGACAAGGCAAGGACACTCGGAGCTCTAGCCTCTCTGCCTTCTCAGTATACACATTTTCTGCTTTACTTTACTAGCTCTATGGTGTGTCTGTGTGTGTGATTGATAGCAAGCCCAAGGCATACAAAAACAAGTACAAAAATCACTTTTTGCTCACTGGCCAATCCTCCACCATCTCTTTTGCTATCACATACATTGGTGTGGCAACACTCAGAAGAGACATCTTGGTTTTTTGTTGTTGTATTTGTTGGTCATCCCTTCATGACTCACCACTTCTACTGCAGTCAGGAATATGCCCAGGAATGTACACAGGCACACGGAAGATGGATGTTTCCCCTAGGGGTCTTAGCTTGGGAAACATTCCAGAAAACTACTCTGTTATACTCCGGGTAGCATCAGAGGAAAAGGGGCAAATCAAACAGAGGTCTTGATGGTAAAGAGCAGGAAATCAATTTGGGATGCGTCAGGTCCAGCGCCTCAA
The DNA here is from genome assembly GCF_032452875.1 of Bos javanicus. Taxonomy (NCBI): domain Eukaryota; kingdom Metazoa; phylum Chordata; class Mammalia; order Artiodactyla; family Bovidae; genus Bos; species Bos javanicus. Next base: position 16,506,651 of record NC_083882.1, on the reverse strand, counting down.
TGGCAGAATGAGGACAGCTGAGGAGAATGAGCACAGTGCCTGCAGGGGTAAGATCAGACTAAGTCTGACCAGAGAAAGAAAGCTTCCATGGGAAGTCTGTCTCCACCCCCACTCCCCCATCTAGAACAGGGAGGGGACACCTCCAGTGGAAAAAAACAAGGGTGCTAGACGTTGCTTTTTCCTCTCTTACAGATGGGAGCTAGAAGTTCCAGAACCACCCTTTGAAATGTATTTTAAAAACTGGGTTAAGTTTGATCCCCAGAGCTTAACCTTACTTGGGTATGTCCTGGGATAGAGGCTGTCCCCTGATTCAAAAACTTGAGTTTTGGGGGAAAGCTATTGCCTATGGAGATGAGTGGCTTGGTAATAAATCAACAAAAAAGAGGGAAGATGAGATGGGCGCCCCTCCCTACTGGGAATCAGACCATCCCCACAACAGAGCCATACTGGGACTGTAACAGGTCGAAAGGAAGGCGGGATCAGAGCCACTTTGCCAGATGTATTCTTGAAAGCCTCAAGTGGGTGCATGCTAAGACTTTAAACTATGCTAAGCTGGCAGACATATAACAGGGAGAGAGGGAAGTTCCTGGTAAATTCCTAGATGGACTACAGGAAGCCCTTTGCAGATTCACCAGGATTGAGCCCAAAAGTACAGAGGGAGGAATGATCTTAAAAGATAGATTTCTCACTCAGATATTCTCTGTAAGCCACTAAAATAGGCTTATGGACCAAATTAGTCTTTAGATAAGCTTTTATGGACTTCCCTGGTGGCTCAGATGGTAAAGTGTCTGCCTACAATATGGAAGACCTGGGTTCGATCGCTGGGTCAGGAAGATCCCCTGGAGAAGGAAATGGCAACCTGCTCCAGTACTCTTGCCTGGAAAATCCCATGGATGGAGGATCCTGGTAGGCTACAGTTCATGGGGTCGCAAAGAGTAGGACATGACTGAGCGACTTCACTTTCACTTACAACTGGCTCAGACAGTTTATTATGGCAGAGAATAGGAAGAAAAACAAAAATGACTAGGGAAAGACTAAAGCCTTAGTGATGGCTGTCAGAATCCTCTGAAATATCCTGAAGAAAAGTGCCCAGAAGGGCGCAGGTAAGAAAAGGGATGGGCTTGTTATTAAGGAGGAGCATCTCAAGTAGGATTGCCCTTAGGTGTCTAAGCCACCCCTGGCTCTATGTCTGGTCTGCAAAGGACTACATTGGAGAAGAGACTACCCTCAGAAGCACAGGCCCCAGGGGTCACACTTTCAAGACAATCAGGACTGAAGGTGCCCAGTGGCCCCCACACAAGCTCCCATCCCAATTACACCTGAGGAAACCTGGGTATTAATAACTGGGGGGCCAACGAGTTGATTTCCTTTTAGACACTGGGCCAGCATACTCCGTGCTTACTAAAGCCCCTGGCCCACTTTCTCCCCAATCCAGTTCTGTAACGAGACTGTCTGGATAAGCCAAACTTTATTATCTAATTGTCCTCTAAGCTAAAACTGGGACTCTGTGCTGTTTTCACGTGAGTTTCTGATCATGTCAGAGTCTCCCTCACCACTTTTGGAGAGGGATATACCGAGCAAGGTCCATGCCTCTGTTTTCATGAATATGGAGCCCTGTTGTTCTCTCCCATTAATCAAACAAAATGCAAATCCTAGAGTGTGAGCTAATGGAAAAACTGTGGGTCAAGCAAAAATGCTGTTCCTGTCATTATCAAGCTCAAAGACCCTCACCTACTCCACATCAAAAGCAGTATCCACTAAAACCCAAGTTAAATCACATTAAACATTTAAAGGAACAAGGGCTATTAATTCTCTGTAACAGTCCACACAACACTCCTATTTTGGGTGTAAAAAAGTCAAATGATAAAAATGGAGACTGGTTCAAGATTTACAGACAATAAATGATGCTATGGTTCCTTTACAGCCTGTGGTGCCTAATCCTTATACTTTATTGTCTGAAATTCTTAACTAGCCAAATATTTTCCCCCTACCTATGATTTTAAAACAATTGAGAGTATTTTTAGTCTATGGGCTATTGCCACATTTGGATTCCAAGTTATGGGGAATTCGCCCAGCCTTTATATAAACTTGTAAGTGAAACTCAGTAGGCCCAAACCAACAAGCTAGTTTGGTCTCCAGAGAAGCAAAAGGTTTTTAAGCCCAGGTCTGGGCTGCTGTAGAGACTCCAGGGTGACAATGGCGCCACCCTTATTATTTTTTTTTTTTTATCTGTAAATACTTCATTTATTTTAATGAAAAAGGCAAAAAATTTAAAAAAAATAGGTAGTGAATGTATAATAATTTGCTCATTATTCTCCAATTTAAAATTTATTTAATTTTTTTGATTTTTTTTTTTTTATTTTACAATATTGTATTGGTTTTGCCATACATTGACATGGATCCACCATGGATGTATATGTGTTCCCCATCCTGAACTCCCCTCCCACCTCCCTCCCCTTCCCATCCCACTGTGTCATCCTGGCCAGCAGGAAGCTGTTACAGAACGAGACTGCTGTCTCTTTCCCTGGCAGTCATATTCTCCTAAAAGAAAAACCAGGAAATAAGAGAGCTAATTCGTAGGTAGGTTGACAAGGAGTCTGGGATCCATGCAGAAGAGAAAGGCGTCTAGGGCCCTCAAGGAGGAGAAACATACAAACATTTTTCTTTTATATTCCTTTGTCATAGTCTTTTTTTTTTTTTCTTGAGCTCTGAGTTTCCTGACAGAGGAACTCTTACAACTTAGAAGAGTACTGAATCCCAAATTTCTTAGTTAATTTGGAGGTGGGGCTCCCAATTCTCTTGAGAAGACTGTCTTCCAGTGGCCATATACAAGCATCATTTCATTCTGCCCACTAAGTATACAAGCTCTATTCCATCTGTCATGTAGCCTTTACATGAGCTTCTAAAGTGACAGTGCTAGAAGGGGAGAGATTATGTCTGTCTTCAGTCAGTCAGTTCAGTCGCTCAGTTGTGTCCAGAACTTTGAGACCCCAGGGACTGCATCACACCAGCTTCCCTGCCAATCACCAACTCCTAGAGCTTACTCAAACTCATGTCCATCGAGTCGTTGATGTCATCCAACCATCCTATGCTCTGTCGTCCCCTTCTTCTCGTACCTTCATTTTGCTCAGCATCAGGGTCTTTTCTAGTGAGTCAGTTCTTCACATGAGGTGGCCAAAGTATTGGAGTCTCAGCTTCAGCATCAGTCCTTCCAATGAATATTCAGGACTGATTTCCTTTCGGACAGACTGGATGGATTTCCTTACAGTCCAAGGAACTCTCAAGAGTTTTCTCCAACACCACAGTTTAAAGCATCAATTCTTCAGCGCTCAGCTTTTTTATAATCCAAATCTCACATCCATACATGACTACTGAAAAACCTATAGCTTTGACTAAATGGATCTTTGTTGGCAAAGTAATCTCTCTGCTTTTGAACATGCTATCTAGTATGATCATAACTTTCCTTCCAAGGAGCAAGCGTCTTTTAATTTCAAGGCTGCCGTCACCATTTGCAGTGATTTAGAAGCCCAATAAAATAAAGTCTACCACTGTTTCCATTGTTTCCCCATCTATTTGCCATGAAGTGATGGGACAGGATGCCATGATCTTAGTTTTTTGAATGTTGAGTTTTAAGCCAACTTTTTCACTCTCCTCTTTCACTTTCATCAAGAGGCTCTTTCGTTCTTCGATTTCTGCCATAAGGGCGGTGTAACCTGCATATCTGAGGCTACTGATATTTCTCATGGCAATCTTGACTTCAGCTTCTACTTCATCCAGCCTGGCATTTCACATGGTGTACTTTGCATATAAGCTAAATAAGTAAGGTGACAATATGCAGCCTTGTCGTACTCCTTTTCTGATTTGGAACCAGTCTGTTGTTCCATGTCTGGTTCTAACTATTGCTTCTTGACCTGCATACAGATTTCTCAGGGAGCAGGTCAGGTGGTCTGGTATTCCCATCTCTTGAAGAATTCTCCACAGTTATGTTGTGATCCACACAGTCAAAGGCTTTGGCATAGTCAATTAAGCAGAAGTAGGTGTTTTTTCTGAAACTCTCTTGCTTTTTCAATGATCCAACAGATGTTGGCAATCTGATCTCTGTTTCTTCTGTCTTTTCTAAACCCAGCTTGAAATTCTGGAAGTTCATGGTTCACGTATTGTTGAAGCCTGGCTTGAAGAATTTTGAGCATTATTTTGGTAGCAAGTGAAATGAGTGCAATTGTGTGGTGTTTGAACATTCTTTGGCATTGCCTTTCTTTGGGATTGGAATGAAAAGTGACCTTTTCCAGTCCTGTGGCCATGCTGAGTTTTCCAAATTTGCCAGCATATTTAGCGCAGCACTTTCCCAGCATCATCTTTCAGGATTTGAAATAGCTCAACTGGAATTCCATCACCTCCACAAACTTTGTTTGTAGCAATGCTTCCTAAGGCCCCCTTGACTTCACATTCCAGGATGTCCAGCTCTCGGTGAGTGATCACACCATCATGGTTATCTGGGTCATGAAGATATTTCTTGCATAGCTCTTTTGTGTATTCTTGCCACCTCTTCTTAATATCTTCTGCTTCTGTTATGTCCGTACCATTTCTGTCCTTTATTGTGCCCATCTTTGCATGAAATGTTCTCTTGATATCTCTAATTTTATTGAAGAGCTCTCTAGTCTTTCCCATTGTATTGTTTTCCTCTATTTCCTTGCATTTATCACTGAGGAAGGCTTTCTTATCTCTCCTTGTTATTCCTTGGAACTCTGCATTCAAATGGGTATGTTTTCTTTTCTTCTTTGCTTTTCACTTCTCTTCTTTTCACAGCTATTAGTAAGGCCTCCTCAGACAGCCATTTTGCCTTTTTACATTTCTTTTTCACAGGGATGGTCTTGATCACGGTCTTTGTACAAAGTCACAAACCTCCATCCATAGTTCTTCAGGCACTCTGTCTATCAGATATAATCCCTTGAATCTACTTGTCACTTCCTTATAGTATCCCTTATAATCGTAAGGGATTTAATTCAGGTCCTACCTGCCTGGTCTAGTGATTTTCCCTACTTTCTTCAATTGAAGTCTGAATTTAGCAATAGGAGTTTATGATCTGAGCCACAGTCAGCTCTTGGTCTTGTTTTTGCTGACTATATAGAGCTTCTCCATCATTGGCTGCAAAGAATATAATCAATCTGATTTCTGTATTCTATCTGGTGATGTCCATGTATAGAGGCTTCTCTTGTGTTGTTGGAAGAGGGTGTTTGCTATGAATAGTGTGTTCTCTTGGCAAAACTCTGTTAGCCTAGGCCCTGCTTCGTTTTGTTCTCAAAGTCCAAATTTGCCCATTACTCCAGGTATCTCTTGATTTCCTACTTTTGTGTTCCAGTCCCCCATAATGAAAAGGACATCTTTTGGGGGTGTTAGTTCTAAAAGCTCTTGTAGGTTTTCATATAACCATTTAACTTCAGCTTCTTTAGCATTACTGGTCAGGACATAGACTTGGATTACCATGATATTGATTGGTTTGCCTTGGAAACGAATAGAGATCATTCTGTCGTTTTGAGATTGCATCCATTTACTACATTTTGGACTCTTTCGTTGACTATGATGGCTACACCATTTCTTCTAACGGACTCTTTTCCAGAGTAGTAGATATAATGGTCATCTGAGTTAAATTCACTCATTCCAGTCCATTTTAGTTCACTGATTCCTAAAATGTCAGTGTTCACTCTTGCCATCTCCTGTTTGACCACTTCCAATTTGCCTTGATTCATGGACCTAACATTCCAGGTTCCTACACAATGTTGCTCTTGACAGAATCGGACTTTATTTCCATCACCAGTCACATACACAACTGCTTGTTGTTTTTGCTGTGGCTCCATCTCTTTATTCTTTCTGGAGTTATTTCTCCACCAATCTGCAGTAGCATATTGGGCACCTACCAACCTTGGGAGTTCACCTCTCAGTGTCCTATCTTTTTGCCTTTTCATACTGTTCATTGGGTTCTCAAGGCAAGAATACTGAAGTGGTTTGCCATTCCCTTTTCCAGTGGACCACATTTTGTCAGAACTCTCCACCATGACCCATCCATCTTGGGTGGCCCTAAATGGCATGGCTCATAGTTTCATTAAGTTAGACATGGCTGTAGTCCATGTGATCAGTTTGGTTAGTTTTCTTTGATTGTGGTTTTCATTCTGTCTGCCCTCTGATGGATAAGGATAAGTGGCTTATGGAAGCTTCCTGATGGGAGAGACTGACTGAGGGGGAAATGGTCTTGTTCTGATGGGAGGTGTCATGCTCAGTAAAGCTTTAATCCAATTTTCTGTTGATAGCCAGGGCTGTGTTCCCTCCCTGTTGTTTGACCTGAGGCCAAACTATGGTGGAGGTAATGAAGATAATGGTGGCCTCCTCAAAAAGTCCCATGCATGCCATGTAGCACTCAGTGCCTCTGATCCTGCAGCAGGCCACCACCATCCCACGCCTATGCCAGAGACTCCTGGACACTCATGGGTAAGTCTTGGTCAGTCTCTTGTGGAGTCACTGCTCCTTTCTCCTGGGTCCTGGTGCATACAAGGTTTTCTTTGTCCCCTCCAAGAGTCTGTTTCCCCATTCCTTTGTAAGTTCTGGCGGCTCTATTGTGGGGTTAATGGCAACCTCCTCCAAGAGGGCTTATGCCATACCTAGGTCTGCTGCACCCAGAGCCCCTGCCCCTGTAGCAGGCTACTGCTGACCTGTACCTGCACAGGAGACACTCAAACACAGTTTTCGTTCAGTCTCTGTGGGGTCTCTGGGTCCTGGTGTGGACAAGGTTTGTTTGAGCCCTCTGTGCCTTACTCCCTGTCAAATCTCTAGAACCAGCATAGTCTTGGGTACACAGAAGATGATATTTATGGAATGGTGAACTCTAGTTGGGACCTTTCCCAGCTCAAAATACCATGACACAGCATCACTGGCTCCTTCTAGAGATCGTTGCTACTCAGACAATAGCGGGGAAACTAGAACTTTCATTGACCTCCTCCATATTAGATAAATGATGTTTAAAAAGAAAAGGTCCATTTTTTTCCAATGATCTTTGAATCAACGTAACACTATAGTCATGTATAAATCTATTAGAACTGCTTAAATGAATTTAAATGATTACCATTAACATATTAATCATTTAAGCCCTTCATCACTCTCTCTTATATTCCACTGTCTCATTTTTCTTCATAATGCATCACTCTGATGTAATCATTTGTGTTATTCGTGTTTTTGTTGTTGTTGTTGTTGTTGTTGTTGTTATCTACCTCTTCACTTTCTGTTTTTCTCTCTGCTAGTCACAAGTACCTAGAAAAGTAACTGAAAAAAGTAGATACCCAATAAATACTTGTGCCGATGGAGCAAAGTACTTGAAAACTGTTTCTTTAATAATCAAAACATTCTCTATAACATTATATACACATACCACTGGATTAATAAAATAAACCTTTTCCTGTAGTTAATAATAAGTTTTAGCTCAGCTAAAGCCTTGGTTATCATTTAGAACCTTAAACTGAGGAAATTTTATAGATTTGCAGCAAGTAAGAGTCTCTTGATTACTAATTTTGCCATCTAAAAATTTAAGCTTAAATATGGCATGAAAGCAAAAAGTAATGACAAATTAAAAGAAGCAAATTTTTAAATGCTTGGAAGATTTGCATTTTCCTTTTTATTAATATGAAGGATTGAGTATATGAATAATGAAAAAAGAAAGAGTATGAAAACAAACAAAAACAGAGATAAATGAAAAACAGTCCTAAATACTAGATGTGAATGAAGAGGTGAAAGGTGTCAAATTTTGTAGGAAGTACAAAGAATCAGGAAAAACAGGACAAAAAGTAGAAAAATTATGGCAATCAGGTATTTTCAGTCAAAAATCTTCTATGTGTTACTCAGTAGAGTAATTCACAAAAATCAGGATCATTTGTCACTGCTATGCTTGCTCTTTGGCTGAAATCCCTCTTGATCTTTCCTTCGAAAAAGCCTAAAATAACTTTGCTTTATGAAAGCTCACAGACAAATAAAAACTTCCCTTTCCCACAGTAGCTGCAAACTCACCCTAATGCCCACTCTATTTCCCCATCTAGGCTAAATCTGTCCTCTGGTCATCAATAGGATTTCTGGTCTGAGTAGTGGTGGAGAGAAAAATGTTACTAAAGCCAGCATTCTACTAAAACTATGAGTAAACAGTCTTTCTGATACTCATTAAGTGACAATCTTCCACACATTTGTGCAAAGTTAAAGACATAAAATGAAGAAACAGAGGGAATGACCCAGAACTAGTTTGCTCAGTTTTCTCATTGGAGAAAATCAGGGAAAAAAAAAAAAAAGACATGATAAATGTGTGGTACAGACAGTAGCAGTCCTCAACATTAAGGAGACTTTGCAAAGAGATAAAGGGCCAGGGTAGGGAGAAACCCTGATTAGAGCACAGGGGATCTAGCAGGAGCTATTAAACCTAGAGCCAGAAGACAAAGGGCAGTGAATGGAAGCAGGGCTCCAGTTCCTGTTTAGAGTTCAGAAGCAAAACTAAAAGTCCTAAAGAGAAGTAAAAAGAACCAAATGGTGTACAAAGAAATAACCCACTATCAGAAATAAGATAGAGAGAGAAACCTAGATTCTAGAACCCATTGTTTCAGAAAGTATAACTTGGTACCTAATTCTCTAAAAATTAAATGAGAGCTTACAAGGCATCCTTGCCAAAGAACAAGGTTAGCTTTGGAGTTCCAGTGTTAAGTTATGGATGCATGCAAAATCTATCAGGGGAGCTTTTTCTCTTCCAGCTTTCTTGAGATATAATTTATGCAGAACACTGTATAAGCTTAAGATGTACAGCATAATAATTTGACTTACATACATCATGAAATGAGTATGACTTAGTTTAATGAACATCTATCTGACATAGATACAAAATTAAAGATAAAAGAAAATTTTCCTTGTGATGAGAATTCTTTCATATCATATGAATATAATTAAAGCATTACTGTTAATTATACTGATCCTGTTGTACGTTACATCCCTATTATTTATTTACCTTATAACTGGAAATTTGTATTTTTTGATCATCTTTCTCCAACTCAGTCTCTCACAAACTGCCACTTCTGGTCTGATACACAAATCTGAACTTTTTTAAATCAAACTTTTTATTTTATACTGGAGTATAGCCAACTGAGAGTCCCTTGTACAGCAAGGAGATCAAACCAGTCAATCTTAAGGGATATCAACCCTGAATACCCATTGGAAGGACTGATGCTGAAGCTGAAAAGCCAGTATTTTGGTCATCTGTTGTAAACAGCGGACATCTGATGTGAACATCAGGAAAAGTGCCTGATGCTGGGAAAGATTGAGGGCAAAAGGAGAAGAGGGCATCAGAGGATGAGATGGCCGGATGACATCACCAATGCAATGGACATGAAAGTGGGCAAACTTCGGGAGCTGGTAAGGTATAGAGAGACCTGGCATGCTGCAGTCCATGGGGTTGCAAAGAGTTGGACACAATTGGGTGACTGAACAATAAAACAACATAGCCAACTAACAATGTTATAACAGTTTCGGGGGGCAGCAAAGGGAGTCAGCCATACCAAATCTGATCTTTTACCCTATGAGTTTTTGTTTGCTGGTTTTAGAAGTATAATTGACCTACAATACTAAGCTAGTTCCTGTTATACAAGATACTGATTTGATATTTCTATACATATCAAATGATAACTATAATAAATCTAGTTAAAATGTCACCATACATAGGTATTATGTAGTTATTAACTATATTACCCACACTGTATATTTCATACTTGTGATGTGTCTATTTTGTAACTCAAAGTTTGTACTTCTAAATATCTCTCATCTCTTTCTTTCCTCTGCACACCCTCTCAACAAACGTCTCTTAGTTCTCTGAATCTATAACTCTGTTTTTACTTTATGCTTGTTTATTTTGCTTTTTAGATTCCACATAAAAGTGATATTATACATTTTTTGTCTTTCTCTGTTGTACTAATTTCACTCAGCAAATAACTATAGGTTCATCCATGTTGATGGAACTGGCAAGATTTCACTCTTCTTTATATGGCTAGGGAATATTCCACTGTGTGTGCATGTGTGTGTGAGTCTCACATTTTAATCTATTCATTTATTGATGGATACTAAGATTGCTTCCATATCTTGGCTATTGTAGAGAATACTTCAATAAAAATTTGTTGCTGTTCAGTAGCTAAGTCATGTCCTACTCTTCGTGACAAGATGGACTGCAGCATGCCAGGCTCCTCTGTCCTCCAACATCTTCCAGACTTTTCTCAAGTTCATGTCAACTGAGGTGGTGATGCTATCTAACCATCTGATCCTCTGCCAACCCATTCTCCTTTTGCCTTCAATCTTTCCCAGCGTCAAAGTCTTTTCCAATGAGTTGGCTCATCCCATCAGGTGGCCAAAGTTTTTCAGCATCAGTCCTTCCAATAAATTTTCAGGGTTTATTTCCTTTAGTATTGACTTGTTTGATGTCCTTGAAGTCCAAGGGACTCTGTCTTCTCAGCACCACAATTCTAAAGCATCAATTCTTTGGCTCACAGCCTTCTCTATGGTTCAACTCTCACATTCATATATAACCACTGGAAAAACCACAGTTTTAACTATGTGATGTGCAAAGTGATTTCTCTGCTTTTTAATACACTGTATAGGTTTGTCATAGCATTCTTTCCAATGAGCAAGTGTCTTAATTTTATAGCTATAGTCACCATCCACAGTTATTTTGGAGCCCAAGAAAATAAAATCTCTCATTGCTTCCACTTTTTCCTCTTCTATTTGCCATAGTGATGAGAATGGATGCCATGATCTTAGTTGTTTTTTCTTTTTTAATGCTGAGTTTGAAGCCAGCTTTTTCACTCTCCTCTTTTACCTTCATCAAGAGATTCCTCAGTTTCTCTTCATTTCCTGACATTAAAATGCACATAGGCAATTGTTGATATTTCCCCTGGTAATCTGGATTCCAGCTTTGGTTCATCCAGCTGGGAATTTCACATGATGTACTCTGCACATAAAATACATAAGCAGGGTGACAATATATAGCCTTGTCACATTCCTTTCCCAATCTTGAACCAGTCCATTGCCTCATGTCCAGTTTTAACTGTTGCTTCGTGACATGCATATAGGTTTCTCAGGAGAAAGTAAGATGGTCTGGTATTCCCATCTCTTTAAGAATTTTCTAGTTTGTTGGGATCCACAGTCATTTTAGCATAGTCAGTGAAACAGAATTAGATGTTTTCTCTGGAATTTCCTTGCTTCCTTCATGATCCAAAGAATGCTGGGAATTTGATCTTAGTTCTTCTGCCTCTTGAAAACCCAGCTTGTTCATCTGGAAGTTCTCAATTCATGAACTGATGCCTAGCTTAAAGGATTTTGAGCATAACCTTGCTAGCATGTGAAATGAGCACAGTGGTACAGTAGTTTGAACATTTGTTGGCATTGCCCTTCTTTGGGATGGAAATGAAAACTGACTTTTTCCAGTCCTGTGACCACTGCTAAATTTTCCCTATTTGCTGACATATTGAGTGCAGCACTGAACAGCATCATCTTTTAGGATTTTAAATAGCTCAGCAGGAATTCCATCACTTCCACTAGCTTTGTTTGAAGTAATGCTTTCTAAGGCCCACTTGACCTCATACTCCAGAATGTCTGGCTCTAGGTGAGTGAACACCATCATGGTTATCTGGCTCATTGAGACTTTTCTTGTATAGTTATTCTTTGTATTCCTGTCACCTCTTCTTAATTTATTCTGCTTATTTTAGGTCCTTATCATTTCTGTCCTTTGTTGTGCCCATCCTCCAGATCTCCAATTTTCTTGAAGAGTCTCTAGTCTTTCCCATTCTGTTATTTTCCTCTATTTCTTTGCACTGTTTATTTAAGAAGCCCTTCTTGTTTCTCCTCATTGTTCTCTGAAACTCTGCATTTAGTTCGCTTTGTCTTTCCCTTTCTCCCTTGCTTTTTGTTTCTCTTCTTTCAATAGCTATTGGTAAAGCCTCCTCACACAACTACTTTGCTTTCTTGTGTTTCTTTTTCTTTGTAATGGGTTTGGTCACTGCCTCCTATGTAATGTTACAAAGTTCTGTCCATCCATAGTTCTTCTGGTAGTCTGTCTTCCAGATTTAATCTCTTGAACCTATTCAATAAACATAGGGGTTCATATATATATTTTTAATCAGTGGTTTTGTTTTCTTTGGATAAATACCCAGGAGTGGAATCGCTGGATTATATATAGTTGTATTTTTTTAATTTTTGAGTACTCACCATACTGTTTTCCATAGTGGCCAAAAGAGTTCCAACAGAGAATGAAGGTTCCCTTTTCTCCACATCCTCACCAACAATAATTGTTTGTTGTCTATTTGAGAATAGTCATTCTGACAGGTGGGAGGTAATAGGTCTATGCTCTTTTGATTTGCATTTATGTGTGATAGTCATGCTGAACAACTTCTCATGTTCCAGTTGGCCATCTATATATCTTCTTTGGAAAAATGTCTATATAGATTCTCTGTACATTTTCTAATCAGTTGTTTGTTTGTTTGATGTTGAATTGTAAGTGTTCTTTGTATGTTTTGGATATTAACCCCTTATCAGATATATCATCTGCAAAGATCTTTCCCATTTGTTAAGTCGCCTTTTGGTTTTTCTGATAGTTTCCTTTGCTGTGAAAATGCTTTTAAATTTGATGTAGATTCATGTATTTATGTATATTTTGTTTCTCTTGCCTGAGGAGACATATCCAAAAAAATATTACTAAGACTGATGTCAAAGCACATACTGCCTATATTTTCTTCTAGAAGGTTTATATTTTCAGATATTTAATTTTAGTCTTTAATTCATTATGAGTTGGCTTTTGCCTATAGAATAAGAAAACGGTCCAGATTGATTTTTAGAATATAGCTGTCCAGTTTTCCCAACACCATTTATTGATGAAGCTTTACTTTTCTTACTATACATTCTTGCCTCCTTTATCATAGATTAACTGCTCATGTAAATGTTGGTGTATTTCTGGGCTGTCTATTCTGTTCCATGCATGTATATATCTGTTTTGCACCAGTACCACACTGTTTTGATGACTGTAGCTTTGTAGTAGCATTTGAAATCAGACAGTATGATACTTGAATGTCTGTTCTTTCTCAGGTTGTTTTGGCTATTTGGGGTCTTAAGGTGTATACTGTCCTATGTGACAGAATCAAAGGCCTGGGTGGGGTTGCCTGGCACTTCAGCTTCTCCTGGCCTGCAGCAGCAGCAACAGTAACTGCATCAGTGGAAGCAGGGATACACCATGCAACAGCATGCAGCACTCATAGCTGGACAGGATCAGCCCTTGTCTCAGCTCAGCTGGGTCCTGCTGGGCTAGTTGGAGGGAGACTGCCACCAAGTGCATGAGAGCCAGAGCCCAGGCTGGAAGGTGACCTTTTCTTTTCCTTTAAATAAATATATTTGTTTTTAATTGAAAGATAATTGTTCTACAATATTGTGTCAGTTTCTGTGATACATCAACATGAATCAGCCATAGGTATATATATGTTCCCTCCCTCTTGAAACTCCCGCCCACTTCCCAGCCCATACCACCCTTCTAGGTTGTCAAAGAGGGATGGGATGGGGTGGGCTTGGAGCCCCCTGCATCATAAAGCAAGTTCCCACTGGCTATCTATTTTATATGTGGTAATACATATGTTTCAATGTTGCTCCTTCAACTTATACCTCCCTCTCCTTCCACACTGAATCCATAAGTCTGTTCTCTGTTTACACATCAACACTGCTGCCCTGCAAATAGGTTCACCAGTATCATCTTTCTATATTCCATATATATGCACTTATATAAGATATTTGTTTTTCTCTTTCTAACTTACTTCACTCTTGATAATGGGCTCTAGGTTCATTCATCTCATTAGAGCTGACTCAAATGCATTCCTTTTTGTAGCTGAGTAATATTCCATTGTATATATGTACTACAACTTCTATATCCATTTATCTGTTGATGGACATATAGACTGCTTCCATGTCCTAGATATTGTAAATAGTGTTGCAATGAATATTGGGGCACATGTGTCTTTTTCAACTATGGCTTTCTTGGGGGATATTCCCAGTAGTGGGATTGATGGGCCATATTGTAATTTTGTACAGATGTGAGAGCTGGACCATAAAGAAGGCTGAGCACCAAAGAATTGATGCTTTTGAACTGTGGTGTTGGAGAAAACTCTTGAGAGTCCCTTGGACAGCAAGGAGATCAAAGCAGTCCATCCAAAAGGAGATCAATCCTGAATGTTCATTGGAAGGACTGATGTTGAAGCTGAAACTCCCAATATTTTGGCCACCTGATGTGAAAAAACCTACTTACTGGAAAAGACCCTGATGCTGGGAAAGATTGAGGGCAGGAGGGGAAAGGGGCAAGAGAGGATGAGATGGCTAGATGGCATCATCAACTCAGTGTACATGAATTTTGAGTAAACTTTGGGAGATAGTGATGGACAGAGAAATCTGGCATGCTGCAGTCCAAGAGGTCACAAAGAGTCAGACATGACAGTGACTGAACAACTATAATAATGGTAGTTTTATTCCTAGTTTTCAAAGGACTCTCCATACTGTTCTCCACAGTTGCTGTATCAATTTACATTCCCACCAAGAATGCAAGAGAGTTCCCTTTTCTCCAAACTCTCTCCATAAAATAAAATAAAAATTTATTGTTTGTAGAATTTTTGATGATGGCCATTCTGATCACTGTGAGGTGATACTTCACTGTGGTTCTGATTTGTACTTTTCTAGGATGTGAGAGTTGGACTGTGAAGAAAGCTGAGTGCCAAAGAATTGATGCTTTTGAACTGTGGTGTTGGAGAAGACTCTTGAGAGTCCCTTGGACTGCAAGGAGATCCAACCAGTCTATTCTAAAGTAGATCAGTCCTGCCATCATCGACAGAGGATGAGATGGCTGGATAGCATCACCGACTCGATGGATGATGGAAGGGATGATGGAAGGGATGATGCTAAAGCTGAAACTCCAATACTCTGGCTACCTCCTGCGAAGAGTTGACTCATTGGAAAAGACTCTGATGCTGGGAGGGATTGGGGCAGGAGGAGAAGGGGACAACAGAGGATGAGATGACTGGATGGCACCACCGACTCAATGGATGTGAGTTTGAGTGAACTCTGGGAGTTGGTGATGGACAGGGAGGCCTGGCGTGCTGCTATTCATGGGGTTGCAGAGTCGGACATGACTGAGAGACTGAACTGAACTGAAGTGAATAATGAATGATGCTGAGCATCTTTACACGTGTTTCTTAGCCATCTGTATGTCTTCTTTGGAAAAATGTCTGTTTAGGTTTTCTGCCCACTTTTTATCAGGTTTTTGTTTTTTTTTTTTTTTCTGGTATTGATTTGCAAGAGATGCTTGTATATTCTGGAGATTAATCTTTTGTCAGTTGTTTCATTTACTACTATCTTTTTCCATTCTGAGGGCTGTCTTTTCACCTTGCTTATAGTTTCCTTTGCTGTGCAAAAGCTTTCAAGTTTAATTAGGCCCCACTTGTTTATTTTTATTTTTATTTCCATTATTCTAGGAGGTGAGTCACAGAGAATATTGCTGTTATTTATGTCAAGGAATGTGCTGCCTATGTTTTCCTCTAAGAGGTTTATAGTTTGGGGCCTTGCATTTAATTCTTTAATATATTTTGAGTTTATTTTTGTGTATGGTGTTAGGAGATTTCATTATTTATATGTAGCTGTTCAGTTTCCCCAGCACAACTATTGCAGAGGCAGATTTTTCTCCACTATATATTCTTTCCTCCTTTGTCAAAGATAAGGTACCCACAGGTGCATGGGTTTATCTCTGGGCTTTCTATCTTGCTCCACTGGTCTATTTTTCTGTACTTGTGCCAGCACTATACTATCTTGATGACTGTAGCTTTGTAGTCTAGTCTGAATTCAAGAAGGCTGATTCCTCCAACTCTGTTTTCCTTTCTCAAGATTGTTTTGGTTATTTGGGGTCTTTTGTGTTTCTATACCTATTGTGAATTTTTTTTTTTTTGCTCTAAATTATGTGAAAAATACTACTGGCAGTTTAATAGGGATAGCATTGACTCTGCAGAATGCTTTGGGTAGCACAGTCATTTTCATAGTACTGATTCTTCCAGTCCAAGAACATGGTATGTCTATCTGTTTGTATCATCTTTGATTTCTTTCATCAGTGGCTTATAGTTTTCTGCATACAGGTCTTTTGTCTGTTTAGGCAGGTTTACTCCTGGCCTTTTTTTTTTTTAATGTAGATAAATCTCAGCAACATTTCTTATAAGGCTTATTTGATGGTGCTGAACTATTCTAGCTTTTGTTTGTAAAACATTGAATCTTTCCATCAAATTTGAATGTAAGACTTGCCAGATAAAGCATCTTTGGTTTTAGGTGTTTCTCTTTCATCACTTTGACTATATCAAGTCACTCCTTTCTGGCCCACAGAGTTTTTGTTGAAAAGTCACCTGATTGCCTTACAAGTGTTTCCTTATACCTAAAATGTTACTTTCCCCTTGCTACTTTTAATATTCTCTATCTTTAATTTTTGCCATTTTAATTATAATGTGTCTTGGTATTTTCCTCTTTGAGTTGATCATATTTGAGACACTCTGTGCTTCCTGGGCCTGGATCTACCCTTTCTCATGTTAGGGAAGCTTTTAGCGATTATAACTTCAAATATGTTCTCTGATCCTTTCCCTGTCTCTTCTCTTTCTCAGACCCCTATAATGCAAATGTTAGTACTATTGATGTTGTTGTAGAAATCTCTTGAATTTTCTCAATACTTTTTATTCTTTTTTTTTTTCTTTTTTCTGTTCAACTTCAGTGATTTCCACTACTCTTGTCTTCCAGCTTGCTGATCTGTTCCTCTGTATCACTAACCTACTCTTGACTCCTCCCAGTGTATTTTTTATTTAAGTTATTGTATTCTGCAGCTCTGTTTGGTTCTTTATATTTTCTAACTCTTTATTGTAAATTTCTAACTTTTCACCCTGTTTATCCAGTCTTCTCCAGAATTCTTCAAATAACTTTACAGTCACTACCTTGAAATCTTTATCAAATAGATTGCTTATCTTCACTTCACTTCACTTCATTCTTCATCTGGGGTTTTATCTTGTTCTTTCATTTGGAACATATTCCTCTGTTGCCTCATTTTGCCTAACTTGTTCCAACTTCTATGAATTAGGTAGGTTGTTACATTTCCTGATCTTGGAGAATGACCTTTTGTAGGGGAAGTCTTATGCTTTCCAGCAGTGCACTCCCTCCTGGTCACCAGAGTTATAGGTTCTAAGGTACCCCTTATGTGGGCTGCACAGGTCTTGCAGGCTGACTACTATGGGAAGTCTGGTAGGCATGGCTGGATCCCAGTTGCATTTTTCGCCATGCTTTGTACACAGGCAGCTGGCCCCTGGTGGTGGGGCTGAGTCACAAGGTGACTGGCTGCAGAGTCCCAGGTGGTACCAGGGCTGATAGTGGTGAATGAGTGTGCTGAGCAACATCTCCCGTGGGTGGTTGTGTGGATAGGGTTCCAAGATATAGTGTCAGTCTGCTGATGGCTAGGGCTGATGATACCAGACACAGCTGACTGTGGGATTCACAGGGTCCAAAACTGGTGTCAGCCTAATGGTTACTGATCAGGGTTTGGGCCAGTGCACTACAGCGCAGGGCCAGGTCTTAGGCCATCTAGTGGACAGAGCTGGGTCCTGGGGTGGCAGTGAGCTCAGGAGGCCTTAAGGCAGCTGGCGTGCTGGTGGGTGGGGGTGTGTTCCTGCCAAGGTAGCTACTTAGGCTGAGGGTAGTACTGGCACTGGTAGACTAGCAGGCAAGGCCAGTTCCCAGTGCTAATAATCCAGAGGAAGGATTCCAAAATGGCACTTGACAGCACCAGCATCCTCATGGTAAATTAAGCTCCCAAAATGGCTGACAATAATATATTCCCAGGGTAAGTTTCAATTTCCTCCTGCCGTTTCAGGAGTGTCTCCAAGATCAGCAGGTGTGTCTGACCCAGGCTCCTTTCAAATAACTGCTTCTGCCCTGGGTCCTAGAAGATGTGAGATTTTGTGTGTACCATTTAAGAGTGAAGTCTCAACTGGAGCCTATTACACAGAGTGAAGTAAGTCAGGAAAGAAAAACACCAATACAGTGTACTAACACATATATATGGAATTTAGAAAGATGGTAACATTAGAACTGATTCAAATGTATTCTTTTTAATGGCTGAGTAATACTCCATTGTGTATATGTACCACAGTTTTCTTATCCATTCATCTGCTGATGGACATCTAGGTTGCTTCCATGTCCTGGCTATTATAAACAGTGCTTTGATGAACATTGGGGTACACGTGTCTCTTTCAATTCTGGTTTCCTCGGTGTGTATGCCCAGCAGTGGGATTGCTGGGTCGTATGGTGGTTGCAACCAGAGCTGATTATACAGAATGAAGTAAGCCAGAAAGAAAAACACCAATACAGTATACTAATGCATATATATGGAATTTAGAAATATGGTAACGATAACCCTGTATGCAAGACAGCAAAAGAGACACAGATGTATAGAACAGTCTTTTGGACTCTGTGGGAGAGAGAGGGGGGATGATTTGGGAGAATGGCATTGAAACATGTATAATATCATATAAGAAATGAATCGCCAGTCCAGGTTTGATGCAGGATACAGGATGCTTGGGGCTGGTGCACTGGGATGACCCAGAGGGATGGTTTGGGGAGGGATATGGGAGGAGCGTTCAGGATTGGGAACACGTGTACACCCGTGGCAGATTCATGTTGATGTATGGCAAAACCAATACAATATTGTAAAGTAATTAGCCTCTAATTAAAATAAATAAATTAAAAAAAAAAAAAAGAAAGAAAGATGGTAACAATGACCCTATATGTGAGACAGCAAAAGAGACACAGATGTACAGAACAGTCTTTTGGACTCTGTGGGAGAAGGCAAGGGTGGGATGATTTGAGAGACTAGCATTGAAACATGTATATTATCATACGTGAAACAGACTGCCAGTCCAGGTTCAATGCATGAGGCAGAGTGCTCAGAGCTGGTGCACTGGGATGACCCAGAAGGATGGGATAGAGAGGGAGGTGGGAGTGGGGTTCACGATGGGGAACACATGTACACCCATGGTTGATTTCATGTCAATGTATGGCAAAACACACTACAATATTGTAAAGTAATTAGCCACCAATTAAAATTAATTAATTAATTTTAAAAATTTTAAAAAAGAGTGAAGTCTCTATTTCCCACAGCCCTGTGGGCTTCCTGAAGGTAAGCCTCGCTGGCCTTCAAAGCCAAACATACTGGGGTTTTCCTGGTAAGGACCCCAAGACTGAGGAATCCAATACTTTCGGACTCCTCACTTTTTGGGAAGAATTTTTACAACTATAATTATTCTTTCACTTGTGGGTCACCCACTAGTATGGGTCTTGTCTATACTGCATCTTAGCCCTTCTACCCATCATGTTGTGGTTCCTTCATTATCTTTAATTGTAGAAGATCATTTTTGATAGTCTTCTGGTCTTTATCATTAATAGTTGTTCAGTAAATAGCTGTAACTTTGGTGTGCCTTTGGGAGAAGGAAAGCTCAGGATCATACAAATTTGCAGTCCCTATTCTAGATATGGTGAATGAGAATATCTAGATATAGTATATACAAGTCTCTTTTTTTCCAGATGATCTTTTTTTCAATTCACTAGAAGAATCTACTCTTCTAGAGTCTAGAGTAGAGATAATTACTTCTGGGATTAGAATTGAGATCAATAATACCAAAAATAAAAGTCTCTCTCAGGAGGACAAAAGCATAAATTCATAAATGTTAGAATAAATATACATATATTCAAAGTTGGCTTTTCTTCTCTTTTTCTTCATCTAGCTCTGGAAAATGTTAAGTCCTGACCAATATGTATAAGTCAGTAATTATGTCAGCATTCTTGCTTATGAATATCA
The DNA here is from genome assembly GCF_032452875.1 of Bos javanicus. Taxonomy (NCBI): domain Eukaryota; kingdom Metazoa; phylum Chordata; class Mammalia; order Artiodactyla; family Bovidae; genus Bos; species Bos javanicus. The sequence goes on along the minus strand of NC_083882.1, from coordinate 16,486,691 downwards.
CACTTCTTTGCTTCCTCGAACTGACTGATACACATGCTTCATTGATTACTTTTCATATCTACCAACAGCACTCTGCTTACATCAAACATTGCATCTCATACAACCAACTATTCATCTCTCCTGTGGGGACTCAGAGCTGGTTATTCTGACTCTTTTTTCCTACATGGGAAGGGAAGCCAGTTCTTCCTATATCCAACCATTCTCTATCTCCCAACAATCTACTCCAACCAAATCTGGACAACAATAGTGGGGAATAAGAGTGTAGAAGCTGCCCACAAGCACTACATTAAAATTAACATGTACCACAGGGAAAAATTCTGACTAGTATTTCCATATCTACATTACCTTTCTTTACAACATGAAAATTGCCATTTCTTATCATAAAGTTATTTATTGATTTAGAAAAGGCAGAGGAACCAGAGATCAAACTGCCAACATCTGTTGGATCATAGAAAAAAAACAGGAGAATTCCAGAAAAATATCTACTTTTGCTTTATTGATTACGCCAAAGCCTTTTATTGTGTAGATCACAACAAACTGTGGAAAATTCTTCAAGAAATAGGAATGCCAGACCACCTTACTTGCCTCCTGAGAAATTTGTGTGCAAGTAAAGAAGTAACAGCTAGAACTGGACATGGAACAATGGGCTGGTTCCAAATTGGGGAAGGAGTATGTTAAGGCTATATATTGTCACCCTGCTTATTTAACTTATATGCAGAGTATATCATGCAAAACGTCAGTATGGATGTAGCACAAACTGGAATTAAGATTGCTAGGAGACATATCAATAACCTCGAAAACACAGATAACACCACCCTTATGGCAGAAAGTGAAGAACTAAAAAGCCTCTTGATGAAGGTGAAAGAGGAGAGTGAAAAAGTTGGCTTAAAACTCAACATTCAAAAAACGAATATCATGGCATCAGGTCCCATCACTTCATGGCAAATAGATGGTGAAACAATGGAAACAGTGACAGTTTTTATTTTCTTGGGCTCAAAAATCACTGCAGATGGTGACTGCAGCCATGAAATTAAAAGACGCTTGTTCCTTGGAAGAAAAGCTATGACCAACCTAGACAGCATATTCAAAAGCAGAGACATTGTTTTGCCAACAAAGATCCGTCTAGTCAAAGCTATGGTTTTTCCAGTAGTCGTGTATGGATGTAAGGGTTGGACTATAAAGAAAGCTGAGAGCTGAAGAAGTGATGGTTTTGAACTGTGGTGTTGGAGAAGACTCTTGAGAGTTCCTTGGATGGCAAGGAGATCAAACCAGTCAATTTCAAAGGAAATCCGTCCTGAATATTCATTGGAAGGACTGATGCTGAAGCTGAAACTCCAATACTTTGGCTACCTGATGTGAAGAAGTGACTCATTGGAAAAGACCCTGACGCTGGGAAAGATTGAAGGCAGGGGGAGAAAGGGACGACAGAGGATGAGATGGCTGGATGGCATCACAGACTCGATGGACATGAGTTTGAGCAAGCTCCGCAAGTTGGTGATAGATGGGAAGACTGGCATGCTGCAGTCCACAGGGTCACAAAGACTCAGACATGACTGAGCAACTTAACTGAATTGATCATCAAGTTAAGATCAGACTTGGTGGAAAAGCATGATAGGCAAGGAATTGGAAGTTTGGACTCCATCATACTACATTTGAAAGGAATCTCTTATCTCACTTCAACTACCTACCATTACAGGTAACAGAAATAGGGAAAGAGAACTCCAAAACACTTATAAAAATCATCCATAATACATAATCATAGCTCCCCACATGGAAAATAAAACATGTGAGAATTTTAACTGAACAGGCTCATTAAAAAAACAAAGATTAACATTTTTGAAAGATGAGACTGAAGTGAGATAGTAAGGTGGATACATCATATACAACAAGCCTCAATTTGAGTAACATCTTTATTCTGACTCATAAAATTCTATTCACCAAATTAATTTAAATAAATGGTGATAGAAATGCTGTCAAAAACACTTAAAATTGACTGAACATCTAAACTCAAGGTTAAAAAGAATGACAACTCATCTAGCATAAAACATAGGGTATTTGAATTTAATCTTACTTAAAATTTTCATTAATTTTCAGAATAATCAAGTAACAAATTAATAAAATGTATAGTCCAGTCAAAGTTAGACATCTGTAGTAAGGAATAATAAGAACACAGAATGTAAGGGATCAAAAAAAAAAAAAAAGTAGACTTAAGTAAAAATTTAATGAATAAAAGGCATAAAATAAAAAGGGGGAAAAAGGGTGAGAAAAGGCAGTATGTTCATTTGAACTAAAATATTCAGAAGGAATGAACACAAAGATGTTAAATTTAAAAAGTAAATATGCCAAATCAATGTGACTTTTTTCCATCAGATGGTAATAAAAATGAACTATGAGTTTGCCATAGGAAGTGGTATGGGCCCACAACCATCTTTCTCCATACTAAGAAAAGAATAGACTTCTTTCTAACTCACAGAAAAACCAAAAATTGTTCTTTCATAATAGAAGCAGTAAAGAGGTCAATAAGGAATGCAGCACTCTCTTACATCACAGCCTCACAGACTTCCTACCTTCTCCACATGCCCACGCAAAAAGCCTGACTTAACTCTGCTTCTACTTCTTCTAAGTTACAGATCATTTTTTTCTAGGTTAGGAATTTTCCAATATTAAATGGAAGTGATACTATTTCCTGAGAAAAGAGCAACAGGAGATTGTTTAAGAGGCTTGCAAAACCTGCTTATGAGAATGAAATGAGTAAAAGAAGTTTCCCTTAAGTGTGTGTCACTCACTAGCCACTGATAGTGTTAAAAAAAGAATTCAAACTGCAGCAATCTGAGAATGAGGGGAGCATAAGCATAATCACAAAGACTTTGTGAATATCTTATATTTTTAACATTTTCAATAAATAGTATTACAAGTCATATCACTTTAAAGTTCCACCTAAATCCCTCAGTAATCATTTTCCACTATATAAGAGTGGCCTACTCCATTCCCAGGGCTTATTTTTACCAAATCAGAGGGAAATATTCTGCCTATTAGCACTATGGATAATTTCTGGTATGACTTTTAATCATACTATGATTTTTAATAATTTTTAAAACAGTTTCTAAATTCATTCATATAATCTTAGAAAAGCACTCATATTAAAAAGAGAAAAACAAAATTCTCATCTATAGTTCGTATATGTTTAAATTATAAGGAGATAGTGGGTGCACATGTAGTAGAATGACTAAATTAAGAAAGAAATCTGACAATACCAGTTTCTGAAGAGGATAAGGAGCCAACTGATACCATCATTTTGGAAGACACTTCAGTACTTTCTTACACAGCTAAACAAAGCACAACAGTCACCTTATTAGGTACTTACCTAACTGATTCAAAAATATGTCTACATAAAACCTACAGGTGAATGTTGATAGCAAGCTTATCCATAATCACCAAAAATAGAGGCAACCAGCTGTCTTTCAACCACTGAATGGATAAGTAAACTGTAGTATATTATTATGATGATATACTATTCAGAGAGAAAAAAAGGAACACACTATCAAGCCACACAAAGGCATGTATTAATCCTAAACACACACTGCTAAGCAAAAAAAAGGAAAAGAAAAGAATGTGAAAAGGCTACATGGTATTTGATTCCATTTACATAACATTCTGGAAAAAGCAAAGCTATAGAATGGTAAAATGACGGAGGCAGAAAATATACAAGATGAGTTTGGAGCATCTTATAATACAAGATTGGAAGTCCTCAGAACACACACACACACACACAAAATAATGATGGACATATGTCAAAGTACCACAGCAGGCAAATGAAAGCAAGCTGACTAGTATTCTTTAAAACCATCAACATCATCAAAAACAAGGAAAGTCTGAAAAACTGTCACAGCCAAGAGGAGACTAAGGAGACCTAACAACTAAACGTAGTATATCCTGAGTGGGATGTTGGAAAAGAAAAAAAAAATATGGGTAACAGCTAAGGACATCTAAATAAAGCATGAAATTTAGCTAATAGTAATGTTTCAATACTGGTTCATTAACAGGGACCAAAGCACTACATTCATGTAAGATCTCAATAATAGTGGAAATTGGTGCCAAATGTATGAGAACTTTGTATACTATTGTCATACCTGTCCTGTAAATTTGAATCTGTACTAAAATTAAAAATATTATAATTTTTAAAAACATAAAGGGAAAAGAAAAGTAAAAATTTATTTACAAAAAATATTCAGAAAAGAGCAAGAGATGGTCTGAAGAATTAAGGATGTGTGTGGTTGACCTCCCACACAAAGAAGAGGTCCAGGACAGAAAGCTGCTAGTGATAGGGAAATAATGCATTAGAGATAAAGAAGAGTACAAAATAAATAAATAAAAAAGAAAGATGACTGTCACATTTTTCCAGTAAGGAATGAAAGCTTAGTATGGGAAATTTAGAAGGATAAATGGGAAAAATTTCATCAAAAGATTCAGAAGAAAATGCTCCCAAGAGAAAAAAAAAAAAAATTGTCTAAGGGAGTAAAGAAAGCTATCTACATTTCATCTCAATAATTTATATCTTCTAAAACTGGCCTGTATAATTTAAGGATCAATTTTTATTAAAATGTCCTATAATTTTACACATATTGGAGGAAGTGTTCACATTCAGTGGTCTCATTCTTTTTCAGGCCTACCTACTACGTCTCATTTCAGAAAAAAGTATGCAAGCAGAGAGCAGAAAACAGAAGTTATTGCTCATATACAGAGAATCACTACTCAAATTTCTATTAATAATTATTAATTGAGGGTGGCGGTCTTGGACAGGTCAAGAGGGTCAGAAGTGGAGGGGTTTCTGAAGAGTCCTGGAGGTATGATGGATTAAAGATATGAGAGGGAGGCATCAGTGGCAGGATACGGTCTGGGAAGAGATCAAGCCCTGAGCCTTTGGAGTGGGAGCACTGAATCCAAAACACTACACTACCAGAGAACTAACCCTAGGGAGTATCAAACAGTGAGAACTCACACAAAAGAAACCACTTGCATACAAGACCTGGCATCACCCAACCACCAGCAGCACCCTGTGCAGGATGCCTCATCTAAACAACAAACAAAACAAAAATACAAACCCAATCATCAGCAGACAGGATTACCACCTCATTCAGCCTTACTCATCTGAGGAAAAACAAACAAACAAACAAACAAAACCCTAAAATCTCACCTTATATGAAGCTTACAGAAACCATTGGACCAACATTAGGAGGGCAGAAACAAAAAGGAAGAAAAAATTTCAACCTTGAAGCCTGGGAAAAGGAGACCTCAAACACAGTAAGTTTAAAAAAAATAATGAAAAGGCAGAGAAATATTACACAAATGAAGGAACAAACTAGAAACACAGAAGGAACCTTCCTCAACATAGTAAAAGCCATATATAATAAGCCTACAGCAAACATTATTCTCAATGGTGAAAACCTATAAGCACGCCCCCTAAGATAAGGCACAAGACAAGGGTGTACACTTTCACCATTATTATTCAACATAGTTCTGAAAGTCCTAGCTACAGCAATCAGAGATGAAAAAGAAATAAAAGGGATCCAGATCAGAAAAGAAGTAAAGCCCTCACTGTTTGCAGATGACATGATACTGTACAAAGAAAACCCTAAAGATAGTATCAGAAAATTACTAGAACTAAACAGTGAATTTAGCAAAGTTGCAGGATACAATATCAAGAAAGAGAAATCACTTGCATTTCTATATACTAACAATGAAATATCAGAAAGAGAAATTAAGGAATCAATCCCATTCACCATTGCAACAAAAAGAATTAAATATCTAGGAATAAACTTACCTAAGGAGACAAATGATGCTGTGAAAGTGCTGCACTCAATATGCCAGCAAATTTGGAAAACTCAGCAGTGCCCACAGGACTGGAAAAGGTCAGTTTTCATTCCAATCCCAAAGAATGGCAATGCCAAAGAATGCTCAAACTATCGCACAATTGCACTCATCTCACACGCTAATAAAGTAATGCTCAAAATTCTCCAAGCCAGGCTTCAGCAATACGTGAACCGTGAACTTCGTGATGTTCAAGCTGGTTTTAGAAAAGGCAGAGGAACCAGAGATCAAATTGCCAACATCCGCTGGATCATGGAAAAGGCAAGAGAATTCCAGAAAAACATCTATTTCTGCTTTATTGACTATGCCAAAGCCTTTGACTGAGTGGATCACAATCAACTGTGGGAAATTCTGAAAGAGATGGGAATACCAGACCACTTGATCTGCCTCTTGAGAAATGTGTATGCAGGTCAGGAAGCAACAGTTGGAACTGGACATGGAACAACAGACTGGTTCCAAATAGGAAAAGGAGTATGTCAAGGCTGTATATTGCCAACTGCTTATTTAACTTATATGCAGAGTACATCATGAGAAACGTTGGACTGGAAGAAACACAAGCTGGAATCAAGATTGCCGGGAGAAATATCAATAACCTCAGATATGCAGATGTAACCACCCTTATGGCAGAAAGTGAAGAGGAACTCAAAAGCCTCTTGATGAAAGTGAAAGTGGATAGTGAAAAAGTTGGCTTAAAGCTCAACATTCAGAAAACGAAGATCATGACATCCGGTCCCATCACTTCATGGGAAATAGATGGGGAAACAGTGGAAACAGTGTCAGACTTTATTTTGGGGGGCTCCAAAATCACTGCAGATGGTGACTACAGCCATGAAATTAAAAGACGCTTACTCCTTGGAAGGAAAGTTATGACCAACCTAGATAGCATATTCAAAAGCAGAGACATTATTTTGCCAACAAAGGTCTGTCTAGTCAAGGCTATGGTTTTTCCTGTGGTCATGTATGGATGTGAGAGTTGGACTGTGAAGAAAGCTGAGTGCCGAAGAATTGATGCTTTTGAACTGTGGTATTGGAGAAGACTCTTGAGAGTCCCTTGGACTGCAAGGAGATCCAACCAGTCCATTCTGAAGGAGATCAGCCCTGGGATTTCTTTGGAAGGAATGACGTTAAAGCTGAAACTCCAATACTTTGGCCACCTCATGCAAAGAGCTGACTCATTGGAAAAGACTCTGATGCTGGGAGGGATTGAGGGCAGGAGGAGAAGGGGACGACAAAGGATGAGATGGCTGGATGGCATTACTGACTTGATGGACGTGAGTCTGAGTGAACTCCGGGAGTTGTTGATGGACAGGGAGGCCTGGCATGCTGCGATTCATGGTATTGCAAAGAATCAGACACTACTGAGTGACTGACCTGAACTGAAGGAGACAAAAGAACTATGCACAGAAAATTATAAGACACTGATGAAAGAAATCATGGATGATATAAATAGATGAAGAGATAGTCCACATTTCTGGGTAGGAAGAATCAATATTACATAAATGACTATGGCTGCTATCCAAAAGTCTACAAGCAATAAATGCTGGAGAGGGTGTGGAGAAAAGGGAACTCTCTTACACTGTTGGTGGGAATGCAAACTAGTACAGCCACTATGGAGAACAGTGTGGAGATTCCTTAAAAAGCTGGAAATAGAGCTGCCATATGACCCAGCAATCCCACTACTGGGAATATACACCAAGGAAAGCAGAATTCAAAGAGACATGTGTACCCCAATGTTCATCCCAGCACTGTTTATAATAGCCAGGACATGGAAGCAACCTAGATGTCCATCAGCAGACGAATGGATAAGAAAGCTGTGGTACATATACACAATGGAATATTACTCAGCCATTAAAAAGAATACATTTGAAACAGTTCTAATGAGGTGGATGAAACTGGAGCCTATTATACAGAATGAAGTGAGCCAGAAAGAAAAACACCAACACAGTATACTAACGCATATATATGGAATTTAGAAAGATGGTAATGATAACCCTGTATGCAAAACAGCAAAAGAGACACAGATGTATAGAACAGTCTTTGGACTCTGTGGGAGAGGGTGAGGGTGGGATGATTTGAGAGAATGGCATTGAAACATGTATATTATCGTATGTAAAATGAATCGCCAGTCTAGGTTCAATGCATGATACAGGATGCTTGGGGCTGGTGCACTGGGATGATCCAGAGGGATGGGATGGGGAAGGAGGTGGGAGGGGGAGTTCAGGATGGGGAACACATGTACACCCATGGCAGATTCATGTCAATGTATGGCAAAACTACTACAAAATTGTAAAGTAATTAGCCTCCAATTAAAATAAATAAATTTATATTATATAAATTTTTTAAAAAATGACTATACTACTAAACAAAATCTACAGATTCAATGCGATCTCTATCAAATTACCAATGACATTTTTCACAGAACAGAACAAAAAATTTCACAATTTATATGGAAACACAAAACACCCCAAGTAGCTAAAGCAGTCTGGAGAAAGAAGAATGGAGCTGGAGGAATCAACCTTCCGGACTTCAGATTATACTACAAAGCTACAGTCATTAAGACAGTATGGTACTGGCATAAAAACAGACATATAGACCAATGGAACAAGATAGAAAGTCCAGAAATAAACCCATGCACCTTTAGGTGCCTTATTTGTGACAAAGGAGGCAAGAATATACCGTGGGTCAAAGACAGCCTCTTCAGTTAATGGTGCTGGAAAAACTGGACAGCTGCATGTTACAGAATGAAATTAGAACACCTCCTAACACCATACACAAAGGTAAACTCAAAATGGTTTAAAGACCTAAATGTAAGACCAGAAACTATAAATCTCTCAGAGGAAAACATAGGCAGAACACTTGACATAAATCCAAGTAAGATCCTCTATGACCCACGTCCTAGAGTAACAGAAATAAAAGCCAAAGTAAACAAGTGGGACCTGATTAAACTTAAAAGCTTCTGCACAGCAAAGGAAACTATAAGTAAGGTGAAAAGACAACCCTCAGAATGGGAGAAAATAATAGCAAATGAAACAACTGACAAAGGATTAATGCCCAAAATATACAAGTAACTCATACAACTATTGCCAGAAAAAACAAAGAACCCAATCAAAAACTGGGGAAAAGATCTAAACAGACATTTCTCTAAAGAAGACTAAAGATGGCTAACAAACACATGAAAAGATGCTCAACATCACTCTTTATTAGAGAAATACAAATCAAAACTACAATGACATATCACTTCACACCAGTCAGAATGGCCCTCATCAAAAAGTCTACAAACAATAAATGCTGGAAAGGGTGTGGAGAAAAGGGAACACTCTTGCACTGTTGGTGGGAATGTAAATTGATAGAGCCGCTATCAACAACGATATGGAGATTCCTTTAAAAACTAGGAATAAAACCACCATATGACCCAGCAATCTCACTCCTAGGCATATACCTTTGAGGAAACCAATATTGAAAAATACACATGTATCCCACTGTTCATTGCAGCACTATTTACAATAGCTAGAACATGGAAGCAACCTAGATGTCCATTGACAGATGAATGGATAAAGAAGTTGTGCTTCATATACACAATGGAATATTACTCAGCCATAAAAAGGAATGCATTTGAGTCAGTTCTGATGAGGTGGATAAACCAAGAACCTATTATACACAGTGAAGTAAGTCAGAAAGAGGAAGACAAATATCATTTTGTAACACATATATATGGAATCTAGGAAAATGGTACTGAAGGATTTATTTTCAGGGCAGCAATGGAGAAACAGACATGGAGAATAGATTCATGGACATGGGGAGAGGGGAGGAGAAGGTGAGATGTATGGAAAGAGTAACATGGAAACCTACATTAGCATATGTAAAATAGATAGCCAAAGGGAATTTGCTGTATGGCTCAGGAAACTCAAACAGGGGCTCTGTATCAACCTAGAGGGGTGGGGTGGGGAGGGAGATAGGAGGGAGGTTCAAAAAGGAGGGGATATATGTATACTTATGGCTGATTCATGTTGAGGTTTAACAGAAAACAACAAAATTCTCTAAAGCAATTATCCTTCAATAAAAAAAAAAAAGAATTACTATTTGAGATACAGTAAGAACATTACTAAACTTAACCATTAAAAAAAAAACAATAGCATTATAAATATTGCCTTTTGCAACCTTTGAGTTGGGCCAGTTATGTCTAACATTAAATTAAACTACCAAGATCAGCTTGAATTTAAACTTGTGGCTGACAGGACTGGCATAGGGTTTGCTACAGCATAACTATGAATCCACATTTGTGTCATGAGCCAAAGACTGTCACTATTAATTTGTACTGTCATCACATGAACTATGAAAAAAATTTTTTTACTTAGTAATGAATTAAGCAAATGCAAAAACATGACAATTTTCATAATTCAGAGAACTAGAAAATCCGTGTAATTAGCATTGGAGGTGTGATGTAAAATGGTCTCAGTCCAATGACCCTTGAAGGCAGCATGAAGCAGGGAAAGGTATGAAATCAGACTGACCTAGGTTTAAATTCTGCTTTTCTGGCTTGTCAGCATTGACAAAGGAACTTAACAAGTTAATCTCTCAAAATATGTCTCCTTATCTACAAAAGGGAATAATATTTATCTCCTAGTTCTGATACAAACATTATTTTGTGAATATTCACTAATAAGTACAAACACTTTAGCATTTGTTATTTATCAGGTTGCTATAAGTATTTTATATAAATCAACTTACTTAATCTTCCTAACAATTCTTGGAGGTATGTACTTATATTATCCCCATTGTACAAATGAGAAATATTTAGTATGAAAAAATTAAGGAACTTACTCCAGTTCCTTACTGCTACTTACTAGTACTCCAGTTACTCCAGGAACTTACTAGTACTAGTACTCCAGGAACTTACTCCAGTTCCTTACTACTACTTACTACTACTCCACACAACTAGTATGTTCTCATAACTATGTAGTCTGGCTCTAATCTTTGCTCAAAATTACTACATAATAATATCATTATTAAATCAGTTAATAAAACAGTTCCCTTCTAGTCACCTTAACTCTAATTCATCTCATTGAAATACTGACACTATTTACTTCTAATTTACTTTTAATGAAAGAGAAAACTAATCAGTTACCAAGTTACAGTAATAAGAACTATATTGAACTATATTCAACATCCTATGACAAAGCACATAAAAATACATATAAAATAATATAAAAAAGAATCTGAACCATTTTTCTGTACAGCAGTAATTAACACAAGACTATAAATCAATTATACTTCAATAAAAAATAAATCAAATAAAACAACATTGCCTCCCCTGAAAGAACTATATTGGAAGAATTTGTGTATTGCTATCAATTTTAATTCATCAATAAAAAGATATGTGTTTATTATATCCACTAGCTCTCCAATATGCTAAATGTGTTAATTCTATTCTAATTCACTAAATAACTACATGTTTTAGAGTTATTCTAAGAAAACCTTCAGGTAATCTTAATCCTAAAGTAATGCTAACTAACTCATTACAGTATTATAACCAACTAAAAGGCTGCTAACTGCACAGTCCAAATCATATTAAAACCAAAAAAGTGTATCAAGTTAACATACAAGCAATAAACTATTGTTTATATCAAACAAGTGAAAATAAAAAAAGTTTCATGTCAGCTAGTGATTCTGGAATCAGTGGCACTTTATAGGGAATCAGGTTTCAGAGTATTTCAGAGTCCCTGATACCATAAAAATATTGACACCAAAAGCCATCCTCTGTACCCTCTTCATTAGCATTTTCCCAAGTAATCCCAAGAGAACATTACTCAAATACTGAGTTTAAATGGCACCAAGTTTTAGAGACAATAAATTTCCACTCTAACAGAAAATAGAAATAGAAAAAAAATTCAATGAATATTCTTTCACAATTCATGTCCTTCATTAATTATTTTGAGAGAAAATGCACTTAGCAAAGGCAGAACAAATCCAAACTTTTACTATTTTAATAAGCTTATTAAATTACCTTAGATCTCTCATTTCTATCTGATGTCTATCCTACTGAGGAATGACTATCCTACTCCATCTACATATCTATATTTTATGGCTCTTGACACTCTACAATGAAACACCCAGAACCCTTATAATAGTATCAAAACCTTTTAAAACTGAGTATCAAAACCTCATGTTGTTGTTGCTGTTGTTTCATCTCCAAGTTGCATACCAATCTTTGTAACCCCGTGAACTGCAGCCCACCAGGCTCCTCTGTCCATGGATTCTTCAAGCAAGAATACTAGAGTGGGTTGCCATTTCCTTCTCTGAAATCCTCACAATCCTCCTTTATTTTAAAGTGTACTACACAAAGGGAGCTAAATTATCCTTCTCCCTTAAGTCTCCCTATTCAATTTTGTCTTCCTTTCCTCAACACTACCCAAATCCAAGATATAGGATCAGGTGACGACATTTCAGCATAAAGTACGGTACAGATCCTTTAATGTTTCATCACAGACACTTCATTATACCAATCAACTGTTAAAATTTTCAAGAAAATACTCAGTGTTGTACCTCATAATGCTATAAACATATTTGATACTTAATTTGAGCTAAAAAACGCACATCATGGCTGGAAAGGTTTACATTTTTCAGACAACTAAAATTAGAAGATCAGGGAGAGACAGGATGGCAAAGGAGTAGGTGGATGTGGAGTACATCTCCTTCCACAGTGCACCAGGAATACACCTTAAGATGCAGAAGATCTCTCAAAACAACACTGAGAGTGGGCAGGAGTCCCTGAACATACGTAAGGAATATACAGATCAATGCAAAACTTGGCAGGACTAAGGAAGGAAGGGAAAAAGAGGAGAGTGAGCAGGACTGGACCTGCACCCCGAGGTGAGGGAGCTGAAGCAGGGGTCAGATCCCCACATTGGGGCAACTGTTTGGGACAGAGGAGAAGCATTTGAGGCTGTTGGAAAGTAAAGCAGCTGATCTGTGACAGTCAGAATGGAGAACCACAAAGACTATCCCTGGTGCAGCCCTACATACTCTGGACAGGAACATAAGTCCCCTGGAATGCACAGTGGCTAGGAGCTGGACTATATGGATTGGAGAGCAATCCCAGGGTGAAGTCTACTGTTGACTGTGGAAAGATGGCCCAAAGGGACATGAGGGAGGAGACTGCACTGGGGAATGCCTTTGGAGGAAAACTGAGCAGCCCTGGGGGCAAGGTGATACTGCTGACTCACACAAGGGGGCAGAGCCATCACTGTAGCCTCTCTCCCCACATAACTCCAGAACTGGCAGCTGACTAAGAGAGAAAGACATCAGAGAGGGTAGCCTTTTAAATGCCTGATGCACCAAGCAATAGAGAAGGACTCCCACCAGAGAGGTCATTTGAACACCAGCTGCCAGAAGCTAGAAAAAGGTTCTAATAGTCCCATACCTTCTGCACCTGAGGCGGCCAGCATACCTGCACACTTGATGCCACCAGAGTCCATCCTGCAATCCAAGCGGCAATACAACTCCACACTCAGTCTTCAGTGGGGCAGAGCTGCCAGAGGCTAGAAAAAATCCTAATAACACAGTATCTCCTATACCAATGGCCACCGGCTCCCCTGTGTACCTGGCACTGTGAGGGTGCCCATGATCCAAGCAGCTGTGCCACCTCCCTGCTCAATCCCACTGAGACAGAGCTGCCAGAGGCTAGAAAAAACCCTAAGAGTACCATATCTCATGCTGCCTTGGCCACTGGCTCCCCTGCATACGTGGTGCTGCCAGAGTCTCTGTGATCCAAGCAGCTGCTTCACCTCCACATCCAGCCCTCACTAGGGCAGACCCAAGTCCTCCAGGGAAGCCTCAGGAGCAAACTCGTGTGGATGACCCACATGCAGAGGTGGGGATAAAACCACAATTGAAACCCAGGGACAGTGTGGCTGAGGAGGAGGGCTGAAAATCTTCCCCAAACCTGTACAAGATGCAGATTAAATCCACATGATTAATTTAGGCAGAGTGTCTATGGAATATATAAAAGAACAATGAGAGTTGCCACAAAAGAAAACACACTAACTCTGGCAGCTGTGGACACTGGAGGCAAAAATATGCAAGAGTAGGGCCAGATTAGAGTCTAAGCTGTCCCCACAATAGGTCAAGAGACTAGGCCCATACTGGAGGACATCCTAGGAAGGTGAAGGTGGACTGTGACTCAGGGTGAGGTAGAGGACACTGACAGCTCAGATACGAGAAAAACATTTATTATTATGTTTATATTTTGATTTGTTCTGAATTTTTTTCCCTCTGATGCTGCGCTTATTGATTTTATTACTACTATGAACTCTATTTAAGCTTTTGAAAGTTTTTTAATTACACTTTTTATGTCCTTATATATTTTTACTGCTGTGTTGTCTTTTTAAGGTCCTGTTGGTGGGGGTGGGGGGCAGTTCTGTCTTTTTAAAACTTTTTGTTTGGTTGGTTTTGGTTTTTTGTTTTTCTTATTGTTCTTTTCTTGCTGTAGTTATTCTGTAACACATATAAATCTTTTATAAGTACTTCTATTTAACTTTGTTTTTCTATTTTTTTCTATTCTTGATTTTCTCTTTTTTTCCCACCATGTTTGTATTTAGTTTTCTCTGCTTTATTCCCTAGCTGGCACTCTGCATTAGTTTCATTTTCTGGTTTATGCTTTAGTTAGTTTTGTCTTTAATTGGGCAATATCATTTTTGGTTTTCTTTGCTCACCAGGTCACTGTCTTGTACGTTCTTTTCTTTGAACTGCTTTGGTTTTGCTCGTGTATGTGTATGGGTATGTGTTTATGCTCCTTGGTTTTGTTCCTATTTGTCTGATTTTGTGTTTACTATTTGTCCTGGTTTGCTTTTGTTTCTTGTTTTGTTTTGTGTTTTTGTATGTTTGTTTTAATCCCCTTTAATGCCATAACAAATGGCTTTTGTAATAATAATAATACATGTTTTTCTCTTATCTCAGCTGTCAGCGTCCTTTCCCTCCCTATGAGTCACAGCCCCCCTCTGCCTCCCTAGAATGTCCTTCAATACTGGCCTGTCTCTTGACCTATTGTAGAGACAGCTTAGACTCTAATCTGGCCCTACTTCTGCATGTTTTTGCCTCCAATGTCCACAGCTGCCAGAGGTAGTATGTTTTCTTTTGTGGGAACTCTCATTGTCCTTTTATATATTCCATAGACACAGAGTCTGCCTAATTAATCATGTGGATTTAATCTGCATCTTGTACAGCTATTGGGAAGATATCAGATATCAGGCCTAAGCCTTTGGAGTAGGAGCGCTTAGTCCAGGACACTAGACTGCCAGAGAACTCTTGACCCCAGGGAGTATTAATTAGTGAGAACTACCGCAAAGGCCTCCACATGTATCCAAGACCGAGAATCACTCCCCTGCTGGCAACACCCAGTGCAGGACCCTTCACCCAAACAACAAACAACACAGAAACACAAAGCCAATCATCCTCAGAAAGGCTTCCCAAAGACATCAAAACATAGCACTCACACACCCCTGCCCGTCAGAGGGGGAAAAAAAAACCCTCAACTTCTCCCACAGGAACACAGGCACAAGACCCTCCCAACACGAAATCTACACAAACCACTGGACGAACCTCGCCCACTGAAGGCAGAAACCGAAGGTAATAAGGAATGTGACCCTAAAGACTGGAAAAAGGAGACCTCAAACACAATAACTTAAAAAATGAAAAGAAAGAGAAATATTTTGCAGAAGAAAGAACAAGGTAAAAACTCACAAGACCAAATAAATGAAGAGGAAAAAGGTAAACTACCTGATAAAGAATTCAGAGTAAAGATAGCAAAGATGATCCAAAACTTTGAAAACAGAATGGAGAAAATGCAAGAATCAACATATTTAACAAGAAAAGAAAAGAAATCAAGAATAAACAGGTGAACAACACAATTACTAAAATTAAAAATACTCTAGAAGGAATCAATACCAGAATAACTGAGGCAGAAAAATGAAAAAGTGAGCTGGAAGACAAAATGGCAGATAGAACTGCTGAAGAGCAAAATAAATGAAAGAAAATGAAAAGAAGATAGTCTCAGAAACCTCTGGAACAATGTTAAATTGAATCACATTCAAATTATAGGGGTCCCAGGAAAAGAAGAGAAAACGAAAGGGTATGAACAAATTCTTGAAGAGATTATAGTCAAAAACTTCCCTAACATGGAAAAGGAACTAGTCAATCAAATCCAAGAGGCACAAAGAGTCCCATATAGGATAAACCCAAAAAGAAACACTCCAAGGCACATACTAATCAAACTAAGATTAAACAAAAAGAAAGAATACTAAAAGAAGCATGAGAAAAGCAACAAACAAGGGAAACTCCATGTGATTAACAGCCGATCTTTCAGCAGAAACTCTGAAGGCCAGAAGGGAATAGCAAGATGTATTTAAAGTACTGAAAAGGAAAAATCTGCATCCAAGATTACTCTAACTGGCAAGGATCTCATTCAAAATTGGTGGAGAAAACAAAAGCTTTACAGACAAGCAAAAGTTAGAATTTAGCACCACCAAACCAGCTTTACAACAAATGTTAAAGGGAATTCTATAGGCAAGAAACACAAGAGAAGGAAAAGATCTACAAAAATAAACCCCAAACTATTAAGAACATGCCAACAGAAGCATATGTATCGATAATTTCTTAAAATGTAAACTGATTAATTTAGTCACCCAGAGCCAGACATTCTGAAGTGTGAACTCAAACAGGCCTTAAGAAGCACTACTGTTAATAAAGCTAGTGGCTGCAATGAAATCCCAGCAAAACTATTCAAATCCCTAAAAGATGATGCCATCAAAGTTTTGCAATCATTATGTCAGCAAATCTGGAAGACTCAGCAGTGGCCACAGGATTGAAAGAGATCAATCCTCATCCCAGTTTCCAAGAAGGATAGTACCAAAGAATGTGCTAACCATCAGACAACTGCACTCATCTCCCATGCTAATAAGGTCATGATTAAAATCTTGCATGCTAGGCTTCAGCATTATGTAAACCAAGAATTTCCAGATGTCCAAGCTGGTTTAGAAAAGGAAGAGGAACTAGAGATCAAATTGCCAACATTCGCTGGATTATAGAGAAAGCAAGGGAATTTCAGAAAAACATCTATCTCTGTTTCATCGACTACAGTAAAGCCTTTGCATGGATCATGACAAACTGTGGAAAGATCTTAGAGAGACAGAAATACCAGACCATCTTACTTGTCTTCTGAGAGATCTGTATGTGGGTCAAGAACCAACAGTCAGAACCCTGTATGGAACAACTGACTGGTTCAGGATTGAGAAAAGAGTACAACAGAGCTGTCTTCTGTCACCCTGTTTGTTTAACCTATACACTGACCACATAACCAGAAATGCTGGGCTGGATGAGTTACAAGCTGGAATCAAGATAGGTGGAAGAAACATCAACAACCTCAGATAAGTGGATGATACTACTGTAATGGCAGAAAGTGAAGAGGAACTAAAGAGCCTCTTGATGAGGGTGAAGGAGGGGAGTGAAAGAGCCGGCTTAAAACTAAATATTAGGGGGAAGGCGCCAAGATGGCGGAGGAGTAGGACGGGGAAAACACTTTCTCCCCCACAAATTCATCAAAAGAGCATTTAAACGTCGAGTAAATTCCACAAAACAACTTCTGAATGCCGGCAGAGGACATCAGGCACCCAGAAAAGCAACCCAACTCCTCGAAAGGAGGTAGGAAAAAATATTAAAGACAATAAAAGAGACAAAAGAGGGAGGGACGGAGTTCCGTCCCGGGAAGGGAGTCTTAAAAGAGAGAAGTTTCCAAACACCAGGAAACTTTCTCACTGCCTAATCGCTGCCGAGCTTTGGAAGCACAGAGGACAACATAACAGGGAGAAAAAATAAATAAACAATTAAAACTCGCAGATTGCAAGCCCTACGGTAACTCCTCCAGCGGAGAAGCAGCGCAGACGCCTGCATCCGCCATTAGCAAGCGGGGGCTGGGCAGGGAGGCGCGGCGCGGGCTGCATCGCTGAGAGTAAGAATCTGGCCTGAATACCCTGAGCACTATCTGAGCGAAATAATTTGGGCTAGCAAACCAGACTGTGGGATATCTACCATGCGAAAAGCCAGCCCTAACCTAAGACACCGCCAGCCCGCGCACGGAACAAAGGACTAAACAGAGGTAGCCGGCTGCAAACCTTCCCCCTCCGGTGACAGGCAGCCAGAGCCGGAAGGGGGCAATCGCAGCCCCAGAGAGACATTATCTATAAAACTGGCTTCTTTGCTAACTAAAACTTATTGGGGGTCTGGACGGTCAACATCTGCCTGAGAAGGTGTGCCGGTTTTACACCCAGATAACCAAGTGGCGGGGAGGCGATAAGTCGCAGCATTGGCGCTCGCCAAAGACCTCATCACCTGAGCTGCTCGGACCTGGGAAGAGCACAAAACGCAGCCCCAACTGAGTCTGCGCCTCTGAGGACTACCTGAGTGCCTGAACCTGAGCGGCTTGGACCTGGGAGATGCATGCAACCCAGGGCCAGCCTCGGATTGTTCCTGGCGGAACAACCTAGAGCCTGAGCAGTGTGGGCAGGGAGGCTACACGCGCCGTGAGTGGGGGCAGACCCAGTGTGGCTGAGGCACTGCGAGCGCACGCCAGTGTCATTTGTTTGCAGCATCCCTCCCTCCCTCCCCATAGCGCGACTGAACAAAGAGAAGAAATACAGCTCCACCCACCAGAACACCGACACAAGCTTCCCTAACCAGGAAACCTTGACAAGCCACCTCTACATACCCACACACAGTGAGGAAACGCCACAATAAAGAGAACTCCACAAACTGCCAGAATACAGAAAGGACTCCCAAACTCAGCAATTTAAACAAGATGAAGAGACAGGAATACCCAGCAGATAAAGGAACAGGATAAATGCCCACCAAACCAAACAAAAGAGGAAGAGATAGGGAATCTACCTGATAAAGAATTCCAAATAATGATAGTGAAATTGATCCAAAATCTTGAAATTAAAATGGAATCACAGATAAATAGCCTGGAGACAAGGATTGAGAAGATGCAAGAAAGGTTTAACAAGGACCTAGAAGAAATAAAAAAGAGTCAATATATAATGAATAATGCAATAAATGAAATTAAAAACACTCTGGAGCCAACAAATAGTAGAATAACAGAGGCAGAAGATAGGATTAGTGAATTAGAAGATAGAATGGTAGAAATAAATGAATCAGAGAGGATAAAAGAAAAACGAATTAAAAGAAATGAGGACAATCTCAGAGACCTCCAGGACAATATTAAACGCTACAACATTCGAATCATAGGGGTTCCAGAAGAAGAAGACAAAAAGAAAGACCATGAGAAAATACTTGAGGAGATAATAGTTGAAAACTTCCCTAAAATGGGGAAGGAAATAATCACCCAAGTCCAAGAAACCCAGAGAGTCCCAAACAGGATAAACCCAAGGCGAAACACCCCAAGACACATATTAATCAAATTAACAAAGATCAAACACAAAGAACAAATATTAAAAGCAGCAAGGGAAAAACAACAAATAACACACAAGGGAATTCCCATAAGGATAACAGCTGATCTTTCAATAGAAACTCTTCAAGCCAGGAGGGAATGGCAAGACATACTTAAAATGATGAAAGAAAATAACCTACAGCCCAGATTATTGTACCCAGCAAGGATCTCATTCAAGTATGAAGGAGAAATCAAAAGCTTTTCAGACAAGCAAAAGCTGAGAGAATTCTGCACCACCAAACCAGCTCTCCAACAAATACTAAAGGATATTCTCTAGACAGGAAACACAAAAATGGTGTATAAACTCGAACCCAAAACAATAAAGTAAATGGCAACAGGATCATATTTATTAGTAATTACCTTAAACGTAAATGGGTTGAATGCCCCAACCAAAGGACAAAGACTGGCTGAATGGATACAAAAACAAGACCCCTACATATGTTGTCTACAAGAGACCCACCTCAAAACAGGGGACACATACAGACTGAAAGTGAAGGGCTGGAAAAAGATTTTCCATGCAAATTGGGACCAAAAGAAAGCAGGAGTCACAATACTCGTATCAGATAAATTAGACTTTAAAACAAAGGCTGTGAAAAGAGACAAAGAAGGTCACTACATAATGATCAAAGGATCAATCCAAGAAGAAGATATAACAATTATAAATATATATCCACCCAACATGGGAGCACCGCAGTATGTAAGACAAATCCTAACAAGTATGAAAGGAGAAATTAACAATAACACAATAATAGTGGGAGACTTTAATACCCCACTCACACTTATGGATAGATCAACTAAACAGAAAATTAACAAGGAAAAAAAAAACATGTATCTATAAAGCTCACTAAAGCAAAGCACAGTAAAATGAGGTATGGCAATAAAAAAAAAAAAAAAAAAAACTAAATATTAAAAAAACTAAGATCATGGCATACAGTCCCATTCCTGCATGGCAAACAGAAGGGGAAAGGTGGAAGTAGTGTCCGATTTCCTCTTCTTGGGCTCCAAAATCACTGTGGACAGTGACTGCAGCCACGAAATTAGATGATGACTGCTTCTTGGAAGGAAAGTGATGACAAACCTAGACAGTGTGTTGAAAAGCAGAGACATTACTCTGCTGACAAAGGTCCATATAGTCAAGGCTATGGTCTTCCCAGTGGTCATATGTGGTTGTGAGAGCTGGACCATAAAGAAGGCAGAATACCAAAGAATTGATGTCTTCTAACTGTAGTGCTGGAGAAGACTCCTGAAAGTCCCTTGGATAGAAGATCAAACCAGTCAATCTTAAGGGAGATCAACCCTGGATATTCGCTGGAAGGACTGATGCTAAAGCTGTAGCTCTGGTATTTTGGTCACCTGATGTAAACAGCTGACTCATTGGAAAAGTCCCTGATGCTGGGAAAGATTGAGGGCAGAAGGAAAAGAGGGCATCAGAGGATTAGATGGCTTGACAGCATCACCAATGCAATGAACATGAACTTGGGCAAACTCCAGGAGATGATGAGGGAAAGGAGGCCTGGCATGCCGCAGTACATGGGGTCACAAAGAGTCAGACATGACTGAACAACAATAACAAAAAACTGATTAAACACTCCAACCAAAAGACACAGATTGGCTGAATTGATATAAAAACAAAACCCATATATATGCTGTCTAAAGAGACTCATTTCAGACCTAGAGACACAAACAGACTGAAGGTGAGAGGATGGAAAGAGATACTCCATGCACATGGAAATCAAAAGAAAGCCAGAGTAGTAATTCTCATATTGGATAAAATAGACCTTAAAATAAAGAATACTATAAGAGATAAGGAAGAACACTACATACTGATCAAGAGATAAACCCAAGAAGATATAACAATTATAAATATTTATGCACTCAATATAGGAGCACCTTGACATATAAGGCAAACACTAACAGCATAAAAGGGGAAATTGACAGTAACACAATAGCAGGGGACTTTAACACCCCACTTGCACCAATGGACAGATCATCAAAACAGAAAATTAATGACATACAAGCCTTAAACATCACACTATAACAGACGAACCTCACTGATACTTCAGGACATTCCACCCAAATGAAGAATACACTCTTCTCAAATGAAAATGGAACATTCTCCAGAATAGACCACTTCTTGGGTCACAAATCAAGCCTCATTAAATTTAAGAAAATTGAAATCATAACAAGCATCTATTCAGACCACAATATTATGAGACTAGATATCAATTACAGGATTAAAAAAACTGCAAAACAAACAAAAACACATGGAGATTAAACAATATGCTTCAAAATAATGAACAGGTTACTGAAGAAATAAAAAGGAAAATCAAAAAAATATTAGAAACAAATGACAAAGAAACATGATGACTCAAAACCTAAGGGATACAAAAAAAAAAAAGCAGTTTTAAGAGGGAAACTTATAGAAATACAATTTTACCTCAGGAAATAAGAAAAATATCAAACACAGAACCTAACTTTACACCTAAAACAACTGGGAAAAGAATAAAAAATCCCCAAAGTTAGTAGAAGGAAATAAATCATAAAGATTAGAGCTGAAATAAATGAAAAATGAATGAAGGAAACAATTAAGATTAATAAAACTAAAAGCTGGCTTTTTAAGACGATATATAAAATTGACAAACCATTAGCCAGACTTATCATTAAAAAAGGGAGAGGAAACAAATCAACAAAATTAGATGAAATAGGTGAGGTTACAACAGAAAATGCAGAAATATAAAGGATCAAAAGAGACTATTACAAGCAACTATATGCCAATAAAATGGACAATCTGGAAGAAATGGACAGCTTCTTAGAAAAGTTCAACCTTCCAAGACTGAACCAGGAAGAAATAGAAACTATGAACAGGCCAATTACAAGCACTGAAGTCAAAACTATAATGAAAAATCTGCCTCCCACAAAAAAAAAAAAAAAAAAAAAAGCCCAGATGGCTTCACAGGTGAATTCTATCAAACACTTTGAGACGAGTTAATGCCTAGGCTTCTGAAACTCTCCTGAGAATTGGAGAGAAAGGAACACTTCCAAACTCATTCTATGAAGACACCATCACCCTGATACCAAAAACAGACAAAGATATCACACCCACACAAAATTACAGGTCAGTATTACTGATGAACAGAAATGCAAAAGTTCTCAACCAAATTCTAGCAAACAGAACTCAACAACACCTTAAAAAGATCTTACACTATTATGAAGTTGGGTTTATCCCAGGGATGCAAGGATTCTTCAGTATATGCAAATCAATCACTGTGATACACCATATTAACAAATTAAAAGATAAAAACACATGATCATCTCAATCAGAACTACCAGCTGAGGCAATCAGAGAAGAAAAAGAAATAAAAGGAATCCATATTGGAAAAGAAGAAAAACTCTGTTTACAGACTACATGATACTATATATAGAAAACTGTGAAGATACTGTCAGAAAACTACCAAAGCTAATTTTAGGGCCTCTCTGGTAGCTCAGCTGGTGAAGAATTCACCTGCAATGCAGGAGACCCCAGTTTGATCACTCAATTGGGAAGATCCCCCCCACTCTAGTATTCTTGGGCTTCTCTGGTGGTTCAAATGGTAAAGAATCTACCTGGAAAGTGGGAGAACTAGGTTCGATCCCTGGACTGGGAAGATCCCCTGGAGAAGGGAAAGGCTACCTACTCCAGTATTCTTGCCGAGAGAATTCCATAGACAGAAGAGCGTGGTAGGCTACAGTCCATGTGGTCACAAAGAGTCAGACACGACTGAGCAACTTTACTCACTTCACCAATCAGTGAATTTAGTAAAGTCTCAGGATACAAAATCAATACACAGAAATCACTTGCATTCCTATACACTAACAACAAAAATCAGAAAGAGAAATTAAGGAGTCAATCCTATTTATCATTGTGCAAAAAGAATAAAATATCTAGGAATAAACCTACATAAGGAGACAAAAGCTGTACACAGAAAACTATGACACTGATGAAAGAAATCAAAGGTGACATAAACAGATGGAGAGATATTCCATGTTCCTGGGTTGGAAGAAGTAATATTATGAAAATGATGATACTACCCAATGCAACCTATAAATTCAATGCAATCTCTATCAAATTACAAATGGCATTTTTCACAGAACTAGAACAAAACATTTCACGATTTGTATGGAAAAACAAAAGACCATGAATAGCCAAAGCAATCTTGAGAAAGAAGGATGGAAATGGAAGAATCATTCTTTGACTTCAGACTACACTACAAAGCTACAGTCATCAAGACAATATGATACTGGCACAAAAACAGAAATACAGACCAATGAAACAAGATGGAAAACCCACAGATAAACCCACATACCTATGGGAAACTTATCTTTAACAAAAGAAGCAATAATATACAATGAAGAAAAGATTATCTCAATATGTGGTGCTGGGAAAACTGTACAGCTATGTGGTAAAAGAATGAAATTAGAACACTTTTTAACACCAAAGAGAAAAATAAACTCAAAATGGATTAAAGACCTAAATGTAAGACTAGAAACTAAAAAACTCTTAGAGGAAAATATGGGCAAAATACTCTATGATATAAATCACAGCAAGAGCCTCTATGACCCATCTCCTACAGTAATGGAAATAAAAACAAAAATAAATAAGTGGGACCTAATTAAACTTAAAAGCTTTGGCAGAGTCATGGAAACTATAAACAAGGTGAAAAGACAATGGGAGAAAGGCAAAAGACAATAAGAATGGTAGAGAATAATAGCAAATGAAATAACTGACAAAGCATTAATCTCCAAAATATAGAAGTAGTTCATGGTGGGCTGCAGTCAATTGGGTCGTGAAGAGTCAGACACAACTGAGCGACTTCACTTTCATGCATTGGAGAAGGAAATGGAGAATCCCAGGGATGGGGGAGCCTGGTGGGCTGCCGTCTATGGGGTCGCACAGAGTTGGATACGACTGAAGTGACTTAGCAGCAGCAGCAGCATGCAACTCAATACCAGACAAACAATCCGATCAAAAAGGGCACAGAAGACCTAAACAGACATCTCTCCAAAGAAGATATACAGATGGCTAATAAACATATCAAAAGATGCTCATCATTGTTCATTATTAGAGAAATTTAAATCAAAACTATAATGGTATGGGGAGGGAGGTGGGAGGTGGGTTCAGGATGGGGAACATGTGTACACCCGTGGCGGATTCATGTTGATGTATGGCAAAACCAATACAATATTGTAAAGTAATTAACCTCCAATTAAAATAAATAAATTTATATTTAAAAAAAAAAGACTATAATGAGGTATCACCTCACGCCAGTCAAAATGGCCATCATCAAAAAATCTGCAAACAATAAATGCTGGAGAGGGTCTGGAGAGAAGGCAACCCTCCTACATTGTTAGTGGGAATGTAAATTGGCACAGCCACTATGGAAGACAGTATAGAGATTCCTTTAAAAACTAAGAATAAAACTATCATATGACCCATTAATCCCAC
Source organism: Bos javanicus (assembly GCF_032452875.1). Classification (NCBI taxonomy): domain Eukaryota; kingdom Metazoa; phylum Chordata; class Mammalia; order Artiodactyla; family Bovidae; genus Bos; species Bos javanicus. Next base: position 16,461,846 of record NC_083882.1, on the reverse strand, counting down.
TATCGGGCATATACCCTGAGAAAAGCAAAATCAAAAAAGACACATGAACCCCAATGTTCACTGAAGCACTATCTGCAATAGCTAGAACATGGAAGCAACCTAGATGTCCATTGACAGATGAAAGGATATAGAAGCTATAGTATATAAACACAATGGAATATTACTCAGCCATAAAAAGGAATGCATCTGAGTCCATTCTAATGAGGTGGATGAACTTAGAACCTATTATACAGAGTGAACTAAGTCAGAAAAACAAACACGATATATTAATGCATACATATGGAATCCAGGTAGATGCTACTGATGAACCTATTTGCAGGGCAACAATGGAGACACAGTCATGTGGACTTGTGGACAGGGTAAGGGGAAAGGAGAGGGTGGAACAGATGGGGAGAGTAGCATGGAAACAAACACTACCATACGTAAAATAGATACCCAGTGGGAATTTGCTGTACAACTCAGGAACTCAAACTGGGGTCTCTGGCAACCTAGAAAGGTGGCATGGTGTGAGAGGTGGGAGGGAGGTTGAAGAGGGAGAGAACATGTATACCTACGGCTGATTCATGTTTATGAATGGCAGAAACCAAGACAATAATATAAAGTAATTATCCTTCAATCAAAAACAAACTTAGTGAAAAGCAAATAAAATCATACACCTTGGTATGCAAATTATTTACTAAATAAAGCAATACATTTACGATTTCTTAAAGCCTCCAGTAGGGAGGGCATTGTTCACAACTATCTCTCTTTAAATATCCTTTTTACAGAGTTTAAAGTCTCTTTCAGATCAGATCAGTCGCTCAGTCGTGTCCGACTCTTTGCGACCCCATGAATCGCAGCATGCCAGGCCTCCCTGTCCATCACCAACTCCCAGAGTTCACTCAGACTCATGTCCATCGAGTCAGTGATGCCATACAGCCATGTCATCCTCTGTCATCCCCTTCTCCTCCTGCCCCCAATCCCTCCCAGCATCAGGGTCTTTTCCAATGAGTCAACTCTTCGCATGAGGTGGCCAAAGTACTGGTGTCTCAGCTTTAGCATCATTCCTTCCAAAGAAATCCCAGGGCTGATCTCCTTCAGAATGGACTGGTTGGATCTCCTTGCAGTCCAAGGGACTCTCAAGAGTCTTCTCCAACACCACAGTTCAAAAGCAACAATTCTTCGGCACTCAGCCTTCTTCACAGTCCAACTCTCACATCCATACATGACCACAGGAAAAACCATAGCCTTGACTAGACGAACCTTTGTTGGCAAAGTAATGTCTCTGCTTTTCAATATGCTATCTAGGTTGGTCATAACTTTCCTTCCAAGGAGTAAGCGTCTTTTAATTTCATGGCTGCAGTCACCATCTGCAGTGATTTTGGAGCCCAGAAAAATAAAGTCTGACACTGTTTCCACTGTTTCCCCATCTATTTCCCATGACGTGGTGGGACCGGATGCTATGATCTTCGTTTTCTGAATGTTGAGCTTTAAGCCAACTTTTTCACTCTCCATTTTCACTTTCATCAAGAGGCTTTTTAGTTCCTCTTCACTTTCTGCCATAAGAGTGGTGTCATATGCATATCTGAGGTTATTGATATTTCTCCCGGCAATCTTGTTTCCAGCTTGTGTTTCTTCCAGTCCAGTGTTTCTCATGATGTACTCTGCATATAAGTTAAATAAACAGGGTGACAATATACAGCCTTGACGTACTCCTTTTCCTATTTGGAAGCAGTCTGTTGTTCCATGTCCAGTTCTAACTGTTGCTTCCTGACCTGCATACAAATTTCTCAAGAGGCAGATCAGGGGTTCTAGTATTCCCATCTCTTTCAGAATTTTCCACAGTTTATTGTGATCCACACAGTCAAAGGCTTTAGCATAGTCAATAAAGCAGAAATAGATGTTTTTCTGGAACTCTCTTGCTTTTTCCATGATCCAGAGGATGTTGGAAATTTGATCTCTGGTTCCTCTACCTTTTCTAAAACCAGCTTGAACATCAGGAAGTTCACGGTTCACATATTGCTGAAGCCTGGCTTGGAGAACTTTAAGCATTACTTTACTAGCATGTGAGATGAGTGCAATTGTGCGGTAGTTTGAGCATTCTTTGGCATTGCCTTTCTTTGGGATTGGAATGAAAACTGATCTTTTCCAGTCCTGTGGCCACTGCTGAGTTTTCCAAATTTGCTGGCATATTGAGTGCAGCACTTTCACAGCATCATCTTTCAGGATTTGAAATAGCTCAACTGGAATTCCATCACCTCCACTAGCTTTGTTCGTAGTGATGCTTTCTAAGGCCCACTTGACTTCATATTCCAGGATGTCTGGCTCTGGGTCAGTGATCACACCATCGTGATTATCTGGGTTGTGACAATCTTTTTTATACAGTTCTTCTGTGTATTCTTGCCATCTCTTCTTAATATCTTCTGCTTCTGTTACATCCATACCATTTCTGTCCTTTATCGAGCTCATCTTTGCATGAAATGTTCCTTTGGTATCTCTGATTTTCTTGAAGAGATCCCTAGTCTTTCCCATTCTGTTGTTTTCCTCTATTTCTTTGCATTGATCGCTGAAGAAGGCTTTCTTATCTCTTCTTGCTATTCTTTGGAACTCTGCATTCAGATGTTTATATCTTTCCTTTTCTCCTTTGCTTTTCGCTTCTCTTCTTTTCACAGCTATTTGTAAGGCCTCCCCAGACAGCCATTTTGCTTTTTTGCATTTCTTTTCTATAGGAATGGTCTTGATCCCTGCCTCCTTTAAAATGTCACAAACCTCATTCCATAGTTCATCAGGCACTCAGTCTATCAGATCTAGGCCCTTAAATCTATTTCTCACTTCCACTGTATAATCATAAGGGATTTGATTTAGGTCATACCTGAATGGTCTAGTGGTTTTCCCTACTTTCTTCAATTGGCAATAAGGAGTTGACTTTATTATATCACAGTGAATACCAGAGTATCAAAATAAGGACTAGTCTGTACGTAATATCCCTAATTTATAAATAATGAGACAATATAACAAAAACTAGCTTCTAAGTCACCAAAGGAAAATCAATGCAAAAATGCTGATGTCTAGAAATAGTTCTTTCCCATTGCTAAATCGTTTCAGTCGTGTCCAACTCTGTGTGACCCCATAGACGGAAGCCCACCAGGCTCCCCGTCCCTGGGATTCTCCAGGCAAGAACACTGGAGTGGGTTGCCATTTCCTTCTCCAATGCATGAAAGTGAAAAATGAAAGTGAAATCGCTCAGTCCTGTCCAACTCTAGCAACCCCGTGGACTGCAGCCTACCAGGCTCCTCTATCCATAGGATTTTCCAGGCAAAAGTACTGGAGTGGGGTGCTACTGCCTTCTCCTGAGGGTATAAACCACTCTGGAATGTGCACATTTCCAGGGAGTCCTAGGGAAGAAGCAATGGAAAAATGAATGGGAGAGGCATAACTGGTCCTCTGTAACAATCTTTCTCCTTCTCTTCAGGTTTCTCTTTTTATCCCATGCCATTCACTAATCTCAAACTTTAACCTGAAGAGCCAGTAAATGGTCAAACTAGAGTTTATACCAAGTCGATAGAGATGGTCATTTTGAAAGGACAAAAAATTTGCTATTCTGATCATATTTTCTGACCTATGACTTTAAATGTTTTTCATGACATGTGAAATATAAGTAACATTCATATGAGTGAATAAACACAATTCTAGTCTCCACCATGTGTGTGTATTCGTCGCTCAGTCCTGTCTGACTCTTTGCAACCCCATGGACAGTAGCCTGCCAGGCTCCTCTGTTCATGGAATTCTCCAGGCAAGAATACTGGAGTGTGTAGCCATGCCTTTCTCCAGGGGATCTTCCTGACCCAGGGATCAAACCTGGGTCTCCTGAATTAGCAAGCAGATTCTTTACCATCTGAGCCACAAAGTAAACCCCAGTCTCTACTATATTCTCTAATATGTTAAGACAGTGAATGAAATATGTATCCCCTGATTTCAACTCACCAATATTCTAACCAGACTACCCAAAGCTGGTAAATATAAATCATAGATTTGTAAAACTGTCCTCTGGCATGCACAGAGAAGAGTACCAGGTAACAACATTTTTCTTTAGTTGAAACTATTTCTCCATGCTAAACTCTCCAACTCAAAACAGGTTCATTTTCTTTATGGTGTTTTTCTTTCCAATGAGTTAATCAGTTCTTACCTTTGCATAATCATTGCACAAGAGACTTTAAATGTAATTTTTTTAAAAAGGTAAGATCTAAGCAAACCAAGATTAATCCATACTTCAGTCACTTGTTAAAAATAAAGCTTTCATTGAATATGACTAGTAAAGCTGCTATTTTTGTTTTTAGTCTATATTTCAAGAATAATGAAAGGACATTATTCAAGAGAACAGCTACAGTTTAGGCACATGCCAGCATCTAGTGAACAGGTCACAGTCATTTATAAGATTGTGCTTTATACATTTTGTTTTTAATTTTTTATTCCTTTATTTCTCATGTGTTCACCATCCTGAACCCTCCTCCCTCCTCCCGATTGTGCTTTATACATTTTAAGAACTACCCATCATTGCTTGCGGGGAAAAAAGTCAGACTTAATATCTCTGTTTTAGAAAAATCTAATGGTAATGAAAATCTCAACGCTGTTACACAGTCCCCTTCTAAATTATACTTACTTATTTAAAAACTACTCCTTCCCTAATATCATCAGGCAGCATACTGCCTATGTTGTTTTCACTCACTAACTTGATCTACCTCATGGCAATTTCTGAAAGGCAACCAAACTGAGCTAGGCCTACAGTATCACCTGGGTGCGTGTGCTCAGTTGCTTCAGTCACGTCTGACTTTTTGCAACTCTATGGACTGTAGCCCGCCAGGCTCTTCTGTCCGTGGGATTCTCCAGGCAAGAATTCTGGAGAGGGTTGCCATGCCCCCTTCCAGGAGATCTTCCAGGCCAGGGATCACGCCTGCGTCTCTTATGCTTTCTGCATTGGCGCGCGGGTTCTTTACCACTAGTGCCACCTAGGAAGCCCCAACAGAGCTGGGTGTCACCTGGTGGTGACACTGGTGGTTATTGCAACAAATTATCTAACTAAAATTTCTTGTAGGAATTGTGTACATTTATGTGCAAGTTATAGTTAGAAAGAGTCTTTAGTAATTCTTACATATTCTTCATCTTGTACACCTTTTACTCCCTCTAATAGAAATTCTCAAAGTGGGGAACATAAGGAAAGGAAAGGAGATGTGAGGTTCAGGCAATCATTTAGAACTGGCAAGTAAAGAACATTTTTTCAATATAATAAACATCGCTTGGCCAAGATTCTGATGCATTCCTCATAGTGGGACACCATCTCACCCCATTCATTCAAAAAATCACAATGCATCAAAAGTAATTGATATTGCTTATGAGAGAGTGCTGGGAAATACAGAATCAGAAAACTATAAACAGTTCTTGGGTGATACCCAACCCCATCCCACTCTCAACCCTTATCTTCTCCAATAATAATGTTTGTCTGGGTAGCATTTCACCCATGCAGTTACACTAAGATCGACATAAGTAAATCTTTGGCCTTCCTTTTCATTGCCCAATACTGTCTTGGACAAGCCACTTAGAACTCTATGCTTCCCTCACAAAAGTTTCATATTCTTATTGTAATATTTTATGTTTAAGAAAGTTACCCAGGAAGAAAACATAGTCAGTGTGTAGCTGTAGTCCCAGTTTGAGTGTTAAAGCTAGGTGTGCCTCTCATATGTTTAGAAAACTCTGGTAAACTCATGAGCTGAGGTCACTTGAAATCTGTTTGTAGGAGGGACTCAGATGTCTCCAGGGAAAGCACTTACCCTAAAGGGAAAGAAAGGGAAGCAAGTTTTCCCTAGTCTGCAAAATCTGATTCTGAAAGAGAGGTGATTCTGAGTTTTATATGGAGTCAGTCACTAAGATTTGCTGTTCCCCACTACCACTCCCTACAACTCCAGGGATTTCTGTCTGAGTCATAAGACAAAAAGACAACACAAAAAAACACTGAAAGAGGTATATTTCCCCCAAAAAAACTCTGTAAGATATTAGAGCAAAAGGGATTCCTGCTATGTTATCTACTTTGCATATAATAAAATGTAGCTCTCACACACCAAGAACTTTAGATCACAAGATAGTGCATCTCACTTACGGTACCTTATGGCCCCATGAATCCGTGCAGTATAACAGTAATCCTTACTGTGGTGGGAGCTTCTAAAAACAGCCTTATATCATAAATATTAGTATTTTGAAGATAGACACTCCTCAACAAGTAGGACACAGGGACTTCCATGGATGACCTGCTTCACTGCCTTTGAGTTGCAGAGCCTGCTATGAGTACATGTGAACCACCCTCCAGCACCAACCAGGCTTTCCAGAAATAATGAAATAAATAATAAGAATAAAGCAAAAGCCTTGAGAAAAGAGGAAGATCTCCAGTTTCAACTGAGAGTCAGAGAAATATGGATTACAGGAGGCTAATAATACTAACATATGAATATCTAGAAAAGTTTACTTGGAATGTGTTTTTAACATTATATTTTCCAATCTCTGAGTAAATGGCATGCAGGTAACTTTCATTTAAACATCATCAGAAGTATTGGAATTAAATCACTTAAAGACAAGGTCCTGGTCTCAGTTCACCATAGTCTTCAAATCTCTCTTTAGTGAAACTGCAACACTCTTTTCCTTTCCTCTCCTCCCCTCACTCATTCTCTCTCAATCTTATAAACATATGGTTACTATACCGAGTACATTAGCAGTACACTGAAGAATTCCTGAGACCTCTTCAATGTCCTCTTTGTTGGAATGGTCTGCATAGGAGCATCTGTTAGAGATATTGTAGAAATTCTTTTCCGTATCCCTGTAACTAAGAAGAAAACAAAATTAGCATACAGAGAAAATTTTTAAAGCCTCTGCAAATGCATTCCTATACATACACAAAAGCATATGTAGTTTATACTCTTGGCTTGATGATATTTGAAAATCACTGAAGCTTTAAAACATAATATCTGGCATAACCCATCATTAATATTAGCATAAGGAATGTGGACTTGGAACTGGAAGCAATTATTAATAAGAAAACAACATGTTAAAAAAAAATGGTGAGAACCAGAAAATATATCAGATTGTATAGCTAATGTTTCTTTAATTGAGTCCTTTGCAGACACTGGCAATTTGTTTCTACAATGAATTTTCCTGGAAAAAGAATAATTAACCATGATAATTTGCATTGGCACTAACCGTGTTGAAAGTAAACACATCTTAACTTCTATCACAGTCAAGAAGATAGAAGTATGGTGCATGGATAACAAGCAAACAAAGTGTTTGGTCTCTGACAGAATTTGAATCACAGTCTTACCTTTATCTGTGAGACTTTGGGCAACTTATATAATCTCTGTTAGTCTAACTTTCCTCCTTATAAAATGGAGGTAACTCCTAAATTTCTTATGAGGACTGAAAGATAAAATGCCTGCATCGACTGAAACTTTTCCAGTTTCCTTTGAATTAAAGCTAAGGCACCAAAGCTGCAGACAACAGTGGTCAGGGTCAAATGCCCTAATGTTCCAAAACAGTAGCCAAGAAGACCAGACATCACCTTCAGAAATTAAGAAGTGACTAAGTGTCACTATCACCTCACCATCAGCATACAAAAGCAAAGGAATAGGAACAGTTTGAAAGAAAATAATCAGAAGAATGAGTTAAAATAATTAGGAGAGTACAGCTGTTCTCCCCATCACACCCTCATACAAACACAAGTAAATGAGAGAAGGAGAATGTTCCCTGCAGAAACCCAGTTGGTGAAAGAGGGATTCACTCTGATAGAGACTGAGGGTTAAGTCCCTCATTAAATATCTGCTGCTGCTAAGCTGCTGCTAAGTCACTTTAGTCATGTCTGACTCTGTGCGACCCCATAGATGGCAGCCCACCAGGCTCCCCGTCCCCGGGATTCTCCAGGCAAGAACACTGGAGTGGGTTGCCATTTCCTTCCCCAATGCATGAAAGTGAAAAGGGAAAGTGAAGTCGCTCAGTCGTGTCTGACTCTTAGCGACTCCACGGACTATAGCCCACCAGGCTACACCGTCCATGGGATTTTCCAGGCAAGAGTACTGGAGTGGGGTGCCATTTCCGAGGTGGTGCAATTTCTGAACATCCTGATATATCTGAATGGAAGAAGAAGACTCCAGAGAGACTTACCTAGGGAAAATAAAGCCATCCTGATATATCTGAATGGAAGAAGAAGACTCCAGAGAGACTTACCTAGGGAAAATAAAGCCATCCTGATATATCTGAATGGAAGAAGAAGATTCCAGAGAGACTTATCCAGGGAAAATAAAGTCAAACTGGGATTTGCCTACAGTCATACCATTTAATAAGGTAAAAAAAAAAAAAAAAGAAAACATGAGTTTCTCATGGGTTAGGGAAATATCACTAAAGAAAGGTGAGCTGTGGGGGTGTCCCATCCTTATTGCTTTCCCAAACTAGAAGCTGCAGCCAGGGGCAGGGATACCACTAGCAAGACTGTGGAATGAAATCCACAGAGCCAAGAACCAGGGAATCTGAGGCAGTAAAGGCAGAGCCTGTATACATATCTCACTGAGGGCATCACAGCCAAGAGAGGATTATTATAACCACCAGTGAAATGAACAAAGGTTCTACTATTTTCCATTTTATTCATGCCTTTCCAGGTGGCTCAGTGGTAAAGAGTACAGGAGACACATGTTTGATCCCTGGATATGGAAGATCCCCAGGAGGGGATCTGGCAACCCACTCCAGTATTCTTGCCTGGAAAATCCCATGGACAAAGGAACCTGGCAGGCTACAGTCCACAGAATCACAAAGAGTCAGACATGACTGAGTGACTAAGTACGATATCAGAAGAGAAAAGGAATCAGAAAGGATTGGCCTAAAGCAGAGGATTCAATAATACATGACATCACCTCTACATTGGATTCCAAGTTTCTCACCAAGGCCTGACCCAGGCAGAGAGGGACAGAGAATTAGATAGGATATAAGACTGAAGATTTGATTTGGTCTGGAGTGGACTTTATACTCCCTGAAATTACTTGGAAAACAGAGCAATCTTCTCCCAATCTAGTGTCAAAGAGGGCTTATTCTAGCATGTTTGAAATGATTGGAGAGAAAAGATAAAAGGGCTTAATGTTTCTACACCTCACTAAGATTAGACTCCAGTAAACCAGTTAAGAAAAATGCTTACTACAGTTTCTAGAATGCAGGAGTTACTCAGTAAAAGGTGGGATGGGGAGCACAGTCATTAAATGCAGACAAATACAGGTTCATTTTTAAATCAAACTCCACCATTTTAATGAGTGACTTTAAACAAAATATATATTCTCACAATCTCAATTTCCTCATCTTTAAAAAAAATGAAGTTAATACAATGATCCTATGAATTAGATTGTTAGTATTAAATAAAATACAAAGTACGCCATTTGTGTGTGCTTAGTCATGTCCAGCTCTTTGTGATGTTATGGACTGTAGCCTGCCAGGTTCCTCTGTCCATGGGATTATCCAGGCAAGCATACTGGAGTGAGTTGCCATTTCCTCCTCCAGGGGATCTTCCCAACCCAGGGATCTTCCCAACCAAGGGATTGAACTTGTGCCTCCTGCATTGGCAGGTGGATTTGTTACCACTGAGCCACCTGGGAAGCCAATAAAGCAACCCGTATATTACTCCAAAAACAGACAGCAATCAGTAAATATTATCTTTTATTTAACTTATTGTTTTTATTCACTAAGATACATAGTCTATGTAAATAAATCAAAAAGAAGCTAGATGACTTTTTAGATAAAATAATTTACAGCCACAAAATCTGACCATGACAAACTTATGATATTGATATAATATTAAGTAATATCACTGAAGTTAGTTAAACAGAATAATCAGGGTTAACTCACCCTTATTTTCACTTCTAATATTCTACAGAAATTATTGTAGCTTAATCTTTATTCAAGGGAAGAGAAGAGTTGACTCATTAGAAAAGACCCTGATTCTGGGAAAGATTGAGAGTAGGAAAAGGTAGCAAGAGAGGACAAGATGGTTGGATGGCATCATCAACTCAATGGACGTGAGTTTGAGCAAACTCCGGGAGATAGTGGAGGACAGGGAATCCTGGTGTGCTGCAGTCCATGGAGTCATAAAGAGTCTGCATGACTGAGCAACTGAAAAACAGTTCACTATATACATACCTCTGTGTACATACCATTAAGGTACAACACATTCGTTTATTCACACTTTTCCATTCCCACCCCCCAACAAAAACTGTTAGTTCTTCCTACATACCAAGCATTTACAAAGATACAATTACATATAATAGAAGTAAACAAGATAAATAACAAAATACAGAAATAATTAAGATAATATAAGCTAATGATAAGCACTATAAAAAGGAATAATGTAGTAGAAAATCCTTGGGGTAGAGATTGAAGTAGGTGATCGAGGAATACTTCAGATTGATTGTCTTGTCTTCCTCGGGATATGAGATTTAAACACAGACTTACCTGTATAAAGAATAATCCATGCAAACATTTGAGGATAGAGCATTTCAGGAATATGAAATGGTATGTGCAAAATCCTTGAGGCTAAGCAAACTTGGCATAGTAGAGAAACAAACAGAAGGCTGGAAATGGCTGGAGTAGACTGAAACGTGGGAAGTAGAATACTATGAAATCAGAGGGGTAAGCAGAGGCCCAGATCACAGGAAGAGCTCAGATTTTATTCTATCACAGTACATTATTGTATGGTTTTTAATGATGCAACTGAACCAGCTGCATCAGAGTATTTGGGAACTCCTTAGAAATATCAATTCTTGAGCCCCAGGGCTTCCCTGGTGGCTCAGATGGTAAAGAATCTGCCTGCATTGTAGGAACACTGGATTCAATCCCTGAATCAGAAAGATCAGAAGGAAATGGCAACCCACTCCACTATTCTTGCCTGGAGAATTCCATGGACAAGGGACCCTGTGGGCTGCAGTCCATAGAGTCACAAAGAGTCAGACACGACTGAGTGACTAACACTTTCACTTTCAGATATGCTTAATCAGAAACTAGAGGAGTAGAAACCAGAAAACTATTAACAGAGTGGAACCTCTCTCTCAAGAGACGATGGTGACAGTGGAGATCAAGAGGTGAAGATTTATTACACTGCATGAATAAATTATTTAAGCACTTATTCTCCCAACTTGAATGATGTCTATGTATGAATAAATGAACAAATGAATGAATAAGTTGAGGCATAGAAATGTTTAAAGATAAAGTGACTGAAGTACTGAGAGGTTATTTTACTTCCTAACAAGAGCCTCCATCAGCTACTCCCTCCCAATCCTCCATCTGTCTGATCCTTTGAACAGCTGCTCACTGCATTCAAGTCTAGGTCTCACAGACTAAAAAAGCCTTAGAGAGTTCCTATGGGCTACTGGTATTTTAAAAATTCGTTAAGGAGCAAGATTATACAATCCTAGAGCTCTGATAAATAGCACAGACCCAAAGGCAGAATACTAAAACAGAGAAAAAGGATAGGAAAGTTAGAAGTTAGAGACTGAACTAAAAATTAAAAAGAAAATGGCTAGCTCCTACTCTCTGTTATCCACTTTGATTTCTCATCCCAATTAAAGGCACCTAAAAACTGAATTACTTCAGCTGCCTAGACTAGCTTTAGGCAAAGCACAATTTCAGAAATTAGGGAGGGAGATTGGTTCAAGACAATGGAATAGAAGGACGTGTGCTCATATTCTTCTGCAAGAGCACCGAAATAGCTATTTAACAACCATTGACAGGAGAATGCTGGAACCCACACACAAAAAAAGATAGTCCATATCCAAAATCAAAGAAGAAGCCACAACCAGATGGTAGAAGGAATGCAAACACAATAAAATCAAACCGTATGTTTGTGGGCAACCAACAATCTCGAGAACAATAATACCAAGGAAGTTCTCCCACTGTTGTGAAGGTTCTGTGCCTCATATCAGGCTTCCCAGTCTGGGGATCTGGCAAACAGACTGGGAATCCTCAGGGAATCTGACTTTGAAGACTAGTGGGATTTGATTACAGGACTTGCGCAGGACCGGGGGAAATAGAGACTCTACTCCTGGAGAGCACAAACAAAACCTGTGTGCACTAGGACCCAGGGGAAAGGAACAGTGACACAACAAGAGACTGAGCCAGATCAACCTGTGAGTGTTTGAGGACCTCCTGCAGAAGTATGGGTGGGAAGTGGCCTGCTATGGGGACAGGGGCACTGGCAGCAGCAGTCCTGGGAGATGCATCTTGGCATAAATCCTCACGGAGGTTGCCATTAGCCCTACCATAAAGTCTCCAGAATCCAGAACTGGGTGGCCTCAAGTCAGACAACTAACAGGGAGGAGTGTGATCCACCTATCAGAAGACAATAAGATTAAAGCTTTATTGACCAAGGCCCTGCCCACCAGAGAATGAACCAGTTTTTCCACAGCCAACCCTCCCATCAGGAAATTTGCACAAGCCTCTTATTCTCATCCACCAGAGGGCAGAGAGAAGAAACAAGAACTACAAGCCCACAGCCTAAAGAATTAATACCACAATCACAGAAAGCTAACCAAAATGAAAAGAAATAGAATTATGTCCCAGATGAAGGAAAAAGATAAATCTCCAGAAAAACAATTAAATGAAGTGCAGATAGGCAACCTTCCAGAAAAAGTATTAAGATTAATGGTAGTGAAGATGATCTGCTGCTGCTAAGTCATCTTGTCCGACTCTGCAACCCCATAGACGGCAGCTCACCAGGCTCCACCGTCCCTGGGATTCTCCAGGCAAAAACACTAGAGTGGGTTGCCATTTCCTTCTCCAATGCATGAAAGTGAAAAGGGAAAGTGAAGTTGCTCAGTTGTGTCTGACTCTTAGTGACCCCATGGACTGCAGCCTACCAGGTCCTCTGTCCATGGGATTTTCCAGGCAAGAGTACTGGAGTGGGTTGCCATTGCCTTCTCCAGAAGATGATCTAGGATCTCTGAAAAAGAGTGGAGAAGATGCAAAAGATGTTTACCAAACATTTCTAAAGAACAAAGAAACAAAGATAAACAATACATTTCAATTCAGTTCAGTTCACTCAGTCATGTCCAACTCTTTGCAACCCCATGAATCATAGCACGCCAGGCCTCCCTGTCTATCACCAACTCCCGGAGTCCACTCAAACTCATGTCCATCAAATTGGTGATGCCATCCAGCCATTTCATCCTCTGTTGTCCCCTTCTCCTCCTGCCCCCAATCCCTCCCAGCATCAGGGTCTTTTCCAATGAGTCAACTCTTTGCACGAGGTAGCCAAAGTACTGGAGTTTCAGCTTTAGCATCAGTCCTTCCAAAGAACACTCAGGGCTGATCTCCTTTAGAATGGACTGGTTGGATCTCCCTGCATTCCAAGGGACTCTCAAGAGTCTTCTCCAATACCACAGTTCAAAAGCAACAATTCTTTGGCGCTCAGTCTTCTTCACAATCCAACTCTCACATCCATACATGACCACAGGAAAAACCATAACCTTGACTAGATGGATCTTTGTTGGCAAAGTAATGTCTCTGCTTTTTTAATATGCTGTCTAGGTTGGTCATAACTTTTCTCCCAAGGAGTAAACGTCTTGTAATTTCATGGCTGCAGTCACCATCTGCAGTGATTTTGGAGCCCAAAAATAAAGTCTGACACTGTTTCCACTGTTTCCCCATCTATTTCCCATGAAGTGATGGGACCAGATGCCATGATCTTCGTTTTCTGAATGTTGAGCTTTAAGCCAACTTTTTCACTCTCCACTTTCACTTTCATCAAGAGGCTTTTTAGTTCCTCTTCACTTTCTGCCATAAGGGTGATGTCATCTGCATATCTGAGGTCACTGATATTTCTCCCAGCAATCTTGTTTCCAGCTTGTGCTTCTTCCAGCCCACTGTTTCTCATGATGTACTCTGCATATAAGTTAAATAAACAGGGTGACAATATACAGCCTTGACGAACTCCTTTTCCTATTTGGAACCAGTCTGCTGTTCCATGTCCAGTTCTAACTGTTGCTTCCTGACCTGCATACAAATTTCTCAAGAGGCAGATCAGGTGGTCTGGTATTCCTATCTCTTTCAGAATTTTCCACAGTTTATTGTGATCCACACAGTCAAAGGTTTTGGCATAGTCAATAAAGCAGAAATGGATGTTTTTCTGGAACTCTCTTGTTTTTTTGATGATCCAGAGGATGTTGGCAATTTGATCTCTGGTTCCTCTACCTTTTCTAAAACCAGCTTGAACATCTGGAAGTTCACGGTTCACATACTGCTGAGGCCTGGCTTGGAGAATTTTGAGCAGGAGCTAGCATGTGAGGTGAGTGCAATTGTGTGGTAGTTTGAGCATTCTTCGGCATTTCCTTTCTTTGGAATTGGAATGAAAACTGACCTTTTCCAGTCCTGTGGCCACTGCTGAGTTTTCCAAATTTGCTGGCAAATGGAGTGCAATACTTTCACAGCATCATCTTTCAGGATTTGAAATAGTTCAACTGGAATTCCATCACCTCCACTGGTTTTGTTTGTAGTGATGCTTTCTAAGGCCCACTTGACTTCAAATTCCAAGATGTTTGGCTCTACGTGAGTGATCACACCATCATAATTATCTGGGTTGTGAAGCTCTTTTTTTTTTTAATTTTATTTTATTTTTAAACTTTACAATATTGTATTAGTTTTGCCAAATATCGAAATGAATCCGCCACAGGTATACCTGTGTTCCCCATCCTGAACCCTCCTCCCTCCTCCTTCCCCATACCCTCCCTCTGGGTCGTCCCAGTGCACCAGCCCCAAGCATCCAGCATCGTGCATCAAACCTGGACTGGCGACTCGTTTCATACATGATATTATACATGTTTCAATGCTATTCTCCCAAATCTCCCCACCCTCTCCCTCTCCCACAGAGTCCATAAGACTGATCTATACATCAGTGTCTCTTTTGCTGTCTCGTACACAGGGTTATTGTTACCATCTTTCTAAATTCCATATATATGCGTTAGTATACTGTATTGGTGTTTTTCTTTCTGGCTTACTTCACTCTGTATAATAGGCTCCAGTTTCATCCACCTCATTAGAACTGATTCAAATGTATTCTTTTTAATGGCTGAGTAATACTCCATTGTGTATATGTACCACAGCTTTCTTATCCATTCATCTGCTGATGGACATCTAGGTTGCTTCCATGTCCTGGCTATTATAAACAGTGCTGCGATGAACACTGGGGTATACATGTCTCTTTCCCTTCTGGTTTCCTCAGTGTGTATGCCCAGCAGTGGGATTGCTGGGTCATAAGGCAGTTGTATTTCCAGTTTTTTTAAGGAATCTCCACACTGTTCTCCATAGTGGCTGAAGCTCTTTTTTGTACAGTTCTTCTGTGTATTCTTGCCATCTCTTCTTAATATCTTCTGCTTCTGTAGGTCCATACCATTTCTGTCCTTTATAGAGCCCATCTTTGCATGAAATGTTCCCTTGGTATCTCTAATTTTCTTGAAGAGATCTCTAGTCTTTCCCATTCTGTTGTTTTCCTCTATTTCTTTGCATTGATCGCTGAGGAAGGCTTTCTTATCTCTCCTTGCTATTCTTTGGAACTCTGCATTCAAATGGGAATATCTTTCCTTTTCTCCTTTGCTTTTCACTTCTCTTCTTTTCACAGCTGTTTGTAAGGCCACCTCAGACAGCCATTTGGCTTTTTTGCATTTTTTTCCATGGGGATGGTCTTGATCCCTGTCTCCTGTACAATGTCACAAACCTCTGTCCATAGTTCATCAGGCACTCTGTCTATCAGATCTAGTCCCTTAATCTATTTCTCACTTCCACTGTATAATCATAAGGGATTTGATTTAGGTCATACCCAAATGGTCTATTGGTTTTCCCTACTTTCTTCAACACTAGAAGGAATCAAAAGCAGAATAACTGAAGCAGAAGAATGGATAATGGACCTGGAGGACAGAATGGTGGAAATCACTGCTACAAAACAGAATATATAAAAAGAATGAAAAAAAATGAAGACAGCCTAAGAGAACTCTGGGACATTAAACACACCAACATTCACATTATAAAGGTCCCAGAGGAGATGATAGAAAGAAAGAACTTGAGAAAATAATTGAAGAGATAAGAGTTGAAAACTTCCCCAACATGAGAAAAGAAATAGTTAACCAATTCAAGGAAGGGCAGAGAGTTCCAAGCAGAATAAACCTGAAGAACACATAGTAATCAAAACACATAGTAATCAAAGTGGCAAAAATTAAATAAAGACAAAGATAGAATATTAAAAGCAACAACAGAAAAAGACAAATATCACCCAATAGAAATCCCAGGTGGTTATCTCAAGCTGATTTCAAAATGGAAAGTCTACAAGCCAGAAGGGAATGGCATGATATACTCCAAGTGATGAAAGGGAAGAAACTATAACCAAGACTACTCTACCAAGCAAGACTCTCAATAAGATTTGATGGAGAAATAAAAGCTTTGCAGACACGCAAAAGTTAAAGATAATTCAGCACCACTAAAACAGTTTTACAATAAATGCTAAAGGAACTTCTCTAGGCAGTAAACACAAAAGAAGAAAAAGTTCTACAAAAAATAAACCCCCCAAAACTGACAAAATTGTAATAGTATCATACATATCAATAATTTCCTTAAATATAAATGAATTAAATGCACCAACCAAAAGACATAGGTTGGCTGGATGGACATAAAAACAAGACCCATATATATATATATGTTGTCTACAAGAGACCCACCTCAGGCCTATGGACAGTTATAGACTAAAAATAACAGGATGGGAGAAGGTATTTCATATAAATGGAAATCATAAGAAGGCTAAAGTAGCAATACTCACACCAGACAAAATAGACTTTAAAACAAAAACTGTTATAAGAGACAAAGAAGGACACTAAATAATGATCAAAGGTTAAATTCAAGAAGATATCACAATTAAAAATATACATGCACCCAACATAGGAGCCCCTCAATATGTAAGGAAATACAAACACACATAAAGGTAGAAATCAACAGTAACACAGTATCAGTGAAAGACTTTAATACCCCACATTCCTGAATGGACAGATCATCCAGGCAGAAAGTTAATAATGAAATACAGGCCTTAAGTGATACGTTAGACAAGTTGGACTTAGTTGATATGTATAGAACATTCATCCAAAAGCAGCAGACTACACATTCCTCTCAAGTGCACATGGAACATTCTCCAGGACTGACCACATGCTGGGCCATAAGGCTAGCCTATGCAATTTTAAGAAAACTGAAATCATATCAAGGATTTTTTCTGATCACAATACTATAAGATTAGAAATAAACTAAAAGAAAAAAATCTCTAAGATTAAACACAAACATATGCTGGCTAAATGATACACTATTAAACAACCACTGTATCACTGAAGAAATCAAATAAGAATTTAAAAATCCCTAGAGAAAAAAGAAAATGAAAGCACAACATCCAAAACTTACAGGATGCACAAAAAGTAGTACAAAAAGGGAAGTTTCTAGCAATACAATCTTATGGCAAGAAACAAGAAAAATCTCAAATAAACAGCCTAACCTTAAATCTGAAACAATTAGAGAAAGAAGAACAAAAATAAAATTTAAAATCAGAAGAAAAAAGGAAATCATAAAGATCAGAGAAAATAAACGAAATAGAGACAAAGAAAACAATCACAAAATCAATGAAACTAAAAGCTGGTTCTTTGAAAAAACAAACAAAATTGATAAACCTTTAGTTAGACTCATCAAGAAAAAAAGGGAGAGGACACAAATCAGTAAAATTAGAAATAAAAACAGAGAGGTTACAATTGACTCCATAGCAATACAAAAGATTACAAGAGACTACTATGAACAACTGTATGCCAATAAAATGGACAACCTGAAAGAAATAGACAATTCTTAGAAATGTATTGTCTCCCTAGACTGAACCAGGAAGAAACAGAAAATATGAACAGACCAATCACAAGCACTGAAATTGAAACTGTGATTAAAAACCTCCCCCAAAACAAAATTCCAGGACCTGATGGCTTCACAGGCAAATTTTATCAACTATTTAGATAAGAGGGAACAGTGACCCTTCTGAAATCGTTCCAAAAAACCTGCAGTGGAGGAAAGCTTGCCAACTTATTTTATGAAGTCACCATCATCCTGATGCCAAAACCAAACAAAGATACCACACAACAAAATTTACTGGCCAATAAAACTGATGAACATAGATGCAAAACTCCTCAACAAAATACTAGCAATTCATATTCAACAGTACATTTAAAAGATCATACACCATGATCAAGTGGGATTCAACCCAGGGATGCAAGAATATTTCAACATCCACAAGCTAATCCGTGTAATACATCCATTAACAAATTGAAGAATAAAAACCATATGATCATCTCAATGATGCATAAAAAGCTTTTGACAAAATTCAGCACCCATTTATGATAACTCTCCAGAAATTGGGTTGAGGGCATAAACCTCAACATAATAAAGGCTATATATGACAAACCTACAGCTAGCCTACATCTACATACTCGATGGTAAAAAGCTGAAAGCAATCCATCTAATATCAGGAACAAGTTAAGGATGTCCAATCTCACCTCTTTTATTCAACATAGTTTTGGAAGTCCTAGCTATAGCAATAAGAGAAGAAAAAAAAGTAAGGGGAATACAAATTGGAAAATAAGAAGTTAAACTGTCACTGTTTACGGATGACATTTTAGTATACATAGAAGATTCTGAAGATGCTACCAGAAAACTACTAGAACTCATCAATGAATTTGGTAAAGCTGTAGGTTACAAAATTAACACACAGAAATCAGCTGCATTTCTATAGACTAACAACAAAAGATCAGAAAGAGGCATTCAAGAAGCAATTCCATTTACCACTACATCGAAAATAATAAAATATCTAGGAATAAACTGACCTAATCAGACAAAAGACTTGTACTCCAAAAACTATAAGATGCTGATGAAAGAAACTGAAGAAGTCATAAACAGATAGAAAGATATACCATGTTTTTGGATTGGAATAATCAATATTGTCAAAATGCCTATACTATCTATGGCAATCTACAGATTCAGTGCAATCCTGATCAAATTACCAATAGCATCCAGTATTCTTGCTTGGAGAATTTCATGGACAGAGGAGTCTGGTGGGTTACAGTCCATGGGATTGCAAAGAGTCGGACACAACTTAGCAACTAACACTTTCACTTTCAGAACAAAAAAATCTCAGAATTTTTATGGGGACACAAAAGACCCAGAATATTCAAAGCAATTCTGAAAAAGAAAAACAGAGCTGGAGGAATCAGGTTCCCCAACTTCAGACTATACTACAGTTATCAAAGCAGTATGGCCCTAGCACAAAAACAGATATACAAATCAATGGGACAGGATAGAAAGCCCAGAAATAAGCCCATGCACCTATGGTCAGTTATACTATGACAAAGGAGGCAAGACTACACAATGTTGGAAAGACAGTCTCTTCAACAAATGGTACTGGGAAAATTGGACAAGCACATGTAAAAAAATGAAATTAGATCATTCCTTAACCCCATACACAATAATAAGCTCAAAATGGATTAAAGACCTAAATGTGAGACCAGACACTATTAAACTCCTAGAGGAAAACATAGGTAGAACACTCTCTTAACAAAATTCACAACTATATCTTTTTCAATCCACCTCCCAAAACAATGGAAATAAAAGCAAAAATAAACAAACGGGACCTACTTAAACTCAAAAGCTTTTGCACAGCAAAGAAAATAAACAAAGCGAAAAGACAACCCACAGATTAGGAGAAAATCTTTGTAAATGATTTGACCAATAAGGGATAGGTCTCCTACCGGGGTCCAGCCCCGGTTGGATCCAGGGGTTCCCTGGTGAAAGAATAGCAAAAGGGGAGAGACAGAGGCTTGATCTAACTGGTTTACTCAGAAAGCCAATAAAACCTGTGACATCAGGTTTGCACTGACCACGGAGGCCACAGGCGCCCTCTCGAATAGCTGACGGTGCCCCGCGTTAGGCACCTTCTCGAGTGGGTCTTAGAAGCCTGGGCAGGTAAGTGGTCTCAGAGGGCCCCCACACTCCAAATTAGTCATCCTGAAGAAATAACAGAGAAGAAAAGGAGAGAAAAGGAAACAAGAAAGAATGACATGGGGAGACCAAGCTTGATGAGCATGGCCCGCAACTTTATTTTCCAAAGTAACTTTTATACCTTAAGTTGTGCATAGAGGATAATAGGGGGTGTAGAGTCATGCAAGGTCAGCAGTCCTTGACCCTTATCGAAGCCAGGCTTTCTTTCTGCAAATTTATCATATGCAAAAGGCTTGATTTACATCATCTTCTGGCCAGGAGGCCTGTTAACATTTTATGACCCTTTCTTCTGAATAATGGTTAGTCAATCAAAAAACTTATTTTCTCTAAAGGTGATTATTCTAAAGTCAGGCACCACCCTCCGAAAGCATTAGATAAAGTTGCATTCCTATAGGGCAAAGGTGTGGTGGGCTATAACAAGAAAAGAATTTATTAACTCAAGGGTCCAAGGTTGTTAACATCAAAGTTACTACTTATTTTCCCTATATACCAACTATATCAATATACTCCCAAGGACACAATACAGGGGATGTGGAAACTTGGCAGCAAGTATTGGCTCAACAATGAAACCCTCCACCAGTGCTATTCTAATAATTTCTTAACTTCCTGAGAAGCTCTGCATTGTTAGAATATCTTAAGCCTCCCGTGCCTCTCATGGTTGGGAGGCTGTGAACAATTTCATGCATAGCTGTAAAGAGTCCGGAAACCTGTCAGGCAAGTTAGAAAGCTATCTGAGGGATTTGAATTGGAACACACCTATTATACCCTGGAGACTCATTAACTAGAGCTCTAAGTTGATTTTCTACAGAGAAAGGTGGTTGGGGATAGCCCCCCGCCAATGTCAGAAGAGTTGGTGAAAGTCGTAAAACAGTAAAACAGACAGATTTTGGTTTTGGGGTAGATGCTTGAGCAGATCCAGGGGGCCCCTCAAGTTCTGATTCGCCTTTGCATGTCAGGTCCTCTCCACATGACCTTTGTCATGGGTGGGAACCCCCCTGCTGGCTCCCGGCAGTCTCCAAAATTTACAAACAGCTTATGATGCTTAATAGCATCAAAGCAAACAACCCATTCAAAAAATGGGCAGAAGACCTGAATAGACATTTCTCCAGAGGACATACAGATGGCCAATAGGCACATGAAAAGATGTTCAACATCATTTGTTATTAGGGCTTCCCTGTTGACTCAGATGGTAAAGAATCTGCCTGCAATGTGGGAGATCTGGGTTTGATTCTGGGTTGGAAAGATCCCCAACCAATAGAACTGAATGGCCACCCACTCCAGTATACTTGCCTGGAGAATTCCATAGACAGGGGACCCTGGCAGACTATAGTCCACAGGTTCACAAAGAGTCAGACACGACTGAGTGGCTTTCACACTAGTTATTAGAGAAATGCAAATTAAAACTACAATGAAATATTACCTCACACCAGTTAGAATCGCTATCATCAAAAAAACTCACAAACAACAAATGCTGGATAGGGTGTGTAGAAAAGGAAACCCTCCTACACTGTTGATGGGAATGTAAATTGATACAGTCTCTATGGAGGACAGCAAGGAGATTCCTTAAAAAACTTAAAGCGCTAACATATGACCCTGCAATCCCACTCCTGGGCATGTATCTGGAGAAAAACATGATCCAAAAGGATATATGCACCCCAATGTTCATTACACCACTGCTGACAATATCCAAGACATGCAAGAAACCTAAATGTCCACTAAGAGAGTAATGGATGAAGAAGAAGTGGTATATACATTTAATGGAATATTACTCAGTCATTAAAAAGAATGAAATAATTCCATCTGCAGCAACATGGATGGACCTACAGTGCCATACTGAGTGAAGTATGTCAGACAGAGGAGAAATATCACAGGACATCCCTTATATGTGGAATATAAAAAGAAATGATACAAAATGAACTTACTTACAAAACAGAAAGAGACTCATAGACTTAGAAAACACACTTATAGTTGCCAGAGGAAAGGGATAGTTAGGGACTTTGGGAAGGTCAAGTACACACTGCTATATTTGAAATGGATAACCAACAAAGACCTAATGTATAGCACATGGAACTCTGTTCAATGTTATGTGCCAGCCGGGATGAGAGTGGCATTTGGTGGAGAATGGATGCATGTGTATGACTGAGTCCCTTCTTCTGTTCGCCTGAAAGTACCATAACACTGTTAATCAGCTATACCCCAGTACAAAATTAAATGTTTAAAATTCTGGAGAAAAAGATTAGGAAAAGCACCTTCACCCCCCCCGCCCCCAGAAACATGTAAGATATACTTGCCAGCATTTACCTTCAATCGCCTGATATCCCTTAAACTGGAAGAAACACACTCCTTTTCATGGAGTTACAACTGTGTTTCACAAAGAGGAACAACACATATGAGTAAATACATGTTAAATTTAAGTGTTAGTGATCACAGATGCTCTCCGTTTTCATATGGCTAAAGGAACTTGAAAGCAGAAAGATGGACTCTAAAAGGCAAAGAGACAGTTCCTCTCATCAAGAAGCTTGCACAGCCTCTGAGATAATTTCATCCGCTAAAGGTAAGACAGAAGAACCAAGAAGAACTACAATCCTGCAGACTCCAGAACAAAAACCACAATAAAAGAAAGTTAAACAAAATAAAAAGGCAAAAGATTATGTCCCAGATGAAGGAATAAAGTAAAACACCAGAAAAACAACTAAATTTAGAGGAGATAGGCAACCTTCCAGAAAAAGAATTCAGAATAATGACAGTAAAGATGATCAGGAACTCTGAAAAAGAATGGAGGGAAAGATTGAGAAAACACAAGAAATGTTTAATAAGCATTTAGAAGAATTATAAACAAACAGGGATGGATAATACACAAACTGAAAAAAAAAATAAACTAGAAGGAATCAACATCACAATTAATGATGCAGAAGAATGGATAAGTGACCTGGAAGACAGAATGGTGTAAATCTCTGCCACAATACAGAATAAAGAAAAAAAGAATGGAGAGAACCTAGAGATCTTTGAGACAACATTAAACACACCAAATTTCTCATTATAAGGGTCCAAGAAGGAGACAAGAAAGAGAAAAGACCTGAGACAATATTTCAAGAAATATAGCAAAAATGTCCATAACACAAGGAAAAAACAGTCAACAAAGTCCAGGAAGCTCAGTGAGTCCTAGGCAGAATAAAAACAAGCAGGAACAGGCCAAGAAACCTAGTAATCAAACTGACAAAAATTAAAGATAAAATATTAAGAGTAAAAACAGATAAAATATTAAGAAAAACAATAGAATATAAATCAAGGAAATTCCCATAAAGTTATCAGCTGATTTCTCAGCAGAAACTTAGCAAGGCAGAAAGGAATGGCACAGTATATTTAAAGTGATGAAAGGAAAGAACATAGAACCAAAAATAATCTACCCAGTGAGGCTGTCATTCAGATTTGAGGAGAAAGCAAAAACTTTAAAGACAAGCAAAAGTTAAGAGAATTCAGCATCACCAAATCAGCTTTACAACAAATGTTAAAGGAACTCCTCTAGTCAGGAGACCCACCTCAGACTTAGGGACACATATAGACTGAAAGTGGATGGATGGAAAAGGATATTCCATGCACCTGGAAATCAAAAGAAAACTAGAGTAGCAGTTCTCATATTAGACAAAATAGAGTTTAAAATAAGAATATAACAAGAGGCAAGGAAGGACACTATACGATGATCAAAAGATTAATCCAGGAAGAAGACATAACAATTGTAAACACTTATGCACCCGAGTAGCACCTCAGTCTCAATATGTAAAACAAATACTGATAACCACAAAGGGAGAAATCAACAGTAACCTAATAACACTGGGGAATTTTAACACCCCCATCTTTGTCAATAGATCTCCCAGACAGAAAATTAATAAGGAAACATAGCCTTAAATAACACATTAGATCAGATTTATAGAGCATTCATCCAAAAGCACCACAGTGCACATTCTTCTCAAGTGCACATAGAATATTCTCCAAGATCAACCACAAGGCCAGTCTATGTAAATTTAAGGAAATTGGGATCATATCAAGCATCTTTTCTGATCACAATACTATGAGGTTAGAAATAAACTATGAGAAAAAACACAAATGGAGGCTAAAATATGCTACTAAATAACCAATATATCACTGAAGAAATCAAACAGGAAATCAAAAAATTACTACAGGCAAATAAAAATGAAAGTAGAATAATCCAAAACCTATGGGATGCAGCAAAATCACTTTTAAGAGGGAAGTTTACAGCAATAAAACCTCACCTCAAGAAACAAGGAAAATATCAAATAAACAATCTAACCTTACCCCCAAAAACAACTAGAGAAAGAAGAACAAATAAAATCTAAAATTAGTAGAAGGAAAGAAAACATAAAGATCAGAACAGAAACAAATGAAACAGAGACAAAGGAAACAATTGCAAAGATCAATGAAACTAAAAGCTGGTTCTTTGAAAACATAAACTAAAGTGATAAACCTTTAGCCTGACTTATTAGGGGAAAAAGGGAAAGGAATTCAAATCACTTAAATGAAAAATGATTAAAAAAAAAAAAACAAAACAACGTTACAACCAACACCATAGAAATACAAAGGATCGTAAGAGACTACTACAAGCAACTGTATGCTAATAAAATGAACAACCTGGAAGAAATTGACAACTTCTTAGAAAGGTAGTCTCCCAAGACTGAATTAAGAAGAAATAGAAACTATAAAGAGACTAATCACAGTAACTGAAATCGAAACTGAGATTTAAAAACTCCTGGAGGTAAAACCAAGATGGCAGAGACAGAAGACAGGGAGTTCCTGTCTCCTCACATCTAGGACACTCACCAAACTCTGGTGGGGGACCTCAAACAACCAGGCAGATGGGAGGAACCCCTGAGCAACCAGGTAGGATGTAGTGGGGAGCAAGGGGCAGGAAGAGAAGTGAAGGCTCAACAGGCCTAGCACAGGTGAGGGGTGGCTGAAGGAGTGAAGAGCAGTGGTTCAAGCATCAGAAGAGGCATGCTTGCTTCCAGATCAGTGGGGAGGAGGAAAGACCCTCAGAGTAGGTGAATTAGGGAGAACACTCTTGATGTTCCCCCACCCACTTATCCCTGGGAAGTCTTTTAAGGCCCCGAGCCTGGTCCTCCAACCTCTGGGGCACTCTTTGCCCTAGTAAGTCTTTTGGGCATGAGAGTGAGCAGGGAAGGAGAAAGAGCCAAACCAGTTGGGGGAGGGTCCCCCGGGACACCCTTGGGAGGCTCCTTGGTACCTCTGTGTGACCACTCAATTCCCAAGGAGCCTCCTAAGGCTCCAGGCTGGGATCCTGCCTTGCAGGGTCCCTCAGCCTTCCAGGGCCCCTCCACACTTGAGGGCCACCTCCACACTCTGGGGCCCCCTCTGCCACTCAGGTTCCCCTCGATCACCTGGGCCCCCCTCCATCCTTCAGGGCCCCCTCCACCCATGTAGCTCCTGTGTGCATGAATGGAGGAACTGGCCAGGTTTAGGTGGTGTCAGGATGTAAAGGAGCCAAGTCAGCTGGAGGATGGTCCCTCTGGGTTCAAGGAGCAGGGAAACTGCCAGGTATTTCCCTACTCCTTGGCCCTGAGGAGCCTCCTGAGGCCCCAGGCCTGGGCCTCCATGCCCTGAAGCCAGAGGCATTCTGAAGGCCCCATTGACTAGGCTGAGCCCGAGTTCACCCCCATCTTCACCCAGGGCTTTTTCTGGGGCATGGAATGCTGGACTCTGACACCACCGAAATCCAGTCATCACCTAAACCCTTCCTCACCTAAACCCCAGCCCTCAAAACACAAGGTTTTTTCTTCCTTCTTTTCTTTTGGTGGGAGGGGTTTGTTTTTTGCTAGTGGAGTTTACTTTCACCCTTCACTGGTTGTTTCATAAGTAGTCTTATTTTTTCTAATTTATTTGCTAGTTTTCTGAATATTTTATTTTTATTCTATTGTTCTGCTCCCTTTTATTTTTTAAATACGATTATGCTCTTTCTTCTTTGCTACTGGAGTTCAGTTTTATCCTCCACTGCTTGTTTCATATAGTTTCTTGATTTTTTCTAATACATTTGTTAGTTTTCTAAATGTATTTTATTTTTTTCTTCTTTATTATTGTTCTGTTTCTTTTGTGTTGTTGTTGCTGCACTCTGCACCTAGCAGGATCCCAGCTCACAGGCCAGAGATCAGGCTTGAGCTCCTATTATAGGAGACATTAGTCCAAAGTACTGGAGTAACAGATAAAGTCAAGCCCCAGGAAATATGAATCAAAGTGAAGTATCCCAGAGGTCCATATCTCAACACCAAGACCCAGCTCTACGCAACAGCTTGCACATCCCATTGCTGGAAACCTGAGGTCAAATACTTGGGGAACACAGTCCCACCCATCAAAAAACAAAGGCAACAAAAAAATGGGAAAGCAAGGTAAACACCTACAATACCAAATAAATGAATAGGAAATAGGCAACCTATCTCAAAAAGTATTTAGAATAATGACAGCAAACAAGTTCAAAATAAAGTTCAAGTAAAAACCTTCAAAATAAAATGGATAAACTGCAAGAAGCATTTAACAAGGATCTAGAAGAACTAAAGAAAAAACAAACAGTGACAAACAACACAATAACTGAAATTAAAAACACTGCAGAAGGAATCAAGGACAGAATAACTGAGGCAGAAGGCAATAACTGAGCTGGAAGATAGAATGATGTAAATAATGGCCGAGGAACAAGAAAAAGAAAAAAGAATGTAAAGAATTGAGAACAATCTCAGAGAATTCTGCAATGATACTAAACATGGCAACATTTGAATTATAGAGGTACAGAAGAAGGAGGAAAGGGGTCGGAGATAATATTTGAAGATTTACTATATATTTACTATAAGTAAAAAAGTTCACTAATACGGGAAAGGAAATACCACCAAAGAACAGGAAGTACATAGAGTCCCAAACAGGAGAAACATTAGGAGAAACACAACAAGACACATATTAATCAAACTAACAAAAACCAAATGCAAAGGAAAAATATTAAAAGCACCAAGGGAAAAGCAAAAAACAAATACAAGGGAATCCCCATAAGGCTATCAGCTGACTTTTCAGAAAAAAACCCTGCAGGCCAGAAGGGAGTGGCAGAATAAATTTAAAGTGAGGAAAGGGAAAAATCTACAGTCAAGATTGTTCTACCCAGCAATGATCTCACTCAGATTTGATGGAGAAATCAAAAACTTTACAGACAAGCAAAAGTTACGAGAATTCAGCATCAGCAAACCAGCTTTACAGCAAATGCTACAGAAACTTCTCTAGGAAGGAAACAACAGAAGCAAATGACCCACAAAAACAAACCCAAAACAATTAAGAAAATGGCAATAGGAACATACATATCATAATTACCTTAACTGTAAATGAATTAAAAGCCCCAACCAACAGACACAGACTGGCTGAATAGATAGAAAAGCAAGATCCATGTATATGCTGCCTTCTTGGTGGTGGTGGTCAATCATTAAGTCATGTCCAACTCTTGGCCATTCCATGGATTATAGCATACCAGTATCTCTAAGTGACTCTCAAGAGTCTTTTCCAGCACCACAATTTGAAAGCATCAATTCTTTGGCACTCAACCTTCTTTAAGGACCAGTTCTCACAACTGTACATGACTATCAGAAAAACCATAGCTTTGACTATATGAACATTTGTCAGCAAAATGTTGTTGTTGTTCAGTCATTAAGTCATGTCCACCTCTTTGTGACTACATGGAAAGCAGCACACCAGACTTTCCTGTCTTCCAATATCTCCCGGAACTTGGGCAAATCCATGTGCATTGAGTCAGTGATGCTTACTAACCTTCTCATCCTCTGCCATCCCATTCTCCTTTGCCTTTAATCTTTCCCAGCATCACAGTATTTTCCAATTAGCTGGATCTTTGCATCAGGTGGCAAAAGTTTGGGAACTTCAGCTTCAGGATTAGCTCTTCCAAAGAATATTCAGGGTTGATTTAATTTAGTTTTTACTGGTTTGATCTCCTTGTATTCCAAGGTATTCTCAAGAGTCTTCTCCAGCACCACAATTTGAACATATCACTCCTTCAGCATACAACCTTTTTTAAGGTTCAATTCTCACATCCATACATGACTACTGGAAAAACCATAGCTTTGACTAGACAGACCTTTGATGGCAAAGTGATGTCTCTGCTTTTTAATATGCTGTCTAGGTTTATCAGAGCTTTCCTTAAAAGGAACAAGCATGGAATTTTAATTTCACGGCTGCAGTCACCATAAACTGATTTTGGAGCCCAACAAAATAAAATCTCTCACTGCTGCTGCTGCTGCTAAGTCACTTCAGTCGTGTCCAACTCTGTGCGACCCCATAGATGGCAGCCCACCAGGCTCCCCCATCCCTGGGATTCTCCAGGCAAGAACACTGGAGTGGGTTGCCATTTCCTTCTCCAGTGCATGAAAGTGAAAAGTGAAAGTGAAGTCGCTCAGTCATGTCCGACTCTTAGCGACCCCATGGACTGCAGCCTACCAGGCTCCACTGCCCATGGATTTCCAGACAAGAGTACTGGAGTAGGGTGCCATTGCCTTCTCCAAAATCTCTCACTGCTTCCACTTTTTCCCCTTCTATTTGCCATAAAGTGATGGGACCAGATGCCATGATCTTAGTATTTTTAATGTTGAATTTCAAGTCAGCTTTTTCATTCTCCTCTTTCACACTCATCAAGAGACTCTTCAGTTCCTCTTCATTTTCTGCCATTAGAGTGGTATCATCCACATATCTGAGGTTGTTCTCCCAGCAACCTTGATTCCAGCTTGTGATTCGTTCAGCACAGAGTTTTGCATGATGGTCTCTGCATATAAGTTAAATAAGCAGGGTGACAATACATGGCCTTGTCATAGTCCTCTCCCAATTTTGAACCAGTCAATTGTTCTATGTTCATTTCTAACTGTTGCTTCTTGACTGCATACAGGTTTCTCGGGAGACAGGTAAGGTGGTCAGGTATTTCTATCACTTTTAAGAATTTCCCACAGTCTGTTGTGATCCACACAAAGACTTGTATACAGTCAATGAAACAGCAGTAGATGTTTTTCTGGAACTCCTTTGCTTTCCCCATGATCTAACGAACGTTGGCAATCTGATCTCTGGTTCCTTTGCCTTTCCTAAATCCAGCTAGTACATCCAGAGTTCTCAGTTCATGTACTGCTGAAGCCTAACTTGAAGGATTTTGAGCATAACCTTCTAGTATGTGTAATAGGTACAATTGTATAGCAGTTTGAACGTTCTTTGGCACTGCCCTTCTTTGGGATTGGAATGAAAACTAACCGTCTCCAGTTCTGTGGCCACTACTGAGTTTTCCAAACTTGCTGACATATTGAGTGCAGCACTTTAACAACATCATATTTTAGGACTTTAAATAGCTTAGCCGGAATTCCACCACCTCCACTAGCTTTGTTCACAGTAATGCTTCCTAAGGCCCACTTGACTTCACACTCTAGCATGGCTGGCTCCAGGTGAGTGACCACATCATTCTGGTTATCCAGGACATTAAGACTTTCCTTGTATAGTCTTACTATGCATTCTTGTCACCTCTTCTTAATCTCTTTTGCTTCTGTTAGGTCCTTACCATTTCTGTCCTTTATCATGCCCATCCTTGCAAGAAATATTCCTTTGGTACCTCCAATTTTCTTGAAAATATTTCTAGTATTTTCCATTCTATTGTTTTCATTTCTTTGCATTGTTCATTTAAGAAAGTGTTTTTATCTCCCCTTGCTATTCTCTGGAACTCTGCACTCAGATGGATATATCTTTCCCTATCTCCCTTGCCTTTCTCTTCTCTTCTTTTTTCAGCTATTTGTAAACCTCCTCAGACAACAACTTTGCTTTCTTGTATTTTTTTTCTCTTTCAGATGGTTTTGGCCACTGCTTCCTATACAATGTTATAAACTTCTGCCCACAGTGCTTTAGGCACTCTGTCTACCTGATCTAATCTCTTGAATCTATTTGTCACTTTCACTGTATAATCATAAGGGGTTTGATTTAGATCATACCTGAATGGCCTAGTGGGTTTTCCTACATTCTTCAATTTAAGCCTGGATTTTGAAATAGGGAGCTCGTGATCTAAGCCATAGTCATCTCAGAACATTGTTTTTACAGATTGTATAAAGCTTCTTCATCTTTGTCTGCAAAGAACATAATCAGTCTGATTTGGGTGTTGACCATCTGGTGATGTCCATGTATAGTCACCTCTTGGGTTGTTGGAAAAGGGTATTTGCTATGACCAGCATATTCTCTTGACCAAACTTCGTTAGTCTTTGTCCTGCTTAATTTTGTACTCCAAGGCCAAACTTGCCTGTTACTTCAAGTATCTCTTGACTCCCTACTTTAGCATTCCAGTCCCCTATGATGAAAAGGACATCGTTTCTTGATATTAGTTCTAGAAGGTATTGTATGTCTTCAAAGATCTTGTCAACTTCAGCTTCTTTGATATCAGTGGTTAGGGCACAGACTTGGGTTATTGTGATGTCGAATGATTTGCCTTGGAATTGAACTGAGATTACTCTCATTTCTGAGATTACAAACAAGCTCTCTTGTTGTTTATTTCAGACTCTTTTGTTGACTGTGAATGCTACTCCATTTCTTCTAAGGGATTCTTGCCTGCAGTAGTAGATATAATGGTCATCTGATATAAATTCTCCCATTCCCATCCATTTTAGTTCACTGATTCCTAACATGTCTATGTTCAATCTTACCGTCTCCTGCTTGACCACATCTATTTACCTTGATTCATTTGACTGAGCTACAAAGCCCCTTCATAGCAACAAAGCTGAGATTCATAAAGCGGATACGCTGCCTACCAGATCTACTTAAGATCTAGGGACACATTCAGACTGAAAGTGAGGCGATGGAAAAAGATATTCCATGCAAATGTAAATCAAAAGAAAATTGGATTAGCAATGCTCATATCAGCCAAAATATACTTTAAAATAAAAACTGTTTCAATGGATAAGGAATGGTACTACACAACAATCTAGGGATTAATTCAAGAATATGTAACAATTGTTTAAGTATTTATGTAATTAACATAAAAGCACCTCAATACTTAAGCAAATGGTAACAATCATCAAAGGAAAAATGAACTTTAACATAAGAATAGTGGAGGGCTTTAATACCCCACTTACACCAATCAACAGTTATCCAGACAGAAAATAAATAAGGAAACACAAGCATCAAATGACACAATAGACCAGATAGATTCAATTGATTTTTATAAGATATTCTACCCAAAAGTGGCAAAGTACACTTTCTTCTCAAGTACACATGGAACATGCTCCAGGATAGAACAAATCTTGGGTCACATATCAAGCCTAGGAAAAATTAAGGAAATTGAGGTTTATCAAGCATATTTTCCAACCATAATTTCCTACCACTGCTGCTAAGTCGCTTCAGTTGTGTCCGACTCTGTGTGACCCCATAGACGGCAGCCCACCAGGTTCCCCCATCCCTGGGAGAACGTCCCAAGCAAGAACACTGGAGTGGGTTGCCATTTCCTTCTCCAATGCATGACAGTGAAAAGGGAAAGTGAAGTTGCTCAGTCGTGTCCGACTCTTAGCGACCCCATGGACTGCAGCCCACCAGGCTCCTCCATCCATGGGATTTTCCAGGCAAGAGTACTGGAGTGGGGTGCCATTGCCTTCTCCAAACCATAATGCTATGAGACTAGAAATCGAACATAGGAAAAAAAGTTTAAAAAAAAACACATGGAGACTAAAAGTGTGCTGCTAAATAACCAAATGATCACTGCAAAAATTAAAGAAATAGTAAATATATAGAAACAAATGGTAAAGAAAACACAATGAATCAAAGCCTACTGGATGCCTCAGAAGCAGTTCTAAGAGTAAAGTTTATAGCCATTCACTATCACCTCAAGAAACAAAAAAAAATCTCAAATAATCAATCTAACATTACACCTAAATTATCAACTAGAGAAAAAAGAACAAAGAAAACCCAAAGTCAGTAGAATTAAAGCATAAATATTAGAGCATAAATAAATGAAATAAAAAAGAAGAAAACAATAGCAAAGACCAATAAAGGCAAAAGTTGGTTCTTTGAGAAGATAAATGATAGAACTTCAGCCCGAATCCTCAAGAAAAAAAAAAGGGAGAGGACATAAACTAATAAAATTAGAAATGAATAAGGAGAAGCTACAACTGACACTGTAGAAATACAAAGGATCATAAGAGATTACTATAAGCCATGACACACCAATAAAATGGATAACCTCAAAGAAATGGAAAAATTCTTCAAAAAGTACAACCTTCCAAGACTGACTCAGAAAGAATCAGAAAATGTAAACAGACTAATTACAAGTAATGAAATTGAAACTGTAAATAAAAAATCTTCCAACAAACAAAAGCACAGGACCAGATGGCTTCAAAGGTGAATTCTATCAAACATTTAGAGAAAAGTTAACACTGATCCTTCT
Source organism: Bos javanicus (assembly GCF_032452875.1). NCBI lineage: Eukaryota > Metazoa > Chordata > Mammalia > Artiodactyla > Bovidae > Bos > Bos javanicus. The sequence goes on along the minus strand of NC_083882.1, from coordinate 16,429,289 downwards.
AAAACTTTTCCAGAAAAATTCAGAGGGAGGAACACTCCCAAATTTATTCTACAAGGCCACCGTCACCCTGTTACCAAAATCAGATGAGGATATTAGAAAAAAAGAAAATTGTAGACCAATGTCAGTGGTGAACATGGAGCCAAAAATCCTCAACAAAATACTAGTAAACAGAATCCAACAACACATTACAAGGATTACACACTATAATAAAGTTGGATTTGTCCCAGAAATGCAAGAATTCTTCAGTATACACAAATCAATCAGTGATGCAGCATATGGTATGGGGAGGGAGGAAGGAGGGGGATTCAGGATGGGGAACATGTGTATACCTGTGGTGGATTCATGTTGATGTATGGCAAAACCAATACAATATTGTAAAGTAATAAATAAATTATAATAAATAAATAAATTTATATTCTAAAAAATCATGATAATCATAATAGATGCAGAAAAAACTTTTAAAAAATTCAACACACATTTATAATAAAAACTCTCCAGAAAATGGGGATAGAGGGAACATCCATTAACATAATAAAGGCCATATACAACAAACTGACAGTAAATATCATACTCAACTGTGAAAAACAGAAAGCATTTCCCCTAAGATTAGGAACAAAACAAGGATGACCACTCTTATTACTCTTATTCAATATAGTTTTGGAAGTCCTCACCACAGCAATCAAAGTAGTAAAATAAATGAAAGGAATACAGATTGGAAAGGAAGAAGTATAACCATCATGTTTGCAGACAACATGTTACTACATGTAGAAAATCCCAAAGATTCTACCAAAAATCTAATGGCCCTAACCAGTGAATTTGATAAAGTTACACTATACAAAATTAATCCACAGAAATCTCTTGCATTCCAATACACTAACAATAAATAGGAAAAAATTCTATTTCCCATTGCAACAACAACAACAAAAAACACCTAGGAATAAATCTTATTTTTTTGTTGTTGCAGTGGGATGAAGCTGGGGATTCCCTGGTGGTTCAGATGATAAAGAATCTGCCAGCAGTACAGGAGACCCAGATTCGATCTCTGGGTCAGGAAGACACCCTGGAGAAAGGAATGGCTATACACTCCAGTATTCTTGCCTGGAGAATTTCATGGAGAGAGGAGCCTGGTGGACTACAGTCCATGGGGTTTCAAAGAATTGGACATGACTGAGGGACTAACACTTCACTTTTCACTTTCAGGGATAAATCTACCTAAGGAAGCAAAAGACCTGTACTCAGAAAACTATAAAACACAGATAAAAGAAACCAAAGAGAACACAAACAGATGGAAAAAATACAGTGTTATTGAATTGGAAGAATGAATATAATACCCAAGGCAATCTACAGAATCAATGCAATTCCTATCAAACTACCAATGGCATTCTTCACAGAATTAGAACAAAAAATTTAACAATTTATATGTAAACACAAAAGACCCAGAATAGTCAAAGTAATCTTGAAAAAGAAAAATGGAGCTGAACGAATCAGCTTCCCTGTCTTCAAACTATGCTGAAAAGCTACAGTAATCAAAGCTGTATGATACTGGCACAAAAACAGAAATATAAACCAAAGGTACAGGATAAAAAGCCCAAAGATAAACCCATACACCTATGGTCAGCTAATCTATGACAAAGGTGACAAGAATATACAATGGAGAAAAGACAGCCTCTCGAGTAAGTGGTGCTGGGAAATCTGGACAGCAACATGTAAAATGATGAAATTAGAACACTACCTAACACCATGCACAAAAAATAAGCTCAAAATGGATTAAAGACATAAATTAAGACTGGACACTATAAAAATCTTAGAGGTAAGCATAGAGAAAACACTCTTTGACATAAACCAGAGCAAGATCTTTTTTTGACCCACCTCCTGAAATAATGAAAATGAAAACAAAAATAGACAATTGGGAACTAATTAAACTTAAAACCTTTTGCACAGCAAAGAAAATCATGAACAAGACAAAAAGACAACACTTAGAATGGGGGAAAATATTTGCAAATGAAACAACAGTCAAAGGATTAATCTCCAAAACATACAAACAGCTTATGGAGCTCAATATCAAAAAAAAATATCCAATCAAAAATGGGTGGAAGACCTAAAGAGACATAACTCAAAGAAGACATACAGATGGCAAAGAGGCCCATGAAAAGATGCTCAACATCATGAATTATTAGAGAAATATAAATCAAAACTACAATGGGATATCACCTTTCCACAGTCAAAATGGCTGTCATCAAAAAAACGTACAAACAGTAATTGCCAGAGAGGGTACAGAAAGAAGGGAACTCTCCCTTACACGCTGATTGTAAATTGGTACAGCCACTATGGAGAACAGTATGGAGGTTCCTTAAGAAACTGAAAATACAGCTACCATATGACCTTGTAATCCCACTCCTGGGATAAACATAGTCCGAAAGGATACAAGCACCCCAATGTTCACTGCAGCACTGTTTACAATAGGGTGTCAGCAAATGATGACAAATGATTACATGGAAGAAACCTAGAAATCCACTGAGAGAGGAATGGATAAAGAAGATGTAGCACATGTATACAATGGAATATTACTCAGCCATTAAAAAGAATGAAATAATGCAACATGGGTGTACCTTGATTATCATACTGAGTGAAGTAAGTCAGATAGAGAAGGAGAAATATATCTATGACATCTCTTGTATGTAGAATCTCAGAAGAAACAATACAAATGAACTCATTTACAAAACAGACTTTGAGAACAAATGTATGGTTCCCAGCAGGGGTAGGATGGAAGGAGGGATAGTGGGTGAAAATGGCTATATGTATATCTATGGCTGAGTCCCTTTGCTATCCACCTGAAACTATCACAATATTGTTATTCAGCTATACCCCAATATAAAAGAAAAAAATTAAATAAATAAAAGGCAAAGAGGGTATTAGACAAGGAAATCATGACCCTTTTGTCTACAGCAGCATGAGCACAAAAAAAGATCGTGAGTAAAGGTACTTCAAATTCTCAGAGGGTAGCCAACACTTAAGCAAAAATAAGCTACTAGGTCTTAGAACCAGTAGGACATTAATATATCTCTTTATATGGAAGTCCTATACCCTGTCTGTTTTTTAAATACTGTGGCTGCACTAAGCAGAACTAGGGAAAGACCATTTAGGCAATACACAGATTGAAGGGATAGTTAAGGGAGTTATTTAGATAAAGAGAACTCCATCCTACTAATAGAAAAAATAATTTTCTGCTGATTATAGAAATACAGTTTAGTTCTTTTTATCATATTTTTAAGAGTCCCACTCCAACTTGCCACAAAGACATAGTTTAGTTCACAAATAAGACTACTTCATCAGTTATTTTTTTATTTCAAAATGGAGAGGGCATTCATAATTTTAGAACATAACTTGCATTTCATTACTGGTAGTTGTTGTTCAGTTGCTCAGTCACGTCCGACTCTTTGAACCCCATGCAATGCAGCATGCCAGTCTTCCCTGTCCTTCACCACCTCCCAGTGTTTGCTCAGACTCGTGCCCATTGGGTCAGTGATCCATCCAACCATCTTGTACTGTCATCTCCTTCTCCTGCAGTCATCTAGCATCATGGTCTTTTCCAATGAGTCAGCTCTTACCATCAGGTGGCCAAAGTATTGGAGCTTCAACTTCAGCTTCAGTCCTTCCAATGAATATTCAGGACTGATTTCCTTTAGGATTGACTGGTTTGATCTCTTTGCTGTCCAAGGGACTCTCAAGAGTCTTCTCCAACACCACAGTTCAAAAGCATCAATTCTTTCTCACTCAACCTTCTTTATGGTCCAACTCTCACATCCATACATGACTACTGGAAAAATCATAGCTTTGACTAGACGGACCTTTGTCGGAAAAGTAATGTCTCTGCTTTTTAATATACTGTCTAGGTTTGTCATAGCTTTTCTTCCAAGGAGCAAGCATCTTTTAGTTTCATGGCTACAGTCACCATCTGCAGTGATTTTGGAGCCCAAGAAAACAAAGTCTGTCACTATTTCCATTGTTTTCCTGTCTGCTGCTGCTAAGTCACTTCAGTAGTGTCCAACTCTGTGCGACCCCATAGATGGCAGCCCACCAGGCTCCCCCATCCCTGGGATTCTCCAGGCAAGAACACTGGAGTGGGTTGCCATTTCCTTCTCCAATGCATGAAAGTGAAAAGTAAAAGGGAAGTCGCTCAGTCGTGTCCGACTCTTCACGACCCCGGGGACTGCAGCCTACCAGGTCCTCCATCCATGGGATTTTCCAGGCAAGAGTACTGGAGTGGGGTGCCATTGCCTTCTCTGGTTTTCCTGTCTATTTGCCAACAAAAGATGGGACTAGATGCCATAATATTCAGGTTTTGAATGTTGAGTTTTAAGCCAGCTTTTATACATTCCTCTTTCATCTTCATCAAGAGGCTCTTCTGTATCTGCCACAAGGGTGATGTCATCTGCATATCTGAGTTATTGATATTTCTCCTAGCAGTCTTGATTCCACCTTCTGCTTCATCCAGCCTGGCATTTTGCATTTGAACAAAATTGGAACCAGTTTCTAATTTAGAACCAGTTTGTTCTTCTATGTCCAGTTCTAACTGCTGCTTCTTGACCTGCATATAGGTTTCATAGGAGGCAGGTAAGGTCTGGTATTCCCATCACTTGAAGAATTTTCTACAGTTTGTTGTGATCCACACAGTCAAAAGTTTTTTCATAGTCAATGAAGCAGAAGTAGATGTTTTTCTAGAATTCTCTTGCTTATTCTATGACCCAATACATGTTGGCAATTTGATCGCTGGTTCCTCTGCCTTTTCTAAATCCAGCTTGAACATCTGGGAGTTCTTGGTTCACGTACTGTTGAAGTCAGTTTACATACTGTTGAAGCCTGCCTTGGAAAATTTTGAGCATTACTTTGCTAGCATGTTAGATGAGTGCAATTGTGCAGCAGTTTGAACATTCTTTGACAGTGCCATTCTGTGGGATGGAATGAAAACTGAGCTTTTCCAGTCCTTGACCACTACTGAGTTTTCCAAATTGTGCAGGACTTTAACAGCATCGTCCTTTAGGATTTGAAATAGCTCAGCTGGAATTCCATCACCTCTACTTGCTTTGTTCGTAGTGATGCTTCCTAAGGCCCTCTTCACTTTGCACTCCAAGATTCCTGGCTCTAGGTATGTTACCACACCATCATGGTTATCTGGGTCATTAAGATCTTTTTTGTATATTTCTTCTGTGTATTTTGCCATTTCTTAATATCTTTTTCTTCTATTAGGTCCATACCATTTCTGTCCTTTGCTGTGCCCATCTTTACATGAAATGTTCCCTTGGTATCTCTAATTTTCTTGAAGAGATATCTAGTCTTTCCCATTCTATTGTTTTCCTCTATTTCTTTGCATTGTTCACTTAGGAAGACTTTCTTATCTCTCCTTGCTATTCTTTGGAACACTGCATTCATATGGGTATATCTTTCCTTTTCCCCTTTGCCTCTCACTTCTCTTCTTTTCTCAGTTATTTGTAAGGTCTCCTCAGACAACCATTTTGCCTTGCAGCATTTGTTTTTCTTGGGAATGGTTTTGATCACGACCTTCTGTACAATGTTACAAACCTCTGTCCACAGTTTTTTGGGCAGTCTATCAGATCTAATCCCTTAAATCTATTTGTCACTTCCACTGCATAATCCTAAGGAATTTGATTTAGGTCATACCTGAATGGCCTAGAGGTTTTCCCTACTTTCTTCAATTTAAGTCTGAATTTTGAAATGAGTTCATGGTCTGAGCCACAGTCAGTTCCTGGTCTTTTTTCTTTTTTTTTCTTTTTTTTGCTTACTGCATAGATGTTCTCCACCTTCGGCTGCAAAAAATATAATCCATCTGATTTTGGAATTGACCATCCAAGTCCATGTACAGAGTCATCTCTTGTGTTGTTCAAAGAGGGTGTTTGCTATGACCAGCACATTCTCTTGGCAAAACTCTGCTAGCTGTTGCCCTGCTTCATTCTGTACTCCAAGGCCAAACTTGCCAGTTATTTAGGTATCTCTTGACTTCCTACTGTTGCATTCTAGTCCTCTATGATGAAAAGGACATCATTTTTTTGGTGTTATTCATTTTGGTGTATGGTCATTGCAATATTAAAACATTTAATGACAATAAATATGGGGAATTCCCTGGTGTTCCAGTGGTTAGGACTCTGCACTTCTGCTGCAGGGGGCTTGAGTTCAATCCCTGTTCAGGAAACTAAGATCCCAAATGTCAAGTCGCATTACTGATACTGTCATTAAAATATTAAAAAACATAATGATAATAAATATAAGAGTAAACAAGCATGTGGTGCTCACCATGTACCAGGAACTATTCTAAATACATTAACTAATTTAATCCAAACACCACACTTTGAAAGCAGCAAATAAAAGGAGAATGATTGCTTTATTTTAGAGTACATGGGAAGAGATTAATTTACATTATTTATCTCCATTAAAATAAAGCATTTAGACATTAGCCTCAAATTAAAAGCCATTCATGAGTTTAAGTAATGTTTTCCCTAGTACTGCACTCTTGAGGATTGATATGACAAAGTTTCAGGGCAATTTCCTTTGAAATGATACTTAATATACTAATCAAGCACTTAAAGTGTATGGCATTTTACTAGATACTGAGATTATTTTTTCACTATGCTTTCCTCCCTTCTGTTCTGTAGGGGAAAAAAAAATACAGTACATCCTAACAGCCAAAAATATGTTCTTGATCCCTATGGTAATGGCTATGACCCATAGTGTTATAGCCTTTAAAGAGATACCAGGATTTGAATCTTGACTCTCAGAAGTTCTTAAACCCCTACAAAGATAAACGTACATTGTACATTTAATTTAAATAGCTCGACTACATCAGAAAGTGAATTCAGGCTTTTGGATTTGCCAACTGCTTTCTGCCATAGCCAATCAAAGACAAACCTTTACACTTATTTGGAGGTTTCTGCTTACAAAATACTTTCATTAAAATTACCTCATTTAATAATGACAAATAATCCTTGATTTAGTTATCATCATCATCACCCTTTAAAACAGTAAAGTTACTTTTAAGTTCTATGTCCTAGTGAGGCCTTGAATTCCTGTCTCATAACCTTAAAGCTTCTTACATCAGACCACACCACTTCAAAAAGAGGGGAACAAATAAAGGAAATTCTGTAGCACAGGTCTCTAACTAAACAAAACAAATACTTCTCACTCAACTATATTCAGCTTATAGTGATTTTGATTAAACTTGACTGAAGGATCCTAAAATTTCCTTTAAAGCTTTACCATATTACAAAGGCAAAATATGAAATTCAATGAATGAGAATGAGAAGCAAGAGCACAAGAAGGGAAAAAAGGAAAAAATAGCAAAAGGGATTTTATTAAAAAGGATTCAACACAAATAATCCTTTGACAGAAATAATCCCAATAAACACAGGACCCCTATGAGCCCCCACTCCACTCTAAGCATAACCACTATGGAATAAGGTTGGCGTGGGTGGCAGAAAATCTCATGTTCCACTACTACATTCGAGTAATTATTCTTTTTTAATTTAGTTATAGTAATTTATAATGTGTTAATTTCTACTATATGGAAAAGTGATTCAGTTACACATATATACATCCTTTATATATATATTATTTTTCTTATGATTTATAACAGGATATTAAATATAGTTCCCTGTTCGATACACTAGGGTCTTGTTGTTTATCCATTCTGTATATAATAGTTTACATCTCCTAACATCAACTTCCCACTCCATCCCTCCCCCAACCCTCTCTCCCTTAGCAACCACAACTCTGTTCTCTATGTAGGAATTATCTTTAACTTGTTCCCAATAAAAACCAAAATCCAATTTTCCTTACCCTGTAACTTGGTGCTCATAATATTGCAGTGTCCTCTTGAGAGTCTGCTGTATCATCTGGGGCTACAGAATAATAATAATACATTATCAGCAAATCAGTGTCATCCCCCATTCTGAGTATCATAAGCAGATATGTAGCTTCTGAATCATCTCATACGAATTTTCCCTTTACAATATCAACTCATTGTGAATTTTGCCATGTGTTTTCCCCACAAGAATATGAGACACTAGGTAATTACTCCAAATTTCCCAATTTCAAGTATGATAGCATTCCTTAGCCATATTTTCCCCAAAGCTTTTGTATCAGCTATTAAGTTCAAAGAAATGCTCATCGAGTACCTACAATAAACCTAGATATTGGGTAGGGGGGCAGTGGAGAAAGGGTGTTCTAAAGAAGAGTAATGCCCAGGTCAAGCCTGACTTTCTCAAGAGATCTCAAGCAATGGTTCCAGAGCCTCCTGGAGGGGCAAGAAATAGGATCTGCAGAAAACAACTAAGCAGCTCATGACTGAAGTTTATATCCCCTCCTCTTCACAATAGCTGAACACAGAGTTTCCTAAACTCAGACCAAGAATTATTCCAAGACGTATTTAGGCAATGAAGCCTCAACTTGGGAGTCTCAGACCTAGGGAGGCATGAGTGAAACAAAAACCTTAAAGCACAGATTTTATTAACAAATTATAAGAACCAAATCCTCAGTGACAAGACAGTGAATTTGTTAAATAATAAAAACCTTTAATCAATCAAGCAGGAAAAAAAAAGCTTATCAAAACACTGAGCCATTATAGCCATGGATGAATTTTATATTTTCTTGGGCTCCAAAATCATGGCAGATGGTAACTGCAGCCACGAAATTAAAAGAATTTAAAAGAATTTAAAATTAAAATGGAGATAGTGAAGGACACGGAAGCTCGGCATCCTGCAGTCTGTGGGGTTGCAAAGAGTCAGACACAACTTAGTGACTGAACAACACAACAAAATGACTCTAACACAGATCCTTCAAGGTATGAGGGCAGCATGGTAGTTTGGTAATCTCATGGTCTGCCACTAATTAGCTCCTTGGAAGAAAAGCTATGACAAGCCTAGACAGTGTATTAAAAAGCAGAGACATCACTTTGCCAACAAAGGTCTATCTAGTCAAAGCTATGGTTTTTCCAGTAGTCATGTATGGATGTGAGAGTTGGACCATAAAGAAGGCTGAAAGCTGAAGAATTGATGTTTTTAAACTGTGATCCTGGAGAAGTCTCTTGAGAGTCCCTTGAACTGCAAGGAGATCAAACCAGTCAATCCTAAAGGAAATCAACCCTGAATATTCATTGGAAGGGCTGATGCTAAAGCTGAAGCTTATTGGAAAAGACCCTGATGCTGGGAAAGATTGAAGGCAGGAAGAGAAGGGAATGACAGAGGATGAGAAGGTTGGATGGTATCACTGACTCAATGGACATGAGTTTGAGCAAACTCAGGGAGACAGTGAAGGACACAGAAGCTTGGCATCCTGCAGTCCATGGAGTTGTAAAGAGTCAGACACAACTTAGTGACTGAACACCACCACAAAATGACTCTAACCCAGATCCTTCAAGATATGAGGGCAGCATGGTAGTCTGGTAATCTCATGGGCTGCCACTAACTAACTACACAAACCAAGGTAAATCTAAAAAAGGTAATCTGCAGGAGGATATAACACAATGCTGGTGCTAAGAAGCAGTTAATAAATATCAGTTTATTTCCCATCTCTAATCCTTCAAACTGATTTTCTTTAAGATATATGATTTAAAGGAGTCTACACAGTTTTTTGTCAGGGTTCTCCTGAAATTCTTCCATGTCTACCTCCCTATGAAAACGTCCAGTAGACATGTAAAAATCTCCCTACTTAATACTCAAAAGTTTCAACAACTTCCTTTGTAGAAAATGGTTATCTTAGTTTCAGGGAAGGAGAGAAAAATTACAGACCTCTTTGATTATCTTTTCTATGATAGGGACCGTGGATTTTGTCTCATTCCCAACCCTTGTCTCTCCGATCTTGTGGCATGTAGCTATAAAAGTATTTAGACCATCTAACTCTCCTGTCACACATTCTTTACGTCCCAGGAAGGGGGTTCATAGATTGCTTCTTATTAGTTATATACAGCATGAGGCCTGAGGTCCTGATCTTGTCTGTGGTGCATCAGTGTCCTAAAGCCTAGGCCTGGCTTTATGTCTATTTTCAATCTCACTTTTGAGAATTCTGCTTTTGTCACCATCTCTCTGCACTGATCTGAAGATTTTGTTGGAAATATTTGTACATTCAGCTTCCATTTTCCTATTTTCCTCCATTGTAATAGGCACCATCTTCTCATTATTAGTCTTAGTGGTAAGTCTATTGATATTTTTAGGTCATGAGGATCTTAAAACATTACACTTGTGGGGTGGGTGTTCTAAGATAAACTTTGTGCTCCTCCACTAGATTTTGAGAGTCTTGAGGTAGGAACCATGTTTTTAGCTGAACAGAGTTATGACTATCATTTATTTAGCACCTACTATGTACCAGAGACTTTATTTCAATTAATTACCTTAAAAATAATATATACATGAGAAATGATTTCAGATAGCCTAAGTAAACTGTCCAAGGTCATCTAGTTTGTGAGTCAGAGTTGGATTTTGACTCAGTTTGATCTTAAATCCTCTTTTATAAATCATCTTTCCAAGCTCCTTCTTAAAGGAAAGGACAGATACAGAAAACAGGAATGGGATTTTAGCCTGTATAAGGTTACATGGAGAAGTTTTTTGTTTGTTTTGTTTTTTATTTTTTAACTTTACAATATTGTATTGGTTTTGCCATTATCAACATGAATCCGCCACAGGTATACACATGTTCCCCATCCTGAACCCTCCTTCTTCCTCCCTCCCTGTACCATCCCTCTGGGTCATCCCAGTGCTCCAGTCCCAAGCATCCAGTATCGTGCATGGAGAAATTTTTTTAAAAAGCTTGAGAAAAGTGAGTTTCAATTAAATCAAGAGCAACCACTGAGAACTATTCTGCACTACCATTTAGAAGAACATCTTTATTGGGCAAATCTAAGAGTTCAGACATATTCTTCACTTTAGTTAAGCCATTTCAGAAATTAATTTGAGGAAGAATCTGCCTCCAAGTGTTTGGGGAAAGAAGTACAGGGTAATTTCTTTCAACCTGTTTTTCATTTATACTGGGATAAGATGTTCATGAGGCCTCAAACTCGCATAGATGTTTCTGTTGAACAGAACAGAATCAAAGCAGAAGAACATACCTAGAAAAGATAAATTATTCCTGACCCAAGCAAAGAGGCTCTGGAAAAATCTGAAGAGAGTGAAATAGACATAGCAATCCTAATGCACATGAAAAGTATGTTTTAAAAACCCAACTCATGGCCAACCTAAAGCAAGTCATTATCAGTCACTGGCTTAGAACTTCTGTGATCTGAGTCTCTTGTACTGGTTTGGCAGTTTCCAAGCTAAAATAACTTTCACTTTGGCAACATGCTCTAAAAGCAGTGACTATCCACAGAGGGATTATCCTTCCAATAACCTCCAGTGACAAAACCTGGAACATAAAGCAAGAACCAGAGTGCATAGGGACAGTTAAGACCAAAATGACCTAATTTTTGCCAAAGGTCATTTTTTTCCTATAAAGGAATTTCCCAGTCATTAAAAGCAAATGTTCATGAAAGGAGTTAAGCCTTTTAAAGAACCGACTTTTTTTTTTCTTTTCTGAAGCAATTACTCTTACTCCCCAAAAGGAATTATATTTAGAGTTTCCAAATACATTAAATGGAAAATGCTCTCTGGGCACATTCAACAAAGCTTCAACTTCATAAAGATTTATATACTTTCTGCTGCTGCTGCTAAGTCGCTTCATCCATGTCTGACTCTGTGCGACCCCACAGACAGCAGCCCACCAGGCTCCCCCGTCCCTGGGATTCTCCAGGCAAGAACACGGGAGTGGGTTGCCATTTCCTTCTCCAATTCATGAAAGTGAAAAGTGAAAGTGAAGTCGCTGAGTCCGACTCTTAGCTATCACTTGCCAAATCCAATGGGCACATTCTGGTGGTCTGAACTACGAGCAAAGATCCTTGGATCTTCAGTAAGTCAAGGGTGACTTCAATGCAGCCCTGACTCCTCACCATGGATTATAATCATGGATTCACTCCAATTTTCTTCAGAGTTTGCCTATTTATGAGACATCATCACATAATCTGAGTCTCTCTGATATGAATTAAAAAGCACAAAGTGAAGACATGTGCATGGGAGGGGTGACTTCTGCCTTGAAAGCTGAACGACATTTGCTAAACGTCCATGTATGCCAGTAATGCAAGTCAATGTGGATTAGTGCGAAAAGCAAGGGCTCTGAAGATCTGTGGATCTCCTTTCCTTTTCTTTAAGAATGCAACTCCATATCAGTTTCATCAACCATCTACAGGCCAAAATCGCATTCCTGTTACCTGTATCTATCCTTTCCTTTGGGCTTCCCTGGTGGCTCAGCTGGTAAAGAATCCGCATGCAATGCAGGAGACCTGGGTTCGATCTCTCAGTTGGGAAGATCCCCTGGACAAGGAAACAGCTACCCACTCTAGTATTCTGGCCTGGAGAATTCCACGGACTGTATAGTCCATAGGGTCTCAAAGAGTTTGACACAATTGAGTGACTTTCCTTTCCTTTAAGAAGTAGTTTGGAAAGATGATTTAGAAAAGAGGATTTAAGATCAAACTGAGTCAAAATCCAACTCTGACTCACAAACTAGATGACCTTGGACAGTTTACTTAGGCTATCTGAAATCATTTCTCATGTATATATTATTTTTAAGGTAATTAATTGAAATAAATCAAAGTCTCTGGTAAATAGCAGGTGCTAAATAAATGATAGTCATAACTCTGTTCAGCTAAAAACATGGTTCCTACCTCAAGACTCTCAAAATCTAGTGGAGGAGCACAAAGTTTATCTTAGAACACCCACCCCACAAGTGTAATGTTTTAAGATCCTCATGACCTAAAAATATCAATAGACTTACCACTAAGACTAATAATGAGAAGATGGTGCCTATTACAATAGAGGAAAATAGGAAAATGGAAGCTGAATTTACAAATATTTTCAACAAAATCTTCAGATCAGTGCAGAGAGATGGTGACAAAAGCAGAATTCTCAAAAGTGAGATTGAAAATAGACATAAAGCCAGGCCTAGGTGCACCACAGACAAGATCAGGACCTCAGGCCTCATGCTGTATATAACTAAGAAGAAGCAATCTATGAAACCCCTTCCTAGGACATAAAGAATGTGTGACAGGAGAGTTAGATGGTCTAAATACTTTTATAGTTACATGCCACAAGATCGGAGAGACAAGTGTTAGGAATGAAACAAAATCCACGGTCCCTATCACAAAAAAGAAAATCAAAGAGGTCTGTAATTTTTCTCTCCTTCCCCTAAACTAAGATTGAGATAGCAACTTCCTACTGTCCTACTCAGCACAAAGAAACAATGCATAAGAAGATAGCTGAGAAGAGAAGGCAGCCATCTGTGTCCTGCACATGTACTGCCTAGAGCACAAAGAGGAAGTACACAAAAGCTTCTGCCATGTGGCAACAAGAAGCCATCTTCATCTCTAGTCTCATTAACAGCTTCACTCTAGTTAGTCAGCAGGGACAGACCCCCACAAACTAAATGTTATGCTCATGAAAAGTCATGGCATCCAAACAACCAGCCATGACATAGTCCAAACAGAGCCAGAGACATGATCCATGAATGGCAGGAGGAAGAAGTTTTCAGCAACTGGCCCTGCAAGCTCAGACAGCCCCGCAGAAGCTCCCACACAATCCCTGCTCTACATATCTGTAACCAGGCAGTCTGCAGATCAGGCAGGAGGCAGGGAATGAAAACTGGGTGTGTCAAGATTGTGTCTGTGTGTCACATGAAAAGGAGTCAACATCATACAAAGTACACACTCATCTCAACTCTACAGAGATGAAGTTAGGGCTCAAATTGATTAAGTACCCCAAGATCATAAAACTTGAAAATGAATGAGTCACCGCAAGCCAGGATTTGCTTCAAAGTGTACAATCTTTCTACTAGATGCCTTGTAGGTCCTTCTCACCTTTAATATTATGTGATTCTATATACATTTTTTTAAATATATATAGCATTTATTATGCCAAAAACAAAAATCCACAGATAATTTAAAAGCAAATAAATTTCTCATTTTTGCTTTATAATACATATCCACAAGCTAGAGAATTAACGGAAACAATAGATCTTCCTTTAAAGAAATATCCAGAAATAGCCATGTTATCTTATTTACTTAAATATGAGAAAAATTATATTTTAATGTCAGAAACTAAATGATATAGATATATATTTAATTACTACAGCCCGAGGCAACATGTGAAGAGCTGATTCACTGGAAAATACCCTGATGCTGGGAAAGATTGAGGGCAAGAGGAGAATGAGGCGATAGAGGATGAGATGGTTGGATGGCATCATCGACTCAATGGGCATGAGTTTGAGCAAACTCCAGGAGTTAATGAAGGACAGGGAAGCCTGGTATGCTGCAGTCGTTGGGGTCTCAAAGAGTTGGACACAACTGAGCAACTGAACAACAAGAAATAGGCCAACAATTTTCAACTTTGCCTACACATTAAAATCCCCTGGGGAGCTTTTAAAAAATACCAATGCTGAGTACCAGGGGTACCCATTTACTTCGAATGTTAGTCAGGATTGAAAATCTTTCATTTAAGATAAAAACATGATGATCAAGACCAATACTCTATAAAAATTACCTAAATCAGCAGTAATGACAGTAGTTTCAAAAAAGAAGCAAGCTTCTAAAAGATGTTCACATGTAACTGCTAAATCAACACAGTTTCACTAATAGTTTAAAATTAAATATTATTTGTAAACACAGAGAATTATATTGCTTGAAGCATTTACATAGGATTTTAAAATTTTTCCAAGTAACTAAGTCCCACACACTTATATCAGCATTCAATTTTGTGCCAGCATACACATAACAACAATTAATACTGTATTGTATTGTATGTAATATTGACTGTTGCACTTAATTTCAGAGAAGGCAATGGCACCCCACTCCAGTACTCTTGCCTGGAAAATCCCATGGGCGGAGGAGCCTGGTAGGCTGCAGTCCATGGGGTCACTAATAGTCAGACACCACTGAGCGACTTCACTTTCACTTTTCACTTTCATGCATTGGAGAAGGAAATGGCAACCCATTCCAGTGTTCTTGCCTGGAGAATCCCAGGGACGGCGGAGCCTGGTGGGCTGCCGTCTATGGGGTTGCACAGAGTCGGACACGACTGATGCGACTTAGCAGCAGCAGTACTAATTTATGCAAGGCACTGGGCTTTAAGCCCATTACAAATATTAACTCATTTGATTTTCATATTAACATTATGAGGGAGATTATTATTTTATAGATGAGAAAACTGAGATACAGAAAGTTTATTCTGTCCTATGTCAAACAAGTAAAAACAGGCAAAGGCAGAGTTGAAACTCAGATAGTCTGTTCCAGAATCCAAACACTTAATCTCCAACCTGAACTGCACATAATATTTAACATCTTTTATTTGGTTGAGCACTTTACATTTCATGTTTTTAATGTACCAATCCAGGGAAACAGACTGATTTTAATATTATCACCATTTGACTAAAAAGGAATAAAAGCTAGAGAGATTAGAAGCCCTCCTTTACAAAAAGAGAAATTTTAAAGTTGACATAAAAATGAAGAATTACATGGATTCAAATTAATTGTTTGCTTCTTGAAAGCACACTTAATGTTCTTTAAATCTATGTACACAAAGACCATAGACAAAAACCATGACTGTCTTGTCTTAGATGTACTTTTTTTTTATTATAACCATTTTAAAAAATTTTTTCTGATTGTTCAGTCATTAAGTCGTGTCCAACTCTTTGTGACCCCATGGACTGCAGAACACCAGTCCTCCCTGTCCTTCTCTATCTCCCAGAGTTTAATCAGATTCATATCCATTGAGTCAGATATGCTAGCTAACCATCTCATCCTCTATCATCCCCTTTTCTTTTTGCTTTCAGTTTTTCCTAGTATCAGGGTCTCTTTCAATTAGTAGGCTCTTTGCATCAGGTGACCAAACTATTGGAACTTTCAGCTTCAGCATCAGTCCTTCCAATGAACAGTCAGGATTGTTGTGGCTAATTTTGTGACTAATTAATTTAGGACTGACAGATTTGATCTTGCAGTCCAAGGTACTCTCAAGAGTCTTCTCCAGGACCACAGTTAGAAAACATCAGTTCTTCAGCGCTCAACCTTTATGGTCCAACTCTCACATCTGTACCTGACTACTGGAAAAACCATAGGTTAGACTACACGGACCTCTGTTGGCAAAATGATGTCTCTGATTTTTAATATGCTGCCTAGGTTTGTCATAGCGTTCCTTCCAAGGTGCAAGCATCTTTCCATTTCATGGCTGAAGTCACTGTCCACAGTTACTTTGGAGCCCAAGAAAATAAAATCTGTCACTATTCCCACTTTTTTTTTTTTTTTTTTTTTGCTTCTATTAACCATAAAGTGATGAGGCCAGATGCCAGGATTTTAGTTTTTTGAACATTGAGTTTGAAGCCAACTTTTTCACTCTCCTCTTTCACTCTCATCAAGAGGCTTTTTAGTTTCTCTTCAGTTTCTGCCATTAGAGTGGTATCATCTGCATATCTGACGTTGTTGATATTTCAAGATTTCTGACAATCTTGATTCCAGTTTGTGCTTCATCCAACCCAGCATTTTGCATGATGTACTCTGCATATCCTCCTGCAACACAGGAGACCCATGTTTGATCCCTGGGTAGGGAAGATCCCCTGGAGAAGGAAACAGCAACCCACTCCATTAATCTTGCCTGGGCAATCTCATGGATAAGAGAAGCTTGGCAGGCTTCAGTCCATGGGGTCAAAAAGAGTCAGACCTGACTGAGCAACTATCACTCACTCACACCCTGCATATATGGCTTCCCTGGAGGCTCAGTGGTAAAGAATCTTCCTTCAATGCAGGAGAGACCTGGGTTTGATCCCTGGGTTGGGAAGATCCTCTGGAGGAGGAGATGGCAACCCACTCCAGTATTCTTGCCTGGAGAATCCCATGGATAGAGGAGCCTGGTGGGCTATAGTCTCTAGGGTTGCAAAGAGTGGGACACGCCTTAAGTGACTTATCACGCACTCATGCACTCTGCATATAAATTAAATAAGCAAAATGATAATATATAGCCTTGTAGTAATCCTTTCCCAATTTTGAACCAGACTGCTGTTTCTTGTCCAGTTCCAACTGTTGCTTCTCAACCTGCATACACATTTCTCAGGAGGAAAGTTAAGTGGTCTGGTATTCCTACCTCTTTAAGAATTTTCCAAGTTTGTTGTGATCCACACAGTCAAATGCTTTAGTGTAGCCAATGAAGCAGTAGATGTTTTGGGGGGATTCTCTTGCTTTTTTTTATGATCCAGTGGATGTTGGCAATTAGATCTCTATTTCATCTGCCTTCTCTAAATCCAGCTTGTACATCTGGAAGTTCTCAGTTCATGTACTATTGGAGCCTAGCTTGAAGGATTTTGAGCATTACCTTGCTAGCCTGTGAAATGAGCACAAATGGTACTATGAATATTCTTTGGCATTACCCTTCTTGGGGATTGGAATGAAAACTAACTCTTTCCAGTCCTGTGGCCATTCTGAGTTTTCCAAATTTGCTGACATACTGTGTGTAGCACTTTAACTTATATTACTGTGATGTTGAATGGTTTGCCTTGGAAACGAACCAAAATCATTCTGTTGTTTTTGAGACTGCACCCTAATACTGCATTTTGTACTCTTTTGTGACTATGAAAGCTACTTTATTTCTTCTAAATGATTCTTGCCCACATAGTAGTTATATTGGTCATCTGAATTAAATTTACTCATTCCTGTCCATTTTAGTACTCTGTTTCCTAAGCTAATGATGTTCACTCTTGCCATCTCCTTTTTATTTGGGGCTTTGCTGAGTCTTCAGAGAAGGCCTTTTCTTTGTAGTGATCTGGAGCTTCTCTCGCTATGGGACATGGACTTTAGGGTGCATAGGCTTCTGTAGCTGTGGGGCAGGGGCTCAATAGTTGCTGTTCCTGGGGTTGAGAGCACAGGCTCAACAGTTGTGAAGCATGGCTTAGTTACTCCTCTGCATGCGGTATCTTCCCAGACCAGGGATCAAACCCACATCTCCTACATTGGCAGGTAGGTTCTTTACCACTGAGCCACTAGGGAAACCCTTTGATGCACTTTCACTTTCTCTTCCTTAGCTTTCTCTCACCCTCTTCCCTACCCTCTGAGTGTCCAGTTTATTTATGCTGCATTCTGATAGGATAAATCCCTACCACCATTATCTAAACTCCCCAAAACAGGCCTCCAAAAATCATCATTGCATATTCTTTCCCTCCTTCATCAAAATTTGAAATCCCCTTAGTACTCTGACCCCAGATGGTACTCAGGAGAAATCTTACCTTAATATCTTAAAAAACTTGATCCTCAATCCTTACTAAGGTAGATGATAGTATAAATGAGCTTTCCTACTTTACATAAGATGATCTGAACTACTAAAGGTGGAATTGTGGTAAATAGGCTTGTCAGTGAGAGATAAATTTCAAAGCAAGCAATCTTTTCATCACCTTCCAAATCACAATCCAAAGATCATTTTCTTTGTAACAAAAGAGCACTTTGCTTATAAGGAATTTGTATATGTCAAATTCCTTCACTTAAAGTGATCAAAATGATAATATCTTACATTTATGGGGTTGGTCCATGGACACCAATGTATCAAAATATATGATGGGTATTTTTAATAAAACTAGCCAAAATTATAAGTCATTTCAAATAACCAGTGTAAGTACTTCTGAAAGGCATGCAGTTGTGGTAATCACCAGTCTTGCTAAAGATCCCGGCATAATATGAATTTTCCTAGCTTCTGACTAAGCTTACTATACATAAACCAAAAAACAAAACAAAACAAAACACTGCAAATTAAATATAAAACTTTGAGTCAAGACCTCTGTATTTCAAGCCCAGCTGTGCTACTGACCTTTTTGTTTATAAAACTGGCCAAAATCCCTTCACCTGGAAGTAAGGAAACTTGGGGAAATGCCTCCATTTTCCCATCTAAAAAACACATATAAGAAGTTAATAGTTCTCAAAGTCATTCTGAAGTAAAGAACTTTACAATTAACTTTACAGTTCTTACCATTTCCTTCTCCAGGGGATCTTCCTAACCCAGGGATCGAACCTGGGTCTCCCGCATTGGAGGCAGACACTTTAACCTCTGAGCCACCAGGGAAGCCCTTACAGATTTAACATATACTCAATGTGATAAGGTTTTCTATACAAAATATCTTTGTTTTCCGGTAATTTCCCCTTTGTTACTTTTTTAATGCCTTTCCAAAAGAGCCACTGAATTTCACTTTGACAAGACCTAACACCTGGTGGCTCAGAGGTTAAAGCGTCTGCCTACAATGTGGGAGACCTGGGTTCGATCCCTGGGTCAGGAAGATTCCCCTGGAGAAGGAAATGGAAACCCACTCCAGTATTCTTGCCTGGAGAATCCCATGAACGGAGGAACCTGGTGGGCTACAGTCCACGGGGTCGCAAAGAGTCGGACACGACTAAGCGATTTGACTTTCACTTTCAACACCATCAATACTGATTTAATCTGAAAACATACATTCCTTGAACTAAAATAGAGCCAAAGGGCTATTTATTAGTTCTCCTCCAACTCAGGAAAGAGCACATTCAAGTAATCTAAGAATTTCTGTTTTCAGTGAACTACAGAAAATAACACCACCTTCCGTTGGTGCAACATTTCACAGTTTACAAATCACTTTTTTTTCCTTCATGTCATTATATATTCACAACAACCTTTTAAGTCTCAGATATAATTATCCACATTTTACAGATGAAAATACTGAGATTTAAAGAGATCAAGGTGTTTTGCTCAAGTTACATGCTGGAAAGAGATGTTAACTAGACAAAAACTTAGGTCTCTTGTGCTTTTTCTCCCACAGGCTGCTGCCTGCATGTTAATTTATCTCACTTTACTGACCATTGGTAAATTATTCCAAATACCTAACTAAAACCTCATTTCCTTTTAGTGATGGAAGTGAAAACAACGTTGAAAATTGTTTTCCCAATTTATACATGTTATTGTTATTTTAAAAGTTCTGGTGGGATCATTAACTAATTAATAGAGAAACTTTAGGAGAAACATGCTTTCCTGGTTACCATCTTGGCTAATTGAATAAAAATTCTGACTTTAAGACAAGATGGTACCACTTCTAGACATCTTAGGAAAATTGATAATTCTTTACTGCAAACCTTTGGAGAAACATGATTTCAGTCCTAAACCCTTAAATCAAACAAGACCCCGCAGATGGCACAGGGCTGACTCGGTCTCCAAAATGAAATAAGAATAAGTCTTCTGGATTCAACACTATAGTATCAGTTAAATGCTAATGTGTTGAACGCTAACTGTCAAACACTTGGCCCAACATGTTACATGCCCCAACTCATTTAATCCCCACAAAAATCCTGTAAGAGAGGAACAAAATATTTCCCCAATTATATAAATGTGAAAACTGAACCCATAAAAGTTAAAAAAGAAAAGTGCCCAAAGTCACTTAGGTAGTAGCAAGTATTATCTATTTAGTGTCTGATCTATATCTGACTACCTCCAAAAGTTCAGCTATTAATTTGCTCCTCTAAACTGAAATACAATGCTCTATATTTACCAAGGTAGAAAAGGTTACAGTTGAAAGGGGTAATTAAGCCTTAGCTAGATTATATGACTTTGGATGCAGCATTTATTTTTCTGAACCTCTTTTTCCTTTACTATAAAATTGGGGAATTCCTAGCATAATGGTTTCTCAGGGTTGGTAAGTACAAAATGAAATAAAGCTATTAAGTACTATAAAAACAAATGTTATATGTTAATTCCATGCAAAAGTCTGTTGATGAGGAACTGGTCAAAAAATTGTTAAATTGAACTAAACTGACCATGTGTAACACCTGGAACTATTGCCAGGCATGCCTCATAGCCCAAAGATTACAATTATATGCTGCAAAGCTAATTAGTGCCACTTCAACTCATGTAGAGCAATGGTCTTCATGTCAGAAAACAATTTCTAGCTTTTAAAACATCTTTGCAGCCTCCACCTGAGCATTTCCAAAGAATTCCCTCTTGTTTTCAGTACTTGGGAGTTACAGTGAGGTGTTTTCTAAACAGGGTCTGGAAATAAGAGAAGTGATATTTCTGTCTGACAGTTGTTATCAAATTAACTCATAAAACAGGGAAATGCTTTGTCAACCATAAATGCACCAGCTTAAACAATAATTTGTAAATGGGTGGCTGAAAATTACCTTCAAATACCAGCCAAGGTATAATAGCTCCAGGCAAAGCAGGCCACTGAGTAACGAAAGTAGGTGAAATTAGAGAGAGCAAACCACAGGAAAGAGAATGGAGGGGAATAGTTTTTTAGAGATATTAGAATATTTATAAGAGATAATAGAAACATTATCTCTAATACTGTTCAAGAGCATATTGGCCCTCTATCACATTGAGAAAAATTATTCTTAAGCTAAGGAAAATTCTTCAACCATCTTAACTAAAATGAGTCTTATGAATGAATGTGGAGCATCAGATCTCATTGTCATTGTAAGACTTCCCTTACAACCAGATAGATCCTTAAACTGGATTAAAGTATTTGGCATTAAATTCATTTTGCTTTGGCTCTACCTGGTCTAAAGCAAACTTTTGGTTCTCATTTGGTTCCTCAAGTAGCCCGAATAGATAAGAAATGTGCTGACCATGCAGACTTTGAGTAATAAACTTCATTTCAGAGTTATCACTCACTGTAAATAAGTAAAATGTCATTCAGACACCGACCAAAGTGCTGGAGACACTTTGTTTAGCCAGTCAGTGGCTAACAATCTGATTATTTCAGGACTCTGACCACACCACGTCCTTGGAGTTTAAAAGTTTGAGATGTTGAAACATACAGAAACCATCAAAATACTACCCAGGGACAGTCTTGCTCAGTTCTACTGCTTCAGTCTCTCTTGGAAGATAAAACTCAGCAAGGTTATAAATATAATCAGATCTAGTATTGACTATAATCTGATTATCTAAATGGATACAAAATCTCCTTATTAGGCAGATGCTTGGCAGATAGTGACTCCCATGTCATCACTATTTATGATGAACTACATTTCTAACTAAAGGTACAGAATAATCACATTTCTTTCTGAAAAAAAATATGCAAGTCAAAGAATACCAATACTTCATGACATTAAAGTACTTTTATTTTTATTTAAATCTATCCAAGCACATTTTTTAATATAAGTTATTTCTGCTACATCAAGTATTTGAACATATATTTTTATGGTACATTTATCAAGTTAAACACTCTGCAACTAAAATATAATAACAAAATAATAATAATGAATGCTCTCACCTTATGTGTAAGATCATCCAAAGAATGTATTTTATTTTAGGAGTAATAGGAAACTGAATAAAGGAGTAACACTATCAGGTTTCAGTTTTAGAAGATTCAATCTGACAGCTGTGGGGGATCAACTATCAGGGATTGGCTGTGGGAAAACTGAAAAAATTCAATGGGTTAGGAAGCTAAGCAGTTCTCCAGGGGAGAGGTGAAGGCTTGCTTGGATTATGGCATTAGTAGTAGAGGTTTTATTTTATTTTAGCATTTTATTTTTAATTATTGAAATAATATAGCTTTACAGTGTTGTGTTAGCTCCTGCTGTACAACAAACTGAATCAGCTGTATGTATACATATATCCCCTCCCTTTTGAGCTTCCCACCTACCCACCTCCAATCCCATCTCTCTAGGCCATCACAGATCACTGAGTATCTGAGCACATTTTTTAACCTAGGTATCACTCCATTTTACCGTATCTATTATACTGCTTCCTCATTCCTTCTCTGCAGAATAATTATATACAATCTATTAAGAAAAATTTATACCCTTATGAATAACCATTTCTATAATAACATGACTTCCTTCTTATTCAGAAACCAAATGATAAGTAACATAATCGCTGTTCCCAGATTCTGCAGCAGAAGTTAAGCTGTTGGCAGTGAGGATGGCTTCTGTCACTCTTTGCATAGCTGCCTCACCCATGGGAGCCTGGAGCATGACAGTGGATAGGCAAACTAGGTCAGCCTAGAGGCAGAGCCCTGCTGAAGAAAGAACCCGCTGTCATTCCTAACATAAGTCTATGCTATATGAACTCATAGCACAGTCAGGAACTAAACGATTGATAAGAGGAGGTAAGGTTCAAGAAAACCAACAGGAAATTTCTATCAGCTACTCCTTAGCAAGTCACAAAGTAAGGGAATGAAATAGCAAATAGGGAGTCTATTCTCAACAATATTATATATTGCTAAATTGAAGATGGAATAATTCATGGACATGTTGCAAGACACACCAAGGTGAAAAGGGCTTAGGACCTGAAACAGGAAAATTTAACTTACACTAAAAGTTAACTATTTAGGTTGGTGCAAAAAGTAACTGAGGTTTTTTACACTGTTGAATTTTTCTGCTTGGTATTGGTATATATTCATAAACAAATGTGGTTATGCTAAACATCATTTTAATGTGCATTTCTCACTTTTTTGGACTAACGACATTATTTTCTGTTCATTTCGTATTTATTTTAGACTAGGGAAATGATGTTAGACAAAAAGCAAATTTGAGTGATTTTCTTATTTGAGTTCAAAATGGGCTGTAAAGTAGAGCAGACAACTCTCAATATCAGCAACACATTTGGCCCAGGAACTGCTAATGAATGTACAGTGCAGTGGTGGTTCAAGAAGTTTTGCCAACGAGTGAGATCCTTGAAGATGAAGACCACAATGGCCAGCCATTGGAACTTGATAACAACAGGCTTAGAGGATCAGCTTCGATGATCCTCTTACAACTACATGAGAGGTTGCCAAAGAACTCAATGTCAACCATCCTATGGTCATTTGGCATTTGAAGCAAATTGGAAAGGTGAAAAAACTCAATAAGTGGGTGCCTCACGAACTGACCAAACATTAAAAAAAATTGTTGTCTTCTCTTATTCTACACAACAACAATGAACCATTTCTTGATTAGATTGTGACGTGCAACAAAAAGTGGATTTTATGTGACAATCAGTGATGACCAGCTCAGGGATTGCACTGAGAAGAAGCTTCAAAGTACAAATTTGCACAAAAAAGGTCATGGTCAATGTTTGGTGATCTGCCTCCTGTCTCATCCACTACAGCTTTCTGAATCCCTGTGAAACCATTACATTTGAGAAGCATGCTCAACAAATCAATGGGATGCACTGAAAACTGCAACACCTTCAGATAGTATTGGTCAACAGAAAGCGCCCAATTCTCCATGAAAACACCCAACCAGACATCGCACAACCAACACATCATATGTTGAATGAATTGGGCTATGAAGTTTTGCCTCACCTGTCATATTCACCCGACCTCTTGCCAACTGATGACCATTTCTTCAAACAGCTTGACAACTTTTGCAGGGAAAATGCTTCCACAACCAGCCAGATCCAGAAAACACTTTCCATGAGTTTGTCAAAACCCAGAGCATGGATTTTTACAGAACAAGAATAAACAAACTTATGAGAGGCCAGAGGTCCTAAGCAGCAGGAGGAAAGAAAACTGCAAGTGGCAGACATTTTCTTCCTTCTCAACACAAAAGTAAAAGACACCTGGTTCTGCCTTGAGCTAACCAATGCACTTTTCTTATGGAAATGTTTTTCTTATGTTATGTTAATGAAACTATGTATTTGATTTAGAACCTGCCTTTCTTCAAAATGGTTCCACCTAAGATTAACCTTTTTTTCTTTTCTCAAACCTTGGGCTCAACAAACCACTGTTCATATCAACTGTTTTCCTTATGGCCTGGGATGACACACCTCCTGCCATCCTATCTCAAAAATGCATATTGTGGGAAAGGGGCCTGGTGAAAGTCCCTCAGCCTTGAGGTTTTTCTCTTATCTAATTAGAAGCTCCTTAAAAGACATACAACACCTTGCTAAAAACTAGCAAGGGAGCATTCTTTCTGACCCTTCTGATGTTTATGTCAGAAGCTTTCTCTCTCTCTCATACTTTAATAAAATTCTGTTACACAAAAAGCTCCAGTGGCCGAGCCTGGTCCCTGGTCCCAGATTGAAATCCTCTCCTCCGGAGGTCACACATCCTGCCTTAGCACACTGCTCACAGCAGCAACTTTTCACTTACTTGTTGTTGGCAAAAATGTGTTGATTGTAAAGGTTTCTATTTTGATCAATAAGCATGTGTTTGAGCCTAGGTATAATGATTTAAAATTCAGAGTCTGAAACTACAGTTACGTTTGCACCAACCTAATAATCAAAATAAGCCATGTATCACAAAATTGAGTATGATGATGTGAAACGATAAAGAGGTCACTGTAGAAGAACTCAGCAAAGAATACTAAACTTGCTCACATTAGAACTAGATTTTTATCTATGTAGTATTTCTTGGCCATTTATTTGTCTTATCATTGTGCATTAGTATACAATATTTGTATTTCTCTTTCTGACTTACTTTACTTTGTATAATAGGCTCTAGGTTTGTCCACTTCATTAGAACTGACTTAGATGCATTCCTTTTTATGGCTAAGCAGTATTCCTTTGTATATATGTACCACAGCTTCTTTATCCATTCATCTGTCAATGGACATTTAGGTTGCTTAAAGTGGATTAAAAACCTAAATGTAAGACCAGAAACTATAAAACTCTTAGAGGAAAACATAGGCAGAACACTTAATGACATAAATCAAAGCAAGATCTTCTATGACCTACCTCCTAGACTAATAGAAATAAAAACAAAAATAAACAAGTGGGACGTAATTAAACTTAAAACTTTTTACACAACAAAGGAAACTACAAATAGGGCGAAAAGACAACCCTCAGAATGGGAGAAAATAATAGAAAATGAAACAACTGACAAAGAATAAATTTCCAAAATATATAAGCAACTCATACAACTCAATACCAGGAAAACAAACAATGCAATTAAAAAGTGAGGAAGAAATTTAAAAAGATACTTCTCCAAGGAATACATACAGATGGCTAACCAAACATATGAACAGATGCTCAACATCACTCATTATTAGAGAAAAGCAAATCAAAACTACAATGAGATACCACCTCACAGCAGTCAGAATGGCCATCATCAAAAAGTCTACAAACAATACATGCTGGAGAGGGTGTGTAGAAAAGGGAACACTCTTACACTGTTGGTGGGAATGGAAACTGATACAGCCACTATGGAAGAACATATGGAGATTCCTTAAAAAGCTAGGAATAGAACCACCATATGACCCAGGAATCCCACTCCTAGGCATAAACCCTGAGGAAGCCAAAACTGAAAGAGACACATGTATCCCACTGTTCACTGCTGCACTATTTACAATAGCTAGAACCAGGCAGGCATATCTTGATATGAGTTATAGATCACAAAAAGTGGCTGAATACCATAACTAATGGCCAAAAATTGTTGGTCTGATCTTATTATTAGATTCATATTTATAGATTCACAATTTATAGTTTTATAATTTTAACAATTTCATTGACCTGCATTTGAAAGTGACTTACTCATATGTATCCTTTGAAAAATTATGTCTCTTGGGATTGCTGTTGTTTTTCAGTCACTGAGTGATGTCTGATTCTTTGCAACCCTATGGACTCCAGCACCTCAGGCTTCCCTGTCCTTCACCATCTCCCGGAGCTTGCTCAAACTCATGTCCATTGAGTCAGCAATGTCATCCAACCATCTCATCCTTTGTCATCCCCTTCTTCTCCTGCCTTCAATCCTTCCCAGCATCAGGATTTTTTCCAATGAGTCAGTTCTTCACCTCAGGTGGCCAAATACTGGAGTTTCATCTTCAGCATCAGTCCTTCCAGTGAATATTCAGAATTGACTGGTTTGATCTCCTTGCAGTCCAAGGGACTCTTAAGGGTCTTGTCCAAGATAACAATTCAAAATCATCAGTTCTTCAGCACTCAGCCTTCTTTATGCTCCAACTCTCACATCCATACATGACTACAGGAAAAGCCACAGCTTTGACTATACAGACCTTTGTCAGCAAAGTGATCTATATACTGTCTAGGTTGGTCATAGCTGTTCTTCCAAGGAGCAAGCATCTTTTAATTTCATGGCTGCATTCACCATCTGCAGTGATTTTGGAGTCCAAGAAAATAAAGTCTCTCACTGTTTCCATTGTTTCCCCATCTATTTGCCATGAAGTGATGGGACCGGATGCCATGATCCTAGTTTTCTGAATGTTGAGTTTAAGCCAGCTTTTGCACTGTCCTCTTTCACCTTTATTAAGAGGCTCTTTAGTTCCTCTTCAATGATAACTTGTAGTAAAATGCTTTTTCCAATCAAAATAATTGGGTATCTATGTTTTTCCAACTATATATCCAATGGAATTGTTAATTTCATTTGTCATCATTAATGCCATTGATTAATCTGATATATCCCATTGCTACAATAAAAATAATTGGGAATCTATGTTAACTATGTGTTTGAAATATTTCTCAATAGTCCAGAATGCTAAGCTAATGGTGAAAAATTGCAACTTAAAGGACTATTTGATTTCCTCCACAGTCCGCTACTCCCATGCCAAGACTGCAGCTGAATAAGGAGAGAACTGCCTAAGCACTTAAAGCAGCAGCAGGCACCAGTCTCACAAACCCTAGTTCTCACAGTTAGTTAGCCCCTAGCAAGCTGTGGATATATCTCACCCATTCTCCTTCAGCAGGAAAGTTAGCTTTGTACTTTGCAAGCATACGTTTGAAAAAATAATTTAATTCAGAACAAAAGGAGAGACTGGTTTCTTTGAAATGTGTTTATAATGGTAATGAGTTAACACAACAGGGGGAAAAGGGGGAGGATTTATAGCCTTCAAATGCTGTCATGTCTACCAAGTGTTTACTGACCTTTGTGTCATGAGGAAACAACAAATCTTTCTTCCAGCATCCACACTAGAAACTTCCTTATGTCTGTGTGAAGCTTCAAATGGAATTACAATAATATGTAGCTAAATTGTATTCTTTCCTCAGTCTTTGTTTCATTACAGCACAATCTCATCATTATCACTGCTTACAATAAATGCCTTGGGAGGGCAGATTCTTTGTTAATGTGTTAAAAGATATTTTCATTACTGCGGAAAATTCTTTAAAAGACAAAATCAAAGAAATTTTTTCTACTTCAGATTTGTATTGAATTACATTTTTAAATACGTAATCAGATAGAGTAATTTCCTCCATGGCAGATTCATGTTGATATATGCGAAACCAATACATATTGTAAAGTAAAATAAATAAATAAATAAATAATAGGTTGATGATAGATTTCAAAAATTACATCACAAATATATGATAAAAATACAATCTGTAAGAATCTCTGTATTCTTTCCTTTCTGAAAACAAATAAATTCCTTAGATTAGAAACCAAAAATTTGTAAGATAATATTCAAAAATCAAGTCATCTCCCACATGTAAATGAAACTGATCACAGGAGGGAAAAAATGAAATTGGAAGACAGGCTCAGAGTAACCCTGTACTGAGAGAATTGGTCAACAAGCATTGAAACTAGATATATTTGTCTTTTTTTGAGATGTACAGAAACTTACTAAATTACAATGACAAGCTTCTTACTAGTGCAGCAACAGGTACTCCCTAAATTTGCTGTTAAGTTAATGTGAATTTTTCTTTCAAAAGTTCTTGCTTCCCTGGGAAAAGTTAAGGTAAGCAAAAACTTTATACAAAATAATAATAATAATAAATAATAATAATAAAGAGGTTGAAAAAAAAAGATAAAACCTTTCTGAAATATTATTCCTGAAATGTTTCAACAGCATTGGAAGAATCACAAGAAAAAATGGTAAGGGGGAGGGGAGCAGTGGGGAAGGTAGATTATAAGTATTTTCTACAAATGAGACATTTCAAATTCCTGGCACAGAAAAGGCCAACAACAAATATTTGCTTAATGTGTGTATGTCTGCTTCGTCACTCAGTGTCAGACTCTTTGTGACTTAATGGACTGTAGCCCACCAGGCTCCTCTGTCCATGGGCTTCTCCAGGCAAGAATACTGGAGTGGGTTGCCATTCCCTTCTCCAGGGCATCTTCTGGACCCAGGGATCAAATCCGTGTCTCCTGCATTTCAGGTGGATTCTCTACCATCTGAGCCATCATGGTAGTCAATCTGCTTACTAACCAATGTTATTTTTTTCTTAAATATATTTGGATTATGTAGAAAAAAATTATTCTTTCTTTCTAATATGTAAGTTGACTAGTGTAGCAAATTACAAGGGTATTTAAGGAAAATCCAGTACATTTTATTTTTCAACGCTGAGTTATGGAGCCATTTTGTGTTCCATAGATCTTATGTTTTTCGCTCAGGATACAATAAGTCAAACATGCATAGAAGGTGAATGATAAACATATGATAAAGCATAATAGGACATATAATTATTTACATTTCTATAATATGCTTTGTCTATTTTGCTTTTGTTACTGATATTGATTTTTCTAAAATGCATTTGTATTTACTATCCTACTTGTTTCTTATTTGTATAGTATTGTTAGAATAAATATCTTTATATTCACTCTAAATTTAATCACTTAACAAATGCTTACTGATTAGCTACTATGTGTCAGGCACTGGCAGATTTGGGATTTTGCAGTATATAAAGACAGATAAAAATGCTTGCTGAAATTGAGTAAAATCGCCCCAAAAAATGAAAAAGGAGAGGGCCAAGAAGCTACGTTTGATTGTGTATGTCTTGCTTGGCCTTATTTTGCCTTCCACACTACCTTTCAACTGCATAAAATATATTCAATATAAGAACAAAGTAGACTCCTATTCACTTGGTTCCTAATACCTCAGGAGTTCCTTCCTTTAGTGACTTTTTCATCAATGTCAAAAAAAGCTCTAATGCTAAACAAAGTCATATCAGACACAGAGATGGTAGGAATAGGGGTTATATATATATATATATATGGGTTATAAATATAAAGTGTAAATCAAATTACCTTTAAAACTAAAAAAGAACAAGCTAGTACAAGCACAAATCAAAAGTTTCCTCCACATGGTGTTCAATTTATAAACTCTTATCTTTAGAAGAATAAGAAAAAATCTGAAGTTTTCAAAAAGTAATCTACAATGGAATATACCCAAAAATGTACACTTCATAGTTTAAATATAAAATTTCTAAAGAATGAATTACTAACCTTTCAGACCTCATTTAACATCCCACAGTGAGTGTAGCTGCCACAGCTAAGGTATGCCTGTGCTGTGCTTAGTCACTCAGTCGTGTGTGAGTCTTTGTAACCCCATGGACTGCAACCCGCCAGGCACCTCTGTCCACGGGGATTCTCCAGGCAAGAATACTGGAGTGGGTGGCCTTTCCCTCCTCCAGGGGATCTTCCCAGCCCAGGGATCAAACCCAGGTCTCCTGCATTGCAGGCGGATTCTTTACCTTCTGAGCCACCAGGGAAGCATTTAGGGAGTGCATCAATGGCTACCATACTCACAGAAGTATACCTAGAGAACTGCAATTTGAAGTCGAGAGTCATTAAAATATACAAAATTACTGACCTATCATTGAGTTACAGTGATAAAATCAAGATAAGGCTCTAATAAATTAGGTGTAAATAAAACCAAAATCTGATTGCTGTCTTTGCACTATACCCCTACCATGCAATACTGCATTCCCCTTGGGTGCACAGAAGAGAAGAGAAATAAGTACCCTCATTTTTGGCAAAAGAGCCACAAAATGTCTCTTGCTCAACTCCATCCTTTCCCAAACCCTATGTATCTCACTCATCTATAGCTTTTTTGATGACTCTGTTACCTTCAAACGTGAGTTTCCATTTCTTTTTAATAAACTTTGATTTGGCCTCACAGGCCCTGCCAACTATCTCACTTTACTTGTATTGCCAAAAGTCTTAGAAGATAAATGTATGCCCATGATATCCTTTGTTTACTCATCTTATTAAACAGACTTCTATCTCAGCTGCAGGGCTGACATCACTTTTGAAGACCACCAGAAACCTCATTCATACTGGGTTTGAAAGTAAATTCTTAAATTCACATCATTTTTCAAATATCAACCACTACAATCCTTGCTCCCAGCTGCTCTCCAGCCACCTCCCACCACACAAACAAACAAAAGCATCCTTGCACCATATCCTGCGGATTCCTTTTTGTACACTGCTTCTCAATTCTCTATTGTTCTTATTTTTCCTGTCTTTCAATTAGAGAGGTTGTCAATATTCCAGATATTTGCTATGACCGCCATGAGCTGTCACCCAAACTCCAATCTTAAGTCTTTAATGGTCTGTTTATTGAATGACCGGTCTACAATGTGACAGTCACTATTCAGAGGCTGGTGATCCAATAATAACAAGTTCACAAAGAACTGACAGTCCAGAGCCAATCATTTCCACATAAATTCAAAAAATACAAATCCAAGGTTATCATTATATTCCTTCCAAATACCACTTTTCCATACTACTTATGCACTTGTATCAGTGCCATCACAATTCTCAAACTCACTATTGCAGGCAGGGTTCCCTGGGAAGCAGACTCTGAGATGATTAGCATTCAGAAAGATTATTAAGGGATACTCCAAGGATCAATACCCATGAAAGAAGAAGTTGGACTGCCATGTCATCTCAGTTGAGGCACAGCTGACCCTCCATGGAGTTCTAACTTCAGAGTTGGCTGAATTAGGGCAAAGGGGGAAAGTCTTCATATCCATGTGCTGATCAGTCACTGGAATGGGGAAGTACGTTGGGCAAGCCATCTCTCTTCAGTCCGTGCGTGCGCGTTCAGTCCCTAAATCGTGTCTGACTCTTCACAACCCCAAGGACTGAACCCCATCAGGCTCCTATGTTCATGGGATTCTCCAGGCAGGAATACTGAAGTAGGTTGCCAATTCCTTCTCTAGGGGATCTTCCCAACCCAGGGATCAAACCCATGTCTTCTGCAGCAGCAGGAAGATTCTTTACCAAGGAGCCACCTGGGAAGCCCTCTCTTCAGTCCAGGAAATCCATATAAGAGACTGACAGTTGAGGGTAACTGTTCACAGCACTCCTAGCATCTAGGGAAATAAATCCACCATTACTAAAGTACGGGCATCTAGGCAGTGCATCACAGTGTCTACCATACTCACAGAACTGTGAAATATATAAATATGGCAGGAGAAATAGAGTTTTGAGCTAAACAGACCGAGATTCTAATCTTATCCCCATCATTAATTAACTGTGGTCACAGGCAAGTTACTCAAATTCTCTCAATTTCTTATAAAAATATTTTGAAAATTCAATGATACATATAATGAAAACACTTAATGCTGGATCCACAGTAGTTGCCTGACACGTGTTAATTCTCCTTCTACGCTGTAAGTTTTTTTTAACTATGCTCTTTCTCTTCCAGGTATTAAGACTTCTTTCAAAATGACATATATTCACTCAGTCAATAAAGAGGTACTGATAACTTGCCTTTAGCCAGAGCTATTGTAGGCACTACAAAGACCACTATGAGCAACTCAGAGAAGGTACCTCCCCTTGAACATCTTAAATTACAATGAGGGAAGACAAATAATACATAAGTGAACAAATAAATAAAAAGATAACTTCTGATAGTGAATGCTATGATGGAGATAAACAATGACATTAAAGAGAATGATTGGTAGAGGAGAGCTATCATCTGTTGAGGTGACACTGAGCTAAAATCTGAACTGGAGTGAGTGGGTATTTCTGACATAGAGGATACAGTAGAAAAGTTCTGAGGCAAGATAATACTTTTCTGGAATGTTCGGACCATGTGTGTGGATTACAGTTCATGAGGTAACGTCAGAGAGGGAGTCTCTTGGTAACTTGTAGACCATGGTAAGGCATCGCTCCTTTATTACTGTTGTGAGTATGAAAATAGATTAAAATGTATAGAGCATTTAGTACAGTGCCCAGTACATGGTAAGAACTTGATAAGTCAGCAGTTGTTATTATTACTATCTTCCTCATCATCATCATCAAAAAGTTCAGTTTCAACTGAACCTTTTACAAACAGACCCCTCCTTTGTCCATATTTTCACGTGCTAAATAAGGAAAGTTTGGCATAGGATGAGAGAGAGAAACAGAAATAGCTGTTGTGCACATTATTTGCCAATTTTTTAAAAAGGAGTCATATTTTTTAATCCAAACAGATCATATCAAATTTCTGTCTGAATGCCCCATTTCTTGTGTGTATTTAATGCATATTGATTGCATGATAAATGAGTCAATAAATGCTCATTTGCTAAATAAATGCTGTCTGAAAGAATGAATGTGAGGGGTTAGAGAAAGTGAATAAACAAAGTGATCAGTATGATCACATTTATTTTTAAGATTTCTGGGAGATTTCATGACTCTGAAATGTTATGTACCCAAGATAGTTAAAAATATTTCCTATAAAAAGCAGGGGAAAGCTAAGCAAGAACTATAAAGAAGAAATTTCTACAGGTTTTGGAAAAGATGTGTCTGGAGAAGGAAATGGCAACCCACTCCAGTATTCTTGCCTGGAGAATCCCAGGGACAGGGGAGCCTGGTGGGCTGCCGTCTATGGGGTCGCACAGAGTTGGACACAACTGAAGCGACTTAGCAGCAGCAGCAGCAGCAGCAGCACTGGAAGCAACTCAAGTTATCAGGAGATGTGATTTACAATATGCAGATCAGTAAAAAACTGGTAAGAAGCAATTAATGAAAGCCACCAAAATTAATTGATCATTTCTGTATTCTGTATTCAATTACTATATAGGCATTATACTTTTAATCTTCATAATATTTTTAATTATCTTCATCTTATAGATAAGAAAATAAGCCTTATAGAGGCTTATCCAAGAATGCACAATATAATGACCAGCATTGTGTCTGACTCAAACCTATTATTTTCCCAGAATGTAGAGAATGAGCAATCTGAACCACTGCCTTAGTCTTCAAGGAATCAGCATATCAGCATGATGAACAAACAGTTAAGCACATTGTCTTCAGTTCACTATTCACGGTTTATGACATATTTACCCTTGAGTGAGATTATTATTATATATGATTTCAGAGATGTAAGACAGAGACAGAAAAGTTATTTCCCCAGAGTAAAATTAAAACGAAAATCAGAATGCAGCATTAATTGCATTGTAACCTCTGCCACCAGCATCCCACCTCCCCACCCATCATGCACACACACATACACTAACAGGCATTTTTCAAGAAAAATAAGACATGCACATTAACCAAATTATAGACAGAACATTAAATATTTTTTAAATCCCAAGCTTTTTCAAATCACATCTAATTTGCCACCTATTGCCTGCGACTCTCTGATGGAAGAGGAGAAACTGAGCATGCATACTAATTCTTTCAGACCACAAGGACCTCTATGTAGAGGAAATTTCATATTACAAAGCATTTGGTTATCTAAAACATTTCACTTACATGGTAACTAGCTTTATTGTGGTGCTCATTTTTAAATGTAATAGAAATACCAAATCAATATATTGTATAAAAGGAACCAACATTGTTGTGGATCAATTATATTTCAAAAACAAACTCTGAAAGAAAGAACAGATTTGTGGTTACCAGAGTCAAGTTATGAGAGGTGGGAGGGAGAAAGATAGTCAAAAGGTTCAGACTAAAAAGCAAAAGAGACACAGATGTATAGAACAGTCTTATGGACTCTGTGGGAGAGGGCGAGGGTGGGATGATTTGGGAGAATGGCATTGAAACATGTATAATATCATAGGTAAAACAAATCGCCAGTCCAGGTTCAATGCATGATACAGGATGCTTAGGGCTGGTGCACTGAGATGACTCAGAGGGATGGTATGAGGAGGGAGGTGGGAGGGGGGTTCAGGATGGGGAACCATGTACACCTGTGGCAGATTCATGTTGATATCTGGCGAAACCAATACAATATTGTAAAGTAATTAGCCTCCAATTAAAATAAATAAATTTATATTAAAAAAATAAAGCAAGTACTAGGGATGTACAACAGGTTAAATATAATTAGCACTGCTGTATGTTACATATGAGTTGTTAAGAGAGTAAATCCTTAGTTTCCAAGTATTAGTTTTAACTTTCAAAACATACTAAGTCACTTTGCTGATTGAAGAAACTAACACATTGTAAATCAAATATAATTGAACAGTATGAAAGGCAAAAAATAATAATAATAATAATAATGAGAACTGTAACCAGGAAGCTAGAACTGAGTTTCTCAAAGACCAACTAGTTAGCAGTCATCAGTCTTGTAGATGGAGACCTGGGGGACCAAGCAGCTATTCTAAGAGAATGAATAGTCAAAGAACAGGACCTAGATTTATATTAAACAAGCTTAATGTCAGGTATCTGTCTGATACCAGAAGGCTAGAAATGCTTTTGAGTATTATGGTCTGCCCCATTTGATATTCACTCCCATTATTTCCAAGATATAACCTTCCTCTACCAGTTGCTCCGGAGAAGGCAATAGCATACCACTCCAGTACTCCTGCCTGGAGAATCCCATGGACAGAAGAGCCTGGTAGGCTGCAGTCCATGGGGTCGTAAAGAGTCAGACACAACTGACTGACTTCACTTTCACTTTTCAGTTTCATGCATTGGAGAAGGAAATGGCAACCCACTCCAGTGTTCTCGCCTGGAGAATCCCAGGGATGGGGGAGCCTGGTGGGCTGCCGTCTATGGGGTTGCACAGAGTCGGCCATGACTGAAGCTACTTAGCAGCAGCAGCAGCAGCTACCAATTGCTCCTTAGTACTTCAAACTGACTTATACAATTTTAATATACAATAAATACTTTCAGCTTTTTATACTTCTCCAAGTCATACTCATCCTCTCAGTTTAGGCCACAGATTCATCATCTCCAACCTCACCTGTGCCCTCAAAAAATACCCAACAATATGTTCCAAGTCATACTAATCCTCTCACTTTAGACTACAAATTCACTATTGTCACCTGTAGCTGGGTCTTCAAAAAATACCCAACAGTATATTAACCTGTTCTTGGTCAGTTTTCTGCCTCATTCTTTAAATCAATAATTTCTAACTTACCATTTTTCCCAAGGACTCTAACACTCTAGTACCATTATTATGTCTATAGTGGTATCTATGAGATAGATATGTGGATGTGCTGGTTTGTAGAGATTTTTAATACAATGTTTGATAACACAAGATTTCTTATTATACTGAAATGATAATGAATAGAAAAGCATGATAGAGATACTGTCTCTGTATTGTATAAGAACACTTATCAGTGGCAACATAATATGCTCTCCCAAATAGTCACTATGTCTATGGACATTTTCTGATAATCGTACTAACCAAAGTTAAAGATAACTGGCAAAAAATCTAATGACTTCTGAAGCTCCAATAAAAATGCCCAATAAGTGATTTTTTTTAAGTCTTAAAGCTTTCTAAAAACTGCTTTAATTATCTCTATTCTTATTTGTATCTGAAAAAATCTACCAACACAGCAGTTAATCAACTAAAATATGACACCACAAAATCACTGTAGCCTACAGAGCATTAGTAGATATACTACATACTACACAAGAATTTATGCAATTATTTATTCATGCTAATATTTATTTAGTGCCTTTGTAAACCAGACTTTCTGCTAGGCATGGGCATGCATAGATCTCTGTCTTAAGAAGGCAGAATTAACCAAAAACACCAGTCAACACAATAAGTCTTATTATACAGATTTGAGTAATAACTTAGTATTCTATAAGGAAGATATGCAGTGACAGAAAACAGGATAGATGTGTATGGGTATGTGTGGGCACAAAACTAATCAGAAAAACCATTCTGTCCCAATGTTAAATTGAAGGGCCCATGCATGAAGAAGCATAGGTATAAAGCAGCAAAGAAAAGTACCTTATTAGAATATTTTCATTTTCTCCACTGGGCACAACAGACACATCACAAATATAGTACAGCAAATAGTAAATGAGTCAAGTTGACTTCAAGGACTTGCAACTAAGGTAACATCAGG
Organism: Bos javanicus; assembly: GCF_032452875.1. Lineage (NCBI taxonomy): Eukaryota > Metazoa > Chordata > Mammalia > Artiodactyla > Bovidae > Bos > Bos javanicus. The sequence goes on along the minus strand of NC_083882.1, from coordinate 16,392,324 downwards.
AACTTCCACACAGACAGCCTCCTCCCATGATAGGTTGGTTCCAGATTTCTCTACAAATGCACATTTCTTCAAATGTTGGATCATGATTTATTTAGACAGTTCAACTAGACTCCTACCCACCTTAGCCACTGAATGAAAGAAAGATTAATTAGCTAAGGATATAAAGTTTAGTGACCATTATTCAGAAGTTTCTCTGGTGGCTCAGATGGTAAAGAATCTGCCAAAAGTGCAGAAGACCCAGGTTTGATCCCTTGGTCAGGAAGATACCCTGAAGAAGAGAATGGCAACCCCCTCCAGTATTCTTGCCTGGAGAATCCCACGGACAGAGGGGCCTGGTGGGCTACAGTCCATACAGTCCATGGGGTCACAAAGATTCAGACATAACTGAGCAACTAACACACACATTATATCTGTCATATTTTGGTAGAGTTTTAGAGGTTGTTCTATAATCTGATATCTGAAGCTCCTACTGCTTCCTTTCTAGGCAAAAAATATATATATATTTTTTCATCTAGATGTTTCCTCTCTCTTCACCTTTAAAAAATCTTTCCATTGGCACATGAATTTGTGTGCCACATTACTTCAAAATGATCCAGTTGGCTCATTTGTTAAATGTTATGTTGATCTTGTTTTAAAAAAACACAGATACTGATAATAATATCAGACTGACAATCATGACAACCCTTCTCCTTTCTTCTCAATTAGCCCCAATGTTTTTGAATAGCTATTTCTTTATTTTGAATAAAGAGGCCACATGACATGTACACCAATGACATGTGACCTATTAAATATAAACTTTAGGGGAGAATCCTCAGGAAAAGTAAGAAGAGTCTGTGAATAAAAGTACAAATGCTTAAACTTCAAATAGTTTCCAACACAGAGGCAAAAAAATTATTTTGAACAGGGAGGATACGGGAATAGAATGAGGTTGAAAGTCACCTTCTCTATTCTATCCCTATTAGGGCAATAATTGCCTGGGATACGATCATTCCAAAGGAGCAACTTCGAGGATTATTCTTTTCCAAATAAATGAATCTACATAACTCACTGAGCCTAGATCAATGACCCAGAAAGTGTGTAATTCATTAACCTTTAAGCATAATTTTCCTGGACCTAGCAATCACCTGGAGTTTGTTAAAAATACATAGTCCAGGCCTCTTCCTAGAGTTATTAAACCAGATCCTCTGAACACAACCATCTGAAATCTATGGGACACAGCAAAAGAAATTCTTAGAGGTAAGTTCATAGCAGTACAAGCCTTCCTCAAAAAACAAGAAAAATCTCAAATAAGCAACCTAGCACACAAACTACAATAATTCAAAAAACAACAAACTAAACCCAAAGACATATTTTTTTGCTCTTTCATACTGTAAAAAAGATAAGACTTTAGGTTTAGTTTGTTATGGCAAACTAAACTAAACCATATGGCAGAAAGCAAAGAAGAACTAAAGAGCTCTTGATGAAAGTGAAAGAAGAGAGTGAAAAAGTTGGCTTAAAACTCAACATTTAAGAAACGAAGATCATGGTGTCCAGACCCAACACTTCATGGCAGATAGGGAAATAATGCAAACAGTGAGAGTCCTTATTTTGGGTGGCTCTGAAATCATTGCAGATGGTGACTACAGCCATGAAATTCAAAGACGCTTGCTCCTTAGAAGAAAAGCTATAACCTACCTAGACAGCATATTTACCAACAAAGGTTCATTTAGTCAAAGGTATGGTTTTTCCAGTAATCTTGCATGGATGTGAGACTTGGACTATAAAGAAAGCTGAGCACTGAAGAAGTGATGCTTTTGAACTGTGGTGTTGGAGAAGACTCTTGAGAGTCCCTTGGACTACAAGGAGATCAAACCAGTCCATTCTAAAGGAGATCAGTCCTGGGTGCTCATTGGAAGAAATGAAACTAAAGCTGAAACTCCAATACTTTGGTGACCTGATGAGAAGAACTGACTCACTGGGAAAGACCCTGACGCTGGGAAAGATTGAGGGCAGGAGGAGAAGGGGATGACAGAGGATGAGATGCTTGAATGGCATCACTGACTCAATGGACATGAGCTTGAGCAAGCTCCGGGAGTTGGAGTTGGACAGGGAAGCCTGGCATTCTGCAGTCGATGGGGTTTCAAAGAGTCGGACGTGACTGAGCAACTGAACTGAACTGAAACCTAAAATCAGAAGAAAGAAGGAAATAATCAAATAGACAATCTAACTTTATACCTAAAACAACTGGAAAAAGAAGAACAAAAAAAAAAATTACTAGAAGGAAGGAAATCATAAAGATCCAAGCAGAAATAAATGAAAAAGAAATGAGAGAAATAATAGTACAGATTAATAAAACTAAAAGTTGGTTCTTTGAGAAGATAAATAAAATTGACAAACCTTTAGCCAGACTCATTAAGAAAAAAAGAGAGAAGAATCAAATCAACAAAATTAGAAATGAAAAAAGAGAGGTTACAACAGACAATGCAGAAATACAAAGGATTATAAGAGACTATTATGAATAACTCTATGGCAATAAAATGGATAACCTGGAACAAATGGACAGATTCTTAGAAAAGTTCAATCTTCCAAGACTGAACCAGGAAGAAATAGAAATTATTAACAACCCAATTATAAGCACTGAAATTAAAGCTGTGATCAAAAATCTCCCAAACAACAAAAGCCCAGGACCAAAAGCCCAGATGGCTTCATAGGAGAATTCTATCAAACATTTACAGAGGAGCTAATGCCTATTCTTCTAAAAATCTTTCAAAAAATTGCAGAGGAAGGAACACTTCCAAACTCATTCAATGAGGCCACCATCACTCTGATGCCAAAACCAGACAAAGACAACACGAAAAAAGAAAACTAGAGGCCAATATCACTGATAAACATAGATGCAAAAATCTTCAACAAAATTTTAGCAAAACGAATTCAGCAACACGTCAAAAAGTTCATTCACCATGATTAAGTGGGTTTATTCTAGGAATGTAAGGATACTTCACTATATGCAAATCAATCAATGTGATACACCATACTAACAAATGAAAAGATAAAAACCATATGATAAAATCAATAGATGCACAAAAAGCCTTTGACAAAATTCAGCACCCATTTATGATTAAAACTCTTCAAAAAATGGGCCTAGAAGGAACTGACCTCATTAACATAGTAAAGGCCATATATGATAAGCCTACAGCAAACATTATTCTCAATGGTAAAAAACTGAAAGCATTCCCCCTAAGATAAAGCGCAAGGCAAGGATGTTCACTTTCACCACTGTTATTCAACATCATTCTGGAAGTCCCAGCTACAGCAATCAGAGAAGAAAAAGAAATAAAAGGAATCCAGTTTGGAAAAGAAGTAAAGCTCTCAGTGATTGCAGATGACATGATACTGTACATAGAAAACCATAAAGATAGGATCAGAAAATTACTAGAGGTAATCAGTGAATTTAGCAAAGTTGCAGGATACAAAATCACTACACAGAAATCACTTGCATTTCTATACACTAACAATGAAAAATCAGAAAGAGAAATTATGGAATCAATCCCATTCACCATTGCAACAAAAAGAATTAAATATCTAGGAATAAACTTACCTACGGAACCAAAAGAACTGTACACAGAAAAGTATCACACACTAATGAAAGAAATCAAAGATGACATAAACAGATGGAGAGATATTCCATGTTACTGGATAGGAAGAATCAATATTGTGAAAATGACTATACTACCAAGTACAATCTACAGATTCAGTGCAATCCCTATCATATTACCAATGGCATTTTTCACAAAACTAAAACAAAAAAAAAATTCACAATTCATATGGAAACACAAAAGACCCCAAATATCCAAAGCAGTCTTGAGAAAGAAGAATGGAGCTGCAGGAATCAAACTTCCTGACTCAAGACGATACTACAAAGCTACAGTCATCAAGACAGTATGGTACTGGCCCAGAAATAAACCCACGTACCTATGGGTACCTTATTTTTGACAAAGGAGGCAAAAATATACAATGGCAAAGACAGCCTCTTCAATAAATGGTGCTGGAAAGACTGGACAAATATAAGAATGAAATTAGAAGCCTTCCGAACACCATACACAAAGATAAATTCAAAATGGATTAAACATCTAAATGTAAGATCAGAAACTATAAAACTTAGAGGAAAACATAAGCAGAACACTTGATGACATAAATCAAAGCAAGATCCTCTATGATCCATCTCCTAGAGTAATGGAAATAAAAACTAAAGTAAACAAGGGGGACCTGATTAAACTTAAAAGTTTTTGCACAGCAAAGGAAACTATAAGCAACCCTCAAATTGGAGAATATAATAGCAAATGAAACAACTGACAAAAGATTAATGTCCAATATATACAAGCAGCTCATACAACTCAATGCCAGGAAAACAAAGAACCCAATCAAAAAGTGGGGAAAAGACCCAAACAGACATTTCTCCAAAGAAAACATACACATGGCTAACAAACACATGAAAAGATGCTCAACATCACTCATTATTAGAGAAATGCATTCAAAACTACATTGGGATATCACCTCATACAGGTCAGAATGACCATCATCAAAAGGTCTACAAACAATAAATGCTGGAGAGGGTGTGGAGAAAAGGGGACACTCTTGCACTGTTGGTGGGAATGTAAATTGACACAGCCACTATGGAAGATGGTATGGAGATCACTTAAAAAACTAGGAATAAAACCACCATATGACCCAGCAATCCTACTCCTAGGCAAATACCCAAGAAAACCAAAATTTAAAAAGACACATGTATCCCACTGTTCATTGCAGCACTGTTTACAGTAGCTAGAACATGGAAGCAACCTAGATGTCCATCAAGAGATGAATGGATAAAGAAGGCTTGGTACATACACACAATGGAACATTACTCAGCCATAAAAGGAATGCATTTGAGTCAGTTCTAATGAGATGGATGAACCTAGAACCTATTATACAAAAGTAAGTAAGTCAGAAAGAGAAAGATAAATATCATATTCTTATGCATATATAAGGAATCTAGAAAAATGCTACCAATGAATATTTTTGCAGGGCAGCAATGGAGAAACAGACATAGAGAACAGACTTATGGACATGGGAGAGAGGAGGAGAGGGTGAGATGTATGGAAAGTGTAATATGGAAGCTTACATTACCATATGTGAAATAGATGGCCAACAAGAATTTGCCATATGGCTCAGGAAACTCAAACAGGGGCTCTATATCAACCTAGAGGGGTGGGGTGGGGAGGGAGATGGGAGGGAAGTTTAAAAGGGAGGGGATATATGTATACCTATGACTAATTCATATTTAGGTTTGACAGAAAACAACAAGATTCTGTAAAGCAATTATCCCTCAATGAAATAAAAAATTTAATTTTTAAAAACTGAATGAAAAAAAATGGCCATTCTGGCGATCCTAAGCTTAAGATAAGAGCTATAGAATCATTTTTAAAATGTAATTTTCTTAAAATTAAATTTAAAAACTTGAAATTAAATTCTGTTCTATCACCATCTTAAACAAAACAAAAAACTTTTAAAATTGAATCCAAAAATAAAATACTTAGGAATAAACCTGACCAAGAAGGTGAAAGACTCACTGAAAGCTATAAAACATTAACAAAGGAAATTGAGGATGATTCAAAGAAATGGAAAGCTATCTCATATTCTTGGATTAAAATAATTAGTACTATTTAAATGGCCATACTATCCAAAGCAATCTACAGAGTTAATGTGGTCCCTATCAAATTACCCATGACATTTTTTACATAAGTGGAACAAATAATCCTAAAATTTGTATGGAGCCATTAAAGACCCAGCATTGCCAAAGAAATTGTGAGGAAAAAACAAAGCTGGAGGCATAACCCTCCTCAGACTTCAGACAATAATACAAAGCTTCTGCTGCTGCTGCTAAGTCACTTTAGTCATGTCTGACTCTGTGCGAGCCCACAGACGGCAGCCCACCAGGCTCCCCCGTCCCTGGGATTCTCCAGGCAAGAACACTGGAGTAGGTTGCCATTTCCTTCTCCAATGCGTCAAAGTGAAGTCGCTCAGTGGTGTCGGACTCTTAGCAACCCCATGGACTGCAGCCTACCAGGCTCCTCTGTCCATGGGATTTTCCAGGCAAGAGTACTGGAGTGGGATGCCATTGCCTTCTCCTAATACAAAGCTACAAGAGTCAAAACAGCATGGTATTTGCACAAAAACAGACATATGGAACAATGGAATAAAGAGCTCAAAATAAACCAAGACACTTATGGTCAATTAATCTTCAACAAAGGAGGCAAGAATATACAATGTGAAAAAGACAGTCTCTTTAGCAAGTGATGTTGGGAAAGTTGGACACCTTCATATCAATGAATGAAGTCAGAACACACACCCACCATTTATAAAAATAAACTCAAAATGGCTTAAAGACTTAAATATAAGATATGACACCATACAGCTCCTAGAAGAAAACAGAGGCAAAACATTTTCTGACATCAATAGTACCAATGTTTTCTTAGATAACTCTCCCAAAGCAATAGAAATGAAAGCCAAAAGTGGGGCGGGGGGGGGGGGGCAGTGCTTGGGGGCACCTAATGAAACATACAAGCTATTGCACAGCAAAGGAAACCATAAACAAAATGAAATGACAACCTGCAGAATGAGAAGAAATATTTATGATGCTACTGACAAGGGCTTAATTTTCAAAATATACAAACAGCTCATAAAATTCAACAACTAAAAAAACAAATAACTCAATCCAAAAAATGGGCAGAAGACCTACAGACTTCTCTCCAAAAATAACATATAGATGGCCAATTATCACATGAAACAATGCTCAACATTACCCTTCTTCAGGGGATCTTCCTGACCCAGGGATCAAAGCTGTGTCTCTTATGTCTCCTGCATTGGCAGGTAGGTTCCACTAGAACCACCTGGGAAGCCCAATGATAAGGGAAATGCAAATAAAAACCTCAGAGCAGTCGGAAAGGCCATCATTACAAACAGACAAATTCTGGAGAGGATATGGAGAAAAATGAAATCCTCCTACACTGTTCATGGGGATGTAAAACACTATGGAGGTTCCTCAAAAAATTAAAAGTGGAGTTGCCATATGATCCAACATTCCCACTCCAGGGCACATACCCAAACAAAAACTATAATTCAAAAAGATATAAGCACTAGTTCAAGATGGCAGAGTAGAAGGATGTGTATTCATCTACTCCTGCAAGAACACCAAAATTGCAACTAGCTGTTGAATAACCATCAACAGGAAGACACTGGAACCCACCAACAAAAGATACTTCATGTCCAAAGACAAAGAAGAAGCTGCAGCAAGATGGTAGGAGGGGCGCAATCACAATAAAATCAAATCCCATACCTGCTGGGTGAATGACCCACAAACTGGAGAACAATAATAACAAAGAAAGTTCTCCCACTGCTATGAAGGTTCTGAATTCCACATCAGTCTTCCCAGCCTGAGGATCAGACAAAGGAACTGAATCTCCAGGGAATCTGGACAGCATGGTTTGATTACAGGTCTTCCACAGGACTGGGGGAAACAAAGACTCCAGTCTTGGAGGGCACAAACAACATCTTGTGCATACCAACATCCAGAGGAAAGGAGCAGGGACCTCACAGCTGACTGAACCAAAACTGCCAGCTAGTGTTAGAGGGTCTCCTGTGGAGGTGAGGGTCACCAGGGGCTCACCACATGTCACCTCAGGCCAAACAACTACCAGGGAGGGAGTGCACCCCACCCGTCAGCAGAAATCTGAATTAAAGCTTTACTGAGCAGAGCCCTGCCCACCAGTTTAGTTCAGTTCAGTTGCTCAGTTGTGTCCGACTCTTTGCAACCCCATGGACTGTGGCACGCCAGGTTTTCTTGTCCATCACAAACTCCCAGAGTTTATTCAAACTCATGTCCATTGAGTTGGTGATACCATTCAACCATCTCAATCCTCTGTCATCCCCTTCTCCTTCTGCCTTCAATCTTTCCCAGCATCAGGGTCTTTTCTAGTGAGTCAGTTCTTTGCATCAGGTGGCCAAAGTATTGGAGTTTCAGTTTCAGCATCTGTCCTTCCAATGAATATTCAGGACTGATTTTCTTTAGGATGGACTGACTGGATCTCCTTGCAGTCCAAGGGACTCTCAAGAGTCTCCTCCAACACCACAGTTCAAAAGCACCAATTCTTTGGCGCTCAGCTTTCTTTATAGTCCACCTCTCACATCCATACATGACTACTGGAAAAACCATAGCTTTGACTCGATGGACCTTTGTTAGCACAGTAATGTGTCTGATTTTGAATATGCTGTCTAGGTTGGTCATAACTTTCCTTCCAAGGAGCAAGCGTCTTTTAATTTCATGGCTGCAGTCACCCATCTGCAGTGATTTCGGAGCCCAAAAATAAAGTCTGTCACTGTTTCCACTGTTTCCTCATCTATTTGCCATGCAGTGATTGGGCCAGAGCAAGACCAAACTTTTCCCATAGCCAGTCCCTCTCATCAGGAATCCTCATCCATCAGAGGGAAGACAGAAGAAGGAAGAAGAAGCACCATCCCATAGCAGCTAAACAAAAACCATATAACAGAAAGTTAATCATGATGAAAAAGCAGATAGTTAGGTCCCAGATGAAGGGACAAGATAAAACCCCAGAGAAACAACTAAATGAAGTGAAGATAGGCAAAACACCAAAAAAAATTCAGAATCATGATAGTGAAGACAACACAGGATCTAGGGAAAACAATGGAGAAGATGCAGGAAATGTTTACCAAAGACCTAGAAGAACTAAAAAACAAACAGAGATCAATAATACTCTGCTGCTGCTGCTGCTGTTGCTGCTAAGTCGCTTCAGTCATGTCCGACTCTGTGCAACCCCAGAGACGGCAGCCCACCAGGCTCTGCCGTCCCTGGGATTCTCCAGGCAAGAACACTGGAGTGGGTTGCCATTTCCTTCTTCAATACATGAAAGTGAAAAGTGAAAGTGAAGTCGCTCAGTCATGTCCAACTCTTAACGACCCCATGGACTGCAGCCTACCAGGCTCCTCTGTCCATGGGATTTTCCAGGCAAGAGTACTGGAGTGGGATGCCATTGCCTTCTCAATAATATACTAGAAGGAATCAATAGCAGAATGGATAAATGAACTGGAAGATGGAATGGAGGAAATCACTACTGAAGAACAGAATACAGAAAAAAAGAATGAAAAGAAATTAAGACAGCCTAACAGATCTCTGGGACATGAAATGCACCAACATGCACATTATAGGGGTCCCAGAAGGAAAAGAGAAAGAGAAAGGACCTGAGAAAATATTTGAAGAGATAATAGCTGAAAAGTTTCCAAACATGGGAAAGGAAATAGTCAACTAGTCCAGGAAGTATACAGAGTCCCCAGAAAGATAAACCCAAGGAGGAACACATCAAAACACATAGCAATCAAACTGTCAAAAATTAAAGACAGAGATAAAATATTAAAACAACAAGGGAAAAATGACAAATAACATACAAGGAAACTCCCATAAGGCTATCAGCTGATTTCTCAACAGAAACTCTACAAGCATGATATATTTAAAGTTATGAAAAGGAAAACCTACAACCAAGAATATTCTACCCAGCAAGACTCTCCTTCAGATTTAATGGAGAAATCAAAAGCTTTCCAGACAAGCAAAAGTTAAGAGAATTCAGGACCACCAAACTAGCTTTATAACAAATGATAAAGGAGCTTCCCTAAGCAGGAAACACAAGACAAGGAAAAGACCTACAGAAAATAAACCCAAAACAATTAAGAAAATAGTAATAGGATCATACATCTATATAATCACTTTAAATGTAAATGGATTAAATGCACAAATCAAAAGATATAGACTGCTGGGCATATGAAAACATGTGCATGTATGTATGCACTTCCACTTACCACATCACAATGCTTGACCCCAAAATTGTGTTTAAGTATTTTACATTGTTAAGATCCTTATGTTTCCATTATGGCTTACAATTGCAATTACCTTTTATTTTTTGTCTGGCTATTGTGAAAACTGATAAACATCTTTCACTATTGTGATTATGTAACTATTACTCAATACCATTGTATCATGATAGGTCAACAGAAAAATAATAGAACTCTATATATCACCAAAACTACAATTTAACAGAAAAGACATGTGGTGCCAAGGAGAAGGAAGGGTAAAGGAAGGATGGAGGGGACATTTGGAGTTAGCAGATGAAAACTAGCATATCAGTTCAGTTCAGTCATTCAGTCGTGTCTGACTCTTTGTGACCCCATGGATGTCAGCACACCTGGCTTCCCTCCATTGAGTCGGTGATGCCATCCAACCATCTTATCCTCTGTCATCCCCTTTTCCTCCTGCCTTCAATCTCTGCCAGCATCAAGGTCTTTTCAAGTGAGTCATTTCTTCGCATCAGGTAGTCAAAGTATTGGAGCTTCAGCTTCAGCATCAGTCCTTCCAATGAATATTCAGGACTGATTTCCTTTAGGATTGACTGCTTTGATCTCCTTGCAGTCCAAGGGACTCTCAAAAATCTTCTCCAATACCACAGTTCAAAAGCATCAATTCTTCACTGCTCAGCTTTCTTTACAGTCCAACTCTCACATTTACACATGACTACTGGCAAGACCATAGCTTTGATTAGATAGACCTTTGTTGCAAAATAATGTCTCTGATTTTTAATATGTTGTCTAGGTTGGTCATAAATTTTCTTCCAAGGAGCAAGCATCTTTGAATTTCATGGCTGTAGTCACCATCTGCAGTGATTTCGGAGCCCAAGAAAATAAAGTCTGTCACTGTTTCCATTTTTTGCCCATCTATTAGCCATGAAGTGATGGGACTGGTTGCCATGATCTTAGCTTTTTGAAAGTTGACTTTTAAGCCAGCTTTTTCACTCTCCTCTTTCACTTTCATCAAGAGGCTCTTTAGTTCCTCTCCACTTTCTGTCATAAGAGTGGTGTCATCTGCATATCTGAGATTATTGATATTTCTCCCAGCAATCTTGATTCCAGCTTGTGCGGTATCCAGCCCAGCATTTTGCATGATGTACTCTGCATATAAATTAAATAAGCAGGGTGACAATATACAGCCTTGATGTATTCCTGTCACAATTTGGAACCAGTCTGTTGTTCCATGTCTGGTTCTAACTGTTGTTTCCTGACCTGCATACAGATTTCTCAGGAGGCAGGTAAGGTAGTCTGCTATGCCCATCTCTTACAGAATTTTCCACAGTTTATTGTGATCCACACAGTCAAAGTCTTTGGCATAGTCAATAAAGCAGAAGTAGATGTTTTTCTGGAATTCTTTTGTTTTTTCCATGGTCCAACAGATGTTGGCAATTTGATCTCTGGCTTCTCTGCCTTTTCTAAATCCAGCTTGAGCATCTGGACATCATTGGTTCATACACTGTTGAAGCCTGGCTTGGAGAATTTTGAGCATTACTCCGCTAGTGTGTGAATGAGTACAATTGTGCAGTAGTTTGAACATTCTTTGGCCTTGCCTTTCTTTGGGATTGGAAACTAGTATATACAGAATGGATAAGCAAGGTCCTACTGTATAGCACAGTGAATAGTCAATATCTTACGATAAACCATAATGGGGAAGAATATAAAAAACGACATGTATATATAACAGAATTACTTTTCTGTATAGCAGAAATCAGCACAAGATTGTAAATCAACTACATTTAGATAACAAAGAAACAGGTGGAAAAAAACAACAGGCCCACTGAGAAAGAAGCCCAGTAATCTGCATTTCAACAATCGTTTTTAGGTATTTCTTTTGTTCACTGACGTTTGATAACCTCTAGCTCAAATGAAGAACTGTTTAATAAATCCCAAATAAAGTCTGGGCAGGAAGTGATTTCTCACTGTTCTATTTATAAGAATGTTCACTCTTTCTCAGTTCCACCAAACAGCCATAACAAATCAGTCTTCCAAGATATTTCCGGCTCCCCTACCTCCTAAATCAATCTATGCTGAAATTTTCAATTTTATGAGATGCCCTGAGCTTACAGCACATAAGTCTAGATCTTCAGATCCTGTCCTGAAGTGATATTTAAGGAGCAAGATTTTTTTATTCCGTCTAACAATGCATTTTTGGTGACAGTAGCCCACTTACTGACAAACAGTTCCCACCAGAAAGAGAGCTGTACAGAAAATATAAGCAGACTTCTACTGGAGACTGAGAGAGTTGTTACATTTACCTAATTTCTTAAAATATAAATGGGCTTCTCAAGCAGTTCCAGCAGAAGGATCCTTTTCCATTTTCTTTCATTTTAGCACAACTTCATTCTGAAGTTTTGCTTTAAATGGCAAGAGTAAGTAAAATTCAAGCAGGTCTGCATACTTGAAAGTATCTCTCAGAGACTGGGTATGAAATCTATTTTATTTGATTCAACCAAATATAGCACAGGAAAAAATTAAACAAAAGAGAAATAACTATAATTGGATAAACAATAATAATAGTAATAAATTATTAATATAATAATAATAATTCTTAAACAAGAACATCTTTCACTTATTCTGAACATTTTATTGAAAATCCATTAAGTATCAGGTACCATACTAAATACAAGATAAAAATAAGAGTATTGAAATGAGTCAGAATTTAAACAGCAGAACTTTGACTTTTGACCTAACCATTGGTCTATGCATCAAATAAGGGCCTGCAAAGAAGGTGTAGTCCTTAAAGGCCTAGCCAGTTCTTATAAATATTTTCCCTACTTATGCCACATAATTTTTTTCTTCCTAGATGTGTGTGAAATTCACAGTAAACAGTGTTTATATCTAGAGATAACCCACTAATTTTACTACCATATTCAAAAAAACATGTAGGTTTACCTTCAGTTCCATATGCTAGAGGCAACAAGATAAAACAAAAAAGGACTTCCCTGGTTGTCCAGTGGTGGAGAATCTGTCTGCCAATGCAGGGAAACAGGTTTGATCCCTAGTCCAGGAACATTACATGTACTGTCGGGCAATTAGGCCCTTACTCAGCAACTACTACTAAAGCCTGCACGTTCTAGAGCCCATGCACTGCAACTACTGAAGGCCTTGCCACTGCAATAAGAAGCCGCACACAGCAACTAGAGAGTTAGCTGATGCCCAGTCGTGGATGTGTCTGGTGGTGCAAGTAAAGTCTGATGCTGTAAAGAACAATACTGCATAGGAACCTGGGATGCTAGGTCCATGAATCAAGGTAAATCGGATGTGGTCAAACAGTAGATGGCAAGAGTAAACATCAACATTTTAGGCATCAGTGAACTAAAAAGGACTGGAACGGGTGAATTTAATTCAGATGACCACTATCATCTGAATATCATTATCATCTTGACTACTACTGTGGGCAAGAATCCTTTAGAAGAAATGGAATAGCCCTCATAGTCAACAAAAGAGTCTGAAATGGAGTAGTTGGGTCCAATCTCAAAAATGACAGAATGATCTCTGTTCAATTCCAAGGCAAACCATTCAATATCATAGTAATCCAAGTCTATACCCCAACCACTGATACCAAAGTAGCTGAAGCTGAACAGTTGTATGAAGACCTATAAGACAGTTGTATGAAGACCTATAAGACCTTCTAGAACTAACACCCCAAAAAGATGTCATTTTCATCACAGAGGATTGGAATGCAAAAGTAAAAAGTTAAGAGATACCTGGAGTAACAGGTAAGTTTGATCTTGGAGTACAAAATGAAGCAAGGAAAAAGCTAACAGTTTGGCCAAGAGAATACACTGGTCATAGCAAACACCCTCATCCAACAACAAGAGATGACTCTACACATAGACATCAACAGATGGTCAATACCAAAAGCAGATTGACTACATTCTTTGCAACCAAAGATGGAGAAGCTCTATATAGTTAGCAAAAACAAGATTTGGAGCTGACTGCCACTCAGATTATGAGCTCCTCATTTCAAAATTCAGATTTAACTTGAAGAAAGTAGGTAAAACCCCTGAGCTATTCAGTTACAACCCAAATCCAATCCCTTATGATTATACAGTGGAAGTGACAAATAGATTCAAAGGATTAGATTTGATAGACAGAGTGCCTGAAGAACTATGGACAGAGGTTCACTGCATTGTACAGGAAGCGGTGACCAAAACCATCCCCAAGAAAAAGAAATGAAACAAGGCAAAATGCTTATCTGAGGAAGCCTTACAAATAGCTTAGAAAAGAAGAGAAGCAAAAGGCAAAGGAGAAAGGGAAAGATATGCCCAAATGAATGCAGAGTTCCAAAGAATAGCAAGGAAAAATAAGAAAGCCTTCTTAAGTGAACAATGCAAAGAAATAGAGGAAAACAATAAAATGGGAAAAACTAGACATCTCTTCAAGAAAATTAGCAATACCAAGGGAACATATCATGCAAAGATGGACACACTAAAAGACAGAAACAGCAAGGATCTAACACAAGCAGAAGGGATTAAGATGAGTGGAAAGAATACACAGAAGAACTATACGAAAAAGGTCTTAATGACTCGGATAATCACAATGGTTTGGTTACTTACCTGACATCCTGGAATGTGAAGCCAAGTAGGCCTTAGGAAGCATTATAAAAACAAAGCTAGTGGAGGTGATGGAATTCCAGCTGAGCTATTTATAAATCTAAAATATGATGCTGTTAAAGTGCCCTGGTGGCTCAGATGGTAAAGTGTCCGCCCACAATGTGGGAGACCTGAGTTCAATCCCTGGGTTGGGAAAATCCTCTGGAGAAGGAAATGGCAATACATCCCAGTATGCTTACCTGGAAAATCCCATGAATGGAGGAGCGTGGTAGGCTACAGTCCATGGTGTCGCAAACAGTCAGACACGATTGGGTGACTTCACTTCACTTCAAAGTGCTACACTCATATGACAGCAAATCTGGAAAACTCAGCAACTGCCACAGGACTGGAAAAGGTCAGTTTTCATTCCAATCCCAAAGAAGGGCAATGCCAAAGAATGTTCAAACTACCACACAATTGCACTCATTTCACACGCTAAAGTTAATGCTCAAAATCCTTCAAGCTAGGCTTCAATGGTACATGAACAAAGAACTTCCAGAATGTACAAGCTGAATTTAGCAAAGGCAGAGAACCAGAGATCTAATTGCCAACATCCATTGTATCACAGAAAACCCAAAAAACCTCGTGCAAAATGCTGGGCTGGATGAAGCACAAGCTGGAATCAAGATTGCCAGGAGGAATATTAACAACCTCAGGTATGCAGATGACACCACCTAATGGCAGAAAGTGAAGAGGAACTAAAGAGCCTCTTGATGAGTGTGAAAAAGAAGGACAGGAAAGCCTGATAAGCTGCACTTCAGGGGGGTTGTAAAGTGTTGGACGCAGCTTAGCAACTGAACAACAATAGCAATCCCTCTCATACACCTCAGAGTACTTCAAGGTAGATAAACTATACAGTAAAAATGATAATATAATTACATTACCTCTACTAACAAACTAATAATCACTGATGTGATTTCCCACAGTCAAAATTTATCTTTAAAATGAAGGTCCAACAACTGAGCTGGTAGAATAGAGTGCCTTATACAAAACATAAAAGTTATTAGTTGGGTAACTGTTGTATCTCACAGCCTAAGCCTTTGAACATACATACAAATTATTTTGAATGCAATGGATGGGGAACTCTTGAAATTTTCAGGCAAGTGAAATAAACAATTTTTCTTTCATCTAATGATTTTTCCTAAGTTAAAAATAATTTGCATTGAAATACCCATATTCTACCAAATACATATGTTCTAGTATTTTTATCAGAGAAGGCAATGGCACCCCACTCCAGTACTCTTGCCTGGAAAATCCCATGGACAGAGGAGCCTGGTGGGCTGCAGTCCATGGGGTCGCTAAGAGTCGGACATGACTGAGTGACTTCACTTTCACTTTTCACTTTCACGCATTGGAGAAGGAAATGGCAACCCACTCCAGTGTTCTTGCCTGGAGAATCCCAGGGACGGAGGGGCCTGGTGGGCTGCCGTCCATGGGGTCGCACAGAGTCAGATATGACTGAAGCGACTTAGCAGCAGCAGCAGCAGTATTTTTATGGAATTTATAGTAATGGTACTCATACTTCCACATAACATTCAACAGTTTGACAGAAATTTTTGAATCTGTAATGATTATACATATTTATGTACTCACATGAGTCACAGCCAGGGAGCCAAAAATGGGCTCCACTTTTAATTTTTTAATGGATAGACTGGGCAATGCCAATAAAATTTACACTGGGCAATGCCTAAAAAATTTTACCAATACGTTTAGGTACACATCATCAGTTGACCAATGAACTCTTTTAATAAGGTTGTTGTTCTTGTTTAGTCTGACTTTGGGACCCCAGGCTGCCAAGCTCCTCTGAGAAATCATGGGATTTCTCAGACAAGAATACTGGAGTGGGTTGCCATTTATTTACTACTGAGCCACCAGGGAAGCCTTTTTTAATAAGGTTATTAATAAGTAAGGTCTTCCCAGGCGGCACTAGTGGTGAAGAATCTGCCTGCCAACGCAGGAGACAAAAGCGATGCGGGTTCAATCCCTACGTCAGGAAGATTCCCTGGAGGAGAGCATGGCAACCCAATCCAGTATTCTTGCTTGGAGAATCCCATGGAGAGAGGAGCCTGACAGGCTATAGTCCACAGCATTCATGCACTGATAAGTTACTGAGAAAAAAACAAAAAATTATAGATCATTTGGAGGCATTTAAATTTGACTGAAGTTAATGAATCGCAGCTTGTAACTATCATTTATCAAGTTCAAGAAATTTTACAAGAAATATTGCTCCTCTTTCACAACACAGCTATAAGGTAGTCATGATTCCTACTTCACAAAATAGAAAACTAAGGCTCTGAGAAGGTAGGGCTTGGCTCTCCCAGGGTCTTAGATATAGTAAAGGGCTCAGGAAGGAGTTATTCAGATTGTCTGTCAAAAAACATATCCTTGTACTTTCAACTCTGCCAAGCTGTTTCTGATGACTAGGAATGAAGCAGAGAAAAGTAATAGAAAACAGAATACAGAAATATTTCTATAGAAATAGAAAAGGTCATTAAATTCTGATTTCAGATTGTAGTATCTAATTTATACAAAAGTGAAAACATTAAACTACTAGAATACATTTTGTTTCATTTTTAACTTTAATGAATCTATTGCTCAGAAGTTTAAAATTCACATTTAACTTCAAAATCGTAAAATTTCAATTAAAACACATAAATGTGTCAAATACCTTACCTCACAAATATATTTTATATACTTTTAATGATTTACATGTTAGTTACACTTACAATTTCTAAGGTTTTATTTAAGGCCTTATACATCACGGGGTTCATTTTATTTAGTGAGAGGCTAAATACATATTTTTTATGCTCTTTCAATTTTCCATTGGCATATATCATTAAAATTTCCTTTCCAAAAACAATTTTTCTTTTTTGCTACTTAAATTCAAGCTTCCCTTCCTTTTTCTTTCCTCGCTGTTCTTTATTTCTTGGACTAATCCTCATGTAAGTAGCTTTCCTCCCTTTACATGCCATCCTTGCAATTCTGTTACTTTTCTTCCTGTCATTCCGCTATCTATAGCTTCCGAAGTCTTCAAAGCCGCCTGTAATGTGCCTGGAGGGCTATAGTCCTTGGGGTCACAAAGAGTTGGACGTGACTGAGCAACTGAGCACGCAAACAAATGTTGTAACAGCTAGTAGTGCTCAGTCAAGAGACCTAAGAAAGCCTTGCCCCCAGTTAATTTCTGAGAGTATCTTCACTGATAGGCTGACATTAGCAAACCCCAAACTGAGGTCAAAGTGACCTCAGTCTAAGCAATCATCATTCATAAAAATAAAATGAAAATAAAATGAGATCCCAAATTTACCCTTGACGCAAAAGGTCCCAGCTGTTTCTTCGTATGTGTTCCCAAGTAAATTATTTCAAAATAAATAACATAATAAGTGATTTATACCAGATCTTTAGGATTATTTTTCTCTTTATGGCTGCATCCCAGAGATCTGCAGTGAACAAAACCAACCAAAATGGAGGATAAAACTTCCCCTAAATATCTCCGCAGCAACCGGAGTTCTTATATTTTCCCTCAATACAGTTTACTTAGAATAAAAGCTATAATTAAAGTTTCATGAGGTTGAAGAATGCGAAAGTTTTATTTGGCATTTGTATCACCAACGCTTTGTACAATACTTGCCACATAGCAGACCCTCAAGTATTTTTTAACAACTAAGTGGAAAAAATAGTACTTTGATGCCCCCACTTGAGAAAATAATCTACTTTCCCCAGTTTTAAAACTCATATGTCCTTGCTTTTTATTTCATATGCCACTGTGAGAGCTTATTCAAAACTTATTTAACTTATATGCAGAGTACATCATGAGAGACGCTGGGCTGGAAGAAGCACAAGCTGGAATCAAGATTGCTGGGAGAAATATCAATAACCTCAGATATGCAGATGACACCACCCTTAAGGCAGAAAGTGAAGAAGAACTAACGAGCCTCTTGATGAAAGTGAAAGAGGAGAGTGAAAAAGTTGGCTTAAAGCTCAACATTCAGAAAACGAAGATCATGGCATCCGGTCCCATCACTTTCATGGCTAATAGATGGGCAAAAAATGGAAACAGTGACAGACTTTATTTTCTTGGGCTCCAAAATCACTGCAGATGGAGACTGCTTACTCCTTGGAAGAAAAGCTATGACAAACGTAGACAGCATATTAAAAAAGCAGAGACATCACTTTGCCAACAAAGGTCCGTATAGTCAAAGCTATGGTTGGAGTCACGTATGGATGTGAAAGTTGGACCATAATGAGGGCTGAACCCCAAAGAATTTATGTTTTCTAACTGGTATTGGAGAATACTCTTGAGAGTCCCTTTAACAGCAAGGAGATCAAACCAGTCAATCCTAAAGGAAATCAACCCTGAATATTCAAGGAAGGACTGATGCTGAAGCTGAAGCTGAAGCTCCAATACTTTGGCCACCTGATGGGAAGAGCCAACTCATTGGTAAAGAACTTGATTCTGGGAAAGATTGAAGGCAGGAGCAGAAGGGGATGACAGAGGATGAAATTGTTGGATGGCATCTCTGATTCAATGGATTTGAATCAGAGTTTGACAAGCTCTGGGAGATAGTGAAGGACAGGGAAGCCTGGTGTGCTACAGTCCATGAGGTTACAAAGCGTCAGACATGACTGAGTGACTGACTTGGTGACTGAACAACAACATTGAAAGCTTGACGATACCTGTCTTCATAGAATGTCAGACCAGGGAGAGGCTTTAAATGTAATAATTTACAGAAAAGAATGATCCTAGGTAGTAAAAGTGATATACAGAGTGACATACATGTATTTAGTTATCCAAGGCACAATGAATGAGAACCAGGTCTCCTGAATTTTGTATTTTTTTTCAATTTCATCAATTCAATTTATTTTTATTATTGAAATGTTATGAAGTATCATAACCTGTATAGCTAACATCAATGCAGCTATTAGTATCTCTTAAAATACCAAAAACCCGAGTTTGAATATTCCATTGACCAAATTACTAGCTGAATTACTTGGCAATATCATAGTATTTATTAAATGTATTTCCATTTCCCTACTTGCAAAGTATTCTGAATAAAAAAGAAAGAAATCTCCAGTGATCAAGACAACATTCCACAATGAGACCACTAAGAAGACAAGAGCTTCCACAGCAATGCAAGAAGGTTTGCAAAACTCAAGAAGGTTTAAAACAACTAGAAATTTCCATCTAAGAATGCTCTGATAATGGCTATTCTCAGAGTTTTTTGGGTTTGGGTTATTTTGCTTGTTCATTCGTTTTTAAGTTGTTCAGCTCTAATGAAAGGACACTGGATAAGTGTTGGACATAAGTGTTTCCAGAGAAGTTTAGAATGCTGACAGCGTAGGAGAACAAATTTACAGTAATTTTTTGAAGCAGTGTTCTAGTTTGCCAAACAAAAGAAAATGCGGGTAGAGAACACAGAGTAGTCACTGCTTTGAAATATATTGTTTTGTGTTACCAAGTCCACTGTTGATATGGTGAGTCAATGAGAACCGGTTTATACATGTCTTCGGAAGTTGGAATTGTTACACTATATTCACCTATATGTTTCCAGCATTATAGGTGAAAAAGCTTTTTCAAAATATAAAAAATTACAGAATGGAAAGTACATACAGCTGTTGCTTATTTCTGATTATCACAATTATTTTCAAATTTGTTATCTAAACACCTGATTACATGTTTTTTTTTAATCTGGCAAAGAGCCAAAGTCATTCAAATTTTACGTTTTTTAAAGGGTAAAAGTCAGAGACTGTTTCTTCCCTCTTATTTTGGCAGTAAATAGTAGCATTCAATTTATTTTATCTACTTCTAACATAAGTCATTGAGAGTAGTCTTATGTTAAACTCGCATTACCAAAGGCACTTCCACAACTTTTGAAAAATTTCTAAATTCTGATTTTTAGGGAAAAAAAAAAACAAAAACCCTCCAGAATTATCAAAACAATTCCCACAAAAATCTAATACTTATCTTTAGTAAAATTATCACGTTACATATGAATCTGTTACAATGAAGAATTAGTATATTGCACAAATGTTGCTTTGGGCACTGACACAAAACTACATAGGCACAGGATTACTGGACTCCTTTTATAAAGGCTTAAGTTCAACAATTTGCAACATCAAATAGTTCCTAAAAGTGTGCTTCCTCGGAAATATTTGCATTAATAATAGCAAACAGTAGCTAACCTATTTTGGGTTTTGTACCTAGCTTATCAATAGAAGAAGTGGCAAAAGGTAATTGAAGGGAAAATGCACAAAAAAGGAAGATGACTGAGACAGTAGTCTCATTGCTAGAGGAAAAGGCCATACTCCATTAAGGCAACAGCCCCAGGATACTTGTAGGCCTGTCTGGTACAAATCCCCGGTCTCTGGATCCAATTCTTTCTCAAGGCCCTCCTACCATCAACTGCAAGAGTACTTTCAAAAGGGAGACTCAAGAGCAGGCAAACAAGTTCAATGTTCAGATTCACTTTGAAAACTTTAAAGAAGTAAAAGTCTCCAAGATGGGCAGCTAAAAGTGCTTTCAGAAGTTGAAATCCTTGTAACCAATCAAGGTGCAAATAAAAATCAGCTTTAGTTTGACAGTGAATCTCTTTAGGATTCTGTCTGCAATGGAGTTCCTTCAAAACAGAGCTCATACAGTCTAAGAAAGACTGAAACAGAAGTCTGGCATTACTGCAAAGATTAAAAGTCAAGAGTAGCTGAAATGCCTGACCAGGAATGAGGCAGAGTGCTCTGGAAAGATACCAAGAATCATAGGGAGTCTGGAGTACACCTGGAACTGATGATACAGCCATCCCTAATGAACACAAGTTAGAGAGAGCTAGGCAGGCATTCGGAGAAGGCAATAGAACCGGGCTGCCGTCTATGGGGTAGCACAGAGTCAGACATGACTGAAGCGACTTAGCAGCAGCAGCCAATACTCTTGCCTGGAAAATCCCATGGACGGAGGAGCCTGGTGGGCTGCAGTCCATGGGGTCGCTAAGAGTCGGGCACGACTGAGCGACTTCATTTTCACTTTCATGCATTGGAGAAGGAAATGGCAACCCACTCCAGTATTCTTGCCTGGAGAATCCCAGGGATGGGGAAGCCTGGTGGGCTGCCGTCTATGGAGTCGCACAGAGTCGGACACGACTGAAGCGACTTAGCAGCAGCAGCAGCAGGCAGGCACTTATTCATTCAACAGATAGTTACGCAGGGCCTAATATAAGGAAACTGAAAAAATGAGGGAGAATGCACTAAAGAATCCAGGGGACAGAGTGTGAAGGATGAGGTAGGGGTGCAAGAAAGAGAAGACAGGTTTAGAAAACCAAATACCCGGGTTACCGACAGAAGAAGACTGAGCCAATAAATGACCAGTAACCAAGAAAAAAATACACGAGGTGGTGAGAAAACAAGAGATGAGAGGGCTCTTCATCAAAAAATTATCTGACAACCGGTCCCTAAAGATTGAGAAAAGGAATGCAACCTAGGAAGGCAGTTAGCTTGCAGAATTCAAATTTGTCAGAGAAGGTCATGCTAAGAGCAAGAGTGTCGGGGGGAAAAAAAGAGGGGAAGAGTTTCCTGGAAGGGAGCAGGGGTTCCTGTGGGATGCTGGAGAAGAGAGGAGGCACAGTGCTTGGAAAAGTTTTGGGGAAAGAAAACAGGTGGGTGAGAAGGAGCCGTCGAGCCATCAGGGTGACTGCGACGAAGGAGGTTGCAAATGCTGGGGGTAGGCAGACAGACCTTTGAATCAGGAGGCCCCCGGAGGAGTGAAGTCTCACTCCATGCCCGTATCCCAGTGCCCCCTTCCACTAGGGCCCAAAGTCCAGGTCTCTCCCGGGGGCCATCGGGAACTAGGCCGGGCTAGGCCCCGCCACCCCGCCCCCCTCCCCACACACACCCCGGCGGCGGGGCTCTTGGCACGCGGCGGGACCAGCCTGGCTCCCACCTGCCCGGTCCGCGTCCTTCCACCCGAGGCTCGGCCCTGCCCCTCGTCTCTACTCACCGAGGGCGCCGTCAGACGGCTGATGCTCTCGCCCAGCGAGTCCAGGTTGACCCGCCTGCGGCGCTGCGCTCGCCTGGCCCCGGCTGTGGCGGCGCTGACTGCGGCGGCGGCTGCTGCGCCGGCCGCCGGGGCTCGGGCGGAGACGTGCGCCGCTCTGGGCTCGGGCAGCCCGGGCGCGCTGCGGCCGCCGTTCCAGCAGAGCCTGGACAACGGGCACTCCGCCTCCTCCTCGGGGCTGGTCTCCAGATAGTCGGAGCCCAGGGAGCTGAAGGACTCGGACGAAATCTTCCTCCGAGACATGCTGTCGGCGCTGCGGCGGCCGAGGCGGCGGCGGCGGCGGGAATACGGGCGGCGGCGGCAGCGGCTGCACCGGCGGCGTTAGGTGCGCTGCGGCCGCGGGGAAACGGGGCAGGGCTGCTCGACCGGGAGGGCGGCCCCGGAGCCGCGGAGCCTCGGGAGCCGACTGCTCATGGCGGGAACTTGCAGCGCCGCGCTGCCCTGGGCCCGCGTTCGCCGGCCGCTGCCGCCTCGGCGCGCGCCTGGACGCGTCTCCGCGGCTGCTCTCAGCTCGCGGGGAGGCTGCGAGTGAGAGCCCGGGGGCGGCCGGGCGGGGAGGCGGCGGCCGCGCGGCAGCGGAGGCAGAGGCTCGCGCCGCCCGCGCCGCCCGCGCGCCCAGCTCGCCCCTGTTGCCCCCCCTCCGCCCGCCAGTCCCTCCCACCTCCCCTGGCCGTGCCGCCCGCCTGCTCCCTCCGCGCGCCCCCTCCTCCGCGCCGTCTCTCCGCAGCCGTCACGTGTTGCCTTCGCACCCACTGGAAGTCTCTGCCTCTGTGCTGTCGCCACGCTTCGGGAGCAACGGGGACACTTCGGCGTCCTCTGAGCGCCACCCCAGCTCCCGCCATCCCCACCTCCTCGCGGAAGAGGCAGCTGAGGAGCAGATGGGGCCCGGTGGGCCCTGAGACAGGGGGGCACCCGGCCGGGACGGAACACCTGCCTCTGCAGCCGCCTCAGGGAAGCCTGAGGGCGTGGGACTGGGGGTCCATCATTTAGAGTCCATCATTGACCTTTCCCTCCGAGTTCATTTGGGAAGTTCTGAGGCCAGGGGGAAAGGCCGAGGGGTCCAGCCCGCCCATGCCCAAGGAGTCGCTTACAAGGGAAGGGGAGGGCCAACGTGTTGGTACCCACCCTGCTGGAGCAGCAGCTAGTGAGGACGGGTGTTCTCGGCCGAGGCTGCGTGGGCTTGTAGATAGCCCAGAGCCGAGAGGCAGGGAATGAGGACAGCGTCTGCTTGGGCAAGAGCCCTGTTACCGAGCGTCGGCCTGGCTGGGCGAGCCCGGGCTCCTGGCCCCTCCGCCTCTGTGCTGGTGCTGGACAGCTCCGCTGGCCACCTGCAGCCGCGTTTGCAGGCGTAGTCCTTTCATAGACTCCACCACCTGGGAGCCGGGGAATGACACTACCCTGTCCTTCATTCTCCTGGAGCTTTGCTCCAAATATGCGATCTGTTCGGGCTAAGCTACAAATGTTGCTCGGAAAGCCAAGGGGAGTGAAAGACTTTTCAAACCCCAAGAACAGCGTCCCAGGTTTGCTGTGGAGCTGCTTCATTCCAAAGCTTGTGCTGTGCTGTGCTTAGTCTCTTAGTCGTCTCCGACTCTTTGCGACCCCATGGACTGTGTAGCCCGCCAGGCTCCTCTGTCCATGGGGATTCTCCAGGCAAGAATATTGGAGTGGGTTGCTATGCCCTCCTCCAGGGGATCTTCCCAACCCAGGGGGCGAACGAAGGTCTCCCTTGTTGCAGGTGGATTCTTTACCGACTGAGCTACCAGGGAAGCCCCATTCCAAAGCCTGCCTCTTGGCAAAAGAACAGTGGCGCTTCGTGCCTGTAGTGCCTGTCCCCATTGTGCTTGCTTTAGCTCCAGGAAAGCCTGGAACTTGTTCTAACATTGAGATGGGCAAATAAGGGTCCCCGGCTGTGCTTCCCTCTGCAGCAAAGCACCTGAGCACGCTCCCCACCATTCCCCTTCCCTGGAAAAGAAAAGTTGATAGGTTCTGGCTTTCGCTCCGCTCCGTAGAGATACAAAAGCAAAAGCAGTTTTTCTTTTAAAGGTTCTTCCAAGGTAAAGACAGATAGGTTTCTGGATTATGTCTATTTTATAACTAACAGATAAAACAAAAACCCTTTGCTGCAACACAACCTCAGTTTGCTTTTAATTCTAAATCTTCCCGTTTGTTTATGAGAATGTCTGAAGATTCCTTTTACATTTGAGGAAAATGCCCTCAAATTGATTCAGAGATATGCCTTAATCAGGTTTTAAATAGGTGTAAAGATATGAACTTGCATATTACCAGTCACATACTTCCCTTCAAATACATATATATGTATATGTGTGTATATATATATATATATATATATATATATATATATCAGTTCAGCTGCTCAGTAGAGTCCAACTCTTTGCAATCCCACAGACTGCTGCATGCCAGGCTTGCCCTTTGAGTCGGTGATGCCATCCCACCATCTCATCCTCTGTTGTCCTATATATGTATATATTCTTTCTCAGTCTGCTAATTGCTAACTACATAGTTTCTCCTCTTAGTAGAGGAAATCAGGCCTCTTTTTAAAAATAATAATAATAGTTATTATTTATAATCATTATTATTATTATTTTGATATTTTGGTGTACCTACTGTTGATTTTCCCACTACTTCGCTTAATTCTATATGCATTTGTTTCCACTGGAAATTAGATACACGTTATATTTTTATCATAAAGTTTATTCATCAGTTCTGCTGAAAACTTTCACTGGCCTTTTTTCCTTATTTGGGGGGTGGTAAACTACATTATTACAACATTGGGAAAGCTGTTTAATATTCTTGTTGTGCAGTATCAATCATAACATAATGCTGGAATTTTTAGTTCTCTTTTTTCAGTAATAATGATATAACTGTCAAGTTCTTTACAGTCATATAATTTTAGATCTTCTATTCTGGATACTAAACAGCATATGCCTTTTATATTCTTTTAATAACTACTGTAGCTCACACACTCACACAAATGTGCTTTTTTGGTAATGGCAAATAACCTTTACATTGAACTTAAACCAAAACTTTTACTAATCATTCATACTCTTGTCTGAAAGTCAAATGCCTGAGTTCAAGGCAATAAATATCATTCATTTACAAAATTTACAGGCAGCCCAAGAGTCTTCTTGTTTACACTGAAAGTTTGTTGCCAGAAAGAATTCTGTACCTATGGGACATTTTTGCTTTGTGTGAACCATTTGAATCAGACTCTTTATAGTATCTAGCCAGAAGAAGTAGGTCTTACAATTTTCTGTATGAATTGATTATCACAATTTCCCCACTGATTTTTAAACTATAAATAAATGGAGGCCTAGATATAAATAGTATATCAATCTATTTTACTTTCAAGGGTTTCCTTTATATTTCTGCTCAGGAGGAGGGTTCAAAACTTGTCTGTATGAACAATGCCATGTGCTATACTTGAATTAACATCTTTAAAAGATAACATAACCTATTCTCCATAAAACAAAAATTTAAAGCCTTAGAACTATTAAAAGGAATCCAAATATTTTAGAAAAGAGTAGTCCACTGAAAAATGAAAGATTTGTGCTCTGATTTTAGGGGGAAAACTTGCACAGACTCATTCCCACAAATCCAGTCCTGCTAAATATATTGTGTTTCTATAAATTCCTCAAAGTAAAGTATCCTATTGGAAAAGGAAAATGCAGGAATGTACTTGGTTTGTTTGTGAAATTAGTGAGGGCAGTTGAGGCTTCAATTCAGAATAATCAAGCATTGGGAAGGATTCCTTAAGAGAGTAGATTCCTCATCTTAATTAAAATGGTGACTAATTCCCCTTTAAACATAAAAATAAACTGTTGTGTATGTCTTACCTTCATGTACAACATTGCTGTTTATAAAGTCCTTTCACTGTTACATTGCCTCATTTGATTTGATTTTCATTCTGTCCAGAAAAGTAAAGAAAAATTACCTCTGTCAAGTTAAAAATGAAAAACAAACTAAAAAACTTACATCAGTCCTCAGTCTCCAAATTCTTTGCAATTCAGAACTTCAAAATCTTTCCTAATTTCTTTTCTTCCTTCCAAGTCTTCAGCAAGAAAACCTGCAACATCTAACTACATAAGTGTTCTTGCTTTATATCAGAAGACTGAGGAAATCACTCCTTGTAGTCAATCTTTACATAAATTTGGCAATTTACGGGAACTGTGCATGTAATAGTAAAGCAAGTTCTTCAAAGAAATATATATAGCAGCTGGTGAATTCTTAAGTAGGACAAGTTTTTCTGTATCCCTGACTTAGAAAATTACCACACACACACATATTCCATATTTGCAGGTTAACCCTATGTACCTGTTTCCTAAATGAGATCTGTCTATCTCTCCCACTTTCTCATAATCTCTTTTTTATAAGAGGGAAAACATACTTTCTCAGTGAAAGACTGAACAAATAAGAGCAGAGATATCATGCTTTATATTCATGCATAAGGACTTCCCTGGTGGCACAGAGGACTTCCCCAGTGGCTCAGTGGTAAAGAACATCTGCCAGTTCAAGAGATGCAAAAGACGTGGATTCGATCCCTGGGTCGGGACGATTCCCTGGTGAAGAAAATGGCAACCCACTCCAGTACTCTTGCCTGGGAAATCTCATAGACAGAGGAGCTTGGTAGGCTACAGTCCATGGGGTCACAAAATGTTGGACACGACTGAGCGACTGAATAACAACAACATTAAGTATCAAAATGAGATCAACTATCTGGCATGTTCATATGTAAAGGAATACCTGGAAGACAGTTCAAACCATCATTCTATGATTAAATTTTATCATAATACCATCAAGAAGTACTTCTTGCTCAAAATAGGAAGGAGGCTGGAGGGGAAGAAATAAAGCCAATCCAACACGTGGTAGATTTGTACCCAATAGACACTTATAAGTGGGACAATTGCCTCTTTTTTTATCCTGCCATATCCAAGAAAGCAAGAAAGAGGAAAAGTAATCATTGTCTTTTGGGGCCTCAGACAGGCAACTCTCTCTTCCTCAAGTGACTGTAAATGGCTTTGCACTCTCAGTTATGCACTGCAAAAATCTATCCTCCTCTGAGGAGAAACTCTATAAGTCCATGTCTCCTACAATTTCCAGCCTTTTTGTCTTCAGAAGTATTAGCTCTCTACACCCTTTATTTGAGATTCTTTTTCATGTACTAAGTACAGATTATATTGGAAGATTATTGTTTTCACATATTTTTATAAATCACAGTTTTGCCCTTATATATCTAATAAGAGCAATACTTTGTACTAAGTGATTCAACTGTGGTCCACATAGCCTTTAATCATTTCCCTAAATATTTCTCCCATATTGTACCCAAACCTTTTGCCTTTCAAATTATTTCTGAAGGCTTGCCTTCCAAATCTAAGTAAAGATGAATTAACATTTGTTGAGAACCTACTATGCACTAGGGTATTTTTCCTTTTTGCTTCATTTAATCTTTACAATGACATCACAGGATGCATTTACCCAGTTTTACACATATGAAAATTTTGCACAGAGGTTTTAAATACTTTCCTCAAGATCATGGAGCTGATACGTATTAGTCAGAATTCCTTCCAGTCCTACTCCCAAGCCCATATATTTCTATTGAAACCTGTTTCCTGCCTTCATTTTGTAATTGACCTCAAATGTTTGAAAAATACAAAGAAAAACAAATCTGATTAATTAAAATCACAATATGAGTGGTTTATTGCATTATAAATACATATTGTACATTGGAATTATTCTCTGGAACACAATGTCATGAAAAAGCACTGATCTGTGCAGAAGCTTTACTTAATAGTAACCACTTGGCTAATGACTAGCCATGTGACCCAAAAGCAAGCTGCTTAACCCCTCTAGGTCACAGACCCCACATCTATAAATTAAAAGAGTTGAGTAAAATCTTCAGAATATCATCAGTCCCCAAGATTTAATAATCTCTTTTTCTATTTGTGGAGTTATTAATTTTATTTCCAGATATGTCTTGTGCCTAGAAAAATTTCACCTCACATATTATAGGGTCAGTTTCTCTTTTTCCTCCCTATCACATCCTTCCTGAGAATGCAATTTCTCCTCAAATCCCTTCTTTAATTGCCTGAGAGCTTCTTAAATGAAGCTGCCATGAACATGGTCCACAGAATTAAATGGATAAAAAGGAAAAATTTCAACTCAATTGTATTTGGTTAGATGTTCACCATCTCTCTGTCTTTTCATAACCTAATTCTTCTGTCTGCTTTATTATATTATGGAAAGGAATCATATTTTCCTGTCTGCAACTTATTATGCTTGACAGCTAACAAGAATTAGTATGAATTATCAATGTGTGTCTTTATATAACCTTGTTAATGTTGGTAGACATTTACTTAAATATATTCAACTTGTCATGCATATTCACTCAGTCCATGGGGTCACAAAGAGTCAGACATGGCCAAGCAACTGAACTGATGCACTCTGTCATGTAATCATTATTTTAAATTAATAATCTATTTTTAATCCAATTTTAATATAAATACTAGAATTCTTAAAAGTTTTAGCATTCAGAATGAAATATTATGCTGTTGTCACTAGGTATAAAATAAACATTAGTAAAGGCACTGGCACCCCACTCCAGTACTCTTGCCTGGAAACTCCCATGGACGGAGGAGTCTAGTAGGCTGCAGTCCATGGGGTCGCTAAGAGTCGTGTCACTTTCCCTTTTCCCTTTCATGCATTGGAGAAGGAAATGGCAACCCACTCCAGTGTTCTTGCCTGGAGAATCCCAGGGATGGGGGAGCCTGGTGGGCTGCCGTCTGTGGGGTCACACAGAGTCAGACACGACTGAAGCGACTTAGCAGCAGCAGCAGCAGCAAAGTGTTATTAATGATGATCAAATGGCAGTGTACTTAGATCCCTTAAAGTAACTAATAGAAAAATATTTGTTTAAAATTAAGAAAAAAGTCACAATTTATACTCATTTGCATGATAATCTTTGGAAAGGATTTCAGGGTGATATTGAAATAACTGATCTCAATAATTAATAGATCAGTTCAAGTCTAAAAAAATTAGTTAAAGTAATTCTAAAATTTTTATCCACCAAAAGACATGAAATTTTAAAGTAAAACATATGTTTACTCATTTCTAACAGTTCTCCTTTTAATGAGCACTATAAGTGTTAATTTCTCTATTGGTATACTAAAATGGACAGGCATTTATACCACCACTGTGAACTAAAATTAAAATGTTCTTTTCTCAAATTCATACAGGGACTTATTTTGGTCACATAAATCGTTATCCTTGTTTCCAGACAAGTAGTGTGTGATTGCATAAACAGTCATTCCAAAGCCTGTGCACTAAGACCACACAAGTGATTCTGTGTTTCCTTGCAGGTTATGTAGACATAAGCTGAATCTATCTTTCCCAGTTCCACTTTTTGCCCAGTGGAAAGAAGGTCTTTCCGCTTCTTTCTCAGAGAAGACCCAAATTTTCTTGGTTTTTAGGTTTTCAAATAATTTTTAATAGTACCCTAAACCAAAAGAAATACTTAACAATTCACTGTATAAGACAGTTGTACCGAAACAATTTTATTAGGATTTATGTCCTAGCAACTTAGTAGCATTTAAAATATGTACTTTTTATATTTTTTCCATTTTTGCTAAGCAAGATAGCAATATATACTATCTTGATTCCTATAGCTGTGTAGTATGGCCTGAAGACAAAGATCATGATTCCTCTAGTTCCATTTTTCTTTCCCAGGATTGTATTGGCTATTTAGGGTCTTTTGTATTTCCATACAAATTGTAAAATTTTCTCTGTTGTTGGGAATGTAAATTGATACATCCACTTTGAAGGACAAAATAAAGCTTCCTTAAAAATCTAAAAATAGAATTGTCATACTACTAGGCATATACCCAGAGAAAATCATAATTTAAAAAGACACATGTACCCCAATGTTCATTACAGTACTCTTCACAATAGCCAGGACATGGAAGCAACCTAACTGTACATCAACAGATGAATAAGATGTGGTACCTATATACAATGGAATATTAGATAGTCATTGAGTGAAATGAAATAGTGCCATTTGCAGAGACATGGATAGAGACAGAGAATGTCATACAGAGGGGAGTAAGTCAGAAAGAGAAAAACAAATATAATATATTAACACATATCTAGAAAAATGGCATAGATGAATCTATTTGCAGGACAGGAATCCAGAGGCAGACAGAGAGAATGGACATGTGGACACAGCAGGAGTAGGAGAGGGTAGGAAGAACTGAGACAGTAGCATTGAAATATATACAATACCATATGCATAATAGATAGCTAGTTGCTGTACATCACAGGAAGCTCAGCTCTATGCTCCGTGATGACCTAGAAGGGTGGGACAAGGGATGAGTGGCAAGGAGACT
Organism: Bos javanicus; assembly: GCF_032452875.1. NCBI lineage: Eukaryota > Metazoa > Chordata > Mammalia > Artiodactyla > Bovidae > Bos > Bos javanicus. The sequence goes on along the minus strand of NC_083882.1, from coordinate 16,361,368 downwards.
CAGGAAGGAGAGGACAGCTGATTCACTTTGTTGTACAGCAGAAACTAACATAACTTTGTAAAGCAATTATATTCCAATAATAAAATTTTCTAAAAATTAAAAAAAAGTTTAATGATATAGATGATCTTATTTACAAAACAGAAATAGAGACATGGATGTAGAGAACAAGTATATGGATATCAAGGGGGAAAAGAGGGGTGGGATGATTTAGGAGACTGGGATTGACATATATATATACATATACACTACTGATACTATTTATAAAACAGATAACTAGTGAGAACCTACTGTATAGCTCAGGAAACTCAACTCAGTGCTCTGTGGTGAACTGATGGGAAGGATTACAGCTGATCCATTTTTCTGTACACTAGAAACTAACCCAGCATTGGAAAGTAACTGTACCTCAATAGCTGAGAAGAGAAGCAAGAAGCTAAAGGCAAAGGAAAAAAGAAATGATATACCCATCTCAATGAAGAGTTCCAAAGAAGAGCAAGGAGAGATAAGAAAGCCCTCCTCAACGATCGATGCAAAGAAATAGAGGAAAACAATAGAATGGGAAAGTCTAGGGATCTCTTCAAGAAAATTAGAGACACCAAGGGAACATTTCATGCAAGCTCAATAAAGGACAAAAATGGTATGGACCTAACAGAAGCAGAATATATTAAGAAGAGGTGGCAAGAATACACAGAAGAACCCATGATCCAGATAATCACGATGGTGTGATCACTCACCTAGAACCAGACATCCTGGAATGCAAAGTCAAGTGGGCCTTAGGAAGAATCACTATGAACAAAGCTAGTGGAGGTGATGAGATTCCAGCTGAGCTATTTCAAATCCAAAAAGATGATGCTGTGAAAGTGCTACTACACTCAATATGCCAGCAAATTTGGAAAACTCAGCAGTGGTCACAGGACTGGAAAAGGTCAGTTTTCATTCCAGTTCCAAAGAAAGGCAATGCCAAAGAATGCTCAAACTATTGCACAATTGCACTCATCTCACATGCTAACAAAGTAATGCTCAAAATTCTCCAAGCCAGGTTTCAACATTATGTGAAGCATGAATTTCCAGATGTTCAAGCTGGATATGGAAAAGGAAGAGTAATCAGAGATCAAATTTCCAACATCTGTTGGATCATAGAAAAAACAAGAGAGGCCCAGAAAATGTCTACTTCTGCTTTATTGACTATGCCAAAGCCTTTGACAATGTGGATCACAACAAACTGTGGAAAATTCTTCAAAAGATGGTACTACCAGACCACCTTACCTGTCTCCTGTGAAATCTGTATGCAAGTCAAGAAGCAACAGTTAGAACCAGACATGGAACAACAGACTGATTCCAAATTGGGAAAGGAGTATGTCAAGGCTGTATATTGTCACCCTGCTTATTTAACGTATATGCAGAGTACATCATGAGAAACCCTGGGCTGGAAGAAGCACAAGCTGAAATCAAGATTGCTGGGAGAAATATCAATAACTTCAGATATGCAGATGACACCACCCTTATGGCAAAAAGCAAAGAAGAACTAAAGAGCCTATTGATGAAAGTGAAAGAAGAGAGCAAAAAGCTGGCTTAAAACTCAACATTAAGAAAACTAAGATCATGGCATCCGGTCCCATCACTTCATGGCAAATTGATGGGGAAACAATGGAAACAGTGAGAGACTTTATTGTTTGGGGCCCCAAAACCACCAGAGATGGTGACTGCAGCCATGAAATTCAAAGACACTTGCTCCTTGGAAGAAAAGTTATGAGAAACCTAGACAGCATTTTTTTTCTTTTTTTAAAAATATAAATTTATTTATTTTAATTGAAGGCTAACCACTTTACAATATTGTGTTGGTTTTGCCATACATCAACATGAATCTGCCACGGGTGTACACGTGTTCCCCATCCTGAACCCCCCTCCCACCTCCGTCCCCATACCATCCCTCTGAGTCATCCCAGTGCACCAGCCCCAAGCATCTTGTATCATGCATCAAACCTGGACTGGTGATTCATTTCATATTTGAAATTATACATGTTTCAATGCCATTCTCCCAAATCATCCCACCCTCTCCCTCTCCCACAGAGTCCAAAAGACTGTTCTATACATCTGTGTCTCTTTTGCTGTCTCGCATACAGGAAAAAGCAGAGATATTACTTTGCCAACAAGGGTCTGTCTAGTCAAAGCTATGGTTTTTCCAGTAGTCATGTATGGATGTGAGAGCTTGAACATGAAGAAGGCTGAGGCTGAAGAATTGATGCTTTTGAACTGTGGTGTTGGAGAGGACTCTTGAGAGTCCCTTGGACTGCAAGGATATCAAACCAGTCAATCCTAAAGGAAACCATTCCAGAATATTCATTGGAAGAACTGATACTGAAGCTGAAGCTCCAATACTTAGGCCACCTGATGTGAAGAACTGACTCATTTGAAAAGACCCTGATGCTGGGAAAGATTGAAGACAGGAGGAGAAGGGCATGACAGAGGATGAGATGGTTGGATGGCATCGCCGACTCAACGGACATGAGTTTGAGCAAGCTCCAGGAGTTGGTGAAGGACAGGGAAGCCTGGCCCATGAGGTCGCAAAGAGTTGGACATGACTGAAATACTGAACTGAACTGAACTGATACTTCAATAAAAATTAATTTTATAAAATACAGTGTATAAATATATATATAAAAATATATAAAGTGGAAATTTGTATTTCATTCTTAAACATTTGTAGTTGTTTAGTTATTTTGTAGCTGGGCATTGCACAGTTTCTCAAAACTTGAGATGAGATTGAACATTGCCACTTCATTTCCTGCTCCACACTTTTTCCTGTGGCAGCCACTTCAATAAACCTAGCTTGCAAAGGTATGAATTGATCAAAACAATGTAGCACAATTCACTGTTAAACTAGAAATTACCTCAAGCTAATATTTTCTCAATTTTCAACAGATGTCAAATTTTACTGTTTCCCTCAAAATTTTAATATATCCCTCTGCACTCCTATGCATTCATTACATTCTCCCAGGCCTTCTTGGTGAACAGTTTGGCAACTGTGACTTTGGTTGTTCAGCCATTCCAAAGTTCTCAAGTCTTTTATCTTAATTACAGAATCTGAGTAAATAGACAATAAGAGCTTGAAAATGTAAAATGGAAATTATACATTTTAAAGTTATTCTCTGTTATAATAAGTTTGTATACAGGATTATACCTAAAGTATAATTTATGTAGAGTGCATTATTCTGTAATTTAAATCTATTTTATGTCTTAACTCATTACTCATCTGTCAATTAAGCTTTGAATACATAATAAGAAACAAAATAATTTGAAAAGACAATAAAATATTTGCTTTTGATATTTCTTATACATATAATCTTTTTACCAAGGGTTGTATTTGCCAAGAATATAGCAAAACAATATTATCTCAACACAAAACTTTTAAAGAGTTTAAAATATTTTTACTTTTAAAAACTAACCCTGAGGAATTCCTGGTGGTCCAGTGGTTAGAACTCCACGCTTCCATTGCAGGGGCCACAAGTTCAAGTTCTGGGGGAACTAAGATCCCACAAGCCACACACGATGGCCAAAAAACCAAAAACATAAACAAAACTGACCCTGAAATGTTGATGACTATTCTTTGTTTGAAAAGAACAAGAAAGACAAGGGTAAGGTTCTTTATTCCCTATAACTTCCCTTGTCAAGAAAGGGAAAGAAGGTCTTTCATTGCATTTTGTTGACAGAGAAACAGACATCCAAAGACTGCGGGACCTGTCCATGGTCCAACGGTACACAGTTAATCCCAGGTAGAGCTGTTAGAGCTCTCAGCGGGCTTCCCTCTGATCCAGCTGGTAAAGAATCTGCCTGCAATGCAGGAGACCTGGGTTCGATCCCTGGGTTGGGAAGATCCCTTGGAGAAGAGAACGGCTACCCACTCCAGTATTCTGGCCTGGAGAATCCCATGGACTGTATAGTCAGTGAGATCACAAAGAGTTGGACACAATTGAGTGACTTTAACTTTCAGAGCTCTTAGCATGGCAAAATCTCATTCCATATTTCTGTTGTAGAAGATTGTACCTAACAATGACTATCCCTTGAGAAGGAAAAGAAAAAGTCTGGTTCATTATTTGTAAAGAATATCATTTGAGTTGTGTTCTCAGGTAGTAAGAATATCGATTACACATAACCACCATGGAGGAGAAGGGGGACATAGAGGATGAGACGGTTGGATAGAATCACCAACTCAATGGGCATAAATCTGAGCAAGCTCCAGAAGAGAGTGAGGGACAGGAAAGCATGGCATACTGTAGTCCATGGAGTCACAAAGAATCAGACACAACTTAGCAACTGAACAACAACAATTGGCTAAGTAAATTCATCCATATCCATTCATTTCAACACATATTTGAGTAACTAAAAATTTAGTACTAAACCAAGCACAGTAGAGTTTATAAAGATATCATCCCCACTTTTGGAAAATTTACATTAATAAACCTAAGGGGAAGTTCTATAACATCAAAAACAAATGGCCATACAAAATAGAACCAGATTAGATGTCACATGGAAAATCAGTTATAATATTTTAAAAGAAAAAAAAATGTGAACTCTATTTTCTTTTGACAGGAATGTGACTTGAATTGATCTTTGAAGAATGGGCAAAATTTGAATAGATGAAAATGAGTGAATTGGACATGGAGAAGAGAGAGAAGGTTGTGTTTGGAAATACTGTGTATGGCATCCAAACTGGATCAGAGAATAAATACTGAGGAATCATGAGAAGTTGAATAAGAAAATAAAGACCAGATTAGACAAGGCCTTTACTATGGACTTTCTCTTGTAGGCAGTGAAAAATTAACTTTTTGACCTGGCAAGTGACATAAAGAGAGTGTTTTATGGGTCAAGATTTTATGCACCTATATACATAAAATTCCTTCATACAGTTGATTATTCCCAAGAACATAAACCAGCAGAAAGACTGCTTCACTTGTCCAAGAAATCTGTCCATACCATTAAAATGAAGGTATATGGCCTCTTCATGATTATTCCTCTCCACATACACATACATACACAGAGCCATTTTCTGTATCATTCAAATTTGAGGCATATTTGCTATATATTATGTGCTTATGATGCTGTCCTAGAATACAATTCAAGTCAGTAAAATAAATATATCACTTCCCTATTTCAACTTATAATTTTCTAAAATGGCCAATTTTCAAAGCATATCTATAAGTCATTAAATCAATAGGAGGAAAGATATTCTCTAAAATTCATGTTTTAATTGAACTCCCAAAATATCCAATAAGTACTATCTCTGTGTTTGGGTTAGTGGTGTGTCTTGTACTTAACAAATAACCCCCCAAATCCTTTATTTGATGTCCTAAGACTGTCACTTGGTTGATTCAATGAAGAAGATTCTAAAACGGATTGATCAAGAAAAATCATGCCACTTTGATTCATACAAAATATAGTGTGCTCTTGAATTCAATCGAATACATTTTCTTTCTCTATCAGAGATTTTCCATTTACTACCTTTGTTTCCAACAATTGAAAGAGAATGTTCATCCATACAAACTGAGAAGACTGGCTTTCAGCAATTTCTTGTCAGTTAATGGACCAGACCAAATATACACTTTAAAAGCATTGTCAGCTGGGCCCAAGAGATATAGAGCCAGAGGGGAGATTAGGAAAAGATAGAGAGATAGCTATAGAATATTCAGGGGGGCATATCATGTGGTCAGCAATAAATACAATACTAGAACAAACTGGTCAACAGAAGTGAGGATGCAGTATTTGAAATGAACATGTTGGAATGATACTGAAGCATAAAGTTTGCCAACTGAACACAACATGAAGAATGAAAATTTTGATGAATGAGATCTTTGTTTAGAGACAGCACAACTGAGAATAATTACTAATTGTGTATGAGAAAACAAAAGAAAAATGGTTTCAAAATTAAGTCATCTCCAAAATTTCCCATATTTATTCTCCATTTTTATAAGGCAGTGGCCTCCATTTTCAACTTTGTACTTTTGAAGTACCTCAAAAAATACTTTAAATATTTTGATTACAGTGTTAATGTAAATGCCTCAATCAAACATCACAATTAAATAATTCTAATATTTTTTAAAAATAACTAAAGTACTTTGAAATCAAAGTAGCATAAAAGTCACCAAGGGAAATGCTCAATTTGCTCTCTATCTATAGCTCTTCTCATTGCTCCTATTTGTCTCTTAGTTTACATGATGCTTGTATTTTCAAGAGGTTATTTAACAAACTATAATAAAATTAATTGTCCCCAGACTGATGAAGTCATGGATTCTCAGTGTTCTTGATTTCTAATTACTTTAGCAGAATTCCTTTCTCAGTTGTTTCCTGGTTTATTTGATGTCATATTTATAAAATGAACACTATTGCTTTTTTCTGTTTGCCTTTTGTTGGTAGTTTTCCATCAGTAAGAAAATCAATTCCTTATTATTATTATTCAAATGGTATAATTTCTGGGCAGTCTGACCAGATTTTTTTAAAGACAGATACTAATCACCAAAAATACTATAAATATATAAAATAGATTATAATCTTTTTCATATACTTGGGAATTAAAATAAACATGAGCATTGCCAAAACTTGACTGTCACTCAAATTCGTTGAAATTCAGCAGTCAATACCAAATTGATAGTCTAACAACTTGTGGCAAATTCCAGTGTTTTAAAGCAAAGACATACAGTCATTTCACAAAGAAAAAGAATATTTTCCCCCAAGTTTTTGATACCTGATTCCTAAGATAAAAAAAGACATATTTCTGTTGAGTAAACTGACAATTTGATTGTATTGTATTTGATGAAAGTATTGATACTTTCATATTTGAATGAATACAAATACAAAGAAAGATTTCATGCCTATCATTATATATTAGTTTAAATTGCATAAATCGGAGAAGGCAATGGCACCCCACTCCAGTACTCTTGCCTGGAAAATCCCATGGGCGGAGGAGCCTGGTAGGCTGCAGTCCATGGGGTCGCTAAGAGTCAGACACGACTGAGCAACTTCACTTTCCCTTTTCACTTTCATGCATTGGAGAAGGAAATGGCAACACACTCCAGTGTTCTTGCCTGGAGAATCCCAGGGACGGAGGAGCCTGGCGGGCTGCCATCGTCTACGGGGTCGCACAGAGTCGGACACGACTGAAGCGACTTAGCAGCAGCAGCAGCAAATTGCATAAATAAATATTCTCTATCTTCATTATCCCTTCACTTATTTATATTGAATAGGAAAAAAATAGAAAACCTTTTCTTAGAGGTAATATAAGAATTCTTCTTTCTATTAATCACCATATCATGACTTATTTTTGCTATTCTGTGTGAAACAATTTCTTTTTAAAACAAGGAACCATATCACAGATGGAATTAGTTTTCTTTTCTTCAGTATGATAGTTGTCTCTACTATGACTATTATCTAAAGACTTAGAGATAATGGCTTCACACACAAAACAAAAAAAAAGTGTTTCTGATTTTACTGAGAAAAATAATAAAACCAACATATATACATTAATTCATTCCTTCAAATGACAAGCATTTATTCAGTAACGTTTTGTGTCAGGTACTGTAATAGGTATTGTGAAGGAAAGGAGCATAAAACAGTTATTTTCTTCAAAGACCCAGTAATAGAGTTAAAAAAGAAATACTTTGGGAGAAACAAACACAAACTGATATATATTTTAAAATGGTAAGCTTAATAATGGAGATATACAAGGGATACAGAAAGACAACAAATACAAACTTGGATAAAAAGAAGTTTTAAAATGTCTTCTTGGAGGTAAAGATATCTAAGCTGAAAAATAGAATTTTAAGATGTCAGAAAGAAGATGGCAGAGGAGTAAGACAGGGAGATCACCAACCTTCCCACAAATACATCAAAAACTGATCAAGATATGTAACAACTCCTACAAAGCAGCCTCTAGATGACAGCTGAAGACCTCAGCCCTCCAGGGGACCAGGCTAAGCTCCCTGAAACGAGGTAAGAGAGAGGATGAAGGCATAAAAAAAGAGAAGACAGAACTTCTGGACAGGAGCTTGTGCCCTGAGGACAGGAGGGAGTCCTAGAACAGAAGTGCCCGTGCACTAGGAAGCTCTCTCACAGGTAGGCCCAAGGGGGAGCTGTGGAGTCTCAGAAACCCGGGCAGAGCAGGGGTTTAGAGGGCAGAAAACAGAAAAACCTACACTTCCCAGCCCATGACTTCTCAGCCCTTGAACAACTCGGGGACTGTGGTCTCAACCAGACTGAGGGCTCAGGGAACTGAGAGAAGCCCATAGAAACCCTGCAGTACAGAGGGCAAGCCTGGGTAGCCAAGTGTGGCATGGCATACAAACCTGGCCAGTGCACACAACCCTTGTGGCACCAAGGGCAGGCCAGGGTGCCAAGAGAGGGGAGACATACAAACCTCAGGCAGTGCACACAACTCTCACCACACAGAGGGTGGGCCTGGGGAGCCAAAAGAAGAATACACAAGCCCTGAGACAAAGAGGGTTGGCCGGAGAGATGAAACAAGTGCACACAAGCCCTGCAACACAGAGAGAGAGTCCAGGGAACCAAAACCAGTGCACACCAGCTCTGCAACGCAGAGGGCAGGCCTGGGGAGCTGAAACAAGTGCACACAAGCCCCACAATGCAGAGGGAGGGCCCAGGAAGCCGAGACAAGTGCGCACAAACCCCATGACACAGAGGGTGGGCTCAGCGGGCTGAGGGAAGCCCCAAACAAGACACTGCAATGCAGAGGGCTTGGTCAGGGAACTGAGAAAATATCCACACAAGCCCCTACCCAGCAAGCTTCAGCCATCAGTGCAGGGTAGGACAAGGGAACAGAAGCATCAGCAATGATGCCAGGGACAAGTAGGGGGCTGGTGGCAGTAAGACATGCTGAGAGAGCCACTTTGAAGCAGCCGTGGAGATAAACATGTCTAACACTGTCAAAGACAGAAGGACTGCCCAAAGACACACTGAACCCTTTGATAGCCCAAAACCTACTACTGGACACTGCACTGCTCTTCAGAAAGAGAAGACCCAGCTCCATCAACCAGAACACAGGTACAAGCTCCCCCAACCAGGAAAACATCATGGGACACTAACCCAACACCATCCAAGGGGGCAGATTCCACAATCAAGAAGAACTATAACCTTGAGAACTATACTTTTTTTGTTTTTGTTTTTGTTTTTTTTCTTATAAATCACACTGTTTTTCTCCCCTACATATTTCCACCTGAACATTAGCATTTTGTGATGCTGTGAAGTTTTACTCTGTGCTTTTCTTGTTAAAATTTTTTTTCATTTTAAGATTTTTAAAATATTTTTCACCCCTTTTTTTTAAATGAATTGTTTTTATTTTTTTTTATACATTCAACTGCTTATCTTATAGTACTTTATGGTCTGTAGCTATTCCTGAATATATAGGAAAAAATTTCACATATGTCTATTTATCTTTGCTTTTCTATTATTTCTTTTCTTTCTCTTTTTCTAACCATCTTTCCCACCACCTCCTTTTCACTTTCCCTGCCTTCTCTTCTTTTTCTCTCGTTTTTCTTCTCCTCTTTTTTTCTGCACTCTTTCCTTTTTCATCAGGTAAGTTAAATTGATGTGCTCTCTTTCCTATATTCACCAGTTGGCACTCTGCTCATGCTCAGTTTTCCAGATTCAGCATTAGCTAGCTCTGCCTTTAAATTGGTTGGTATAAATTTTGATTTCCCTTGTTCACCAAGTCAATCTCCTGTACTCTTTTCTTTAGAATACTTTGGTTATAACTGTATGTGTGGAAGTGTGTGTATATGTTCCGTTATTTCTGCAGTTACCTGCTTATGCTTGATCTCCTCCCATTAGAACACGGGCACATCACCCCTAACAAGAAATCAACACAAACCACTTGACCAACATTTCCCTCAAGGGCAAAAACCAAAAAGAAGAAGGAATAAAACCCTAAAATCTTGGAAAAGGAGACCTCAAGTGGAGTAAATTAGGCAAACTACCTGAAAAAGAATTCAGAGTAATGATAGTAAAGATGATCAAAAACCTTGAAAACAAAATGGAGAAAATCCAAGAAGCAATTAACAAAGACCTATAAGAGTTAAAGAATAAACATTCAAAGACAAACAAAACAATTACTGAAATTAAAAATACTCTAGAAGAAAACAATAGCAGAATAACTGAGGCAGAGGAACAGATAAGTGCACTGGAAGATAGAATGGTGAAAATAACTGCTGAAGAGCAGAATAAAGGGAAAAGAATGAAGAATCGAGGATAGCCTCAGAGACCTTTGGGACAATATTAAACACACCAACATTCAAGTTATAGGAGTCCCAGATGAAGAAGAAAAAAAGAAAGGCACTGAGAAATTTTTTGAAGAAATTATAGTTGAAAACTTCCCCAAGATGGGAAAGGAAATAGTCAATCAAGTCCAAGAAGCACAGAGAGTCCGTTACTGGATAAACCCAAGGAGAATACATCAAGACACATATTAATGAAGCTAACAGAGATTAAACACAAAGAAAAAATATTAAAAGCAGTAAGGGAAAAGCAACAAGTAACATACAAGGGAAAACCCATATGATTAACAGTGGATCTTTCAGCAAAAATTCTGCAAGCCAGAAGGGAATGGCAGGACATATTTAAAGTATTGACAGAGAAAACTCTACAACCAAGATTACTATATCTGGCAAAGATCTCATTCAAAATTGATGGAGGAATAAAAAGTTTTACAGATATGCAGAAGTTAAGAGAATTTAGCACCACTAAACCAGCTTTGTAACAATACTGAAGGGACTTATATAGCTAGTAAACACAAGAGAAAGGCAAGACCCACAAAAACAAACCCCAATCAATCATGAAAATTCCACTAGGAACATATGTATCAAAAATTACCTCTAAATGTAAATGGAGTAAATGCACCAACCAAAAGATACAGACTGACTGAATGGATACAAAAACAGGACCCATATATATGCTGCCTACAAGAGACCCACTTCAGACTTAGAGACACATATGGGCTGAAAGTAAAAGGATGGAAAAAGATATTCCATGTGAATGGAAACCAAAAGAAAGCCAGAGTGGCAATTCTTATTTCAAACAAAATAAATTTTAAAATAAAAAATATTGTAAGAGACCAAGAAAGACACTACATAATAATCTGCATAATTTATGGACCCAGCATAGGAACACCTCAATACAAACACAAACCCTAACAGGCATAAGAGGGGAAATTGACAGTAACACAATAATAGTAGGAGATTTTAACACCCCACTAACACCAATGGACAAATCATCAAAGCAGAGAATCAATAAGGAAATGCAAACCTTAGATGAAACATTAGATCAAATGGACCTAACCGATATCATCAGGACTTTCCGTCCAAATGCAGAAAAATACAATTTCTTCTCAAGTGCACATGCAACATTCTCCAGGATAGACCATATTTTGGGCCACAAATTAATCCTCAGTAAATTTAAGACAATTGGAATCACATCAAGTATCTTCTATGACCACAATGCTATGAGGATAGATATCAAACACACACACACACACACACACACAACACAAACTCATGGAGATTAAACAATACATTACTAAATAATGAAGAGATTACTGGAGAAATAAGAAGGGAAATCTAAAGATTCCTAGAAAAAAATGACAGTGAAAACATGATGATTCAGTTCTGGGATTCAGTAAAAACAGTTCTAAGAGGGAAGTTTATAGCAATACAATCATACCTCAAGAAGCATGAAAAGCATCAAATAGACAATTTAACTCCACATCTAGAGTAGCTGGAAAAACAACAACAACAACAAAAATCCAAATTCATCAGAAGGAAAGAAATCATAAAGATCAGAGAAGAAATAAGTGAAAAAAAATGAAAGAAACAATAGCAAAGATTAATAAAACTAAAACCTGGTTCTTTGAGAAGATAAACAAAATTGACAAACCACTAGCCAGACTCATCAAGACAAAAGGGATAAAAATCAAAACAACAGAACTAGGAATGAAAAAGCAGAAGTTACAACAGACAACACAGAAATACAAAGGATCATAAGAGAATATTATGAGAAAAGATATGCTAATAAAATGTACAACCTGGAGGAAATGGACAGATTCTTAGAAAAGTTCAACCTCCCAAGACTGAACCAGGAATAAATGGGAATTATGTACAATCCAATTACAAACACTGAAATCAAAACTGTGATAAAAAATCTGCCAAAAAATAAAAGCCCAGGGCCAGATGACTTCACAGGAGAATTTTATCAAACATTTAGAGAAGACCTATTCTGACTTTTCTAAACTCTTCCAAAAAATTGCAGAGGAAGGAACACTTCAGGCAGGGACAGCACAAAAAAAGAATTACAGGCCAGTGCCACTGATGAACAAAGATGCAAAAATCCTCAACAAAATTCTAGCAAACAGAATTCCACTACACATTATAAAGCTCATACACCATGATCAAGTCAGGTTTATTCTAGGGATGCAAGAATTCTTCAATATACACAAATCAATCAATGTGATACCCTATATTAACAAATTGAAAGATAAAAACCATATGATCATCCCTTTAGATGCATAAAAAGCCTTTAACAAACTTCAACACCCATTTATGATAAAAACACTTCAAAAAATGGGCATAGAAGAAACCTACCTCAACATAGTAAAGGCCATATATGATAAGTCTACAGTAAACATTATTCTCAATGGTGAAAAACTAAAAGCATTCCCTCTAAGATCAGCAATAAGACAAGGGTCTCCACTCTCATCACTATTATTCAACATAGTTTTGGAAGTTCTAGCTATGGCAATTACAGAAGAAAAAGAAATAAAATGAATCCAGATTGGAAAAAAAGAAGTAAAACTCTCACTGTGAACGGTTGTTGCTGACCCACAAAATGATGCTGGGATTCGTGGCCTCCGGAGGAGAAGAATTCAATCCAGGGCCAGAGACGAGGCTTGATCGCTCAGAGCTTCTGTGTAATAAAGTTTCATTAAGTATAAAGGAGATAGAGAAAGCTTCTGACATAGGTATCAGAAGAGGGCAGAAAGAGAACCCTACCCCCCCCCCCCCGCTAGTCTTCAGTTGGATGTTATATAGTCACTTGCTAAGTCACTTCAGTCATGTCCGACTCTGTGCGACCCCATAGACAGCAGCCCACCAGGCTCCCGTGTCCCTGGGACTCCCCAGGCAAGAACACTGGAGTGGGTTGCCATTTACTTCTCCAATGCAGGAAAGTGAAAAGTGAAAGGGAAGTCGCTCAGTCGTGTCCGACTCCCAGCAACCCCATAGACTGCAGCCCACCAGGATCCTCCATCTGTGGGATTTTCCAGGCAAGAGTACTGGAGTGGGGTGCCATTGCCTTCTCTGTATATAGTCACTAGCAGTCTATTAATGAAAGAAAGCAATGTCTTAAAACTCAGAATGGCACCAGGCCTCTCATCCATAAGATGTATTTTGGGATAATCTTGGCACCAGGTGAGTCATCCCGGGCCATAAAACAGTTGACTTGAATCTTGTAGAAGGGCAGGTTACCATACAAATAGTTTCATTTACGTACGTTAGGGAAACAATACCTGAGTATAACATAATGGTTTGTCAAGTAGGTTCTGAGCCATTAGGCGGAACTGACTTGAAAACAGAGTCTGAGGTAAATGTAGAGTACACTAACATAGCTTAAGACAAACATTTCCATAAGAAAAATGCATTGGTTAACTCAAGGTTTGAGAATAGTTAACTTCAGGTGAAACCAGGTCTCATTATGGCAATACAATATTTTAAGAGAAACCTTTTACATTTGTATAGAGAAGGGGGAAAAAATCACTAGTTTGTTTCCTCCTGCCGCTTAAGAGAGAGAAAAATGTCTGACACTTGCAGCGTATTTCCTCCATTTGGAGACCTCTGGCCTTCCTGCCTGTTACCCTCTCAACGGTTTGAAGATGACATGATACAACACATAGAAAACCCAAAAGAAACTATCTGAAAATTACCAGCAAATCAGTGAATTCAGTAAAGTCACAGGCTACAAAGTCAACACAGAAATCACTGCATTCCTATATACTAACAATGTAAAACCAGAAAGAGAAATTAAGAAATCAATCCCACTCACCATTGCAACAAAAAGAATAAAATATTTAGCAATAAACCTACCTAAGGAGATAAAAGACCTGCATACAGAAAATTATAAGACACTGATGAAAGACACAAACAGATGGAAAGATATTCCATGTTCCTGGGTAGGAAGAATCAATATTGTGAAAATGACTATACTACCAAATGCAATCTACAGATTGCATAAAACTATAAAACTATCAATGGCATTTGTCACAAAACTAGAATAAAAAATTTCACAATTCACATGGAAACACAAAAGACCCTGGAAATGTCAACGCAGTCTTGAGAAAGAAGAATGGAGCTGGAAGAATCAGCCTTCTTGACTTCAGACTACATTACAAAGCTACAGTCATGAGGGGAGGAGCTAAGATGGCGAAGGAGTAGGACGGGGAGAACACTTTCTCCCCCACAAATTCATCAAAAGAACATTTAAACGCCGAGTAAATTCCACAAAACAACTTCTGAAAGCCGGCAGAGGACATCAGGCACCCAGAAAAGCAACCCAAGTCTTCGAAAGGAGGTAGGGAAAAATATAAAAGACAAAAAAAGGGACAAAAGAGGGAGGGATGGAGTTCCGTCCCAGGAAGGGAGTCTTAAAAAGAGAGGAGTTTCCAAACACCAGGAAACCTTCTCACTGCCGAATCTGTGCCGAGCCTTGGAAGCACAGAGGGCAACATAACAGGGAGGAAAAATAAATAATTAAAACCCGCACATTGCGAGCCCTAGGTAACTCCCCCAGCGGAGAAGCAGCGCAGACGCCTGCACACGCCATTAGCAAGCGGGGGCTGGGCAGGGAGGCGCGGAGAGGGCTGCATCGCAAGAATCTGGCCTGAATACCCCGAGCACTATCTGAGCGAAATAATTTGGGCTAGCAAACCAGACTGTGGGATATATACCACGCAAAAAGCCAGCCCTAACCTATGACACTGCCAGGCCCGCACACGGAATAAAGGACTGAACAGAGATAGCCGGCGGCAGACCATCCCCCTCCGGTGATAGGCAGCCAGAGCCGGAAGGGGACAATCGCAGCCCCAGAGAGACATTATCTATAAAACTGTAAGCAGGCTTCTTTGCTAACTAAAACTTCTTAGGGGTCTGGGCGGTCAACATCTGCCTGAGAAGGTGTGCCGCTGCACAACTAGATAACCGAGCGGCGGGGAGGCGATAAGTCGCAGCAGTCGCGCGCGCAAAACACCTCATCACCTGAGCTGCTCGGATCTGGGAAGGGCACAAAACGCAGGCCCAACTGAGAGTCTGCGCCTCTGAGGACTACCCGAGTGCCTGAACCTGAGTGGCTTGGACCCGGGAAGTACAGGCAGCCCAGGGTGGGCCGCGAATGGTTCGCGGCGGAGCAACCTAGAGCCTGAGCAGCGTGGGCAGAGAGGCTACACGCACCATGAACTGGGGGCAGACCCAGTGTGGCTGAGGCACTGCAAGCACACGCCAGTGTTATTTGTTTGCAGCATCCCTCCCTACCTCCCCTCAGTGCGACTGAACAAGTGAGCCTATTAAAAAAAAAAAAAAAAAAAATTTAAGTCCTCTATTATTCCTTTAATTTCCACTTTTATAACCGATTACTTTGCCAAAAAAAAAAAAAAAAAACCCTATTTTTTTTAAAACAAACTTCATATATATTTTTTTTTAATAATTTTTTCACTTTTTTTTCTTTTCCCTTCTTTTCTTTAACATTGTATTTTTGAAATTCCAAACTCTACTTTAGATTTTTAATTTTAGCTTTTTAGTATTTGTTATCAATTTTGTACCTATAGTTTTTGTTTTTGTTTTTATATAATTTCTGTGACCCTTTTTTATTTTTTCTTTTTCTCTGTTTCTTTCTCTTCTTCCTTTAAATAACATTGTATATCTGAAATTCCAAACTCTATTCTAGATTTTTAATTTATGTTTTTTGGTATTTGTTATCAATTTTGTACCTGTATTTTTTTTTTTTTTAATAATTTATGTGACCTTGTTTGTTCTTGTTTGTTTGTTTTTCTCTCTCTTTCTTTTTCTTCTTCTTTTTTTAACATTGTATTTTTGAAATTCCAAACTCTACTCTAGATTTTTAACTTTTGCTTTTTGGTATTAGTTATCAATTTTGTACCTATACTTTCTGTATAATTTTTGCGACCTTGTTTGTTTTTATTTCTTCATTTTTTCTCTTTCTTTTCCCTCTTCTTTTCTTTAACATCGTATTTTTGAAATTCCAAACTCTACTCTAGATTTTAAATTTTTGCTTTTACGTATTTTTTACCAACTTTGTACCTTTAAGAACCCAATCTTCAGTACCCATTTTTCACTAGGGAGCGAGATTACTGGCTTAACTGCTCTCTCTCCCTTTGGACTCTCCTTTTTCTCCACTAGGTCGCCTGTGTCTCCTCCCTAACCCCTCTCTACTCTACCCAACTCTGTGAATTTCTGTGTGTTCCAGATGGTGGAGAACACTTAGGGAACTGATTACTGGCTGGATCTGTCTCCCTCCTTTTCATTCCCCCCCATTTATCCTCCTGGCCACCTCTGCCACCTTCTTCCTTCTTCTCTTCTCTGTATAACTCTGTGAACAACTCTGAGTGGTCCAGTTGTGGAGTGCACATAAGAAGAGATTACTGAATAGCCCACTCTCTCCTCTATTGACTCCACCTCATCTCATTCGGGTCACCTCTAACTCCCTCCTCACTCTTCTCTTCTCCATATAACGCTGTAAACCTCTCTGGGCGAAACAAGTTTCAGGGCAAGACATACCAAGCAAATTCTCCAGCAGCAAGGAACACAGCCCTGAGCTCCAAGATACAGGCAGCCCAAAGTCACCCCAAAACCATAGACACCCCATAACTCATTACTGGACATTTCATTGCACTCCAGAGAGAAGAAATACAGCTCCACTCACCAGAACATTGACACAAGCTTCCCTAACCAAGAAACCTTGACAAGCCACCTGTACAAACCCACACAGAGTGAGGAAACGCCACAATAAAGAGAACTCCACAAACTGCCAGAATACAGAAAGGACACCCCAAGCTCAGCAATTTAAACAAGATGAAGAGACAGAGGAATACCCAGCAGACAAAGGAACAGGATAAAAGCCCACCAAACCAAACAAAAGACGAAGAGACAGGGAATCTACCTGATAAAGAATTCCGAATAATGATAGTGAAATTGATCCAAAATCTTGAAATCAAAATGGAATCATAGATAAATAGCTTGGAGACAAAGATTGAGAAGACGGAAGAAAGGTTTAACAAGGACCTAGAAGAAATAAAAGAGAGTCAATATAAAATGAATAATGCAATAAATGAAATTAAAAACACTCTGGAGGCAACAAATAGTAGAATAACAGAGGCAGAAGATAGGATTAGTGAATTAGAAGATAGAATGGTAGAAATAAATGAATCAGAGAGGATAAAAGAAAAACGAATTAAAAGAAATGAGGACAATCTCAGAGACCTCCAGGACAATATTAAACGCTACAACATTCGAATCATAGGGGTTCCAGAAGAAGAAGACAAAAAGAAAGACCATGAGAAAATACTTGAGGAGATAATAGTTGAAAACTTCCCTAAAATGGGGAAGGAAATAATTACCCAAGTCCAAGAAACCCAGAGAGTCCCAAACAGGATAAACCCAAGGCGAAACACCCCAAGACACATATTAATCAAATTAACAAAGATCAAACACAAAGAACAAATATTAAAAGCAGCAAGGGAAAAACAACAAATAACACACAAGGGAATTCCCATTAGGATAACAGCTGATCTTTCAATAGAAACTCTTCAAGCCAGGAGGGAATGGCAAGACATACTTAAAGTGATGAAAGAAAATAACCTACAGCCCAGATTATTGTACCCAGCAAGGATCTCATTCAAATATGAAGGAGAAATCAAAAGCTTCTCAGACAAGCAAAAGCTGAGAGAATTCAGCACCACCAAACCAGCTCTCCAACAAATACTAAAGGATATTCTCTAGACAGGAAACACAAAAACAGTGTATAAACTCGAACCCCAAACAATAAAGTAAATGGCAACGGGATCATACTTATCAGTAATTACCTTAAATGTAAATGGGTTGAATGCCCCAACCAAAAGACAAAGACTGGCTGAATGGATACAAAAACAAGACCCCTACATATGTTGTCTACAAGAGACCCACCTCAAAACAGGGGACACATACAGACTGAAAGTGAAGGGCTGGAAAAAGATTTTCCATGCAAATAGGGACCAAAAGAAAGCAGGAGTAGCAATACTTATATCAGATAAAATAGACTTTAAAACAAAGGCTGTGAAAAGAGACAAAGATGGTCACTACATAATGATCAAAGGATCAATCCAAGAAGAAGATATAACAATTATAAATATATATGCACCCAACACGGGAGCGCCACAATATGTAAGACAAATGCTAACAAGTATGAAAGGAGAAATTAACACAATAATAGTGGGAGACTTTAATACCCCACTCACACCTATGGATAGATCAACTAAACAGAAAATTAACAAGGAAACACAAACTTTAAATGATACAATAGGCCAGTTAGACCTAATTGATATCTATAGGACATTTCATCCCCAAACAATGAATTTCACCTTTTTCTCAAGCGCACATGGAACCTTCTCCAGGATAGATCACATCCTGGGCCATAAATCTAGCCTTGGTAAATTCAAAAAAATAGAAATCATTCCAAGCATCTTTTCTGACCACAATGCAGTAAGATTAGATCTCAATTACGGGAGAAAAGCTATTAAAAACTCCAACATATGGAGGATGAACAACACCCTGCTGAATAACCAACAAATCACAGAAGAAATCAAAAAAGAAATCAAAATTTGCATAGAAACTAATGAAAATGAAAACACAACAACTCAAAACCTGTGGGACACTTTAAAAGCAGTTGTAAGGGGAAAGTTCATAGCAATACAGGCATACCTCAAGAAAAAAGTCAAATAAATAACCTAACCCTACACCTAAAGCAACTAGAAAAGGAAGAAATGAAGAACCCCAGGGTTAGTAGAAGGAAAGAAATCTTAAAAATTAGGGCAGAAATAAATGCAAAAGAAACAAAAGAGACCATAGCAAAAATCAACAAAGCCAAAAGCTGGTTCTTTGAAAGGATAAATAAAATTGACAAACCATTAGCCAGACTCATCAAGAAACAAAGGGAGAAAAATCAAATCAATAAAATTAGAAATGAAAATGGAGAGATCACAACAGACAACACAGAAATACAAAAGGTCATAAGAGACTACTATCAACAATTATATGCCAATAAAATGGACAACGTGGAAGAAATGGACAAATTCTTAGAAAAGTACAACTTTCCAAAACTGGAACAGGAAGAAATAGAAAATCTTAACAGACCCATCACAAGCACGGAAACTGAAACTGTAATCAAAAATCTTCCAGCAAACAAAAGCCCAGGTCCATACAGCTTCACAGGTGAATTCTGCCAAAAATTTAGAGAAGAGCTAACACCTATCCTGCTCAAACTCTTCCAGAAAATTGCAGAGGAAGGTAAACTTCCAAACTCATTCTATGAGGCCACCATCACCCTAATACCAAAACCTGACAAAGATCCCACAAAAAAAGAAAACTACAGGCCAATATCACTGATGAACATAGATGCAAAAATCCTTAACAAAATTCTAGCAATCAGAATCCAACAACACATTAAAAAGATCATACACCATGACCAAGTGGGCTTTATCCCAGGGATGAAAGGATTCTTCAATATCCGCAAATCAATCAATGTTATACACCACATTAACAAATTGAAAAACAAAAATCATATGATTATCTCAATAGATGCAGAGAAAGCCTTTGACAAAATTCAACATCCATTTATGATAAGAACTCTCCAGAAAGCAGGAATAGAAGGAACATACCTCAACATAATAAAAGCTATATATGACAAACCCACAGCAAACATTATCCTCAATGGTGAAAAATTGAAAGCATTTCCTCTAAAGTCAGGAACAAGACAAGGGTGCCCACTTTCACCATTACTATTCAACATAGTTTTGGAAGCTTTGGCACCAGCAATCAGAGCAGAAAAAGAAATAAAAGGAATCCAAATTGGAAAAGAAGAAGTAAAACTCTCACTGTTTGCAGATGACATGATCCTCTACATAGAAAACCCTAAAGACTCCACCAGAAAATTACTAGAACTAATCAATGATTATAGTAAAGTTGCAGGATATAAAATCAACACACAGAAATCCCTTGCATTCCTATACACTAATAATGAGAAAACTGAAAGAGAAATTAAGGAAACAATTCCATTCACCATTGCAACGGAAAGAATAAAATACTTAGGAATATATCTACCTAAAGAAACTAAAGACCTATATATAGAAAACTATAAAACAGTGGTGAAAGAAATCAAAGAGGACACTAATAGATGGAGAAATATACCATGTTCATGGGTTGGAAGAATCAATATAGTGAAAATGAGTATACTACCCAAAGCAATTTATAGATTCAATGCAATCCCTATCAAGCTACCAACAGTATTCTTCACAGAGCTAGAACAAATAATTTCACAATTTGTATGGAAATACAAAAAAACCTTGAATAGCCAAAGCTATCTTGAGAAAGAAGAATGGAACTGGAGGAATCAACCTACCTGACTTCAGACTCTATTACAAAGCCACAGTTATCAAGACAGCATGGTACTGGCACAAAGACAGAAATATTGATCAATGGAACAAAATAGAAAGCCCGGAGATAAATCCACGCACATATGGACACCTTATCTTTGACAAAGGAGGCAAGAATATACAATGGATTAAAGACAATCTCTTTAACAAGTGGTGCTGGGAAAACTGGTCAACCACTTGTAAAAGAATGAAACTAGAACACTTTCTAACACCATACACAAAAATAAACTCAAAATGGATTAAAGATCTCAACGTAAGACCAGAAACTATAAAACTCCTAGAGGAGAACATAGGCAAAACAATCTCTGACATACATCACAGCAGGATCCTCTATGACCCACCTCCCAGAATATTGGAAGTAAAAGCAAAAATAAACAAATGGGACCTAATTAAACTTAAAAGCTTCTGCACAACAAAGGAAACTATTAGCAAGGTGAAAAGGCAGACTTCAGAATGGGAGAAAATAATAGCAAATGAAGCAATGGACAAACAACTAATCTCAAAAATATACAAGCAACTCCTACAGCTCAACTCCAGAAAAATAAATGACCCAATCAAAAAATGGGCCAAGGAACTAAATAGACATTTCTCCAAAGAAGACATACAGATGGCTAACAAACACATGAAAAGATGCTCAACATCACTCATTATCAGAGAAATGCAAATCAAAACCACTATGAGGTACCATTTCACGCCAGTCAGAATGGCTGAGATCCAAAAGTCTACAAGCAATAAATGCTGGAGAGGGTGTGGAGAAAAGGGAACTCTCTTACACTATTGGTGGGAATGCAAACTAGTACAGCCACTATGGAGAACAGTGTGGAGATTCCTTAAAAAACTGGAAAGAGAACTGCCTTATGATCCAGCAATCCCACTGCTGGGCATACACACTGAGGAAACCAGAAGCGAAAGAGACACGTGTACCCCAATGTTCATCGCAGCACTGTTTATAATAGCCAGGACATGGAAGCAACCTAGATGCCCATCAGCAGATGAATGGATAAGAAAGCTGTGGTACATATACACAATGGAATATTACTCAGCCATTAAAAAGAATACATTTGAATCAGTTCTAATGAGATGGATAAAACTGGAACCTATTATACAGAGTGAAGTAAGCCAGAAAGAAAAACACCAATACAGTATACTAACACATATATATGGAATTTAGAAAGATGGTAACAATAACCCTGTGTACGAGACAGCAAAAGTGACACTGATGTATAGATCAGTCTTATGGACTCTGTGGGAGAGGGAGAGGGTGGGGCGATTTGGGAGAATAGCATTGAAACATGTATAATATGTATGAAACAAGTCGCCAGTCCAGGTTCGATGCACAGTACTGGATGCTTGGGGCTGGTGCACTGGGACGACCCAGAGGGAGGGGAGGGGAGGGAGGAGGGAGGTGGGTTCAGGATGGGGAACGCGGGTATACCTGTGGCGGATTCATTTCAATATTTGGCAAAACTAATACAATATTGTAAAGTTTAAAAATAAAATAAAATTTTAATCCATTGTATATTTTTGCCTCCTTTGTCAAAGATAAGGTGTCCATATGTGCGTGGATTTATCTCTGGGCTTTCTATTTTGTTCCATTGATCTATATTTCTGTCTTTGTGCCAGTACCATACTGTCTTGATAACTGTGGCTTTGTAGTAGAGCCTGAAGTCAGGTAGGTTGATTCCTCCAGTTCCATTTTTCTTTCTCAAGATCGCTTTGGCTATTCAAGGTTTTTTGTATTTCCATACAAATTGTGAAATTATTTGTTCTAGCTCTGTGAAGAATACTGTTGGTAGCTTGATAGGGATTGCATTGAATCTATAAATTGCTTTGGGTAGTATACTCATTTTCACTATATTGATTCTTCCAACCCATGAACATGGTATATTTCTCCATCTATTAGTGTCCTCTTTGATTTCTTTCACCACTGTTTTATAGTTTTCTATATATAGGTCTTTAGTTTCTTTAGGTAGATATATTCCTAAGTATTTTATTCTTTCCGTTGCAATGGTGAATGGAATTGTTTCCTTAATTTCTCTTTCTGTTTTCTCATTATTAGTGTATAGGAATGCAAGGGATTTCTGTGTGTTGATTTTATATCCTGCAACTTTACTATAATCATTGATTAGTTCTAGTAATTTTCTGGTGGAGTCTTTAGGGTTTTCTATGTAGAGGATCATGTCATCTGCAAACAGTGAGAGTTTTACTTCTTCTTTTCCAATTTGGATTCCTTTTATTTCTTTTTCTGCTCTGATTGCTGGTGCCAAAGCTTCCAAAACTATGTTGAATAGTAATGGTGAAAGTGGGCACCCTTGTCTTGTTCCTGACTTTAGAGGAAATGCTTTCAATTTTTCACCATTGAGGATAATGTTTGCTGTGGGTTTGTCATATATAGCTTTTATTATGTTGAGGTATGTTCCTTCTATTCCTGCTTTCTGGAGAGTTTTTATCATAAATGGGTGTTGAATTTTGTCAAAGGCTTTCTCTGCATCTATTGAGATACTCATATGGTTTTTGTTTTTCAATTTGTTAATGTGGTGTATTACATTGATTGATTTGCGGATATTGAAGAATCCTTTCATCCCTGGGATAAAGCCCACTTGGTCATGGTGTATGATCTTTTTAATGTGTTGTTGGATTCTGATTGCTAGAATTTTGTTTAGGATTTTTGCATCTATATTCATCAGTGATATTGGCCTGTAGTTTTCTTTTTTTGTGGGATCTTTGTCAGGTTTTGGTATTAGGGTGATGGTGGCCTCATAGAATGAGTTTGGAAGTTTACCTTCCTCTGCAATTTTCTGGAAGAGTTTGAGCAGGATAGGTGTTAGCTCTTCTCTAAATTTTTGGTATTACTCAGCCATTAAAAAGAATACATTTGAATCAGTTCTAATGAGGTGGATGAAACTGGAGCCTATTATACAGAGTGAAGTAAGCCAGAAGGAAAAACACCAATACAGTATACTAACGCATATATGTGGAATATAGAAAGATGGTAACCATAACCCTGTATACGAGACAGCAAAAGAGACACTGATGTATAGAACAGGCTTATGAACTCTGTGGGAGAGGGAGAGGGTGGGAAGATTTGGGAGAATGGCATTGAAACATGTGAAATGTCATGTATGAAACGAGATGCCAGTCCAGGTTCAATGCATGATGCTGGATGCTTGGGGCTGGTGCACTGGGACGACCCAGAGGGATGGTATGGGGAGGGAGGACGGAGGAGGGTTCAGGATGGGGAACACATGTATACCTGTGGTGGATTCATTTTGATATTTGGCAAAACTAATACAATTATGTAAGGTTTAAAAATAAAATAAAATTAATTAAAAAAAAATAAAAGAAAATAAAATTTTAAAAAGAAAAAAGAAAACATTAAAACCCTTCTTGACAAATGAAAAAAAAAAAAAAAAACAAAGCTACAGTCATCAAGATAGTATGCTACTGGCACAAAAACAGACATATAGACCATTTGAGCAAGATAGAGGACCTAGAGATAAATTCACTCACCTATGGGTACCTTATTTTTGACAAAGGATTCAAGAATATATAATGGGGCCAAGATACCTTTTTCAACAAGAGGTGCTGGGAAAACTGGACAGCTATGTGCAGAAGAAGGAAATTAGAACACTTACTAATGCCATCAGTTCAGTTCAGTTTACTCACTCAATCGTGTCCGACTCTTTGCGACCCCATGAATCACAGCACGCCAGGCCTCTCTGTCTATCACCAACTCCCAGAGTTTACCCAAACTCATGTGCATCGAGTTGGTGATACCATCCAGCCATCTCATTCTCTGTCGTCCCCTTCTCCTCCTGCCCGCAATCCCTCCCAGCATCACGGTCTTTTCCAATGAGTCAACTCTTCGAATGAGGTGGCCAAAGTATTGGAGTTTCAGCTTTAGCATCAGTCCTTTCGATGAACACCCAGGACTGATCTCCTTTAGGATGCCATACACTAGTTCAATACACAAAGATAAATTCAAAATGGATAAAAGTCCTAAATGTAAGACCAGAAACTATAAAACTCTAAGAGGCAAGTATAAGCAGATCATTCAATGACATAAATCAAAGTAAGATTTTCTATGACCCACCTTCTACAGTAATGGAAATAAAAACAAAAATAAACAAGTGGGACCTAATTAAACTTAAAAGCTTTTGCACAGCAAAGGAAACTACAAACAAGGTGAAAAGACAACCCTAAGAATGGGAGAAAATGATAGCAAATGAAACAACTGACAAAGATTTAATTTTTAA
The DNA here is from genome assembly GCF_032452875.1 of Bos javanicus. Lineage (NCBI taxonomy): Eukaryota > Metazoa > Chordata > Mammalia > Artiodactyla > Bovidae > Bos > Bos javanicus. The sequence goes on along the minus strand of NC_083882.1, from coordinate 16,336,369 downwards.
AGTATACAAGCAGCTCATACAACTCAACACCAGAAAACAGACAACCCAATCAAATAGTGGGAAAAAAGACCCAAAAAGACATTTCTCCAAAGAAGACATGCAGATGGCTAACATGCACATGAAAAGATGCTCAACGTTGCTCATTATTTGAAGAATGCAAATCAAAACTACAATGAGATACCACCTCACACCAGTCAGAATGGCCATCATCAAAAAGTCTACAAACAATGCATGCTGGAGAGGGTGCAGAGAAAAGGGAACACTCTTGCATTGCTGGTGGAAATGTAAACTGATACAGCCACTATGAAAGACGGTGTGGAGATTCCCTAAAAAGCTAGGAATAAAACCACCATATGACTCAGCAATCCCACTCCTAGGCATATACCCTGAGTAAACCAAAACTGAAAAAGACACATGTACCCCAATGTTCATTGCAGCACTATTTATAGCTAGAACATAGAAGCTACCTAGATGTCCATCAACAGATGAATGGATAAAGAAGCTGTGGTACATATATACAATGGAATACTACTCAATGATAATAAGGAACACATTTGAGTCGTTCTAATGCCTTTGACTGTGTGGATCACAATAAACTGTGGAAAATTCTGAAAGAGATGGGAATACCAGACCACCTAACCTGCCTCATGAGAAACCTATATGCATATCAGGAACCAACAGTTAGAACTGGACATGGAACAATAGACTGGTTCTAAATAGGAAAAGCAGTACGTCAAGGCTGTATATTGTCACCCTGCTTATTTAACTTATATGCAGAGTACATCATGAGAAACGCTGGGCTGGAAGAAGCACAAGATGGAATCAAGACTGCTGGGAGAAGTATCAATAACCTCAGATATGCAGATGACACCACCCTAATGGCAGAAAGTGAAGAGGAACTAAAAAGCCTCTTGATGAAAGTGAAAGTGGAGAGTGAAAAAGTTGGCTTAAAGCTCAACATTCAGAAAATAAAGATCATGGCATCTGGTCCCATCACTTCATGGGAAATGGATGGGGAAACAGTGGAAACAGTGGCAGACTTTATTTTGGGGGCTCCCAAATCACTGCAGATGGTGATTGCAGCCATGAAATTAAAAGACGCTTACTCCTTGGAAGGAAAGTTATGACCAATCTAGATAGCATATTCAAAACCAGAGACATTACTTTGGCAACAAAGGTCCGTCTAGTCAAGGTTATGGTTTTTCCAGTGGTCATGTACGGATGTGAAGAAAGTTGGACTGTGAAGAAAGCTGAGCGCCGAAAAAATGATGCTTTTGAACTGTGGTGTTGGAGGGGACTCTTGAGAGTCCCTTGGACTGCAAAGAGATCCAACCAGTCCATTCTAAAGGAGATCCGTCCTGGGTGTTCATTGGAAGGACTGATGCTAAAGCTTTAACTCCAATACTTTGGTGACCTCATGCGAAGAGCGGACCCATTGGAAAAGACCGTGATGCTGGGAGGGATTGGGGGCAGGAGGAGAAGGGGACAACAGAGAATGAGATGGCTGGATGGCATCACCAACTCGATGGACATGAGTCTGAATGAACTCTGGGAGTTGGTGATGGACAGGGAGGCCTGGCATGCTGCGATTCATGGGGTCGCAAAGAGTTGGACACGACTGAGCGACTGAAGTGAACTGAATGATATGGATGAACCTAGAGCCTACTATATACAGTGTGAAGTCAGTCAGAAAGAGAAATATGAATATCTTATTTTGACACATATATATGGAATCTAAATTAAGTTGCTACTGATGAATATATTTTTAGGTCAGCAATGGAGAAACAGACATAGAGAAAAGATAAATTTACACAAGGGCATGGGAGGAAGGAAAGGATGAGATATATGGAGAGAGTAACATGGAAATTTACAATGCCATATGTAAAATAGATAGCCAATGGGGATTTGCTGTATGACTCAGGGAACTCAAACAGGGATTCTTTGACAATCTATATGGGTGGGATAGGATGGAAGATGGGAGGGAGGTTTAGGAGAGAGGGGACATGGGTGTACCTATGGCTGATTCTTGTTGACATATGACAGAAAACCACATAATTCTGTAAAATATTATCCCTCAATTAAAAATAAAGTTTAAAATTCCACTAAAAAATGATCATTAAAAAAAATAGAATTTTGAAGACAGAGGAGTTAAGGACAGAGGATTAGCCAGAGAAAAAGCATAAATTTGAGAAACAACAGATGTACAGCAAAAAACACAAGGAGTTCAGAATTGCTAGAGTGTGGAGTTAAGGCTCAACAGAATAATGTAAGACGGGTCCCAGATTGCAGAGATACCACATGGAGAGTCATTTTGCATGTTAGAAAAAAATCATGTAACTATGTGAAGAACACACTTGAAGAGACAAAACTTAAAAAAGATATGAGGAATTTAAATAGAGCTGTAGAAGAAGCTCAATGCTGTGTTTAAATCCCAACTCACTTCTATGTAACTTTGCACAAAAACCTGATATCACTATGCTTCAATTTTTTATCTGTAAAGTTGGCATAAAAATGCCTACAAGATTATACACTATTGTCCCATTTTGCAAATGAGCAAACTGATAGCTGAAATAAGGATTAGAATTCAGACAGTTTCAGACAAGTATATGGAAGTTAAGTTAGCAGGACATGGTAACTGATTTCATATAGGAACTGAGCGAGGAATGAGATTTAAGAATATCCCCATGTTTCAGTTTTGGAGACTATTAGCTAATATTGAGAACACCGGAGGAAGAAACGATCTGGTGAAAATGGTAAGGTTTATTTCTTATAATTGAATTTGAAATAGATCCAGATGAAAATATCTAGCAAGCAGTTAGATATATAGATGTTGAATACAAGAGAGAAAGCTAGGTAGGAGATGAAAATGTGGGAATCATTGTTGTTGTTTTTCAGTTGCCCAGCCATATGTGACTCTTTGTGACCCCATGGACTGCAGCACGCCAGGCTTTCCTGTCCTTTACTATTTCTCCTAGTTTGCTCAAACTCATGTCCATTGATTTGGTGATGCCATCCAACCATCTCATCTTCTGTCCTCCCCTTCTCCTCCAGCTTTCAATCTTTCCCCACGTCAGGGTCTTTTCCAATGAGTCAGTTCTTAGCATCATTAGCATTTAGGTATTCATCAAAACCATAAGAATGAAGGAAATGAACAAGAGTACAATGGGACTGAACAAAACCACCCAAAGATCTTCACATCTGAATCCCTGAAATTTATATGCTGCCATATAAGGCATATGTCTTCTAGATGTTCAAGCTGAATTTAGAAAAGGCAGAGGAGCCAAAGATCAAATTGCCACCATCTGCTGGATCATAGAAAAAGAGAATTCCAGGAAAACATCTACTTCTGCTTCATTGACTATATCAAAGTCTTTGATTATGTGGATCACAACAAACTTTGGAAAATTCTTGAAGAGTTGGAAATACAGATCATCTAACTTGCCTCTTGAAAATTCTGTATGCAGGACAAGAACCAACAGTTAGAACCAGACATGGAACAATAAAGTGGTTCCAAATTGGGAAAGGAGTATGTCAAGGCTCTGTATTGTCATCTTGCTTATTTAACTTATATGCAGAGTGCATCTTATGAAATGCCAGGCTGGATGAAGCACAAGCCAGAATCAAGGTTGCCAGGAGAAATATCAATAACCTCAGATATTCAGATGACACCATCATTAAGGCAGAAAGCAAAGAGGAACTACAGAGCCTCTTGATGAAAGTGGGAGAGAAGAGTGGAAAAAGCTGGCTTAAAACAGCGTTCAAAAAACAAAGAACATGGCATCTGGTCCCATCATTTCATGACAAATAGATGGGGAAACAATGGAAACAGTGAGACACTTTATTTTCTTGGGCTCAAAAATCACTGCAGATGGTGACTGTAGCCATGAAATTAAACGATGCTTGCTCCTTGGAAGAAAAGCTATGACCAACCTATTACTTTACCAACAAAGGTCCGTATAGTCAAAGCTATGGTTTTTCCAGTAGTCATGTATGGATGTGAGAGTTAGACCATAAAAAATGTTGAGAGCAAAGAATTGATGCTTTTGAACTGTGGTGTTGGAGAAGGCTCTTGAGAGTCCCTTGGACAGCAAGGAGATCCAACCAGTCTATCCTAAAGGAAATCGGTCCTGAATATTCATTGGAAAGACACGCTGAAGCTGAAGCTCCAATACTTTGGCCCCCTGATGTGAAGAACTGACTCATTGGAAAAGACCCTGGTGAATGAAGAGTTCCAAGAATACCAAGGAGAGACAAGAAAGTCTCAGTAATGAATAATGCAATGAAGTAGAGGAAAACAATAGAATGGGAAAGACTAGAGATTTCCTCAAGAAAATTAGAGATACCAAGGGAGCATTCATGCAAAGATGGACACGATAAAGATAGATAGACAGAGACTTATATATTTTTAGTGTATATGCACATCTCTTAGCTCAGTCCTCAGAGAAACCCTAGAAGCAATGACATCCCAGTAGAAATAAGCACACCCAGTAGTCAGATCTTGATATTCTAAATATAAGTTTTCAATAAAGGAACTAGGGATCTTTAGAGAAATGGCTGATTCTAGAACTAGTTCAGGGGAAAATGAAAGATCAGCTTATAGGGTCTTCTAGTGCCAGAAAATGAAGCACTTGTGTAAGGTATGTGTGTCAAACATACATCTTCTAGTGCCAGAAAATAAAGAAGTACTAACAAAAAAAGTAAACAAATGTATGTTTGTCAAAGGTATGTATGTCAAAAGAACACTGGAGCCAGCCTAAAAGAGCTTCTAATGGTCAAAGGTGGAAGAATTTGAAGATTAAATAACGTATTATTAGATATAACCCAATGTATAAAATAAATATCCACTAGTTCATACTGATATAATTAAATTACTGAATAAACAAACAAATGGAAAGAAGATATATATCTTTCTTACAAAAAATTCCAAGTAATATATGTAGATACTCCTTCCTCCATCCTTTAACCTTCATTCTTCCTTTACCCTCACCACAGGCAGACATGTGTTGAGTATGGACTGCACTTAATGACACATTTAAAAAGAATGGAATATGAAAAGGGAAAAATAGTAACCTCAAAATAGAGAAATCTGACAGATACAAATATGACTAGTGATAAGTCATATAGGTATCATGTATCTCTGACATCATGTGATGAGAAGCGTATTCCACCAATGTGGTCTTTATCCCCCAAATCTGTAACTCCAGTTTAATCATTTGAAAAGCATGAAATAACCCAAATTGAGGGACGTTCGACAAAATATGTAACCAAGTATCTTCAAAACTATTAAGACCATAAAAAACTAAAAACAACTAAGATATTGACACAGACATGGGGAATCTAAGGATACATGACAACTAACTTCAATGTGGTATCCTAGATTGACTCCTGAAAAAGACAAAGCACATTAGTGGAGAAGCAGGTGAAATTAAAACAAAGTCTGAAGTTTAGTTGGTAGTAACATACCAATGTTAATTTCTGTTTTAACAAATACACCATGATTATTAACTTGTTAACATTAGGAGAATCTGGGTGATGGGTATATGGGATCCTTGTATTATCTTCATAACTTTTCCATAAGTCTAAAATTATTCCAAAATAAAATGTTTTTAATAAACTTGGTTGACAAATTTTAAAATCCAGAATCTAGCATTTGAGATCATTAAATGCAACCACAGTGATGAGTGATTTTTTAAATGCCAAGACTTAAATATCCATCATATCTATGACCAGTATATGTCCACTAAAATGTTTTGATGATCTGTAGTAACAATAAAATCTGTGTTCTCCTTAGAGTAGTCATTTAGTCCATATTACGATGAGAAGATCAAAGAAAGCCTCCTTTTCCAATTATATTTAAAAAGAGGTTTCAGACTGCAATATTTCATCTCATAAATGATTCTGGGTAAAAAGGGAAAAATTTTATGAGTGATTCTGGGTAAAGAGTACAAAGTATGCACCACTTACCTGCTCCTAATTGAACTTTTAATAACTCTTACCTCTTTTTCTTAACTACTTAAAATGAAAGGTCTTGGTTACTTTCAGTCTCACAATATAGTCTCATCTATATTCTACTTGTTTTCTTTTCCTCTCCAAGATTTCTCTTTTTACTTTTTACCTCTCAAATTTTCCCACCATACTCTCTAGGGTTTTTGTAGCATTGTTAATAATTGAGTTAGGTGCACATCTTCACAATGAAATACTAGCATTTATATCCACTAGCATGGCTAAATTAAGGCTGGTCATACCAAATGTTGTCCAGTATGTGGAGTGCTGGAAATTCCTTATATTATTGTTGAGACTATAAAATGGTGTAACTACTATGGAAAACTATTTGGCAAATTCTTGTAAAGTTAAAAATGTACCTACACTATGCTATGCTAAGTCACTTCAGTCGTGTCCGACTCTGTGCGACCCCATAGACAGCAGCCCACCAGGCTCCCCCGTCCCTGGGATTCTCCAGGCAAGAACACTGGAGTGGGTTGCCATTTCCTTCTCCAATGCATGAAAGTGAAAAGTGAAAGTGAAGTTGCTCAGTCGTGTCCGACTCTTAGTGACCCCATGGACTGCAGCCTACCAGGCTCCTCTGTCCATGGGATTTTCCAATTTTGTTTTTAGGTATACATCCTAAAGAAAGGAAGGCATATGTCTACAAAAAGTGCATACAAGAAAGTTCATAGCATCTCTATTCATGATAATAAAATATTGTTAGTAATTGAATTGATCATCAAAAGTAGAATGGATGAGCAATTTGTGTTATATTTATACATAAAATGCTTTTCACAATAAAAATATTAGTACATCCAACAACATGGATAAATTTCAAAAATGACATGCTGAGTGAAACAAGACATGCTTAAAAGTACATTCCATTTATATAAAGTAAAAGAAGAGGCCAAATTAATCTATAATGATAGAAATGAAAATGGTTGATGGAGACGGGGGATACTCAGGGAAATTGCATTAAAGGGGCATGAGAGGATTCCCTAAGGTGACTAAAATCTCATATCTTGACTTAGATATCAGATACATAGTTAATTATTTTTGTCAGAACTTGTCAAAGTAAAAACAGATCTGTGCATTTACAAAAAATGATTAGGAAAGAACTCACATCTGTTTTATTAATACATGCTTGTTGTTGCTTTTGTTCAGTTGCTTTCTCATGTCAGACTCTTTGTGACACCATGGACTGCAGCCCACCAGGATTCCATGTCCTTCACTATCTCCCAGAGTTTGCTCAAACTTATGTCCATTGAGTCGATGATGCCATCCAACCATCTCATTTTCTGTCACCCCTTTCTCCTCCTGCACTCAATCTTTCACAGAAACAGAGCCTTTTCCAATGAGTCAGCTCTTTGCATCAGGTGGCCAAAGTATTGGAGCCTCAGCTTCAGCATCAATTCTTCCAAAGAATATGTGGGTTGGTTTCCTTTAGGATTGACAGGTTTAATCTTGCTGTCCAAGGGACTCTCAAGAGCCTTCTGCACTACAGTTCAAAAACATCAATTCTTTGGCATTCTGCCTTCTTTATGGTCCAAATCTCACATCTGTACATGACTATTGGAAAAACCATTGTTTTGACTATACAGATTTTGCCGGCAAAGTGATGCCTCTGCTTTTTAATATGCAGTCTAGGTTTGTCGTAGTTTTCTTCCAAGGAGCAAGTGTCTTTTAATTTCATGGCTGCAGTCACTGTCTGTGGTGATTTTGGAGTGCAAGAAAACAAAGTCTGTCACTATTTCCATTGTTTCCCCATCTATTTGCATGAAATGATGGTACCGGATGAGATGATTTTCATTTTTTGAATGTTGAGTTTTAAGCCAGCTTTTTCAACTCTTCACTTGCATATTAATCAATAGGCTCTTTACTTTCTCTTCACTTTCTGCCATTAGGGAGGTGTCATCTACATATAAGAGGTTATTGATATTCATCCCAGGAGTCTTGATTCCAGCTTGAACTTCATCTAGTGTGGCATTTCTCATGATGTGCTCTGCATACAAGTTAAATAAGCAGGGCGAAAATATACAGCCTTGACATACTCCTTGTCCAATTTTGAACCAGCCTATTGTTCATATCCAGTTCTCACTGTTACATCTTCACCTGTATACAGGTTTCTCAGGACACAGGTAACATGGTCTGGAATACCAATCTCTTTAAGAATTTTCCAGTTTGTTATGATACACAGAGTCAAAGGCTTTAGATAGTAAATGAAGCAGAAGTAGATGTTTTTTTTGGGGGGGGAGAGGAGGGGATTCCCTTGCTTTTTCTATGATCCAATGGATGTTGGCAATTTGATCTCTGATTCTTCTGCCTTTTCAAAATCCAGGTTGTATATCTGGAAGTTCCTGGTTCATATACAGTTAAAGCTTAGCTTGAAGGATTTTGAGCATTATTACATTGTTAGCATGTGAAATGAGCACAATTGTGTGGTAGTTTATTGTCACCCTGCTCATTTAACTTCTATGCAGAGTACATCATGAGAAATGCTGGGCTGGAAGAAGCACAAGCTGGATCAAGATTGCCAGGAGAAATATCAATAACCTCAGATATGCAGATGACACCACCCTTATGGCAGAAAGTGAAGAGGAACTAAAAAGCCTCTTGATGAAAGTGAAAGAGGAGAATGAAAAAGTTGGCTTAAAGCTCAACATTCAGAAAACAAAGATCATGGCATCTGGTCCCATCACTTCGAGGCAGATAGATGGGGAAACAGTGGAAACAGTGACTTTATTTTTCCTGGGCTCCAAAATCACTGCAGATGGTGATTGCAGCCATGAAATTAAAAGACACTTACTCCTTGGGAGGAAAGTTATGACCTAGGTAGCATATTCAAAAGTAGAGACATGACTTTGCCAACAAAGGTCCGTCTAGTCAAGGCTATGGTTTTTCCAGTGGTCATGTATAGATGTGAGAGTTGGACTGTGAAGAAAGCTGAGCACTGAAGAATTGATGCTTTTGAACTGTGGTGTTGGAGAAGACTCTTGAGAGTCCCTTGGACTGCAAGGAGATCCAACCAGTCCATCCTTAAGGAAATCAGTCCTAAATATTCATTGGAAGGACTGATGCTGAAGCTGAAACTCCAATACTTTGGCCACCTCATGCGAAGAGTTGAATCACTGGAAAAGACCCTGAAGTTGGGAGGGATTGGGGGCAGGAGGAGAAGGTGACGACAGAGGATGAGATGGCCGGGTGGCATCATTGACTCGATGCACATGAGTTTGGGTAAACTCCAGGAGTTGGTGATGGATAGGGAGGCCTGGCATGCTGTGGTTCATGGGGTAGCAAATAGTCAGACACGACTGAGCGACTGAACTGAACTGAACTGAACTTGAACTTTCTTTGTTGTGGTCCACACAAAGGCTTTGGCATAGTCAATAAAGCAGAAGTAGATGTCTTTCTGGAACTCTCTTGTTTTTTCCATGATTCAACTGATATTGGCAATTTGTAAATCCAGCTTGAACATCTGTAAGTCCATTGTTCATATACTGTTGAAGACTGGCTTAGAGAATTTTGAGCATTACTTTACTAGTGTGTGAGATGAGTGCAATTGTGTGGTAGTTTGAGCATTCTTTGGCATTGACTTTCTTTCAGATTGGAATGAAAACTGACCTTTTCCAGTCCTGTGGCCACTACTGAATTTTCCAAATTTGATGGCATATTAAGTGCAGCACTTTCACAGCATCATCTTTTAGGATTTGAAATAGCTCACCTGGAATTCCATCACCTCCACTAGCTTTGTTCATAGTGATGCTTCCTAAGGCCCACTTGACTTCACATTCCAGCATGTCTGGCTCTAGGTGGGTGATTACACTATCGTGATTATCTGGGTTGTAAAGATCTTTTTTGTATAGTTCTTCTGTGTATTCTTGCCACCTCTTCTTAAAATCTTTTGCTTCTGTTAAGTCCATACCATTTCTGTCCTTTATTAAGCCCATTTTTACATGAAATGTTCCCTTGGTATCTCTAATTTTCTTGAAGAGATCTCTAGACTTTCCCATTCTATTGTTTTCCTCTATTTCTTTGTGCTGATGCTGAGGAAGTATTTCTTATATCTCCTTGCTATTTTTTGGAACTCTGCATTCAAATGGGTACATCTTTCCTTTTCTCCTTTTCCTTTTGCTTCTCTTCTATTCACAGATATTTGTAAGGCCTCCTAAGACAACCATTTCACCTTTTTGCATTTCTTTTCCTTGGGATGGTCTTGGTCACTGCCTCCTATACAATGTCACGAATTTCTGTCCATAGTTCTTCAGGCACACTATCTATCAGATCTAATCCCTTTAATCTATTTCTCACTTCCACTGTATAATCAAAAGGGATTAGATTTAGGTCATACTTGAATGATCTAGTGGTTTTCCCTATTTTCTTCAATTTAAGTCTGAATTTGGCAATAAGGAGTTCATGGTTTGTGCCACAGTCAACTCCAAGTCTTGTTTTTGCTGATTGTATAGAACTTCTCCATCTTTGGCTGCAAAGAATATAATCAATCTGATTTCAGTATTGACATATCCTGTTTGACTACTTCCAATTTGCCTTGATTCACGGACCTAACATTCCAGGTTCCTATGCAATATTGCTCTTTACAGCATCGGACTTTACTTCCATCACCAGTCACATCCACAACTGGGTGTTGTTTTTGCTTTCTCTCTTCATTATTTCTGGAGTTGTTTCTTCATTGATTTCCGGTAGCATATTGGGTACCTACCGACCTAGGGAGTTCATCTTTTAGTGTCCTGTCTTTTTGCCTTTCCATACTGTTCATGGGATTCTCAAGGCAAAAATACTGAAATGGTTTGCCATTCCCTTCTCCACTGGATCACATTTTGTCAGAACTCTCCACCATGATTCATCCATCTTTGGTGGCCCTACACAGCATGGCTCATAGTTTCATTGAGTTAGATAAGGCTGTGGTCCATGTGATTAGATTGGTTAGTTTCCTGTGATTGTGGTTTTCAGTCTGTCCTCCCTCTGATGGAGGAAGCTAAGAGGCTTATGGAAGCTCCCTGATGGGAGAGACTGACTGTGGGGGGAAACTGGGTCCTGTTCTGATGGGTGGGACCATGCTCAGTAAGTCTTTAATCCAATTTCTGGTGATGGGCGGGGCTGTGTTCCCTCCCTGTTATTTACCTGGGGCCAAACTATTGTGGAGGTAATGAAGGTAATGGAGACCTCCTTCAAAAGGTCCCGTGCATGCACTGTTACATTCAGTGCTCCCAGCCCTGCAGCAGCCACCACTGACCCACACCTCTGCTGGAGATTCCTGGACACTTACGGGCAAGTCTGGGTCAGTCTTTTGTAGGGTCACTGCTCCTCTCTTCTGGGTCCTGGTGAACACAAGGTTCTGTTTGTGCCCACCAAGAGATTGGTTCCCAGTCCTGTGTAAGTTCTCATGGCTCTATGGTGGGATTAATGGCAACCTTCTCCAAGAGGGCTTATGCCATACCTAGATCTGCTCTACCAGAGCCCCTGCCCCTGCAGCAGGCCACTGCTGACCTGTACCTCCACAGGAGACACTCAAACACAGTTCTGTCTCAGTCTGTGTGGAGTCTCTGGGTCCTGGTGCGCACAAGGCTTGTCTGAACCCTCTGAATGTTTCTAGCGGGTATGTTGTTTGATTCTAAACTCAAATTTTCCCCTCCTACCATCTTGCTGCAGCTTCTCCTATGTTCTTGGACATGGGTTATCTCCTCATAGTCACTCACTGTCCTGCCTACACTCCAGCACCTACCATCTTGTTGGGCTTCTCTGCCTGGAGTTTGGAGAGAAGCATTTGAAAGGTGTCTCCTCTGTGAACAATTTCCTCACTTCTTAACTTCTTAAAGAGACTGGAATACCAAAACACCTGACCTGCCTCCTAAAAAATCTGTATGCAGGTCAGGAAGCAACAGTTAGAACTGGACATGAAACAACAGACTGGTTACAAATCAGAAAAGGAGTACGTCAAGGCTGCATATTGTAACCCTACTTATTTAGCTTCTATGCAGAGTACATCATGAGAAACGCTGGGCTGGATGAACCACAAGATGGAATCAAGATTGCCAGGAGAAATATCAATAACCTCAGATATGCAGATGACACCACCCTTATGGTAGAAAGCAAAGAAGAACTAAAGAGCCTCTTGATGAAAGTGAAAGAGGAGAGTGAAAAAAAATGGCTTAAAACTCAACATTCAGAAAACTAAGATCATGGCATCAGGTCCCATTACTTCATGTAAAGTAGATGGGAAAACAGTGGAAACAGTGACAGACTTTATTTGGGGGAGGCTCTAAAATCACTGCAGATGGTGACTGCAGCCATGAAATTAAAAGACGCTTACTCCTTGGAAGGAAAGTTATGACCAACCTAGACAGCATATTCAAAAGCAGAGACATTACTTTGCCAACAAAGGTCTGTCTAGTCAAGGCTATGGTTTTTCCGGTAGTCATGTATGGATGTAAGAGTTGGACTCTAAAGAAAGCTGAGCACAGAAGAATTGATGCTTTTGAACTGTGGTGTTGGAGAAGACTCTTGAGAGTCCCCTGAACTGCAAGGAGATCCAACCAGTCCATCCTAAAGGAAATCAGTCCTGAATATTCATTGGAAGGACTGATGCTGAAGCTGAAACTCCATACTTTGGCCACCTGATGGGAAGAACTGACTCATTCAAAAAGACCCTGATGCTGGGAAAGATTGAAGGCAGGAGGATAAAGGGACGACAGAGGATGAGATGGCTGGATGGTGTCACTGACACAATGACATGAGTTTCAGTAAGCTCCAGGAGTTGGCAATGGATAGGGAGGCCTAGCTTGCTGCAATCCATGGAGTTGCAAAGAGTCAGACATGACTGAGAGACTGAACTGAACTGAACTAAACTTGAACATTCTTTGGCATTGCTTTTCTTTGGGATTGGAATGAAAACAACACTTTCCAGTCCCGTGGCTACTGCTGAGTATTCCAAATTTGCTGGCATATTGAGTGCAGCACTCTAACTGCATTCTCTTCTAGGATTTGAAATAGCTCAGTTAGAATTCCATAACTTCCACTAGTTTTGTTTGTAAATAATGCTTCCCAAGGACTACTTCACTTCACACTCCAGGATGTCTGGCTCTGTGTGGGTGATCACACCATCATGGCTATCTGAGTCATTAAGACCTTTTTTGGTATGGTTCTTCCATGTATTCTTGCCACCTCTTCTTAATAGCTTCTATTTCTTTTAGGTCCATGCTGTTTCTGTCCTTTATTGTGCCCATCTTTGCATGAAAATTTCCCATGTTATCTCTAGTTTTCTTGAATAAATCTCTAGTCTTCCCATTCTATTGTTTTCCTCTATTTCTTTGCACTGTTCACTTTAGAAGGCTTTCTTTTCTCTCCTTGCTATTCTTTGGAACTCTGCATTCACATAGGTATATCTCCCCCTTTATCCTTTGCCATTCACTCTCTTCTTTTCTCAGCTATTTGTAAGACCTCCTCAGACAAACATTTGCCTTGTTGAGTTTCTTTTTCTTAGAGATGGTTTTGGTCACTGCCCTCCTATACGATGTTATGAACTTCTGTCCATAGTTCTTCAGGCACTTTGTCTATCAGATCTAATCTCTTGAATATATTTGTCACTTCCATTGTATAATCAAAAGGGATTTAATTTAGGTCACACCTGAATGTCCTGGACTTCCCTCATAGCTCAGACAGTAAAGAATCCACCTGCAATGCAGGAGACCTGGGTTCAGTCCCTGGGTTTGGGAGGATCCCTTGGAGGAGGGCATGGCAACCAGCTCCAGTATTCTTGTCTAGTGGTTTTGCCTACTTTTTTCAGTTTAAGTCTGAGTTTTGCAATAAGGAGCTGATGATTTGAGCCACAGTCAACTCCCAGTTTTGTTTTGTTTATTGTATAGAACTTCTCCATCTTCATCTGCAAAGAATATGATCAATCTGATTTCAGCATTGAAGTCCATATGTAGGGTCATCTCTTGTGTTGTTAGAAGACAGTGTTTTCTATGACCAGTGAGTTTTTTGACAAAACTCTGTTAGCCTTTGCCCTGCCTCATTTTGCACTGCATGGCCAAACTTGCCTTTACTCCAAGTATCTCTTGACTTCCTACTTTTGCATTCTAACCCCTATGATAAAAATGACATAATTTTTTGGTGTTAGTTCTAGAAGGTCTTGTACATCTTCATAGAATTGTTCAACTTCAGCTCCTTCTGCATTAGTAGTTGGGGCATAGACTTGGATTACTGTTATACTGAATGGTTTGCCTTGGAAACGAGCTGAGATCATTCTGTCGTTTTTGAGATTGCACCCAGTCACAGACTCCTTTGTTCCTAAGTTGACTTTCATTGACTATTCCATTTCTTATAAAGGATTCTTGACCACAGTAGTAGATATAATGGTCATCTGAGTTAAATTCACCTATTCCCACCCATTTTAGTTCACTGATTCCTAAAATATTGATGTTCACTCGCCATCTCCTGTTTGACCTCTTCCAATTTACCTTGATTCATGGACCTAACACTCCAAGTTCCCAGCATGGGTCTTAGCTTTCACCACCAGCCATATCCACAACTGTGTGTCATTTCTGCTTTGGCTCAGACTTTCATTCCTTCTGGAGCTATTTCTCCACTCTTCTCCAGTGGTATATTGGACACCTACCAATCTTGGGTTTCATCTTTCAGTGTCATATCTTTTTGCCTTTTCATACTGTCCCTGAGGTTCTCAAGGCAAGCATGTTGAAGTGGCTTTTCATTCCCTTCTCCATGGACCATGTTTTGTCAGAACTCTCCACCATGACTCGTGGCCCTCCACAGCATGGCTCATAGTTTCACTGAGTTACATAAGGCTGTGATCCATGTGATCATTGAGTATAGTTTTCTGTAATTGTAATTGTCATTTTCATTCTGTCTGCCCTCTGATGGATGAGGATAAGAGGCTTGTGCAAGCTTCCTGATAGGAAGGAATGGCTGTGAGGAAAACTGGGCCATGTTCTTGTGGACACGGTAATGCTCCATAAATCTCTAACCTAATTTTCTGCTGATGGTTAGGGCTATGCTCCCTTCCTATAGTTTGGCCTGAGGCAGCCCAATCCTAAATTCTGTAGCTCTATGGTAGGCTATAGGCTCTATTATAGAGGTAATGGTGACCTCCTCCAAGAAGACACACCATGCCTCCCAGAACTGCTGCTGCCAGTGCCCCTGATCCACAACATGCCACTGTCGACCTGGGCCTCTGTCAGAGACCCCCAAACACTCACAGGCAAGTCTGGCTCAGTCTCAGGTGGGGTCACGGCTCCTTTCTCCTGGGTCCTGGTGTGTACATGATTTTGTTCGTGCTCTCCAAGAGTCTGTTTCTCTAGTCCTGTGCAAGTTCTGTAATCAAATCCTGCTGACCTTCAAAGTCACATTCCCTGAGGATTCTCAGTCTCTTTGCTGGATCCCCATGTTGGGAAGCCTGCTGTGGGGCTTAGAACTTTCACAACAGTGTGAGAATTCCTTTGGTATAATTGTTCTCCAGTGTGGGTCACCCACCCAGCAGCTCTATGATGGAACTAATGGTGACCTCCTCCAAGAGGACTTATGCTACATGCCACACCTCCCAAGACTGCTGCTGCCAGAGCCCCTGTCCCAGAAACAGGCCACTGCTGACCCATGCCTCTCAAACACTCACAGAGAGGGCTGGTTCATTCTCTTGTGGGGGGCTCAGTCTCAGGTGGGGTCACTGCTCCTTTCCCGGGGTCCTGATGCCACAAGGCTTTGTTTGTGCCCTCCAAGTGTCACTAGTGGGAATGAGGTTTGATTTTACATGTGACTGCGCCCCTCCTACCATCTTGTTGCAGCTTTTCCTTTGTCCTTGGGTGTGGGGTATCTTTTTCAGTGAGTTCCAACATCCTCCTGTTGATGTTTGGTCAGTAGCTAGTTGCAATTTTGGTGTTCCCACAGGAGATCAGCACACATCCTTCTACTCCACCATCTTGGTATATAGGCTTAATACCTACAATTAAGCAATTTGTACTTAATACTTATTAAATAATATTTTAATATATAGTATAATACCTAGCCCAGAATCAATTAATAAATAATTGTCCATATATTTTTATTTTCATCAAAATCTGGCACATAAGATGAGAATCCAAATCTTCTGGATATATACTCCTTCAACCCAGCAAATTTCTTGTTCCATCTGAAACTAGTTCTATCTTATTTCTAGCCCAGCCTTGCCATTCACAGTGTTGGGAAGAGGTATAGGAAGTGTAAAAACATACTTAGCATGTTAGTCATCTGGTTAAAATGGGAGACATATGGAAAAAAGGAGACAGAAAAAGAAGGAGGAGGGGGAAGGAGAAGAAGGGGTAGAGGAAGAAACAAAAACTAGGAAGAGGTATTTTATCCAAAGCAATCCTATAAAAAATTATTTTAAAAGTATCATTGTATGTTATATATGCAGATATATAGTGAATCAGTACAATAATTCAGAATACCTGTATGTCATTAGTCACTCAGCTATGTCAAACTCTTTGTGATCCCATGGACTGTAGCACGCCAGGCTTCCCTGTCCATCACCATCTTCCATAGCTTGCTCAAACTCATGTCCATTGAGTTGGTGATCCCAACCAACCATCTCATCCTCTGTCATCCCCTCCTCCTCCTGCCTTCACTCTTTCCCAGAATCAGGGTCTTTTGTAATGAGTCAGCTCTTCACATCAGGTAGCCAAAATATTGGAGCTTCAGCTTCAGCATCAGTCCTTCCAATGAATATTCAGGATTGATTTCCTTTAGGATTTACTGGTTTGATATCTTTGCAGTCCAAGGGACTCGCAAGAGTTTTCTCCAACACTACAGTTCAAAAGCATCAATTCTTCCTATATAGTAAATGCAAAAACTTAAACTCACTATTTGGCAAGCAAAAAGCATATACATCCATTAAAAAAGACTATCTGGAAATAAAAATTTCTTCCACAGTCATTTCATAAGTATTTTAATTGCTAATTAAGTTTATAAATTTTATATTGTTACAAACTAATTTTCCCTCTCATAACAGCAACAACAGTAAAAATAAAATTAGGTAACTACTTAGTCTGATAGGCAAGAGTTAGCTGTCCACTTTAGCCCCATCTTGTGGTAGTCTAGGAAACTGTGACTAAACTCTCATTTTCTTTTGGAATTATGGTTTACTCTGAGAATATGCCCAGCAGTGGGCTTGCTGGGTCTTATGGTAGTGTTATTTCTAGTTTTTTAAATAAATCTCCATACTGTTCTCCATAGTGACTGTACCTGTTTGCATTCCAACCAAGAATGCAAGAAGATTCCCTTTTCTTTATACCCTCTCCAGCATTTATTGTTTGTAGTTTTTTGATAACAGCCATTCTGACATGATGGTGACTGCAGCCATGAAACTAAAAGACGCTTGCTCCTTGGAAGAAAAGCTATGGCCAACCTAGATAGCACATTAAAAAGCAAAGACATTACTTTTCCAACAAATGTCCATCTAGTCAAAACTATGGTTTTTCCAGTAGTCATCTATGAATGTGAGAGTTGGAAGGTAAAGAAAGCTGAGCACCGAAGAATTGATGCTTTTGAACTGTGGTGTTGGAGAAGACTCTTGACAGTCCCTTGGACTGCAAAGAGATCAAACCAGCCAATCCTAAAGGAAATCAGTCCTGGGTATTCACTGGAAGGACTGATGCTGAAGTTGAAACTCCAATAGTTTGGCCACCTGATGTGCAGAAGTGACTCGTTGGAAAAGACCCTGATGCTGGGAAAGATTGAGGGCAGGAGGAGAAGAGGTTGACAGAGGATAAGGTGGTTGGATGGCATCACTGACTCGATGGACATGGGTTTGAGAGCAAGCTCCAGGAGTTGCTGATGGACAGGGAAGCCTGAAGTGCTGCAGAGGTCACAAAGAGTAGGACTCGACTGAGTGACTGAACTGGAAACTGATTCTGACAGGTGTGAGGTTACACCTCACTGTATTTTGATTTGTAATTCTCTAATAATTAGTGTTACTGAGTATTTCTCATATGTTTGCTGTCCATCTGTATGTCTTCTTTGGATAAATGTCTGTTTAGGTCTTTCACACATTTTGATTGGGTTTTTCTATATTGAGTTGCATAAACTGTTCCTGTATTTTGGAGATTAATCCTTTGTCAGTTGCTTTGTTTGCAAATATTTTATGCCATTCCTCGGGTAGTCTTTTTCTCTTATATACGGTTTCCTTTGCTGTGCAAAAGCTTTTAAGTTTAATTAGGTCCCATTTGCCAATTTTTTTTTTTCCACTTTTTAAGGAGGTGGGTAAAAAAGATCCTGCTGTAATTTATGTCAAAGAGTGTTATGCCTACATTTTCCTGTAAGAGTTTCATACTGTGTGGACTTACATTCCTATCATTAATCCATTTTGAGTTTATTTTTTGTATGGTATTAGGAAGTGTTCTAACTTCACTCTTTTACATGTAGCTGTTCAGTTTTCCCAGCACCATTGTTTGGAGGGACTGTTTTTCCCCCACTGCATATTCTTGCCTTTTATGTCATAGACTAGGTGACCATATGTACATGGATTTATCTCTGGGCTTTCTATCTTGTACCATTGGTCTATATTTCTGTTTTTGTGCCAGAACCATACTATCTTGATTACTGTAGTTTTATAGTATAGTCTGAAGTCAAAGAGTTTTATTCCTCAAGCTCCATTTTTCTTTATCAAGATTGCATTGTTTATTTGGGATCTTTTGTGTTTCCATACAAATTGTAAAAATGTTTTTTCAGTTCTGTGAAAAATGCCATTAGTAATTTGACAGGGATTGCTTGAATCTGTAGATTGTTTTGAGTACTGTAGTCATTTTCGCAATATTGATTCTTCTACTCCAAGATCTTAGTATATGTCTCCATTTGTTTGTGGCCTCTTTGATTTCTTTTTGTCAGTATCAAAAAAAGACACATGCACCCCAATGTTCATTGCAGCACTACTTACAATAGCTAGGACATGGAAGCAACCTAAATGTCCATCAACAGAAGAATGGATAAAGAAGGTATGGTATATACATGTACCTATATACAATGTAGTAGTACTCAGCCATAGAAAAGAATGAAGTTGGATTATTTGTAGAGAAATGGATGGGCCTCGAACCTGTCATACAGAGTCAAGTCAGAAAGAGAAAAATGAATATTGTATATTAACACATATATGTGAAATCTATAAAACAATGGTATAAATGATCTCTCAAAACAAAAACAGAGGCACAGACACAGAGAGCAAATGCATGGACACTAAAGGGGGAAATGGAGGGAGCGATAAATTGGGTGCTTGGGATTGATATATACACTAGTGATACGATATATAAAATACATAGGGAGAACTTACTGTATAGTTCAAGAACGTCTACTCAGTGCTGTGTGATGACCTAAATGGGAAGGAAAAAAGATGGGATATATGTGTATATTTAACTGGTTCACTTTGGTGTACAGTGGAAACTAACACAGTATTGTAAAGCAACTACACACCAATAAAAATTCATTTAAAAAGTAAATTTAAAAATAAGTAAATAAAAGCACTCATTGTCCCACTGTGTTTTTGAAACTTTAAGTGTAAATGATACTATCCTTAGTAATGGTTAGGGCAAACAAAACTGGGCTGAGGTAAATAAGTAGTCAATGAGTCAATGGTTTCCTACTTTTTAGTTACGTCAATAAAACACTCAAAAGTGTTTGTGAACTATTTAGATTGCTTGAAAAAAAAGAAGAACCACTTCTTTCAGTATAATTGTTTTCATAGAAGACTTGTGCTAAATAAAGAAAATCTTCATGTAAATACTGGGTCAGAAAACAAGAAGCAAAAAAAAAAAAAAAAAACCCTCAAAAGACATTTTGAGAGCCATTCAAAAAAGAGCAGCATGATGCTGTTCTACCATCTCTATAGTCATTATAATTTTTAAGCAAAAGATAATATACAAAGCTATTAAGGAATATATGTTAGCAAAGATTCACACAGATCAGTGACATTCATGGCACCCCACTCCAGTACTCTTGTCTGGAAAATCCCATGGACAGAGGGGCCTGGTGGGCTGCAGTCGATGGGGTCGCTAGGAGTCAGACACGACTGAGCGACTTCACTTTATTTTTTCACTTTCATGCATTGCAAAAGGAAATGGCAACCCACTCCAGTGTTCCTACCTGGAGAATCCCAGGGACAGGAGAGCCTGGTGGGCTGCCGTCTATGGGGTCACACAGAGTCAGACACGACTGAAGCGACTTAGCAGCAGCAGCAGCAGTGACATTCAGCTAAAAGATGAAGCTGGAATTTACTTCTTTTGTTTCCATTTTATTACCTTCAAAATGATGTGTAAAATATAATTTTTATCTGTCTTTTGGCAATAAAAGCACCACAGTTTTTGGAAGTGCCATTTAGAAATGTCTGTCGCCTGACCTTCAATGCCAAATAAAACTTGCTCTATGCGATTGAAAATAGAATTTCTTTCTATCTAATTTAGACAGTTAACCAGAATATCATTCTGAATATCATGATTATTCATATATAATTATCTAAATGAAAATTACTTGGATACATAACTGAACTCAATTGAATTAGATACTTAGTAATTCACACAGAAAGGCTTTTATTTGAATTGTGTCAGTGTAGTGTTTTGCAGAAAGTTTTGCTTTTGTTTTAGGTTCAAATGATTTGTTAACAAAAGAAACCACTCATCACACACACAATAAACAAGTTCAATATTTAATAGAGGGTTGTTGGACTTGATTTCAATACATAGTTACTAAAAGAAGAGAAATAGAAACAATAGAAAAAAGTAACAGCACATACATAAATGTCCAAATTGGGCCGACAAACATCCAGACTTGAACAGTACTCACTGGGAAGTCCCTTGTTAACAGCAATTTGGAGCTCCAACTGGGAAACAGACCCAGGTTGTGCTTTCATTCCATTGGTGAAACTTCAAATTGCAATTTTGGAAACTCCAGCTTATAATCTCAGGCCACAAATTAATATCATAATCACTTTCCACACAAAAATGCAGCTGTGGTTTTACTTTAACTCTTTTACGGCTGTTTATTTCTTCTTGTGATTCTCTAAATTTTCCAGAGCCTGGGGGGGGGGGGGGGGGGGCTGGCCAGGCCTCCAGAGGCTTAAGAAAATTCCAGGACCCAATCCTTCTCTTATCTAAAGTGCCAGCTGACTTGCTGGTAACAGCAGTGTGCTCACCCAGGCAGTGTTCATGCAGGTCAGAACCAGGTTAGAGATCTACTGTGCTGTTCCTAAAGCCTGAACAAGACTATCTGATTTTAATTTTCTTAACAGTTGGCCTCAGGATTGTTTAGGCTGAAGAGCATAGGAAAAAAGGCAAAATAACATGGGCAGTTTTCTTAAGTCAAATAACAATTCCAAATAGAAGAAACATAATATAATAAGTAAGGGGTTAAACAAAGTATAAAACCATATGTGAACAGTAGGGAACATGTTGAAGAAAAATTCCCTCCATCAATGAGAAGTATGTTTCTGAACACTAAATCCTATATTCATGAACATATTGACTGTCATAGTAATAAAAACAGAATGTTCAATCAAGGTACAAGTAGATCTATCTATGAACCCTGTAATTCCCTACAAAAGGCTACATAAGGATTCTAAGGAGAAACTAATATTAGAAACAGACAACATAGGGGAATAACATTTGGGTCCACAATACCCGAGTTTTCATAGGGAGAATATAGTAAGTGGTCCTTTCCCAATATAAATGATCAATATGTGTTAGACATCTGGAAAGAGGAGATCCTAACTGATACACAGAAGTTGTGCTTAGATTATCAGTCACAATACACACTAATTGAGGGGATATTAAAAAAAAATTATAGGATTTAGGAATAACAGTCCATTCACAATGCTTGATGCAATGTTCCAATAAATAGGTCTCCCAGGTGCAAACAGTTGCTCTACATAGAAGTCCTTCAGTAGTTTTATCACAGTCAGTCCATAAGTGCATGGTATTATCAAATTCCAAATAATTTCCAGTAAAATGTAACCAATGCTGTGTGGTGTGCTTAGTCACTTAGTCTTGTCCAACTCTTTGCAACCCCACAGACTGTAGCCAGCCAGGCTTCTCCATCCATGGGGATTCTCCAGGCAAGAGAACTGGAGTGGGTCACCATGCCCTCCTCCTGGGGATCTTTCCAACCCAGGGATCGAACCTAGATCTCCCCCATTGCGGACAGATTCTTTACTACCTGAGCCACCAGGGAAGCCCAAGAATACTGGAGTGGGTAGCTTATTCCTTCTCCAAAGGATCTTCCCCACCCAAGAATTGAACCAGGGTCTCCTGCATTGCAGATGGGTTCTTTACCAGCTGAGCTACCAGGGAAGCCCTCAGTTCAGTTCAGTTCAGTCTCTCAGTCATGTCTGACTCTTTGCAACCCCATGAATTGCAGCACGCTAGGCCTCCCTGTCCATCACCAACTCCTGGAGTTCACTCAGACTCACATCCATCGAGTCAGTGATGCCATTCAGCCATCTCATCCTCTGACATCCCCTTCTCCTCCTGACCCCAATCCCTCCCAGCATCAGAGTCTTTTCCAACGAGTCAACTCTTTGCATGAGGTGGCCAAAGTACTTGAGTTTCAGCTTCAGCATCATTCCTTCCAAAGAAATCCCAGGGCTGATCTCCTTCAGAATGGACTGGTTGGATCTCCTTGAAGTCCAAGGGACTCTCAGGAGTCTTTTTCAACACCACAGTTCAAAAGCGTCAATTTTTCGGCGCTCAACCTTCTTCACAGTCCAACTCTCATATCCATACATGACCACAGGAAAAACCATAGCCTTGACTAGATGGACCTTTGTTGGCAAAGTAATGGCTCTGCTTTTGAATATGCTATCTAGGTTGGTCATAACTTTCCTTCCAAGGAGTAAGCATCTTTTAATTTCATGGCTGCAGTCACCATCTGCAGTGATTTGGGAGCCCAAAAAAATAAAGTCTGACACTGTTTCCACTGTTTCCCCATCTATTTCCCATGAAGTGATGGGACCGGATGCCATGATCTTCATTTTCTGAATGTTGAGCTTTAAGCCAACTTTTTCACTCTCCTCTTTCACTTTCATCAAGAGGCTTTTTAGTTCCTCTTCACTTTCTGCCATAAGGGTGGTGTCATCTGCATATCTGAGGTTATTGATATTTCTCCCGGCAATCTTGATTCCAGCTTGTGTTTCTTCCAGCCCAGCATTTCTCATGATGTACTCTGCATATAAGTTCAATAAACAGGGTGACAATATACAGCCTTGACGTACTCCTTTTCCTATTTGGAACCAGTCTGCCCTAATGTAACCAATATTCTTTCTTAAATATAATGGGTAATGTATGAAATTGGTCCATGATGCTTGTGTTAGCTGTATTATACTAATATATGGTTCCCTGGCACATGGTTCAGTGCACTTAGTAATGCCTTCAGGAATAAGAAGTCTGGAGAAGGGAAAGGCTACCCGACTCCAGTATTCTGGCTTGGAGAATTCCCTGGGGTCACAAAGAGTTGGACATGAATGAACGACTTTCACTTTCAGGAATAAGAACCCAATGGTTGTCAGTAATCCATTCTTTAAATAAGTCGTTTCATGCATAGGAATTGAAAGTGAAAGTTGCTCAGTCATATCTGACTCTTTGTGACGCCGTGGACTATAATAGCTTGCCAGGTTCCTCTATCCATGGAACTCTCCAGGCCAGAATACTGGAGTGGGTAGCTGTTCCCTTCTCTAGGGGATCTTTCTAACCCAGGGATCAAATTCAGGCCTCCTGCAATGCAGGTGGATTCTTTACCATCTGAGCCACCAGGAAAGTCCAAGCATAGGCATTAGTAGACACCAAAATCCCTTGGGTTTTATCTCTTTGAGTTAGGTAATATAACAGCTGTATAGAACAAACAGTCCAATCAAACATATAATTAAAGATTAGTTTGGTTTAGTTGAATTATTATTGAGTCATTAATCAACTATAAAAAGTCTTAAACATACCTTAAGCTGAGTTCATGTGGCTTTAATATGGCATGTTTCTGTTTAGCATTAAGGGTTAAGGCCTGGGCTATATCCTTGCCAGCAGTATGTAATCTTGTGGCCAAGGTTTCTCTGTTGACAGCACTATTCATACCCTTACCAGTACCAACCAGTCCTAATAGAATGTCATACCATGTCGTTTGAGCCTACATTTAGGGCAGGCAGGAAAACTAACATTAAAATATGATACAGTCCTGTTCAAGATGGTAGAGTAGAAGGACATTCACTCATCTCCTGCAAGGGCACAAAATCACAGCTAGCAGTTGAACAGCCATCGACAGGAGGATACTGGAATCATAAAAGAAAAAAAAAAAAAAAAAAAAAAAACCATGTCCAAAGACAAAGCTACAACAAAGAAGAAGCTACAACCAAATGGTAGGAGGAGTGCAAGCACAATAAAATCAAGTCCTATACCCATCATGTGGGTGATCTACAATCTGGAGAACAATAGTACCAAAGAAGTTCTCCCACTTTTGTGAAGGTTCTGAGCCTCATGTCAGGCTTCCTAGCCTATGGATTTGGTAAAAGGAATGGAAATCCAAGGGAATCTGAAGACCAGTGAGATTTGATTACAGGACTTTCACAGGACTGGGGGAAACAGAGACTCCACTTTTGGAAAGGGCTCAAATAAAATCTTGTGCATGCCAAGACCTGGGGAAAGGAGCAGTGAGTCCACAGAAGACTGAACCAGACCTGCCTGTGAGTGTTAGAGGGTCTCTTGTGGAGGTGTGGGTCAGCAGTGGCTCACTGTGGGGATGGAGGCACGGGTAGCAACAGTCCTAGAAGGGGCCCCTTGGCTTAAGTCCTCTTGGTCACCATTAACCCTACCACAGAGCCCATAGACTTCAGGGCTAGATTGCCTCAGGCCAAAACAATAACAGAGGAAAAGCAGCTGCACCTATCAGCAGACAATTGTATTCAATTTTTATTGAGCACAGTCCCATCTACCAGAGCAAGACCCAATTTCCCTCACCATCAGTCCCTCCCATCAGGAAGCTTATATAAGCCTCTTAGTCTCATTCACCAGAGGATAGACAGAAGAAGCAAGAAGAACCACAATCCATCACAACTAGAACCAAAGCCACATCACAAAAAGTTAACCAGAATGAAAAAGCAGAGGGCTTTGTCCCAGATGAAAGGACAAGACATAATCTCAGAAAAACAACCAAATGAAGTGGAGATAGGCAGCCTTCTAGAAAAAGAATTCAGAATAATGACAGTGAAGATGATCCGGAACTCAGAAAAAACAATGGAGGCAAAGATTGAGAAGATACAAAAAAAGTTTACCAAAAACTTAGACCAACTAAAAGAACAAACAGAGATGAACAATGCACTAGAAGGAATCAATAGCAAAATATCTGATGTGGAAAAATGGAAAAGTAACTGGAGGACAGAATGGTGGTAATCACTGCTGCAGAACAGAAAATAGAAAAAAGAATGAAAAATAAAGACAGCCTTAGAGGCCTCTGGGACAACTGTAAACCCCCAACATTCGCTTTATAGGGCCTCAAAAGAAGAAGAAGTGGGAGAAAAGGACCCAAGAAAATATTTGAAGAAATAATAGCTGAAAACTTCCCATAACATGGTAAAGAATGTATTCAACCAAGTTCAGAAAGCACAGAGTTCTAGGCAGTTATGATAAACCCAAGGGGGATCACATTGAGACACGTAGTAATCAAAATGGTGAAAATTAAAGACAAAAATAAAATATTAAAAGCAAGGGAAATATGACAAACAGCATACTAGAGAATCCTTATAAGGTTATCAGCTGATTCCTCAACAGAAACTCTACAAATCAGAAAGGAATGGTATATTATTTAAAGTGATGAAAGGGAAGATCCTACAACAAAGACTACTCTACCCAAGAAGACCCATTCAGATTTATTGGAGAAATCAAAAGCTTTCCAGACAAGCAAAAATTAAGAGAATTAAGCACCACAAAACCAGTTTTACAACAAATACTAAAGGAACTTCTTTAGGCAGACACACAAGAGAAAGAAACGACCTATACAAAACAAATCCAAAACAATTAAGAAAATGGTTTATTTTATTATTGTTGTTCAGTTGCTCAGTCATGTCCAACTCTTTGCAACCCCATGGGTCACAATTACAAATTTTTCTAGCCAGGACATGGAAGCAACCTAGATGTACATTTCCTTCTCCAATGCATGGAAGTGAAAAAATAAAGCTTTTTAAAATCCAGATGAAGAAGAGAATCATTTTGGAATTTTTTGGAAAATACAAATGCCCAAGTATTGTTATTTTTCTCCAAAGGTCCAGTTGTGTTTCTTTTTTTAAAAATTGATTTATCTATTTTAATTGGAGGATAATTACTTTACAATATTGTGGTGGTTTTGGCCATACATTGACATGAATCAGCCACGGGTGTACACGTGCCCTTCTGTCCTGAACCCCCTACCACTCTCTGTCCCCATCCCATCCCTCTGGGTTGTCCAGAGCACTGGCTTTGAGTGCCCTGCTTCATGCATCGAACTTGCACTAGTCATCTATTTTACATATGGTAATGTACACGTTTCATTGCTATTCTCTCACATCATCCACCCTCACCTTCTCCCACATAGTCCAATAATCTGTTCTTTACATTTGTGTCTCTTTTGCTGCCTTGCTAATAAGATTGTCATTACCATCTTTCTAAATTCCATACATATGTGTTAATATACTGTATTGGTGTTAATCTTTATGACTTCACTCTTTCTTATATCTGAGTGATATTCCATTGTGTATATGTACCACAACTTCCTTATCCATTCATCTGCCGATGGACATCTAGGTTGCTTCCATGTCCTAGCTGTTGATAATAGTGCTGCAATGAACATTGGGGTACATGGGTCTCTTTCATTCTTGGCGTGTATGCCAAGCAGTGGGATTGCTGGGTCATTTGGCAGTTCTATTTCCAGTTTTTTCAGGAATCTCCACACTGTTCTCCATAGTGGCTGTACTAGTTTTCATTCCCACCAACAGTGTAAGAGGGTCCCGTTTTCCCCACACTATCTCCAGCATTTACTGTTTCTGGGCTGGCATGAGATGATACCTCCTGGAGGAGGACGGAGGGCCCTAAATGTCAGCCAGCTTGCTCTCCTTTGGTATTCAACCTTGCGGGATTAGAGTCTTTCACAGGAAAGGTTTTTTTGTTTTGTTTTTGTTTTGTTTTGTTTTGTTTTGTTTTTGTTTTTGTTTTTTGTCTCTCTGGCGATCCCATGGTTTGGGTTGCTATGTTACATTAGTTCCCTCAGATTGTCCTCAGGGCATTCAAGTCCAGTCCTTACCCTAAGGACTAACGATGCAGCCCACGCCTCCCTGTCCAGCCCCAACTCGCTGGTAGTGGATACGAACATCTGAGCCCTTTCTCCATTGCTAGCTGCAGTTACATGCATATTTTGTGGGGTTTTTGTTTTTTTTTTTCTCCCCCATGTTATGTTGCCCTCTGAGAATCCAAAGCTCCCCACCGACAGGCCTGTGAGAGGGTTTCCTATTTTGTGGAAACTTCTACTCCTTCACGACTCTCTCCCCAGGACAGGTCTCCATCCCTAAATCTTTTGTCTCTGTTTTCATCTTTTATATTTTGTCCTACCTCCCTTCAAAGAGATCAGGCTGCCTTTCTGGGTGCCTGGTGTCCTCTGCCAGGATTCAGAGTTTGTTTTGTGGAAGTTGCTCGACATTCAAATGATCTTTATATGAACCTGTGGGGGAGAAAGTGGTCTCCACATTCTATTCCTTCACCATCTTGGGAACTGCCCCTCTCCAGATCTGTTTCTAATGAGCAGCCCATGTTTTAAAGCAACTGGAGTATATGATGATCTTTTACCTTTATCTAGGTTGTTTCCCTTTTTCAACTTCATATTCAGTGATCCCATTTCATTAAGTTTATGTTTTACAATTTCTCCATCTCTTTTTGTTGTTGCTGTTTTTCCTTCTCAAGCCTTAAGCATAGTAGAAAAGCTTTTGTATATACACATACATATAGTTAATTGCTCAGCTGTGTCCAACACTGCTATCCCATGGATTAGCCCGCCAGGTTCCCCTGTCCATGGAATTCTTCAGACAAGAATACTGGAGTGGGTTGCCATTTCCTTCTCCAGGGGATCTTCCTGACCCGGGATTAAACCGAGGTTTCTTTGTGTTGCAAGCAGATTCTTTTAGTCTAAGCCACCAGGGAAGCCCAATATATATATATAGTATGTATAATATATATATATTAGAAAATCTATGAATCTTTGCCTAGCTAAAAAAAAATTATGACACTTTGATTTCACTTGTATGACTTAGTATGAATAGAATGCTAGATTTCTAATTTATTTTCACTCAAAACTTTCATATAGTTCCATGTATTTAGGCATCTTCTATTATTACTAAACATCTAGAATATTTATTATCTTAGTGTGCTGGAGTCCAACTCCAGCAACCAGGGATTCAACTTGAAGAGATGGATGGTGTCGGCCAATGAGACAGCCTCTCAGTTTTCTATGGACTGCCTGTTTATTTCAAGTTTAAGATTCTCTTTTATACTTTACAAAAACATTAGGCCAGAGGTTTGACATTTTCAGTTCCCCCTCTCCCAGATTTATTATCTCCATAAATTTTTGTTGCTCTTCAAACAGAGTTCCTGCTTCAGGGATTCTCTCGGAATCAGCCTTATCATCTATTATCTACCTTTTCTAATGTGTCCTATAGTTAACTTGTGATTATATTGTAACTCATGCTACATTCCTCAGTTTACTACTTATCTTCCTAAATCCTGTTTGCCCCTAACGTCCTGAGCTCACTATCTCTTAAAAAGGCTTCTAGCTATAGTGTCTCTAAAAAATTCCTAACTTCTATAAGCTATAGTAAAATATGCTAGCTTTACAACATTCCTTAAATCTTTAACTTCTAACTATTTTAATTATTTCTAAGCCCTAAATTCAGTAAACTCCTTTGCCATAAACTTTCTCCTCACAAATAGGCTTCAGATATCAATCCCTCCCATGGCCTCAAGCTATGCCTATGTGCTCATCCTGGAACACTCTTTTGTAAAAGTCCTTGAACAAATGTCAGTGATTATGAATTATTTTCTGAGCAATGCTGTAGAAGGCTTTGTGCCTTCTCATGCTCCTCTCAAGACCAATAAGCACCTTAATATTCATTTTCAGTCAACTCAGCTGAGAAGAGGAAAAGACAAGTCAGAATTACAAGTCCTAACTCCTTCATCCCAGGATCCGTGCCTGCGGAATGAGAGGGGGCTGGGGACCGAGCCTCCATTTTGTCAGTAATGCCTAATGCGGCTCCTGACATTAGTGATTTTAAAAAATTGAATGAGGCTTGAAATTTCTAATCCAATTCTGAGAATGTAAAGAGAACTGTTAGAAAAAAGCAGGTTATTAAAAAGTGATATAGTATTATTAACTAAAGTACAGATTTTGTTCAAATTTCACAAAAAGCTATGCTAGTGTTCATTATTTGTTTTCATGCCTTATTCAAGACTTTGCAATGTATTTAATTTAATTGAGCAGCTTCAGCTGCATGCAACAAATTCTGGTCAATTCTCTTCATTTTATTCTATTATAAAGATTTTCTAATTTTCCTTGTTATGGCTTCTTAGATACACTTTCATTTAAAAGTGTACATTTAATTTCCAAATACATAGGATTTTGTTTAAAATATCTTTAATATTAATTTCTCATTTTGATAATAATTTCTTGTTTAAATTCTTTCTTCTCTGCAATAACCCTCTGTGTTTTTTTCAGTCTAACTTTATTGAGGCTTTCAATGGCTAAGTCAAAGGTCTTTATTAGTAACTGTCACATTGTACTTGAAAATATGTGGGTGATTTTCAAATATCTTTTGATATTGAATTTGATATTCAAATATCTTTTGAAATATCAAAAGGTATTTCAAATATCTTTTGACATTGATTTCTAAAATAATTCCACAGTAATAACAACATCTGTATAATTTCAAATCTTTAGACTATGAAAATTTTGCACTGTGTTTTTTTGTCCCTAGTCCCTAGTCTCCTATGTTCCAGAGTCTCCTAGTCTACAGTCTATGGTATCTTGAATAAAATTTGTATCCTACTGATCATATAAATCTTAATTGTATTGAATTGGTTCATGGTGATTTTCAGGTCTACTATATCCTTCTACTTCTTTGTATTAATTCATTCTATCAAATTAATTAATTCATTCTATTAATTTTTGAGTTTGATATTGAAACTCCAACTAAAATATTAATTTATCTAATACAATTATGTAAAGTTTAAAAATAAAATAAAATTGGAAGAAAAAAATATATATAATTGCAATATATAGTGGAACTATCTGTAAATTTATTCCATATTTTCCAAGTCTCTTATAAATGTGTTATCATACTTTTATAATTTAAAAAAATGTTACAAATATAATGAAAACTTTTGATAATGTTGAGCTAGTTGTGCACATGGTGAGGAATCTTGACTAATAAGTGGGGCATAACTTTAGGCAGATAGCTTATGATGGTAATGAGATTGCTCAGTGACCTCTTCCATAAATTTGTGAATTATTCACTCATATGAAGACAGAAATCTGTATTAAAGATACATTCTGTGCAGTATCTCCATTGTATAATTGTAAAGCAGTAATGTTTTTATAGGAATTTATACTTTTGTGCATATGGTGAGCAGCAGGATCATCAGGAGGAATTTTTAAGACATTACAGCACATTATTAATGCACAGGGAGTTAATTCAGCTACCAAAGAGGAGGCGTGTGGTGATCACACAGTGACTCAGTCACATATGCTGTCAGGATTTATCCCTGACCAGACAGATAAATTTTGTTCATAGTAAGTTACCATTAGGAGTGGACAGTGCTGCTTTCCCAGGCAGGTGAAATTATCTTGAGTTTGAACCTGGCTTGCATTTCTCCAGTGGAAAATACTATAGTGGTCTCCTATGTCTTTTCTTCTTAATTGCAGCATCTCCTGAAAGATGGAGGTGTAAATCTCAATACATATTACAGTCAGGCCTCCAAGAATAATCAATTCATGAGAATAACAGTGGGTTAATGGCACATTTTTCCTGTCTGGGGATAATCACTGATATGATATTGTCTTTTCCATGCACAGTGACATCAGCAGCTATAGTAATATTTGTTGGGCTGCTTCACCCAGACTTTAGTTCCAATTGCAGTTATTTCATTTATGGATCCAGACACTCTTTCACCTCTAAATGTTAGTAAGGTAAGAGGTTCTCCTTTTTGTACTTTGCCAATTACACATGGAAAAATCAGCAATTGGGCAATTTGATCATGTTTATTAATAAATGGAGCATCCTTTCCTTCATTTTGTAGAATTACTCAGATTTCTCCTTGGTAGTCTGGGTCCATAACTCCTCATTGACACAGATCCCTTGTAACAATAAACTGTAGCATCCTTTGATTAATTCAAAGTGTCCAGGAGGCATTTGATTCCAATACTAGTTGAAATGGCACATATCAATCTTTTAGTAAGCATATGTTCAGATATAGAGTACAAATCCAGTCTGGTGGCCTCAGGAGTAGCTTGGAAAGGGATAATTTCTTAATTGTTTCAGAATGGAAATCTATTTATTTGGAAGAGTCACTTTCATCAAAAGAATTTCTGATTTTCCTATAGGTCCATTATTTAAAATATTGAGGGCAGAATTCAGGTCTCCCAATTTTTATACAAACCCTCTCCAAGTTTAATTAACTGATGTTTAAGCAAACCCTTCATTTCACTCAAATCAACAGCTTGAGGATAATTAGGAATATAAAAATTCTACTGTATGTTATGTTCCTGGACAAACTCTTGTATTAGCGTACATTTAAAATGTGACCAATTTTCACTTTGAATTTGAAGCAGAACACCATAATATAAATTAATTATCTCCAAAGTTTTAATAGTATTAGTCTGATTGGCTTTCCCAAAGGGAATGGCCACCAAACATCCAAAATAGGTATTCTCAAATATTGAGAATACATGTCCACACTTACTGGCATCCTTTATCTTGAATTAATGGGCCAATGTAATCAATTTGCCATATTTTCCCAGGCAACTTGCCACATACCAATTGTCCTTTGACAAGCCGTGGCAAGCTTCTATGCTTAATATATTGACAAAATGGACATTGTAAAGTAACAGATTTAATTAGATTCATAGTTAAAGAAATACCTCAATCCTGGCCCACCTGTATGTTGCTTTTTCTCCCAGATGGCCACATTTTTGGTATGCTCACAAAGTCAGGCCTTTTAAGTCATTGGAGTCTGGATCAGCTTCTACAGCTTGGATTCGGGTTTGTTCATCTGTAATAGAGTTATACCTTGATTCTGTAGAATTTGGAACACTGTGGGCGTATACATGAAACAATGAAACTTTAGTAGTTTGAACAGTTTCCCAAATGTCAGACCATAATTCCTTTCCCCATAGCCCTTTGGATTGAATTTTCCATTATTCTCTACCCATAAGGGGAACCAAGTGGCCAATCAATTGGCTACTGACCATGAATCTGTGTATGTATGACATTCAGTTAAATTTTCTTGCTTTAGTACCTAAGAACACCATAAAACTCAGCAAACTGGCTACTTTTTACCCTCCCCAGTAGTTGTTAGCAATTTAGTAGTGATTGAATTATAGGCCACCATTTCCCAATAGTGAGTGGATCCTATATATTTAGCTGACCCATCAGTGAACCACGTTTGCTGTTTTTCTTGTGTGGTTTAAGAGTCAAAGGGCTTTCCCCATTTTACAGGTGACTCAGTTATCTTAGGCTAATTATAGCCTCTTGCTCAAGGCTTTCTATAGGAATTTCAGAAACCTTTTCAGGTAAGGCAGTGACTCCATGTGGTCCAGGTTTAGTTCAGTCCTGAATATACCATTTCCATTTTATTATGATGGGCACTTCGACTTGCCCAATCTTGTTGTACAAGGATGGTACCCAATGGTACTTTGTACCAGAGAAACTTTGTACCATTGCATGATTGGCACTTAAGATCTCAATATTATAGTGTGATATATAGTCAATTAGGGCTTTCCAGATGGCTCGAGTGGTAAAAAAAACCTTCCTGCCGATGCAGGAGACTCAAGAAACACAGGTTTGATCCCTGGGTTGGGAAGATCCCCTGGAAGAGGAAATGGCAACCCACTCCAGTATTCTTGCCTGAAGAACCCCAAGGACAAAGGAGTTTGATGGGCTACAGTTCATGGGGTCACAAAGAGTCAGACATAGCTGAGCAACTAACACTAATATTAATATAGTCAATTATTTTGTATCAACCAAACGCCAATAACAAACCAAAAACTTTTTTCTAAGGTAGTGTTATTTCTCCTGACCTTTGGAAATTTCTGTTCAAACTACTGCACAATTGCACTCATCTCACATGCTAGCAAAGTAATGCTCAAAATTCTTCAAGCTAGACTTCAATAGTACGCGAACCAAGAACTTCCACATGTTCAAACTGGATTTAGAAAAGGCAGAGGAACCAGAGACCAAATTGCCAACATCCACTGGATCACCAAAAAGCAAGAGAATTCCAGAAAAACATCTACTTCTGCTTTATTGACTAAGCTAAAGCCTTTGACTGTGTGGATT
Organism: Bos javanicus; assembly: GCF_032452875.1. Classification (NCBI taxonomy): domain Eukaryota; kingdom Metazoa; phylum Chordata; class Mammalia; order Artiodactyla; family Bovidae; genus Bos; species Bos javanicus. The sequence continues at coordinate 16,302,789 of NC_083882.1, read as the reverse complement.
GTGCTTCATCTAGTCTGGCATTTCACATGATGTACCCTGAATATAAGTTTAATAAGCAAGGTGACAATATACAGCATTGCCATACTCCTTTCCCAATTTGGAACCAGTCCATTGTTCCATGTCCAGTTCTAACTGTTGCCTCTTAACCTGCATACAGATTTCTAGGGGACAGGTAAGATGGTCTCGTATTACCATCTCTTGAAGAATTTTCCACAGTTTGTTGCCAGGAGAAATATCAGCAACGTCAGATATGCACATGACACCACCCTTATGGCAGAAAGCAAAGAGGAAGCAAAGAGGAACCAAAGAGCCTCTTGATGAAAGTGAAAGAGGAGAGTGAAAAAGTTGGCTTAAAACTCAATATTCAAAAAACTAAGATCATAACATCTGGTCCCATCACTTCATGGCAAATAGATGGGGAAACAATAGAAACAGTGAGAAACTTTATTTGGGGCTCCAAAATCACTGCAGATGGTGACTGCAGCCTTGAAATTAAGAGACACTTACTCTTTGGAAGAAAAGCTATGAAAAACTTAGCATATTAAAAAGCAGAAATATTACTTTACCGATAAAGGTCTGTATAATCAAACCTATGGTTTTTCCAGTAGTCATGCATGAATATGAGAGATGGACCATTAAGAAAGCTGAGTGCCAAATAATTGATGCTTTTGAACTGTGGTGTTAGAGAACGCTCATGAGAGTCCTTTGGAATACAAGGAGATCAAATCAGTCAATCCTAAAGAAAATCAATCCTGAATATTCATTGGAAGGACTGATGCTGAAGCTGAAACTTCAATACTTTGGCTATCTGATGCGAAGAATGGACTTATTGGAAAAGACCCTGATGCTGGGAAAGATTGAAAGCAGGAGGAGAAAGGGACAACAGAGGATAAGATGGTTGGATGGCATTACTGACTCGATGAACATGAGTTTGAGCAAGCTCTGGGTGTCGGTGATGGACAGGGAAGCCTGGCGTACTGCAGTCCAGCGGTTCACGAAAATTCGGTCACAGCTGCGTGACTGAACTGAACTGAACTGAGAATTTCCTACTCTAAAAGCCCAAAGGTATTCTTTTGTCTTGCTGTTTTTGCCATGAGCTCCAAAGTAGTATACTGTTCAGTTATAGAAACATACAATTATGTGTTGCCAGGTTATACTGATCATAAGTCTAAAGCACGCTGTATTGCATTTAGTCACATCAAAAACCTGTTGTTTCTGAACAGCCCATTGAAATTCATGCTTTTTCCTAGTTTCTTTGTAAAGTGGACTCAATATCTGGCCCAAATGTGGAATATACTGTCTCCAGAAACCAAGTAGCCCTACAAATTTCTGAGTCTCCCTCTTCTTTTGGGGAGTTTTAAATTCCATTATGTTTTGCTTAGCCTTAGGCAAAATCTCTCTGTGTCCTTTAGCCCATTGTATTCTTGAGAAAACTTTACAGTGTGGGTGAGTTCTTGAACTTTAGAGAGAAAGTTCATCTCCCATCAGTTGTTTTTTAAGATATTAATACATTGGTTTAGAGTTTTTAATACTATTTCCTCTGTTGGCCTTTGTATCATTTAATCAATATAATGAGATATTTGTACATCATCAGACACTTATAGGTGATCTGAATGTTCAGCAGCAAACTTGTGACAAATAGTAGACTTATGTATACAACCTTGTGAAAAGCAGCTGAACATATATTGTCTCCCTTGCCCATGAATACAAATCAATTCCATAATTGTTCTATGGGTATAGTAAAGAAAGCATTGACCAGATCAATTACTGCATATCATTGTCCAAGATTGCTATTTGTTCTATTAAAGCTATAGTATCAGGGATTGCAGCAGAGGTAGAGTTACTTTGTGATTCTATGGACTGTAGCCCACCAGATTGCTCTGTCCATGGGATTCTCCAGGCAAGAATAATGGAGTGGATTGCCATGCTCTCCTCCAGGGGATCTTCTTGACCCAGGGATTGAACCCACATCTCTTAACTTCTCCTGCATTGGCAGGTGGGTTCTTTATCACTTACCCAACCTGGGAAACTCAGCAGCCATACAGAGTTATTTAGTTCACTAAATGTGCTTTGTATAGTTTTAGTAATTCCAATTGCCCCGTGGGAATTCAGTATTGCTTCAATTTAACTAATTTTCTAGTGGCCGGCAATTTTATGGGGGCACAACTAACTTTCCCACAATTTCAGGAGATGCCAGTTTTAAAGCACACACTTCAAACTGATATCTTCTAGCTTCAAGACTGAAAGTCATGCTGGCCAAAATGTCAATCCCCATTATATATTCTGGAATAGGAGTGATCATTACTGATTAAGTTCTTCTAGATAATTGCCCTATTTTAAAATCAATTATAGTTTGTACAACTTCTGTTTACCCCCAAGGCCAGTTATTATCACTTTCACTTTCTGTCCTTTAAAATTCTTGGGATTTCCAAGACAGCAGAGGAATAAAACAGGGAGATTACCTTCCTCCCCACAAACACATCAAAAACTTATCTACATATGGAACAACTCCTAGAGGACCTTTGGAATGCTGGCAGAAGACCCCAGACTTCCCAAAAGCAAGTAAATTTCCTTTTAATGAGGTAGGGAAAGATTTTAAAGAGAGAGAGAGAGAAAGAATTTCAGGACAGGGATATGTGCCCCAGGGAGGAAGACGTGAATGACAAAAAGTTTCCCCACATTAGAAACCACCTCATAGGTGAGGACAGGAGGGAGCTTCCAAACTTCAGAGGGGAGTACAATGGTGGGTGCTCAGGAGACAAAATGGAGAGAATTCACCACAGAGATCATTGTCAAACAGCACTTTTCAGCCAAAAGTGGCTCTCACACTCACACCCACAGCAAAGAGTGGGTGCAGGATGCTGAAACTCAGGCTTGGGTCTTGAACCCAGGGAGAGAACCAGGGTTGGCTGCAGTGAGGATATTCTGAGAGGGCTAGTGGGCACAGCTTAGAGAGACCAAGGAAAAGATCAGATGTCCCAGAAAGGTAAGATATTGTTGTGGATGAGACACTGTAACTCCATGCATTCATAGACAGTGGCTGTGTGCCCCAATGGCCACCAAAACTGGCCAAACCAGTAGCAGTGTCAACAGCAGAATTAGACCCATCTGCAGTTTACAGTCCCAGAGAGGGAAATGTAAGCCACCAAGTAAGGGAAAGTGCCTGAGGCAGCAGGCAAAACATTGCCACTGTGGTCCCAAATCCAGAGGTGGCAGCTACCACCAGGTGGTGGGCAGACACAGGTGCCACCCACACCTTCCTGGGGGCCTAAGCTTTCCTTAGGGACCCACGACTTGGAGGCAGTTCCTCTGGGAAAATGCACGGCCTGCCTCAGGCCAAGTCTCTACCATTGCAGGCATTCCTGGTACATCTCAACTGTGGCTTCGATATCCGTCCCTCTCCCCAGCCTGAATGAGCAAGTGAGCCCTAACAAGGCTTAGCCTCTCCCCCCCCCACCCCCATCCTCCCCATGTCTGAGAGGGAATAGACACCAGAAGGTGGCCTACAAGCAGAGCCAGGCCCAAAATCAAAGCAGAACATCAGGGGCTGTATGACCAAAGAAGAGAATGGAGTTAGCAGGTACACTGGATTAAATTCCCCAATTAGGCTGAAACTGTGGATTTTAGGGGCAACTGTGGACTTTGGGAGCCAGTAAAAAATATAGTAATGCCATATTTGAGGCTGAGCAGACCCTAAACTGCCCACAACAGATCCAGAGACCTTCTTAGAAGTATTGGAGGACTTTGATGTGAGTTCCTTGCAGAGTTCTGGACCATTGAATGTTTCTTTCACAAATAGTCTTGGAGTTTTGTCTTCTGTGCTTTGCAGCCTATGAAGTCATTCTATAGTAATGGGTCAGGCTTGAACACCTGATGCAGGAAACCTGAGTCCAGGACTTTGAACCACCAGAGAATCCTAACCCCATGGAACATTAATTGGCAAGAGCTCTTCCGAAGACCACCATCTCAACACTAAGATCAAGCCCTACCCAAAAGCCAGCAAGCTCTGGGGCTGGACGCCCCATGCCAGTCCTCCAGCAAATGAGCATCACAACCCTGCACATTAGCAGGTAGGCTGGCCAAAGCCATACAAAACCCATCGATAGCCCAAACTACATTACTGTACATAGCACTGCCCTTCAGAGAGACAAGATTCAGCTCCACCTACCAGAACACAGGCACAAGTTTGCCAACACTAGGCAATGGTCCAAACCCATCCATGGGGGGCAGAATTTACAATAAAGAGGAATTAAGACCTTCCAGCCTGACGAAAGGAGTCTCCAAACATAGTAAGTTAAATGACAGGAAAAGACAGAGAAACATGCAGCAGATGAAGGAACACAGTAAAAACCCACAAGACCAAATAAATGACAAAGAAATAGGCAGTCTACCTGAAAAGAAATTCAGAGTAATGAGAGTAAAGATGAGCCAAAATTGTGAAAAATAAAAATAAAAAACAGAGGCACAGATAAATAGATTGGAAGTATGGATTGAGATTTGATTACAGAACTTACACAGGACTGGGGAAACAGACTCTTGGAGGGCACAAACAAAACCTTGTATGCCCCAGAACCCAGGAGAAAGGAGCAGTGATCCCACAAGAGACTGACCCAGACTTGTCTGTGAGTGCCCAGGAGTCTCCAGGGGAGGCATGGGTCGGTGGTGGCCTGCTGCAGGGTCTGGGGCACTCAGTGTTGCCGTGTGTGCACAGGACCTTCCGAAGGAGGTCACCATTATCTTCATTACCTCCACTAAGGTCTGGTCTCAGGTCAAACAAGGGAGGGAACACAGCTCTGCTCATCAACAGAAAATTGAATTAAAGATTTACTGAGCAAGGTCCCACCCATCAGAACAAGACCCAGTTTCCCCCATGGTCAGTCTCTCCCGTCAGGAAGCTTCCATATGCTTCTTATCCTTATCCATAAGAGGGCAGACAGAATGAAAATCATAGTCACAGAAAACTAATCAAACTGAACACATGGACCACAGCCCTGTCTAATTCAATGTAACTATGAGCAATACTGTGTAGGGCCATCCAAGATGGACAGGTCATGGTGGATAGTTCTGAAAAAAAAAAAAAAAAGTTGTCCACTGGATAAGGGAATGGCAAACCACTTCAGCATTCTTGCATTGAGACCCCATGAACAGTATGAAAAAGCAAAAAGTTATGACACTGAATGATGAATTCCCCAGGTCAGTAGATGCCCAATATTCTACTGGAGAAATAGTGGAGAAATTCTTTCATACAGAAAGAATGAAGAGATGGAACCAAAGTGAAGATAATGCCCAGTTGTAGATGTGACTGGTGATGAAAGTAAAGTCTGATGCTATAATGAACAATATTGCATAGGAACCTGGAATGTTAGGTCCATGAATCAAGGTAAATTGGAAGTGGTCAAACAGGAGGTGGCAAGAGTAAACATTGACATTTTAGGAATCAATAAACTAAAATGGACTTGAATGGTAAAATTTTAAATCAGGTGACCATTATATCTGCTACTGTGGGCAAGAATCCCTTAGAAGAAATGGAGAGCCCTCATAGTCAACAAAAGAGTCCAGAATGCAGTACATGGGTGCAATGTACTGCAAAATGTACTGTCAAAAATGACAGAATGATCTGTTTGATTCCAAGGCAAACCATTCAATATCACAGTAATTCAAGTCTATGCCCCAACCACTGAAGCAAAAGATGAAGTTGAAAGGTTCTAAGAAGAACTACAACACCTTCTAGACCTAACACCAAAAAAAGATGTCCCTTTTCTCATAGGGGATTAGAATGCAAAAGTAGAAAGTCAAGAGAAACCTGGAATAACAGGTAAGTTTGGCCTTTGAGTACAAAAGGAAGCAGAGCAAAGGCTACCAGTTTTGCCAAGAGAACACACTGGTCTTAACAAACACCCTCTTCCAACAACACAAGAGACGACTCTACACATGGATATAACCAGATGGTCAAAACTGAAATCAGATTGACTATATTCTTTGCAGTTGAAGATTGAGAAGCTCTGTACAGTCAGCAAAAACAGTACTGCATTCCCATTGTGGCTCAGATCATGAACTTCTTATTGAAAATTCAGACTTAAATTGAAGAAAGTAGGAAAAACTACTAGACCATGCAGGTATGACCTAAATTAAATCTATTACGATTATATAGTGGAAGTGAAAAATAGATTCAAGGGATTAGATCTGACAGATGAAGAGTCAGAGAACTACAGACAGAGGTTCATTACATTGTACAGGAGGCAGTGATCAAGACCATTCCTAAGAAAAAGTAATGCAAAAAGGCAAAATGGTTGTCTGAAGAGGCCTTACAAATAGATGAGAAAAGAAGAGAAGCCAAAGGCAAAGGAGAAAAGGAAAGATATATCCACCTGAATGCAGAGCTCCAAACAATAGCAAGGAGAGATTGAAAAAAAAAAAAAAAAGCCTTCCTCAGTGATCAATGTGAAGAAATAGAGAAAAACAATAGAATGGGAAAGACTAGAGATCTCTTCAAGAAAATTAGAGATATCAAAGGAACATTTCATGCAAAGATGGGCACAATAGACAGAAATGGTATGGCCCTAACAGAAGCAGAAGATATTAAGCAGAGGTGGCAAGAATACACAGAACTGTACAAAAAGATCTTCATGACCCAGGTAATCAAGATGGTGTGATCACTCACCTAGAGCCAGACATCCTGGAACGCAAAGTCAAATGGGCCTTAGGAAGCATCACTATGAACAAAGCTAGTGGAGGTGATGGAATTCCAGGTGAGCTATTTCAAATGCTAAAAGATGATACTATGAAAGTTCTGCACTCAATATGCCAGCAAATTTGGAGAACTCAGCAGTGGCCACAGGACTGGAAAAAGTCAGTTTTCATTCCAGTGCCAAAGAAAGGCAATGCCAAAGAATGTTCACACTACTGCACAATTTCACTCATCTCACATGCTAGCAAACTAATGCTCAAAATTCTCCAGGCCAGGTTTCAACAGAATATGAACCATGAAATTTCTGATGTTCAAGCTGGATTCAGTAAAGGCAACATAAGCAGATATCAAATTGCCAATATCCGCTGGATCATGGAAAAAGCAAGAGAGTTCCAGAAAAACATCTACTTCAGCTTTATTGACTACACCAGAGCCTTTGATTATGTGGATCACAACAAACTGGAAAATTCTTAAAAAGATGGGAATACCAGACAACCTGACCCGCCTCTTCAGAAATCTGTATGCAGGTCAAGAAGCAACAGTTAGAATAGGACATGGAAAAACACACTGGTTCCACATGGGAAAGGAGTAAATCAAGGCTATATATTGTCATTTTTTTAATTTAACTTATATGCAGAGTACATCATGAGAAATGCTGGGCTGGACGAAGCACAAGCTGGAACCAAGATTGCTGGGAGAAATATCAATAACCTCAGACATGCAGATGACACGACCCTAATGGCAGAAAGAGAAGAAGAACTAAAGAGCTTCTTGATGAAAGTGAAAGAGGAGAGTGAAAAAGTTAGCTTAAAGCTCAACATTCAAAAAACAAGGATCATAGCATCCAGTCCCATCACTTCATGGGAAATAGATGGGGAAACAGTGGAAACAGTGACAGACTTAATTGTTTTGGCCTCAAAATACTGCAGATGGTGACTGCAGCCATGAAATTAAAAGATGCTTGCTCCTTGGAAGAAAAGCTATGACCAACCGAGACAGCATATTAAAAAGCAGAGACATTACTTTGCTGACAAAGGTCCGTCTGGTCAAAGTTATTGGTTTTTCCAGTAGTTATGTATGGATATGAGAGTTGGACTCTACAGAAAGCTGAGTGCCAAAGTATTGATGCTTTTGAACTGTGGTGTAGGAAAAGACTCTTGAGAGTCCTTTGCACTGCAAAAGATCAAATCAGTCAATCCTAAAGGAAATCAGTCCTGAATATTCATTCCAAGGACTGATGCTAAAGCTGAAACTCCAATACTTTGGCCACCTGATGTGAAGAACTGACTCATTGGAAGATACCCTGATGCTGAGAGAGATTGAAGGCAGGAGGAGAAGGGGACAACAGAAGATTAGATAATTGGATGGTATCACTGACCTGATAGACATGATTTTGAGCAAGCTTCAGGAGTTAGTGATGCACAGGGAAGCCTGGCATGCTGCAGTCCATGAGGTCATGACAAGTGGGACAGACTGAGCGACTGAAATGAACTGATGGATCGAAAAAACACAAGCAATGTTTAACAAGGACCTAGAAGTATTAATGCTTTTGAACTGTGGTGTTGGAGAAGACCCTTGAGAGTCCCTTGGACTGCAAGGAGATACAACCAGTCCATTCTGAAGATCAGCCCTGGGGTTTCTTTGGAAGGAATGATGCTAAAGCTGAAACTCCAATACTTCGGCCACCTCATGTGAAGAGTTGACTCATTGGAAAAGACTCTGATGCTGGGAGCGATTGGGGGCAGGAGGAGAAGGGGACGACAGAGGATGAGATGACTGGATGGCATCACTGACTTGATGGACGTGAGTCTGGGTGAACTCCGGGAGTTGGTGATGGACAGGGAGGCCTGGTGTGCTGCGATTCATGGGGTTGCAAAGAGTCGGACACGACTGAGTGACTGAACTGAACTGAACTGAGAAGTATTAAAGAATAGACAATCAGTAATAAATAACACAATAACTGAGATTAAACACACACTAGAGGGAACCAGTAGCAGATTAACTGAGGCAGGAGAATGGATAAGAGAGCTGAAAGAATGGTGGGAATAACTGTAGCACAGCAGAGTAAAGAAAAGTGAGTAAAAAGAAATGAGGAATCTCAGAGACATCTGGGACAATATTAAGGGAACAAACATTCAAATCATACAGGTCACAGAAAAAGAAGACTAAAGAAAAAGGCATGAGAAAATATTTCAAGAGATTATAGTCAAAAATCTTTCCTAAAATGAGAAAGGAATTATCCACCCAATTACCAGTAGCCCAGAGGGTCTCATACAGGATAAACTCAAGTGAAAGATGCCAAGACACATATAAATCAAATTAACAAAAATTAAACACAAAGAACAAATATTAAAAGCAGCAAAGGAAAAGAAACTAATAATATACAAGGAGGTTCCCATAAGGCTAACAGAGGATCAACTGAAGCTCTGTGGGTCAGAAGGGAGTGACAGGATATACTTAAAGTGCTGAAAGGACAAAACTTACAGCTAAGATTATTCTATTAGGCAAGGATCTTATTCATATTCAAAGGAAAAATCGAAAGCTTTATAGATAAACAAGAATTAAGAGAATTCAGGATCATAAACAGCTTTACAACAAATTCTAAAGGAACTTCTCTAGACAGGAAACATTAAAGAAAGAAAAGGCCTACAAAAACAAACCCAGAACAACAAAGTAATGGTAAAAGGATGCTGCTGCTGCTGCTGCTGCTGCCAAGTCGCTTCAGTCGTGTCCAACTCTGTGCGACCCCATAGACGGCAGCCCACTAGGCTCCCCCGTCCCTGGGATTTTCGAGGCAAGAACACTGGAGTGGGTTGCCATTTCCTTCTCCAATGCATGAACATGAAAACTGAAAGTGAAGTTGCTCAGTCGTATCCTACTCCTAGCGACCCTATGGACTGCAGCCTACCAAGTCTCCTCTGTCCATGGGATTTTCCAGGCAAGAGTACTGGAGTGGGTTGCTATATCAATAATTACCTTAAATGTTAATGGACTAAATGCTCCAACCAAAAGACACAGATTGGCTGAATGGATACAAAAATTAGTCCCCTATACATGCTGTTGACAAGAGACCCACCTCAGATATAGGGACACATATGGACTGAAAGTGAGGGGCAAGAAGAAGATTCTACGCAAAGGAAATTAAAAGAATGTGGGAGTAGCAATACTTATATCAGATAAAATAGAATTTAAAGAGTGTTACAAGAGACAAAGAAGGGCACTATATATTGATGAAGGGATCAATCCAAGAAGAAGATATAGGAATTATAAATATACATGCACCCAAAATAGGAGCACCTCAATACATAAGGCAAATACTAACAACTATTATAGAGGAAATCGAGAGTAACACAATAATAATGGGAAACTTTAATACCCCATTCACACCAATGGAAAGATCATTCAGACAGAAAATTAATAAAGAAACACAAGCTTTAAATGATACACTGGACCAATTGGACCTAATTGATATCTACAGGGCATTCATGCAAAAGCAGTAGCCTTCACTTTTTTCTTAAGTGCACATGGAACAATCTCCAGGACAGATCACATCTTGGGTCAGAAATCAAGCGTTGTCAAATTTTTAAAAACTGAAATCACTTCAGGCATCTTTTCTGATGACTATGCTATAAAATTAGGTGTCAACTACAGGGTGGAGGGACTACAAAACCACAAACACATGGAGGCTAAACAATGTGATACTGAATAAACAACAGATCACTGAATAACTCGAAAGGAAAATCAAATTGTAACTAGAAAATAATGAGAAGGAAAACATGACAACTGGAAACCTATGGGATGCACTAAAGCAGTGCTAAGAGGGAAGTTTATAGCAAGAAAAGCTTACACCTAGAGACAAGAAAAATATCTAATAAACAACCTAACCTTAACCTAAAGGAACTAGAAAAAATAGAACAAAAATCCCAAAGTTAGTAGAAATAAATAAATCTTAAGAGCAGAGCAGAAACAAATGAAAAAGAAATAAAGGACACAATAGCAAATACCAGTAGAGCTAAAATATGATTCTCTGAGAAGATAAAATTGACAAACCATCAGAAACATCAAAAAAAAAAGGGGGGGGGGTGGAATTCAATCAAAATTAGAAAAGAAAAAGGAGAAGATACAGCAGACAATACAAAAGTTCTTAAGAGATTACTATGAGCGACTATATGCCAATAAAAAGGACAATCTAGAAGAAATGGACAAATTCCTAGGAGTAAAACCTTCCAAAACTGCACCAGGAAGAGATAGAAAATATGAACAGACCAATTCCAAGCACAGAAGTTAACACTGTAATAAAAAAAATAGTCTCCAAAAAAAGCAAAAGCCCGGGGTCAGATGGCTTCACAGGTGAATTCTACCAAAAGTATAAAGAAGAGCTAACACATATACTGCTCAAACTCTTTCAGAAAATTGCAGAGGAAGAAAAACTCCCAATCTCATTTATGAGGTTACCATCATCCTGATAATTAAACCAGACAAAAGTGCCAAGAAAAAAGAAAATTACAGGCCAATATCATGATGAACACAGATTCAACAATCCTCAATAAAATTCTAGCAAACAGAATCAACAACACATTAAAATGATTGTATACCATGATCAAGTGGGCTTTATCTCAGGAATGCAAGGACTTCAATACATAAAAATCAATGTGATACACCGTATTAAAGTTGAAATTTAAAAATCATATGATCATCTCAATAGATGCAGAGAAAGCTTTTGATAAAATTCAACATCCATGTGTGATAAATATTCTCCAGGTAGTAGACATAGAAGGATCATACCACAATGTAGTAAAGGCCATATACAACAAACCCACAGTAAATATTCTCAATGGTGAAAAACTGAAAGCATTTCCTCTAAGATCAGGAAAAAGACAAATGTGCCCACTTTTGTCACTATTATTCAACATAGTTTTGGAAGTCTTATCCACAACAATCAGAAAAGAAAAGGAAATAAAAGGAATCTAGAGTGGAAGAGAAATAAAATTTTCATTCTTTGCTGACAACATGACATTAAACATAGAAAATTACCAGAGCTAATCACTAAATATAGCAGAGTCACAGGATATAGTATTAATACAAAGAAATCCCTTGCATTCCTATACACTAAAAAAAAAAAAAAAAAAATCAGAAAGAGAAATTAAAGAAATAATCTCATTTGCCATTGCAACAGGAAGAATAAAATACCTAGGAATAGACCTAATTAAAGACACAAAAGACCTGTATGTGAAAACTATAAGACATTTTTGAAAGAAATCAAAGATGACACAAACAGATGGAGAGATATATATACCATTTCTTGGATTGGAAAAATCAATGTTGTGAAATGATTATAATACCCAAATCATTCTACAGACTCAATCAATTCCTACCATACTATAAGTAGTGCTTTTCACAGAGCAAAAAATTTCAAAATATGTGTGGAAACACAAGAGACTCTGAATAGCCAAATCAATCCTGAGGAGGGGAAATGAAGGAGCTAGAGGAATCAATCTTTCTGTCTTCATACTACACTACAAAGCTACAGTCATCAATATAGTATGGTGCTGGCACAAAAACAGAAATATAGGCCAATGGAACAAGATAGAAAGCCCATAGATAAGCCCATGCAACCATGGGCACCTTGACTTTGACAGAGAAGGAAAGAATATACAATGGAGAAAAGACAGCGTCTTCAATAAGTGTTTCTGGAAAACTGGATAGCTACACTTAAATTAATGAACTTAGCACACCCCCTAACACCATACACAAAAGTAAACCCAAAATGGATTAAAGACTTATATGCAAGGCCATAAACTATAAAACTCTTAGAGAAAAACATAGAACACCCCTTGACATAAATCACAGTAGGATACTTTATGATCCACCTTTTAGAATAATGGAAATAAAAACAAAAATAAACAAGCGAGACCCAATTAAATTTAAAAGCTTTTGCACAGCAAAAAACAAGGTGAAAAGACAATCCTCAGAATGGGAGAATATAATAGCAAATGAAACAACTGACGAAGAGTAATCTCCAAAATATACAAGCAGCTGATGCATCTCAATACCAGAAGAACAAACAACAACAACAACAACAACAAAAACTGGGCTAAAGACTCAAACATACATTTCTCCAAAGAAGACATACTCAGATGGTAAAGAATATGCCTGCAATGCAGGAGACCTGGGTATGGAAGATCCACTGGACAAAGAAATGGCAACCCACTCCAGTATTCTTGCTGGTGAATTCCATGGACAGGGGAACCTGGCAGGCTACAGTCTATGAGGTCACAAAGAATCACACACAATGGAGCAGCTAACACACACACACACATACACACACAATACACACATGAAGGGATGTTCACCATCTCTCATTATTCAATTCAGTTTAGTTCAGTCGCTCAGTCGTGTCTGACTTTTTGTGACCCCATGAATCGCAGCACGCCAGGCCTCTCTGTCCATCACCAACTCCCAGAGTTCACTCAGACTCATGTCCATCGAGTCAGTGATGCCATACAGCCATCTCATCCTCTGTCGTCCCCTTCTCCTCCTGCCCCCAATCCCTCCCAGCATCAGAGTCTTTTCCAACGAGGCAACTCTTCGCATGAGGTGGCCAAAGTACTGGAGTTTCAGCTTTAGCATCATTCCTTCCAAAGAAATCCCAGGGCTGATCTCCTTCAGAATGGACTGGTTGGATCTCCTTGCAGACCAAGGGACTCTCAAGAGTCTTCTCCAACACCACAGTTTAAAAGCATCAATTCTTCGACGCTCAGCTTTCTTCACAGTCCAACTCTCACATCCATACATGACCACAGGAAAAACCATAGCCTTGACTAGATGGACCTTTGTTGGCAAAGTAATGTCTCTGCTTTTCAATATGCTATCTAGGTTGGTCATAACTTTCCTTCCAAAGAGTAAGCGTCTTTTAATTTCATGGCTGCAGTCACCATCTGCAGTGATTTTGGAGCCCAAAAAAATAAAGTCTGTCACTGTTTCCACTGTTTCCCCATCTATTTCCCATGAAGTGATGGGACCGGATGCCGTGATCTTCGTTTTCTGAATGTTGAGCTTTAAGCCAACTTTTTCACTCTCCACTTTCACTTTCATCAAGAGGCTTTTTAGCCTCTTTTTAGCCTTTTTCCTCTTCACTTTCTGCCACAAGGGTGGTGTCATCTGCATATCTGAGGTTATTGATATTTCTCCTGGCAATCTTGATTCCAGCTTGTGCTTCTTCCAGTCCAGCGTTTCTCATGATGTACTCTGCATATATGTTAAATAAGCAGGGTGACAATAAACAGCCTTGACCTACTCCTTTTCCTATTTGAAACCAGTCTGTTGTTCCATGTCCAGTTCTAACTGTTGCTTCCTGACCTGTATACAGATTTCTCAAGAGTAGAGAAATGCAAATCAGAACTACAATGAAGTATCACTTCACATTGGTCAGAACGGCTATCATCAAAAAATCTACAAGTAATAAACCCTGGAAAGGGTGTGGAGAAAAGGGAAACCTCTTGCATGTGGGAATGTAAGTGGATACAGCCACTATGGAAAACAGTATGGAAATTCCTTAAAAAAACAAACAACTAGTAATCACACTACCGTATGACCCAACAATCTCACTACTGGGTATATACACTGAGGAAGCCATAATTGAAAAAGACGCATATACCCCAATTTTCACTGCAGCACTGTTTATAAGAGCTAGGACATGGAAGCAAGCTAGATGCCCATTGATGGATGAATGGATAAAGTAGTGGTACATACATACAATGGAATAAAAAGTAATAAATTTGAGTCAATTTTAATGAGGTGGGTGAACCTAGAGCCTATTATCCAGAGTGAATAAGTCAAAAAGAGAAAAACATATTGTATATTAATACACATATATGGAATCTATAAAAATTCTACAGATGAACCAGTTTGCAGGGCAGCAATATAGATGCAAACATAGAGAACAGATTTTGGACCCAATGGGGGAAGGAGAGGAAGGTACGAATTTAAAGAGTAACATTGAAACATATATATTACCATATGTAAAATAGATAACAAGTGGGAATTTTCTGTATGATCCAGGGAGCTCAAATCCTGTGCTCTGTGAAACCCTAGAAGGGTGGAATGGTGTGGAAGTTGATAGAAAGGTTCAAGAGGGACGGGACATATGTATGCCTACGGCTGATTCATGTTTATGTATGACAGAAAGTAACACAATGTTGAAAGGCAATTATCCTCCCATTAAATATTTTAAAAATTCTTGGGATTTCATATATTAAAGAGGCCCCTTCCTCGGTGTTTTTAATGCCCCAACAGTCATTTCTGAGCCATTATCCAAAAAACATTATCACTTTTACCTGAGGCTGCCTATCTTTTCTAGCCTAAGAATCTACCAGATCTTGACCTTCTTTTTTTTGTGTGTGAGTAAACTTTTTATTTATTTATTTTTGTTGTTTTTTGTTTGTTTTTTAAGTATAAATTTATTTCTCTTAATTGGAGGCTAATTACTTTACAATATTGTATTGGTTTTGCCATACATTGACATGAATCTGCCACCAGTGTACATGCGTTTTCCATCCTGAAACCCGCTCCCGCCTCCCTCCCCATATCATCCCTCTGGGTCATCCCAGTGCACCAGCCTCAAGCATCCTGTATCATGCATCGAACCTGGACTGGCGATTCATTTCACATAATGATATTATACATGTTTCAATGCCATTCTCCCAAATCATCCCACCCTTGCCCTCTCCCACAGAGTCCAAAAGACTGTTCCATACATCTGTGTCTCTTTTGCTGTCTCACATACAGGGTTATCATTACCATCTTTCTAAATTCCAGATATAGGCATTAGTATACTGTATTGGGAGGAGCTACTCCATGCCCCCACGCCCGAGGCCAGGGGCGGTGAGGAGTTACCCAGAGCCGTGGCTGCGTGGGCGCAGGAGGGCCTAGAGGAGCTATCCCACACTGAAGGTCAGGATGGGCGGCGGTGAGGAGATACCCCTGGTCCAAGGTAAGAAGCAATGGCTGCGCTTTGCTGGAGCAGGCATGAAGAGATAACCCACACCCAAGGTAAGAGAAACCCAAGTAAGACGGTAGGTGTTGCAAGAGGGCATCAGAGGGCAAACACACTGAAACCATACTCACAGAAAACTAGTCAATCTAATCACACTAGGACCACAGCCTTGTCTAACTCAATGAAACTAAGCCATGCCCGTGGGGCAACCCAAGACAGGCGGGTCATGGTGGAGAGATTTGACAGAATGTGGTCCACTGGAGAAGGGAATGGCAAACCACTTCAGTATTCTTGCCTTGAGAACCCCATGAACAGTATGAAAAGGCGAAATGATAGGATACTGAAAGAGAAACTCCCCAGGTTAGTAGGTGCCCAATATGCTACTGGAGATCAGTGGAGAAAAAACTCCAGAAAGAATGAAGGGATGGAGCCAAAGCAAAAAGAATACCCAGTTGTGGATATGACTGTGATAGAAGCAAGGTCCGATGCCATAAAGAGCAATATTGCATAGGAACCTGGAATGTCAGGTCCATGAATCAAGGAAAATTGAAAGTGGTCAAACAGGAGATGGCAAGAGTGAATGTCGACATTCTAGGAATCAGTGAACTGAAATGGACTGGAATGGGTGAATTTAACTCAGATGACCATTATATCTACTACTGCGGGCAGGAATCCCTCAGAAGGAATGGAGTGGCCATCGTGGTCAACAAAAGAGTCCGAAATGCAGTACTTGGATGCAATCTCAAAAACGACAGAATGATCTCTGTTCATTTCCAAGGCAAACCATTCAATATCACAGTAATCCAAGTCTATGCCCCAACCAGTAATGCTGAAGAAGCTGAAGTTGAATGGTTCTATGAAGAACTATAAGACCTTTTAGAACTAACACCCAAAAAAGATGTCCTTTTCATTATAGGGGACTGGAATGCAAAAGTAGGAAGTCAAGAAACACCTGGAGTAACAGGCAAATTTGGCCTTGGAATACGGAATGAAGCAGGGCAAAGACTCATGGAGTTTTGCCAAGAAAATGCACTGGTCATAACAAACACCCACTTCAAACAACACAAGAGAAGACTCTACACATGGACACCACCAGATGGTCAACACGAAATCAGATTGATTATATTCTTTGCAGCCAAAGATGGAGAAGCTCTATACAGCCAGCAAAAACAAGACCAGGAGCTGACTCTGGCTCAGACCATGAACTCCTTATTGCCAAATTCAGACTTAAATTGAAGAAAGTAGGGGAAACCACTAGACCATTCAGGTATGACCTAAATCAAATCCCTTATGATTATACAGTGGAAGTGAGAAATAGATTTAAGGGCCTAGATCTGATAGATAGAGTGCCTGATGAACTATGGAATGAGGTTCATGACATTGTACAGGAGACAGGGATCAAGACCATTCCCATAGAAAAGAAATGCAAAAAAGCAAAATGGCTGTCTGAGGAGGCGTTGCAAATAGCTGTGAAAAGAAGAGAAGTGAAAAGCAAAGGAGAAAGGGAAAGATATAAGTATCTGAATGTAGAGTTCCAAAGAATAGCAAGAAGAGATAAGAAAGCCTTCTTCAGCAATCAATGCAAAGAAATAGAGGAAAACAACAGAATGGGAAAGACTAGGGATCTCTTCAAGAAAATCAGCAATAGCAAAGGAACATTTCATGCAAAGATGAGCTTGATAAAGGACAGAAATGTTATGGACTTTACAGAAGCAGAGGATATTAAGAAGAGATGGCAAGAATACACAGAAGAACTGTACAAAAAGATCTTCACAACCCAGATAATCACGATGGTGTGATCACTGACCTAGAGCCAGACATCCTGGAATGTGAAGTCAAGTGGACCTTAGAAAGCATCACTACGAACAAAGCTAGTGGAGGTGATGGAATTCCAGTTGAGCTATTCCAAATCCTGAAAGATGATGCTGTGAAAGTGCTGCACTCAATACGCCAGCAAATTTGGAAAACTCAGCAATGGCCACAGGACTGGAAAAGGTCAGTTTTCATTCCAATCCCAAAGAAAGGCAATGCCAAAGAATGCTCAAACTACTGCACAATTGCCCTCATCTCACACGGCTAGTAAAGTAATGCTCAAAATTCTCCAAGCCAGGCTTCAGCAATATGTGAACCGTGAACTTCCTGATGTTCAAGCTGGTTTTAGAAAAGGCAGAGGAACCAGAGATCAAATTGCCAACATCTGCTGGATCATGGAAAAAGAAAGAGAGTTCCAGAAAAACATCTATTTCTGCTTTATTGACTATGCCAAAGTCTTTGACTGTGTGGATCACAATAAACTGTGGAAAATTCTTCAAGAGATGGGAATACCAGACCACCTGATCTGCCTTCTGAGAAATTTGTATGCAGGTCAGGAAGCAACAGTTAGAGCTGAACATGAAACAACAGACTGGTTCCAAATAGGAAAAGGAGTTCGTCAAGGCTGTATATTGTCACCCTGTTTATTTAACTTATATGCAGAGTACATCATGAGAAACGCTGGACTGGAAGAAACACAAGCTGGAATCAAGATTGCCAGGAGAAATATCAATAACCTCAGATATGCAGATGACACCACCCATATGGCAGAAAATGAAGAGGAACTCAAAAGCCTCTTGATGAAAGTGAAAGAGGAGAGTGAAAAAGTTGGCTTAAAGCTCAACATTCAGAAAATGAAGATCTTGGCATCTGGTCCCACCACTTCATGGGAAATAGATGGGGAAACCGTGGAAACAGTATCAGACTTTATTTTTCTGGGCTCCAAAATCACTACAGATGGTGACTGCAGCCATGAAATTAAAAGATGCTTACTCTTTGGAAGGAAAGTTATGACCAACCTGGATAGCATATTGAAAAGCAGAGACATTACTTTGCCAACAAAGGTTCGTCTAGTCAAGGCTATGGTTTTTCCTGTGGTCATGTATGGATGTGAGAGTTGGACTGTGAAGAAAGCTGGGCACCGAAGAATTGATGCTTTTGAACTGTGGTGTTGGAAGAGACTCTTGAGAGTCCCTTGGTCTGCAAGGAGATCCAACCAGTCCATTCTAAAAAGATGAGTCCTGGGTGTTCTTTGGAAGGACTGATGCTGAAGCTGAAACTCAAGTACTTTGGCCACCTCATGAGAAGAGTTGACTTACTGGAAAAAACTCTGATGATGGGAGGGATTGGGGGAAGGAGGAGAAAGGGACGACAGAGGATGAGATGGCTGGATGGCATCACCGACTCGATGGACATGAGTTTGAGTGAACTCCAAGAGTTGGTGATGGACAGGGAGGCCTGGTGTGCTGTGATTCATGGGGTCGCAAAGAGTCGGACACGACTGAACTGAATACTCCATTGTGTATATGTACCAAGCTTTCTTATCCATTCGTCTGCCAATGGACATCTAGGTTGCTTCCATGTCCTGGCTATTGTAAACAGTGCTGTGATGAATATTGGGGTACACGTGTCTCTTTCAATTCTGGTTTCCTCGGTATTTATACACAGCAGTGGGATTGCTGGGCCATATGGCAGTTTTATTTCAGGTTTTAAAGGTATCTCCACACTGTTCTCCATAGTGGCTGTACTAGTTTGCATTCCCACCAACAGTGTAAGAGGGTTCCCTTTTCTCTGCACCCTCTCCAGCGTTTATTGCTTGTAGACTTTTGGATAGCAGCCATTCTGACTGGTGTGAAATGCTACCTCATTGTGGTTTTGATTTGCATTTCTCTGATAATGAGTGATGTTGAGCATATTTTCATGTGTTTGTTAGCCATCTGTATGTCTTCTCTGAAGTAATGTCTGTTTAGTTCTTTGGCCCATTTTTTGATTGGGTCGTTTATTTTTCTGGAATTGAGCTGCAGGTGTTGCTTGCATATTTTTGAGATTAATTCTTTGTCATTTGCTTCATTTGCTATTATTTTCTCCCATTCTGAAGGCTGTCTTTTCATCTTGCTTATAGTTTCTTTTGTTGTGCAGAAGCTTTTAAGTTTAATTAGGTCCCATTTGTTTATTTTTGCTTTTATTTCCAATATTCTTGGAGGTGGATCATAGAGGATCCTGCTGTGATTTATGTCGGTGAGTGTTTTGTCTATGTTTTCCTCTAGGAGTTTTATAGTTTCTGGTCTTACATTTAGATCTTTAAGGAGAGCCATAAACTTATCTTTTCTAGATACTCTGTTAATTGCTTTTGTTGCATTCCCTGTCTTCCTTTTCTTTCAAAATTCCATTTTCCTAAATCACCCAGTTGCTGGACTTAATCAATTACTACATTAATGGGAGTGCCCATCTCATTTAACAAAGGGTTAAAATGACATGCTTGTAACTGGGAAGAGCCATTTTAAAGATTTTGTTTCTCATCTGTACTATTAAAAGCATTTGTGACATCTCATCTACATGCCCCACAAAGATAGCACTTTTCATTCATAGCCTCCTCCTTCAGTCTGAACACAGTGGTTTAAAGTATACCAAGGGTGATCACTTCCATCCAAAGTGGATTCTAAAGACTATTTCTTAATGCACCCTTCAACCACTGCTTCTGGAAGATTTGAGTCTCCAGGACTTTTTACTTTTATTTCTAAAAACTTGTTGCACAAAAGAATCATTGCTGATAGTGTCAAATTTATTTGTGTCATCCTCATCTATGAGAATTTCAGCTGCCCCAGTATCATATATGCACACTACCCAGGAAAAGAGGGCTCTCCAGACCTGTGAACAACCTGCTTATGATGTCATTAATTTCATGTTGAGTATAATCCTCAAGGGTGTCTTTCCTAAGTATCATTATAGATCAACATGCATGAGCAACATTGAAACCACAAATCCAACACATACAATAAAGTCACAAAAACCAATACACAATAGACCATTTAGACTTAATTGATATCTACAAGACACTACCTCCGTAAAAAGCAGAATACACATTCTTTTCAACTGAGTATGGAATGTTCTCCAGGATAGACCAATTACTAGCTCGCAAAACAAGTCTCAACAATTTAAGAAGATAGAAAAGATATCAAGCATTGTTCCAGACCACAACTGTATGAAACAAAAATCAACTACAGAGAGAAGAAAGATTTTAAAAATATATATGGAGACTAGACAACATGCTACTAAAAAAAAATCATTGGCTCAATGATGAAATCAGAAAACATCTCAAGAAAAACATCAATGAAAGCATTATTTTACAAAATCTATGTGATGTAGCAAAAGCAGTTCTAAGAGTGAAGTTCATAGCAATACATGTGTTTCTCTAGAAACAACAGAAACTCATACAACCTAACCAATCACCTAAAAGAATTAGAAGAAAACAAAGCCCCGAGTCAGGAAAAGGAAGGAAATAATAAAGATCAGAGAGGAAACGAACAGAGTAGAAATTTCAAAAAATAGAAAATATCAATGAAACCAAAAATTATTTTTTTGAAAAGATAAACAAAATTGACAAACCTCTGGCCAGACTCACCAAGAAAAAATGAGAGATGGCCCAAATGAATGAAATAAGAAATGAAAGAGGAAAACTAACAACCAATACCACCAACATACAAAAAAAGTACCCAGCAAGTTGGGTAGCCTATAAGAAATGGACTAATTTCTACAAACTTACAGAGTGCTAAGACTGAGTCAAGAAGGAGCAGATAATCTAAACAGATTGATCAGTAGAAGTAAAACAATCTGTAATTTAAAAACCTCCCTGCAAACAAAAGTCCAGGACCAGATGACTTCACAGAGGAACTCTTCTAAGCACATATAGAAAAATATATACCTATCCTTCTCAAGCCATTTCAAAAAATTAAAAAGCAGGGAACACTATTATCCTGACATCAAAATCAGATGAAGACACTACAAAAAAAGAAAATTATAGCCAATATATTTGATGAGTATGGATTAAAATCACCAAAAAAAATCAGCAAACTGAATCAAACAATGCATACAAAGGATCACAAATCATGATCAAATTGAATTTATTCCAAGGTCACAAGGATGCTTCAATTTATGCAAGTAAATCAATATAATGCACCACATTAACAAAAGGAAAGACAAAAACTATACGATTATCTCAATAGATGAAGAAAAGGCATTTAACAAAATTCAACATCCATTTATGATAAAAAAAAAAACTTTCATCAAAATGGATATAGAGGGAACATAACTCACCATAGTAAAGGTCTTTTACAACAAACTCACTGACACTATAATACTAAAAGCTGAACCCCTTCTCACTAAAATTAGGAACAAGACAAAGATGCCCACTCTCATTGCTTCTATTTAGCATAGTATTGGAAGTACTAGCAACAGTAATCACACTAGAAAAAGAAGCTATCCAAATTCGAAAGGAAGAGATAAGACTGTCACTATTTGCAGATGACAGGATACACTACATCAGTTCAGTTCAGTTCATTTCAGTTACTCAGTCGTGTCCTACTCTTTGCGACCCCATGAATCGCAGCACGCCAGGCCTCCCTGTCCATCACCAACTCCCAGAGTTCACTTAGACTCATGCACATCGAGTCGGTGATGCCATCCAGCCATCTCATTCTCTGTTGTCCCCTTCGCCTTCTGCCCCCAATCCCTCCCAGGAACAGAGTCCTTTCCAGTAAGTCATCTCTTCGCATGAGGTGGCCAAAGTACTGGAGTTTCAGCTTTAGCATCATTCCTTCCAAAGAAATCCCAGGGCTGATCTCCTTCAGAATGGACTGGTTGGATCTCCTTGCAGACCAAGGGACTCTCAAGAGTCTTCTCCAACACCACAGTTCAAAGCATCAATTCTTCGGCGCTCAGCTTTCTTCACAGTCCAACTCTCGCATCCATACATGACCACTGGAAAAACCATAGCCCTGACTACATGGACCTTTGTTGGCAACTAATGCCTCTGCTTTTCAATATGCTATCTAGGTTGGTCATAACTTTCCGTCCAAGGAGAAAAGGTCTTTTAATTTCATGGCTGCAATTACCATCTGCAGTGATTTGGGAGCCAAAAAAAATAAAGTCTGATACTGTTTCCACTGTTTCCCCATCTATATGTCAAGAAGTGATGGGACCAGATGCCATGATCTTCGTTTTCTGAATGTTGGGCTTTAAGCCAACTTTTTCACTGTCCTCTTTCACTTTCATCAAGAGGCTTTTTAGTTCCTCTTCACTTTGTGCCATAGGGTGATGTTATCTGCATATCTGAGGTTACTGATATTCCTCCCGGCAATCTTGATTCCAGCTTGTGCTTCTTCCAGCCCAACATTTCTCGTGATGTACTCCGCATAGAAGTTAAATAAGCAGGGTGACAATATACAGCCTTGATGTACTCCTTTTCCTATTTGGAACCAGTCTGTTGTTCCATGTCCAGTTCTAACTGCTGCTTCCTAACCTGCATATAGGTTTCTCAAGAGGTAGGTCAGGTGGTCTGGTATTCCCAATTCTTTCAGAATTTTCCAATTTATTGTGATCCACACAGTCAAAGGCTTTGGCATAGTCAATAAAGCAGAAATAGATGTTTTTCTGGAACTCTCTTGCTTTTTTGATGATTCAGCGGATGTTGGCAACTTGATCTCTGGTTCCTCTGCCTTTCCTAAAACCAGCTTGAACATCTGGAAGTTCACGGTTCATGTATTGCTGAAGCCTGGCTTGGAGAATTTTGAGCATTTACTAGCGTGTGAGATGAGTGCAATTGTGCAGCAGTTTGAGCATTCTTTGGCATTGCCTTTCTTTGGAATTGGAATGAAACTGACATTTTCCAGTCCTGTGGCCTCTGCTGTTTTCCAAATTTGCTGGCATATTGAGTGCAGCACTTTCACAGCATCATCTTTCAGGATTTGAAATAGCTCAACTGGAATTCCTTCACCTCCACTAGCTTTGTTCGTAGTGATGCTTTCTAAGGCCCGCTTGACTTCACATTCCAGGATGTCTGGCTCTAGATGAGTGATCATACCATCGTGATTATCTTGGTAATAAAGATCTTTTTTGTACATTTCTTCTGTGTATTCTTGCCACCTCTTCTTAATATCTTCTGCTTCTGTTAGATCCATACCATTTCTGTCCTTATCAAGCCCATCTTTGCATGAAATGTTCCCTTGGTATCTCTAATTTTCTTGAAGAGATCCCTAGTCTTTCCCATTCTGTTGTTTTCCTCTATTTCTTTGCATTGATCGCTGAGGAAGGCTTTCTTTTCTCTTCTTGCTATTCTTTGGAACTGCATTCAGATATTTATATCTTTCCTTTTCTCCTTTGCTTTTGGCTTCTCCTCTTTTCACAGCTATTTGTAAGGCCTCCCCAGACAGCCATTTTGCTTTTTTGCATTTCTTTTCCATGGGGATGGTCTTGATCCCTGTCTCCTGTACAATGTCATGAAGCTCAGTCCATAGTTCATCAGGCACTCTATCTATCAGATCTAGGCCCTTAAATCTATTTCTCACTTCCACTGTATAATCATAAGGGATTTGATTTAGGTCATACCTGAATGGTCTAGTGGTTTCCCCTACTTTCTTCAATTTAAGTCTGAATTTGGCACTAAGGAGTTCATGATCTGAACCACAGTCAGCTCCCGGTCTTGTTTTTACTGACTGTATAGAGCTTCTCCATCTTTGGCTGCAAAGAATATAATCAATCTGATTTCGTGTTGACCATCTGGTGATGTCCATGTGTAGAGTCTTCTCTTGTGTTGTTGGAAGAGGGTGTTTGCTATGACCAGTGTGTTCTCTTCACAAAATTCTATTAGCCTTTGCCCTGCTTCATTCTGTATTCCAAGGCCAAATTTGCCTGTTACTCCAGGTGTTTCTTGAGTTCCTACTCTTGCATTCCAGTCCCCTACAATGAAAAGGACATCTTTTTTGGGTGTTAGTTCTAAAAGGTCTTGTAGGTCTTCATAGAACCATTCAACTTCAGCTTCTTCAGCATTACTGGTTGGGGCATAGAATTGGATTACTGTTATATTGAATGGTTTGCCTTGGAAACGAACAGAGATCATTCTGTCATTTTTTAGATTGCATCCAAGTACTGCATTTCGGACTCTTTTGTTGACCATGATGGCTACTCCATTTCTTCTAGGGGATTCCTGCCTGCAGTAGTAGATATAATGGTCATGTGAGTTAAATTCACCCATTCCAGTCCATTTTAGTTACACTACATAGAGAACCTTAAAATCTCCACCCCAAAAATATTAGAACTAACACATGAACTCACCAAGTTTGCAGGATACAAGGTTAATATTTTAAAAATCTGTTTTGTTTATACATATTAATAATCAAATATCACAAAGGAAAGTTAAAAAAAAATTCCATTTAAAAAATACCTAGGAATAAAATTAACCAAGGAGATGAAAGACCTATTTACTGAAAACTGGACTGGAAGAAACACAAGCTGGAATCAAGATTGCTGGGAGAAATATCAATAACCTCAGATATGCAGATGACACCACCCTTATGGCAGAAAGTGAAGAAGAACTAAAAAACCTCTTGATGAAAGTGAAAGTGGAGAGTGAAAAAGTGGGCTTAAAGCTCAACATTCAGAAAACGAAGATCATGGCATCCGGTCCCACCACTTCAGGGGAAATAGATGGGGAAACAGTGGAAACAGTGTCAGACTTTATTTTTAGGAGCTCCCAAATCACTGCACATGGTGACTGCAGCCATGAAATTAAAAGATGCTTACTCCTTGGAAGGAAAGTTGTGTCCAACCTAGATAGCATATTCAAAGGCAGAGACATTACTTTGCCAACAAAGTTCCGTCTAGTCAAGGCTATGGTTTTTCCTGTGGTCATGTATGGATGTGAGAGTTGGACTGTGAAGAAGGCTGAGCACCAAAGAATTGATGCCTTTGAACTGTGGTGTTGGAGAAGACTCTTGAGAGTCCCTTGGACTGCAAGGAGATCCAACCAGTCCATTCTGAAGGAGATCAACCCTGGGTGTTGTTTGGAAGGAATGATGCTGAAGCTGAAACTCCAGTACTTTGGCCACCTCATGCAAAGAGTTGACTCATTGGAAAAGACTGATGATGGGAGGGATTGGGGGCAGGCGGAGAAGGGGACGACAGAGGATGAGATGGCTGGATGGCATCACTGACTCGATGGATGTGAGTCTGAGTGAACTCCGGGAGTTGGTGATGGACAGGGAGGCCTGGCGTGCTGTGATTCATGGGGTCGCAAAGAGTCGGACACAACTGAGCAACTGAACTGAACTGAACTGATAAAACATTGATAAAGAAAACTGAAAATGATTCAAAGAAATGAAAAAAAATATCCCATGCTCTTAGATTAGATTGGAAGAATCAATATTATTAAAATAGGTAAACTACTCAAAGAAATCTGCAGACTTAATGCAATTTCTCTCAAAATACCCAGAAGTATTTTCATAGAACTAAAACAGATAATTCTGAAATTCATATAAAACCTCAAATTGACAAAGCAATCCTGGGAATAAAGAATAAAGCTGGAATTATAATCTTCCAGACTTTAGGACTATACTCCCAACCTATGGTAATCAAAGTAGGGTGGTATTAGCACACACATAAAAAACAGAACATCAGAACATAAATCAATGGAACAGAAATAGAGAGCCCAGAAATAAATCCACACACCTATGGTCAATCTATAACAAAGGGGACAAGACTTTATAATGGATAAAAGACAGTCTCTTCAAGAAAAGATACAGGGAACGCTGGCCAGCTACATGTGAAACAATGAAATTAGAACTTTTCCTCATACAATATACAATACTAAAGTGAAAATGGTTTAAAGACCAAAATTTGAGACATGACACCATAAAACTCCTAGAAGAGAACATAGACAGAACACTCTTTGACATAAATTGTAGCAACACATTTTCAGATTGGTCTGCTAAGGCAAGATAAATAAAAGCAAAAATAAACAAATGAGACATTTAAACTTAAAAGCACTTACATAGCAAAGGAAATCATCAAGAAAACAAATAGATGATCTATAGAATGGGAGAAAATATTTACAAACAATGCAACCAACAAGGGGTTAATATTCAAAGTATTCAAATAACTCATGCAACTCAAAATCAAATAAGCAACCCAGTTAAGAAGGGGGCAAAAGACCTGACTAGACAGTTTCTAAAGAAAACACATAGATGGCTAAGAGGTACATGAAAAGATGCTCAACATTGCTTATATCAGAGAAACACAAATCAAAAGCACCATGAGATGTCACCTCACACTATTCAGAATAGCCATCATCAAAAAGCCTACAATTAATAAATGCTGGAGAGGGTGTGGAGAAAAAAACCCCACTCCTACACTGTTGCTTGGAATATAAATTGGTGTAGCAGTTTGGGAAACAGTATAGTGGTTCCTTAAAAAACTAAAAGTAGAACTACCATATGATCCAGCAATTCCACTCCTGAGTATGCATCCAAAAAAGAGGTTCTCAAAAATGCAAGTGAAGACAAATCTCTGACTATAGCAAACCATAAGCTGATGTCATGTAATTAATTTTATACAGTAATGAGTTTTGCAGCAGAACAGTATTCTAATTTAGTTCTGCCAAAGTCAAGTGAGACCATATCACACCTTCCAATTTGGCCCGTACAAAAATTACCCTCAGCTCCTTGTCCATTTTATAACATCCTCATGCTCTTGAGATATGACAGATCAACAGTGGAACAAACATCAAGGGTAGATTGATTTAGATACTTGCCTCTGACTTGATAGAAAACACAGGAGCAGTGTAGCAAATTACAATGAAACTTCCCAGTCCCAGGAATGAGGTTGGTAAAGCTTCTTTTGTGCTTGCTTTTTTTTTTTTTCCTGGAAGGCCCTTAAACTTGCACTTGTTCCTTTCCCAAGAAAGCAACACCTACATACCAACTTACTAGGCAAACAGTCATACACGACTATTAAGAAACGGAATGCTTTTCTGTCAGTTCACATGGAGCACTTTATTAATGCCACATTTGAGTCAGTCTTATTAAACAAAAAAACTATTTAAGAGCTCCAGCACAGAGCATCGATGCACTCTGCCAGGTCCATGATTTGCATTTGAAGGATAAGATTCAGTGTTCACAGTCAATCACAAGTGAAACTACTACTTTGAGGGGCATATTAAATACACCAGTAATCTGGGCATCAAGATACTCAAACTTTGAGCTCTAGACGTTGTTCTTTCACTGTCACTTATACAAGCATGAAGTCAAACTGATAAGACCTAGATGAAAACAGTCCTTTTATGTGAGGTTCAACAATTTTTATTCATTTCTTTCTAAAGATAATGAGCTTGTAGTACTAAAGACTGATGGAAATTAACAAAACAAAAACTAAACCTGCCTCAGCCACAATTCAGTTTTCTTCCCCAGATTCTTCCCAAACCATCACTATATAAAAGATCCCAAAGAAAAGCTTTTCAAAAACCACTAAAATAACCAAGGAACCAAATCATACTAATATTTTGACTGATTTTAAGGCACTGATCTCAGGAAATCTCACTATTGTTCTCTCTATGCAGATCAAAGCTGAAAATGAGCAACAACACTAAGAAGCAGTATGTGTGGTCAAAACAAAACAAATGGTGAGCAGATCTGGGGCAACAGAGCTTGGTCTGAATATGAAAGTAGAAAGTTTTGCACATTTAAAAATTTTTGGTCATTAATGCATGACAATGATTATATTCTAAAAATCTAGGTTTTCACACAGTAAATCTATTCCCTGTTATATATATATGACAGCACTTGACCTTTCCAGCTAATAATTATACCGTTTTTCTTTATTAATTTGCTTCCTGCTATGTTCACAGCAAATTATTCCCACTTTCTTTTTTGCAATTAATTGTATGATTTGTTTAATTGATCCTTCCCCAGTTTGGATATCTTTTTCCAAATTGTTGCTATTTCTTTTAAATTGTGATTTAGTATTTAGGAAAATGTTACTTTCCAACTGTATAAAGACAAAATATAATAACTATGTTCTTGAACCTCTTTTTGATTCTTGAACCCAATTCCCACCACATCAAAAACAATTCTAGGCTATGAAGAGAGTGAGAATTCAACTCAGTTCTGACACTTTCTACCCAGAGGCAGCATCACATTCTACAGGTCACGGATTCAAGACTACAAGACTAAATTCAGGTGGAAGTTACATGCCCTAATTGTTGCTATAAATAAGAAATCCCCATGACCCCTTCCTCTGGTTCAATTAATTTGCTAGAGCAACTCACAGAACCCATAGCAATATTTTCCTCACCAGATTACCAACTTATTACAACAAGATATAACTCAGGAACCATCAGAATAAAGAGATACACAGGGCAAGGCACAGAGCTTCCATACTTTTTCCAGGCACTTCACCATCTCAGCACATGTAATCTGGAGGTTTTACAAACACTGTCCTTTTGGGGTTTTACTGAGGCCTCATTACTTAGGCATGATTGATGAAATCCTTGACCATTGGCAACTAATTCAATCTCCAACTCCCTTTCCCCTCCCCCAAGGTCAAAGGGATGGTGCTGAAAACTCCCATCCACTCCCAAAGCTAGTGGATGTGATGGAATTCCAGTTGATCTGTTTCAAATCCTAAAAGATGATGCTGTGAAAGTGCTACTTTCAATATGCCAGCAAATTTGGAAAACTCAGCAGAGTCCACAGGACTGCAAAAGGTCAGTTTTCATTCCAATCCCAAAGAAAGACAATGCCAAAGAATGCTCAAATTACTGCACAATTGCACTCATCTCACATGCTAGCAAAGTAATGCTCAAAATTCTCCAAGCCAGGCTTCAACAGTACATGAACTGTGAACTTCCAGATGTTCACGCTGGATTTAGAAAAGGCAGAGGAACCAGAGATCAAATTGCCAACATCCACTGGAACATCAAAAAAGCATGAGAGTTCCAGAAAAACATCTACTTCTGCTTTATGACCATGCCAAAGTCTTTGACTGTATGGATCACCACAAGTTGAGGAAAATTCTGAAAGAGATGGGAATACCAGACCACCTGACCTGCCTCTTGAGAAATCTGTATGCAGGTCAGGAAGCAACAGTTAGAACTGGACATTGAACAACAGACTGGTTCCAAATCGGGAAAGGAGTACATCAAGGCTGTATATTGTCACCCTTCTAACTTAACTTATATGAAGAGCACATCATGAGAAACGCTGGACTGGAAGAAGCACAAGCTGGAATCAAGATTGCCGGGAGAAATATAATAACCTCAGATAGGCAGATGACACCACCCTTACGGAAGAAAGCGAAGAAGAACTAAAGAGCCTCTTAATGAAAATGAAAGAGGAGAGTTAAAAAGTTGGCTTAAAGTTCAACTCAGAAAACTAAGATCATGGCATCCGGTCCCATCACTTCCTGGCAAATAGATGGGGAAAGAGTGGAAACAGTAACTGACTTTATTTTTCTGGCATCCAAGATCACTGCAGATGGTGATTGCGACCATGTAATTAAAAGATGCTTACTTCCCTTGTGGCTCAGACGATAAAGCGTCTGCCTACAATGCAGAAGACCCAGGTTCGATCCCTGGGTTGGGAATGTCCTCTGGAGAAGGAAATGGCAATCCACTCCAGTACTCTTGCCTGGAAAATCCCATGGATGGAGGAGCATGGTAGGCTACAGTCCATGGGGTTGCAAAGAGTCAGACATGACTAAGCTACTTCACTCACTCACTCCTTGGAAGAAGAGTTATGACCAACCTAGATAGCATATTAAAAAGCAGAGACATTACTTTGTCAACAAAGGTCGGTCTAGTCAAGGCTATGGTTTTTCCAGTAGTCATGTATGGATGTGAGAGTTGGACTATAAGGAAAGTTGAGTGCCAAAGAATTGATGCTTTTGAACTGAGGGGTTGGAGAAGACTCTTGAGAGTCTCTTGGACTGCAAGGAGATCCAACCAGTCCATCCTAAAGGAGATCAGTTGGGTATTCATTGGAAGGACTGATGTTGAAGCTGAAACTCCAATACTTTGGCCACATGATGTGAAGAGCTGACTCATTTGAAAAGACCTCAATGCTGGGAAAGATTGAGGGCAGGAGGAGAAGGGGATGACAGAAGATGAGATGGTTGGATGGCATCACCAACTCAATGGACATGAGCTTGGGTAGGCTCCAGGAGTTGGCCAGACAGGGAGGCCTGGCACACTAAAGTTAATGTGGTCACAAAAATTCAGACACGACTGAGTGACTGAACTGAACTGAGGGGAACATTTCATGCAAAGATGGGTACAATAAAGGACAAAAATAGTATGGACCTAACAGAAGCAGAAGATATTAAGAGGTGGCAAGATACACAGAAGAACTACACAAAAAAGATCTTCATGACCCAGATAATCACGATGGTGTGATCACTCACCTAGAGCCAGAAATCCTGGAATGCAAAGTCAAGTAGGCCTAAGAAAGCATCACTATGAACAAAGCTAGTGGAGGTGACGTAATTCCAGTTGACCTATTTAAAATTCCAAAAGCTGAGTGCTGTGAAAGTGCTGCATTCAATATGTCAGCAAATTTGGAAAATTCAGCTGTGGCCACAGGACTGGAAAAGGTCAGTTTTCATTCCAATCCCAAAGAAAGGCAATGCCAAAGAACGTTCAAATTACCACACAATTGCATTCATTTCACACACTAGCAAAGTAACGTTCAAAATTCTCCAAGCCAGGCTTCAACAGTACATGAACTGTGAACTTCCAGATATTCAAGTTGGTTTTAGAAAAGGCAGAGGAACCAGAGATCAACTTGCCAACGTCCATTGGATCATCAAAAAACCAAGACAATTCCCAAAAAACATCTACTTCTGCTTTATTGACTATGCCAAAGCCATTGACTGTGTGAATTACAACAAACTGTGGAAAATTCTGAAAGAGATGGGAATACCAGACCACCTGATCTGCCTCTTGAGAAATCTGTATGCAGGTCAGGATGCAACAGTTAGAACTGGACATTGAACAACAGACTGGTTCCAAATCGGGAAAGGAGTACATTAAGGCTGTATATTGTGACCCTTCTAACTTAACTTATATGCAGAGCACATCATGAGAAATGCTGGACTGGAAGAAGCACAAGCTGGAATCAAGATTGCTGGGAGAAATATCAATAACCTCAGATATGCAGATAACACCACCCTTATGGCAGAAAGCGAAGAACTAAAGAGTCTCTTGATGAAAGTGAAAAAGGAGCATGAAAATGTTGGCTTAAAACTCAAATTCAGAAAACTAGGATCGTGACATCCCGTCCCATCACTTCATGGCAAATAGATGGGGGAAAATGGAAACAGTGAACAATTTTATTTCCTTGGATGAAAAGCTATGACCAACCTAGATTCCATATATAAAAAGTAGACTTTTTATATGCTGACAACAGTCCATATAATTAAAACTATTGCTTTTCCAGTAATCATATATGTATGTTAGAGTTGGACCATAAAGAAAGCTGAGCACTAAAGTATTGATGCTTTTGAACTGTGGTGTTGGAGAATACTTTGGAGAGTCCCTTGGTCTACAAGATCAAACCAGTCAATCCTAAAATAAATCAGTCCTGAATATTCATTCTAAGGACTGATACTGAAGCTGAAGCTCTAATACTTAAACCACATGATGCGAAGAACTGTATCATTAGAAAGACCCTGATGCTGGGAGAGATTGAAGGTAGGAGAAGAAGGGGATGACAGAGGATGAGATGGTTGGATGGCATCACCAACTCAATGGACATGAATTTGAGCAAGCTCTGGGTGTTCATGATGGACAGGGAAGCCTGGCGTGCTGCAGTCCATGTGGTTGCAAAGTGTCAGACAGGTAAGATATTGAACTGGCTGAACACTTAAATTGGTGGACTGAGAAATGTCTATGTTGATAAACATTTATTAGAAGTATTTTTTTTCATTTACTCATCAAGAAAAAAATGAACATGAATTTTTTTCTTTATTTTTGTATCTGAGTCACCAGAGAAGCCCCCATACAGCTTTTCAAAACTGGGAGATAGGCAGCTTTAAAGTCATCTTCCTTTTATCTCTACAGCCTGCAAAGAAGTCAAATTAAAATTACTAGGTCTAAGTTATCTGATGTTTTTGATATACAAGTCAAGAATTAAGAGAAATTTTAAGACATTAAAGAGAAATTCTCTTAAGGGAAGAGAATTTAGGACAGGTAAAATGATGTCTGTAGATCTGAGGGTAAAAATAGAGGTAAAACTACTTTTTCAAAAAATTCCCTGCTTACTCGCAAAAAAACACTTTGATCACCAGTGGTGTCTGAAATATACCCACAGACATCTGTAGAATGTGTCAGATAATTTTTAGCAGTACTCTTTGGACTCAGAGAATGTCCAATTATTCATTCATTTATGGACACAAAAACTATTTTAAAGAAACATTTACTAAACATTTTCATTTCTTCTTCCCCACATTTAAAAGTCTAGAGCCTCCCTTCATCAGCATTCCCCAACACCACCAGCTAATCTCATGATGGTTTTCAAAGACCTCTTGTATATGATTCCATCCAGCTTTGCTCAACCCAAAGTGCTTTAGGATCTAAATGCGAGCTTCAGTAGCTCTTCCTCAAGACACACACATGTATGCACACACACACACATCCTTCAGCAAGGCATATTTCTCATTAAAAGCAAGTATGCTGTGAATAGCAACAAAAACTTTACCCGTGGGGAACATATGAATTTTCAAATATTAGATTGTGCATTATGAGATACTATGAATAAGGAAATGTAACAAGTATATTCTGTTCTTAACAAATACCACCGACCCACATGCCATATCCTCCATCACGTGCAGTTAAACACACCCAAGTCATTAGAAGAATAAATTTTAGAATTAGCACAGAAAAGTTTTCTTATCTCTAAAATATTGCCAAAATTATTATTTCTAACCGACCTTAGAGTGCTTAGTAGATTTCAGAGTTTTATGAATGATAAGTACGTCTATCTGTCCTGTCTTACAGAGTAATAAATGGGCCAATTTCCTTTGTCTTTGCATATGAACAATCTACACTTTGCCTAATAAAGGCTATGAAAGGAAGTGAAATTCACTGAGAAAGAGCTTGGGCTATAGCACCTAACTGCAAGGATGGAACTCTGACTCTGTCAGTGCCTGTTAACTTTGGAACTATTCATTCATTCAAAAACATTATTCAGTCTTCAAAATATACAAGCAGCTCATGCAGCTCAGTTTTAGGAAAGCAAGCAACCCAATGTAAAAATGGGCAGAAGACCTAACCAGACATTTCTCCAAACAAGATACACAAGGATCAACAAACACATGAAAAGATGCTCAACACTGCTTGTTATTAGAGAAATGCAATCAAAACTACAATGAGTTATGACCTCACACCAGTCAGAATGGCCATAATAAAAAACTCTATAAACAATAGATGCTAGAGAGAATGTGGAGGAAAGGGAAATCTACTGCCCTGCTGGTGGGAATACAAATTGATACAGCCACCATGGAGAACAATATGGAGATTTCTTTAAAAACTAGGAATAAAACTACCATATGACCCAGCAATCCTACTACTGGACATATACCCTGAGAAAATCATGCACCCTGATGTTCATTGCAGCACTATTTACAATAACCAGGACATGGAAACAACCTAGATGTCCATTAACAGATATGAATAAAGATAATGTGGTACATATAGACAACTGAATATTACTCAGCCATAAAAAGAACAAATTTGAGTCAGTTCAACTGAGGTAGATGAACCTAGAACCTGTTATATAGAGTGAAGTAAAAGAGAAAGAGTAAAATAGGTATTGTATATTAAATTCTCAGAGAAGGCAATGGCACCCTACTCCAGTACTCTTGCTTGGAAAATCCCATGGACCGAGGAGCTTGTTAGCCTGCAATCCATGGAGTCGCTAAGAGTCGGACACGACTGAGCGACTTCACTTTCACTTTTCACTTTCATGCATTGGAGAAGGAAATGGCAACCCACTCCAGTGTTCTTGCCTGGAGAATCCCAGGGACGGGGGAGCCTGGTGGGCTGCCGTCCATGGGGTCGCACAGAGTCGGACACGACTGAAGTGGCTTAGCATAGCATTAAACTCTAGAAAAATGGTACTGATGAACCTATTTGCAGGGCAAGAATAGAGACACAGACATAGGGAAGGGACTTGTGGACACAGCAGGGAAAGGTGAGGGTGGGATGAATTGAGGAAGTAAGTACTGAAATACATACATTACCATGTGTGAAACAGATAGCTAGTTGGAATTTTTGGTATAACACAGGGAGCTCAGCCTAGTGCACAGTGACAGCCTAGGGGGTCAGATGAGGGTGGTGTTGGAGGGAGGTTCAAGAAGGAGGGGATATATGTATACACATGTCTTATTGAAGTTGCTGTATGGTAGGAACCAACACATTTTAAAGCAAGTATCCTACAATTAAAATAAATTTGAAAAATTGTATTCAATCAGTCAAAAATTTATTGAGTGCTAATAGTGTACTAGGCACTATTTTAAGTGCTTGCAATACAACAAAGAACAAAACTAAGCTTCCTAATCTTTTCAAGATTATAGTCTAACAAGAAGAGAGAGAATAAATTATCAGTTCAGTTCAGTCACTCAGTCGTGTCTGACTCTTTGTGACCCCATGGATCACAGCATGCCAGGCCTCCCTGTCCATCACCAACCCCCGGAGTTCACTCAAACTCATGTCCATCAAGTCAGTGATGCCATCCAGCCATTTCATCCTCTGTCATCCCCTTCTCCTCCTGCCCCCAATCCCTCCCAGCATCAGGGTCTTTTCCAATGAGTCAACTCTTCACATGAGATGGCCAAAGTATTGGAGTTTCAGCTTCAGCATCAGTACTTCCAATGAACACCCAGGACTGATCTCCTTTAGGATGGACTAGTTGGATTTCCTTGCAGTCCAAGGGAGTCTCAAGAGTCTTCTCCAACACCACACTTCAAAAGCATCAATTCTTTGGTGCTCAGCTTTCTTCACAGTCCAACTCTCACATCCATACATGACCACTGGAAAAACCATAGCCTTGACTAGATTGACCTTTGTTGGCAAAGGAATGTCTCTGCTTTTGAATATGCTATCTAGGTTGGTCATAACTTTCCTTCCAAGGAGTAAGCGTCTTTTAATTTCATGGCTGTAGTCACCATCTGTAGTGATTTTGGAGCCCAGAAAAATAAAGTCTGACACTGTTTCCACTGTTTCCCCATCTATTTCTCATGAAGTGGTGGGACCGGATGCCATGATCTTCGTTTTCTGAATGTTGAGCTTTAAGCCAACTTTTTCACTCTCCACTTTCACTTTGATCAAGAGGCTTTTTAGTTCCTCTTCACTTTCTGCCATAAGGGTGGTGTCATCTGCATATCTGAGGTTATTGATATTTCTCCCAGCAATCTTGATTCCAGCTTGTGCTTCTTCCAGCCCAGCATTTCTCATGATGCAGAGTCTGCATATAAGTTAGATAAGCAGGGAGACAATATGCAGCCTTGACACACTCCTTTTCCTATTTGGAACCAGTCTGTTGTTCCATGTCCAGTTCTAACTGTTGCTTCCTGATCTGCATATAGGTTTCTCAAGAGGCAGATTAGGTGGTCTGGTATTCCCATCTCTTGAAGAATTTTCCACAGTTTATTGTGATCCACACAGTCAAAGGCTTTGGCATAGTCAATAAAGCAGAAATAGATATTTTTCTGGAACACTCTCGCTTTTTCAATGATCCAGAGGATGTTGGCAATTTGATCTCTGGTTCCTCTGCCTTTTCTAAAACCAGCTTGAACATCTGGAAGTTCATGGTTCACATACTGCTGAAGCCTGGCTTGGAGAATTTTGAGCATTACTTTACTAGCATGTGAAATGAGTGCAATTGTGCGGTAGTTTGAGTATTCTTTGGCATTGCCTTTCTTTGGGATTGGAATGAAAACTGGCCTTTTCCAGTCCTGTGGCCACTGCTGAGTTTTCCATATTTGCTGGCATATTGAGTGCAGCACTTTCACAGCATCATCTTTCAGGATTTGGAATAGCTCAACTGGAATTCCATCACCTCCACTAGCTTTATTCGTAGTGATGCCTCCTAAGGCCCACTTGACTTCACATTCCAGGATTTCTGGGTCTAGGTGAGTGATCACACCATCATGATTATCTGGGTCGCGAAGCTCTTTTTTGTACAGTTCTTCTTGCCACCTCTTCTTAATATCTTCTGCTTCTGTTAGGTCAATACCATTTCTGTCCTTTATTGAGCCCATCTTTGCATGAAATGGTCCCTTGGTATCTCTATTTTTCTTGAAGATATCTCTAGTCTTTCCCATTCTGTTTTCCTCTATTTCTTTACATTGATCAGTGAAGAAGACTTTCTTATCTCTCCTTGCTATTCTTTG
The DNA here is from genome assembly GCF_032452875.1 of Bos javanicus. Classification (NCBI taxonomy): domain Eukaryota; kingdom Metazoa; phylum Chordata; class Mammalia; order Artiodactyla; family Bovidae; genus Bos; species Bos javanicus. The sequence goes on along the minus strand of NC_083882.1, from coordinate 16,265,860 downwards.
AAACTCTGAATTCAGATACTTATATCTTTCCTTTTCTCCTTTGCTTTTTGTTCCTCTTCTTTTCAAAGCTATTTGTAAGGCCTCCTCAGACAGCCATTTTGCTTTTAAATAATAGTATAATAATAAATAATAGTTATTATTAAAAAGTAACTATACATGGCATGTTATAGTATGTTAAGTGTTTATGGGGAAAATATAGGTAGGATAGGATGAGAAGGATAGCAAGGTGAAGGGACTGTCATTTTTAATAGAGTTGTTTTGTAGGCCTTATTGATACTTAAAAAAATATGAAGGAGATGAGAAACGTATCCATGTTTGACAAGTTCAAAAATATCATGGAAGCCATTTTTGCTAGGACAGAGTGATCTATGTAGTAGGAAAGAAGTAGGAAAATTCTTTCCATAAAGTAGGAAAGAAGATCAAAAAGGTTAAGGATGGGGTAGCTAGTAGGTGTGTAGATCATGTAGAACCTTGGAAGACACTGAAAAAAGTTATACTCTGTGTAAAATGATGAAAAGTGGGAGACCACTGCATAGTTTTGAGCAGAGGGAGTGATATAATCTGACTAATATTTAAAAGGGTTAGTTTGATTGTTATGTTAAGAATGGACTGGGGTGGGGGGGAAGAATGGACTGTGTGAAGGGGGTGGGAAAGAATGGAAACAGGAAGACTTGTTAGGATATTTCAATAATCTGGAGAAATACGATTATAATACCACTAAACCTATGGTCTGATCCTGAATATATTTTGAAAGAATCAAAAGATTTTCTAAGAGGTTATATATGAGGATAGAAAGGAAGAAAAAAAAAAAAAACCATAAGCAACTCCACTTGTGTTAAACAGCTGCTTGAAAGAATAATGTTGCTGCCATTGAAATGAGGAAAGTTATACGTACAGCAGGTTTGGGAGGACAGTGAGCTCAGTTTCAGACATACAGAATTGGAGGCCTCTAAGTGAACATAGCAAGTAAGTAGGTGGAAACATGTGTCTAGAGTTTGGAGAGAGGTCTTGATTAGAGATATACTGATAGTAAGAAATTACCAAAGGAATAAGTGCATATAAAAAATAAAAAAGACAAGGGAACAAGCGATGAGATATTCCAATATCCAGAGGTCAAGAGGAAAAGGAGGATTCAGCAAAAAAAAAAAAAAAAAAGACTATAAAGGAATGATTAGTGAGGCACAAGGAAAATCAGGATAGCACAGTGTCATAGAGACCAAATAAAGAAAATATAAGAAGCAGAAGAATTCAGTTCAGTTGCTCAGTCATGTATGACTCTTTGTGACCCCATGAATCACAGCACGCCAGGCTTCCCTGTCCATCACCAACCCCCGGAGTTCACTCAAACTCATGTCCATTTAGTCGGTGATGCCATCCAGCCATCTCATCTTCTGTCATCCCCTTCTCCTCCTGCCCCCAATCCCTCCCAGCATCAGGGTCTTTTCCAATGAGTCAACTCTTCGCATGAGGTGGCCAAAGTATTGGAGTTTCAGTTTCAGCATCAGTCCTTCCAATGAACACCCAGAACTGATCTCCTTTAGGATGGACTAGTTGGATCTCCTTGCAGTCCAAGGGACTCTCAAGAGTCTTCTCCAACACCACAGTTCGAAAGCATCAATTCTTTGGTGCTCAGCTTTCTTTACAGTCCAACTCTCACATTCATACATGACCACTGGAAAAACCATAGCCTTGACTAGACGGACCTTTGTTGGCAAAGTAATGTCTCTGCTTTTGAATATGCTGTCTAGGTTGGTCATAACTTTCCTTCCAAGGAGTAAGCGTCTTTTAATTTCATGGCTGCAATCACCATCTGCAGGGATTTTGGAGCCCCCAAAAATAAAGTCTGACACTGTTTCCACTGTTTCCCCATCTATATGCCATGAAGTGATGGGACCAGATGCCATGATCTTCATTTTCTGAATGTTGAGCTTTAAGCCAACTTTTTCACTCTCCTCTTCACTTTCATCAAGAGGCTTTTGCAATTCCAAATGTTGATGAAAATCCAATTAAAATGAAGAATGAAAATTGACTACTATTGAATTCAGCAGCATGAAGGTCATTGGTGATCCTGACAAGAGTAATTTAGGTGAGGTAGTGGAGATAAAAGGATGATTAAAATTGGCTTAGGAGAAAAAGAAAAAATAATTGGAAACAGTGAGTGTAAACAGCTATTGTGAGGAGTTCCTGGAAATGGGATGCAAATAATTAGGTTGATAGGGGAGCTTTTCTTCCACTTTTCCATGCTTTTTACAAAAGGAGAAATAACACTGTTTGTATGCTGACAAGAACGTTCCAGTAAAGAGTAACATCTTATTATGTAGGAAAGAGATGTTGGACCAATGTCTTGAGTAAGTGAGGGAGGTGACAGTGGTGGTGCCTAGTAAACAACTTGCAAGACCAGTTTTAAATAAGTCCATGGATAGATCAATTATGGTAATAAGGGAGAAAGCAGAAAATGTAGGTTTAAGTGTTAGAAGGTAAATAAATGTGGGAAAGTAGTTAATGTAAGATCTTGTCTGAGTACTTCAATTTTTTACTGAAGTAAAAAAATAGTAAGCTGAGGGGAGATTGGGGAAGGTGATATTGGATGTTTGAGAAGAGGAAAGGTCTGAAGTAATTGTCTAGAGAGTATGAGAATAAACACACTAGGAAAATATAGTAAGACTGCCATGCAACATTAAGGGAACACTTAGTGTTTACAGATATGAATTTAACAAGACTGTTAAGAAAGTCAAGGAATATTCAAAAGAGTGACACCAATAATTGACTTTAAAATGGTAAGCTGAATAAAGAGGGAAAAGAGGACTTAAAGGAGGTGAAGATCAATGATAAAGAGATAAGATCAGTCAATGGACTGGTGATCCTAGTAGGACTAATGAATTCTTAGAATTGGAGTACTAACAGGGATGATGAGATGGCAAGAAAGGATGCTATTGAGACAGAGAGGTTGCAGGTATTAATATAACAAGATCCAGAGTATGAACATTGGAATGAGCTGCTCAGGTAGAGTAGAAGACAAGACCACTGGAAGAGAGAACTTCAAGGAATGATAGTACAGGTATTAAATGGGTCAAGTATATTGAATAAAACAAGGATTATAATGAGACTTATTAGAGAATTCTAATCAGGCAGGAGCTAAAATAACTGGAAAAGGGGGGTGGGGGATGCTTCAAGAGTGTGAAGTTGATAGGAGCAATGAGTGGTAATAGGTAATATAAATTAATGCCATGATAATCAGGGGTGGAAATTTTTAGAAATATCTAACAGTGAAAAGAGTACATCATGAGAAATGCTGGGCTGGAAGAAACACAAACTGGAATCAAGATTGCCAGGAGAAATATCAATAACCTCAGATATTCAGATGACACCACCCTTATGGCAGAAAGTGAAGAGGAACTAAAAAGCCTCTTGATGAAAGTGAAAGTGGAGAGTGAAAAAGTTGGCTTAAAGCTCAACATTCAGAAAACGAAGATCATGGCAATTGGTCCCATCACGTCATGGGAAATAGATGGGGAAACAGTGTCAGACTTTATTTTTTTGGGCTCCAAAATCACTGCAGATGGTGACTGCAGCCATGAAATTAAAAGATGCTTACTCCTTGGAAGGAAAGTTATGACCAACCTAGATAGCATATTGAAAAGCAGAGACATTACTTTGCCAACAAAGGTCCGTCTAGTCAAGGCTATGGTTTTTCCTGTGCTCATGTATGGATGTGAGAGTTGGATTGTGAAGAAGGCTGAGCACCAAAAAATTGATGCTTTTGAACTGTGGTGTTGGAGAAGACTCTTGAGAGTCCCTTGGACTGCAAGGAGATCCAACCAGTCCATTCTGAAGGTGATCAGCCCTGGGATTTCTTTGGAAGGAATGATGCTAAAGCTGAAACTCCAGTACTTTGGCCACCTCATGTGAAGAGTTGACTCATTCGAGAAGACTCTGACACTGGGAGGGATTGGGGGCAGGAGGCAAAGGGGATGACAGAGGGTAAGATGGCTGGATGACACCACTGACTCGATGGACATGAGTCTGAGTGAACTCCAGGAATTGGTGATGAACAGGGAGGCCTGGTGTGCTGCGATTCATGGGGTCGCAAAGAGTCGGACACAACTGAGTGACTGAACTGACTGAACAGTGAAAAGTTAAAATTGGATGTCTTTCAAAGATATCAGACTTCACATGCATAAATTAGAACTCTAGGTTTACTCTCCCAAAACACCAACTCCAGGGTTTTTCATTTCCTCATTTCTGTGAGTAGCATGACATCCACCCAATTGCAGAAGCCAAAAACTGAAGACTGGACTTGATTTCTCCCTATCCTGCAGTATCCACATTCAATACAAAGTTCTGTCAATACAATCTCCACAGTATCTTTTAACCACCCACTTTCCTAGAGCTTCTCTGCTCTATTAAGCCACATTAAGTCAAGCCCCATCATCTCTTTCCATGTAACTGCCACCTAACTAAAATCTCCATATTCACTCTTGCTTTCCTCAAATCCATACATCACACGAAAAAATGAACCAAAAATAAAAAATGAACTTTTAAAATATAAAATCCAGCCATATTATCTCCTTGCTTAAAACTACTCAAAATAATAGTTCTAGATGAAAATAAAGTTTATTTTATTTTATTTTTATTTTATTTCTAATCTAGGAATGAAGAAGGCCTTTTAATCGTGGTTTAAATCTGGGCACAATAAAAAACAAATTTTTGTTGTTTTTAACTACTTGAAAATGGAATCTGGACAGCAAGAGTTTCAAGATGGAAAAACATTTGTTACAATATCATGGGGCATATTTCTCATGATTACAGATGAATAATTTGACAAAGAACTCACATTAATCAATAATGAAAAGAATGATCAGCATAAAAGTGATTAAAATGTATGAAAAGAGAGTCACAAAGATGCAAATATTAAAAATTACAAGCATAAAGAAAAAACTCAATCCCATTCAAAATGCAAAGAAATTTATTTCAAAGACACTGAGATTAAAATTTTCCTATTATGGGGCAGTCCCAAGATGCCAGAGGAATAGGATGGGGAGACCACTTTTTCCCCCACAAATTCATCAAAAGATCATTTGAATGCCGAGGAACTTCCACAAAACAACATATGAATGCTGCCGAAGGACACCAGGCACTCAGAAAGGCAGCCCAATCTCTTTGAAAGGAGGTGGGACAAAATATAAAAGACAAAAGCTGAGGCAAAAGATTTAGGAATGGAGACCCATGCTGGAGAGGGAGTCGGGAAGGAGAAGTCTCCACACAGTAGGAAACCCTCTCACAGGCATGTCTGTGGGGAGTTTTGGAATCTCAGAGGGCAACATAACTGGGGGGAAAAAAAATCATAGCATATGTGCCTAACCGCACTGCCAGTGGAGAAGCCCAGAGGCTTGCATCCACCACCAGTGAGTGGGAGCTGGGCAGGGAGGGCTGCATCATTGGTCCTTAGGGCAAAGACCAGGTCTGAATGCCCTGAGGACAATCTGAGGGAGTTAATGTGAGATAGCAACCCAAACCGTGGGATCGCCAGAGAGACAGAAAAGGAAAAAAAAAAAAAACCTTTCCCGTGAAAGGCTCTATTGTAACACGGTGACTCCTGGCACGCTCACAGGACAAAGGATTGAGCAAATACAAAAGAAGAGCAAGCCGGCTGCATATGGGGGCCTCCCTCCTTGGATGCAGAGAGGCAGGTGAATGACAGAGCTGGAAGGCAAGGATCTGCTGCAATCTCAGCCCCAGAGGCTGCATCTTCCACCAATCTGTGAGCAGGCTGTGAGGTGCTAACCTCATCTTCCTGGGATCTGGGACGGTTGACATCTGCCAGAAGTGTCATAGCCTGAGATCAGCTCCCCAGAGGAGATACACTGCACACCTGGGAATGTGCTCTCACAGCACACCCAGGACTGTGCTCTCACAGCACACCCAGGAAAACTGAGCGGCGGGGACCCGGAAGGTGAATAAGATGCATGGCGCACGTGGGACAATGTGCTTGCCAAGCACCTGGTCTCTTGAGTTGCTGGGACCTGGGAAGGATACAAAATGCACAGCCCATCTGGGCCTGTGCCCTTGCAAAGAACCCAAGAACCTGAGTGGGTTAAACTTGGGAAGTGCTCGAAACTCAGGGCTTACTTGGGAGAGTGCCATTGCAGAGCACCCTGGAAACTGAGCAGTGTAGACCCGGGAAGCACACGCCACCCTGGGCTGTGGCAAACCCAGTGTGGTCCATCCACTGTGAGCACTCCCCACACATGCCAGCGGTGCTTGTTAGCAGTATCCCTCCCCACCAACAAGACAACTGAACAAGTGAGCCTAAATAAGTGGCCACCTTTGCCCCCTTGTGTCAGGGCAGAAATTAGACCCTGAAGAGTCTTGCAAACAGAAGAAGCAGAAATAAATAAAGAAGGGGAAATTGCTCTGGAAGTAACAGGTGCAAAATATTAAAACCCTGCATTTAATACTGGAGACATTTGAGGGGCATATATAGACCTTGAGAACAAGTACAAGCTGGAATAAGGAACTATCTGACTCTGAACTGACCCCAGACTGCCCACAACAGCTCCAGAGAAATTCCTAGACATATTTTCACTTTTATCACTTTTAATTTAAAAAAATTTAGTTCTTTATTACTCTTTTAACTTTCATTTTTATAGCCTACTATTACCTTTCCAAAAAAAACCTACTAAAAAATTCCACATATTTTTAAAATTATTGTGATTGAATATGATGATTATTACTTTTTATATTGTATTTTTGAGAGTCTAACCTCTATTCTAGGTTTCTAATTTTTGCTTTTTGATATTTGTTATCAATTTTGTACCTCTAAGAATCTACTCTTCAGTATCCATTTTCACTTAGGGATTAGATTACTGGCTAGATTGCTCTCTCCCCTTTTGACTCCCCCCTTTCTCCTCCTTGGGCTTCCCTTGTGGCTCAGCTGGTAAAGAATCCGCCTGCAATGTTGGAGACTGGGGTTCGATCCCTGGGATGGGAAGATCCCCTGGAGAAGGAAAAGGCTACCCACTCCAGTATTCTAGCCTGCAGAATTCCATGGACTGTATAGTCCATGGGGTCACAAAGAGTTGGACATAACTGAGCGACTTTCACTTTCTCCTTCTGGTCACCTTTATCTCCCTCCTCCCTGTTGTTTGTATAACTCTGTGAAACTCTCTGGATGTTCCTGGCTGTGGAGAACTGTTCCACCAATAAACCTAGGGGTTTTATCTTCTAAGTTGTATGGATGGAGAAGTCCTGAGGCTACTGTAGGAGAAGGACCAAAAGCCAGAAGCAGGAGGTTTAACTCCAAATCTTTAGAACATTAGAGAACTCCAGACTCCCGGGAACCTTAATAGACAAGATCTCACTCAAAAGTCTCCACACCTACTCTGAAACCAAGCTCCACCCAAGAGCCAAGAAGATCCAATGCAAGACACAGCATGATAATTTTCCAACAAAACAGGAATACAACACTGAACATTAAAAGTCAGGCTGCCCAGAGCCATGCTAAACCCATAAACACCCCAAAACTCACTACTGGACACTTACTTGCACTCCATAGAGAAGAGATTCCGTTTCACACACCAGAACACAGACACAAACTCCCCCAACCAGGAAACCTCGACAAGCCATTAGTCCCAGGGAGCTGACTCCACAATTGAAAGGAACCATGAACTTCAAGCCTGTAGAAATGGCACCCCAAACACAGCAATCTAAACAAAATGAAAAGGCAGAGAGAGTTCCAACAGAGAGAGTGGCTAGAAGCAGATGAAGGCCTTCTACCCTGGGGCCCTCCAGGCCCTCCAGCCTCTGGTCGGTGGGTGAACTGGGGGGTCCCAGGACAGTCTCTGGTGTGTTTTGCAGAGCAGTGGCTGAGGCCGCCAGTTGGCCGGGCCCAAGACCAGAAGCAGCTGCGAACCCCGCCCCATTGGCCGCAACCTAGTGACGGCGGTCCCTCCGAGCCAGGATCGCTGGGTCTCTTCACCCACGGCTGCAGGGCTTGGGCTTAGGCAAAGCCTCCACTTGGCCACTGAGATCCTGGCGCCTTTGGGCGTTGGACGCGGGAGGACTAGAAGAATGGCGGGTGCTCAAACTCCCGGAGGTCCCGGGAAGGATTGTGGACGCCAGCTCCTCCACCCTTAGGCCTTGGGCCTGAGCTGATCCGCGACGTGAGGTGACGGCCCAGTCCCAGTTGGACGAGACCTTGCCTCGTCCGGACGACAATGGACAAAGGACATAACGGGGCCCAAGAGGTGAGCAGAGCCATGATCGTCAATGGGTGGAAAGTTAGCGGGCCATCCAGCAGTTGATTCAACCAAGACTTTGATGTTGGAAGATAGAAATGGTAGAATAACGTACCCCTTGTGGCCAACATAAAGTGTCTGCCGCCCTTTGGGAAAATTTACTGGCCGCCGATAGAAGGCCTGTGTATATAATATGAAAAAGCTGTTCTCAGCTTTACCCCCAACCCTTCAAAAGAAAACATTAACTACATCTAGGCCTCTTAGATGTAAAGAGGTTGCTGACATATGATAAAATAGTTAGAAAAATCATATGTCTTGTAAATGCCCATTTGTTTTATATATATATATATATCAGATAAGATCGGATCAGTCGCTCAGTCGTGTCTGACTCTTTGCGACCCCATGAATAGCAGCACACCAGGCCTCCCTGTCCATCACCAACTCCTGGAGTTCACTGAGACTCACGTCCATCAAGTCAGTGATGCCATTCAGTCATCTCATCCTCTGTCGTCCCCTTCTCCTTCTGCCCCCAATCCCTCCCAGCATCAGAGTTTTTTCCAATGAGTCAACTCTTCACATGAGATGGCCAAAGTATTGGAGTTTCAGCTTTAGCATCATTCCCTCCAAAGAAATCCCAGGGCTGATCACCTTCAGAATGGACTGGTTGGATCTCCTTGCAGACCAAGGGACTCTCAAGAGTCTTCTCCAACACCACACTTCAAAAGCATCAATTCTTTGGCGCTCAGCCTTCTTCACAGTCCAACTCTCACATCCATGCATGACCACAGGAAAAACCATAGCCTTGACTAGATGGACCTTTGTTGGCAAAGTAATGGCTCTGCTTTTGAATATGCTATCTAGGTTGGTCATAACTTTCCTTCCAAGGAGTAAGCGTCTTTTAATTTCATGGCTGCAGGCACCATCTGCAGTGATTTTGGAGCCCAGAAAAATAAAGTCTGACACTGTTTCCACTGTTTCCCCATCTATTTCCCATGAAGTGGTGGGACCGGATGCCATGATCTTCGTTTTCTGAATGTTGAGCTTTAAGCCAACTTTTTCACTCTCCACTTTCACTTTCATCAAGAGGCTTTTGAGTTCCTCTTCATTTTCTGCCGTAAGGGTGGTGTCATCTGCGTATCTGAGGTTATTGATATTTCTCCTGGCAATCTTGATTCCAGTTTGTGTTTCTTCCAGTCCAGCGTTTCTCATGATGTACTCTGCATATAAGTTAAATAAACAGGGTGACAATATACAGCTTGATGTACTCCTTTTCCTATGTGGAACTAGTCTGTTGGTCCATGTCCAGTTCTAACTGTTGCTTCCTGACCTGCATACAAATTTCTCAAGAGGCAGATTAGGTGGTCTGGATTTCCCATCTCTAGAAGAATTTTCCACAGTTTATTGTGATCCACACAGTCAAATGCTTTGGCATAGTCAATAGAGCAGAAATAGATGTTTTTCTGGAACTCTCTTGCTTTTTCTATGATCCAGTGGATGTTGGCAATTTGATCTCTGGTTCCTCTGCCTTTTCCAAAACCAGCTTGAACATCAGAAAGTTCACGGTTCACATATTGCTGAAGCCTGCCTTGGAGAATTTTGAGCATTACTTTACTAGCGTGTGAGATGAGTGCAATTGTGCGGTAGTTTGAGCATTCTTTGGCATTGCCTTTCTTTGGGGTTGGAATAAAAACTGACCTTTTCCAGTCCTGTGGCCACTGCTGAGTTTTCCAAATTTGCTGGCATATTGAGTGCAGCACTTTCACAGCATCATCTTTCAGGATTTGGAATAGCTCAACTGGAATTCCATCACCTCCACTAGCTACATATATATATAAATAGAGATGTCTTCTGGAAATGACTTTTCAAATGGAGTTGTTTGATTACCTCTAGAAGCAACTTGCTGAAACTCCAATACTTTGGCCACCTCATGCGAAGAGCTGACTCATTTGAAAAGACCCTGATGCTGGGAAAGATTGAGGGCAGGAGGAGAAGGGGATGACAGAGGATGAGATGGCTAGATGGCATCACCGACTTGATGGACATGAGTTTGGGTGGACTCCGGGAGTTGGTGATGGACAGGGAGGCCTGGCGTGCTGCAATGCATGGGGTTGCAATGAGTCAGACATGACTAAGCAACTGAACTGAACTGAAGTGAGAAGCAATTTCCGGAGCCACCGAAGTGGAGGTTTGTTCAGTGGGTTGGAGAATGTAGAATGGAAGACCTTGAGGAGGAAGAATAGAAAGTTCTAATCCAGACTGGTCATACTTAGAAGACATTTCCATATAACCTGTGTTTTGTGTGTGCATTTTATTTCTCACTACTGCATATATAGTTGACAATAAGTACTTTTTTTTGAAATATCTAATCTTTCTAGATGCTCTGAAGTGCCTGATATATGTTAAAGTAGAGGTAGTAAAAAGAGATTTTGTAAATATCTTTTTGTTAAAATTCATATGAAATGTTGTTGGGGGTAAGGGGGATTGGCCAGACCACCTCCTGGAGCAGTACACACTGTGTTTTGTGCACTGGTTCAAGGTTGGGGTGGTGGGGGGGTGTGGGGGGGTAGGAGAGGGATGTGCAGACATCTGTGCCAGTGTGTTTATAGTGAGGCAAGATTAACCATTGTCTTTTTCTTTTTCATTGTCTTTTTCTGTTTGTGCATTTTGTTTCACTTTGCTTTATATATAGTGTATATAATGGACAAATGAGTCTTAATTTATAACATCTAGTCCTTCTAGATGTTAAAGAGGTTGCCAGTGTATGACAAAAATAGAGTTAGTAAATAATAAATTTTATATATTTTTTGGTAAAAGTTTCTAGGAAAGATTGTCTTCTGAAAATTGAGCATTATAGTCTTCTGGGTATGATGGAGAGGGGAGAGAAGGAAAGGGTCTTAGGCTAGAATACTCATGTTTTGAAGACAATTTTAGATTATAACTGTTAGATATGGCAGTTCATTCAAGAGTTCTCTGTATATAGTGGACAAATTAAGTCCTTATTTGAAACAGTTACTCCACCTAGCGGAGAAGGCAATGGCACCCCACTCCAGTACTCTTGCCTGGAAAATCCCATGGACGGAGGGCCTGGTGGGCTGTAGTCCATGAGGTCGCTAAGAGTCAGACAGGACTGAGCGACTTCACTTTCACTTTTCACTTTCATGTATTAGAGAAGGAAATGGCAACCCACTCCAGTGTTCTTGCCTGGAGAATCCCAGGGACGGGGTAGCCTCGTGGGCTGTTGTCTATGGGGTCGCACAGAGTCAGACACGACTGAAGCAACTTAGCAGCAGCGGCAGCAGCAGTCCACCTAGATGTTGAGAAGTGCCTGACTGTATGTTAAATGTAGAGGTAGTGAACTATCACTTTATAAATATTTTTTTGCTCAAATTCATAGGAAGTACTGTCTCCTAAAGGAGATCAGTCCTGGGTGTTCATTGGAAGAACTGATGTTGAAGCTGAAACTCCAATACTTTGGCCACCTGATGTGAAGAGCTAACTCATTTGAAAAGACCCTGATGCTGGGAAAGATTGAGGGTGGGAGGAGAAGGGGATGACAGAGGATAAGATGATTGGATGGCATCACCAATTCAATGGACAGGAGTTTGGGTAAACTCCAGGAGTTGGTGATGGACAGGGAGGCCTGGTGTGTTGCAGTTCATGGGGTTGCAAAGAGTTGGACACGACTGAGTGACTGAACTGAAACTGTCTTTGGGAATGTTAAATGTTAAACCACCTCTGTGACCAGTATACTATTGTCTATACTTGTTCAGTGGTTTGGAGGAGGTGGGAGGGAAAGAATCACAGAAAGTAATATGCTAGTGTGCTTGCACCTGGTCATTTTCAGATGAAACCATTTTTATGTGTTATGTGCACCTTGTTTTGCTGTGTATATAGTGTATATAATGCACAAACGAGTCCTAATTTTGTGACATCTAGTCTCTAGATGTTAAAGAGGTTGCCAGTGTATGACACAGTAGTTAGTAAAATAAGCACATTTTGTACGCTTTGTGTTGAAATTCATAGGAATGCTTGTCTTCTGTAAATGATTTTTTGATATGAATTTATTCAAACACCTCTAAGCTACACATGCCTGTACTTGTCAACTGGATTGGTGGTGGAGAGAAGGAAGTGAGCGAAGGAATGGTTCAGGCCCAAATGGTTATATTTAGAAGATATTTCAAATCATAACCATTGCTACGTGTGCAATTTAACAATACTGTGTACATAGTGCACAAGTAAGTTCTTATATGAAGTATCTTGTCTTGCTAGATATTTTGAAGTGCTTGATGCATTTAAAAGTAAAAGCAGTATAATAATGCTTCTTTTATATAGCTTTTTAAAACTTATGGGAAATACTGTAATTGGAATTGGAATTGTTAAATCTCCTCTCCGAATAGTATACTCTGTACTTTTTCACTGGGTTGAGGGAGGTGGGAGGGAAGTGTGCAAAAGATCTTTTGCTAGTGTGTAGTAGAACATTTCAGCTTACCATTGATTTATATGTGAAGTGCATTACTTTTAACTTTACTGTATATATTATGTATATACTGGACAAATGGGTCCCAATTTTATAATATCTAGTCTCTAGGTATTAAAGAGGTTGCCAATGTAAGACAAAAGTAGGGTTAGTAAACTAACATATTTTGTATACTTTGTGTTAAAATTCATTGAAGGGCTGTCTTCTGAAAAGGACTTTTGGAAATGAAATTGTAATCACATCTAAGTGATACATATGTCTGTCCTCGCCGCCCACTGTTGGATGGATGGCAAAAAGGAGGAATTGGGAAAAATGGAAGGTTTAGACCAGAATGTTCCTTCATAGAGGACACCTTTGGATATAACCGTTGTTACACATGTGTATTCAACAATACTGTGTATATAGCAGACAAACTTAAGTACATGTTTAGAAGTGCACAAAATATGTTAAAAGTAGAGGTAGTGAACTAACATTTTGTAGATATATCCTTTTGTTAAGATTCACATGAAATACTCATTTAGAAATGGAATGATCGAAATATTCAAACCACCTCTCTGAGCAGTACATATTATTTTATTTGTGTGGGTTCAGGGAGAAACTGCAAGGGGGTTTATACCAGTATGTTTATGTTAGGCAAGGTTAACCATTGTCCCATATTTGTCTCTGCGTTTTGGTTTACTTAGCTGTGTATATAGTGTACATAAGGGACAAACATCCAAATTTACAAGAACTAGACATGGAATAACAGACTGGTTCCAAATAGGAAAAGCAGTACGTCAAGGCTGTATATTGTCACCCTGCTTATTTAACTTATATGCAGAGTACATCATGAGAAACGCTGGGCTGGAAGAAACACAAGCTGGATCAAGATTGCTGGGAGAAATATCAATAACCTCAGATATGACACCACCCTTATGGCAGAATGTGAAGAGGAACTAAAAACCCTCTTGATGAAAGTGCAAGTGGAGAGTGAAAAAGTTGGCTTAAAGCTCAACATTCAGAAAACGAAGATCATGGCATCTGGTCCCATCACTTCATGGGAAATAGATGGGGAAACAGTGTCAAACTTTATTTTTTGGGGGCTCCAAAATCACTGCAGATGGTGACTGCAGCCATGAAATTAAAAGATGCTTACTCCTTGGAAGGAAAGTTATGACCAACCTAGATAGCATATTGAAAAGCAGAGACATTACTTTGCCAACAAAGGTCTGTCTAGTCAAGGCTATGGTTTTTCCAGTGGTCATGTATGGATTTGAGAGCTGGACTGTGAAGAAAGCTGAGCGCTGCAGAATTGATGCTTTTGAACTGTGGTGTTGGAGAAGACTCTTGAGAGTCCCTTGGACTGCAAAGAGATCCAATCAGTCCATTCTGAAGATCAGCCCTGGGATTTCTTTGGAGGGAATGATGCTAAAGCTGAAACTCCAATACTTTGGCCACCTCATGGGAAGAGTTGACTCATTGGAAAAGATTGATTCTGGGAGGGATTGGGGGCAGGAAGAGGGGACGACAGAGGATGAGATGCCTGGATGGCATCACTGACTCGATGGACGTGAGTCTGAGTGAACTCCAGGAGTTGGTGATGGACAGGGAGGCCTGGCGTGCTGTGATTCATGGGGTCGCAAAGAGTCAAACACGACTGAGTGACTGAACTGGACTGAACTGAGTCTTCCCAGATGTTAAAGAGGTTGCCAATGTAGGACAAAAACAACCAATAAATACATTGTGTACACTTAATGTTAAAATTCATAGGAAACACTTCTGAAACAACTGGCAGAAGTCAAATTGTTAAAATCTGCTCTAAACATTACAGAGGCTTATTAGATTTGTGCAGTGGGTTGGTAGAGATGAGAAGGGGACGGGTTCTTGGCTAGAGTGTTGTTTAGATGACACTTTGAGACTATAGCCGTTGTATGCAGTGTATTCAGTGCTACCACATGTATGTACAGTGGACAAATTTAAATCCTTACTTGAAACATCTAGCTTTTGTAGATGTGTAAAAGTACACAACCTATTTTGAAAGTATAAACACCTTTTAAGTTTTTTTTTTTTTCCTGTAAATTCATAGGAATGGTTTTACTTGGGGAGTGGAATTTGTCTTTGACTATAAGCTGATCTTCATGACCCATATAATCACGGTGGTGTGATCACTTACCTAGAGCCAGACATCCTGAAATGTGAAGTCAAGTGGGCCTTAGAAAGCATCACTATGAACAAAGCTAGTGGAGGTGATGGAATTCCAGTTGAGCTATTCCAAATCCTGAAAGATGATGCTGTGAAAGTGCTGCACTCAATACGCCAGCAAATTTGGAAAACTCAGCAGTGGCCACAGGACTGGAAAAGGTCAGTTTTCATTCCGATCCCAAAGAAAGGCAATGCCAAAGAATGCTCAAACTACCACGCAATTGCACTCATCTCACATGCTAGTAAAGTAATGCTCAAAATTCTCCAAGCCAGGCTTCAGCAATATGTGAACCATGAACTTTCTGATGTTCAAGCTGGTTTTAGAAAAGGCAGAGGAACCAGAGATCAAATTGCCAACATCCACTGGGTCATAGAAAAAGCAAGAGAGTTCCAGAAAAACATCTATTTCTGCTCTATTGACTATGCCAAAGCCTTTGACTGTGTGGATCACAATAAACTGTGGAAACTTCTGAAAGAGATGGGAATACCAGACCACCTGATCTGCCTCTTGAGAAATCTGTATGCAGGTCAGGAAGCAACAGAACTGGTCATGGAACAACAGACTGCTTCCAAATAGGAAAAGGAGTACATCAAGGCTGTATATTGTCACCCTGCTTATTGAACTTATATGCAGAGTACTCATGAGAAACGCTGGACTGGAAGAAACACAAGCTGGAATCAAGATTGCCGGGAGAAATATCAATAACCTCAGATATGCAGATGACACCATCCTCATGGCAGAAAGTGAAGAGGAACTCAAAAGCCTCTTGATGAAAGTGAAAGTGGAGAGTAAAAAAGTTGGCTTAAAGTTCAACATTCAGAAAATGAAGATCATGGCATCCGGTCCCACCACTTCATGGGAAATAGATGGGGAAACAGTGGAAACAGTGTCAGACTTTATTTTTCTGGGCTCCAAAATCACTACAGATGGTGACTGCAGCCATGAAATTAAAAGACGCTTACTCCTTGGAAGGAAAGTTATGACCAACCTAGATAGCATATTGAAAAGCAAAGACATTACTTTGCCAACAAAGGTCCGTCTAGTCAAGGCTATGGTTTTTCCTGTGGTCATGCATGCATGTGAGAGTTGGACTGTGAAGAAGGCTGAGCGCTGAAGAATTGATGCTTTTGAACTGTGGTGTTGGAGAAGACTCTTGAGAGTCCCTTGGTCTGCAAAGAGATCCAACCAGTCCATTCTGAAGGTGATCAGCCCTGGGATTTCTTTGGAAGGAATGATGCTACAGCTGAAACTCCAGTACTTTGGCCACCTCATGTGAAGAGTTGACTCATTGGAAAAGACCCTGATGCTGGGAGGGATTGGGGGCAGGAGGAGAAGGGGATGACAGAGGATGAGATGGCTGGATGACATCACTGACTCGATGGACTTGAGTCTCAGTGAAATCCGGGAGTTGGTGATGGACAGGGAGGCCTGGCGTGCTGCGATTCATGGGGTTGCAAAGAGTTGGACACGACTGAGCGACTGATCTGATCTGATAAGCTGATTGTTCAATGGGTCAGGGGAGGGGACAGGGAAGGAAGTGCAGAGAGAAGGGCTCTGTGTCCATTGGTCTTTAGACTAGTTCAGATTGTCTAGCCATTGTTCTGTTTGTGCATTTTAGTTAATATTGCTATGCATTAAACAACAAGCAAGTCTTAATGCCCAAAGTATATTAAAAGTAGAGGTAGTAAAATAACCCCTTAATAAATGTTCTTTCACTGGTTTTTAGGAAGGGCTGTGTCTTCTGAGAATATCTATGTTAATCCACCTCTTGGAACTAGATATAGTCTGGTACTTAGTCACTGAAATGCTGGAGGAAGAGTACGAGGAAGGGTGATGGGAAAGGCTCTTAGCTAACATCTCCATTACCTGGAAGACAGTTTTAGGTTATAACCATAGGTCTGTATGTGCATTTTTGTGAAGTACCTATTATTGAGGACAAGGTTCATTATTTTGCAACATCTAGGCTTTTTAGATGTCCTGAGATGACAGTGTATGATAAAAAATAGAACTCCTTTATTAATCAATTTGTAAATATCTTTATTATAATTGATTTTTTAAAAAAGGCAGCATCTTGGACCTGGAATTATTAAACTGTCTTTAAGCAATGTACATCAGGACTTGTTCATTTAGGTTGGCAGCTCAGGGGTGGAAGGAAGTATAGAGGAAGGGCTGTAGGTGGATGTGTTCATGTTTATCTTTTGATGATAACCATTGATGTGTGCATCCCCTGGCTGTACTGCAGGAATGCACTGTTAAACAACTCAGCAGAAACATACCTCCTTGCTAAAACCTTAATAGTTTAGATCGGATGATGAATCCTCTTAGGAGCACTATACTTTGTGTACTCTGTTGCTTTATGTCTCATTTTTAGTTGAACATTAAGGGAATGTAGTATTTTAATCATAGCTCTGCCAATATGTTTATATAGAGGCCGGTTGCCATTTTTGTCTTTGAAATTTTTGTTGCCAAGAAAGGCAAGATTACATATTTTTTCCTTCCAGATTGAGTTGGTGTAGTGTATTCTTGGTTATCAAAATACTCATAGCTTTGGGACTTTGAAATGGACGGCAAGATAAATAACTGTATGATCTTAATTACATAAAAATGGATGCTTAATTGTGAAAATACACAAATGAGACCTAGAGGGACATGTCAAATGGTTAAACTGCTTGTGATTATTAATGACTTTGTATTTTGCTTCTTGTGTTTTTTGGTTTCCTATTATGCACGTGTTAACTTTTAAGAAATAAATATTATCTTGAAACCTCTTTTAAAAAGGCAAAGAAATATTCAGCAGGTGAAGGAATATGATAAAAAAAAAAAAAAAAAAACCACCAAACCAAACAAAGGAGGAGATAGGGAGTCTATCTGAAAAAGAATTCAGAATAATGATAGTAAAGATGATCCAAAATCTTGAAAACAAAATGGATCTACAGATAAATAGACTAGAGACAAGAATTGAGAAGATGCAAGAAATGTTTAATAAGGACCTAGAAGAAATAAAGAAAAATCAGTCAACAATGAATAATGCAATAACTAAGATCAAAAGCACTCTAGAGGGAAACATTAGTAGACTAATTAAGGCAGAAGACAGGATAAGTGACATGGAAAATAGAATGGTGGAAATAAATGAAGCAGAGAGGAAAAAAGAAAAAAAAAAGAGAAGAAATAAGGACACCTTCACAGACCTCTGGAACAATGTAAAATGCTCCAACATTCGAATGACAGGTGTCCCAGAAGAAGACAAAAACAAAGGGCATAAGAAAATACTTGAGCAGATAGTAGTTGAAAACTTGCCTAATATGCGGAAGGAAATGGCCACCCAAGTCCAAGAAACCCAGAGAGTCCAAAACAGGATAAACCCAGGGTGAAAAACCCCAAGACAAATATTAATAAAACTAACAAAGATCAAACACAAAGAGAAAATATTAAAAGCAGCAAGGGAAAAGCAACAAATAACACACAAGGGGATCCCCATAGGGATAACAGCTGATCTTTCAATAGAAACTCTCCAGGCCAGAAGGGCATGGCAGGACATGCTTAAAGTGATGAAAGAGAAAAACCTACAACCAAGATTACTCTACCCAGAAAGGATCTCATTCAGATGTGAAGGAGAAATCAAAAGCTTTACAAACAAGAAAAAGCTGAGAGAATTCAGCACCACCAAACCAGCTCTTCAACAAATGCTAAAGGATCTTCTCTACACAGGAAACATAGTAAAGGTTTATAAAAATGAACTCAAAACAACAAAGTAAGTGGTAACAGGATCATACTTATCAATAATTACCTTAAACGTAAATGAGCTAAATGCTCCAACCAAAAGACAAAGACTGGCCAAGTGGATACAAAAACAAGACCTTATATATGCTGTCTTTAAGAGACCCACCTCAAACCCAGGGACACATACAGACTGAAAGTGAAGGGCTGGTAAAAGACATTTCATGCAAATGGGGACAGAAAGAAAGAAGGAGTAGCAGATATCTGATAAAATAGACTTTGAAATAAAGACCATGATAAGAGACAAAGAAAGTTAAAATGATCAAAGGATCAATCCAAGAAAAAGGTATAACAATTATAAATATATATGCACCCAACAGAGGAGCATGTCAATATGTAAGGCAGATGCTAAGTATGAAAGGGAAAATTAACAGTAACACAATAATAGTGGGGGACCTTAATACCCCACTCAAACCTATGAATTGATCATCCAAATAGAAAATTAGCAAGGAAACCCACACTCTAAATGATACAATGGACCAGTTAGACCTAACTGATGTCTATAGGGCATTTTGCCTGCCCCCAAAAAAGGTTTTCACCTTTTTCTCAAGTGCACATGGAATATTCTCCAGGGGAGATCACATCCGGGACCATAAATCTAGCCTCAGTAAAATTAAAAAAAAAAAAAAAAAGACCATTTCAAGCATCTTTTCCGATCCCAATGAGGTAAGATTAGATGTCAACTACAGGGAAAAAACTATTAAAAATACAAAGATATGGAGGTTAAACAACATGATTCTGATAACCAACGGATCATAGGAGAAATCAAAAAGGAAATAAAAACATGCATAGAAACAACTGAGAATGAAAACAGGACAATCCAAACCTATGGGATTCAGTAACAGAAGTGCTAAGAGGGAGATTCATAGCAATATAAGCCTACTTCAAGAAACAAGAGAAACATCACATAAACAACCTAACTTTACATCTAAAGCAACTAGAAATAAAAGAAGAACCCCAAAGTTAGTAGAAGGAAAGAAATCATAAATATCAGAGCAGAAATAAATGAAAAAGAAATGAAGATTATAGCAAAAATCAACAAAACTAAAAGCTGGTTCTTTGAGAAGATAATTAAAATAGATAAACCATTAGCCAGACTCATCAAGAAAAAAAGGGCGCAGAACCAAATCAATAAAATCAGAAATGAAAATGGAGAAATCACAAAAGACAACACAGAAATATAAAAGATCATGAGACTGCTACGAGCAATTACATGCCAATAAAATGGACAATGTGGAAGAGATGGACAAATTCTTAGGAAAGTATAGCCTTCCAATACTGAACCAGGAAGAAATAGAAAATCTTAACAGACCCATAAAAGAAATCGAACCTATAATCAAAAATTTTCCAACAAACAAAAGCCCAGGTCCAGATGGCGCCACAGCTGAATTCTACCAAAAATTTAGAGAAGAGCTAACACCTATCCTCGGAGAAGGCAATGGCACCCCACTCCAGTATTCTTGCCTGGAAAATCCCATGGATGGAGGAGCCTGGTAGGCTGCAGTCCATGGGGTCGCTAGGAGTCGGACACGACTGAGTGACTTCACTTTCACTTTTCACTTTCATACATTGGAGAAGGAAATGGCAACCCACTCCAGTGTTCTTGCCTGGAGAATCCCAGGGACGGGGGAGCCTGCTGCGCTGCGGTCTCTGGGGTCGCATAGAGTCGGACACAACTGAAGCGACTTAGCAGCAGTAGCAGCAGCAACACCTATCCTACTCAAACTCTTCCATAAAACTGCAGAGGAAGGTAAACTTCCAAATTCATTCTATGAGGCAACCATCACCCTAATACCAAAACCAGACAAAGATGCCACAAAAAAAGAAAACTACAGGCCAATATCATTGATGAACATAGATGCAAAAATCCTCAACAAAATTCTAGCAAACAGAACCCAACAACATGTTAAAAAGATCATACATCATGACCAAGTGGGCTTTATCCCAGGGATGCAAGGACTCTTCAATATTCACAAATGAATCAATGTGATACACTGTATTAACAAATTGAAAGATAAAAACCATATGGTTATCTCAATAGATGCAGAGAAAGCATTTGACAAAATTCAGCACCAATCTATGATAAAAACTCTCCAGAAAGCATGCATAGAAGGAATATACCTCAACAAAATAAAAGCCATATATGACAAAGGCACAGCAAACATTATCCTCAATGGTGAAAAACTGAAAGCACTTCCTCTAAAATTAGGAACAAGACAAGGGTGCCCACTCTCACCACTACTATTTAACATAGTATTGGAAGTCCTAGCCACAGCAATCAGAGAAGGAAAAAAATAAACAAATAAAAGGAATCCAGATTGGAGAAAAAGAAGTAAAATTCTCACTATTTGCAGATGACATGATTCTCTACAGAGAAAACCCTAAAGACACCACCAGAAAATTACTAGAGCTAATCAATGAATATACTAAAGTTGCAGGATATAAAATATACAGAAAAAGAAAGAAACAATCCCATTCACCATTACAACAAAAAGAATAAAATACTTAGGAATAAACTTACCCCAAGAAACAAAAGCCCTACATATAGAAAACTGTAAAATACTGATGAAATAAATCAAGGATGACACAAATAGATGGAGAAATATACCATGTCTGTGGATCAGAAGAATCAATATAGTGAAAATGAGTATGCTACTCAAAGAAATCTATAGATTCAACGCAATTCCTATTAGCTACCAATAGTATTGGTCAGGCAGGTTGATTCCTCTAGTTTCATTCTTTTTTCTCAAGATTGCTTTGGCTATTTGAGGTTTTTTGTATTTCCATACAAATTTTGAAATTATTTGTTCTTGTTCTCTGAACTAGAGGAATCAACCTGCCTGACTTCAGACTATACTACAAAGCTACAGTCATTAAGACAGTGTGGTACTGGCACAAAGACAGAAATATAGATCAATGGAACAAAACAGAAAGCCCAGAGATACGTATTAGCCACAAGGGCTTCTCTTTTGGCTCAGCTGGTAAAGAATCCGCCTGCAATACAGGAGATCTGGGTTCGATACCTGGGTTGAGAAGATCCTGTGGAGAAGGGATAGGCTACCGACTCCAGTATTCTGGCCTGGAGAATTCCACGGACTGTATGGTCCATGGGGTCACAAAGAGTTGGACACAACTAAGCAACTTTCATTTTCACTTTCAAAAAGCTTCAGTCATCAAGACAGTATGGTACTGGCACAAAGAAATATAGATCAATGGAACAAAAAAAAAAGTCCAGAGATAAATCCATACACCAACGGACACCTTAACTTTGACAAGTAGGCAAAAATATACAATGCAGAAAAGACAATCTCTTTAACAACCCATGCTGGGAAACTGGTCAAACACAAGTAAAAGAATGAAACTAGAACACTTTCTAACACACACCTAAATAAACTCAAAATGGATTAAAGATCTAAATGTATGACAAGAAACTATTAAACTCTTAGAGGAAAACATAGGCATAACACTCTATGACATAAATCACAGCAAGTTCCTCTATGATACACCTCCCAGAGTAATGAAAATAAAAACAAAAAATAAACAAATGGAATCTAATTAAATTTAAAAACTTCTGAACAACAAAGGAAACTATAAGCAAGGTAAAAAAAGCAGCATTTAGAATGTGAGAAAATAATACCAGAAGAAGTAACAGACAAAGAATTAATTTCCAACATACGTAAGCAACTCACACATGCAGCGCAATACCAGAAAAACAAATGTCTCAATCAAAAAATAGAAGAAATGGGAGTAGCCCACATAGTCACCAGTAGAATCTGAAATGCAGTACTTCGGTGCAATCTAAAAATAACAGAATGATCTCTGTTTGTTTCCAAGGCAAACCATTCAATATCACAGTAATCCAAGTCTATGCCCCAACCACTAATGCTGAAGAAGGTGAAGTTGAACAGTTCTATGATGACCTATAAGACTCTCTAGAACTAACACTCAAAAAAAATGTCCTTTCATCACAAGAGACTGGAATGCAAAAGTAGGAAGTCAAGAGATACCTGGAGTAACAGGCAAATTTGGCTTTGGAGTACAAAATGAAGCCAGGCATGGGCTAACAGAGTTTTGCAAAGAGAATGCAATGGTCAAAGCAAACACCCTTTTCCAACAACACAAGAGAAGACTCTACATATAGACATCACCAGATGGTCAACACCAAAATCATTTCGATTATATTCTTTGCAGCCAAAGATGGAGAACTCTATAGAGTCTGCAAAAACAAGACTGGGAGTTGACTGTGGCTCAAATCATGAACTCTTATTCCCAAATTCAGACTTAAATTGAAGAAAGTAGGGAAAACCATTAGACCATTCAGGATGACCTAAATCAAATCCCTTAAGATTATACAATGGAAGTGACAACTATATTCAAGGAATTAGATCTGATATACAGAGTGCCTAAAGAACTATGGATGGAGGTTTGTGATAATGTACAGGAGGCAGGTATCAAGATCATCCCCCAAAAAAGAATTGCAAAATGGCAAAATGGTTGTCTGCGGAGCATTACAAATAGCTGTGAAAAGAAGAGAAGTGAAAGGCAAAGGAGGAAAGGAAAGATATACCCATTTGAATGCAGAGTTGCACAAAACAGCATGGAGAAATAAGAAAGACTTCTTCAGTTATCAATGCAAAGAAATAGAGGAAAACAATAGAATGGGAAAGACTAGAGATCCCAAGAAAATTAGATATACCAAAGGAACATTTCATGCAAAGATGGGCTCGATAAAGGACAGAAATGGTATGGCCCTAACAGAAGCAGAAGATATTAAGAAGAGGTAGCAGTAATACACAAAAGAACTATACAAAAAAGATCTGCATGATCCAGATAACCATAATGGTGTGATCACTAGCCTAGAGGCAGACATGCTGGACTGTGAAGTCAAGTTGGCATTAGGAAGCATCACTATGAACAAAGCCAGTGGAGGTGATGGAATTCCAGTTGAGGTATTTCAAATCTAAAAGATGATACTGTGAAAGTGCTGCACTCAATATGCCAGCAAGTTTGGAAAACTAAGCAGTGGCCACAGGGCTGGAAAAGGTCAGTTTTCATTTCAATCCCAAAGAAAGGCAATGCCGAACAATGCTCCAACCTCCATACAACTGCACTCATCTCACATGCTAGTAAAGTAATGCTCAAAATTTTCCAAGCCAGGCTTCAACAATATGTGAACCATGAACTTCCAGATGTTCAAGGTGGTTTTAGAAAAGGCAGAGGAACCAGAGATGAAACTGCCAACATCTGCTGGATCACTGAAAAAGCAAGAGAGTTCCATAAAAATATCTATTTCTGCTTTATTGACTATGCCAAAGATTTTACTGTGTGGATCACCATAAACTGTGGAAAATTCTTCAAGAGATGGGAATACCAGACCACCTGTCCTGCCTCTTGAGAAATCTGTATGCAGGTCTGGAAGCAACAGTTAGAACTGGACATGGAACAACAGACTGGTTCCAAATAGGAAAAGGAATACATCAAGGCTGTATATTGTCACCCTGCTTATTTAATGTATATGCAGAGTACATCATGAGAAATGCTTGACTGGATAAAGTACAAGCTAGAATCAAGACTGCCAGGAGGAATATCAATAACCTCAAATATGCAGATGACACCACTCTTATGGCAGAAAGTTACGATGAACTAAAGAGCCTCTTGATGAAAGTGGAGAGTGAAAAAGTTGGCTTAAAGCTCAACATTCAGAAAACTAAGATCATGGCATCCAGTCCCATCACTTCATGACAAACAGATGTGGAAACAGGGGAAACAGTGACACTTTATTTTGGGGGGCCTCCAAAATCACTACAGACAGTGAATGCAGCCATGAAATTAAAAGATGCTTACTCCTTGGAAGAAAAGTTATGACCAACCTAGACAGCATATTAAAAAGCAGAGACATTACTTTGCCAATAAAGGTCCTTCTAGTCAAGGCTACGGTTTTTTCAGTGGTCATGTATGGATGTGAGAGTTGGACCTTAAAGAAAGTTGAGTGCTGAAAAATTGATGCTTTTGAACTGTGGTGTTGGAGAAGACTCTTGAGAGTCCCTTGGACTGCAAGGAGATCCAACCAGACCATCGTAAAAGAAATCAGTCCTAAATATTCATTGGAAGGACTGATGCTGAAGCTGAAACTCCAATACTTTGGCTACCTGATGTGAAGAGTTGACTCATTGGAAAAGACCCTGATGCTGGGAAAGATTGAAGGTGGGAGAAGGGGACGACAGAGGATGAGATGGCTGGATGGCATCACCGAGTCAATGGACAGGAGTTTGGGTAAACTCCGGAAGTTGGTGATGGACAGGCAGGCCCAGCGTGCTACGGTCCATGCGGTCCCAGAGTCAGACACAACTGAGCGACTGAACTGAAGTATTTTTTATTTTTGTACTACCAGTATGCAATAAAATGCCCTGTAAACAAATGTTTGTTAACACACTCATTAAATAAGGAATGTTAAAGATATCTCTGAGACTTTGTAGCAAGGCCAAAATAGTCTGAAAACAGCAATAAATAAAATTTATACTGTCAATTATCAATTTGATAAAAAAGACTTAAATGCAATTTGCAAATACTGAGAATTTGAAATGATTAAACTTCCAACTTTTATTAAAATTTTAAAACTTGAGATAAAACATAAACATTTCCTTTTTCAAAATACTAAAGAAAGATATCAATATTAAAAATAACTGTCTGGTTATGAGTTACTCTAGAGTACATGTCACATTGATTTTAAATATTCAACATTTCATGACAAAATGTCAAGGTTTGGCTCCAAAAAATCAACATCTTTGAAAAAGGGTGACTACAAAAATATCTTCCATGTAAAAAATAAAGTAGCAACACTCTTGGAGATGATGGCCATGTCTTATACTTATCAGTTTTTTCTCTTCATAGGCTTCAAGTGTAAGCATAAAAGAATATGAAGAACCTTAGATCAAATGGGACAACAGAATGTGCTCCTGCCACTTAAAAATACACACATTACTTATTACTTAATATTTTGTAATAATCAATACAACCCCAAAACGATGACTTGGCTAAAATTTTTAACTTTCACAGAAACCCCAAATGACTATAAACTGTGATTTTTGGACAGTACATGTAAAATCACCAAAATTCAAACACACTATTTAAAACTGCAGAAATAAAAACAAATTACGAATGTATTATATAATTCATTTAATTATTTATTATTGGGGACATTCTTTTTTCCTTTAATAAAAAGAATAGCAATGATATATATGGTATTGGAAGAAAAGTAAGAGCTTCTATAAAACACTGTGAAAAGAAATTTCAATTATCACTAAATATGCCAAGTTTTAGTTTAAATGCAAAAGAAGCTAGTCAGTAGACTTAAGAAACTTGAAGTAGAGCCATTTCCATTTGAACCAATGATTTGCAGTACTTCCTAGATAATTCTTCAGAAAAGTCTTTCTACAGATTAACTAAACAGTTTAGAACATGAAGACACAGGTACAGAACAGAACATGAACAGGTCACCCAACATAACTGGTCTCCATGGTTACTACAATGCAGTCCACAGGAGCAGGTGGTGAAGGAAACCAATACAGTTCAGTGATGTAGAGTTGTCAGAAACCTAGATCATGACACTCTTTTTCTATTACCTGATGGTTAGTTGTTTAGCTAGATGCAATGGAAATAAAACTGAAAGAAATCCAAAAAGGAAATAAAAAATGAAAGCTTTGCCTCAACATTTTTTACTTCCGGTGAAGTCAAATGGTTTCCACCACTGAGCAAACTGCAGTGCTTTCTTCCTCTGATCTTCAAAGCTTTCTCGCATCCCTTTCCTCCAAACTCTTGGTTCTATATCCAGCATGCCACCAATGATTTCCTTTTAAAGAATGAGAAAAATACAAACACATACATGTATAAAGACTGAAAAATAGGAATCAAGCTATTCCTGTTTATTCTGTTACTAAATATAATATTAAGTCCTTCTCTGCAAGGATGATTACATTTTATATAAATATTAGTTTCAAGTTAAAAACAAACAAACAAAACTTGTTTTCATTTAATTCTAACTATGTAAACCCTGTGATTCCAAGGGTCCTTAGTTGTGTCTCCCGTCAAATAATTTGTCCATTTTGTTGTTTCTTAGTACATCTATCAGACAGCAGCAAAGGGGAAGAAGAGAGAATGAAATTTAATTAATTTGGTCCTTATTAGCTACTCTGGTAAGAAAGTCTGAAGAAAAAGTTGACCAACATGTAGCAATTATAAACTTGATTGTTCAACTACAGTTTAATCTTAGGCTAATATTCTCTCTACTATCCAATATATTTAAAAGCCAGTTTCTTCTATTAGCTGGAGATCTTTTTTTAAGAAATGAAATCATATTTTAGTACCAATCCATGTAAACCAATAATTAAAAATTATAATCACCTTCATTTAAAAAGCCATATTCCCAAGTCCTGAAATAATATATTTTCAATGGTCTGCTTATTATTCTAGATAATTTCTTTCACGATCGTCTTCCTGTTCCTATGATATCAGCTATAGAGATTAATTAAATTTATGAGAGTGAGTGGGTTTCTCTGGTGGTTCAGTGGCAAAGAACCTTCCTGCCAATGCAGGTGATGCTGGTTTGATCCCTGGGTCACGAAGATCCCCTGGAGAAGTAAACAGAACTCACTCTAGTATTCTTGCCTGGGAAATCCCATGGACAGAAGAGTCTGGCAGGCTACAGTCCATGGGGTCACAAAAGAGTTGGAGGTGATTTAGTGACTGAGGACAGATGCACGATAGTGAGTATCCATATACAGAAAGATATGGGGGAGATTTATAATGCTTCAAGGAAGAGAAGTATGGTAATACAGGAAAACTCTGGGCTCGAGGTAGAATTCTGCATATTCAGTCTAGGTCTACAGGACTGTTAAGACCTTGGATGTAATTGCTCTAAGACATAGGTTCTTTATCTTAACAAATACTCTATTAATGAAGGGATCTACTATATACAAGCAATGGCCAAATACTGTAGGTGATACAGAAATAACTAACACACATTTCTCTGTCTTCAGAAAACTCATAATAGAATGCAGAGCTGTGGTGGGAGCCACAATAATAACCCAACTACATAAAGGACTGTCTTATAAAGCAGAATAAGGTAAATGCCAAAGTAGACTATATGGAGACTCAAAAAGAAAGGAGATTCTATTTGCTGGATATATCAAGAAAAGCTTCATGGAAAAGGAAATCTCTTCGTTGGGTAAAGGAAGTAAAGGGGCCAAGAGAGACATAGTGTAAAAAGAGGACAAATTTAATGCAAGAGTTTCTTAGCATCAGCCAATCACTAGCCATGTAGTTTAAGAAAGCCTAGCTTTATTGACCTAAATTTTTCTAAAATTTGACCTAAAATTTTCTATAAAACATCAAGTTTTGTCTCATGTGTACCATTAAGGCACACATACTACAAGGATTGATCCTTGTTCTATTACTGAAGCAAATATTAATGTAAAGAGACCAGTCCTTCTTGCTGTCTAAACAACTGCAGGCTGAAGGGAGTTTGTGCGTACATAGGCTTTTTCTTGGAAAGAAATTTCGAGGAAAATGGATTAGCGCTGTAACGCTAACTAAAAGTTTTCAACACTAAAACAGTATCATATAAATCATAACATGTGCATAATATTTGAAGGAGGACAATCTCCCAATTAAACTTAGGCAAGTTAAAAACTAGATATTTACTTCATTTTTACTAGAATCATTTTTTTAAATAAAAGCAGAGTCATAAAATTTCTGAGTTATAAAACTCTACTGAAATTTAACAATGTTTTTCAGAGTAATGAAAACTAATTTCTTTCTAGTTAACTCTGGGAAAAGATATTCTCTCAGACAAGTTTCTAAAACATATTTCAACAGTTCACAGATGAACGTGATTTGGAGTCTCTCGTTAGCCTTTAAAGACAACAGTATAAAAAATTATGAGTCCAAACTGCTCACAGGTCCCTAATCATTGTAGAAAATGATCTGACACAGGGGATGAAAGTGGGTAGGAAGAACAGGGAACCATGGACAAAGTTCATCTAGGCTCCTCGCATTTAGAGAGAAAGGCCTGACTTACACTAGATTGAAAGGTTACTTTCTTGAGCTGTTATTGCCCAAACTTCTTTTGATTGCTCCCATGGCTACTTTAATTTCATTCTAGGCCTTGATACTAACTTACATACTTCCCAGATATTCAAAAGAACTTAAATTTAAGGACTACACCCCTAGAAGACAATCTGTAGTAATGGAAAGAATCCACTAGCAACTGAAAAATCTACACTCTAGTATCTGACCAGAAACTGTGTGAAATGAGTGCTATATTCTTCTAGGACCGTACAGTACTTAGTTATAAATGAATCTGTGAGATCATTTGTTTTCTAGTTCAACCAAGAGCTTATGCACCCCTTGGTCTGTCACTTACTAGCACATGATCCTGGGGAAGTTATATTGGTTTCAACATCTATAAAATATAGACTGGTTTCAACATCTATAAAATCAAAGTATAAAATGTCTACATGATAGTGTTATTATGAGCATTAAATGAGTGCTAAGAACATTACCAGGCTCACTGTAAATCCTCAGTGAATAGGTTATCATCATTATCAATTATCATTCTCAGCACAAGCCTGGCTGTCTCCACAGGAAAACACTACAGTCACTGCTGACACTGTCAACAAACCGTTTGGTTCCAAAGTAACATTCCTGATTGTTATAAATATCCTGGTATATATTTCTTAATAGCTTCTGGGTACTCCCTCTGAAAACTGGGTTTTACAACAGTCACCAACTTCACTGTACATTGTGCCCAAAGTTATTTCCCTTCAAAAGCAATGTGACAAAATGGCTAAATTCTGAAATTTTACCAATCTGTGAGCACACCTTTCCAAAGTAATGTGGGAATTTGTGCTGATCTTCAATGACATGGGCAAACCCTCCCTGGAGGCCAAAATCCACAGAGAAGTAAGGTAAGCCTTTGGGTACCTAAAAAACAGATAAATCACACTTGAAAACAGCATGAAATCAGGAAGTTATGCTTAATCCCTCTTCCTAATTAAGTATTCCTCAAGACAAACATATACAATGAATTTCCAATTATAAAAATACTTCAAAAAATAACCTAACATCTTAACTAAAACATTTCATTTTGTTGACTTTTGGTTGGATAATGCTTCATAATATCCAGCAATTATAATCAGAACCAATTATTTTTCTGTCTTTGGGAAAAACAGCAAAGAAAAAGGCACTTTAAAAATATTTAACAACACAATGATTTTCTTTAGACTATGCAAATACAGATTAAGGATATGCTTTCTTGTATTTTTTCTCACAGTGCAGAAAAGGAACTGGGGCTTAGTCATATACTCAGAGCTTTGTTTATAATATCCTGGAACTTTTATTACTACTTATTGATCAAAGATAAATACAAACAATCATAGCTCTTTTATTAACTGGTAAGGTGGTATAGTAATATTTAGTTTATCAATCTCATTTTAAAATATTTCCAGTATTAAGTATTATCTTTCCCTACCTTTTTGCCCTCCCTTACTAAACACACTCAAAGACACACATGAACACACACACACACACGTGTGCAGACATGAAGTATTTCAGACACTATCTTGATTGGAAAAGGTCATAATTTCTAGCTTTATATTAAGTAGATCTTCTGTCCTTGCAAGTTTTTCCTCCAAGCCCTAATTCTGTTACTAGAAAGTATTCAAACTGGTCAATTTAAAGTAATATTGGGCACTTCCCTGGTGGTCCAGTGGCTAAGACACTGTGCTCCCAAGGAAGGGGGCCTGGGGTCGGACAGCGGTTGAGGAACTAGAACCCACATGCCGAACTAAGAATTTACATGTCACAACTAAAGATGAGGCATGGCACTAAGACCCAACACAGCCAAATAAGTAAATAAATAAATTTTTTTAAAAAAGTAATATTGCAGTTGTTCAGTCACAAAGTCGTGTCCAACTCTTTGCGACCCCATGGACTGCAGCATGCAGGCTTCCCTGTCCTCCACTATCTCCCAGAGTTTGCTCAAATTCATGTCCAGTGAGTTGGTGATGTTATCTAACCATCACATCCTCTGCCACCCCCTTCTCCTGCCTTCAATCTTTCCCAGCATCAAGGTCTTTCCAAATGAGTTGGCTCTTCACATCAGCTGGGCAAAGTATTGGAGCTTCAGCATCAGTCCTTCCAATGAATATTCAAGGTTGATTTCCTTTAGGACTGACTGGTTTGATCTCCTTGTAGCCCAAGGACATCATGTCTTCTCCAGCATCACAATTTCAAAGCATCAATTCCTCTGCACTCAGCCTTCTTTATGGTCCCAGTCTCAAATCCATACCTGACTATTGGAAAAACCACAGGTTTGACAATATGGAACTCTGTCAGCAAAATGATGTCTCTGCTTTTTAATATGTTGTCTCAGATTGTCGTAGCTTTCCTTAAAGGAACAAGCGTCTTTTAATTTCATGGCTGCAGTCACCATCCACAGTGCTTAACATCTCTCTCCCTTAATCCCCTCATAAAGTCGCACTTGCTAATTTTGGCAGTGAATTATATTTGTTGTCATTCAGTTACTCAGTCATGGCCAACTTTTTGTGATCCCATGGATGCAACATGTCAGGCTTTCCTATTCTTCACCATCTCCCAGAGCTTGCTCAAACTCATGTCCATCAGGTAAGGGATGCCATCCAACAATCTCATCCTCTGTTGTCCCCTTCTCCTCCTGCCTTCAATCTTTCCCTGGACCAGCATCTTTTCTAATGAGCTGGCTCTTCACATCAGGTGGCCAATGTATTGGAGCTTCAGCTTCAGCATCAGTCCTTCTAATGATTATTCAGAATCAATTTCCATTCAGATTGACTGGCTTGATCTCCTTGCAGTCCAAGAGTCTTCTCCAGCACCATAGTTCAAAAGCATCAGTTCTTCAGAGATCAGCCTTCTTTATGGTTCAACTTTCACATCCATACATGATTACTGGAAAAACCATACACTTGACTGTATGGACCTTTGTTGGCAAAATAATGTCTCTGCTTTTTAATACACTGTCTAGGTTTGTCATAGTTTTTCTACCAAGGAGCGTCTTTGGATTTTGTGACTGCATTCACCATCTGCAGTGACTTTGAACACATGAAAATAAAGTCTGTCCCTGTTTCCATTGTTTCCACATCTATCTGCCATAAAGTGATGGAACTGGAGGCCATGATCTTTGTTTTTTTAATGTTGAGTTTATGCCAGCTTTTTCCCTCTCCTCTTTCACCTTCATCAAGAGGCTATTAGTTCGTCTTTGGTGTCTGCCATAAGGGTGGTGTCTGCCCTAAGGGTGGTGTCAACTGCATATGTGAGGTTATTGATATTTCTCCTTACAATCTTGCTTCCAGTTTGTGTTTCATCTAGCCTGGCATTTCACATGATGTATTCTGCGTATAAGTTAAATAAGCAGAATGACAACATACAGCCTTGATGTACTCCTTTCCCAATTTGGAACCAGTCTGTTGTTTCATCTTTGGTGTTAACTTTTGCTTCCTGATATCCATACAGGTTTCTCAGAAGGCAGGTAAAGTGCTCTGGTAGCCCCATCTAATTAATAATTTTCCATCATTTGTTGTGATCCACACAGTCAAAGGCTTTAGAATAATCAATGAAACAGAAGTAGATGTTTTTCTGGAATTCTCTTGCTTTTTTGATGATCCATCAGATGTTGGCAATTTGATCTCTGGCTTCTCTCCCTTTTCTAAATCCAGCTTGAACATCTGAAAGCTCTCAGTTCATGTACTATGGAAGCCTGGCTTGGAGAACTTGAGTATCACTTTGATAGCATGTGAAATGAATGCAATTGTGCGATAGTTTGAACATTTTTTGGCATTACTTTCTTTGGGATTGGAAATGAAAACTGACCTTTTCCAGTCCGGTGGCCACTGCTGAGTTTTCCAAATTTGCTGGCATATTGACTGCAGCACTTTAACAAACAGTATCATCTTTTAGGATCTGAAATAGTTTAGCTGGCATTCTATCACCTCCACTAGCTTTGTTCACAGTGATGTTTCCTAAGGCCCACTTGACTTCACACTCCAAGATGTTTGGCTCTAGGTGAATGATCACACCATTGTGGTTATCCAGGTCATTAAGATATTTTTTTTGTATAGTTTTTCTGTGTATTCTTGCCACCTTACTTAAAATCTTCTAATTCTGTTAGATCCATACCATTTCTGTCTTTTATTACGCCCATCTTTGCATGGAATGTTCCCTTGGTATCTCTAATTTTCTTGAAGAGATGTCTAGTCTTTCCCACTCTATTGTTTTCTTATGTTTCTTTGCATTGTTCACTTTGGAAGACTTTCTTATCTCTCCTTGCTAGTCTTTGGAACTCTGCATTCAGGGGGGCGTATCTTTCCTTTTCTCCTTTGCCTTTTGCTTCTCTTCTTTCCTTAGCTATTTGTAAGGCCTCCCCAGAAGGCCATTTTGTCCTTTTGAATTTCTTTTTTCTCGGGAATGGTTTTGATCACTGCCTCCTGTACAATATCATAAACCTCCATCCATAGTTCTTCAGACACTCTATCAGATCTGATCCCTTGATTATCACTTCCATTATACAATCATTGGGGATTTGATTTAGGTCATACCTTAATGGCCTAGTAGTTTTCCCTACTTTCTTCAATTTAAGTCTGTGTTCGGCAATAAGGAGTTCATTATCTGAGCCACAGTCAGCTCCTGGTCTTATTTTTTCTGACTACATAGAGCTTCTCTATCTTATGCTGCAAAGATATAATCAATCTGATTTTGGTACTGACCCAAGAAAAAGAAATGCAAAAAAGCAAATTGGCTGTCTGAGGAGGCCTTACAAATAGCTGTGAAAAGAAGAGAAGCGAAAAGCAAAGGGGAAAAGGAAAGATATAACCATTTGAATGCAGAGTTCGAAAGAATAACAAGGAGAGATAAGAAAGCATTCCTCAGTAATCAATGCAAAGAAATAGAGGAAAACGATACAATGGGAAAGACTAGAGATCGCTTCAAGAAAATTAGAGACACCAAGGGAACATTTCATGCAAAGATGGGCTCAATAAAGGACAGAAATGATAAGGACTTTACAGAAGCAGAAAATATTAAGAGGTGGCAAGAATACACAGAAGAACTGTATAAAAAAAGATCTTCATAACCCAGATAATCACGATGGTGTGATCACTCACCTAGAGCCAGATATCCTGGAATGTGAAGTCAAATGGGAATTAGGAAGCATCACTACGAATAAAGCTAGTGGAGGTGATGGAATTCCAGTTGAGCTATTTCAAATCCTGAAAGATGATGCTGTGAAAGTGCTGCACTCAATATGCCAGCAAATTTGGAAAATTCAGCAGTGGCCACAGGACTGGAAAAGGTCAGTTTTCATTCCAATCCCAAAGAAAGGCAATGCCAAAGAATGCTCAAACTACCACACAATTGTACTCATCTCACACACTAGTAAAGTAATGCTTAAAATTCTCCAAGCCAGGCTTCACCAATACGTGAATCTTGAACTTGCAGATGTTCAAGTTGGTTTTAGAAAAGGCAGAGGAACCAGAGATCAAACTGCCAACATCTGCTGGATCATTGCAAAAGCAAGAGAGTTCCATAAAAACATCTATTTCTGCTTCATTGACCATGTGAAAGCCTTTGTGTGGATCACAATAAACTGTGGCAAGTTCTTAAAAAGATGGGAATACCAGACCTCCTGAGCTGCCTCCTGAGACATTTGTATGTGGGTCAGGAAGCAATAGTTAGAACGGACATGGAACAACAGACTGGTTCCAAATAGGAAAAGGAGTACGTCAAGGCTGTATATTGTCACCCTGCTTATTTAACTTATATGCAGAGTACATCATGAGAAACACTGGGCTGGAGGAAGCACAAGCTAGAATAAAGATTGCTGGGAGAAATATCAATAACCTCAGATATGCAGATGACACCATCCTTATAGCAGAAAGTGAAGAACTAAAGAGCCTCTTGATGAAAGTCAAAGAGGAGAGTGAAAAAGTTGGCTTAAAACTCAACATTCAGATAACTAATACCATGGCATCCAGTCCCATCACTTCATGGCAAATGGATGGGGAAACAGTGGAAACAGTGGCTGACTTTATTTTTCTGGGCTCCAAAATCACTGCAGATGGTGATTGTAGCCATGAAATTAAAAGACACTCCTTGGAAGAAAAGTTATGACCAACATAGACAGCATATTAAAAAGCAGAGACATTACTTTGTCAACAAAGGTCCGTCTAGTCAAGGCTATGGTTTTTCCAGTGGTCATGTATGGATGTGAGAGTTGGACTATAAAGAAAGCTGAGCACCAAAGAATTGATGCTTTAGAACTGTGGTGTTGGAGAAGACTCTTGAGAGTCCCTTGGACTGCAAGGAGATCCAACCAGTCCATTCTAAAGGAGATCAGTCCTGGGTGTTCATTGGAAGGACTGATGTTGAAGCTGAAACTCCAATACTTTGGCCACCTGATGCGAAGAGGTGACTCATTTGAAAAGACCCTGATGCTGGGAAAGATTGAGGGCATAAGGAGACCAGGACAAAAGAGGATGAGATGGTTGGATGGCATCACCAACTTGATGGACATGGGTTTGGGCGGACTCTGGGAGTTGGTGATGGACAGGAGGCCTAGCGTGCTGCGGTTCATGGGGTTGCAAAGAGTTGGACATGACTGAGTGACTGAATTGAACTGAACTGATGTCCATATGTAGAACCATCTCTTGTGTTGTTGGAATCGGGTGTTTGCTATGACCAGTGCATTCTCTTGGCAAAACTCTGTTAGCCTTTGCTCTGCTTCCTTTTGTATTCAAAGACCAAACTTGCCTATTACTCCAGGTTTCTCTTGACTTCCTACATTTGCATTCCAGTCCCCTATGATGAAAAGCACATCTCTTTTTTAGTGTTAGTTCTAGAAGGTCTTATAGTTCTTCATAGGACCTTTCAACTTCAGTTTCTTTGGCATTAGTGGTTGGGGCATAGGCTTGGATTACTATGATACTGGTTGAATGGTTTGCCTTGGAAACGAACAGAAACCATTTTGTTGTTTTTGAGATTGCCCCGAAGTACTGCATTTCAGACTGTTTTGTTGACTCTGAGGGCTACTCCCTTTCCTCTAAGGGATTCTTGCCCACAGTGGTAGATATAATG
This sequence comes from Bos javanicus, assembly GCF_032452875.1. Taxonomy (NCBI): domain Eukaryota; kingdom Metazoa; phylum Chordata; class Mammalia; order Artiodactyla; family Bovidae; genus Bos; species Bos javanicus. Next base: position 16,230,027 of record NC_083882.1, on the reverse strand, counting down.
GTCATCTGAATTAAATTTGACTATTGCTGTCCACTGTAGTTCACTGATTCCTAAAATGTCGATGTTCACTCTTGCCATCTCCTGTTTGACCACTTCCAATTTACCTTGATTCATGGACCTAACATTGCAGGTTCCTATGCAATATTGTTAAAAGCATCAGACATTACTTTCACCACCAAACATATCCATAACTGGGTGCTATTTCTGCTTTGGCTCAGCCTCTTCATTCCTTTTGGAGGTATTGCTCTGCTCTTCTCCAGGAGCATATTGGACACCACCAACCTGGGGAGTTCATCTTTCAGTGTCGTTATCTTTTTGCCTTTTCATACTGTCATGGGGTTCTCAAGGCAAGAATGCTGCAGTGGTTTGCCATTCCCTTCTCTGATGGACCACGTTTTGTCAGAACTCTCCACCATGACCCGTCCATCTGGGGTGGTCCTACACGGCATGATTCAGTTTCATTGAATTACATATTTCTATTTAATTATATATATTTTGTATTGTGCCCTCCAGAAGGCATGCCTTGGGAAGAGATAGTGTAGTGTGATAGGGTGGAAGAAGAGTGGTCATCTTGAAATAGTATAAAGCAATTAAAACCGGGGCCTATAAAGAGTTGTATAGGTTATAGGAAAAGTGTAAGTTAAACAATCAGTTTACAAAATAGTATATAACATACAATGCAGAGAAATGGTTACTACTCGTGCTTTTTAAAAAATATTTTCACATTTTTAAAGTAAAATTTAAAACACATATGACATAGTTAGCCAAAAAAAATAGATAGACAAGACTCTAATCACAGTTCTGTTACTTATAACTGTAACTTTAGGCAAGTTATTTAAGATCTGTGAGTCTTAACAATAAATATGAAGAGCTCAGAAGTCTGCTGTGAGGATCAAATAGAAAAATGCATATTAAGTACACAGACTAATGTTTGGCAAAGAGAATATTATTCAAATATTATTTTCATTTCCATCTCCTACTAACAATGCTTTGTGCAAATCTAGTAGTCAAAAAAGAATGGAAGGCTCCATTAAAATACTTTTTGCTATCTGAAATAGATCAATGTATGAACATGAATATGAATGGCTAAAATTATATTGAAGACTACATGGTAAAGAACAGTACTCTCTAGGAAGAGATCTTGAGGAATCAACTTATGATAACAGTGCCCATGTTTTTTGTTGGTATGATACTGTATTTTGCAGAAAAATGGCTTCCTAAATATGTCAATGCTCTTATTCCCTATTTGCCATAAATAAATTATATTATAAGGCAAAAGGGGCTTTGCAGATATGATTAAGTTAGGGATCTTGAAATGGAAAGATTATCCCAGGTTATACAGGATATGACAGAAAGGTCAGAGTCAGAGAAAGACTGGAAGATCCTATACTGGTTGGCTCTGAAAGAACCACAAGCCATGGAATGCAGGTGACTTCCAGAAACTGAAAACGGCAAGGAAATGGATTCTCCCTAAGAGCCTCAAAAAAAAGCAGGCCTGCTAACATCTAGATTTTAAACCCATTTCATATTTGTGACTTCCAAAATTATGAGACAATAAGTGTGTTATTTTTAAAGCACTAAGTTTGTGGTAATTTGTATATACACAGTAAAGCTCAACAACATATTGTATAATTTCCAAGATGAACACACTGTCACAAGCAACTCTTCTCTCATTGAAGGATGCAAAAGGTACAACCTACACTCTTGCTAGAGTTATTAGTCAGTAGGCACTGCCAAGGCTCCATTATCAAAGTACATGTACATTTAGTACTCCCCTTTTCCTGCCCTGACCAGCAGGAGTGAAAGAAGTTGGAACTTTGGTACCACCCATGAAGAGTACTGACAGAATTACAGCAAAAAAATTTATTGATCATAGAAAAACAGTAGTATTTGTTTTCCCCTTTAAACATTCCAGTCTTTAATCCTGACTTTCTATAATTGTCCTCATATTTAAAGATCCCAGGGTAAACTCAAATTTCCCTTGAGGTGGACTTTGCTTAGTTTCGAAAGTCAAATCGAAGATGTCTTACATGTTTTTCAACTGCTACAGTTATCAAAGAATTAAATTTCAAAATCCTAATAAAAAGTTGAGAAGAATTCATGTGACCTCTCTATAAACTGTCTTGAGAATTAAAAAAAAAAATCTTGTGAAAAAAGATCACTTTCTTGACAACTTGCGTGAACATCACGCAACCCCTCTGCAATTAACATTCAGATGTTTTTCCCTTGCATATTTTCATGAACTTCACACTACACTGAAAATAAATTAAAAAACCTAGAGCAAGTAGACAAAATAGACATTAAGAAAAAGTTTATACTCACACAAATAAAAACATAAATGAACAGAGAGTTAGAATGAATTATAAATAGGCAAATCTGTACTAACAGCTAAGAATCTACTATGGGAAAAAAATCACCACCCCAACACACATACAAAATACTTCATGAACTAAGGAGATGGGATAGAGGGCTGCTTTTTTTCTGGACGTAGAGTTTTTTTAAAAGAAGCAAAATGAGATTTCTTCGGAATTAAAATAAAGTTAAAATAGATCAAGATTGTTCACTTCATGCTCAGAAACATTATCATGTTAAAAAGACACTGGAAAGCTTACCTTTGTAAAAAGTGACCTGCTTTGAAATTATTCTTGGACTCAAGTTCTCGTCACAATTCCATCCACATAATTATTAAATCCTAAAGCTAAGAGGGACTTCAAGAGGTCATCTAGTTCATTCCCAAGCTGCTCTGACTTGGATAAACAGTCTCAGATAAAACACTATGTGGTGATTTAGAAAAGAATCCACTTCAAAGTTAAATATGTAATAACCATTGCAAGAAGAATTTGTATGTGTTTCTTACTGGTTAAGTGAAAATATTAACCTCCAGGAACTTATTTCAGCTATATATTCAGATTAAAATAAATAAACTTGCAGTAGATACTAGATTGTTGTTGTTGTTCAGTCGCTAAGTCATGTCCTATTCTTTGCGACCCCATGGACTGCAGCAGGCCAGGCTTCCCTGTCCTTCACTGTCTCCTGAAGTTTGCTCAAACTCATGCCCATTGAGTTGGTGATGCCATCCAACCATCTCATCCTCTGCTGCCCCCTTCTCCTGCCCTCAATCTTTCCCAGCATCAGGGTATTTTCCAATGAGTCGCCTCTTCGCATCAGGTAGCCAAAGGACTGGAGCTTCAGCATCAGTTCTTCCAATGAATATTCAGGGTTGATTTGCTTTAGGATTGATTGGTTTGATCTCCTTGCTGTCCGAGGGATTCTCAAGTCTTCTGCAGCACCACAATTCAAAAGCATCAATTCTTCAGCCCTCAGCCTTCTTTATGGTACAACTCTCACATCTGTACATGATTACTGGAAAAACCACAGTTATGACTACAGCGACCTTTATTTGCAAAGTGATGTCTCTGCTTTTTTTATACACTGTCTAGGTGGGTCACAGCTTTTCTTTCAAGGAGCTTTTCATTTCATGGCTGCAGTCACCATCCACAGTGATTTTGGAGCTGAAGAAAAGAAAATCTGTCACTATTTCCATTGTTTCCCCATCTATGTGCCATGAAGCAATGGGACCGGAAGCCATGATCTTCATTTTTTGAATGTTGAGTTTTATGCCAGCTCCTTCACTCTCTTCTTTCACCTTTACCAAGAGGCTCTTTAGTTTCTCTTCTCTTTCTGCCATTAGAGAGGTATCATCTGCATATCTGAGGTTGTTGGTATTTCTCCTGGAAATCTTGATTCCAGCTTGTGATTCATCCAGACTGGCATTCTGCATAATGTATTCTGCTTAGAAGTTAAATAAGCAGGGTGACAATATATAGTCTTGATGCATTCCTTTTGCAATTTTGAACCAGTCTGTTGTTCCAAGTCAGGTGCTAACTGTTGCTTCTTGACCTGCATACAGGTTTCTCAGGAGGCAGGTAAGGTGGCCTGGTATTCCCATGTCCTTTAGAATGTTCCATAGTTTGTTGTGATCCACACAGTTAAAGCCTCTTCATTCTTTCTGGAGCTATTTCTCTGCTCTCTCCCAGTAGCTTATCAGGCACCTTCCAGTCTGGGGGATTCATCTCCTGGTGTCATAGCTTTTTGCCTTTTCATACTGTTCATGGGCTTCTTGAGGCAAGAATACTTTAGTGGTTTGCCATTCTCTTCCCTAGAGCGACTAGATGGCTTACCAATAAAATACTGCATATATAGTAGTTATCATGGAGTTCATATATGTTGACTTATATCTATCAATATATATACTTGTTTTAAACTGATTTTAAGTTCAAAGACATTCTAAAAGATCTATTATTTTTTATTCCCCCTACATGTTTTCTATTTTTGATATCATATTTTACATCTTTATGCCTATCCCTTAACTGTTTACTTTAGTTATACTTAATTTTATCATTTTTGTCTTTTAACTTTTCTAATAATTCAGTTTAAAAAATACTTATTTGGCTGCATTGGGTCTTAGCTGCGGTATGCAGGATCTTTGCTGCCATGCACCCAGGGCTCTCCAGTTGTGGCATATGGGATTTGTCACCCCATGGCATGTGGGAACTTTGTTCCCTGACCAGGGTCGAACTTGCATCTGAAGGTGAATTCTTAACCACTGGACCATCAAGGAAGTCCCTCTATAGTTCTTCTTTTTGATATATATATTTTTTAACCTTCTTATTTTATACTGGGATATAGCTTATTAACAATGTTGTGATAGTTTCAGATGAACAGCAAAGGGACTCAGCCATACATATACATGTATCCATTCTTCCCCAAACTCCCCTCCCATCCAGGTTGTCATGTAACACTGAGCAGAGTTCCATGTGCTATACAGTAGGTATTTGTTGCTTATCCATTTTAAATACAACAGTGTGAATACATCCATCTGAAACTCCCTAACTATCTCTTCCCCCCAGCAACCATAAATACATTCTCTAAGTCTGTGAGTCTCTTTCTATTTTGTAAGGAAGTTCTTTTGTATCATTTCTTTTAGATTCCACATATAAGGGATGTCATACAATATTTCTCCTTCTCTACCTAACTTACTTCACTCAGTATGACACTCTCTAGAGTAGGAGGGTTCCTTTCTCGCCACATCTTCTCCAGCATTTATTTTTGATGATAGCCATACTGCCTGGTATCATTTCTTTACTATTATTTAACTTCTCTATGGCTGTTTCTTAAGCTATAAGATAGGGGAAAAGAGTTGGGTAGTTCAAGAAATAAACATATAAATGGCCTGGAGCTACTAAGCACTTAATAAATGTTTGCTCTAAGGCTATCGTGATAGGTGTTTTAGATAGATATATATATCTCCTCTTTTGTGAAATGTTTTATCAAGTCCTTAGTCCATTCATTAGGTAAGTTTTAAGGGGCTTTTCTATCGATACTTACAAGTATTTTAAATATTAACAATATTAACCTCTGTCTTATCTGCCCCAGTTAGTGAAAGAGAAGAGATTTAACATGAAATCAATGACATCTGCTAACTTTGTGGGCTCTTCTCATCTAAGTTTAAAAGGTATCCTTCTTTCAGAAGTCTAGACAAAAATACAATTCTATTGTGTTCTAAATTATTGTTAAAACCTAATTCTAATTTTGTTGTATACTCTGAAGCCTTGACTTTAGCAGGGAGCAACAGGAGGGGGTAGATGTTAGCTGTGTGTTTTTGTCATATATGGCCTTTATTATTTTGAGGTATGTTCCCTCTATGCCCACCTTCTGGAGAAATTTATCATAAATGAGTGCCAAATTTTATCAAAAGCTTTTTCTGCCATCTATTGAGATGATCACATGGTTTTTATTTTCAATTTGTTAATGTGGTATATCACATTGATTGATTTATGAATACTGAAACATTCTTGGAATTCTGGGTTAAATCTCACTTGATCATGGTATATGATCTTTTTAATGTATTGCTGGATTCAGTCTGCTATTATTTATTGAGGATTTTTTCATCTATGTTCATCAGTGATACTGAACTCTAATCTTTTTTGTGATATCTCTGTCTGGTTTTAGTATCAGGTTGATGCTGGACTCATAGAATGAGTTTAGAAGCGTTCCTTCCTCTGCAATTTTTTGGAATAGTTTCAGAAGGATAAATGTTCAATAGAATTCAGCTGTAAAGCCATCTGGTTCTAGATTTTTGTTTGCTGGAAATTTTTAAATTACTGACTCAATTTCAGTACTCGTAATTCGTCCATTCATCTTTTCTATTTGTGCTTGGCTCAGTTTTGGAAGATTATACCTTCAAAAGATCCCAAACAACCGAAACAATCTTGAGAAAGAAGAACAAAGCTGGAAGAATTATGCTCCCTGACTTCAGACCATACTGTTTAATACAAAGCTACACCCATCAGAACAGTTTGATACTGGCATTGAAAACAGACACAGATCAATGGAACAGACTAGACAGCCCAGAAATAAACTCACACACCTACGGTCACCAAAAAGAACCAAGAATATACAATGAAGAAAAGACAGTCTCTTCAATAAACAGTGCTGGGAAAACTAGACAGATACATGTAAAGAAGTGAAATTAGAACATTCTCTAACACCATACAAAAAATAAAAGTCAAAATGGATTAAAGATCTAAAGTTAAGGCCAGATACTATAAAATGCCTACAGGAAAATAGAGAACATTCAGTGACATGAATCACAGCAAAAGTTTTTGTATCCATCTCCTGGAGTATATTAAATAAAAGCAAAAGTAAACAAATGGGACCTAAGTAAATTTAAAAGCTTTTACACAGCAAAGGAAATTATCAACAAAATTTAAAGACAACCTACTAAATGGGAGAAAATTTTTGCAAATTATATGACCAATAAGGGGTTAATCCAACATACATAAACAGTCAATACAACTCAATATAAAAACAAACAAACAACCTAACTAAAAAGGGGATAAAAAAACTGAATACACATTTTACCAAGGAGGAAATGAAGATGGCCACAGGCATATGAAAAGATGCTCAAAATCTCTAATCATCAGGAAAATACTAATCAAATCCAAAACCACAATGAGATATCACCTCACACCTTTATGGCTACTGCTAAAAATAAAACAAATAACAAAGTCGGCAAGGATATGAAGAAAAGAGAACACTAAAATGCTATTGGTGGGAATGTAAATCGGTGTAGCCACTGGGCAAAACAGTGCAGAGGTTTATTAAAAAACTCAATATACAGCTACCATGTCACTCAGCAATTCCTCTCCTGGGTATATATATCTGAAAAAAACAAAAACACTAATTTGAAAAGGTATATGCATAGAATGTTTATGCTGTTGTTCAGTTGCCAAGTCATGTCCAACTCTTCACAATCCCATGGACTGCAGCACTTCAGGCCTCCCTGTCCCTCATCATCTCCCAGAGTTTGCCCAAGTTCATGTCCATTGACTTGGTGATGCCATCCAACCATCTCATCCTCTGTTGCCCTCTTCTCTTTCTGCCTTCAATCTTTCCCAGCATCAGGGTCTTTTCCAATGAGTCAGCTCTTTGTATCAGATGGCCAAAGTACTGAAACTTCACAGGATCACCATCAGTCCTTTCAATGAATATTCAGGGTTAATATCCTTCAAGATTGACTGGTTTGATCTCCTTGCTGTCAACGGGACTCTCAAGAGTTTTCTCCAGCACCACAGTTGAAAAGCATCAATTATTCGATTTTTTATCATCCAATTCTCACATCTGTATATGATTACTGGAAAGACCACAACCTTGACTATACAGACCATGACGGCAAAATGATGTCTTTGCTTTTTAATACACTGTCTAGGTTTGTCATGGGCCTTCCTGGTGGGTCAGGGGTAAAGAATCTGCCTGCAAGGCAGGAGATGCAGGTTCGATCCCTGGGTGGGGAAGATCTCCTGGAGGAGGGCATGGCAACCCACTCCACTATTCTTGCCTGGAGAATGCCAATGACAAAGGAGCCTGGTGAGCTATGGTCCACTGGGTCACAAAAGGTCAGACACAACTGAAGCAACTGAGCACTGTTTGTCATAGCTTTCCTTCCAAGAAGCAATCGTCTTCTAATTCCATGACTGCAGTCACCATACACAGGGAGGTTAGAGCCCAAGAAGAGGAAATCTTTCACTGCTTCCACCTTTTCCCCTTCAATTTGCAATGAAGAGATGGGACCAAATGCCATTTTAGTTATTTTAATATTGAGTTTTAAGCCAGCTTTTCCACTCTCTTCTTTCACCCTCATCAAGAGGCTCTTTAGTTCAACCTCACTTTCTGCCAGTATAGTAGTATCATTTGCATATCTGAGGTTGTTGATATTTCTCCTGGTAACCTTGATTCCAGCTTGTAAGTCATCGAGCCCAGCATTTCGTATAATATACTAAGCTAAGCACATCATGTATAAGCTAAATGAACAGGGTGACAATACACAGCCTCGTTGTACTCCTTTCTCAATTTTGAACCAGTCCATTGTTCCATATAAGGTCCTAACTGTTGCTTTTTGACCTTCATACAGGTTTCGCAGGAGACAAGTAAGACGATCTGGTATTCCCATCTCTTTAAGAATTTTCCACAGTTTGTTATGATCCACACAGTCAAAGTCTTTAGCATAGTTAATAAGACAGAAGTAGATGTTTTGCTGGAAATCCCTTGCTTTCTCTATGATCCAGTGAAAGTTGGCAATTTCATCTCTGGTTCCTCTGCCTTTTCTAAACCCAGTTTGTACATCTTGGAAGTTCTTGTTTCACGTAATGCTGAAGCCTAGCCTGAAGGATTTTGAGCATAACTTTACTAGCATGGAAAGTGACTGCAAGTGTCCAGTAGTTTGAACATTCTTTAGCACTGCCCTTCTTGGGAACTGGGATGAAGACTGACCTTTTCCAGTCCGGTGGCCACTGCTGCTGCTACTGCTAAGTCACTTCAGTTGTGTCCGACTCTATGCGACCCCAGAGACGACAGCCCACGAGGCTTCCCCATCCCTGGGATTTTCCAGGCAAGAATACTGGATTGGGTTGCCATTTCCTTCTCCAATGCGTGAAAGTGAAAAGTGAAAGGGAAGTCGCTCAGTCGTGTCCAACTCTTAGCGACTCCATGTACTGCAGCCTAACAGGCTCCTCCATCCATGGGATTTTCCAGGCAAGAGTACTGGAGTGGGGTGCCATTGCCTAGGTTTTCCAAATTTGCTGACATATTGAGTGCAGCACTTTAACAGCATCATCTTTTAGGATTTTAAACAGCTCTGCTGGAATTCCATCACCTCCACTAGCTTTATTGGCAGCAGTGCTTCCTAATGCCCTTTTGACTTCACACTCCAGGATGTCTGGCTCTAGGTGAGTTATCACACCATTGTGGTTATCCGGGTCATTAAGATCTTTTGTGTAGAGTTCTTCTGTTTGTTCTTGACATCTCTTCTTGATCTCTTCTGCTTCTGTTAGGTCTCCACCGTTTCTGTCCTTTACTGTGCCCATATTTACATGAAATGTTCCTTTGAAATTTCCAATTTTCTTGAAGAGATCTCTAGTCTCCTTCATGGTCACTGCCTTGTCATGTTGAAGGGGCTTGCATAACTCTATGAAGCTATAAACCATGCCATGCAGGGCCACTCAAGATGGACAGTTTCTACTGGAGAGTTCTGACATAATGTGGTCCACTGGAGGAAGGCATGGCAAACCACCCCAGTATTCTTGCTATAAGAACCCCATGAATTGTATAAAAAGCCAAATGTTCATCAGTTCAGTTCAATCACTCAGTCGTGTCTGACTCTTTGCAACCACATGGATTACAGCATGCCAGGCTTCCCTGTCCATCACCAACTCCGGGAGCTTGCTCAAACTCATGTCCATCAAGTTGGTGATGCCATCCAACCATCTCATCCTCTGTCATCCCCTTCTCCTCCTGCCTTCAATCTTCCCTAGCTTCAGGGTCTTTTCCAACGGTCAGTTCTTCACATCAGATGGCCAAAGTATTGGAGTTTCCGTTTCAGCATCAGTCCTTCCAATGAATATTCAGGACTGATTTCCCTTAGGATTGACTGGTTGGAAAATGTTCATAGAAACATTATTTACAATAGCCAAGATATGAAATCATCTTAAGTGTCCATCAACAGACGAATGGATAAAGATGTTAAAAAGAACAGAATTTTGCTATCTGCAGCAACATGGATGGACTTGGATGGCATTAGGCATTATGGGAATTGAAATAAGGCAGAGAAGGACAAATACTATATGATATCACTTATACGTGCAATCGAAAAAATACAACAAACTAATGAATAAAGGGGAAAAGAAGCAGACATATAGATATAGAGAACACACTGGTGGTTACCAGTACCAATGAGCAGGGGTGATGGGGTGGGGGAGTTGAAGGTACAAGCTATCATGTGTAAGATAGGCTCAAGGATGTATTGTATAACATGGAGAAAACAGCCAATATTTTGTAATAACTGTAAATGGAAAGTAAACTTTTAAAATTGTATTAAATTTCTTTTTAATTTTTAAAAAGAGAAAAGACTTATAAATGGTTTTACTTTTGAATTAAAACTGTCTCCAATAATGCAGATTTCAATCTTTTGTCTGGGATATAATAAATGTAATATAATAAAGGTAATAAAGGATATAAACAGGGAGATTCTATTAGCCACATGTATCAGGAGTCTGGATTTCCAAAAGAAATGCGAGAGAAATATTCTAGTGATATCTTCTATAATAAGGGTCAGCAAAATTTTAAAAACTTATAAAAAACTTTTTAAAACCTATAGTAAAAGTTTTAATTTAAATAAAATAATGTGGGCATTGCAGATCATAAAATTTTTATTGTAACTCTCAATTCTGCCCTTGTAGCATGAAAGCAGCCCAAAACAGTACTTATACAAGGATATATCTATGTTACTATAAAACTTCATTCACACAAACAAGGCAGCAGGCTGGATTTAGTACAAAGAATGCAGTTCCCAACTGTTGCACCAGACTATAAGCTACAAAAAGTCTTTGCTCTGCTTCATTATGTATAAATGTACCTAGAACACTGCCTGGTAAATAGCAGGCACTCAAATATACATTCATATAATACTCTTTTCATAGGAAAAGAAAAAGAAATCTATAGTTCTATTATATATCTATTCCATTTAATGTATATTTCTAGAAAAGAAGGAGGTCAATACAGAAGTACTCAACTTAAGTGCTCCTTCAATTTAAAACTTGACCTGAAAATCAAGATTAAACTATGAAGCATGATTAGTAAAGACTATAAAAGAAAAATGTATTCATAATCTAACTCAACTACTATTTTAAAGGAACATAACAGTGAACCTATGTATAAGCCCTCCCTGCCAAAAAAAGGAACGAGAAAGAGAGTTTTTTTGTGTGTGTGTGTAATAAAGTTTTATTGAAGTATAAAGGAGATAGAGAAAGCTTCTGACATAGGCATCAGAAGTGGGTAGAAAGAGTACCCGCCTGCTAGTCTTCAGCTGGATGTTACACATCTGCACAGATTAACTCAAGAGACGCAGGACAAATGGATTAAAGTCCTACCCATAGCTTTAATGAGGGCTCAAACTACCCCCAAAAAGGAGGGACTGTCCCCCTTTGAATGTATTTATGGAAGGCCTTTCTTACGCACAGACATTGTTATAGACCCTGAAGCCTTGGAATTAACTAATTACGTAACTCAGCTCTCAGCTTTTCAACAGACATTAACAGAACTCCGGGAGACGACTCCTGACCCAGCCTCCGAGTCAAGCAGGCCTCTATTTGAGCCAGGAACTGAGGTCCTCATAAAAACATTGGGATCTGGGGGGCCATCCCTCGAGCCTCTCTGAGAAGGTCCTTACCAGGTTATTCTTTCCTCTCCCACAGCTGTCAAAGTGCCAGGAACTGATTCGTGGGTACATCATACTCGAGTTAAGAGGTGGCACCCTGACCAAAATTAAGTGACTTCATTTTATGTCTTTACTTTCTATGCTCTGACTTTGTACCTTTTAGATGGGCCTGATAACCTATGTGAGCTTACTTCTGCTGACTCCAAATATCCTGAGTCTGCCATTGGATCCTCAAGACAATATCTTCCTGTCCTGGGCTCACTCCTATGCTGCATTCCACAATGGGTCTAACTGCTGGGTCTGCGGAGCGCTCCCCTCTTCGTCAGTGGAAGCCTTCCCCTGGTGGACATCCCCACTTCAAGGAAAAGACTTTCTCCAAGTCTGTGAATACCTTTGACAACAATCACATGCGATGCCTCTTCTTCATCTGATGACATCTACCAACCCTAAAATGGACTGGAGCAACACTTTGTACTCTAACTATGGACATAATGTGACTTTTAGTTTTGATTCTGGTTGTTTTGTTCTTGCTGTTTGCTCCCTGCATCTGTAATTGTATAACTGGATTTGTTTCTAGCCGCATGAAAGCTTTTAAGTTACAAATGGTTGCTCAAACTCCTGCTACTGCTGTAGCTTCCTCCAGCTACTATTTGGGGCCCCTGGATCAGATATCCTCAATATGAGGATTAGGAGAATATGCTGCCTCACCAATTTAGGGACCACGCCCCTTGTCAGCTCGGAAGTAGTTATGGAATGAGAACGACGCCCCTTTTCCCTAGGCAACATAATTCTCCTAAAAGAAAAGGGGGAATGAGAGGGTAACAGGCAGGAAGGCCAGGGTTCTCCAAATGGAGGAAATAGCCTGCAAGTGTCAGACATTTTTATCTCTCTTAAGCGGCAGGAGGAAACAAACTAGCAATATTTTTTCCTTCCCTATACAAATTTAAAGGGAGGTTTCTCTTAAAATACTGTGTTGCCATAATGACACCTAGTTTCACCTGAAGTTAGCTATTCTTGAGCCTAGAGATAACCAATGCCTTTTTCTTATGGAAATGTCTGTCTTAAGCTATGCTAATGTACTATGCCTTTACCCCAAACTCTGTCTCCAAGTAGGTTCTGCCTCTTGGTTTTAAATTCAAAACAGGATCTTTAGGAAAGACCAATGTTTTTCTCATTACAAATTCAGTAACAAGAAAGCATCTTTCCTCACTTGTCCCACAGAGGCTGACAATCTCATAAGAACTTTCACGGCTGAGAATCTCATAAGAAGAATTTTCACGGCAGTCTTATGGCTGTCATAACCAATTATAAGTACTACTGCAGAGGGCCGGAAAATCAGGAATAAATATTCATATAAGCCACTAGACAAATAAGGATTTGCTAGACCAGGTAAGATGAAAATAATTTCTTCTTCATTTATAGAATTATATGTACTTCACCTTTGGTCACTGAGCCAAATGGTCTCTTTCTCAAATAAGATATGGAAATTACAAAGATTCTAACAGTAGGATTATTTCTTTTATTAAGAAAAAGTAATACTTACAGACTTTCTGATGTCTTTTGAAGACAGATCAATCAATTTCTTGTTTATAGACCATTCTTCATCAGATTCCATTATGGCTTTCTAAGAAATAGCCATTTGTTAATGAAAATATACAAGTAAATACAAAGCAACAGTTTAAAAATAAAGTAATACAGTGAATCAGCTATAGGGTATAATATACATGTTAGGTCATTATTATGAATGAATTAACCCTTTAATTTCTGTTACTTAAAATTGGAATTTCTTGATTTCATACAAGTCTGATCTTCACCCAAATTTATTCTATATTACTTATTCTATATTCCTGTATATAAAAATTCACAAATTTCCTACTCCATTCATAGCATGTGTGCATGCTTAGCCTTTCAGCTGTGTCTGACTCTTTGTGACCCCATGGACTATAGCTTGCCAGGCTCCTCTGTCCATGAGATTATCCCAGCAAGAATACTGGAGTGGCTTCTATTTCCTCCTCCAGGGGATCTTCACAAACCAGGGATCAAATCCATGGCTCTTGCATCTCCTGCATGGGAAGAAGAGCTGTTTTTTTTTTTTTTATTGGAGGCTAATTACTTTACAAGAATACAAGTAAAGTAATGCAAAAAAAAAAAAAAAGAAATGCAAAAAAGCTAAATGGCTGTCCGAGGAGGCCTTACAAATAGCTGTGAAAAGAAGAGGAGCAAAAAGCAAAGGAGAAAAGAAAAGATATACCCAGTTGAATGCAGAGTTCCAAAGAATAGCACGGAGAGATGAGATAAAGCCTTCCCCAGTGATCCCTGCAAAGAAATAGAGGAAAACAATACAATGGGAAAGACTAGAGATCTCTTCAAGAAAATTAGAGACACCAAGGGAAGATTTCATGCAAAGATGAGCTCAATAAAGGACAGAAATGGTATGGACCTAACAGAAGCAGAAGATATTAAGAAGAGGTGGCAAGAATACACAGAAGAACTGTACAAAAAAGATCTTCATGACCCAGATAACCACGATGGTGTGATCACTCACCTAGAGCCAGACATCCTGGAATGTGAAGTCAAATAGGCCTTAGGAAGCATCACTACAAAGCTAGTGGAGGCAATGGAATTCCAATTGAGCTATTTCAAATCCTGAAAGATGATGCTGTGAAAGTGCTACACTCAATATGCCAGCAATTTTAGAAAACTCAACAGTGGCCACAGGACTGGAAAAGAATCCCAATCCCAAAGAAGGGCAATGCCAAAGAATGCTCAATGAGTGCACAATTGCACTCATCTCAAACGCTAGTAAAGTAATGCTCAAAATTCTCCAAGCCAGGCTTCAACAATACATTAACTGTGAACTTCCAGATGTTTAAGAAAAGGCAGAGGAACCAGAGATCAAATTGCCAACATCAGCTGGATCATCAAAAAAGCAAAGAGAGTTCCAGAAAAGCATCTATTTCTGCTTCATTGACTATGCCAAAGCCTTTGACTGTGTGGATCACCACAAACTGTGGAAAAGTCTTAAAAAGATGGGAATACCAGCCCACCTGACCTTCCTCTTGAGAAATCTGTATGCAGGTCAGGAAGCAACAGTTAGAACTGGACATGGAACAGACTGGTTCCAAATACGAAAAGGAATACATCAAGGCTGTATACTGTTACCCTGCTTATTTAACTTATATGCAGAGTACATCATGAAAAATGCTGGGCTGGATGAAGCACAAGCTGAAATCAAGATTGCCAGGAGAAGTATCAATAACCTCAGATATGCAGATGACACCACCCTTACAACAGAAAGCAAAGAAGAACTGAAGAGCCTCTTGATGAAGGTGAAAGAGGAGAGTGAAAAAGTTGGCTTAAAACTCAACATTCAGGAAACTAAGATCATGGCATTCGATCCCATCACTTCATGGCAAATAGATAGGGAAACAATGGACAGTGACAGACTTTATTTTTTGGGCTCCAAAATCACTGCATATGGTGACTGCAGCTATGAAATTAAAAGATGCTTACTCCTTGGAAGGAAAGTTATGACCAGTCTAGACAGCATATTGAAAAGCAGAGACACTACTTTTCAAACAAAGGTCCATCTAGTCAAGGCTACGGTTTTTCCAGTAGACATGTATGGATGTGAGAGGTGGACTATAAAGAAAGCTGAGCACCAAAGAATTGATGCTTTTGAACTGTGGTGTTGGAGAAGACTCTTCGAGAGTCCCTGGGACTGCAAGGAGATCCAACCAGTCCATCCTAAAGGAAATCAGTCCTAACTATTCATTGGAAGGACTGATGCTGAAGCTGAAACTCCAATACTTTGGCCACCTGATGTGAAGAACTGACTCATCTGAAAGGACCCTGATGCTCGAAAGATAGAAGGCGGGAGGATAAGGGGCTGACAGAAGATAAGACGGTTGGATGGCATCACCAACTCGATGGACATGAGTTTGAGTAAACTCTGGGAGTTGGTGATGGACAAGGAGGCCTGGCATGCTGCAGTCCATGGGGTCACAAAGTGGACACGATGGAATGACTGAACTGAACTGAATTACAATATTATGGTGGTTTTTGCCATACACTGACATGAATCAGCCATGGCTGGACATGTGGCCCCTGGCTTCAAACCCCCCTCCCACCACCCTTCCCATTCCATTCCTCTGGGTTGTCCCTGTGCACCAGCTTTGAGTGCCCTATTTTATGCCTCAAACTTGGACTGGTCATCTATTTCACATATGTTAATATACATGTTTCAACTCTATTCTTTCAAATCTCCCACCCTCATGGCAGGTAGATTCTTTACCACTGAGCCATCTGGGAATCCCATTCCATTCAGAGACATCAACTCAAATAAATTCAATTTGCTTTATTGCTCTTCTTTGAAATATAAGAAATTATTTATGTACTTTCTGGTAACCAAATACTTGAACTATTTCTGGTTACAGAAAAAAGGAGCAAAACTGTATGGGAAAAAAGACATAGAAATGGAATTATAAGTCTTATCTAAGCTAATCAATATGTCTAATATGTATTATAAAAAATATGTAATAGAAAGAAGCACTAGGGTGATAAGTATAAAATACTCTCATTTTATAATAACAGCACTATAATGAAGCAAATTTAAATGTGAAATTAACATTCAAATAAGCATAGTATACAGCTATTTCCTATTTAAAAGACATGTGTTTCTTGTGTTGACACTATAATGTAGTACATTTGATAGACAATTGAAGCCAGATCAAATAAATACATCTTTAATGATCATATAAGAGTTAGTATAGGAAAGTGATATATCATTCTGCTAAAAGCTGAGACTTCTGTCACCCACCATTGAGCAACAGTAGCTGCTTATGTTGTGCCCTATATACTTCAATACTTACATTCATAATCTAGTACTCTACTGAGGAAGTATAAGAGAAAAAGAAAAGACACTGAAGAAAAGCATAATAATCTCTTTCTCAATTGATTTTGTTTAACACAGGACTGATACAGAGTTGCAGATTATCTGGCTTGTCTGTATTTTAATAGCATGACATTTCAAAGCAAATAATCAGATTGTTTTTCAAAATTTCTACAGGAAAAGTAGATTTTCACCACCTCAGCAACCTTAATAGGTTTTATAATTCTTTTTTAAAAATAATCTTTTTTACTGGGATTTGTAGTCCATATTAATTAAACTTTACAATCCTACACTGTCTAAACTTTGCAAGTTCCTATATCATCTCAACAAAACATTATCTTTTTTAAATGTAGATGTTACTATTCCATATACGTTCTACATTTACAAATTTATATTAGTCTATAAATTATACTGCACTCAGGTCAGTATTAAACAAAGGTTATTTAGCTAAACCTGCCTGAACATTATGGGCTTTTCTAGTGGGTCCATGGTAGAGAAACCACCTGGCCGAGCAGGAGACCCCTGGAGAGAGAAATGGCAGCACGCCTCTGGGAAATCCCACTGATAGAGAAGCCTGGCAGGCTATAGTCCATGGGCTCGCAAAACAGTGAGACACAGCTTAGCGACTGAGCACACACGGATGCATGCTTGAACATTATAATGAAACCTAATTGTTTAAGAACTCTAATCATTTATTGTAATGTTCAAAAATGCACGGCAAGGTTACATTTTAGTTTCTTTTTACAAACAGCATGATGAAATATTAAATACTAAAACTTACAGCAATAACTTATCTCAGCAATTGTAATTTATACTGTTTGCATATAACTATCTCTGACTCTGATGAACTTCAATGGTAAGTTTTCTAGAGTTATGACTATAATTTTGACTTGAAAGTACTTCAAGGTAAAACTCTGATTTTTCATTTGAGAAATTAACATAGAAATTACAAATTACTATTTGATACTATATTCACACTTACAAATAAGCATGCTTTTAAAGGTCAAAATTTCAAATTTATTTCTTCAAAAATTTAAACAGCAGAATTTTTTGTGCTTTACATCATTTCTTAATGATATAAAAATTGATAAGTATATAGGATAAAAATATCAGAATAAAGATAACTGTTTTCAAAACCATAATACAATAAAAAATAAATATGTATGTAAAGATTATTATAAATACCTTAAAATAAATGGGAGCCATATCACCCACTTCCTTTGGGAGAGGAATACATTCATAAACCATATGGTACTGTTTCTTCATGTTCATATTCGTTTCTAAAAAGATACAGTCCAATCCTTTCTCTTCAAACATTTTCACCAATGATTTTCTAAACATCTGAAGAAAGCAAAATGGCTAGGTAAATAAAGCAATGATAGGAGATTCAAAATATGAAAACAATAAAAAGTGTAGCAAATTCTTTAAAAAAAAAGAAATATTAAACAATGTTGGAATTCTATAATGTTACCTTATAGTTACTTTACTTTCTAAATCTACCACATTTCACATAGTTAAGCAACATTTTTTTTAACTGAAACTCACTCTGCTCAGTATTATGTATATATCACAAACAGTTTCAGTAAACTAATAAAAGGAAGTGATAAAATCAAAATTACATGGTAAATTACATAGAACTAACAGTAAAAGCATATAAAAACATCCAAAAACCAAAAAAAAAAGTACTCTGAGCAGGTAGGCATCCTTAAATTCAGTGAGACAAGCAGAATTCACTTCCAATTATTTTTCTGACCTCAAAGTAACTTCATTTGCTGGTTCCCTTTATATGTGTGCTGATCCTTCACTTGCAAATTTTCATTCAGCATAATTTCCTCGAGATTCAACCAGGTTATGTTAAGACCCTGCCTAGTTACTGCCACGTGGAGACAGCAGTTCAGGTTTGCCACTGAAGCCTCTCTTGCCACCCAAAACAGGGAAAGGATACAAATTACTGCTGGGTAGGGGGTGGGAGTTCTAGATTCCCATGAGGTCTCCTCTGACTATTTAATACTGATCCCTCATCACTATTCAATTTTCCAATCCTTTTATATATAAACAAGAGCAAGTAGGGAAAAAAAAGCAAATAATGGTAATTTGACATGAACTAAAATGCTACCTAATAAGCAACAGATAGAGGATTCACTAGTCATTTCTAACCACAGCTAACTGTAAGTTCAGCATAGTCTCTTTACTTCAGATAATTTGCTGCTGAAGTCTTAGCAAATACCTATGATCTCATGGTAGGTGACTGTTAGCTAAATCATTATAGATGATTATAGACAATCGGTTCCCCTTTCAAAAATTGTCTGACTTTGGTATTATACTTTCTAAAATCACATTAATGGAGACAATGTACATACAATATAGTTAAATTATGATAAAATAATAATAAAATATAGGTATAAATATCTATATGATAAAATCAATCATTTAAATTTTGTACTTCCCATGCCTCCAATCTGTTATCTGTATATAAAAATGCTTCCCCCTAAAGGCTGTGTTCACTAAATTGTATCATTTTTTTCTGCTTGAGCAAACAAGAAGACAAAACTCCCCGTATCTCTGGGACTTAAGTGGGGCTGTGTTTAGTTCTGGGTAATGTATATGGAAATGACATGTGTTACAAGAGTTATCAAAAGGTAGTGTTGTCTTCTCACGTCTATTTTCTTCAAACCAAGGGTCTGAAAGGGAAGAACGGCACCACAGGAGAAGCTAATCATGGAAGAAATCTGAATGCCTGAATTACTTCTTGAAGGCAATCTTCCACAATGGATGATGATATAAGAAATTAACTTTAGCTGTCTCAACGTATTGTGAATTAGGTGCTGTTTGCAACAACAGTGAAGAAGACACCAATGATATAACTCAAGCTGTTTCAGACAAATCAGAAAATGACAACAGAGAACTCTATTTTCCCACTCAACTATATCCCAGATAGTTATCTTCACATGTCTAATAATACATGCATAAAACAAAAAACAGCCAAATGGAAAGTACGTTTGGCTTTATAATATAGTTTTAAAGATTGTCTTTATTTTGTTAACTTAGAACATTTGTGAATTTTTATTTATTATGCATATTTTCAATTGTTATTTATTGAATAATCACTTAGTTCTGTGGAGAGAATTTTATAACATTAGAGAGAAGGAAAATAATTACTAGAATGGAACTATATACCTGAAAACCAATTGTTTAAAAAAATGAAAAAGTAGATTAAATACAACAGCAGCAACAATAAAAATTTAGATACTCTAAAGATTATCTAATAAATTCTTTACTTCAGATTTTTTCATTAAGTCTTTTCTGGTTTAACTGTTGGATGACTGTTCTAGTGTCTATCTGGACAACAGCAAATAAGACAGACTTAAGATGTCATGGATTATAAATGAAACTTTAAAATCACTAAATTAGTAGTGATGCAAAAATAGTTCAATATTATAAAATGTATAAACATCATACCATTAGCCTCAAGGAGGACACACACACACACACACACACACACACACACACACACACTTTTAAGTACTTCTCATATAGATAGATAGATAGATAGATATATATATATATATATATATATATATATATATATATAAAAGACTTAAAAAATATGAGTTTAATGGTATAATTTCAGGTTCAGTTCAGTTCAGTTGCACAGTCGAGTCTGACTCTTTGTGACCCCATGGACTGCAGCATGACAGGATTCCCTGTCCATTACCATCTCCTGGAACTTGCTCAAACTCATGTCCATTGAGTCAGTGATGCCATCCAATCACCTCATCCTCTGTCACCCTCTGCTCCTCCTGCCTTCAATCTTTCCCAGCATCAGGGTCTTTTCAATGAGTCAGTTCTTTGCATCAGGTGGCCACAGTATTGGAGTTTCAGCTTTAGCATTAGTCCTTCCAATGAATATTCAGGACTGATTTTTTTTAGGATGGACTGATTGGATCTCCTTCCAGTTCAAGGGACTCTCAAGAGTCTTCTCCAACACCACAGTTCAAAAGCATCAATTCTTTGGTGCTTAGCTTTCTTTATGGTCAAACTCTCACATCCATACATAACTACTGGAAAAACCATACCTTTGACTATATGGACTTTGACTATTACTTTGTCGGCAAAGTAATGTCTCTGCTTTTTAATATGCTGTCTAGGTTAGTCATAGCTTTTCTTCCAAGGAGCATCTTTTACTTTCATGGTTGCAGTCACCATCTGCAGTGATTTTGGAGCCCAAGAAAATAAAGTCTGTCACTGTTTCCATTGTTTTCCCATCTATTTGTCATGAAGTGATGGGACCAGATGCCATGATCTTAGTTTTTGAATGTCAAGTTTTAAGGCAGCCTTTTCACTCTCCTCTTTCACTTTCATCAAGAGGCTCTTTAGTTCCCCTTCGCTTTGTGCCATAAAGGTGGTGTCATCTGAATATCTGAAGTTATTGATATTTCTCCCAGCAGTCTTGATTCCATCTTGTGCTTCATCCAGCCTGGCATTTCTCATGATGTACTATGCATATAAATTAAATAAGCAGGGTGACAATATACGGCCCTGACATACTCCTTTCCCAAAATTGAGCCAGTCCATTTTTCCATGTCAGGTTCCAACTGTTGCTTATTGACCTGAATACAGGTTTCACAGGAGGCAGGTAAGGTGGCCTGGTATTCCCATCTCCTTAAGAATTTTCCAAAGTTTGTTGTGATCCACACAGTCAAAAGCTTTAGCATAGTCTATGAAGTAAAAGCAGATGTTTTTCTGAAATTCTCTTGCTTTTCCTATAATCCAATGGATGTTGGCAATTTGATCTCTGGTTTCTCTGCCTTTTCTAAATCCAGCTTCAACATCTGGGAGTTCTCAATTCATTACTCTGGAAGCCTGGCTTGGAGAATTTTGAGCATTACTTTGCTAGTATGTGAAATGAATGCAATTGTGCAGTAGTTTGAACATCCTTTTGCATTGCCCTTCTTTGGGGCTTGAATGAAAACACCTTTTCCAGTCCTGTGGCCATGCTGAGTTTTCCATATTTGCTGAGATACTGAGTGCAGCACTTTAACACATCATCTTTTGGGATCTGAAATAGCTCAGCTGGAATTCCATCAACTCCACCAGCTTCTTTCGTAGTGATGCTTCCTAAGGCCCACTTGACTTCACACTCTAAGACACCTGGCTCTAGTTGAGTGATCATACCATTGTGGTTATCTGGATCATGAAGATCTTTTTTGTATAGTTCTTCTGTGTACTCTTGCAACTTCTTCTTAATACCTTCTACTTCTGTTAGTTCCATACCATTTCTGTCCTTTATTGTGCCCATCTGTGCATGAAATGTTCCCTTGGTACCTTGAATTTTCTTGAAGAGATCTCTAGTGTCTCCCATTCTATTGTTTTCCTCTGTTTCTTTGCATTGTTCACTTAGGAAGTCTTTCTTATCCCGCCGTGCTAGTCTTTGGAACTCTGCATTCAGATGGGTCTATCTTTCCTTTTCACCTTTGCCTTTGGCTTCTCTTCTTTTCTCAGCTATTTGTAAGGCCTCCTCAGACAACCATTTTGCTTTTTGCATTTCTTTTTCTTGGGAATGGTCTTGATCACCATCTCTTGTCCAATATTACAAACTTCTGTCCGTAATTTTTAAGACACTCTGTCTATCAGATCTAATCCCTTGAATCTATTTATCACTTCCACTGAATAAGGGTAACAGATTTGATTTAGGTCATATCTGAATGGCCTAATGGTTTTCCCTACTTTCTTCAATTTAAGTCTGAATTTTGCAATAAGGAGTTCATGGTCTGAGTCACAGTCAGCTCCTGATCTTGTTTTTGATGACTTTATAGAGGTTCTCCATCTTTGACTGCAAAGAATATAATCAATCTGATTTTGCTATTGACCATCTGGTGATCTCCATGTGTAGAAAGGTCTCTTGTGTTGATGGAACAATGTGTATGCTATGACTAGAGCGTTCTCCTGGCAAAACTCTGTTAGCCTTTGCTCTGCTTCCTTTTCTACTCTAAGGCCAAACTTGTCTGTTATTCCAGATGTCTTGACCTCTTATTTTTGCATCCCAGTCCCCTATGATGAAAAGGACATCTTTTTGTGGTGTTAATTCCAGGAGGTCTTGTAGGTCTTCATAGAACCGTTCAACTTCAGCTTCTTTAGCATTACAGGTTGGGCCAAAGACTTGAATTACTGTGATACTGAATGGTATGCCTTGGTAACAAACAGAGACCATTCTGTCATTTTTGAGACTGCATCCAAGTACTGCATTTCAGACTCTCTTGCACTGTGAGGGCTACTCCATTTCTTCTAAGGGATTCCTGCCCACAGGAGTAGATATAACGGTCATCTGAATTAAATGCACCCATTACAGTCAATTTTAGTTCACTGATTGCTAAAATGTCAATGTTCACTCTTGCCATCTCCTGTGTGACCACTTCCGATTTACCTTGATTCATGGACCTAACATTCCAGGTTCCTATGCAATACTGTTCTTTAGAGCATCAGAGTTTACTTTCACCACAAGACATATCCACAACTGGGTGCTGTTTCCATTTTGGCTCAGTCTCTTAATTCCTCATGGAGCTATTTCTCCACTCCTCCAGTAGCATATTGGGCTACTGGACCTGGGAAGTTTATCTTTTAGTATCATATCTTTCTGCCTTTTCATACTGTTCATGGGGATCTCAAGGCAAGAATGCTGAAGTGGTTTGCCATTCTCTCCAGTGGAACACATTTTGTCAGAACTCTCTACCATGACCCATCTTCTAAAGAGACCCATGATTAGTCTCTTAGGAAGTCTTAAAATGTTCATGGTTTCTAATTAGGGGTTCTTATAACCCCTATTCATTTGTCAACCACTGGAAAAACAAGTGGTTTTTCTCTCTTCCTGTTTTGGTGAGTATAAGGTCTTGAAATCACTTAGCAGCAATTTCACCCATGTTGTGCCTTTCAAGTTCTTGAAGATTCACTCCACACCACACACACAAAATCCCTGAATCCAAATATCAGCCAGGCTATAAGGGAAAAGTGTGGAAATGTAGCCTGATAACAAAATCATGACACTATCACAGTAGCAGAAAATGTCAATGCCATTGTAGGAAAATATAACAATCACTAAGTATAAATCACTATCTTCCAAAAATTACTTTTTATTATCTGAAAACATCCTTCTTTTTGGCTGTAATCTATTAGCTTACCTTGGCAAAAATGATTATTTCATGTTCCACAAAAGCAAATATTAGAAATCTTAAACACTGATTTTTATTTTAAATAAATATAATTAGTTGGTCAAAGTTAATTTAATAGCCAAAAGCTATCAGTTGTATACCTGAAACTAGTACATTATATGACAATCATTACCTCATTAAAAATATTTGTTTAAAGCTTTCAATAAAGTAAAAATGTAGTGAGTGGTGAAAACACCATGACCCACAGGTATACACAACTATGGAAATGTGTATGTGTTTAAATTTAGAATGTAAAATCATTGAATGAAGGTATAAAACTTGTTAGAATTTGTCACAATAGTGTGTAAAAATTGCTATGGATCATAACAAAGATTATGAGCATTATCATGCTGACCTGAATTTCCTCCCAGATGTCTTCATCCAATAAGGTAGCTGCCCTATGGTGCTGCAAAGGGACGATCAAGCAGTGCCCTTCAGTAAGAGATCGCACATTGGGTAAACATAAATAAACCTATGGGGAAAAAAGATGCAAAGGTGAAATGCTCTTGTTATTTATTCTCAGTTCTGAAAGATGAGCCCCTTGTAGGTCAATATGGCTAACCTTTAATAAAATATACCTGGTCATAATATATTATACTTTAATACTTTGAAGATATTCACTATTTAAAATTTTAAAAGCCATGAAGATACCTTTTAATAAACCAGAAATTTATTGCAGAAGTCTCAATTTTGAGTAAGATACCTCAAAGATGAAACTTACCAAAGGGGAGAATGATTGACATTTTATCCTTCATCTGAGAAAGCTACATGTCTTCAGAGCTCATGAAACAACACAAATTTTGCAAGGAAAAAAAAACATACAAGACCTGGTAATGAAATGGAAGTTAAACTGATGCCTATTAATCATTAGCTAAGAAAAGAGACATAACTTCTACATGGCTTTACAGCACTGGTTAAGTTCTATGCATTACCTAGAAGCTGGCACTATTTCTCCATTTTACACAAACTGTATTTTTTTTTTAAAGTCAAAAAGGTCAATTACTATACATGTAGAAAGCAAAAGGTATTCATAAGGACCATAAATATTCTTCAAACTGGCTTGATCTTATTTTCTATAACTTTTTGGTTAGGTTTTAGCTAGAAAAACTTTATATAAGAGAATTAACTGAATAACATTTATCTATTAACTGATTAATTGCTTTACAAAATAATGCAAATTTTAAATTCTTTGGTATTTGAGTGAAGAACTAGGAGTATATATGAATATGGCTATATATACTTAAACTTACAGTTAAATCATAACAATATTCACAATTAAAAGCAATATCAGGAATAAGCATTGGAGAGGTGACCAAGATGGTGGAGTAGGAAGACCCTGAATTCACTTCCTCCTACAGCCACAACAAAACTACAACTAATTACAGAGCAACTATCTATAAGAACAACCTGAATACTAGCAGAAACAATATTTTGCAAATAAATACATAAAGAAGAAACCACAAAGAGACTAGTAACACGTGAAGGTACACTATCGTTAGGACATACATTCCCAGGTCAGCAACCCACAAACAAGTGCACTTCTCTAATAATGAGCTATGTTGAGCGTCTTTTCATGTGTTTGTTAGCCATCTGTATGTCTTCTTTGGAGAAATGTCTGTTTAGATCTTTTTCCCACTTATTGATTGAGTTGTTTGTTTTGCTGATATTGAGTTGATGAGCTGCTTGATTTGGAAATTAATCCTTTGTCAGTTGCTTCATTTGCTATTATTTTTCCCCATTCTGAGGGTTGTCTTTTCACCATGTTTGTAGTTTCCTTTGCTGTGTGAAAGCTTTTAAGTTTAATGAGGTCCCACTTGTTTATATTTATTTCCATTACTCTAGTAGGTGGTCATAGGGGATCTTGCTTTATGTCATCGAGTATTCTGCCTGTGTTTTCCTCTAAGGGCTTTATAGTTTCCGGGTAGGTCTTTAATTAATTTTATCTTTGTCTATGGTGCTGGTAAGGGTTCTAATTTCATTCTTTTATACGTAGCTGTGTGGCTGTCCAGTTTTCCCAGCACCACTTATCAAAGAGGCTATCTTTGCCCCACTGTATATTCTTGCCTGCTTTGTCAAAAAAAAGGTACACATAGGTGTGTGGTTTTATCTCTAGGCTCTCTATCTTGTTCCACTGGTCTACATTTCTGTTTTTGTGCCATACCTTACTGTCTTGATGACTAGCTTTGTAGTGTAGTCTGAAGTCAGGAAAGTTGATTCCTCCAGTTCCATTCCTCTCTCTCAAGACTGGTTTTGCTATTTTAGTGTTTCCATGTCAATTGTGAAATTTTTTGTTCTAGTTCTGTGAAAAATGTCACTGGTAATTTGATAGGGATCACACTGAATCTGTAGATTGCACTTAGTATTATAATCATTTTCACAATATTGATTCTTACAATCCAGCAACATGGAATCATCTATCTGTTTATGCTGTCTTTTATTAAAAATCAAAGCACTTTTTAAAGTAAAGGATACTGTTAGGACAAGAAGGGGATAGGTAATTTTTATTTTTAAGAAAGGAAAAGGTAGGGACAATTTATGATCAGAAACTGATGTATAGAACAGTCTTATGGACTCTGTGGGAGAGGGAGAGGCTGGGAAGATTTGGGAGAACAGTCTTATGCACTCTGTGGGAGAGGGAGAGGGTGGGAAGATTTGGGAGAATGACATTGAAACATGTAAAATATCATGTAAGAAACGAGTTGCCAGTCCAGGTTCGATGCACGATACTGGATGCTTGGGGCTAGTGCACTGGGACGACCCAGAGGGATGGTATGGGGAGGGAGGAGGAAAGAGGGTTCAGGATGGGGAACACATCTATACCTGTGGCGGATTCATTTTGATATTTGGCAAAACTAATACAATTATGTAAAGTATAAAAATTAAAAAAAAAAAAAGAAACTAAAATAACTGTTTGATTCTAATGAGTACTAATATAGCTTCCTTAAGAAATTTGTATTTAAGACATTAACTTTAAATATTAGACATTCAAGCAGAGTGAATATGACTGAATTGCTTTAGAATACTGTTAACTATTACCACCTAACACAAAGTAATTCTTCTGAAACTCATAGTCATATATAATTAACTTGGGTAATAACTAAAAGGATAAATATCTTATTGCTTACTCAGATTAATAAAATAATCTACTGTCTACAATAGATAGGATAAGAAGTCAGATACTGTAGGAAACAGATGAAATTACATCAAATCAATATTTCAAACATTTCTAAATTAAAATATTCACAGATGAAAGTCTGAAACTAATTAAGAGACAGTATTTGGTTACAGCTAAAATAGCACAATGAAACACAGATCAAGAAACAATATATTCAAATAGTGTTAATAACACAATTCAAATAGTGTTAAAATGAAATAAAAATGATACGGCTGGACCAAGAGGAAGAAACATATCAGCTGATGCTCAGTAAGAGACAAAAAGAAGATTTAATACCTTAATTGGAAAATTGACTTTATAATTAAAATTTCAGTTCAGTTCAGGTCAGTTCAGTCGCTCAGTCGTGTCTGACTCTTTGCAACCCCATGAATCACAGTGCAACAGGCCTCATTGTCCATCACCAACTCCTGGAGTTCACTCAAACTCACGTCCATCGAGTCAGTGATGCCATCCAGTCATCTCATCCTCTGTCGTCCCCTTCTCCTTCTGCCCCCAATCCCTCCCAGCATCAGGGTCTTTTCCAATGAGTCAACTCTTCGCATGAGGTGGCCAAAGTACTGGAGTTTCAGTTTTAGCATCATTCCTTCCAAAGAACACCCAGGACTGATCTTCTTTAGAATGGACTGGTTGGATCTCCTTGCAGTCCAAGGGACTCTCAAGAGTCTTCTCCAACACCACAGTTCAAAAGCATAAATTCTTCAGCGCTCAGCTTTCTTCACAGTCCAACTCTCACATCCATACATAACCACAGGAAAAACCATAGCCCTGACTAGACGGACCTTTGTTGGCAAAGTAATGTCTCTGCTT
Source organism: Bos javanicus (assembly GCF_032452875.1). Taxonomy (NCBI): domain Eukaryota; kingdom Metazoa; phylum Chordata; class Mammalia; order Artiodactyla; family Bovidae; genus Bos; species Bos javanicus. Next base: position 16,202,176 of record NC_083882.1, on the reverse strand, counting down.
TTCAATATGCTATCTAGGTTGGTCATGACTTTCCTTCCAAGGAGTAAGCGTCTTTTAATTTCATGGTGCAAACACCATCTGTAGTGATTTTGGAGCCCAGAAAAATAAAGTCTGCCACTGTTTCCACTGTTTCCCCATCTATTTGCCGTGAAGTAATGAGACCTGATGCCATGATCTTCGTTTTCTGAATGTTGAACTTTAAGCCAACTTTTTCACTCTCCTCTTTCACTTTCATCAAGAGACTTTTTAGTTCCTCTACACTTTCTGCCATAACGGTGGTGTTATCTGCATATCTGAAGTTATTGATACTTCTCCCGGCAATCATGATTCCAGCTTGTGTTTCTTCCAGCCCAGCATTTCTCATGATGTACTCTGCATATGTTAAATAAGCAGGGTGACAATATACAGCCTTGACGTACTCCTTTTCCTATTTGGAACCAATCTGTTATTCCATGTCCACTTCTAACTGTTGCTTCCTGACCTGCATATAGGTTTCTCAAGAGGCAGGTCAAGTGGTCTGGTATTCCCATCTCTTTCAGAAGTTTCCACAGTTTATTGTGATCCACACAGTCAAAGGCTTTGGCATTGTCAATAAAGCAGAAATAGATGTTTTTCTGGAATTCTCTTGCTTTTTCAATGATCCAGCAGATGTTGGCAATTTGATCTCTGGTTCCTCTGCCTTTTCTAAAACTAGCTGGATCATCTGGAAGTTCACGGTTCACATATTGCTGAAGCCTAGCTTGGAGAATTTTGAGCATTATTTTACTAGCGTGTGAGATGAGTGCAATTGTGCGGTAGTTTGAGCATTCTTTGGCATTGCCTTTCTTTGGGATTGGAATGAAAACTGACCTTTTCCAGTCCTGTGGCCAGTAGTGAATTTTCCAAATTTGCTGGCATACTGAGTGCAGCACTTTCACAGCATCATCTTTCAGGATTTGAAATAGCTCAACTGGAATTCCATCATCTCCACTAGCTTTGTTTGTAGTGATGCTTTCTAAGGCCCGCTTGACTTCACATTCCAGGATGTCTGGCTCTAGGTCAGTGATCAAACCATTGTGATTATTTTGGTCATCATGATCTTTTTTGTACAGTTCTTCTGTGTATTCTTGCCACCTCTTCTTAATATCTTCTGCTTCTGTTAGGTCCATACCATTTCTGTCCTTTATTGAGCCCATCTTTGCATGAAATGTTCCCTTGGTATCTCTAATTTTCTTGAACAGATCTCTAGTCTTTCCCATTCTGTTTTCCTTTATTTCTTTGCATTGATCGCTGAGGAAGGCTTTCTTATCTCTTCTTGCTATTCTTTGGAACTCTGCATTCAGATGCTTATAACTTTCCTTTTTCTTTTGCTTTTCGCTTCTCTTCTTTTCATAGCTATTTTTAAGGTCTCCCCAGACAGCCACTTTGCCTTTTTGCATTAAAAAGTATAAAATTAAAATTTAATACCTTCTAATTGAAAAATGTGGATTACCTCACAGTAGGAGAGGAAAAGGAATTTGTCTAACAATGTATGGGTTGAAAATAGAAAACGTCTCTTTGCTGGCCAAGAGTTTGTTTCACTAATTGAGAAATGCCTACTATGGGAAATAGTCTATAAAATAGGAGGCAAACAGAAGTTTTGTATACTTCACACCTCTGTGCCTGTGTGGACCTAGCCTGTCTTCAGTGCATTTAGGAAAATGCAGTCACTGAAAAATACCCAAACTTTTTATACAGAATTATTGGAAACTTTGTTACTTTATGTTTAATTTATTCTTTTCCACTGTTTCCCATCTATTTGCCATGAAGTGATGGGACCAGATGCCATAATCTTAGTTTTCTGAATGTTGAGCTTTAAGCCAACTTTTTCACTCTCCTCTTTCACTTTCATCAAGAGGCTCTTTAAGTTCTTCTTTGCTTTCTGCCATAAGGGTGGTGTCAACTGCCTATCTGACATTATTGATATTTCTCCCAGCAATCTTGATTCCAGCCTGTGCTTCATCCAGCCCAGCGTTTCTCATGATGTATTCTGCTAAGTTAAATAAGCAGGGTGACAATGTACAGCCTTTAAGTACTCCTTTCCCTATCTGGAACCAGTCTGTTGTCCCATGTCCAGTTCTACCTGTTGCTTTTTGACCTGCATACAGATTTCTCAAGAGGCAGGTCAGGTGGTCTGGTATTCCCATCTCTTTCAGAATCTTCCACCGTTTATTGTAATCCATACAGTCAAAGGCTTTGGCTCAACATTCAGAAAACTAAGATCATGGCATCCGATCCCATCACTTCATGGCAAACACATCAGGAAACAGTGGAAACAGTGACAGACTTTATTTTTGGGGGCTCCAAAATCACTGCAGATGGAGATGTAGCCATGAAATTCAAAGATGCTTACTTCTTGGAAGAAAAGTTTTGACCAACCTAGACAGCATATTAAAAAGCAGAGACATTACTTTGCCAACAAAGGTCCATCTAGTCAATGCTATGGTTTTTCCAGTAGTCATATATGGATGTGAGAGGTGGACTATAAAGAAAGCTGAGCACCGAATATTTGATGCTTTTGAACTGTGGTGTTGGAGAAGACTCTTGAGAGTCCCTTGGACTGCAAGGAGATCCAGCAAGTCCATCCTAAAGGAAATCAGTCCTGAATATTCATTGGAAGGACTGATGTTGAAGCTGAAATCCCAAAACTTTGTCCACCTTATGTGAAGAACTGACTCATTTGAAAAGACCCTGATGCTGGGAAAGACTGAAGGAGAGATAAGGGGACAGCAGAAGATGAGATAGTTGGATGGCATCACTGACTCAATGGACATGAGTTTGAGTAAACTCTAGGAGTTGGTGATGGACAGGGGGTCTGATGTGTTGCAGCCCATGGGGTCACAAAGAGTCGGACACGACTGAGCTACTGAACTAAACTGAATTTATTCTTACATTTGGTAAAGGTAGGGGCCAGACTGAAGGGGAATGAAATATTTATACAAAATGTCCTAATTATGAAAATATAAATGTTTATTTAACAGTCTAGAAAAGAACATGGGAAAATTAATACAAGGATCTGGTAAGATTGGTTAAGGGTTTTTGATTGATTAAATTTTGAATGGACTTTTTTACTTTTACTTTTTTATAAAGTCTTGGAGAAAGGAATGGCAACCCACTCCAGTATTCTTGCCTGGAGAATTCCATGGACAGGGGAGTCTGGCAGGCTACAGTCCATGGGGTCAAAAAGATTTGAACATGGACTGAGAAACTAACACACACACACTTTTGATAAAGTCTAGAGGAAAACAAAGAAATGGAAAAGAAGGGTAATGAAAAATTAAAAGTTAAAGAAACCAAAATTCAAACTGATACACTGACGGTCTTAATGACCTAAAGGTATTAAAGACTAGAATTGTAATGAAAAAGTCAATACCAGTTCTTTGACTATGTAGGTGCTGTGTGTATATGTGAAACAAATAATATGTATATGTATATTCTCCACAATATTAGTTTTTGAAACTAGCATTCATTCATTCAACTTCTTTTCCTACCACTTTTTCTCACTCACTCCACTCTAGCTACACTGGGTTCTTTTTTTCTGTTCCATAAATGCCCATCTCATGTCTTCACTCACTGATACCTCTTTCTGAAACACTACTCATTCAGATTTTCATGTTGCTTGCTTCTTCTCATCTTTCATAGCTTTACTTTCATACCTTTAAAATATCTCCTCAGAGAAGCCTTTCAGATCAGCTTTTCAAAAAATAACCTCTCATCATTTCCCACATTTCCTCTCTATATTTGTTTTGTAACAACAGTTCCTTAAATCAGGGCAATCATTACTGTGCTCTGTCACAAGTATATTCGATTCTCTACTTTTCCCCAGTGACTAATTACTAATTACCAGGCATACATCTGGTACATGATAACTATTTACTTAACATAAGGATTAAATTGCCAAATGCGGAAATAAATGACTATTATTACCGGCTATTAAATAAGTGATATTTAATATTTATTGAGAAGGGGACGACAGAGGACGAGACGGTTGGATGACATCACCGACTCGATAGACATGAGTCTGAGCAAGCTCCAGGAGACAATGAAGGACAGGGAAGCCTGGTGTGCTGCAGTCAATAGGGTGGCAAAGAGTCAGACACGACTGAGTGACTGAACAACAAGAATATTTATCGAAAGAAGTGACTATAAACATACATGTTTGAATATAATGGGATATATGCAAGTATACAATGATAAGTAAAAGTTACCTATACTCATGGAACTAACAGACTACTGAGGGAGACATTCAACAAGTAAAACAAAATACAAATATGAAGGGCTGACTGGGACTTGAGCATCTGTGGATTTTCATATACAAGGACTGAAGAACCAATCCCCAGTGGGTTACTAAGCAGAAACTGTACAATAAACTTCTTCAAATTATGAGATAGTCTATACAGAAATAAAAAGATTTTGTGAGAATGTAAGGGAAGAAGCAGAAGCTACTTTAAAGTAAGTAGCTCTGAAGCGATTTTAATACTGAGACTTAAGTGCCAAACATGAAAGTAAGATCACACAGATGGGAAATGGCAGAGCAAGGGTCTGAATTCACGTGGTCTGGATCCAGAGTCTAGGGCCTGAAGCACAACTCAATGCTGCCTAGCTATAGAGTGGAATTACATGAAATATGAGTTTCATATCATTTGAATATTTATACTCAATCTAAAGAAAATTCTAAGAATCATGGGAACTTAGAAAAGAAAATATATAAAACACAGAGTAAGAGACAGATTACTGAGAACCTTAGAAGCATATGGAGAAAGAAGCATTTCCTTAGGATAATAAACACTGTATTTCTTACCTTAACACCTATTGCAACAATAAGGTGCTTGGGAAACTGAGAACTGTCAAAACAATAAAGACATTTTTCCATTTGTGCAACAAGACTCCGGTGCTCAGCAATAGCTTTTTTCCTCTGATTCTCTCCCTCTTCACCAAAACGTTCTCTCTCAGCTGCTTTGGAGACAAACATGTCATCCAGAGTGTAATAATCTCCATCTGTTTTTCCCATAAACTAAAAAATGAAAATAAAAGTAGTGGAGAGAAGGCAGTGGTTTATTCAGTTTATTGTACAGTGTCATGAAAAAAGTAAAATCAAAGTGTTAGTCACTCAGTTGTGTCCGATAATACTACGGCATACTGAAGTTACATCTATAAGTTCTATGATAAAACTATTACATGAACATTTTTAAAAAGAAAAAACTGATTAAAATTTAAGCTTGAACCGCAGAGGTCAATTTATTATCATCATCATCACAAATAAAGTGTATTGAGTATTTACTATGTGCAATTCTATGCAATTTGACTGTTTTATACTCCTATGGCCTTCCCTGGTAGTTCAGACAATAAAGAATCTGCCTGCAATGCAGGAGACCTGAGTTCGATCCCTGGGCCTGGAAGATTCTCTGGAGAAGAGAATGGCAACCCACTTCAGTAATTTTGCCTAGAGAATTTCATGGACAGAGGAGCCTGGCAGTCACAAAGAGTTAGACATGACAGAGACTGACACTTTTTATTTTCACACTCCTTTGAGGAGGGAATCAGTATCATTTCAATATATAAATGATGAAACTAAATCACAGAGAGGTTAAGAACAACTTTCACTATAAAATTAGCATGCTGCTGCTGCTGCTGCTAAGCCGATTCAGTTGTGTCCGACTCTGTGCGACCCCATAGACGGCAGCCCACCAGGCTCCCCCGTCCCTGGGATTCTCCAGGCAAGAACACTGGAGTGGGTTGCCACTTCCTTCTCCAATGTATGAAAGTGAAAAGTGAAAGTGAAGTTGCTCAGTCGTGTCCGACTCTTCGAGACCCCATGGACTGCAGCTTACCAGGCTGCTCCATCCATGGGATTTTCCAGGCAAGAGTACTGGAGTGGGGTGCCATTGCCTTGCATACATTCTATTAAATTTACCACCAATTTGCTTATAAGTATATGGAGAACAATTTTCTCCCTTCTCTTTAAAAAATATTTTTTTAATTTATTTTTATAGAGGTAACAAATTTATAAAATTATGTATGTTTCACGCATACATAATCAATTTCTTTTAATGAGTCTTTCTAATGGTCTCTTATTGAGAATATCCCACAGTTCAACATGCTCTGCATTCTGTTTTACGGCTATATAATAAACCCAACTTAATTCTGTGTGTCCCTAGTGGTCTTTGGCTAGACACCACTGACATACTGTTCATTTAGGGGTGTGTGATAATGGTGTTTTGATAATGCTAAAAAACTTGTTAAAAGCTTATTTATCTTATTAAAGTGTGGTTGGTTTGCAACATTGTGTTGATTTCAGGTGTGAAGCAGAGTGATTCAGTTATATACATGTGTGCATATGTATGTGTATGTGTATATGTGTGTTCTTTCTGGATTCTTTTCCATTATAGGTTATAACAGAATGGTAAGTATAGTTCGCTGTGTTAATCAGTAGGTCTTTGCTTGCTGTTTTGTACACAAGAGTGTGTATATGTTAATCTGAAACTCCTAATTACTTAAATTAGGAATTAAAATTTATTTTTATTAACAAAAATAAATCCCAGAAACTCACCCATGAAAAAAAATGTTTAAATTAGCATGCACTCCGCATAGAATATAAAACAGTTTTCAACTGTATCTCAAGGCACTTTCTCTTTTAAACCTTCACAATAAACTGTAGCAAGAGGGATGTTTTTAAAACAAAAATTTTATTTACTTATTTATGTCCTGGCTTAAAATCCTCAAAACACCTTACATTGGAAACAGGATCAAGTTCAAACCATTCTTTGCCCTACTAAGTCATAGATATTGAAAGGTATAATGATTAAAAACTTGGGTTCTATAATCAGAACTGTACAAAAAAGACCTTCATGATCCAGATAATCATGATGGTGTGATCACTCACACTCACCTAGAGCCAGCCATTCTGGAACGTGATGTCAAATGGGCCTTAGCAAGCATCACTATGAACAAAGCTACTGGAGGTGATGGAGTTCCAGTGCAGCTATTTCAAATACTAAAAGATGATGCTGTGAAAGTGCTGCACTCAATATGTCAGCAAATCTGGAAAACTCAGCAGTGGCCACAGGACTGGAAAAGGACAGTTTTCATTCCAATTCCAAAGAAAGGCAATGCCAAAGAATGCTCAAACTACCGCACAATTGCACTCATCTCACACACTAGTAAAGTAACACTCATTATTCTCCAAGCCATACTTCAGCAATACATGAACTGTGAACTTCCAGATGTTCACGCTGGTTTTAGAAAAGGCAGAGTAACCAGAGATCAGATTGCCAATATGCTGCTGCTGCTGCTAAGTCACTTCAGTTGTGTCTGAATACGTGCGACCCCATAGACGGCAGCCTACCAGGCTCCGCCGTTCCTGTGATTCTCCAGGCAAGAACGCTGGAGTGCATTGCCATTGCCTTCTCCAATGCATGAAAGTGAAAAGTGAAAGTGAAGTCGCTCAGTCATGTCCGACTCTTCGCAGACAAGCAGCACTGGACTGCAACACTGAAAAACCAAGAGAGTTCCAGAAAAACATCTATTTCTGCTTTATTGACTATGCCAAAGCCTTTGACTGTGTGGATCACAATAAACTGTGGAAAATTCTGAAGAAGATGGGAATACCAGACCACCTGACCTGCCTCTTGAGAAATCTGTATGCAGGTCAGGAAGCAACAGTTAGAACTGGACATGGAACAAAGATTAGTTCCAAATATGAAAAGGAGTACATCAAGGCTGTATACTGTCACCCTGATTATTTAAATTATATGAAGGGTACATCATGAGAAACGCTGGGCTAGAGGAAGCACAAGCTGGAATGACGACTGCCGGGAGAAATATCAATAACCTCAGATATGCAGACGACACCATCCTTATGGCAGAAAGCAAAGAACTAAAGAGCCTCTTGATGAAAGTGAAAGAGAAAAGTGAAAAAGTTGGCTTAAAGCTTGACATTCAGAAAACTAAGATCATAGCATCCAGTTCCATCACTGCATGGCAAATAGATGGGGAAACAGTGGAAACAGTGTCAGACTTTATTTTTCTGGGCTTCAAAATTACTGCAGATGGTGACTGCAGCCATGAAATTAAAAGACATTTTCTCCTTGGAAGGAAAGTTATGACCAATCTAGATAGCCTATTAAAAAGCAGAGACATGACTTTGTCAACAAAGGTCCGTCTAGTCAAGGCTATGGTTTTTCCAGTGGTCATGCATGGATGTGAGAGGGACTACAGAGAAAGCTGAGCGCTAAAGAATTGATGCTTTTGAACTTTGATGTTGGAGAAGACTCTTGAGAGTCCCTTGGACTGCAAGGAGATCAAACCAGTCCACCCTAAAGGAGATCAGTCCAGGGTGTTCATTGGAAGGACAGAAGTTGAAGCTGAAACTCCAATACTTTGGCTACCTGATGTGAAGAGTTGACTCATTTGAAAAGACCCTGATGCTGGGAAAGATTGAGGGCAGGAGGAGAAGGGGATGACAGAGGATGAGATGTTTGGATGGCATCACCAACTTGGTGGACATGGGTTTGGGTGGACTCCGCGAGTTGGTGATGGACAGGGAGGCCTGGCATGCTGCAGTTCATGGGGTTGCCAAGAGTCAGCCACGACTGGGTGTCTAAACTGAACTATAATCAGAATAACTGTAGTGGTATTCTAAATAATAATAACAGGCAGTTATTTAATCTTTCTGCATTGTCCCTATAGTCTATTTCCCTACTTTACAATGGTTATAACAATATTATTCATCTAATAAGATTATCTTTCTTAATCCTTTAGCACATGCCTGGCATGCAATAAGGACTTATAAATATGAGTCACCTCAGTCACATGTGATCACGTTGTTGTTCAGCTGCTCAGTCATATCAGACTCTTTGAAACCCCATGGACTGCAACATACCTGACTTCCCTGTCCTTCTGAATCTCCCAGTTTGTTCAAACTCTTGTTCATTGAGTCAATGGTTCCATCCAACCATCTCATCCCTGTTGCCCCCTTCCCAGTAAATCTTTGCCAGCATCAGTCTTTTCCACTGAGTCAGCTCGTCCCATCAAGTGGCCAAAGTAATGGAGTTTCAGCATCAGTCCTTCCTATGAATATTCAGGGTTGATTATCTTTAGGATTGACTGGTTTGATCTCCTTGTTTTCCAGGGAATTCTCAAGAGTCTTCTCCAACACCTCAGTTGGAAGGCATCAGTTCTTCAGTGCTCAGCGTTCTTTATGGTTCAACTGTCACATAATCAATGGAAAAAACCATAGTTGGAGTTTTAAACAAAACCAAAGGTTGAGTTTTAAGCCAACTTTTTCACTCTCCTCTTTCAATTTTATCAAGATGATTTTTTAACTCAACATTCAAAAAACAAAGATCATAGCATCTGCTCCCATCGCTTCATGGCCAATAGATGGGAAAACAATGGAAACAGTGACAGACTATTTTCTTGGGCTCCAAAATCACTGCAGATGGTGACTGCAGCAATTAATTTCAAAAATACTTGCTCCTTGGAAGAAAAGCTATGACCAATTTAGACAGCATATTAAAAAGCAAAGATATTACTTTGCCAACAAAGGTCTTCATAGTCAAAGCTATGGTTTTTCCAGTAGTCATGTATGGATGTGAGAGTTGGACCATAAAGAAAGTTGAGTGCTGAAAAATTGATTCTTTTAAACTGTGGTGTTGGAAAAGACTCTTGAGGGTCCCTTGGACTGCAAGGAGATCAAACCAGCCAATCCTAAAGGAAATCAGTCCTGAATATTCATTGGAAGGACTGATGCTGAAGCTGAAACTCCAATACTTTGGCCACCTGATGCGAAGAGGTGACTCACTGGAAAAGACCCTGATGCCAGAAAGATTGAAGGCAGGAGGAGAAGGGGACAACAGAGGATGGGACGGTTGGATGGCATCACCAACTCGAAGGACATGAGTTTGAGTAAGCTCTGGGAGTTGGTGATGGACAGGGAAGCCTGGTATGCTGCAGTCCATGGGGTCACAAAGAGTCAGATGTGACTGAGCGACTGAATTGAAGAGGCTCTTTAGTTCCTCTTCACTTTCTGCCATTAGGGTGGTGTCATCTGCATATCTGAGGTTACTGATATTTCTCTCGGCAATCTTGATTCCAGCCTGAGCTTCATCCAGCCGGGCATTCTGCATGATGTACTGTGCATAAAAGTTAAATAAGCAGGGTGACAATATACAGCCTTGACGTACTCCTCCCAATTTGGAACCAGTCTGTTGTTCTATGTCTGGTTCTGCTGCTTCTTGACCTGCATACAGTTTTCTCAGGAGGCAGGTAAGGTGGTCTGATATTCCCATTTCTTTAAGAATTTTCCATAGTTTGTTATGATCCATAGGATCAGTCACATGTGATCATATCTCTACTCAAACTCTATATTTTGCCCCCCTATTTGAGTCCCCCAAAGTACTGTTCTCTTCAGGCTTTGCACATATTGCTCTCTGACCAATTTTGTCCTCAATTTCGCCATTCCTACTTCTACTCGCTTTCTTAATCTGAAGCTGGTTTATAGGGCTGGCCAAAAAGTTCCTTCTGTTTTAACAAGGGATACATTTTTATTTTCACCAAGAACTTTATTGAAAAAATGTATTCACCAGTTTTTCCACTATCTTCTGCTGCTTTCCTGGCAACTTCACAATTCCATCTTCCCAAAACTTTTTATCTTCATGAACAATGAACTGTTCCAGGTATCTTTTACAGTCTTTCAAGGAATTGAAATTTTTTCCATTAAGAGAATTTTGTAAAGACCAAAAGAAAGGGAAATCTGAAAGTGCAATGTCTGGTGAATATGGTGGATGAATCAGAACTTCCCAGTCAAGATGTAACAATTTTTGCCTGGTCATCAAAACATGTGGTCTTGTACTAACCTGATGGAACATTATGTGTTTTCTATTGAATTATCTAATTGGGAGCAGTACTTGTTGGAATTAACACCCCTTCTACATCATCACTCTCAGGGGATACCTGAGTCCTTTTATTCAACTAACAGAGGCAGTAAGAGGAAAACTAGTTCATTTGCTACTCCCACATTTACAAACCTAGCTGTATCTGTGCCTTACCTACTGGTAGACAGTAACCAGATCCTTTCTAAGACTATCTCTTCACCAACTGTTCTTACATTCACTTTTGAACACATCATAATCAAGCTTTTCTGTTTAGCAGACTAAGGAAACCACACTTATCAAAGTCACAAAGGGAGTTTGCTGGTGGGCCTGCCACGGCCCAGGTTCAATCCCTGCTTGGGGAACTAAGATCTCACAAGCTGCATGACATGGTGGAAAAAAAAAAAAAAAGTCACGAGAAACATTCCCAGTGCCAAATGAATACTCACTTTTCTATCTATGAAAATGCTACTGTCTCTCAGAAATAGGTAACAGTTATTCACAACATCTTTCTTGTCTCCTCTGGATGCTGAAACATCACATGCTGTTTTCCTTCCACCTCACTGGTCGAACCTTCTCAATCCCCTTTGTTGAATCTTTTTCCTTCTTTCAGATAGTGCTCAGCTCCGTCTTCAGATCCTCCTCATAAATAATTTCTTAAGTCCCTGTTAACAGCATCTATATCTATATGGGAGAACCAAGATATACCCAGAGCTCTGTGCACAGTCATTCCACACCATCATGTGAATGACTAATGGGCATACTTAATGTGTTAATAATAGTATTCTTCATCTCCCACCTCCTGAAAGATTTTTTCCCTGCCAAAGTTTTTCTGTTACAATGAATGGCACCAGCATTGCCCCAAATCTTATTGCTTTTCATCAGTTTACCAACCTAACCCAAGCCTCTATCTGAATTAAGGAAATTATCCTCCTAAACATTCTCCCTGCTTCCATTCTTGCCTATCTACATTACATTCTCAAAAGAGTCACCAGAAAAATCTTTCAAAACATAAGCCAGCAGTCTCCAGACTGGCATTTCAGGGGCTAGGAAGTTGCCACGCTATCCCAACAACAAGTACAAAGGTGAACAAACTGAAAACTCGACAGCACTTTTTAGACTCAGGGAAGTAATTGCCCCCAAAATTGGAGAAACAATCAGGTTGATACAAAGAATCCTAATTCAATTTATTTGTGAAAAACCAGTGGTTCTGCCAGAACCAGTGCCAGGATAGGAAAATCTAAACTGCAGATGATAAATTTCAGGAGGCTCAGTGTAGACAAATATGCAAGTTAACAATCCCAGGGGAATCCAGTCATAAGGGGCCCCCTCAAAATTTTGTGAATTTTATCTCTTGGAGCTCTACCAGGTCTGCAGAGTAAATATCAGAGAAAAGTCCTCTGTGACTTTCAACAAGGGGAAGGGAAAAGGAAACACCCTGAAATGTACCAAGGCATTCTTTTCTTCTTAACAAGGCCAGCCCTTCAGCAGAAATTGCCACACCAGAGTTTAACCTGCTGGAGTTTTAGCAGAGCCTAATCTACCTGAAAGAAGGGAAACATTCAAATCCAGCCCCTTCTAGCCACTCTATTCTATTCCAACTAAGCGGAGAAAAACCTGTGAAGTACTGGTGAAATTCACAGTCCAGCAGCACAGGCTCACCAAAAACAGATGGATAATGTAAGCAAAGACACAGTACATGTACCTACGATCTCTGGGCCAGGAAGATCCCCTGGAGAAGGGAAATGCCAACCCACTCCAGTATTCTTGCCTGAAAAATTCTAAAGACAGAGGAGACTATCACATTGCAGTCCAAAGAGCTGGACATGACTGAGTGACTAAGCACATGCACAATGTAAGCAGAGATATGGAAATTCTAAGAAAAGAACCAAAAAAAAAACCAAAAAAACAAAAAAACTAGATGCTGGAGATGAAAAACACTGTAACAGAAATGACAAATGCCTTTGATGGATTCATTAATAATTGGACAAGGCTAAAGAAAAAAATCCCTGAGCTTGAGGATATGACAACAGAAACTTCCACAACTGAAAAGCAGAGAGAACAAAAACAAACAAACAAAAAGAGCCAAGAGAGAATATTTAAGAGCTATGTGAAAGTGAAAGTCGCTCAGTTGTGTTGAACTCTTTGTGACCCCATGGACTATACAGCCCACGGAATTCTCCAGGCCAGAATACTGGAGTGGGTAGCCGTTCCCTTCTCCAGGGGATCTTCCCAACCCAGGGATCAAACCCTTGGTCTTCCAGATTGCAGGCAGATTCTTTACCAGCTGAGCCACAAGGGAAGCTACGGGACAACAATAAAACACAAAATGAGGTCATGATACTGTCCTACTAAAAACCTTCAAATGGTTCCCTACCATTTAAAACAAACAAGGGCTTCCCTGGTGGCTCAGTGGTAAAATTTGCCTGCCAACACAGGAGACATGGGTTTGATCCCTTGTCCAGGAAGATCCCACGTGCCATGGGGCAACTAAGTCCATGTGCCACAACTACTGAGCCTGTGCTCTAAAGTCCAAGAGCCTCAACCACTGAGCTCATGTGCTGCAACTACTGAAGCCCATGCACCCTAGAGCCCATGCTCTGCAACAAAAGAAACCCACATACTGCAACTAGAGAGCAGCCCTCACTTCCCACGACTAGAGAAAAGCCTGTGGAGAATGAAGACCCAGCACAGCTGGGAAAAAAAAAAAAAGAAAGAGTAGGTGTAAGGCAGAATGGGAAAGCAACTTTTAGAAATAAATAAATAAAACAAAAGCAGAAGCTCTCACACCTTGGCCCCAAGACCTGACATGGTCTGACCATTTCCTCTTCTACACCTCTTTTCATTTCTCCTCTATTCAGAGTCACATGTGTCATCCTGCTGTTTTTTAAAGCTTATAGTATTTGTCTCTTCTTCAGATCAACTGCATTTGTTGTTTCTGCTGCATGGTCTTCCCCCAGATTTTTATACAGATCACTCCCCTTCACTTTGTTCAGAAGTCTGCTGAAATATCACCTTCACAGACAGGTCTTCCTTCAGCATTCTACTGAAAACACCATCCTATCTCCTTTTATCTTGTTTTACTCTCTACAAAAATATTTTCTATTTTGTGACACAGTATTTATGTTATGTAATTTTTTAATGTTATGTAATTTTTATATCATGCATTTGTTCATTTTATATCTCATCTACTAGAAATATAAGCTCCTTGGGGTTGGGGAACTTTATTACTTCACTATACCCAGCACCTAAAATGGTATCCAGCACAAATTAGATGCCCAATAAATACCTTTTAAAATTAATAAGTGATTTATTTTTAATTAAAAATTCTAACAAGGTTTTGTTTTATTTTCTGTATAAATGTGAATGGATTATAATAAAATTACTAAAACTATATTTCATTCAGACTTCTAAATTTCTGAGAAGGAAACTTCCATAAAAATATGTCCTTCTATCTGCAGTGAATTTCCAGACCCTAGAAGATTTCTAGTATTTCCCCCAAAATAAAGAGAAGAAAAATTAACCTAATAGGCTAAAGTTAAGTTCCCATACAATTCTTGGTGATAATAAACATTTCTATTTAAATCAAAGTATTTTTTACTCCCTCTGACACACATATATACACACTGATATCTTGATTGCCTTTGTTCTAGTTTTCATTAAGTTAATTTTTTCCATCAGGTAAAACATTCATATAGCTAAAAAGAAAAGTCTAATAAGGTATACAGTAAAAAGTCTCCCTCCTATTCCTCAGATACCTAGGTTCAAGTTCCCATCACCAATAGCATCATAAGCAAGGATGGCAATTTGTTCAATCAAGTGCCAAACAGTAAACATTTTCAGTCTTGTAGGCTACAAAGTCTCTGTCTCAACTACTCAGCTCAGCTGTTATAAAGTGAAAACAGCCCTAGACTACATGTAAAGTGAAAACAACCTTAGATTACATGTCAATGAAGCTGTTACAAAACGAAAATAGCCTCAGACTACATGGAAATAAAATGAACATAGCTGTGTTCCAATAAAACTTCACTTGTAAATACAGTGAGATAAATTTTCCCAGTGGAGTCAAACCCTAATTTAAATGTCTCTTTGGACACTGATGTATAGAACAGTCTTTTGGACTCCGTGGGAGAGGGAGAGGGTGGGATAATTTGGGAGAATGGCATTGAAACATGTATAATATCATATATGAAATGAGTCGCCAGCCCAGGTTCGATGCACGATACTGGGTGCTTGGGGCTGGTGCACTGGGACGACCCAGAGGGATGGTACGGGAAGGGAGGAGCTAGGAGGGTTCAGGATGGGGAACATGTGTATACCTGTGGTGGATTCATGTTGATGTATGGCAAAACCAATACAATATTGTAAAGTTAAAAAATAAAATAAAATAAAATTCAAAAATAAATAAATAAATAAATAAATGTCTCTTTGATAACAAGTGTTAATGGCAGTGTTTGAAAGGAAATGCAATGAAGCGTTTGCAACAAAGATAATTATTTGAAATTAAAAAATTCATCCTACTACCCATGAAACATTGATATACTTTTAAAAAGAACATAAAATTTTTATATGAATAGACTTAAGGTTATTCCAAGATGTCTTCTTTATAATATTTTTTATATATTACTTTAATTATACACCTGTGGCATAATTATGAAGAACCGATGAAACATCAAGACAAAACAGACTGGTAATCTAACTAGCAAGTATGTTGTCAACATTAAAAGTCTTGCCCCAAATGTTCTCTTAAATGGTAGAGCAAATATATAAATAACATTTTCATAGAATACATTATAAAATTAACCCAGAATTCTTATTTTTAAAAAAACTAAATCCCTAAAATATACTGCCCAATCACATCAATTCTAAAATGCAGGTTTCTAATGTGTCTTAGAAAGGATTTAATTTAATAAAACAAAGTTTAGAGAGAACCAGCTATCTCTGCAAAGTACATCACTGTAGACTGAGTAGACGGAATTTCTCAAAATTCAAAGGTATCCCAGCAATATATCTTACCTTAGATGTCATTCTCATAAAAAGTTTGTTGTGACTTTCTGCTGTTCCCATCTTTTCATTCTTGACTAAATCATTTAGGCTTAAGTTATCATCATCATGAAAGTATCTGACCCTTTCTTTTTCCTCATGAGTTGAAACCTATGACAAAATGAACACTGTAAGTTTAGTGAAAACACAAGTCTGAAGTATTTTAATAAACTACCTATAAATCTGACATTAAAAGTAAAAATCCCAATATATATCATAATCTTCCCTTCTAATTTCTTTCTATTCTGTTTGCATCCATGTGGAAGAATTTCCATTAAAATGACACTCCCTACCTCTTCTGTACCATTACCTTCCTCTTCCCAAGGGATGGAAGCATGAAAGTATCTGATTTCTGAGTTTTAGGCAAAGGGCAGAATTGCTTTATGCTTTCTCTCCCCTCCTTGTAGTAAAAAATCCCTATCATTGTAGAGTTAAGTTAGGAGTTATCCAGAGATTGAGAAAGTATATCAAAAACAAAAGTGAGGTTTTAAGCAAATCTACTTCAAACAGCTGTATCAGAAGCAAAGCTGATATTCTGACTCTCATCTAAACAATTCCGGGTTTTCCTTTCAGTTGGTTCCATACCTGTCAGTGGAAAAGAAAAGTGCTATGTATTACCTACCAAATCAAATCTCCTCAACACTGATCTCTAATTCCCTTATCCAAATAAATCCTGCTGTTCAACTTCTTTGGAACCACCCTCTTATTTTATGCCCATGTTACCATTCTCATCTTCACAACCTTGTATCTCACGTTCTATGACTTCAATCACTCCTTGGATGCAAATCTCTTTCTGGTCCCCTTATCCTTCATTATACTCAAAAAGCAAACCTCAGTGCCAAATGAATGTGTCTACCTCTTTACTCCTGTACCTAGATTACTCAATAGTAAGCAATTCAAGAACACGACTGAATGCCATCTGGCAATGGGTCTATGAACCCCAAGCCAGTTCTGTCATCTCATACAATTCAAACCTTTACTATTTTCCTATGACATCTTTCTTGCAAAACCCGAATACTTCCCATTTCATCAGAAGAGATGTGTATCCCATTTCTATTTGCACTCAACAGGCAGATTATAAACATTTGACAGAAAGATTCTAAATGACTCTTTTGTGTACTTAATTACTGCTTATAAGATCTTTCAAATTTGAAACAAAAAATCTAACTTGAGAAAATTGAATATGTTGTTTTTGCCATTTTAAGAGCCTCAAGGCAGTGCTATAAATTAACCGCAGCAGCTAGAAGGCAGAAAACAAAATTAGGTTTACAAAGGATCAAACACAGATAAGAGATGTATGGGACCAAGGTTTTCCCTAAGAGCTATGATGAGTATGTAAAAAGAAGCTAGAAATAATGTCAAAGAAATAAATGTTAAAATTAAGACTTCCTTAAAAATTCAATGTTCACATCTGCTGTTGAATTAGATAACATTTTGTAAAAGGCAAAGGGATATAATTAGAAGTAATATCACTATTTACTGCCTTTTAATGTTTGCATTGGGCTTCCCTGGTGGCTCAGGGGTAAAGAATCCGCCTGCCAATGTAGGAGATGTGGGTTTGATTCCTAGGTTGTTAAGATCCCCTGGAAAAGGAAACAGCAACCCACTCCAATATTCTTGCCTGGGAAATGCCATGGACAGAGGAGCCTGGCAGGCTACAGTACATGAGGCTACAAAGAGTCATATACTACTGAGCAATGAAAGACCAACAGCATTTGCATTACTGAACTACATGTCTAAAAATATTTCAAAGGACAGTTGACCCTTGAACAATGCAAAGGTTAGGGGCAGTGAATTCCTCTTTTCCCCTTTGTATCAGATTATAGTTGATCCTTTAACTATACTCCATATCCACAGGTTCAAACCACCACAGATATGTAGTACTACAGTATGTAATTTATTGAAAAAGTTCTGTGTATAAGTGGACCTGAGCAATTCAAACTCAGGTGGTTAAAGGATTAACTGTAAATCTGATACAAAGGGGAAAAAAGGAATTCTAAAGTAATAAACAAAAGATATATGTTAAACATACATTCTGTCTTTTCCTTCTTCCTTCTTGTTTTCCTGGTGTGTTTACAGGCCAGACTCTTCCAGAATGATCTGTTCTGACAAGGATCACTTCTTCCTGATCTTCATCCTATATAAAGTTTTAGAGGTAACAACTGAAAATATTGAAAAAAATACTGAATGCTTATATTTAATAGCTAAAAAAAGCATAAAATGATTTTATTTTCACATAATATTATGGATTATCTAAAGCATCCTGAACTTTCATTATCTACTATAATGTAAAGTGATCATAATCTTTTCAGGGAAAAGGTGGGAAAAAATATCCAAAGTTTACTTAACTTTTAAAATAATCACAGAAGCAAACTTCAAATTAAGCTTTCATTTAGATAATATAAAAGATGACAAAACACCAATGGTTCAAACAGGCGCTGTATGAGAGTGCCCATTACCTAAGAGCAGATGTTATATTTAACAAATGTTTTTTCAATTTAAAAATCCTGGCTTGTCAACAACATGGCAGAGTAGAAAGAAGGGGGCTCAACCCTTATTACAGAAATTTTGAGATCACAAGTAATTGCTGAAGAACAATTGACCAAAAAATCTACCAAAAAAGACACCCTAAACCCAAAGACAAAGAAGCTACAATGAGATGGAACGAGGGGCGCAGAAGCAATAAAATCAAATCCCATACCCGCTGGGTGGGCCAACCCACAAAGTGTAAGAAAAATTATACTACTGAAGTTCTCCAATAGGAGTGAAAGTCCTGAGTCATTAATCAGGCTTCCCAGCCTGCAGGTCTGGCAATGGGAGGAGGAGACCCCACGAAATTTTGTTTTGAAGACAAATCGTCAATGATTTAACAGTACTGTGGGAAACAGAAATTCCACTTTTAAAGGGAGCACTCGGGGTCTCATGCATACCAGGACAGAGGAGAAGAAACAGTGACCTCATAAGAGACTGAACCAGATGTCCCTATTAATATTAGAGGGTCTCCCAGGGACAGGGGGGTTAGGGGGTGGCAGTTATGGCTCAGATTTTCAACAGCATGAGGCTCCAATACTTTGGCCACCTGATGCAAAGAGTTGACTCATTGGAAAAGACTCTGATGCTGGAAAATATTGAAGGTAAAAAAGGAAGGTGGTGGCTGAGGATGAGATTGTTAGATAGCATCACCAATTCAATGAACAAGAATTTGAGCAAACTCTGGGAGACAGTGGAGGACAGAGGTCCCTGGAGTGCTATACTGTCCATGGGGTTGCAAGAGTCAGACACAACTTAGTGACTGAAAAACAATAACAACAGGAAACATGTATCAATAATTATCTTAAATGTTAATGGGATAAATACTCCAACCAAAACAAAGACAGGTTGAAAAACAAATCAGTATATATGCTGTTTACAAAGACCTACTTCAGATCTAGGAACATATACAAGCTGAAAGCAAGAAGATGGAAACAGGTATTCCATGTAAATGGTAATCAAAAGAAAGCTCGAGTAGCAATACTCATATCAGACAAAACAGACTTTAAATTACAGACTGTTACAAGAGATAAGAAAGGACACTACATAATGATCAATATAAACATACATGTACCTACTGTAGGAGCACCCCAATAATACAAATTCTAACAGTCATAAAAGAAGAAATTGATAAAACAACAATACTAGGAAACTTTAACTCTTTCCTCAATTAACAGATCATCCAGACAGAAGATCAAAAAGAAATACAAGCCTTAAACGACAGATTACACTGCATAGACTTAACTGGTATTTATAGAGAACTGCATCCAAAAGCAGTAGAATATATTTTCTTCTCAATTGCATAAGAACATGCCCCAGAAGAGATCACATCATGGATCACAAATCAAGCCTCAGTAAACTTAACAAAACTAAAATCGTATCAAGCATCTTTTCTTACAACACTATAAGATTGGACATTAACACAAGAAAAAAAATCTAAAAAACATAAATACGTGGAGGCTAAACAATATGTTGCTAAACAACCAATGGATCAATGAAGAAATAAAACAGGAAATAAAAAATATCTAGAGACAAAGGAAAATGAAGCTCAACCATTCAAAATATGTGGGATGTGAGAAAAGAAATTCTAAGAGAGAAGTTTAAGATAATACAATCTTACGGCAGGAAAAAGGAAAAACCACAAATAAACAACCTAACCTTACAATGAAAACAACCAGAAAAAGAGGAACAAACAAAACTCAAAGTTAGTAGAAGGAAAGAAATAATAGAGATCAGAGCAGAAATGAAAATTTTAAAAAATTAAAGATCAATAAAACTAAAACCTGGTTCTTTGAAAACAAAATTGATAAATCTTTAGCCAGATGCATCAAGAAAAAGAAGGAGTGGGTTCAAATCAATAAAATTAGAAATAAAAAAGAAGAAGTTACAATGTACCACAAAAATTAAAATGCTCATAAGAGACTGTCTCAAGCAACTAGATGTCAATAATATGGACAAGCTAGAGGAAATGAAGACATTCTTAGAAAGGTACAATCTCCCAAGAATCTTCTTCCATCGTACAAATGGAAATATGAACAGACTAATTACAAGTAATGAATTGAAATTATGATAAAAAATCTTCCAACAAACAAAACTCAGCAACAAATGGCTTCATAGGCAAATTCTACCAAACATTTAGAGAAGAGTTAATATCTACATTTAGAAAAGAGTTAACATCATTCTTCTAAAACTATTTCGAAAAACTGCAAAGGAACAGTCCCAAAGTCATTCTATGAAGCCACCACAACCATCATGCCAAAATGAAACACAGATGACTACAGAAAAGGAGAAAATTATGGGCCAATATCACTGATTAACATAGACGCAAAAGTCCTCAACAAAATACTAGCAAGCTCAATCCAACAAAATATTAAAAGGGTCATACACCATGACCAAGTGGGATTTCTCCCAGGGATACAAAAATTTTTCAATATTTTCACATTAATCAGTGATACAGCAACAAACTTAAGAACAAAAACCATACAGACATATCAACAGGCACAGAAAAAGCTTTTGACAAAATTCAACACCCATTTATGTTAAAAAACAAGAAAACCTTCCAGAAAGTGGGCATGGATGAAACATGTCTGAATATAATAAAAGCCAATTATGACAAAGCTACAGCCAACATTACGCTTACAAGTGCAAAGCTGAAAGCATCTCCTCTGAGATGAGTAACAAGACAAGGATGTCCACTTTTGCCACTTTCATTCAACATGGTTTTGGAAATCCAAGCCACCGAAATTGAAGAAGAAAAAGAAATGAAAGAAATCCAGATTGGAAAAGAAGAAATTAAACTGCCACTGTTTGCAGATGACATGGTACTATACATAGAAAATCTTAAAGATGCTACCAGAAAACTTGTAGAGTTCATCAATGATCAGTAAAGTTAGAGTATACAAAATTAAAACACAGAAATTTGTTATACATCTACACACTAAAAACAAAAGACCAGAAAGAGAAATTAAAGAAACAATCTCATCAACACATGAAAAAGAAACAAACATGCAGGAATAAAGCAACCTAAGGAGACAATAGATGTACAGTTCAAAAACAAGACAATGATCAAAGAAATCAAAGATTATACAAACAGATGAGAAGATATACCACATTCTTGGTTTGAAAGAATCAATACTGTCAAAATGACAATACTGCATAAGTCAATCTATAAAGATTGAATGCAATTCCTACCAAATTACCAATGGCATTTTTTTAGAACAAAAAGAAGAGAAAATTATTTGTATGGAAACACTAAAGACCTTGAAAAGCAAAATGAATCTGGAGAAAGAAAAATGGTGCTGGAGGAATCAGAATCCCTGACTTCAGACTACACTACAAAGCTACAGACATCAAAAAATGGTACTGGCATAAAAACAGAAATACAGATCAATGGAACAGGATACAAAATCCACAAATAAACCCACACACCTATGGCCAATTAATCTATTACAACGGGGGCAAGACTATAAGGGAAGGAAGATGCTCTCTTCAAAAAATATTCCGAAGAAAACAGAACAGCTACATGTAAAACAAGGAAACTGGAACATTCTTTACCACCATACACAAAAATAAACTCAACACGACTAAAAACATAAATGTAAGACCAGATTCTATAAAAAGACTTAGAGGAAACCATAGGCAGAACACTCTTTAAAGTAAATCACAGTACTATCTTCCTGAGGCTGTCTCCCAGAGTAATATGAAAAGACAACCAATAGAATGGGAGAAAATATTTGCAAACAATGAAACCAGTAAGGGATTAATCTCCAAAATTTACAAACAGCTCATGTGGCTCAATATTAAAACACACACACAAACAAAATCAAAAAAGGGTAGATGACTTAAACAGACATTTCTCCAAAGAAGACATACAGATGGTAAAGAGGCACATTTGAAAAGATGCTGAACACAGCTAATTACTAGAAAAATGTAAATCAAAACTACAATGAGATGTCACCTTACACTAGTCAAAATAGCTATTATCAAAAAATCTGCAAACAGTAAAAGCTGGAGAGAGTGCAGGCACTGTTGGTGGGAATGTAAATTGATATAGCCACTATGGAGAAAAGCATGGAGATTCCTCTAAAAACCAAAAACAGAATCACCATATGAGCCAGCAATCCCACTACTGGGCATATACCCTGAGAAAACCATAATTCAAAAAGACACATGTACCCCAATATACCCTGCACCACTATTTACAAAGCAAAGACATGGAAGTAACCTAAATGTCCATCAACAAAAGCATGGATAAGACCATATGATACACATATAGAGTAGAACATCACTTAGCAATTTAAAAAAAATGCAATTTGCAGCAAAACAGATAGACCTAGAGAATGTCATACTGAGTGAAATAAGTTAGACACTGAAAGAACAATACATGTAATACTGCTTATATGTGGAATCCTAAAAAAAAAAAAGGGGGGCGGGGCACCAACAAATTTATTTACAAAACAGAAACAGATTCACAGACTTAGAGAACAAGCTTACAGTTACCAGTAGGGAAAAGCAGGCAGAAGGGATAGATTGGGAGCTTGGGACTGACATATATGCACTATTTTTAAAACAGATAATCAACAAGGAACTACTGTATAGCATAGGGAACTCTGTTAAATACTCGGTAATAAACTAAATCAGAAAAGAATTTCAAAAAGAATTGACACATGTATATGTATAAACTGAATCAGTCTGCTCTACACTAGAAACTAACAAAACATTGTTAATCAACTATGCTACAATAAAAAATTTAAAAAAAAAAGAATGGCAATTCTATCATAGCAGAAGGAGACTGAAATTCCACATCTTGTCCCCTTCAAACCATAACTGAAGTATACTGACAAAGACTATATAGGCTTAAGGTACAAAAAAAGAGTAAAGACCCTACCAAATCTTGAAAGCAATTAAATGACAGAATGAACTTGTTGAATTATCTACCATAATGGTATTCCACGTAACTTCTATTCTTTCAATTAACAGCCCTCAAATGATTTTCACTTCTACTCTTCAAAAGAAGTTATTCCCATGAACTTTTATTAAATATACACCCAATTGCATTCTATGATAAAAACAGAATTTTCCTGAAAAGGTCCTAATAAAAAAATGACATAAAGTATACTAGCTAACAACTTCATTAAAAATCAATTCAAAACAAGACTAAGCAAATTATTTGCATTTCAGTCTATCTCTCCAAAGAGAATTAATTATTTAAAAAACTTTCAATTTCATTACTAGAGATTTACTTTCCCTGTTGAAACAGAAAGGGAAAAAAAATGCATCCAAATTTTCGATCTTACATGCACACACAATATTATGTATTTCCACTATTAATCAACTAGTATTAATTAATAGTGTCATATTTTAAAGAATATCTCAGCTTACAGATACCTTCAACCTTGTAGGTGAAGGACAAAAATAAAAACCTACTAGAACAACCAAATAAAGGGAGACAAGAAACTTATATGAAAAAAAATTTAGAGTAATGAAAGTAAAGAAGACCCAAGATCTCAAAAAGAGATGTGTGGGCCTGGCAACCCTGGGGAGGTGCTGTGGGCTGGTGGGCGGGCTCAGGCAGTGGGATGGCAGAATTTCCACAGTGATAAGTCAACAGTGGAAAATCTGAAGAGATGCGAGCAGCAAAAAGAAACTAAACCAGAAGGTTCTGATGCTTGAAAAAGTAACAGTGTGCTCTCTGAGCTGTAACCAAGCTGTTAACACTGGTCTGCTGTTTCAAATCTTTGCTGCTGCAATACAGAACTGAAGAAATTATACACTCCCCTAATATATCTGGTGCCGTGACCTGGATGTAACCTGGCTGAAATAACCTCAGCTCAGCACCTGCAAGGCAGAGACCAAGCATGGCAGAAGCCAAATTTGACAAAAGCTCATGCTATAGAAGCCAAACACAAAAGAAATCCAGCACAGTGGAATTGACAAGAAGCCCAGCATGCTGGAAACCAGGACAACAAAAACAAACTTGGCAAAAAACTCATGTGGCTCAGTCTCAGATTCCAGAAGACCTCTAGCTAAGAGATCAAGCCCTGAGCCTTTAGAGTGGGAGCACTAACTCCAAGACCCTAGACTACCAGAGAACTAACCCTAGGAAGTACCAAATAGTTAGAACTTCCACAAATGAAACCACTTGAATACAAGAACGGGCATCTTCCAACCACCCTGTGCAAGATGCCTCACCCAAACAACAAACAAACAAAAAAAAACAAACCTAATCATCAGTAGACAGGATTACCACCTCACTCAGCCTTGCCCATCAGAGGAAAAAGCAAAAAAAAAAAAAAAAAAATTCAGCACAAATCTCACCCTATATGAAGCTTACACAAACCACTGGACCAACCTTAGGAGGGCAGAAACCAAAAGGAAGAAATAATTCAACCTTGAAGACTGGGGAAAGAAGACCTCAAACACAATAAGCTTTAAAAAAATAATGAAAAGGCAGAGAAATACTGCACAAATGAAGGAACAAACTAGAAACACAGAAGTCCAAATAAATGAACAGGAAATACACAAACTACCTGAAAAAGGATTCAGTATAATGATAGAAAAGATGATAAAAATTCTTAAAAACAGAAAGGAAAAAATGCAAGAATCAATTAACAAAGACCCAGAAGAATTAAAGAATAACCATATAGAGACAAACAACACATGTACTGAAATTAAAAATACTCTAGAAGGAATTAATGGAGAAGGCAATGGCAACCTACTCCAGTACTCTTGCCTGGAAAATCCCATGGACCGAGGAGCCTGGTAGGCTGCAGTCCATGGGGTCGCTAAGAGTCGGGCATGACTGAGCGACTTCACTTTCACTTTTCACTTTCATGCATTGGAGAAGGAAATGGCAACCCACTCCAGTATTCTTGCCTGGAAAATCCCAAGGACAGAGGAGCCTAGTGGGCTGCCGTCTATGGGGTCACACAGAGTCGGACACGACTGAAGCGACTTAGCAGCAGCAGCAGAAGGAATCTAAAACAGAATACCTGAAGCAGAAGAACAAATCAGTGAGCTGGAAGATAAAATCATGGAAATAACTTCTGAAGAGCAGAAAAAGTAAAAAGAACGAAAAGAACTGAGGATAGTCTCAGAGAATTCTGGGACAGTATCAAATGCACCAACATTCAAAATATATGGGTCTCAGAAGAAGAGAAAAAGAAAGGGTATGAGAAAATTTTTGAAGAGATTATAGATGAACATTTCCCCAACATGGAAAAGGAAACAGTCAATCAAGTCCAAGAGGCACAAAGAGTCCCATACAGGATAAACCAAAGGAGAAACACACTAAGACACATACTAATCAAACTAAAAAGATTAAACACAAAGAAAGAATATTAAAAGCAGCAGTAGAAAAGCAACAAGTAATATACAAGGTAAACCCCAGACATTTACCAGCTGATCTTTCAGCAGAAACTCTTCAAGCCAGAAGGAAATGGCAGAATATATGTAAAGTACTGAA
This sequence comes from Bos javanicus, assembly GCF_032452875.1. NCBI lineage: Eukaryota > Metazoa > Chordata > Mammalia > Artiodactyla > Bovidae > Bos > Bos javanicus. Next base: position 16,176,250 of record NC_083882.1, on the reverse strand, counting down.
AGGGAAAAATCTACAACCAAGATTACTGTACCAGAGTAAAACCAAGTATCTCATTCTAAACTGATGGAGAAATCAAAAACTTTTCAAACAAGCAAAAGTTAAGAGAATTCAGTACCTCTAAACCAGCTTTACTACAAATGTGAAAGGGACTTATATAGTCAAGAAATGCAAGAGAAGAAAAAGATTTACAAAATCAATCCCAAACAATGAATAAAATGGCAATAGGAACATATACATCAATGATTACTTTAAATGTAAACAGATTAAATGTTCCAACCAAAAGACACAGACTGGCTGAATGGATACAAAAACAAGACCCATATATATGCTATCTACAAGAAACCCACTTCAGACCCAAGGAGACATAGGGACTGAAACTGAGAGGATGGAAAAATACATTCCATGCAAATGGAAAGCAAAAGAAAGTTAGAGTAGCAATCCTCATATCAGACAAAGTAGACCTTAAAGAATGTTACAAGAGATAAGAAAGGACACTACATAATGATCAAGGGATCAATCCAAGAGGAAGATATAATTGTAAATACCTATGCTTCCAAGATAGGAACACCTCTACATAAAACAAACACTAACAGGCATAAAAGGAGAAATTGACAGTAACACAATAATAGTAGATTTTAACACCCCATTCACAACAATGGATATTTCATCAAACAAAATTAATAAGGAAATACAAGTCTTAATTGACACATTAGATGAGATGGATCTCATGGATATGTTCAAGACATTCTATCCAGATGCAGAAGAATACACCTTCTTCTCAAGTGCACAGAGAACATTCTCCAGGATAGACCCACATCTTGGGTCACAAATCAAACCTGAGTAAACTTAAGAAAATTGAAATCGTATCAAGCATCTTTTCTGACCACAATGCTATGAGACTAGATATCCACTACAAGAAAAGAACTGTAAAAAACACAACACATGGAGATTAAATATGTTTCTAAATAACCAACAGGTTATTGAAGAAATCAAAAGGGAAATAAAAAAATTCCTAGAAACAAATGACAATGAAAACATGACAACTCAAAACCTATGAGATGCAGCAAAAGCAGTTGTAAGGGGTAGTTTATAGCAATACAATCCTACCTCAAGAAACAAGAAAAACATTGAATGGACAACCTAACTTTACACCTAAAACAACTGGGAAAAGAATCAAAAATACTCATAATTAGCAGAGGAAAGAAATTATAAAGATCCAAGCAGAAATAAATGAAAAAGAAATGAAAGAAACAACACTAAAGATTAATAAAACTAAAAACTGGTTCTTGGAGAAGATAAACAAAACTGACAAACCTTTAACCAGATTGATCAAGAAAATAAGAGAGAAGAATAAAATCAACAAAATTAGAAATGAAAAAGGAAAGGTTACAACAGAAAATGCAGAAATACAAAGGATTATGAGACTATTATGACCAACTATATGGCAATAAAATAGATAACCTGGAAGAAATGGACAGATTCTTAGAAAAGTTCAACCTCCCAAGACTGCATCAGGAAGAGATAGAAATTATGAACAATCCAATTACAAGCACTGAAATCGAAGCTGTAACCAAAAAATCTCCCAAAAAACAAAAGCCCAGGACCAAACAGCTTCACAGGAGAATTCTATCAAACATGTAGAGAAGAGCTAATGCCTGGATAGGCATTAGAAGGATTTCTAAAATTCTTTCAAAAAACTGCAGAGGAAGGAACACATACAAACTCATTCTACTAGGGCACCATCACCCTGAAACCAGACAACACAAAAAAAGAAAACTACAGGCCAGTATCACTGATGAACATAGATGCAAAAATCCTCAACAAAATTTTATCAAAAGGAATTCAACAACACATCAAAAAGCTCATTAACCATGATCAACTTGGGTTTATTCCAGGGATGCAAGGATTCTTCAATATATGCAAATCAATTAACGTGATACACCATATTAACAAATTTAAAGATAAAAACCATATGATAATCTCAATAGATGCAGCAAAAGACTTTGACAAAATTCAACACACATTTATAATTAAAACTACTTAAAAAATGGGCATAGAAGGAACCTATCTCAATATAATTAAGGCCATATAAACATTATTCTTAATGGTGAAAAACTGAAAGCATTCCCCATAAGATCAGGAACAAGACAAGGGTATCCACTTCCACCACTATTATTCAACACAGTTTTGGAAGTCCTAGCTATAGCAATCAGAGAAGAAAAAGAAATAAAACGAATCAAGATCAGAAAAGTAGAAGTAAAGCTCTCACTGTTTATACATGACATGATACTGTACATAGAGAACCCTAAAGATAGTATTAGAAAATTACTAGAGATAAAGATAGTTATCAAACAATTATTAGAGCTAATCAGTGAATTTAGCAAAGCTGCAGGATACAAAATCAATACACAGAAATCACTTGCATTTCTATATACTAACAATGAAAAATCAGAAAGAGAAATTAAAGAATCAATCCCATTCACCACTGCAACAAAAAGAATTAAACATCTAGGAATAAACTTACCTAAGGAGACAAAAGAACTGTACACAGAAAATTATAAGATACTGATGAAAGAAATCAAAGATGACACAAACAGATAGAGAGATATTCCATGTTTCTGGTAGGAAGAATCAATATTCTGAAAATGACTATACTACCAAATGCAATCTACAGATTCAATGTGATCCCTATCAAATTACCAATGACATTTTTCACAGAACTAGAACAAAAAATTTCATAATTCAAATGGAAACACAGAAGACCCCAAATAGCCAAAGCAGTCTTGAGAAAGAAGAATGGAGATGGAGGAATCAACCTTCCTGACTTCAGATTATACTACAAAGCTACAGTCATCAAAACAGTATGGTACTGGCACCAAAATATAGACCAATGGAACAAGATGGAAAGCCCAGAAATAAACCCTTACACCTATGGGTACCTTATTTTGACAAAGGAGGCAAGAATATACAATGGGGCAAAGACAGCCTCTTCAACAAATGGTGCTAGGAAAACTGCACAGCTCTATGTAAAAGGATGAAATTAGAACACTTCCTAACACCATACACAAAGATAAATTCAAAATGGATTAAAGACCTAAATCTAAGACCAGAAACTATGAAACTCTTGGAGGAAAATTAGGCAGAACACTTGATGACATAAATCAAAGCAAGATCCTCTAGGACCCACCTCCCAGAGTAATGGCAATAAAAACAAAAGTAAATAAACTTAAAAGCTTTTGTACAACAAAGGCAACTATAAGCAAGGTGGGAAAAAAAAAAAAAAAAAAAAACCCTCAGAATGGGAGAAAATAATAGCAAAGGAAACAATTGACAAAGGATTAATTTCCAAAATACACAAGCAGCTCATACAACTCAATGCTAGAAAAACAAACAACCCAATCAAAAAGTGGGGAAAAGACCTAAGCAGACATTTCTCCAAAACATACAGACGGCTAACAAACACATGGAAAGCTGTTCAACATCGTTCATTATTAGAGAAATGTAAATTAAAACCACAGTGAGATATTACCTCACAATGGTCAGAATGGCCATCATCAAAAAGTCTACAAACAATAAATGCTGGAGAGGGTGTGCAGAAAGGGAACGCTCTTGCACTGTTGGTGGGAATGTAAATTGAGGCATCCACAGTGGAAGACAGTATGGAGATTCCTTAAACAACTAGGAATAAAATCATCATATGACCCAGCAATCCCACTCCTAGGCATATACCCTGAGGAAACCAAAATTGAAAAAGACTCATGTATCCCATTGTTCACTGCAGCACTATTTACTATAGCTAGGACATGGAAGCAACCTAGATGTCCATCAACAGATGAATGAATAAAAAAAAAGGTTTGGTACATGTACACAATGGACTATTACTCAGCCATAAAAAGGAACAGATTTGAGTCAGTTCTGATGAGGTGGATGAACCTAGAACCTACTATACAGAGTGAAGTGAATCTAAAAGAGAAGGATAAATATCATATTCTAACGCATATATATGGAATCTAGAAATATGGTACTGAAGAATTTATTTACAGGGCAGCAAGGGAGAAACAAACATAGAGAACAAACTATGCACATGGGGAGAGGGGAGGGGAGGGTGAGATGTATGGAAAGAGTAACATGCAAACTTATATGTAAAATAGATAACCAATGGGAATTTGCCATGTGGCTCAGGAAATGCAAACAGGGGTTCTGTTTCAACCTAGAGGGTAGGATGGGGAGTGAGATGGGAGGGAGTTTCAAAAGGGAGGGGATATATGTATACCTATGGCTGATTCATGTTGAGGTTTGACAGAAAACAACAAAATTCTGTAAAGCAATTATCCTTCAATAAAAAAGATTAAAAAAAAGACACAGAAAGGCTGACTAGATGATAAAAGAAGAGCCTACAATAAACTACCTGCAGAAAACCAACTTTAGGGCAAAAGACACACATAGATGGAATATGATGGGTTGGAGAATGACAGCTCATGCAAACATAACTGCAAGAAATCAGGGTACCAATACTCTTCTCAAACAAAATAGACTTTAAAGCAATGGATATAAAGAGAGATTAAGAAGAACCCTATATAATAATAAAGTGAAAGTGAAAGTCGCTCAGTCATGCCCACTCTTTGCGACCCCTACTAGAGTGGGTAGCCTTTCCCTTCTCCAGGGGATCTTCCCAACCCAGGGATCGAACCCAAGTCTCCTGCACTGCAGGCAGGTTCTTTACCAACTGAGCCACAAGGGAAGCCCATATAATAATAAAAGGATCTATAAAAGAAGAGGACTTTACACTCATTAACATATGTGCAACCAATATAGGAACACCTAAAGTAATAAACATACTAACAGACATAAAGAGAGAAAATGATGGGAATACAAAAATAGTATGAGACTTAATACAGAACTCCTATTAATGGACAGATCTTCCAAACAGAAAAATGATAAGGCAACAGAGATTCTAAATGATACAATAGAACACTTAAACGTCATTTATGTTTTCAGGACTCTATATAAAAACAAACAAACAAAAAATACAAATTCTTTTTGAATTCACTATAAACTAAGACACAATATAATCCTCAAGAAATTTGAGTATAATAATTATTTCAAGCATCTTTTCTGACCACAATTGCATGAAACTAGAAATCAAATACTGAGTGAGAAACTAGGAAAAAAACAATATGGAGACTAAACAACATACTACTTAAAAACTAAGGGTCATGATGAAATCAAGAGGAAGTTAAAAAATATCTTGAGATAAATGACAATGAAAACACAACCATAGAAAATCTATGGGATGCAGCCAAAGCACAGAGAAGTTCACAGCAATACAAGACTTTCTCAAAAAACAAGAAAAATCACAAATAAGGAACGCAACTTGCCACCTAAAAGAATTACACAACAAACAAACAAAACCTAAAGATAGGATAAGGAAGGAAACAATAAAGGTCAGAGAATAAATAAATAAAGGATGTTTTAAAAAATAGAAAAATATCAATAAAACCCAGAGCTGGTTCTTTTAAAGAATAAACAAAATCAACAAATCTCTGACCAAGAACTTTAAGAAAAGAGAGGACCCCCCCCCGCAAATAATAAGAAATAAAATGGGAGAAATAGCAACCAATATTGCAGAATACAAAAGTACCAAAAGAAAATATTATGAACAATTACATGCCAACAAAGTGTACAACCTAGAAGAATTGGACAAGTTTCTAGAAACACACAGCCTACCAAAACTGAACAAAAAAGTAGTAGATAATTTGGAAAAGACTGATGAATTTCACTAGAACTGAAATCAAATCTGTAAAAATAAAAATCCTTCCTGCAAAAAACAAGTCCAGGACCAGATGGTTTCACTGCGAAATTCTGCCAGATACACAAATGAGAGCTTACAGTGATCCTTCTCAAACACTTCAAAAAGATTGAAGAGGAAGAAACATTCCTAAATTCATTCCATAAAGCCACCATCACCCTGATCATCAAAACCAGACAAAGACACTGCCAAAACAGAAAATACCTTTGATGACTATGGATACAAAGATTCTCAACACTAATTCATATTCCTCTCTCATCTAAACCATCACAATAATCAAGTCAGCTCTCCTTCAAAATATACACGGAAAACATTTATGCATATAAAAAATCTAATTACTTCAAACATTCTTCAGCTACTATCTTAGTCAAGTTCACTGTTCTTTCCTATGTGTATTAATGCAAAAGCTTAACTAGACCCCATGTTTGCCCTATTCTCCTTCAATCTAATCTTAACAAAAAAGCCAGGATGGTTCTGTCAAAATACATTTTCTGCTCAAAAATCTGAAACAGCTTTACTTCTCACCCAGAATAAAAACCTACTTCCTTAACTTTTAAGCTTAACATGATCTGGCCTCCCACAGACTCTCTAATCTGGATCTTCCACTTTCTTCTCTTTCACTCATTTCACTCCAGCAACACTGGTCTCCTTGCTATTTTGTCTAAATACTGGACACACATCCAATCTTCTGTTCCTTATGTCCACAGTGCTCTTCACTCAGATACATAGAGATCACTGTTTAACTTACTTCAAGTCCTTGCTTCATCATCACTTTTCTAATGAGAATTAGCCTATGCACCCCAAGACACACACACATAAACATACAGCATACCTGACATTCAAGATTCCCTCTACCCTGCTTAGGATATGTAACTTTCTACTATGCTGTATAGTTTATTATCTTTATCAGTTTATTATCTTTCTCTTCCTGTTCAAATAATACTCTGCAAAGACAGATGTTTTTTATCTGTTTTACTGACCAATAGATAGGCAAACGAATCCTAGAACAAAATATTTTACATGAGAGGGATACCAAATTCAAGTGTCTCATTCTGGACAGAAAGAAGTTAATGACCAGTTTGACTTGTGCTAGGTCAGTCAGTAAATGGCAGAGCCTAGAATAAAACCAGGCCCCCTTGACCCTAGACATAGGCTTTTGTCCATCAGGACACAATGGTATAAGATAAGAGAATACATATGAAAATAAATATTAAAAACAAGCAAACAATCATAAACATATACAAACACATCAGTAAGAGATACAGACACATTTAACATTAAATAGTACCACTGCCAAGCACAAATATTACACAAAGTAATTGGCTACCTATAATCAAACTGTTATTACTTACCTCCACCCTAGATTTTTTTGATGACGTCTGTGTTACAGTGTCTTGGAATTTATTTGCCTTATCAAGTTGGGCTTTAAGTTGTTCAGCTAATTCCTTCAAATAGAAAAGATAAGAAAAACAGGTGTGATATATAGTTTAATTCATTTGTAGAATATTTCAAATTCATATGATGATGATGATGTTCAGTCATTGAGTCATGCCCAACTCTGTGACTCCCTGGACTGTAGCCCGGCAGGCTCTCTGTCCATGGGGTTCTCCAGGCAAGAATACTGGAGTGGGTTACCATTTTCTTCTACAGGGGATCATCCCCGGACCAGGGAACAAAGCTGCATCTCTTGCATTGGCAGGTGGATTCTTTACCCACTGAGTCTAATGCATTACTTTTTAATGAATTCATCTGTGTTACAAAATTCTCAAATATTCATGGAAATTGTTTATATTTTGGTAGTAAATAATTACAAGGACATATATTTTAGAGAAGATAAAAGAAATACATATCCTTAAGAAGGGAATTTTTATAATTCCTTAGATACTATAAACTTCCAATGCTCAGAATTTCAGTTATTTATAAAAAGAAAGCCATCATAGTATTTAAAATAATACCTTATTTACTGTTGATAGGTAACTTATATAAAAACTGAATGCATTTCATTTTTATTCTAGGAAATCTATAAAATCTATATGTTAGTATAAAATCTATAAAATCTATATGTTAGTATAAAATCCATATGTTAGTATAAAAAATACTAACATATAAAACAATAAATCACAATGAAATAAATTAAATGAATAGAATACTATGACAAGCAAAGACAGTTTTCTCCACTGCAGTGGTTCCATGAACACAGAACACTTTTTTAACATATGTTAATCTCCTAACATGGTTACTTTCCTTTCACTATTTTAACCAATTTATTTGTGCTTTCAAAACACAAATGTTATTTTCTTGCTGTTAGTGGTGGTCTGTCTCACTTACTAATTTCTGGGTTGAGCTTAAGTGTCATTAAGGATCAGATTCAGAGAGAGTGCAGCATATGCAAGATATGATTTTTATTAGAGATACACACTGATAAAAATAGAAGTATCAGGTTTGTTCACTTTTTGTTCTACTACAGAGTGTCACATAGATAGTGCAACAAAACAGAAGACTACTTAAGATGACTTTTATTTGGATTTGAGATGTTTATATACATATGACCACAAAAGAATCAATTTTTTCAGGACACAGAAAGCTGTCTGACTTTGCCATTCTGCCATGTGCAGTGTAACATGTATTTGTATAAGAGAAATGTGATAATAATAAATAGATAGATGCCACTCTTACCAAATAATTTCATTTTTATTCAATTCTCAGGTTAAGTCTCAAATCACAACATTATCATGGGAATTAAGTGAGCTACACAAAGCATGTAACCCAGTCAGGCACAAACATGTTGCCTAAAATTTTGAAAAAATTAATTAACCATTCTTTTTAGTAGCTCAATTTTAAAGTTCCTAAGTAAGGGAATTTAAGAAAGTAACACATTATTAATAAAATATGACTGAAAAGTGAAGGAAGACAGTGACATTTCTGTATTTCCCTCAAATATGTTAAGTTATAAAAAGAAGAATAAAGCAAATATCCAACTTAAAAAGAAAATTTAAAAGCACTTAGTTCCCTAAAATCATAAATTTCAAAAATTTGACTAATTAGTTTACTTAGAAGTAGACAATACTGTTCTTAAGAGTGCTCAGAACTCTCTTCAAAGAATAAATAAGCAGCATTATTGTCAAAAGATGCTACATCCCCATAGCTTAGGAACTGCCAAAATTACTTGTAAGAAGTTAAATATTTAGTAATTATTCTCCAAAAGAACAAAATATAAGCCTTACCATATTTCCCATCATCTCTGCCTTGATAATTTTGGCTCCTAACTTGTTCTTCTCATCAACACTCAAGACGTGGATAGACTCATCCCCTGGACTACTTCTGTTTGAACAGGACAGACAAAGAGTATATGAAATATAAGTACATATTAACAACAAGTAAGCTGTTGTAAATAACAACACCAAGATTCAAATGTTATTTCAAATGACCTTCACAAAGCAATCAACACAAACAGAAATAATAAATATAAAAGCCTCAATGCTTCCCTAAAAATCACTACTTAAAGATACTGTGTTACAATGCCATCATGGCCAATGGCAGTGACCAAAGACCTATACCTGACCAAAGACCCAGTAGCAGTGAGAAAAATAATAAAAGTAATATTCATCATAACTTAATATTCCTGTGAAGTGAAGTAGAAGTCACTCAGTTGTGTCCAAATCTTTGGGATCCCATGGACTATACAGACCGTGGAATTCTCCAGGCCAGAACACTGGAATGGATAGCCTTTCCCTTCTCCAGGGGATCTTCCCAACCCAGGGATGAACCCAGATCTCTCATACTGCAGGCAGATTCTTTACCAACTGAGCTATTAGGGAAGCCCCTAATATTCCCATACTTATTCTAAAAAAAGAAACAAAAATTAACACTATAATCAGGTCATAATTCTACACATCTAGAGAAATTCTTCTTATTCAATGGATAACTTACTGATAATCTAAGAAACTATAATCAGAAAATTACATTTACCTATATTTGAAGAATAAAAATAGTGACCACGTGCTCTTTTGCAATGACAACCCACAATTAGACAACATAAATCTAATTTACAGCTAAGATGATGTATCGAACCTATAGTGTGCAAGCCTCAAAGAAGAAAAGATAAATTTCTTGCCCAGGTCAGATTCCTGGCATATACAAAGTTCTCCTAACAAACTTTGCCTTACTGCCACAAGAAAGATTCGAGACTACAATACAAGGAGGGTGAACCTACGCAGAGCATGAAGGACTCCTCAATGAAAGAGAAATAGCTAAGAGTCCAAGGCAGCTAAAGAGGGGAGAGCTGCACAGTGAAAGAATTCCAGAGAAGTATAGAGAGTTCCCCTTGAGTAATAATCAGAAACTACCTGTAGTCGTGAAAATAACATCTCAAAGAATTAGAGGAACAGCATTCAGCATTCCTGGTAATAGGAATAGGTCCCAATAGCCAAACTAGGAAAATTCATAATTATGAAAGCAGTGGGTAGAGTATTAAAGGTCCTTTTTCATGAATGGGAAATAAACCCTAGACTAAATGCTGCTCTGGGTCCACCTAACAAATATTAAGGGCAAGAGTCCAAAGGACCAGTTTTAAATTAATTTAACCTTGTCCCAAAACAAAATTAAAGAATACTTCCAGGAATACAAATATATCTAGAACTGAAAAAGTAAAACTCCTTTTTTAATTTAAATTTATTTTTAATTGGAGGATAACTGCTTTACAATATTGTGTTGGCTTCTGCCATATATCAACAGGAATCAAAAGGACCAGTTTCCAATTCAGTTAACTGTCTCCCAAAACAAAACTCAAGAATACTTACATGAACGCAAAAATATCTACCATGGAACAAAATAAAATTCTCATTATCTAGTATCCAATTAAAGACTGTCAGACATGCAAACTAGAAAAAAAATAAAACCCTTAATTAGGAGAAAAAGCTATCAATCAAAGCACTGACACAGATTTAACAAACAGAAGACAAGGACATTGAAAGTTAACATAAATTTATTCCACATGGTTGAAAAGTAAGAGACAACTCAGACATAAAAAAGATTAGAATTTAAATTCTACAAGTGAAAATTACCATGGTCAAAATAAAAACTACACTGAATAGGATTAATAGAGATTAGACTGCAAAAGAAAAAAATTTAATTGAAACACTAGTTTCCAATGCCTAACTTCTATATAAAATGAAACACACAGAAAAAAAGAATTTCAGAACAGAAAAGAACAATGGAGACGTATAGGACAACCATAAATAGCCTATCATTCATATTACTGGAGTCCCTGAAATAAATGGGAGGCAGAAGAAACAAAGGTCAAAGTTTACTAAAGTTAGTGAAAACTAAAAATCCAAGGAGCTTAGAGAATTCCTAGTACAAAAACCAAACCAGAAAACCACATCAAGGCATATCATAATCAAACTGCTCAAAACTAATAACGAAGAACAATTTATAGCAGCCATAGGGGGGAAAAAAGACATTTATGCACAGAGAAAAAAAGGAAGAGCAGATTTCTCATCAGAAACAACGTAAGCAAGAAGAGAGTAACAATATTTTTAAAGTGCTTCAAATTGTCAACCTAGAATTCTATATCAAGTCAAAGTATCTTTTTCACTTCAGAATAATGGAAATAAAAACAAAAATCAACAAATGGGATCTAATTAAACATAAAAGCATTTGCACAACTAAGGAAACTATAAACAAGGTGAAAAGACAGCCCTCAGAATGGGAGAAAACAATAGCAAACAAAACAACTGACAAAGGATTAATCTCCAAAATATACAAACAGTTCATGAAGCTCAATACAAGAAAAATGAACAACTTAATCAAAAGGTGAGCAAAAGACCTAAACAGACATTTCTCCATAGACGGCAGCCCATCAGGCTCCCCCATCCGTGGGATTCTCCAGGCAAGAACACTGGAGTGGGGTGCCATTTCCTTCTCCAATGCATGAAAGTGAAAAGTGAAAGTGAAGTCACTCAGTCCTGTCCGACTCTTAGCGACCCCATGGACTGCAGCCTACCAGGCCCCTCCGTCCATGGGATTTTCCAGGCAAGAGTATTGGAGTGGGGTGCCATTGCCTTCTCCAGAAGACATACAGATGGCTAATAAACACAAGAAAAGATGCTCAACATCACTCATTATTAGAGAAATGCAAATCAAAATCACAATGAGGCATCATCTCACATGGGTCAGAATGGTCATCATCAAAAATTCTAAACAGTAAATGCTGGAGAGGGTGTTGCAAAAAGGGAACCCTCTTACACTGATGCAAACTTATATAACCACTATGGAGAAGAGTATGGAGATTCCTTTCAAAACTAGAAATAAAAATATCATACAACCCAGCAATCTCATTCTTGGGCATATACTCTGAGGAAATCAGAATTAAAACAGATGCATGTACCCCAAAGTTCACTGTAGCACTATTTACAATAGTTAGGACATGGAAGCAACCTAGATGTCCATCGGCAGATGAATGGATAAGGAAGTTGTGGTCCATATACACAATGGACTACTACTCAGCTATAAAAAGGAATGCATTTGAGTCAGTTCTAATGAGGTGGATGAACCTAGAGCCTGTTTAGAGTGAAGTCAGAGAGAGAAAGACAAATACCATATATTAATGCATGTATATGGAATCTAGAAAGATGGTACCAATAATTCTACGTACAGGACAGCAAATGAGACACAGATATAAAGAACAGTCTTTTGGACTCTGTGGGAGAGGGAGAGGGTGGGATGATTTGGGAGAATGGCACTGAAATATGCATAATATCATATATTTATCATATATGAAACGAGTCACCAGTCCAGGTTCGATGCATGATACTGGATGCTTGGGGCTGGTGCACTGGGATGACCCAAAGGGATGGTATGGGGAAGGAGGAGGGAGGAGGGTTCAGGATGGGGAACACATGTATACCTGTGGCGGATTCATTTCGATATTTGGCAAAACCAATACAATATTGTAAAGTTAAAAAATAAAATTAAATTAAAAAAAAAATAAATGAATAAAAATAAAATAATTACACACACACAAAAAAAGAACAGACTTTTGGACTCAGTGGGAGAAGGAGATGGTGCGATGATTTGAGAGAACAGCACTGAAACATATACATTACCATATGTAAAAGAAACAACAGTGCGCATATTATGTATGAAGCAGGGCACCCAAAGCTCGTGCTCTGGGACAACCTGGAGGGATCGGGTGGGGAGGGAGGTGGGCAGGGGGTTCAGAAGGAGGGGACACATGTATACCTATGGCTGACTCATATTAATGTATGGCAAAAACCACAATATTATAATTATGCATCAATTAAAATAAATTTTAAAATGTAAAAAAAAAAAGGTGAAATGAAGAGACATAAAAAGCTGAAAGAATGTTAAAGAAAAGCCTTCAGATAGAAGAAAAATTATACTAGACTGAAATATGGATCAACTCAAAGGAAGGAAGAGCAACAGAAATGATGACTACAAGGGTAAATATATACTTGTTTCTTATTACTTAAGTCTCTTTAAGATAACTATTTAAAGAAAAATAGTAACAAGAGTTTATAACAAGTATAAGTAAACTGTATGAAAACACTAACAGAAAGGACAGGATGGGGAGAAATGTAAATAAACTACTATGAAGTTCTTACAAGAGTGGCATAATACCACTTGAGGGTAGATAAGCTAAAGATGTATGCTGCTGGGACTTCCCTGGCGGTGCAGTGATTAAGAATACACCTTGCAATGCAGGGGATGTGGATTCAGTCCCCGCTCAGGAAACTAAGATCCCACACGCTGTGGGGCAATGCACTGAAGCTACTGAACCTGCATAATCTGGAGCCTGTGTACAATGGAAGGTTCCATTTGCTGGACACAGACTGGCTGGATGGATAGAGAAACCAGAACTGTATATATCCTGTCTTCAGGAGACCCACTTCAGACCCAGAGGCACATACAGACTAAAGCTGAAGGCATGGAAATCAAAAGAAGTAGCAAAACACATATCAGAGGGACTAGACTTTAGAAGAAAAACTGGAGACTTCTCTGGTGCTTCAGTGGTTAGGAAATCACCAGCCAATGCAGGGGACACAGGTTTGATCCCTGGTCCAGGAAGATTCCACATGCCCTGAGGGCAAGCCCGAGACCCACAACTACTATACTCCCTCCCCCAAAAGCAATTCCTACAGTTACCTCCCATCACCCACATCCACAGCCACACTTTCCTCTTCTTTAACATTTGCACTCAGGATAATCCTACCTGCATGAGTACACTGTATCATACATACATATACACTAACTTTGAATTCCTGCTGAATTATCCCATCTATCATCATTCTATATTTTAAGCTTCTTTCAAACTTGATACTGTCTTTTCCACTAATATATAAACATATTCAAGTTTCTGCACCTTAAAAAATATGGGAGTGAGGGAGGCACTTCGTTAAACCGATGTCTCCCACATATACTTTCTATCTCTATTATATCATAATCCACAGTCATAATTTAGTCCATGAAATCTGGTTTATAAATCCTCTTTTACAATGATAATATTCTTGATTAAGTTGCCAAAGATCTCTATTACTGCCTACCCAAAGACACATCTTTGTCATTTTTATCACTTTTCTCTGTTTTTGAGAAACTTTCATTTTCTCTTTACTTTTCAGTATACAAAGAATCAATCAAGAGACAGCACCCAAGAAGGTATGCGGACTCCAACCAAAACTCACAAGTTTCAAGAGGATAACTGAAATCTCAGAGACCTTTAAAAGAGGCAACGTTCATGGTCCTAAAATTTGTACTCCGAACATTCCTCTTTTTGTTGTTTTGACGGGGTTGTGGAAGGGGTATAATTTCTAACAGAATTATTTATTAGTGTAGAAATGTAGATCAGGATAAATATGACGATACACAAGAATTCTGAGTATCTCTGGCATTTTCAATATTAACAGATAATTCAACACATAATAGAACAGTAATAGGTATCAAATAAAGACATTACAATGAAAGTTGTTGAGCATCAATGACCGAAGAATATATTATCGTTACTAACACAGTAAAGACACTGCTCTGCAACAAACAGCAGGGACAGACTCTTCCATTTATAATGGAAGACTCTAAGCATTTATAATGGCAAGCATATGCTCTGAAGAAAACATCACCATGGCATCTGCAACTATCCTATAAAAAGAAAAAAGTACAAGCATTTCTCATTTTTCAGGGTTACAGCTATATTTCAAAAGCCCTCTTCAAAATTATTTTCTGAAAAGCAAATCCTATTTTCCCACTTAAATATATTCTTTTTACAACACACATCCATACACAGACACACCCACAACAAAATCTGGCTCAAACTTTTGAGGAAAATGTAATTTAAAAAGCTCCAATCCAATCACATTTCAGAAACTTTGAGTACATTGCAATTATTCTTTGCCTGATGACAGTGTTCATAGATCCCATCCTTTAATTCTTTTCTTACTACTTATTCTCAAATTTTCTCCCCTAAGGATCTCAGTACTCTTGCTTGGAAAATCCCATGGATGGAGGATCCTGGTAGGCCACAGTTCATGGGGTCGCAAAGAGTTGGACATGACTGAACTGAACTGAACTGAACAAAATCTACCAAAATATTTTATGTAGCGTATCCATTTATAAGAACTATTAAAGCTAAATCTATAAATTTAGCTTTATAGATTGCAAAAAAGCAACAAATTTTGAGGAAATATTCACTACTGAATTCATCTTTCAGCTTTTTGTTAAATAAACTGAAATGAAATACAATATATAAAATGAAACTACTGAACTGTTAAAGGTGCATATCTTATCTCTTACATCAAATTTAAGAAACAAAATCATAACATATCTAATCAGTAACTGATGCTCTAAAAGTACAGTTCAGTATCTTGAATCCACTGGACCTTAGTATTCATTTACTGGTTTAGAAAACAAAGGACAGAATACCTGGCAAGCGAAGATTTTGTGTCCTGTAGATGTTCTTTTGTCATATAGTCATCTCTCAAGCCTGCCTCCTGTGACTTTTCTCTCACATCTTCTGAAACGTATCCAGGGTCAACACTGTGACTGGTTTCTAGTGGCTTTTGATTTGAATGTTTCCTGTCTCCCCTTCCAAATCGACTCCAGCATGATAAACTTTCTTCACTGTTCTCTGTGGATTTTTGAAAACCACAATGCACAGAATCTTGAGGAACTACTGCTGAAGATGAACTAGATGGTTCAAAATTTCTGTCCTTGCTATGAAATGACACTTCTTCATCATCAGAGGGTCTTAAGAATTTAGCTTTTAAATTTACATGAGAAGAAAATTCTTGATTTTTCCTTGGACTGGGTTCTCTTCTATATGTTTCTGAAAACACAGATCTACCATCTTTTTCATCACGACTAAACTTATCTTTAGTGATACTGTTTGCAATATCTGTTGTATTATATCTACCTCTTGAACTTTTACTATATTTTACCAAGTCTGATTTTCCACTTTCTTGACTACTGTGTGCTCTATCTGAGTCTGTTGGTTTCTTCCATCGTTCTCGTCTACCATCTTCTTTTGTAAATGCAGCTTTTTCAGCTTCTTTTAATTTCAACTGAAATACTTCCATTGACTAGAAAGGAGGAAAAATTCAACAAGATATTAAAAATTAAAAATGGCTCAATGATTTGTACTCCACATGCCACTGTGTCATGATACATTGTCATGTAGTACAATGAAAGAAAAACCTAAAAAGGGGGAATGAAAGACCTATACAATCATCCTAAATGACATAGGCTGAAATATGTACCCCCTCCAAAGTCATATGTCAAACCCCTAACCCACAGAACCTCAGAATGTGACATTTGTAGAAAGGATCTTTAAAGAGCTGATTAAGTTAAAATGAGGTCACTTGGTTATGCTTTAATCCAGTATGACTGCTATCCTTGTAATCAGAAGAATGTAGACACACAAAGAGATAAGTACACACAGAGAAAACCCCATGTGAGGACAGAGCTAGAAGGCAGATACTTATGAACTAAAAAGAAAGGCCTCAGAAGAAACCAAACCCTCTAACATCTTGATCTTGAACTTCGATTCTCCTTAACTGTAAGAAAATAAATCGCTGTTGTTTAAGTCACCCAGTCTGTGGAACTGTGTTATGGTAGCTGGAGCAAAGAAACACATCACTATAAAATGAGTATTTTAAAGAACATGAATAATCCAAGAAAAATTACCAAATAATAAAAAAAATTCTGGGAGCTCAAAAGAAGCCATTTAGACCAAATACCCAGCATTAAAACAAAACAGAATTCAGAAATCAGTAAAAACATAATATTTTAAAAGGTATTTCCTACTATCAGTGAGATTCAAGATGTAACTGCTAAAACAAAACAGACTCTTATGAAAAGAAGAGCAGTTCAAGAGCAAGAAAGACAAAGAAAACTATGTTCTAAGATAGGCAGGTAGTGAGTAGAACGACAGAAAGTATTGAATCCGAATCTGCTAACTCAACACTAGCCTAGGAATTTGCTATACTCGGGAAAAGATGGTAAACAAACATAAGTTATAGCGAAAAGACACATGGACAATTAGTTCTACAGACATGCATATACTTTCAGAAGGAGAAACCAAAGACAGTAGAAGCACTAACAGAAAAATTGCCCCAGCTAATTTTCTAGATCCAAAGGTCTCATCCAACAGGGGGAAGGAAGAAAGTGAAGCATACAGAAACTCATACATTAAAAAATCCTAATTCCTGAGTCTCAAAATTCATGCAGAAAATAAATTTTTCACAAAGATCAGATCAGAGGGAGGAGTGAATGTGAACAAGTAAACAAACGGGAGTTAGGTAAACAACATTCTGCCAACAAAGGAAAGGAAGTTAAGACTGTTAACAACTTTTTACTAAGTGCTAGAAGATAATGAAGTGAAGATGAAATTTTGAAAAATAATTCTAAGGTAATAATTCTAAATAAAGAATTCAATTCAGTCAAATTATCTTTCCTTGACATGTACAGAAGAAAGGCATTTTCCGAAATGCAACATATCAGAAAGTACATTACTTACTAATTCTAGGGGAGAAATTACTCAGTATCATCAAGCCAAACCGTAAATGAATTAGGGCAGGTATCTTTGAAAAAAGGAATTCGGGCCATAAACTAAATGGCAAATGTAATGGTTAAGTCTAAATAACTGTTCTTATAGTTGTGAAGAATACAACTGTCAAGGATAACATGCATATTTTTTAAACTTATAGTAAACTGTAATTAAAACTTTAAAATCTTTCCATAAAATCTGAGAGTTGAGATGGAAAGTCATTACCTTAAGACGAGGCAGGGATAATCCATTATATTTTATCAAATTATTTTAAAAATCTAGGCTTAACATGTTTCTTAAATTTAATGACAACATGAACAGAATGAAAATGATGGCAGTAAAGGGGGATATTTTCACAATTTAAGCATTGTCTCATAGGCAACTTTTTTCTTTCTTGCTGATACATAAATTAACGATGTCTTTATAATTAGTGGCTTCTAAAATTCAATAAAATATGGTAATAACAAAAACAACAAAAACAGTAGCTGACACAATTTATCCAATGCTTATTGTACTACACTTTTGGATCATTTAAATGGGGTCTACATAGAATGTCTAGGTTCAAATTTATTCATGAATTTCATAATCTTGGTTATTTAAACTCTGCTTCAGTTTCCCCATTTACTAAATAAATATAATAGTATAATTGTGGCTATTAAATAAATTTAATTATACATGATGTAATACAACAGTAGCTGGCAGATGAAAAGCATTCAAATTATTATTAGTGCTCACAACAATTCTATGAGAATGATCCTAATAATCGTGTCTTTAAAATGAAAAATAAAAATGAAGCTTAAGATCACACAGCAAGAGTAACAAACCTCATATTGAAATTCAAGACTATTTAACTACACAGTGAATGTTTTTAACCATTATGTCAAAATGCCTAACTCTTTGATTCTTAACTGTTCCAGAGAATTAAGAAATTATATAAAACTTCAAAGTTTCAAAAATAAACTTACAATAACCCTTAAAAGATAAAAAGAAAAATAAAGATAATATATATATATAAAGATATAAATGCAAAATGAAATATTAACAAATTTAATTCAGTAGTATATTGAAGTAAATGCCATGATCAAATAGGAGTTAAAGAATCCAAGAATGGCCTGAAGATAGAAAATATGTTCAATTCATCTCATTAACAAAAGAAAAAAAATAATTTTATCTCAAAGGATATCAAAACAGTTATTTCATAAAAATTAGATACCCACTCCTAATTTAAAAGCAAATTAACAAAAAAGCACCTTTCAATAAACTGTGAATGCAAAGATACTTTTTAAACATGACAATCTTCATCTTAAATGCACTTAAACACAGAAGAAAGGTGTCTATATCTAAGTCCTGAAATTCTATTTCAAGAATACAAGAAAGTCTAAATATTGTAACACTGAGCAGGAAAAAGTAATCAACATTTCCATGTAACTATTTTCCCAGATAAGCCAGTTTAAAAGAGCTATAGATGTAATGACAAGAGTTAAAAAAAAATGGGCAGACTAATACCAGTCAAGTCAGAAAACATAAAGGAAGAAAGATTCAACATACACTTGAAAAAAATAAAAAATATACTGAGGATAAGGATATATATGTAACAACAAATGGAGAAATGCACTGAAAAGAATAAATGAAAATTTGAACTGACGAATAACCAGTATTTTAGGATGAGAAAATTCAATATTGTTATTCAGTCACTCAGTCTTGTCTGATTCTTTGTGACCCCAGAACTGCAGCATGCCAGGCATCCCTGTACTTCACCATCCCCTGGACCTTGCTCAAACTCATGTCCACTGAGTCGGTAATGCCATCCAACTATCTCGTCCTCTATCGAGCCCTTCTCCTGCTGCCTTCAATCTTTCCCACCATCAAGGTTTTTTCTAATGAGTCTGTCCTTCACATCAGGTGGCCGAAGTATTACAGCTTCAGCTTCAGCATCAGCCCTTCCAATGAATATTCCGGGTTGATTTCCTTTCGGATTGACTGGCTTCATCTCCTCACAGTCCAAGGGACTCTCAAGAGTCTTCTCCAACACCACAGTTCACAAGCATCAATTTTTCAGTGCTCAGCTTTCTTTATAGTCCAACTCTCACATCCATACATGACTACTGGAAAAACATGGTATCTCTAATTTTCTTGAAGAGATCTCTAGTCTTTCCCTTCTACTGTTTTCCTCTAATTCTTTGCATTGTTCACTTAGGAAGATTTCCTTATCTCTCCTCGCTATTCTTTGGGACTCTGAATTCAGATTAGGTATACCTTCCCTTTTCTCCTTTGCCTTTCACTTCTCTTCTTTTCTCAGCTATTTGTAAGGCCTCCTCAATCATTTTGCCTTTTTGCATTTCTTTTTCTTGGGGATGGTTTTGATCCCTGCCACCTGTACTATGTTACAAATCTCTGTCCATAGTTCTTCAGGCACTCTATCAGATCTAATCCGTTGAGTCTATTTGTCACTTCCACTGTATACTCATAAGGGATTTGATTTAGGTCATACACCCATGGCCTAGTGGATTTCCCTACTTTCCTCAATTTAAGTCTGAATTTTGCAACAAGGAGTTCATGATCTGAACCAGTCAGTTTTTGCTGACTCCATCTTCCATTCCAAGAATATAATCACTCTGATTTTGGTACTGACCATCTGGTGACGTCCACCACATGTCCACCATCTCTTGTGTTGTTGGAAGAGGGTGTTTGCTATGACCAGCGCATTCTCTTGGCAAAACTCTGTTATCCTTTGCTTGCTTCATTTTGTACTACAAGGCCAAACCTGCCTGTTATGTCAGGTATCTCTTGACTTCCTTCATTTGCATTCCAGTCCCCTATGATGAAAAGGACATCTTTTTTGGGTGTTAGTTCTAGAAGGTCTTGTAGGTCTTCATAGAACCGCTCAACTTCAGCTTCTTCAGCACTAGTGGTTGGGGGCATAGACTAGGATTACTGTGACACTGAATGGTTTGCCTTGGAAACAAACAGAGATCATTCTGTTGTTTTTGAGACTACAACCAAGTACTACATTTCGGACTCTTTTATTGACTGTGAGGGCTACTCCCTTTCTTCTAAGAGATTTGTCCTCAGTAGTAGATATAAAGGTCATCTGAATTAAATTCACCCATTCCAGACCATTTTAGTTCACTGATTGCTAAAATTTTGATGTTCACTCTTGTGATCTCGTTTGACCACTTCCAATTTACCTTGATTCATGGACCTAACATTCCAATGCAATATTGTTATTTAAAGCATCAGCTTTTACTTTCACCACAAGACACACTGACAGCTGGGTATTGTTTCTGCTTTGGTTCAGCCTCTTTATTCCTTCTGGAGCTCTTTCTCCACTCTTCCCCAGTAGCATATTGGGCATCTACTGACGTGGGGAGTTCATCTTTCAGTGTCAAATCTTTTTGCCTTTCATACTGTCCAAAATCACTGCAGATGGTGACTGCAGCCATGAAATTAAAAGACGCTTTCTCCTTGGAAGGAAAGTTATGACCAACCTAGACAGCATATTAGAAAGCAGAGATAAAATTTTGTCAACAAAGGTCCATTTAGTCAAGGGTATGGTTTTTCCAGTAGTCCAGTTTTTCCAATAGTCATGTATGGATGTGACTGCAGTCCATGGGGTCGCTAAGAGTCAGACACAACTGAGCGTCTTCACTTTCACCTTTCACTTTCATGCATTGGAGAAGAAAATGGCAACCCACTCCAGTGTTCTTGCCTGGAGAATCCCAGGGATGGGGGAGCCTCATAGGCTGCTGTCTATGGGGTCACACAGAGTCAGACATGAATGAAGCGACTTAGCAGCAGCAGCACCATAGCAAATATAAGTACAAAGAAAACATGAAACTAACAGGAAGATTTATTAAAAGGTCTTAAGTCAATATCCCCAAATGAGTAAATACTACAATTAATCAAATCAAATGGCAAAAAATACATGAAAAAAAGAATCCACTTGATTAGTGAACAAATGATAAAAATAAAGGCAAAGAAAAAAAATCTGCTTACCAATCACAGCAGCATAGACTAGAAAACATAATACTACTATTGAAAATCATAGGAAAAAAAGTAATTTTATTGAGTGTAATTCCTTCAATCCTTCTACAGAGAAATTTTGCAATGTAAATCTCACTGCAAGTATCCATATCCTTTAATTGGCAATTCCACTTATAGTAATTCTTTTAAGAAAATAACCAGGTAAGTACACAACATTCATTGGAAAAGATGGTCATCACAGTGCTGTTTAACAGGGAAAAAATAAAAACATATAAACATCTCTCCACTAACATAAATAAATAATGGGTTGTTGTTCAGTCGCTAAGTCATGTCCAACTCTTTGCAACCCACGGACTGCAGAACACCAGACTTCTCTGTCCTTCACCATCTCCCAGAGTTTGCCCAAACTCATATCCATTGAATAGGTGATGCCATCTAACCATGTTATCGTCTGTCGTCCCTTTCTCCTCCTGCCTTTCCCAGCATCAGGGTCTTTTTCAAAGAGTCAGAACTTTGCATCAGGTAGTTAAGATACTGAAGCTTCAGCTTCAGCACCAGTCCTTCCAAAGAATATTCAAGGATGACTTCCCTTAGGATGGACTGTTTTGACTCTCTTCAGTCCAAAAGACTCTTAAGTGTATTCTCTAGCACCATGGTTCAAAACTACCAATTCTTCAGCACTCAGCCTTTTTTATGGTCCAATTGTCACATCCATACTTGACTACTGGAAAAACCATAGGTCTGATTATATGGATCTTTGTCAGCAAAGTAATGTCTCTGCTTTTTAATACACTGTCTAGGTTTGTCATAACTTTTCTTCCAAAGAACAAGCATCAGTCACCTTCCACAGAGATTTAGGAGCCCAAGAAAATAAAGTCTGTCACTGGTTTCATTTTTTCCCCATCTATTTGCCATGAACTGATGCCATGATCTTAGTTTTTGAATGCTGAGTTTAAGCTAGATTTTTCACTCTGCTCTTTCATCTTCATCAAGTTTCTCTTCCCTCTTTGCTTTCTGCCATCAGGGTGGTATCATCTGCATGTCTGAGGTTGTTGATACTTCTCCCAGCAATCTTGATTCCAGCTTGTGACTCATCTATTCAGATATTTCACATGATGTACTCTGCATTTAAGTTAAAAAACCGGGGTAACAACATATAGACTTGATGTACTCCTTTCCCAATTTGGAATCAGTCTGTTTTTCTAAGTCTGGTTCTAACTTGCTTCTTGACCTGCATACTGGTTTCTCAGGAGGCAGGTAAGGTGGTCTGGTACTTCCATTTCTTTAAGAATTTTCCATAGTTTGTTTTGATCCACACAGTCAAAGGCTTCAGTGTAGTCAGTGAAGGAGAAGTAGATATTTTTCTGAAACTCTCTTGCTTTTCCTATGATCCAGTGAATGTTGGCAATTTGGTAATCTGGTTCTTCTGCCTTTTCTAAGTACAGCTGATATATTGAGAAGTTCTTGGTTTATGTATGTTGAACCCTAGCTTGAAGGATTCTGAGTATTCCTTGCTAGCATGTAAAATGAGCACAACTGTACGGTAGTTTGAACATTCCTTGGCATTGCCCTTCTTTGAGACTGGAATGAAAATTGATCTTCTCCAGTTCTTAACCACTGCAGAAGTACCAAATTTGCTGGCATATTAAGTGCAGCACTTTAATCTAAAAGCATCTTTTAATCCTAAAAGCATCAACTTTTAGGATTTTACATAGCTAGGCTGGCATTCCATCACCTCCACCATATAAATATATTTACAAATATTAAGAGATCATTAAAAAGTATGTATTTACTGGCATCCAACTATGTCTGCTTGTGCAAGTGAAACAAACAATGTAAACTGTAAGTTTATGCTATGTCTGTTGTCAGACTCTTTGTGATCCCAGAACTGAAGCTCTCCAGGTTCCTCTGTTCATAGAAGTTTTCCAGGCAAGAATAACAGAGTGGGTTGCGATCTCCTGCTCCGAGGGATTTGCCTAACCCATGGATCAAACTTGCGTGTCTTAGGTTTTCTGCATTGGCAGGCAGATTCTTTACCACTGAACCTCCAGGGAAGCCCAGTCCATAAGCCTACTTTTGTAACACAGTTTATTTTAAAATTATATAATAATGAGGAAAAAATTATATATATATATATCAAAATATTAACATATATTCTCTTCAGTTCAGTTCAGTCACTCAGTCGTGTCTGAGTCGTGGCGACCCCATGAATCGCAGCACGCCAGGCCTCCCTGTCCATCACCAACTCCCGGAGTTCAATCAAACTCACATCCATCAAGTCGGTGATGCCATCCAGCTATCTCATCATCTGTCGTCCCCTTCTCCTCCTGCCCCCAATCCCTCCCAGCATCAGAGTCTCTTCTGATGAGTCAACTCTTTGCATGAGGTGGCCAAAGTACTGGAGTTTCAGCTTTAGCATCATTCCTTCCAAAGAACACCCAGGACTGATCTCCTTTAGAATGGACTGGTTAGATCTCCTTGCAGTCCAAGGGACTCTCAAGAGTCTTCTCCAACATCACAGTTCAAAAGCATCAATTCTTCGCTGCTCAGCTTTCTTCACAGTCCAACTCTCACATCCATACATGACTACTGGAAAAACCATAGCGTTGACTAGACAGACCTTTGCTGGCAAAGTAATGTCTCTGCCAATAATAATTCTCTCACTTTTTGTTTACTCCTTTCTAAACCTCTTTCTACTGAAATTTTAAAAAACAGGACATCAACAGCTACTGAAACAGTAAGATTATTCACACATTGTGAATGGGGGAGCTGGTTCTAAAATATATTGCTTCATTATTCCATTGTTTTATACACACACACGCACACACATACACAGTAATCATGCCATGTTTTAAGTCAGATCATGTTGCATAACTTCAACTTATGCAGTACTGTATGTCAAGTATATCTCAATAAAACTGGAAGAAAAATGAATAAATATCACTTTCTAAAAGCAAAAACAAATAGTACTTATATCAAAAGATATTCTATGGAGGCTTTCCTATACTATTGAAATTTCTTCACAACAAGAAAATGCTGCTTTTACATTAAAAACATACATTCTTAAACTGTCCTTACTTAAGTTTCATATTCATTAAATTTTATATTTAAATATGCTGCACAGGTTTATCTAAAAATGAAATGCAAAACACGGCTTCAGCAGTTGAAGACAGTTAGAAATGAAATTTAATATAGAGTCAATTAAAAAAGGTATCCTAGCACAAAACACTAACAAAGTTAAAGCCAATTTCCATATACCTTTGAAAATAATATTTATCTCCTAAATACCAAGACTTACCCCGTATCTTTCAGCTACAATGTCCTCAAAATTTCTATTTTGTTTCTCAGCTTGTTCTTTCATTCTTTGATAAGACTTCCTTAGCCAGCTTAAACCACCATCTTCTACTGAAATTCAATTGCAAAATTAAATGTCAGTTATATTTTTCATGTGGTTATAACTGAATATTTACTGCTACTACAGTAACTATGAAATTGTACATTATTCTTTGAACATATAAATATCATAAGTGCATTTAAAATTCAACATATATTTGAGTGCCTATATATGTAAGGCACAGTTTTGCAATAATGAGAAAAGAAAAACAAAAAGAAACAACTGGGAAATTCCATGGTGCTCCACTAACTAATACTCTAGATTCCCAATGCAGAGGGCCCAAATTTGATCCCTGTCAGGGAACTAGATCCCACGTGCTGTAGCTAAGAGTTCACATGCCGCAACTAAAAATACTGCACACCATAACTAAGACTTTGCATGCTGCAATTCAGAGTTTGCATGCCTCAATGAAGATCAAAGACTGCTGCAACACTCAGCACAAATTTTAAAAATAAATATTTAAAACAAAAAGAAATAAAAAATAGAATGACCCTAAAAAAAACTGGAATCTAAGAGAATGAGGATAAGAGGAGATAAATATAACAAATATTACATTTTATCAAAATAGTATTTATCACTATTATAGAGTTACATAAAAATGAAAAAAAGGAGAGAATTATTTCTAAATGTAATATCAGGAGACAATCTCACACACCAGGATGAAAACCGAGTTGGATTTCTACAAAGAGTAGTCAGGACCTGGGCTTTTGTTTGCTGGAAGATTTCTGATTACAGTTTCAGACGGCTTCACAGCTGAATTCTACCAAAAATTTAGCGAAGAGCTAACACCTATCCTACTCAAACTCTTCCAGAAAATTGCAGAGGAAGGTAAACTTCCAAACTCATTCTATGAGGCCACCCTCACCCTAATACCAAAACCTGACAAAGATGCCACAAAAAAAGAAAACTACAGGCCAATATCACTGATGAACATAGATACAAAAATCCTTAACAAAATTCTAGCAAACAGAATCCAACAACACATTAAAAAGATCATACACCATGACCAAGTGGGCTTTACCCAGGGATGCAAGGATTCTTCAATATCCGCAAATCAATCAATGTTATACACCACATTAACAAATTGAAAAATAAAAACCATATGATTATCTCAGTAGATGCAGAGAAAGCCTTTGACAAAATTCAACACCCATTTATGATAAAAACTCTCCAGAAAGCAGGCATAGAAGGAACATACCTCAACATAATAAAAGCTATATATGACAAACCCACAGCAAACATTATCCTCAATGGTGAAAAATTGAAAGCATTTCCCCTAAAGTCAGGAACAAGACAAGGGTGCCCACTTTCACCATGACTTTTCAACATAGTTTTGGAAGTTTTGGCCACAGCAATCAGAGCAGAAAAAGAAATAAAAGGAATCCAAATTGGAAAAGAAGAAGTAAAACTCTCACTGTTTGCAGATGACATGATCCTCTACATAGAAAACCCTAAAGACTCCACCAGAAAATTACTAGAGCTAATCAATGAATATAGTAAAGTTGCAGGATATAAAATCAACACACAGAAATCCCTTGCATTCCTATACACTAATAATGAGAAAATAGAAAGAGAAATTAAGGAAACAATTCCATTCACCATTGCAACGAAAAGAATAAAATACTTAGGAATATATCTACCTAAAGAAACTAGAGACCTATATATAGAAAACTATAAAACACTGATGAAAGAAATCAAAGAGGACACAAATAGATGGAGAAATATACCATGTTCATGGATTGGAAGAATCAATATAGAGAAAATGAGTATACTACCCAAAGCAATTTATAGATTCAATGCAATCCCTGTCAAGCTACCAACGGTATTCTTCACAGAGCTAGAACAAATAATTTCACAATTTGTATGGAAATACAAAAAACCTCAAATAGCCAAAGCAAGCTTGAGAAAGAAGAATGCAACTGGAGGAATCAACCTGCCTGATTTCAGGCTCTACTACAAAGCCACAGTCATCAAGACAGTATGATACTGGCACAAAGACAGAAATATAGATCAATAGAACAAAACAGAAAGCCCAGAGATAAATCCACACACCTATGGACACCTTATCTTTGACTAAGGAGGCAAGAATATACAATGGATTAAAGACAATCTCTTTAACAAGTGGTGCTGGGAAAACTGGTCAACCACTTGTAAAAGAATGAAACTAGAACACTTTCTAACACGATACACAAAAATAAACTCAAAATGGATCAAAGATCTAAAAGTAAGATCAGAAACTATAAAACTCCTAGAGGAGAACATAGGCAAAACACTCTCCGACATACATCACAGCAGGATCCTCTATGACCCATCTCCCAGAATATTAGAAATAAAAGCAAAAATAAACAAATGGGACCTAGTTAAAATTAAAAGCTTCTGCACAACAAAGGAAACTATAAGCAAGGTGAAAAGACAGCCTTCAGAATGGGAGAAAATAATAGCAAATGAAGCAACCGACAAACAACTAATCTCAAAAATATACAACCAACTCCTACAGCTCAATTGCAGAAAAATAAACGACCCAATCAAAAAATGGGCCAAAGAACTAATAGACATTTCTCCAAAGAAGACATACAGATGGCTAACAAACACATGAAAAGATGCTCAACATCACTCATTATCAGAGAAATGCAAATCAAAACCACTATGAGGTACCATTTCATGCCAGTCAGAAAGGCTGCGATCCAAAAGTCTACAAGCAATAAATGCTGGAGAGGGTGTGGAGAAAAGGGAACCCTCTTACACTGTTGGTGGGAATGCAAACTAGTACAGCCACTATGGAGAACAGTGTGGAAATTCCTTTAAAAAGTGGAAATAGAACTGCCTTATGATCCAGCAATCCCACTGCTGGGCATACACACTGAGGAAACCAAAATTGAAAGAGATACGTGTACCCCAATGTTCATCGCAGCACTGTTTATAACAGCCAGGACATGGAAGCAACCTAGATGTCCATCAGCAGGTGAATGGATGAGAAAGCTGTGGTACATATACACAATGGAGTATTACTCAGCCATTAAAAAGAAAACATTTGAATCAGTTCTAATGAGGTGGATGAAACTGGAGCCTATTATACAGAGTGAAGTAAGCCAGAAAGAAAAACACCAATACAGTATACTAACGCATATATATGGAATTTAGAAGGATGGTAACAATAACCCTGTATACGAGATAGCAAAAGAGACACGGATGTATAGAACAGTCTTTTGGACTCTGTGGGAGAGGGAGAGGGTGGGATGATTTGGGAGAATGGCATTGAAACATGTATACTATCATGTATGAAACGAGTCACCAGTCCAGGTTCGATGCACGATACTGGATGCTTGGGGCTGGTGCACTGGGACGACCCAGAGGGATGGTATGGGGAGGGAGGAGGGAGGAGGGTTCAGGATGGGGAACACATGTATACCTGTGGCGGATTCATGTTGATATATGGCAAAACCAATACAATATTGTAAAGTTTAAAAAAAAAAAAAGAGTAGTCAGGGTATGCCTCAAAATAAATTAAAGCCAAGAAAGGTACACACATAGGGGGAAAAAATGACTTCAGATATAACATAAAGAACATATAAGGAGATGAGACCAGTCAAGATGCTGGAACAGAAGGACCTGAGGTTCACTTCTTCCCACAAGCACATCACTAATCACATCTACAAATGAAACAATTTGAACACACCACATGCTGAACATTAGCAGAGGATCCTGGATACATTAAAAGACAAGAAAAGATCCCCAAATGACCAGATAGGATGGAGAGAAAGAGACGTAAAACAAAAGAGGAAACAAGATGGAATCCATAATCTTGGGGTGGTGGAGTGGGGGTGGGGGAGTGGCTGAAGAAGAGGAGAGGTTACCACATCAGGAGAAGGCCCCTTGAATATTTAAGAAAACTGAAATCATATCAAGCATCTTTTCTAACCACAACACTATGAGACTAGAAATCAATTACAAGAAAAAAAAATGTCAAAAACACAAACACATGGAGGCCAAACAATATGCTACTAAATAACCAAGAGATCACTGAAGAAATCAGAGGAAACCAAAAAATATACAGAAAAACAACAACAACAACAACAATACAACAACCCAAAACCTATGGGATACAGCAAAGCAGTCCTAAGAGGGAAGCTTACAGCAATTCAATCCTACCAAGAGAAACAAGAAAAATCTCAAACAATTAATCTTATACCTAGAGCAACCAGATAAAGAAGAAAAAATCCAAAGTTAATAGAAATAAAAAAATTATAAAAATCAGAGCAGAAATAAATGAAACAGAAATGAAGTAAACAATAGCAAAAATCATTTAAACTAAAAGCTGGTTCTTTGGAAAGATAAACAAAATTGACAAACCTTTAGCCAGGCCCTTGTAATTATCAAGTAATACAAAATTAGTGATGTAATTATCAAGAAAAAAAGAGAAAGGACTCAAATCAATAAAATTAAAAAAGAAAACAGAGAAATTACAACTGACACCACAGAAATGCAAAGGATCAGAAGATTACTGTAGGCAGCTATAGGTCAAGAAAATGGACAATCTAGAAAAAAAATGAACAAGTTCTTAGAAAGATACAACCTTCCAAGACTGAACCATGAAGAAACAGAAAATATGAACAGATCAATTGAAAGAATTGAAAATGAAAGTATGGCAAATTCTATCCAACATTTAGAGAAGAGACAAAACCGACTCTTCTGAAACTCGGGAAATTAGAGGAAGGAACACTCCAAAACTCACCTAAAAGGCCACCATCACTCTGATATCAAACCAAAGATCTCACAAAAAAATCCAAAATTACATGTCAATATCACTGATGAACACAGATGCAAAAATCCTCAACAAACTTCTAGCAAACATAATCCAACAATATATTACAAGATTAATACATCATGATCAAATGGGATTTATCCAAGAGATGTAAGGATTACTCGATATACACAAATCAGTCAATGTGATACACTGTATTAATAGGCTTAAGAATAAAAACCACATGATTATCTCGATAGATGCGAAACAAATTTTTGACAAAATTCAACACACTTTTATGATTAAGGGAAAAAAAACCTCTCCAAAAGTGGGCTTAGAGGTAACCTGCCTCAAAATAATAAAGGCCATATAGGACAAACCTACAGATAACATCATACTCAGAGGTGGAAAGTAGAAAGCATTTTCAGTAAGATCAGGAACACAACGAGTATGTCCACTTTACCATGTTTATTCAACATAGTATTAGAAGTCCTGGCTACAGCTATCAAAGAAAAAGAAATAAAGAAATTGAAATTGAAAGCTTCAATACTTTGGTCACCTGATGCGAAGGGCTGACTCATTAGAAAAGATCCTGATGCTGGGAAAGATTGAAGGCAGGAGGAGAAGGGGATGAGAGAGGATGAGATGGTTAGATGGCATCACTGACTCAACGGTCCTGAGTTTGAGCAAGCTCTGGGAGATGGTAAAGGACAGAGAAGCCTAGCATGCTACAGTCCACAGGGTTGCAAAGAGTCAGATATGACTGAATGACTGAACTGAACTGAAAGTGGAAAAGAAGTAAAATTCACTGTTTGCAGATGACATGGTACTATGCACAGAAAATCCTAAAAGATGCCACCAGATAACTACTAGAACTAATTAATTTACTAGAATTTGATAAAGATGCAGGATACAAAATTACTGCACAGAAATCTCTTGTATGCATATCTATACACTAACAAAGAAAGATCAGAAAGAGAAATTAAGGAAACAATTTTATTTATCACCACAAAAAAAGTAAAAGAATGCCTAGGAATAAGCCAATCTAAAAAGGTAAAAGACCTATACTCTGAAAACTACAAGATTCTGATGAAAGAAATAAAAGATGACTCAGATAGAGAGATACACCATGTTTCTGGTGTATGGATTGGAAGAATCAATATTGTGAAAATGACTATATCACAAATCTACAGGTTCAATGAAATCCATATTAAACTACCAATGGCGTTTTTCACAGATCTATAACAAAAAATTTTACAATTTGTATGAAAACAAAAGAGATCACAAACAGTCAACAAACCTTGAGAAAGAAAAATGGAGCTGGAGGGATCGGGCTATACTACAGGCTGACTTCAGACTTGACTGACTTCAGACTACACTACAAAGCTATAGTCATCAAGACAGTGTGGTACTGGCACAAAAGCAGACATACAGATCAATGGCACAGGATAGAAAGCCTAGAGGTAAACCCACCCACATATGGTCATCTAATCTATGACAAAGGAAACAGGAATATACAACAACAGAAAGACACCCTTTTCAATAACTGGCACTGGGAAAACTGAACAGCTACCTGCAAGAGAAAGAATCTGGAACATACCCTAACACCATACACAAAAGAAAACTTAAAACAGATTAAAGACCTAAATGTAAGGTCAAATACTATAAAACTTTTAGAGGGAACCATAGGGAGAACACACTCTGACAAAAATTGCAGCAGTATCTTTTTCAATTCATCTCCTAAAATAATTAAAATAAAACAAAAATAAATTAATTGGCCTAATTAAACTTCAAATATTTTGCACAGCAAAGGGAACCATGAACAAAACAAAGAGAAGAATCTCAGGATGGGAAATGATATATGCAAATGAGGCAACTGACAATGGATTAATCTCCAAAATATACAAACTTCTCATGCAGCCCAATATAAAAAAAAAAATTCCAATCAAAAAAAGAGTGGAAAACTTAAATAGATATTTCTCCAAAGAAGACCTTCAGATGGTTAAAAAGCACATAAAATGATGCTCAACACTTCTCATTATTAGAAAAATGCAAATCAAAACTACAATGAGGTTATTACCTCATCCTGGTCAGAATGGTCATCATCACAAAATCCACAAACAAACAAAAGAATAAAAAACAAAACAAAAAACTAATAAACAAACAAAAGATAAAAAAATAAAACAAAAGAATAAATTTTTTTTTTAAATCCACAAATAATAAATGCTGGAAAAGATTCAGAGAACAGGGAACTTTCTTGCACTGTTGGTAGGAATGTAAATTGATATAGCCACAGTGGAGAATGGTATGGAGGTTTCTTAAAAACGAAAAATGGAACTACCATATGACCCAGCAATCTCACTATGGGGCATATATCTTGAGAAAACCATAACTTAAAAAGAAACATGCACCCCATTGTTCACTGTAGCACTATTTACAACAGCCAGGACGTGGAAACAACCTAGATGCCCATCAACAGACGACTGTATAAAGACGACGTGGTACACACACAATGGAATACTCAGCCATGAAACTGGCTCATTTGTAGAGATGCAGCTGTATCTAAAGTCTCATACAGAATGAAGCAAGTTAGAAAAACAAATATCGTATATTAACACATGTATGTGGATATACAGAAAAATGGTACAGATGAACCTAGCTGCAGGGCAGGAACAGAAACACAGGACAGAGAGGACACGTGGCCACACAAGGGGAAGGGGAAGGTGGGATGAATTGGAGATTAGGTTCGATATAAATACACTACCATGCGTAAAATTGATAGATAGTGGGAACTTTCTGTATAGCACAGGCACCTCAGCTCAGTGCTCTGTGATGACCTACCTGGATGGGATGGAGAGAGGGAAGTTCAAGAGGGAGGTAATATATCTGTAAATATAGCTGATTCACTTCATTTTAGAAAGAAAGTAATACAACATTGGAAAGCAGAAGGGCTTCCCTGGTGGCTCAGTGGTAAAGAATCTACCTGCCAGTGAAGGAGACATGGGTTCGATTCTTAATCCAGAAAGATCTCACATAATACAGAGCAACTAAGCCCACGTGTCACACTATTGACCGTGTGTTCCAGAGCCTGAAACTCAACTGCTGAGTCCGCGTGCCACAACTCCTGAAGCCCACGCACCACGCCAGTGGTCCACAAGAGAAGCCACCACAATGAGAAGCCCGTGCACCACAACTAGAGAGGAGCCCCCACTCTCAACTAGAAAAAGCCCACACACAGCAACAAAGACCCAGGATAGCCGAAAATAAAAACTCAAATTATTAACAAGAAGGAACGAGCGACAAGGTCTGTTTGATTGGCTTTTTGGCCTGAAATTCCCTATCTCTGGTGATAAGAATTTCTTTCTACCTCAAGATACAAGGAGTGCATCTTTTATGAGATTTATTCCCTGCTTTCAGGAAGGCAGAGAGGAGGGGTCAAAGTGGCCTTCTTGTATCAGCTCTTTCTCAAGTAACTTTAATTCAAAATAATCAATATTGAATGAACTCCTGAGGCGGGGCTCAAAATGGTGGGAGAATAGGAAACAGTTAAACTCCCTTCACAGAAACATTGAAAATACATTTGAAAATATACCTAGAAGTGGAACTATTCAGAGAAAGCTACTGAGCACTGACAGAAGACCTCAGACCTCCAAAAAGACAAGGAAAACCTACATGCAACTGGGTAGGACAAAAGGAAAAAAAAAAAAGAAGAAATCAGGCCTGCACCCCGGGGAGAGAACTGTGAAGGAGGAAAGGTTCCCGCACCTTGGAAAGGCTCTTCACCAGCAAAGAAATTAGACTGGATAGAGGGGGAGCTTTTGGAGCCTAAAAATAAGAGAGCAGCAACTGGCTTGTGGAAGGCACCACCAGCCTATGCTCCTCAACTTGAGATGCTCCTCTGTCAGTAAGGATGGGGCTCAAGTGCTACGTAAAGCTCAGACTCTGAAGCTCCGTCCCAGGGAGAGGACAAAGCTTAGGTGCAGAAACAGCCTGAAGAGTTCAGGCCATGGCAACTGAGGGTGTACTAGGAAGAAGCCTGGGCTCACCAAAGAGGCAAGACACCCTCACTGGGAGAGGGAGGGAGAGAGAAGTGGGATCACCATAAAAGCTTCATTTCCTGTGAGCACTCCCAAGCAACAGGACTTCACCTACAGGGGCTCTTTGTGTGGGTGTGAATCACCGCCGCTGCCATCCTGGGCTCGAGGTGGGCATGGATACCTCTTTCAGGCCCACAGGCAGACACCAAGCCCTGCCCATGCAGAGCTGGAAGGGCACAGACAGCTTCCAAAACTAGAAACCCCACTAGATGACACAGAAGGGCTGGACTGAGCTACTGGAAATTCCACCAGTGGGCCCCAGGACCTTCCTCCACTGACCTAGAGAGGCACAGACACTCCAGGCACTGGGAGCTCCCCCAGAGGGCCCGGGACCCGCCTCCACTGACCTAGAGGGCCACAGACACTCCAGGCACTGGGAGCTCCCCGAGAGGGCCCGAGACCCACCTCCACTGACCTAGAGGGACACAGACACTCCAGCCACTGGGAGCTCCCCCAGAGGGCCCAGGACCCACCTCCACTGACCTAGAGGGGCACAGACACTCCAGCCACTGGGAGCTCCCCCAGAGGGCCCAGGACCCGCCTCCACTGACCTAGAGGGGCACAGACAGCTCAGCCACCAGGAGCTCCCCCAGAGGGCCCGGGACCCACCTCCACTGACCTAGAGGGGCACAGACACTCCAGCCACTGGGAGCTCCCCCAGAGGGCCCGGGACCCGCCTCCACTGACCTAGAGGGGCACAGACAGCTCAGCCACTGGGAGCTCCCCCAGAGGGCCTGGGACCTGCCCAGGCTGCCCCAGGAGGGCACAGACAGCTCCCCAACCAGAGGTCCTGCCAGCGAGGCATAGAACCTGCCCCTGCTGACACAGAAAAGCACAGAGAGATCCAGCAACTAGCAGTTCCACCAGGGGCCCTAGGACTCACCCTGCTAACTTGAAAGGGCGTGGCCGGCTTCCATAACGAATATTTCCACAGGCAGGTCACAGGATCCACCCCTACTGGGCTGGAGGGGCACAAACAGCTTTACCTACGAGGAATTCTCCTGGGGGTGGGGGACACAGGATCAACCCCAGCTGACCAGGAAGGGCACGATCCAGCTACTAGAATTCCACCAGCAGGCCCCATGACCTGCCCAGGCTGTCCTGTGATAATGCATGAAGCTTCCACATGGGAAACGTCAGTGGTTGCTGACACCCACCCAACTCTCCCAGGAGTGTACAGACAGATCTCTCTACTACGTTCCGTCACTGGGTACAAGGACCTGCCCCTCTGTCCTGGCATGGCATGGACAGCTTTCAAAACTGGGAAATCCATCAGTGGATGTCAGAATCCACTCTGCTGTCCTGGTAAGGCAGGGACATTTCCTGCTAGGAAGTCCACCAGTGGGTGCTACGACCTGCCTTACTGTCCCAAGAGGGTGCAGGTAACTAGCCTCCACTAGGAAATCCATTATCAGGACCAAGAGTTGCCCTGTTGTCTGGGGAGCACACAAAAAATCCTCATTACTAGGAAATTTTCGAGTGGGTCCAGGGATCTACCTCACTATCACAGAAGGGCACAGATAGCACAACCCCCACCCCCACCAAACACACACACACACACACACACACACACACACTAGGAAATTCACCCAGAGGAGGGGCTGAAAACCACAGCTAAGCCCCAGGAAGTGAAGTCACTCAGTCGTGTGCAACTCTTTGCGACCCCATAGACTGTGGCCCACCAGGCTCCTCCATCCATGGAATTTTTCAGGCAAGAGTACTGGAGTGGGTTGCCATTTCCTGATCCAGGGGAAACCCCAGGAGCTATATAACTGAAAAAGATGAGTTGAAACCTCTCCTCAAGGCCGTGCAAACTGCGAAGTTACACCTCCACTGACAGCTTCGTAAATTCAGCCCCAGTGAAACATCCAAAAGAACAACAAGTACTTTGCAACTGGGATGGGCTACAGCAGCTGTGAACTCTGTAGACAGGTACATGTGAAGATAGGGACAAACCAGAGTCCGAGCTGCCTCCACAGCTCACAGTGTGACCAGCTGAATGACTACTGCAGCACTGATACCTAACTTCAGCGGACCCGTGCTGGAGGACATGTGAAACAACACCTGAAGAGTCACCAGGGCCAATTGCAGGCATACTTACAGTTAAGGCGGGACCCAGAGCAGCACCCACAAGAGTGCAAGTTGTGAGCACACAAAACAGCTGAAAGGGGACACAACAGAGTAAAATAACAGGTGAACAGCTCCAAAAGAGTAAAATTCAGAGGCTTCCCTACAAGCGGGAGTGCTCTAATCCTGCCTACATCACAGAGCAGATCAGAATTACAGCTGGGAAACAGATTTCGGAAATTCCACTTTAAAAACTAGGGAGGAAACCTTGCCCGTGACAGGGCAGTGACAGCGACAGAGCAACTAGGAGGGCCCACTCAATATCGAAGGCAGGCTCCAATTACTACAGTTCAGTTCAGTTCAGTTGCTCAGTAGTGTCCGACTCTTTGCGACACCATGGACTGCAGCACACCAGGCTTCCCTGTCCATCACCAATTCCCGGAGCTTACTCAAACTCATGTCCATTGAGTCGGTGATGCCATCCAACCATCTCAATCTCTGTCATGCCCTTCTCCTCCTGCCTTCAGTATTTCCCAGCATCAGGGTCTTTTCCAATGAGTCAGTTCTTTCCATCAAGTGGCCAAAGAACTAGTTTCAGCTTCATCATCAGTCCTTCCAATGAATACTCAGGACCGATTTCCTTTAGGATTGACCACTTTGACCTCCTTGAAGTCCAAGGGACTCTCAAGAGTCTTCTCCAACAACGCAGTTCAAAAGCATCAATTCTTTGGTGCTCAGCTTTCTTTCTGATCCAATTCTCACATCTATTCACGACTATGGGAAAACCACAGTTTTGACTACATGGACTTTTTTGTTGGCAAAGTAATGTCTCTGCTTTTTAATATGCTGTCTAGGTTGGTCACAGCTTTTCCTCCAAGGAACAAGCATCTTTTAATTTCGTGGCTGCAGTCACCATCAGCAATGATTTTGGAGCCCAAAAAAATAAAGTCTGCCACTGTTTCCATTGTTTCCCCACCTATTTGCCATGAAGTGATGGGACTGGATGCCATGATCTCAGTTTTCTGAATGTTGAATTTTAAGTCAACTTTTTCACTCTCCCCTTTCACATTCATCGAGAGGCTCTTTAGTTCTTCTTGGATTTCTGCCATATGGGTGGTGTCATCTGCATATCTGAGGTTATTGATATTTCTCCTGGCAATCTTGATTTCAGCTTATGCTTCAGCTAGTCTGGCATTTCGTATGATGTATCCTGCATATAAGTTAAATACGCAGGGTGACAACATACAGTCTTGATGCACTCACTTCACAAGTTGGAACCAGCCTGTTGTTCCATGTCCAGTTCTAACTGTTGCTTCTTGACCTGCATACAGGTTTCTTGGGAGGCAGGTAGGATAGTCTGGTATTCCAATCTCTTGAAGAATTTTCCAGTTTGTTGTGATCCACACAAAGGCTCCACACAAGGATCCACACAAAGTTGATAAAGCAGAAGTAGATGTTCTTCTGGAACTCTTGCCTTTTCAATGATCCAATAGATGTTGGCAACTTCATATCTGGTTCCTCTACCTTTTCTAAATCCAGCTTGAACATGTGGAAGTTCACAGTTCACCTACTACTGAAGCCTGGCTTGGAGAATTTTGAATATTACTTTGCTAGCATGTGAGATGACTGCAATTGTGCAGTAGTTTGAACATTCTTTGGCATTGTCTTTATTTGGGACTGGAATGAAAACTGACCTTTTCCAATCCTGTGGCCATTGCTGAGTTTTCCAAATTTGCTGGCATGCTGACTATAGCAATTTCACAGAATCATCTTTTAGGATTTGAAATAGCTCAACTGGAATTCCATCGCCTCCACTAGCTTTGTTCGTAGTGATGCTTCCTATGGCCCACTGACTTCAAATTCCAAGATGTCTGGCTCTAGGTGAGTGATCACATCATCGTGGTTATCTGGGTCATGAAGATCTTTCTTGTATAGTTCTTTTGTGTATTCTTGCCACCTCTTCTTAATATCTTCTGCTTCTGTCAGGTCCCTACCATTTCTGTCCTTTATTGAGCCCATCTTGGCATGAAATGTTCCCCTGGTATCTCTAATTTTCTTGAAGTGATCTCTAGTCTTTCCCATTTTATTGTTTTCCTCTATTTCTTTACAGGGATCACTGAGGAAGGCTTTCTTATCTCTCCCTGCTATTCTTTGGAATTCTGCATTCAAATGGGTATATTTTTCCTTTTCTCCTTTGGCTTTCGCTTCTCTTCTTTGCTCAGCTATTTGTAAGCCCTCGTCAGACAACCATTTAGCCTTTTTGCATTTCTTTTTCTTGGGGATGGTCTTGATCATTGCCTCCTGTATGTTATAAATCTCCATCCATAGTTCTTCAGGCACTCTGTCTATCAAATCTAATCCCTTAAATCTACTTGTCACTGCCACTGTATCACTGTAAGGGATTTGATTTAGATCATACCTGAATGGCCTAGTGGTTTTCCATACTTTCTAATTTAAGTCTGAATTTTGCAATAAGGAATTCATGATCTGAGCCACAGTCAGCTCCCAGTCTTGTTTTTGCTGACTGTATAGAGCTTCTCTATCTTTGGCTGCAAATATAATCAATCTGATTTCAGTACTGACCATCTGGTGATGTCCATGTGTAGAGTCTTCTTTTGTGTTGTTGGAAGAGCGTGTTTGCTATGACCAGTGTGTTCTCTTGGCAAAACTCTACTAGCCTTTTACCAGCTTCATTTTCTACTCCAAGGCCAAATTTGCTTGTTACTCCAGGTATCTCTTGACTTCCTCCTTTTGCATTCCATCCCCTATAATGAAAAGGGTATCTTTTTTGGGTGTTAGTTCTAGAAGGTCTTGTAGGTCTTCATAGAACCATTCAACTTCAGCTTCCTCAGCATTAGCGGATGGGGCATAGACTTGGATTACTTGGTTTGCCTCAGAAATAAACAGAGATCATTCTGTTGTTTCCAAGGTTTCCAAGGCAAATCAAACTCAGATTAAAAATATAAAGGCATAAGCCTCTGGAGAAACCACACCCACCAGGAAAGAAACTACAGAAGCAAGAGGAACTGCCACTGGAAACCTGCAGAAAGGAGACAACAAACAGTAAGCTAGAAAAAATGAGATGACAACGAAATATGATGACATGATGTAGCAAGATTGAAACATCCAAGAACAACTAAATGAAGAAGAGATAAGCAATCTATCTGAAAAATAATTCACAGTAATGAAAGTGAAGGTGGTCCAAGATCTTGGAAACAGAATGAAGGCAAGGATCAAGAAGGTACAAGGAAATTTTAACCTAAAGACTAAACAGAAATGAGTAAGACAAAAACCTAATTGAAAATACGCTAGAAGGAATCAATTGCAAAATAACTAAGGCAGAAGAACAGATGAGTAACCCAGGAGACAGAATACTGGAAATCTCTGGCACAAAACACAATACAGAAAAGAGAATGAAAAGAATACACTCTCAAGAGACCTCTGAAACTACATTACATCTACCAAAATTCAAATTAAATAGGTCCCAACAGAAGAAGAAAAAGAGAAAGGATCTGAGAAAATATCTGAAGATACAGTCAAAAAATTCCCAGACATGGGAGAGGAAACAGTCACCCAAGTCCAGGAAATGTACAGAGTCCCATACAGCATAAACCCAAGAATCAACACAAGACACATATTAATCAAACTAACAAAAATTAAATACAAAGTAAGAAATGGTAAAAGCAACAAACACCATATAAGGGAATCCCCATAAGGTTATCAGCTGATTTTTCAGGAGCAATTCTGCAGGTAACAAGAGACTGACAGGATATATCTAAAGTGATGAAAGGAAAAAAATCTACAACAAAGAATACTCTACCCAGCAACAGTCTCATTCACATTCAATAAATCAAAAGCTTTATAGATAAGCAAAAGCTAAGAGAATAAAGCCCCACCAAACCCGCTTTACAACAACTGCTAAAGGAACTTCTCTAGGCAAGAAACATAAGAGAACAAATGAGGAAGGGAGAAAAAAAAGACTTACAAAAACAAATTCAAAACAATTAAGGAAATGGCAGGAGAAACATACATATCAAAAATTAACTTAAAGGTAAATGGATTAAATACTCCAACCAAAAGACACAGCTGAATGGACACAAAAACAAAATCTGTATATAACCTGTCTAAAAGAGACACACTTCAGACCTATAGACAAGCAAATGGAAAGTGAGGGAATGGCAAAAGGTAATCCGTGCAAATGGAAATCAAAATAAAACTGGAGTAGGAATAATCATATCAGACAAAATAGACTGTGAAATGAAGGCTGTTTACATGAGATAAGGAAAGACAGTACATAATGATCAAGGGTTTAATCCAGGAAGAAGATATAACAACTGTAAATATTTATGCGTCTAACACCTTAATACATAAGGCAAGTGCTAACAGCCATAAGAGGGGAAATCAACAGTAACACAACAATAGTGGGGGACGTCAATATCCCAGTTACACTAATGAACAGATCATCCAGACTGAAAATTAATATGGAAACAAAAAGCTTTAAATATTAGACCAGATAGTTTTAACTGATACTTATAGGATATTCTATCCAAAAGCAGCAGAGTATACTTTCTTCTCAAGTGCATATGGAACATTCTCCAGGATAGACTATAGCTTGGGTCATAAATCAAACCTTGGTAAAATTAAGAAAACTAAAATCATATCAAGCATCCTTTCCAACCTCAATGCTATGAAATCAGAAATCAATTACAGGAGGGAAAAAACTGTACAACACATGAACATATAGATGCTAAACAATGTGCTACTGCATAGCCAGTGGATCACAGAAGAAATAAAAGATGAAATCAAAAAATCTAGAAACAAATGACAACAAAAGCATGAGTAGTCAAAATCCACGTAATGCAACAAAAGCAGTTCTAAGAGGGAACTTTATAGCAATACAATCTCACCTAAAGGAACAAGAAAAAAAATCTCAAACAACCTAAACTTATACTTGGAGCTACAACAGAAAGAACAAACAAAACCCACAGTTAGTAGAAAGAAATTATAAAGATCAGAACAAAAATTACTGAAATAGAAACAAAGAAAAGAATAGCAAAGAACAATGAAATAAAAAGCCAGGATCTTTGAGAAGATAGATAAAACTGATAAACCTTCATTGAGACTCATCAAGAAAAAAAGTGAGGACTCAAATCAGTAAAATTAGAAATGAGAAATGAAGTTACAGCTGACACTGCAGAAATACAAAGAATACAACAACTGCAAACCAATAAAAAGGACAACATGGAAGAAATGGACAGATTTTTAAAAAGGTACAACCATCCAAGACTGAATCAGGAAGAAATAGAATTATAAACAGAAGATTCACAAGTAATGAAATTGAAACTGTAATTAAAAATCTTCCAACAAATAAAAGCCCAGGACCACATGGTTTCACAGTGAATTCTACGCAACATTTAGAAAAGA
This sequence comes from Bos javanicus, assembly GCF_032452875.1. Lineage (NCBI taxonomy): Eukaryota > Metazoa > Chordata > Mammalia > Artiodactyla > Bovidae > Bos > Bos javanicus. Next base: position 16,134,679 of record NC_083882.1, on the reverse strand, counting down.
GTAAACACTTATTGATCTCAAACTTTCTGAAAAAAATTGAAGAGGCAAGAGTACTGGAGTGGGGTGCCATATCCTCATTTTTCTCAGAAGACAGAATAATATGAAAATAGCAATAAACTCAGTACCAGGAGACCTAGATTTTAGTCTTGTTGTTATTACTAAACAGTTGTAAGCAAGTCATTAACGCCTTCAAACTTTGTCTATCTGTAAAATAAGGCAGTTGATTTAAATTACCTTTTAAATTTTTTCTCAAAAGGTTCTATAAGAGAAAGCCAAAAAATGAAGAGGGAAAAACTCGATTCGATGAGCAAAAATACAGAGATTTAAAGCAAGAATTTTTACTCACTACATGGTAACAAAGTCCTCTAATGAAAATTTAGAGTAACTAACCCTATATTAGAATCAGAAAGAAAAGCTGGGTTTAAGTAGTACTCACATGACTATAGGCAAATAACTTGACCAATTTCAGTCTTAGTTTCCTGAAAATTCGATATTAACTATAATCAATTGGGACATCTACTTTGCTACCCTCGCATGGCTATTACTGAAAATAAGCTAATACAAAAATGTGCCATGTAAACTTAAAAATTATACAAATGTTCCCATTACTAAAATATGACTGAAGTTAATTTTGTATGGACAATGAAAACATGCTTACTTTTCCACTTAATTTTCTCTAAGGAAGAAATATCAAGAGTAACATTAATTATTGTATGTATGTGGCACTTCAATCATCACACACACAAAAATCTGTTGATAAAATCTTCCCAAAACATTTCATCTTAAGGACAGTTATTTGACATCATCATTATCATTTACTATGTTCTAGATACTGTGACGGAGAAGGCAGTGGCACCCCACTCCAGTACTCTTGCCTGGAAAATCCCATGGATGGAGGAGCCTGGTAGGCTGCAGTCCATGGGGTTGCTAACTCGGACACAACTGAGAGACTTCACTTTCCTGCATTGGAGAAGGAAATGGCAACCCACTCCAGTGTTCTTGCCTGGAGAATCCCAGGGATGGGGGAGCCTGGTGGGCTGCTGTCTATGGGGTCGCACAGAGTCGGACATGAGCAGCAGCAGCAGATACTATGATAAAAGATTTTTCTCATTTAATTCTCACAATAACCGTATAAGACAGGAAATACCATTATTTTCTACTACATTTAAACTGGGCTCAGAGAGATCAGGAAACATTCCCCAAATCACAGAACTAATAAGTGGAAATGCCAAAATTCTAATCTCAAGAAGTCAAACTCCAAAGTCCAAGTCCTTCGATATAAACACCAGCTCTACATACATTCTTAGTATTACTCTTATAATATTAATACTTTCAGGTATCTTATAGTTTCAACTCTACCACTAGTCTAAACAGAATGACTACACTACCTGCATATGCAAAAAAAAAAAAAAAAACCCTGTAGATCATTTTTTAAAGCTTAATTTCAACTCTGGGATATGAATGTCTGACAGACATTTGGAGCTTTCTGTCATTCTTCCTCCTAAATAAATATGAGAGGGAAATGGTGAGAATATGATGTGAAAGGGAACAGAAACAGGCTCTCTAAAGCCTTTGTGTAGGTCATTGTTCTCCTACTGCCTTTGATTCTGCTGGATCAGCCAGCTGAAAGATACTACTCAGGGTAGAATTTTGGGTCTTCAATCAGTGAAGAACCTGCTGACTACATATACTCAAGGACAGGATTTATCAATTCTAAGTCTTTCCCATATATGAACTTATTGACTGTTCTCTGAAAACAGGTATTGGTAAAGGCTTTAATCAGTCCTACATAACGGTTCACTGAGAAAACCTATGATCCTCAAACTCTTAAATTTCTAAAACTCAGTATTTCAAAGACACCTTTATATGACTATAGCTATTATTATATAGCCCAGCAGAGACATTTCTGCCCATGATGAAAGGCAATAAAGAAAAGGCTATAATTACTAATAATATCAGTACAAAATAAAAGGAACCTATAAGGTGGCTCCAGGGACATCTCTCATAAAATATAAAGGAACATGATAAATGGCCAAAATAAAAATACACTGTGCATAATAAGAAAGAGAACATTCTGTTGAGAAATCACTAAGATGAAAAGATAAAAATTTATAATATTACTATGTGTATACTTGGTTAACTGTAATTAATTAAACTTTTCACTGAGTTGTCAATGTAACACTTAATTGGCATATAAGTATTTTTTAAATTATGTGTGATTATATAGCTTAAGTATTTTCTGTCCATCTGCTGCAAAGTAACAGCACTATCCTAAGGTCAACACAAATTTATAAATGGTGGCAAAGTAAAAACTTCTGAAGATATGAAATCACATATTTAATACTTATACATTATTTTCATGGAACTTCACAACCTTAACACTTTATACATTTTGTAAAGGGCTTCCCAGGTGCCACAGTGGTAAAGAACCCGCTTGCCAATGCAGGAGGCGAAAGAAAGGTGGGTTCAATCCCTGGGTTGAAAAGATTCCCGGAAGAAATGGCAACCCACTCCAGTATTCTTGCCTGGAAAATTTCATGGACAGAGGAGCCTGCAGGCTATAGACCATGGGGTCACAAAAGGGTTGGACACAACTGAGCATGCATACATCACACATAGAATGTAACAAACCAAAACAAAATTATATCTTTACAGAACCATGCTTGGCATTAGTCCATTCAAAATATAAACTCAAATATAAAAATGTTATTGAGTATAAAAATATTTGATCAATTTGCTACCATATTCAAGGTAAAATAATCTTGCCAAGTTCTTATAATTTAAATAAGGTCTTAAAAGACTGCAAATGTTTTATCATTGCTTTCCTATATGTAAACTGAACCTTTAGCAATAATCCATAGATGTTCATAATAGAAAACTACAAATTTCACATCAAAAAATCAATATACATCATTGTTTTGCAAATATATAAACAGACACAGATGTTTTCAGACTTGATCAAAATTATAGCATCAAGCAGAAATATTTAAATAAGTAGTGATAAAATTCAGATTTAATACATCTCAAAATCTGATTTGGATTGTTATTCATTTTTGGAATTCATAATACATCTTGCCAATCTACTAGCAGACTCAGGTCATTCCCTTAGGAATACCAAGTAACAAGAAATGTTTATGTGGCTACAAGCAAAATATAAAGATACCTTTAGTGACTGATGATACATTACAGTCTTCTGGTGGAAGACCTGTCCCACCATCCTTCCAGTATGGATTCAATTCTCTTTCCAGCAGTCTGGACTGGAATAAAACATTTTTAGAGGTTTTAATTTTAAAATAACCCCACTATAAAATATATTAATAAATTAAAAATCTGAGACTCAGTTAACAATTGCAACCTTAGGGAAATATTAAAACACTCTTTTTTTTCCCCAATTAACTTATTTATTTTAATTGGAGGCTAATTACTTTACAATATTGTAGTGGTTTTTGCCATACATTGACATGAACCAGCCATGGGTGTACATGTGTACCTCATCCTGAACTCCCCTCCCACCTCCCTCCCCATCCCATCCTCAGGGTCATCCCAGTGCACCAGCTCTGAGTGCCCTGTCTCATGCATCGAACCTGGACTGGCAATCTATTTCACATACAGTAATATACATGTTTCAATGCTATTCTCTCAAATCATCCCACCCTCACCTTCTCCCAGAGTAATGGAAATAAAAGCAAAAATAAACAAATGGGACCTAATTAAACTTAAAAGCTTTTGTACAATGAAGAAAACTATAAGCAAAGTGAAAAGACAGCCTTCAGAATGGGAGAAAATAATAGTAAACGAAGCAACTGATAAAACACTCTTAAGACACACCTCTTCCAACTTGGAGGAAACAATGTCTAAATTAACATTCACTCAATGTATTTACTGAATGCCTACCATGAATTGGAACTGTGTTAGATGCAGAAGATAAAACAGTCAATACCCTAACTCAGCCCTTGCTAGCTTATAAGATAGTGAGGAATATAGATAATATACAAGTAATTGACAAGTGCTTTGAAGACAGAAGTACAGAGTGCTAAAACCATATACAACTCAAACTCCTCTCATGCTGACAAATCAAAGACTTCCTAGAGGAAGTACTATGAGGAGTATTAAACCTAAGAACGAGTAAGAATTAGCCAGTTTCTTTTGTGGGTACCGAGAGCATTAAGGTGCGCCAAGGACAAGAATAAAAGCATGTTCATAAAACCCTAGAGGAAAGGAAAAGCACTGCAGTTTTAGGAAAGACAGTAATTCAGACTTAAATAAAACTTTAGAAGCACGAATGAGTAGCAACAAGAGATTAGGTTGTACAATAATCAGAGGCTAGGTCACAGGAGCCACTTGAAACAGCTATTGGAGCTTCATGCTGGGGCAATGGTGAGTCATAAACACGATCAGCTTTGTATTATACAAAGAGCAAACTGGTTTCAGAATGGACAAAAGACTGGAGAAGAGCAACATTAGAGGTAGGAAACCAGTCAGAAAACTGTGGCAGTAATCAGGAGAGAGAGGATAATAACCTAGTAACAACACGGGAGTCTACCATGTTCCAAGCGCTATGCCAGGCACTGGTGGTGGTGGTTTAGTCGTGAGTCATGACCAACTCTCGCTACCCCATGACTATAGCCCGCCAGGCTCCTCTGCCCATGGGATTCTCCAGGAAAGAATACTAGAGTGGGTTGCCATTTCCTTCTCCAGGGGATCTTTCTGACCCAGGGATAAAACCTACATCTCCTGCATTGCAGGTGGACTCTTTACCATTGAGTGATGAGGGATGCTAGGCACTGAGGCTATAATTAACAAGCCAAGCATAGTTCTTACCATCAAAGAAATTATGGCCTTGAGAAAGGAGAAAGACAGCAATATTAATATAGATAAGCACTATAAAATTACTACAGAAACATATACTAGGGGTATCCAATTTGACTTAGGGGGTCAGAAAATGCTTCTTAGAACTAAAAATTGCAATTACTAGAAATAATAAAGGCAACTGGATAGAAAAGAATAAAAGGAATTAAATGTTAGTTTCTAGTAATATGAACCAACCTTTGAAAACAAAAATGTTTGGTGAAAATAAAAATTTTAAAGCATTTGAAACATATTCATGAGCTGACAAAAAAGTACAGAATCTTCAATGAACAAAATTTAAGTTAGGGACTTCTCTGCAGTTCCGTGGTTAAGATATCACGTTTCCACTGCAGAGTAAGCAAGTTCAATCCCTTGTCTGAGAACTAAGATCTCACGTGCTGCAAGCCAAAAAATAGAAAAAAATAAAACACAAACAAAAAATTTTAGTTAAAGGTTAACTTGGAGGGATAAACAAAGTAGTATGATTTGACTTCTTATAGTGTATACAAAAAGATTCTGTCACCTCCTTTTTTAGTCTACTATAACATACCTAGTATCTACAATCAAGAAATTCCTTCCAGTGCTCTCAGACACTCAAAGAGACACGCATCAGATACTCAACAGGATAACAAAGACTAAAATTACATACTGAGGTGGACAACTGACAAGTAATACAAATTATGAGATACTACCTGAAAGTATAAAAAAGACACACGACTGAATATATATAGAACTACTATCAGTAAGAAAAAGACAACCCCAGAACAAAAATTAACAGAAAACATAAATAGGCAGCTCATACTATGAGAAATCTAAATGACAGAAGAAAACAATGAAGAGATCTTCTCTAGTAGTCAGAGGAATGCATATTAATGCACAAAATACAATTTCTTACACATTAATCAGCATGACAAAAATTAAGTATGACAATACAGACACTAAGTATGGTAAAGAAACATACATTGTTCAGGGACAATACACAGATACTATGTCTTTGCAAGTGTCTGTAAAGAAAATACATGCATACTTCATAACTTAGCAATTTCACTTCTAAATATGTACTATGGAGAAATTTAGCACTGCTTGTAATAGTTTGTAAGAGTGAAAAACAACAAAAGTGGAATGGAAATTTACAAAACGGCAGAGTTAGATTATGAAAGACTACTGAGTAAGTAAAAGGAATGACATGGAAATAAAATATATCAACAGAATCAATCTCTAAAATAAAATATTGGTCATATCATTTGCAAATAATATTTTTGACAACAGGTTAATATCTAAAATATACAAACAATTCTTACAACTCAATATCAAAAAGTAAACCACTCAATTAAAAAACGGTCAGAAGACCTGAATAGACATTTTTCCAAACGCCTATGTGTGCCAAAACACAGCTAGCATACACGCACAAGACAAAATGCTCAACATCACTAACCACTGTGGAACTGCAAATCAAAACCACAATGAGATGTCACTTCACACCTGTTAAAATGGCTATCATCAGTTCAGTTCAGTCGCTCAGTCATGTCCGATTCTTTGCGACCCCAGGAATCGAAGCACGCCAGGCCTCCCTGTCCATCGCCAACTCCCAGAGTTCATTCAGACTCACATCCATCGAGTCGGTGATACCATCCAGCCATCTCATCCTCTGTCATCCCGTTCTCCTCCGGCCCTCAATCCCTCCCAGTGTCAGAGTCTTTTCCAATGAGTCAACTCTTCACATGAGGTGGCCAAAGTACTGGAGTTTCAGCTTTAGCATCATTCCTTTCAAAGAAAACCCAGGGCTGATCTCCTTCAGAATGGACTGGTTGAATCTCCTTGCAGTCCAAGGGACTCTCAAGAGTCTTCTCCAACACCACAGTTCAAAAGCATCAATTCTGCAGCGATCAGCTTTCTTCACAGTCCAACTCTCACATCCATACGTGACCACTGGAAAAACCATAGCTTTGACTAGATGGACCTTTGTTGGCAATGTCTCTGCTTTTCAATATGCTATCTAGGTTGGTCATAACTTTCCTTCCAAGGAATAAGCGTCTTTTAATTTCATGGCTGCAGTCACCATCTGCAGTGATTTTGGAGCCCAAAAGAATAAAGTCTGACACTGTTTCCACTGTTTCCCCATCTATTTCCCATGAAGTGATGGGACCAGATGCCATGATCTTCATTTTCTGAATGTTGAGCTTTAAGCCAACTTTTTCACTCTCCTCTTTCACTTTCATCAAGAGGCTTTTTAGTTCCTCTTCACTTTCTCAAAAAGACCACAAATAACGTGTTGGTGATGCAGAGAAAGAAGAATCCTAGTACATTCTAGGAAAGAATGTAAATTGAGACAGCCACTATGGAATACAATATGAATGTTCCTCAGAAAAAATAAAAACAAAATTACTATATGATCCAGAAATTGCATTCCTGGGTATATATTCAAAGAAAATGAAAGACTAATTCAAAAAGACATATGTACTCCAATGTTCATATCAGAATTGTTCACTACCGTCAAAATATTGAAGAAAGCTAAGTATCCATCAATAGATGAATGGATAAACAAGTTGTGATACACACACACATACTGGAATATTACTCAACTGTATGAAAAGAATGAAATTCTGCCATTTGCAAAAACATGGATGAACCTACAGCATATCATGCTTAGTGAAATAAGCCAAGGCAGAGAAAGACAAACACTGCAGTTATTACTTATGTGTGAAATAAATGAATAACAGAAACAGACTCACAGAACAAACTAGTGTCATCAGTAAGGAAAGGTAATGTCAAGAGGTTCAACAGGGGTAGGGAATTAAGATGTACAAACTACTATGTACAAAATAAACTACAGGACATATTGTAGAGCACAGGGAAGTATAGCCACTGTTTTATAAACTACAAAAATACTGAATCACAATGTTGCACACCTGAAACTAATAATGAATATAAACCACACTTCAATAAAAAATAAAATTAAAGTAAAAGCACAATAAAGCTTTTAAATACCAATTACAAAAATTTTAAAAAATTAAAATGCTAACCATCATCTGAAGAAAGAAACAAGAGACTAACATGATGTGCCAGGCATAACATACTCAAACTGGTCTGTGGATGTTTGAACACTGGCCAGTCTCACTCATTATCTAGATGATTTACTCCTGAACAATAATCTGAATTTTTACCTAAGCAAAAATCAAAAATTACTACAGGTTATGAAACATTAGGACTAAATCCAGGTATTTACAAGGCAGCAAAATAAATTCATGGGTAAAAGAATATTAAATATTCTTCCCTTTCAAATGTATAAAAGGAATAAAGCAGCACATATAGTTTTCTAAAAAGTTTATAATCTCATAAGGGAAGTAAAATAAGACTATTAAATTAGAGCACTTTATAGAAAACTACAAGTACTAGAAAGTAAAGGAACAAATAAAGTACTATGGAAACATAAAGGAAGAAGAGATTTATTTCAATCAAGAGAAATAGTAAGAATTTCATCATATATATCAAGTTAAGCCTTGAAGGATAAACAAGATGCAGCCATAGAGACATAGAGGGCATGTACTTAGAAAAATCCAGATGAACAAAAATTCCGAGACAGGAAATTGCAGAAAAACACAAAGTAATTAACTATTTTGGTTGAAGTGCAAATCACCCAAAAGAAAAGAGTCCAATCTGTTTGGACTCCCTTTGCAGGCAGCATTTTGAGGTCTTTAAAAAAGAACAATAAATATAGCTCCTTTCTTTTCAATCTAGGCTCTGAGCAAGGTAAGAAACAAACACTCACTCACACACACACAAACATACACACACAAAAGAAAAAGAAATAAAAGACAAAAATCACCTTTATTGTTGCTGCTAAGTTGCTTCAGTCATGTCCGACTCTGTGAGACCCCAGAGATGACAGCCCACCAGGCTCCCCCGTCCCTGGGATTCTCCAGGCAAGAACACTGGAGTGGGTTGCCATTTCCTTCTCCAATGCATGAAAGGGAAAAGTGAAACTGAAGTCACTCAGTCATATCTGAATCCTAGCGACCCCATGGACTGCAGCCCACCAGGCTCCTCTGTCCATGGGATTTTCCAAGCAAGAGTACTGCAGTGGGGTGCCACTGCCTTCTCCAACCTTTATTGTTAATGAAGGCTAAAGTGGAATTTTTCTTTCAGTGGACACCAAATGCATCTGTTAACTGAACCCTGCAATGAGGCAGACTTTCCCAGGTGTAGAATGTGATGAACAAATCACTGCAGATGGTGACTGCAGCCATGAAATTAAAAGATGCTTACTCCTTGGAAGGAAAGTTATGACCAACCTAGATAGCATATTCAAAAGTAGAGACATTATTTTGCCAACAAAGGTCCGTCTAGTCAAGGCTATGGTTTTTCCTGTGGTCATGTATGGATGTGAGAGTTGGACTGTGAAGAAGGCTGAGCACCGAAGAATTGATGCTTTTGAACTGTGGTGTTGGAGAAGACTCTTGAGAGTCCCTTGGACTGCAAGGAGATCCAACCAGTCCATTCTGAAGGAGATCAGCCCTGGGATTTCTTTGGAGGGAATGATGCTAAAGCTGCAACTCCAGTACTTTGACCACCTCATGCGAAGAGGTGACTCATTGGAAAAGACTCTGATGCTGGGAGGGATTGGGGGCAGGAGGAGAAGGGGACGACAGAGGATGAGATGGCTGGATGGCATCACTGACTCGATGGACATGAGGCTCAGTGAACTCCAGGAGTTGGTGATGGACAGGGAGGCCTGGCATGCTGCGATTCACGGGGTAGCAAAGAGTCGGACACGACTGAGCGACTGAACTGAACTGAACTGAACTGAACCCCCACATCATCTCATTCGCCACACAATCTCTGCAGTCTGTTCCATAAGAAGGAAAGGCAGGGCTAAGCCAAGCATGCCCAGTTTATTCTTTGCAAATTTTCTAATAGAAAAAGTACTTCATATCCTCAAGGACAGAATGAGAAAGGAGGGTAGAGCACAAAACACCACTAGCAGAGCTTCATCTGTGGAAAAGGAAATACTAGAAATGGCAAAGACACATTCTCATTAACTTGAATCACTGAAGACTTCTAAACAGAGTAATAAGACCATGACAGAAGCTGTACTCTGAAAAAGTTAATCTGACATCAGGTGCAAGGCTGCTGGGAAAAAAAAAAAGGGGGGGGGGGTGTTATTGTAACTGCCCAGGCAAGAGTTAAACCATGGCCTGAACCACAATAATATTTAACCTTGTATGTTTCCTAGTTTCAGGGGCTCTCCTCAGTCACTACACATACTAACTCAGGTCCAGCAGAGAGGACATAAATGAGGCAGAGAGGAGAAGACATACAACGAACAACTGGCATTCAAACTAGAGGAGCAGGAACAGGAGTGAAAACAATGATACAGGTGCAAAAGACAAAAACTACATTATCAAATGAGCAGACCAACAGATGCTAACTTACTTGAATCAGAGAAGTTTATATATAAGAATTTGTAAGAAAAGATTATATTAATTAGAAAGCCTGTTATTCAGTGCTGCTGCTGCTGCTGCTGCTAAGTCACTTCAGTCGTGTCCGACTCTGTGCGACCCTATAGATGGCAGCCCACCAGGCTCCCCCATCCCTGGAATTCTCCAGGCAAGAACACTGGAGTGGGCTGCCATTGCCTTCTCCAACGCATGAAAGTAAAAAGTGAAAGTGAAGTCGCTCAGTCGTGTCCAACTCTTAGCAACCCCATGGACTGCAGCCTACCAGGCTCCTCTGTCCATGGATTTTCCAGGCAAGAGTACTGGAGTGGGGTGCCACTGCCTTCTCCAAATTCAGTGCTAGAAAGTTGATAAGCATGTCAAAGTACTACAGTTTCTTAGGAAAGGAAAGGTTTTCTGTAATAGTATTTCTAAGAAAAACTAATTACTATTTCGATCTACTTAAAAATACTGAAGAGTTTACTACGTTCTATTGATATAGAGAACAGGCTTGAATACGTGCAAAACCTAAGATCCTAAGCCAGTGATACCCTAACAGACCAGACTGTTCATGCCTACAAAGAGCAGAGCATGATTTCAGAAGCAAGCATGTAACAGCAATGGGTAAAATCAACTTCCTGACGTCATACAACTCCTCTCTCTTGCTCTACTATCCACTGGATATCTCCCTATGCTACTTTCCCCTTGAGTCCCAACTTCTTCAGGTCTAACTCAGAGACAAAACAGAAATAAAGGTGTTCCAAAAATGCCTGGCCCCGAAGTTCCAAATGGACAGCTCCTTAATTATAAAGCCAATACAGATTACCACACCAACATTTTCAAAATTAAAACAGAACTGAGGGGGAAACAAAACAAAACAAAACAAAAAAAATTGATCATAGGACTTCACGATCACTCCTTCACAGTTTTCATTTATTTGTGCCTCTATGTGGCATTCAAGGTAAATTCTTTTTTTAAAACTTTTTATTTTGTATTAGGGTAAAGCTGATTTACAAACAATGCTGTGACAAATTTCAGGTGAACATCAAAGGGACCCAGCCATACATACACATGTATCCATTCTCGCCCAAACTCCCCTTTCACCCAGGCTACCATACAACACTGAGCAGAGTTCCTTGTGCTATACAGTAGCTCTCAAGGTAAATTCTTAAAGACTATTTTCTTGTTCTTGTTATCTAATACTGTGTTCAGCTGTTTGTTGTTTGACCATTTACAAGTTTTCTAATTTCAACTCTCATATTTGTCATTTCTACAAGTTCGTACTGGCTCTGTCTCAAATCCATGTTATTAATATTTTATCCCATATTCATATTTCCTATTCCTGCTGTTACTATATAAAGCTATTAAATATTCCAAAAGATAAAAGGTTTTAGATCAGATATGGGGCTGATTCTGTTGCTTAGTGTTTTTTTATTGGTATAGATATTTATTTCTTTTCTAAAAAATCAATGAATTGGAGGATAATTACTTTACAATATTGTGATGGCTTCTGTCATACATCAACATGAATCAACCACAGGTATACATGTGTCTCCCCTTAGCCTGAACCCCCCTCCCACCTCCCTCCGTACCCCATCCCTCTGGGTTGTCCCAGAGCACCACTGGCATTGAGTGTGCTGCTTCATGCATCAAACCTGCACTGGTCATCTATTTTACATATGGTAACGTACATGTTTCAATGCTATTCTCTCACATCATCCCACCCTCGCCTTCTGCCACTGAGTCCAAAATCTGTGTCTCCTTTGATGCCCTGCAAGTAGGATCATCGGTTGCTGTTGCTGCTGCTGCTAAGTCACTCAGTCGTGTCCAGCTCTGTGCAACCCCATAGACGGCAGCCCACCAGCTCCCCCATCCCTGAGATTCTCCAGGTAGGAACACTGGAGTGGGTTGCCATTTCCCTCTCCAATGCATGAAAGTGAAAACGGAAAGTGAAGTCGCTCAGTTGTGTCCGACTCTTCACGACCCCAAGGACTGCAGCCCACCAGGCTCCTCCATCCATGGGATTTTCCAGGCAAGAGTACTGGAGTGGGGTGCCATTGCCTTCTCTGAGGATTATCAGTACTGTCTTCTAAATTCCGCATACATGCATTAACGTACAGTATATGCCTTTCTCTTTCTGACTTATTTCACTCTGTATAATAGGCTCCAGATTCATCCACCTCATTAGAACTAACTCAAATGTGCTCCTTTTTATAGCTGAGTTCAAAGGTCTGTCTAGTCAAGGCTATGGTTTTTCCATTGGTCACGTATGGATGTGAGAGTTGGAGAGTGAAGAAAGCTGAGCGCCGAAGCATTGATGCTTTAGAACTGCGGTGTTGGAGAAGACTCTTGAGAGTCCCTTGGACTACAAGGAGATCCAACCAGTCCATTCTGAAGGAGATCAGCCCTGGGATTTCTTTGGAAGGAATGATGCTAAAGCTGAAACTCCAGTACTTTGGCCACCTCATGCAAAGAGTTGACTCACTGGAAAAGACTCTGATGCTGGGAGGGATTGGGGGCAGGAGGAGAAGGGGATGACAGAAGATGAGAAATGGCTGGATGGCATCAACGACTCGATGGACGTGACTTTGAGTGAATTCCAGGAGTTGGTGATGGACAGGGAGGCCTGGCGTGCTGTGATTCATGGGGTCACAAAGAGTCGGACATGACTGAGCAACTGAACTGAACTGAATATTTCATTGTTTATATGTACCACAACTTCCTTATCGATTCATCTGTTGCTTATTGTTTCAAGTGAATCTCATTTACGGACCATCATTACATTTTCATGTATTTTATGATTTTAGCTTATGACCTTCAATGCCATAGAACTTGTTTCTGAGAGACATGTGAGGCCTAAGTTGATAGGGTCATCCCCTAGAAAGGACCGATAGTTACTTTTGCCAATCACTTCAAGGCACTACTAACTCAAGAATACTTTAAATTCTCACCTCAAAGATTTTCAGACCACATATATAACATGGTTCAAGTCCTAAACCCTTATAAATCAAAGCTGTAAACCAAATTCTATACTCAGCCATATATGCCCTAGAATTATAAATACAACATACATTTATACTTATTTCCGGCAAAAAAAAATTTTTAAAGAACTTATATCACATTTCATAGTTGTTCCCACTGATTTTATTAAATACCACAAAAAATAATATCTTACAAACAAAACTGCATTTATATACATGTGTATCACTTAAAGGCAAATTAGAAAGGTAAAGTATTTTAAATATTCTCTTACCTGTTCAAGTGCCTGGGTTTTCTCTTGCTGTGTTTTCCTTGCAGCTTCCTTTTCAGCTTTGAGTGATGATGACGACACAGTTTTAACAGACATAAAATCAACAGTCATCCATTCATCCCTCTATTAAGAAAAAGAAGTCACTTCAGTATAAATTGATTAGAACAACACTAAACATTTAGTAATAAATTTTAGAGATCCTAGGGGCATTGAAACCTGGATTAAAGACACATGGCTGTATAATTTATTAGCAAGTTTCTTAGTCTCTGTAAGCCATAACTCTTCCCTGTAAAAATGGGTAAAAACACCTACATTTCAGGAATGCTGTAAGGAGTTAACAAGAAACTGACTTAAGGCATCTAGCTCAATGCCTGATACAAAACAGGCACTCAGACATTAGTTCTTCCCACCTTTCTTTCTTCACTGTTGCTAACAATATAAAAATAACAGTCTTCTTTGGCATATGAACTATAACCCAAAACTGTGACCTATTCAACTAAGAGCATTGCTAATAAAATTTTGGCATGCAGTGAAGGGAAAAACTGTGACTTGAACTCCACTAACTATAGAAAGGTCAGATAGATATAACAGTACAAAGCTTCAAGTACATAAGGGGAGAAGTACCACTTCCCTGTCAAATAACAGTACAAAGCTTCAAGTACATAAGGGGAGAAGTACCACTTCCCTGTCAACAATCAGAAGCAGAAAACCCTGAGAGACTAGACTAGGGATAAATGCTAACTTTCCCACAGGAAAAGAAATGAAGTTCAAAAGCTCAGCAGATTGCATTATTGCTAAATTACTTGTAAATTTTTATTGTTTACAAAGTCTAATTTTTCTACTGAAGAAATTATACTGATTTCATTTTAACATTAACCTACTCTTGTAAGTTCACACTTGTTTAAAATCAGGTGGCTTACCTGAATAATCTGATTATCTTCTTTTTCTAACTTTTCATCTTTAATCTTCCAGGCCTTTTCCTTGTCAGGAGTCTGGGAGGGAACAGCCTCAACCCACTCATCTTCAGAGCTCTAAGAGTATTTAGAATATAAGTAAAATTCTCAAATTTACATAGTTTCATATAAAAACTCTGTGTAGTTGCACTCTTTCATTTTTTCTCATCCCTAAAATACCAACCTTATTTGGGTTTCCAGTCTTTGCCCACTATACTTTCTAATCTCTAAATATTCCTCTTGGGGAATTAAATCCATTCTCATGGCTTAAACTACCACCAATTATGCTGACATCTTTCTAATTTATAAACCCTAAGTTTCAATAATTTAAACAACTGCCTACAACATTTAAATGCCACGCTGAACTCAGTAAGAACAAAAAGTAAACCCAGCATATACTTCTACAATACTTGTGCCTCTTCCTATATATTTGAATTAAGCATCACTACCCACCCACTTCCCCAAGTCAGAAGTTTCAGGATCATCTTGCCCCTGCCATCTAAACCTACTACTGTATTTCGAAAAGATTTCCAAACTATACCATACAGTGAACATCAAATGACCATCATGGGATCCACCTCCACCCCTGGCCAGAACTGACTGTTTCAGAGGTTGTTACCTAAACCAACTGATTTCAATCTTAGTCACTCTCCAGAAATCTGAAATGGTTTACTCTATAACTAAGGAGAACTGGAAAGACTGTGGCAGAGACCATTTCTACCATGAGGCACAGAATTCAGCAAAAATTTATCAGTATCAAGAAAAACAAAAACAGAACTAAGAGGAGAAGAAAAGGAAGATAGAAAGAAGACTCATTAAAGCATTCATGACTCTAGGTCCAGGTATTTCCTAAAACCCACCTGCACTGCTATATGTCCTATGAGACTCTGCTGCTTTAATAGTGATGAAAGTGAAAGAGGAGAGTGAAAAAGTTAGCTTGAAACTCAACATTCAAAAAACTAAGATCATGGCATCTGGTCCCATCACTTCATGGAAAATACATGGGAAAAAATGGAAACAGTGACAGACTTTATTTTGGGGGACTCCAAAATCACTGCAGATGGCAACTGAAGCCATGAAATTAAAAGACACTTGCTCCTTGGAGGAAAAGTTATGACCAACTTAGAAAGCATATTCAAAAGCAGAGACATTACTTTACCAACAAAGGTCCATCTAGTCAAAGCTATGGTTTTTCCAGTAGTCATGTATGGATGTGAGAGTTGGACTATAAAGAAAGCCGAGCGCTGAAGAACTGATGCTTTTGAGCAGTGGTGTTGGGACTCTTGAGAGTCCGTTGGACGGCAAGGAGATCCAACCAGTCCATTCTAAAGGAGATCAGTCGTGAATAATCAATGGAAGGACTGATGTTGAAGCTGAAGCTCCAATACTTTGGCCACCTGATCCAAAGAACTGACTCATTGGAAAAGACGCTGATGCTAAGCAAGATTGAAGGCAGGAGGAGAAGGGGACAACAGAGGATGAGATGGTTGGATGGCATCATGGATTTGATGGACATGAGTTTGAGCAAACTCCAGGAGTTGGTAATGGACAGGGAAGCCTGGCGTGCTGCAGTCCATTGGGTCGCAAAGAGTTGGACACAAATGAGCAACTGAAGTGACCTGAAATCAATTTACATTTGGTTTCTGTTACCTACAATCAATAGTTCCAACTAATATATACTCTTTCCTCCCCATCCTTAAAGCAACAGCCCTAGATCAGATCTGCTTATTTCTCATCTGGAAAAACCAAATTAGTCTCCATAACCCCTGTCTTTCCTGCTCCCTTTCATTCTCCAACTCCAACTCTAAATACATTTAGAGTAATGTAAAGGGCACATCTGGTCACAGTACTACTCTTCTCTGACTACCTGTCATAAAGACTACTTTTACTCCTCTTCCTTCTGACCAATAAAATTCAATTTTATTTAAAGATGTAACATGCCTCCCTTCCTGGAAAGTAAAGGCTTAATCAAATCTCCAATAAGGTGGAAATGAAAGTATTGTGTAGGACGTTCTAGAAGTTAAGAAAAAGAGGGCATCCTCTCTACTGTTATGTAATCTAAGAGGCACTTTTTAAAGACAACAGCATGACAAAACTAGAAGCCTTGATCCCAGAAGGCCACACTACCATTAAGTTGTCTACCTGATTTCCTTTACATGAAAGAAAAGTTAACTACTTTTACATTATACATATTTTATATTAACCAACGGCTATTCTGAAGTTCTCTAATAAATACAAATGAATCTAATTTGATGATACATTTACTATTACTACTATAAACCAAACTTCATGGTATACAAAATCCTATCAACCACTACAGCTTCATCTATTGTTTTATATAAGGCAGAGGAACCAGAGATCAAATTGCCAACATCTGCTGGATCATCGAAGAACCAAGAGAGTTCCAGAAAAACATCTATTTCTGCTTTACTGACTATGCCAAAGCTTTGACTATGTGGATCACAACAAACTGTGGAAAATTCTGAGAGATGGGAATACCAGACCACCTGACCTGCCTCTTGAGAAACCTATAGGCAGGTCAGGAAACAACAGTTAGAACTGGACATGGAACAACAGACTGGTTCCAAATAGGAAAAGGAGAACGTCAAGGCTGTATATTGTCACCCTGCTTATTTAACTTATATGCAGAGTACATCATGAAAAACGCTGGACTGGAAGAAGCACAAGCTGGAATCAAGATTGCCAGGAGAAATATCAATAACCTCAGATATGCAGATATGCACTTCCCTTATGGCAGAAAGTGAAAAGGAACTAAAAAGCCTCTTGATGAAGTGAAAGAGGAAAGTGAAAAGTTGGCTTAAAGCTCAACATTCAGAAAATGAAGATCATAGCATCTGGTTCCATCACTTCATGGGAAATAGATGGGGAAACAGTGGAAACAGTGTCAGACTTTATTTTTCTGGGCTCCAAAATCACTGCAGATGGTGACTGCAACCATGAAATTAAAAGACGCTTACTCCTTGGAAGGAAAGTTATGACCAACCTAGACAGCATATTCAAAAGCAGAGTCATTACTTTGCCAACAAAGGTCCATCTGGTCAAGGCTATGGTTTTTCCAGTGGTCATGTATGGATGTGAGAGCTGGACTGTGAAGAAAGCTAAGCACCTAAGAATTGATGCTGATGAACTGTGTTGGAGAAGACTCTTGAGAGTCCCTTGGACTGCAAGGAGATCCAACCAATCCATCCTAAAGGGGATCAGTCCTGGGTGTTCATTGGAAAGAGCGATGCTGAAGCTGGAACTCCAATACTTTGGCCACTTCATGCAAAGAGTTGACTCATTAGAAAAGACCCTGATGCTGGGAGGGATTGGGGGCAGGAGGAGAAGGGGACGACAGAGGATGAGATGGCTGTATGGCATCACCGACTCGATGGACATTGGTTTGGGTAAACTCCGGGAGTTGGTGATGGACAGGGAGGCCTGGCGTGCTGTGACTCATGGGGTCACAGAGTCAGACACGACTGAGCGACTGAACTGAACTGAACTGAATCTAACACTGTTAAGTTCCTTATAGTTAAATTTACATACATATATACACAAACATACATGCACACACTTTTATACCATGTTCTTTCTTACTTCCATGCCTTTGCTCTCACAATTCCTTGTGCGCACACACCCCTATGTGCAAGGTTGATTCTTACTCATCCTTTAAATCTCAATTCCAGCGTCATTTCCTCAATAAACCTGCATATAAAATCCTTCTTCCCTAATACCCTGAAATGCCATGGCATCATGAGATTACATACTGAAAGTATGTTTCTACTTAATTAATGAGTTCCCCAAAAGTTCGAACTCTATATATTTATATTCCCCACGTATATGAAAGTATCTGGCAAAAAAGTCAGCATTCAATAAATGTGCATTAAAATTAGCTGAACTGACTCTTCCAACAACTCAAGGTAGAGACTTTGGGCAGCAGCCTGCATCCAAGCATTAAATATCAGGCGCTGAATGAAAGAAGCCTATGTGACACAGCTGACAGTCTTCCTCCTTTATACAACAATGACACATGGACCATTCTGTATAGCTCTCCTGCCTCCATTTCATCTGTATTAATTTTGTTGCTAATTTTCACTCTTATTCACTCACCTCACCACTTCAGCATGATTTATGTTCCCCTCCCCAAACACCATGACCTAAGTTCTCTTGCTGATTTTAATTTCAATTCTCCATCTTACCTTGAAGAATTTATAAACTATCAATGTGACTCTTGACCTAAGAGAGGTCCCAGGACTCTTCTTATGTGTAGCCATCATAATTAACCACACTCCTCTTCCCATCTAACAGTCAAAGCCTAAAGACAGAACCAAGACAGAAAAGTGCCACCAATGAAAATATACATATTTATATATATATATATGTTATATATGCACATAAAATTCATAAAATTTATATATGTAAAATATAGGCTTTACATGTAATGTGTATGTGTATATATATATATATATATATATATAAAAATATGTATACTTCTCAAGGTACTTGAGGACTTCTGCATTGGTCATGAAAAAAATAAATGCCACATCAGATTAGAAATATACAGAAAAGAAAACAAAAGTAGAAAATATAAGAAACAACTGTTTCTAGACATTGACTCTCAGTTGTGCAGGACTATGATCACTGAGAAAAGAGAAACAAGTGAATGTTACAATTACACTCTACTGGTTCTTGCCTGCTGGCACTTTCTAGACAAAGGCACAAGGAGAGGTAATTCAAGCATAGTATGACAATCTCACTGAGTTAAAAGAAATAGAATTTTAACTTCATGATGACTGAGACAGAGTATCCATGAAAAGGAACCTACACAGAGAAAGAGTTCTGGAAAACTATATGAGACCCCTGTAGTCTTTAACTCAATAACAAACCGAACACGTTTACAATGTAAGTCCATAAGGATACACAAAGAATAACTACCTTGTAAGAAACAATTATTAGAATAACTACCATATAAGGAACAATTATGCTATTTCCGGCAGAACAATGGTAAAGAATCCATTTGCCAATGCAGGAGATCCAAGAGATGCAGGTTCGATCCCTAGGTTGGGAAGATCCCCTGAGGTAGGAAATGGCAACCTGCTCCAGTATTCATACCTGGAAAATTCCAGAGACAGAGAAGCCTGATGAGCTACAGTCCATGGAGTTGCAAAGAGTCAGATACAACTGAGCACACACACATAAGCAGAGAGATCTCCAGAGCTCACAAACTGCCAGATCAGCAGAGAAACCACAAAACTAGAATTAAAATAGACTGGGAAAAAAACCTAGAAAAAAAAACCGTCGTGGCTCAGCTGGTAAAGAATCCTCCTGCAAGGCAGGAGATACGGGTTCAATCCCTGGGTTGGGAAGGTCCCCTGGAGAAGGGAACAGCTACCCTCCAGTATTCTGACCTGTAGAATTCCATGGACCATGTTAAAAAAAAAAAAAAAAGAAGAATGCTAAAAAAAACAACTAACCAAATGAAGCTAAGAGAAAGAAGAGAAAAAGGAATAAAAACAAATGGGACAAATAGAAAAGGGACTGGCAAGAAGAGAAACTCAAACATATCTATAATTATATTAAACATAAATAATCTCAGCACTGTCTAATAGGATCTTTCTATATCTAAACCACCCAATATGGTAGCCACTAATCCAGCCATAGAGACTTCCCTGGCTGCTCAGATGGTAAAGCGTCTGCCTACAATGGAGGAGACCTGGGTTCAATCCCTGGGTCAGGAAGATCCTCTGGCGAAGGAAATGGCAACCCACTCCAGTACTCTTGCCTGGAAAATCCCATGGATGGAAGAGCCTGGTAGGCTACAGATGTGAAGTCGCAGAGAGTCAGACACGACTGAGCGACTTCACCTTACCTTACCTTAATCTAGCCATATGTGTCTGTGAACACAAAAAAATCTGGCTAGTGAGACTAAAGAAATGATCTTTCAACCTGATAACTTCAATAAATTTTGATTAAAAATTTAAAACTCAATGTGGCTATCACATTATATAGTGGAGAAAATTCCCTAATTTAAAAGGAAGAAATTGATCAGCTAAATAAAAAGGCAAGCCTTAAATACAGACTGTCCACAAGAAATACACTTTCAATGTAAAATAAAGATACATTAAAACTAAAAATTTTTAGTTTATCTTTATTGTATCTTTATTGTATACCTTGATATATCTTTATTTTACATTGAAAGTGTATTTCTTATGGACAGTCTATATTTAAGGCTTGCCTTTTTATTTAGCTGATCAATTTCCACTAATACAGTATACTAACGCATATATATGGAATTTAGAAAGATGGTAACAATAACCCTGTATACGAGAAAGCAAAAGAGACACTGATGTATAGAACAGTCTTTTGGACTCTGTGGGAGAGGGACAGAGTGGGATGATTTGGGAGAATGGCATTGAAACATGTATAATATCATATATGAAACGAGTCGCCAGTCCAGGTTCGATGCACGATACTGGATGCTTGGGGCTAGTGCACTGGGATGACCCAGAGGGATGGTATGGGGAGGGAGGAGGGAGGAGGGTTCAGGATGGGGAACACATGTATACCTGTGGCAGATTTCATGTTGATATATGGCAAAACCAATACAATATTGTAAAGTTAAAAAAAAAAAAAAACTAAAAAATTTTTTTAAAAGATATACCATGAAAGCAAAAATAGTAACACAACTAAAAAGGCTTTATTAACATGAGACAGAAGTAGGCCTTAAAGAAGAATATTATCAGAAATAAAGAGGAACATTTCATGATATTATAATCATCAATTCATCAACAAGATATAACTATCCTAAAAGTGTATTTACCTAACAAGACTTCAAAATACATGAGGTAAAACTGACAAAATCCGAAGAAGAAAGACAAATTCACAACACAGAGATTTTACACTATGAATAAACTTTCTCCCAAGTTGACATTCACAGAACACTACAACTATGTATATTCAGTATACAACTGAATATACATACGTTTCAATTATATAAGAAATTTTCACCAAGATAGAGCATAGGCTAAGCCATAAACTCAGCCTCATAATTTTTTTAAAAAACTATAAGTTATACATAGTATGTTTTATGACAACTGAATTAAATTTGAAGCCAGAAACAAAAATGAAATGGGTTAAATCCACAAATTACTGGAAAAATTTAAAACTCATATACAGTCTGTAAGTTTAAAAAATAACAAAGTCAATTAGAAAATATTTTGAAAAGGATGACGATGAAAATATAACACCAAAATCAGTTACATGGAGATATAACAGTGCTAGGAGAAAAATCTGTAGATTATAAATACTCAATTAGAAAATAAGAAATGTTTAGAATGAAAGACCTATGTACCCACTTCAGGAAGTTAGAAAAAGAAAAGGAAATACAAAATATATAATAGAAAGAAATGGAAATAGAAAGACAATGGAAATCAACAGAATGTACACAAATGGAAAAATCAATGAAACTAAAAGGCAATTCTTTGAAAAAGATGATTAATAAAATTGATAAGCCTAAAACTATACTGACCAAGAAAACAAAGAAAAAATAGAAATAGCTAAAATCAGGAATGAAAGGAGGGAACGTAAATTCAACAATTTAGATGACATAAACAAATTCCTTGCAAATCTAAATTACCATAACTCAAGAATAAAGAGAAAACATTTAATACAGATTTTAACAGAATTAAATTTGCACTTTAAGCATCCCACAAAGAAAACACTAGGCCCAAACAGTCTGACTAGTAAGCTTTAACAATCATTTAAGGAAGAAGCCACTCCAATCTTAACACAAACTTTTCTACAAACAGAAGAAAAGGGAATTTTTTTCTAATTCATATGTGAGGCCAGGATTCCCTTAACACTAAAACCCAATATCCCTCATAAACACTGATGCAAAACTTCTCAACCAACTGTGGGCAAATCAAATCATAAAGAAACATATTCAGTAAAATTCACATGTAAATATATATAAATAAAATATTTTATAAAGAAAAATGACCAAACAGTGTTTATCCCAGGAATTCAGCTTCCTGTTACATTAAAAAAGTTAACCTATGTAATTCTTCATGTTAACAGAATAAAAGAGAAAAATCATGATTACATTAATAGATGTGTAAAAGTAATTTGACAAAATCCAATGCTTATTCGATACACCAACTCTTAGAAAAAAATTAAAATAGAGAAGAATTTACTTAATCTAAAAGGGCATACATGAAAAGCCCACAGCTAACATCATGCTTTCAGGTGAAAGATACTTTCCACTTAAGGAACAGGTAAGGAGGTCCAGCCTCATCACTTCTATTGAACACTATACTGAAGTCCTAGCTAGTGAAATAAAATATTAACAAATGAGGTAAAAGGCATAGAGATTGGAAAGAAAAAAAAAGTGTCTTTACTCACACATAACACAATCATATACTAAGAAATCAACCAAAAAAAGCTAACACTAGTACTTGTGAATTTAGGAAGGTGACAAGATACAGGCAAATATGCAAGAATCTATTGTAAAGACATATACTAGCTGCCAATACAAGAAAAACAAAATTTATTTTTAATTCCATTTCCAACAGCACCCCAAGAAAATAAAATATAAAAATATAGCAAAAGATGATAGTAAGACCTCTACACTGAAAATATCAGAAAACTGTGAGAGAAATTTTTAAAAACTTTGAAAGATAGATATACCATATGCATGATGGGTTGCATGACTCTATTTTAAGATATTAATTGTCTCAAAATCGATCTATTGATGCAAAACAATTCCAATCAAAACATCAGTAGCCACTTTTGCTGAAAATGATAAGTGATTATAAAATTTACTTTAAAAATGCAAATATCCTAGAGTACCAAAACACTTTTTAAAAAGAACAAAATCATAGAACTTACACTACTTTATTCCAAGACTTACCCTAGAATTGCCGTAATTAAGACCAAGGAGAGACATGCAAGTCAACGGAACAGAAGAGTCTAGAAATTATCCCACAAATATATATGCTCAATTGTATTTAAAACACAGGAGCCTAAGTAATTTAACAGAGAAAGGTTAGCCTTCTCAACAAATGATGCTGGAACATGTGGAAATTCATATGGAAAAAAATTAAACTTTGACACTTACTACATACCATAAACAAAAATTACTCAAAATGAATTACTGACAAAAAAGCCAAAGCTACAAAATTTCTTGAAAAAAACAAAGGAAAAAATCTTCACAACCTTGAGATGTACAAAAGTTAGGACATCAAAAGCAGTAATGAGGAGAAATTAATGGTAAAAGAACATAATTGATAAACTGGAGTTCATAAAAGAAAACAGAATGGCCAATAAAGATTTAAATAAATGCTCCACATCATTGATCTTCAAGGAAATATCACATGAAATAACTACACACAGTAGGATGGCTAGAAAACTACAAAGACTGAATATTCCAAGTGCTCTTCAAGATGCAGAATAACTGGAACTCTTATAAACTGCTGGAAGGAGTATAAAATGGTCCAAACACTTTGGAAAACAATGGTATTTTTCCAAGAGAAAAACATGTCCACAAAAAGACCTGTAAACATTCACAGTAGCTTTATTCAGTGTTTTTTAGTTACTAAGTTGGGCCCAACTCTTTGCAATCCCATGGACTATGGCTCACTAGGCTCCTCTGCCCATGGGATTTCACAGCAAGAATACCCCCATCTATTTGCCATGAAGTGATGGGACCAGATGCCATGATCTTAGTTTTCTGAATGTTGAACTTTAAGCCAATGTTTTCACTCTCCTCTTTCAGTTTCAAGAGGCTCTTTACTTCTTCACTTTCTGCCTTAAGCGTGGTGTCATCTGCATATCTGAGGTTATTGATATTTCTCCCAGTAATCTTGATTCTAGCTTGTGCTTCATCCAGGCTGGCATTTCGCATGATGTACTCTGCATGTAAGTTAAATAAGCAGGGTGACAATACACAGCCTTAATGTACTTCTTTCCCAATTTGGAACCAGTCAATTGTTCCATATCTGGTCCTAACTGTTGCTTCTTGACCGGCATATACAGGAGGCAGGTCAGCTGGTCTGGTATTCCCATCTCTTTAAGAATTTTCCAGTTTGTTGTGATCCACACAGTCAAAAGCTTTAGCATAGTCAATGAAGCAGAAGTAGATGTTTTTCTGGAATTCTCTTGCTTTTCCTATGATCCAATGTAAGTTGGCAATTTGATCTCTGGTTCCTCTGCCTTTTCTAAACCCAGCTTGAACATCTGGAACTTCTCGGTTCATGTACTGCTGAAACCCAGCTTGGAGAATTTTCAGCATTACTTTGCAAGCAAGTGAGAGGAATGCAATTGCACACTGGTTTTAACATTATTGCCTTTCTTTGGGATCAAATGAAAACTGACCTTTTCCAGTCCTGTGGCCACTACTAAGTTTTCCAAATTTGCTGGCATATTAGTCATATTAGCCACAAACTAAAAAACAACTCAAATGACTCTGAACAGATAAAATAGACAAGCAAATTATGGTGTATCTACATACTGTAATATAGCAAAAAAGAGAAAAGAAATACTGATACATGCAATCACTTGAGTTGCAAAAATGTAATGTCAAGCCAAAGAATCACAACATAAAAAAGATTGTATTATAGTCGAACCTTGAACAGTGTGGGGCTTAGAGGTGCCTACCCTCTGTGCAGTGGAAAACGAACATGTAACTTTACAGTTGGCCATCCGTATCTACAGGTCCACATCTGCAGACTTAACCAACCAACTGTGGATTATGTAGTACTATAGTATATATTTCTCAAAAAAGAGCCACATATAAATGCACCTATACAATCCAAACTGATGTTGTTCAAGGATTAACCATATATGAATATTTATGCTGCTGCTGTGTTATGCTTCGGAGAAGGCAATGGAAACCCACTCCACTCTTGCCTGGAAAATCCCATGAATGGAAGAGCCTGGTAGGCTGCAGTCCATGCGGTCACGAAGAGTTGGACACAACTGAGTGACTTCACTTTCACTTTCCACTTTCATGCATTGGAGAAGGAAATAGCAACCCACTCCAGTGTTCTTGGCTGGAGAATCCCAGGGATGGTGGAGCCTGGTGGGCTGCCATCTATGGGGTCGCACAGAGTCAGACACGACTGAAGCGACTTAGCAGCAGCAGCAGCAGCAGCAGCTGTGTTATGCTTAGTCACTCAGTCATATCTCACTCTTTGTGACCCCATGGACTGTAGCCCGTCAGACTCCTCTGTCCATGGGTTTCTCTAAGCAAGAACACTAGAGTGGGCTGCTGTGCCCTCCTCCAGGGGATCTTTCCAACCCAGAAATCGAACCAGGGTCTCCCGCATTGCAGGCGGATTCTTTACCACCTAAGCTACCGGGGAAGCCCATGTGAATATTTATATGGAATCCCAATATAGGGAAAACAAATCTATAGAGTGATAAAGCAGACCTATCGTTGGCCAGAGAGGAGGAAGAAGAGGGAGGGTGAGAAAGAAGAGGGAGGGTGAGGAAGAACTGATTGCAAAGAGCCATGAGGAACTTTATGGGGAATGGAAATGCTCTATACCTTAACTGATAGGGCTAACCAGATATAAGAATTAAACAGTAGACTTATTAGAGGATTATTTTATTATTTATAAATTATACCTCAGCAAAACTGGTTTTAAAAGTTAAAAAAAAAAAATCAAGAGACTGTGACAGTCAAGACATGCTTTCCAGTCTCACATGGATCTTCAAGGGTTCCCATTTGCTTCTATTACTACCTGAGCAAAGTTGTTTCAAATCTACACAATTTCCTCAATCCCTCTATCCTACTTCTACTCTCAAGTTGTCTTCTCATATGATGATTTTACCTTCCACTTCATAAAGGAAACAGAACATCAAGCATAAATACCATCAATAATCTGTTTGCTTTATTTATCTGCTACTTCCTCTTCATTTATCTGTGTTTATGTACATCTTTATTACTTCCCTGCTAAGAAGTACATCTTTATTACTTTCCTGCTAAGAAGACAAGGTGCTCCTCCTTCCATTAAGATTACCCCTTCCTCTGAAACCTTGCTCACCCAAATGCATCATTCTCAAGAATATCTAAGCCTGTCTCCATAAAACATTTTCTCAAAAAGAGTTCCCAACCAACCTGATTCCCCAAACCTTTCCTTTCACTGTCAGTGTAAATTTTTCTTTACTTCTTCAGTCAACCTCAATGTGATGTGGGCACTGAGCATTCATTCAAATTACTCTCTGTAAGGTATGTTACACAACTTTAAAGGCAGTACAAATGTGCATGCTATATGTGGCAACAATAACAACAACAATAGAACAACAACAATAAAAAGAAAACAAAGAATGGGACAGTGAGTCTCTGATAAAGGGAAGCAAGTGCCCTTAATCAAATGGCATAAATGATTAGTCACCCTGACACATATATCCCAGGGGATGGGGATTCTTAACAGCTGTGATACTTGTGTAAATTTCTGATAGTTTTATAAACTCCACTGAAATAAACAACTTTGTATATAAATTTCTTATTGAAGAGAAGTTCAGTTTTATCAGATTCTCAATGAAGTCAGCAACTCAATCCCACAATTGTGGAAACATTACCCCTATTTTGCTTTTCCTTTAAGATTTTCCAACTCCCTTTGTCCTGAGCTATATTCAAAAGAATTTTATTTTCTATATAATATTCCTACCATTACAAAACATGCTGGATACTTGATAAAACTATCCAGCTGTATTTCTCACTGTGAATGAAGATGCTTCATTCTCACTGTAAAGAACAACTCTCACTGTAAAGCTGTAAAGAACAACACTGCATAGGAACCTGGAATGTTAGGCCCATGAATCAAGGTAAATTAGATGTGATCAAGAAGAAGATGGCAAGAGTAAACATCAACATCTTAGGAATCAGTGAACTAAAATGGACGAGGATGGGAGAATTAAATTCAGATGACCACTGTATCTACTACTGTGGGGAAGAATTCCTTACAAGAAATGGAGTAGCCCTGAGTCAAAAAAAGAATCTGAAATGCAGTACTTGGGTACAACCTCGAAAATGACAGAACAATCTAAGTTCATTTCCAAGACAAACCATTCAGCATCACAGTAATTCAAGTCTATGCCCCAACAACTGATGCTGAAGAACGTGAAGCTGACCAGTTCTATGAAGACCTACACCACCTTCTAAAACTAATACCAAAAAAAGGAGATGCTCTTTTCCTCACAGAGGATTGGAATGCAAAAGCAGCAAATCAAGAGATACCCGGAGTAACAGGCAAGTTTGGCCTTGGAGTAAAAAATGAAGCAGGGCAAAGGCTAACCGTTTTCTCAAGAACACAACAGTAATACCAAACCATTTTCCAACAATCCAAGACACAATTCTACACATGGAGATCATCAGATGATCAATACCTAAAGCAGATTGATATATTCTTAGCAGCTGAAGACGGAGAAGTCATCAAAAGTCAGTCAGCAAAACAGGACCTGGAGCTGACTGTGGCTCTGAGCTCCTCATTGCAAAATTCAGGTTTAAATTGAAGAAAGTAGAGAAAACCATTAGGCCATTCGGGTATGATCTAAATCAAATCCCTTATGATTATACAGTGGATGTGACAAATAGATTTAAAAGATTATATCTGGTAAAGAGAGTGCCTAAAGAACTATGGATGGAGGTTCATAACATTGTACAGGAGGCAGTGACTAAAACCATCCCAAAGAAAAACAAATACAAGAAGGCAAAGTGGTTATCTGAGGAAGCTTTACAAATAGCTGAAGAAAGAAAAGAAGGGAAAGGCAAGAGAAAGGGAAAGATACACCTAACTGAATGCAGAGCTCCAGAGAATAGCAAGGAGATATAAGGCCTTCTTAAATGAACAATGCAAAGAAACAGAAGAAAACAATCAAATGGGAAAGACTAGAAATCTCTTCAAGAAAACTGGAGATATTAAGGGACATTTCATCCAAGAATGGACATAATAAAGGACAGGAACAGTCAAGATCTAACAGAAGCAGAAGAAATTAAGAAGAGGTGCCAAGAATACACAGAAGAACTGCACAAAAAAGGGTCTCAATGACCCACATAAGCACGATGGTATGGTCACTCACCTAGAACCCAACGTCCGGGAGCATGATGTCAAGTGGGCCTTAGGAGGCATCACTACAAACAAAGATAGTAGAGATGACGGAATTCCAGCTGAGCTACTTTCAAATGATAAAAAATGATATTGAAAAGGTGTTGCACTCAACATGTCAGCAAATCTGGAAAACTCAGTAGTAGCCACAAGACTGAAAAAGGTCTGTTTTCATTCCAATCCCAAATAAGAGCAATGCCAAAGAATGTTCAAATTACCATACAATTGCACTCATTTCATATGCTAGCAGAATTATGCTCAAAATCCTTCAAACCAGGCTTTAGTAGTATGTGAACTGAGAACTTCTAGATATACAAACTGCATTTAGAAAAGGCAGAGGAACCAGAAATCAAACTGCCAACATTTGTTGGATCATAGAAAAAGCAAGAGAATTGCAAAAAAAATATCTGCTTCATTGACTACACTAAAGCCTTTGAATTTGTGGATCACAACAAACTGTGGACAACTCTTAAAGAGATGGAAATACCAAACCATCTTATCTGTCTCCTGAGAAACCTGTATGGGAGTCAAGAAGCAACAGTCAGAACCAGACATGGAACAATGGACTGGTTCAAAATTGGGAAAGGAGACCGACAAGGCTGTATACTGTCACTCTGCTTATTTAAATTAAATGCAGAGTACATCATGTGAAACACCAGGCTGGATGAATCACAAGCTGGCATCAAGACTACTGGGATCAACATCAACAACCTCAGATATGCACATGGCATATCTGCCACTTTAATGACAGAAAGTAAAGGGGATCTAAAGAGCCTCCTGATGAGGGTGAAAGAGGAGAGTGAAAAAGCTGGCTTGAAACTCAACATGAAAAAAACTAAGACTGTAGCATCCGGTCCCATCATTTCATGGCAAACAGAAGGGTGAAAACTGGTAGCAATGACAAAATTTATTTTCTTGAGCTCCAAAATCAGCACAGATGGTGACTGTGGCCATGAAATTAAAAGATGTTTGCTCCTTGGTAGGAAAGCTATGACAAATCTCAGAAGTACATTAAAAAGCAGAGATATCACTTTGCTGACAAAGGTCCATATAGTCAAAGCTATGGTTTTCCCAGTAGTGATGTCCAGATACGAGAGCTGGACCATAAAGAAGGCCAAGCACCAAAGAATTGGTACTTTCAAATTGTGGTGCTAGAGAAGATTCTTGAGAGTCCTTTGGACTGCAAGGAGATCAAACCAGCCACTCCTAAAGGAAATCAACCCTGAACTGGAAGGACTGTTGCTGAAGCTGAAGCTCCAATACTTCAGCCACCTAATTCAAAGAGTCAACTCATTGGAAAAGAACTTGATACTGGCAAAGACTGAAGGCAAAAGGAGAAGAGGGCAGCACAGGATGAGACAGTCAGATTGCATCAACAACTCAATGGATATGAACGTGAGCAAACTCCAGGACATAGTGGAGGACAGAGTCTGGTGTGCTGTAGTCCATGGAGTAGCAAAGAGTCGGATACGACTTAGCGACTAAAACAACAACATTCTTATATAAAACAAGCTTTCGTGAGCCAATTATCATCTCAGGGCATACTGCCAAAATTTAATTTCTGAAACTACAAGAGGGCCAGACTGGACTGACTTTTTGGAGTCCAGTCTGGCCCTCTTATGAAGACTCATCTGTATAATCCTCTGAAGAGCATACCTAGGAGTGCAATTATCACTAAACACCTCCAGCTCATCTCATTAAGCACCACATACTTTTCTCTTCCTGAAAATAACCATGAGGGTTTGCCTTGCTTTCCTTTCTTTTGTGAGTCCTCTCATCCAAAACCTGGCTAGAGACACAACAGATCCAGCATTCTCTTCCTTTCTGTCCCAAAGATAAATATACAAATACAACCCATTTTAAACACTTAATTGTTAATGTCTATGAAAAACAAACTGAGGTAACAAACTGAAAAGTCTTGGTACTCTTTCCCTTATTTTATGGTACTATTTTTACTCCCCTTTCACTCTTTCCTGTTTCTCCTAATTTTCCAACTGCTTCTACTTAAAATCCTTTACTTGCTGTCTGCCTTCTCAGTATTGGTATTCTTCCTTCTTTTCAGTTTCCCAAGGCAATTCATCCATTTTAATGGCTTTAAACAGCAATGACTCTCCAATCGTATCTTCATCCTCTAGCCCTTATCTAAAACCTAAGATCCATATTTCTACCATTTCCTGTACACCTCCAAGTAGATGACTCCCAAGCATTTTCTTGGGAGTGTACCTTCACTAGTAATATTTCCTAAGTTCTCACATGTATTTTAGGTCCCCATATGTTGCTCCTTTACATACAATATTCTCAAGTAGCTTCTTTGGTTAGTTTTAGCACATACTTACTGATGAACTGTCGGTTGACTCATTTTTTTCACACTTTTGTTTCTTGCTCTTTTTTTTCTTCTCTTTCTTTACTTTTTTTGAATGCTTGTCTTTTTTCTTCTTTTTCTTCACACGGTCTTCCTATAAATAATCAGTTTGAAGAGGCAAGAATTTAGTTTTAGCTTACTTTAAAAAGTAAGTATTTTGAGGAAAAGATCTATGTCCTAAAACACTTTAAATCTTTCATGAGAGGAGACAAGGAATATGATTAAATAAATAGCTTCTTCTAAAAAATTGTGACATGCTTCTATAATATATGCACTACTAATAAACCATATAACTAAAATTTCTTGGAAAAATACAAGGAAAGTTCAAATTTATTTGTAAATATATTGACAGACAGATATAATCAAACATATATATGAAAACACAGTGTGTATATATCTCCTTCAACGAGCCCAAGAGAATTTATAGATTATGAACCACATGAAATCTAACAAGACAGCATAAACTGTGGGAAGAGAAAGCAAGAATTGAGACATCCCCCTTTAAAAAAAAAAAGCATCACATTAAGTTTAAAACACATAACACTTTAGATCCATAAACTTAACACAAGTGGACTGGAAACTTGGATCTAAGCTTTCTACCAGCCAACTCAACTAATACAATCTTTCCAATATCATGTCCAAAATATTAATATATACTACTCTAGCCAGAGAGACAAATATTCAGTACTGTCAACTATGTGGTATTCATTGTGTAACTTGTAAAAAAGAGTTTATAAACTTGTTCTTCCAGTATTAACTTGAATAAGTGCAAAAAAAAAAAAAAAAATAAGCTTACACCAAGTAAGGCTGCTAGTATTTACCTGTGAGATTTGTTCAACTCTCTTAATCACATCAGGTAGCATCCATGTTTCCTCACCCCGAAGTCGTTTCAGTTCTTTACGCCTTTCTTCCTTTTCAAAATTGGCTTTAGCCTAAAACCGTGAAAAAAATAAAAATTAACAATTGACCCACCTACTTCTCACCAAAAAAGCAAAACAGAAACCTCCCCCACTTTCATGTAAGGCTCACCACAATTTGCTTCTATCAAAGTCTGTGTGCATGTGTAGTAAGACACTTCAGTCATGACAGACTCTTTGCAACCCCATGGACTGTAGCTTGTCAGGCTCCTCTGTCCATGGGATTCTCCTCACAAGAATACTGGAGCGGATTGTCATGCCCTCCTCCAGAGCATCTCCCCAAACCTTGGGACTGAATCCGCATCTCTTACATCTCCTGCACTGGCAGGTGGGTTCTTTACCACTACCACCACTTGGGAAGCCCCTACCAAAGTGTAAGAAAGATTAAAAACAACAAATTCTCCTTCCACATTACCAACTGCATTATCAGTTAGCAATCACTAGTGAAATGAGCCGGACTTCCCTGGTAGCTCAGCTAGTAAAGAATCCGCCTGCATGTGGAAGACCTGGATTCAATCCCTGAGTTTGGAAGATCCCCTGAAGGAGGGCATGGCAATCCACTCCAGTATTCCTGCCTGGAGAACCTCACGGACAGAGGAGCTGGGTGGACTACAGACCATAGGGTCACAAACAGTCAGACACGACTGCAAGAGGAAGCAAAGCACAGTACAGTGAAATGAGCCACCAAGCAAGGACAGAATCTTGGGACCTACTGTAGACCTCTTCCTCTCCCCTAAGCTCCCTACCTCAAAAATGACTTGAATCTCTTTTCCCTTCGCTATCCCACTGATAGTGCCTGATACTTCTGTAACTGTTAGGAGACTGACCTCCATACCTTCGGTCTGCAACGTCCATAATCCTCTACCCACACCCTCAAAATGCTTCAAAAAGAATCACCTTTCTAAAAACAAATGATCATATTGATAAGTTTTTATCATTCAAAAACAGTCAAACTAAGTAACAGCTTCCCAAGAAGCTGTTCCTGCCTTTTCATTTTCTCCCCAAATTTCAAAGCTAGGATTGGTCCTTCTCAAAATTCTATACATAGCTATACTATAAAATTTATAATAGTTTACAAATCCACTCCCTCCAAAAACTGCCTGAAATATCAGAGACAAGGATGAAGGATATTTATTATACACATATATTACATATGCTGAAATCAGGGACCACCAACCTTTCACTTCTGTAAGACTTATTGCCCTTTTCTTCCCCTGTAAAATCTGACTGCAGTCATTATAACTTCTCCTTCCTGTCTCCTATACCGGTTCCTTATTTGCATTTAATAGAGAAGGAAATGGCAACCCACTCCAGTGTTCTTGCCTGGAGAATCCCAGGGACGGGGGAGCCTGGTGGGCTGCCGTCTGTGGGGTCTCACAGAGTCGGACACGACTGAAGCGACTTAGCAGCAGCAGCAGCAGCATTTAAATGTGTTTTAAACGGTTATAGCTTAAAACAGATAAAATAATGATCATCACTTGTTTCACCTTACATTGTTCTCTAACTACAACTTTTCCCCTTCACACTTCTTTTCCCCTGCCACACTTCTCACATCTTATGAGCTAAGTCAATAGTACAGTTTACTTCCTCCCTTCCTTATTTTACCTCTACTCATTTCAATCTTAATGAAAAACACGTTTCTCAACTTTTTCGAGGGGCTAAATTTTTTAGATCTCTGTCTCAATCGCTGTTTGGTTCAGTACGGGTTTGCAATAAGCCGGATAACTGACACAAATAACTTAAAAGGAGACTGAAAGGATCTACTCTAACGTGCCTCACACGAGTTTCTGAAAACGGAAATTTTCATTTCAGATATAGCATGAGGGAGGACTCAAGCTGTAAGATATGCAGGGAAAATAGTGGGGTCCCTCGAAAGTGCGCAGCACAGGTGATCAGGTGCTAGAAATGTCAAGCACGGATGCTTTTAAAGATAAGGAACGTCAGAGGAAAGAAAAGAAGTTTTCTGGAAAAGAATATGAGCAACTGGAGCCTTCCAGAGCATCTAAGAGGCAAAGGATACCCAATAGTGTGTGAGCATCCCAAAGGAAAACATCTATCCCCACACAACTAGATAAGGTAAGATACTAAGGAAATGAATCAAGAAAGGGTGCGGGGAGGCAGGAGAGCTAGACGCCTAACTCCCAGAAGGCCTCCACCGGCAATTCTAAATGATTCCCAAAGCCTCAAAACTGAAGTACCTGGCGCAACACCTCGCTCCTGGCACTTCGAATCTGTTCCTTACGCTCTTCGACGCTACTCTCACTTTCAAATCTAACCCCGGCAGCCGCCATAGTTGTTGTCGTAAAGCTAGGAAGCCGGCACAAAAATCTCGGTTTACGACTGTCGTAATTCAGTAAACAAACCGGGACTTCCGACTAGAGGGAGGAGGGAAATCTGCGCCACCAAAAGAGCATGCGCAAACTGTTGCTTATTATTTCGGTTAATATCTAACCCTTAGGTTCGGAGAAGGCAATGGCACTCAACTCCAGTACTCTTGCCTGTAAAATCCATGGACACAGGAGCTAAGTAGGCTGCAGTTCATGGGGTCGCTGGGAGTCGGACACGACTGAGCGACTTCACTTTCACTTTTTACTTTCATGCATTGGAGGAGGTGGCAATCCACTCCAGTGTTCTTGCCTGGACAATACCAGTGGCGGAGAAGCCTGGTGGGATGCCGTCTCTGGGGTCGCACAGAGTCGGACACGACTGAAGCGACTTAGCAGCAGCAGTAGCAATAGGTTTGCAAGAAACAGAAGGTTAAAGTCAAGGAGTTACCCTGAACAGGACTTGTGTCAGCGTACATTTATTACGCAGTTTGCACGGGACTGACGCCATGTCACAGCTGAAGTGAAGTCGCTAGTCGTGTCCGACTCAGCGACCCCATGGAGTGTAGCCTGCCACACTCGTAGGATTTTCCATGTGATTTTCCAGGCAAGACTTGAGTCAAGGGGTTACCCTCCTTCGTATATTGGGGTTGCCCTGAACAGGACTTGTGTCCTCGTACATTTATTACGCAGTTTGCACGGGACTGACGGCATTTCATAGCTGAAGTGAAGTCGCTCAGTCGTGTCCGACTCTTCACGACCCCATGGACTGCAGCCTCCCAGGCTCCTCCGTCCATGGGATTTTCCAGGGAAGAGTACTGGAGTGGGGTGCCATTGCCTTCTCCTTCAGTTCAGTTCAGTTCAGTTCAGTTCATTCGCTCAGTTGTGTCTGACTCTTTGCGATGCCATGAATCACAGCACGCCAGGCCTCCCTGTCCATCCCCATCTCCTGGAGTTCACTCAGACTCATGTCCATCGAGTCGGTGATGCCATCCAGCCATGTCATCTTCTGTCATCCCCTTCTCCTCCTGCCCCCAATCCCTCCCAGTATCAGAGTCTTTAACAAGCAGTCAACTCTTCGCATGAGGTGGCCAAAGTACTGGAGTTTCAGCTTCAGCATCATTCCTTCCAAACAACACCCAGGGCTGATCTCCTTTAGAATGGACTTTAGAATGGATCTCCTTGCAGTCCAAGGGACTCTCAAGAGTCTTATCCAACACCACAGTTCAAAAGCATCAATTCTTCAGCACTCAGCTTTCTTCACAGTCCAACTCTCGCATCCATACATGACCACTGGAAAAACCATAGCCTTGACTAGACGGACCTTTGTTGGCAAAGGAATGTCTCTGCTTTTCAATATGCTATCTAGGTTGGTCATAACTTTTCTTCCAAGCAGCAAGCATCTTTTAATTTCATGGCTGCAGGCACCATCTGCAGTGATTTTGGAGCTCAGAAAAATAAAGTCTGACACTGTTTCCACTGTTTCCCCATCTATTTCCCATGAAGTGATGGGACCAGATGCCATGATCTTAGTTTTATGAATGTTGAGCTTTAAGCCAACTTTTTCACTCTCCACTTTCACTTTCATCAAGAGGCTTTTGAGTTCCTCTTCACTTTCTGCCATAAGGGTGGTGTCATCTGCATATCTGAGGTTATTGATATTTCTCCCTGCAATCTTGATTCCAGCTTGTGCTTCTTCCAGCCCAGCGTTTCTCATGATGTACTCTGCATATAAGTTCAATAAACAGGGTGACAATATACAGCCTTGACGTACGCCTTTTCCTATTTGGAACCAGTCTGTTGTTCCATGTCCAGTTCTAACTGTTGCTTCCTGACCTGCATACAGGTTTCTCAAGAGGCAGGTCAGGTGGTCTGGTAGTCCCATCTCTTGAAGAATTTTCCACAGTTGATTGTGATCCACACAGTCAAAGGCTTTGGCATAGTCAATAAAGCAGAAATAGATGTTTTTCTGGAACTCTCTTGCTTTTTCCATGATCCAGCGGATGTTGGCAATTTGATCTCTGGTTCCTCTGCCTTTTCTAAAACCAGCTTGAACATCTGGAAGTTCACAGTTCACATATTACTGATGCCTGCCTTGGAGAATTTTGAGCATTACTTTACTAGCGTGTGAGATGAGTGCGATTGTGCTGTAGTTTGAGCATTCTTTGGCATTGCCTTTCTTTGGGATTGGAATGAAAACTGACCTTTTCCAGTCCTGTGGCCACTGCTGAGTTTTCCAAATTTGCTGGCATATTGAGTGCAGCACTTTCACAGCATCATCTTTCAGGATTTGAAATAGCTCAACTGGAATTCCATCACCTCCACTAGCTTTGTTCGTAGTGATGCTTTCTAAGGCCCACTTGACTTCACATTCCAGGATGTCTGGCTCTAGGTGAGTGATCATACCATCGTGATTATCTTGGTCGTGAAGATCTTTTTTGTCCTTATCTCCCCTTAAAACTTTCTGCAGTGTGCTTGGTTCGAGCAGATTAAAGGTACATGTTGCAAAGATTTCTACCAAAGTGCCCTTATCGAGAAAGAGGTTTCCCTGTTCTGGAGGAATGGACTAAAGGAAGGCTGGCCAGAAAGACAGTGCAAGTTAGCAGGAGAGAAGACTTGCTTTGAAGAGTCAGTATTTTGCTTTGGTGGATTTTTTTTTTTAAACACAGTATATGAAAAAGTCATGTGAATTTTGCATTGTACTTCATAATTTATACTTCTTTAAAGTGTAACATTTTTTCTGACCTCATATTGTTTGTTCATACTGTCTCAGTAACAAGTGAAAAAAAAAAGGAATGAGTTTTTTTCTTCCCTTTCCAGAGACTAAAGGAGATAAAAGAGAACAGCGAGCAGGCCTGAGTATTCCTAGTTTTGTTTTTTTGTTTTTGTTTACTTTAACAGCTTCTAACTCTGAATGTAACTGAATTTGCTCTTCTGCCCCTTAACTCTGCAGGAGCTACACTTCACACCTATTTTCCTTTGACTCTGTGTTAAATACATCCACTATCTGGTGTGAAGGAGAAGGGGGCATCAAAGGATGAGAAGGCTGGATGGCATCATCAATACAATGCACAAGAACTTGGGCATGGGAGATGGTGAGGGACAGGGAGGCCTGGCATGCTGCAATCCATGGGGTCAAAGAGAGTAGGACGTGACTGGGTGATTGAACAGCAACATCTGGTGTTTAACCTTACAATACCCTTCCCCTTATAGTTGCTTATCAGAAAGAAGGCTGCAGAACCACCCAAATGCCAGACTCAATTGCTGGATTACTAACACCAGCCTATGGCTGAAACAATGCAAGGAGAAGAAATTTAGATTCTAACACCATTTCCTTTAGGATGGACTGGTTGGACCCCCTTACAGTCCAAGGGACTCTCAAGAGTCTTCTCCAACACCACAGTTCAAAAGCATCATTTCTTTGGCTCTCAGCTTTCTTTATAGTCCAACTCTCACATCCATGCATGACAAGTGGAAAAACTATAGCTTTGCCTAGACGAACCTTTGTTGGTAATGTCTCTCTGCTTTTTAGTATGCTGTCTAGGTTGGTCATAGTTTTTCTTCCAAAGAGCAAACATCTTTTAATTCCATGGCTCCAGTCACCATCTGCAGTGATTTTGGAGCCCCCCAAAATAAAGTCTTTCATTGTTCCCCATCTATTTGCCATGAAGTGATGAGACTGGATGCCATGATCTTAGTTTTCTGAATGTTAAGTTTGAAGCCAACTTTTTCACTCTCCTCTTTCACTTTCATCAAGAGGCTCTTTAGTTCTTCGATTTCTGCCATAAGGGTGGCATCATCTGCACCAAAGAGGCAGCTGGGGGAAGTCAATAGATAAGATTTTGGTGAAGGAAAGTTCAATGCAAACAAGTTCTTACTTCACAAGAGGTATTCTGCTACTCACAAGGATCTGACGTCATCAAGAAGTGATTTAGTGCTTTTCTAGATATGAGGAGATGTAAGGATTAGGATCATGAAATCAGTTCCTAAAAATATCCAACTATCTAAAGACTGGATGCAGGAAGAGAAGGGGATAACAGAGGGTGAGATGGTTGGATGGTATCACCAACTTAATGAACATGAGTTTCAGCAAGCTCTGGGAGATTTGAAGGACAGGGATGCCTGGCGTGCTGCAGTCCATGTGGCACAGAGTCGGACATGACTGAGTGACTGCTACTGCTACTGCTAAGTCACTTCAGTCGTGTCCGACTCTGTGCGACCCCATAGACGGCAGCCCACCTGGCTCCGCCGTCCCCGGGACTCTCCAGGCAAGAACACTGGAGTGGGTTGCCATTTCCTTCTCCAATGCATGAAAGCGAAAAGTGAAAGTGAAGTCACTCAGTCGTGTCCGACTCTTAGCGACCCCATGGACCGCACTCTAAAGACCTGTCGCACCAGATTCCCTGAAGCACAGAGTGCCTTATTCTACCCTGAACTCGCTGTAGGGGTGTTGAAGGTCAACAGCTGCAGCAGCACAGGGTTCAATCTCTGCAGAGGCAGATGGTAAATGCCCTTGTTGTTCAGTCAGAGGCAATGCTTTTGGCTAGTGCCAATTTGTAGTTGACAGGTAAGCGCCAACTTGTATTTGACAACATAAACTATATTGAGGTATGTTGACTAAAGAGTTATTCACAACCTAAAAGTCAAGAGTTAACGTTTTATTGAACGGAACTTTTAGGATTTCAAGCCTAGGAGACAGTATCTCAAGTAACCCTGATAAACTGCTCTGAGGAGGCAAGGAGAATAGTCATGATATACAGAAGTTTTGCAACAAATGGCAAACATCAAAAGATGATTAGTTAAAGAAAACCAGATATGTCAACTTAAGGGATTTAGCACTTTTCTATGTATGGAAAGATGCATAAGTCTGGGCTCTTGAAATCATTTCTTTGATATGCACCTCAGCTATCTCGTGCCAGTATCTTATGTTTCCATATTCTGAGTTTCCTCAGGATTCACCATGGGGAGCAGCCATGGCCTCTAGATGGCAAGTATTCTTTTCTTCCCAGAGATTCCCTCAGGGTTCAGCAGCTCACCATACACTGTGGCTATAATGTCTGATGACTTCGACCTTTGTTAATTGATATGGCAAGTGATATTCCATTTAACAGGTAATTATGCTTTCTTTTCAAGTTTCATAGAACTGAATTTGTGTTTGCAGGGAACTTTCCAAGGAGTTTCTACTTCACCTATCTGTGAAAATCTTTTTTTTCTTCTTCTTACTTTTTATCTTGTATTGGGGTGCAGGTCAGGAAGCAACAGTTAGAACTGGACATGGAACAACAGACTGGTTCCAAATAGAGAAAAGGAGTATGTCAAGGCTGTATATTTTTCACCCTGCTTATTTAACTTCTATGCAGAGTACATCATGAGAAACACTGGGCTGGAAGAAGCACAAGCTGGAATCAAGATTGCCAGGAGAAATATCAATAACCTCAGATATGCAGATGATACCACCCTTATGGCAGAAGGTGAAGAGGAACTAAAAAGCCTCTTGATGAAAGTGAAAGAGGAGAGTGAAAAGTTGGCTTAAAGCTCAACATTCAGAAAACTAAGATCATGGCATTCTGGTCCCATCACTTCACAGCAAATAGATGGGGAAACAGTGGAAACAGTGTCAGACTTTATTTTTCCAGGCTCCAAAATCACTGCAGATGGTGCCTGCAGCCATGAAATTAAAAGACACTTGCTGCTTGGAAGAAAAGTTATGACCAACTTAGACAGCATATTTAAAAGCAGAGACATTACTTTGTCAACAAAAGTTCGTCTAGTCAAGGCTATGGTTTTTCCCGTGGTCATGTATGGATGTGAGAGTTGGACTATAAAGAAAGCTGAGCATCAAAGGATTGATGCTTTTGAACTGTGTTGTTGGAGAGTCCCTTGGACGGCAAGGAGATCCAACCAGTCCATCCTAAAGGAGATCAGTCCTGTTCATTGGAGGGACTGATGATGAAGCTGAAACTCCAATACTTTGGCCACCTAATGCAAAGACCTGACTCATTTGAAAAGACCCTGATGCTGGGAAAGATTGAGGGCAGGAGAAGAGGATGACAGAGGATGAGATGGTTGGATGACATCACCGACTCAATGGACATGGGTTTGGGTGAACTGCAGGAGTTGGTGATGGACAGGGAGGCCTGGTGTGCTGCAGTTCATGGGGTCGCAAAAGTCAGACACGACTGAGCGACTGAACGGACTGACTGACTGTTGACATCTGTATGCCTTCTTTGGAGTCTGTTTAGGTCTTCTGCCTATTTTTTGACTGGGTGTTTGTTTGTTTTATATATATTAAGGTACATGAGGTTTTTAAAAATATTTTGGAGATTAATCCCTTGTCAACTGCCTCATTTGAAAATATTTCCTCCCACTCTGAGGTTGTCCTTTCATTTTTTTATGGCTTCCTTTGCTGTGAAAAGATTTTAAGTTTCATTAGAGCCCGTTTGTTTATTTTTTTTTCTACTTTAATTACTCTAGTCAGGAGAATGAAAAAGATTTTTCTGTAATTTCTGTTATAATGTTCTCACTATATTACCCTCTAAGAGTTATACTATCCTGCCTTAAATTTAGGTATTTAATCTATTTTGAATTTATTTTTGTGTTAGATCTTAGAGAGTATTCTAATTTCATTCTTTGCCATCTAGCTGTCCAGTTACCCAGCACCACTTATTGAAGAGACTAACGTTTCTCCCTTGTATATCTTGCCTCCTTTGTCATAGATTAAGTGGCTATAGGTGCGTGGCTTTAGCACTGAACTTTATTTTATGGAAGTTTGGGATTATTAGTTTTTAACTGGAATAAAATTTATTTACAATTGTATTCTAATTTCTATTGTACAATGAAGTAAATCAGCTGTATGTATACTTGCACACCCTCTCTCGGATCTCCCTCTCACCCGTTCATTCTGCTCATCTAGATCATCACAGAACACCAGGCTGAGCTTCCTGTACTTTATAGAAGATTCCCACTACCTATCTATTTTACACATGGTGTTGTTGTATATATGTCAATCATAATATCATAATTTGTCCCAATCTCCCCTTCACCTCTTGTGTGCACATATCTATTCTCTAGATATGTGTCTCTTTCTCTATTATGTCAATCATAATATCATAATTTGTCCCAATCTCCCCTTCACCTCTTGTATGCACATATCTATTCTCTACATATGTGTCTCTCCCCTTCACCTCTTGTGTGCACATATCTATTCTCTACATATGTGTCTCTTATGTAGGGAAATACATAAATATATGTATTTATATCTGATATTTGTTTTTCTCTTTCTGACTTACTTCACTCTGTATGACAGACTCTAGATCCATCCACATCTTTTCAAATGACTCGGTTTCATTCTTTTTTATGGTTTAGTAATATTCTATTGTATATAAGTATCACATCTTCTTTATCCATTTGTCTGTCATTGGACTTATAGGTTATTTCTATGTCTTGGCTATTGAAAATAGTGCTGCAATGAGTACTGGTGTACGTATGTACTTTTAAATTGTAGATTTCTCTGGGTATATGTCCAGTAATGGGATTGCTAGGTCACATGATAGTTCTATATTTAGTTTTTAAGGACACTCCATATGGTACTCCTTAATGGCTGTATCAACTTAAAATTCCACCAACAGTGCAGGAAGGTTCCCTTTTCTCTACATTCTCTCTAGCACTTATTGTTTGTAGATGTTTTTGATGATGGCCATTCTGACCAGTGTAAGGTGATACCTGGTAGTTTTGATTTGCATTTCTCTAATAATTAGTGTCTTTACAATTCTAAGGAAAAATCATTTCCAGTCCAGAATTCTACATCCAGCTGAAATACCTGTGTGTGTGTGTGTGTGTTTGTCTGTGTGTTTGTACATGCACACTCTCAGTCATGTTCAACTCTTTGCGACTGTTTGGGCTGTAGCCCACCAGGCTCCTCTGGATGTTGAACCTCTTTTCATATCCATCTTGGTATATGACTGTCTTCTTTAGAGAGATATATATTTAGGGCTTCTGCCCATTTTTTGATTTTTTTTAATTGAGCTATGTGAATTGTTTGTATATTTTGAAAAGTAATCCTTTCTTAGTTGCTTAATTTGCAAATGTTTTCTCCCATTCTGAAAGTTGACTTTTCATCTTGATTATGGTTTCCTTTGATGTAGAAAAGTAATTAGGTTCCATTTGTTTTGTATTTTTCATTACTCTGGAGTTGGGTCAAAAAGAACTTGCTACAGTTTATGTCAAAGACCATTCTACCATTGTTTTCCATTAAGAATTTTATAGTGTCTGATCTTAAAGTGAGGTCTTTATTCTATTTTGAGTTTAAATTTTGTATGGTGTTAGGTATTGTTCTAATTTCATTCTTTTACATGTAGCTGTCCAGTTCTCCCAGCATGATTTATTAAAAAGGTTATCTTCTGACCAGTTTGAAGTGATATCTCATTATAGTTTTGATTTGCATTTCTCTAGTAATGAGCAGTGTTAACCATATTTTCATGTGTTTATTAGCCACCTGTCTGTGTTTTTTTGGAGAAATGTTTGTTTAGGTCTTCTGCCCACTTTTTTTATTGAGTTGTTCGTTGTTGTTCTGCTGCTGCTGCTGCTGCTGCTGCTGCTAGGTCACTTCAGTCATGCCCAAATCTGTGCGACACCATAGATGG
This sequence comes from Bos javanicus, assembly GCF_032452875.1. Lineage (NCBI taxonomy): Eukaryota > Metazoa > Chordata > Mammalia > Artiodactyla > Bovidae > Bos > Bos javanicus. The sequence goes on along the minus strand of NC_083882.1, from coordinate 16,091,837 downwards.
CAGCCGACCAGGCTCTGCCATCTCTGGGATTCTCCAGGCAAGAACACTGGAGTGGGTTGCCATTTCCTTCTCCAATGCATGAAAGTTAAAAGGGAAAGTGAAGTCACTCAGTCGTGTCCGACTCTTAGCGACCCCATGGACTGCAGCCTACCAGGTTCCTCCATCCATGGGATTTTCCAGGCAAGAGTACTGGAGTGGGGTGCCATTGCCTTCTCTGTGTTCTGCTACTGAGTTAAATAAGCTGCTTGTATACTTTAGAGTGTTCTGCCTGTGTTTTCCTATAAGAGTTTGATAGTTTCTGATCTTACATTTAGGTCTTTAATCCATTTTGAGTTCATCTTTGTGTGTGGTGTTAGGAAGTGTTCTAATTTCATTCCTTTACATATAACAGTCTCAGCACCACTTATCCAAGAGGCTATCTTTGCCACATTGTATATTCTTGCCTCCGTCTAAAAAGAAGGTACCCATAGTTGCATCTGGTCCCATCACTTCATGGGAAATAGATGGGTAAACAGTGGAAACAGTGTCAGACTTTATTTTTGGGGCTCCAAAATCACTGCAGATAGTGATTGCAGCCATGAAATTAAAAGACGCTTACTCCGTGGAAGGAAAGTTATGACCAACCTAGATAGCATATTAAAAAACAGAGACATTACTTTGTCAACAAAGGTTCCTCTAGTCAAGGCTATGGTTTTTCCAGCAGTCATGTATGGATGTGAGAGTTGGACTGTGAAGAAAGCTGAGTGCTGAAGAACTGATGCTATTGAACTGTGATGTTGAAGACTCTTGAGTGTCCCTTGGACTGCAAGGAGATCCAGCCAGTCCATTCTAAAGGAAATCAGTCCTGGGTGTTCATTGGAAGGACTGATGCTGAAGCTGAACCTCCAGTACTTTGGCCACCTCATGCGAAGAGTTGACTCATTGGAAAAGACTCTGATACTGGCAGGGATTGGAGACAGGAGGAGAAGGGGACGACAGAGGATGAGATGGCTGTATGGCATCACCAACTCGACAGACATGAGTTTGAGTGAACTCCGGGAGATGGTGATGGACAGGGAGGCCTGGCGTGCTGCAATTTATGGGGTCACAAAGAGTCGGATATGACTGAGTGACTGAACTGAACTGAACTGAACAGTTGTGTGGGTTTATCTCTAGGCTCTTTATCTTGTTCCATTGGTCTATATTTCTGTTGTAGTGCCAGTTCCATACCGTCTTGATGACTGTAGATTTGTAGTATGTTATCTCACAGCAGTCAGAATGGCCATCATCAAAAAATCTGCAAACAATAAATGCTGGAGAGGGTGTGGAGAAAAAGAAACTCTCTTGCACTGTTAGTGGAAATATAAATTGATACAACCACTATGGAAGACAGTACAAAGATTTCTTAACAAACTGTGAATAAAACTACCATATGACCCAACAATCCCACTACTAGGCATATACCCTGAGAAAACTGGGAAGTTTTGAAGCAGAAATAGCCTTTCAGAGATCTCTCAAATTGAGGCAAGGGGGAAGAGTTTTTGAAACCAATCTCAATAATTGAGTGCCCATTGTCCATAGAGAAGGGTCATAACATTGGGTGAAGCAACTTCTGGGAAAGGGCTCAGCTATGAGCCCTGTGAGGTAACACTCCCAACTGGAGAAATGAATGCCTTAATTCTATAGGAGTCTTTAGTTTTCACTAGAGCTTATACTCTTACTGGGGCTTCCCTGGTGAGTCAGTGGTAAAGAATCTGCCTGAAATGCAGGAGACCTGGGTTTAATCCATGGGTTGGGAAGATCCCCTGGAGAAGGAAATGGCTACCTACTCCAATATTCTTGTCTGGAGAATTCCAAGGACAGAGGAGCCTGCCAGGCTACAGTAAGTGGGGTCACAAAGAGTTGGACACAACTGAGCAAATAACACTAGTGCCTATACTTTTATTATTAACAAGATATCAAAAGGCCTTAGAACTGTTTCAAATATGATCTGAGGACATCTGTTCACAGTCATCTATTCACTTCAATGTGGTACACACCCTAGCACCTATTATGTACAGGTACTTTGCTTAGTGTCATAAAAAATATGAAGATGATTTAGATATAGGTCCTGTATCAAGAGGTTGATATGGAGATGATAATGACCTAATTATCAAGCAAGGCTGAAAATGGCATTTCTAATATGAGGGATAAATGCATGTCCTGGGAATTCAGAGATAAGAGAAGTTCTTTCCATCTGAGAAATGAGAAACTTGCATGAGACTATCCACAGTTGAAAGTGAGTGAGATTTGGACATGTCAAGATGAGTGGGATTAAGAGGGGTATTCCAAGATGAAGAAATAGTGGGATCATAATGAGTGAGAATAAACAACTTTCATTTGATTGAAGTATAAAAATAATGAAGGGATGTAGTAAAACTCCACGTCAAAGGGAGTTTGAGGAAATTTTGCTGAGAGTTGCAAAGGCCCAGAATTAATTCAATAAGCAACAGTGACCTATTGACAATTTGAACTAGAGAATGATGTACCAAAAGTTTTACTTCAGGAAGGTTAATCTGGATTAGAGGAAAAGCTAGACCCCCAAATAACTGTCATCTGCCTAGGGGGAAAAAACACCACAAGTATCTTTGTCAGGCTTTGTATGATGTATCAGTCCCTTTTTCCCCCATTTCAGTCCTGTATTTTAACCTTCTCTCAAATAGGCATTCTCTTTTTTCAAACTACTTTTCCCAGTGATTAGGCTGATAATACCTTATTTTCACTAAGATGAGTTCAAGATAGAGTTCACTCATTCTAGCCCAATATCTAATAAGGATCAAGGACGAAACATATGCCTCAAGAATATCCAGTGGGGATAAAATTACCTTCACATGGAAATAGAGGGTTAGGAGAAGAATGAATGAAGAATACACAGGTTAGATTGCCCCAGACTTATGAGAGCAAAAAATTTTACCATTTCTTTCAAAAAAGAAATCAGCTGTCATAATGATTTTGTTTTTTAATTATATAACAGAAAAATTCATGATAGACCAAAGCAATACTATAAAAAGTCACTCTAGCCTAATTTAGTGATGATGACACTTTAGTTTCTATATGGAGTAGTTAGAAATGCAGGCTCTGGAGGCTGATCTTGGTTCTGCAATTTACAATCTATATAACTTGTCCAAATTCCTGGATACCTGTGTGCCTTATTTTTCATTTACAAGCTATATCTATATTGTAAAGATTTAATGGAAAAAACACTTATAAGAACCTGACACAAAGTAGATATCCAATAAACATTAATCATCCTCATCATCATCACAATCATCTTGCTAATTTGCATCACAAATTTTTGTCATGTAGATATATTTTCATAGCTTTGTATCATTTGGTATGTGCATTTCTTACTATCATTCTGTTATTCAGTATCAATGTCTTAGTCAACTTAGTTTCCTTTTTGATAATTTAGACCATTTAAAAATAACATACAAATAAAACTACCTCTTTTTTAACCCTTAAAATCCCTCAGTAGCTATACTTTTAAAAAAATTAATTTATGTATTTTAATAAATTAGAGGCTAATTACTTTACAATATTGTAATGCTTTTCCATACATTGACATGAATCAGCCATGGGTGTACATGTGTCCCCATCCTGAAGCCCCCTCCCACCTCCTTCCCCATCCCATCCCTCAGGGTCATCCCAGTGCACCAGCCCTGAGTGCCCTGTCTCATGCATCAGTCCTGGACTGGTGATCTATTTCACATATGGTAATATACATGTTTCAATGCTATTCTCTCAAATCATCCCACCCTTGCTTCTCCCACAGAGTCCAAAATTCTGTTTTTCACATCTGTGTTTCTTTATCTGTCTTGCATATAGGGTCATAGTTACCATCTTTCTAAATTCCCTATATATGTGTTAATATACTGTATTGGTATTTTTCTTTCTGACTTACTTCACTCTGTATAATAGGCTTCCATTTCATCCACCTCATTAGAACTGACTCAAATGCATTCTTTTTTATAGCTGAGTAATATTCCATTCTGTATATGTACGACTGCTTTCTTTTCCATTTGTCTGCTGATGGATATCTAGGTTGCTTTCATGTTCTAGCTATTGTAAACAGTGCTGCAATGAACATTAGGGTACACGTGTCTCTTTCAGTTCTGGTTTTCTCAGTGTATATGACCAGCAGTGGGATTGCTGGGTCGTATGGCAGTTTTATTTCATTTTTTAATGAATCTCCACACTGTTCTCCATAATGGCTGTACTAGTTTGCATTCCCATCAACAGTATAAGAGTTACCTTTTCTCCACATCCTCTCCAGCATTTATCGTTTGTAGACTTTTTGATGACAGCCATTCTGACCAGTGTGAGATGGTACCTCATTGTAGGTTTGATTTGCATTTCTCTGGTAATGAGTGATGTTGAGCACCTTTTCATGTGTTTGTTAGCCATCTGTATGTCTTCTTTGGAGAAATGTCTGTTTAGTTCTTTGGACCATTTTTTGATTGGGTGGTTTATTCTTCTGGAATTGAGCTGCATGTGCTGCTTGTATATTTTTGAGATTAATTCTTTGTCGTTTGCTTCCTTTGCTATTATTTTCTCCTATTCTGAAGGCTGTCTTTTCACCTTGCTTATAGTTTCCTTCGCTGTATAAAAGCTTTTAAGTTTAATTAGGTCCCATTTGTTTATTTTTGTTTTTATTTCCAGTATTCTGGTAGGTGGGTCATAGAGGATCCTGCTGTGATTTATGTCAGAAAGTGTTTTACCTATGATTTCTTCTAGGAGTTTTATAGGCTCCAGTCTTACATTTAGATCTTTAATCCATTTTGAGTTTATTTTTGTGTATGGTGTTAGAAAGTGTTTGAGTTTCATTCTTTTACAAGTGGTTGACCAGTTTTCCCAGCACAACTTGTTAAAGAGATTGTCATTTCTCCATTGTATATCCTTGCCTCCTTTGTCAAAAATAAGGATGTCCATAGATTTATCTCTGGGCTTTCTATTTCGTTCCATTAATCTATATTTCTGTTTTTGTGCCAGTACCATACTGTCTTGATGACTGTAGCATTGTAGTACAGTCTGAAGTCAGGCAGGTTGATTCCTCCAGTTCCATTCTTCTTTCTCAAGATTGCTTTGGCTATTCAAGGTTTTTTGTCTTTCCAGACAAATTGTGAAATTATTTGTTTTAGTTCTGGAAAAATACCATTGGTAGCTTGATAGAGATTGCATTTGAATCTGTGGATTACTTTGGGTACTACACTCATTTTCACTACGTTGATTCTTCCGATCCATGAACATGGTATATTTCTCCATCTATTTGTGTCATCTTTGATTTCTTTCATCAGTGTTTTATAGTTTTCTATATATAGGTCTTTTGTTTCTTTAAGTAGATTTATTCCTAAGTATTTTATTCTTTTCGTTGCAATGGTGAATAGGATTGTTCCCTTAATTTCTCTTCCTGTTTTCTTATTGTTAGTGCATAGGAATGCAAGGGATTTCTGTGTATTAATTTTATATACTACAACTTTACTATATTCATTGATTAGATCTAGTAATATTCTGGTGGTGTCTTTAGGGTTTTCTGTATAGAGGATCATGTCATCGGCAAACAGTGAGTTTTACTTCTTCTTTTCCAATCTGAATTCCTTCTATTCCTTTTTCTTCTCTTATTGCTGTGGCTAAAACTTCCAAAACTATGTTGAATAGTAGTGGTGAGAGTGGGCACCCTTGTCTTGTTCCTGACTTTAGGGGAAATGCTTTCAATTTTTCACCATTGAGGATAATGTTTGCTGTGGGTTTATCATATATAGCTTTTATTATGTTGAGGTTTGTTCCTTCTATGCCTGCTTTCTGAAGGGTTTTTATCATAAATGGATGTTGAATTTTGTCAAAGGCTTTTTCTGCATCTATTGAGCTAATCATATGATTTTTATCTTTCAATTTGTTAATGTGGTGTATCACATTGATTGATTTGAAGAATCCTTGCATCCCTGGGATAAAGCCCACTTGGTCATGATGTATGCTCTTTTTAATATTTTGTTGGATTCTGTTTGCTAGAATTTTGTTGAAGATTTTTGCATCTATGTTCATCAGTGATATTGGCCTGTAGTTTTCTTTTTTTGTGTGTGGCATCTTTGTCTGGTTTTGGTATTAGGGTGATAATGGCCTCATAGAATAAGTTTGGCAGTTTACCTTCCTCTGCAATTTTTTGGAAGAGTTTAAGTAGGATAGGTGTTAGCTCTTCTCTACACTTTTGGTAGAATTCACCTGGGAAGCCATCTGGTCCTGGACTTTTGTTTGTTGGAAGATTTTGACCACAGTTTCGATTTCTGTGTTTGTGATAGGTCTGTTAAGATTTTCTATTTCTTCCTGGTTCCGTTTTGGAAGGTTATACTTTTCTAAGAATTTGTCCATTTCTTTCAAGTTGTCCATTTTATTGGCATATAGTTGCTTATAGTAGTCTCTTATGATCCTTTGTATCTCTGTGTTGTCTTTTGTGACCTCTCCATTTTCATTTCTAATTTTGTTGATTTGATTCTTCTCCCTTTTTTTCTTGATGAGTCTGGCTAATGGTTTGTCTATTTTATTTATCTTCTCAAAGAACCAGCTTTTAGTTTTGTTGATTTTTGCTATAGTCTCCTTTGTTTCTCTTTCATTTACTTCTGCCCTAATTTTTATGATTTCTAATAATTACTAATAATTATTAATCCTAGGGTTCTTCATTTCTTCTTTTTCTAGTTGCTTTAGGTGTAAAGTTAGGTTATTTATTGGATTTTTCTCTTGTTTCTTGAGGTAAGCTTGTAGTGCTATGAACCTTCCCCTTAACACCGCTTTTACTGAATCCCATAGGTTTTGGGTTGTTGTGTTTTCATTTTCATTTCTATGCATATTTTGCTTTCTTTTTTAATTTCTTCTGTGATTTGTTGGTTATTCAGAAGTGTGTTGTTTAGCCTCCATATGTTTGTATTTTTAATAGTAACTGTTCTTTTTTGCATCTTCTTTCCATCTTTTGCTGCCCCTATCTCCTAATTTCCTTTCCCACACTTTGTTCAGAATAAATAGAGCAGATTAGGCAGATGTCATCAAAATATTTGGGTCCCCAAATGATCTGTATGTGCACAAACAAACTGACAGCACTCAGGCCAACAAAACCCCTCCAATACATAATATATACATTATATAGGACCTCAATAACATTCTACTGAGTGCAATTTCCTTATGTATAACACTCTTTTTTTTTAATGGCCAAACCATGACACATGTGGGATATTAGTCCTCTGGCCAGGGATCAAACCTGTGTCCCCTTCATTAGAAGCACTGAGTCTTAACCACTGATCCACCAGGGAAGTTCCCATTGCTTTTTTATATATAAAGAAAAATAAAGTCCACTACAACTAAAGGAAAAATACACACTTCCTTGTTTCCCCTGGTGCTTCAACTGTTAAGAATTGCAGGATTGGATGAAGGAAGTTGGAAGGTATGCTTTTATCATTTAATGAGGGTTTAGCAGATCATAGATGAATAGGAAATTAGAAAAATGCTTTTTTGTTTTGTATATGAACTTGTCTGATACTTGGAACTGTGTTCCTGAGCCATGATATGGGGAATGACACGAGGCTGAGTTTCCAGAAGGTTAATCTGAAAGCAGTGTTTAGGGGGCTAGGTGCACTGGGACAACCCAGAGGGATGGTATGGGGAGGGAGGAGGGAGGAGGGTTCGGGATGGGGAACACATGTATACCCGTGGCGGATTCATTTTGATATTTGGCAAAACTAATACAATTATGTAAAGTTTAAAAATAAAATAAAATTTTAAAAAATAAATAAATAAATAAATAAGGAAAAGAAAAAAGATAAAGGGGAAGGGAGAGGCTGAGGGAGATGGTGTCTGTTCTGGAATTGTCTCAGTAAGAGTAATAAGGGTATGGAATGGGGTCATGGCAAAGTAAAAGAAAGATGGGGATGTGGTCTGCTTCTGCTGCTGCTGCTGCTGCAAAGTCACTTCAGTCATGTCTGACTCTTTGTGACCCCATAGACGGCAGCCCACCAGGCTCCTCCATCCTTGGGATTCTCCAGGCAAGAACACTGGAGTGGGTTGCCATTTCCTTCTCCAATGCATGAAAGTGAAAAGTGAAAGGGAAGTTGCTCAGTCGTGTCCAACTCTTCGTGACCCCATGGACTGCAGCCTACCAGGCTCCTCCGTCCATGGGATTTTCCAGGCAAGAGTACTGGAGTGGGGTGCCATTGCCTTCTCAGTCTGCTAATTGCTAGCTGCATAGTTTCTCCTCTTAGCAGAGGAAATCAGGCCTTTTTTTTTTTTTTTTTTTTTTTGCCATTGCCTTCTCCAAGGATGTGATCAGCAGGTATTAAGAAATAATGACATTATTGGAAATCGAATAGGTATTATTGCCTATTCTATCTCCTGAACCACAGACTCTAATTTGAACACTTAACACACACATAAACCCTACAAAAATTCATAATCCTTATGAGCCACGATAACATCTTTCCTACTTGATGTTTCCACTTGTTTTATGGCTGTGTTAAAACAGTGCCCCTCCCCCAAATAAAATTTCTGTAATACTGCTTCTATGATAATGTCAGGGTCTCTTGATTTTTCTACATTTGGTCAATGACAAGATAGCAAAATGAAACTTTGATAAGAAACATGAAGAGATTATAGAACCATTTCATAATGTGTGGAAATGTCAAATTACTATATAGTATAACTTAGACTAAAACAATGTTTTGTGTCAACTATATATAAATTTTTCTCATAAGAGAGATTCCAATAATCTCCCTGTCTGCCTTGTGGGCTTTTCTCTTTTTTCTCTGACCTCTATCAGATAATAATATGAGGTGTCTGCCTTGTGGGCTTTTCTCTTTTCTCTGACCTCTATCAGATAATAATATGAGGAGTAAGGAGATTATTTGAGGGACAGAATTTTATCTCTGGAGTTCAGGCCAGGATGGACATAAAAAGAGAAACACCAGTTTGCACAATTTCCTTCATGGAAAGGTTCAGTTTCTCCCAAGTGTGCATTTTCAGTGCTGGAACACCTCAGAAAATATGCTGGATGTGAACCTGCCAATTGGGATCTACTTGCAAAAACAGTGTCCTCCCATTTGAAAGCTAGAGTGTTTCACTCTCAAACCCACCTAAGAAAACGCACTGAGTGTTGATCCTCTCTTCACTACATTCCATCCTTGGTGCAGGCAAGTGACTGTTCTGAAGGAAACACTATGCTTGAATCTCGTCATATGAGCTCATCTGAGAACACCTTAGATTATAATGTGTTGTGTGGGTATTCCACGCACCACAAGAGAACAACCAGTTCACACAACTTTCTTAATGGACAGGTTCAGTTTGTCCCAAGTATATATTCAGCGCTGGGACACTGCAGGGAAATATGCTGGGTGTGAATGAGCCAGCTGGGGTCTGCACACAAAAACACTGCACTAGCATTGTTTTACTAGAATGTTTTAGTATGAAACCCACCTAGGAAAACAATTTGGGTGCTGATTTTCTCTAACTGGAGTCAATTCTTCAGGCAAAGCAAGTGACTTTTTTGAAGGAAACACTGCACTTGGATCAACTTACAAGGAGCTCATCTCATAGAACACCTAGGTTCATAATACATTGTATGGATGTGCCACTTACCACACAGGGAAGAGCCAGTTCACACAACTCCCTTCATGGAAAGGTTCACTTTGTCCCAAGTTTGTATTTTCAGTGCTGGGACACAGCAGGGCAATATGTTGGGCAGGAACCTTCCAACTGGGCTCTGTGAGCAAAAACACTGTTCTCCCTCTTTGAAAGTTAGAATGTTTCATTCTCAAATCCACCAGGAAAACATTTTGGGTGCTGATTCTATCTTCACTACAGTCAGTTCTGGCACCAGCCAAGTGACTTTTCTGAAGGAAAGCCTGTTTGGATCTCCTTACTAAGAACTTATTTAATACAACACTTAGGTTCATAAAGCATTACAGAGCAAAAGCAGGTCGCACAACTTCACTCATGGAAAGGTTCAGTTTATCCCGAGAGTGTGTTTTCAGGGCTGGGACACTGCAGAGAAATATGCTGTGTGTTAACCTGCCAGTAGTGTTCTGCTGGCAAAAACAGAGTGTTCTCACACTGTGAAAGCTAGAATGTCTCAATATCTAACCCACCTTTGAAAAAACTTGGGTGGTGATATTCTTCAGTTCAGTTCAATTCAGTCGCTCAGACGTCTCCAACTCTTTGTGACCCCATGAATTGCAGCACGCCAGGCCTCCCTGTCCATCACCATCTCCCGGAGTTCACTCCAACTCATGTCCATCGAGTCGATGATGCCATCCAGCCATCTCATCCTCTGTCGTCCCCTTCTCCTCCTGCCCCCAATCCCTCCCAGAATCAGTCTTTTCCAATGAGTCAACTCTTCACATGAGGTGGCCAAAATACTGGAGTTTCAGCTTTAGCATCATTCCTTTCAAAGAACAGCCAGGACTGATCTCCTTTAGAATGGACTGGTTGGATCTCCTTGCAGTCCAAGGGACTCTCAAAAGTCTTTTCCAACACCACAGTTCAAAAGCATCAGTTCTTCGGCGCTCAGCCTTCTTCACAGTCCAACTCTCACATCCATACATGACCACTGGAAAAACCATAGCTTTGACTAGATGGACCATTGTTGGCAATGTCTCTGCTTTTCAATATGCTATCTAGGTTGGGCATAACTTTCCTTCCAGGAGTAAGCATCTTTTAATTTCATGGTTGCAATCACCATCTGCCATGATTTTGGAGCCCAAAAAAATAGTCTGACACTGTTTCCACTGTTTCCCCATCTATTTCCCATGAAGTGATGGGACCAGATGCCATGATCTTAGTTTTCTGAATGTCTTAACAACAGTCAGTTCTTGGTGCAAGTGAGTCATTTTTTTGAAGGAAACCCTATGTTTGGATCTTGTTACTAGGAGCACATCTAATAAAACACCTCTGTTCAAAATGCATTGTATGGGTATGCCACTCACCACAAGGAGAACGACCAGTTCACATCACTTCCTTCATAGAAAGATTCAAGTCTAACCAAGTGTGTATTTTCAGTGCTGGGATATTGCAGGCAGTTATGCTGGCTGTGAACCTGCCAATTGGGATCTGCTGGCAAAAACAGTTCTCACCCTGTGAAAGCTAGAATGTATCACTCTCAAATGCACCTAGAAAAACACTTTGGATGCTGATTCTCATTGCAGTCAATATTTTGTGATAACAAGTGACTTTTCTGAAGGAAACTCTGTGCTTATGTCTCCTTGCTAGAAGCTCATCTCATAGAACACCTAGGTAAATAACACATCATAGAGAACAACCAACATACAAAACTTCCTTCTGGAAAGGTTCACTTTGCTGCAAGTATTTATATTTAGTGCTGGGACACTGCAGGGAAATATTCTGGGTGTGAACTTACCAATAGGGGTCTGATGGTAAAAAGTGTGTTCTCACCCTGTGAATGCTAGACTGTATCACTCTGAAACCCACATACGAAAACACTTTGGGTGCTGATTCTCACTTCACTACAGTCAATTCTTGGTGCAAGCAAGTGACTGTTATGAAGGAAAAACTATGCCTGAATCTCTTTACTATGAGCTCTACTTATACAACACCTAGGTTCATACTGCACTGTATGGGTATGCCACCTGCCACATAGAGAACAACTATTTCACACAACTTTCTACATAGAAAGGTTAAGCTTGTCTCAGGTGTTCATTTTTAGTGCTGGGACACAGCAGGGAATATGCTGGGTGTAAATCAGCCATTTATGTTCAGCAGGCAAAAACATTTTTTCTCACCTTTTGAAAGCTAGAATGTTTCACTCTCAAATGCACCTAGGAAAACACCTGGGGTGCTGACTCTCTCTTAACTACAGTCAATTCTTGGTACAATGAAGTGACACTTCTGAAGGAAACAACCTGCTTGGATCTCCTTACTAGGAGCTCATCTCATAGAACACCTATGTCCATAATGCATTTTATGGTTATGCCAGTCACCACACAGAGAACCAGAACAAACCACTTCCTTTGTGGAAAGTATAGTTTGTTCCAAGTGTGTATTTTCAGCGCTGGGACACTACAAGGCAATATGCTGGGTGGAAATCTGTCAATTGAGGTCTGCTTGCAAAAACAGTTCACTCACCCTGTGAAAGCTAGAATGCTTCCCTTTCAAACCTACCTAGGAAAAAGCTTTGCATTTTGACACTCTTCTTTGCATTCAATTCTTGGCTCAAGCAAGTGACACTTCTGAAAAAAAAAAAAAAAAACACGGTGCTTGCATCTCCCTACCGGGAGATCATCTACAAGGATACCTAAGATCATAAAGCATTGTATGGGTTTCCCACTATGCACACAGAGAATAACCAGTTCACACCACTTCCTTCAAAGAAAGATTCAGTTTGACCAAATTGTCTATTTTCAGTGCTGGGACACTGTGGGCCCTACCCACCAGAACAAGACATAGTTTCCCCCCAGTCAGTCTCTCCCATCAGGAAGCTTCCATAAGCCTCTTATCCTTCTCCATCAGATGGCAAACAGAATGAAAACCACAATCACAGAAAACTAACCAATCTGATCACATGGACCACAGCCTTGTCTAAATCAATGAAACTATGAGCCATGCCATGTAAGGCCACCCAGGACATATGGGTCATGGTGAAGAGTTCTGACGAAATGTGCTCCACTGAAGAAGGGAATAGCAAACCACTGCAGTATTCTTGCCTTGAGACCCCATGAACAGTATGAAAAAGCAAAAAGATAGGACACTGAAAGATAAATTCTCCAGGTCAGTAGGACCCAATATGCTACTGTAAATCAGTGGAAAAATAACTCCAGAAAGAATGAAGAGACAGAGCCAAAGCAAAAACAACACCCAGTTGTGGATGTGACTGGTGATGGAAGTAAAGTCCGATGCTGTAAAGAGCAATATTGTATAGGAAACTGGAATGTTAGGTCCATGAATCAAAGCAAATAGGAAGTGGTTGAACAGGAGATGGAAAGAGTGAACATTGACATTGTAGGAATCACCGAACTAAAATGGACTAGAATGGGTGAATTTAACTCAGATGACCATTATTCTACTACTGTGGGCAAGGGAACAATTCATGCAAAAATGGGCTTAATAAAGGACAGAAATGATATGGACCTAACAGAAGCAGAAGATACTAAGAAGAGGTGGCAAGAATACACAGAAGAACTATACAAAAAGATCTTCACAACCCAGATAACCACAATGGTATGATCACTCACCTAGAGCCAGACATCCTGGAATGTGAAGTCAAGTGGGCCTTAGGAAGCATCACTACAAACAAAGCTAGTGGAGGTGATGGAATTCCAGCTGAGCTATTTCAATTCCTAGAAGATGATGCTGTGAAAGTGCTGCACCCAATATGCCAGCAAACATGGAAAGCTCAGCAGTGGCCACAGGACTGGAAAAGGTCAGTTTTCATTTCAATCCCAAAGAAAGGCAGTGCCAAAGAATGCTCAAACTACCACACAATTGCACTCATCTCACACGCTAGTAAAGTAATGATCAAAATTCTCAAAGCTAGGCTTCAACAGTACGTGAACCATGAACTTCCAAATGTTCAACTGGTTTTAGAAAAGGCAGAGGAACCAGAGATCAAATTGACAACATCCATTCGATTATCAAAAAAGCAAGAGAGTTCCAGAGAAACATCTATTTCTGCTTTATTGACTATGCCAAAGCCTTTGACTCTGTGGATCACAACAAACTGTGGAAAATTCTTAAACAGCTGGGAATACCAGACCACCTGACCTGCCTCCTGAGAATTCTGTATGTAGGTCAGGAAGCAAGAGTTGGAACTGGACATGGAACAAAAGACTGGTTCCAAATAGGGAAAGGAGTACATCAAGGCTGCATATTGTCACCCTGCTTATTTAACTTATATGCAGAATACATCATGAGAAACGCTGGACTGGATGAAGCACAAGCTGGAACCAAGATTGCTGGGAGAAATATCAATAACCTCAGATATGCAGATGACACCACCATTATGGTAGAAAGTGAAGAACTAAAGAGCCTCTGTATGAAAGTGAAAGAGGAGAGTGAAAAAGTTGGCTTAAAACTCAACATTCAGAAAACTAAGATCATGGCATCTGGTCCCATCACTTCATGGGAAATAGATGGGGAAACAGTGGAAACAGTGACAGACTTCATTATTCTAGGCTCCAAAATCACTGCAGATGGTGACTGCAGCCATGAAATTAAAAGACACTTACTCCTTAGAAGAATAGTTATGACCAACCTAGACAGCATATTAAAAAGCAGAGACATTACTTTGCCGACAAAGGTCCATCTAGTCGAAGATATAGTTTTCCAATAGTCAAGTATGGGTGTGAGAGTGGACTATAAAGAAAGCTGAACACTGAAGAATAAATGCTTTTGAACTGTGGTGTTGGAGAAGACTCTTGAGAGTCCCTTGGACTGCAAGGAGATCCAACCAGTCCATCCTCAAGGAAATCGGTCCTGGATGTTATTGGAAGGACTGATGCTGAAGCTGAAACTCCAACACTTTGGCCACCTGATGTGAAGAACTGACTCATTGAAAAAGACCCTGAAGCTGGGAAAGATTGAAAGTGGACGAACAGGATAATAGAGGATGAGATGGTTGGATGGCATCACCAATGCAGTGGGCCTAAGTTTGAGTAAGCTCTGCAGGTTGGTGAGGAACAGGGAAGCCTGGTGTGCTGCAGTCCATGGGGGTCGCAAAGAGTCAGACATGACTGGGTGAAGAACTGAGCAAAAATTCTGCTATTATCCTGTGAAAGCAAGAATGTGTCATTCTCAAACCCACCTAGGAAAACAGTGCGTGTTTGAGAAAACACATGAGTGCTGAATCTCTCCTCACTACTGTCATTTTGGGTCGCCAGCTCCTGAATTTTCTGAAGAAGCACTGTGTTTGGATCTCCTTACTGAGATCTCCTAGATCAACCATCTAGAAGATGTTCATCTCCTAGAACAACCTAGGTTTAAAATGCACTGTATGGTATGGCAGTCACCACACAGTGAGCAACCAGTTCACACCATGTCCTTCGTAGAAAAGTTCTGTTGTTTCCAAGTGTGTAACCTCAATTCTTGGACCCGGCAAGGAAATATATTGAGTGTGAACTTGCCAATTGGGGATGGCTGGCAAAAACTGTGTGGTCACCTTGTTAAAGTGAGAATGTTTCACTTTCAAACCCACCTGGAAAGACTCTTTGGGTACCAATTCTTTCTTTACCACAGTCAATTCTTAGTTGCAAGCAAATGAATTTTCTGAATGAAACACTGTACTTGATCAGGGAAGAAAAAGAAATAAAAGGAATTCAGATTGGAAAAGCAGAAGTAAAACTCTCACTGTTTGCAGATGACATGATCCTCTATATAGAAAACCCTAAAGACACCACCAGAAAATTACTAGTGGTTACTTTAATTAGAGCTAATCATTAATTAATTAAATGTAAGCAATTAAAAATTAGAGCTAATCAATGAATATAGTAAAGTTGCAGTATATAAAATTAATACACAGAAATCCCTTGCATTCCTATACACTTTTGTTGCTGTTGCTAAGTTGCTTCAGTCGTGTCCGACTCTGTGTGACCCCATAGACGGCAGCCCACCAGGCTCCCCCGTCCCTGGGATTCTCCAGGCAAGAACACTGGAGTGGGTTGCCATTTCCTTCTCCAATGCATGAAAGTGAAAAGTGAAAGTGAAGTCGCTCAGTCGTGTCCGACTCTTCGTGACCCCATGGATTGCAGCCTACCAGGCTCCTCCGTCCATGGGATTTTCCAGGCAAGAGTAGTGGAGTGGGGTGCCATTGCCTTCTCCTCCTATACACTAGCAATGAGAAAATAGAGAAATTAAGGAAACAATCCCATTCACCATTGCAACAAAAAGAATAAAATATTTAGGAATAAATTTACCTAAAGAAACTAAAGACTGATATATAAAAAACTATAAAACACTGATGAAAGAAATCAAAGATAACACAAACAGGTGGGAAAATATACCACTGTCATGGATCAGAAGAATCAATATAGTGAAAATGAGTATACTACACAAAGCAATCTAGAGATTCAATGCAATCCTTATCAAGCTACCAATGGTATTTTCCACAGAACTAGAACAAATAATTTCACAATTTGTATGGAAACACAAAAAACCTTAAGTAGCCAAAGCAATCTTGAGAAAGAAGAATGGAACTGGAGGAATCAACCTGCTTGACTTCAGAGTATACTACAAAGCTATAGTCATCAAGACAGTATGGTACTGGCACAAAGACAGAAATATAGATCAATGGAACAAAATAGAAAGCCCAGAGATAAATCAACATACCTATGAACACCTTATCTTTGACAAAGGAGGAAACTACAATCTCTTTAACAAGTGGTGCTGGGAAAACTGGTCAACCACCTGTAAGAATGAAACTAGAACACTTCCTAACACCATACACAAAAATAAACTCAAAATGGATTAAAGCTCTAAATGTAAGACTAGAACCTATAAAACTCCTAGAGGAAAACACCCCCTGACATAGGTCACAGCAAGATCCTCTATGACCCACCACCCAGAGTAATGGAAATAAAAGCAAAAATAAACAAATGGGACCTAATTAAACTTAAAAGCTTTTGCACAACAAAAGAAACTATAAAGCAAGGTGAAAAGGCAGGCTTCAGAATAGGAGAAAATAATAGCCAATGAAACAACTGACAAAGACTTAATCTCCAAAGTATACAAGCAGCTCATGCAGGTCAATACCAGAAAAATAAACGATCAAATCAAAAAATGTTCCAAAGAACTAAACAGACATTTCTCCAAAGAAGACATACAGATGGCTAACAAACACATGAAAAGATGCTCAACATCACTCATTACCAGAGAAATGCAAATCAAACCTACAATGAGGTACCATCTCACACTGGTCAGAATGGCTAGCATCAAAAACTCTACAAATGATAAATGCTGGGGAAGATATGGAGAAAAGGTAACTCTTATACTGTTGGTGGGAATGCAAACTAGTACAGCCACTATGGAGAACAGTGTGGAGATTCATTAAAAAATGAAATAGAACTGCCATACGACCCAGAAATCCCACTGCTGGTCATATACACTGAGAAAACCAGAATTGAAAGAGACATGTGTACCCTAATATTCATTGCAGCACTGTTTACAATAGCTAGAACATGAAAGCAACCTAGATATCCATCAGCAGACAAATGGATAAGAAAGCAGTGGTACATTTACACAATGGAATATTACTCAGCTATAAAAAAGAATGCATTTGAGTCAGTTCTAATGAGGTGGATGAAACTGGAGTCTATTATACAGAGTGAAGTAAGTCAGAAAGAAAATACCAATACAGTATATTAACACATATATATGGAATTTAGAAAGATGGTAATGATGACCCTATATGCAAGACAGATAAAGAGACACAGATGTAAAAAACAGAATTTTGGACTCTATGGGAGAGGCAAGGGTGGGATGATTTGAGAGAATATCATTGAAACCTGTATATTACCATTTGTGAAATAGAGGGCCAATCTAAGTTCGATGCATGAAACACGGCACTCAAAACTCGTGCACTGAGACAACCCAGAGGGATGAGAAGGGGAGGGAGGTGGGAGGGGTGTTTGGGACAGGAGAATACATGTATACCCATGGCAAAAACCAACACAATATTGTAGAGTAATTACCTCCAATTAAAATAATTTTTAAAAAGTTTTCAAATCTCAAACCATTTTCCTAATTAAAACTAAAAAAAAAAAGAAACACTGTGCTTGGATCTCCTTTCTAAGAGCTCATCTCTTAAACACCTAGGGTCATAATACTTTGTATGGTTATGCCACTCTACGCACAGTGAACAACCAGTTCACACCACTTCCTTCGTGGAAAGGTTTGGCTTATTTTCTGTGCTGGGCCATTGCATGGAATTAGTCCGGGTGTGAACCAGTCAACTGGGGTCTGCTAGCAAAAACAGTGCTCAAATAATGTGAAAGATCGTATGTGACATTCTCAAAACCCACCGAGGAAAACACTTAGGGTGCTGATTCTCCCTTCACTCCAGTCAATTTTTGGTGCCATCAAGTAACTATTCTGAAGAAACACAATGCTTGGATCACCTTACTAGGAGCTTTTCTCATAGAACACCTAGGTTCATGAAGCCTTGTATGGTTATGCAAATCAACACACAGAGAAATACCAGTTCACCCCACTTCTATCGTTGAAAGTTTGACTCAAGGGTGTATTTCAAGTGCTGAGACAGAGCAAAGAAACATGCTGGGTGTGAACCTGGAAATTGAGGTCTGCTAGCAAAAACTCTGCTCTCATCCTGTGAAAGCAAGAATGTGTCATTCTCAAGCCCACCTGGGAAAACACTGGGTGTTTGAGAAAACACATGGGTACTGAATCTCTCTTCACTACTGTCAGTATTGATTGCCAGCTCTTGACTTTACTGATGAAACACTGTGCTTTGATCTCCTTACTACAAGCTCTGCCCATAGAACATATAGGTTCATAATGTTTGTAGGGTTATGTCACTCACGACACAGAGATCAACCAGATCACACCACTTCCTTCGTGGAAACGTTCAGTTTCTTCCTAGTGAGTACTTCAAACTCTGGGACATTGCAAGGAAGTATGCTGAATGAGAAATTGCCAGTTGTGGACTGCTGGCAAAAGCAGTGGGCTCACCCTGTAAATCCTAGAATGTTTCACTCAGAAGCCTCTTACAGAAACACTTTGATTCTCAATTCTCTACAGTTAATTTTTTAATGTAAATTTATGTATCTTAATTGGAGACTAATTACTTTACAGTATTTAATGCAAGCAAGTTTCTTCTCTAAAGGAAAAACTGTGCCTGAATCTCCTTACTACAAACTCTGCTTACAGAATGCCTAGGTTCATACTGTCTTATGGTTTGTCACTCACCACATGGAAAACAGTTCACACTTCTTTCCACATGGAAAGATTCAGTTTGTCCCAACTTTAGATTTCTAGTGCTGTGACACAGCAGAGAAATACGCTGGGTGTGAATCGGCCATTTAAGTTCAGCTGGCAAAAACAGTTTTCTCACCCTTTGAGAGCTAGAATGTCTCATTCTCATAGCCACCTAGGAAAACAGCTTGGATATTGCTGTTCTCTTCACTCCAGTCAACTGGTGCAAGGAAGTGACACTACTAAAGGAAGCAATGCACTTGGGTCTTCACACTGGGAGCTCGTCTCATAGAACACCAACGTTCATAAGGCATTTACTTTTATGCCACGCACGACACAGAGAACACCCAGTTCAGCCAATTCCTTCATGGAAAGATTCAGTTTGTCCCAAGTGTGTATTTTCAAGCCTGGGACACTGCGGGGACCATTTGAGTTATGGTGGCAAAACACAGCTCTCACCCTGTGAAAGTAGACTGTTTCACAGTCAAACCCACCTTTGAAAACATCTGGTGCTGATTCTATCTTCACTTACTACAGTAAACATTTATGGCCAGCAAGTGGTTTTTCTGAAGAAACACTGTGCTTGGATCTCCTTTACAGGGATCTCATCTCCTAAAACAATCTAGGGTCAAAAAGCATTGTACGGTTTTGGAAGCACCACAAAGAGAAAAACCAGTTCACATTACTTCTTTCATGGAAAAGTTCTGTTGGTTCCAAGTAATAATATCAATTCTGGAACCCTACAAGGAAATACATTGAGTGTGAATTTGCCAATTGGGGATGGCTGGCAAAAAGATTGTGGTTACCCTGTGAAAACAAGAATGTTTCACTTTCAAACCCACCTGGTAGGACTCTTTGGGTTCTGATTCTCTCATCACTACAGTCAATTCTTGGCACAAGCAACTGAATGAGGCACTATGCTTGGATCACCTTACTAGAGATCATCTCATAGAACACCTAGGTTCGTAATGCCTTGTATGGTTATGCAACTCAACACACAGAGAAAAATCAGTTCACCCCACTTCTGTCATCACATGGTTGTTTGACTCAAGGGTATATTCTCAGTGCTGAGACACTGCAAGGAAACTTGCTGGGTGTGAACCTGGCAATTGGGATCTGCCTGCCAAAACTGTGCTCTCATCTTTTGAGAACAAGAATGTGTCATTCTCACACCCATCTAGGAAAACACTTTGGGTGTTTGAGAAAAGCATTTTCAGTGCTGATTCTTCTTCACTACTGTCAGTTTTGGTCACCAGCTCATGAATTTTCAGAAGAAACACTGTGCTTGGATCTCCTTACTAGGAGCTCTGTCCATAGAACACCTTGGTTCATAATACGTTGTAGGCTTAACACCACTCACGAAACAGAGACCAACCAGTTCACACCAGTTGCTTCGTGGAAACATTTGGTCTGTTCCAAGTGAGTAATTCCAACTCTGGGATACTGCCAGGAAATACACTGGGTGTGAACTTGCAAATTGTGGACTGCTGGCAAAATAGTGTGCTCACCCTATAAATCCTAAAGTGTTTCTCTCTGAAGACACTTATAAAATCACTTTAGGTGCTGATTCTATGTTCACTACAGGCAATTTTTATTGCCAGAAATTGGCTTTTCTGAAGAAACACTGTGCTTGGATCTCCTTACTGCGATCTCATCTCCTAGAATAAGCTAGCTTCAAAATGCATTGTATGGATATGGCAGTCACCACACAGAGAACAATCAGTTCACACCACTTCCTTCATGGAAAGGTTCTGTTTGTTCCAAGTGTGTATTCTCAATTCTAGGACCCTGCAAGGAAATATGTTGAGTATAATCTTGCCAACTGGGGATGGCTGGCAAAAACAGTGTGCTCAAACAGTAAAAGCACAACTATTTCACTCAAAAACCCACCTGGGAAGATTCTTTGGGATTCTCTCTTCACTGCAGTCAATTCTTGGTGCAAGCAAGTTAATCTTCTGAATGAAACACTGTGCTTGGATCTCCATCTTAAGACTCATCTCCTAGAATACCTAGGTTCATAATGCCTTGTACGGTTATGCCACTAAACACACAGTAAACCACAAGCTCACACCACTTCTTTCGTGGATAGGTTCTGTTTGACTCAAGTGTACATTTTCAGTGCTGGGACATTACAGGGAATTATTCTCGGTGTGAATGTTTCAATTGGGGTCGCTAGCAAAAAACACTGCTTGAATACTATGAAAGCTCGAATGTGACATTCTCAAAAACCACCGAGGAATACACTTTGGGCGCTGATTCTCCCTTCACTCCATTCTATTTTTGTAACTAACAAGTGACTATTCTAAAGAAACACTGTGCTTGGATCACCTTACTAGAAGCTCATCTCATAGAATATCTAGGTTCATAATGCTTTGTTTGGTTACACAACTTAACACAGAGAGAAAAACCAGTTCATCCCACTTCCGTCGTCAAAAGGTGATTTGACTCAAGTGGGTACTTTCAGTGCTGAGACACTGCAAGGAAACACGCTGGGTGTGATCCTGGCAATTGGGCTCTTCTTTGAAAAACTCTGATTTCATCCTGTGAAAGCAAGAATGTGTCATTCTCAAACCCACAAATTAGGAAAACAATTTGGGAGTTTGAGAAAAACACTTTGGGTGCTGATTCTCTCTTCACTACCGTGAGTTATGGTTCCCAGCTCCTGACTTTTCTGAAGGAATACTGATCTTGGATCTCCTTACTAGGATCTCTGCCCATAGAACACCTTGGTTAATAATATAGTGTAGGCTTATGCCACTCACGACACAGAGATAAACCATTTAACACCACATCCTTCGTGGAAGATTCAGTTTGTTCAGAGTGAGCACCTTCAGTTCTGTAACACTGCAAGAAAATATGCTGGGTGTGAACTTACCAGTTGTGGACTGCTGACAAAAACTCTGTGGTCACCCAGTAAGTCTGAGAATGATTCACTCTGAAGTCACAAAAACACTTTGATTCTCATTTCACCTACCGTCAATTTTTAGTGCAATCAAGTTACTTTTCTGAAGGAAAAACTGTGCCTGAGTCTCCTTACTACAAGCTCTGCTTATAGAACACCTTGTATGGTTACGCCACTTAAAAAACAGCAAACAACTAGTTCACACCACTTCCTTCATGGAAAGGTTCAGTTTGATCCAAGTGTGTATTTTCAGTGCTGGGACATTGCAGGAAATTATTCTCTGTGCGAACCTGCCAATTGGGGTCTGCTAGCAAAAATCCCATGGACGGAGGAGCCTGGTAGGCTGCAGTCCATGGGGTCGCTAGGAGTCGGACACGACTGAGCGACTTCACTTTCACTTTTCACTTTCATGCATTGGAGAAGGAAATGGCAACCCACTCCAGTTCTTGCCTGGAGAATCCCAGGAATGGGGGAGCCTGATGGGCTGCTGTCTCTGGGGTCGCACAGAGTCAGACACGACTGCTACTTGGCAGCAGCAGCAGCAAAAACACTGCTTGAATATGGTGAAAGCTCAAAAGAGACATTCTCAAAACCCACTGAGGAAAACATTTTGGGTGCTGATTCTCCCTTCATTCCAGTCAATTTTTGTCCCTATCAAGTGATAATTCTGAAGAAATACCATGCTTGAATCACCTTACTAGGAGTTTGTCTCATACAAAACCTAGGTTCATATGCCTTGTTTGGTTACACAACTCAACACACAGACAGCAAACAGTTCACCTCACTTCTGTCAACTAAAGGTTGTTTGACTCAAGTGTGTGATTTCGGTGCTGAGACACTGCAAGGAAACATGCTGAGTGTGAAACTGGCAATGGGGCTCTGCTAGCCTAAATTGTACTCCAGCCTGTGAAAGCAAGAATGTGTCATTCTCAAACCCACCTAGGAAAACACTTTCATTACCATCAATTTTGGTCACTAGCTCATGACATTTCTGAAGAAACACTGTACGTGGATATCCTTACTAGGACCTGTTCCCATGGAACACCTAGGTTCATAACACATTCTAGTGCTAGGCCACTATCGACACAGAATCAGCCAGTCGCACCACTTCCTTCGTGGAAAGGTTCAGTGTGTACCGAGTAGTTTAAAATTTGGTACACTGCCAGGAAGTATGCTGGGTATGAACTCCAGTTGTGGACTGCTAGAATAAACAGTGTGCTCACCCTGTAAATCTGAGAATGTTTCACTCTGAAGCCCCTTACAATAACATTGATTCTCACATCATTACTGTCAATTGTTAATGCAAGCAAGTAACTATTCTAAAGTAAAATCTGCCCAACTCTCCTTATTACCAGCTCTGCTTATAGAACACCTACGTTCATACTGTGTCGTATGGGTTTTGCACTAGCCAAATAGAGAACAGTTCATGTAACTTTTTAAATGTGAAGGTTCATTTTGCACCAACTGTGCATTTCTAGTGCTGTGAGACATAAGAGAAGTATCCTGGGTGTGACTCGGCCATTTACATTCAGTGGGCAAAAACCATTTTCTCACCCTTTGAAAGCTAGAGTGTTTCACTCTCAAACCCACTTAGGAACACAGCTTGGGTGCATGTTTTCCTTGGGTAATTGATTCAGTACAGTCCATAAGTGCAAGGAAGTGACACTACTAAAGGAAACAACGTGCTTTAATATCCATACTAGGAGTTCATGTCGCGGAACACCAAAGTTCCTATGGTTTATGTTTATACCACACACCACACAGAAATCAGTTTGACCTCGGCCATTACGGAAACTTCAGTTAGTGCCAAGTGTGTATTTTCAGGACTGGGACGTGGCAGGGAGGTATGATAGGTGTGAATCTGCCATTTGAGTTCTGCTGGCAAAAGGACTGCTCTCAGCCCCTGAAACCTAGACTGTTTCACTCTCAACTCTACGTGGGAAAATTCTGTGGGTGCTGATTCTTTCTTCACTACAAACAATTCCTGATGCCAGCACGTGAATTTTCTGGCCGAAACACGGTCCTTGGATTTCCTAAGAGCTCATCTTCTAGAATGCCTCGGTTCATAATTTCTCGTATGGTTTTGCAACTCAACCCACGGAGAACAACCAGTTCACTCCACTTCCACTGTTAAAAGGTTGTTTGACTCAGGTGTGTATTTTCAGCGCTGAGACACTGCAAGGAAATATGCTGGGTGTCAAACTGGAAATTGGGCTCTGCTAGCAGGAAGTCTGCTCTCATTCTGTGAAAGCAGATATGTGTCATTCTGAAACCCACCTAGGGAAACACTTGAGCTATTTAAGAAAACACTTTGGGTGTTTGAGAAAACACTTTGGGTGCTGCTTCTCTCCTTGCTATCGTCAGTACTGGTCACCCGGCCATGACTTTTCTGAAGAAACGCTGTACCTGCATCTCCTTACTAGGAGGTGTGCCCACAGAATGCCTAGCTTCATAACATGTTGGAGGGTGAAGCCACTCACGCACAGTGATCAACCAGTGCACACCCCTTCCTTTGTGGAAAGGTTCAGTGTGTTCCAAGTGAGTAGATTCACTTTTGGGACACTGCCAGGAAATACACTTGTTGTGAACTTGCCATTTGTGGACTGCTGGCATGTCTGAAGCCTCTTCCAAAAACACCTTGATTCTCAGTTCACGACCATCCATGTTTAGTGCAATCAAGTAAATTTTCTAAAGTAAAATCTGCCTGACTCTCCTTACTACCAGCTCTGCTTAACACCTAAGGTTCCTACTGTGTCGTATGGGTTTGCCACTCACCACATAGAGACGAGTTCACTAAACGCAGTTTCGGTTTGTACTAACTGTTCGTTTCTAGCGCTGCCAGACAGCTGCGGATTATGCGGGCTGTGCCTCGGCCATTTACGTTCAGTGCGCAAACGCCGTTTTCTCACCCTTTGCAAGCTACGAGTGTTTCACTTTCAAACCCACCTAGGAAAACAGGTTGGGTGCTTGCTTTCCTTGGGTAATTGACTTCATTACAGTCCATAAATGTAAGGACGTGACACTCCTAAAGGAAACAATGAGCTTGGATGTCCATACTAAAAGCTCACCTCATAGAACACCAGCGTTGTTAATGCATTTACGTTTATGCCACCTACCCCATAGAGAGAAATCAGTTCAACTCTGGCCATTATGGAAGGCTTGTTAGTGCCAAGTGTGTATTTTCAGGGCTGGGACACAGCAGAGAGGTATGATGGGCGTGAACCTGCCATTTGAGTTCTGCTGGCAAAAGCACTGCTCTCACCCTGTGAAATCCCCATGGGGTGGCAAAGCGTCCAACAAGAGGAGCGAGTTTCACTTATTATTAGGAGAAAGTTGCAATTTGTAGCACAAAAACATAAGCAAAGAATCCATCAGTTGGAAATCATGAGAGCCATAGTAATTTTGTTTTAAAGTTGGTGGATTTATACAACCTGATTTGATAATTATAAAAAAGCAGTTATCAAGGCTACTGTTGGGACTGACATGTACACATTACTGTGTTTAAAACGCATAACAAGGACTTACTGTTTAAAAAAATTATGGTACTGGTGGGTGAAAATGTAAACCAATAGAACACAGTCTAGAAATAGATCCAGATATACACTAGTCACTTCATTTTTTTGCCCCTTTAAGCAAAGTCTTTATTTTCAAGAAAAAATTACATTTTCTCATTTTCTGTTTTGGCTTAAATTTTAATTATTTCCAGTGGAACCTTTGAAACCACCTAAATCATTTTCAGTGTCATCTAACGTGAACTTCCTCTATTTTGGGGTAAAATATCCATTCATACATGAACTGTGCAATTCGATCACTCTTTTTGACTTCAAACTTTCCTTTGCTCCATGGACTGTAATCTGCCAGGATCTTCTGTCCATGGAATTTCCCAGGCAAGAATACCGGAGTGGGTTGCCATTTCCTTCTCTAGGGCATCTTTCTGACCCAGGGATGGAATCCACCTCTCCTGCATTGGCAGGCAGATTCTTTATTGCTGAGCCACCAGGGAAGCCCTTTTCCACTGGTGGTACTATGTAATCACACGTACTGTACAGGTTCATAGAACCCAGCTGATCCCCTTGTTGGGGCGGAGGCTGGTCCGAGAGCAAGGCAAAGCAGAGGCTGCAGGTCGCCTTCTGATGGGCAAAGCTAAACTTCATGGCAGGGCAAAACGTGACTACAAGAGGGAGCAGGGGGAACAAGAGTCACTTCATTTTTGACAAGGATGCTGAGGAATGCAGTGAGTTCTCTTTGTTGGGGGAGGGGGAATTCTCTTAAAATAATCCAGAACAACTGAATAGTCATTTCGGGAAAAATTACTTTATAAACAGCAGAGCAGTGGTTGCTTGGTGACAGATACATAAGTTCAATTGCACAGGGTCAGGAAAATTCTCTTGGAGGTGGTAGAAATGTTCTGTACCTTGACTGCAGTGGTGGTTTTACAAGTACATATTGTTCAAAAGTAATTGAATTCTATACTTTAAGTGGGATGAAGTTTTTAATGCATCAATTCAGTTCAGTTGCTCAGTCGTGTCCGACTCTTTGCTACCCCATGAATTGCAGCATGCCAGGCCTCCCTGTCCATCACCATCTCCCAGAGTTCACTCAAACTCACGTCCATCGAGTCGGCGATGCCATCCAGCCATCTCATCCTCTGTCATCCCCGTCTCCTCCTGCCCCCAATCCCTCCCAGCATCAGAGTCTTGTCCAATGAGTCAACTCTTCACATGAGGTGGCCAAAGTACTGGTGTTTCAGCTTTAGCATCATCCCTTCCAAAGAACACCCAGGGCTGACCTCCTTTAGAATGGACTGGTTGGATCTCCTTGCAATCCAAGGGACTCTCAAGAGTCTTCTCCAACACTACAGTTCAAACGCATCAATTCTTCTGCGCTCAGATTTCTTCACAGTCCAACTCTCACATCCATACATGACCCACTGGAAAAACCATAGCTTTCACTAGATGGACCTTTGTTGGCAAAGTAATGTCTCTGCTTCTCAATATGCTATCTAGGTTGGTCATAACTTTTCTTCCAAGGAATAAGCGTCTTTTAATTTCATGGCAGCAGTCACCATCTGCAGTGATTTTGGAGCCCAGAAAAATAAAGTCTGACACTGTTTCCACTGTTTCCCCATCTATTTCCCATGAAGTGATGGGCCAGATGCCATGATCTTTGTTTTAATGCATAAGTTATACTTTAATAAGTTTGATTTTCAAAAACTGTCATCCAGGGATGACTAATTTCATCCTTTTGTTATTTTCACTAACAAGGAGGAATATATGAGAACCTCCTCCCCAAATTCTAGGGGTATATCTTCCTGGGGGCTTGCAGAGTGTTGTGAGTTATCAAAAAAAAAAAAAATGTCACCAATTCACTGGAATTTTAAAATCCAAATCCAAAAACCCTTTGTAACTGCAAGGAGCAGTTTCTTAATTAAATGATAGAGTAGGAAACAAAATATTTGCTCCCAAATAGTCACTTGACAGCATTCAGCAAATTTGAAAAAGATGGTTTATAGTTACTGTAAGAAGGATTTTGTTGGCTTTTAAAATAATTTAGATCAAGGCTGTCAGAATCTAGAATAGCATACCAAAGTGATTGTAGCATCTACTCCTCTGAAGAAAAAACAAAAATATTTTATCCCAACATTGTTAATTGGGTTTACTCCAACATGAAATAAAAAATTAAAAATAAATAAATCCCAAAATTTTTACCAAAAAAATAACATTAAACATCCCATTGCTTATTGGATTGTCCTATTACTAAGCAGAAGAAAGACTAAGATGACTTCTCGAGATGTGTTTAAAATCTACAGAATTAAATATAGAATGTAAAACTTAATCCACCCAGGTTTTTTTTACTAATATACCATTAAGTAACACAAAGTAATAAATTAACTTGGGCAATATCTTGTTTTCTTTCCTTGATAAAGAATTTCTGTTTATACATTACATACAATTTTTTACTTGTTACCAGAAAAACTTCGGAGAAGGCAATGGCACCCCACTCCAGTACTCTTGCCTGGAAAATCCCATGGACGCAGGAGCCTGGTAGGCTGCAGTCCATGGGGTCGCTAGGTGTCGGACATGACTGAGCGACTTCACTTTCACTTTCCACTTTCACGCGTTGGAGAAGGAAATGGCAACCCACTCCAGTGTTCTTGCCTGGAGAATCCCAGGGACAGGGGAGCCTGGTGGGCTGCCGTCTATGGGGTCGCACAGAGTCGGACACGACTGAAGCGACTTAGCAGCAGCAGCAACCAGAAAAGCTTAGCCTTGGGTTTTGCCTCCATCTAGTGGACATTTTGGTCTTTCTCATTTAACTAAAATGAAAAAGGACAATAAGGCTTTCTGCTTTTGTTGTTCATTTTTAGTTTTTTGGAATTACAAAAAAAAAGTAAGAAAAAAATGGTAACCACAGTTCATGGATAAAAAAGTACTTATTTTTATCAATATTTATTCCCCAAAAGATCTCAGGTGGTATATAATTAGTTGCATGCATGTAATAATTGGGAACAGAAAACCAAAAGCCATTTAGGAGAAAGGAGGAAATAAACCACTTAAGTTAATATAGTTACTATAGTTGATGATAATTATCTCCAAGTATTTTGGTACTGCAAACAAAAGCAATAATTGCATAATTCTTTACCATTTGATCAAAATAAACCACATTTTCTTATGAGTAAAAAAATTTTCATACTAATTTTTATAACTAAAATATGCTAATTTTGTATAATTCTATAGAAGTATGGCAAATGCAGTAAAGTTTAGAAATTGATGAATTCTATAGAGTGAACAAGTCCATTTAACTACCACCTACGTAAGACACAGAACACAACAGGCAGGGATTCCCTGGGGGTTGAGTTGTTAGAATTTGGTGCTTTCACTGTCGTGGCCCAAGTTCAATCCCTGGCTGGGGAACTAAGACCCCACACACTGTGTAGTGCAGCCACCCCTCCCTGCAAAACAGATCAAAGCCAGTGCCCCAAAAGTCAACCTTGTGCTCCCTCTTTCCGTGCTCTCTCAGAGGTAATCACTATTCAAGCTTCCATCACCATCATTTGTTTTGCCTACTTAAATGAAATCATTAATTTTGTATGTTTTTGTTTGCTTCTTTCACTAAACATCACAGCTGTGAGATTCATCCATATTTCTTCATGTAGCAGGAATTTATTCCTTTTCATTGTTGTATTGTTATGGGAATATACAATATATACATTTTAATGCCAGTTTTGAAGCACTTTTGGACTGTTCCCAGTTTGGTATTTTTGTAAATAGTGCTGGCATGATATTCTAGTACAAGATTTTGATGTACATATATGTTAGGGCTGCTGGGATGCAGGGTATACCTATACAGTCAGCTTTAGTAAAAACTGCCAAAACAGATCTTCAAAGTGGTTATGCCAGTTTATAATCTTAGCATCAGAGAATGAGATCTCCAATTGCACCATACCCTCCTCACCCTTCTTACTGCCATGTCTGTTTCTTTAAATAACTATTCTAGTGCATAATGTCCATGTGTAGAGTCTTCTCTTGTGATGTTGGAAGAGGGTGTTTGCTATGACCAGTGTGTTCTCTATGACCAATGTGTTCTCTTGGCAAAACTCTGTTAGCCTTTGCCCTGCTTCATTGTGTACTCCAAAGCCAAATTTGCCTGCTACTCCAGGTATCTCTTGACTTTCTACTTTTGCATTCCAGTCGCCTATAATGAAAAGGACATCTTTTTTGGGTGTTAGTTCTAGAAGGTCTTGTAGGTCTTCTTAGAACCAGTGAACTTCAGCTTCTTCAGCTTTACTGGTTGGCACATAGACTTGGATTACTGTGATAGTGAATGGTTTGCCTTGGAAATGAACAGAGATCATACTGTTGTTTTTGAGACTGCATCCAAGAACTGCATTTCAGACTCCTTCATTGACTATGAGTGCTACTCCATTTCTTCTAAGGGTTTCTTGCCCACAGTAGTAGATATAATGGTCATCCGAGTTAAATTCGCCCATTCCAGTCTATTTTAGTTCACTGATTCCTAAAATGTCGATGATCACTCTTGCCATCTCCTGTTTGACCACTTCCAATTTACCTTGATTCATGCATCTAACATTCCAGGTTCTATGCAATATTGCTCTTTACAGCATCAGACTTTCGTGTTGTTTTTGCTTTGGCTCTGTCTCTTCATTCTTTCTCAAGTTATTTCTCCACACTTCTCCAGTAGCATATTGGACACCTACCAACCTGGGAAGTTCATCTTTCAGTGTCCTACCTTTCTGCCTTTTCATACTGTTCATGGGGTTCTCAAGGCAAGAATACTGAAGTGGTTTGCCATTCCCTTCTCCAGTGGACCACGTTTTGTCAGACCTCTCCACCATGACCCATCCACCTTGGGTGGCCATACACAGCACGGCTCATAATTTCATTGAGTTAGACAAGGCTGTGGTCCATGTGATCAGTTTGATTAGTTTCCTGTCATTCTGGTTTTCAGTCTGTCTGCCCTCTGAGGTATAACCTCTAGGTGGCTCACTCACCTAGAGCCATAAGAGGCTTATGGAAGCTTCCTGATGGGAGACTGCCTGAGGGGGAAACTGGGTCTTGTTTTGATGGGCAGGGCCATGCTCAGTAAATTTTTAATCCAATTTTCTGTTGATGGGCGGGACTGTGTTCCCTCCCTGTTGTTTGACTTGAGACCAAACTATGGTGAAGGTAATAAAGATAATTGCAACCTCCTTCAAAAGGTCCTATGTATGCACTGCCACACTAAGTACCCCCAACCCTGCAGCGGGCCACTGCTTACTCATGCCTCAGCCGGAGACTCCTGGAAACTCACAGGCAAGTCTGGTTCAGTCTCTTGTGGGGTCACTGCTCCTTTCTCCTGGGTCCTGGTGTGCAAAAGGTTTTGTTTGTGCCCTCCAAGAGTCTGTTTCCCCAGTCCTGTGTAAGTTCTGTTGGCTCTGTGGTGGGGTTAATGGTGACCTCCTCCAAGACGGTTTATGTCACATCCAGGTTTGCTGCCCCCAGAGTCCCTGCCCCAGATGGTCAATACTGAAATCAGATTGATTATATTCTTTGTAGTCAAATATGGAGAAGCTCTATAACAGTCAACAAAAACAAGATCAGGAGCTGACTGTGGCTTAGATCATGAACTCCTTATCACCAAATTCAGATTTAAATTGAAGAAAGTAGGGAATATCACTAGATCATCCAGGTATGACCTAAATCAAATCCTTTACAATTATAGAGTGGAAGTGAGAAATAGATTCAAGGGATTAGATCTGATAGACAGAGTGTCTGAAGAACTATGGACACTGTACAGGAGGCAGTGATCAAGACCATCCCCAAGAAAAAGAAATCAAAAAGGCAAAATGGTTGTCTGAGGAGGCCTTACAAATAGCTGAGAAAAGAAGGGAAGTGAAAGGCAAAGGAGAAGAGGAAAGATACACCCATCTGAATGCAGAGTACCAAAGAAGAGCATGGAGAGATAAGAAAGCCTTCCTCAGTGGTCAATGCAAAGAAATAGAGGA
Source organism: Bos javanicus (assembly GCF_032452875.1). Lineage (NCBI taxonomy): Eukaryota > Metazoa > Chordata > Mammalia > Artiodactyla > Bovidae > Bos > Bos javanicus. The sequence continues at coordinate 16,060,506 of NC_083882.1, read as the reverse complement.
AAACAACAGAATGGGAAAGACTAGAGATCTCTTCAAGAAAATTAGAGATACCAAGGGAACATTTCATGCAAAGATGAGCACAATAAATGATAGAAATGGTATGGACCTAACTGAAGCAGAAGATATTAAGAAGAGGTGGCAAGAATACACAGAAGAACTATATTTAAAAGTTCTTCATGGCCCAGATAACCACAATGGTGTGATCACTCACCTAGAGCCAGACATCCTGGAATGTGAAGTCAAGTGGGCCTTAGGAAGCATCGCTACAAGCAAAGCTAGTGGAGGTGATGGAATTCCAGTTGAGCTACTTCAAATCCTAAAAGATGATGCTGTGAAAGTGCTGCACTCAATATGCCAGCAAATTTGGAAAGCTCAGCAGTGGCCACAGGACTGGAAAAGGTCAGTTTTCATCCCAATCCCAAAGAAAGGCAATGCCAAAGAATGTTCAAACTACCACACAATTGCACTCATTTCACACGCTAGTAAAGCAATGCTCAAAATTCTCCAAGCCTGGCTTCAACAGTACATGAACCGTGAACTTCCAGATGTTCAAGCTGGAACAAGAGATCAAATTTCCAACATCCATTGGATCATTGAAAAAGAAAACAAGTTCCAGAAAAACATCTACTTCTGCTTCATTGACTACTCCAAAGCCTTGGATTGTGTCGATCACAACAAACTGTGGACAGTTCTTCAAGAGATGGGAATACAAGGCCACATTACCTGCCTCTTGAGAAATCTGTATGCAGGTCAAGAAGCAAGAGTTATAACTGGACATGGAACAACAGACCGGTTCCAAATCTGGAAAGGAGTATATCAAGGCTGTATATTGTCACCCTGCTTATTTAACTTACATGCAGAATACATCATGCGAAATCCCAGGCTGGATGAAGCACAAGCTGGAATCAAGATTTTTGAGAGAAATATCAATAACCTCAGATATGCAGATGACACCACCATTATGGCAGAAAGTGAAGAACTAAAGAGCCTCTTGATGAAAGTGAAAGAAGAGGGTGAAAAAGTTGGCTTAAAATTCACCATTCATAAAACTAAGATCATGGCATCTGGTCCCGTCACTTCATGGCAAATAGATGAGGAAACAATGGCAACAGTGACAGACTTTATTTTTTTGGGCTCCAAAATCACTGCAGATGGTGACTGCAGCCATGAAATTAAAAGACACTTGCTTCTTGGAAGAAAATTTATGATCAACCTAGAAAGCATATTAAAAGGCAGAGACATTACTTTGTCAACAAAAGGTCCATCTAGTCAAAGCTATGGTTTTTCCAGTAGTCATGTATGGATGTGGGAGTTGGACTATAAAGAAATCTGAGTGCCGAAGAATTGATGCTTTTAAACTGTGGTGTTGGAGAAGACTTGAGAGTTGCTTGGACTGCAAGGAGAACAAACCAGTCAATCCTAAAGGAAATCAGTCCTGAATATTCATTGGAAGGACTGATGCTAAAGCTGAAACTCCAATACTTTGGCCACCTGATGCAAAGAACTGACTCATTGGAAAAGACCCTGATGCTGGGAAAGATTGAAGGCAGGAGGAGAAAGGGATGACAAAGGATGAGATGGTTGGATGGCATCACCAACTCAACGGGCATGAGTTTGACCAAGCTCCAAGAGACGTTGATGGACAGGGAAGCCTGAGGTGCTGCAGTCCACAGGGTCACAAAGAGTTGGATACAACTATGCAACTGAGCTGAACTGATTCTAGTGTGTATGTAATAATGTCTCACTGAAGTTTTAATTAGCATTATTCTGATGATTAATGATGTGGAACAATTTGTTATATGCTGATTTTACATCTGGATCTTCTCTTTTGTGAAATCTTTCTCCATTTTCTTGTTGGGTTGTGTGCCCTGTTTTTATCAGTTTGTAGAAGTTCTTTATATATTAGATACTATTCATTCATCAGAGAAGGCAATGGCAACCCACTCCTGTACCCTTGCCTGGAAAATCCCATGGACGGAGGAGCCTGGTAGGCTGCAGTCCATGGGTTCACGAAGAGTCAGATACGACTGTGCAACTTCACTTTCACTTTTCACTTTCATGCATTGGAGAAGGAAATGGCAACCCACTCCAGTGTTCTTGCCTGGAGAATCCCAGGGACAGGGGAGCCTGGTGGGCTGCCGTCTATGGGGTTGCTCAGAGTCAGACATGACTGAAGCGACTTAGCAGCAGCAGCAGCAACAATCATTCATAAAACATATGTGTTACAAAAAATGTTCTCCCAGTCTATGGCTTGACTTCTCATTCTCTTAATGGCAATTTTAATAAAGAGATCTTAATTTCAATTACCTCTAATTTATTGACTATTTTTCTTTACGGTTAGTGTTTCTTATTTCATTTTTAAGAAGTTTTGCCTGCATCAAGATCATCAACATATTTTTTCACAGTCGTCTTCTAGGAAATTTACTGTTTTAGTTTCAGTGCTATAATTCATTTTGACTTATTTTTTTGTTTGTTTGATTGTGGTAGGAGTGAGTTCACTTTTTTACCTATATAAATATCCCATATATTCAATATTATGTATTAAAAAAAAAAAAACACCCCGCACACACACAAATGCACATGTTACACACCAGTGACAACTGTGCCATGTATTTGGTGATTGTATGTGATCGGGCCTGTTTCTAGACTTTCTGTTTTGTTCAAATTGATCTATCTTTCCCTCAATACCACAGGTTTGATACTATAGCTTTGTAGTTAAGTTGTCTTTTTCAGCCAGGCTATGTGGCTTGTGAGGATCTTAGTTCCCTAACCAGGGATTAAAACAGGGCCCCAGCAGTGAAAGTGCCGATTCCTAAGCACTGACCACCAGGGAATTCCCCTATAGGAAATCATGATATGTGGTCATATAAATGTTCCAACGTTGTTTTTATTCTTCAACGCTGTTTATGACATTCTTGGATACTTGCATTTGCTTTTCAATTTTAGAGTCCCTTTGTCAATTTTGATTTTAAAACAACCCTGCTAAGACGTAGACTGAGGTTACATTATAGATCAATTTGAGGAATTAACATTATAATAAAGTGTCACAATTCTTGAATGTAATATATCCCTTCATGTATTTAGATATTCATTATTTATTCTTGATAATGTTTTAGAGTGTTCTGGTATTCTTTTCTTTTTAAAAAAAGATTTACCCATGCATTTGCTCACTTTTTACACTATTGTAAATAGTTCCACTTTTCTATATTTTTGTTTCTATATATCAAAGTGAAATTTATTTGTCTTTATTGGCTATGAGTCCAATGATCCTAATAACTGTATTAATTCTAATATTAATCATTTGTGTATACATTCATGTGCATTTTCTATGTGTATAACCATGTTGACATAGTTCTTCAAAAATTAAAAATAGAATTACCATATGATTGAGCAATTAATTCCACTTCTGAGAGAGATATATATATATATACACACACACACACAAAAAGAATTCAAAGAAGGATCTTGAAGAGATATTTGCTTACCCACATTCATTATAGCTTTATTCACAATAGCTAAGATGTGGATGCAATCCAAATGCCCATGATTAATAAATAGGTAATGAATACAGAAATGCAGTGTATATGTAAAATATGATATTATTAAGCCTTAAAAAGGAAGGAAATCCCGACATATGCTACAACAGGAATTAACTTGGAAGTCATTATGCTAAATAAAATAAGTCAATCACAAAAAGACAAACTTCCCAGGTGGCGATAGTGGTAAAGAACCTGCCTACCAATGCATGATACATAAGAGAGGTGGGTGCAATCCCAGGGTCGGGAAGATTTCCTGGAGGGGTGCATGGAAACCCACTCCAGTATTCTTGCCTGGAGAATCCCATGGACAGACTGGTGGGCTACCGTCCAAAGGGTCACAAACAGTTGGACACAACTAAAGCGACTTAGCACCTACGAACTACTCATCAGTATCAATTCAGTCACTCAGTCATGTCCGACTCTTTGCAACCTTATGGACTCCAGCATCCTAGGTTTCCCTGTCCTTCACCAGCTCCTGGAGCTTGCTCAAACTCATGTCCATTGAGTCAGTGATGCTATCCAACCATCTCATCCTCTGTTGTCCCCTTCTTCTCCTGCCTTCAATCTTTTCCAGCATTGGGGCCTAGAGAATTTAAACAAACTGAGGGCTCTGTCTCTCTCTAGCCTATTTCCTCAGTCATAATAGGAATGTTACTGGTAGCACTACACAGACTAATGGGTGGAGCCAGGCTTTATAAACTGATATGTGGAGGGGTGACCTTGGTCTTACACACAAAGGAAGGCAGGAAAGGATTGTTAAGTAAATTCTCACATGAGACATCTAAAATATTCAAATTCATAGAAATAGAATGGTTGTTACCAGGGGCTGGTGGAAGGGAAAAATAGGGAGTTGGTGTTCCACAGGTACAGAGTTTCTGTTTTGCAAGATGAAAAAATTCTAGAGATCTTGCTACACAGCAATGTTAATATACTCAATACTTTAAAATGGTTAAGATGGTTAAAAAACTATTAGTCATATAAAAAATATAATTGCAATGGTTTGTGATTGTCAAAATGCTTAAATCGTCTCATACATTAATTTTACAAATAAATATTATAATACAGATTTGGAAACTAAGTATTTTTAAAAGATCATTGACCATTTTAACAAAAATACTAACAATTTTTACAGCTTATAGCATATCTAAATGCAAAATATATGTTGTCATTTATATAATACTGGGAAGAGAGAAATGGAAGGTTCTTAAATTATGCCTGAAGCAGTATAATATCTCTTGAAAGTTAACATCATGGATTCAATGCAATCTGTCGAAATTCCAGCTAACTTCTTCATAAAAAGTGACAAGCTGATCTTAAAATTCATATGGAAATGCAAAGAACCCAGAAGCACCAAAACTATCTTGAAAAAAAAAAAAAAGTTGGAGGCCTCACACTTTTTGATTTCAAAATGTACTAGAAAGCTGTTGTTAATCAAGACCTTGTGGTAATGGAATAATGATAAATGTATATATGTTTGTGTGTGTGTGTGTATATATATATATCAGTGAATGGAATTTTGAGTCCAGAAATAACCCTCACATTATAGATCTTTGAATACTTTTGACAACAATGTCAAGACAATTCAATGGAGGAAAATAGTAGCCATTTCAACAAATGGTTCTGGGAAAACCATGCAACAGGATGAGTTGGGCTCATCCATCATACTATAATGTTAATACAAAAATAAACTCAAAATGATCAAATACTTATATGTAAAAGCTAAAACTATAAAACTTTTAGAAAAACACATATGAGAAATCTTTATGATTTTATATTTGGCAATGAATTCTTGGATATGTCACCAAAAATATAGGCATTAGAGGAAAAATAGAGATAAATGGGACTATATCAAAATTGAAACATTTTTAAAATCAAAAGACAAAGTGAAAAGGCAACTCATTAAATGGGAGAAGATATTTATAAATCATATGTGTGATAAAGGATTAATATCCAGAATATACAAAGATCTCTTAAAACTCAACAAAAAACCCAATTTGAAAATGGATAAAATACTTGAATAGACGTTTCTCCAAAGAGACACGTGTACCCCAATGTTCATCGCAGCACTGTTTATAATAGCCAGGACATGGAAGCAATCTAGATGTCCATCAGCAGATGAATGGATAAGAAAGCTGTGGTACATATACACAATGGAGTATTACTCAGCCATTAAAAAGAATACATTTGAATCAGTTCTAATGAGGTGGATGAAACTGGAGCCTATTATACAGAGTGAAGTAAGCCAGAAGGAAAAACACCAATACAGTATAATAACGCATATATATGGAATTTAGAAAGATGGTAACAATAACCCTGTGTACGAGACAGCAAAAGAGACACTGATGTATAGAACAGTCTTACAGACTCTATGGGAGAGGGAGAGGGTGGGAAGATTTGGGAGAATGGCATTGAAACATGTAAAATATCATGTATGAAACGAGATGCCAGTCCAGGTTCGATGCACGATACTGGATGCTTGGGGCTAGTGCACTGGGATGACCCAGAGGGATGGTATGGGGAGGGAGGAGGGAGGAGGGTTCAGGGGAACACATGTATACCTGTGGCGGATTCATTTTGATATTTGGCAAAACTAATACAATTATGTAAAGTTTAAAAATAAAATAAAATTAAAAAAAAAAAACAAAGAAGATGTACAAATGGGCTATAAGCACATGAAATGCAAAGCAAAATCACAAAAAGATACCAGCTCATGTTCATCAGAATAGCTGGCTGTTACATTTTTAAAAATGAAACCAACAAATGTCCACAAGGATATAGAAAAATTAGAACCTTTGTGCATTGCTAGTGGGAATGTTAAGTGGTGCAGGGACTTTAAAAAGTTTGATGGTTCCTCAAAAAGTTAAACATTAAACTACCACATGATCCAGTAATTGCATTTCTAAGTATATTCTCTAAAGAACTGATAGCAGGAATTCAAACTGATCTTTTTACACCATTGCAGCATTATTTGCAACTCAAATGTCCACCAGGTGAACAGATATACAATATGTTACAACATATTGTGTACATAAAATGGAATATCATTTCAACTTTAAAGAATGCAATTCTGATACATGCTACAACATGGATGAACTTTAAAAACATTTTGTTGGATGAAATAACAACAAATTATTGTTTACTTTTGTTGGAGGAAAATAATTTTGTTATTCTTGTTTGAGGAATATTTTGTATGATTCCATTTATACAAAATGTCCAAGTAGTCAAGTTCATAGAGACTGAAAAGAGAAGAGGTTACCAGAGTCCTGGGAGAGAGGGAAATTGAGAATTATTGCTAAATGGATACAGCTTCTGTTTGGGATAATGAAAAAAGTCTGGAAATAGTGATGATGGCTGTACAACAATGTGAGTGTATTTAATGCCATTGCATTATATACTTAAACATGGTTAAAAGAGTCAATTTTATGTTATGTACATTTTACCACAATAAAAAAGCAGTTAGGCCTCCAGAACCCCCATTCATAGCAGCCAGATGAATGACACCCCCACCTCTACCCTAGCAGAAGACTGAGGGTAATTCTCTGAAGAAAGTCAAACAGACTTTCATGGGTGGGAGGTACTCTTGAGTACCTCAAGGAGCACTCTTGAGGGTAGGAGCACTACACCGAAGTGGAAATTTCATGAATATTTACATTCTTCTTCTTGAGCCTTCACTTCTTTCCTCCCCTCACTTCCTAGGGTGCTGGCCCAGACTGATACTCTCCAGCAGGGAGACAAGACAAGTCACTCTGTGAAGAATCAGAGAAGTTCAAGAAATAAGGCCGTAACAGTGACATGAGGACTTCCTCCAAACAGATCACCCATCAGTGAAACCCCCAGTTGACAAGTCCACCTGTATGCAGAGAGTCATACTCTCCTACTAGATGGGGCAAGATGGTCAACAATCAACCGAAGCTACAAAGATAGAGGACAAAACAAACCAGAATACTTAACTTGGAGGGTGCAGCAGTTATACAAGGAAAAAGTAATACTGGAATAATATCACTAATATCCTTAGAGAGATAAGATATTCCATCCATGATATAAGGGCAAGGTGTTACACACACGCACAAAAGAGTTCTGAGAAATTTTTGAGTTGGCCAAAAAGTTTGTTCAGTTTTTTCAGTACGATGACTCTAGTAGCACTGAGTTGTCTTTAACTTCATTCAAAACAATTTTGTTAGACTATTGTGACAGCTGTCATATTAGCTTACATTTTTTTTAAAAAACTTATCAAAAGTGGCGAATTTTTGTATAGCCATTTTAATGTTGAAAATGGAAGAAACAAGCAACATTTTCCACATATTATAAATAAAGGTCAATAAAGGTGAAAACACAACTGAATCACAAAATAAAGATTTGTTCAGTGTTTGGAGAAAGTGCTCTGATTTATCAAATGTATCAAAAGTGGTTGGCGAAGATTTGTGCTGGAGATTTCTTGCTGGACAATGCTTCATATTCGAGTAGACCTGTTGAAACTGATAGCAATCAAATGGGGACATGAACTGAGAACAATCTCCGTTACACCACGAGGGAGATATGTGACATACTCAAAATATGCAAATCAAGTGTTGAAAATCAACTGCACTAGCTTGGTTACATTGTTTTGATGCTTGTGTTTCACATAAGTGAAAAAACCTTCTTGACTATATTTTTGCATGTGATTCTCTACTGAAATGTAACAAAAATGTTTCATTTTTAAAACAAATTGTGATGGGCAAGGAATACTGTGGATATTGTACATAATGTGGAACAGAAGAGATCATGGGGCAAGTAAAATGAATCACCATCAACCACACCAAAGACTGCTCTTCATACAAGGAAGGTGATGTTGTGTACACGATAGGATTAGAAGGGAACTCCCTCCAGAAAACCAAGTGATTAATCCCCAAATGCTCCCAATTAGACCAACTGAAAACACCACTCAGTAAAAAGCATCCAGAATTAGTCAATGTAAAATGCATAATCTTCCATCAGCATAATGGAAGACCACATGTTTCTTTGATGACCAAGCAAAAACTGTTACAGTTTGAGAAGTTCTGATTCATCCTCCATATTCACCAGACATTACAACTTCAAATGTCCATTTATTTTGGTCTTTACAAAATTCTCTTAATGGAAAAAATTTTAATTCCCCGGAAGACTGTAAAGGGCACTTGGAACAGTTCTTTGCTCAAAAATATAAACAATTTTGGGAAGATGGAATTATGAAGTTGCCTGGAAAATGGTAGAAGGTAGTGAAACAAAATGGTGAGTACATTGTTCAATAACATTCTTTGTGAAAATGAAAATTGTGTCTTAGTTTTATTTAAAAACTGAAGGAACTTTTGGGGCAAACCAATAGAAACATGATAGCAGAAGTGAAAAATAAAATGTTTAGAAAATAATGTTGATATTTCCTAGAAAATAGTGCAAAAATAGAGAGATATAAAATAGAAAAAATAGGTCATAAAACTAGAGGACAAATCAGAAGATCTACTAATAATATACAAATGACAGGAATTCCCAAGGGAACAGAGAAAATAAAGATTACAAATAATTCAAGAAAGTCTCCAAAGTGAAGGATGTGAATTTCTTGATTGAAATGAGTTCCCAGTATAATGGTTGAAAATTTAATGATATCAAGGTGCATTATCATGAAATTTCAGAACAATGAGTGCAAAGAGAAGATCCTCCACGTTTCAAAGAAAGGATGGGTCTTATTCAAGGGGCAGGAATAGAATGACAGTAGAATTCTCTATTGGCCACAGGAGATGCCAAAAGACAATGGTGCAATGACCTTAATGTTATGAAGAAAAATGATTTCCAAATTAGATTATTTAACCAGCTAGACACTCACATTAGTAAAGAATAAAGACACTTCTACACCTGGACATTTTATTTCCCATACACCACTTCTGAAAAAAATCTCCTGGAGGTAGGCTCCGCCAAGTAAGTAAGTAAACTAGGAAAGTGAGGAAGAGGGCTCCACAAATCAGGGATTCAATGCAAGAGAGAGGTATGATGGTGAAGGGAAATCCTTACACAGCAGCTGTGCACCCACAGGTCTGGAGAGCGACCAGTGCAGACTGGAGCAGATCACAGGTCTCTCTGGAAGGGATCTTTTTTTTCAAAAAGATGAAATTGATACAATTCTTCATGTGTTTAAACATACTAAGAGCTTTACACAAAGAGAATTTGGGAATTAATCAGTGATAAGGACATGAAAAATCTAACAAATTAGCAAGTCACCTAGAGATTATCATATTAAGTTAAGCAAGTCAGAAGAAACATAAATATCATATATCACTTATATGTGGAATCTAAAATAAATGATACAAGTGAACTTGCTTATGAAACAGAAATAGACTCACGAAAAAAAAAAAAAAGAAAGAAATAGACTCACGGACATAGAAAACAAACATGGTTAACAAAGGGGATGGAGGGGAGCTAAATTAAGAGTTTGGGATTACAGAGGCATACGACTGTATATAAAATAGGTAAACAACAAGGACCTACTGTGTAGCATAGGGAACTGTACCGTATATCTTGCAATAATCTATAATGGAAAGAATCTGGAAAACAATATATATGTATATATATTATAATATATGTAGTGTTATACACTACATATACACATATACATAAACCAAGTCACTTTGCTGTACCCTTGAAACTATCAAAACACTGTAAATTAACTATCAGTTCAGTTCAGTCGCTCAGTCGTGTCTGACTCTTTGTGACCCCATGATTCACAGCACGCCAGGCCTCCCTGTCCATCACCAACTCCCGGAGTTCACTCAAACTCACGTCCATCAAGTCGGCAATGCCATCCAACCATCTCATCCTCTGTCGTCGTCCCCTTCTCCTCCTGCCCCCAATCCCTCCCAGCATCAGAGTCTTTTCCAATGAGTCAACTCTTCACATGAGGTGGCCAGAATACTGGAGTTTCAGCTTTAGCATCATTCCTTCCAGTGAACACCCAGGACTGATCTCCTTTACGATGGACTGGCTGGATCTCTTTGCAGTCCAAGGTACTCTCAAGAGTCTTCTCCAACACCACAGTTCAAAAGCATCAATTCTTTGGCGCTCAGCTTTCTTCACAGTCCAATTCTCACATCCATACATGACTACTGGAAAAACCATAGCCTTGACTAGACAGACCTTTGTTGGCAAAGTAGAAAGAAGTGAAAAAAATAACAAGGCAACTATTAACTCCAAGTAATTCAAAGGTTATGCAAATGAAAAAAGTGACCCTAGGGTATTAGGTGGTGGATAAACTTGTCTGCAATTAGAGTTTACATAGCCATAGTAATGAAAAAACTCTAGGAAAAATTTGTTTATCTACATTCAGAGTCTTGAGGTGTAGTAAGTACATGTGAGATGGGAAGCATGGAAGAGAGCTAAATTCTCATCTCCTATACTAGGAAATCAAGATATGATACCTAAAACTGAAAAATATAAAAAGCGGCAAAGTAAGCATTTGGTTATGTGTTGTAGATACTAAATTATCAGCCCAAAGATGTGAAAAGTGGAGTAAAATGGAGGTAAGATGGAGGCAGTTGCATTGGACTACATTCCTTGTAGAACTTTTTAATTCTGCACATTTAGCTTTCATAAAAGTAAAACCACAACATTGTTTTAAATAACTGCAAAAACAAAAGCAACCTCATACTCCAAAAACCCTAGAGTTTCCCATTTGCTATTCAAATTGAACTTTGAGTTTGACTTCATCTGTAAAATCATTTATTATATGGATTGAAATAGATTGTGAATACAAAAGTGCTTGGACACTACAAGAGTTGTTTAACAACAAGAATTTACAATCCAAAAGTTAGGAATCCTTAATATTGATTTATTCCATCATGTTGTGTGTGTAGCAAGGAGCTGGGACACAACAAACATTATCACTGCGTGAAACCAGTGACCTTGCCTGAACTCACGTGTCCAGTCCCTGCTCCCGCTCTTACCTGTTCCAGGTGGCTATCTACTCTTTGGCCTCTGGGACCAAACTTTTCTGAATTCGGATTCCGGCTTGTGCCACTTCTGGTTGCCTAACTTCAGACAATGTTCTTAGCTTTTTGAATCTCAGCTTCCCTACGAGGCAATAGTAAAGCCTCTCTTGCGAAACTGCTGTGACAAACACACGAGAAATTAACAGAAAGTCCTTTGCTTTGGTGGGTAAGTAATCACAGCTCCCCAACTTCAGCGTCTGTCTTCCTGGGCGCGCGGAACACAAGAGACACCAGCATAATAGAGCTGCTAGGCCGCGGGTGGGGGGAGGGGGAGGATCCTGTCACCATGGCAACCAGAGACGCCTTGCGTTCCCTGGCTGCCCGCGGCAGAGCAGAGAAGGCCAGCCGGCTGCCGGCCACGAAGACCCCGGCGGCATGAGGAAAGAGGAGGCCGCGGCAGTCGTGACGGTGCCTCAGGCGGGCCGCGATGGCGAGCAGTCCGGGCCTCCCGCAGGCCTGGGGTGCGCGGCGGTGCGCGGAGAACCGGGCGGCGGTGGTCCCCAGGAGTCCCGCAAGCAGTGTGAGTTCCCTTCCAGCCGTCGACACGGTGGGAGGGACGTGGGCGAGGAGAATCCGTGAAAGGCGAACGGGGAAACTGCGGTGGGACTAGCTGAAGCCGCAAAGGTTTTGCAGGGAGGGGTTGGAGTTGCTGTTTTGACAAAGGTAAGGGCCAAAGGCATCTGGTCCATTTCCCCAAGCCCTCCTTCATAAAAGGTTATCTGAGCCCAGGTAGCCTCCAACTTAATGGGCAGTGGCATTGGCCTGGAAGGTACTGAAAAAAATTGTGCACGTATGAATACACATACATATAGTATTCAAAATATTAAATTACAAAATATATTTTAATTAAAATTGTGTAAAATATAAAAATTTGTTTTACATATAAAATATGAAATTAATTTTTAAATACATAAATTATATACACACGCATGGAAATACACGTATCATTTTTGTCAATTCCTTCATTTTACAAACCGGGAAACTAAAGTCTAAACTAGCGGAAAGGATGTACCTTGCCCAGCATCACTCAGTGCAGGAGAACGCCTTCAAACACTTAAACTCCCATCTCTTGGATTCTCCGTTCATAAATTATGATAACTTGACCCTTTTAGAGTCTCACAATTATGGGTCACATGTTAACACACTGCTGCTGTTTCCTCCTGTCCTGCCAAACATACAAACAACCTTGCAAGAAGTAAAAAGCAGTTCTGGTTCACAACCAACATAGTTGAAAGTTGAGTCCGCGCCAGGTCAAAGCGCTTATCCATCTTGTTCCATAAATTTACAGATATTTCCCAGCCCCGTGTGCCCCACATGTCTTCAGTAGGTGCTAAGGAATGATGAAGATGAAAATAATAGTCTGAAGAAGGTGAGCAATTCTCAGCCACTCTGCAGAGCCTCGCTGATTACCCCTCTAGAGAGCAAGGGTTGGGCTGAAGCAGCTCGACTTCCGCTCCCCCAGGGACCACACACCCCTTCTTGAGAGCCCAGCACCTCCCTAGGAGCCTCAGAACTGCTGTTGCCTGCCTCTTTCCTCAGCATCAGTCACAATATACTTGATTATGATGCCTCATTCTTGTTCTTGTCAACAGCATGCAGAGACTTTTATTTAGAGCAACTAAGTTCAGTGTATATGTAAGTATTCAGTATATTTAAGGAATTCCTTACTCCGACTTGAAATTCTACCTGGAAATTTTCTCATAAGCGATACTAGAATTTAGAGGTTCTTTATTCCTTTTGGCTGTAGGAGTAAAAGGTGGAATTAGCCATTTGCTTGTCAGTTGAACAAATATTGAGTCCTGATTGCGTGCCTTCCATTGGGCAGTTGCTGGGAAATGAGTAATGAATTAAGGCTGGTGTCCAAACACTCAGGGGCTGACAGAGTCAGGGTAGAAACATATGAAGAGTGCCTGCCTCAACCTTCCTGAGCTCATTGTTTAGGGCCTCAACTCAAGTAGAGACAGATTATTCATACCTGTTAAATTAAATGGGCACAAGTACCCATTTAATTTTCAAAAAAAAAATTTTTTTAAGTCTTCAGTCTCTATTTTTTGGAAAGGTCCTCAGTGTCTGTACAGCTTCTACTCCCTAATCACACATCTGCTCCCAAATATACACAGATAAAAGGTGGCCCTTTCCCACTGAAACATCTTTGAATTATATAACGGTGGCTATTTGAGCCCCACCAAATCTTTTATCGCCTCAGTGTTACCTTTATTTATTCATTTTAGTGTTATCTTTAAAATAACTTGTAGCGCTCTCACCATGCTGGCTGAACTATCCCAATATTCTCCGTTTTATTAAATCACTGAATCCAGTATTCTAGGTACCATCAGATTAGGGTAGTGTGGTAGGACCATAACTTCGCTTGATCTGAACATTATTCTTCTATTAGGTGAATCTATATAAATTCACAATAGCTGTTTAGACAGACACATTAGATTCTTAACACACAACAAATGCAATCTATGACATCCTCAGTGTCTCTTTTCCCATCTGTCCAATTGAAAACATTTGACCAAGGCCTTTTCTGTCCTATACTTATAGAGTTCTTCTGTTTAGTCCTAAATGCAGGTCATTATATTATCCCCATCAATACCATCCTATGGATATGAACACTTCATTCCAAGTATGGAAGGCCCTTTGAGTCCTGAGTTTGCCATTCAGCCCGTAAACCATTCACCATGTCTGTGTCATTCTCACATTTGGTGAGTTTGCTGAAAGTTCCTATATTCAGATTAACTAATTAAATGGTGAACCCCACAGTCCAAGTAGAGTCTCTGGAAGCCCCTGATCTGTCAAGTAGCATCTTTGGCTGGGCACTCTGCCTCCTATATGAATGCACTTTATCAAATGTCTTGCCGAAATGCAAATACTATACTATGGCTACAACATCTCCTTAATCTAGCTAGTTTAGTAACTTGGTTTGAGAGGGTCAGCTATGTTGTTCAGTCGCTAAATCATGTCCGACTCTTGGCGACCCTATGGACTGCTAGCATCCCAGGCTTCCCTGTCCTTCACTATCTCTTGGAGTTTGCTCAAACTCATGTCCATTGAGTCAGTGATGCCACCCAACCATCTCATTCTCTGTTGTCCCCTTCTCCTCCTGTCTTCAATCTTTCCCAGCATCAGGGTGTTTTCCAAAGAATCAGCTATTCGCATCAGGTGGCCAAAGTATTGAAGCATCAGCTTTAGCATCAGTCCTTTCAATGAACATTCAGGGTTTATTTCCTTTAGGATTGACTGGTTTGATCTCCTTTCTGTCCAAAGAACTCTCAAAAGTTTTCTCCTGAACCACAGTTTGAAAGAATCAATTTCTTTTAATTTTTATGACTAGTTTTAAAATCTTTCGAAACTTACCTTCTCATCCATAAGTGAAAGTTGCTCAGTTGTATCCAAACCTTTGCTACCACATGGACTGTAGTCCATGGAATCTTCTAGGCCAGAATACTGGTGTGGGTAGCCTTTCCCAATCCAGGGATTGAACAAGGTCTCCCATATTGCAGGCAGATTCTTTACCAGCTGAGCGATAAGGGAAGCCCCTCTTCCATAAAGTAGGAATAATTTTACCTTCCTATAGGCTGATTGTCAAGAAGAAAGATAGTATACATAAGATGCCTAGAGCATGGTAGCATTCAATAAACCGTAGCAATTGTTAGTAGCCAGCTTGTTCGCTTCCTTCCTTTCTTTGTCTTTCTCTTTGTCTTCCTTAGAGCAAGGAATATTTGCCCAAACTAGCTCTTTATGAGTTTCCCAGGTGGCACAGTGGTAAAGAATCCACCTGCCAATGCAAGAGACACGGGTTTGATTCCTAGTCCAGGAAGATCCCCTGGTAAGAAATGGCAACCCACGCCAGTATTCTTACCTGGAAAATCCCATTGACAGAGAAACCTGGTGGGCTACAGTGCATGGGGTCCCAAATAGTTGGGCATGACTTAGTGTGCATGCACATGCACACGCGCGCATAAACACGCGCACACACACACACACACACAGCTGTTTACAAGTCTGTCATTTTTCATAGTTCCTTGAAACCTTTGATGATTTCTTCTGTGAATTCTTGTGAGAGAAGGGCTGAAATTTGTCAAGAGACGTCAAATTACAGCAAGTGATCTCTTCATTTCTACTGAGCTATTATAGGCTTTTCCTCTTAGCCAAATTTCTTAAACCCTTTTCTGCCTGAAGATCGTGATTTAACTAAATTTTAATCCAGAGTTAAACTTGAGTAATGCTGACCCACATTCATCTCTCATTTGTATGACTCTGAATTGGGGGGAAAACAAGCCCAGACCCAGAGAATATCTCACTCTACCTTGTTCATGTCTGAGGGTGTGTTTGGGTCTCACGACCAGGAATGACCTAGACCCGTGGCGAGAAGCATTAGGTCTCTTGCCCCATTTGGGCCAGTCTGCACACAAGTCAAATTTGTTCTTCATCAGTTGGTCTAGAAAAGAGGACACCTGCCATATCTTTGCATCGGTCATTGAGATTCTCCATGGCTCCCTGGACTGAGTTTTTAAGCACTAGGACTAGAACTACTGGCTGCCTGCTGTTCACAGCGCTGGGTGGGCAGACACACACACAGAGGAATCTGCGCTCCACCTGATTGAACAGTGCTTTGCTTCCACTTGAACACACACTTGTTGAGCATCTATTATTTTTTTAATTTGTATTTATTTATTTTTGGCTGTGCTGGGTCTTCGTAGCTTCACGCAGGCGCTCTCTAGTTGTGGCAAGCGGAGGCTACTCTCTCATCCCTCAATGAGGAGCACAGGCTCTGGGGACCAGGGGCTTCGGTAGTTCACAGGCTCTAGGCTCAGCAGTTGTGGTGCCCAGGCTTAGCTTCCCCGACGTATGTGGGATCTAGTTCCCTGACCAGGGATCGAACTCCGTGTCCTCTGCATTGGCAGGCGGACCAGCAGGGAAATCTACTATTATGTCACACTCTGTTCTAGGACTCTGATGAGCTGAACAGACAACACCTCTGCTCTCACCGTATATAGCCTGGCAAGGGAGACATACAGTGCTAATAGTTACACAAATAAAATTGTACATAAAGTAAATGAGGCTGCATACACATTGCAATAAGTCAAATGAAAGCAAAGAGGAAAATACTATGAGAAAAAGTAACCAGGGACATTGTGGAGCCAAGGAAATTTCCTTAAAGAACTGACATCTCAGCCTAGACCTGACATTCAGGTAGAAGTTACCCAGGCAAAAATAATTATGAGAAGGACAGTTCAGGCAGAGAAAATAGAATGTACAAAAGAGACAATGTGTGGGGATGGACAGAAAGGCCACGTGGCCGGAGCTCAGAGAGCAAGAGAGAGAAGGGCTGACAGGAGAGTCTGGAGAGACATATGGGCTCAGATGACTCCCTGGGCTGAGCAGAAGAAATGTAGCTAAAGAGCTTAGAAAAAACAGTCCATCCTCAACTGTAACAGTGAAGTCTTGTGGGGCCAGGTTTGGAGGTCAGGAAAAGGTCATATGTCCATTAGTCACACTCCACTACAATTCAGGTTTATTCTTTTAAAAAGCTGATGAAATACTACTAGACTGTTCTGTATCATGTATCTGGATTGTAGGCTCTATGCATGAAAGTGAAAGTTGCTCAGTCGTGTCCAACTCTTGCGACCCCATGGACTATACAGTCCATGGAATTCTCCAGAATACTGGAGTGGGTAGCCTTTCCCTTCTCCAGGGGATCTTCCCAACCCAGGGATCAAACCCAGGTCTCCCACATTGCAGGCAGATTCTTTACCGTCTGAGCCACCATATATCTTTATTATTCACTGCTGTGTCCTCTGTCCCAAATGCCTGGCACAGAGTATGTCTTTAATAAGAATTTATTGAATAAATGAAAGTTTTCTTCAAGTTAATGAAGAAAACTTCATATATTACTTCATAATACTTAAAATAAGTTATCTGAAACTTAACCACAAAATATAAAGTTCTCTCCCTGGCAAAGCTAAAAGTTACACTGGAAGGGATCTTTCCAAAATAGAGTC
The DNA here is from genome assembly GCF_032452875.1 of Bos javanicus. NCBI lineage: Eukaryota > Metazoa > Chordata > Mammalia > Artiodactyla > Bovidae > Bos > Bos javanicus. The sequence continues at coordinate 16,042,968 of NC_083882.1, read as the reverse complement.
TGCAGGATGAAACACCTGTTATTTGTATGGAAGGATTTGTCTCTTTAAAAAATAGTTATTTATGTAAATAATGGCTAGAAGGTTGGGCAGAATTTATGGTAAGTAACCAATTTTGTTAATACCTTTACAGGGAAGAAGTTTTTATATTGTGAACCACATAAGAGAATTAAGGAAGTACTCGAAGAAGAACTTTATATTAAAAGAGATGAATGCCACATTAAACATCCACCTGCAGGTAATCTCAGTGACAAATTAAGTATATTTGTAAAATGGATATAAAATTACCTGTTTGATGGCAGTGATTATTTTATTTATTGTAAAACCATGAGTATTAAAAGAAAAACAGTCCCCTGGGAGGTTCTTGGATAATTTTATAATTATTTTGCCTTTGCCCAAATAAATTAATGTATTTACATTGCTGTCCCACATTTTTGGTGGATTTATTTCTACTTAATGATAAGTAGAATTTTTTCCAAGTGTCTGGAAAGCACAATAGCATCCTCAATCTTTATCAATATGCTGCTGCTGCTGCTAAGTCACTTCAGTCATGTCCGACTCTGTGCGACCCCATAGACAGCAGCCCACCAGGCCCCCCATCCCTGGGATTCTCCAGGCAAGAACACTGGAATGGGTTGCCATTTCCTTCTCCAATGCATGAAAGTGAAAAATGAAATTGAAGTCGCTCATTCGTGCCTGACTCTTAGCAACCCCATGGACTGCAGCCTACCAGGCTCCTCTGCCCATTGGATTTTCCAGGCAAGAGTACTGGAGTAGGGTGCCATTGCCTTCTCCATAAGTAGTACCAATAACCGTGATGCTCAAAGTATTGACTGCATCAGAATTATCTAGGAATTACGGGTTAAAAGCAGACGGCTGAGCCCCATCTATAGAGTAACTAGCTTAGAAAGTCTGGGATGGGGCCCAAGAATTTGTATTTCTACCAAGTCCCAAGTTGATGATGCTGGTCCAGAGACCCCACTTTGCAAATTACTGACTCAGAAGAATCTAAGTCATTTAAATAGGTCAATTCATCCCAGGATTTTATCTCACATACACATAGTATATGGGTTACATGGTCTGGGCATTGATAGCTCACACTGATGATTCATTTGAAAAAAGATATGCTCTAAAGAGGGTTTCCCTGAGAGCTCAGAGGTAAAGAATCTGCCTATCCATGCAGGAGATGTGGGTTCGATCCCTGGGTCAGGAAGATTCCCTGGAGGAGGGCATGGCAACCCACTACAGTATTCTTAACCTGGAGAATCCCATGGACAGAGGAGCCTGACAGGTTAGGGTCGCACAGAGTTGGATATGACTAAAGCAACTGAGCACACACACATGCATGCTCTAAGGAATCCCTTATAGACATTATTTTGAAACTGCTGGAGCTCCTTATTTTTTATAGTTCCTTCTCTGTGATTACTAGGTGCATATTTCATGTTTTTATTGAAACCCTCTTGGATACCAGCAGTTGCTTGAAGATATAAAAGAAATGAGACATGACTCCTGTACGTAGAGAACTTGACGTTTTCTGAGGAGAATTGTTGAAAAATGGGCTGTGCTGTGTTAAGTTGCTTCAGTCGTGTCCAACTCTTTGCAACCTTATGGACTGCAGCCCACCAGGCTCCTCTGTCCGTGGAATTCTCCAGGCAAGAAAACTGGAGTGGGTAGTCATTTCCTCCTCCAGGGGATATTCCTGACCCAGGGATCGAACATGTCTCAGATTTCCTGCACTGGCAGGCATGTTCTTTACCATAGGTGCCACCTGGGAAGCCCAGGCTAGTGGGACCCAAATTAGAGCAGAGGCTGCAGGCCCAGAGGTACAACTTTCAGACTCTGTGACATAGTTTCACACTTTATGGGGTTTTTCCTATTTCTTCACTCCCTGTTCTGTCCCATTGATCTATTTCAATGCCACATTGATACTACAGCTTTTAATAATGTCTTCTTTTTCCTTTAAGAATTGTTTTCCCTCCACTTTACATTTTAAAACCAGCATAGAAACGCCTTTTAAGGTCTTCTTGCATCACCCATTCTTATGGAAAGAGAGGTCAAAGGAATGGCTAATTTTGTTCATACAGTGTCTTGAAGGAAAGTTTAAAGTCTTAGAGTTTGAACTCTACAGATGGATGCAGAATGACCAACTAAATTGTTTCTCTGAAACCCAATCTGCAATTGTATTTGGGTCCCCTTCATTTCAGAGATTACATAAAAGCTCATTTATACACTATTTGGATGGTGTGTTGATTCTTAATGGATAAATTTATTTATGTCAGTCTGAATAATTAGGAAAAATCATTTGGTTTATAAACATTTATTTTTCTAGGCAATCTTAAATATTGAAAGTGAAAGTGGCTCCGTCATGTCCAACTCTTTGCGACCCCATGGACTATACAGTCCATGGAATTCTCCAGGCCAGAATTCTGGAGTGGGTAGTCTTTTCCTTCTCCAGGGGATCTTCCCAACCCAGGTACTGAACCCAGGTCTTCTGCATTGCGGATGGATTCTTTACCAGCTGAGCCACAAGGGAAGCTCAAGAATGCTGGAATGGGTAGCCTAACCCTTCTGCAAAGGATCTTCCAGACCCAGGAATCCAACTGGGGTCTCCTGCCTTGCAGGTGGATTCTTTACAAACTGAGCTATCAGGGAAGACTTCTTAAATATTTTTCATATAAAATGAAGACCGCATGGGGTGCTGCATTTTTTGTAGCATCCACCAGAGGTCGCACAGAGGTGCTATTTTAGCCTAGAAAAAATATTTCAAAGCTGAGAATTGCTTCTGTAACGTTAAGTTTTAAAGGGCTCTAATGGATAAAAAACGGAAGCCTACTAAATTTTTTCTTTTTCGTTTCTTCTCCTTTTCATGGCTGGAAGCCCCATGTGGACCAGAACAGGAAACTAGCACCTAGGGAGAGTTCCACACCCTTCCAGCCTAGCCCCGAGAGCTAAGGCTGGCAGTGTTCATCAGCTACTGTAAACTGCAAGGTTTACAGTGACAAACTCTTTTAAATATCAGAAGAAAGATACAGCCTCTCTTGCTGGAGGACACACCTTGCCACACACACCCAGAATTCTGCATAAAACTCTTAGGGATTTTTAGGACCTTGAATGTAGTCTTCTAAGGTAGTGCAGTAGTAAAGAATCTGCCTGTGAATGAGGGAGACGCAGGAGAAAGGGGTTTGATCCCTGGGTTGAGAAGATCCCTTAGAGAAAGGCATGACAACCCACTAGAGGAAGGCATGGCAACCCACTCCAGTGTTCTTGCCTGGGAAATCTCATGGAAAGAGGAGCCTGGTGGGCTACAGTCCATGGGGCTGCAAAAGAGTCAGACACAACAGCAACTGAGCACGCACGCACATGACTTATAAGCAGCCATCCCTAGATGTTAGAAGTTAGACCCATTATTTCTACGTTTTCACTTATTGGCTCTGTCACCCATCCCAATTAGGCCTTTGCTTCCACGCATGCAAGGAAATTGTTCCTTTCCAGATTGCAAATGACCTTTGTTGTTAAGGTCAAAGGTAGTGATCTTCAAGGTCAAATCCAATCCACAAACTCAACTTCTCCACAGCATATGACATAACCATTTACTCCTTCCCCAGAAAACACTTTCTCAGCTCAGCCTCCAGGTCACCATGCTCCAGTCTCCTGGTTTGAGTTGTACCACCCGTTCTCTATCCTCCTTGCTGACTCTGCTTCTTCTATGCTCTAAAATGTGTAAAACTCAGTCATAGACCTTTTTCTGTATCCATACTCCCTCCCTGCAGATCACACTTGGCCCTCTTGTGCTGACAACTCCAAAATTTATATCTCTGCCCTCTGATTTTCAAATTCCCAGAAGCCTACATGGCTTGGATATCTAAAGGCCTCTCAAACTTAGCATGACCAAAACAGAACTGAATAAAAATCTTTGAAAAATTTTAATATGGACCATTTTAAGTCTTTATTAAATCTTTTATAGTATTGTTTTTGTTCTATGTTTTGGGGTTTTGGCCACGAGGCATGCAGGATCTTCGTTCCCTGGTGGTAGTGTTTTAGTTTCTAAGTCGTGTCCGACTTTTGCGACCCTGTGGACTGTAGCCTGCCAGGCTCCTCTGTCCATGGGATTCTCCAGGCAAGAATACTGGAGTTGGGGTGCCATTCCCTTCTCCAGGGGATCTTCCAACCCAGGGATTGAACCCAGGTCTCCTGTATTGCAGGCAGATTCTTTACCGATTTAGCTACGAAGGAAGCCCAAATTCCCTGACCAGGGATCAAACCTGCACCCTCTGCATTGGAAGGTGAAATCTTAACCACTGGACCACCAAGGACATCCCTAAATCCCAGCTTTTAAATCCCACTCTTCAGTGGGTCTTCCCCATCTCAAGAAATGGTACCATCATTCACTCAGTTGATTAGGCCTAGAAGGCAAATCCTCTCTCCATGGTCAGTCCATCAGTGAATCCTGTGAAATCTATATTTGAAAGATATTTGAAATCTCCCCACCTTGCCCAAAACATCTACTTCTGCTTCATTGACTATGCTAAAGCCTTTGACTGTGTGGATCACAACAAACTATGGAAAATTCTGAAAGAGATAGGAATACCAGACCACCCTAACTTCCTCCTGAAAAACCTGTATGCCAGTCAAGAAACAACAGGTAGAACCAGACATGGAACAACAGACTGGTTCCAAACTGGGGAAAGAGTACATCAAGGCTGCATATTGTCACCCTGCTTATTTAACTCACATGCAGAGTACATCATGCAAAATGCTGGGCTGGAGGAAGCACAAGCTGGAATCAAGATTGCAGGGAGAAATATCAATAACCTCAGATATGCAGATGATACCACCATTATGGCAGAAGATGAAGAACTAAAGAGCCTCTTGATGAAAGTGAAAGAGGAGAGTGAAAAAGCTGGCTTAAAACTCAACATTCAAAAAATGAAGATCATGGCATCTGGTCCCATCACTTCATGGCAAATAGGGAAACAGTGGAAACAGTGAGAGACTTTATTTTGGGGGGCTCCAAAATCACTGCAGATGGTGACTACACCCATGAAACTAAAAGACACTTACTCCTTGGAAGAAAAGCTATGACCAAACTAGACAGCATATTGCCAACAAAGGTCAGTCTAGTCAAAGATGTGGTTTTTCCAGTAGTCATGTATGGATGTGAGAGTTGGAGCATAAAGAAGGCTAAGCACTGAAAAACTGATGCTTTTGAACTGTGATGCTGGAGAAGACTCTTGAGAGTCCCTTGGACTGCAAGGAAATCAAAGCAGTCAGTCCTAAAGGAAATCAGTCCTGAATATTCATTGGAAGGACTGATGCTGAAACTGAAGCTCCAATACTTTGGCCACCTGATGGGAAGGGCTGACTCATTAGAAAAGACCCTGATGCTGGGAAAGATTGAAGGCAGGAGAAGGGGACAACAGACGATGAGATGGTTGGATCGCATCACTGACTCAATAGACAGGAGTTTGAACAAGCTCCAGGAGATGGTGATGGACAGAGAAGGCTGATGTGCTGCAGTCCATGGGGTCACAAAGAGTCAGACATGACTAAGCAGCTGAACAATAGCGAACACTTTGCCCACAATCACCTGCTCCAAACCCCAGTCGTCTCTTGCAGGCTCAGCAATAGCCCCCAGTGACAATTTCTACTCCTTCCGCCTGCAGTCTATTCTCTTCTCAGAAACCAGAGGCATCTCTGACAAACATAAATCTTTGCCCATCACCGCCATGCTTAAAGCTCTCCAATGCCTTCTTATTTTCCTTAGGCTAAATTTCAACTTTGTCGTGTGGCCTGCTCACCTCTGTGAACTCATCTCCCATACTCTCTGACTCCACTTTAGCCACACAGTTTTTCTTGAAATTCCCTTGAGAGTCTTCTCCAGGACCACAGTTCAAAAGCATCATTTATTCAGCACTCAGCCTTATGTATGGTCCAACTCTCACATCTGTACATGACTGCTGGCAAAACCAAAGCTTTGACTATACAGACCTTTGTCAGCAAAGTGATGTCTCTGTTTTTTAATATGATGTCTAGGTTTGTTGTTCTTCCATGCAGCAAGTGGTAGAAATAAGAAAAAAAGTATTTCTGTGGTATCCATGCCTCCAATAAATGTAGAAAAAGAAAAAACTGGGAGAGCCAATTATTTCTTACCTCTAGCCTCCTCTACTTACTTATATTATTTGCCTGGCCCTTTCTCTCTCTTTTTTCTATGTGTATATACACATATGAATATATATTTTTATTTGAATTTAAGCAATATATACTGTTCTTTATATACACCCAGTTCAGTTCAGTTCAGTCACTCAGTCGTGTCCAGCTCTTTGCGACCCCATGAATTGCAGCACGCCAGGCCTCCCTGTCCATCATCAACTCCCGGAGTACACCCAAGCCTATCTAAATCCTGGGAATCATTAACTTATTGACCTCACTGGGCCTCACTTCTAGCATTGTTTTATTGTTTGGGGGCATGTCTCTTGCTCTTGTTACATGTTGTTGTTGCTAAACAAGCCTACTTGGTTTTGTTGTTAAGCAAGTCTGCTTCCTTCAGTCATCATTAACTTACAGGAGTCTCCTATACCTTTTGCTTCACTTACAGTCCCCCAGTGGGATTAGCTATTTAATCTCCTACTTTGTCCCTTTACTCTTTCCGTATCACTATTCTTCCCATTTTGTAGCTCTAGAAGCTGAGACCAGGGGAAGGTACAGTAACTGTTGCCACTCAGTGGAATAACTGATACATGAATGTAGGTTCATCTGAAGCTGATATCTTTGCTCTTTGTCACTGGGTTATACTTTATAAGATTATATTTTCTTAGAAGGCAAAAAGATTTGAAACTGCATTGGTAGCGAATAGTATTATTTTCGGTTAACACAAGATTGTCATGATCTTATCCAGGTTCAGGTTCAAACCTGAGACAGAACAGGTTTCAGAGGCTTTACATGTTCTGTCAGATAAGCCATTGGGCCTGGATCTACAGAATCTCATCATCCTGAGAAAAAGAAATGCGGTTTTCTGATCAGCAGTGCAGGAGACCAGCTGTAGTACAGAAGTGTGTGTGTGCTCAGTGCTCAGTTGTGTCCGACTCTTTGCGACTCCATAGACTGTAGACCACCAGGCCCCTCTGTCCATGGGATTCTCCAGGCAAGAATACTGGACTGGGTTACCATTTCCTTCTCCAAGGGATCTTCCCAACCCAGGGATCAAACTCAAATCTCTTACATCTCCTACATTGGCAGCCAGGTTCTTTAGCACTAACACCACCTGGGAAGCCCTGTAATACAGGAGATGTGGGTCAATCCCTGGGTCAGAAGATGCCCTGGAGAAGGAAATGGCAGCCTACTCCAGTGTTCTTGCCTGGGAAATCTAATAGACAGGGGAACCTGGTGGGTTACAGTCCATGAGGGTCTGAGCTTCCCTGGTGGCTCAGACGGTTAAGTGTCTGAGTGCAATGCGGGAGACCAGGGTTCAATCCCTGGGTCGGGAATACCCCCTGGAGGAAGAAATGGCAACCCATTCCAGTACTCTTGCCAGGAGAATTCTATGGACAGAGGAGCCTGGTGGGCTACAGTCCATGGGGTCGCAAAGAGTTGGACACGTCTTGAGCGACTTCACTTTACTTTCACTTAGCAACTAAATGGCTGACCACCACCATGTAACTTTCTGGATAAGTAAAGAATTTAGCTAACACAGAAGCAGAAGATATTAAGAAGAGGTGGCAAGAATACACAGAAGAACTGTACAAACAAGATCTTCATGAACCAGATAATCACGATGGTGTGATCACTGACCTAGAGCCAGACATCGTGGAATGTGAAGTCAAGTGGGCCTTAGAAAGCATCACTATGAACAAAGCTAGTGGAGGTGATGGAATTCCAGTTGAGCTATTTCAAATCTGAAAGATGATGCTGTGAAAGTGCTGCACTCAATATGCCAGCAAATTTGGAAAACTCAGCAGTGGCCAAAGGACTAGAAAAGGTCAGTTTTCATTCTAATCCCAAAGAAAGGCAATGCCAAAGAATGCTCAAACTACCGCACAATTGCACTCATCTCACACGCTAGTAAAGTAATACTCAAAATTCTCCAAGCCAGGCTTTAGCAATACGTGAACTGTGAACTTCCTGATCTTCAAGCTTGTTTTAGAAAAGGCAGAGGAACCAGAGATCAAATTGCCAACATCTTCTGGATCATCGAAAAACCAAGAGAGTTCCAAAAAAACATCTATTTCTGCTTTATTGACTATGCCAAAGCCTTTGACTGTGTGGATCACAATAAACTGTGGAAAATTCTTCATGAGATGGGAATACCAGACCACCTGACCTGCCTCTTGATAAATCTATATGCAGGTCAGGAAGCAACAGTTAGAACTGGACATGGAACAACAGACTGGTTCCAAATAGGAAAAGGAGAACGTCAAGGCTGTACATTATCACCCTGCTTATTTAACTTATATGCAGAGTACATCATGAGAAACGCTAGACTGGAAGAAACACAAGCTGGAATCAAGATTGCAGGGAGAAATATCAATAACCTCAGATATGCAGATGACACCACCCTTATGGCAGAAGTGAAGAGGAACTAAAAAGCCTCTTGAAGAAAGTGAAAGAGGAGAGTGAAAAAGTTGGCTTAAAGCTCAACATTCAGAAAATGAAGATCATGGCATCTGGTCCCATCACTTCATGGGAAATAGATGGGGAAACAGTGGAAACAGTGTCAGACTTTATTTTTCTGGGCTCCAAAATCACTGCAGATGGTGACTGCAGCCATGAAATTAAAAGACACTTACTCCTTGTAAGGAAAGTTATGACCAACCTAGATAGCATATTCAAAAGCAGAGACATTACTTTGCCAACAAAGGTCCGTCTAGTCAAGGCTATAGTTTTTCCTGTGGTCATGTATGGATGTGAGAGTTGGACTGTGAAGAAGTCTGAGCAGCGAAGAATTGATGCTTTTGAACTGTGGTGTTGGAGAAGACTCTTGAGAGTCCCTTGGACTGCAAAGAGATCCAACCAGTCCATTCTGAAGGAGATCAGCCCTGGGAGTTCTTTAGAGGGAATGATGCTAAAGCTGAAACTCCAGTACTTTGGCCACCTCATGTGAAGAGTTGACTCACTGGAAAAGACTCTGATGCTGGGAGAGATTGGGGGCAGGAGGAGAAGGGGGCGACAGAGGATGAGATGGCTGGATGGCATCACTGACTCGATGGACGTTGAGTCTGAGTGAACTCCGGGAGTTGGTGATGGACAGGGCGGCCTGGCGTGCTGCGATTCATGGGGTCGCAAAGAGTCGTCAGACTGAGCGACTGAACTGAACTGAACTGATAATTCATGTATTTTTAGTGGTTCCCTGAAATTTTTCCCCTCCTTCCAATTTTTTAAAAAGAAGAGGTAGGTTTATGAGGCATGCATTACAGGACTATTGCATTCATTTTGCCATTGATTTTAAAACAATATCTACATTTCAAAAAATTCTGTAAGAGAACCACACAGAAGTAAATTAATGTACTAATTTAATGTTTTTAAGTTGCTAGGGTTTTTTGTATTTTTCTGGCTTAAACTAGCAGAGTTTATGGTAGTCGTGAAAAATTTGATGAATGAAGCTTACTAGTTTTCTCTTACACAACATTCTATTTCCTGATTAATTTTGGGAGTGTGGTACCAGACACATTCATTTGTGTCTATATGTGCCTGAATGCATGCAAACTTACTTTGAGTCTGGTTTATTATGTTTAGTATAAATTTAAGAAATGTAAAACGTTACCCAGCAATTGCGGATATTTTTGCTATTCATTAACACATTCAACAAAAATGTTTTTGTACCTGCAATATACAAGGAACTTACTAGACACCAAAAGCATGTTAAAATAATTACCAAAAAAAAAAAAAAGAGAGATAATTACAGAGCTCAGAAGTCACCAAACAAAAGTTTAAATGACTTGAAATTTTCTTCCTCTGACCACGTTTACACAAAGGAAGCATGGACAGTATGTTTCTAAGCTGGCTTCTCAAGGTCTAATGTTCATTATTCACAGTCTGGAGACAGCTGAAGGAAACAAAAATGTTTTTAAAGGGCAGCCTTCTCTGTCGGACCAGGTCAGATCCCATCGGCCAAAATTTTCAGCATAAAGACTTTGTTCTGTAGCTTTCAAATTCAGGATAAAAACACACCTAAAAAGATTTCTGAGTAGAATAGGCTTGGAGGCAAGAAAAGAGGAGAAAGAAAAGAATCTCTATAATATTCCTACCTTCCAGAAAGGACTTAATTCTTTTCTCCTGGCTTCTCTCTGTGCCTGCTTCTCTTTTCAGGTTAAGCTGCCAGCAGAGGTCTCTCTGGCCAGCTCCACCCCTCCCCTTCCTTGTCTTCCTTTCTCCACCTGGAAAGCGTTTGCCCAGAGCTTAGAGGCTGAAGCTCCCTTTAAAGATGCCGCTGCTTCAATGGGTATTCATACTTCTTGCTCGTCCTCTTTTCCTCCAGGAGAATGTATCACTTTCCATAACATTTTCATCCAAAAATATCCTATCTGCTCAAAATCATGCCATTTATCCCAGCAGCCTCTGTCCCCAAGTACAATAAATGCTTGTGACTAACAGTATTCTGCTTTGAGAGTTTTCTTTTCTCACCCAGGTGTTTCTGGGCATATGCATTCGTGTTTCAGGTACTTTCTCTGTTAGGGCTTCCCTGTTGGCTCAGCAATAAAGCATCCTCCTGCCGATTCAGGAGACTCGGCTTTGATCCCTGTGTCAGGAAGATCCCCTGGAGAAGAAAATGGCAACCCACGCCAGTATTCTTGCCTGGGAAATCCCAAGGACAGAGGAGCCTGGTGGGTTACAGTCCAAGGGGTTGCAAAAAACTGGACGTGACTTAGGGAATAAACAGCAACAGCAGCAGATTGTTTCTATCAAATTGTGCTTGCATCTGAAAGAACAAACGAAATTAGATTGGTACAATCTTTCCATCTAACTTGAGATGGGTTTTCTACAGAGTTTTGCCCCCGGATCTTTTTTTTTTTTTTTCATATTTATTTATTTAGCTGTACTGGGTCTTAGTTGCTGTATATGAACTCTTAGTCGTGGCATGTGAGATCTAGTTCCCTGACCGGGGATAGAATTCAGCCAACTGCATTGGGAGCACGGAGTCTTATCCACAGGACCACCAGGGAAGTCCCTGCCTATGGATTTTTACCTGTTTTCTATTTACCAGACCTTCCCACAATATGGAATAAATCGAAACGTATTTCCTTAGTGTCGCATAGGGTGTCACAGAGAGTATTGAATAAATGTTTGTGGACTCCTTCATCTAAGAGTTTATTACCCTTTTCTATGTCTAGACAGGGCAGAAGAGGAAACTGCCTTGATCAGTTAAGAGAAGATTTGGGTTAGATATTAGAAACAGCTTGAATTTTGTAAGGTCTTGGCAGAAGGAGGTTGTGGAGGCTTCCTTGAAGGTCTTTAGAAAGGAGGGGGGGAACTAATCTTAACAGATAGCTTCAGCCACTCCATTCAGGAGCAGAGGAGGAGTCAGTTCAGTGAGTCAGTTCAATGACTGTGCCTCTGGAAACAGAGTCTCAGTCCATGCTTGGACAGGAAAATCATTGTCTCTGTAAAAAAAAAAAAAAAGCTACTATTTATTGGGTACAAAGCACTTATGTCCATTTCATCCAAATGCAACAACAATCCTTCAAGGTAGATATTATTGTCATCCCCGTGAGAGGACTGACACATACTGGATTAAATGATTTGCCCAAAGTCATAAAACTGGTAGGTGGTAGAGAAGGGACTGAAACCCAGATCGCCTCGGATCCCAAAGGCTGTGCCCCCAGTCATTACCTGCTATAGACTCTGTTCAGGAGGGGTCATGTCAGTGTGTTTGCCATGGGAAACCTTACGTCTATGGAGAATATTGGATATTAACATTTGTAGCTTCAGAAATGGGAAAACCAACTTAACGGCACTTAACTGAATTCACTTCTTTGTTTAACTTGGGTCACAGTTTTCTACACAGTAAATTCTCACTAAATACTTGTTAACTGACTCCCCAAATGTGAACATGTGATTTTAAGATACATAGAAAAGCCCAGTGCAAATCATTACTAAGCCAACACTTATTGACAGTATCAGGATTTAGGACTCTAACTTGCCTTGTGCAATGAGTAGACATTCAGTTCAGTTCAGTCCCTCAGCCATGTCGGACTCTTTGTGACCCCATGAACTGCAGCACGCCAGGCCTCCCTGTCCATCACCAACTCCCGGAGTCCACCCAAACCCATGTCCGTTGTGTCGGTGATACCATCCACCCACCTCATCCTCTGTCGTCCCCTTCTCCTCCTGCCTTCAATCTTTCCCAGCATCAGGGTCTTTTCAAATGAGTCAGCTCTTCACATCAGGTGGCCAAAGTATTGGAATTTCAGCTTCAACATCAGTCCTTCCAATGAACACCCAGGACTGGTCTCCTTTAGGATGGACTGGTTGGATCTCCTTGCAGTCCAAGGGACTCTCAAGAGTCTTCTCCAACACCACAGTTCAAAAGCATCAATTCTTTGGCGCTCAGCTTTCTTTATAGTCCAACTCTCACATCCATATATGACTACTGGAAAAACCATAGCCTTGACTAGACGGACCTTTGTTGGCAAAGTAATGTCTCTGCTTTTTAATATGCTATCTAGGTTGGTCATAACTTTCCTTCCAAGGAGTAAGTGTCTTTTAATTTCATGGCTGCAGTTACCATCTGCAGTGATTTTGGAGTCTAGAAAAATAAAGTCTGACACTGTTTCCACTGTTTCCCCATCTATTTCCCATGAAGTGATGGGACCAGAAGCCATGATCTTAGTTTTCTGAATGTTGAGCTTTAAGCCAACTTTTTCACACTCCTCTTTCACTTTCATCAAGAGGTTCGTTAGTTCTTCTTCACTTTCTGCCATGAGGGTGGTGTCATCTGCATATCTGAGGTTATTGATATTTCTCCTGGCAATCTTGATTCCAGCTTGTGCTTCTTCCAGCCCAGCATTTCTCATGATGTACTCTGCATATAAGTTAAATAAGCAGGGTGACAATATACAGCCTTGATGTTCTCCTTTTCCTATTTGGAACCAGTCTGTTGTTCCATGGCCAGTTCTAACTGTTGCTTCCTGACCTGTATACAGGTTTCTCAGGAGGCAGGTCAGGTGGTCTGGTATTCCCATTTCCTTCAGAATTTTCTACAGTTTATTGTGATCCACATAGTCAAAGGCTTTGGCATAGTCAATAAAGCAGAAATAGATGTTTTTCTGGAACTCTCTTGGTTTTTCAATGATCCAGCAGATGTTGTCAATTTGATCTCTGGTTCCTCTGCCTTTTCTAAAACCGGCTTAAACATCTGGAAGTTCATGGTTTACATATTGCTGAAGCCTGGCTTGGAGAATCCTGAGCATTACTTTACTAGTGTGTGAGATGAGTGCACTTGTGTGATAGCGTGAACATTCTTTGGTATTACCTTTCTTTGGGACTGGAATGAAAACTGACCTTTTCCAGTCCTTTGGCCACTGCTGAGTTTCCCACATTTGCTGACATACTGAGTGCAGCACTTTCACAGCATCATCTTTTAGGATTTGAAATAGCTCAACTGGAATTCCATCACCTACACTAGCTTTGTTCGTAGTGATGCTTCCTAAGGCCCACCTGACTTCACATTCCAGGATGTCAGGCTCTAGGTGAGGGTGGGTGATCACACCTTCATGATTATCTGGTTCATGAAGATCTTTCTTGTACAGTTCTTCTGTGTATTCTTGCCACCTCCTCTTAGTAGACATTACGTTACAAATATTTTGCCGTGATGTTTTCCAGTTAGTTTACTGTTTCAAGGGGAAGATTAACCAGCATCTAGTTTAAAAGATTGTAGGATCTACTGGAGGAGTTAATCTGGTAACTTTAGGTTATGTTATCTTTGGAAATATTTTGTGCTTCTAGAAGTTAAATCAGAATCAGATAAGACTGACCAATGAAGTCCACGTTTTACCTATTACATATTCCTAATTTCTCTGTGTTTTGCTGTTGGTTTCTTTATTGACTTTTCAGCTCTTTCTTTAGGGGAAGTTAAATTAGTAGCACTGTAGAAGTTTAACTGCATAGGAAATAATTGAACAAATGAACTGGAATTACACATTAAACAAATGCTAAAGTCTTTGGCTAGTGTAATTAACTCAAATAAGTCTCCACCCAAATCAGAAAAATAATCACCAGGTAAATAGTTTAAAAACACTCTGTGCTAAAAGCAGTAGAAACTAATAATCATTATCTTGCTTTTGAAAATATTGACAGTGGCCCTGGAAGGGATTTGGAGCATTAAAAGGAACCTCCCTGTGGGAGGCTTGAAGCCAGGACTGCAGAGCAGGAACAGCTTACTGCCACAAGCCAAGTACTATTCAAGGCACGGAGGCCTGAGAAGTAAGATCCTGATACCCTTGATTTCCCCCTGCTCCCTGGTGGCTCAGACAGTAAAGAATCTGTCTGCAGTGAGGGAGATCTGGGTTTGATCCCAGGGTCGGGAAGATCCCCTGGAGAAGGGCATGGCAACCCACTCCAGTATTCTTGCCTGGAGAATCTAATGAGCAGAGAAGCTTGGTGGGCTACAGTCCATGGGATCACAAACAGTTGGACATGCTGAGCGACTAACTCTTTCTTTCATACTTGATTTCCAAGCCCAGTGTGGAGGGTGCTATTGCTATGCTGTCCTAAGTCACTTCCATTATGTCCGACTGTTTGCAACCCCATGGATTGTAGCCCACCAGACGCCTCTATCCAAAGGGTTCTCCAGACAAGAATACTGGAGTGGGTTGCCATTCCCTCCTCCAGGGGATCTTCCCAACCCAGGGATCAAACCTGCGTCTTACGACTCCTGCATTGGCAGGCAGGTTCTTTACCACTAGCACTGAGCAGTTTATAAACCAGTGATGTGTTTTATTTATAGTTCTCAGTCAAAATCCAATCTTCTTTTGACTTGCTTCTCTCAGGTTACTTGTAGTTTAGCAGTTCAATTCATTGCCTTATTGTGGAACTTGAACAGTTATAGTTCAGGTAACCAATTTACCCCATGGATACAATAGAAGTTCACACTCCTGAGTTACACCCCTGACTCTTTTTATCCATGGCACACTTTGCAGCCCACAAACTCAGCAGGTAGGAATCTTGCACTGTCCTTTTCTTGTAGATGGTTGATCTGTGTTTACTAGTGGCAATGAGGAAAGAGAGATGATGAAATTCAGGAAGAATAAGGTAACTGTTTTGCTTGGATCCATGAGTTTTACCCTATTTTAGGTAGGAGGCCAACAGGGTGGCCCCAGTACACTGTTCCTCACAGACAGTATGTTTGGGGAAAAAAGTATTACTCATTCCTCACTCTCCTGCCAGCGTCTGCCAGCAATATTTGTGGCAGGATGTGGAGAAGGCAGGGATTCTCACATGGGGGTACAAGCAGTGTCCAGATAGTGGAGGGACATGCAGTTAGGTCCTGAAAACAGCTCTACATTTTGAGGGAACCCTGGGCCAAGAAGAGAGAAGTGCATAAGTGCCAAGCTTGGGTACTCTTTACCTAAATGTGAGTCATACTGGCAAGTGCTATGGAGCGCTTTGTATTCTAGACCCTTTTAATGTAATTATCTATTAAATCTTCACAACAATCACATGAAGCAGGTACAGTTCTTTTCACAGATGAGGAAACTGAGACCTAGAAAGCTTGAAATAATTTCCTCAAGCCAGTCAGCTAGCGAGAAGAAGTGACTAGACACCGTCAGCTCTGTGAGTCAGCAGTGCATAGGAGCTGGGCTGTCCGCTGGGCCTGGAGGCAGGTGAGGGCTCAGCCCAAGTGCCACAAAAGAAGGGGCTCCCAGGGAGGCGGCCTCTGGAATATGGATTCAGTAGGAGGAAAATATGGAGAAGGCACTGGCAACCCACTCTGGTACTCTTGCCTGGAAAATCCCATGGACAGAGGGGCCTGGTGGGCTGCAGTCCATGGGGTCGCTAAGAGTCGGACACGACTGAACAACTTCCCTTTCACTTTTCACTTTCATGCATTGGAGAAGGAAATGGCAACCCACTCCAGTGTTCTTGCCTGGAGAATCCCAGGGATGGCGGAGTCTGGTGGGCTGCCGTCTATGGGGTTGCACAGAGTCGGACACGACTGAAGCGACTTAGCAGCAGCAGCAGCAGGAGGAAAATACAGCCACTAAAGACTGACACACAAAGTGAAAAGATAAAAACTTGTTACCTAAGGGATTCACGTAGCAAAAAGGAACCAGTAATGGACACCTGGGTTTAATAATAATAACGTAGTCGTAATCACCATTTACAGTGTGCCAGGCATGGCAGTGGGAGTTTTATAGTTATGTAATCTGCAGAGTCACACAAGATGAGGGTTTTAGTCTCCATTTTCCAGATGAGAAAATTGAGGCTTGGAGACTTTTTGCATTACCCAACTTCCTATGTCTAGGGAGCAGTGAGGCCAGAACTATAAGCCGATGTCTGTCTCACTTCCAACACTATGCTTCAACCTCTGTGAAACCACGGCAGAGAAATTCACACATCGGACAACAAGGGCTGAATAGCAGTGGTTAAACAGGCTCAAATGCCAGGGCCACAGGAATGCAGGGTTAGGGACCTGGGAGGCAACTGAATGAAAACCCACAGATGTGCGTGTCCTAAAGTACTGCTTGTTCAACCCAAGTCTGGGACACTTGCCCAGCGGGGACTGTTTATTTCAACTTTCCACCCAGTTAGTCAGGTCCCAACTCTAGAGGGTAAATCTAGCATTCCAATAAAATTCACAAAGCAATTTATTTTAAAGGTGATTTTCTAAGGTCATATTATAAGACCGGTTTGAAGAACAAGTTACCTTCAGCTTAAGACATAGAAGTGCAACCGATTCCCTGACTTATCAATTAAGGGCATATAATAAAAAACATATGTTTGATTTGGACTATAATTACAATACTTTCACCCATACAGTTTAGGAGAAACTTGTTCACAGCTCCCACTCATTGATACTCTTCCACATTACCTTCCTAGCAGCCCTCAGCCCTCTATCTCCAGCCCACTGTCAAGCTCTTACAGTGATCATGTTACAGTAACTGTTATTGTTGAATGTTTTAGCTACAACTCTGTAAGTTACCAGCTGCATTTTGCCATCTAAAATGCTTCTATCTGCTATACAAATCATAGCTGATGAATCCATAAGAATCGGTTGATAATTGATAGGAAGAATCACTGTCTGCAGTGTAGTGATCACTGGAGTTGTGACTCCTCCAACATTTAACACACGCCATTTAAAATTAGAATCCTTTTTAATTCTAGAATCAATTGTAGTTCTAAATTCTAAAACACTTAGGTTAGACAAGAATACTCAACCCAGCAAGACTCCTGTTCAGATTTGTTGGAGAAATCAAAAGCTTTCCAGACAAGCAAAAGTTAAGAGAATTCAGCACCACCAAACCAGCTTTACAACAAATGCTAAAGGAACTTCTCTAGGCAGGAAACACAAGAGAAGAAAAAGACCTAAAAAAAAAAGTAATTAATAGTAATAGGATCATACATATCGAAAATTACCTTAAATATAAATGAATTAGATGCACCAACCAAAAGTCATAGACTGGCTGAGTGGATGAAAATGTGTACATGTATGCACTTCCACCTACGACATCACTGTACTTAACTCCCCAAATTGTACATAATTACGTTAAATTGTTAGGTTAATCATGTTTCTATTATGGCTTGCAATTGAAATTATCTTTTATTTTTTTGTCTGGCTATTGATTGTGAAAACTGATAAACATTTTTTACTACTGTGATTATGTAACTATTACTCATTTTAATACCATTGTATCATGATTGGTCAACAGAAAATAATAGAATTCTATATCACTAAAACTACCATTTAATTAAAAAAAAAAAAACCTGTAATCACTTTTTAAAATCCAAAAGTACATTAGAATTATCTAGGAATTTTTTGAAAAATACAAATGCCCAGGTACTGGTTTTTTCTCCAAAATTGCAGATGTAATTCTAATGAGCAGCGATGTTTAGAAACAACTGGACTCTATGATGATGTTTTGCTAATGCTAATGCTAAGTCACTTCAGTCGTGTCCGACTCTGTGTGACCCCATAGACGGCAGCCCACCAGGCTCCGCCATCCCTGGGATTCTCCAGGCAAGAACACTGGAGTGGGTTCCCATTGCCTTCTCCAATGCATGAAAGAGAAAAGTGAAAGTGAAGTCGCTCAGTCATGTCCGACTCTTGGCGACCCCATGGACTGCAGCCTACCAGGCTCCTCTGTCCATGGATTTTCCAGGCAAGAGTACTGGAGTGGGGTGCCATTGCCTTCTCCGATGATGATGTTTTACTTTTATCTAATTTGTTTTACTCTTTGTATTTCAATTCAGTGCTTTCATTTAGTTTATGTTTTCCAATTTGTGTCTTTGTTGTTGTTGTTGTTCTTTCTCAAGCCTTTATCAAGTGTAGTAGAAAAGCTTTGCATACATATGTATATAAATGGAGTTTCCCGGGTAGCTCAAACAGTAAGTAATCTGTCTGTAATGCAGAAGACCTGGGTTTGATCCCTGGGTTGGGAAAATCCCTGGGAGAAGGGCATGGCAACCCACTCCAGTATTCTTGCCTGGAGAATCCCATGGACAGAGGAGCCTGGTGGGCTACAGTCCATGGGGTCTCAAAGAGTCGGACACAACTGAGCGACTTACACACACACATACATATATAAGTAATATGCATAATATAATATATATATTTTAAAAGATATAAACTTTTATATGCTTAAAATAACTCAAGAAGGATGTAGAAACTGGTTATAGAAGTTGTCTCTAGGGAGGAGAAAGACACTAGAGGAGAGACCTAAAAACTGAAGCATAATATACATACAAATAAGTTCACATATTGTAGGTGTACAGCTCAGTTTTCACAAACTGAGCACATCTGAGTAACCAGCACTTAGAATAGGAATCAGAGTCTTATCAGCATCCCCAAAGCAAAAAGGGTAACCCTTTACCTTTTAGTTTTTGGCTGTGCTGTCTTCATTGCCGTGTGGGCTTTCTCTAGCTGCGGAGAGTAAGGGCCACTCACTGGTTGCGGTGCTCGGGCCTCTCGTGGCCGTGGCCTGCCTTGTTGCGGAGCATGGTTTCCAGGGCTCACGGGCTTCAGGAGTTGCTGCTCTCGGGCTCAGTAGTTGTGGCCCACAGGCTTAGTTGCTTCATGGCAACTAAGGGATCAGGGATCCCTTCCTGGACCAGGGATCAAACCCATGTATCCTGCATTGGCAGGTGGATTCTTCACCACTGAACCACCAGGAAACCCAAGTCTGTTGTTTATGTTTTGGGTTTTTGTTTTTTTTTTTTTTTGGCCATGAGGCCTGTGGGATAGTTTGACATTTTAATTATGTGTCTTAGTGGGGGTCTCTTTGGGTACATCTTGTTTGGGACTCAGGGCTTCCTGGACTTGGTTGTCTGGTTCCTTTGCCAGATTAGGGAAGCTTTCAGCCATTATCTCTTCAAATAAGCTTTCTGTCCCTTTCTCTTTCTTGTTCTGGGACCTCTTTTATGTGACTGTTCCTCCCCTTGACGTTCTCTCAGTGGTCCTTTTGCTATCCTCACTTTTGTTTTCTTTTCTTTCATGACTGAGATTTTACTGGTTATTTTGAGGATCAGGACACAGACATTTCAGTTTGTACACAATTCTTAATACACATACAAAAAAACCTAAAAAATCATGTAGGTGTGATTCTTTCTGAATAGTTATTCCAGTGACTTTCCAGCTGAAAAGGTGGAGGCAAATTTTCCTTAACAGGATACAAGTACCAATATCTTCAAATGTTGATGTGCTGTTATGTCATAAGCTAAGCTAAGTCACTTCAATCGTGTCCGACTCTGTGCGACCCCATAGACGGCAGCCCACCAGGCTCCCCTGTCCCTGGGATTTTCCAGGCAAGAACACTGGAGTGGGTCTGTTATGTCATAAGTCCCACTAATTCACAATTTGATATTATATACAAAATCTACTCAAGTTTTTCAAGTTTTTGATGAATTCACAGCACATTAACAAAGTTACTAGGAAAATTGGACTACCATGACCAAAGAAAGATGGTACAGAGTGCACAAAATTCTGACCAGGATAGCCAAGATCAAGGAGTGGTTTGTTTTAGGAAATAATTCTACCCAAAATCAACATGGGAAGAGAAGTAAAGTGTTCAGTGAGACTTCCCTGGTGGTCCTGAGGTTAAAACTCTGTGCTCCCAATACAGGGAGCATGGGTTCGATCCCTGCTCGGGGAACTAAGATCCTGCATGCCATGTGCCACAGCCAAAAAAAAAAAAAAAGTATTCAAGTTTTGTGCATTAAATGCACAACTGACTCCAAACTGTCATTTGGTATTCTTTGTATCATAGGATATAAAAGCTACCCCATCTATGGAATATTAAGCTGACACCTAACACAATCAAAATTTCCCATATTCAATATCCCACTATTTCTGATTGGACC
This sequence comes from Bos javanicus, assembly GCF_032452875.1. Lineage (NCBI taxonomy): Eukaryota > Metazoa > Chordata > Mammalia > Artiodactyla > Bovidae > Bos > Bos javanicus. The sequence goes on along the minus strand of NC_083882.1, from coordinate 16,022,463 downwards.
AAAAAAAGAAACAAACAAAGCAACCAGCAAATTGTTTACAACAGCAACATGGATGGACCTAGAGATTGTCATACTGAGTAATGTCAGATGGAGAAAGACAAACACCATATGATATCACTTATGTGTGGAATCTTTAAAAATGGTACAAATAAGCTTATTTACAAAACAGAAATAGAGTCACAGATGTAGAAAACAAACTTAACGGTTACCAGCGGGGAAGGGGGGAACATATTGGGGTTGACAAAGACACATACTTTATATAAAATAGATGACTAATGAGGACCTACTCTATAGTACAAGGAACTCTACTCAGTGCTCTGTAATGGCCTATATAGGAAAAGAATCTAGAAAAGAGTGGATCTATGTATATGTATATATGCATATACACTGATTCACTTCGCTATACACGTGAAACTAACACAACAGTGTAAGTCAACTATACTCCAATTTAAAGAAAACAAGCACTTAACACTTTAAAAATGAAGTGGGATTCCCTTTCTTAAAAATACTACTAGAACTGCTAAAAAAAACTTGCATTTACAAACTAATTAATACAAATATTCATCTGGATTGAACGAGAAGGTAGACAGGGACCACCGATAGGACCCGGTGTGTGATGTTAACCACACATAGCTTCTTTCTTTCCTGCTTCCTCAGAGTCTGGGCTGTCCTCATTTTCAGTTTCTCCATTTTATGCAGGCAAACCTCCAACCAGAGGTTTAGTCACTTCTGCCTGTTTTCCCTTCGCTCCTCCTTTCCGTTTTGTTTGCACTTTTCTGTCTGAAGATGTATCCCATCCTGCTGCCTTTTTGGGCTCTGTTTCCACTTTTGGAGGAGCAGGTTTAGATGGCAACCTCCAAGCTCTCCTCTTGGAGTCTTCCTTTGCTGTCCTCTATGCGGAGCTGCCCTTGTCGGGCATGCTGGTGGTGGGCCGGGCGCACACTGTGGGGGCTGAGAGAAATCCAGAAGCTGGGCTGCCTGTCCACTGCTGCTCCTCCTGCTGCCAGAGGAGCTGGGACCCCTCATGAGTCCTCTTCTTATTTATTTTATTTTCTTTCCCTTTTGCTATTCTGATTGAGTGACTTCTACTATCCTTATCTTCCAGATCACTGGTCTGTATTTTTATTTTTGTATTATCTGATCTCCTGCTGGTTTCTGCTAGTGTATTTTTTACTTCAGTTAATGAATTCAAAACTGTAAAAACTTTCTTTTTTTATATCTTCTAGCCCTTTGGTGAAAGAGGCTTACAATCCTTTTAGCCTTTTGTTGATTCTCTCCCTAAATGCATCCAGTTTTCTACTGAGTCTGATAAGCATCTTATGATTGTTACTTTGAATTCTTTATCTGATAAACTGTATCTCCTTTTCCTTTAGTTCTTTTCCCCGCCCACCCCCACCCCCCACCACCACCGATGTTTTATCTTATTCTTCCCTTTGAAAGATATTCTGTAGTTTTTTCATTTTGCCTAATTCCATTTCTAACCAGACCGGACATGGAAAAACAGACTGGTTCCAAACTGGGAAAGGAGTACGTCAAGGCTGTATATCATCACCCAGCTTATTTAACTTATATGCAGAGTACATCATGCAAAATGCTGGACTGGATGAAGTACAAGCTGGAATCAAGATTGCCAGGAGAAATATTAATAACCTCAGATACGCAGATGACACCACCCTTATGGCAGAAAGTGAAGAACTACAGAGCCTCTTGATGAGAGTGAAAGAGGAGAGTGAAAAAGCTGGCTTAAAACTCAACATTCAAAAAATGAATATCATGACATCTGGTCCCATCACTTCATGGCATATAGATGGGGAAACAATGGACACAGTGACAGACTTATTTTGGGAGGCTCCAAAATCACTGCAGATGGTGACTGCAGCCATGAAATTAAAAGACACTTGCTTCTTGGAAGAAAAGCTATGACAAACCTAGACAGCATATTAAAAAGCAAAGACATTACTTTGCCAACAGAGGTCCATATAGTCAAAGCTATGGTTTTTCCAGTGGTCATGTATGGATGTGAGAGTTGGACTAAAAAGAAAACTGGGCACTGAAGAATTGATGCTTTTGAACTGTGGTGTTGCAGAAGACTCTTGAGAGTCCCTTGGACTGCAAAGAGATCCAACCAGTCCATCCTAAAGGAAATAAGTCCTGAATATTCATTGGAAGGACTGATGCTGAAGCTGAAACTCCAATTCTTGGGCCACCTGATGCAAAGAACTGACTCATTGAAAAAGACCCTGATGCTGGGAAAGATTGAAGGCTGGAGGAGAAGGGGATGACAGAGGATGAGACCTGGTTGGATGCCATCACCAACTCGATGGACATGAGTTTGAACAGGCTCCGGGAGTTGGTGATGGACAAGGAAGCCTGGTGTGCTGAAGTCCATGGGGTTGCAAAGAGTCAGACACTGCTGAACTGACTGCTGAACTCTGTTTCTGCATATATCAGCTTCATCGCCCAGTCTTGAAAGGGTGACCTTATGTAGGAGGTGTCCTATAGGGCCCAGCGGTACAATCTCCCCTGGTCAACACAGCCAGGTGCCCCAGAGGTATCCCCAGTGTAGGCTGCATGTGCCCTCCTGTGATGGGTGGACAACAGTTGTTGTGGGTGTGATGGTGCGTGAGGTTGGTCCCCAGGCAGGCTTCCCTGTGACTGCAGCAGACATCCTAGTAGGTGGAGTCGGTTCCTGGTCCAAATGTCCACAGACCTGGCTGTGACCGCTGTAGGGAGCGGGTGCTGGTGTGTAGGCCTGGCCTCTTGGGTTCTCAGGAGAAAGCAGGGCCAGAGCAGGTAGTGTTAGTTAGTCTTATGGAGACTGATAGAAACGGTGCTCACTAGCACCAGGCCAGCTACGTGGGAAGAAAGTGAAAACAAATGATGCTCTGCAGGCACTTCCGCCCCCAGAGGAAGTTCCACTGGACGCCTGTCAGGGGACGTTCAGCTTTAAGGGATCCAATATGTTATTCTTTTGTTTTGTGTTCCGTTTCTCAAGGATTCTCTATTCCTTATCAGTTCCTGGAAAACAGGAACGAGTAGAGATGCACACAGTTCTCAGGACTGAGATCATGAGAAGAGGCACCTGCTTGGATTCCTTTCAGTGACTCCCATCAGTGACTCCCTTCAGTGACCTTCAGTTCAGTTCAGTTCAGTTCAGTCGCTCAGTCGTGTCCAACTCTTCGAGACCCCATGAATTGCAGCACACCAGGCCTCCCTCTCCATCACCAACTCCCGGAGTTCACTCAGACTCACGTCCATCGATGATGCATGATGGATGCCATCCAGCCATCTCATCCTCTGTCGTCCCCTTCTCCTCCTGCCCCCAATCCCTCCCATCATCAGAGTCTTTTCCAATGAGTCAACTCTTCGCATGAGGTGGCCAAAGTACTGGAGTTTCAGCTTTAGCATCATTCCTTCCAAAGAAATCCCAGGGCTGATCTCCTTTAGAATGGACTGGTTGGATCTCCTTGCAGTCCAAGGGACTCTCAAGAGTCTTCTCCAACACCACAGTTCAAAAGCATCAATTCTTTGGCACTCAGCTTTCTTCACAGTCCAATTCTCACATCCATACATGACCACAGGAAAAACCATAGCCTTGACTAGACGAACCTTTGTTGGCAAAGTAATGTCTCAGCTTTTCAATATGCTATCTAGGTTGGTCATAAGTTTTCTTCCAAGGAGTAAGCGTCTTTTAATTTCATGGCTGCAGTCACCACCTGCAGTGATTTTGGAGCCCCCGCAAAATAAAGTCAGCCACTGTTTCCACTGTTTCCCCATCTATTTCCCATGAAGTGATGGCACCAGATGCCATGATCTTCGTTTTCTGAATGGTGAGTTTTAAGCCAACTTTTTCACTCTCCTCTTTCACCTTCATCAAGAGGCTTTGTAGTTCCTCTTCACCTTCTGCCATAAGGGTGGTGTCATCTGCATATCTGAGGTTATTGATATTTCTCCCGGCAATCTTGATTCCAGCTTGTGCTTCTTCCAGCCCAGCATTTCTCATGATGTACTGACTCTGCATTTAAGTTAAATAAGCAGGGTGACAATATACAGCTTTGACGTACTCCTTTTCCTATGTGGAACCAGTCTGTTGTTCCATGTCCAGTTCTAACTGTTGCTTCCTGACCTGCATACAAATTTCTCAAGAGGCAGATAGGGTGGTCTGATATTCCCATCTCTTTCAGGATTTTCCACAGTTTATTGTGAGCCACACAGTCAAAGGCTTTGGCATAGTCAATAAAGCAGAAATAGATATTTTTTCTGGAACTCTCGTGACCTTACTTAAATGTAATCTATTCAGTTATGCCCCTCTTACTCAGGATATGGAATGCTTTCTGGCCCTTTGAAGACTGTTATTTGCTTGGCTTTGTTTTTGCTCAGTTTTTTTTACTGTCTAAAGCTGCCTTGTATGAAGATATATAAACGTGTGTTTCTGCAAATAAAGCACCCTTGTTTCACTTGAGACTTGGGTCCCCTGCATCCCTCTTCTCATCAACTCCAGTCCCCAGGTCCCGGTCTACAAAGACTGTGACAAACCCCACCCACTCTGGGCCCCAAAATGAGTCAAGGACTCCCCATCTTGTATGGCCCAGGAGCTTTTCAAGCTGTTGCCTCTGCACTGGGTTTGGAGTGAGTGAGTTTCTGCGAGGAGTACTTTAAGAGTGAAGTCTCCCCCCTTTCCCAGGGCACACCCCCATCCTCGTCCCCCCACCCCCACTCCTCCAGATTTAATCCTTGCTGTTTTTCAGAACCAGCTCTTTTGGGGACTCAGCTTCCCAGTTAGGTCCTGGTGCTGGGGAGCACGATGTGGGACTTGGTCCCCTGGCTCCTCAGGGGGTACCTCTGTGGTTGTGATGTCTCTTGGGGTTGTGGGTTGCCACACAGAAGTAAAACCAAGGTTTGGTTCTCACAGACCAGGACTCTGCACCTCCTGCCTTTCTCATCGTGGCCTTTTCCTTATACCCTTAGTTGTAGAAAGTCTGTTGTGCTAGTCTTCAGGTCAGTCCTGAGAGACAGTTGTTCTTTACGAGGTTGTAAAGAACAGAGTACCTTTACTCTGTCAGTTTTGGTGTGTCCCTGGGAGGAGGTGAGCCCAGGATCGTCCTACTCCACTAACTTGACCTGGAATTTGTGCAAGGCAGTACCCTAAGCACTTGGCCCAACCCGGCTCTGCTGCTAAGTGAGCAGTTCCCTGCCCCAACGCTCAGTTTCTGTATCTCCAATTCCCAGATATAGGGACCTGCCCCTAAAAGATCTCAAGAGAGTAGCAGAAAGGAGTACCTTTACTCTGTCAGAAACTCTCTCTCAGATGCCAAACCCAGAAAAGCCAGTTGAAGAGTGACCCTGCTGCCCCTCACTGCCAGCCACCTTCAGATCTGACATAATATTTATAGCTTAGGAAACTTATGAATTTTTGCTTCACTAAAAAATTTATGACATTTTGGTTCCACTTCTTTGACTAAGTATGAATTGAATGCTAGATTTCTAATTTATGTTCACTCAAAACTTTGATATCGTCCCATTTATTCTGGCATCTAGTATTACTGCAAAAAGTCTAGACAGCTTATTATCTTAATAATTTTTTTTTAAACTTTGAAGCTTGAAACTTTTAATCCAATTCTGAGGATACAAAGAAATGCTAAACTGTAAAAATAAAGAAAAGAAAAACAAGAAATTAAGGCAATGGCAACCCACTCCAGTGTTCTTGCCTGGAGAATCCCAGGGACGGGGAAGCCTGGTGGGCTGCCGTCTATGGGGTCGCACAGAGTTGGACACGACTGAAGCGACTTAGCAGCAGCAGTAGCACAGTATTATTAACTAAAGTACAGCTTTGTTCAAATTTCACAAAATTTTATGCTAGTTTCCATTATTTGTTTTCATACCTGTTCAAGATTCTACATTGTGTTTAGTTGCACTGAGCAACTTCAGCTGCATACAACAAATTCTGATAAATTATTTTCACTTTTATTCTCTTACAATTATTTTCTAATTTTTCTTGTTATGGCTTCTTCAATACACCCATCATTTAAAAGTGGACATTTAATTTCCAAATATATGGTATTTAAAAAATATCTTTGATATCAATTTCTCATTTAAGTGCTTTCTTCTCTGCAATCTGTGTTTTTTCAGTCTTTTAACTTTATTGAGGCTTTCAATGACTAAGTCAAATGTCTGTCTTGGAAAATGTCACACTGCACTTGAAAATATGTGGGTTATTTTCAAATATCTTTTGATATTGATTTCTAACATAATGTCTCAGTGATAGGAGAACAGACTCTGTATGAGTTCAACACCTTTAGACCATGAAATTTTTGCACCTTGTTTTATGTCCCTGGATATGTTCCAGTGTCTTATAGTTGTCCTTGGGAACTTGAATAGAGTTTGTATCCTGCTGTTGTGTGAAAATTGTATAAATCTTAGTTATGTTGAATCGGTTCATAGTGCTTTTCAGGTTTACTATTGCCTTCTACTTTTCTGTCTATCCATTCTATTAATTTTTGAGAGCTTGATGTTGAAACTCCAGCTAAAAATCTTTATTTTTTTAAGGTGAAGTTTTTGGTTGGAGTTTCAATATCAAACTCTCAAAAATTAATAGAATGAATAGACAGCAAAGTAGAAGGATATAGTAGACCTGAAAAGCACTGACACATGTTGAGGTATGGCAGAAATCAACACAATATTGTAAAGCAATTATTCTCCAATAAAAAATAAATAATAAAATAATTGTAATATATAGTGGGACTATATGTAACTTTGTTCTGTATTTTCCAAATCTCCTATGAATGTGTTACATACTTTTATAATTTAAAAAATTTTTAAAAACCACTTTAATTAGAGACTGTGAAGTATCTCCTGCTTTCATTATACTAATAAGATTGAGTTATTTACTTGTATCATTTCCTTCGTATTCTGTGGCATATAACTGAACAACAAAACAATAATAATAAAGTTATCTAGCCCAGCTCTTCTCAGGCTTTAATGTGCCTGTAAATTACATGGGTATGTTATTAAAAAGCAGTTTCTGATATAGTCAGTCTAGGGTAGGGTCTGAGGTTTTGCATTTCTAACCAGCACCCAGGTGATGATGCTGGTGCCAGTCCAGACACTATGCTCTGAGATAGGGGGATCTAGAAGACTGAGGTTTCTCCAGTTACTTGAATCTCTTGGGTGATTTACATGCTTTTACATGGTGCTCTGCCCAATGAAACACTGTTGAGAACATTAAATCAATTTTAGATTACAATGGGGTTGGGACTAAAAAACATTTCCCCCAAAGGACAAACTTGCTTATTTGTGCACTTATTTCTTCACTCTAGGATAAGATGAACAACTTTTCCATTGAGAAGAAACTGCTTTCTCCTGATGTCTGAAAAACAGAAGAAACCCAAGCTTGTTTCACAGTTTAGATGTGTACAAGAAGCATATATTAGCCTGTAATTCCTATTATCGGTATTATTTCCTATCTGTAAATTAATCCAAAGCAATGAAAGACTATTGGTAAAGTTCGCTAAGTACCTGAAAACAATGAAGGAAAATATTATATTTATTTTTAGTTGTCACAGTTAGAATACATTGGATGTCTAATTCAGCTTATTTTATTAAACATGCCAAATATGATAAGAAACAAAGGCATTTTATTGAGTCCTCAAGGTAAATATGTTAACCTTTCACTGTAGCATGATTATGGTCATCCATTAAAAAGAATATCCAGGTAAAAGTTTTATCCATGTAGGTAAAAGTTAGTAAATGAATGGCAAAGATGAAAAGCCTCTGACTCAGAGACAACCATTTTAATGTTAGCCTTGGTAGAACTCATCACTTCTCTAGAATTTTGTCCACTAAAAAGTAAGGAAGTGGGAAATTTATAAAGTGATCTTGAAAACAGGAGTGGGGGTGAGAGGTTTTACAAATACTCAATATAATACTACTGGGCTAAAAAGAGGTTGAAAAGGAGAAAAACAAAAACAAAAACCCCTAACCTTCCTTTCCCCCACAATTGTCAAAAATAATGTATATACCATATAGAAAACTGGAAAATAAAGGGAAAAAAACCCATCTGTATTTCATTTCTAGAAATAACCACTGAAAACATGCTTATATAGTTTTATTCTTTTTTCCTATGCATGTTTTATTTCACGTTTGAAATCACATTGTATGGTATATATGTTATCCCTTTTTAACATATCATTCCTATTCATTAAAATATAACTGAATAATTATATTAAAAATCTGTATATGTTTGTACTAATTTTTTTTTGCATTTATTACTCTACTTTTTGGATATTTGGGTTTTTCAGATAGCGTCTCCTGCATCTCCCGCATTGCAGGTAGATTCTTTATTGCTGACCACCAGGGAAGCCCAGTTTACTTACAGCCTTCCCCTCAAATTTAAAAAACTTTTTTTTCCTAGTCTTGTGATTACACAACTTTCATTCACCTTCCACTCTAAAGCTCATCTTAAAATTTTCTCCAGTTTATAGTTCTCGAGTTCATTTCTCAGAGTTAATGAAATAAATCAACTGAGGTCAACAAAGATTTGTTGACTGCGTATGTCCCTTCCCTACTTAAAAATATTTACGCTATGAAACAGTCAACAATCTCTTGAGTCAAAATCCAAACTTTTCCAGATTTAATATAAAAATTTCCACTTAGTTAATACACATTAAGAGATCCTACATGTAAGCCAGTTCCAGCCACCACCATGTTTATGGAACTCTCTCATCACTGGATACTTAAAAAACAGTGTTGTGAGCCAGTGGCTAAAATTGGAGAGATTATATCTTCAATGAGCCAAGAAATATAACACCAAAAACTACCTGGAGTTGGGGTAAAGCATTTACTATTCTTATGAATCTAAAATCTTAACCTTATCAAAATTCATATCATCAACCTTTCTGCAACCTTTCAACATTTCTGTGTGTGTATATATACTACTTTTACTAATGTGCTCCAAGGCATAAAACATAGATTGCTATCGTTAGTATTCAGAAAATGAATGATGAATGTGACTTTATTCCTACTTATCATCACTGGCATCATTGTTTTGTCAGTTACCTTTTATTCATTATTTACTAGGCTCCAGGCACTGGGGCCGAGAAGGAAATGGCAACCCACTCCAGTGTTCTTGCCTGGAGAATCCCAGGGACGGCAGAGCCTGGTGGGCTGCCGTCTCTGGAGTCCCACAGAGTTGGACACGACTGAAGCGACTTAGCAGCAGCAGCAGCAGCAGCAGCAGTGACTGTATACGGAGAAGGCAATGGCACCCCACTCCAGTACTCTTGCCTGTAAAATTCCATGGATAGAGGAGCCTGGTGGGCTGCAATCCATGGGGTCGCTAAGAGTCAGACATGACTTCACTTTCACTTTTCACTTTCATGCATTGGAGAAGGAAATGGCAACCCACTCCAGTGTTCTTGCTTGGAGAATCCCAGGGATGGGGAAGCCTGGTGGGCTGCCGTCTATGGGGTTGCACAGAGTCGGACACGACTGAAACGACTTAGCAGCAGTAGCAGGCATTGGGGCAAGTCTTATTTTCTTGAATAAAGGAAAGGAAAGGAAAATGAAGGCGCTCAGTCAGTTCTGCCTCTTTGCAACCCCATGGACTGTAGCCTACCAGGCTTCTCCGTCAATGGGATTTTCCAGGCAAGGGTACTGGAGTGGATTGCCATTTCCTTCTTTTCTTGAATAGCAAGATCCTATTTAACAATAAATACATTGCTAATCTCATGTTACAAATCACATATACATATGACAAGACAGCCAAGACTGAGTATTTAGGTAATTTGCCCCAGATCCCAAAACTTGCCCTAATTCATAAGGTGACATAAATGCCAGATGATTAGACTATTCTCTATAAATATTGGCTGAATAGATTTGAACTTTCATGACAAAAGAGGCAGCATCCTTTTATTTCTGAGTAATAAACATGTTATGTAAGGAAAGATTAGAAAAGAACTTTGAAAACTGTTTTCCTACTGTAATAGAAAAAATGGTTATTAGGTACTCAAGTACAGATACAACACCAAACAGTAATACTCAGAGAAGATTTCTGGGCTCATATACCTTTCCACGTAGCCACAGGCAAAAGGGACCTGGAATGATGTTGTCCCCAAGGGAGCTGGCTGGTAGTTCCATCTAGGCAGCAGCAAGGCTGCTGTCAATGCCAGAAGTCTGAATCTTGTTTCACTATAAGATAGCTCGGTTTCTATTGATTCTACCTGCAGAGCAGATACTAGCCTTGCTGTTAGCTCATAGACCCCAAGTGGGACTCTGTAGGTGACTGACTTTTATTTGCACATGCTGCTCAGTCATGTCCAACTCTTTGGAACCCCATGGACTGTAGCCAGTCAGACTCCTCTGTCCATGGGATTCTCTAGGCAAGAATACTGGAGTGGGTTGCCATTTCCTCCTCCAGGGGATCTTCCCCACCCAGAGATCAAACCCACGTTTCCTAAGTCCCCTGCATTGGCAGGCAGATTCTTTACCACTGAGCCACCTGTTTTTAGAAATGATGTCCTCTTTGACTAGAAATGATGTCCTCTTTGCACTTGGGCTTTCAGGGTGACTTTAGAAATATCCTTCCCCATGTCTGCTCTACTCCTGCCCCCAAACAAGTTCCCCCCAGTTCATCCTCAGCTTTGCGGTCCGGGCCGGGGGCTTCCCAGCAGCCTCTAGCACACACGGCAGCCTTCCCCCTAGGGACTGATGTCACAGCACTATTTCCTTGCTGGGACTCCTCTCTCTTTTCCACTTTGGGGCCTTGGTCCTTTTGGGGTTAAATTCTGTTCTTCACTGCCCCACTGCACATCTTCCAAACCGGTTTCATGTAGAGGGTTTTTCATGTCAGGATTATTTATAATAATGTAGAGGATATAGAGGATGATTTTTTTAATTACTATATAATAGGATGCCTCTTGTTATTTTTTCTTTTTTAAATTTTAAAAGCACTTTTAAATGAAACCTCCTCGAAAGCCAGGGTTACAAGGACATTCTTTCAAATGATAAAAATCTATAGCAATCTTAAACCAATGGCTCTTTTTATTCTTGATGAAATGCGACAGAAGCATTCTTTCATGTCCGACTCTTCGCAACCCCATGGACTGCAGCCTACCAGGCTCCTCCATCCATGGGATTTTCTAGGCAAAAGTACTGGAGTGGGGTGCCATTGCCTTCTCCGATTCTTTTTGAGGAGAGGACAAAAGAAAACTGCTTTTTTCCTAAAGATGCTTGGATCTTGCCCACTTTCCTCCTTCATCTTATCTGCTCCCGGGTCTGGAATTCCCGTGCTTCCTGGGTTCAAGCCAGGGACAGCTGCCATGGGGTGCTGGGTCACTTGAGTCATAGGGCTTCAACCCACTTCCTAATTTGGCCAAAGAGTCTGTCTCTCTCTGTTTCTCTCATTTCTCCCCTGTTATACTCCCTCTCTTTTTCCTTTCTTCTTTCTCACCTTTCTTTCCTTCCTTTGTTTTTTTCTTTCTGACTGTCTGTCTGCCTTCCTTTGTTCCTTCCCCATCTAGCCTTTATTTCTTTATGCTCTGGCCAATTTCAAAAGGAGATTTGTCACTTCAGTTTCCTGTACAATCAGATTTAGTCTCCCTACTGTAAGTGTGCATGGATCATTAAAAGCTATGTCTTTTTCCTCCTGATCCTGATCTTTACTTCACTATATTCTTTCATTTAAATTCTAATTTAAAGTTTACCAAGTTTGATCCTGGTAGCCAATATTGAAAGGAAATCCTGATAAGTAAAATAATATTGTTCATAACATTTTTAAAAACTCCCCGGTTTGAATATAAGTTGGATTGTGTCTCCACAAAAATTTTATGTTGAAAACCTAACTCCTAATACCTCAATAAAGTTGATTTTTTAAAAATACTTAGATTAAAAAAGAAACCAGAGCTCCTTGGAAACTGTCTGATTCTAGACCCAAGGCAGGAAATCTCCAATGTGAATTTAGGACATCTTGTTGTACCAGAAAACAGGGAAGTTTCCAAAATTAATAGGTCACATCCAAAGCACTTGGGAGTCACCATAAAGCAGTCCTCTGTCCAAAGATGGAGAAATTTGAGCACAAAATAAATGACACACACTGAAAATATAAAGAGCCATGAGTTCATATGGATATTTTTTTAAATGAAAGAGAATGAAGGCAAATGGCAACAATAGAAACAAAACCCAGTTTCACTAAATACCAACTAAGATTGCAAAGGCATTAATTCTTATTTACAAAGGTAGTAACTGAAAAGAAAGAATCATCTATTATCTTACCTTTTCTGAACAATTTGGTAATTTAGGTACCTAAGAGCCCTAGTAGATTAAGGGAAATCCTCTTTACAGAATTTCAGTTAATAAATGTGGAAAGAATGAGAGATTAATGAAACCATCATTTTATAATCCACAAAGCATTGACTGACTCTGCTCATCAGTGGATGAAACCATTAGATGAGTGTTGATGGGAGGTTCCTCATTGGGAGGGAAGGCTGGGCACCACCAGAATCTGTAGTTTATCTTCAAATGACACAAGGGTGACAATGGAACACTGAGTGCCACCTGGTGTCAAGTTACCAGGTGGCTTGATTAGATTCATGTAATCCCTTTTGAGTAAGTAGATTTTGTAGGTGGCACAGTCATGAAGGAATGAAATGATATGATAAATGAGATTTACTTAAAAACATAAAAAGAAGTAAAGGGAAAGTGGTTAAGTGGAGCATATGTGGGTAATCAATAATTGCTGAATCTTGATGAAGGGAACTGAGGGGCTCATCACCCTTTTCTTCCTATGTTTGTATGTGTTTATAGTTTTTCATAATAAGTTGTTTTACAGTAGACATAAGGAAGCATTTGTTTATGGAAATAATAGACTGAGAAAGTTTCTTCCTTGGTCATCTGTTTAAAATAAAAAGGAAAACAAGAGTCAGACACCTCTTCAGAACTGTTCAGCTCACAAAGGTGTTCATTTCTCTGGAAACTACCATCCCCACTCCCTCCCCCAGCCCACCCGCTGACCACCACACCTTTGGACCCTATGCCAGACCATAGCTAATTTCACTAGGTGAACACCACACCCAAGATAGTCCAGTCAGATTCTTGCTGCCAAAGACTTAAAATTGAAAATCAAAGTTGCTTGTCAGACACTGCTGTTGGAGAATCATGGAGGTATGGAGGATTATGTTCTGCCCAGCGAACAGGAGAAACAGAGAGCTGATGGGGGTGGTGGGGTGGAGGGAAAGAAGCAGATGTAGAATTCTGACAGAGTTCTCTGTCCCACAGTCCTCCTTTTGGACTTTGAAACCTTTCTCACAAGAGAGTAACTTTTGTTCAAGCGAGCCCTCTGTCACAGATTCGCTTTGGGTGCAGGACACCAAGGCCTTAGCTACCCATGAGTGTCAGGTGAGAGTGTCCCTCAGTGGAGGGGCCTTTGGCCTCACAGATGGCTTAAATCTTTGATCATTTAAGGAAGTTTCTGCTGAGTGACTCTATAACTTAATTACACTAGCTTTCTTGCTATCTTTAATAAAACTCTTCAACTCTTAAAAAAATAAAAAAAAAAGAGGGTCACTATGAGACTCAACAGGTAGAACTGGACATGGAACAACAGACTGGTTCCAAATAGGAAAAGGAATATGTCAAGGCTGTATATTGTCACTCTGCTTATTTAACTTATATGCAGAGAACATCATGAGAAACACTGGGCTGGAGGAAACACAATCTGGAATCAAGATTGTTGGGAGAAATATCAATAACCTCAGATATATGCAGATGACACCACCCTTATGGCAGAAAGTGAAGAGGAACTCAAAAGCCTCTTGATGAAAGTGAAAGTAGAGAGTGGAAAGGTTGGCTTAAAGCTCAACATTCAGAAAACAAAGATCATGGAATCCAGTCCCATCACTTCATAGGAAATAGATGGGGAAACAGTGGAAACAGTGTCAGACTTTATTTTTGGGGGCTCCAAAATCACTGCAGATGGTGACTGTAGCCATGAAATTAAAAGACGCTTACTCCTTGGAAGGAAAGTTATGACCAACCTAGATAGCATATTCAAAAGCAGAGACATTACTTTGCCAACAAAGGTCCGCCTAGTCAAGGCTATGGTTTTTCCTGTGGTCATGTATGGATGTGAGAGTTGGACTGTGAAGAAAGCTGAGCGCCAAAGAATTGATGCTTTTGAACTGTGGTGTTGGAGAAGACTCTTGAGAGTCCCTTGGACTGCAAGGAGATCCAACCAGTCCATTCTGAAGGAGATCAGCCCTGGGATTTCTTTGGAAGGAATGAGGCTAAAGCTGAAACTCCAGTACTTTGGCCACCTCATGCGAAGAGTTGACTCATTGGAAAAGACCCTGATGCTGGGAGGGACTGGGGGCAAGAGGAGAAGGGGACGACAGAGGATGAGATGGCTGGATGGCATCGCTGACTCGATGGACGTGAGTCTGGGTGAACTCTGGGAGTTGGTTATGGACAGGGAGGCCTGGCGTGCTGCGATTCATGGGGTCGCAGAGTCGGACACGACTGAGCGACTGAACTGAACTGAACTGATGAGACCTACTTCTTACATAATAGTAAATTTTGTCCCCTACCCTTTTCTTTTTTGTCAAAAGCTGCCTCTGGCAGGCCACTGTAATTGCAACCAAAAGAATCCTTTGTAATACTGTTAGGGGAAGCACACTGATTGAAATCGCCCACCCTGGCCAGGCACCATAGTAACTATTTGCATTAGTTGTTTTATGACAGGAGATCCTGATAAGGAATACGGAACTAATAAGCCACCACCAACCGGAAGAGTTCGGGAAAGGTCGAAAGGAGACATGGCAAGTCTGTCCAGTTCCCAGAATCCCTCTCACTAGCATCCATCTTGGCTGAGCGATGCGTGGGCCACCAGGAAAGACTCTGAATTAGAATGATTGGCCAAAGACCACCCAGAAACTAATCCCCTCACCACAAAACCCGAGACTGCGAGCCACGTGGCAGAGCAGTTCTCCTGGGTTCCCTTACCCTGCTGCTCTCCACCCGGGTGCCCTTTCCCAATAAAATCTCTTGCTTTGTCAGCACATGTGTCTCCTCAGACAATTCATTTCTGAGTGTTAGACAAGAGCCCAGTTTCGGGCCCTGGAAGGGGTCCCCCTTCTTGCAACAGTACAACTGCCTTTAGTTTTATCTGTCTTAATTATAGTGCTTCCTTGGAGCACACCTATGGGCTAAATAGCTTCCTTCTAGTTTTATTTCCACATCTCTATAACTAAAGGAGAGAGAGTAGAAACTTTGGGTGGAGAGACCCAGTGTCTACACCCCGCCCCTCACAAATCCTAGCTTCCCTTTAACCTGAAAAATTTATGTGACAGTATGAAAAAATCTTGCTTAACTAATTATAATTGTATATGAAAGAGTTGCAGAGATAGGTGTCTAAAAAAACTTTCCACTCTGATGGTGACACTTGATTAATTCAAAATGACAAAGGACAAAGTGACAAGGCGATCAAGGAAATGTTGCTTCAAGAGGCAGATGGGCAGGGTTACTAAAGGCCTAACACATCACAGCTTTTTTTTTTTTTTTTTACAGTTCTGTCTTACAACCTCCAGGTGTGAGGGCAAGCGGACTCCAACAGAGAGGCCGACCCGGTTGGACTATGACCCTCTCCAGGCAAGAATACTGGCGTGGGTTGCCATTTCCTTCTCCAGGGGATCTGCCCGACCCAGGGATTGAACCCAGGTCTCCTGCATTGCAGACAGACGCTTTAACCTCTGAGCCACCAAGGAAGCCCAATGCGTTTTGGCTCCCTCTTTTTATGTTTTTGTCTCCTCCCCAGTGAGCCTGCCCTATGCAAATTAGGGCTAGCCAGGGAAGAGGCGCGTTTTTTCACCTCACACCATAGCTTTTAAAGTCTACTTTTGGATTCTTCAAGTCTGAAATTTCTCTAAAGCTACAATTCACAGTATGGGTTGAATGTGACAGATAGCATGTACCACAGGGGTAGAAATGTTCGTTTGTTTGTTTGTTCAGATATACCTCACGCCTGGCACACACTTGACATCCAATAAGTGTTACTACATGAAGTTATAGCTTTTGCAAATTTTTAAACCCAAACAAGTTCTGACCCTAATGTAGCCCTGCAAATATGGAGTTGGCCAAAAAGTTTGTTTGGTTTTAAACCAACCCAATATCAATACAGAATGATTCTCAGTGCCATATGGCTTGGAAAACACTTAGGAATAGCTCTGCAAGCTGATAATGTCAAAATATATCAAAATAGAGAAAAATCACAGCATTTTATATTTTAAAGGAACACAGGCAATCCTGAGGTCATCATACCAAAATCTAACAACAATCCCTAAAGTTCTTTCTCAAACTGTGGACAGGGAAATGGGTCCTTGAGAGCCTGGAGGGAACCCAAGAGGCAAAGCAGCTTTGCAGTGATGAAAAGCGGGCTCTATAAATGGTGGTCAGACAGCATCTCCAGTCTTCAATCACATCGAATTTCTCTTCTCTGACTTTAAGAGGAGCTGCACTCCTCCTACTGTCTTAGATGCTCCTGGAAATTGCCTTTGAACAGTGACTCATGCAAAGAAGTTTCCGGGTTTTTTTTTTTTGTGCAGCGTTGTGTGGTGCTGCGAGGCCAGAAGTAGTTCCGGCAATGCAATCAGACAGTTGGCGCAGTGTTTAGTCACCTGTAGATTCTCTTCCTCCTGAGATCAAATGTTTGTTGAATCCGGTTAAACATTGTTATGGCTTCCCAGGTGCAGTTGTAAAGAATCCGCCTGCCAATACAGGAGACTCAACAGATGCATGTTTGGTCCCTGGGTCCGGAAGATCCCTTGGAGTAGGAAATAGCAACCCACTCCTGTATTCTTGCCTAGAAAATTCCATGGACAAAGGAGCCTCGCAGTCTCTAGTCCGTGGGGTCACAAAGATTATACACGACTGAGCATACAGAAATATTGCTAAGGGTAAATTCAGACCCAAAGGTTCTTTTTGGAGTGATTGAAAATAATATAACGAGCATTTTTATTGTGATTTCACCGCAGTGAATCGTGCAAGATTTCTGGACTGTGGTTTACCCCACTCCAGTACTCTCGCCTGGAGAATCCCATGGACGGAGGAGCCTGGTAGGCTACAGTCCATGGAGTCACGAAGAGTCGGACACAACTTCACTTTCACTTTCAAGCTGGTCATAAAAAATGTTCTCTTGGTATCTCTAATTTTCTTGAAGAGATCTCTAGTCTTTACCATTCTATTGTTTTCTTCTATCTCTTTGCATTGATTGCTGAGGAAGGCTTTCTTATCTCTCCTTGTTATACTTTGGAACTCTGCATTCAAATGGGTATATCTTTCTCCTTTGCTTTTTGCTTTCCTTCTTTTCACAGCTATTTGTAAGCTATTTGTGATGTCCTCAGAGACTCATTTTGCTTTTTTGCATTTCTTTTTCTTGGGGATGGTCTTGATTCCTGTCTCCTGTACAATGTCATGAACCTCCGTCCGTAGTTCATCAGGCACTCTGTCTATTAGATCTAGTCCCTTAAAACTATTTCTCACTTCCACTGTGTAGTCATAAGGGATTTTATTTAGGTCATACCTGACAGAAATGGTAGGGACTTAACAGAAGCAGAAGATATTAAGAAGAGGTGGCAAGAATACACAGAAGAACTCTACAAAAAGATCTTCATGACCCAGATAATCACGGTGGTGTGATCACTCATCTAGAGCCAGACATCCTGGAATGTGAAGTCAAGTGGGCCTTAGAAAGCATCACTACAAACATAGCTAGTGGAGGTGATGGAATTCCAGTTGAGCTATTTCAAATCCTAAAAAATGATGCTGTGAAAGTGCTGCACTCAATATGCCAGCAAATGTGGGAAACTCAGCAGTGGCCACAGGACTGGAAAAGGTCAGCTTTCATTCCAATCCCAAAGAAAGGTAATACCAAAGAATGTTCAAACTACCACACAATTTCACTCATCTCACATGCTAGTAAAGTACTGCTCAAAATTCTCCAAGCCAGGCTTCAGCAATACATGAATTGTGAACTTCCAGATGTTCAAGCTGGTTTTAGAAAAGGCAGAGAAACCAGAGATCAAATTGCCAACATCCTCTGGATCATGGAAAAAGCAAGAGAGTTCCAGAAAAACATCTATTTCTGCTTTATTGACTATGCCAAAGCCTTTGACTGTGTGGATCACAATAAACTGTGGAAAATTCTGAAAGAGATGGAAATACCAGACCACCTGACCTGCCTCTTGAGCAATCTGTATGCAGGTCAGGAAGCAACAGTTAGAACTGGACATGGAACAACAGACTGGTTCCAAATAGGAAAAGGAGTACATCAAGACTGTATATTGTTACCCTGCTTATTTAACTTATATGCAGAGTACATCATGAGAAATGCTGGGCTGGAGGAAGCACAAGCTGGAATCAAGATTGCCAGGTGAAATATCAATAATCTCAGATATGCAGATGACACCACCCTTATGGCAGAAAGTGAAGAGAAACTAAAAAGCCTCTTGATGAAAGTTAAAGAGGAGAGTGAAAAAGTTGGCTTAAAGCTCAACATTCAGAAAATGAAGATCATGGCATCTGGTCCCATCACTTCATGGGAAATAGATGGGGAAACTGTGGCTGACTTTCTTTTTGGGGGCTCCAAAATCACTGCAGATGGTGATTGCAGCCATGAAATTAAAAGACGCTTACTCCTTGGGAGGAAAGTTATGACCAACCTAGACAGCATATTAAAAAGCAAAGACATTACTTTGCCAACAAAGGTCCATCTCGTCAAGGCTATGGTTTTTCCTGTGGTCATGTATGGATGTGAGAGTTAGACTGTGAAGAAGGCTGAGCACCAAAGAATTGATGCTTTTGAACTGTGGTGTTGGAGAAGACTCTTGAGAGTCCCTTGGACTGCAAGGAGATCCAACCAGTCCATTCTGAAGGAGATCAGTCCTGGGTGTTCATTGGAAGGTCTGATGTTGAAGCTGAAACTCCAATACTTTGGCCACCTGATACGAAGAGTTGACTCATTTGAAAAGACCCTGATGCTGGAAAAGATTGAGGGCAGGAGGAGAAGGGCATGACAGAGAATGAGATGGTTGGATGGCATCACCAACTCGATGGACATGGGTTTGGGTGGACTCCGGGAGTTGGTGATGGACAGGGAGGCCTGTCGTGCTGTGATTCATGGGATCACAAAGAGTTGGACACGACTGAGTGACTGAACTGAACTGAAACTGAAGCTGGTCATGGAACTATAGAATGTGGCCGCCCCACTTCTTTGGCAATAATTCTCCCTTGCCATGCATGAGCATCATGGATTTACCCTTCCATTCCGATATACTTTCAAAATCATTCATATGTCACTAGTTTTGTTGACTTTAATCCAGCAAGTATTTCCTAATATTTCAAGTTCCTCAGACTCCTTTTAGAAGAAGAATCACAGGAACAAGCGTGATGGAATCTGATCTGACTACTTTTGTGTTCTCAGTGGTTGCTCGAGGGAAATTTGCTGGTCGAGGCGGACTTCCCTGATTTCTATGGAAAATGCATCTCCTCTCCATTTTCTGTAGTGAGGTGTGCCCTGGGTCTGTGTGAGAAGTGGGGTCAGGACAGGGGAAAGGTGAGGGGATTCACCATCCCTTCCTCCAATTGTAAAGAGTTGGGCTGCCTTCCTGAGTTCAGGTCTTGTCTTGAGTTAGGGTCCGATTGCCTTGAGTATGGCCACACATAAGCTCTGATGTGGAGCCGGTACCATAGTAAACCCAGATCAGACCTGTTTGCGATCCTGAGACCGTACAGGATTTGTGCTAACTCATTTGACCAAGGACCCAAATAGACTTCAGGTGAGCTATGAAGATCGTGCTGGTGAACATGAAGAGGACTTGGGGAAGCCAGTATGATACTCCACATGTTTACCCTACACTTGTGCTATATTATTTACCTTAGTCATTATTTTTCAGTCCAGTCTTTTCCATACTCTTCATCAATGAACAAAGTGAACTGTTTCATAAGTGCTTCATGAAATGTAAAATTAAAAGTGGGCATTTCCCTGGTGATCCAGTGATTAAGATTCTGTACTTCCACCTCAGGGGGTGTGGGTTCAATCCCTGGTCAGGGAACTAAGATCCCACATACTGAGTGATGCGGCCAAAAAAAAAAAAAAAATTATAAGTGTTGTTCACTCACTCACTCATCTATTCGCTTATGTAACAAATATTTATTATACACCTTACATGTGCCAGGCACTACACTATGTGATAGTAACATGTTCATTGCAATGTCAATGTAATTTTCTATTTCTTTTTTTGGGAGGTAAGAAGTGGGTTTATGTAGAGAGAAACACATTCCACAGACAGATTGTGGGTCACCTCAGAAGGCCAAAATAATTTTCTTTCATGTAAGTCTTGTATTCCATAACTTGTACACGTGATTGCAAATACACTCTAAGAAAGAGTAGTTTAACAAGGAGAATGCAGATGTAAGCCCTACAAACATTGTGAATATGATACAAATACTTCTGACTGTAAACCAGAATTTCACAATGTACCTTTTCCTGAACATCCAAAATTCTTGCATTACCTGTTCAGTCAAGTAAGAATATAGAAAGGACTTGAGTGCATAAGAGTTAAAATCCTAAAGTAAGTGTAATACATTCTCATATTGACTATTCATGACAATCTTTTAGGGGCAGTAAAATTTTGCACTGGGATAAAGACAAACAACCTTAAAAGTTGGTGCTAGTTTTATTTTTCTATCAAGGGTTTAATAGGGCAATGAACAATAACTTGTGGATTGTTATGGAACTTACACAATCCTTAACAGTTATTAACTAAGTAACTCCATAATCGTCAGCCCAATTATGCACAGGAAAAAAATAGTATCTCAGAAAAGAAATAATCACCTTTCTGCATACGAGTTAGCTTTTGCAGTTATATCTGCTCACTGGTTGCTCCCCATTTCCTAATAAGTATGTCATCCTGGGAGGAACTTTGCCCTTTTCTGTCTTCAATGGAAAAAAAAAAAAATTGAAGTATACTTAGCAGGTCAATGTTCAGTTGCAGAAATCTCAGATCTAATAAAAAATAGCAACCCATTTGAGGACAGTCTGGTTCTCATGGACCCAGGCTGACCGTGAATTTGGTGCTGGTGGGCAGACCCAGGGCAGTCACAACACATTCTGAGGCATCTCTGGAAAATAGCATCTGTCTCTGGGAAGGAGCAGTGTGTGTGTGTGCTCAGTTACTTAGTTACATCTGACTCTTTATGACTGTAGCCTGCCAGGCTCCTCTGTTCATCGAATTTTCCAGGCAAGAATACAGGAGTGTGTTGCCATTTCCTATTCCATGGGATCTTCCCCACCCAGGGATGGAACTCATGTTTCTTGCATCTCCTCCTTTGGCAGGCAGATTCTTTACCACTGCACCACTTGGTAAGTCCTGAGGAGCAGCAGGACAGGCTTAAAATGAACTCTTTCCATGGAGAAGAACAAAGCATGAGTTGAATTTTTAGGAACCACAGTTGGCCTGGTTCTTGCCCCCAGAGAATCCAGTCCCTATATCAAATTTTGGAACTGAATACACCATCCTCGGTCCCATTGTGCATGGATCCCTCAACCATCTTGATAAAGTGAGCCTTGAATTTTGGAGCTCTCCTCTAGTTTGTACAAACCTTTAGTCAAAATTCCTTATTGATACCTGACATTGTCATCATGCTTATGACTGAAATCCAGTTCTTCTTGTGTAATATTTTGTGGAAACTAGGAGGTCTTTAAATACATACAAAAGAAGCATTTGCTTATTGTTACAAAGTCAAAAAGAATCATAGAATATTTAAAGTTCTAAAGTGATTTAGAATTTATTTAGAATTGCATAAGGCTGGTAGACACATGATTTTGGTCTCTGCCACTGTCCCTTCTCTCTTCTTCAGGTAAGAGCACTTCACTTTTTCCTTTGGGGAATTACTTTCCCCCCATTGTTAGTCCACAGTCTTTATATGAGATTGATTCTACCCCCTAGACCCAGAAGAAGGTCTAAAGGGAGTCCTCATGCCCTCACCACAGTGATTCTTCAAGCATAAGTGCCTAGTCCAGGTTGTGCCAGTGAGACCCAGCCTAATTTGATGGAGTTTCTGATGACTGTCCCCAGGGTCCTGATTAATATATGTATAGCATTTACCACTGAAAGCCTAAGGAACTTCTTAAAGTCACAACAAGTCATTCGAATAGCCAGCTTCTCCTGATACTTGCCCACTTTCTAGTTGGGGATCAGTGATATTAACAGAGCATTTTAATAACACAATTAGAGCATTTATTCATTCAACAAGTATTCATTGAGATGATGAATACAACTAGATGCCTGGTTCTGTGCTAGGGATAGAGGTTGACAGAAACAGCCATGATCACTGCCCAATCATGTTCTGAAAGATGTATATAGAGGCACACAGGAGGGGCATGTGACCTACCCCAGATGTATGCATATGGACGTCCAGGAGGGCTTCCTGGAAAAAGAGACTGGCCTGCTACACATCTCTGAATTGATTCTCCTTTAAGTTTAATTTAATCTCATTCTCACAGCTACTATCTTAGTCCAGGCTCTCTTGTTTCACATCTGAATTATAGCAAGAGTTTTCTAACTGGACTAGATACTTCTACTCTTATCCTGGTCCCTAATATCCAACTTCCCTGGTGGCTCAGATGGAAAAGAATCTGCCTGCAATGCGGGAGACCTGGGTTCAATCCTTGGGTTGGGAAGATCCCCTGGAGAAGGGCATGGCAACCCACTCCAGTGTTCTTGTCTGGAGAATCCCCATGGACAGAGGAGCCTGGGGGGCTACAGTCCAAACGGTCAGACACGACTGAGAAACTAAGCACAATACCCAGTTCATTCTTCACTGATGACAGAATGATTTGTTTCTTAGCAACATTTTATTGACATACTATACATACATAAAATTACATATGTAAGCATACAGTCTGATGAATTTCTTCAAGCAAATACACCCATTAACCAGTGCCCACATCAATAAACATGGCCAGCATGCCAGAAGCCCATCTCATGTGTATACACATCTCCTTTCACAAGTGAGCTTTTAAAAATACTAATCTTGATGGACATGTACACACAGCTATATGTAAAATGGATAACTAACAAGGTCCTATTGTATAGCACATGGAACTCTGCTCAATGTTATGTGGCAGCCTGGATGAGAAGGGAGTTTCAGGGAGAATGGATACATGTATATGTATGGTTGAGTCCCTTGCTGTTCACCTGAAACTATCACAGCATTGTTAATTGGTTATGTTGTTGTTGTTTTTCAGTTGCTAAATCATGTCCAACTCTGTGACCCCATGGACTGTAGTCCAACAGGCTTCTCTGTCCATAGGGATTTTCCAGGCAAGAATACTGGAGTGGGTTGCCATTTCCACTTCCTCCTTGGAAAAAAAGCAATGACAAACCTAGACAGCGTATTTTAAAAACCTAGACATCACTTTGCCTACAAAGGTTCATCTAGTCAAAGCTATGATTTTTCCAGTAGTCATGTCTAGATGTGAGAGTTGGACCATAAAGAAGACTGAGCTCTGAAGAACTGATGCTTTCAAACTGTTATGCTGGAGAGACTCTTGAGAATCCCTTGGACAGCAAGCTTAAACCAGTCGGTCTAAAGGAAATCAACTCTGAATATTCACTGAAAGGACTGATGCTGAAGCTGAAGCTTCAATGCTTTGGTCACTTGATGCAAAGAGCTGACTCACTGGAAAAGACCCTGATGCTATGAAAGATTGAGGGCAGGAGGAAAAGGGGGGCGACAGACGATGAGATGGTTGGATGGTATCACCAACCCAACAGACATGAGTTTGAGCAAACTCAGGGAGATAGTGAAGGACAGGGAAGCCTGGTGTGCTGCAAGTCCATGGGGTTGCAAAGAGTCAGACATGACTGAGCAACTGAACAACAACAAGGGAAAACTGAATAAATAAGCAAGCAGATTAACATTTACCAAATGCCAAACACAGTGTTAGGCTCTGTCTATGATGTCTCATTTTACTGAAGTGGGGGAGAGAGGATGGGCATAAAGGTATAGATTTCTGAATCGTTATAAAAAGAAAACCCAACATGTGCTTTCCTTCCTTTGATTGAAAGGAAGTTATTCATTCATTTATAGTTTTTTCTTTCTAATTAAAAATAAACTGAAGAATCACTGAGATATCTTATTTCAAAGCCCATTTGCTTAACTATTAATATCTTGAAAAGTGATTCTATGGAAAGAAAAACATTATAAAAAGTTTTGGTGTAGGAGAAAGTATCACTAGGTTGATGGGTATAGCCAGAGCACCTAACACTGTTCTTTCAGCTTCCAAGCTGTCAGTGTAGCCAGGCAGGAAGTGCCACCTGAAACCATTTTTATGGAAGCTTTTACAATCTGTACTTGGTTTACAATGAAAAAGTTCTTCACAATAAATCCATACGGCATAACATCAAAAACACCTGTCAGGTTGGCCCCTTCCCAGCAAGTCTATTTCTTCCCTAACATCTTGTAACTTACCTGGCAGTGGGCTGGGACACCACCCACGCACCGCTGGGCTCTAAAAATTCTCTCAAAACAGCCTGCTCTTCTCAGGTCAGCAGCCCACCCATGCCCTATTTAGAAATTTGCTGAAGAAAAGTTTAGTTACATAAATGAAGGTCAAAATCCAGAAATTCAAAATCAAGCCATAGGGAAAAAACTCCTTAAGTCACTGTGGAGGTAGATGCCTCGGTTGCTTCGTTGATCAACCAGAAGGTACCACTGTGATACTTATCCTTTATATCCTAAACTTGGATGCTATGATATTTATCTTAGTCATCATTTTATAGTCCTGTGTTTTGAATGATCTTCCTATTCCTAAGTGCAGATAAGCCGTTTCTTAAGTGCTTAGAAGAAAAAAAAAAAGGTGGCGTTCATTCATCCATCTCATTGAATAGGCAGGCATTTCCCTGAGGACAATGGCCACAAGGGCCACATTTTTACGTTTGGTTTATGAGTTCTCCTAGCCCTGGTACAAAGAAAGTTTTGAGCCAGCAGGCAGAAGCGTTCATTCAGTGGCGGAGGGAAGAAACAGAACAATTCCATTGTTCAGAAACAATTCTCTCTCCACTGCTGGAGCATAGGCAAAGCGAAGGTCTTTTTGACAGCAGGCTTTCCTGGAAAACTTGGTTTCACAAAATGCACCACCTCTGTGGCCGCGCCGAGGAGGCAGAGTGCACGACCTGCGGGGGTCGGCGGCAGGTCACGAGGTCAAGGCTGCGCCTCCCTCCGCTCAGCACCTCGGCCTCGCGGGCTCCCTCCCTCCCGCAGGCGTAACCGACCCCGGACAGCAAAAGAGGAAGGAAGCGGTTCCCCGGTCCCACCCCTGGGCCGCCTTTCTCCGGTGCCCGCCTCCTCTCGCGCCGCCACCGAGGCTTCGGGAGGGTCTCACGCCGCCTGCCCGCGCCACGGGGTGAGCCCGGCCCTCACCCTGGAAGGCAAGCGTCTGGGCCACCGCGATTGAGGGCTGGGGCGTAGCTGGGAGGGAATATTTCGGGCCGAGACGTGGGGTGTGCGGAGAGAAGCATCCGGAGCCGCGGGGTGGGCCGCGGAGGGGAAATCCAGGAACCCTGGAGGGGCGCAGGAGCGGACGGAGGTGCCGCAGGAGGCGCCCGGGGCCTGGCCGGGCCGGTCGGGCCGGCGACGCGGTGGAGGGGAGGGACCCAGCGGCGCCAGGTTGGGTCGTCGGGTCCGCCCTCCTCACCCTGGAACCTCGCCGGGAAGGGAGCGGCGGGGAGGAGAGCAGGACCCGCGAGTCCTCAGATCCCGGGACCGCCCTCTCGCGCTCCAGGGCGGGGGGCAAGCGCCTAAGAAGGCTGGAGCCGCTGCAGCAGCATGAGAGCGGGCGCCGGCGCTCCACGCTCGCGGCCGCGCGGCGGGCGGCGGCGGCTGCGGCGGCTCTGCCCGCGCTCGCCATGCGCGCGCGCTGGGGCCGGCGGGGCGCCCGGCGCGGAGGTCCGGGGCTGCCCGGCACCCACTTGGCGCTGCTGGCCGCCAGCCTGCTGTCCACCGCCGTGGCCATCTACGTTTGCTGGAAGCAGCTGCCGCCTCTGCCGTGGGCCTCCCCCAGCCCGCCGCGGCCGGTGAACGTGCTGCTGTGGTGGGAGCCCTTCAGGGGCCGACACAACCCCCGCAGGCCGCCCCCCGACTGCCAGCGGCGCTTCAACATCAGCGGCTGCGTCCTGCACACGGATCGCGCGGCCTACGAGGAGGCCCAGGCGGTGCTCTTCCACCACCGAGACCTGGTGAAGGGACCCCCGGACTGGCCCCCGCCCTGGGGCGTCCAGATGCCCCCGGTGGAGGAGCGGGAAGGGCTGGTGATGGACGACGAGGGGCAAGAGGCTGAGGCCGAAACCTCGGCCGCCTTGGGCCCCCGGCCCCCGGGCCAGCGCTGGGTGTGGATGAACTTCGAGTCGCCCTCCCACTCCCCAGGGTTGCAGGGCCTGGCAGGTAACATCTTCAACTGGACGCTCTCCTACAGGGCCGACTCGGACATCTTCGTGCCTTACGGCTACCTCTACCCCAGGACCCATCCCAGCGAGCAGCCGCCGGGGCTAGTCCCACCGCTGGCCCGGAAGCAGGGGCTGGTGGCCTGGGTGGTGAGCAACTGGGACGAGCGCCAGGCGCGCGTGCGCTACTACCGCCAGCTGAGTCAATACGTGACCGTGGACGTGTTCGGCAAGGGCGGGCCCGGGCAGCCGCTGCCCGACGCAGAGCTCGTGCACACGGTGGCCCGCTACAAGTTCTACCTGGCCTTCGAGAACTCGCAGCACCTGGATTATATCACCGAGAAGCTGTGGCGCAACGCCTTCCTGGCCGGGGCCGTGCCGGTCGTGCTGGGCCCCAACCGTACCAATTACGAGCGCTTCGTGCCCTCCAATGCCTTCATCCACGTGGACGACTTCCCTTCTGCCTCCTCCCTGGCCGCCCACCTGCAGTTCCTGGACCGAAACCCGACTGTCTATCGCGGCTACTTCAGGTGGCGCCGGAGCCATGCCGTGCATGTCACCTCCTTCTGGGACGAGCCCTGGTGCCTGGCCTGCCAGGCTGTGCAGAAGGCTGGGAACCAACGCAAGAGCGTCCCCAACTTGGCTGGCTGGTTTCAACAGTGAGGTCATTGTCCCCCTGGGTGTGACCCTGGAAGCCATGTCTGGATGCTCTGCGGTGCCTCTCCTTGACGGCCAAGTCGTGGGACTGCATTTCCTAAATACCCGTTTTTAATCTATGGGAACAAATTGATTTACCAATTAATGTCATTCAACACAAAGACTGGGTGGGAAGGATCCTGGGTGCTCATGGCTTTTGCATAACTCGCGGTTGTCCGAGGGCATCCGAGCTCAGGGATGAAGAAGGGGACGTTTCCTCCTCATTTTAAGGTGAGGAAACAGCTTACCTACAAGAAACCATGGTCTGTGGCTCTGAATTTCCTCATCAGCCACAGGCTATATTTGTGACCTGTGCTGAGTCCAAATTTCACAGACTCCTCCAGTCACATGTCCCTGGGCCAAATGCTGCAAAACCCTGGTTTTAGAAAGAGCCTTGTTGCAGGATAGTGAAGGGACTGTGGCCACCAGGGTCTTACTCTTTGTACCTGGATTCCTCAAAGCCTCATCGCCTAAGAAAGGTGAGGAGGGTGATCCAAGACTCCATTGACTTCAGTAACAACTACTGTTGTTTGTTCCCCTGCTTTATGAATGGAAACAAGATGCTGGATTGTCCTTGGAGAAGAGGGAGAGTGAATATTTGGTGTACCTCGCTTTATACAAATGTATTCCTGAAAGGCCGCTTTTTAATCAAATCCACTGTTATAAGAGAGCGCAGTGTTTATGGAACCCTGTGGAGAATCCCTTTACAATGTGAATAATCATCTCCTGATTTCTTCTGTATCCGTTTTTCTATAACCTGGGTTTTTAAAAAAGCATAATTATAGATGTGAAAATAAAGCAGAAGCAACCTTCTTCTCCCTTCATCCCAGAAATCCAGCCTGTGTTTACATAGAAAAGGAAGCCATACTGTCATTTTCCACAGAATTATTTATTTTTGTGTCTTTACGGGAGCTGAAATTTAAACCCAGAAAGTCAGTCCTCCAGGGGTGCTGGCATTACCCCTCTGCAGAACAGAGAGTGAGATTGCACTGTATTATGGAATCATGCAAAAGGAAAAAAGTCTGGTGGCTGTTAATGGCAGTTTTTGACTCTTGTCAGTTTGAAGTTAAATGGTTGCTAGGGAATAGAACTAAATCTGTGCCTGCAGTAAAACTTTATCTTTTGTTACAAAAATCTGCAATTCTGCCTGGGGCCACCGGATTTCTGGTCTGCCCAGTAGTACGTTCGTGGACGTGCTTAGTTGCTCCGTCATGTCTGACTCTTTGTGACCCTATGGACTGTAGCCTGCCAGGCTTTTCTGTCCATGGGATTCTCCAGGCAAGAATACTGGAGTGGGTTGCTATTCCCTTCTCCAGGGGATCTTTCTGACCCAGGAATCAAACCCAGGTCTCCTGCATTGCAGGCAGATTCTTTACCATCCAGATACAAACATTTCTATGGCCCTTGAGACTGTGCTGTGGGACCAACTTTGAAACTATATTCATTGACTAAAAACTGTCGAATGAACAGCATGTTAGGTGTCACCATGTACCTGCACTGTGTGAGACCCTGAGTGTGAGAAAGACAAAAATATGTAAGACAAGGTCCCTATCATTAAGGCTGTTGAAATCTACTTTTGTCAGAAAGCAATTGGCAGAACTTATTTGTTAAAGTAACATTCTTTTTTTTTAATTAACATTGTTGATTTACAATGTGATGTTAGTTTCAGGTATACACCCAAGTGATTGAGTTGTGTATATATATGTAATATATAATACGTATATTATCTATGCATGCTAAGTAGCTTCAGTCGTGTCCAGCTCTTTGTAACCCTATGGACTGTAGTCCTACAGGCTTCTCTGTCCATGGGTTTCTCCAGACAAGAATACTGGAGTGGGTAAACATTCTTTCTGACCCACAGATTGAACCCGAGTCTCTTATGTCTCCTGCATTGACAGGCCAGTTCTTTACCACTAAGGCCACCTGGGAAGCCCTACATTCTCTATAACATATATTATAGGTATATATATTCTTTTTCAGATTCTTCTCCATTATAGCTTATTACAAGATATTGAATATAGTTCTCTGTGATATACAGTAGGTCCTTGTTATCTGTTTTACATATAATAGTATGTATCTGTTAATCCCAAACTCCTAATTTGAAGAGGAAGAATAAATTAGTGACATTAATAATAAATTAATAATAATTATTATTAATGTATTAAATTAATAAAAAATAATAAAGTGACATTAATAGTACCATAAATCAATTATTAGAAAGCCAGTTGATTTAAAGCCTAAAATAATGGGCTCTTTTTTTCCTCTTTGATTTATTATAATAAGCACCTTCAGTGACTAATTATTATGGATGAGGTCCAACATTAATTAGGTTTATACAGAATTCTGCTGTAAACAGTAATTTTGCATTTGATTAGTACAATGAGCTGATTCATGAAGTAACTTGTCTGTGAGCATTTGTTGCAGACTTGAAAAACTCACTAAAATCTAGGTGCTTCAGTTCTTCCTTTTCCTTAATAAGAGAAATTGAAATCCCTGGATAAAATTTCTCATTGAAATATTATAGCATGGGCAGAACTACAGTATCAAAGTAGAGTCATTCAGTAAAGAAGGAAAAATTCTACTCTTTAAATAACTATTTATGACTTATTGGCCAATGATCTTGGGGTTATTGGAAATCTACATGGGACAGTTGGGAGATAGTTTGGATTTTGAAGGTACTCTGGCTTAGATTTGAATTCCAGCCATGTGACCTCAGGCAAATTGGTAATAACCCTGGGCCTCAGTTTTCTCATCTGTAAAATGGAGCAGGAATTGGCTTCATAGCAGCTTATGAGCTGTTCAGAGAATAAATAAAAAGGTGTCTAACACGTAGTGGTGACTCAATTGGTGACAGAAAAATAGGGTTTTTTCCCCTTCTTGGAGTGATTTCAGGGTGCCTCCATATCCGCTTATATGGATTATGAAATTAAATCTCAAGATATGTTACAGAATATATCTGAAATAAAAAGCAAGTGACCTCATATCATGTATTTCAAATGAATCCCTAAAGCTAGCCATACTTGCTATTCAAGATGCATCATTGCTGTTTAGATTGAGCTTGAATTTGCAGGGTAGGAAGAAGCACCTATGCTTTCTTTGAAAAAAATTTTGTTTTAAATTTGTTTTGTTATATTAAGTTTTTGTTAAGTTATATTAAGTATTATTTTACTACTACTCTCTTTAGTATTAAGTCTGTTTAACCATGTATTTTTTTATTGCTAAGCATGAGGAAGGTATAATTGCAGTTTTATTCATGGGAAAATCCTAGGTAAGGAAAAAAACAATTTATTTTAAGGCTAATCTCATCAAATAGCAAGAAAAATGGGCAATTGTTCGTTTTATGTAATTTCATTTTTCAAGTCATTCTAAGTTGAGCAGTTTAAAATTTCATATGTTAGTACAAAAATACATAGAAATACATCACATTCTAAAATGGCTTTCTTAAACTTTTCTTTCCAATTTATTACAAATTTAATTTACTAGTTTTAGTGCTTGATGACTTTAATTACCAGTGCACCTGGAATGATATTGACAACAGGAAGACAGTCTGACTCACCTTCAGTATTCACAGGTCTTTTCCAGTTTCCAAACCCTTCCTTAGCAGTAATTTAGAAGAGAGAGGGTAGCTTCGTGGAAGGAGCTCACAATCTGGAGTCCAAACCTGGGTATGTGGTTCTGCCACTGCCTCTGTGACCCTGATTAGGCAAGTTACTTAAATTAACTTCCTCCTTTATAGTGAGTGAATGACCCTTGCAAAACAAGGATTAAATGTGTTGACATTTGCCAAGGTGCTTTGAAATTGTAAAATCCTGTACAGTTTCAGTGTACTCTAAATTTTCAAAGCTCTAAAGCAGGTATCAGCATACATTTTTTCTGTAAGGAACCAGAGAGTAAATATTTCAGGTTTTACTGACAATACAATCTCTATTGCCTCTACTAATCTCTGCTGTTGGTGGTGCAAAGGCAGCCACTGCCTATCTGTAAACAAAGGCGTTGCCATAGTTTGTTAACTCTGCTGTCGACTTGCAGAGCTAGAGGAATTTGAGAAGCTTCCTGATGGAGTTTTCTTAGAAGGGATTTAAGAATTGGCATCTGAGAATCTTGGAGCTAGTTATTCCTAGATTACTAGGCCAGCTTTGCAACATTTCCCAATTGTCTTATTGGGGGCAAATTATTTAAGCTTTCTGTGTTTTGATAGTCTCATCTCTAATTGAAGGTAATTATATATAATATATGAAGGTGTTGGGAGAATTAGACACTTAGAGTACTCAGGACAGTGTGGGAAACATAGGAAGCACCTGAGAGATGTTAGCTGTGATGATCACCTGTCCATTTTACAGAGAAGGGAGTGGAAGTCCAGATGTAGTTAAGGACTTGTCTAAGACTACAGTAATAGTTGGGGCTTCCCTGGTGGCTCACATGGTAAAGAATCTGCCTGCAATGCAGGAGACCCGAGTTCGGGTGGAATGGAAAAGATCCCCTGGAGAAGGGCATGGCAACCCACTCCAGTATTCTTGCCTAGAGAATTCCATGGACAGAGGAGCCTGGCAGGCTAAAGTCCATGGTGTCACAGAGTTGAACACAACTGGAGCTACTAACACTTCCAGTTTTACTTCACAGTAATAGTGGCAGAACCAGACATGCTTGTGCAAGTCACAACCCCTTTGAGCCTTTGTCACTTGAACTGAAAAATGAGGGAGTTGGACAACATCATCTCTCACAACCTTCTAGTTCCATTGCTCTTACGCTACTAACTGACATCCTAGGACTTAAAGAATGAATTTACCTCCCTAAGTGCCTTCTAGTCTGGAAATTATTTACTATGCAGCATCAGTAAATTGTCACACACACACACAAAAATGCAGGCACCAGAGAGGGCGACTCTGATGTGGCATTAATATAAAATAAATATATAGAATATGTAATTATAAATATTACACATTATATATGTGAACATATTGTTGTTCAGTCACTAAGTCATGTCTGACTCTTTGCAACCCCTTGGACTGCAGCTCATCAAGCTCCCCTGTCTCCCACTATCTCCTGGAGTTTATCAAATTCAATGTCTGTAGAGTCAATGATACTATCTAACTATCTCATCCTCCACCAGTCCCTTTTCCTTTTGCCTTCAGTCTTTCTCACCATCAGGGTCTTTTCCAGTGAGTCGATTCTTCGCATCAGGTGGCTAAAGTATTGGAGCTTCAGCTTCAGCACCAGTCATCCCAATGAGAATATTCAGGGTTGTTTCCTTTAGGATTGACTGGTTTGATCTCCTTGCAGTCCAAAGGACTCTCAAGAATCTTCTCCAGGAGTACAATTCAAAAGCATCGATTCTTCAGCGCTCAGCCTTCTTTATAGTCCAACTCTCACATCTGTATATGACTGCTGGAGAAACCATAGCTTTGACTATTTGGACCTTTGTCAGCAAAGTGATGTCTCTGCTTTTTAATATGCTGTCTAGGTTTTTCATGTCTTTCCTTCCAAGGAGCAAGTATCTTTTAATTTCATGGCTGCAGTCACTGTCCACAGTGATTTGGGAGCCCAAGAAAATAAAATCTGTTACTGCATCCACTTTTTCCCCCTCTCCTTGCCATGAACTGATGGGACTGGATGCCGTGACCTTAAGTTTTTTGATGTTGTGTGTATATACATGTATGATACATCACATGCCTTAAGTATCAGAGAAGGGAGCCAAGTCCTTGGCAATTAGTATGGTAAATAATTGCATTGAATACATTTCAATCATTTTTAACTGTTTCTCAGGGACTTTTAAGGTGCACATTCTAATACAAATTGAGCATTTATGTACCCAAGTTCAGATTATTTTGACAAAATGATTAAAGTAATGAGATGAAAAATGACTCTTTTTTTTTTTATAATGTATATTCCCCAGGAACTAGTGAATTCAACAGTGATACATTGGGTGTTTCTTGGTCAAGGGGTTTCTGTAAGGTCACTGGTAAACTGAAATGTGATGACTTTGATTTTTCTGAACCACACAAGGTCTCATTCAGCTTGCCCTCTGCTCTTTCTTGCCTGGCTTCTTCACTTTAACCCAGTGATTCATCTCCAAGGGTGTAAGTAGCATACTCTTTTCTCTTATTCCAGTTTATTTTGCTAAGTGCTCAGATGTCCTCTGTACTGTCTCTAGCTTCTGTGCTCTAAATTAAATAATACCATTTTTAAAAGAGGTGGAATAATGGGAATTATTCCACCTGGTTAACCACCAGTTAACCCTGGCCATCCAGTGGTTAGAATTTTGCACATTTACTGCCAAGAGCTAGGTTTGAGTCCTGGTCAGGGAACTAAGACCCCACAGGCTGTGCATCATGGCCAAAAAACTAAAAAATAAAAGAGGTGAACTAAAGTCTAGGAACGTGATGGTGGGCAGAAGTATCTCTTTTCTTAACTGCTGATGCTCAAATTATTAAAAGGGGAAAAGAGGAACTTGGACTGTCCAAGGGGCAGCCCCTAGTTTCCCTTCTCCAATAGACGCACACTGATGTGCTCATTTAAGTACTGAAAAATGATGATGGCCAGTGAGGGTAGGAGCAGATGTGACAGGAAAAGAGGACTCCATAATGAAAGAGTTATAAGAAATGCATTATAAAGCAGAACAGGTGGTGAATATATGTGAGGTGGGAAGAGAAAAAAAAGACCTTGGGGTAAATGAGTACAAAGTGCTTGAAGAGAAAGTGAGAAGGTAGCAAAAGAGGAGAGGGAAGATACGGTGAGATGACAAAGAAAATAGGATAAAGGAGGAACATGTGTCTGGAGAATGAAGGGACAGTGTAAGATCTGCCATTCAGTACCCCTGTCCTCCAGAGAAACCTTCGTTCCCATGTGAAATGCAGCATCCTTTGGCAAATGGGGAGCGAAATTATGAAGTTTAAAATCACTGACACAGAGTCAGGAACTTAACAAGGAATAAACTAACATTTCAGCAGAAATATAGAAGTGCCCCTTAATTGATTACAACAGCTTCTTGAACTCTTGTGAATCCTTCTTTCTCATCTTGTAAAAAATCACATTGTGACAGATTATTTTATTTTTTTTATTTCCAGTCAGCATGCTTCAACTGTACTCAGAATCTATTTTTAGAGAAATTTATTGTTTTTTTTTAAATAGCCATAATCACCAACTGACTCCATTGAGGAAGAGTCAGAGGAAAACATAGAAGGGATAAAGAACATTTAGTACATTGTTAGTGTCATGGGGAACCAACCCTATTGGAAAACTATTCCAAGTAACTTGTAAAGAATTGTATTTCTGAGATCTTCAATTTAATGTTTTTGAAAATTACTGAATCTTCCCTAAATATGCTAAAAATGAATGCTCTGTTAGATCATGAGAATTACAAGTCTTAATCTGAATTATTTTATAGGGAAATGGATTTCAACAACATTTTGCAAACATTTCTTGGGTGTCTGCTTTGTGCAGATACTGTGCTAGGACTTGGGGTTGTAAATGAAACTAAGGCAAGGACTCTGCACTCAAAAAGTATATATGTTCAGCACTCTCTGACATAAATCACAGCAACATCTTTTTTTGATCCATCTCCAGCAATAATGGAAATAACAAAAATAAATAGGACCTACTTAAACTCAAAAACTTTTGCAGAACAAAGAAAACAGTAAGCAAAATGAAAAGACACCCACACATTTGGAGAAAATATTTGCAAATGAAGTGACTGATAAGGGGTTAGTCTCCAAAATTCACAAGCAGCCAATGATGCTTAACAGCATCAAAACAATCCACTCCAAAATGGGCAGAAGACCTGAATAGACATTTCTCCGAAGAGGACATCAGTTCAGTTCAGTTCAGTTCAGTCGCTCAGTCGTGTCCTAATCTTTTCGACCCCATGAATGCCAGCCCTCCCTGTCCATCACCAACTCCCGAAGTTCACTCGAACTCATGTCCATCGAGTCAATGATGCCATTCAGCCATCTCATCCTCTGTCGTCCCCTTCTCCTCCTGCCCCCAATCCCTCCCAGCATCAGAGTCTTTTCCAATGAGTCAACTCTTCGCATGAGGTGGCCAAAGTACTGGAGTTTCAGCTTTAACATCATTCCTTCCAAAGAACACCCAGGGCTGATCTCCTTTAGAATGGACTGGTTGGATCTCCTTGCAGTCCAAGGGACTCTCAAGAGTCTTCTCCAACACCACAGTTCAAAAGCATCAATTCTTTGGCACTCAGCTTTCTTCACAGTCCAACTCTCACATCCATACATGACCACAGGAAAAACCATAGCCTTGACTAGACGGACCTTTGTGGGCTTAACAGCATCAAAATAACCCACTCCAAAATGGGCAGAAGACCTGAATAGACATATCTCCAAAGAGGACATACACATGGCCAATAGACACATGAAAAGATGTTCAATATCACTATCAGATTAATGCAAATCAAAACCACAGTGAGATATCACTTCACACCAGCTAGAATTACTATCATAAAAAAAATCCACAAACAATAAGCACTGTAGAGGGTGTAGAGAGAAGGGAACCCCTTACAGTGTTGGTGGGAATGTAAGTTGGTACAGCCACTATGGAGAATAGTATGGAGGTTCCTTAAAAAACAAATAGAGCTACCTTACGACACTTCAATCCCACTCCTGGGCATATATCCAGAGAAAAACGTGGTCTGAAAAGAAACATGCACCTCAGTGTTCATTGCAGCACTGCTTATAATAGCCAAGACAGGGAACTAACCTAAATGTCCAGTCTCTATAGGGATTTTGCTCTCCTAGCAACTAGGCACACCCCTCATACCCTGTGATTTCCTCCTCCTCATAATGTTAGATAAACACTTTAGAAATTTCTGTTCTACTTCCTGAAACTTAATCTGAAATACAATGAGGCACCACCATCACACTGATCAAACAAAAACATGTTTAGATAAAAATGAGTCACATCTAAGGATTTGTCAAGCCTCCTTCTTTGGGAGATATATATATATACACACATACACATATGTATATACGTATACATTTGTTACTTTTAAACAAGGATTTTTGGCTAGAAATTGTAGCTCACTAATAATGTGTCATTTATTAAGCTCCTAGTATATGCAGGATGCTTTACATATTTCTTTTTCTGTTTTTTAACTCTTAATTTTAGGCATTGTGGTAGTCAGTCTTTAAGATAACCCCCATTGACCTGCAGTCCACACCTTTGTGTAATTATCTCCTTTTGAGTTTGGTCTGGATTTAGTGACTCATCGCTAATGAAGAGATGAATATGGTAGAAGTGAAAAGCTGACACTTCCGAGATTAGATCATGAAAAGCCTGGTTTTCCGTTCTGGGGGCCTTTCCTGCTTTATAGCTTGCTTGCTCTGACGGGATGTAAGCTACCCTGGGACAGGAAACAGGGGGAGGCCCTCTGGCCAACCCAGTGAGGAACTGCGTCCTGCCCGCCAGATGCGGAACCTCCAGAGGAGACCCAGGCCTGGCTGACATCTTAACTGCAACCTCTTAAGAGACCTGGAGTCAGAGGCCCCAAGGTGAGGCAAGCCCAGATTCCTGGTCCACAGGATCTGTAAGATAATATATGTCTCTTATTTTAGGATTTGTGTAGGGGTATTTGTTATATAACAATAGATCACTAACGCTGGTATTTTTCCCATTATAGAGATAAGAAAAATGAGAAACAGGTTAAGCGTGTACAGTCCTACAGATAGTACCTGATCCAGGATTCTAATATAACTCCATTTGATTCCAAATCTTTCATTATAGTACCCTGTCTTTAGTTTTGCTATAACTGTGAGTATGCTCCTCTGTCCTAATTTACATAAGTTTCCCTAATCTTTTGCTGCTTAAATGGGCAATCTTCTCAACTCCTCTAAATTTGAATTTTTCTCATCTGTAAAATATGGAGGCACATGTTTTGCACTGGCTTACCAGGAAGCTTGCTGGGACCTCAGTGTCTGACATTTGGAAAGAAGCAGGAGTCAGGACTGGGAGGGGCTTAAGTTAGTTGCTAAGTCATGTCCGACTCCTTGCAACACCATGGACTGTAGTTTGCCAGTCTCCTCTTGTCCATGTAATTCTCCAGGCAAGAATACTAGAATGGGTTGCCCTTTCCTCCTCCAGGGGCTCTTTCTGACCAAGGGATCAAACCCAGGTCTCCCACATCGAAGGGTTTCAGTTCAGTTCAGTTCAGTCGCTCAGTTGTGTCCAACTCTTTGCGACCTCATGAATCACAGCACGCCGGGCTTCCCTGTCCATCACCAACTCCTGGAGTTCACTCAAACTCATGTCCATCGAGTCAGTGATGCCATCCAGCCATCTTTGTCATCCCCTTCTTCTCCTGCCCCCAATCCCTCCCAGCATCAGGGGCTTTTCCAATGAGTCAACTTTTCTCATGAGGTGGCCAAAGTATTGGAGTTTCAGTTTTAACATCAGTCCTTCCAATGAACACTCAGGACTGATCTTTAAGATGGACTGGTTGGATCTCCTTGCAGTCCAAGGGACTCTCAAGAGTCTTCTCCAACACCACAGTTCAAAAGCATCAATTCTTCAGCACTCAGCCTTCTTCACAGTCCAACTCTCACATCCATACATAACCACTGGAAAAACCATAGCTTTGACTAGACGGACCTTTGTTGGCAAAGTAATATCTCTGCTTTTCAATATGCTATCTAGGTTGGTCATCACTTTCCTTTCAGGAAGTAAGCAACAAGGGTAATTGACTCACTAGAGGCAGTGTCTTTGGGTGGCAGCCAGTAGCTCTTACCATGGTATCAACGAAAGCCCAGAGACCTTGTGGTGAGGGACAGATTCAA
Source organism: Bos javanicus (assembly GCF_032452875.1). Lineage (NCBI taxonomy): Eukaryota > Metazoa > Chordata > Mammalia > Artiodactyla > Bovidae > Bos > Bos javanicus. The sequence continues at coordinate 15,984,494 of NC_083882.1, read as the reverse complement.
GTTAATAGCAGTTTTGATCTTGTGGATTGACTACAAGAGTGTCTGTGTGGCCAGATGGGTAGTGGTAACCTCGCTGTTTCAGGCAGTCAATCCACGTGGTTTAAAGCAGGATCACAACAATGGGCTGGGAGTGCAGAAGTGGGTTTCAGTCCCTAAGTGGGTAAGGTTGGCAAGAGCTAGAGAAGATTCCAAGTCTTCTGAGCAGAGCTCGGGAAGGAAAGTAGAAAGCATAACTGCTCTTCTTGGTGGGTCCATCTGGTGCCAGGTTCCTCATCCTGTCACTAGCTTCTAATTCTTTGCATTCCCAGTGAAGGAACAACAGGGGATGCGGTAACATGAAAGAGTGCTGACTTGCGGACAATATGGAGCCCTGGCCATTGATTTCAGCTCTTGACTTCTTGTAGCCATGGCCCTGAATTTTCTTAGATGACTCAGTTTATAGCATTTTGTAATGTATGCGTGGGACTTCCCTTGTGGCTTAGTGGTAAAGAATTTGCCTGCCAATGCAGGAGATGTGGGTTCAGTCCCTGGGTCAGAAAGATCCCCTGGAGAAGGAAATGGCAATCCAAGTCAGTCTTCTTGCCTAGGAAATCCCACGGAGAGAGGGGCCTGGCAGGCTACAGTCCATGGGGTCGCAAAAGAGTCGGCCACAATTTAGCAACTAAACAACAACAAATTATTTAGTTTTGAAAATCAGTGTAATAATTTTGAGTTGTGGTCACTGAAATAACTATTGAAGGACTTTCCTAATGGTCCAGTGTTTAAGACTCCGTGCTTCCATTGCAGGGGGCAAGGATTCAATCCCTGGTGGGGGAACTAAGATCCTGCATGCCACACGGTATTTCTCAGATTTTATCATAGCTTCTAGCTATTTCCGTTTGTCTGTAGCTTAAGTAATATATGTCTATTAGTAACAGAAACATAATTCTAGAACAAAGATGCCTTTGATATGAACATAATTTCAGAGTAATGACACTATAGCAAGAAGGGAAATGGCTGATATTTAAGAGGGGGTAGATAATTCTAGTTTTAGAGAAATTCTTGTAGGAGAAATCCACAAATCCACATTATATCAATAACACTTAGATCAAAATTTTTACCTAGCTACCAAACTCCTTTGCAAAGTGCCTTTTTATAGTGTTATTTAAAATTTTCAGCTTCAATCCAAGAGAGCATCTTTTGAATAAACTTTTTCCATCTTGAAACTTCTGATTCTCTAAAAGCAAAGAAATAATCAGGAGCCTCCAGTGCACAGCTCAGCATATCTCCCTGGTCTCCCACTATGCACGACCCTCCCCTCCCAAAAAGGAGTTTATCCAGATTGGACTGGGGAATCCACCACAGCTGTCAAAAACTTAATCACCATGAGCAGGAAGGCTGTCCTCCAAAGTTATGATACCCCATTTTTAAATGCAAACTTGAGAAATAAGGATAGATATGCATACATTGCTGTTGCTGTTGTTTAGTTGCTAAGTCGTGTCCAGCTCTTTTGTGACCGCATAGACTGTAGCCTGCCAGGCCCCTCTCCCCATGGGATTTCCCAGGCAAGAATATTGGAGTATATTGCCATTTCCTCTGACCAGAGGATCTTCCTGACCCAGGGAACAAATTTGCATTGGTAGGCAGATTCTTTACCACTGAGCCACCAGGGAAGCCCAATTTTAACAATAATAGCCAAATAATATGTTGCATATTTATAGCTATCATTTATATTACTTGGATTCTATATTGGAACAACCTTACTAAATTGAAAAGAGATTTGAAAGAAACCATTGTTATGCCAAAATTACATATGAAAATCACCTTGAAATTTTTAGGTTTTTCCCTTGTGAATAGTTAATTGATTTATTTGTTCATTTTGGTCTCATTCATCTAAACCTAGCTCCATCCCCAATAATTATCTAAGCGAACTATATTGTCTTCTTTCCCCCATCTCTGTCACTTCTTCTTTTCCTCAAAGCAGAGTAAGAAGTATTTCAGTCATATTCCAGTTGTTTGTTATTATACTTGAGATTAAATCTGGGCCTATAGAACCATGATCAAATTGGAAGAGTATGTAGGAACGTTGGATAGTCTGATTTGCCTGTCATCTTGATATTGTGTAAGCCGTGACACTAGAATTTCCTGAATGGTGCTGCCGTATGGGTGATCTGTAGCCAATCAATGCTCAAGTATGACCCCTCCAACCTGGTATGTAGTATCTTCTCCTACTATTATAGTCTACCTTAATCTGTATAAATTTTGTATCTGAAAACAAAGTGGTGGTGGGAAAACTAGAAATCCAAAGTCAGACAGTCAATCGGATTTATTAACGCACACGAAACACATGTATACCTGTGGCGGATTCATTTTGATATTTGGCAAAACTAATACAATTATGTAAAGTTTAAAAATAAAATAAATTTAGAAAAAAAAAAAAGAAATACAGGCACACGTTTCTGGGTCCCAGAGTGGATAGCAGTCTTAGGTGTTCAGTTCACCCTGTTCATCTGCATGCTTGAAGCCTGATGACATTTAGTCAGTTCAGTCCAGTGATTTTGGTGGAATGGCACTGCCAAGGCCACTCCAGGATCTAGAAACCAGGTCTTGTGGTCAATACATCACTCCCCAGATTTTCCTCATACTTCTTCAGACACAACTCCTGCCACTCCAAGCTCTTGACAACCACTAATCTGCTTTCTATTGCTATAGTTTGCTTTTCTAAAATATCATAAATGAAATGGAGCTGTATGTAGCCTTTCTATACGGCTCCTTTTTTCTTAACATAATGCTTTTGAGACTCTTCAATATTATTGTATCTGTCAGTAATTCCTTCCTTTTAATTGCTGAATGCAGGTTTTTATGTCCTAAGAAATAAGAAGAAACTATTGATATTATTATTATTATTTTACTGTCTTACTTACTTGGTTAAAGGCCTGGAAATTCTACATAATGTACTGGAAAGGAAATGGTTTGATATTCTTACCCAGGAGACTAAAATGGCAAACGTGCCAGCTGTATGTGGTTCCGTCTTTGGTTTTAAGTCAGTACTACTGTTTGAGTCAGAACACGTAGGAAGCCTGAAATGAAAGCATCCCATACAAGTAAACAGGCAAGTCCTGTTATTCATTGATTGAGAAGGATTCATGTGATATTATGGTGATTAATTTATAGTAGCACCTGCAGCTTTGCTTTCTAGTTTTGTCTGTAAAGCAAATAAGTAAGACTGACCACAAAGATTCCTCTTTATTTCCACTTAGCTATGAATCTCTTTGAGTTTTCAGGCATAGACACTTTGTCTGTAAGAATTTCTGAGTTACAGTTTTAAATGAGCAACTATTTATCATACTCCATCCATAACTGACCAGAAAAGTCTAATTTAGATGCCATTTTGAAAGTTTCCTCTATTCAAATTTATTTGCTCCTTTGTTTTAGTACTTTCCTGTATTATATTTATTCTTTCTACCAGTCTGAACAGATAGGCTCCCCTTGAGGCGAAAGGAAATGAATGTCTCTACTCCTTCAGTTCAGTTCAGTTCAGTCGCTCAGTTGTGTCCGAATCTTTGCGACCCAATGAATCACAGCACACCAGGCCTCCCTGTCCATCACCAACTCCCTGAGTTCACTCAGACTCACGTCCATCGAGTCAGTGATACCATCCAGCCATCTCATCCTCTGTTGTCCCCTTCTCCTCCTGCCCCCAATCCCTCCCAGCATCAGAGTCTTTTCCAAAGAGTCAACTCTTCACATGAGGTGACCAAAGTACTGGAGTTTCAGCTTTAGCATCATTCCTTCCAAAGAAATCCCAGGGCTGACCTCCTTCAGAATGGACTGGTTGGATCTCCTTGCAGTCCAAGGGACTCTCAAGAGTCTTCTCCAACACCACAGTTCAAAAGCATCAATTCTTCGCTGCTCAGACTTCTTCACAGTCCAACTCTCACATCCATACATGACCACAGGAAAAACCATAGCCTTGACTAGACGAACCTTTGTTGGCAAAGTAATGTCTCTGCTTTTGAATATGCTATCTAGGTTGGTCATAACTTTCCTTCCAAGGAGTAAGCGTCTTTTAATTTCATGGCTGCAGTCACCATCTGCAGTGATTTTGGAGCCCAAACAAATAAAGTCTGACACTGTTTCCACTGTTTCCCCATCTATTTCCCATGAAGTGATGGGACCGGATGCCATGATCTTCGTTTTCTGAATGTTGAGCTTTAAGCCAACTTTTCCACTCTCCACTTTCACTTTCATCAAGAGGCTTTTTAGTTCCTCTTCACTTTCTGCCATAACTGACCAGAGAAGTCTAATTTAGATGCCATTTTGAAAGTTTCCCCTATTCAAATTTATTTGCTCCTTTGTTTTAGTACTTTTCTGTATTATATTTATTCTTTCTACCAGTCTGAACAGATAGGTTCCCCTTGAGGCCAAAAGAAATGAATGTCTCTACTCCTTACATATGCCTTATTCTATCTGAGAGCACTTAGTTGCCAGCAGTCCTCCAGAATGACTAATAAAATTCTAAACTTTTTTCATTATTTCTTAATAAAATAATTGAGAGTATTATGTAGCACTCAGAAATAGTCATACTCTGTCTTTTCCTTCTTTAAAGATTTACCAAGTCTTTTATTGCCTAGTAAGTCTGTAAAGTGAGAAAAGCTGGGCTGGAAGAAGCACAAGCTGGAATCAAGATTGCCGAGAGAAATATCAATAACCTCAGATATGCAGATGACATCACTCTGATGGCAGAAAGTGAAGAGGAACTAAAAAGCCTCTTGATGAAAGTGAAAGAGGAGAGTGAAAAAGTTGGCTTAAAGCTCAACATTCAGAAAATGAAGATCATGGCATCCAGTCCCATCACTTCATGGGAAATAGATGGGGAAACAGTGGAAACAGTGTCAGACTTTATTTGTTTGGGCTCCAAAATCACTACAGTTGGTGACTGCAGCCATGAAATTAAAAGACGCTTACTCCTTGGAAGGAAAGTTATGGCCAACCTAGATAGCATATTAAAAAGCAAAGACATTACTTTGCCAACAAAGGTCTGTCTAGTCAAGGTTACGGTTTTTCCAATGGTCATGTATGGGTGTTAGAGTTGGACTGTGAAGAAAGCTGAGTGCCAAAGAATTGATGCTTTTGAACTGTGGTGTTGGAGAAGACTCTTGAGAGTCCCTTGGACTGCAAAGAGAGCCAACCGGTCCATTCTAAAGGAGATCAGTCCTGGGTGTTCATTGGAAGGACTGATGCTAAAGCTGAAAGTCCAGTACTTTGGCCACCTCATGCGAAGAGTTGACTCATTAGAAAAGACTCTGATGCTGGGAGGGATTTGGGGCAGGAGGAGAAGGGGACGACAGAGTATGAGATGGCTGGATGGCATCACCGACTCGATGGACATGAGTTTGAGTGAACTCCGGGAGTTGGTGATGGAGAGGGAGGCCTGGTGTGCTGTGATTCATGGGGTCGCAAAGAGTCAGACACAACTTAGCGACTGAAGTGAAGTCTGTAAAGCATATAGCATATACCATAAACCACAATTATTTAGACATCAGCTTTTGCAACCCTGCCGTTCTGCTTGAAATTCTGTTTACATTCCTTTGGGATTATGAATATAATATCTTGCTTTATTTATTGAGCATACTAGTCTAGGACCTAGACTCCAGACAGTGAGCCAGTTGAACTAAGATTTAAGTTTACTTCTGTGTGTTATAATGCGTGAGAATAAATGATTTTGTCTTATGTTAGTATTCTGCTTTCATAACTGCCAAAATCACAGAGCCATTTGGAAAACATAATTAAAGAGTTGGAATAAAACTGCTTTGTGGAAAAGTGTGAAGTGATGGGACAAAATAAACCAGAGAACAAAAAGCGAAGGGGAGTTTCCTCATACTCTTCAGGCATCTTCAGTCATCCAAAAAATATTCTGCCAATTACTAGGACCTGATCAGTTGCTGGGGTTAAAGATGCCAACATACAAAGTTTCATTCTTCAAGGTGGAATCATATGAAGGGAACAGAAAATAAACAGGTACTCAAACAGACAGAGTAACTTTCCATAATACATGAGGGGGGCTCATTGTTCAGAGTGATATCCCACTTTTTTTTTTTTTTAAATCTTTGCCGGGGCTAGAGTAAGAGAAAGCTAGTTCTACAGCATAGGGTAAGAAAGAAGTTCCTTTCACAGGAAGAATACATGTATAGCATTGTCCTAAATGAGAAGGGGAGCACAGAGAAGGTGAACTTTATTGAACCTGCTGTATGGCCCATTAAGCTGGTTCACATACATTTCCCACACACATTATCCCATTTTGCAATCTCAGCACTCCCTGGGGGTTGTTGTTGTTCGGTTGCTAAGTCATGTCTGACTCTTTGCAACCCCATAGACTGCAGCACACCAGGCTTCCCTGTCCTTCACTATCTCCAGGAGTTTGCTGAAACTCATTTTCATTGAGTCATTGATGCCATCCAACCATCTCATCCTCTGTCACCCCGTGGGGGGTTACACATTTTTTTTTAACTACAAGTTCATATTACTTTGTTTTGTTTTTGTTTTTTAAGATTTATTTATTTATTTAATTTTTGTCTGGGCCGGGTCTTCGTGGTTGCCTGAGGACTTTCTTTAGTTTCGGCAAGTGGGGGCTACTCTTCCTTTGAGTGTGCAGGCTTCTCATTTCCGGGGCATCTCTGTCGTGGAGCGTGGGCTCTAGGTGAGCAGGCTTCAGCAGTTGCTGCTCACGGGCTCTAAGGTGCAGGCTCAGTAGTCGGGGCACACGGGCTTAGTTGCTCCACGGCATGTGTGATCTTTTTGGACCAGGGATCAAACAAGTGTGTGTTCCCTGCACTGCCAAGTGGATTCTTAACTGCTAGAAGACCAGGGAAGCCCAGGGGTTAATGTTTATGATCCTCATTATACAGATAACTAAGAGGCGAGTTGCCTGCTTAAGGTCACACCTGCTTAAGGTCACTGCCGAGCTGGGGTTGACTCCCGTGAACTCCAAGGCCACTTATGAAGGTGGACGGGATATTGCCATTTTCAATCTTTAATTTTCTGTATAGGATTGTTTAGGTAGTTTCTTACCCAAAAGTAAGGGAGACGACTGTATAGGTGGCTTTCATACCTTTTTACTTAGGAGCAGAATCCAATTTTTAAACATTTTATTTCACTTTTATTTTTATGTATTTGGTGCTTACTTATTAGGTACATACATATAGGTTTCGTCTTTTTGATCACTCTCTTTGTATCATTATAAAATGTTCCTGTTTATCCCTACTAATATTTTTTTACAGTTTCTTTTGTCCAATATTAGCATGGCCACCTCAGCTTTCTTGTGATTGCCTTTTGCCTGATGTATATTTTTCCATAGAAAAAGATATACCTCAGATTTTAGATGTTGAGTTTAATCTATTATTAATGGAATCAAGTGTGTCTACTGTAGACAAGACAGTTGAATTTTGCTTTCTGTTAACCTTATGCACTTTGACTGACTTAGTTAATAATTTACAGTTAATGTTTTTACTGGTACAGTTGGATTTATGGTGCCATTTTACTTTTTGTTTTTTATTTCTCATGTATTCCCTCCCTCTAATTTTCTTTTGCTGATTTTTTTATTAGGTAAATATATTATACTATAATTTTAAAATATTTATTTAATGATCTTTCACTATGTTTGAGTTAGTTTCTTAATAGTTGCTCTTGCTTTTATCATTTTTTCCCTGCAGGCATTTTCAATTTTGAGATTTTTTTATATCATGTGGTGGCTCAGCACTAAAGAATCTGCCTGCAATGCAGGAGACACAGGTTCAATACCTGGGTGGAGAAGATCCACTAGAAAACGAAACGGCAACCCACTCCAGTATTGTTGCCTGGGACATCCTATGGACAGAGGAGCCTGGCAGGTGCAGTCCATGGGATTGCGAGAGTCAGACAAGACTTAGCGACTAAACCACCACCACCACATAATATATATTTACATTATATATTTATATAAAATCCTGCTTATGTTATAGTCTATGTTTCCTAATTCCAATATTGAAGTTTTATGAGCTTCTTTTGACTACCTTTTCTTTCTGCTTGTCAATGGAAACTCTATTAACTTTCAAGTTAAGAAGAAAAAGCGCATTTTATTTGAGCCACACTGAGTGTTATAATCTGGGAAGCAGGTTCTCAGAAAGCTCTGAGAACCATTCCACTTGTTAGACATCAAAGGCATAATCATATTCATTATTGAGACAAAGGGTCACACTCACTACTGATGTTTTACATAAAGTCCACCAAGGATACATGGTTCAGGTAAACATGTACAAAGCGAACAGCGAGTCACCATGACCCCTTCAGAGCTGGGGAAAAACAGTATTCTTTTAAGAAGTTACATTGCTAGCGCCAGCAGGCACTCCTATCCTTGAGGGGCTCTGGTTAATGTGTAGTGGATTGGGCTCTAGTTAATGTATAATGGAGATGCATGGTGTATATTAGGGAGGGAGAAGGCCCAAACAAACAAATAAGGAGAATTTTATGTTAAATAATTTCTTTTCCTGCCTTAAAATATAAATAAATTGTATTTTATTATACTGGTTTTCAATCACTGTCTTTTTTCCCATTTGTTCTCCATACATTTCTTGCCATGAGTTGCTCTTTTTCCTGGCACAATAATTTGGCAAATTCTTTGACACTTAGGTTAACTATAGATTTCTGTAGAGAATTTTATATCTTTCTTCCATTTTTTTTAGGTCATCACAAATCCAGGGCCATTAGAATGTAAAGTCAGGGCTTGAGGTTACTTTGGCCCAAAATAGTAAAGCAGATTTGGACTGCAAATCATAGGAGGGCTAGCCCATGGTTGCAAATCTTAAAAAACAGTTGTTTCCTCTTTTTTTTTTTTTCAAAAGGCAAATTTCTTAAAATACTCTTGTATTAGAGGACACAGCAGATTTTGTTTTGTTTCATCCTTACCCTGAGCATGTGAGTCTTGGATCCCCAGATTTTCAGCTAGAGAATGCATCATATGTTCCCCATGTGGTTGAGCTCTAGGTATCATTTCCTGTCTGTTATAGCTCATGAGCTTGAGAAAACAAAAGCTAAGATTTTTTTCAGATTGGGCAAATGCCCTAAGGATAAAAACAACTTTTCTCTCTTTTCTGTAACCACATAGATATTTTTGGTCTAAATGATTACTCTCTTGCTTGGTTCTTGACTGTATTCTTCTGGATGTTTTTATATTTTGTCTATTATTTCTAGTTATTTTTAGTGGAAGAGACAGCTTTAAAAACCTAACCTATCATGTAACTGGAAATGGAGCCCACATTAACCTTTTTTTTTTTTTCATTTCTGCTATTTATCTTGCATCAGGACATAAGTACTGAAATATAAATCTACCTAAACCAATGCTACTCTGTGTGTTCTGCAAGCCAGTGCTGTTTTGTGAACTGTTTATTATCAGCCTAAAATAAGATACATACAAGTACTGAAAGTGAGTATAAGCTAGTAAACTTCTACCTTATTTGTCCCAGATTGACAATTGCCAAGATAAAGATGAGCATTTATATCATGTGATTGAATCTGCTAAAAAGGTTGTTTATTAGCTCTTCACAGACCAGAGATTGAGCAGCATGGTGTCTAAACTAGGATGATTTTTTGGACTTTTGCTGGAATCACGTAAAAACTGATAAATGTTACATATACTCTTCCTAGAAATATGTGTATGTAAAAATATAAAATTTTATATGAAATCTCTCTCTATATATATGTATATGTATGTATATGTATATATGGACTTCCACAGTGGCTCAGATGGTAAAGAATCTGCCTGCGATGCAGAAGACCCGGGTTCAATCCCTGGATCAGGGAGATCCCCTGGTGAAGAGAATGGTTACCCACTCCAGTATTCTTGCCTGGAGAATTCCATGGGCAGAGAAGCCTGGCAGGCTATACTGTCCATGGTGTCACAAAGAGTCAGACATGACTGATATCTGAAGTGTTATAGATCTTAGTTTTTTAATCCTAGCAAGGGACAAGGTGCAAAAGAAGATTTTGAGTAATCATTTCATCATTCCACAGTGTCTGTCCACTTATTTGTGAATACAAACTGCAGAAGCCAAAGGCGGACCCCATAACAGACTATCAGGAAAATACATTGGAAGATGTTATTTATTAGTCACTTGTTCATCCAACCAAACTCCTCATCCCCAGAACCTGTACCCTCTTCCCACAGTGGAGAAGTTAATACTTACTTGCACACTTAAAGACTCTTGGTAGGAGGCTGAGACCACTTCCTTGCATAAGAGAGGCAATCTCACTTTCCCAAGCGTTCTTGCAGATGGGCAGGACATGAAGCCCTCACAGGCAGGTGACCACATGCCAGTTCTCTGGCTCAGGACTTGGTGGCAGACAGGTTGGGACAGTGAAGAATGCATTTGGCACAGGCAGCAGGAGTGGCAATAGTGTTATCCAGTTGCCAGGAGCAACAGAGAAAGCTGTCCTAGGGCCGGGGTGCAGTGTCCAGCATCAGGGGAGTCAGTGGTGTGAACACTAGCATCTGGGCCTAACAGCATGGGCAGTGGTGCCTTTGTGGGACCCGACCTGGGGTGAGATTTTGCATCTAGTTCTTAGCTATGCAGTCTTAAGACTGTTTTATGGCTTTCCCTGAAATAAAACAAGGCCCAAATTCATATGTGTATATATACACATCCCTGAAAAAGGAAATGGCAACCCACTCCAGTGTTCTTGCCTGGAGAATCGCATGGACAGAGGAGCCTGGCAGGCTACAGTCCATGGGGTTGCAAGAGTCAGACATGACTTAGCGACTAAACCACCACCATATATATACACACATATATTTTCACTTATGCTTCAATTAGAACAATTTGGAATCCATTGTTCACACAAGAAGTGAGAAATTCATGTAGGGAATAGTCTCAGAGAGCAAGGATTCTGAGATTTTTTCCCAGATTTATTGAGATATAACATTGTGTAAATGTAAGATGTATAACCTGTTGCTTTTTTTTTTTTTTTTTTGGAGGATAACTGCTTTACAATGTGGTGGTGGTCTCTGCTGTACATCAACACCAATCTGTCTTTCTTGCCTGGCAAATCCCATGGACGGAGGAGCCTGGTAGGCTGCAGTCCATGGGGTCGCTAAGAGTCGAATATGACTGAGCGACTTCACTTTCACTTTTCACTTTCATGCATTGGAGAAGGAAATGGCAACCCACTCCAGTGTTCTTGCCTCGAGAATCCCAGGGACGGGGGAGCCTGGTGGGCTGCCATCTATGGGGTCACACAGAGTCAGACACGACTGAAGCGACTTAGCAGCAGCATATATATATATATATATATATATCCTCTCCTTCTTGAGCCTTTCTCCCCCAACCAAAGAAGACATACAGAGAGCCATTAAACACATGAAAACATGCTCAGCATCTCTTATTATTAGAGAAATACAAATCAAAACTACAATGAGGTATCACCTCTCCCCAATCAGAATGCATGGGTGCTAAGTCACTTCAGTCGTGTCTGACTCTTTGCAACCCTATGGACCACAGCCCGCCAGGCTCCTCTGTCCATGGAATTCTCCAGGCAACAATAGATAAATGTAAAAAATATAAAATAAAAATATGAAAATATTTTTATATTAAAAAATATAAAAACATCAGGATCTTCCTCACCCAGAGATCGAAACTGCATCTCTTGTATCTCCTGCGTTGGCAGGGAGGTTCTTTACCACTAGTGCCACCTAATCAGAATAGCCCCTAATCAGAAGCCCCCGATCAGAATGGCCCCTAATCAGAAGCCCCCAATCAGAATGGCCCCTAATCAGAAGCCCCCAATCAGAATAGCCCCTAATCAGAAGCCCCCAATCAGAATGGCCCCTAATCAGAAGCCCCCAATCAGAATGGCCCCTAATCAGAAGCCCCCAATCAGAATAGCCCCTAATCAGAAGCCCCCAATCAGAATGCCCGTCATCAAAAAAACTACAAACAATAAATGCAGGAGAGGGTGTGGAGAAAGGGGAGTCCTCCTACACTGTTGGTAGGAATGTAATTCGTACTTGTTGCTTTGATACACTTACATTTTGCAAAATGACTACCACCATAGCACTAGCTAAAACCTGTCTCATGTTACATTATTACCATTTCTTTTTTGTGGGGAGCACATTTAAGATCTAGACTCTTGGCAACTCAAGAGTTAGCATAAGATTTTTCTTTATGCTGAGCTGATAACCATTTCCTAAATCTTCCAGTTGCCTCTACCCCACAGTAGAGAAAGCAACATACATCTTGTTTATTTTTTTCCTCTAGAAAAAAAATTTCCATGTGGATTTAAGATCCCTCCCTGCCCTGAGTGCTCTCTGATCTCTGAGCTCCCTGGATCCCAATCTGGCTGGATTATCTGTGGGTTTATTACAAAACATTCAGGCCTGTCCTCAGACCCTCTATCTTAGAATGTAGGGCATGGAGCCAGGAACACATAATTTAACAAACCCTTCATAGGCTGATGCACAGCCATGTGGGAATTCTGGTCTACGTTCTTGCTTCTAAGTGTGTGATCTGAAGACCAGCAGCATCAGCATCTTGTTATGAATTCAGAATCTCATGCTCTGTTTTAGACCATCTAGATCTTAGTAAGATGTCCAGGTGATTCTTGTGCTCAGTAACGTTTGGGACTCCCTTGTCATCGTGCATTTAGATGTGATGTCAGAACTGTGCAGTCTGCTTTTGGTGTGTGGTCTGATGAGATCCCTCAGCATAGGGCAAGGGAGTTCCAGTGTTCAGCCCTGTTCCTTTCTCTTCTACAGTCCTTACACCCTTGGTTAACCTCATCCGTTCTCAAGGCTTTTTTTTTTGAAAGCCAAGGTTAATTTATTTCAGCATATTAAATTCAATGGAATTTTACTTATTTCCTACCAAGACTGTATATGAAGATGAAGCTAGAATCAAACCTAGCTTGCTTTTCTTTCTCCATCTTATTATTGTGAACAGTTAAAACCTTTAAAAAAGTTGCAATAGTACAATAAATACCAATGTATCTTCATCTGGATATAGCAGATGTTAACATTTTGGCAAGTTTGCTTCTCTCTCAGCTTTTCTTTCTCTCCTTTCTCAAGGCTTTAAATATCATTTACATGGTATCACCTCCCAAATTTATTTCTCTGGCCAGGATATCTGCCTAAACACTTGTATCCACCTGCTAACCTCACTTGTATTTTCTAATAGATTACTTAGTTTCAGGGCTTCCCTGGTGGCTCAGATGGTAAAGAGCCTGCCTGCAATTCAGGAAACCCAGGTATGATCCCTTGGTATGGAAGACCCCTTGGAGCAGGGCATGGCATGACTACCCACTCCAGTATTCTTGCCTGGAGAATTCTGGTGGACAGAGAAGCCTGGTGGGTTACAGTCTATGGGGTCGCATAGAATCAGACGTGACTGAGTGACTATCACATCTTAGCTTCAACTTTACTAAATTAGATGCCTATGATGTCACCGTTGCCACAGAAGTCCTCCTATATTTCTACTCATATTGTCTGAGGCTTTGAGTGTCCTCCTTGATTCTTTCTTATCAGATTTAATCCATCAGGAGATGCTGTAAAGTCCATCTTTAAATATATCCAGAGTTCAATCACCTTCTGTTATTTTCCCTGCTTACATCCCAGACAGGCAACCAATATCTCCAGCCTGGACACTGCATCTTACAGTTTCCTCTGCAGGTCACTCAACCTTAACCTGTCCATTCTGTGCAGTGGCCAGACTACTGACTATTGCTTCTAAAGAGAAGTCGTACCAGATCTGTCTTCTGTTCAAAACTATCTGGTAACTTCATGTCTTACTCAAAGAAAAGTCGAAATCTTTGTAGTGTCATTGAGGCCTACGTGATCCAGACATCGGACCTCACCTCAGTTCCTCTCTGCTCTGGCCACTTGAGCCTCCTCGATTTTCTTGAACACACAGACTCACTCCTGCGCTGGTGCATTTGCACTGGAGATTTTTCCTGTCTGGAAAGAACTTCCCCTAGATATCCTCTTGGACAATTCATGTCCTTCAAATCTTTTCTCAGTGGTCATCTTTTCAATGAAAACCACACTGACCACACCAGCAAAACAGCCAGCTACACTGTTCCCACACATTTATACTGAGTCACCTTCCTCAAAATACTACACAACCTCTAACATAAACACTTCCCCATTTACTCTGCTTATGGTCTAGCCTGCCTCTTACCAATAGAACATGCCCCACAAGGTCAGTAATGTTTTTTTGTTTTTAGTTCACTGAGGTTTCCTAGATGCAAAAAATACTATGTCGTATATCTGACACCCAATGAATATCAGTTGAATGAATGATTAGTGTACAGCACCTCCCTATTCTAGAGATAATATCTTTATTAATGTAGCCTTAGGCCAAATATATTGTGAAGCTCCACGGCACAGCAGCCACTCACACTGACATCAATGCCACCTGTACTTTTCTCACAAGTGCTGCCTGCCCCTCCCTCCATTAAGCACGTCCCTCCCACACCAACCCTCCTGCACAGTAGAGCACACAGTTATATTCATTTATATTTCTCTTTTCAGAAAAGATAAACCTAGGCTTGTAGGTCCCATTTTCTAACCAATTGTGAGTCAAAATCAGACGCAATATAAATCCAGGAGTTTGCACTGGAGCCAGAAATCAGATTACTAGAGCTAAGGCAGAGAGAAGGTGCAGGTTGCAGAGAAGATAGAAACCCAAGAGGAATTTAATTAAGATGAGAAACTATCAGATCTCTCTTCTCTGCTTGTCTTAAAAAAATACATTGGTAAAGAATGGGAAGAAAAATCCAGGGAACACCCCCAGAAAAAAGGCAAGAGTTGAATTAGTCTGGAATTCATTTCAATCCCACAGAGATGTCTGTGTGCAGGGGCTGCCCTGAGACTTGTGGGGACAATGACTGGCAAAATGAGTCCTGCTTCTGTCAAAGAAATGGCAGACCCACAGGAGAAAGAGACCTGAACTCCAAACACAAATAACAACAGGCATAATCCAAAGAAATACTGCACAGGAAAAATAAACACACAAAAGATGGGAGTCAGGAGGCAGGACCCAGGCCTGAACCTAGGCTGACCCAGCTACCCGAAGCCCTCACTGTCCATGGTCCTGGAAACAGGACAGGGCCTAGGTGATGTTCAAGCCCCTGTGACCACACGTGCTGGTGGGATAAGGCTCTACTGAAGGGACAAGGACAGAGGAGCAGAGAAGATGAGCCAGCTGAGGCCCAGGATACACTGGGCATTGACTAGGCACTCCTGCCCCTCCTGAGAATGTTCAGGACAATTGGTTTAGATGGAAGAAGCAGAAAACCCAGATATCAGCCTGGACTGGGGAATCTGGTTTAATCTTCAGCTCCTTGGAAAGTTCTCAGATTAAAGTGAGAGCCCATGGTAGGAGGCCCCAGGTCTCTAAGAAAGAGAATACAGACTGCTGGTCCTGATCTGGATAGAGGGTGAATGACTTAAAAATGCTGGAATGAGGCCTCCAAAGGCATTCTCAGGTAAAGAATAGGCCTTGAGAAAGACAGTCCTCGTTCCCAAGCCAGCTGCTAGGATTAAAAGGAACTTCTGATCAGTCATTTCAGGGACCATCTCTCCCTCCATCCTGAGAGACTGTATTCCTTAATAGTCCTTTAAAGAAAGCCAATGTCAAAAATTATATTGTATTTTTTTGTTGTTGAGTGGCTAAGTCGTGTCTGACTCTTTTGAGATCCCATGGATGGTAGCCTGCCAAGCTCCTCTGTCCATGCGATTTCCCCGGCAAGAATACTGAAGTGGGTTGCCATTTCTTTCTCCAGGGGATCTTCCAGGGATCAGTCTCCTGCTTGGCAGGTGGATTCTTTACCGCTGAGCCACCTGGGAAGCCCAACTATTTTGTTTATACAACATTGTCAAAAAGACAAAACCATAGTGATGGAGAACAGATCAGTGGTTGCTAGAGGTTGGGTGGGGGAGGATGTGAATACAGAAGGGCAGCTGAGAGAGTGTTTCCGGGGTGAAGGAACTGCTCCATATTGGATTGTGGTGATAGTTGCACTAATCTATACATGTGTTAACATTTATGAAACTGTACATCAGAAAGAGCCGATTTTAATGTATGAGAAATTAACTCTGGTAAAGAATCCGCCTGCAATGCAGGCGACCCCCTTTCGATTCCAGGGTCGGGAAGATCCCCTAGAGAAGGGATAGTCTCCACTCCAGTATTCTTGGGCTTCCCTTGTAACACAGCTAGTAAAGAATCCGCCTGCAATGTGGGCGACCTGGGATTGATTCCTAGGTTGGGAAGATCCCCTGGAGGAGGGAAAGGCTACCCATTCCAGTACTCTGGCCTGGAGAATTCCACTATAGAATCACAGAGAGTCGAACACGACTGAGAGACTCTCACTTTAATGTATGAGAAAAAAGAAAAACAAAAATAGAAAAAAGAAAGAAAGGAGGGCCCCTTGGGCCAGTCACTTTCTGGTACAGAAGATAAATGTCTAGACAGAGCGGAAGGAGGGCTGTATTCTGACGCTGATTTCACTTTTCCCTCTAGTGGGAAGCTAGCGTCAGCCCAGAGGGAGGTCGGGGAGATCCGCTTCAGCGTCTCCTTCCAGTAGGTTTCTCCAGCTGTCTTGGGTACCAGTCCACGCAGGATGGCCCCTCCAAATAGCCCCTGTGGCGCTTCGCCTCACCGGCTGCGTCTCGCTCGCGCAGGCTGCAACGAGCCACCCTGCCCTACGCAACCCCAGACGGCGCACTCTTTCGGGGCCAGGGAACGTCGCCGTCACAGGCAAAGCATTCTCTATCCCCCGCGGAGGAGGCGTCTATCAAACCGCCTCCACCAATCCCTTGCAGGCTCTGAGGCCTTGGCCACGCCCCAGCGGCCAGCCACGGCCACAGAGCCCCGGCCCTCCTAGCCCCGCCCTGACTCCAGCCTCCCCCCCTGGGCGGTGTCTTGGCCAGACTGAACTCCCTACTGAAAACGAAACCTAGGGGGAGACGCCCAGGGTCCCTCCCGCGGGGACGGGGATCTTGACCTGCAGCTTGGAGACAACCTCTGCCGGCTGTAGGAGCCGCGCGGGTGTTCAGGCATCTGATGAAGTACCAGGGCTGCCCGCGACCGGCCGAGGTCCAAGGGACCCCCGGAGTGGAGGAGAGAATGACGGGGTCTGGAGACGGGAAAGGGACAGCGGACCAGGGCGAGGACGGAGCTTCAGGGGTGGGTGCGAGGAGGGGCCGGGGCACGAGGGAGGGGCGCGGTCCAGGTAGGCGGAGGGTCTGAGCGGGGATTTGGGGGAGGTCAAGAAGAGGCTTTCTCAGGGGGTCCTCAGCTCTGGCTCAGTGGTCCCTTAGCTTTTCCCCTCCAAGTTTCCTTTCTCTCCTGTGCCCGCACTCGCTTCCCAGGTCTGCTGACCATCCCCCCTCCACAGGGCAGCAACTGGAAAGGTTGGGGCGCCGTAATAGGGATCCTGGGGGTCTGGGGACAATCAGTCCTGGCTGGTGCGGAATTTTAGCCAGGACCCTCGGTGATCTTGGGCTTCCCGTGTGGCTCAGTCGGTAAAGAATCCGCCTTCAACGCAGGAGGCCCAGGTTTGATACCTGGGAGGGGAAGATTCATTCCCCTGGAGAAATACTCTTGTCTGGAGAATTCCATGGACAGAGGAGCCTGGGGAGTCACAGTCCACAGGCTCCCAAAGAGTCAGACGCGACTGAGCGACTAACACTTTTGGTGACTCGGTTTGACAGCCCCAGAAATAGGACAGGGAGTTAAGACCTGAGGCAAAGTGGTGAATACTGTAGCGGGAGAATCTGACACAGGTTGTAAGAGGAACAAATGAAACTCCTGGGAGACGGGGACACCGTAGCACTGAGCTTCCTCTATCGGAAGCTTCTTCTTCCGCCCTGGAAGCCTGAGACTTGACACCCACACCAGGGCGGCCTGGGGCTTTGCCCTGAGCCCTCTCCTCCTGTCTGAAACATTCTTTGTCACACTGTCACCCTGAGTCCTGCCCCAGGAACTGACTCATCATTCTCAAAACCTTTTGGTTCAGTATTATCTATATAGTCTTGGAATTAGTGAGAAAGTGTTAGTCACTCAGTCGTGTCCGACTCTTTGTAGCCCTGTGGACTGTAGCCTGCCTTCCAGGATCCTCTGTCCATGGGATTTTCCAGGCAAGAATACTAGAGTGGGTTCCCGTTTCCTTCTCCAAGAATTAGTGAGAACCCTAAGGATTATTTTTTTTTTAATTTTTCATTGAAATATACTTGATTTTCAGGTGTACAGTAGAGGGATTCCAATATACATACACATATCTTTATCCTTTTTAAGATTCTTTTCTCATATAGGTTATCACAGAATATTGAGTAGAGTTTCCTGTACTACACAGTAGGTCCTAGTTGGTTATCTTTCCAAGCTCCTGATTTACCCCTCCTCCCTGTTTCCCCTTTGGTAACCATGACTTTCTTTTTGATATCTGTAAGTCTGTTTCTGTTTTGTAAATAAGTTCCTTTGTAACATTTTAAAAAATTAGATTCCACCTTTGAGTGATATCACATAATATTTGTCTTTATCTCTCTGACTTACTTCACTTGGTATGATCATCTCGAGGTCCATCCATGTTAAAGCAGGTGGCATTATTTCATTCTTTTTATGGCTGAATAATATTCCATTGTATATACATACCACACCATTTTTTTTTTCTTCTTTTTTTGGTCATCAGTAGCAGCTTGTTCAAACCTGTGATCCCTAAAGTGGAAGTGCAGAGCCCTAACCACTGGACAACCAGGGAATTCCCAGTACATCTTTATCCATCCCACCATTCCTAGACATTCAGGTTGTTTCCATGTCCTGGCTATTGTAAATAGAGATGCAGTGAACTACGTGGGGTGCTACATGGGGTGCATATACCTTTTCTATTATGGTTTTCTCCATAAATCCAGAAGTGGGATTGCTGGATGATATGGTAGTACCCTAAGGATAATTTTGTTTATGTAGGTTTTATCAAGCAATATTTACCATACTAGGAATAAAACAGTTTTTTTTAATTTTGTCAATTTATTTAGAATGGTATTAATAACACATTACATTTTTTTGATAGATCTATTCTTTATTGTAATATTTGTAATAAAACATAATTGCAGAGACTTCCCTGGAGGTCCAGTGGTTAAGATTCCCAGCTTCCATTACAGAGGACATGGGTTGGATCCTTGGTTGGGGAGCTAAGATCCCGCAAGCGGCAAGGCAAAGCCACAGAATAAAATAAAGGTGTAGTTAAAAAAAAAAAAAAAAGTGGGACTTCCCTGGTGGTCCAGTGGTTAAGAATCTGCCTGCCAATTCAGGGAATACGGGTTTGATCTCTAGTCCAGGAATTAAAATTCCACATGCCATGGGGCAGCTAGGCATGTGTGTTGCAACTACTGAAGCCTGGGTGCCCGAGAGCCCATGCTTTATAACAAGAAAACCCACCAGAACAAGACGCCTGTGTACCACAACTAAAGAGTAGCCCTTGTTTGCCACACCCAGAGAAACTCTGCGGGCAGCAATGAAGAGCCTAGGAGCTGCAAAGAAGATCCGGCACAGCCAAAAGTAATAATAATAGCAATTGCATTTAACTTAACTGCCTTTTGTGATATAACTGATGGTGTAATTGTAATGATTTGGGTGAGCTATTGTTTATGCTTCTCCCTTATGAATGCCAGGCAAAAAGAGTAGAGAGTATTTACAATAAATATATTCTGAAGGAAAAGCAAAGGTATGGCGATTAGGCTTCTGGTGTCAGCTGTCTACTTTGATATTTGCTGTCCTGTTGATCCAAAAAGTGGTATTTTGCAAATACTTTTCTACTTTAAACATGTCCCAGGTAGTACAGTGGGAACCAGTTATAAAACTGTCAGTAAATATTCATCTCTAGTACTTTGACACTGATTTCTCTCTTTTTTGCAATAACCCCCTATTTCCTTAAGATTTTCATCTTCTCTCCATAGCTAGTTGCCTTCTGACTATGCCTGTGGGTAGTAGACACTATCGGAGAAGGCAATGGCACCCCACTCCAGTACTCTTGTCTGGAGAATCCCATGGATGGAGGAGCCTGGTAGGCTGCAGTTCATGGGGTCGCTAAGAGTCGGGAATGACTGAGCGACTTCACTTTCACTTTTCACTTTCATGCATTGGAGAAGGAAATGGCAACCCACTCCAGTGTTCTTGCCTGGAGAATCCCAGGGACAAAGAAGCCTAGTGGACTGCCGTCTATGGGGTCACACAGAGTCGGACACAACTGAAGCGACTTAGCAGCAGCAGTAGTAGACACTATTCCAGATTTTTGTAAAATAATTTTTTTTTGTAGCTGAACAGTTGTCAATTCTTTGAACTTATTCAGTGATTGATTCATAGATTCAGGAGAGCTCATGGAACTGTACTTACTTTTACTCTATTTACCATTCCCTCCTTTCAAATAGGAGTTCTAACTGGAAGAGTGCAGTTAAATGCGACTCAGATTGTAGCTTCTCTCACTGTGCCCATGGCAGAGATTTCTCATTGACCCTGGGTCACAGATCTTGAGTCAAATCACAAACTAATACTGTTCTCATGATAGTGCACCAGGAATCCACAATCAGTCATTAAAAATCATTTTGCCATTTTTGCTTTGAAATAAAAGAATGATAAACATTTTTTGTGTTTCTGCTGCTGCTGCTGCTAAGTCACTTCAGTCATGTCCGACTCTGTGTGACCCCAGAGATGGCAGCCCACAAGGCTCCCCCGTCTCTGGGATTCTCCAGGCAAGAACACTGGAGTGGGTTGCCATTTCCTTCTCCAATGCATGAAAGTGAAAAGTGCAGTTGCTCAGTTGTGTCCGATTCTTAGCAACCCCATGGACTGCAGCCCACCAGGCTCCTCCGTCCATGGGATTTTCCAGGCAAGAGTACTGGATTGGGGTGCCATTGCCTTCTCCAAGGCACTTATTCATAGCTGAAACCAAAGACTTGAGATGGGACAGAGAAACGGTACAACGGAGGTGGAGTGGGCAGGAAACAAGACCACTAAAAACACAGGAAAAGGAAACCAGGGTGGAATTCCAGTGCTGGGAGCTAGAGACTCATTCAGAATCCAGATCTGCCAACCATGAGTGATGCAAATAATTCTGCTTTTTGCAATTAGTATGTATTTTATAATTAAAACTTTTAATCCCAAAATGTTTCCTGTTTCACAGTTTTGAAGATCAGATGAGAACACTGGTCAAAGTACATGGCACAAAGCTTTTTAACTGGGAAGCTCAACTAGTTCACTAGTTTTTAAAAATGGAGTATCCCCTTAATCAATTTTTAAACACAATTTTGTTAATTTAATTTACATTAACATACATTTTGTTAAGAGTTTTGTTCATGATGATAATGCTCGATGACAGAGAGTGAAGCAAAAAGGTAAACAAAAAAGTAAAACCCTTCAAGTCAGCCAGACCTAAAATCACATTAGGACTGGAGCCCTTGACAGCCTGCCACCCGAAAGAAATTATTTTATCATCATGGACAAATTTTCATAGGGTGGGAAAGAATAAATGTTAGCGATATAAAGGCCTCATACACTGATGTTCACTTCACTCTTCGTGATCCCTAAATAAACACATTTCCCAGCTATACTGGATGCCTGGGGTCTGGCTGCTCAGCATACAAACTTCAGCCCCTTCCCGGTTCCTCTGCAACGGTGAGAGAGAGAGGGGAGCTGCCATTCCCCTGCCCTCTGGTGGCAGAAGCACGACCTGCAGCCTCAGTGCAGCTGGGACAGGCTCC
The DNA here is from genome assembly GCF_032452875.1 of Bos javanicus. Classification (NCBI taxonomy): domain Eukaryota; kingdom Metazoa; phylum Chordata; class Mammalia; order Artiodactyla; family Bovidae; genus Bos; species Bos javanicus. Next base: position 15,962,740 of record NC_083882.1, on the reverse strand, counting down.
GCTCCCCAGGAAGGTCTACACTGCTGCCAACAAGAGCCGGGCCAGGGGCAGAATCCTGGCCCCCTGGTCCCACAGCAACTTCTCATCCGTTCTGTGACCTACACACTCCCCCGATAAATTCGTTTTCTCCTTAAGTAGTTCCTGTTGTGTGTAAACAAGAACCCTAAACTAAGGACACTTCCTTGCTGCTGCTATCAGTGCCATGAAATTATTTCAGTATCTTTTTCTCCATGGCTGAATATACAAAGATAATGGGGGCAAAGTATTCTTCCGCTGTAAAGATGGGTGGAATAGATCAAAATCCACTTGTTGAATTTTCTGTAAATAGTGCTCCAGAGCAACAGTCTGAAGAAAAGCAGGAAATGCTTTCACAGGAACACTTCTGTGGAAGGACCTAGCGTGCTTTAGGTGCAAGTGTGCCTGGCTGGCAACGTCATATACCACATCTCTCACATTTCTATCTTGACTCTTCTGTAGAAAATCCTCTTGTGTGCTTCTACTGTACATTAAATAATCTTATTGGAGTTTTGTGTGTATTATCTCTCATTCTCACAATAACTGTACAAGATAGACTGTAATATTCCATCCTTCAATTATGGAAATTGAAGCTCTATGGTTTAAGTAACTGAACTCTAAAATGACTCTTTAAGTGACTAAGTCATTTCTGACTCTTTGCAGGTCCATGGACTGCAGTACTCCAGGCTTCCCTGACCTTCACTGTCTCCCAGAGTTTGCTCACATTCATGCGTCAATGATGCCAAATGAAAATGAAAATGACTCTTCCTGACCCTAACATCCCTCTTGTTCCAATAAGCAAACCAGTTTGTTTTAAAGGGCCAGGTCTGGGGCAGCTGTGGGCTCAGGGGTTCTTAAGCAGCATGTCTGCTGATGGGCAGGGCTATATTTCCACCTGGCTAGTTGCTTGGCTGGAGGCATCCTAGTACTGGTGCCAGCAGGCTGGTGAGGGTTGTGGGTGGATCCCAATGCTAATAAGCTAGGGAGAGGATTCCAAAATGGCACTTGCCAGCGCCAGTATCCATGTGGTAGAAAAAGCACCCCCAAAATGACTGTTGCTAGTGTCTGAGTCCCCAGGATGAGTTCCAGTTGCTTCCTGCCTCTCTGGGAGGCTTCCTGAGATCAGCAGGTGACCTGTGTGTGTGAGTGTGTGTGTGCTCAGCCCCGTCCGACTCTTAGCAACCCCATGGACTGTAGCCCACCAGGCTCCTCTGAGCATGGGATTTTCCAGACAAGAATACTGGAATGGGTTGACATTGCCTCCTCTAGGGGATCTTCCTGACCCAGGGATCAAAACTGTGTCTCTTGCTTCTCCTGCATTGGCAGGAGAAGTGGTGGATTCTCTACCACTGTGCCACCTGGGAAGCCCTATGGTCATCTGACCCAGGTTCATTTCAAATACCTGCTTCTGTACTAGGTCCTGGAGCTGTGAGATTTGATGTGTGCTCTTTAGGAGTAGATCGTCTATTTCCCACAGCCCTATGGATCGCCCTAAATAAGCCCTGCTGGCCTTAAAAGCCAAACACTTGAGGTCTCTTCTTCCAGGTGCAAGATCCCCAGGCTGGGGAGCCCAATGAGGCACTTGGGCTCCTTGCCACTTGGGAAGAATCTCTAAAGTTGTAATTATCCTCCCATTTGTGGGTCACCCTGGTGGCTCATATGGTAAAGAAATTGCCTGCAATGCAGGAGACCTGGGTTTGGTGGGGAATATCCCTGGAGAAGGGGATGGCAACCTATTCCAGGATTCTTGCTTGGAGAATTCCATGGACAGAGGAGCCAGGCGGGTTACAGTCCATGGGGTTGCAAAGAGTCGGACATGACTGTATCATGACTCTACCCCACCTACCTGTCTTGTTGAGGTTCCTTCTTTATATTTTTAGTTGTAGAAGATCCTTTATGCCCTTTATGCCCATCTTCTGGTTTTTCATATCAATAGTTTCTCGATAAATAGCTGTCATTTTGGTGTGCCTGTGGGAGGAGATGAGCTCAAGTCCTCTGACTCCATCACCTCGGCCACTCCTCAACAGTTCTCCTTCTTGATGAATTAATTTGCAACAGGAGTCGGGCATTTCTGTGTTCTCCTTGTGGGCCGAGCAATGGGGTGATGGCCAGTTTGAAACTTTCTTTCTTTGCTACCATCCCCCTGAGTTCATGAACACAGGCTCTACTGGCCACCCAATCCAGGCAATCAAGGGGCATCTTCCAGGGAAGTACACCCCTCCTACCACCACCACACACACACAACTGGGCACCAGATACATGTACCAGCTGCTGGGACTCAGCAGAGGAGGAAGACTGTGACATAGGACTTGCCCTTTGAGGTCTCTGCATGGATTTACAGTCAGCCCTTAGATGTGTGTTTCATTAGAAGCCTGGCCCTCAGGCCACAGCTGTGCAGAAAGGCTAACAGGCCTCGGGGCTCCTCCCCCAGTCTGCTGCCTCTGTGCTGAGTCCTGTGGGTGTTAGCCGTTGAAGAGCTCTTTCCCTATTGGTTACAGTCTTGTGGGATCCATGAGCATATGCCCCACTCACTACCAGAACCAGGCCATCTAGAAGTGTCCGCTGGGCTGCAGCCACTAAAGTGGAACTCCAGATGACAGTACAAGCTCTTCTCTGGGAGATATCAGCAGTATGGAGTGAGACTCAAAAATTGAAAAAAAAAAAAAAAGTCTCTCAGTCGTATCCAACTCTTTGTAACCCCCAAGGACTGTAACCTACCAGGCTCCTCTGTCCATGGAATTCTCCAGTCAAGAATACTGGAGTAACTATTCCCTTCTCCAGGTTTTCTTCCTGACCCAGGGATCAAGCCCAGGTGTCCTGCATTGCAGACAGATTCTTTATTGTCTGAACCACCAAGAAAGCCCAGGAGTGAGACCCAGGGAAAGCACCAAGATAGCACCCAGCAGCCCCAGTCCCTGAAGACTTCGGCAGCCTCTAAATGTGTGCCAAACCAGAAGCCTGCCCCTCAGGCCAAAGCTCCAGGATGAGCAAATAGGCCTCTTTCATAGAAAGGCTGAGACTGTGTTTCAATAAGTGGCTTGTGCTACACCCACGGGTGGTAGAAGGCTAAGAACTGCCCCTTTGTTTGTAATAGCCCCAGGGGACTCACAATCTGAAGCTGAGAGGGTAACGGGCAGGAAAGGCTAGAGGTCTCCAAACGGAGGAAATAGCCTGCAAGTGTCAGACATTTTTCTCTCTCTTAAGCGGCAGGAGGAAACAAACTAGATATTTTTTTTCTTCTCTATACAAATTTAAAAGGTTTCTCTTAAAATACTGTGTTGCCATAATGACACCTGGTTTCACCTGAAGTTACCTATTCTCAAACCTAGAGATAACCAGGGCATTTCTCTTATGGAAATGTTTGTCTTAAGCTATGCTAATATGCTATGCATTTACCCCAGACTCTGTCTTCAAGTCGGTTCCACCTAATGGCTCAGAACCTACTTGAAAACCAGTATGTTATACTCAGATATTGTTTCCCTAATCTATGTAAACAAAACTATTTGTATGGTAATCTGTCCTTCTACAAGATTCAAGTTAACCATTTTGTGGCCCAGGATGAATCGTCTGGTGCCAGGATTATCCCAAAATGCATTTTATGGGTGAAGGCCCTGGTGCCATTCTGAGTTTTAACACATTCCTTTCTTTCATTAACAGATTGTTAGTGACTATATAACGTCCAGCTGAAGACTAGCAGGGAGGTACTCTTTCTGTCCCCTTCTGATACCTATGTCAGAAGCTTTCTCTATCTCCTTTATACTTTAATAAAACTTTATTACACAAAAGCTCTGAGTGATCAAGCCCCGTCTCTGGCCCTGGATTGCATTCTTCTCTTCTGGAGGCCAAGAATCCTGGCGTCTTTTTTTCAGCAACAACCTTTCAAAGCTTTGCTGGCCACCAGAGCCAAGTAATCAAAGATCACACGCTGAGCCCCAGCCATAAAACCCCAGGCACAACGCAAGGGTACAAATTCCTTTCTAGATGGTACCTGGTGGCTCAGGTAAAGAATCTGCCTACCAAGCAGAACATACAGGTTCAATCCCTGGGTGAGGGAGATCCCCCAAAGAAGGAAATGGCAATCTGCTCCAGTATTCTTGTCTGGAAAAATCCCATTGACAGAAGAGCCTGGTGAGCTACAGTCGTGGGGTCAGAAAAGAATCAGACATAACTTATGACTAAACAATAACTAGTAAGCTACTACACAGCAGAGCAGAAAGAGAGAGCTAAAATGGCATGCACCAAGCTCTGTCTTTGGAGACTATTTCAGTAGGCCCCTAGATGTATGTTAAAGCAGATGCCTGTCCCTCAGGCTAATGGTGTAAGCTGAGCAAACAAGCATCTTTCACAGAAAGTCTGGGCACCTTTCAGTCGGCTCTGTGCTGGGTCCTGGGATGGGTGAATCTGCATGGGCAAGCCCTTTAAGAACAGATTCTCAGTTCTCTAGTCCTTGTAGGTCTCAGGGCTTTCAAAGCTATATATTTTAGGGGCTTGTCTCTCAGGTGTAACTCTTAAAAATTGCAGTGCCAATTGTGGGTTTCAAGCCCTTCACTTCTCAGGGAGAAACCTGGGTTTGTGAGAGTTCACTCCTGATTGTCGGTGACTGTGCCAGGGGTGGGGTTTATGTGTGGGCAGGACTGTGTCTTAGCCTCTCCTGACCGCTTCGAAGTGGGTATTTCCCAGTTTGCCTAATGCACAGAAGTCACTCAGCTACTTTCAGTTTCTGGTTTTATTTTACAGTGTCAATTATTCCATATATTCCATATATGCAAGAGGGCATCAGAGGGCAAACACATTGAAACCATACTCACAGAAAACTAGTCAATCTAATCACACTAGGACTACAGCCTTGTCTAACTCAGTGGTGGAGAGATCTGACAGAATGTGGTCCACTGGAGAAGGGAATGGCAAACCACTTCAGTATTCTTGCCTTGAGAACCCCATGAACAGTACGAAAAGGCAAAATGATGGGATACTGAAAGAGAAACTCCCCAGGTCAGTAGGTGCCCAATATGCTACTGGAGATCAGTGGAGAAATAACTCCAGAAAGAATGAAGGGATGGAGCCAAAGCAAAAACAATACCCAGCTGTGGATGTGACTGGTGATAGAAGCAAGGTCCGATGCTATAAAGAGCAATATTGCATAGGAACCTGGAATGTCAGGTCCATGAATCAAGGCAAATTGGAAGTGGTCAAACAAGAGATGGCAAGAGTGAATGTCGACATTCAAGGAATCAGCAAACTGAAATGGACTGGAATGGGTGAATTTAACTCAGATGACCATTATATCTACTACTGTGGGCAGGAATCCCTCAGAAGAAATGGAGTAGCCATCATGGTCAACAAAAGAGTTCAAATGCAGTACTTGGATGCAATCTCAAAAACGACAGAATGATCTCTGTTCGTTTCCAAGGCAAACCATTCAGTATCACAGTAATCCAAGTCTATGCTCCAACCAATGCTGAACAAGCTGAAGTTGAACGGTTCTATGAAGACCTACAAGACCTTTTAGAACTAACACCCAAAAAAGATGTCCTTTTCATTATAGGTGACTGGAATGCAAAAGTAGGAAATCAAGATAAACCTGGAGTAACAGGCAAATTTGGCCTTGGAATATGGAATGAAGCAGGGCAAAGACTAATAGAGTTTTGCCAAGAAAATGCACTGGTCATAACAAACACCCTCTTCCAACAACACAAGAGAAGACTCTACACATGGACATCACCACTTGGTCAACACCAAAATCAGATTGATTATATTCTTTGCAGCCAAAGATGGAGAAGCTCTATACAGTCAGCAAAAACAAGACCAGGAGCTGACTCTGGCTCAGACCATGAACTCCTTATTGCCAAATTCAGACTTAAATTGAAGAAAGTAGGGAAAACCACTAGACCATACAGGTATGACCTAAATCAAATCCCTTATGATTATACAGTGGAAGTGAGAAATAGATTTAAGGGCCTAGATCTGATAGATAGAGTGCCTGATGAACTATGGACTGAGGTTCGTGACATTGTACAGAGACAGGGATCAAGACCATCCCCATGGAAAAGAAGTGCAAAAAAGCAAAATGGCTGTCTGGGGAGGCCTTACAAATAGCTGTGAAAAGAAGAGAAGTGAAAAGCAAAGGAGAAAAGGAAAGATATAAACATCTGAATGCAGAGTTCCAAAGAGTAGCAAGAAGAGATAAGAAAGCCTTCTTCAGCGATCAATGCAAAGAAATAGAGGAAAACAACAGAATGGGAAAGACTAGAGATCTCTCCAAGAAAATCAGAGATACCAAAGGAACAATTTCATGCAAAGATGGGCTCGATAAAGGACAAAAATGGTATGGACCTAACAGAAGCAGAAGATATTAAGAAGAGATGGCAAGAATATACAGAACTGTACAAAAAAGATCTTCATGACCCAGATAATCACAATAGTGTGATCACTGACCTAGAGCCAGACATCCTGGAATGTGAAGTCAAGTGGGCCTTAGAAAGCATCACTACAAACAAAGCTAGTGGAGGTGATGGAATTTCAGTTGAGCTATTCCAAATCCTGAGAGATGATGCTGTCAAAGTGCTGCACTCAATATGCCAGCAAATGTGGAAAACTCAGCAGTGGCCACAGGACTGGAAAAGGTCAGTTTTCATTCCAATCCCAAAGAAAGGCAATGCCAAAGAATGCTCAAACTACCGCACAATTGCACTCATCTCACACGCTAGTAAAGTAATGCTCAAAATTCTCCAAGCCAGGCTTCAGCAATATGTGAACTGTGAACTTCCTGATGTTCAAGCTGGTTTTAGAAAAGGCAGAGGAACCAGAGATCAAATTGCCAACATCCGCTGGATCATGGAAAAAGCAATAGAGAGTTCCAGAAAAACATCTATTTCTGCTTTATTGACTATGCCAAAGCCTTTGACTGTGTGGATCACAATAAACTGTGGAAAATTCCGAAAGAGATGGGAATACCAGACCACCTGATCTGCCTCTTGAGAAATTTGTATGCAGGTCAGGAAGCAACAGTTAGAACTGGATATTGGAACAACAGACTGGTTCCAAATAGGAAAAGGAGTACTTCAAGGCTGTATATTGTCACCCTGCTTATTTAACTTATATGCAGAGTACATCATGAGAAATGCTGGGCTGGAAGAAGCACAAGCTGGAATCAAGATTGCCAGGAGAAATATCAATAACCTCAGATATGCAGATGACACCACCCTTATGGCAGAAAGTGAAGAGGAACTCAAAAGCCTCTTGATCAAAGTGAAAGTGGAGAGTGAAAAAGTTGGCTTAAAGCTCAACGTTCAGAAAACTAAGATCATGGCATCCGGTCCCATCACTTCATGGGAAATAGATGGGGAAACAGTGGAAACAGTGTCAGACTTTATTTTTCTGGGCTCCAAAATCACTGCAGATGGTGACTGCAGCCATGAAATTAAAAGACGCTTACTCCTTGGAAGGAAAGTTATGACCAACCTAGATAGCATATTCAAAAGCAGAGACATTACTTTGCCAACAAAGGTCTGTCTGGTCAAGGCTATGGTTTTTCCTGTGGTTATGTATGGATGTGAGAGTTGGACTGTGAAGAAGGCTGAGCGCCGAAGAATTGATGCTTTTGAACTGTGGTGTTGGAGAAGACTCTTGAGAGTCCCTTGGACTGCAAGGAGATCCAACCAGTCCATTCTGAAGGAGATCAGCCCTGGGATTTCTTTGGAAGGAATGATGCTAAAGCTGAAACTCCAGTTCTTTGGCCACCTCATGTGAAGAGTTGACTCATTGGAAAAGACTCTGTTGCTGGGAGGGATTGGGGGAAGAGGAGAAGAGAACGACAAAGGATGAGATGGCTGCATGGCATCACCGACTCGATGGACGTGAGTTTGAGTGAACTCTAGGAGTTAGTGATGGACAGGGAGGCCTGGCGTGCTGTGATTCATGGGGTCGCAAAGAGTCGGACACGACTGAGCGACTGATCTGATCTGATCTCTGATATATAGATTTTATGTGTCCACTGGCAGAGGTGTGTGAAGGATCCACCTACGTGGTCGTTGAACCAGAACCTATAGTCTTGATAACCTTTTTGTTGTTGATGATGAGAAGGATAATCAGTGTTCCTTATTTGTGTTCCATGAGGGCAAGTTGTGTTTCCTTTTCTGTTTGTTATGCCCTTTTTTGAGCTTCCCTCGTGGCTCAGGCAATAAAGAATCTGCCTGCAATGGACGAGATGCAGGTTCAATTTCCGAGAAGGAAATGACAACCCACTCCAGTGTTCTTGCCTGGAGAATTCCATGGACGGGGAAGCCTGGTGGGCTACAGTTCATGGGGTCACAAAAAATCAGACATGACTGAGCGATTAAGCTTTTTCACCTATTGCCATTTTTGTAGGCTGTATCTTCTTTAAGTTTCTGCTTTATTCTGTAGCAAATCTTTACACTTTTAAAAGCCAGACTCCAATTCAAGTATTTAAACCAATGTTTATTGATCGTTTACTGTGTTTAAGGAACTATTCTAAGTTTAGGATGGTATTAAAGGCCAGACTTGTTCCTGTGCTGAAGGAACTCATGATTCTTTAACTTTGAAATAACTTTGAAAAGACAGCCTTATCAATAACTATTGATAATGCTTGCTAAGTTGCTTCAGTTATGTCCAACTCTTTTGCAACCCCATGGACTGTAACCTGCCAGCCTCCTCTGTTGATGGTGCCCTCTTCCAAGGGATCTTTCAGACCCAGGGATCAAAACTGTGGTCTCTCACATCTCTTATAATGGCAAGTGGGTTCTTTACCACCAGTGCCACCTAGGAAGCCCAATAACTATTGTGGTCAGCACTAAAAGAAAGACATGAAAAGTTAAAGAAGTTAAAGATTGAAAAATGTTTTCTTGAAGATGCAACAAGCTTTCAAAAAAGAAGAGACATTTGAATTGGGTTTTAAAACAATAAGGTGTTTTAATTAGGAAAAGATTTATCTTCTGTATGTTTGTGCATGTGTGTATTTTTTTCTATTTATTTATTTAAATTAGAAAGGGATTTAGTTCAGGAATGTTGGACCTGCTGAAATAGTACATTCTAGATCTTTCTGGCATAACTCATGGAATAATGCAGAAGTAGTCCAGTAAGACACCAGCTTCCTCTGGGCTACTACTGGAACTGTAATTTCTTGGCTCAGGAACCCACTGCTACACAGCAGCCCTAGACACCAGGAAACCAGGGAAAAGAGAGACAGGTCAAGTAGCCTAACTACCCTGACAAAGTCTAGGATGTGGTTGTTGACAAGAACCTGTGCCAGGGAAACTAGTTACAAAAGTCTTTGAAGAAACTGTTTTAGAAGAGGATGCTATGGCTGTTGGATAGAGGCATAGTGACTCAGATGAGTAAGGCCCTCTTCCTTGAGCTGTTGTTTGTGGGCAGATCTGCATATGAATATGTATGAATATGTCATAACTCTTGGCTCTTTGCTTTGTGTACCTGTTCTTAGTTGGCCAGGGAGAGTTCACTCAGGGGAAGGAGGAATACTACCTCTAGAGTAGTCATGTGCCTCTGTTTTTGATGTGGACCAATTTTAAAGTCTTTATAGAAAGTGAAAGTGAAGTCGCTCAGTCCTGTCTGACCCTCAGCGACCCCATGGACTGCAGCCTTCCAGGCTCCTCCATCCATGGGATTTTCCAGGCAAGAGTACTGGAGTGGGGTGCCATTGCCTTCTTCATCTTTATAGAATTGGTTATAATTTTGTTCTTGTTGGTTATAATGTTGTTTTTGTTCTATGTTTTGGGTTTTTGGCCATGAGGCATGTGGGATCTTAGCTTCCTAACCAGGGATTGAACCTGAACCCCCTGCAATTGGAAGGCGAAGTCTCAACCACTGGACTGCCAGGGTTGGACTGCCACCTAAAATCTTATTTCTAGTCACAAGGTTTTGAGTAAGTATTTCTCCAGTGGACAGATGGGCCTGTCATGGTCAGAAAATGGAAGACAAACAGCTAGTTCCAATTAGCCAGGGTTTTAGCAACTTCTTTAGGGCAGCTAGCTCAGTTTAGGATCTCAATGGGTGCCTGGACTTATTTTTCAATATTGCAAATGATAGAACCTTGTCCAGTTCATGCTTATCTTTAAAATATCTCTGGTAAAAAGAATAAGAAAACAAATGATCACATAGAGACATCTTTCTAGTTATTAAAATCCTATCAAAGCATAAGAAGTATAGCAACATCAGCATCACGTGGTTTGAGTTGTTCCCTTTTTCTCTTCCCTTTGATTTACAATTAATTGAACATTGATAACTGAACAGGAGTCTCTGTGCAGTAAATTAGAATGCCGTGGGCTTCCCAGCTGGTGCTAGTGGTAAAGAACTCGCCTGCGAATGCAGGAGACATAAGAGACAGAAGTTGATCCCTGGGTTGGGAAGATCCCCTGGAGGAGGGCATGGCAACCCACTCCAATATTCTTGCTTGGAGAATCCCCGTGGACAGAGGAGCCTGGAGGGCTACAGTCCATGGAGTTGCACAGAGCTGGACATGAATGAATCAACTTAGCACCCAAGCAGGACCCAGAGGGGGCTGCAAATCAAAGAGTCAGTAAGCCTGCCCTACCCTACTCACTGTAATTGGGAAAATGGAAGCCTGGAGAGTGCAAAGCTGGGCTGACACCCACAGGAGATATTTTGTGGAGGTCCAGCTTGCCTGTTGGGAGAATCTGACATGCCATCAGCGCAGGACAGAGATGAGTTTGGCAGCAGAGGAGAGGGAGGATAGGGCAATCCCCTTCCCTAGGGTGGCACTGCAGCACACGGCACTGAGCCACTGCAGCAGCTGCCTCTTCAGCAGAGAAGGTGGAAAGCAAAAGTTGTGAGAGATGGACTGCTTGACTGCACTCCTTGTGGCTGGAGGGACCCATTTCTCTCTAGCAGTGCCCAGATTTCTGAAGAGGGACGGACTTCTGTGACTGGAGTGAGAGAAGAAAGGTGAGGAGGAGTCAGATAAGAATATCAAAGGGCCTTGAAGGAACACATCTCTTGCTGTATGCTTGGGGCCTTCAGCAGGATGTCCACCTCCGAATTCTTGAAGTCCCCTGTGAGGCCTGTGGGGACCCCCAAAGTCCCAGATGCGAAACCCACACCTTTCCCCACTCTGCTGAGGGTTCCTTGCGTGTGCCTAGAACCCCACTCAATAGAAATTTTTTAAAATGAGCAATTGCGCCACCTTCTGGAATGCAAAGGTTGAAAATTGGAAAGTGTTAGTTGTTTAGTCCTGTCTGACTGTGACGCCATGGACCCACCAGGTTCCTCTGTCCATGGGATTCTCCAGGCAAGAACACTGGAGTGGGTAGCCTTTCCCTTCTCCAGGGGATCTTCCCAACCCAGGGATCAAACCCAGGTCTTCCACATTGCAGGCAGATTCTTTACCATCTAAGCCACCAGGGAAGGTTTCTAATTGTTAGCCTGTTGAAATGTAAGAACGAACGTAAACAGTATGAAAGCAGAAACTCATACTATCAAACACTATGAAGAATAAAAGAAATAGGATACTTTTCCTTACAAAAAGAAAATTATAATTCTTTAGCAACCAGACTTAAAGACACCGAATATTGGTACCTAAGAGATAGGGAATTCAAAATAGCTGTTATGAAGAAATTTAACCAGCTACAAGAAAACTCAGGCAATTTAATGAACTCAAGAGTAAAATTATTGAATAGGAATTCTTTACCAAAGAAATTTGAATTATAAAAAAGAACCAAACAAAGATTCTGGAACTAAGGGATTCAATGAATGAAATAAAGAATATATTGGAGAGCACAGGTAACAGGGCAGATCAGATGGAAGAAAGAATAAGTGATGATTCAGTTGGGAGAGGATTAGATTTCTAAAAAGTGAAGAAACTCTACAAGATTTATGAAATTTTATTGGAAATATAGATAAAAGTATAGATGGTTTACCAGAAGAAGAAAGGGAGAAGGACCCAGAAAGTTTATTTGAAAACGAGAAATTTCCAAACCTGGGGAAAGAACTGGACATCCATAAAGTTAATAAAACACCTGTTTTCTCAATGCAAAAAGACCTTTTCCAAGATGCATTACAATGAAATTGTCAAAAAGTAGTGATAAAGAAAATTACCTACAAAGGATCACATTAGAGTATCAGTGAATTCCTCAGAAGAAATTCTGCTGAGGCCAGGAGAGAGTGGAATAACATATTCAGAGTGTCGAAAGAGAAAAGTTGCCAACCAAGAATACTATATCTGGCATAGTTATCCTTTATGCATGAAGAAGAAATAAAGGCTTTTATTAAAGACAAACAAAAGCTGAGGGAGCTCACCATCACTAGATCTGCTGAAGGGAGTTGTTTAGTTTGAAATGAAAAGATGCGAGTGAAAAAACATAGGAAAGTACGCAACATTCTGGTATAGGTGAAAAAAAGTCAAAGTTAGAAAATTGTAACTATATTCAGTTCAGTTCAGTTCAGTCACTCAGTCGTGTCCGACTCTATGCGACCCCACGAATCACAGCACACCAGGCCTCCCTGTCCATCACCAACTCCCGGAGTTCACTCAGACTCACGTCCATCGAGTCAGTGATGCCATCCAGCCATCTCATCCTCTGTCGTCAATGGGTATTTTAACCACTTCATTATAGTAAAAAATTCCCTAATAGATAGATATTAAAGCAAATTATAAACCCATTAAAAGTAAAACATTGCAGAGACGTCCCTGTTGGTCCAGTGGTTAAGACCCTGCACTTACACTGCAGGGGGCGCGGGTCAGGGAACTGTAGTGTTGGCACAGTGAAATAAACAAACAAAAACTAGAATAGACTGAAGAATGGAATATAAGATAAAGGAGACTGGTAAAAAGTATTTTTTTGTGTGTGAAAATAAATTTCAGAACTAAATGTTGAAAAACTTTGAAATATGAAAAGGAAAAAATTATGCTAAATATTTGCTTTTTGTTAAATGTAACAAAATACAGATTTTATAACCACAAGGAGTAAAACTATACATTAAAAATGATATAGCCAGACTATAAATCACCAGAAAGGCAGAGATTTTGTCCTAGTCATTGTTTAATCTCCAGAACTTCAAATAGTGTCTGGTACACTGTAGGTTTGTAAGCAATTTACTTTTTCCAAATTAAATCATTTGAGTCCATTCCTTTGGATCAAACATATGCTTTACATTTAAAAAATGGTTTAAAATGTCTACAGTTTCTGCCCCAAAAGCCGGCTGAATTGTGATAGGGATTACATGCAACCTATTGATCAAATTGGGAGGTACTTTCATCTTAGCTTAGCATTAAGTCTTCTAATCAATGAACATGGGATGCTTTTCAAATTTATGAAGCATTCGATATTTTTATATTCAGTTCAGTTAAGTTCAGTCGCTCAGTCATGTCTCACTCTTTGTGACCCCATGAATCGCAGCACGCCAGGCCTCCCTGTCCATCACCAACTCCCGGAGTTCACCCAGACTCACGACCATCGAGTCAGTGATGCCATCCAGCCATCTCATCCCCTGCCATCCCCTTCTCCTCCTGCCCCCAATCCCTCCCAGCATCAGAGTCTTTTCCAATGAGTCAACTCTTTGAATGAGGTGGCCAAAGTACTGGAGTTTCAGCTTTAACATCATTCATTCCAAAGAAATCCCAGGGCTGATCTCCTTCAGAATGGACTGGTTGGATCTCCTTGCAGTTCAAGGGACTCTCAAGAGTCTTCTCCAAAAGGGAACCCTCTTACACTGTTGGTGGGAATGCAAACCAGTACAGCCACTATGGAGAACAGTGTGGAGATTCCTTAAAAAACTGGAAATAGAACTGCCTTATGATCCAACAATCCCACTGCTGGGCATACACACTGAGGAAACCAGAAGGGAAAGAGACACGTGTATCCCAATGTTCATCGCAGCACTGTTTATAATAGCCAGAACATGGAAGCAACCTAGATGTCCATCAGCAGATGAATGGATAAGAAAGCTTGGTACATATACACAATGGAGTATTACTCAGCCATTAAAAAGAATACATTTGAATCAGTTCTAATGAGGTGGATGAAACTGGAGCCTATTATACAGAGTGAAGTAAGCCAGAAAGAAAACCACCAATACAGTATACTAACACATATATATGGAATTTAGAAAGATGGTAACAATAACCCGGTGTACGAGACAGCAAAAGAGACACTGATGTATTGAACAGTCTTATGGACTCTATGGGAGAGGGAGAGGGTGGGAAGATTTGGGAGAATGGCATTGAAACATGTAAAATATCATGTATGAAACGAGTTGCCAGTCCAGGTTCAATGCATGATACTGGATGCTTGGGGCTAGTGCACTGGGACGATCCAGAGGGATGGTATGGGGAGGGAGGAGGGAGGAGGGTTCAGGATGGGGAACACATGTATACCTGTGGTGGATTCATTTTGATATTTGGCAAAACTAATACAATTTTGCAAAGTTTAAAAATTTAAAAAAAACGAGAAAAAATAAATAAATAAAATAAATGTAATTATCAAAAAAAAAAAAGTCTTCTCCAACACCACAGTTCAAAAGCATCAATTCTTCAGTGCTCAGCCTTCTTCACAGTCCAACTCTCACATCCATACATGACCACAGGAAAAACCATAGCCTTGACTAGGCGGACCTTTGTTGGCAAAGTAACGTCTCTGCTTTTGAATATGCTATCTAGGTTGGTCATAACTTTCCTTCCAAGGAGTAAGCGTCTTTTAATTTCATGGCTGCAGTCACCATCTGCAGTGATTTTGGAGCCCAAAAAAATAAAGTCTGACACTATTTCCACTGTTTCCCCATCTATTTCCCATGAAGTGATGGGACCGGATGCCATGATCTTCGTTTTCTGAATGTTGAGCTCAGCCATATAAAGGATTTCCCAGCTAATGCTATTGGTAAAGAATCTGCCTGCCAATGCAGGAGACATAAGAGATGCAGGTTTGATCCCTGGGTCAAGAAGATCCCCTGATGGATGGTATGGCAATCCACTCCAGTATGCTTGCCTGGAGAATCCCATGGACAGAGGAGCCTGGTGGGTTACAGTCCACAGAGTCACAGACACAACTAAAGTGACTTAACACACATTTGTGTTCCCTTAAAAAGGAACACATTTGATTCAGTTCTAATTAGGTGGATGAACCTAGAGCATATTACACAGGGTAAAGAATAAAGTAAGTCAGAAAGAGAAAAACAAATTATCATTTATTAATGCAAATATGTGGAATCTAGAAAGAGGGTACTGATGCACCTATTTGCAGGGCAGCAATGGAGACAGAGACAAAAAGAGACTTGTGAATACAGTGGGGGAAGGAGAGGGTGGGACGAGTTGAGAAAGTAGCATTGAAGCATATACATTGTTTGCCATATGTAAAGTAGACAGCCAATGGGAATTTGTGGTGTGATGCAAGGAGCTCAAATCTCCTGTTCTGTTACAACCTAGATGGGTGGGATGGAGTGGGAGGTTCAGGAGGGAGGGGACATATGCATACCTATGGCTGATTCATGCTGATGTATGGTAGAAACCAACACAATATTATAAAGCAATTATTGTCCAATTAAAAACAAATAAATTTAAAAAGAAATTAGAAATACCTCAAATAAACAACCTAACTTTATATGGCAAGAAACTAGAAAAAAGAATAAATTAAGCTCAAATTTAGCAGAGGAAGGAAAAGATAAAGATCAGAGTAAAGATAAATGAAATAGAGGACAGAAAGACAATAAGACCAACAAAGTAAGAGCTTTCTTAAAAAGATAAACAAAATTGGCCAAGCTTTAGCTAAACTAAGAAAAAGAGAGAGAAAATACAAATAAAATTAGAAATTAAAGAAGGGACATTAAATTAACACTACAGAAATACATAGACTACTAATAGAAATACTAATACAGAAATAAAAGACTACTAATAGCAAATATTAGCCAACAAATTGCATAACCTAGAAGAAATGGGTTAAGTTCTAGAAATACACAACCTACTAAGACTGAATCAAGACAAAAAAGAGAATCTGAATACAACAATATTTAATAACCAGATTCAATCAATAATCACTGTGTCCCACCACAAAAAAACCGGGACCAGAGGGCTCCCTGGAAGATTTGACCAAATATTTAAAGAAGAATTAACATCAATCCTTCTCAAATTCTTTCATAAAATTGAGAAGAAAGGGAGACTCTCAAACACATATTTTGAGGTCAGCACTACCCTGATACCAAAGCCAGATAAGGAAACCACAAGAAAAAAAATCTATAGACCAATATCTCTGATCAAATATGAATGCAAAAATTCTCAACAAAGTATTAGCAAACCAAATTCAGGACATATTAAAAGGTTATATGCCATGACCAAGAGGAATTTATCCCTGGAATGGTACAACATATGGAAATTGATAAAGCAACACATTACATTAATAAAAGGAAGATAAAAATCACATGATCATCTCAATAGACACAGGAAAACATTGGAGAAAATATAATATCCTTTCACTACAGAAACCTTAACAAATTGAGTATAGAAGGAATACCTGCTGTGCTGTGCTTAGTAGCTCAGTCGTGTCAGACTCTTTGCAACCATGTGGATCTTAGCCAGCTGGGCTCCTCTGTCCATCCAGGGAATTCTCCAGGCAAAAATACTGGAGTGGGTTGCCATTCCCTTCTCCTAGAAGGAACATGCATCAATATAATAAAGATATATCTGTCATATATGACAAATGCACAGCTAACATTATGCTCAATGAAGAAAAATGGAAAGCCTTTCCTCCAAGAACAGGAATAAGACAAGGATTCCCATTCTCACCACTCTTACTCAGAAAAGTACTGAAAGTCCAAAATAGGTCTAATAGGCAAGACAAAGAAATAAAAGATATCCACATTAGAAAAGAAGAAGTAAAATTATTACTATTTGCAGACAACATAATTTTTTATAGAGAAAATCTTCAAGACTCAACCAAAAAATGATTGGAGCTAACCAACAATTTCTGTAAAGGTGGAGAATACAAAATCAACGTACAGAAATCAGTTGCATTTCCATACACAAATGACAAAACATCTGAAAAAGAAATACAAAAATCTATCCCATTTATAATTACAATCAAAAACAATAAAATACTTAGAAATAAATTTAACCAAGGAAGCGAAAGAGGTATACAACAAAATTCCAAGGCAAACCATTCAATATCACAGTAATCCAAGCGTATGCCCCAACTAGTAATGCTGAAGAAGCTGAAGTTGAATGGTTCTATGAAAACCTACAAGACCTTCTAGAACTAACACCCCGAAAAGATGCCCTTTCCATCACAGGGGACTGGAATGCAAAAGTAAGAAGTCAAGAGAAACCTGGAGTAACAGGTAAATTTGGCCTTGGAGTACAAAATGAAGCAGGGCAAAGACTAACAGAGTTTTACCAAGAGAACACACTGGTCATAGTGAACACCCTCTTCAAACAGCACAAGACAAGACTCTACACATGGACATCACCAGATAGTCAATACTGAAATCAGATTGATTATACTCTTTAAAGCCAAAGATGGAGAAGCTCTATACAGTCAGCAAAAACAAGACTGGGAGCTGACTGTTGCTCAGTTCATGACTCTTTATTGCAAAATTCAGACTTAAATTGCATAAACTAGGGAAAACCACTAGACCATTCAGGTATGACCTAAATCAAATCCTTTGCGATTACACAGTGGAAGGGACAAATAGACTCCAGGGATTAGATCTGATAGACAGAGTGCCTAAAGAACTATGGAATGGAAGTTTGTGACAGTGTACAAGAGACAGTGATCAAGACCATTCCCAAGAAAAAGAAATGCATAAAGGAAAATGGTTGTCTGAAGAGGCCTTAACAAATAACTGAGAAAGGAAGAGAAGCTAAAGGCAAAGGAGAAAAGGAAAGATATACCCATCAGAATGCAGAGTTCCAAAAAATAGCAAGGAGAGAAAGGGAGAACAAGATGGTGGAGGAGTAGGTGGATGTGGAGTATATCTCTCTCCAAAGATACTTCAGGAACACACCTTCAGACACAGAAGTGCATGCAGAACACCAGCTGAGAGTGGCAAAGAATATACAGAACCAAGCAGAACTCGGTAGAACAAAGGAACAAGGGGGAAAGCAAGAGTGTTAGTAGGACTGGACCTGCCCTCTGTGGGCGGGGGAACTGAAGCAGGGGTCCGATCCCCACATCAGGGCAATTGTCTGAGTCAGAGGAGAAACATTTAAGGCTGAGAGTGAAACAGCTGATCTGTGGTGGCATAAATGAGATGAGAATCAGACAGTCCTGGGAAATGCCAGTGGAGGAAAGCCAGGCAGCCATGGAAGCAAGGTGATACTGCTGTCACACGTAGAGGGTGGAGCCATCACCATAGCCCCTCTCTCCCCACACACCAGCATCAGCAGCTGAACAACAGAGAGACTGGCCCATCAAATGCCTGATGCACTTAACTACAGAGCAGGATCCCAGCCAGGGGCCCCTCTATGTGCCTGATGCACCAAACAACAGAGAAAGATCCCAGGCAAAGTAGCCCTCTAAGTGCCTGAATGGGCGGAGCTACAGAGAAAGACTGGCCAAAGAGGCCAAACAGTAAAGCTCTCACTGTTTGCAGATGACATGATACTGGACATAGAAACCCTAAAGATAGTATCAGAAAATTACTAGAACTAATCACTGTATTTAGCAAGTAACAGGATACAAAATCAATACACAGAAATCACTTGCATTTCTATATACTAACAATGAAAAGTCAGAAAGAGAAATTAAGGAATCAATCCCTTTCACCATTGCAACATAAAAGAATTAAATATCTAGGAATAAACCTACCTAAGGAGATAAAAGAACTGTACACAGAAAATTATAAGACACTAATGAAAGAAATCAAAGACAATATAAACAGATGGATAGATAGTCCATGTTCCTGGGCAGGAAGAATCAACAGTTTGAAAATGACCATGCTACCAAATGCAATCTACAGATTTAATGTGATCCCTATCAAATTACCAATGGCGTTTTTCACAGAACTAGAATAAAAAATTCCACAATTCATATGGAAACACAAAAGACCCTGAATAGCCAAAGCAGTCTTGAGTAAGAAGAATAGAGCTGGAGAAATCAATCTCCCTGACTTCAGATTATACTACAAAGCTACAGTCATCAAGACAGTATGGTACTGGCAGAAAAAAAAAAAAAAAAAAAAAAAGAAATATAGATCAGTGGAACAACATAGAAAGCCCAGAAATAAACCCATGCACCCATGTACCTTATTTTTGACAAAGGAGGCAAGAATACAATGGGGCAAAGAGAGACTCTTCAATACATGGTGTTGGGAAAACTGGACAGCTACATGTAGAAGAATGAAATTAGAACACTTCCTAACACCATACATAAAGATAAACTCAAAATGGATTAAAAACATAAATGTAAGACCAGAAACTATAATACTCTTAGAGGAAAACATAGGCAGAACACTTGATGACATAAATCAAAGCAAGATCCTCTATGACCCACTTCCTAGAGTAGTGAAGTTAAAAACAAAAGTAAATAAGTGGGACCTGATTAAACATAAGCTTTTGCACAGCAAAGGAAACTATATGCAAGGTGAAAAGATGATCCTCAGAATGGGAGAAAATAATAGCAAATGAAACAACTGGTAACAATAACCCTGTATAAGAGACAGCAAAAGAGACACTGATGTGTACAACAGTCTTTTGGACTCTGTGGGAGAGGGAGAGGGTGGGATGATATGGGAGAATGGCATTGAAATAAGTATAATATCATATATGAAATGAGTCGCTAGTCCAGGTTCGATGCACGATACTGGATGCTGGGGGCTGGTGCACTGGGATGACCCAGAGGGATAGTATGGGGAGGGAGGAGGGAGGAGGGTTCAAGATGGGGAACACATGTATACCTGTGGCAGATTCATTTCAATATTTGGCAAAACCAATATAATATTGTAAAGTTTAAAAATTAAATAAAATTTAAAAAAAAGATAAACTCAAAATGGATTAAAAACATAAATGTAAGACCAGAAACTATAAAACTCTTAGAGGAAAACATAGGCAGAACACTTGATGACATAAATCAAAGCAAGATCCTCTATGACCCACTTCCTAGAGTAGTGAAGTTAAAAACAAAAGTAAATAAGTGGGACCTAATTAAACTTACAAGCTTTTGCACAGCAAAGGAAACTATACGCAAGGTGAAAAGATGATCCTCAGAATGGGAGAAAATAATAGCAAATGAAACAACTGACAAAGGATTAATTTCCAAAATATACAAGCAGTTCATACAACTCAATACCAGAAAAACAAACGACCCAATCAAAAAGTGGGGAAAAGACCTAAACAGATATTTCACCAAAGAAGACATACAGATGGTTAACAAATACATGGAAAGATGTTCAACATCACTCATTATTAGAGAAATGCAAATCAAAACTACAATGAGATGTCACCTCACACTGGTCAGAATGGCCATCATCAAAAAGTCTACAAACAATAAATGCTGGAGAGGGTGTGGAGAAAAAGGAACGGTCTTGTGCTGTTGGTGGGAATGTAAGTTGATACAGCCACTATGGAAGATGGTATGGAGATTCCTTAAAAAACTAGGAATAAAACCACCATATGACCCAGCAGGACTGGAAAAAGTCAGTTTTCATTCCAATCCCTAAGAAAGGCAATGCCAAAGAATGTTCAAATTACCGCACAGTTGCACTCATCTCACACACTAGTAAAGTAATGCTCAAAATTCTCCAAGCCAGGCTTCAACAATACATGAACCATGAACTTCCAGATGTTCAAGCTGGATTTAGAAAAGGCAGAGGAACCAGAGATCAAATTGCCAACATCTGTTGGATCATTGAAAAACCAGGAGAGTTCCAGAAAAACATCTATTTCTGCTTTATTGATTATGTGAAAGCCTTTGACTGTGTGGATCACAATAAACTGTGGAAAATTCTGAACAAGATGGGAATACCAGACTACCTGACCTGCTCTTGAGAAATCTATATGCAGGTCAGAAAGCAACAGTTAGTACTGGACATGGAAAAATAGATGGGTTCCAAATAGGAAAAGGAATATGTCAAGTTTGTATATTGTTACCCTGCTTATTTAACTTATATGCAGAGTACATCATGAGAAACACTGGGGTGGATGAAGCACAAGCTGGAATCAAGATTGCCAGGAGAAATATCAATAACCTTAGATATACAGATGATACCACCCTGATGGAAGAAAGTGAAGAAGACCTAAAGAGCCTCTTGATGAAAATGAAAGAGGAGAGTAAAAATGTTGGTTTAAAGCTCAACATTCAGAAAACTAAGATCATGGCATCCAGTCCCATCACTTCATGGCAAATAGATGAAGAAACAATGGAAACAGTGGCAGACTTTATTTTTCTGGGCTCCAAAATCACTGAAGATGGTGACTGCAGCCATGAAATTAAAAGACACTTGCTCCTTGGAAGAAAAGTTATGATCAACCTAGACAGCATATTAAAAAGCAGTGACGTTGCTTTGCCAACAAAGGTCCATCTAGTCAAGGCTATGGTTTTTCCAGTAGACATGTATGGACTATAAAGAAAGCTAAGCACTGAAGAATTGATGCTTTTGAACTGTGGTGTTGGAGAAGATTCTTGAGAGTTCCTTGGACTGCAAAGAGATCCAACCAGTCCATCCTAAAGGAAATCAGTCCTGAATACTCATTGGAAGGACTGATGTTGAAGCTGAAACTCCAATACTTTGGCCACCTGATGAGAAGAGCTGATTCATTTGAAAAGACCCTGATGCTGGGAAAGACTGAAGGGAGGAGGAGAAGGGTTCAACAGAGGATGAGATGGTTGGATGATATTACTGACTGAATGGACATGAGTTTGAGTAAACTCCGGGAGTTGGTGATGGACAGGGAGGCCTGGCATGCTGCAGTCCATGGAGTTACAAAGAATCAGACATGACTGAGTGACTGAACTGAACTGATGACCCAGCAAACCCATTCCTAGACATACACCCTGAGGAAACCAAAATTGAAAAAGACACATGTATCCCATTGTTCATTGCAGCACTGTTTACAATAGCTAGAACATGGAAGCAACCTAGATATCCATCGACAGATGAATGGATAAAGAAGTTTTGGTACATATAAAGAATGGAATATTACTCAGCCATAAAAAGGAATGCATTTGAGTCAATTCTCAGGAGGTGGATGAACCTAGAACCTATTATACAGAGTGAACTTAGTCAGAAAGAGAAAGATAAATACCATATTTTAATGCATATATGCAGAATCTAGAAAAATGGTACTGAAGAATTTATTTACAGGGCAACAATGCAAAAACAGACATAGAGAATAGACATATGGACATGGGGAGAGGGAGGAGAGGGTGAGATGTATGGAAAGAGTAACATGGAAACTTACATTACTATATATATGTAAAACAGATAGCCAACAGGAATTTGCTGTATGGCTCAGGAAACTCAAACATGGGCTCTGTATCAAACGAGAAGGGTGGGATGGGGAGGGAGATGCGAGGGAGGTTCAGAAGGGAGGGGATATGTTCATAAACCAGATGATCACGATGGTGTGATCACGCACCTAGAGCCAGACATCCTGGGATGCAAAGTCAAGTGGGCCTTAGGAAGCATCACTATGAACAAAGCTAGTGGAGGTGAGGGAATTCCAGTTGAGCTACTTCAAATCCTAAAAGATGATGCTGTGAAAACGCTGCATTCCATATGCCAGAAAATTTGGAAAACTCAGCAGTGGCCACAGGACTGGAAAAGTCAGTTTTATTTCCAATCCCAAAGAAAGGCAATGCCAAAGAATGCTCAAACTACCTCACAATTGCACTCATCTCACATACTGGTAAAGTAATGCTCAAAATTCTCCAAACCAGGCTTCAACAAAATGTGAATCATGAACTTCCAGATGTTCAAGCTGGTTTTAGAAAAGGCAGAGGAGCCAGAGATCAAATTGCCTACATTTGAAAAACCAAGAGAGTTCCAGAAAAACATCTGTTTCTGCTTTATTGACTATGCCAAAGCCTTTGACTGTGTGAATCACCACAAACTGTGGAAAATTCTGAAAGACATGGAATACCAGACCACCTGATCTGCCTCTTGAGAAATCTGTATGCAGGTCAGAAAGCAATACTTAGAACTGGACATGGAAAAACAGATGGGTTCCAAGTAGAAAGAGGAGTATGTCAAGGCTGTATATCGTCACCCTGCTTAGAGTACATCATGCAAAATGCAAGGCTGGATGAACACAAGCTGCAATCAAGATTGCTGGGAGAAATATCAATAACCTCAGATATGCAGATGACATCACCCTTACGGCAGAAAGCAAAGAATGATTAAAGAGCCTCTTGATAAAAGTGAAAGAGGAGAGTGAAAATGTTGGCTTAAAACTCAACATTCAAAAAAAGAAGATCATGGCATCTAGTCCCATCACTTCATGGCAAATAGATGGGGAAACAGTGGAAACAGTACCAGACTTTTATTTGGGATGGGGGCCCTCCAAAATCACTGCAGATGGTGACTGCAGCCATGAAATTAAAAGATGCTTGCTTCTTTGAAGAAAAGTTATGACCAACCTAGACAGCATATTAAAAAGTAGAGACATTACTTTGCTGACAAAGTTTTGTTTAGTCAAAGCTATAGTTTTACCAGTGGTCATGTATGGATGTGAGAGTTAGACTATAAAGAAAGCTGAGCGCTGAAGAACTGATGTTTTTGAACTGTGGTGTTGGAGAAGACTCTTGGGAGTCCCTTGGACTGCAAGGAGATCCAACCAGTCAATCCTAAAGGAAATCAATCCTGAATATTCATGGAAGGACTGATACTGAAGCTGAAACTCCAACATTTCAGCCACGTGATGCAAAGAACTGACTCCTTGGAAAAGACCCTGATGCTATGAATGATCGAAGGAGAAGGGGACAACAGAGGATGAGATGGTTGGACAGCATCACTAACTTGATGCACATGAGTTTGAGCAAGCTCCAGGAATTGGTGATGGACAGGGAAGCCTGGTGTGCTGCAGTCCTTGGGGTCACAAAGAGCTGGACATGACTGAGTGTCTAATGAACTGATAAGACTTTGTTGAAAAAACTGAAGAAGACACAGATAGAAAACATTCTGTGTTCATGAATCAGAGGAATTAGAACTGTTAAAATGTCCATATTTCTCAGAGCTATCTATAGATTCTGGAATAGGAAATGGCACCCCACTCCGATATTCTTGCCTGAAGAATCTCATGGACATGTAGCCTGTGGGCTACAGTCCGGAAGGTCACAAAGACTTGGACACAACTGAGGTGATTTAACAGCACATCTATACATTCAACACAATCTCCATCAAAACACCAATGGTATTTATCAGAGAGATAGAAAAAGCAATCCTAAAATTTGTATGGAACTACAAAAGACCTTGAATAACTAAAGCACTCTGGTGGAAAGAAAACCAGAGGTATCACACTTTCTGATTTCAAACAAAATTATCAAGCCATAGTAATAAAAACTGTATGATACTGGTCCAAAAGCATATACGACTACATCAAGCTTAAAACAATTTGCATAGCAAAAGAAATAATTAACAAATTTAAAAGGCATCCATGGGAGAAGATTTTTTTGCAAAGCGTATTCAGATAAGGAGTCAACATTCAAATATATTAAAAACTCATACAATTTGATAATTTAAAAAAAGCAAACAATCTGATTTCAAAATGGGCAGAAGACATTTTTCCAAACAAGACACCCAAATAGTCAATGGGTACATAAAAAAAAAATGCTCAGCACCATAAATCATCAGGGAAATGCAAATCAAAACCACAAGGAGATATCACTTCACACCTGTTAAAATGGCTATCATCAAGAAGATAAGAGACAACAAATGCTGGTGAAGGTATGGAGAAAAAAAAATGCTTGCACGTTGTTGGTGTAAACGTAAATTGGTTCAGTCACTATGCAAAGCAATGTTGAGGTTCCTCAAAAAATTGAAAATAACCCCTATCACAGTTCAGTTCAGTCGCTCAGTCATGTCCAACTCTTTGCAACCCCATGAATTGCAGCACGCCAGGCATCCCTGTCCGTCACCAACTCCCGGAGTCCATCCAAACCCATGTCCATTGCATCAATGATGCCATCCAACCATCTCATCCTCTGTCGTCCCCTTCTCCTTCTGCCCTCGATCTTTCCCAGCATTGGGGTCTTTTCAAATGAGTCAGCTCTTTGTAGCAGGTGGCCAAAGTATTGGAGTTTCAGCTTCAGCATCAGTCCTTCCAATGAACACCCAGGACTGATCTCCTTTAGGATGGACTGGTTGGATCTCCTTGCAGTCCAAGGGACTCTCAAGAGTCTTCTCCAACACCACAGTTCAAAAGCATCAATTCTTTGGTGCTCAGCTTTCTTTATAGTCTAACTCTCACATCCATACATGACCACTGGAAAAACCATAACCTTGACTAGATGGACCTTTGTTGACAAAGTGATGTCTCTGCTTTTTAATATGCTGTCTAGGTTGGTCATAACTTTTCTTCCAAGGAGTAAGAGTATTTTAATTTCATGGCTGCAATCACCATCTGCAGTGATTTGGAAGCCCAGAAAAATAAAGTTAGCCGCTCTTTCCCCACCTATCTGCCATGAAGTGATGGGACCAGATGCCATGATCTTAGTTTTCTGAATGTTGAGCTTTAAGCCAACATTTTTACTCACCTCTTTCACTTTTATCAAGAGGCCCTTAGTTCTTCTTCACTTTCTGCCATAAGGGTGGTGTCATCTGCATATCTGAGGTTATTGATATTTCTCCTGGTATCTTGAGTCCAGCTTGTGCTTCATCCAGTCCAGTGTTTCTCATGAGGTATTTTACATATAAGTTGAATAAGCACGGTGACAATATAAAGCCTTGACATACTCCTTTTCCTATTTGGAACCAGTCTGTTGTTCCATCTACAGTTCTAACTGTTGCTTCCTAATCTGCATCCAAATTTCTCAAGAGGCAGGTCAGGTGGTCCGGTATTCCCATCTTTTGAAGAATTTTCCACAGTTTGTTGTGATCCACACAGTCAAAGGCTTTGGCATAGTCAGTACAGCAGAAATAGATCTTTTTCTGGAACTCTCTTGCTTTTTCGATGATCCAGTGGATGTTGTGATTTGATCTCTTGTTCCTCTGCCTTTACTAAAACCAGCTTGAACATCAGGAAGTTCACGGTTCACATATTGCTGAAGCCTGGCTTGGAGAATTTTGAGCATTACTTTACTAGCGTGTGAGATGAGTGCAATTGTGCGGTAGTTTGAGCATTCTTTGGCATTGCCTTTCTTTGGGATTGGAATGAAAACTGACCTTTTCCAGTCCTGTGGCCACTGCTGAGTTCTCCAAATTTGCTGACACTCAGTAGAGTGCAGCACTTTCACAGCATCATGTTTTAGGATTTGAAATAGCTCAACTGGAATTCCATCACCTCCACTAGCTTTGTTTGTAGTGATGCCTCCTAAGGCCCACCTGACTTCACATTTCAGGATGTCTGGCTCTAGATGAGTGATCACACCTTCATAATTATCTGTGTCATGAAGATCTTTTTTGTAGAGTTCTTCTGTGTATTCTTGCCACCTCTTCTTAATATCTTCTGCTTCTGTCAGGTCCCTACCATTTTTGTCCTTTATTGAGCCCATCTTTGCATGAAATGTTCCCTTAGTATCTCTAATTTTCTTGAAGAGTTCTCTAGTCTTTCCCATTCTAATGTTTTTCTCTATTTCTTTCCATCGATTGCTAAGGAAGGCTTTCTTATCTCTCCTTGCTATTCTTTGGAACTCTGCATTCCAATGGGTACATCTTTCCTTTTCTCCTTTGTTTTTCACTTCTCTTCTTTTCATAGCTATTTGTAAGGCCTCCTCAGACAGCCATTTTGCTTTTTTGCATTTCTTTTTCTTGGGGATGGTCTTGATCCCTGTCTCCTGTACAATGTCATGAACCTCTATCCATAATTCATTAGGCACTCTGTCTATCAGATTTAGTCCCTTAAATCTATTTCTCACTTCCACTGTACAGTCATAAGGGATTTGATTTAGGTCATACCTGAATGGTCTAGTGGTTTTCCCTACTTTCTTCAATTTCAGTCTGAATTTGGCAATAAGGAGTTCATGATCTGAGCCACAGTCAGCTCCCAGTCTTGTTTTTGTTGACTGTCTAGAGCTTCTCCATCTTTGGCTGCAAAGAATATATCAGTCTGATTTCGGTATTGACCATCTGGTGATGTCCATATGTAGAGTCTTCTCTTGTGTTGTTGGCAGAGGGTGTTTGCTATGACCAGTGCGTTTTTTGGCAGAACTCAGTTAGACTTTACTCTGCTTCATTCCGTATTCCAAGGCCAAATTTGCCTGTTACTCCAGGTGTTTGTTGACTTCCAACGTTTGCATTCCAGTCCCCTATAATGAAAAGGACATCTTTTGGGGGTGTTAGCTCTAGAAGGTCTTGTAGGTCTTCATAGAACCGTTCAATTTCAGCTTCTTCAGCATTACTGGTAGGGGCATAGACTTGGATTACCGTGATATTCAATGGTTTGCCTTGGAAACAAACAGAGATCATTCTGTCAATTTTGAGACCTACCACATAATTCAGCAATTCCATTTCTGGGTATATACACAAAGGAAATTAAAAAAAAAACAAGATATCAAAGATATATATGCATTCCTACGTTTATTGCAATATTATTCACAATAGCTAAGATATGGAAAAAATCTACTAGCCAATCAATGAGTGTATAGATTCAAAAGATGTAGTGTATGTGCAATAGTAGTAGTGTTATTTGCTCAGTCATGTCTGACTCTTTGAGACCCCATGGACTGTAGCCTGCCAGGCTTCTCTGTCCATGGAATTTTCTAGGCAAGAATACTGGAATGGATTGCTATTTCCTCCTCCAGGGGTCTTCCAAACCCAGGAATAGAACCTACATCTCTTTCATCTCCTGAATTGACAGGTGAATTCTTTGCCACTGAGCCATCTGGGAAGACTTACATATACACAGTGTTGCATGTCAAATATATTTCAATAAAAATATGTTAAAACCACAAAAAAAAAAAAAAAACAGAGAAAGTGTACAAGACAAAGATAGGAACAAAGAATGAATGCAATGAAAAGAAAACAGTAGATGTAACATGGTAGATATTGATCCAACTATGCCAATAATTACTTTGAACATCAATAGTCTAAATGCATCAATTAAAAAGACTTTGTCTGAAAAGATTTTAAAAAATGAGATCCAACTATCTATATGTTGTCTACAAGAATCCCACTTTAAATATAAAGACACATATAGATTAAATGTTAAATGGATGGAGGAAATTGTACCTTGCTAACATTAATTTCAAAAAGCAAGAGTAACTGTATTAATTTCAGACAGTGAAGTGAAGTGAAAGTCGCTCAGTCATGTCTGACTTTCTGCAACTCTATGGACTATACAGTCCACGGAATTCTCCAGGCCAGAAGACTGGAGTGGGTAGACTTTTCCTTCAGACAGAGCAGACTTCAAAGCAAGGACAGTTATCAGGAATAAAGGAGCACATTCAGTTCAGTTCAGTTCAGTCGCTCAGTCGTGTCCAACTTTTTGTGACCCCATGAATTACAGCTCGCCAGGCCTCCCTGTCCATCACCAACTCCCGGAGTTCACCCAAACTCTTGTCCATTGAGTTGGTGATGCCATCCAGCCATCTCATCCTCTGTCGTCCCCTTCTCCTCCTGCCCCCAATCCCTCCCAGCATCAGAGTCTTTTCCAATGAGTCAACTCTTCACATGAGGTGGCCAAAGTATTGGAGTTTCAGCTTTAGCATCAGTCCTTCCAAAGAACACCCAGGACTGATCTCCTTTAGAATGGACTGGTTGGATCTTCTTGCAGTCCAAGGAACTCTCAAGAGTCTTCTGCAACACCACAGTTCAAAAGCATCAATTCTTTGGTGCTCAGCTTTCTTCACAGTCCAACTTTCACATCCATACATGACCACTGGAAAAACCATAGCCTTGACTAGACAGACCTTTATTGGGAAAGTAATGTCTCTACTTTTGAATATGCTATCTAGGTTGGTCATAACTTTCCTTCCAAGGAGTAAGCATCTTTTAATTTCATGGCTGCAATCACCATCTGCAGTGATGTTGGAGCCCAAAACAATAAAGTCTGACTGTTTCCACTGTTTCCCCATCTATTTCCCATGAAGTGATGGGATCAGATGCCATGATCCTCATTTTCTGAATGTTGAGCTTTAAGCCAACTTTTTCACTCTCCTCTTTCACTTTCATCAAGAGGCTTTTTAGTTCCTCTTCACTTTCTGCCATAAGGGTTGTGTCAAAGGAGCTCATTACATAATGATAAAAGGGTCAATTCTAGAAGAAGACACAACAATCCTTAACGTGTGTGCACCTAACAACAGACCATTAAATTACATGAGGCAAAAACTGACAGAACTGCAAAGAGAAATAAATGAATCCATTTTCATGGTGGGAGATTTCAACATCCATCTCTCAGAAATGGCAGACTGTAGGGAGAAAATTATAAGGCTATAGCTGAACTTAATAGCATTATCAATCAACTGGACATAATTGACATCTATAGGTTACTTCATGCAATAATAGAAAAATACACATTCTTTTCAAGCTCAAGAATGGACCACATTCTTGGCCATGAAACACACTTAACACATTAAAAACAATAGAAGTCATACCATGTCTGCTCTCCAACCACAATGGGAATAAAGAAGAAATCAGCAGCAGAAAGATAACTGGAAAATCTTCAAATACATGTAGATTAAACAACACACTTCTAAATAATACATGGGTAAAGGAACAAATCTCAAGAGAAATTGAAAAATGTTTTGAACTAAGTAAAAATTAAAATATAACTTATCAAAATTTGTAGGATGCAGTGAAAACAGTGCTGGAGAGAAATTTATGGCATTAAACACATATATTAGAAAGGAAAAAAGATCTTAAATCAATCACTTAAATTTCCCCCTTAGGAAACTAGAAAACAAATAGCAAATTATATCCAAAAGAAGCAGAAGAAATTAGAGCAGAAATCAATGAAATCAAAAGCCAGAAATCAACAGAGAAAATCAACCGAACTAAAGAGTTGCCATAATTAAAGAAAATAAGCGGACATACAGCTCACACCGAGGGGACTGCTGTAAAGGAAATCTGACCTGGAGGACCCACATCTGCCCTTGACTATTAATCTTTGGCCTGGGATCCACCCTCACCCATCTTCTGTGAACTTCCGGTGGGAGTCAGGGGCCATCCCTAACTCTCCTGGTGTAGGACCTGAGTATGCCTCCACATGAAATCACTCAATTTGGCAAATGCATATGGATTTGAGAGTTGGGCTGCCTCATGCATTAGAGGCAGGAAGCATAGTGTCTAAGGCCCACAATGGTTTTGGTGGGGGGAGCGCTTGAAAATGTTTCATTTCTTTTAAATTGGAAAAGGAAAAATTTGAGTTCCAAGAAAATGTTCTAATATATAATGTTGATATATTCATCTTTATATCATCTAAGTTTTAAGATATAATTTTAAATATCTTTCAAGTGAAAAAGGAGCCCACCAAGGTGAAGGTGCTTATAGACAAGGAAAGTCAAAATGGTGCTCTGAAATCACTGGGGTGGAGTTTCTTGTTGAATGGATTTTCTCAACCAAAGAGTGCTTTAGGTGAAGGGAATGTAAAGCTTATGGCTAGAGAACTAGGGTAGGAACTAGGGAATAGAGACGCTCTCCACTGTAAACATTTTCCTTTTTTTCTTTATCTTGTGCATGTATAAGTAATATTAAATCCTTCCTGGAGCACAACAGGGCACACAGAGATAAAAATACCTCTGCAGCATGGAACACTCAGTGCGAGTCAGTTTGTGTCTCCAGAAGGAGTTCATTGGCCTTAGAGCATTCACCGTAGACCAAGAGGCAGATGCAATGTTTTAGAAAGATGCCCATCACAGTGGCTAAGCAGTTAACATACACAGTGGGAATTCTTCTTTCTCTGGATATTTTAGTAATGAAAATAGTGTATTTTTTACAATTTGCTGAGAGAGGGAGAGAGAGAGAGGTGGTTCCCGTCACAAATAAAAGACTGAGACAGGGACTTCCCTGGTGGTCCAGTGGCTAAGACTCCATGTTTTCAATACAAGAGACAAGGGAAGGTTCAATCCCTGGTTGGGGAACTAAGATCCCACACGCCACATGGGGTGGTTAAAAAATGACAATAAAAGGAAAAGACTGAGGCATAACAACCAAATGCATCGTGTTACCCTGACCTAACTGTACTCTGGAGAAGGAAAAAAAAAAGTTTTAAAGGACATTTGGGGAACGTTGTCTAAATTAAGTACTGATGATACTTGGACAACAGTATTTTATCCATGTTACATTTTGGGATTGGATTGGTAGTTATACAAGAAAATTGGAAGATATTGTTATTCTTAACAAATGCACACTAATATTAAGGGGTCAAAGGGTATAATGTCTACAGCTACTTTGTAAATGGGTCAGCAACACACACACACACACACACACACACACACACACTGATAATGAGCAGGGCCCTATGGGGCTCCTGGGCACAAAGCTTTTCTACATTCCCCCATTTCTTTATTACAGGAAATAGTCTTCATTCAGCATGAACTTTCCTGAGTTCCAATGGGTAGACAGAAGAAGTTGTAAATTAGGGAAGAAGAGGAGATGTGAGACAAAGGAGAAACAAAGTCAAGAGAAACAATATTGCAGCCTTGGGACAAGGTCCCGGTTCTCCATCAAGGGATTCACACAAGATCTTTTGAGCTGTCTTGCAGATACTGAAACTCCTACTAGGTGGAAAAAATTAATGGCTGAGGACGGTATGCTGTAGACCTCAGACTGGTTGGAATCAGAAGGTTAATGATGCTGATTCCCACTAGCTCACCACCAATCAATCAGAAGAATGTCCACCAACTGATCATGCTGTGAATGATCAGCTCACCAACTGAGCCTTTACTGTGAAATTTCTCACTATCCCCTCCAAGTTGGGGGGACTCACAGTTTTGAGGGCATTAGCTCACTGTGACCCCCTTTGCCTGCCCAAGCACTAAAGCTATTCTTTCAGTTTTGAACTTCAACTAAAACTCTGCCTCCAAGATTTAATTTGACCTTGGGACACAGAGGCCAGATTTAGCTTCAACACAAAAAGAAAAGAATAAAACAAATACATCAAAATGTTAACTGGTGAATCTTGGTAAAATGTTCTTTGTGCTAGTCCTGCAACTTTTCTGTAAATGCAATACATTTAAAAATAAAAAGTTAAAAAATGAGATTGTTTGAAATTAGTCCTGTGTTAATTTTAAAGTGTTGAAATAAAGTAATACACTAATTTCACAGGTATTCAACCACATATCTGCACTAGTAGACTGTCATTGTTTGCAGGGTTTTCCTAATAAAAATCATTTCAAAAATTTAAGCTACAACTACTGGAATAAATAACTGAAAAATAACTGAAAATCTTTACCACTGACATGCAGGATAAAATTCAGATACCAGTGCTGGTGTCCAGAGTGCTCATGAAACATGTTTTAAATGAGTAAATATGACATTTGCTTTCTGAACGAGGCTAGCCTAGTTTGAATGAAAAATGTTGCCTAAAAAAAGAGAAAGAGAGAAAAATGTTGCCTGATATATCAATAAACAAAGAATGTTACAGCCATGAAGTCAGTATGTGTGTTCCTTGCTCAGTCATGTCCAACTCTTTGCAATCCCATGGAGTCCACCAGGCTCCTCTGTCCAAGGGATTTTCCAGTCAAGGATACTGGAGTGCAGAGCCATTCCCTTCTCCAGGGGATCTTCTCAACCCAGGGAGGGAATCTGGGTCTCCTGCATCCCAAGTGGATTCAGTACTGTCTGAGCCACCAGTGAGGCCCAAAGAACAGGATAGTAGCCCTAAATAGTTAAGGTGCATATCAAAAGAATCGTTTCAGTGAACACAGACTCTTGAAAAAGCTCATAGATAAAGCAAGAGGGTTCCAGAAAAATATCTACTTTTGCTTTATTGACTATGCCAACACCTTTGTCTATGTGGCTCACAACAAACTGGAAAATTCTTCAAGAGATGAGAATACCAGACCACCTTACCTGCCTCCTGAGAATTCTGTAGGCAGGTCAAGAAGCAGCAGTTAGCACTGGACATAGAACAGACTGGTTCCAAATTGGGAAAGGAGTATATCAAGTCTTATATTCTCAACCTGCTTATTTAATTTATATGCAGAGTACATCATGCGAAATGCTGGGCTGGATGAAGCACAAGCTGGAATCAAGATTGCTGGGAGAAATACCATAATCTCAGATATGTAGATGACACAATCCTTATGGCAGAAAGCAAATTGGAACTGAAGAGACTCTTGATGAAAGTGAAAGAGGGAGAGTGAAAAAGCTGGCTTAAAATTCAACATTCAAAAGACTAAGATCGTGGCATCTGGTCCCATCACTTCATGGCAAACGGATGGGGAAATAATGGAAACAGCAAGAGACTTTATTGTTTTGGGCTCCAAAATCACTGCAGATGGTGACTGCAGCCATGAAATTAAAAGACATTTGCTCCTTGGAAGAAAAGCTATGAACATAGACGGCACATTAAAAAGCAGAGACATTACTTTGCTGACAAAGGTCCATATAGTCAAAGCTATGGTTTTTCCAGTAGTCAGGTATGGATGTGAGAGTTGGACCATAAAGAAAGCTGAGCACCAAAGAATTGATGCTTTTGAGCTGTGGTATTGGAGAAGACTCTTGAGAATCCCTTGCTTGCAAAGAGATCAAACCAGTCAATCCTAAAGGAAATGAGTCCTGAATATTCATTGGAAGGACTGATGCTGAAGCTGAAATTCCAATATTTGAGCCACCTGATGTGAAGAACTGACTCATTGGAAAAGTCCCTGATGCTGGGAAATATTGAAGGAGAAGGAGAAGGTGACGACAGAGGATGAGACGGTTGGATGGCATCACCGACTCAGACATGAGTTTGAGCAAGCTCCGAGAGTTGGTAATGGACAGGGAAGACTGGCTTGCTGCAGTCCATGGGGTCACAAAGAGTCAGAGACAACGGAGCGACTGAACTGAACTGAACAGACTCTTGATACCTCTTCTCTTAGGAGCAGTCCCTCAGCTGAGAGACTGCCTCCCAGGCCTGAAGTCTGCAGAAAGACCGCTATATAAAACAAATTCTCAGCTGTTAAATTGTACTTTTTTTGTTTCAGTTGACACTAGGTTCCCTCCAAAATAGAACCTGAGATAAGGGTTTGCATGCAAGCAGTCTATTTAGGGAAGTGATTGCAAGACACAGTAGAGAAGGAGAAGGAAGAGTGAAACAAGGGAGGATGGAGTCCACATAAGAGTGCATTACCAGAAAAATAAATGACCCAATCAAAAAATGGGCCAAAGAACTAAACAGACATTTCTCCGAAGAAGACATACAGATGGCTAACAAACACATGAAAAAATGCTCAACATCACTCACTATCAGAGAAATGCAAATCAAAACCACCATGAGGTATCATTTCACGCCAGTCAGAATGGCTGCGATCCAAAAGTCTATAAGCAATAAATGCTGGAGAGGGTGTGGAGAAAAGGGAACCCTCTTACACTGTTGGTGGGAATGCAAACTAGTACAGCCACTATGGAGAACAGTGTGGAGATTCCTTAAAA
This sequence comes from Bos javanicus, assembly GCF_032452875.1. Classification (NCBI taxonomy): domain Eukaryota; kingdom Metazoa; phylum Chordata; class Mammalia; order Artiodactyla; family Bovidae; genus Bos; species Bos javanicus. The sequence continues at coordinate 15,928,081 of NC_083882.1, read as the reverse complement.
AACTGGAAATAGAACTGTCATATGACCCAGCAATCCCACTGCTGGGCATACACACCGAGGAAACCAGAATTGAAAGAGACACGTGTACCCCAATGTTCATCGCAGCACTGTTTATAATAGCCAGGACATGGAAGCAACCTAGATGTCCATCAGCAGATGAATGGATAAGAAAGCTTGGTACATGTACACAATGGAGTATTACTCAGTCATTAAAAAGAATACATTTGAATCAGTTCTAATGAGGTGGATGAAACTGGAGCCTATTATACAGAGTGAAGTAGGCCAGAAAGAAAAACACCAATACAGTATACTAACACATATACATGGAATTTAGAAAGATGGTAACGATAACCCTGTATGCGAGACAGCAAAAGAGACACAGATGTATAGAACAGTCTTTTGGACTCTGTGGGAGAGGGAGAGGGTGGTATGATTTTGGAGAATGGCATTGAAACATGTATAATATCATATATGAAACGAATCGCCAGTCCAGGTTCGATGCATGATACAGGATGCTTGGGGCTGGTGCACTGGGATGACCCAGAGGGAGGGTACGGGGATGAAGGTGGGAGGGGGGGTTCAGGATGGGGAACACGTGTATACCTGTGGCAGATTCATGTTGATGTATGGCAAAACCAATACAATATTGTAAAATAATTAACCTCCAATTAAAATAAATAAAATTATATTTTAAAAAAAGAGTGCATTAGGTGGCCACCAGTGTGACATTTGATACTTGACCCCACTCGAACCCTCTGTGAAGCCATAGAATGCACCACAAAACAGTCTGCCCAATGGATGGAGAAGGGAGTATTTACCCACCATTTCCCATGTCACACTGGCCAAGTATGACATGAGATGTAAACTTTTTCACACTTCCAGGTTTGCTCCTCTGTTGGAATGGCTGAGTGAGTTCCTGTGGGTAACCTGCAGTAGCAGAGAAGCCCCAGGATAGAAGCTGGGGAGAGAGAGGTATGGTGCAGCTGAGGTTACACCGTGTGCAGCTGATCACCACAGCAAGGGCTGGAGCTAAAAGGTGGGCAGAAGAGAATGTGAGGAGTGGCACAAGATAAGAGTTGTCCAGCACTAGGAACATTATGAGCCAGTATGTGCACATGAATGGACTTGACACAAATATGAAACATGGCAAAAATTATATTAAGTAAACTTTTGTAAAATGTGTTCATCACACATTCTTATGATACCAATGTCAAAGAAGGCAGTTAGCTAGACATGAGCAGAGAAAGAGGACATGGGCTGAATGGCAAGAACCCACATGCCTTGCAAACAGTGGGGGTCAATGGGGATCCTTGGGCAGACAAGGAAGGGCAGGAATCTCTAGACACCATGACAATTCCAATCAAGACTAAATAAGAACAAAAATTCCTGCACCTCTCAGGAAGGTGGAGCTGGGATGAAAATCAGGGAATATGACTCCCCAAACCTTCCCTCCCCAGTGAATATTCTACTTCTTCATTTCTACACTCCACATAACCAAAATGCCGAAGAAGCTCAGGACAGCCACTCACCTAAGTCTGCCTGCTTTCCCCTAAAAGCATATCACCTATATAAACCCTCATTCTGCTTTCTTGACCTCCTTCTCTTATCTTTGAATTCTCTATGCCATGAGACAAGAACCTACTCTCTGGTATCAATAATAACTAATTATACAATTTGTTATTGTTCAGTTGCTCAGTCATGTCCCACTCTTTGTGACCCAGACTGCAGCACGCCAGACTTCCCTGTCCTTTACCGTCTCCTGGAGTTTGCTCAAACTCCTGTCCATCGAGTCAGTGATGCCATCCAACCATCTCATCTTCTGTTGTTCCCTTCTCCTCTTGCCTTCAATCTGTCCCAGCATCAGGGTCTTCTCCAACGAGTTGATGCTGCATCTGGTGGCCAAAGCACTGGAACTTCAATTTTTATTACATGCCACACACTACACTGTGTCATTATTATTATTTCATTTAATCCTCAAAACAACCTTGAGAGGTAGCCATATTTTGGTGGGTCTTCGTTTTTTTTTGTAAGATTTTTTTTTTGATGTGGACCATTTTTAAAGTCTTTACTGAATTTTTTACAGTAATGCTTCTGTTTTAAGTTTTCGTTTTTCAGCTGTAAGGTATGTGAAACATTAGTTCTCTGACCAGGGATTGAACCCACACCCTGTGTGCTGGAAGGCAAAGTCTTTTTTTTTTTTTTTTTTCTTGGTTGCTTTGGGTCTTCATTGCTGTGCATGGGCTTTTCTCTAGCTGTGATAAGTGGACACTACTCTCTGATTGCAGGGCTCGGAACTCTTACTTCGGTGGCTTCTCTTGTTCCAGAACTTCAGCTCTAGAGAGGCAGCTCAGTAGTTGTGGCACATGGGCTAAGTTGCCCCGTGGCATATGGGATCTTCCTGGACTAGGAATCAAATCCATGTCCCCTGCATTGGCAAGTTGACTCATAACCACTGGGCCACCAGGGAAGTTCCTCAGTGGTTCTTAATCTAGGGCAATTTACCCTGCAGAAGACATTTGTCAGCGTCTATGGACACTTTTGATTCTCACAATGACAAGAGATACTGGTGTCTAGAGGCCAAGATTACTACTAAACATCCTATAATGTATAGGACAGGTCCCCCTCCCCCCAGATAATGCATTATCTGAGCCAAAATGTGAATAGTGCCAGGGTTGAGAAATCCTGGCATACCTTTATCTCCATTTTACAGCTGAAGAAACCGAGGCTAAATGAGATTAAGTACATGTTCTTGAGACAGAAAGCTAGTGGGTTGATGGAGTTAACATATAAATCCTAATCTTTAGGACTCTAAAGCTCATGTGTGCTTGTAACCATGCTGTGAATTCTCTGTTACAGGGAATACGCAAGTGCCTTTAAAAAATCATATGTGGAGGTCACAGTGTGAATTTGTATGTCAGTTGTTATAGTAATTATAGTAGAGAGTTGAAAATGCAGATAATGATTGGAAATAATCGATATTCCTGATTTCATAATGAGTTACTATTTGGAAAATTGAAAGGATTTGACTGAAGTTGTCTGTGGTATTCTCAGCGTTTCTTGTCACTGTTAGTGTTCTCACATCAATACAAGTCAAATTTATTTGAGGTGGTCAATTTGGAAAACATTCCATAAAGATTATTCTTATATTCACAACAAAGCTCAGATTTTTCAAAAGTAGATTCCTTGTCCAGATTCTGTTCTCCACCTGCCCTATTTTTTAACACGCAGTTCATGAGCATTCGCAACTTTCAGACTCATGTCTTTTCAAAGAAACATATTTATTACAGTGGCTTCACTGAGCCAAGACCAGACTGGCCATCTCTGTCCAAGACTACTATACCTCTTGCACTGCCAGCCCTCAGGGCTAATGATTTCCCAAGACAACTTAATAAAAGAATATTCTGATGTAAAAGATATAAATAAATAACTTCAATAAACCATCTATACAATAAGCAGTCTATAACCTCTGCCCCAGCTTTCAATACATTCATCAGTTCAGTTCAATTCAGTTCAGTCACTCAGTCGTGTCCGACTCTTTGCGACCCCATGAATCACAGCACGCCAGGCCTCCCTGTCCATCACCAACTCCCAGAGTTCACTCAGACTCACGTCCATCGAGTCAGTGATGCCATCCAGCCATCTCATCCTCTGTCGTCCCCTTCTCCTCCTGCCCCCAATCCCTCCCAGCATCAGAGTCTTTTCCAATGAGTCAACTCTTCGCATGAGGTGGCCAAAGTACTGGAGTTTCAGCTTTAGCATCATTCCTTCCAACGAACACCCAGGGCTGATCTCCTTTAGAATGGACTGGTTGGATCTTCTTGCATAGATGTATTTAATAAAATTCTACACATATTCATGTTTAAAGTAACCTTTGAAAATTAGGATTAGAGAAGAGCTTCCTTAAAATGTGAAAGATTATAAACCTGATATTTATGGCAAACTCAGAATGGAAACATTTCAGAGATAGTCTCCTTAAAGTCAGGAAGAAAACAATATCAGCTATCACAGTCACTTTCAAAATAATACAGGAAAACTTGACCAACATGATAAGACAAATAAAAGAGATAAGAATAAGAAGGGATGAGATAAAATTACTATTATTTGTAGATGATATGATCATCTAAATGTGAGCTTAATGAAATCAAAGGACAAGCTATATGAACTAAGGAGTTCAGCAAATCTGAGAAACAATATCAACTTATAAAAATCAATATCCTGTATCTATATTAATAATAACCAATTAGAAAACATAATGAAAAAAGATATGCTTCAAACTACTAATAAAACTATGTTTCCATAAATTAAATAATATATAAGGCTTTTATGAAAAAAGTTAAATTCTATTAAAGGATATAAAGAGACATTTGAATAAATGAAGAAATATAACACTATAAAAGTGACTACTGCTAAGTCACTTCAGTTGTGTCTGATTCTGTGCGACCCCATAGATGGCAGCCCACCAGATTCCCCCGTCCCTGGGACTCTCCAGGCAAGAACACTGGAGTGGGTTGCCATTTCCTTCTCCAACGCATGAAAGCAAAAAGTGAAAGTGAAGTCATTCAGTCGTGTCTGACTCTTAGCGACCCCATGGACCGCAGACAGTTCTTCTCAAACTAATTTATATATTCCATACAATGCCCATTGGAAATTAATCAGGAATTTTAAAGAAGCTTGACAAACTTATTTTAAAACTTATATGGAAGAATATAGTTTGCAAAAAATAAATCAGAGAATCAAAAAAATCAAAGAATAAAGACTAGCCCCACCAGATTTTAGGAGTAATGTAAAGAAACAATAATTAAAAGAGGTAAAGTACTGGGACTTCCCTGGTGGTCCGGTGGTTAAGATTCTGTGCTTCCACTGCAGGGGCTGCAGGTTGATCCCTCCTTGGGGTACTAAGATCCCACATGCCATGCAGTGTGGCCGAAAAATAAAAATAAGTAAATGCTAAAGTCATTAAAATTCTTTTAAAGGGGTTAAGTATTGATTCTGAGCAGATATAAATAAGTAGAATAGAAATGGAAGACACAAAATCAGATCCAGATACATATGGAAATTTGCTATTTCTTGATGGTGCCTCCAGAAACCATTACATAAATTTAATACATGATGTTAGGGGTAAACAGCTTGCCACAGTGAGATAAAGTTAGATCCCTACCTCACATCATGCATATCATATAAATATATATTTATATGTATAAATATAAATAAATTCTTAAAGGATACAAGGTAGCTTATGTGACTAGAAAATATAAAATTAATAAATTTCATATGAAAGAAGTGAAAGTGTTAGTCCCTCAGTCATGTCCGACTCTTTGCAACCCCATGGACTGTCCATGGAATTTTCCAGGCAAGAATAGTGGAGTGGATTGCCATTCCCTTCTCCAGGGTATATTCCTAACCCAGGGATCAAATCAAGGTCTCTTGCATTGCAGGCAGATCCTGTACCATCTGAGCTACCAGGGAAACACAATGTCCTATGAAGTCTTTGTAAATTCAGGGCAGGGAAAATTTTCTTTCAAGAAAACCTGAATGCTTGGGGCTGGTGCACTGGGACCATCCAGAGGGATGGTACGGGGAGGGAGGAGGGAGGAGGGTTCAGGATGGGGAACACGTGTATACCTGTGGCGGATTCATGTTGATATATGGCAAAACCAATACAATATTATAAAGTTTAAAAATAAAATAAAAAAATAATAATAATAAAAAGAAAACCTGAAAAGCACAAACAATAAAATAAAACATTAGTAGATTTGACTACATCGAAATTAAGACTTGATTAGATAAAGAACTTTAAAGTTAAAATTAACAGGTGATAAATCAAGAGTAGATATTTGCTATGTTATGAAAAAAAGTCTTTGAAATGACAAGAAAAACATGAGAAGTACAATTTAAAACAGCCAAGGATATAACAGACAATTCACAGAACAATAACAGAAAAACCCTCACATCTATCACATAGATGAAGAGATGGCTACCCTTTTTTTTTTAAAGCATTCCTTCACATTTTTCTATTAATTTAATTCTAAATGAATTCTCCCAATGCCCCAGTAGGTTAATCAGATATTTCTCAGAAAAAACACTGACATGACATATTCAAAGACATCCAGAAGCCAGGAGCAGAAGTGAGCAGATAACACAGACAAAAAAGCGTGATGCAACCTTATATACACATCTGATAGACAAAAACTAGAAAGCTGGATACATTTGCGGGGGGGGGTGGGCAGATGCAAAGAAAAGTCTGGCTGGAGTCTCCCACCCCCTCCGGCCCACGCGCTCCCCCCGCCCCCTCTGGGCGCTCGGCTCCACCCACCCGGGAGCCCCGGCCGCGATTCTGCGTAGATCCACCCGCTCCGCCCGTGTTGGTGCTGTGCCGTCCAGATGCCGGCGAAGAAGCGCCCTCACGGAGACTTGGCTGCCTCTGGGCTCCGCGGGGACAAGAGCGGCCGCGCCCGCGTGAGGGCGCGGGGAATGGCCCGCAGCCCCGGCGCCGCGGAGGTGGGGCGTGCCCGGGGGCCTCCAGCTGAGCTGTCTCCCTCCTACTGCTCCTCTGTGGACACTGCCTTTCTCTGCACATCTCTCTCCCTCTCTGCTAGAAAGCAGCGACTTCTCTTCTCTTCTCTTTCAACTTTGAGTCTTGCCAGGGTTTCTCATATGCATATATATATATATATGTATTTCCCATTGGGGAGCTTATCTAAGTAAGATATTAATGTGGATGTTTTGGCCGCTGAAAAGGACTGAAAGTGGGAGGAGAGTGGATCACTCTTTTCTGTTTTCTGAGTTTTAATTACTTCATTTGTTTGCAAGTCTCCTGGTGAAAAAGACGCTACCTTTAAAGGTACTATTATTTGGTATGTAATTTAATATGACCCATCTCCCTAATTTATATAAAAAGAAATAATTTCAAACACAAATGAAATTTAGAATCAACCACTGTGCATAGGGCTCCTTATTAAACTTAGGCAGCTTGGTTGAATTGAGAATCATATCTGCAATTTCTGAGGGACGTTACACTTAGTATTTGGAGCAATACTTAGCAAAAACTTAGTATTTGGAGTAACATCTTAGACCAGAAGTGTTACGTGAGTAGTGTGTCCTTATTATGCCTTTACTCTCAGAAAGAGGTCTTCTGTTGTTGATTTTTCCCATTTATTTTTTTAAAGCAGGCTAAGATTTATACCTTCTTCAACAGAGAATTACTGTGAAGAGAAAATATTAATGGTTCTCTTCATCTGTTTTGTGAACTAATTTTGGACCAGTTTTTTTCAGGAGTGTCATCATCAGACTGGTGGCCCAGATCCTCTGGGCTCAGTTTGTTTTCTTGCTACAAACTTGTTCACATCAGACTCCTTATGTCTGAGGGCTACAGAAGTGTGAAGTCTGTGATCATCTGTGTGTATATTAGTTGCTTCTGTCGTGTCCAGCCCTGTGCGATTCCATGGACTATAGCCCGACAGGCTCCTCTGTCCATGGATTTCTCCAGGCAAGAACACTGGAGTGGGTTGCCAGTTCCTTCTCCAGGGATGGAACCTGCATCTCCTGCATTGCAGGCAAATTCTTTACCATCTGTCACCAGGAAGCTTATGACCACCTGTACCACCTTCCATTTGATGACCTTCTTAGAGAAGGAAATGCAACCCACTCCAATATTCCTGCCTGGAAAATCCCATGGACAGAGGATCTTGGTAGGCTACACAGTCCATGGGGTCTCAAAGAGTCGGACACAACTGAGCAACTTCACTTTGGGGTGCAAGGCTCACACCTTTGCCTCTGGGAGCTAAAGGCTGTATCTGGCTCACAGTTAGCGTTGAAATCAAAGATTAATGAATGGGGAAAACTGTAGCTCTGCTTTATCTTCTTTTCTAAAATGGGCAATCTTTTCTCCTCTCTCAAGCATCTTACCCACTAACATTTTCTTTTCCTAGCTCATGGTACTCTAATGACATAGGACATGATGCCATTCTCATTCTCATCTCGTGAGAAGGTTTTAGTTTATGACTTAATATCTTAACTCTGACCAAATATCTTTACTCATTTCAGCCTCCATCTGTTGTGCTTATTGATAATGGAGCATCCTCTAGCAGTGACTGTGAGAGAACAAGCAGGATTTCACAGAAATGTAAGTGCAGCTCCATCTGTTCCATTCAGTTCCATCCCATCTGAATGAAATAGAAGTGACTCGACCAACCCTTTGAGCAGCAGACTCACTTCTTGAGCATCCTGCCTTCCTTTCCTTGAAGCATCCCTCTGTGTTTGTTGTGTTTCTTTGAGACCTCCAAACACAGAGTCTGCCACTGAATTTCCTGGTAGTGTTCGGCAGTTGGGAACCCCCAGACGTTAGGAAGCCAGTTTTTCTGATTTCTTTCTGTTTCTTACTGAATAAATTTGAAAAAAAAATCTTTAAAAATTTCTTTATGACATACAAATGTCAGTACTATTGCCTTGCAGAGATGGTAGAAACCTGGCGTGCCTGTTTCCCATTCTGTCTTCCTTTCCCACCTGTTGTAGACATCACCATTTGATGGTAGCCCTCTTCCTTGCAAATCCAGATTTGACCTCAAGATACTCATTGACATGCTACTCTAAATAGTCCATAGCACACAGTGCGAGTTGGGTGCCCAATGTGCTGGTTTCCCAGGGCCACTGTGATAGAGTACTGCAGACCAAGTGACTTAGTGTAAATGTATGGTCTCATAATTCCAGCCCTATTGCCATCATGCAAGTGTTATTCCAGCTTTTCTTTGAAAATTTCTTTGCACATCTGCTGCACATCCTTGTGACTAGCAAGTGATGGAAACTGTTCATCCATTGAGGGTAGACTGAATATTTTTACTTTTAAAAATTGTGGTAAAATATGTGGAATGTAAAATTGACCATTTTAACAATGTTGAGGTGCACAGTCCAGTGGCATTAACAATATTCACATTGTGCAACCATTGCCATTATCCATCTCTGGAACCTTTCTGCTCTTGCAAAATTGAAACTTAGTACGCATTTAACAATACCTCTCCATTTGCCCCTCCCCCCAAACTCTGGAGGTCTTCCCTGCCTGCAATGCAAGAGACCTGGGTTCGATCCCTGGGTTGGGAAGATTCCCTGGAGAAGGGAAAGGCTACCCACTCCAGTATTCTGGCCTGGAGAATTCCAGGGAATGAATAGTTCACGGGGTCACTGAACGATTTTCACCAGACTCTGGCAACTACCATTCTATCAGTTCAGTTCTCAGTTGTGTCCAACTCTTTGCGACCCCATGGACTGCAGCATGCCAGGCTTCCCTGTCCATCACCAACTCCCAGAGCTTGCTCAGACTCATGTCCATAGAGTTGGTGATGCCATCCAACCATTTCCTCCTGCCTTCAATATTTCCCAGCATCTGTGGTAGACTGAATTTTTAGAAACCATCAGACATTATTTGAACAGTAAATTATATGGATAATCAGCAAGAATAATCAAATTTTAAAAAACGAAATAAATTTTGTTATTTTCCTGAAAAACTGTGACTCCACTGAAAAGGGTATGGACAGCAGTTTTGGGTGAGTGGGTAGTGCCATTTGGGGTAGTTGTATATCATGACTGTATCAAAGGAAAGAGATTTGTATACTATTAGTCATGTTACATTGTAGTAATAATTTTGTAATGTAAAATTGATATTTTGACACTATCTTCAAAGTGTCAAAGTTATATCCAAAATCAGTATCGTTATACTTGTTTAAAAAAGAAAATATTCATCTGGAAATAGATTTCAATTTTATGTTTTCTAGATCCTAAAACACTGACATGCCCCAAGGTAAAGTGCTGACTTTCATTCTCAGAGGAATGATCTAGCATAAAAACTGATGACAGCCTCTGGGCATTTCTCTTCCTGTGGTTGGGAAGGTTGGGAGATTTTCAGCCTCAATCTGTGCAGAAGTGGATGTGGACAATCTTAATTTGTAATTCTTCAGCTGTTACACAAGAGCTACAGGAGGGAGACCAACCCTCCATCAGTAGGCGTGGAGCACAATGTAGGGAAAGAGGGCTTCCTCCTTAGTCAAGAGGAGAATCAGAGCAGCCCCAAATGTTATATGAGGTGGGACTAACCCAGGGTCTGTTATTTTTAAGAAAACATACCAAGCTTCCTTCACTATTTTCAGTTTTCAGGCCGCAGACTTCTTTACATTCCCCATTGTTTTCAGCAATGTGGGTCAGTTTTATTAAAAGCCACAAAAATCTGAGTTTTGGTTCTAGATGCATTTTTTATATAATAGTTGTAAGCAATATCACTAGCATGAAATATGAGATATTATGGTATTTTCTTCATATTTTAAATGCAGGTGGTATATCTTCGAGTGATTCTGGATGTACCTTCAAGGAAAGAGGTGGGAAAGTCAGACGAGACATCATGGATTTGGCTGTCTGTACCAGAGAGAAACTGGCCCATGTGAGAGACTGCAAAACAGGTACTCACTCTTCATGTTACTTACCTTTCCTTTTTTTCTTTTTAGTATTACCAAATCTTACCTAAGGAATTTTAATTTCCAGATCTAAAATAAGTTCATATCTTGACTTCAAAGATATGTATTGAACATCTGCTATATTTAACATTATCTAAGGGTGGCAGGGAGGTTTAGGAGGGAGGGGACATATGTACACCTATGGTTAATTCATGTTGATGTATGACAGAAATCAAACCAATGTTGGAAAGCAGTCATCAATCAATTAAAAATAAATATAGAAAAAGAAAGGCAAAAACCCAAACCAACCAAACAAAAACATTATCTAGACACTCATTGTTTTAGCCTTAATTCTCTCTTTTATTAATAGGAAGAATAACATTTTCTGTAAAACTACATTTCATACATTGAAAATGTTTTCTCCTTACCTCTGAGGTAGGGGTCTGCAAAGATGCTTTGTCTCTTTCTCAACTTTTTCTTATATGGGGAAAAATAAGCTTTCTGGACTTAAGCTCTAAAAAGAAAAGTGTAGCCTGTTTGGGAATTCTTTACGATGATTCTAGGCTTACCCTTGAAATTTCAACCTAAAATTTTATGTGCATTTTTGGAAAAGTAGGCCTACCGTTTTCATAGGATCCTCAAAAGACTTTGTAATTCCTTCCAAAAGTTAAGACTCGGTGATGCAGAAAGCCTGCAGATCAGTCTTTTTCAAACTCTTTCAAACCATGCAACAAAAATAAGTAGATAAATCCTTATCCATCATACACACACTACACAAACACAATTGAAACAAAGTTTCATGAGGCAGTGTTGTCCTTCCAGTGGCAGGGCTCTTGGATCCATTCTATTGTATCCTAGTCTTTCTATGAAAGGTGATGGTTTGCCTCACTTATTTTCATAACTGGAGCACTAAGGAGACAGGATTAGTTTGAACACACTTGGTTAAGTGATCTCAAAGGGTTGCCTGCCCGCTCGGACATTCTAGATAACTTCTCTTTGTCCATTAATATGAGCAGCTAAAATATGTTGACATGGCCTTTGGGAGGACAGCAACAAAAAAGCTTTCCTTTGAATGATTCCTTGTTCCTACTGGGTATTTACATGTGTCAATGAAAAAAAGCATTGCCTACTGTATCAGTAAATTAAGGATGTTGTTAATTTACATTAAGGATGAGGGGTGCCCACTGCCAAGCCCTCAGTTACTGCAGCCACTCTCTAACAATGTACCCTAAGGAGACTCGGGGTGGGAAAGAAAAGGATACTGGCCCCTGTAGCTGAGGTGCATGACAAAGGAATGATTTCAGTGAACCGACTTTTGCATCCTCCCATGTAGTAAGGAATCTATCTGCAATGCAGGCAACCCAGGTTTGATCCCTGGGTCAGGAAGATCCCCTGGAGAAGGAAACAGCAACAACCCACTCCAGTATTCTTACCTGGAGAATTCCATGGACAGAGGACTTGGGGTGGCTTATAGTCCATGGGGTTCTCAAAGAGCTGGACATGACTGAGTGACTAACACTGTCTCTTTCATACATAGCAAGGTGCTAAAGTCATTAACACAGGATGTCTGGCTTACTTTAATTACAATCATCTTTAGAGCTTCCGACTCCCTGGTCTTTGTTGCAAAAACTCCTATCTATCCTGCTCTTCCCTTGCCTCCTTACAGGCAGACTCTCAGAGTTATCTGAGATGCCGTGTCCCAAGCTTAAGCCCTCAGTTTTGTCCACTGAATAAAACATAATTCTCATCTTTTAAGTTGTGCGTTATTTTTCAGTCAATATACGTGTCAAAACTGAGGGAATATTTCCTAAGGTACACAGGATACTCTTTTATCCTCATGACCTCAGGGCTCATGTTTCCACTTCCTCCATGAGAAATGTGAAACAGTGACTGTTTGGTAATTCTGTCCTGTAAGACAAACACTGGATAATTCCTTCAGAGGAGAGGTGAGAGTGCTTCCTTTGTGCCCTCTTAGAGTCTGTCCTGGTGGAGTTTACAGGATCCTGGGCACTGACCACTGTGTCATGGCCATCTCTGAATTTGTCCTGTAGAGTGTTTTAAAACAATTTTTAAAATGTGTATTTATTCATTCGGCTGTGCCGGGTGTCTTCATTGCTGCATTCAGGATCTTTGGTTGTGGCCTACAAACTCTTGGTCGCAGTGTGTGGGATCTGGTTCCCTGACCGGGGATGGAACCCAGGTATCCTGCATTGGGACCTGGACTCTGCCTCTGACCCAGGGAAGTCCCTGTCCTCTAGATTTTGAGGAGGTGAAAGAAAGTTCTATAGGGCCTGGAGTTCCCGGAAGCTCAAATGGCCTTCCTGTGCCTGCAAAAAACAGAAGCCCAGAGTCCTGTCTGTTCTCACACAGGGAAGATGTGAAATTTCTTCTTCTGCTCCTTCTCTGGGGCTTACAGAGCCATCTAACCACTGACTGTAGTGTTTCAATATTTTCTGAAATATGGTGAACTTTTTATTATCTGAATTTCCAAGAGAATGGGCGGGGGGGCTCTATTCATGGTAAAAACTGGAGAGTTTCTTTCTAATCTGAGAGCTCCATAATTTCAGAGCAGCATCTGAAACTTACCAAACCAAATGGGCCCCCTCACCCACGCACAGTAGTCAGTCTACTGACACACCAGGTTGCAGTTAGGGAAAGTGCAGTGTTTGTTATGATGCACTGAACAAGGAGTCTAGGACAGCTAATGCTCAAAAAGCCCAAACTTCCTGGTGTGTGTGTATGCTCAGTCGCTCAGTGTCCGACTCTTTGCAACCCCATGGACTATAGCCGGTCAGGCTCCTCTGTCCATGGGCTTTCCCGGGCAAGAATTCTGGAGCAGGGGATCTTTGTGACCCAGGGATTAAACTCATGTCCCCTGCGTTGGCAGGCGGATTCTTTACCACTGAGCCACCTGGGAAGCCCTATTAATCCTTAGGTGCCAGTAGGTCTAGAAGCTACATGATCATGGTCATCAGGTAGTTAACATCTTTCGTTGGGTGGGGGTTTTAGCATCTGTAAAACAATTCAGGAAATGTGCACTAGATACTATTATCTAGGTACTTAGAGGGAGAAGGCAATGGCACACCATTCCAGTACTCTTGCCTGGAAAATCCCATGGACAGAGGAGCCTGGTAGGCTGTAGTCCATGGGGTCACGGAGAGTTGGACACGACTGACCGACTTCACTTTCACTTTTCACCTTCATGCTTTGGAGAAGGAAATGGCAACCCACTCCTGTGTTCTTGCCTGGAAAATCCCAGGGACGGGGGAGTCTGGTGGGCTGACGTCTATGGGGTCACACAGAGTCGGACGTGACTGAAGCAACTTAGCAACAGCAGCAGCAGCAGCAGCAGCAGCAGCAGGTACTTAGAGAGGAGCGAAAGCAGACGATATGGAAGAAGGGTCTGTCCCAGGAAGGCCCCATGGGGTCTTGCTCAGTTACAAAGTTTTCACTTGAATGATTTGAGTTGCACAGAATCAGCACAAAGGCAGTCTTTGGAAGGAGTTCTAGGGTAGTTGAATTCAGATATTTCTCTTCTTCCCAAACAAGGTCGATTCCTGCTCTTTGGTTCTTATGAGGCCTGCTTTGCCAATGTGATCCTTTTGTTTGTAGGACTCTGCTTTTCAGGTGGCGCTAGTGGTAAAGAATCTGCCTGCTGATGCAGGGGACATGAGACATTGATTCGATCCCTGAGTTGGGAAGATCCCCTGAAGGAGGGCATGGCAACCCACTCCAGTATTCTTGCCTGGAGAATCCCATGGACAGAGGAGCCTGGTGGGCTACAGTCCATAGGATCCCAAAGAGTCAGACACGACTGAAGTGACTTATCATGCATGCTTGTAAGGTTATCAGGCTGCCGGTTACTCAAGCTTACTTCGTGTCACTGAACAAAAGTTCTTGCTTTCCAGCAGCAATTATGCATATGCAAATAAATTTTTGAATGCCGTGATTAATATGAACATGATGCATTTTTTTCACTAAAAAATATTTTTTATTTGTTTTCTTCAGGTTCCAGTGGAATACCTGTGAAGCTGGTCACAAATCTCTTTAATTTAGACGTGCCCCAGGACTGGCAGCTATACCAGTATCATGTGACATATAGTCCTGATATAGAGTCTAGAAGGCTGAGAATTGCTCTGCTTTATAGTCACAGGGAACTCTCCAACAAAGCAAAAGCATTCGATGGTGTCATCCTTTTTCTCTCACAAAAGCTAGAAGAAAAGGTATAGTATGATTAATTTTTAAACACACACATATGCATATGTTTATACTGCCCCATATAGATTTTAGAGGTTAGCTGATTTTCATGACAGCTGGAATAAGTGTGTCACTATTCCCATGCCCGAGAGCAAAAGACTTCTTAATTAAGACCTCATCAGCAATTGATTTCCTAATTAAGAAGCTGCTGGTCAGGCATTTCAGAAAGAAGAGCTGTAATACAAACACTGCTTTTTTGACAATTATTTTTCAAGGCAAAGTGTCCTTGAGAGAGGAATCCTTTTTAAACTTTTCCCAAAATAGGCAAGAGTTTAAGAAACAGCATTTAACCTGTGGTCTCAGACCTTTAAATTTACTTTTTTTTGCTCCTGTGCATTCTGTCCATCTGTCCAAAGGATTGACTTCACATCAATCTTGATTCTAAAACTGTCATTTTTCATGACTTGTTCCATCAGATGAAATAGGAGTTACTTATATCAATCTTGCTCCTTGGAAGAAAAGCTATTATCAACTTAGACAGCATATTAAAAAGCAGAGACATTACTTTGCCAACAAAGGTCAAAGCTGTGGTTTTTCCAATAGTCATGTATGGATGTGAGATTTGCACTATAAAGAAAGCTGAGTGCTGAAGAATTATGCTTTTGAACTGTGGTGTTGGAGAAGACTCTTGAGAGTCCCTTGGACAGCAAGGAGATTCAACCACTCAATCCTAAAGGAAATCAGTCCTGAATATTCATTGGAAAGACTGATGCTGAAGCTGAAACTGCAACACTTTGGCCACCTGATGCAAAGAACTGACTCATTGGAAAAGACCCTGATGCTGGAAAAGATTGAAGGCAGGAGGAGAAAGGGACGACAGAGAATGAGATGGTTGGATGGTATCACCAGCTCAATGGACATGAGTTTGAGCAAGCTCCGGGAGTTGGTGATGGACAGGGAGGCCTGGTGTGCTGCAGTCCGTGGGGTCGCAAAGAGTGAGACAAGACTGAGTGACTGAACTGAACTGAGCTGAACTGAACTGATGTCGATCTTAGGGCTTCCCTGGTAGCTCAGCAGAAAAGAATCTGCCTACAGTGCAGGAGATGTAGGTTCCATCCCTAGGTTGGGAAGATCCCCTGGAGGAGGGCATGGCAACCCACTCTAGTATTCTTGCTTAGATAACCCCATGGACAGAGGAGCCTGACAGGCTATAGTCCATGGGGTCACAATGGGTTGGACATGGCTGATGCAACTGAGGACACATGCATATATCAATCTTAAGGATATTTTTGAATGGTTATGACCTTTGGATATGGCAATTGCATGATTCATATCCATTTTTTACACCTTCCCATTTTTAGTCCTAAAATCAAAATACCAATATCAAAGTTTTTATCATATGCTTTGTTCTAAGGCAATATTAAAATTATTACAAAGAAAAAGAACCAGTTTCTGTATGGAAAACTAAAGCAGAGTATTGAATTAAAACCTGATGCTTCTGTCCCTTGGAAAGTGTAATCATTGTAGTTCAGCATCTTAAACAGGATGACAGCTACAGCCTAAATGGAAATTTCTAGATTCCCTGTGAACCTTTGTGAATTTCCTCAAGAAGTGCTTTTCTGAACACTCTTGAAGCCCTTATCCATTTATGAAATTCTAAGATTTATAGGAGCTACCTGAGTGTTTATTTCATCTGAATATGGAATATTAAAATTATACCATATGATTAGATTTAAGAACATGTAAAATCTGGATCTGTAAATTTAGAAATATTTTTATTCATCCTAAGTCCTTATTGGTTCCTCAATATTTTGTCCCATGACCAGATGTTGATAGCATGCTAGTATAGTCTCTCATACTTAAATGACATATTTCGAGGGTTTTACTATCATTAAAGATCATCCTGTCCTTCTACATACAGGCAGATTCTTAATCACTGGACCACCAGGGGAGTCCCAGACTTTTGTACAGTTTTATCTGAGGCAAGAAACACTTCAGTGAAATATCTCATCACTTGTGAAAGAATGCATTTCTCTTTATTTCCATCCCTCCCCTACATGCTTGGTTCATCCTGAAAGCCATTAAAATTACACTTTCACTATAGAAAATACATCAGTTCAGTTCAGTCGCTCAGTCGTGTCCGACTCTTTGCGACCCAATGAATCACAGCACACCAGGCTGCCCTGTACATCACCAACTCCCGGAGTTCACTCAGACTCACATCCATTGAGTCAGTGATGCCATCCAGCCATCTCATTCTCTGTCGTCCCCTTCTCCTCCTGCCCCCAATCCCTCCCAGCATCAGAGTCTTTTCCAATGAGTCAACTCTTCGCATGAGGTGGCCAAAGTACTGGAGTTTCAGCTTTAGCATCATTCCTTCCAAAGAAATCCCAGGGCTGATCTCCTTCAGAATGGACTGGTTGGATCTCCTTGCAGTCCAAGGGACTCTCAAGAGTCTTCTCCAACACCACAGTTCAAAAGCATCAATTCTTTGGCGCTCAGCCTTCTTCACAGTCCAACTCTCACATCCATACATGACCACAGGAAAAACCATAGCCTTGACCAGACAGACCTTTGTTGGCAAAGTAATGTCTCTGCTTTTGAATACGCTATCTAGGTTGGTCATAACTTTCCTTCCAAGGAGTAAGTGTCTTTTAATTTCATGGCTGCAGTCACCATCTGCAGTGATTTTGGAGCCCCCCAAAATAAAGTCTGACACTGTTTCCCCATCTATTTCCCATGAAGTGATAGGAGAGGATGCCATGATCTTCATTTTCTGAATGCTGAGCTTTAAGCCAACTTTTTCACTCTCCTCTTTCACTTTCATCAAGAGGCTTTTTAGTTCCTCTTTACTTTCTGCCATAAGGGTGGTGTCATCTGCATATCTGAGGTTATTGATATTTCTCCCAGCAATCTTGATTCCAGCTTGTGCTTCTTCCAGCCCAGCGTTTCTCATGATGTACTCTGCATAGAAGTTAAATAAGCAGGATGACAATATACAGCCTTGATGTACTCCTTTTCCTATTTGGAACCTATCTGTTGTTCCATGGCCAGTTCTAACTGTTGCTTCCTGACCTACATACAGATTTCTTAAGAGGCAGATCAAGTGGTCTGGTATTCCCATCTCTTTCAGAATTTTCCACAGTTTATTGTGATCCACACAGTCAAAGGCTTTGGTAAAATCAATAAAGCAGAAATAGATGTTTTTCTGGAACTCTGTTGCTTTTTCCATGATCCAGCAGATGTTGGCAATTTGATCTCTGGTTCCTCTGCCTTTTCTAAAACCAGCTTGAACATCAGGAAGTTCATGGTTCACATATTGCTGAAGCCTGGCTTGGAGAAATCTTGAGCATTACTTTACTAGCATGTGAGATGAGTGCAATTGTGCGGTAGTTTGAGCATTCTTTGGCATTGCCTTTCTTTGGGATTGGAATGAAAACTGACCTTTCCAGTCCTGTGGCCACTGCTGAGTCTTCCAAATTTGCTGGCATATTGAGTGCAGCACTTTCACAGCATCATCTTTCAGGATATGAAATAGCTCAACTGGAATCCCATCACCTCCACTAGCTTTGTTTGTAGTGATGCTTTCTAAGGCCCACTTGACTTCACATTCCAGAATGTCTGGCTCTAGGTGAGTGATCACACCATCGTGATTATCTGGGTTGTGAAGATCTTTTTTGTACAGTTCTCTGTGTATTCTTGCCACCTGTTCTTAATATCTTCTGCTTCTGTTAGGTCCATACCATTTCTGTCCTTTATCGAGCCCATCTTTGCATGAAATGTTCCCTTGGTATCTCTAATTTTCTTGAAGAGATCTCTAGTCTTTCCCATTCTGTTGTTTTCCTCTATTTCTTTGCATCGATCGCTGAGGAAGGCTTTCTTATCTCTTCCTGCTATTCTTTGGAACTCTGCATTCAGATGCTTATATCTTTCCTTTTCTCCTTTGCTTTTCACTTCTCTTCTTTTCACAGCTATTTGTAAGGCCTCCCCAGACAGCCATTTTGCTTTTTTGCATCTTCTCCATGGGGATGGTCATGATCCCTGTCTCCTGTACAATGTCACAAACCTCATTCCATAGTTCATCAGGCACTCTATCTATCAGATCTAGGCCCTTAAATCTATTTCTCACTTCCACTGTATAATCATAAGGGATTTGATTTAGGTCATACCTGAATGGTCTAGTGGTTTTCCCTACTTTCTTCAATTTAAGTCTGAATTTGGCAATAAGGAGTTCATGATCTGAGCCACAGTCAGCTCCTGGTCTTGTTTTTGTTGACTGTATAGAACTTCTCCATCTTGCTGCAAAGAATATAATCAATCTGATTTCGGTGTTGACCATCTGGTGATGTTCATGTATAGAGTCTTCTCTTGTGTTGTTGGAAGAGGGTGTTTGCTATGACCAGTGCATTTTCTTGGCAAAACTCTATTAGTCTTTGCCCTGCTTCATTCCGTATTCCAACGCCAAATTTGCCTGTTACTCCAGGTGTTTCTTGACTTCCTACTTTTGCATTCCAGTCCCTTATAATGAAAAGGACATCTTTTTTGGGTGTTAGTTCTAAGAGGTCTTGTAGGTCTTCAGAGAACCGTTCAACTTCAGCTTCTTCAGCGTTACTGGTTGGGGCATAGACTTTGATTACTGTGATATTGAATGGTTTGCCTGGAAATGAACAGAGATCATTCTGTCGTTTTTGAAATTGCATCCAAGTACTGCATTACGGACTCTTTTGTTGACCATTGTGGCTACTCCCATTTCTTCTGAGGGACTCCTGCCCGCAGTAGATATAATGGTCATCTGAGTTAAATTCACCCATTCCAGTCCATTTCAGTTCGCTGATTCCTAGAATGTCGACATTCACTCTTGCCATCTCTTGTTTGACCACTTCCAATTTGCCTTGATTCGTGGACCTGACATTCCAGGTTCCTATGCAATATATTGCTCTTTACAGCATCAGACCTTGCTTCTATCACCAGTCACATCCACAGCTGGGTATTGTTTTCGCTTTGGCTCTATCCCTTCATTCTTTCTGGAGTTATTTCTCCACTGATCTCCAGTAGCATATTGGGCACCTACTGACCTGGGGAGTTCCTCTTTCAGTATCCTATCATTTTGCCTTTTCGTACTGTTCATGGGGTTCTCAAGGCAAGAATACTGAAGTGGTTTGCCATTCCCTTCTCCAGTGGACCACATTCTGTCAGATCTCTCCACCATGACCCGCCCATCTTGGGTTGCCCCACGGGCATGGCTTAGTTTCATTGAGTTAGACAAGGCTGTGGTCCTAGTGTGATTAGATTGACTAGTTTTCTGTGAGTATGGTTTCAGTGTGTCTGCCCTCTGATGCCCTCTTGCAACACCTATCGTCTTACTTGGGTTTCTCTTACCTTGGGCGTTGGGTATCTCTTCACGGCTGCTCCAGCAAAGTGCAGCTTTTGCTCCTTACCTGGACGAGGGGTATCTGCTCACTGCCGCCCTTCCTGACCTTCAACATGGGATAGCTCCTCTAGGCCCTCCTGCGCCCGCACAGCCACAGCTCCATGGACGTGGGGTTGCTCCTCCCAGCCGCTGCCCCTGGCCTCAGGCGTGGGGGCGTGGGGTAGCTCCTCTCGGCCGCCGCCCTGACCTCGGACGCCGGGTAGCTCTTCTCAGCCGTTCCGGCACCGTCGTAGCCTGGCACTCTTGGCCACTGCCCCTGACCTCTGACATGGGGTAACTCCTCTTGGCCGCTGCCCTTCGGGCATGGGGTCCTCCCAGCTTCTGCCCCTGACCTCGGACGTGGGGTAGCTCCTCTCGGCCGAGCTTAATGACTGCTAATGAACTGACCTCTTCTAATTCCTAACCCTTCTGAAAAATCCTTGACCATTGATTCTACTGGCTGATCTATTCATTCTTTTATTCCAAAAAATCTCTACCAAGCCTTGCTTGGTCTAAGGAGCTTTAGGTTTAGTTAGGCACCTGGTATAAAGACCTATTCATGCATTCACTATACTGTTAGCATGTGGTTCCAGATTATAAGAACCCTAGGGCTTTCTCTAGGCCTTTTAAAAATGAAATCGGATTTCCTATCTAAACTGTCCCGGTTTTCTTCTCTCTCTTTCCACATTTACTTTCCCTATGGTCTGTTCCCTATCCTTTGCTTTCTTCTCCTCTGCTCCTCTGTTTTTTTGTTTTTTTTTTTTTAAATGAACTTTTGAGAGGCTTCTTTCTGAAATCCATGAACTCAAGGTGGGCAACGTGCAACATGCATGTGTCCTCAGTCATGTCCGACTTTTTGTGACCACATGGACCATAGCCTTCCAGACTCTTCTGTCCATGGTGTTCTCCAGGTAAGAATACTCGAGTGAGTTGCCATTTCCTACTCCAAGGGATCCTCCTGACCCAGGGATCGAACCCACGTCTCCTGCATCTCCTGCATTGCAGGCAGATTCCTGATTGCTGAGTCATGGGGGAATCCCCAAGATGGGCAGGACACTTTATTAATAGGCTTTTGGGCATCCATGAACTCCTGTAAATGGGTACATTATATGCCTTGTTGTGGTATTCAAGTATGTAACACTTTCTTGGGAGAATGTCTGTAACTTTCATCAGACTCTCAAACTAGGTTGTGACCTGTTTTCCTCTACCTCCCCTTTCCCTCCAAAAGTCAAGAACCCTATTCCTGAATTCTCTTTGGATTGAATCTTTGAACCCTGAGTCTGGTTTTGATTCTCAATTAAGAAATCTGAGAGCGGATGTGTTGCTTTTCTGGGATTAGCAAAATACAGAGGAAAAAAACCTCCCAAACGTAACCCAATGATTAGATAATCACTCACATCACTAACAGCTGCAGCTTTGTTTTTGGTACAGCCTGTGAAGTTTTGATGGCTTTAGCAGCCACATTCTGTGCATTGGAGGATACAGAGTCTGTTTTAAGTGCTTCTTTTTCCAGGTCACGGAGTTGTCAAGTGAAACCCAAAGAGGCGAGACTGTAAAGATGACTATCACTCTGACGAGAGAGCTGCCGGCAAGTTCTCCTGTGTGCATCCAGGTCTTCAATATCATCTTCAAAAAGTAAAGTGCCTCAGATGTGAATTTAATGTAGGCCAATGATGCCTTTCCGCGTAGAGCCTGGGTATTAAAAGTATTTGCAGTTTTGTAGGCGGTGTGCCGGCAGCAATGTCCTCTTTAGGGCAATTTTCTGTGTACTTCTGTCTATTACTGCAGTAATACGCACCACAGCCCATCACAGCCTTGAACGGGCACCTCTGTCACTATTCAGTATCATTTGTGTTGAGACAAGGGCCTCAAGGGTTGTGATGTCTCGGGGACCAGGGCAGGTACCTTTGCCCTTTTCCTGTACCCACTCCCAGCCTCCATCCCCAGACTTAAAAACTGGGTCAGTAAACTGAAGGAGTGGCTTTTCTCCTGGCTCATTTGTTTTAGGTGTGAAAGGGCATCACCATCTGCTTTCAGTGCTTTCAGACCCCTTCCTTTCCCCACTTGTCCCCGGGGACAGAGGAAGGTTGTCACTAAGCTTTTCAGTGTTCTTCGGACTGATGTGAGGATCACTTGCTTCAGCGTCAGCCTGGGTGTTAGTTGACAAAATGCAGGTTCCCTAGCCCTTCACTGGACCTAGTGAACAGAATTTTGTGAGTGGGGCCTGAAAAATCCACATTTTTGGCAAGCTTCCCAGATGGGATCTCAGAAGCTTGAGAACCCCTGTTTTCCATGCTGTGGAAATGTGATGTGTTAAAAACCTAAGATTTTAGCCCTTTGCTCTGGACAGGATGAGAGGAGTTTGGGTTTACTGAGTAGGACACATAGAGGAATTTCCATCACACAGATACACTGATTCCTAATTCTAGTCAGAAGTCTAGGCAAGTGTCTTTTGATCAAAAAACGCTCTTCAGAATCCATTTTTGCATGTACACCCCTGATTGTTTTAAGTCAGCTGACATTTGGAAGGTGCTTTGCAGTGTCAGAGCTCTTTCTCTGGTGCTAGAGTTTCCTTGATCTTTACTCAATTGCCCTGAGGCAGGTATGATTAAACTCCCCATTTTACAGATAAGGAGACTGAGGCTCAGATGACTTTGGGTAGCCAAGAAGCACACAATTGGAACCTCTGTTTTCAGACTTGAAACTCTTCCGTTTCCCCAATGCACAGGGCAGCTTCAGATCAGTAATGTGTCACATTCCAAAAGCAGCCAGAGTTAGTTGCTGAAGAGGCAGCGTTGTCATATAGTAGCAGTGAGGAGCCTGAATAGACTCATTAGAAACCAAACTCCTCGGGAATGTAGACTGGTGCAGATACTGTGGAGAACAGTATGGAGGTTCCTTAAAAAACGAAAACAGAACTACTGTATGATCCAGTGATCCCATTTCTGGTATATACCTAGTAAGAACTCTAATTCAAAAAGATACGTGCACCTCAGTGTTCATAGCAGCACTGTTTACAATAGCCAAGACATGGAAGCTACGTAAATGTCCATCAGCAGGTGAATGGATAAGGAAGAAGTGGTACCTATATGCAATGGAATACTATTCAGTCCTAAAAAGAATGAAATAGTGCCATTTGCAGCAATATGGATGGATCTAGAGATGATCATACTCATTGAAGTAAGCCACAGAAAGACAAATATCATATGATATCATTTGTATGTGGAATTTAAAAAATGATATCAATGAACTTATTTACAAAATAGAAATAGGCTCACAGACAGAAAATAAACTTATGGTTACCCAAGGGGATGGGGAGTTAGAGGTAAATTAGGAATTTGGGATTAACATATACACAATACCATATATAAAATAAGCAACTAGGACCTACTGAATAGCACAGGGAACTATATTCAATATCTTGTAATAACCAATAAGGGGAAAGTATCCAAAAAAGAATATACATGTATAACTGAATCACTTTGTTGTACCCTAAAACCAATACAACACTGTAAATTACTTATACAAAAAGAAAGAAAGAAAAAAGAAAGGAAACAGCCTCCTCATTTCAAAATAAGAACGGGGCCAGAAGAGCCTGTGGACATGGCTTTTCTCACCTCAGCCACGGCAACCACGTTGTTACCGTCACAGTCATATCTGCTAAGGGACCACTTCCTTTTGCAGTTAAACCCGGAAGAATAGAACTATTTTCAATTGTGTCATTCCCAAATGTGGAGTGATAGTTCTTGTATATACCCTCATAGGTATATACAGTAGCTAAACTTTCAACATTATAACAATAAGAGTTCTGGGCTTTTCTACTCGTTTTTATTTCAGCATGGATACAAACTTAGAAGTATACTGTTATAGACAGATGTTTAACACAGATTTAAAATATATATACTTTCAGGATCTTAAAAAAGTTATCCATGTACCAAATTGGACGGAACTTCTATAAGCCTTCAGAGCCAGTGGAAATTCCCCAGCACAAGTAGGTTTATTTATGTTTTCTGTTACTCTGAAATTGTTATAATGTGAGCAATATCATTTATGATGCAATATGATACCATTATGCCTCCTCTGAGAGACTCCGTGGTAAGAAAAGTAATGGATTTTTTAATTTTCAAGTTTTTTTTTAATAGAATGGTGAATGTCAAAAGGTAGCAGTCTGTTTTCTTATATTAGTGAGCTAGATAATTATCATAAATCCTAGAATTCAGAAACTGAACTTCGTGTGTGTGACAAGTAATCATGAGAGCAGAATAAGCTCTGTTATGTTATACCTCATAACTTGGGCTTTGTTTTCCAGCTGACACAAAGTTAACACAGCCAGGGTGGTAGGTAGGAAATTATTGGATAAGAAGATGTCAGATACCCAAGCCAACTAAGCTGCCCTAGTGAATGATAGAACCATTAGGAACACTTGCAGAATCTTCATCCTAAACTAGGAAGTAGAGACGGCAGCGAAGGTGGTCTTGAGCTTTCCAAAACATGTGGTTGAGCCAAAAACAGAGGCAACCAGTGACCCAAAGAGAGAAATACAGATGCTCCCTGACTTAAGATGTTTTGACTTAATGACATTTTGGCCTTACAATGATGTGAAAGCAATATACCATCAACAGAAATCACGCTTGGAATTGCGGATTTTGACCTTTTCTAGGGCTAGCGGTACGGAGTATGGTACTATCTGAAGATGATGGTTAGCTACTACAGCCACAGCACCCAGGCAGCCACCCCATCATCACGAGGGTAAATGACTGATACGCTCACAACCCTTCTGAACCCATACTAGCATTCTGTTTTTCACTTTTAGTACAGTATTCAGTAAATGACACAAGATATTCAACACCTGATTGTAAAATAGGCCTTGTGTTAGATAATTTGTCCAGCTATTGGCTAATGTAAGTGTTCTGAGCACACAAGGTTGGCGATGCTCTGATGTTCAGTAAGTAGGTTACTGAAGAAAAGGTTGGGTGTATTAAATGCATTTTCGACTGAGGATATTTCAACTTACGATGGGTTTGTGAAGATAAAAACCCATTGTCAGTTGAGGAAGGTCTGTACATAAAAGAGAAAATGGATGCAGGGTGTTTGGTTTCTGCCATTTGGAGGAAAAGGCAGGGTGCCTTTGTGCTGGTTCAGTGGATCAGACTGTTCTGTATAAAGCACCTAATCATTCACCCTGTCACTTATATCTCTACCTGGATTAGAAATTCTCGTGGGTCCAGTCTTGTGATGAGCTGGTGTTGGTGCTTTTACCAACCAGCATTCTTCGTCTCCTTAATCAATAGAAATTGATCAGAGACCAGACAGGAAATTCAGGAAAGGCTTTATCAGGGACCCTGCTGCAACAGGGAGGAACAAGAACAAATGATAGGTTCCCTTGCTTGCTTCCTCCCTGAGGGGAGCAGCTGATTGCTTATGTGGGGTGAAGGTAGGGATATGTCCAGAGGTCTGGCCAGAGGGTTAGCTTAGGTGGTTTGTCCATCCCTTCAGTGGTGTTGGGTGTAGCGGGCATGCACAGTACCCTGCTTTTGCTCCCAGCTCTTCAGAAGAGGCAGTTGGCTTTTTGGTATATTTTTTTATCTTATTGTCCATAATTTGCCTCAACTGTGCATGCCCCAGTTACTTTTAGTCCTTGATAGTTTCGCTGCAGTTTGTTGCTGGAGGAGATGTTTGTCCAGGTGTCAGTATTGTGGCAAAAGGCCCCAGTTTCCAGCCTCTCTCAGTGCTAGTGCATATGCTGGTCCTGAAGCTGATATTTGGGGCTTCCCTGGTGGTTCAGATGGTAAAGAATCTGCCTGCAATGCAGGAGACTGGGGATTGATCCCTGGGTTGGGGATATCCCCTGGAGAAGAGAATGGTTATTCACTCCAGTACTCTTGCATTAGTATCACAGTCAATGAAGTCCACAAAAATATCAACTGAAATGATTAAAAAAAAATAATTGTTCTTTCTTGACAGCTCCTGTAACTTTTTCTTATTCAAGACTTCAGACTATGATATTCATAAATGTGGAAAGGAGATGCAGCCACTGCTGCAGTTTCTCTTGTGTGTCCATATGTGACATCACTTAGATTATTTCTGTCTCATTGTGAAGTCTCGTCACTGTCTTCGCCATTGAGTTAGTGTGCTATTTTGAACCTAGATGTTTGCATGCTGGGACAGATCCCTCCGTAAACACTTCAGTCTTAACAGCTATGCTCTCAGCCATGGGCAATTTTGCTCCTCAGGGAACATTTGAAAATGTCTGGAGATATTTTTGGTTGTCACAGCGTGGGAGTTGCGGCTGGCATCTAGTGGGTAGAGGCCAGGGGTATGCTACACATTCTGCAATGCCCAGGCTTACCCGGTGGCTCAGTGGTAAAGAATCTGCCTGTGAAGCAGGAGATGAAAGAGATGCAGGTTTGGATCAAACCCAGGGATCCTAGGTCAGGAAGATCCTGTAGGGGAGGAAATGGCAACTCACTCTAGTATTCTTGCCTAGAGAATCCCATGGACAGAGGAGCCTGGTCAGCTAGAGTCCATGGAGTAACAAAGAGTCGGACATGACTGAGCACACCACACCACACCACACACACACACACACACACACACACACACACACTCTCACACACTCTGCAGTGCACAGAACAGCCCCTAGCAAAGAATTATCCAGTCCAAATGTCAGTAGTGCCAAGGTTAAGAAATGAAGCTCTAAAGAAATGTATTTTATTCTAATATATGTTTAAATTTTCCCCTTATTTGCTTCCCTTGTGTCTCAGCCGGTTAAGAATCCGCCTGCAATGCGGGAGGCCTGGGTTTGATCCCTGGGTTGGGAAGATCCCTTGGAGAAGGGATAAGCTACCCACTCCAGTATTCTGGCCTGGAGAATTCCACATGGGGTTGCAAAGAGTCAGACATGACTGAGTGACTTTCACTTCACTTCACTTCACTTCACTTCATATGTTTAAAGACACTCCAGCTGGAAATAGCTGCAGCATTAAGTCAGCTGCTGAAAGAAATCAGATTTAAAGAAAAATTGTTTCATAAAATTGAGAGAATTAGAATATAAAGTCACCATTTTAAAATATTTATTGTTATCCTGATATAACATTTAAAATATTTATTTAAAAATTTTTTATTTTTTGAAGATTGTCTCTTTGGCCTGGGTTTGCCATTTCTGTATCACACTTTGAAACCAAACTCCTGTTGAGTGCTAATGTGAGTTACAAAATACTCCGGAACGAGACAGTTCTGGAGTTCATGACGGATCTCTGCCGCAAAACTAGCGAGTCCTGCTTTACCCAGACGTGTGAGAAACAGCTGGTTGGGCTCATTGTCCTGACAAGGTAAAATCCTGCCTTTAAATAGACTTTCCTCTAGAGAATGCATTATGTATGCCACGTAGGAAGGGGAAGAGCTCTGGGCACTGGCCGGAGCCCAGATCTGATGAGTCTGCTCCCTGCTGTCAGTTGTCTAGAGCTGAGGCTCCCTGGAGGGGTGTGCTGGGCCCCCGCCGTCTCTCCTGGTCCTTCCTTACCCTCCCCTCACCCCCAGTGGTCTGCACTTTGCTGCTCCAGCCCCTCTGCCTGGTTTCCCCGCCTCTATTTCTGCCTTTTAGATTTCTGCTCACACAAAGTCCACTCAAAGGTCCACTCAGTTGGAATTATTCATTTCTCTGCTCTATGCTGCTCTGGAAGCCCAGTGCTTATCGTCACCTCTTTAGGGCCCTTTTATTTCATTTTATTACATCACAGTGGGGCCTTCCCGGGCAGACCCCTGCCCCATATCCTCTGCCTTAGCTCGTCTCTGAAGTACCCACATAGCAGTGTCTGATGCACTTTCCTTCACCACAGCCTGCTGTCAGCAGATTGGCTTTACTGTGCTGGGCAAGCCGACCCAACTTTGGTTCAGTAGCAACAAGACAGAGCATCAGGTCCGCGTCTCATCTTCACTATAAAGTTACGAGGTCCTTATGGCTGAGGACTTTCAAGCCTCTCTCTGTGTCTGTATAATTTGCCCTCAGTGCATACTGAACCGAATGAAACGTGGACAGTTAGGTGACTTCCTGAGGAACAAAAGCCCACTCTATGCTGCTGCCAGTCCATGGACACTTTTTACAGAAGACCCGCTCACCTTCTCCTAGTCTAGGTTGGAATTTCCACTTGAAGTTGTTTTTCTGGGTTGTAGAGCAGAGAGGTGGCAATTCCACACTGCCCCTTTATCCTCTTGTCATGAGCTCCATGAATTAGCTTACCACACTATTTCCAAGACAGCTGGCAAGGTACCGAGAGCCCAGGAGAAAAGTGACGAGGAGGTTTCTGTCCCATGGCTGGGTTGGCATGAGAGAGTGTTCCAGGCCACATGGTACCTGATGAAGGGGAGAAAGAGCTTAGAAAGATCTTAGCTGACCTGCTTTGCAGTTTTGCTCAGGGCCAGCCTTAGATAGAAGATGAGGCAGGCTGCCAGAATGGCATGGTTCATCAGCCTCCCTAGGATGTTTTTTTTTTTTTTTTTAATGAGAAAAACTAGCTGGGAGTTCAAAAATTCTGAGTTGAAAACAGAAGCTGACAGGAAGGTTTGGAGTCATACTTCAGCCTTTGAACATTTAAGCATGATTTACCAGAAGCTACAGTATCTCCCGGGCATGCCTCAGTGGCTCAGCTGGTAAAAAACCTGCCTGCCAACGTAAGAGATACAGGAGATGCCAGTTCAGTCCCTGGGTTGAGAAGATCCCCTGTAGAAGAAAATGGCAACCCACTCCAGTATTCTTGCCTGGAAAATCCCATGGACAGAGGAGCCTGGCGGGCTGCAGTTCATGGGGTCACCAAGAGTCAGGACTGAGTGCACGCACACACATACACACGTGTGCACACACATACACACATAGACAGTGTCTCTCAGTGAGAAAAGCAGATGGTGGGCCAGCAATTATTCCTTTGGTTTTGTTGGAATGTGGGGTCCTCTCATGAACAGAAGAGTTCATCAATGCTCTTCTCAGATAAGAGCTATCTTTTTTTTTAAGTGACTATTCTTGAGTTATTATCTTTCATAATATCTGAAATTCTGGAGGATAATACTTTGAATTAAGGTGTAGTGAACTAGCCACTTACCTTGTAGGATTTCAGAGAGGAACTTAAAAGATTTCTTGCATTTGCCAGATACAATAATAAAACCTATCGAATTGATGACATTGACTGGTCGGTGAAGCCTACACACACCTTCCGGAAGCGGGACGGCGCTGAGATCACCTACATGGATTACTACAAGCAGGTAGCTCTTGTTTCTCCTTTCAGCCTCATCTCCCTCCCGCCTAGCTTGGGGAAGGGCTATGGTCTGACTCCTGCCCACCTCTTGAGCCGCATCTGTACCCTCCTGTTTCCTTGGAAGGTTCTACTGTGCTCACGGTTCATAGTTCCTCGAGTCAATCACTCCCCTATGCATTTTCTCACACCCCGCTTCCTCGTCCTTGACACCATTCACAGTCGGCCAATTACTGAACACCCTTCAGGACTCAGCTCAGCAGTCAACTCTTTTTTTTAATAAGATTTTTTTATGTGGACCATTTTTAAAGTCTTTATTGAATTCGTTACACTGTCGCTTCTGTTCTGTTTTGAGTTTTTGGTTCTGAAGCATGTGGGATCTTACCTCCCTGACCAGGGATCCAACCTGCACTCCCTGCTTTGGCAGGTGAAGTCTTAACCACTGGACTGCCAGGGAAATTCCCCTAGCAGTCAAGGGAGCCCTAGGACTTTCTCCTCCAGGTCCCCTCTCTGTACTTAACTTCTTGCAGTTATCACAGGCAGGATATGAATGGTCTGACTCTCCCTCTTCAACTTTGAACTCTTGATTTCTGGACACCCAGGGCTAGCATCTAGTAGATGCTCAAACACTTATTGATGAAATCTCGTGTTGACTCTGGGAGCTGGATTCACAGTGATGAGAATTTCCCCATCCCCACTGTCCAACTTCAGTTCCTTTCAGAGGCGCCTTCTCCTTATTGCATATTCAGTCATATTTCTGTCTCCAAAATCTCACCACTGTTTTACAAACGAAAAGAGAAAGCAAATGTGTTGACCTTTCTACACTTTCAAGAAAAATGATCTCCTTTTCCTCCTTAGCTAATTTCTTTAAAAGGTCCTCTAAACTAGCTCCAAGCACCTCTTCCATTCTTCTTCAGGAAGCCTCAGCAATCTGGTATCCAGTTCTGCTGCTATGGAACTAGGTCTCCAAGGTCAAAGTCAGCTACTGACCTTATTCTAAAGGGCTTTTGGTGGCTCTGGATGCTAGAAACTGCTCCTGGTGAGCTGAACTCCTCTTCCTTGACCCCACGGCACATCCCTGGGTGGTTCCCCACCCTGGGTTTCAGTATCGTTTGAGTTTGAGTTTTGAGTATCGTTTTATGTGGTTTCAGGTGGTTCTTTCTCAGCCTCCTTCAACATTTCCCTCTTTCACTTCTCCCAAACATGAAATGCTATAACTCACCACGGCCCCTTTGCAGAGGATCTTTTCTTCATATTCTGAGATTGCTTCCAATATAGTATTTTTGTCTTGCCCTTCTTCCTAAATTACATCCTCCTCTCCATTTTCAGGCTGCATTTGCATGAATATCCTGCAGGCATCTCAAACGAACAAAATTCAAACTGAATTCATTGTCTTTCCCATGCCTGTCTCTCCTTGGGAATTCTGCGTCTCAGGAAATCATTTTGTATCCTTCTTCTTAGCCCTCTCTGCCTCATTGAGTTGTCCTTACAGAACACATATAGCTTTTGGCATTTGGCAAAGCATTTTGTGCAAAAAATGTTCTCCATTAGTGTTTATTAAACACAGAGTTTGTTAAATGTTTGGGGTTTTTCCTGCATGGTTAAATTCATTTTTCTTTGATGTGTTTGAGGACCTGTGACATTCTGAAAAGGGAATCATGATAAAAATCCCACTCACTTTCTTTGTAATGAGTTGTGATTCCCTGCATATCTATTGTAATTAGGGAGAAAAAGAAAGAAAATGGTACCAGTTTCTAGAATGCTTTCCTCTTTGTCCCAGGAAAGGGATGATAAATTACTATATAGTCTACTCTCAAAGTAGAAGACATCCTTTTTTTCACTTCAGCCATGTTTTGATTTTTTCTTTTTTTCTATTATTTTTTGTGTTTTAATTTTTTTTTGTGTTGGTTTTTGCCAGCATTTGTTTGTAGATTATTTGATGACTATTCTGACTGGTGTGAGGTGATAACCTCATCGTAGTTTTGATTTGCATTTCTCTAATAATTAGCGATGTTGAGTATCATTTTATGTGTTTATTTGCCATCTGTATGTATTCTTTGGAGAAATGTCTGTTTAGGTCTTCTGCTCATTTTTGATTGGGCTGTTTGTTTTCTTGATATAGAGCTGTATGAGCTGCTTATATATTTTGGAGATTACTCCTTTGTCAGTTGTATCATTTGCAATTATTTCTCCCATTCTGAGGGTTGTCTTTTAACCTTGTTTATTGTTTTCCTTGCTGTTCAAAGGTTTTTAAGTTTAATTAGGTCTTATTTGTTTGTTTTTATTTCCATTTCTCTAGGAGGTGGGTCAAAGAGGATCTTGCTGTGATGTATGTCAAAGAGTGTACTGCCTATATTTTCCTCCAAGAGTTTTCTGGCTTTACAGTTAAGTCCTTAATCCATTTTGAGTTTATTTTTGTATACGGTGTTAGGAAGTTAGTTACATTCTTTTACATGTAGCTTTCCAGCTTTCCCAGCACCACTGATTGAAGAGGCTGTCTTTTCTCCATGATATATTCTTGCCTCCTTTGTCAAAGATAAGATGCCCATAGGTGCATAGGTTTATCTCTGGGCTTTCTACCTTGTTTCACTGGTCTGTATTTCTGTTTCTGTGCCAGTACCATACTGTCTTGATGACTGTAGCTTTGCATATAATGTTAAGTCGGAAAGGTTGATTCCTCCAGTTCCATTTTTCTTTCTCAAGATTGCTTTGGCTATTTGGGGTCTTTTGTGTTTCCATACAAACTGTGAAATTTTTTGTTCTAGTTCTGTGAAAAATGCCATCGGTAGTTTCATAGGGATTGCATTGAACCTATAGATTACCTTGGGTTGTATGGTCATTTGCACAATACTGATTCTTCTAATCCAAGAGCATAGTATATCTCTCCATCTGTTTGTGTTGCCTTTGACTCTTTCATCAGTGTCTTATAGTTTTCTGCGGGTTTTTTGTCTCCTGAGGTCGGTTTATTCATGGGTATTTTTGTTGTTGCTGTTGTTGCAGTGGTGAATGGGATTGTTTCCTTAATGTCTCTTTCTGGTTTTTCATTGTCAGTGTATAGGAATGCAAGTGATGTCTGTGTATTGATTTTATATCCGGGTAACTTTACTGGAAGACATCTTGATATTGACCTTTATATTTCTCTATTTTATCTTATCATAAAAACTGTTGCCAAATGCTAAGAAAATTGGGAGACAATAAAGTTCACCTGATTACACAGCTTAGTGGGTAGAATTCTTGACCATGCTCTAGGTAAATAGTAGAATACCCTCTTCTTGGAATATATCCCAGTTTTGCTTGAGCTGTTCCCAGAACTTATAATACTCCTGCATTTTCTTCAAGGTGCTGTCTTGGATTCTGCCTCCTTCGTGAAACCTTCCTTAATTTACCAGCCATAAATTATTTTCACTACCTTGCTCCCTATTCCTTGTGAGGGAACCAGTCCCGAGTGGTGTAACAAGCAGAGGCTCCCAAGTCTTAAGTGATAAATCCTGGTTGTGCTAATTTTCAGTTACAGGACCTTGGGAAGTTATTTAATTTCTAATGATGTTTCCTTATCAGTGAAGAAGATGATAATAATATTTGACTCACAATCCCATTGTTAAGAGCTTCCCAGATGGCTAAGTGGTAAAAAAATCTGCCTGCCAATGCAGGAGTCGCAGGCTTGATCCCTGGGTCAGGAAGATCCTCTGGAGAGGGCATGGCAACCCACTCAGGTATTCTTGCCTGGATAATCCCATGGACAGAGGAGCCTGGCAGGTGAAGTCCACAGAGTTGCAGAGTCAGACACAACAGAGCACACAACAATCACACTCTGTTGTTAAGAGTAAGTGAGGAAAGGGTCTTATTTACCAAAGAGAAATAGACTCACAAACATAGAAAACAAACTTATGGTTATGAAAGGAGAAGTGGGGGATAAAACAGGAGCTTGGGATTAACATATACGCTACTACTATTAATATATATGTAGTAGGTATCCAACAAGGACCTACTGTATAGCACAGGGAAGTATACTAAATATTTTTATATTTAGTATTAAAAAACTATACTATATAACCTATAAGGCAAAAGAATCTGGAAAGAATATCTAACTAAAACTCCATCACTTTGCTGTACAACAACAGGACCTTGTAAATCAATTATAGTTTAATTTAAAAAAACACAGTACTCATTCATTAAAAAAAAGACTAAATGAGGAAAAAAATAAATGCTTAGCGTACATGTATTATTTGTGCTTCTGGTCTACCTTGCTTTGTAGATAATGTAGTTATGTGTAAAGGCAGGGACTGTGCCTCTTTTTTATTTGTATTCCCTTCAGTCCCTGGAATATAGCAAGCACAAGATATGAATGAACGAGGTCGTGTATAAAAACTCTTTCTACCAATGCTTCTCCACGCTTTTCAGCCATAGCGTTGTTGTAATCACCACTTTAAATTGCTGTTTCCTGAATTGGTTTTTATTTTAATGACTTAAAGTCTTTATTGAAGACAGAAGCCCTCACTGCTGGCTTCCTGCATTATAATTATTGATGTCAGCATCACGTGGTCCCCAGGCATTTTGTAAATTATAATTCCTGTTCTGTCATCAGTGTTGAGTAAGCTATACTGGTGTTAATGGAAACTTTGCCTTTGGAAGGTAAATGAACTTATGGCAAGGTGAGAATGTGGAAATTCAAGTTTATGAAGGGAAAGGGGGTGGGGAAGGAGCTAATGATTGCCGAGGACTTATTATAAACCAGACACCGTGCTAGTGGTTTACATGAGACGCCTCTGGGCTCTTGTTGTCCTCGTTTCATAGAGGAGGAAAGGTAAGCCCCTTCCCCAGTGTCATGGTCCAAGTAGATAGACTATCTGTGGACCAGATTTACATTTGTCAGAGTTCAAAACTACTTCCCTGTAACGTCATACTGTCTTGGAAAGTAAGGACAGTTGTGCTCTTTGGGGAAGTCTGAGGTTGACTCAGTATGACCATTGTGTCCAACTTGTGTGTGATATTGTCCTAATGCACACAGGTGCCAGAGCACATGGGCCAGTTGGCCTCAGTCTCCACTGGTAGTGCTGCAGCTGGGGTCATGGTTCTATGGATTTCATCCAGCTTACGGCTCTGGATGAAACTCAGAAGAGAGCAAGAAAATGTTTGGGGGAAAAAAATGGTATTGAATTATAAGAGGTAATAATTAAAATCATGAAGCTGCCCCTGAGATGTAAGAGATAGGTCCCAGGAAGGAAGTAGAAATGAGTAGGTTACTGTGGGGATTAGTAGGGAATTTTTTTCCCCTTCTGTTGAAAAGAGTTTCTTATCCATTCATTTGTTGCTTTTAAGCAAGGGTGCTCATTGTATAGTGTTTCCATATTAACTTTTCCCTCATTGATCTTGCATTCTGTAGCAATATGATATTACCTTATCTGACCTGAACCAGCCAGTTCTTGTTAGTCTGTTGAAAAACAAGAAAAATGACAACTCTGAGGCTCAGATGGCCCACCTGATTCCTGAGCTCTGCTTTCTAACAGGTAATGTTTGTACTTTATTCTCTCTCAAGTTCTTGATCACAGACTCATGACACTTTGCAGTGGGCAAAACCTCCTTAAGTTAGATAAGTGCCAGAGCTCTAATTTAGCCCAGGGAGGATGAGTCTTAGGTAATCTACTTGATCACAGAAGAAGTGGGAGGGTAGAGTGCCCTTTGGAAATTGGTCAGCACCGTGAAGGTTATCTTACTTCCCTTATCTCGTGTATTCCATTTGTTACTTTGACGTTAAATTGGTTGCCAGATGTTTTACT
Organism: Bos javanicus; assembly: GCF_032452875.1. Classification (NCBI taxonomy): domain Eukaryota; kingdom Metazoa; phylum Chordata; class Mammalia; order Artiodactyla; family Bovidae; genus Bos; species Bos javanicus. Next base: position 15,893,016 of record NC_083882.1, on the reverse strand, counting down.
AAAACCAAGATATTTTCCCCCTGTTTTTGAACTTCACTAGGCTAGGTGTTGCCAGTGCAGATGTAAGACACCCAAGTTCAGTCCCCGGGTTAGGAAGATCCTCTGGAGGAGGGCATAGCAGCCCACTCCAGTATTCATGCTTGGAGAGTCTCATGGACAGAGGAGCCTGGAGGGCTTCAGTCCCTGGGGTCGCAAAGAGTTGAACATGACTAAAGCGACTTAGCACACATGCAGGCTAGGAAATCGTGTGATTTAATTTTCTTCCGGTGTATTCTTTGAGAGGTGCCAAAATACTCTTTGTTTTCTTTTTGCATGAGTTCCAGAAGGTAATCTTCACTCTACACTAGAATCAAAAAAAAAAAAAAAAGACTATGTAAGATTCTTTTAATCATGTTCATCTGATTACCAGGGTGAGACTAAGACGGGAGGACTTTCTATATTTTACACTTATGATGCTCGAATGAGTTTGATGTGCATGTGTTTATTCTGCAATTAGAGAAGTTAATAAGGATACCATCTTTGCAGAGAGGGATGAACGTTCTTAGTGATACTCTGGCATTTCACATCTGTGTAGTCCTCTTGGTGGTCTCTAGCCAGACTGGTCACTGAGCATTTGACGCATGACTAGTGCAACTGAGGGATTGGATGGAGCAGTGCTGTAAGTGTAAAGATATAGAATAGACGTCTAAGATGCAGTGTGAAAGAAAAGAGAAACTATCTCATTAACTCACTTTTTATATTGGATATGTGTTTAAATGATAATATTTTGGATATTCTGAGTTACTGTTTGAATAATTGCATCTGTTTCTTTCTGGCTCTTTTTAAATGTGACTACTAGAAAACATTTTAAATGAAAAGGCTTGCATTGCTGTCAGATGGTGAATCTGATTCAGTTTAAGTTCAGAGTTTTATTACTCTGTGCCTAAGATGGGCTGGATTACATTGAGGACTGTTCATGTTTCACTTTGTTTTCATTCACAATGGATAGGGATGCCTGGCCAGGCGACTTCTGATTTCCAGCTGATGAAGGCTGTGGCTAAAGAAACTCGTCTTGATCCTTTGGTAAGGCAGCAGCACCTGGCCAGGCTTGCGGATGACTTCCAGAGGTATGGGAACATCTCCACATCCAGATGCTCCACAAAGTCTCTTCATTGATGTTTGTTATCAAGAATAATATCTCACCTATACTGAGCACCTAGCATGTGCCAGGCAGTGTGGTGGCACTGTCTGTGGATTGCCATATTTAACCTTTTCATTACCCCTATGAAATAGCTAAGTTAGTCCTACATTTTGTCAATCAGGAAACCATGGCTTTAAAAGATTTCAGAGTTTGCTCAAGGTCCATGTTATTCTGTGTCAGAATTTGTATTTGAAGCCTGACCTATTTGGCTCAGGGGCTGCTTCGGTGAGTCAGTAGTAAAGAATCCACCTGCAAAGCAGGAGATGCAGGAGACTCAGGTTCAATCCCTGGGTCGGGAAGATCCCCTGGAGGAGGGCATGGCAACCCAGTATTCTTGCCTGGAGAATCCTATGGGCAGAGGAGCCTGGCAGGCTATAGTCAGTAGGGTCCCAAAGAGTCGGACATGACTGAAGTGACTGAGTACACATGCAGACACTTGGCTCAGTGGCCCATTCTGTTTACCAGAGGGCCCCACTGGGAGCCTTTCCATCCCTTGGAGTCCCCCATGGGTGCAGTCCTCCTATAATTCCTTAGAGCAGAGAAAAAATGGTGAATAGAAATAGAAGTCAGGAACCCTAAAAAATCAGTCTCTGAATAATTAACATTATAATTTTATCTCTAATGATCCCAATTTTTAGATAGTAAGCATTTTTAATGACTTAAGACTCAACTCTGTAACAGAAACAAGGATGCTCGTTTTGAGCTGGAGACCTGGGGGCTGCATTTTGGATGCCAGATGTCTCTGACCGGCCGCATTGCACCTGCAGAAAAAATAATAATGCAAGACCACATAGTAAGTTCTGTAATTTTATTTTCATTTAAAAGTATTTTCTTGAATGTATGTCAGTTTGATCATAAGTCAGAGTAGGATTATAATATAATGTTCATTTGCTTTCTCTGTGGCCTCTTCCCAGGTGGTACTAGTAGTAAAGAACCCACCTGCCAATGCAGGAGATGTTAAGAGATGTGGGTTCCATCCCTGGGCTGGGAAGTTCCCCGGACGAGGGCATGGAAACCCCCTCCAGTATTCTTACCTGGAGAATCCCATGGGCAGAAGAGCCTGGCGGGCTATAGTCCATAGGGTCGCAAAGCATTGGACACAACTGAACTGACTTAGCACAGTATATTTCGCCACCCTCCCTTTGTCCTGAACCCCAAGGACCCTCTGTTTTCCTTTTTAATCGGAGTGTACAAGGATTTAGTGGCACCCAGCAGATTTAGGTTAGTGTGATATGATGTCACATTTACAGATGCATTAGAAGACTTCCCTGGTTGTCCTTTGGTTAAGAATCCACCTGCCAAGGCAGGGGACACAGGTTCGATCGCTGGTCCAGGGAGATTCCACATGCTATGAAGCAGCTAAGGCCACATACTACAATTACTGAATCCCACGTGCTGTAGAGCCAGTTCTCTGCAACAAGAGAAGCTGCCTCAATGAGAAGCCCTGCACTTCAATGAAGAGTAGACCCCGCTTGCCACCACAAGAGAATATCCGCACACAGCAGCGATGACCCAGTGCAGCCAAATATAAATAAATAAAAGATGCACTACAAAATGGTACTTCACGCCATTGCAATCAAAACATGTAACCTATTATTGGGTGGTGTTGTACTCTTATATCACTTAAAAAATTTGTGGTTCCTGAAAATGTTTTAACTGGTGGAGGTTAATTCCAGTAGACTGTTTCCTGATACCAGAGTTCTTTCTCTTCCCCAAAATAGATGCTGCTCAGTTGGCATAAACATGAAGAAATTCTCCCAGAGCTCACCTATTCATAACAGTTAGGCAGAGAGGCATTCAGAAACCTGGAGAGACAAATCATTGCCTCTCTAGGGTTTCCACTGGAAAAAAAAATGAACCAATTTTATGCAAAAATTGTACATTCTGTACTTTGCCCCTCTGTTTTGCCCATTTTTTAAGTGAGTTACATTTCATTTTTAAAGGTGTTCTTCTTGCCCTTATTTGATGCAGGTAAGTCAGCATGTTGAAATTAATGATTGAGCAGTGAATGGTTTTTTTTTTTTTTGGTATGATGGGGTTTCTTTTTTTTCATTATTGCTTTTTGATAATCTATTCAAATAACCAAAATCCTTGTTGGAGAAGCTAAGGAAAAACTAAACACAAAATATTGTCAAGTCCTAAAATGTACACCCCCATTAAGATCTTGGTCAGGAGTCAGTAAAAAGAAGCTCAGTTTTAGTTCTACATGTGAAGTGAGATGTGAAATATTTTAAATGGTCTGTTTCATCATCTGTAGGTAATCATACTTGTTAGAGTTTTGTTTGCATATTTTGGCCCAGAATCAGATCTCCACAGGAGTACTGTGTGCTCAGTCATGTCCAACTCTTCGCAGCCCCATGGACTTTAGCCTCCCTGGCTCCTCTGTCCGTGGGATTTCCCAGGCAACAATGTTGGAGTGGGCTGCCGTTTCCTACTCCAGAGATCCTCTTACTCCAAAGATCGAACCCACATCTCTTCCATCTCTTGCATTGACAGGTGGATTCTTTACCAGTACTCTTGCCTGGAAAATCCCATGGGCGGAGGAGCCTGGTGGGCTGCTGTCTGTGGGGTTGCACAGAGTCAGACACGACTGAAGTGACTTAACAGCAACAGCAGCATCACCTGGGAATCCCCCCTTCTTAGAAGGGGCACTAAAATGGAGAACCCGCCCCCTAGAGGTGGTATTGGGTAGGTTAGAATTGTCTGTGTCAGTGACTTCTCAGCTGATCTTGCTTTTTTAAAAGTGGATTTGAGAAACTGGGGCTTCCCTGATAGCTCAGTTGGTAAAGAATCTGCCTGTAATGCAGGAGACCCCGGTTCAATTCCTGGGTCACAAAGATACCCTGGAGAAGGGATAGACTACCCACTCCAATATTCTTGGGCTTCCCTTGTGGCTCAGCTGGTAAAGAATGTGCCTGAAATGCAGGAGACCTGGGTTCGATCCCTGGGTTGGGAAGATCCCCTGGAGAAGGGAAAGGCTACCCACTCCAGTATTCTGGCCTGGAGAATTCCATGGACAGTATAGTTCAGTTCAGTTCAGCCACTCAGTCTTGTCTGACTCTTTGTGACCCCATGGACTAGACACACCAGTCTTCCCTGTCCATCACCAACTCCCAGAGCTTGTTCAAACTCATATCCATCGAGTCAGTGATGCCATCCAACCATCTCATCCTCTGTTGTCACCTTCTCCTGCCGCCTTCCATCTTTCCCAGCATCAGGGTCTTTTAAACTGAGTCAGTTCTTCATATCAGGTGGCCAAAGTACTGGAGTTTCAGCTTCAGCATCAGTCCTTCCAATGAATATTCAAGACTGATTTCCTTTAGGATAGACTGGTTGGTTCTCCTTGCAGTCCAAGGGACTCTCAAGAGTCTTCTCCAACACCACAGTTCAAAAGCATCAATTCTTCAGTGCTCAGCTTTCTTTATGATCCAACTCTCACATCCATACATGACTATTGGAAAAACCATAGCTTTGACTAGATGGACCTTTGTTGGCAAAGTAATATCTCTGCTTTTTAATATGCTGTCTAGTTTGGTCATAGCTTTTCTTCCAGGGACCAAGTGTCTTTTAATTTCATGGCTGCAATCACCATCTGCAGTGATTTTGGAGCTCCCCAAAATAAAGTATGTCACTGTTTCTGTTGTTTCCCCATCTATTTGAAGTGATGGGACCAGATGCCATGATCTTAATTTTCTGAATGTTGAGTTTTAAGCCAACTTTTTCACTCTCCTCTTTCACTTCCATCAAGAGGCTCTTCAGTTCCACTTCACTTTTTGCCATGAGAGTGGTATCATCTGCATATCTGAGGTTATTGATATTTCTCCCAGAAATCTTGATTCCAGCTTGTGCTTCATCCAGCCTGGCATTTCACATGATGTACTCTACATATAAGTTAAATAAGCAGGGTGACAATATACAGCCTTGACGTTCTCCTTTCCCAGTTTGGAACCAGTCTGTTGTTCCATGTCCAGTTCTAACTGTTGTTTCCTGACCTGCATACAGATTTCTCAGAAGGCAGGTCAGGTGGTCTGGTATTCCCATCTCTTGAAGAATTTTCCACAGTTTGTTGTGATCCACACAGTCAAAAGCTTTGGCATAGTCAGTACAGCAGAAATAGGTGTTTTTCTGGAACTCTCTTGCTTTTTTGATGATCCAGCGGATGTTGGCAATTTGATCTCTGGTTCCTCTGCCTTCTCTAAAACCAGCTTGAACATCTGGAAGTCCATGGTTCACATACTGTTGAACCCTGGCTTGGAGAATCTTGAGCATTACTTTGCTAGCATGTGAGATGAGTGCAGTTGTGTGGTCATTTGACCATTCTTTGGCATTGCCTTTTTTGGGGATTGGAATGAAAACTGACCTTTTCCAGTCCTGTGGACACTGCTGAGTTTTCCAGATTTGCTGGCATATTGAGTGCAGCACTTTCATAGCATCATCTTTCAGAATTTGAAATAGCTCAGCTGGAATTCCATCACTTCCACTAGCTTTGTTTGTAGTGATGCTTCCTAAAGCCCACTTGACTTCACCTTTCAGGATGTCTGGCTCTAGGTGGGTGATCACACCATCATGGTTATCTGGGTCATAAAGATCTGTTTTGTATAGTTCTTCTGTGTATTCTTGCCACCTCTTATTATTATCTTCTGCTGTTGTTAGATCCATACCATTTCTGTCCTTTATTGTGCTCATCTTTGCATGAAATGTTCCCTTGGTATCCCTAATTTTCTTGAAGAGATCTCAAGTCTTTCCCATTCTATTGTTTTCCTCTATTTCTTTGCATTGATCACTGAGGAAGGCTTTCTTTTCTCTCCCTGCTGTTCTTTGGAACTCTGCATTCAAATAGGTATATCTTTCCTTTTCTGCTTTGCCTTTAGCTTCTCTTCTTTGCTCAGCTATTTGTAAGCCCTCGTCAGACAACCATTTGCCTTTTTGCATTTCTTTTTCTTGGGGATTGTCTTGATCACTGCCTCTTGCACAATGTCATGAACCTCCGTCCATAGTTCTTCAGGCACTCTGTCTATGAGATCTAATCCCTTGAATCTATTTCTCACTTCCACTCTATAATCGTAAGGGATTTGATTTAGGTCATACCTGAATGGTCTAGTGGTTTTCCCTACTTTCTTCAGTTTAAGTCTGAATTTGTCAATAAGGAGTTGATGATCTGAGCCAGAGTCAGCTCCCAGTCTTGTTTTTCCTGACTGTATAGAGCCTCTCCATCTTTGGCTGCAAAGAATATAATCAATCTTATTTCAGTATTGACCATCTGCTGATGCCCATGTGTAGAGTCTTCTCTTGTGTTATTGGAAGAGAGTGTTTGCTATGACCAGTGCATTCTCTTGGCAAAACTCTGTTAACCTTTGCCCTGATTCATTTTGTACTCCAAGGCCAAATTTACCTGTTACTCCAGGTAGCTCTTGGCTCCCTACATTTGCATTCCAGTCCCCTATAATGATGAGGACATCTTTTTTTGGTGTTAGTTTTAAAAGGTTTTGTAGGTCTTCATAGAACCATTCGACTTTAGCTTCTTTACAATTACTGATGGGGGTGTAGACTTGGATTTCTGTGATATTGAATGGTTTGCCTTGGAAATGAACAGAGATCATTTTATCGTTTTTGATATTGCATCCAAGTACTGCATTTTGGACTCTTTTGTTGACTATGGTGGTTGCAAAAAGTCGAACGTGACTGAGTGACTTTCACTTTGAGAAACTGAGTACAGAAAAAGTTCACAGGCCTCAGAGTGGCCTTGGGTGTGTGTCCTGGGTCACCTGCCAGCTGGTAAAGGTGGGAGTGTAGGTGAGAGGGCTGTGGTTCTCCTCACACTGGCTGTAACGGGAAAGAATGAATCCTGGCTCGAGACAGAGCCCTTCAGGAGGCCGAACCCTGCCCCTTGGTTCTTAGGTGAAGGTTGTCCCCTGAAGCTGAGCCCCTGCCTGGCCTTCTGTGACATGGCACTGGGAGGATGGTTGGGGCCTGGTAGTCAGAGTGCTTGGTGGAAAATGCCCTGACTGCAAAGTCAAGTCCATGCCACCAGCTGGCTCCATAACCACTTTCAGCCGTCACTTTTCAGTCTGTAAAATAAGGGGATTGCAATGCTTCTTAAACAGTACTATGCGGACGAATCACTGGGGAACTCGTTAACATGCAGAGTCTGGTTCAGTGGGTCTGGGATGGGGCCCAGGACTGCATTTCTAACAAGCTCTCAGGAGACAGCGCTGGTACAAGACGACATTCTGAGTAGCAAGGGATTAGCTTATAGTGTCCTTTTAAATTCTACCAGTGGTTCTTCCTGGCTCACACACCAGGGACTTTTGATTTGATTTCAGAAACCTGGGGACTAGTCTGAAGTCTGCCCTCTTCAATGTTGGGAGCTTGTTCTTCCTGGTCACCTGGGGAACCGTCCAAGAATAAGATAGGAGCCTGTGTCTTGGCTTCATCTTTGCTTCTGGATATAGCTACTCCTAGTATAATGTGTAGTCTTAATGGTAGGCTCTTTTCATCTCAGTATGGTGACCTGGAAGATCAGTCATCAGCATTTCCCACTTACGACTTCTAGAAGCCTAAAGCAAAGAGACCAAACTGGACAGTCATTCATGTGAGCTTTTGTAGTAAAGATCTTAGGCTTGTAGAGCTGGAAGGGAACCTAGAGATTTGTGTGGGGTTTGCTTTTGGGGTTGTTTTTTTTTCTCTTGGTCACACTGTGTAGCTTATGGGGTCTTAGTTCCCCCACCAAGGATTGAACCTTGCCCTCAGCAGTCAAAGCTTGGAGTCCTAACCACTGGACCGCTAGGGAATTCCTGGGAACCTAGAGATTTGAACCGGATACTTGCCTTTGCCATGGCAGAGCCCCATGAGGTGAAGGGACTTGCCAAGGATCTACAGGCAAGGAAGGGTTGACCTGGGATGTCATTCAGTTGCCTCCACTCCCAAGAAGTGTGTGTTGTGTTCAGATGTGAAGTACTTATATGTGTGTTTTAAGTCTGTAAGTAGCAAACTGTACTGAATTGTTCTGTTATGACAAATATGAAATATCTCCACATTGTCTTTTTTATTTAATTATTCTCTGTTATTTTTCTCAGTGTCAACCTGCATCTGCAGCTGACTGGTCTAAGGATATACGAACTTGCAAGGTTTTAAGTGCACAGTCTTTGAATAAATGGCTGGTTATATGTAGTAACAGAGCTGAAAGTGTGACAGAGAACTTTCTGAACTGCTTGAGAAGAGTTGGAGGTCCCATGGGATTTAATGTGGATCACCCCAAAATGTGAGAAGATGCTGAAATTTCTCCTCATTTTTTCATAAGTTAATATGGTTTGATTAGAAAGGTAATAGGAGTTAATGGCTGAAAGAGCTACAAATGTTTCTTTATGTCAGTAAAATTTCCTACTATAGAGTCCCAAGAAAATAGTTATACGTAGAGTTGGCAATGATTAAAATTTTATCCAGTTAAGATGTATTTTATGTTGGTCTTTGTAAAACTTTATTTTCATAATTCTTACTAGGCAGTAGTCTCATTACCTCGATGTTTTTCCAGTACTAGTTGAGATATGAATTCTTAATAAATCCATATATTGCCTTCTCAGCTTTTTTCTTAATTCCTCCATATCACTTGTTTATAAAACTTAACAGCAGTCAGGATATTAACAAAAGTTGCATTTCCTGACTTATTTGATAGATTTTATGATTTAAAATTTAATGTAAAAATAAATCTGAAACAAGTTTTCTTCTTCTGTTCCTGTGGCATAAGATTAGTCATCTAGATAGTTTGCTGATAGAACCAGGTCATTCATTTAGCCTTTGAACGTTTATTGAGTATCTACTATTACATAGTAAATGCTATGCTATTTGCATGGGATGAGAGAAATATGACACTTTCAATTTAGTAAGGAATCCATTGATATACAATCACACTCAAAGCTGAATACTGTTTTAATTTAGAAAAGCCACAAAGTTGGTCATGCCTTACTTCATTGCTTAAAAAAAGAACAACAGATACTTCTTTCTCTTTGTTGTAGTGGAGGTGCAAATGTCCTAATTGCCAGGATGGGGAGTTATTCTTTAAATACGTGTTACTAATTAGTTACATCATCAGCTCGGGAATTGTTGTAAACCGTAGCTGTTCCCGAAGTCTCATTTTACACTGTCGTCTAGAGTTCTCTTCTTATCAAATCTGTTAACAAATCGCCTGGTTTGAGTTTCACCTGCTCTAATTTCTCTCAACCTATGAGGTAAGAAGACAGGAAAAGATTAAAGAAAGAAGCTACAGTCTCAGACCTGGACTGGCATCACAGGCTCTTTTTCACCCGAATTCCAACAAGTCTGTGCTCTTGTTCTGTTCTTGGCCTGTTTTGTTTGAAAGCTCATATTTTATTCCATCCTTTTTCTCTCCTGTGACGTATCTATTTACTTATTAGATTTATATGCGTAGCTTCTCCCATCTGAAACAGCACTGCTGGTCACTCCTGTTGTAACCAGCGCGAGGCAGATGTTGGTCCTGCCACCTGGTGGGCAAGCTTTCAAAGGCCCCTGGGCATTGGGACCGTTCCAACCATGTATACATAGGAGAGGTTGAACCCATGTCAAGAAAATAGATCTATAAATTCCTCTGAGTGGAATCATTTTCTGTAACCTCTGGCCCCTAATATACTGTAGCCACAGAACAGATAATTGATAAGTACTTGTCCACTGATTGATTGATTAATTAAGGTTAGATATTCCAGGCTCCATGCAAGGTGCCACTAAGGAAAAAAAAATCTTTTAGTTTGAATCATACAGATTAACTGGATATCTCGATCTCAGTAATCTAATGATTTTTGTTTTAGAGTTCCCATGGAGATTCAGATTACAGAATTTTTAGTCCCAATTTAACTTGAACTCTGTTTCAGTGTTTGATAATGAGACTTGTAGTTTCAAAAGTACGCCTTCAATTCCATTTTGAACAACAGAATTGTTGTTTAGATAGAATCTGTGGGTACTCTATACAATGGAGAAAATTTCAGTTTTCACTAATCTGTTTTTTATGTTAATAAAAATAGTAATTAAATGTTTCTGGCATATCTTGTTTGAGAGAAGCAATTTTAGATGCAAAAGGTTTCAGTTTAATGATTTTTTCCCTCAAATTATAGTCTGTTATAAATATTGACTGCTATTATTTTTAACGCTATATGATTATGTGCTACTAAAATTTATACATTTTCAAAATTAATCTTTTTATGTAGCATAAAAGTACAAGAAAATCCAGCTGCGTTTATTCACGCTATACAGAAGCATGTTAAATATGAGGTTCAGTTGGTAAGTATAGGATAGTTTTTCATGTTTTGAGGTATAATTTTTATTTTTCTTCTTATCTAATAGTCTTGAAAGCAGGAATTTGAACATATTCTCCCACATGTTTTCAAATTGCTGTGCATTTCCCCAAACACCCAAAAAGTATTAATCTTGATATTTTAACCAGATATTTTCTTTTCCTTTCATATTTCTAATATTAATTTTTAACCCAGGTGGTGCTAGTGGTAAAGAATCTGCCTGCCAATGCAGGAGACACAAGAGATGTGGGTTCGATCCCTGGGTTGGGAAGATCCCCTGGAGAAGGGAATGGCAACCCACTCCCGTATTCTTGCCTGGAGAATCCCATGGACCGAGGAACCTGGTGGGCTACAGTCCATGGGAACCAAAAAGATGTGGACACGGCTGAGCGCCCACCCCTTTATCAACTTATTGGATATCTGCATATTTTCAGCTTGTGGGTGGGGGTCATCTTTTACTTAAGGTTTAAGATAAATTGACTCTCATCCCATACGTGTTGGGGCGCCCAGTTTTGTTCTCATGTTTCAGGGGTTCTTGGAAGGTCACCTATGGTCCCATGTCCCTCTTCCCCTGAATTCTTGTCCCCCTTCACGGGTGCCCTTTCCTTCTGCTTTATAACATCCTGGGGGATACCCACAATTGCTGCATTTCCCAAAGTATCGTGTGTGTGTGTATGCATGTTGTGTGTGGTGAGTGTGTGTGTGTGTGTGTGTGTGTGTGTGGTGTGTGTGTGTGTGTGTGTGTGTGTGTGTGTATGTGTGTGTGTGTGTGTGTGTGTTGTGAGTGTATGTGTGTTTGTGGTGTGGTGTATGTGTAGTGAGTGCATGTGTGTGGTGAGTGTGTGTATGTGTGTGTGTGTTGTGAGTGTATGTGTGTTTGTGGTGTGGTGTGTGTATAGTGAGTGCATGTGTGTGGTGAGTGTGTGTATGTGTGTGTGTGTGTGTGTGTGTGTGTGTGTGTGATGAATGTATGTGTGTGTGTGGTGTGTGTGTGTGTGTGTGTGTGTGTGTGTGTTGTGTATGTGTGTGTGTGTGTGTGTAGTGTGTGTGTGTGTGTGTGTGTATGTGTGGTGTGTGTGTAGTGTGTGCATGTGTGTGTGGTGAGTGTGTGTGGTGAGTGTGTGTATGTGTGTTGTGAGTGTCTGTGTGTGGTGTGTGTGTGTGTAGTTAGCATGTGTGTGTAGTGTGTGTGTGTATATGTGTGTGTGTAGTGAATGCATGTGTGTGGTGAGTGTGTGTATGTGTGTGTGTGTGTGTTGTGAGTGTATGTGTGTTTGTGGTGTGGTGTGTGTGTAGTGAGTGCATGTGTGTGTGGTATGTGTGTGTGTGGTGAGTGTGTGTATGTGTGTGTGTGTTGTGAGTGTGTGTTTGTGGTGTGGTGTGTGTGTAGTGAGTGTGTGTGTGTAGTGAGTGTGTGTGTGGTGAGTGTATGTATGTGTGTGTGTTGTATAGCTGACTTTGCTGAGGGTTTGGGGCCAAGGCACGATTACATCACATACCACCATTCCAGACAAGTTAAAATTGATTTACATTTTCGTAAAGGATCGCTCAACCCTTCCCGTGTCCTGGAAATGCTCGCTTGGCCTCTCACTGCACTGCAGTGCTCCTCTGCCCCAACTGCTTTCTTACTCCCCTGGCTCATTCATCCCAGCTCCCAGCCTTGCTATTCATGTCTCACACAAAGCAGTTTAATTAGCTATCTCTTTCCACAAAAATTTGCCCATAAGGATGTTATTAACCAAAGAAATTCTCACTCTAAGAGCATTTATTTTTCACTTTAAAATGTAAAATTGAACTTGCAGAAAAGTTGCAAGAATAGTACTGCTGCTGCTGCTGCTGCTGCTAAGTCGCTTCAGTCGTGTCCGACTCTGTGCGACCCCATAGACGGCAGCCACCAGGCTCCCCCATCCCTGGGATTCTCCAGGCAAGAACACTGGAGTGGGTTGCCATTTCCTTCTCCAATGCATAAAAGTGTAAAGTGAAAGTCAAGTCGCTCAGTCGTGTCTGACTCTTTGTGACCCCATGGACTGCAGCCCACCAGGCTCCTCCACCCATGGGATTTTCCAGGCAAGAGTACTGGAGTGGGGTGCCATAAAGAACTCTAATACACCATTCACTCAGATTCCCCGATTGTTGGCATTTGATCATGTTTACTATCATTTTCTGTCATTTCCTCTCCTCCCTCTCTCCCTCCCTCTTTCCCTTCCTCCCTTCCTATCTTATTTATTTATTTTTTCCTGAACATTTGAGAGTAAGTTACAGGCATGATGCACATTACCCTTTTAATACAGTTATGCACATTTCCTACAAACAGGGTCACTCTCCTACGGAACCACAGAACAACCATCAAAATCAGGGAGCAGTATAACCAGCTACTCTACCACTCCATTCACATTTCTCCATTTGTCCCCAGAAGGTTTTCTCTAATGAATAGATCTAATATATTGCATTTAGTTGCCTTTTCTCTTTAATCTCTCCTTCAGTTTGTGACAGTTCCGTAGTTTCCGTTGACTTGGATGACCTTCCAGTTTTTAAGAGTATAGTAGACCAGTTATTTAATACAGTGTCTCTCACTTTGGGTTCGTCTACTGTTTCTTTATCATTAAATTCAGTTTATGCACTTTGGGCAGCAGTATCACAGGAATGATTCTGTGTTCTTACCCGGGGTACTCCATTACTAGGATGATTTCTGTCAAGCTTCTTCTTTATAAAGTTACACTTTTTGGTAATTAAGATTTTTTTGGTAGGGACATACTTTGAGACTATGTAAATATCCTGTTCTTCATCAAACTTCACCCACTAGTGTTAGAATCCATTGATAATTCTTGTCTTAATCCATTCCTACAGCCTATGTGCATGCACTCAGTTGCTCAGTCGTGTCTGAGTCTTTGAGCCCCTATGTCCAAATTGTCCTTGGTTTTGCCAGTAGGAACCCCATTCAGTATGGCTTCTGTCTTTTTGATGTTTTTTTATCTTTCTTGGAACACTTCCTTACTGTCTGGCACAGTAAAATATTCCAGGTTAATTTAAGTTTTTCTGCCCAACTCTGGAATTGTGTATTTCTCCAATGAACCCTGACTCCTTTTGGAAGAGATCAGTATCACAAACCAAGATCTGGGCACTGGGTGTGCTTATTTGCTGCTGGGGTGTCACGGCCCCTAGGCTTTCCCAATGGGCAAAGCTAGGAAATATGTATATATGTGTGTGTGCTTAGGCTTCCCTGGTGGCTCAGTAGTGAAAAGTTTGCCTGTGGTGCAGGAAATGTGGGTTCAGTCCCCGAGTGGAGAAGATCTCCTGGAGAAGGAAACGGCAGTTCACTCCAGTATTCTTGCCTGGGAAATCCAGTGGACAGAGGAACCTGGTGGGCTAGTCTGTGGGGTCACAAGAGTTGGACATGACTTAGCGACTGAACTACCACCGCTGCTTGGGTGTTCATATATATACATGCACACTTGCATCTATTTTATTGCTGTATGTATCTATGTATATATTAAAATATTTTATCAAAATTTTAAATATGAAACGTGTTCAGGTCCCCAGTTGCAACCCAGTGCCACAGGAGATGGTACTCCCTTTCCATATCTGTACCCCTTATCTCTGAGAGTGAGAAACATGGCCCTTTTCATTCTCCACATACTTGCTTACTTCTCCAGCCCTGGTGTGTAACCAGTCTCACTTGGCTCTGACTTTCTTATAGTCCTGGTTCCCATTGGGCCACTCCTCCTTAGCCCCAGATTCACAGGATGCAAGGCAGGAAGGCCCCTGAGATAATTTTTCCGGTACTTTAAAAATATTTTCTTCTGCTTTATATGATTAAGTGTAAATAATTTTCGCTTTTGATGTTATGATTTGGAACAATTCTATAGGTGAAAAAAGTCACTATATTTGTTTTCTGTTGATTATGACAGTGCCTGTCTTTTCTATAATTTGGGGGATGGAGGTGGTTGAAAGTAGAGAATAAAAGATAGGAAGGAGGTGGAGTTAGGCCAGGAGAGGTCCTTCTGTGAGGGAAATACCTGATGGTAAGTGTAAGCAGTAACAGAGAAGACTGGAATTTACCAGGGCACCTGAAGCTTCTTTCTCCTTATTTTCCCTCCCATCATACCCTACATTCAAGTCCGAGTAAACAAACAAAAACAAAAACTGTTGTTTTTTAATTTTGGATGTCCAGTGCCTAATGGGGAAAAGACTACAATTTAAGCGAATTCTCCACTTTGCTTGTCTCTGGATGCAGTTGGGGAGTGGGGAGCTGGAGAGCCACAGGGAAGGGTCACTGCAAAGAAGAGAGGTAATGGGAGGAAAAGCTAGGTTGGAAGGGAATTTGAGGAAACTGACTGAATCAAATCAGGAGAGAAACAGAGAGGAAGGAAGAGCCCAAGGAGGTGGTAGGATTGGAGGGGGGCTTTGCAGAGCAGATGGCTGATGAGAAGGCATTTCAAAAGGCTTAGATTCATTGTCTTCTCTTTAAAGACCATTTGATAGAAGAATTGTAGGTGTGCTGTTCGCCTCTTGGGAGTGTAACGGTGAAAGATGTTATGGAAATTCATTGTTTTTTAAAGCATCCTCTCAACATAAGTAAATTGACTTTCTTCTTTTTGTTGTTGCTGCTGTCTGTTTTGTTTTTAGGTGATGTGTATTCTGCCTTCTATTCAGACCAGCTATTATGATTCCATTAAAAAATATTTGAGCTCCGACTGCCCAGTCCCCAGCCAGTGTGTGCTTGCTCAGACGTTGAATAAGCAGGGGATGATGCTGAGTGTCGCCACCAAGATTGCCATGCAAATGATCTGTAAACTCGGGGGTGAGCTCTGGGCGGTGGAGATCCCGGTGAGGAACTGCCTCTCTTTTCCTTTTAGTCACCAATCAGTTATGAATTTTAAAAAGTGAATCAAAGTAGGAGATATTTTCATGTGATTCTAGAAATATTTGCACTGTTTGTTTATTGGGTCGGGTTGTTGTTTATCTGTTTGCCTGCTCTGGGTTCCGTTATACACCAGCCACTGGGAAGGTCTGGAGGGTGAGTTGTGGCCCCTGTCCTCGTGGTGCTTGAGTCAAGCTGGTAACAGAATATTTCACAGAAGAGAATCTAGTCTGGCATCGACTTGGAGGGACTTGATTTGGAGCCATCATTTAAAATCTGGGTTCTGTGGCCCCTGCCTTTCCCTGCCACTACCTTGCAGAGGACCCTTGCACCCTGGGTGGAACGCCTCCCCGCCCCCGCCACCCCCCCCCCCCCCCACCGCCGGCTTCGCTCCACACTCCGAGGGCTTAAGGAAATAGCAGAGCCTGTGATGTAAACCTCCAGTTTGTGTTGGGAACTGAAAAAATCCTGTTCTCTTTCCTGAACTATGGGCACTGTGGAAGAAGTGAGGAGACGGAGGAATGAGAGCCCGTTGCCTGTTCCCTTAATCAGGATATACAAGGTTACCCTCAGCTGCTCCTCCTGGAGGCATGCATACAAGTGAGGATTCCTTGGAGAGCTAAAGAATGGGGAATGGAATTTCCCTTCAGATTCCTTCAGCTCTGAGGCAAGGGATAAATGATGGACCTACCCCTTTACCGGAACCCTTAAGCCATTGATGGCCCTTGCCTCCCCCAACAGTGGTTGGTGGCCATTTTGGAGTACAGTGTGTCTCTTAATCAAAGTATGTACTCTATTCTTCCCTCTGTCTTTAAGTTTCTCTGGTTTCTGGTTTAATAATCTGCCTCATCTGGACCTTGATCTCCCTGGCTGAGTTTAAATAATTTCACAACCACGGAGAGTCTTTTAAAAACTGCATATTAAGTCATTGCTTAGGAAAATAATACCTAGTTCCATTAAATCATGAAAAATCTAATTTTACAGTTAAAGTCCCTGATGGTGGTTGGTATCAATGTCTGTAAAGATGCATTCAGCCAGAGAAGGATGGTGGTTGGATTTGTGGCCAGTATTAACCCCAGAATCACCAGGTACTTTTAAAATTACCCTAACATAGTCTTCAACTGTTTGGACTTCTGATTTAACTAAAGGCTATACAGCAAGGAATAGTTTATATTCTTCACTCATTTTTAAAATATGAACACTTGTGGTCACAAATTATATTCACATATATAAATATATAAATGTGATGGGTAATATTGGAGTAAAATTTAGCTTCAATAAAAATATTTTTATATGTACATTAGGACAGGCTATTTCTTATATGCTCTGTACTAGAAAGTTTACATTCATGATGTCAAGCAGTTGAGAATCAGGTTGCCTGGATTTATATCCTGATCTGCAACTTACCTATCCTGTGTAAATGTTCAAGACATGCTTGTTAATATTTTTAATAGTCACAGAAACTTGATATGGTGGTTGTTTATTTACACAGCTTTTAAAAACATAGGCAGGGGACTTCCCTGGTGGTCCAGTGGTTGAGACTCTGCTCTTTCACTGCAGGGGACACGGGTTTGATCCCTTGTTGGGGGACTAAGATCCCATCTGCTGAGACACACATCCAAAAATAAATAAATAAATAAGAAATAAAATACATCATCTTTAGAACAAAGCAAACATAGGCAGGATGAGGAATAACACATTAAACATTGACTCACAGTACATATTAAATTGTAGTTCTTAGAATTGTTTCAATATTTATAACTATACAATGTGTTTTGAGGCTGTTGGCAACAGGTTTTCTTCCTAGAATTAAGCTCTTTGATTTACTCCATTAATTTGTGATCAGGTATATATTTGGGATTGTGGGAAACAGACAAAGCAACAGTTGGCATGCCTCCAACTTCATTCCAGGTTGTGTGAGATCCCTGTTCTGTGTGTCACTTCCTTAATCAAACACCTAAGGAAGGCGATGGCACCCCACTCCAGTACTCTTGCCTGGAAAATCCATGGACAGAGGAGCCTGGTAGGCTGCAGTCCACGGGGTCGCTAAGAGTCGGGAATGACTGATCGACTTCACTTTCACTTTTCACTTTCATGCATTGGAGAAGGAAATGGCAACCCACTCCAGTGTTCTTGCCTGGAGAATCTCAGGGACGGGGAAGCCTGGTGGTCTGCTGTCTCTGTGGTCACACAGAGTCAGACACGACTGAAGCGACTTAGCAGCAAGGGACTTCTGGCTTCTTAGCAACATTTCTAATTGCATCATGATTATTGCACATTTTTAGAGAACTAGAGAAATGGAGATATTGTATATCACTAAGTCATTATCTTCATTTTACAAGTGCTTTTAATTAATAATTTTAGTAAATGAACTTGCTTCTGAGGTCTAGATTAAGTTAATCATGTTAAGATTTCAATTCCCCAAAGCTTACCTATAGAAATGAAGTTTATCCTTGAGAAATCTTTGAAATTTGAAAGTAGAAGGTCTACTGCTAAACTAATACATTTCCTTAATAATGTAGTGGCCTGTATTTATCAGTGCTTATTATGTACCAAGTGCTGAACCAAGTACTTTGCATATTTTATGTAATTTTTACAACAACCCTATGAGATACTAACTACTTTGCATACTAAGTCACTTCAGTTGCGTCTGACTCTTTGCAACCGCATGGACTATAGCCCACCAGGCTCCTCTGTTCATGGGATTGTCCAGGTAGGAGTATTGGAGTGGGTTGCCATTTCCTCCTCCAGGGATCTTCTGATCCAGGGATTGAACCCAAGTTTTCTGTGGCTCCAGCATTGGCAGGCAGATTCTTTACCACTGAGCTACCTGGGGAGCCACTAACTACATTACTATTTTGTAAATTTCCTTGGCACAATTGAGGAAACTGAGGCTTAGGTTCATATAATAAAGTCACACAGTTGGTGAATTTACCAGCCAAGACTTGAACCCAGAGACATATGATGCTAGCACTGTGCTTTAGTTTCTAGTATCAGTAAATTTTATTGAGTGGGAAGGGGGGTGAGGGAGAGCATTTTAATATAATAGTGATTTATATTTATATATATACACTATATACATATAGTGTATACAAAGTTATGAACATTGATTTAGTTATAATGTCTACCTCTTAATTTAATACTTATGCATGTTGATAGCAGTACTTTCAAAGGTGAACTTTACTTTGGTTCTTTGCTTACTTTAGGTGGTTTTCCCGCTGTATCCTTCAGAGAACAACAGCTCATGTTGCAGACTGCTTAAAAGTGTTCATGATCGGTACTAAACTCATAGCAGTGGGGGTGGGCTCCAAGGACTGCTCCTTCAGACCCAAAGTCCATAAGCTTCTAGCAGATCAGACAGGTGGAAACAGACTCCTTGAGTCTCCCTGAGTCAATTGGCACCTAGTTGGAGACCCCAAAGCTGTGGCCTGACTCAGGCTGACAGATAGGCTCTGTGGAATTTACGTTTGTGTCTCTGTGTGAAAAACTGAAAGCCAGGAGGAAAGAAAAGTTTGTAGCTGCTGGTGATTCTGGCAAGCAGTTTGAAGGCCAAAAGAAACTTAGCCTGGAGGAACAAGAATTGTGACAGACCAGGTCTACAAACAGGAGAGAAGCCTGGGGGGCTGGGGGTGGGGGTGCTGGCAGGTCAGGTGTGGCATCAGAGGAGAAAATGGGGAAGACAGCAGATGGGGAGGGTGCCCTCCTCACAGAGGAATGCAGTGGAAAGAGGGGTCTGGGGTTCCCATGTCTTTTCTAACCCAGGTCCGAAACTCGCTTGGCCCCTGCCTAGCAATGTGACCTGTACAACTCCCCCTGCCCCCAATCTGCATCATCACAACTATAAACTCTGAGGGGTTGTAAATATTTGTTTCCCAAAAAAGTGCATTTGGTGATATGTCCTGGTAGTGGACTTATACATATGGTCATCTTCTATCAAACTAAAACCAATCTCCGGGACCATAAACTCTCCTAATACAGTGGTGCCATAGATGCAGGAATTTTATCATATTACTTTCCCTTCACTTCAAAACCTCGTCATTTTTTTAGCAGTAGTTATGAAAAGTTTCTGTTGGGTAGGAGTCTCTGCTCTTTAGGCAGTTTCTTAAAGTGAGTGGAAATTTTTCAGAGTTCACACTGTCAGCGAGACTTATGGGTGAGTCAGTGTGAAGAGATGTTTTTTACAGGAGCAGCCAAGTCTTTTCCTTGTGTTTTCATATTTATGCTCATTAGAGAAGAAAATTACATACTATTATCCAGTCTTTGAGAGGATTGAAAGAAACTAAATTAGTATTAATTTGGTTTGGGGGAATTTGTATGTCTATGGCATAAATTAAATTTTAATTTATTGCTTAGATATTAAAATTTTACTAAAGAGATATGCTGAGTTTGAGGATATATAATGCCACAGAAGCTATTATGATTCCTTAAATAGCAGAAATGCAGCAATGTTCCAGAAAGTTATCCAATTTTATATTAGGTATAACCCAAATTAGGTATTACCCTATCTCACTGTGGTCTGAAATAGCAAGCTATTTAAACACTGAAATATATGGGAATGTTATTCTTTGTTGGCATCGGACAAGTCATCCTTTTCTTACTAACATCAAATCCTGCAGGGGCGCTGAACAGGTGGTATAGGCATAACCAGGGTTTGCCAGCACGGATAATCGTGTACCGTGACGGTGTCGGCGATGGTCAGCTCCAGACACTCGTTGACTATGAAGTCCCACAACTGCTGAGCAGTGTGATCGAAGCAAGTTCAAATACCAGGTATCAAATGAGTATTCTTTTCCCACTTCCAATTCTAGCACATTCATCGCAACTATTAAAATTATTATGTGCATCTGTCTCTTTTATTTTTCGTGTGGTTAAGTTTTGCCCCATTTCTGCTTTATGCAAGTACAACCACCCCTAGATTGGAGGGTGGTTGGGATAGTCTTATGTAAATTGTCTGGGTGCTGTGAGCTTTTGGGGGCCCTGGGTAGGGGTACCAGAAGAAGGCAGGAATCTCCAGAGCAGCTGACACTGAGATTCAGCAGGAAGCTTGCAGGGCTGCTGGCAACTAAAGATGCTTCATACATATTAACATGCTAGGGGAAAAAAAACAAGCTCTGGTTTCAAATTCGAGGCCCAGATCAACACAAGGGTGAAAGGCTCTGACGTGGAGGCACTGATCTGCAGCTCAGGTGTGTAGAAGATGCTGAGTGTGGTGTGGGTGCTGTGAAATCAAGGCTGCATTTGGAAATCAGACCATGCTAAACACCAAGAACCTTTCTCTACTGTCAGATTTCTAGATTCGATGCCTTGCTTCATTTTCCTCCATGATTATATCCAGTGGTAAGTGCAAGAAAAATGTTAGAACCAGAAAAATGGAGGAGGATTATGATCTTAAGATGGCTTCTTAAAATCCTCAGCAAGCCTTATCTTCCAAGTTGTGCATAGCACTCCCTCTCCTCTGTAGGGTTATACCATCATACAACTGTTGAGGCTCAAAAGGAGCCAAACCTTGACCTCATCCGTGACCATCAGAAAGGAGGGAGAGCATCATAGCTCAGTGGCAAAACCACCTTTAGCTGCATTCAAACTATCAGAGCCAAACTTTCTCATTCCCCACTGACCTTGGGTCACTTCATTTCAGTTCAGTTGCTCAGTCGTGTGCGACTCTTTGTGACCCCATGGTCTGGAGCACGCCAGGCCTTCCTGTCCATCACCAACTCCCAGAGCTTGCCCAAACTCATGTCCATCGAACCCATGATGCCATCCAACCATCTCACTCTCTGTCGTCCCCCTCTCCTCTTGCCTACAGTCTTTCCCAGCATCAGGGTCTTTTCCTGATGAGTCAGTTCTTCACATCAGGTGGCCAAAGTATTGGAGCTTCAGCTTCAGCATCAGTCCTTCCAATGAGTATTCAGGACTGATTTCCTTTAGGATTGACTGGTTGGATCTCCTTGCAGTCCAAGGGACTCTCAAGAGTCTTCTCCAACACCACAGTTCAAAAGCATCAATTCTTCAATGCTCAGCCTTCCTGTGGTTCAACTCTCACATCCATACATGACTACTGGAAAAAAACCATAGCTTTGACAGACCTTTGTTGGCAAAGTGATACCTCTGCTTTTTAATATGCTGTCTAGGTTGATCATAGCTTTTCTTCCAAGGAGCAAGCATTTTTTAATATCATGGTTGCAGTCACCATCTGCGTGATTTTGGAGCTCAAGAAAATAAAGTCTGTCACTATTTCCATCGTTTCCCTGTCCATTTGCCATGAAGTGATGGGACCAGATGCCATGATCTTAATTTTCTGAATGTTGAGTTTTAAGCCAACTTTTTCACTCTCCTCTTTCACTTTCATCAAGAGGCTTTTCAGTTCCACTTTGCTTTCTGCCATGAGAGTGGTATCATCTGCATATCTGAGGTTATTGATATTTCTCCTGGCAATCTTGATTCCAGCTTGTGCTTCACCCAGCCCGGCATTTCACATGATGTACTCTGCATAGAAGTTAAATAAACAGGGTGGCAATATACAGCCTTGACGTACTCCTTTCCCAATTTGGAACCAGTCCATTGGTCCATGTCCGGTTCTAACAGTTGCTTCTTGACCTGCGTACAAATTTCTCAGGAGGCAGGTCAGCTGGTCTGGTATTCCTATCTCTTGAAGAATTTTCCACAGTTTGTTGTGATCCACACAGTCAAAGGCTTTAACATAATCAATGAAGCAGAAGTAGATGTTTTTCTGGAACTCTCTTGCTTTTTTGATGATCCAGCGGATGTTGGCAATTTGATCTCTGGTTCCTCTGCCTTTTCTAAAACCAACTTGAACATCTGGAATTTCTTGGTTCATGTACTGTTGAAGCTTGACTTGGGGAATTTTGAACATTACTTTCCTGGTATGTGAAATGAGTGTAATTGTGTGGTAGTTTGAACATTCTTTGGCATTGCCTTTTTTTGGGATTGGAATGAAAACTGATCTTTTCCAGTCCTGTGGCCACTGCTGAGTTTTCCAGATTTGCAGGCATGTTGAGTGCAGCACTTACACAGCATCATCTTTTAGAATTTTAAATAGCTCAACTGGGATTCCATCACCTCCACTGGCTTTGTGCGTAGTCATGCTTCCTCAGGCCACTTAATTTCGGATTCCAGGATGTCTGACTCTATGTGAGTGATCACACCATCATGGTTATCTGGGTCATTAAGATACTTTTTTGTATAGTTCTTCTGTGTATTCTTGCCACCTTTTAATATCTTCTGTTTCTGTGAGGTCCATACTGTTTCTGTCCTTTACTGTACCCATCTTTGCATGAAATGTTCTCTTGGTATCTCTAATTTTCTTGAAGAGATCTCTAGTCTTTCCCATTCTACTATTTTCCTCTATTTCTTTGCATTGATCACTGAGGAAGGCTTTCTTATCTCTCCTCGCTATTCTTTGGAACTCTGCATTCAGATTGATATATGTTTCCTTTTCTCCCTTGACTTCAGCGTCTCTTCTTTTCTCAGCTATTTGTAAGGCCTCTTCAGACAACCATTTTGCCTTTTTGCTTTCTTGGGGATTGTCTTGATACTGCCTCTTGTACAATGTCATGAACCTCTATACATAGTTCTTCAGCCACTCTATGAGATCTAATCCCTTGAATCTATTTGTCTCTTCCACTGTGTAATTGTAAGGGAGTTGGTTTTGGTCATACCTGAATGGTCTAGTGGTTTTCCCCACTTTCTGCAAGTTAAGTCTGAATTTGGCAATGAGAAGTTCATGATATGAGCAACAGTCAGCTCCTGGCCATGTTTTTGGTGCTTCTCCATCTTTGGCTGCAAAGAATATAATCAATCTGATCTCAGTATTGACCATCTGGTGATGTCCACGTGTAAGTCTCTCTTGTGTTGTTGGAAGAGGGTGTTTGCTATGACCAGTGCGTTCTCTTGGCAAAACTCTGTTAACCTTTGCCCTGCTTCATTTTGTACTTCAAGGCCTAACTTGCTTGTTACTTCACTTCCTATGTTTGCATTCCAGTCCTCTATAATGAAAAGAACATCTTTTTTTGGTCACTTTTTTGGTTAGTTCTAGAAGGTCTTGTAGGTCTTCATAGAACCATTCAGCTTCAACTTCTTTGGCATTAGTGTTTCGGCATAGACTTGGATTACTGTGATATTGAATAGTTTGCCTTGAAAACAGAGATCATTCTGTCGTTTTTGAGATTGCATTCAAGTACTGCATTTCAGACTCTTTTGTTGACCCTGAGGGCTACTGCATTTCTTCTAAGGGATTCTTGCCCACAGTAGTAGATATAATGGTCATCTGAATTAAATTCAACCATCCCAGTCCATTTTAGTTCACTGATTCCTAAAATGTAAATGTTCACTCTTGCCATCTCCTGTTTGACCACTTCTAATTTACCTTGATTCATAGACCTAACATTCCAGGTTCCTATGCAATATTGTTCTTTACAGCATCGGACTTTACTTTCACCACCAGACACATCCACCACTGGGCATTGTTTTCTCTTTGGCTCCGTCTCTTTATTCTTTCTGGAGTTATTTCTCCACTCTTCTCCAGTAGCATACTGGGCACCTACCAACCTAGGGAGTTCATCTTTCAGTGCCTATCTTTTTGCCTTTCCATTCTGTTCATGGGGTTCTCAAGGCAAGAATACTGAAGTGGTTTGCGTTGGGTCACCAGCATGCAATTTGGGGATTGAAGGATACATTTTAGCAGCTGACAATGCTAAAGAGTTAGTTCTCCTGCACTATGACATCAACTTTTTAAAAGTTTTGAGATCGAAAACATTAATAAAGTATTTTTAAGATAAAGTGCTTAAAGTGAATTTTCAGCGATCTGGAGGTTTCTCCCATAATGGCAAATATTTGTTTTTGTTTAGTTGCCCAGTCATGTCTAACTCTTGTGAGACTCCATGGGCTGTAGCTCACCGGGCTTCTCTGTCTCTGGGATTTCACAGGCAAGAATACTGCAGTGGGTTGCCATTTCCTTCTCCAGGAAATCTTCCCAGTGCAGGGATTGAACTTAAGTTTCCTGCATTGCAGGTGGATTCTTTACCGCTGAGCTACCAGGGGCGAATATTTGGATTTTATCTATTAACGCTTAACACCTGGTCATTCAGCATTTGGCCCCAAGGTGTATGTGGTCTGTCCATCCACCCTCCCAGGCATGTGTTTTGCAGGATTCAGAAGCAATGACTGGAGGAGTAAGGAGAGCTGCTAGTTTTCCATTTTTTATTCAGAAATTGAGAAGAAGAGTGAAGGTGAAACAGGGAGATGATTGCTAATGGAAAAAAGAATCTTGTCTTTGTGTATAATTCTATAAATGCTTTCTTTAGAAGTGCTAATTGTAATTTATTGTCCCATGAACCATTCTTGAGGGTCCCTTGGACTGCAAGGAGATCCAGCCAGTCCATTCTAAAGGAGATCAGCCCTGGGTAGTCTTTGGAAGGAATGATGCTAAAGCTGAAACTCCAGTACTTTGGCCACCTCATGTGAAGGGTTGACTCATTGGAAAAGACTCTGATGCTGGGAGGGATTGGGGGCAGGAGGAGAAGGGGATGACAGAGGATGAGATGGCTGGATGGCATCACCAACTCAATGGACGTGAGTTTGAGTGAACTCCGGGAATTGGTGATGGACAGGCAGGCCTGGCATGCTGCAATTCATGGGGTTGCAAAGAGTCAGGTACGACTGAGCGACTGAACTGAACTGATAAACCATTCTTCCCCATCCCCTTTCAATGATGGAAACTGGTCAAGTGACTGGACATACCACACTTTGGCAACAAATGAAGATGATCCTTAATTTAAAGATTGTTTATATTTCAGGGAGGAGGGGAGACTAGGGGTAATTTTAATTTTCTTTGTTTTGCAGCATTTTGTGAATGAATGAATTTATTTCATTTTAAAATTACCAAAAATATATAAATAAATAGAAAAGGCTGCATGGCTTGGTTTTAGTTCTCTCCGTCTTCTTATTATCACTATTATTTTTTATTTTGCCTCTCTGGTCTTAAGCCCCAAACTGTCAGTGATTGTGGTCAGGAAGAAGGGCATGCCACGATTCTTGGCGGAAACTGGCCGAAATCTGCAGAACCCACCACTTGGCACTGTCGTGGATTCGGAAGCAACACGGCCGGAATGGCAAGTCTGTTAGAAAATCTATTTTTAACAAAGCTTTGACCATGTGTGGTCAGGTTCGGCCCTGTTCTGCATGCCTTCTTTCTCACAATCCTTCCTTTCCCCTCAGGTATGACTTTTACTTGATCAGCCAGATGGCCTGTCGGGGAACCGTTAATCCCACCTACTATAACGTCATTTATGATGACAATGGCCTGAAGCCCGACCACATGCAGAGACTCACATTCAAACTGTGTCACGTGTACTACAACTGGATGGTGAGTGACAGCCGTGTACTTAGTTGCAGAGCAGAACTTGGGGTGCCCACCTGGAAGTTGTCCCCCGATTCACCTTTGGCACAATGCCTGAATTTCCACAAAGGAGGGATGAGTGAATGGATGGATGGATGGATGATTTCTCAGTCCACACTGCATGAAACCCACTCTATCATAGACATAAAATACCAGTAACTATTAGAATGCATTAGCATTGATAATTTCTCGAAGACTTTACTATATATATTATTTTATACCGGTCTGGGAGGAAATCAGGGTATTGTTACTTCCAAGTTACAGATGAGACAGTTGAAGGCAACTCAGATGTTGTGTCTGGTGGGAAAGCAATAGGCGTGACTCCATTCCAGAGCTGCTGTCAAGGTCCAAAGCCAAGATTTGCGTGCAGCCCCTCCGAGCATCAAGTTGTAGGAAACGTAGGTCAGCCCTCAGTGTGCGGCTCACAGGTCCGGGCGTCATGAAACCTCTTGGCTCCCCATCCTGCCCAGCGAATTTAAGTTCTCAGTGAGCGAGGTTGCCCTTTGTTGGTGAGTTCTTACTGATTTACACACATTCTAACATATGTATAAATAGTGGATGAAAAAAACCTCAGGAAAGAATACTGCTTTGAAGAGTAAGTTTTCCTCTTAATTACTATCAATACATTTTCCTCCTTAGGGCCTAATCAGTATTCCAGCTCCCTGTCAGTATGCACGCAAGCTGACCTTCCTGGTGGCACAAAGCCTTCATAAAGAACCAAGTTTGGAATTAGCCAATTCTCTCTTCTACCTGTGATAACATGAATGGAGGGCATCGCTGGTGGAGGATTCTGAGGAGCCCTTGATGTACTCTGTACAAATCTGCTATAAGCTCAAGGCTGTGGCTCTGGGAAGCAGATTGAGTGTAGTTTTAACTTCTGAGGAAAAAAAAAAAAAAGCCACAGCAACTGAATCCGAAATGGTTCAGAAGAAATGATGTTTTATTTTTATTTTTATTTAAAAAAATTTTTTTATTGAAGGATGATTGCTCCACAATATTGTGCTTATCTCTGCGTTTCATCAACATGAATCAGCCACATGGTATACACATGTGTTGTTTTATTTTAAAGAGCTTTGTGCTCAGGGTGAATTCTGTGGTGTATAGAGTTAAAATGTACCATCACCTGTAAGGAATACCAAAAAGTTAAATAAGTGCTTGTGTGATATTTTAATGGTAGGGTCTAATTTCCACCCTAAAATTTGCAGAAGTTTTCTTAAAATTATGTTGTAGAGTGTTTTGTTGAGTGGTTTAAGTAGTTGTTAGAAAATAAAGAAAATTGAGAGCATCACATGCGTGTTTATTGTTATTTGAATTTTAGTTGACATTTCATATGAACTGCATTATCTAAGGGCTTTCAGCAAAAACTCTTAGCCCCTAAACCACCTCACCATCACTCTTTGAGTTATATTTCCAAAAGTGAACATTTCACTTATTCTTCCTTTTTTTAAATTGAAGTATTGTTAATTTACAACGTTGTGTTAGTTTCAAGTGTACAGCAAAGTGATTCAGTTATACACGTATATTTACACATATATGCATGCGTGCATGCTCAGCCACTTCAGTCATGCCTGACTCTTTGCAATCCTGTGGACTATAGCCTGCCAGGCTCCTCTGTCCATGGGATTCCCCAGGCAAGAACAGTGGAGTAGGTTGCCATGCCGTCCTCCAGGGGATCTTTCCAATACAGAGATCGAACCCACGTCTCTCAGTCTCCTGCATTGGCAGGCGGGTTCTTTACCACTAGTGCCACCTGGAAGCCCATATATACACACAAATAGATGTATACTTTTTCAGATTTTACTTATTCTCTCGTGGAACTTTATTTCACTTGGTAGCAGCTTCTCTCGTTGTGATCTTGTCTCCTATTGCTTCCTAAACAACAGGTGCCATCAGAAGAGAACTTGCACAGGCTCCCATCCATCTGCCCACCTGAGGGCATCTGTGCGCATAGACCCTGCCCCTCCCCGCCTTACTGTAAGCAAACTGTGCTCCTGTGGAACCCCTCCGCCTGTGTTCTAACTCCTGTTCCCTCTGGTCTATCCAGGATGCTTCTCTAACCATTCCTCCCTCTCCCTTCTGTATCATCAATTTCCCTCTCACACTGGATTCTTCCCACTCATCAGCATTAGAAAAATACATTCTTATTTCTTCCATATTAAAAAAGAAACATTTGTCCTCAAGCTCCTACCTCGTTTCTTTGCTCCTCTCTACAGAGAAACTTTATCAACTTAAAAAATAGTCACAGTCCTAAAGTTGGGAGGTATGTTTTATCCAGTGGGAATTTTTAGGACCTCACGCCTGGGAGATGGCATCTCAAGTGACCCCGAGAGAATTGCTCTGAGGAGAGGGGTGGAGGAGTCAGGTTGTATCGGTTTGCAACAAAGGGCAGGTAGTCTGAATATCAAAACTATTTTTTAAGAATTCAAGAAATAAGGTATCTCAAGGTATTTGGTTCTTTTCTATGTATGGAAAGATGCAAGAGTCTGGACTCACTGAAGTCATTCCTTTCATATGCATCTCAGCTCTCTGGGGCCAGTATCCTGAGTTCCTCAGGGCTCCCTGTAGGGAGTGGCTGCAGTCTGATGGCTTCTGATGGCAGGGACTCTTCTCCTTCCTGAGTGCCCTGGAGGGCTGGAATCCGGATGACTGTAGCATCCTTGTTTATTGATATGACAGGAAATAATCCAATTCTCAGCTTCTCAAGAGTCGTCCATGACTGATGCATCCAATTTCATATGCCACTCAGAATTTCAGCACAACCATTACAGCAAAAATCACTTTGGTCAAAGAGGCAGTGACTTCATTTATCAAATCTGATGGTCAGTTCTCTGTCCTCATCTTCGCTGACCTGTCACCGTATTTGACCCAGTTGGTCATTCCCTCCATCTTGCGTCACTCCACGTGGCCTTTAGGGTAACACTCTCCTGGTTTCTCTCCTGCTGCGTCCAACACTCATTCTGTTTCCTTTGCTGCTTTTCCCTCATCTTCTATCCTTTTCTTGTGTGAATGCCCCAGGGGTGAGAATATGGTGGCATGCAAAAATATTTTGATGCAGGAAAGACTGGAGTCCAAATTCTTCTCCCAGGAGAGAGAGTGTGTAAAAGGCTGCAGAAGCAGGGAGGGGAGAGCAGACACTAATGCAGATCATATGAGAGGGCACCAAACACAGGCTTTTCCTAATTGAGAGCCTTTATCCAGACTGGGCCCAAATGCACCCTACATGGGATCTTTTCTAGTAAAGAAAACCTTTGCTGGAGTGTAAGAGGTAGGCGGTAGCTAATGCATTGCAGACACAGTACCAAGACCTTACATACATATTTAATCTTCATGACAACTGTATGAATTAAGCATTATAATGACCATTCTACAGATGGTAAAACTGAAGATGAAAGATACCATGTGGCTCACCAAAATTTATAAAATTAGTAATTGTGAAGGGAGAATTTTCCTCAGGTGTATTTGACTCCAAAGCCTGAGAGATGAACCATAAGACTCTACCACCTTAATAATAGGTACTAAAAGATTAAAAAACTTCTCCCAGAGTTCTTAGATGAGGGAGTACCTTATACACTTTAAAGCTGATATTGTATACTGCAAGTCTTCAGAGGGAAGTTCAGTTCAGTTCAGTCACTCAGTCGTGTTCAACTCTTTGCGACCCCATGAATCACAGCATGCCAGGCCTCCCTGTCCATCACCAACTCCCGGAGTTCACCCAGATTCATGTCCATCGAGTCAGTGATGCCATCCAGCCATCTCATCCTCTGTCGTCCCCTTCTCCTCCTGCCCCCAATCCCTCCCAGCATCAGAGTCTTTTCCAATGAGTCAACTCTTCGCATGAGGTGGCCAAAGTACTGGAGATTCAGCCTCAGCATCAGTCCTTCCAATGAACACCCAGGACTGGTCTCCTTTAGGATGGACTGGTTGGATCTCCTTGCAGTCCAAGGGACTCGCAAGAGTCTTCTCCAACACCACAGTTCAAAACCAACAATTCTT
The DNA here is from genome assembly GCF_032452875.1 of Bos javanicus. Taxonomy (NCBI): domain Eukaryota; kingdom Metazoa; phylum Chordata; class Mammalia; order Artiodactyla; family Bovidae; genus Bos; species Bos javanicus. The sequence goes on along the minus strand of NC_083882.1, from coordinate 15,863,263 downwards.
CGGCGCTCAGCTTTCTTCACAGTCCAACTCTCACATCCATACATGACCACTGGAAAAACCATACCCTTGACTAGACGGACCTTTGTTGGCAAAGTAATATCTATGCTTTTCAGTATGCTATCTAGGTTGGTCATAACTTTCCTTTCAAAGAGTAAGCGTCTTTTAATTTCATGGCTGCAATCAGGGGGAAGGCACTGTACAAATCCAGAGTGGTTGTGTTTTTGTGTTGATAATGTGGTTTTCTTCCTTCTAAGTACAACGATGATGTAAAGTGCCACTAACTAACAGCCAACATGTATAAACCTACATGTAGCATGTTGATGAGGCAATGCTAAGGTGTATAGAACTCCTCATTCTTTTACCCAGTTAAATAGTGGCCAAGGTAGTGGCTCTTTACCATTTTAAGCCACCAGGGGGCACACGAGGACTGTTGTATGAGCTGATTTTTGCCCTGTTGCTCAGTAGTTTCTGACTCTGCGACTCCATGAAATGCAGCATGCCAGACTTCCCTGTCTACTATCTTCCAGAGTTTGCGCAGACTCATGTCCATTGAGTGGGTGATGCCATCCAACCACCTCATCCTCTGTCGTCCCCTTCTCCCCCTGCCCTCAGTCTTTCCCAGCATCAGGATCTTTTCCAATGTGTTGGCCCCTCACATCAGGTGGCCAAAGTAATGGAGCTTCTGCTTCAGCTTCAGTCCTTCCAGTGAATATTCAGGGTTGATTTCCCTTAGGATTGTCTGGTTTGATCTTCTTGCTGTCCAAGGGACTCTCAAGAGTCTTCTCTAGTGCCACAGTTTGAAAGCATCAGTTCTTCAGTGCTCAGCCTTCTGAGAATAGCCAACCTCAAGTGAGCTCCGAGGGCAACATGAATTAGGAAACTCTGCATTTGAACTGTGGTTCCAACTCTTTCAGCTGAGGGATAAAATAACTTTACCTCTTTAAAACTCAGTTAAAAATAAAATTAAATTAAAAAAAAAAAACAACTCAGTTACCCAATCTGCAATATGAGAAGAGGTTGGATTAAATCAGTGGTGCTAAACCTCAGAAACATCAGAACTTCCTATATTTTAAGACTTTATTTTAAAAAGCAGACACCTGGGCCCACCTCTAGACATAGTGATTTTATTGGTCTGAGATGAAGCCTGATCTTCGTCAGGTGGGATCCTGATGATTGCCCAGAGTTGAAGAAGACTGGGTCTAGGGCACTGGGTATGAATTCCAGAAGCACTATTTACTAGCTCTACAACTTTGGGCAAGTTACTTAACCTCTCTGAGCCTCAGCATATCTACCTGTAAAGACATCTAACAGTGTCCATGTTGTCGGGTTGTGGTAAGGATTAGAAATGTCCAATCTAGGGCATCTGGGTTTAATCAAGAATGCCATGTTATTACACGTCATGAGGAGAAAAGGATCAAGTGACCCAATCTAGGCAACAAGTACTCACAGGTCCACGTAATGTGCCAGATGCTGTAGTTCTGAATTCTGAAACCTTGCTTAAGGATATGTTAACGTTTTCTCTAGACACAATCAATCTACCAGTTGCTGTTTTAGGGAGAAGGCTTTCTGGTTTTGCTAATATTTGGGAAGTGGAAAGGAGACTCTGGAAGACAGCACACTTTAAATACATTTCTACGGCAGCCACGAAGTACAGGAACCACACCTCCCACAGCTGACTGACGACCTCCAGCTGCTACACTCAGGGTCTACCACAGTGCTGACTTTGAGAGGGCTCTCCCCAGGCTGCTTCTTGCCACTGACTGGGCACAACAGAGGCGCTAGATTTGGGTCTTTTCTGCCCAACATGGGACTCTACTGTTGAGCAGTCCTCTTTGACTGCTCTCAGAGCAGTTGATACCACCCTAATGACAGAAAGTGAAGAAGAACTTAACAGCCTCTTGATGAAGATAAAAGAGGAGAGTGAAAAAGCTGGCTTAAAACTCAACATGCAGAAAACAAAGATCATGGCATCCAGTCACATCACTTCTCGGTAAATAGATGGGGAAACAATGGAAATTTTTGACCAAGGCTTTCTCAGAACTGCCCTGTAGTCTGGAGCTCTTCCTGCCCATCCCCTTCTCCTCCCTGTCTCCTATTATTGACCCCGATTGGCATCTTGGTCTGTATGCTCTCCTTACTTGTCCTACTTCCTCTCACCTTTGTCCTTCATGGGCTTTTCTCACAATTGTTGCTGTTTATTCACAAGTTGTGTCCAACTCTGTGACTCCATGGACTGCAGCACATCAGGCTTCCCTGCCCTTTACTGTCTCCTGGAGCTTGCTCAAACTCATGTCCATCAAGGCGGTGATGCCATCCAACCATCTCGTCCTCTGTCATCCCCTTCTTCTCCTGCCCTCAATCTTTCCCAGGATCAGGATCTTTTCCAGTGAGTCAGATCTTTCCATCAGGTGGCCAAAGTATTGGAGATTCAGCTTCTATCAGTCCTCCCAATGAATACTCAAGGTTGATTTCCTTTAGGATTGACTGGTTTGATGTCCTTGCAGTCCAAGGGACTTTCAAGAGTCTTCTCCAACACCACAGTTCAAAAGCATCAGTTCTTCAGTGCTCAGCCTTCTTTATGGTCCAACTCTCACATCCATACATGACTACTGGAAAAAACATAGTTTTTACTACTCAGACTTTTGTCGGCAAAGTGATAACTCTTTTTAATATGCTGTCTAGGTTGATCATAGCTTTTCTCCTGAGGTGCAAGCGTCGTTTAATTTCATAGCTGCAGTCACCATCCACGGTCCACATCTACCATCCATAAAATCACCATCCTCCTGATTTTGGAGCCCAAGAAAATAAAGTCTGTCACTGTTTCCATTGTTTCCCCATCTATATGCCATGAAGTGATGGGACCAGATGCCATGATCTTCATTTTTTGAATGTTGAGTTTTAAGCCAGCTTTTTCACTCTCCTCTTTCACCTTCATCAAAAGGCTCTTCAGTTCCACTTTGCTTTCTGCCATAAGAGTGGTGTCATCTGCATGTCTGAAGTTGTTGATATTTCTCCTGGCAGTCTTGATTCCAGCTTGTACTTTATCCATCCCTCATTTTGCATGATGCACTCTGCATATAAGTTAAATAAGCAGGGTGACAATATACAGTGTTGACGTAGTCCTTTCCCGATTTCTCACAAATCTCTGAAGTCTAACTCTGCCCTGGTGTCTGTCTCTTGAAGGACACAAACTGACACAACTTCCATGAACATTATGTCATTTTTAAGTTTTTAATAAAAATAAGCTGATTCTTAATGTTAGGAATCCACTGGCCACAACCTGAAATTTAAAAGAAAACTATGTACCTTGAGATGTCATATTTTAAAAATATTGGATTTCAAGTTAGCGATTTTCCATGGTAGTTTACTCTTAAATCTTCCTAACAAACTTCAGTATCTCAGACATGATATAGAAAGTTCTTTTGAGAAGTGCTGTCAAAGGCCTGAGTTTTGTTGCTCAGATTAATGTGTACTTCTCACTTCAATTTGACCCACTGCCTCCAGCCAAGAAAATCCTACAGTCCCGACAAGAATGATGAGGAAAGGACTCCTTTTGAAGGAGAGAGTGAGGACAACTGAAGAACAAAAGATGAAATCAAGTTCCTTGAGAAAGGTTTTTTTTTAAATCCTTAATTAATTTTAAAATTATAAAAAATAATAGATGTTCATTATGGAATATTTGTGGTGGAAAAAATACAATGTTGTGGAAAAAATCTTCAATACAGCTACTACTCAGAAGTGTATTCTGTCAACACTTTGATATATGCTTTTCATCTAGTCTTTAGCTATGCCATATGTATAGTTTTATATACTTCATTTTTACATAAGATTATAACATGAGTTTTTTCCTATTCAGTTAAAAATTTTGTAAGCGTAAGTTTTAATGATTGAATAATATATTACAGATGTAACAATTTACTTGTTCCCTTCTCTTTTTAAAAATTTACTTCAACAACAACAAGTGATTTATATATACACACATTCTTTTTCATATTCTTTTCAGGACATTGAACATAGCTCCCTGTGCTATATACTAGGACTTTGCTGTTTATCCAGTCTATATATAATAGTTTGCATCTGCTCACCCCAGATGCAAAACTTATGTATAGTTCTCTTTATTATAGTGATAGGTTGTTTCCAATTTTTCTTTGCCATAAAAAGATAGCATAGTTTTTATTCACAGTATTTTGGGTTGCTTCCTTGGGTTAGATTACTAAAAGCCAAAATTCATAAATTCAAACTTAGAATAGTTTCAAGGTGCTTGATTTATGTTGCATTTTTTCCTCCAAATGTCATATCTTACACTCATGTAGCTCATAAGCTTGATATATTCTTATTAGAGGCAAAATATTAATACTTTGTTAGTATGGTAGATGCCAGATAGTTTTTTTTTAGTATTTATTTGATTATTGGTATAGGTAAGCAATTTGAAAAGGTTTATTATTAGCCTTTTATATTTTCCATTTGTGTCTTTCTTAATGTCTATAAGGCTTTTATATTTTAAAGATATTAATACTTTGTCATACTTTTGTCAGAGAAGGCAATGGCAACCCACTCTAGTATTCTTGCCTAGAAAATCCCATGGACGGTAGGCTGCAGACCATGGTAGGCTGCAGACCCTGGTAGGCTGCAGACCATGGGGTGCGAAGAGTCAGACACCACTGAGCGACTTCACTTTCACTTTTCACTTTCATGCATTGGAAAAGGAAATGGCAACCCACTCCAGTGTTCTTGCCTAGAGAATCCCAGGGATGGCGGAGCCTGGTGGGCTGCCGTCTATGGGGTCGCACAGAGTCGGACACGACTGAAGCGACTTAGCAGCAGCAGCAGCAGCATACTTTTGTAACTATGCCCCTAATTTATTACGTGCTTTTAAATTTTGTTTATGCATTTTTTTAGCTTCAGAGATTTAAGGTTTATGTATTCAAATCACCACTGTTTTCCTTTGTTTTTTTTTTCCACCAAGTAACAGATCCTCTTTAGTTTGTATTGCACTTGGCCAAGACAGTAACAATGGTTCCTGCGTCCCCCAGATGTCCAGAGGAATTATATACATGATATATAGATATACACATATTATGCCTTGCTTTTAGGAACCATTCTGAGGCAACCGATTTCTCCTCCCCCCGCCCACCCCCAGCCCCATGTCTTTTTAAAAAATTGACAGATAATTCACAATCATAAAGTTCACTCTTTTAAAGGCAACTGATTCTTATAGGCAGTTTGACATGATAGTTACTCTAGGAAAGACTTTGGAAAAGGTGCTCCACTCAGCTAAAATAGCTCTTACTGGGTTTATGTACATCTTGCCTTGTTTCACCAAGGAGTTAAGACAGTAATGTATTTGCATAAATAAAATTAGGCATTTAAAAGATACAAAGGTTATTCCAACACAAGGAAAACGAAAGGCATGGAATTTACTCCCAACCTTGGAAATGTTAAGCATCAACTTTTGCTCTCCATAATGCACCAGGTAAGGAACTTTCTTTGACCAAATATTTGCTCAGCTCTGTCTCCTTCCTATGACTCAAAAACAGTAGCCTACTATTAAGAGTTCACAGTGCTGAATATAATAAATCCAAAAAGAGAAGAAATTCAGGAAATTCACTATCTTCATCTAAATATTCCTTCCTGCTTTTTTTGCACTCAGTTCCTTGTGTGTCAAAGAAAAAGGGTTTGTGGGGAGCCCTCTGGTCCATCGTACAAACACCACTCTACCACAGGCAGGGGCAGACCCTTCTCCTGGATTTCTAGAATGCTTTATCCCCCATGCCACATCAACACCCCAAGTTCCCATTTCTTTGCTATCTCTATTGCCAGTAACACCTGTGTGATTATAGATGAGTGATATGACCTGTCTAGGCTATCATCACACCTTTTAAGTGAGAAAGTTGGACTAGATGAACTCTGAGGTTCTCTTCCAGTGCTTCTTGCTTTAGTTTTCCCAAGTACCCAGCATTTCCATTTCACAGGCCCTCAACCTCCACACCTACCACCATGGTAGTGTTTCCTGCCTTCCAGTTTGTCGTCTTCAGAGACCTCAATCCACATATAAGACGCAGGCAAAAATTTCAAGTCATTAATACAGTATTTGTTGTTGAAACAGTCAACCAAGTCTTTCTACATGGAAAGCAGACAGAAAGGGGTAAGGCAACAAAACCCAACACTCAAAAAAGAAACAGCTTCTAGTTCAAAGTTAACCATCTTCAACAAAGTTTTAAACCAGTATGAAGTCATAAGCCAGGGTTCAAATTCTGGCCTGCACCTTGCCTAGTTCTGTGACCTTGAACAAGTTAACGTAGATTGTTCAATCTCAAGTTTCCTTGTCTGTGGGGAAAAAAATGGGGAGAGGGATAATACCTCAAAAATTGTTGAGGATTAAATGAGTATATGAAGTCCCCAATACAGCCCAGGACACAGAAGCTCAAATACAACAATAAACCGTGTTGCTGCTGCTGCTGCTAAGTCGCTTCAGTTGTGTCCGACTCTGCGACCCCATAAGACGGCAGCCCACCAGGCTTCCCCGTCCCTGGGATTCTCCAGGCAAGAATACTGGGGTGGGTTGCCATTTCCTTCTCCAATGCATGAAAGTGAAGTCACTCAGTCGTGTCCGACTCCTAGGGATCCCATGGACTGCAGCCTACCAGGCTCCTCCATCCATGGGATTTTCCAGGCAAGAGTACTTGAGTGGGTTGCCACTGCCTTCTCCCACTGTTTTCTTTTAAGACTATGAAAGCACAGTGGGATTTGAAACCTAGAAAATCTATCTCTATCTAGAGATTTGACGAATATGACTTTTTTTGTTTTAATTTCTTTTTCTGTAATGCTGTAAAGCCATTTAGATTATTTTAGAGTAAAGTGAGGCTCTAAACTGTTTTTTGCCCAAATCTGGAAAAGAATTGATGGATTAAAAGAGAACCAAATAGAAATCCTAAAAATGAAAAATAGAAGCATCGAAACAAAAATATCAATAGACTTGTTAAGCAGTAGACTAAAAATACATGAACAGAGGATGAAGAAATTGGAAAGCAGACTTTAGGAAATCACTTCATATGCAGTACAGAGAGATAGATGTGAAATGTAAAATGAGATACTTCACCACACATTTGGCAGAAGTTCCAGAGACAGGAAATACAAAGAATGAGGTAGAAGGTGGAGGCAATTTTCAGGAGATAATGCCTTCAGATGTTCCAAAATCGAAATATACATTCTTAAAGTGAAAAAAAAATCACAAATCTTCTTACCTTATACAGTGGGATAAAATTGTAGAACATCAACTATAAAGGGAAAATCTTAAAACCATTCCTGAGAAGAAGTATACACTTGCAAATTGCCTGCAAAGAAGGACTGACACCTCCTGTAGACTTCACATTTTAAGAATAGATGAGTATGGCAAAAATCATAACAATATTGTAAACCAATTATCCTCCAATCAAAATAAATTAATTAGTTAAAAGAAAGAATAGATGAGAAAAAATTGAACAGTGTCTTTAAAGTCTTGAGAGAAAAGATTAATGAAGCTAGAACTCTATGTGCAGCTAAATGATCATTGAAGAATGAGTGATGAATTAAAAAATTCATAGATCCACAGACCCTTGCTGAAAGAACTACTAAAGAATGTACCTCAGCATGACAGAAAATAAACCCATCGAGCAAAGCAAAGATGAGTAAAGAATATTAGTAAAACATGTTGTAAATTTAAGTTAATATTGGCTGTCTATGAAAACACATTTTTTATTTCCTGTGAATAAAATTATAACAGAATCCATTATAGGCAACAAGAACCCAAGTGAAATGAAAACATTTAGGAGGAAGTTAGGTTTTACTCATGGCAACCCACTCCAGTATTCTTGCCTGGAGAATCCCATGGATGGAGGAGTCTGGTAGGCTACAGTCCACGGGCTCGCAAAGAGTTGGACACGACTGAGCGACTCACTTAGGTTTTACTCAAGTCCTTATCTTATTAGGAAGGAGATTAGAGATAATTAGAGGCAGATAGGTCTGCCTCCAGTGCAGGAGACCCGGGTTCCATCCCTGGGTCAGGAAGATTCCCTGGAGAAGGAAATGGTAACCCACTCCAGTATTCTTGCCTGGAGAATCCCATAGACGGAGAAGCCTGGTAGGCTACAGTCCACAGGGTCACAAAGAGTCGGACACGACTGAGCGACTTCAGTTTCTTCTTTCCTTCTTTAGAGAGATAATAGCTTTACACATGATTAGAAAATAACATTAAAATGTATGTAGATTTCTTCTAAAAGAATAAAAATACCATCCAAAGGAACTTCCCTGGTGGTCTAGTGGTTAAGACTCCATGCTCCCATGAAGGAGCCCCAAGTTTTATCTCTGGTCAGGGAAGTAGATACTGAATGCTGCAACTAAAGATTTCTCTGTGTCGCAGAAATTTCTTGCAGAAACTAAGATCTGGTGCAGCCAAACACATATGGCTGCTATGTGACACTATGGGTTGGGGATCCCATAGTCCCATCCCGTATGGCATGGCCAAAGGGGGGAAAAAATACTGTTCATTACTTTGAATCAGTAGAAGGGAAGAAAAGAGGATACTTCAGTTCACTAGAGGACAAGAAAAGAGGAAGAGTAAAGAAAAAAGAACATGGTACAGAAGCACTAAATATGGTACATATACACTCAAAAATAAATTTAATATACTATATATTAAAATTATTTATTACTGGGGAAGGTGAGATTGGATCTAAAAAGTCTAGCAATATATTATATATAAGAGGTACATCTAAAATGAAACAACATAGGAAGTTTGAAAGTGAAAAAATAAAGACAACTTTAATTTAAATAGCCAAAATAAAGCTATTGGTATCAAACAAAGCAGAATTTGAAGTTAAAGGTAGGGATGTTACATATTTATAAAAGTAGCAAAATGAAATATCCAAGGAGATATTATCATGAATGAGTTATACGACTCATTCATGGATTAGTATAACTTTGAAATATAAAAATAAAAGAATTACAGAAAGACATTTACCAATTTCTTTATTCAGCTAAATGAAGAGACTCTAACATGTGTCTTTCAAAAACTGATCAAAAAGACAATATCATTAGAAATTATATAGGTTAACTGAAAAAAATGGACACATATGATTTAACAATAGGCACAAAGCAAATCTGTACAAATTCCAAACAGCTGATATCATTTATGGACACAGTTCTAAACAGTTTGGAATTTAAAGGAAATCATACTGGAAAAATATTTTTAATTAGAAAAGAGTACTACATAATAAAAGACCTGAAGGATAAAGTCAAATTGATATTTATAAGGAAATGTATGGTTTAAATGTGCATGCTAGAAAACAAGACTAAAAATTACTTAAGTAGACATATAACTGGAGAAAGCTAAAGAACAGAAAAAACCCAAAGAATGAATTAGGAAATAAAGATAAAAGTACATATTAATGAAAAATAGCACAAATTTAAAAGTTCAATGGATTATGAGAAAAACCAAATCTAATTCTTTAGAGAAAAACAAAATCTAATTCTTTAACTTATCTTATTTTTAATTGTAGAAATTTCCAGAAATGGATAAAAGTAGAGAATGGTATAAAGAGCCTTCATTGCTCAAACTTCAACAATTATCATGCTACTCTCAATCTTGTTTCAAATATACCGAGTCACTCTTACACGACTTACTGTATATTTTAAAGCAAATCATGACATCTTACAATTAAAATCTGGCTCTTTGCCTGGAAAGACTGGTAGAAAGAAGTTTTAATCATAAACAAAAGTTTTAGACTCATAAACAAAAAGAGAAGACAGAAATAAAGCAATATTAGGCATAAAAAATCACAATAGATATTTTTAAATATCATGAATATTTTAATACCTTTATGCCAATACTTTTGAAAATTTGAAAGAAAGGTGTAATTTTCTAGGACTATGAAAAGTAAGACAATTTACTTCAAAAGAAATAGAAAAATTTAATGTAGTATGGTGGTTAAGAGCATAGATCTTGCAATCAGACTGCTTGGGCTTGATTTTGGCTCTGCCGTTACTGTGTAAGCTTCAGCAAGATGACCTAATCTCTTTTTGCCTAAGTTTCCTCACATGTAAATGGGAATAATAACTACACTAGATCAGGACTTCCCTGGTGGTCCAGTGGTTAGGACTCCAGAGATAGAGAGTTAGGACTAGAGATAGGTAGGCCCTCTCACTGCTGAGGGCCTGGGTTCCCTAGTCAGAGAACTAAGATCCCACAAGCCAAGGGACACAGCCAACCCCTTCCCTCCACCTCTTCCCTGCCAAAGCCCAAAGACTGTACTTAGGTCATAAGACTGTTGTGTCAATTAAATTTGTTATTGAAATGCTTAGATTAGAACAAGGGCCTGGCACCACGTAAGTATTTGTTGTTGTTTAGTAGCTAAGTCATATCCGACTCTTTGTGACCCCATGGACTGTAGCCTGCCAGGCTCCTTTGTCCATGGGATTTCCCAGGCAAGAATGATGGAGTGGTCTGTCATTTCCTTCTCCAGCATAAGTATTACCTACTGCTAATATGGTAGTAACAAAATAACAAGAGCTCACTATTAATAGCCAACACTGTCCTCCCTAAAAAGGAAACAGAGCCAGAAAGATTTACAGCTGAATTTTGCTATAGTCAAGGAACAGATAATTCCTATCTTATACAAACTGTTCCAGAGGGTACACAAAGAGACAAAGCCATTCAGTTTATTTTATGAGACAATATAATTTCATTCCCAAGTGGGTCACAGTATAAAAAAGCAGACTACATACCAAACTCACTATAAACATCGATGTAAAAAGTCTAAGTAAAATATTAACAGATCCAGGTTAGCAGAGTAGAATACACTTAAAAAATATAACCCAGCATGATTTATCCCAGAATGTACAGAAGTTTTACCTTAAGAAAATCTATCATGTCATTTACCACATTAACAAGCTAAAAGAGACAACTGACATGATCACTGAAAAGATGCACACTAAGCTTTTAAGAAAATTTAGAACTAATTTGTGATTTAAAAAGACATTCTTAATGAAGTATAGACAGAAGAAAACTTGAACATCTTTGGTTTGGAAAAAGGCATCTAACAAAAACATATATAATATCATAATAAATTTTATCATATAAAATAAGTGCTTAGAAGCTTTTCTATTAGAGTCAAAAACAAGACAAAGATATCCACTACCACATCATCAATACTGTGTTATATATTACACCTAATATAATATGTAAATACAATATATGCTGCTAAGTCACTTCAGTCGTGTCTGACTCTGTGCGACCCCATAGATGGCAGCCCACCACGCTCTGCCGTCCCTGGGATTCTCCAGGCAAGAACACTGGAGTGGGTTGCCATTTCCTTCTCCAATGCATGAAAGTGAAAAGTGAAAGTGAAGTCGCTCAGTCGCGTCCGACTCTTCGCGACCCCATGAACTGCAGCCTACCAGGCTCCTCCGTCCATGGGATTTTCCAGGCAAGAGTACTGGAGTGGGGTGCCATTGCCTTCTATTATTTATTATATAATATATCTTGTTGTTGTTCAGTTGCTAAGTCATGTCTGACTTTTTAGGACCCTATGGACTGCAGCACTCCAGGCTTCCCTATCCTTCACTATCTCCCTGAATTTGCTCAAACTCATGTCCATTGAGTCAGCGATGTCGTCCAGCCATTTTATCCTCTGTCAGCCCCTTGTCCCCCTGCCCTCAGTCTCTCCCAGTGTCAGGGTCTTTTCCAACATATATATATGTATATATAACAGATACATATATATACAACAGAATATATGTTATATAATATGTAATAATAATATAGCATTTAGCAGTACTGCATTAAAGTTTCTAGCCAATAAAGCAATGGAAATACATGGATCTAAAAGAGACAAAGCTATTGTTATTTGTGCTTGGTATGACTATTTAGAAAACCTAAGAAATTCTACAGAACTGATAAAATTATTCAACAGGATAAGTCATATAAAACTACTTTCAAAAACAAATAGCATTTTCACAGGCTAGCATTACACAAAGAAACTGAAAAAATTCTGGTTTAACAATAAAGTGATTTGATGTCTAAGAAAAAATAAAAACTTTGTATAATTTTTTGCTGAGAAAATTTCAAGAATGCTATTGAAAAAAATATAACAAGATTTTAAAAAGTAGACAGATAAACAGTACTTGTGATTAAGAAGATTCAGTATGATAAAGATGGCAACTGTTTTCCAAATACATATAAAATTTTAATAGAATTCTAGTAAAAATCCTAATGTAGTTTTCCATAAAACTTGTAAAGTTTTCTCAAAATTTGTGTGACAAAATAAAAGCCCCCATATATCCAATTCAGTTCCAAAAAAGAATGACAAGAAAGGAATGCTTATTCCACCCTGTATCAGAGTTTATTTTGAAGCTAAATGAGTAAAACAGAATGGCTTTGGTTGAGTCATAGATAAAGGTCAGTTGTGCAAATGAGAAATTCCAGAGCAAGTCACTACATATATGGACATTTATTTAATGGAGCTGGCATTACAGGTCTGAAAGGAAAGGATTAAGGACTCAATCAAAGGAACCAGGTGGATGGGCTTCTGACACTAAGAAAAGTGGATTTTCATCTTATATGAAAAACAAAATTTCAAGTAGATTAAAAATCTAACAATTAAAAACAAAAATTATAACAACCAGAAGAAAACATAGTGAATATTTTTAAGATATTGAAGTGAAGTGAAGTTGCTCAATCGTGTCTGACTCTTTGCAACCCCATGGACTGTAGCCTGCCAGGCTCCTCCATCCATGGGATTTTCCAGGCAAGAGTACTGGAGTGGGTTGGCATTTCCTTCTCCAAAGGATCTTCCCCACCCAGTGATCGAACTCCGGTCTCCCACATACTAGGCAGATGCTTTACCGAGCCACCAGAGAAATCCAAAGTGAAAGTTGCTCAGTCGTGTCCAACTCTCCAGGCCAGAATACTGGAGTGGGTAGCCTTTCCCTTCTCCAGGGGATCTTTCCAACCCAGGGATCAAACCCAGGTCTCCCTCACTGTAGATGGATTTTTTACCAACAGAGCTATGAGAGAAGCCCTTTAAGATATTAGGGTAGGGAAATTTCTTCCCTTAGAAGAAATGGAATAGCCCTCATAGTCAACAAAAGAGTCCAAAATGCAGTACTTGGGTACAATCTCAAAATCAACAGAATGGTCTCAGTTCGTTTCCAAGGCAAACCATTCAATATCACAGTAACCCAAGTCTATCCCCCATTCATTAATGCTGAGGAAGCTGAAGTTGAGTGGATCCATGAAGACCTACAAGATCTTCTAGATCTAACACCGAAAAAAGATGTCCTTTTCATCATAGGGGACTGGAATGCAAAAGTAGAAGTCAAGTGATACTTGAAGTAACAGGCAAGTTTGGCCTTGGAGTATGAAATGAAGCAGGGCAAAAGCTAACAGAATTTTGCCAAGAGAACACACTGGTCATAGCAAGCACCCTCTTTCAACAACACAAGAGAAGAGGTTACACACGGACATTACCAGGTGATCAATACAAAAATAAGACTGATTATATTCTTTTCAGCCAAAGATGGAGAAACTCTAACAGTCAGCAAAAAGAAGACCAGGAGCTGACTGTGGCTCAGATCATGAATTCATTATTGCAAAATTCAGACTTAAAGAAAATAGGGAAAACTGCTAGGCCATTCAGGTATGACCTAAATCAAATCCCTTATGATTATACAGTGAAAGTGACAAGTAGATTTATGGGATTAGATCTGATAGACAGAGGGCCTGAAGAGCTATGGACGGAGGTCTGTAACATACAAGAGGCAATGATCAAGATCATCCCCAAGAAAAGAAATGCAAAAAGGCGAAATGGCTGTCTGAGGAGGCCTTACAAATAGCTGAGAAAGGAAGAGAAGTGAAAGGCAGAGGAAAAAAGGAAAGATATACCCATCTGAACACAGAGTTCCAAAGAATAGCAAGGAGAGATTTTTTTTTTTAAATCCTGTTTAAGTGAACAATGCAAAGAAATAGAGAAAAACAATAGGATGTGAAAGACTAGAGATCTCTTCAAGAAATTTAGAGATAGCAAGGTAACATTTCATGCCAAAATGGCCACAATAAAGGACAGAAATGGTATGGACCTAACAGAAGCAGAAGATATTAAAAAGGGGTGACAAGAATACACAGAAGTGTATAAAGAGGAACTTAATGACCTGGATAACTACGATGGTGTGATCACTCACCTAGAGCCAGACATTCTGGAATGTGAAATGGGCCTTAGGAAGCAACACTACGAACAAAGCTAGTGGAGGTGATGGAATTCCAGCTGAGCAATTTCAAATTCTAAAAAGATGATGCTGTGAAAGTGCTGCACTCAATATGCCAGCAAATTTGGAAAACTCAGCAGTGGCCACAGGACTGGAGAAGGTCTGTTTTCATTCCAGTCCCAAAGAAAGGCAATGCCAAAGAACGTTTAAACTACCGCACAATTGCACTCATTGCACATACTAAGAAAGTAGTGCTCAAAATCCTCCAAGCCAGGCTTGAACAGTATGTGAACCGTGAACTTCCAGATGTTCAAGCTGGTTTTAGGAAAGGCAGAGGAACCAGAGATCAAAATGCCAATATCTGTTGGATCAGAGAAAAAGCAAGAGAATTCCAGAAAAACGTCCATTTCTGCTTCATTGACTAAAGCCTTTGACTGTGTGGATCACAACAAACTGGAAAATTCTTAAAGAGATGGGAAAACCAAACCACCTGAACTGCCTCCTGAGAAATCTGTATGTCAAGAAGCAACAGTTAGAACCAGACATGGAACAATGGACTGGTTCAAAATTGGGAAAGCATTACATCTAGGCTGTTTATTGTCACCCTGCTTATTTAACTTCAAAGCAGTGTACATCACATGAAATGCCAGGCTGGATGAGGCCAAAGTTGAAATCAAGATCGTGGGGCTGGGAGAGGGAATATCAATAACCTCAGATATGCAGAATACACCACCTTTATGACAGAAAGCGAGGAGGAACTAAAGAACCTCTTGAGGAAGGTGAAAGAGGAGCATGAAAAAGCTGGCTTAAAACTGAACATTCAAAAAACAAAGATCATGGCATCCGATCCCATCAGATCAGATCAGATCAGATCAGTCGCTCAGTCATGTCCGACTCTTTGCGACCCCATGAACCGCAGCATGCCAGGCCTCCCTGTCCATCACCAACTCCCGGAGTTCACCCAGACTCACGTCCATCGAGTCAGTGATGCCATCCAGCCATCTCATCCTCTGTCGTCCCCTTCTCCTCCTGCCCCCCATCCCTCCCAGCATCAGAGTCTTTTCCAATCAGTCAACTCTTCGCATGAGGTGGCTAAAGTACTGGAGTTTCAGCTTTAGCATCATTCCTTCCAAAGAAATCCCAGGGTTGATCTCCTTCAGAATGGACTGGTTGTATCTCCTTGCAGTCCAAGGGACTCTCAAGAGTCTTCTCCAACACCACAGTTCAAAAGCATCAATTCTTCAGCACTCAGCCTTCTTCACAGTCCAACTCTCACATCCATACATGACCACAGGAAAAACCATAGCCTTGACTAGACAAACCTTTGTTGGCACTTCATGGTAAATAGATGGGGAAACAAGGGAAACAGTGACAGACCTTATTTTCTTGGGCTCCAAAATCACTGCAGATGGTGACTGCAGCCATGAAATTAAAAGACACTTGCTCCTTGGAAGAAAAGCTATGACCAACCTAGACAGCATATTAAAAAGCAGAGACATTACTTTGCTGACAAAGGTCTGTCTAGTCAAAGCTATGGTTTTTTCCAGTCGTCATATCTGGATGTGAGAGTTGGGTCATAAAGAAGTCTGAGCACCAAAGAATTGATGCTTTCAAACTGTAGTGCTGGAGAAGACTCTTGAGAGTTGTTTGGACTGCAAGGAGATCAAAGCAGTCAAACCTAAAGGAAGTCAATCCTGAATATTCATTGGAAGGACTGATGCTGAAGCTTCAAATCTTTGGCCACCTGATGCAAAGAGTCAACTCATGGAAAATACCCTGATGCTGGGAAAGATTGAAGGCAGGAGGAGAAGGGGATGACAAAGGACGAGATGGATGGCATCACCAACTCAATGCACATGAGTTGAACAAGCTCTGGGAGATGGTGAAGAACAGGGAAGCCTGGCATGCTGCAGTCCATGGGGTCACAAAGAGTTGGACATGACTGAGTGACTGAACAGCGTAGGGAAATATATTTTATACATTCTTAAGCATTATATAAAATAGCATAGATTGAAAAAATTTATAGCTTCTAGCATGTCAAAATGTATTCCTAATGACAAATGAGATGCTAATTTAAAAAGAAAAGCAGCAGACTAAAACAATATATTAGTAAAATACTCATAAGAAAAAGATTACTACTCAAAACATGTAAAACACAAAAGGCTATCTAGCTAATTTAAAAAAAGAAAAAAGCATTCAATAGAAAAATGAGAAAAAATGTGAACAAGAAATTGATGGTAAAAGGAGCCAAATGACTAATGAACATATGAGATGATGCTCAAGCTCACCAGTAATCAGGAAAATTTGAAATAAAATGTTAATGAGGTTTAATTTCACTTTTATATGTTTGGAAAAATTCAAAAGTCTGCTAATACTAACTGCTGTCGAGAATGTAAGGAAACAAAAATTGTTTTTATTTTACAGTGTAAAATCATACAACCATATTGGAAGACCTATACCCTACAAACCAGTAATTTTATTTGAGAGTCTCCTTAAAGGAAGAGAATGTATAAAATATACTTCAATCATACCATAGAATACCATGCAGCAGTTAAAGGCGATAGCTAAGTCTATGTAAACCTACATAAATCGTTCTCAAAATAATTTGGGTTTTTTTTTTCACCTTCATTGAAGTATAACTGACAAATACAATTGTAAGATACTTAAAATGTACACTGAGGTGGTTTCTTAAGTGTATACATTGTGAAGGGATTCTCACCATGTAATTAAGTATCACTTTCATCACCTCAAATGCTTATCTTTTCTCAAAAACAATGTTTTTTTTTTTAATTTAAATTTATTTATTTTAATTGGAGGCTAATTACTTTACAATATTGTATTGGTTTTGCCATACATCAACGGGAATCCGCCACGGGTATACACGTGTTCCCCATCCTGAACCCCCTTCCCACCTCCCTCCCCGTACCATCCCTCTGGGTCATCCCAGTGCACCAGCCCCAAGCATCCTGTATCCTGCATCGAACCTGGACTGGCGATTCGTTTCATATATGATATATATATTTTTTTAATTTTATTTTATTTTTAAACTTTACAATATTGTATTAGTTTTGCCAAATATCAGAATGAATCCGCCACAGGTATACCCGCGTTCCCCATCCTGAACCCTCCTCCCTCCTCCCTCCCCATACCCTCCCTCTGGGTCGTCCCAGTGCACCAGCCCCAAGCATCCAGTACCATGCATCGAACCTGGACTGGCGACTCGTTTCATACATGATTTCAATGAAACATATACATGTTTCAATGGGATTCTCCCAAATCTCCCCACCCTCTCCCTCTCCCACAGAGTCCATAAGACTGATCTATACATCGGTGTCTCTTTTGTTGTCTCGTACACAGGGTTATTGTTACCATCTTTCTAAATTCCATATATATGCGTTAGTATACTGTATTGGCGTTTTTCTTTCTGGCTTACTTCACTCTGTATAATAGGTTCCAGTTTCATCCATCTCATTAGAACTGATTCAAATGTATTCTTTTTAATGGCTGAGTAATACTCCATTGTGTATATGTACCACAGCTTTCTTATCCATTCATCTGATGATGGGCATCTAGGTTGCTTCCATGTCCTGGCTATTATAAACAGTGCTGCGATGAACATTGGGGTACACGTGTCTCTTTCCCTTCTGGTTTCCTCAGTGTGTATGCCCAGCAGTGGGATTGCTGGATCATAAGGCAGTTCTATTTCCAGTTTTTTAAGGAATCTCCACACTGTTCTCCATAGTGGCTGTACTAGTTTGCATTCCCACCAACAGTGTAAGAGAGTTCCCTTTTCTCCACACCCTCTCCAGCATTTATTGCTTGTAGACTTTTGGATCACAGCCATTCTGACTGGCGTGAAATGGTACCTCATAGTGGTTTTGATTTGCATTTCTCTGATAATGAATGATGTTGAGCATCTTTTCATGTGTTTGTTAGCCATCTGTATGTCTTCTTTGGAGAAATGTCTATTTAGTTCTTTGGCCCATTTTTTGATTGGGTCATTTATTTTTCTGGAGTTGAGCTATAGGAGTTGCTTGTATATTTTTGAGATTAGTTGTTTGTCCGTTGCTTCATTTGCTATTATTTTCTCCCATTCTGAAGGCTGCCTTTTCACCTTGCTAATAGTTTCCTTTGTTGTGCAGAAGCTTTTAAGTTTAATTAGGTCCCATTTGTTTATTTTTGCTTATATTTCCAATATTCTGGGAGGTGGGTCATAGAGGATCCTGCTGTGATGTATGTCAGAGAGTGTTTTGCCTATGTTCTCCTCTAGGAGTTTTATAGTTTCTGGTCTTACGTTTAGATCTTTAATCCATTTTGAGTTTATTTTTGTGTAAGGTGTTAGAAAGTGTTCTAGTTTCATTCTTTTACAAGTGGTTGACCAGATTTCCCAGCACCACTTGTTAAAGAGATTGTCTTTAATCCATTGTATATTCTTGCCTCCTTCGTCAAAGATAAGGTGTCCATATGTGTGTGGATTTATCTCTGGGCTTTCTATTTTGTTCCATTGATCAATATTTCTGTCTTTGTGCCAGTACCATACTGTCTTGATAACTGTGGCTTTGTAATAGAGCCTGAAGTCAGGTAGGTTGATTCCTCCAGTTCCATTCTTCTTTCTCAGGATAGCTTTGGCTATTCGAGGTTTTTTGTATTTCCATACAAATTGTGAAATTATTTGTTCTAGCTCTGTGAAGAATACCGTTGGTAGCTTGATAGGGATTGCATTGAATCTGTAAATTGCTTTGGGTAGTATACTCATTTTCACTATATTGATTCTTCCAGTCCATGAACATGGTATATTTCTCCATCTATTAGTGTCCTCTTTGATTTCTTTCACCAGTGTTTTATAGTTTTCTATATATAGGTCTTTAGTTTCTTTAGGTAGATATATTCCTAAGTATTTTATTCTTTCCGTTGCAATGGTGAATGGAATTGTTTCCTTAATTTCTCTTTCAGTTTTCTCATTATTAGTGTATAGGAATGCAAGGGATTTCTGTGTGTTGATTTTATATCCTGCAACTTTACTATAATCATTGATTAGTTCTAGTAACTTTCTGGTGGAGTCTTTAGGGTTTTCTATGTAAAGGATCATGTCATCTGCAAACAGTGAGAGTTTTACTTCTTCTTTTCCAATTTGGATTCCTTTTATTTCTTTTTCTGTTCTGATTTCTGTGGCCAAAACTTCCAAAACTATGTTCAATAGTAATGGTGAAAGTGGGCACCCTTGTCTTGTTCCTGACTTTAGAGGAAATGCTTTTAATTTTTCACCATTGAGGATAATGTTTGCTGTGGGTTTGTCATATATAGCTTTTATTATGTTGAGGTATGTTCCTTCTATTCCTGCTTTCTGGAGAGTTCTTATCATAAATGGATGTTGAATTTTGTCAAAGGCTTTCTCTGCATCTATTGAGATAATCATATGGTTTTTGTTTTTCAATTTGTTAATGTGGTGTGTAACATTGATTGATTTGCGGATATTGAAGAATCCTTGCATCCCTGGGATAAAGCCCACTTGGTCATGGTGTATGGTCTTTTTAATGTGTTGTTGGGTTCTGATTGCTAGAATTTTGCTAAGGATTTTTGTATCTATGTTCATCAGTGATATTGGCCTGTAGTTTTCTTTTTTTGTGGCATCTTTGTCAGGTTTTGGTATTAGGGTGATGGTGGCCTCATAGAATGAGTTTGGAAGTTTACCTTCCTCTGCAATTTTCTGGAAGAGTTTGAGCAGGATAGGTGTTAGCTCTTCTCTAAATTTTTGGTAGAATTCAGCTGTGAAGCCATCTGGACCTGGGCTTTTGTTTGCTGGAAGATTTTTTATTACAGTTCCAATTTCCATGCTTGTGATGGGTCTATTAAGATTTTCTCTTTCTTCCTGGTTCAGTTTTGGAAAGTTGTACTTTTCTAAGACTTTGTCCATTTCTTCCACGTTGTCCATTTTATTGGCATATAATTGCTGATAGTTGTCTCTTATGATCCTTTGTATTTCTGTGTTGTCTGTTGTGATCTCTCCATTTTCATTTCTAATTTTATTGATTTGATTTTTCTCCCTTTGTTTCTTGATGAGTTTGGCTAATGGTTTGTCAATTTTATTTATCTTTTCAAAGAATCAGCTTTTGGCTTTGTTGATTTTTGCTATGATCTCTTTTGTTTCTTTTGCATTTATTTCTGCCCTAATTTTTAAGATTTCTTTCCTTCTACTAACCCTGAGGTTCTTCATTTCTTCCTTTTCTAGTTGCTTTAGGTGTAGGGTTAGGTTATTTATTTGACTTTTTTCTTGTTTCTTTAGGTATGCCTGTATTGCTATGAACTTTCCCCTTAGGACTGCTTTTAAAGTGTCCCACAGGTTTTGAGTTGTTGTGTTTTCATTTTCATTAGTTTCTATGCAAATTTTGATTTCTTTTTTGATTTCTTCTGTGATTTGTTGGTTATTCAGCAGGGTGTTGTTCATCCTCCATATGTTGGAATTTTTAATAGTTTTTCTCCTGTAATTGAGATCTAATCTTACTGCATTGTGGTCAGAAAAGATGCTTGGAATGATTTCTATTTTTTTGAATTTACCAAGGCTAGATTTATGGCCCAGGATGTGATCTATCCTGGAGAAGGTTCCATGTGCGCTTGAGAAAAAGGTGAAATTCATTGTTTTGGGATGAAATCATATATGATATTTTTTGAGAGAAAGCAAAAGAAATCAAGACATAGAATGATGTGTATATGATGCCACTCTTGGAAAATATTTTAAATATAGTGAAATGCCATATATTTTCCTGGTTGTATAGGTGTGAGCATACACACATATAAAAGGGAAAAGTGGAGATGGGAGATTACACATTAAACTGGAGACATCTCTGAGGCTAGGAGGATTGTGAGACTGAAGCTGTGCATGTTGAATGAAGGGAATCATCTTTAAAAAATATTTTTATTGAAATATAGTTGATTTACAGTGTTGAGTTAGTTTCAGGTGTAGATAAAAGTGATGGGGTTGTATCTTTTTTTAGATTCTTCTCCATTATGGGTTTTTACAAGCTATTGAATATAGTTTCCTGTGCTGTACAGTAGGTCTTTGTTGGTTGTCTATTTTATATTTTATGGATAGTAGTGTGTATATTTTCATCCCTAACTTCTAATTTTTCTCTCCCCAACTTCTTTCCTTTTTGGTAACCATAAGCTTGTTTTCCATGTCTGTGAGTCTATCTCTCCTTTGTAAGTAAGTTCTTTTGTGTTGTATTGTAGGTTCCATATATAAGGGATATCATATGGTATTTGTCTGTCTCTATCTGACTTACTTCACTTAGTATGATAATCTCTAGATCCATCCAAATTGCTGCAAATGGTATTGAGTGAAGAAAATCTAATTTCCATTCTATTTGTTTCTTAAAAATGAATCAAGTATCACAAAATGGTAACTAACGGCTGTCAATTCCAGGTTGAGGATACCTGTGTATGTAGATCCCAGGTTGATAATGAGAAAAATATCAGATAAATCCCAATTGAAGGAAATTCTAAAAAATGTCTGACAGTACTCCTCAAAACTGTCAAGGTCATCAAAAACAAGAAAAGTCTGAGATACTGTAGTAGTCAAGAGGAGCCTGAGGGAGTCTAATAACCAAGTATAATATGGTATCTTAGATCTGATCATGTACAACACAAGGACATTAGGAAATAACAGGGAAAATTTGAAAGAAGTATGGATTTTTGTTAACGATAAAGGTCAGTTTGCATTCCAATCCCAAAGAAAGGCAATGCCAAAGAATGCTCAAACTACTGCACAATTGCACTCATCTCACACGCTAGTAGAGTAATGATCAAAATTCTCCAAGCCAGGCTTCAGCAATATGTGAACTGTGAAATTCCTGATGTTCAAGCTGGTTTTAGAAAAGGCAGAGGAACCAGAGATCAAATTGCCGACATCTGCTGAATCATCGAAAAAGCAAGAGAGTTCCAGAAAAACATCTATTTCTGCTTTATTGACTATGTCAAAGCCTTTGACTGTGTAGATCACAACAAACTGTGGGAAATTCTTAAAGAGATGGGAATACCAGACCACCTGACCTGCCTCTTGAGAAACCTGTATGAAGGTCAGGAAGCAACAGCTGGAACTGGATATGGAACAACAGACTGGTTCCAAATAGGAAAAGGAGTACATCAAGGCTGTATAATGTTACCCTGCTTATTTAACTTCTATGCAGAGTACATCATGAGAAACACTGGGCTGGAAGAAGCACAAGCTGGAATCAAGATTGCTGGGAGAAATATCAATAACCTCAGATATGCAGATGACACCACCCTTATGGCAGAAAGTGAAGAAGAACTAAAGAGCCTCTTGATGAAAGTGAAAAAGGAGAGTGAAAAAGTTGGCTTAAAGCTCAACATTCAGAAAACGAAGATCATGGCATCCAGTCCCATCACTTCATGGGAAATAGATGGGGAAACAATGGAAACAGTGGCTGACTTTATTTTGGGGGGCTCCAAAATCACTGCAGATGATGATTGTAGCCATGAAATTAAAAGATGCTTACTCCTTGGAAGGAAAGTTATGACCAACCTAGACAGCATATTAAAAAGCAGAGACATTACTTTGTCAACAAAGGTCCATCGAGTCAAGGCTATGGTTTTTCCAGTGATCATGTATGGACGTGAGAGTTGGACTATAACAAAACTGAGTGCTGAAGAATTGATGCTTTTGAACTGTGGTGTTGGAGAAGACTCTTAAGAGTCTTCTCCAACAAGGACTGCAAGGAGATCCAACCAGTCCATCCTAAAGGAGATCAGTCCTGGGTTCATTGGTAAGACTGATTTTGAAGCTGAAACTGCAATACTTTGGCCACCTGATGCGAAGAGCTGACTCATTTGAAAAGACCCTGATGCTGGGAAACATTGAGGGCAGGAAGAGAAGGGGATGACAGAGGACGAGATAGTTGGATGGCATCACCGACTCAATGGACATGGGTTTGGGTGAACTCCAGGAGTTGGTGATGCACAGGGAGGCCTGGTGTGCTACGGTTCATGGGTTCGCAAAGAGTTGGACACAACTGAGCGACTGAACTGAACTGAATGTATCAAGACTGGTACATTTGGGAAGATCCCCATGAGAAGGAAGTGATAACCCATTCCAATATGCTTGCCTGGAGAATTTCATGGACAGAGGAGGCTGGCAGGCTACAGCCCATGGGGTCACAAAGAGTCGACACGACTGAGTGCACGCGCACATGCGCGCACACACACACCTACACACTAGTACATGAATCATGACAAATGCATGATACTGATGTAAGATTTGTCACGATTCATGTACTAGTGTGTGTGTGGGGGGGAGTATATGGGAACTCTTTGTACCATCCTGTCAACATTTTTAAAAGAAGGATAGGTACAGTATTATTCCAATTTTGTGTGTAAAAAAAGAAAAAGACAAGCGAAATATTTATCAGAAGTATCAGACAGTGATTAGGTCTAGATGGTGGGCTTAGGTATGGCCTTTCATTTTCTCTTTCATTCTTTTACATTAATGGGGTGATTCTGAGAATTCCACCAGCATCAGTCCTCAAAACCGTCAAGAATGGTGTCCCTGGTTGCTTTGTGATGGGTGGGGTGAGCTCTTTTATCACCTCTGTAGAGTGAAGCATGATAATATTTATTTTATTCCAAACTATTGAACTGGCCAAAAAGTGAGTTTCACAAGCTATTACAGAAAACTGGAACAAACATTTTGGCTAACCCTATTGATGTAGGCTTGGATAATGGTCAGAGAAACGAAGTGTAAATATGGTACTGAATATCTGGGGAAGTGTCGAAGCCCAAACTCATATTTGGTGAATTGTGCTTACAGTGGGGCTTGTATGTGTGCATGTTAGTCGCTCAGTCACATCCAACTCTCTGCAACTCCATGAACTGTAGCCAGGCTCCTCTGTCCATGGGGTTTCCCAGACAAGAATATTGGAGTGGGTAGCCATTCCTTTCTCCAGGGATCTTTCCAACTCAGGGATCGAACCTGGTCTGCTGCATCACACACTGATTCTTTACTGTCTGAGCCACTGGGGAAGCCCACCCAATGTTCAGTATGAAAGCTTCTAGTCAAATGTAGCCTTGGAAATTTAAAATAATTAAAACTAAAATTTAAAAGTCAGTTTCTTGGTCGCATATTTCAAGTGCTCAAAGGCCACATGTGGTAGTGTTTCAGTTCAATTCAGTTCAGTCGCTCAGTCGTGTCCGACTCTTTGCGGCTCCATGAATCAGCACCCCAGGCCTCCCTGTCCATTACCAACCCCTGGAGTTTACCCAGACTCATGTCCAATGAGTCAGTGATGCCATCCAGCCATCTCATCGACTGTTGTCCCCTTCTCCTCTTGCCCCCAATCCCTCCCAGCATCAGAGTCTTTTCCAATGAGTCAACTCTTCGCATGAGGTGGCCAAAGTACTGGAGTTTCAGCTTTAGCATCATTCCTTCCAAAGAAATCCCAGGGCTGATCTCCTTCAGAATGGACTGGTTGGATCTCCCTGCAGTCCAAGGGACTCTCTAGAGTCTTCTCGAACACCACAGTTCAAAAGCATCATTTCTTCGGTGCTCAGCCTTCTTCACAGTCCAACTCTCACATCCATACATGACCACAGGAAAAACCATAGCCTTGACTAGACGGACCTTTGTCGGCAAAGTAATGTCTCTGCTTTTGAATATGCTATCTAGGTTGGTCATAACTTTCCTTCCAAGGAGTAAGTGTCTTTTAATTTCAGGGCTGCAGTCACCATCTGCAGTGATTTGGGAGCCCCCAAAAATAAAGTCTGACACTGTTTCCACTGTTTCCCCATCTAATTCCCTTGAAGTGATAGGACCAGACGCCATGATCTTCATTTTCTGAATGTTGAGCTTTAAGCCAACCTTTTCACTCTCCACTTTCACTTTCATCAAGAGGCTTTTGAGTTCCTCTTCACTTTCTGCCATAAGGGTGGTGTCATCTGCATATCTGAGGTTATTGAGATTTCTCCCAGCAATCTTGATTCCAGCTTGTGTTTCCTCCAGTCCAGCGTTTCTCATGATGTACTCTGCATATAAGTTAAATAAGCAGGGTGACAATATACAGCCTTGAAGTACTCCTTTTCCTATTTGGAACCAGTCTGTTGTTCCATGTCCAGTTCTAACTGTTGCTTCCTGACCTGCATACACATTTCTCAAGAGGCAGATCAGGTGGTCTGGTATTCCCATCTCTTGAAGAATTTTCCACAGTTTATTGTGATCCACACAGTCAAAGGCTTTGGCGTAGTCAATAAAGCAGAAATAGATGTTTTTCTGGAACTCTCTTGCTTTTTCCATGATCCAGTGGATGTTGGCAATTTGATCTCTGGTTCCTCTGCCTTTTCTAAAACCAGCTTGAACATCAGGAAGTTCACGGTTCACATATTGCTGAAGCCTGGCTTGGAGAAATTTTGAGCATTACTTTACTAGCGTGTGAGATGAGTGCAATTGTGTGGTAGTTTGAGCATTCTTTGGCATTGCCTTTCTTTGGGATTGAAATGAAAACTGACCTTTTCCAGTCCTGTGGCCACTGCTGAGTTTTCCAAATTTGCTGGCATATTGAGTGCAGCACTTTCACAGCATCATCTTTCAGGATTTGAAATAGCTCAAGTGAAATTCCATCACCTCCACTAGCTTTGTTTGTAGTGACGCTTTCTAAGTCCCACTTGACTTCACATTCGAGGGTGTCTGGCTCTAGGTCAGTGATCACACCATCGTGATTATCTGGGTCATGACAATCTTTTTTGTACAGTTCTTCTGTGTATTCTTGCCACCTCTTCTTAATATCTTCTGCTTCTGTTGGGTCCATACCATTTCTGTCCTTTATTGAGCCCATCTTTGCACGAAATGTTCCCTTGGTGTCTCTAATTTTCTTGAAGAGATCTCTAGTCTTTCCCATTCTGTTGTTTTCCTCTATTTCTTTGCATTGATCGCTGAGGAAGGCTTTCTTATCTCTTCTTGCTGTTCTTTGGAACTCTGCATTCAGATGCTTATATCTTTCCTTTGCTCCTTTGCTTTTTGCTTCTCTTCTTTTCACAGCTATTTGTAAGGCCTTCCCAGACAGCCATTTTACTTTTTTGCATTTCTTTTCCATGGAGATGGTCTTGATCCCTGTCTCCTGTACAATGTCACGAACCTCAGTCCATAGTTCATCAGGCACTCTATCTATCAGATCTAGGCCCTTAAATCTATTTCTCACTTCCACTGTATTATCATAAGGGATTTGATTTAGGTCATACCTGTATGGTCTAGTGGTTTTCCCTACTTTCTTCAATTTAAGTCTGAATTTGGCAATAAGGAGTTCATGATCTGAGCCACAGTCAGCTCCTGGTCTTGTTTTTGCTGACTGTATAGAGCTTCTCCATCTCTGGCTGCAAAGAATATAATCAATCTGATTTTGGTGTTGACCAAGTGGTGATGTCCATGTGTAGAGTCTTCTCTTGTGTTTTTGGAAGAGGGTGTTTGTTATGATCAGTGCATTTTCTTGGCAAAACTCTATTAGTCTTTGCCCTGCTTCATTCCGTATTCCAAGGCCAAATTTGCCTATTACTCCAGGTGTTTCTTGACTTCCTACTCTTGCATTCCAGTCCCCTATAATGAAAAGGACATCTTTTTTTGGGTGTTAGTTCTAAAAGGTCTTGTAAGTCTTCATAGCACCATTCAACTTCAGCTTCTTCAGCATTACTGGTTGGGGCATAGACTTGGATTACTGTGATATTGAGTGGTTTGCCTTGGAAACGAACAGAGATCATTCTGTCGTTTTTGAGATTGCATCCAAGTACTGCATTTCGGACTCTTTTGTTGACCATGATGGCCACTCCATTTCTTCTGAGGGATTCCTGCCCGCAGTCATAGATATAATGATAATCTGAGTTAAATTCACCCATTCCAGTCCATTTCAGTTTGCTGATTCCTAGAATGTCGACATTCACTCTTGCCATCTCTTGTTTGACCACTTCCAATTTGCCTTGATTCATGGACCTGACATTCCAGGTTCCTATGCAATATTGCTCTTTACAGCATTGGACCTTGCTTCTATCACCAGTCACACCCACAGCTGGGTATTGTTTTTGCTTTGGCTCCATCCCTTCATTCTTTCTGGAGTTATTTCTCCACTGATCTCCAGTAGCATACTGGGCACTTACTGACCTGGGGAGTTCCTCTTTCAGTATCTATCATTTTGCCTTTTCGTACTGTTCATGGGGTTCTCAAGGCAAGAATACTGAAGTGGTTTGCCATTCCCTTCTCCAGTGGACCACATTCTGTCAGATCTCTCCACCATGACCCGCCCATCTTGGGTTGCCCCACGGGCATGGCTTAGTTTCATTGAGTTAGACAAGGCTGTGGTCCTAATGTGATTAGATTGACTAGTTTTCTGTGAGTATGGTTTCAATGTGTCTGCCCTCTGATGCTCTCTTGCAACACCTACCATCTTACTTGGGTTTCTCTTACCTTGGGCGTGGGGGTATCTCCTCACCGCCTCCCTTCCTGACCTTCAACGTGAGATAGCTCCACTAGGCCCTCCTGCACCCATGCAACCACGATTCTTGGACCCAGGGTTGGTCCTCTACAAAGTATAGAGTAGCTCCATGATCACAGAATGTTGTGCAGGAGAGTACTGATACATATTATTCCTCTCCATTCTTCAAAATCAAAATCCAGTACTTGTCTAACACAAAGCCTTTTCTCAACCCTCCAAGCAAAGTTCTGTCTGGATCACAGTGCCAGGCATGTCCAGGGCACTGAGAATCAGAGAGGGAAAGAAAATGTGGCTGCTGCTCTGCTAGAGCTGATAGAAGGGTTCTCAACTGGGGCAATTTGGCTGCCAGAGGACATTTGGCAGGAGGCTCAAGAGACACAAGTTCAATCCCTGGGTCGGGAAGATTTCCTGGAGTACTAAATAGCAACGCCCTCCAGTATTCTTGACTGGAAAATTCCATGGAAGGAGAAGCCCAATGGGCTACAGTCCAGGGGGTTACAAAGAGTCAGACATGACTGAGCACACACACATTCAATGTGTGTGAGACTCTGTGTGTGAGAGAGAGAGATAGTGGCATGGAGTGAGTAGGAGTCAGGGATCCTGCTGAACATTCTGCAAAGAACAGGATGGCCCCTCCCCCAGTCAAACATTTATCTGGCCCCAAATATCAATAGTATTGAAGTTGAGAAACCCTGGCTCAAAGCCTTGCTGGGGAGAGGGACCCACGAGCAGACAGTGCCAGTATAATGTGGGAAGTGAACGAGGGGAGGTACAGGAATGTGGTAAGAAGGTTCCCAACGTGAGTCTAGAAGGAGCTGACTCCTCAATGCGGTGCACAGTCCTCTCTCAAACAGAAGTGCCGCTTGATGCATCCTGATGTGAGTTATTTTGCTGACTGAAGAAACAGCTTCTAGAACAAGGTGCAGGAATCTGTTGAATTAAATTTGTCACCAGAGTCTTCAGAGAGAGCCCTGTCCTTGAGCAGCTATTCCTGCGAGATGAATTGGAGGATTTAGTTCACATACCTTAGTGGATTAAGTTATGTCTCCCTGGCAGCATTGATTCATCATGAAATACATCGTCAAGTCAGAACAGCCCACTCTGAAAACAGTCACAATTTCATTTCCCCCCTTGATGCCATACATCTGGAGCCAGGGAACATGGAGATAGCAACTCCGTGAAGAATAGATAATCAAGCCTTAATTTAATGCAGTCATTCCCTTTGACTTTTAGAGACTTTGTTACTGTCCAGTATGTTGGGGGAAAATTCCTGAAGCAATGTGAGTAAATACCACCTTGCCTTTCTTTTACCCCTTGAGAATGTTTTCACCTGTTAAGCTCTTGATTCCAATTTTTATAAAACTCATCCTGAGCTAATTAGAAGTGTCTTGGGTTGCACATCACATTTCACACAAAGATGTAACATCCAAGATAGACTTCAAGGCTTCCAACTCACAAAGAAAGTTGTAAAAGTTTTATAGTTTAGTAAAATGTAGGCAAAGGAGAGAGGCAGGCAATTAACAGAAGAGGAAATGCAGATGGCTAGTAAATATCTGAAAAAGTTGCTCACCTTCACTAATGATCAGGAAAATGCCAATTAAAGCAACAGTGGGATACCATTTCATGCCATTATGCAGGCAAAAATTAAAATCTGAAGTACAGAGAGTTAGTGAGAATGTGGGGAAACAGGAGCCTTCACATATGAAGAGAATATAAATTAACACAACTATTCTGGATAATAATTTGGCAATTTCTGTTAAAGTTGAGCATGTTCAGATTCTATGAGCCCTGGTACCATACTATTTGAAGAGTGAATATTGTAAACAAGGTACATATCCATCAGTAGAAGAGTAGATAGATAGAGTGAAATACTATTCAACAATTAAGATGAATGAAATATATTGATATATGTTGTTGTTTAGTCACTAAATTGTGTCTCTTTGGGACTGCATGGACTGAAGCCTGCCAGGCTCCTTGTCCACGGGATAGCCCAGGCAAGAAAACTGGAGTGGGTTGCCATTTGCTTCTCCAGGGTGTCTTCCTGAGCCAGGGATCAAATCTGTGCCTCCTGCGTGGCAGGTAGATTCCTTACCATCGAGCCAACTGGGAAGCCCATACTCATATATACTAATGTATAAATCTCTCTGAAGCACATACACGTTTGAATGAAAAAAGTAAGTCACAGAATTATATGAAAAACATGAAAACATATCTAAAAATCTCAAAAAGCCAAAATAATGCTATTCGGTACTTATTTATATTTAGGTAAAAAAGGTTAAAAATATACACAAAGGGCATACACCAAATTCACAAAATTGTCTCTGATGAGGGGGGAGAATGGAATACTGAGGTGAACAAGTAAGAGGCCTAACTCTATCTTGTGAAGTTCTTTTTTTGAAATGAGGATCAAAAATAACAAACTGCTCCCACTTGTTACTTCCAGATGGAGGGGTGTGGGGTTATTCCCTGTCGCCCTCTGGATCCACACTTTACCCTTCTCCACCCTGATGACCCAGGAGGCTGGTCCCTCTGCTTGACTTCCCAGCCCTCTGGCTCCCGCTGAGTTCATCCTGCTGGGAACAGGGGCAGAGATGGGAGGGAGGGAGTCTGGGTATTCATTCCTCTATGCCGTCCCTCTCTGCAGAAATGAAAGCTCCTATTAGGAAGCCTTCGCTTGTCAGGCTCTGGTAACAACACCCCATCTTGTGCCTTTAAGATGTTAAGGTTTCCTGAATGCTTGGGGTACAGCAGCATCTCTTGTGGTTTTTTACACCTCACTCACTCCTTTGCCATGTATTTACTATCAGGACCCTTCTTAATATAGGTATATAAAGTGTTTCCTATTTTTCTGCAATCTTTATATTTTTAAACCTAAGCAAACAGGAAAAAAGAAATATTAGAGATACGATGGTGTGATCACTGACCTAGACCTTTCTGGAATATGAAGTCAAATGGGCCTTAGAAAGCATCACTACGAACAAAGCTAGTGGAGGTGATGGAATTCCCGTTGAGCTATTTCAAATCCTGAAAGATGATGCTGTGAAAGTGCTGCACTCAATATGCCAGCAAATTTGGAAAACTCAGCAGTGGCCACAGGACTGGAAAAGGTCAGTTTTCATTTCAATCCCAAAGAAAGGCAATGCCAAAGAATGCTCAAACTACCACACAATTGCACTCATCTCACATGCTAGCAAAGTAATGCTCAAAATTCTCCAAGCCAGGCTTCAGCAATATGTGAACCGTGAACTTCCTGATGTTCAAGCTGGTTTTAGAAAAGGCAGAGGAACCAGAGATCAAATTGCCAACATCCACTGGATCATGGAAAAAGCAAGAGAGTTCCAGAAAAACATCTATTTCTGCCTTATTGACTACATCAAAGCCTTTGACTGTGTGGGTCACAATAAACTGTGGAAAATTCTGAAAGAGATGGGAATATCAGACCACCTGACCTTCCTCTTGAGAAATCTGTATGCAGGTCAGGAAGCAACAGTTAGAACTGGACATGGAACAACAGACTGGTTCCAAATAGGAAAAGGAGTACTTCAAGGCTGTATATTGTCACCCTGCTTATTTAACTTATATGCAGAGTACATCATGAGAAATGCTGGGCTGTAAGAAACACAAGCTGGAATCAAGATTGCTGGGAGAAATATCAATAACTCAGATATGCAGATGACACCACCCTTATGGCAGAAAGTGAAGAGGAACTCAAAAGCCTCTTGATGAAAGTGAAAGTGGATAGTGAAAAAGTTGGCTTAAAGCTCAACATTTAGAAAACGAAGATCATGGCATCCAGTCCCATCACTTCATGGGAAATAGATGGGGAAACAGTGGAAACAGTGGCTGACTTTCTTTTTTGGGACTCCCAAATCACTACAGATGGTGACTGCAGCCATGAAATTAAAAGACGCTTACTCCTTGGAAGGAAAGTTATGTCCAACCTAGATAGCATATTCAAAAGCAGAGACATTACTTTGCCAACAAAGGTCCGTCTAGTCAAGGCTATGGTTTTTCCTGTGGTCATGTATGGATGTGAGAGTTGGACTGTGAAGAAGGCTGAGCGCCGAAGAATTGATGCTTTTGAACTGTGGTGTTCGAGAAGACTCTTGAGAGTCCCTTGGACTGCAGGGAGATCCAACCAGTCCATTCTGAAGGAGATCAGCCCTGGGATTCCTTTGGAAGGAATGATGTTCAGCTTTAAGCTGAAACTCCAGTACTTTGGCCACCTCATGCGAAGAGTTGACTCATTGGAAAAGACTCTGATGCTGGGAGGGATTGGGGGCAGGAGGAGAAGGGGATGACAGAGGATGAGATGGCTGGATGGCATCACTGACTCGATGGACGTGAGTCTGAGTGAACTCCGGGAGTTGGTGATGGACTGGAAGGCCTGGTGTGCTGCAATTCATAGGGTCGCAAAGAGTCAGACATGACTGAGCGACTGAACTGAACTGAACTGAAGGAGTTGAGAGGGAAGAAGTCGAAAAAGTAGGAAAATCTTCTCAAGAAACTGGGATGCTTTGGAGATCTAGGCGTTTGGTAAATGATGACCTTCACACTGGTATTATATATGAATGTGTTCCTTGCTTCTCCTCTCACAGCCGTCCCATCCTCCTGTAGAGATGCAGCCTGCAGCACTCACCCCCACCCTGTCATCAACTTGGCAAATAACAAA
Organism: Bos javanicus; assembly: GCF_032452875.1. Taxonomy (NCBI): domain Eukaryota; kingdom Metazoa; phylum Chordata; class Mammalia; order Artiodactyla; family Bovidae; genus Bos; species Bos javanicus. The sequence goes on along the minus strand of NC_083882.1, from coordinate 15,830,872 downwards.
GACGTTGCTTGAAGCCATCAATTTATGCTCCCTACTCAATTTTCTTTGATAAACTTGCCTGAGTGTCTCTGCTCTGTCAACCATTGAGCCAAAGGCTGAAAGTGCAGTCATTAGTGCCAGCCCACCTCTCAAGGGCTTTACAGCCTGGAATCTGGACAGGGCTGCAAAGGATGGGCTATTTTTCTAGGAAGCAGAAACTTGTTATTTTATTTTATTGTGGCAAGAACACATTTGTTAATGTACCCTCAACAAATGTTTAAGTGTACAATAAATAATTTTTGATGATAGGCACAATGTTGAACAGCAGGTCATTTGCTTAACTGAAACGATGTCCATTGATTAGTAATTCCCCACTTTCCCTTCTCTCCAGCCTAGTGAGCACCATTCTACTCTTTTATTCTGTAAATGTGACTATTTTAGGTACCTCATGTAAGTGGAATTGTGCAATATTTGTCTATCTGTGATTGGCCTATTTCATTTAGCATAATATCCTCAAGGCTCGTCCATACGGCTGCCTATGCAGACTTTTTAAAACCAAGCATTATTTCCATTGTAAGTATATATCATATTTATTCACTTGTTGGTGGACAGTTAGGTTGCTTCCACATCTTAATTGCTGTGAAAAGGGCTGCAGTGAACATAGGAGACTAATAGCTCTTCAAGAATCTGATCTCAATTACTTCGGATAAATACACACAAGTGGGATTATTGGATCGTACGATAGTTCTATTTTTATTTTTTTGAAGGATTTCCATAATGTTTTACACAGCTGTGTACCATTTTACATTCCCATAAAAAGGTGTGCTTTGTTCCAATTCTTCACATCCTTGACAACACTCATTATCTTTTGTTTTCTCAATTATAGCATTCTGACAAGTGTGAAGTGATATCTCACCTTGATTTTGATGTGCATTTCCCTGATAATTGGTGACTTATAGAATTTTTCATGCACCTTTTGGGCATTTGTATGTCTTCTTTGGAGAAACATCTGTTTGAGTTCTTATTGGGGTTATTAGAGTTTTTTTTTTTTTCTTTGCTGTTGAACTGTAAGAATTCCTTGTATATTTTGGAGATTAACCCCATACCATATTAGATATAGTTGTAAACCATGCATATGATTTGCAAATATTTCCTCCAATTCCATACGTTGCCTTTTCACTGCCGATGGTTGGCTGATGGTTCCTTTGCCATGCAGAAGCTTTAGCTTGATATAATCTCACTTGTTTATTTTTGGTTTTGTGGCCTGTGCTTTTGGAGTCATATTCATGAAATCATTGCCAGTATCAATGGCATGGAGATTTTCCCTAGTGTTTTCTTTCAGAACTTTTACTTTTGCAGGTTAACTCTTTAATCTATTTGGAGTCGATTTTTGTGTACTGTGTGAGGTCAGAGTCAGAATCTGACAAGCTAGGGATTTGTCTCAATCTCAGGGGAGCACAGCATGGAACTCAGTGGGGTCTTTGTGCAGAACTGAAGGCTAGGCTGTGATTACCAGGAGAGTCTAATGGTCATTAGTTCAAGAAATGATGGTTGAACACTATGTACGCACCCTGATACAGATTCTGTGAGGAAAACTGAGGAAGTCTCCACCTTCAAGAGCAGTGCTGGCCAATAAAACTCTGTACTGATGGGAAAGTACTATTTGGAACCACTTGCCACATGCGCTTACTAAGTACTTGAAATGTGGCTATTACAATGAAGAAACTGAATTTTAAATCTGTATTTAATTTAAATTTAAAAATCTGTGTGTGGCTCATGGTGACCATCCTAGACTGTGCAGTTCTTTAAAACCACAGTCTGCCAGGACAAAGAGAAGGTTATAATTATAATGATTATATGATACAAAAATCCAGAATAATCTTTTTTTTTTTCATTCAATAAACATTTATTGCCAAGGTGGAGGGTGGTGGGAGAGAGAAGGATTGGAAGTTTGGGATTAGGAGATGCAAGATTTATATATAAGATAGGTAAACAACAAGGTCCTGCTGCATAGCACAGGGAACTGTATTCAATATCCTGATAAACCAGAATGGAAAAGAATATGAACAAGAATATATAGAGATACATATGTATAACTGAGTCACTTTGTTGTACATGAAAAATTAACACAATATGTCAATCAACTACAATAATTTTTTTTTTAAACCCAACATTTCTTGAGGATGTGATTGATTTGTGCTGGCACCACAAGACAGATAATTTGGTTTTGGCCTCTGTCACCTCGTAGAACTTAAATACTAGCCAGGTTCAGTCTCTGACTTTGGGAATCTTTTTGTAACATGTAGAACAATGTGTGCATGCTAAGTCGCCTCAGTCGTGACCAACTCTTCGCGACCCTATGGACTGTAGCCTGCCAGGCTCCTCTATCCAAGGGATTCTCCAGGCAAGAATACTGGAGTGGGTTGCCATGCCCTTCTGCAGGGGATCTTCCTGACCCAGAGATTGGACCCACTTCTCTTACGTCTACTTGCATTGGCAAGTGGGTTCTTTACTACTAGTACCACCTGGGAAGAACACTCGGATATAAATAAACATCAGTGAAACTAAGGTCTTCAATAGCATGGGACTGGAGAATATTTAATTAGTTGGGCCCACTCTGAGCCTCAGAATCTTGATTGTGATCATCAACTGTGATCATCAAATGCTCATTTACACAAGTATGACAACATTGGAAATGATCCTTTAACTTGGAACTATAGGAAGATCACAGAGGATTCGATGGTAATGCACCCACACCGAAGATAAGGACCACCCCCAGTTTACACATCACTGTGTACCTGAGTATAAGCCAGCTGCAAGACACACAGAGATTCTGATACTGATTCCTCACAAGTAAGAGTTGACGCGAGCTCTCAAGCAGCACGGCTGGGTTTAAACGATGGGCCCCATCTGGATTACCCTCTCTGAGTCTCACTTTGTTCTTAGAAGAACTTGAGCTGTACAGTCTGTGCTGGAACATCCCCTTCCTCCTCCAGGGCTTTTGTTACTCAGATCTTTTTTGCTCTGTGCACTTACTCAAAGCATGCGCTTTCTCAGCCATTCTAGGAAAGGTTTTGTCAGACATGACTGTGGCTCTGTCCCTAACTTGGGCCCTCCGAGCCTGCACCTACATCCTCTGCTGCTGCCACGTTCTTCTAGTGGGATGACTTTTCCTCTAAGTGCTGTGGTCTTGGGAGCATCATTTTAAACACATTAGCAATTAAACATAACCTCTCCTGCCTCCTCCACTGCTACCTGAGGAGCCTTGCTACTAAATCATGTACAGGAAGATGGGGGAATATGCAGACTGGCCACTGACAATTCCTTACACCATGCAGTGGGGCCTCAGCCTCTTTGAGAACTAACCCCTTCTTCTCCCGCTACATGGTCACCATGGGTGGCGGCTATGATTGTGATGTCCCCACTGTGGTCAGAGATGACTGCTCTAAAGGTGAGCAGACGTTAGAACTAGAGGGCAGCAGGGAGAGAGGGGGAGAGAGAGAGATGGATTCCACCGGATACCGGAGATAGCATGGGCTTGGAACTGCAGAGTCAAGTGGGGATCAGATAAAGTTGGTTCACAGAGAATGACAGTGATGAAGCAAATGCACAGAGAAACACAGCCTTCCTTACAGCATTCCACAGCCTAATCCCTGTTTTTGTCCAGGCCAAGCTGCGTTACTTCCCTTGGTCCACAAGGCATCCTCATTTCCTTAAGACAAATTTCCCTGAGTTTGTTGAAGTGAATTGGAGCAAGTTGATTTCTGTGTGCACGCGTGTGTGTGCACACACACACCACAGAAGCTCAGTGAATGAAAGATGTGCTTGGTAGAACTTTAATATGACCTCCTTTGATGTCTGTCCTTGGTTATCTACACGTCTGCGTAATCCCCTCCCCTTGAGTTGTGGGAAGCAGGAAGCTGTAACTTGGTTCTAACCCATAAACCACAGAATGAGGGAATTTTGCAGTCCCTAATAAGCTGATTTTAAGTTAATCAAATAAGAGCTTATTCTGGGTGGGTCTGACCTAACCAGGTAAATTCTTTTTTTTTTTTTTTAACGTTTTCACACTTTCATTTATTTATTTTTGGCTGTGCTGGGTCTTCACTGATGCGCATGGACTTTCTCTGGTTCCAGCGAGTGGGGGCTACCCTCTAGCTGGGGTGCATGCGCTTCTTCTTGCAGTGGTTTCTGTGGTTGTGGAGCGTGGGCTCTAGGGCATGAACTCAGTAAGTGGGGTGCAGCAGCTTAGTTACCTCTTGGCATGTGGGGTTTTCCTGGGACTGAACCCATTTTATTGAAGGATAATTGCTTTACAGAATCTTGTCTTCTGTCAAACCTCAACATGAATCAGCCATAGGTACACATATGTCCCCTCCCTTTTGAACCTCCCTCCCATCTTCCTCCCCATCCCACCCCTCTAGGTTGATACAGAGCCCCTGTTTGGGTTCCCTGAGACATACAGCAAATTCCCGTTGGCTATCTATTTTACATATGGTAATGTAAGTTTCCACGTTACTCTTTCCATATGTCTCACCCTCTCCTCTCCTCTCCTCTCCCCATGTCCATGGAAGCGGGTCTACAAATCAGAGACTCACTGTTCCTTGCTGGCCTTAAAAAAATGAATGAGTTCTATAGCTACAAAAAAACTGAATTCAACTTTAGGGAAACAAACTGGCCACCCTCCAATGTCTCTTTGGCACGTGGGTTATTTTGAATTGAAAACAATCAAAGCCTAAAAGACTCAGAAAGAAACTTTGACCTTCCCCCTTAACTGCCTAAAGGATTTAGAGGGTTTGCTCCCAGAATAGAGTTATCACCACAGATATCCGCAAAGAATATGGGTCAGGACTGCTGCTGCTGCTGCTGCTGCTAAGTCACTTCAGTCATGTCCGACTCTGTTCTAGCGGGGGAAATTCTAGGCAGGGTGTAGAGATCAGAGTCCATTCTGTGTCCCATTGCCTCTGCCTGTCCAGCAAACATTTATTTGCCAAACATTTGCTTTTCCGTCTTCATGTGAGTCTCTTTCCTGCCCTGTGAAGTCCCAAAACACCACCTTCAAGATCCTCTTTGGTCTTTAACTGAAAGTAGTATTTAAGGTGAGGCTTTCAGCCATTTTGGTGAGTGCCTCATTTTTTTAATTCTTCAACCAGCCACAAAAGCCTAGAAGGATAGAGGAAAGTTTTTTCCTCCCTGAAACTACCAACCACAACCACATGAGCTTGGAAGAGAACCTCAAGCCTCAGCTGAGACCCCAGGTCTGGTTGAGACCCCAGGCTTGTGAGACCTTGGGCAGAGGACCCAGTTACATCATGCCTGGACTTCTAAACTGGGGAAAGTATTTTAAGTTTTAGCTGTTGGTTTGTGATAATTTGTCACACAGAAATAGAAAACTAATACAGAATGGGAATGAACAGCTGTGTTTATTTTTTTTTTCATATTTGTCTCCTTTTCCTCCCAACTTTCTCTTTTAAATAATGACCAGCACTATATTTCATATCTGACCTGTAATTGTCTAGATGGGCCCTAAAAGGTCAGATTAGCTATATTCCTAGCTCCTAATTTTTTTTTTTTTTTTAGCCTTCTACTTCAACAAAATCTTATGAAGATCTTACTTGGCTCTGGCTGCCCCAGAACTGATGGCTTGTCATACAGAACAGCTCTGCCCCTGGCAGTAATGAAGAGAGTAGGAGATGGAGATTTTTAGAAATGCCTGGTCCCCGGACAAAAACCCACAGAACATGGTGCTCCGCTGACACAAAACTCAGCCCCGAGGCTTACTGATGAGCCTTCCCTCGTTTCTTTGTGACATAGAGTTCTCTGGGGAAACTGGGCAGAGATTCTGCTTTCTCAGGAAGAACCATGGTTCATTGCCCACCTCTTTATACCCCATTGGTCTGAATTCAGAAGTTATGGGCACCAGCAGGATCCTGGCCATTCAGAACTTCCGGAAACCATGAAGCCTAAGAGGTTTGAGATTTGGTTTGGGGGCTGTTGAAACCTCTAGAAACCAGCCCAACTGTGCGTGAGTGCGTGCTGAGTCATTTCAGTTGTGTTAGACTCTTTGTGACCCTATGGACCCTATGGACCCTAGCCCGCCAGGCTCCCCTATCCATGGGATTCTCCAGGCATGAGTACTGGAGTGGGTTGCCATACCCTCCTCCAGGGGATCTTCCTGACCCAGGGCTGGAACCCACATTTCTTATATCTCCTGCATTGGCAAACAGGTTCTTTACCACTAGCGCCACCTGGGAAGCTCAAGTCATCTGTAAAAGGACAGGCGTGGTCCTGAGCCATCAAATAAACAACCACGGAAATGATTAGTTAAAATGTGATCACAGAGGAGATGTATAAGTTTCTGTGAGGGTTATTAGGGGGCTCCCTAGCCTAGTTTGCAGATCTGGGAAGGTTTCTTAGGAGGTAATAATATTTAAGCTGAGATCCAAGAGTCAGCGATTGTTATCCAGGAGAAGATTGGCCCTGGGGACAGGATTCCTGACAGAGGGAATAGTCTGGCTTCTTCATAAAAGCATAAATTATGCTAATGAGGCTGCAAGGCAGAAATAGGAAAGAGTTGGGTAAGATGAGGATGGGGAGGTGGGCAGGGACCAGACCACAAAGTGCCTAAATACTGGTTGAAGGCTTTTGCTTTCAAAAAGCAATGGGAACATATATAAAAGATAACTAATAGGGATCTACTGCATAGCACAGGAAACTCTACTCAGTGCTCTGTGGTGACCTAAATAGGAGGGAAATCCAAAAAAAGAGGGGGTAAACATATACATGGGCTTGCCTAATGTCTCAGAGGTAAAAGAATCTGCCTGTAATGCAGGATACCCAGGTTCAATCCCTGCTTCAGGAAGATCTCCTGGAGAAGGAAATGGCAACCCACTCCAGTATTCTTGCCTGGAAAATCTCATGGACGCAGGAGCCTGGTGGACTACAGTCCATGGATTGCAAAGAGTTGGACACTTCGCAACTAAACAGGGTATGTATACGTATGGCTGATTCACTTTGCTGTACAGCAGAAACTAACAAAACACTGTAAATCAACCTTGCTCCAATAAAATGTTAGTTTTAAAAAAAAAAAAAAAAAAAGCAGTGAGAAGCTTTGATGGGTTTAACTATAAGAGTTACACATACAGATTTGTGTTCTGAAAATATCGCTCTGACTGCTGTGTAGGAAGCTGCGTGGGGGTAGAGGAGGGCAAGAGCGGAAACGGGAGACAAATGAGGAGCTGCTGCCATAGTCCAGGCAAAGGGTGTGCTGAGAATGATGCCAAAAGGGAATGCGGGGAAGCACATGGGCTCCAGGACTGGCTACAGTGGAGAGGGAAACATGCCATCAAAGATTTCCCTCTCTCTAGGGGTTATCTCCCAGGTGAGGCTTCTTGTGTTTGCTTTCCCTTCTTACACAACAAAGACAAAACCAAGCCCCATCCACACAGCAGCTGGAAGACAAAGCAACCCAGTCAGGCTTTAACTTAGTCTCAGAAAACCTTTGCAAATATCCCATTGTTGGGGATTCCCACAGTATCCAGAGAGGAGGCACAATGTTTCCCCTGGATGCTCACCTGTTTGATCAGAGTCTTTGAAAAAGGCATTGAACTTCTCCCCAGGGAGGAAAAAGAAATAACTTGTTAAATAACAGGAAGGGGTAAATGTCACGTTATATAATATGTTCAGAACACTAGATTGATGTGAACCCATGGGCTTAGCACAGTTTCTGAAGCCCAAGGCTGCTGGCGTTGGCAATGATAAGAGAAATATTTGGAATTAGAAAAAAAAAATTGTCCGTACATTTTCTGATCAAAAGTCTAGGTTGGAAGGGGCAGTTTGAAATAAGAAGAATCAGGGCATCATTGAGCATGAAAAAGTGGAAAGAAAGGCTTTGGGGGACATTAAGTCTATGTTTATTTTTAAGAACATTTATTAATTTATTTTACTTAGGGTGTAGCACATGCCATCTTCTTTGAGTTATGCAGGATCTTTCGTTGGGACACACGGACTCTCAAGCTGTGGTGTTCAGGCTTAGTTGCTACATGGCATGTTGAATCTTAGTCCCCCAAGTAGGGATTGAGTCTGCGCCCCTTGCATTGCAAGGTGGATTCTTAACCACTGGACGACCAGGGGAGAACCTTCCAGTTTGTGTTTATTAAAGAGAGATGTAGTAGAAAATACATGGCCTTTGGAATCTGAGTTTGGTTCACATTCTGCTTCTTTCATTTCTGAGCTGCATGCTGCTGCTGCTGCTAATTCGCTTCAGAGACCCCATAGACAGCAGCTGAGCTGCATAATGTTGAATAAATGTCACCCTTTCTGTATCACAAAGATTCCTTGGGTCGGGAAGATCCCTTGGAGGAGGAAATGGCAACCCACTCCAGTATTTTTGCCTGGACAATCCCCACGGACAGAGGAGCCTGGTGGGCTACAGTCTGTGGGGTTGCAAAGAGTCAGACACAACTGAGTGACTAACACACTTTTTTGTATCATGAATGGTGATAAAAATCTCTATGTCTCAGGTTATTATGTAAAGCAAGACAATGAATTCAAAAACAATACAGATATAAAGTTAACTATAAAAATATATTGTACAACATGGGGAATATAGCCAATATCTTATAATAACTTATAAATGGAGTATTCAGTTCAGTCGCTCAGTCCTGTCTGACTTTTTGCGACCCCATGAACTGCAGTGCACCAGGCTTCCCTGTCATCACCAAATCCTGGAGCTTGCTCAAACTGATGTCCATGGAGTTGATGATGCCATCCAACCATCTCATCCTCTGTCATCCTTTTCTCCTGCCTTCAATCTTTCCCAGCATCAGAATCTTTTCCAATGAGTCAGTTCTTTGCAACTGGTGGCCAAAGTATTGGAGCTTCAGCTTCAGCATCAGTCCTTCCAGTGAATACTCAGGACTGATTTCCTTTAGGATTGACTGGCTGGATCTTCTTGCAGTCCAAGGGACTCTCAAGAATCCTCTCCAAATGGAGTATAATCTTTAAAAATTATGTCACTATACTGTGCACCTGTAACTTACATTGTACAGCAGCTGTATTTCAATCAAAAAAATATCACCTGGCACAGAGTAAACATTCAATTAATGTTAGCAGCAATTTTGCCATGCTTATGCTTAAAGGAAAAAATATTTTGACTCTTGAAACTGAATGGAAAATTCTCCACTTTCACTAGTTCTGGTGGAAAGTTCAGTTCAGTTGCTCAGTCGTGTCCAACTCTTTGCAACCCCATGAATCACACGCCAGGCCTCCCTGTCCATCACCAACTCCCAGAGTTCACTCAAACTCAAAAGATAACTTTAATTTGAAATTTAGTGCTCTTGACAAAACAGTTTGATTTTCAAAACAACTCAGCAAATTTTTATCGAGTATCTTTTGTGTGTTAATCATTTTGCAAGATGATGTGAAAGGATCCAAGGGACATAAGACAAACACACAGTAGGTGAGACACTAAGTAAGACCCAGCATGGAAGCTCAGTTAGGTCCAGGTGGGCTCAGCTGCAGGCGAGGCTGGAGAAGGTGGGGGTTCTCATAGATGGCTATTGCTCTCTGGGAGGAGGGGTGGGGCTAGAACAGTGGTAAGACCTGCTTTCCCCGTATTTGAATACAACCCCTAACTGCTAGTTCAGAAAAAATAAGAACATTTTCACCAAGCAATTAAGAGTTGATATGCACTGGAATAAAATATGGCAACTTTAGGATGTGTGAGATTGCTCTGACATTTACCAGCAAAGCTGGAGCCTTCTGACCTGTATCTAAGAGGCATATAACTCCATGAGTTTTCAACAATAATTAAAAAAGAAAATCTGCTTTAGAAATAGCTGCCAGAGAAACCTAGCCTGGACAGACCCCATTGTGAGAGATCTGAGGACTCCAACCAATTTTTGATTTATTTCAAATTCACACGTATGCTCTGAAGTTCTTTTCTGTGGCGGTCCTGTGGGGTGCGATGCTTTGTTGATGATCTCCTGGGCGAGTGGAGGGGACAGGCATGTAAACAAACAAATTATGAAAGAACATGCAGAGTACAGCAGTAGGGAGGTGTCTAGGTCCTGAGGGCCCACAGAGAAGGGTGTGATGTTGGGAGCAGGGGTGGATATCTAAGCCGGGTTTGACAAGAAGAGAACAGTAGGACTCATAGAAGGATGAGGGAATGGGAAGGTATGAAATAGTCTGCAGGAAATATAGGCAGTTGAAAACTCCAAACAAGCATCACCTCTCCCCGTCTCAGGAGGAGACAGATGTGGACAGCCTTTCTTACTTTCTGATTCACAGTATGTTGAACCAACTTTGCCCCAAACACCTTCACATTGTTATTCAGTGTGTCTACTTTTAGCTTCACGTCTTGATCCTTGTTCAAAAACAGATATATTTTAATCTGTAGCTGTTCATTTATACTTTAGTGCAGCTGAGTTCCATGTGTTGTATTAAGAGATGGTTTATCATACTTAAAGAGCAAGAGTATCTGAATTCCAGTTAGGAAGCTCGGTTATGTTCAGCCTCTCCCCGCCCCTCACTCCCATTGGCTTCAGAACCTTTGCTCAGTTGCTTGTGTATTTAAAACTTTAGCAACCTGCTGGCTTTTCATGATGCACACTTTGCTATATTTGTTTTCAATTCCATTTTCTTTTTCTTGGATACATTCCTAAGACCCTCTAGCAAATATCAAGATGAGTCTTTTAATCTTAACATTAACCACAAGTTGATCTTACCTATAGTCCTTTTAGATACAACATTCTGAGACAATCAGAGAAAAAGATTTCTCTCTTCCTTATCTTTTTTAACTTAAACTTACCTGGAAATGCACAAACTGTGCTCTATTCTCCTGTGGCTCAGACCCAGCTCCTCAAAGGAGAGCAGGTGCCTGTCTCTATAATTGCTTAGGTTGCTATGCGAGTTTCCAAGCCTTTCTCCCAGCCATGCAAATACATATTTTGTGTCTTGCCAGGTATTGTGTGCTGCTGTTCTTGGCAAAATACTTTGTTCCATTACTCTCCTGCCCAGAGGCAGAGAAAACAGAAGGCCCTCTAGAAGTCAACCTGGCAATTCTATTCCTCCATGTAATTCAGAAGGTTCTGAGAATAGGACGAGGTGTCGTTGAAGCAGAACTTTAATGAGATTTTCAGTAGAAAGGAAATATTGAAGTTTGGGGAAGATAAGAGACTTGGAAAGCCCAAAATCTCAGCAAGTTTTGTCATGTCTGCTGCTGCTGCTGCTAAGTCGCTTCAGTCGTGTCGGACTCTGTGCAACCCCATAAACAGCAGCCCACCAGGCTCCCCCGTCCCTGGGATTCTCCAGGCAAGAACACTGGAGTGGGTTGCCATTTCCTTCTCCAATGCATGGAAGTGAAAAGTGAAAGTGAAGTTGCTCAGTCATGTCCGACTCTTCACAACCCCATGGACTGCAGCCTACCAGGCTCCTCCATCCATGGGATTTTCTAGGCAAAAGTATTGGAGTGGGGTGCCATTGCCTTCTCCGTTTGTCATGTCTGAGAAGTGGTTATTGGAAATATTGCTAACTTCAGAGAAGGTCTCAGAGAAGGGACTGTTAGTTGGCTTCAGGTGTCTCTGGAGATGCCCATGGATTTTTCTAATTATGAATCAAAACATATCTGAGATTTGGTGAAAAGAGGGTTGGGGAAGAAATGAAGGGAGTTGACCTTCAGTAGAAGGTCCAGAGCAGCGGTCCCCAACCTTTTTGGCGCTAGGGTCTGGTTTTATGGAAGACAATTTTCCATGGACCCTGGTGGGGGAGTAGCTTGGGGTGATTCAAGTGCATTACATTTCTTGTGCACTTTATTCCTATTATCATTACATCAGCTACACTTCGGATCATCAGGCATTAGGTCCCAGAGGTTAGGGTCGCCTGGAGAAGGTCCAACCAGTCCATTCTGAAGGAGATCAGCCCTGGGATTTCTTTGGAAGGAATGATGCTAAAGCTGAAACTCCAGTACTTTGGCCACCTCATGTGAAGAGTTGACTCATTGGAAAAGACCCTGATGCTGGAAGGGATTGGGGGCAGGAGGAGAAGGGGACGACAGAGGATGAGATGGCTGGATGGCATCATTGACTCGATGGACGTGAGTCTGAGTGAACTCTGGGAGTTGGTGATGGACAGGGAGGCCTGGCGTGCTGCGATTCATGGGGCTGCAAAGAGTCGGACACGACTGAGCAACTGAACTGAACTGAACTGAACTGGAGAAGATCTAAAGCTGTTTATGAGGCCAAGGACAGTGCATCCTTGCTCTCAGCAGTGGCTTGCTGAGCAAAGGGCAGCAGGAGCAGGTGTGGAGAAGCACCTATGTCTCTCTGGGGCTAAGAGAAGGTGGTAGCCTGCACGTACAGACTGGCAGGCCCTCCGAAGAGATGCACGTGCTTGAGTGCTAAGTCACTTCAGTTGTGTCTGACTCTTTGTGACCCTGTGGATTGTAGCTCGCCAGGCTCCTCTGTCCGTGGGATTCTCCAGGCAAGAATACTGGAGTGGGTTGCCATGCTTTTCTCCAGGGGATCTTCCTGACCCAGGGATCGAACCCAGGTCTTTTATATCTCATGCCTTGGCAGAGAGGTTCTTTATCACTAGGGCCACCTGGGAAGCCCTTAATTCCAAATCTGCTCTTCTTTGTACCATATGAAACCTCATTTCAGGAGGAATTATCTCAATATGATTATACTCTTTGAACCCCAAGAAGAGTCCTTTGGGGGACTTTGATCCTCAACCAGTGTTCCCTAGTGATAGACACATGATGCTTAGGAAATGGGGGTGGGGGTCGCTAGGGAGAAGACACCCATCACTCCAGGTGGCATCACTGACTTTGGAGAAACCGCTACCATTATTCAGGACTTGGGGGGAAATCATTGAAATACTACTGAATGAGGCCAAGGAAATCCTTCAGGATAATTTCAGTGGTCTCAGGGATATCTTCGAAGAACAAGAACAGCAGAGTTGGAAGAGAATAAAGTGATGACATTTGAAACTGGGGTACGTTTTCAAGCCTACAGTAGAAGAAAGTTTGCGTGATATCTACAGGGCCTGGAGAGGAATGGACTGTGTGACACAGAGGGAATTGGAAATGATGTAAGCAGATCTTGTTTCATGGTCCCCGGCTCTCTAGACCACCTTACACTCTGCCATCCAAGTGAATAGCCATGCCACGTCCTACATGACCTGGCATATAGGACTCTCCTTATCTCTCCTCATCTTCATAAGGGAAAGTTCACAGTCTAAACAAAACTCAGGGGCCCTCACTGATGTGGCCCAGGCCACCTCTCCAGCCTCAACTCTTTGCTTATTATCCCTTGCCCCACCCAACCATGACATTTGCTATGTTCTTACTGGACTATTTGCCCGAAAAAGCCATGCTCCTCAAAGACGGTACACTTGCACATGTTGCTCCCTTGGCCTGCAATATCTTTTTTTAAAGTCATCAAGACTGAATGCAAGAGTCTTTTATTTATTTTTTTAAGGTTTTTTTTTTATGTGAACCATTTTTAAAGTCTTTATGGAATGTGTTACAATATTGCCTCTGTTTTATGTTTTGGTTTTTTGGCTCTGAGACGTGTGGGATCTTAGTTCCCTGACCAGGAATTCATCCCATACCCCTGCATTGGAAGGCAAGGTCTTAAACACTGGACCACCAGGGAAGTCCTGCAAGACTCTTTTAGGACCACTCATTCAAGGGGAATTAATTACTACATGCTTCTCTCTACTTTTCGCTTCATTAACTGTACCCAGGGTAGTTGACCCTTCTTATTAATTGCAATTTCTGATTTAAATTCCATTAGTTTGAATGCTATCAAGCAATTGGAAAATTCACAGCATATAAAAATGTGCTAGTTTTGCTGGGGCTACCTTTTGTATTTATGTGCCGGGAGGCAGGTTTCCAGAAGGTGGTTACTAGCTAGTGAGAGAATTTAGTCAACCACTCAGCATTTGCCTCTCAAAGTGACATGTTTTCCCTGCCTGTGGTCACATAGGCGGTAACCTCATGAAGGGATGAAAAATTTTGTAGACCCCTACCCACAATATTACCTATTCAGCCCTATACAAATAGCTTTTCATGTAACTCTTACAAAACTCCCATGAGTTCTTATTAAAATTCCCATTTTGCAGGTAAGAAATTTGAAACTTCAGTACTTTTCCCACACTTAAACAGTCAGCAAGCAAAGTCAGAAATCAAACTCAGCTTCAAAACCAACAAAATGGAACAGAGAACATATTGTGCAACTTGCACCAATGATTCCTAAAGTTGGTGAGAAGGGATAAAAGCTTTCAAGAAATTTAAGAATGGGATTATTCTTGACTTTAAAAAAGGTTTTTAGTAAATGAAACAGAGAAGACAATTATGTTAGAGAAGAGTTTGGCAATTGGAGGATGCTTGAAGTTGTCCTGACGAAGTTTCTGGACACAGAGCTTCAGTTGTTGTTGTTACTCAGTTACCAAGTGGTGTCTGGCTCTTTGCGATCCCAGGGACTGCAGCATGCCAGGCTTCCTTCACTGTCTCCCAGAGCTTGCTCAGACTCATGCCCATTGAACCAGTGATGCCATCCAACCATCTTATCCTCTGTCACCCCCTTCTCACCTTGCCCTCAATCTTTCTCAGAATCAGGATCTTTTCCAACGAGTCAGCTCTTCATATCAGGTGGCCAAAGTATTGGAGCTTCAGGTTCAGGGTCAGTCCTTGCAATGCATATTCAGGGTTGATTTCCTTTAGGATTGACTGGCTTGACCACCTTGCAGTCCAAGGGACAGATCTTCAGAAATAGCACTTAATGCTAAGGATCTGCCCTTCCTTGGCCTCCATGTTGGTAAATCCAAGCATCAATTCACAGATTTCCACAGTAATGGGCAGAGTCGATTATGTCTCCTCCTGGGAGAGCTCTCTTTGCCTGGCTTCTGGGACCCCAAGCTCACCTGGGTCTCCTCCTTCCTCACCAGCTACACCTTCTCAGTCTCCTTTGAGGGTTCATCCTCATCTCTCCAGCCTCTAAGTATCAGAGGACCTAGGGACCACCTGAGTCCATTCTCCTTTGTATTTACATCCTTCTTGACCCTTTCTAGTCTCCTGGCTTTACATTTCCCCTATAACCTGACAACTTCCCTTGACCCCCAAACAATGATATTCCAATACCTACCAGACAACGATATCCCAGTCCTTCAAGTTGGATACCTGGTAGACATCTCAAACATGAAATGTCTTCAAGTGTTTATCTCCTCCTTCAAACCTGCTCTCTTTTTAGCCTTTCACATCGCTGCTGATGAAAATATGCTTCTAGTTGCTTAAACAAAAGCCTCGCGTCTTCCTTGATTCTTACTGATCCCTCACATCCAATCTGTGAGTAGATTTCTGTCAGCTTGAACTTCAACATCGACCCAGAACATGGCTACTTCTTACCACCCCCATTCTATCACCTGGCCCAGATCATTGTGCTTCTCTCTTGGACTGTAGAGGATTTTCCTAACCATTTCCTTTCTTCCACCCTTGACACCTACTCCCAACCTCCACTGTTCTCAGAACAGCAGCCAGTTGATGCTATTAAAGCATAAATCAGATGATGTCACTTTGCTAAAAATATCTCTTAAGGTCTCCTCTGTTCAAAAACCTCTATATTTATCAAAATAGAGACCAAAATCCTTACATTGACTTCTTCTGTCTTGACACCATCACCGACTGACACACCATATACATCTTCTTTATGTAGTAGACATCGTCTCTTTTCCCTTCCATCAGAGAGCAGACATTTTGTTCTGCTTTACTTATTACGATTTTTATGTATCACCTACCTAAGCAACACTGGGAGATATTGGGTGCTCAAGAAGGATTTGCCTAATGTTGCAATGGAATGTCATTGAAGGCCAGTCCTTAGTGATGTGATTCTTGGTGTCTGTCACACGGGTGGTGGATGCTCTCCTGGAAGACAATAAGGTGCAAGTTAATACGGGAAATAAATTAACAGCAGTATAACTGTTACTCTTGAGAGTCCCTTGGAAAGCAAGGAGATCAAACTAGTCAATCTTAGAGGAAATCAACCCTGAATACCCTTTGGAAAGACTGATGCTGAAGCTGAATCTCCAATATTTTGGCCACCTGATGTGAAGAACTAACTCATTGGAAAAGACCCTGATGCTGGGAAAGATTGAAAACAGAAGGAGAAGAGGGTGACAGAGGATGAGATGGTTGGATGGCATCACCAATTCAATGGACATGAACTTGAGCAAACTCCAGGAGATGCTGAGGGATAGGGAAGCCTGTTGTGCTGCAGTCCATGGGGTTGTGAAGATTTGGACATGACTTAGTGACTGAACAACAACAAATGTTACAGCTGTTTGTTTGTGATACTGGTTTCCCAAATGGAAACTTCATTCTTAATGAAATCCTCTTTTCAAGTGACTCCTCTTTCTAAATTAATCAGAGCAAACAAACCAGGCCAGTGCCAACTTTTTTGTTGAATGTCAGTAGAAAATCACCCATCTTCTGCTTTACAAGGAGTCAGCAATTGCCTGGGCACCCAAGGGACCAGTTAGGTGGTGGCGAGGACAGATATGGCCTATCCTTCACCAAGACTGCTGCTGGAGAATGGGCTAAATTCACCAAGCTTTGAGTGAAACTTTTCCCTCCAAAGACTCTGATTCTTCTTTATAGAGTTCTAGTATTAAGCACAGAGAAGGCAATGGCACCCCACTCAAATACTTTTGCCTGGAAAATCCCATGGACCGAGGAGCCTGGTGGGCTAGAATTCATGGGGTCGCTAAGAGTCGGAACGACTGAGCGACTTCACTTTCACTTTTCACTTTCATTCATTGGAGAAGGAAATGGCAACCCACTCCAGTGTTCTTGCCTGGAGAATCCCAGGGACAGGGGAGCCTGGTGGGCTGCCGTCTATGGGGTCACACAGAGTCGGACACGACTGAAGCAACTTAGCAGCAGTAGCAGCAGTATTAAGCAGGCTGCTTACTTGGTAGCTCAGCTGGTAAAGAATCTGCCTGCAATGCAGGAGACCTGGATTCGATTCCTGGGTCGGGAAGATCCCCTGGAGGAGGCCATGGCAATCCGGAATCCCTATGGACAGAGGAGCCTGGTGGGTTACAGTCCATGGGGTCTCAAAGAATCAAACACGGTTGAGCAACTAAGCACATCACAGCACAGTGTTAATCACAAGCAGAGATAAGCTTTGTTTAACACAGTAGATGTGATCCCAGCAAGCTGCAAATCAACATTCCATGAATTCAATTATGTGAAAGGAGGTGTGCACACTCTTAAAAGGACCCTGATTAGGGGCCTAGTGGGTACAGGGAAGCCTGGGTCTCCCACTTCCAGGGGAGCCTCCTCAATCTCTCTCTAAGTACTATAGAGAGATTTTAATACTATTTAATAGGTTTTAATACTATCTAAGTCATAGGGTTGTTGAAATTATCTGAGACCATCAGTACATATGAAAGCGTTTTGTAGAGTATGAAGTGATGTCTAAATATTGGTCTATGACTAAGTAGTAAAACATTTCATAAGTCAAAATGCTCTTCCCATAATTGTCCTATGATTTATCTATCTTGTCAGTTTGGAGTGTTACCTACAAAGCTGGGTCAGATTCTTATTTTTTTTACATTTATGTTTATTTTTTTTTTAAATCACCAATTTCTGTTGTGAAAACTGAAAGTTGCCTACTGCTACTGTTAAGTCGCCTAGTCCATTCATTATTTGCTTGATGAGTTTATGCAAAAAAAACCAAACAAACAAACATGTTTTAGTTCGGCATCTGATTAAACGGATGATTTTCTGAACTTTCCTAGGCCTTCACCAAATTGCTTAAGTTGGCCACTTTTATAGGTTGAATTGTGTGTCCCACCCCCCGCACCCTGCCCCCCACCACCGCCCCCAAAAAAGATGTGTTGAAGTCCTAACTGTCAGTACCTGTAAGTGTGACTTTTTTTGGAAACAGGGTCTTTGTAGATGAAATCAAGTTATTGTTAGGTGAACCCTAACCCAGTAACCAGGTCTTTTCCATAACTCAATGGTAAAGCATCTGCCAACAAAGCAGGAGATGAGGGTTCGGTCTCTGGTCAGGAAGATCCCCTGGAGGAGGGAACGGCAGCCCACTCTAGTATTCTTGCCTGGAGAATTCCATGGACAGAGGACTCTGGTAAGCTACAGTCCATGGGGTCGCAAAGAGTCAGACACAACTGAGTGACTAACATTTTCACTGTCACGTCATGTCAGCCCTAGCAAACTAAATACAGCTGCTTCTCTCACTGGCTCATTTGAGCTGGGCCTGGTCACTGTGATGGGCACATGGCTTATTGCTTAGGTTTGATAAATGATCTGCCAAGTCCACAAGACTGCTAAGAGACAATGAGGAGACCTTGAAATAAGAGGTCTGGAGTGGAGGTTTCTTCCATTTATGTTCCCTAATGAGCAGGCTTAAAACCTCTGTCATATAAGTGACTGTACTAATGAACTACTGGTATAAAAACACGCTTCTTGTTGATTTCTTTCTCCCATCACTCTCTTTCCACTTGTACTTGTGAATGGTTAAAAAAAAAAAAAGCAATTTGATGTTTTAAAATTTGTTTTATAATATAAAATTTCAAACTTAGGGAAAGCTGCTTTGTTTTTTTTCAACACTCTAGGGTAAGGTAGATGCATACTTTTTTCCCCCCAAATGTCTTTGGGGAACATATAAATGTGTTGTTAGAAATTTTCTATTTTGACTGGTCTTCATGCTTTGATGCCATTCCAAGACTTATTTAGCTCTTTGAAATGCATGTATGTTCCTTTCTATAATATCATATATTGTGAGAGTTTTATTAGTGAAAAAAATAAAGGGGTTAAGCTGTATCAGGCTTATGTCAATCTGAAAGAGAAAAACTCAGGAAACTTAGTGACCTGCTGCTCCGGTGGCCCACGACCCTGGCTGCACTTCATAATTACCTGGGGCCCTTTCAAAATACTGTCACTTGATTTCTACACTTATTGGCTCTGATTTAACTGATTTGACGTGGGGCTCGGGCTTTGACACTGGTTTAAGAACCCCAGACAATTCTCACCTCTAGCCAGGATTCAGACTCAAGAACTGTTGCGACGATCTCATCTCACAGAAATGTTGAGATCAAGCCAGGTTCCTGACTTGCCCTGGATCAAAACATACAGTGCCCAGCCACTGCATCCTCGGATCATCCTGCTCTCGCCTCTCCATCTGCATAGTTCTTGGCCATTCATCAATGTTTAGCTCAAGTGTTGATACCTCTCTTCCTCCTGGGGCCTTTTCTGACCCACTGACTCCTAACTTCACAGGCCAGGTCAGGCGTCTCCTCTGTCCCCTCACTTTTCACAATCACTGCCTTTGTCACACACTCTTTTTCTGTTAATTTTTAAAAATAACTTGGAGTACAGAATGAAGCAGGGTAAAGGCTAATAGGGTTCTGCCAAGAGAATGCACTGGTCATAGAAAACACCCTCTTCCAACAACACAAGACAAGACTCTACACATGGACATCACCAGATGGTCGAAACCAAAATCGGATTGATTATATTCTTTGCAGCCAAAGATGGAGAAGCTCTATACAGTCAGCAAAAACAAGACTAGGAGCTGATTGCGGCTTGGATCATAAACTCCTTATTGCCAAATTCAGACTGAAATTGAAGAAAGTGGAGAAAACCACTAGACCATTCAGGTATGACCTAAATCAAATCCCTTATGATTATACACTGGAACTGAGAAATAGATTTAAGGGACTAGATCTGATAGATAGAGTGCCTGATGAACTATGGATGCAGGTTCGTGACATTGTACAGGAGACAGGGATCAAGACCATCCCCAAGAAAAAAAATGCAAAAAAGCAAAATGGCTGTCTGAAGAGGCCTTACAAATAGCTGTGAAAATACAGGAAGCAAAAAGCAAAGGAGAAAAGGAAAGATACACCTATTTGAATGCAGAGTTCCAAAGAATAGCAAGGAGAGATAAGAAAGCCTTCCTCAGTGATCAACAGCAGAATGGGAAAGACCAGAGATCTCTTCAAGAAAATTAGACATACCAAGGGAATATTTCATGCAAAGATGGGTGCAATAAAGGACAGATATGGTATGGACCTAACAGAAGAAGAAGATATTAAGAAGAGGTGGCAAGGGTATACAGAAGAACTATACAAAAAAGATCTTTGTGACTCAGATAATCACAATGGTGTGATCACTCACCTAGAGCCAGACATCATGAAATGTGGAGTCAAGTGGGCCTTAGGAAGCATCACTACGAACAAAGCTAGTGGAAGTGATGGAATTCCAGCTGAGCTATTTCAAATCCTGAAAGATGATGCTGTGAAAGTGCTACACTCAATATGCCAGCAAATATGGAAAACTCAGCAGTGGCCACAGGACTGGGAAAAGTCAGTTTTCATTCCAATCCCAAAGAAAGGCAATGCCAAAGAATGCTCAAACTACCACATAACTGCACTCATCTCACATGCTAGTAAAGTAATGCTCAAAATTCTCCAAGCCAGGCTTCAGCAATATGTGAACCATGAACTTCCTGATGTTCAAGCTGGTTTTAGAAAAGGCAGAGGAACCAGAGATCAAATTGCCAACATCTGCTGGATCATGGAAAAAGCAAGAGAGTTCCAGAAAAACATCTATTTCTGCTTTGTTGACTATGCCAAAGCCTTTAACTGTGTGGATCACAATAAACTGTGGAAAATTCTGAAAGAGATGAGAATACCAGACCACCTGACCTGCCTCTTGAGAAACCTGGATGCAGGTCAGGAAGCAACAGGAAGCAACTGGACATGGAAAAATGGACTGGTTCCAAATAGGAAAAGGAGTATGTCAAGGCTGTATATTGTCACCCTGCTTATTTAACTTATATGCAGAGTACATCATGAGAAATGCTGGGCTGGAGGAAGCACAAGCTGGAATCAAGATTGCCAGGAGAAATATCAATAACCTCAGATATGCAGATGACACCACCCTTATGGCAGAAAGTGAAGAGGAACTAAAGAGCCTCTTGATGAGAGTGAAAGAGGAGAGTGAAAAAGTTGGCTTGAAGCTCAACATTCAGAAAACAAAGATCATGGCATCTGGTCCCATCACTTCATGGCAGATAAATGGGGAAACAATGGAAACAGTGGCTGACTTAACAATTCTGGACTCCTGCAGATGGTGACTGCAGCCATGAAATTAAAAGATGCTTGCTCCTTGGAAGAAAAGCTATGACCAACCTAGACAGCATATTAAAAAGCAGAGACATTACTTTGCCAACAAAGGTCCGTCTAGTCAAGGCTATGGTTTTTCCAGTGGTCATGTATGGATGTGAGAATTGGACTATAAAGAAAGCTGACACTGAAGAATTGATGCTTGTGAACTGTGGTATTGGAGAAGACTCTTGACAGTCCCTTGGACTGCAAGGAAATCCAACCAGTCCATCCTAAGGGAGATCAGTCTTGGGTGTTCATTGAAAGGACTGATGTTGACACTGAAACTCCAATACTTTGGCCACCTGATGCGAAGACCTGACTCATTTGAAAAGACTCTGATTCTGGGAGCGATTGGGGGCAGGAGGAGAAGGGGACAATAGAGCATGAGATGGCTGGATGGCATCACTGACTCGATGGACGTAAGTCTGGGTGAACTCCGGGAGTTGGTGATGGACAGGGAGGCCTGGTGTGCTGCGGTTCCTGGGGTCGCAAAGAGTCAGACATGACTGAGTGACTGAACTGAACTGAACTGAAGTATAGTTGAGTCATAATATTATAGTAGTTTCAGGTTTGCTACTTAGTGATTCAAAAATTTTTATAGACTGAAGTCAGTTTTAAGTTATTACAAAATATTAGCTATATTATCCATGTTGTACAATATTGATATATCCTTGCAGCTTATTTATTTTATACACAGTAGTTTATATCTATTAATCCTTTACCCTTCCCTTGAGCTTCCCCCTTTTGTCTCCCCATTGGTAACCAATAGTTGTTCTCTATATCTGGGTGTCTGTTCCCATTTTGTTTCATTCTTTGTTTTATTTTTAGATTCCACATTGAAGTGATAACATACAGTGTTTGTCTGTCTCTGACTTATTTCATTTAGCGTAATACCTTCCAAGTCCATCTATGGTGTTGCAAATGGCAACATTTCATTATTTTTTGTACTGTCTGTATATATCACATCTTCTTTACTATTTGTCTGTTGGTGAGCACTTAGGTTGCTTCCATATCTTGGTATCCGTAAATAATGCTACTGTGAACACCTCATGCAAAGAGTTAACTCATTGGAAAAGACCCTGATACTGGGAGGAATTGGGGGCAGGAGGAGAAGGGGACGGCAGAGGATAAGATGGCTGGATGGCATCACTGACTCTATGGACACGAGTTTGAGTAAACCCTGGGAGCTGCTGATGGACGGGGTGGCCTGGCGTGCTGCGATTCATGGGGTCACAAGGAGTCGGACACGACTGAGCGACTGAACTGAACATTGGGATGTATGTTTTCAAACTGATGTTTTGGGTTTCTTTGGTTTTTTTTTTTTTTTTTTGTATACATACCTGGGAGTGGAATTTCTGGGTCATATGGTGGTTTTATTTTTAGGCTTTGAGAAACCTCCATACTGTTTTCCACAGTGGATGCACCAATTTTTATCCCCACCAACTGTGTATGATGGTTCCCTGTTTTCCACGTACTTGTCAACATTTGTTATTTGTGATCTTTTTGACAACTATTCTGAGGTAATATCTCATTGTAGTTTTGATTTGCATTTCTCTGATGTTTAGTGATGTCGAACACTTCATGTGCCTGTTGGCATCTATGTGTCTTCTTTGGAAATTACTTATTCAGGTCTTAAGTCCACTTTTAAAATTGGGGTTTTTTTTCATATTGTATTGTAAGAGTTATTTATATGTATATTAGATATGAACCTCTTATTGGTCATATCATTTGCAAATATTTTCTCTGATTCATGTTGTCTTTTCATTTTGGCAATTGGTTTCCTTTGCTGTGAGAAAATTTTTAAGTTTAATTAGGCCCAATTTGTTTATTTTTGCCTTTGTTTATTTTGCCCTAGGAGACTTCCCTAGTGACTAAGATGGTAAAAAAAATCTGCCTGCAATGCAGGAGATTCAGGTTTGCTCTCTGGATCATGAAGATCCCCGGGAGAACAGAATGTTTACCCACGCCAGTGTTCTTGCTTGGAGAATTCCATGGACAGAGGAGCCTGGTGGGCTACAGTCAACAGGATTGCAAAGAGTCAGACACGACTGAGTGACTAACACTTTCACTTATGGTTCGAGTCAAAGAATATTCTGTTTTCTTCTAAGAAAAAGAAGAAAGACCTGGTTTCTGGTCTTACATTTAAGTCTGTAATTCATCTTGAGTTTATGTCTCTATGTGGTGTTAAAGAATGTTCTAATTTTGGGAATTGCCTGGCAGTCCAGTGGTTAGGACTCCTCACTTTCACTGCTGCGTGCTTGAGTTTATTCTCTGTAGAGGAAATAAAGTCCTGCAAGCCATGCAGTGTGGGGGAAAAAAAGTTCTAATTCCATTCTTTTACATGTAACTCTATTTTTTCCAGCACTACTTATTGAAAAGACTGTCTTTTCTCCATTGAATATTTTTGGCTCCTTTGTTATAAATTAACTGACCATACATGCATGGGTCTATTTTTTGCCTCTCTATTCTGTTCCATTGACCTGTGTGTCTTTGTGTGTGTGTGCTAGTTTTGATGACTGTAGCTTTGTAGTATGGTCTGGAGCCAGGGAGCATGATACTTCCAGCTCTGTTCTTTCTCAAGGTTGTTTTGGCTATTCAGAGTCTTAGTTCCACACAAATTTTAGAATTATTTGTTCTCAGTTCAGTTCAGTCACTCAGTCATGTCCAACTCTTTGCTACCCCATGAACCGCAGCACGCCAGGTCTCCCTGTCCATCACCAACTCCTGGAGTCTACCTAAACCCACGTCCATCAAGTCGGTGATGCCATCCAACCATCTCATCCTCTGTCATCCCCTTCTCCTCCTGCCCTCAATCTTTCCCAGCATCAGGGTCTTTTCAAATGAATCAGGTCTTCACATCAGGTGGCCAAAGTACTGGAGTTCCAGCTTCAACATCAGTCCTTCCAGTGAACACCCAGGACTGATCTCCTTTAGGATGAACTGGTTGGATCTCCTTGCAGTCCAAGGGACTCTCAAGAGTCTTCTCCAATACCACAGTTCAAAAGCATCAATTATTTGGTGCTCAGCTTTCTTTAT
Organism: Bos javanicus; assembly: GCF_032452875.1. NCBI lineage: Eukaryota > Metazoa > Chordata > Mammalia > Artiodactyla > Bovidae > Bos > Bos javanicus. The sequence goes on along the minus strand of NC_083882.1, from coordinate 15,806,662 downwards.
AGTCCAACACTCATATCCATACATGACCACTGGAAAACCATAGCCTTGACTAGATGGACCTTTGTTGGCAAAGTAATGTTTCTGCTTTTTAATATGCTGTCTAGGTTGGTCATAGCTTTTCTTCCAAGGAGCAAGCGTCTTTTAATTTCATGGCTGCAGTCACCATCTGCAGTGATTTTGGAGTCCAGAATTTTTAAGTCAGCCACTGTTTCCACTGTTTCCCCACTTATCTGCCATGAAGTGATGGGACCAGATGCCATGACCTTAGTTTTCTGAATGTTGAGCTTCAAGCCAACTTTTTCACTCTCCTCTTTCACTTTCATCAAGAGGCTTTTTAGTTCCTCTTCACTTTCTGCCATAAGGGTGGTGTCATCTGCATATCTGAGGTTATTGATATTTCTCCTGGCAATCTTGATTCCAGCTTGTGCTTCCTCCAGCCCAGCGTTTCTCATGATGTACTCTGCATATAAGTTAAATAAGCAAGGTGACAATATAAAGCCTTGATGTTCTCCTTTCCCAGTTTGGAACCAGTCTGTTGTTTCATGTCCAGTTCTAACTGTTGCTTCCTGACCTGCATCCAGGTTTCTCAAGAGGCAGGTCAGGTGGTCTGGTATTCCCATCTCTTTCAGAATTTTCCACAGTTTATTGTGATCCACACAGTTAAAGGCTTTGGCATAGTCAACAAAGCAGAAATAGATGTTTTTCTGGAACTCTCTTGTTTTTTCCATATTTGTTGTAGTTCTGTGAAAATGCCATTAGTATTTTGGTAGTGATTGCATTAAGTCTTTAGACTGCTCTGGGCAGTATGGTCATTTTAGTAATATTAATTCTCCCAATCCATGAATATGGTATATCTTTCTATTTGTGTCATTTTCAATTTCTTTTGTTAATGTCTTATAATTTTCTGTGTACAGGTCTTTCATCTCCTTAATTAGATTTATTCCTAGATATTTTATCCTTACCATACATTTTTAATTATAGGACTTTCTTTCCACTAGAGAGTAAGCTCTTTTGGGGAGACAGGAAATAGACAAATGGAACATCATAAGAATTTGTTCCAAAGTTCAACAAAGATGAACCCTGCAACAGTTGCAGCTAACTAATTTGCATATAATTTTTATGGTCAAATTCATCTCTGATCTTCGTTAACTTCTCTTGACCTCTTGCTTATACTTATTTGCTCATGTTTATTGGATTTTTTTAATTAAAAAAGTAATCCACACTCATGGTTTGAAATTTGGAAAACATTAATAATTACAGAGATAAAATAAAATTCCCATTGAAACTTCACCTGAAGATTTGCTGGTAGTGTGATTCCTCAATTAATCTGGGCTTCCCTAATAGCTCAGATGGTAAAGAATCTGCCTGCAATGCAGGAGACCTGGGTCTGATCACTGGGTCAGGAAGATGCCCTGGAGAAGGGAATGGCTACCCACTCCAGTATTCTTGCCTGGAGAATTCCAAGGACAGAGGAGCCTAGCAGGCTACAGTCCATGGGGTTGCAAAGAGTTGGACATGACTGAGCGACTAACCCACTTTCAATTAATCTAGCATTTATTGAGGGTCTACTGTATGCCACCTGGTATCAACACCTGGCTTCAAATCAACCCTCAATCTCTGTGTCCTTTATTTGTAAAATGTGATTCGATTATAAAATGTTCATTCTCACAACAATTCCATAAAGTGAGAGCCTGAACTCTGCTGGTTACCATAAAACACAACGTTAAGAATGAGTAAGCAGCGTCACAAACAGCTGCACAAGTTGTACAGTCAACCCCAGGAGGTGTCATTCACGTTACAGTCCACATGAACTGTTATACCAGACACTGTGCCATGACAGAGACTGGAACCTGCACTGAACCCAGGACTGTAGCCCTGAGCTGAGCCAGAACATCTGCAAGTTGTGGAGTGACAGAGGGCTAAATCACCTCGGACGGATGGTCAAGCCCCATGACCCACTTAGCCATGGTACTGAAATACCACACTCATGCTGACCTTCCAAAATGCTCTGAAATGCTGCCAGTAAAACAGAACAAGAGGAGGAGTGCTGGACAGTGAGCTCTGCAGAGCAAGTCAAAGGCCACGCTTACTCATCTCAAGGCAAAGCGCTTTTTCTGAGTATAAAGCAGGAGGATGTGTTGGTGGCCTCGCCACAGGAGGAGGAAGGCTCCCTAGGGGCACTGAGAGAATGTAATAGGGACTACTCCATGAGCCAGAGAGCTTGTGGCAGATACATCCATGTCTGCTTGAGAAACATCCAAGCTGATTCCTGGGCATCTTGGGGAAGTGAACAAAGCTGACAGGGCTTTCTTCTCAACAGGAAAGTGTTGGCCATGTCCCATAGACCTTCAGAGTGAGAAACAAAGTGGTCTCCCCTAAACTCAGAAAAAACGTTAGGAGGAAGAGTTAGAGGATGGTGGGAGGAAAAAAGCAACAAAAGACACCTGTAGGAGAGGCAGGATGGTGAGCTTTAATAACCAACATTGTAACTCTAGCAAACCTTGGCATTTCCAAAGCATTTTCATATGCTTTTCCCATTTGGTCCTCTCAACCACACTGTGAAGTTGGAATCATCAACATTTTACTAAGAAGGAAACTGATGCTCAGAGGGACCTGAGATCTGGCTCCTACATATCAAGGGCCACAGGCAGGACCTGATGATCTCCACAGGCAGGCAAAGCTTCTGACAACACATCTGAGTTCCCATTGTAGGGGACAGCCTCAAAACTCATGGTGGGAAGATGGTTTGGGGAAACATTGGGAAGAATGGTTCGGAAAAACTCCTAGAAAAACACACAGGACTCTAGCAGGCTGGTCCACCTTTGATCTTGCTGGGGATGGCCTCCTGATCCTTCAAGGTCTGGCCCCTGATCACTCTCCAGAGTCTTTACTTTCTATTATTCTTATTTCTGAAACTCCCAACTCCTTGAAGCTTAGCCATCTTGAACTGCTACTCTGCTCTACTCATGGAGAAGATAATTCTTTCCCTGCTTAGTTCCTAACCAGCAGTTGCCTACTCCAGGAAGTGTGCCCTGATCCTCAGAGTGGGTGCTCCTGCTCTGAGTTCCCATAGCTTCCTTCTTCATATTTCTTTCAAAGCAATGACCAACTGGCCATTAGCTGTCTTGGTAGTTCTTGATACCACTTCCCACAGAGATCCCCCATTACTACTAGCCAAGCCTTCACCCTCTCTCACCTGGGTGACAGCTTCTTTTCTGCTTTTGTTCCCTTATAGTCCATCCTCCAATTGGCAGTCAGAAGCAGCTTTTTAGATCTAAATGAGAATATATCACTATTGTTTAAAACTCTCTATTCAGAAGCTGGCAAATTACAGTTGGTTGGCTGAATGGCTCTGAACATGTTTTTGTAAAAAAAAAAAAAAAGTTTTACTGGAGCACAGCCATGCTCATGTATTATGTATTGTCAATGACTGCTTTTGCTGTGAAACAGCAGAGCTGAGGAGTTGCCACAGAGATCCTCTGATCTGCTAGGCTCCCAATATTTACCATGTAGCTCCGTACAGAAAAACTTTGCTGAAAAACTCCTGTTTTATCGGCATCCCATCTGTTTGGGTTATCTATTGTTACATAACAAACCACCCCAAAACATAAGAGATTGAACAACAGCAATCATTAATTTTGCTCATGATACAATTAGCACATGGCTCATAGGAACAATGCTTCTCTGCTCCATGTGAGGTCAGCTGGGTGCCTGATTGGGGTGAAGGGTTCGCTTTTTTAAAAACTTATTGTATTTAAGTACAGTGGATTTGCAATGTTGTGTTAATTTCTGCTGTGCATTAAAGTGATTCAGTTATATATATAGGTAGATATATAAATATATATATACACCTTCTTTTCATATTCTTTTCCATCATGGTTTATCCCAGGATACTGACTATAGTTCTCTATGCTATACAGTAGGGTCTTGCTGTTTCTCCATTCTATATATAACAGTTGCATTCGCTAACCCCCAAATCCCAATCTATCCTTCCCCCACTCTCCCTCCCTCCTTAGCAACCCCAAGACTGTTCTCTATGTCTGTGACTCTGATTCTGTTTTGTAGATAGGTTCATTTGTATCATATTTTAGATTCTACATAGAAGTGATATCATGTGCTCTTTGTCTTAATCTGACTTACTTCCTTAGCATGATAATCTCTAAGTCCATACATGTGCTACAAAAGGCATTATTTCATTCTTCCGATGGTTGAATAGTATTCCACTGTATGCATGTACCACAACTTCTTTATCCATTCATCTGTTGATGGATATTTAGGTTGTAAATAGTGCTACAATAAACACTGGGGAGCAAGTATATTTTTAAATTATGGTTTTCTCCAGATATATGCCCAGCACTGGGATTGCTGGATGATATGACAACTCTACCTTTAGCTTTTTAAAGGCCACTGTTGGTGGGTTCCCTTTTATCCCATACCTTCTCTACCATTTATTTGTAGACTTTTTAATGATGGCCTTTCTGATCAGTGGAAAGTGGTACCTCATTGTACTTTTGCTTACATTTCTCTAACAATTAGCGATGATGAACATTTTTTTCAGTGTGCCTGTTGGCTATCTGTAGTCCATCTTTGAAAGTGAAAGTGAAATCGCTCAATCATATCCAACTCTTTGCGACCCGGTGGACTGTTGCCCACCAGGCTCCTCCATCCATGGGGGTTCTCCAGGCAAGAATACTGGAGTGGGATGCCATTTCCTTCTCCAGGGGATCTTTCCAACCCAGGGATCGAACCCAGGTCTCCCACATTGCAGGCAGACGCTTTAACTTCTGAGCCACCAGGGATCTTTAGTGACATGTATTTAGGTCTTAGGCCCATTTTTTGATTAGGTTGTTTGGTTTTCTGTTATTGAGTCGTATGCGCTATTTGTATATTTTACAAATTAAGCCCTTTTTGGTCACAGTATTTGCAAATATTTTCTCCCAGTCTGTAGGTTGTTTTTCCTTTTGTTTACAGTTTCCTGTGCTGTACAAAAGCTTGTAAGTTTGGTTAGGTCGCATTTGTTTATTTGTGCTGTTATTTCCATTGCCTTGGGAGACTGAGAACTGTTCACTGCTTGACTGGTTCACTCCCATGGCTCACACATTGATACCCCCTGTTCTCTGAGAGCTCAGCTTGAACTCTTATTCTAGAATTTCTGTTCCCCTTTGTGGATCTCTCCAAAGAGATGTTTGGATTTCCTTGTAGCATGGGTTCCAAGAGTAAGTTTCTAAGAGACAGGAAGTAGAAGCTGTCTTTTAAAACCTGATATAGCATCATATTTCCTGATTTCTATTGGTCAGTCAGCCACAGAGGAAGAGGAAGAGACACAGATCCCTGAATTCTTGATGGGATCATGCATGACACAAAATCTAGGCTCTCCATGAGTCAAGAATGGACCCCCACTTTGCTCTCATTTCTGCAAACTCCCCTTATTTACTTTGCTCCAGCCACACGGGCCTTCTTGCTGGCCCTCAACCATGCTGAACGGGTTGCTTTTTGCCTTTGTCCTGGCTCTTCCTTGTGCCTATTCCCACCGGTACCCTCTTGTCAGCTCCTTCCCATCTCTCAGCTTGACTGCCAACTCCCACCAGTGGCCCTCTTCCACCTTCTCATCCAATTCAGTTCTCACTCCAGTCACTCCCTCTCGAACACATCCCTTTCTCTTCTTAGCATTTATCTACCTGAAATTCTCTTGTTTCTTGTTATGTGTTATTTATTTACTTATATATTTACTGTCAGCTTCCCCATCCCACAACAGAAGGTAGAGATCTTCAGGGGAAGGATAGATTAGGAACTTGGTATTAAAATATACACACTGCATGCGTGTTAAGTCACTTCAGTTGTGTCTGACTCTATGCTACCCTATGGACTGTAGCTTCCCAGGCTCCTCTGTTCATGGGATTCTCCAGGCAAGAATACTGGAGTGGGTTGCCATGCCCTCCTCCAGAGGAATCTCCCCACCCCAGGGGTCAAATCTGCATCTCATGTGGCTCCTACATTGCAGGCAGAATCTTTACTGATAAGCCGATAGGGAAGCCCAAAATATACACACTACTCTATATAAAATAAACAAGGACCTACTGTATAGCTCAGGGGGCTATACTCAATATTTTATAATAACCCATAAGTGGAAAGAATCTGAAAAAGAATATATATGTATAACTGAATCACCTTACTGTATACCTGAAACTAACACAATATTGTAAATAAACTATACTTCATTTTTTGAAAAATAAGAATGCAGGGACTTCCATTATGGGCAGAAAGCCTGTTTATGTGTTGATATATCACCATCACCCAGTACAGACCTTGATCAAAGGAAGCATTCAATAATAATATGTTGGCACAAGGACTAACTGTCCCCTTGACTACACTGCCTTTAAAGGCAGGTCTCACTAAGTGTGGTACAGTCCCTGACACACCATGAGTGCTTATTAAGTAACTGCTGAAAGAATCTGATTTGAGTATCCTTAAATCAGAAATAGGAAAACCAGAGGTAGGTATCAATCCACCCCACCTGGCCCATTCCTTATAGATTAAGCTATAGCCTCAAGAGAGTCTCTCTGCTAGTTGGTTGGATTCTATAGCTGACAGCATGCACTCTCTCCACCCTGTCTCTCCCTTCTTACTTCTCCCTACATCTGTGTCTCAATCTCAAACTGCCCTCAGGATGTAGGTGGTCCATAGCGTATTCCATGGTCCGATGCTCATAGACTCCAGGTACCACGGTTGGTCCTGAGACTTTCCCAAGTGTTTGGATCTGCTACAGGGTGGTCCCAAGATGAACTTAGGACCTAGACCTCTGACTCACTGCAGAAATGGGACCCTTTAGGCTATAACGTGTGAGTCCCAGTGTTGAGCCATGAGAAACTCTGTCCAACCAACATTTGTCGAGTGTATAAATGTGTGTAAGGATAATCCAGGTCCCCCATCTGATTCTCTGTCCTGAACAGAGATTCTCTTTCCTGAAGTTAAAGAAGGAAGGTGCAGATCTGGCTGTGAGTCCCAGGGTCTGAGTCCTAGGCCAAGAGCTTCTCTGCTTCTGCCTGATCCCTCCTGCGTCTCTTTCTTTCCACCCTGAACTCCTGACACATCTCTACACTCACTGCCCTTTGGACCAGGAACAGTGAGCTCTGATGCTGGGAACCTTGGGAATGAAGGATACCCACATACACATATATTCTAGAAAAAGAAGAGAAAATGGGCCAGAAGATGACTCTGGGCTCCTGCTCCTTAGGGGAAAATAATCTCCTCACGAAGGCATAAAGTAGAAGGAACCTGGCAATTCTGTTTTAAATAAAACCCTTCTCCTACATTAAGGTATTTCAAATTGGAATCACATCCTCCTCCCCCTTGGCCCCCGCCCCACTGCTCTTTCTTCTGTGTTCAGTTGCAGCGGGGAAATGTGAATTTCACTGATTAAAAGCAGCCCATGATGGGCCCGCCACCAGCTAGTTCTGAAGAGACATGTCCAATTAAAACAGACAACTTTTCAAAGACCCTAGTCGGGCATTTCATATCCTCAGCACTTTCCCTAACGTATCAGTGTTACCTGTGGCAGTTTTCCTTTTTTTAAAATTCTCCCCCCAGTGTGAAATTTAGGTCACTGACTACAGAATCCACAAAAGCAACCCTGGCTGCCTGTCTCCCTCCTCCCACTTCTCGAGTTGGATGTTTGGAAATACATCATTGGGCCCAAATATTGGCCCTGGCTGACTTCAGGGTTTGGGTGGGAACCCAGCCCAGGAATGCTGGGTGGCTGGTGGGCTCTGCTGCCCACGGGACCTGTGATGAGAAAAGGGCCCCAAAGTTGGTTGTGTGATCCAATAATGAAGTCGAGCCATGCTCCTGGCCCAGGGGGCTGCTGCGCTGCCTCACTGTGATACTAAACTCAGCCCCACATCGCAAGTCAACAGTGCGGCCTCAGGAGAGCCACTGGCCCTCTCTGGGCCCATGTTTTGTTTATAAAAGGAGGTGAGCCGGCGGCACCTCTACACCATCCCTTGTTGCTTTTGTGCCAACTCCTCTGTGCTTCGACAGAGCCTTTTGGGGACAGGTGCCCTCTTGAGGGGTAAAGAGCTCTCCTACTAATCGGCTGAGGGTGAGTCTATATCCACTTGTTTCTCTGGATGCCTTTGTGAGAATGTCCAGGTCCCAGGGAGATGAGGAAATGGGGGTCTGGACAGAGGAGTCTCCCTCAGCCAAATGAACGGAGGGGCTCAGCTTCCTTCCCATACATGAGCCAGGACAAGCGCTGTGCTGCCAGAGAGACAGCACTATGTTCTCAAACATGGGAGTAAACTCTGGGCTTGGAAAGTGGGCTGGCTGGAGCCAGTCCCAAAGGAAGAGGACCCAGAAAATGTCTCTCTGATCTACTCCTGTCTCTAGCCAGCTTCTCTTGCATGAGAAGATCTCTGGCATTTGCCAGGTGAACTCGGGAAAACCTTTTTGCGCCTCATTTTCCCATGGGAGAAAGCAGGGGAAACTGATGTAGAAACTGTCCACTGGTTTTTTCTGACCCTGTCTGGCCCAGCACTCCAGCCCTGACAGGCCGCATGGGGACAAACTGGGGTGAGCTGCGGTCATTCATTCTCTGTTGGGTCACACTCACTTCAGGGACATATTGCTAGGAGAGATCTTAAGATGTTCTAGAGTCCAATCTCTCCAACCTGCTGAGAGGTTGGAGGAACCTGAACCTGAACCAGGCTCAGACAGAGCAAGTGACTTGCCGTGTTCGTAGAGAGTTATTGACCCAGTTGGCAGGCCAGGGATTCCTGACTGCCTGGCTAATATACTGTCCGTCATCTTATGGCCTTCACGCTATCCTGGCTTCCTTCTTCTCTGTCTGAGAATTAGTTAAACTCGATACAAGGGTTGTTTATGGAGCACCTGCCTTGTCCCAGGCACTGTGTGAGAGGTGAAAAATCACAGATTCTGATCACAAGAAGTTCACTGTACACTAGGGAGGAAATTTCTATGGACAAAGAAGTGCAGGTGAGCATGATAACCCTAAGCTGAGCCCCAGGAGTACCTTCCTCAGTAACTGCACTGGCTATGTTGAATTATAAGTGATGTCCACTCAACTCTAAGATCTTGGAACACAAGGTGTTGGCTTATTAACTTTGTATCCTCAATGCCCAAGATAGTGTCTAATACATGTTAGCTGCTTAACAAAAAGATACATATATATACATATATACACACAAATATATATTTAATAAATGAGTAGATGTTTTACTTAAACACAGTAATCTGAAAAGTTATTGAACATTCCTATGCTTCAGTCTCCTCATGTATGAAATAGGGACTAAATACTTTTTCCAACTCTGGTGGACTAGTTTGTATCAGAGTAAGTCCCTTGTTAAGAAAAGTCTAAAGGCAGAACTATATATATTTGAATTACATTAAAAATGTCTGTTTATGTGCATATGTGTATATATACATATACCATTATATAAATGCATATTTTAAAAATTACATTGTATATAGATACAATATAGTTTTAAAGGGTATTGGCAGGAACAAGAAAAGTAGGACTCCAGTGGTCTAAACCCCAAAGAAAAGGAAAAAGGGAAGTTAGCCCAACATTTGGAAGCAGTTTTCTCCCCAAGGTATTTGCTGGTTTCCAGCAGCAGCCAGAAGCCCAAGAATAGTAAAGAACAGCCAAGGAGCTGAGAAGCTGAGCAGGGTTTCAGTAGTCACTCAGGTTTGGAAAAGTTAAAAATCGAAATTGGCTGTCCCCAGGATGGAGACATATGGAAACAAAGATGAAAAACCCCAGAAAAAAAGATGAATTGGAACCACTAGACATCGCAGACTGAGGCACAGGTTAGAATCAGCTTAATCTCAGAATCTGTGAACCTGATCTGCTTCTATCTTGACTGCCTTCAGAAGCAGAAGTAAATCCTCTCTGGAGAAAAATAACATCTCCTGAACCTTGAGCTATCTCTACCATTTTCCATGCACAATTACTAGCACTCAATCCCAAATCATCAGACATACCAGGAATCAAGATCAGAAAGGAGCAAAGTCAAGAGAATGATTAACAAGAGAAATAGACCAATGAGAGATCCAGCTACTGGAATATACATAAAACCAAATATACATAAAAGGGGTATAACAATAATGCTTACTAAATAAGTTAATACATGTTTAATGCTCAGAATATTGCCTGGTATTGTGAGCCTAAGATTAAGTGTGTGTTATTTATAAAATAAATACTTTGGAGTCATGGGGGTTCTGATAGAAAATATCATTCGCTAAACAGACACTTATTGGATCAGGTAGGCACTGCACTAGATCCTGTGATTACAAACAGGTGATGACCCCGGTTTAAGATGGTCATACTGGATGAAAAGGGAAATTGTAACCAAGCAGGACTCTGTGGGTCTTTCACATGATAGAGCCCTCCCCCTAGGTCTTCTGCTTTAGGTCCTCTCTGAAGTACCTAGATACTCAATAATAGTATCTGATGCACATTTCCTGAATTGTTTTACAGATGTATAAACCACCACCAAATGGAAGAAATTTACTACTTAATGACCATGAGCATTTAGTGCTCAGACTTACTGGCACCTAAGGACTGACTGATCATGACATGACACTGCCCTGTTACATCACCATCAACCAATCAAAGAATTATGAATAAACTGATCACATATCCTGGGACTCCCCTCCCTCATCTTGCCTTTAAAAATGCTTCTCTGAAACCCATTAAGGAGGTTGGGTATTTTGATCACTAGCTGCCCTGGACTCCTTGTTTGGCACCCTGCAATAAATGCTGCACTTTCCTTCACCACAGCATGGTTTCACTAGATTGGCTATACTGTGCATGGGTGAGCAGACCCAAGTTTGGTTTTTTAACAAAATTTCCCAGTATGGGAGGGTCATATAAGGTTGTTTTAAAGAAAAGAAAGAAAGGAACAATCATAGTGTATGGGGCCAATGGATCTAAGTAAACAAAATAAAGAAATAAACACTATGGCAGGCACTGCAGACAGGGCAGCGGTCAGCTGGAGTCTGATGCCTCCCTATAGCCCTTGGCATTGGTTTGGGTCATCTCCAATTCCTAAGGCATCTGTACTTGTCAACAGAATTCTCATTTTATACACCAGAGAGCAGAGACTCAGAGAGGTTAAGGGATTTGCCCTGGTTGGCCAAAGCAGAGCTTGTGTTCAGATCAGGACATATCCTAACTGCTACCTAGTATTCTTTTTCCCTTTCTATTATTCTACTATTTCAGAATACGGGACTTTGGGTTGAGACAAAGATATATAGTGTATAGTAAGACTCTCTATTACTAAATTCCAGTTGAGCTATTTCAAACCCTAAAAGATGATGGTGTGAAAGTACTGCACTCAACATGTCAGCAAATTTGGAAAACTCAGCAGTGGCCACAGGACTGAAAAAAATCTGTTTTCATTCCAATACCAAAGAAAGGCAATGCTGAAGAATGTTCAACTATGGCACAATTGCACTCATCTCACACGCTAGTAAAGTAATGCTCAAAATTCTCCAAGCCAGGCTTCAGCAATACGTGAATGGTGAACTTTCAGATGTTCAAGCTGGTTTTAGAAAAGGCAGAGGAACCAGAGATCAAATTGCCAACACCTGCTGGATCATCAAAAAAGCAAGAGAGTTCCAGAAAAGCATCTATTTCTGCTTTATTGACTATGCCAAAGCCTTTGACTGTGTGGATCACAATAAACTGTGGAAAATTCTGCAAGAGATGGGAATACCAGACCATCTGACCTGCCTCTTGAGAAACCTATATGCAGGTCAGGAAGCAACAGTTAAAACTGGACATGGAACAGACTGGTTCCAAATAGGAAAAGTAGTACGTCAAGGCTGTATATTGTCACTGTGCTTATTTAACTTATATGGAGAGTACACCTTGAGAAACGCTGGGCTGGAGGAAGCACAAGCTGGAATCAAGATTGCCAGGAGAAATATCAATAACCTCAGATATGCAGATGACACCACCCTTATGGCAGAAAGTGAAGAACTAAAGAGCCTCTTGATGAAAGTGAAAGAGGAGAGTGAAAAAGTTGGCTTAAAGTTCAACATTCAGAAAACGAATATTATGGCATCTGGTCCCATCACTTCATGGGAAATAGATGGGGAAAGAGTGGAAACAGTGGCTGACTTCATTTTGGGGGGCTCCAAAAGCAGATGGTGACTTCAGCCATGAAATTAAAAGATGGTTACTTCTTGGAAGGGAAGTTATGACCAAGCTAGACAGCATATTAAAAAGCAGAAACATTACTTTTCCAACAAAGATCCGTCTAGTCAAGGCTATAGTTTTTCCAGTGGTCATGTATGGATGTGAGTGTTGGACTATAAAGAAAGCTTAGTGCAGAAGAATTGATGCTTTTGAACTGTGGTGCTGGAGACGACTCTTGAGAGTCCCTTGGACTGCAAGGAGATCCAACCAGTCCATCCTAAAGGAGATAAGTCCTGAGTTTTCACTGGAAGGACTGATGTTGAAGCTGAAACTCAAATACTTTGGCCACCTGATGAGAAGAGCTAACTCATTTGAAAAGACTCTGATGCTGGGAAAGATTGAAGGCAGGAGGAGAAGGGGACGACAGAGGATGAGATGGTTGGATGGCATCACCGACTCAATGAACATGGGTTTGGGTAGACTCCAGGAGTTGGTGATGGACAGGGAGGCCTGACGTGCTGTGGTTCATGGGGTCACAAAGAGTTGGACATGACTGAGCGACTGAACTGAACTGAACTGAAAGTGAAGTCACTCAGTCACGTCCAACTCTTTGTGACCGCATGGACTGTAGCCTACCAGGCTCCTCTGTCCATGAGTGTTTCCAGGCAATAGTATTGGAGTGGATTGCCATTTCCTTCTCCAGGGGATTTTCCCAAACCAGGGATTGAACCCAGGTCTCCTGCATTGTAGACAGACACTTTACCGTCTGAGCCACCAGGGAAATCCTGAACTGAACTGAACTGAAGACTCTCTCTAATTGTTTACTTCTTTATCCTCCCAACACTCCATGCTCACCTTCTAACAGTCTGGAAACCCAGACTGCTTCTCAGCTGAGGGTCTGCAGCTGGGAGGAGCTGTGTCAGAGCCCTTACCAGGAAGAAACTTCTCCAGAACAGGACTTATGGCTGTGTTCCAGGAGGCTGGGTGTTAAAGCCCTTGACCTTCTGCAGCTCACTCCAGGTTCATCAAATGTCCCATAGTCAAATGGCCATGGAAACCATAAAGCTGAACTTTGGAGCTTTCCCCACAGCTTGCTGCTTGGAGGAATGGTTAGATCATAACTGCACACTTAGGGACTTCTCTAGTGGTCCAGTGGTTAAGAACATAAGTTCAGTTCCTAGTCAGAGAACTAAGATCCCATACACCATGGCACAACTAAGCCCACACATCACAACTACAGAGCCTGCATGCCACAGCTAGAGAATCTATGAGCTGCGATGAAAGAGTGTGCAAGACACAGCAAAGACCCCACATCCGCAACTAAGACCCAATGTAGCTAAATCAATAAATTATTTTTTTTAATAACTGAAGATTTATAATACCTGGGAGCTGGAGGATCCTTTCTCTCCTGGCCTGTGTGACTTCTCCCATAGCTGTCTCCACTTCCTCTTGGCTTCTTGACCTAGGGAGAAAAAAGTAGAAGAGGTTTCTGTCCAGGGAACCGTATTAGAAGGGAGTAGAGGGGGTCACTCACCATAGTACGTGGCCCAACCTGGCAGGGTAAGAGCAACACGCCCAGAATCAGATCTGTGGAAAACGAAGTGTATTTTGAGGAGCTGCCTGCTGTATCTCTGAGATAATCTCTCCCACGGGGCTGATGCCAAGCCCTTCAGGTAGTGAAATGTCAAGCGTTCAAGCAGAGCTGGAAGAGGCCCTCCTGGGATGGCAGGTGGGGATGGCTCCACAGTGGGCAGATGGAAAGGGAGAGTCACCCTGCCTCTATTTATGATGCTGCAGGAATATGAGACAGAGAAACATGAGAAAGGGTCATATGGGGTCACACATGTGGCCACCTATTCCAGATTCTCTTTCTGACATTTGTTTCTAGGGACATTCTGGCCATGAAGCCCTCTCACCATTCAGCAGTGCTATTCCACACAGCCTGGAAGAGAGGAGGCTGGGAGAGGCCTCTGAGCTTCAAATCCTGGCCTCCAATATCACTGATGAACATAGATGCAAAAACCCTCAACAGAATTCTAGCAAACAGAATCCAACAACATATTAAAAAGATCATACATCATGACCAAGTGGGCTTTATCCCAGGGATGCAAGGATTCTTCAATATTTGCAAATCAATCAATGTGATATACCACAGTAACAAATTGAAAGATAAAAACCATATGATTATCTCAATAGATGCAGAGAAAGCCTTTGACAAAATTCAACATCCATTTATGATAAAAACTCTCCAGAAAGCAGGCATAGAGGGAACATACCTCAACACAATAAAAGCCATATATGATAAACCCACAGCAAACATTATCCTCAATGGTGAAAAATTGAAAGCATTTCCCCTAATGTCAGGAACAAGACAAGGGTGCCCACTCTCACCACTACTAATCAACATAGTTTTGGAAGTTTTAGCCACAGCAATCAGAGAAGAAAAAGAAATAAAAGCAATCCAGATTGGAAAAGAAGAAGTAAAACTGTTTGCAGATGACATGATCCTCTATACAGAAGCCCCTAAAGACACCATCAGAAAATTACTAGAGCTAATCGATGAATATAGTAAAGTTGCAGGATGTAAAATTAATACACAGAACTCTCTAACATTCCTAAACACTAACAATGAGAAAACAGAAAGAGAAATTAAAGAAACAATCCCATTCACCATTGCAATGAAAAGAATAAAATGCTTAGGAATAAATCTACCTAAAAAAACAAAAGACCTATATATAGAAAACTATAAAACACTCATGAAAAAAATCAAAGATGACACAAAGAGATGAAAAAATATACCATGTTCATGGATTGGAAGAATCAACATAGTGAAAATGAGTATTACTACCCAAAGCAATCTACAGACTCAGTGCAATCCATATCAAGCTACCAATGGTATTTTCCATAGAACTAGAACAAATAATTTCACAATTTGTATGGAAATACAAAAAACCTCGATTAGCCAAAGCAATCCTGAGAAAGAAGAATGGAACTGGAGAAATCAACCTGCCTGACTTCAGTCTCTACTACAAAGCCACAGTATCAAGACAGTATGGAACTGGCACAAAGACAGAAATACAGATCAATGGAACAAAATAGAAAGCCCAGAGATAAATCCACACACCTATGGACACCTTATCTTTGACAAAGGAGACAAAAATATACAATGGAGAAAAGACAATCTCTTTAACAAGTGGTGTTGAGAAAACTGGTCAACTATCCGTAAAAGACTGAAACTAGAACCCTTTTAAACACCATACACAAAAATTAACTCAAAATGGATTAAAGATCTAAATATAAGGCCAGAAACTCTAAAACTCCTAGAGGAAAACACAGGGATTACACTCTCTGACATAAGTCACAGAAAGATCTTCTATGACCCACCTCCAAGAGTAATGGAAATAAAAGCAAAAATAAACAAATGGGACCTAATTAAACTTAAAAGCTCTTGCACAAAGAAGGAAACTATAAGCAAGGTGAAAAGATAGCCTTCAGAATGGGAGAATATAATAGCAAACAAAGCAACTGACAGATAATTAATCTCCAAAATATACACACAGCTCAACACCAGAAAAATAAGCAACCCAATCAAAAAACGGGCCAAAGAACTATACAGACGTTTCTCCAAAGAAGACATACAGATGGCTGACAAACGCATGAAAAGATGCTCAACATCACTCATTATCAGAGAAATGCAAATCAAAACCACTATGAGGTACCATTTCACGCCAGTCAGAATGGCTGCGATCCAAAAGTCTACAAGCAATAAATGCTGGAGAGGGTGTGGAGAAAAGGGAACTCTCTAGCACTGTTTACAATAGCTAAAACATAGAAGCAACCTAGATGTCCATCAGCAGTAGAATGGTAAGAAAGTTGTGGTACATATACACAATGGAATATTATTCAGCTATTAAAAAGAACACATTTGAATCAATTCTAATGAGGTGGATGAAACTAGAGCCTATTATACAGAGTGAAGTAAGTCAGAAAGAAAAACAGCAATATAGTATATAAATGCATATACATGGAATTTAGAAAGATGGTAACAATAACCCTATATGCAAGACAGCAAAAGAGACACAGATACAATGAACAGACTTTTGGACTCTGTGGGAGAAGGCAAGGGTGGGATGATTTGAGGGAAGAAATAAATGCAAAAGAAACAAAAGAGACCATAGCAAAAATCAACAAAGCCAAAAGCTGGTTCTTTGAAAGGATAAGTAAAATTGACAAACCATTAGCCAAACTCATCAAGAAACAAAGGGAGAAAAATCAAATCCATAAAATTAGAAATGAAAATGGAGAGATCACAACAAACAACACAGAAATACAAAGGATCATAAGAGACTACTATCAGCAATTATATGCCAATAAAATGGACAACGTGGAAGAAATGGGCAAATTCTTAGAAAAGTACAACTTTCCAAAACTGGACCAGGAAGAAATAGAATATCTTAACAGACCCATCACAAGCATGGAAATTGAAACTGTAATCAGAAATCTTCCAGCAAACAAAAGCCCAGGTCCAAATGGCTTCACAGCTGAATTCTACCAAAAATTTAGAGAAGAGCTAACACCTATCCTGCTCAAACTCTTCCAGAAAATTGCAGAGGAAGGTAAACTTCCAAACTCATTCTATGAGGCCACCATCACCCTAATACCAAAACCTGACAAAGATCCCACAAAAAAAGAAAACTACAGGCCAATATCACTGATGAACATAGATGCAAAAATCCTTAACAAAATTTTAGCAATCAGAATCCAACAACACATTAAAAAGATCATACACCATGACCAAGTGGGCTTTATCCCAGGGATGCAAGGATTCTTCAATATCCGCAAATCAATCAACGTAATATACCACATTAACAAATTGAAAAATAAAAACCATATGATTATCTCAATAGATGCAGAGAAAGCCTTTGACAAAATTCAACATCCCTTTATGATAAAAACTCTCCAGAAAGCAGGAATAGAAGGAACATACCTCAACATAATAAAAGCTATATATGACAAACCCACAGCAAACACTATCCTCAATGGTGATTTGAGGGAATAGCATTGAAACATGTGTATTACCATTTGTGAAACAGATGACCTGTCCAAGTTTGATGCATGAAACAGATCACTCAAAGCCAGTGCACTGGGACAACCCAGAGGGATGGGATGGGGGTAGAGGTGGGAGGGGGGTTTGGGATGGGGGACACATGTATACCCATGGCTGATTCATGTCAGTGTATGGCAAAAAACACCACAATATTGTAAAGTAATTAGCCTCCAATAAAAATTAATTAATTAATTTTTTAAAAAAAGAATGAATTGGGGAAAAAAAAATCCTGGCCTCACTGCTGATGTGCTGTGTGACTTGAACCTTGGCCTCTCTGAGTTTCACCTTCCCTCCTGTAAAATGAATACATGGAAACTTGCCTTGCCAAGCTCACAGGATTTTTCTGGAGGCAAAACCTCCGTCTAAAAATCATTTGTTAGTGATTCCATGAAGGAGCTTGTGCCAGAATGTGAATCTGTGGTCACTAAACACACGATTCAGAGGACAGTTCATGTATGGTCAGGCCACTCAAGATGGCTGCTCTCTTGCTCTCTGTACATCCCCTGCCAAGCAGTGTCTGCTTCACCAACACCCTACTCACATGACTGAACTTCCTGCACTCTTGCCCCAGGCCATAGCTAGTAAATGTTCTTACAGAAGAAGTTGGTAGGTGCAGCCAATAGCAACATAACATGGATTTCTCATTGCTTACAATGTTGCTGTCCCTGCTGTGGAAAAAGCACAGCTCCCAGGGTAAAAAATTAATTTTTATCTTTTTAAAAATTCTATTATTGAGAAATTTTGATTGCCAAATACATATTTTATGGTTTATATTGTAGTGGTGTGTATAAAACATTTAGAATTTTACTTGTGGAAATTGTATACAGAGAGAAAAGTATTGAAATAGGTCTTTCCAAATTATTTGAATGAAGAACCAGATATGACTGTACCTGATATGCAATAAACCAACTAGAAAAAGTGCAACTGCAGCTGAAATGCTGCTTATGGCCCCTCCCTCCAACTCCTCACACATATATAAATATCAGAATAAAGAATGCATGTTTTAAAAAAAAATAAAAAGGGGGCACTGAGGGGCCTGCTCCTCTGCTGGTTTCCCTGGTAGCCAATGAGCCAACATGAGGTCAACTCCCCTTATAACTGTCAGTCTCCACCCTCTGCCCCTGGAGTGAAGTCTGCTGCCATGTCCTGCCATCTGCTATAAATGGTGGGCTGTCACTCTAGGGGCTTGCTTCAGTCATGTACGCTTCTCCATCTATTAAACCAGTGATGTCTCTGTCTCTGACTCCAGGCTCTTTCTTCAGCCTTGAACTGGGCAAGTATAGGATTTGCAGGCCTGTGGGATGCAGCCTAACCATTTGTTTATCGTAAGACTTCCTCATGAAAGGAAGCAGTGCTGGGGTGAGTTCCCTAGCTCTTTGAGTAGCACTGCTGTAAATATGATACCTATGGGGATCTTTTGTTTTAAATGCTCTTGTCCCAGCTACTGTATGCTCTCCCCTGGCCCTCCCAGCCTAGCCACATACTAGGCTACAGCCTGCTGAACACATACTCATTTTTCAAGATGGAGCTCAAGCATCCTCCAACTAGATTGCCAATCCCTTCCTCCTTGAGCTACTTTGTGGCAGTTATGAATGCCATATCTGTAGTCCAGCTGGGCTGTGACATTCGTGAGGTCACATTAATCTCTGTTTCCAGAGACTGACACAGAGGAGATGCCCAATGCACATTTGTCAAATAAAATAAAATTTAGAGATATGAGACATGATATAGTAGAATATTACTTAGTCATAAAAATGAATGAAATAATATTATTTGTGACAATATGGACAAACATAGAGATTATCATGGTAAGTGAACTAAGTCAGACAGAGAAAAGCAAACATCATGTATCACTGCTATGTGGAATCTATGGTTTTTCCAGTGGTCATGTATGGATGTGAGAGTTGGACTATAAAGAAAGCTGAGCACTGAAGAATTGATGCTTTTGAACTGTGGTGTTGGAGAAGACTCTTGAGAGTCCCTTGGACTGCAAGGAGATCCAACCAGTCCACCCTACAGATCAGTCCTGGGTGTTCATTGGTAGGACTGATATTGAAGCTGAAAGTCCAATACTTTGGCCACCTGATGCAAAGAGCTGACTCATTTGAAAAGACCCTGATGCTGGGAAAGATTGAGGGCAGAGGGAAAAGGGGATGACAGTGGATGAGATGGTTGGATGGCAACACCAACACAATGGACATGGGTTTGGGTGGACTCCGGGAGTTGGTGATGGACAGGGAGGCCTGGTGTGCTTCGGTACATGGGGTCGCAAAGAGTCAGACATGACTGGGCAACTGAACTGAACTGAACTGAAAAAAATAATACAAATGAACTCATTTGCAAAACAGTAATAGTCTCACAGACATAAAAAACAAATCTGTGATTACCAAAGAGGATGGGGGGTAGAGGTAAATTAGATGTTTGGAATTAAGATATATACACTACTGTATATAAAGTAAACAAGGACCTACTGTATAGCATAGGGAGCCATACCCAATATAGTTACTGAGTATGTAACTATTATATTGAGTATATTATGTAAGTTATCTTTTAATAATTTATAATGGAAAAAAATCTGAAAAAATATATATATAAGTTTAACTGAATCACTTAGCTGTATACTTGAAACTAACACAACATAGCTGCTGCTGCTGCTGCTGCTGCTGCTGCTGCTGCTGCTGCTAAGTCGCTTCAGTCGTGTCTGACTCTGTGCAACCCCATAGACGGCAGCCCACCAGGCTCCCCCGTCCCTGGGATTCTCCAGGCAAGAACACTGGAGTGGGTTGCCATTTCCTTCTCCAATGCATGAAAGTGAAAAGTGAAAGTGAAGACGTTCAGTCGTGTCCAACTCTGTGCGACCCCATAGACGGCAGCCCACCAGGCTCCTCCATCCATGGGATTTTCCAGGCAAGAGTACTGGAGTGAGATGCCATTGCCTTCTCTGACAACATTGCTAATTAACTATAAAAAAGTGAAAGAGTTAGTTTCTCAGTCGTGTCCAACTCTTTGCAACCCCATACACTGTAGCTCACCAGGCTCCTCTGTCCATGGAATTCTCCAGGCAAGAATACTGGAACAGATAGTCATTCCCTTCTCCTGACTTAGGGATCGAACCAGAGTCTCTTGCATTGCAGGCAGATTCTTTATTATCTGAGCCACTAGAGAACTACATCCCTGACTATTTCGTGGGTTCAGTTCAATTCAGTCGCTCAGTTGTGTCTGACTTTTTGCAACCCCATGGACTGCAGCACACCAGGCTTCCCTGTTCATCACCAACTCCCGCTTACTCAAACTCATGTCCATTGAATCAGTGATGTCTTCCAACCATCTCATCCTCTGTCTCTCCCTTCTCCTCCTGCTTTCAATATTTCTCAGCATCAGGGTCTTTTCCAATGAGTCGGTTCTTTGCCCAAGTATTGGAGTTTCAGCTTCAGCATCAGTCCTTCCAATGAATACTCAGTACTGATTTCCTTTAGGATTGACTGGTTGGATCTCCTTGCAGTCCAAGGGATTCTCAAGAGTCGTCTCCAACACCATAGTTCAAAAGCATCAATTCTTCAGCACTCAGCTTTATGGTTCAACTCTCACATCCATATATGACCACTGGAAAAACCATAGCTTTGACTAGATGGACCTTTGTTGGCAAAGTAATGGTCAAACTCCTTTGTAAAAATTTGTTTATATGTCTGCTTCTCTTCCTGGGCTGTGAGTTCCCTGAGGCACAGACCAAGTTTCATTCTTTTCATCTTTTACTGAGTATGTTTATTTCTTGCATAAATGGATAATTATCTCTACTTACACAAATGAAGACCTGGGTTCAGGAATACTGTGTTCTGCCTAGTGTCACAGGCAGAGCCTGGACGTGAGCCAGATCTTCTGACTCCAGCCCAGGACTCATTCTGAGGTTCAGCCAAACCCACAGGATGGCCCTGGGGACTATAATTAGAAAGCCAACTACCCTAGATCAACTTTCCTCTTCTGAGAAGAGGAGAAAAAGCAGAGACATTTCTTGGGTTGGTTCCATTAAATCTGTTAAAGAGATTGAGCAGTCCAGGTGTGGTAGTTGAGATGCACTTTTGCTTGGAGGCTGGGAAATAAATGAGGCAATGATTGAAATCGAAAGAGCCCATGGAGTTTTGTTTATTCAGCACACAAGTATTGGTCACCTACCATGTCCCAAGCATGGCATGAGGTGTTGAGAATACAACTACGAACTAAACACAGTGCAGCTCCCTGGAAACTATTTACCTAGTCTCCATATGTTGATGTCAGCTTGTGGAAGGTGGAGCCTCTGACGCCTGGACATTCACCATTGGTGCATCCAGCTCGTGATGTTGGGGGTTAATAATATGGACTAAATTGAAGTCTTGCTTTCTGAAGAATCCCTCAGGGTCTCACTTGCAGGTAAGGAAGAGGATTACTATTTAGATGGCAGGAGGGAGAGGTAAGGGTCACAGAAGGGCAACAAGGGTTGGGGGAGGGGAGGGAAGGCTGAGTCTGACTCTTTCGAGGCAGAGCTTGTCCTCCCACCCTCTTCCTGACTGTCCTCATCCCATCTCTAGATTCTGCTCCTGCACTTGCTGCTCCCTCCCTTCTTTGGCTCACCTCCCTCCATCTACATTTTTCAGCATCCTGGCACTGGTCAAGCTCCTTTGTAAAAATTTGTTTATGTCTGCTTCTCTTCCTGGGCTGTGAGTTCCCTGAGGCACAGACCAAGTTTCATTCTTTTCATCTTTTGCCTAGTGTGTTTATTTCTTGCATAAATGGATAATTATCTCTACTTATACAAATGAAGACCCGGGTTCAGGAATACTGTGTTCTGCCTAGTGTCACAGGCAGAACCTGGACGTGAGCCAGATCTTCTGACTCCATCCAGCCCAGGGCTCCTCCAGAGTTGCAGCCACACCCACAGGATGGCCCTGGGGACTATAATTAGAAAGCCAACTACCCCAGATCAACTTTCTTTTTCTGAGAAGTAGAAGCCAAGGCCTACCAGGGGAAGGTGACCTGTGCTGTGAAAGTTTCAAAATAATGGCCAAGCGGGGGCTTGAATCCAGTTCTCTGGTCTTCAGGTCAGTAAATCTGAAAGTCATCCTCGATGCCTCCCTCTGCTCACACAACATCTTATATTCTAAGAATTCCTGAATTCAGTGAATTCTGCCTCTTCATACTTCTCATTTCTCTCTCTCTTGCCATTGTCACTAAATCAGTTCAGGCCCTTTGGCAGCCTTCTAACTACTCATCTTCCCCCCAGTGACCCTACTACAGCCAGAGTGGTCTTTCTAGAATGCAAACCCAGTCATGCCCCTGCCCTCGTTGAAAATGTTCCAAGGTTCCCAGTCTCCTAGGAATATACCCAAGCCTTACCTTGGCGTCCTTTTCATCTGACTCCTCACCTCTGCAACTCTTTCTCACCCTTCAACATCCTGACACTCAGGAAGTCTCCCAGGCTATCTTCTCCCTGCCCAACTCCAGCCTTAAGACTTCTTCACTCTGCTCTGGAGTCCTGTGTTTCAGTTCTAAGCCCTGGGAACTGGGTCTTTCTCCGACCAGTCCCTTCAGGTTGATGAACTGGTTACACATCTGCCTGGCTTTGCTTATTATTTCAAACTCACCCTGATGGCTCCGATAACCCCTGTGGGCTGGTCCAACAGCATCTTCATCCCTCCCTTCATCCCCCTGCCCTCACTCCATGAGCTGCTCCTGCCCCCAGGTTTCCAGTCTAGATCTGATCATTCCAGCTCCCTCTTATCTGGAAGGGCTATCAGAATGAATGAATGAGTGGGTGAATAAATGAAAGAATGAATACATTTCCATACTTTCTCCCCTACTTTCTGTTCATTGGAAAAAACCCTGATACTGGGAAAGCTTGAGGGCAGGAGGAGAGGGGATGACAGAGGATGAGATGGTTGGATGGCATCACCAACTCCATGGACATGAGTCTGAGCAAACTCTGGGAGATGGTGAGGGACAGGGAGGCCTGCATGCTGCAGTCCATGGGGTTGCAAAGAGTCGGACATGACTGAGTGACTGAACAACAACTTTCTGTTCAGATTTCCAGGGCCCTCATCTTGTGCTCTGGCCTTAGACAAGTCTCCCTAAGGTTTCTACCAGCCCAGGCCTAATCTCCCTGAAGTGGCCCATTCTCCAAAATAATCTCACCCTTCCTTGCTCTATGGGCTTCCCCCATGGCTCAGCAGTAAAGAGTCGCCAGCTAAGACAGGAGGTGAGAGTTCAATCCCTGGGTCAGAAAGATCCCCTGGAGGAAGGCATGGCAACCGACTCCAATATTCTTGCCTGGAGAATCCCATGGACAGAGGAGTCTGTGAGGTCTCAGCGAGTCGGATACAACTGAGCATGAACACATAGGCATCCTTGCTTTAACTCCAAATCAGAATGTCCCTCCCCATTGGGGTGGCTGATACGGAGACTGGGTACAGGAATAAGCCTCAGGAGGCATAGAGTTTAGTCTCAGCCCTGTCCCTTGGCTCCTGTGGCACTGTTCCTTCAAGGTTTCCCCTTCTAGAACCATGTGAGGCTCAGGAAGATCATACTTGTGGCAGATAGCCATTTGTGTAAAAGTTTAACGTCCAGAGAAAAGCTGAAATTGTGGGCAGGGCTTTCCTCTACATTCATGTCCCAGGCCTGCCTGTCCTCCAGAACTGAAGCCCACCAACCCACTGCTTCTTTTCTGCCTTCCCCAACCCCCATACCCACAGCCGCTTGCTAATGTAGCTCTCCCCATCAGAACTGGGGATAGGTCACATCCTAGCAATGCTGCTCTTCCAGGCTTGCTTACACTAAAGCACTTGGCCATGCTTTATGGTATGCTATCCTCACAACGTCTTTCTGAGTCAGGCAGAGCAGGTGTTAATACCCCCATTTTATAACTAGGAATCCAAACTCAAAAATGTGGAAAAACTTGTTCACGAACATAGAACTAAGTGGCAGAACCGGGATTCAACACCAGATTTCTTGAACCTAACGCTGTCTTGCTGCCCTTGTAGCAAGGTAATGCAATTGACTGGGGCCCCTTTAATCCTTCCTTTCCTTCCTGCCTCCCTTCCATTTATTGGAATGCTGGGAATATGAAGAGATTGGTTCTGTGTCAGGGGACTTAATCCAAGGTGATGAGAGCTGTCTTTAACAGAGATGCAGACCTCATAAAGAGCTCTGGGGGCCCAGGGCAGGGCGCTGGCACACCCACAGCTGTGCCTACAGACAGAAACATGTATCTTTTGAATGGATGTGTAAGCCTTATCCAAATAACCTTGCTTGGGGAGGCAGCAATCATCATGTCTACAGGAAAACATGCTTCAATTTGCCTGCCATGCCCTAGACTCCATTCCAACTTAATGTGAAAAACTCCCAGGGTGAGAAAGACGGCAAGTCCAGTTTCCAGGCTTTTCTCTTGAGGCTGTTTTGAAGAGCAGCCAGTCAGCATGGCACTGGGGATGGCTGATGTTTCTCTTTGGGGTGAACTAGGGGGGCGATTAGAGCTGTGTCAACAGCTTTGGATGAAGACTCTGGCCCTCTAACCAGCAGGGGAGACTGGGTGAGCCTTGGGCAGACAGATTCGGGCTGGGCCCAGTCAGCTTCTCAAATGCGCCCTGGGTACTAAAGGGGAACAGCTCAGAAGTCTTCCTTTTCCAAGGAATCACGCACCGCACAGCCTTTGAGAAGCCACCTCACCCCACTCCTGTGGCTAGGGTACCCAGCCTTCAATGACACTGGGTTCTAAGGTCATCCTGTGAGAGCAGCGCTCACCCTGGGGAAGACGCTGATCAGCTTCATGTCGTAGCTCTGTCCTGGTTTCCTCCACTGTAAAGCAAGGGCAGTGATAATACCCGCTCTGCCCTGCAGCAAGGATGACAGGAGCTCATCCAAGTGTGTTTTGCAAATTCTAAACTGTGATTATGGAGATGACGGGGCTTCCCTGGTGGCTCAGATGGTAAAAAAATCTGCCTGCAATGCAGGAGAGCAGGGTTCAATCCCTAGCTTGGGAAGAGCCCCTAGAGAAGGGAATATCTACCCACTCCAGTGTTCTTGCCTGGAAAATCCCATGGATAGAGTAGCCTGGTGGGCTACAGTCCATGGGGTCACAAAGAATTGGACATGACTGAGAGACTAACACTAACACTTCACTTTCATGAGGGTGATTACTGTTAATATCAAAATTATTATGGTCACTGCCTAGTTTGGGCCCAGAGACCCATGAATTCAGGTGAGGGCTGAAGACAATCTGGGGTCATGGGGATGTGCTGATTAAAATGTGCCTGCCTGCCATTGGAGGGCTGGAAAGAGAAAGGGGCTGCTGTCTTTTCAGAGAGGGATTTCAAGAGCAGGGGTCCCCAACCTCTGGGCTGAGGACCGGTGCCTCCTGTCAGACCAGTGGCAGCATTAGATTAGAAATGAACTGCACAATAAGTGTAATGCACTTGAATCATCCCCAAACCATTCCCTCAACCCCCTGGCTATGGAAAAATTGTCTTCCATGAAATCAGTCCCTGGTGCCAAAAATCTTGGAGACAGCTGCAAATAGAGCATTTCCGGGTTCATTTTCTGGAGGAAGAGAGATGGGATGGAAGCTCCAATGTAATGAGTTCCCTACCCACCTCCACTCAGCTGAGCACTGTTCAGGGTCACTGTCCTGGGAACAGTGCCTGCACGCCCAGCTGACACTAATTGGTTCTCGTGGCATGTTTGGCTGCTCAGAAAAAGCACTAAATGGCAGGGCAGAGCTTCTGTTTCTGAGTCTCCCAGGATGGGACCCACAGAGGGAAGGAGACTGAAAACCAACCTCACGTCCCAGGATTTCCCAGGGCTCGGCCCACTTAACCACTAGGTCAGTTTTCATCTACACAACACCTAAGGCTCTCAATGTAAGAAGACCTGGAAATACCAATTAATTCCATCTCTTATGGAGCAGCTTTCTTGTTGTTCAGTTGCTCAGTCATGTCTGACTCTTTACAACCCCATGGACCGCAGCACGCCAGGCTTCCCTGTCCATCACCAACTCCCAGAGCTTGCCCAAACTCATGTCCATTGAGTCGGTGATGCCATTCAACCATCTCATCCTCTGTCGTCCCCTTCTCCTCCTATCTTCAATCTGTCCCAGCATCAAGGTCTTTTCGAAAGAGTCAGTTCTTCACATCAGGTGGCCAAAGTCTTGGAGTTTCAGCTTCAGCATCAGTCCTTCCAATGAATATTCAAGACTGATTTCTTTTAGGATGGACTGGTTGGATCTCCTTGCAGTCCAAGGAACTCTCAAGAGTCTTCTCCAGCACCATAGTTCAAAGGCATCAATTCTTTGGCACTCAGCCTTCTTTATGGTCCAACTTTCCCATCTGTACATGACTACTGGAAAGACCATAGCTAAATCCAAGTACAATCTCCTAAAAAGGCTTAATGATAAGAGCTTAGGTTCAAGGGTAAGACACACTTAATTCTAGGTCATCCATTTACAATTTGGAGGATCTAGAGCAGTTTTTGTTTTGTTTTGCTTTGTTTAAATCTGCTAAATGGTAAAAGGGAATAGTACTAATCTCTGGGTTGTTGTTAGGAATGAATGGGATGATGGAGGTTTCTGACAAGTAGCCAATATTTGATATTTTTGTGGTTTTGGATTTCTTGATCTAAGATACTTTCACTGTAGAGGTGGATAAACAAAGCATTGACTAACATTATCTGTCATGAGAAAATTAGTCCAACTGCCCAAGTTAGAAACCTAGGTGTCATCCTTAACTCCTCTGTCATCTTCACTCACCAAGGCCAGTCAGCCAGGTCCAACTCCCAATTTTCTTTCATATCACAGCTGTTTTAGAATTCCTACAAAGGCTGCCTGCCTTGCAGCCTCTGCTTATTTTCGTAAACAGCAGTCAGTGGGCAATAGCCACCTACTGTGAATTTACAGCCCAAATTACTTCTCCAAGGCAGTCCAAATGGGGAGTGGACTGATTTCAGGCTGCATTTCAGTTTTTGTAGCACTGAGTGTCTTTCATATTTGCCCTAATTTGGGGGACACAGCTTTCAAAACAACAAACGGAAAGCTGAGATTCCCAGGTCCCCTCTCCTTACCATGCTTAAGTGGCTGAAGTCTCACTTCTCAGCCTCTTATTTGATGCTTTTGGCTTGGCTGACCAGCATGACAGCATGCAGTTTATGAACAGAGGGATGCTTTGAGGAGAAAAGCATCTCAGATTGTCAAATCACTTGGCTGCATTCCTTTCTCTCTTGATCCCTCTATTCCTGACTCCCCTGGTGGTCCTGAACTTCAATTTGTGCCCAAAGCTCTACTAAGCTTTGCTTTCTGCTTGGCTTCTCAGTCTCTCATCCTAAACTGACTATGAACTGACAAATCGTTTGAGGAGAAAAGCAGGATAGAATATCAGGCTCAATGAGAGTTTCCTCTTCACTCAGAGCCTTTGGCCCCTCCAGTTCTGGCTTCCATGGAAACATTCTAATGCCTTCAGCCCCTTTCAAAGTCTAGCCCTTCTGCTGTGTGTTAGCTTGCTTGTTCATTTGTCAACGGGAGGTTTGGTCTCTTGCAAATCAGGCTGATACAGCTGACACCACTGAAAGTAAAGCCAGTTGTTCCCTGCCCCCCCTTTTAAAAAAATTCCACTAAAAGGTAGTTTCCACCTAAAGACAAATTCTGAATAGGTTTTAAGATGATGAAAAATTTAAATTATTATGTGGTAACAGCTCATTATAAAGCAAATCAAATTCTATGAACTTGGGGTTCAAGAGAGAGAACAACCATTTAAATATTGTGGACAATTCCACTTAATAGACAATTTTATATAATAAATGTGCTCCAGAAAGAATGGGAGATATGAATTTCAGGCTGCCTCTGTCAGCTTCAGTCTCAGATAGATACTTGCCATCCTGAATGTGATTCTAGATAAAAAAGATAGTACAACGCTTGTCTGTCTAAAAGTCAGCTACCTCAACTGAAGAAATGGGAGTTTACTTCTGTATAGGATGCAGCTGTTGTGTTGGACTTACTGAAAAATAGCACTTCAGTCTTCAAAATTGATAGCTTTATAAGAGATTTCCTATGCTATTTTGAATTCTATTTTAGAATTCTATTCTAAAATAGAATTTCACCTAGAATTCTATTCTAGGTGAAATCTAGCAATTTTCACCTTGTATGCTAACCCTCAACATCTCATTCTGTGTCAAATTTAACTCAACCCATGGGTCAAGCTGGATTTAGAAAAGACAGAGGAACCAGAGATCAAATTGCCAACATTCGTTAGATCATCAAAAAAGCAAGAGAGTTCCAGAAAAACATCTACTTCTGCTTTATTGACTACGCCAAAGCTTTTGCCTGTGTGGATCACAACAAACTGTGGAAAATGCTTCAGGAGATGAGAATACAAGACCACCTCACCTGCCTCCTGAGAAATATGTGTGCAGGTCAAGAAGCAACAGTTAGAACCAGACATGGAACAACAGACTTGTTCCAAATCAGGAAATGAGTATGTCAAGGCTGTATATTGTCACCCTCCTTATGTAACTTATTTGCAGAGTACATCATAAGAAACGCTGGGTTGGATGAAGCACAAGCTGGAATCAAGATTGCTGGGAGAAATATCAATAACCTCAGATATGCAGATGACACCACCCTTATGGCAGAAAGTGAAGAGGAACAAAAGAGCCTCTTGATGAGGATGAAAGAGGAGAGTGAAAAAGCTGGCTTAAAACTTAACATTCAAAAAACTAAGATCATGGCATCCGGTCCCATCACTTCATGGCAAATAGATGGGTAAACAATGGAAACAGTGACAGACTTTATTTTTAGGAGTTTCAAAATAACTGCAGATGGTGACGGCATCCATGAAATTAAAAGACTCTTGCTCCTTAGAAGAAAAGCTATGACCAAGCTAGCTGCTGCTGCTAAGTCGCTTCAGTTGTGTCCGACTCTGTGCGACCCCATAGACGGCAGCCCACCAGGCTCTGCCGTCCCTGGGATTCTCCAGGCAAGAACACTGGAGAGACAGCATATTAAAAAGCAGAGACATTACTTTGCCAACAAAGGTCCCTCTAGTCAAAGCTGTGGTTTTTCCAGTGATCATATATGGATGTGAGAGTTGGATTATAAAGAAAGCTGAGCACCGAAGAATTGATGCTTTTGAACTGTAGTGTTGGAGAAGACTCTTGAGAGTCTCTTGGACTGCAAGGAGATCCAAACTGTCAATTACTGGATGCTTGGGGCTGGTGCACTGGGACGACCCAGAGGGAGGGTATGGAGAAGGAGGAGGGAGGAGGGTTCAGGATGGGAAACACAGGTATACCTGTGGCGGATTCATTTCCATATTTGGCAAAACTAATACAATATTGTAAAGTTTAAAAATAAAATAAAATTTAAAAAAAATAAATAAAGGAAGTTAGTCCTGAATATTCATTGAAAGGACTGATGTTGAAGTTGAAACTCCAATACTTTGGCCACCTAATGCGAAGAACTGACTCATTTGAAAAGACCCTGATGTTGGGAAAGATTGAAGGCAGGAAGAGAAGGAGATGACAGAGGATGAGACGGTTGGATGGCATCACCGACTTGACGGACATGAATTTGAGTAAGCTCCAGGAGTTGGTGATGGACAGGGAAGCCTGGCGTGCTGCAGACCATGTGGTCACAAAAAGTCAGACATGACTGAGTGACTGAACTAAACTGAACTGACTGATGGGGCATCCATTTTTCTGCTCTAAGAACCAATGCTTTATGGGGAAGGGTCATCACGCCCTTCTAGAAGTGTGGAAGGTGGGAGCCACACTCAGGAATAAGAAAAGAGGACAAATATCCAGAGGCATTTTCTGCTTTCATGGAAGTCAGGAGCTGAAAAAGAGCAATGGAAAGATACCGTAATCTTTATCAGTTCTCCACCTTTTAAGAAATACCTGAAGCATGTTTTCCTCAAGTGAGTAAAAATGGAAAGGGCTTCTTTGGATGAACAGAGAACCTCAAGGATTGGGAAGTGGCAGCTCTGAAGGGCACAGGCAGCACTCTGAGTGTCTAGGACCCACATGAAGGGGAGGGAGGGAAGTCTCAGCAGGAAGCCTGGGCTTCATCAAGTTTTACCTTTTTAAGATTTGTGGACATTTTTTATAATTCTATAAGAATTTACTTTAAAATGCGGTAAGATCTTTCCGATGGGAGCAAGACCGTTATGCATGATGTAAGAAATCTTCTTTTTCTGAGGAGATGAGAGAAGAAAGAGCGAGAAGGGGTGGAGTTGGGAGGAGATGGGGTGTAAGGGAGATGGAGAAAGAAGCAGAAAGAAAGAGAGAGGCTGGGACCAGGTAGGTCGAAGATTCTGTGCTACTCCGTGCTGGGGATGCTTCAGGAGGACTTTGTGCTAAGCCACTTCAGTCATGTCCAACTCTGTGTGACCTTGTGGACTGTAGCCCACCAGGCTTCTCTGTCCATGGGATTCTCCAGGCAAGAATACTGGAGTGGGTCACCCTTCTCCTGGGGATCTTTCCAAACCAGGGATCAGACCTGCATCTCTTACGTCCCCTGCATTTGTAGGGTTCTTTACCGCTAATGCCACCTGGGAAGCCCCAAGCAGGACTTCAGTATCATGTTTTATAAAGCTCCCTTTAAAGTCTTTGTATTAGTTTGCTAGTGCTGAGACAGGAAGGAAGCAGGGCACAATCTTTAGAAGAATGGCAGCCGAGCTTCCCTGATGGTCCAGTGGTTGAGAATCCACCTGCCAATGCAGGGGACACAGGTTTGATCCCTGGTCCATGAAGATGCCACATACCTCAGGCCAACTAAGTCTATGAGCCACAACTACTGAGCCTGCACGCTACAGCCCATGCTGCGTAACAAGAGAAGCCACAGCAATGAGAAGCCTGCGCACCGCAAATGGAGTAGTTCTCTCTTGCCGCAACTAGAAAAAGACTGCGTGCAGCAGCAGAGACCCAGCGCAGACAAATATAATAAATGACACACCCACCAGGGCCATGACAGTTCCAAGGCCTCCCACAAAAGGTCTCAAAGCAGGTGGTGGCCTAATTCTTGGAAGTCCCCACCCCTTCCCCAGAATAGCTGGGATATGCCTCCCAATCATTAGCCTATGAAATTACTCATCCCTACAGAAACTGACAATCCCGTATGCTAATACCTTTCTTGCCTTCCAAGTGTGCCTTCCCACACTCTGTCCATGGAGTGTGTTTCCTCCGGAAATAAACTTTCCTTCACTTCACTATGGCTTGTTCTTGAATTCTTTCCTGCCCAAAGTCAAGGACCCACACTTGGTGGCCATCCCAGGGACTCACCTGAGACCTAGGACACGACCAGCCTCTCATGCCCTGTTCTCTTTCCTGCAACAGTTCTGCCATAACGAAGCTGGGTGGCTTAAACAGAAATATATTGTGTCACAGTTCTGGAAGCTAGAAGTTTGAGACCAAGGTGTCGGCCGGATTGGTTCCTTCAGGAAGACTGTTCCACGCCTTTCCCCTAGCTTCCGGTGAAATCTTTGGTATTCCTTACCTTACAGAAGCATCACCCTGATCTCTGCCTTCTGTCTTCACAAGGTATTCTTCCTGCGTATAGACCTACCTCCAAATGTGTCCTTTTTATCAGGATACCAGTCAGATTAGGGCCTATCTTAAGGACTTCATTTTAACTTGATGACCTCTGTAAAGAATTTACCTCCAGAGAATTCCCTGGTGGTTTAGTGGTCAAGAATCTGCCTTGCAATGCAGGAGACATGAATTCGATCCCTGGTTGGGGATACAAAGATCCCACAAGCCATGGGGCAATTAAGCCTGTGCATTAACCACTGAGCCTGCATGCTCTGGAGCCAGCGTGCCACAGCTAGGGAGCCCATGTGCCGCAATGAAAGATCCCACACTACATGATGAATTACTGCGTAACTCAACTAAGATCTGACACAGTCAAATAAATAAAATAAAATTTAAAAAAACAAACCAAAAAAGCTTACCTTCAGAAGAGATCTTGTAATGAGGTATGGGGGTTAGGACCTCAGTATATCTTTTTGGGGGAACACAATTCAATGCAAAGCAGCCTTCCTCTCACTCCTCACCAAATCACCAGGGCTCACAGGAACTGAATTTTATTTAGCAGAACCCCCATGGATAAAACGATGCACAGTCAGAGATAGCACAGGAGCTATAAGCAGGAGGTCAGAGGGCAAAGGGGTCACAGATTAAGAGAAAACTTGAAGAAGTCTTTGCCTGTCTACAGGTCACCACGCCAGGTTACTAGAGACAACTTTTCAGAAAATTTCATTGACAGTGCAGGTCAATGTTTTATTACAATCTCGTGGCAAAGGAAAAGGCCTCCAGCCAACCAATTCATGCCTATCTTCGTGTTCCCGGAGCTGGGAGTTCTCCTCTTATAAAGTTCAGACTCCTTCTCGAGGCCCTGTGTCCTCCTTCTCTCTCTCATCTGACCTCAGTCTGACTCTTCTTGGCTCACTGTCCCCGATCCACACAGGCCTCCTTGCTGCTTTGCAGGCTGTCAAGCTCTCTGCTATTTGGGGGGTTTTACACAGGATCTTCCTTCCACCTAGAGTGTTCTGCAGGGCCACCATTGCCCAAAATTGAGAGCTGGGTCCCAAGACTCTTCCTTAGAGGCTTCCCTTGACTGTTGTTTAGTTTTTGTAACCCCATGGACTATAGCACACCAAGCTTCTCTGCTTTCACTATCTCCTGGGGTTTGCTCAAATTCATGTCCATAGAGTCAGTGATGCTATCTAATCATATCATCCTCTGCTGTCTTTTTGCCTTCTCCTTTTGCCTTCAGTCTTTCCCAGCATCAGGGTCTTGGATTTCCAATGAGTGGGCTCTTCACATCAGGTGGCCAATGTATTGGAGCTTCAGCTTCAGCATCAATCCTTCTGATGAATATTCAAGGTTGATTTCCTTTAGGATTGATCTCCTTGCAGTCCAAGAAGCTTTCCTTATCCCTCTCCAAATGACCCTCCATCCTTCTCCCTGTTTACTTTATTCACAGCACTCAGCATCATCTGCCCTTGTCTTGCTCTGTGCTCTCATCTGCCTTTCCTTCCAGATCATTAGATGCATCTGCACAAGAAACGGATCTATTTACCACATATCCAACTGTCTGAGTCATGCAATAGATGCTCAATACACTGCTGATGAATGTTCAATAAATATCTGTTGGTGAATATGGAGTAACTGTGGCTCAGAGCAGTTGAGTAATTTGCATAGCATCATACAGCATTAAGTGATGGAATGAGGAAAGTAGTTTGACTCACTCTAAAGACTACTCTTTTCACTAATCTTTTCTATCTTCTTTTTATTAGCCCTGGGGGACCTCAGCACTTCTTTGCTATTTGTCTATGGGCCTAATCCTGTAACAGTTAATTTCTCCTTCCATTTTCCCCTTGATTCAGAGGCCACAAATTCCTTCTGATGCTGTGGATCCCCTAGACCATCCTTTGACACCCAATTTGCTCCAAGCTGGTTGTCCTTCCTTCCAAAGCACAAGATGCTCACTGGGCATTCCCAAAGTGTCTCTCTTTCTCCACCTTAGAAGCCCTTCACTCTATGCTCATTAGCAAATAGTCATTAAAGGCTTCCTCTGGGCCAGGCCTGTTCTAGGAGCTGCCAAGTCCTCCTTAGTTTTCTCAATCAGGGCTTTCTGTCACCATACTGCTTCATCCTATTTCCTTCTCAGTTTCTCCAAAACACAAATGAATCAATAACTGTTTCTGTCTTTTCTCTTAATTAGCCTCTTTTCTGCGGGCTCTCAGGTCTGGCGGCCCTGTGCCTGCCTGCCTGCCTGCCTGATCTTGTCCCTGGGGAAGCAGAAAAGAATCCATCCCAGTTTAGAACAAGCATTAGCATATCAAAAACTCAGGTTGACATTGTGGCTACTCCCACTCAGCACAGCCCCTGAGGCTCAAATCCAAACAGATTTGAGGCAAATGATTTCTTGAATTATGTTACCATATAAGGTACCCGGTAGGATGCAGACACAAACCTTGTGGCAACACCTGCACAACTTTTCTCTATAAACTCCAACCCAGATGCTAAAGAGGGGTGGGTACTAAGGTTGGACTTGCCTGGCCTTGCTTTTTCTCAGATGTTAGCCCAGGACAAATGTAAAATTAGCCCCACCCCCTCCCAGTGCTAAACTCAGCTGGAGCAAGGTGGGGCCAGTTACTTTTAGAAACTATCACTTTGGGGCTTAGAGCTGAGCAACAGAAACAGGTGTTGGAAACTGGGCTGCCTGTAACTTGCAAGGCAGGAAAGAAGAGCCATATCAAATTCAGGAGCCAGGATCAGAACGCCAGATCCAAGGACCAGAGCTGCAAATCCAGAGTGATGCAGTGGTCATGGTCATATCAAGGAGAAATAGCACAAAACCAAACCAGAGCTGCCCATACCTCTCATGGCAATGCTAAGGTAGGGTGAGGATGGGAAGTACAGGGAAAGAAGGAAGTCGATGTTTACTAGATAAAGAGTGTGCTGGATGCTTTATATATGGGGTCTTGTGGAGGGTTTCCCAGGTGGCACAGTGTTCAAGAGTCCACTCCTGCCAGTGCAGGAGATGCAAGAGATGCAGATTTGATCCCTAGGTAGGGAATATCCCCTAGAGTAGGAAACAGGAACTCACACCAGTATTCTTGCCTGGAAAATTCCATGAACAGAGGAACCTATTGGGCTGTAGTCCATGGGGTCAAAAAGAGTCAGACATGATTGAGCACACACACCACACACACACACACACACACACACACACATGTGGAATCTTATTGCTGGGAACCTTTGCTTTGCCTCTTTTACCATTGACTGAATGGAATGTCAGAGCTATTGAGTAAGTTAGCCAATATCACACAGCCAATACACAGCCAAGCAGGGATTCAAACCCTAGCCTGTTTAACATAAGGCCTGGCTGCCTCTAGGAGTAGCAGGAAGGGAAATTTCAAATCCACCCACAGCCCATGAGAATGGATCACTAAGTTGCCTCATCAGTATTTCTCACCTTAGATCATGTACTAATTTCCTAGGGAGCCCTGACAAAAGTACCAATGCCTGGGCACCATCACCCAGTACTTCTGTGTAATCGTTCTGGGGCAGGGCTTAAGCAGAGGTATTTTACAATCTCCTGGGAGAGTCTCTTATGCTACCTGGGTCAAGAACAAGGCTCCTATGGTTGATTGCTGATCAGTTCCCCCATTTATGTCTGACTTATCTGGGTTCCACTCCAGACCAGCTAGCTACTTGGTCGATAATGGCCATTTTCCATAGAAGATTGTCTGGTTGAGGATTGATCATCTCTGAAGTCAGGTAAATAATTAAAATACATTCCCATAAAGAGAGGATAGAGGCTAGGAACCTATAAAGGATTCCATAAAGCAGAAAATTTCAAAAATGGGAGGAGGGGAGAACAAGATGGCAGAGGAGTAGGTGGACACGGAGTACGTCTCTCTCTGCAGATACATCAGGAATACACCTTTAGACACAGTAATGCATGCAGAACAGCCGCTGAGAGTGGACAGGAGTACCTGAACAGTGGAAAAGAATATTTAGAACCACGCAAAACTCCGTAGGATGAAAGAACTAGGGGGAAAAACAGGACTGTTAGTAGAACTGGACCTGCCCTTGGCTGGTCGGGGAACTGAAGCAGGGGTCCAAACCCCACATTCAGACAATTGTCTGAATCAGAAGAGAAAGATTTAAGGCTGAGAGTGAAACAGCTCATCCGTGGCAGCCTAAATGGAATGAGAATCAGTCCTTGCCACAGCCATGCATATCCCGGACAGGGACACTGGTCTCCTGCACAGCAGGAAGGCACAGCAGCTGGGAGCTGGAGTGTAGGGATTGTGGAGCAATCCCAGGGCAAGGGCTGCTGTTGACTGTGGAGAGACGGACTGAGGGGATGTGAGGGAGGAGATTGTGGTGGGAAATGCCTGTGGAGAAAAGCCAGGCAGCCATGGAAGCAAGGCAATACTGCTGAGTCACGCATATGGGGTTGAGCCATCACCATAGCCTCTCTCTTCCCACACGCTAGGGTGCATCAGCAGCTGAACAATAGACAGGCTGGCCCATCAAACCCACTGACCTACAGAGTAGGACTCCACCCAGGGTGTGCTGTTCTTTTCCCCTTGCAGTTAATCCTTAATGTATATAAATCTTATTCATTTATTTCTATTTAATTTTGCATACATATTCTTTTTTTCTTTTCATTCTTTCCTTTCCTCTCAAAATGTTTGTTAGTTTTGTTTCCATTGCTTTATTCCCCACTTGGCACCTTGATTTAGTTTTGTTTTCAAGTTTGTGCTTTAGTTAGTTTTGTTCTTAACTGGTAAATATAATTTTTTATTTCCTTTGTTCACCAGGTTACTCTACTGTACTTTATTTTTGTTGGACTGTTTTGACTTTGCTTCTGGGTGTATATGTATATGTGTATATTCCATTATTTTAATTATTATTTGCCTGATTTTGTAACTGCTATTTGTCTGGAGTTCATCTTTAGTTTCTCGTTTCCAGGTATTTGTTTTAATCTCAGTTAATGCCATAACAAACCAAATCTTCATTCCTGATCAGAGATCAAGCCCTGAGCCTTTGGAGTGGGAGCACTGACTCCAAGACCCTAGACTACCAGAGAACTAATCCTGCTGCTGCTAAGTCACTTCAGTCATGTCCAACTCTGTGCGACCCCATAGACGGCAGCCCACCAGACTTCCCCGTCTCTGGGATTCTCCAGGCAAGAACACTGGAGTGGGTTGCTATTTCCTTCTCCAATGCATGAGAGTGAAAAGTGAAAGTGAAGTCGCTCAGTTGTGTCCGACTCTGTGCAACCCCATGGACTGCCGCCTACCAGGCTCCTCCGTCCATGGGATTTTCCAGGCAGGAGTATTGGAGTGGGGTGCCTAGGGAGTATCAAACAGTGAGAACTCACAGCAAGGAAACCACTTGAATACAAGACCTGGCATCATCCAAGCACCAGTATCATCCTGAGCAAGATGCCTCATCTAAACAACAAACAAAACAAAAATACAAACCAAATCATCAGCAGACAGGATTACCACCTCATTCAGCTTGCCTATCGAGGAAAAACAAACACACACACAAAAACTCAGCACAAATCTCACCCAATACGAGGTTTGCACAAACCTTAAGAGGGCAGACCTGGATCAACCTTAAGAGGGCAGAAATGAAAAGGAAGAAAGAATTCAGACTTGAAGCCTGGGAAAAGGAGACCTCGAACACAATAAGTT
The DNA here is from genome assembly GCF_032452875.1 of Bos javanicus. NCBI lineage: Eukaryota > Metazoa > Chordata > Mammalia > Artiodactyla > Bovidae > Bos > Bos javanicus. The sequence goes on along the minus strand of NC_083882.1, from coordinate 15,769,170 downwards.
AAAAAAAAAATAATGAAAAGGCAGAGAAATACTACACAAATAAAGGAACAAACTAGAAACACAGAAGTCCAAATAAATGAAGAGGAAATAGGCAAATTACCTGAAAAAGAATTCAGAATAATGATAGTAAAGGTGATCAGAAACCTTGAAAACAAAATGGAGAAAATGCAAGCAATTAACAAAGACCTATAAGAATTAAAGAATAAGCATTCAGAGCCAAACAACACAATTACTGAAATTAAAAATACTCTAGAAGGAATCAGTAGCAGAATATCTGAAGCAGAAGAATGAATCAGTGAGCTAGAATAGAAAATGGTGGGAATAACTTCTGAAGAGCAGAATAAAGTAAAAAGAATGAAAAGAACTGAGGATAGTCTCAGAGACCTCTGGGGCAATATCAAATGCACCTACATTTGAATTACAGGGGTCCAAGAAGAAGAATAGAAAAAGAAAAGGTATGAGAAACTTTTTGAAGAGATTATAGTTGAAAATTTCACCAACAGAGAAAAAGGAATAGTCAGTCAAGTCCAAGAGGTGCAAAGAGTCCCATACTGGATAAACCCAAAGAGAAACACGCCAAGACACATACTAATCAAACTAACAAAGACTAACACAAAGAAAGAATATTAAAAGCAACAAGGGAAAAGGAACAAGTAACATACAAGGGAAATCCCATACGTTTAACAACTGATCATTCAGCAGAAACTCTGCAGGCCAGAAGGGAATGGGAGGATATATTTAAAGTACTGAAAGGGAAAAGTCTACAACCAAGATTACTGTACCTGGCAAGGATCTCATTCAAAATTGATCAAGAAATAAAAAGTTCTTCAAACAAGCAAAACTTAAGAGAATTCAGTACCACCAAACAAATGTTAAAGGGACTTATATAGTCAAGAAATACAAGAGAAGAAAAAAGATCTACAAAATCAACTCCAAACAATTAAGAAGATGGCAATAGGAACATATATATCAATAGTTACTTTAAATGTAAATAGATTAAATGCTCCAGCCAAAAGACACAGACTGGCTGAATGGATACAAAAACAAGACCCATATATATGCTGTCTACAAGAAACCCACTTCAGACCTAAAGACATAGACTGAAAGTGAGAGGATGGAAAAATATATTCCATGCAAATGGGAAACAAAAGAAAGCTGGCATAACAATCCTCATATCAGACAAAATAGACCTTAAAATGATGAATGTTACAAGAGATAAGGAAGGACACTACATAAAGATCAAGGGATCAATCCAAGAGGAAGACATAACAATTGTAAATATCTGTGCACCCAACATAGGAGCAGCTCAGTACATAAGACAAACACTAAGAGACATAAAAGGAGAAATTGACAGTAACACAATAATAGTAAGAGACTTTAACACTTTAATCAGGAAACACAAGTCTTAAATGATACATTAGATGGAATGGATCTCATTGATATCTTCAGGACATTCCATCCAAATGCAGAAGAATAAGCCTTCTCAAGTGCACATGGAACATTCTCCAGGATAGACCACATCTTGGGTCACAAATCAAACCTCAGTAAATTTAAGAAAATTGAAATTGTATCAAGCATCTTCTCCAACCACAATGCTATGAGATCAGATCAGTCACTCAGTCGTGTCCGACTCTTTGTGACCCCATGAATCGCAGCACGCCAGGCCTCCCTGTCCATCACCAACTCCCGGAGTTCACTCAGACTCACGTCCATCGAGTCAGTGATGCCATTCAGCCATCTCATCCTCTGTCGTCCCCTTCTCCTCCTGCCCCCAATCCCTCCCAGCATCAGAGACTTTTCCAATGAGTCAACTCTTTGCATGAGGTGGCCAAAGTATTGGAGTTTCAGCTTTAGCATCATTCCTTCCAAAAACATCCCAGGGTTGATCTCCTTCAGAATGGACTGGTTGGATCTCCTTACAGTCCAAGGGACTCTCAAGAGTCTTCTCCAACACCACAGTTCAAAAGCATCAATTCTTCGGTGCTCAGCCTTCTTCACAGTCCAACTCTCACATCCATACATGACCATTGGAAAAACCATAGCCTTGACTAGCCGGAACTTTGTTGGCAAAGTAATGTCTCTGCTTTTGAATATGCTATCTAGGTGGGTCGTAACTTTTCTTCCAAGGAGTAAGCGTCTTTTAATTTCATGGCTGCAGCCACCATCTGCAGTGATTTTGGAGCCCAGAAAAACAAAGTCTGACACTGTTTCCACTGTTTCCCCATCTATTTCCCATGAAGTGATGGGATTGGATGCCATGATCTTCGTTTTCTGAATGTTGAGCTTTAAGCCAACTTTTTCACTCTCCACTTTCACTTTCATCAAGAGGCTTTTTAGTTCCTCTTCACTTTCTGCCATAAGGGTGGTGTCATCTGCATATATGAGGTTATTGAGATTTCTCCTGGCAATCTTGATTCCAGCTTGTGTTTCTTCCAGTCCAGCGTTTCTCATGATGTACTCTGCATAGAAGTTCAATAAACAGGGTGACAATATACAGCCTTGATGAACTCCTTTTCCTATTGGGAAGCAGTCTGTTGTTCCATGTCCAGTTCTAACTGTTGCTTCCTGACCTGCATACAAATTTCTCAAGAGGCAGATCAAGTGGTCTGGTATTCCCATCTCCTTCAGAATTTTCCACAGTTTATTGTGATCCACACAGTCAAAGGCTTTGGCATAGTCAATAAAGCAGAAATAGATGCTTTTCTGGAACTCTCTTGCTTTTTCCATGATCCAGAGGATGTTGGCAATTTGATCTCTGATTCCTCTGCCTTTTCTAAAACCAGCTTGAACATCAGGAAGTTCACTGTTCACATATTGCTGAAGCCTGGCTTGGAGAATTTTGAGCATTACTTTATTAGCCTGTGAGATGAGTGCAATTGTGCAGTAGTTTGAGCATTCTTTGGCATTGCCTTTATTTGGGATTGGAATGAAAACTGACCTTTTCCAGTCCTGTGGCCACTGCTGAGTTTTCCAAATTTGCTGGCATATTGAGTGCAGCACTTTCACAGCATCATCTTTCAGGATTTGAAATAGCTCAACGGGAATTCCATCACCTCCACTAGCTTTATTCGTAGTGATGCTTTCTAAGGCCCACTTGACTTCACATTCCAGGATGTCTGGCTCTAGGTCAGTGATCACAGACTAAATATCAATTACGAGAAAAAACACTGTAAGAAACACAAACACATGGAGATTAAACAACACATTTCTCAATAACCAACAGGTTACTGAAGAAATCAAAAGGGAAATCAAAAAATTCCTAGAAACAAATGACAATGAAAACATGACAACTCAAAACCTATGGGATGCAGCACAAGCAGTTATAAGAGGGAAGTTTATAGCAATACAATCTTACCTCAAGAAAGAAGAAAAACATTGAACAGACAACCTAACTTTACACCTTAAACAACTGGAAAAAGAAGAACAAAAAAACTCCAAAATTAGTAGAAGGAAAGAAATCATAAAGATCAAGGCAGAAATGAATGAAAAAGAAATGAAAGAAACAATACTAAAGATTAATAAAACTAAAAGCTGGTTCTTTAAGAAGATAAACAAAATGGACAAATGTTTAGCCAGACTCATCAGGAATAAAAGAGAGAAGAATCAAATCAACAAAATTAGAAATGAAAAAGGAGAGGTTACAGCAGATAGTGCAGAAATACAAAAGATTATAAGAGACTATTATGAACAACCATGTGGCAATAAAATAGATAACCTGGAAGAAATGGACAGATTCTTAGAAAAGTTCAACCTCCTAAGACTGAACCAGGAAGAAACAGAGATTATGAACAACCCAATTTACAAGCACTGAAATTGAAGCTGGACTCAAAAATCTCCCAAAAAATAAAAACCAAGGACCAGATAGTTTCACAGGAGAATTCTATCAAACATTTACAGAAGAGTTAATTTCTATCCTTCTAAAACTCTCAGAAAAATTGCAGAGGAAGAAACACTTCCAAACTGATTCTGTGAGGCCACTTCACCCTGATATGAAAACCAGACAAAGACAACACATAAAAAAAGAAAACTGCAGGCCAACATCACTGAGGAACATAGATGCAAAAATCCCCAATAAAATTTTAGTTAACAGAATTCAGCAACACATCAAAAAGCTCATAATCATGATCAAGTTGGGTTTATTCCAGTGATGCAAGGATTCTTCAATATATGCAAATCAATCAATGTGATACACCACATTAACAAATTGAAAGATATAAACCATATGATAATCTCAATAGATGCAGAAAAAGCCTTTGACAAAATTCAGCACCTGTTTATGATTAAACTCCTCAAAAAATGGGCATAAAAGGAACATACCTCAACATGGTAAAGGCCATATATGATAAGCCTACAGCAAAAATTATATTCTCAATGGTAAAAAACTTAAAGCATTCCCCCTAGGATCAGGAACAAGACAAGGGTGTCCACTTTCACCACTATTATTCAACGTAGTTCTGGAAGTCCTAGCTATAGCAATCAGAGAAGAAAAAGAAATAAAAGGAATTGAGAACGGAAAAGAAGTAAAGCTCTCACTGTTTGCAGATGACCTGATACTCTACTTAGAAAACCCTAAAGATAGCATCGAAAAATTGTTAGAGCTAATCAGTGAATTTAGCAAAGTTGCAGGATACAAAATCAATACAAAGAAAACACTTGCATTTCTATATACTAACAATGAAAAATCAGAAAGAGAAATTAAGGAATCACTCTCATTCACTATTGCAACAAAAAGAATTAAATATCTAGGAATAAATCTACCTAAGGAGAAAAAGAACTGTACACAGAAAATTATAAGACACTAATGAAAGAAATCAAAGATGACATAAACAGATGGAGAGATATTCCATGTTCCTGGGTAGGAAGAATCAATATTGTGAAAATGACTATACTATCAAATGCAATCTACAGATTCAATGTGATTCGTATCAAATGACCAATGACATTTTTCACAGAACTAGAACAAAACATTTCATAATTCATATGGAAACACAGAAGACCCTGAATAGCCAAAGCAGCCTTGAGAAAAAAGAATGGAGCTGGAAGAATCAACCTTCCTGACTTGAGATTATACTACAAACCTACAGTCATCAAGACAGTATGGTACTGGCACAAAAACAGAAATATAGACCAATGGAACAAGATAGAAAGCCCAGAAATAAACCCATGCATCTATGGGAACCTTATTTTTTGCAAAGGAGGCAACAACATGCAATGGGGCAATGACAGCCTCTTCAATAAATGATGCCGGAAAAACTGGACTGCTAAATCGCTTCAGTCGTGTCCGACTCTGTGTGACCCCACAGACGGCAGCCCACCAGACTCTGCTGTCCCTGGGATTCTCCAGGCAAGAACACTGGAGTGGGTTGCCATTTCCTTCTCCAACGCATGAAAGTGAAAAGTGAAAGTGAAGTCACTCAGTCATGTCCAACTCTTAGCGACCCCATGGACTGCAACCCACCAGGCTCCTCCATCCATGGCATTTTCCAGGCAGGTGTACTGGAGTGGGGTGCCATTGCCTTCTCCAGGAAAAACTGGACAGCTACATGTAAAAGAATGAAATTAGAACACTTCCTAACACCATACACAAAGATAAACTCAAAATGGATTAAAGACCTATATGTAAGAACAGAAACTATAAAACTCTTAGAGGAAAACATATGCAAAACATTCGATGACATAAATCAACATAAGATCCTCTATGTCCCACCTCTTAAAATACTGAGAATAAAAACTAAGTGGGACCTGATTAAACTTAAAAGCCTTTGCACAGCAAAGGAAACTATAAGCAAGGTGAAAAGACAACCCTCAGAATGGGAGAAAATAATAGCAAATGAAACAACTGACAAAGGATTAATTTTCAAAATATACAAGCCAGCTCATACAACTCAATGCTAGAAAAAGAAACAACCCAACCAAAAAGTGGAAAAAGACCTAAATAGACATTTCTCCAAAGAAGACATACAGATGGCTAACAAACACATGAAAAGATGCTCAATATTGCTCATTATTAGGAAAAAGGAAATTAAAACTCCAATGAGATATCACCTCACACTGGTCAGAATGGCCATTATAAAAAGTCTACAAACAATAAATGCTGGAGAGGGTGTGAAGAAAAGGGAACACTCTTGCACCATTGGTGGGAATGTAAATTGATAGAGTCACTATAGAAGATGGTATGGAGATTCCTTTAAAAAACTAGGAATAAAACAACCACATGACCCAGCAATCCTACTCCTAGGCATATACTCTGAGTAAACCAAAATTGAAAAAGATACATGTATCCCACTGTTCTTTGCAGGACTATTTACAGTAGCTAGAACATGGAAGCAACCTAGATGTCCATCAACAGATGAATGGATCTTTATCCATTCTTTAAGTTGTGGTACATATACACAGTGGAATGTTACTCAACCATAAAATGGAACACATTTGAGTCAGTTCTAATGAGGTGGATGAACCTAGATCCTATTATACAAAGTGAAGTAGGTTGGAAAGAGAAAGAGAAATATTGTATTCTAATGCATATATACAGAATCTAGAAAAGTGATACAGAATTTATTTACAGGGCAGCAATGGAGAAACAGACATAGAGAATAGACTTATGGACATGGGAGAAGGGAGGAGAGGGTGAGATGAATGGAAAGAGTAACATGTAAACTTACATTAGCATATGTAAAATAGATAGCCAACAGGGAATTTGCTGTATGTCTCAGGAAACTCAAACAGGGGCTCTGTGTCAACCTAGAAGGGTGAGATGGGGAGGGAGCTGGAAGGGAGGTTCAAAAGGGTGGGGATATATGTATACCTATGATTGATTCATGTTGAAGTTTGACAGAAAGCAACAAAATTCAATAACATAGTAAATTAAAAAATAAATAAAATCGCAAAGCATTATCAACAACCTTCCAAAAAAAGAAAATTCGGGAGGACAAGAATCAGCATCACCTATCATTTTAACGTGTCACTGTGCCCAATTACCAGACCACCTGACCTGATTCTTGAGAAACCTGTATGCAGGTCAGGAAGCAACAGTTAGAACTGAACATGGAACAACAGACTGGTTCCAAATAGGAAAAGGAGTACATCAAGGCTGTATATTGTCACCCTGCTTATTTAACTTCTATGCAGAGTACATCATGAGAAACGCTGGGCTGGAAGAAGCACAAGCTGGAATCACGATTGCCGGGAGAAATATCAATAACCTCAGATATGCAGATGACACCACCCTTATGGCAGAAAGTGAAGAGGAACTAAAAAGCCTCTTGATGAAAGTGAAAGTGGAGAGTGAAAAAGTTGGCTTAAAACTTGACATTCAGAAAATGAAGATCATGGCATCTGGTCCCATCACTTCATGGGAAATAGATGGGGAAGCAGTGGAAACAGTGTCAGACTTTATTTTGGGGGGTGGCTCCAAAATCACTGCAGATGGTGACTGCAGCCATGAAATTAAAAGATGCTTACTCCTTGGAAGAAAAGTGATGACCAACCTAGATAGCATATTAAAAAGCAGAGACATTACTTTGCCAACAAAGGTCCGGCTAGTCAAGGCTATGGTTTTTCCAGTGGTCATGTATGGATGTGAGAGTTGGACTGTTAAGGAAGCTGAATGCCGAGGAATTGATGCTTTTGAACTGTGGTGTTGGAGAAGACTCTTGAGAGTCCCTTGGACTGCAAGGAGATCCAATCAGTCCATTCTGAAGGAGATCAGCCCTGGGATTTCTTTGGAAGAAATGATGCTAATGCTGAAACTCCAGTACTTTGGCCACCTCTTGAGAAGAGTTGACTCATTGGAAAAGACTCTGATGCTGGGAGGGATTGAGGACAGGAGGAAAAGGGGACGACAGAGGATGAGATGGCTGGATGGCATCACTGACTCGATGGACGCGAGTTTGAGTGAACCCTGGGAGATGGCGATGGACAGGGAGGCCTGGTGTGCTGCTATTCATGGGGTCACAAAGAGTCAGACACGACTGAGCAACTGAACTGAACTGAACTGAACTGTGCCCATTTCACCAAAACTTTATAGATGGAGGAGAGTCCCTTGATGTAACTGGCAGGGCTCCCAGCCAAGAAGTAAGAAGTACAGGTGAGTCCACTTTTGCTGTCACTCAGGAATGTCTGTCCAGGCACATTTAACTTAACAGCTTCTATGCAGATTAGCACTTGATTATGTATCTTTGATGTTTTGATTTCTACTTGTTTCATATTTAATTGCTTCAAGTCTTGCCTAGTTTGAAGTCTCCTGGAAGACAGGAACTGCATCATCTAGGAGACAGAAAATAAGATCTGAAAAACCTCTGATAGTCCCAGCTGGGACATCTTTGGGTCCTCTTAATTGCATATTGGCATCATCTTGGAAATTAAAAATAGTACTAATTCCTGAGTCCAGTCCCTGAGAATGTGATTAAATTGGTCCTGGATGTGATATGAACATTATCACTTATCAAAGTTGCCCAGAGAATTAGAATATGCACCCAAGGCTGAGAAGCAAAACTGAAGGATAATAAAAAGCTATGTGGAAAAAAATGATTAAAATGGTATGTCTGTGAAGGGAAAAAAAATGGGGTTTGTTGATTTATTTTATTTTTGCTGATCTGTGTTCTCTATTTCTCCACATTGGTTATATAATTTCAAAAAGTAAGACTAAGGTAAAAATGAAACTGGATTGTGCTGTGCTGTGCTAAGTCACTTCAGTCAAGTCCAGCTCTTCGGCAACCCGTGGATTGTAGTCCACCAGGTTCCTCTGTCCATGCAATTTTCCACTGAAGGATACTGGAGTCAGTCGCCGTGCCCTCCTCCAGGGGATCTTCCTGACACAGGGGATGAACCTGCGTTTCTTATGTCTCCTGTATTGGTAGGCGGGTTCTTTACCACTAGAGCCACCTGGGAAGAACAAAACCTGAATTAGGTATTTCTAAATGGTCCACTTTTTTCAGAGATAGATTGCTAACAATGATAACTTGTAAGTTGGAATGGGTCCTCATCACACACTACTCTCATTCACTTAGCAAATATTTATTGAGAACATGCTATATTCCAGATGACAGACACTGGTCATATAAATGTGAATTTTGCAAATACAAATCCCTGCTCTCAGGAAGTTTATAATTTAACAGAGAAGATTAACAGTCAAACAAGTAAGTACAAACTTCAGGAAGATGTTCTGGTAGGTACAAACAGCTGAGTATTATATTGTTTTGTAAATAACCATAACAGAAATTGTAAACATCCAGCTTACACCTCCCCTCCTTTGCTTATTGATTATGTCACACTTTTCTGCTGTAACTCAGTATCCATTTCAACATAATCATTGAATCTGAGGTAGTACTTGAAATAAAACATTACTAGTACCCCAGGAAAGAGCTATGAATTATCTTGTTGAAGGTAAACTAGGTGACTCAAAAGGTAATGGAATGTTATGGCCATGTAGCTCCTTTTGGATCATACATCTTATAGATAACAAATATAAGCTCTGGACAAAATGTAAAAATGTCTAACTGAAGGTCCTAAGAGGAAAAAAAAAAAAAGAAACCACAGGAGACTGAGCCATTGGAAGAAGAGAACGGCATGGGTTAAGTTCCCTGATTTTCAGCTTTTAGCCTAAGAATAGGGCCCTGTCTGTCATAAACAGGGCAAAAGGGAAGCCCTACACTCTATGGATAAATTCTGCCCAGATCTATGGCTAATTGTGAACCATATACAAAAGAAGAAGACTTTAAATGTCCCAGCTAAACTAAAAGAACTGAATTAAAATTCTAGCTACTACAGGGGAGATAGAGTTTTGTAGTTTGAGTTCAGCCACTTTAAATATTTGAATAAAGAAAAGTTAGTATTCATCAGAAGAGCAATATAGAATCCAGACTTTCTACAGCATGTCATTCTTAAAGACCAGAATACACTCCAAAACTATTCAACATATAACAAAATAGGAAAACATGACTTATTTTAAAAAGAAAAGACAATCACCAGAGACCAACATCTAAGACAATTTGCATGATGAAAATTAACCAACAAGAATTTTAAAGAAGTTATTGTAAGTATGCTCAAGTATGTAAAGGAAAATGTCTATAATGAAGGAAAATATAGAAAATCTTAGCAGATAAATAGAAATTATTTTTATAAATCAAATGAAAACATAAGAACTGAAAAATAAACTTCTGAGATAAAAATTCAGTGTGTGAAATGAAAGAACAAAAAGTTGGTGAGCTAGAAGACAGATGATAAGAAATGATTCAAACTGAGGAACAGAGATGTAGTAAATGTACAGAGACTCATAGATCCTTGCAGCAATATCAAAATGTCTTATATGCATATAATTGAAGTCCCAAAAGGAGAGGAGAGAAAGAACAACACAGAAAAGTATTTGAATAAATAACAGGTGAAAAGTTTATAAATTTGGGAAAAGACAAATATTTATAGACTCTAAAACTTCAAAAAATGCCAAGAAAGATTAATATCAAAAACAAGCAAAACAAAGATAAAAACCTTTATGCATATCATAGTCAAACTGCTAGAAATCAATAACAAAGAGAAAATCAACAAAATGCTGAGAGAAATTGAAGATGTAACTAAATGGAGAAATATACTACATGAATGGATTGAAAGATTCAGTATTGTTAAGACAGCAATTACTAACTTGAACTATGGATTCATTACAATCCTAATCATAATCCTAGTATGCTTTTTAGTCAGAATTGACAAGCTGATTCTAAAATTTCTGTAGAAAAGTAAGGAATTTAGAATGTTAATAGAAGGTTTGAGAAAAAGAAGTCAAAGGTGTAGACTTATTCTACTCAATTCAAGACTTACCCTGAAGCTACAATAATCAAGACAGTGCAGTGCTGGCACAAGGATCAATAGATGAATAAAACCGAATAGAGTCCAGAAGTGGATCCATATTTAGATATTTATTTTATTTTTGACAAAGGTGTTAAAATAACCCTGTTAGAAAAGGAATAAATGGTGTTGAAATGATTATGTATTCATATGGAAACAAATCAGTCTTGCCCTAAATCATACTATTCACAAAAATCAATTTGTGATTGACCATGGATCTGAATATAAAAGCCAGAGCTATAAAACTTCTAGAAGAAACATAGGAGATTATCTTCATGACTTGGGGTGGGGGTGGTGGGGGGAGACAAAAGCAAAAAAAAAAAAAATCTGCACTTAATCAAAATCAAGACTTTGTTTATCAGAAGAAACATCATTAATAAAATGTATAGGCAAGCCATAGGGCAGGAGACGATATCAGCAAAACATGTCAGAGAAAGAACTGGTATTCTGAATATACAAAATGCTCCTAAAACTCAATAATAAAATGACAATTTTTAAATGGCCAAAAGATTTGAACAGACACTTCATAAAAGATGGTAAATGAATGGCCAACAGGCACATGAAAAGGTGTTCAACTTTTTAGTCATCAAGGACCTACAAATTGAGCCACAGTGAGGTACCATTCCACATGCACCAACAGGGCTAAAACTTAACTGACAGCACCAAGTGTTGTCAGAAGAATGCAAAGCAACTAGAACTCTTGTACATGGTTTGTAGGCAGGAAAAAATGGTCAAGACATTATGAAAGATCTTCCAGTTTCATATAAATTAAATACACACCTATTTTAAGACCCAAAGAATTGATCCTTTCAAACTGTGGTGTTGGAGAAGACTCTTGAGAGTCCCTTGGACTGCAAGGAAATCAACCCTGAGTATTCACTGGAAGGACTTAAGCCGAAGCCAGTACTTTGGCCAAGTGATATGAAGAGCTGACTCATTGGAAAAGATTGTGATGTTGGAAAAGATTGTGATGTTGGAAAAGATTGAAGGTAGGAGGAGAAGGGGACCACAGAGGATGAGATGATTGGATGGCATCACCAACTAAATGGACATGAGTTTGAAAAAACTCTGGGAGATGGTGAAGAAGAAGGAAGCTTGGTGTACTGCAGTTCATGGGGTTGCAAAGAGCCAGATATGATTGAGCGACTGCACAACAATTTTAAGACCCAGCAATTCTATTCCTAGATATTTACCCAGGGGAATAAGAGGGAGGCCTGGTGTGCTGCAGTCCATGGGGTCACAGAGTCCGACATGACTGAGTGACTGAACTAAACCTAAACAAATGAATGTCCACAAAAAGTTGGTTAAAATATGTTCATGTGAGCTTTATTCATAATAGCCCCAAACTTGAGGACTCAGTGTCCATGAACAGGAAACTTGAAAAAGTTTGGCATATTCATACAGTAAAATCAGATCAGATCAGATCAGTTGCTCAGCCATGTCCGACTCTTTGCGACCCCATGAATCGCAGCACGCCAGGCCTCCCTGTCCATCACCAACTCCCGGAGTTCACTCAGACTCACATCCATCGAGTCAGTGATGCCATCCAGCCATCTCATCCTCTGTCGTCCCCTTCTCCTCCTGCCCCCAATCCCTCCCCGCATCAGAGTCTTTTCCAATGAGTCAACTCTTCTCATGAGGTGGTCAAAGTACTGGAGTTTCAGCTTTAGCATCATTCCTTCCAAAGAAATCCCAGGGCTGATCTCCTTCAGAATGGACTGGTTGCATCTCCTTGCAGTCCAAGGGACTCTCAAGCATCTTCTCCAACACCACAGTTCAAAAGCATCAATTCTTCAGCACTCAGCCTTCTTCACAGTCCAACTCTCACATCCATACATGACCACTGGAAAAACCATAGCCTTGACTAGACAAACCTTTGTTGGCAAAGTAATGTCTCTGCTTTTTAATATGCTATCTAGGTTGGTCATAACTTTCCTTCCAAGGAGTAAGCGTCTTTTAATTTCATAGCTGCAGTCACCATCTGCAGTGATTTTGGAGCCCCCAAAAATAAAGTCTGACACTGTTTCCACTGTTTCCCCACCTATTTCCCATGAAGTGGTTGGACCGGATGCCATGATCTTCGTTTTCTTAATGTTGAGCTTTAAGCCAACTTTTTCACTCTCCTCTTTCACTTTCATCAAGAGGCTTCGGAGTTCCTCTTCACTTTCTGCCATAAGGGTGGTGTCATCTGCATATATGAGGTTATTGATATTTCTCCCAGCAATCTTGATTCCAGTTTGTGTTTCTTCCAGTCCAGCATTTCTCGTGATGTACTCTGCATATAAGTTAAATAAACAGTGACAATATACAGCCTTGACGAACTCCTTTTCCTATTTGGAAGCAGTCTGTTGTTCCATGTCCAGTTCTAACTGTTGCTTCCTGACCTGCATACAGATTTCTCAAGAGGCAGATCAAGTGGTCTGGTATTCCCATCTCTTTCAGAATTTTCCACAATTTATTCTGATCCACACAGTCAAAGGCTTTGGCATAGTCAATAAAGCAGTATTTCTGCTTTATTTATTTTCTATTTCTATTCTTATTATCTATTTCATGTTTTTTTGGAACTCTCTTGCTTTTTCTGTGATCCAGCAGATGTTGGCAATTTGATATCTGGTTCCTCTGCCTTTTCTAAAACCAGCTTGAACATCAGGAAGTTCACGGTTCACATATTGCTGAAGCCTGGCTTGGAGAATTTTGAGCATTACTTTACTAGCGTGTGAGATGAGTGCAATTGTGCGGTAGTTTGAGCATTCTTTGGCATTGCCTTTATTTGGGATTGGAATGAAAACTGACCTTTTCCAGTCCTGTGGCCACTGCTGAGTTTTCCAAATTTGCTGGCATATTGAGTGCAGCACTTTCACAGCATCATCTTTCAGGATTTGAAAGAGCTCAACTGGAATTCCATCACCTCCACTAGCTTTGTTTGTAGTGATGCTTTCTAAGGCCCACTTGACTTCGCATTCCAGGATGTCTGGCTCTAGGTCAGTGATCACACCATCGTGATTATCTGGGTCGTGAAGATCTTTTTTGTACAGTTCTGTGTATTCTTGCCATCTCTTCTTAATATCTTCTGCTTCTGTTAGGTCCATACCATTTCTGTCCTTTATCGAGCTCATCTTTGCATGAAATGTTCCTTTGGTATCTCTGATTTTCTTGAAGAGATCCCTAGCCTTTCCCATTCCGTTGTTTTCCTCTATTTCTTTGCATTGATCGCTGAAGAAGACTTTCTTATCTCTTCTTGCTATTCTTTGGAACTCTGCATTCAGATACTTATATCTTTCCTTTTCTCCTTTGCTTTTCACTTCTCTTCTTTTCACAGCTATTTGTAAGGCCTCCCCAGACAGCCATTTTGCTTTTTTGCATTTCTTTTCCATGGGAATGGTCTTGATCCCTGTCTCCTGTACAATGTCACGAACCTCATTCCATAGTTCATCAGGCACTCTATCTATCAGATCTAGGCCCTTAAATCTATTTCTCACTTCCACTGTATAATCATCAGGGATTTGATTTAGGTCATGCCTGAATGGCCTAGTGGTTTTCCCTACTTTCTTCAATTTAAGTCTGAATTTGGCAATAAGGAGTTCATGGTCTGAGCCACAGTCAGCTCCTGGTCTTGTTTTTGCTGACTGTATAGAGCTTCTCCATCTTTGGCTGCAAAGAATATAATCAATCTGATTTCGGTGTTGACCATCTGGTGATGTCCATGTGTAGAGTCTTGTCTTGTGTTGTTGGAAGAGGGTGTTTTTTATGACCAGTGCATTTTCTTGGCAAAACTCTCTTAGTCTTTGCCCTGCTTCATTCCATATTCCAAGGCCAAATTTGCCTGTTACTCCAGGTGTTTCTTAACTTTCTACTTTTGCATTCCAGTCCCCTATAATGAAAAGGACATCTTTTTTGGTGTTAGTTCTAAAAGGTCTTGTAGGTCTTCATAGAACCGTTCAACTTCAGCTTCTTCAGCATTACTGGTTGGGGCATAGACTTGGATTACTCTGATATTGAATGGTTTGCCTTGGAAACGAACAGAGATCATTCTGTCGTTTTTGAGATTGCATCCAAGTACTGCATTTCGGACTCTTTTGTTGACCATGATGGCCACTCCATTTCTTCTGAGGGATTCCTGCCCGCAGTCATAGATATAATGGTCATCTGAGTTAAATTCACCCATTCCAGTCCATTTCAGTTCGCTGATTCCTAGAATGTCGACATTCACTCTTGCCATCTCTTGTTTGACCACTTCCAATTTGCCTTGATTCATGGACCTGACATTCCAGGTTCCTATGCAATATTGCTCTTTACAGCATCGGACCTTGCTTCTATCACCAGTCACATCCACAGCTGGGTATTGTTTTTGCTTTGGCTCCATCCCTTCATTCTTTCTGGAGTTATTTCTCCACTGATCTCCAGTAGTATATTGGGTACCTACTGACCTGGGGAGTTCCTCTTTCATTTTCCTATCATTTTGCCTTTTCATACTGTTCATGGGGTTCTCAAGGCAAGAATACTGAAGTGGTTTGCCATTCCCTTCTCCAGGGGACCACATTCTGCCAAATCTCTCCACCATGACCGCCCATCTTGGGTTGCCCCACGGGCATGGCTTAATTTCATTGAGTTAGACAAGGCTGTGGTCCTAGTGTGATTAGATTGATTAGTTTTCTGTGAGTATGGTTTCAGTGTGTTTGCCCTTACCTTGGGCGTGGGGTATCTCTTCACGGCTACTCCAGCAAAGCGCAGCCATTGCTCCTTACCTTGGACGAGGGGTATCTCCTCACCGCTGCCCTTCCTGACCTTCAATGTGGGATAGCTCCTCTAGGCCCTCCTGCGCCCGCGCAGCCACAGCTCCTTGGACGTGGGGTTATACAGTAAAATACTATTCATCAAAGAAAAGAAACCAACAACATGGATAGACGAATCTCAAAACATGCTGAGTGAACACAAATTCCACAAAAGAATACAAATTGTATGCTTTTATTTATATGAAGTACTAGAATAGGTAAAATTGATATCTGGTAGAATATGAGAAGGTTGGATCTCTCTAGGAGTGTTAAGGTAAGAGTTTGCTGGGAAACTTTCTAGGGTGATGGTCCATGTTCTGTTTTTTGATAGGATCTGGGCTGCAAAGGTGTATGCATTTATAGGAACTCATCGAATGATATACTGACAGTTTTTGCATTGCACAGTACAAGATTTTCATCTGAAAAGAGATAAAAGAATTGTAAACAAATTTTGAACTCTGATTAATAACGTTGAAGTATTTGGGGGAATGTATTAATGTCTGGAACTTTCTTCGAAATGTAGTTAACAAAGTTAATTAGCTGCTGAATGTGTAGAGAATTAATATATAATAAAGCAAATACTGTAACACATCAGTTGAAGAAACTACGTGGTATGTATTTGGGTGTTCACTCTAAAATTCTTTCAACATAGCTGTAAGTTTGAACATTCTATATTAGAATGTTGAGAACAAAAGAAAACTGAGGAGAATTGGCAGATTGCCTGTGAGATGGAGTCCTGGGCCTGAGGAAAGACACCGGAGTCTACTTGATGTAGAGGGAAACAGGGTTACAAAGCGGGCTCCTGGGTCCAGAAATTGGCTTTCTTTGCTCTGTTCTAACTGTGGCAATGAACCTGGGGACTAAGACAAAGCAAAGGACAAAGTGCCTCTTGCATTTCATAAGACCCATTGGTTCACGCGCTCTGCAATTGCCTTGCTTACCAGATAGGGAATTTAAGAATTCTTAATGCATATAAATATCAAATCACAATGATGTACACTATGATGAACACATACAAAACTACTTGCTATTGTATGTCCATTATGCTTCAATTAAAAAAAAAAAAAAGATCCTCGACGGATCTGTTCTAAAAATCTGGAACAGAAGGGATTGTCAGACACCATTTACTCTCTGGCTACTGGGCACTTACTATGTACTACTCTCTGTGCAAGGATATGAGGAGTCTGTGATAAACCAAATAAAAGTAGTTTCTGCCCTTTTTTGACTTTATCATTAATGAAACTCTGCTCATCTTCTACTCTGAATGTTTACACCCCAACCAAGAGATTTGCAAGTTTCTTCTATAAGGCCATGTTGACATTGCTTAAATCTCTGAATTCAAAAACTCATTTCTAATGTTGGAACTGAATGTCTTCATTTCAATAGAAAGAACTTTTTTTTTTTTTCTTGTTTTATCCTCTCTGGAGTGAAACTTGACACAGGAAGATTCCCCAAAGCCTCAAAATAGTTCAGCAAGAAACTGGAAAAAAAAAAAGAAACTGGACATGTGTGTAGTGACCCAAAGTCACCGTACACTCTCCTAAAGTACAGACGTGAGAGGGAAGGCAGCCAGCTGCTAAGCTCTGCCCTACTTCCAACGGAGGTCACTGGCATTACCATGTCTTATCCTGGCATCACAGCCAGAAGTTCTGCCCAAAGTTTAACCCAAGGACGTGGCATCAGGCAGAGGCACCCAGCTTACTGGGTAGCTTGATGTGGCCTTGAATTCCACGTTCCAAATCCCATTGCTTCAGTCTTACCTTTGACATATAAAAGAGACAACTCCTGACTTAAATAAATGTCTCTTCCCAAAGCTTGGTGGAATGTGGGCTTGTTATAAGCTAATGCATAAATGTTACAGATGATCCCAAATGGATTGAGTGGTACCATATTCAATAAAAAGAAAATGAAAATACGTCACCTTCATTTAAAAGACTGTCACCTTTTTCCCAAGTTTAAACTCAAGTTCATTTCGTCCATACCATTACCATTACAACCATTTCTCTCATGTACACACAGCTATATTTAAAATAGATAACCAACAAAGACCTGTTGTATAGCACACAGAACTCTGCTCAATGGTATGTGGCAGCGTGGATGGGAGGGGAGTTTGAAGGATAATGAATAAATGCATATGTATGGCTGAGTCCCTTCGCTGTTCACCTGAAACTATCACAACATTGTTAATTGGCTATACCCCAACACAAAATAAAATTTTAAAAGAAATAAAAAGAGAAATCAGAGGTCATATCTTCTAGACCAAGTGTTACCACCATTTGTATTATTAACAAATTACCTTAGCTGCAGTTTTCCAGTGATAATTCAAGTTCACAACAGTCCTTAAAAAAAAAAAAAGAAAGACTACCATCTTTCCTTTCTTACAGTGACACATTCCTTTTGTTGAACTAGATACTTTCCCTCCTGAAGTCCAGGCCATCACCTATTTGTCACCTTTGAAGGCTCACAAACCCACTAGATCTGCAAACCTCTTAGCACAGTGATTGTTTCCAGCTTCTTACTGCCCCCCACGCGCATCCTGCTTGAAAGATTTTCATTCTTCTCTCTCCCCTTCTTCCCCAAGAATTGCTACCTCTCAGAAGTTTAAATACCTGTTTTCCTTCCCTAGAGTGTTGGATTCTTGGGAGATAATAATATGACTCGGGGGGAAATAAGTGTGTGGTTTCCCTACCCCTGGTGCCAGTGAAGGCGATTGATGCTTCCGGACTTTCTGAAACTTTCTGAAAATGCCGGGGCAAGTCAGATTCCAGCGATCCACCTTCTGAAGGCTGAGCATGTCTGGGCAGTGGCTGCATAGTTTGGATGGAGTCATCGCTGGTGAGGCCGAGTTGGCTCAGTCAGGCAGCATTCACTGCTCTTCTAAACACCACGGCACCAGGGATGAAGTCACCTTTCTTCTTTTAAAAGCAACAGATCTGCTCTATGAGTCCCTGTCACGTCTGCTGGAACTTGGTTTTTTGGGGTTTTTTTTCCCACAGCCAGGCACCGGGACCTTCTCTCAGGTAAGGAAGCTCCTTTTTAGAGGGTTTCCATGCAAGAAAGCTTGATTTAACGGGGGCCTCTCTGGGTAAAGTTGGAGTTGGGTCAAAGGACATTCTGAATGAGGAGGGCAGTTGGTTCTCAGGCAGCTGGTCCCCACCTGGTGGGCTGGCAGGCCCTGAGCCGGGTGACCACTTAACTCGCACTGCAATGGGCATGGGAGTTTAACCCGGGCTTGGTTTCGGGTGTCGTAACACCGGCACAGTGAATACACTGAGGAAGCAACTACAAGTAGTCTCCTTGAGCTGGAAGACCCTATGCAATTTGCCTTCCTAACAACTGGCTTTGGATTTGGGGTAGAGGGTTTCGTGATGAAAGTTCATGTGCGGGAAAAGCAGTAGCTCCGTGGAGAGTCTTCATCTGCTCATTCACCCGCTTGAATGCTTCCCTTCTTCCTCTGTAGCAGGCACAAAGGGCCAGGCTCCCTGTCCTGACATGCAGGGGCCTTGTGTAAACAATGCCAGTGCTCTTTTGTGGGACAGAAGTGAGCAAAAATGTCTTTGAGCCTGTCCATGCGAGTTTTAACCTATGGGGGGTGTGTGTGTGTGTGTGGTGTGTGTGTGTGTGTGTGTGTATGGCCAACCTGTGGCCCTAGGGGCCGCTGAAACCTCCTTGCCACACTTTCTATGAGTTATGTGAGTCACTACCGCTGATCGAATCATACTGCTCCTATGAGTTTGGAATTCTCGATAAAGACATCATGGTGATGACAGAGGCCCCTACTGGGTGATAAATGGCTTTTGAGATAGAGTTGAACCACTATAAAGTGAAAACATTGAGAATTGCAGAGTTGCTTTATGACCTGACGCAGAACCCTGCGTCACACAGGCTTCAGTGCTTTCATCCACAGCCTCTGAAGGAGACAAAGAATCTCACCGAGATAAGAGAGGCTTGTTTTGTTTTAAATGTAATTGCATTCTGGCTGCCAGTGCCAGCTTACACATTCACCTCAAACCTGGCACATTCAGAATCCATCTTTGACTGAAAGCTGCCCCCCTCCCCCCAGCCCTGTGCCCCCCACCTCTGTGAAAAGCACCCGGCTGTCTGCAACAGATTTCTGGACTTCACCCTGGACCCCTCCTTCACCCTCACATTCCCACGTCTAGCTTGGTGGAACGTTCCGTAGATTCTTCTTCCTTGTTCTTTCTAGATCCATCCTCTCTCCCACTTCCACGGCTACTTTCAGCCCTTATCATCTTCTCCACAAATACGGAAACCTCCCATCCTGGCTTCCTTTCTCCAGCCTCATTCTCCCAGAGCAGCCATAGCGGTGATTCTATGACTGAACAGCACCTGCATGATCCAAACCATCACTAGTCTGTTGATCTGTCTTCCTAATAGTTTTCAAAACTTTTCACACCTTCTCATCCCTCCACTCTTACCTTCGTCCATCCCATCAATGCTTTTTGCCTGAATTATTGTAAGAGCTGCTTAGCTGACCTCTTGGACTCACTCCCTTCCTAGTGTAAGACACTTTAAGCTTCTTGCTATCCCAAGCTGATTTTTTTCCTTTTTAAACATTAGAGGTTTTTTTAATTAATACTTTATTTTCGCTTTTGGTTGCACTGGATCTTTGTTGCTGCCCAAGGGCATTCTCTGGTTGCGGTGAGCAGGGACTACTCTTCGTTGCAGCGTCCAGGCTTCTCATTGTGGTGGTTTCTCTTGTTGCAGAGCACAGGCTCTAGGTGTTCAGGCCTCAGTCATTGCAGCATGCAGGCTCAGTAGTTGTGGTGTGTGGTTCTATGGCGCGCAGGCTTCAGTATTTGTGGCATACAGGCTCAGTATTTGTAGCACACGGACTCTTGCTCTGCAGGATGTGGAATCTTTCTGGATCAGGGATCAAACCCATGTCCCCTGCACTGGCAGGCAGATTCTTATCCATTGTGCCACCAGGGAAGTCCTCTCCCAAGCTTTTTAAGGATGTTTCTTACAAAAGCAGAACTTGAAACAGCTATTAGTCTATCTGGGGTTTAAAAACATTAGCATTTCTATGACTTTTTGTGACTACTTCAAGGTGGGGGGCAAAGAGAAGTAGCAGGAGATGGGAGTGTATATTTCAATGGGAAAGAACTCATAAAGCTCTGGCCTCGGACCCATGCAGGTCTAGGTCAGAATCCTAGCTCCCTACTTCCTAGTGTGGATTTGACCAAATTGGTTAAATTTTCTTGAGACTCATTTTCCTCAATTATGAAATGGAAATAATAATGCCTACTTCACTGGGATGAATATGAGTTAAATGAGAACATTTATGAAACACAGCCATTGAGAGCTTTTAGTTCCTTTCCTTCTTTCCTTCTCCTTTAAGGCTTATAACCTCTAATTATCATATAAGTATCCAAGTGTATGTGTATGTATGATTATCTAGTTTTGGTAAGGTGGGGAGAAGAAATGGCAAAGAAATACATGTGAACGCTCTCAAGGAATCTGCAATTTACTTAGAGAGGTAGAGCAAACGTACCTAGCATGAAAACATCAATAAAACAAGCAATCTGCCATTGTCATGTGTACAGTCCCAGTTGAGCATGTAAGTGGGATGGGCTTGAGTAAACAGGTCTGTGAATACTGGCAGACAGTGTAAATAGATTTATATCAAGCAGTGTTAGAGTTAGGCTCTTTGGGGACTTAAAGGTCACTGGCCTCTCTGAAGGCTTTCCAGAAGGCTTTACACATTCAGGGTGATTTAAGGAGATACAGATTAGAGTATAAGTGACTTTGCTCATTCATTCATTCATTCATCAAACACTTGTTGAATGCCTATTCTGTGCTGGCTCCTCTATTATACAATTTCTTTGCTACTCTTCCATGGGACATGGGTAATTCTCCTCTTCTTGAATCAGGCATAGCCTTAAGGACTTGATGATCAATAGGATAAAAAGAGAGTGAACTATGGGAGCATCCATAGATAGGTTCTCAGAAGCCTTGCAGCCTCCTCCTGGCTTTCTTGGCATATTCACTCTAGGGGAAGCCAACCACCATATAAAATCATGTGCTGGTAACCTGGATCTATGGGGGTTGGGGAATCCCCCTGATTTGCACTATTTACCAGTTTTCATGATATAAATATTCCCTCCCACCGTGGCTGATTTCAAGCCACCAGAGTGACAGCACTGAAAGCAAGAGTTGGAAAGAAATACATAGAATCAATTCTTACAAGTTTGTACAAGCCAGCCCCGATGCGTGACTGCTGGTGACTCAGACCATTACACCCTGAGAAGGCCCAAGCTAACTACATGGAGAGGCTCCATGGACAGAAACCCAACCTGCTCCAGATTTTCCAGCCATCCACACTTAGGTTACAGGAAAAAACCCCTCAGATGACTCCAGACTCAGCCACTGTCTGACTACATTGTATAGGAGACCCTGAGGGAGAGCCAGTCAGCTCAGCCCACTCACCCCACCGCATCCTGAGAGATGTGACAATTCATATCCTCTGAGTTTAGAGGTGTTTGTTACACAGCAAAAATAACTGGAACAAGGTGGTATGTATTCTTGCTTATGCAGAAGCCAGCCTAGATTAAGCCTCCACGAGTGTTGGAGGTCTAGAGGGGTCTATCCAAAGAATTCTTTGTCCACGTGTAGTCTCAGGCCTCTGCCTGGAGAATCCCAGGGACGGGGGAGCCTGGTGGGCTGCCGTCTCTTGGGTCACACAGAGTCGGACACGACTAAAGTGACTTGGCAGCGGCAGCAGAAGTCTAGGCCTCAGATCACTAAGGGAGAAAACATTTTGATTAAAAAGGCCTGAGAGAACTTCCCTGGTGGTCCAGTGGTTAAGAATCCACCTGCCAATGTAGGGGACATGGGTTCGATCCTTGATTCGAAAAGATTCCATATGCCACGGGACACCCAGGCCCATTCACTACAACTACTGAGCTCGTGTGCCCTAAAGCCTGTATCTGCAGCAAGAGAAACCACTGCAATGAGAAGCCCGTTTACTGAAACTAAGGAGTAGCCCCTGCTCGCTGAAACTAGGGAAAACCCCCATGTAGCAGTGAAGACCCAGGGAAGCCAAAAATAAATAGAATGAAGAAAATAAAAATTTAGCATATTATTTTTTAAAAGCTTGCCAAAGAGACTCAATTACTTTACTACCTAGTTTTACCCTTATAGCCAAATCAGTGAAAGAATTCTGTCTCTCTCTCTCCTCTTGCCATCTGCCCCATCACTTCAGAATCTAACTCCATGCATACAAAGCTCTGCTGGAAGGGCTCCCTCACCTGCTCTTTGAGCTCTGCTCCATCCTCCACCTGAAATTTGCTGGGAAAAACAGGCAGAAAAAACATGAATTTGAGAAAATGCCCAGAGCCCTGGGGGAAAGCAAGTGAGACCCTTAGAAAAGAGCAACTAAGACAAGGATTTACAAACACGCTCTCGTCTGGACACAGGGATTAGTAGTCAAAGCATGGGTTTTGAAATCACGTGACCTGGGTTCCAGTCTGGATTCTGACATTTTCTACTTGGCTGACCTTGGAAAGGATATAGACATCTCTCTTCTCAGTCCCTTTCTTTCTACTGAAGTACAGTAGTTGATTCATAATGTTGTGTTAGGTTCAAGTATACAGCAAAGTGATTCAGTTATTTCAACATCTATATATGTATCTTCTTTTTCAGAATCTTTTCCATTATAGGTTATTATAAGATACTGAATATAGCTCCCTGTGCTATCCTGCTAAGTCACTTCAGTCGTGTCCGACTCTGTGCGACCCCATAGATGGTGGCCCACCAGGCTCCTCCGTCCCTGAGATTCTCCAGGCAAGAACACTGGAGTGGGTTGCCATTTCCTTCTCCAATGCATAAAAGGGAAAAGTGAAAGTGAAGTCACTCAGTCGTGTCCGACTCTTCACGACCCCATGGTCTGCAGCTTACCAGGCTCCTCCGTCCATGGGATTTTCCAGGCAAGAGTACTGGAGTGGGGCGCCATTGCCTTCTCCACTGTGCTATACAGTAGGACCTTATTGCTTATCTGTTTTATTATATATATAGTAGTGTGTACATGTTAATCCCAAACTCCTGAATTATCCCTCCCTCATCCCCTTTGGTAACCATAAATTTGTTCTCTACATCTGTGATTCTATTTCTGTTTTGTAAATAAGTTCATGCCCTTTCTTAGTTTCTGCATATAAGTGATATCATATGATATTTGTCTGTCTTACTTCACTCAGTATGATAATCTCTAAGTCTATTCATGTTGCTGCAAATGGCATTGCTTTGTTCTTTTTCATGGCTGTCTTCTCCGTTTCTTCATCTTTAAAAGCTGGATAATAATACCATCTCATAAAGTTCTCATGATAATTAACTGAGATGATGTTTAACACCTGGTGCTGAATGAACAGCAGTCAACCCATCAGTAGTGACAGTGTTAGAGTCCTATGCTTTACTGCTGTCACAAGTCCCAAAGCCACAGGCTCCTGGCAAGACCAGAGACTGTCAACCAGTCACACCACAGATGGCCAGGATAAGTGTTCAATGAGTACTTAACACAGACCAACTATCTATATTCTGACTATTTAATCTACCACCAATGTTTTTTCTTATTTTCTCCCAAATGTATTTCCAAAGGCTTTAAAAGCATGACTGTGCATTATTTCTCCTGTATCTTAAGCAATATAAGCTAAAATCATATTTTCTTATTTTTTCATGAGTCGTCTTCTGACCTTCTACTGCGTAGAAGTTGAGCAGTTCAACAATCAATACATCTTAACTCATTATTCTAAGCATTCTATTTAATAAGTCTGGGTGACTTTGCAGGAATCCTGAGCCCAAGGTGCTACAGAAATGTCAAGACCATTTCACAGATGCCATCACTTTGGTAGGAAAATCAAGGTGAAGGATAACATGATTCTTGAGAGCAAAGTGTGAGTGTTAAGTTCTCCTGCTTTATTTATACTTTGTGAATGAAATGAAAAAGTGAAAGTGTTAGATTCTCAGTCGTGTTCAACGCTTTGCGACCCCATGAACTGTAGCCCACCAGGCCTCTCTGTCCATGGAATTCTCCAGGCAAGATTACTGGACTAGGTTGGCATTCCCTTCTACAGACAATCTTCCCAACCCAGGAATCGAACCCAGTTCTCCTGCATTGCAGGCAGATTCTTTTCTTTTTTTTTTTAATTTTATTTTATTTCCAAACTCCACATAATTGTATTAGTTCTGCCAAACATCAAAATGAATCCATCACAGGTATACATGTGCTCCCCATCCTGAACCCTCCTCCCTCCTCCCTCCCCATACCATCCCTCTGGGTCTTTACCGTCTGAGACACCAGGTAAGCCCCCAGTTCAGTTCAGTTCAGTTCAGTTGCTCAGTCATGTTGGACTCTTTGCGACCGCATGAATCACAGCACGCCAGGCCTCCCTGTCCATCACCAACTCCTGGAGTTCACTCAGACTCACGTCTATCAAGTCAGTGATGCCATCCAGCCATCTCATGCTCTGTCGTCCCCTTCTCCTGCCCCCAATCCCTCCCAGTGTCAGGGTCTTTTCCAATGAGTCAACTCTTCCCATGAGGTGGCCAAAGTACTGGAGTTTCAGCTTTAGCATCATTCCTTCCAAAGAAATCCCAGGGCTGATCTCCTTCAGAATGGACTGGTTCGATCTCCTTGCAGTCCAAGGGACTCTCAAGAGTCTTCTCCAACACCACAGTTCAAAAGCATCAATTCTTTGGCACTCAGCCTTCTTCACAGTCCAACTCTCACATCCATACATGACCACAGGAAAAACCATAGCCTTGACTAGACGGACCTTTGTTGGCAAAGTAATGTCTCTGCCTTTCAATATGCTATCTAGGTTGCTCATAACTTTCCTTCCAAGGAGTAAGCGTCTTTTAATTTCATGGCTGCATTCACCATCCACAGTGATGTTGGAGCCCAGGAAAATAAAGTCTACACTGTTTCCATTGTTTACCCATCTATTTGCCATGAATTGATGGGAACAGATGCCATTATCTTAGTTTTTTGAGTATTGAGCTTTAAATGAGCTTTTCCACTCTCCTCTTTCACTTTCATCAAGAGGCTCTTCAGTTCCACTTTGCTTTCTGCCATAAGGGTGGTGTCATCTGCATATTTGAGGTTATTGATATTTCTCTGAGCATTCTTGATTCCGGCTTATACTTCATCCAGCCTGGCATTTAGCATGATGTACTTCTGCATATGAAAGTTATGACCAACCAATATAGCATATTAAAAAGCAGAGACAATACTTTGTCAACAAAGGTCCATCTAATCAAGGCTATGATATTTCCAGTCATGTCTGGGTGTGAGAGTTGGACTATAAAGAAAGCTGAGTGCCGAAGAATTGATGCTTTTGAACTGTGGTGTTGGAGAAGACTCTTGAGAGTCCCTTGGACTGCAAGGAGATCCAACCAGTCCATTCTGAAGGAGATCAGTCCTGGGTGTTCATTGTAAGGACTGATGTTGAAGCTGAAACTCCAATACTTTGGCCACCTCATGCAAAGAGTTGACTCATTGGAAAAGACCCTGACACTGGGAGGCATTGGGGGCAGGAGGAGAAGGGGACTATAGAGGATGAGATGGTTGGATGGTATCACCGACTTGATGGACATGAGTTTGGGTAAACTCCGGGAGTTGGTGATGGACAGGGAGGCCTGGCGTGCTGCAATTCATGGGGTCGCAAAGAGTCGGAAACGACTGAGCGACTGAACTGACTGAGTGACTGACTCTGCATATAAGTTAAATAAGCAGGATGACAATATACAGCCTTGACATACTGCTTTCCCAATTTGGAACTAATCTGTTGTTCCATGGCCAGTTATAACTGTTGCTTCTTGACTTGCATACAGATTTCTCAGGAGGCAGGTAAGGTGGTCTGATATTCCCATCTCTTGAAGAATTTTCCAGTTTGTTGTGATTTACACAAAGGATTTGGCATAGTCAGTGAAGCAGAAGTAGATGTTCTTCTGGAATTCTCTTGCTTTTTTGAAGATCCAACAGATGTTGGCAATTTGATCTCGAATTCTTCTGCCTTTTCTAAATCCAGCTTGCATCTGGAAATTAATGTTTCATATACTGTTGAAGGCTGGCTTGGAGAATTTTGAGCATTACTTTACTAGCATGTAAGATGAGTGCAATTGTGTGGTAGTTTGAACATTCTTTGACATTGCCTTTCTTTGAGATTGGAAAGAAAACTGACCTTTTCCAGTTCTGTGGACACTGCTGAGTTTTCCAGATTTGCTGGCATATTGAATGCAGCAATTTCACAGCATCATCTTTTTAGGATTTGGAATAGCTCAGCTGGAATGCCATCACCTCCACTAGCTTTGTTTGTAGTGACGCTTCCTAAGGCCCACTTGACTTCGCATTCCAGGATGTCTGGCTCTAGGTGAGTGATCACACCATGGTGGTTATCTGTGTCATGAAGATCTATTTTGTATAGCTCTTCTATGTATTCTTGCCACCTCTTCTTAATATCTTCTGCTTCTGTTAGGTCCATACTATTTCTATTCTTTATTGTGCCCATCTTTCCATGAAATTTTCCCTTGGTATCTCTAATTTCTTGAAGAGATCGCTAGTCTTTCCCATTCTATTGTTTTCCTCTACTTCCTTGCATTGATCACTGAGAAAGGCTTTCTTATCTCCCCTTGTTATTCTTTGGAACTCTGCACTCAGATGGGTATATCTTTCCCTCTCTCCATTGCCTTTAGCTTCTCTTCTTTTCTCAGCTATTTGTAGGGCCTCCTCAGACAACCATTTTGCCTTTTTACATTTCTTTTTCTTGTGGATGGTCTTGATCACTGCCTCCTGTACAATGTCATGAAGCTCTGTCCATAGTTCTTCAGGCCCTCTGTGTATCAGATCTAATCCCTTGAATCTATTTGCCACTTCCACTGTATAATTGTAAGGGATTTGATTTAGGTCATACCTGAATGGTCTAGTGGTTTTCCCTATTTTCTTCAATTTAAGTCTGAATTTGGCATTAAGGAGTTCATGATCTGAGCCACAGTCAGCTCCTGGTCTTGTTTTTGCTGACTGTGTAGAGCAATCTGATTTTGGTGTTGACCACCTGGTGATGTCCATATGTAGAGTCATCTCTGGTGTTGTTGGAAGAGGGTGTTTGCTATGACCAGTGCATTCTCTTGGCAAAACTCTGTTAACCTTTGCCCTGCTTCACTTTGTATTCTAAAGCAAAATTTGCCTGTTATCCCAGTTGTTTCTTGACTTCCTACTTTTGCATTCCATTCCCCTATGAGGAAAATAACATCTTTTTTGGGTGTTAGTTCTAGAAGATCTTGCAGGTCTTCAAAGAACCATTCAGCTTCTTCAGCATTACTGGTTGGGGCATAGACTTGGATCACTGTGATAGTGAATGGCTTTCCTTGGAAACAAACAAAGATCATTCTGTCGTTTTTGAGACCATATCCAATTACTGCATTTAGGACTCTTTTGTTGCCTATGATGGCTACTCCATTTCTTCTAAGGGATTCTTGCCCACAGTAGTAGATATAATGGTCATCTGAATTAAATTTGCCCATCCCAGTCCATTTTAGTTCACTGATTCCTAAAATATCAATGTTCACTCTTGCCATCTCCTGTTTGACCACTCCCAATTTACCTTGATTCATGGACCTATCATTCCAAGTTCCTATGCAATATTGTTCTTTACAGCATCGGACTTTACTTCCATCACCAGGCACATCCACAGCTGGGCGTTGTTTTTGCTTTGGCTCCATCTCCATTCTTTCAGAAGTTATTTCTCCATTCTTCTCCAGGAGCATATTGGGAACCTACCAACCTGGGGAGTTCATCTTTCAGTATCATTTCTTTTTGCCTTTTAATACGATTCATGGGGTTCTCAAGACAAGAATACTGAAGTGGTTTGCCATTCCCTTCTCCAGTGGACCATGCTTTGTTAGAACTCTCCACCATGACCTGTCGGTCTTGGGTAACACTACGCGGCATGGGTCATAGTTTCATTGAGTTAGAAAAGGTTGTGATTCACGTGATCACTGAAGTGATCTGTGTACTTCTTAAAAATTTTTTTCTAGTGAAATATTTATTGATTCATGAGTGTGTGCCCACTTCAATCAGTCTCCCTAATATTTACATTTTGCATGACTATGGTACAATATCAAAACTAGGTAACTGACCTTGGTACAATCTATCTACCTTATTAGAATTTTATGTTATACATGAACTCATTTGTGTACATGTATACAACTGTATGCCATTTTATGATGTTAATATCATGTAACTATGTGGTGTAACTATCACAACAATTCAGATATAAAACCCTATCGTCACCACAAGGCTCTCTTTCACTATCTCTTTGCATCCACTCCACTCATCTTTAACATTTTAAAACCATTAATCTGTTGTTCATCTGCATAATTTTATTTCAGAAGCGTTATATAAATGCAATCATGCAGTAATTACGTGGTGGAGACAGACTTTTCCACTCAGCAAGATTTTCTTAAGACCTATCCAAGTTGTTGCATGTATCAATAGGTGATTCTTTTTTCACTGCTGAATAGTATTCCTCAGCATGTGGAATTGTACAATTTATTTAATTAGTCATCCATTTACCCACTGGAGGCTATCTGGGTAGTTTCCAGTTTGGGGCAACTACAAATAAAATTATTAGCATTTGTGTGTACGTTTCTGCATGAACATAAATTGTCATTTCTCTGAGATAAATGCCTGAGAGTACAATATCTGAGTCTTATGGTAAGCCCATTTCTAGTTTTAGGGTGAACTGCCAAACTATTTTCCTGGGTGGCCGTAACGTTTTGTATTACTTTTAGCAATGTAGAAGTCATGGAGTTTCTCTGCATCCTTGTCAGCATTGGTGTTATCACTATTTTTTATTTTAGACTTTCTGATAGGTGGGTAGTGATATCTCATTGTGATTTTAATTTGCATTTCTCCAATGGCTAATAGTGTTTAATATTTTTTATGTACTTATTTGCCATCTATATATCCTCTTCAATGAGATGTCAAATTAATGACTTTTATCCATTTTTAAATTGGATCTTTAGTTTTTTTAGGGGATTTTTTTACTATTGAGTTCCATGAGTTCTTTATATATTCTAGGTAAATATCTTTTTTCCAGATGTGTAGTTTATGAATATTTTCTCCCACTCAGTAAATTTGTACTTCATCCTCTAAATAAGATCTTTCAAAGAGCAAATGTTTTAAATTTTGACAAAGTCTAATTTATCAATATTTTCATTTGTAGGTTGTTCTTTTAGAAGAAAGAATAAAAACTTTTTGCCTAGTCCTAGTTTTCAAAGATTTTCTCCTATTTTTTCTAAATGCCTTATAGTTTTACATTTAAGTCTGTAATCCATTTTGAGATAGATATGTATAGTGCCACCTGGGAAGCCTTGTATACTCTGTCTCTAGATTTTATTCATCTTATAACTGAATGTATACTTTGATCAATATCTCTTCAAAATACAATTAATGTTTGTGTGTTGATATTAAATACTGCAATCATTCTGAACTCAGTAGTTTTGGGATATTTTTTCTTATATTAATAGATTCTTTGAGATTTTCTACATAGATCATCATATCATCTACAGATAGAAATTGTTTTAATTTCCCCTTTCCTATGTATATGATTTTTATTCCTTGTCTTGTCTTATTGCATTGGCTAGAACTTTCAGTACTATGTTGAGTATGAATAGTGATTCAGGCACCCTTACCTTGTTTCCAATCTTTTTTTTAAATCAAATGTTTTAATCTGTAGGAAAAGTAACAAACTTCCTAGAAAATTGAGACAATCTGATTTCCTTTACCTAGTACAACATGTATATTAACTAAGGTAAATTATCTAATGTGATTTTTAAATTAATTTATTTATTTTAATTGGAGGCTAATTACTTTATAATATTGCAGTGGTTTTTGCCATACATTGACATGAATCAGCCATGGGTGTACAGGTGTCCCCCCATTCTGAACCCCTCACCCATCTCCCGCTCTACCCTATCCCTCTGCATTGTCCCAGAGTGCCAGCTTTGAGGGCTGTGCTTCATGCATTGAGCTTGCACTGGTCATCTATTTTACATATGGTAATATACATGTTTCAATGCTGTTCTCTTATATTGTCCCACCCTCGCCTTCTCCTACAGAGTCCAAAAGTCTGTTTTTCACATCTGTGTCTCTTTTGCTGTCTTGCATATAGGGTCATTGTTACTGTCATTCTAAATTCCATATATACGTGTTAATATACTGTATTGGTGTTTCTCTTTCTGACTTACTTCACTCTGTATAATAGGCTCCAGTTTTGTATACCTCATTAGAACTGACTCAAATGTGTTCTTTTATTTAGCTGAGTGATATTCCATTGTGTATATGTGCCACAGCTTCCTTATCCATTATCTGCCTATGGACATCTAGGTTGCTTCCATGTCCTAGCTATTGCAAATGGTGCTGCAATGACCACTGGGGTACGTGTGTCTCTTTCAATTCTGGTTTCCTCAGTGTGTATGCCCAGGAGTGGGATTGCTGCGTTGTATGGCAGTTCTACTTCTAGTTTTTAAAGGAATCTCCACACTGTTCTCCACAGTGGCTGTACTAGTTTGCATTCCCACCAACAGTGTAAGACGGTTCCCTTTTCTCCACACCGTCTCCAGAATGTATTGTTTGTAGACTTTTTTATGGCAGCCATTCTGACCGGCATGAAATGGTACCTCATTATGGTTTTGATTTGCATTTCTCTGATAATGAGTGATGTTAAGCATCTTTTCATGTGTTTGTTAGCCATCTGTACGTCTTCTTTGGAGAAATGTATGTTTAGTTCTTTGGCCCATTTTTTGATTAGGTCATTTACTTTTCTGGTATTGAGCTGCATGAGCTGCTTGTATATTTTGGAGATTGATTCTTTATCAGTTGTTTCATTTGCTATTATTTTTTCCCATTCTGAAGGCTGCCTTTTCACTTTGCTTATAGTTTCCTTCATTGTGCAAAAGCTTTTAAATTTAATTAGGTCCCATTTGTTTATTTTTGCTTTTATTTCCATTACCCTGGGAGGTGGGTCATAGAGGATCTTGCTGTGATTTA
Source organism: Bos javanicus (assembly GCF_032452875.1). Lineage (NCBI taxonomy): Eukaryota > Metazoa > Chordata > Mammalia > Artiodactyla > Bovidae > Bos > Bos javanicus. The sequence goes on along the minus strand of NC_083882.1, from coordinate 15,737,496 downwards.
TGTCAGAGAGTGTTTTGCCTATGTTTTCCTCTAGTAGTTTTATAGTTTCTGGTCTTACATTTAGATCTTTAATCCATTTTGAGTTTATTTTTGTGTATAGTGTTAGAAAGTGTTCTAGTTTCATTCTTTTACAGATAGTTGACTGGTTTTCCCAGCACCATTTGTTAAAAGAGATTATCTTTTCTCCATTGTATATTTTTGCCTCCTTTGTCAAAGATAAGGCCTCCATAGGTGTGTGGATTTATCTCTAGGCTTTCTGTTTTGTTCCACTGATCTGTATTTCTGTCTTTGTGTCATACCATACTGTCTTGATGACTGTAGCTTTGTAGTATAGTCTGAAGTCAGGCAGGTTGATTGTTCCAGTTACATTCTTTCTCAAGATTGCTTTGGCTATTAGAGGTTTTCTGTGTTTCCATACAAATTGTGAAATTATTTGTTCTAGTTCTGTGAAAAATACAATTGGTAGTTTGATAGGGATTGCTTTGAATCTATAGATTGCTTTGGGTGTATACTCTTTCACTATATTGATTCTTCCAATCCACAAACATAGTGTATTTCTCCATCTCTTTGTGTCATCTTTGATTTCTTTCATCAGTGCTTTATAGTTTTCTATATACAAGTCTTTTGTTTCTTTGGGTAAATTTATTCCTAAGTATTTTCATTTATATTTATTTTGTTCTTTTTGTTGCAGCAGTGAATGGATTGTTTCCTTCATTTCTGTTTTCTCATTGTTAGAGTATAGGAATGCAAGAGATTTCTGTTTATTAGTTGTTCCCAATCTTAAAGGAAAAGCCTTCAGCCTTTCTTTCACAATTACGAATAAAGTTAATTTTAGATTTTGTTGTAAGTGCTCTTGATCAAGTAGGGAAAGTTTTCCTCTATTCTTAGCTTGTTGAAAGGTTTCTTTTTTTAAATCATGAATGAATGTTGAATTTTTTAAATGTTTTTTCTGCATTAATTGATATGATCATATGTTTTTTCATCTTTAGCCTATTGATAGTATCCAGCCTATTGATACTGGATTACATCTGAATGATTTTGAAATTTGAGGAAGCTTTGCATACCTGAAATAAAACCCCACTTGGTCATATTATTCTTTTTTAGAAAAAACTGCTGGATTCAACTTACTGATACTTTGTTGACAATTTTTGTGTATCAGTTCATGAGTTACTGATTTGCTGTTTTCCCTTTTTGTACTATCTGCTTTTGATATCAAAGTAATACTAGTCTCATAAAATGAATTACAAAGTGATTCCTTCTCTATATTTTTTGGACATGATTATATAAAATTGGTGTTAATTCTTCCTTAAATGCTTGATAAAATTCTCCAGTGAAATAATTTGAACCTAGAGATTTCTTTTTTGTGAGCTTTTAAATTATAAAATCAATTTTTATAATAATTGTAAAACTATTTAGATGACATTTCATCTTGACTTGAATTTTCATTACTCATTGTTTTTAAGCTATTAGTCCCCTTCTTTTCAGGATTTAAAACAGTTGTCCATTTATTTCTTTATTATCTTTTTAAAGGCTACCAGATTTGTAGCAATACCTCCTATTTCATTCCTAATGTTGGTAATTTGTCTTTTTTCTTTTCATATCTATCAGTCTAGCTAGAGGTTTACTAATCTTGATTTTTTTTTCTTATAACAATAGATATTTGTTTTTAATGATTTTCTCTATTGTTACTGTTTTCAGTTTATTTCTGATGTTATCTTTATTATTTTCTTCCTGTTTATTAATTTCTGTTATAGTATATTTAATGGCTTGACTTTTACACTTAAAAAAATTCTCCAGCATGGAAACACACAACTATATATGTATAAAGATGTTCATCACAGTACTGAGACATAACCTAAATTTTCATGGTGGGAGATGGATTAATTAAATTATGGTCTATTTATACAGTGGGATACTATGCAGTCTACTACTACATAATATCCTATTAAAGGGGCTTCCCTTGGAGTTCAGCTGCTAAAGAATCTGCCTGCAATGCAGGAGACCTGGGTTTGATTCCTGTCTTGGGAGGATCCTCTGGAGAAGGAAATAGCAACCCACTTCAGTATTCTTGCCTGGAAAGTCCCATGGATAGAGGAACCTGGCAGGCTACCGTCTATTGGGTTGCAAGAGTCAGACATGACTTAGTGATTAAACCACCATAACTTTCATTTTTTTTTGCTGAGATTGTTTCATTTGTTTCAAGAGAATTTGTAATTATTCTTGAAGCATTTTTATAACAGCTGCTTTAAAATTCTTGTCAGATATTTTCAACATCTGACTCACCTCAATGTCAGCGTTGTTTGATTGTCTTCTCTCATTCAAGTTATGCTTTTCCTGTATCTTGAAGGTATGATGAGTGATTTCCAGCTATATTTTGGACATTTTGGATAACATGTTAGGAGACTCTTGATCATACCCAAATATTTTATTTTAGTAGCAGTCACTTTATTTAAACTTAGAGTGTAGGTTCTGGCCAACTTTTGTGAGCTATAGTTGCAATGACAATTTGTTTTCAGAGCTCTTTCAATACTGATATGGGATACTTTATTTTGGTATTATTTGGGCTCTTTCTTTATTATTGGGCTTCCCTGGTGGCTAAGTGGTAAAGAATTCACCTTCAATGCAGAAGACACAGGTTCAATCCCTGGGTCGGGAAGATCCCTTGGAGGAGGGCATGGCAGCCCACTCCAGTATTCTTGCCTGGAAAAGTCCATGGACAGAGAAGTCTGCAGTCCATGTTCTCCCAAAGAGTCAGACAAGACTGAGCATCTAACACTTTAACTTTCACTTTATTATTGTAAGTGCCTCCTGGGCTGCTTAGTCAGTGTGGAGCAGGTGATGAATCCCTAGCCAGGCAATATTTGGGGGGAAAAGTAATGTCAGGAAGGAAGTCTAATAATACTAGATATTTTAAAATGTCACAACAATTAAATATAATAATTAAAATACTGGTGCAACACTAGAGAGATTATGGAAAAGCACTGAAGCATTCAGAAATAGATCCAATAAACCTGTCAAGGTAGCATTTCAATCTAGTAGAATTGGGACTCCACCAGTGACCACCGCTTGGAAGGAGTCCACTTTTTAAAAAGTAGCCAATTACCCCAACACAATTTATTGAGTAGTCTATCTTTTCCCTTACTGATCTGAAATGCCAATTTTTTCATATACCAAATCAATTTCATTATTTTTTGAGTTTTTTATTCTATTCAAACAATTTATTCTAGGAATAAGACCACACTATTTTAATCACTTTAGCTTTATAATTTGTTGTATTATCTGGGAAAGTAAATAACTTCTCAAACACTGCCATTATTACATATATATATATATATATATATATATATATATATATTTATACCTATATCAACTAATAGGATATTTCTCAGTCATGTCTGATTCTTTGTGGCCCCATAGACCATAGCCCACCCTCTCTGTCCTCGGATTTTCCAGCAAGAATACAGGAGTGGGTTGCCAGTTCCATCTCCAGGGGATCTTCCTGACCCAGGGCTCAAACCTGCATCTCTTGTGTCTCCAGTGTCATCTGCGAAACTTATTTATTTTATTTGGCTGTGTCAGGTTTCAGTTGCAGCACTTGGGATTTCCCTTGCATCGTGTGGGACATTTCCTTGTGGTATACAGACTCTCGAGCTGTGGTGTGGGCTCAATAGTTGGCAGTGTGTGGGCTGCAGAGCATGTGGGTTCCAGCAGTTGTGGCAGGTGAGCTTAGTTACTCTGTAGCATGTGGGAGCTTAGTTCCCCAACCGTGGATCAAACTTGCATCCCCTGCATTGGAAGGTGAATTCTTAACCACTGGACCCCCAGGGAAGTCCCCTGCTATTATTTTTTAAATCACAAATTTTTAGGCTAATAACTAAAATATATTAGTATGAAAAAAGCCAACCATAGGAAAAAAATGTATATGTGCACATATATTTGTTTATATATATGCCTCTCTCCATAGATATACCTATGTTTCTGTATATAAATACATGTGCATATATACATATATAAAAGACGCTTACTTCTTGGAAGGAAAGTTATGACCAACCTAGATAGCATATTGAAAAGCAAAGATATTACTTTACCAACAAAGGTCTGTCTAGTCAAGGCTATGGTTTTTCCAGTGGTCATGTATGGATGTGAGAGTTGGACTGTGAAGAAAGCTGAGCGCCAAAAAATTGATGCTTTTGAACTGTGGTGTTGGAGAAGACTCTTGAGAGTCCCTTGGACTGTAAGGAGATCCAACCAGTCCATCCTAAAGGAGATCAGTCCTGGGTGTCCATTGGAAGGACTGATGCTGAAGCTGAAACTCCAATACTTTGGCCACCTCATGCGAAGAGTTGACTCATTGGAAAAGACCCTGATGCTGGGAGGTATTGGGGGCAGGAGGAGAAGGGGACGACAGAGATGAGATGGTTGGATGGCATCACCGACTCGATGGACATGAGTTTGAGTGAACTCCGGGAGTTGGTGATGGACAGGGAGGCCTGGCATGCTGTGGTTCATGGGGTTGCAAAGAGTCAGACATGACTGAGCGACTGAACTGAACTGATATACATATATCCATACCTGTATTTGTATACTGTGCTGTGCTCAGTCACTCAGTCATGTCTGACTCTTTGCAACCCCATGGACTATAGCCCACCAGGGTCCTTTGTCTGGGGAATTTCCCAGAGAAGAATACTGGAGCAGGTTGCCATTTCCTTCTCCAAGGGATCTTCCGGACCCAGGGGTTGAACCTGCATCTCCTGTGTCTTCTGCACTGCAGGCAGATTCTTTACCTACTGGGCCACCTGGGAAACCCCATATATTTGCATTGGCACAGACAATTTTTGGAAGGGCACATATGAAGCTAAAATAGTTATTTGCAGGGAGTGAGATTGTTGGGGATTCTATTGATGAAAGAGACTTTTCCCCTTTGACCATTCTCTACTTTTTATGTATTCTTTAGAAAACAAATATGCATTTCTTTCATAATTAAGACAATACCTGATTTGATTTACCATAAACCCAAACCTATACAAGGGCATATCCTGTATATCAGTATTTCTCAATTGTGGCTGCACATTAGAATTATTTGGAGACCTTTTAAGAGATCCAGATGTCAAGGGACCTGCTCCCAGAGGTTCTTATTTCATGGGTCTGGGTAGGGCTGTGGGCATTGATAAATTTTAGAAGTACCTCAGGTGTTTGTGGTGTGCAGTCATAGTTGAGAATCACTACTGTTGATGATGTGCGGCTTAAAGGGTCCCTGGAAGGTCACTGAAATGAGGTCTTTTCAGAGCATAATTATTTGAGAATGCAACCCAAAGTAATCTATCATTTCTCTGTCAGGCTAAATGTAGGCATGAGACAGAGTGCAAAGACTGGAGGAGAGTGATGGAAAAGAGCTTTGCTTGAATGTGTATAGAAGCATCCATGTGTGTGGTAGGCCTTAATGTTAACAGGTATAGACTCATTCAGGATTCCTCCACACATATGCATGCATGCATGCTCAGTCATGTCTGACTCTTTGTCCATGAGATTTCCCAGACAGGAATCCTGGAGTGGATTGCCATTTCCTATTCTTATCAACTCAGGGATAGAATCTGCGTCTCTTGCATCTCTTGCATTGGTAGGCGGATTTTTTATCACTGCGTCACACATAAGGGAGTCTTATAAACTAATCATAACCATAAAAGATACAAGAATCTCAAAGTAAACTAGAAACAGCAAAACAGCTATGCTTTAGGAACCCAGAATGTGGTTGATACTAGAAGGTTCCAACAGAGTTCCAAGAACCGGGGTTACTTGGAAACCCTCCCACAGGAGGCTTTCAAAATTCTTTCATCTGGAGAATTGCTTTGTTCAAATGAAATGCCTCGGGAATCCTGAGGTGGAAAGTAGATCTGAGAGGGACATGAAGAAACTGAAGAAATAACTGGAAACACAATTTTATTGAAGCTCTTTCTGCTTCTTGTGTGTGTGTCTTCCTCTGATGCTTCTCCCTAAGCCTGACTCTGCCTCTATATTCCTGACAGAGGAGCTGATTGGCCCAACTAGTCCTCAGTGGTCAGTCTCTAGTTGGACAAGCTTTTCCACACCTGGTGACTATAGAGATAAATCCAACAGTTCATGGAGTCATATGCCTATTCATCCCTGGTCACCTGAGCCAGAGAGGGTATAGCGAGAAGAGGTGGGTACATAAAGCTGCCTTGGGATTGCAGGGGGAAAGTGTGGGTGAGGCAGTTTCCCTTAGAATGGGAGAGTGGACAGAACATTCACCATGATTAACCTGCCTAGACCAAGCACTTGAGCTTCCCCAGTGGCTCTGTGGTAAAAGAATCCGCTTGCAAAGCAGGAGATACAGGAGATGCGGGTTTGACGCCTAGGTCAGGAAGATCCCCCAAAGAAGGACAAGGCAACCCATTCCAGCATTCTGGCCTGGAGAATCCCATAGGCAGCGAGACTGGCAGACTACAGCCCATGGGGTAGCAAAGAGCAGGACATGACTAAAGTGACTTAGCACATGCACCAAGCACTTAGTCACCAGTGAGTGTCCAATTGGAGGTTTTCAGTGGGGTGTGAACTATTTAAATTGAAGCAGAGATGTTAAAGAAAAACTGTTAGGAATAAATAGATAGCCCTTGCCCATAGTACTTCTCCAAAGGTCTTTTCTTGCTCTATGACTCTGAGCTTTTAAAAGGTCTTAAACAGCAGCCTAGGAGGTCAAGAGAATGGAATTCATTTTCCCCTGGGATTAGCTCTGGGCCACACATGGCTACTGAGCACTTGAGGTGTGGCTGGTACAAGTTGGCATGTGCTATAATTGACTGGATTTTGAAGCTTTGGTATAAAAAAAAGAAACCTTACATATTCATTTGTAATTTTTTTATTAAATGCATATTGAAATATTGTGTCGGCCAAAAAGTTCTTTTTCCCTAAGATGTTATGGAAAAATCCAGACCAACTTTTTGGCCAACCAAATACTATTTTGGATATAGTGGGTTAAAGAAAATATATTACTAAAATTAATTTCATCTGTATTACTTTTTCAAAAAATGTGGCTATTAGAAAATTTAAAATGACACATATGGCTCACATTATGGACACAGGGACAGCTAGGTTAGACAGTAACTCTGCTGTTTTCCCCTGCACGGATTTGGCTGTAAAGATCTGTGTATAAATGACAGCTCTTTGCTGCGGGGCCCACGTCTGTATCTTATTCTTGGTTTGTAATTAGAGCTGCGGCAGTTCATCCTGCTCCGGTTCTTTCTCTTTGCCTCATAGACTGCGGCCCAATTGCTTTTCTCAAATAGAAACACTTAATCCTCTCCTGTGGTTTCCCAACATCCCCTGGACAGGCAGCCCTGTCTATGGCTCTGCCTCAGAGAATCCTTACAGAACTTCACTCTGCCTCTTGGTCTCTGTTATTCTTTCTTGCCTTGATTCCCTCCTTCCTTTCCAGGACTGGCACACAGCAAATAGCTTGCCTTTGTATCTTTGCCCACTTTTTACAAAAGTCCTTTCCTTTGGGGACAAATGTCTGCTTCTTAATGCTTCATCACCCTTTACCTTTGTTCCCCACGGAATGAAGTTTGTGGATGGAACTAAGTCACTTCTGAAATGTATCAACTTCAAAAATTAATAATGATCTTAATAAAAACAATTACTGTTATTTATTGAGTTTTATTACTGGCCAGGATCTAATCTGGTTACATTACAGAAAGTTTTCATTTAACCCTGACAACAATCCCACAAAGCCTATGCTATGATCCCCTATGACAAATGGGAGAAATTAGGTTTAATGACATTACAGTCCTTGCTTACCTATCACTGGGAAATGGGGGCCCTGGGATTTAAACCTACATCCGTCCCAAAGTCCTTGCTCTTCCCCATTACATTTAACACTGCCTTTCACATGCTGTGTCACCTCCCAAGTTAGGAACTCCAAATTGGAATTCAATGCCTCATAGCAAGTGACATGTATAAGCAAATTTGCTGAATGATAACAGTGCTGTGCATTTGTTTTGATGATTCTCTAGTTGACATACAATTCTCACAAACTGTTGATTAAAAAAATAAAAATGGGCTTTATGAGCCCTATTTCACACACTGGAAAAACTGAGCTCCAACAAGATGAAATGATTCTTCTGGGGCTACTTCGTTGAGTAACAATCCCCAGCCAGGCAAGAACCCAGTTTTCTGGAAATATTTATTCTCCTTTTTCTTTCCTCATCAGAGTATATTAGGCATTATGCTGCTTGGATGGCAGAATATGGTGGCAAATCATGTGTTATAATGGCTGATTTAATGTGAGTTATGGCAAGTGTTTGCAGGTACAGACTCATATGAGTTTCTCAGCCGTAGGCGTGTCAGTTTCATTCATTCAGCAAGATTTCCTGACCCTAAATCTGGCCAGCCATCATGCTAACAGTGAGCATGGAAAGGCGGATAAGATACGACTTTGTCCTAAGAAGATTACCTTCTAACAAGGACGGGAACCATCTTGCAAAGAGAGTATTATCCAATGGGAAAGTGTAGTCTTAATGGAATTTTAAAAGTTAGGAGAGGCGGAAAGGGAGAAGGATTTAACTCTCCCTGGGAAAGTTTCATGGTGGAGGGAACTTCTGAGTTTGGTTTCAATGGACTGACTTTAGAGATGAAAAGCCTGAGACACTGAGTATTCTGCAAAGGACTTCATCATCTTATAACTTTATTAAGTTTCCTAAAAATATGCTTGTTGCCACAGCTCCTTAGAGAGTAGCATGAATTATTCAGTGGAGTACTTAAAATATTAACATCAGTAAATTCCATAGGAACTTCACAAATACTCTGCCCAGTTGGTTAAGCCAATTTGAAAGAATGGTTTCCAATTCTACAAAGTTGGTAAGACTATGTGGAAAAACAAATGAAGCCCAGAAGAATCATGTCAACTCTCTAAACATCACCCCATTTCAGAGGAAGACTTCATGCCTCTAGATTTCATGTCCTTTTATTTGTCAAAGAGGTATTTTCTTTCACAGGGGATATTTAGAGTATTCTACTCTCTCTTCTCTTCCAACCAAGAAAAAGTCTTGTGTGTGCTACTGAATTTAATCACTGGAATATTAAGAGCCCAGATGTACACTCTGATGTGTTTGGTTTATTTGAAGTTAAAATCAAACCTAAAGGAAATCAACCCTGAATATTCATTGGAAGGACTGATACTGGAGCTCCAGTACTTTGACCACCTGATGCAAAGAGCTGACTCACTGGAAAAGATTCTGATGCTGGGAAAGATTGAGGACAGGAGGAGAAGGGGGCAACAGAGGATGAGATGGTTGGATGGCATCACCGACTCAATGGACATAAGTTTGAACAACCTCCGGGAGATAGTGAAGGACAGTAAAGCCTGGTGTGCTGCAGTCCATGGGGTCACAAAGAGTCAGACACAACTTAGGAACTGAACAACAACAAAAGGAAAATATCTGTCAAAGTTTAGAAATTGAAACTCATTAGAGTCAAACCCTTGGGGCAGCCCAAGAGGAGAGTGCCCTCTATTTTACTGTGATCCACAAGGGTGCCTATGACTGAGTTTTCTGATAGTTAATACCAGGCTAGACATTGTGCAATGGGCTGAGGGTTTGTGTTCCCTCAAAATCCATATGTTGAAGTCCTAATGTCCACTGTGGTGGTCTTAGGAGGTGGGGCCTTTGAAAAGTAATTAGATCATAAGGGTGGAGGCTTCGTGAATGGAATTAGTGCCCTTATGAGAGGATCCCCCTCCCCAGAGAACTCTCTAGCTGTCCTTCTGCCATGAGAAAATGCAATGAGAAGTCAGTATTCTATAATGGAAGAGCTTTCCTCCCAAACCTGACCATGCTAGCAACCTAATCCCAGACTTCCAGCTCAAGAACTATAAGCAATACATTTCTTTTGTTTATAAGCCATCCAGTCTGTGGTACTCGGTTATAGCATCCAATCTTGACAAAGACACCTAGCCCCTCGGTAATGGAGATCTTAGCTAGAAATTCCTAGTTGAGAAGGAAGATCTCATCACATGACCTCTTCCCTCTTGTGCTTCAATTTAGTTGTTTGGTTTTTTTTTCTGGATGTAATCAGACAGATTTATACTCCCTATTCAAAGCCAAGATGGAACATTCCTTCTGATTCCTGACTCACTGAAGAATAAGGCCCAGATCTGCAAAGCTTGGAGGGCATTAGGACTGGGGTAAAATCTTAATACTCCAGGAAGAGTATCTCATCTTCAACCAACCTCTGAAGAACAAGACAAGGGGCAAGAGGTCCCAGAATGGCTCAGCAGCACTGAGGACTTTTGGTGACTATCAATATTTTGTTGAAAATTTTAAAATGGATTTCTTGACAGAAGAGTTCACAAATACAATGGTCTGTCTGGGAGAAAATTAACTCCTTACTGGGTATTGAAGTACAGGTTGCAAAGACATAGACTGGAGAGTCATGTATAACATAAGGGTTAGATTAAAGGTCCTCAGCTGCTGTCTAACTTCCTGATTCTATTATTTGCAGATCCTTGATTTATCTATACATGACTCAAAGCTTGCACTTAGTACATTGTTCTGTAGTAATATGCCCATATGTTTGTCTCCCCTTCAAGGTTGAAAACTTGCTGAAGGAAAGACAAGATTTATCCTTTTCTATCCCAAGCACTTAGCACAGTGACTAGTATATAGGAGACATCAAGTAAATATTTATCAAATGAATGAACAAGTTTATTTTATATACTGATACCTCTAGCTAGACACACACACACACACACACACACACACATATATATACACCTTGATTTATAGTGTAAGTTATCAGCAAGTGGAGGGTGTTCAAATTCTTTAGAACCCATGGCTGCTTGAATGCCTGAATGATGGAATATGCCATATGAATCTCCAAACATGGCACTTCTAATTATTTCATCCCTTCTCTACAAAATGGAGCTCTTTTATGCTAGCTAAGGCAGAATCAAAGTAGGAACAGGGTTTTTTATGAATTTGTATCTCTAGATTAAACCCCCCACCACTAGAAAAGACCCTGGAGGTATTGGTTAGAGGTCTAGGTGTGACTTGGCTGCATTCAGTGGGCAGGAGTCTCCTGTGGATGATCAGAAGCGTAGTTTCATCCAGTCTTGGGAAGGGAAGCAGGTGGGTGTACAATGGACAGAGGCATGCCGGGTGGAGGAGCAGGTATGCACACTGAAGTGGGAGCATAAGTGGGAGAATCTCAGCCAGTTAGACCAGATGAGAAGGTAAGAACAAAGCCAGGAAGCAGAGGCAAATAGGGTGTGATCTTTAGGTGGAGAAATTACTAGAGAAGCAGAGGAGGTGGATGAGGTTGCAAAGACAATCCTTGCTAAAGGGACATGTTAAAATGAGGTATGCTTGCGCCAAACACCACCATTCAGTCATATATTCATTCATTCAACAAATAGTTGGTGCTTGTGAAACCCCTGTATCAATGCTACGGACACAAATAGAATCTCTGCCCTTATGTACATAAACTTGAACTAAACTCTACATACATATTAACAGATAATTACAGTGCAGTGTGATACACATTGTAATGAAGCAAGCACAGGGCAGTCTGGGGGACAAGGAACCAAATCCCAGATGAAATGTGAAGGATAAATTCCAAGGTGAGGAAGGAAGAGCACTCTTGCTTCAGCTCCAGCAATGGCTGCATATCCAAAAAATCTAAGAAGGGAGCTAATTTAGGGATTTCAAATATTTTGCAATAGTTGGCCCTTATATGCCATGTTAAGTGGTCCAGACTTTCTCCTGGGAATAATGAATCATTAGAGTATTTTGATCAAGGAGGGACATGATCAAATCTGTGTTCTAAAAATATTACAGCAAAGTGTGGAGAAAGGGTTGGAGGAAAGAAAGACCAGGGACCCACTGAAGTCACCACAGTGTCTCAGTAAGAGGGGACAGTGGCTGATCTAGGCTGAGGCAATGAAAGCAGAGGGTAGCAATTGCATTCCTGAGATATTTAGATGTTAGACTGGACAAAGTTTGGTGATTGGATGTGAGATGCAATCAACTAATCAAGGATGACCAGGGAATTCCCTGGTTGTCCAGTGATTAAGACTTGGTGCTTTCATTGCCAGCACCCAGGTTCAATCCCTGCTTGGGAATTAAGATCCCTCAGGCAGCTGGGGCTGTGGCTTGTTCTAGAGGCAGCTCCAAAAAGAGTTCTGGTGGTTGGAGACTCTGAGCCCTAAACTCAAGTCCAAAGGCGCATTTGGCTTCACACCCTCTCTTAGGATAGACAGGTTGCCTTTGGGAGCTTAATAGGATATAGTATCTGACTAGGGTCCTTACTCACATTGGCCATTATCATTTATTCATTCATTCAATGCTTTTGAACTGTGTGTTGGAAGGCTCTTGAGAGTCCCTTAGACTGCAAGGAGATCAAACCAGTCAATCCTAAAGGAAATCAGTCCTGAATATTCATTGGAAGAACTGATGCTAAAGCTGAAACTCCAATACTTTGGCCACCTGATGTGAATAACTGACTCATTGGAAAAGACCCTGATGCTGGGAAAGATTGAAGGCAGGAGGAGAAGGGGGTGACAGAGGATGAGATGGTTGGATGGCATCACCAACTCAATGGACATGACTTTGAGTAAACTCCAGGAGTTGATTACGAACAGGGAAGCCTGTCATGCAGCAATCCATGGGGTCACAAGAGTCGGACATGACTGAGGGACTGAACTGAACTGAATCATCCAGTATTTATTAAATATCAATATTATGCTCAAAGCACTCCAATATTCCATAGATCCCAGTGTCCAACTCTGCTCAGTTCTTCTTTCTCTCTCCCCATTTTTTGCTATTTATTATTTTAATTTTTTCAGATTTATTGAGGTATAATTGACAAATAATATTGGAAGACATTTAAAGTGTACATCATGATGATTTGATATATATACACACACACACACACACACACACACATTGTGAAATGATTCTCCCATCTAGTAAACACATCCATCATCTCACATATATTTATCTTATTTTTTCTCTCAGTGAGAACATTAAATTCAACTCTTTTAAAAATTTTCAATTATACAATAGTGTTATCAGTTATAGTCACAGTGTTATACAATTAGATCCTCAGAACTTGTTCATCTTATAATTGAAAGTTCTACCCTTTATACCAACCTTTTCCTATTTCCCCTGCCACCCTGGCCTTGGCAACTGTTTTTTTCTACTCTCTGTTTCTATGAGCTCTTTTTTTTCCTTTAGATTTTACATGTACATGATACCATGCACTATTTGTCTTTCTCAGTCTGGCTTATTTCACCTAGCACAATGCCCTCCAAGTCCATCCATGTGGTTGCAAATGGCAAGATTCCCTTCTTTCTTATGGCTGAATAATGTGTGTTTGTGTATGTGTGTGCTAAGTCTCTTCAGTCATGTCCGACTTTGTGCAACCCTATGGACTGTCACCCATCAGGCTCCTCTGTCCATGGGGATTCTCCAGGCAAGAATACTGGAGTGGGTTGCCATGCCCTCCTCCAGGGGATCTTCCTGACCCAGCTATTGAACCTGGGTCTCCTGCAATGCAGGCGGATTCTTTACCCCTGAGCCACCAGGGAAGCCCCAGCTGAATAATATTTCATTGTATGTATCTTCCACATCTATTCGTCCACCGACAAGACATGTAGGTTGTTTCCATATCTTGGCTATTGTGAATAACGTATCAGTGAATGTGGGAGTACATATATCTCTTGGGAACAAAAGAGCTTCTCAAAGTCAGAATTACAAGTGTAAGTTCCCAGTACTTTCCCACTCATGCCCTCTACTTCGCCCTATTGTATGTATTATTGTTTGAGCTGCCATGTGCTGTTTTACAGAAAACTTTCTTCACTTCTTATTCCTATGCTTGCAATAATTTTTTTTTTTTTTTTTGCCTTTTAGTTTCTTTTACATGGACTTGGTCCTTGATAGAATTTTGATTTGGCTACAGATTAAACATTTTATAGAAAACTCTGAATAAGTTGTCTTATATGGCCAGAAGCTAGGAAAGTATCCACTAGCCTCCAGAGTTTTGTGAGCAACTCTGGGGCTTCCTGTGACTGATGTGATGGTGTTAGAATTGCAGGAACAGATGTGACTGATCAGTCTTCCTTGAAATACTTGTGTTTGATGCAATTTCATTTCACATTTTGTGCTTGACTTTCCCAAGTTGAGGTGTGAAATTCAAGCATCAGAGAAACCAGCAGGGCTTTCAAGTTGAAGTTAATAAAACACTCAACATGAACCTATGTAGTTCAGATTAATAAAATAAAATGTATGGGTGTGAGAGCCTAACCTCCCTCATCCAGAAGATAGCACCTTACAATTCTCTTTCCTGTGGTCCAGTGGGTTTCTTCTCCCCGCCTCCTTGGTGGCTCAGATGGTAAAGAATCTGTCTGCAGTGTGGGAGATCCAGGTTCAATCCCTGGGTTAGGAAGATCCCCTGGAGAAGGGAAGTGGATGTCTAGGCCACTGGACCAAGAGAGATGAAGAATCTACTTTGAAAACCCTTCTCCAATGATTCAGTAAAGTTCTGTTTTTGTCAAACAAAGTTATTATAATCTCCAACTCACTTCTCAAAATTAATAAAATGATTTTGAATGAACCGTATATGATAAATACATGTTGCTTTTAAAGGATGTAATATTATTATTAATGTTATTTTACAATTGGTAAAGATATAAGACTTTGAGTAATTAGTTTATTTGATTAAATGATGATACCCATAAAACTTGCAGTTTTAATGAAATTAAAAAGTACTTTCTCCTTGGAAAGAAAAATACAACAAAACTACACAGTGTATTAAAGCAGAAACATCAGTTTGCTGACAAAGGTCCATCTAGTCAAAGCTATGGCTTTTCCAGTAGTCATGTATGCATGTGAGAGTTGAACCATAAAGAAGGCCAAGTGCCAAAGAATTGATGCTTTCAAACTGGTGCTGGAGAAGACTCTTGAGAGTCCCTTGGACTACAAGGAGATCAAACCAGTCAATCCTAAAGGAAATCAGTCCTGAATATTCATTGGAAGGACTGAGGCTGAAGCTGAAGCGCCAATACTTAGCCACCTGATGTGAAGAGCCAAACTGATTAGAAGAGACCCTGATGCTGGGACAGACTGAAGGCAAAAGGAGAAGGGCGTGACAAAAGGTGAGATGGTTGGATGGCATCACCAACTCAATGGACATGAGTTTGAGCAAACTCCAGGAGATAGTGAAGGACAGGGGAGCCTGCATGCTGCAGTCCATGGGATTGCAAAGAGTTGGACATAACTTAGTGATTGAACAAGAAACTGGTATGATCATGGCCCAGAACTGAATTTCTGTTCCAAACATGTTTTTAGGTTTGCACATCTTGTTCCAAAGGTAGACTACCTCTAGTCTCATCAGCCACCTCTCACATGCTGAGGCTAAAGTCTCAAATTTGCTAGTGGACAAATAACACAGCTTTCTCAGCCTACTAACGTAATTGGATAGGTGACCTTTGTATGTAAAAGCATAGTATTATAGACTTCACAAACCTTTGACATCATCTAGTCCTAATTCCTTCATTTGAAGTTGAGGAAATTAAACCTCAAGAGTATAAATGGGTTTGCCCAAAGTCACCCAGTTAGTGCCAACATTAGCATTAAAATCTGAATCTATTGACAAATCCAGTGTTGTCCCTATGGTATTATGCTATACCCATTCTGGTCTAGAGTTCCCCTCTAAAATTTTTGGGTGCTTGGATTGAACACAAACCCCTAGTGAGCCAGGGCCCAATTAAGTGCAGTACAATCTTTGGTGCCTCCAGGTATTCGACTAGAGATTTGTGGATGTTTGTTGCAACTCTCCAAGAGTACCACCCTTCTCTAGGCAGACAGCCAAAACCCATCACATCAGTCTGCCTTGTCCGCAGACAGACTGGCAGTGCAGGAACCTGCAGGGCAACTCTGAGCAGCATTCTTGAGACCAAAGGAAGCCAGCTGCTCTGATTGCAGCTGGTGATCACCAGGACCCATCCTAATGAGGCTGACAGGGTTTCTGCCCTGGAGAATGTCCCACTGGCTGCATTCACAGATTAGGTCCATCAGTCACCTTCAGTTATTCAGTCGTGTTCTTTGGAGGACCTGCAATGCAGAGAATTATAAAGTCTCTTTGTAATGTTGGGAGAAGTTTGGCTGTGAGTTGTAATCTTCCCAGATACGGTTTACAGGAAGGGATTCCCAGGCTGGACTTCTTGGAGACAGCCAGTGAAGTGTCCTTTTTATGAAAACTAGAGCCCTCATGACATGGACCTTCTATCATGGTTTTCAAGAGAAAGTGGAAAGTGCATCTTCATGGTCCTTCTCAGCCCTGGGATTTTCTTTGAAAATTGTATTTATTATATATTTTTTCAGATTATAAAAGTAATGCATGTCTCTTATGGAAAATGCAGAAGATTACAAAGAAAATGAGAAGTACTCATATTTCCATTATGATGGGAAGTACTCATATTTTCAATATGATGGGATTTACCTCCAAAGTTTAGTTCAGATTTTCCAGTCTGTTTTTTAGTCACATATAGAAGTATATACTTAGTTTTTTTTAATGCAACTATCCTACCCTGAAGTTCTAGGGTTCTATAAAACATGCAGAGCTAATTACAGTAAGTCCCTTGCTCAAAGCCTTGAATGCGATAGTTGCTCCATAAACATGCTAACTGAATGAAAAGGGGAACCATGATTTTTTGACTCGATTAGACTTGTTGAAGATCTCACACTCAGACTATGCCTGAATCTTTTAATTTTTATGTTTTATTGAAGTACAGGTGGCTCAGATGGTAAAGAATCTAGCAGCAAGGCAGGAGACCTGGGTTCAATCTCTGGGTTGGGAAGATCCCCAGGAGAAGAGAATGGCAACCCACCCCACTGTTCTTGCCTGGAAAATCCCATAGACAGAGGAGCCTGGCAAGCTACAGTCCATGGGGTCACAAAAAGGCAGACATGACTGAGCAACTAACACACACACATGCACACGCACACAAACACATAGTTGATTTACAATGTTGTGTTAATTCTTGCTGTACTGCAAAGTGACTCAGTTACACACACACACACACACACACACACACACACACACACACATATATTCTTGTTTATATCATTTTCCACTACTGCTTATCCCAGGTCACTGAATATAGTTCCCTGTGTTATCCGTTAGGACCTTGTTGTTTATCTGTTTTATTCTATATGTAATAGTTTGCATCTACTAGCTCCACTCCCAGTCCATCCCCCATGACCCTCCTTCCCTGTTGGCAGCTACAGGTCTGTTCTCTATGTCTGTTTCAGCTTCATCAGTTCAGTTCAGTTCAGTTCAGTTGCTCAGTCATGTCCGACTCTTTGCGACCCCATGAATTGCAGCACGCCAGGCCTCGCTGTCCATCACCAATTCCCAGAGTTCACTCAAACTCATGTCCATCAAGTCAGTGATGCCATCCAGCCATCTCATCCTCTGTCGTCCCCTTTTCCTCCTGCCCCCAATCCCTCCCAGCATCAGAGTCTTTTCCAATGAGTCAACTCTTTGTATGAGGTGGCCAAAGTACTGGAGTTTCAGCTTTAGCATCATTCCTTCCAAAGAACACCCAGGGCTGATCTCCTTTAGAATGGACTGGTTCAGCTTCATAGATACCTTCAATTGTGTCATATTTTATATTGCTCATATATGTGATATCATATAGCATTTGTCTTTCTCTCCCTGACATACTTCACTTAGTATGAGAATCTCTAGTTGCATCCCTGTTGCTGCAAATGGCATTTTTCATTCTCTTTTATGCTTGAGTAATATTCCATTGTATATATGTACCACTTCTTCTCTATCAATTCATTTGTCGATGGACACTTAGGTTGCTTCCATGTCTTGGATATTGTAAATAGAGCTGCTATGAACACAGGAGTGTGTATATCTTTTAGAATTAAGAGTTTTCTTCTGGATATATGCCCAGAAGTGGGATTGTTTTGGCTATTGTGAATGCCTGAATCTTGACAACAATCTTCACATGCTAAAGAAACATAATAAACTAGAAATTGAGTGCTTCCCTTCAAGAACATGTTCCCGCCCCAGCAGAGTATCAGTAGTCAATTATCTCCATTTTTTCGTGCTCATTATTTCAGGAGATTCCATTTGATGAGAGAGCTGCACATACAAGAGACTTGCGGGAAGCATGGACCTTAGTGAAAAATGGCCTTTGGAGGAAGGAACCTGGCTGTCTCACGCTGGAGTTCATCATTTTGCCAACACCAGAGGGGGTATGGCTGCTTTTGCTGTCCCAGATACACGCGGTCCTCTTCAACTCATGCACCCACTGGGTCAACCCAGCGGTACACACTACATGCCCAGTGCTATCTGCCTTTTCAAAACCAGCTGGGTGGAGAGGCGAAGGCATGGACTTTGGAGTCAGACAGACCCAGGTTCAGATATGGAATTTTCTCTTTATACGCTATGGGGCCTTAAGAAAATCTATTGTTTCCTCAGGCTTAACATGAGAGTAAGAATGCCTACTTGGAGGTTTGCGATGAGCACCATTAAGTAATGTAAGCTGTCATTGAATGAGACCTTACCCTAGCTGAGTGGGAAGCCGGTCACATAACTTTGAGCACCTAACATCCAGGCACTATTTTCTTGCCTGTCTCCCATCTCCTCCCCTCTCATCTCCTCTCCACAGCCCTGCAAAGATTAAGACTGGGGATAATGCAACCGGTATAACTGGCATAGATTGGCTCTCCTTCATTCTGTGTCCACATCCTAGCATCTGATTAATACAACTCAGAGTTAAGTTCAGGATGTTGTTACTGTCCTGGCATGGAGCACACAGGTGTCAAAACCATACCCCTGACGCAGGGAAGTGGTCCTCTGTCAGGTCCAAAGTCTGCCCCATTGCCCATCTAATGGGGATCCACTTTGGTAGGAGCTAATCTATGGATGAGAAAACAGAGGCCACTGAAGTTAATGCATTCACAAGATGTTTTTAAAAATGGTATGCCTCTCATTTGCTGTTATTTATTCATTCACTCAATTAATGAGCAGCTACTACATGCCAAGCACTGGGAATATAAGAAAGAGATTAAGATAGACACAGAGATCACCAGACTACATTCCCTACTGTACCCCATCTCTAAAATGGGGTAACTTAGATAGCAATAAACACTTACTTAGTTTTTGCACTGCATCAGGGTACATTTTCCAACCAAGACAGCTGCACACAATGGGAGTTTCCCCAGAGGGAAGCTTTAGGTTCTGAGAGAAGGAACTTGGATGCAGTCCAGACAAAAACCAATCGCTGTTCACTCCTACGCCCTGTCACATTGCCACCTGAGCCACTTTTTAGAGGTTCTTAAGCCATGTCTCCTCACAGCCCAGGGCACAAAGTTGAACCTCCTCAGCTCCACACACAGCCTGCCTTTCCTGGTCTGACCTCTGCCTGCCTCTCTAGACTCATCTCCTGCAGCTCCTCACTAAACACGAAGCCCTTCCTCATCACCGTGTCTATCTCCCCCTGGATCCTTGAGTGCCTCACGTCCTCACCCACCTGTGAGCCTCTGCAAAGACTGTCATTAGTATATGCCTTCTACCTGGCCAGGTCCTGCTCATCTCTGAAGCGCCAGCTTCAATCATCTCTTCTGGGATCTCTTCACCCGTCCACCCCCATCCTAATCTGAAAGAGCAGTCTATCTTCAGTATTGCCACAGAGCTTGCAGCTTTCCATGTCACCAAGTTTCTACATTGTATTGTCACTGTCTGCATCCTAGATGACCTGTGAGCCTCTCAGGGGCAGACATCTTGTTTTATTTGCTTTTGCATCCCTTTCACAAGCAGCCTGGCAAATATTTGATACGTATTTGGTGGCTGGCTGGCTGGGTGGCTTGATGAATGAATGGATGTATGAATGAATGATGGCTGAGACCAGGTCCTCTGCAGATTTCTGTGGTCACTGAGAACGTCTTTTGACTGTGGCAGCCCAATGCATTGCACAACTGCTTCTGGAATCACTTC
The DNA here is from genome assembly GCF_032452875.1 of Bos javanicus. Classification (NCBI taxonomy): domain Eukaryota; kingdom Metazoa; phylum Chordata; class Mammalia; order Artiodactyla; family Bovidae; genus Bos; species Bos javanicus. Next base: position 15,717,474 of record NC_083882.1, on the reverse strand, counting down.
ACCTTGCTTTGGGCACACCTAGAGCATTTTTCTCAATGACCCCAGGCTTGTTCATCAAAGCTGGATGGCATAGGAGAGAAGTAAGTAAGTATGGTTTGCCTGCATCATCCATCATAGAAGTTTAGAGCAGAAAGAAGCCTCAGGGGTCACTGTGACAACGGGGTGGCTAGAAATTCTACTGTGAGCAGTTCCAAGCACTACCACACATCTCCTTGAGTTCACCACATCATATATCTACAGTCTTTGGAGATACATCTGGCTTGTAGGAAGGGGACCCAGCCCGGTGTCTAGATCTGCCTGATGGAGAGGCACTGCTCTTGGGTAGTGATGAGCATCTGGAGCTGATGGAAAAGCTTAGCTCAGAGGGGCAGCAGATCCCTTGTTATCTGGCCCCAGTTCAGACAGTCGGTCTGTGATGTTGGAGGTGTCCAAGACAGACTTTGGCTGTGTTGTCCTGTGTGGGTGAAGCACCCTCTCAAGGAAGCAGTATGCTGAAATGTGAAAGTTCTTGTGAGCGGCTGGATCCGGGTGGTTCTCAGGCTGGATTAAGCGGGGCTTCCCTGGTAGCTCAGTCGGTAAAGAATCTGCCTGCACTGCAGGAGACCCGCGTTCTCTCCTTGGATTGGAAAGATCTCCTGGAGAAGGAAATGGCAATCCACTTAAGTACTCTTGCCTGGAAAGTCCTATGGATAGAGGAACCTGGTGGGCTATGGTCCATGGCATCTCAAGAGTTGGACATGACTTAACAACTAAACTACCACCACCTCCAGAGGCCTAGGTCAGGGTTCAGGGAAAGGATGCAGGTCCTAAGAGGACTAGGTGGGGTGGCAAAATGGAAATATGGTGAAATGTTGAAATGAGGTGAGGAAACTCACACTCAGAAACAAACAAACTTGCACAGTGGGAGACCCCTGTGCCAGACTTAAGTCAGAACTAGATGAATTACACAAAAATATTTGTAATCCCTCATTAGATAGATACCTTACACCGGACTTGACACTACACCTTTCTTTAGTATAGATAAAGACCATCACTGTTCATTCTCACAACAACCTTATTCTCCTTTTATGAATGAAAAAAATTGAGCCTGAAGATGTTCGGAAACTTGCTCAAGGTCACAGGCAATGTGGGGATTTGAACGGAGGTCTGCCTGACACTTAGCCATGCCAATTTATTGCCTGACGATTCACCCTCCAAAACTAGCTACTCTGCCTTCTCAATTAAAGGCTCTGGGGGTCCAGTTACAGACTTTTTTTTTTTTTTTTTGCTGCTTATTTCGTTGTCACAGTATAAAAGACAACTAGCTCTTAACAAGGCCAGAAAACCCACAGTGCTGTTGCAATGTGTGGGTTACCATCCAAGAGCCACCAATGGGCACCTCAGCTAATGCATTGCCAAGGCCTTGATCCACCTGCTTCGGACCATCTTCCCTCCACCCCTTACCCCACGTCCCCCCTCTCCCAACACTGGCTGGTCCCAGCTGCTCCATCTCGGAGCTCACTGTGGGCTAATGGGGTTTACATTTCTAGCGAGCTACCAGGGAAAGTCCTGAAAGTGTGCAAGCCTTGAGATCTTATTCTTGGCTTCACGGAGTCCTTTGAGAACCGTGTTACCTGCCAGGGAGGCTCAGTCATCCTGGTGAGTCATGGGCCTGGAGGCAAGGCCAGTTCCAGGCAACATCTGGGCATCTCGGCTGCCATGAGGGTGGGTCAACCTCCTGGAAAGCTGGCTGGGAAGAGCCCAGGATGTCTGGGGGAGATACAGAATTTCTCCACGAAAGTCCCTCTTCCACTCCCAAAGCCTACACTCTTAAAATCCCCTCAAGGGCCTGGGCCAGTGGTTATGCAAATTTATTTTAAAGGCCTGGAACACATTTTCCAAATGAAATTAAATGCAGGGCCTAACACACAGAACAGAAGGGGGCCAGAGCCCTGGTTCTGACCACCACCGCAGGCTCCTCTGATTCGCCAGCTGCCCCGTCAGACATGTGGGGATTTGGCGCAGGAGGGGAGGCGTCCTCAGACCTTCACAGTGAATCCATAAAACATGTCTTCCTGTTATACTTGTGCTCACTCAGCTGTTTGGGAACCCTGTTGTCATTCACTCCTCCCAGGGGGCCCAACCTGCTTAAACTTATCATCAGGGAAGAGGCAGGAAGTGTGGGGAACATAACCTGGCAGCCAGAGCCAGGTGTGTCTAGAAATTTATTGGCGCTGTTTCCCCATTCTGGTTATAAAAACAGGAAGGGGTGGACTTCCCTCCTGCAGGAAGGAAGGACATTTTTCCAAGTGTGGTCTGGGTGCCAAGCACTGCTGGGGACATTATTTCATTTTGTTCATATCCTCACTGAAATCTCTTCAAGCAGTTACTATTACCCCCATTTTGCAGATGAGGAAACTGAGACTTGTGAAGACACAAATACGAAGTCCAGCTTGCACGGCAAACGACAGTAGACCTCACAGTCACACTTAGGTCTTTGTTCTCCAGGGTTCTGCTCCATCCAGTTCACTTCCCCATCAGTTTCAAGCGGGCAGCACCACGTGTCTAGGAAGCTTGATCCTTTGAGTTTATTTCTTACAAAAAAAAAAAAAAAACCAAAAAATTATTATTTGCTTACTTTTGCTGTGTTGGATCTTTGTTGCCGTGTGCAGGCTTTCTGTAGCGGCAGTGGGCAGGGAGTACTCTCCAGCAGCGGTCCGTGGTCGTCTCACTGCTGTGGCTTCTCTTGTTGCAGAGCACGGGCTCTAGGGCACGTGGGCTCAGTAGCTGTGGCCACCAGCTTAGTCGCCCTGCAGCATGCGGCATATTCCTGGATGAGGGATCAAACCAAATGATTAATTCCAATAAGCACTGCTCTGACTTAGACAACCTGAAGGCAGCACTCCACGAAATGTATCCAGGAAGATTCTGCACGCTTTCTCTAGTTTGAGTGAGTGGGGCTACTTTCTAATGGCAGGGTGAGGGCTTTTCACTGTGGTGGCTTGGGTACATGGGCTTAGCTGTCTGCAGCATGTGGAATCTTCCCAGATCAGGGATCGAACTCGTGTCTCCTGCATTGGCAGCTGGATTCCTAACCACTGGGCCACCAAGGAAGTCCTATTTCTTTTTTTAAAACAATTATTTTATTTCATAAAATAAAATTGTGTATAGTTGAGCTTTGTGTCTGTTTCTCCTGCATACAGGGTGGTAAAAAGATGGATACAACATAATCTGTCATCCCTGGTCTCCTACTGACATTTGTTTTTGTTTTGTTTTTATTTTATTTTTTAACTTTACAATATTGTATTGGTTTTGCCATATATCAACAAGAATCTGCCACAGGTATACACGTTGACATTTGTTTTAACAAGTTGCATAAACGTCAGGTTTTTTTTTTTTTTTTACAGAGGAGATCATAGGCTAGGCAGGTATGGAGACTTGTCAAAGATTTAGTGGCAAAACTAAGGCAAGAACTCAGGCTTCTGCTTCCCCTTTCAGCACCTATATTGGTAAGGCCATAGTTTATTGGAAAAACCATTTTAATGTGAAAAAAAGAGAGGCTCTTGTGCACCAGGTAGAGTCTATTTGCAATGTCTGAAAGAAGTGATTCCCTCACAGGCCTCAGACCAAAATGGGAGATGAGGATGGTCTCTGCATGTCAGCAGAAACTCACATCCATTCTATGGACCTCTCTTATAATGGTTTAGTTATAGATTTCAGTGACACCAAATGTTTTTACCTTTCGCCTTAACACAAGGTATTTTGTCTGATTTCACTCAATAGATGCAGCTGAATGCAAGCTGGAAGTATATGATTTTCCTCTGCAGGGACCTTTTTCTGTGTGTATTTTTGGAATGGTTTATTCTGAGTCATAGCCACATATACCTTCTAGTCGCTTCTTGGCTCAGCCAGAGTTCATTTCCTTTGATATGATGCTGAGTGAAGAGTCTTTTAAATCTTCACCTCTATTCCATAGTTGGTAACAGGGGGTGTTACCTGGGGGTGGGAGGTGGGCTGGATGTCTCCAAGTTCATACACTTCATAAAACACTCTGCTGTTGTTAGTAACATCTACTGCATTGGTATTTGAATTGTTCAGAGAACATACTTAGCATTTTTACCAAAATGAATCCTTGTCTTCCTGTCAGACTTGGTACCATATCATCTCTTGGCTTGCACTGTTTCTGTAAGAATAATGATTTTTCTTTTCAGGTGACATATAGTGACATATAGGTGGCACTAGTGGTTAAAAAAAAAAAAAAAAAAAAAACCCGCCTACCCATGCAGGAGACGTGAGACATGGGTTTGATCCCTGGGTGGGGAAGAGTCCCTGGAGGAGGGCATGGCAACCCACTCCAGCATTCTTGCCCAGAGAATCCCATTGCCCGGAGGATTACAGTCCATAGGGTCGCAGAGTCAGACACGACTGAAGCAACTTAGCGCGCACACACCCACAATTCTTCCATTAAAGCCATTTCTTTCTTCTGGACAGTATCAAACACTTAAAGCATTCTCTGAGGCTTGATTTTCATTTAAAGGGAACGAAGCAACTCTGTTTTCTTTCTGCCTTGCATGAAGGATTATAAAAAAAAAAAAAGTGGGGTTGTGCTTAAAGAAAAGAATATTAAACCCTAGGAGAAGAGAGATGTCCTTTGGGCCATTTCAGCCCTGGAGCTAATGCTGAGACACCAATTAGATGAAAATTCTCTTTGATGAAACCCTATGGGTGGGCACATATGTGCCCCTGCTGTCCTCTGTCCGCTGTCCTAAGAGGACGCACACAGAGACAGGATAAGAGCAGAGAGTCAGACCGGCCCCGGGCAGCCACGGCCTCTCTCTTGTCTCCTAAACCAGTCTCGCCCTCGCTCCCCAGAGTGGGGAGAGGAGGAGGGGCAAGCTTCGCATCTCCACTCCCTTCTGCCATTAACTAGCAGAGAGCCTCCAGGAGACAGAAGGCTACCTGCAGAGAACGTGAGCCAAGGGCAACACCAGGGAGAAGAGGGAGGCAGGGGAAAGGTTTAGCTCTCTCCTCCTTGTCTTTCATGATTGAAATCGGTGACCTCCCAGGGGTAGGGATCGGGAAGGCTGTGCACAGATCCTAGCCTGTGGCCACCGTCCTAACTTACTACAGCATCCATGCAGCTTTTTCTTGCAAAGGGAATTGATAGCATACCTTGGCTGAAAAATAACCTTTTCCCTATGTGGCATTTTTTTTTCTCTTTTTAACTTTTTGTTTTTAAGTTTTGGGCGGCATCACAGGGCACGTGGGATCTTAGTTCCCTGACCAGGGATCAAACCTGCATCCCCTGTATTGGAAGCGTGGCGTCTTAACCACTGAACCACCAGGGAAGTCCCCCTAGGGTGGCATTTAGACCTCTCATCCATCTCTTGGGGGAAGAAGTCACCTCCTGTATGAGGCCCGTCTCCTCCTTTTCTCCATTGACCAAGGGGCTGTATGAAAGCAGCCCATCTAGCCTGGCCCTCCCTGTGGCCTCTGCTCCAAGCAGCGCTGCAGCAAGGCAGGCCCTGGTCCCACTGCAGCAGAGGCCAGACAGGGGCTGATGGCATCCCCAGCCTCCTGGGGGCAGGGGCTGGTACGCAGCTGCCATCCTGCCCACCATGCAGGATATTAGTGATGGCTGCTTTGCTAGAAACACTTCCAAAAGCATTTTCCAGTGCTTTTAACTCTAGAAAAATGGACCAAAGAATTCCTTTGATTTTAGCATTATGTTTCATGTTGCCACATGAGCACAGCTCCTGGGTGGAGGGATGAGAGCTCTGCTTAGTGAGTTTCCAGGATAACTGAAGTAGAACCCTTTAAATACCTACATACTGTTCAAGATTTTACTGTTCTATACATAATAGTTGATAAGACTTTTTTCCAAAGATTTGTTTATACACTTTCTTGCCCTACTGAGAAAATAGTCATACCTCAGTTTATAAACTGAGAAAATAGTCATACCTCAGTTTATGATTGGGGTTGGACCAAGATCTCATTTAGAAATGCACTGTCTTTCATTCAGAAGCCATCATAGGATACTTAACTTGTTTCAGTAATTCATAAACATGTTTGAATGTGCCTAAAAAAGCAATCTCGAGCATGCAAGAATCTGTGGATGTTATTTCAGTTTGTGGATGGAAACTGAGAAAAGAGGACTTCCATTTTTGCAGTTTATACCCATGGAGACTAAATGTCTTTTTCTTTCCCCTTGAATATATATTATTTGCTTATATAATAAAATTAACTTAAAACATTTATAGTTTGATGTGTTATATAAAATTATTAATATTAATGAATAATATATTATTAACTTTATATATACGAAGAAATATTAAAGCTAGGGATTGGGTTCCCAGGTTAGCTCCCAAAAGTCTGCTCAAATCATGCAGCAGGTAATAGTAAGAGTGAAGATGAGCCATCAGCCCCTTGTTGTACTATGTTTCTATGGAAAACCTGAGTCCCAGAAATAATTCACCCTGAGCCCCAGAAATATTTCCTTCTTGCTGCTTTCTCTCCACATGTCCCACTTTCTAATAAATGCTGCCCTAGAAATAAGATCAGAGATTGCTTCCCTGTCTTTAGAGGCCATAGCAGCAGGAAGCCCACTCTCCTTCTGTGGTGGTTGAGTTGCTAAGTTGTGTCTGACTCTTGAGACCCCATGGTCTGTAGCCCGCCAGGATCCTCTGTCCATGGTGTTTCCTAGGCAAGAATACTGGAGTGGGTTGCCAATTTCTTCTCCTGGGAATAATCCCGACCCAGGAATCGAAGCTGGGTCTCCTGCCTTGCAGGCAGATTCTTTACCGACTGAACTACAAGGGAAGCCCCACTAGGAGAGTCAAAAAAAGGGCCTCCAGCATGCCCAAGCCTTCTGTGTGGGAGAGAAAGGAACATTTCTTCCTCAGCGTCCACAGTGTCCAGCACTGTGCTTGGTCTGTTTCACACTTAACCTGCTCAGCTTTTCCCAGCAATATGGTATTAAGTATTATCGTCAGGAAACTGAAGCTCTGGGAGATCTAGTAACAACCCTATGATTTCTCCCCTAATAATTTGACAGAAATGAGATTCCAACCTATAATATTGTGTACTCTCTTTTATAACTTCCCAGCAGAACAATTTCTTTTTATATTGGAGTATAATTGCTTTGGGCTTCCCTTGTGGCTCAGCTGGTAAAGAATCCACCTGCAATGTGGGAGACCTGGGTTCGATCCCCGAATTGGGAAGATTCCCTGGAAAAGGGAATGGCTACGACTCCAGTTTTCTGGCCTGGACAATTCCATGGACTCTATAGTCCATGGGGTTGCAAAGAGTCAGACACAACTGAGCGACTTGCACCTTCACTTCACATAATTGCTTTACCACGTTGTGTTAGTTTCTGCTGTACAACAAAGTGACTCAGCTATTATGTATACATATATCCCTCCCTCTTGAGCCTCTTCCCTCCATCCCACCCCTCTAGGTCATCACAAAGCACCGATCTGAGCTCCCTGTGCTATACAGCAGCTTCCCACTAGCTGTCTATTTACCCATGATAGTGTATATGTCAATGCTATTCTCCCAGTCTGCCCCATCCTCCCCTTCCCCCGCTATGTCCACGTGATCGTGCTTGACATCTGCATCTTTATTTCTGTCCTGTAAATAGAATAGTACCTGTCATGTGGAGTAAAGTAAGTCAGAAAATCAAATATTGTATATGAACGCATATATATGAATCTAGAAAAATGGTACTGATTAACTTATTTGCAGAACCATTTCTTTATAAGAGGTCTATAAGCATCCAGTTTGAGATATTGCCTAAGGTTAGGAAGGTCTTCTGAACCTATTGGAAGGTGAGCAACATGAGGACAGGAACCCGTTCTGACCACTATTGTATCTGCCTTGCCTCACAGATGCATTGCCTACCATCCTGAAAGAATAGTGTGTATGCTTAGTTGCTCAGTTGTATCTGACTCTTTGAACCCCACAGACGATAGCCTGCCAGGCTCCTCTGTCCATGGGAATTCTCCAGGCAAGAATACTGGAGTGGGTTGCCATTCCCTTCACCGGGGGATCTTCCTGACCCAGGGATGGAATCAAGGTCTCCTGCACTGCAGGCAGATTCTTTACCATTTGAACCACCAGAGAACCATGGTACTTCCCCATAAGTATTGTTTGACTAACAGGAAATGTTATTGTTTTCTCTGCTTTGCTTTCTAAGATAGAAAATTGGAATCATATATTTTAGAAAAATTGTCAACAACAAATATTAAAACAAGAAAAATATTTTTTCATTAACTTTCAGCTGATTAGGAAATTTAAATAACTGAAGGGCTGTAAGAAAAATTCTTAGCTTATGAGTCATCCATTTATAGGGAACAAATTGAAAGGGAGTCCATTGTGAGTTAGAACAATCTGGCAGGCTCCAGAACCTAATCACCTGGTAGAATATTTGTAATGCTCTTTCTATGGGGAATGCCTGATCCTAATTCCACATAACTAACTTTCAAGGAAACTCTTAGAAAGCAAACTAAGAGGTGGGACCATGTACATTGCTTTTAAATGGAAGCATAATCTGTGGTTAGTGATTCCTTTCAGTAACTTGAAGTCATTAAAGAAGAGAAAAGAGCCTCATTTTCCTCAGCTGTGAAAGAGCATACCATCTAATAATAACTAACATGTACTTGATTTTCACAGTGTGACAGTCTCTATTTTACAGGCTCTAAATGCTGTAGGTTATTGCATTCTTGCTACAACCTTATGAGTTAGGTATAATTATTATCTCCATTTTTATAGAAAACTAAGGTTAGCAGAAATTAAACTACTAGTTAATAGTGAATCTGGTATTAGAGCCAAGGTCTGGTTGACCCCTAACCAGACCTTGGCGCTCATACCAAAGCCCTCTGTAGACTGTCTCTCTTGGAATGCAAAGGCTAGTTGCCTCCTGATCCGATGGGGAATTGGAAGCGATGGGGGAGCCTGGTGGGCTGCCGTCTATGGGGTCGCACGGAGTCTGACATGACTGAAGCGACTTAGCGGCAGCAGCAGTCCTGCAAACAGGCCATCTGAGCTCACCTCCTCATGGCATCAGGGAGTCAAAGACTCCTACTCAGATCAAGAACTGACCGTTGGAATTTTGCAGTGTCAAGGTCAGTCTTGACCTTGACAAGAGCTACTCTGGAAGAGTGATGAGCTATAAGCCTGTTTGCCTTTAAGATTAAAGGAAGATGGTGGAAACAATGAGTATAAACAATTCTTTGATGAATTTTGTGGTAAACTGTCACTGAAACTTGAGATCAGTAATTGGAAGACAGAAGTAGAATTGGAAAAGATTTTTTAAAGATAGAAACATAATAGCACATTTGTATACTGATGGGAATGATCCAGAACAGAGGAGAACATCAACTTAGAGAAGAGATGGGGGAGAAATTCATGTGAGAGGGCACGGAGGATCTGATACACAACAGAGGAGTTGGCCTCAGCTGGAAAATGGATGGTTCATCCATAGTAACTAGAGAGCAGCAGAGTAAGTAAACCAGGCAAACAGACTGATTGCTGGGCTGCACTAATGTCCACTTGAGGCTAGTGGTCACACACTGAAAATAAGACCAGTCAGCATGATGCTGTGCTTCTCTGATCATGTTTCACTGGGTGCCAGCAGAGAGAAGATAAAGAAATAGATTTTATCAGGGGTATGGTTTTCCCAAAGACTTAGTAGACAGAGAGAGAGGTGGATTTGAAGGGGTATATAAGAGAAATGATAATAGTAAACCTGGAAACTAGGGTGGTTAAAAGAGAAAGGAATGTCAAGAGGGAGAGTAACACAGAAAAGATCACAGGATCAGCAAATTACAGGAGCGGTTGGGGTCAAGGAGACATTGGGTGAGGCTAACAGGAAGAATAAGCTGGAAAGCTTGGAAGGCTGGGTGGTGGTGATAGGAAAGTGGAATGCTTGGTGTTGAGATTACAGATGGTGTTACTAGAAGGGCAGGAAGCTGGGATAGCTGGAGGTGCAGGAAGGGAGAGGATGTTGAAGAGCTGAGAGATCAGAGTACGAGAAGAATCCACTGGTAGATTTGGAAATAAAAATTATCATGGGAACGGTATTGGGAAAAGTGACAGTGATCCAGATGCCAACACCTTCAAGAAATGAGGTAGAATAACACAGAGGTCTGTAGACGGCTGCAGTGAGTAAGGGTTGTGGACAACATGCTCTGTTATTTTCAAGGAGAGCCAGGTTTCCAACAGAGTGAGGAGTTGAAAGAAAGTTTTACAAACCATGAATGAAAGTGAAAGTGAAAGTCGCTCAGTCGTGTCCAGCTCTTTGGGATCCAGTTCATGGAATTCTCCAGGCCAGAATACTTGAGTGGGTAGCCATTCCCTTCTCCAGGGGATCTTCCCAACCCAGGAATCGAACCCAGGTCTCCCACATTGCAGGTGGATTCTTCACCAGCTGAGCTACAAGGGAAATCAAGAATACTGGGATGGGTAGCCTATCCCTTCTCCAGGGGATCTTCCTAACGCAGGAATCGAACCGGGGTCTCCTGCATTGCAGGTGGATTCTTTATCAACTGAGCCATCAGGGGAAGCCCATGAATTCCTGAAAGCAAATGGAGGTTTTCAGGAGATGGAAGGGGATGTCTTGATATGTGCAAAAATTCACCCAAGCACATTCACATCTTGGATTTGAGAGCTCAGATTGTCAGGAGTGGGGAAAACAGAAGAGGATAGAGAGATAGGCTGGGCAGTTCAAGATGGTTGCTTTGGGGTGTTCCTTGGCCTAGTGGTTAGGATTTGGGGCTTTCACTGCTGTGGCCCTGGTTCAGTCCTTGGTCAGGGAACTGAGATATCCCTCAAGCCACTCTCAGGGCAGCCAACAGAAAAGGAAGAAGAAGAACGGTTACCCTGGTGCGGAAGGAGGACAGTCTCAGCTTGGTCCCGGGCCATTCCTCCGTGGGCACTCGGGCCAGGGCGCCTTCTTTCTGTCCTCCACGGTAAATTGTAGACTGACAGTAGAACACTCAGAGATGACTGAGGTTTACAGAATCAGAGAACCTCAGCACAGGTCCACGGGCCCTCGGGCTGCTGCAGCTGGCGATCTGATCAGTCTGAGACTATAGAAGGTCCGGATGTTGCCCAGACTGTTCACTCTCCAACTATCAGTGTCCAAGGCCGGGGATGGAGAAGAGACAGCCATTTTCTATGTTTGCGCCTTCCTTCCTCTGCCTCCTCCCAGCATCTCTAGACCATTTCCCCATAGCCCAGGGCCCTCCTGAGTGAGGCATCAGTCAGTCCTGGTAGAAACACATAATGCATCTGTACAAGTTACTGACCTAGGCAGGGAGACTCCCGCAAGCTGACATCAATTTCTTTAGGACCTACAACTCAAATTTTCAGACCCAAACTTTTGTTTCTACATTCTGTACGTGAAACTGCGCAACTCTTTTAATATTAGAAGGAATATGGCTCTGCTCTCTCCTGACACGTGTGCGCGCGCGCGCACACACACACACACACACACACACACACACACAGTATCACAACGATGCGCAGTCGTACATAAGTTACTTAACTTCTGAGCCTCAGTTTCCCTACCTGTGAAATGAAGGCATATTATCTTCTCTGCTAGTCTCTTAAGAGGAAGAAATATTGCTTGGAGTGAAGTCAGAATTCAGGTTCAAAGGAGAGGGTTGAGGGTGTTGGAAACCCTTCCTTGCTGCAGGGAATATTCAAGCTCTGAAACTCCTGCTTTTTCCCAGGAGAAGCAAAGCAAAAAAAAAACGATTTCCCAAGCATCGATCGGAACAGGACAGACATAATACAAAAATGCAGAAATCGTTTTTACAACTGGTTACGCGCTCGTTTGTCATAAATGGTCAGAAAGAGTGGGGATGGGGAAGATGCCCTCCCACCAGGAGTCAGGAGGCAGCGCGCGCGCCACTGCAGAGCGTGAAGGCCGCGGTCGCCTAGCAACGGGTAGCGGGGATGCGCACGGGCGCTCCTTCGGGTGGGCGCAGGGAGCTCGCCGCCGCTGCCGTTGCGCGCTCTCGGGCCTCCGGGACCCGCTAGGAAACTTTGGGGCTCCTGGGCGCCGGGGCGTCGACACTAGACCCGGGGGACGCCGCGATGCGCCCCGCGGGCTGAGGGTAGAGGGGGAGGTCGCTGCCTGGCACGCCGGGCCGGGGGATCCATGGGCTCCAACCTACGGAAAGTTGGAGCGCACCTGCCTGCGCCCAGAAGACGCTTGGTTCCTGGGCCGAAATGCTCCCCGCCAAGTTTCTTTAACGATTTCTTACCCCCAGTGGATCTGGCATCTGGAACCCCGGGAGGCCCCAGGTTCACGGATTTCCGTCGCTGGGAGAGAGAAACGCGCGCTTTTCTAAGGGACCTGGGCGGTAACTGATTTTTAATCGATTAGCCCTGAAAGGTTAAGATTCTATTTTTGTTTTCTGCTTTTCTTCTTCCTCCAGACAACGAGTTTGTGGAAGCCTCTCCCGCGCCCTACAGCCCGGAGGAGTTCGGTAAGTCTGCCCTTTTTGCCTTTTCTTGTTAGAACCCAGCCTGGGAATCGCGAATTTGGAGTCCATGCCCGAGGGGCGGAGAGAAAGGGCTGGCCGGGGGACTCTCGCCCTGCTGCACGTTCCTTTTGCTGTGAGAACTGGCCTTTTCCTGGAGCGTGAGCTTTGGAGGTGGCAGGGGTGAGAGTCGGCTGTGCGGTGTGTGCGTGTGTGTGTGTCCTGGTCTTTGGTGATGCTCCCAGGAGCGCGCCACAGCAAACTTCCTGATCTGCGGGACCCTGCAAGCAGGCGGTCTCATCCTGCCTGGAAAGATGCAGCTAGCCGGTAAATGCCACAAGAAGGACATCTTGTGGCTACTCCGTAACCTGAATTTAATGAAGTCCAGGGCCAAAAACGTTCTGGTAATTAAATTTCAAGACCTGGGAGCTGCGATCGCCCTTGACGTCTGTTTTTCCTCCAGGTGTCTTGGAATAGGGCATTTCATCCTCTTCCGCCTGTCATTCTAAGTGTAGATTTGTGGTGGGTGAGCCAGGACACACTTGTCAGAGATAGACTTCCTCCCATGAAGAGAAGGACATTTGCGTTGTCGGGTTATCTCCAAGTATTCCTGCCACCCAGTCTCGTTTGGTAGCTTAGTGGTTGATTTTTGGTTTTGGTTTTCTTTCTCATTCTCGGTTTCCTTAAGCCGCTAACAATCTGGGCTGTCACGTCTGTCCCTGCTGTTCTTTTATCACCAGCTTGAACATCTCGCCTTCCTTCCATGAAATGACAGCTGTTTAAAAATGTTTATCCACAGTGAGGCTCTGAGCCTTGGGTACCATGTGTCTGATCATCCTTTCCTCCTGGTCTGCGTGTCCTCAGCAAGACCCACACTGGCTGAAGTTAATTAAATTCCACCGCAGCAAGGACTTCCATCCATTTCTAAGAGCCAGGCACCCAAAATAGGTCTAGATCAAGGGGAGGCATTCTGAGGCAGGGAAGAGGACCTTGTTTTATTCAGAAAATGTGTTTCTGACAAGTTCTGAGGCAATCACATCTCTGGAAATGGAATCACAAATTAAATGCATGAACAAAACTAGCTTCTGAAGGGACATTGTGGTGAGTCGTTTTATGAAATGGAAATGACATCTAAACCATAGCTTTGCATGAAGCAGTTTCTGAAGAGGGCATATTCTTGATGATCTGCTCTACACGTGTTTAATTGTGTGTGAATGACACCAGCATTGGTGCTTTACATGGGACAGAAGCTGTTTGGTTCTCTTAAATTATAGATAAGTGTCAGCCATGGCAGAAAGAGCATTCTTTGCTCCAAGAAACCACCTGTATAAACACCTAATTGTTTGCATTCACAGAATGATTTATGTACCTGAAAGGCCCAGGTGATTGATCCTCTTTTGTTTCCATCTCTCCCTGTGGAACCAACAGACTGGACGGTCCAGCTGATCAGTAGGGGGAGCCCTTCAAATCAGCAGTAGAAATTCAGAAAACAGCATTTTTTTTCCCCTTCAGCTCCTCTGTGGGGAAAGCCCAGTTTTTCATGAGGAGGTGAGAGTGTTATAGGAATCCTGGGGTTCCCTCCTGGGCTCTGGGATGCAAGATGATTGAGAATACAAAATAAGATAAAATACAGAGTCAGAGTTTGAGACCAAGTTTCTGGCTGCTGTGCCTTCCTTAGTATAGGCTTGTGCTCAGTTGTGTCCGACTCTTGCAATCCCATGGACTGTAGCCCGCCAGGCTCCACTGTCCATGGGATTCTCCAGGCAAGAATACTGGAGTCAGGTGCTATTTCCTACTCCAGGAGATCTTCCCGACCCAGGGATTGAACCCATGTCTTCTGCGTCTCCTGTGTTGATGGAGAGATTCTTTACCACTGAGCCACCTGGGAACCCCTTGCCTGCTTTAGTAGATCTGTTAACCAGTCTGTTTTCTCATCTTTGAAAAGCAGGGGTTGTGCCAAGCAGCCCCTAAGGCATCACCCAGTTCCAGCCTCCTGAAATCTTAAGCCAAAGGAGGCGTGTGGCTCTTGGGTGTTTATTATTTACACCGGGTGCCATACTGCTTGGGTGCATGGTGTCTCCAGAGGGATTTCCTCTTCCTGACAGAGCAGCTCATTGGCTGAGACTGTGTTGTTTCCATGCTATTCAGGTCAAAGAGGGAGCTGGCATTTTTTCCCTTGAAAGAATCGTGATACTTTTCGGTGCTTTCCTTAGACACACAGCAGGGAAGATTACCCTACAGCAGTTGATGAGCTTGTCAAGCAGCCATTCTTTCTGAAGCACGAAAGAGCACAGATTCACCCCTTGGCCAGGATCTTAGGGACCCGGAGAAGGAGGGAGAGAGGCCATGAAGACTTAGTTTGAATTCTATCACTGCACTTATCTGTGACCTTGGGCAGATAAAACTGCTCTGAGCCTCGGTTATCTCTCAACCTAATTGCAGACCTTGCATGACTGTGGTCAATGGTGTGTGTAAAGTCCTAGCCCCACATGTTGTATGTGCAGATATTCAGGAAGTGCTTATGGCTGTTAATTCATTATTATTATTTTATTCAGTTAAAAGACACATTTCCAGTGCATGAAGTATGGACTAGCTCTCACCAATTGTCCCAATCTATTAACTGAAACCATTTTTATTTCTAGAAATTCCTCTGTAATTTATTCTTATTCTTCAAACAGATGCTCAGAAATGGTGATCGGGTCATTTGAATTATCTAGTGATTTGTTTTGGAGCTGCGTGTGGAATGGTGTTCCGTCGAGGGTCTTCAGTGACAATGCCACTACTTTCTCATGATGCGATAGGTAGTCTGCTTCAACTCCAAATTTTCATATCAGTCTCCAAATAAGCTATGACTAGCGCTTTGGGGCATTTATTCTCAGTGTTGCAGCAAGATCATGTAATGAATTTAAGTAACCAAAAAGGGGTTTTTGTTCCCCTGCACTCCTACTTTCTGCCCTCTGACCACCCTGAGGCATCTCTCGTGCCCCCCCGAAACGTGTCACACTTCCTGTTTCTTGGGCCTGTAAGTAAAATAAACTTTTGTTTCCCCCTACAAAACAAAAAGGAATTTTTGAAAAGGCAGTGAAAATAGGAGTCTAACTCGAGATGAGTGCTGTGTTGAAGGTGTCTTCTGATGGAGAGTCCAGAAATATGCCCTGTCTCCTGTGATGGTACCATTTTCTAGAGGCAAAATCCGCATCTTCTCTCCATAGCCCTTCTATAGCCCCACGTGTAGGCAGAGACGATGGCAATCAGAGAGGGTAAGAGAGAATGCACGGAGAGTTGGAATGAAGCCAGGTATGATCATGTCTGCCCCTGTCTAGTAACCTTTATCAACTTCCTACTACCTGGAAGATAGACATTCGGTTGGCCATGGGGTAACGCCCATCATTTGCATCATCCCCACTCATCATAACCATCTGTTACATTGAACTACAGTCTAAATGCAGCTCTGGCTACATAATACCACCCCTTCTCTCTTCCTCTCCTGGCTGGCTCCTACCCTTCCTTCAACACTCAGTTCATGTGTCACGTGCTCCTAGGGATTCTCCACCCTGCTCATTAGAATCAGGGGAGCTATTAAAAGTCCTACGACCAAGTTGTAACCCTGACCAATTACATTAGAATCCCTGGAGTGTGGACCTAAGCATCTGTATTTTATCACTGTATGTTTTAAAAACTGAATCCCAAGTGATTCTGGTGTGTAGCCAAAGTTGTCAGCTACTGTATGAGGTTGTGGCCACTTCATTCTTCTTTGTAGATCTAGCAGCCAGCCCAGTACCTGGTACAGGAAATGCTTATTGAACGAGTGAATGAGGGTCACCTCTGAGATGCTTTGTCTTTTCATAGTTGTATATTCCTAAGACTGAACTGTCTCTTTGTCATACCAATGCCTTGGGGGCACTTGTATCCTTTGACCTGTATCTCTCTTGTCTGTTCATTCCTTAGGCTTAATCGGTTTATTTTGTTTCTTAAAAATGGAAATTTTAAAACCACTTTTTAATATAAAAGTAGCACATGCTTACTTTAGAAAATCTGGACATTAGGAAGAATGGAAGAGAGTCCACTCCTTCACCACTGAAAAGGACATGGACATAGATGGGTCGCTGTTTCCTTAACTTTCCCTAATTTGCTGCCCTTTGGGGTTTCTTGACCCTCTGAAATGCCTCAGTGTGTTCAGCTGATGCTCTTTTTTGCTCAGACTCTGTGAACTTTCCTGAGTCCCCAAAGGAATGTTCATGGGAATAGCATTCTTGAGAGACCAGGGCCAGTGCCCCCAGGGCCAGTGTACCATGAGAAAGGGTTTTCTTGTACTATTCTTGCCTTCCTTATTCAAGCAGGATGTAGGGGCTTTATCACAATAATTAGTAACAGTTGTGTAACTTCTTTAAAACAGTAAATGTTTACCAGCCCACCCCCTTGCCCTCCTAAAACAGGGGCTAAGACTGCACTGCTGGATAATAGTACTTACGTCTGTCAGAGTGCAGCAACTGGGAAGTATGAAAATAGTCAGAATAGACAGACAAACTGCTGCTGTAACAAACAAGCTCAAATGTCAGTGACTTAACACCATAGAGGTGGTGTTTGTTGCTTGTATTGTAGTCAAGTGTTGAGTTGTCAGAGGGCTCTGATCCATGTGATCATGGAAAGCCCCAGGCACCTTTCCTGTTTTCATCCATCCTACTCTAGAGCATCAGATTCCTTCAATGGATGCTTTGCATACATTTGGCAGACGAGTGAATAAGGTGAGCGGGACAAAGGTACACTCACCGATGGTTGTCTCAGCCTGGGGGTAACACACTCACCTTCCTTCCAATTCCAGAGGTGGGAGCTAGTCCCATAGCCTCACGCAGATGGAAAGAGGCTGGGAAATGTAGTCTAGTAACAGCCAGAAAGAAGAGGAGCACACTTGCATTGGTGATCACTAACCATCTCTACCGATCACGACTCCTACTGCTTTAACCACAGTGAATGAGCTACATCCTGGTCTTTGTATTGTTTAAGTTACTGGTTCGGTAATAACAGTGAGTGAAACAAGAAACAAATTAAGTTGTCTTTCACTTGCAGCATAAGCTCCTCTGATAACCTCAAATGGAGTTTCCCTGCCGTGGGCTAAGGTGGCTGCTTCAGATCACACCATCACATCCCACATCCCCGTCTATAGGAAAGAGAGAAGAAAAGTGGAGGGTGTAATCTAACAGCTGCTCACATTGTTTCATTTGCATTCCTTTGGCCTGAACTCTAGTCAGATGCCATACCTTGCTCCAAGAAGGCTGGAAAATCTGGGTGGGAGTAAGTGGAGTCTTTTACTGGAAGGATGACTAAGTCGGATGCAGTGGGGAAAAGGTGCTGGATAACCAGTAGTCTTTTCAATCAGTTCTAGGATGCATGTCTTAGTGGTTGAGAGCATGGATTCAGAGTCATACTGTGTGGGCTTCAGTTTGATCCCACCTCTTATTTGCTCTGTGACATTGGGCAGGTTATGTCATCTATATCTCTGTTTCCTAATCTATAAACTCATGTGTCAGCTCTCTTCTGATGCTCTTCCAGACCCACTTACCATCCTTCACCACCCTGCTCAGTGCCCTGGAAACCTTACCTTTCTGGATGGACACCCCTGGCTTCCTTTTTGGCCAGTGAAAGGTGCCACCAGGATGTGGGAGGGTGGAAACCAAGGGATGTCAAGGTACTTAGTCCCTTCCCGTGGGGCTGTGGGATGACATGGCTAGATCAGTCTAGGCCACTGCTTGCTCTCCTGCAGCTTCGGATCCTTCTGGGTTCTGGAACCTCCCCTTCTGAATGAGAGGTGGCAGCTATGCCCCATCTGGCTCGCCCCAGGCTGCTCCCCCATCGTCTGTTTTCCCTTCTGTCTGCCCATCACACTCTCATCAGCAGGCCCTTCAACCACTTTTTTTAAGAGTATACCACGCATTTCCTGTGGTATATCGCTTTTTTTAGAGTATACCACCCATTTCCTTTCTCTGATATGATGGGTCTAATAATAGTACCAGCCTCAGACCATAGTGGTGAGGAGCAAATGGGTTTTAGAAGGAACACTTGAATGTCGTCGTTGTTATTGTTCAGTCACTCAGTCATGTCTAACTATTTGTGAACCGAGAGACTGCACCATACAAGGCTTCCCTGTCCTTCACTATCTCCCGGAGCTTGATCAAACTCATGTCCATCAAGTCAGTGATACCATCCAACTATCTCATCCTCTGTCACTCCCTTCTCCCCCTCCCCTCAGTCTTTCCCAGAATCAGGGTCTTTTCCAACGAGTTGCCTCTTTGCATCAGGTGGCCAAAGTATTAGCGCTTCAGCTTGAGAATCAGTCCTTCTGATGAATATTCAGGGTTGATTTCCTTTAATATTGATTGGTTTGATCTCCTTTGCAGTCCAAGGGACTCAAGAGTCTTCTGAATGTCGTAACCTTCATTAAATGTTTACTATGTTTCATGTCCCTGGACGAATGCCCTGATCCCTACAGGCATGGTCAAACCTTCTGAAAGACCTGGTTTTTGACATATAAATTAAATAATATGGCCACTCATCTCCTCTTCTGCACCCTGTGTTAAGAGGATGCACCAAGAGGTTGCAGATGTGTTCCTGCAACCAAAGTTTCTTCCCTCTTATCATGTGGGGAGAAATAAGGAGAAAGGTCCCAGACCTTTCTTATTATTCACTTACCCTGTGCTAGGCTCTGTAGGGGTGTAAACAGTCTACCCAGCTTCCCAGCTTGGAGTTTAAATCATGCCACCCCCATTGATAGCCCAATAACAGTTTCCAAGGATTTTCCTGTGCGTATTACTAACAAATTGGGCTTCCCTGATGGCTCCTGCATGTAGTGCAGGAGACCTGGGTTCAATCCCTGGGTTGGGAAGATCCCCTGGAGAAGGGAATGGCTACCCACTCCAGTATTCTTGCCTAGAGAATCCCATGGACAGAAGAGCCTGGCAGGCTATAGTCCAAAGGGTTGCAAAGAGTTGGACACGACTGAGCGGCTAAGCACACATTACTAACAAATCAAGTCTTTTTCTAAGGCTACCCTCTAATTTTAAGCCCAGGAATTCTCAGGGGTGCTTGTTCACATCCACAGAGTCAGTTCTGATTGTTCTAGTCTTTTGCCAAGGGAGCTGGAATCCAGATACACCTTATTGAGGCCAGTGGACACCTTGGTAACTGCTCACAACCTCTTTTGCCAGAAACCAGTGACCCCACGACACAGCCATCGCTGCTGCTGCCTCTACACAGGACAGAAGCCAGGGCTTGGCGTTCTCCTGCCCAGAGCCTAACTGGTTTCCCAGTGGCCTGCCCTGGGCTGGCCAAAGGGCCGAGGGCACCCCTCTCCAAATGCTGCAGAGTTGGCCCAGAGCTTTCTAGTCACTACACAAGCCCCCACTCACCTTAGGGGCTGGGATCAGGTTGGCCACATGCCGGGCTCTGAGCTGGTCTTTAAACGGCCAGGGCCGTTCACTCCACCCTTGGATATGCCCCCAGATCTCTGCACCCTGCGAAGCCCATCTGTCCTGCCTTCCTCCCCCGCCACCCGGCCGTGGCTTCTGAGAGGGAGGGAGTTTTCACTCCAGTTTAACTTTTCTCAGGATGATTGACTGTGGAAAATTCAATTCTCTTCACAGGAAACCTCACCCTACCGCAAGGCGCGGTCTGGCCTCCTGGCTCCAGCAAAACAATCACAGAGTGGCTCTCCATTGTTACAGTTTCCTAAATCTGGGCACTCAGCCTCTTACATGATTGATCTCCTTGAGTTTATCAGCTCGTTTCAAATGCAGAAGGACTCAGTGAGGCAGAAGGAATTATCTTCACCTCATGGAGGAGGAAACAGAGGCTCAGAGGGATTAAGTTATCTGCCCAATGCCACACAGCTAGTTAGAGGGAAAACTTCCACTCGAAATAGAATCTCTGGCTCCAGAAGCAAGTCTCTGTTTCTTGGAGAGGAGAATATAGAAGTTGCCCTCCTCTCAGGGGGATTGAAGAAGGAAATGGCAACCCACTCCAGTATTCTTGCCTGGAAAGTTCCATGGACAGAAGGGGCCTGGCGGGCTATAGTTCACAGCATTGCAGAATCAGACACAACGGAGCATGCATGCAGGAGGATTTGGTTGCTATAAATGATGTAAAAGTAACTAGCCCAGGGCCTGACTGCACAGTAGATGCCTGTCCAATATGTTCTTGTTGAATAAATGAATGAATAGTAGGTGCGCAAAGCCATATGTGTATACACACATATTTTTTTTCCTTTAGACCAACAAATAATGGTTAATATATTCCAAAGGAATTTTCCATAATGGGATCTGAAACGGCAATCAGAAAAACTCTTCCTAGCTTCCATCATCCAGTTCCCTCTCTCCTACCCATGTTTCAGCAGTGCGGAGCCTCTGGGACAGGAAAGCTCTTACAGTTCCCGGATGGTGCCGCCGCCATTTCTAAGGAAACCAAACCTTCGCGGCAGCGCAGTTCGGGGCAGGGCAGGGGCAGCCTGGAGGGGAATGTCTGAAAGCCTAACTGAGGGCAGGTGGACCCCGGCCTGGGTGTAAAACTCATCCCGGTTCCCCTGGTGTTTGTCGGCGAAGTGATACTGCTCACTGCGCAGGAGGCGAGGTCTTATTTCAGGGTGTTTTCCTTGGGAGAGAGAATGGAGTAGGCAGGAGAAAATGAGAATCACTTCTGGTGGGTAAATGGTTATCTGTGCTGTGCTAAGTCGCTCCAGTCGTGTCTGACTCTTTGTGACCCCATGGGCTGTAACCTGCCAGGCTCCTCTGTCCATGGGATTCTCCAGGCAAGAATAGTGAAGTGGGTTGCCATGCCCTCCTCCAGAAGATCTTCCTGACCCAGGGATCAAACCAGAGTTTCTTAATGTCTCCTGCATTGGCAGACAAGTTCTTTACCAGTAGCGCCACCTGGGAAGCCCAAATGGTTGTCTGTCTAGGCTAAAGCGATATAGAAGAGTGGGATAAAATTCACAAACACACACACACAGAATGGAAAGGGCATTTTCCTTGCCAAAGAGATGTTTTAAGACTGTGTCCAATTATTCCTGAATGTTAAACACAAACCACTTAGAAATGATGATATTTCATCAATTGTTAAAGACTTTCTGAGTCTAAAGAGTGTTAAATAAGCAGTTTGATCTGTTCGAGAATGCTGTGATTACAGGTTTCTGGGTCACATTTGTACTGGATGATCTTTCTGGACTATGTCCTGTCGGTTTGGGTTTCTTTCAAATCAGTCGTGCCCCCCTGGGTGGGCACATTAAAGTGGCCTTCTGGGACTCTTCGCCTCTCTCTCTCTTGGGTTTCCCTCCCCTTTTCTCCTTTCTCCCTGCGTCTGGATCCCTGTATACCCTCTCCCCGGTGTCTGCCTCAGTTCCTCTCTGTCTTTTCCTCTCCCTTCCCCTCTTGCTGCCTCCTTCCTGTTCCCATCTGAAGTTGGAATACAGACAGAAAAGTGCTTGCCTTGCCAGGGCCCTCTGCCAGAAAAATGGAACAGGTCAAATTATAAAAAAAGGATTACAAAAGAATGCTCTGTGGCAAAATGGGGGAAACAGATGTTCAGGGGTGGTTTTGCTGTCTCAGGCTGTCAGGTGAAACACCTTCCTTACAGAATAGCTAGATGCGGGCATTCATCATCATGTTACAGGTGTGGTTGTTTTAACATCAAATATGTAAATGTATATGTATTTGTCTCTGCTCAGTTCTCATCCCCTCATCACCTTTGTAGCCCCACATCCAGAGTAGGCAAGATTACTGACCACCTGGTAGCAAGGTTTATTTTCACCCTCTTTTCAGAAGGGTTTTTTTTTTTTTGGAGGGGGCCCTAGAAAATTTTATTGTATCTATTTACAATTTTTTTTTATTGAAATATAGGTGACTTATAATGCTGTATTGGCTTCAGGTGTACATCACAGTGATTCAGCTCTCTATCTATCTTTATACATATATATATAATTTTTCAATTTCTTTCTCCTTATAAGTTATTACAAGATTTTGAATTCCCTGTGCTATACAGTATCCCTTGTTGGTTACCTATCTTATATACAATAGTGTGTATAATCCCAAACTTCTAATTTATCCCTTTTCCCACTTTCCCCTTTGGTAGCCACAAATTTGTTTTCCATGTCTGTGCATCTATTTCTGTTTTATAAATAACTTCATTTGTACTGTTTTTTTTTTTTTAGATTCCACACATAAGCAATTTTGGTCTTTGACTTACTTCACTTAGTATGATAATCTCTAAATCCGCCCATGTTGCCCCAAATGGCATTATTTTGTTCTTTTTTAAGGCTCAGTAATATTTCACTGTACAGGAGACAGGGATCAAGACCATCCCCATGGAAAAGAAATGCAAAAAAGCAAAATGGTTGTCTGGGGAGGCCTTACAAATAGCTGTGAAAAGAAGAGATGCGAAAAGCAAAGGAGAAAAAGAAAGATATAAGCATCTGAATGCAGAGTTCCAAAGAAGAGCAAGGAGAGATAAGAAAGCCTTCTTCATCAATCAATGCAAAGAAATAGAGGAAAACAACAGAATGGGAAAGACTAGAGATCTCTTCAAGAAAATTAGAGATACCAAGGGAACATTTCATGCAAAGATGGGCTCCATAAAGAACAGAAATGGTATGGACCTAACAGAAGCAGAAGATATTAAGAAGAGGTGGCAAGAATACACAGAAGAACTGTGCAAAAAAGATCTTCACGACCAAGATAATCACGATGGTGTGATCACTCACCTAGTGATCACACCAGACATCTAGCCAGTGATCACACCAGTGATCTAGCCAGACATCCTGGAATGTGAAGTCAAGTGGGCCTTAGAAAGCATCACTACGAACAAAGCTAGTGGAGGTGATGGAATTCCAGTTGAACTGTTTCAAATACTGAAAGATGACACTATGAAAGTGCTGCACTCAATATGCCAGCAAATTTGGAAAACTCAGCAGTGGCCACAGGGCTGGAAAAGGTCAGTTTTCATTTCAATCCCAAAGAAAGGAAATGTCAAAGAATGATCAAACTACCACATAATTGCACTCATCTCACTCGCTAGTAAAGTAATGCTCAAAATTCTCCAAGCCAGGCTTCAGCAATACGTGAACCGTGGACTTCCACATGTTCAAGCTGGTTTTAGAAAACGCAGAGGAACCAGAGATCAAATTGCCAACATCTGCTGGATCATGGAAAATGCAAGAGAGTTCCAGAAAAACATCTATTTCTGCTTTATTGACTCTGCCAAAGCCTTTGACTGTGTGGATCACAATAAACTGTGGAAAATTCTGAAAGAGATGGGAATACCAGACCACCTGACCTGCCTCTTGAGAAACCTATATGCAGGTCAGGAAGCAACAGTTAGAACTGGACATGGAACAACAGACTGGTTCCAAATAGGAAAAGGCGTACGTCAAGGCTGTATAATGTTACCCTGCTTATTTAACTTCTATGCAGAGTATATAATGAGAAACGCTGGGCTGGAAGAAGCACAAGCTGGAATCAAGATTGCCGGGAGAAATATCAATAACCTCAGATATGCAGATGACAGCACCCTTATGACAGAAAGTGAAGAGGAACTAAAGAGCCTCTTGATGAAAGTGAAAGAGGAGAGTGAAAAGTTGGCTTAAAGCTCAACATTCAGAAAACAAAGATCATGGCGTCTGGTCCCATCAGTTCATGGGAAATAGATGGGGAAACAGTGGAAACAGTGTCAGACTTTAGTTTTTGGGGCTCCAAAATCACTGCAGATGGTGATTGCAGCCATGAAATTAAAAGACGCTTACTCCCTGGAGGGAAAGTGATGACCAACCTAGATGGCATATTCAAAAGCATAGACATTACTTTGCCAACAAAGGTCAAGGTTATGGTTTTTCCAGTGGTCATGTATGGATTGAGAGAGTTGTATTGTAAAGAAAGCTGAGTGCTGAAGAATTGATGCTTTTGAACTGTGGTGTTGGAGAAGACTCTTGAGAGTCCCTTGGACTGCAAGGAGATCCAACCAGTCCATTCTGAAGGAGATCAGCCCTGGGATTTCTTTGGAAGGACTGATGCTAAAGCTGAAACTCCAGTACTTTGGCCACCTCATGCGAAGAGTTGACTCATTGGAAAAGACTCTGATACTGGGAGGGATTGGGGGCAGGAGGAGAAGGGGACAACAGAGATGAGGTGGCCGGATGGTATCACCGACTCAATGGACATGAGTTTGAGTAAACTCCAGGAATTGATGATGGACAGGGAGGCCTGGCATGCTGTGATTCATGGGGTCACAAAGAGTCAGACACAAGTGAGTGACTGAGCTGAACTGAACTGAATATTCCACTGTATATATACCACATCTTCTTTATCTGTTGATGGTTGCTTAGGTTGCTTCCTAAGGCCTTAGGTCTTGGCTATTCTAAGTAGTGCTACAGTGAGCCTTGGGGTGCGTGTATCTGTTCTAATTACAGTTTCTCTGGGTGTATGCCCAGGAGTGGGATTGCTGTATTTTAAGTTAAGCTCTGTTTTTAGTTTTTTTAGGAACCTCCATACTGCTTTCCATAGTGCTTGTACTGATTTACATTTCCACCAACAGTGTAGGAGGGTTCCCTAGCACACCCTTGAAGGGTTTCTTTTAAAGACCACCAGGAAAAGTGGACACTGGAGCTGCTTTCAGGTCACTGTTTAACAGTAAATATCTTATGGAACTTCAGGTTCTTCCAGGTGGCTCCGCGGTAAAGAATCTGCCTGCAATGCAGGGGCCTCAGGAGATGGGGGGTTCGATCCCTGGGTCAGGAAGATCCCCTGGAGAAGAATATGACAACCCACTCCAGTATTCCTACCTGAAGAATCCC
This sequence comes from Bos javanicus, assembly GCF_032452875.1. Classification (NCBI taxonomy): domain Eukaryota; kingdom Metazoa; phylum Chordata; class Mammalia; order Artiodactyla; family Bovidae; genus Bos; species Bos javanicus. Next base: position 15,692,178 of record NC_083882.1, on the reverse strand, counting down.
ATGGACAGAGGAGCTTGGTGGGCTATAGACCATAGAGTTGCAAAGTCGGATATGACTGCAGCAATGTAGCATGCACTCACAGGTTCTTAAGAAAATAGAGAAGGAGCTTGTGTGTCAGAACCTGGTCTGAGATGAACCATATGGAAAGTTCATGGTTGAACTTTGGGACCATGTTACAAGCTGGGACTTCTAACCTGTCAGGGGGCCTTTGCTTCTGTCTGCCAAAGGACCGGCTGTTGATCAGAAATAGAAGGCCATTATGTAGCCCTGGTGGTGGGCCAGCCACCCACCTGAGAACTCAGACTTATCTCCTTTAAAAAACTATTTTCCTTTTGGCTCTAAAAGCCATTTCCACCACAGACTCAAAAGAGAGCTTCCAGATTCTGAACATTTTCATAGATTAAGGAGCGTGGCCAGCAGTTTGTGTCCTGGGCAGATGCGTGTATGGGTTAACCTCACACGCCCGCCTGCCACCTCCTCCTCCAATGGTTCTCCTTGTCGTGTAGGAGTGTAACCAGGACTCAGTGAGTCAGCACAACTAAAGCACATGGAACAGTGCCTGACAAATGACCAGCATTTACTAAATGTTACCCTTATTCCACTGCTTTCCTTTGTTCCTGCCTTCCTTCACTTCCCTCATCACTTTCAAGTATGTTTTCCTTCCCTGAGCTCCATTCTGTCTCTTCTCCCCTGTTATGTTCATCTGTATTGGTGCTTAGTTGCTCAGCTGTGTCCAACTCTTTGCGATCCCATGGACTGTAACCCACCAGGCTCCCCTGTCCATGGAATTCTCTAGGCAAGACTACTGGAGTGGGTTGCCATGCCCTCCTCCAGGGGATCTTCCCAACCCAGGGATCGAACCCAGGTCTCTCGCATTGCAGGCAGATTCTTTACCATCTGAGCCACCAGGGAAGCAACACTGAAAGAAAAGAACAAACTGGATCAATCACAAAGGTATAAAGCTAGAGCCACCACAGGCCCGAAGAGTGCCTTAGAGCAAAATAGAAAAAAGCATTCTCTCCAAGTGGATGAAAAGCAGAGACTGTGTTCCCAGTTTCATGAGTAGAAGGCAAGCTAGATTCTGGCTCCACGCCTCTGTTTCATATACACCCTTAGCCAGGCACTCTTGTGCAGTGAACAGCTTATGTAACTGGATACGTTAGCCCTGATTCCTCATCCCCAACCTTCTCATGGATTTTGGTTTTTTTTTCTCCTTTTCCGGGAACTTTTTCAGTGTTGTGTAAATACAAGAAAGCCCAACTTCTTCTTGGAGTAATTCTTTAAAAGGAATTTCCCCCAGGACTTCCCTGGTGGTCCAGTACTTGGGACTCCCTGCTCCCAGTGCAAGGGGCCGGGGTTCAATCCCTGGTCACAGAACTAGATTCCACAAGCTACAACTAAAAGATACGGCACACTGCAATGAAGAATCAAGATCCTGCAGGTCACAGCTGAGACCTGGCACAGCCAAATAAATAATTATGCAAGAAATTTCCCTGAAATTATTTACACGTTTTCCCCAAGTTCTGATCCCCTGAATAAAAGCTGTGTCTAAAACTTGCAATACTTATGCCAATAGTTAACCAAAATTTATTTACTCTAGTTCAAGTGGCTTTATAAAATCAGTATATTAATAATAAAAAGAGTTGGGACTTCTGACAGTCCAGTGGTTGACAATCTCTTTCTTACAGTGCAAGGAACATGGGTTCGATCCCTGGTTGGGGAACTAAGATCCCATATGCCTTGGGGCAACTAAGCCCATGTACCTCAACTACTAAGCCCGAAGACCACAAATAGAGAGTCTGCGCCCTGCAACGAAAGACCCTGCATGCCTCAACAAAGATCTCACATCCCACAACTCAGACACAGTGCAGCCAAATTACTTAATTAATTAACTTTACAAAGAGCTAGTATTTGTGGAGTGCCTTTCACGCATTAGGTGTCGCACTAAGAACTTTATGTCAGGCATCTCAAAACAATCCTGTGAGGTAGGCGCTGAGGTAGGAGGCTTCCCTGACTTGACAGATGGAGAGCGAGAGTTTACACAAGCTCAGTAATGTGCCAAGTCACATCTGGGGAGTCGGGGAGCCAGGGCTTGAGCCAGTTCTGTTCTCTCTTGCTGGAATTCCTAACCTCTGTCCTCAACTCTGGAGCAAATTACTAGAACCCAGACTCTTGATTCTCAGTGGTAGATTCTTGGCAGAACCATGATTTGCATCCAGGCTTGTTCTTGTTAAGTTACTAAGTCATGTCACACTCTTTGCGACCCCATGGACTGCAGCACGCCAGGCTTCCCTGTCCATCACCATCTCCTGGAGCTTACTCAAACTCATGTCCATCGAGTCGGTGATGCCATCCAACCATCTCATCCTCTGGTATTAGAGCTTCAGCTTCAGCATCATTCTGTCCAATGAATATTGATTTTCGTTAGATTGATTAGTTTGATCTCCTTGCTGTCCAAGGGCCTGTTTGACTATAATATTATGGGCTGACCCATTTATAATACTGCCTACAGCTTACCAGACACAGCAGGCTGGGCTTGGAGACATGAGGGTGAATAAGACCCAATCCTTCCCTCAGAAACCTGATAACCTAACTCAAGGAGAAAGCTCAATAGACTGAAAAATTTATAATTTAGGAGCTCTGGCTTCTCTAGGCCAGTGGGCACCTACTGACTATGTGACCTTGTACAAGTTATCTGACCTTTCTGGCCTCAGTTTACCCATCTTTGGTATGGGAAGGCAAATACTTCATAGGGTAGAGATGTACTTATTCGCTCAGTCGTGTCTGACTCTTTGTGACCCTTTGGACTGTAGCCTGTCAGACTCCTCTGTCCATAGATTTCCCAGGCAAGAACCCTGGAGTGGGTTGCTATTTCCTCCTCTAGGGGATCTTCTGGACCCAGGGATTGAACTAGTGTCTCCAGTCTCTCCTCCATTGCAGGTGGATTCTTTACCCGCTGAGCCATTAGGGAAGCCCTTCATAGGGTAGAGGGAAGGGATTAAATGAGATGATCTATGCAAACCATGTGCTTAGCACATATTAACAGTTGGCACTCCATGAGTGTTTTCAGTTACTTTTTATGATGATGAGTGCTGTAAGGGAAGTATTCAAGGAGGCGTGGGACCCCAGGGAAGATGAGCCTGACTAATCCATGGAGGTCAAGGGGAAGCCAGGCAAGCTTCCTGGAAGAAAGCCACCCTCACAGCATGAGCTGCAAAGGAAAGATATAGGGCATGAACAGGTTATGTCTGTGTTAGAACAGCTGGAGGCAGCTAAAGTCAACTCCTCCTCTGGGGTCCCTGAAATTGAGGTCTGAATGCTGGGGTGCAGGTGAATGAGGCAGGATCTTCTCCCTGGTACAGCCCAGTTTGAGCATGGAAACTCTACAAAGTGAGACTGTAACGTCATTAACCCCTTCCTCAAATTCTGTGCACATCCTGTGGGGTCTGTTTGTCCCACTCTTTTATATATATATATATAAGAGTTTTTCCTGTGGTCATGTATGGATGTGAGAGTTGGACTGTGAAGAAGGCTGAGTGCCGAAGAATTGATGCTTTTGAACTGTGGTGTTGGAGAAGACTCCTGAGAGTCCCTTGGACTGCAAGGAGATCCCACCAGTCCATTCTGAAGGAGATCAGCCCTGGGATTTCTTTGGAAGGAATGATGCTAAAGCTGAAACTCCAGTACTTTGGCCACCTCATGGGAAGAGTTGACTCATTGGAAAAGACTATGATGCTGGGAGGGATTGGGGGCAAGAAGAGAAGGGGACGACAGAGGATGAGATGGCTGGATGGCATCACTGACTCGATAGACGTGAGTCTGAGTGAACTCCAGGAGTTGGTGATGGACAGGGAGGCCTGGAGTGCTGTGATTCATGGGGTCGCAAAGAGTCGGACACAACTGAGCGACTGATCTGATCTGATTTGCTGAATCTGGTCTTAGTTGCAGCGCACGGGAGCTTCCGTCTTTGTAGCATGCTGGCTCTTTTAGTCGTGGCATGCAAACTCTTAGTCGGGGCATGTGGGACCTAGTTCCCTGACCAGGATCGAGCCCAGGCCCCCTGCATTGGGAGGGTGGAGTCTTAACCACTGGACCACCAGGGAAGTCCTGTGTTTGTCCCACTTGTTTGGCCCTCAAATTTGGAGTGGTAGGGTTCAGTAGGACAAAGCTGTTAAACCATGTTCTTTTGAATTTCACTGCTTTTTCCATTATAATCATCATTATTTTTGTGACTGTCACCTTGAAATTCCAGACTGTTTGCCAAATGAGAAGCCGAGGGATCCTCTAAAGCAAGTTTAGAGACACCCATGTAGGCAGGTAATGACAGAGAATGAGATGGTTGGATGGCATCACCAACTCAATGGACATGAGTTTGAGTAGGCTCCCGGGGTTGGTGATGGACAGGAAAGCCTGGCGTGCTGCAGTCCATGGAGTCGCAGAGTCGGACATAACTGAGCAACTGAAATGAACTGATTATTATAATCAAAGAAGTTTTAGCTTCTTTGAAAAAGCTGAAACCTGATTTCTTGTTTCTTGCACCCACTTGTCCATGTTTTCCCTTCTAGAGCTTTCACACTTTTTTTTTCACTGTGGCCCAACATAAGGATACATTTTATATTAAACTCACACAAATTTGAATATAAATATAACTAAAGCAGAAGTTTTGTGGAATAGCAATTACCTTTTATTAGATTAACTGCATCTGATATTTTCCATTTTGTTCTATTTATTTAAAATGTTGATTAACCTGTTCAATTGATTTCCAGTAATGTGTTGCCTACTACTGTTTGAAAAAGAATGTTCTAGAGGTTTTATAGCAAACATAGAGTAAATCTGCTCCTCTGTTCTTTCTGAAAGCTCTCGAGGTATTCAAAGATGGCTATCAAGTTGTATGTTAATCTTCTCCCTACTACTTCTAATTTTAAAATTGTAATTGATTTACAATATTGTGCTAGTTTCAGGTATACAGCAAAATGATTCAGTTATACATATATATGTATATTCTTTTCTCTATTTTTCCATTATAGTTTATTACAGGATAATGAATATAGTTCCTTGCACTATACAGTAAATCTTTGCTTTTCTATTTTACATACGGTAGTGTGCATTTTGGAGAAGGCAATGGCACCCCACTCCAGTACTCTTGCCTGGAAAATCCCATGGATGGAGGAGCCTGGTGGGCTGCAGTCCATGAGGTCGCTAAGAGTCGGACACGACTGAGCGACTTCACTTTGACTTTTCACTTTCATGCATTGGAGAAGGAAATGGCAACCCACTCCAGTATTCTTGCCTGGAGAATCCCTGGGACGGAGGAGCCTGGTGGGCTTCTGTCTATGGGGTCGCACAGAGTCGGACACAACTGAAGCGATTTAGCAGCAGCAGCAGCAGCAGCAGTGTGCATTTGTTAATCCCATACTCCCAATTTATGGTTCCCTCCTTCCCCTTTGCTTACCAAGTGTTTTTTTCTGTTTGTGAGTCTTGTTCTGTTTTGTATGTAGATTCATATGTATTATTTTGTAGATTCCACATTTAAGTGACATCATATAATATTTGAGATCCAACCAGTCCATTCTAAAAGAGATCAGCCCTGGGATTTCTTTGGAAGGAATGGTGCTAAAGCTGAAACTCCAGTACCTTGGCCACCTCATGTGAAGAGTTGACTCATTGGAAAAGCCCCTGATGCTGGGAGGGATTGGGGGCAAGAGGAGAAGAGGACGACAGAGGATGAGATGCCTGGATGGCATCACTGACTCAATGGATGTGAGTTTGAGTGAACTACGGGAGTTGGTGATGGACAGGGAGGCCTGGCGTGCTGCGATTCGTGGGGTCGCAAAGAGTCGGACACAACTGAGCGACTGATCTGATCTGATCTGATATAATATTTGTCTTTCTGTGTCTGACTTCACTTAGTATATCATCTCTAGGTCTACCCATGTTGCTGTGAAATGGCATTATTTCACTCTTTTTGTGGCTGAGTAATATTCCATCGTATATATGTAGCACATCTTGTTTATCCATTCATCTGTTGATGGATACCTAGGTTGCTTCCATTTCTTGGCTATTGTAAACAGTGCTGCTATGAACATTGGGGTGTCTATATCTTTTTGAATTATGGTTTTCTCTGGATATATGCCCAGGAGTGCGATTGCTGGATTATATGGTAACTTTATTTTTGTTTTTAAAAGAACCTGCATATGGTTTTCCACAGTGGCTGTGGGTCTCTTTTTTAACATGCTCTGGTTTTCCATCCCTTCCCATCCTGCTCAACCTCTGCCAGGTGCTTTCCAAGTGAAGATTTTGGTTTTAACTTGTCATTAAGAACTGAGCCTGACCTCACATATAGCTTGACCAATACTTGTCATAGTGGGACCATCAGAACCCTTGGCCTCAAACCCCCACCCAAATTAATTTGGAGCTGTTGTTTAGTCGCTCTGTTGTGTCTGACTCTTTTTCAAGCCCATGGACTGTAGCCCACCAGGCTTCTCTGTCCATGGGATTTTCCAGGCAAGAATAGTGGACTGGGTTACCATTTCCTCCTCCAGGGGATCTTCTTGACCCAGGGTAGAACCCGAGTCTCTTATGTCTTCTGCATTGGCAGGCAGATTCTTTACCACAGAGCCTCCAGAGAAGGCCACTCAAGTTAATATCACTCCATTAATCAGTACCCATTGGGTGTGCTTATTTAATTTTTTTATGTACCCAAAATGCCTAATCAAAAAATCATTCATATTTTTCCTGTTTTGTCTGTAAGAGTCTCTGGAGATGTGTTTCCTAGTTGGGATGTGGGAGAGGCTCAAATCAAGATGCCATCATTCACATTTCCTGGATCCACCAACCAAATGTTCTTAAACTCAAGATATCAAAAGGGACTTTCCAGGAGGTCCAGTGGTTAAGACACTGTGCTTCTGTTGCAGGGGGCACAGGTTTGACCCCTGATCAGGGAAATAAGATCCTGCATGCCACACAGCATGGCCAAAAGAAAAAAAAAGATGTTAAGAAGAAGCTGTGTGCCTAGCACTGTCTGGCACATCAATAATTAAAACTCCCCTAAAATGGCTATATTTTGAAAAAAAATGGGTAACAGGTTAGCAATCATTGCTAATAATTTATGGAGTTTTTGCTGCCTGCTAAGAGCTGACAGCTTTTCACGCAAGTGACTCATGAATTTCTCACAATCCTTTGAGGCAAATACTGTTGTAATTACTACTTTATCAAAAGAAGAAAACCTGATCTTTAGTCAATTAATTTGGCCAGGCATATAACTAATAAGTGACAGAAGGGAAGTTAAGCCCAGAACCATCTCAGTCCTCAGCCTGTGTTTTAAAATACTTAACTGCACCCCCCCAGACTGAAAACCACTTCTGCTGGTTTAGAAAGAGATAATGTATGTAACATGCTTCCCTCTACCCTGTACGGGGTCAGTCGTGTGCGACTCTTTGCAACCCCTTGGACAGTAGCCCACCAGGCTCCTCTGTCCATGGAATTCTCCAGGCAAAAATACTGGGGTGGGTTACCATTTCCTACTCCAGGGGATCTTTCCAACCTAGGAATCAAACCCATGTCTCTGACATCTCCTGCATTGTCAGGCAGATTCTTTACCATTAGCGCTACCTGGGAAGCCCTGTAACATACTTTGGGCAGTGCATTTGTGGGGGCTTAATAGAGCTTATTCCTTCTCCTAAGGAAAGAGAAGAACTTAATACAATTTCAGGTCCTTAGCAGCCCTCAAGAGATGAGAGAAAGAAAGTGTTAGCCTCTTGCTGCTACTGCTAAGTCACTTCAGTCATGTCCGACTCTGTGCTACCCACAGACGGCAGCCCACCAGGCTCCCCCGTCCCTGGGATTCTCCAGGCAAGAACACCGGAGTGGGTTGCCATTTCCTTCTCCAATGCATGAAAGTGAAAAGTGAAAGAGAAGTCGCTCAGTCGTGTCCGACTCTTAGTGACCCCATGGACAGCAGCCCACCAGGCTCCTCCGTCCATGGGATTTTCCAGGCAAGAGTACTGGAGGGGGTTGCCAGTCCCTTCTCCGGGGGATCTTCCCAACGCAGAGATCAAACCCAGGTCTCCCACACTGCGTGCAAATTCTTTACCATCTGAGCCACTGGGGAAGCCCAGGAGACAATTGTCTGTACCCATCACTGCTCGGAGTGGGCCCCAGAGTGCTTTGCAGTGGCGTGGTGGGTCTGGCGCCAGGGAAGCATCTCTCCTCTCCAGGGGAGCCTGGAGGAGGAGACATGTGCTTGGGAGGCTACAAAGTATAGCGGCAAGATCAAGAGCTCTGCTCTGAAGAACAGGTTTGAAACCTGGCCCTGTCACTTTAGAGCCATATAATCTTGGAAGATTCCCATAACCTGGCCCAGCCTCTTTCCCTCAGGTGTAAAACATAGATAATGATGCCGCCCATGCAGTGTGTCATGTACCGGTGAAACAAGGTAACACACGACATCACCTGGGACACAGGAGATGCTCTTCCATACTTGCTTGCTCCAGACAGAAAACTGAGTTTTGATCAATCTCCGCCTACAGTATCTCTTACCTGTTCCCTCATTTAGGTTGGGATTCTGAGTGCATTGAAATGTAGGTCCTCAAATATTCTAAACCTGGGGTTCTCAAAGTGTGGTCCAGACCAGCAGCATCAGCATCATCTGGGAGCTTGTTAGAAGTGCAATTCTTGGACCCCACTCTGACCGACAGAATCAGAAACTCCACGGTGCGCCACAGCAGTCTGTTTTAGCAAGCTCTTCTGGTGACTTTCATGCAGCTAAAGTTTAAGAACCACTGCCCTGTAGACACTGAGCATCCTGAGTCTTCCTCTGTTTTCAGCAGGACTTTGTTGAAGGCTCTAGAGAGCCTGCACCTTTCATGTGGTTATGTGACCAACATAGAGTTCATGTTCAGGTTGTTCCCATCTTAAACTTTTTATGATTCAGTTCAGTTCAGCTCAGTCGCTCAGTCATGTCTTTGCAACCCCATGGACTGCAGCACACCAGGCTTCCCTGTCCATCACCAACTCCCAGAGCTTACTCAAACCTTATGTAACATTGAGTTGGTGATGCCATCCAACCATCTCATCTTCTGTCATCCCCTTCTTCTCCCACCTTCAATCTTTCCCAGCATCAGGGTCTTTTAAAATGAGTCGGTTCTTCTCATCAGGTGGCCAAAGTATTGGAATTTCAGCTTCAGCATCAGTCCTTCCAATGAATATTCAGGACTGATTTCCTTTAGGATGGACTGGTTTGATCTTGCAGTCCAAGGGACTCTCAAGAGTCTTTTCTAACACCACAGTTCAAAAGCATCAGTTCTTCAGTGCTCAGCTTTCTTTATAGTCCAACTCTCACATCCATACATGACTACTGGAAAAACCATAGCTTTGACTAGATGGACCTTTGTTGGCAAAGTAATGTCTCTGCTTTTTAATATGCTGTCTAGGTTACTTATAACTTTTCTTCCAAGGAGCAAGTGTCTCTTAATTTCATGCCTGCAGTCACCATTTGCAGTGATTTTGGAGCCCCCCAAAATAAAGTCTGTCACTGTTTCCACTGTTTCCCCATCTATTTCCCATGAAGTGATGGGACCAGATGCCATGATCTTAGTTTTCTGAATGTTGAGTTTTAAGCCAACTTTTTCACTCTCCTCTTTCACTTTCATCAAGAGGCTCTTTAGTTCTTCTTTGCTTTCTGCCATAAGGGTGGTGTCATCTGCATATGGTTATTGATATTTCTCCTGGCAGTCTTGATTCTAGCTTGTGCTTCATCCAGTCCAGCATTTCTCATGATGTACTCTGCATCAAAGTTAAATAAGCAGGGTGACAACAGTCTTGACGTACTCCTTTCCTGATTTGGGACCAGTCCATTGTTCCATGTCCAGTTCTAACTATTGCTTCTTAACCTGCATACAGATTTCTTAAGAGGCAGATCAGGTGGCCTGGTATTCCCATGTCTTGAAGAATTCTCCACAGTTTATTGTGATCCACACAGTCAAAGGCTTTGGCATAGTCAATAAAGCAGAAGTTGATGTTTTTCTGAAATTCTCTTGCTTTTGCAATGATCCAATGGATGTTGTCAATTTGATCTCTGGTTCCTCTGCCTTTTCTAAATCCAGCTTGAACATCTGGAAGTTCATGATTCACGTACTATTGAAACCTGGCTTGGGGAATTTTGAGCATTACTTTGCTAGCGTGTGAGATGAGCCAAATTGGTCATTTTCTGGTGTTCCTTTTCTCTCTTCCACTTAATTTGAAACTCATGTTGCTGGAGACTCATAAAGTATCACATCCTAAAGTGAAAGTGAGAGTGTTCATCTTTCAGTCATGTCCAACTCTTTACAACCCTATGGATTGTAGTCTGCCAGGCTCCTCTGTCCATGGAATTCTCCAGGCAAGAATACTGGAGTGGGTTGTCATTTCCATCTCCAGGGGGATGTTCCCAACCCAGAGACTGAACCAGGGTCTCCTGCGTTGCAGGCAGATTCTCCACCATCTGAGCCACCAGGAAATGATGATTGGAAAGGGACCATTCCCAGAGGCTGGTAGCTCAGTTGGTAAAGAATCCGCCTGCAGTGCAGGAGACCCTGGTTTGACTCATGGGTTTGGAAGATTCCCTGGGGAAGGGATAGGCTACCCACTCCGGTATTCTTGAGCTTCTCTCATGGCTCAGCTGGTTAGGAATCTGCCTGCAATGTGGGAGACCTGAGATTAAACCCTGGGTTAGGAAGATCCCCTGGAGAAGGGAATGGCTACCCACTCCAGTATTCTGGCCTGGAGAATTTCATGGACTGTATAGTCCATGGGATTGCAAACAGTCAGACATTACTAAGTGGCTTTCACTTTCGGCCTTCCTAATGGAGAAGGAAATGGCAACCAATTCCATTATTCTTGCCTGGGAAATCCCATGGACAGAGCCACCTGGCAGATTACAGTCCATGGGTTTGCAAAGATCGGACATGACTGAACAACTAACACACACGTAACCTTCCTAAGTAACTCATCCTGGGGTGCTCTGGCCTGGGTCCCTACAGGCACCCCTTGCTTTGCCTCCTTTAAGCTCCTTCCTGCTTTAACATACCCACTCAGGCTATTTGCTCAACTCGACTGTTCTTCATCCTCTTCTTTGTCAGCTTGGAGAAGCCTTCCTTTCCACTCCCTCTCAGTAGCTACCCTGTCCATCATTAATCTTTGTTATTGAACCCTGTTCCTTTTCTTCATCACAGGTAGACCAGTTTGTAGTTATAGATTTATATACATTCTAATGAGCAGGGCCTGTGGTAGGGTATTTGCACACCTAGTGGAGGGTGTGGCTTATTCAATGTAATTGATAATATTTTTTGAGTAAATGAATGAATAAATGAACCACTGCAGCTCTCACATGGTTCTGCCTCCTTTCAAACTCTGTTGTACTTTCTATTAATTCTTTCACATAGTCCTTTTGTTTAGGACTTAATTTTTTTATAGTTATTTCTAATTTTTCCCCTCCTGACCTTGGACTTTCCTGAATATTATGTTCTGCTTAGCATAATACTGGCTCTGTCACTGACGCACAATAAGTAATTTTTGATTTCTGGATGGATCACCTATAAGGTGTGAATTTTATACGTGATCCATATAATCTATACGTGATCCATAGTGTCCTCACCCCCACTGGTGGGAAAGATTGAGGGCAGGAGGAGAAGGGGGCAACAGAGAATGAGATGGTCCGATGGCATCAACGACTCAATGGGCATGAATCTGAGCAAACTCTGGGAGATAGTGAAGGACAGGGAAGCCTGGTGTGCTGCAGTTCATGGGGTCGCAAAGGGTCGGACATGACTGAGCAACTGAACAACCACAAAAACCCCCACTCTGAGATTATGCTGTAAAAAAATTTTTTTCTCTTTAATTGAACCATCCAGAGTGGCTGGAGTCCTTGGGGATGGTGAGAGCTTTCCCATTTCTTTGTCTTTGGCATTTAAGGTACAAGATATACTGGAAGATGTTCTTGTCTTTACTACATATTCTAGAAAGAGAAGAACTAGAACTGCTGGATAGGCCATGGAGGGGCCATTCTTCTCTCTGTTGTTTCTAGCTATGAACAGAGAGGACATGTTTTCGGAATAAAACACACCAGCATACTTTTCAGAATGGTAACTGTAAGCAATCTTAAGTGTGAACATTCTGACCAAAGTTATCTCCAGTTATAACAGTCCTTGTTTTTAATAGTGATTGTTGCTGTTGTTTTAGAAACTCAGTATGATTCCAGTTTTTATGAAAAAAAGACAGTCTCTATACCATCATTGGAAACAGAATAAAACCTAACTAGTTTTTTGTTCATGAAGAGAGAAAGAGAAAGAAATTGTCATAACATGACATAAACTGTAGAATGAACGAAACCGAGGCTGGCTTGTATTAGTAATGCAATTGGATTCACCCAACAATTCAATGGAATGATCAATATAGTTAGAAGCTTGGGAGCTTGTAAGCTGGGCAATATTAACTACTTAGCTAATTCAGACGTTCTCAACCAGGGGCAGTTTTGCCCATAGGAGACATTTGGCAATGTCTGGAGCCAGTATTCCCTGGAGAAGGAAATGGCAACCCATTCCATTATTCTTGCCTGGAAATCGCAGGAACAGAGGACCCTGGCGGTGCATTGGATCATAGAAAAAGCTAGAGAATTCTAGAAAAATATCTACTTCTGCTTCATTGACCACACTAAAGCCTTTGACTGTGTGGATCACAACAAACTGTGGAAAATTCTTAAAAAGATGGGAATACCAGACCACCTGACTTGCCTCTTGAGAAATCTGCATGCAGGTCAAGAAGCAACAGTTAGAATTAGACATGAAACAATGGACTGATTCCAAATTGGGAAAGGACTACCTCAAGGCTGTCACCCTGCTTATTTAACTTATATGCCGAGTACATCATGCGAAATGCAGGGCTGGATGAAGCACAAGCTGGAATCAAGGTTTCCGGGAGAAATATCAATAACTAGATGACATTACCAGATACACAGATGACATTATCCTTATGGCAAAAAGTGAAGAGGAATTAAACAGTCTCCTGATGAAGGTGAAAGAGGAGAGTGAAAAAGCTGGCTTAAAGCTCAACATTCAAAAAATGCCAAAGATCATGGCATCACAGTCCCATCACCTTATAGCAAATTGATGGGGACACAATGGAAACAGTGACAGACTTTATTTTCTTGGGCTCCAAAATCACTGCAGATGGTGACTGCAGCCATGAAATTAAAAGATGCTTGCTCCTTGGAAAAAAAGCTATGAGAAGCCTTGACAGCATATTACAAAGCAGACATATTACTTTGCCAACAAAGGTCCATCTGGTTAAAGCAGTAGTTTGGATGGATGTGAGAGTTGGACCATAAAGAAAGCTGAGCACCAAAAAAGTAATGCTTTTGAACTGTGATGTTGAAGAAGACTTTTGAGAGTTACTTGGATGGCAAGGAGATCAAACTAGTCCATCCTAAAGGAAATCAACCCTAAATAGTCATTGGAAGGACTGCTGCTGAAACTGAAGCTCCAATACTTTGGCCACCTGATGTGAAGAGCTGACTCATTGCAAAAGACCCTGGTGCTGGAAAGATTGAGGGCAGGAGGAGAAGGGGACGACAGAGGATGAGATGGTTGGATGGCATCACTGATTCAAAGGAGATGAGTTTGAGCAAACTCCAGGAGATAGTGAAGGACAGGGAAGCCTGGCATGCTGCAGTTCATGGAGTCGCAAAGAGTCAGACACGACTGAGCGACTGAACAACGACAACGAGACATTATTAGTTGCCACAACGTGGAATGGGAAGGTTGCTACTGGCATCACATGGGTAGAGGCAGTGATGCTGCTAAGCATCTAACAATGCAGAAGGCAGTCCTCACCACAAAAAAAATCTCAACCCCAAATGTCACATGTGCCAAGGTTGAGAAACTTTGAAACAACCATTCAGCCAAAAAAGTATGAGCTTTCAATATTCTGAAGGTTTCTGTAGTAAGAATAGCAAATAACAATGATTATCATTTAATAAATACCTGTGACATGCCAGGTGCTTTATATTCTGAGCTGCTGAGTGTCTCAGTCAGGATCTGACCCTGGGTTTGTTTGCAGCCAACGTCTCTCCTCGTGAGCTTTCTGATGTAGGGGCATTTTCCCTGTACATGATGGTATCCACCCTCTGCTCCTTGTGTTTTATGTAGACCAGATTATGTGTTTAATGGGCTTCCCAGGTGATGCTACTGGTAAAGAACCCTCCTGCCAATGCAGGAGACATAAGAGACTCAGGTTCAATCCCTGGGTAGGGAAGATCCCCTGGAGTAGGGCCCGGCAACCCACTCCAGTATTCTCGCCTGGAGATTCCCCTGGACAGAGGAGCCTGGCGGGTCCATGGAGTCACAAAGAGTCAGACATGACTGAAGAGACTTAGCACACATGCACATGTGTTTAATGAATATTAGGTAGTGTGCTCAGAGGAGAAAGCCATGAGGCAAGAAGAGACCAGTGTGTCACCATGGGTGTGAAGCTGAAACATCCAGACAAACTGGCCTTGGATCCATCATTCACTCAATGAGCCAAATGCTTGCGTAGGATGACAGCACAGAGCCTGGCCCTGCTTGTTTCATTGTTCAGTTGCTCAGTCGTGTCCGACTCTTTGCGACCCCAGGGACTGCGGCACGCCAGGCTTCCCTGTCCTCCACTATCTCCTGGAGTTTGCTCAGACTCATGTCCATTGAGTCGGTGATGCCATCCAGCCCTCTCATCCTCTGTCGTCCCCTTCTCCTCCTGCCCTCAATCTTTCCAGCACCAGGGTCTTTTGCAATGAGTCAGCTCTTCACATCAGGTGGCCAAAGTATTGGAACTTCAACTTCAGCATCAGTCCTTCCAATGAATGTTCAGGGCTGATTTCCTTTAGGATGGACTGGTTTGATCTTCTTGAGGTCCAAGAAACTCTCAAGAGTCTTCTCCAGCACCACAGTTTGAAAGCAATATAGAGTATGTAGATCCAAAACCACGGATGCTGACTGGTTAACTACCTTTCTGCTCGTAGAGCTACATTCAGTTTTTAGTGTAAACTAACCTTGTTTCTATTTGGTCCCAATCATAGTTGGAATCTGAAACCAAATATATGTAAAATGTTACTGATGACCTCTTACTAGTCAAATACAAAGTGTTTTTCTCAGGTCTTCGCTCCTGAAAAATAGTCATATATATATTTGATGTAGAAGACTATTCATTTTCTGTATTTGATATAGTGATTATTAATGGTTGAGAAAATTAAAATGTGTGGAGGGGGAAAATTTGCCTGCCAAATTAATCATCACTCTGGATCAATTTGAAAATTCTAGGTGTGGTCTGCTTGATTGGTCAGCAGATTCTTGAGCCCACATTCTGTGCCTGTCACTTCTTCAGAAGCCTAAGAGTCTGTAGCATTTGATAGCATCTTCTTAAAACCCCCCCTGTCTTACATGCCTTTAAACCTTCCTAGCTCTTCTACTGGACTTCCCTGGTGGCTCAGATGGTAAAGTGTCTGCCTACAACGCGGGAGACCTGTGTTCTTCCCCAGCTCCTGCCTCTTCTGCCTCCTTCTTCCCTGAATTTTGTGTTATGGGCATTCTCCAAGTAAACTTATCTTCACAGCTTCATCTCTTTTTCTCTATAATTCTGTTCTTGACTTCTCAGCTAAGGCCCTTGTGCCTTATTTCCTCTACAGAAAGCCCTTCAACATCTCTCTCAAACCAGTTTTCCCTCTCAGTTCTTCTTCTTCTTCCATCCTTGGTCCATCCATTGGATTAATTGGTTTATAAGTCTTCCAAGAATGGTCCATTCTTTCTATGATCCAGCCACAAAATCCGAGTTAACTTGATTACTTTGTTCTTTCTCCCAGGATAGCTGTCCAGTCAATGAAAAGAATAAAATGTTGCTTCAAAGATTTGGTTATCTTCCCTGTATTTGGTATCTTCAAAGATTTGGTATCTCTCTTCCTTTCTATCTCCTTTGCCCAACTTCATGTGTCATTGTTTTCTGCAGCTATTTCCCCGATGGGCTTCCTATCACCAGGGCTATTGGAGTGTTGCTTGAGATAATAGCAAATGTGTGTTGAGCACTTATGTGCATTGTGCTATTTTATATTTACTAATTTATTCAGTCCCTACAACCACCTCGTGAGGTTTGATGCTATTTCCCTCATCTTGCAAAAGAAGAAACTGAGGTTTTAGCAAAGTTAGGTGACTTGCTCAAGTGTCCACAGATAGAGTGGTGGAACTGTGACTCGCCAATCCATTTAGGTTTCATTCCAGTGGATACTTTAAAAATATTAAATTCTGCTGTCTCTCGGGATATAGTGATATTGAATCATGGGCAATTAATACATTTTAGTTTCCTTCCTACTTTCCCTCCTTTTTCTATACATCATTCTCCCTCAGCCTACGTTAGTCACTCAGTCATGACTGACTCTTTGTGACCCCATGGACTGTAGCCCACCAGGCTCCTCTGTCCATGGGATTCTCCAGGCCAAGGATACTGGAGTGGGTTGCCAGTCCCTTCTCCAGAGGATCTTCTTGACCCAGGGATCGAACCCAGTCTCTTGCACTGCAGGCAGATTCTTTATCATCTGAACCACCAAGGAAGCTTGATTTGAAGAAGCCCCAGGCGAAGCTAAATCCCTACAATGCCCGTGGCTCTGAGCTCCAGAACCCTTCAAGGCTCTCCTTTCTCCTGCATGTACTCGGTCCTCTCAGTTTTTCCGAGTATCTTCAGTGCTTTCCTGCTCTGTGGTGGCATATTTTGTTATTTTAAATAAATAAATCCTTGAAGGGCTGGTTAGCTGCTGCTGCTTTTGTTTCTTTTGTGTGTTGTCAAGTACTAGGGTATCAAACTCTAAATGTGATAGGTATTTGGTAAATAATTGTTATATATTATTGCACCTGGATGCTTTTGAACTGTGGTGTTAGAAAAGACTCTTGAGAGTCCCTTGGACTGCAATCCTAAAGGAAATCAGTCTTGAATATTCATTGGAAGGACTGATGCTGAAGCTGAATCTCCAATACTTTGGCTACCTGATGCGAAGAACTGACTCACTGGAAAAGACCCTGATGCTGGGAAAGATGGAAGGTGGGAGAAGGGGACAACAGAGGATGAGAGGATTGGATGGCCTCACTGACTCGATGGACATGAGTTTGAGCAAGCTCCAGGAGTTGGTGATGGACAGGGAAGCCTGGCATGCTGCAATCCATGGGGGTCACAAAGTGTCAGACAGGATTTCGTGACTGAACAACAACAAATCTTGAGAGCAGAGGTTCCTGAACCATTAGGGATGTATGAGGAGAACAGACTGGAATCAGAAGGGCACACCACCCACTAGGATTGAGTGGAGGGGTAAAACTGCTGGTGGATTGCTTAGCTCATTGCCTCAGTCCAGGCAGGAATCCCTGAAAGAACCCTGGTCTAGAGAGGAGCACAAGGTGAGAGGTTTGGAATGCCCTGACTCTCCTCCGCTGAGCAGCAGAGCCAGCTCCTGGAAACTAGGGAGAAATGTTACAAGATGTGGGTGAGTTTCAGGCCCCCAGATCAAGGCTCCAGAGATGCATTAATTGGATATGCAGGAGCGATTGAGGATGTTATATTCAATATAGCCTGATTTAAGACGTGAGGCAGAATCAGCAGCCTTTTCCCAGAGTTCCTTTCTTTGCCTCCACTCCTAGAGGGGTTATGACCACCAGTTGTAGGCTCTCGGGTTGTAGAATCTGTTTTGGCCCTTCTTCTTGTCAACGGAGCCCATCGCAGCGGCTGGTCGCCCAATCCCAGTGCGTGATAGAAGCCCTGGAGACCAGGGCAATGCAGAGAGAAAACTCTGGCCACTTTTCATCTGAAAATGCTTCTTAAGAAGAAAAAAAAAGACTCCTACAGAGACCTCATCTGGACTTTGAGGGCAGATCGGGAAAACGACTTCGGCCGGAGTTGGTCTGGTGGGGAGGAAGAGAAAGTCGCAGGAAGGAGACCGAACCGAGAGAGGCCGTTGCCCTCCTCATTCCGGGGCGGACACTCGAGCTGGAGCCCAGGGAGGTGGCAGCAGGCGGTCTCCGGGGCCTGGGGAGGGGCGGCGAGCGGATGAGGGCGGGCTCTAGGGCCCAGCGGCCGGGCGCCCGGCGGGGGTGGAGTGTAGGGTTACGCGGACCAGCCCGGACCACCCTCCCCGGGCGGCGGCGCGGGCGCCAGGGCGCTCTAGGACCCAGAGGCGGCGCTGGGATTTGGGGCTGGAGGGGAAGCCCCGGGCTGGTCTCCGCTTCCCGTGTGAATGGGGGCGATCGCCGGGCGCCGCTTCCGCAGGCTGCCCCCACGCCGTGCCCAGCGCGCTGCCCGGCGGCCGCCGTCCCCAGCCGCGGAGCTGAGCTGGCCATGATCGCCTCATGTGGAGGGCAAAGTTGCGCCGGGGAACTTGTGAGTCTGCGGTGAGAGGTAACCAGTCCCCGCTCGGGGTGCAGGGAGGGGCGCCCCCGAGTCTCCAGCGCCGAGGACCCAGCCGATCGATGTTCTCCGCCCCCAACCACTCCGGGCCGGGGGAGCGGTGGGGAGAGCTCCTTTCCCGGGGGGCTCCGGGCTGAGGTCGGCCCGGCTTCGGAGCGACTTGGGCAGCCTTTTTTTCGGCCCCGGGGACCGAGAGTGCCCGCCACCGGAATCTTGATCCCCCTTACCTAGATTACTTAAAAAAAAAAAAATTAAAACTACGTTTCCGCGCCACTCTGCAGGCCCCAGACTGGGAGTCGTTTGGCCGTCGCGGCCCGGGACCCGGGGTGCAGAAGCGCCCCAGCCGTGGGGCGGGCCTTTAACGGAGGGGCGCTGCCATATGGCCGCGCTCCGCACCACCCGCCCGCGCGCGGGTCCCCGGCGGCGGAGGGAAGCGGTGGCCGGCGGCCGCTTCCCGGCGCGCGAGACAAAGGCGCTCACGCCCGCCCGCCCGACACGCGGGGACCTTCCTACGGCCCCAAACTCTCGGCCCTGGAGGGTGGGGGCGGCGAAGGGACGCCCCAGCCTCGGATCGCCTTCTCCGATTGCTGCTTCTTTGTTCTCTGCGGACAAGTTTCTTTGGCCGAAACTGGGGAGTTAGATCCCTTTCTCTCCCTTGCTGTTACTGATGCTTCAAAAGCATCTGTTTTCGGGGTGGGGGAAACATTAAACTTTCCAAGTGGCACTGGCCTTTCTTGGAATGGGACTTCCGTGGCAGGAGGGAGATTGGCACTTCGGTTGATGACAGCTGGGCAGAGCCGGGCCCCCGGGCTGGGCCAGGGGCCGGATGTGCCCCGTGGGCAGCCGAGCTGGAGGGCCGGGCGGCCGAACCGACGAGCTGCTGGCGCACACCCATCTCCAGGACCCCCGCTGTGGCGACCTTTCCAGGTTTCCCCCTTAGGAGCTCCGGCTGAGAACCCGGCTGGCGGCCCGCAGCTCCCGCTCCTCGCCACGCCCTGCCCTCTAGTATCTTGATTGATGGCTGTAAAGACTTTACATTTTTGTTCCAAGGGTTTTTGCATCTTTGATTTCGGTGTTGGTTTACTGTCCCCAGGTGGCACGTGCTTTGGAAAATGCCCGGCTGGTGTGTGGATCACCTGGACTGGGGCTTCAGTAGACGTGGTCCTGATGATGGGCCGGCCTCGGAGACTTGGCGGTTGGGACAGAACACTTTTTGCTCTCGGTCCCTCCTCAATTCCTTTGCCCTGTCCTGTTGGAGTGTGGACATGGTTGCCGGCTTCCTTCTTCCGAGGCGTGTTAGGAGGATCGAGTTTTTGTTCCATCCCTGGGTTGGGAAGATCCGCTGGAGAAGGAAATGGCAACCCACTCTAGTGTTCTGGCCTGAAAAACCTCATGGGCAGAGGAGCTTGGGGGGCTACAGTCCACAGGGTCGGAAGGAGTCACTGACTCGACAACTAAACACACACACACAACAGGCACTGGAGGTAGGGAGCCAGTCACCCTTTATGATCCCCAAAGATGCTTTGGACCACCCCAAACAATAAGGGTACTTGCTATAAGCAAATACAACCAGAATAGAGGGCTTATTCATAGCTCCTATTCCAAAAAATGTCCTTCCTTTTCGGGAAGTGAAAAGCCTGGACTTGAAATGTTGAACAGTCATTCCTCTCTCTGCTTCCAAAACTGGCCAGTGTGTCCCTGCCAGGCTGACTGAAGATTTCCCCTGACTGCCCACCTCTCCTGGACCCCACAGCTCTCCTTGGACATCTAACATGGTAGGGGGTGGGGTCTCTCTAGATTGCAAGTTCTTGAAGCATCTAGACCAGTGTGACGTTTATCTCCCAGGACCGGGCTCAGATCATCATAGTGCATCTACTATAACGCTTTTTATGGAAGCAATGTGGTCACAGTACTTCACACATTTTGAGCTGTTCTGCAGGGGAGCAGAGGATTGGAAACCACTGATTTGATCAGAATAAAAAGGAGTAGGGCATAGAGGAGAAGGCTTTAGAGCCGCCTGCCTCTACTCCCTAGTGGGGTGTGGGTGGATGCTTAGTTTTTGGATGGATATACTTGCTTTGGTGAGGTACATTTTTTCAAGATAAATGAAGAAATCCTTGTGAACTCTATAAGTAGGATAGGATGAGAGAAGGCACTCTTTAAAAAAAAAAATTATATTTTGACTTAGGTGGGGAGGCAGTCTTAGTTGTGGCCCTGGGATATAGTTCCCTGACCAGGGACGTAACGCAGGTCCCAGGTTTTGAGATCAGAGTCTTAGCCACTCTAGCACCAGGGAAGTCCTGAGAAGGTGCTCTTAAATCCACTTCCCTCTCCCTTCTTTTTAAAATGTGCACAAGTCTTGGTGTTTTGCTTCGGTGCAGATGGTGGAGGGTGAAGAATACTAATGTACAGAAGGACATGTGGAGATCAAAGCACTTAAAAATACATCTTTTCATGGAAGCTAATGGAGGACTTTGAGTTTAAATGAAATTTTAAATTGCTGTCCTTAAGAAAAGCACAGGAATGCAGAAATGTGAGTGATTTTATGGGAAGGCACTCTGCTGATTAGACTTGAGAGTGTCTGCCCTTGACTGGTTTGTCTGGAAGGCTTCTGTGTAGAGAACTCTGCTTTTTTTTTTTTTTTTTTCGATGTCTACCCCTGTGGAGTAGTGTGGACCCAGTGCCTGGGGGAAACATGGCTGAACTAATTGAAATTAGATGGCAGTCTGGTTGGTGAGAGTTTTGTGGAAAAGTACAGCCCATGGGTACCAGTGCTGTGTTTCTTAATAATCTGTGAAAATGCTTTGAAAATGATGAAGTATTGTGTGACATAAAGCTTTTCAAAGAAAAAAAAATAATGAATGACTTAGGAAAGGAGGGGATTGCTAGTGAAAATTGTAAAAATCTGATTTTCCAGGCCAGTAAATGAAAAAGGAAGTAACTTTGTAAGACCTGTTAATAGTCCTGATAAGCAAAATTCTCACAAAGTAACATTCTCCTGGCAGGAACTGCACCCCCCTCACAACCCTTCACCACTTTCAAGTATCTGTCTGCATTTTAAATGGATGTGGAAACTTAGATCAGTAAATTCTCTAGTGTTTTGAATAATTTTTCTCCTCCTAGTTTTTCATTAATTTTGGTAGGTTCTTATGTCCCAGAATTCACTGGGCAGTGGAATACTTGAAAAGCAAGGGGTAGCTTGGAGGTCATAGAAGAGGACATATTTAATTATAAGGTTTGTTGGAAATAGTCTGGGGTTGTTGAGGTTTTTATTTGTTTGCTTAACAATTTTTTTTTTTTAATTTATTTTGTTGGTTTGTTTTGTCTCGGAAGGAAGGCAGAATTTAAATCTTGGCTATCGTGGGTAGATCCACACAGGGCATTTTCTGAAAGAGAGCCTCGCCTGGGCTTGTGTGTTGGCACCACTTTCAGTTCTCCTCTGACTTGCGGGCCCTTGGCCTCCATCCTTGTGAAACTTTAGGGTCTATTCATGCCAGGCTGTTAGGACCAGACTCCTGGATTCCCAAAGTGGCTCACACATCAGGCATCTTTCCTCCCTTTATTGGGGGATGAGGGAGTAGCTCCAACATATTAGGAAATGTATCCCCTTTATGCCTCCGGAGAACTGGGTTTAACTTAAAAAAAAAAAAAAAAAATCAAGCCAGTGGGCCTACTTTGTGTGTTTAAATCTGTAATTGGGGTTCACTGGCCAGTCGTGCAGTTATGTACACCTCTTTTTTTGTTTGTTTTAAGTGAAATGCCTGTAATTCCGTTGTTTAACTTTTAGTTTTGAAATGATTGTAGCTTTATGGGAAGTTGAAAAATCGAAGAGAGGTCCCGTGCTCACTTCACTTCAGTCTCCCCCATTGGTAACATCTCACGTATCCCAGGGACGGGGGAGCCTGGTAGGCTGCCGTCTATCGGGTCACACAGAGTCGGACACGACTGAAGCGACTTAGCAGCAGCACGTAACCAGAGCATAGCAGCAGAACCAGTAAATAAACGTTGGTACAATCCAAACCATATTCAGACTTCACCAGTTTTACATGCGGACATTTGGGGGGAGGGCAGTGTAGTATCCTTCGTCTGTGTGGATTCCTGTAGCTACTTCCGCAGTCAAGATACAGAGCTGTTCTATCACCTCCCAGCTCTTTGCGCCACGCCTTTGTAGTCACGCCTCCCTTAGCCCCGCCCCATCTCTTAAACCTGGTAACTTGTGTGGTTTTTTGGGTGGCTCTTTGCCATCTGTAATTTTGAGAATATTACATACATAGCTTTATGCGGTATGTGGTCTTTTGAGATTAGCATTTTCACTCAGCATAACACCCTTGAGATCCACCCAAACCGTTGCATCATCACTGGTTCATTCCTTTTTATTGCTGAGTAATATTCTATGGTGTTGATATACCAGTTTGTTTAAGCATTTACCCACTAAAAGACACCCAGCTTGTTTTCAGTTTTTGGCTCTTACAGTTGAGGTTGCTGTGAACATTCATGTACAGGTTTTGATGAGGACAGAGTTTTCATTTCTCTAAGACAAATGCCTTGGATTGCGATTGCTGGGTTTTGGGTGGTAAGCATGTGTTTAGTTTTTTCTTTTTTAAAGAAATCATCAAACTTTCCCAGTATGGCTATACTCTTTCACATTCCCACCAGCCATGTGAGAGGTGCAGTTTTTCTGCGTCCACACCACCATTTGTTTATTATTTTAGTCTCCCAGTAAATGTTCTAGTCTCATCATGGTTTTGATTTGCATTCTCTAACGGCTGATGGTATTGGACATCATGTGGTTATTTGTCATCTGTGTGTCCTTTATGGTGAAATGTCTGCTCCTGTCTTGCCCATGTTCTAAGTGTATTTTATTTTATTTTTTTTGCTATTGAGCTTTGAGAATTCTTCATATAGTCCAGATATGAGCCCTGTGTCAGATTTGTGGCTTGTGTATATATTTTTTTCCAACATGTAGCCTGTCTTTTTGAACTTTTAACAGGATCATTTAGAGGACAAAATTTTTTAAAATTTTGCTAATATCCAGTTTATTGATTTGTTTTTTTTTTTTTTTTTTTTGCTTTTATGAACTGTGCTTTTGGTGTCACATCTAAGAACATTTTGCCCAAGTTAATTTCCCAAAGATTTTCTGTTTTTTAAAAGTCTCATAGTTTTACGTCTTCAAACTGCAGTTCCCTTATACCCTCTTAATAATGTGTATGTCTTGCTATCCATGTTATCAACCATCTCTTAGGTGTCGATTGTGTATTTTAGTGCTCTGGAAGCCCACCGGTGAATCAGATATAGTTCCCACTCTCCCAAGCTCACTATTGGCGCAGTGGTGTGCAGACATTCCCAGGTGTTACTTGTCAGAATAGAGAAGAGCAGGGGAGAAGTATGTGGGAACCGAGAGAAGAGAAGCCTCAGGGAGTTCCCCTCTGATCCGGTGGTCAGGGAGGGCTTCCCTGGGCGTGTTGCCCGAGCATGGTGAGAAGGCAGTGGGTTCTTACTTCGATCTAGGTTTTGAGTATTCTACTGGCATGAATTCTTCCATGTAAGTTACCCAGGTTCTTGAGCACGGGCTGAAAGACTCTGAGTAAACCGAGTGGTTGAGGACTCTTTTGAACAGCACGTGGCATACTAGCCTTTAAAAGGAAGTACTTAAAACTGAATAGCATAAAAAGTATGAGTAAGATTGAATAGATTTAAAGTTAGAATATGTGTCAAAATGAAAAAAGCAGTAGTATTTTGGATTGTTTAGGTCGGATAGATCTGGTTTGCTTCTTGGCCTTGCCACCTCCTTGCTGTGTGAGCTCAGCGAATGTGACCTGTGCAGCCTCACAGAGACAGTGGAGACAGTCATAGTGCTCACCTGGGGGAGGAGGGTGCAGGTGAAATAAAATGATGCATATATAGTACTTAGCACAGTGCTGGGCACAGTCAATAAACGCCTATTATTATTTTAAAATAGCAGGAGATAAATGATTTGTTTTGTATATTCTCATTTCTTTCTCTGAGAAACTGGAATACCAGCTCTTAATCATCAAAGCTTAAAAAAAGCCATAGAAATTTGTCTTTTCACACTTGGGAACACAGTTGTGTACTAAATACTATTTATTCTAAAAATTATTTAAGTATAGTTGATTTACAATATTGTGTTAATTTATGCTGTACAGCAAAGTGATTTATGTATGTATATATTCTTTTTCATATTTTTTCCATGATGCCTTATTACAAGATATTGAATATAGTTCCCTGTGCTATACAGTAAGACCTTGCTGTTTGCAAATATTTATTGAGATTAGAAGCTAGGATACTCTGTTCACAATCTAGTATTCCCTATAGAATATACCTTCCCCTGCTGCTGCTGCTGCTAAGTCGCTTCAGTCGTGTCTGACTCTGTGCGACCCCATAGACGGCAGCCCACCAGGCTCCCCCGTCCCTGGGATTCTCCAGGCAAGAATACTGGAGTGGGTTGCCATTCCCTTCTCCAATGCATGAAAGTGAAAAGTGAAAGTGAAGTCTCTCAGTCGTGTCCAACCCTCAGCGACCCCATGGACTGCAGTCTTCCAGGATCCTCCGGCCATGGGATTTTCCAGGCAAGAGTACTGGAGTGGGGTGCCATCACCTTCTCTGTACCTTTCCCCTACTTCTAAACAAATTTCTTTTTTAGAATTTATGTAAAAAAATTTTTTTGGCTGCACTCGTGGCCGAGCACACAGGCTTAGTTGTCCCGTAGCATGTAGCTAGCTCCTAGACCAGGGATGGAACTTGCGTCCAGATTCTTATCCACTGGGCCAACAGGAAAACTCCTAAACCAAGATTTTCTGAGTAAAGAACAATTTCCTCTGTGCCCTGACCACAGGAGGTGTGTGCGGTCCCAAGCTAGTTCAGAGCTCGGTGGTGGTGTCACTAAGACACTAAGTCATGTCTGACTTTTGCGACCCCACGGACTGAAGCCCGCCAGGCTCCTCTGTCCATGGGATTCTCCAGGCAAGAATACCGGAATGGGTTGCCATTTCCTTCTCCAGGGGATTTTCCTGACCTAGAGCTCAAACCTAGGTCTCCTGCATTGCAGGCAGATTCTTTTACCGACTGGACTGAGTCCTTTATTACCCGAAGTACAGTACATCAGGGCTGATGTCACCAGGACGTGTCTCAAACTTCACTCCCGGCGGCTCCCTTTGCTTTCCCTTGATGACCAGGTTGTTCATTTCCCAGAGGAAATGGCCTGGGCTTCAGATGTAGAATTGTGGCGCGGTGGTTCTCAAACGTGGGTGGACCTGGGAATCATCAGGAGGGCTTGTTTTAAGCCAGACTGCTGGGCCCCACTGGCTGTTTCTGTTTCACCAGGGCTTGGAGAGGGCCTCAGAATTTGCACTTCAGACAAGTTTCCAGGGGCCACTATTGCTGCTGGTTCTGGTTCGGGGACCACATTTTAAGAAGCACTATTTTAGGGCATAGCCTCCCCCCAACCCCATAAATTAGCCTAGACTGGTGCTTTACTCTTTGGAACTGAGTCTGTTCCTGTTTAATAGTTGAGATTAACGTCAGTTTGATTTCTGTGGCTCCTGGCTGATGTGCCTGATTGCATCCTCTAATCCCTCCTCCACGCCTTCCCCCTTCACCACCACAACTTTTCCATTGTCTTTTGACCTCTCACTCCTTGGAAGACATGTAAGGTTAGGGTACATGGTGACCAAGTGCCGGCGATATTGCCTTGGCCAATTCACTTATGTAAAATAAATGTGTTACTAATGCTTATATCCTGATGTTAGGTGAGGCTTACCTGAGATAATGCATGTGAAAGGGCCACATAAGAGGTAAAGCATGGTGCAAAATTTATTTTTTATTATTTTGAGCGTCCTTGATTTCCCTTTGAAAGAGTATCCTAGGATTTTGGGGGTGGACTGATGCTGAGTCTCACTGCTGCTGAGGGCACCTGGTAAGACAGCAGGGACATTGTAGAGTGGCTTCCTACAGTGGACCGTTTGGGCTCGGGTCTCTAAGGGCCTTCCAAGTTGTGATGTGTTGGAGGCACATTGATATATAATGTCATGACCAGAGAAGAGTTCAGAGCTGGAAAAAAGCTGGAGCGGATGCTGCACTGTTAAGGAAGTTCACTTCCTCACAGTAGAGAAATAGAATTCCATGATTTTTTTTTTTTTCCTGGCAGCTTAACCTGGCCCCTGTTTTTTTTTTTTTTTTTTTTTTAAGTTCTAGATCTCCTCCGTCCACAGTAACCACTAGCCACATGTGGCCATCTAAAATTAATGAGCATTAAATGAAATTAAACCTTCAGTTTAGTTTAGCCACGATTCAGGTGCCTAAGAACCATTTCCAATCATCACAGCAAGTTCCACTGGCCAGTGCTATTCTAAAAAGATACTAACCCTGTTTGTCTGAAGGTAGCATCACTGGGCTTCTTATTGTGGGACCAGGACATGTTTCTGAGTGAAATGTACCACTCCTCCTTGGAGGTCTGGTGTGGACTGATGGGGAGAAAATACCACGGGGGATACTCCGCTGTCAGCTTGAACCTCACTTTGCCACTTGGCGTTTCTGAGACTCTTTACTTGGAAGGTAGGTCAGTGAGGCATCTGGGAGTGGAGCTTACCAACTTAGCAGGCTGCTGTCAAGGGAGTGGGGTCTACTGTTTCTCGGGGGTATTCCTAGATTTGTTTGTGGGGTTCTTTCAGGAATCTGGTCCTTGAGAGAAACAAATGGAAGTGTCAGGGTGGGTTTAGCCCTGAGATGCCCCTCTCCTGAAGAGGGATTTAGCCCCAAGATGCCCCTCTCCTGGGGAGGAATTTAGCCCCGAGATGCCCCTTTCCTGGGGAGGGATTTAGCCCCAAGATGTCCCTCTCCTGGGGAGGGATTTAGCCCTGAGAAGCCCCTCTCTTGGGGCGGGATTTAGCCCTGAGATGCCCCTCTCCTGGGGCGGAATTTAGCCCTGAGATGCCCCTCTCCAGGGGCGGAATTTAGCCCTGAGATGCCCCTCTCCTGGGGAGGGCTTTAGCCCTGAGATGCCCCTCTCCTAGGGAGGCCCGGCCGTCAGCTCCTCCACCTCGGGTCAGCTGCTTCTTCGCACCAGCCTGTGCCAGCGGGTGGCGGGCGGGGGGCTCGCTCATCTGGTTCAGGGCGCCGGTTTGGACTTGCTCGGATGCCATTCCCCACTGCGTCATTCTCGCTGTTGCTGCCTTTGAAGGTGTTCCGCAGACTGTCGAGCGCTTCTCCTTCCTCACCTGCACCCGCTCAGTCACCAGGTGGGCCCCAGGAAGTCTCCTGGACCCATCCCCTTCCTTCACGTGTCCCCACCGCCCCGCTGGCTGGACTCCTGTGACCTGGGCTCGTGTGGGAGCCACGCGATAGGCGCTCCCCTCTCTGCTGTCTGACACCTCTTCCGATGAGCCCTGTCCTCCCCACCACCCCTCTCAGAACAGGCAGAGCCAGACAAGGATGGCAGGTGTCCTGTCTTCATGCCTGCTCTGCCTCCTCAGTGTGAGGTGGGGCCCACACACGCCCCATAGCCCTGCGCCTCCCTGCCTGCTCCTGGCATGTCCCTGCCAGCGGCCACTGCTCAGCTGTAAGGGCTGCTCTGGGAGGGGAGGCCCAGGCGTGGGGCCCCGGAGCAGGTGTGGGCCCGCCTGGCCCTTCCTCACAGGAGCCGTGCTCTGAAGGGCTCTGAGAACCAGGTTTCTCGTGAGTCACTCTTTCTGTCTGGGCAGTCTGGGGAAAGGAGGGAATGTCATATTCTCTTGTTTCCTGAGGGATGGGCTCCTAGTATCATGGCCACCAAGTTGTTCATCCGGGTGATGGGGGAAAATTTGGTTGAAAGATGTGAGGGCAATTTATTCATTCATACGAACTCTTAATTTATAATCAACCCTTATTTTAGGATCGTAGGTTTGTTTTCAGTGCTTGATATTGCAGGCAGTACTTTACTAGCTTTGTGCTTATCTCTTTGCAAATGTGCTAATATATATCTAATATAAATTTCTAGAACGATAACCACATATGAGTACATTTTGAATGTTAATGGATATAGCCAAGTTACCTTCCAGAGGTTCTGTTTTTTTCCATAAATTCTCCTCAAGTCAGTTTTGTTCAAATTTTACCACCTGATAAAGAAAAAAACTGTTATATTTTAAATTTTTATTTATTTATTATGAGTGGCATTTAGCATCCTTTTATACATTTATAAACTATTTGTATCTGTTTTCCTGAGAACTTTCTATTTATGTGAAACTTTTGCATGTTGATTTGCAAGATCTCCTTATACGTTGAAGGATGAGCCATTAATTGTCAAAGAAAAAGATGCGAGGGCAGACAAGAGGGCCTCTCTGGGGTCTTTTTTGAGGGACGGGTCAAGAAGGAGGAAAGGGTAGAAACAGAGACTAGGAAGTGTTCTTTTTCAGAATTACGGAACCTTGTGGATGCAGTAGACATCTGTTTGTGTGTTAAACTCCCTGCAGAACACACCTAACTCCACTCTAGTTTCTGAAAAAAGAAGTGGTCTAATGTTCCTTTGACTAGAAGAGGAAAAGAAAATGCCTTCTGAAATCACAGTAGGCTTAAATGAAGGCACCTGGGAAAGTACTGTAACCAGCAGCCCAGTACCATTTACCCGAAACCCTGAAGACAGTGGGGATTGTGAGGGTAAGAAGCTGGAGGTTTGTTAAAGGCGAGGGGTCCCCAACCCCCAGGCCATGGGCCTGTAGTGGTCCGTGGCCTGTTAGGAACTGGGTGAGCAGCGGGTGAGCCAGCAAAGCTTCGTCTGTATTTACAGCCGCTCTCCATCGTTTGCATTACCTCCTGAGCTCCGCCTCCTGTCCATCAGCTGTGGCATTAGATTCTCAGAGGAGCTCGAACCCTACTGTGAACTGCGCATGTGAGGAATGTAGGTTGCGGGTTCCTTCGGAGAATCTAATGTCTGATGATCTGTGTTGGTGAGGCTAGCCCCGGGGAGTGGCTGCCACTGTCTCCCATCACCTCCAAATGGGACTGTCTAGTTTCAGGGAAACAAGCTTAGGACTCCCCCTGATTCTGGAGTATGGTGAGCTGTATAATTATTTCAGCTGTATAAAGTAATAATAATAGAAGTAAGGTGCATAGTCAATGCTGTGGGTCTGGACTGTGGCAGGGCCTAGTAGAGACAGCTTGTTTCTGTCCTCTGTGCTGAGAAGAGGCCAGAGGTGACTGGATGATTTGGGATTGGGTCATCTGGAGACTCCTTCATTCATTAACCTGGCCCCAGGGCTGGGGTGCACTTCAAGGCTAGGTGTGCAGACTGGAGCTCCTGCAAGTGGCCCTTCCTCTCAGCATCAAGCTAGTCAGAATTCTTACATGGTGGCTTAGAGCTCCAGCTGTGAGTGTCCCAGCAAACAAGGTAGAAACTGCTCTTTTATGTTAGTCTGCATCCACTAATTCCAAACTCCCAATGCATCCCTCCAACCAGTCTCCTTGGCAACTACAAGTCTGTTCTCTACGTCTGACATAGAGAAGTTCATTTAAGTTGAGATAAGTTCATTTTTGTCATATTTTAGATTCCACATGTAAATGATATCATATGATACTTGTCTTTCTCTTTCCAACTTCACTTAGTATGATAATCTCCATCCAATAGCCATGATTCTTGTTCCATTTCCCCATTCTCATAAAAGAAGCCAAAATGTATTGAACAAACACTTTGTGCTGGAACAACTGCTTGTAGCCCTTGCTGTTGTCTCAGTTAAGCTTTATAACAGCCCTGTGTAGTAGGTCCTATTATCCCCAATTATTAATACCAATGTAATGGCCAACAAGAAGTTAACTCGTTTGCTCTAGTTCAGGTAGTTTAATATATGGCAGAGCCTGGATTTTTACATTGTTTAAGAATCAACGTACATTGTTTAAGGAGATTTGCCAAAATAAAATGAAAAGCATGGCACATCCTTCCTTTCCATTTAATGGATATTCTCTCCTCTGTCATTTTTATTCTTTAAACCTTTCTAATACTCTCGTCTTCTGGCTTGAGAGCATCATTCTCTTCCTTTCAGTCATCATTTCTTACATCCTTCCCTTTGTCCAAGTGTTGCCTGACTTCCTGCTGGGCTAGTTATTACAATTTCTTTTCTTCCCACCTCTTAAAAGTAATCTCACAGAGCCTTTTTGCCAATCACATCACTGTTGATTTGTGTTCCTTTTTATAACAAGGGCAAGAAAATGCATTCCTGTGCAGGTGTTTTCTAGAGAGGCTGCTCTCTCTCTTCAGATGCATTGCCTTCAATCAGCAGGATTCGTTCATCTGATAGAGTTCAAGCAGGGCTTTGCATCAAAGGGGCTGTGTGTGTCTTCTCTGTAAGTTTCACCAGCTTCTGAGGGCTGTGGGCATATCTTTCTTTGCCTGGGCAGGGAGGTGACTCATTTTCAGGTATGACTGGCTTGCAGCCATTTTCATCTTAAAGTTATCCTTAAGTTTCACATCTTTTCCTGGAAGAGGTTATAGAACAGAGTAGTTGTTCTCAAAGTGGTGTCATGTGGAACACTGGGGGGTTTCTGAGACCTAATAACTATCTACATAATAATATTAAGACTACTAAGATGTGTGTCTTTTCCACTGTATTGATGTTTGTACTGATGGTACAGAAGCAACAGTGGGTAAAACTACAGGCAGATCGATATGAATCAAGGCAGTTGAAATCAGGCCGCTTCTAACCAACATGGTATAGAAAGCCCATTTCACTTAAGAATGTTCTTGTTGAAGTGGTACAAATGATCAATTCTATTAAATCTCCAGGCTCAAGTACATCTTTTCAGTGTCATGTGTGACCAAGTGGGAAGTACACATAAAGTACTTCTGTTGCAAAGGGAAGAAGAGTCCTTGTGTGACAAGCACTTGAGTCCTGAGTTTAACTAGCAGCTTGTCTCAGGTTTAGTTGAAAGAACAATGGACAGACAATGGTTATTCTGAGTTAGGTATTTGATAGCTGCTGTTTTCTCAGAAGTGAATAAAGGGAGACGTCAAGAAAATCAATGGACAGTATTTGCGACTGATGGTAAAACTCAAGCTTTCAAGTGAAAATTAGAATTTTGAAAAACTTGCATTTGCCAACTGTGAGCTTGACAGCTACCCAATATGTGAAAGAGTTTTCTGATGATTGTGATCTGTGGTGAATTAACAAATGTGATTTTCTTGATATTGCTTACTTGAAATATTTCCATGTATGGAAGATTTTGCATAGGTCAATGAACCATTATTTTTCTATGACCAACGGATGATGTTAGCAAATCCTGCATTGATAAAGAAAATTCCAAAGTGAAAGGTGGACTGATAGATTATAACATAACAATATAGAGAAATATCTGGGAAACATTCACCTGAAATGGCTTTTTAAAAAGCTTATTTTTTATTGAAATGTAGTTGATTTGCAATATTGTGTTATTTTCAGGTATACAGCAAAGTGATTCAGTTCTATTATCTATTCTTTTTCAGATTCTTTTCTTATATAGGTTGTAAAATATTGAGTACAGTTACCTTTGCTATACAGTGGGTCCTTGTTATTTATCTATTTTACATATAGTAATGTGTATATATTATCCCCAGATTCCTAATTTATCCCTCCCTTCCACTTTTCCCCTTTGGTAACCATAAGTTTGTTTTCTAAGTCTGTGAGTCTGTTCAATCTTTTGTAAGTTCATTTGTATCATTTTTTAAGATGACTTATTGATTTACTTTACCTTGGTATGACAGTCTCTAGGTCCATGATGTTGCTGCAGATAACATTATTTCATTCTTTTTTATGGCTGAGTAACATTCCGTTGTCCCTGGAGAAGGAATGGCAACCCACTCCAGTATTCTTGCCTGGAGAATTCTATGGACAGAGGAGCCTGGTGGGCTACAGTCCATAGGGTTGCAGAGTCAGACACGACTGAGCAACTGACACACACACAACATTTCATTGTGTGTGTGTGTGTGTGCACATCTTCTTTATCCATCCATCTGTTGATGAACATTTAGATTGTTTGCATGTCTTGGCTACTGTAATAGTTCTACAGTAAACATTCGAGTAGGTCTAGTCTATCTTTTGAATTATGGTTTTCTCTGGATATATGCCGGAGAAGGCGATGGCAGCCCACTCCAGTACTCTTGCCTGGAGAATCCCATGGATGGAGGAGCCTGGTAGGCTGCAGTCCATGGGGTCCGAGAGGAGTCGTACATGACTGAGCAACTTCACTTTCACTTTTCACCTTCATTCATTGGAGAAGGAAATGGCAACCCATTCCAGTGTTCTTGCCTGGAGAATCCCAGGGACGGGGAGCCTGGTGGGCTGCTGTCTATGGGGTCGCACAGAGTCGGACATGACTAAAGCGACTTAGAAGCAGCAGCAGCAGGAGCTGGATATATGCCCAGTAGTGGGATTGCTGGATCATATGATAGCTCTATTTTTAGTTTTTTGAGGAACCTCCAAACTGGTCTCCATATTGGCTTCACCAGTTTACTTTCGCACCAATAGTATAAGGAGGGTTTCCTTTTCTGCACACCTCTAACGTGTATTATTAGTAGACTTTTTGATGATGGCCATTCTGATTGGTGTGAGGTGATACCTCATTGTCGTTTTATTTCCTTTTCTCTAATAATTAGTGATGTTGAGCATCTTTTCATGTGCCTTTTGGCCATCTCTGTGTTTTATTTGAAGAAATGTCTATGATATGGTTTTATAATGCACATTGCAACTACCTTTAAAGAATTATCACTTGCTGTGTTTTGGTACAGTTTCAAAGAATAGTCACAAATATATGAGAAGGGTATTAAAATACTTTTTCCAACTGTGTGTTTGAATGAGACCAGATTTTCTTCATCTTCTTCACCTAAAAAATGTGTAGCGGTAGATTGACAGCAGAAGCAAACGTTAGAGTACAGCTGTCTTCTGTTAAGCCAAACATTAAAGAAATTGGCAAAATTATAAAACAACACCATTCTTCTTACTGCTTTTTGTTTTAGAAATGAGTGTACCTAATGTGTAACTTATACTGGGTTTATTGTTTTTAAATGGTTGACATATATTTTAAAAATGTAAAGGGGAGCACTTTTTTCCTTTTTGAGTGGCAAAGACTATAGATTCTGGAGCCAGACCAGCTGGGCTTTTTTGCCATTTACTAGTTATGTAAGTTTCTAGCAAGTTATTCTCTGTGCCTTAGTTTCCTTATTTGATAAATGAAGATAAGCCTCATAAAGCTATTAGGAGGACTAAATGAGTTCATGTGAGTTCCTCAATGCCCTTCACGTAGGAAATGTTCAGCAGTGTTTGGTTACTTCCATTTCCCTCTTTCCAAGACATGTAGTTCATTTGCCTCCAGGAAATTGTATTTTGCAGCATGTTTCCCTCTTTTCTAGTATAAATTGGGGGTTCTTATAACAAAACATAAATAGACTCACAGACCTAGAGAGTGAACTTATGGTTACCAGAGGGTAAGGGTGGGGGGAAGGGATAATTAGGGAATTTGGGACCAACATGTACACTTGCTATATTTAAAATGGATCACCAACAAGGGCCTACTATGTAGCACAGGAAACTCTACTCAATGTTATGTGGCAGCCTGGTTGGGAAGGGAGTTTGGGGAGAATGGATATATGTATGGCTGAGTCCTTTGCTGTCCACCTGAAATTATCACAACATTGTTAATCGGCTATGCTCCAACACAAAATTAAAAGTTAAAAAAAATAAGTCATCAGATGTGAATTAAGGGAAATTGAACAGCAGAAATGAAAGCAATGTCACAGACCTTAAAAAAATAAATAAATTGTGGTTTTTCTACTGGTGTTATTGTGTGTGAACTTCATGAATTCAGTGTGTGTGCATTCTTCTTGACCTAGCTCTGTAGCCCTTCACAGATTCTTTGAAAGGTGTTGTCTGTGATCCCAAACAGGCAGGTGAAAGAGAGGAAGGAGGTAAGCGTGGCCCAGCAGATCCAGTGTGTGTGCCCTGAGAGGGATGTGGGACTCTCTCCCTGCTCACTGCTCCACGCCACCGTCCAGCTGCTTGCGTCGTTACGTTTCTGTACCGGTGAGCAGTCCTCCACTTTGTACAGCTGTCTCTCTCAAGCATGTCATATTTGTCACAAGCCTCGTACTGGGCACTCTTTTGTCCTGACAGATACTCAACGTCATAGATCTTTGTGGAATGTATAGATGAGTTGTTTAGTTGCTAAGTTGTGTCTGACTCTGTGATCCCAGGGACTGCAGCCTGCCAGACTCCTCTGTCCATAGAATTTTCCAGGCAAGCATACTGGAGCAGGTAGCCATTTCCTTCTCCAGGGGGTCTTCCCGACCCAGGGGCTGAAGCTGCGTCTCCTGCATCAGCAGGCGGGTTATGTACCACTGAGCCAATAGGGAAGCCCATACATAAGGAGATGAGCGAATTAGTGAGTGATTCCGCACGGTGCTGCTAATCCAACTCACAGACCCATGAGCTTTTGTAACTCATAGGAGTTATAAGAAACCCAGATACTATCACAAATACCCACGTGTTTTAAAATATCATTTAAATTCTGTGGTGTGCTTTGGAACAGTCCAAGTTGAGTTTGCATCTCACCCTTAAGGCCGTGAGCTTTGTGACTCAAGAGTGTCATTCCTGTTTTTGTTTAGGTGAAAAGGAGATAATGAAACCTAATTCTCAAGGATGTGAGAATTATCTGATGTAATGTTTGTACCATATCGTGCTCAATAATGTTACTTTCTATGCCTTCCTTCCCTATAATTAGATAGCTGCTTGTCATGTTTGGCTTGGTGACATAGTTGGCCATGTGATTTCTGAGTTTCAGAGGTAGACATATTTATTGTATAATATGATAGGCAGTTTCCCAGGCTTTTTTTCATCATATTGAATTAGATGTATTTTTTGTATGATTGCTTTGTTATTGTATCTTTATAACAATATTTTAGATGTAACTGAAATAGTCATTGGAGAAGGCAGTGACAACCCACTCCAGTACTCTTGCCTGGCAAATCCCATGGATGGAGGAGCCTGGTAGGCTGCAGTCCATGGGGTCACTAGGAGTCGGACATGACTGAGCGACTTCAATTTCACTTTTCACTTTCATGCATTGGAGAAGGAAATGGTAACCCATTCCAGTTTTCTTGCCTGGAGAATCCCAGGGGCGGGGGAGCCTGGTGGGCTGCCGTCTATGGAGTCGCACAGAATCGGACACGACTGATGCGACTTAGCAGCAGAAATAGCCATATTCCCTTATGCTAACCAGTCATTCAGGTTAGCAGTTATGAAATAACAAGGCACCAAAACTATCAACTTCAAATATAAATTTATGAAAAAGTAACAATTTATGCAAAGAATTCTTCACTTTACAGGAGTAAATGCAGATTAGTTGGCTGGCTAATTTTAGGAAAAGTTGTCACTTTTAATTGTTCATCATCATGTTGGTTCATAAATCTAACATGTTTTGACTTAAAACGTGATTGAATTATAAAATTTCAGTTCACCACAACTTTTCAGCTCATGTGTTGTACAAGATCTTATATGACAGAGAAGTCCAGGCTTCCCAACCCTGATTCTGCATTCAAATCAATTGTGAAGTGTGGCTCTCCAAAATTCATTTCTGGTCCACACTTGAGGTGATCTTGATGTTACAGGTCTGACATGGGGACTTGGAGGTGACATTTTAAAAATGTCCCTGAGTACTTTGATGCACCACAGGCCTGGAATTCATTGTTAAAGTGGAGACACTACTGTGAAAATAATAGATGGCTAAATGAGAGAGGTGGGAGGGGCGGCTTCATCCTCTGCCTTGGTGTTGCAGTGGTTGGCAGCAGCTTGCTCTCCTAAGCTTTTATAAGTAATAACACAAACCTGCCTGTATATATTGGCATTTATGCAGGCATATAGGGAGAGAAGGAAGCTTTCTCTGAGCCTCTTCCCATTGTTCACAAGCAAGGACATTTCATTAAAACTCCTCTAATATTGACGTAAGAAATTAGGCAGGAAAAGAGGACTTAGAATCAAGTGTGCACTTTGCAGTATACCTGAATCATTGTAAAATAACTAGACTTCAGTTAAAAAAAAAAAAGAATTAAGTATACATTACAATCCCAGTCCTGGGTATATATCCAAAAAAAAACCCCAAGAATACTAATTCAAAAAGATACATGCATCCCAGTGTTCATAGCAGCATTGTTTACAGTTGCCATGATATGGAAACAACCTAAGTGTCCAACAACAGAGGAATGGGTAAGGAAGACGTGATATATATACACAGTGGAATACTACTCAGCCATAAAAAGGAGTGATATTTTGTCATTTGCACTAACATGGATGGACTTGGAGGGCAAGACATACGGAAAAATGCAAATGCTATATGATATCACTTATATGTGAAATCTAAAAAATACCCCAAACTAGTGAATATAACAAAAAGGAAGCAGACTCACAGATACAGAGAAACCTGACCAGTGGTTATCAGTGGGAAGAGAGGGAAGCAGGGGGAAGGTCAATATAGGGAGAGGATTAAGAGGTACAAATTATTATGATTAAAATAAACTCCAGGGATATACTTAGCTTACATAGCCAATATCTTATTATAACTAAAAATGGAGTATAACCTATAAAATTGTG
This sequence comes from Bos javanicus, assembly GCF_032452875.1. NCBI lineage: Eukaryota > Metazoa > Chordata > Mammalia > Artiodactyla > Bovidae > Bos > Bos javanicus. The sequence goes on along the minus strand of NC_083882.1, from coordinate 15,655,138 downwards.
TATTACTGTATTGAACACTTGTAATATATAATATTGTACCTCAACTATAATTTGATTTAAAAAATTGTGTGCATAACTAACTGATCTTTGGAAGGCAGGATTGCTTAGTAAGAAGAACTTTGTTGTTGGAGGGGCTGAGGGACTGTTCTGCTGGTTAGTTTTGTGACCTTGGGCATGACTTAACCACTGTGAGCCTAGTATCCTTGTCTACAAAATGGGAATAGGGTTGTGATAATTAAATACAGTAATTTTTATATCACCCTTGCACTTAATGTTGTTCAGTCGCTCAGTCATGTCCGACTCTGCAACCCTATGGACTGCAGCATGCCAGGCTTCCCTGTCCTTCACCGTCTCCCAGAGCTTGCTCAAACTCATATCCATTGAGTCAGTGATGCCATCCAACCATCTCATCCTCTTTCATCCCCTTCTCCTCCTGCCCTCAATCTTTTCCAGCATCAGGGTCTTTTCTAATGAGTGGGCTTCTTGCATCAGGTGGCCAAAGTATTGGAGCTTCAGGTTCAGCATCAGTCCTAATGACTATTAAGGGTTGATTTTCTTTAGGATTTACTGGTTTGATCTTGCAGTTCTGGAACACTCAGGAGTCTTCTGCACTTAATAGGCCCTCAATAAATGGTAGCTCCTGATTGAATGGTTATATGTTTAATGTTTAATTTCTTGGGGGGATATTGGTTGCTTAAACTGTGTAGTTCATTCACGAGCCAATGTTGATTTGTGAAGTTGGTGGTGAGTGTGATGAGAAGAAAGGTACTTGCCTCTTGAGAGTCCCAGTCCCCACGAGACACTGCTGCCTGGCAGGCCTCTGGGGGCCACTCAGCCGCAGCAACATGCGTCCATAAGTTCTGGAAAGCTGAAGGAACAAATATGTATGCTTAAAGATGATTTAAATCTCAGTCATTCAATTAATATAGAGCTTATTTATTGAAACCGATCCAAGTAAATAAGTTCTAGAGACAGATCTGTTACACAGCATAGTGCCTAGAGCCGACAGTACTGTATTGTGTATTGAAAAGCTGCTGAGAGGATGGGTCTAAGGTAAGATCTTACCACACACACATGCACACATCAGTCTCACAAACAACAGAGAGCGTGAGAGAAAACTTTGGGAGGTCATGGATATGTCCGTGACCTTGATGGTGGTGATGATTTCATGGTGTATTCTTATCCTCAAACTCAATGAGTTGCGTACATTAACTGTGTATAGCCTTTTACATGTTAATAACACCTTAATAAAGTGGTTTTAAAAAAACACTCGAGGAAAAGAATCTCTGAAGTCCAGGTACTTCTAGTTTTAAGTAAGTTAACCAGCAAATACATCAATGTGAAATATGAATTATATTATTATGTGCCATTTGAGTCAAGGTATTTAGATAGTCTTTGGATTTGATATTAAAATCCAAATTTAGGACTTCCCCTGTGGTCTAGTGGTTAAGAATCTACCTGCCAATGCAAGGGACACAGGTACTATTCCCTAGTCGGGGAAGATGCCACACGTCAAGAGGCAACTAAGCCCGTGGACCACAGCTATTGAAGGCCAAGCTCTAGAGCCCAAGAGCTGCAACGGCTGACGCCCTTGCACCCTAGAGCCTGCGCTCAGAGACAAGAGGAGCCACTGCAATGAGAAGCCCGAGCACCTCTACTGGAGAGTAGCCCCCTGCCAGCCGCAGCTAGAGAGATTCCATATGCAGCAGTGAAGATCCAGCTTAGACAAAAATAAAAAACCTCAAATTTAAAAAATGACTTCCCCTTGGTAGATGAAGTTCTTTTATCATGGACTCTCTCATTGTGAGTCCAGGTGGTAGGACTGAGATGATTCCTTTTTTTGTTTTTTTTAATGGTGCATAGTTGGATACCCTCAGAGGTCTCCTGACTGCACCAGCTCTCAGACCTGTGGGAAGGAAGCAGAAATCAAAGGCTGCATTTAGAGCACAGTCCCAGGGCTCCCAGGGTAGCGCAGTAGTAGTGGTAAAAGAATCTGCCTGCCAATGTGGGAGATACTGGAGATGCAGGTTCGATCCCTGGGTCGGGAAGATGCACTGGAGAAGAAAATGGCAACCCACTCCGGTATTCTTGCTTGGAGAATCCCCATAGACAGAGGAGCCTGGTGAGGCTGCAGTCCATGGGGTCGCAGAGTAGGACATGACTGAGCGACTAAGCATGCACGCACACGTGCCTGTAATTAACCTGTTTTAGCGCTAGATGGCTATCTTTTTTTTTTTTTTTTTTTGCCCAGTAGCTTTTACCAGGAGAAGGCAATGGCAACCCACTCCAGTACTCTTGCCTGGTAAATCCCATGGATGGAGGAGCCTGGTAGGCTGCAGTCCATGGGATCCCTAAGAGTCAGACATGACTGAGCGACTTCACTTTCACTTTTCACTATTATGACTGGAGAAGGAAATGGCAACCCACTCCAGTGTTCTTGCCTGGAGAATCCCAGGGTTCGGGGAGCCTGAAGGGCTGCCGTCTATGGGGTCGCACAGAGTCGGACATGACTGAAGCGACTTAGCGGCAGCAGCAGCAGCTTTTACCAAGCCCAGGTTTCCTGAGTAGTTTGAAAGAGACAACTCACCTTTGAGTTAAGCTCTGTAGAATTGAGAATATGTTTGTAATTGGTTATTTTTACATGTACCTTAATTCCATTAATGTATATTTATCGAGTATCCCTGGTGGCTCAGATGGTAAAGAATGCAAGACGCTCAGGTTCAATCCCTGGGTCAAGAAGATCCTCTGGAGAAGGGAATGGCTACCCACTCCAGTATTCTTGCCTGGAGAATTCCATAGACTGAGGAGCCTGGCGGGCTATATAGTTCATAGGGTTGTAGAGTTGTATCCGACTGAGTGACTAACATTTTCCCTTTTTTTTTTTTTTCTTTTTCATTGAGTATCCATTATATGCTAGAGACTGCTGCGTTCACTTATCGTGAATGTGTGCAGATGAGTCATTGATTCAATAAATAAGTATTGAGCACTTACTTTGGTCTTATTCCTGCTAGAAACTGAAGATACAGAGGTAAATAAGGCATGGCCTCTGCTGTTAATCAATTATAAGTTATTAGGGGGACAAACTAAAAAAATTAAATACACAGGGAATTTAATATATTGTGGCGTAAGTGTGCATGAACTGTGATGGGAACACAAGTGAGTGGCATGTAAAAAATTGGGAGAGGAGGGGTAGATGATTTCCTGGAGGAAGTGGCACTAGAAGAGGACTTCCAGAGACATTTGGATAGTCAGGGTATATATTGTAGTGTTTAGTGTGTGCTGAAGTTAGAGTTTCCTTGACTCAACTCATGAGGGGAGAAAGGCCCTCCAGATGGAGAAAACTTTGGAGGAACTGCAAGTATTACTCTAGGTTTTGTGCAAAGGATATTTGGGTTAATAGACACGAGATTGTGCTAAGTTATGTAGTACTTTAGATATTAACAGTGTTATTTTCTTAGAATAGGTGTCAGAACAATTCATTTTTTTAAATAAGATAGGTCTCAGAAGTTCTTTTTAAAAAAATTATTGAAATTTAGTTAATTTACGATGTGTTAGTTTCAGGTATATAGCAAAGTGATTCAGTTATACATATATGTATAAATCTATTATTTCTTTACATTCTCTTCCATTATAGATTTTGACAAGGTACTGAGTATAGTTCCATGTGCTATACAGTAGGTCTTTGTTGTTTATCTATTTTATATATAGTAGTGTGTATATTTTAATCCCAATCTCTTAATTTATCCCTTTTCCCCTTCCCCTCTGATAAGTGTAAGCTTGTTTTCTATGTCTGTGAGTCTTTTTCTGTTTTGTAAATAAGTTCATTTGTATAATTTTTTTAGATGCCACCTATGACTGGTATCATATGATATATGTCTATCTGAAGTTCTTGATTGTAAGCTGCACAAAGTAAGTTTGGCTAAATTAAGCAATTTGTTATTGTCAGTCATGTCCGACTCTTTATGACCCCATGGACTGCAGCGCACCAGGCTTCCCTGTCCTTCATCATCTCCCGGAACTTGGTCAAACTCATGTCCATTGAGTCGGTGATGCCATCCAATCATCTCATCCTCTGTTGTCCCCTTCTCCTCCTGCCTTCAATCTTTCCCAGCATCAGGGTCTTTTCTAATGTCAGCTCTTTGCCTCAGGTGGCCAACTTAAGCAATAGAAGAATTTATTGAAAGTACCTTGGGCAGCTCACATATTAATGGAAAGCCTCAGAAAATGAGCAGGATATCTTTAGGTGAAGATATACTGGGAACCCATGCAGGGCTAGACTTGTTGTCTTGTGATGATGGCGGTCACCATAGACACCACTGCTACTCTTAAACTCTTGGGGGTTCTGTTACCATGGACACTTTAGCAACACCCTTTGTTTTTGTTTCATTTCCTCGAGATTCAGAGTCTTTGGTTGGAACATCAGTTAACTAGGCCTAGGTCCTTCTAAGAACAGAGAGGGGCCTTTTGGCTTCTGTAACAGGAGGTAGACTCAGCCCCAAGGCGTACACAAAGAATTCAGAGTTCTCCAACACTATTTAATTTAGTATTTAATTAGAGGTGATTGACTATCAGGAATATGATAGGTAATAGTTGAAAGCTGAACCACATAATTCTAAATTATTTTCCATTTCTGTAGTGTTTATAATGCACTAGGGCTTTTATTTATTTTTATTGAAGTACAGTTCATTTACAATGTTATGTTTCTGGTGTACAACAAAGTGATTCAGTTATATATACACACACATATATATTGCTTATCATATTCTTTTCAATCATGGTTTATTTTTAATACTTATTTAATTGGCTGTGCCATATTTGCACATGTGGGATCTTTATCGTGGCATGCAAACTCTTAGTTGGGGCATGTGGGATCTAATTCCCTAACCAGGGATTGAACCCTGGCCCCTTGCATTGGTAGCATGGAGTGTTAACTGCTGGACTACTAGGCAAGTCCCTCGATTATGGCTTATTAAGAGATATTGAATATAATTCCCTGTACGGCAGGATCTTGCTTTTTATCTGTTTTATATTTAGTAGTGTGTATCTGCTAATCCCAAACACTTAATTTATTCCTCGCCCCATCCTGTTTCCCCTTTGGTAACCATAAGTTTGTTTTTTATGTCTGTGAGTCTTTCTGTTCATTTGTATCATGTTTTAGATTCTGCATGTAAGTGATGCCATTTGGTATCTGCCTTTCTCTTTCTGACTTCATTTAGTAAAATAATCCCTAGGTCCATCCACGTTGCTGCAAGTGGCATTATTCTGTTCTTTTTTTGTGGGTGAGTAATATTCCATCGCACATACGTATCACATCTTCTCTATCCATCCCTCTGCTGATGGGCGTTTAGGTTGCCTCTGTGTCTTGGCTGGTATAAGTCGTGCTGCTGTGAACATTGATGTGCAGGTATCTTTTTGAATTTTCTAGGTGTATGCCAAGGGATGGGATTGCTGGATCCTATGATAACTTTATTGGATTTTGAAAACCTCCCTTAAATACTGGACTGTGGGTCTGTAGATGCAGCTTTGTTGTGCTCCTTACCCACACTTAAGCGCCAGTGAACTCCCTATCGCTTAAAGTGCCCGGGCACCTTGGTGACTCAGTTCCTGTGCCTCACCTTTACCTCCCTGGGCTCATCTTTCCTCACTAGCACCCTCTCGTCACCCTGAATTGGATTAACAGCCTCCTCCTTTTTTCCACTTCAGCTTAGGAGTCTCTTTCTCCCTGTCATTTCAGCTCCTGAATCACCTCCATCAATCAATAGATAGGAAGGAATTACTCCTGAGCCTCCAAAACTTTGTGTCCCTGTAATAGGGCACTTACTCCGCAGTGAAATTTGGATCGCTGTGTGCACCTTGTCTCCAGAACCAAATCATAACATCCTAAGGCCAAGGACAGTCTTATTCATTTCTTTGTTATTTATAGCTCCCAGCACAGTGCCTTGTTGAACTCAGCTGTTACTTTAAAGCTTAAGCATACATTCGCATTTTGGTTCACACTGATAATATCTCAGAGATATTTTTAAATAAGCATTACAGAGTTATACTTCACACAACTTTAGAGAAAGTTATTCATCACAAATTCCACCTTGAGAGAGTCTAAATTAAATAGGTGTATTTACTGTACGTGTACTTTATGATGATCCAAGGATTCAAATTCAAGTTCTGTGCCCAGGATGACCATACCCTGTAGAGACTGGGAAGTTTGGAAACCTTCCCCCCTCCCACCTTGGGTTTCAAATACTGGTTCCTTGGGGGAAAGTGAGTGAGAAGGCCTCTTCAGGTATGTGCCTTCAGTTTAGTGTTGGAGATTCCTGTTTCCTTTTACAATGCGTGCAGGTGTTCATAGCCTGGGGTGCTGGGACCTGTCTTCCCCCAGGCCTCAAGTTCAAAAGTGTGACTTGGCTACCTCAGGGAAGGAGCTTGGTTTCACATGAGGGTCTGTGAACAGACCAGCCCTTATTTTTCTGGTATTGGCTGTGGGGTCTCCAGATTCCTCCTAAGACCTCGTTTCTAGGGCATCTGTCTCCTGGAGTGGACTATTCAACTCCCCGGGGAAACCTCCAGTCCTGCCAGGATCGGAAGGCTTGATTGCTTACATTTGACTTTGAGGACGCTGGCACACTCAGTAAATTCCTCAGCTCTTTGAAAAGGAAGGTGGAGGCCGCAGAATTGTTCTGTTGCCTGTGGTTAAAATCTCTGTCATAAAGTTAGAGGAGGTTATTCTCATCTCGTCGGTAAAGTTGTTTTTGAAGGCATTAGGTGGTTTTGGCTTACGTGGGCCTGGCAGAAAGTCTTGCACTTGGGCGCAATGACACCTGGGAGGTTTTCTGGGTTTGGTTTTTTTTTTTTTTGCAGTGAGTAAAGGCTTTGAGGAATCTGGCCTGCAGACCCCAGAGCATCACTGCCGGCTATAGTGGGGACAGTGAGTGCTTCCTCCTCTTAGGGTACTGAGAGGGCCTGGGAATCGTTGGGAACTCTCAGAGACCCACTTTGGAAGGACCTCTTTAAACTTGGCAGTGATAGCGTCCCAGAGGATATGCCAAGTCTCTCCATCGGTCAGCAAGGAGGGAGCAAGAGAACACAGGCTGTATACAGAAAGGAGCAAGGACTCGGATAGTGCCCAGCTCTAAGGTTCCCAGGACACTGGCCCCAGCCTATATGTATTGAAGTATAGTTGATTTGCAGTATTGTGTTTAATTTCTGCAGTTATGACGAAGTGACTCAATTCTACATATATATATTCTTCATTATGGTTTTATCACAGGATATTGAATGTAGTTCGCTGTGTTATACAGTGGGATCTTGTTTATCCATCCTGTATATATACATAGTTTGCATCTGTTAATCCCAAGCTCCCAGTCCCTCCCCCATCTCTCCCCCACCCTTGGTAACCACAAGTCTGTTCTGTGTATCTGTGAATCTGTTTTTATTTTGTAGATATGTTCACTTGTGTCACATTTAGATTCCACATGTAACTGGTACCATTTGGTGTTGATCTTTCTGACTTACTTGCTTAGTTTGATCATCTTTAGGTCCATCCGTGTTGCTGCAAATGGCAGTATTTCATTCTTTTTAATGACTGAATAATACGCCATTATTTACACACACACACACACACACACACACACGTATATGCTTGTGTGCTTACTTACTTCAGTTGTGTCCGACTCTTTGCATCCCTATGGACTGTAAGCCTGCCAGATTCTTCAGGCAAGAATACTGGAGTGGGTTGCTGTGCCCTCCTCCAGGGGATCTTCCCAACCCAGGGATCGAACTCACACCTCTTGTATTGCAGGTGGATTCTTTACTGCTGAGCCACCAGGGAAGCCCCATATATACATATATAATCACATCTTCTTTAGCCATTTATCTGTGGATGGATATTTAGGTTGTTTCCATCTCTTGGCAATTGTAAATAATGCTGTAATGAACATTGGGGTGCATGTCTCTTTTTGAATTACAGCTTTGCTTGGATATGTGCCCAGGAGTGGAATTGCTGGATGCACTGGCCTATATTAAATGACAACCGCAAGCTGCTGGGCAGTTTAAGTGCTCAGTTGTGCACTTCCGATCATAATTGCCCTGGCTGTCGGGGGCAGGCAGGCCATTGTAAGGGGAGGTGTTCTAGAGAGAGTAACCTGAAGATGTCTTGGGGTGAACTTTAGAGGACCTCGGGAAGGGAGTGTGAAATGGGGCCTTGGAGAATGAGGGTGGCATGTTCATGGGATGCTGGAATGCTGAGGGGACCAGCGAGACTGGTGACAGCTAAAGGAAGGGTCTGAGTGTAGTGGCCTTGAAAACCATGCAGAGTTTGAACTTGAAGCAATAGCCAAAATGGTGATGTACAGCGGATTGACAAGCTGACAGTGCAGTTTAATTAAGGACAGGTGATTCCCAGCTGTGTGTCCTCTGCTCTCTACACCTGAAGGAGACTCCTGAGCCTGTTACGTTGGTCTGTTTGTGGATTCTGGATCTGGTCTTAGGAACAAAGTAGTTAACGGTGAAGGCGAGGCTGGTGAGCAGGTGACCAGGGTTCTTGTTGTGCCTCTCACTTCCGCCAGGAAACTCACTTCATTTTTACCTTGATTCATTTCCTCTCAACAAGGAGGCCTTTGTCATCACTACTATGGAGTGAGGCAGAAAAAAGCCTTATTCAGGGTCACGTTGCCTAAAGGCCTCTGGACATTTACAGAGAAAGTAAGAGTGTAGAACCATAATGGGAAGGAAGTTTTCAGTGCTTTAGAAGCTAGCCAGAAGCAGTCATGCTCATAGAGAAGCAAAGGATTCTTTTTGTTGACAAATGACGTACAGTTTTTGCAAAGAGAAAGGAACTATTCTGGGTGAAATGGGTCATCATCAATCAAGGTAGAAAGGTTGAACCCTCAAACTGGACTTGCAGAATTTCACCCTCTGTGGACTGCAACACAAACAGACGTCTGGTTTTCCTTCAGGTGGGGCCCCCTGCCCAGAGGGAGACCCTGAGCCTGTTTTCTGTTGCTCCTGCCACTTTCCCCATGCAGACCTAAGCTGTGTCCTTGGTGGTCTTAGATGAAGGTCTGGTTTGAAAGCAGGTAACTCCTTATGTGGAGATTGACTTTTTTTGAAACCCCTCGAGGCAACTCCTTGCAAAGATTACACAGAAGCAGAATCCTTGCTCAGCCACTGTTTTTGTTGTTCAGCTGATCAGTTGTGTCCAACTCTTTGCGACCCCAAGGACTGTAGCATGCTAGGCTTCCCTGTCCTTCACCATCTCCCAGAGTTTGTGCAAATTCGTGTCCATTGAGTCAGTGATGCTGTCTAACCATCTCATCCTCTGTTGTCCCCTTCGCCTCCTGCCCTCAGTCTTTCCCAGCATCAGGATCTTTTCCATGAGTGGGCTTTTTGCATCAGGTGGCCAAAGTATTGGAGCTCAGCTTCAGCATCAGTCCTTCCAATAAATATTCAGGGTTGATTTCCTTTAGGATTGACTGATTTGATCTCTGCAATCCAAGGGGCTCTCAAGAGACTTTGAAAGCACCTGTTCTTCCACACTCAACGTTTATGGTCCAGCTTTCATGGATGCCCCTAAACACTGCCCTGTTCCATATGCCCTGGGCCCCAGCCAGGCCCTGCAGCACTCGCCGGGAAGGGGTGGCGTCTAGGCATCTCCTGTGGTTTATGGCAGCTCCTGCTCCAGGGGCTGGAGAAGTGCTAACAAGGAAAACCACATCTCTGCTCATGATGGATACTGATGTCTAGTTTCTGATATCAGAGACCCTTGACCCTACTGGTTAGATTACGGACACTGTGTTTTTACATAGGAAAACACATGCAAATTACGCGACCAGAGTTCCTAATGAAGATCCTGAATGAACAGGAAGGGAAAGATTACGTGCTCGTGGGCCTGGGGTTGGTGTCTGTTTTTTGCCACGTAGCCCAGGAAGCTCGTTCAGAGCCTGTGATCCGTGTTACTGTTGTTTGCCCTTGTCTTCCCAGTGAGGGAAGGGAAGTAAAGTGATTCCTTTCCGGTGTGGCAGTACCGGCCCCGCCCCCAGCCCCGGGGGGATCTCTGGGCTCAGTGGAGTTATCATCCCTGGGCCTGTCTGTCCATAGGGTCTGTCCTGATCATCTGCTCGGCCAGCCTTTTCTCTCGCCCTCTGAGAAGGGCAGAGTGGGAACAGGACTCAGTGTGGGGGCTGCCGCATCTTAAATGACTGTCGGTGAGGAACTGAGATCCTGTCCTTCAGTCTCCATCAGTGCTTGTGTGTGTGTGTGCGTGTGTTCATGCACGAGTGTGAACTGCATTTGTTCTTTCCTAATACTGAACCTGAGGAAGAAATGGTGACAGGGGCACATCTTTGATGCCCTCAGTGCTCATGCCCAGCATCCAGCCCTGCCATCTGCACAGCGCTCTGTGGCCTGGAGCCTTGGAGCTCGCTGCCACTTGACAGGCCATTGGATAATTTATACCAGTCTGGTGGTGATAGGAGCGACTTAATGCGGGGTTCTTGTTTTTTTTTCCCAATTTATTTTTGAAAAAAATTTTTAACTGACATCTAGTTGATTTACAATGTTTTAATTTCTGCTATACAGCAAAGTGATTCAGGTATATATGTACATACACACACACACACACGCATTCTTTTTTTAATCATCTTCTCCATGATGATTCACTATTGAATGTAGTTCCCTGTGCCATGCAGTAGGACCTTTTTTATCTGTTCTAGATGTAATAGTTTGCATCTGCTAATTTCAGCCTCCCACCCCACCCCTCCTCCAGCCCCCTCCCCCTTGCAGCCACAAGTCTGTTCTCTTTGTCTGTGACATTGTTTCTGTTCCATAGATGGGTTCATTTGTATCTTATTTTAGATTCCACACATAATTGATATCATATGGTGTTTGTCTGTGACTTACTTCACTTAATATGATAATCTCTAGCTACATCCATGTGGCTGCAAATGGCATTGCTTTGTTCTTTTGATGGCTGAGTAGTATTCCATTGTCTACATGTACCATATCTTCTTTATCCAGTCCTCTGTTGATGATGGACATTTAGGGTGTTTTCAGGTCTTGGCTGTTGTGAATAGTGCTGCTCTGAACACAGTGGTGCATGCATCTTTTTTAATTCAGAGTTTTGTCTGGATATATGCCCAGAGTGGGATTGCTGGAGCACATGATAACTGGCATCCATGTCGAAAGCATGTATCCATATATACACACATCCCCTACACACTCCTTTATACACCCATCCAATATACATGTATATTCTTAGGTATGCCTCAATTTTATTGGCAGTTTGCTCTCTGTTATCACTTACAATTCGTAGTCAATCTGATAGTACAATTTGATAGTAGGGCCTGAAGTTGTAATCTGCCTGCATATGCCATTCCTGACCCAGATCTACTTTAAGAGAATACCACACTTAAAAAAAAAAAAAGTTGAATTGGAGTGTAATTGATTTACAATGTTGTGTTCCTTTCAGGTATACAGTAAAGTGATAACAGTTGTGTGTATATATATATATATATATATATTTTTTTTTTTTTTCCCCAGATTCTTTTCCATTATAGCTTATTACAAGGTATTGGATACAGCTCCTTGTGCCGTATAGTTTATCTACTGTTTATCTATTTTGTATATAATATATCCTTGTTTATCTACCTTATACGCAGTGGTGTGTATCTGTCGCACTCGCTTCTCTTTGCTGAAGTGTGTGGGTCCTCACTGCCCCTGACGCTCATCTGGTGGGGGAGGGGCTGCGGGTACAGCAGGTGGGTTTGTGTTTTCCTGTTTCTTTTTCTGTGTACACTGTTCTCCTTCTGGCTTAGGGCTTCTCAACCGTGGCTGCGTATCAGAATCATACGAAGAGCTCTATGAAATGCAGATGCCCGGGTCCTATCCTGGGACGCTGACTGCCAGGTCCGGGTGAGGCCGGGATGCTGGCATTGGAGAGCTCCCCAGGGGATCCTCTCGGGCGGCCACGCTTGCTCTGCGAGGCTCTCCAACTTTCCACCAACATTTTCCACCTGTCTGCATTAGAAGCCAGCCTAGATTTGCCTTTGGATCCAGGCCATTGACGATTTCTAATTTTAACTTTCAACTTTGAGACTTACAGATGTAGAGGGTGAGGCCCAGAAGGGACTGAGTGTCTTTCCATGGTAGTCCCTGTGGATTGGCCAGAAAGAGAATGCTGACAGATGCTGTCAGAGGCGCTGAAACTGTCATTTTAGGCTGATCTTTATATAGTATGTCATTCATACTCAGATTATATTCAACCTTAAGCTCTAACTCACAACTGCATTATTTAACATCGTAAGGTAAATATTCTAGTCGTCCAAATCTTTTTTTCTCTTTTTCTCTGTAGTCTAGACATGCTTATGCTCCATGTGAAAAGAAAGATAGCTAATCACTTGGTCGTGTCTGACTCTCTGTGACCCCATAAACTGTAGCCTACTCTGTCCATGGAGTTCTCCAGGCAAGGATACTGGAGTGGGTAGCCTTTCGCTTCTCCAGGGGATCTTCTGAACCCAGGGATTGAACCCAGGTCTCCTGCATAGTGGGCAGACTCTTTACCGACTGAGCCACCAGGAAAGCCTTTTGCTACATGTGAGCACACGTTCAAATGTCATTTCATGGGTTGAGGGAGAGAAACTCAGGAAGAGGATGAGTAAATTTCCATCTTACAGCCTCTCGGAATAATTAGTTGCTTTGGCCTTATGGGAAATGGATAGATAACCATCCTAGCAAGAAATTTTGAATGACCCATTTGACGTGATGGCTGAAAAACCGTATTTTTTACTAATGGAATGATCTTGCAGGCAGGGATTTTAATTTTTTTAAAAAGCATGACTCTTTGCCCAGAGTAAACTAAATTACCTTTGCCAAAAAGAGCCTTCAACTTGGTGCCCACGGGGAGAGGTCAGTGCAGAGAGGGCGGAGCCTGGACTCCCCCCTCACACTGAGTGCTCCCACTCATCACACTGAGTGCTCCCTCAGTGTTGTTTGTGCTGTATCAGTGTCATGTCCTGGTACTTCATGTTCAATGACAGCAGGATTGAACCCAGTGTCACTTTTAATTGAAACAGGAAGCGTGTTCAGCTTTGTGTGTGAAGCAGCCACGTGGGATCCGAAAGGCCAGTGCTGGGCAGAGGGCCAGAACCCATGACCCGGGCTCATACTGCCGCACAAGGCTCCAGAACCCCCAGAGTGGGGCCGATCGCTCTGTGCTGGGCTGCAAGCAGCCCTTGCTAACACGTGGTCTGGCAAAATGACCACTCCTCTCTGCATCTTCGAGATGCTCCAAGAGACAGCTGCTCTTTCCGTTTTAGTTTTCCCTGTCTGGCCTCCCCGCCCGCTTCCCTTTGACTGCTCCGAACCTGGTGGCTTGTCCAGCTCCACAGGGGACTTGATGTTTGTGGCTGCTGTTGCCACTGGCCTTGGAAATGAATTGTGTGAAAAGGCCCCTGCCTTTGCTCAGTGTGTCTTGAAAATTATGATTATGACCTCACGGGTCATTGTGGTGGGTGCCAGACTTGTGATGATTCTGAATAGTTACTTTGGAATTTTATGAGTCAAAAAGACAGAGCTGCCCCTGCCAGTGGAGAGGCATGGGGGAGAATGGCTGGTGTGAGTCACATGGCGAGGAGGACTTCGTTGACACTGAAGTGCACTTTGCTCTCTGCCCCCAGGTCCCCCTCCGGCCTGTTACAGCCCCAGCAGTCCCATCCAGATTCTGGAGAACCCCAGCTACTTTTTCCCAGACTTTCAGCTCTATCCTGGGAGGCATGAGGCATCTTTGACAGTGGAGGCAAACAGCAGCATCAGAGAAAAAGTCGGTAAGTTCTTTCACTGGCATTCATGTTGGAAAAACAGAATGATTTTATGTTTTTCACTCTTCTGAATAATTTTTTCTCTATCCTCTTTTTAAAAAGCAACATATTGGATTACTGGTTGTTTCTTTATTGGTAGGTGCCTTATTTTTAATGTTTGCTTAACATTGTGCATGCGTGCATGCTGAGTTGCTTCAGCAGTGTCCAACTCTTTGTAACCCTATGGACTGTAGCTGGCCAGGCTCCTCTGTCCATGAGATTCTTCAGGCAAGAACACTGGAGTGGGTTGCCATGCCCTCCTCCAGGGGATCTTCCTGACCCAGGGATTGAACCTTTGTCTCCCGTGACACTTGCATTGCAGGCGGATTCTTTACTGCTGGTGTTAATAGACTGTTAATTATAATACATGACTCACTCAACAGAGAGAGTTCCTGAGTAGGTAGGAACTTTCGAATTATACCATTGAGTGCCTAATTTTTCTCTAATTCCTAAATGTTCTTTTTTGTACTCTTTCCTAGAATCTTTCATTTCTTTTTTCTTCTCTGCTTTCATTTATACCTCTTTTTGCAGGTAATTCAGAAATTCAGAGAAATTCTAAACTATATTCGGAAAGGAACTGCTTCCTTTGTAAAAATTTCCTGACTATTTTTAAGGGTTTATGAGATTGGTTACACCATGAAGGAATCTTCAAAACCACATTAAAGAAGGATCTTAAGGCTCTTGCCAGATGTGCTCATGAAAAGGAGATTCAGTTTCTGTGCCTAATGAGACCCCATTCCTTTTATTATTCATCCAAAAAATCATTTTCCTTTGGAAATATGTTTTTATTTGAATTTTTATCCATTTTTATTTGAAGTATTGATTTTTTTTATTTGAATTTGCTTGTTCATTAAGCCCTGAGGGTAAGAACTGTCTTCTTTACTCTCCTAACCCAGCACCTGTCAGAATGCCTGAATATCACAGGCTGGCAGTTGGTATTTGTGGAGTGAGTGATGGCTCAACTCAACCCACGCTGTTAATTGCTTTCCTAGGATTGTGCATCACTTAGTACAGTTACTCAGCAGCTCATCTTGGGTGACTTTCAGTGGTCTGTTTTTGTTGTTGCAAAGTTCTAATTGCTGAACTTTGGGTTTATATCTCAGTTACTGTGCACGTTCTCTGAAAATGAGCAGTAAGTTTGAATTTACTCCACATACCATCCTGTGAAGTAGATATGAAGCCTGACCCCAGAGGAGAGAGAGGTTCAGAGAAACCAAGTAATTGCCTGAGCTCATGAGGGGTAGATCAGAGGTGAGCTTCAGGAACCAGTCTGTAGAGTTCTTTACTCTCGTTTTTTAAACCGTTTTTTAATTGAAGTATAGTTAATTTACAATGCTGTGTTAATTTCAAGTGTATAGTGAAGTGGTTCAGTTATATCTATATATCTGTATATGTCGATTGTTTTTCAGATTTTTTTTCCATTATAGATTATTACAAGATATCAAATATAGTTCCCTGTGCTATGCAGTAGGTCCTTGTTTACTGATTTCATATATGAAAAGTGAAAGTGAAGTCGCTCAGTCGTGTCCGACTCTTTGCGACCCTGTGGACGGTAGCCTACCAGGCTCCACGGTCCATGGGATTTTCCACGCAAGAATACTGAAGTGGGCTGCCATTTCCTTCTCCAGGGGATATTCCCAACCCAGGGACTGAACCCGGGTCTCCTGCATTGCAGACAGACGCTTTACCGTCTGAGCCATTTTAGTAGTGTGTATATGTTAATCCCAAACTTCTAAGATATCTCCTACCCTCCAACAGTTCTTTCCTGAATGCCTTTTGTGTATCATGGTAGTGTTCTAGACAGTGGGTTCACAGCATGTGATAAGATAAGGCTGTCTGTTCCCTGGTGCTAGAGAATTCTAGTAGGGGAAGACTGGTAATAAATACACTGTTGATTGAAAGAGAAGGCCAGAGACAAGGCCAGATGTTAGGCTGTTCAGGACATTTAGAAACTGGTTAGGGGAGCTTGCGGAGAAGGCAATGGCACCCCACTCCAGTACTCCTGCCTGGAGAATCCCATGGACTGAGGAGCCTGGTAGGCTGCAGTCCCTGGGGTCACTGAGGGTCGGACACGACTGAGCGACTTCACTTTCACTTTTCACTTTTCATGCATTGGAGAAGGAAATGGCAACCCACTCCAGTGTTCTTGCCTGGAGAATCCCAGGGACGGGTAAGCCTGGTGGGCTGCTGTCTATGGGGTCACAGAGAGTCGGACATAACTGAAGTGACTTAGCTTAGCTTAGCTTAGCTTAGGGGAGCTGGAACCCAGGGAATGGTTGAGGTCGTAGAAGCTGGGGCTGCAGTCTTTGCTGTTACAGAAACACTCAAAATGTCATCTACTGTCACCTTTTCTCATATTTTAATACCAAAAAGTATAAGAGGAATGTAGTCCTTAGTAGCAGCCCCTGCTAAAAGAAGGTAGTAAACTCAGCTTATGTGTATCTAGGTATGTACACATATATATGTGTGATTATGTGTGTATTTATATATCTTGTAAGAGTATCACACCATCTTCATTTTTTTCTTATTTTACTATAAACTGAAAACCTAGCTTGGCACTTGATTAAATGTAAGGAGCAAAGGGGACTTCCCTGGCAGTCCAGTGGTTACGACTCCATGCTTCCAATGCAGGGGATGTGGATTTGACTGCTGGTTGGGGAACTAAGATCCCACATGCCATGTGGTGTGGCCAAATACATAGATAAATAAATTAATAAAGTACCTCTACAATTCAACAATTAAAAAAACCTTTTAAAAAAATGGAGGGAGCAAAGGAAACAAAAGGGACAAAATTGTATCTGCACTTTGTATCTGGATGACTCTTTGATCATAGATGAGGATGCCATTTATCAGAAAAAAGGCAACTTTGGGGAAGAGAGACGGTTTGGGGGGAAATAATGTGTCCTTTGTATATATAAAAACACAGAACCATCACTGCTTGGAATTGTAGGGCTGAAGGCTACTTAGAGATGGGCTTGCTTAGCTCCCTGCTTTTACAGGTAAGGATTTTGAGCCCAAAGACAGCAAGTCTTATCAGTAGTAAGTAGTAGAATGTTTACTAGCCTATCACTATAAATATCCTCAATACACTCCTTCTGAGTACTTTTGTGCAAAGGCATAAATTATGTATTTCATGGTACTTCTTTACTGGTTAAATGTTTGACACCCATTACATGCAGGCATTAGGTTGCTTGTTGTTGTTCAATTACTAAGTTGAATCTAACTCTTTGCAACCCCATAGACCACAGCACACCAGGCTTCCTTGTCCTTTACCATCTCCCAGAGTTAGCTCAAACTCATGTCCATTGAGTCCATGATACCATCCATCCATCTCATCCTCTGTCGTCCCCTTCTCCTCCTGCCTTCAGTCTTTCCCAGCATCAGGGTCTTTACTGTGAGACAGCTCTTTGAATCAGGTGGCCAAAGTATTGGAGCTTCAGCTTCAGCATCAGTCTTTTCATGGAATATTCAGGGTTGATTTCCTTCAGGATTAACTGGTTTGATCTCCTTGCAGTCCAAGGGACTCTCAGGAGTCTTCTCCAGCACCGCAGTTCAAAAGCATCAATTCTTCAGTGCTCAGCCTTCTTTGTGGTCCAGCTCTCACATCCATACATGACCACTGGAAAAACCATAGAGTTGTATGCTAGGGAGACCCAGATGAGGAGCCATGATCTCTGCCTTTAAGATGTTCAAAATCTTGTTTACATAAATAAGTGCCATCTGACACAACTTAGCAACTAAACAACAACTTGTGATGATCGGTCTTTGGGATGTATGACACAACAGAACTTGGATGTTGGAGAAGGAGGGCTCAAGCCTGCTGGGCTGCAGCAGGAAGGGTTTTACTTAGAAGGCAGCTTTGGAGCCATCACTCAAAGCACATCTAGGAATTTCCCAAGAAGATGTAGTGAGATGCATCTTTCCAGGCAGAGGGATGAATGGGGACAAAGTCCTGGAGGCCAGAGAGAGCTAGCTTGTTTGGGAACTCTATGTTCTTGGTGTGTTGCTGGAATTCGAACTCTCAGAGCAGTAGGGCAGGCTGTGGCTAAAGTGTTTGAAAAGTGAAGACGGCAAGTGTCGGTTGCTTTCTGAGGACAGTTAGGAGAGAAGAGAGAAGAGAAGCTGGGTGGCACTTAGAGGTTTACACTGGGCTGTGAGAAGGTGGTTTCTTTTTTTGTTGTTGTTCTGATTTTTTTTTTTTAAGATGGGAAAGACTGCTTATATAATGAAGAGAAGGGGTCAGTGGAGAGCTTAAAGGGAGAGCTTGAAGGCCTGACCAAGGTCTAGAAGGAAGCAGGAGGTGAGGGAAGGGAGAGTGGGAGAGGCGCACTGAGCTGGAGAGATGCTCCCCGTGAGAAACTGCAGGGTAAATGGGGGTGACGCGGTATTGGAACGCTTTAAATGCCTCTATCATTAGAAAGTTCATTATTCACAACATACACTGAGACCTGTACGGAACAGCCTGACACGTTTTTCCCATGTTTATCTTCCAGTTGAGGATCCTCTCTGTAACTTCCACCCCCCGAACTTCCCGAGGATCCCAGAGGTGGAGATGAGAGGTTCCGAGGATGCGGCAGCTGGAACAGTGTTACAGCGGCTGATCCAGGAGCAACTGCGCTATGGCACCCCGACCGAGAACATGAACTTGCTGGCCATTCAGCACCAGGCCACAGGGAGCGCAGGGCCAGCCCACCCCACCAACTTTTCTTCCACGGAAAACCTCGCTCAAGAAGACCCACAAATGGTCTACCAGTCAGCACGCCAGGAACCGCAGGGTCAGGAACACCAGGTGGACAACACGGTGATGGAGAAACAGGTGCGGTCCGCGCAGCCTCAGCAGAACAACGAGGAGCTGCCCACGTACGAAGAGGCCAAGGCGCAGTCCCAGTTTTTCCGGGGACAGCAGCCGCCGCCGCCGCCGCCACAGCAGCAACCGGGGGCCGTGGGGCACAGCTACTACATGGCCGGGGGCGCCAGTCAGAAGGCCCGGACTGAGGGCAGGCCGACGGTGAGCCGCGCCAACAGCGGACAGGCGCACAAGGACGAGGCGCTGAAGGAGCTCAAGCAGGGCCACGTCCGCTCTCTCAGCGAAAGGATCATGCAGCTGTCGCTGGAGAGGAACGGCGCCAAGCAGCACCTCCCTGGCCCCGGGAACGGAAAGGCGTTCAAGGCTGGAGGGGGGCCCTCCCCAGCCCAGCCTGCAGCCAAGCTGCTGGACCCCCGAGGTCCTCCACCCGAGTACCCCTTCAAGACCAAGCAGATGGTGTCCCCGGTCAGCAAGACCCAGGAGCATGGACTGTTCTACAGTGACCAGCACCCCGGGCTCCTCCACGAGATGGTCAAGCCTTACCCTGCGCCCCAGCCTGCGAGGACGGAAGTGGCCGTCCTGAGGTACCAGCCACCCCCAGAGTACGGGGTAACGAGGTGATTATCAAGCCTAGATAATTTTAAAAAATTTATTCTTTTAATTGAAGTATAGTTGATAGATAATATTATTACTATTTTGCAGATGTACAATAGAGCAATGCATAATTTTTAAAGATTATGCCTCATCTATAGTTATTATAAAATATTGGCTATATTCCCCATGTCTTACCGTGTATCCTTGTAGCCTGTTTTATAGCCAGTAGTTTGTTTTATAGCTAATAGCTATAATAGTTTTATAGCTAATAGCCTGTTTTATAGCTAATAGCTAATAGTTTGTTCCTCTTAATCCCCTACCCCTACACTGCCCCTCCTCCTTCCCTTCTCCCCACTGGTCACCACTAGTTTGTTCCCTGTATGCCTGAGTCTGCTTCTTTTATATCACATTCACTGGTTTGTTGTATTTTTTAGGTTCCACATATTAGTGATATCAAACAGTACTTGTCTTTCTCTGCCTGACCTATTTCAGTTAGCAGATTGCCCTCCAAGCCCATCTGTGTAGCTGCAAATGGCAAACCTTCATTCTTTAATGTGACTGAGTGGTATTCCGTCATGTGTATCTATCACATCTTCTTTATCCATTGATCAGTTGATGATACTTGTGTTGCTTCCCTATCTTCTGTGAAGTTGCATCATCTGTGAATACACGATTCTTGATCTGTGCCCTTTGAACACTTTTGCGTACGTGTGTGCTCAGTTGCTCAGTTGTGTCCAGCTCTTTGCAACCCTGTGAACTGTAGCCCATCAGGCTCCTCTGTCCATGGGATTTTTTCAAGCAAGAATATTGGAGTGGGTTGCCATTTTTTTCCTCCAGGAGATCTTCCCAACACAAGGATGGAACCTGTGTCTCTTGCATTAGCAGGCAGATTCTCTACTATTGAGCCACCTAGAATGCTGCTGTGAATACTGAGATGCATGTGTCTTTCTGAATTAATGTTTTTATATACCCAGGAGTGGAATTGCTGGGTCATAAGGTAGTTCTGTTTTTAGTTTTTTGAGAAACCTTCATACTGTTTTCCACAGTAAGCCTAGTGGTTTCACTCATGGTTTTAGCTCTCATTATTTTCAAGGCATATTAGGTTTTTGTCATCAGTTTGTTTTTTTTTGGTCTGTGCACAATATTTAGTAAGCAGAGTTTTGGCCAAAATATATAGAGTGAAACAGAATAGAGGTCAACTGGTGATTTTCTCCAGGTGTTCCCGAAGGCAGGTAGGGATTTCTGAGTTTGGGGCGGAGCCTCCATTGCGTGCTGTCCCTGGGGAGCTTGGCCCAGTGGGCTAGAGGAGCAGTGGTTTTCCTGGCTGGCTTTTTGGAGAGTGTCCAAACTCCTGGAACATGTTATTACCATGGGGTTTTATAGAGTCTTTCTTCATTGTAGATTTTAAAGGAAAATGTAGTCTGAATTCTAGAACAGAGGAGCTAAAGAGACCTAGAGATCATATAGCCTCACCCCTTTATTCAACAGAAAAGTGAAAGTATTAGTTGCTCAGTCGTGTCCAACTCAGGCAATGGCACCCCACTGCATTACTCTTGCCTGGAAAATTCCATGGACAGAGGAGCCTGGTAGGCTGCAGTCCATGGGGTCGATAAAAGTCAGACACGACTGAGCGACTTCACTTTCACTTTTCACTTTCCTGCATTGGAGAAGAAAATAGTAACCCACTCCAGTGTTCTTGCCTGGAGAATCCCAGGGACGGGGAGCCTGGTGGGCTGCCATCTATGGGGTCGCACAGAGTCGGACACGACTGAAGCGACTTAGCAGCAGCAGCAGCAGACTGTAGCACACCAGGCTCCTCTGTCCATGGGATTCTTCAGACAAGAATACTGGAGTGGGTTGCCATGCCCTTCTCCTGGGGATCTTCCTCACCCAGGGATTGAACCCAGGTCTCCTGCGTTGCAGGCAGATTCTTTTACCGTTTGAGCCACCAGGGAAGAAGCTCTGTTTATTCAAGAGATGAGAAACTCAGTTCCTGCAGTACTCAACTCTGAGGCAACTGGAGTGAGGCTCAGGTATCCTGACTGTCAAAACCATTTCCTTCCATCGCCCTAATTGCTCCGACTGATGGATTCAACAACACTTCCCACATTTGTAGTCTGTATAGCCCTGTACTCAGTTCAGAAATAAAGATACAGTTTCCACCGTTAAGGTCCTCCCAGCATCGTCTCAGGGAAGCCAGCATCTGAACAGATCCTTGGGCTGCAGGGTGCCGTTTTAGGATAGAAAGGTGCAGAGAGCATTCGGGAACCGGAGAGAGTGGTATGACTCACAGCTGAAGGGCTTGGGGAGAGCTGCACAGAGGAGGTGACCTTTGAGTTGGGTCTTGAAGAAGAAATCAGAGCTGTGGGGTAGAGGTGAAGTAGCAGGAGGTACTATGCAGGACTATGCAGGGGAAAGGCCATTTCTTCAGACCAGAGCTTAGGGGGTTTTGTCTGGCATGAGCTGCAGTCATGCAGAGCCGTGGCGGTGTAGGAAGTGGCAGAAAGTGTGTTTGGACAAGGAAATTGAGACCAGTTGATGAGGATCTTTGAGTGTCATACTAAAGAGTTTAGAATTTATTCAGAAACAATTGCAAGAACCAATGTTTTTCAGTAAAGACTGTGTTGATGTTTACTAGGCTGATTTTAATGGCAGCAAAGGATGAATTAGAGGAAGGGGAACCTAGAGGCCATGAAGGCCATCAGAGATGAGGTGAGTTGTGTCCAGATAAGACTTGGAGAGAGTAGCCCAGCTTTGAGGCCATAGGTATGGAGGAGCATTATATGCTAAGAGAAATAGAGCTGACATCATTTAATGATTGATTAGATATGGACACTGTGGGAAATAAGTCAGTTGGAAAGCAAACTTTCAGGAGAGAAGTTGGCTCTGGAGATACCCATTTGGAAATTGCTGGAGTTTAGATGTTTCTGAGCTTGCTTTGCCTGGGGAGACTGTGGAGCATAAGAGAAGACAAGTGGGTCACTGTCTGTTATGGCTGTGTCTTCATTCTTGCCAGAGGTTTCATTTATCAGATTCTAAGTCAAATGAGCTGAGATTTTCCTGAGTGACCCCAATGGCTGGGTGCAGGGCCTACTTTGGCTGTACATCTTCTGAAAAGAGAGTGACTGGGCCTTGGCAGAGTGAGCTGGCCTGTCACTCACTTGGCAGCTGCTGACCCATTTCCCTGCCTTCGGTGGCAGTGGCAGTTTTGAAGCAATGTACCGACAGGCAGGCCCCTGACAGGCAGCAGGACGCATCGGACACAGTGTGACCCCACCAGGGTATCCAAGTGCAGCCTGGGAGAGCTCTTGTTCTCACCCTTTTATGATTCCTTAAGCCAAGGAGAAATTGAAATTTAAAAGCTATTAGGTTTGAAGAGGAAAAATATATCTTCAAATTTCTGGTTATTAGCACATTGATTTGCCAGAGTTAAATAATCCATGGTACTTGCTTGGAAAATCCCATGGGCGGAGGAGCCTGGTGCGCTGCAGTCCATGGGGTCGATAAAAGTCGGACATGACTGAGCAACTTCACTCTCACTTTTCACTTTCATGCATTGGAGAAGGAAATGGCAACCCACTCCAGTGTTCTTGCCTGGAGAATCCCAGGGACAGGGGAGCCTGGTCGGCTGCCATCTATGGGGTCGCACAGAGTCGGACACAACTGAAGTGACTTAGCAGACTTAGCAGACTGATTGCAGAATCATATCAGAGTTTGGGTTGTGATAGTTCACTTTTTTTTTTCTTAATCATTTAACTCTGTGTCTAGAGCTTGATCAAAAGTAGAAATATCCTTAGTCTCCTTACTCCTCTTGGGCTTTATTCTTGGTTACCTGGCAGGGCATAAAGGGGTCTTGCTGCTTTTTATCATTTGGCAGTAGGTATGCTGTGAGTGGAAGATAGGAAGGGGGAGGAGGAAGCTATTCCTGGAGGGCTGCCCAGGTATTTGTGGGTGGTGTCATGTGTTTCGATGTGATGACGTCAGAAAGAAGAAGCAATGCCTGAAGGATTTGAGCTGGTTGCCGGGCTTGGCAGCTGGGTCCACATGACACATCAAAATGGCCTAGAAGATGTAACAGACAGACTATTGAGGCTCAGCCCCAGAGCTACAAGGTGGCTTTGTGAGCCTGGCCACAGCTCGCCAGCATGGCTCCCCCAGGGCAGCCTTTGGCCAGCAGGGTAAACAGAGTTGCGTCCACACCAGCCCTGATTCAGACACATTCAGTGTGGCCTGAGCTCTAAGGACTGGATCTGAAGCTCAGCACGGTGTGATGTTCAAGCTATCTTTGACCAAAAGAAGAGCCATTGCGTGTGTGCTCAGCCATTTCTGACTCTGCAGCCCTGTGAGCTGCAGCCCGCCAGGCTCCTCTGTCCATGGGATTCTCCAGGCAAGAATACTGGGGTGGGTTGCCATGCCCTCCTGCAGGGGTCCTTCCCGACCCAGGGATTGAACCTGTGCCTCGGGCGGCTCTTGCAATGGCAGGCGAGTTCTTTCCCACTCAGCCACCTGGGAAGCCCAGAGAAGAGCAGGTCTCCCTTTAACTTCACTGTCACCTTTCCTTGTGCTTAACAGGTTATCAGTTTGTCATTAATGGTGATGGTTTGGGAAGCTGCCGGTTGTTGGGTCAGTGCCTCATGGACGACCCTTGAGTCAGGGAGGCGTTTGTCTGAGATCACTGGGCTCATGTTCTGGCCTCAAGCTGCAAAGACGGCCCCAGTATGTTGTGGATATTCAGAGCTCTCACCCCATCCATCACACACTATCAAGACTTCACTGCTTTTTGTCTAGAGATGGAAAGGTCTAAAGAGCACAGAGCTTAGGATGAGTAAGAATCTGGAGTTCTGGCCTCCATTACTGATTTACCATAGCTTACGAATTCTCTCACCTGCTCTGATCCTCGGACCATGGGAGATGTGTAGCAGGTTATGGTCTCTTCTTGTGGGAAACCCCGTGGAGAGGCCACCGGTCAAGGCCTCCTTGACTTTCATCAGTTCAGTTCAGTTGCTCCGTCGTGTCCGATTCTTCGAGACCCCATGGACCACAACACACCAGGCCTACCTGCCCATCACCAGCTTCTGGAGTTTAGTCAAACTCATGTCCCTTGAGTCAGTGATGCCATCTAGTGATCTCATCCTCTGTTGTCCCCTTCTCCTCCCTCCTTCAGTCTTTCCCAGCATCAGGGTCTTTGCAAATGAGTCAGCTCTTCACATCAGGTGGCCAAAGTATTGGAGCCTCAGCATCAGTCCTTACAATGAATGTTTAGGATTGATTTCCTTTAGGACTGACTGGTCTGTCCCGTTAATGGAAGTGAAGGCACGAATGAATACTGGGGAACTAGATCTCACACACCACAGCTAAGTTTGCATTCTGCAACTAAAGATTCCAAATGCCCCAACAAAGATCCCCCAAATAAATATTAAAAAAGAGATGACATCAGAGCCAGTGGTGCCATGGATCCTGTTCCATAGAACATGCTTGCTTCGTCTCTTCACAGGCCAGCCATCCTTCCCATCAGTTCAGGGGGCTCGTGGTTTCCTGCGTTCATGGAGGGACCCTGTGGTGTGCTCAGCCTCCCAAATCATGCATGTTTTCCTTAGAATATTCACTATGAATTTTCCTCTAGAAAAACCTCCTGGTTTGGTTTTATTTAGCACAGAGTCAAAGTTCCTGATGCTCTCTGATGCTCAGGTGCTTCAGTTGTGTCCAACTTTCTGCGACCCCATGGACTATAGCCCTCCAGGCTCCTCCGTCTCTGGGATTCTCCAGGCAAGAATACTGGAGTGGATTGCCATGCCCTCCTCCAGGGGACCTTCCCGACCCAGGGATGGATCCTGGGTCTCCTGCACTGCAGGTGGATTCTTCACTGTCTGAGCCACCAGGGAAGCCCCATGCTCCCTGGGAACGTGTCAGACAATGCAGCGGGGAGAGGGGGAGCAAAGAGGAGAGTCCTGGAGCCCATGTGGCTGATTAGAGAGAAACCGTGCCTCTTGCCAGGAACCCACGCCGACCCAGCAGTGTGGCCAGAGTGCAACAAGCCTGAGAATTCGGGCTGAAGAGCAGCTTTACTCTGGGTGGGTGTGAGGTCTCAAATGTGCTGTATAGTACAACAGAGAATGTTCAGTGGCCCCCTCTCACTCTGAGTTGGAAATGGCTGGAGGAGGAAGGGGGATTGTCCGAGTGAGTGTGTTTCCAAAGTGCTGATTTGCAGTGTAGATAGTTAACGAAAATGAATTGCTATGAGGCATTAAAAGGTGAGCCAGACCCAAAGCTTATGGATTAACCACCACGCGTTGCTCTGAACAAAAAATGAGGCCAGGGAGTGTTTTTTTAAATCCCACCAGCTAAACATGTGTTTTGAATACCAGAATTAAAATTTACGAGTTTGTACAATTTTTAAGCTGAATTGTGGCTGGGTGAGCCAAGTAAAATGCCCTGTTTATTGTGAGGAGCGGCTCTGCGGTGTGGGAATTTGAAAAGGCTGGGGTCAAGTTTAGGTTGCTTTCTCAGGAAATGTAACACAACTCCAGCTGCAGTGCATTAAATGCATGGCTTCTCCAAACAACAGGATCATCCATATGCATCCTGCCTAGCAATAGTTTGGGTCTTAGTTTACCCAAGAGTCTAGACTCAGCCTGAGCACTTAAGAGTCCTGTGTTGCACCACCAAAGGGATCCAGGTGGGAAGGCTGTGGGTTTGGGGAAAGAAGTTTTGAGCCCTTTTAAGTCCTGGCTCTTCTACTTTGTAGCAAATTGCTTAAGTTCTCAGGGCCTCAGCTTCCTTATCTGCAATTTGTTGTAGCTGATGTTTCCTAAAAGTAACTGATTTTCTCTTACACCAATGAAACACTTTCATTATCAAAAATCTAGTAATATAGATAACTCCCACTTCCCCACTCCCTAAAAAATGGTAAAGAAGGGAAACAGAAATTGCCTGCAGTTCCATTATCCAGCCAAAACTACTCTAAAATACTCTGTTCACTGTTGCTTTCACAGTCAGAAAGTATAAGAAAATACTCTAAATTGGAAACCTCTAGGTAAATAAGAGGTATTTTTACTGAGGGAGAAGTCTTAAAATTTGAACCTTGCCATTTGTTCTTTTCACCTCATTTTAACATTATTTTGTCATGTTCACTTCCTCTGATTATTAAAATAACAGCGCTGATTTTTGACTTATCTCTATTTTCTAATTTTTCTATAAGTGAAAGTCACTCAGTAATATCTGACTCTTTGTGACCCCATGGGCTGTACAGTCCCTGGAAGTCTCCAGGCCAGAATACTGGAGTGGGTAGCCTTTCCCTTCTCCAGGGGATCTTCCCAACCCAGGTCTCCCACATTGCAGGCAGATTCTTTACCAGCTGAGCCACAAGGGAAGCCCTTGTGGCTAATATATGTTTTTCTATGATGAACATATATATTAATGCAGAAATTTTTGAATAGCTAGCCATATTCATTGTAGAAATTACATAAAGAATAGAAAAATAGGAAGAGAGAAAACAAATCCATGAATTTGTCATCTGGAGACTGTCATTCTGTCCTTTTGTCTTAGTTCCTTCTAGTCATTTTTCTGTAATGTTTTACTCAAGCAAAGTCCTAATATGTATCATGTCTTGAGAATTTTAAAGAATCTTTGCTTTAAAGCTCAGTAAACATTCATTGAACTGATTGTTAATATTGATAAATGGAAAAAAGTTGTTTTGATTTTAGTTGTCTATTAATAACTTTGCTTTGGGAAATTTGTTTAGCTGCTTGCAGTTTCTCTTTTGAATTACTTGGTCACACATCCTTCATCTGTTTATCCATTGATGTCTCTTTTCCTGTTATGTTTTAGACAACTTTTGGCAATCACACAAGCCATATTAAATGTTAGCGTGATGGCCTAATTGTAGATAAACATGTTGTTGTTGTTGTTGTTTAGTCACTAAGTCATGTCCGACTGTTTTGTGACCCATGGACTGTAGCCCACCAGGCTCTTCTGTCCATGGGATTTTCCAGGCAAGAATACTGGAGTGGGCTGCCTGTTCCTTTTCCAGGGGATCTTTCCATCCCAGGGACAGAACCTGGGTCTCCTGTATTGGCAGGCGGACTCTTTACCCCTGAGCCACCTGGGAAGCCCCCAAAACATATAGTATTTTGAATATAGGTTCCTGGTCACCATTGATGCTTGGAGATCTGGGGTTAGTAGAGTGGGGACTACTGGTCTGTTGGCGTGAATTGCTCTGTTGCTCACTGAATTCTGGAATTGTTTCCAAAATGAAGCCTTTTGGTGTACATGTAGTGTGGACTAAAGCAGTGCTGAACAATGAAAATATATTGTTTAGGAGGGAGAGGGGAGGGATAAATTGGAAGATTGGAATTGTTGTATAGATGCCACTATGTATAAAATAGATAACTGATAAGGACCTGCTATATAGCACAGGAAACTCTACTCAGTACTCTGTAATAACCTATGTGGGCAAAGAATCTAAAAAAGAGTGGAGATACATTTGTGTGTATTGTGTGTGCCTGTGTGAATAACTCATTTACTTTGCTGTACAGCAGAAACTAACATGACATTGTAAGTCAGCTATACTCTAATAAGAATTTAAAAATTTAAAATGCTAAATTAAAAAAACTTAGACATTGACATCCTTTAAAAAAGAAATATAATGTGGGACAGATATCTAATTAAAATTCTTCTCACAGCCACATTTTTATAAAGTGAAAAGAAACAGGTGAAATTAATTTAAAAATGTTTTAGTTAACCCGTTTTTAAAAATTGAATGTAGTTAATTTACAGTGTTGTTGTGTTAGTTTCTGCTATAAAGCAGTGATTCATTTATACATTACACTTCCTACATTACATTTTTTTTCTGTTATTGAATATTGTTCCCTGTGCTATACTGTAAGACTTTGTTATCTGTTTTATGTATAGTAGTTTGTATCTAATTCCAAACTCCTAATTTATCTACCCCCCCAACCCCTACCCCCTTGGTAACCATAAGTTTGTTTTCTATGTCTGTGAGTTTATTTCTGTTTTGTCAGTCAGGTCATTTGTTTCATTTTTTTAAGATTCCAGATACAGGTGATACCGTATATTTGTGTTTGTCTGACTTCTTTTAGTATGAGACTCTCTAGGTCCATCGTAGAGATTGCTGCAGATGGCATTTCTTTCTTTTAATGGCTGAGTAATATTCAACTGTGTACGCTTATCACATCTTCTTTACCCATTCGTCTGTGGGTGGACACTTAGGTTGCTTTCATGTCTTGGCTGTTGTAAGTAGTGCTGCTGTAAACACTGAAGCGTGTGTGTCTTTTCAAATTGGTTTTTGTGTTTGGTGGATATATGCTCAGGAGCAGGATTGTTGGATCATACGGTAACTGTATTTTTAGTTTTTTTAAGGAACTTCCATACCGTTAGTTAATCCATTTTAAAACGTACATTTGGATGCATGTTTTATTTAACCCATTATATCTAAAGCATTATCAACAGGTTATCAACATAAAAAACTATTGCTGAGATATTTTACCTTTTTTGTACTGTCTTCAAATTTTGATGTGCCTTTTATACTTCGTGCACATCTCAGCTCAGATGAGACACATTTCAGGTGTTCAGTAGCCACATGTGATTTGTGGCTAGCATTTTGGACAGTACAGGCCTAGAAGAAAGTGATGATCTGTGTTCAAGAGAGGGTCCCGACATGCATGTGCATCACCTTGACATTATACTCTTGTTCTGCATTGCATTGCAAGAAATCACTTCAGAAATAGAAGCTTCTGTGGTGCTGGCATTTGCTTTGTTTCCAGGTTGAAGCTTTAGTGTTAGGGACTGGGATTCTCCACACAGAGTGTTTTAAGAGGAAGGGACACCCAAGGGTGCATTATCCTTTGCTTTTCTCCTGACACCCATTAGCAGTGTAATAATAATAACAGAGACTAGCAGTTATTAAGTACTTTCCCAAATGACAGACACTATGTGCAGTGCTTTATATACATGGTCTCATTTAATTCTCATAACAACTCTGTGAAGTAGATAACTATCGTTGCTGCTGCTGCTACTGCAGCTAAGTTGCTTCAGTCGTGTCCGACTCTCTGTGACCCCATAGATGGCAGCCCACCAGGCTCCCCCGTACCTGGGATTCTCCAGGCAAGAACACTGGAGTGGGTTGCCATTTCCTTCTCCAATGCATGAAAGTGAAAAGTGAAAGTGAAGTTGCTCAGTCATGCCATACTCTTAGCGACCCCATGGACTGCAGCCCACTAGGCTCCTCCGTCCACGGGATTTTCCAGGCAAGAGTACTGGAGTGGGTTGCCGTTGCTTTCTCCATCAGACTCTCTGCTGGTCATCAAATTCACCCAGCCTTTTCCCCATATCATTTCTTTCTCCTGAGAAACCCAACAACCCTCACCCATCTCTAGCTGCCCAAATTATACCTATCTTTCAAAATCTATCTTTCCCCAAGATTCTTGTTCCCGTTTGCAATAGTATGAGATAGTATTCCCCTGAAATCTCCGTCGTTATCACCATTTAAAGGTGAAGAAGAAGTTAAAAACTTGTCCATGGTTACATGGCTAGAAAGAAGCAGAGAAAGAGTCCCATATTAAGGAATACTCCAGTCTTGTGCTAGCATGGGGCGATAGCCCTGGTGTGGTGGAGGTACGTGAGTTCCAACTCCCAGTTCATAGCCCATTGTTTTGCTTTGTAAAGACTGAGATCTCTGGTTTATTAATCCTCTGAGCTTAGTTTGCATACTTTAAAAACAGAATAATAATACATGTTGTGAGAGCAGGGAATGTCCAAGCTTGTGAGAATGAAGTGACAGTAGAGGTAAAGTGCTATTCATGGCACGTTTAGTACATTACACATTTAGGTGTAATGTAAATACAAATGTTTAAACAAGCTTATTTGTGGGAACTTCGCTGGTAGCTCAGTGGTTAAGACTCTGTGCTTCCAATGCAGGGGTCATGGGTTTGATCCCTGGTTGGGGATCCCACATGCTGTGAGGCACGGCCCCCAAAAAAATTTTTTAAAAGAATATGTAAACAAGCTTATTTATGAAGTCTTGTTGTGTGCAGAGAGAAGCAAAGGGACTGTTGAATAGTAGCTGTCACCAATGATCTTGCTTCCCTAATCCAAATTACATTATCACTTCAGTATTGAGCTGCATTTTGTGTATGAGAAAGGAAGCGACATGGAGCCGTGTTATTAAATTGGCAGTGTCATGACTGGAGATTCTAACTATATTATCCAGATCAAATATAAATACCAGAGGTCTCTTCCTCAATAAAACAGTGTTGAAGTTCATAAAGCATATATGACCTCCTAACTGGCTGTTGGGCTCTGGGGCCAAATCAACTGACAAAAATGTACTGGATACCAATTTAGTGTAAGTCATAATTTTCTACCCTCAGAAAACATGCATGATACTAATTAGGAAGAATAATAATGCATGAAAAATTAAATGATATTTAAATAAAAATTCAAGAGAACAAAACCATGACATAGGCCAGTGGTGGTAGGTTGTCCGGACTGTGAGTCGGGCAGGGCTGTAAATTAGGAAGCAAGAGATGAGTGCAGATTCTGGGGCAGGCTATGTGTCACGGTCCCAAGTCATTAATGATGGAAGATCAGCCCATATATATTCCCTGTATGGCCCTATTTTTTTGAATCATAGATGCGGCTCTTTGTTTTTTTATTAAAATTTTTTTGATGTGGATCATTTTTAAAGTCATGGTCCAAATCATTGATGATGGAAGATCAGCCCACATATATTCCCTGTATGACCCTATTTTGAATCATAGATGTGGCTCTTTGTTTTTTTTTTATTAAAACTTTTTTGATGTGAATCATTTTTAAAGTCTTTATTGAATTACTTACAGTATTGCTTCTGGTTTATGTTTGATTTTTTTGGTCACGAGGCATGTGGAATCTTAGTTCCCTGACAGGGCTCAAACCCGCACCCTCTGCATTGGAAGGTGAAGTCTTAACCACTGGGCCACCAGGGAAATCCCAGATGTGGCTCTTTAAATGTTCCTTGATTCTTGTTTCTAATACCTCACTGTGGACTTGGGGCGAAGAGGCTTTTCAACCCTGCTCAGATATATTTAATAGTCAGTTCGGTGGCAGGTGGGAAAAGATCCCTTTCTTCAGTGTTCCAAGATTTCTCCAATTCCATGAGACAGGAGCAGAACCTGGTGGTGGTCCTGTCTTGGTGTGTGTGAGGATAAAGCGAGGTGATGAGTTGTGCTTCCTGGCAGATGGTGTAGACCCTTAATAGTGTTAGTTGAATGCTTGTGTAGAAGAGACATTAACCTATGAAAGACAACAGCATTGAAGGTAAGTAACAGTCCAAGAGAACAACACAGGGACAGCTTTCTAGCCTTCAT
The DNA here is from genome assembly GCF_032452875.1 of Bos javanicus. Lineage (NCBI taxonomy): Eukaryota > Metazoa > Chordata > Mammalia > Artiodactyla > Bovidae > Bos > Bos javanicus. The sequence continues at coordinate 15,623,528 of NC_083882.1, read as the reverse complement.
GCTTCCCCTGAGGTGGCTTGAACCTATGGAAAGCTCTGATGCTTTCTCTAGGGTGTGAGTCAGGGATGTGGCGGTCACTCAGACTGAGCCACGGGACCTGGCAGCAGAGGTCACAGGGCGCCTGCCTGTCCTCCCTGTGTTCCCCCGCACCGTTCAGGGAACGAGTGAGCTGCAGGCTCTGGAATCCCAAAGCCTGTGCTTGCATCTTCTTTATGTTTCTGCCATTTAAGGAAATGGCAACCCACTCCAGTATTCTTGCCTGGAGAATTCCATGGACAGAGGAGCTTGGCGGGCTCCAGGCCATGGGGTCACAAAGGGTCAGACACGACCGAAGCAACTTAGCACAGACCGTCTTGTGCCTTGTTTTCTCATCTAAATACAGAGACTTGATAGTGATGCCTATTTTATAAGGCAGTTATGAAGCTCAAGGTGAGATGATGCGTGTAGCAGTGGATACTACAGTGGCTAGAGTCAAAAGTGCCCAATAAATGTTAGCCATAACAGAAAAAAAATATTGGACTTTTCATGAAAGCCACACTCAGGGCTAGGCTCTGGGTTGTTGTCGTTCAGTCACTGAGTCATGTCGGACTCTTCACCACAGCATGTCAGACTCCTGTGTCCTCCACTGTCTCCTGGACTTTGCTGAAGTTCATATCCATTGAGTCGGTGATGCCATCCAACCATCCCATCCTCTGTTGCCCGCTTCTCTTCTTGCCCTCAATGTTTCCTAGCATCAGGATCTTTTCCAGTGAGTCGGTGCTTCACATCAGGTGGCCAAAGTATTGGAGCTTCAGCTTCAGTATCAGTCCTTCCAGTGAATATTCAAGGTTGATTTCCTTTAGGATTGACTGGTTTGATTTCCTTGCAGTCCAAGGGACTCTCAAGAGTCTTCAGCAGCACCGCAATTCAAAAGCATCAATTCTTCAGTGCTCAGCCTTCCAAGGGATACAGATGATACTAATTATAGTGGTAATACCTAACATTTGTTCAGTGCTTAATTTGTGCCCAGCTTAATACATATTAACTCCTTAAGTCCTTTAACTTAAGCCAAGTGATGGTATGGTCCCAGGATACTGAAACAAATGATGCGAGTAACAGCTCTCTGCCTTCACATTCTAACAGAGGAAGTAAGTGAAAGTGTTAGTCGCTCAGTTGTGTCTGACTGTTTACAACCCTATGGACTGTAGCCCACCAGGCTCCTCTGTCCATGGGAATTCTCCAGGCAAGAATACTGGAGTGGGTAGCCATTCCCTTCTCCAGGGGATCTTCCCGACCAAACCCAGGTCTCCCACATTGCAGGGAGATTCTTTACCATCTGAGCCACCAGGGAAACCCCAACAGAGGAAGTAAGCTATAGTCAAATAGATAGTTGTGGCATAGAATTCTGGGCTTACCTTTACTAGCTCAGCTGATAAAGAATCTGCCTGCAATGCATAAGACTCCGGTTCAGTTCCTGGGTCAGGAAGATCCTCTGGAGTAGAGCATGGCAACCCACTCCAGTATTCTTGCCTGGAGAATTCCCATGGACAGGAATCTGGTGGGCTAAGTCCATTGGGTTGCAAAGAGTCAGACACCACTGACCAACTAAGCACAGCACAACATAGAATTCTATATAAAGTAGTTTCAATAAATATTAGTTCCCATCTCCTCTTTTTCTTTTTTCTCTGTGTCCCCATTGCAAAGAAGTCTTTATCCTAATGGTGGCCGATCAGTAGCATTATCTTTGGAAGCAGAGGATATCTTGATTCATAGCACTTGTCTGATGGTGTGTGACATTTTCCTGTGCCCCCTCACCATTCTTTCCCCTTCATTTACTGTCATCCAAATCTGCCTTGTACGGACCTTTGAGCCCACCCGCCCCAGTGGCTGAGGAGCGGAGCCAAGGAACAGTGTTTTGCTCCCCTGGCTAGACATCATCCGTTGTAGTACCATGCTTCTTGAATGCGTATTCTTGAATGTGTAACCGGGTTATTTTTTGAAGCCAATGTTCTCTATTTATCATAAAAGACTTCCTATTTTGAAAAACCCATTCTTTCCGTCCCTGAATTTGGCAAGAACCTTTTTCCTGCATTGCCACTCAGGTGGCTAGTCACCATCATGGATGACTTAGGCTGGCATTATGAAAACTTCCTTTTTGTTATATAAGGGAACATAGGCCCATCCTTGACTGTGAGTCCCAAATGCCAGAGCCCAATAAATGTCAAAAAGTAGAACCCCCGCCCTGAAGCCCACGCCTGAAGGGTCAGAGGGCAAGTCCTATTGGGGCCCTGATGCTTCATCTGTGCCCACCCCAGCTCCAAGGAGACATACCATGCTTGTTGTTTGCATTGGATGAAGTGGGAAGGGAGAACTTGAAGTTGGGAATGGGTGTCTGCCTTTGGATTGAGGCAGTGTAATTTGTGATATTTTGTCTTTTGTCAAGGTAACCTCTTTGCATGAAAAATACACTGTAGAATTTAGCCAGGCTGCAGGAATACACTTGCTCACAAAGGACCTGTGGTGTTTTGGGTCCACAACTGATAGGAATCCCTGTGATGGGGGTGAACGTTGGGCATTGTGAAAGGCAGCCAAGGGCACTTCACTCACTATGGAGTTGGACCTTGTACACACAGACATCCTCATGTGCACGGGACAACACATTCACATACACTTCACTGTAGAAGGGGCACAAATTCATCAAACTGCAGAAACCCTTTATTTCTAATGAGAAGGTCAGATGGTAATCGTAGGTGTGGAAAGGGAGGGAAGGGGGAAGGTTTATACCCCCCCACCCCGAGCACTCCTTTCTGAAATCTGAGGCCCTTAAGGAGTAAAGAACTACCTTAAGCTCCATGGTTCCCTATTTTGACTCTGGGAACTTAGATCCCAGTTATTTTAACATGAAATGGATGGGCTCCTAGATCAAAACCATAAGGAGATCTAGTTGGAAGCTAGCTTGGGAGCCCGGTGGAGCACTCTGATGTTGGTTACCAGAGCAGAGCCAGTGGTTAGTCACTCTGGTGGGATCCCTGGGTTTCTTCCAAGGTCATCTTTAGGGGTGTTTGCATCTCCACGTAGGGAGGGCTAAGGTGACACCCTTTCTTCTAGAGTTTGACGTTTAGCTGCAGAAGTCAGCATTCAGAGGCTGCTTAATGCTGTAAGATACACTTGCACAGTGAGAGATGTGGAGGCTGACACGGTCCAAAAACACCGCAGCAAATATACTTAAAAGGAAATATAAGGTCAGATGACCTCTGAGGATAAAGGGAGGTAGTTCTGAGAGATTTGGCCTTGGAGGATCAAAAGGAATGGAGGTAATACATGAAACTGTTACAGACTAGAAGGAGCTCAACCCTTTGATATAAAGACCCCAGTGATTTGGGGGTTGCTGATAATTCTTAGCACCCCAGTTCCCAGACTGAGACCTAAAGGTTGAAGGGATAAACAAGAACACCAGTTTCCCCAAGTCTGCAGAGGAGAGATAGCCATGGTTGCAGAACTAGATGCCAAGACTGTCTTTGCTGTTTATACTATAGAGTTGTTGTTAGGAGCTCTTGGCGTAGGCTGGAAGAAAATACAGTGATTCTTATGAAACCGATTAACAGAATTAGGAGGCGGGGATCCTTCGGAAGGGGAGATTGGAGATGAAAATTCATGGGTTCAGATAAAGAAGCTAGTACCAGAATTTGAACCATCAAGGAACATCTGTGTTTTCTTAACCTGGCTGTTGCTGTTGTTGTTCAGTCACTAGGTCATATCTGTCTCCTTGTGACCCCATGGATGGCAGCTCACTCCCGTGTCCTGTGCTGTCTCCTGGAGTTTGCTCTAATTTATGTCCATGGAGTCGGTGATGCTATCTGACCATCTCATCTTCTGTCAGCCCCTTCTCCTTTTGCCTTCAGTCTTTCCCAGGTTTCCTCACTGGGCACCTTTGGTCTATCCTCGCCAACATACATCCCACCCACAGGCATGAAGACAGCTCCTCCTCTGCCCCCTCCACACTCCAAGGGAAGGTCTGGCTTTGGCTCCCAGAGGCCCATGCCCATCCCTCTGGCCTCATCTCGCTGTTCCTGCCATCTGGGCTGTGTGTCCACTTGCTTTCTTCCACTTGATCTGCTCCTCTTGGTCCCGCTCGCCCCCGATCCCTCTACCTGGAAAACTTCCCCCGCTTCTTCTCCACTCCCTGCCCCCAGCCACTCTTTACTCCATGGCTGTCAACAGACTTCAGCTCAGGCATCCGCTTCTCAGAGACCATTTCCCTGACCCCTCTGTATGAACTGGCCACTCAGTGATTCCCTGTCCCTGCCCCTTGGGTTGATTCTTGGAGAGGTGTCGTTGCTTTTCAATACCCAGCTTTGCGTGTTCATCATTTGGTGGTGTGCCCATCTCTCTCTCTCTCCAAGAACATAAACTTCATGAGAGCAGGGAAGGACCTTGTCTGTCTGGTCCACCGTTTCCCGATGACCAGAGCAGTGCACATTCAGAGGGAGAGCGCTGAATATCTGTGGGATGGGGGATTGAAGCTGCATCTCTCAGCCCAGCCTGGACCCTCCGTTGATGCTGACCCCTGGCATCACCACAGTGCCTGTGCTGTGGGCGTTCCTCCCACCCCACCCCCACCCCAGCCCCAGCCTGTGGCCCTGGCCCTGACTCCTGGTCTCTTCCCTTGCAGCCGCCCATGCCAGCTTCCTTTCCCGTCCACGGCGCAGCAGCACAGCCCGGTGTCCTCGCAGAACTCCTCGGTCAGCGGGCCGTTGCACTCCGTGCCCCTGCCGCTTGCTCCTCCCATGGCCCTGGGGGCCGCGCCGCCCCCGCCCGCCGCCTCGCCCAGCCAGCAGCTTGGCCCTGACGCGTTCGCCATCGTGGAGCGAGCCCAGCAGATGGTGGAGATCCTGACGGAGGAGAACCGCGTGCTGCACCAGGAGCTTCAGGGTTACTATGACAACGCCGACAAGCTCCACAAGGTAGGGGGCTTCCCCGGAGATGGGCGGGGGAAGGTTCTAGGTATTACACGTAGATGGATCAGATTAGGGGCTAGCGGGACCTAAGGCAGGACTGAGAGGAGCAGATCAAGTGGGAGAAAGCAAGTGGACACAGAGCTCAGACGGCAGGAACAGCACAAGATGAGGCCAGAGGGAAGGTTCTCCAAAAGGCACATAGTTCCTTATGGCTCAAGGGGGTTGATTCACTGACTCACTGGCCAGCGTTTAATTCGACACCTTTTTGTGCCAGGCACCATGTAAGGCTTTAGGAAGACAAAAATAAATATGCCAGGGTGCCTCCCTTGGAGGAGCTTATCGTCCAAAAGTGGGAGAGTCACTCCTTCAAGTTTGATGGAGAAATCAAAAGCTTTCCCGACAAGCAAAAGTTAAGAGAATTCAGTACCACCAAACCAGCTTTATAGCCAGCACTAAAGGAATTTCTCTAGGCAGGAAACAAGAAAGAGGCCTAACTACAGAAAATAAACCCCAAACAATTAAGAAAACAGTAATAGGATAACACATATCGATAATTGCCTTAAACATAAATGGATTAAATGCACCAACCAAAAGATACAGGCTGGCTGAGCAGATGAAAATCTGTGCATATATGTACTTCCACTTACCTCATCACTGCCTGACGTCCTCCTGCCAAATGGTAATTATTTTATATTGTTAGGTTACTCATGTTCCCATTATGGCTTGCAGTTGTAATTATCTTGTATTTTTTGTCTGGCTATTGATTATGAAAACTGATAAACATCTTTTACTATTGTGATTATGCAAAAAAAAAAACAGGGGTGGAGGGGAGTCATGCAAGCTAAACCTGCAATAGAATGTCAAGGGGCTACAGGAGAGACAGGAGAGGTGCCCCTGGACAGGGACTCAGCAGCTAAGCAGCATCGCCCCAAACGGACAGTGTGGGAGAGGGGACACCGAGAGGGATACGGGAGCAGCAAGCTGAGAGAGGCAGGTTCTTCCTTTACGTCTAGGATCTCACACAGGAACCTGGTGATTGCTGTGCTGGTTTCATTAGCCGGTCTCTGCAAAAAACGCGGTGATGCCTCAGCACCGAGGGCAGAGTGCGAGTTCCGGCATGCTCTCCTTCTGCTTACTCAGCAGGTGGGGGGATGCTGCAGAATTCCAGCCCGTGTCTTTGTCATGAGAATATTAGGACACACGGCAGCCTTCATTCTTAGGGCTTTATGCTGTGAGCCAAAGTCAACAGGGAGACGTCTAGTGAGAGTGAACTGTTACAGGCAGTGATTTCACCATGACCCACACGCCAGCACCTGAAAAGCTGCAGGTAGAAAGGCCCTGCAGGTGAGGGACAAAAGTCATAGGATGGTTTCAGGCAGCAGAGCCACGGGGCTCCGGAGTTTCCTTTCTGGGAACAAAGCGGCATGTGTGGTCGGGGCCATCTCATAAGAGTCTAGGGGCCTGCTCTGTCCTGGGCAGGTGGGGGCTTTTGTAAAGAGAAAGGGTGGGACTGTAAACCCCCCTGAGCAGAGCAGCCTTGCCCTTTGGTTCCTCATGCCAGGACTTGCTCCTGGCTGGACCACGGTGGTCACTGCGTCCATATGACAGGGCTGCTCAGTGTTGACCTCTCCGTAAAGCCTGGCCTTTCTGCGGGTCCGGGTGTCAGAGCCGTCAGCCCCTCTGATTCCCCCGAGGGCTGGCAGCAGTCGGCAGGGTGCCGTGGGTGGGATGATGCAGCCGTTCACAGACGGGACCTGTCCCAGCGCGTTTGTGTGGAGCTTCCGCGGCGAGGGTCTGGAGCTCCCCGAAGTCAAGACCAGGCTTGGCTCCAAGAGGCCTGACCGCCTTTCCTGGAGGCGTCAGACGAGGGGCGGGGACCGGTGGGCTGCCTAAAGATGGCGGCCTCCGCCCTGGGCCGGTCACGTGGTAGCTCGTGTGCGGGTTCCTGGCAGTGCCTGGAAGTCACACTCAGGCCTCGGCTTGCCTCTCTTGCCTCTAAGCTTCTTTCCTGGTCCAGGCTGAAAATTGGGACGGGCCAGCTCAGCACTTCCTGGGAAGTCAGTCGTTTTTTTTCCTCTCTCTCTCTGAGGGAGCCCAGTGGCAGATGTGTCTAGGAGCCGTGCAGACTCCTGAGGGCTGAGTGTCGTTCTCCCCCTTTTCCATAAATATTTTTGAACAGCTACAGGGAAGATGCAGAAACTGGGAGTTCTTATTATTCTTCATTGACTTTTTAAAAATTCAGACGTATCTTTATTGGCCTGTAACACACATCTCTTTGTTGATGTCGATGACCATTTCTGTTTTGAAAACCAAAATCAGCCTCGCAGGGACTCAGTTTCCCTGCATGGGTATGATCCTTAAGTTTTGCGGCCAAAAGCGTTTTGATAACTTCTGGAAAAGGGGAAAAATCGAAGGCTGTACCCCTTCTGAAATCCCAAACTCCTTCAGTCCCTTGAATGTTGTGAATGGTTCTGTAAATATTACATTTCATTAATCACTAATTAGTTGTGTATCTAATTGAAATTGTCGGTGTGAAAACTCAGATTTTGATGAATAGGAGCCATATTCAGCACTAGTTCCGTAGCTCTCCTCGGCAACTGGGACCAAGAGACACATAGCGGCCTGAAATCATGACTGGGTGGTTCAAGGCCTGTGTTCCCGAGGTCGCCCTAGTCCAGGCCCCACCGCTCCGTGTGTCTCTGTAACTGTGTCTCTTATTTGAGCCTCAGGTCTGGGGAGAGGCTTGTCCAGTGAGGTGACTGTACTCCTCAGGGATAAAGACCCCCACTTTGGGTGGTGCCACAGCGTAGGATGTGGCCGCCCTGTGTTGGCAGGAATGTCCATTCTGGAATCCTTCTTCACAGCCTTGGGAGCGCTCGTGGAGATTCATCTCCAGGGCAAAACCAAAAATAGATAAATTTTTAATTGCAGGGCTTTAGCCTATGTGCGACATGCCAGGAACTCAGCAGGAAACAATGACTGAGCTCAGAGGCTGCCAAAGAACCACCTGGAAATGAAGACCCTGTTTCCAGAGAGGGGCAGGGTGGTGATTATCCCTGTTAGTGTTGGAATGAGGACCACGGACCCCCAGAGAGAGTGGCGGTTTTTCATCACTTCCTTTCGGCCACTCATTTTGCTTCTTTTTCCTCCCAGTTTCCCTGAAGCATAATTCATGCACGGAATTTCCAGCAGGACCAGACTGTGGGTTGCTGAGCAGGTTGGCCTCAGAAGCCATCAGGGTGTAGGTGGATGTTTGAAGAGCCACACATCGATGGTTCCTCTGGGCTTGCTTTAGTAAAGACCCTCTTGTCAGTACAGCAGCAGTGGCTGTGGTTGGGCAGTCTGAGGCGTGGACGGCAGGCCTGTCTTCAACCCTATAAGTCCCTGAGTTGTGCATGTGAAGGTGTCTGGGAACAAGCCAGTCTCTAAACAGGGAAGGGCTAAGCTCACAGCCCCTCTCTGCCCCTTTGCTTCATGGCAGCAGCCCCTGCTGAAACTGTAAGCTTTCCATTCTTCTTGGAGTTCCGTTTCTGGGCCAGAGATTGCTTCTCAGAGATTCCTGGGTCTCCTGCAGCCTGCCCTAAGAGCTTCCTGACGTCTTTGCTGAAAGGGAGGCTGGGAGCTGTGGAGGCAAACGCTCTTCATATGTTCCTGCTCAGACTTGGGACTGGCCCAGATGGTCTGTATATCAAGACCAACCTGTCCAACTCCTTTCACCTCTGACACACGTCACGTGTGTGTGCTAGGTTGTTTCTGTCGTGTCCAACTCTGGGCGACCTTCTGGACTGTAGCCTCCCAGGCTCCTCTGTCCATCAGATTCTCTAAGCAAGGATACTGGAGTGGGTTGCCATGCCCTTCTCCAGGGGATCTTTCCAACCTAGGGATCGAACCCGTGTCTTTTATGTCTCCTGTATTGACAGACGGATTCTTTATCACTAGCACCACCTAGGAAGTGACATTAAGAGGGCCTTAAGGTATTCTGACCCGAGGCTCTGAAGTAGAGGATGTGGTCCTCCTTCTGAAGGAGTGTGCAGTCAGAAATCACAGAGCTTTAGACTTAAAATTCTTAAAGTGATTCTAGTCCAATTTCCCACTCCTTAGAAACCTCATGTCTCTGAAAAGAGGTCATTCATTTTTTTACTTGAATGCCTCCAGAGTAGAGACGCTCACTACTGGGTAGACTTCTGGAAGAGATTGTTAGGAAATTCTCCCTGATGTTGAATCACAATCTCATCTTGCTAACTTCCTACATACAGTTGTAGTTCTGTAAGAGATTTAAAGGTTAATTATGCAGTCGGTACTTTTGTCATGAGGCAGGGCACAAGTCTAGGGTTATGGGGCTGTTCCTGCTCTCAAGGAGTTGACAGTCAAATCAGAGACACAGAATGCAGCTGAATTCCAGTCAGCTGAATATAACATAGGAAAGTATATGAAATCAGGTAGAGGGAAGTTCCTATGGGTGGCCTAGTTGAAGAAGGCTTCACTGGTGCCCCATCTTACCGGGGATTGTCCCTGCAGCATTGCCCATCTGTCTGCAAGCAAAGGCCACCTTTCACAGATGAAATTAGCATAGAAGTGGTGGTATGTTTTGGAGCCATCTCTTTTGAAAACAAAATTAAAAGGAAGGAACATAATTTTGCGGTAGGACTATGAGCAGGATTCAGGACAGGCTGTTCTTTCTCCTGCCACATGACCAATAATTCATGATATCTTTGGAAGAGATAGAAAGGCCTCGTTGAAATAAGGGGACTGTGGAGGAACCCACTCTGGTATTAGAGGCCTTTGGGAACATCCATGCCGAAGGGAGCCTTGGTGTTCAGCCCCGCCCCAGCTGGAGGCCAGCGAGCAGGAGGCCCGACGCCCTGCAGCCTCGCCACCCGCCTCTTCTCTGATGTGTCTTGGCTCCGTTGCAACCTCTGGGGCAGTGACCACACTCTCTCTCCTTTAGTTTCTGGCCTCCTGGCTGCGGAGGCGTCCCTGTGTCGGTCTCTCTCCTGGGTCCTCCTGTCCCACCTTCTCCTGAAGTGTCAGCGCTCCATCCTCGGCCCTGGGAGCATCTGGTGGCCTCCCTAAGCGGTCTCCGCTTCGTGGCCTCATCTGGCCTCTGCACATAGCAGCACAACTTTGCCCTCCCGACTTTCAGACCTGTCTGTCCCCGGCTTGCTGGAAATCTTTGCCTTGTTGTTCTGCAGGCACTTCAGGCCTGGTATCTCCAAACCCAGACTGGTTTTCTTTCTTTGGTAAACGTGTTTGCCTTATCATCATTTATCTTGGCTGACTCTTGTTACTCTGTCTTCTAAGCTGTGACTGTGTTTGGTTTCTTTCTCCCTTGCCTGTCCAGACCTGTCACGGAGGCTTACTGAGTCTACTCTTCAGTGTCTTTGGGATCTGTCTTTTTGGTTGTCTGGGTTCACTCTTTGTCATGTGTCACTGAACTGTTTACAGCAGCTTTTACCTGGACTCCTTTCTCCTGCCTCCTGTCTCGGCAGCCCCATCCTTTAGTCTGAACTCTGTAAAACCTCAGGTGAGGTTTATGCTGCCCTGCCCTCCCCAAGCTCTCCCACCCCTGTCGTTCTCTTTAAAGCCCTGCCTTTGCGCTGCCTTGCTCCTGTCTCTCGCCCCTTGCTGCCATCCTCAAATGACCTGCCCTGTCAGACACACGCATACTCTTTCATGGCTCTGTCTTGGCTCATGCCCTCCCTGTCTTCTGCTTTGAATGCCAAAGCCCTTTAGCCTTTTCTTTTCTGCTTGGCAAGTTCTTGTTCATCCCTCCGGACTCATTTTAAATGGCATTTTCCCTGAAATCTTGTTTTAAAGAAACCCCTTCTTACCCTGCTAAATTAAGGACTTTCTCTGCAGGCTACCATAGCATTAACACCACACCTTTTGTCAGACTGCACTGGAGAGGCGTGTGTGCCTACACACAGGCCAGCCAGGCTGCAAGGCCCACAGGAGCAGACACTGTCTTATTTCTGTTCCCCTGGCACCCAGACACGCAGTGAGTGTGTGATAGGTGTCTGTTAGGGTAGGTATTGGTTTAGCAATAGTTATAGGAGTCTAAGCAGGAACTTTCTGATCTGGGCGTTTGGAGTTCAGGCAATCAGGTTACCTGGCTTATGGTGTACACAGCTCTCCTGTGAAGAGACCAAAATGCAGGGCAGGTCTCTTTGTGCCCAGGGAGAGGTGCTGGTGTTCTCAACCCTGTCACTTTGCCTCTGATTCCAACTTTTAGTAGCCAAGTTTGCAGGCACTCTTTACTTTTTCTGGGCTTCCCTTGTGGCTCAGCTGGTAAAGAACGTGCCTGCAATCTGGGAGACCTGGGTTCAACCCCTAGGTTGGGAAGATCCCCTGGAGAAGGGAAAGGCTACCCACTCTAGTATTCTGTCCAGTATTCTGGCCTGGAGAATTCCATGGACTACTGTAGAGTGTCCACAGTGTCGGACACGACAGAACAACTTTCACTTTACTTTTTCTCCTGCATGTATGTTGCACAACAATAAAATGGGATTTATTAATATCTACTTTAAAACATGCTATTGTGTTAGACTCCTGTTATAACAGTTTCAGCTACTTGTTATAGATTTATGTATGCCATAGATTAAAGACTTCACCAGTGACAGCCCTGGATTCAGTGAAATCCAAGAGAAAAGGTGGTTTAAATTCATGTCTTTTCAGTTCCCTCACATATAGAGAAACAATCTGGCAGATTGGTTTACACTTAGATACAAATCCATTAGTCTTTTATATAGATAATTTCATAGACAAAGGGGTAACAAAACTAAGCGATGAAGCCTTTCTTCATGTGGATTTTATATTCCTTTGAGGATGAGGGTCTCAGGAAGAGCACTGTACTTGGACTCAGGGAATTTGGGTTCTAGCTGTGATCCTTTCGTTTTCTTGTACTTTAATATTTTTCTTAAGTTGACTAGGAAAAAATAATAGTTATAAATTACCATACAAAATATAAGAGTATGCGTTATGTTTAAATTCACCCCTTCCTGATAGACATCTGATGGACATTGTACTGAGAGACACCTGATGTACCAGGTGACATCAGATGGTCCCACCAGACTTGTGACTGTCATTCACAGGATCCTAACGTGGCCCTGGGGGACACAGGGTGGGGGTGGGGGGTGAAGTCGACTGCAGGATTTGCTAGCCAAACTTGAGGTGCAGAAAGGCTGCAATGAAGATACAGCCTTCACACTGGGAATGTCCAAGAATCGGTATAACCAAGTCATGGGTGAGAATGTCAGAGGTTCCACTTCCACGCTGTTTCTTTCAGTTTGAGAAAGAACTTCAGAGAATCTCGGAAGCCTACGAGAGCCTGGTCAAGTCTACCACCAAGCGAGAGTCGCTGGACAAAGCGATGAGGAACAAACTCGAAGGCGAGATTCGAAGGCTCCATGACTTCAACAGAGACCTCCGAGGTACATCACTCACGTTTTCCCTGCCCTAAACACCCTTGCCCCATGTAGCTGACAGTCTAACTCCAAGTCCAAGTTGTGTTAGATAACCTTGTAAATCCCAGCATCCTGGGGAAGGGGCACCAAAGAGCAGACGTGTTCTTTTCACCTTATAGGTTGTCCAGTGCAGCATTGAGCCTGAAAAGTGACAACCTCTATGCATGAGTCCTTGAAAGGGAGGGAATATGTGTGCAGCTCCTTCTTGCTTCAAAAGTACTTAGCATGATTCTTGTTGTGAATGGGAATGTCTGAAAAGACCAGTGTTGCATGCACAACCCTTACCATATCAAGCTGAAGCATTTGATTGCATTCTTTGAAAGCCAACACTTAACACTTGCTCAATATATAGTGTAGAAGACAGAGCTAGACACATGTCCCTCTTAGAGAAAAAACAAACCCATGGTTCTGAGAAGAGTAAACGTATATCAATTTCCTGAAAGCCTGGGTCCCATGTTGCAGGATCTTGACAACCTCCCATATGCAGATTGATTTGACCCATGAACTTGTACTTCACTTTCAGTCAGCCAAGCCATTTTTTTCAGTTCTCTCATGTCAAAAGACTCAGTGTACTTGGAGTCTGTAGCTGGAACCTACATTTTTTTTAATTACTGTAAACCCTTCAGTTTTGGGTATGCTGTATGCTCAATAAAACCTTGTTAGGTTGAATTATTTAATTGAATAAATGAAGACTGATGAAATGGCATGAGCAAACCTAGAACTCACTGAGTAGAGTCTTTATCCGTTAGGTCATCTTGACTTGTTTCCTGCTATTTATTTGTTATTTTTAATTTTTTGTTTCCTAGCTACAGAGAACTGATAGTTAAGTTTAGATGAGGGCTCAGTTTGAGGCCAGGGGAACTCAAGCCCTTTGCGAGGACTTTGCTGGGCTTGCAGGTACCTGCTCTTCACTGCCTGTTGCTGGTGCACCCCTTGGCAGTGGATAGTATAAAGACATGGCGTGGCCACTGAAGACTTTCCTTTCAGTGTTTTGGAACATCTTGTTCCTCCCCAAGAGTTGTTCAGTCTGGGGCTCCTTCCCGGGCAGCTCTCCCTACCAGCTCTCAGCACCTGGGTCATTTGTCAGTTGCAGGATGACTTAGATTCGCATGCATGTCTTTGTAACCATCTCCTCTCTATGTCCAGATCGACTGGAGACAGCCAACAGACAGCTGTCCAGCAGGGAGTATGACGGACATGAAGACAGGGCGGCCGAGGGGCTTTACGCTTCCCAGAGTGAGTCTCCTTGCTTATCTTTCCCAATGTGTGGTTTTAAAAGCTCAGGGCCTAAGGGGAGAAGCCTGTTCATTTTAAGTAAGATTTGTGTTGCTTGCTTTTCATTTGTTAACTCGGCATATAAGCTCTTGGGCCTAAGATGAAGCCCTCTTGGGTCTGCCCAAGACAAAGCCGAGGTTGTAATATTTCAGTAGTGTTTATTCTGACCTCCTGACCTTCAGTTTCTGTTTCTCTACAATACCCTCCGAGGAATAACACTCTTGCAGTATTCCCTGGCCCTCACCACCTGAAGTAAGGCATAGTTCTTTATCTCCATGGAAAAGGAAGGAGGTCTGTGGTGGGATTCGCTCTTTTGTCGTGTTTTGTGTGCACGTAGGTTGAGCATTTCTGAACTGGCCGCCCCTGGCAGCGTGAAGCAATGGAGATGTTCCCAGCAAGGGTCTTCATTGCTGATGCTCGATGCTGAACCCAGCGAGCCCATTTCAGCCAGAAATAAAATGGCTTCCTCTGCCTCTAGATTTATTGGGAAATACTCTATTAATTTCACCAGAGGCAAATAATAGAAGCAAATGGATTTTGAAAAACCATCAATTAGGGTTTGAATTTCTGAAAATTCATTGTCTAAATCAGAAACATAAAAAATCCAGCTGTTTTTTTTGGGGAAACTATAGAAAATTGAATTCATTTCTCTGTCATAATTCTCAGCAACATTGTGAGTTAAGTGCTCACAGCTAAAGGCAGTTCTAACAGCAAAAAATGTTGTTCAAACCCTGGCCATCCACTGTATAGTGATAGTATATTCTGGTGCTTGGATCCCTCATTACAGGTCTACATATTCAAAGCTGAGAAATACTTGGTTACATTTTCTAATTCCCAATACTGTCCATTGGGGTTAATGTTTCTTCTTTGTTTTTCCCAAATTTACTCACGATTGCGCTCCAGTTTTTCCAAGATTTTCTCATGATCAGACTCCAGCTTGAGTCTCAACTTCATTTTTAAAACTCTGTTTGGCAAATAGACACTCATACAGTCTTGAACTTTTGCGTCAGATTCCTTTGCATTAGGTGAATTGGCCTGTGCTCCAGACTTGTATACAAAGCTATATATATATATAAGCATCTTGAGTTATTCACTTTCCTAACAGAAGTTATTTCTACTCATAGATGCAGTGGATTTACCATTTCATCTGAGCATTCATTTGACAAATGAGTCATCTGTACTATTAGCATTTCAGATTTTGACACCTTAATTTTTAAAAATTAATTTATATTTTAATTGGAGGGTAATTTCTTTACAGTACTGTGATGGTTTTTGCCATACATCAGCATAAATCGGCTCAGGTATACATGTGTCCTCCCCATCCTGAACCTCCCACCCACGTGCCTCCTCACCCTATTCCTCTGGGTTTGACACCTTAATTTTGGATGATCATATTACTAGGTAGAGTAAGTATCCTTGTGGCCATTATGTCAGTAATGTCACTCTGCTGATACTCTGCCTTCTTGTCAGGAGATATTATTTTGTCACGTAGTTCAGATCAAAATGGAAAAGTCAATGCGTTTCATCAGGTGAGCATTTGCTGCAGCCTCCCAGCTCAGGCTGTGCTGATGGACTAAAGGATTTTGGTGTTGTGTGAGTTCAGAAATGTTCCCGACAACTTTAACCTTCTGGCTGAAAGCTAAAGCATCAATAATGCAGGCAAAGGGGCCCTTCCAGCTTTACAAGGAATGAGTTGTTCCATGCAAATATGTTCTGCTGTTCCAAAGGTATAAACAAGAGAGTCCAGGGGCATTTTTCAACTGCTGAAGAGTGCCTCAGTGTTGACGTGTGATGTAATTGCATCTCGGCAGGGCCTTTGAAGCAGGGTTGCTAACACTGATAGCTAACCAATGTTTCATTACCTAGTCTTTGCAGGACACTTTGTGCCTGCCTGCCAGCTTTATAATCATTTGCATTAGCTTTTCCTCTCCTGGAGTGGCCAAGAGATGGACTTGAGATGTTATTTCAAATTTACAAATAGTTTTTTTTTTCTTAGTGAGTTGGAAGAACTCTTTGTATGAAGAAAATTAGCATATTTCCTGCCATATATAGTGCAGATATTTTTTCCCCAGTTGTTTTTGTATCTTTGAATATAGTGTCCTTTATCTTATAGATTTTCCAAGTGACTATATTTGTGCCTTCTAGGTTTTAGGTCATGCTTAGAAATGCTTTTTCCACTCCAAAATTATAAACATATTCACCTGTGTTTTCTTCACGTATGTTTATGATTTCATTGTTTCTAAGGCTTATGTTTTAGAAGCTAGTTAAGGAGGCACAAAAGAAGGGAAATTCATGAAGAACTAATCTGGAGACAAGGAGACTGATTAACAGATAATTTAGTATCTGGACAAAAGAAGTAGAGGTCCTGAACTAAGAAGTAGTAGTGGAGGGTAGGAGACAGATCAACAGTTGATAAATTAGAGGACTTGATGACCAACTGAATAATGACATAGAGTGAAATGAGTGTGACTAGAGCCACTGGATGTATGGTCATCCTTTACCAA
Source organism: Bos javanicus (assembly GCF_032452875.1). NCBI lineage: Eukaryota > Metazoa > Chordata > Mammalia > Artiodactyla > Bovidae > Bos > Bos javanicus. The sequence goes on along the minus strand of NC_083882.1, from coordinate 15,607,349 downwards.
TAAAAAGCAGGAGGAGGAGGAGGAGACGTGAGGATTCGGTAACAAGTGAAGGTTTGAGCGTGCTGAGTCATCTCCTGCTGCGGCCCGTAGCTAAGTGAGCAGCTGTAATGACAAAGGTGCAGACGTACCCTGGAGGCTGGTGATGGGCGGTGCTCTCTGTCAGGCTTTCCTTTTAGCATGTGGGCACAGAATGGCAGGCACAAAGCACTATCTCTTCAGTTATTAATGTGTTCCATTATCTGTATAGTCTTTAGAAAGTCTATTATAAGAATACTTTTCAATGCCTAAGAATCATAATCATAAACACTGAGTGTACACTCAAGAGGAGCCATGTTTTTCAGATGAGCCTTTGAGATTCTAATGCTTGGCTAAGAGAAAGCTAAGACTGACTGCATAGCAAACAGTAGTGACGTCTCTGGATCTACCTACCAGTAGCTAAGGCTAAGTTGGGAAGGCCCTGACAACCGCCTTGGCCAATGGAAAAGTTAGAGGGAAAGGGGAAAATAGAGAATAACATGTATGATGTTTTTGCTCCATGTTCCAGCGGAAGCTTGGAGTCCAAGTCCCAAAACACTCAAGGCATTCTTGCAATATGAGCGGTTGGGAGGATTTCTGTAAAGTCTCAATTAGTGGAAGGGGATGTCCTTCCTGGCCTGATTTCCAAGTTTCCCTGCTGCCCAGAGTAGTTTGCCTTTAAAGACAGAACTCTGCTCTTCGTTGGAGCCTGATAAAGGCCTGGGTGGTCTGCCTGGGTCATTACACATAGCTCTACAAGTTGAAATAAGCATTCAACAGAGTGATAATTATGCTCCTTTTAGACATGAGATTGTCTGAATTAAAAATCTCTCTGAATGAAGTGCTTAGGAGTTTTAAGACTCAGGGGAGTGTTTTTCCTCTGTCACCTCATGATGTTGCATTGTTCATTTTGGAAGAATTCAAAAATTTGTATGTGTGTTTTCTGATTTTGTGTGTGTGCTTAGTCTCTCAGTCATGTCCAACTCTTTGCGAGCCCATGGTCTGTAGCGATTTCCCAGGCAAAAATCCTTGAGTGGTTGGTCATTTCCTTCTTCAGGGGATCTTCCCGACCCAGGGATCAAACCTGAGTCTCCTGTATTGGCAGGCAGATTCTTTACAATGGAGCCACCTGGAAAGCCTTTTCTGGTTTTACTTGTTTTTCCAAATATGTTTGCAGCCAAATTACTCCTTAAAAACAGGGCATCTAGCCAATTTCTTTTTTGATCTGGCTGAGTGAAACTGGGTACTTTAGCTTTTTTAACTTACTGAGATTCCTGGTTTCCCCATTTACTCATCTGTCTCACACACACACACACACACACACACACGGAGAAACGTAGACAACTGTCCACAAAACGAAGTTCTCCAGGAATGTCTGTCATCATTCTTAGCTCTGTCTTGTCAATAAGTGAAATGTTTTATCTGTTTCTTTCTGAAAATTAGTAACTCTGCAGAATTTCTATCACTATTATGTCTGGAGTGGTTTCCATTTCCTCCTCCAGGGGATCTTCCTGACCCAGGGATTGAACCTCCATTTCCTGTGTCTCTTACATTGCAGGTGTATTCTTTACTGCTTGAGCCATCGGGGAAGCCCATACTAGTAGCCAGAAAGTCAAAAACAAAATATTAGATATGGGGAAACTATACTGGCAAAGATCTTATATTCTTGAGTGGAGGGGGAGCTGATGAGCTTTGGCAGCTTTGTATTATTCCAGGATAAAACCCATGTGTGTTACAGGATGGCCAGAAACTTCTCTCCCCATTCACTCCTTGGTATTCTTTAGGCCTCATGGGTTCAGCATATTTGGTTAAACTGAAGTCTATGTATATTAAATTCTATCTGTTAAATGTCCCTCTCTAAGAAAAAAAAAATATTTTGGGGACATTCATTTATTTGTTTAATAAGTTATGGGTATAAATAAGAGTAATTCATAGGATTTGATTTCCTTTATAATCCCCATGGGTTTAAAAATGAACCCCCCCCCAAAAAAAGTGTGGAACCACTGTTTTAAAAATAACAATAATTTGCCGTTTTCAATTTATCTTACAATCATCATCTTAAGTCTTACTTTAGATACTTTGATTTTCTGTCTCTTTTAGAACATAAAAGAGGCAAAAATAATTTCCTACAAGAAAATCCTTCTTTCTGTATTTCCTCTAAGGGCTTATGTGAAACACAAAGCAGAAATTACAATGACATAAATATTAATTCTGTTGACCCACATAGAGCGTAAGGAGTGTATTCTGAATCCTCATTGTGTTTCATTACATCCTGCTGTGGGTTTCTGTCGGGCTTCGTTAGGAAGGAGAGGCTCGACATTGTCACACGTGGATGCACTGGGCTCCCTCCTCCTCTGTGGGCCCGATGGTGCTTGCAGCTGCCACCTGGGCGCGAAGCCCGTACCGCATCACTTATTTTGCCTATGTTCTCTGTGGGCACCGTTTCTTAGTGTGAATCTCCTGCACTAGATGGGAGAATTACAGGCATTCTTTGTCAACATCCAGCCCCAGCCTTCATTAAAACCCCTTGGATCTTTATGTACCTGGTGCTCAATAAATGTTTATTGAGGAAATGAGTAAAAGTGGGAGATCTTGTAAGAACAGGCTTGAAATTTTCATCATGGCACATCAGTATCAAAATGTTCTTTTTAGCTCAAAATCTCCCACCCATGCTAGGAGCTACCTCTGGTTCTGCTCAGTTATTTCAAGATATTAGGTGAAATTATTAATGACAATAGAATAGAAGCAACTTAAAAATGCTTGATTTTTTTTTTTTTTTTGCCTTTCACCTTCCCCTTCCCCTCCTCTCTTGCTTTTTCAAGTAGGAAGATATCCAGGTAAAGGGAATCTTCCTCTACTTCCAGGAACAGTAGTATTTTTCATGAAAATGACTACTATGTACTAAAATGTAGTTGGTTCCCTGACTCCTCTTTTACTCTGCTGTGGTCATGTTGAAGTTGAAGGCTGACTATGGTATATAAAAGTTTTGGGGGCAGCTTGCCATATTCTTGCACAAACCAGTCCATAGACCATGCCAGACACCACACATCAGATCCTGGGCAGAGGAAGGGAATGTCCACGAAAGCCTGCTAAGGTACATTTCTTTTTTTTTTTTTTAGTTTATACAATAAGGTTTTATTTTGGAACCAGTGGATTTTTAACCAATGGATTTTAAAATATTCAACTATTTAAACATTTTTTAACATAATCAGTAACATGATATTTTGGTGATTTAAACAATTTACTTGCTAAAGCTATAAAAATTCTTGGTGATGTGGCTATTACTTTTTATAAATATGACTTAGCTAATAACACATAAGGTACATTTCTTAAACTGAGAAAATTTTCTTGCCCTAAATTAACCTTTAGATGGCCTCTGAATTTAGTTGTTGTTGTTCAGTCGCTCAGTCATGTCCTACTCTTTGTGATCCCATGGACTGTAGCACACCAGGCTTCCCTGTCCTTCACTATCTCCCAGAGTTTGCTCAGATTCATGTCTATTGTGTCAGTGATGCTATCTAACCATCTCATCCTCTGTCATCCCCTTCTCCTTCTGCCTTCAATCTTTCCCCGCATCAGTCTTTTCCAGTGAATCAGCTCTTTGTATCAGGTGGCCAAAGTATCAGAGCTTCAGCATCAGTCCTTCCAATGAATATTCAGGGTTGATTTCCTTTAGGATTGACTGGTTTGATCTCCTTGCTTTACTAGGACTAAAAATTCAGTTTTAAAAAGCAAAGGTTTGATAGGCACAAGCTTAAGCAACCTAATTTTGGATCAGTCACCACATCTTCCAGTTCTTGGGTTCTCACTCACATGCTCAGTGACCTGAAGTTAGATGCTTAATCTCCCTGTACCTACATTTCATCGAAAGAAATAGAGAACAAAATCTTCCCAATTCAGCCAGCAGAGCTCTGTGGGCTCATCAGTGATAGGAAATGCAAAGAAGACTTTATGCATTTATTCTGCAGACTTGCATTTATGGATTTGTAAGGCTATACATTTATTCTGCATCGCTTCTTCTTGTTCCTTTGCTTCCTTCCTCCACCTTCTCTAGAAGAACCTGCCAGTCTTCAGGGTGGAGAAATGGGTCATGTTCCCAAGGAATGCCTGTGTGGCCTCCCGAGCCTTGCTAGGTTTTGAAAGCAGAGTGTGTGACTGCTTACACCACTTGATCAACCTTGACAGGCAGCACTGAGAAACTTCAAACCTTCATGACAACCAGCAGTGCATCCAGCCTGCAGGGTGTCTGTTTACATTCCATCAAATCTTCTCCCCAAGTGTGAAAATTAATGTTATTCAATTTAGGCTGATTTTCTCTGCCTGAAGAGCCAGAGCTGATGACAGACCTGTATCTTGGTCACATGTTGATGTCCAGTCTCTAACAAGCGAACGTGGCTTATGATTTTCATGTCATTGGTTTTTAAATTATTTGCTTACTATTCCTGTTTGAGGGTTGAAAAATCAAGTGTCTTAAACTTCATTATGATCTGTGTTCCTTGCACTCATAGCTAGATGGATGGATGGAAAAAGCACAGACTGAAACCCATTTGCATTTCATGTGGCATCAGGGACCCTTCACTTTCGCTGACAGTTCAGAGCCAGGAAATCCACATTCAGGTCTCAGCTCAAAGTAAATGGCAGTTACTCAGAGAAGGCTGCCTGAGATAAGATCCAGTCTTCCTTTTATATCTCCCTCCAGTTCCCTGTTCCCTTTGTAAACACTCATCATACTGTAAATAAGGAACCATTTGGATGACCATTTTCTCCCTTCCCTTTCTAAACTGTCCACACCATGAGGGCATGGACCCTGTCATTCTCACCATTCTAGTCTCAGGTTACTATGTTTCCAGAAGCTGGCACAGGGCCTGGTGCTTGGAAGCATTAAGCACTTGTTGGATGTTGAATGAAATGATGACCATTATCATTTTGTCCAAAACAGTTATTAGCTACCTACTGTGAATGAGCTGTGTTCTAGACCATTGATCAGGAAACTCTTTCCATAAAGGGACAGCCTGTAAATAAGTCTAGGCTTGGGGGCCGCAGCTACTCAACTCCGTCCCTATGGTCTGAAAGTCACTGTAGATTAGCCATGGACAGATGGTGTGGCTGTGCGCTGGGTTCAGCCTGCAGGCCATCATGTGTGGACTTCTGTTTTAGGCGCTGGTTATGGAGAAGTAACTTAGCATGCATGCATATGGAGGAGGAAGGGAAAGGAGAAGCCCCAACAAAGAAGGAGGATAGAAAATAACTTCAGAAATATTTATTAGATCTTATTTTGTTAATTGTCCCAATTTATAAATCAGGATTCAATTGTTATTTTCTTTTCCTGGTAGGGTTTTAGTCATCTTTTACTTCATTCCTAATTAGGTGAGCATGGTTATTTCACATGAGATTAACTGAGACATGTATGAATGCAGTTACAAGCCTTTGTTAGCCCAGTGGGAATCTGTAATTAGCTAATGGTGGAAACAGGGCTGGGCAGGGTAGTCCTGTGGTTAGCCACCGGTGGTAGCCTCCTGGGTGCCGAGGTCTTAGGGGTCCATCTCCCAGCAGGGCCATTAATCTACCCATAAGCATCCTGCTGTGAGGTGAGGTCTACAGTTCTTGGATTGAGGAGTATCTGAATGGCCATAAGTCTGGTTACTAGCCGTGTGTGTATCCTCTGAACTGGAGCTCGTTAAAAGCCATCTGATGGCCATTATGAGTGACAGTGATTTCAGAGGCTGTTGATCTGATGGTTCAAAGTTTACCTTTAGGTGGAGTTGCAAGTGTGCTCCCTCATAATCTAGCCTTCAGGTCCTGGTTCAGATCATGCAAAAACGGTGAGGTGGCCACCGCGGATTGAACACTTCCTGTCCACCAAGCACCGTGCTGACCTCTGTCAGTGCACAGTCCCGGTTTATCCTGCAAGCAGCCCTGTGAAGTAGGTATTACAGGTCTTTAACGGATGAGCGAACTAGGGCACAGGAAGGTTAAGGAACTTGTCCATGGTCATACAGGCAGGTAAGTGGAGCAGACAGGCTTTGAACCCAGGGCATCCTGATTCTCGAGAGCTGCTTCCTGTGTACCAGGCATTGGAGACAGGTAGCAGAGTTGGATTCCCAATGATTTTAGAGCTCACTTAGCGTGGCCTCCATGCTTCATTAAAGAAGAAACTGTGACCAAAGATGATTAAACGATTTGTCCAAGGCCCCCTCAGTACTTAATGCAAGACCATGATAAGAATAGGGACCTCCTTTTTCTTATGTTTTTTTTTTCCTTTCCAGCCTCCAAAGGTCATCTCTGTTGGCTCTGGGAGTAATAAGAGATTTCACATTTTTTACCCAGAGAAGAATCCAGCTTAGTAAGCAAACATAAATAATTCTTGTACTAGAATTTTTACTGCAAATTATTTAGCCCAGTACTGTAACTTAATGATAGTGTATTCAAGTCATCTCAAATGAGTTCTAGCTACTGGAATGAACATTTTATGTTTCTTAACCTTTTACATCTGTCTTTGAACCTGAGCCAATTATAATAAAAAGCCTTGCTGGATAATTCAGTATATCTCCTCAGATACTAAAACAAGAAAATTATTGAGACCAGCCTAGAATCTTAAAAGTTTTCTCAAAACGTCTATGAAATTAAACTCTTTGTTCTCTGGATGATAAGAATAAAAAATAAACAAATTACAATAAGTAACCTTGGGGTGTGGTTTCTTACAATTAGTTTTTGAAATTATTTTTGGTTCATGAATTGGAAGAATATGCGGTTGTATCTTAATGGAATCCAAGAACTTTGAGGGGACAAAGTGTTTCTTTTAAGTTCAGAAAATTTGGTCTTGGACCATTAAAAATAAGCTTGCATCTGCTTCTAATTTGCTTCTTGCCGACAAAGACTGTGGTTTGGTAGAAAGAAGAAGAAAAGGATCTGCTCAAAGCAAGTTATGAAATTGACAATGGAAGAGCTCGCAGAAGCTAAAGGAAGGGAGAATCTGTAATTGCAGGTGACTCATTTCTTTCTCCCTGATCAGGAGATTAAACCACTTCCGTTCCCACATATAACAGTTTCCCCAGCATCTGCTTCTTTCACCCAGGTTTTGGTGTTAAGCCGTGTCTGCCATTCAGAGGTCCCGTTTAGAAAGCATAGTTTTATTATACATATTATAATAATGCCTTGAAGTGAAAGTGAAGTGTTAGTCTCTCAGTTGTGTCCAACTCTTTGCAGCTCTGTGGCTGTCACCTGCCAGGCTTCTCTGTCCATGGGATTCTCCAGGAAAGAATACTGGAGTGAGTTGCCATGCCCTCCTCCAGGGGATCTTCCCGACCCAGAGATCAAACCTGCCCAACATTGCAGGCAGGTTCTTTACCATTTGAGTGATCAGGGAGGCCCTTAATTAAACCAAATATAGGTTTATAACACGTACCTATATTTTCATACAGTAAAGTTGACACATTTTAAGTGTACAGTGAGACAAGCCGTGACAGCTGTCACAGTCCAGCCCCCGTGCAGGTCGAGCGTGTGCAGCTCTGACCTCTGCAGCGAAAGGCCTCCCCTCACCATCTGTCCCCCTGCCTCACATCTTACTCCCTTCAGGTCGTTGGTCTCTGCATTATGTCCAGGTTCTGTGGTTGTTTTCTGCAGGGGCAGCAAAATTGTCTGGTAGGTTCTGACTTTGTCATACTTGGAAACAGACGTGTCTGTTGTTTATCATTTTGTATGAAGAAGAGAGAAGGCAAAAAAGGACTTCTGTGGAGATTATAGAAAGCGTAAGCCATCAGGTTTCATTGACAATCAATTCATGCATGGGTGTATAGTCAAAATCAAATGCCCTGTGCGTCCTGACATTTTTAATGCATTGCATAATTTATTATGCTGTCTGCAGTGACACAGAAGTAGCAGTACGTTTTTACTTCACGTTAAAAATATAAAGTGGAAGGTCAAACAGCACATGAGGAGGCTGAGCCGGGTGAATGGATGTATGAATATAGAAGGTTTTGCTGAGTAAGTTTGCAGGTTGTGTATGTATTTAGGCAGGTTAAAAAATACCTATGAATTATACTTGAAAGTATAAGTATAGTTTCTAAAATTAAAATGCAATACTGAAAATGATTAGATTAGAAAAAGTTATATTGACAGAGCTTTTACTGCTATTCAGATATTTTGCCAAATCCATACCTGAAATATTTTACATCGGGTGCTATAAAAAGCACTTTGCAGTATTAAACTCACTTTCTGGATACTAAAGAGCAGCAGATAAATAGAGTATGGTAAGACCAAATGTGTTGTTTTCCTCAATTAGATCAATAGATTTTGTGGTTTGAGTTTGTTACTTTCCAGGGAAAAGCATCTGAAAAGGATTATTTTTGAATTTTTAAAGATTGAGTTAGAATTTGATCGTGTATTAATAGAACACTCGTTCGGTGAGGTGTTGCCTAAACTTTTTCTATTTCTTCCCATAGGAAACATTTCTACTATCTTAGATCCCTAAAATCCTACAAAGATAGAAGGATTTAGACACGGTATACAGTAAGTCCAGGAGGTGGAAGGATTAACTCAGACGTTGGCCACTGTCCCTGGAGTACAAGTAGAAAACTGTCAAGACTCGTGAAAGAACTGCTTTCCTCCTCAAAGTGTATGTGTGCAGGTTCTCCCATGCAGGAGAGGTCTCCTTGATTGCAAGAATCAATGTGTAGCCTTCAGTGTGGGCCTGGAAAACAGATGCGTATGTTAGAGTAGTGTAGCTGCCATGCTGCTGCTGTTTAGCCGCTAAGTCGTGGCTACGTCTCTGTGACCCCATGGGCTGTAGTCCACCAGGCGCCTCTGCCCATGGGATTTCCCAGACAAGAATACTCGAGTGGGTTGCCATTTCCTTCTCCATTTGTAAAAAGGAAAATTTCTATTTTCTTTTTAACTTTGGGCAATGAAGACTGAATGAATCCTTCACACATAAGGCTTTACCTCCCATATTGATTGATTCATTTCTCCAAGTGTCTTCCCTACATTTTAACAGCAGCCATTTCCACAAATCTGTGTTTCCCTTGTAATGTCTGAATGATTGGCTTTCAACCTCAGAGGTGTTATTTAAAGAGAGTTTATCCGGGGACTTCTCTGGTGGTCCACTGGCTAAGACTCCATGCTCCAAATGCAGGGGGGTGCAAATTTGATCCCTGGTCGAGGATCTAAGATCCCCCATGCTGAGCGGTGTGGCCAAAATAAAGAAGAAAAGAACGCTTATCTGGAAGCTCAGATAAAACGCACGAAGCCGAAACAGGTTTCTGGTTAGGACAGGGGCGCGTTTGTCAGGAGCCCCTTCCTTCCTACCTGGCCCAGCATCCCTTTTTTCCCCTCCCCCTCCTCCTCCCAGGACTCTGCAGAACAGAGTTTGGTTCTTAATCTTTCTTATTACAGAATTCATTTTGAAACAGTTCATTTTTAGCCATTTAAAGCAAACCCTGGCTAGAGTGTTCTGTGTTTGTTCACAGACTTATTTAGCCGCCCACTCACAGCCCCTGTCTCGCTGTTTCCGGGAACCATGACAGCACGCACGCGCGTACGAGGATGGCAGGGAGCCCAACAGCCCGGTCTGAAATAATGAGCTTCCTTACCTGAGAAACTTATCAGCCCATTTTACAAAGACAGCAAAAAGCCAAACCGGGAGGATATGGAGTCAGCTTTGTATTGTCACTTTAGAATTTCTGAATGAATGAGTGTGGCTTTTAAAGGTAGATCATCTCTCAGGTTGTTTTGCATCAGATAAACTTCATGTGAACAGATTGCTCTTACGTGCTGTAAACAGTGCTCTGTTTGGATTATATTTTTTGGATGTGTCAGTGTAGCTTTCAAACTGGAGTGAGGGAGTGAGGGCAGATGGAAGAAGGAGCTTCCGAGGGCGTTAAGAGAATATCTTTGAGGCAAAATGAACCTAAATAGCTTGGCTTATAGTGAAGTACTTGGAGTACCTTCCTCTTGTCTTTCCACTCTTATAACCCCAGCAGAGAAGACTTGCAAGTGGATCTGACTCTCCAGTTATTCCGTGAATCATAGCTGACCCTTGGAATAGGCTCCTCTGCCACGTCTGCTCAGAATTACAAGATACGGTGCCAGGATATGGCCAAAGAATCCTAAGGAAGAAGAAACAGGAGGGGACATTTTAGGAAGGGATAATAAGGCAAATAATTATTCAGATGTCTTTCCAGAAGAAGGAGTCCGTTTTATCAGCATGGTGGAGCAGTGTCTAGTTACCAGAATTGTTGCCAGGAGTCCTGGGCAGCCTGTCCTGAGGGATTACTACCAGGTCCTTTCTTGGTGGAGGAGGGAATCAGTTCAGTTCAGTTGCCCAGTCGTGTCCGATTCTGCAACTCCATGAACCACAGCACACCAGGCCTCCCTGTCCATCACCAACTTCGGGAGTTCACTCAAACTCATGTCCATTGAGTCAGTGATGCCATCCAACCATCTCATCCTCTGTCATCCCCTTCTCCTCTTGCCTTCAATCTTTCCTGGCATCGGGGTCTTTTCCAGCAAGTCAGTTCTTCGCATCAGATGGCCAAGGTATTGGAGTTTCAGCTTCAGCATCAGTCTTTCCAATGAATATTTAGGACTGATTTCCTTTAGGATGGATCTCCTTGCAGTCCAAGGCTTTTTTTGGTGGAAGAGAGCATAGAGGTGTAAAGAAAGAACAGTGAATGTATTATTGACCTTTTGGTTACAAAAAGAAAAATTTGATTGGGCTAGCTTAGCCCTGGATAAGAAAACTATTATTGTTGGGTTTGGGTTTTTTTTGTTTTTGTAGTATCCTTGTATGTGAAGGAGGCCCTAGGCAAGATGTGTAGACACGCTTCGCAGGGGCCAGGGGCCCAGGCCGGCCTGTCTGTGAGAATACAAGGGGAGATGGTTTGGGGGGACTTCCCTTTCCCTCTCCCCTTCCTACCATAGCCTCTCCATATCCATCTGCTTGATTCTTCACCCTCTGCATGTACACGCTCTGTCCGGCGTGCATGTGGGATGTGGTCCCTGGCCTCAGAGCTGGGCTCCCGTTCTGTGTCAGCATCCCGCTCGCCCAGGTGCCCCCTCATGCAGTTTCAGACGTTTCGCTTGGCCTGGCTCGGGTCACAGGGCCCTTCAGGTTTGCTCCTGTCACATGGAGAGTGTGGGATTGGGGATGAGAGGGGCTTTGTAATGCAGATGCGGCTGCTTGGAATTTAGCCCTGCAAAACGGGGACCACAGTAGACATTTTTTCAAGTGGAGAGTTCTCTGAGCAGCCACTGTGACAGCTGTCTACTCCAGGTAAAGATGTACTTGCCTCTTTATATAGATAGGTATAGAGTTAATTTACAACTTTGTTTTAGTTTCAAGTGTACAGCAAAATGATTCAACTTTATGTATATACATATATAAATATATATGTGTGTATATATGATATATATATATCATCATCCTTTTCAGATTCTTTTTCATTATAGGTTATTGTAAGATACTGAGTATATTCCTGTGCAGTACAGTCCATCCTTGTTGGTTATCTATTTTATATACAGTAGTGTGTATGTATTAATCCCAAACTCCTAATTTATTAATATCTCCCCCCCACACACAAGCACCATCCCCATTGGTAACCATAAGTTTGTTTTCTATGTCTATGACTCTATTTCTGTTTTATAAATAAGTTCTTTTGTATTTTTTTTCTTTAGATTCCACATATAAATTACATTCTGTGATATTTGGAAAGGGACCTCTCTTTTGCCTTCCAAGCATTCTAGTGAATTAGTCACCCCTTGGTCATGCTGGTGGTAGCCAGACTCCTCTGTCCCTCCAGCTATATTGGGCTTAGGGGAAAACTTATCAAAAAACCTTTATATCAAGAAAGGCCTATAACAACCTAGAGAGGTGGGAAGGGGTGGGAGATGGGAGGGAGGTTTAAAAGTGAGGGAATATATGTGTACCTATGGCTGATTCATGTTATGCAGAAACCAACACAATATTGTAAAGCAATTATCCTTCAATTAAAAATAAATAAATTTTTAAAAAGAAAGGCCTAGAAAATTAATTCCTGCTTGAGAAGGGCCAGTTTGTAGCTTTGCTCCCCTCATCAGCTCCAGCCATAAGTTGGAGCTCTGCATTAAAAACCAGCAGCACATTTAGTAGAGAAATGCAAATCAAAGCTACAGTGAGGTATTTGCTCACACTGATCAGAATGGCCATCATCCAAAAAATCTACAAGCACTAAATGCTGGAGAGGCTGTGGAGAAAAGGGAACCCTCTTGCACAGCTGTGGGGATATAAATTGATGCAGTCACCATGGAGAACAGTATGGAGATTCCTTAAATTAGGGGAAAAAACTACCATGTGACCCAGCAATCCCACTACTGAGCATATACCCTGAGAAAACCATAATTGAAAAAGACACAGGTACCCCAGTGTTCATTGCAGCACTGTTTACAATAGCCAGGACATGGAAGCAACCACATGTCCATCAGTGGATGAATGGATAAAGAGGTTGTGGTACATATACACAATGGAATATTACTCAGCCTTTAAAAGGATTGAATTTCAGTCCATTCTAGTGGGGTGGATGAATCTAAAGCCTGTTATATAAAGTGAAGTAAGTCAGAAAGAGAAAAACAAATATCATATATTAATGCATATATAAGGAATCTAGAAAAATGGTACTGATGAACCTATTTACAAAGCAGGAATAGAAACACAGACATAGAGAATAGACTGATGGATCCAGCAGGGGAAGGAGAAGTGAAGAAGTGAAGTTGCTCAGTCCTGTCCGACTCTTTGTGACCCCATGGACTGAGGAGCCTACCAGGCTCCTCAGTCCATGGGATTTTCCAAGCAAGAGTACTGGAGTGGGTTGCCATTTCCTTCTCCAGGGGATCTTCCCAACCTAGGGATCGAACCTGGGTCTCCCGCATTGCAGGCAGATGCTTTACCATCTGAGCTACCAGGGAAGCCCAAGGGGAAGGAGAGGGTGGGACAAATTGAGAGAGTAGCATTGAAACATATAATATATACTACCATATGTTAAATTTTGAAAGTGAAAGAGGAGAGTGAAAAAGTTGGCTTAAAACTCAACATTCAGAAAACTAAGATCATGGCATCTGGTCTCATCACTTCATGGCAAATAGATGGGAAAACAATGGAAACAGTGACAGACTTTATTTTTGGGGGGCTCCAAAATCACTGCAGATAGTGACTGCAGCCATGAAATTAAAAGACGCTTACTCCTTGGAAGAAAAGCTATGACAAACCTAGACAGCATATGAAAAAGCAGAGATATTACTTTACCAACAAAGATACGTCTAGTCAAGGCTATGGTTTTTCCAGTGGTCATGTATGGATGTGAGAGTTGGACTGTAAAGAAAGTTGAGCGCCAAAGAATTGATGCTTTTGACCTGTGGTGTTGGAGAAGACTCTTGAGAGTCCCTTGGACTGCAAGGAGATCCAACCAGTCAATCCTAAAGGAAATCAGCCCTGAATATTCACTGGAAGGACTGATGCTGAAGCTGAAACTCCAATACTTTGGCCACCTGATATGAAGAACTGACTCACTGGAGAAGACCCTGATGCTGGCAAAGATTGAAGGCGGGAGGAGAAGGGGATGACAGAGGATGAGATGATTGGATGGCATCACCGACTCAATGGACATGAGTTTGAGTAAGCTCCAGGAGTTGGTGATGGACAGGGAAGCCTGGTGTGCTGCAGTCCATGGGTCGCAAAGAGTTGGACACGACTGAGCGACTGAACTGACTGACTGACTGGCTATATGTTAAATAGATAGCTAGTGGGAAGCTGCTTTATGACACAGGATCCCCAGCCTTGTGCTCTGTGACAACCTGGAGGGGCGGGTGAGGTCACAGGGAGGTTCAAGAGGGAGGGGATATATATGTATACATATGACTGACTTGCATCACAGTATGGCAGAAACCAGCACAACATCGTAAAGCAATTATCCTCCAATTAAAAATAACAACAAAAACCCAGCAGTGCAGGGCACGGTGCCCTGACATCTCCACTGCCAGACCCCGCAGCCCAGGCTCCACCCTCAGTGTTTCTCCACAGAGGTTACTAGGATGCATCACCCTGTGCTTCAGCCAGCAGTTAAGCTTGGTGCTCAAATAGTAATTGCAGAACACTTGCAACAGACAGTCCACTGCAGACTTTGCCCAGAACTGGCAAAGGTGAAGGGTAAGATGGGAGGGGAGCTTCTTTGAATTCTAGACCCAGTTCTCATTTCCATCGACTTCTGCTCTTTTTCAAGCCAAGAGACGACCCTATGGGTAGAGACACAAAGAAGCTACCATTAGACCTGTCACAAGTGTCATAGCTCATGTTGCTTCAGATTTTCCAGTTGGCAGACGGAGTTGATGCGAGGATTCATGAAATGAGGTTGTGTGGTAAAGGTGAAGGCACAGTTCCTGGGGCAGGAGAAGCACCAGTGTCATGCGTCTCAGCTCTTGTTGTTTATTAAGTGTCTGTTAAATGCCAAGCCCCACGGTAGGTATTTTATGTGCTAAGTCACTTCAGTCATGGCCGACTCTGTGCATCCCTACGGACTGTAGCCTGCCAGGCTCCTCTGTCCATGGGATTCTCCAGGCAAGAATACTGGAGTGGGTTGCCAGTCCCTTCTCCAGGGATCTTCCCGACCCAGGGAGCGAACCCGTGGCTCTTATGTCTCCTGCATGGGCAGCTGGATTCTTTACCACTAGTACCACCTAGGTCGTCATTTTAATCCTCACAACATTCCTGCAAAATCCCTTCTTAGTTGCATTGGAGGAGATGGAGTCTGAACAGGGGAAGTCACGTGTTCAAAGTGAGCCAGCCTGTGAAGGTGCCAGGATCGTACCAGGTCGGCCGGCTACAAAGCCCACGCCATCGCTGTGGTTTCCAGAGTCAACAGTGTGCGCGCAGACAGCCTCTGTGTAAATGGGACTGGAGCCATCAGGCTAAACAACGCCCCACTCCACACAGTCGAGGGTAATTCATATCCACTGAGTAAACAGACCATTCTGGGCATGAGTTCCCTTGTGTCAACTTGCCTGTTCTAAGAATTCTCAGTATATACCTTGGAGCTTGACCAGAAGTTTAATGTGAGGCTGGTCTTTCTCAAGATCCATCCCGAGGGGCTTCACTAGTAAACTGCAAGGACCTTCCTATGAGATGGTTTCACTTATAGGACTCACCCTTGGCATCCCCCAAGAGATGACTTTTTCAGATGGCCCTGACATCTGAAGTGTCTCCAGGGGATTAAGGGGCACAGTGACCCCACCACGTAGGCTCACTGCCTTGGCAGCCCCTCTTCCTCCTACCCTGGGTTTGCAGCAAGGGTCCTCCTGTGTTGTCATAGAAACTGTGCCACCATCTCTTAGAGCAGCTGGTCCCAGGGCCTTTGCCTGTGTCCCTGCCTCTCTTCCCACCCGACTAAGAGCAGGGTGCTCTGGCCTACTCACCTTGTAGCCTGAGAATTTATCACACTTTCTGGACAAGAAGAATAGCCTTAGCATGTCATAGTTGATATCTGCTGTATGCATATATGCATTTTGAAATAGGTACTGTTGGTGAGTAGGTGAGTAGGATCCTTACCTTAAAGACAAGGAAACTGAGGCACAAAGATGTTCATTTATTCTGAGTCACAAAGCTGTATAGGAAACTTGATATTAGATTTGTGCTTTTATACCCGGAGAAAAACATGATCCGAAAGGATATGTGCACCTCAGTGTTCATTGCAGCACTGTTTACCAGTAAGCATACTGTTTACTGTTTACCTAAACGTCCATTGACAGGGGAATGGATAAAGAAGGTGCAGTACCTGTTTATAATGGCATATTACTCTGCCATTGAAAAGAAGGAAATAATGCCATTTGCGGCAACATGGATGGGCCTAGAGAGTGTCATACTGAGTGAAGCAAATCAGAGAAAAAGACATATCATATGGTATCTCTTATATGTGGGATATAAAAAGAAATGGTACAAATAAGCTTATTTACAAAACAGAAAGAGACGCACAGACTTAGAAAATGAACTTATGGTTTCCCAAGGGGAAGGGATAGTTAGAGACTTTGGGAAGATCATGTATACACTGCTACATTTGAAATGGATAACCAACAAAATCTTATTGTATAGCACATGGAACTCTGTTGAGTGTTATGTGGCAGCCTGCATGGGAGTGGGATTTGGGGGAGAATGGATACATGTATATGTATGGCTGAGTCCCTTCACTCTTCGCCTGAAACTACAACATTGTTAATCGGCTACACTCCAGTACAACATAGAAAGTTTAAAGTGTTTAAAAAAAAATTATAAGACAACTATGCTCCAGTAAAAGTTAATTAAAAGAAAAACGGTTCATGCTTTTGTCCAGTACTCTGAATCCTCCACATAGCAAATACTTAATTAATATTTGCAAAAAGATACACGTGTAGTATCAGTCGCCGTATATTGAGATGATGATATGACCCGTGACATACTTAAAGCTGTGCCATGATGAGCTGGTAGCGATGGTGCTCTCCCAAACCTCCTGTTCTGTCATCCCAGAGGTCTTCACCCCTCATGCTTGTACAGCGGAGACATGAGGCACTTTGCCTGTGAACGTGCATTACAGAGGTGTGGTGAGGGTTCTGGCTCTCCTACTGACGAGCATCACCTCTATGGGCACATTACTTATTCTCCACTGGAAAATGGGAATCCTAACAGTGCCTCCCCCGTAGAGTAAGCTGAAAGGAGAGATCATGAATGGAATAATGAAAGGGAATAATGTAAGTCACCATTCCTGGGACACAGTAGCCATTCACAAACACGAGTTGTCATGAACATTGTCTTTAAAACGGGAGCACTTCCTATCAATGGACAAGGAGTTCTGAGCCAGTGTGAATGACATTAACATTGCTTCAGCCTGAAGTTTAAGGTCATCAAACTCAGGGCAGAGATGTCTGAACCCAGGAATTCCAGAGCTAATGCAGTCTCCCCGCCAGTACCCACATCTTTGTCCTGATGTGCCAACTGTGAGATTCAGGGAGCCTGGGCAGAAGAAGGGAGCCAGAGAACTTCAAGGTCAGTACCAGCCATCTGATGAGTGGTGGCTTCAGAGGTGAAGTGGACCGCTGCATAGCAAAGGCTGTCAGGAGACCCCAAGGAGGTCAAATGCTAACTGCTAATGAGAGCTGCCATTTATTTTACTGTTGGCAGTGAACTTGGCACCCAGTAGAGATTCGTTCATTCATTTATGCATTCAACAACACTTACTGAGCCAGGCAATGGTCTAGGCTCAATAATGACCTAAAGAGATAAAGATCTATCTGTTTCTGTCCTTTTAGTCTTTATCTGCCTCATCTTTGTCAACAGACTCATCACAACAATTCCATGATGTAGCTTTTATCTTTCCCATTTGATAGATGAAGGTGCTGAGACTCAAAGAGGTTATTCCTTGCCCAAGTCCTCAAAGCTGAAAAGTGGTGAACCTGGGATTTGAATCCAGCTCTTTCAGATGCCAAAGTCCATCCCCTATCCACAGTTTGATACTGCCAATCAAGGGAATAGCAAAAACTGGAATTGTATGTGTTGGGGGAAGGGAGGAGTATTCATTAATCCAGAAATCCAAGGAGTTGTCATAGTTGTCATTGTGACAAGGCAGTGTTTGTGATCAACTTGCAAACTGCAAGAAGCTCTAGTTGTGGCTTCTACACTTTGCCTTTGGTCAAACCTGAGGTGTCTTTGCCCTCAACAAAGACAGAAAGTGTTAAGCTTAGGTTGATAACCAAGCAGAAACTCTGAAATCCAGTGGTGCATCCCCAGGTCTGCCTGCTGAGAAACTAACCCCTGGGTGCCCTCCAGAGCCTGGACAAGGCCAGTGGGCACCATGCCTGTTCAGATGTTGTCCAAACCCAGGGAGCTAGTGCTCAAATGTCAGTAATTTTGCACAGAAGGCATGAAATGCTCTGGTCCGCCTGGGGCTGTGGATGGGGATGCCCAGAGCTTCTGGCCCATTTGTTTAGGCCTCTTGCATGCACGGGGAAGGAAGTTTCAGAAGTAGCATCTCATGCCACTGAAAGGGAGAAGGCAGTTGGTCGTTGCAGTGGGATATGGGAGCTGAAAAGTAATGCTCTTTTCTGGGTCAGGATGTTAATGGCCTCACTTTGTTTTTGAGAGATGCCATTATTTCTCGCCATCTCAGCCAGCGCTCTCTTTACAAGTCTGCTCATTCATTCTATCCATTCTGAAGCTGTTCCATTGTAGGCTGATTCCCTTGACATAAGCTCACGGGGCAAGGGCAGTGCAGTCAGGCAGGAAGGACATCACAGCAGCTGTCAGGAGACCGGCCTTTGTCCCTGGCTCTGCCCCAGCTGGCGGGCATGCTGGGCAAGTGCCTTCGCTCCCGGGCTTCCCTCTCCTCACGTGTTAAGCAAAGGGGGCAGAACTGGATGGTGATATTTCCTGTGATTCCTCCTGGCTTTAAAATTGTGAGTTATTTACTGAGTATTAGCCGAAGGATTGATGCTTTTGAACTGTGGTGTTGGGGAAGACTTTTGAGAGTCCCTTTACAAGGAGATCAAATCAGTTAATCCTAAAGGAAATCAGTCCTGAATATTCATTGGAAGGACTGATGCTGAGGTTGAAGCTCCAATATTTTGGCCACCCGATACGACGAACTGACTCATTTGAAAAGACCCTGATGCTGGGAAAGACTGAGGGCAGGAGGAGAAGGGGATAGCGGAGGATGAGATGGTTGGATGGCATCACCAACTCAATGGACATTAGTTTGAGTAGGCTCCAGGAGTTGGTGATGGACAGGGAAGCCTGACGTGTTGTAGTCCATGGGGTCTCAAAGAGTTGGACACAACAGAGCAAATGAACAACAATAAGCAGCCCTAAAATGTCTTCGCCCTATATTCAGAACCACATTTTCCCTTCTCCTTACAAGCGGCATTCCTTCTACTGCTTCAGTGCCTGTAAGACCAGTCCTTGATGTTTGATAACTGTGCTAAATGAATGAGTGGCTATCCAAGGAAATCGTGAATGAATGAAACCACTATCACAAGCTTGTACAGCTTCTAGACTTTGGTTCTTAGTGTTTCAGTTTGGTTTGCTAGGAGGACTAGATAACCAGTATGAGGCATCTGAGTATGTGGGCACAGAGAAATCAATTTCTTTTTTTTTCCTCTCTTTTTTATATTTTAAATTATGAAATTATGATAACACATTTATAGGAGACTTGAAAAATACAGAACAAGGTTACATATAGTTCCACTATATGTTACAGTTATTTTTTAAGTAGAAAATTAAGATTTTTAGTTGGAGTTTCAGTATTAAACTCTCAAAAAGTAATAGAATGAATATATAGAAGTAGGATATAGTAGACCTGAAAGCACTATGAAACAGTTCAACATAATTAAGATATATATATTTTTCACACAACAGTAGGATACAAATTCTACTCAAGTTCCCATAGACTCTAAACTAGGAGACATTGGAACATATCCAGGGACATAAAACAAGGTGAAGAAATTTATGATCTAAAGATATTGAAATCATACAGAGTCTGTTCTCTTATCACTGTGGAATTATATTAGAAATCAATATCAAAAGATATTTGAAAATGACAAACATATTTTCAGATTCTGTGTGACATTTACCAAGAGAGATCTTTGACTTAGCCATTGAAAGCCTCAATAAAGTTAAAAGACTGAAAAAACACAGAAGGTGATTGCAGAGAAGAAATCATTTAAATGAGAAATTGATATCAATGATACTTTTAAAAATCCCATATATGAAGAAGTCAATTTGTAACTATTGTTGTTGCTGTTAAATGCCCTGTTTTCTGCAACTATGGAAGAGTATGCACAGGGTTTTGTAGCCACCTTTTTTCAACAATGAAGATTTTTTTCCTCATCACTAATAGTCTCTTATTTAGTTTTAATGGCAGCATCCTATTCTATTGTAGGGTTTACTGTATTTTATTTAACCAATCCCTTAATTTTACACATTAAGTCCATTCAAGTTTCTCCATATTATAAACAACATATCTAAATATTCTAAGTTACTTTAAAAATAAAATATACAGACATGTCTCATTTTATTGCACTTTGTTTGGTTGCCTTCCCCGCCCCCCCCCCCCCAAATTAAAGGTTTGTAGTTACAAACCTTTGAGTAAGTCTCTTGGTGCCGTTTTTCTAAAAGTATCTACTCCAGTCCCTATGTTATGTTTTGGTAAATCTCACAATATCTCAGACTTTTTCATTATTATCATACTTGTCATGGTAACGTGATCAATGATCTTTGACAGTACTGTTTTGTTTTGGCCTTTTTTAGCAATAAAGTATATTTTAATTAAAGTATGAGGATTGTTTTTTAGTCACAGTCCTATTACTGCACGCTTGTGCTGTGCTCAGTTGCTTCGGTTGTGTCCGACTCCTTGGGATCCTGTGGACTGTAGCCCGACAGGCTCTTCTGTGCTTGGGATTCTCCAGGCAAGAATACTGGAGTGGGTTGCCCTTCTGTACTCCAGGGGATCTTCCCAATCCAGGTATTGAACCCACGTCACCTGGGCTCCTGCATTGCAGGCGGATTCTTTATCCACTGGGAAGCCCGTTGCATGCTTGGTAGACTACAATATAATCTAAGATCTACTGGACCCAGGGATCGAATCTGCATCTCTTACGTCTCCTGCATTGGCAGGCAGGTTCCTTACCAATACTGCCACCTGGGGAGCCCATAACTTTTATATGCACTGAGAAACCAAAAAAATTTATGTGACTTGCTTTATTATGGCCTGGAGTAGAACCCATAGCATCTCTGAGGTGTGCCTGCATTGCTTTGTAACAGGAGATATGTTTTCCATAAAAAATACTGACCTCATGACACCATGGGCCCTGTCTGCTTGTCAAACGGCGGGCGAGGCTGTGGGAGAGCCAGGTGGGAGCGGCAAGGGGGAGGTGCCCTTTGCGCGCCACATGCGGAGAGATGTGATCACCCTCAGTTATAGCATCAGCGGAGGAGAGGAAGGCTGTTTGCACACATCCAGATCACTTCGCTTTTCCTCTCATAAACAGAACCAAGAGAAAAGGTGAAGCTCGGTTACATGGACGAGGACCCAGCCAGAGACTGGAGGCCTGGGTTGAAGCTCCCCTCTGCTGCCTGGCCTCAGAGCGAAAGCTGAACCTCCTGGACCGGGGTTTATTTTTCAGTGAACGGGAGTGTTAGTGTTATCATTAGTATTGCCTGCCTTTCCATCACTGGTTTGGAAGTTAGAAGTGGGGAGCTTGTGAGCCGAAAAGGAAATCATTGGCCCAAGGTTAATTTGAAGGCTTAAAGCAAATGTTGTGCAGAAATGAACACCTGAGAATAGGGGCTCACTAGATCTGTGTGTGCTGTGCATCTCTGGAGCTGTGACCTGGAATATATCTAGAGTTAACAGTGGTTTTTAAGAAAATCCTTGCCTTACACACCACCCCTATGAACAAGAAGCAGAAGCAGTAGTTCCAGCCTCCACTTTGTGCATGTTTTTCAACTCCTAATTCTTGCCAGATGTAGACTGGCGGGGAGCCCAGACGGGGAGTGCTTTCTGATAGAGCTCGTTTTGTTCCTGTCTCCCTTCTAGACAAGGAATTCCTGAAGGAAAAGGAGAAGTTAGAGATGGAGTTGGCGGCAGTGCGGACCGCGAGTGAGGACCACCGGAGACACATCGAGATCCTAGACCAGGCTCTGAGCAACGCCCAGGCCAGGGTCATCAAGCTGGAAGAGGAGGTGAGCCCGCAGGGGAATTGGGGGGTACAAGGGGTGGTGCCCAGAGCCCCAAGGGCCTCCATGTCTGTTTCCTAACCCAGCAACTTTAACCAGAGCCAACTCCAGGGGAGCAATGTAGGCGACCTCTCAAATAAAAATGAGTAAAAACAGAGTTTATCCACCCCAGAGTCGGGCAAAGGATGAGAGGCAGTGGTGAATACGTCAGCAAAGAGCTCAGTCTCAGCGATAAACCCAGGCTGCCGCCCACCACCTGGCAGGTGTCCAGGGGCTGGAAATAAATGGAAGGACTGGGAACCACTGGTGCCTGTGCAGAAAGGAGACTCAATTAAGAAAACAGTTCAAGTGTTGTATCTTTGGGTTCTCCCGTGCGTAAAAAAGGCCCAGTCTTATGACTGGGTGGGGTAGGAATGGTATTCAGCAAACCTGTCTCCAGTTTTTAGAAGTTGGCTCAGTTAGCAATGACCACCGCCCGCACCCCCCCCCCACGCCCCAGTCTAGGAAATATTGATGCTGCTCAAGCATTATGAGTTTAGTGCTTTTTTGATGAAATCAAGCCTTTAGGTGAAGTTTTGAGAAGTAGAAAGTAAAAGCATTCATCTCTTAGTTGTGACTGACTCTTTGAAACCCCAAGGACCTTAGCCCACCAAGCTCCTCTGTCCATAGACTTCTCCAGGCAAGGATACTGGAGTGGATACTGGAGTGCCATACCCTCCTCCAGGGGAATCTTCCTGATCCAGGGATCGAACCCAGGCCTCTCACATTGCAGGCAGATTCTTTACCATCTGAACCACCAGGGAAGCACTTTTCCTTTAAGCCTGACCAGGGAAGGAGAATGACCACTCCTGAGGCCCCAGTTCCAGGATCCAGGCTGTAGATACCGCAGCACAGAGAAGCTGGCTGCACAAGCCCCTGTGTGGTGGGGCTGAGTTGAACAGACCTGCTGTGGAGAGCAGGAACTAGAAGTCAGAGAGACACAGGACTGAAATATGCTCCACCAGAGCCCAGTTGGTGCTTGACACACAGGATGCAGTATTGTTATTAATTTAAGTGCTTTTATTCTTGTTGAAAATGAAAAACTGTTCCTTCCAAAAACATCTCCTGGTGCCAAGGGACTCGAGTGTCTCGGCAAACTTCAACTTCAAGCCTGAGCAGTTAAAGGCAAAGATTGTTAAGTTAGTACTACTTGTTGTTTTTCAGTTGCTCAGTCATGTCTGACTCTTTGCAACCCCATGGACTGCAACACACCAGGCTCCTCTGTCCTCCACCATCTCCTGAAGTTTGCTCAAATTCCTGTCCATTGAGTTGGTGATGCTATATAACCATCTCCTCCTCTGCCACCCCCTTCTCCTCCTGCCCTTAATCTTTCCTAGCACCAGTCTTTCCCAGTGCATCGGCTCTTCCCATTAAATGGCCAAAGTATTGGAGCTTCAGCATCAGTCCTTCCGGTGAATACTCAGGGTTGATCTCCTTTAGAATTGACTGATTTGATATCCTTGTCATCCAGGAGACTCTCAAGAGTCTTCTTCAGCATCACAATTCAAAAGCATCACTTCTTTGGCCTTCTTTATGGTCCAGATCTCACATCTGTACTTAACTACTGGAAAAACCATAGCTTTGACTATGTGGACCTTTGTCAGCAAAGTGATGTCTCTGCTCTTTTAATACATTGTCTAGGCCCATCTGTTAAACCCCACAATTTTTTTCTAGCAACTTATACTTAATTTTCTTTTTCTCCCCCTATTTTTTGGCCACACCATGTGGCATGTGGGATCTTAGTTCTCCAACTGGGGATCAAACCCATGCCCCCTGCAGTGGAAGTGTGGCATTTTAACCACTCGACTACCAGGGATGTCCCTGCGTACAGTTTTAATGCTAGCATGAGTTATCTCAGGCAACAGCCCCAGAGTTTTCCCTGTCACCACCAAGCAGCTCATTAAATAGGAAAACATTTGCTACAGAAGGTAACCTTAACCCCTGAAGGACAGGAGGCCCGCTTTGAGCAATGGAGGCTGGGACTCATTATCCATAATAACTAAGATCATTTCTCAAGGGCCCATCTCCATGTGTGGAGTGAAGAAAAATGATTATTTTTAACCTTTTTATTTAATATTTCTGTTAAAGCCAAAGTTGTGAACTCCTTGAAGACAGGTTCTTTATAATCACCACTATGGATCTTCCCTTGTCATTATATTTATAAGATCTTTCCTCGACTGATTGTACATAACTTCTCCAAAATGTCTCATGTGTCTGGCTTCCAGGATCCCTCCTTGTTCTTATTAAAGAAGGGTGTTAACTCAGTTCAGATGGCTCACACTGAGGGCTTACTGTAACTTTCCACAATGCTTAAGTGCTTGGACTCTAAAGGCAGAAGACGTGAGTTAGAATCCTGACCCCAGGATGGGTAAATCAGCTGTGTAACTTTGAGTGAATCACTAACCTATTCAGTCCTCAGTTTTCTCATCTGTTAAATCGAGATAGTAAGACTTTACCTTCTTTACTGTCATTGGGCAGATTAAACGAGATACTGCATATAAAGCACAAGGCTTGGCATGCTGTGCTTGCAAAATGTTGGGTGATTAATTACGGTTATGACTAATCACCCTCATCATTACATACTCCTTGCTGGGCTTAGGGCTATTACAAGGGTGAATGAGAGTGAACCATGTCTTTAGGAATCCTGCAGTTAGAGTTAATATTAATTCATTCATTTAACAAATATTTACTGAACTGGATGGCAGATACTGTCCCAAGCCTTGGGGACATACTGCACACTCTGCCCCAGGGAGACAGATCTTGTGGCACTTATCTTAGTATTTTAGGGGCTACACACTCAAAACAGTGTACAATCCAGGACATGGTAAGTGGTATATGAACAGTACTCACAAAATATTCTATCAGATGAGGCTGTTCTAGCACAGGAACCTGCAGTCAGTAGGTCCTCAAGCAACCAAAGTCACAGTGAAGGAAAAGCCAGAGGAAAACTAAGCCCAAGAGCAGGTGTGGAAAAGGCTGTTGCTGTCTGCACTCCCTGCAAAAGGTCAGAAGCCTCTCCTTTCTTTATCGCAGTGGCTTTGGCTAGGACGCAGGCACTGGTCACGGCAGGACTGCCTGCTGAAGTCAGACACCGACCTTTGCAGTGAGCAAGTACTTTAATCACTAGCATATTCCACTAGCATGTTGCCAGTGCAGTCGGGTTGAACTCAGGATCTGAACCACCTGCCAAGCGTCTGTACACTGAGGTGCAGAGTGACAGGAAGTAGCATCTGGTGTCTACTCACCCAGGATCAGATAAATGCCTCAGTCTGATTTTTGGCCCCAGCCAATCCCCAGCAAGTTAGAAATGTGCCTGGAATTTATGAACATGGACCAGACGCCTAATTGGGAGAAAACAAACTCTGAGGGTAAGAATTTGAAGCTGTTGATTGATGGTTCTAAATTCATACCTGACATGACATTTACATAAATCATTTTTACCTTAATCTGTTTCTCCTCAGTTATTGTGTGGTTTGCATGTTCATTAGCCCCATCCTTCTCTCCAGGGCTGTCAGCTATTCATCCGTAAAGGGCTCTGAAATCTTTAGGAGAAAGTTACTTCCAAATATCTACAATAAGAAATATTTATACTTATTCACACATACACAAATGGATACACATGCATATATTCATACAGACACAATCTCTCTGTTACGATAGTAATTGATACTTATAGAAAATTTGAAAAATACAGAAGAAAGAAGACGAGAAATTATTTTTTCTGCTATACAGGTAAACACAATGCTTTCATTTCCTTTCAGTCTTTTTTCATACATTGATGATAGACA
Source organism: Bos javanicus (assembly GCF_032452875.1). Taxonomy (NCBI): domain Eukaryota; kingdom Metazoa; phylum Chordata; class Mammalia; order Artiodactyla; family Bovidae; genus Bos; species Bos javanicus. The sequence continues at coordinate 15,581,789 of NC_083882.1, read as the reverse complement.
TAGTTGTGATGATGTTGTATATAACTTTTGATTCTAGATTTTTCAGTTAACATTATAGAATAATCATTTCCTCATGACACTTAAAAATTCTTTATTAACCTCATTTCCAATGCCCGTACATGCTGTAAGTACTAAGCAATAACCAAGGATTGAGCTCAGAGCTCTGTGAATGACTGAAAGCAGGTGACCTCTTAGGGTCTTCAGTTCAGAATATCCCAGCCGTTTTAGGTGTAACTGCTGGCCTTGGCCTAAATCTTTTCTGTTTCAGCACGGCTTAGGTATAGGAGTGAGGAAAGGACAGCATCTCCAGGTACTCTGACCTTCTCTCCCCCTCACCCCGCCCTCACCTCCACTCCAGCTTCAAGAATCACAGTCTAAATCCCGTGCTCCTTTTTACTCTGCTCAGCTCCGAGAGAAGCAGGCATATGTGGAGAAAGTCGAGAAGCTGCAGCAGGCCCTGACCCAGCTGCAGTCAGCGTGTGAGAAGCGCGAGCAGATGGAGCGGAGGCTGCGCACCTGGCTGGAGAGGGAGCTGGACGCCCTGAGGACCCAGCAGGTGAGGGGCGGGGCGGGGCGGGGCGGGGTGGCGCATGCGTGGAGCGGGGCGCATGCGTGAAGCGGGGTGCCTGCTGCCTGCGGGCTGCGCTCTGCGTTTGGAGCTCAAGGCTGGTGAGAGCGTCTGTGCTCGGAGGTCCAGCCAGTGGAGCAATCAGTCCACTCCCTTGGAGGGACAGAGGTCCTTACAGAAAGAAGTAGGTGACCCTTGGGGGCTGGGCATGGGGGAATGCAAGTATACACGACTTCACAGAAGATGACTTTGAGTAGCACTTGGAGAGATGAGTTTGTTGGCCATTCTGCAGGAAGCATCAGAGATAGAGGAGTTCAGTGCATAGAGGAGAGAGGTGTGAGACACGCGGTGAGTCCAGGACAGCTGGGGGAGCGTGCCCAAGGAGCTGGCCGGTCAGGTGGCAACTGCCAGTTTGTGGAGGGCGTTTGCTCAGGTTGGGAAAGTGGATTCCCCGCCCCCCGCCCCCACCCCTGTAGGATCAAGGGAGGAGCCCTCCAGTGGTGTCAGAAGAGGGGCTGGACGGACAGGTGTCAAAGTCAGGAAAGCCAGCTTGAATGGCTATTAGTGTCTTCAAGGGGGTAGATATGGTGGGAGTCGAGGTGGGGGGGACCTAGAATGGGGGTGAAATAAGGAGGACATGACCATCAGTGAGTTTTCAGAGGTAAAGGACAAAAGGAGTCAGGACTATCCCGAAAAGCTAGTGTTGGCCATAGGCGCTTAGTCCTTCTGCCGCTCCCTGTTTCTCCTGGTAACAGCTCTTCCTGTAATGCAGCTATGAAGAAGCTCAGATGAAAACACCCCAGCCCAGGGTCCATGTGGGCCTCGACAAGGGCAGACATCCGCCAGCTGGGCCAGACCCCTTTACAGGCTGGTCAGGGGCTTCTGGCATATAATCGGCCAGCGCTGTGGGCCCAGTCCTCTGTGCAGCTGGTGAAGGGTGTGCTGTAAGTTTGGAACCAGGGAAACACGAGACAAGGCTCCATGGAATTGTCTAGTGGACAGCGCATAGTGGTTATGGTTGAAACACTTGAAAACGCTTGAAAGCATATGCTCAGGCCAGTTCAGCCCTTTCTCATGGCAGTGCACACAGCTCCCTCTGCACATGTGTACTTGGCTGGAAATGGACATGTTGGCAAGATTGCCCGGAAAATTCAGAGGCCCACCCAGGCCCCCACCAACTTGGCTTCTTAGGAAGAACTGAGTCTGTCTCCGATCTGTCTAACCTGTGCCACATTCCCCACCCTTCGGCTGTTCTCTGTTGCTCGGTTATTGAGATCTTAAGCTTCCCAACTGAAGGGTAGGCTCTCTGGTGCCAGGCTTTCTGGTACTGTGCTGGCACCTGGTGGGTATTTATGAGTTTCTGGCTGACAGAATAGGCACATCTCAGTACTTAGAGCAAAAAAGAATGTTCCTTTCCAGTTAATGTGCCACCCACACCCTACAGTTAAATTACTTATCCCTGGATCTTCTATTTTGAGTGCCGTGAAACCAGACTCTTCATTTCAGCTCCTTTGTGTATTCTCAACCATCTCTCCCCCACTGATTACTCTCGGGATTTTTGTCAGTGGTATTGCTGTTATAGACTACTATAGTGAGCTGCCTTTTTATATGTCTCCTTGCTAAAGAATGTGAGAGTTTCCCAAGAGGATATACCTAAAAATGGAATTTCTGGATAGCGAATGCATATGCTAAACATTGCTAGATATTGCCAAATCACTCTACAAAGTAAATGTACCAATTTCTTATCTGAAATGTATAAGAATATCTTCCTGTACATTATCAACATTTAGTTTTGCACGATGTCTTTTTCTTAAAAAAATAAAAGAGGAAAGAAAGAAACCAGACTCAACTCCATTATCCTTGTTATATATCCGGAAGAAATGTGAAGTTAACATGATTTGGAAAATATCTCTATTGCCACAGAGGCCCATTCCCATATGTACACTTAGACCCTTGCATACTCACATCTGTTTTTTCCTTAGACGAGCAAACACAACATTCCTGCTGTACATAAAGTCAGCTGCCAGATTTAGGCTACCTGGGGAGGACAGAGGGCTTCCTGGTGGTGCTAGTGGTAAAGAACCCACCTGCCGATGCAGGAGATGTTAGAGACACTGGTTCCGTCCCTGGGTTGGGAATATCCCCTGGAGGAGGGCATGGCAACCCACTCCAGTATTCTTGCCTGGAGAATCCCAAAGACAGAGGAGCCTGGTGGGTCCAGTGGGTTGCAAAAAGTCGGACATGACAAGCCACTTGGCTTTGCATGCACGTACTGGGAGGACGGAAGTTTCAGAATTGGGACTCTTCGAGTATTATGCGGCTTATAGTTTGGACTTGTCTTTGAAGAGGATAGCAGACCCCAGCTGTGTGTGGCTGACATGAGACCAGAGAAAGGGGAAACAATCTTTAAACAGAATTGCCCAGCATTTCTTTACATTAATATTCCAGGGGTTTTTTTTGTTGTTTTTTAATGAGAGTGTTAATCTGTCTCCTCTGTTATGAAAGACACTTGAGGGTTTCCCTACTTTTCCCTACTCATTAAAAAGATAATTTTTTTTTAAATTTTTTCCTTTAATGCTTCATTCTCTCATTTTACCAGTGAGCATACTCCCTAGTGGGTCAGACAGTAAAGAATCTGCCTGCAATGCAGGAGACCCAGGTTCAACCCCTGGGTTAGGAAGATCCCCTGGAGAAGGGAATGGCAACTCACTCCAGTATTCTTGCCTGGAGAATCCCATGGACAGAGAAGCCTGGCAGGCTACAGTCCATGGGGTCGCAAAGAGTTGGACACGACTTACCAACTAACACTTCACATACGTTATTCTATAACCAGAAAAGGCAAAAATGTTGTCACAAAGAAATCCACCAGAACACCTTGGGATTTTAATAGTTCCATGTGGCAGATACTATATAGATTGGTCCGATTCCTGCCTGGAGTCTGTGAATAAGTGTAGTGATCACAGTTCTGTTGACCCTCAGCAGGGATGACCAGCATCCACTCTGGAGTGCGGGGTCACCCAAGGAACTCATACTCTGATCCGCTTCCTCCTCATTCACTGTGAGGAGCTCACACATCTGCCCGCCTGGGATGTGGGCAGCCCATGCTGCACCCTGCTCCTTCACCCTAGTGCCACTCAAATATTTATCTGACCCTATCAGAAGGCATACTGAGGTTACACAAAAGAAATAAAGCTCCCGGTCATCTCTCTCTTCAACAAAGCAGTAAGGTCACACTGCCCACCTTCCCCATAGAGAGTCATTCTGGAAAGGACCATTGAGAGATCAACTTAGAGCACTTTTGAATCAACTACCCCGCAGAAGGGCTCTGCCTTTAGATACATGCCAAGACACTGCTGACTCTCTCCACCCAACCCTCTAACAACACCGAGCCCCAGATAAGCTCCATTATCCCTGCAAGGTGCCCTGGAACCTTCCAGAAGGATGGTTAGACTGGACGTGAGCAGAGTGGCATGGAATCGTAGATCAGATCAGAATATGGACTCTGAGGTTAGGCTGACCAGTGTTGAATCCTGCCTTCTCCTATTGAAAAAGTAATCTGTCTGCGCCTTCACTTCCTTGTCTCTAAAATGGGGCACATAAATTATGCTTACCATATACTTGTAATTACAAATAAGAGAATCTGCACAAAATCCTTACAGTGATTGACACTTAGCAACTAATGAAGGAAGAATAACTATCATTGCTGTTTTTTCTCATCATTACCTTCAGAGTCATTTGATCAAACTGCTCCAACTTTTCCAATGCCACTGAAATAAAAAGTGACAAATGTGGCTGGACTGAGAAGAGGGAAGACGAAGATAGGTCAAGACGCTAGGACCAGGAGGAAATAGCAGCTCTCCACGAACAGATTCTTTTTTTAGAAGTCATCTCCCTCTACTTTGGGAGGCCAAGTGTAGTACTCAAGCATCATTAGAAGTGGAAGAAAGTGAAATAGAGTAACGGTAAAAAGGGAAGGAAAATTAAAATTTTTGGAACTCACAATCTTCTCTTTCTTGAACAGAGCTCAGGTGGTCTTAGGAGGTAGAAGAGAGAAGGGGAAATATTCTCTTTTTTAAAAATGTACTGACTTATTTTTGCTTTGGTTGCACTGGATCTTCATTGCAGTGCACAGACTTTCTCTAGTTGCAATGAGTGAGGGCCACTCTTGGTTGTGGTGCGTGGGTTTCTCATTGGGATGGCTTCTCTTGTTGTGGAGCACAGGCTCTAGGCGCGTGGTCTTCAGTAGCTGCAGCACGTGGGGTCAGTAGCTGTGGCTCTCAGGCTCTAGAGCACAGACTCAATCATTGTGGTGCACAGGATTAGTTGCTCCATGCCATGTGGAATTTCCCAGGACCAGGGATTGAACCTGTGTCCCCTGCATTGGCAGGCAGATTCCTATCCACTGTGCCACCAGGAAAGTCTAGGGGAAATATCCTTGAAGAGCAAAATGAGGTCCAGGGCAACTGAGAGACCATTTCAAGATCAAGTTGCTAATTAGGGCATTTCTCCCAGGTGAACACATTGAGGGCAAAGATTTTCTCTGCACTGTTCCTTGTGGTACCCCCTGTACAGAGTGCATGCTTAGTAAATATTTGGTGACTAGCTGAACAGGCAGCAGAAGCTGGCCTGCCTGACTCTTCGTATATTTTTCTGGCCAACATACTTACCCATTAGATTGTGCTATCTCTGAACACTTGAGTGTTGAAATGCATGTATTTGCTCAGATAGCTCTTAACCCAAGCAGGTCACCAGCCTGAGATGCAACACAAGGGATTTGGACAGAAACTGAGAGGTGGCTCTCTTATAGACCCAGATGGAGAGAAGGGGTTGGGAAATGAGCTTGATTTGCATCAGAGGTTTTCTGGTAGCACTTTGTTTAGCCCCTTAAAGTGTATTAAGTGCTTTCATAGCTGTCCTATTTGATTACCCGGCTTCCACGTAGGGTAGGTGTTAATTTCTGTTTCCCAGATGCCAGCGGTGAGGCTGGGCAAGCATGCCCTCAAGGCAGGGGTCCCCAGCCACTGGGATCTAATGCCTGATAATCTGAGGTGGAGCTGATGTAATAATAATAGAAATAAAGTGCACAATAAATTATTGTGCTTGAATCATCCGGAAATCATCTTCCCCCTGCCCCACCCCCAGTCTGTGGTTGTCTTCCAGGAAACCAGTCCCCATGCCAGAAAGGTTGAGAGCTGCTGCCTAGGGCATCTCACTCCCACTTCCTGTGCCTCCCTTCTGACTCCCAGCCTCAGGGAAAGCAAACAGCTGAATCACTTCCTTGAACTCTAGAGAAAATGCCCTAGACCCTGAGACCCAGTCTTCTTTCTTGTTCTTACTCTTGGGATAAATCAACTGGGAGACCTTGGACAAAGGCACTTCCTGACAGGTGAAGCTGAATGTAGCCAGACAGATTTCTGGTTTAAATCCTGAACCTGCTTAAGAATAGCCTTAGAGACACAGAACAGTGCATTCAAGCTTCCTCAACAGCTTAGTTTTCCCGTCTGCAAAATTGGGATCATGTTGTGCCTTTGGTAGAGTTCCAGGAGAATTAAATGAGCTAGAGGAACCGGATATAGGGGTTGACAGTGTGGGGATCCACCCGTTAGGGTCTCCTGTGCTGGAGAGGAGGCAAGGGCGTGCGGATGCGTGTGAAACGCGCTGCAGGACCTGCATGAACCGCGCGCGCTTCCCAGGGAAGCTCTGCCTACATGCGGTCTGCTTTGCAGCCCGGTTCAGCATCGAGGTGTTATTTCTTCCGCTTCTCCAGAAACATGGCAACAGCCAGCCGGCCAGCCTGCCGGAGTACAACGCCCCAGCGCTCATGGAACTTGTGAGGGAGAAGGAGGAGCGCATCCTGGCGCTGGAGGCCGACATGACCAAGTGGGAGCAGAAGTACGTGGAGGAGAGCGCCATCCGCCACTTCGCCATGAGCGCCGCGGCCACCGCCGCTGCTGAGAGGTGAGGCCCGGGCACCGCGCGCCTCGGAAAACAGTGGAAAGAAGCGCAGGGTGTCCGGAGGGGTTCACGCCTGCATCCCAGGGAGTGAGAGCGGTTAAAAATAATTTCAAAGTGGCTGTAGTGCTAGTTGGAGAGCAAGGTGTGGTGTAAGGTTTCTGGAGAATGATTTTGGTAATCTATCCCTCTTCTTTGGAGGACTCAACTCATTGGAAAAGACCCTGATGCTGGGAAAGATTGAGGGCAGGAGGAGGAGGGGGCGACAAAGGATGAGATGGTTGGATGGCATCATTGACTCAGTGGACATGAGTTTGAGTAAACTCCGGGAGTTGGTGATGGATAGGGAAGCGTGCCTGCTGCGGACAAATGGGGTCACAAAGAGTTGGACAGGATTTAGCGACTGAACAACACCATCTCTGCTTTGGTTCCACAATTCTGATTCTCAACATTTCTTTTAAGGAAATCATTGTATAAGTGCCTGAAGACTTATGTCCAAGGACGTTCATCTCAATGTAGTTGAAAACATCAATACATTTAAAAACAGAGTAGAGCCCAATAAGTGGGAGTCAGTCAATACTGAAGTCCATCTGTTCAACAGAGTACTATGTGGTCTTTAAGAATGATGCTGGAAAAGTATACTTTATGTTCTTTTTAACAGTGGGTATGTTTCATGGGCCAGACAAGAACATGCAATCCTCATAACAGCCCTGAGAGTGAGGACTATTATCCTCATTTTGCATATCCTCATATTTCCTCGAATTGGGGTTTAGAGAGACACAGTGGTAGTAAGTGGTGGTACCACCCGTCAAATTGAAATTTGCCTGGCTTAAAGCCTGATCTCACTTGGTTTGAAATGGTTTTCTGCGACTATCAGTTCCTACCTCTCTTGCTTTATTTCCTTTGTTGTGGGTGCACAGCCTTACTCTTTCTTTAAAAACTAGCTCAAAATGCTCAATAATTCACACGATAATTCTGTTAGGTTCTACCCTTGTCTGAATGAGCAGGTCGTTTCCCTCAATTGCTGTACCTAGCCTGCATTCCCTTCTGTTGCACTGACCTGCAAGGCTCTGTGTTCTGCTAGTCCGGATTCTCACCACCTCCTTTTTGCCCATAAGTTGTATTGGGCATTGAATTCAGAGTTGTTTGGAATTTACCAAAATTTTGAGTCAGCATATTTGGCGGAGAGCCTCAGATTTTAAAGGAGCATCAATAAAACTGGACTACATAAGAGTTATTGTTGTACCATTGGGGATGGGAGGGTGTGAACCAGGCATGAGAAGAGAATGCTGTCATTTAGTCAGCCCTCCACTTCTTGGGCTGTGTGATTTCTTTTTGAATGAGGTAGAGAAGGTCCCTTGTGGTTTGGGGAAGTTACTTTATATGTTGAGCGTGGGCTGCCATGTTCATTACCCAGGTAGAGAATTGCTAGCTGAATGCCCAGATGGCACCTCCAGGAACTCAGAGAGAGACCAGTGCTACCCACGTGGGCACAGATGCCTCCTCTGGGTGCTCAGCACACTTGCACCTGCAGACCCAAGTGGAAAATCACTGTTTGGAGATCCTTTATTAGTGCTCAAGTGTTGATTCTGTATGTCGGTGCTGTGAGGGAAAACAGCCCACCGTGTCCCCTCTTAGTGTGTCTTTGGGAGTGGAAATAGGCATTCAGGATGCGTATCAATCTCGGTGAGTTGCAGCTCCAGCCATGGAGGAAGTTACAGCCTCAGGCCAGCCCTTGAAATGTGTGGGTGACATTGGTGAAGCCCTTGGGAACACTTTTGATTTTTTACATAACTGAAATGTTTTTATCTTCAGCTCTTTGTTTTCTGAGCTAAAAACTAAATCACCTCTGGATCCCGAGGCAGAGAACAGCCCATCATAAAGTTGCATGGAGGGATGTGGCCTTGTTTGCCAGCTTAGTCTAACGCCTGCCTGTCAGTGGTTGCCCTGGGAATCTGCATGACTTTTGATGGAAAGAACACCGAGTAGGCAGGCAGGACGTCCACTTTCAGCCCTTCTGTCTCACTGGCATGCACTTTCACTGCGCTGACCTGCAAGGCTGTGCGTTCTGCCAGTCAGGGCTCTCACGGCCTGCTTTTTGCCCACTGTAGGTGTGTGACTGCACAAGGCCTTTCTGAGTGTCACTTACTTTATTCAGAAATTACCTAATCTCTGAAATCTTTGACTGGTGATGTGCAAGGAAGCAGACTGTATTCCCCTGGCTGAGAACACAGAAACCCCAATAGCGCTACCTTGGAAGCATGACCCAAGGCTGTTATGGGTCATTGTTGTCTCAACTCCTGATTTATCAGATTAGATGCACGCTTGGGATCCCCAGGAGGGCTTCCTTGATGGCTCAGTGGTAAAGAATCCACCTGTCAACGCAGGAAACTCAGGTTTGATCCCTAGATCGGGAAGATACCCTGGAGAAAGAAATGGCAACTCACTCCAGTATTCCTGCCTGGGAAATCCCGTGAACAGAGGAGCCTGGTGGGCTATAGTCCAAGGTGTCGTGAAAGAGTTGGACAGGACTTTGTAACTAAACAACAACCAAAAAAAAAAAAAAAAAGAAGAGGGGATCCGGAGACAAGTGGGCTGCTGCTGCTGCTAAGTCGCTTCAGTCGTATCCGACTCTGTGCGACCCCATAGAGGGCAGCCCGCCAGGCTCCCCCGTCCCTGGGATTCTCCAGGCAAGAACACTGGAGTGGGTTGCCATTTCCTTCTCCAGTGCATGAAAGTGAAAAGTGAAAGTGAATTCGCTCAGTCGTGTCCGACTCTTAGCAAGCCCATGGACTGCAGCCTACCAGGCTCCTCCGCCCATGGGATTTTCCAGGCAAGAGTACTGGAGTGGGGTGCCATTGCCTTCTCCGAGACAAATGGGACTGGAATGTAAAGTCAGAAGTAGGGCATGGAACAGGTCTGAGGCATGAGACTGCTCAGTGGGCACAGGATGGGGGTGGCGGAGTGTTGTGAGTTGAACCAGCCAGAGCCCACACGCAGTCAGCCCCATCCCACTATGTTAGGCCCAGCCTTGGCCATCTGTCGTCCTTCAAGCAGGGGACAGGCCTCTTGCTCTCAGACAGTAATCCTGTGGGATTTACCCAGCCCTGTTTCTCTCCTCCTTAGCTCTGTTTAAAGTCCTGGATGGATTTGTAGGTGGATGGGTCACTTTGCACCGTCCCTCCCTTCCCCTTTTTTTGCTTTCACATGTCATTACTGAGCATCTAACAATTCCATGGGAAACTTTCCTCCCTTCTACTGACCACTGCTTCCCCCAGTCTTGGGAAAAGTCAGTTCAGAGGAGGTCACATTTGTAACTCCTATCTTACTGTTCTTTTCAAAGAAAACCTCTGTAGTTTTAGCATGGCTTTGCTATTAACAAAAAGGGAGAAAGGGAAAATGAAGAATTTTTGAGAAAGGTCAAAATTCTGAGCTCTTATTGCTGAGATGCTAAATGGCTATGTAAGAACTGGCAAAAATGACTATTCCCAGCCATTAGCTTAGTGACTTTGCAGCCACTGCTGCATACTTCATGTTTATAGGCAGTGTGATATTTGTGTACCAACTGCTTTTGCCATCTTGATGCATTTTTGGCACCAGTGATCAGAAGTTTGAGAGACTAGGCTGTTTTGTGTGGGTGGGGAAGTTTTGAAACTTTTTAAACATTTCAAAGCAATGTAATATTTTGTTGAGAGTTGTGTGTGTATACCTTCTAAGTTGTTTTCATCTAATTGTACCTCCTGTCCTTGATAGTATAAATATGAATTTTTAAATCTGTCTCCAGTAAATTCTCTAAAAATAAATCAGTTGAAAATGTTTCTGGCTCTAATACCCTGTATTGATGAGTTTTGAGCACCATGGAGTGAATTTATAATTGTGTCAGTATGTTTAAAGCACTCTGCTGGCTCCCTGTGTTGTTAGGCGTTCTGATTTGTTTTAGGCAGTTTGCATTTGGCCACATTCTCACATGTGCCCTCTTTGTTGGTTTATCTTATCATTCATGTACCTTTGCTGAGGTCTTCATAAAGACACAGGACACTGAGGAGTGTGAAGGTTAAGAGCATGGACTCTGGAGTCAGGGATATCTGGATTTGAATCCATCTGCCTTCACTAACTGGGTGCTCTTGCAAACTCATTCATTTGTTCATCTGTAAAATGAGGATAATCATGCTTACTGCCCAAGTTCCTGAGAGAGCTACATGAGATACCTCGGGTAAAGTGCTTCACCCAGGTCCAGACATGATGAAACACTCCCTCATGAACACGTGCAAGAAGGCCCCTCTTTTTGCTACTTTTAGGTGTTCTAGAAAAGAGCTTTAAGATTTTAACGCTGTAATGTGAAATTAAAGGGACGTGAATCTGGATCACTTCTTACTAAAGATTCACTTCCTAGTTTAAGATTGTGCCTTTCAGCCTCAGACATGCTTAGATCTCTTAGAATTCAGAGATCCTCAACCCCCAGGCCGAGCACCAGTACCATGGCCTCTTAGGAGCAATGGACTGACAGAGCAACTGAAGCTTCTTCATCTGTCTGTCACTCCCCATCGCTCACATCATCGCCTGAACCATCCACCCTCTGCCACCCCACCCCACCCCGTGGACAAATCGTCTTTCACGAAACCTGTCCCTAGTGCCAAAAAGGTTAAGGACCACTGACTTAGATGACACGATTATCTTGTCTTTACCAGTCATCATTGAAAGAGAAAGTGTTGGTTGGGTCCGACTCTTTGTGACCCCATGGACCATGGCTGCCAGGTTCCTCTGTCTGTGGAATTCTCCAGGCAAGAGTACTGGAGTGTGTTGCCATGCCCTCCTCCAGGGGATCTTCCTGACCCAGGGATCGAACCGGGGTCTTGTGCACTGCAGGCAGATTCTTTACCGTCTGAGGCACCGGGGAAGCCCTGTTAGGAGTAATTATATTGACGGAACCAGTGACAGGAGAGCAGTCCCCGTTGACCGGCTGTTTTCAGCCAGGCACCTGCTGCCAGCTGCACTGCTTTGTGGTCTCCCTCTGTCTGCCCCTCCCCGACTCCACCCCCTCGACTGGACTTTCCCAGGACATGGGGTGTGTCTTCTTCATGTTTGTGTCCTCCTGCCCGGCATGGTTGTCGCACTGAACAGACCTGAATCCTAGGCAGGGGCTCACAGGAGAAGCGAGCCGGACGCAAGCGTGGAGGGGACTCCAGCCGGGGCCTTGCTGTCCAGGAGGACCAGTCTCTGTTTCAGGCATTTCCTGAGTCCCCATTTATTGTAAAACACTGAGATAGCTCCTAAGTGGGCGAGAAACAGAATAACACCTGAATGCTGGTTGAGAAAGTAAGAAAGAAGTGTGAAAGAGCACAAGCATGGACATACTGGTACTATCCACTGTCCACATGTTAGGAGACACTGGCCCTAACATAAGTGCACACTTAAGTGTATAGTGTCTGTATTCAGCGCACACCACGTCGCTTATGATTCAGGATCATTGGTAGAAGGGGCAGGGAATTTGGAACTTTGCATTTTATTTTCCTTAGAAACTAGCTTCGTTCTAGCAGTTCAGGGAGAGAACTGACTGACATCAGTCTGTGTGTGTGTTCCGTGTTGCCAGGGACACCACGATTGTCAACCACTCGAGGAATGGCAGCTATGGCGAGAGCTCGCTGGAGGCCCACATCTGGCAGGAGGAGGAGGAGGTGGTGCAGGCCACCAGGAGGTGTCAGGACATGGAGTACACGTAAGGGACGGCCGTGCCCAGCCCCCCGGGTCCCACGCCTGCCACCCACCTCACAAGCCCGGTGGGGCCACCATCCCGCTGTGTGCACGCGTCTCCAGCCCCTTCCCGTTCTAGATAGCCTTCAGCTTGAGCCCTCCAAGTTTGCATTCCAGGGAAAGAGTCCTGTTAACAAGGGGCCTGGAGCCCGAGGTCTCTGGGAGCTAATTTCATGTCAGATGCAGATATTTAGGTGGAGGCTAGTAACAAGAATTTAGAAGCCCATGTGTTTTCTGGGTGTCTGTCTCAACAGCCTACTCGACATTATCAGCTAGACAGAGGGAAACATCATATGTCAGAGTCTCAGAGTTTTTGAGCCAGTATTTATATATTCCAGCCAGTAATAAAGAACATATGTAGCCAATGTGTTTTTCTCCTGAAGTAAACAAGAAGTCCTCCAGCAGGCTTTGTGACATCGCAGAGCTAGCCTGCCGCCCACCTCCAGCCCTCCCTGTTGAGCCCTGGGAAGCTGAGCTTCTCATTCTGCAGATGTGAAAATAGGACTGCATGGCTGAGTCGCTGATAAGCTCAGCAAGTTACTACTTAGGTTGTGAAAAAGAACTCACATGTCTCCTGATTCTCATCTTTGACCTTCAGGGAGGAAAACAACATCTTCTCACAGAAAACTTGTCCATTTCCCGAACCACCCCTCCCTCAGAAAATAGGCAAATTGACTCTCCTGAGCAGCCCACCCTGTGTGAGGCTTGAGTTTGTGTGTGTTTCCCCGTAGTTCCTTGCACCCTTCCTACTGCCAGGCTTCTAGACACACTTCAGTCCAAGATGTCCCTGCCAGGTGGCCACATGCACTCAAACTGTGTGTCCTCGGGGTCCCAGAGCCTCCTAAGGGGCCAGAGAATGTGTCCCCTTTTCAGGTACTACAAAAGATCAGTCTTCTACAATTGGAGATTGTAACTGAAGACATAGGCAGCAGTTAACTCTGTCCTTGGAATTATAGTTAAAATCTATGGGGTCCTGAGAAAAATACAAATATCCCTGTCATTCCATGGATTTTGATCATGACTGTTTTGTTTTCTTACACAGTATTAAAAATCTCCATGCCAAAATCATAGAGAAGGACGCCATGATTAAGGTCCTCCAGCAGCGATCCCGTAAAGATGCCGGGAAGACGGACTCCTCCAGCCTGAGACCCGCCCGCTCTGTGCCATCCATTGCAGCAGCCACCGGGACTCACTCCCGCCAGACCTCGCTCACCAGCAGCCAGTTGGCTGAGGAGAGAAAGGAGGAGAAGACCTGGAAGGGAAGCATAGGTGAGCCCCACCCCCTCAACAAGCCCCGCCCCTCCCAAGCAAGCTCTGCCCTTCTGCAGGTCAGCCCCACCCCCTCAACAAGCCCTGCCCCTCTGCAGGTCAGCCCCACTCCCTTGATAAGCCCCGCCCCTCCCCAAGCAATCCCTGCCCCTCTGCAAGTGAGCCCCACCCCCTCAACAAGCCCCGCCCCTCCCAAGCAAGCCCTGCCCCTCTGCAGGTGAGCCCACCCCCTCAACAATCCCCACCCCTCCCAAGCAAGCCATGCCCCTCTGCAGAGAGCCCCACCCCCTCAACAAGCCCCGCCCCTCCCCAAGCAAACCCCACCCCTCTACAGGTGAGCCCCACCCCCTCAGGCAAGGTCCTCCCTCCATAAGTGAGGCCCACTCACCCCCAGGCAAGCCCCACCCCTGCACAGGTGAGCCCCTCCACTCCTCACGTGAGCCTCTGAAGAGCAGGAGTCGCACAAACACTGAGGCACCTCAGCTGGCCAATGGAGTTCAGACCCCCTTGTGAAAGTAGGAATTTTGAGTATCTCTAAGTCTCAGTTTACTCACATGTGAAGTTCGGTTCCCTTGCTCAGTTGTGTGCGACTCTTTGTGACCCCACGGACTGCAGCACACCAGGCTTCCCTGTCTTTCACCATCTCCCAGAACTTGGCTCAAACTCATTTCCATCAGCTCGGTGATACCATCCAGCTATCTCATTTTCTGTAGTCCCCTTCTCCTCTTGCTGTCAATCTTTCCCAGCATCAGAGCCTTTTCTAATGAAAAGACCTTCTTATCAGGTGGCCAAAGTATTGGGGCTTCAGCTTAAGCATCAGTCCTTCCAATGAGTATTCAGGAGTGATTTCCTTTAGGATTGACTGCTCTGATGTCCTTGCTGACCAAAGGACTTTCAAGAGTCATCTCCAGCACCACAGTTCAAAAGCATCAGTTCTTCAGCACTCAGCTTTCTTTATGGTCCAACTCTCACACCCATACATGAGTGGATGATTGGAAAAACCATAGCTTTGACTATATGGACCTTTGTTGGCAAAGTAATATGACTGCTTTGTAATATGCTGTCTAGGCTTGTCATAGCTTTTCTTCCAAGGAGCAAGCATCTTAATTTCATGGCTGCAATCACCATCTGCAGTAATTTTGGAGCCCAAGAAAATAAAGTCTGTCACTGTTGCCATTGTTTGCCCATCTATTTGCCATGAAATGATGGGATCAGGTGCCATGATCTTAATTTTCTGAATGTTGAGCTTTAAGCCAACTTTTTCACTCTCCTCTTTCACTTTCATCAAGAGGCTCTTCAGTTCCTCTTCATCTGCCATCAGGGTGGTGTCATCTGCATATCTGAGGTTATTGATATTTCTCTCGGAAGTTTTGGTTCCAGCTTGTGCTTCATCCAGCCCAGCATTTCTCATGATGTACTCTGCATGTAAGTTAAATAAGCAAGGTGATGATATACAGTCTTGACCTACTCGTTTCCCAACTTGGAACCAGTCCATTGTTCCATGTCCAGTTCTAACTGTTGCTTCCTGACCTGCATACAGATTTCTCAGGAGGCAGGTCAGGTGGTCTGGTATTCCCATCTCTTGAAGAATTTTCCACAGTTTGTTGTAATCCACACAGTCAAAGGCTTTAGTCTTTGACTAAAGTAGTCAGTGAAACATAAGTCGGTGTTTTTTTTGGAATTCTCTTGAATTTTCAATGATCCAAAAAATGTTGGCAATTTGATCTCTGGTTCCTCTGCCTTTTCTAAATCCAACTTGAACATCTGGAAGTTCTTGGTTCATGTACTATTAAAACCTAGCTTTGAGAATTTTGAGCATTGCTTTGCTAGTGTGTGAGATGAGTGCAGTTATGTGGTAGTTTGAACATTCTTTGGCCTTGCCTTTCTTTGGGATTGGAATGAAAACTGACCTTTACCAGTTCTGTAGCCACTGCTGAGTTTTCCATATTTGCTGGCTCGCAGCATTTTCACAGCATCATCTTTTAGAATTTGAAATAGCTCACCTGAAATTCCATCACCTCCACCAGCTTTATTCATCTTGATGCTTCCTAAGGCCCACTTGACTTCGCACTCTAAGATGTCTGGCTCTAGGTGAGTGGTCACACCATCGTGGTTATCTGGGTCATTAAGATCTTTTTTGTATAGTAGTTGTGTGTATTCTTGCCACCTCTTCTTAATACCTTCTGTTTCTGTTAAGGCCGTACTGTTTCTGTCCTTTATCGAGCCCATCTTTGCATAAAATGTTCCCTTGCCATCTCTGATTTTCTTGGAGAGATCTCTAGTCTTTCCCATTCTATTGTTTTCCTCTATTTCTATGCATTGATCACTGAGGAAGGCTTTCTTATCTCTCCTTGCTATTCTTTGGAACTCTGCATTCAAATGGGTATATCTTTCCTTTTCTCCTTTGCCTTTAGCTTCTCTTCTTTTCTCAGCTATTTGTAAGGCCTCCTCAGACAACCATTTTGCCTTTTTGCATTTCTCCTTCTTGGAGATGGTTTTGATCACGTCCTCCTACAGTGTTACAAACTCCTGTTAATAGTTCTTAAGGCACTCTTATCTATCAGATCGTATCCCTTGAATCTATGTGTCACTTCCACTGTATAATCGTAATGGATTTGATTTAGGTCATACCTAAATGGTTTAGTGGTTTTCCCTTCTTTCTTCAAGTCTGAATTTGACAATAAGGAGTTCATGATCTGAGCCACACAGTCAGCTTCAAGTCTTATTTTTGCCAACTGTATAGAGCTTCTCCATCTTTGTCTGCAAAGAATATAATCAGTCTGATTTTGGTATTGACCATCTGGTGATGGCCATGTGTAGAGTCACCTCTTGTGTTGTTGGAAGAGGGTGTTTGCTATAAGCAGTGCATTGTCTTGACAAAACTTGTTAGCCTTTGGCTTGCTTCATTTTGTACTCCAAGCCCAAAGTTGCCTGTTACTCCAGGTATCTGTTGACTTCCTACTTTTGCAGTCCAGTCCTCTATGATGAAAAAGACATCTTTTTTTGGTTTTAGTTGTAGAAGTTCTTGTAGGTCCTCATAGAACCATTCAACTTTAGCTTCTTTGGCATTTGTGGTTGGGACATAGACTTGGATTACTGTGATACTGAATGGCTTGCCTTGGAAATGAACAAAAAAAATCTCATTTTTGAGATTGCACCCAAGTACTGCATTTCAGACTCTTTTGTTGACTATGAGGGCTACTCCGTTTCTACTAAGGGATTCTTACCACAATAGTAGATGTAATGGTCATCTGAATTAAATTTGCCCAATTCAATCCTTTTTAGTTCACTGATTCCTAAAATGTCAATATTCACTGTTGCTATCTCCTGTTTTACCACTTCTGATTTATCTTGGTTCATGGACCTAACATTCCAGGTTTCTATGCAATATTGCTCTTTACAGTATAGGACTTTACTTCCAACACCAGTCACATCCACAAATGGGTAATTGTTTCCACTTTGGCTCAACCTCTTCATTCTTTCTGCAGCTATTTCTCCAGTCTTCTCCAGTAGCAGATTGGGCACCTACTGACCTGGGGAGTTCATCTTTCAATGTCATATCTTTTTGCCTTTTCATACCATTCATATGGTTTTTCTCAGTATTCTTCTGAAGTATACTGAAGTGGTTTGCCATTCACTCTCCAGTGGACCATGTTTTGTTAGAACTCTCCACCATGACCTGTCGGTCTTGGGTGACCCTACACAGCATGGCTCATAGTTTCATTGAGTTAGAGAAGGCTGTGATCCTCGTGATCAGTTTGGTTAGTTTTCTGTGACTGTGGTTTCCATTCTGTCTGCCCTCTGATGGATGAGGATAAGAGGCTTGTAGAAGCTTCCTGATGGGAGGGACTGGCTGTGGGGGAATCTGAGTCTTGCTCTGATGGGCAGGGCATGGGTCACCAGTTGCCTGCCACGGGAACAGGGGCTCTGGCTGCAGCAGACCTGGGAGGTGTGGGGTCTGAGCCCCACCATAGAACCACCGAGCAGACAACCCACAAACTGGAGAACAGTTATACCAAAGAAGTTTTTGCACTGTTGCGAAAGTTCTGGGACCCAAACCAGATTTCCCAACCTGGGGATCTGGCGAAGGGACTGAGAACCCCCAGGGAATTTGACTTTGAAGGCCAGTGGGATTTGATTACAGAACTTCCACAGGACTGGGGAAACAGACTCTTGGAGGGCACAAACAAAACCTTATGCGCACCAGGACCCAGGAGAAAGGAGCAGTGACCCCACAAGAGACTGAGCCAGACCTGTCTGTGAGTGTCCAGGAGTCTCCATTGGAGGCGTGGGAAGGATAATGCATCATACTTTGGTGGTGGAAGCAAAGGCCACCCCACCAGTCACTGTTAGCCATGAGTTGACTCATAATCATTATCATTATTACTGAAAGCTAAGGTGTCTTACACTATAAAAATTTTTAGTAGGAAGAAGACGTTGAGACTTCAGGCCTCTGAACTTGGTTCTGCCCCAGACCAGTGGTAAGACTGCTCCACCTCTGCTTCTGTGTCTAGAAAAGCTGGGTGGTGTCTGGAAGTGTCTTCCCTGCTGTACTGTATGGGGTCATTGCAAGGCCAAAATGACGTACTAGAGAGAAAGCACTTTGCAAGCAGTGCTCTCACATAAGGGGCTGCTGGTGGTATTTTGTTGGATTGTTGTTGCACAGGCAGAGTTTGGAAGAGTATTCTGCAAACGCCATCATAGCCATGGACCGGTTTCCTAGGGTGATGGGGACCAGCAGCCCAGCTCGCTGAGTCAGAGAGGATGAGACAGAGCTGCCCGGGTCACAGGCAGGACTCCCAGTCACACGTCCTCTGCTCTTGTCCCTGACTCTGCAGCCCCAGGGGCCTGGCCCTTCTTTGATGCATTTCCCTGGGTCAGAGTGTGTTTTGTTTATCCGTGGAACTGAGAGCCTGTTTTTGTCAGCCCAGGACAGTGGAGGAGCCTGGCTGCTTCATGTCAAAGGGGATAAGAGCTTCCAGGAGGAAGCTGACAGACTGGGGGGGGAATCAAAGGCACCCAGCCGCTATCTCCTTTTGAAGTCCCCCCATGGGTTACTTCTGTAGGCCCTGCCCTCCAAGGAAATGCACTTCAAAGAGGAGGCATGTGGACAGCAGCTAGGATCTTCAAAGTCCCTCTCAAGGACTCTTAGCTCCCCTCCCCATTTACAGAGTCTCGGCAGTGGTGCTCAGGTAGACTTGGGAGGGGACTCAGCACGTGCTCCTCTCCCATAGAAACCTCTCCGGCAGAGGCCCGTCTGTGACATCCAGCCAGGCAGGCATTTCCCTGGGGGCTGCCCGTACCTCTAACATTTGATGTGTCACAGCCAGGCCTGGGAGCGGAAGACCTGGCCGCAGGAAGAGCTCCTGTGTTCTCCGCACTCGTATTTCCCCTTGTTACTGTGATCAGTGTCCACTTGTCACAAGAGAAGAGTGGAGCCCTCCCACTGCAGAGGGAGGCACACGTTCAATTCCCACAGACCTCCTGCACGGGCCCCACAGCGTTTCCACGGTCTCTTGTCTGAGAGGCTCTGGAAGGAGGCAGATCCCTGTCTGATGGCTCAGGTGCTCCCAGGTGAGATGACTGACCAGTGGCTTAGTTGCACAGGAATACTCTTGCTAGACTTGGGCTCTCCACGCAGGAGTAGAGTGATGAGGCGGAAAAGGACACAAGGTGGACTTAAAGGCAGGCACCTCTGGCTTCAAATGCCATTTCTGCTACTTCTCCACTGTGAGACACTAATATCGGCCATTTCCTTTTCTATAAAACAAAAGAGAGCAACAGGACCTACCTCATACGAACTGAGATGATGTCTGGGAAGCACCTAGTGAAGGCTTCTTGCTCCTCAAGGTGTGGTCTGTGGGCCAGCACCACCAGCATCACCTGGGAGCTTCTTAGAGAAACAGAAGCTCAAGGTCCCCCGCTGATTTGAATCTTCATCTTAACTATATCCAAGTAATTGATGTGTGTGAACACGTTGAGAAGCATCACTGTAGACAGACTGGATTGAGTTGTGTTGCATTATGAATGGGCACCCTGAAATAGCCCTACCAAGGAGACTGTGTGAACTTCGTTAAATGAACAGACACTTGATTGTGCTTACTGCACTTTCTGTAGGCTGGTGTGAAGTGCTGGCACTTTTCTGAATGAGGGCCGTACTTCACTATTAGAACAGTTGCTGTGCTGTCCAGCTTGCAGAAAGACATTGAAGAAACGGGGCACGTCACGCCTCCCTTTTGCCCAGCCGGCCGCCCTCTTCCCACCCTGAACGCTTTGGTCTTGGGATAGGTGGGAAGAAAAGAGCTGAGCCGCCCTCCCCAGGAACTCAGCTGGCTTCCTGCCTCTTGGAAGACATGGCTCTTCATCACAAGGAGCCCTCTGGGGAATATTGTACACAACTCTGTTGCTGTAACCAGGAGGCATGCTTGTTTTGACCCAGGCCCTGGGGAGACAATTCATTACCAGAGAGGAGTAGAGTTGGGGGCTGTTAGGCAGAGCAGCAGGCCAACAGGGCTGTGTCTAGGAGCAGAGAAGCCTTCAGGTTTTCTTAGACACGCCACCACTGCTCAGGACTAGCCCTCCTGGGCTGCAGACGGAAAGAAAGCATTGTCTCCAGAAAGCCTTGCAGGAGTGCCCCTGCCCCTCGACACTCTGCCTGTAAGCTACCTCTTCTCCCTTCTTTCCATAGCATCCTCAGAATAGTAGTATCCTATCATTTGTTATATTATAACCAGTTTATGTGACAGCTCCTCCCCTGCCCCATGCTAGGTTTTTTGTTTTTGGTTTTTAATTGGGGTATTCAGTTCAGTCGCTCAGTCATGTCCGATTCTTTGCGACCCCATGGACTGCAGCACGCCAGGCCTCCCTGTCCATCACCAGTTCCCAGAGTTTACTCAAACTCAGGTCCATTGAGTTGGTGATGCCATCCAACCATCTCATCCTCTGTCGTCCCCTTCTCCTCCCACCTTCAATCTTTCCCAGGATCAGGGTCTTTTCCAGTGAGTCAGTTCTTCGCATCAGGTGGCCAAAGTATTAGAGTTTCAGCTTCAACATCAGTCCCTCCAGTGAACACCCAGGACTGATCTCCTTTAGGATGGACTGGTTGGATCTCCTTGCTGTCCAAGGGACTCTTGTCTTCGCCAACATCACAGTTCAAAAGCATCAATTCTTCTGTGTTCAGCTTTCTTTATAGTCCAACTCTCACATCCATACATGACTACTGGAAAAGTGATAGCCTTGACTCAGTGGACCTTTGTTGGCAACGTAGTTGCCTTATAATGTTATAGTTTCTGCTCTACAGGAAAGTGAATCAGCCATCCATATACATATTGTCCCTCCCCCTTGGACCCCCTTCCCACTGTGACCCCCATCCCATCCACAGAGCATGGAGCTGGGCTCCCTGTGCTATACAGCAGGTTTCCACTAGCCGCCTCGTTTACATGTGTGTGTAAGCTCAGTCATGTCTGACTCTTTGCAACCCCATGCACTGTAACCCGCCAGGCTCCTCTGTCCATGAGATTCTCCAGGCAAGAATAGTGGAGTGGGTAGCCATGCCCTCCTTTCAGGGGATCTTCCCAACCCAGGGATCAAACCCAAGTCTCCTGCATCGCCTGCACTGGCAGGCAGACTCTTGGCCACGAGTGCCACCTAGGTGTGTATGTGTGTCAGTCCTGATCTCCCAGTCCACCGCTCCCCAGCCTGTACAGACGTCCGTTCTCTTCGCTGGCGTCTGTATCCCTGCCGAGCCGATGGGTCTTGCTTCTTGAGGCACGGTACTGAAGAAGCTGTTCTTCCATCCACAGGGCTGCTGCTGGGGAAGGAGCACCATGACCACGCATCCACCCCGCTGCTGCCCACCCCCTCTGCCGCCACGCTCTCGCCCCCAACCCCCGGCACGTCGGCCAGCAGCGCCCACGCCAAGACGGGCAGCAAGGACAGCAGCACGCAGACCGACAAGAGTGCCGAGCTCTTCTGGCCCGGTGTGGCCTCCCTGCCCACGCGCAGCAGGCTCAGCGGGACCCCTTCCAACAGCCCCGTGCTGAAGCACCCCGCAGCCAAGGGCACAGCAGAGAAACTGGGTACGAGGTCTCCACCTGCTCTCACACTCCATAGAGCTCCCTGTCCTGTCAGGGGTGGGAGAGGGGCTTCTATTGAGCTGGGGAGGGAGCCAGGCTACCAACCTACTCTCACTTATGGGTTATCTTATGGTATGCTTGGAGAAGGAAATGGCAACCCACTCCAGTATTCTTGCCTGGAGAATCCCATGGACGGAGGAGCCTGGTATGCTATAGTCCACAGGGTCGCAAAGAGTTGGACATGACTGAGTGATTTCACTTTCTATAGTATGGTTACTCTGATGCATTTAGGCTCTGCAAAGTGTTAGTCGCTCCATCGTGTTTGAATCTTTGCGATTCTATGGACTGTAGCCCACCAGGCTCCTCCGTCCATGGGATTTTCTAGGCAAGAATACTGGAGTGAGTTGCCATTCCCTTCTCCAGGGGAGCTTCCCAACCCATGGATGGAACCTGGGTCTTCTGCAGTGCAGGCAGATTCTTTGCCATCTGAGCCACCAGGGATGCCCTAGACTCTGCAGGCTCTTTATTATTCTGGAATTGAAATATGTGTGCTTGCATGCTAAGTCGCTTCTGTCATATCCCACTCTGTGACTCCATAGACTGTAGCCCACCAGGCTCCTCTGTTCATGGAATTCTCCAGGCAAGAATACTGAAGTGGGTTGCCATTTCCTACTCCAGGGGATCTTCCTGACCGGGTATCATGTCTCCTGCATTGGCAGGCATGTTCTTTACCACTAGCGCCACCTGGGAAGCCCTAAAATGTGTGTAGAGACTCCTAACTTACTACCATATTTAAAGAGCACAGAAAGTGCATTTGTCCTTTTAGCATATGTTTAATAGCTAGCCCTTCCCCAGAAGGTGTGCAGACAAACCCTCCGAGGGATGTTAAGGAATTAGTCCCCCCAACTCCCCCACCCTCCGTATGTTTGGGAGCTGGTACCAGGTACCAGGTCCATCAAGAGCATGAGGTACAGAGATGTTGCCTTCAGGGTGTTTACTCATCAAGGATTCAGTGTCGACTGAAGGAGACACTGATTCAGTCCCGATTGACGCAGAAGGTAGATTTAGGGTGGGTGAAATGGCCCAGCACTCAGGCCAGTTCTGAGGAGTTGCTTTCAAACATTTAAGAGAAGACAGATTGGGAGGAGTTTTGCAATGAGTCCAGAAATGTCCTTGGAGAGCATAGACTTGGCTTTGGACTGTTCATAGTTGTGGGGTGAGGATCCCTCTGCTCGGGAATCCTTTGGAGGAGGTGGGGGCTCCTGGGCATAAATGAGTTGTTTCCTCCAACGGGGTTCCCTGTGTTCATTCTCCAAAATAAACAAGTATACATAATGTTGTTGATTTTTGGAGATGTAATTCTTGGGATGCCCTTTTGCCAAGAAGGCAGGGAACCGGGGAGGGACCTGCCTCATTGTAGGCACTTGATAATGTAGAGGAAAGGAGGGGAGCGGGGTGGGTGAGGTCCCCGCACAAAGTCCTAATGCCCCCTTCCCCCGCTCAGACCTCTCCCATCACGTCCTGGTTGTGTTCTTTGTGTCTGAATCCCAGGCCCAGGCATTTAGCTTTGGTCCGCCAAAGCTGGGCTCTGTGGCCTTAACCTGTGTGCGCCGGTGGTGGTGGGTGGTACTTGAAGTGGTTCCATTTTAGAGCGAGCTGGGTAGGCCTGTGGTCCTCCTGGGGAACGGGCCGCTGATATGTCCCTTCTGTTTGGCAGAGAACTCTCCCGGCCACGGAAAGTCGCCTGACCACAAAGGCCGCGTCAGCAACTTACTCCACAAGCCCGAGTTTCCCGACGGGGAGATGATGGAAGTTCTCATCTAACCCTGGGCTCCCTGTTGAATTTAACAGTGGAACACCGAGGCGCAAGGAACGTGGCAAAGAGAAAGAAAGATCATGAAGGTTGCGGATGGGAAATCAGGGATGGTTTGAGCAGATAAGGATTTCAGATTAGTGAGAATTCTTTTTATAAATGTTAAAACAAAAACAGAAGACCTACATGACTAAAGATGAAGAGGATGCCGTGGATTTTTCCCGCTTACGGTGGAAGAGAGAAGATGCATGTAGGTTTGGAAACAAAGAAGATCTAGGAAATGAAATTTTTTCATTGTACAGAAAAATGTACCTCTCGGGGAGGGTCTGTGTACACCCATGGTCTGGTTATAAACAGATAAACCTGAGCATGGATCTTCCTTGGAATACGCCCATTCTCCTTGCCTCTTAGCTTGTTTTGAGAAGAACCTCCTAGAAATCTCTCAGTCTGTCTTGACACAACGTCATTTCACCTGTGCCCTCCATGATGTGTCCTGTGAATGCGTGTGGGTGTGGCAGGGAGGAGAAATGTCCAGGGTGGTGGAGGGTTTAAAAGGCCATCTCCACCTCTGTACCTGATTGGTTTGGATTTTCAGGAGGTTATGGGCCTTCTTGGCTTTTCTGCACTGAGCAGTATGCAGGATGGGAGCTTTCTGGTCTTGGGGTTCACCCCTGCTCACATCTCTGAGTTCATCTCTGTCTCTGCCTCATTCTCTTTCATGATACCTTTTTTCCTTCATTTTTTTCCCTCTTGTAATAAGCCTTGCAGGGTTCCTTCGGTCTGGGGTTTGCCAGAGCAGTATCTGATGGGTCATCATGCACAGTGACTAGTGGGACAAAGCCTTTTGGTGGCTTGCTGGCAGTTTCCTCCGCCTTGGAGGAGTTGGGCTACAGCAGTTGACCTTCTGACAGTGAACTTGGTCAGCTCCGATGAGACAGAGGATTCACGGCCACTGTGACGTCCTGCATTAAGCTCCTGCCACCACAACTTTCTCCCCTCACATCAGCTCTTGCGTGGAGTTTTGATTCTCCACCTCATTGCTCCGTTGAGGTAGGACTTTCAGGATTGCGCTCCAGGAACCAAGGGACACTTGACTTGGTGGCATCTAGAATCTCCCCTGGCACCTTGTCCCGCTTGCTACTGTTTGTGGCCCCTGCTCTGCCATCCCCTTGAATCCTTCTGGATGTAGTTGGTGAGCACACAGATTCTGTGGCTGTCAGCAGTCAGGTCCGCCCTGCTGGGGAATTGCTTCGTAACCTAATAGGCCAGTATCGATACAGTGTGGTTGGGTTGTTCAAGGGTTTAGTTCGAAGCAACTGGTCCAAAGTAAGACAGAAGCACCAGGTCCAAGAGCCCGGAATGAGTGAGGCCGTGGCCCCCTTTTCCCCGTGTTGTAGGGTTTTGCATCTGACGTCTCAGATGTCGGCTTCCTTTACAAACCTGGAAGGTGCTGGATCAGAGGAGAGAGGCTAGTCAGGCCATCAGATGCCCTTGTGGGGTCCTGATGAATTTGCTGCCTCCGGGCCAGCGGCATTTCTGTCACCCTGGGTCCTCATGCCCATGATCTGAGACTTTCTCGCATCCCACCCAAATGAAGCCCTGAAGACCCCATCACTTCAAAAAGTTGGCTGGGGTAGCTCCTTGAAGGGTTGGTTTTTGGAGTGTAACCTGGGTGCCTGCCTGCCTGCCAAGTCGCTTCAGTCATGTCCAACTCTGTGCAACCCTGTGGACCATAGCCCGCGAGGCTTCTCTGTCCATGGCGATTCTCCAGGCAAGAATGCTGGAGTGGGTTGCCCTGCCACCCTCCCAGGGATCTTCCCAACCCAGGGATCGAACCCATGTCTTACGTCTCCTGCCTTGGCAGGCGGGCTCTTTACCACGAGGGCCACCTGTGGGGAGCCCTGTAACCTGGGTGAAGCCTCCCCAGATCCACATGGTAGAAGAGGGTGATGAGTGTGGGTGGAGGGAAGGAAACTGCTGGCTTTGC
Source organism: Bos javanicus (assembly GCF_032452875.1). Taxonomy (NCBI): domain Eukaryota; kingdom Metazoa; phylum Chordata; class Mammalia; order Artiodactyla; family Bovidae; genus Bos; species Bos javanicus. The sequence continues at coordinate 15,556,374 of NC_083882.1, read as the reverse complement.
CCAGGAGTTTCTCGGAGCTGCCTGGTGGTCAGAATAAACAGAAGGGATGCACCTCAGGCCCAGCTCTGTGGGGGACTCTGTATCACACATGTTGCCTTCTGCGGTCCCACTTTAAGCGTCACTGAGGGTTGTGCAGCCTGAGGAACCAGAGTGGCTTTGCGGGGCCGAGCAGTCCCTGGTTCCGCCAGAGCAGTGAACCTCATGGGTGGTGCAGGGGCGTGGCGAGTATGGACACATGGGTGTGGTGGGGCAGAGAGCTCCCCATCCCATCTCTCTTCTCTTTCACTTTCGACAAGTGGATGAGGCTCAGTTGATGGCAGCCGACTCTCTTAAGGACCTTTTGACCCCTGATTAATGTTGAGAAAGGAAAAAATTAGTATCTAGAAATAAGAGGTGCCTCCCCCACTGCTGTCCAGGCCTGGGCCACCCCAAATGTGAGCTGTGTCCCCCAGAAATGGGGGAGAGCCAGAGCCTCGTCTTTAGGCCCCAGCACATCTCAGTGGCAGCACAGGCACGAAGCTCGCTGGCTTTCCTCGGTCCCTGAGTCGCCAGGCCTGGTAACTCTCACAGTACAAGACGTCACCGTTTTTCTACTGTGCTGTGGTGTCTGTCCACCTTTTTTGCTTCTGACCTGCCTCCTCTGCAACAAAAGGGACTTACAGCTTTGAAATCTCTTCTTTTATGGCAGATTTACGGCCCAGCGAGGGCCTCACTGCTCTTCATCTCTCTAGATTTCTCGAAGCCTTGCTTGCCTTTAGGAGAAAGCAGATACTGAACTCCCACTGTGCGTTCTTGCCGTTGATGATACATGATCTCATTGGATTTTTGGAAAAGAATCCTTACTCCATTTTTTAGTGCTAACTGTGTGCAAGCACTGGGTACCTTTCAGTGCATCCTCGGACGACATGGGAGCAGGGGCAGGTTTATATCCTTATTTCACAGAGGAGGAAATGTCCAGGGAGGTCAAGTCCCTTCCACAGGAGAGACCAGCGTCTGGACCAAGGGTTTGGGAGAGCAGCCTTGACGTGGGCTGGACTGCCTCTGACTTGGGGGTGATGAGCGTCTTTTGGGGTCACACCTTGACCCGCTCCATCCCCTGTGTGTGTCTGTGTACATGTGCACACACAAGCAGCTCCCTTCTTCATCCCCCTGACCCTCCGAACTGCTAGGACTGCCCATAAACACAGCTTGGGAGTCTGTGTACTGTTACACTAGGCCACAAAGTCTGTTTTATAAAGCTCTTCTTTGCATGTAATCCAGAGGCCGGGTCTCCTCCAGAACATCCCAGTGTGGTGTCTGACCATGAACTCCTGGGCCCTGTCTCAGGGTGAAGGGTCAAGCCTTGGCCCTGGGTGATGATGACATGCCGGAGTCACCCTGCCTCCTCCTTGAGCATGTCATCTGGCAGTTTCCGCGTGCCACCCAGGGTACCGTGTGGAGCAGGCGATGTCGCTGCTTTCTGGCACTGATTTCCAAGTGTGTGCAGAGCCTTTCCTTGATGTTTTCTTCTCAGCTTGTCTTCGGCTTCCCACAGGTTGGAGGCCAGCCACAGCGTTGCACTGCGCCTGCTCAGAGCGGACACGCAGGACAGGACACGCAGGACAGGGCTGCCGTGTCCCTCCCGGGACTTGGGTTGGAGGCAGAGAGTGGGGGCCCTTCTTTCTCTCTTTAGGTTTGCGGAGCTTGCTCTTTGGCCACTTGTGCGTTTGACTACACAGGACTTGGGCTGGGTATCCAGGCGTGCCGGAATGCCCCCTGCAGAACAGCCAGCCATCCCTGCTGTTTGTTGTCTCGCGGCTTTGACCTTGTGATGCTGAGTGCCAACAGTTAGAGATGTCTCATGCTTCATCCTCTGCAATGCTGGTGATTTAGTCTCTAAGTCATGTCTGACTCTTGCAACCCCATGGGCTGCATGTAACCCACCAGGCTCCTCTGTCCAGGGATTCTCCAGGCAAGAATACTGGAGTGGATGGCCGTTTCCTTCTCCATTCCTCCTTGGTAGCTGATGGTGATAGAAACTCCCCCCACTGCATCCTGAGTCCCAGAGCCTGGTGTGAACACAGACATCAGAAAAGGCAGGGTTCTAAGAGTAGGTGGCGGGTTGCAAGGTTTGGAGGCAGGGAGCTCACGTGAGCAGAGAGGTGTGTCTTCCAAAACAAAGTCCTACAGCCAGCATATGTGCCCTGGCACCGGTGGGCGAGCTTCTGTGTGCCCCCCGTGATCTCACACTCCTCCTGAGCCAGGGAGGATCGTGGCTGTGATATGAGCGAGTCAGAGAGTCTTCTTTAACACAGAACGTCCTGCCCAAAACTGCCCGCTTATCCCCAAGCTTGACGCAGCTGCAGTGTATGCTTTACAAATGTTTTTTCTCTTCTCATGTGCTTTTTTGTTTGTTTGTTTGTTTGTTTGTTTGTTTTGCTAATTAATCAATGTGTTCAGAATGTCTTCATTCAACATGAGGGTTGTTCAGTGGGTGCCACTTGTGTGTGGCTCCATGGAAGATGGGCAGAGTCATTAAGAAGTTACCAGAAGCTGATCAGCTGGGAGCATGAAAAGGTTAGCGCTTCAGTAAATAGATTTCTTCTGGACTTAATAAGCAGTTTTTTTTTTCCTCTCGCTTTTAAGTAGCACCCCCTTTTCTTGTTTGGTAATTTAAAGGTATCTAAAGACATGCATTTAAAAAAAAAAGACATGTATATATTGTCAGTGCATACACGAGATGTGGCTCTAAGATTGTATGTTGAGTTTCTTTTCTTAATATCCAAAAGATCCAAGTGTTTCATCTCACCCTGCTTTGTGAGACTCTTGCTGATGACTACAGTGCTGTCCAAGTAGAAACATTCTGTAAACACCTCTGTTAGGATGGATTTGGGGGCCTGACACATTCCTCTGGTTATCCTTAGAGATGAGGGAGCATCATCCTTTGAGAATGCGTTTAAGATTGGAAATAAACCCAAGTCATTGACTCAGTTGGATAAGTAAAAATGGGTGATGAAGGTAAGTCACATCCTTTTAGCTCTTTCTTTTAAAAAAAAAAAGTCCCTAAGATGTTCCTGGGGATACTGCATCTTTGGACTCCTTTCAGAGTGACCACTTCAAAGGAAAACAGTAATCACTAGTACATGTAACTTCCAATGGATTAAAAAAAAAAAAAAAAGCTGCTCTCTTGTCACGCCTTATACGTGTTCACATCTCTGCGTACACACGGATGTAAATGCACATTCATGAGTATCTGTCTGCCTCCAGTCGGAATTCCGTAAAACCATGTTAGACTTAAGTGCATGTTATTGTCATATTAGGCCAAAACCGGGGTGTTTCTTTGTCGTGAAACTTTGCTTCTTCACGGAATTAGAGCACTGTTTTCAGTATAATGGAACCCATATACAGCGTTCTCTTGTATCAGCTCTGGAGTTTTGGTGCCCAGTGGTCTATTTCCATGTGGTTTACCTAGAATTCTGTTCACACAGAGACACCTATAAGTATTTATTACAAACTGGGATGTGAACAGACTGACCCATAGTGGTTTTCTTTGATTTAAGGTGTTTTCCCCCTTTTGTGGAGCGGAATCTGGGACGTTCTGTGAGGCAGGGCGGGTCAGGCACCCACCTCGGCCAGAACCCTGCTGGCTTGGGTGCCACTGCGCTTCCTGCCAGGTGCGTGTGCTGTATTCTCTCCAGCAGACTCTGATGTATCATTGTGGCATCTTCATATGGCTGGTCTGTCCTGGGGGGGCGGGAAGCCCAGAGCTGCAACGGCCGGATGGGTCTGTGTACAGAGCAGGGAAATTCAGGAAGACGGTTGTGTCCCCCACAGCAAATATTGATCCTGTTGGTCAGCCAAAGATTTTCCTATCCTTTGCTGCTTAAATTTGTGCCTTAATATTGTATATAATAAATGGATTAAAAAAAAAAAAACAGTTCTTTCCCTCTCATTTGCTCTTTTCTTTCCCTAGGAACTTATGTACCCGGCGCTCAGTCAGTGTGGGTTGAATTTCATCTCATTTTACTCCTGGAGGCGGCCTCACTGGCTGTTTTGCTTCCAGAGGCCTCCAGTCCCCCACTGCACCCCTCCACCACCACCCCCTCCTTGTGGAACTCCTGCTCTGATCCCAAGGAGGAAATGAGTCATCCAGGCCACTGGAGCTTGCCATCCACCCCCTACCCACCCCTCCAGACAAGTACGGAAAGAGGAAACACAGGGACGTGGGCCCGGGAGATAGTGGCCACTTTGATGGCATCTGAGCGTCCCCTTGAGACGTCCCTGGGCCCTGAGTCTGGGCTGGGGTCAGACGTGTCTCTGCACCCCATGATGGATGTGGTGGATGTTGCTGCCTGGTTGGTCTCTTAGGGTCATGGGAAGTGTGGGGGGCTTTGGTAGAAGTCACGTGGTAAATGGTGGGGGCCTCAGAATAAATGCCGGGAGAGTCCCCAGGTGCAGTGCCGTCCCGAGGGGACAGTGGCCTGGGAACACTGTCAGGGAGGACAAGATGCCCTCTTTGTTCTCTAGTCCTGTGTCTTTTAGCAGAAACCTCTCTTGCCTACCCAGCCCACGCCCCCAACTCAGGCTTGGCAAAGGCTTCCTCAGTGTGAGCGAGGGGCCCACCTCCAGTCTGCAGTGATGGCTGTTGTGACCTGCATGTGTTCCTGCCTTCAGTCTTAACAACAACTTGGTTGGCCCCATTTTAAAGACAAGGAAACTGAGGCTCAAAAACCTCGGGCAAGTCACTTGTGAAAGATGGCAGGATTGGAACCCAGGTCTATCTGACCAGGAGCCCATGTACTTGGCGATAAAACATGAGTAGGGGCTGAGAGCTTGGGTTCTTTCCTGTCCTGCCTTCTACCCAAAGGAGCTCTTCTCTGCGGGGACCCCTGGACCCCTGCATGGGTGCAAATGTGACGCATGAGAATAAAGGGCAAACTGGGCAGCCCCCAGCCTCCAGCTCCTGGCGTGACTTCGGGAAGACAGCTGGAGGACCCCCATGTCCTGGGGCTCAGAGGAGGAGAGGGGGGCTTCTGAGCTGGGCGCCCCGCTCTGCCATCTCCCTGCCCTAACCCCGTGCCTGCTGCTGGAGAGAGTCGCCCGCAAGCTCTGGCCTCTGTCCTGAATCCTAGGCCGGGGCCTCTGCACCGCAGGAAATAGTAGCGAGGCCTTTTAGATTGCCTGGGCTCATCGTAGTCAGGAGGAAGGTCCCAAATGAGAAATAAACCAGGAGCTCTGAAATGCCTTTCTTAAAATATACAGAGTTCAGTGATGATGAAATAGGAGCTTTTGCCGTCTCCCGGTTTCCGGTGCCCTTTTATCAGGCACCGCCCTGTCTCCCACATGCTCCCTTTAGCCGCTGCGTTCCTGGCAGGCAGACATCCTCTCTTGGCCGGTCTGTCTCCCTCCAAACTCCCCTTACGGAGCCCCAGAAGGAGACCCTCCCCATCTGATGTGGCTTTCTGTCAAACGGTGACTCTTCCCAAGTTCTTCGTGTGAAAACAGAGTATAGGGCTCGCAGACTATGTAGTTGGGTAATTAGGAGTAAAACAAAGTGAATCTACCCACCACAGGAGGTAGCCAGAGTTTATCAGCAGCACGCCAAATCCTGGGGCTTCCCAGGTGGCTCAGTGGGAAAGAATCCACCCGCCAGTGCAGGAGACGCGGGTTCAATCCCTGGATCGGGACAATTGCCTGAAGAAGGAAATGGCAACCCACTCCAGTATTCTGGCCTGGAGAATCCCATGGACAGAGGAGCCTGGCGGGCTACAGTCCATGAAGCTGCAAAAGAATACAATATGACTGAGCACACATTATGTGAATCTTAGTCCTTGTGTTGGAAACATACTACAGCGCTTAAATCCTGATTGGTTTCAGCCCTCTGATTGAGGGAGGGAGGTCCTAACATTTCTGAGTTGGCTTTGGAATATTGCTTCTCCTTAGCAACCTCCGAGGGAGGTGGATGCATCTTCACCCCAGAGTTTCTGATGAGGAAATGCTTATGAGAAGCATGGTGCATGCCCGGCTGCAAGTCCAGTCCGGGCAGACTTCTCTAAGTCGTCCTTCTCCCCTGTACTATGTCATGGTTTTTTACTTTAACTGGTCTTATCTTTGATGGTTTGTTTTCTGCATTTTGTTTTTAATAGTTCTAGAGAGAATTGGTAGGCAAATGGCTAGTTGGGGAGTGGGGGAAGCATTTTTGAGGCTCTTTTGGAAATGTATGTCCAGCGGGAGGTCTGTGTGGATGGACAGACTGAATTCAAGCCTCTGGTCTGTTTGTAAGATAAGGACTTAATGTAGAGCAGCTTGACCATGTTTTGATGCAGGTACACCTAGGGGGCAGCACCAGGGAGAAGGGACCCAGTGGCTCAGATAGTAAAGAATCTGCCTGCGATGCAGGAGACAGGGGTTCAATCCCCTGGTTGGAAAGATCCCCTGGAGAAGGAAATGGCAACTCACTCCAGTATTCTTATCTGAAGAATCTCATGGACAGAGGAGCCTGGTGGGCTACAGTCCATGGGGTCGCAGATTCGGACGTGACTAAGTGATGTAACACTTTCACTTTCAGATGTGGTCAGAGGGCCCACTCTCAGGCCAGGATCTCACTCTTTATTTTGTCAGACAGGTCCTTAGCCCCCAGGACTTGGGGTCCAGAGATGCTGACGTAAAACTGAAGTACGTTTGTTTTGGCCAAATGAACTCATGGACTGTTCCTGCTGGATGCCTCTGTGTGGGTTTCCCCAGACCTGGCGGCTTCCCTTCCCCTTCCTCTGCTCTGCTAGCTGTCGCATCCTCTCTGTCACCTCTGCTGGGAACCCAGGTCACCCGGTCCCCTCCCTTCCCCTGTTCCTGGCTACTCAGTCCACCTTCCCAGGTTGCCTCCCTGCTTTCACTCCCTCCATCCTCACAGCCTTAGCTCAAGACCTCATCTCTCACTTGGACGATTGCAGGAGCCTCTGCCTCCCATCTCATCCCACTCCATCCTTGACAGGGACACCAGAGAAACGAGGAATAGCCGACACTTATTTATTGTTTTTCTGCACCCCATGCTCCTGTGACCTGGAGAAGGGCATGGCAACCCACTCCAGTATTCTTGCCTGGAGAATCCCATGGACAGAGGAGCCTGGCGGGCTACAGTCTATAGGTCGCAGAGTCAGACCCGACTGAAGCGACTGAACACACATGCTCCTGTGAACCACTCCTACCTTAGCACGTTGAATTCTTATGGTCACTCTGAGGCCGGCACTGTTACTAGATCCTCATTTTACTGGAGGTAAAACTAAGAGGCAGAGAACTAAGTCTCTTGCCAAAAATTCTAGAGTTTGTGAGTGGCACGTGGTTTAGTCGCTAAGCCATGTCCGATTCTTTTGCAAACTTGTGGACTGTACAGCCTGCCATTCTCCTCTGGCCATGGGATTCTCCAGGCAAGAATACCAGAGTGGGTTGCCATTTCCTCCTCCAGGGGATCTTCCCAACCCAGGGATCGAACCCTTGTCTCCTGCGTCTCCAGCACTGGCAGGTAGTTTCTTTACCTCTGAGCTGCCTGGTGTGCCACCCTGTATCCAAAGTAGATGCTAATTAAAATTTCAACCACATATGAGTTCTCCCGAGCTTCTGCTTTCATGTCTTCAGGGATAGTTTTCAGGGAGACCAGAAGAGGGAAGCTAGAGTAAAATTGTGCTGAAAAAAATGCACATTAATTACAAAAACAATCCCACAAGGAAGTACACAAAATAGAAGCTACCTCCCCCTCTAAACGCCTATAAGTCACCACTGTGGACAGTTTAGTTCAGTCAGTCAGTTCAGTCACTCAGTCATGTCTGATTCTTTGCAACCCCATAAATCGCAGCATTCCAAGCCTCCCTGTCCATCACCAACTCCTGGAGTTCACTCAGACTCACGTTTATCAAGTCGGTGATGCCATCCAGCCATCTCATCCTCTGTCGTCCCCTTCTCCTCCTGCCCCCAATCCCTCCCAGCATCAGAGTCTTTTCCAATGAGTCAACTCTTCCCATGAGGTGGCCAAAGTACTGGAGTTTCAGCTTTAGCATCATTCCTTCCAAAGAACACCCAGGGCTGATCTCCTTCAGAATGGACTGGTTGGATCTCCTTGCAGTCCAAGGGACTCTCAAGAGTCTTCTCCAACACCACAGTTCAAAAGCATCAATTCTTCAGCGCTCAGCCTTCTTCACAGTCCAGCTCTCACATCCATACATGACCACTGGAAAAACCAGTTGTGTACAGCCAAATACGTATGTGTACAGATACATGTGAATAAGTATTAATTTTAAAATTACAATCATGCTAGTTCACATAATGTGTTTTATTCACTCAGTAATAGATCACAGGCAGATTGCTCTACCAGTGTATATACACCTGTCTTCTTATCTTTGGTGGCTGCGTAGTGTTTTGTATGGAAGAGGGGAGCTGACTGACATCTATGTTCCGTTGTTGCCCTTCCCCCAGCTACCCCATGGCATTTTCCCAGCCGTTGACAGACAAGAGCTAAGAAACAGGCCCAAACTTGCAGTATGAGTCAGGCTTGGCCAAACACTGCCCCCGAGTTCCTCCAAGGCCTCGGAACATTTCCATGTGCCTGTCCAAGCCACAATTGGTGATTCCTGTCATGGTGACATTGGGATCCCAAGGACTTGACAGTGCCGTGGCCCCAGCTGATGGCTCAGGCCCGGCCCGACCTGGCCTGCTCTATGTCTATCCAGAAAACCTTCCAGCTCTGACAGGCTCACTTTCCATCCAGTGTCCTAGCCTTTGGCCCCGAGAAAAAACATTTTCCTGGCATAACCCAACTCACAATGAGCCCAGCCTGACTTTGTCCAGTGATGTTGATGACATTGATCCCTGTCTTGTCCCCGGCACTTTCATTTTGTAAAGTGTCTATCAGATTTTTCAAATATTTAGCTTGAGGAATAGCCTGTAAACAGAAGCCCCGTTCATGACTCACTTACCATGTTGTGCATGCGTGTGTATGCGTGCTCAGTTGCTCAATCATGTCTGATTGCAACCCCACAGACTAGAGCCCGCCAGACTCCTTTTGTGCATGGAATTTTCCAGGCAAGAATATTGGAATAGGTTGTCATTTCCTCCTCTAGATGATCTTCCCGACCAAGGATTGAGCCCATGTCTTCTGTGTCTCCTGCACTGGCAGGCGGATTCTTTACCACGACACCACCAGGGAACCCCTCACTTAATCATGCTACTACTGAAAATCAATTATGCGCCTAGCACATCTCAGATCCTGAGGGGAACCAGGCGTAGAGATTGCTCTAGTGATTCCTCTCCTGAAGGAAGAGGAGAGGGGCAGGCAGGTGAACTGACCACCTTCTCTGGGCGAGCATTTTGTATCAGTCACTGCACTGGGGCCTCAGAATAGCAAGTACAGGGGGATTCACAGAGCTTCTGCAAGTAACCAGGGTCCACACTTACCCAGATAAGTGTCAGGGTGGCATTTGAGCCTAGGCTTGGGTGCCTACGAGTCAAGATCTTCCCGTTATATTAGGCAACCTCTGCCTTTAAGTCTAGTTGAGGTCGCGGGTACAAGAAATACATTGCTCCCTGCTCATCCTTGTTGGGGTGTGTACACCAGCTTTCCTGGACAGACCTGTTAAGACCCCATCACCCTTGGCAATTGGGAAGCAAGGATTTGGCTGGTTTTCCAGCCAGCTACTGCCATCCCCAGCTGGGGCTGCATCTTTCCCTCTTCTATTTTTTGCGGGGTGGGGGGTAAATTTTTAAATTTCATGTTGGATATAATTGATTTACATATAGTTGTGTTAGTTTCAGGTGTACAGCTAAGTAATTCAGGTATACATATACATATCCCCGTTGTTCAGATTCTCTTTCTCTTCCCCCTTCTGCTATGTCTGCAGGCTCCACGGCCACAATCAGCTCTCCTGTGCCAGCCTCTCCAGCAGAGCCACTGAGGGAGTAGGAGCCGGGAGAGCCATGGAGGGGCGGAGCCGGGAGAGCCACCCAGCGGGGAGCCGGGACAGCCGCGGAGGGGGCGGAGCCGGGACAGCCGCGGAGGGGGCGGAGCCGGGAGAGCCATGGAGGGGCGGAGCCGGGAGAGCCACCAAGGGGCAGGAGCCAGGCGAGCTCCTGCCCTCCCCTCTCACTGGCCTGTTTTCTCAATTTCATTTTACCTAGAAGGGAGGTAGTTGGAGCCAATAGCCATAAGCACTGTCTTTATTTAAAATTAAAAAAAAAAAAAAAAAGTCTGGAAACTCCCTGGAAGTTCAGTGGTTGGAATTCCATGCTTTCATTGTCAGGGGTCTGAGTTTGATCCCAGTTGGGAAACTAAAATCTCACATTTAGCCATGCACTGCTGCCAAATAATAATAATTTTTAAATTATTAGTCAATAATTTATATCTTAAAAAAATACAAAATTCCCTTTCCCATTTCTTCCTGCTGTCTGATCACTGCTCCCCTTTCCCACTGGATTCATGAACTCAGCCTGTCCCAGCAGTGCAACTGATGTCATACCTCCGTAATAAACACAGTGAAAAGGGCAGAGCCACAGACTGCTCAGTTCTCTGAGCCTCTCAGTCAAGGCCATCACAGTAAGCTGGAGGGGAGCCCTTTGCCTTAGAGCTTCTGGTAACAAACACCACCCACCTCTGCTTTCTGTAGAGTAATACCAGACAGCCAATGCAGAGAAGGCAATGGCACCCCACTCCAGTACTCTTGCCTGAAAAATACCATTGATGGAGGAGCCTGGTAGGCTGCAGTCCATGGGGTTGCTACGAGTCAGACATGACTGAGCGACTTCACTGAGCAACTTCACTTTCACTTTTCACTTTCATGCATTGGAGAAGGAAATGGCAACCCACTCCAGTATTCTTGCCTGGAGAATCCCAGGGATGGGGGAGCCTGGTGGGCTGCCGTCTATGGGATCGCACAGAGTCAGACATGACTGAAGTGACTTAGCAGCAGCAGCAGCAATGAGTGGCTGATAAACGTGAAATCTCTACTTAGTAACATTCCCACTCTATGCAAAATGAACCTAAGTACGTCTTTTATTGCCATTTGGCATGGAGTGCATGCACACTCAGTCGTGTCCAAGTCTTTGTGACTCCAAGGACTGTAGCCCGCCAGACTCCCCTGTCCATGGAATTTCCCAGGCAATAATATCTGGCTCGGGGTGCTATGTCGCCAGTGGATCTTCCCGACCCAGGGATTGAGGCTGCATCATTTGTATCTCCCACACTTGCAGGCGGGTTCTTTACCAACTAAGCCACCAGGGAACCCCTATTGCTATTTGGCTATATGCTATTAAAGCTGCCTAGGGGCGGCTATGTGATTCCTTGTTATACAGCTGGGAGAACAAGAACAGAACTAGGGCACCTTCCCAAGGCCATGGTAAAGTGCCAGCTGAGCCAGATTAGAACTGGGCCCTCCCGCAGCCCTTTTAGTGCTTTTTGGAGCAGATGGAGCCATCTGTGCTGATGCTGTGTGGGCATCATCAGGTCTTTTCAGAGCCCTGCACCCTTTCCTGCCTGGGAAGCAGTGAATGGAGAAGTGATGGGTGTGGAATGGATCGATCAGGGCATCACTCAAGAAGAGCTTCACATCTAACTCATGTGCCTAAAGAGCCAAGAGATTTTACAGAGACATCCTTCCAGACTCGGAGGTTGGGATTTCTCTCAGTGTCAGATCCAGGAGACTGGAGTCCAGGATCATGGGAACACAGAAGACAATGCTTGAGAACTGTTCCTTTGACAGCCTCAAAACCTATGACCTTATAGCACAGCTGAGATGAGCATGACCCTGCAGCAAGACAGCATGTGGAAACAGATAAGGGGCCTCTCCCAGGGATGAGAGAGCTGATGGCAGATGCAGGGCCCCTTTGTATTTGAGACACAGAGTTGGAGTGGCACCTCCCATGGCAGTCTGTCGGGGACCACATGTAACAGACTGAGTCCCAAATCATCACAGTAGCTCATGATTTGGGACTTTTCTGGTGGGCCAGTGGTTAAGAATCCACTTTGCAATGCAGAGGACACAGATTCGATCCCTGGTCGGGGAACTAGGACTCTACATGCCACAGAGCAACTAACCAGAGAGTCTGCATGCCACAATGAAAGAGCCACACGACACAACGCAGACCCCGCATGCAATGACTAAGACTCAATGCAGCCAAATAAGCTAATTGCAAAAAACAAAGCCAAAAAACATCTAGTTCATAGCATTAAAAAAAAAAAAACCCTCATGATTCATACTGAGAAGCATGCTTAAACAGTATAGACCCAACAGAAGCAGAAGATATTAAGAAAAGGTGGCAAGAATACATAGAAGAACTATACAAAAAAGATCTTAGTGACCCAGATAACCATGATGGTGTGATCACTCACCAGGAGCCAGACATCCGGAGTCCAAAGTCAAGTGGGCCTTAGAAAGCATCACTACAAACAAAGCTAGAGGAGGTGATGGAATTCCAGCTGAGCTATTTCAAATCCTAAAAGATGATGCTGTGAAAGTGCTGCACTCAATATGCCAGCAAATTTGGAAAACTCAGTAGTGGCCACAGGACTGCAAAAGGTCAGTTTTCACTCCAATCCCAAAGAAAGGCAATGCCAAAGACTGCTCAAATCGCACAATTGCACTCATCTCACACACTATCTGAACACAAGTAATGTTCAAAATTGTCCAAGCCAGGCTTCAAAAGTACTTGAGCTGAGAACTTCAAGATGTTCAAGCTAGATTTAGAAAAGGCAGAGGATCCAGAGATCAAATTGCCAACATCTGTTGGGTCATCAAAAAAGCAAGAGAGTTCCAGAAAAACATCTACTTTTGCTTCATTGACTACGCCAAAGCCTTTAACTGTGTGGATCACAGCAAACTAAAAAATTCTTCAAGAGATGAGAATACCAGACCACCTTACCTGCCTCTTGAGAAATCTGTATGCAGGTCAAGAAGAAACAGTTAGAACTGGACATAACGGACTGGTTCCAAATTGGGAAAGGAGTATGTCAAGGCTGTATATTGTCACCCTGCTTATTTAACTTATATGCAGAATACATCATGCGAAATGCTGGACTGGGTGAAGCACAGGCTGGAATCAAGATTGCCAGGAGAAATATCAGTAACTTCAGATATGCAGATGACCACCCTTATGGCAGAAAGTGAAGAGAAACTGAAGAGCCTCTTGATGAAAGTGAAAGAGGAGAGTGAAAAAGCTGACTCAACATTCAAAAAATGAAGATCATAGCATCCAGTTCCATCGCTTCATGGCAAATGGGTGGGGAAACAGTGACAGACTTTATTTTCTTGGGCTCCAAAATCACTGCATATGGTGACGGCAGCCATGAAATTAAAAGATGCTTCCTTCTTGGAAGAAAATCTATGACCAACCTCGACAGCCTGTTAAAAAGCAGAAACATTACTTTGCTGACAAAGGTCCATCTAGTCAAGGCTATGGTTTTTCCAGTAGTCATGTATGGATGTGAGAGTTGGACTATAATGAAAGCTGAGTGCCGAAGAATTGATGCTTTTGAACTGTGGTGTTGGAGAAGACTCTTGAGAGTCCCTTGGACTACAAGGATATCCAACCAGTCCATCCTAAAGGAAATCAGTCCTGAATATTCATTGGAAGGACTGACGCTGAAGCTGAAGCTCCAACACTTTGGCCACCTGATGTGAAGAACTAACTCATTGGAAAAGACCCTGATGCTGGGGAAGATTGAAGACAGGAGGAGAAGGGGGTGACAGAGGATGAGATGGTTGGATGGCATCATCAACTCAATGGACATGAGTTTGAGCAAGCTCCCAGAGTTGGTGATGGACAGGGAAGCCTGACGTGCTGCAGTCCATGGGGTTGCAAAGAGTCAGACATGACTGAGCAACTGAACTGCCCTGAACTGAACTGAACCCTTATTGCATTAGAGGAAGGATGCAAAGATAAACAAGATGCTATACGTGTTCTCCACACCCCACACCCCATGCTCATAGTCTGGGTGAAAAGACCAGAGGGAACCACAATACCATGAATAATAAACATCAAACTCATGGGTTGTACAGGTTGTTCTGTTGGTCTGGAAGAGCAGGAAGGCAGAAAGGCAGGTGACATGTGAGTGGAATGTGGATGAGTGAGAAAAATGAGACAAGGCTGAGGTCAGGGCAGAGGGGACAGTGGGCACAGAGGCTGGGTGTGCTCCGGACACCATGGCTCTGGGCTGCAGGGGCCAGTGGGCATGAGACAAGTGGTCTGCTGTGCCAAAGACACTGGCCTTGGTCCTGTGGTCATCAGTGTTGGGAGCTGGCAAAGGTATATACTGTGATCCCATCAATGCCATGTTGTAGGATAGTAACCAAGGGCTGCTTTGAGTCTTCACAATGAAGAAGGGATAATAAAGACACTGGATGTTTCCATTTCTATAGCTATGTCACAATTACTCTTAAACTTAGTGGCATAAAACAACTTTATTTTGCTCAAAACTTTGCAATTTGGGCAGGACTTAGGGTGGGGTGGGAGTAGTTCTGCTTGGCTCTTCTTGGCTCAGCTGGGGTGGCTCAAAAGCATAGAGGCTGCACGAGTGGGGAGTCCGAGCCATGTCCCACTGTGGTCTCTCCCACGTTCTCTCCAGCATGCAGGATGGGTGGACCTCGGGGTGAATGGACCTTTTATCTCGTAGTTTTGCGTGTCAAATGCACATGAGAAGAGAGGGCCAGAGAGAAGACATTCTGCCTTTTATGACCTGGCCCCGGATGTCACACAGCATCTCTCTGCCACAACTATTTGTTAGGCATTTAAAGGATCTGCCAGGGTTCAAGGGCAGGTAGGGGGCAGGGTAGACTTGATCTCGTCAAGTGGAAATGGCAAGCTTCTAGAAGAGCACAAGTGCCTGGAGATCCATCTATTACCATGACTCTTTTGGAAAAGAAAGTCTGTGTCACTAGGCACCTGCCCGACCCAGTATCCTGAAGTTTTACATACACTTTCTCCTCCTCCTCTCCCCTCTCCCTAAGAGGTAAGTATTATCCTGCTCATTTTATATATCAGGAAACTGAGGCCTGAAGATGTTAAGAGGTCTGCCCGAAATCACACCCCAAGAAGGGCAGAGCTGGATTCTGTGTGCAAGTCTAATGACCCCAAGGCCCCGGGTGTGCTCCCTGCTGCAGCTTCAGCCACAGGGAGGAGAGCACGGAGACAGACTTCAGAGTCATTGTTCTGCTCCGGAATGCGTCCACCAGGAAGAAGGGCAGGTGACTGATGAGCTGAATAGGACCAGTCGGATTTGGACTGTGTCTGGGTCATAGGTGCCAGATGACAGGCGCTTCCCATGTCATCAAGGCAGCCACCAGGGAGGCAGAGCTGACCGTTGTCACTTTTCAAGGGCCAGGCACTGTGCCAAGTACTCCCTATGCATTAACTAATTTAATGTCCCCAGGTATTATTATTGTTGCTGTTATTAGGTGTCAAGTAATTCATTAACATTGTGCAGAGAGGACATCACCCCCAAGGGACTTCCCACCTCCTTGGTATGAATCGCTTTGCCATCCAGCAACACGATGACATGAGTAAATAAAGCAATAGCCTCCCCTCTCAATGGCACCATTGGCCATGGAGTGGTCAGGAAGGCCTGTCTCTGGAGTCAGATCGGTCGAGTGGAAACCAGCTCCACTGTTTACTAGCTGTGAGCCTGGGCCCATCACTCAGCCTCTCAGTACCCCAGCATCCTCACCTGTAACATGCGAATACAGTCCCTTTCTCACAGAGGTTCCCATCAGAAGTACAAGACAGCCCTGGGTAGTACCCTGTGAGACCTTGGCCAGGAGAAGGCATGTGAGAGATGCCAGCTATTGTTCTTAGCGTGCAGGCCAGTGCCAAGGGCTCCTTGGTGAGTTCTCATGGTCCAGGGTCATGCATTGTTTTCTGCAGGAGTCCAGGAAGCAACTGATTTTACTGGCCTTGTTGGGGTGGAGATGGAGTCAATCTGTCCAGCCAGATGCCAGGGATAAGCCAACCAATGAGACAGTGGAGGAGGAGAGCAGTTTGCAGACGTGCAGCTTCATAGACACTGGAAAGTACAGAGAGCTGGCCCCAAACACAGAGGCGTGACTGATGCCCTGAGTCAGGGCCCACACAGCTGTATCCCTTATCCTGTGCTTTGGGTTAGCAAAGGAGATATGGTGTGCTATGGATGAAGCCACCAATAATTGTCAGCATCTTACCACCTGTCACCTCCATTCTTGGCCCAACCCACTTTTGCTTTTAAGGAGAAAGAAAGCTCTCTGGTGGTGAAGCACACAGTCCTCCCAGCACTCTGCGGCAACCTTTTCAGCTCAAGCCAGGCTGCAGTCCTTCTCTGCTGGCAGAACTGGGGTCTGGTTGACAGGTGCCCAGTGGTCTGGAAGCGGAGTTGAGAAATCATAGCAGAGAGGAGAGGCTGTGAGCCTCCCGGCTGGGTTCCTGTCCTTCGTTCCTACTGTCCCAGCCCCACCATGCTCCTGTCCTTCTGGTGACTTGGTGAGGTGCCAAAACATCTCTCCTCTTGCCCAAGCTGGCGACGTGTCCCTGCAGTCACCCATCACTCAGGGTCCCAAGTAAAGTAGGCACAGGAGGGCTCCTGGGTCAGCCCAGGTAGCTTGCACCCCATGCCCACCTTGAGGGTAGAGAATCCAGAGAGTGGTATCCTTCCAAACACCTCAAAACCAGACCTCAGGGTGTCCTCACTGTGCACCCCCATTGTCAGACCTCTGACAGTTTCAAATGTGAGAATGCTTCCCATCTTTCTATGGTATCAACTCTGCAGGCTTTCTTGTCAGCTAAATCTGCCCTCTTCTCCTTTCCTTTTTGAAAAGCAAGACAACATTAAAGACTATAGCTATACCTTACATTTCCACCTTCTTGACAGCAGACACAGGCCCCTGAGAGTCCCAAGTCGAGGAACGATCCCTTCCACCCCACCGTGCGCTTCAAGTGGGAGTTTTACAAAACTTCTGTTTACACACAGCTTTCAAAAAGCACGTCAGTTTCATGTTCTCAAAATCTCCATCCCTCCCGTCTCTCACCTCCTTTGAAGTTGGCCAGCATCTCCCACAGGAGATCTGATTGTGAGCTTTCTGACATTTGTTTGCTTAGTTGTTTTTATCTTTTATCTTTCCCACAAGGATTCCAGGCGGCTAGCAGCAAAGTACACACAGAGAATGGTTCATAAAACAAAAATAGGAGACCTTTGATGTTTGTGATTTCAAATTCCCAGTTTCAGCTCTTCTTTAATAATGCTGAAGATCGGTGACGTAGAATTTTGAAACCTCTTGAAAGTCGAGGCACTCAGCCTCAGACTTTCCTAAGAGACAGGACAGTCTGCACACTCCAGAATTAATAAAGGGTTGCAGGCTCACCCCATTCCCTCCCCAAGCCCAGCGGCACCATCTGGGACACAGCCAGCAGTGGGCCAGGGTGGCCAGCCTCCCAAGGCAACTCACTTGCCTCCTGAATCACGAGGCACTGTCCAAGACCATGCCCATGCCAAAGGGGAAATTTGTGGGGAGGGGCAGGTATGTCAATACAATTTCAATGTGCTCTCCTGCCCCTAGTGGTTTGATATCAGATGCAACTTCAAGAATTTCTATAAATGCTGGAGAGGGTCTGGACATTCCCACTATTGGTAGGAATGTAAATTGCTGCAGCCACTATAGAAAACAGTATGGAGGTTCCCTAAAAACTTAAAAAGGGAGCTACCATATGACTCAGCAATGCCACTGCTGGGCATATACCCCCAGAAAACCGTAATTCAAAATGACACATGTACCCCAATATTCATCACAGCACTATTTACATCAGGACAGGGAATCAACCTAGATGTCCACTGACAGATGAATGGATAAAGAAGATGTGGTAATATATGCAATGAAGTATTAGCCATAACAAGGAATGAAATTAGTTCATTTGTTATGTGGATGGACCTAGAGTCTGTCATACAGAATGAAGTAAGTCAGACAAAGAAAAACAAATATCTTTATACATTGATGGATACCTGTGGAATCTAGAAAAATGGTACAGATGAACCTATCTCCAAGAAGGAATAGAGATGCAGACATAGAGGACAAATATGAACACAGAGGAGCAGGGGAGGGTGGGGAAAACTGGGAGATTAGGACTGACACATATACACTGTGTGCATGCTAAATCGCCTCAGTCGTGACCAGCTCTTTGCAACCCCATGGACTGTAGCCCGCCAAGCTCCTCTGTCCATGGGATTCTCCAGGCAAGAATACTGGAGTGTGTTGCCATGCCCTCTTTCAGGGGATTTTCAGACCCAGGGATTGAACCCGCGTCTCTTACATCTCCTGCATTGGCAGGCGGGTTCTTTACCACTGAGCCACTGGGGAAGCCTGACGTATATCCACTACCATGTGTAAAATAGACAGCTAGTGGGAACCTGATATAAAGCACAGGGAGCTCTATTCAGTGTCTGTGATGACCTACACGGGTGGGAAGCGGGGAGGTGGGTGAGAGGTCCTAGAGGGAGGGGATATGCATATACATATAGCTGATTCCCTTCACTGTACAGCAGAAAATAACACAATATTGTTAAGCACTTCTGCTCCAATAAAAAATAAAACCACACCAAACGAAAACTAAAAATAGAGCTATCATATGCTGTATTGACAGATGAATGGATCAATAAGATGTGGTACACACACACACACACACACAATGGAATATTACTCAGCCATAAAAAAGAATGGAATAATACCATTTGTAGCACCACGGTTAGACCTAGAGTTTATCATACTGATAAAATATCATATGATATCACCTTTATGTGGAATCTAAAAAAACACGAATTTATTTACAAAACAGACACAAACTCAAGGATATAGAAACAAATTCATGGTTACCAAAGGGGAGAGTGGTGGGGAGTGAGATAAATGAGGAGTTTGGGATTAACAGATACTTACCACTATATACAAAATAGATAAATAATAGGAATGTACTATATAGCACAGGGAATTGTATTCAATATCTTGTAATAACCTATAATGAAAACTCATCTGAAAAAGCATATATGTATACATGTAAATATAGAGAGAATTGCTTTACTGTACACCTAAAACTAACATAATATTGTAAATCAAATGTATTTCAATAAAAAATTAACAATAAAAGAATTATAAAATGACAAATCTCCATAGTCCTTCCTCCCAAACAGAAGGCTCCCAACCCTCCCATCTGGGTCTGGGATTTTGCCCCACTTCCCAGGTAATAAGCTAGCCTGTTACTATTCCAGGGAGGCTGGCAGAAGGCATGACACCCCTGAGTCAGAGACAAATGACTTTGTTCTTCACAGCACAGAAAGCAGCGTGAGCATCACGTTGGCATTTCCCACATCCGCATGCCACTGGGGATGACATCACACAGGACCATGCAGCTGGGTCCAGGCTGATGCTGGCCATGCAGTGGGTTTGCTTCAAAGCTGGAGATCACTGAGCTTGAGGCAGCCATGCTTTCAGAGAGCATGGTAAGCAAGCCTCCTCTTTGTCCAGAGGGAGACATTACCCTGACTGCTTGCAGCAAATACAACCCTGAAAATTGGTCTGGATAAAGAACAGTCAGGGCCTTGCATTCTTGGCATACCCAGGAGAGGTCATCCCTCTCAATAACTTTCCTGTGATGAATTTGGGGTGGGACTTCCCAGCTTCCCAGGTCAACCAGGATGGCCGAGGGTTTCTTGGCTCTGGGTCCGTGACTTCCACATTCCCAGCCCACAGCCCTCCAAGTCCACAACCTTGACTGCTGATCTGATATCCAAGAGCCAAGGTGGTGGCTGAACTTTGTGGGGCCTAGACACTGCCTGGCACCATGCCAAGCCATCTGTGTGCTTTATTTCATTTAATCCTCACACCTTTTGAGTAAGTGTGACCCCCTCCCTGTCTACCATCGATAGATAAAGAAACTGAGGTTCAGAGAAGGTAAGGGACCTACTGTCTGTCAGCCAGCTGGCAGGTGATGGAGGCAAGTATTGGCCACAGTCTGGCTGCCTCCACAGTCCAAGCTCATTGGCAGTGTTTCTGTTCCTTTCCTGGTCAAGAAGGAATGGGGGGCACTTCCTGGTTGCCCAGTGGTTAAGACTTCACCTTCCAATGCAGGGGATGTGAGTTCAATCTCTAGTTGGGGGCTAAGATCCCACATGCTTCGTGGACCAAAATCAAAGCATAAAACAGAAACAATATTGTAACAAATTCAGTAAAGACTTTAAGAATGGTCCACATTAAAAAAAAAATCTTAAAGAAATGGGTTTTTCTTTTTCATTCTTTCTTCTTTCTTTCTTTCCTCCTTCCTTCCTTTTCTTTATTTCTCTTTCTCTTTTTATTTCTTGTTTATTTTCAATTATTATTATTATTATTAGCAAATTCTTCCTCACTGAAGGGCATCTTCCACTGACCTCTAGCCTCTATCTATACCCAAAGGCCTAGTTGGGATTCAGCAAGTTCTCTTAGACCCTCATAGAATTAGGGTGAGCAAAGGTACACGAAGGAGCCAACTGAACAGGACCAGCTCTCAAGGCTGATCTTCTGGGCTCCTGGAACCACCCATCATGGCTCTACTTCCTCATAAATGAGTGACTGCGGCCATGCCAGGAATGCTGAAAGATCAAATGGCCCCTTTAGCAAATTAGAAACAGGCACCCTCCCTCAAGACTTTTGATTAACATTTGCACATTTGCTGGAAACCTATGA
The DNA here is from genome assembly GCF_032452875.1 of Bos javanicus. Taxonomy (NCBI): domain Eukaryota; kingdom Metazoa; phylum Chordata; class Mammalia; order Artiodactyla; family Bovidae; genus Bos; species Bos javanicus. The sequence continues at coordinate 15,535,690 of NC_083882.1, read as the reverse complement.
TTGTAAACATACATATCTAGGGAGGTGCCTAAATTCATTCACTTCTTGCAATTGGCTAGTGCCCAACCAACACAACCATACTGGCCAGGCCAAGTCACACAGTCCCGGTTCTACACTGGTTCTGCCATTTACCAGCTGAGTGATCTTGGGCAGGTCACTGGGCTCATTGAAGCTCAGTTTCTGATAGAATGGAGTCCACGTGGCCCCCTTGTCTAACTTGCTCACAGGTTTAAAAGGGGAAATAAGAAAGAGCTGTTGTTTAAGACCCAATTCAGTTCAGTTCAGTCGCTCAGTCATGTCTGACTCTTTGCGACCCCATGAATCGCAGCACGCCAGGTCTCCCTGTCCATCACCAACTCCCGGAGTTCACTCAGACTCACATCCATCGAGTCGGTGATGCCATCCAGCCATCTCATCCTCTGTCGTCCCCTTCTCCCCCTGCCCCCAATCCCTCCCAGTATCAGAGTCTTTTCCAATGAGTCAACTCTTCGCATGAGGTGGCCAAAGTACTGGAGTTTCAGCTTTAGCATCATTCCTTCCAAAGAACACCCAGGACTTATCTCCTTTAGGATGGACTGGTTGGATCTTCTTGCAGTCCAAGGGACTCTCAAGAGTCTTCTCCAACACCACAGTTCAAAAGCATCAATTCTTCGGTGCTCAGCCTTCTTCACAGTCCAACTCTCACATCCATACATGACCACAGGAAAAACCATAGCCTTGACTAGACGGACCTTTGTTGGCAAAGTAATGTCTCTGCCTTTGAATATGCTATCTAGGTTTGCTTCTTGTAATAAGATGGAAATACTCAAAATCAGAGGCTGGGGCCTTGTCCCAGGAGGACGCAACCCTCCCAGCCTCCTCACCAGCCACAGGGGGATAATGGAATCCTTTTAACTCCTCACGTGTTTTCTTTTCACTTGGGAAGATGGCTGGGCTAGTAATTGAGGTTTGCCATCAGTTTCCTCTGCTCCTACTGTCTCAGTGACCAATTCCTCCCCTAAATCCTACCCCACTCATTGCTTTTCTATTCTTTCTCCTATTCAATCTATTTTCAGAAAATGATTGGTAAGCCTCAATGATTCTCAATGGACATGAGTTTGAGCAAACTCTGGGAGATGGTGAAGGACAGGAAAGCCTGGTGTGCTGAAGTTCATGGGGTCACAAAGAGTCGGGCGTGACTTAGCGACTGAACAACAACAATGATTCTTTGAAAAAGTGAAGTGAAGTTGCTCAGTCCTGTCTGACTCTTTGCGACCCCATGGACTGTAGCCTACCAGGCTCCTCCATCCACGGGATTTTCCAAGGAAGAGTACTGGAGTGGGTTGCCATTTCCTTCTCCAGGGGAATCTTCCCAACCCAGGGGTCGAACCCGGGTACCCAGGTCTCCCGCATGGCGGGCCGACACTTTACCCTCTAAGCCACCAGGGAAGTTGCCTCTAAATAACTTCAGACCAAAAAGAAAAAACACCTGAATCTAATCAATGCATTTGGATCTCAGGAAAAGATATTTGGGAGCCAGTTCCTACATATGACATGGAAATATCACCAAGAAGTTGACCATCTGTTCTACTTTTGAAAAGTCTAGAATAAAGGAGATGACCCGGTGTCAAAATTTGCTGCTCTGAACCCCTCTAGTGGTTCACCATGGAAATGGCCACGATTCTCCTAGGATGGGGACTTGAAAGTTCTGCTAGTCCAGTGCTGGCTTCCAGCACCTGCCTCACTCTTTAAACAGTCATAGCAATGAGGTGAGACATTATTTGGGATTTCTGGTCATCTTTTGATGTCTAGAGAGCAAGAACCTCACTCCCTCAGATTGTTCAAGAGACCAGGTCTCTAGGCCAAGCTCAGTCTTTAGCAGGGGCAACTCTAGTCTCGGTTTAGCCTCAGTTTTCTTATCTGTGAAATGAGATTAATGACATCTGGTGTGTGCCTCTCATAAAATTGTTGTGAGGATCAAAAGAGACAGTAAAGGAAAAAGGAGGTGAAAACTTCATCCATAAATAAATGTTAAGGTAGTTCTGTATGCTGTCTAGCCACATACAACTATTTAAACTTAAATTGATTAAAATTAAATAAAAATTCAGTGCTTTAGCCACACTGGCTACATCTCAAGTGATCCGTAGCTACGTGTGGCTAGTGGCTACCGTATTACAGAACACAGATCTAGAACATTTCTATCATCACAAAAAGTTCTGTGGGACAGTCCTGCAGCCTAGAGAACTGAAGAACAAACTTCATATTCCCCACTTCTGCTCGGCCCTTGAAGGAGAAAGTTTTCATACAGCAGTCAAGTCTAGGAAGACACCGGGATCACAGTCACCCTGGGGAATACAGTTCAGTTTGGCATGGACTCGTTCATTTTGTGTGTGCATGTGTCCCATAAGATACACAGTGCACACACAGAGAGAAGCTGCATGTCTCGGCCAAGCACTGTACTAAGCTCATCGTCCTACCAGGAGGAGGGCCTGGGTTGTGCAAATATGTTTCTGCATCAGGGTCTCTGGATAAGAGGCTGTGAACAGTGCAAGGAAGTTTTATTCGCATGTCAACCTCCTGCCTCACAAACACACAACTGAAGTGGCTCCTGTTGCCTCTGGGAAGATTTTCCTGCCCTCTCCACACTCAGTCTGAGTCTTCCTGTTTCCTCCCACATTCCCCTGTTCTTCCCTTTTCATTGCACTTATCAAATTGTGTTGGAGCTTGCTGGTTTGTTTTCTGTTAAAATGTAAGTGCTCTCAGGTAGGAGCCAGATTTGTCTCATACTCTCTTGCATCTTCAGCCTCTCATACAGTGCTTAGACCGTACATAGTAGATGCTCAGAACTATTAATTAATGAGTGGTATTTATGGATGGGCGGATTTCCTGCATTCCCCCGCATAAAGCCCTCAGTTACGGCTGCTGGAGATTCTCTTCATGCTGGGACACCAAATGCTTTTTAGGGCGAGGGCTAAAAAGGCATCACAAGCTGAATGGGAAAAAGCACAACTTGATTTCTGTTTCTGGCAGTTCAGTTGACAAAAGTCCTGGATGAAATTTTTAAATTGTATTAAAAAAAAAAAACATTGCTAACTCACACAAAAACTTGTACACAAATGTTTATAACTGCATTACTCATGGTAGCTCAAAGTGGAAATGACCCACATGTCTCACATTCGACAGCGAACAAAATTTAGTATGCCTCTACAGCAATGTTATTCAGTAATTAAAATGAATGAAGTATTAATATAAGGATGGTGAAACTTGACAGCAATATGCTCAGCAAAGGAAACTGGTCATAAATGCCATATTTTTGCATGATTTCATTTGTATAAAATATTCAGAATAGGTAAATCTATAGGGACAAAAAGTAGGGCACTCGTTGCCTCGGGCTGGCAGAAAGGAAGAGTTACTGCTAATGGGCACAGGGCTTCTCTTTGGGATGACAGAAATGCTCTAAAATTAGAATGCAATGATTGCACAACTCTGTGAATATACTGAAAACCTGGTTTCTCTGATGAATTCTATCAAAAGCTTAAAAAAGTAATTAATGCCAATTTTCCACAAACTCTTTCCATCACCCCCCCCCAAAAAAATAGAACAGGAGGGAACACTTTTCAACTCATTCCATGAGGCCAATATTATTCTGATACCACAACCAGACAATGACATCAATGACATTACAAAAAAGAAAACTACAGACTAATATTCACTGTGAATATAGAGCCAAAATCCTCAACAAAATAATAAAAAGCTAATCCCAGCAACATATAAAAGGGATTATATATCATAACTAATTTATCCCAGGATGTAGTGAAGTGAAAGTCACTCACTTGTGTCTGACTCTTTGCAACCCTATGGACTGTAGTCTGCCTCTTTCCATGGAATTCTCCAAGCAAGTATATGGGAGTGGTTAGCCATTCCCTTCTCCAGGATATAAGGTTGGTTAAAGCAATTAGTGTAATAAACCATATTAATAGAATAAAAGACAAAAAAAATCATCATCTTAATATATGGAGAAAAAGCATTTGACACAATGCAACACTCTTTCATGATAAAAACACACAATAAAATAGGAATAGAGAAGAAACTTTCTCAACCTGATAAGGGCAATTACCAAAAACCCACAGCTAACATCATACTTAATGGTGAAAGATTAAATACTTTTCCTTCAAGTTCAGGAACAAAACAAGGATGTCTGCTCTCATCTCATCACTTCCATTTAATGTTGTATGGGAAGTTCTAGCCAGGGCAATCAGACAAGAAAAAGAAATAAAAGGCATCCAGGTTGAAAAGGAAAAAGTAAAACTATTTTTATTCACAGATAACATAATATGTATATTGAACATCCTGAAGAGTTCACAGTAATAGCAGGAAAAAGAAAAAAAAATTAGAACCAATAAATAAGTTTACTAATATGCAGGATAGAAAATAAACATATGAAAAATCAGTCATATTTCTATACACTAGCAATGAATAGTCTGAAAGTGAAATTAACAATGCAATTCCATTTATAATAGCATCCAAAAGATGAAAATATTTTGGAATACATATAACAAGATTATTATAAGATTTGTACACTGAAAACTATAAAACAGTCCTGAAAAAAATGAAAGCAAACCTATGGAAAAACATGCATGTTCAGGGAGCAGAATATTTAATCTTGTTAGGATGGCAATTGTTCCCCCAAATACTTACAGATTCAATATAATCCTTATCAAAATCCCAGCTTCTGTGGTTTTTTTTTTTTTTTTTGCAGACATAGGCATAAAATTCACATAGAATGCAAAAGATGTAGAATATATCTAAAAAACTTGAAAAGAACAAATTGGGAGGACTCACACTTCTCAGTTTCAAAACTTAGTCAAAACTGAGTTTCAAAACTTAGTCAAAACTGAGTTTCAAAACTCAAAGCTACACTTATCAAGACAGTATAGAACTGACATAAATTTAGATGTGTGGATCCATGGAATGGAATTGAGAGCCTAGCAATAAACCCTTACATTTATGATCTCTTGTCCTCAGTTCTTGAAATGAGAGCCTTAAAGGCTAAATGGGTGTCTTGTTATTTGTTAATAACAAGCCACTTTCCACCATAACTTGGTTTATGTTAATAAGGTGAGTTTTGGAAAGCAGGAAGGATGGAGACTCGTGGCCAAGGGAACCAACCCTGAATAGAAGTTTCCAACTTTCAGTCCTAATCCTGAGCACTCCAAGGAAGGGAGAGGGACTAGAGGTTAAAGCGATCACCAGCAGTCAGTGATTTAATCAATCCTGCCTGTGTAAGGAAGCATCCATAAAGACCCAAAAGGACGAGGTGCAGAGAGGTTCCAGACTGGGGGAACAGGACCCTTCCTATGCCCCATGCCAGGCTCCAAACTCCATGAAGATAGAAGCTCCTTTGTTCAGGACTTCACCCTATCTATCTTTTAATCTGGCTATTGATTTGTATCCTTTAATATCCTTTGAGATAAATTGGTAATCTAGTAAGTAAACTGATTTCCTGAGTTCTAGGAGCTTCTCTAGGCTTCCCAGCTGATGCTAGTGGTAAAAAATTTGAATGCTAATGCACAAGACATAAGAGACGCAGGTTCGACCCCTGGGTCAGGAAGATCCCTTGCAGGAGGAAATGGCAACCCACTCTGGTATTTTTGCCCATGAACAAGGAGATTGGTGGGCTACAGATCTTGAGGTCACTGAGAGTCAGACATAATTGAAGCAACTTAGCACGCACGCATGCATGAACTGCTCTACCCAACTAATAGAACTCAAAAAGAGAGTTGTGGCAACTTCCAGTTTATAGCCAGTTGATCAGAAGCATAGATAACAATCTGGACTTGTGACTGGCATCTAAAGTTCATACTGGCAGATTAAACAAGCCTATGAAAGCTCCAGTCTGTAGTCGGTTGCTTTGGGCTTGACATGGGCGCCTTCAGTAGGTGGAGAGTGGGTGGCAGTCTCGTAGGAGATGCAGCCTTTAGACTGGAATCTGAAAGTGTCAGAATTGGGTTAAATTGTAGGACACCCAGCTGGTGTTTGGAGAATTGCTTGGTGGTGTATGAAAACCACCCTCACCGCCATCCCTCCGCCCTTCCACCCCCATGCTGGAACTGGTCCCAGAACTTTTCATACATTTAGCATATTTCAGAAAGTCAGTTACAAGGCAGGCTCTGGGCCTTTATAAACCGGGTCTTTGCCGACACAGCAGAACATAAGCCCAGTGAAGCGGCTGTCCCTCTGCCCTCAGAGGCCTCCTCTTGCCCTGAGAGCCGCCACGGTCAGTCCCTATGACAGGCACCGTCTTGGTGAGGCGATGTCATTTGTGGCTCAGGTGACGGGTTATGGAGTCAAAGAGCCCTGGATTCAAACCTTGGTTTGGATGTTCCCACAAACTTTGGGCATCTTCATCTCTCAGTTTCAGCTTCTGCATCTGGTTGGGGATAACATTTGTCTCCCAGGTTTGCTGCTGGCAACTTGCAGCCTGTTTACTCAGATAACCAACATCGAGCTCACAGCACAGGCCTGGTGCGTATGAAGCAGTCAGCGCACACCAGATATTCTTATTACTCATTTTGTTCTGTGGAGACTCAGCTCACCTGCTTGTAGGGCACAGGAAGGACAGAAGAGGGTTTTTTTTCCCTCTGTGTCCTGATGACCATACAGCTACTCAGAAAGAGAATCCAGGCAGCCTCTTTCTGACTGCAGATTCCTTATGAAAAATGGGTCTAAAATGGGCCCCAGAGAGCCCCATGAATGTTAAGGAAGACTTAGCATAGCTGCACCACTCCTCAGGCCCTCCACATCCCAGAGGAGGTCAGTTACCATTCACTGCTCAGCCTTTATGAGTATTTTTAAAACTTTTCTTTGAACCTATCTATAGGATGGTGTCTTCAAATGTCTTGCCCAGGTGACAAAGTTCTTTATTAATAGATCCAAAGGATAGCTATGTCCATTGCATAACTCATCTTTCATGGTTCTCTTAATAATCCACCTATTTTTAAAAAACGGTGCTTCTTCTCTAAAGTTTCTCATGACTCTGAAATGTTGATGCTTTCATTTCATTAACATTAATGGCTTCCTAGACCAAATGGTGCAAAATATCAAAAAAAGTGGGGAAGTCATATATGCATTCCATGAACAGTAAGATTGTCATACTGATTTCCAATTCTCTCTTCTCTGGGGTTTCTGTGAGTTGACTGAAGGTCAGTTAAGTACTGAGAATTGTATTAGGTCTGGAGTGCAGCAAGGTGAGCCTGGAAGATGGAACTTCTGATCCAGCGGGGGGCTAAAGACTCTTACATGGACAATTATGATGCAGGGGGGTGGTGACCTGAAAGAATGGGATGAGTGTGGGTGTTGTTGGATGAGCTAGAAGAGGCATTTACCCAGAGTCGGAATCAGCAGAGGTCTGGGCTAGGGGCAGGATGGTAGGCTGGATTCTTGGGAAGAGAATGCTGAAATGGAGTTTGGGGTGTGGGATGTTGCATGGGGTGAACTCCTGGGAAAGGAAGGTGAGGAGGCAGGATGGGGCCAGGGAAGGAACTGAACTACGGTGGTGTCGCCCCAGCAAGCTGCGGCTGGCTGGGTGGGGGGCTCCGGAGAGCAGGCAGCCTGTCACGGGGTCCCTGGTGGGGCTGACACTGCCCCGCGGGAGCCCCGCACAGCGGTTGGATGTGGAGGCCTGCGGCCGGCAGCCGGGGCTGCTCGCTCACGCGTCCCTCATGAGAGGAGCCTCCCCGAAGGCGGATCCGGGTCTGCCGGCCTCGTGGCTGCCTGGGAGGAGGCTTCCTGAAACAGGTGACATCCAAACCAAGACGTGAAGGACAAACACGAGGTACAGATGTGAACTGGGCGAGGGGTGGGAGAAGGTGGAGGGAATGGCATATGTGGCCAGGAGGGCGGGAGCGGGCCGAGCTGGGCCAGGTGGGGCGGGAGGGGCGGCGTGCCGACAGGAGACAGCAAAGTGCGCAGGGCCTCGAGGGCCCCTCCCTGGGGTCTGGACTGCATCCTAAGGGCCGTGGAGGTGCGCTTACAGGGGAGTTGGCCCTGACCTCTGTTCCGGAGGGTGGACTGGCAGATGGGGGTGTGTGGGGCTCGAGGCGCGAGGCATGAGCTCCTGCTGAGAGAGGGAGGGGCTCCAGGGAAGGCCCCTGGAGAAGGGCGCTCCTGAGAAGGATGGCTCACTCCAGCCGGTGCGTGGACCGGCCCGTGGCTCCCTCTGAGGAGGAGACAGAGGCTTCCCGAGCCTTAGGAAGGCCTGGCACCTTCCACCATTGCAGTTTTGAGAGCGGTCCAGCTACTCCACGTGGCTCCATTCACAGCCTGTATCCTCATCAATTTCCCCTTTCTCATATCCTGGTGGGCTGCCGTCTATGGGGTCGCACAGAGTCGGACACGACTGAAGCGACTTAGCAGCAGCAGCAGCAGCATATCATTTTGCAGCAAATTCCAAGCATTATGTAATTTAAGAAAACCATGGAAAACAGAATGGAGGTTCGTCAAAAAGTTAAAAATAGAGTTGCCATATGATCCAGAAATCCCACTCCTGGGATTATACCCAGGCAAAACTATGATTGGAAAAGATAGATGCACCCCTGTGTTCATAGCAGCACTATTTACAAGACATGGAAGCAACCTAAATATCCATCAACAGAGGAATGGATAAAGAAGATGTGGTACAGATTAAAATGGAATATTACTTGGCCATAAAAAATGAAATACTGCCATTCGCAGTAACATGGATGGATCTAGAGGTTATCATACTAAGCGAAGCGAAGTGAAGTCGCTCAGTCATGTCCGACTCTTTGCAATTCCATGACCATGGGATTCTCCAGGCAAGAATACTGGAGTGGGTTGCCATTTCCTTCTCCAAAGCGAAGTGAGTCATAAAGAGAAAGATAAATACTATATGATATCTCTTATATGTGGAACCTAAAATCCAACATAAATGAACATATGTAAGAAACAAACAAACTCACAGAGAGCACGTGGTTGCCAAAGAGAAGGGCAGTAGGGGAGGGAAGGATTGGGAGCTTGGGATTAACAGAAGCAAACTATTATATATAGGATGGATAAACAAGATCCTACTGTATAACACAAGGAACTACATTCAATATCCTGTGTTAAAGATCATAGTGGAAAAGAATATGAAAAAGAATATTTATGTATAACTGATACATATGTATATATATATTTCTTGCTGTATAGCAGAAATTAATACAACATTGTAAATCAACTATACTTTAATAAAAATTTCAAAAGAATAAAAAAATAAACCACAGTAGTAATGTAACCTGAAGAAACTTCAAGGTTTCTTGATATCAAATGAAATATCAAACTTTGATTTGTCTCAGAATGTAATAGATGTTAATTTTCTACCATTGGTGTAAATCAGGACCCAAGCAAGGTCTACTCACTGTGTTTGGGTGGTATGTTTTTAAGTCTCTTTTAATCTACACATTTCTCTGCCATCACTCCTCCCCTTCACAAAAGCCACCCTCACCCCCATATGTGAACCGTGAACTTCCAGATGTTCAAGCTGGTTTTAGAAAAGGCAGAGGAAACAGAGATCAAATTGCCAACATCTGCTGGATCATAGAAAAAGCAAGAGAGTTCCAGAAAAACATCTATTTCTGCTTTATTGACTATGCCAAAGCCTTTGACTGTGTGGATCACAATAAACTGTGGAAAATTCTGAAAGAGATGGGAATACCAGACCACCTGACCTGCCTCTTGAGAAACCTATATGCAGGTCAAGAAGCAACAGTTAGAACTGGACATGGAACAACAGACTGGTTCCAAATAGGAAAAGGAGTAAGTCAAGGCTGTATATTGTCACTCTGTATATTTAACTACTATGCAGAGTACATCATGAGAAACGCTGGGCTGGAAGAAGCACAAGCTGGAATCAAGATTGCTGGGAGAAATATCAATAACCTCAGATATGCAGATGACACCACCCTAATGGCAGAAAGTGAAGAGGAACTAAAGAGCCTCTTGATGAAAGTGAAAGAGGAGAGTGAAAAGTTGGCATAAAACTCAACATTCAGAAAACGAAGATCATGGCATCTGGTCCCATCACTTCATGGGAAATAGATGGGGAAACAATGTACAGTGACAGACTTTATTTTTTTAGGCTCCAAAATCACTGCATATGGTGACTGCAGCCATGAAATTAAAAGATGCTTCCTTCTTGGAAGAAAATCTATGACCAACCTCGACAGCCTGTTTAAAAGCAGAGACATTACTTTGCTGACAAAGGTCCATCTAGTCAAGGCTATGGTTTTTCCAGTAGTCATGTATGGATGTGAGAGTTGGACCATAAAGAAAGCTGAGTGCCGAAGAATTGATGCTTTTGAACTGTGGTGTTGGAGAAGACTCTTGAGAGTCCCTTGGACTGCAAGGAGATCCAAACAGTCCATTCTAAAGATCAGTCCTGTGTGTTCATTGGAAGGACTGATGTTGAAGCTGAAACTCCAATACTTTGGCCACCTCATGCGAAGAGTTGACTTATTGGAAAAGACTCTGATGCTGGGAGGGATTGGGGGCAGGAGGAAAAGGGGACGACAGAGGATGAGATGGCTGGATGGCATCACTGACTCGATGGACGTGAGTCTGAGTGAACTCCGGGAGTTGGTGATGGACAGGGAGGCCTGGCGTGCTGCGATTCATGGGGTCGCAAAGATTCAGACACGACTGAGCGACTGAACTGAACTGATAATATATATGTGTGTGTGTATATATATATATACATACACACAGCACATCTTCTTTATCCATTCCTTCTTCAGTGGACAGTTAGGTTGCTTCCATGTTCTGGCTATGGTTAATAGTGCCACAATGAACATGGGGTACATGAATCTTTTTGAATTATGGTTTCTCCAGTATTTTTAATTTTTCTAAGAAACTCTCATACTGTTCTCCATAGTGACGGTGCCAATTTACATTTCCACCAGCAGTGTAGGAGGGTTCCCTTTTCTTCACACCCTCTCCAGCATTTATTGTTTGTAGATTTTTTGATGATGCCCATTCTGACTTGTGTGAGGTGATCTCATTGTAGTTTTAATTTGCATTTCTCTATTAATTAGCAATGTTGAACGTCTCTTCATGGGCCTATTCTGCCCTATTCTTGCCCCCTCTAGCATACTCTGAGCAGCTGTTTCCTTGTAACAGAGTGCTTCTTACTAAAATGTTGAAAAGTGTTGCATTTGTTACTGATTAGAGTTCACTTTTCATGGCAAATATGATCTATGTTCTAAGGAGATTTACTTCTTTCTACTCCCTTTGCATAAAGCTCTTGATTTCTGCTCACGGTAGGATAATGGCTCCCTCTTAATGTGTGATTGTTCTCTTTGCTTTGGGTCAGGGAGTATAACTGTTCTAGACCAGATGAGCTTTGAGCCTAAACCAGATTCCCTCTGTGGGGAACCTGGCCAGGCCTGGGCCCTGGTGGAGCTTTGTTGGGCAACCTTCCCACATGCAGCAGCCCCAGGCTGGTGCCATGTAACCATTCCTCTTCAGCTGACATTAATGATAAGGATAATTGTTGTTCAGAAACACTGGAAGGACTGCCATGCAGTGAGGAACGTCTACTCACCCTGGGCCACTCCAGAGGCAGTGGCCCAAGCATGGCCTAACAAAGAAACAGTCTTGGCTATGCTATGCCCTAAGGAGGAGTTTTTAGATAACCAGAACACCCCGAAAGAGAAGGGGCTCTCCATCAGGAGAGGTGCTCCCAGGGGCCACCTGTCAGGATGCCTGGATACATGACTCTGCCCTGGGTGGGGGTGGCTTGGAGGACTTGAAAGTGAGGCCCTGACCATCTCTAAGGTTCCTGGGTTTCTACCGTGCTTGTTTATGACTGAAATCCCATTTGTGGGGGAAGTTAACTGGCTCCTGAGACGATCACACCCACGACCTCAAGCTCATTTATGTCTTTCATGTCATCCTCAGAATTGGCCTTCCCTGATCCTTTCTTCCCAGAGCCTCACTTCCTGGTCAGAGAGGTAGCACGCAGGAAATTTAGTCTAAGGGAGCACAGAGAAGGACAAGGAATACACATTAATAATCCAGCCCCTACTGACAGTATACAAAGTGCTTTCAGACACATTGATTCACTGCATCCTTATTACAAACCCCGTGAAGTTGAGTGAGCAGGAATCACTATTCCCACATTACAGAGAAGGAAACTCAAATGGAGCAATGACTTGTCGAGTGTCACTTAGGTTGTACTTGGCAGGACCAAGCTTCATTCTGCAAGTAAAAAGATGAGACAGAGCACAGCCCATGCTGGTCAAGGGTTGAAGTGTAGAGGTGATGCTCCCTGAGTGTCTGCTAGGAGCTGGGTGCTGTGAGAGAGGGTGAGTGCAGACACGAATAGGATTTTCTCCACTGGGAAATGCTGACAATCAAATAAATGCTCTTGCAGTGAGAGGCACACATGTTCCCTTCGGCATCCTTGAATCTTAGAGCTAGAAAAGCATTTTGTCCAGCCCATCCACCTCGCCAATGTGAAGCACACTAAGCTTGATTTCACAATGTTTGATTTATGTGGTTCATAGCTGTATGTTCTCAAGAACTTGTTTCACTGTTTTTCTTTTCCCAAGATTGCTTAAAAACTAATGTGCCAAGCATTCTGCTAAGCACTTTACTCATTTTAGTAGAATTTGTCATTGATAATTATAAACAGAAGTTAATATTGAGAGGCTGAATAAACAAATGGGCAATCACTTGACCCTATATGAAGATAGAACTCGACAGCAACCAGCCCCAGAGGCCAAACCACAACCCCAGTAGCAAAAGAGCCCCAAATAGTTAGAACTTAGGACTGACAGCTTCCATAATTGTTGCCTCCACCTCCAACTCTGATCCAATCAGAGAAAGGCAAATGTTCCTCCCTAACCAATCACAGAAGAGGGTCTACTTCCTTAGCCCGCCTCCAGCTTCCCAGTGCCAACAGCCTCCAGTCAGGGCTCACCTGAAGTCTTCTCTTCTACCCGTGACAGACCTTCTAACTCCCCTGCCTGCATCTGATTTTTTACCAAGCCCAACTGATGGTGGCTGGCCCTTGTTATAGAAAACTCCGAACAATGGCCTCTGTATGTTCCAATCTGAGTGGTCTTTATTTCCACAGTATTTAGTATATACTAATATTATTTCCATTATATATTTTGTTAAAAAACCCTGAGGCACAGTCCATCCATATCCCTTCAGGCATTTGAGTGCAGGTCTGAAAGAGTCTAAGGCTCACACTCTGAACCCCTTTATCTCATAGACCTTCACTGACCCCTGGACTTCTGCTTAACCTGGGTCTCCTCTTCCTCTTGGCCACTCCAGGGTCTCATCTTTCTCTTTTAGTCCTCTGGCCACCTTCTCTGCTCCCCACACTCTTTGTCCCTAAACAAGGTAGACACTGTGGAGTCTCAGTGGACCCCAGCATGGTGCAGTGACAGGAATAATGAACTCTTAACTCTTAATCTGGGCTAGTCACTGTTTCACATGTTCTGAGTATAACACGGTTATGGCAACCCACTCCAGTGTTCTTGCCTGGAGAAGCCCAGGGACGGCAGAGCCTGGTGGGCTGCCATCTATGGGGTCGCACGGAGTCGGACACGACTGAAGCGACTTAGCAGAAGCAGCAGCTCTTAATCTGGGCTAGTCACTGTTTCATATGTTCTGAGTATAACACAGTTACTCTTCACAACAACTCTGTGGTATATGCACCAATGTCCCCATTTTATAGATAAGGAAATGGAGGTGTAGAAGAGTTAAGTAACTTACGTGACATCACCCTGCTAGTAAGTGGCTGAGCTGAGAGTCAGACCCAGGTGGTCTGAATCCCAGGCCTAATCCCACATTATACACTATGCTAGACATTAGAAGGAGCAAAGACAGGGAAGGTACAAAGATGCCAGAATCTCTCCAACTCTTACAGGCAGTACAGGTTGTCTTCTTCCTGCATAAATCCTTCTGCCCCCAGGACCAGTCCCATCTTACCATCTTCTTTTCACCTGGGGGAAGCCATTTCCTTGGGCTCCATCCCAACAACCTGCCTGGTGGCTCAGATGGTAAAGAATCTATCTGCAATGCAGGAGACCCGGGTTCAATCCCTGGGTTGGGAAGATCCCCTGGAGAAGGGAATGGCTTCCCACTACAGTATTCTTACCTAGAAAATTCCATGGACAGAGGAGCCTGGTGGGCTACAGTTCATGGGGTCAAAAAGAGTTACTAACACTTTCACTTTCATATCACAACAGAGAGGTGGTCTCTTAAGGTATTTCCTCACCCAGCCAGTACCCAAAAGGGAAGAAAGCTCTACAGAGCTCTCTTTTAAAAAAAAAGTTACTCTGGCCCCTCAATCAGGAAGGCAAGGAGAGAGGCATCTGAACTGAACTCTCTGAGCCATAAATAAAGGGTGATGGAGCTGAGGGGGGAGCAGTAGGGGAAAAGATACTGCCCTAGTTGGTGGCAAGGTCATCTCTACATAGGTCAGCTCTGTATTTCATACAGGAGAGTGAGGGCAGAAGGACAAGCTCTCTGGAGAGTCCTAGAAACCCGGAGAAGTCTGGTTCAGGTGTATCCCGGGTGCTGACTTCTCCTCCCACCCCCAGCCCCAGAAGGAATAAATGTGTCCAGTTTTGAAGGCCTGCAGGTAGATGTGAAAGGTAGCATTAGAGAAGGGAAGGAGAGAGTGTATGGGGCATTTAAAATTTTTCCCAATGATAAGAATCACTGGAATTATTGTTTAGTAACCAGATTACTAGACATCTCTTCTGGAAATTCTAATTCAATAGCTCTGTATTGGGCCCCTGAAAATTGTTTTCAAAGATTTTCCAGGTGATCTTTATCTTCAGGAGAGTTTGGGACTCCTGGGAAAAGCCATTGACTTTTTAAAGTTGTTGGGAGTGGGGAGCTAGTTAGATCTGCAATTCAGTGGACTGGAATTACTTGGAAGAACCGAAAGGTCCACAGAAATCTGTGGGAAGGCTGTTGTAATAATCAAGGTGACATGTTGTGGTCACTTGTTCCTACGTAGTAATGATGGAGATGGAAGGAAAACTCGGTGATAGACATGGGGCTGGAGGAGGAGGACTGTGTTGGAGAGGACAGCTGAATCTGGCTTGTGCAGCCAGACAGCTGGCAGGGCCATTGGCCAACACAGTGACAGTGCAAAAAAGCAAAGATCACGTGTTCATGTTGAACTGAGTTTGAAACGCCACTGAAATGGCATTTAAGATATCAAGGAAGCAATCGAATGAATTCATCTGGAAGTCAGAGGAGATACCTGCACTAGAGAAGTAAATATCCCGGTCATAGGTCTGTAGGTGGGAATTAAACCTGCAAATATGTTTGAGGTTGTCAGGGGAGATCACACAGAGTCAGTACTGAGAGGACTTATGCTGAAGCCTTGAGGAGCTCCATGGGAGGATAGGATGAGGAAGGTCAGCCTTCAGTGGAGACAGAGAAGGGAAAACCAAAAAGATCAGAGGAAAACCAGAAGAGAGTGGTGTTCCAGGAACAAAGCTGGATCTTTTAGAGGGACCCCTGTGGCCCCTGTATCATAGGGTGATGAGTCAGGCAGATGGGGCAGGTGTGCTTTTTTTTATTCTAAATATTTTTTTTTCCCTGATGATCTTTAGCCACACCAAAAAAAAAAAAAACCTGAAACCTGAGCACTTCTTTCTGTCTTACTGTTTAACTGATGTAACTGAGGTTTGCTGCCTGTAGGAATAAGAGACTCCTAGCAATCAAACTGTTTCAGTGAGCCTCTCAAAAGAATTTTTGATCTTATGTTTCTCTGTTTCTTTCGAATGCAATTTTGCTACACTGAACCCATTTAAATATAGTTATATCTTCAGAACATTAGGACCAGGGAGTCAGGTCAGGTTCTTTTTGTTTTAAACCTTGAATAACTTATTACTCCACATGAAACAGTAGCAATTCTGCTTTTATGAGTCTTCCCAGTTTTCAAGCCTCATTTGAAATCTTCATGCAGCGAAGATAAAACAGTTAAATTGAAAAGAGGGGACAAAGCTACATTTTATTGAAAGGAACAAGTGTGGTGTTTTGGTTTTTTTGGCTTCAGCTACTGCATTAAGAATAGTTTTGATGCCCACGAAAGAAAAAAGGCTCTTGGAAAATGGGGCAGTGGCAATTTCTCCCACTGGCGCTGCAGCAGACACTTTGGGTGAGCATATTTGTAGGCATTTAGTAAGAGGTGGTTTTCAGAAGCATTATTCATGCATTCCATAAATATTTATGGAGCATTTACTTTGATTCAAGCATGGGACAAGGCACTAGGATGGTTACAGCCATCCCCAACTTTCCCTTTTAACGTGTGACTCTGCACAGTTGCAAAGAGGAATAACAAGAACCAGAACAGTTGAAGTCTGGGCAGCTGACAGCATTGGCAATTGCAAAGACAGCGACTCTGTGAGTGTCCCGGGCCTAAAACTTCTACGGCAGCAGATCCACCATGACTCAAGGAAGTCATCCCTGCAGTGTCCCTGAATAGAGTCTGGATGATGAGGGTGATCCAGAAACAGACAATGGAGGGAGGGAGTGCAGATCCAGACATGCGCAACCCGGCCAATTGCCCCACCAATAGTAGGAAATCCTGTTTTTAAGGTACCTATTAGTGCCTGCTATGGCCCAGGTACTTTGCTAAACATCAGAAATGCCAAAGTCATCAAGAAAGTCATAGACCCTACTTTCATAGAGCAGAGGCTCTCAATGTGGGGCTATTTCCCTCCCACCCAGGGGATATTTGGCAATGTCTGCAGACATTTTTGGAGAAGGCAATGGCACCCCACTCCAGTACTCTTGCCTGGAAAATCCCATGAACAGAGGAGCCTGGTGGGCTGCAGTCCATGGGGTCACTAAGAGTGACTGAGTGACTTCACTTTCACTTTTCACTTTCATTCATTGGAGAAAGAAACGGCAACCCACTCCAGTGTTCTTGCCTGGAGAATCCCAGGGACGGGGGAGCCTGGTGGGCTGCCATCTATGGGATCACACAGAGTCGGACACGACTGAAGTGACTTAGCAGCAGCAGCAGACATTTTTTATTATCATGATTTGGGAGGGGGTTGCTATCAACATCCTACAATACATAGGGAGCACCCATAGCAAAGAATTATCAGGCTAAAAATATCAACAGTGCTGAGGTTGAGAAGACTTGTCGTTAAGTATAAAGTCTATGATCATCAAACAAGTAAAGTGTAATTAGTGTCAAGGTAGAGGAAGCTCAAGATATTGCAAGAATCTGTACTATGAGGACTTAACCTAGAGAGCAGGGCAGGTCTCTGAGAACTGGGGATGTTTAAACTAAATCCCCAAGAATGAGCCCCAAGAATGAGTAGGACATTGCAACACAAGGGAGTAGGGATGGGAGACCCAGGAAATGGGGAAGAGTATATACAAAGACCTGGAGGAGAAATAGATCTCTCAAGGAATTGAGAGATGTAGTACGGCTGGAGTAGTCTGAAAAAGGAAGTCAAAAAGATGAGTCACAGAAGTTTTTACAAGGCCCCCTATTGATACGTGTGTGTGTGTGTGCGCTAAGTCACTTCAGTCATGTCCAACTCTTTGCAACCATATGGACTGGAGCTTGCCAGGCTCCTCTGTCCATGGGGTTCTCCAGGCAAGAAGACTGGAGTGGGTTGCCATGCTCTCCTCCAGGGGATCCTCCCAACCTAGGGATTGGACCTGCGTCTCTTGCAGCTCCGGCCTTGCAGGTGGATTCTTTACCTTTATCACTGAGCCACTGGAGAAGCCCCCTATTGATACCCACTAGGTGTCTACCAGGCTCTGTGCCTTGTTACCATGCTGGCAAATCCTACCTGAACCCACTAGCTTTTAGTCTTGAGAAGTGAAGGATTTGGGCTTTTATCCTAAGGGCAGCCATGTAACAGCTTTATTCAGGAGGTGATAGAGTATGACTGGCGTTGTGGAAAGCACGCAGAGGCTGGATTTGAGAGCAGAAAGAGAGGAGGCAGGAGGACCAGTAGAGGTTGTTATGGTAACCCAGATGGCAGATAGTGATGGCCTGAACCAGGAGAGACCTGTGCATGTGGAAGAAAGAGAGATTCCAGAGATACGAAGTAGATACATATATGTGCATAAACAGTTTCAAATCACATTAAAATACAAGAATGTAACTCTACTCATTGACTGGATTTGCTGATGAGTACTGACCACAGTTACCTCCTTACTTGTTCTGTTTTCCTTCTCCAATTGTTTGCATGAGCTAGGAAAGTTATAATACTTGACACTCCTGACCATGGCTGATGTTCTCAAAAACCTGAAGTTCATGTTTCCCTTCCCCGCCTCCTTCCCGTCCAATCCCCACAATTATGTGGAAAAGAAGGGTGGGCCCTGTGCTGTGGTGCTTCTCAACGCTGCCTGCTTCTCTTGAGGGCCAGGCCCTTGTCTCTACTCTTTGGTGTCCTTCTTTCCCTGATCCTATATACCGTACCCATTCCAAGGGGCCTGCCCTGTTTTCAGATGCCTGGCACACGGAGGTTTGGAGAATCTGTTCATTCACTGATGGGCCCTTGTTTTCTGGCCCTTTTCCTTTGGTGACAATGGTTGCTGCCCTTATTGATCAGTCCTTCAAGATTTCCCTAATTCTGCTGTAGCAAATGACCACAAGCTTAGTGGCTTAAATCATCACACATTCATCCTCTTATCGTTCTGGAGGTTGGAAGTCTAAAATCAAGGCGTTGAAAGAGCTGCCTCCTTCTGGAGACTCTAGCAAAGAGTCTGTTTTTCTTGCCTTTTCCAGTTTCTAGATGTTGTTTGCATACCTTGGCTTGTGGTCCCTGCTTCTGTTGTCATATTTCTGTATTTTCCTCCACTTCCACTGTCACATCAGCTTCTCTGACTCTTATCCTCCTGTGAAAGCGAAAGTGTTAGTCCTCAGGTGTGTCCAGCTCTTTGCAACCCCATGGACTGTAGCCCGCCAGGCTCCTCTGTCCATGGGATTCTCCAGGCAAGAATATTGGAGTGGGTTGCCACTCCCTTCTCCAGGGGACCTTCCTGACCCAAGGCTCAGACCCAGGGTCTACCTGCATTCATCTTCTCTAACGCATATCCTCCTAATTCCTCTTAAAATGATCCTGTAACTCTACTGGGTCACCAGGACAGTGATAATCTCTCCTATTTTAAGATTCTGAACTTCTATCTGTTTAGTGCTTTTTGTGAAGGTAATATATGAATAAATCCCAGGGATTAGGACGTGGACATACTTAGGGGGTCATCACTCAGCCTCCTACAGGTCTCTCATAGCTGCTGCATCCTTGCTCATTACTGTGAAGAGTACCCATCTTCCTTGCTGGAGGGTAAGCCCCATTGGTTCTTCTGAAAAAAGCCATTGCCTGTCCCCCTTCCATAATCACTCCAAGCATGTTCTTTTGGTTCCCACCAACAGGCTCAGCTATTTTCAAAAGGATGTTCTGAGTCAGGGTGACTAAATTAGGGACTTCCAGGCTCAGATCCACATTTGTCCCCAGTACTTTATGCCTAGATGAGGTGCAGACTCACCTTTCCCTTCATTTATTCCAGCATTAAGAAAGAAGTTAAAACAAGGCAAACAAACAAAAACCCCTTCTGCTTACAACGAACTGTTATGCTTCTTTTAGGATGCTGTCATTGTCATGGTGACCAGAAGCTAGAGATTCTCTCACCTCTTTCCCATTTCCCACCCCTCTGTACCCACCCTTCAGCAAATCTCCGTTGCATTCATCTATGGATATTTCAGGGCCATTCTTCCACCTAAAAAAAAAAAAAAGTCCTCTTTCTGCTTTCTGCAAGTGGGCATCTCTGTGACCAGTGAATCCAGCCCTGGGATATATAGGGCATTAATTGGCACCTCTTGACCTGCTTCCTCCAGGCAAATGGAGGAGGGACAGCTGATGTACTTCCAATGAATAAATAATAAGCATTCTGCTGCCAGCGCTCTGCGTGCTGTGAATGTCAATGCCTGCAACAGAGAAAGATATGGGGAGGGACTGAGGGAGGAAAGAGGTGGTCCAGGGCCCACAAAGAGCAAGGGCCACTGAGTGTACTTGTCAGAACCCCCTCTTCCACACTGCTGTCCACAACGACACATCAATTCCTGTAGTGACACACCCCATCCCCCCCGACCACTGTGGTCCAAGGTCCATCAAGGCCCAGGAGGCTGGACTGGAGGAACTAAGGTATAAGCTTTAGGATAAAAAGATGTGATGCTGTTTCCAGCTGTGTGACTCAGGCAGGGCAAGCTGCCAAGCACAGCTTCCCCATCTGCACACTGTGCTCAGGACCTCTGCCCCGCCTGCTCTGAGATCCCTGTGGTGAGGGTCACTTCAGACCCCTGATGTGAAGGTGCTTTCTGGACGTGGTGGGGGGCTGCCACACGGTGATGATGGCGGCGGTGGTGACAGTGCCCTAACACTGGAATGAGACAATGTATCGACTTTTCAGATTGGTTTCTGTCACTTAGCACTTAAGGTTCCTCCATGGATTTTCATGGCTTGATAACACATTTCTTTTTATTGGCTGTGTTATTTTCCATTATATGGATATGCCACACTATTCACCTATTGAAGGACATCTTGGTTGCTTCCAAGTTTAAAGCTGCTATAAATATTCATGTGCAGTTCTTGTGTGGACATAAGTTTTCAACTCACTTGGATAAATATTTGAGCCTGATGATTTCTGGATCATATGAGGCACTTATGTTTAGCTTTGTAAGAAACTGCCAAATTGTCTTCCAAAATGGCTGAACCATTTTGCATTTCCATCAGCAATGAAGGAAAGTTTCTGTTGTACCCACATTCTTACAAGCATCTGCTGTTGCCATTGCTTTGGATTTAAGCCATTCTAATAGGTCTGCAGTAGTATCTTGTTTTAATTTGCAATCCACTGACAACATATAATGTTGAGCAGTTATTCATGTTTATTTGCCATATGTATGTCTTCACTGGCAAGCTGTCCACTTAAAATTTTGGACCATTTTAAAATTAAGTTGTTTTCTCATTGTTAAGTTTTAAGAGTTCTTTGTGTATTTTGTTGACAGTCCTTTATCAGATATGTGTTTTGCTGAGATTTTCTCTCCGTCTGTGCTTGTCTTTTCATTCCCTCAATCGGGTCATTTTTCATTCCCTTGATAGTGTCATTTGCAGAGAAGTTTTTAAAAATTTAATGAAGTCCAGCTTACCAGGTTTTTCTTTCATGGATTGTGCATTTGGTGTTGCATCCAAAAAGCTATTGCCAGATGCAAGATCATTTAGATTTTCTCTTATATCATCTTCTAGAGGTTTTATAGTTCTGTGTTTTATAAGTGTTTTATAAGTCTAGTGTTTTATAAGTCTACGGTCTGTTTTGAGTTAATTTTTAGCATATTGAAAAGCAGAGACATTACTTTGCCAACAAAGGTCCAGCTAGTCAAGGCTATGGTTTTTCCTGTGGTCATGTATGGATGTGAGAGTTGGACTGTGAAGAAAGCTGAGCGCCGAAGAATTGATGCTTTTGAACTGTGGTGTTGGAGAAGACTCTCGAGAGTCCCTTGGACTGCAAGGAGATCCAACCAGTCTATTCTAAAGGAGATCAGCCCTGGGTGTTCATTGGAAGGAATGATGCTAAAGCTGAAACTCCAATAGTTTGGCCACCTCATGGGAAGAGTTGACTCATTGGAAAAGACTCTGATGCTGGGAGGGATTGGGGGCAGGAGGAGAAGGGGACGACAGAGGATGAGATGGCTGGATGGCATCACTAACTCGATGGACGTGAGTTTGAGTGAACTCCGGGAGTTGGTGATAGACAGGGAGGCCTGGTGTGCTGCGATTCATGGGGTCGCAAAGAGTCGGACACGACTGAGCGACTGAACTGAACTGAACTGAACTGAAAAGTCTATGTATCACTGTTTTGCATGTGGATATCTAGTTTGTCCACTATCGTTTGATCAAAAGACTATCCTTCCCCCATTGAGCTTGCTTTGCTATTTATTCGACAGCAGTTGACTATATTTGTGTGGTCTTTATCTGGACTCTCTGTTCCATTCTGTTGATCTATTTGTCTGTTCTTTCACCAATACTGCACTGTCTTGATTACTGTAGCTGAGCCTTAAAATCAAGTAGTATCAGTCCTCCTGTTTTGTTCATCCTCAGTGCTGTGTTAGTTATTCTCAATATTTAGCCTGTTAGTAATAACTTTAGAATTGTTCACCGAGGGCTTCCCTGGTGGCTCAGTAGTACAGAATCCACTTGCTAATGCAGGAGTCCTGAGTATGATCCCTGGGTTGGGAAGATCCCCTGGAGAAGGGAGTGGCTACCCACTCCAGTATTCCTGCCTGGAGACTCCCTTGGACAGAGGAGCCTGGCGGTCTGCAGTCCATGGGGTCCCAAAAGAGTTGGACAAGACTGAGCCACTAAACAACAAACCACAAATAACTTGCTGAGATTCTGATTTAAATTCCACTGAACCTATAGATTAAGCTGGGAAGAACTGACATTGTAACATATTTGAGTCTTCCTATTCATAAATATGGAATATGTGTCCATTTATTTAGTTCTTTTACTTCTATCATCAGTGTTTCATAGTTTTCCTTGTATAGACCTTATAGAAATTTTGTTTGATTTATCACTAAGTATTTCTATCTTGAGGAACCTAATGTAAATGGTGTTGTTTTTTATTTTAAATTCCAATTGTTGATTAGCAGGTATATAGGAAAGCAATTAACTTTATGTCCTGCATGCTTGCTGTAGTCATTTTATTAGTTTTAGGAGTTTTTTGGTTGATTCCAGGACTTCCAGGATGATGTTGAAAGAACTGGTGAGAGGGCACAACCTTGTCCTGTTCTTGGTTGTGGAGAGAAAGCGTCTAGTTTCTCACCATCAGGTATGATATTAGCTATAGATTTTTGGTGTGTGCATGCTCAGTCATGTCTAACTTTGTGACTCCATGGACTGTAGCCTGTCAGCCTCCTCTATCCATGGAATTCTCCAGGCAAGACTAGTGGATCAGCTTGCAATTCCCTTCTCCAGAGCATCTTCCTAACCCAGGGATCAAACCTGCATCTCCTGCATTGGCAGGCAGATTCTTTGCCAAATGAGAAGCCCAAATTTTGGTAGATATTCTTTTTATTAAATTTTAAAAATAGAATTGTTGATTTACAATATAGCAGATATTCCTTGTCAAGTTGAAGAGGCTTCCCTCTATACCTACTCTTCTGAAACTTTTTATCATAAATGAGTATCGGATTTTGCCAAATGCTTTTCCTGCTTATACTGATATGATTATATTAGTTGATTTTAAAATGTTCAACCAGTTTTTTAATACATTGTTTGATTTGATCGGCTAATATTTTGTTGAGGATTTTTGCAACTATATTAATTTTTTAAAAGCTCCCCAGGTGAGCCCTATAGAGTTTGGTTGAGAGCTACTGACATAGAGAAATACTCAATCATGTATTCTAAGAGGTAAGTCCTGGGATATTCATTGTAGCAAATCTTGGAAAACATATAAATGTCCACTAATAAAGAACTAGCTAAATCAAGTGTGGTACACTTATATTGCAAAATATCGGCAGTTAAAACAAAATGGATAGATTAATACATACCGAGTTGTTAAGATGTCTGGAATATATTTTTACTTATCTATTTTTATAATTTTATTTATTTTTAAGTTACTTTTGTCTATGCACGGGCTTTCTCTAGTTGTTGGGATCAGGGACTACTCTCTGGTTGCATGGTGAGTGGGCTCCTCATTGCAGTGGCTTCTCTTGTTGCAGAGCATGGGCTCTAGAGTGAAGGCTCAGTAGCTGTGGCGCGGTGCCCATGGTTAGTTGCTCCATGGCACATGGAACCTTCCTGGACCAGAGATTGAACTAATGTCCCCTGCATTGGCAGGCAGATTCTTAACCACTGGACCATGAGGGAAGCCCTGGAATATGTTTTTAAGTGAAAATATATATATATGTTGTAAAATAATTGCTGGTAAAATCTTATTTTTATTTACCTTCTCAAAATTGTATATTTCTCCATGTTTGCAGATATGTAAGGGCATAGAAAAAGGCCTGAAAGGATGCATTAATACATTGATTATTCTTGGAAGAGCAGAGAGATTGATCTGGGGTCAAGGAGGACTCTCATGATTTTTATTGCTCATGATCTTTATTGCTTAGAATGTTTACAATGGCAACATATTAGTACAGTATTTGTGCACTAACACTTGTTTTAAAATTAAAACAGCATTTACTAAGTCCCAGGCACTATGAAAAGTTTTGAAAAGTCCAAAATGAATAGATGCTCCCTGTTCTAAAGGGCTTGAAATCTGATGGGGGTGGGGGGGTGGAATAGACCTGTTAAAAAAAAGGACACTAAAATATTATTCATACTGTGGTGGAAATCTGTACACATCACAGTAGGAGCTCAAAGGAGGAAGATTAATGCCACCTTTGGAAGGATGGTTGGGATAAAGAAAGGCATCAAGGAGGTAGCAACACTTGAGCTTTGTCTTAAAAGATGAGTCATGTTAAATTAATTAACCCTTGAGGCTATAGACTAAAGTGGCTCTAATGTCATGGTCACCTACATAAGCAAGCCAAAATCTAAGCTTGCAGAGGCTTCAAGGTTACAAAATCAAAACCCAAGGACAGCTAATCAGAGATAACTGGGCTTTATGCTATAACTAATCAATGATGTTCTTGCTGGACTTCCCGGGTGGTCCCTTGGTTAGGAATCTGACTGCCAGTGCAGAGGACGTGGGTTCCCTCCAGAAAGACTCCACACGCTGTGGAGCAACTAAGCCATTGGGCCCCGACTACTGAGTCTGTGGTCTGCAGCCCTTGAGCCACAACTATCAAACTGAGCCCACACGCCTAGAGCCCAGCCTCCGCAGCAAGAGAAGCCTGTGCACTGCAACTAGGAAAAGTCTGCAGGCAGCACAGAAGACCCAGTGCAGCCAAAAATAAGTAAATAAAATAAAAGGAATTTTTTTTAAATGTCCTTGTTTTGCTTCCACCTTTTCTCTGTAAAAGTCTCTACCCTGCTGTTGTTGGAGCACTCCTAACCACTGCTGGTTCGGTGCTGCCGGACTCAAATCAATAAATGTTCAAATAAACCCTTCTGATGTTTTAATATGCCTCAGTTTATCTTTTAACAGTCAGGAGTTGACAGGCCCTTGGCATGTGGTCCAGGGAACAGTGGGGAACCCTGGGAGCCAGGCTGGAGGGGAGCTGCAGACTGAGGGGACCTTGGGCACAAAGACGAGGAGGCATGTTTGGGGTGTCTGGGGATTTTGTGGCTGTGCCAGATATTCAAAACAGGGAAGACAGAGGGTAAGACTGAAGAGGTACAATAAATCCCCTACATATGAATGAGTTCCTCATCAAGAACACCCATGTAAGTCCAGTTTGTTCATAAAGCCAACGAAGTTAGGGGCTTCCCAGATGGCACGGTAAAGAATCCACCTGCCAATGCAGAAGATGCAAGAGATGTCGTGGGAAAATGTCCTGGAGTAGGAAACTGCAACCCACTCCTCTGTTCTTGCCTGAACACACACACACACCCCGACAAAATTAGCCTCGATACTCCACTAACTCAGCTATGTAGTACTGCATTGTAACAGGTTTATAATTCTTTTCACATGAATAATAGACTGAAAAAAAAAAACATTTTTAATCTTATAGTACAGGACCTTGAAAAGTAGCGCAGCACAACAGCTGGCATCCAGGGGCTGGCACAGAGTGAACAATCGAGAAGAGTTACACCCTAGAGGAGGGAGGAGGGGTGGGAGGTGGTAGAGCCAAAGGATCTCCAGCAAAAGGAGACGGAGGAAAAGCTATAGTTTCACTCACGCCTGACGTTGATGCCACAGCTGGAGTCGATTCTATCTACCCTCTTAAATAAAGGATCCAGTGATGTCTGGACGGTGGCTCCTTTATTTCTCATCATAGACGACACGGTTGCACTGGACTGCATTCTGGATGGCTGCTGCAACCTTCATGTACAGCTCTACATTCCGGTCCTGTGTCTCCAAAGCTAACAGTGCCTCCTCAAACAGAACTGACTTCCATGACTGAAACTGTGAGCACGTGTTCTCAAAGTCTGCAACTTGGATTCACAGGTAAGGGACTTACTGCGTAGGGACCTATGTTCAACATCCTGCGATGAAGCGCAATGGAAAAGAATATGAAAGAGAATGGATATATACATACATCTAATCACTGTGCTGTACAGCAGAAATGGACACAACATTGTAAATCAACTATAACGCAATTAGGAAAATGACTGAAGAGGTAAGCACAGGGCTTGGGGCGCGGAGCATGCGCCTTCACGGTCAGCGAGTTACCCTCCACGCCACGTGCAGAGCTGGGTTTGCACATCCGTGAAATGAACACGCAGAAGGTGCCTCGGGAGAAAGCAGTGGCTATAACTGTGACTTGTGTTCTAAATCCAGCCCCTCCACTTCAGAGCTGTGGGATCGTTCTCAAATGACACTCAACCCTCCGTCTCCTCATTTCTCAAACGGAAACTGGCATATCTCCCGTCTACGGCCTTTGTGTATAACATATGACATAAGATAAAGGGAGCACGGTGGAATGATACAGAGGAAGATCATTGGCAATGAGAGTCCCTCTCTCCCCTCTCCCACGCCCCCTCCCCGCAGGCCGGCACTCCTCACACAGACCCTCCAGCTTCCTCCCCACACTCAGGCTAGGATGGAGGGGCAGAGGAAAGCCCCTGCCCCCACAGGAGGAAGTGGAAAGTCAGTGTGGGAAACAGCCCCCAGAGTAGCAAGGGTCTCCCGATCCGAGGATGAGAAACTGGTGGCAGAGCAGATCTGGGCCTGCTTCCTGACCCCCAGCCCCACACCCCATGGGAGCTCTGGTTTCTCTTCTCTATTTCTGGGAACTGCGCCTGCAAATATTTCTCTCTGGAATCATCTGCACTTTCCAAACCTCTGAATTTAAATGTTCTAAACTACCGTGAACTAAGAACCTCTGGCTCCTTTAAAGGTCACCTTAAAATCTTTACAAGCAAAGGAATTCGGTGTTCCTCGGAACGCTGTGTCCCTAATAATAACACTCCTGGGCACTTGTCTCTCTTTCGAAATGCTTTCCCTGACCTCATCTCTTCTGATGTTCTCAAAACACCACAAAGTAGCCAGGCAGGGCAGGTATTACCAGCCCCAGTTTGCAGATGAAGAAACACAAGCTCAGAGAGTTTGCATTTCATAGAGCTCCTCAGTAACAGAAATAAAGTCATCCCAGGGTTCTTTCTTCTATATAGGAAGCCATGTGGTTCAGCACAGCCATGTGGTTTTGGGGGACAAGCACCCTCTGGGCAGCTACCTCGCAAAAAAAATCCCAAACTTGGGATGCAGACAGCACAGGGAGGTGCATATCAGACTCTACCATCTGTGTGAGCCCAGATGAGATGCTGTCTAGGGCTCAGTTTTTCTCTTTACCAAACAGGAACAAGGCCCTGTGCCGAGATGATGGCATTTTGTAAAAGTCAAACAAGATGATGCCAAGGAGAGTTGCTTTCAGAAATGGCACACCAGCTGTATAGAGGGTTGGGGATGGTTTGAATTGTTAGGCATGCCATTGCTATTAGGAACAGCTGCTTTGCTGGCTGGATTTCCCAGGTGGTGCAAGTGGTAAAGAACCCACCTGCCAATGCAGGAGATGTAAGAGACTCACGTTTGCTCCCTGGGTCAGGAAAATCCCATGGACAGAGGAGCCTCACGGGCTGCAGTCCATAGCGTCGCAAAGAGTGTTGGACACGACTGAAGCGACTACGCATATAAGCTCACTTTGCTGACTAGTTAGAGGACTGAGCAGAGAGCCTGTTTCATGGCCTGGCATGTATTAGGTATTCAATAAGTAGAACTATTTTTATTATGTGCTGTGAATCAGTAATTCCCTATTTGGTCCCTAGTTTTATATCCCCCAGGATGATCAGGTATCCCTAACATCAAATGGAGGTAGCAGAGATCTGGAGGGAAAAAAAATGCCAATTTAACAGGTCGGTGGAATGATGATCCACACCCCCTGGCCTTATAGAGACCAGCTGACCTGAGACCAGGTCCATGGGGCTCAAAGGGACTTCTCCTAGTCTCAAAATTCATACCATGAAATAACAATACCATTCAGCTCCTGGGGGTTTGTGGAAAACCTCTGTCTTCACTGCTTCCTCTTCCTCCCTGCCTGCAGGTCTTAGTGTAACTCAGTGAACAGGGACAGCAGAAATGTCTGGATCACAAATCCATACTTCTGGCATGCATGGCTTTTACTATTTTCAGAGGCTTTGCAATTCTGGGCTTAAATGAGGCTTTGGGAACTCTCTGGAATTTTCCCTATTCATGCCCCAATTAGCAGGGATAATTGAGGGTTGTTTCTGTGTGCTCCTCATAGCCAAGCTGGGGCCATCTGTAAACAAGAACCGGGGAAGTGATTTGGGGGTGGTCACGGGCCTGTTATATGACATTGGTGTTCCAGGGTTGGAGAACATTCATGCAACACATTTTTATTGGGCCCTACTTTGAACTCAGGACTAAGCTGGGTTCTGGGAATACGTCAATAAAAATAGGGTGCCTGACCTTAAGAAATTAGAGAATGCTAATAATTGGCTAGGAAAGTGCAATTCAATGGGATAGGAGCTCTAGAAACAAGAGAAAGAGGTTTTTAAAACAATTTTTGGATGTTTGTCAGGAAAGGCTCAAGTGAAGAGTGAGAAAGAAGAAGCTAAAGATAGGTTCCAGCAGCACCACAATTACATGTTTGACCCTGGGATCTCTCCATCTCTGTGAACTCCCATTTCTTTACATAAAAGTGCAAAGGAATGGTCGCATTTTGCTATCTCTGAAATAACATAACACAAAAATTCTATGAAATTTTTAATTTAAACTTTTCAGAATATTAGTTACATGCCCAAATAAGGCCATAGTTATTGGTAAAGAATCTGCCTTCTGTGCAGGAGACCTGGGTTCGATTCCTGAGTTGGGATGATCCCCTGGAGAAGGAAATGGCAAGCTACTCCAATATTCTTGCATGGAAAATCCCATGGAGAGAGGAGCCTGGTAGGATACAGTCCAAAGGGTAGCAAGAGTCAGACACAGCTTAGCAACTAAACCACCAGCAACCACCATCGAAATCTAAAAAAAAAAAAAAAAATCCCCCAAAATGTGTCTTCAAAAACCAAAAAGATCGGGGGCAGGGATAAATTAGGAGTTTGGGATTGACATATACACACTGTGTGTGTGTTAGTTGCTTAGTCGTGTCCAACTCTTTGACCCCATAGACTAGCTCACCAGGCCCCTCTGTCCATGGGATTCTTCAGGCAAGAACATTGGAGTGGGTTGCCATTTCCTTCTCCAAAAGGAACTATAGAAAGAAAGAAAGTGAAGTCGCTCAGTCGTGTCCGACTCTTTGCGATCCCATGGACTATAGCCTACCAGGCTCCTCCATCCATGGAATTTTCCAGGCAAGAGTACTGGAGTGGGGTGCCATCGCCTTCTCCAATATACACACTACTATGTATAAAACAGATGAACAACAAGGACAGTAGGCATGGAGAACTAGACTCAATATCTTATAATAACTTATGAGGGAAAACAATTTGAAAAGACTATATATGTATATTCTTTTTTCCCATATATATACAAGAATATATATTCTTTTTCCGATGTGGTAGAATACTGTTGCTATTATTGCAGTAGCTCAGTCATGTCTGACTCTTCGTGACCCCATGGGCTGCAGCACACCAGGCTTCCCTGTCCTTCACCAATTTCTGGAGCTTTCTCAAACTCATGTCCATTGAGTCAGTGAACCATCTAGTCCTCTGTCATCCCCTTCTCCTCCCGCCTTTAATCTTTCCCAGCATCAGAGTCTTTTCAAATGAGTCAGTTCTTCGCATCAGGTGGCCAAAGTATTGGAGTTTCAGCTTCAGCATCAGTCCTTCCAATGAATATTCAGGACTGATGTCCTTTAGGATGGACTGGTTGGATCTCCTTGCTGTCCAAGGGACTCTCAAGAGTCTTCTCCAACACCACAGTTCAAAAGCATCAATTCTTTGGCACTCAGCTTTCTTTACAGTCCAACTCTCACATCCACCCATGACTACTGGAAAAACCATAGCTTTGACTAGATAGACCTTTGTTGGCAAAGTAATGTCTCTGCCTTTTAATATGCTGACTAGGTTGGCCATAACTTTTCTTCCAAGGAGCAAGCATCTTTTAATTTCATGGCTGCAATCACCATCTGCAGTGATTTTGGAGCCCAGAAAAATAAAGTCAGCCACTGTTTCCACTGTTTCCCCATCTATTTGCCATGAAGTGATGGGACCAGATGCCATGATCTTCGTTTTCTGAATGTTGAGCTTTAAGCCAAGTTTTTCACTCTCCTCTTTCACTTTCATCAAGTCTTTAGTTCCTCTTCACTTTCTGCCATAAGGGTGGTGTCATCTGCATATCTGAGGTTATTGATATTTCTCCCAGCAATCTTGATTCCTGCTTGTGCTTCCTCCAGCCCAGCGTTTCTCATGATGTACTCTGCATAGAAGTTAAATAAGCAGGGTGACAATATACAGCCTTGACGTGCTCCTTTCCCAATTTGGAACCAATCCATGTCCATGTCCAGTTCTAACTGTTGCTTCTTGACCTGCATATAGATTTCTCAGGAGGCAGGTAAGGTGATCTGGTATGCCCATGTCTTTAAGATCTTTACCACCTTTAAGATCTCTTTACCATCTGAGCCATAAATATAGAATCATCAAAGTGATTCAGTTGTGTTTTATATATATATATATATATATATATATATATATACACACATCTGCAACCAGCACAATATTATAAATCAACTAAAAAAAAGGTTATTTTGTTGAAGCAAATCAGGGAAGCAAAACAAACAATCCCCCCCCCTTAATAATACAAAAGAGAAAAAATCCAGTGGTATATTTAAGGGACAGGAGAAAATAGAACATGTAAGCAAGTAAGAAGGATAAAACCAAAGGGCAGAGTGATCAGTAGGAAGCTACAAACCGAAAAGTGTTTGCTAGATTTGACCATCAGATCAATGGAAATACTTCAGAGAAATTTCACTGGGTGGTAAGAGAGAAACCCAGACCTCAGGGATTGTAAGTGGAGTGTGATGTAAACATCAACCACTCTTTCAAGAACTCTAGCTGGAAATATGACAAAATCTTGAATCTGGGTGACTAGGATCCACAGGGGAACTCTGTACTATTCTCTACCTGTCTGAAAAGATTCATACTACAACTTGTACCAGCTGAAGAAAAAAAGAGCAAGAGAGCAGTGGGTAGGTTGAATATACGACTGGCAGAGGATTTGTTTGTTTTAATGAGAGGGCTTGAACATATTTAAATCCTGGTAAAAAGATAGGGATGGAAATTGAAAGGGTGAGAAGGATGATTAAAGGAGAAGAAAGGAGGAGTGGAATAAAACACAAAGTGAAGGAATTGTCTTAATGAGTAGAAGTACATTTTTGAGAAGGATGAGGACCATAAAAATTGTGGTGATCCCTCTTGATTGACTTTACTTTGTCAGGTAAAGGCAAAATCTTGCAGTAGGAATCATGGCCGGAGGAAAGTTCTAGAGCAGCTATAGAAAGAAACAAGAAAGGCAGAGGAAGTGGAGGTTGCAAAGATGGTCCTCCAAAGCTCAAAAAGCCCTGCACCCAGCCCTAAGTTCTGCCTAGCCCAGAATAAGGGATGACCTTGTTCATTTGCCCCCATGTCTCAGGTGTAATGGCTGTGGATTGGGACTGGGCTGCTGACTAGGGACCTGCAAAAGGCTTGAGTGCTGAGTGCTCAGTCATTCAGTCATGTCTGACTCTTTGTGGCCCCATGGACTGTAGCCTGCCAGAATCTTCTATCCATGGGATTTTCCAGGCAAGAATACTGGAGCAGGTTGCCAATTTCTTCTCCAGGCGATCTTCCTGAGCCAGGGGTCAAACCCATGTCTCTTGTCTTTTGCACTGGCAGGCGAATTCTTTACCACCAGAGCCACTGACCTTGTATTCACCAGCAATGACTTCAGTCTGCAGATGAGTATGATGGCTTTTTGCCATGCTCTGAAGTTTGAGAAGAAGACAGGAGAAATCAGGTGGGCTGAAATCAGCTAGCGTTGCAGTTGTGCCAGGTGAGTGCAAAAATAATGTCAACGAGATAAAAGGGTTGGGAGTGTAACAAGAAATTTAGTGATGGTCCATGGGATCAGTGCAGAGGGGAGGATGTGAAGACAGGCTGACAGATGAGCAGTGAGGAGAATAAAGGAATAGTGGACAGGGAGATCTGATAAGGTCCAAGAACAGATCCCTGGGTTGTGAAGATCCTGGGGAGAAGGAAATGGCAACCCAACCCAGTATTCTTACCTGGATACTCCCGTGGACAGAGGAGTAGCAGGCTACAGTCCATGGTGTTGCAAAGAGACAGGACTGAGCAACTCACAGTTTCACTTTCAAGAGCAGGTAAGATGTATACAAGAAAGGGAAAGTTCAGGGAGGATGGAGGTTGGGATGAGAACTCACTGTGTGGTTTTAACAGCTAGGGGCTGTCATGTTTCTTTTGTAGAAGAGTTCCAGATAGTGACCAGGTCTAGGTGCAGCCATAGGAAAGGACTAAGGTAGGGTACAGCTCAATGGTGATGAGGCAGAGAAGGGAGCTAGAGGTTGGGTGGCCTGCCCACTGTGTCATGGGGCGTCTCTGGTGATGGCAGGATGAGAGCAATGAAGACCCAGGATCAGTGGTGAAGTCCTCTAGGAGTGTGTGTGTATGTGTATGTATGTGTTTCTGAAGACCATACTATGTCACTTGATGTCAACTGGTATTTCAGAAAACTGAAAAATAGGAAAAGCTCATCTTTGGAGCACTCTGCCATTTTTTATGCAGGCTTGGTTTTGACTACAGTCCTGTATCTATGACCTTTATGCAGGGGTTAGAACTCAGATGTATGTTTTGGGGGGTCAACCTTTAACCCCCTATAGGAGGCTAAGTCAGGAAATCAAGCATGTGTGGATGGGGGAGGGGTGAAAGAGCTTGATGTGAACCCCCGGAGGGGGTTCTGAGATTCTGTAAGAGATCCTTCCACATGCTGGCACTTCTAAGGCTGATGACTGTTTTGAATAGATTGTGAAATCGGGTGAGTAAGGAACTGAGTGAAAGCTGGCAAATAATTGTCTAGAAACATAGTTCAGTTCAGTCGCTCAGCCATGTCTGACTCTTTGCGACCCCATGGACTGCAGCATGCCAGGCCTCCCTGTCCATCACCAACTCCCAGAGTTTACTCAGACTCATGCCCATTGAGTCGGTGATGCCATCCAACCATCTCATCCTGTCCCCTTCTCCTCCCACCTTCAATCTTTCCCAGCATCAGGGTCTTTTCAAATAAGTCAGCTCTTCACATCAGGTGGCCAAAGTATAGGAGTTTCAGCTTCAGCATCAGTCCTTCCAGTGAATATTCAGGACTGATCTCCTTTAGGATGGACTGGTTGGATCTCCTTGCTGTCCAAGGGACTCTCAAGAGTCTTCCCCAACACCACAGTTCAAAAGCATCAATTCTTTGGGGCTTATGTCTACAAACATAAGAGGCCCAGTGTTTGCAGTGGCTAGCTTAGGGGAGGCGCCCGAATGCGGAAACTCGCTTCTAGGAAGGGTGTGAGGGACAGTCGGGTCCTGGCGGCAGCCCGTACACTCAGGTGGATTTCCTTCACTTGCCTGGCCCCAGGCAGGCTACAGGTCTCCCAGCTGTATGAGAGATGGCCGGTAAAGTGCACAGTTCTCTCCCGCTGCTCCCTGGCACCAGCAGTGGCACCTGGGGACCTGTCAGAAATACAGATCCTTAGAAATCTCAGATCCTCTCTGGACCTCCTGAGTCCGACACTTCTGATATGGGGCCCAGAATCCCATGTGTCAACCGGACTTACAGCTTAAACTGAGGCCCACTGCAGAGCGGCACATGGTTAAGAGCTTAGTCTTAGGTATCTTAGGTATACCTTCATGTGAATTTCAGCTCTTTTCCTGTGTGACTTTGGACAAGTTACTTAACCTCTCTGAGCTCCGGTTTTCTCATAGGTGAAATGACAATAGCTACTTTATAAGGGTTCAGGGAACTGAAGAAGGTAGTGTTTGTAAAGAACTTTGTATAGCAAATACCAAAAATAACAATAGCTATTGTTCTTGGGCCAGTAGTGGCCAGTGGTCTTTTCCACACCCTGTACTTTTGGAATAATCGCTCTTCTATCTGTGGCTTCACCTACCAGATGCCTGACTTTCAGCCCAGGGCTGTCAGCTGAGACTTCTTGGCCGACACAGAACCTTTCCATTCGATTCTGCCCCAAATCCAGCTCTACCGATAGTGTCCATAGTATGAAGAGCTATAGACTTGACTTGGCCCAATAAATTAGGTCCCATGAGGAGACTGATGCATATTCCCTGTGGAGCTGCAAGTCAGTGACTCCAGACCGGGGGACCAGCATGAGCAGAACAGGGCTTCCGTGATGGCCCAGCAGTAAAAAAAAAAAAAAAAAAATCTGCCTGAAATCCAGGACACTCAGGAGTTTCGGGTTACATCTCTGGGTTGGGAAGATCCCCAACCCAGAGGAGGGCATGACAACCCAGTCCAGTATTCTTGCCTGGGGAATCCCATGGACAGGGGAGCCTGGCGGGCTATAGTCCATGGGTTCACAGAGAGTCAGACATGACTGAACTGACTGAGCACAAACCCATGAACAGAACAGTGAGGCCAGACCAATGCCTGGGCGATATGACCAGTGACTGCCCGGGGAGTGGCCCTCACTTCCTGCTATGGACTTACTACTGTCTGTTTTTCACAATGTGTTTTCTTTGAGGGATTCCCAAAGTGCTTGAAAAGTCCGTTTTGTTCATGACTCATGTGCACAAAGAGCCCCTGCACAGGTTTTTTTCTCTCATTTGATCATATTCTGACTGCTGTGTGAAATAGGCAGAACAGCGCGTGTTGCTTTTTCATAGATGGGGAGGCTGTGTCCTTGGGGGTGAAGTGACTTGTCCAATCTAGGGTTGCACAGCGAGAGGTGTAATAGCAGAACCACAGCTCACTCTCCTGGGTCTTGGTCTAGTTCTTTTTTGTGTGTGTGTGTGTGTGTGTGTAATAAAGTTTTATTAAAGTATAAAGGAGATAGAGAAAGCTTCTGACATAGGCATCAGAAGGGGGCAGAAAGAGTACCTCTAGTTCTTTTTCAAACAGAACACAGGACTTCCTCAAGTGGACCCAGAAGTTCTCCAAACCAGGTGACCTGAGCTCTAGAAAGAGCATATTTGTGTCTGAATTTCCCTTTTCTCTACTGAAAATTGTCTTTCTTGCTGCTATTTGACCTAGTATCTCTGACCCAGGTCTCAGCGGGGAAGAGAAAGCCCCTTGGGACAAGAAAACA
The DNA here is from genome assembly GCF_032452875.1 of Bos javanicus. NCBI lineage: Eukaryota > Metazoa > Chordata > Mammalia > Artiodactyla > Bovidae > Bos > Bos javanicus. Next base: position 15,500,295 of record NC_083882.1, on the reverse strand, counting down.
AGAAATTCCTTGCCTGCACCTCAAGTCTGGGTCACCATCTGCTCCCCTGACCCCAGGATCTTTGACTCCCTGGAGAGCTCAGCATGGATCAGTCCAGCTCCAGGAGATGGGGTAAAAATCTGCTACTTGTTTTGCAAGGAGCATCTGACACAAGGGACTGTCTCTGACAGTTTTTGCATGAACTCAATGTCTACTATGGATAAGAATTCTTATTTAATAAACTGAGCTTGTTATTGTTCAGTTGCTAAGTCATATCCAACTCTTTGTGAGCCCACGGACTGCAGCACACCAGGCTTCTCTGTCCTTCACTGTCTCCTGGAGTTTGCTCAAACTCATGTCCATTGAGTCGGTGATGCCATCCAACCATCTCATCCTCCGTTGCTCCCTTCTCCTCCCTCCCTCAAACTTTCCCAGCATCAGGGTCTTTTCCAATGAGTTGTCTCTTCTCAACAGGTGGTCAAAGTATTGGAGCTTCAGCTTCAGCATCAGTCCTTCCAGTGAATAATCAGGGTTGATCTTGCAGTCCAAGGGACTCTCAAGAGTCTTCTCCAGCATCACAGTTTGAAAGCAACAATTCTTCAGCACTCAGCCTTCTTTATGGTCTATCTCTCACATCCATACATGACTCTGAAAAAAATCATACCTTTGACTATGGTTATGGGCTTGCATAAACCTTTTCTCTTTAAAGTAAATAAGGTCATAACCTTTCTAGCCCACCCTCCTCTCTACCTTGATGTGGGGATCTGGCCAGGTGGCGGGGTTGAAGTGCAGGATATGGCCTTTTGGTGACAGAGAGGGACATTTGTCTTTCCCTTGGAACAGCTGTTGGCTTCCAGCAACATGCCAAACCCACATTCAAGGTTATCAGCCTCCCTACAAACCACTGGCCAGCCTCACTGTGGGGAGCAAAGGCAGGAGTTGAAAGTTGCCAATTTCATGTGCAATCTCTTTGACCTCCTACTTCTCCCAAACACACATGCTATTTGCTCCTTGGCTTGAAAAGCCCTGAGAGAGCATGGCTCTGGGTGGTTCCACCGTGGGGGTATGGAGTGGGTTGCTGGTGAGGGGTGGACTGTCGGGACACTTGAGGTTGGGTGTAGGCCTGAATGCCACAGTGTGCCTAGCACGTGACAATCCTGGTTAGCAGGCGGTCCTGTGGCAGAGATGAGGGAGTCTATGCCCAGGCATCACCCCAGCTACAGCCTTGTTGCCGTAGCAACCAGCTGGTACATCTGCTAAGGGAGCCTGGTTTCACACAAGCCCTGGGGGAAGATAGCGTCAGAGCTGGGACCTGGCTCCAGCCTTCTCTGTTTTCTTCCATCTTTGTCCTTTTCTCATTCAGCTTGAGCTCTGCCTGCAATGCGTGAGACATGAGTTTGATCCCTGGGTCAGGAAGGTCCCCTGTAGAAGGGAATGGCACCCCACTCCAGTATTCTTGCCCAGAGAATTCCATGGATAGAGGAACCTGGCGGACTACAATCCATGGGGTCGCAAAGAGTCAGACAGGACTGAGCAACTAACACTTTTGCTTTTTGGGGACTGCAGAACAAGTTACCGTAGTCTGGTGGCTTAAACAAAAATGTATTTCCTCATGGTTTTAGAGGCTGGGAAAAGGAAGATCAAGGTGCTGGCTGACTTAGTTCCCGGTGAGGAGCCCGCTCCCGGCTTGTAGAGGCTTCTCGCTGTGTCCTCACATGGTCTTTCCTTGGTGCTTGCCATTGGGAAGACTGAGAAATTCAGTTCAATTTGGTAGGATACAAAGAGTCAGTCCATAATAGTCCTTGACTGCCCTGCTCCTTCCTGGGTGAGGAGACTTGTCTTCTTTCATCCAAACTTTACAATTACTTGGACTGTACTGAGAACATTTTAGTTAATATTAAAAATGCCAGCTTTAAAAACAGAACCCCATTGTGGACATTAATTCATTTTTGAATGCAGAGCAAAGCCCCCATAATATATATCCAGATAAAAGAGAAAGCATTTCGTCTCAGCTCAGGCAAGCATCCATCCCACGAATGGAAACTGTCTCTCCTGGGATAGGAAGGAAAAAAGGCAAAGAGCCCACTTGGTCAAATTAATTAATAGCATCTGATTTTCACCAACCTTCCTTCTTAACAGCCTGGGCAGTAAGAAGGAGCTTCAAATTAGCCACAACAAAAAGCAACTGGGCAGAAAACTCAAGTCACCAGCAAATCTGTAGGCAAAAGGATTCGCTCTTCTGAGTCTGGGGGCCAATGAAACTGACTTCAGTCCCATGGTGTTAGCAGTGATGTTTACCACCAACGGGATGCTGAGCTTTCCTGGGCTCTGGATCTGTGCCTTCCCTGTCTCACCAGCTGCTCTCTCGGAGCAGGAAAGAGGGAAACCAGAGGCTCCCCGTGGATGTGAAGGCTACCCCCCACCCCCAGCAGGTGTGATGTCCCGCTGCCCCCCCACCCTGAGCCCAGGCCACTGTGCTGACCTCCACCGTCAGCTGGGCTTGGAGATGACTGAGGCAGTCATTCCGTGGGGATTTTACAAGTGTCTGTTATGCAGTAGGGTGGGGCTGGCTTTCACTGAATGCACAGAGCCTGTCCTCAAGGGTTCTCAGACTAAAGCAATAAGTCCACAAGCAATTTAATACAGCAGAAATACATGCAGCAGGAATGGAAGGTAGGGGAGGGCAATCAGGAGGACTTCCAGGAAGAGGAAATACCTGATCGGAATCTTCAGGGAGGGAAAGGCTTTCCAGAAAGAGCAAAGGTGGAAGGGTAAATAACATTATGGTGTGTAACTGTGATGCATCTCATAACTGCAACAAAATGCCTTGGTGAGAGGGACTGAACTCTCTGAGGATCAAGAATCATGGCTAGTTTTCTAAACTCTGTGTGTGTGTGTGTGTGTGCGCACGTGTGCGTGCGTGCTTCATTGCTCAGTCACGTCTGACTCTTTGTGACCCTGTGGACTGTAGCCCACCAGGCTCCTCTGTCCATGGGGATTCTCCAGGCAAGAATACTGGAGTGGGAGTGGGTTGTGACGCCTTCCTCCAGGGGATCTTCCCAACTCAGGGATCAAACCCAGGTCTCCTGTATTGCAGATGGATTCTTTACCATCTGAGCCACCAGGGAAGCCCAATATGATGTTCCACCGAAATACCCTCCCACTGGAAGGCTGTCTGGAGAAACTGTCCCAGCTGACCCAGCACCTATGGTTATTCTGGAGTCTGTGTCCTGGTCAGCTCCTGCCTCCTGGGGGAGACTGACCCTTGGTTTCTGTCTTCCCGCTCCCCTCACCGGCCTGGGCCTCGCAGTCAGGTGGGCTGGCCTGGTATCCGACCCCCACACGGCTTCCACGTGGGACCAGGCCTCCAGGGCCCTGTGCGCTGGCGCCCCCTGCAGGCACACAGGGGTTTAGCAGCAGTCCGCCCCTGTCAACACTCCCACGCGCTCCTGACAAGTTTAGTGGCTTCCCCTGAGCTCAGCCCTAAGGCATGACCAAGCGCCCTGTTCACAGCTTTAGAGAACCACAGCTACAAGGAAGCTGAATGTGTGGTTTCTGCAAGTAGCTCAAGGGATACCACAGGGACGGAGGCAGAGGCCCTGGGCAACCCGTCCCCTCGGCCCGAGCTGCTTGGTCTGCCCTCTTGAACACAACTCCACGTGCTGTTTCGTTGGAAAATCAGGATTACTGTGGAGTCGGAGGGACTTTACAAGTCTCCCTGAAGTGAGCCCGCAGAGTGGCCACGTCCGAGCTGAGGGCTCCTCAAAAGCTTTACAGTCCGCTCCAGCCCGGCCCCTCCAGGCCTTCCCTTCCTCCTGCAGCCCTCAGCCCCTGCACTCCTCATGGTCCCCCAGGGCTTTACTTCACCAGATAACCTCATGGCCTCACTTTCCACGCCCCTCCTCGCCGTTTCCCTGTCTCTCTTTAATACCTCGTTACGTGTGGTCTGGATCAGCCGTTCCCAAGCTTGAACAAGCATCAGAGTCACCGGAGGCCTTGCTCAAATACAGACTGCGGGGTCCACTCCTAGAGTTCGCGATTCCCAAGGTCTGAATCACAGAAGGGCATGAATCCTAAGGGACATCAGTTAAAGGACATCAAAATGGAAAAAGACTCCCTAGAGCTGATCATACTAAGTGAAGTAAGTCAGAGAGTGGAAGACCATATAATATCACTTGCATGTAGAATTTAAAATGTGGCACAAATGACTATACCTACAAAGCACTTGTAGACAGAGAAAAGACGTGGTTGCCAAGGGAGTAGGGGGTGGGCCTGGGGAGGGATGGAGTAGGAGCTTGGGATTAGCAGATGCAGACGATTATACATAGGATGGATAAACAACATGGCCCTACTGTATAGCACAGGGAACTATATTCAATATCCTGTGATAAACCATAATGGAAAAGAATATTAAAAAAGAATGTATATATATATGTACAGCTGAAGCACTTTGCTGTACAAAAATTAATACAACCTTGTAAATCAACTGTCCTTCATTTTTTTTTAATTCTAAAAAAAAAGATTCCAGAGCGAAAGCATTTTTCTAAAAGGTGTATTTCTCAGGTGGATTTGCTAAAGCACTTCCATATTTATAAATGGAAACTCAGTTACTGAGGCAGACTAAGAAATCATTCCAACTTAGTGACATAAAGCAACTGTGCTCACAGAATCTGAGGGTCAGGAATTTAAACAAGGCACAGCAGGAACGGCTGGTCGTTGCTCCTTGATGGCCTCAGCTGGGTGACTCAAGGCTCAGGGCTTAAGTCATTTGAAGGTTTGTTCTCCTACTTGTTGGGTGGTTGATGCCTGTTCGCTTCTGGAAATGAGACCTCTGCTAGGTTGGTCTGGGCTTTTACTCATAGCCTGAGGGCTTGGTTCCCAGGGTGAGCATCCTGGGAGAGAGGAGAGACCCACGTGGAAACCATATTGCTTTTCATGATTCAGTCGTGGAAGTCATACATCCAAGTGTCTGCTGTGGAGCCAGCTACAAAGACCAGCCTGGGTTCCAGGTTCACTTAATACAACTGGCAATATCCTGGAAACTGTGTGGGACTGGAAATACAACTTTGGTAATTTTTGGAAAACACAATCTGTCACAATGAACAGAAGAAGTAGACTCTACACCAAAACTCATCTATAAACATAATTTAATTCTCTCTCGGACATGCCCCAGCTTCTATAGACCATATATTCCAGTTTATTTAGACTGCATAGGAATCAAATCTACAGATTATCTTGAAAAATCAAGATATTTTCCATTATCTTGAAAAATTTCAGCAATATGAGCTGAAATTCTCGCATGTCAACATTTGCCAGAAGAGTATCATCTTTTTATTTATTTATTTTTTTGGCTGTTCTGGGTCTCAGTTTGCAGCCTGTGGGATATTTGATCTTCTTTGCGGCACATGGGATCTTTGGCATGTGGGATCTAATTCCCTGAGCAGGGATGGAACCTGGGTCCCCTGCATTGGGAGCATGGTGTCTTAACCACTGGACCACCAGGGAAGCCCTCAGCTTCTCTTTTTTAAACCTACCATGTAGACCCCACTTTCCCTGTTCACCATTGACCCTGTCACTTGGGTGTTTCCCATGCATTTCAGCTTACGTCATTATGTGCCCATTTCTCACAGATGTTGAGTTTATGATCCTTAATGTAGAGAATGTGGCTGTCCCTAGCCGAACCACCTACGGAAACTACCAGAAGAGATCAGATCTAAAGCAGAGCTAAGATGCTATGAATATAGGTGAAATCATACCATTCAATACCTGCTTGAATTGGTTACCATGTCTACTCGTGTTTGTCCTAAATTTGCCTCCCCAAGAGCTTGTAATAAAAACATTTGTTCTTAGCTCTCATTGTCTCCAATTTTAATAAAGATCTAAAGAAGGGTGTGGGCCTGGGATGGACAAATGGGTTTCAAGACCTCTGTGTGGCCAGAGCTAAAGGAAACTCATTGAAAAAAAGTGAACGTGAAGATCACTTGGTCATGTCCAACTCTTTGCAACCCTGTGGACTGTAGCCTGCCAGGCTCCTCTGTTCTTGGGATTTTCCAGGCAAGAATATTGGAGTGGGTTGCCATGCCCTTCTCCAGGGGATCTTCCTGATCCAGGGATTGAACCTAGGTCTCCCACATTGTGGGCAGATTCTTTATCATCTGAGCCACCAGGGAAGTCCCAAAGGAAACTCATCAGAGTAACCTATCTTAAGTTGTTCTTACCCTGCGATCAGGGATTAGGGAGTCTGTGAACCCCTGAAATTATAATACATGATTATATGTGTATGTGGAAGAAGATCACATATTTAAATAGGTTTTTCACTGAGTTCCTGAGCATAAAATGTGAAGAATCTCTGCGATGTCTGAAGACAGAAGATCAGGGCAGGGGCAAAGGACTTCGCAGACACTTGAGGCTGAGAGTGAGGCTCAGGGAGAGAAAGCAGAGGGAAAATGGGCCCAGAAGTCAGAGCAAACTTGCCTGAAACTGCTCTTGTCAAGGTCACCAATAACTTCTAAATCCAATGATCAGTTCTCAGTATTCCCCTAACTTGACTTATCAGCCAGCTGGCCTGACTGATCATTCCTTTCGCTTGAAATGCTTCCTTTAGTGGTTTTCAGGACAAATTCTCCTAGATGGTTCCTGCCTCATTGGACTGCTCCTTCTTAAGCCTCCGCTGCTGAGTTCTCATCTTCGCCCTGACTTCTAACCGTTGGAAGTTTCTAGAGCTCTTCTTCTATTCTCTATAAACATTTACTTCCTTGGTGACAGTATTCAGTCCCACAGATTTACATAACACCTGCATCATAAAGGTTCTCACATTTCTCTCTATATATACCTCTAAGCCCAACAGTGCTTCAGAATTCCACATTCAAATACAAACCTGCCTACCCTACAACTCCCCTTGGATGACTTAAAAGGGATCTCGGACTTTCCAAAACTGAAGTTTTCTTTCCCCTGCCCTCCCGTTTCCCCATCAACTCCTCCCCTAGGCTCCCCATCTCAATGAAAGGGACCTCCGGGCAAGAGTTGCCAGAAATCCAGAACCTTCTCTTGCCTCATGTGACACCACATGCTTCCCTGCATTTCTGCTGCTTTATTTTTTGTTTCTTTTGTTAACTTTTCATTTTATATTGAAGTATAGTTGATTTACAATGTTGTGCTCATTTCAGGGGTACCACAGAGTGATTCACTTACACATACACACGGATCTATTCTTTTTCAAATTCTTCTCCCAATTACAGAATATTGAGCAGAGTTCCCTGTGCTGTCTTTGTTGTTTATCCATTTTAAATCAGAAGACATACAGATGGCAGAGTAGCATATGAAATGATGTTCGACTAATTATCAGAGAACTGAAAATCACAACTACAGTGAGATATCGCCTCACAGCAGTCAGAATGGCCATCATCAAAAAATTCACAATGAATAAAATTCTGGGGAGAAGGGAACCTTCTGTTGGTGGGAATGTAAACTGGTACAGTCACTACAGAGACTTTATGGAGGTTCCTTAGGAAACCAAAAATAGAGCTACCATATGATCCTGCAACCCCACTCCTGGGCATATACCTGGAGGGAAACAGAGTCCGAAAGGATGCATGCACCTCAGTGTTCACTGCAACACTGTTTACAAAAGCCAAGACACAGGGGCAATCTAAAAGTCCATCTACAGAAGAATGTGGTCCATGTAGATATATATGTACATATATATGCTGGTGGTAAGTCGCTTCAGTCGTGTCTGACTCTCTGCGACCCCATAGACGGTGGCCCACCAGGCTCCCATGTCCCTGGGATTCTCCAGGCAAGAACACTGGAGTGGGTTGCCATTTCCTTCTCCAATGCATGAAAGTGAAAAGTGAAAGTGAAGTCGCTCAGTCGTGTCCGACTCTTCGAGACCCCATGGTCTGCAGCCTACCAGGCTCCTCTGTCCATGGGATTTTCCAGGCAAGAGTACTGGAGTGGGGTGCCATATGTAAATATATATGATAGAATATTACCCAACCACTAAAAAAGAATGAAATAATGCCATTTGCGGCAACATGGATGGATCTAGAGATTGTCATGCTGAGTGAAGTAAGTCAGACAGAGAAAGAGAAGTATCATATGATATTGCTTATGTGCAGAATCTTAAAAAAATGATACAAATGAACTTACTTACAAAACAGAAATAGACACACACACTTAGGGAGTTTGGGGTTTTGTGTGTTTTTTGTTTTGGTCTCCCTATGCAGCTTGCTGCATCTTGGTTCCCCGATCCGGGATCAAACCTGTGCCCTTGGCAGTGGAAGCACAGAGTCCTAACCACTGGATTGCCAAGGAATTCTTTCTCTTACTTTAGAATCAGAATGGCCACTATCAATTTGGGAGCCTAAGTGAGATCACCTGGCTAGTCCCATGTCTTTCGTGGTTATTAAAGGTGGGGTGGAGAAACCAACCTGTAGTTGCCCACCATTCCACAAAATGGACCCCAAATTGGGGCAGTTGAAATGTGACCAGCGACCAGCTCGTCTTACTGGAAATCTCAACCATGGCGGTCTCCCAGAGGAGGCCTGGAGGAACAGAAACCCAAGTGATGTGAGACGATGGGTTGCGTTTATCTTAGGAGAAGCCGAGTGGGGGACATGCGTGAGATGGAGGTTGTGATGGTAGAATGTGAACCAATCAAAAGAGTAACATGGGGGACTTCCCTGGCAGTCCAGTGGTTAAGACTCTGTGCTCCCAATGTGGGGGACGGGGGTTCATTCCCTGGTCAAGGAACTAAAATTCTGCATGCCACAAAGCACAGGCAAAATAATAATAATAATTTTTTTAGAAAAGAGTAACATGGAATTCAGGCTGAACCGGAGACAGGTGACAATTCCCCTGCAGGGTGCAGTCACCATCCTCAACAGGGTGCTGGCGCCTGAGCCAATGACTCTGCTAAGGACCTGGAACAAAAGAAAGGAAAGGGCCTGGATGTGTCTTCCCAGAATCCCAGAAAGGCACTGGGATGAGCACTCATCATAGAACACTTAAAAGGAGCAGGTGACAGGCTTGAAGCTCTCATTGCTGTTATTTCTGCTCCGCTCTATAGCTCTGCCATTTATATTTCTGATACGATTTGAGAGGCAGCTGGTCCCTGTAAAGCGATATCTCCCTGAAAACATATATGGTCTCCCTAAGGATAGGCTACAGCAGACAAAAAGTACAAAGTTCATCATTTTCCTGCTCTTCAGCACATCTCCAGGCCCTGAGGGTCTAGGTCTTGGCATTTACAAACCAGGTGAAGGATCTACTTTTCCAGAATGTTTTTTCTGTGCCCAGGTAGAAGCAGTGTCTCTCTCTTTCTGCTCTTTATCCAGCTGTCTGCTAAAATTCTTTTTAGTAGAAAATTCTTTTCTATCCTTTATTCTAGTTACTTTTGGTGCCTCTAACTTCTCTTCACTTAGAGTTTGGTTTTGTGGAGGGCAAGATCTGTCTGGCTAATCTCTGATTCCCTGGTATTTGTCACCATGCCTGACACCCACAGATACTCAATAATTGCTGGGTAAAAGAAAAGAAAACTTAAGGCAAAGACTACCTTTAATGGTGCTCATGGTAGAAATAGCTCCCATTTCCAGTGCTTATTATGTGGTGAGCTTTAAGCTAACCACTTTATGTCTGATTCCAAAGTCAGATAGATAGATAGCAGCCTACATGGAATGATGTGAAGGGTTCCTGAAAGCCTTCTGCCAGTCTGTTTGAAATGCCTGTGAGGAACTTTCAAATAGGACAAATTGAAAGACAAAACTGTTCATGAGACATAGGCCATGTTAATGTTAATATATTAATTTTGATTGAGAATGTATTCGTTTTTAATTAATGAGTGGTCTTAGTCCATTCGGATTGCTATAACAAAATACCACAGACTAAGTGGCTTATGGAGAAGGCAATGGCACCCCACTCCAGTACCCTTGCCTGGAAAATCCCATGGACGGAGGAGCCTGGTAGGCTGCAGTCCATGGGGTTGCTAAGAGTCGGGCACGACTGAGCGATTTCACTTTCACTTTTCACTTTCATGCATTGGAGAAGGAAATGGCAACCCACTCCAGTGTTCTTGCCTGGAGAATCCCAGGGACAGAGGAGCCTAGTGGGCTGCTGTCTATGGGGTCGCACAGAGTCGGACACGACTGAAGTGACTTAGCAGCAGCAGCAGCAGCAAGTGGCTTATAGATAAGAGGAATTTACTTCTCCCAGTTCTAGAGGCTAAACGCCCCAAGATCAGGGTGCCTGCATGATCAAGTGAGGGCCCTCATCATGGTTGCAGACTTCTGGTTGTGTCCTCACATAACAAAAGGAAATCAACCCTGAATATTCATCAGAAGGACTGATGCTGAAGCTGAAGCTCCAGTACTTTAGCCACCTGATACGAAGAGCCATTGGAAAAGACCCTGATGGTGGGAAAGAGAAGGGGGCAACAGAGGATGACATGGTTGGGTAGCATCACCAATTCAATGGACATGAGTTTGAGCAAACTCCAGGAGACAGTGAAGGACAGGGAAGCTTGGTGTGCTGCAGTCCATGGGGTCACAAAGAGTTGGATATGACTTAGCAACTGAACAACAACCACCTCATGAGCTAATGGCTTCCCAAAGGCCTCTCCTTCTAATACTGTCACTTTGCGGATTAGATTTCAACATAAGAATTTGGGGGGACACGTTTATATACTATTCACATTCATATGCAAATCATATTCTTGGTTGTTAATTAATATTGTTTGAGAACTTATTATTTCCAAAGCTCTGTTTTAAGTGCTTCACAGGTAGCATTTTTCGCAACCCCATGAGACAGGTATTATTCCTGTCATAATTCAGTAAATGAAATTGAGGTAAAAAGTTTAGTCGTTTGTGCTAGTTCCTACAGCTAGTGGGTGATGGGTTCCCAGACTATGGACCCAGGCAATCTGGCGCCAGAACATACACCCCTGACCACTCTCCTGTGACAGTCATTTCCTGGAGAGGACATCAAAGTCCTAAGAAAATGGGACATGATTTCTTAGAGAGGAGTATGCAAAACAGCTGTGTACTGATGTGGAAAAGGAGCTGGAAGGTGTGAAACATGACCACAGCTCTAAGAAACTTCTGAGTTAGCACACTGAGCTCCTGGTGTGAGTCAGCTGGACACTGTGGGTGAGGCGGCCACTCAGCGGTGCAGCTCAGATCTCCTTTCAAGAGAACCCCCTTGGAACAGGGAAACAGCCTCCAGCTGCTACATAATTAGATCTGCCCAAGCATTCAGGCTGAGGCCGTGCTCTCCCCAGGCTGTGGACAGCCAGTGACTAAGCACAATACCGCAGCCTGACATCCCTGGTCCATTCTGATGCCCCTGGTGGAGAACATTTCAGTGGGGCTCCCCGTAAGCCTGGACAAGACTCTCTGCTCCTGCCTTCCCGCTGTCCTTCCCCAGGTGTCAGACCAGCATCAGGGCTGACGGCCCACCCCTCTTACTCCTCCGCCTTTGCCCCTTTATCCTTCACAGGTGCTCCCCCCAATAAATCTGTCTTATTTATACCTGTCTGATTCTGTCTTGGCATTTACTTCTAAGAGGATCCAAGCAGACACAATGAGAGAAGTAAAAGAAGTTTGGGGAAAATGACTCTTTTAGTCTGCTTGGGTGGCTATAACAAAATACTCTAAATTATATGGCTTAAACAGCACAGATTTATTTCTCAAAGGCCTGGAAGCTGGGACGTCCAAGATCAAGATGCTGGCAGATTCAGTGAGAACCGTCATCCTGGTTTGCAACAACAGCTGGCAAGAACCCTGTTCCTCATTTGCCACAGCGACCTTCTTGGTACACCCTCACATGGCCCTGAGATCATCTCTCTCATTCCTCTTCCTTTTTGTAAGAGTTGAGATTTTTACCTAGAAGATACAAAGTATATACAAAATTATGATGAATATATGCTGGAGAGGGTATGGAGAGAAGGGAACGATCCTATGCTGTTGGTAGAAATGTAAATTGGTGCAGTCACTGTGGAGAACAGTACAGAGGCCCCTTAAGAAACAAAAAAATAGAGTTACCTTATGATCCTGCAATCCCACTCCTGGGCATATACCTGGAGAAAAATGCGGGGTCCGAAAGGATGCATGCACCCCCAATGTTCGCTTCAGCACTGTTTACGATAACCAAGACATGGAAGCAATCTAAATGTCCACTGATAGACGAATGGATAAAGAAGATGTGGTACATATATGCAACAGAATATTACTCAGCCGTTAAAAACAATGAAATAAGGTCATTTGCAGCAACATGGATAGACGTAGAGATTGTCACTCAGTGAAGACCGGCAAAGAAGGAGAAATAGCATATGCGATCCCTTACATATGGAACTTGAAAAGAAATGATACTAATGACCTTAATTACAAAACTCACAGACTTAGAGAATGAACTTATGGTTGCCATATGGAAAGAACAGGGGGAAGGGATAGTTATTGAGTTTGGTGTTGACATGTACACACTTCTATATTTAAAATGGATAACCCTATGGCTATTTCATGTTGATATATGACAGAAACCCACACAATATTGTAAAGCAATTATCCTCCAATTAAAAATAAATTTAGAAAATCAGTTCTGCCAAATAAATAAATAAATGTTTAAAAAAATAAAAATAAAATAGATAACCAACAAGGTCCTATTGTACAGCATAGGGAACCCTGTTCAACGTTATGTGGCAGCCTGGATGGGAGGGGAATTTTGAAGAGAATGGATACATTTATGTGTAACGGTGAGTCCCTTTGCTATAAACCTGAAATTATTAACATTGTTAACTATACTGTAATATAAAATAAAAAGTTTTAAAAAAGAATTGAGATTTTATTTAAGGGAGCCAAAGTATATACAAAATTATAATGAATATTGTAATAATCATAACAACAATACAAATAATGTTTTGAAAAACTTTTTTCATGCTTACTTTTTTTAAAAAACTTTTAAATTTAGATTGAAGGATAGACAATTAACAATGTTGTGATAGTTTCAGATGGACAGCAAAGGGACTCAACCAAACATATGTGTATTCATTCTCACTCCTCTTCTTATAAGGGTGCTAATCCCATTCACGAAGGCTCTATGCTCATGATTTAATTACCTTCCAAAGGCCCCACCCCTAATACATCACATGTCACATTAAGACATGTTGACAGTTGTTTTGAAGGACCACGAATATTCAATCCATACCACCCTTCTCTTGTTTTGACTATAATCTACTTGTGTTTAAATGGACATCCTAGAAACCATTAAGAAACAACCCAAGACATCCTATGATTTCTGAAATGTAAATATATATTTTGTTTGTTTTTATTTTTATTTTATTTTTTTAACTTTACAATATTGTATTGGTTTTGCCATATATCAACATGAATACACCACAGGTATACACGTGTTCCCCATCCTGAACCCTCCTCCCTCCTCCCTCCCCATACCATCCCTCTGGGTTGTCCCAGTATACCAGGCCCAAGCATCCAGTATCGTGCATCGAACCCGGACTGGCGACTCATTTCATATATGATATTATACATGTTTCAATGCCATTCTCCCAAATTATCCCACCCTCTCCCTCTCCCACGGAGTCCAAAAGACTGTTCTATACATCAGTGTCTCTTTTGCTGTCTCGTATACAGGGTTATTGTTACCATCTTTCTAAATTCCATATATATGGGTTAGTATACTGTATTGGTGTTTTTCTTTCTGGCTTACTTCACTCTGTATAATAGGCTCCAGTTTCATCCACCTCATTAGAACTGATACAAATGTATTCTTTTTAATGGCTGCGTAATACTCCATTGTGTATATGTACCACAGCTTTCTTATCCATTCATCTGCTGATGGACATCTAGGTGAAATGTAAATATATTTAGAATTTCCTCTTTTTCCTAGAAAAGCTGGATAGTGCTTACAAAAATACATATGACCCCCAAAGGGGGAAAAAAGGGTAGAGGAACTCAGGCAAAGGAAAATAGGGCTGGTGAGTGCCCAGCAGATGACAGGTGGAAGCAGGTGGGGCACAGATCGGCCTCGGAGCTCTCTAGTGACCCAGCAAAGAGCGGCTCCTGGCCTCTGCAGGACTCACGAAGTCTGTCAGGTAAAACCAACCCATTTCTTTCAGAAGAGGCACTGCTTCTTCAGCTGCCAAGACCTACCTATGCCAAGGACTAGACAACCAAAGTCTCATTGCTACTCCCTGGTTCTAGGGGATGGCCCAGCATCACCTGGTGCCTTGCCTGGGCTCACCCAGCCAGGAAGGGGCAGAGACAATATCTAAGCCATTAATTCAAATAAGATCAGGCGTACGGAAAGGTATGGATGTGCTGTGGGCTCAAATTTCAGGACTGGCTTAGTCATCACTAAAAATGTGGCTTGAGAAAAGCAAATTTGTGAGGGGCACCACTGTCCGAAACCACCCACCCTCACCAGGCATCGTAGTAACCATCTGTATGAGTCGTCTTACAACAGGAGGTCCTGGTAAGAAACGCAGAGCTGACTAGCTACTGCCAACTGGAAGAATTCGGAAAGGTCAAAAGGAGACACCAGACACCGCATATCCTAGCAGCCTCCCAGAACCCTTCTCTCTGGAATCCGTCTTGGATGAGGGATGCATGCTACCAGGAAGGACCCTGAGAGTGATTGGTTAGCGACAATCCTGAAACTGACACCGTCACCATAAAACCTGAGACTGCAAGTCACATGGCCGCGCAGTCCTCCTGGGCTCCCTGACCCTGCTGCCCTCTGCCCAGGCTCCCCTTCCTAACAAAGTCTCCCACTTTGTCAGTACATGTCTCCTCAGATCATTCATTTCTAAGTTTTAGACAAGAGCCCATTCTCAGGCCCTGGAAGAGATTCCCCTTCCTGCAACAAACAGTTTGATGGAGAACTCAAGGAAGGAAAGTGACAGGAATCTGGGGCCATTGAGTTATTTCTGTATCTCTCCAAGAATGCCATCGTCATATCCATTTCACTGCCTCTAAAATGCCTCTCAGGCCCCATCTCTCTGAACTGAAAGAATTAGAACGGAGGGGTATTTTTCACGGACCATTAGCTCCACATGAACTATTGTTGTTATTAATCTCCCTTCAGGCTTCCGCAGTGGGGAATGGACAGTTCCTTCTTTTTGGTAAGATCTAAAGTAGATGAAAGAGGGAGTTTAAATGATGCTTTGGCTTTGCAGGACACAAGGCTTTTCTCTCTTTTTTCAGAACAAGACATCCCAGGAGAGGAAGTGAACTTCGCAGAAATAGCAGGCATAGGGTGTGGGGAGGGGGAGCAGCCCCAACGTTCCTTTCTGAGCTCCTGTTTAGGTGTCAAGGCCCATGGGCTGGGTAGACCCCTGCCCTTTTCCAAGCATATGCTTGGCATGATGTGTTTGACACTAAAGCAAATCTGTACCCGAATTAAATCTCTGAGACAGAGTTTTGGGTGAAGTAGAAAAGAATAGCTTCATTGCTTTGCCAGGGAAAGGGGGTCACAGAGAGCTAAGGCCCTCCAAACTGTCTGTCCCCACCCCCGCCTTGGAGAAGTTTTATAGTAATGGTTCAAAGGAGGCTTGATCAGCTCAGGGACTTTCTTCTGATGGGTGGGTGGGGAGGTAAGTAGGAGTCCGAATTCATCGGTCTGTTTCCAGCTGGTCTGGGGTCTCTTGTGCTTGAGGGCAGCAAGCCCTTTTTAACCGATAAGTTCTCCCACCTGCTGGGGTTTCCCTATCTGCAGAAAAGCTGAAAGATACTGTCCTGCGTATCCCTTGATGGGAAACCAGGACTTTGCCCCAAGGCAGCACCACTGTTTCCCTTGATTGTTTGTTTCTCCCTGGTCTTGCAGCCCCTCCCTTCCCTAATTAACAACTGCCTGACTCTGCCAGTTGGAACTTGGAACCCTGGGGTGGTCAGAGAGGCTGAAAGAAGCCTGTTACCTGTAATCAAAGAAATGGGGGACACAGAAAGGCTTTTGTGCCCAGGAGCCCCAGAGGGCTCTGCTTGATATCAACACTGAAGGGATGATTGCACCAAATACTAACGACACTAGCTCCCAACACTTATAAAGCACTTGGCATTTTATTGGATTCTCACCTCATCCTGAGAGCAAGTTTGTCATCCGCTCTGTGTGACAGCGGGGGAAACCTGGGCACAGTCCCCTCGGTCTATTCTCTTACTGAAGGTCACCCTGTTAGAATGTGCTGGGGCCAGAACTTGAACCCAAATACATAAAACTGTGTTCCTCACCGCTGGAGATTTGTCAGGGTTACAGTGAACAAATGAGTAAAGGTGGTATTTGGGAACGTGAGACTAGGGAGTAATCGCGGTCTGGCAGTCAATCTAAGCAGTTAACAGTTGCATAGTGTGGGCAAAGGCTGTCACCTGCCATTTCAGAAAATAGAAGATGTCTGGCCATCAGCCATCCGCCACTGCCGTGCCTGCCACCACCCCAAGGTGCGCCCTGAGGGATGGAATGTAACAGGATACTGGCCCTAGCTAGTTACGACGAATATCAAAAGAATGATTTTTAAATGCCCAGACTCTTGCACCTTCCCATACACAGAAGAGTACTAGATTCATTACCTTGAGACGTCTGTCTTTTTGAGTATGTGTCATTAGCAGAAATCTTTTCTCGTTTTTCCTACCTGGGGTTTTGTTGTTGCTTTTTACTTTTGCAAAAGCTCCTATATATTCTTGCTCCTCCCTTACCTCTTTGGAACAGTCCCTCAGAGTGATCTGAGAGGCTGACATGCCAGGCTACAGCCATCAGTAAGGCCACTGAACAAATTTTAATTTCCAGCTTTTAGTCTGTACATTTTTTTTTTTTTTTTTTTTGGTCAGTAATAGCTCCTTCTCATCG
The DNA here is from genome assembly GCF_032452875.1 of Bos javanicus. NCBI lineage: Eukaryota > Metazoa > Chordata > Mammalia > Artiodactyla > Bovidae > Bos > Bos javanicus. Next base: position 15,483,474 of record NC_083882.1, on the reverse strand, counting down.
ACCCAGAATTTGAAGAGGCTATGAAGTAGACACACAGAAAGTCACGCAAGCCAGATTTTTGGTTTTGCTTTCTCATTTTCTTTTGTTTGATTGTATTTAAAGGGGAGAGGATAATGTGTAGTTACTTGCCCTGCAGGCAAGTAAAAGTCAAATATTGAGCATCCATTAACTCTGAAGGGGTCAAGAAGTGAGAGTAAGACTAGGCTTCTGAGAGAGGCCCGAAGCTCCTAATCTAGGGTGGGAGGGAGTTATCCCTGGAGAGCTCTACTGCACCTAAAAAGATGATGCTGTGGACAGAGGGTCAGGAACATGCCGATTGCCCCTGTGGGGCTCTGGAAAGCTTCCTGATAGACATAAGCTGGACCACGAGGGATGGGCATGACTTGGAAAGACAGTTTGGGAGGAGGGAAGTGGCCCTCGAGGGAGGGGGGACAGTGTGAGTGAGTGCTGGAAGCAGGGAGCCTGCTGGAACCTTTGAGCAGACCAACACGGGCCGAGTTAAACGGTGGTTATCATCATCGTGAATGACAAAGTTGCACTGGTGGCTCTAGTGGTAAAGAACCTGTCTGCCCCTGCAGGAGACACATGAGACACAGGTTTGATCCTTGGGTGGGGAAGATCCCCTGGAGGAGGGCCTGGCCACTTCTTGCCTGGAGAAGCGCATCCCAAAGTAGTTTACAGGGTCGCAAAGAATCGGACACGATTGAAGCAACTTAACACACACTAGACTCTTTTAGATTGTTTTACATTATAGGTTATTACAAGATATTGAGTAAGTGTTTCTAATAGAGTAGGATTTTCAGACTCGGAGTCTTCAGTGCTGAAAGGGGTAAAAGTTAAAGGTCGTTTCTCCTCTTTGCCAGCCTGCAGCACCTATGACCCCCCTCCTTATAACTCCACCCGCCACCCTCCAGCTCACCCCTTACCCCACTGGAGGGAGCATCGCTGCACCTTGATGGCTCTGGCACGATGCTGAAATCTGTGCCTGGGTCTGCAACCATTAAGGCTCCCTCCCCATCCACACAACAGCCATCTACACGAATGAACACAGGATTCCTGCCCTTCTAACCAAGCCCTACGCCTTCCCTTCTCTTGACTGTGGAATTCTTCCAGCAGTTCCCGTTCCCCATTTTTCTACTTTTCTCTTGTTCTCCTCTGAACATGTTCATTTATTTCTCCCAAAGTGCAGCTTTGGACAACCCACCATGCCCACCTTCTCTGAGTGCCAGTAAGTACTCCTCTGGGTACTGGGAACACAGCAGTGAGGTAAGTAGACAATTTGTTGATGGAAAGGGAAGGGGGACTTGGGGCGGGGCAGGGGAAAACTGAGGTGTGTTGGTCATTTACCAGGTAGGGCAGGATGCAAAGAGATTTACACACGTTATGTCTTATTCTTCCCCAATGGGGCCATTACTCCCACTTTGCAGATCAGCAAACTGAGACTCGGGGAAATGAAATTGCTCAACCAAAGTCAAGTAAGTAGTGAAACTCTGATTGGAGCCCGCCTCTGTCTGACTCCAGACAGACAGACAGCTGTGTCAGAAGGCCAGCCCTGGTCTTGAACACCTTTGAATCTCCAAATTTAGAAAGCGTCTTACATACAATAGGTGCTCAGTTTTAAGCAGTTTTTAGACACACTCTCTAAAAGCACTGCCTCACTATTTATTATAAGCAAAACATATTCTAGCTCTATTTCCCGCATATCTTTTTTTGTTTCTCTTCCACTTCAAAACCACAAACATCCCTCCTCCCACCTCCTCCCTCTCCCAGCCTTCCTTGAGCGATCTTCCAGCTTTCCTGCCGGGCCCTGGTGCTCTAGGGCTTCTGACAGCCTATTAAATAGTTCTGTTGTGTCCTCACATGTTTTATGAGATTTTTCCCAATGACCCAGCTCAGGAGATAATGGAAGGACAGATGTGGTTCTTCAGGGGCTGACAGATGGGCCTGCAGCCTTTGGTGATTTTCAAGTGGAAGAAAACTGAAACTCAAGAGGAGTTTGACTTTTTTTTTCTCCCCTCTGATTTCGACGGCCTCAAACAACTCCGCCTTCTGCAGCCTGACCAGCGTCCTGAGGGGCAGCATCAGTTCCAGCAGACTCTGGACTGGAGCCCCCTTGTAGCTAGTGACAGGACAGCCAGGATGAACCCAGTTCCTTCCTTCCTCACACCCAGTTCATCGCTCCTCTTCCTTGAGTCTTGGTCAATAAAAGGGCAGTAAAATGTATCAACTCTGAGTGTCACTTTCCTCTTGAGACTCTGGAGCTTGGCTTTTCTGTCTACTTTTAAGGGCAAGTACATTGTCTTTGGCAACTTTGTGAGAGTGTTCCCCCTAAAGTGAAACTTCTCTTCCTCCAAAAAGAGAGAAGAAATCAAGGAAAGGAAGGAGGGAGAGAGAACTAATATTTAGTGAACATTTAGGCTTTTTACATGTATGTCATTTAAATGCCACAGAAATTAATGAAGAAGTGGCAGCACTGCCCAAAGCCATGATGTTGGCAAAAGGCAGGGTGCTGGGTTGGATGTGTCTGTTGAATGTGAGATTCTGATTGACTGCTCAGCAGATGACTGGAAACAAACAACAGAAGCTTGGGAAATAGATGTAGATGGGGGGAAGTAGAAATACATAAGCCAGAGATGGAGTTGTGGGGATCAGCCACATAAAGCCGTACTGTGGCTTCCTAAAAGAGTGTAACCCAGTGGAGCAACTCTGTTCTTTCTGTACCCAGCTCCACACCACCATGATCCATCAGCTGCAGAACTCTCAAAACTCAGGGGACTGTGCATTTGCTATTCTGTGTGAGTCTTCCTCAGAACGTTAAGTGTGGAGGAGGCTGCTAAAGGCAATAGGCAGGAGAGGCTTAAATAGAGGTGACTATGGAATGGAAGGAAGGATGAGCGGTCAACCCTCTGGGAGGCCATACAAGAAGCATCCAAGTAGGGCATTCTCAAAAATGCAGGCAGCCAGGGGACAATAAGGCAGCTTCAGTCAGGGTCTGATGCCCATACTCCCATTATCCTGCCCTGTGTGGACTCATCATAACTTTGGAGCAACTGCCCAAATGTCTTCAGTAGAGCCCTGCTCAACTTCCCTGAATTTATTACAGCATTGTTCATAGAGGGAGCAGTTGATGCCGTCATAACAGCATGCCCCCTCCTGGATCATGGAGCAGCAATTGGGATATTATTGTTGTTGTTTAGTCTCTCAGCTGTGACTGATTCTTGTGACCCCTTGGACTGCAGCCCGCCAGGCTCTTCTGTCCATGGGATTTCCCAGGCATGAATACTGGAGTGGGTTGCCATTTCCTTCTTCAGGGGATCTTCCTGACCCAAGGATGGAACCCGAGTCTATTGCTTGGTAGGTGTGTTCTTTACCACTGAGCCACCTGCGAAGCTTGTAGAAGCATCACGCACTAAGTTTGGAATTGGTTGGGGGAAAAAGATGTGTGTGTGTGTGTGTGTGTGTGTGTGTGTCTAAGAGAAAGTGTGTCTGTGGGAGTGTGTGCTTGACTTTAAAAGCATTTTATTATAGCTACTTTGAGCACAGACTAGTTTATGAACATCCACACTGATACCTACACCAAATGTTACTGACCAGTGTTCTTTGCCTCCTTAATCAGTAGAAAGTAATCAGAGACCAGACAGGACATTCAGGCAAGGATTTACTGGGACCTCTGCTGCAGGAGGAGGGGAACAAGAACATCTGACAGGTTCCTTGTTATCTTGCTCCCTGAGGAGGGCTGAGTTGGTTCCTTATTTGGGATGAAGGTAGGGATGTGCCCACGGGTCAGACTGGAGAGGTGGCTTAAGGGGTCTGCCCGCCACTTTAGGTGGTGTGTTTGCAGGGGGCATGCACAGTACCCTGCTTTTGCTCCCTACTCTTCTGAAGTGGCAGCTGGACTTTTTGGTCTCCTTATACCTTATTGTCCAGATTCACCCCAACTGTGCATGCACACAATTAGGTTTTGTCCCTTACAGTTTCTTTATATTTTGTTGCCCGAGGAGACATTTGTCCACATTCAAGCATTGCAGCACTTCAACAGAGGGTCCCAGGTCCTAGCCTGTCACAAAGACAGTATTCAATGTAGAAAAAATGATTGTTACATGTAACATACTGGAGACTTTAAATGCATAACATGAAGTTCCTCCTTTTTAGAGGAAAAAATCCAGTCTACCGAAGGGATAAGACAAAGGCACAAATGAACTTTTAAAAAAGACAGGATATGTGTATTGATATATGTGTGTTATCTGAACCAATGACATCTGTTTCTTAGCATAAAGAAGGCTGAGAGGAAAGGCAAAATTTGCTGACATCACTTCATTTTGACATCTAGTAATTTATTCAAGAGGTACCTTGGTTTAAAAAAAGTGACCAGACGCATTTCTTTCCTTTCCTTTATAAGTAACCCAAGGGAGATTCAATAGATACTACATGTCTAAACCTGGAACTGAAATAAATTTAGTTCATTCAGTTTGAGTTTCTTCAACCTGCCCAAGAGGCTGGAAATAGAAATTAAATTCAATTATGGCTATTTATATATTTGTATGCCTGAGACTATTGCCTGAGAGTTACACTTGTTAAATATAGGGCAAGGATTATCTATGAGTAGATAGTATAGAATAAATAGATAAATAGGTAATTAACTATGTAATATTTAATATTAATATGATATTGGTGAAAAAGATAGTTTAGGTCAAGACAGAAACAAGATAATGCAATGTTTCCCAAACTAAGACAAAAATCGATATCCACTGGAGAGCTTTGAAAAGTATGGCTGCCTGGGAGTTAGTCCCTAAGATTTTGATTTAACTGGATTGGGCATGGCCTCATCAGTGGTGTTCAAAGGTCCCAGGTAGTTCTAATGTGCAGCCAAGGATGAGAATCATGAGGATACAGAAGGGAAGTTCAGAGAATAAAAAGACACCTTGAAAATCTAGGACATGATTTCCAAAATTAAGCAAAAAAAATAACATTTTCAGTGAAATAATTGAAACAGAAATAGTAGAAAATGCCCTAGAAGGTATAACAATAAGATAGAGACCAAATTATGAGAAAAAATGAAGGACAGAAGTGTTAGTTTACCAAGGAGTTGGAATTCTGAACAAGATGAACAGAGGAAGTGGAGAAAACAGATTTTCAGAGGGATGAGAAATTTTACTAGAGCTGCAGGCTGTGAATCGCCAAAGGACTCACTGAGAGTCAAACATAATAAGTGGTGATGGACACACAACTAGATATATCACTGGGGGATTTTGGAACAGAAAAGAAAGACAGAATATCCCAAGAGACTGCAGAGATGCAAAACAAAACTCAAACTAGGACATATATAAAAGAACACAAAAATAATTGGCATTAGCATTTTCAAGAAGGCTGAAATTTAGAAGAAAATGGAACAAAGCATTTAAATTCTAAGAGAAGTTTGTTTCAAACCACACTTCTCAATACTTTGGCTACCTGATGAGAAGAACCTACTCATTGGAAAAGACCCAGATGCTGGGAAAGATTGAAGGCAGGAGAAGGGAGCAACAGAGGATAAGATGGTTGGATGGCATCACCAACTCAGTGGACATGAGTTTAAGCAAACTCTGGGAGATAGTGAAGGACAGGGAGGCCTGACGTGCTGTAGTCCATGGGGTTGCAAAGAACTGGATATAATTTAGTGACTGAACAGCAACAGGAAAACTATCAATTGAGGGTTTGTGTGTGTGTGTGGCGGTGGGAGAGGGTGAGGTGGATAGAATAAAGCTAGCTGTCTACATAAGGGACTCAGATATGTTACCCCTCACTCATCCTTTCCTAGGAAGTTATTTCAGGATGTACTCCATGAAAAAAAAAGGGGGCACAAATTAAGAAGGAAGTAGACATGGGACACTGAAAATAGGGGACTCTATCTGGGAAAGAATGAAAAGCTGACCTATAATTACACTCACGGTGGAACTAGTACTCCATCTGGAAGACTCTGGGAAAGAGAGAGAGAATTTGACCGCTTATCTTATACAATGAAATATTTTTTTTAAATGAAGACAATAGAGAAGAAAAGAAAGTCACTATGAAACTCTAAGAACACAAAAACGCTAAGTAAGAAAATTCAATAATGGCATTTTAAGTTCTTTGAGCTATCAAATCTTTTAAAGTAATTAATTCAGCTTTTTTACAAAATATTTCCTGCTTTCCATGTCATTCATAGAAAGTCCATCTCAACTCAAACACATATTTTAGCCATATTTTTCACCCGTACATTTATTTAGTTTTTTCCTTTAAATCTTTAAACTGCATGAAATTTATCCTGGAGGACTGTGAAGCAGCTATTAGGGGAAAAGCTCTGTGCTGGCCCCCAGGACAGCACATGTCTTCCCTCCATTAAGATGCCTGCTACTGCTAAGTCACTTCAGTCGTGTCCGACTCTGTGCGACCCCATAGACGGCAGCCCACCAGGCTCCACCATCCCTGGGATTCTCCAGGCAAGAACACTGGAGTGGGTTGCCATTTCCTTCTCCAATGCATGAAAGTGAAAAGTGAAAGTGAAGACGCTCAGTCGTGTCCAACTCTTAGCGACCCCATGGACTGCAGCCTTCTAGGCTCTTCCGTCCATGGGATTTTCCAGGCAAGAGTACTGGAGTGGGGTGCCATTGCCTTCTCCGGCCTGAGTTGCTACAGGGTTATTTATCACCTGATTCTCTGTCTTTTAAGGGGTGCTTCCCATGGCCAGTTCTGATGAGGCCAGAGGCTTTCTGCCTCCCCTCCCTAGAGCACAGCTGGAAGCTCTGGAACAAAATGTGACTGACACTGGCTTCTCTGCACCAGGCTGTCTGGCTTTAGTGCTGCCGTCACCTGGTCCCTTTTGTTTCAGGGTTTCCCTGCACAAGGGGCCCAGAGGGCTTGCACCCTTGGCTACTTCCTTCCCCTGTGAAAGTACTAAACTCTCAATCTAAAAAGGGCTTCTTTCTCTACTGGCTGAATGTATCTGTCTTCCTCTGGCCTTGTGTTTGACACTAGTGTGTATTTTCTACCTAATTTATTCATTAACTCTACTGACACCGTTTACTGAATAGTTCATTCTTTCTTCATTGATTTTTTTTTGAAATATAGTTGGTTTACAATGTTGTGTTAGTTTCAGGTATATAGCAAAGTGATTCAGTTATATTAATACATATACATATATCTGTTATTTTTCAAATTCTTATCTATTACAGGATATTGAATATGGCTCCCTGTGCTATACAGTAGGTCTTTGTTGGTTATCTATTTTATATATTGTAGTGTGTATATGTTAATCCCAAACTCCTAATTTATCCCTCCCCTACTCTTTCCCCTTTAGTAATCCTAAACTTTTCTATGTCTGTGAGTCTGTTTTGTAAATAAGTTCATTTGTATGTTTTTTTTAGATTCCACATATGTGATATCATGTTATATGATATTTTATTTCTCTGAATTATTTCACTTAGTACTGATGATCTCTAGGTCCGTCCATATTGCTGCAAATGACTCCATTGATTTTCTTGTTAAAATTTTTTTTATCTACAAAATTATTTTAGGTACCTCATTTGTGTTTGGACTTTTTATTATGTTCAATTTTTTTCCATCTCTCTATTCTGTTGCCAGCACCACACTAATTTTCGTAAATTTCCAATACATTAAAAAAAAATTTATCTATTTTTAATTAATTGATGATTGCTTTACAATATTGGTTTGATTTCTGTCGTACATCAACATGAATTAGCCGTAAGTGTACATATGTCCCCTCCCTCTTGAATCTTCCTCCCAACTCCCACCCATCCCCACCCCTCTAGGTTATCACAGGGCCCCAGTTTGAGTTCCCCGAGTCATACAGCAAATCCCCATTGGCTGTGTGTTTACATATGTTAGTGTATGTGCCTCCATGCTGCTCTCTCCGTTCATCTCTCCCTCTCCCTTTTCTCCCCCACCCGTGTCTATAAGTCTCTTCTCTGTCTACACCTCCGTTGCTGCTCTGCAAACATGTTCATCAGTACCATCCTTCTAGATCCCACATCTATGCATTAACATATGGTATTTGTTTTTCTCTTTCTGACTTACTTCACTCTGTATTATAGGCTCTAGCTTCATCCACCTCATTAGAACTGACTCAAATGTGTTCCTTTTTATGACTGAGTAGTATTTCATTGTGTGTATGTACCACAGCTTCTTTATCCATTCCTCTGTTGATGGACCTCTAGGTTGCTTCCATGTCCTAGTTATTGTAAATAGTGCTGCAATGAACATTGGGGTACATGTGTCTTTTTCTGTTTTGGTTTCTTTGTACATTTTTTTTTTCTTATTGGTGGGGAAAATCCCTCTCACTATATTTCTTTGCCAGGTTTTTTCCTGGCTATTCTTACAAACTTATTTTAACAGAAAAATGTTAAAAATTTAGTCAAAATATAAATTAAAAATATCCCAACCTCCTGAAATTTCATAAAATTTTTAAGGGTTGGAGAACTTGTATCTTCCATTATTGAATCATCCCATCCAGGAATATATATTTTGCTACATTTATTGTATTTTATTAATGCCCTGCAGTGGAATATACCCACATTTCCTATTAGGTTTATGACTATATGTTTTACATTTTCTGTAGCTATCTTGACAGAGATAATTCTCCATCATTTTCCTCATTGTTTGTCGAAGGCTTTAAACAGTAAAGTGGCAAGGGAGCAGCTCTTCCGGGGCTGGAGGGAGGCAGGGAGCCTGGTATGTAGGGCCCACCACCCAGGGCTCGCACTTCGATGCTCTGTGAGCTTTGCCACTTCTGTTATCTCAGTTTTTCCCTCATCCACAGCTTTTTCTTCCACTGGGGCTTGTTTGAAGTCAAGGCTTCCAGAGAGTGACTCAACGCCCAGTGCTGATTTAACCTACACTCTGGAAATAGGCCTCTGAGGCCAAGAGTTAGACTTTCAAGGAGGTGTGAGCCTTGAGGAAATTTCAGGAAGACATGAGAACCCTTCCCTGTGACAAAGTCAGAAGGTTGTAACTGATTCACTTTGCTATACACCTGAAACTAACACAACTTTGTAAATCATATATATTTCAATTCCAAAAAATAAAAAAGATAAACCTTTATTTCACTTGAGTTTCTATTACTTTATAAAAAAAAATTTATTTATTTGGCTATCCTGGGTCTTAGTTGCAGCATGTAGGCTCTAGTTCCTTGACCAGGGATTGAACCTGGACCCCTTGCTTTGGGAGCACATAGTGTTACAACTGGACCACCAGGGAAGTCCCTGGTGGGTTTTTAATCCTAGTAACCAAGCAAAACCAATCAATCCCTGTTGAGGCCATACTTATAACCCAAGGTAAACTCTGAAGGGTTGAGAGGGTGCTCAGTCACATCTGACATTTTGTGACCCCATGAACTGTAGCCTGACAGGCTCCTCTGTCCATGGGATTATTCCTGCAGGAATACCAGAGTAGGTTGCCATTTCCTTCTCTGGAGGATCTTGTTGACCCAGAGATCAAACCCACATCTTCTGAGTCTCCTGCACTAGCAGGTGGATTCTTTACCACTGCTGCTGCTGCTGCTGCTAAGTCGCTTCAGTCGTGTCCAACTATGTGCCACCCCATAGACGGCAGCCCACCAGGCTCCTCCATCCCTGGGATTCTCCAGGCAAGAACACTGGAGTGGGTTGCCATTTCCTTCTCCAGTGCATGAAAGGAAAAGTGAAAGTGAAGTCGTGCAGTTGTGTCCGACTCTTCACGACCCCATGGACTGCAGCCTACCAGGCTCCTCCGTCCATGGGATTTTCCAGGCGAGAGCATTGGAGTGGGTTGCCATTGCTTTCTCCACTGAAGGAATTGGGAACCTCTTAATTCAAAACTGTAGGAGAAGGAAATGGCAACCCATTCCAGTATTCTTGCCTGGAGAATCCCATGGACAAAGGAGCCTGGTGGGCTACAGTACATGGGGTCGCATCGGACACAAATGAGTGACTAACACATACACACACACACACACACACACACATTTTTATGATAGAACAAACAACAGGCATTCAAACTTTTCGGCAGCCCATGCTACATGCTAGAAGAGGCAGGTAGAAAGAAAACATGGGTGAAATCCCTACTATATATCTGCCAGGTACTCAACCTTAAATTGATTCCCATCAAACCGCCTTATCACCCTGGTTACTGCTGTTTCATAGGTGAGAAATGTCAGAAGGGCTATTTCACACGAAGAGGAAGTCAAGTGTAGCAGTTAAGAGGTGGTGGTGGTAGTTTAGTTGCTAAGTTGTGTCCAACTCTTGCATCCCCATGGACTGTAGCCTGCCAGGCTCCTCTGTCCATGGGATTCTCCAGGCAAGAACACAAGAGTGGGTTGCCATTTCCTTCTCCAAGCAGTTAAGAGGATGGGCTGCAAATAGACACTGCAAGGTTTGAATCTTGGCTTTATTCTCTTAAAGATTTATGACTTGGTTTGTTTTTAAATTTCTCTTATAAACTTCAATTTCCTTGTTTATAAAACCCAGAAAATAATGACACCTGCCTTACAGGGAGCAGTGTTGATTACATGCATGTAGCACATTTGCAAATATTAGCTAGTTCACTTTAGTGGAACCCGAGGTGACAGAGCTGGGCTTCACATTCAGGTCCATCTTGCTTCCAAGTCCCGGCTCTTGGCAGGATTAGACGGTTTCCTCAGCCACACCTATGCAAGATGTGTTGCAAGAACGTTAGGCATTTTTGCTAGGAAGGCTGATACTGCCTTTATAAATCTGAGAGCTGAAACTACCATTTATGTGTGCCCTTGATCTATGACCAGTTACATAATGTCTCACATTGGAAAATATTAGGAAAATGGATAAAGAAATCATTGAAATTAGTTTTACTTTGATTCTTCCTGAATCTATTGGGCTCCAATAGGTTATCTGAAGTAACTGGATCTCAGAATAAGGGTGTATGCACCTAGATCGGGCCCTTGGGTATGAGTTATAAGCCCTTTATATATTAAAAAGTTTTATTATGATTAATTGCTACTTCTTTTCCTCAAGACTTTACCCATTACCCCAAGAACTAGTTTTGGAAATCTAAATAATGCTTCTCACCTCTGTAAGCACATTTTCACGTAGTTTTAGCACTCAAATGTGTCCCACCACGTATTATTACTGATCCAATCACTCACAGCCTGAATTTCCTTAGCTTTGAATAACCCAGTATTTCCTTCCTATATCAACATTGCTATGAAGAAAATTGAAAATCAATGTGAAGGCACTTTAGAAATTCAAAGCTGGAGATAAAAACATTTCAGTATTATGAGAGGCTTTTAAAAAACACTAGTCAAGGGGCTTCCCTGGTGGTTCAGTGGTTAAGACGCCATGTTCCCAATGCAGGGGGCCCAGGTTTGATCTCCAGTCAGGGAACTAGATCCCACAACTAGGACCCAGCACAGCCAAATTAAAAACAAAAAACAAAAAACACTTGTCAAAGTATTCAAACATCAATGTAAATTGCTCAGTTGGGAAAAACCCAAAAACACAGGGCATAAACTTGGTCAAGACCTGGGCTGTAATTCCAGTTCTCCTCTGGACTCAGGTTAACCTGTGTCCAAGCTTCCACTGAGGATCCTAGAGAAGGGAGTTTAAATAAATGCCAGTGATAAATAAGTTATTTTTGCTTTAAAGGTTTTACCTCTAACCCTACCAAGCTCAACATCATTTACAATAGAGGAATCCTATGAATGGGTCTCTATCTGTAAAAGATTCAATTCCCAGTCTTACATTTTCTATCAAAATGATAACCTTAAAAATCCTAGCCAAGGTTTAGGAAAACTTCATTTCCCAGCTGTGTAAACACTCCCACTTCCTGTATCCATATCCTCGTATTTCTAAAAGTTTTATTCCATATATTGTTTGATGTTAAACTCTCCCAGGCTTTGCATCTAGTGAGTATCAGTGTGCAAACTCGCTCTCCCTCAAGAGAAACATGGCAGCTGCGAATCCACAACACAGGTGAATGCCACATGCTTCCTGGGCACACTTAAGAAGCTCTTTCTTACCTGGGGCTGAGAGAAAAGAAGGGGCAATCCCAAAGTGAGAGGGGCCCCATGCTCCCTCACACACGCACTCAGGGTGCTTTCCGCTTGACAACACTCCTCTGTACCAACACAGTGGTCCAAAATGGAATCCCTTTAATCTTTCATCACACTTTTCAAAAGATAGGAGACATCATGAATTAACTGACTTGAGATATGAGGAGAAAAAGTTTACAAAGAAATACAACACACAGAAGAAAATATGCAATGTTTTACTAGCTGCATACATTTCAACAAACAAGTTGGGGACACAGATTTGGCTATTTGGATTATTAAAAATATTTATTACAAGGTTTCTTTTCCTATATTTAAGAGAAAACACATGACTGGAAATATTGAGATGGAAACTGGGTTAAACCAATTCCCAAGTCCTTATCAAGTAATTAATCAATAAAGGAAAAGATACTTTGGAACTAAAAATTAGGGAAGCCTATACACAATTTAGATAGGGGTGGGAGAGAAAAATAAATCAAAATGAAGTCAGATCATTTACATTTTATAGCCTTCAATTCAGCACATAAAACTGTACTATTTAATGTATTTCTCCATGAACTTTTTGTGAAATTCAGATCGAAGCGTATCATTTACAAATCTTTTGTCTTTCTTCTGATCATCTACACCTTTTGCACAGTTCTTGAAAACAACGTCATCATCCCACCTGAAAGAAAAAAATAGAACAATACCTGTATCAAGAGCTAAAAACATTATGTGAACTGCAAAGCTTCCTCATGCTCAACATGCACATCATTTGATGCTGCAATTATACCCAAAAGAATAAGTAATTTTTAAGAGGCGGTTGGCTTGCTTTTTTAACAGGAAGAGTAATCCCTATTTTAGAATACACACAACATTCTTATTCTTCCAGTATAAGAAACTTTGAGTTAAAAAAGCAGAAGTTGCATAAATATTTAATGTTTTCAGGTCTAAAACAAAGACGCAGCAACCTGGCATTACCCTGATTAGTATGAACAGGTCTCAAGGATAACTGGGCAAGTCACTATAGTTAGATTATGTGGTTTTAAGGATTTTATATATACTCTGTAACCATTTAACAATGTAGGGACAAAAGAAGAAATTATTAGGGTATAATAATTAAGGCTCATATGTTGGCCCACATCTACATTAACCACAAGGAAAGAGCAGCTGAAGAGCTTAGGGCAGAACTCTAGTTAAGCTTCTCTTGGTTGGCTTTCATAATGTATAAACTTAAAGAAAAAAAAAACAAACAGGCAGCCCGGGATGGGCTTAAACACATATTTTAGAGAAAATAAAGACTATTATTTCAAAATATCATCTAGCATATACAACACAAACTCATACATGCAATATATGAGTTCTCATAAGTATATATCAAATGAAAGGCTACACAATGTGTGTGAGTGTGGATGTACGCACGTCAGAGGAAACTGCACATGGAAAATCAGCAAAGAACATGGGCATCTTTGAAAAGTGTTTTAAATCATCACTGGCGCAGTGCAGAGAAATGTGAAAAGCTGAGCAGAGATAGGTCAAACATGATCTGCAAATTAAGAGATGTTTCAACCTCCAAACATTTCTATCTGTACCAAACAAGGTAGAACCACCATATAGTTTAATACAACCAAAAAACTACACATACAACTTGTATTTATATATAATCTGTACTGTATACATATATATAAAATCCCAAACTTATTTACTGTACAATACCTTCTTTTAACTTTGAAGTTGGCCTGAGGCTGGGATGGGCCAGTGAGATTAAGAAGAGGGTTTCCACTCAGAATGTTTTCCATACGAATCCTTTCTTCTTCAGCCTTTTGTTCTTGTTCCTATCAATAATATGGGAAGATTTATAAGGAAAAGATTCATTTACTTATATTAACTCTGGCGTCAATCTTATTATCATAACTCATATTTTAAAAGACTGTTAGGATTTTTAGAGGGAGATGGGATACGCATCAAGATAGCATTGCTTTTGTTTTTAAAGATATACCAAAAAAGTCCTACTGAAATAATTTGGGACTTTCATTATAAATATTTCATGTTTGTTATCACTCATTAGTCTCTTTCTGACTCTGAAATTCTTGGGTTGCATATTTATTTAAACATATTTTCTTTCTTGAATTACATACAAAATTACGTAATTGCTTAAGAGAGTATATCACTAAACATTCTAATCATTTAAGAACATGTTTAAACATCAAAAAGACACATTAGGCAAAGCAATTTATCTCAATTTCTAAAGAAGGGTTAATACAGCAGATTATAAATAATCTTTTGACTCAATAACAATGTAAACTAGCATCTCTAGGACTGGTGACAAGTTATTATTAACCAAGAGCAGTTTCCTATTATTTCCTTTAGAGTTACTGGTTGACTGCCACACATAGCACTGGGGAAAAAAGGTGCCGACTCTTTCCAGACTCAAGTACCAGGTGCATGGTTTCATGACCACAGGTATACAGGATGGACAGCGTGTGGTTTACTCAAATCCAACCGTCTTGTTTTGTAAATAAATTTTACTGGAACAGTCTCATTCATTTATTTATGTTTCCTATGGCTGCTTATCCTACAATCAGCTGAGTTGAAAAGTTGCAACAGAGGCTATGTGGTCTGCAAGCCTAATATAGTTATTATCTAGTCTCTTGCCTGGAAAATCCCATGGACGGAGGAGCCTGGTAGGCTGCAGTCCATGGGGTCACTAAGGGTCGGATACGACTGAGCGACTTCACCTTCACTTTTCACTTTCATGCATCGGAGGAGGAAATGGCAACCCACTCCAGTGTTCTTGCCTGGAGAATCTCAGGGACGGGGGAGCCTGGTGGGCTGCCATCTATGGGGTCACACAGAGTCGGACATGTAAGCAGTAGCAGCAGCAGTCCTTTATAGGAAGTTTCCCAGCCCCTAACATAGGCTGACTGGTTTGAAAATGTTTTCAAACACCTCAGCCACTAGAGGTGCCACTAGAAAGCGAGACAAGGAAATAGGTACAAAACTGTCATTCTGACTCCAAAAAACACCAACACATGTTTGTACAAAGAAATCAGATGGATCTTGCAAAATTGCCAAGAATTTCTGTCTGATACGTTTATGCTCCAAATGCATTTAATTGTCTCTTTCTATATCCACAGCTGTTAGGAAGGCCAAAAGAATTTGGAATAGAATAACTGCCCTCTTGTGGTGTGCAGATGTAAGAATGGTCTGATAGTTCTACTGGAGTTTTGCTATCCTATACCAAATTTTGACACGAATTGTATCTTTAATGTTTTTATTCTTCCAATCTGAATTCTAGCTGTCTTCAAAGCCTATCCCCAATTCTACCTCTTTCCTCAATTCTTCCCTGGCCCTTCTGACCCACATGAATTCTACCTCCCTAGGTTCCAAGCATTAACCTACATCAGTCTTTTTCCTTTTTTTAAACAGAACAATTCTTGGTTCAAATAAAATCTTACACAGAAGCCCACTTAATAAAAAAAAAAAAAAAAGTGCTCTATTCTGGTTGAAAGTGGAGGCACAATAGATCTACTTGAGTGTGCGAAATTCAACATGTTCAAAATATAACTCATCATTTCTTTTCTCTCCACTGAAACATGCCCATCCTTCTGTGTTCCCTGAATTAGTGCATGGCACTCACACAGACCCAGGAACTGTCATAGCTAATTGGTCCCTCTTCTTTGGTCAATTTTATCTCCCTGATAGCATGCAAGAATCTCGGAACAGGATATGAGGATTATTGATACAGCCCTCTAATGAGTTCTTTCTTGCATTCTCCACACTTTGGCCAGAGTAATCTTTCTAAAGATTTGTTACTACTATGGGTAATACTACTATTGTTACTACTATGGGTAATTATGCAATAAAGGTACATACCATGGATCCTATTTAATTATCTGTTTTTGAGTTAGACATTCTTTCCTTCCAAATGGAGTGGGGACTCAGAAAAGCTAGGTTACATAAAATTTATTGACAGATAGCCTCAGCAAGTACCTGGAAAGAAGGCTGGGGCAGAAGACAAGGACAGAGGTAAAGATGGCTTCATTATATCTGTGGGTTCTTCCTAGGTAATGACTATATCTAGTCATCTTTGATTCTTCTGACACTTAACAGACATTGACTAAATAAATAACTCATTTATTTTTCACAAATAAATGAGTGAAGAATAATTTAATGATTAGGCCTAAAGCATGTGTGAACCATCTCAAAAGAATTTTTAACAGAACTAGGAGACTTAGGGGAGAAAGTGATGGCACCCCACTCCAGTACTCTTGCCTGGAAAATCCCATGGACGGAGGAGCCTGGTAGGCTGCAGTCCATGGGGTTCTCGAGGAGTCGTACATGACTGAGCAACTTCACTTTCACTTTTCACCTTCATGCATTGGAGAAGGAAATGGCAACCCATTCCAGTGTTCTTGCCTGGAGAATCCCAGGGACGGGGAGCCTGGTGGGCTGCTGTCTCTGGGGTCGCACAGAGTCGGACACGAATGAAGTGACTTAGCAGCAGCAGCAGGAGACTTAGGATGTCACTGAATTTACCAGATTTATAGACCTACAGGTGCTGTAATATCTAGACCTGGCAAGGATGATTTCTAATATAAGGTGCTACTACTTAAATTAAAAAACATTTCTGCTATAGTTTATGTAGTAAAGAAGATGCAAAAACATTTAATATGTTGGTTTTACCTTCCTGGCCTGCTCTTCAGCTCTTTCTTTTTTAATTTTTTCCAGCTCGGCAAGAAGAGCTGCAGTATCGTCATCATCACTCTCCTCTTCAAAATCTTCATCTTCATCTTCCTCCTAAAAAAGAATGGTGATGGCCCAGGAGGTTAGACATAAGGCATAAGTCATATGTTTTCCATAAAAATGGCATTTATCGAATCTTTGGAGCAGGAATTTTCCCTGGGAAAGATAAATGTAGCTAAATACAATTAGAATCAGCAACCAAACAAAAAGTAAAATAAAACCTCACAAGTAGCTTATGATTACTTACTAAAATGTATTTTTAAATATATTTTAAACATTATAGCAGCAAATAGTATCTTTCAAATTTACATGAACAAGAATTTACATACGAAAATATCTGTAAAACTAGAAAAAGAACACTTTATACTGACACACACTAACTACATACTTTGAGGATCAAAATAGTTTTATATTGCTCAAAACAACTAGGAAATCAGGATAATTTAAAGTACAAAAAAGGGTGTTAAATTCTCAGAGTAAAATAATTTCAAATGAATAACCATTAAATCTCACTTAAAACTGAGTTCCTTATATGAATTACTATGTTAATTTTTAATTTAGTCAATCAATTATAGAATTACTAACATATAGTTCATTCTGAAGGAGATCAGCCCTGGGATTTCTTTGGAAGGAATGATGCTAAAGCTGCAAATCCAGTACTTTGGCCACCTCATGCGAAGAGTTGACTCATTGGAAAAGACTCTGATGCTGGGAGGGATTGGGGGCAGGAAGAGAAGGGGACGACAGAGGATGAGATGGCTGGATGGCATCACTGACTCGATGGACGTGAGTCTGAGTGATCTCTGGGAGTTGGTGATGGACAGGGAGGCCTGGCGTGCTTCGATTCATGGGGTCGAAAAGAGTTGGACACGACTGAACGACTGATCTGATCTGATCAGTCACTTGCTAGCTTGCTATGCTGTGCTATGCTATGCTTAATTAGATGCTACCCTTGAAGACTTTTCCCTGTACATAGAAAACTGCAAACTTAGTGGGACCTAAATTTGAATGTTAATGAAAGTGCCAATCCTTAAAAGCCTTCCACTTAGATCACATGTCTCCCTAAACACAGAGGGAGCCATTATGCTCACTGAACATGTGGAAGGGGCATCACTGGTTGAGAATACGGAAAGGTCCCTATGTTCACTGGAGGGGATGCTATTGATGAAGAGCCCAGTCTGAAGAGGTAGAGCTAGCCAATTTCCATGGTTTAATACCAGGAATTATTTTTTAGGGAAGCACACCTTTTTGGCTCTCCAGAGATCAAACTTGAAATGTGATTAACAAGATAATGCCTTCTTTGTTTTAAAATAGACTACAAAGTTTAGCACTGAAGTCAGAGTTGTAACTGAATAACAGTACGTAAATACAAATTGCTTCTTAAAGCTAAAAGAATAAAAAAAGTATTTCAGAAAAATGGTAAGTAAATTACTACATGGAGATAAGAGGAAGAAATAAACATACATCTGTTAGTGGATCATCTGCATCAAGGTTGGCAGCAGGAATCTGGTCCAGTCGAGGCTTCTTTGACACTGAAGAGGAGGTTGTATGTTCTGGGAGAAAACAAACATTAGTTAACTCACTGAATCAAATCCTGCATTTCCTGTAACATTTTAGGGACTTGGGGGCACAAAGAGCTTTTAGGTCTTAAACATGACAGTAAGGATTATAACAACAGTGGCAGGCAAATAAGTCCTTGACAAATATTTGCTGAATGAGTTAACAAAAGTATTGATTTTAGTATGGGAACTGTAGCCTCAGGAAATTTAGGATATAGTTTACACATGCTAGAAATAAAAATGGAAGAATTTCAAAGACAGAAACCATGGGGCCTTAAAAAGTCTGGCTGCTGTAAATAGTCAAAACCTCCTTAATCTGAATTGAAATAACAGTTGCTAAATATCCCCTAGCTCTTTCTAAAACAGAAACATAAAAAGATGAAATTGGTATCAATTTCATTATCATCTCTAATCCAATCCAATGTAATCTAATCCAATCAATCCAATCCAATCTTTAAAGAAACTGCTATAGCTTTCACCGCACATTTAAAAGCAAACAAACAAAAATGATAATCCATTCCTATTACCACATGAAAGAAAAACTACTGTCAACACAATGTTACGAGAGAGATGTCTAAGATAGAATTGGTACCTCGGGTTGGCCGATCTCTGTTTTTTTCTCTTGCAGCAGCTCTCTCTCTCTCCTCCAACTCTCTCCTGAAGTCACGGTTTCGAACCTCTTCAGGGGCATCCTGAGTGGTCTGTCTAAAGTAGAAACAAGACAAGGCAAAGTCACTTCTAAAAAACACACAGCTGTAGTAATGGAAGACAATTCAAGAAACGCAACTTCATCCTGAGTCCCTAAAGCAGAAAACTCCACTAGGGGAATCAACAAAATCATTATCCGAAGGTTACTAACAGGCATCCTGTGATGTCAAAAACCTCAAACTAAATCAACAACCTTTAAGAACCTCAAACTAAATCAACATACTTTCCCATAGTAAGGCAGCAGGTTGATCAAAACGCCTTTACTTTTTGTTAGTATGCTAACTCAGGGCTTGTTACAGCAACACTTTTAATCTCATACTGATCAGTATTGATAGTGCTTGTTCCTCCTGAGAGAATATATTATTAGTCATTGTTCAATCAACATATAGAAATTCCTGGTTAACTGGAATTTCTGCTTAAGGAATATCTGGTAGCATCTTAAAATCATGGAGCATAATTTTGGGTGTCAGAAACACTACTACATTCTACTCCTATGAAAATAGATAACTTGAGTGATAATAACCCAAACACGCTATCTCATGACCACATCATTTAACAGATTTGGTCTTGCTTGTGAAACAAAAAATAAAAGGTTTCATTACCTATATTTTATCTTTGTATGAGAGGGTAGGTCTCTGCTTGAATACTGCTTTGAGAGCTGGCTCAAATCACCCTCACCTTTTCCTCTTCCACCTCTTGCAGGTTCAAAAGTTGGCCGAGCTGCTGTTGTCATCTTTTATGCTTTGAAGAAAAACAGTGCCAAGTTATTTTCAATATGACAAACTCTCATTTTGAAAAGCATTAATCTATATCCATCCTTGTGAAATAATGTCCCTAGCTCATTCCCTCAAACATCAGTGACCCCTGGCAATCCACCAAGTTTAAGTTTCTGTCATCTGTGAAATGGGGATATTCCTCAAAAGGTTATTAAATCAGGAGACTTGACACATCAAAACCCTTGTAAAATACAGTACAGCCATGTCTGAGTTTTAAACATCTCCACTCAACCTCATGCCACCAGACTCCTTACTCTCATTTCATCTAAACCTCACACAGCAGAACAGGCTAACAACTACAAAAGCAGAGACATCTTAAAAAAAAAAAAATCACCGACAAAGTTACTGAGTGTTCTAGGAAAAAAGTGTGTTAAACTTCAGTGACAGTTACATAGGCCTATATCTCCAACAATCTTTTGTTGATCAAATTTCCTCCAGCAGCAGCCAACATAATATAAATCAGATCTTTTCCAAGTTACAATTTAAGAAATGCTGGAAACACAAGAGCCCACCCTCAAAGAACGCTAATAACCAAAAATTAGGGACCCGTTTGTGGTTACTGAAACATCCTCAAGCGTCAGAAAAGCAACTGTCGGGGAAACTGGGGGAAATGATATACTTCTCTAGATTTTCCGGGAAAAAAAAAAAAAAGGGAGAGCGATGTATCCAGAGAGACACAGAAACAGCGTTGCAGGCCGCTGGGGAGCACCGCCGCCTCCCTCCAAAGATAGTCATCCCTGGGGCGGGGCGTTCACCTCCGGGCTGTCACAAGGAACTCGCTGACTCTTTACCCCTATCCCAGGGGGCGAGGGGTGGCCCTCTGCAAAGATGCCTTGGCGCTGCGCTCTCGGCGGCCGGCCGGAGACCACGGACACGGTCTTTAGGCGCGGAGCCCCACCACTAGTGCGCAGCTCCGCCGCCTCCTCCGCCTTTACGGGCTCTCTGACTCCGCCCCCAGCTGCCCCTTCCGGCCCCACTGACAGCCGGCTCTCCCCACCGGCAGACCCGGGCCTCCGCGGCCTAAACCGGGTTAGCTGACTCCGCCCCTAAATGCCCTTTCCGGCACCACCCACAGGCCGCTTTCCCCGTCCGGCCCCTCTGGGGCCCGCTTGGTCCGCACTGGATTCTCTGCCTCCGCCCCCAACTGCCCCTTTCCGGTCCCACCCACACTCGACTTTCCTCGTCTGGAACTCTGGCGCCTCCAGGGCCCACACCGGGTTCTCTGCCTCCGCCGCCAACTGCCCCTTACGGTCCAACCCACACTGTGCTTTCCTCTTGCCGCTCACTTTGGCCGAACTCCGACGCCGCTACCTCCGGAGATCATACAGACGCCATCATGACTCTCCGCTCCCAGAAACCTCTGCACCCGCGGCCAAAAAAAGAGCCCAAGACCCGGAAGCAAACCCCAAGCTCTTCAGCCGCCCGCGGACACAAGGACCAATCAGCGGAGACCAAGATGGAAGTCGAAGTGACGACACAAGGGGCGGGGCTGAAACAGCCCAGGGGGCGGGCGTTTGAAATCAGTGCTTTAGAGTAGACCTTGAATGTCGTTTTGTAGCTTCGGGAGCCAATTAATGTCTCTTCCGTCTTTTCCTTTTCCGACCCCCTCCCAGATTCCTTCATTCCGGTACTGCGTGAACGGAGAGCCCCGGGTAGCCGACACCAAGTCCCCGGCTAGCGAGAGAGCATAGAAAAGGATTACACCAAACTGTTTAAATCCAACGGCTCCTGCTTCCTTTCTCCTGAGCTAGACCCAACAAGCCTAGAGAGTTGGGCTACGGAAAGTAGTATTTGCATTTAATTGGATATGAAGAAAGAACAAATATGTACGGGGGCAACCACGATCTTTATAAAGGTACCATTCCTGCAAAAATATTAGTCTTCACAACGAAGGTTGTATTCTTAATGTTCGTTAAAATTTTTACTTTTTAAAAAAGCCTAAGTTCTAGTGGGAGGGGAGGTGTCACTATTTATCGAGATTCATTTATATACTAACCGACACTGAACGTTTAGAACGGTGGCCCAACTGCCAGGAGCCCTAGACGCAGTTACTATTGTAAGATGGCTACTCATGAGTTAGGTGAAGTTTTCATAAGGTAACGAACAGGAAAATTAAAAAATCACCAATCGTCCTAACTCCTTCCCCCACCAAAAGCCCTCTGGGAGCATGGATTTTGTTTGCCTTTTTAGTTCAACTTGGTATCTAATCACATAATCCTTGGCCACAGTAGGTGCTCAGTAAATATTTGTTAAACAAATGAAAATTCAACTCCCCCGACCTTAGTTTCAAATGTAAAGAGCTCATAACATCGAACAGAAAAAAGCTTCCCCCACTCACGCCCCCAGAACTCTTTCTTTGAACTTTAAATGAAACAAAGCATTAGAAAAAGTCCCTTCCCTCATAAAATTCAAGTTGCTAATCTTGATTTTTCTTACCAAAGGTATTAATTACTCTCCTAACCTGCCACATCTCGGTAAAGGACACTACTACCATCAGGCTAGTTACTCAAACCGGAATCCCAGGGCTCCTGCTTAAATTCCTTTTCCTTCACTTTTCTCATCTCATTTACTTTCAAGTCTTCCCAATTCTACTTTCAGCATATACCCCCAATTTCATTCCACTGCCTTAGTCCAAGCCACCATCATTTTCTACCTGGAGTGTAATTGTCCCCTAATGATCTTCCTGCTCCCACTTTTCTCCTACAGTTAACTTTGCATATAAAAGTGAGAGTGATCTTTTAAAATCGTGAACCAGGTAATGTTACTGTTCTGCATAAAAATTCACTGCACTTAGAATGAAAATCAAATTTCTTAATGTGACCTGACCTGAGAGTTCTTAGGGTTTGGTTCCTACCTACCTCCCTGGCTTCACTTCTGATCATCGTCCTACAGCTCTAGCCGCAGGCAACACTGCGTGTCTGTTTCACAAACTAGATTTCTTTGCACTAGCTTTTCTCTGTCGTATGTGCCTCAGTATTACCGTTCTTCAAGTTTCAACTCAAAGACGACCTCCTCAGGTTTCCCCTGACATCTACACCCCCATCCTGCCAGTACACAAATAGCATCACATCACCCTATGTTAACTAAACACTTCTGAATTTATTGTTTCATTGTTTATTTCCTTGTTTCTTGTCTGAGAGGCAGCATAGCAAAGTCATTAAGAGAAAGGAACCTAATAGCCAGCCTGTTTTGGTTCTGAAATCTAGATCTGCCCTTTCCTAACTAACTTCAGGCAAGATATTTACCCTTTCTGTGCCCTCAGTTTCCTCATGTATTAAATGGGAATAATTCTAGTTTCCACCTCATAATGTTATAAGAATTAAGTGAATTAATACTAGTGCTTAAAATTCTCAGCAAACAATATTTGCTAAACAAATGTTAATTATTATTATTAATAATATTTTTATTATTATTGTCTATCTTCCTGTATTAGAACATAAGTTCCAGGAAAGCAGAAACCTTGTCTCTCTTGTTCACTGGTGTATCCTCTGCATATAGAACAGTGCTTGGCATGTAATAGGTTCTGAGTAAGTATCTGTTGAATGAATGAATGAAGTGGAGGAATGACATAAATGGCAAGGTGGTGACACAAATATAGAAAACACTCCTGGTTTTTTATTAATATATTCCAACTTATCAGCCCCAAGTCAGTCACCTGGATTCGTTTGTCTCCCATTCAACCACATAATCTTTTGATCGCCAACCATGATTGTATAACCACCCCTGTAGTTTCATTAACACCAACTTAAATATAATTAGCCCACAAAATTAAAAGCTTTAGCCTAAATGGTCTGAAAGTATTAATAAGGAAAAGAAACTAAAAAGTTTGCTTAAATAATTTTAAAATATTAATGAAAAGCCAAAACTCTAAAATTTTTTTATTTAAATGACTTGAAAATATTAGATAAAGTAAGATTAATTTAAAAACTTAATTCGCCCATTCAGCTGGCAAAAAGCATACATAACCAAGAATCCTCATTTTAAACCCATTTACACAAAAATTTAGGTGAGCCCTTTATTCTACCCAGCAATCCTCTTACACTCTCCTAATTGCTTGTTTTCCCACTCTGCATTATTATAATTTGCAACATTCCCCTTTCTTCAAATCTACACACCTATTCCATCCTTCTTTCCTTCATTTTGTTTCCCAGGAATGGATAATCATCTGACTTCCCTGAGAAAATAGAAGCTCTTTTTCTCAGAGGACTCCTCATCTCTCCCCAGCAGATGTACTGAGCTGCTTTTGACTGTGTCCTTACATTGAGCTTTCCGTGTATTGGAAGAGGTGAACACGCTGTTGAAAGTGAAAGTGAAGTTGCTCAGTCGTGTCCGACTCTTTGCGACCCCATGGACTGTAGCCTGCCAGGCTCCTCTGTCCATGGGATTTTCCAGGCAATAGTCCTGGAGTGGATTGCCATTTCCTTCTCCAGGGGATCTTCCCAACCCAGGGTCTCCCACACTGTAGACAGATGCTTTTACTGTCTGAGCCACCAGGGAATTCACTGTTCGGGAACCCTAATCCTCTCCCTTGTGCTCTGGGTCCAGATCCCTGCAGCCTTCCCTAAAACAGTGCCTGGCACCAATAGGTGCACATAAATGTTTTCCAAATGAATGAATGAGTGAATCCATGAGAGAGTGAGTGAACGAGTTTTAACAGGAAAAAAAAATCACATTTGCTGCAAAAAGTTATTATCTTAATCTTTATATGTCCTTATACTTTAAAGGAGAAAAAAGTAATTTTTATTCTGCTAGTCTGAAATCCAGATTTAAAGTGAAGATACACCAAGACCCAGAAAGACGTTGTTTTTAGGAAAGAATCTCTAAATGAAAAATCAAGTGATTAACAGGCTCTATAAGTACTATCAGAATTTTAATTCAATCAGCCCACCCCTAATTGGATCACAGATCTAATTCAATCAAACTTCCCTTCTCTTCCTCACTTCTAGTAAACCCTCTCATTTACAAAGTTACCAGCCCACAAACTGTGAAACTTTTGCTTGAAAATGAAGGAAAAAACCTAGTGGTCAGAAGTTAGAAATCACATTTCAAAAATAAAAATATCAATGTAATAATATCAAAAATGTAAAAAATCACATTTAAAAAATAAAGTAATATAAAAAATCTGAAAATGACTGATTTTTATAAAAAGTTATTGCTCTAACCTGTTTTGAAAAGTGAAAGGAATAGAAAAATAAGCTTACTTTCTATCAACAAAATCCTGTTTTTAAATGCAGATGCTTTGGATACCAGAGAGATGCTTTCCCAGCAGTAACCTCAAGATGAAATTTGCTGAGGATCCAGACTAGATTACTGGACCATATTATAGTTGAATCACCTCTTACTTAATCTGAGCACTTTGCTGCTTCACTAGCTAGCCAGTCTGTTATTAATTAAACAATTAAAAACAAACATTAAGAAACAGTCAAACAACTAAAATATAGAAAATAAAGGCTAGAAAAAGATATGCTAGGCAAATTCTAAGCAACAACAATAAAGAACTTTATGTAGCAATATTAATTATAAAAAGTATTCTTTAGTGTAGCATTAACAAGGACACTTACATGGACATCATATTGCATCACAGATATCTAAGATATTAACAAATTAACATTGATACACAGAAGATTGTGTGTAGAATATATGCTTATTGCATTTATATATGCATATGTATTTATATATTGCATTTATATTTATCTAAGATATTAACAACAAATTAACATTGATACACAGAAGATTGTGTGTAGAATATATGCTTATTGCATTTATATATGCATATATATTTATATGTTGCATTTATATTTATATGTAAAATCATTTAACCAAAAAAGAGAATACACATTCTTTTTGATAAACAATGAATATGTACAAAATTTAATCAAGTATAAAGTCCCTGAATAAATTTCAATAAATGCCTATGTATTATCTTTAAATGATAGTATTTAATCTTGCCAGTTTTTTAACTTTATATAAATGAATCATATATGTTCTTTGGTGTTTTGTTCCTTAATGTCTATTATGTGTAGCTGTGATATATAGAATTTCACTGCATAAAAATGCATCCTATAACTTATTTTAATGGTTATGTTTTCAGTGTATTATAAATAATGCCACCTTGAACATTCTTGGAAATGTGCAGAGCTGTATGTGTATACTTTTCATATATATATAATCCCGTCATCAAGATAAGAATTCTCCTTGTCCCATAATCCCACTTGATACTGTACACTTGATATTGTCCAACTTTTCAATTTTAGCTCATCTGGTGAGTGCATAGTGATATCTTAATGGGGTCTTAATGTGCATTTCCTTGAGTACTAATTACCTTTCATGTGTTTATTGTTCATTTGGATTTCTTTTATGAGGTGTCTGTTCAGTCTGTTGAAATGTTTTTTTCTTATTGATTTCTGTGAGTTCTTAATACTTTGGGCAACAGTTCTCTGTCACTTATTTTACATAAATTGTAAAATAAGCAATGTAAAAATTTATGTAAAATTTATGTAAAAATTTACATAAATTTTTTCATTCTTCTTCACAAGGAGCTTTATGTAGCAATATTATCAAAAGCATTCTTTAAGTAGTATAGCATTAACAAGGACACAAAGATAGGCATCTTACTGCATCACAGAAATCCACTAGGAAATTAACTCCAAATTAACAACATTGAAACACAGAAACAATATGTGTATAGACATTTATGCTTATTGCATTTGGCTTTTTGGTATATTTTAACATATAAAAATTAATACCAGGGAATTTCAATTTATTAATTTTTTTTTCCTTTTTGCTTAGTGCATGGTATTTCTTGGTTAAAAAATTCTTCCCTACTTTGAGATTACATTGATATTCTCGGATATTATCTTCTGAAAATTTTATACTTGGGCCTTTCACAGTTCTACCAGGAGTTCATTTTTGTATATGGTATAATAGAAGAGTCTTAGAATCTGATAAAGCAAGTCTTCTCACCTTGTCCTTCTTTTATGAGTGCTTTGCTATTCTCTGCCTTTTGCACTTTAAAATTTAAGTTGTCTTATTCTATGAAAATACTTCTGGGATTTTGACTGGGATAATGTTGAATCTGTAGATAAGTTTAAAACCCGATGTTTACAAAATTGAGTCTTCAAATCTATTATCAGGTTATGTCTTTTCCATTTATTTAAGTCTTCTTTAAGTTCCCTTAAGTAAAATTTATATTATCTTCATAGAAGTCTTGCAAATTTTTGTTAGCTTTAGCCTTAGATACTGTTTAATTTTTAATGCTATTGTAAATGCCATCTTTCTTAAATTTTAGTTGTCTAATTGTTAGTTGCTGGTATATATAAAGATAATTGTTTTTATATATTGCTGTTTAAGTTGAGACTGTTCTAAGCTCTTTTATTAACTAAGATAGTTCATTCATAGATCTTTTGGATTTTTTACATAAGTCATTTCTAGGAATAACAACAGCTTTGGTTCTCCTCCTCCTCCCTTCCCTTTTTTTCCTGCTTTCTTACATTGCATAAGACATCCAGGATATACTGAATAAAAGGTCACAGGCATCCTTGTCTTTTTTCCTGCTTTGAAAGAGAAAACTTTGAACTTTTAATTACTAAGTGTGATGTTTACTGAAGGTTTGGGGTAGATGCACTTTATTCAATTAGAAATTTACCTACAATTTATAGTTTGCTAAATGAATGGCAGATTTTATCAAATACTTCTTTGCATCTAATAAGATTATTTTTTAATCTTAGTGTGTGTTATTATATTTATTTATTTAAGTATCAACTAACCTTTCATTCCTGGAATCAACCCGTCTTGGTCATGATGAATATACTGTAGGGATCAGTTTACTCAGTTTGTATTTAGGACTTTTGCATCTATGCTCATCAGTGAGATTAGCCTTTTATTTTCCTTTCTCATAATGTCCTTGTTGGAGACATGTACGTACAGTTTGTATCATAAGATTTGTTGGGAAATAGTCTTTCTTTTTCTGTTCTTCAGGAAAATTTGTCTAAGATTGGAATTACTTCTTTGAATATTTGGTAAAAGTTGCTGGTGTAGCCATTTAAGAGTATAGAGTTTTCTTTGGGAAAAGAGTTTTGATTACTGCTTCAGTTTCCTTGCTGGTTATGGATATACTCACCATTCTGTTGCTTTTTGTGTCAATTTTGCTATTTATATTTTTCTAGGAATTTTTTCATCTGAATTTTAAAATATGTTGTCTTAAAGTTGTTTTTACTGTCTTTATTTTCTTTTTTATGTCTGCAGCATCTATAGCGATGACTTCTTTGTCTTTCCTAATATTGATTATTTGTGCCTTCTGTTTCTGGTCTTTACCGTTTTCACCAGGGGTTTGTTGTTTTTATTAGACTTTTCACAAAAAAACTAGCATTGGTTTTGTTCATCTTCTTTATATTGGTTTTCTCTTTCATCAGTTTCTGGTCTTATTTTTACTATTTCCTTTATTCTACTTTCTTTGCTATACTTCTGACTTTCTGCAGTGGATGCTGAGTTCATTTAATTTTCCAGTCTTTTTTCTTTTCTTATAGTGAAGTTGCTCAGTCGTGTCCGACTCTTTGTGACCCCATGGACTGTAGCCTACCAGGCTCCTCTGTCCATGGGATTTTCCAGGCAATAATCCTGGAATGGATTGCCATTTCCTTCTGCAGGGGATCTTCCCAACCCAGGGATCGAACCCTGGTCTCCCGCATTGTAGACAGACGCTTTACCGTCTGAGCCACCAAGCCTATACATCTTCCTTTTAATACTGATCACTAGTATCCCCCTAGATTTGAAATGTAGGATATTCATTTCTTTAGGATTTCATTTACTTTAAAGTATTTTATTTCTTTATGATTACAAATTTTATTTAGAAATATATTTTTAATTTTACAAAATATAGAGCTTTCGCTATCATTTTAATATTAATTTTTAACTTTATTGTTTTGTGGTTAGAGGACATGTTCTGCCTACTTTGACATTTGTTAAAACTTGTTTTATGGCCAGAGTTTTATAGTCAATTTTGCAAAATTTCCATAGTACTCAAAAAAATCATATTCTGCAATTTGGGAGACAATATAGATCCCTACCTCCAACAAAAATGTTCTAAATGGTTGAAACAAATAAATATGAAAAAGAGAAACTAAAATAAAATCTTTGTTACTCCAAAATAGTGAATACTTTAACAAGATATAAGGGAACAAACCATAATGGAAAATAGGAATAAATTAGGCTACATTTAAATTTTGAAAACACCTGAAAAATAAACAATAAACAGATTGAAACGGAGGTGGTGCCTAGGATAAGATATTTCAAATCATACAATAGACATAGAATTAGTATCTCAAACATTTAAAACATTTAAAGAACTTTTACAAAGGAAAACACTGAAAAAATGGGCAAAGGATATAATGTAATTGTCAAAACCCACAAAAAGCCAATAAATCAATGAAAAAGCATGAGTCACACAACATTAATATTAACAAAAATATAAAGGTGATAAATTACTTTGTCAATCCAATCACCAACAACTAAAAATTTGACATTATCAAATATATCTGGGGATACAGAGAAATAAACTCGCCTACTCTGCTAGTGACTGTGTTAATTAGGATAATCCACAGGTAAGCAACTTGACATTGTCTAATAAACTACAAAGTACAGTTTCTATATCATTAATAAATAAGACCAAAATATCTAAACAATAAATTCTCACATATATTCTCACAAATAAGATTTTTAATGCAGCATTGTTTATAATAAACAGTAATCTGAATACTCATCAATAGAGAAATGCATTAAAAAATTTTTTATGGCAGACTATATATGTACATAGATGAATGCATCTTGAAGCTGTTAATGTTGAATTTAAAAATTACAAAAATTAGTATATTTGGTATAAAATCATTTATCCAAAATAAAAATAGCAAACACACAAAACAATACTGTATATGGATACACAGCAGACACACACATGTGCATGTGTGCTCAGTTGCTCAGTCACGTCCAACTCTTTGTGATCCCACGGACTGTAGCCTGTCAGTCCATGGATTGTCCATGGACAATCTCCCTTGTCCGTGGGATTATTCCAGCAGGAATACTGAAGTGGGTAGCCATTTCCTACTTCAGGGAATCTTCTTGACCGAGGGATCATTACTGCATCTCCTGCATTGGCAGGTGGATTCTTTACCACTGAACCACCTGGACACACACACACAAAAGACATCCACAGATAGAAAATGCACCAAATTCATGATAGCTGTTGTTTTGGGGTTGGGTAGGAGAAGGAGATTAGGATTTTGGATTTAAATCTGAAAGGGATTTCCTTCATCTGAAATATTTATTCTATTTAAAAATACTTGAACCAGGAAGAAGACCCTTTAGGATGTCTGTTCAACCTTACACTGGAGATTCTAGTCAAGGCAGTTAGGTAAGAAAAATAAATAAAAAGGTATCCAAGTTGAAAAGAAAACTATTGACAGATAGCTTGATTTTATATAGAGAAAATCTTAGGGAATGACTAAACTACTACAACAAATAAATTCAACAAGATTGCACAATACACAAGATGCTCTGGTACTGCTGCTGCTGCTGCTAAGTCACTCCAGTCATGTCCGACTCTGTGCGACCCCATAGACGGCAGCCCACCAGGCTCCGCCATTGCTGGGATTCTCCAGGCAAGAACACTGGAGTGGGTTGCATTTCCTTCTCCAATGCATGAAGGTGAAAAGTGAAAGTGAAGTCGCTCAGTTGTGTCCATGACTCTTAGCGACCCCAAGGACTGCAGCCCACCAGGCTGCTCCGTCCATGGGATTTTCCAGGCAAGAGTACTGGAGTGGGGTGCCATTGCCTTCTCTGGATACACAAGATAAGTATACATAAATCAGTTGATTTCTGTACACCAGCAAGATCTGAAAATTTAAGAAAACATTCCATTAACAATATCATCAAAAAGAATAAAATGTTTAAGAATAAATTCAACGAAAAAGATATGAGACTTTTACACTGGAAACTATAAAACATTGTTAAAGAAGATCTAAATAAATGGAAAAACATTCCATATTCATTGATCAGAAAATGCTGTTGTTAAGATGTCAATACTCCCCCAATTGTTCTATGGGTCCAGTGCATTCCCTATTGAAATTCCTGCTGGCTTTTTTCCCCAGGAAAAAAAGTTTATCCTGAAAAAGGTATATAAATACTAAAGACCCAAAATAGCCAAAACAGTCTTGAAAAATAATAAAAAATTTGGAGAACTCATACTTCCCCATTTCAAAACTTCACTGCAAAGTTTCAATTATCAAGGCATTGGTATAGGGACAGCTATATATAGTTTAATGACTAACTGTAAACTTTAATAGAATCAACAAAACTTTCAAGACATTTTCAACAGTGAAAGAATAATCTTTTCAATGCATTTTGCTGGAATAATGGATATCCTTAAAAGTCTGAATCTGGATCCCTATCTCACACCATATTTGGAGAAGGAAATGGCGATCCTCTCCAGTATTCTTGGCTGGAAAATCCCATGGATGGAGGAACCTGGTAGGCTGCAGTCCATGGGGTCGCAAAGAGTCAGAAACGACTAAGCAAGTTCACTTTCACTTTTTTCACCTCACACCATACACAAACACTAAGTCAAAGTTAATCATAGACCTAAATGTAAGCTAAAACTGTAAAACTCTTAAAACAGAAATGTATCTCCATGATCTTGAGCTAGGCAATAATTTCTTGGCTTAACCACCAGCGGCACAAGTGATAAAGAAAACTGATGACTTGGATTCATCAAAATTAAAAACTTATGCACTTCAAAAGATGCAGTTAAGAAAGTGAAAAGATAACCCCAGACTGGGAGAAAATATTTGCAAATCGTATATTTAAAAAAGAACTTATAATTAGGACATATAAAGATCTCTTGCAACTCAATTAATTATGCAAATATGAGCAAGGGATTTGAATAGAAATTTCTTCAAAAAAGATATGAGTGGCCAATAAGCATAGTGACAAATGCTCAGCATCATACATTGTTAAGGAAATGCAAATCAAAATGAGATACAATGTCATACTAAAGTACTATAAAAAAAAGAGGACAATTAGAGATGTTGGTGAGGATTCTGAAGAATTGGAACTGTCACATATGGTTGATGGAAACTGAAAATGTTGCAGGCACTTTGGGAAAATGGTATAGCAGTTTCTCAAAATGTTAAACATAGGGTTAGTATTGTTCAGTTGCTCAGTCGTGTCTCACTCTTTGTGACCCCATGGACTGCAGCACACCAGGCTTCCCTGTCCTTCATCATCCCCCAGAGCTTGCTCAAACTCATGTTCATTGAGTTGGTGATGCCATCCAACCATCTCATCTTCTGTCATCCCCTTCTCTTCCTGCCTTCAATCTTTCCCAGCATTAGAGTCTTTTCCAATGAGTTGGCTCTTTGCATCAGGTGGCCAAAGTATTGGAGATTCAGCATCAGTCCTTCCAATGAATATTCAGGATTGATGTCCTTTAGGATTGACTGGTTTGATCTCCTTGCTGTCCAAGGGAACTCAAGAGGGAGGGGAGGGGAGGGAGGAGGGTGGAGGGTTGAGGATGGGGAACGCGGGTATACCTGTGGCGGATTCATTTCGATATTTGGCAGAACTAATACAATATTGTAAAGTTTAAAAATAAAATTAAAAAAAAAAAAAAGAGTCTTCTCCAATACCACAGTTCAAAAGCATCAATTCTTCGGTGCTCAGCTTTATGGTGCAACTCTCACATCCATATATGACTACTGGAAAAACAATAGCTTTGACTATACAGACCTTTGTTGGCAAAGTAATGTCTCTGCATTTTAATATGCTGTCTGTGTTTTGTCATAGCTTTCCATCCAAGGGGCAAATGTCTTTTAATTTCATGGCTGTATTCACTATCTGCTGTGATTTTGGAGCCCAAGAAAATTAAGTCTGTCACTGTTTCTATTGTTTCCCCATCTGTTTGCCATGAAGTGATGGGACCAGATGCCATGATCTTCATTTTTTCAGTGTGAGTTTTAAGCCAGCTTTTTTACTCTCTTTCACTTTCATCAAGAGGCTCTTTAGTTCCTCTTCACTTTCCGCCATGAGGGTGGTATTGTCTGCATATCTAAGATTATTGATATTTCTTCTGGCAATCTTGATTCCAGCTTGTGCTCCATCCAGCCTGGAATTTTGTGTGATGGACTCTGCGTATAAGTTCAATAAGCTGGGTGACAATATACAGTGTTGACATACTCTTTTCCCAATTTGTAACCAGTCCGTTGTTCCATGTCCGGTTCTAACTGCTGCTTCTTGACCTGCATACAGGTTTCTCAGGAGACAGGTAAAGTGATCTGGTATTCCCATCTCTTGAAGAATTTTCCACAGTTTGTTGTGATTCACACCATCAAAGGCTTTAGTATAATCAATGAAGCAAAAGTAGATGTTTTTCTGGAATTCTCTTACTTTTTCTATGATTCAGTGGATGTTGGCAATTTGATCTCTGGATCCTCTGCTTTTTCTAAACCCAGCTTGAACATCCAAATTCAGCTTGAATTGGAAGTTCTCAGTTCACGTACTTTTGAAGCCTAGCTTGGAGAATTTTGAGCATTACTTTGCTAGCGTGTGCAATGAGTGCAATTTTATGGTAGTTTGAACATTCTTTGGAGTTGGAATGAGAACTGACCTTTTCCAGTCCTGTGGCCACTGCTGAGTTTTCCAAATTTGCTGACATATTGAGTGCAGCACTTTGACAGCATCATGTTTTAGGATTTGAAAGAGCTCATCTGGAATTCCACCACCTCCACTAGCTTTGTTACTGTATGACCCAGCAATTCCACTTCTAGGTATCTATACAAAGAAAAAATAAAAACATGTCTACTCAATATGAATGTTCATAATTGCATTATTCATAAGAGCCAAAAGAGTACAACCCAAATGTTATCAACTGATGGATGGATAAACAAAATATGGTATATTCATAACAATGGAATATTCAACCATAAAAAGAAGAAACATGCCTACAACATGAATGAACCTCAAAAACATGCTGAATGAAACAAGCCAGACAAAATATCACATGTTCCATTTATGTGAAATGTCCAGAATAGGTTAATCTACAAAGACAGAACGTCGATTAGTGGTTGCCTGGAGCTGAGAGTGGAAATAGGCTGTGACTGCAAATGGGCATGAGGTTTATATGCGGAATGGTGGGAATGTTCTAAAAGTACATTGTGATGATGGCTGCACAGCTCTGTAAATATCCCCCCAAAATCATTCAATTGTACACTTAAAATGGGTGAAATATTTGTTATGTAAATTACATCACAATAAAGCTGTTTAAAAAAACCACTTGAAGCAAATATGGTAAAATATTAAGATGTCAATTCTGGCTGGTTGGAATGCAGGGTTTTGCTATATATTCTATTTTATCTATTTTTACTGTTTCTCAGAAGCAAAAAATCAAGACACCATAAATTCCTAGGCCCCAATTTCAAATGAGATAGATGCATTAATTTACAGTCTTTTGATTATACTCTCACCTTCAGACACTGTCAGTTGCCCCCATTCCCAGAGGAAATTACTTAGAACATTCTCAGCAAATCTTACCAGTCATATATAGCAAACCCAACTCTCTAGTGCCTAACTCTTATTTAAATATAAGCCAAGGGTAATTAGATTTATGAGGAAAGCATTTAACCTGAAAAAATAGAAACCAAGGAAAGCATCCTGGAAGGGTGAATTCAGAGGGAAGCTGACATAATGTAGAGAATAAATGAAACTTAAAAAAAAAAGACCCTATTAATATTTCAAAAGAGACAGAAAAATCTGCAGCCATTAAAAATGTTGGATATATAAAAGGAATTCAGAGAACCAAAAGAATTTCTGAAAATTAAAAATAATTGCTAGAAGGCTTGGAAAATAAAAAAACAAAGATGGAAAACAAGAGAAAAATAAGAAAATTAGAGGATCATCCCAGGAGGTCTCATATCCAACAAATTATATTTCCAGAAAGATAAAACTGAAAATATAGTGGAAAGAAATAAAGATGGAATAAGAAAATTCTCAGCAATGAAGAATTTACATCAGAAGATCTAACACAATAACTGGCAAAAAAAAGAACCATATTTTGATGAAATCTCAGAAAACAAGGAGCAAAGAAATAATCATCAAAGTGTTCAAGGAAGATAGGTTACACAAAAAGCATCAGAAAGTAGATCGGTTTTGGATTTCTAGAAGCTGCAATTCAATGGAACATTGTCTCCAGAATCTTGAAAGAAAAAGGTAGAGCACAGACATTTTCAGACATGCAGATTCTGGTAGACAGTTGTTATAT
Organism: Bos javanicus; assembly: GCF_032452875.1. Lineage (NCBI taxonomy): Eukaryota > Metazoa > Chordata > Mammalia > Artiodactyla > Bovidae > Bos > Bos javanicus. Next base: position 15,448,368 of record NC_083882.1, on the reverse strand, counting down.
TTGTGGCCAGTAACGTTAGAATTCTGTTTTGTATCTGAGGAAATTCGTACATTATAACCCCCGCCTTGCCAAGTGGTAAGTCACATATCCAGTATCTGTTATAGCAAAGACATAAGCACATGACCTTAGCTCTTCCAATCAGACATTTCCGTGGAAGCGCTCAATTTGAAGAAATGTGTGGAAGTCAGTTTTGCACAAGATGTGTCCCTGGAGGAGGATGGTGAAGACTGAGCTTTCAGAGGCAGCAGTGGCATAGGTTTTAGCCGGTGATGTCCCTTGCTCAGGGTCTTTGACCAGAGAAGGTATAGAATATATAGATGGTTGGATAATTTGGGTGTTGTTCCTGGGTACACAGTCACCAAACCCTATTCTCTGGTCCTCCTGGAGATTCTGTGAGCTACTTCATAATGTCTAATGATGCTTCCAAGGACACTCCTGATGGATACTCCACCAACCCAAGAAAATAAACCAGGAAAGAAGATTGAGATGTGTGTTGGGGCGGGGGGGGGGGGGGGCTGGCTAGATTAGAGGATCTAACATAATAGAGAAAAAGAACACCCAGAATTTCAGTGACTAGAAACCCCAGGATATAGTCTGTGTAACAGCCTAAAGACTAACCAGTCCAGATTCAAGTAAGCATATGGAGGGCTCCAGGAAGAATATTTCTGAAAAGAGAAATTAGATTTGGTACCTGAAGTGTTTTATGTATTTAGAAGAGATTTACACTACTGGGAATTAATTTGGGGATGATTTAATATGTATAAAACTAGGCAAATGAAATAAAGCATTAATTAACTATAGGATAACGTTTCGTACATGAAAGGCAGTGCAATCATGGTACACTACATGATTCGGCTGTATCTAAGATTGTGTGGCAAAACTTCAGACTAGACTTAACCAAAATATTGGTTAATAGTTATAACCAATTATATATGGGAGGATGGAGTAGGGGAAGTCTGTATGTGGTGGGATGGAGCAAAAGAGAACTAGATCCATGTTTTTTATAGTTTATGTCTACAGTATCTAAAATTGCAAAGTCTAGAGATACTGGATATACAAAATACCAGAAGCAGCTAAAATATGTAAGAGTAAGCCTTTGAGGAGTGGGAATGAGGGATAGGAAGTGCATTTGTCAGGGTTCTTTATTGCCTAGAGAATTTACCTTTAGGCAAAAGAGGTTGGTTCTGTTTTGGGTTTAGTTTGTTTTTCAGTGTTTTTATGGAATCTCTGGGAGAATTGCAAGAATTAGGATTATATACTACTCAAGAAATATATTAAAAATGTATTGACAATTCAAAGAGGCCTGTGTTAGAATTAAAATTTGAGTGGCTGTGTCATGAAGATACGAGTTCAAGAAGACTTCTGCCTGACTGCCAGATACTGCTGTGATTGCCACAGCATCCATGTAAGAGCAAAGTAAAGAGAGAAGTTTCTGAGGTTAGTATTCCCATGCTCAATTTATCACATGTCACAATGAAATCATTACAAGACATTTAAGTTGCTGATTTAAAGGCCAAGTCATTGTCTTTGTCATGATTTAATTTCTGCTGTTTGACTGGATCAGTATTTGAGCCACGCTGTTCATGCCTGACTTCCCATCATGTGTCATTCTCCTTTATGTCCACACTCCTGGATGTTCCTTACTAGGGAGCCCACATCAAATATTGGCATTTGAGATTAAAAGGGTCCAGTAAAAGGTACCTTTTCATCTTTTCTTTTCCACACAACTTCTCAAGAACAGAATGTTGAAGCTTGTGGAGCAGAAACATGCAGGTATCTCAGAGAAAGAAGCAAGCACATCTCATAGAAGGGATTTATTACTTACGTGCCCATTGAAGGTACAAGCTAGCTTCAAGTAAAACAGTCTGGAGAGTTCCCACGACAACAGTTTAAGCACCAAATAAATGGTGCAGGCAAACAGTGCTCATGGAGTGTAGAGGACAGCCTTTACCAACACCTAGGGTTTGCAGGTTTGGGGCATCCCAGGTGGCACTAGTGGTTAAAGAACCCACCTGCCAATGCAGGAGACAAAAGACACCGGTTCAATCCCTGGGTTAGGAAGATCCCCTGGAGAAGGACAAGGCAACCCACTCCAGTATTCTTGTTTGGAGAATCCCATGGACAGAGGAGCCTGGCAGTTGAAGTTATGAGCACACACTCAGAAGGATCCTTCAAGGAGGAGACTTGTCTGGAAGGCAGAGATCATAATTTAGATAACAGTGAGAGAAGAAAGTGGGGCTCCCCTGGTGGCTCAGACAGAATCCACTTACAATGTGGGAGACTTGCGTTTGATCCCTGGGTTGGGAAGATCCGCTGAAGGAAGGAATGGCAACCCCCTCCAGTATTCTTGCCTGGAGAATCCCATGGACAGAGGAGTCTGATGGGCCACAGTCCATAGGTTGGCAAAGAGTAAGACACGACTGAGTGACTTAAGCATTGCATTGAGAGAAGAAAGGCGAGAGCCAAAGTGCGTATATTTGAAGCTGGGAGTTAGTTTTAGGAACTATTGGGAGAGACAGTTGGGAAAACGAGATAAAGATGGTGCTTTAAAAACATTTACTTTGTTCCCTCCAAAACTCCACTGGAGTGACAATAACATGATCTTTGTTTTAAGAAGTAATAAACAGGGCTTACCTGGTGGCTCAGTGGTAAGGAATCTGCCTGCCGATGCAGGAGACATGGGTTTATCCCTGGTCTGGGAAGATCCCGTATGGCCTCGGAGCAACTATAAGGCCTTACGCCACAATTACTGATACCTGCTTACCCGAGAACCCACAACAAGAGAAGCCGCTGCAATGAGAAGCCTGCACACCGCAACCAGGAAGCAAGCCCTGCTTTCCACAGTGAACGAGCCCATGCAGCACGGAAGGCCTGGCACAGCCGAAACTAGAAACTAAAATTGTATATATGTTTGTATACATATATAAATAATATACAAAGAAAATGGTAAAGGAGATAATACAGAAGCAAAATTTGAAAACAGAAGGACAGGTAGAAACTGATTTGTCAAACCCTGGAAAGCTGAATCCTAAATTGGCAGTGAAAGTCCAGAAGCAGCTCAGTTGCCTCTAAGAACCTCAAAGGCACCAGGTACCTCTGGATGTGACAGTTAAAACGGGGCTAAGGAGGATCTGTTGGAAGTCTGTCTCAGAAGCAGTTAAGATTTTGCAATTAACATTCCGCCCCTCCCACTCTGGGCAGCAGAGTAAACTGCCATCTCACCCTGACAGAACACTAAGCTTCATTGTCTAGAGTGGCTGAAAAGGATGTTCTCTGGACTGGGGATTTGGGGGAAGCACTGGGAGTATGGCTGTCAAAGGGGAAACAGGTTGATTGACTGAACCTCTGCAGTTGAATATTAGAAAATTCAGGACCCATTTTCTGTGTGGTGGGGAAACCAGGCCTGTCCCCTCAGGAGGAAGATTAGAAGATTCTTTACTGTTGAGTATCACCAGTTGTAGAGATACCAGCATCAGAGCTTCAGTCAGGAAACAGCCCAGCCAGATCACCATAAGGGGAAGTATAAGTCACCAAAACCATCCACACACCCAGAGCTTCTAATAAGTTCCCTGTGCCATACATACCCTTATATTTGAGCCTATTACTAAGGATCACTAGACATTTGAGGAAAGCCTTGAACCTGAAAGAAGCCAAAACAAACAGAAAAAGAAGTTTCAAAGAACCAGACTATGCAGGAGGGGAAAGTACCTCCAAAAGCCAATGACATTTTAGTATTTTCTGAGAGACGAAGTAATGCTCAAAATTCTCCAAGTCAGGCTTCAACAGTACATGAACTGAAAACTTCCAGATGTTCAAGCTGGATTTAGAAAGGGAGAGGAAGCAGAGATCAAATTGCCAACATCCACTGGATCATAGAAAAAACAACAGAATTACAGAAAAACATGTACTTCTGCTTCATTCACTATGCTATAAAGCCTTTGATGGTATGGATCACAATGGGAATATCAAACCACCTTACCTGCCTCCTGAGAAACCTGTATGCAGGTCAAGAAGCAACAGAATGGGAGATGGAACAACAGACTGGTTCAAAATTGGGAAAGCAGTATGTCAAGACTGTTATTGTCACCCTGCTTATTAAGCTTATATGCAGAGTACATGATGCGAAATGCCAGGCTGGATGAAGCACAAGCCAGAATCAAGATTACCAGGAGAAATATCAATCACTTCAGATATGCAGATGATACCACCATTATGGCAGAAAGAGAGGAGGAAATAAAGATCCTCTTGATGAAAGTGAAAGAGTAGAGTGAAAAAGCTGGCTTAAACTCAACATTCAAAAAATGAAGATCATGGCATCTGGTCCCATCACTTCATGGCAAATAGTTGGGGTAAAAATGGAAACAGTGACAGATTTAATTTTCTTGGGCTCAAAAATCACAGCAGATGGTGAATGCAGTCATGAAATTAAAAGATGCTTGTTCCTTGGAAGAAAAGCTATGATAAACCTAGACAGCATATTAAAAAGTAGAGACATTGCTTTGCCAGCAAAGGTCTGTCAAGTCAAAGCTATGGTTTTTTCCAATAGTCTTGTATGAATATGAGAGCTGGACCATAAAGAAAGCTGAGTGCTGAAGAATTGATACTTTTGAACTGTGGTATTAGAGAAGAATCTCGAGAGTCCCTTGGAAAGCAAGGAGATCAAACCAGTCAATCCTAAAGAAAATCAATCCTGAATATTCATTGGAAAGACTAGTACTGAAGCTGAAACTCCAATATTTTGGCCAACTGATGCAAATAACTGACTCATTTGAAATGACCCTGATGCTGGGAAAGATTGAGGGCAGGAGGAGAAGGGGATGACAGAGGATGAAATGGTTGGATGGCATCACCGACACAATGGATATGAGTCTGGGCAAACTCCAAGAGATGGTGAAGTACAGGGAAGCCTGGCATGCTGTGGTCCATGGGGTCACAAAGAGTTGTTCATGATTGAGAGACTGAACTGAACTGAGAGATTAAATAAGTGTACCCATGAAACAAGAACAGGATCATGGGGACAGTGGGGGTAAGGAAGCTATATACACAGAAAAGAGCTAAGGGAGCAGAGACGAACTGTTGAAAATTAAAAAATTGATAAAAGATATGAAAAAGACAGTAGAAGTAGGTTTGGAAGATAAAGATGAGAAAAAATTTCAGAATATAGTGATAAAGAGAAAATTGAAAGAAGAAAAGACATAAGAATTAGAGGTTGAATCCATGAGGTCTGGTATCCAAATACAGGTGTTAATGTACAGAGGGAATAACTACAGGAAATTGTCAAAGAGGCAACTAAAAAGTTTTTCTAAAACTAAAGAACCTGAATTTTGAGATGGAAAAGATTTTAGAACACTGGAACAAATAAAAGCTTCTGTAAACTAAGAGGGAAAAAGGAAAATACAGTGAACTAAGACAAGGAATCATATTTGCACTCCCTTACTCCTCATGTCATACTCACAAAACGATAAAAAGTTAAAAAGAAAGAAACAAAAGCCGTTAGTATTAAAGGCATAGTTAAAATCAGAAATGGAGTAGCCCTCATAGTCAACGAAAGAGTCCTAAATGCAGTATTTAGATGCAATCTCAAAAATGACAGAATGATCTCTGTTGGTTTCCAAGGCAAACCAATCAATATCACAGTAATCCAAGTCTATGCCCTGACCAGTTATGCTGAAGAAGCTGAAGTTGAATCATTCTATGAAGACCTACAAGACCTTCTAGAACTAACACCCAAAAAAGATGTCCTTTTCATTATAGGGGACTGGAATGCAAAAGTAGGAACTCAAGAGATACCTGGAGCAACAGGCAAATTTGGCCTTGGAGTACAGAATGAAGCAGGGCAAAGACTAATGGAGATGTGCCAAGAGAACATACTGGTCATAGCAAACACCCTCTTCCAACAACACAAGAGAAGACTCTATACATGGACATTACCAGATGGTCAATACCAAAATCAGACTAATTATATTCTTTGCAGCCAAAGATGGAGAAGTTCTATACAATCAGCAAAAACAAGACTGGGAGCTGACTGTGGCACAGACTGGACTATTTATTGCCAAATTCAGACTTAAACTGAAGAAAGTAGGGAAAACCATTAGACCATGCAAATATGACCTAAATCAAATCCCTTATGATTATACAGTGGAAGTGGGAAATAGATTTAAGGGATGAGATCTGATAGAGTGCCTGAAGAACTATGGATAGGGGTTCGTGACATTTTACAGGAGACAGGGATCAAGACTACCCCCAAGGAAAAGAAGTGCAAAAAGGCAAAATGGTTGTCTGAAGGGGCCTTGCAAATAGCTGTAAATAGAAGAGAAGTGAAAGGCAAAGGAGAAAAGGAAAGATATACCCATTTGAATGCAGAGTTCCAAAGAATAGCAAGAAGAGATGAGAAAGCCTTCCTCAGTGATCAGTGCAAAGAAATAGAGGAAAACAACAGAATGAGAAAGTCTAGAGATCTCTTCAAGAAAATTAGAGATACTAAGGGAACATTTCTTGCAAAGATGAACACAATAAAGAACAGAAATGGTATGGAACCGAAGCAGAAGATATTAAGAAGAGGTGGCAAGAATACACAGAAGAACTATACAAAAAAGATCTTCATGACCCAGATAATCATGATGGTGTGATCACCAGCCTAGAACAATCCTGGAATGTGAAGTCAAGTGGGCCTTAGAAAGCATCACTACGAACAAAGCTAGTGGAGGTGATGGCATTCAAGTTGAGCTATTTCAAATCCTAAAAGATGATGCTGTGAAAGTGCTGCACTCAATATGCCAGCAAATCTGAAAAACTCAGCAGTGGCCACAGGACTGGAAAAGGTCAGTTTTAATTCCAAGCCCAAAGAAAGGCAATGCCAAAGAATGTTCAAACTATTGCACTCATCTCACACAATAGTAAAGAAATGCTCAAAATTCTCCAAGCGAGGCTTCAACAGTACGTGAATCATGAACTTCCAGATGTTTCAAGCTGGTTTTAGAAAAGGCAGAGCAACCAAAGATCAAATTGCCAACATCTGCTGGATTATCAAAAAAGCAAGAGAGTCCCAGAAAAACATCTACTTCAGCTTTATTGACTATGCCAAAGCCTTTGACTGTGTGGATCACAATAAACTCTAGAAAATTCTTTGAGATAGGAATACCATACCACCTGACCTGCCTCTTGAGAAACCTGTATGCAGGTCAGAAAGCAAAAGTTAGAACTGGACATGGAACAACAGACTGGTTCCAAATAGGAAAAGGAGTATATTGTCACCCTGCTTATTTAACTTATATGCAGAGTACATCATGAGAAACGCTGGGCTGGAGGAAGCACAAGCTAGAATCAAGATTGCCGGGAGAAATAGCAATAACATGATGACACCACCCTTATGGCAGAAAGTGAAGAGGAACTAAAAAGCCTCTTGATGAAAGTGAAAGAGGAGAGTGAAAAAGTTGGTTTAGAGCTCAACATTCAGAAAACGAAGATCATGGCATCTGGTCCCATCACTTCATGGGAAATAGATGGGGAAACAGTGGAAACAGTGTCAGACTTTATTTTTGGGGAGCTCCAAAATCACTGCAGATGGTGACTGCAGCCATGAAATTCAAAGACGTTTGCTTTTTGGAAAAGTTATGACCAACCTAGACAGTATATTAAAAAGCAGAGACATTACTTTGCCAACAAAGGTCCATCTAGTCAAAGCTATGGTTTTTCCTGTAGTCAGGTATGGATCTGACAGTTGGACTATAAAGAAAGCTGAGCACTGAAGAATTGATGCTTTTGAACTGAGGTGTTGGAGAAGACTCTTGAGAGTCCCTTGGATTGCAAGGAAATCCAACCAGTCTATCCTAAAGGAAATCAGTCCTGAAAATTCATTGGAAGGACTAATGCTGAAGCTGAAACTCCAATAGTTTGGCCACCTGATGTGAAGAACTGACTCATTGGAAAAGACCTGATGCTGGGAAAGATTGAAGGTGAGAGTAGGGGTCGACAGAGGATGAGATAGTTGGATGGCATCACCGACTCAATGGACCTGAGTTTGAGCAAGTACCAGGAGTTGATGTTGGACAGGGAGGCCTGGCATGCTGCAGTCCATGGGATTGCAAAGCGTTGGACGTGACCGAGTGACTGAACTGAACTGAACTAACATACAAAAGGGAAAAAACTCATAAGGCAATATTTATCTGCCTCTGAATGGGGAAATAACTTTTTAAACTTAAAAGCCATGAAAGGCATTACATAGGAAAAACAGACTCAACTTTTTAATAAGACTGAAATGAATGTCAAAAATCATTTAAAACAATATAAATTTAAGAAATGGCAAACTGGGAAAAAACTATAACTAGATTCAACAAGAGGTTTAATATGTAAAATATTCATATGAGCAGTTTGTAAAATATTCATATGAGCAGTTTGTAAAATATTCATATACTATGTAAAATATGTGAAATGTTCACATAATATGTAAAATGTTCACATAAGTAGATGAGACAAAACACTAGAAGCATATTAGAGAAAAATGGGCAAAGGATATGAACCAGTGCATATGATAAAATCCAAATGGCTAACATTCATTGAAGAAAAAAAAAATCAATCTTAGTAGTAATCCAAGAAGTATAATTTACAACTTGAGCTACTCTTTTTCACTTACAAATTATTAAAAGATTTTTTTCAGAACAAAGTTAATAGTAAGGATGTAAAGTGATATCTTTCTGGAAAATTTTGGCAATATGAGTTAAGGATCTTAAAATATTTAAACTTTGCAATGTGGTAATTCCATTTCTAAATATCTAATCCAAGGAATATTGTTTAACTGATATTTTACTTTATATATTGATCTAAGTACTTAAATATAGGATATTTATAAATGAGTAATAATTATGGAAAAGTAAAAAAATTACTGTACAACAATAGGAGGAAAGTTGAGTCACTTATCTCCATCAAATAGAATTTACTGAGCTGTCAAATATTATGGTTATAATTATTTTCAATAAATGGTTAGCAGACATTATAACTTGAGAAGAAATTTATTAAATACATCATTTAGATATTGACTGTCAGCAGAAACAGTGGCTAATGCCTGAGGCATTTTGTCAACAGTCCCCATCTGGAATAATAACTTTGAAAATATGCATGCAACATGAAAGACAAGAAGGCTTTCCTGCTGTCCTTAAATTATTGTGAGCAATCTAGACAGTGGCCACAGTGAGAGGGATTTTTAAATTTCATTTCTCACCTTCTCGGTTTAAAACACACACACCCCCCGCCCCGCCCCCCGCCCCTCCCCTGGAAATCTTGGAGAAATTATTTTTTAAAGACTTCCTAATTTCCAGAAATCCATTAAGTCTAATTATTCTGATAAAAATATTCTTCTTCAATTGTCAGAATTGACAAGTTTCCTTAGATGAAGAATTTCTGTGTTACTTGGGAATACCATGAATAAGGGTAAAATGGAAGAGTATCTGAAATGAAAAGGTCTATATTCACCTAGTACTTATGACTCCAACTCAAAGAAACATGGAGGCAGTCTCACAGTAAAAGCAGCCATCTGAGACCCATAGAGAAAGCATATGTCTGGAGCACGGAAGGATCACTGTCATTGTACCTGCAAATTCTGAGTTTTGATTTGAGCACAGAGTTACACTTACAAAATCAGAGTGTTTCCTTTGGATACTCAATATCTGAAGACTAATGCTTACATCAGTTCAGTTCAGTTCATTTCAGTTCAGTCGCTCAGTCGTGTCTGACTCTTTGTGACCCCATGAATCGCAGCACGCCAGGCCTCCCTGTCCATCACCAACTCCCATAGTTCACTCAGACTCACATCCATCAAGTCAGTGATGCCATCCAGCCATCTCATCCTCTGTCGTCCCCTTCTCCTCTTGCCCCCAATCCCTCCCAGCATCAGAGTCTTTTCCAATGAGTCAACTCTTCGCATGAGGTGGCCAAAGTACTGGAGTTGCAGCTTTAGCATCATTCCTTCCAAAGAAATCCCAGGGCTGATCTCCTGGGAGAAAGGGGTAAGGTCAGGAGGTGATGATGGGCCAGATCATGTAGGGACTTTTAGGACATTCCAAGGATTCTAAGTGGAGTGGAGTAGGTATGCCTGAAGTTTGAGGACAGGGAAGGTGACATAGAATATTTAGAGGGTGGAAATTAGGGGAGTATAAGAGGATTAGGCATATTAAAAAGCAGAGACATTACTTTGCCAACAAAGGTCCATCTAGTCAAGGCTATGGTTTTTCCAGTAGTCATGTATGGATGTGAGAGTTGGACTATAATGAAAGCTGAGCACCGAAAAATTGATGCTTTTGAACTGTGGCGTTGGAGAAGACTCTTGATAGTCCCTTAGACTACAAGGAGATCCAACCAGTCCATCCTAAAGGAGATCAGTCCTGAGTGTTCATTGGAAGGACTGATGTTGAAGCTGAAAGTCCAAGACTTTGGCCACCTTATGTGAAGAACTGATTCATTTGAAAAGACCCTGATGCTGGGAGATATTGAGGGCAGGAGGAGAAGGGGACAACAGAAGATGAGATAGTTGGATGGCATCACCAACTCAATGGAGATGAGTTTGGGTAAACTCCAGGAGTTGGCAATGGACAGGGAGGCCTGGTGTGCTGCAGTCCATGGGGTCACAAACAGTTGGATACCACTGAGCGACTGAACTGAACTGAAGAGAATTAGGAAACAGAGAGAGCACTTGAAATTGAGTTAATGAATAGTTTGCTGATTCTTTTTATTTTCTTCTAAATTTAATGAGACTGTTACTTTTGTTTCACTGTGAAGAATGGTCCTTGCTATTTTTTTACATTAAAATTCTTTATCTTACAAAAGAAGTTTCCCTTGATGCTTTGCAAGTAAGAATTTTAAAATCATGAATGGATGTTGCATTTCATCAAATGCCTTTTTTTGGATACCTACAATATGATGATATGTTTAATTCCCTTTGTTAATATTCTGAATTATACCGTTAGATTTTCCAATGCTGAATCATTCTTGCATTCTATTTAGTCATGATGTATTATTATTTTACTGTATTGCTACAGCATTTCATTGAATAATATTCCATTTTATGCTTTTATCAGTGCTTAAACAAAGATAGCCCATAGCTTTATTTTCTATTGTCCTTTATTTAATTTTGCTCTCAGAGATAAGAATAGTCTCATCTGAATAGCTTTCCACCTTTTTCTATACTCTGAAACAACTTGAATAATAAGAGTTAACTGTTTCTTGAAAATTTTCTAGATTCACATATAAAATGATGTGTCTCCTGGACTTTGAAGGGTCATACTTTGAACCAGATCTTTATACTGGGATATTGAAGCTTTCTTGTTTTCCTTGGATCCATTTTGGATATGTTTCCTCCCTAGAAAATTATTTTTCTCTCTTATCTTTGGAAAGTTTTGCTGTCATGTTGCTCCTAATATTCTCTTTTGAGATTTAAAAAATTCTTTGCTGTTACTAGCTTTGGCCCCTATTTCATTCCTAGTAACTTATTTTTCCCTTCTTACTTTTTAAAAAAATTATTTATTTTCTTTTTGGTGGCTCTGGGTCTTCGTTGCTGCGTGCAGGCTTTCTCTAGGCTCGGAGAGCTGGGGCTCCACTCCAGCTGCGGCGCGCCGGCTTCTCCTTGCAGTGGCTGCTCCTGTCGTGGAGAGCCAGCTCTAGGCACGTGGGCTTCGCTTGTTGAAGTGGGCAGGCTCACTAGCTGTGGGGCATGGGCTTAGTCGTTCTGAGGCATGTGCAGTCTTCCCAGACCAGGGATTGAACCTGTGTCCCCTGCATTTACAGGTGGATTCTTATCCATTGTACCACCAGGGAAGTCCCCTTCTTCCTTTTCTCGTGCTCAGTTATTCCCATGGTTTTTTGCTCTTATTAATTTCTTCAAAGAATATTTTTGGTCATCAGTTTTCTGTTTTGTATGTGTTATCGCTGATTAATGTCATCTTTATTCTTTATTTTTTCATTCTTCTTTCCCTTTTTTAAAATTTTTAAATATACTTTTTTAGTTTTTTCTCTTTTTTAGCTTCTTAAATTGAATGTTTAGTTTATTTACTTTCAATCACTCTTCCTTTTCCTTTTGTTATAATAATATATCTCTGACTCCTTTAATGCTTTTCACCCTAAACTCTATTTTTAAATATATGTATTTAACTAACTTAAGTAAATTTTTGAAAATTTAGTTCACAGAAATCTGTGAAAATTATGACAATGAACCATTCTGATGGCTGTGTTTACCTATGTTCCAAACAGAATATTTATATTACTCTAGAAACTTCCTTATAACTCCACTCATAACCTCTCTCTTTCACAAAGGTAGCCACTATTATGACTTCTAACATAGATTACTTTGCCTCCTTTTTATCTTCGTATAAATGGAAGCATAGAATAGATATTCTTTTAAGCCTAGATAATTAGTTTTATGTTTATAGAATTATCCCTATATTTTCAAGTAATTCTTGTCTTATCTTCATTGCTGTATTGTATCACACTGTATGGATATACTACCACGTGTTTATCCATTCTACTGTTGATTGACATTTGGGATGTTTCCAGTGTTTCAGTTCAGTTCAGTTCAGTCGCTCAGTCGTGTCCGATTTTTTGTGACCCCATGAATTGCAGCACACCAGGCCTCCCTGTCCATCACCAACTCCTGGAGTTCACTCAAACTCATGTCCATCGAGTTGGTGATGCTGTCCAGCCATCTCATCCTCTGTCATCCCCTTCTCCTCCTGCCCCCAATCCCTCCCAGCATCAGAGTCTTTTCCAATGAGTCAACTCTTCCCATGAGGTGGCCAAAGTACTGGAGTTTCAGCTTTAGCATCAGTCCTTCCAATGAACACCCAGGACTGATCTCCTTTAGAATGGACTGGTTGGACCTCCTTGCAGTCCAAGGGACTCTCAAGAGTCTTCTCAAGCACCACAGCTCAAAAGCATCAATTCTTCAGCGCTCAGCTTTCTTCAGTCCAACTCTCACATCCATACATGACCACTGGAAAAACCATAGCCTTGACTAGATGGACCTTTGTTGGCAAAGTAATGTCTCTGCTTTTGAATATGCTGTCTAGGTTGGTCATAACTCTCCTTCCAAGGAGTAAGCGTATTTTAATTTCATGGCTGCAGTCACCATCTGCAGTGATTTTGGAGCCCCCCAAAATAAAGTCTGACACTGTTTCCACTGTTTCCCCATCTATTTCCCATGAAGTGATGGGACCAGATGCCATGATCTTCGTTTTCTGAATGTTGAGTTTTAAGCCAACTTTTGCACTCTCCACTTTTACTTTCATCAAGAGGCTTTTTAGTTCCTCTTCACTTTCTGCCATAAGGGTGGTGTCATCTGCATATCTGAGCTTATTGATATTTCTCCTGGCAATCTTGATTCCAGCTTGTGCTTCTTCCAGCCCAGCATTTCTCATGATGTACTCTGCATATAAGTTAAATAAGCAGGGTGACAATATACAGCCTTGATGTACTCCTTTTCCTATTTAGAACCAGTCTGTTGTTCCATGTCCAGTTCTAACTGTTGCTTCCTGACCTGCATATAGGTTTCTCAAGAGGCAGGTCAGGTGGTCTGGTATCCCCATCTCTTTCAGAATTTTCCACAGTTTACTGTGATCCACACAGTCAAAGGCTTTGGCATAGTCAATAAAGCAGAAATAGATGTTTTTCTGGAACTCTCTTGCTTTTTCGATGATCCAGCTGATGTTGGCAATTTGGTTTCTGGTTCCTCTGCCGTTTCTAAAACCAGCTTGAACATCTAGAAGTTCATGGTTCACATATTGCTGAAGCCTGGCTTGGAGAATTTTGAGCATTACTTTACTAGCGTGTGAGATGAGTGCAATTGTGTAGTAGTTTGAGCATTCTTTGGCATTGCCTTTCTTTGGGATTGGAATGAAAACTGACCTTTTCCAGTGTTTAGTTACTAGAAATAATGTTGTTTTGAACATTCTTGGACTTGACTTTCAGTGCATAGGCATACACATATTCTAGGCACGTGGTAACAGTTGAATCATAGCAAAAGGGTAAACTCAGTAATATAGTACTGTCCAAATTGTTTTTCAAAGTGAGTGTAATGATTTACATTCTCCTTACTAGAATATAAGAATTTCCATTGTTCCACATCAATACCATTTCTTGTATTGCCAGTTTTGTGAAATTTTAGCCTTTATTTGAGCATGCAATTATATTCCATGATACAGTTTATTTGTAGTTCTCTATTAACATTTTCCAAACATTAGTTTTCAACCTTTCTGTATTATATATATATATATATATTTTAGGTTTTGTTTTCAATACCACCCTGAAGACACTACATTTGAGATATCTGTCCAAGACTGGGTAATTCAATATACCTCAAGAGGACAGAGCCAAAGGTCAACTGAGGAACATCATAGACTTGCAGGCTCAGCCATTAGTCCTGATCAAAGCTTCTGTCCAGACTGGATTCCCCTGGAGAAGCAGCAGGCCTGAGCAGTACCATCAGCTCGTTGTATTAAAGTCCACTGGGCATTCCTTCTGACTCACAGATCTTCAAACCGTTTTTGAAAAAGTAACATTTTCCAGCATCCTCACATATCCAGAATATACAGAAAAACTTGGCAGTTTGTTTCTTATTGATGGAAGCTATGAAGCCCAGTTGTGCTCAGAACCCAAGTTGTAGCATAATGATATTTCATCCAACCAAAGAAGAGTTTACTGATTTTGATAAATACATTGCTTACATAGAATCGCAAGGGGCCCACCGAGCAGGCTTGGCTAAGATAGTTCCACCCAAGGGATGGAAAGCCAGACAGACCTACGACGATATCAATGACATCTTAATAACCGCTCCGCTCCAGCAGGTGGTCTCTGGGCGGGCAGGTGTGTTTACTCAATACCACAAAAAGAAGAAAGCCATGACCGTGGCAGAGTACCGCCACTTAGCAAATACTGAAAAATACCAGACTCCATTCTACTCCGATTTTGAGGAATTGGAGAGAAAATATTGGAAAACCCGCCTCTTTGAGTCCCCAATATACGGCGCGGACATCAGTGGCTCTCTATTTGATGAAAACACGAAGCAGTGGAACCTGGGACGCCTGGGGACCATCCAGGACCTGCTGGAGCAGGAGTGCGGGGTGGTCATCGAGGGCGTCAACACCCCCTACCTGTACTTCGGCATGTGGAAGACCGCCTTCGCCTGGCACACGGAGGACATGGACCTTTATAGCATCAACTTCCTGCACTTCGGGGAGCCCAAGACCTGGTACGCGGTGCCGCCGGAGCACGGCCGGCGCCTGGAACGCCTGGCCGGCGCGCTCTTCCCGGGCAGCTCGAGGGGCTGCGAGGCCTTCCTGCGCCACAAGGCGGCGCTCATCTCGCCCACGGTGCTCCGGGACAACGGCATCCCCTTCGGTCGGGTCACGCAGGAGGCGGGCGAGTTCATGGTGACCTTCCCCTACGGCTACCACTCGGGCTTCAACCACGGCTTCAACTGCGCCGAGGCCATCAATTTCGCCACCCCGCGCTGGATCGATTATGGCAAAGTGGCCTCGCAGTGCAGCTGCGGCGAGGCGCAGGTGGCCTTCTCCATGGACGCCTTCGTGCGCATCCTGCAGCCCGAGCGCTATGAGCTGTGGAAGCGCGGGCAGGACCGGGCGCTGGTGAACCACGCCGAGCCCGCGGCGCCGGGCGGCCAGGAGCTGAGAGCCTGGAAGGAGGTGCAGACGCTGGGCCCCAAGTACTTCCCGCCTCGCCGCACCGCCCGCCTGCGTCAGCCCGTGTCCTCAAGCGAGGGCACTGACCCCAGAGCCCCTGTGCGGGCCGTGTCCCTGCGACCCTTGCCTGCCCGGGGTTCCTACTCGGCTTCCCAGTTTGACGCTGTCGCCGGCAGCAGCTCACGGAAGCCCAGCCAGACCCCTCCGCTGTTGCCAGGTCCGTCGGTGGCGTCGTGCCTCCACCCAGTTGGCAGATGTGGTTCTCGTCGTCGCCCTCAGGAAAAAGGCACTCAAGAGCTGACTGCCCCCATCGGAGCTAAGAGGGGCCTTGCCTTAGACCGCAAGGCTCAGGACCCCAAGGCTCAACCCCTGTCTGCAGAGGGACGGATGGACAATCCTGCCCCAACGAGCCCTGGACTCTAGCCTCCTGCTAAGGCCTGCAGGTATGACTGTGGCCCTGTCCCATAACCCAGCCTTTGTACCCCACTGCTCTTGGGTGTGGAGGATCCTCGAGAGTGGTCACATTGACATTTCAGAGGCTTGGGTATTTTCAGGTCATTAATCTTGCATGGGGGCTTTCCAGGTGGCTGGTGAAGAAGGCAATGGCACCCCACTCCAGTACTCTTGCCTGGAAAATCCCATGGACAGAGGAGCCTGGTAGGCGGCAGTCCATGGGGTCACTAAGAGTAGGGCACGACTGAGAGACTTCACTTTCACTTTTCCTTTCATGCATTGGAGAAGGAAATGGCAACCCACTCCAGTGTTCTTGCCTGGAGAATCCCAGGGACGGGGAGCCTGGTGGGCTGCCATCCGTGGGATTGCACAGAGTCGGACACGACTGAAGCGACTTAGCAGCAGCAGCAACAGTGACACAGAACCCACTTACCAACATAGGAGACCCTGGAGACATGGGTTCGATTCCTAGGTAGGGAAGATGCCTGGGGGAGGGCGTAGCAATCCACTCCAGTATTCTTGCCTGAAAAATCCCATGCATGGAGGAGCCTGGTGGGCTAGGATCCATAGGGTTGCAAAGAGTTGGACATGACCAAAGCAACTGAGCACATGTGCAGTCTTGCATGAGGGTCCCTCCTGTGTTGCCCCTGGAAGTGCTGGGTCCATGGTGCTTACCCATTTCTCCAGTGTTTGTTCTTTCTCCCAGAACCTGGAATCTTCAGACACTGCTAACTCCTGTGTCACCAGCTGAAGCTTCATCCACTGGACACTCTAGTGACCCTGTGAACTAGGTCCTGCTGAGGTCACCAGAGCCGATCTACCTCAGATCCCATCCTGTGGGCCAACTCTGGATACTGCATAGCTTCTGAAGAATCCTGAGTTTTGAATACTCTCCAACTTTTCTCCTGTTCTTCTTTCTACTTCCTTTTCACCCATCCCTTGGTTCTGCCACACAAAGCTCTTTTGACCAATTAGGTCAGTAGAGGCTCAGATAATAATATATAATATTTCTGAGTCTTTAATGTATTGAAAAAGTGTTATTTTCCAGTATTTGTTTGCAACTATATTAAAGGCAACCAGAAAGTTAACATCTGACTTGATTTCTGGGATTGTTCATTCAGTCATTTGAGAGGTGGTAATGCTGGATGGCATCGCTGACTTCATGGACGTGAGTCTGAGTGAACTCCGGGAGTTGGTGATGGACAGGGAAGCCTGGCGTGCTGCGATTCATGGGGTCGCAGAGTTGGACACGACTGAGTGACTGAACTGAACTGAACTGAGCTGAATGCTTTTATGCACTTTTCTGAATAGTTATATCAAAACATTTAAAGCAAAACTTATTTTTATGAGCTTATTGCATTGTGTGGTGTTGATGAATGAGTTGGGGGTTGATTGTTGGGTTCTGGCTGACTGGCTGGGTTGGGGGATTTGGTCTGCAGCCATATGTTAAGGATGACTTGGTGGAAATCACCTGGGAGATATGAGCCAACATGGGACGAAGAGTGCCTGCTCTCCACTGTCTTCTCGATGTTGTGAGTCTATTTCACATGGTTAAGTCATGATACACCCCAACAAATGAATCCACACATAAATGAACAAGAATTTCAAATGGGCATATGTTCTATGAAGCAATGAAAGGGGGTGGGATGAGACAGCAGAATGCGTAGTCTGGTTCCAGTGGTCAGGAAATACTTCCTAGAGCAGGAGATCTTTCCCTGTCCCAAATGACAAGAAGGGATGTCCAGAGCTGATTTCTCCTTGGAAGAAACAGCAAGTGTAACAGATGTAACATAGAGCTTGGGGTTGTTGTTTTTACAGAGATAGAAAGGAAGCTCCTTTGTGTCTGGGGCATAGAAAGGGGAGAGACAGGGTGCAAGGTATATAGGACCTTGTAGCTCATGATGAGTATTTGAGTTTATTCAACTTGAAATGAGAAGGCTTTGGAAGTTTAAAACAGCACTTGAGGGCTAGAGCAGTTTTTAAAGGAGGGGCGAGAGGCAGGCGGGTTGGGACCGCCTCAGTACAGGCCACCAGCGGTATCATGGTGACCCGGAACCCCCCTCCCCAAGAATATGAAAGTGATGATGATTCTTATGAAGTGTTGGATTTAACTGAGTATGCCAGAAGACATCACTGGTGGAATCGAGTGTTTGGCCACAGTTCCGGACCTATGGTAGAAAAATACTCGGTAGCCACCCAGATTGTAATGGGTGGAGTGAGTGGCTGGTGTGTGGGATTTTTGTTCCAGAAAGTTGGAAAACTTGCAGCAACTGCAGTAGGTGGTGGCTTTCTTCTCCTTCAGATTGCCAGTCACAGTGGCTATGTGCAGATCGACTGGAAGAGAGTGGGAAAAGATGTAAACAAAGCAAAACGACAGGTTAAAAACCGAGCAAATAAGGCAGCACCTGAAGTCAATGACATAATAGAAGAAGCAACAGAATTTGTCAAGCAGAACATTGTGATATGCAGTGGATTTGTGGGAGGCTTTTTGCTAGGCCTTGCATCTTAAGAATATGAATGTTGTGTCACAGTGAAGTCACCTCTGAGAAGAGAAGTGGTGGTGACAAGATGTTCTCATCATTACACATTGACAGATTCTCCAGGATGACAAGAAACCACTAGCTGGACAATACCCAACTCACTGCTTAGCATTTTGCCATCTGAAATTTAGCAGACTAGTATCTGCTATAAAATAACCTGTATGGTATGTGGATAATAGTATCCCTGAGCAAAATACGGCTTTCCTTATTTTTTAAGAATTTGTGTTTGTTTAAAATTTGCCTATAAAACACTACTATTGGATGTAGATATGGAGGGAAAATGAATTGTTGGATGTATTCCCCAGTAAAATATTATCCTCATTTTATTTAAATAAAATGTTTTCCATTGTGCTTTTTTAGTATAGTGCCAATAATTAAAACTTTGCATTATAGCTTCAACTGTAGGGCTGACATTTTTTTAAAGATATGTTTGCAGTAAACTGAAGAACTGTAACACATTTTGTGGAAGGATTTACAGATAATAGAAAATGCTGGGTTTTTTTTGCTTAATATCTTTAATAAGAATTATTAAAGATATTTAGCAAAAAACACCAGCACTTGACATGATAACAATTTGCATATTTAAATAACCACATCCGTTGTTCTGTGCAGCACATGGGGACAAGAGAAATAGTTAAAACAGGTGAGAGTTAGTTGCTCAGTCGTGTCCAACTCTTTGCAACTGCATGGACTGGAGCCCACGAGGTTCCTCTGTCTATGGAATTCTCCAGGCAAGAATACTGGAGTGGGTTGCCATTCCCTTCTCCAGGGGATCTTCCTGACCCAGGGATCGAACTCATGTCTGCTGCATTGCAGGTGGGTTCTTTACTGTCTGAGCCACCAGAGAAGTCCCCAAACAGGTGAGAGTTGATGGTTATTGACTCAGGCCTTAGTGTTGAAAATGCACAGAAGTGGCCAAACAGAATAAATTTTGAAAACTGGATGCAGAAGGAAACATTTCAGAGATACAAAGCACATCTCTCTTCCCTCCAGCTCTGCCCCCACAGAATTTCCAGAAGACTTTGGAATCTGAAGCACCATGTAAAACAAAAGGGGACAGTCATGAACAAGTAAGCCTTCTTTGAAGTTCTGATTGAGGAATGGCAAAAGCTCACGTCTCATTCCTGTCACCATGCAGCGAGGCAAATTTGTGGTAGCGTATTCTGTGGAAAATTGAGATTGAGAAACTGAACTTGGGGATTCCAGGCACAGTGGAGGATGGCAGTGAAATGCTTGGCTGAAAAGATGATTAGGTCCTGTACTGAGATGGTGGGACCACAGGATGGAAGCTGACGGGAATTACTGGGCAGGTAGCAGCCCTAGAGGTCCCTTGGACCATAATAGTAGATCTTATTCGAGCAGGGGGTAACTTTTAGTGCCTGAGATGTTGGGGGGTTTGGTCCTGTAATATAGGTCAGTTGTGGGTATGGTAGTGCAGAGAAATAGAAGAACTCTGAAAAGTCTCTATGAAGACAGTAGCCTGGCTCATATTGCTCTTTTCCATTTTACAAACAGAAGTTCTCCTTGTTATAGTTCAGGAATATCACAGTCTCCTCTCTGGCATATAGATGTCCTGGAGAGCCTAGGATAACAAAATTGAGGGACTGGAAGAAAAAGAAACAAAAGCAGTTTTCAGCAAATATTGCTGCCATTGTACTCCTTATGTTTTCACTCGGTTACTTGCATACTTAAAATATTTCCCAGGCTTCCCTGATGACTCAGTGGTAAAGAGTCTGCCTGATAATGCAGGAGACTTGGGTTCAATTTCTGATCCCGGAAGATCCCACATGCCTTGGAGCAACCGAACCCGTGTGCCACAACTATTAAGTCTGTGCTCTAGAGCCATGGAATGTCAACGACTGAAGCCCGTGAGCCCTAGATCCTGTACTTAGCAACAAGAGAAGTCAACCCGATGAGACGCCTGGGCACCACAGCTAGAGAGTAGCCCCCATTTGCCGCAACTACCAGAAAAGCTTGTGCAGCAATGAAGACCCAGCACATGCAAAAATAAATAAGTAAAATCAATAAATCTTTTAAAAAAGTGTTATGCTTTTTTAAAGAAAATGAAAAATTTTCCTTACCCAATCAGGACAAGCAGTGTTAAGTATACAGGTTAGCGGTACCAATAAACTGGTTTCTAAATTAGTCTTCTTGTCCTAAGTAGGCATTTCTCCAAAGAAAATATACAAATAGCCAATAGGCACATGAAGATTCTCAACACTGCTAATTATTAGAGAAATGCAAATCAAAACCACAATGACATCACCTCACACCTGTCAGAATGGCCATCTCAAAAAGTATACAAATAAATGCTGCAGAGGGTATGGATAAAAGGGAACCTTTTTACACCTTGAGGGGAATGTAAATTGGTGCAGCCACTATGGAGAACAGTATGGAGGTATTTTTAAAAAAACAAAATAATAGAGCTACCATATGATCCAATATAAAATGGATGGGAATGTGCTAATTTAATTCAGATGACCATTATATCTACCACTGTGGGCAAGAATCCCTTAGAAAAAAATGGAGTAGTCCTCATAGTCAACAGAAGAGTCCAAAATGCAGTACTTGGGTGCAATCTCAGAAACGACAGAATGATCTCTGTTTGTTTCCAAGGCAAACCATTCAATATCATGGTAATCCAAGTCTATGCCCCAACCACTAATGCTAAAGAAGCTTCAGTTGACCAGATCTATGAAGACCTACAAGACCTTCTAGAACTAACACCAAAAATAGATGTCCTTTTTATCATAAGAGATTGGGATGCAGAAACGGGAAGTTAAGAGATAGCTGGAATAATAGGCAAGTTTGGCCTTGGAGTACAAAATGAAGCAGGGCATTGGCTAACAGTTTTGTCAAGAGCACATGCTGGTCATAGCAAACATCCTTTTCTAACAATCCAAGAGATGACTGTACACACGGATATCATCAGATGGTCAATACCGAAATGAGATAATATTCTTTGCAGCCAAAGATGAAGAAGCCCTATATCATTAGTAAAAACAAGACCTGGATCTGACTGTAGCTCATATCATGAGCTCCTATTGCAAAATTCAGGGTTAAATTGAAGTAGGGAAAACCACTAGGCCATACACCTAAATATGACCTAAATCAATTTCCTTATGATTATATAGTGGAGGTGACGAATAGTTTTGAGGGATTAGATCTGGTAGACAGAGTACTTGAGGAACTATGGAAGAAGGTTCATAACACTGTACAAAAGGCAATGACCAAAACCATCCCAAAGAAAAAGAAATGCAAGAAGGCATAGTGGTTGTCTGAGGAGGCTGTACATATAGCTAGGAAAGAGAAGTGAAAGGCAAGGGAGAAAGGGGAAGATATACCCATCTGAATGCAGAGTTCCAGAGAATAGCATGGAGAGAGAGAGAGGAAGGTCTTCCTAAATAAACAATGTAAAGAAACAGAGGAAAGTAATAGAATCAGAAAAACTAGAGATCCCTTTAAGAAAATTGGAGATAGAGAGGAAACATTCATTAATTTCTAGGATGGGCACAATGAAGGACAGAAACGGTAAGGACCTAATAGAAGCAGAAGAGATTAAGAAGTGGAAAGAATACACAGAAGAACATACAAGACAGGTCTTAAAGGCCTGGATAACCATGATGGTATGGTGAGCTGATATGAATTTGTCGTGTTCACTCAGTCATGTCCAGCTCTTTGCGACCCTATGGACTGTAGCCCCCCAGGCTCCTCTGTCCATGGGATTTCCCAGGTAAGAATACTGGAGTGGGTTGCCATTGCCTTCTCCAAGGGATCTTCCCAACCCAGGGATCAAACCCCAGTCTCCCACACTGCAGGCAGATTCTTTACCATCCAAGCCACCAGGGAAGTGCCACTCTTATAATTTTCAACCTCTCAGTTATCTGTTGATTGGTTTAAAAATCAAAAGGGCACAGACTACCTGGGTTGACCAATCAGAGCCCTCATCCCATGATTACTGTTGATTGGTCCTGATCAAATTATACCTTTGCCTAGGTATAAAGCCAGAGCCATCAGGACATTGGTCTGCATTTGGAGACCAGCTGCTGAGAGAACACTGTCTCTCTGAATCCTTGAATAGCTCCAATTGGAATCAGGATTTTGTTGATCAGAGGTACGTCATTTTATTTCTATTTGTGCTTGTAAGCAAAAGAGGTATTTTTTCTATTACAAGTTTTTTAAAGTCACTATATATGTATATATACTGTATACATATACATAGAGAGAGAGTGAGAGAGAGAGATACATTGGGATATCATTTCCTTGTGTTTTTATTATTAAACTTTTCTGACAAAAGGAGCTAATTTTTTTCTTAATTTTTTTTTTGTAAAAATCACAAAGATTTTCAGGAAAAAGCACCTCATTTAGTTAACTGGGATCCAATGGAAGTAAGATGGTTTCTAGAATTGGGTAAGGAGTAAGTCGATTAGAAGGAACTTGAAAAATGTGTAGGATCAAATTAAAGACTTTGATTGGATTTGAGGGTATTAGAATTAGGGTGGTGCTGACTGAGCTGAGACCAAGGTGGGACAGACAGAGCCAGACTCCGAGCACAACCTTTTTTATTTAGAGGCTGATTCTTCAAGGAAACCATTTTCTGGGCTGTAGTGTTTCCTCATTTGGAATTAAGGTTTTAGATTAGCAGAAGGCAAGCACTTTTTTTTTGATGTTTGTCCTTTAAAGTACAAAGATGAAAAAGACATTTTATATTAGAAAGCAACTTTTTCCCCTTGGTAAAATTCTCATTTTATGCATTTTAAGTACAAGTATTAAATGCATATGATTTTGACTTCTTCTTTGGAGGCATCTATTTGTTATTAAAGGAATTGAAACCTTTTTACTATTTCACTGCATAATTGATGTTAATTTGTATATGGGATCTATAGATATTGTATGCTAATCAGTGTTCAGAAACTTAGTTGATCCATATATTTCTAATAATCTGTTTGTGAATGCAATTTAATAATTGTACTTTAGTTGGAATGTTTCAGATGTATCTGTTAAGGATAATGCTTGTTATTATCCTTATTATATGTGCACATTGGTATCTGTACTTTATTTCTTTCTCTGCCTTATTTCATTTGGAATAATACCCTCCATGTCAACCAATGCTATTGCGAATGGAAAAATTTCATTCTTGTTTATCACTGAGTAGTATTCCACCAAATATCTATATCACATCTTCTGTATTCATTTAACCATGGATGGACACTATGGTTGTTTGCATATCTTGGCTATTGTGAGTAATGCCTCAAGGAACCTAGAAGGGCAGATATTATTTTGATATTCTGTTTTTATTTCATTTGGATATATACCCAGAAATGAGATTGCTGGATTATATAATAGTTCTATATAAAATTTTAAAGAACCTCTCTACAGTTTTCCATAGTATGTACCATAACTGCACCAATTTACATACCTGTTTACAAAGTATATTTTTGCCCTTAAATTCAGATTTCGAAATTAAGATTACTATAAAATTTTGCTTTAAATCAGTTCCTTTTGTCATCTACTCATCTTCAGATATTCTGTATTTTCTTTAGGTTTGGCTTTGAAACTTCCATGAAGACACTTTTTGCCACAGTGAGCTGAGAAACTGCCAGGCACTCAAGCCTGTGAATCCAGGGAGGCCTCCCAGGCACTTACATCTCCAACCAAAGAAAGTCACAGAGCTGCAGACTGAGGCAGGACTTGGTTCAGGGAGCCTTCCCCTCTGGGAAACACCCTCTTTCCTTTGGCTACAGAATAAAGCATAGGGAAGAGGTTACTCCCTAATACTCTCAGGTACCCACAGCATACCTAAGACCCCGAGAAGCCACTGCTGATTATACTGCAGCCATGCAGGCTGAGCACTTTGGTTCCCAGAACCCAAGTTGTAAGATCATGACCTTCCACCCAACCATGGAAGAATATGCGGATTTCAACAAATACATTGCTTACATAGAATCGCAAGGGGCCCACCGAGCAGGCTTGGCTAAGATAGTTCCACCCAAGGAATGGAAAGCTAGACAGACCTACGACGATATCGATGACATCTTAATAGCCGCTCCGCTCCAGCAGGTGGTCTCTGGGCGGGCAGGTGTGTTTACTCAATACCACAAAAAGAAGAAAGCCATGACCGTGGCAGAGTACCGCCACTTAGCAAATACTGAAAAATACCAGACTCCATTCTACTCCGATTTTGAGGAATTGGAGAGAAAATATTGGAAAACCCGCCTCTTTGAGTCCCCAATATACGGCGCGGACATCAGTGGCTCTCTATTTGATGAAAACACGAAGCAGTGGAACCTGGGACGCCTGGGGACCATCCAGGACCTGCTGGAGCAGGAGTGCGGGGTGGTCATCGAGGGCGTCAACACCCCCTACCTGTACTTCGGCATGTGGAAGACCGCCTTCGCCTGGCACACGGAGGACATGGACCTTTACAGCATCAACTTCCTGCACTTCGGGGAGCCTAAGACCTGGTACGCGGTGCCGCCCGAGCACGGCCGGCGCCTGGAACGCCTGGCCGGCGCTCTCTTCCCGGGCAGCTCGCGGAGCTGCGAGGCCTTCCTGCGCCACAAGGCGGCGCTCATCTCGCCCACGGTGCTCCGGGACAACGGCATCCCCTTCGGTCGGGTCACGCAGGAAGCGGGCGAGTTCATGGTGACCTTCCCCTACGGCTACCACTCGGGCTTCAACCACGGCTTCAACTGCGCCGAGGCCATCAATTTCGCCACCCCGCGCTGGATCGATTATGGCAAAGTGGCCTCGCAGTGCAGCTGCGGCGAGGCGCAGGTGGCCTT
Organism: Bos javanicus; assembly: GCF_032452875.1. Lineage (NCBI taxonomy): Eukaryota > Metazoa > Chordata > Mammalia > Artiodactyla > Bovidae > Bos > Bos javanicus. The sequence goes on along the minus strand of NC_083882.1, from coordinate 15,422,910 downwards.
CTCCATGGACGCCTTCGTGCGCATCCTGCAGCCCGAGCGCTATGAGCTGTGGAAGCGCGGGCAGGACCGGGCGCTGGTGAACCACGCCGAGCCCGCGGCGCCGGGCGGCCAGGAGCTGAGTGCCTGGAGGGAGGTGCACTCGCCCTGGGGAATCCGGCTCGCCTGCAACTCCCAGGAGCCGCGCCAGACCCCGCCGCGGACGCCAGGTCCATCTCCTCCAGATCACCACCCAACTGGCAGATGTGTTTCTCGTCGTCGTCGTCCTCGGAAAAGGGGTACTCCAGAGCTGACTGTCCGACCCGGGCGAAGAGGAGCCTCTCCAAAGACTCAGATATGAGACGCAGCCCTGCCCTGCAGAGGAACCCTGGATGGAACAACCCAGCCGGTGGGCTCCAACGTCTTGCTAAGGCCTCCGAGTATGACTGCTCTTTGGAGAAGCCTTTGTACCCCACTGTTCTTGGGTGTGGACGATCCTCAAGACTGGTCAACACTTACATTTCAGAGCTTTGGGTATTAGCAGGTCATTAGTCTTGCAGGAGGGTCCCTCCTGTGTTGCTCCTGGAAGTATACTGGGTATTTTGAGTCTTTGATATATTGGAAAAGTGTTGTCTGCCAGTATTTGTTCGCAACTATATTAAAGGTAACTAGGATGTTAACATCTGACTTGATTTCTGGTGTTGTTCAATCATTTGGGAGGTGTTTAGGCACTTTTCTGAATTACTGTATCAAAACATTTTAAGTAAAAGTTATTTTTATGAGCTTGTTGCATTGTGTGGTGTTGATGAATGAGTTTGGGGTTGATTGTTGGGTTCAGGCTGACTGGATGGGTTGGGGGATTTGATTTGCAGCCATATATTAAGGATGAGGACTTGGTGGAAATCACCTGGTACTTGTCTGACCCAAGTTGCTAGGAGAGATGAGCCAACATAGGATAAAAAAACCATCATCTGAAAATCTTCTAACTCTCCCCTGCCTTTTCAATGCTGTGTGTCTATTTCACGTGGTTAAGTCATGGATACATCCCAGTAAATGAATCCACACGTAAATGAACAGGACAGTTTCAAGTGGGCATACATTCTGTGCAGCAATGAAAGTCTAGTTCGAGTGGTAAGGAAATACTTCCTAGAGCAGGAGACATTTCCCAGTCCCAAATGACAAGAAGGGAGATCCAGAGCTGATTTCCACTTGGAAGAAACAGCCGTGTAACAGACTTACCATAGAGCTTGGTATTGTTTTTGCAGGATAGAAAATTATCGGACACTCCTTTGTATCTGGGGCAGACAAAGCAGGAGGCAGGATCTGGGGTATGTAGGACCTTGTAGCTTATGTCAAGTATTTGAGTTTGTTTAACTTGAAATGAGAAGTCATTGGAAGTTTAAAACAGCACTTGACATGATACCATTTCTCCATTTAAATAATCACCTTCATTGTTCTGTGGACCATGTTAGGGGCAGGAAAATGTAGTTGTGGGTGTATGAATGCTCAGTCATGTCCAACTCTTTGCCACTCTGTGGGTTGGAGTCTTCCAGGATTTTCTGTCCATGGGATTTTCCAAGCAAGAATACTGGAGCAGGTCTCCTGCATTGGCGAGTGGATGCTTTACCACTGAGACACCTGGGAAGTCCAGAATGTAGTTAGAACATCTAAATAGTACAGGTGGTAGTTGATGTTTACTCAGTTAGGCCCTAATTACGAAAATGTACAGAAGTGGTCAGAATCATTCCTGGAAATTGAAAATGGTAGTTTGGATGCAGAAGGAAACATTTCAGAGATACAAACCACAGCTCTCTTCCCTCCCACTCTGCCCCAGAGAATTTCAGTAAGACTTTGGAATTTGAAGCACCATATAAAACTAAAGGGGAGTCATGAAAAAGTAAGGCTTGTTTGAAACTCTGAGGAGTAGCAAAAGCCCATAGGGCTTCCTCAGTGGCTCAGCGGTAAAGAATAAGCCTGCAATGCAGGAGACGCGGGTTTGATTCCCAGAGGAGGGCATGGTGACCCACTCCAGTATTCTTGCCTGGAGAATCCCATGGACAGAGAAGCCTGGTGGGCTATAGTCCATGGGGTTGCAAAGAGTTGGGCATGACTGAAGTGACTGAGCACGCATGCACAAAAGCCCATGTTTCATTCTTATCAACATGCAGCTAGGCAACTTTGTGGTCACGTGTTCTGTGGAAGTTGAGAGAGTGAATTCATGGACCCGGGCACAGTGAAGGATGGTAGTAAGATGCTTGGCTGACAAGATGATTAAGGCTTGTTTTGAGATGGTGGAACCACAGGATGGATGCAGACTGGGATTACTTGGAAGACAGCAGCCCTAGAAAGCAGCAGGACCAGAGTAGATCTTTATGAGCAGGGAGTAAACTTTCATGTGATAAGTAACGGCAATATTGAGGGATTTTGGTCCTTTAATGTAGGAAAGTTTTGGATACAGTACTGCAGAGTAATAAGGGATTCTGAAAAGTCTCTATGAGCCTGATTCATGTTGCTATTTTAAACTTTAGAAGCTGAAATTATCCTTGCTATATTTCAGGAATATTATGATCTCTTCCCCTGTAGATGCATATCCTGGAAAACCTAAGCTAACAAAATTGGGAGTTTTGAAGGAAAAGAAACAAAAGAGATTTTCAGAAAATTTTTGCTCCCATTGTACTCCTTATGTTTTTTACTCACTTTCATACTTAAAAGAAAATTTTCCTTGCCCAATGAAGCAAGAAATATAAAAAATACAGTTTAGCTTTACCAATATACTGGTTCCTAAATTAGTCTTCCTGACCTAAGTAGGCATTTCTCCAAAGAAGACATACAAATGGCCAACAGGCACAAGAAAAGATGCTCGACATTTCTGTTTATTAGAGAAATGCAAATCAAAACTACAATGAGATCACTTCACACCTGTCAGAATGGCCATCATCAAAATATCTACAAATAATAAAAGCTGGAGAGAGTGTAACCCTCTTACACGTTTGGTGGGAATGTAAAGTGCTTCAGCCGCTATGGAGAACAGTATGGAAGTTCCTTAAAAAAACAAGACTAGAACTACCATAGGATCCAGCAATCACACTCTTAAACATACATCCAGAAAAGAGAAAAACTAATTGGAAAAGATGCATGCCCCCCAGTGTTTATAGTAGCACTATTTACAATAGCCAAGATAGGGCTTCCCTCATGGCTCAGCTGGTAAAGAATCTGCCTGCAATGCGGGAGACCTGGGTTCGATCCCTAGGTTGGGAAGATCCCCTGGAGGAGGGCATGGCAACCCACTCCAGTATTCTGGCCTGGAAAATTTCCATGGACAGAGGAACCTTTCAGGCTGCAGTCGTGGGGTTGCAAAGAGTCTGACACAACTGAGCGACTAAGCACAGAAGACAGGGAAACAATCCAGTTCCCATCAACAGATGAAAGGTTAAAGAAGTAGTGTATGTATAGACACATATATACACACAATGGAATATTACTCAGCCACAAAAGAATGAAGTATTGTCACTTGCAATAACATGGATGGACCTCGAGAATATCATATTAAGTGAACACACAGAGAAAGACAAGTATATCACACGTGTAATATAAAAACAATACAAGTGAATCTATATACAAAACAGAAAACAAACTTGTGGCTAGTAAAGTGGAAAAGAAGCAGGAGAGGGATGGATTAGGGGTACGGGGTCAAAGATACACACAACTGTACATAAAATAGATAAGCAACAAGGATTTACTGCATAGTACCTGGAACTGTACTGCAGAATCCGCCTGCAATGCAGGACACTCAGAGCTGTGCGTTCGACCCCTGGATTGGGAAGATGCCCTGGAGAAAGGCATGGCAACCCCCTCCAGTATTCTTGCCTGGAGAATCCCATGGACAGAGGAGCCTGACAGGCTACAGTCCATAGGGTCACAAAAAGTTGGGCACGACTGAAGCAAATGAGCACTCACACACAGGGAACAATATTCAATATCTTGAAATAACATGAAGACAAATAATCTGAAAAAAACATGTATAACATTCACTTTGCTGTACATGTGAGTCTAACACAACATTGCATATCAACCATTACATTTAAATTTAAAAAATTAATCTTGAAAGGATCAGGAGCTGGGAGTGGTAATGAATGGGACTCATCAAGTGATTCTATTCAAAATTCTGTTTTACTTCATGTGGATGGACACATTCAGTTTGGACACTCTCAATCTGGACTGCTCTTCTCAGGACAAGATGCCCAGAGCCAGCTGTTTCTCCATGTCCAAGAGGTTTTTGCTAAACTTAATCTTGGAAAAACAAGACCACTGAAAATGAAATTATATACAAGCAAGAATAGAGCCACCTTTGTTCTTGATCTTTTAGGCTCCTTTCCGTTCCTGCAGAAGACAATGGCATTCCACTCCAGTACTCTTGCCTGGAAAATGCCATGGACAGAGGAGCCTGGTAGGCTGCGGTCCATGGGGTCGTGAAGAGTCGGACACAGCTGAGCGACTTCCCTTTCACTTTTCACTCTCATGCATTGGAGAAGGAAATGGCAACCCACTCCAGTGTTCTTGCCTGGAGAATCCCAGGGACCGGGGAGCCTGGTGGGCTGGCGTCTATGGGATTGCACAGAGTCGGACACGACTGAAGCGACTCAGGAGCAGCAGCAGCCACTTCGGAGAAATAACAACCATGAGTTCAGTGTATATTCATCAAAGTTTAACAGATGTCTAGGACATCAAAAGCGGTATGTTTCACATGGTTTTGTCAATGTATCCTCACCATCACCTCTTTAAACTGTCAGTGTTGCAGGGACTTCTCTGGTTGTTCAGGGGTTAAGAATCTGCCTTGTAATGCAGGGAACACGGGATCAGTCCCTGGTCTGGGAAGATCCCACATGCCACGGGGCAACTAAGCCCATGCGCCCCGACTGCTGAAACCTGCCCATTGAGAAGCCTGCACGGGGCAGTGAAGAGTAGAAACTAGAGAAAGCCCGTGCGGCAATGAAGACCCCGTGCAGCCAAAAATACTAAACAAATATTTTTAAAAGTCAATATTACAGTTACAAGGCCTAAATTATTATATATAGATCCTAGTCAGTTCAATAGAGTCAACTAGATTGGTTTAATTTTTTAAATTTTATTCACGGTGCTGCTGATAGACAGGATGATAATTTCTAAAGCTTTGTGAATTCAGACAATGCTTTTTACACAACAGCTTTGTACCTAGGATTACTGGTTTGTATTCATGCTCATTTTGAACTTTCTAGGAAAAGCCAGATTACCCTCCAGTTTCCATCACTGTTGGCAGTACAGGAGGGTTCTAGTTTCTCCATCTCTTGACCCACATTCTACACTGTCAGACCTAATCTAAATGGGCAACGGATAGCATTTCATTGCTTTCCCCTGACTACTAGAGATACTGCACACCCTGTGTTGATTGGCCATTTGGATTTCCTCTGTTGTGAACGACCTAAGGCTCTGCCCAATTTTTTCTTGGTTTGACTATATTTTGTTGTTGCTATGTAAGACATATGTGATATTTAGGATACTAATTCACTGTCAGTTTCATGTATGATTAAAAACTTTTAGAATGTAATTTCTTTTAATTTTTTTACGTCGTTTTGTCAGGGTTCTTCAGATTAGTAAAACTGATATGAGATGCATACAGCTCTTATTAGAGGAATGTGTTTACCCAGTATGAGACATCCCCTGATCTGTCAGATGGATCATCTGTAACAGGCCGTACCAGGAATATGACCTGGGTCTGGGTTCAAAAGCTTGGGGACCAGGAGTGCCCATGTCAAGTGCCCCACAGCAGGTAAATGGATGTGTCTGCTCAGCAGAGAGAGCAAACTTGCCTTTCTTCTGCTCTGTTCTATTCAGGCTCTCTGTGGTTCTATTCAGGCTCTCTGTGGTTTCAGGCTCTCATGGTCCCATCTGTTGGTGAAGGCAATCTTTACTCAGTCTACTGCTGCAAATGGTAACCTCTTCCTGGGACAGCCAGGTGGACACAGCAGAAATGATGCTTTACGAGCAATCTGGGCATCTGGGTTGACGTCCTTTAGGATTGACTGGTTTGATCTCTTTGCTGTCCAAAGGGACTCTCAGGAGTCTTCTCCAGCACCACAATTTGAAAGCATCAATTCTTTGGTGCTCAGCCTTGTTTATGGCCCAACTCTCACATCTGTACATGACTACTGGAAACGTCCTAGCTTTGACTATATGGACCTTTGTTCACAAAGTAATATCTCTGCTATTTAGTACACTGTCTAGCCCCTACCCTGGTGCTTCCCTGGTAGCTCAGACAGTAAAGAATCTGCCTGCAATATGGAAGACCCAGGTTTGATTCCTGGGTAAGGAAGATCCCCTGAAGAAGGGAATGGCTACCCACTCCAGTATTCTTGCCTGGAGAATTCCACAGACAGAGGAGCCTGACAGGCTACAGTCTATGGGGTCACAAAGAGATGGACAAGACTGAGTGACTAACACTTTCACTTTTTTCTTCTAGATTTGTCAAAGCTTTTCTTCCAAGGAGCAAGTATCTTTTAATTTCGTGGCTGCAGTCACCATCTGCAGTGATTTTGAAGCCCAAGAAAATTAAATCTGTCACTGCTTCCATTTTTCCCTCATCTATTTGCCATGAAGTGATGGGACAGGATGCCAAGATCTTAGTTTTTAGAATGTTGAGTTTCAAGTCAGCTTTTTCCCTTTCCCTTTTCATCCTTATCAAGGGGCCCTTTTATTCCTCTTTGCTTTCTTGCATTAGAGTAGTATTATCTACATATCTGAGGTTGTTGATACATCTCCCAGCAATCTGGATTCCAGCTTGTGATGAGTCATCAGGTAAGACTAACTATAAGGTACTCTTCAATTGCTGCTAGACAAATTGCTAATTTCTTTTTTGCTATTTCTTAGGATATTTGCTTGGTTTGACTTTTAACCAAGTTTCTTTGTTCCTGGCAAGATTGGTTTAAAAATCAAAAAGGGACAGAAAAAAGTGTTGACCAATCAGAGCCCTAATCACATAATTACTGTTGATTGCTGCTGATCAAATTATACTGTTTCCCAGGTATAAAGCTAGAGCCATCAGGACATGGGCCTGCATTTGGAGTCCAGTTGCCAGGAGAAGAGTCTCTCTGGGTCCCTGTATAGCTGCAGTTGGAATCAGGATTTTGTTGATAGAAGGTAGGTCCCTTTACTTGTGTTATTTGTGCTTCTGAGGGAAGGAGTTATTTTCTTACCACAAGTTTTAAAAAGCAACTTTAGTTATGCACATACACACACATAGATGGAAAGAGAAAATTATACACTGGGATATTGTTCCTTGAGTTTTATTTTTAAACAATTTTCCAACTTGTGGAGTTAATTTTCTTCTTAATATTTTCCTAGTAAATTGCAAAGATTTTCAGGAAAAAAAAAAAAACACCTGATTTGTTGATCCAATGGGAATAAGAGGGTTTCTAGAACTGGGCAAGGGGTGAGTCAATTGGAAAAGACTTGAAAAGCATGTGGCTTCCCTGGCTCAGAGGGTAAAGAACCCGCCTGCACTGAAGGAGACCTGGGTTCGATCCCTGTGTCAGGAAGATCCCCTGGAGAAGGGAATGGCAACCCACTCCAGCATCCTTGCCTGGAGAATTCCTTGGACAGAGGAGCCTGGAAGGCTACTGTCTATGGTTTTGCAAAGAGTCAGACACAACTGAACTGACTAACACTTTCTGAAAAACATGTGTGATCAAATTAGAGACTGGCTATAAGGATATTAGAATTAGGGTGGTGCTGATTGAATTGAAATTGGAGTGAGGCATATAGAATTCAGCATGTTTCATTTAAAGGTTGAATCCTTCAAGGAAAACATTTTCTGCATTGTAGTGTAACATCATTTGGAATTAAGATTTTAGACTAGACGAAAGCAAGAACTTTTTGACTATCTTTTTTTCCTTTGAAGAATAAAGATGGAAAAGATGACATTTTATATCAGAAAGCAACTTTTTCCCTGATAAAATTCGCATCTATTTATGCATTTAAAGTACAAGTATTAAATGCATGTAATTTTTAGATTTCTTCATTGGAATTATGCATTTCTATTATTAAAGGGATTGAAATCTTTTTACTGTTTCACTTTATAATTGATTATTAACTGGAGTATATGATCTATAGATTTTGAATGCTAATCAGTATCTAGAAACTTGGTTGAATTTTTATTTCTAGTAATTTGTCTAACAAAGCAAATTACTGATTAGATTTTAATTAGAATGTTTCAAATGTGTACCCATTAAGGATAATGCTAGTTAGGAATGTATAAATTTGTGTTCTGTACTGTTTTGCCTGCTTTTGTTGACATAGGCACTCTTTCTGTTCATGGTAGATTTTTGCTGCATCCCCTAGTTTACCATAATACGATTTGCGATTTGCTTGTACTTTTCTGTTTATTCTTCACCTTCATGGTTTTACACTTTTAATGGTCTATGAATTGCTTTTTGGTTTCAGTCATCTATTTCTATTGGGTGTATGTTTTCTTTTGCAAATGTTTCAGCTTATATCTTTGTTTTCTTTTCCCTCATTTCTTTCAGGTTAAACCATCCAATTTCTTGAATTGAGGGTTTAACTCATTTATTTTCAGACTTGCTTAATTTCCTTTTAGTTCAGTTAGATATTTCTCTTTTTCTGTCTTATGATTTGCCCTAATTCATTATTTTTAATTTTCAGCTTTATTACTCTATAATTGACATATAAAATTGTAAAATATCAAGATTTGATTGTGGTGATTTGATATACATTGTGAAAGGATTACCCCCGGCATCTAGTTAACACAATTACCTCATATATTTCCTTTTTGTTTTTTGGCTGAGCCACACAGCCTGTGGGATCTCAGTACTCTGACCCAGGTGTGGGTCTCATCAGTGTCCTCGGGAAGAGGGACCCAGGGAAGCGACTGTCTGGGCCCGGGTTAGGAGGAGCCTCTCATCAGACACGGCGCACGCATCTCTGGAGCTCGAAGCTCAGTTCCCGTTTGCTGACGCCCCTTCGATGGACAGCCCTGCCCTGCTGAGCCCTTGGCTCCAGCATCCTGCTAAAGCTTCCGGATGCTGCTGTGCTCCTGATCTTCAACCCTTGGGTCCCCCTTTGGATCCTGGAAATCCAATGCACCCCGGCCCGTGCCTGCAATCGCTGGAGGGTATTGCGGCCGGTGACCTTTACGGCGCCCCCTTGATTCCTCCCAACGTCAGTGAGACTCTGACCGCGTTCCCCAGAGACGCTGCTAGGACCTGCAGGGCCCCCATAAACCTGGGTGAGGTGGTAAGGTTGGACCACTCTTATGCCTCTAGGAGTCTGGCACCAGCTGCAGAGACCAGAGTCTCCAGCACCCTTGACTGTGATCCCCTGGGGCTAAAGCTGGAGGCACTTGCATCTCTTGAGTCCTGGGACGAGTTCTCCACCAATGGATGGTCTTCAATCTGTGAGCCCATGACTACTGAAGAATTTGCCAAATGTGACTCTCGGGGATTTTTTTTTAACTCTGTGTCTGTCTGCTTAGTTTCTCAGTCCTGTCCATCTCTTTGTGACCTCATGGACTGTAGCCCACCAGGCTCCTCTGTCCATGGAATTCTCCAGGCAAGGATATTGGAGTGAGTTGCTGTTCCTTTCTCCAACGGATCTTCCTGACCCAGGAATTGAACCCAGGTCTCCTGCATTACAGACAGATTCTTTACTGTCTGAACCACCAGGGAAGCCCTTTGTAACTATATTGATATTTGTTAAAGCTGTTATCCCGATGTATATCCACAAAACAAAGGTACAATCCTTAAAATATATTTTTAAATTCAGCATTATCTCCTAAAGGAAAGTGACCTTTCAATAACTAGTCCCCTCTTTTGCCTAGTATAACTTCCCTATTTACACTCCCTTCTGCCCACATTTTTTATTTTGTACAGCTTCTTGGTGCTTTCTGCTAGACTGAATGCTGCCAAGTTTGAATTGTATTTTGCATAAGTAAACTCTTCAATTTTTTAATATGCCTCAGTTTATCTTTCAACAATCTAAAGCAGAGTAATCCAGAAAAGTTAAAAGTAAACGAATGAACAAAATTATACCAAGAAAAATACAAACAGAAAGCAGAAGTCATGAATCTTAGTGTCAGAGAAAATAGAATTGAATCTCAAAGGTATATGAAAGGGCTCTAAAGGCTACATCTCACCATAAATGTATAACAGTCATGAATGCCCAGGCAACTTTGATAAAGTTTAAATTATAGAAAATCAAACAAGTTGGAAGAAACATTAAAAATAGAATTTAAATTACTTAATGTGATATTTTGATTTATAATATGAAATATATGTTTGGTCCTCATCTCAGTTTCTGATTGATAGCTCCTAAAACCCTTGGAATTTCCGAAGTAAATAAAGTTACGTTTTATGATTTTGTTACCTTACTGTGGTAGCTATTAAACTGCCCTTAAGTCACTTAAGCATGTTTCCCCTAGCTGGTTGCTAGGGGGACCAACCCTACAATTAGAGGATTGGAATTTTCAGCCCCACCCTAGACTTTCAAGGAGGAGGAGGGGCTGGAAATTGAGCCAGTCACCAATGGCCAATCATTTAATCAATCATGCATATGTAATAAAACCTCCATAACCCCCCACCCCCACCAAAAAAGGACAAAGTTTGGGGAGCTGCTGGGTCAGTAAATCCAGCAATTCTCTAAAGAGAACTGGGGACAGTATTGCACCTAGAGAGGGCCTGGAACCCCATTTCACCTTATGTTGTGCAAGAGAGGGAAAAAATGGACAGACTTAGGTGGCTTAGAGGGTAAAGCATCTGCCTGTGATGCAGGTTCCATCCCTGGGTCGGGAAGATCCCCTGGAGAAGGAAATGACAACCCACTCCAATATTCTTGCCTGGAAAATCCCATAGACAGAGCAGCCTGGTGGGCTACAGTCCATGGGGTGGCAAAGAGTCGGACACAACTGAGCGACTTCACTTCAAGGATGTAGAAAACTTCAACAGCATTAACCATAAGGTAGAATTTATGTATCTGGTAATAGAGGACTCCCTTTTGTCAATGCAAAAGGATCAATCACAAAAATTGACAATAAATACAATTAGGTGAATAGAAAACATTAATAAATTCTTAAGCAAGAAAGAAGGTCAAACTCTAATTATCACGCAATAAAACTAGAAATTAACTGTAAAAATCAGGAAATACAGAAGTCTTTCCTGGAAAGTAAAAAATTCTCAACTTAAAAACCTGTAGGTTAGAGGGATATAAACCACAATAGTTAAATTCCCTGGATACAAGGACATAGAATAAATATTTGTTAACTGTATAAACAGGCTTACCTGGTAGCTCAGCTGGTAAAGACTGGGGCTTCCCTGGTAGCCCAGCCAGTAAAGAATCTGCCTGCAACGTGGGAGACATGGGTTCAGTCTCTAGGTTGGGAAGATTCCCTGGAGGGGGCATGGCAACCCACTCCAGTATTCTTGCCTGAAGAATCCCCATGGACAGAGGAGCCTGGCGGGCTACAGTCCATGGGGTTGCAGAGTCACATGGCTGGGCAACTAAGCACAGCTCATAGCAACTATATAAACTCTGGAACCAGACTGCCTGATTTTGAATCCCGGCTTCCCTCTTACCAGTTTGTTTGACTGACCTTCCTAAATTATTTAACTTCATGCTGAATCAGTTTCCTCACTTGTGAAATGAGATAGTAATAGTACCTGATACGATTCTATGAATCAGTATTTGTAAGTTCTACGAAGGATGCCTGGGACATAATAAGCATGACTGGAATGTTTTTAGATATAAAAATGAATGAAATACATAAGAATATATGAGATTCAATTGAAATAGTAATGGGGAAAATTTACAGGATTAATTTTTTTAATCAATAAAATTAAAAGAATGCAATTCAATTGACTTTGCTCCTGTCTCAAAGTTAGGGAAAAACAAACAGAAAGTAAGTAGCAGGAAGGAATAAATAAATATATATGCAGAAATAAATGAATTAGAAAAATTGTAATATAATATAACTAAATCAACAAAAAGCTCAACTGGATACTTTTTAAGGAAAAATTAATTAACTAAAACAGATTTCAGAAGAGATAGAAAACCTAAGATATAAATTTCCAAGTAAGACATGCAGAAAGATGTCAAAAGGTATGTCTCTTCAAAAATCACTAGTATTAGGTAGTTTCATGGGGAAAGTGTGTGAAACCTTTAACCCACGGATCTTTTCAAATTGATTTAGGCATTCAAAAAGAAGAAAAAATTCAAAGTTTTAGAGTAAGCATAATATTGATAGAAAAACCTGACAAATTATGTAATAGTCAAAAGTTATTTGTGAATATTGATGTTAAAGTTTTAAATTAAAACTAGCTGTACTGTGCTTAATTGCTGCAGTCATTTCCAACTCTTTGTGGCCCCATGGACCATAGCCCGCCAGGCTCCTCTGTCCATGGGGATTCTCCAGGCAAGAATAATGGAGTGGGTCTCCATGCCGTCCTCCAGGGGATCTTCCTGACCCAGGGATCGAACCAGCCTCTCCTGTCTTGCAGGCAGATTCTTTACCACTGAGCCACCACCAAAGCTCTAAAATTAGATGAAAGTGAAAGTCACGAAGTAGTGTCTGACTCTTTGTGACCCCATAGATTGTAGCCCACCAGGCTCCTCTGTCCAGGGAATTCTCCAGGCCAGAATACTGGGGTGGGTAGCCTTTCCCTTCTCCAAGGGATCTTCCCAACCCAGCGATTGAACTCAGGTCTCCTGCATTGCAGGTGGATTCTTTACCATCTGAGCTACCAGGTTTTAAATTAAAATTAGCTCAGTTGTGTCCAGCTCTTCGCAACCCAATGGACATTAGCCTACCAAGTTCCTTTGTCCATGGGATTTTTCAGGTAGGAACACTAGAGTGGGTTGCCATTTCCTCCTCCAGGGGATCTTCCTGACCCCACGTTGAACCCACGTCTCCTGTGAGGCCTGCATTGGCAGGCTCATTCTTTACCACTTCAACACCCAAGAAGCCCCTATTTAGAGAATAACAATGATTAAATGTTTATTGCAGGGAAACAATGATGGTTTAAAATAAGGAAACCTGATAATATGACTAATAGATCCAAGAAGGAAAGTTATATGATCGCTTTCATAAATTCAAATGGACATACGACAGAATTCAACAGTTATGTTTAAGACATGGCCCCACTGAATATTTCCTTAAACTGAAAACATTTCCTCTATTTATCTAGTTAAATATTTTATCCCCAAAGCCAGCATTTTGGTTAAGCGGGAAATAATTGAGACATTTCTGCCAGTAATTAGAATTAGAGGTATTAACCAATGCAAAATACTAGAGTTATAAGTGATGGAAAGGAAGAAACAATATTTCCTTTTATTAAACTTGGTATGAAAACCTTGGTTCCTGGAAAACTCAAGAAAGCGGCTATTTACACCTATCTTTTTTTCTCCTTCTCTTGACCCTGCTGCTGCTGCTGCTAAGTCGCTTCAGTCGTGTCCGACTCTGTGCGACCCCAAAGACGGCAGCCTGCCAGGCTCCCCCATCCCCGGGATTCTCCAGGCAAGAACACTGGAGTGGGTTGCCATTTCCTTTCCCAATGTAGGAAAGTGAAAAGTGAAAGTGAAGTCGCTCAGTCGTGCCTGACTCACAGCAACCCCATGGACCACAGCCCACCAGGCTCCTCCGCCCATGGGATTTTCCAGGCAAGAGTACTGGAGTGGGGTGCCATTGCCTTCTCCACTCTTGACCCTAGCAGGGCTCATTGCTGCCTAGATTTTACTTCTTGGGACTTTTTACCAATGGTGAAGGGCACTTCTTCATGGAAGAGGCAGACATTAATCTTAAATCAGGAGGGTGGGATTGAATCAGAACTTTTTTGTCCATCTAAAATGAGTAAAAATAAAAGGAAAGAAGGGCCAGACATTCAGAAAGTCTCATCTGGGTAAATTGTTGGGCACTGCTGTGTGCAGAAGGGTAGTCAGAGTTGGTTCATGAGGAGGGTTCCTAAAATCAAGATTTCAGAAAAGGTCAGAGGACAAGGGTGACTTAGTTGGGGTGAGGAGGATAATCATTTAAGGAAGGAGAGGAGGTAAAGAAACAGAGGTCACCTTGCTGAACAATGTAAGAACTGTCTAGAGAGACCTTTCACATTTTTCTTGCTTATGTCAACCGTCACCCATACATAGTCACTACTTCTACCTTTCCTGGAACTTCCGTTTTATCACTTCTTTCTCTTTTGGCAGGTGATAATGACTCCTACTGACTGGGCAAGATTCCCTCATTGTCCCACCCTCTCTGATCTTGTGTGGTGCACTATGGATATTATATTACTCCACTGAGCACAGACAATATGCCGGGCACCACACCAAGCCTCAAGATCAGCACAATACACAAACTCACTCTATGAAGCAGAAACTACTAATATTCTCTTTAAAGAGATGAAGATATAGAATATAGAAAAATTGAATAAAATACTTAAGGTCTCCATGTAGTAAATGTTGGGCTGAATATTCAAATCCAGATTATTGATTAAGGCTAATTCTGCATTTGAATTATCATCCCTATGGAAATAAACCTCTTTTCAGGAAGGTCTAAGTCTTGATTGATTTTTATATTCCCCATTGAGCCTGTTGTGTTACCTTAAGCATAGTGGTCACTCGATTCATATTTATTTGAATAAATGATTAAGTTAAATCATCTAGCTAACATTTCTTATCTTTTTCTCTCCTTACTAAACATTTTTCTGAGTCCTCACCTTTCAATCTTTCTGTGGCTTTCAATTTTAGGATTAATTCTATTTTGAATTTTAGTGAGAAGTCATGGAAATGGATTAGGATATGTCTGATTGAATTAAAATATTTTGGCCTGTCAGATCATTCTCTTTTATTTTGAGAATAGCTCCAATGTGGCTCAGTGGTAAAGAACCTGCCTGCCAAGCAGGAGACTCAGGTCCAATCCCTGGGTCGGGAAGATCCCCTGGAGAAGGAAATGGCATCCCACTCTAGTATTCTTGCCTGGGGAATTCCTTGGACTGGTAGGCTACAGTCCACAGGGTCACCAAGAGTTGGACACGACTTAGTTACTGAGCATGAACGAAACACTACCGAGAAAGCATTTTACGGGACTGGGAGAAAACATTTTCTGGAGCTGGGAGTGTCTCATTTGAAATTAGGATTTGAGCTTCGTGGAAGATTTGCTGCCTAATTATATTCTTATTTTCTTGCTAAATGTGTGAAATTGATAGGGAGAAGCTTTTCTGTTAAAAGTTTAAAGCATTTGTTTTTCAGTTGTGGGAATATCTTTTATGATTTCTACATCAGAAGCTGTGATAAATGGAATTCTTATTTCTCCTAGATTGAAAAAAAGTATATATGTATAAATATACATGAAAACCCCAAATACACATTATTTACACATGAATATACACAAATATGTATGTAATATACAGTGGTCTCATGAGTGATAGATAGTTTTGCTATGTTGTCAAGTTAAATGTTTTAAAAACAGATTTGTATCAGGCAAAAATATTTTCTTCTTACGGGAAACTGAAGGAGTGGACCAGAGCTAGAGTTGAATGATTTTGGAAGATGCTGAGGAATTGGAAAGGAACGGTGCTGAGAGAATCCAATTTTTGGTGGGACACAGATGCAGACCATCAGTCCATGCTTCTTCATTTTGAGGTGGAGTCCAAAGGGGAAAGCATATTTCTGGCTCTTGAAAAATGTTCGTGTGAAGTTAGGATTTCACATTTATTGAACAATTGCCTGTTTAGTCCTCCACTCTTGTTTCTTATTTAAATAAAAAATATGTAAAAGAAATTAAGGCAAGAACTATTTACTTTTGAGATGGAGTTGTTGTTGTTGGGCTTCCCTGGTGTTTCAGACTGTAAAGAATCTACCTGCAAAGCAGGAGACCCAGCAGACATGGGCTCAATCCCTGGGTCGGGAAGATCCCCTGGAGAAGGAAATGGCAACCAACTCCAGTATTCTTGCCTGGAGAATTCCAGGGACAGAGAAGCCTGGTGGGCTACAGTCCATGGGGTCACAAAGAGTTAGACACGACTAACACTTTCACTGTTGTTGTTATTCAGTCACTAAGTCAAGTCCGACTCTTTGCAACCCTCTGGAGTTTGCTTAAACTCATGTCTATTGAGTCCATGGTGCCATTAAATTTTTTTAAAATCTTTACTTTTTATTTTGGTGATTAAATTTTTAAAAGTTTTATTAAGAGATCTTTTCATGTTCCAGTTTCAAAGAAATATTTTCAATCAAAATATTTTCTTTTAGTGAAATGATAACAAACTGAGGTTTGCTAGCAGTGGAAAGTGTTGCATTCAATATGTCAGCAAATTTGGAAAACTCAGCAGTGGCCACAGGACTGGAAAAGGTCAGTTTTCATTTCAATCCCAAAGAAAGGCAATGCCAGAGAAAGCTCAAACTACCACAAAATTGCACTCATCTCACACACTAGTAAAGTAATGCTCAAAATTCTCCAAGCCAGACTTCAATGGTATGTGAATTGTGAACTTCCAGATGTTCAAGCTGGCAGAGGAACCAGAGATCAAATTGTCAATATCCGTTGGATCATAGAAAAAGCACAAGAATTACAAAATTCTGCTTGATCAACTATGCCAAAGCCTTTCACTGTGTGGACCACAACAAACTCTGGAAAATTCTTCGAGAGATGGGCATACCAGACCACCTTAGCTGCCTCTTGAGAAATCTGTATGCAGGTCAAGAAGCAACAGTTAGAACTGGACATGGGACAACAGACTGGTTCCAAATAGGAAAAGGAGTAGGTCAAGGCTGTATATATTGTCACCCTGCTTATTTAACTTATATGCAGAGTACATCATGAGAAATGCTGGGCTGGATGAAGCACAAGCTGGAATCAAAATTTCTGGGAGAAATATCAACAACCTCAGATATGCAGATGACACCATCCTCATGGCAGAAAGTGAAGAAGAACTAAAGAGCCTCTTGATGAGAGTGAAAGAGGAGAGTGAAAAAGTTGGCTTAAAACTCAACATTCAGAAACCTAAGATCATGGCATCTGGTCCCATCACTTCATGGCAAATAGATGGGGAAACAGTGACAGACTTTATTTTTTTTGGCTTCCAAATCACTGCAGATGGTGACTGAAGCCATGAAATTAAAAGATGTTTGCTCTTTGAAAGAAAAGTTATGACCAACCTAGACAGCATATTAAAAAGCAGAGACATTACTTTGCCAACAAATGTCCATCTAGTCAAAGCTATGGTTTTTCCAATGGTTATGTATGGATGTGAGAGTTGGACTATAAAGAAAGCTGAGCGCCAAAGAACTGATGCTTTTGAAGTGTGCTGTTGGAGAAGACTCTTGGGAGTCCCTTGGACTGCAAGGAGATCCAACCAGTCCATTCTAAAGGAAATCAATTCTGAAGGACTGATGCTGAAGCTGAAACTCCAGTATTTGGCTGCTGCTGCAGCTGCTAAGTCGCTTCAGTCATGTCTGACTCTGTGGGACCCCATGGACTACAGCCTACCAGGCTTCTCCATCCATGGGATTCTCCAGGCAAGAACACTGGAGTGGGTTGCCATTTCCTTCTCCAATATTTGGCTCCCTGATGCAAAGAGCTGACTCATTTGAAAAGACCCTGATGCTGGGAAAGATTGAAGGCAGGAGGAGAAGGGGATGACAGGATGAGATGGGGGGATGGCATCAATGCCATCAAACTCAATGGACATGAGTTTGAGTAAACTCCAGGTGTTGGTGATGGACAGGGAGGCCTGGTGTGCTGCAGTCCACGGGGTCTCAAAGAGTTGGACAAAAGTGAGCGACTGAACTGACTAAACTGAAAAGAACAGTTTTGAGTCTGTGATTGCTCTGCTGACAATGGAATTATATCAGAGCTGACTAAATGAAAATTTTCCCTCAGTCATATCCATAATATAAAATCTTCACTAATTTTTTTTTTTAGTTGAAATCCTGTTTCCTTTGTGGGAGAAATTGCTGACTCTAGGATTCAGTTCCTGAATGAACTGTAAAGTTGGGAGATATTTTTATAATTTTAGTTCCTTGGAGTTCAAGTGAGAACTGTTGGTGGTGAGTGACATATTGGGAGGTTTTGCTGTTATTGTAGGGTTTCCCTGGTGGCTCAGCGATAAAGAATCTGCCTGCCAATACAGAAGACAAGAGTTCCATCTCTGGGTTGGGAAGATGCGCTAGAGAAGGAAACGGCAATCCACTCCAGTAATCTCGCCTGGGAAATCCCATGGACGCAGGAGCCTGCTGGGCTACAGTCCTTGGAGCCCCCAAAGAGATAGACACGGCTTAGCAACTAAGCAAAACAACAACTGTTGTAGTACTTAATGCTTATGTTTTCTATGATGATTCACAAGGATCTCTAGCAACTTCAGCTATGTGCAGAATCAGTTCAGTTCAGTCGCTCAGTTGGGTCTGACTCTTTGCAACCCCATGGACTGCAGCACACCAGGCCTCCCTATCCATCACCAACTCCCAGAGTTTACTCAAACTCACATCGATCAAGTCTGTGATGACATCCAACCATCTCATCCTCTGTTGTCCCCTTCTCCTCCCACCTTCAATCTTCCCCAGCATCAGGGTCTTTTCAAATGAGTCAGAATATATGCAGAATACAATTTAGGATTTGGGAGTTTATGAGGCTTATTAATTTAAATTCATAGCATGTGAGGAACATGACATCTAGAATCTAAATTTTCAAATAACGACATATCGTCCAGTCTTGGGCGGTGGGGGAAAGTATTTCACAAATATATTGCTTACAAGGAATCCTAAGACAGGCACAGGACAGGCCCGGGGAAGAAAGGGAAAAATCAGTGTCTGATACGAATTGTAATTGCCGGTCAGTCCAGCAGAGGGTGAGAGGGAGGCAGGTGTGTCTACTAAAAGGGAGAAAAGCAGAGCCCTGGCAGTGAGCGAGCATCGCCAGGTTTAGGGAAGAGCTGAAAGTATCCGACTCGGGCAGACGTGGATTTTGAAATTTTGGATGGAAAACATTCGAAGAAACACACGCATATGCCTCTGTTATCGTGTTAAAACCGATGAGTCCGTCTATGAGAACAAGCGCTGTGGAGCTGCTGGAGCAGGATTGCGGGGTGGTCATCGAGGGCGTCAACACCCCCTACCTGTACTTCGGCATGTGGAAGATCGCTTTCGCCTGGCACACGGAGGACATGGACCTTTACAGCATCAATTTCCTGCACTTCGGGGAGCCCAAGACCTGACCTGGTACGCGGTGCCACCCGAGCACGGCCGGCGCCTGGAACGCCTGGCCGGCGCGCTCTTCCCGGGCAGCTCGAGGGGCTGCGAGGCCTTCCTGCGCCACAAGGTGGCGCTCATCTCGCCCACGGTGCTCCGGGACAATGGCATCCCCTTCGGTCGAGTCACGCAGGAGGCGGGCGAGTTCATGATGACCTTCCCCTATGGCTACCACTCGGGCTTCAACCACGGCTTCAACTGCGCCGAGGCCATCAATTTTGCCATCCCGCGCTGGATCGATTATGGCAAAGCGGCCTGGGAATGGGACTCTGCATGACTTTTGGGGGAAATCTGGGTCAGAATAAGGGCGATTTCAGGCCAGCACCTTTAAGAGATTAAAAATCGGGGAAAGTTAGATGGAGACCTGCAATTACCAGCTGGGAAGGGAGTCCGACGTTATGCTAGTGACGTTAACAGCAGAATTTTGTAAGGTACTGAAAGCCCCTGATGGGGAAACAGTGGAAACAGTGGCAGCCTTTATTTTGGGGGCTCCAAAATCACTGCAGATGGTGACTGCGTCCATGAAATTAAAAGACGCTTACAAGGTAAGTTATGACCAACCTAGACAGCATATTAAAAAGCAGAGACATAACTTTGCCAACAAAGGTCCATCTAGTCAAGGCTATGGTTTTTCCAGTGGTCATGTATGGATGTGAGAGTTGGACTATAAAGAAAGTTGAGCGCTGAAGAATTGCTGCCTTTGAACTGTGATGTTGGAGAAGACTCTTGAGAGTCCCTTGGACTGCAAGGAGATCCAACCAGTCCATCCTAAAGGGGATCAATCCTAAGTGTTCCTTGGAAGGACTGATGTTGAAGCTGAAACTCCAATACTTTGGCCACCTGATGTGAAGAGCTGACTCATTTGAAAAGACCCTGATACTGGGAAAGATTGAAGATGGGAGGAGAAGGGGACAACAGAAGATGAGATGGGGGGCTAGCATCACCAACTTGATGGACATGAGTTTGAGTAAACTCCGGGAGTTGGTGATGGACAGGGAGGCCTGGTGTGCTGCAGTCCATGGGGTCACAAAGAGTCAGACACAACTGAGAGACTGAACTGAACTGAAAATGCCTGGCCAGGATGGAGGGGGGCTAGGGGGTGTGGTGGGGGGAAGAGTGCCTTCTGTTTTCCAGCAGCAATAAGGGATAAAGACTTTATTTTCTTGGAGCAGCAAAGAAGTAGGGAGATGGGAGAGTTTGTCTTCCTTTCCAGCCAGACCTGGCGGTACAGCATAAGATGAGCGTGTCCATGAAGAGGTGAGAGAGGTGGATGGGGCGTCAGGGATGCAGTGTAGAGAGCAAGGAGACTTGGGGAGGCCTGCCTTGTCACCAGGCTGCGTGGCCACCTCCCCTAGCTCTGTACCAGAGCTGCTGAAGCTTTTCTTCCTTCCTCACCAAGGCAGAGAGGGTGACTCCCGAGAGAGCCTGACTCTGTACTTTAGGAATTTTTGTCCTTGGTGTGGGAAATTCCAGAAAAGCTGTTACTCTGGAGAGTAAAAATGGTTCTCTATTCATTATTCCTTCCCTATCTCCTCCCCCACAGCCTCTTCTTTCCTTTTAATGGTGAAGTCAATAAACGTGATGCTGTTGGTGTTGTGTGTTCCCTGTATCTTCAGACTCAGTCTGTCGACGACTTGCTCTGTATGCATATGTGCAAAGTTGATTCTGAAACATAACATGTTTAGTAAAGAAAACCTTTCTGTAGTCACTGCTTTGACCTTTCCAGCAGTTTCTTAGAGGGGAGAGCTGGACTAGAGCCAGCAGAAGGGCATTCAGACTGGCACTTTGCTGCTTTGTAGTTGTGGGATCTTCAGCAAGAAATCATTGATTTTCTCTGAGGCCAAATTACAGTGCAAGAGTTTGTGAATATACTGGGCCATGTGAATGTGACGGGCGTGGAGGCTTGTGTATCCTCATGCACTCTCCCGACCTCAAGCAAGCCCGAGGCCAAGGACATATGCTCATATTCTTTCTCTGATGCTCAGTTCTACTGTTGTTTTCCTCACCATCCACACAGGCTGACCTATTGCTTTTCTTTTCATTAATAGACTTCTTTTTTCAGAGTCGTTCACAGCAAAATTAGTGGAAACTACAGAGAATTTCCATGTGCTCCTCCCCAGGCTCCTCTACCTGCAGCCACATTTGTTACAACCGAGAAAGCCGTGCTGACACCTCATTATCACCCAGAGTCGTAGGTTAATTTATGGTTCAACTCTTGGTGGTGTCCATTCTGTGGATCTGACAATTGTACAATGACATGTTTAGTATCTAGACTTAGAGTACCGTACAGAATAGTTTCATTACCTGAAAATCCTCTGTGTTCTATCTGTTCATCTCGCCCTCCTCTCAAGCCCCTGACCATCTCTGATCTTTTTTTACATCACCATAGTTTGGTTTTTTCCAGAATGTCATTAGCTGGACTCCTGCAGTCTGTGGCCTTTTCTGAATGACTTCTTTCAGTTAGTCATACGCCTTTAAGTTTCCTCCATGTCTTTGTGGTTTTCTTTTTATTGCTGAATAATATTCCACTGCATGATGTACCACAGTTTGCTCTCCTAGTTGCTTCCAAGCTTTTTTTTTTTTTTTTTCCAGTTATGAATAAAACTGCTACAAACATTTGTGTACAGGTTTTGGTGTGAATATAAGTTTCAACTCATCTGAGTAAATACCACAGAGGACAATTGCTGGATTTTGTGGTAAGACTATCAGAGAAGGCAATGGCACCCCACTCCAGTAGTCTTGCCTGGAAAATCCCATGGATGGAGGAGCCAGGAAGGCTGGAGTCCTTGGGGTCGCTGAGGGTCGGACACGACTGAGTGACTTCACTTTCACTTTTCACTTTCATGCATTGGAGAAGGAAATGGTAACCCACTCCAGTGTTCTTGCCTGGAGAATCCCAGGTACGGGGGAGCCTGGTAGGCTGCCATCTATGGGGTCGCACAGAGTCAGACACGACTGACGCGACTTAGCAGCAGCAGCAGCATGGTAAGACTATATTTAGTTTTGTGAAAGTGAAAGTCACCCAGCTGTGTCTGACTCTTTGCAACCCCATGGACTATACAGTCCATGGAATTCACCAGGCCAGAATACTGGAGTGGGTAGCCTTTCCTTTCTCTGCAGGATCTTCCAAACCCAGGGATCAAACCCAGGTCTCCCGCATTGCAAGTGGATTCTTAACCAGCTGAGCCACAATTGCAATGATTGTTACCAGTAGAAAACTGTTTTTTTTTTTCTTTCATGATCTACCACATATTTGGACAAAAGGTCACACATTCGTATTTGCAATTTCCACTCCTTGTCATGTTTGTCTTTGTTGTGGTCCCAAGGCAAGGTCAAGGTTTCACAGTCAGTCAACAGCCAGAGGAGCCAGCCTTTTCTCAGACTCCTACACTGATTTGTTGGGTAGTCTTTCAACAAATCAGGTCTTTTTGCTGGCTCTCCACTTCTCAGTTTAGGCAAAAAGAGCCCTTAACCACACTGCACCTGTGCTAAAGTTTGCATGTAACAGGTTCAGACCAGGGCAAACATAATTTGTGGTAAATAAATATTAGCTAGTATCATTGTTACTTAGAAGCTGAAACTTGTAAGACAGACATTAGAACCTGTACTTAAATGTAACTTACAGAGGCTGGTGTCAGTTCTTGGGACTCTAAGATTTATAAAAAGCTTTAGTCATGGATTTGTCTGACTATCTGGCTATGCTGAATTGTTCATAGAGATTGACTGTTATACCAATTCAGTTTCTGTGGGTGTAAGGAATCCTTTCCAGATATTTAGAAATAACTTCACCTTGATATTTGTGTCATGCGACTGTGGCCGTATGTGGGTTTTGAAGTTGCCATTCCCCCCAGGGTGCTACCTTTTGCCACTTTAAATAGGAAACTGCAAAGCGTTGCTAGGAATTGGCTTCAGAGATAAGTGGAAAGGATACTAATCTGAACTGAACAAACTCTGGTGAGGACAGCCCTTTCCCATCGCTCTCTTTTCACCAGCCTCTCAAAGTGAAGTGTCTCACAAGCTCCTTGTCACCGACATGCAGGGACTACAGGGTGATAGACCCTTCTCACTGATCCTCAGTGAGTGGTGGGTGTTATGGGGAGGACAGAGGATGGCAGAGCTGAGCTCTGCTAGGCATGGGGAGCATGTTGGAGGTGCCACCCTACTAAAAAGGAGTATTTGTGTGGCTTGGTTTCTGGATTTGGTCCCTGGCATTCAGCATCCTTGAGCCCCCTCTGCCTATTAGAGGGCTTCCCTGATAACTCAGTTGGTAAAGAATCCACCTGCAATGCAGGAGACCCCAGTTTGATGCCTGGGTCAGGAAGATCTTCTGGAGAAGGGATAGGCTACCCACTCCAGTATTCTTGGGCTTCCCTGTTGGTTCAGCTGGTAAAGAATCTGCCTGCAATTCGGGAGACCTGGGTTCGATTCCTGGCTTGGGAAGATCCCCTGGAGAAGGGAAAGGCTACCCACTCCGGTATTCTGGCCTGGAGAATTCTGTGGACTGTATAGTCCATGGGGTTGCAAAGAGTTGGACACGACTGAGCAATTTTCACTGTCTGCCTATTCAGTTCAGTAGCTCAGTCGTGTCCGACTCTTTGCAACCCCATGAATCCCAGCACGCCAGGCCTCCCTGTCCATCACCAACTCCCGGAGTTCACTCAGACTCACGTCCATCAAGTCAGTGATGCCATCCAGCCATCTCATCCTGTGTCGTCCCCTTCTCCTCCTGCCCCCAATCTCTCCCAGCATCAGAGTCTTTTCCAATGAGTCAACTCTTCGCATGAGGTGGCCAAAGTACTGGAGTTTCAGCTTTAGCATCATTCCTTCCGAAGAAATCCCAGGGCTGATCTCCTTCAGAATGGACTGGTTGGATCTCCTTGCAGTCCAAGGGACTCTCAAGAGTCTTCTCCAACACCACAGTTCAAAAGCATCAATTCTTCGGCGCTCAGCTTTCTTCACAGTCCAACTCTCACATCCATACATGACCACAGGAAAAACCATAGCCTTGACTAGATGGACCTTTGTGGGCAAAGTAATATCTCTGCTTTTCAATATGCTATCTAGGTTGGTCATAACTTTCCTTTCAAGGAGTAAGCATCTTTTAATTTCATGGCTGCAGTCACCATCTGCAATGATTTTGGAGCCCAGAAAAATAAAGTCTGACACTGCTTCCACTGTTTACCCATCTATTTCCCATGAAGTGATGGGACCAGATGCCATGATCTTCGTTTTCTGAACGTTGAGCTTTAAGCCAACTTTTGCACTCTTCACTTTCACTTTCATCAAGAGGCTTTTGAGTTCTTCTTCACTTTCTGCCATAAGGGTGGTATCATCTGCGTATCTGAGGTTATTGATATTTCTCCCGGCAGTCTTGATTCCAGCTTGTGTTTCTTCCAGTCCAGTGTTTCTCATGATGTACTCTGCATATAAGTTAAATAAACAGGGTGACAATATACAGCCTTGACGTACTCCTTTTCCTATTTGGAACCAGTCTGCTATTCCATGTCCTGTTCTAACTGTTGCTTCCTGACCTGCATACAAATTTCTCAAGAGGCAGGTCAGGTGGTCTGGTATTCCCATCTCTTTCAGAATTTTCCACAGTTTATTGTGATCCACACAGTCAAAGGCTTTGGCATAGTCAATAAAGAAGAAATAGATGTTTTTCTGGAACTCTCTTGCTTTTTCCATGATCCAGCGGATGTTGTCAATTTGGTCTCTGGTTCCTCTGCCTTTTCTAAAACCAGCTTGAACATCTGGAAGTTCACGGTTCACATATTGCTGAAGCCTGGCTTGGAGAATTTTGAGCATTACTTTACTAGCATGTGAGATGAGTGCAATTGTGCGGTAGTTTGAGCATTCTTTGGCATTGCTTTTCTTTGGGATTGGAATGAAAACTGATCTCTTCCAGTCCTGTGGCCACTGCTGAGTTTTCCAAATTTGCTGGCATATTGAGTGCAGCACTTTCACAGCATCATCTTTCAGGATTTGGAATAGCTCAACTGGAATTCCATCACCTTCACTAGCTTTGTTCATAGTGATGCTTTCTAAGGCCCACTTGACTTCACATGCCAGGATGTCTGGCTCTAGGTCAGTGATCACACCATCGTGTTTATCTTGGTCGTGAAGGTCTTTTTTGTACAGTTCTTCTGTGTATTCTTGCCATCTCTTCTTAATATCTTCTGCTTCTGTTAGGTCCATACCATTTCTGTCCTTTATCAAGCCCATCTTTGCATGAAATGTGCCCTTGGTATCTCTAATTTTCTTGAAGAGATCTCTAGTCTTTCCCATTCTGTTGTTTTCCTCTATTTCTTTGCATTGATTGCTGAGGAAGACTTTCTTATCTCTTCTTGCTATTCTTTGGAACTCTGCATTCAGATGTTTATATCTTTCCTTTTCTCCTTTGCTTTTCGCTTCTCTTCCTTTCACAGCTATTTGTAAGGCCTCCCCAGACAGCCATTTGGTATTTTTGCATTTCTTTCCCATGGGGATGGTCTTGATCCCTGTCTCCTGTACAGTGTCACGAACCTCAGTCCATAGTTCATCAGGCACTCTATCAGATCTAGGCCCTTAAATCTATTTCTCACTTCCACTGTATAATCATAAGGGATTTGATTTAGGTCATACATGAATAGTCTAGTGGTTTTCCCTACTTTCTTCAGTTTAAGTCTGAATTTGGCAATAAGGAGTTCATTTTCTGAGCCACAGTCAGCTCCTCGTCTTGTTTTTGTTGACTGTATAGAGCTTCTCCATCTTCGGCTGAAAAGAATATAATCAGTCTGATTTTGATGTTGACCATCTGGTGATGTCCATGTGTAGAGTCTTCTCCTGTGTTGTTGGAAGAGGGTGTTTGTTATGACCAGTGCATTTTCTTGGCAAAACTCTATTAGTCTTTGCCCTGCTTCATTCCGTATTCCAAGGCCAAATTTGCCTGTTACTCCAGGTGTTTCTTGACTTCCTACTTTTGCATTTCAGTCCCCTATAATGAAAAGGACACCTTTTTTGGGTGTCAGTTCTAAAAGGTCTTGTAGGTCTTCATAGAACCGTTCAACTTCAGCTTCTTCAGCATTACTGATTTAGGGAGAGCTAAAAAGAGCTACATCCAGGCTTGTAGACCTCAGGGAACATCTTTTCTGTAGCCAATCTCTCAGTGCCTCTTCTCAAGGATTCATGTGGAGTCTTTGTATCTCAGGGCCCGTTCACTCATTCATTCATTCAGCATGTGCTTTACCGAGCACTAACCGTGTACCAGGCACTGTTCTTGGAGTTGGAGACACACTGTGAAAAGGGCAACATTCCAATTCTCCCAGAGCTTCTATTCTCATTATAGAGAGAGACATAGCAAGTCAAGTAGTCATAAGAACTATGAGAAAAAAGTAAAACAGAGTTCAAGAGTGACAGGGCGGCTGTCCTGGGGACAGTGGGCTCTTGAAGGTGTGGTTTTCAAGTTTGGCCTGTGGACATGGGAGTGGGGGCATCATTCCAGTCCAAGGGGTGACACATGCAAACACCCTTGGCGGGGGCACCCTCAGGTGCCCCCAGGTTAGCAGAGAGGCTGTGGGAGAGGCAGTGGGAGCTGAGACAGGGGTCTGATTGGTGGGGAAACCAAACGTCTTAACTCAGTTCATGAAAACTCCTGCCACTGAGTGACTGGGGCCATTGGTGTTTTAGGTGAGCTGGGGCAGGAGGAGCTTGGGGCCCAGAGCCTTTGAAAGCACTCATCATTTACACCCATCTCTGAACACTGCTCTGTTTTTTCTCCCAGATGTGAATCCCAGAAGCAGGAGGTCTGGATACCCTGGTTTCCTGCTCTATCAGATGGCCTGGCACATGTCTGACTCATATAGAATGGGATGGGAACTCAAACAGACCCAGCAGGTCTCTGACGTTCACTAAGTTGACAGCAGCCATTTGGGTTGTTTATGAAAGACCCCAAAGCAATGGCATGTGGTCAATATTTTAGAACTGTGCTGAGGCCCATACATGGATTATATGAAGATTAGGGCTATGAAAGAAGCTCCTCAGGAGACCTCAGAAGAAATTCTCTGGAAAAACAGCTGTCAGGTGAGAGATCAGGGGTGAGAGTTGAACAGGAAGTGGTAGATTTAGAGTTTGTGGATATGCATGGGAAATCCTGGTTTCAGGAAAGGATCATTTTTAGGAAAGCGCTAGGATTGAGAATGGAGAAGGCAATGGCACCCCACTCCAGTACTCTTGCCTGGAAAATCCCATGCACGGAGGAGCCTGGTAGGCTGCAGTCCAAGGGGTCGTGAAGAGTCAGACACGACTGAGCGAGTTCACTTTCACTTTTCACTTTCATGCATTGGAGAAGGAAATGGTAACCCATTCCAGTGTTCTTGCCTGGAGAATCCCAGGGATGGCGGAGCCCAGTGGTCTGCCGTCTATGGGGTTGCACAGAGTTGGACACGACTGAAGGGACTTAGCAGCAAGATTGAAAATGTGCAAGGAAAGAGCTCAGAGTCCACTCCCTGTGGATGTCAAGGGTTTACTGCTTAAGTGTCTTTTTCCTGAGAAACTCCTTAGTAACCAGGTGTCCTAATTTCACCTTTCTTGTGGTTTATCACCTTGACTACACTTATTACCATGACCTTCTGGGACCCTGAGTACTTTGTTGACTTGTGGTTAGCTCATGGATTGAACCAGGTTAGTACACTTGGTAATTATCTCTCTTTGCTTTCTCTGTATAGTGAGAATGCAATGAATATTGTCGATTGAGTGAATGACCTGGAACCAATAATAGAAACAAATAAAAGAATTTTCATCGTAAGAAACAGCTAAAATAAATGAATAGTTCCTGTTATAGCATTATTGCCTATATGTTAATTATCTTTTAAAATAAGACATCCAGTTCTAAGCTGTGGGTTGACATAACTTACAGACCCAAAGAATAACCTCTATTTCTCATATTCCATACAAGACTTTCATTCATTGACTCAACAAATGTTGCTAAGCTCCCTCACTGTGCCAGACTAGTACAACATACTAAAGAAACATAATACAAAGTTTATGATCCGCTTGGAGACAGACTAGCAATTAGGCAGCTTCACCATGCCACAATTTCTTCCCAGCAACCATAATCATAGCCAGGTTCTTCCCCAAACTGCAGGTTTTAGAAGCCCTGAAGAAATGTATCTTTTATTGGAAACAGTCAGCCTCAAATTCAGGGCCAAAGCCCAAAGAGGCTCTCAGAGCTGTTTCAGTCTGTTCTCGGGCTCATGGCAGGTCTTTAGATCACTTTTCTCAATCACATCTGACAAATGGACACAGGTCACCTTTTTGGGAGTATGATGGCTGCTCAGGCATTCCTTTCCTGCCAAGTCTGCAGGAGGTTGGGGCTGGCTTTGAATGTCCTCACTGCCTGCTTCACTCTAGGAAATGCGTGTGGCTTTTGTCAAATTCCTCCCTTCCTCCACCCATGACATTGACATTCGTTGGCTCATTTAGGGAGTTGGGTCATTTAAATTCCATTTCCCGAGTTCTATTCTATCTTCCCACTCTCTCTCCCCATTGCTGTGCTGTGCTGTGCTTAGTCACTCAGTTGTGACCCTGTGGACTGTAGCCTGCCAGGCTCCTATGTCCATGGGATTCTCCAGGCAAGAATACTGGAGTGGGTTGCCATTTTCTTATCCAACGGACTGAATATGTCCTCCTAAAATTCATATGTTGACACCATAATCTACAATTATGGAATTGCAGGTGGGGCCTTTGGGAAGTAATTAGATCACGAGGGTGGAGCCTTCATGAATGAGATTAATGCCCTTCACCTCTTCACCACACGAGAATGCGACAAGAAGGTGGCTGTTTATAAACCAGGAAAAGATCCCTAACCAAGGACTTGATAGTGCTGATACCCTAGTCTTGAACTTCCTGCCTCCACAGCTATGAAAAAAAGTACTGTTTAAGCCCCCCAGTTTTTAGTACTTTGTGATAGCAGCCCAAATGCACAAAGACACTGCCCTAACAGCTTGTCTAGAGTTCACATTGGTTATTCTCGGAGTAAGGAGGAAACAAGGAGGCTAGAGACAGGAAACATGATTACCATGTCATGAGAGTCTACAACGTGCCAACAATCCTGACTTCAGTTTACATACATTTTCATTCCAACGGCTCAGTCTGCGGAGTCAGCCAGATGGAGATTGGAAGGCCAGCAATGCCTTTTGCTAGGGTGACTGCAAGTAACTCAGCACACAGAGGCCCCAGCTCCAGGGACAGCCAGCAGGGGCCAGCACACACCCTGAGTCACACACTAGCGTTGCGCTCATAAACCACGTGACCTCGTGAGCTTCTGGGCTTGATAACAACAGTACTCACAACAGCAGGGTGGTTGTGGAAGCTCAGCTCAATATAAATAAGAAACTCGGAGTAGTAACCAGTGTGAAGTGAAAATAAGCTCTTATTTCACATCTGGTTGAATATTTTTTAAAAAGGGTGATTTTAGCACAGTGGTGAGAAGCACATAACGAAATCTAGCTATTATTGGTACTATTATTATTACTTACTTTGCATTACTTTAATTACATTATTCATTACAGTTACTACTTTTGGACTTAGAGGTAATAGACCTGGGGTTGTCCCTGCTGAAGTACTTGAAAGGAGAATGATGAATGAAAAGCCTATACTGCCACTTCTTCTTTTAAAGTATTGGTTTATTTATTTGGCTGCACTGGATCCTAGTTGCGGCATGCAGGATCTTTGATCTTAGTTGCAACATGTGAGATCTAGTTTCTTAACCAGGGATTGAACCCGGATCCTCTGCACTGGGAGTGCAGTCTTAGCCATTGGACCACCAGGGAGGTCCCTTTAAAATTTTTTTTTTAATTTATATTAGACTACAGGTGCTTTACAGCATTGTGTTAGTTTCAGGTGTACAGCAACGCGATTCAGTTATATATATATAAACACATACTCAGGTATACGATGGTGTGATCACTGACCTAGAGCCAGACATCCTGGAATGTGAAGTCAAGTGGGCCTTAGAAAGCATCACTATGAACAAAGCTAGTGGAGGTGATGGAATTCCAGTTGAGTTAGTCCAAATCCTGAAAGATGATGCTGTGAAAGTGCTGCACTCAATATGCCAGCAAATTTGGAAAACTCAGCAGTGGCCACAGGACTGGAAAAGGTCAGTTTTCATTCCAATCCCAAAGAAAGGCAATGCCAAAGAATGCTCAAACTACCACACAATTGCACTCATCTCACACGCTAGTAAAGTAATGCGCAAAATTCTCTAATCCAGGCTTCAGCAATATGTGAACCGTGAACTTCCTGATGTTCAAGCTGGTTTTAGACAAGGCAGAGGAGCCAGAGATCAAATTGCCAACATCTGCTGGATCATTGAAAAAGCAAGAGAGTTCCAGAAAAACATCTATTTCTGCTTTATTGACTATGCTAAAGCCTTTGACTGTGTGGATCACAATAAACTGTGGAAAATTCTTCGAGAGATGGGCATACCAGACCACCTGATCTGCTTCTTGAGAAATTTGTATGCAGGTCAGGAAGCAACAGTTAGAACTGGACATGGAACAACAGACTGGTTCCAAATAGGAAAAGGAGTCCATCAAGGCTGTATATTGTCACCCTGCTTATTTAACTTATATGCTGAGAACGCTGGACTGGAAGAAACACAAGCTGGAATCAAGATTGCCGGGAGAAATATCAATAAGCTCAGATATGCAGATGACACCACTCTTATGGCAGAAAGTGAAGAGGAACTCAAAAGCCTCTTGATGAAAGTGAAAGTGGAGAGTGAAAAAGTTGGCTTAAAGCTCAACATTCAGAAAATGAAGCTCATGCCATCTGGTCCCACCACTTCATGGGAAATAGATGGGGAAACAGTGGAAACAGTGTCAGACTTTATTTTTCTGGGCTCCAAAATCACTGCAGATGGTGACTGCAGCCATGAAATTAAAAGACACTTACTCCTTGGAAAGAAAGTTATGACCAACCTAGATAGCATATTCAAAAGCAGAGACATTACTTTGCCAACACAGGTCCATCTAGTCAAGGCTATGGTTTTTCCTGTGGTCATGTATGGATGTGAGAGTTGGACTGTGAAGAAGGCTGAGCACCGAAGAATTGCTGCTTTTGAACTGTGGTGTTGGAGAAGACTCTTGAGAGTCCCTTGGACTGCAAGGAAATCCAACCAGTCCATTCTGAAGGAGATCAGCCCTGGGATTTCTTTGGAAGGAATGATGCTAAAGCTGAAACTCTAGTACTTTGGCCACCTCATGCGAAGAGTTGACTCATTGGAAAAGACTCTGATGCTGGGAGGGATTGGGGGCAGGAGGAGAAGGGGCCGACAGAGGATGAGATGGCTGGATGGCATCACTGACTCAATGGATGTGAGTCTGGGTGAACTCTGGGAGTTGGTGATGGACAGAGAGGCCTGGCGTGCTGCGATTTATGGGGTCACAAAGAGTCGGACACGACTGAGTGACTGAACTGACCTGATCTATTCTTTTTCAAATTCTTTTCCTATTTAGGTTGTTACATAATATTGAGCAGAGTTCTCTGTGATATAAAGTAGGTCTTTGATGGCTATGTATTTTTGATTTTTCTTTAAAAAAATTTTAAATACAGCAGTATGTATGTGTCAATCCCAAACCCTCTCCCCCTCCTTCTCCCTTGGTAACCATAGGTTCATTCTCAAATCTGTGAGTCTATTTCTGTTTTGTAAATAAGTTCATTTATATCATGTCTTTTTTGATTCCACATATAAGGCTGTAATAAGATGTTTCTTTTTCTCTTTCTGACTTACTTTACTCAGTATGATAATCTCTAGGTTCATCCATGTTGCTGCTAATGGCATGATTTCATTCTTTTTGACTGCTGAGTAATATTCCATTGTGTATATGTATCACATCTTTATGCATTCCTCTGCTGATGGATATTTAGGTTGCTTCCATGTCTTGGCTGTTGTAAATGGCACTGCAATGAACATTGGAGTGAGTGTGTCCTTTCAGACCATGTTTTTTTTCTGGATATATGCCCAGGAGGGGGACTGCAGGATCATATGGTAGCCCTATTTTTAGTTTTTTCAGGAACCTCCATACTGTTCTCCACAGTGGTGGTACCAATTTACATTCCTACCAACGGTGTAGGAGGGTTGCCTTTTCCCTACACCCTCTCCAGCATTTACTGTTTGTGGACTTTTTGATGATAGCTATTCAGACTGGTGTAAGGTGATATCTTGTTATAGTTTTGACTTGCCTTTCTCTAGTAATTAATGATGTTGAACATCTTTTCAAGTGCCTCTTGGGAAAGGCTGTAGCTTCTTGGGACTCAAAGAGTGACCAGGATGCTCAGCACAGACATCTCTTTGGACATTGGTGAAGTGCAAGAGCTCAGACTTCAGCACAGAACTGCAACTCAGAATCTTCATTTTTAACTAGATCCAGGTGAGATGGGGGCACACACAGTATGGAGGGGCACGGCTCCCTGGTCCTCCACCCCCGGCATCACATCTGGAACGTATGGATGCCTAGATCCTTCTCCCCTCTCCCACCACCCCCAAATTCCAGTTCTCTTGGCTGGAGTACAAATGTTAAAGCTGATGAGCAGTCATGATTGACACCCACCCATCTAGCTTTGGTCCATGCGGAGTTAGGCTGCAAGGGTGGATGGGACTGTAGTTTCTTCAGCAAGTGCCTGTGAGAGTTCAGCTTTCCTTTCTTTCTTGTCAAGCCCAGTGGAAGGACCGAGGGACATGGGGGACACATTCTTCTCCCCCGCCTCCGCCATTCCCTGTCTTCATTCCAGCTAAGGCCACGTGACGAAGCTCTGAGCAGGCTTCTTGGCCCGTGTTTCTGTTCCTCTGGTTGTGGGTCACAGCCTGTCCGGCAGGGCTGGTAGGCAGTCTCTCCCTCTCTCAGCCCTGTGTGCCTGGGGCTTGCCTTTTTGGTGGTGGGAATTTGCATTTCCTTGAAACAGGGTTCATCTCCTTCCTTTGGCCACTCCTGCCTAGCGCCCAGAGGATGATGACCTTTCCTCTGAACCCCTTGATGCCTGGTGGAAAAGCCGCATTCCCACCAGGCTCAGGCTGGTTACCTAGGTGACTCTTGCTGTCAGGAGGGTGGCTCATGCCCCACAGTAAGGCCAAGAACTCCTGGGGGCCAGTCTACTATTGTTTTGTGGAAATGAGGGGCACGGGGTTGTCATTTTCGGAATTTTCCAGAGGAGCTAAAAACTTGCAATTTTACGAAAAAAAATTTACATGTTGACTTGAAAGTCCTGATGGTCACATAAAACATTTCCAGAGCTCAGAGTTGCCTCCTGTTCCAAGCAGTTCATTTGGGTCATGAAGATTCCACAAGCCCTGGTGACTAATCCAAATGATCTTGCTGTGCCTTTGAAGCTGATAGAAAAGGGGAGGTGC
Organism: Bos javanicus; assembly: GCF_032452875.1. Lineage (NCBI taxonomy): Eukaryota > Metazoa > Chordata > Mammalia > Artiodactyla > Bovidae > Bos > Bos javanicus. The sequence continues at coordinate 15,389,267 of NC_083882.1, read as the reverse complement.
TTGGGAGTGGCCTAGACCATGTGGCCAAAGGTTTTTAATTTGATGACTTATTAGTTTGGTGGCCCCTCTGCTGAAGCCTGGCTTCCCAAGTGGCTTTGTGGGTAAAGAATCCACCTGCATTGCAGGAGATGTGGGTTGGATCCCTGGGTGGGAAAGCTCTTCTGGAGGAGGGCATGGCAACGCACTCCAGTACTCTTGCCCGGAGAATCGCACGGACAGAGGCACCTTGGCGGGCTACAGTCCACGGAGTAGCAAAGTGTCAGACGCGACTGAGCGACTGGGCACGCACGCTGCTGAAGTCACACCTTCCATAGGCCCGAGCGTGGCGGTCTGACACTCACCCTCTGAGACCTCCGTGTGTCCTCGAGGGGCACAAGGGACCTCTCTGCCTGACCTGGGGCCAGATAGGGGAGGAGTTGCGCATGGTCGTTGTATTCCCCTCGGACAGCCGAACAGAAGGAAAGAAGGTTTACGCCCTTCGATCTTTTCTCTCGCTGCCCCGCCCTCCCTGAGTGAGAGCCAGCCCCAGCGGGTGACAGGGCCCCTTGTTTGATGCTGCCCTTCCTCTGCCAGTAACCGTTTCTCCCTCAATATTCTCTTTATACAAGATGATGTGACTTGTGTTGGCTGCTAATATTAGATCTGCAACAGACGCCCTCATTGTTGGCCCTGGGTCCGTGTGGAGCACATTAATAAGGCAAAGACAAAGCCTTGAGTGCTCAGTGACTTTAAGAGCAGGATTTACTACCAGGATGAGGGGCTCCTACTGTGTGAGGGGGCAGGTCTGTGAGAGTCCCAGGAATTAGGACCACAGTCCAGATACCACAAGAACTGCAGGCAGAGCTCTAGGGGCAAACGGGTAGGGAGCATAAAGCACCCAGAGGTGGCATCTTCATGTGGAGACAGAGAGTAAGGTGGTTGAAATGACATGTCATCTAGTCACCATTGATGGACAGAATGAAGAGCCAGGGGACGCAAACATTAATAGCAACTCCAGGGAGACAGTAGATAATTCATTTGAACATGGCGGATGTTTTTCTTCTTGCTTCTTTCCATTGTTCTCAATAACACCTTTCAGGACAGATCAGAGGAGGATAGTTACCTACCATGCACCTCTTGGGCTTTCTTTTCTCCTCCCTCATCTTTTTATTGAAAGATAATTTGTGTTGTGGGTTTTTCTTTTTAATTTATTTTATTGAAGTATAGTTGGCTTACAATGTTGTGCTAATTTCTGTTGTTCAGCAAAGGGATCCAGTTATATACACATTCCTTTTCGTGTTCTTTTCTATCATGGTCTGTTTATCCCAGGATAAACCATGGACGAATAAACCATGGATAAACCCAGGATGTTGAATATAGTTCCCTGTGCTATACAGTAGGACCTTGCTGTTGATCCATTCTATATATAAAGTTGCTGCTGCTGCTGCTGCTAAGTCGCTTCAGTCGTGTCCGACTCTGTGCGACCCCATAGACAGCAGCCCACCAGGCTCCCCTGTCCCTGGGATTCTCCAGGCAAGAATACTGGAGTGGGTTGCCATTGCCTTCTCCAATATATAAAGTTAGCATCTGCTAATCCCAAACTCCCAATCCATCTCTCCTTTATCTTGTGTTGTATTTTTTTAATATTTACTGAATGTGCTTTTTGCCCCCCGAAGATTTTTAGTTAGTTGCCTGAACGCTTAGGGAATCACTGTTGCACAGTGAGGTGGAGATTGCGTGTGACTCTCTTGCCTGCCACATGGACTCACACACTCGCAGGCATTGTCCTAATGAGCCTTTTCTGCCCACACTGATCCCAGTGCTAGTGCTGGGGAAGGTGAAACATGGTCAAAGCCAGTTGATCGAGCATTTTTTGATCTCAGAAGAGTTGTGCTAGAGAGCTCTGTGCTCTAAGGGTGCTATCTTGATTTGGAAAATTGGATTATCAAGTTGAATCCTGCAGTTAAACTGTTTATAATCTGAGTTTAATCTTTCTGAAAAGAAAACCAGCACCCTAAAAATAACTTGTCTTGTAAATTTCAGATTTTTGTAATTGCATTTTTTTCCCCCTAAACGAAGGACTGGCTACCTACCTATAGTGAAACAATATGGAAGAAACGAACTAGTGTTTGTTTCGTTTTGCTCTAGGTTAAGTGCTTCCCATTGTTTAGTTCCTTTCAATCTCAAGTCAAAAATATGAGGTAGGTATCACTATTCCCATTTTACAGATGAGGGATTTAAGGCTCAAAGAGCTCAAGCAGCTTATAAATGGCAGAGCTTAGATTTAAATCAGTCTCCTCATACCCAAACCTCTGCTTTCTCCATTTATCTGCACTTCTGGAGTTCTTTTGCAATTGCTAGATGCTGTTACATTCAGACTAAGACAGACACATATAGACAGAGATAGGACTGAATATTTTTCGTAGTATTTTCTGCAGCGAAAAAAATAAACAGCAATTATTTTAGATATATAAGTAGTTACAATGGAATAGATATTTAGACACATAGATTTCTGAAATAAATACTTAAAGTTCCATGTTAAAAATTGAGACGCCCTGGTAGAAAGCTGAGATTGTGAGCTCCAGGACAGCTGAGATGATGTTTTATACACTCTGTGCCCAGTCGTTCAGTTGTGTCTGACTCTTTGTGACCTCATGGACTGTGGCCCATCAGGCTCCTCTCCATGGACTTTTCCAGGCAAGAATACTGGAGTGGGTTGTTATTTCCTACTCCAGGGGATCGTCCCAAGCCAGGGATCGAGCCCTCATCTCCTGCACTGGCAGGCGAATTCTTTACCACTAGCGTCACCTGGGAAGCCCCTTATACATCGTGTCCCCAGCAATGAGCACTGAGCCTTGCCTAGAGTGGGGAGAAACGCACTCGGTGTTTGCTGAATGAATAAGTAAGTGTTTGCTCTATCACATCAGTATTTGGGAAAAAAGAGACCATCTACTTAATTTAAATGGACCTCCTTCACACACTGAGCAGACTGTTGCCTTCAGCCATACTGCCATAGACTGAATGTCTGTGTCTCTCCAAAGTTCATTCATTGAAACTTAAGTGATGGTATCTGGACAAGGTGGAACCTTTGGGAGGTGATTAGGTCATGAGAGTTGAGTCCTCATGAAACGGATTAGTGCCCTTATCAAAAGACCACATGAGCTTTCTTTTTTTTTTTTTTTTTGTGATATACCAATTCCATATGACTCTCAGTTTGGCGAGAGGATACTTTACTGAGAATATTTGTAAATTTTTTAATGTTCTGTATATTCATTTGTATAAGGAAATCTTAATTACTGATTTATAATAACATATATCAGAATTTCGTTTACACATGAGCTTTCTTGTTCCTCCTGCCGTGTGAGTACACAGCAAAAATACAACCATGTGAACCAGGAGGTTGGTTCTCACCAGACTCTGCTGAACCCTTGATCTCAGACTTCCTAGCCTCTAGAATAGTGAAAAACAAATGTTTGTTTCTAAACCACAATTATATTTTGTATATCATCCTGAAAAGACTATGACAAATACTAAATGACATTACAGGGTAGGCAAGAAAGCCAAGCCAAGCAGTTTATCCATATCTGAAAAAGGTGGATTTTGGTCATCTTATTTCATCAGAACCTCCTTTTCCTGTTTGTATTTTGAGGAAGTTCATGGTTCACGTACTGCTGAAGCCTGGCTTGGACAATTTTGAGCATTACTTTGCTAGCATGTGAGGTTAAGTACAATTGTGTGGTAATTTGAGCATTCTTTGGCATTGCCTTTCTTTGGGGAAAAAACTGACCTTTTCCAGTCCTGTGGCCACTGCTGAGTTTTCCAAATTTGCTGACATATTGAGTGCAGGACTTTCACAGCATCACCTTTTAGGATTTGAAATAGCTCAATTGGAAAAGATTGAAGGTGAGAGGAGAAGGGGATGGCAGAGGATGAGATGGCTGGATGGCATCACTGACTCAATGGACATGAGTTTGAATAAACTCCAGGAGTTGGTGATAGACAGGGAGGCCTGGTGTGCTGCAGTCCACGGGGTCACAAAGAGTTGAACACAACTGAGCTACTGAACTGACTGATTATGAGGAAGAATGACTCTGTGCCTCGGTGATCTATGAACAACTAATGAAAATGAAATACTCTTCTGAGCTTTTCTAAAATGTACACAGAATAAATCTACAGTGGTTTCCAAATTTCAACTGAATTTAACACCATTTGCTTTAAAGAAGAATTTCAGTTTTTCTCTTGTAAGATAGTTTCTCTGTTTAAAATTTTAAATACACAAAAATAAAATAATTTTATTTGCCTCTAACACAAAGGCAATTATTGACCTTTTCTCAGTCTTTTATGAGCCTTTGCATATGTTCACACAATATGATCATACCATGCATAATATTTTCATTCTACTTTTCTAATTATTCTTTATATTATAAATATATTAGTAGAACTTAATCTTTCATTTTTCCTGGAAATTAAAAAAGCCTTTCATAATATAAAGGCAATATACATATTTGTTCTAGTTAAATAAAACAGTACACGTGAAAAATTCTCCATTTTTCCTGGAAATTAAAAAAGGTTTTCATAATACAAAGGCAATATACATATTTGTTCTAGTTAAATAAAACAGTACAGGTAAAAATACACGGATTATTCAAAATGACGAAAATTTAAAATGTGGAAGTTTAAACCAGAATGTTCTGCTTTCTCCCATTTACAGTTGAATACATTTTAAAAAGGAATATGTACTCAGCAAGAAACGAAAATCCAGGGAAGCTCCTTTTGATCCCCTGTTTAAATATATAAAATTCACTCATGTCTGTGTGTCTGTCATCTGAATAAACTCCTTTTGTAGCCCATACATTGAACTGAATTAAGGTTCTGTAATCAATTTAGGGGACTTCCCTGGTGGCTCAGTGATGAAGGATCTGCCTGCCAATGGAAGAGACGTGGGTTCAATCCCTGGGTTGGGAAATCCCCTGGCAACCCATTACAGTGGCCATTCTTACCTGGGGAATTTCAGGGACAGAGAAACCTGTCAGGTTATAGTCCATGGGGTCACCAAAGAGTCGGACATGGCTTAGTGACTAAACAACAAAAGCAATTTAGGAGACTGGTTGCTTATAGAACCAGTCTCCAGGGTTCATTAGAGCATCACTGGAAATTTGATGATATTTTTAAAAAAATGTGTAGTGAATCTTCTCTTTGATATAGTGTAGTCTGTGATTGGAAAGCAAGACTCCTGGGGAACTGTAGCCCAATAGTCACTGTCCTCCTAAGAAGGGTGGCTGGTTAACCTAGGGTGTTAGATTTGTTCCCTGGTGTATGCAGGCTCGGGATGAGAACTGGATTTCTGAGCTTCATCATCAGAGATCCTATTTCTCTGCTATGTCCAGGGCAGCACTCTCTCTAATAAAGGAGTAGGAGAAGAATATCCATCTAAAGAGGCATCAAATTTTTAGCCTGCCCAAGGTACCCACATCTCAGTGGGTCTCAGTAATATCACCTTTCTGATCTTGGATAAGATAAAGGGAAGGGTACCAGATGTCTCTTCCAACTCCAAGTCTGGTGTTAAGAGCAGCTTCTGTCTTTTCTTGGAAATGGGTCAGTCATGTTACTATTTGCCATTGCTATTTGGACATTTGTTTAAAAATGAGCTTAATGTTGGCATTGATGAGGTCAGAAGAGCTATATATGTATTTTATCTCTATATCATCTAGTAAATATTAATTTAGTACTGTCTATGTGTATGTATTGGAGAAGGCAATGGCACCCCACTCCAGTACTTTTGCCTGGAAAATCCCATGGACGGAGAAGCCTGTTAGGCTGCAGTCCATGGGGTCGCTAGAGTTGGACACGACTGAGCGATTTCACTTTAACTTTTCATTTTCATGCATTGGAGAAGGAAATGGCAACCCACTCCAGTGTTCTTACCTGGAGAATCCCAGGGACGGGGAGCCTGATGGGCTGCCATCTATGGGGTTGCACAGAATCGGACACGACTGAAGCGACTTAGCAGCAGCAGCAGCACGTGTATGTATATTCCTAGGTTGTTTGTATCCTTCATGTTCATCACATTTAACATGTCACTGACTATAAGATGCACCATTATTTTTCACACCATTGCAGTAATGATACTATGCCACACTATCAACAGTAAATTGCACCTCAATTTCAGAGATGTTAAAATGTGAAAAATGCATGTCTTAGGATCAATGAAACATAGTATATAAACACATTTCATACTTAAACAACTCTAGGAGGTAGGTTCTATCATTATCCTCATTTTGTAGATGAGGAAACTGAAGCATAGAGAGTTTCCACAATTTGTTCAAGATCACTCTGCCTTGGCCGGCAGACAGTCCAACCCCAGGGTCGAAGTTCATAACCATTACACTTTTCTCCCTGCAGATATAAAAAGTCAAAAAAGAAGAGGAGGTTTCATAAATGTTATTTAAATATTTCTCTGCATGAGGTGCTCAAAGTTATTTCTGTCTGGAGTTGTCCCCTAACAATCTATTAGTTCAATTCAGTCTCTCAGTTGTGTCTGACTCTTTGTGACCCCATGGACTGTAGCACCCCAGGCCTCCTTGTCCATCACCAACTCCTGGAGCTTACTCAAACTCACCTCCATAGAGTTGGTGATGCCATCCAACCATCTCATGCTCTTTTGTCCCCTTCTCCTCCCACCTTCAATCTTTCCCAGCATCAGGGTCTTTTCAATTGAGTCAGTTCTTCACATCAGGTGGCCAAACTGTTGGACTTTCAGCTTCAGTATCGGTCCTTCCAATGAATATTCAGGACTGATTTCCTTTAGGATGGACTGGTTGGATCTCCTTGCTGTTCAAGGGACTCTCAAGAGTCTTCTCCAATACCACAGTTCAAAAGCATCAATACTTCAGCGCTCAGCTTTCTTTACAGTCCAACTCTTATATCCATACATGACTACTGGAAAATCATAGCTTTGACTAGATGGACCTTTTTTGGTAAAGTAATGTCTCTGCTTTTTAATATGCTGTCTAGGTTGGTCATAACTTTTCTTCCAAGGAGCATGTGTCTTTTAATTTCATGGTTGCAATCACCATCTGCAGTGATTTGGGAGCCCCCAAAAATAAAGTCTCTCACTGTTTCCATTGTTTCCCCATCTATTTGCCATGAAGTGATGGGACCAGATGCCATGACCATAGTTTTTTGAATGTTGAGTTTTAAGCCAACTTTTTCACTCTCCTCTTTCACTTTCATCAAGAAGCTCTTTAGTTCTTTCAGTTCAGTTCAGTTCAGTTCAGTCACTCAGTCATGTCCGACTTTTTGCGACCCCATGAATGGCAGCACACCAGGCCTCCCTGTCCATCACCAACTCCCAGAGTTTACTCAAACTCATGTCCATCGAGTCAGTGAAGCCATCCAGCCATCTCATCCTCTGTCGGCCCCTTCTCCTCCTGCCCCCAATCCCTCCCAGCATCAGAGTTTTTCCAATGAGTCAATTCTTCACATGAGGTGGCCAAAGTACTGGAGTTTCAGCTTCAGCATCAGTCCTTCCAATGAACACCCAGGACTGATCTCCTTTAGAATGGACTGGTTGGATCTCCTTGCTTCCAAGGGACTCTCAAGAGTCTTCTCCAACACCACAGTTCAAAAGCAGCAATTCTTTAGCACTGAGCTTTCTTCACAGTCCAACTCTCACATCCATACATGACCACAGGAAAAACCATAGCCTTGACTAGACGGACCTGTGTTGGCAAAGTAATGTCTCTGCTTTTGAATATGCTGTCTAGGTTGGTCATAACTTTCCTTCCAAGGAGTAAGCGTCTTTTAATTTCATGGCTGCAGTCACCATCTGCAGTGATTTTGGAGCTCCAAAAATAAAGTCTGACACTGTTTCCACTGTTTCCCCATCTATTTGCCATGAAATGATGGGACCAGATGCCATGATCTTCATTTTCTGAAGGTTGAGCTTTAAGCCAACTTTTTCACTCTCCTCTTTCACTTTCATCAAGAGGCTTTTGAGTTCCTCTTCACTTTCTGCCATAAGGGTGGTGTCATCTGCATATCTGAGCTTATTGATATTTCTCCCAGCAGTCTTGATTCCAGCTTGTGCTTCTTCCAGCCCAGCATTTTGCATGATGTACTCTGCATACAAGTTAAATAAGCAGGGTGACAGTATATAGCTTTGATGTACTCCTTTCCCAATTTGGAAACAATCTGTTGTTCCATGTCCAGTTCTAACTGTTGCTTCTTGACCTGCATACAGATTTCTCAAGAGGCAGGTCAGGTGGTCTGGTATTTCCGTCTCTTTAAGAATTTTCCACAGTTTATTGTGATCCACACAGTCCAAGCCTTTGGCATAGTCAATAAAGCAAAAGTAGGTATTTTTCTGAAACTCTCTTGCTTTTTCCATGATCCATCAGATGTTGGCAATTTGATCTCTGGTTCCTCTGCCTTTTCTAAATCCAGCTTGAACATCTGGAAGTTCATGGTTCACATACTGTTGAAACCTCGCTTGGAGAATTTTGAGCATTACTTTGCTGGCATGTGAGATGCGTTCAATTGTGTGGTAGTTTGAGCATTCTTTGGCATTGCCTTTCTTTGGGATTGGAATGAAAACTGACCTTTTTCAGTCTTGTGGCCACTGCTGAGTTTTCCAAATTTGCTGGCATATTGAGTGCAGCATTTTCACAGCACCATCTTTTAGGATTTGAAGTAGCTCAACTGGAATTCCATCCCCTCCACGAGCTTTGTTTGTAGTGAAGCTTCCTAAGGCCCACTTGACTTCGCACTCCAAGATATCTGGCTCTAGGTGAGTGATCACACTATCATGATTATCTGGGTCGTGAAGATCTTTTTTGTATAGTTCTTCTATGTATTTTTTCCACCTCTTCTTAATATCTTCCATACCATCTCTGCTATAGGTCCATAAATGGTCCATACCATTTCTGTCCTTTATTGTGCTCATCTTTGCATGAAGTGTTCCCTTGGTATCTCTAATTTTCTATTCCAGTATCCAAAAGACGGCTAAGCAATCTGGAAGTGCTCAGAGTTCTATGGACCATGTGTCTTTTTTTTACTGCAGGCTCATGGGGTGAGAGCATGCATGAGGACACATGGCTTCTTCCTTAAGGTTGTCTAGTGTTATTTCAAACCTCATCCAAGGTTTAACTTTGCTAGAAAGAAGACTGTCGGCCCACAGTTTCAGGAGAGCATGACTCAGCCTCTGACTGGCTTGGGTGTTAACCGCTTTTGACTCTGAGTCCTTTTAACTCTCAACTTGAGGGTTGAGCGGGGAATGCTTTCTTACATTTAGTGATGATTAGGAAAATAACTCATGCATTCTCACCCAAATAGGAGCTACACCTCAGCCTCCTCACTTCTCTTTGCAATCCAAATGGGATTAAATTTCTTATTACTTGTCAATTTCATACATGTGTTGGACAATCAGCAGAGACGAGAGTTGAAGAAGTAGCTTCAGGGAACCAGAAATTTAGTTATTATTCTAATTTATGAGCCATGGCTTCAACACTTCTCCTCAAGTAAGATTTTATACCGTTGCTACTGTCTTTATGGAGGTGCTTCTCCCAGATTAGCTTCAGTGACCCTTCTCTGCCCTCATAGCACACAGCTCTCTTAAAGAGCACCTCTCACACTGTATTGTAATTGCTTGTCTGTCTTTCTGTCTTCCCTACCTACTTTGAGTTCTGTGGTGCAAAGATCTGTGTCAGTCTTGCCCTGGACTTGAGCTGACCCAGCGTGGAGTCTACATTACAGAACTCATTAGTGGCATGAAAGGTCCCCAGCACTGCCTTCCCTGTCTAAAGCACAGCATCACTTACCTTCTGCCTTCTGCTCTGGTTACCCATGGAGCCCTGTGTGGTGCTGGTGTGAGAGGAGGGACCAAGGTTAAGTTTGTTCCTCCATGAATTCTCGTCATCTAGCCAGTTCTCATAGCAGATTTTTTAATAATTAATTATTTTACTTGGAGGATAATTACTTTACAGTATTGTGATGGCTTTTGCCATACATCAATATGAACTGGATATAGGTAGACATGTGTCCCCTCCTCCTGACCCCTCCTCCCAGCTCCCTCCCCACCTTACCCCTCCAGGCTGTCACAGAGCACCAGCTTTGCGTGCCCCGCCTCATAGATCATGCTCACACTGCTCATCTATTTTACATATGGCAGTATATACGTTTCAGTGCTATTCTCTCAAATCATCCCACCCTCTCCTTCTCCCACTGAGTCCAGAAGCCTGTGTCTTCTTTACATCTGTGTTTCCTTTGCTGCCTTGCACTTAGGATAGTCAGCACCATCTTCCTAGATTCCATTTGTATGTGTTAATATACGGTGTTTGTCTTCTCTTTCTGACTTACTTCATTCTGTATAATAGTCTCTAATAGGTTCATCCACCTCATTAGAACTGACTCAAATGTGTTCCTTTTTACAGCTGAGTAATATTCCATTGTGTGTATGTACCACAACTTCCTTATCCATTCATCTTAATGACAGATATTTTAAAAACCGTTTGAAAATGAATGAATGAATTAGAGCCACGAGACTTCAAATGGAATTTCATGGAGGGATTTTTCCTCTTTCATTTACTCACTTATTGTATTGAATACCTACTGTATAGCAGGCACTGTATTTATGGCTGAGTGGGGAGGTAGCAATTAGAGACAGGGGGAAAAACTAGATTTAAGAGGCACAATCAGGGAATTTCCTGGTGGTCCAGTCGTTAGGATTCTGAGCTTCCACTGCAGGGTTCAGTCCCTGGTTGGGAACTAAGATTCTGCAAGCTGTGTGGTGTGGCCAAAAAAGAAAAGGCATGATCAGAAAACGCCTGTAACTGGGCATAGTGCAGGAGGAGGGCAAGGGGTGAGGACACGCATGTTAGAAAGACGGATGACTTGAGGAACTAATGTTTAGCTGGGCTGTGTTAAAAAAAAAAAAAAAAAAGCTGAATGAAAGAGATGAAGGGATGGGAATATAAGGTGAGAATTCCAGACCAAGGGAAGTATTTTATGATGCAAAGTCTCAGGGAGAAGAGAGAGGAACTCTGCTGTAGGAACTGCAAGAAGCTGAATTGTACTGCTCCCAGCACAGAGGGCCAGGTGGCTACTGTCAGAGGTGAGACCTAAGGGGGGCAGATCTCAGTGGTCTAAGTTGTCAGGTAGGGAGTCAGGCTTTACCCCAAGGCAGATGGAGAGTGATTGATGGGCTGTGAGAGTGGGATAACATCATCAGGTTTATTTTTAGGAAGCCACTCCAGCTGCAGAATGAATTAGGGGAGGTGAAGAGATTAAAGACTGGGTATGAGAGGTAAGGTGGTAGGGGCTGCAAAGTTGGAGAAGGGTCTAGTGTGGCTTATGGTTTCAGACAATCTGGAACAGAATCGACCGAGCCACTGAAGTCCAAGTAGCATGTCGTTTTATTTCACATCAATCATTATTCTTCCTCTTTAGGCATTTCTGGAGGATATTGACAGGGCTTCCCTCGTGACTCACATGGTAAAGAACCTGCCTGCAATGCAGGAGACCCAGGTTCAATCCCTGGATTGGGAAGATCCCCTGGAGAAGGGCATGGCAACCCACTCCAGTACTCTTGCCTGGAGAATTCCATGGACAAAAGAGCCTGATGGGCTACAGTCCATGGAGTTGTAAAAAGTCGGACATGACTGAGCAACTAACACGCATTGACAGATGCTGGATTGGCACGGGTGTGAGTGCTGAGGTCTAAGACGGTCTGCTGTGAAACCTCATGCCAGTGAGAAGAGTCAGTGGCAAAGAAAAGGGACCTCCGGCGGAGAGAATGAATTATCACTCATAAAGATGCTGTGAAAGACAGTCTTCCCTTGGAATGTGCTGTCAGCAAAACCTTTGATTAGACCAAGGTACTCCCACGATGTAGTATGTTCCAGAATCTTGGCATGTGGACATTTGTAATTTGCAAAAGTAAATTTAATATCATAGTATACTTTATCTTTGGAAAGCAGGCAAACAAAAAGAAGCTCTCTTGTTTATACTATAAAAGTAAAAGATACTAAAGTAGACAGAATTACCCCAGCTGTGGGATATGCAAATTTCTGTGTATATGTGTGTTGGTTCCTGACCGGGGCCTGGAGGAAAACTAGAATCTGCTGTAGGGTGTGGAGGAGTAGTGGCAGAGACAGTTATGCTTGGAGGGGTAGGGGGAAGGATCAAGAAAGTTTGAGAAACAGTGAATTAAGGTCATATATATGCCTTAGTCATAAAACTGAGAATTTATTTTTATATTCTGCATTTATTCAAATACAACAAAATCACATATAACATCTATTATTCCAGACTCTCTGGTAGCCAGTGAGACCCAAAGACTAAGAAGGGACAAGCCTGTCCCCAGGAGTACCTGACTAGTAGAGAAGACAGACTCAGGAATGATTAATACCCTAACATCTGGGGTCCCCAACCTCTGGGATCTAATCCCTGATGATCAGAGGTGGAGCTGATGTAATGATAATAGAACCCGTCTGCCAATGCAGGAGATGTAAGAGATGCGGGTTTGATCCCTGGGTCAGGAAGATCCCATGGAGAGGGCATGGCAACCCACTCCAGTATTCTCGCCTGGAGAATCCCATGAACAGAGGGGCCTAATGGACTACAGTCCATAGGGTCACAAAGAGTCGCACGTGGCTGAAGTGACTTCGGAGGCATGCATGCATGCACAATAAAAGTAATGCACTTGAATCATCCTGAAACTAATGCCCCAACCCCATGGAAAAATTGTCTTCCGCAAAACCGGTCCCTGGTGCCAAAAGTTGGGGACAGCTGGTCTAATGTGATAAGTAGCATAGTGAGCAGGTACAGAGGACAGAGAGAGGAGAGGGACTGATTTCTAGTTGTTTAATTGTGTTTAGAGTTGACAACACGAATCGCCATTGGAGAACATGTATAATCCTATATACTAATATAAATATTAAAAAATCCCACGAAGCCTATTATCCTCACAGCCTCCCGTGGAGGGCATGGTAGAGGTGTACAAGGACAAGACGACCTGGCTGAGGGACAAGCCCCATTTGACCAGAGTCATCAACTCCGTATCAAAGGGGATTTTGAGTCTAGCCATTTCTGTGACATCACATTATAGGCGTTTGTCTTTTTTTTTTTTTTTTTTAAAGTAAGAAACAAGTTTAGGTTTCATTTCAGGGACCACCCCTAGTTAACATTTTGAGATATTGAAGCCCATAAGGAATTTGTTAAGAACAACAGCTTAAGAAGCTTCAAAATGTGTTCTCCTGACAATCTGTCTCCTATTTTACAGGCTCACTTTACCAATGTGCTGAGGAAAGGCCAGGCTTAGGAAGCAAACAGGCCTGGATCAAACCTGTCTCCACACTCACTGAGTCATAGGCAAGCATTAGAACACTCTGGTCCAGTTCCCCATGTGTCACACTTAGGAACTAAGATTAAACAGTAAGATGTGACTGAAGGCGCCCTAGTAGGCATTCTGACTCTGTCTCTAGAAGCACCCCAGTCCCAGCTACCGTCTCTCATCTGTGTGCTTAGTCACTCAGTCATGTCCGACTCTTTGCTACCCCATGGACTGCAGCACGCCAGCCTCTGCTGTCCATGGGGATTCTCCAGCCAAGGATACTGGAGCAGGTTACCATGCCTTCCTCCAGGAGATCTTCTTGACCCAGAGATCGAACCCAGGTCTCCTGCACTGGAAGCACATTCTTTACCATCTGAGCCACTAGGGAAGTCCCAGCTTTTTTTTTCTCAATATGAGTCCTGTCGGAAAACAGTTGACAGCCTCCAGCCTATGACACTCTGAATGCTATGTCCCCTGCCTCCTTTAACCCTATTTCTCATAATCTAGTTCACTGTTCTCTACGCACACCTGCCGTCCTTAAATCCCTCCAACATATCCCTTCTGCTGGGAGACTCCCTTAGCACGTGGTACTTTCATCTTTGCCTAGTTCCTAACATCCTCTTTGCCAACAAAGGTCCGGCTAGTCAAGGCTATGGTTTTTCCAGTGGTCATGTATGGATGTGAGAGTTGGACTGTGAAGAAGGCTGAGCGCTGAAGAATTGATGCTTTTGAACTGTGGAGAAGACTCTTGAGAGTCCCTTGGACTGCAAGGAGATCCAACCAGTCCATTCTGAAGGAGATCAGCCCTGGGATTTCTTTGGAAGGAATGATGCTAAAGCTGAAACTCCAGTAATTTGGCCACCTCATGTGAAGAGTTGACTCATTGGAAAAGACTCTGATGCTGGGAGGGATTGGGGGCAGGAGGAGAAGGGGACGACAGAGGATGAGATGGCTAGATGGCATCACTGACTCGATGGACGTTGAGTCTCAGTGAACTCCGGGAGTTGGTGATGGACAGGGAGGCCTGGCGTGCTGGGATTCATGGGGTCGCAAAGAGTCGGACACGACTGAGCGACTGAACTGAACTGAACTGAACATCCTCTTGATCTCACCTCAGACAACACTCTTCAGGCAAACACACCCTCACTCCCAGAGGGGCAGTTTCTCACAGCTCCACGCTCTGTGTTTCATTATTCCTTTAATAGACTGCTTCTTTGATTAACGACAAGCTTTCCCACTAGGTTTCGTCATCCGGACCGCAGGGATCCTATTCTTGTTTACCATTGTACGCTGTCACCGAACCCAGCTTGGCACATAGACACTCAAAAGAGAATAATGAACCAACCGACCTACCAACCGGTGAAATCAGCCGGTCTTGTTCCTTTCTTGGTTTTGGTTTTGATTCCAAGTAAACCACAGAGCTGAACTGTCTACCTAGGTTAGGAATTTCCTACAACAGGATTCCTTAACTTGGGTATCCCCGCTTCTGACCTGCTAAAACTTCATCTCTGAGTTATGTCCATGTGCGGGCGGATGGGAAGACTTCCACTGGGAAGGCGGGAGACTGATTTGCATCGGATTTCACCGGGGGGCTCTCTGCCCATTCGCCCCAAAGAGCCACAGTTGCTGTGGGCATCTCACGCCGCCTCTTGGCATCCTTGAGGATCCCTGGGGCGCGCTGTCTCCGGAGGCTTCTAGGCTCGCGCCCCGGGGACGGTCCCCGCTTCCCCGGATGAAGCCGACCTGGTTCAGCCCTTTCCGCCGGGGCAGCGCGCGTCCCGGAGCCTGTGAACTCGGACGGCAGAGTCCAGGCGGTGCCAGGTGCGGGGCGGCCCCGGGGGGACAGGGCTGGCATCCCCGCACCCGCGCGCCCAGCCCGAGGCGGGCGGGAGCCGGCGTCTTCGGAGAGGCGGGCACGAGGGGGGCGCGGCCTCGGGACGCGGGCCCGCCCCCGCCGCCGGGGCCGCCCACCCCGGTCGGCCGAGCTCGCCCCACCCGCGCCGCGCCCGGCTTCCGACTTCCCGGCTGCGAAGCTGTGCGGCCTCGCGCTCCGCCCGCCCGGCCCGCAGACGCGCCATGGGCCCCGAGCGCTGCCTGGCGCTGGGCGGCCTCCTCGCCCTGGCCGGGCTGCTGGAGGGCCGGCTGGTGCGCCAGGAGGAGGCCGGCTTCGGCGAGTGCGACCGCTTCTTCTACGCAGGGACCCGGCCTGCGGGGCCGGCGGCCGCTGCCCACGTGAGGATCTGTCAGCGTTCCGAGGGCGCCGAGCGCTTCGCCACCCTGTACAGCACCCAGCACCGCATCCCGGTGTACTCGGCGTTCCGCGCCGCGCGCCCGGCGCCCCTGGGCGCGGAGCCGCGCGGGCTGGTGGAGCCGCAGGTAAGCCAGGCGCTTCCCGAGCCGGGTCGCCGGACTGGCCTCGCAGGGTGCTTGGCAGCTCTCGCGAGCGGTCGGGGGCGTGGGGGGAACGGCGGCCCCGGGCTTCGATACCGGGATCTGGAGACCCGGGTTTCCGACCTTCCCCGCCGCGCCCCCGGAATTACAGCCTACTTAGTCCCCTGTCAACACCGCGGGCCGGAGCTCGGCCATCTGCGAGCCTGAGATGAAGCTACAAGGGTCTGAGGTTCCCAGTAGGCAGTGGTTCTACAGCGTAGACATCTGCAGTGTCTCATTCATTTCCTGAACTGTGAGGAGCATGAGACGGTGACCCAGGAGATCAGTCGGATCTGCAGGACGCGGGGGCTGGGAGCTCACAAGTTGTTGCCACGATTCTGCGGGATGGGTGGGTAGATGAAGGCTCAGAGAGGCCGCCAAACTGGCGGAAAGATGGGGTCCGTCTTCCTTCTAGGGAAAAGCTTTTCTTCTGCAGAAGCCACCTGAGCCGGAAAAGCCTTCCGTTCTGCACAAGACATTGAGTAAATCCCATCTGAAGTTGTGTTGGCTTGTGCCATGCGCTCAGTCCTGTCCGACCCGCCAGGCTCCTCTGTCCATGAAATTTTCCCAGGCAAGAATACTGGAGTGGGTTGTCATTTCCTTCGCCAGGGGATCTTCCCGACCCAGGGATGGAACCCGCGTCACCTGTGCCGCCTGCAATGCAGGCGGATTCTTCACCCTCTGAGCTTAGGACAGTGAAATAAAGATACAGATGTTTTAGAAATGGGATGTGATAGTTACAAGTAGTAGGCAACCATTGACTGCCTCCAGCTAATGGGAGGGACAAACCAGTTTTTCCTGACTCTTTTTATTTATATCTACTGATATATTATCAGACCGCTTGGAAAATCAGGTGGTCTCTCAGGGGGTTTGGGTTCTGTCTGATGAGAGTGACCCAACATTCCGAGAGGTCCCCAGAGGTCCTGCTGAACCTGCCTTAACACATTCTGCCCTAGTCAGCTCAGCCAGCCTCTGTCTAGAAGTCCGGGTCAGGCTCCCCTGCCCAGCAACCAAGGGCACTTCATCCATGGAGGGAGGGGGTAGCTGAACACGCGGCCCACCCTTTTTTTTTTTTTCTTTTAAAGAAATGGCTGACTTTGATCTTTTTCTTTTTTCCAATGTTTTCATTGAAGTACAGTTGATTTACATCAGCCTACCCCTTCTTGATGGCCACAGCTGCCCAGGACCACACCATGAGCAGGGGACTGGCTTTCTGTTGTTTTATTCAGAGCCCTGGGTTGTAATTTCTATCATCTCACTCAGCTATTTCTAGCTCTAAGACCTTGACCAGATCTCAGGCCATCTGCACCTCTGTCCTCTTTACATTCTCCACATCCAGCTGATGAACTCAGGCTTGTGAAAAAGCCTTGGTAAATTAGATACTCTAAGGCATACACTGGGGCTTCCCTGATGGCTCAGATGGTAAAGAATCTGCCTGCAAGGCAGGAGACCTGGGTTCGATCCCTGGGTCGGGAAGATCCCCTGGAGAAGGGAATAGCTACCCATTGCAATATTCTTGCCTGGAGAATTCCATGCACAGAGGAGCCTGGCAGGCTCCAGTCCATGGGTCACAAAGAGTCAGACACGATTGAGTGACTAACACTTTCACTCTTCAAGGCATACCTTAATCCAAAGTTAGTTTGCCCCCATCTTCACCCCTAGAGCTCTCTGAGGATCCCCCAACTCCACATTATGCTTCTGATGGCAGGCCTATGAAGAAAATAGATGACCTGGTCCTGTCTCCCTAAGGATCTTGTGGATGGCTTGGGGAGCCAGAACATACATGCGAGGAAGGTACCAGGATGCATGCTGAACAAATTTCAGTTAAACCCAGAACTCTCACATTTAGTAGTCACCCACTGTGTGCCAGGGGAACAGAGTGAGACTCCAAGATTCAAAGGCTTCCTGGGTGGGAGAGGTGGCTTTGCTTCTCATTAGAGCCTCAGTTTAAGCCTCAGTTCTCCCACTGGCTCACTGTAAACTTGGGCAGGTTGACTTAGAGGTAATAACAGGGTGATTCTGAGAATTAAATGAGTTACTCTGTACAAGGTTCTCTGAGGAGTGCCTGATACATCAGCCCTAGCTGTTATTATAAGATAAGCCAAACACCCTCTGTTTAAAAAAGTAAGCAAAGTCCTATTAGATTTAATCTGTCTTGGAGGTGAGAGGAGAGAGCCTTTGGGTCAGGGTGACATTTGCGCTGTGCCCAAAAGGATGTTCGGAAGGGAGACAGTGATGAGGACATTCCCAGCAGAGGGAATATGCTTAGTGGGAAGTTTGTGGCTGATTCAGGGATTCGTGTGGAGGGAGTGGTCGGAGCAGCTGAACCAGTACCAGGGGGCAGATGACGGTCAACTTGTGCTCAGACTGAAGGGGAGTGGTGGAAGGGAGGGGTTGGGAATGGAGTGATCAAGGAAGTTTGAGGGGTGGGGGGCATTTAGGCACTAATTGAAGGAGCCCAAAGGAGCATGACTCATTCAGGAGAGAAGAGATGGACAGGATTTTCAGGGAGGCAGTGGAGACTCTGGGCCCTGGGTAGTGAGGAATAGGTCTGGGGGATAAAATAGGATGGGGAAAGAGGAAGGAGCTGGTGGGGTGGGAGGTTTTTGTTGTTTAGTCATGAAGTCGTGTCCAACTCTTAGCAGCTCCGTGAACTGGAGCCCATTAGGCTCCTCTGTCCTTGGGATTTCGCAGGCAAGAATATTGGAGTGGGTTGCCATTCCCTTCTCCAGGGGAATCTGCCTGACTCAGGGATGGAACTCACATCTCCTGCATTGGCAGGCAGATTCTTTACCTGCAGAGCCATCGGGGAAGCCCAGGGTTGGGGAGGGGGCAGCTTGAGAGGTAGGAGGTGCAGCAGTTCAGAAAAGCCCAGGAGGCCAGTGTCCCCTCCTGGGGAGGTGGGAGTGGTCTGGTGGCTGATCCAGCCAAAAGGATGCTTTCATCTACAAGGCGGGCTTGTGCTGCCCGTCCCTTCCCAACGGTGTCTGGCCAAGTCAGCCAGCAGCCAGCGGGTATTAAGTAGAAGGCAAGGAAGGCGAGAGAGGGGGAGAAGCTGCCAGATCACAAGGCTGGCGGGCCCTGAAGCTCACTGCAGCAAACCTGCCTCCCCGCCAGCGTGCCTGCTGCAGAAAGATGCTCAGGGTTCAACGTGGACTTCGGCCGCTTCCAAGCCCTCTGTAACGCTGAGTCACCTAGTGCCCATGTCACTTTTTTGTGAGGTCAGCATTACCAACAGGCCCAGGAGACAGAAGAGGAAGAGGCAGGGACCAAAGGAACTGGGTGTTTGCCTTTGGTGGTGAGTCAAGAGGGCTGTTCTGACCCTGGGGCTCCCGGAGTTCAAGGCAGCAGTTCTCAAAGCTGTCCTGCAGTCTCCCTTTGGGAAAAGAAAAGAAAACGTCCTAAATCCAAGGTGATGGAAATTCAGTCACCTGTGTACTTAGAACCTTTAGGGTGTTGGCTGCCCATTGCCTCCAGGACAAAGTTCATGCTGCAGAATGCAGGTTACAAGGCCCGCATTCCCCAGGTTCCTGTCTGCAGCTCCAGCCTGTCTCCCACCCCTCCCCACTCCTGTGGACTGTTCTAGCATTATCCAGCTGCCTGGAGGACCTCCCCTACACCATTCTGTTGGTCACGGTTGTTTCTTTGCTCACGCTCAGTCCTTTTGCCCTGAACACCCGTCCTATACTGCCCCCATCTCGCCCTCCACTGCTTCCCCTACTCCATCCTTTAACGCTTTCCAGTGTCATCTCCTTCAGAAAGAACAGCCCACCTGAGTGAGGGCCACCTCCTGAGTTAGACCACCCCGCAGCATTCCCTATAATTTCTCTATTTTTGTACTTACCACATTGTTTTATAAAGGGCTTCCTAGGTGGCTCGGGCTTCCTTTGTGGCTCAACTGGTAAAGAATCACCTGCAATGCAGGAGACCTGGGCTTGATCTCTGGGTTGGGAAGATCCCCTGGAGAAGGGAAAGGCTATCCACTCCAATATTCTGGCCTGGAGAATTCCAGGGACTTTATAGTCCATGGGGTCTCAAAGAGTAGGACATGACTGAGGGACTTTCACTTTCCCTGGTGGCTCGGTGGGAAAGAATTCACCTGCTAATGTAGGAGACACAGGTTCGATCCCTGGGTTGAGAAGATCCCCTGGAGAAGGAAATGACAACCCACTCAGTATTCTTGCCTAGAGAATCACATGGACAGAGGAGCCTGAGGGGCTACAGTCCTTAGGGTTGCAAAGAGTTGGACATGGCTGAGCATGCGTGTGTGCACACACACGCACATACACATGCTTTATAACTACCTGCTCATGAGTTTGTCTCTCTAGTGTGAGCTTTTGAGAGCTGAGGGCCACATTTTACTCATACTTGCATTTCTAATGCCTAGGACATTAGAAAGCACTCAGTAAGTTCTGGATGAAATCATGTGATGTTCGGGGGTTCAGTCAAGCAGCAGGAGGTGAGATATCCTGCTGAGCTTTTTTGGTGGAGAGCTGCCTGCTTTAGAAGCTTGCCTCCCAGCTGGCCAGCCGCCACTGTTCCAAGCATATTCCATACGCAGAGCTGGAACCTTCCTCTAAATCCACCCCACCAGTTCTAGCTCTGGTGTTTGGAACTACCTCAAATGATTTAGCTCTCTTTAGCATCATGTAACTGGCGAAGGAAATGGCAACCCACTCCAGTATTCTTGCCTGGGATAAGAGGAGCCTGGCAGACTACAGTTGACGGGGTCCCAGTGACTGGGACAAGATTTAGCGGCTAAATCACCACGACCACTGGTGTCATATAACAGGGCCCCACATTTGAGGGGCCTTCTGAGGGACATAATGAGAACTTCAAAAGGAAGCAGAGACGACATAGGGGTGTTGCGGGTATTATGTGAAATATGGTCACCTTTAAATTGAGAATGGGGAGAAGGCAAGAAAGAGATGGGATAGCGTGTGTGCCTATTAGCAGGATGGAAATGATCTGAAGGGTTTGCAGTCAGAACTGAGGACTGGGTTCTGGTTTAGTACAGGGAACCTCGACCTTTTAGCCGCTCAACTTATTTCCATTTAATGGAAGAATTTTTGTATAACGTACTAGTGATGTCTTTGCAAAGAATCTTGTCAATTTACACTAGAAGCCAATGTATAAGATCCTGTCATTTTCTTTTTAAAACATTTTTTTTTGGACATGAGACATGTGGGATCTTAGTTCCCTGACCAGGGATCGAACCCATGAACCACTGGACCATCAGGGAAGTCCCCAAGCCCTTGACATTTTACAAATGTGACTGTTGGAAGGAATTGGCTTTATAGTCTGCCTAAACTTATTTAGTCTTACAAAAATACTGTGAGGTAGATATTATTCTCTTCATTGTAGATATGAAGCACTGGCTCAGAGAGGTTAATTAATTGTTGTGCCCAAGGTCACATAGCTTGGATTTGAACTCATGACTAGTTGCTCCTAGTCCGGAGCTCTTTTGTTTTACTGTGGAGATTTTTGACCTCCCGTGGTTTCCACTGCTTTAGTGGTCATAGGACTTTAATTCTCATCTTTCATGAAAAGTGGAAGTGTGGTTGCTCAGTTGTGTCTGACTCTTGCGACTCCGTGGACTGTAACCCGCCAGGCCCCTCTGTCCGTGGGATTGTCCAGGCAAGAATACTGGAGTGGATAGCCATCCCTTCTCCAGGGGATCTTCCTGGCGCAGGGATCGAACCTGGGTCTCCTGCATTGCAGGCAGATTCTTTATTGTCTTGAGCCGCCAGTACCTCTTTCACATGGGAATCTTAATTTCTACCCCATTTCTCTTTCCCACTGTCACAGAACAAGTGGGAGCACATATCTGGCCATGTGAATGTTGTTTAGGTGTCAGTGACTCCAGAGTAAAGCAGATATTTTGGTCAGTGGCAAAAGTATTTTCCTAAAGGGCCCAGTGAAGTCATGTTTCAGATCTTAGTAAATGTACGTGAACAGTCGTCACAGCTAGAACCTCAGTTAAGTCTTTAATCTTTCACTTCCATCAGTACCTTTTTGCTGGTATCTTCTGAAGCTGTTAGATGCACTGTTTCATTCATTCTAACACCAGCCCTCTTTTTATTGTGTCAGAGAACAGATACAAAGAAGATATCATGCACTGACATCTCTGGGTAAGGGGCTCAGCAAACGGGACATTGCTGATTCTTTCTTCCTCCTTACGAAACCTGACTTTGGATCTTTGCTCTGCCATTTACAAGCTGTGTAATCAAATTCTTCCAGTCCTATTTTTCTGATCTGTCCATTAAAGATAATAACAATGTTGACTTCATAAAGTAGTTGTGACAAACAAGATAACACATATAAGTGTGTAGCATGGAACCTGTAATATGGTGAGGTCTTAATAGTAATGTGTACACTATTAACGTCTTCCTCTAATAGGTGTTAGACTGACACGCATATGCACACGCACACGAATGGAATGCTGGAGTAACTCCTGCAACCCTGCATGTCTGTCCTAAAACATCTATCTGTGTATCTTCTCAAATGCTTGGTGTGTGTCCCACAGTCACATAATAGGCGCTCAGAAGGTATCTGGTGAGAGACAGTGAATGGAAGATAGATGGATGGGTGGATGGATATAGGTGATTGGAAAAACCAAAACAAAACAGAGGCCAGAGATACCTCCACCCTCCCTGTCCTGAGCAACCAGAAGATGTATTGTCATAAAGCAAACAGTGAGCAATTGCATTCCAGGCTCCTGTGCCGAGCCCGAGGAGTGCCGGGCAGCACCTGACTCACAGGGCTGGTTCCACAGTCAGGTGCTCACAATTTCTTCTTAGCAGGTAGTAAAAACAGGAGTCACACATTCTCCCCTTTGCTGCCTTTTTCTCCTTTTCTGGCTTTTTCTTCATCTTTGAATCTAGTGTCTTCATCGGATTCGTGGTCACTCTCAGGAGCAAGTTAGGGTACTTGCCCTGAACTGGCAGAACACTTGAGTGACTGTTTGTCCTGGAATTGTCCAGTGTGATGGATATGTACACCATTCTTTCAGTCCAGACTTAAATTTGGGCAGTTTAGGGAAAGGAACTATCATTTATTAATCCCTTACTGTGTGCAAGGATCTTCACAAATTAGCTCATTCATAGAACAACTCTAGGTCTTATGATCCATGGTTTGTGGTTTAGGAAACTGACGTTCAGAAGCATTAAATAGCTTATCCAAGGTTAAATTTGCCAGCTGCTTATGCTGCCTCACTCCAAAGCTCTTAGCTCTCTTTTTGCTATGTCATGCTGCTTTCCAATGACAATGTCAGTATTTTCTCTCCAGATTCTCAATGGACAGATGTGTTATTTTCATTTTACTGAATTAATCCACTTCTTTGGGTGTTGTCTGGCTGGGCTTCTAACACACTGTTCTGGAAATCTCAGTTACAATTCATGGTCATTGAATGGAGCTTGCCTTGAGGAATAAAGATTTTGTTTGTTGGGTTTCAAATTCCTCTTCCTTTCAAACTGACAACTCTACAAGTGGAAATATGAGAAGATAAATACTCCCACTTGCCAGTAGTATTCATTGCCAGGGATCTGGTCTTGCTCCCAGAATTCCTGTTTGGTCAACAGTGTCTTTTCCTTCAAGTTGCATATCATATCTTCTGAGTGGTCCTGTAGCCTGTTGGTTCCATAGAACCTGACACATATGTAGCAGTAATTCATTGCCTACTGACATAGCTATTTGGCCATTGAAAAGAAGGAGACATAAGAAAGAAACCAACTCTTCGAGTGAACCCAAAATAGAAGCACCATTTAGTATTCCAGTCATGCTTTTATTGACCCAGTGCCTGACAGACGTGTGGCTCATTCAAAGGAGGTCAAATGAGGGCATTTTATATTTTTAATCAAAATTGAAAAATGAGTACTTCTCCTTTTTCAGAGTAAATAGATGACTGAACTAGGGCTTGAAGACATAAATTGCATGTTCCAGTTGACTTGCACCTTCATTTTAGGGGTGATTGAATTGACCAGGAGGCATGATGGAATAGGGACCATGTGAGGAAATGGCCACTATTTATGCATCTGAAAGACTCGGCATCCACCACAGTCTTAGAACACACAGGAAGCACAGAGAAAGGAAAACTCGGCTTATGAACCATAGAAAGATCTTTTCTCATTATTGAGTATTTCTGTTGTATCTGAAACCATGGAACCGTGATGACCTCGGATGCCTCCTTCACGGCCAGGTGGGACCATTTGGGATGGTTGATGGTCTTGCTTCTGCGCCTCACTAGACAGACTTCACCCTTCTAAGTCCTACCATCTGTACCCCGAGGTTCAAGCTGCCACATCTTCATCCAGGTCTCTGTAAAACAGCTTCCCAACTGGCTGACCCATCCCGCCTGGGTCTCCTTTAGCCTTCCTCCATCTGGAAGTCAAAGTCTTTCAAAACATTCATCCTGTCTCCATTGACCTCACTGGAAACCTTTCAAGGTTTCCCCATTTCTCTTCAGATACAGTCCTTATCGGGGTCTCCAGAGTCCCGTGTGGTCGGCCTCCCAGTCCCCTCCCAGCCCCCTCCCAGCCTTATCTGCTGTCACACGTTGCCAGGCCTTAACCTCTGTCTGCTTTGGCTTCTTCCTGTTTTGTTTTTGTTGTTTTTAATTTCTGTCTTCTCTTGCATCATAGGGTCTTTGTACCTACTGGACATTTTTGTCTTCCATGACGTTCCCAACTACGTCAGCCGCCAGTGAGATGCTAGTCACTCAGTCGTGTCCAATTCTTTGTGACCACATGGACTGTAGCCCGCCAGGCTCCTCTGTCCATGGGATTCTCCAGGCAAGAATACTGGAGTGGGTTGCCATTTCCTTCTCCAGGGGAATCTTCCCAACCCAGGGATCGAACCCAGATCTGCATTGCAGGCAGATTCTTTACCATCTGAGCCACCAGCGAAGCTGTCAGCTGTCAATAATACTCTCTAAAGGCACCAAACACAGCTTTCTTTGCTAGCGTGGCACAAATGTACATTTATTTGTATGACTGGGTGCCCCTGACTAGACTCTGAGTTCCATGCATGCAGGATATGGGCCTGTTGCACTCACCATCCTAACACAGAGGCTGGTAATCTTTAATGTAAAGGGCCACAGAGTAAATAGTTTAGACTTTGGGGCCATTTGGTCTCTATTGCAACTATTCAACTCGGCTTTTCTAGCACAAAGCAGCCACAGACAATGCATAAATGAGTAAGCGTGGCTATGTTCCAAGAAAATTTTATTTATGAAACAGGTGGTGGGCTGGATTTGGTGCACAGGCTGTGGCTGGCCAACTCCTGGTCTAGCACGATGCCAGCCCCGAGTATGTGCTTATTAGTCAATGTTGTTGAATATTGAGCACTCAGCAGGTGTGGATTGAGCGTTGGCAGTGAAATCTGAAAACTGTGCAGTCTTCTTCCTCTTAGGGCATGGCAGCCCCAGATTGAGACCTACAGTCAATTTCCAGGAACTTTTTTAATGTGTTGGTGGTGGTTCTTTATATTTAGGCCTTTTTAGGACTGAGTGACTTCACTTTCACTTTTCACGTTCATGCATTGGAGAAGGAAATGGCAACCCACTCCAGTGTTCTCGCCTGGAGAATCCCAGGGATGGGGGAGCCTGGTGGGCTGCCGTCTATGGGGTCACACAGAGTTGGACACGACTGAAGCGACTTAGCAGCAGCAGCAGCAGCAGGATGATAAAAGTAATCATGTGCTTATGGTTAAAAAAAAATTTCTGAGCATTTTGGAAGTATATAAAGAAAAAGATCCTGCTTCTAACAGATAGCCAGTCTTCACAGTTTGTGTGTATGGGTGTGTGTATGAGTGTGTGTGTGTAACATTCCAGAAATTTCCATCACATACAGAGAGACTGTGCAGTCTCACATCCTTTCTTCTGGTCAAGCATTAGCATCCATCCACAGAATCCATGTGGATTCTGTGAAGCCACGTCTAACTAGTCTCTCAAACAATCAGCACCCGCATGGAGTGGGAGAGGAAAGGGATTTTTGATGAGCAGATTTGCACAGAAGCATAAACAGTCTGTCTCATGAAGCATTTGCACGTAATAAATATTTAGAAGGCCTGGGGACTTGAAATGCAAAGTCTATTTCATCACCTTCTTCTTTCGCAACTTTAAAGTCATGTATAACTGACAGGTGGCCTGAAATACCTTCTCTGCCCTTCTGAGTAGAGGAAGTGTTATCCTCTACATTAAGAAGAGAGTGGGCCTGGGGCGACCCTGGGCTGCCTGAAGTCACAAGCTCTAAGTGACAGAGCTGAAGGGATCTCGTTTCCAACCTGGTGTTCTGTCACTGCTGCCGAACAGTCTCACCTTTAGAGGAGCTTGAAGAAAAGCACATTCACAGAAGCCTGGAAAGAAAAGAAAGTGAAGTCACTCAGTTGTGTCCGACTCTTTGCAACCCCATGGACTGTAGCCCACCAGGCTCTTCCATCCATGGAATTTTCTAGGCAAGAGTACTGGAGTGGGTTGCCATTTCCTTCTCCAGGGGATCTTCCCAACCCAGGGATTGAACCCAGGTCTCCCACATTGTGGGCAGACGCTTTACTGTCTGAGCCACCAGTTCAGTTATGTTCAGTTCAGTTCAGTTGCTCAGTCATGTCTGACTCTTTGTGACCCCATGAATCGCATCACGCCAGGCCTCCCTGTCCATCACCAACTCCCGGAGTTCACCCAGACTCACGTCCATCGAGTCAGTGATGCCATCCAGCCATCTCATCCTCTGTCGTCCCCTTCTCCTTCTGCCCCCAATCCCTCCAAGCATCAGAGTCTTTTCCAATGAGTCAACTCTTCACATGAGGTGGCCAAAGTACTGGAGTTTCAGCTTTAGCATCATTCCTTCCAAAGAAATCCCAGGGCTGATCTCCTTCAGAATGGACTGGTTGGATCTCCTTGCAGTCCAAAGGACTCTCAAGAGTCTTCTCCAACACCTCAGTTCAAAATCATCAATTCTTTGGCGCTCAGCCTTCTTCACAGTCCAACTCTCACATCCATACATGACCACAGGAAAAACCATAGCCTTGACTAGCCGGACCTTTGTTGGCAAAGTAATGTCTCTGCTTTTGAATATGCTATCTAGGTTGGACATAACTTTCCTTCCAAGGAGTAAGCATCTTTTAATTTCATGGCTGAAGTCACCATTGCAGTGATTTTGGAGCCCCCAAAAAATAAAGTCTGACACTTTTTCCACTGTTTCCCCATCTATTGCCCATGAATTGATGGGACCGGATGCCCACAAAAGCCTGGAGGAGAGGTCAAAGAAAGGGAAATGATTTTGCCCGGGGGCAGACTTACTAGCCTCAGAGGCTGTTGGTGACACAACATGGAGAAGCAGATGCTGTCTTTTGTGCTAAAGACAAGAGGCCTTAAGCTTCAACAGGTTGAGGAGGATTGAGTAAGTGTTAGTGTTAGTTGCCCAGTGGTGCCCGACTCTTTGCGACCCCATGGACTGCAGCCCACCAGGCTCTTCTGTCCATGAGATTTTCCAGGCAATGGTACTGGAGTGGGTTGACATTTCCTTCTCCATGAGGAGGATTGAGGTCAGATGCAAATAACTCATTTCTTGATATAAGACCTAGAGCCAGACATCCTGGAATGCAAAGCGAAGTGGGCCTTAGGAAGCATCTGTATGAACAAAGCTAGTGGAGGTGATGGAATTCCAGTTGAGCTATTTCAAATCCTAAAAGATGATACTGTGAAGGTGCTGTACTTAATATGCCAATAAATTTGGAAAACACAGCAGTGGCCACAGGACTGGAAAAGGTCATTTTTCATTCCAATCCCAAAGAAAGGCAATGCCAAAGAATGCTCAAACTACTGGACAATTGCACTCATCTCACATGCTTGCAAAGTAATGCTCAAAATTGTCCAAGCCAGGCTTCAGCAGTACATGAACTTCCAGATGTTCAAGCTGGTTTTAGAAAAGCCAGAGGAAACAGAGATCAAATTGCCAACATCCGTTGGATCATCAAAAAAGCAGAAGTCCCAGAAAAACATCTATTTCTGCTTTATTGACTATGCCAAAGCCTTTGACTGTGTGGATCAGAACAAACTGTGGAAAATTCTTAAAGAGATGGGAATACCAGACCACCTAACTTGCCTCCTGAGAAATCTGTATGCAGGTCAAGAAGCAACAGTTAGAACTGGACATGGAACAACAGACTGGTTCCAAATCAGGAAAGGAGTATGTCAAGGCTGTGTATTGTCACCCTGCTTATTTAACTTATATGCAGAGTACATCATGAGAAACGCTGGACTGGAGGAAACACAAGCTGGAATCAAGATTTCTGGGAGAAATAGCAATAACCTCAAATATGCAGATGACACCACCTTCATGGCAGAAAGTGAAGAAGAACTAAAGAGCCTCTTGATGAAAGTGAAAGAGGAGAGTGAAAATGTTGGCTTAAAACTCAACATTCAGAAAACGAAGATCATGGCATCTGGTCCCATCACTTCATGGCAAATAGATGGGAAACAGTGGAAACAGTGAGAGGCTTTATTTTGGGGGCTCCCAAATCACTACAGATGGTGACTGCAGCCATGAAATTAAAAGACACTTGCTCCTTGGAAAAAAAGCTATGACCAACCTAGACAGCACATTAAAAAGCAGAGACCTTACCTTGCCAACAAAGGTCTGTCTAGTCAAGGCTATGGTTTTTCCAGTGGTCATGTATGAAGGTGAGAGTTGGACCATAAAGAAAGCTGAGCACTGAAGAATTGATGCTTTTGAACTGTGGTGTTGGAGAAGACTCCTGAGAGTCCCTTGGACTACAAGGAGATCCAACCAGTCCATCCTAAAGGAAATCAGTCCTGAATATTCATTGGAAGGACTGATGCTGAAGCTGAAAGTCCAATACTTTGGCCACTTGATGTGAAGAACGGACTCATTTGAAAAGACCCTGATCCTGGAAAGACTGAGGGCAGGAGGATAAGGGGCAACAGAGGATGAGATGGTTGGATGGCATCACCAACTCAATGGATGTGAGTTTGAGTGAACTCTGGGAGTTGGTGATAGACAGGGAGGCCTGGCATACTGCAGTCCATGGGATGGCAAAGAGTCGGACACAACTGAGTGACTGAACTGAACTGATGTGAGAGCAAAGGGCCCAAGGGCTATCAGGTCCCCCTCCCTCATGAACTTGAAGATAAAGATAGCACTTCGCCTGTTAGCTTTGGAGCAGGGCCATCTCATAGTTACAGTCTTGTGTGGAGACTGGCTGTGAGCCTTCCCCAGTTTTCAGATGAAGGTGACACATTATTGAGTTGACAGTGGGACCTTGCAGGCTGCAATTCTGCACCCGGGGAGCTCATTGACCCGGCTTATCACTGCTCTTGCTTTTTTGCTCTCAATATTGGGTGGCCTTCTGCCCCTCCATTCCTGTCCCAGGCCAATCAGAGCCTGGGAGTTTCCTCTCACTCATTTACATAATAAATATGGTCACAGCCAATCACGGATGAAAGATTATCTTCAGTTTGTTTTCTGTGAATGATTTGGGGTGTATATGGACAATGGGGGAGACCTGGGTCAGAAAGATCCCCTGGAGAAGGAAATGACAACCCACTGCAGTACTCTTGCCTAGAAAATCCCATGGACGAAGGAACCTCGTAGGCTACAGTCCATGAGGTCACAAAGAATCAGACGCCACTGAGTGACTTCACTTTCACTTTCTTTCAGTGGCAGAAACAAGCTCACCCTGTTTATCTGTACCTTCATCTCTTCATTCCTGGGCAGCAGGGGGAGAATGTTAGCATCCTGAAGGAAGAGTCCCCAGACATCAGGCTGCTGATTGATTCCTCTAGTAGTGTCTTTATTATTGTTGGTCACAACCATTTATTGAGTTTTGGGGTCTAAGCCCAGAAATAGGAGTCCATCTGGGACGAGACTTAGTCCCTGCCCTCAGATGTCTTTTTACCTAGTGAAGAAGGTGGATCAGAGACAAGAAATGCCCCACTGGAAGGGGCAAGGACTGGGCATATGGAGTCATTCAGAAGATGGGTTTTGTAGTGAGATGATTTGGGCTGAGTCCCAGCTCTGTCCCAGCGTCACCAACTCAATGGACATGAACTTTGGCAAAGTCCAGGAGATGGGGGAGGGGGACAGAGAGGACTGGCATGCTGCTGTCCAGGGGGTGGCAAAGAGTCGGACACAACTGAGCAACACAGCTTAACAACAACTGACTCTGTTAGTTACTGACCGGGTGACTGAATCTCACAGAGCCCAGGTCCCCATCTGTGGCCCAGAGCTCATAAATCACCCCTAACCTATGGATGAGGGCCTCCCTGGTAGCTCAGTCAGTCAAGATCTGCCTGCAGTGCAGGAGATCCGGGTTCAATCCCTGGGTGGGGAAGATCCCCTGGAGAAGGAAATGGCAGCCCACTCCAGTATTCTTGCCTGGAGAATCCCATGGACAACGGAGCCTGGCCGGTTATGAGGTCACAGAGTTGGACACGACTGAGCGACTAAGACTCCCACCCTGTGGATGAGTTAGGGAGGTTCAGGATGACTCTGCATTGTGTCTGCACACTCAATACACATATGTTAAGCATGTGGGATGAATAAGAAACCTTTGCTTCCCAGACCATGCCTTCCTTGGAGATAACCAGGATGGGGGTTCCCATGTCCTTAGGTCTGACCCTGAGGTCAGACATTTCGGTAATACGTCTCCATGCTCCTGCTGAAATGCCCTTTCTCCCTCTGCCCTGCTTCATTGCCGCCTTGCCCAAGACTGGTCTCAGCTTTTCCTCTGGGTTCAGCTTCTCCTGCTCTGTCCTCTGTGTTCCTCTGCCCATTGATGCTCTCCTCTGTTGAAGAATTTAGTAGGAGTGCCTTCTCTCAGTCCCACAGGTGCCCCTCATCCGTTCCCAGACTTCTGCAACCAAGGCATGTCTCTTCCTTTGTGCCCAAGACTTAATCCAGGTGTCTAGAAAGTTCCTGGTCTGCAAGGTCCCTGCCTTGATTCTCTTGGGTTCTCATAAGAGTAGGACTCCCGAGGTTTCAGGCTTGTTGGTGCATGAGTCATAAACTTACCCAAGCTTATTCAAGGGAAGGCCAGAACTGTCGTTAGAAATCACTGGTAAATTCACAGGCATAGGAACAGAGGTGCACACAGGCCTCAAAGGATCCAGAACCGGAAAACTTCTGGAAAGTCAGTGGTCCCACAGAGCCTTCAGGATCTCTCTCCCACCCTCCTCTGGCTTTTCTCTCTTGACCAGCTCTTCCATTTTCCTGTGGGTCAGCCTGGCCTTCCTGAAGGCCATCTAGCAACCTCCCCACCCTGACAATGTCGGGCTCTGAGCTACTTGGATCGAGAATCCAAGAAAGCCATCTGGTAGGCTGCTGGTCAGATTGGCTGTCGTTTCGTTATGCCTGGTAAGGAGGTGGGTAGGAGAGGTCAGGTGAGGAGAAATAAGTGCTAGGTTAAGTTAGATGTAAGAGTTGGGTGTGGTGCATTGGCTGACATGGTTGGCAGAGCTAGTGGTTGAGTGTAGGGTGGGCAGCCAGACTAGACTACTCGAGGGACCCTCATTGCTCAACACAGCCTGGCCTGTGTACCAACCATGTGTGTGATTAATGCTCCAGAAGACCTTGAGGTGGGTGTGATCCCCCAGGACTACGTGAGTTGTGGTCTTGGGAAAGATATTACTGAGGCTGTATCAGCCAGGATCTGGGAAGGAAACAGATGGAACTTTCAAAGTAGTTTAAGAATTGAATGAAGAAACTGCAGAGAATTAAGGGAGTCAATAGGGTGGCTGGTGGTCCCTGGTGGCTCAGATGGTAAAGAATCTGCCTGCAATTCAGGAGACCTGGGTTCAATCCCTGAGTCAGGAAGATCCCCTGGAGAAGGCAATGGCTACACACTCCAGTATTTTTGCCTGGGAAAACCCGGACAGATGAGCCTGGAAGGCTACAGTCTGTGGATCACAGAGTAAGACACGACTGAGCAACTAAGCATGCACACATGCACACAAGGAAGTCATTAAGATATGATCAAGTACCCAGGGCCTGGTTATTGCAGGAAGCTTTCACCATCCCAGGACTATGGGGCCTGCAGGGAGCCTGGTAAGAGCTGTGACTGCAGAGAAACTCAGCTAGAGTCAGAACTGCACCAGCCAGGTGGGGAGGTTGTTGTTCAGTCGCTCAGTCGTGTCCAGCTCCTTGCATCCCCATGGACTGCAGCAAGCCAGGCTTCTCTGTCCTTCAGTGTCTCCTGGAGTTTGGAGGGAGCAAGGGAATAAATCGTGTCTTCTCTCCTCCCATTGGCTGCTCCAGTCAGAAGCCAGAGGGCAGGAGAGCTCAGATGATGTGGTCCCTAGAAATCAGGTCCCTGGGACACAGAGCAGGGGATGGAAGAGTGGAGAATGGATCTGGGAGGCCAAAGAAGAGCACCCCGCACAGGAGCTGTGAGGTTAGAGGCAGGCCTGGGCCCCCAGGTGGGAC
This sequence comes from Bos javanicus, assembly GCF_032452875.1. Taxonomy (NCBI): domain Eukaryota; kingdom Metazoa; phylum Chordata; class Mammalia; order Artiodactyla; family Bovidae; genus Bos; species Bos javanicus. Next base: position 15,357,089 of record NC_083882.1, on the reverse strand, counting down.
ACAGGTAGCAGAGAGGAGTGGTGAAGGCACCCCAGCCAGTGCTGACATGGGCCGCAGCACAGAGGTAAGCAGGGCAGCATTTCCATCCTAACCATGTAACTGACTCAGCTAGGGGACCAGAGTGTACTTTTCTGGTTGATGTATGAGAAGATTTGGCAGGAGGCATTGGAGGGGGCGGGTGGTCATGACTGTGCCAGTTTGTCATTTAACCTGCAAGTTCAGGATGCTCTTGAAGATGTTAGAAAGAGTACTTAGACATGATCCAAAGAGTACAAATAGCAAAAAGAGGCTTCTCACTTCACACGTGAGTAAGGCAGGAAATCCATGTGTATCCGGTTTTGTGATCAGAACGTTAGCTGTTCTGATAAGTGGAGGATCCTGTAGTACTTTATTCTCTTTCTCGGCTTTACCCTCCCAGCTCTCGCAATTTGAGGATGACACCTCTCGCAGAGTATTAATAGGGTGTGAAAAAATCAAGCCCAGCTGGGCCACCACCAGAGCTGACCTCATCAGCAGTTTGTGCCTCAAGAGTTGTCCATAGACCCCCGTCCCGGCATCAGCCTTACTGGGGGTGGTGGTTAAAAATGCAATCTTGAAACCACCAGAGGCCTTCTGAAAGCATCTCCAGTGTGGAGCACAGGAATCTGCATTTTTAACAAGATTAAGTTGCTTCTAATACAGGCTGAATTTTGAGAAGTATTGATTTAAGGGAACACCACTGATTTCCTATAGAAGCTGCATAGAGGGGGGCTTATTTCCACTGAAGACCGAACATGAATCTAAGAGTGATCTAGCGCAGGGGTTCTCCATTTAGAATCACCTGCTGCTGCTGCTGGAGAACTTAAAAAAAATCCGGAACCGATCTCCAAGCACCACCCTCCACTCAAGCTTTTTGAAGCTTCCAGGTGGCGCTAGTGGTAAAGAATCTGCTTGCCAATACTGGAGATGCAGTTCGATCTCGGGGTCAGGAAGATCCTCTGGAGACAGAGGTAGAAATGGCAACCCACTCCAGTCTTCTTGCCTGGGAAGTCCCATGGGCAGAGGAGGCTGGTGGGCTACAGTCCTTGGGGTTGAAAGGACTCAAACACAACTGAGTATACACACAGGTGATTCTAAGAACCTCTGATCTTGTCTGCACGCAGAAGGTGGAAAAAATTAGAAATGGGGATGTCTCAATTTAACTGACTTTTCTGAATTCTGTAGCACATAGTCAAGTGCTAAAAATAATTGCTCTGGAAAAGAAAGCAACAGTGGAGTGGAAAACTGGCTTCAGCGAGTAAGGAGGAATAGGACCAGGGGTGTTGTAATCTGAGAAGGTACCACAGGTCTAGAGAGGCCTTAAAGGCGCCCGGGGCTGTCTCAGGCTCCCCGGGAAGCGGTGGGAGACGTCCCACAGGAGTTTTCCTCAAGGTCTCCCTTGCCTGCACCCAATGCCAATTTAGGATTGGTTTTTTTTTTTTTCTTTTTCTTCCACTTTCTCTTTTTCTTCCACTTTCTCTTTTTTTCTTCTGCTTTGTCTTTCCTTTAAAAAAATTTTTTTTAATTTTTAATTGATTGATGATTACAATATTGGTTTGATCTCTGTCACACATCAACATGAATTCAGCACCAGTGTACCTAGGTCCCCTCCCTCTTGAATCTCTCTTCCGACTTCCACCCTCTCCCGCCCCTCTAGATTATTACAGAGCCCCCGTTTGAGTTCCCTGAGTCATACAGCAAATTCGGGATTGGATCATTTTTTTCACCCCGCCCCTTTCATTTGCATTTATCAGATTTTGAAGACAAAGGAAGGTCTCACATGCAAGGGCGCCATCCTTTCCTCCCCTCTCCTGTCCCACCGTCTTCTGACCTAGGAGGGGAGAACTCCTAGGTTGCGAGTGTCTTTGGGTCTGCACGGCTGCCCCAGTGCAGATGCGTGCCAGGCGCCTATGGTGTGCCAGTGCCGGGGCAGCTCCTCCCGAAGGCAGTGGGGAGTGTGGGCAGCCTGGAGGAAGGGTGACTCAGGGCAGGAAGGCTGTTCAGGAAAAGAAAAATCCTGCCTTTCTCATCCCCTGAAAAAAAAAAAGGAAAAAGCATCCTTCTGATTTTTCTAAAGCTGTTTCTACTCCCAAGAGGATAAAGAAGATTTTTTATGCCAAGAAGGGAGGATTTCTTTCTTTTTTTTCCTCCAGTGGGTGGGTCAGAGCTGTTTATGCCTTTCCTGAGAGCTGAAAGGCCTTGCGGTTTATTCCTTCTCAAAAGTCCTTCCTCGCCTCTTGTGGCCCCACTGGCCTCCACTTCTTTTTTGAAACACGGCTTTTCTGAACCCCCAGCTGGGTGTTTTCCGTGGTGAGTCCTCAGATCTCCTTCATTCTGACGCTGGGAGTGTGCGGGGTGCGGTCCGCAGCTTCAGCTCTGATAAGGTTATCTGATGTTCCGATGGTCAGCTGCAGTCTCAGTTTCTTGCGAGGGGGGCCCTCCCGCCCACCTGCTGATGGGCCGTGGGGTGACCGCGTTTAATAACCGTGTTTCCCGCTGTTCAACTCATCCAGGGACCTAACTCTGGTTGAAAAACAAAACAACCCCCAGAGGAAACATCCTGTCCCCGTGGCCACAGTTCGATAGGAGTTGGCGAGGTTGCTTGCGACCATAGCGTCTGGTGTGAATCATTATCAGCGCGTGCTTATGGAGACAGACTGAGTGGGGGAAGGAGACTCCAGCCTTCCTAGGGCGAATCAGGGGGGAGCTCTGACACCCGTTTGATCATCCTTTTCCACGACTAGCTTTCCCAGGGAGAAATCCTGGAGCAGAGATAGAGGCCCGTCTGTTCTCCCTGGAGCCCCTCTTTCCTTGTCTGCAAGGACATCGTGTGCGCATCTGTGGCTCACACGGGAGATCATTCTTTCATCGTGTTGAAATTGTCTCCCCGGTATCCTGGGCTGACCCTTCCCCACTTTGTCCTTGGGGTTTGCCTGCCCAGCATCCGGTTCCCTTGTGTCCTGCACCCCTCAGCCCTGTCTGTACTCTGGTCAGCCCCCGTCAGCCGTGGGCCCACCTGCCCCCTCCCCGTGCCAGCTGCCCCATCTCGGAGCCCACCCTGCTCCTCTGCTCCTGCTCTGTGCGCTCCCAGTGGCGGTGCCCTGAGGCTTGCCTGGACTTCGCAGCCCAGGAGTCCTCTGGGACAGGAGCCCTGCTCAGGGACCCCCTGCCCCTCTAGCCCATTGATTTGTCATCATCCCCCGAGATGCTCCCCAATGCTGCATGTCTGGAGACCTAGGCTGTCCCACCTTCCCAGTGCCCCTTCTTCTTGGGGGTTTGTGGGGGGCTGGTGCAGCATCTTTGCTCACCCCTGTAGGCCCTGCTTCTCCTGCTGAGACCATGTTCCTCCCCTGCCTTTATGTAAAGTAAAGTCACTCAGTCGTGTCCGACTCCTTGTGACCCCGTGGACTGTGGCCCACCAGGCTCCTCTGTCCATGGGATTCTCCAGGCAAGAATACTGGAGTGGGTTGCCATTTCCTTCTCCAGGGGGTCTTCCCAACCCAGGGATCGAACCCAGGTCTCCTGCATTGTAGGCAGATACTTTACCCTCTGAGCCACTAGGGAAGACTGCTCAAATGCAGGTCTGTCTGCAGCCTCTTCTTGCCCAAACCCAGCCACGTCCACCACCTGTCTTCCTTCCTGAGCCCGCTGGGGAAATTGCCCTCTGAATCCTCATGAATAACTCTCTCATCATCACAGCCCTCAGCCCTTGTCTCCATCCTTCCTTTTCCTTTTTGTGCAGGTGTCGTGCACTGCTGATCCTCCTCTAGCCAAAGCTCTGTCCTCCCTTGACTTCGACATGATACTGGATGATTGATTCTCCCACGGCTCCATCAGTTTCCAGTTGCCCCTCCTGCCCACCCTCCACTCCATCCTCTAGTGCCTCCTTCCTCACTGCCCTCACCTAGAGGCTGGACTGCTGCTGTGGTGGGGCTAGGACCTTTTGAATCTGAGAACGCCGGGCATGGCCTTGGCTGTGCCACTGACAAATTGATTGGCCTCATACCTGCCCCTTACCCAAGTTTTAGTTTTTCTGTGTGTAAAGTAGACATGATGATACTAGTTACCTGGTGAGGTTTTGTGGAGAGTCAATGGGTTGATGACTCGTTTGAAAAGACCCTGATGCTGGAAGGGATTGAGGGCAGGAGGAGAAGGGGACGACAGAGGATGAGATGGTTGGATGGCATCACCGACTCAGTGGACATAGGTTTGGGTGGACTCTGGGAGTTAGTGATGGACAGAGAGGCCTGGCTTGCTGCGATTCATGGGGTCGCAAAGAGTCAGACACGGCTGAGTGACTGAACTGAACTGAATGAGTTGCTGCACTGCAGTGTTTTCTAAATAATAGTCATTTGCCCCCCTGCTTCGCCAGAGTCCCGCTTGTACTGCTATTTTCTTGAGATTTGGTCTTTACATTGACTTTAAATCAAGTCATTGGAAAACAAATTTAGTCTTATCCTAAATAATCATATCCTTGAAATTGTGTGTAGGAATTATTGGTTATATCTTCCCAGGAGAAATTAAACATGAATGCATAGCTATTAAAATAGAAGCATCCGTTGGTTCACTTCTCACTGTCCACAAGAAACCACAGAGTTACAGGCACTGTCCTGCGAATCTTACATGAATCATGCCCCAGTGCCCCGACCCTAGGATGCGTGTGCACCAGGATGAGCCTTTATCTCTCTGTGGCCAACCTTGCTTTCATGCCCAAGCTCCAGTCCTGTATCTCCAGCTGCTATAAAATGTTTCTGCCTGTCAGCTTGGTCCCTTTTAGAGGTCGGCCTGTTCACTTTCCCTCCATTGCCCTTTGTTTTCGGGTGACCTGGGCTCCAGAGTTGGACATCATCTTTCACCTTCTGGGGACCCTTCCGGGTCCACCTCCACATCTTGGGGCACCTTCTTTCCGGAGTTACGCACATGTCCTTTCCTTTCCATTCCCTCAGCTACCTCACGGTCTTTCTTGCCCAGTGTGGGTAGGTGTACATTTCCTGGAATTACACATTCCTAAGGAAGCAACAGTTAGAACTGGACATGGAACAACAGACTGGTTCCAAATAGGAAAAGGAGTACGTCAAGGCTGTATATTGTCACCCTGCTTATTTAACTTCTATGCAGAGTACATCATGAGAAACGCTGGGCTGGAAGAAGCACAAGCTGGAATCAAGATTGCCGGGAGAAATATTAATAACCTCAGATATGCAGGTGACACCACCCTTATGGCAGAAAGTGAAGAGGAACTAAAAAGCCTCTTGATGAAAGTGAAAGTGGAGAGTGAAAAAGTTGGCTTAAAGCTCAATATTCAGAAAATGAAGATCATGGCATCTGGTCCCATCACTTCATGGGAAATAGATGGGGAAACAGTGGAAACATTGTCAGACTTTATTTTTTGGTGGTCCAAAATCACTGCAGATGGTGACTGCAGCCATGAAATTAAAAGACGCTTACTCCTTGGAAGGAAAGTTATGTCCAACCTAGATAGCATATTCAAAAGCAGAGACATTACTTTGCCAACAAAGGTCCGGCTAGTCAAAGCTATGGTTTTTCCAGTGGTCATATATGGATGTGAGAGTTGGACTATAAAGAAAGCTGAGCACAGAGGAATTGATGCTTTTGAACTGTGGTGTTGGAGAAGACTCTTGAGAGTCACTTGGATTGCAAGGAGATCCAACCAGTCCATCTTAAAGGAGATCAGTCCTGGGTGTTCTTTGGAAGGACTGATGCTGAAGCTGAAACTCCAATACTTTGGCCACCTCATTCGAAGAGTTGACTCGTTGGAAAAGACCCTGATGCTGGGAGAAATTGAGGGCAGGAGGAGAAGGGGCCTACAGAGGATGAGATGGCTTGATGGCATCACCAACTCGATGGACATGAGTTTGAGTGGACTCTGGGAGTTGGTGATGGACAGGGAGGCCTGGTGTGCTGCGATTCATGGGGTCGCAAAGAGTCAGACATGACTGAGCGACTGAACTGACTGAATGATGCTCTGGCCTTAGGGAATGTACAGATCAAGTCCAGACTCGGAAACGCAGCATTGAAAGGACCCAGAGAGCAGAGTGGAGCTGGAGAGCTTTATGGTTGCTGAAGTCAGACCACGTGGGTTTGCAAACTCGGCCTCCCTCACCGACAGCATGATATCCACATGCTACTCAGTGATTGAGCCTACATTACACTTTCTACAGAGGAGGTAGTAGGGATCCTGTTAGGATTAAAGAAGGTATGTCATGTAACACACTTACATGGTGCCCACTACCTAGAGAGCACTCAGTGAGCTTTAGTTGTGATTATTCTATGACGAGTTATCTGTGTATCAGATCATTTATAATCTGGTCCCCTGCTATCCCTCCCAGCTAAAGCTTTTCCTTTCTCAGAGTCCCATTTTCACAGACTCCCCATCTCTCAAGCCTTTGTGCAGATGTCTCCTTAAGCCATACTGACCTTTCTGTTTCTCTAAGTTTATCAAAACCTTGCCTATCCTTCTAACCCTGCCTCAACTTTTGTTTTCTCCAAAAGCTAAAGATATCTTATCTTCTCTGACTGTTTATGGTGTCCTTCCTTCCTCTGGAATCTGATTGCTCTTTTTCTTTATAACATTTATTTGGCAGTTAACTTTATCTGGTTTTTCCTTGGTTTCCTATTTAGTTTTGTATGTGTCTGTGTCTTGCTTCCCTAAGTAGATGGTGAGTTTCTTGATGCCATTTGGAGGTATGTGAAGCAGGGATTCAGAGCAGCAGCTGTGACATCACCACTCACCAACTATGTGACCTTGAGTATGCTATTTAATCTTCATGTGCCTCAGTTTCTCCACTTGTCAAAAAATGATAATAATAGTACCTAGTTTTTGTGGGTTTAGATGAGTGAGTACTTGGTGCAGCTACTTACTGATTTAGTACTGTGAAATTCTTAGAATAGTGCCTGCTATGTATTACTCACTAAGTGTTGCTGATTGTTATTATTACCATTCCTCCTGCTTTATCCTACAGTAGCACTCACACATAAATAGCCTCAATACATATTGTTGAATGGGCGCCTATTTCCCCTCCAGTTCTCCTTCTCAATTTTCTCCTAATCTATTTTTCTTCCATGCATATTAGCAGGAAAATTGAAAGGCTCCTTTTATTTAATTCCAAAGGAGGGGGAAAACAATCCCATGGGTTTAAGTAGCTTTGGCTGTCTGCTAAAGTAAACAGACCAACTCATTGAGAGAAACAGGTTTTTTTCTTGGCATTAAATTTGAAAAGGAATTTATTATAAAGTTGTTTATGGGGCAGGATGCTGGTGGATGCGGAGTGCTCATTGTTCTAAAACTTGTTACGATTAGGGAAAAAAAAATTCCATTAAACACAGGAGCTGTATCAAATAACACTGGCAGCCCAGGAGGACTAGGTCAATAGGGAGGTAGATTACACAGAGAGCTTTGTACCTGTCCCTTTATCCAGGGAGTCTGCTGAGAAACCAAAGAGAAAGATAAGTGGTACTTGCAAAAGGGCAAGAGCAGCCCCAAAACTGTAATCTGAAATTACTTCTTACATCATAGGTGTATTTTTGTCTTTAGGGAGCAGTGTTGTTGGTAATTTAGTGTAATTGCAGTAACCAGCTCATTAAACTGTGTCTGCAGAGAGCCTGGAAAAAAACAAAAAGCACCTGCCTTTTATGTGACAGTGTCTCAAAGAATGCATTCGACTTTTAAATCAAATATTCTTATTGTTTTCAGTACAGTTTTCCATACACGAGTCAGAGATTTTAGTTACACTCACACTTGGCTGTTCCTTCAGAAAGTGAGAACCTACTAAGACATGGTGGTTGTTTCATAGAGTTTCGTAAGCATGATGATGGGGGAAGCTGTTATAACTGATTTTATTTAGACTTTCAGATGATTCTTGAACAAATGACATTAGAACCACAGTCATCTTGAGATCAAAACAAAGTTTTGTCATAAGTTAAAAAAGCGGCTTTAAGACAGGAAGTAGAAATCGTGATGGACGTTTCTCCCAGTGGAGATCAGTTAGCAGACTGTTCTAAGGCCCTGGGATTTAATATGTTTTATGATGAGATGGTAGAGTGATTTCATAATGGAATATCCATTTTTAATGACTCCAAATTGCAAATACAAAATCAATGAAAATGAATTTGAATAAGACAGAAATACCTATATGAAGAGATGAGAGAATTATAGCTAATAGATAAAGCAAAGGAATTAGTAAAAAATAAACAAAAACCAAACAGGTTGTTTGTAAGCTGGCTGGTGTGTTTTGGCAAAGGGCTGGGAGTCCTTCTGTCTTATTCTTAGTGAGAGAGTTCAGCCTGTAAAGTTCTTGACACATCAGAGAAAGGTCTTGGAAGGTACTGTTCTACTTACACCACACAGGAGGTGGCCTAAATATAAAAGAAGGAGATTTAAGCAAAGTAAGTAAATTTGGGGATGATAAATCTATAGTGAGTTATAAAAGTAAACAAGGCATGCTTTAGCAGAAACTTTATAACCTTAGACAAAGTTCCTGGGCAGGTGTGCAGTTCCTCTCCTTCCACTGCAATCACGTAGAAATACTGAATTTTAAAATTATCTATATATTTAAATTAAATTCATATTTCAGCAAAAAAGTATGAAGAAATTTTCAGGTGCCAGAAATATATAAGAAATCAATAGCCAAAGCTGTGTGTGGGAGGACACGTAGATGCTAGGGGCTAGGGCTCTATACTGCCTGTGGACAGACGTCAAGGTTACATAACCTATTCATGACGTGGGTCTGGAGCTGAGCTCTCCAGGTAAAGCTGGGGGCTGGCAGACTGTTGCAGCTTTGGTGAACCGGGCAGGAAAGCTACTTGCAAGTTTTTATAGGAAGTAGCTGCCTACACCATGTCATTAGTGGAAACAGTCAACCTCCAGAAGTAAGCCTGAAGCTGTCATTTTTCCTTGTATGGGTCCAGATGTGCACTGCTTTCTCCATGTGGAAACCCTAACCTATGAAAAACTCAGAAGCTAGTCCAGAATCATTGAATTCTTTAGAGCTCCAGCAGATGCAACTGCAAATGCAGTCCTATTAGATTTGGTTTTGTTTCCATTTTTGTCTTTTTTTTTTTCAACAGACCATCATGGACCTTTTATGAAGACAAGCTCATGGGCAAAAATTGCAGAGCACTTAAGTATATACACCACCCTAAAGTCAAGCAATAGGAGCAACAAAATAAACTGAAAAGCCAAATAAAATAGACAGATCTTAAAGGGAATTTAAGAATGTCTAAGAAAGATTAAAAAAAAAAAAGAATTTCTCAAGAGAAAAAAACCAACAACAGAATTTTCAATAGAACCAAATAGAAATGCTAGGAAAGAAAGAAGGTCATTGAAATGAGAAACAAAAAGAAAAAAAGAAAAATACCTCAACAAAATAGGTATTAAACTAAACATAGCTAAGGAGAGACTTAGTGACTTGGAAGATAGATCTAGGGACTCACCTGGAATGCAATATAGAGAGATAATAAGATATAAATGGCTCATATGGTAAAAAATCTGCCTGCAATGCAAGAGACCCAGCTTCAGTCCCTGGGTTGGAAAGATCCTCTGGAGAAGGGAACAGCTACCCACTCCAGTCTTTTTGCCTGGAGGCGTCCATAGATGGAGAAGCCTGGAGGGCTACAGTACATGGGGTCTCAGAGTCAGACCTGACAGAACGACTAACGGACAACACTATGAAAAAGAACGTAAGTCACAAAAAAGGATAGAAAGAGAGGCTTTGATGTGATTGGATCCTCAGACGAGAGAATAGAGAGTTCACTGAAGATCAGTATATGGTCTCATAAAATGTTCCTTGGCATTTTGGTCAGAGATTTAAGACTGTGTTCCCTGGTGGCTCAGACGGTAAAGTGTCACCCTGCAATGTGGGACACCTGGGTTCGATCCCTGGGTCAGGAAGATCGCCTGGAGAAGGAAATGGCAACCCACTCCAGTATTCTTGCCTGGAAAATTCCATGGACACAGGAGCCTGGTAGGCTACAGTCCATGGGGTCTCACAGAGACGGACACGACTGAGCAACTTCCCTCATAAGAATGTGTTAGATAAGCCCTGAGAAATCTATTATTTATTTTCTGTTTTAATTTTGACTGGCAGCATCCACAGTGATTTATGTACAGTATATACATCACTGTATTGAACTGTGACCAGGCAAGACAGTCCTAGAATGCCTAGAATGCCAGTTTTTCTCCGTGACGTTTCACTGTGCTTACTGTTCTCTGTTACAGCTGCTGGTGTAGAGAAAGAAAGCAAGTAGCCATGTAAGGTGCTAATAGAACCAACGTCTCTGGGAGACCAGCCAGCTGCCCATTTTCTAAGGGTAGTAGTATGCTTCCCTCATAGCTCAGTCAGTAAAGAGTCTGACTGCAATGCAAGAGATGTGGGTTCGATCCCTGGGTCGGGAAGATCCCCTGGAGAAGGAAATGGCAACCCACTCCAGTATTCTGGCCTGGAGAATCCCGTGGACAGAGGAGCCTGGCGGGCTACAGTGTATGGAGTCGCAAGAGTCAGGACATGACTGAGCGACTGAGTGCAAGCGTGCAAGCTGGAAACTACTCTGGCTGGCTGCTCCTCCCTGAGCTGCCACCTACCTTGGCTTGTGAAGCTGGCGGCTGAGCTTCCATGTGCTCTGGGCAAAGGCAGAAAGCAAGCCTGAGGGCCGGTCTGCACGTGTGCCCATTTACCTTCCCCTTCCCACTCCCTCTTCTTTCTGGGGACTGCAACCCCAGGGCGCTCAGACATCGGCTTCTCTCCCTTTACATTTAAGGAATTTCATTTATTCCATGTCATAGAGAGAAAAGGAGACTGTGATTTCTTTTTCTGTTTGGTTTTCTACTCTCTGGCATAGAAGACTGGTACAGCAGTGTCCGTTAATATGCAGAAAGCATGGCTTAGTCATAAAGAATGTGTGCCTTAGGAATAAAATGACTGACCTCAGTTCAAATTTTGTCCTGCTAATTATTGGATGACTTTGGAAAAATTGACCTTTCTGTGTTTTAGTTTCCCCACCTGTAAAATCAGGTAGAAAAAAAAACACCTTTTGTAACATTATATTGAAATCATTTAATTGGTAGTTGAGAAAAATTAGTCCTTGACCTCCTGTTATATTGCTATATAGGTACCGGATGCAGACATTCTATCTTCATTTCCAGCACTATATTCTACCTTGTCATCAAACCATAGGGCCAATTTGGGGTTCATAACAATACAGTGACCATGGATGTGGGGTTCTGAAGAAGGCCAGGAAAAGGGAAAGGAAGACGTGCTCTCTCCTGCCTGTGCATCCTGACCACATCGTTTAGTTTCTGCTTTGCCCGCAGAGGCTCAGAGCAGGGAGGTGCACAGGGCCCGCTGCGGAATTAGGTCCCAACCTCTGAAGTCACCTTGGGTCATCCTGGCCCGTTCCCATGTACCTGTGAGCTGCGGGCAGAAGAGATTCCGTTATGGCAGATATATGGAGCCCATTGAACTCAAGTGGCCTGAGAGGATGTGGAAACACCCGGCTTAGTCTCCTCTGACCTTAGCCACGGGAGACCACGCTCTGAAGTTTGGGAGTAAATCAACCCACAATCCTGGTTTCTGTCTAAAAGCAGGATGTTGTAGGCTGTCTCTTACACACAGGCACACACACACACCCAATCTCACTCTCTTCTTTTCTCCCCCCTCTCTTTTATCCCTCCCCTTTTCTTTCCCTGCCTGTCCTTTTTGGTTCCTTCCCCTTCTTTATCTAAGAATCTCTCTTCTCTGTTTGTGTTCCAGCCTGCCTTCTGTCCTTGAAGGCATTATTTCATTCCTGGGTGGCTCTTGGACAGAAGATGAACCAGTGTGTTGCCCTATGCTCTGTCATCGCTACCAGTAAAAAAAAAAAAAACAGCTCCAGGCTTCCTCTAGATGGGATAAAGAAGCTACACCAGGCTAAATGCAGACACAGTACCCTAGTAAGCAGGGAGAATAAACAGGCACCCTAAAATTCCACCTAAGCCTCTACAATCTTGGCTCTGCTGTACCTTGATCTCATGATTCAGGAATGAGGCAGATATTTCCATGGGTTGTTTCTTCTGGCCATAGGAGAGCAAGGGCAGCTTTACAAAATGGATGAGCTTCTTATCTCTGTCCTCTAGGGGTGCGGTGGGAGTGGGGACCATCCAGGATCATTTCTAATTCGAAGTCTGGGGGCAGGGATGGAACGACCTTGAAGGTGAGGCTATGGAATACTCCATTAGCTTTCGTGACTATTCCTGCTTTCACACCACCTTGCTCATCTGTTGCCCTCACTAAAGCTACACATGCGTGCATGAGCATGCCTACATTTGCTGTTGCAGAGCTGGAGAAATGCAGAGTGGGTTGCCCTCCCCACGTGAGGTACAGCAATCCACATGGCCTTGGCCCTCTTGGGTTTAGCAAGTGGCACCAACTCTAGGGAATCAATTAGTCAGAATTTACTTCTTTTAAGTCATTTATTTTTTTCCTTTTGCAAGTAACATATAAATCATTTGCGGGTTGATGTAGATAAGAAGTGCACCAAGAGAAACAAGAAAACAAGGGAAAAAATGTATCACTTGTATCCTTGGGAGTCGATCAGCCATAATGGACATTTTCATGTGTTTCAGACTTTTTTCTTGCTCATTTATAGGCTTAAATTAATTTAAGCCTATTTAATTTAATTTAATTTTATAATCCATTTAATTTAATAATCTGCCATTTAATTGTATAATCTGCCTTTTCCTTTCAAAATTATAGCACATATTTCCCTATCATTACAAGTGCTTTTTAATGGCTTTGAGATATTTCCTGGATGGATATAACACCATTTAACTGTTCCTAGTTTTTGAAAATGTAGGTTGGTTCAGCTTCCTGCTATTATAAATACTGCAGTGATCAATTAATACTGATCTCAGATTAACAAGAGTGCCTTGAGATTCTCAAGTAGTAACGAATCCACCCGCCAGTGCAGGACACATGGTTCGATTCCTGGGTTGGGAAGATTCCCTGGAAAAGGAAATGGAAACTTATTCCAATATTCTTGCCTGGAAAATCCCATGGACAGAGGAGCTGGGCAGGCTACAGTCCGTAGGTCACAAAGAGTTCGACATGATTTAGTGACTAAAAAACAACAAGGTGAGATTCTAGTATGTGTCAGTCCTTGACTGGGTCCTATGTACAAGATCCATGGTGTCAAGAAATTTATAGTCTAATTTGGGAGCTAAAAACAGAGTTTTGGGTCAGTCCTGAGCTCTTTCCTTTCATCTTTTCAGATTGGCAAGGTGAAGTATATATTATACTGCTGAATTTGAAATGAATAAGAGCAGAACTAAAGGGATGTGTGTATATATATGTGTGTGTGTGTGTGTGTATATATATATATATATATATATAATTATTGATATTTAGCACATAGCTCAATAGGCCTAGACAGAAAATGCATTGTTAATAATAGCAAATATTATGAGGAGATGAAGTTCGAAGAGCAGCTGGTCAAATTTTATCTTGGCCTGGGAAGTATCTAATATAACTGACAATAATCTATACATGTCCCTCTATTTGATTTAAATTCTCTAGAGTTGATTGCTCTTTGTATATCCCAAAATATGCAAAATTCGCTTAAGACTACGTTCTTTAAATTGCAGCTCACATTGGTGGCTGATTATCTGAATTCCAGTTCTGATTTTTACAGGCCTGCTGAGATTTACTTTTCCTCTTGCTTTCGTTTTTACAGTCAGTTTGAATCTCGTGGAAAAACATTCCCGGAAAAGGGTATGACGTTTATAAAACCACAGCAGATTGAAAACCGGTGTTCTGATGGTGTATTTGTATGAGTGTGTGATAGGTGATTACTGTAGGTCGAGAGTGGAATAGACACAGAGAGTGGAAGAGGATATAGCCGACTTGAAAGATGCTTTCAGACACTAGGGTTGTGGGGTATTAGGATGAAGTGTGTGTGTACTTCCAGACCAAAGTGTTGGAAGTGTCTGTATAGTAGGGACTTCACTAGAGTCTGGGCAGAATGGTCTGAGGATCCCCAGTCTGCTGTCAACAGGGACACATCTCAACCTCGCTCTCTGTTTTCAGATTGATGACCCCAACAGCAGCCTGGAGGAGGTGACGGATGAGGCCGAGGCCATCAGGTCTGTGAACAAGCTGGGAAGCAGCCAAGCCTTGAATGAAGATTTCCTGGGTTCTGATTACCGGACCGGGCAGCTCTACCCGTTCTCCCTCAGCAGTGATCCCCGCTCGGCCACCTTCACTCTCACAAACGCGGCTCCAATGACCCCGTCCTTCCAGGAAAGGTGGTACATGAATCTCAACAGCCTGATGGAGCGAGCTCTGACCCCGCAGTGTGGCAGTGGGGATGAGCTCTACATCATCGCAGGCGCTGTGCCCTCAGACCTCAGGGTCAGAGACAGAGTGAGCATCCCGGAGTTTGTCTGGCTGGCGGCCTGCTGCGCGGTCCCTGCGGGAGGCTGGGCCATGGGCTTTGTCAAGCACACCCGCGACCGGGAGGTCATCGAGGATGTGATGCTGAGGGACCTGGAGAAGCTGCTTCCGTTCCACCTTCAGCTGTTCCAGAACAACTGTGGGGAAAGTGACCAAGACACAGAGAAGATGAAAAAAATCCTGGAGGTGGTTAACCAAGTCCAGGATGAGGAGCGGAGGCTGGACTCTGAGGGGGGCTCCGAGATGCTCTCCAGCGCGAGGGGAACCAGGTCTGCCCTGCCACCTCCAGAGACATCTGGGGAAGGGAGTAGCCTTCTGGGAGGCCTCCTGGGCTTTGTCGCTACCCCGTTCATCAAGCTTTGCCAGTTAATTTATTACCTTGCCTTCGGGATCCTGAAGTACACTGTGTATTTCCTCTGGTATGTCACCAAGCAGGTGATTAACGGTCTAGAAAGTTGCCTTTATCGCCTGGGGTCAGCCACCATCACCTACTTCTTGACCATCGGGGAGGAGCTGGGCAGCATTCCCTGGAAGGTCCTCAAGGTCACGGTCAGGATCACCAGGGCCGTGCTCCGGATCCTTTGTTGCCTGCTGAAGGTGGTCTGCCGCGTTGTGGGTGTCCCTGTCCGGGTGCTTGTGGACGTGGCCACGTTCCCCGTGTACACCATAGGCGCGGTTCCGATCGTCTGCAGGGACATTGCCATGGGCCTTGGTGGCATCCTCTCTCTGCTCTTTGACACAGCTTTTGGCACCATGGGTGGTCTATTTCAGGTCATCTTTACTGTCTGCAAGCGGGTTGGCTACAAGATTACTTTTGACAATCCTGGGGAGTTATAGAAAAAAAAATAATGAGTGCCCGGTCCCAGTGAATTTGATTTTTTTTTTTTAATAGAGAAAGCTGGAATATTTTGTCTATACTATGGGTTTCTGTTCACTGTCAATTATATTTTGGCCTTTGGTGGGGGTGTCTGCCTGTTCCAACCTAACCCAAGAGACATGTTCAGGGTGGGATTATGTGTAGGTTGCCTGCTGGGATGTGGGTGAACTTCCAAGCAATCCCCTTCAGTGAATCACTCTGATACAGGAGACCTTGTGAGAGATGCTGGTGTTCATTTGTGATCAGTAAAAATTACAGAAGAAGGAGAATCTGGAAGAGGACCACTTTAAACCAAACTGTCTCTGAGAAAAGTAGAAAGGAATTTATTCCTGCTATTACTCTCTGAGACTCAAGACAAAACTGATATAAGTATTCCTGGCCAATTTGTTATTGTTTTGCTTCTCTTTCTCCCCAGCTCAGCTGACTTGGTGAGGTGCAGACACTTCCTTGTTGAAATAGCTCTCTTAGGATATAGAATCTGTTACATCCCTTAGCTTTCCATGACTCCCGAGAATCTGTAAGGTGGTTTTGTTTCTCCAATGTTGAATTTTGCTGCATTTTTCCTTTGAGTTAATGGTAAGCATTATATGCAAATATGGGATAACAAATTCTGAATGCAAGGACTAAGATTGTTTGCCCCTTGAATGCTACCCAGGTATTAAAAAGGGGGTGCAAAGATCAGACCTCTGCTCTGAATAGGTGCCATAGGTCTGAGGATATCCTTAGCCAAGCTTGGATTAACTTGACATATATTAAATCTCTGGCTGAGAAAATGGAGCTCAAAGACCTACATGTTAAGCTAATATGAAAATTCATATCCTGCAAAATACTAGATCAGTCTTTCTTAAACTTCCAGCAAGTACCCAATAGAGTAAAATGCTCTGACTCTGTCCTTAAATGGTGGTTTTAGTATAAAGGTATTAAAAAAATAGTCAGAAAATTATAACTCTTCTGCCTATCTTGGCAAAAAAAAAAATCATAGACACATATATCTAAGTTTATATGTATATAATCTTAATTCCAAATCATTATCTCAGGAAATTATTTTTATAGTGTGTTTGATGCTAGAAAACATAACTTTCCAATTAAAGCAAGTTATTTATGAGAGCTAATCTCCAATTTTTTGATCAAGCACTTGTCATTTTAATTCTTGCACTGAAAAACGATAACAGGAGGAAGCCAAAGCTCCCAAACTTTGCTCTGCCTTCCAGAGCTGAGAGGGAATCACCTGGATTTTTCTGAGTGTTCTAAAGAGTTCCTGTGAGGTAGAATAGCACCCAGTGTAAACTACTGATTTGGGGGTGCAGGCCACCGTGCATCTGAAAGTTCAGTGCAGAGATCTGGGTCCAGAAAGGCAATGAGGGGAGAAGGATGGGCAAACCATAGGCATCAAGTTGATGCCCAAGAAATGTGAGTGTGATGAGAGTTACTTTTTTGCAGAAAAATAATGGAATTGGACCCGAAGTAGCAGGGCAGCCAGCAAGCTGCCGTTCTGATCAGTTTGTTGCATGAGGTAGGGTAGTGGGACACCAGACCGTGAACCTGTCATAGGAAGTAATACACTAGATTATCTAAGACTCTTAAGCAGTATTTTACCAACACTTCTGTTGGTGACCGTAAAAATCTGTAGTCAGGCTTTCCTTCATTTCGGTAGTGTGAGGAGCCATGGAGGAGAAGAGTTTGCCTTGGTACTGATGGGTCAGGTAGAATCCTGCCAGATGAAAGAAAGGGAATTTCAGAGGGGACCAGAGAGATGGTCTGACCAGAGACAAGCTCAGCCTGACCAAAGCTGCCTCTGATGAGGAAGCTGACGCCTGATGCTAACTGATGGTAGACCAGGAGCCAAGGTCTTCTGCTTGGATCCTATCCGAGGTGACATCCCACACCTTGGGTGTCAGATCTGTGTCTCCCTGGTCTAGGGCGGGGTTTTCTCCATCATCCATCGAACAAACTGGACTCTGATGAATTAAATGGGTTTGGCCCATGTGATGAAGCAACTAGCCGTCCATGCGCACCAGTAGGGTTGTTGCCTCCTGTGGAATTAATGTCCCCTCAGAGTACCTATCTGCATACCGAAAGGCCCACGGGGGCCATCCATGGCAGCTGGAGCCCCTTGGCACCATGCAAGGAGCAGGGCATCTGAACTTTTCTCGAGAACCATTCGAAAATGTCTTCCTTTTCAGTTCTAGTTGTTTTGCGTCTTATTTATTTATTATGCTGTGGCCTTTTTTGAAATCTGGAAAGGGATAATAAAGGGAAAACTAATCCCCAAGGTTGGGTGGCTGAGAGCCTCCACTCTGGTCTGTGGGTCTTTGTGCCTGTGGCTCACCAGCCCCAGCAGGTGGCCAGACCATTGGCCCACCCCAGTGAGCCACTTTGGCCTTTGGGGTGGGATTTTGAATTGACGAGCCCCATCTCTGGCTGAAAGATTTTTCTGTGGCTCTGCTATGTTCTCAGGCCCTTGGAGAGGTCAGCCTTCTCTTCATCATTGCTGACCTGACTTTCTAGTCTGGATCAGCCACGCCTTTGGACACTCCTCTGTTCCATTGTGCCTTTTGAGTGTTCGCTTCTCACTCAGCATCAGCACTTGCCCCTAAATGCAGATGAAGGGATCTGGAGAAGGAGCTAGAGTGAAACACTGGTCATTCATCCATCCAATGTCCATTTGAACATCTAAGTTGCAGAGATTGACAATACGTGCATCCCATCCTCGAGGAGTTCAGATATCTAGTGGGGAGGACGCGGTGAGCTGATCCATGTACCACATCGTGGTAAGCCTGCAATGGTACTAGCATCCCTGGAGCACAGCAGGAAAACCCACAAAACATGGACGTTGGGGAAGCCTTTATAAAGGGCGTGATGAGTCAATTTGACATTTTCAAGCTATGTACAATGCTGTGCACCTTGCAATGCTCAATAAAATAATTGTTGACAACTCATCAGCTGTTCTGGAAAATATATAAAGGGGGAGAATCTTGGAAGGAGGTTGGGGGTTATCTTTGATTTTTATTTTATTTTTTTCCATTTTCTTCTTGATTGACATTAACTCAAGCCATTTCCACTCCCACCTGGATTTTTTTCTTTTAATTTTTTAATCATACATGAGAAAACAGAGAGGTTAGATCAGCGAAACGGCCCTGGACCTTTTTTCCATGTTATTTCTCTGAAAAGCTATTTGAGACATGAAATATTTGAAGTACCCAGGAACCTACTGCTTCACTGATTCTGAATCACATAGGAAGTTATAGGAACATTCTAAATTTTTATTTTAGGAACACCACCCCCCCCCCCACCGCCACAGTGTGAGATATGACACGGTCTCTGGAGGGAAGTGGTCTTCTGTGGCCTTTAGTAGGGCTTTCAACCCTGGGATGGTTGAGTGATGGTCTTCTCAACACAGGTGGTCTTCTGTGGCCTTTGGTAGGACACTCAACCTTGGGATAGCTCTTGCCTTCCCACTGTGGCCTGGGTCTTATGTGTGATTTGATGTCTTGTTCAGCATTTCACCTAAACTTGTCACCCACTGAGGTTTCAAAATGTTACACTAGGAGCCGTGTAGTGTAGACTCCTTGGCCTTCATAAATGGGCTCTCAGAATTCTCACTCTTTCTCTCTCTAAGTATTTTCTCCCAGATCATGGCTTGATTTCTAATAATTACATTCCAAACTTTTTTGATTTGGAGTATAGCTCATTAACAATGTTGTGATAGGGGGCTTGCCTGCTGGCTCAGTGGTAAAGAATCCACCTGCCAATGCAGGAGATATGAATTTGATCCCCGATCTGGGAAGATCCCACCTGCCAGGGAGCGACTAAGCCTGTGCACCACAACTTCTGAGCCTGCGCTCTAGAGCCCAGAACCACAACTACTGAGCACACGTGCTGCAACCTCAGGCTCGCCCTAGAGCCTGTGCTGTGCACCAGGAGAAGCCCGCACACCTCAACTAGAGGGGAGCCCCTGCTGCTGCAACTAGAGATAAGCCCTCACAGCAACGAAGACCCAGCACAGCCAAAACAATTAAGTAAGTAAATTATACATATATAACAATGTTGTGATAATTTCAGGTAGACAGCAAAGGGACTCAGCCATACATGTACACGTATCCATTCTCCCTTAAACTCCCCTCCCATCCAGGTTGTCACGTACCACTGAGCAGAGTTCCCTGTGCTATGCAGTAGGTCCTCACTGGTAATCCATTTTAAATAAAATATTATTTTTAAGCTTAAATTTCAACACGGAAAACACTGAGACCACTTGTCTTTGTTGATTGTGTGCCATTCAGTTGGTGTTCATAAGGAGATGCTCTCAGCAGAGGATCAAGGTCACTCCTAGAGGGCGTGTTGCCTAATGTAAGAGCCCAGACCCTGGAGTCAGAATGACTTAGGTTCCAGTCCAGGCTTCACTTCTTAACAAGCTTGCGATACTGGGGAAGGTCCCACCCAAAGCCTCAGGTTCCTCGTCTATACAATTGGGCTAATTATCACTACCCACCTCAGAGAATTGTTATGAGAATTCAGTGAGTTAATGAAGATGAAGCGTTATTCCCATGCCTGTCACATGGGAGCACCCAATAAATGTTAATTGTTGTTGTAGAGCTATTGTTGGTCATAATATCCGTGCATCTTGAGTGAAATGACAAAGTTGCCTTAGACGTCAGGACGTTTCTGGATCAGAGCTGGAAAGGCGAGGGTTAAAGTACAGTCTGGGAGTTGAGGTCGGGAATGAAAATGAAGGAATCCAGAGCCTCATCGGTGGTATCAGTGTATCTGAAGAGACAGGCAAGGGCTGGAGCTAGATTCTAGAAAGAGGGATTCTGAGAACAACAGCTCTACTTGTTTTCAGCACCTATTCAGAAAGCGATCCCCAGGTTGCTCAGTGGTAAAGAATCTGCCTGCCAATGCAGGAGACACGAGAGATGTGGGTTCCATCCCTGGGTTGGGAAGATCCCTTGGAGGAGGGCATGGCAACCCACTCCAGCATTCTTGCCTGGAAAATCCCATGGACAGAGGAGCCTGGCGGGCTGCAGTCCCTGGGGTCGCAGAGAGTCAGACACAACAGCGAGTGCGCTCAGGAAGGGAGGCATGAGCATCTCTGGTCTCTGGAGTAGAGAAGTATTTCCCCTCCAGACCCTTCCTTGCTAAGTCCGTAGTTTTATAACAGATTCAGTTTCTCAGGAACCCCAGTATTTCAAAGAGAGTTAACTAGAGAATATGTACACATTAAGGCTGAAAAGGATGACCTTCCCTGTAAATAGTCAACCTTCTTTATAGTCAGTCTCGTGAGTTAAAGCATTATGAATTTGTCCCCAAAGATTAATTGATCCTGGAGCATTGATTAGGTAGGATCGCTGGATCCCCTTAGTTAATCCTTAGATCTCACCCTAGAATGACCAGCCCTTCCCCCCACCAACTCTACACGAACCAGGAACAACCTCCAAGAGGTCCTGCCTCTCAGCTGCAGTGCCATCCTTGGGTGATCGAGTCCCATCCAAAGCAGATGCTGACAACACATTTGGACTTTGGAGGCTTGAGTAGGATATAAAACCACCTCCTATCACTGAAGATCGCATACCCTTTAAAAATAAGAGATTATTTTTATAAAGAAGAATCCATACTAATCAGATGAACCAAGAGATAATTTTGATGAATAACTAAGAAATTGTAAGAGGTCTACATATCCTCTGTGTCCTAACTTGACCCTCTTAATGGATCACTCTGATTCAAACATTAAAATTAGTCATGCTGGTGGATACCCAGAGCTCGTGGGCTTAGTTCTTGAACGACCCTTTTCACTGGCAAGTCCCACACCCTCCTTCTTGACCACTTTGTCCAGCATCTGTTCATCCCTCTGCCTCCCACTGTAACTGAAGCACTGATTAGGTACCTTCCAGGTTTCTAAGATTTGACCCTTCAGGACAAGTTCTGCCTCTTTTAATCTTGATCTAGTTATATCCCCAGAGAGATCACTTTTCCAGCCAGAGCCACTTCCTCTGGACAGTTGCTCAGGCAGCTCCAGCTGGAGGGGACCAGCCTCGTGGGCACTTACACACGACCCAAAGGCTCC
The DNA here is from genome assembly GCF_032452875.1 of Bos javanicus. Lineage (NCBI taxonomy): Eukaryota > Metazoa > Chordata > Mammalia > Artiodactyla > Bovidae > Bos > Bos javanicus. The sequence goes on along the minus strand of NC_083882.1, from coordinate 15,335,689 downwards.
TGGGCAGTGGGACACGCTGGCCCAGAGTTATATGTGTCTAACTGGCCTGACAGACTTCTCCAGAGAAGACCTATAAAACCTGAGCCAGAGGACTGCTGTACATTTGTTTACTGTGAAAGCAAGAGGAGAATGTGTGATGTACAGTGGAAATGTGTACAGAATAAAGCATGCTAAGTCACTTCAGTCGTGTCCGACTCTGTGCGACCCCATAGACGGCAGCCCACCAGGCTCCGCCGTCCCTGGGATTCTCCAGGCAAGAACACTGGAGTGGGTTGCCATTTCCTTCTCCAATGCATGAAAGTGAAAAGTGAAAGTGAAGTCGCTCGGTCGTGTCTGACTCTTAGCGACCCCATGGACTGCAGCCTACCAGGCTCCTCTGCCCATGGGATTTTCCAGGCGAGAGTACTGGAGTGGGGTGCCATAGGCTTCTCTCTGGATCCTAACAAATCTACCTCTTATTGCTTTGTCTCTCAGTGAATTTTTGCAATGAGACATCAGAGCCTGAGTTTCATTAGTTTTGGCCGGGCTTGAGTCCCGGGAGAGAGCTGAAGGACAGGAGGAAAAAGCAGTGGGAAAAACATGCCAAGGAATCCCCTTTATAGCCCGCCGGAAAATTTGCTAAATATCTGACCGGTGCTCACAGTTTCATTGGTCTGACTTTTGGCACAGAGAAGAGAAAGGACAGAAGAGCCCCCACGGGCTTGTGTAACAGCTACTGGGGCTCAGCAGATAGCGCCTTTGGGACATGCTGAGGAGTAGCCTCTCCAGAGTCCCTCAGTTGTGCCCCTGCCTAAGCCTGTTTTCGGGAGGTTCGAGGAAACAAGAAAGGAGAGATTTTAAAGGTCCCTCCAGCCATAGGAGCGAGGACCTCTTACCTTAACCGGAGGTCTTCCGGAATCTGAGACTGGGCCGCGTGAGCTTTCTGCTGAGTTCGTTTTTCGCTGTCCCAGTTTCCAGCACGATGGGCCTTCCCCTGCGCTGGGTTTCTTTGCCTTCTGCTTCTAGGGCGGGAGCTTCGCTGAGCTGGGCTCCTGCTGTGCTTGGCCTCTTCCGCGCGGAGGTTGTTTCAACCAGGTTAAATCCAAGTCACTGCACCATAGATGTCACGCGAGTGTATGTTCCTCAGTTCTAATTCATGCTTAATTCGCTTAGTTGTGTCTGACTCTTTGGTGACCCCATAGACTATACAGTCCATGGAATTCTCCAGGCCAGAATACTGGAGTGGGTAGCCTTTCCCTTCTCCTGGGGATCGTCCCAACCCAGGGATTGAACCCAGGTCTCCCACACTGCAGGCAGATTCTTTACCAGCTGAGCCACCAGAGAAGCCCTGGTGCTTAATAAAAAGGGTTATTGAGAATAAAGAAAATAATTTGTTGTCGGGGTATAATTTGTAGGCAAGATGATACCTAGAGGTATTTCAAACCAGTTCTCATTAAGATTCTCATATATGTCTATGTTCTTCCTAAATACAAGTATAGCTTGGACACTCCTTGCCCATCTGAACAAGTTTATTGGCTTTCTTTTCATCTGAAGGTGGGAAACACCCACATAGAACCCTAGAGTTTACAGAGTGCTTTCATCTGCAGGGATTCATCTGATCTTCCTAAACACTGCATACACCAGAGTACTGACAGGTATTTCCACAGTCATCTAGCCTTTGACAGCAGGAATCTAGAGTCCCTTGGGGAATATTTCTTTATCTTCCAGATAAGGAATGGCATACTTGCTAAGGTGGACCGATTAGCAGTTTAAAAAATTGCAGTTTTTGTTTGTTTGTTTGTTTAATTTTGTGGGTGCAAAGAGAAGTTCCATCCAGAGCTGTATGGATCAGTGCTAATCTGATTTGGAACATCACTATTTAGAACCATCCTGAGGACTCTGTGTTATAGGAAAGGCCTTGTCCTTACAAGAGCCTCCAGGATTTCAATCATCTTTGAAAGAGCAAAAAGGAGTTCAAGATCAAATTTTCCTGAACTCTACACTGCAGTGCTTCTTCCGAGAGTTATGGTATAGGGCTTGAGGGTTTTGTTTTCTGTTTGTAAACCTGCACTCTGGATTCTGTATACCTGGGTTCGATTTTTAGTTCACCCACGACACTTTAGGGAAAGTCTCCAAACCTCTGTGAACTTTAATTCCTTATCTGTGAAAGGTGGATAATAAAAATATCAACCTCAAAAAGTTTATGTAAGAATCAAATGAGGGGAATTCTCTGGTGGCCCAGTGGTTAGGACTTGGCAATTTCATTGTCCCAAGCCTGGGTTAAATCCCTGGAAACTAAGATAACCACAAGTTGCGTAGCAAGCCCCCTACCCGCACCACCACCCCCCCCCAAAAAAGATCAAATGAGATAATATGCTTTGTAAACTATTAAGTATTATAGAAATATAAAGATGTATTATTACAGAACTCTCCAGAGTTGGTTCTTTTTATCTTAAAAATAAGTACATAGTTCTTTTTTGTAAGAAGGTGAATAAACATTCATGAAAAATAAAGCAGTTATCCAGAAAGTGTAAATGGCTTAGCCAAAGCTTGAGTTTGACAATATGTGTTGAACACCATACCTTGAAAAGTCTCTTATCTCCAGGGCCTCAGAATTCTACCTCTTGTCTGTCTTTAAGTCCTGTGTTCTTTCTTTTTTTTTTTTTTTCAAGATACAGACGTCCTTTTTATTTTTTAGTTACTTCTTGTTGGAATATAGTTGCTTTACAAAGTTGTGTTACTCTACTGTACAGCAAGGTGAATCAACTATATGTTTACAGATACCCCAGCACTGAGCAGAGTTCCCTGTGCTCCACAGTAGGTTCTTACTGGTTATCTATTTTATACATAGTGTTGTATGCATGTCAATTCCAATTAAGTCCGATATCTTTTTTTTTTAATGTGGACCATTTTTAAAGTCTAACATTGCTTCTGTTTTTTGGCCACAAATCATGTGGGCTCTTTGCTTCCCCACCAGGGATCGAACTCACACCCCTTGCACTGAAAGTCGAAGTCTTAGCCACTGGACCACAGGGAAGTCCCAAGTCCTGTGTTCTTAAACTCAATGAATCCCATCTTCAGTACAGAACTCTGAACTCACCTCAAGCCAGTTTGCTTTCCTCCTGGTATGAATCAGCAGAGTCCCTAATGTATTAGGCATTAAAAAGAAAATGCCATATGAGTCATAAGCAATAAGAGCTGAACAAGAAACAGGTGCCAGAGAGTGAAAAGTCCCAGAGGAGCCTCTGAGAAATGATAGGAGCTCCCAGACCTCCCCTGGCAGCCTGCCAACGGGAGGCCAGTCTGGGTCTGCCCCTGAGTCACTGTCCCGGACAACACCCGCCAGCCACTCCTGGGTTTATGATTCTGGAGGTTGTCTCCAGTCTCTGATTCCCCAACCTATTTGTGGACGAGGCATATCCAGGTGTATCCTGTTCATGACATCCAGAAGGAAACTTCCAGGGAGGTGAAAGTTCCAGGAGTGAGGAATCAGCATGCTGGTCAAAGGAGAGGATGCTTGTGGTCCCCAGGAGACCCGAGTTTGCTCCCTCTGAGTCACTGCGCCTTTTCTGGATGCTATCACAGGACAGTCTTTAGGATCTTGTCAAATCGTGGGTAATATATCTTTGGTCTTCAACAAGCACTTTCACATCAGTGCCTCACAGAGATTAAGTTCCAGCCATTTCTCTCTACTCTTTGAGCTTTCCCCCAAAGTCAGAGAAATCTCCTGGGACATTATGGGACCGACAGCAGACAGACATTAACATTGATATCATTGTTATCACCATCACCATTGTTATTCTTGTCATCAGTTCTTCCCAGACTTGCAAAATTGATGAGCAGGGTAACCATTAGGTGGCAACCAACCTGAGAGCACTTAAGTAATTAGCCTCCAATTAAAATAAATTAATTAATTAAAAAAAGAAATAAAACACTCATTGTTCCCAAATAACACCTCCCTCCCCCCAGAAGCCTGCAGTTTTGCCAGAAATCTCACCCCTTGACTTTCTTCCCTTCAGCTGTCTGCTTTCATGAAAATACAAACAGCCCAAGGAGATTTAGCCCATTGTGTTACTATTAGCAACTTAGAATAGATGATCCTGTGAAATCCTTCCTACCAGCTGGATGGAGTCCCACACACAGGACTTGTTCTGCCAGGTGAGAGGTGTGGTGGGAACTCTGCTGGAGGATCAGGAGGTTGCTTAGACCAGTTTCCTACGGGGCTGGAGCCTGGCCCAGGCAAGCCCTGTGTTTCCAGGTCTGGGGACAGAGTGTGCTGCCCCTCTGAGGTCTGGGAAATAATACAACAAATCGCTCTCTACTTGTCACATAGACGATCAGCCCATAGTAGATCAAAGTAGGAATATACACTTGAAAGAAGCAACAAGGCTCATCACCTGCATTGTGCTAGTTAATGTTGAACAACCAGCTTGCTGAGGGCGGAGACCACCTTGATGTGGAATATTTGCCAATTTCTCCAGTATAAGCATGCCCACGGTGCCTGATTTCCAGCTGCCTGTGTAACGCCATCATGAAAAGCACAGTTGGGAACAATACAATCTGCTCTCCTTAGCTGGGCACATGGCTTCCCTGGTGGCTCACACGGTAAAGAATCTGACTGCCAATGCAGGAGACCTGGGTTCAATCCCTGGGTAGGGAAGACCCCCTGGAGAAGGGGATGGCTACCTACTCCAGTATTCTGGCCTGGAGAATCCCATGGACAGAGGAGCCTAGTGGGGCTACAGCCCATGGGGTCACAAGAAGCTGGACATGACTGAGCGACCAGCATGTACTCACTCAAGCTGGCCACACACACCACAACTCCAGAATCTAATTGAGGTTCTTACAACATATATAGGAAAAGTGTTTTCCAGCACAAAAAGAAGGCGTTCAGCCATCGTATACCAGGAAAAGGAAAATCACCGAGACAGACACTGACCGCACCCAGAGGAGTGCTCACCAGGAGAGAGGAAGGCCTTGCAACTTGAACTTTGAATATTTCCAAATTCAAAGGCTCCATCACCTGCCCTGAGTAAATGCATCATTATTTTCGGCTCGATGCTGTTAAACGTCAACCTACTAACACTTCTTTTTCTATCCCATTGCAACCAAAGAAACTTTGTGATAGAGTTTCTGATGTTGTTTTGCCTTTAAGGTGAATGTACACTGAACATAGATTTCAACCTCCTTCGACAATGCTTTATCTTTGCAAATTTTAACAAGTGAGTAAGTAAGTGTTAATCTCTCAGTCATGTCTGACTCTTTGTGACTCCACAGACTGTAGCCCACCAGGCTCCTCTGTCCATGTTATTCCCCAGGCAAGAATCCTGGAGTGGATAGCCTATCCTTTCTCAGGGGATCTTCTCGCCCCAGGGACTGAACCCAGGTCTCCTACATTGTAGGCAGATTCTTTACTGTTTAAGCCACCAGAGAAACCCAGATTTTAACAAAGTGGCTTTCAATATGTTTTGGTTTCCCTTGTAGCTTAAGAACATACTGTATTAAGATGCTGATGGAAGTGTTCCAGTCTACAAATCAGTTCTATTTTTCAGTTAACCTTAATAATCATAGTGTTGTTCCCCTCAATCTCTCATGTGTTCTAGTATAAATCCCTTTCTGGAAAGCTATCACTTCCAGAAGCTCATCAGAGCCTGCATGCTGCTGCTGCTGCTGCTAAGTCGCTTCAGTCATGTCTGACTCTGTGCGACCCCATAGACGGCAGCCCACCAGGCTACCCCGTCCCTGGGATTCTCCAGGCAAGAACACTGGAGTGGGTTGCCATTTCCTTCTCCAATGCTTGAAAGTGAAAAGTGAAAGTGAAGTCTCTCAGTCGTGTCCGACTCCTAGCGACCCCATGGACTGCAGCCCACCAGGCCCCTCCATCCATGGGATTTTCCAGGCAAGAGTACTGGAGTGGGGTGCCATTGCCTTCTCCGCAGAGCCTGCATATGTACTTTTAAATACGAGAAAATACCTCAGGATGTACTGTCCAAACCAACAGAGAATTCTACACAGCCCTGGTTAGCTTCCCCTAAACACCTTGGTCACCTTTCCATCTCCTCGTTCAAGACTTACTTCTTCATTCTGTGACCTCTCTCCATGAATCAGATATCATGAGGGTGCCCTGAAAATCAGCGAAAACTCATCTGCTGCCATTGTACTTCAAGATGGCAAAATGCATTTGTCAGGATTTCTTTGGTTGCATGCAACAGGAACCCCTTTGAAGCTAGCCCAGTCCCATATTTACTGGATCACGTAACAGAAGCTTGGAGAGGGTCTTTGGATGTTAGGGACTCACATGATGGCAGAACTCTATGACATCTTGTTGTCCTCTGTTGTCCCCTAGAGTAGATAGTCTTTCCTCATACAGCATGGTCACAGGCAGCTTGGGATATTCATCCTTATGGCCTCAGGTCTAGAGAGGAAGGGAAGCTTTTTAGCTCTGGCTAGGAAAATTCCCAGGGAATTAATTTTTTTTCTACTTTTTTGCCCAGTTGAGTACAGTCTATCTTGGGTCAATCCCTGTGGCCAGGAAGATATGATAAGATGATTGACCCAGTCTGGGTCATGGAGCCGTGTGATGGTGGTGGTGTCATAAGAAAGATGAAGAAGGTGGTGCAAGATAAATACATACAATAGACCCTCATGGACTGACTCACAGCTTGATTTAAAACATAGTGATGCCCTTTCAACATATGAGGTGCATTGTGATTTATAAAGCCCTTTCACATTTATCGGTGGACATATGAACACCACCTATTTTGGAATCTGACTGCTCTTAGAAAAATAGAAGCTCTGGTAACTCTGGGCCAGCATTTTTCTAAGGCCATAATCATCTAGAACTGAGTAAACAGTTTATCGTGGGCCCCATCGTTTTTTGATCATCTCTCTGAACCACTTGGCTCATTTAAGTTACTTGCTTTATCTCTTGTAGCCACCTGGGTTTGCTAATCCCTAACATTAGCTCTCCTTGGAAGGAAAGTTATAACCAACCTAGATAGCATATTCAAAAGCAGAGACACTACTTTGCCAACAAAGGTCCATCTAGTCAAAGCTATGGTTTTTCCTGTGGTCATGTATGGATGTGAGAGTTGGACTGTGAAGAAAGCTGAGCACTGAAGAATTGATGCTTTTGAACTGTGGTGTGGGAGAAGACTCTTGGGAGTCCCTTGGACTGCAAGGAGATCCAATCAGTCCATTCTGAAGGAGATCAGTCCTGGGTGTTCATTGGTAGGACTGATGCTGAAGCTGAAACTCCAATACTTTGGCCACCTCATGCGAAGAGTTGACTCAGTGGAAAAGACTCTGATGCTGGGAGAGATTGGGGCGGGAGAAGGGGACGACAGATGATGAGATGGCTGGATGGCATCACCGACTTGATAGACATGAATTTGAGTAAACTCTGGGAGTTGGTGATGGACAGGGAGGCCTGGGGTGCTGCAATTCATGGGGTCACAAAGAGTAGGACACGACTGAGTGACTGAACTGAACTGAACATTAGCTCATTTCCTTTCTGTCTATTCCTGTGAGTACTAATTATCCAAATTGTACAAATTTTAAAGCAATATTCAGAGATTCAACTGACTTAACTAAGATGACACAGTTAGAAGGTGAGACTCAGAACCTAGATCTTAGAGTTTAAGACTATTCAAGGTCAACTTACGAGGTTGTACAGACTATGCCCTGCACATCATGTCTGTGTGAATGGAGTCCTCTAGAGTTTTATAGTTAGCACTACATGTGGAAGCCTATTTTCCCTTCCCTTTCACCAGTTATAAAACTGCTACAAATTTGGTTAAAAGAAGTCAATTATCAATTCCTTCAAATGTTTATTATAGAACAAATACTCAGATGACTAAGAGAAATGATGAGTGATCAGGTTGGAACAAAGACCAGCAAGTGTTAACACAAAATAGATACCTTGTCTACCTTATGGTAATGATGCCCTTATGTCTGCAATGAAGAACTTGCTCCCAAATGGTCACAATTGTGCTAAGGATGATTTTGCTGTCTTTCCATTTCCTTTGCTTTACAAATAATCCAATCTCTCCCTAGATTTCAGTTTCCACACAATTAACATGAGAGGTTTGCCCTCAATTTTCCAGTAAGATGGTAGTGCTTAATCCTGACTAAGCACTGGAATCACCAGAGAGATTTTATTTTCAACAGATGCTTAGGTCCAGTCCCCAAAGATATGAACAGAAGCTTGACCAAAAAAGATATGCATATGTCAAAAAAAAGAAGAAGGCACATGAAAAGATGCTCAACATCATCAATCATTATGGAAATTCAAATTCAAATCACAGTGAAAGGTACTACACACACCCCCCCTGCAAGAAGCATGAGGATGTGGAACAATTGCAACTCTTTATTTTCTGTTGATGGAAATGTAGAATGTGCCAGCACTTGCAAAACTATTTGGCAGCATCTTAAAATGTTAAATATATACTGCTGTCTGATTCAGTCATTCCTCTCCTAGGTATTTATCCAAGAGAAAAGAAAACATGCATCCATACAAAGACTTGTGCATGCATGTTCAGAGCAGCTTTGTTTGTAAAGATCCCAAACTGGAAACAACTCAAATGTCAGTGACAGATGAATAAAAAAATTTCAGTATATCCATGCAGTGGAATGGAATACCACTCAGCAGTGAAAGGGAATTGGCACACAACCACATGGGCAAATCTCAAAATAATTCTGAGTGAATGAAGTCAGACAAAAGAAAACAGTATGTGATTCAATTTTTATAAAAGTCTAGAAAACGGAAACTAATTTATAGCAGATCAATATTTGCCTGGGTGATGGGATGGGGAAGGGAGAGAAGGATTACAAAGGGCATGAGAAAACTTTAGGAGGTGATGTCTGTGTTCATTATCTTGATTATGGTGATGAATCAGGATGTAAATTTATGCTGACAAATTTTTTTGAAATATGACTGTCGTTGTTCAGTTGCTAAGTTGTGTCTGACTCTTTGCAACCCCATGGACTTCAGTACACAGGCTTCCCTGCCCTTCACTATCTTCTGTTTATTGTCTATCAATTATATAATGTATACAATATGATGTATATCAATGCAACTATAAAAATACTGATGCCTGGATCTCAGGTGTAAGATTCTGATTGAATTGGTCTGGGCATCAGTATTTATAAAACCTTCATATAGAATTCAGTTGTATATCCAGGATTGACTCTATGATTTTAGGTCATTACAGTTGCCCTGGGCCAGGTTCTTTAGGAGAGCCTTTCCCTACTTTGTGGACTAGAGCAGAAAGGAATGGTCCCACAGCAGCTGTTTCTCATGCAAAAGGAAGCAAGGTGCTCAAATCCATTGTCTCAGTGCCCAGGGGTCAGGTCTGGATGCTTTAAAGCTGGAGCCGCCTTGACCTTTCAGAGAACGGAAACACTTCACCCCTGATGTTTATCCATCTCCTCCAGCCAGGCTGATGTCTTCTTGGGACTTCCTTTCCTTTCAAAGTTGCCTTGGGTAAGAATGTTAATGATCCTCAAAGCAGACAAAGATGTCAGGTGGGAGAGTTCGTGTGTGTAGCAACAGTGTGATTTGCCCCAGCAAAGGCACCTCCTAGTAACACCCATCATCAGTACAGTTTCAAGCAAGCTGAGAGACTGATACCAGATGCTTAGGCTTCAGAATGAAGGCAGCCAAGTATGAATCGCAGGAAGAGGAGGAGAAATCCTCCCCATCCTGGTGCTCCCAGTGATGGCAGGAAATCTTGGCCAGTGGCATATGCCAGGGAACATGGCAGTCCGGAACTCAAATGAGGCGGATGGTCTTTTTACCAAGACACTCTCTACTCATCCCAGAGACACAGTGAGGAAGATACTGCTTCAAGTCCCAGTGTACCTATTATTAGTTTGGGAAAGTCATTGAACCTCTGTTTACCTCACCTGTAAAATGGAGCTACAAGGTCGTTTTCGTTCGTTTTCACAGAGTTGTTGTGGGGGGTCACACAGGGAAGCAGATGTGATCATGTCTTATAAACACAAAGGGGTTGTTATTTACCATGATTATCTCAGAGTTTCACAGAACGGCGACACAGAGGGGGAGACTCAGTTGGCAGGAGACTGCATAACCCTGAGGAAGGACATGACCGCACAGTCTCCAGAAGCTGGATTTGCTGTGTGCGTGATGTGGGTGGTACCATAATCATAATATAACAATAGCAGCTACAATTCATTGAACACTTTTGCTCTAGACATTCTGCTGAAGTGCACATCTATTTTTTTACAAAGGAATTTTACAAAGGAAGGCATCGGGGATTAGGAAGGTTGACGCCTTGTCCAAGGTCACACAGCCACGAATGAACTTGGGTCTTGACGTGCCACAACCCAGAGCCTATAGTTATAACCACCTAAGCTTTCTCCTCTAAGGAGGTCTCTCTCCACTCAATGTTTTAGTAAATGCTTCCGGTGTTCTCTGCAGGTGTTCTCTCTCAATCCCCAAGCAGGCAGGGCTCTGTCAGGAACATTTGTTCTAGAATTTTCTCTGCTATCTGGAGATGAGACTGGTGTTTGTGACCAGTTTTTCAATACAAATATTGTCCCTTGGCATCTGAAAATAAGCCTAATGAAATAAGCTTAGGGTTTTCAGATGGGTTACAAAATGTAGGATGATCTGCCTTTAGAGTTTCGAATTAATATTCATTTGTCTAATACTTCATGTCCTCCAGGCTGCTTAGTAGGCTCAGATGGTAGACCAAAGATACATTGTGTATTTATACACCTTACAGTACAAGTTGGATGGGGGTGGGGGGAGAGTGACACATATAACATGGCAGACAAACAGCAAACACCCTTAGTATATACACATTAGAAAAATGCCTAAGAAGAACATTGTTGCAATTTTCTGTTACATTAAGTCACAGTTTGTCTTTTTTAAGGAATAAGTTCATGGAAAGGAAGATTAGGAATGCAATTTTCCCAAATGACATCTTTTATTGATACGTAATTATACTGTCAAAAGTTTTTTTAAATGGGCAAAGGATCTCAAAGTAACATAAGTTCCTATTTTGAAAAGCAAAATGATTTTTTTAATGCAAAATCATTACCAAACAACTTATTTTTAAGAAGGGGATGATTTATAAATGTCTTTAACCACTCTGACTAGAGGTGAGGTTGTAGAACGGGGTTCTACCCATTTCAGTTTCCTGGTGTGAAACCCCCATCTTTGTGGACAGGTGCTTAACTCCTACCTTTTTCTCTGAGCAATTCCAGCCCCTACATTTGAGTTGTTTGATTTCCAAAGACCATAAAGAGTCCTCTGCAGGAAAACCAAGGTTGAGTATCTCTGATCATAAGTATTGTGGGGACCCTAAATTTATTAGAAGTGGGTTCCATTAAAAGAGAGACTGCCCAGGTCGTCTTGGGGCAAGAGATTTGCCAGACATGTGCCCAGGACTGGGCTCATAGCCTTGCCAATTTGCAGCAAAATGGTACAGATGGAAAATTCAGAGAAACTGGAGAAAAATCCAGTCTCCCTTTGAGAAGGACTAAGGACTTTGGCTCAACAGCAGCCTGTGTTGCCTCCTAAGCCCCTTTGGTCCCCTTCAGCCTGGAGGCGTGTTTAACCTGCCCAGAAACTGTCCTCTGAGTCTTCTAGTGTTGTGGTCTGCAGGGATTAAACTGAGTCAGATGAGGGACTTCCCTGGTGGTCCAATGATTCAGAATCCACCTTCCAATGCAGGGAATGTGGGTTCCATCCCTGGTCAGGAAACTAAGATGCCACACGCCGAGGGGCAGCTAAGCCCACGCACACCACAGCTAGGGAGCCCTCGTGCCATAACTAAGACACCACACAGGCAAAAAAAAAAAAAAAGAAAGAAAAGAAAAAAAAGAATTGCTTTCTTTAAAAAAAAAAAAAAAATTGAATCAGATGAGGAATTCATCCTCAAAGAACTCACAGTTGGGTTGATTGATCAGTTCATCAAGAGCCCTTGCCTCCTAGCCTGTTTACTTATGTGTTACCAGAACAACGTGACCCTGGAAATTTATTCATTTACTACCGCCTAGTATTGCGTCATAAGAGTGAGAAAATGGATGAAAAGTGCTCAACCCATTGCTGGGCACATAGAAAGGGTTTCCAGAGCAGCCTCTGCTATGCCAGAGGAGTTGTGAGCAATTGTGTCCTCCTTCCTAACTCCATGGTAGGCACTTCCTGGTGTGAAGTATAGCTTTGGAGTCCTGTTGCAAGTGGTCACACGCCACAGACCTTGAGCCATGTTCTTCCTGGGAGAGGCGTTTCAGGCTACTCCATACAGGGCTCCAACTTCCGGATGCTGGATTGAATAAAGAAGATAAAGAAGGTGATCCAACCATCAACATACATCTCTCTCCAGTGCACTTACCTAAGGACTAAATTTCAGAATCACTCATTTTGAGAAATTCAGTATTCTGTAGAAGTTTCTCCAAATGCTAACATTATGTAAGGACACACCATTGCTTTCTTTGGAAGGCAGAGTTAAAAACAACTTTCGGGGGTTGGTTTAGGCGGAGTCAGTGAAAAGAGCAAAGAAGAAAGCAACTTTCAATAATGAGAAACTGTGTCTATCCCCAGGAGGGAGCTAGTGTTTTAATGAAAATGCAAACTGATCAGTGAAGAAACCCTCACAGCCTATCTGGATTTAATTATTGAACAATGTAAGCAGATTTTATCCCTGAAAACTATTTTACTCCTAACCCTCATCACACAAATATTCTTTTTCTTGAATGAGTATCTCAGTCAACTGGACAATGACAAATACCTAGTCAGGCTTAGCTGGATGCAAGTAAATACTGTAATCATGGCTAAGCTTCTTTTTAAATGGAAGTTTAGTTGATTTACAATGTGGTGTTAATTTCTGCTGTACAACAAAGTGATGAACTTATATATGCACATGTATACAGACACACACATTCTTTCCTTACATTCTTTTCCATTATGGCTTATCATAGGATATTGAATATAGTTCCCTGTGCCATATGGGAGGCTTTCCTGGTGGCTCAGAAGGTGAAGAATCTGCCTGCAGTACAGGAGACCCAGGTTTGATCTCTTGGTCAGAAAGATCCCTTGGAGATGGGACTGCCACCCACTCCAGTATTATTACCTGGAGAATTCCATGACAGAGGAGTCTGGTGGGCTACAGTCCATGGGATCGCTAAGAGTCTGACATGACTGAGGGACTCACTCACTCACTGTGCTACATAGTAAGACCTTGTTTATCCCTTCTACATGTAATGGCTTACATCTGCTAATTCCAAATTCCCAGTCCATCTGTTCCCTTGAGCCCTGCCTCCTTGGCAACCACAAACCTGTTCTCTATGTCTGTGAGCCTGTTTCTCTTTCATAAATAGATTCATTTCGATCAAGGCTACGCTTGATCTTAGCAACCCAGGGAATGAACCTGGGTCTCTTTACCAGGCTGATTCTTTACCGTCTGAGCCAACAGGGAAGCCCAAGCAAGAATGCAGGTCTGACTTTTCACAGGCTTTCTTGCCATGACTCCGTGGATCCATCTCTCTAGCAGGGGTGCCTCAGTTTCCCAGTTCCTTCCAATTCTAGGAGGCCTTAGAAAAAGTATCTCAAACCCATCTCCCTCAAAGGGGGTCCACCAGGGCCCTCCAGACACATCCCTGTCTGAGAGGGCTCTTGACTCCTCAGAAACAGTGTGAACTGGGAGAACGTATCAACATCCCCAGATGCCTCTCTTCCCAGGAGAGCTAATGGTGACTTCCCAGGTCCATCTCTGTCTCCAGAAGGACCTATCCTACTATCCAGACACGTCTCAATCCAGGAAGGTTCGTGACTCCTCAGGCACTTCTCTGCAAGTCAAGGGGACCTACCATGATTCCCCAGTTTTGACTTTTCATGTCCATCACTTCCTGCCCCAAACCAAAGGTGGTGAGATACTAGAAAGAGCCTCTAGCAAGTCCCTTCCACATTGGAAGAGCCAAGGACTCTCTCATCAGTCACTTTCAAAGGACAGTAAATACAAATACAATAGCACTTCCCAGGTGGTGCTAAGGGGTAACGAACCCAGCTGCCAATGCAGGAGACCCAAGAGACATGGGTTTGATCCCTGGGTCAGGAAAATCCCTTGGAGGAGGGCATGACAACCCACTCCAGTACTCTTGCCTGGAGAATCCTATGGACAGAGGAGCCTGCCAGGCTATAGTCCATAGGGTTGCAAAGAGTCCGGCACAGCTAGAACCACTTAGCACAGCACATAGCACCCTGGTTGCTCAGTGGTAAAGAATACATCCGCAGTGCAGGAGACACAGGAGACATGGGTTCAGTCCCTGGGTCAGGAAGATCCCCTGGAGGAGGAAATGGCAACCTGCTCCAGTATTCTTGCTTGGAAAATCCCACAGAGAGAGGAGCCTTGCGGGCTACAGTACATAGGGTCACAAGGAGTTGGATACAACTGAGCAACTGAGCATGAGTTCCATGGGGGAAAAGAGTAAGCAAAATCCTAATCTGCTTCCCACCATAATGAGAGCAGGATGGCCTCTGACCCAGACCCCTCTCCAACGTGCAATAGAGCTTAACTATGGAGCTTTGATTCTGACTCCAAGAGGAAACAGAAGACCAGCTCTTCTGATTCTAGTTGGACCTCCTTCACTCCAAATGGGCCCACATCCTGGGCACAGGTTTTCTGGGGCCCAAATAGACTTCGTATTAACTGACACACAAGGAGACTCATAGAAATGGAAGAAGCAAGATGAAGAAAGCATGGAGTTTGAAGGTGAATTCTAAAATGCCAGAGTCTAAGATAAGCCCAGACAGATGAGGAACTTGAAACTGGATTTTTTTGTATTAAAAAGGGGAAGCAGAGAAGATGGGGCGTTTGCCACGTGGGGAAAGGGGCCAATCAGAATGAAAGAATGCAGAGGGAAAAATGATGGAGGTGCAGAAGCCACTGGAATGTTCTTTTGATTGGATGGATGCTCAGGGAAAAAGAGGGGGATCCATGGCCAAATTCATTGAGAAGAGTAAGACCAAGGAGAACAGGAATAGGGACTGGAAGCTTGGTAGCAGTGGCTTGACACCTCTTCCCAAAAGATTTGAAATCTAGCCTGGGTACCACAGAATAGAGTTGACAGATTCAATGCATTTGAACTAAAGCATTTTGCAAGCTTGTAAGCAAGAAGGTCAGGAAGATGCCTTGGAGAAAGAAATGGCAACCTATTCCAGTATTCTTGCCTCGAAAACTCCATGGACAGGAGGAGCCTGGAAGGCTACTATCCATGGGGTTGCAAAGAGTTGGACATGACTTAGCAACTGAACAACAATAGCAACAAGCAAGAAGGTAGTGGAAGAATTTGGCGGTAAGGGGAGCGTTCAGTTCAGTCACTCAGTTGTGTCCGACTCTTTGTGACTCCATGGACTGCAGCACACCAGGCCTCCCTGGAGCTTACTTAAACTCATGTCCATTGAGTCAGTGATGCCATCCAACCATCTCATCCTCTGTCCTCCCCTTCTCCTCCTGCCTTCAATCTTTTCCAGCATCAGGGTCTTTTCAAATGAGTCAGCTCTTCGCATCAGGTGGCCAAAGTATTGGAGTTTCAGCTTCAGCATCAGACCTTCCAATGAATATTCAGGACTGATTTCCTTTAGGACTGACTGGTTGAATCTCCTTACAGTCCAAGGGACTCTCAAGCATCTTCTCCAACACCACAGTTCAAAAGCATCAATTTTTCGGTGCTCAGCTTTCTTTATAGTCCAACTCTCACATCCATACATGACTACTGGAAAAACCATAGCCTTGACTAGATGGACTTTTGTTGGCAAGGTAAGGTCTCTGCTTTTTAATGTGCTGTCTAGGTTGATCATAGCTTTTCTTCCAAGGAACAAGCATCTTTTAATTTCATGGCTGCAGTCGCCATCTGCAGTGGTTTTGAAGCCCCCCAAAATAAAGTCTCTCACTATTTCCATTATTTCCCCATCTATTTGCCATGAAGTGATGGGACCGGATGCCATGATCTTAGTTTTCTGAATGTTGAGTTTTAAGCCAACTTTTTCACCCTCCTCTTTTACTTTCATCAAGAGGCTCTTTAGTTCTTCACTTTCTGCCATGAAGGTGGTATGTGTTGAGGATATGTAACTCTTGTGGCAGAAGGTATGGTCATAGGGATGTAGATACCCAGCTGCTACATCTGCCTCAGCTAACAATCAGGGGTCTCTGGAACCAGCAGCAACTTCTTGGGCATCTAGTTCTTCTACAGACTGCTCTAACTAGGGGCACCCTCAGCTTTTCAGGTACTTCAGTATAGAGGAAACACTGATTTTTCAATAGGACATCTAGAATTTGTTATGGTTAGAGTTTTTCTCTCCTTTACTGTTCTTAACTAAACAAATGCACATTTATAAGAGAAAATAATCACAAAGGCCCTCAACTTGTGCTTCTGGCATCAGTGAGGAGCTAGACTCAAAACCAGAATTTGGAGCTGTCCTCCTCCTTAGAGAGCAACCAGCAGCACAGAGAATGTATCTGGAAGTTCGCTATAAAGAGCATTGATATTAAACAAGTTCCACATTTTATGAACAATTAACTTGGGCTCATATGAATGCAAACTCGATTGGGCCCTTTATAACAAAAAGGTGAGTTACCTAATATATCAGGAAAAAGCAAACTAAATTGGTATAGAGATTAGCCAAGAGATCTGCAGCTCAGCTAGTGCTGAACAAGGTCAAGGCGATGAAGAAGTTAATGAAAATCAGCACTTCGGGCTATAAAATAACCACACAGAGAAGTTTAATCGTGTTGCAGTCTCCTCTTCCAGATTGACTATCTAGAGCTTGCCAAGGGCACCATACTCGGTCGTTGCTTCATTTTGCTAAGGAACAGAGGATTGAACCCCCAGAAGGGTACCAAAAGCACCCACGAATAAGGTCTCACAAGACCATCACCTTCAAGGTGTTGAGCAGAGAGAGGCGGACTAGGCAGGTTTTGGACACTCTGGCACCATTTTCCTTCCACTCCCCCTTTAAGAGGGAGGGGCCACCATTGGCCCTCCTGGCCTGAAGTGGCCCTGCTTCTGCTGATAAACAGGTTTCCCCCTTGGCCATGGCTGCACCCATGCTCCCCGCCACCACTGGACTACTCTGTTACTGCTGCAGCTCCCTGGATCTAATCTTGGCATCAGGAATTCACCGCCAACTTCTGGGATCTCTTCCCAGGTCCTGGGTGCATACTTCATCTGCTAGTGTTCACACCCAGGCCCCCAAATCCATCCACCGATTCCTGCAGTGCACTCCCAGGCCCTAGAGGTCCATCAGCTTTTGGGGTTTATCCTGGGCTTCTGTGGGTCACCCCAGCCTCTTAGAGGGCATCCCACTGACCTCAGACTACAAAATGATTACCAGCTCTCCAACCAGCAGGTCCTCACTGCTCTCTGAAGGAGGAAACATTCCTATCCTTCTTCCTAATGAGAAGTTTTGCCCTTCCCTCACCCCAAACTTTCATTCTCTTCTGATTTCCTGTGTTTTCCTCCACAGGAAAGTTTTGGTGATTTTTGTAGCAGAGACTGCATTATCAACAGAGCTGAGGATACAGATTCTAACACCCCCATAACTCCCACCAGGATATGAATACATTGTAGCAAGAAAAATAGAATAAGTTGCTAAGTAAAAGAGGCCTGTGGTATGTTTTATGTAAAACAGAATTACAGCCATGCAGAGACATAATACAAACAAAGAAGTACAGACGGCTAACAAACACATGAAAAGATGCTCAACATCACTCATTATCAGAGAAATGCAAATCAAAACCACTATGAGGTACCATCTCACGCCGGTCAGAATGGCTGCTATGAAAAAGTCTACAAACAGTAAACATGGAGAGGGTGTGGAGAAAAGGGATCCCTCTTACCCTGTTGGTGGGAATGCAAACGAGTACAGCCACTGTGAAGAACAGTGTGGAGATTCCCTAAAACACTGGAAATAGAACTGCCTTATGACCCAGCAATCCCACTGCTGGGCATACACACCAAGGAAACCAGAATTGAAAGAGACGCGTGTACCCCAATGTTCATCGCAGCACTGTTTACAGTAGCCAGGACATGGACTGTAGCTGTCATCGGCAGATGAATGGATAAAGAAAGCTGTGGTACATACACACAATGGAATATTACTTAGCTATTAAAAAGAATGCATTTGAATCAGTTCTAATTAGGTGGATGAAACTGGAGCCTTACTTTACAGAGTGAAGTCAGAAAGAAAAACGCCAATGCAGTAAATTAACACATATATATGGAATTTAGAAAGATGGTAACGATGACCCTATATGCGAAACAGCAAAAGAGACACAGAGGTAAAGAACAGACTTTTGCACTCTGTGGGAGAAGGCAAGGGTGGGATGATTTGAGAGAATAGCATTGAAACATGTATATTACCATATGTGAAATGGATCGCCAATCCAGGTTTGATGCATGAGACAGGGTGCTCGGGGCTGGTGCACTGGGATGACCCAGAGGGATGGGATGGGGAGGGAGGTGGGAGAGGGGTTCAGGATGGGGAACACATGTACACCTGTGGTGGATTCATGTCAATGTATGGCAAAAAACCTCTACAATATTGTAAAGTAATTAGCTTCCAATTAAAATAAATAGATTAAGTTTAAAAATATGTCAAGAAACAAGTAATAACATTTTCAACTAAGGAGGGAGCTAGTGAGCAGGAGAAGGAGTATGACTTAGGCTGAACGGAAACGATAAAGCCGTGAGACAAACTGCTTCACTGGTCTGCTGGTGTACTCATGCCCAGGGTATGGGTTCCCCATACCTGGGAGGTGTGGGCAGGGCTCTCAGCAGATGAGTTAGGCTGGGAAGAGAAGGCCCAGTCAGGCGGCTGTGCGCTCCGCCCTGGTTAATATAGTGCTCTCTTCCTGTTCCTCAAGAGACAACAACATTCTCCGCTGTGTGTGACACAGAACTTGTATTTTTTTATAATTCAAAACAAATTCTAAGCCGCATATTTGTGTAAAGTTCCTGGCTGGTAAAGCATTGTCTAAAGATAATTTTAAGAAGCCATAAAACAGGGCTGTGTGTGGGAAACAATGACAGCTCATAAATTGCAGCAGCTATTAACTACCTTGTTGGAATAAACTCAAAGTGAACTTTTTTGGAGTTTTCAGAAACTGGTTTCACCTGACTGTTAAAGCCCCAGCCTATTAAAAATGTAGACGCACTTGTGAAGCCTGAGAAAGCAGCTTATACTGGTAATTCTCCCTGATGTTCTTGCTTGAAATGAGCTTGAATTAAAGGAATTTTGGGCATGTTTCTCAACCCACACATAACAGGATACATTTTGGTTTGTTTTGGCTTTGTTTTATTTTCTCCCCTTCCTTCTCCTTCCCTTCCTCCCTCCTCTTTCTTCTTCCCTGGTCATTCTAGGAGCTGGGGTTCCAGCGACGAACAAGACCCAGGTGCTGCCCTCAAGGAGCCCACACTGGTGTTCAAGTGCCAGGCAAGTCCTTCCTTCCTTGATGAGAGTCATCGTGCGCAGAGGTGAGTAAATGGGTGTGTAAATAGTCGACCTCAGGATATGAGGCAAGAAGGCAAAGAGTCTGAGAACTGCTGTTCAAACTACAGACTGAGATACAGAAAACACAGCAGCAGAGCCAGCACGCAGGGAGGTGCGATCAACGTGGGGAATGCATCCTGCATCTTTGCAGGTGGTACCCTGTGCACAAGCTGCCCACGTGTTTGCTTCTGGCCCTGCGCTGAGTGTTCCGTATCTCTGTCCGACTTCCCAGCATTACCATCTTCCGCCCTTCCTGGCCAGGACCAGGCGTTAATAAATGCTGGGTTAAGCAAACATTCAAGAAGGAATGTCCCACTCAGTGGGAGGTGGAGCTAGAAGATTCCGTCCTACTCCAAGTTTCTCTGCTTATAGAGAGGGCCTGGCATGTGGCAGGTGCCCACTAAATATTGAGTCACATGATGCCTGCCTAGGATTGAGTTCATATGCACTGTGTTTTACCTCTCCATGTAAATCAGCTTACCCTTTCTGTAAGTGTAGGAATCCTTTAACAAGCACTGAGCTAATCAACTTGCATGCATTACGTCATTTACTTTTCACAACAACCCTAGGAGACAGGGCTTTGTTGACATATAACAAACTGCCCCATAATTTAAACAACAGTTTATTATTATCCATCATGGTTTGTGGGTTGACTGGTCTCAGTGGGGCCATTCTATTTGGAGGTGAGGGGGTCACAGTCAGATGTTGACTGGGACCACATTCATTTGAAGGTCCAGTGGGGGCTGGACGTCCAAGATGGCTCATTAACTTGGCTGGCAGAGATGCTGGCTGTTGCTGGGATATGGTGTGCAGATGCCTACGTCATGACCTCTCCAAGGGCTTGGGCTCCTCACAGTATGCTGGCTGGGTTCGACCCGGGCACATTATAGGGGACCCAGATGTAATGACTTACTCTCATATGCTCTAGCCTTGGAAGTCCTAGAAATTGGTTCTTTTCACATTCTCATGGTCCAGCAAGTCCCTGAGGCCAGCCTGGAGGCAAAGGGATGAGAAGTAGACTTCATCTTTTAATGGCAAGATCATTTCAGAAGAGCAGCGGGGATGGTCAACACTGTTGTAGGAATTTAAGAAAGATACATCTGCCCTTTGGTGTTATTGTTCAGTCACTCAGTTGTGTCCAACTCTTTGTGACCCCATGGACTGCAGCACACATTCCTTGTCCATCACGAATTCCTGGAGTTTGCTCAAATTCATGTCCACTGAGTCAGTGATGCCATCCAACCATCTCATCCTCTGTCATCCCCTTCTCCTTCTGCCTTCCATCTTTCCCAGCATCAGGATCTTTTCTAATGAGTCAGCGTTTCCCATCAGGTGGCCAAAGTGTTGGAGCTTCAGCTTCAGCATCAGTCCTTCTAATGAATATTCAGGATTGATTTCCTTCAGAATTGATTGGTTTGATCTCCTTGCAGTCCAAGGGACTCTCAAGAGTCTTCTCCAACACCACAGTTCAAAAGGATCAATGCTTTGGTGTTCACCCTTTTTCATGGTCCAACTCTCACATCCATTGGAAAAATGGACTACTGGAAAAAGCATAGCTTTGACTATACAGACTTTTGTTGGCAAAGTTAATGTCTTTGCAGTTTAATATGTTGTCTATGTTTTGCCATAGCTTTTCTTCCAAGGAGCAAGTGTCTTTTAATTTCACATCTACAGTCACCATCTGCAGTGATTTTGGAGCCCAATAAAATAGTCTTTCACTGTATTCATTGTTTCCCCATCTATTTTCCATGAAGTGATGGGACTGGATGCCATGATCTTCATTTTTTGAATGTTGAATTTGTAGCCAGCTTTTTCATTCTCTTCTTTCACTTTCATCAAGAGGCTCTTTAGTTCTTCTTTGCCTTCTGCCATAAGGGTGGTGTCATCCACATATCTGAGCTTATTGATATTTCTCCCAGCAATCTTGATTCCAGCTTGTGCTTCACCCAGCCTGGCATTTCTCATGATGTACTCTGCATAGAAGTTAAATAAGCAGGATGACAATATACAGCCTTGATGTACTCCTTTCCCAATTTGGAACTGGTCTGTTTCCATTTCCCATTCTAACTGTTGCTTCTTGACCTGCATACAGATTTCTCAGGAAGCAGGGCAGGTGGTCTGGTATTCCCATCTCTCAGAATTTTCCAATTTGTTGTGATCCATACAGTCAAAGGCTTTAGTGTAGTCAATGAAGCAGATGTTTTTCTGGAATTTTCTTGCTTTTTCAATGATCCAACAGATGTTGGCAATTTGATCTCTGGCTCCTCTGCCTTTTCTAAATCCAGCTGGAACATCTTGAAGTTCTCAGTTCACGTATTGTTGAAGCCTCGCTTGGAGAATTTTGAGCATTACTTTGCTAGCATGTGAGATGAGTGCAATTGTGCAGTAGTTTGAATATTCTTTGGCATTGCCTTTCTTTGGGATTGGAATGAAAACTGACCTTTTCCAGTCCTGTGGCCACTGCTGAGTTTTCCAAACTTGCTGGCATATTGAGTGTAGCACTTTAACAGCATCATCTTTTAGGATTTGAAATAGCTCATCTGGAATTCCATCCCCTCCACTAGCTTTGTTTATAGTGATGCTTCCTAAGGCCGACTTGCCTTCGCATTCCAGGATGTCTGGCTCTAGGTGACTGATCACACCATTGTGGTTATCTGGGTAATGAAGATCTTTTTTGTATAGTTCTTCTGTGTATCCTTTCCACCTCTTCTTAATATCTTCTGCTTCTGTTAGGTCCATACCATTTCTGTCCTTTATTGTTCCCATCTTTGCATGAAATGTTCCCTTGGTATCTCTAATTTTCTTGAAGAGAACTCTAGTGTTTGCCATGTATTCTGTTCCTCTGTATCTTTGCATTGATCGCTGAGGAAGGCTTTCTTTTCTCTCCTTGCTATTCTTTGGAACCCTGCATTCATATGGGTATATCTTTCCTTTTCTCCTTTGCCTTTAGCTTCTCTTCTTTTCTCAGCTCTTTGTAAGGCCTCCTCAGACAGCTATTTTGCCTTTTTGCATTTCTTTTTCTTGGGGATGGTTTTGATCACCGCCTCCAGTACAATGTCACAAACTTCTGTCCATAGTTCTTCAGGCACTCTGTCTAGCAGATCTAATACCTTGAATCTATTTGTCACTTCAATTGTATAATTGTAAGGGATTTGATTTAGGTCATACGTGAATGGCCATGGGACTTCCCTGATAGCTCAGTTGGTAAAGAATCCACCTGAAATTCATGAGACCCCAGTTTGATTCCTGGGTCAGGAATTCACTGGAGAAGGGATAGGTTACCCAATCCAGTATTCTTGGGCTTCCCTTGTGGCTCAGCTGGTAAAGAATGTGCTTGCAAGGTGGGATACCTGGGTTTGATACCCGGGTTGGGAAGATCCCCTGGAGAAGGGAAAGGCTACCCACTCTAGTATTCTGGCCTGGAGAATTCCTGCCCTGAAAATAGGTTCATCTGTATCATTTTTCTAGATTCTACATATATGCATTAATATACAATATTTGCTTTTCTCTTTTCTACTTACTTTACTCTGAATGACAGACTCTACGTTCATACATATCTCTACAAATGACCTAACCCAACTCTATTTTGTTACTTTTTATGCCTGAGTAATATTCCATTGTATATATGTACCACATCTTCTTTATCCTTTCATCTGTCCATGGACCTTTAGGTTGTTTCCATGTCCTGGCTATTGTAAACAGTGCTGCTATGAACATTAGCGTACATGAGTCCTTTTGAATTATGGTTTTCTCAGGCTATATTTGGAGAAGGCAATGGCACCCCACTCCAGTACTCTTGCTTGGCAAATCTCATGGATGGAGGAGCCTGGTAGGCTGCGGTCCATGGGGTTGCTAAGAGTCGGACACGACTGAGCAACTTCACTTTCACTTTTCACTTTCCTGCATTGGAGAAGGAACTGGCAACCCACTCCAGTATTCTTGCCTGGAGAATCCCAGGGATGGAGGAGCCTAGTGGGCTGCCATCTATGGGGTCGCACAGAGTCGGACACGACTAAAGCGACTTAGCAGCAGCAGCAGCAGGCTATATTGGAGAAGGAAATGGCAACCCACTCCAGCAGTCTTGCCTGGAGAATTCCATGGACAGGGAAAGCTGATGGGCTGCAGTCCATGGGGTCACATAGAGTCGGACATGACTGAGCAACTGACACACACAGGGTATATGCCCAGGAGTGGGCTCCACAGTCCCTCTGACTTCTTTACCATGATGCTTTACCTAAGACAGTTTCTAAAACTTCGATAACAAAAGAGTCACCCCTCTCAAATATGCAGTATTATTTTCAAAAATATAAAAACATAAATTCTAGTAAAAATTTATAAACTAGAAATATAGTCAATTAGAAACATAGTTCTAGTGGGCTTTGGGATGTTATGTTTGAGAAATACTATTGAAAGAAGGACTAACATTTGTTGAGTGGCTTCAGTGATCCAGGTTCTTACACACTCTATATAAACTCAGTTAATTCTCACAATAATATTTTTCTCTCAGGTGAAAAATGAAATTTTGGGAGGTTAAATAACGTGCCTAAAGTCACACGGCCACTCAGTGACAGAGGCAGGGTTTAAACACAGATGTGTCTCAGTCCTCTTTCTATGTGCTTTCCATGTGGCTCCACAGTACAGCAGCCAGCAATCAGGCTCCGAGATGAGATGAGTGAGAAGGAAGTTAACTCAGGAGTGCTCAGGGATCACACCCGTGACAGAAGGTAAAGGCACAGGACCAGGCACGGGAGAAGTGGGCTGTGATGTGGTCAGAGAAGAGAATGCAGCAGGCCCTTCAGAGTCATCCCAGTTAGCGGGAAGGGGTCGGGGCCTTTATTACCGCCCAACCCCATGGCAGGCATCGTGGCAAATGGCTGCAGAATAAGCAAATGCATCAGTGGTCAAACCAGACGGAACTGTCAAGGGAGGCGCCTGGCAGAGGCGAGGGCCCACAGGGGTAAGGGCAGCCTGCTACATTTTTAATGTTGTTGCGTTTAGGCCCCACATTGAATCCACTTACAGTATTGAATTTATTCACCGGAGGATGCCAAGTGGTGATACACACCCACTGAGGAGTTCCTAAAAGTAAATAATTCAGGAGATGTTCACTCAGAGAGGCCAGTGCTGGGAGATGGTTGGCTGATAAGAGATTAACAGCCAGTCACAAAGACAGGCATCGTCAAAGGCCGCCACTTACGAGGCTGGGATGGAAGAAAGGAAGCGCATCTTTCCTGTCCTCTGTCTGATCCAGCCTCGCCTTCGATCTCCATGGGAAAGGGGAATAGGAGAGTGGGGAGGTCAGAGGTCAAGGGGGAAGAGGAGAAATGAGACAACTTGAGGGAAATAGGACTGGTTTATCAAATATATGTTATCTCATTTAATCCTTATTGTTGCTATTTAGTCGCTAAATTGTGTCTGGCTCTTTCGCAACCCAATGACCTATGGCCTGCCAGCTCCTCTGTCCATGGGATTTCCCAGGTAAGAATACTGGAGTGGGTTGCTATTTCCTTCTCCAGGGCATCTTCCTGACCCAGGGATCAAACCCAGGGAACTGCATTGGCAGGTAGCTTCTTTACCACTGAGCCACCAGGGAAGCCCTTAATCCTTATTACAACCATGAGAGCTACTGTTTTTTAAAACATTGTTAGTGGAGTATAGTTGCTTTACAAACTCTGGGAGATAGCGGAGGACAAAGAAGACAGGGTGCTAATGTCCACGGGGTCACAAAGAGTCAGACACGACTTAGCAACTGAACAACAAACAGCTGCTTTATGGTATTTCCACTGAATAGCAAAGCGACTCAGTTACACATATACATATATTCACTCTTTCTAAGGTGAGTTTCCCATAGAGGCTGTTACAGAACGTGGCCTGTGCTATACAGTAGGTCTTTATTAGTTGTCTACTGTGTATTAACATGTAATAGTGTGAGTATCTGTCAATCACAATTTCCCAGTTTATCCCTCTCCTCACTTTCCCCCTTGGTAACCGTAAGTTTGTTTTCTACATTTGTGACTCTATTTCTGTTTTGTGAATAAGTTCACTTGTATCATTTTTTTAGATTCCACATATAAAGTGATATCATATGGCATTTGCTTTTCTCTGTCTTACTTCGCTTAATATGATAATCTCTAGATCCATCCATGTCACTGTAAATGGCATCATTTCATTCTTTTTTATGGCTGAGTAATTTTCCATTGTATATATCCATTCCTTTGTAGATGGACATTTAGGTTACTTCCATGTCCTGGCTGTTGTAAATAATGCTGCAATGAATACTGGGGTGCATGTACCTTTTTGAATTATTATTTTCTCTGGATGTATGCTCAAGAGTGGGATTGCTGGATCGTATATGTGTGTGTGTGTGTGTGTGTGTGTATGTGTGTTAGTTGCTCAGTCATGTCTGACTCTTTGTGACCCCATGAACTGTAGCCCACCAGGCTCCTCTGTCCATGGGATTCTCCAGGCAAGAAGAGTGGAGTGGGTTGCCATTTCCTTTTCCTGCTGGATCATATGGTAGTTCTATTCTTAGTTTTTAAAGGAACCTCCATACTGTTCTCCACAGTAGCTGCACAATTTTAGGTCCCCACCAACAATGTAGGAAGGTTCCCTTTTCTCCACACCCTCTCTGGCATTTAATAGTTATAGACTTTTTGAAGATGGTCATTCCAACTTGTGTGAGGTGATGCTTCATTGTACTTTTGATTTGCATTCATCTGATAATAAGTAACATTCAGCATCTTTTCATGTGTTTTTGGCCATCTGTCTTCTTTAGAGAAATGTCTACTTAGATCTGCCCGGTTTTGGATTGTGCTGTTTGTTTCATTGACATAGAGCTTCATGAGCTGTTTGTATATTTTCGAGATTAATCACTTGTTAGTCACTTTGTTTGCAAATATTTTCTCCCATTCTATGGGTTGTCTTCGTTTTGTTTATGATTTCCTTTGCTGTCCAGAAACTTTTAAGTTTAATTAGGTCCTATTTATTTATTTTTGTTTTTATCTTCATTAGTCTAAGGAGGTGGATCAAAAATGATGTTGCTGTGATTTATGTCAGAGTGTTATGCTTATGTTTTCTTCTAAGAGTTTTGTAGTGTCTGGCCTTATATTTAGATCTTTGAACTACTCATTACAAACTTTTCAAAGGAGGAAATTGAGATTCAAAAGGAGTAATTGAGATCTCATACATGTGGGAAGAAACGGAGAGAGGAGAAAGGAGTGAAGGGAGGAGGCAAGGGAAGAGACTAGAGTTGGGCACGTTATTCAGAAAAGGGGGACAATTTAAAAAATGTTGCCAAAACATACTCATGCTGCCAAAACACCACACTTCCTGCCTGTGCACCCAACTGGGAAGCCGAGAGGGAAGTAAGTCCTTGAAGCCCAGACTTCATTCTGCTTTCTTTCTCTGCAAGTAAGCCGATCCTGCTCATGGTGCCCTGAGACCTCTGATGGCCTGTCTTTCCAGAGATTCTAAACATGTCATCACAGAAATCAGTTTTGGCTTCAGTTCTAATAGAATTTTCAACAATGAAATTTATCCATTTTCTGTAGGATAGGAACTTTCAAAAGATTTCATTTCACGTTTATTTCATTTACCCTGAACAATAATGCGTGCGTGCTCAGTCGTGTCCGACTCTTTGTGACCCCGTGGACTGACTGTATCCCACCAGCCAGGCTCCTCTGCCCATGGGGTTTTCCAGGCTAGAGTACTGGAGTGGGTTGCCGTTTCCTCCTCTAGGGGATCTTCCCAATTCAGGAATCAAACCTGCATCTCTTGCATCTCTTGCATTGGCAGGCAGATTCTTCACCACTGCACCATCTGGGAAGCCCAATAACCCTGCCAAAATAAAGAATTATTTCTATTTTTGTAGAAGATGAATCTGAAACTCTGAGAGGTTGCGCAACTGATCCAAGATCACACAGCTTGTGTCAGAACTGGAATTCTAAGCCAGGTTTTTGCCTACACACTCTTTTCACTTACTTATCCTGCTTCAAAGTTACTGAGGTCTGTGAATTCCACATATATCACTCTGGCCTTACTTTTGGTTGACCCACACTTTCAGGGTCCATCAGGGGGGTGCACATTTTGCATGAATCCGTTACCCAATATTGGGCATTTTATTCTTATTTGGCAGATTTAGTTTTTCTTTTTTGGGTGGGAGGGGGTGACTGTGGGTGCCCAGATAGCATACTGCTGCTGCTAAGTCACTTCAGTCGTGTCTGACTCTGTGCGACCCCATAGACGGCAGCCCACCAGGCTCCCCTGTCCCTGGGATTCTCCAGACAAGAACACTGGAGTGGGTTGCCCTTTCCTTCTCCAATGCATGAAAGTGAAAAGTGAAAGTGAAGTTGCTCAGTCGTGTCCGACCCTCAGCGACCCCATGGACTGCAGCCTTCCAGGCTCCTCCGTCCATGGGATTTTCCAGGCAAGAGTCCTGGAGTGGGGTGCTTCCCTCAAATAAATTAAACTTCCCATCTGTACTGAATCATTTGGCAAGAAGTGGTCCCTAGCCAATGCAAATATAAGAAGAGTGCAGGAAAAGGTGGTGGTGGGGGACCTGGGAGAAGAAGGTTTAAATGTATGGAGCTATGAAAGCTTCCCAGGTGGCGCAAGTGGTAAAGAATCTGCCTGTCATTTCAGGAGGCTCAAGAGACTCTGGTTCGATCCCAGGGTGGGGAAGATCCCCTGGAGGAGGAAATGGCAACCCACTCCAGTACTTTTGCCTGGCGAATCCCATAGACAGAGGAGCTTGACAGGCTACAGTCGATAGGGTCGCAGAGAGTCAGACATGACCCAACTTAGCATGCACGCGTGAGTGAAAACATCTCATCTTCACCTCCCACTAAAAACCAGCACTCCCACATTACCGTTTGCCCAACAGGAACCATTCTTTCTCTACTTTGAGTCTGTAGTTCCTTAGCAGCCCCACAGCCAGCATCCCTGCCCTGTGCCTTTGGCAGTCATCCTGGGCCTGGGAATGACTCTATCCTGTGTGGACACCTGTGGGTGCCACCCAGAGTTCCTGAAAGGACGATGGATGGTTAACCACGGCCCACAGCTCCTGGGGGGCTCTGCCCTTCTGCAAGCCGGCCGGGAGGAACCGGGGGCTCCTGGGTCCCGGCAGTGCACTGAGGGATGGGAGTAAGCATTGGGAGAGGGCGGACAAGTCAGAGCTGGAGGGGAAAGGACCATTCTGGAAGCACACCTAATAAAAAGGAAGTGTCCTCTCAGAACCCAAGGAGAAGACAGAGGGCCCCCAAACAGTCACACTGTGACCAGTGCTGCCAGGCAATCAAGGGGGTGGGCGAAGGAGTGGGTGGAGAGATGTTATTTATGGGGCAGATGGAAGAGCTCTGACAAGCAAATGCCAGGGTCAGTGTCAAAATGGCATTCATCTTCAGCCCTTGGTGGTGAAAAAAAAATGTATATATAGTTTCTCTGAAACAGCACTGAGTTTGAGATCCCCTATGGTTCAGTGGTAAAGAATCTGCCTGCCAAGCAGGAGATGCGGGAGACGCGGGCCGGATCTGTGGATCAGGAAGATCCCCTGGAGAAGGGAATGGTTACCCACTTCGCTGTTCTTAAGCCCAAAGGGTTAGGAAAGATGCTTGGCTTTCTTTCCAGGTCCAGACCTC
Source organism: Bos javanicus (assembly GCF_032452875.1). Classification (NCBI taxonomy): domain Eukaryota; kingdom Metazoa; phylum Chordata; class Mammalia; order Artiodactyla; family Bovidae; genus Bos; species Bos javanicus. The sequence goes on along the minus strand of NC_083882.1, from coordinate 15,306,559 downwards.
GAGGAGGAGCCAGGCTTGCGAAGGTTTTTTGGAATTCTCTAAGGGGAGGGCCCTGGGTGTGGAGGGCAGTTTCTGCTAGCGGCGCGCTACAAAGAGGCTTTGTTCCGGGAGGACGCGCTGGGGCGGGCCTGGGAGGGGGCAGGTTTGGTCCCGCCCAGGAGCAAACACTGTGGCCAGCCTCCAACAATAGTTTTGTTAAAAATCAGGAATGCAGGAACGTGCCAGAGACCGTTTATTTTCCTTTGGGGTGGGACAGAGGGAAAGCCGCTCCCTTTCTTGAGCGGGACCGAGTGCTGTCCCTGCTTGCAGCACAGTGCCAGTTCCCAGGTCTCCAGGGAGGAGGCCGGTGACCATCCGCCCCTTCCCTTCGGAGACAGCGCACCTTCCCCAGCCGTGATCATTTTCTCTGGCGCTAAAAAGAGACGCTCAGATTCCCAGGCCCGAAACCCGGATAAACAGCCCACATGGCTGAGTGGGTGTTCAGGCTTGGCTGACTCTTTGCGACCCCGTGGACTGTAGGTCGCCAGGCTCCTCTGTCCATAGAATGTTCCGGGCAAGAATACTGGAGTAGGTTGCCATTCTCTTTTCCAGGGGATCTTCCTGACCCGGGGATGGAACCCGCGTCTCGTGCATTGGCTGGCGGATTCTTTACCACTGGGCCACGTGGGAAGCCACTCTTACCCAGCTCCAGTAGCGAAAGATGGAGCGGTGGTTGGTCCCCAGAGCAGGCAATCCTGCAGATGCTCCCAGAGGAGACACAGACGCCCACACAGACATAGACACACAGACATACACACACACACAGACACACACACACAAACACACTTTGGGAAACCCCGCGCCCCCTTGTGGTGCAAAGAGCTTCTCCGCTCGAAGAAGGACTCCTGGATTCGCCGCTCAGGTCTCCATTTGGGGGTCCTCCGCTGTCTCCAGGCGCCTCTTCCATGGTCGGGGCTCGAAAGAGAAGGGGACCGAGGTTTGAAAGACTTTCTTCTCTGGGATCGCTGTCCCCCGCGCCCGCCTCCAGGTGGCTCTCTCAACCTGGGCAGGGGACCCAGTCGTAAGGTGATAGCCCCAGTTTGGAATCCCGTCCCGGGTGGCCTCCCTGGTGGCTCAGACCGTAAAGTATCTTCCCGGCAATGAGGGAGAAGCGGGTTTGATGCCTGGATCGGGAAGATCCTTTGGACAAGGGAATGGTGAGCCCAAGGCAGTATTCTTGTCTGGAGCATCCCAAGGACAGAGGTGGCTGGTGGGCTACAGTCCATGGAATTAAGGAGCGATCAACACTTTCAGCGTTAACACGAGTCAGGAGTACTTTCGGTTTCCCTGTTCCCGCCACCCCCGCCACCCACCCGCTCCCTGCGTCTCTGGTGACATTCGTTAGGAGGATGAGCTCAAAGAAGTAGACCGAGTGAAGCCGGGATAGCCAGGTTCCCTCCCGGTGGCCGGATAGTGTCTTTCCTCCCCTCGGGCTGGGAGCCTTTGGGCCTCAGAGGGCAGCTTCAGATTCTCCCGGGAAAGTTGCGCTCGCATCTGTCCATTTCTGCGTGAACCTCGGGGCCTCTCTGGACCCGCTGACGACCAGGGTGGGGAGAGAGAGAGAGAGAGCAGCCCTGGAGGGCACGCCAGCGGCCAGAGCGCGCCGCTCGACCCCGGCGCCACTGTGGCTCAGGTGGTAAAGTGTCTGCCTACAATGCGGGAGACCTGGGTTCGATCCCTGGGTCGGGAAGATTCCCTGGACGAAGGCATGGCAACCCACCCCAGTAGTCTTGCCTTCTGGAGAATCTCCAAGGACGGAGGAGCCTGGCGGGCTATAGTCCATGAGGTCGCAAAGAATCGGACACGACTGAGCGACTTCACATTCACATTCATTCATTCGCCCGCCCTCGTTGGGCCCTATGGGCGCACCCGCTGCGGCCTCCGCCCGGGACCCCCCTGGAAAGGCCGCGCGGCGCTCCCCGCGCGGAGCATCCTTTATTCCCGGACGCCGGGAAAGGGAGGCAGCGCCCACACCCGTGAGTCCACTTGCAGGTGCGGCTCTTCGGGAAACCCGCGGGAAGGCGGGAGCCGGCGAAATTGGAAGACAGTGAGCCCAGAGCGGTGAAGCCGGATGAATCGCAAGTATGGGGACAGACGGCTCCGACCCTCCGCTAACCCATGTGTCCCCACGTGACCGGATCTCCTGTGAGCCCCGTGAGGCGCGTCCTTACCGAAGTGTCCCCTTCCCTCCTCTTCTCTGTGCTGCACCCCCGCTGAAAGACATGAACTCGGGTTACCGTGTAGTCCGTCCCTCATGCACGCGATCTGGGCACGCTTTCCCCGTGGGCTGATTTCACAGGGTTACCGGCAGAGGGCAACCCCATTCCAAGTTCTTGAGGACCCCCAGCCCTGTCTCTATTCTCCACCGGCCCACGAGGTGGGGCTTCTGTTTTGCCTGTTTACAGCCGTCCTCATTCGAGTCTCTCAGAAAATTCTCCCGAGCCGGCCTTCCTCACCTGCAGTAAGGCCGAGAGGAGAGGGTCCTATGTATCCCTAGCACAGTATGAGCTGCCATCTGTCCAGATAACTGTGCTTTTTTTCTTCCCCTTACCACTTGTTTTTGGGTTTCCTTGGTGGCTCAGAGGGTTAAAAAAATCTGCCTGCAATGCAGGAGACCCAGGTTGTATCCCTGAGTGGAGAAGAAACCCTGGAGAGCGGAAATGGCTACCCATTCCAGTATTCTGGAGAATTCCACAGACAGAGGAGCCTGGCAGGCTGCAGTCCATGGAGTCACAAAGAGTCGGACACAACTGAGCGACTGACACTGAGACCTGTTTAAGTTTGAAGGAGCCACAGAATCGCCAGCCAAAGGAAAGCAGGCCTGGGAAGGCGGGGAGTGTGGCGAGGTGTGCTTGGGTGTGGACAGAGAGACGGAGGACGACGGCTGGTTAGCCTGTGGCAGAGGGTGAGCCAAGGCTTTTCCTGCTTTCTGACATCCCCTCAGTTTCCAGTTCTGTTGGTGTGTAGGAGCCCCTGCTCTGCCCCAGGCACTCACTTGCACACTGTCTTCCTTAGTGGAACAAGCTCTGGGCTTGCAGCTGTGAGATCTTAACTGGACTCTGGCTCTTTCTCTCCCTATGAATTTCCTTCTAGAGAAGCACCTCCTATTCATTGCACTTCCCACTATGCAATTAAGCACATCAGTTTATCCATTCAAGACATATTCCTGTGTGCCAATATATGTCCCCTTGCCAAGCCTGTAGTCAGAAAATAAGCAATAAATACAATAACTATACTGTGTGTGTTAGAAGGGGGCCGGTTGTACAGGGTTTTGCAGACATTTTATGAGCTTTAATGTGAAATGCAGTACTTGGATGCAATCTCAAAAACGACAGAATGATCTCTGTTTGTTTCCAAGGCAAACCATTCAATATCACATTAATCCAAGTCTATGCCCCAACCAGTAACGCTGAAGAAGCTGAAGTTGAACGGTTCTATGAAGACCTACAAGACCTTTTAGAACTAACACCCAAAAAAGATGTCCTTTTCATTATAGGGGACTGGAATGCAAAAGTAGGAAGTCAAGAAACATCTGGAGTAACAGGCAAATTTGGCCTTGGAATACGGAATGAAGCAGGGCAAAGACTAATAGACTTTTGCCAAGAAAATGCACTGGTCATAACAAACACCCTCTTCCAACAACACAAGAGAAGGCTCTATACCTGGACATCACCAGATGGTCAACACCGAAATCAGATTGATTATATTCTTTGCAGCCAAAGATGGAGAAGCTCTATACAGTCAGCAAAAACAAGACCAGGAGCTGACTGTGGCTCAGACCATGAACTCCTTATTGCCAAATTCAGACTGAAATGGAAGAAAGTAGGGAAAACCACTAGACCATTCAGGTATGACCTAAATCAAATCCCTTATGATTATACAGTGGAAGTGAGAAATAGATTTAAGGGCCTAGATCTGATAGATAGAGTGCCTGATGAACTATGGAATGAGGTTCGTGACATTGTACAGGAGACAGGGATCAAGACCATCCCCATAGAAAAGAAATGCAAAAAAGCAAAATGGCTGTCTGGGGAGGCCTTACAAATAGCTGTGAAAAGAAGAGAAGCGAAAAGCAAAGGAGAAAAGGAAAGATATAAACATCTGAATGCAGAGTTCCAAAGAATAGCAAGAAGAGATAAGAAAGCCTTCTTCAGGGATAATGCAAAGAAATAGAGGAAAACAACAGAATGGGAAAGACTAGGAATCTCTTCAAGAAAATCAGAGATACCAAAGGAACATTTCATGCAAAGATGAGCTTGATAAAGGACAGAAATGGTATGGACTTAACAGAAGCAGAAGATATTAAGAAGAGATGGCAAGAATACACAGAAGAACTGTACAAAAAAGATCTTCACGACCCAGATAATCACGATGGTGTGATCACTGACCTAGAGCCAGACATCCTGGAATGTGAAGTCAAGTGGGCCTTAGAGGGCATCACTATGAACAAAGCTAATGGAGGTGATGGGATTCCAGTTGAGCTATTCCAAATCCTGCAAGATGATGCTGTGAAAGTGCTGCACTCAATATGCCAGCAAATTTGGAAAACTCAGCAGTGGCCACAGGACTGGAAAAGGTCAGTTTTCATTCCAATCCCAAAGAAAGGCAATGCCAAAGAATGCTCAAACTACCGCACAATTGCACTCATCTCACACGCTAGTAAAGTAATGCTCAAAATTCTCCAAGCCAGGCTTCAGCAATATGTGAACCGTGAACTTCCTGATGTTCAAGCTGGTTTTAGAAAAGGCAGAGGAACCAGAGATCAAATTGCCAACATCCGCTGGATCATAGAAAAAGCAAGAGTTCCATAAAAACATCTATTTCTGCTTTATTGACTATGCCAAAGCCTTTGACTGTGTGGATCACAATAAACTGTGGAAAATTCTGAAAGAGATGGGAATACCAGACCAGCTGATCTGCCTCTTGAGCAATCTGTATGCAGGTCAGGAAGCAACAGTTAGAACTGGACATGGAACAACAGACTGGTTCCAAATAGGAAAAGGAGTATGTCAAGGCTGTATATTGTCACCCTGCTTACTTAACTTATATGCAGAATACATCATGAGAAATGCTGGACTGGAAGAAACACAAGCTGGAATCAAGATTGCCAGGAGAAATCTCAATAACCTCAGATATGCAGATGACACCGCCCTTATGGCAGAAAGTGAAGAGGAACTCAAAAGCCTCTTGATGAAAGTGAAAGTGGAGAGTGAAAAAGTTGGCTTAAAGCTCAACATTCAGAAAATGAAGCTCATGGCATCCGTCCCACCACTTCATGGGAAATAGATGGGGAAACTGTGGAAACAGTGTCAGACGTTATTTTTCCGGGCTCCAAAATCACTGCAGATGGTGACTGCAGCCATAAAATTAAAAGACGCTTACTCCTTGGAAGGAAAGTTATGACCAACCTAGATAGCATCTTCAAAAGCAGAGACATTACTTTGCCAACAAACGTTCGTCTAGTCAAGGCTATGGTTTGTCCTGCAGTCATGTATGGATGTGAGAGTTGGACTGTGAAGAAGGCTGAGCGCCGAAGAATTGATGCTTTTGAACTGTGCTGTTGGAGAAGACTCTTGAGAGTCCCTTGGACTGCAAGGAGATCCAACCAGTCCATTCTGAAGGAGATCAGCCCTGGGATTTCTTTGGAAGGAATGATGCTAAAGCTGAAACTCCAGTACTTTGGCCACCTCATGTGAAGAGTTGACTCATTGGAAAAGACCCTGATGCTGGGAGGGATTGGGGGCAGGAGGAGAAGGGGACAACAGAGGATGAGATGGCTGGATGGCATCACTGACTCAATGGACGTGAGTCTGAGTGAACTCCGGGAGTTGGTGATGGACAGGGAGGCCTGGCTTGCTGCGGTTCATGGGGTTGCAAAGAGTCGTACACGACTGAGCGACTGATCTGATCTGATCTGAATGTGAAAGAAGTGGGGAGCCATTCGAGCATTTTGCTCAGCAGGTAGGTACTTACTCATCACAAGGATTGCACTTGGCTGTGAATAGTGAGGAACAACAAAATGGGGACCATGGTGGTGATCCGGGGAGCTTCTTTAGGGCCAGGGGTGAAGAGAAGTGCTCAGATTCTGCATGTGGTTTTCAAGGTAGGAGAAAAAAGATTCCTGCCCTCCTGTGTTTGATCCCTGGGTGGAGAAGATCCCCTGGAGGAGGGCATGGCAACTCATTACATTATTCTTGCCTGGAGAATCCCATGGACAGAGGAACCTGGTGGGATACAGTCCCTAAGGTTGCTAAGAGTCAGAAATGACTGAAGAAACTTAGCATGCCCTCCTGTAGGATGTGAGGGAAATTGGAGATGACTCCGTGCAGCTGGAAGGATAGAGCTGCCGCTGGGACTTGAAGACTGTGGAGAAAAGGGGGAGTAGAGCTCAATTTTGGACATATTCATGGTGCGGTGTCAATTAGAAAAGCGAGCGAAAAGGTTGGCTAGGCAGACACTCATGTCTCGGGAGGGCTGGGCTGGGGATAGAAATGAGGGGAGTGTCAGGATGCATGCACGCCACGCTGAAAGGCCTAAGGCTGGAGAGATGAGTGTGAGGATGAGTGCGGTGCAGGAGTCCATGCCCGGAGCCTGGGCCACCGTTGCACACATCACAGGGGAACCTGTTAATGCTTGGCCCCAACTTCCATGAACCCCCTGGATTGTGGCTCAGGCATAGATCTGCTCAGGAAGCATCTGTTAAATGGACAAGCCTAGCTTGTCTGACTCGAGAAGGAAATGGCACCCCACTCCAGTACTCTTGTCTGGAAAATCCCATGGATGGAGGAGCCTGGTGGGCTGCAGTCCATGGGGTCTCAAAGAGTTGGACACGACTGAGTGACTTTACTTTTACTTTTCACTTTCATGCCTTGGAGAAAGACATGGCAACCCACTCCAGTATTTTTGCCTGGAGAATCCCAGGGACAGTGGAGCCTGGTGGGCTGCCGTCTATGGGATCACACAGAGTCAGACACGACTGAAGCAACTTAGCAGCAGCAGCAGCCTCTCTGACTCTTGCCATCACGCCTCAAATGAACATAAACCTGCGACCCACTTCGTAGGGTTGTCCTTGAAACGTTAAATGAGGTAATGAAAGGGAAAATGCCTTACAAGTAGTAGGCACTCCGTTGTATTTTAAAGATACAGGTTTGAGGACCTCATCGTCTCTCTTTTTTGTAACTCAGGTTTGTATGAACTTTACGGTTTATATCTCTTGATGGTGTCTTCACAATTATTAATAATTCCTGATGTGTGCATGGTAAACACTGTTACTGTCATTTTATGGATGAGGAATGTAGGTTTGGAAAGGTAGTGATTTCCTGAAGGCTCACCTCTGATAGTGACCCCAGCGGCTAGTGTATCTGGGCATGCCTGTGCAGGCACTGGGTTGATGATCTCGCTTGCATCTTGCAACAACACCCTGAGGTGGGTATTTTACCCTCTTTTGCAAATAAGAGCACTGAAGCCTGAAGAGGATGGCGCGCTTAGTCAAGGCCACGAGGTGAGTGGGTGGCAGAGCCAGGTCATGAAGCAGACCTCCCGGTCCTTGCCTTGAATGATCTGTTCACATCCTCCGAGGTCCTTTTCATGGTTGGCATCCTAGACTCTGTCCAGAGCAGGGCCTCGCCATGGGCAGCAAGAGTGGCTGTCTCCTGGCTTTGGAGTTGGCCTGATCCTCTCTCCTTACATTCTCTTCTACCAAGCCTGCTGCAGGATGTGAAAGTTCATTCACTTCTTGGGAACTTTCTAGAGCAAGCTAGGGCAAAGCATTTTGGGTCATTGCTCCCTCTCTTTGAAATGTTCTTTCCCTTCTTGATGTGTGGTCTTTGGAATTCTGGGGAGCTCCTGGGTGTTTTTCCAAATCCAGCTCTACTGTGACACCTTCTCTGCTTGTACGGGACAGAGGTAGTCACTGCTTTGTTCCCATGACACTTTGTTCCCACCTGTGTCACAACAGTGAAGAGTCTTCTGTGCATTTGACTGATACCACCCTAAGAATGTGATCTTATTTTTTTTTAGGAGAACTTACTTTTTCATGACTTTGTATCCGATGTGGTCTTTGCTTCTGAAACACATAAATGAATGAGTGACTTTCAATAGTCACCATCAAAATGATTTTCTGGATATCAAATACTATTTCAGAGATGAGGAAATAGACTCACAGAAGTGACTGCCCAAAGCCATTCAGCTAATTAAATATTGGAGCCTGAGCACCAGAGAGGTGATGAGGTTGTGTCTTGTGAAATCTCTTGACAACTGGTGAAGCCCAAAGGTTCCACACCAGCCTTGCTTTCTCTTTGTGATGCCATCCAGGGTCCTTGAACTCTCCCCCAAATGATCCTGCAGGTGGCAACAGAAGCTAAGGAAAGGTGCAGTGTCCTGGCCCGAGCTGGTCTGGAGGTGTAAGGAAGGCAGAGTTTTCTACAAGTGGAGCAAGGTGACTTGTAGAAATCCAAGCAAGAAAGAACATCCTATGCCCCATCGCGTTGAACTCAGAAGCTGTTTAGACACTTTCAGGAATAGCACTGGTCCTAACGTGGAGAAACGTGCAATATGATGAAACGGAAAAGGCAACAGAAATAAGAGGACATCAGATAACAAAGTGAAACCTTATGTTTAGATGGAAAAGCCTCAGAATCCACCCCAAGTTACAGAACGTGGGACAGTGAGGGTCAGTTTCTGGACCACTATGCCTTGTTATCTGCAGAGCAGATTTCTGTCTGGTGGCTGAAATCAGAGGAGCCAGGGGTAGGTTCGAGGACATTTGACGTGACCCAGAGGCTGTTTCGTCATCAGCTGAAGGCCACCTGGACCATCAGAGCTTCTGGCTTGTGAGTCTGTGTCCCCATCTCTGGCCATGTACATATTTACCCAAGGCTCACTAAACAGCAAAGGAAAGGTCATTAGTTTTGACAGGACAGGAAACTCTGAGTCCTATAGTACCCAGACGGAAGAGTGGTCAGCGGAAGATGGAACAAGGGGACATTTGCCCTATACTTAAAATAGCTGGGAGCTTCCCAGGTAGCTCAGGGGTAAAGAATCTGCCTGCCAATGCAGGAGCTGCAGGAGACACGGGTTCAATCCCTGGGTCGAGAAGATCCCCTGGAGGATGAAATGGCAACCCACTCCAGTATTCTTGCCTGGAGAATTCCATGGACAGTGGAGCCTAGTGGGCTACAGTTCATGGGGTTGCGAAGAGTCAACCACAACTGAGCAATTGAGCTACTGAGCACGCATGCATGCAAAGTAACTGGAGAAGGGCACTGCACGGAAGTGGCGTGGCTGGAGCAGTGGTGTATGTGGGGAAGAACGGGGCTGAGGCTTTTGTGATTACAACTCCTGTTTGGGCAGCACTTGCAAGGCACTTCCATGATCTCTTTACTTCTCTCCACACACTAGGAGGTGGTAATGGGGAAACTGAAGCTGGGAGCATCTCGTCTACCTGTCCGCTTACCATGGAGCTATAGTATCAGTTGTGTTTCTGTGATGGATTATTCTCTGCTTTGGGTCCACATCTTTAACCAGGCTACATGATCTGCTTCTTCTTTTTCCAGAACATCGCTCATCTCTAATCTCGCCATCTGCCTTCATATAGGAGCTATTATTATCTGACTCTTTCTGGGACTGTTCAGCCTCTGCATTCGGTCTCATCCTTTCTTTCTCCCTGTTGGTTTGATATATGCCATAGGAGTAGGGTTGCCAGATTAAACAAAAAACAAACAAACAAAAAGAGATGCTCAGTTCAGTTTGAAATTAAGAAAATTAATTTTTATTGCAGGGACATATTAAAATGTTTCTATTTATCTGAAGCTCAAATTGAACTGGGTGTCTACATTTTATCTGGCAACTCTACATGTGGGTGACTGTCCTGAACACCATTTCCATCATTCTGAAAATGTCCAGTTTCCCAGGAATCCATTGGGCGGGGGTCACAAGTGCCTGTGGTGCCTGGGCAGGGAACGTCAGTGTCTGCATTGGGCGATGAGTAGGAGGAATGGTTATGGAGCTGAGCTGAAAGCTGAAGAGCGGATGTTCTCCCACTCCAGACTTTCAAATTCAGAGTTTTATAATATCATTAAATATTTTAAATAAAACATTGAAGGGAAAAGCAAGCCAACACGCACACAGGCGCACACGTGACAGTCGGAGTCTGGCTTCTTCTTGAAGCCCAGGTTGGGCTGAACCACCGGGTTGGCCTTGGTGACCCCCGATCACATGTTCTGCCCTCCCCTTCCTCCCTCCTCTCCTGTCTCCCCATGTCCCCATCAGCTCCTTCTTGCTCATCACATACCCCTGGCCGTCTTCCAACCTGCCAGCCCCACTGGCCACTCAGATCCCCAGTGATCTTTCTCTTTCCAAGTTCCAAGTGTTCTTCTCCTCCCAGGAACCCTCCCTGCGATCGTATCCAGAGCCCAGAGGAGGCCAGGGAGTGACTTTGAGAGGCCCCCTACCGTATATCAAGACCTTTACATACAGATCTTTGCTTCTGTTTGGTCTCCTGTCCTTTGTAGGATGGTGAATCACTCGAGAACCGCAACCCCGTGACATCCACCTTTGATTTCCGTATTGCATTTTGATATAAATATGTGCTCAGAATACACTGAGCAGTGGGGTCAGGAAGGTACAAACTCGTGACCTCAGTAACTGCAGGCTGGAGGCAAGGTCCCAGTGCCTCCCCACCCCCGCATTTCCTCACCACATCCCCGTCCCCTCCCAAGCCTAGTTTCAAGCATTTTTCTAATTTGAGGCTTGCCCAAGTTGAAGCCTTGGCTTACACATCCATCTTTTACAGAGCTGATGAGGACCTGAGTTGGAAAGATATTGATTCTCTTTTTGACCTCCATCCAAAAAAGGTTAGTTTTATTAAGGAATTAACCGGAGCATCTTAAAGACCTCCTCTTGTGCAGTGAGTCAGACTTGGGGCTTTGAGAGGAATGTTGTTTCATCTTGACAAAGCCCCATCTTTTTATTTCTAAGAAGAAAAAAGTCCTGAGGAACATGGGTGACTTGGGGCAAAGGGCCAGTTGGCCCCAGGCGTGATCTGTTTCCAATGGGAAAAGGACAAGAATCCTGGAAACACCTGATTTAGGTTTGGAAAAAGAAAAAAGGCACAAGCACTGGCTAGGCAACCTTCCAGTCTTCCTAGCTCCAAAAATTTCTCAAATGTTCCTTCCCTGGGACTCCTGGCCTCCCCCTGACCCCAGGGCTAACTGAGAGGTGCGGAGCTGGGCTGGGGACCCAGGCTGCCGCTTGGGCATGCCTTTGTAGCCAGTGGCACCTTCTTCACAAGCTCCTTCTTAAGACTTGCTCTGGGACCTGCCCTGACAGGGAACTTTCTGGAAGCCTGGTTGCCTTTGAATTCTGTTATTACTCTTTTTTAATATATGCTTTTTAAAATTGGAATATAATTTCTTTACAATGTTGTTGTGTTAGTTTTTTCTGTACAACAATGTGAATTCTCTTCCTTTCAACAGGAAGAGATCTCATGACAAAAGACTATGTCTCTGTTTTATCATTAGGCTTCAGACCTCTCCATGGGGGAAAATAGCTGTTTTTTTTTTTTTTTTTTAAGTTCAGTAAACTTGGAGAAGCTCATTATTATTCATCAACTTCAAAGAGACTGGCCTGGGCCCCTTGGACAGGACTCAGAGCAGTTTCCTAATCACGGGCAGAAAGAAAAGGAGACCAGGACACATGGGTGAGTTTTCCTGCATTAGTGGTTTTTCCTAAAATAGTCTCTGGTTTGCTGTCTGGGGGTGGGGGGGGGGGAGGGGGCGTTTGCACTTGCCTGCGTGCCAGCTGCTGCTGGGACCCAGGGTCGCCGAAATGCACGAGGCGCAATCCCTGGCTCTCCCTGCCCGCTGGAGGAGATGGGCTTGTGGGCAGAAACGGGATGTGCAGTGGGTACTGATGCCGGCTCTGGGTCGGAAGGCCTGTGCCCTGGCTTGGCTGTTGCTGGGCTGTGTGGCATTGGGCAAGTTACTTAGCTTCTCTGGGCCTTAAGTTTTGCATGCTAAAATGGGGTTCATTGCAATACCTACATCCGTTGAATGAGCTCAAATAAAGTGCTTCTACCCAGTGTTTGGTCCTCGTGTTTATTATGATCATTCAGAGGGTGGGGAGGAAGTGTGTGGGAGTGTGGAGGAGCATGCAGCTGATTGCCTGGAGGTGGCAGGGGTGGCTTCAAAGAGCAGGTGACATTTGAACTGCGCCCGGAAAGGTGAGGAGGAGTTCGGTAGACCAAGGTGGTGCCGGCTGAACCCAGGGAGAGGGGAGCGTGGTCAGAGGCGTGAACTGGCTGGAAGGAGGGCCGGGGGGCCGGGGTGGCTGTAGCCGAGGACTTGTATCTGGCCTGGGGAGGGAGTGAAAATCACAAAAGGAGTCTGGAAATGCGGGGTCAGGCTGGATTGGGAAAGGCCCCCAGTTCCATTCATTTGGTTGTTAAGTCCCTGTGACCACATGTGATGTATTTGAAGTGCTCAATAAATATTAGCATTGTCATTATTACGATGATTTTCAAGTCTTCTACAGATAGCGTCTCACTGAATTCTTACAACACCCCTGAAAAGTAGGTTCTTTCATCCCCATTCTGTAAAACCAAGAAGGAAGGCAGAAGAAAGTTTCAGAACCTGCCCAGCATCTCTGAACCTGTAGAGTGGAGCCAGTGGGTGCTGGAGCTGGATTTTGAACTTGAGTTTGTTTGACCCCAGAGTCTAAGCTCTTCCCCGTGACTTTGTGCTTTCTCACAGTGCTTAAGGAGGATGCCTTCAAACAGGGCTTCCCATGTGTGTAGTTAATGGGATTGTATATGAATGACTGGGGCTTCCCGGGTGGTGCAGTGGTAAAGAATCTGCCTGCCAATGCAGGAGGCGCAAGAGACATGGGTTCGATCCCTGGGTCAGGAAGATCCCTTGGAGTAGGAAATGGCAACCCTCTCCAGTATTGCCTGGAGAATCCCATGGACAGAGGAACCTGGCGGGCTGCAGTCCATGGGGTTGCAAAGAGTCAGACACGACTGAGCACACACTGGAGAAGGCAATGGCAACCCACTCCAGTATTCTTGCCTGGAGAATCCCATAGACAGAGGAGCCTGGCGGGCTGCAGTCCATGGGGTTGCAAAGAATAGGACATTAGTGAGCACACACACACACATATGAATAATACCATACTGTTTACTTTGTAAGAAATTTAATTAAAGAGATCCAATAGAGGAGTCTGACAGGGGCCTTGAGAGAATAAATGCACCCTTCGGTTGGGGTGTCTTTCAGACAGCCTTCCCAGGCAGGGAACTCTTGGGCTGTATACTCAAGGCCAGGCCCCAAGGCCCTCCCATCTAACCCCCAATGCCTGCAGCACAAAAATCACCATGGCAACCCTGGTTAGCATTTCTTTGCAGACAGGCTGAGTGGTACCTGACACCCTCTGGGGCACTCAGCTTTGAGCAAGGGCTTGGCTCCCTTAGGGGCCAGTGCAGGCCAGGTCATCAGGTCTCCAGGCTCAGACAAGAGCCCAAACATCTTCTGATTGGCACAGGGCCTGTGACAGCTTCTCTCCCACCCATTCACGGCTGGCCAGGCCTTTGTGTCTGGGGTCACAGTTCTGTAGGTAGTCTCCCGTTCTTTGGGGAGACTCACTGGGTGAGGACACTTAGTCCCTGGGCCCCCAGCAACCTCAGGGAAGATGCTGGGGAGGAAAGAACATTCTGTAGTGGGGAAGCAAGTGACAGGCACCCGGGAATTCCCCTTCCTCTAACACCTCCCTCATCATTGTTCCCCGATGCCACCAATGCCAAGGCTTTAAGAAATCACAGAGGAACCAGTGACCTTGGCCCTGGGACAGCTGCCCCAAATTAACATCCTGTGCAAGTGAGCTAATTTGCATAAATGTAACCTCCTCTGAGAACCCTGCCAGACCACAATTCACTCTTGTTCCCTGTCTTTCCCTTGACAACGTTTATTGCAATTTCTAGGCTATGATACTAAGATTTTCTTGCTTACTATTCCCTGCCCCCTGCTCCTGACTGTAAACATCTTGAGGGCAGGGAGCTCCTGTTTTATCGTCTGTTGACTGCTGGCGGCATTGAGAACAGGCTCTGCACATGGCGTGTGGGTCCAGTCTCTGGAAGCTCCTGCCCCACCTCCTTCCCTGGCCTTCTTCTCATGTTGGCCTTGACTATTGAGTTTCTCAAGATGGGCTCTTCTGCTGCACAGCCTTTCTGGAAAGCAATTCGGCAATGAAGAACATTAAGAGTGGTTTTGCCTTCTGGCCTAGAAGTTCCATTTCAGGAATTTCCACTTCAGGAGATGTTTGTATCTGGAGTTTATGGTAGGGGGTTCATTTTCACTATGGGGAACCTGTCTCTGACACAGCTTCTTCTGGAGGCCTTTGGACTAGCTGCTTTATTAACATGCAGTCTTCTTTGGTTTCTCTGTCATATACTGAACATCCAGAGTGGGTGAAGACAAAGTGGATTTAACACTGTGTAACTCTGTGTATAAAGTTGTCCGAGGGAGGGGGTGTCCCCAAAGATAGATGGTTCTCAAAAGGAGCCTCTTGTGGTGCAGAGTGCATAAAAGTTGTGTGGGGAGCTTGTAAAAAGGGACGTTGTATTGGCCCCTTACCTCCCATTCTGATTCAGTAAGTTTGGGTGGTTTCCAGGAACGTCTGTTTTTAAGAAGCTTCCCTGTAAATTTCATCGCACAGGGAGGTGATTTGAACACCATTCTTCACACTTGTAACCCCCCAGAGTCCATTTCGTTTTTAAAATTCCCCTAGGCCTTATTTTCATGGAACTATTTTATGTCATACAGGATCTGTGCATTCAATAAATACTGAAATACCAGACAAGCATTCTTACCACAAAGTTAGAGAGAGAAGAGTTAATTATGAAAGACACCACGTAACTGGTATACCACGCTTTCAAGGGTACACACTGCATACAGAGACAGACATCTAGAATGACTTCAGTCTGCAAAACTTGCTCTGCTCACAAGCAAGCATGGGCACGGCCTTCTTTTCCTGGGGTCACGCGAACTGGTTGTATGTTTCCATGTTCACCACCCACCTCAGCACTTCTAAGACTCTGCCATAAAGAGTGATTTTAGAAGGAGCTTGGAATTCCTTTTTGTCTCTCCCTAATCTGGCTCCCTTCTCTCTATTCTGCCTGGAGGTGGGAAATCAGGCTGCACTTCTTTCCACTGTTAGGAAGGGGTCTACTTGGTGGGAGGGGTTATTAACTTCACTCACTGGTTCTCAAAATGTGCTGGACGTTGGAATGACCAGGAGAACTTTTCAAAACCAAATGTCTTGCATGCACCTCAGACTAATGCCACTAGAATCTCGGGGTAGGATTGGGGTTCTCAGAGATCAGTGTGGTTGAGAACTACTAATTTGGCCTAAACTTCACTTGAGGCAGAAATCAAAGTAGTGCAGGAAACTTTATTGAAAAGCCTGGAGAAAAGCATTTCTTTTCCTTGTACCTTATTTATGATTATTTTCTGTGTTCACTTGTCTTCCTGTTGACTGGTTTGCTTTTCTTTTCACAGACTTCGATTATTACCCTGTCGTATCACCCTGTGGATTTTCCAGGTGGTGCTAGTGGTAAAGAACCCGCCTGCCAATGCAGGAGACCTAAGGGGCATGGCTTTGATACCTGGGTTGGGAAGATTCCCCCAGAGGAGGGCACGGCAACTCACTCCAGTATTCCTGTCTGGAGAACCCTATGATGGAGGAGCCTGGCGGGCTATGGTCCATGGGGCCGCACAAAGTTGGACACCACTGAAGTGACTTAGCATGCACGAATGCATGACTCTGTATTGTAGCTTCATTCCATTCAGAACTGGAAAGCTCATCTTGTAACCCAACCATTTTCCCCTCAAAGTCTGAGCATTTGGCCTCCCAGTTACCACGGATGCTTTTTAAAAATGGAGATTCCTGGTATCTGCCCCATATTCATTAAATCAGAATTTCTGGGGATGGTTCCACGAACCTGGATTTTTAGCAAGTCCTTCAGTGATTTTTATAGTCTAGAGTTTGGGTATTTTGGCCCTAACCTCACCAGTCCAGTTATGAGTACAGTCATACTTTGGATCCAAAATATTGAGGATGAAGTCTTAAGAACAAGCTTAAGAGGAATGCCATACATTTTACCCTGTGAAGATGGACATTCTGAGGACAAGGATGAACAAAGGGCTGATTATTAGGTTACCAATTACATTGACTCTAGAGATTATAGGTGGAAACTCCTATGACTGTTTTCAAGGCTCCCCTTCATCGACTGTGATATAAGAAGAAATTTCCCGATCCAGTTTCTCGGAGGGTGAAGAGCTAACTGCCTCCAGCACTGGCGTTCTATCAGTTATCCATTGCCACAGACATGCTGTGCGACATACAACTGCAAAACCTCAAAGGCTCACAATGCATACTGAGCTCTGCTCATGAGCCTCTGGGTTGGCGGGGTGATTTTGCTGACCTTAACTGGGCTGGGTGAGGCGCCACCCCCAAGTCAGGAGTCAGTTGTCAGGCTAGCATCCAGGCTAAACGACTTAACTGATCATGGGTGAAAAGACCCTGATGCTGGCAAAGATTGAAGGCAGGAGGAGAAGGGGATGACAGAGAATGAGATGGTTGGATAGCATCACCGACTCAGTGGACATGAGTTTGAGTAAATTCCAGGAGTTAGTGATGGACAGGGAAGCCTGGAGTGCTGCAGTCCATGGGGTCTCAAAGAGTCGGACACAACTTAGCGACTGAACTGAACTGACTGAATCTTGGGTGAGCTTTCTCACATCTTAGCTAGAACCACTGGGGCAATTCAGCTTGCTCCAAGTGGCTCATCCTCTGAGAGAGTGGAAATGTGCAAGGCCTCTTAGAACCTGTGTCTGTGACTTGCACACTGCACCTCTGCCACACTGTTGGTCGGCTCAGCCACCGAAGGAGCCCACGTTTGAGGAGGAGAAACAGACCCTCCCTTTTGACAAGTGAAGTTGTCAAGTCATGTTCCAAAGCATGTGGCTATAGGGAGGACATCCGTTGGTGCCATTTATGCAAACACATTGATCACTGAATCTTTTTCTCCTTAGGTACCACATGGTTAGAAAGCACCAAGCTCTGAAGGGTCTTACATTGGTTCTAGACATCAGGAGTGTCTGTGTGCACACAGGTGGGAGGGTACGCCAACCTGCACCCCAACAGTTTGCTTTGTGTGTCTTAGGCTTTACCAGTCATGGCCTGGAGTATATCACTGAGGGGGATGTGCAAAAGCATTCGAGAAATTACTCAAGGCATTCAGAAAACATCCCAAAGAAGGCATCACAGTCACCTGGCAGATGCTGTCTCTATGCGTGCGTGCATGCTCAGTCACTTTAGTCATGTCCGAGTCTGTTCATCCCTGTGCACTGCAGCCTGGCAAGCTCCTCTGTCCCTGGAACTCTCCAGGCAAGAATACTGGGGTGGGTCGCCATGCCCTCCTCCAGGGGATCTTCCCGACCCAGGGATTGAACCTGCATTTCCTGCTCTGCAGGTGGATTCTTCACCGCTAAGCCACCAGGGAGGCCCTTCTGTTTCTACACTGCCCTGAAATTCTAGTCAGGCTCTGGTTGCCAAGGAGATGCTATTGTTTCAAAATAAGGGACAACTCCATGCCAGTGCTAGAAAATGGTTTCCATCTCCTTTTCCAAATGAATAAATACAAGTTCTTTAGCCTGACCTTTCAGACCCTGCAGTCTGACCAAATTACAGCTTCCAAATCCATCTTCTAATGTAGATCCTGCACATGCACACTGCAGTGGACGCTTGCCCCTGTCCTCCCTTCTAAAGGCATAGCTCCTCCATCACTGCAAATCCAAATCTTAGCAATTCTACCAGCACCTGTTTCAATACTGGCTGCTTGAAAAATTATCACCATTAACAGCTAACAAAAATGCATGATTCTCCCAAGTAATTGGCAACCCACTCCAGTATTCTTGCCTGAAGAATCCCAGGGTGAGGGGAGCCTGGTGGGTCAGTCCATGGGGTCGCAAAAGTTGGACATGACTTAGTGACTCACTCACTCACACATCTCTTTATTTGGCATCAAGGGAAAAGACGAGTGGTTAAAGCCAGACAAATCTGAGGATAGTTCTATCATCCACTTGTTCAGCCTCAGACAAGTTGCTTCATTTTGCTCTACCTCTATTTTTCTCTCTCTAAAATGGGGAAGATACCCGCTTTCAAGGGGATTAGGATAAAATAATGTATTTAAAGTTCTTAATGTTTGGATAGGATACATGATAACTTGATAAATGATGGCTCTTTTTATACCACGTTACAAGTTATTATCTTCTTCTTTCCTATGTTGTCTCATGTTACCTCTCTTACCCACATTCGCCCTCCCCCCTCCCCCACCTTTTAACGACAAGGGCCATGTCTTCCTTCTTATTCCTGTTATCTGCAAGTATAGATGAGAAAATGGAGGAACCATAAGATCTGGTGATTTGTTCATGGCCAAATAGTTTGCCGTGGTGGAGCTGAGATTTGAATTTATTCTAGGACCTGCCACCTAAACCCCTGCACTGCACTGCCTTATCTTGATGTGGACTTCCAGGAAGCAAAGCCTGAGATTAAAGTTTATTTGAGCTTGAGGGGCAGAAGTGGAGGACAGGGGGAGTAAAGCAGGAAAAGGAGGAAAGAGTGGACTGGTACTCAGTTCTACCAGGTCCTCTGAGTTTCTGAACTGAGACCCAGCAGATGGAAAGAAGCAAACAGTCACCCCTGGTCTCCAGTTAGTCACTGTGCAGGGGTTGACTGCTAACTCCTCACCCTTGCGGTTGTATGCGATCAGCATGGAGGTCCGGAGAAGACTCTTGAGAGTCCCTTGGACACCAAGGAGATCAAACCAGTCACTCCCAAAGGAAATCAACCCTGAATATTCACTGGAAGGACTGATGCTGAAGCTGAAGCTCCAGCACTTTGGCCACCTGATAGTAAGATTCGGCTCCTTGGGAAAGACCCTGATGCTGGGAAAGATTGAGGGCAGGAAGAGAAGGGGATGACAGAGGATGAGATGGTTGGATGGCATCACCAACTCAATGGACATGAGTTTGACAAGCTCTGGGAGATAGTGAAGGACAGGGAAGCCTGGAGTGCTCTAGTCCACGGGGTCACAAAGAGTTGAACACGACTGAGAATCTGAATAACAAAAAGGTCCTTCTGGTACCCTGCCACAAGAACTCAGGGCAGCCCCAGGGCAGGAAGCCAGACCTAAGAGGTGCTTTCCCACTGTCTCTGGGAAAACCTGGCCCCAGCCTGTGTGAAGCTGGTGGCCACAGCACATGGTAAAGTGGTTGGTGTGTGAAGTGGCTGGTATGTGTGAAGCAGTTGGCACTAATGCCTCAGCAAATAAAGGAAATAGTCAATGGGTGGTAAAAGCGTAACTAGGAGTCTTCCTGAATTTCACGTTGATATGAGGATGAAGGGTTCGTTTGTTTATTTTAGAAGCAGGCTAGTGCAAGATGGATTATTAAGCATTCTTGTCTCAGATCCCTTTAAAGAATTCTATGGGTGAACTAAAATAAGAGTTTTATGGAAAGGTGTGGACTCACCTGTGTTTTGAAACATGTCAAGTATGTGAGATTATGGGAGAAGAGACATTTTTCTGAGACAGGTTTTCTTTTCAATTCAATTAGAAAATTACCTGAGTTAGAAACTATGCCTTTGTATTGGTAACTTCCACCACATAGAAAGGTCCTAAAAATAAAAAACAACAACACAGTTTTAAGTTTTTCTGGGTCTTCTTTAAGAAAAGGGTCAGTCGTTCTTTGCAACCGCATGAACTGTAGCTCACAAGTCTTCTCTGTCCATAGAATTCTCCAGGCAAGAATCCTGGAGCGGTAGCCATTCCCTTCTCCGGGGGATCGTCTTGACCCAGGGATCGCAGCTGGGTCTCCTGCACTGGAGGCAGATTCTTTACCATCTGAGCCCCCAGGGAAGCCCAAGTCTTCTTCAGGATCAGGTTTATTGTTCTCTTGGGAAAAACTTCCAACCTTTAAGCCGACAGGTGAACCTCCCCCCTAAGATATCATCTTTTAAATCAAAAGGCTTATTCAGGACTGGAGGGGGGAAAAAAGACCCTATTTTTTAAAATTTAAAAAAAGTTGCAAGTTAGCCAGAAAAGTAAGTTATCTAAATTTTGTTTGGGAGTTTGAACTATTCTTTAATTTTTCAAGCAAGATGTCATGTTGCAAGCATAGTCATTTACATCATTAACCAAGAAACTTAGGCTGGATTAAGGTAGTGAAGTTCAGTGTAAAAGTGGTGTCAGAAAGATGGAATTCAGATCCCCCACTGTGCTGATTCTAAGGCACCAACTCTTGGGCAAAGCTCTCAAGACTGTTTCCTCTTGTGTAAAATATTATCAGTTCTTTACAAAGTTATTATGAGGATTAAATGAGACCGTATATGTGAAAAGACAAAGTACACACATAAGGGGTTTCATTTTACTTTTAAAAATGGCCAAAGTTATTAATCAGTTCCTAGGGAACTAGGGTCAAAAAGCTGGATCTTGAATTGGGGAAGAAGTGGAAATTTAGCTGTTGGCTGAGTGTGGTCTGACATGCCCTGTCCTTTCTCTCTCCTGCTACTGCTGCTGCTGTTTGCTTGCCAAGTCTTGTCTGACTCTTTGTGACCCCATAGACTGTAGCCCGCCAGTCTTCTCTGTTCACGGGATTAACCAGTCAAGAGTACTGGAGTGGGTTGCAATTTCCTTCTCCATTATCTCCCCTAGAGGTCACATATTATTGAAAATGACAGACTCTAATCAGCAAGAAGCTGGTTTTTGCTGATCTCCCAGTACAGCTGGGGGCTTCCCAGGTGGCACTAGTGGTCAAGAACCCACCTGCCAATGCAGGAGCTGCAGAAGATGCGGGTTCCATCCTGGGTCAGGAAAATCCCCTAGAGGAGGGCACAGCCACCCACCTCAGTCTTCTTGCCTAGAGAATCCTGTGGACGGAGAAGCCTGGTGGGCTACAGCCTATGGGATCACAAAGAGTTGCACACGGCTTAAACAACTTAGCACACATGTGCGCAGTACAGCTGGACACATGGCACAAAGGAGAGTTCTTGCCTTTGCTCTGAGTTTTTGTGTAATTAGTGAGCTAAGAAAAATAGAAAGTTAGGGCTCTCCTTGGAATACCTTGCACAAAAGACTTTGCACATCCTCTCTAGCTTTCCCAAAGACTACTTTACATTTCTACTTGACAGTCTTACTATCACCTCATTACACGTGTATATACACCCCCGCCTCCGAAACTCTCCTTCCTAACTCTATTTCAATTAGCAACAGCACTATTCTCTGGGTTTTCTCAGGCATCCAGTCAGACTCATCACTGTACTGCGTATTTCAAATCCCTTCTTACACATCACCCAATCTCAAGCAACTATCTCAAGAAGGCAATTATCTCCCTCAGATTGTGGTACAGAAATCATGGATCCTAGATATCAAGTTACTTAAGGTCACAAAGCTTAAGTGAAAAAGAATAAGCTTTGAATTCAGGCTCTGCCCCAGGTTCAATGCCCCTTTTCCCATTCTACCTTACTATTTTTGGTTAATAAAAGATAATAGTGAAATTAATTTTCCTATTGCTGAGATCACAATGGACAGTTTCAAAGTAATAATAACTCTATATTTTGCACAATTTACACTATTCCATTAATGCAATATTAAGTGGTTGTAATAAATGTTACAAGAAAACTGTGGGTCAGAAAGAAACAAGAGGGAAAATGACTCTTACAACAATGCTGATATCTTTCAGAATGCATATCCAATAATTAACAAACAAAACCTACACTAGAATGCTTCTTGAATATTCAATTAAATATATATATATATATATAAAAGCAAATAGTCAGTGTTCAGTTTTGCCAATTTTATTGAACCAATAAAATTCCTACTAATAACAATGAAATAAATTTCTGCAAGTATAAATGTGATACAGTTTAACAAAACCCATTGTTCTGTACCTATAAATAGATTTTCAAAATGTCATAAAAAGTGCAGTTATGAATTGTTAACATGTTAATACACAGTTGCTTTATTTCAAATGTGTTTGCCTTGACTCACCAACAGTTCCTTCTGTAGCTGTTCAAATAATATTACCCATCCCTCCAAAAAAAAAAAAGAGGCATTAAAGCACTAGAATATTACACATAAACTGATCCATTGAGGTCAGCTTTAGTCAGAATTGTAAAATCAGCAACATAAGAAAAATAAAACCTAGTTATACATACAAAAAGCTTTCATGGGTTCTATACTCTTCTTAACTGCTGACTCATGTGGAGGGCATAATAGTCGAAAAGGCTTATATGGTTAACTAACTTAGACTACATCTACAGCAGGGTCTGATTTGCCAGAACAAGTTTAAAGTGGCTGTTTATCAAGTTTGTTGTCTTCAGAATTGAAGCTATAAATGTAAGATCGCCATTTGACATTGAAAATCGTGTGAATCCTAAATTGCATCAATGATCTATTTGATAAAAGCTTATTCTAATTGAAACCTTATATAGTAAGAGACTGATAGATATATAGCAGTCTTAAAGATCACGTCATCCGCCTCACATTAGTCCAAAGTCACGTGCTTCGTAAAAAAGAAAAAAATTACAGTAACAAAGCACAGGACTACAAAGGCAAAACATCACAGCTTCTGATTACATGGAATAAAAAGTACCAAGGAACGCAAAAAGATAATTCTGTATTAATACTGATGAATTAAAGAACTATAACAGACATTTCACAGCATGCTACATATATCACTCACAACTTAAGGATAAAATGATGTCTAAAATTGAAAGATAAGAAGTTGGCAATCTGATTTCGTGTGCAATTCAGCTACAAAGTCTTAATATATACATTCATGATGTAGCTGCCCTGCAAAATCAGGTTCTTTTTAAAAAAGAGAGATTTCAAGTTCAAATCCTATTTCATAAGCTAAAGGATACATCCAGTTGTTCCATGACCAGGAAAGTTATTTTCAGGGTTGAAGGAGCTAATCCAAGTAGCAAGGCCATGCTCCACGCTGACCTGACAGGGTTCTGTGTAACCTTGCTCCAACTGTGCATGTGGCTGTGAGTATTCTATCAGCATGGAGAAGATGCCAAACTGGCTTGTGGTTTGCTTTCTTTGTCTACCTTATCTGATTAAAAAGAGTAGATGTGAAAAGAGAAAAGAGGAAGGGAAAAAAAGGTATTTTCTTTCCAGGGAAGATATATAGATGTAAAGGGAATATCTGCACTAGGTATAGAGTTGGGATGACTTCCCTTGGTGAACAAGGGTAGCATTTAACTCTTTCCCTTTATTTTAGAGAATCAGTAAAATTCAGGAAGGAGAAAACAAGTCTCAACATTACAAAGGAAATTTCTTGGCTACCAACTGATGAATTTCCTTGATCCTACTTTTTGATCCTTCCTTATCAGATTTGGGAATCAGTCGACAACTTGTAAAGACTGATTAACTTAAAAGGAGATGTATAATCAGTTTCATTCAGTAGGTGTCATAATGCATAAACTTAAGCTAATCAGGATTGATAATACTTCAGCATTAAAGACTAGAGAGCCTCTCTCCTTTTGATTTTTTTATGAAGTTAAACTGAGGAATGCAAGAAAATAGACTGCTTTAGCAAATTTATATACCCAAAATTACATTTATCATAGTTAGACTTACTAACATTTGATGTTGTACTATGAGCTGTAAAATAGGGTGTTTGTTCTAATGGCCATTCTATAGTATGAATTTCATTACTTCAAAGATTTCCACAAGCATTGAAAAGAATCAGGTATTCATCCCCCAACCTGTCCCCCCCACCCCCCACCACCCTCATATTCCTTCTTTTTCAACTCTGGACCTCACGGTGGTGCACTCATAATTAATTTAAAGCTAGAAGGAACATTTTATAACATAGGATTTAAGAAAAACTATTCCTTCAGGCTCTACTTATTCAAGTCTCATTTCTTAACTAGGCATATATTCATTCCTGGGCCCTTAAAGGTATTTACTGGACTCTGTTTTTGAGTTGGGGTGTTCACAAATGGGCGTGGAAGGCACCCGGATACCACCACAGATCATGATATTTTAATCTGTACTTTCAAACAGGGTGGGGTTTGTCTTCAGGTCAGACAACTGTCTACAGATGAACACACCCCCCCGTTAGAAACCTGACAGCATTCGTCTATGGACCGCGCTAAGCAGGCACTGGCCAGACCGGAAGTGCTGTGGCTTCTTCCCCTTCTGTGGGCTTCCTGTTCCTGGATGATACTGCCTGGATATCCTGGAAGTACGCCAGGGGAATAAGGACTACAAAGGAAGTGCATTCCCTTTTCATCTCACAGCTCATTTTCCCCAACGAGAAACAGGGTAGGAACAGGGGCTCCAAGCTTAGTCCAATGAGGGAAGCTTGATCAAACCCTTAGGTAGCCAATTTTGTGGTATTTTATCTATATTTTAAATCCAGTAGGCTTCTGTGATCCAATGGGACTACCTAAATGCCGTGTATCGTATGTTCTTCTATTTGAAATATGTTTCAAGGCCCAAATGACACCCATAAAACAAATGTCAGAAACACCACCCATGTCTATGCCAGAAATTTCCTGTTCCACTGATTGGTTACAGATTAGTCTGGACTGCTGGAGAATTTTCACTTTACATTCAAATAACGTGGACTAATGCAGGTATTTACTACCTAATACAAATCCAGGTTAGGATGGCATTTCAATCACTTTAAAATCCTGCTAAATGCTAAATTCTGCATGGTAGAAATAGTTCGATTTCTTATCATGTATAAATATAAAGATTCCTACTTTGATAGAAGGCAAAACTCTTCTATGATTTATTTAAAATATGGAAGTAGTACTTCTGAACAACAGAGAGTGAATCCATGAAAATGGTTGGATACTCTGAGTTTATAGGCTCTTTGGGGATGAGGTAGAGGAGAGCAAGATATTCTGGCAGCTGGGAAAGGGCAGAACAGTATGGGATGGACGCGATCACACGTGGTGCTACATAATTTCCGGTAGGGGATCGAGGGCAAAGGTGAGCCAAAATATACCTAGATGATTGAGGAATTTCAAGGGAGTTGGGACAAGATGTATTATTCCTCATGAATGGAGAAAAAGTAACTGGGAAAAGTAAATGCTGGTGATGATCAGCAGGTGGCTGGTGATGTCTGGTTTGTGAAACAGCGTTCACACCAAGATGGGCCGAGGGGAGGGGAGGAGAGTGAGCACGGATGAGGCTGAGGCACTTGGGAGGAAGAATAAGCAGGCAGGAAAGGGTGGGCTGAATGTAGGCAGGAGCTCCCGCAACAGGAAAGGCTCCTTCAGACCGGGTGTGTGATGCTGAGGGCAGCCACGCTAGTAGAGTTATGGTCCATGTGTTCTTTGAAAAACTCTTCCTTCCTCACAGGGCTCTGCCTCGACAGGTACCTCTACCCCTGCGATCCATTTCACTCCAGCTGTTTTTGTTCTAGGTCTCACCTGAGCAGACACTACTGATGAAGCCAAATTAGCATGGAAGTAAGTTCCACATGGAGGGGGCACTGAAGTTCTGTTGACTGAGATGAATACATTCATGTTACAGTACTGTTTTAAGGAAAGACTAATTTGATTCTCAGTCTTCAGATGGATATAATCGGGAAACAGAGTTTATGATGATGGCCACCTAGAATAGGTTCTGACTATGAAATTAGGTAATTTAAAACTCAGTCTGAATAGAGGAGCCACATATCTTTCAGTTTCCTGTTAAATTATACTATTAGCAAATTTCATATACTATTTATATAACATTATAGTTGCATACTTTTCACTCCATGCAAGACCGTCTATTTGCATAAAAGAAGAAAAAGTCCCCCTAGATAAAGAGTTTAAGGTCTTGCTTTCCAGAGGAATGATTTAGAATTGTCTTTAAAACACAACATAAAACAAAAATGAAAACCTCATTTTACTAGCACAGTGCAAATAATTTTCATAACATGCACTGAAATTTATTTTTTTCCCTGATGAACTGCCCTTAGAGTTTAAAAGAATCTTACCACCATATAGGCATGTACTCTGCACAAAAATGGTGAACTATTTTTAAGTACACATTTTAAACTGCTGGTTGATAATTTCATTTTGCTGTAGCATAAAAATTTAATAGTTTGGATTTAAAAACTCTGTAAGGTGGGGAAAAAAGTTGCTCAGGAATAATGTTAACTAGGTTTTAGAAGCATTTGAAATCTTTAAGGGACTTTATAGCACAATTAAAATAGGGGCTCTGGTTCAAATATGATTTTGATATAGAGCTGACATTGAGAGTTCTATTCTAAGACAGTCTTGTGTTGTTATCATTTGGGTTTAAAGCTATAATTAAAAGCCAAGACCATGCCCCAGGTTCCACATTAGCCATCTTTTAGTTAAAAGGTATCCCAAATGGGACAAAGGTTCTTCCTGAGACTGAGACAATATACTTAGCTCAAAAAGGTGAAGAAAGTTACAAGTTGTCCCATCTCAAAAGCCTGCTTTCCTCTAATTATCACAAGTCCATCTGAGGAAGCCGAATCCGAAGGATTTAAGGAGGCACCTGTCTGGCCACTCCCATAGTCAAGGGACTGGGTTCACCATTTACTTTCAGAGAGAAGAGTATTTGGATTTTCTTAAGGTGATCCGAGAAAACTGAGCATTCTAACTCTAGCGGGAAAACTCGAAATTCGAAAGTAAACAGAGAACCATTTCAAGCATATACATCAATGGATTATTAGACTAATTTGAAAATAATAAGCAACGGAGTTAGAGACTTCACATTCACATGTGCTTTTTGTTTTTTTCACGTACATGTGTACATCTCAGTTTGGCACAATGTGAGCCCAAGGGGTAGGTTAGCAGATCGTATAGTCACATCATGACACCAATTGAACCAGAGAGCTCTTTTAAAAAATATCACATTTTAATATAAAAAGCTATACTATAAATTACTACATAGTAAATTCAATACTCTGAAAAAATACCACCCTGGAAAACCGCATCAGAATTTCAAGTTTGCAGTAGCTGAAATTCACAGCAAACTCGCTGTACAAACGGTATTCACAACCTAGAAGGCTGTGCAGGCTGCATCTTGGCAGGTGCTTTGGCACCTCCAAAGTCAATTTTTCTAGGCTGATTCAGTGAGGTTCATAAATATCTTGTTTTATTTTTGTTTATAGTTCCAAGTCAACTGATTTTCCTGATTAGCGATAAGATACATCTATGCTAAGCTAAAAAGAAACTTTGCTAGGAAAGAGATCTAGTAAAGGCACTAATAATATTCCCATAACCCAAACTTCAACTACTTACATTTCTGGGGTGGGCAATGCAAAAACAAAAACTAAGTGGCCATTTTAGTTACTTAAACCTTGTTTCCCCTTTTGGTTTAAAGCTCTTATGATGTTCTATGAGAATTTTTCCTCCTTTTCAATATATAAATTATTTTTCAACCTCTAATACAGGTCACCTGCACAAAAACAAAGGGATATTAGCTGAAAGAATTCTAGTTAAAAAAAACAAAATGTCAAGAGTAAAGGGTATCCTCAACTTGAAAGTTCTAAAATTAGGGAAGTCAAATGGACATGCATGTTGTCATTCATATTTTGCCATTCCCCTAAATACTTTCTTTGTAGTTAGTACCTATCTATATAATGTGATATGGAATAACATCAACATATGGTATATGCAATAAACAAAACAGACTCGATCTGGCATGAGTTCTTTGAATAATCTTTTTAAATAAACCACCCTGTCTTGAAAAATATTAGCAGTTTTTTCCCTCACATGGAAGATTTCAAACAAGATCCTGGAATCTAAAAATGCAGAACTACCTTATATTCATAGGTGTACAGTCATCTTGCTATTTTCTTACCTAGAACAAAGCCTAACAGAAAGCAACCTAATGGATTGTACCAGAAAAGAATGATAAATGGAAGGGGAAAATGATTGACGAGAACACTAGCCCACAATTCTTTCATGAGAGGAAAGACAAAGTTAAGTCCTAGATTACAAGTCTAAAATGCAATCTTTGTGGGAATGCTAACGGAAAAATTTATCTTCTTTACTATGAAAAAAATGGATTTAAAAAAAAAAATTAGTATGTTTGTGTAAAATTCAAGTCACCCTTAGTTAACCAAAAAGTGTTTAAGCAGTGCAGTCGTGTCCTACCGGATAGCTGTGAGCATCTCTTTAGGCACTTCACTGGTTCATTAACATAATACAAATTAAAGCTATAAATGTACAGCATTGTGCTCTGTGAAGATAGTCTAATCAAGCAACATAAACCAATGCAAAAATGTGACTTTGGGGATGCTTTTTCCTCCCATAAGACTTGAGATCTTTTTTAAACCAGTTGTCCAAAGAGATTGTTCTGGGAATGGGGATGCTTTGGCATTGTAAAAGGAACATTGTTCAACCCCAGGAAGGCAAAAGCCTTGTGCGATAAAGAAATCTGAACTAAATTTCTTTATAGCTCTGTGGTAAAAGGACACTTCTGCAGTGACATACATAATAGGGGGAAAGTTTGTTGAGTCTTTTTCTCTCTTTCTCTTTTTTTTTTACATATTGCACTCTTGTGTTGTTGTTGTTCAATCACATTAATGCATAGAAACACAATTTTTACCTTTGAATAATCAACTGTTTAACCTATCATAAGAAAAACTGTGGAAAGTAAGTTCTAGAAGCCTAACAGGAAAAAAATATAGGCATATTAACCTTCCTCTGTTTACTGTAATATAGAAAACACTATGAGAAAAGAAAAATGTGCAAAGAAAATTTTTGGTCAGTCTTGTGTGGGTACATGTTTCTATGTGCCAACTAAATGAACTGTAAGCAGTCCTGTGAGCACTGATTACTCTGATGACTGAGGATTACTGTCAGTGATAGAAAGGAGTGTGCATAATTCCACTTTGAATATATACATCTGATATGGAAAACGGAAGCTTCTGTTTCAGAAGAGAAAGAAACTAGCTGAATTTGGCATTTCAGTAGCATGCTATAGAATTCATCATGATCAATTTCACATTAAATTATGGACAATGGCTGTATCACATTTCATGTTATCGCCAATAGCAGTAAAAAAAAAAACAAACAAACAAAAAAATAAACAGTGCCTGACAAATAAACTCCTGGAGACACAGATGCGTGTCCTGTGAGCAGCTTAGTCCAACAGCGCATGCTTCTCCTCCACCAGGTGTAGGACACAACCTTAAAGTTCTAGAATGGCCAGAGGAGGTCATTCATTGCTGAATTCCGATATCTGAAAAACAATTGCTCGAGCAGATTGTAAGCGCTTTTCCTTATTAGAAAAAAAAAAAAAAAAAGGAAAGAACAAAAATACACATACAAACCCCAAAGCACTGAAGTTAAGCATTAACAAACCAGGTTCATGATTTATGATCAGTATCCAAAAACCCAACTACAAACAATGCCAAGTAGTGCTCCTCAGTATTATTTTTGCAATTGTTAGTCATGTTAAGCATCAAGGAAAAGAAAACACATCATTGCACATTACAGCCGCCCCCAAGAAACGGCTAAAACTTTGACACTAGAGAATTGAATAATGTTTGATGCTACATCACAAACAGCTTCTGATGTATATCCTATGCGAAAAGGTCTTTACACATATATGATATCTTCCCTGGGTGATGCTTCAGGTCAAATGCCGAGTTATGGCACGAAGAGCATAGAGAAGCTCAGCTTGCATCCGTGCTTCCATTAGAAGTAAATTGACATGAACCTAGAAATCAAAGTGTTACCAATTTAGTGACCATTATAAACAACTGAAAAAACTTTAATTTATTTCATATAATCAGACATTCACAAATGTATTCTAACATTAGATATTATAATCTCACCAGTTTTACAGACACACATACAAACACACATGCCTGTGCATGTTTATGTGTGCACATGATGTAAGACTCATAAGAAAACTGTTTATTAAAAAAATGTGAGCAGTAAAAATGACCCCTAGAATCTTAAAAAGTCCAGTAATTTTCTTAGGAGAGCTGTAAAGCCAGATAATCCTTTGGGTTGTAAAACAAAAATACTTTTTGCAAATTACAGTTCTCCTACAAAAAATACTTTCTTCCAGATGTAAAATTTTATATGGCTGAAAATCAGCCTGTATTTATTCCTTGGAAAGTTCTTAAAAACATTTTTTACTATTTACAGGCATACCTCATTTTATTGAGCTTTTGCTTTAATGCACCACATAGACACTGCTTTTCTTTCTTTTTTCACAAACTGATGAAGGTTTGTGGCAACCCTGCATTGAGCAAGTCTACTGGCGTCATTTTTCAACAGCATTTGCTCACTTCTTTGTCACATCTGATAATCCTCACAACATTTCAAACCCTCCACCACAAAAAAGATTATGACACTTTAGGCTCAAATGATGGTTAGCATTTTTTTTATCAATAAACTATTTTTTAATTAAGGTACACATACTGTTTTGTTTTTAAAGACATGATGCTCTTATACACTTAATAGGCTACACTGTATTATAAACTCAACTTTTACATGCACTGGGAAACCAAAAATTCATGTGTCTTGCTTTATTGTGATATTAACTTTGCTGCAGTGGTCTAGAACCAAACCCAGAATATCTTTGAGGTATGCCTGTACATGGGAGAAACCAAGGTGAAAATCTGAAGCTTAAAGCAATCTGAAATTAGTATCTGGTAATTTACTGAGTGGTGGCTAAATTTTGGTTATGTGTTTTGTTCAATGTGGAGTATAAAGTAAAAGTTTAGCATTGGGCTTTGAAGTATTGGATCTGACCCTGATGCTGGGAGATTGAGGGCAAGAGAAGAAGGGGGTGCCAGAATATGAGATGGTCAGATGGTATCACTGACTCAAAGGACATGAATGTGAGCAAACTCTGGGAGATAGTGAAGGACAGGGAAGCCTGGAGTGCCACAGTCCATGGGGTCGAAAAGAGTCAGACACGATTAAGGGATTGAACAACTTAGATACGCTTAGCTTGCCTAGAGTCTTTCATATACAGCTGTGAACAAGCACCTGGGGGAATTTTTGAGGGGGATTCATTTCACCTGACAGGTTAAAATAAGCACCCACATATCTTCAAAAGCTTTTACAAAGAAGTATGATATATTTAAATTATTTTGATATCTTTCTACAGGTTAGATATATCATTGGATCTATTCTCTTGATGAGTAAGGAGAATTTCTAGATACCACTGAGCAAAGGGAGAAATTGTAATACAAACTTGTAAGTAGAGCATACAGATCTATCAAGGAGAGATGCTGGAGGTAAATGGGTGTTTATCTGATGTGTGATTGGCTCTAAGACTTCAAGAAAGACTGCTAGGGATCGAGGTCATAACATTCTCTATCAAAGTCATATAGTTAATTAGTGAATATTAGGACTCTAAAAAGGTTTTCTTACTCTCAAGCTTAGGAACTGTGGTATAAATGGAAGATTCTTGGATTTAAACGTCAATAGACTCATGATTTAAGGCCATACTTATACTGTACCATTATAATGGTCATTTATTAGGTCTTAAATAATGTTTCCTATATATTGATATTTCAATCCAAAAAATTCCTCATATAATAATATACTTGGCTCAAAGGTCTGCATTATATTGTCAAATCACTAAATTACCAAATTGGAATGAGAACTATTGTTCTAATAGGTTAACTGTAAAATGGCTAGAATGAAAAAATTCTCTAAATGGATATGTCTTCTGAGCCAAGATCCAATTTTCAGATCCAATCTTTCAAAGGCCAATGCTAAGCTTTTACTTTATACACCACACTGGGCAAAACACATAACCAAAATTTAGTCACCATTCAATAAATTTGAATTTTAAAACATTGTAAAAAAACAAAAAACAAAAAACTGATGGCCAAATGATGCCACTTCCAACTTCTCTGATGGTGCTGATTTATTACTATTTTCACATTTAATTTTTCATAATCATTACTCCTTATGTGGAATATATGTCTATGTTAAGAGAAACACACCTTTTCTGAGTGTTTGAACTGACGCCAGTAACTATCATACATGCGCTTGGTAGTCCTCTCAGGATAGCAGGTCACTGTCTTAATGTAAACCTTCAGGCTTCGTTCAAGTAATTGATTAACTTCTCCATAATCGTAGTCATCATACCTAGAAGCAATAATGATAACAAGCTTTAGAATGGCAGAATCAAAATTTCTGATTTCTAAAGTTATACCAAGACACAACAATTACCTAGTAATTAAATACCAAAAGCTCATTCATTAACTCCTTTAAATAATAAATATTTGAGTGCCTACTATAAGCCATGTAGTTTCCATGTACTCCTTCAGGCACTGATGAAGCACAAATGAACAAAATAGACAAAAAGCCCTAGTCTCATGGAATTTGAATTCTATTGGAGAAAAAAGAAAAATGAAAAAGAACACCATATAATATATCAGATGGTGACAACTGCTATGGAGATAACATACAGCTGGGGGCTGGGAGGAGAGTTGTGATTTTAGATAGAGTGGGCAGGAAGGCTTCTCTAAGAGACTGACATCTAAGCTAATACTGGGAGGAGGAGAAGAAGCAAGTGTAAAACCCTAAGGTAGGAGTCTAGCGTCTTAGTGAAAGTGAAAGTCGCTCAGTCATGCCCACCTCTTTGTGACCCCATGAACCGTAGCCTGCCAGGCTCCTCTGTCCCTGGAATTCTCAAGGCAAGAATATTGGAGTGTGTAGCCATTCCCTTTCTCCAGGGGATCTTCCCGACCCAGGGATCAAATCCAGGTCTCCTGCTTGGCAGGCAGATTCTTTACTGTCTGAGACACCAGGAAGCCCCTAGTGTCTCAAGGAAGAGGGAATAATCAATTATGTCTGATGCTACCAAGTAGGCAAAGAAGATACCATGGAGAACGGGTCGAGGCAAGGAGCTATGGAGAGGTGAAGCGCAACCTTAGAAAGAGTAGTTTTGTAGTTCTGCTGCTGTGCAGGAGTAAAAGCCTGACACTGCAGTCAGTTCACAAGAGAACAGGGGATAAGAAAATGGTGACAGTAGATACACAAAATGTTATCAAACGGATCTGCTGTGCATGGGAGCAGAAGTGTGAGGCAATAGTCAGAGGGAAATGAAGGATGAAGAAAGGATTTTTTTTTGAGATGATGAGAGAAATAAAGGCATGTTTACATATTGATGGAAAAGATTCGATTAAGAGAGTAAAGCTAATTATGCAGGAGAGAGAAGGGAGAATTGCCAGAAGAGGGATCTTTAGATGAGAGGAGACGGGATTCTGTGCCCTAGTGCATAGGAGTGTAGATAGTTCATTCATGAGATGAGAGACTAACAGTGTAAATGGGCTCAGAAATAGCTATGAGAGTAAATGTAGTGGTGGGAGCTTGTGGGCTTTCTCTTCTGTATTTTTGGTTTATTTTTAATCCAAACATAATACTTAGTTAAAAAAAAAAAACTCTGGGATTTTACATAAGCTTTATTTAGTAGCACCCAGCAGAGAAATATCACCAATTTATTGCCTTAAATATAATATTATTTTGAACATAATATTAATTTATAACATGTATTGAATTAAAATCTATTTGAATTAAAATCTATTACTGTTTATTTTTCTTAATTAGGTTGGTATATTAAATTTTAAAATGTGATGATTCTTTCTAGTAAATGGGCAAATAGCGGAGCTACTATTTACCATCATAATAGTATCTTTTATGTAGAATATTTCATATTAGTTGACTTTTCCAGGAAATTTGGGATTTTTTTTTAAGTCAAAGTTATAGAAACCACTTTGCTTAACAAATAGAATTCTAATTCCGTTCCATGAGGGCTTTGTGATACTCTATCAGAAAGGATACAGTACAGAGTCAATTGAATGTATTCATAACTGGGGATTTTCTCTTTTGGCAGATCTATCTCCATAGAAGTCTTCAAAACCCAGCTCAAAAAGGATGTTCTCCAAGAAGAGCTTTCCTGATTACACCATTCAGTCTTATTCACTCCTTCACTCTCAGTCCTCTCAATTCAAACTTTCTAAATTTAGGTGCCACTAATTTATTCTGACTTACAGTTTCATTTCAGTATTCTTACATGAGCTTATGTAAGTTTTATGAAGGCAGACTCTTATCTTAGTTTCATTTATACCCAAATTATACCATACCTTCAAAAACCAACCAACCAACCAGCACTTGCTATAGTTATCTAACAGGATATCATGGGCTTCTCCTGTGGCTCAGCAGTAAAGAATCTGTCTGCAATGCAGGAGATACAGGAGAAATGGGTTTGATCCCTGGGTCAGGAAGATTCCCTGGATGAGGGCATGGTATCCCACTCCGGTATTCTTGCCTGGAGAATCCCAGGGACAGAGGAGCCTGGCAGCCTGTAGTCCATGGGGTCGCACGGAGTCAGACACGACTGGAGCGACTGAGTATGCCTGCACAATGGCATATCATCTATACTTCTGAAAGGTTCAGTTCTTGCAGGAGGGATTCTCAAATGGAGAGTTTTACTACTGTCCCCAATGATTACTGATGTTTTTTCCCTCCTTAGTAAAATTTTACTACTGTATTTATATGTGCATATTAAGCCTTTTAAACAAAGAAAAATGCTCTTCTAGAAAATAGAGTTAATTTTTTATAGTCAGGAGTCCACATGTAATTTTCTCCCCAGAAGTATATACTCTTTAACAGGAAAAAGGTAAGACTCCTGTCAGAATTTTCATTTAGAAACACGTACAACTGTCTCTATAGGGCTTTCCAGGCGGTGCTAGTAGTAAAGAACCTGCCTGCCAATGCAGGAGACATTAGAGACACGGGTTTAATCCCTGGGTTGGGAAAATCCCCAGGAAAAGGGCATGGCAACCCACACCAGTATTCTTGCCAGGAGAATCCCATGGACAGAGGAGCCTGGAGGGCTACAGTCCTTGGGGTCTCAAAGAGGTGGACACGACTGAAACAACTTAGCACACACACACACACACACCTGTCTCTACGACAACCATACCTGATTCCAAACATACAGTGAACGTAGTTAAATAAAGCTCTGCGCAGCATCGTTGTGTCAACATCCTCATGGGTGGCCATAGTGTTATAGGTGAGATTGTAGACCATGCGGAACTTCTCGTCAAGAAGATGTCCAATATCAGAGTAAAGTCTGTTCACCAAGGAGAACCCGTGATTTTCCCAGGTATAGTCCTAAAAGAATAAAATGTATCAAAAATGGTCACTCTCCATTTAAAGTCTATGTTTTTGCGAAGTATAACCACTGAAGCAAGTGGAGATATTTCAGTCTGTAATCCTTTCACGGATTCTAAGTTTGTCACTTTACCAAGATTGCTTTACCAACACATCAGTTTGTAGACGGGAGGGCCGTGCTGTTTCCTCACTGGGTCCAGGATGAGGGACACTGGTGATAAACTCTGGCTACTTCCCGTGGTCATGTACTATGCAAACCACACCCTCATCTGGAAGAACCCCAGAAAGCCCTGGAATAGTCCTACATGACTAAACCTACTCAGTGACATGGATGGCTAGCAGATCATCTGAAACAAGCACAGAGGAGTCTGTCTTTGATCTCGCCTGCACTGTCTTTATGGACCACATCACTACTGTGGCTCTTATCTAGGGATGGGGAACAGGTGGCCCTTCAGCCCATAATTATAGACATATGGCCTTTCTATAAAAATGCCTTCTTATTATAAATGTGAACGTGTCACTCAGTTTCCTCCCTGCTTCTCTCCAAAACATGAACATGATACTACTACCATGCAATAATGCAAGTAACCACATAAAGCAGTTTCCTTTTGCCTTCTTGGGGTTGGAGGTAGAGGGGATGCTGAAATACTAATCCATCAACTGGGATATCAAATTAGACAAGGCTGAAAAGTAGGTTAAATAAAGATATTTATAGATTCTATCAAAATGTTCTATTAGTTTCTATGGGAGTCAACTTATTCAACATTTCACAGTTAAAGTGACAGTATCTCTTCTCCAATTTCTCTGAATTAAAGGCGTCTCATACCTGAGCTCGGAATGTTGGCAAATGTTCCTCCCCTCGTCTGGCAAAGTCTTCATATCCAAAACCAGGGTCTTCAATATATCGGGAGACATCAGATGTTATAATCATGTCATCCTCAAAATCTAAGGACAATAATGAACAATTTGGTATTAAGGAAACTGTACAGAGTTAGAACAATGAATTAATTGCACTTTCTTCCAATTTTTCACTATAGCTTTTCCAAGGATTTCCATAGTGTCAATATTGACTACATGCCTTGTATTCACATAAAATACCTTTTGCTCAAGTTTTGAATGCAATTTCATTACTAAATGCCGGCAACTGTAACATTTAGCTGTAGCTATTCAGGCAAAAAACTGACTAAATTAAAATATCTAAATATTAGTTTAGTCAAAAAGTTCACTTGGAATTTTCTGTAAGATGTTACAGAAAAATGTAAATGAACTTTTTGGCCTACCCAATACAAACATTTTTTTCCTAAATTTACCTTAAGAAGTTAAAAATTTTTTTAAAAGGAGTTAAAATTAATATTCTGACAAATCTAAAACTCCAATTTTAATTCTATTTAAACAAATATTTCAAACTCTGGACTGGTACTTTGCATATTATCCACATTCTTCTACTCCTAAGAGATGGATACAAATAAAATACAAAAAATACTATGTTACAGTAATGGAACATCATTCTAATTTGAAAAGCAAAAAACTAATAAATGCTAGTCAACTCTGTTACCAAGCTATAGAATAGTACCCTTGTAGAAAACTTCAAACATTTTCTTCAAAAGACTTGAAAAACTATTCTTAGAATCTCTAAATGGAATCTGAAATGCTTTATCATACTGATCAAACCAAGAAACTTGTTATAGGGAAAAATAAGATTCTATTTCCATTTTAAAACACGGTAAGTCTACAAAAATAACTCAGCCACATACTGAGTCATTTTTCTCTTATCTTCGTGTGACCAGCAAATTTAGTACTGGGAATGGTGAACAGTAAAGAATGAAACAATTTATTTCCTAATTTATAAATGATGTAGCCTCTTGTTAAAATCAGAATATAACTTTCCACCAAGGTCTAAGACTTGCTTAGTAAATTCAAAATTCACTTTAGAAGGCAAAAGTTCTTGCTCAAGCATCTAAGAAGAGAAAGACTGACATTCTAAAATATACTTTCAATAATAAGAAAAGGGCTTCCCCAGTGACTCAGTGGTGAAGAATCTGCCTGCCAACGAAGGAGGTACAGGTTTGATCCCCAGTCTAAGGGGATCCCACACGATACGGAGCAACTGAGCCTGTGCGTCTCAACTACTGAGCCTGTGCTCTAAAGACAGTGCTGCAATTACTAACGCCCGTGTGCCTAGAACCCATGTTCTACAACAAGAAAAGCCACAGAAATGCAAAGTCTGAGCACCGCAACTAGAGAGTACCACTATTACAATAGCCAGGACATGGAAACAACCTAGATGTCCATCAACAGATGCTTAGGCAAAGAAGTTGTAGTATATATATACAATGGAATATTACTCAGCCATAAAGGAACGAATCTGAGACAAGGATAGTAAGATGGATGAATCTTTTAAAAATTTTAAAAAGAGAGTAGCCCCCACTCACCACAACTAGAGAAAAAGCCTGTGTAGCAATGAAGACCCCGTACAGTCAAAAATAAATAAATTAAACAAAAAAAAAGAAATAAAACATTTATGCCCTTCAAGCTCTAGTTGTCTTAGAGAAGCTTTAAAAAATCAATGTCTAGGGAATTTCCTGGTGGTCCATTGGTTAGGACTCTGAGCTTCCACTGCAGGGCACCTGAGTTCAATCCCTGGTTAGGGAACTAAGATCTTACAAGCTGCCCAGCATGGCCAAAAAAAGATAATAAATAAATATTGTCTGTGCCATCTTTCACTGCCATTCAGCTCCAAATATTTTCTAATTTCCACTGCAACTTTTTATTTCCCTATGAACTATTTAGAAGTATACTGTTTCATTTCTAAACATTTGAGAAACTTCTAGTTATTCCTTACTGATTTCTAGCTTACTTCTGTTATAGTCAAAAGTTACACCCTGTAAAGTTTAAATCTCTTAAAATTTGCTGATATTTGCTTCATTAACAATATATGGTTGATATTGGTAAATTTTCTATGTGCACTTGAAAATAATGGTATAGGTTGCAGTTTGGGATATAGTGTTTTATTTATGTCAGGTAAAGTATGCTAAATAAGTTTACTCTCTTTTTCTGGATTTTGTGTCTACTTATAGTTATAAAGAGATGTATATTAGAATTTTTCATCCCATGTGACCCCATGGACTGTAG
This sequence comes from Bos javanicus, assembly GCF_032452875.1. Classification (NCBI taxonomy): domain Eukaryota; kingdom Metazoa; phylum Chordata; class Mammalia; order Artiodactyla; family Bovidae; genus Bos; species Bos javanicus. The sequence goes on along the minus strand of NC_083882.1, from coordinate 15,268,195 downwards.
CTGCCAGGCTTCTCTGTCCATGGGATTTCCCAGGCAAGAATATTGGAGTGGGTTGCCATTTCCTTCTCCAGGGGATCTTCCTAATCCAGGATAAGAACCTCCATCTCTTGCATTGCAAATGGGTTCTTTACCACTGAGCCACCAGGCAAACCCAAGTTTTTCACACTTACAAAAATTAATATCTAAAAGTAAATGCATACTACTAACTTTAATACAATGTTTGCATTTTAAAATATTGGCTTCCCTAGAAGGTTTACCCTACGCTCATTACTTTCCTTTGTCCCACTTGTTTTCTCTAGATGATTTTTTATAAACAACTCTTTTGATTTTAACTCCCAAATATATATTGATAACTTCCAAAACTTTATTTCGGGCTTAAAACCCTCTCCTGTTCAACCCTGGCTTTCCAAGTGTGCAGACCAGGAGCACAGGCATTACATGAAGCCACGATTGAAACGTAGCTCCTCAGGTCCTGGCACAGACAGACTGAACACAAAAATCTGCATTTCAACAAGATTCCTCAGTGATTCACATGCATATTAAAGTCTGAGAGGCACCTGTAGCTGTTTTCAGATTGGAGGTTTTATAGACATCACAAGTCAACATGTCGCAAATATGGCTGGTTACATGATCTTTAAGGCTGGAAAGGTCATCATGATAAGGTCTCTATCTACCTAATCAGCTTCCTGTTCACAATACCTACCTCATGTGTCACATCCTAACAACACAGAACCAATTGCTCCTGCACCCACCATCCTGTTTCCTCACCACTGTGTGCTGGCTCAGGCAGGTGTGCTATTTACCACCAACTGCCCACCCCCCCGCCACCAGCCACTGCCTGACTCCCCTGCACTCAAGTCTCTAAGGTTTAGCTCAGAGCCAAGCGGCTAGAGGAGGTCTCTCCCTAGGCCCCCTTCTGTGCACATTCCTAACTCTCCATCACTGCTCCATTTATTCCTCACATTCTGCTTCATATTGCATTTCTCTCTCTCCCACTAGCAATGAGAGCCTGCAGAGGGCAGCAATCACGTCTCATTTAGCCTGGAAACATTAGTGCCTACTACCCTGCTGAGACTACGCGGAGTACAATAAATGTCTGTAGTATGAATAGCAAACCAATAACCGAAACACTTCTTTATATTTGGGATTTCCTGCTGGTCAGAAGTTCTGAGAAATCATTATTAAATATACTCAATTTGGTAGATAAAATCTTTCATAAAAGAAATCGCTGGGGAAATGATAAAAGAGGGATCTTGCTCTTCCTGGTAAAATTTCTGAAAGCTATTGGTCAATGTCATATTTAATATTAATAAACCAGTCATGGCCAAATCAATTACTCTCAGGATTTATGAGACTGACTAACCTTATGACTAGTCATTTTGAAGCCCTCTGTTAAACCTACAGAGCTCTACTTTAAAAATAAATGTTGTGTAGATTGATGAGTTGGAAGGGTTTAAGCTTTTGAAGTCTACTGACTCCATGCTATTTTAATAACATGTACTATGTGGTGTTTAGTATCTTTTTAAGTTGTAATTGAAAAGTTTCCCTCCTATTTAAAAGTCTCTCAGAGTATTAGGAAAAGAAATGTATTTTAAAGACTAAAGCAAAGAAGTCTTTTGATACAGAAAAGCCTAACTTTTAATACAGGATGAATTCCTCCAAATTCAACCTAAGAAAATGACCTAAAATACATTTTTATATAATTCCAAAGGTTTCTGCAAAGAAATGCAAATACAAGTGCAATGTTACTTTGGTGTAACTTTAGAAATAATCTGGAAAAAAGCAGCATTGTGAGAACAATCCTCCCACATACTCCACACCCACGAAAAAGGAAGAGATATTTCTTACAAATTACATCTATTGAAACAGGATTTTACCTATCATTAAAAAAAATCACACAAGTAGGATGGATTAAATACTCTTATCTAACTTTATAAGCAGTTGGTCTGCTCTGAATAACATTTTATCCAGGATAAGAGCATGAACTACATACACAGCTGAAGTACCTCTCAATTGGACTTGAAATATATTCAAAGATGCAGCAACACAAGAGGGGAAGCAATAGCATCAGCATCAGGTAGGAGAGAACTAACTAAGAGGAACATGATAGTGGAATCATTCCATTATCCATATGGAAAATACTGAAGGTGGTCTGAGGTGGTCAGTCAGGGTTCTAAGAACAATAGGGACCTTCCCAACCCAGGGTCTGAGCTACCAGGGAAGTCAAAGGCAAAGAGAAAAGGCAAAGATAGTGAAAGAGAAAAAGCACCTGAATGAGGAAATGAATGAAAAGTATCTCCAGAGACCACAAAAAGACTTTCTTTCTTCTCCTTCTCAAAGCGAGTGGTCATTTCTTCCTGAGACGCCTCTTCATCTTCCCTTTCTTCTTGAAGCCTTTTCATTCTTTCCATTAAGGCCTCTAGCTCACTTAGCGAATCGACAATCTGGAGCCAGAGAAGATAATATTGGGTGTTATTAATATTAAAAGTTGTTCCGGTAAATGTCTCCATCTCCCAATATCACCTTATGTACAGCAGCACTAACATAGTCATTAATTTCCTAAGTGGGCTTCCCATTAACTCCAAAGAAAACCATATGGCAAAATTAAACATTTTCAGAGGTATAGTGTTTCTGCTTCAGCTACAAACACAGAAAGTTTATATGAATGGATTTATTTAATCTAGAATTCTACTGGATTGGCCAAAAAGTTCATTCAGGTTTTCCCATAACAGCTTTCAGAAAAATGCAAACAAACTTTTTGGCCAACTCAATACAACAGAATTTGATATATATTAGATTATACTATTACTTGTTTCTAAAACTGGTGCAGCCTTACAAGCCTTATGATTTGCAATTGCTTTAAAAGCCTCCTTAAGACAATTCAGAACTTCAGCAACAGGTTAAAATTTTAGGGTAATAAAAGATTATACAAAATATTTCACGCATATAATATCCCATTTAATCAGATAATTTCTCTATATGTTTTTAATGTAGCAAGTTTAAAGGCAAAGTAGTAAAGAAAAACAGTTAAGAAAACAAACCCCGAAGTTGCTGCCGGTAAGGGATGCATTCTCTATGTTGTTGTCATTAGCGAGATCACACACACAGAAGTTGTTGACTGGTATTAGCCTGAATCCATTGGAGATTTCTGGATCTCTTTCTGGATTGATGCCACTACCAAAAACAAAGCTTGCCAAAGCGTGATAATGAGCCAGTAGGACCACAGCATGTACCAGTTCAGGCAGAGACCAATTATTTTCTCCAGTTTTGACAAGTTTCTGAAATGAGAAAGCCAGTCAAGAATAAAAGTGAAAATCATAGAATGTTACAAAGCAATTTTAGAAAGTATGGAAAAATGTATAAAATTCCATATGTCCATTTATAGAAATAATACTAAAAATTCCATTTAAACTGTTTCATATAGTAAAGATACAGCTTTGGTCAAACAATATTACATTAAACCTATCAAAACTAACATTAGAATTACACAGTAGCTTCTCTGAAATTCCTTATACATATAATGGAGTTTCTGTTTCCAAAGCACTTTTCTATATTATGCTATTTTAATAAGGTATTTTAGAGAATCCAAGAACACTGATGCTAGAAGGGACTTTAAAGTTTCTCTAGCAAGACCACTTATTTGAAGGTTTTAAAGGTAGAGACTCTACCTTAAAAATAACATAAATATTTAATTCAGTAGGTCAACTTTTAACTGTCTTGGATATCGTCTCTGACAGAGGAAGAACCTACAGCAGATGATAGACACTGTAGAAAACTACCTCACATTTGAAGGGACATTTAAAAAAAATCTGCTCTATTTAAAATGGATAACCAACAAGGTCCTACTGTACAGCACAGGTAACTCTGCTCAATGTTATGCAGCAGCCTGGATGGGAGGGGAGTTTAAAGGAGAATGCATATGTGTACATGTATGGCTGAGTCCCTTTGCTATCCACCTGAAACTATCACAACAATGTTAACTAGCTATAATCTAATACAAAATAAAAAGTTAAAAAAAAACCAACAAAAAATAAAAATATCAGAGCACTTTTTTTACAAGCTATTTTACTGGATCCTCCAGATGAATGGGCTTCCCTGATAGCTCAGTAGGTAAAGAATCCGTCTGCAATGCAGGAGGCCTCAGTTGGATTCCTGGGTTGGGAAGATCCGCTGGAGAAGGGGAAGGCTACCCACTCCAGTATTCTGGCCTGGAGAATTCCACAGACTGTATAGTCCATGGGGTCACAAAGTTGGCCATGACTGAATGACTTTCACTTTCACTTTTCCCAGATGAATGTTGGAATCGTAAGTGAAGCCATTAAACACAGTAATCATCACAATTCCAGCTATTAATCCATTCAAGGTTTTCCCCATCAATCTTTATCTAATTAATCTATCTTTCAGTGTGTGATGGGGATCTGTTCTCAAATCTAAAACTTTCACTTGGCTCACTTCACATCTAAAAACTAAAACCAAAAAACTGCTTTTGCTTTACTCTCCATTATTTAACTACATACAAATTTAATACATTACCAAAAGCTCAGGGGGAAAAAAAGGAAAAATCAATCATATTCTACCACTTTTATGTAACTTTTACATATCTTCTTTTATTTTTCAAAGTATAATTAAATAATCAGAGTATACAACCATTTTTCTCTGCTTTTCTAACTTTTTGAAAAATTTGATTTTCATGAGGCTCCACTGTCTTCAATTATTAAGCATGGGCATATTGTAGCCCAGAACTACAGTTCCATTTCCTTACACATTTAAATTGCTTCTAAATTTCTTATTTGCTATTATAAATAGCACCTTTCTGCTATAGCTTTGTTCATATTTTATAAACAAGCCCTAATAGATAATACAAATCTGAGAGTATACAGACTGACAAAAGCTGAGTTTGGTTTAATTGGGCAAATAACTAACAACACGAGGGGAAAAACTAAACCCAGGACATTTCTAATGCATGAGAAGAAGGGGTTTTAAGTACCTAAGGCTTCTGCTGATAATCATTTAGCTGATGACTTCAACTAACTGAATAGTGCCAAGCATGGCGCTAATTCAACAACCTCATCCTGGAGGCTTTTAACAGATGCTGCTTTTGAAGGGCAAGTGCTCCAGCCAATCACAGTTCTCCTTCTTATCTAAGTTCTAGTCTCTAGAGGCATGTGAGTATATACACATCAGTTGGCAAATCACTTTTATTTGAAAAATCATTTCTTCAAAATCTTAAAATTATGAAATGTTAGAACTGCAAAAGAGTTTAGAACTCATTTAATCTAGGCATCTCATTTATAGAAGGGTGAACTACCAAGGCCCACAAAAGTTAACTTAAAAAAGGTCACATACTTTGTAGTTAAGAGTTAAAGACTAGAACCTACGTATGTTATCCGACTAATGCATTTTCTTTGTTCTGCCTACTGCTTGAAAATAGAAATCAACTTTTCTTATAGCTATTTGCTAAGTACTGATTACTTAAAGAGAAGTGGGCTTTCCTGGTAGCTCAACTGGTTAAGAATCCACCTGCAGTGCAGGAGACCCCTGTTCAATTCCTGGGTGGGGAAGATACATTGAAGAAGGGATAGGCTACCCACTCCAGGATTCTGGCCCAGAGAATCCCATGGACTGTATAGTCCATGGGGTCACAAAGAGTTGGACATGACTGAGTGATTTTTCACTTACAGAGAAGTATTCATTTATATTTAACTTAAACCCAATGACTTACGTTTTCTACACATTTCAATACACTATTTTTTATTTTTCAAATTCCTAACATGCAAGTATTTCAAAGTAAGTCTTAAGCAAAATACTTAACTGAAAATAACTTTAAGAATCATTAGTAAAATTTCTTTCTCCCCTGAAGAAATACTCAGTACCTGAATGTGCTCTTTTGTGATCAGCCAGGGTCGGTGTGCTAACAGCTTGTTTATTTCATTAAGATTTTTCAGTCTTTGTGGTACATATTGCAAACCATTCAACCATTCAGCAATACCTCCTGTCTTTAAAAATTCATCCACATGCATGTTTATTAAGTAAGAACACTGATGTCTAGCTGCAGCCTACAACACAAAGAAAAGATTTGGTGGATAAAACAGTCATGGTACGGTCTTATTCTACAATTACTAGGACAGTCATTTAAAGTTCATTTTTATAGCTAATATTCTTTTCTTAGAGAATGCTCTTCCTAAAACTTTCATCACAATGTTGTCATAGATTCTTGAATCGATACATAAAGCTGACATATAAGTAATTGTCACATGAAGCCAATTACTTCCTCATCCAGAAGTGGTAGGGGTCAATCTAGAACCCATTTTCTATTTATGTGAAGGAAGTATATGTCCATTTTATTATGGTAAGTAAGATCAACTATATTCTATTTAAAACACAATAAAATCTGATTAACTTGTACCAATTCAGAATATATACTAGTTTGAGTATTTTTCTTATTCCCTTTGAGATAACTGTGAATCAGGCTTATCTGTGCCCATCCTCCTATTGAGATGAAACCGAAGCTCACTGACCCTTTCTTTCCTAGGCAAGCCAGAATCAGCCTTGATAAATTGGTAAATCCATGCAAAACAGACTTTTCACCGCTCGTTTCCTCAGGGCTGCTTCTCAGTTAAATAGTACTGTTTTACTCTGTTTTCCACATCTTATTTCTCTCTTTGTTGGTGACCATTCTAAGTTGGCTTTCAGACTTAGTGTCGTCAAAACCTTAAGCTGAGTAATCTTAGTCAAGTTCATCATTTAATAAAACACAGAATGCAGCCCTTTTTTTGTTGTTTAAAACTTCAGTGAGAGCATAAACAAATTCAACTTGATAAAAACTAACTCCTGGCTGGCTTTGATCACTCTGCCAGCCCAGATGTTCCCCTAACTTCTCCAAATATATTGCACTTGCATCTTGTTCTTTTCTCCAGCAACAGTCCAACTGTAGCACTGTTTCTACCTTCTTATTCCTGCTGCCCATCATCCCAATTTATAATTAACTAGTTAACTAGCTTGTACCAAGTACTAAACTTAGTAGTATAACTTATTTAAGAATTCTTCTCTGACAGAGTCGCCTAGTGCGAATACTTTGCTCTTATTTAGCCAAATTAGTGATATTCTTCATGTACAGAATGACTAAATAAAAAAGTCACAACCAACCTGTTTTATATTAATACTGAAAGAAAACTATCAGGAGTAAAAGGAAAATTTGAGGGACACTAGGAACATTACTTCGGAGAAGGCAATGGCACCCCACTCCAGTACTCTTGCCTGGAGAATCCCATGGACAGAGGAGCCTGGTGGGCTGCAGTCCATGGGGTTGCTGGGAGTCGGATACGACTGAGCGACTTCACTTTCACTTTTCACTTTCATGCATTGGAGAAGGAAATGGCAACCCACTCCAGTGTTCTTGCCTGGAGAATCCCAGGGACGGGGGAGCCTGATGGGCTGCCGTCTATGGGGTTGCACAGAGTCGGACACGACTGAAGCGACTTAGCAGCAGTAGCAGCAGCAGGAACATTACTTTCGACCCTATAAACATCTTTAATCATGAGATTAAACATGGAAAACTTTACTAATAATTAAATCAGAAACATTCAGTATATTATGTGAGTTACAACATTCAAAATGTAACCAGTGGATTTGGAATCCAAAAGGTCACAAGCTTCTTGAGTTGTTGTTTCCGTGTGATTATACTTAGCTCTGCACCACAAGTAATACCAGCAGGGAGAGGGACTAAATGAGGACCAAGTCACGTGAACACAGGAACCGGAAGTGAGCGTACCATGATGGCGATGTAGTGCCGGTGCGGTAGAGGAAGGGGGCCATCCATGCGCAGCATGTAGAACTGGCTCCTCAGGAAGGACTCCAGGTACTGCGTGTGCAGGCTCATGACCTGGGTGATGTTATCCAAGCGACCGGATGTAGAGTATTCTTCCACAAGAAAGTTAGTACGTTCATCCACTGTGTTTGCCTGGACAACCTTTCAACCAAGAAACACAAAACAAAATCAAGGCTGAGAAGTAAACACACCAGTGGTTTACACGCATTATTCCATGACTGAAGCCGATGAAGGTCCTTTTGACATTAACAGACACTGAAATAATGCAGTTTTTCATACTAGAAACAGAAATGAAAATGAAAGCACCATTCATTTTTGGCTCTGGGACCACAATTTATTAAACAACAAATGTCAAATTATCAAACATTATACACACAGCTATGAAGTTGGAGAAAAGAAGCTTCCATCTGCTTTGCCAGGCACATAAGGCAAAAATTTTCAGGGCCTGCTTGCCTGGCTATTGTCACACTGATTCGTGGGGAGGGAAAGCATTTAGAATTTTCTCTCAATAGCCTATGAACACACTTAATGACTATATCTTAGGACAGACATTTTTCAGTCTGATCCCTTGCTTGTTTTCGTTATTCAACATTAAAAAAGCTTTCTGCAGTCTTTTTTGGTGACAAAGAAAAATAGGATAATTTGTAGGAAAGTGTTAATTGAAAAATTAATAGGATACTAGATTCCCATTCTGAGCCTATCATATTAATTACTAGAAACAAGGTAAGTTATTAAAATGAACGTGCAGCATCTGAGAAAATCAAAAGGACTTTTTCAAAAATAGATTATTCACATACAGGTTTATAAACAATGACAGCTTGGGCATCATACCAATAATTGGCTTCTGAAGGTGTTAAGAGCTTATTAGCACCCCATGGAAGGACTTGTTTCAGTGGGAATCAATGAACATCAGATGTGTGTTTCTCGGCTTGGTTCCTTATTTATTGGCATTTTAGAATTAGAGTTCTAGACTTACGAAGAATTTGTTCCTTATTTTAGATAAGGTAACAGACTCAAGATTAAATTTCAGCTCATACAACTATTTAATAGTAGAGCCTGGTTTAGAATCTGCTGCTGCTAAGTCGCTTCAGTCGTGTCCGACTCTGTGCGACCCCACAGACGGCAGCCCACCAGGCTCCCCTGTCCCTGGGATTCTCCAGGCAAGGACACTGGAGTGGGTTGCCATTTCCTTCTCCAATGCATGAAAGTGAAAAGTGAAAGTGAAGTCGCTCAGTCGTGTCCGACTCTTTGTGACCCCATGGACTGCAGCCCACCAGGCTCCTCTGTCCATGGGATTTTCCAGGCAAGAGTACTGCAGTGGAGTGCCATTGCCTTCTCTGGGTCTAGAATCTAGGTCTCCTCAAATCTAGACTTGTGGTCTTTCTAAAGATCCACACTGCTCTTAAGAAGCTCTGTTTACTTTTCAGGGCTGGCCTCACAATCTCTTCTGAGATTTTATTATACAAAGGCACTATTGATTGAGGAAAATTTAATCCCAAAGGAAATGTAATGTTTGAAAAGTGTTAATTGTGAGGAAATGTTAATTACAATGGTGTAAAAAAAAGGCAATTCCACTTTGGCTCACTATAAAACCAAATGTATTTACATTTGTTCATGTCCTCCCATTTTGTCAACTACAGGGAACCAAGATGACAGTTAAAAATGGAATGGATCATGATAAACTCTATATAATTAGGGACAGAATATTTGTTGTTTTGTTTTGCTTTCCAGCAGAAGATTCTTCTGCTTAACTGATGCCTAAAAGACATTAATAGATTCGTATGATGCAACAGAGCCTGAAAACAGCCGTTGCTTCTGCAAACCAGATTGTCTCCAAATACATTCTGTGTAAATGGCAGCATTTCAGGAAGCCTTTATATATGTATTAGGCAATCACTCTGCTAAGAGCAGCCGTGTGCTCTATGAGGGAAACAGGACAAGCCCAGCAGTTTCTCTAATGCATGATTACCTACAGTCCCTGAGCTCCTGAAACATTACAGGTAACTTTGGAGTTTCATGGAAATGGCAAGGTCACTAAAAAGTCAAAATGAACATGATGGAACTGCTGACTCTAGTGCGACCTGACATGTATTATTATTCAAATTCTACTCATTTTTTAAGGGATACCTGAAACATCATAGGTATTCAAACATATCTTGACTAATTTCTGAACAATATAGGAATAATGCTAGTGCTTTAAGATAAGATACCTTTTTGCAATCAATAGTAAATCAATATATATAACCATGGTTAATATGAGTTAATAACTCCTTGAAGCAGAGAAAAACTCAATTAGTGGGCCTGAAATTTTTCTTAGCCCAAGTATAAGTTAAAGGCAGCTAGGAATCTCCAGGTCCTAAACATTGCTGTGATCTTTCATAGAGATGTATACCCACTAAACAGGCATGCAAATTTTCTTATAATATCTTTTGTGTCATTTCACAAACATTCTTTCTGCATTTATCATCTTGACTCCCCCAGCTTCATCAAAAGTGCAGCTTGTAGTGGAGATTCTCTGACATTCTATCTCATCAGAGACTCAGAACCAAATGAAAAGATGAATTACTAGTGATTATTACTTTGCCAACAAAGGTCTGTCTAGTCAAGGCTCTGGTTTTTCCAGTGGTCATGTATGGATGTGAGAGTTGGAATATAAAGAAAGCTGAGTGCTGAAGAATTGATGCTTTTGAACTGTGGTGTTGGAGAAGACTCTTGAGAGACCCTTGGACTGCAAGGAGGTCCAACCAGTCCATCCTAAAGGAGATCAGTCCTAGATGTTCATTGGAAGGACTGATGCTAAAGCTGAAACTCCAATATTTTGGCCACCTCACGTAAAGTTGACTCACTGGAAAAGACCCTGATGCTGGGAGGGACTGGGGGCAGGAGGAGAAGGGGACGACAGAGGATGAGATGGCTGGATGGCATCACCAACTCGATGGACATGAGTTTGAGTAAATTCCGGGAGTTGGTGATGTGTCGACAGGGAGGCCTGGTGTGCTGTGGTTCATGGGGAAGCAAAGATTCGGACACGACTGAGCGACCGAACTGAACTGAATATCATGTTTTCTTCCATAGATTTAGTTGGGAAGCTTACTTTTTCACTTAAAAATGTCTTTTCTTAACATTTATGTAACCTATAATCACCATGAAACACTGGCCATTTTAAAACCTTAAACCTACATGATAATATTAAGTTTTATTACTGTTAGCAGCTTTGGTCAGAAATGCTATATTTGAAATCAAATATGGTAAAATTTATATTTTTCTAAACTTGCAGTACTGTCTAACTCCAAATAAGATGATTATTACACATACAATCTTTCAAGTGAAGTTGAAAAGAAAATACTTCTGTGGTTTTCTGACAAATAAGAATAAGAGCAAAATACATGTTTACTTCCATATTAAAAAATGCAGATATTCTTTGACACAATTGAGTTATTTTAAAAATCACTTTATATATATTAAGACAGATTGACTTACTTCCTTCTCTGGAATAAAGGCACTTGGTCCTCTTGTCAAGGGTTGAGATACTCTGATTCTTTTATCCTGTTTTTAAAAGAAAAGTTTTATGCATTAATGATGACTTTCTATGAAAAGTTAAATTGGTATAAATTGCTAAAGTATAAAATAAATGGAATAAGTAAATAGAATTATGTAAACTCAAAGTGTTAGGTCTTGGATTCCGCCCCCTCCAGCCCCATAACAAACAACAACAATAACAACAACAGCAGCAAATAAACTATGGGGTCATTGCATGAACAAGATAACGAGACAGACAAGCTCCTACCATGGTGCTGGGCACACAGGCAGGCTCCTCAAATGTTATTTCCCTCAGTCATACTCTATAGCACCAGAGATTTTTTAGCCCATATTTGACATGACTGGAAACCATCAGCCTCCATAATAAAATCATATCTAACAGTATACTAGCATACTGTTGAACCTCAATTTGAAAGCTAAAGGAAAAGTTGGATTCTAAGAGTATTACACACAACCTCCTAAAGCAATGGTCTGATTTCTGTTTTTCTTTCTGAATAAAATAGGAATAAGCATATCTAATATAAACCTCTGAAGCTTTGGGTAAGAACAATGTAAAACATGGAGAAGTAGAGGTTAATTTCACCTGAGAAATGGAGACTATAATAATGTTTATTGTTCTGTCGCTATTCTACTTAGTAGTAAAATCTGCCAGATCACCAATGGCATGTCTGTGTTCATTTTAACTTTTTAAAAATATTGTTTTTGTGTCCCCATTTAAGTACATTCATCTATGAGTCAGAAAAATTCCCATCAGGAACAAACTTCCTCCTCTGTAGGTATAAGGAAGAGCAAGAAGAGTCAGAGGCAGGCTCTCTGGTTTTGAAATCCTTCTTACCAGGAGAAGAGACAGGAGGAACAGCCACTTGATTTTCTATAATAAAAGTAATAAGTTTATGAAATAGAAGCCCTCCAAAGTCGTAATATAAAAACAGCGGCTCTGCTATGGTTTATGAATATTATAAAGACTGAGTGAGAAACTGAAGAACAGGGGAACAGACGTCTCCTGGAAAGGAGTGTTAACATTGAGCTTGCCCTTCTCTCCGCTCCCTTTTTCCCTATTTCTTTCTCCGCAAGGTAGCCTGAATCTTTTTTGTTCCTTACAATCCAAGAGCCTACCAAACACAAAAAAGTATTTGAATCCTTTACTTCATTAGGAAGCAGTCAAGTATTCAACAATCTTTTGAGAACCGAACCAGATACTGTGGTAGCCTCAAGATACAGGGTGAGCAAGATGGACATGGGCCCTGCCCCTCAGAAGTCTGGCACACAATCTCCAACAATTTTCAGGGTGCTACTGAGATAAATATATTAAATAATGATCATCTTAAACTGCTAGTGCTTTAGGAAGAACTAATCATCTAGGTTATATTTGTGAAGGGATGACAAAGAGATCTCAATCTGCTGGTGAAGTACATTAGAAGATTCCATGTCAAAAGAAACAATTTAGAATTTCTAATATTAGTATTTCTTGCCTGCATCAACCATCATCTGGGTTTACCTGGAAAACTAATTTAGAAGAAAATGACAGACTTCTTCTCCTTGCTAGTCTTAGTAAATTATAGGAAATGAAAATTTGAATACTCTCTATATAACACAGCCTAAGGCACCAATATGTGAAAGGCAATTTCCTTGACAACTGATCACTTCAAATAAACAAAGCAGTTAGAGGAACTGATTGTGAAGACAGATCACAGGTTTGAGGGGAAAAATGTCAATAGGGAGATAAGTGGAGTCTTTTATATATATTTATTTCAAAAAATACATGAAATTCAGAGAAAATATGGGAGAGAAAAATAAACTAAAAGTGTACAAAGGGACTTTGGAGATAGAGAATGATTTATTATTAATATGACTTATTTTTAAAAATCATTACTTGATATATTTATCAACTGATTTATCTTTAAAGGTCTGAAATAGTTATTTTGCCTACAAAAATATTTTCTGGATTGGCCAAGGTTTAAATGTGAAATACATTTTCATCATAAGTGGAACTGCATATTTCTATACTTAAAAGAATATAACATGTTAATTTTAACCAGTTGATAAGAAGCAACTGATAATGATTTCATTTGTGTCAACGCTCATTTGTTCATTTATCCAGCAGATATTCACTGAGCATTCACAATGTGCTAAGTACAGCCAAAGAACTGATGCTTTTGAACTGTGGCGTTGGAGAAGACTCTTGAGATTCCCTTGGACTGCAAAGAGATACAACCAGTCCATCCTAAAGGAAATCAGTCCTGAATATTCATTGGAAGGACTGATGCTGAAGCTGAAACTCTAATACTTTGGCGACCTGATGTGAAGAACTGACTCACTGGAAAAGATCCTGATGCTGGGAAAGACTGAAGGTGGGAGGAGAAGGGGACGACAGAGGATGAGATGGTTGGATGGCATTACCGACTTGATGGACATGAGTTTGAGTAAGCTCTGGGAGTTGGCGATGGACAGGGAAGCCTGGAGTGCTGCAGTCCATGGGGTCACAAAGAGTTGGACACAACTGAGTGACTGAACTGAAGTACAGTGGGGACATGAAAAAGTAGTAGACTGGCAGAAATGCATTAACTATATCATAGTTTGTATATGCATATACAAAGCGGTATGGGAGCACATCATTTTATGAATTATCATTTACTTAGTCATTTGCTTCCCCAGTGGCTCAGCAAATAAAGAATCTGCCTGTGATGCCGGAGACACAGGAAATGTGGGTTCAATACCTGGGTCAGGAAGATCCCCTGGAGAAGGGAATGGCAACCCATTCTAGTATTCTTGCCTGGAAAATCCCATGAACAGAGGAACCTGGTGGGTTCTAGTCCATGGGGTCACAAGAGTTAGACACAACTTAGCCACTAAACCACCATGGTTTATGTTGGTGTATAGTTTATATTGGTGTATGTACAGTTTCATTATTGTAAATAGCGCTATGGTGAATATCTTTGTATAAAGAGACTTGGGGGCATATTTTGTGGTATTTAAGATGGTTTCTTTAGAAAGATTCCCAGATGTGGATTTACTGGGGTTTAGGTTATAAATCTTTATAAAGTTCTTGTTGCATACTACCAATATGCTATAAAGTTCTTGTTGCATACTACCAATATGTTTTACCAATTTTATTTCCATCAGTTGAGAAAATGTTCACTTAACTCACTAACTTCAAAAGTGAAAAACAGCCTTCAAAAAATGTTTTTGAAACTTTTAATTGTATATACGGTACTGGTGGTGACTTAGTCACTAAGCTATGTCTGACTCTTGCAACCCATGGACTGTGGCCCGCCAGGCCCCTCTCCCTATGGGATTCCCCAGGCAAGAATACTGGCGTGAGTTGCCATGCCCTCCTCTAGGGGATCTTCCCAATCCAGGGATGAACCCTCGTCTCCTGCATTGGCAGGTGGATTCTTTACCACTGAGCCACCAGGGAAGCAAGTGTATACATAGTTCAGATAAAAATTCCCTAAGCAGAGTTGTGGGTCAGATCTCTGTTTTTAATAATACAATTCTTGGTGTGATACAGTCACTCCAGAGGGGGGGGAAAACAAACAAACAAACAAAAATACCCCAAAAGAAACAAACAAACAAACCCCCAGCTAGGAAGCTACTGCAATAGCCGAGGGGAGAGATGATGTGGCCTCACCTAAGAGAGCTATTTATACACTGAAAAGTGAGAGTTGCTCAGTTGTGTCTGACTCTTTGCAACCCTATGGACTACAGTTCATGGAATTCTCCAGGCCAGAATACTGGAGTGGGTAGCTGTTCCCTTCTCCAGGGGATGGTCCCAACTCAGGGATTGAACCCAGGTCACCCGCATTGCAGGAAGATCCTTAACTGTCTTGAATCACCAGGGAAGCCCACTGAAGAGAAGGGAAAACTAACATTTTAAAATTATACCAACATATAGACTTCTTCAGTTATAGTTTTAAAATGGTGTCACAATTGAAAGAATCAGCCTACTTCCTGCTTCTGTAGAAGAAGCATCTTTTCTGGTGAGGATACTACTGTCCTCTCAGTTAACTGCTTTGTATATTTATATGAAGGTGGAAAAGTTCTTTCAATGATCAAGGCAGTTTATAAATTCTCCTTAAAATTCTTTTACTGAACATTTATTCCCCACCTACTTTCTATCTCTATATGTTTTTAAAGTTGATAAAATAAAACACAAAAGAAGTAGGATAGTACTGCTGACTTAAAAAACAGTCACGACCTAAAAGTTGAGTGAGTGAGTGAAGTCTCTCAGTCATGTCTGAGTCTTTGTGACCCCATGGACTGTAGGAGCCTACCATGCTCCTCTGTCCATAGGATTTTCCAGGCAAGAGTACTGGAGTGGATTGCCATTTCCTTTTCCAGAGGATCTTCCTGACCAAGGTTCAATCCCTGGGTGGGGAAGATCCCTTGGAGGAGGGTATGGCAGTCCACTCCAGTATTATTGCCTGGAAAATCCCATGGATGGAGGAGCCTGGCGGCCTACAGTCCATGGGGTCCAAAGAGTCGGATGCGACTGAGTGATTTCACTTTGTAGCTCAGTTGGTAAAAAGTTGAGAGTTATGTTTTATTTGATGGAAATTTTTAGGACTTAAGCCCAGGAGGCAGCATCTCAAGTAACCCTGAGAGAACTGCTCCAAGGAGGCAGGGGGAGGAGTCAGGTTATATAGAAGTTTGCAACAAAGGGCAGGTCTGAACATCGAAAGTATTTTTGTGAATTAAAGAAAACCAGATACCTCAAGTCAAGGAATTTAGCGTTTTTATACATATGGGAAGATGCAAGAGCCTGGGCTCACTGACATCATTCCTTTCATATGCATCTCAGCTCTCTGGGCCAGTATGCTGCATTTTTTTACATCTGAGCTTCTGTGCTCACCACAGGGAGTGGCTGCAGCCATGGCTGCCAGATCACTTCAGATTCCTGGGTGCCCTCAGGGCTCAGAAATTCACATTTGGAGAGATGAAATCACTGATGACCCTGACATCCTTTTTTACTGATATGGCAGGAAATACTCCATTTTCTCAATACCATATCCAAAAGATTCCATTTACAACCATAAGCTGGAGTTCTCGTCTCCAGTAATACTTTGTAAAACCTTTCCTCATCTTTCATTTCAAATCCAAAATACCCAAGAACTGGGTTCCTACTTTACTTATGCTCTGATTAACTTTCCTGAAGTCTCTAGACCTGGGTTGCCTTATACAGTAGCCATCAGCCACATGTGACTATATTTAAATTCATTAAAATTAAATATAATTCAAAGTCCAGTTGCTCAATCACACTGGTCACATTTCAAGTGCCCAACAAACACCTGTAGCTCTGACTCTGACTGCACAGTCTGTGGAAATATCGCCATTGGACAAGGCTCCACCATCACAGACATGCTTCTCAAGACTACATCTGATTTTTGTGAAATCACATCTTCAGGCATCTTAATGCCTTTTGAAATGTTAAATGACTCCTCTGCAGAGTTACTGGTTTGATGGTCACACCTACTCAATCCCATAACCAAGCATTTTAATCTAATTGCAGAAATGCTCTCAACCATATCGAGAGTGAATTCAGACAGAAGCAATTTGGGAAAAGAAAAAAAAAAAAAAATCAGCCAGTTCTAAGAATCTTTTGTCTCAATGTCTGCACAGTCTGCAAAAAAGTATCAAGGACTTTGTCTTTTCCCCTTTTAAAACTTATGGTAAAAAATATATAACATGAGCTCTACCCACCTAACAAATTATAGTAATTACTGTACAGTACATTACTGTTAACTATAAGCACAACGTTGTGTAACAGATGTCTAGGACTTTGTCATCTAGCATAACTGAAACTTCACACCCACTGAAGGGCAGCTCTTCACACTCTTCAGATCCCAGCTGAGACGCTACCTCTGTGATCTCCAGCCTTCTTGCCTCTGTGCAAAACTCAGATCTGCCTTTTGCTAGGCAACTCTCCCCTAGTTTGGCTTTCCTGGCTCTGAAGCCAGGAAATCCTCCAATTTCTTTCACCACTTGTACCCTCTTCCTAGACATTCCCTGCATCTCCTTCATCAGCATTCATTCTCTCAAGTGAGTATTCTGATCCATGGCTTCCATTTTCCTGATACAAACAAAACTCTGCTGGACTGTGTGAGCCTCACCATACTGGTGGGAGAAGGGTGGAGTGGGTAAAGGAGAGAGAAGGGTATGTGATATGAAAAGCAAGCAGGCCCTGTAACAGACTCCTGCACCTTTGCTAAAGAGCTCGAGTTAGCACTGCTCTGCCCTTCCATCGGACCTGGGCCATTTTGAGCTGCCTGTGACATGCTGGAACCTTAAAATTAACATGTTTAAAACCAGTCTCCTACCATAAACCAGCTGGTCCTTACTTTCCTCTTTAAGTTATAAAATCACCACACAATACCAGTAACCCTGGCTCTGATTTACAGAGTTATCCTCGACCCTTTATCTTAGGAATCTGCATTTAGTTAGTTGCTAAATCTGATAATTGCCTTTTCCCAACAGTATCTTTCAGCTCTCCTTTCCCCAGCTCCATCTCAACTGTAAGAGTGTCTCTCATGCTAAGAATTATTTCCCCCTCACAACTGAGAGTCATGTCAATTCTAGGCCCTAGCTTTTGAGGAGATAACACTTTAAAAAAAACCCCAAAAACCAAAAACACAAAGTGCAATACAAAAGAAGATTCCACTTTTATTCTATCAATTTTCCCTAAAACAAAATAAAACACCCCAAACTAGAACAGCTGTGATATACTTTCTCAACATACACTACTCTAATAGAAGAATTCCAGGGTTGGTCTATATTAGAAGTGAAAATAACTTGCAGTTGCACTAATTTTGAGTAATAATATTGCCAAGTTTTCCTTTCTTAAATATAAAGCTAATATCCTGTCCTAGGGAATAAATGACTTTGATCATAGTAGTGAATCTTACACAATGAACTTTAAGTCATAAATCTTGTTTAATAACTGTGTAAAAATAAAACAAAAAATCAAGTCCGGGTTTGTTTGTTTGTTAACTGTACTGTCTATTATAGTATCCCTTAGCCATATGTGGCTATTTAAATTTAAGTTTGTTGTTGCGTTAATTGCTCAGTTGTGTCCGACTCTTTGTGACCCCATGGACTATAGCCCACCAGGCTCTTCTGTCCATGGAGTTCTCCAGGCAAGAACATTGGAGTAGGTTGCCATTCTCTTCTCCAGGAGATCTTCCCAACCCATGGACTGAACTCTGGTCTCCTGCATAGCAGGTAGATTGTTTACCATCTGAGCCACCAGAGAAACCCAAATTTAACTTGATTAACATTAAATAGGAGATAAAAACTAAGTGTCTTGATTGCACTAGCCACATGTAAAGTATATAACAGCCACATGTGGGTACCAAGCTGAATTCTTCTATCATTGCCAAAGGTTCTATGGCACAGCATGGCTCCATAGCATTGATTAGTCTTGGTTTCAGCTACTCAGATAATGTAAAGATACAAAATGGTTAAAAATTCAGGAATGAACACAAGCAGAATAAACGAGTATTAAGGTAACTTCATCGGAGAAGGCAATGGCACCCCACTCCAGTACTCTTGCCTGGAAAATCCCATGGACGGAGGAGTCTGGTAGGCTGCAGTCCATAGGGTTGCTAAGAGTCAGACATGACTGAGAGACTTCACTTTCACTTTTCACTTTCATGCATTGGAGAAGGAAATGGCAACCCACTCCAGTGTTCTTGCCTGGAGAATCCCAGGGATGGGGGAGCCTGGTGGGCTGCCATCCATGGGGTCACACAGAGTCGGACATGACTGAAGTGACTTAGCAGTAGCAGCAAGGTAACTTCATAGAAATAAAAATTTGATTTGGATAGTAAGACTGGAAAACCAAAACACCAACAAATTAATCACAATGGCAGAAAAGTTTGCAGATACCATTCAGAGTCTCAATTTGATGACAATTTTCAAATCACTAACTTAAAAAGAAGAAAGGAAATTCTCCAGTATGTTGACTTATTAAAATAAAAGGAGGTATAAAATATATAAGAAACTTTAGACAGTAGTAAATTTAATTGATTTTCCTTCAAATATCTTAAGACAACATTCACAGAATTTGCTTAAAATTTTTTCCATAAAATCCTACAATTTCAATCAAGAGAAAAACTAGTTAAAAAAATAAGAACTCATACTTTTTATATATCAGTGTCATGTGTCCTAAGAGATTATTTTACAAAGGTTATGATCTCAAGAGTGGTACAAAACTTTATCTTTTTTCAGATATGTTATAACTGAAAGAAGTTATGCTTGAAATTCATCAGCTGAAATTATGCCTATTAAGTAATTATCTACTGGAAAACAAAAGACCAAAAGCATAAAGATGAATTGTATTTTAAAAATTGCTTATTCTGACACTTTTCTGTTAGGTAATTTACTAGATCACTTTATGTAAATTAATCCCACTAGAAAATTAAGATATGTGAAAGTTACAAATTCTTAAAATTATGAGTCTTTAGAGGTAATCAACCAGAGAAGGCAGTGGCACCCCACTTCAGTACTCTTGCCTGGAAAATCCCATGAATGGAGGAGCCTGGTAGGCTGCAGTCCATGGGGTTGCTAAGAGCCGGACATGACTGAGTGACTTCACTTGCACTTTTCACTTTCATGCATTGTAGAAGGAAATGGCTACCCACTCCAGTGTTCATGCCTGGCGAATTCCAGGGATGGGGGAGCCTGGTGGCTGCTGTCTATGGGATCGCACAGAGTCGGACACAACTGAAGCGACATAGCAGCAGCAGCAGCAGCAGCAGCAGCAGAGGTAATCAGCAAATTACTTGCCCCTAAGAGGCTAACTGTTAAAGAGAACTAATTGCTGCATTTTAAGCTACTAAGTATCTTTAAAATAAATTATTCAATTTAATTTTTACATTTTTCTTCTTGAGTATATTTCATTAAAAAATGGAAAAGCAAAAAAAAGAAAACCAAACCACAAATTCTATCCATTAAAATGTAAAAGAAAAACATACAAATTCTATCTATTCTTGAATTTATATTTATAGGAGAGAATAATACTGAGAATAATGTGTGTAATTAACTTTACATATAGACACTTGAAGAGGTTAAAAAAATGTGTTTAACATATAAACAATTCTGGCAAAGCAGAAATTTTTGATTCCACTGAACATACTAATCCCTCAATTTTTGAAGATTTTTAAGGGCATCCTTAGAAGATAGTTTAATAGCTTCAAAAAAAATTTAACACACTGCAATGACAAAATATCTTAAGTATAAAAAGTATGCTCAAACAAACATTTTAAGTGTGACTGTAAGAAAAGTAACTGAAATTATCAATACAAACAGTAAATTACAGTTGTTGACTCTCCTCTCCTTTTTAGATGTTCCATTTTGGCAGAAACCACTGCAAAAAGGACAGAGATGGGAAGGTGGCTCAACGCTTTGAAATAATACTGATGTCATCTTATTTCCTGGCCGACAATTACAGAAATAAAGACTGGGTTTATAGAAATTGATGACATTACACATTTCAGAAGGAACGGAAAAATGGAAAGGAACACAGAGATGTTCTAAAAACTCTCTATCCCTAAATGAGAAAAGCATGGGTTTTAAATTAGTTTGTCATAGATGTGTAATTTTATAGTAAACTCATATTTAAATGTCTGCCATTACCTGAATATACATTATTTCCCATTATTCCAAAATGGCCTAAAAGATTATAAAATTATTACTTCTCTTACTCTAGATTAAAATATGAATTGACCATCAATACAATTAAAATATGTATTGTAATAAGTAACTGAGACCTAAGGTCATTTAGTGATAGAAGATTGGGAAGCAGAAAATTGTAATACCATCAGAGGCAAGAATCTTGCAAATTACACAACATCTGTTCTAGTCCTTGGATCCTGAGTGTAATAGGGACCCCAGGAGCATCAGGAGCCCAGCCCCGAACACAGGGTGTGGCAAATATTCGCTGAGGATCCAAAGAGCACTGAAAATTCCCCTTCATAAGTGGGGAATCCTGTTGCCTTCTAAAGGTCTGAGACTTCGGTTCCCCTTTTTAACTGAGCTCTTAAAACTAAAGCAACCAAGCCCTTTCTGCAAGAGCTCTACCGCTGGGTACGATCATTTGAGGAACACTGCAAAAAAGATCTTGTAACTAAGAGCATCAATTTCAGCTTTCTTCAACAACACACACTAATTAAGATTTCTAACTTCCAATCTCAAAACATTCCCACTAAAAGGAGTGCACTTGTCAGCTTCTCTACCTCCTTCTTCCCCCTAGTAAACTGTCAGGTGCGAGTGGACTGGGACAGTACCTTGTTCATTTTGGAGTACATCAACTTTAGTATGGAGTATGGTGTCAGGTAAACTTCAGTTCCATTTTTTAAAGATTCACATAAGGCCACATTAGCTACTCCTTTAAACAGTAAACCTAAAGTCAAGTTCAAGTCCAGTGCCATCCAGAGGTAATAAGCAGCAATGAGCGCACCTACTTTCCCACTTTCCATGTCATACACCACAGAGTAGCATAAATCAAGCTAGATTCACTTGTCAACGAAAACTTGGGAGTTCTAACGTGGCAGATCTTTTCTGTGTTGTGCAGAATTTAGACATTTGAACCAGTATTTCCAGGCGCTGTCCTGCCTTTTTGATGTCTATTGAAATACTACCTATTCTTCCTTTAAGACCCAGCTCAAACACCAACTCCTTTGGTCTTCCTCCACTCACACCAACTCCCAAGTTCTTCTAGGAAATTAAAATGATTCTTCTTAAGGTTCACAATTCTATTTAGTTTTTCTCTCTCTTAGAGCTACTGAAGTATATCATTATCTTATCACTTTCTTCAGACCATAAATACCTTAAACAGCAGGATCAATTTCTAACACAGTATCTGTACCTTTATAGCACAGCAACATGAAAATAGTAGACCTCATGCATATGATGAGTTGAACTGAGGAGACAGAAGTCTGGTACAGGCTCTTCCATCCCTTTTCCTTCCTTCAATGGGGAAGAGTATCCTGTGGACTTGAGGCAGTTCTCTGTACTCTTATTGAGACATACCAATAAATTAAATTAGTAACCACAGTCCTAGACATCAATCTATGACCTTCCTTGTATCATCTGGGTTCCCTATGTGACAAATATTCCCTTTTCTCCGTTTATCTTCTAGTGTTATTAAAACAAGCAGTACATGCAATTTCCTGTACTTTGTGCTACCTTCTTAAAAATCAGTAATGATACTTCATGCCTTGACACTGATCTTGAGCAACAAAGGCTCCTATACAACCTTTTAAGTGTTAAACACTTTCTTTAGAGATGCAGAATGACAAAATATACTTGTTGAATATATTAAAATTTTGGGCTAAGTACCCCGAAAATGAGATTTCTCTCAGGTACAGAAAACTCTGCACCTGAGACAAAGTCCATAATAACTACTTAATTCAATGCTTCCCTAATAACATATAGATAATACACTTTTCTACCACTGATTATAAAGTTGCTCCCCATGAAGTATTAAGAACTGCTTTACTTTTATACAGTTTTTAATGTTGTCTATTGTGTAGGTTTTGCTGGTAGCTCAGAGGTTAAAGCGTCTGCCTGTGATGCGGGAGACCAGGGTTCGATCCCTGGGTTGGAAAGATCCCCTGGAGAAGGAAATGGCAACCCACTCCAGTACTCTTGCCTGGAAAATACAGTCCATGGGGCCACAAAGACTCGGACACGACTGAGCGACTTCACTGAGGTTTATTGTGCAGTAGTAAAAACTTGGCTTTAATTTTAGAAAGTTTTACCTATTAAAATTATGTCCCAATTAGATTAAAAGAAATAAAAAATGGAAACTTTTGAAATCAAGATTCCTATTAGAAACAATTACAGTTACAGAGTCCCTTGGACAGTAAAGAGATCAAACCAGTCCATCCTAAAGGAAATCAACCCTGAATGTTCACTGGAAGGACTGATGCTGAAGCTCCAATACTTTGACTACTTGATGCAAAGAGCCAACTCATTAGAAAAGACCCTGATGCTGGGAAAGATTGAGGGCAAGAGGAGAAGGGGGCAACAGAGAATGAGATGGTTGGATGCCATCACTGACTCAATGGACATGAATTTGAGCAAACTCTGTGAGATGGTGAAGGACAGGGAAGCCTGGCATGCTGCAGTCCCTGGGGCCGTGGAAAGAGTCCAATACGACTGAGCAACAGTTACAGAACATTCTAATATTACTCAGTATATGGCTGATAGCCTTTTAGAGAAATAAAAAAATATGCTGTGAATGTAGCTACCTGGTGTATGAAAGAAAAGTAGGGCTTTAAGTCAAACCTCTGTACTTAGCATCTACTACCCAAGTTGTAACAAAATCAAAAGGTCTTCTAAGTTATTCTAATGAAACAGAATGACATGATAGTTTCCAGTTTTTTCAAAACACAATGATTAGCAAAATAAAGGTCACTTGATCAGCTTAGAGAAATTGTAAAAAAACATTAAAGCTGTGTTTTAATGTATACAGGTAAACTTAAAACCCATTGTAATCAAAATTAAAACATGACTTATTATGTTCATGTACATAGATGGTTCACAAAATTTTTGATATTAGAAACTCTTTATATTCCAAAAATTATTGATCCCCAAAGCTTTTATTAATGTGATTTTTTTTCTTGTTTTTTGTAGTTGCTAACTTTTGTCTGACTGTTTTTGCAACCCCATCAATTGTAGCCTGCCAGGCTCCTCTGTCCATGGGATTTCCCAGGCAAGAGTACTGGAGGTGGGTTGCCACTTCTTTCTCCAGGGGATCTTCCTGACCCAGGGATCGAACCTGTGTTTCCAGCATTGGCAGGTATATTCTTTACCACTGAGCCACCAGGGAAGCCCAATGTGAGTGATATCTATCAGTAATTATTATACTAGAAATTAAATCAAAGAAAAATGTAAATACTTAATTCATTTAAGAATAAAAATAGAATAAATCCATTATATATTAACAGAAATGAATTTTTTGAAACTATAATTTCCAAATCAAAACAAAAATTTTACTGAGTAACATAATTAAACATTTGCACAAATATCTGGCTTAATTAAAGACAACTGGATTCTTACATCTAATTCTATATTCAATCTGTTTCTATATGTTTTACAGCATGAAGAAGACTCAGCTTCACAAAAGTATTTTAAAAACCTTTTAAGATAATTTTGGATATTCTATGATACTACATTAAGACTTGACAAATAGTAGCTTTTAAGTTTGTTGGAATGTGGAATCTGAAACCACATCAGTAATCATCTTACTTTGTTACATTAAAATCCATTGGTTTATCTTATACTTTGAAGAGATCGATCCGGGAGTTGGTGAGGGACAGGGAGGCCTGGCGTGCTGCGATTCATGGGGTCGCAAAGAGTCGGACACGACTGAGCGACTGATCTGATCTGATTAGCCATTTAGAAAATATTGGATCAGGGAGGTGGGGGGGGCGGGTTCAGGATGGGGAACACATGTATACCATGGCGGATTCATGTCAATGTATGGCAAAACCACTACAATAAAGTAATTAGCCTCTAATTAAATAAATTTATATTAAAAAAAAAAGAAAATATTGGATCACTGACTTTGGCAGGCTTTCCAAATGTTCATACATTGAATATATTATTTAAAATAAAATACGTTAATGTCACCACTGTTCATATCAGAAAAATCTTTAAGCTTTGAGAAATGGACAAGCTCATGGTAGAGGATACCAGTTTTCCAAAACTGTTTTCTCCTCAAAGTCCAAATTTTATTTTGGCAGTAAATCCTATTGGTTGTTTTCCTGGAAGTGATGGATTCACTTTGTTTATTTTTGTAGAAATGTCTGCCAAATACCCATCTGAATAACCATAACTATCAGTCAGTCATTTTTTCATATAAAATAGTGTTCAATAAAAAGAGACTAGTTTGGCTCACAACTCAGTCACACAGCTGCGTTTTCTCAAGACACCACCATACTTTGGCATGGAGAAGATCTTTATGTATATACTCCCCATTTTGAAAATGATTAAGCATTTCA
This sequence comes from Bos javanicus, assembly GCF_032452875.1. Classification (NCBI taxonomy): domain Eukaryota; kingdom Metazoa; phylum Chordata; class Mammalia; order Artiodactyla; family Bovidae; genus Bos; species Bos javanicus. The sequence continues at coordinate 15,242,821 of NC_083882.1, read as the reverse complement.
TGGTCAAGATTTAATAAAATGCCTAATTTTTACTGTTTTAACAAGGATATTCTTCAGTGAAACCAACTTTTTTTTTTTTTTTACTGTGAATACAGAGCAGTGAGGAAAATAATGATTACTATGTCAGTAGAAGGCCACTGCTTTGTTTTGTGCTAAACATTTAGCCCGAGTTCCACAGCCACACTTTGGGAAGCACTGATTGAAATGAATGTTTCCAATATACTCTGCCTCTCTTCCTTCTAATTATGTATCCTTCTGAAACAGTTTCAGTTGCAAAAAGATTGCTACAATTAACTTTCATATGAAGACAAGGTATGAAGGAATCATTATGAACAATTATTATTTTTTTTACTTTTCTCCATACTGCCATGGCCATAGAACTTCTATGGAAGTGTTCATTTCTTTATTTGTAAAATAAACTTAATTATAAAACAATTAAGCATGAATGATCAAGAAGACCCTGTAAGAGCAACATAGGAGGGGTGCTAGCCTTACCATATAGTAAAACATAATATTTTATTTATGTGCTGTATTAGCACATAAATAGACAACAAATGGAACTTCACTAATTATGACTCAAAATCCAGAAACAACAAACAATTGATAATTCAACTACACATATACATACACACACTTTAAAAAAATTTTCTGTATGATACAAAAATATAAAAATCAGAAGGCAAATGTTGCAATTTAACACACAATGGCTAATATATTAGGAGCTCCTGAAAATTAAAAGGGAATAACCAACAACCAAATCAAAAAACGAACAAGGAATGGGCAATTAACAGAAGAAACAACTCATAAAAAGAAAAGCAAATGTTATATTTCACACACCAGATTGGCAAAAATCCAAGGTAGGCAACATATTTTTTGACAATACTACAGGGAAACAGGTACTCTCAAAAACTGTGGGAATGCAAAATTAAACACCTTCTGGATAGGGATTTGACAATGTCTAGAAAAATTACACACGCATCTGCCCTTTGACCCTTAAGTCTCACTGCTACTGCTGCTGCTAAGTCGCTTCAGTCATGTCTGACTCTCCAATGCATGAAAGTGAAAAGTGAAAGTGAAGTCACTCAGTCGCACTACTAGGGCTCTAATCCATCAATACAACCATAAAATAGGATGAAGAAAATGTCTATATACAAAAATAATTTGAACATGATCAGTTATGTCAGACTCTTTGCAACCCCATGGACTATACAGTCCATGGACGTGTCCAGGTCAGAATACGGGAGTGGGTAGCCTTTCCCTTGTCCAGGGGATCTTCTCAACCCAGGAATCAAACCCAGATCTCCTGCATTGCAGGTGGATTCTCTACCAGCTGAGCCACAAGGGAAGCCCATTTAATCAAGCATTTAGCCCCAACTTCAAATTGATAGGAAACAGAAGGTTAGAGGAACAAATTAAATGACAACATGAGGACAACAAGCATAGAAAATGATCCAGGTTATGAAATATTCTAGAGGACAGCTGACAACAACCAGTTAAGGGCCTGAAAAACAAAAAGCAATTGGAGGAACAACGCCTAAGAGAGACTTAAAAGACCTAACTACCAAATGGAATGGTGAACCTAATTCAGAAAAAGTTACCTCTAAAAAGACACTAAACAGTTGGGAGGAAATTGAATAAGATGAGGAATTAGATGATTTCAAGCAATAATTTCTAAGTTTGTTAGGTGTTAGGTGTGACACTGGCATTGTAGCTATACAAGAATGTGTCTGTATATTTTAGAGATGCATACTGACATATGTAGGGGTAGAAGGAAAAGAATTTTAAATTACTTCAGCAACAATGACAACAATGTGCATGCTCGGTCACTTCAGCCATATTCGATTCACAAGACTGATAAAGAGTGGCAAGATCTTGTCAATACTGAATTTGATGATGGGTTTTGGAGGCTCATTACACTGTTCTTTTTGATTTTGTGTAGCTGGAAATTTTTCACTATAGTTTTTTTTAAAGGTGCATAGCAAAGTCCCTGATATGAAATAGGCATTTAATAAATGGCATCTATTACAATAAAATTTTAGTACTTTATGAGTTTGAAGAAAAAAATGTGTTAAGTATATTTTAAACCTTACTAAGATTAAACATTGCAACTTTTATAAAGAAGAACTATTAATGCATTCAACAGATTTTTTTTTCCTTTTTTAAAAATTTGTTATCTGGAAGTTCTTGGGCTAAAAATTGGAAGTGTAAAGATAAATAAAGCATAGGCACTGACATCAAGAAAACATGAGGTAAATACATTTGGATGCACAGTTAAAAAACCTGTGAGGACCTTTAATGGAGTTGAACAGGATAGGAAAACCTAAGTCTGCAAGGGGATGAAGCAAAATTGCCCTCCAGATAGTATAATTCTTTAGGAAGAAATAAAAATCTGCCAGGTTACTTAGAAAAGAATGGCTAGGTCTGGAAGAGTACAACATCCCAGGCAAAAGGAATAGAAAATACAAAGACATGACACATTTGGGGAACTATATGCTGGTTCTACATAATCCCTGAAACTGTCTTAGGGGCTAAGATTGATACATAGGCAAGAGTCATATCATGAATGTCATACTAAAGAGTTTTGACTTCATAGAAATGATAGACAACATCAAAAGGATATTTATCTTTTGAGAATGCATTTCTGACATCAGTTAGAGAATGGACTGGGATGGGGGAGGCTGAAGGAAATCAAGTCTCTTAGAAGGCTACTGTATGTTCTAGGAAAAAGATTCAACGTAGCTAAGCAGTATAAATTTAAAAAAAGGAATTAGGTTGAGAGTTACTTAGGAGATAGAATAAATGGAATTGACTGACCATGAGGGTAGTGAGAGACATCTAAGATGCATCACAGAATTCGGCACTGGATGAATGGATGATGCACAATGGTGACACCAGCTGGTATTAAAGAAATCAAGAGACTGAGGCAGCTTGGATTTAGGTTGATTCTAATAATCCAGGGATATATGCTTATGAGGTAGATGTATGGAAGGATATGGGGTTCAGGGAGATGAAATTGCTGCCAAGAGTCAAGAGTTTCATTCTTTTAATCTGCATCTAAAGTCCCAAATTTCCTATCATGAATAACATCCTAATATCTAACAACAACTTCACATCAGGTTCTTTACTTCCTGTTCACAAAATTTCTCTCCGCGACTCTACTATGCTTTCCATTTCCAACATCACTACTCCATTCTGGGCTATGATTTATCACCAGCTATGATGGGGGATGGGAGGGCATAAGTACAGTAAAAGCAAGAAAGGAAGGTTTTCAACATTTTGGCTCATACCGAGCTTTCCCACGTTTGTTTTCCAAGTATTTCTGACATGAGCACTTCACTTCACCTACACTGATCTGCTGACTCCCCACAACTCCTGGACTTCTGCTCCTACATCCTTGGAACCCCCAAGTGGAATTACCACATCCCTTCTTCATATTTATTACAATGTTACAGCTCATTCGTCTCATAAGACCCAACTGAGTTCCTACATTCACCATACTGAGTCATTCAAATCCTGTAAATTGTCTCTCTTCAGGTTCTCACTTATACAGATACCTCGTCATATCCTTACATATCTTTATCTTCTCTGTTACCAATTTGATTATGAAAGAAGTGTTTCATTTTAATTAACTTGAATAATTAATTCAAATCAGGTGCTCAATAAGTGTTGGTTGATCACAATTTTTCTATATTACTGAGTCTATTACATATTTAATTATAGCAAGCAATAATTTTTGGACAACCACCTCCTTAAAAACTGTTTCTTGGCATGCTGGACTCATTCTTGTCCTAAAAAACACACCATACACACAGACATATTATAAACGAATAGGATTATTTTACAACATCCAAGGTTTTGAATTTGTTTTGGCAACAAAATTCTCATAACGTAGTTTCTGATGGAAAAGAAAGTGAAGTCACTCAGTTGTGTCCAGCTCTTTGCAACCCCATGGACTGACTGTAGCCTACCAGGCTCCTCCCTCCATGGGATTTTCCAGACAAGAATACTGGAGTGGGCTGCCATTTCAAAGAGCTATAATTATGCTACAGTTGAGACCTGTGAAAATAATCATTTTCTAATAATCAAAGACTTTCCTTAATTTGTCATTCTCCTGATAGCTCCTCCCATTTTACAAGCTGGGTTATATACTGATGTTATCCATGCAACTTTTTGTCCTTTCTTATTCTATCTGAACTAACTTCACTTATTTTAACTAAGGATGGCCTGTACTTAAGGTGTCAGTATTAGCAGACTGGGTTCAGTCTTCTAGTTACCTTGAAATAAATAACAATCATTCATATAATTTAAGTATTACCAATTTTTAAGCACTGAAATGATATTTAATGGGAACCAGAACACTGCACTAAGCATTCTAAGTTAAAAACACATATTCAAATCAACCACCCACCCAATCAATATGCACTAACTGAACTGTTCATTGTTAAACAGTTTATGCAATAGCTCTTTTAGGAATATACAAAGTATAAAAGCTGCCCCAAAGAAACTTACAAACTAGCTGGTGAAATTAGGCATATATACTTCTAACAATAATAAACAGATATGTAACGGAATGGTATAGGCTAGGTGATACAATGAAAACAGTACAAAAACCCTGAGTTCTTTTCCCTTCTCAAGCACTGAGAGACCTTGACCAGTTTCTGGGGCATCAATTTTCTCATTTGAAAAACAAAAAATGAGAAAGATGATCTCTAAGGGCCTTTTTGCATTAACATTTTCTGGTTAATCACAATGTGGTGACAGGTTCTAAAAGCTGGTAGAAAGTTTTCAGAAGAAAAACAACCAATTTGCTTTAAAATTGCTTTCTCATTGCTTTCACTAGTTTAAAACAAATACTGTTTTAAAAGTAACCATTTTTCTTATAGTCTATTAATCAACTGAGAAAGAGTTTTTGGTAAAACGTTATAAGCCAAGATAACCTATAAATATATACTATATAATGTATACATCTTTATAACAGAATGACTTTAAGTATATCTAAGATTCTTTTCAATGATCCAGTTAAGAAAACATACCATACTCTAAAAAAGCTAAAGAAAAAAAGATCCATTTCTTGTCAGGATCCATGTTGCTTAAAGGTTTTCTTCTTTCTCTCATTTTTTTTTTTCTGGCCAAATAAATCAAGGGATCATGATAAACTCCTTTGTGTGAATGATGAAAGTAGTCTTGTAAGTAATCCTCATAAGATTTATACTTTTATATATCATAAATAATTTTTCAAATTCATCACAAAATAATACATGGATTTGTTGACTTGTTGTTCTCATATAATTCTACTTAACAACGTATTACAGAGTTTTGGCTTTGGCATTAAGAATTACTAGGCCTGTCTACGGGGCATCCCTGGTAGCTGAGCTGGTAAAGGATCTACCTGTAATGCAGGAGACCCTGGTTTGATTCTGGGCATGGGGGATTAAGGGTCCCCTGGAAGAAGGGATAAGGGATAAGCTACCCACTCCAGTATTCTTGGGCTTCCCTGGTGGCTCAGACAGTAAAGAATCAGCCTGCAATGCGGGAGACCTGGGTTTGATCCCTGGGTTGGGAAGATCCTCTGGCAAAGCACATGGCAACCCACTCCAGTCTTCTTGCCTGGAGAATCCCCATGGACAGAGAAACATGGTGGACTACAGTCTATGGGGTCGCAGAGAGTCAGACACGACTGAGCGATTCAGCACAGCACAGCACAGGCCTGTGTATATTCATGAATTTTAATTTTCCCTTATGTATTTTTAGGGAATTTACACAATCTTAAGAGGTCTTTAGCTGTTTCTTCCCTGGAACACAGTCACCAAAAGATACAGGATTTTTCTCTTCTATGCTTTTGCTGCTGTTTATTTGCTAAGACATGTCCAACTCTTTGCAACCCCATGGACTGTAGCCCATCTGTTTCCTCTGTCCATGGGATTTCCCAGGCAAGAATACTAGAGTGGGTTGCCATTTCCTTCTCCAGGGGATCTTCCCAACCCAGGGGTCAAACCCACGTCTCCTGCTTGGCAGGCAGATTCTTTACCACTGAGCCACCTGGAAAGCCCCTTTCTCGTATAAAGGAAGAGTCAAACAACCATTGCTATGCCAAACATGTATACAACTTTCAGCATGTTGGCTGACAGGTCAAGATGTCTCACTCAAATGCTGGTTGTCTAATGGGTGTCTTGCTTCCTCTCCACTTGGGCAGCATTTGCTTCCTCCAAGTATGGCAGCGAGGTTCCAAAAAGAAGCCTATGAATGTAAAGGTTGAAGCTGCAGGTCTTCCTCATGAGTTTTTAGTGTTAGCTCTTTGAAGTGTAATTTTACTTTGTAAAAGCAAAGAATTTTAGTTTTCCTAGTCATGCTCCAAACTATCTTTTGTCTAAGAGGAGTGTACAAGAAGTGGGAACAACACTTAAGTTTCTTCAGGACAATTATATAAGTGATTACAAGATCTAAGGATTAAGTCCATATGACAAAGTATATGTCTAAATCAATAAACTAGTCACAAAGATAGCTTTTAGAGGATTTAAAGAAGAATCAAATGGTGATTTTATGTTATGCTTGAGTGGAAGTGAACTTAACAAAGCTAAGACATTTACCCATGTGAATACAATTATTTTCCATAACATTTGAATAGACAAATATGATTATCTAATCAGTACAATTTAGTTGGCAAGTATTTTTAAACAATTTCAAGGTACCAAAGGACAGCTGCATTTCTGATAGCCAACAATTTCTTTTATATTTTGTTAATGTTATTACTTGACTTCTCAGAGAAAAATATGAAAATATCAAATAAGAATGCTATATGGAACAGAGGCCCCAGTTCAATTTCACAGATAAACACTGAGGCAGTATTTATTCTTATTGTGGCAAAACATGAAATATGGATTCATGAGTCTTGAGTGGCAATGTTTTACAACATTTTAAGGCAATGAGTTTCAAACAAGTGTTTCAAAAATACACTTGTCCTCAGAGGAAAAAGTAATGCATTATAATAGTAATAGTGCAGCACCCAAGGCAGCAGGTAAATAACCTCTTCAAGCCTTGATTTATTCTTTGGTCAAGTGGGGATGGAATCTCAACTTTATATGCTATGAGGATTAAATGAGATAAGGTACAAAGGAAAAAATCTAGTAATGTGTCAAGAATATAGTGGGCACAAAATGAAAAGTAGCCCTATATTTAAGTTTCGGATAGAATTCCTGGCAAGGGTTACTAATTTCCCCCATTATGGACAGTGTCCTCCTTAAGAGCCTCATGAAGAAACACATTACACTATTGTTAGTACAATACCCCCCATATTTGTGTGCTCTCCCCACCTCTGTAGTTTTTCTTTCTTGGATTTAACTTTTTATTAACACTTTTACTCATGATGGAAAAAAAAATACAGAGAGCAAACAAAAGTTCCTCATAATTTTATCATACTAAAACTACTACTACTGCTAACATAGTGATTTCTATCCTTCCAATATGGTTTTCTAGGCTTATTATATATGCAGATGGATAAAAACAAATGTACTAGAGATCATGATTTTTTATAATTTTTAAATTTCTTTTTACCCCAAACATATATTTTCATAATGTTATAATAATAAATTATGCTTTTAGCCTTTAATTTGGTTGATGGGTTCATGACAGTTCCCTCTGGGCCCCTCACAGGTGACATATTTTAAAGGCATCTGTGATCTCCAATGGTCCAATTATTTTAAAAAGTCTACTGAATTTCTATATGCAATTTATCACATCTATAATTAGTAAATTTACTAAATTAATCACACTATCACAATGAATTAACTAAAAGCCAAGGGTAATTTGGAAAGAAAAAAAAAAGGATAACCTTTTCAATTATAGTCATTCTGCTGCATCACAATATATGTGCCCCTAAAAATTTCACTGAACTGTGCAAAATCATTGGAGAAGGCAATGGCACTCCACTCCAGTACTCTTGCCTGGAAAATCCCATGGATGGAGGAGCCTGGTAGGCTCCAGTCCATGGGGTCGCTAAGAGTCGGGCACGACTGAGCAACTTCACTTTCACTTTTCACTTTCATGCATTGGAGAAGGAAATGGCAACCCACTCCAGTATTCTTGCCTGGAGAATCCCAGGGACAGAGGAGCCTAGTGGGCTGCCGTCTATGGGGTCGAACAGAGTCGGACACAACTGAAGCGACTTAGCAGCAGCAGTGCAAAATCATGCAATAAAACTATCGGCTTACAGGGAAAATGAAGTTAAGGGCACAATACTTTAAAAACTGCATCAGTTTTACATTTTAAAAAAGGAACCTAATAAAAATGGTATAAAAAGTTTCATACACGTTAAATTGCTAAAAATGACATAAGGATTAAAAGAAATATGGCACATTACCTTGAAAAAGATCTGAAGGTTGTTTGTGGAAGTGGGTTGGGAGTTACAAAGCAGTAAGGAGGAGGATGATCTGAAATTGGATGGAAAGCTGTGACACCAGACCTGGAGGGTGAAGGTTTGAGCAACATGTGTTTAGGGTATTCCTAGGCAGCTCAGGTCAGCTGAGTGTGGTTTTCTGAATTCACTGAACATATCTGATGGAACTGCCCATAAGCAAATGCAAAATTAACCATCATGCTCAAATTATTCCCTGATACATCAATTGGAACAAATTGATGTGTTACAGTAGAACTAATAGCACGTTGCACTCTGACACTACATCAATGAGGCACAGCTCTCATTAAGACAGAAAGGAAGACTAAAAAAGTTTATTATTCCTGTGGACCAGATGACTCAATACTATTTAATAAGTAGATGTGAAATTGTTTTTATTTTTTCCAAAAGTTAATTTGACAATGTTCACAGACAAGGGGAAGGCAATGAAAAACTGAAACGTGCAATTTCTGTTTTTGATTGTCGGACAGTTCCCGATAAGTAATACTCTATAAATATATACTTATCTTCCTTATCGGAGAAGGCAATGGCACCCCATTCCAGTACTCTTGCCTGGAAAATCCCATGGACGGAGGAGCCTGGTGGGCTGCAGTCCATGGGGCTGCTAAGAGTCAGACACGACTGAGCGACTTCACTTTCACTTTTCACTTTCATGCCTTGGAGAAGGAAATGGCAACCCACTCCAGTGTTCTTGCCTGGAGAATCCCAGGGATGGGGGAGCCTGGTGGGCTGCCGTCTATGGGGTCGCACATGGCTGAAGCGACTTAGCAGCAGCAGCAGCATCTTCCTTATATCAAAGATTTGGTCGTACCAAAAAAAAGTAAAAACAAAACTAGATTCAATTCAGGCAGTTTATAATTTGATTTGCATTACTTGAAGACCAAATCTAGAAAAATATATCCAATTTTATCCAGAAAATTGAAATATTCTGATATTATTAGAGTGATAAAATAGGATATAAATTGCAGATAACCATCAACTACTTCCCGTTGCATAAAGTATGTTTGTTAAAAAAATAATGACAAATCACATTTGGGGGAGAATGGATACATGTATGTGTATGGCTGAGTCCCTCTGCTGTCTACCTGAAACTGTCACAATATTGTTAATTGGCTATGCTGCTGCTGCTGCTGCTAAGTCGATTCAGTCATGTCCGACTCTGTGCGACCCCATAGATGGCAGCCCACCAAGCTCCCCCGTCCCTGGGATTCTCCAGGCAAGAACACTAGAGTGGGTTGCCATTTCCTTCTCCAGTGCATGAAAGTGAAAAGTGAAAGTGAAGTAGCTCAGTCATGTCCCACCCTCAGTGACCCCATGGACTACAGCCTTCCAGGCTCCTCTGTCCATGGGATTTTCCAAGCAAGAGTACTGGAGTGGGGTGGTTAATCAGCTATACTCCAATATAAAATAAAAAGTTAAAAAAAATAATGACAAATAGGATTTTCAAATTCCAAAGTTGTAACCCAGTAAAATTTCTATTGATCAAAAGTTATTTTATAGTTAAGTTACTCATACAAACACTAGATCAGTGACTGTTCCCTCTCATGCTAGACAGAATAAAATCCAAATAATCTCAGTATTTCTTCTGCTTTTAAAGATCCTGCTGCTGCTGCTGCTAAGTCACTTCAGTCCTGTCTGAATCTGTGCGACCCCATAGACGGCAGCCCACCAGGCTCCACCGTCCCTGGGATTCTCCAGGCTAGACCACTGGAGTGGGTTGCCATTTCCTTCTCCAGGGCATGAAAGTGAAAAGTGAAAGTGAAGTCACTCAGTCGTGTCTGACTCTTAGCAGCCCCATGGACTGCAGCCCACCAGGCTCCTCCGTCCATGGGATTTTCCAGGCATGAGTACTGGAGTGGGGTTCCACTGCCTTCTCCTTTAAAGGCCCTAGAAATATAAAATCAAATCTATTACCTCTCTTGATAATGACCGTGTCCAGCAACTCTCAATGAAGAAATGAAAACATATTTACTTAATTTCAGACTTTATACATTTATAAAGAAAAACAAAAATCATGACACAGAGATGAAAACTCCTTGACAACTAGTAAACAAACAAACGTGAAAGCAGTTCGTTTCTGTTTATGAGATAGACATGGGGGTGACCCACTGAATTTCTATATGCCTTCCTTTTATTTCTGGATATTGAGAATTTCTATCTACATTGAGGGAAAGCGAATATATAAGGAATAGTTGGAAGTGTGGTCATCATAGTGTTAAGCAGGTTAGCTTGTGTACCTGCTATTCTCATCTAAGAAATGGGGTAAATAATTCTACCTACCTCATAGGGTCATATGGTGTAAAGCCTAAAATTAAGGCTCAATATTATGTGCTCCTTAGGCATACGATGAAATCAGTTCAGTTCTGTCACTCAGTCATGTCCAACTCTTTGCAATCTCATGGACTGCAGCATGCTAGGCTTCCCTGTCCATCACCAACTTCCAGAGCTTACTCAAACTCCTGTCCATCAAGTTGGTGATGCCATCCAACCATCTCATCCTCTGTCATCCCCTTCTCCTCCTGCCATCAATCTTCCCCAGCACTAGGGTCTTTTTCAATGAGTCAGTTCTTTGTATCAGATGGCCAAAGTACTGGAGTTTCAGCTTCAGCATCAGAGCTTCCAATGAATATTCAGGACTGATTTCCTTTAGGATGGACTGGTTGGATCTCCTTGTAGTCCAAGGGACACTCGAGAGTCTTCAGGAAGACCTCAAATGGCCCAATTTGCAAGTTCTTCTCCTCACTTTGCTCATGAAGATAAGGTCTCTTAGCCAAATAACCCTTCTTATCAAATGGATCAGGTGCAATTCCTGCTGATCCCAGAGTAGCAGGTTTCAGTTCCCTACCAGCCCATGGAATTATTCAAGCAAGACATGCACAGATTCCCACAGGAACCAGGAGGTAGCTCACTCTCTTGATACTACAAACTCTCCCTCCCACAGCCCCTGATTGCTCACTCCTGAATACAACCTCCATATGGCCTGTAAGACATTCAATGTTTTCTTTCCCTGGGCTGTGGTATACATAGCTAATAAGCTGTTGATCTCATCTGTCTAGTTTTGAGTGTTGTTTCTTTGGTGATCCCCATGACCTAAAGCTAGGAATCCCTTCCTCACTAATGGCATGAATAGGAGGCTATTGAAACAGGTAGTAAAAATACTATATGAGCTAATACCTGTCAAGCTCTTAAAACAGTGTCATATTATCTATTATATATGTGCTTGCTATTATAATTATGCAACACTGAGTTCACAAAGTTCAGTGTAACTAGCCAAAGAGTTTAAATATTAAGTTAAAGAAAAGATTTATAGAATAGACTGGATTTAGAAAGCTATCAATTGACTCACAGTAGTCCCTTAGTTCAGTATTTTGCTCAACAAAAAAACAAATTAAAAATGGAAAATAAAACAAAGCTACTTAAGTGAGAAATACTCATTTACAAAATAATTGATTATACTCTATAATAAGATGATCATTTTCAAGAATTAAAATAATTAAAAATGTAGAAAGTCATCAAGATCACATCACTCCACCTTAAAAGTAAGAACAAGTATTTGATATTTAATACTTGACTAACCTTCTTGGCCATACACTAGCATATTTGGGTAACTGAAGTTTTATTCATGCCTTCATAAATAATAAGATAAATAATAATCTATGAAAATTTATAAAAAAACCAAAAGCATACATATTTTCTATTTTTACCTGCCTTCATAATAATTTAGTAAAGGTCTTCCTTTCCAACCACACAGTAAGTTCTCCAAAATCTAGTTCATATTCTGTATATTTTTGTATTCTTCAAATGCCCTAAAACATAAGTACTAATTAAATACTATTAAATAAATATATAAATACTCATTAAGCTATAAATTAAATTACTTCACAAATTAATTAACTTTTCTTATCTTCAGGTCCTAATTGAAAACACATCTAGATGAATATATAATGTTCAAATTACAGATCTCACACATTTCTGAAAATTATACAAGTCTCATCTACCATACAGTATACAAAATCAGAATACAGTTGTAGCTGTCTTTTGAATTCTAAATTAAAGAGAAAAAGTAGTTTTCTGATTAAATATTAGTAACTACATAAAAAAGAAAATTCTGAAATGACTGCTATAACATAAAGGAATACTGTATAGAAATAGCTACAATACTGTCATTCATTTCCAGATTGTATATATCTGTGTCTACATATCTGAGCACTCGTTAGTGTCAACTTCAAATTGGCCCTTACCAAGAGTGTTGCCAATGACTGAACTGTAAAGGCATTTGCCATCTGCCATGGAGATTGAACCCCATGCTGCTATAGCTGTTGACCTTCAACAACCCCTGAGGGAGATCAGGGTGGAGTGAGGCATTCTGTGTTCCAGGGAATCTGGTGGGACAAGTCTTTAGATAGTTGGATGTTTTTAGGAACACATTTTATGATTTCAATCCTTGCATCTCCTCAAATCTAGAGAAGCACTAAAACTCTTCATGGTGACATCAGATCCTCATGACTAACAAAAAACCTTTTGTAAAATAAGTGCTTCGTGGTATTGAACTCCCCTTTCACCAAAACCTTATATACAGACTTTCCCCACTGCCATTTTGGAGCAGTCTCTCAGAGCTATCTGAGACTCTGCCTCCCAGGCTGCAGTCCTCATTTTGCAGCAAAAAAACTTAACTCACAACTCTCAAATGGTACATCTCTTTTAGTCAACATGAGCCACCTACACACCTTATTTTTCCCTCAGCAATCTATCCATAGCTTCTATTAGTTCAGTAACTCATTTGTGTCTGACTCTGGGATGCCATGGACTGTAGTACACCAGGCTTCCCTGTCCATCAGCAACTCCTAGAGTGTACACAAATTCATGTTCATCAAGTCAGTGATGGCATCCAACCATCTCATCCTCTGTCGTCTGCTTCTCCTCCCACCTTCAATATTTTCCAGCATCAGGGTCTTTTCAAATAAGTCAGTTCTTTGCATCAGGTGGCCAAAGTATTGGAGTTTCAACTTCAATGAAGTACCTTCCAATGAACATTCAGGACTGATTTCCTTTACGATTGACTCGTTGGATCTCCCTGCAGTCCAAGGGACTCTCAAGAGTCTCCTCCAACACCACAGTTCAAAAGCATCAATTCTTCGGCGCTCAGCTTTCTTTATAGTCCAACTTGCACATCCATACATGACTACTGGAAAAACCATAGCTTTGGCTGATGGACTTTTGTTGGCAAAGTAATATCTCTGCTTTTTAATATGCTGTCTAGGTTGGTCACAGCTTTTCTTCCAAGGATCAAGCGTCTTTTAATTTCAGTCACCAACTGCAGTGATTTTGGAGCCTAAGAAAATAAAGTCTCTCATGGTTTCCATTGTTTCCCCATCTGTTTGCCATGAAGTGGTGGGACTGGATGTCATGATCTTAGTTTTCTGAATGTTGAGTTTTAAGCCAACTTATTCACTCTCCTCTTTCACTTTCATCAAAAGGCTCTTTAGTTCTTCTCCACTTTCTGCCATTAAGGGTGGTGTCATCTGCATATCTAAAGTTATTGATATTTCTCCCAGCAATCTTGATTCCAGCTTGTGCTTCATCCAGTCTGGCATTTCACATGATGTACTCTGCACATAAGTTAAATAAGCAAGATGACAATATACAGCCTTGACGTACTCCTTTCCTGATTTGGAGCCAGTCTCTTATTCCATTTGGAATGATAACTGGTATAACTCTAAATGTTGCTTCTTGACCTACATACAGATTTCTCAGAAGGCACGTCAGGTGGGCTGGTCTTCCCATCTCTTTAAGAATATTTCACAGTTTGTTGGATCCAAACAGTCAAAGTCTGTGGGGTAGTCAATAAAGCAGAAGATGTTTTTCTGGAACTCTCTTGCTTTTCCGACAATCCAACGGATGTTGGCAATTTGATCTCTGGTTCCTCTGCCTTTTCTGAAATCACCTTGAACATCTGGAAGTTCATGGTTCACGTACTGTTGAAGCCTGGCTTGGAGAATTTTGAGCATTACTGTGCTAGTGTGTGAGATGAGTGCAATTGTGCAGTAGTCTGCACATTCTTTGGCATTGCTTTCTTTGGGATTGAAATGAAAACTGACCTTTTCCAGTCCTGTGGCCACAAATTTTTCCAAATTTCCTAGCATATTGAGTGCAGCACTTTCACAGCATCATCTTATAGGATTTGAAATAGCTCACCTGGAATTCCATCACCTCCACTAGCTTTGTTCATAGTGATGCTTCCTAAAGCCCACTTGAATTTGCATTCCAGGATGTCCGGCTCTAGGTGAGTGATCACACCATCATGGTTATCTGGATCATGGAGATCTTTTTTGTATAGTTTTTCTGTGTATTCTTGCCACCTCTTCTTAATATCTTCTGCTTCTGTTAGGTCCATACCATTTCTGTCCTTTATTGTGCCCATCTTTGCATGAAAAGTTCCCTTGGTATCTCTAATTTTCTTGAAGAGATCTCTAGTCTTTCCCATTCTATTATATTGCTCTAAATCTTTGCACTGATCACTGAGGAAGGCTGTCTTACCTCTTCTTGCTATTCTTTGGAACTCTGCATTCAAATGCGTATATCTTTCCTTTTCCTTGCCTTCAGCTTCTCTTCTTTTTTCAGCTATTTGTAAGGCCTCCTCAGACAACCATTTTGCCTTTTTGCATTTCTTTTTCTTGGGGATGGTCTTGATCACTGCCTCTTGTACAATGTCATTAACCTCCGTCCATAGTTTTTCAGGCACTGTCTATCAGATCTAATCCCTTGACTCTATTTGTCACTTTCGCTGTATAATCGTAAGGTATTTGCTGCTGCTGCTGCTGCTAAGTCTTTTCAGTTGTGTCCGACTCTGTGCAGCCCCGTAGACGGCAGCCCACCAGGCTGCCCCCTCCCTGGGATTCTCCATGCAAGAACACTGGAGTGGGTTGCCATTTCCTTCTCCAATGCATGAAAGTGAAAAGAGAAAGTGAAGTCACTCAGTTGTGTCCGACTCTTAGCAACCCCATGGACTGCAGCCTACCAGGCTCCTCCATCCATGGGATTTTTCAGGCAAGAGTACTGGAGTGGGTTGCTATTGCCTTCTCCAAGGTATTTGATTTAGGTCATACCTGAATGGTCTAGTGGTTTTCCCTACTTTCTATGATTTAAGTCTGAATTTGGCAATAAGGAGGTCATGATATGAGCTACCGTCAGCTCCCAGCCTTGTTTTTGCTGACTATATAGAGCTTCTCCATCTTTGGCTGCAAAGAATATGATCAATCTGATTTCAGTATTGACCATCTGGTGATGTCCATGTGTAGAGTCTTCACTTAGGTTGTTCAAAAAGGGTGTTTGTTATGAAGAGTGTGATCTCTGGGCAAAACTCTGTTAGCCTTCAACCTGCTTAGTTTTGTACTCCAAGGCCTACTTTGCCTGTTACTCCAGGTATCTCTTGACTTCCTACTTTGCATTCCAGTCCCCTATAATGAAAAGGACATCTTTTTTTGGGTGTTAGTTCTAGAAGGTCTTGTAGGTTTTCATAGAACCATTCAATTTCAGCTTCTTCAGCATTACTGGTTGTGGCATAGACTTGGATTACTTTTGATACTGAATGGTTTGCCTTAGAAATGAACAGAGATCATTCTGTCATTTTTGAGATTGCATCCAAGTACTGTATTTTGGACTCTTGTTTACTATGATGGCTATTCCATTTCTTCTAAGGGATTCTTGCCCACAGTAGTAGATGTAATGGTCATCTGAGTTAAATTCACCCATTCCAGTCCATTTTAGTTCATTTTCGTTCACTGATTCCAACTCCATTTTAGTTCACTGATTCCTAAAATGTCGACATTCACTCTTGCCATCTCCTGCTTGATCACTTCCAACTTGCCTTGATTCATGGACCTAACATTTCAGGCTCCTATGCAATATTGCTCTTTATAGCACTGGACTTTACTTCCATCACCAGTCACATCCACAACTGGGTGTTGTTTTTGCTTTGGCTCCATCTCTTCATTCTTTCTGGAGTTATTTCTCCACTGATCTCCAATAGCATATTGGGCACCTACCCACCTGGGGAGTTCATCTTTCAGTGTCCTATCTTTTTGCCTTTTTATACTGTTCACGGAGTTCTCAAGGCAAGAATATTGAAGTGGTTTGCCATTCCCTTCTCCAGCGGACCACATTTTGTCAGAACTCTCCACCATGACTCATCCATCTTGGGTGGCCCTACATGGCATGGCTCATAGTTTCATTGAGTTAGACAAGGTTGTGCTCCATGTGATCAGTTTGCTTAGCTTCTGTGGATATCTATTAAATCCATGAACTTCTGTTTTCACCTCAAAGCATCTTCGATTTTCCATCTCACTTGGACTTGCTCTCTGTACTATCCTTCCCTTAATTTGTTCTAGTCTATTATTTCAAAATGCTAAGAGCTCTTAATATTTTTATGAAATACATATTGTTAAAGGGAACAAAAGGTAATGAAGAGAAAGATACGGTAAAATAAGCTTCAGTAACCTCACTACCCAGAAATAAATACTATTTATTTTGGAGTCAATCATTCTGTATTATCTTTTTACATTTTAAAAAATTAAAAAAAAAACTTAATATCATTTAAAAAGGTCTTTTCCACTCAGTAATCTATTATGGACATCAGTTCATGTCAACACATCCTAAGCGTTGTCCACTATTCCATGGTACTTATGCCACCGATTTTAATCAACTCCCTTCTTAATAATAACATCAGAGTATTAAGTATTTACTGATGATATCCTACAAAAAAGAAATCTGTATGCGAAAAAAGATCTTATGACCAGATAACCACAATGGTGTGATCACTCACCTAAAGTCAGACATCCAGGAGTGCAAAGTCAAGTGCGGCTTAGGATGCATCACTACGAACAAGCTAGTAGAGGTGATGGAATTCCAGCTAAGCTATTTCAACTCCAAAATGATGATGCTGTGAAAGTGCTGCACTCAATATGCCAGCAAATTGGGAAAACACAGCTGTGGTCACAGGACTGGAAAAGGTCAGTTTTCATTTCAATCCCAAAGAAAGGCAAAGCCAAAGAATGTTCCAACTACCACACAACTGCACTCATCTCACATGCTAGCAAAGCAATGCTCAAAATTCTCCAAGCCAGGCTTCAACAATATGAGAACAGAGAACTTCCAGATTTCAAGCTGGATTTAGAAAAGGCAGAGGAATCAGAGAGCAATTGCCAACAACCATTGGATCATCGAAAAAGCAAGAGAGTTCCAAAAAAACATCTACTTCTGCTTCATTGAAATGGAAATACAAGACTACCTGACTTGCCTCCTGAGACATCTGTATGCAGGTCAAGTAGCAACAGTTAGAACTGGACATGTAACAACAGACTGATTCCAAGTTGGGAAAGGAGTAGTCAAGGCTGTATATTGTCACCCTGCTTGTTTAACTTATGTGCAGAGTACACCATGTCAAATGCCAGACTGGATGAAGCACAAGCTGGAATCAAGACTGCTGGGAGAAATGTCAACAAGCTCAGATATGCAGATGACACCACCCTTATGGCAGAAAGTGAAGAGGAAATAAAGAACTTCTTGATGAAAGTCAAAGAGGAGAGTGAAAAAGCTGGCCTAAAACTCAACATTTAAAAAACAAACGTCATGGCATCCAGTCCCATCACTTCATAACAAAGAAATGGGGAAACCATGGAAACGTGACAGACTTTATTTTCTTGGGCTCCAAAATCACTGCAGATGGTGACTGAAATTAAAAGATGCTTGCTCCTTGGAAGAAAAGCTATAACCAACCTAAACAATGTATTAAAAAGCAGAAACATTACTTTGCCGACAAAGATCCATACAATCAAAGGTATGGTTTTTCCAGCAGTTATGTATGGATGTGAGAGTTGGACCATAAAGAAGAGTGAGTGCCAAAGAATTGATACTTCTGAACTGTGGTGTTGGAGGAGACTCTTGAGAGTCCCTTGGACTGCAAGGAGATCAAACCAGGCAATCCTAAAGAAAATCAGTCCTGAATATTCTTTGGAAGGACTGATGCTGAAGTTCGAATATTTTGGCCACCTGATGCGAAGAGCCAACTCAACGGAAGATACTCTGATGCTTGGAAAGATTGAAGGCAGGAGGAGAAGGGGACAACAGAGGATGAGATGGTTGGATGGCATCAGCGACTCGATGGACATGAGTTTGAGCACATTCTGGGAGTTGGTGATGGATCAGGAAGCCTGGCGTGCTGCAGTCCATGGGGTCACAGAGTCTGACATGACTGAGCCACTGAACTGAACTTTTGAGAGATGATTCAGCTGGAAATTAATTCCATAGTTAGATAAGGCTTAGTCAAGGAGGAAATGAATATAATAAAGGACAAAAGATTACAAAGGATAATGTGGTCTTTTTCCTTAGCCTCTAATACACGGCACACTGACCGACATTTCCTGAAGGCTAGGTGGCCTAGCGGTGAGAACTATAGGGCTTTTCCTCTTCAGTGGGTGTGGACACAAGAGGTAACAAGGGTGGCAAGTTGCCAAGGGTGTCTTTAACAAGAGAAGTAACCCCAAAATCCCAAATTGTAGGAACTGGTTAGAAAAAAAAATCGCATAATTTGTTAAACTTTTGTTTTTAATCTTGTCATTGCTTCCAGTGTTCCAGAGATAATTCGGTTTAAATATAATCAAGAATGGCTCATAATTTAGTCAGTATTTTTATTCCTTATGAGAATAAAATTACAGCCAGTCCTAGGCAAATTTTTTCTTTCAGGGTCCCAATTCTAATCTTGGACCTCAGCTCCTCAAATTTTCTATTAATCTGAAGATAATGATTATCATTCATTAATTAAGTGAAGGAATCATTCTATAGCATTTGAAATATTCAGACAAAAAGTGCTATGTGAAAAAAAGATATGTTAGCTTAATCAGTCATGCAAGAACTGACAGGAAATATTCTCATACCTTACTTTTGCTGTACTGCTATTTTAGACCATGAAAATGCCTTTTAAAATTTCCTTTTATATAAGTCTCAGAGTCAAAAGCTGACTGGCCATTGCCATGGAGACAGTTCTATTTAAGGTACTATATTAGTCCTTTCCTCACAGAAGGAGGATAAAAAAGTGGTCAATAAAAAAGCATCACTCTCCATGGTTGAGAATTAAGTCAGTAAAAATGCTTCTTGGGCAGGCAGCATAGAGAAATTTGGGAGTGGGGTAGGAAGGGACAATTTAATATGGTCCATTACTCTTCCTGAGTAAGATCAACACAGGTTAAATTTTAGAACTAAAAGCAGAGAAAGTATGAGGAAAACTCCATTTCCTCAAAATTAGATGCAACCAGATAGCAAAATAAAATTTCTTATATTCACTATCCTAGATAGAACTGCAACTAACTGAAATGATCTTTCCTTTTCAAAGGGTAATCTTTTTTATTCTTTTCATCTAGCTAGGGCCCATGTATAATTCCTTAAGTTTGCTTTAATTTTCAGGCTTCCAGACATCCCATTTGTAATTGAAGAGTAAGCTACCAGTTTACAAGTAAAAAAATATATATATTCATAATTCATATACATATTTAATCTTGTCTAAGAGACTCAAAACTATTAAAAAAATGTGCCTATTTTAAATCTGTCTTGGAGACAAATATAGTCATTTTTCCTTCTATTTAAGAAAAGACATTCAAGATAATTTTATTTTCCATGAAAATAAAACATCAATCTTCCTTGAAATAAAAGTAACTGAAGATGGTAAAACCCATCAGAGTCTACCAATGTTAGCACTAAAACACTTATTTTTATGTAGAGGAGGGATTCCAAGAGATATTTTCACTTGATTTCAGTCATAAACAAGTTTACAAAATCCATCTTTTTTTTTCTTAGAATTCAGTATCTGGCAACAATATAATGATACATTTTTCTCAAGGTGAGAGAATATTGTACCTAAAAGTCTGAAATCTATATTTTTTAAAAAGGCAAAAGAAATCTTACTGATTCTCGAGCTGGTACTTATCATTATTATCTCTAAAGAGTAGAGATTTAGTATTGACTTAATTGGAAACAATTTCTTCCTTTTATGATATTTCTCAAATAATTGATAACACATACTGAACATAAAATGGATATATAAATTTTAATTTGCAGAAGTATTTAGTTATTAATCCTAGATTAGCAATTTTCAGTCCAAGAGTGCTTCATGATCACCTGAGGGTCTTATTCAAATCCAGATTGATGGGTCCCTCCTCCAGAATTTCTAATTCAGCAGGTCTGGGATGGGGTCCAAGAATCTGTATTTCTAACAAAAGTCCCAGGTGATGCTGATACTGCTGGTTCCAAGATCACCCTTTAAGAACCATTGTCATAGACCTTAAACAAACTTCTCAGACTAGAGAAGTTATTCCTTATTAATAAAATACTTCAATCTTTCCCCAAATGAACTATTTTAAATAGAACAACATCTTCAGTCCCTGGGGAAAACCAGTTAATCACAGCAATTTGGAGAGGCTATTCATTCAATCAAGACTATGTTAATTCCTAAAAATTGCTATCTAGTGGCTGGATTACTGCTGTGAGGTTACAGTGACATTCAGGAAAATAAACCCCTGACCAGCAATAAATAGCTTGTGTTCCCTGTGAATCCTTGAAAAACAAGTATCTACTATTAAATCATGCAGAGGAACTTAGTACTTGAATGTAAATTTTTCTTAGAAATAACTGCAAGCCAATTATGCCAATTACATAGGTTCCAGAAAAATGTATGTGTATTGAGTTTCTGTGAGTCCAGTGTAACTTTTCCACTGATTTATATCTTCATTTTAGAAATCTTTGATCTTGGATTGATTGATCCACAACTGACAACACATTATATATATATATTTTTTTCTTTGTGTCTCATTTTAATGTAATGAAAGACATCATGGATATAGACAGAGACACTGAGGCAGGCACAATTAATATGAAAATGGACTTGTTCCTTCTGTGACACTGTTACTGTTGGCATTTGGGTTTATCTCGTTGGCAACCCACCCCAGTGTTCTTGCCTGGAGAATCCCAGGGACGGGGGAGCCTGGCGGGCTGCCGTCTGTGGGATCGGACACAGACGACAGACACAGACACAGTCTATGTCGGACACAGAGTCGGACACAACTGCAGTGACTTAGTAGCAGCAGCAGCACTTAGGAGATAATCTAGGTTTGGGTTTGTTGCTACTTTGGTTATCCTTCAATGTACCACACGCTTTACCCATCTCTAATAATGCCTTGGACAGCACTTTATATTTTAGTTTTCACGTGCTCTACAGCTCTGTCAGACAGTTAATTACCCATAAACACTAAAATGCATTAAAATGACTATAAAGATAGAATAAAAAGAAAAGACCTTTTTATAGTAACAATGTGCTCCTCTCCTTTTTTATGGTCATGAAAAGCATACCTGTCACTGAACAAAAAAAGTGATGGACAAGTCCGGAGTTCTAGAGGACAAATTACTTCATTTTTATGACATTAGAGTACCTTTCAGGAAAGGTAACACAGTGGTTTGTTAAAAGCTAAAGTTACTAAATGCACACTGCCACATAAGATTCAAATTTTACTGGCACTCTAAAAGACGCAACACCCTATAGCACACTGGTGGCAGGATCCTCAGTTTCTCAGTAAGAAACAGCTTCTATAAATATCTGAAGTTAAATGAAGCTATCATCCAGGTAGTCATTAATTTTCAGTTCTTTCCATTCACCATTGTGGCAAATACATTCCCTGCAGAATCTTTAGTACAGACCATTAATAAAGGAAGAAACAGAAAAACATATAGACGTCATGTACTTACCATTAGAAGTTTAACATCAATTAAAAGTAAAATATTTTCCATTAATGGCTGCTTAGACATTATGGAAATTTGTTTTTTTTTAATCAAGTGCATAAGATTCAGGATTACTTCATAAGATAAAAGAATCAGAATGATCATTTTATATCAATACATGGGTTATGTAATTTAATTCTCCTGTATATAATCATAACCAAGCAATTGTAACAAGGGCTGGTCAAGAGAACTCTCTATCAGATTTAGTTTGAAGGACACATTACTAAAATGCATAGCTACCAATCATCATTTCAATGAAAACTCTGATTGACTGACCAGGGTTTGAATCTTGCCCACGACACTGGCTGGGTCATTGCCGTGGGTATCAATAGATCTCAACCACGGAAAACATCACATACTGATGCTTCTAAAATGTGTGATTTGGATAAATGGTGTCAATATTATATTCACTGATCAAATGCTCAGTGTGAAAATTTTTTTAAGTTCATCTCCATAATAAGTATTCTGAATAGCTAATGATTTTCCATGCTTAAATTATTGACAGTCATCACTTCCACTCACCATAGAAGGGTTCTGTTTTGACAGAATCATCCTCCCCTCACACAGCCTCCAACACCAACATTCAGGTATCACTGCACTCAGATACCACCCTTGTCAGCTATGGACCATGTATTTTTCTCAAGTGTCACTCTGTGCATGTTTGTGGAAGGTAGGTAGGGAATCAGGACTTTAATGGAATAAGACAATGAGGTCAACACTTTAAAATTATTTACTATAAAAACTACAGTTTTTATATTTTTATATTTAATTATTTACTATAAAAACTAGTTTTACAGCTAGTTGTACTGCCAGTTTGTAGTCGTAAGGAACGTCTATGGAGTTACCATATACGCTCTTTATGTGAGACCTCAAAGATAGTAAGAGTTAACAGAGCTCTGAGATCCTAACACGGGTTTTCTGACCAGCACAAAAAGAGATTCTTAATTAGTTATGCATTAAGACATATCAATCCAAACAACTCATATTAGATTTTGGAAAACTCTTGAAATGTACCTAAAATTAAGATTTAAGCCTCTGTAATATATAAGAGCACTTGCACTGAATTCAAATAAGGTGTGACAACTTTAAAACAGGTACACAGCACTGTTGACAGATGCCAACTGACTTGACAAATATGCTTTCAAGTATATTCAATATCTACAGATGTGGATCCATCCAAATTACATGCTATCTTTCTAGGTACTAAATAGTCAGGTCATCCCAGTTACATGATTTTACAAATGGTAGTGCTTATAACATAGTTGGCTTCTGATTAATTTTGTACACCAGTGAAAGTAGACCTATGATAGAATTACATAGAAAAATACTTTAATAGGTCCTATTACTATTGATATTTTAATAGTAAGCAAAGCACAATTCAGAAAGGTCACCTAACTGAAGTGATGCAAAAATTCCGTGTACTAATTCTATACCAAGAGGTCAGCAAACTCCTAACTGCTGCCTAAATCTGGCCTGCCATCTGTTTTGCTACTACGTGTGAAGTGAAAGTCACTTAGTCATGTCCGACTCTTTGTGACCCCATGGATTGTACAGTCCATGGAATTCTCCAGGCCAGAATACTGGAGTAGGTAGCCTTTCCAGGGGTTATTCCCAACCCAGAGATTGAACCCAGGTCTCCTGCATTGCAGGTGGATTCTTTATCCGCTGAGCCAAAAGGGAAGCCCAAGAATACTGGAGTGGGTAGCCTATTCCTTCTCCAGTGGATCTTCTGACCCAGGAATCAAACTGGGGTCTCCTGCATTGCAGGGGGATTCTTTACCAACTGAGCTATCAGAGAAGCCCCCTCTCCCCCTCTACTGCTTGAGTGCTAAGCATGGGGTTTATATTTGCAAATAATTGGGAAAAAAGTCAAAAGAATGTTTACAATGTCAAAATTATATAAAATTAAAATTTCAAGACCCCTAAATAAAGCTGTATTGGAATAAAGTCACATCCATTCATTCTCAGTCATGTCTATGGTTGGTTTCACAGTGCAGAGGCAGATCTGAGTAGCTGTCACAAAGAGAGCTATGCAGGCCTTACTCTAGACCAGCAAGCCTCCAATGCTTACTACCCACCTCTTTGTAGAAAAAGTTGCCAAACCCTGATCTATACTATCTACCAAGTAAGGGGCATAATCTTGAGGATGTCTTTGTGAGATCCAGAGGTTTGATGCAAATGATCACACTGCTTAGGCAAGAACCCTCATGTCCTCCCTTTGTGCTTTTTCTGTGTCTAACAGGCAAGCAAACTTAATGTCTTTTGAATGAACAAATACATGAAAGATATTCACAAAGTATGTGAATGGTTTCTAAATGTTTACAGCTTTTATATATCTTGCCTGCTTAAGAATATGGAAGCCATTAAACACTAATATCAGTGAGACCTAGAATAAGTGCAAAACGGCAATCCATACATTTTAACCAAAAAAGGACAATTGTTTCTACATTGTTATTTGCCAAAATAAATATTTTCCCTCATTTTAAGGGCACTGAATACTAAATAGTTCTCTTGCATAGTCAAAAAAATGTTTATAAGTTCATGTTAACTATGAGTACTCAATATTTGCATAAAGAATATTAGAACCAGGACCTTGTAGTCATTTTAATAGCTATACAATATAAAATAATATATCACAAGATTATTAACTATATTGTCATATTAAAAAAAAAAACTATAACACAATCCTATAAATAGGATTCCACACTTCAGCTGAGAATTCATTAATTTCAAGTAATATATTAAACAAAAAAGCTTTGATAAAAGAATTTGAACACTACTTGGAGTTTAGTGCTAAGATACCTATAGCTTACTGATTTTTTAATTCTTTCTGAGTGGAGTAAATTTGCTGGCGTAATTTGTTTTCTTTGTTTACACCAAAAGAATTAAGATACACATATTACATTCCTAATTGCAAATAAAAAGGAAACTTTCTTGGGAGTTAAAATTATTTGTTTCATTTATATTACTTTAAAGACATCAGTAGGTAGTGATAGGAGAATGCAATGGCACCCCACTCCAGTACTCTTGCCTGGAAAATCCCATGGACGGAGGAGCCTGGAAGGCTGCAGTCCATGGGGTCGCTGAGGGTCGGACGACTGAGCGACTTCACTTTCACTTTTCACTTTCACGTATTGGAGAAGGAAATGGCAACCCACTCCAGTGTTCTTGCCTGGAGAATCCCAGGGATGGGGGAGTCTGGTGGGCTGCCATCTATGGGGTCGCACAGGGTCGGAAGTGACTTAGCAGCAGCAGCAGGTAGTGATATGCCATACCATATGCCAGCATATGCCACCCAGCTTGTAATGAACCATTCTGGTCCAGTCTGACTGAGTACAAAGTGAGTAAAGATGGGCAAGCTTGATGGTGGCCCTTGGTTATCTCAACACTCTGATTATCACCCAATTTTTATCCCTCCCATCAACTGTTACTTGAATGTTGGGTAAAACTGCATTAACACAGCTTTCTTATGAGACACAACAACCAATAGCCAAAAATATCCTCAGAGTCAACATACTAAATCATTAACCTTCTTGGTGTTAAGCACACAAATTAGGAAAGATAGCTCCTGTGAAGCAGTTACTTAGATTTCACAATGTATTTTTTCCCCTGGAAATGATGTTACCTCTAGTGGTTAGGTTTATTGCCTAAACAGTAAAAGCGTATTGAATATACTAGTTATATTAATAGTCCTCTGGAACTAAATTAGATATCTTACTGTGTTTCTATGGAAAATTCTCAGAGTTTCAACTAAGAAATAGCAAAACCACATCTTCCCACATACCCCTCTCCCTAACATAAACCCTTTGTAAGACTAAAAAATTCTTCTGGAGACACAGTATTGTAGGGATAATGGTAGGGGAAGGATAAAGTCCTAGGGTTTCTTTGCTTTTTTTATAATCATCATTTTTTCCTTAACACAAAAAGCCAAAATGAATAGCAGGAATAAACGTTCATGCTACTTATCTCTGTAGATTAACTCTTTACTGCAAAAAGTTTACCAAAAAGTGAGACAGTTTCTTAGAGGTCCTCTTTAAGAGATACAATACTTAAGCTCAAAATGCTCCTAGACAGCATCTTTTGTCACAGACATCGTAGCAGTATTGAATGAATCAGTATTAGTGAACTAATGAATGGCTGGTTGGCAAAAGGAGTGGGTCAAAGTTTGGTAGGAAATTAGGAAAAATATATCCTGGGATTAGGAAAGAATGGTCACACGATTAACAACAGATTTACATAGATAAAATAGCAAACTAGATAGGTCAAAACTGTTTGACCTCAATTTAACCTTATAGAGAAAAATTTACATTTTTCATGTAAAATTAAAGTAGAAAATATCCGAACTTGAACTCACTCCTAGTAATCTCTTAGTAACCAAGTTCTATTAAGTTTTGTTAATTTTTACATTTTCTGAGTCTTGTAGATAAGGAAAACGTGGAGGATAAGGGAATACAGGGTTTATAGGTATATAAAAGCCAGGTTTTGGAGTCAGACTGGTTTCAAATCCTGAGCCTGCCACTTATTGGTACTATGATCTTAAGCAAGTAACCAAGGTTCTCTGAGTTCCAGTTTCTTCATCCATAACGTATGAGTAATAATTCTTTATGGGTTTGTTGTGACAATTAACTGTAATACACACGTAGGGCTTAAAGACTTAGCACAGTCCACTGCACATACGAGAGATTCAATAGAAGCTATTATTGTTGTTGATATTATAAAATATATTTCAAAACTAAGAGTTACAGTCTCAGGTAATTATCATAATCTTCCACAAAATCTGGTTTTAGTTCCTAGTGAGGTAAATTTGACCTTTTAAATTCTGCATATAAAGAAACAGATATTTCATTTAAGTGCCAAGTTCCATCTTCGAAACATAAGAAGATGCAAAAATAAAATATAAATCTAGAAATGAAAACATATACCTCTAGTACAAGTAGTTCAAAGCTATACTTTAAGAAATCCCTGTTATAAGAAATAATATGGCTCTAGTCAGCCAGTTTTATGGCCATACTTGTTATACACAGGATATGTTCAATACATTCTTTGTGAAACATAGGCAAAATGCCTGTCATTCCTTACTAACTTTGAGCAGCAAAATTCAAGGTGTTTCAACCCACTGTTGAATAAACTGTAATATTCATGTGCTCCTTAAGTGGCAGTCAATATTTTGTTCCATAGACCAACAAATGACTTCTGGGAGGATCTAAAAAGCAAAGGCTAGCTAAAGGGTAGTCCAGGCCAAAAACAAGTCTCTGGTTCACAGTTGCCAAGGGACTGCCTGCTGGATGAAGAGATCACAGCCAACTCTGGAATATCCCAAAGTAAAAGACTCCTGGTGGGGAGGGTGGTAGGAGAGGGAAAGGCTTAGCCAGAATTATCCAGTGAAACAAACCCCAGGAGAAGACTTGCTGTGAAGCTTGAGGTTTTAAGATCATACCTCTAAAACAGCCTTCTCTGAGAGAGCTCCAGCTGACTCCAGGAGGTGCGGGATGTGTCCCCATCAAAGCAATCGCCATTTCACATTTCTGAGAAGAACCAGTCCCTAAGGGCTGTGTCCTGATCTTCTTAGTGAATTAACATCCTGACTCCCTCCAAAAAGGGGTATGATATTTAATAGAAACATTCTCATGGTCACAAAAATGACCATGGTCACAACTTCTCAAAGTGGAGATGTCACAAGAGTTTTGAAGAAAACTTTTGAGCAACAAATAGAAAATCTCAACTTCTGTTATTAAAATTCTCAAAGTGTTCAGATAAACCTTATTAATAAAGAGGGCAAAGTATGGCTACAAAGAATAGACATATCCTGGAAAATGAGAAAAATAATTGTCATTTTCTTAGATTATACTGTATCCAATATAAATGTACTGCCAATATTTGCTAAAAACAAGCTTTCCAGTAACTATATCACAAATAAGAGGCAACCCAGTAGAGGAAATATATATATATATATACACACACACAAAATACAACAAATGCAGTATACTTGAGCAGCATGGCAGTCCAGACCACAGAAGAAAAAAAGAGTTTGAAGATGAGGAAAGACTTTTTGGAGATGTCACAAGAGTTTTGAAGAAAACTTCTGAGCAACAAATAGAAATTCTACATGTTAATTGTAGGTTTAGATGGTATGTGTGTGTGTGTGCCCGGTTGCTCAGCTGTGTTCAATTCTTTGTAACTTATGGACTATAGCCCGCCAGGCTCCTCTGTCTATGGAATTCTCCAGGCAAGAAGACTGGGGTGGGTTGCCATTTCCTACTCCTGGGCATTTTCCCAACCCAGGGGTTGAACTCACATCTCCTGCACTGGCAGGCAGATTCTTTACCACTGTGCCACCTGGGAAGCCCTTAGATGGGACAGGACAGATATTTTCAAATAGTTTATAATGCAGCTACTTATAGATTTAAGGTAACTGTTATGCAACACAGGACTAAATGTCTTGGTTTGGCAATGTATGTATTATATATTATGAATTCCACCTCCTCCTTCTATCCCTACTCCCACCACAGTGATGCCTAAAAGGGACAGGTCAGCTACTGGTAATCATTTGTAGGCCTTACCAGATCTAATCAGGTAGATCCTTACGCCCATGCCTTCAAGACCACACTGAATTACAGCTGCCATAGCTTTGTGTACAGTGTAAACCAACCCCCCAATCACACCCCCACACCCACACCCTAAATAGAAAATGCACTATACCTTAGCAGGCTGCAATATTTAGGGACTTCCACATTTAGAGCTGTCCTATCTCCTATTACTGTAGTGGTTTTCTTTTTCTTTATTGAAGCAATCTAGTTATCAGTTGTCTACACTGATACACCTCTTTCTTCTGATTCTTTTCCCTTCTTCTGTATTGCTTCTCCCACACTTCTCGGCTTTCAAGAAAAGTAGGCTAACCTTGCTACTCAGGGCCTTTATTTCCTCTCCAGCCAAAAACCGACCAATTAGAGCACAATGGCCATTATCTTTGGATCTGACCATTCTTTGCTTGTTGCATAGTAAATACTAAGGAGAACATTTCTTTAGAGCCAAAGAACTTTGTTTTTGTCCATCTTTGGTTTCTACCAGGTAAAAGGATGCTCACAAAACTTAGAGAAAGATCATCTCTAGCTAGTCTAAGCTTTTACTCCATTTATTGGGATACATCCCAATAAACTCACTGCAAGTTGAAAAATATTATAAGTCAAAAATGCATTTAATATACCTAGCCTATCTTCAATGTGCTTAGAACAATCATCTGAGTCTACAGTTGGGCAAAATCAGCTAACACAAAGCCTGTTTTATAATAGTGTTAAATATCTCACGTAATTTATCAGACACTGTACTGCAGGTGAAAAACAGAATGGCTGTATGGGTCTGAAAACGTTGCACAGTGAGTTGGTTAGTTTATGATCGCATGGCAGACCTGGAACTCCACTCAGTGCATCATAAAACATATGGCTATCTCAAGAAAAGATCAAAGCTCAAAATTCAAAGATACAGTTTCTACTGAAAGTCTACCACATTTTGTTGCTGTTCAGTCACTAAGTCCTATCCAACTCTTTGTGACCCCATGGACTGCAGCTCTCCAGACTCCTGTCCTCCACTATCACAAGGAGTTTGCTCAGATTCATGTCCATTGAGTCAGTATGCTATCTAACCTTCTCATCCTCTGCCACCCCCTTCTCCTTCTGCATTCAATCTTTTCCAGTTTTTTTCCAATCACCTTTGCACCACAAAAACTGTACTGAACCGTCCTCGATCAAGGACCATCTGTACTGTGGTATTAGAGAAGCTTCTAGTGTATCACTGACAAGTGCTAGGCAGCATCTGGAAGTGAGTCCCACATAGAACAGAGATGGCTGGGTTGGGTTTATCTATGCTTTCTGCCAGTGGTATTAGCCTTTTATTTCTCCCATAGTCACTCCAGAGAATTACATGCATATGCATCATATGTTGCTGCCAGGAACTGACTCAGCAGTTCTCAAAAGTTTTGGTCTTGGAACTCCTCCACACTTAAAAACACCTTAAAAAACATTTTTGCAAATCTCTTCAATGTCTATTTAAAATAAGACAGCTAGATTTCATATCTCTTCTACATTCAATCTGTTGTGATAGGTTTTGATTGAAGGTATGTAAGGAAAATCTTGTCTCACACAGATATGTAGTTGGATGATGCAAAAGATAATTGTGAATGTTCTGCTTTGATACTACACCAAAACTCGACAAGCAGAACTTCTGAAAGGTTAGCTGCAATGTGGACTCTTAACCCCAACCAGTAAACTTAACTTCCTATCTTAAAATTCATTTGTCTATCTTGTACTTTGAATGGATCTTTTACCCATGCACGATTTTGAAAAACTAAAGTCAGCCTGACAGGTGTTAAGTAAAAATGGGGTTCATTTTAAAAGTGGCTAGTTTGGCCTGCAACTGAAACAACTACACAAATCCTAGACCGCTGTGCAGTAAAAACACCTAGTATACTTCTCATCACTCAAGGATCAGGGTTTAACAAAATTTAACAGTGATTACTGTTGGGTGCCACTACCTTTACTTATTCTAAGGGGCCAGTACAGTTTTACATCCATTGCTTTTACACAGTGAAAAAAAGCTATAAAGTCTTGTATGATCATAAAAGGGCCTCCCAGGGGGTACTAGTAGTAAATAATCCACTGCCAATGCAAAAGACGCAACAGACATGTTCAATCCCTGAGTTGGGAAGATCTGCTGGAGTAGTAAATGGCAACCTGCTCCAGTATTCTTGCCTGGAAAATCCCATGGACAGAGGAGTCTGATGGGCTACAGTCCATGGGGCCACAGAGTCAGAAATGACTGATCAACTGAGCGTACACATGCATGCACGTGTGCACGCACACACACACACACACACATACACACACGATCATAAAAAAAGTTTTGACTTCCCAGACCCTCTGAAATGGTTCTGGATACTCCCAAGGTCTGAAGACTGTATTTGAGATTTGCTGCTTTATATCATTCAAGAATTAACCAAACAACAGTTAAAGAGATAATAAAAATAGCCAACTAACTCTTCTCCTTCCCCTCCAGTTGATCTGCAGTCATGCGTCAAAGAGTGGCTAAAAGTCAAATTTCTGACTATTATTACCTGGAGAGTTTCAGGACTTTAAGCATTCCACAGATGCTAAAGCTGGCAGAGCTGGGATGGACGTTCCCTGATAGCATCAATACTGCAGGGGACAATTCGAACGTAGTTTTATTAGAGGCATATTAAAAATTAAATGGACTTTATACTAGTTGCATGACAGAGTCCATTCCTCTTAAATTTTCTCAGTTTGTGAGAACCAACTGATAATGTGAAAGCACTGTAAAAATTGTGAAAAGTGAAAGTCTCTCAGTCGTGTCCATGGCATTATCCAGGGCAGAATACTGGGGTGGGTAGCCTTTCCCTTCTCCAGGGGATCTTTCCAGCCCAGGGATCAAACCCAGGTCTCCTGCATTGCAGGCAGATTCTTTAGCAGCTGAGCCACAAGGGAAGTCCAAGAATACTGGAGCGGGTAGATTATCCCTTCTCCAGGAGATCTTCCCGACCCAGGAATTGAACTGGGGTCTCCTGCATTGCAGGCGGATTCTTTACCAACTGAGCTACTAGGGAAGCCAAGGTCTACACAAACATAAGTTATAATCCAGTCCGTTCAAAGGGGAAAAAGAAGATAAAGACATGGGGAGAAAAAGGTTAATGCATTTTATTTCCCTAGCTCTTCTCCTAAATTAAAAGTTAACCATTCTTTGCTTTATCCTAGATTTGCCCCAAATTCTAGTAAGCACAATCTTCCTTAACTCTTAAGTCTTTTCAAATCAAATACCAATTTCCCTCATCTGCTGAAGTGTCCAAAAGGCAATTTTTTAATTTGAAATGCCAGAAACACATTAATCATTTAAGGAAAGGGAGGGGTAGAATACAAATATAAATATGCAAATAAAAATTAGTAGTTGATCACCCTAATTAAAAGCATAATGTCATTACCTCTCATTTGCAGACAATAATTAGATAAGACAGAAAAGTGAAGACTAACCAAATTACTCAGTATGTATTGATATATATTGCCAAAACATACAAAGGTCCTACTCTAGGAATAGGGAAAACACATAGGCTTGTCCTTCTTATATTCGTAGTTGTACCTTATGGTTTACAAAGTACTTTAACACACATTACCTCTCTCTAGCTATGCAGCAAACAGCAAGGCAAGTAGAAAGGATCTACATTTTCCAGAGAAAACTAGACTCCAAGAAGTTAACTAAGTTACCCAATACTCACAGACCTGTCAGAGACCTAAGGATGAGCATATCTTGTGACTTCCAGTGTTACTATATTTGTAGTTATATTTTAGCAATTTATTTGGTGGGGTCTTCCCTGGTGGCTCTGTAGTAAAGAGTCCACCTGCCAAGCAGAAGACCTGGGTTTGATCCCTGGGTCGAGAAGATCCCCTGGAGAAGAAAATGTCAATTAACACACTCCAGTATTCTTGCCTGGGAAATCCCATAGACAGAGGAGCCTGGTGGGCTACAAAGGGTTGCAAAGAGCAGGACACGACTTAATGACTAAACAACAACAATTTATCTGGTGGTGGAGAGGCTGTGGAAGCAGTACCATCCCTTTTATAAATGAAATCTTATATTGAACCTGAACTGTGAGACACATAAATACACTAAAGGGCTTTTATAAGTGTTTAATTATAAACTAACAACTACTGATAAGTTGTTTGTGTTCTCACAAAAGAAAATTGATCATGAGAAGATATGTAGAGGAAGGTTTTTCTAAAGGCCTGTGCCTTCATAATCAATGAGAGTCTTTCTCATCAATGTCTTATTAGCAAAAGTGTTCAAATACATGTACAAAGTGAACAGAACAAATCTGTCAAGGCCTGCACAAGAATAGTCTTGTAATGAATGATCTTGGGTAGCTGTAATTTTGTACTTAAAATTTAATCCAACTCAAACATTTTCGAATACTGAAGCATCATGCTGCTGCTGCTGCTAAGTTGCTTCAGTTGTGTCCGACTCTGTGCGACCCCATTGACGGCAGCCCACCAGGCTCCACCGTCCTTGGAATTCTCCAGGCAAGAACACTGGAGTGGGTTGCCATTTCCTTCTCCAATGCATGAAAGTGAAAAGTGAAAGGGCAGTCGCTGAGTCCTGTCTGACTCTTCGCGACCCCATGGACTGCAGCCTACCAGGCTTCTCCGTCCATGGGACTTTCCAGGCAAGAGTACTAGAGTGGGGTGTCATTGCCTTCTCCCACTGAAGCATCATAGGGCTCCATAAAAAGCAGTCTGAAAACCACTGCATAATGACTTGCTGTCATAAATTCACTTGCTTGCTCTCCACTTGGCTCCTTTTGAGATAAAACTAAAACCTACTTTGACAATCCAAAAAATGTATATAAGAAACCTGATTAATAAGTATGATTACTATTTCACAGTCAAAGCAATACCACTCTTTTGGTTGAACCATATAAAACTGCCATTAACTGACAATTTTGACTATAAAAATAAGGTTCATATGGCTTAAACTAATATTTCTCATTTTATTTTCCCAGTCTCTTCACTCATAAAACTATCAAAAAATTGTCAAAAATAAATGGATATATAAGCAAAGTGGAAAAAGTACAATATCCAACAACAACAAAAATCACTGGAACTACCTAAACATATTAAGCATTTTAAAATGTTAAACCCTTTTAACATAATGTGCAGAGTTTTATTCACTTCAGTAGCACTAACTGCTCAACACTCAAAATACATTGTCATATATCCCCTTTTATTTACTGGAGGATGTGTGGGTTTACAGTTACCTACCTTTCTTAATGTAGATTGGCACGCCACTTTGAAATGTTATCTAGTTGTCAGTGGAATTTCTTCAAGCAAAACATATACACTTCGGAACTCATCAACTTTTTCAAAGTAAATAGAAGCATTTCCTTTTTTATCAAAAACTTTATTGAATTATTTCATTGATAACAGAGCAAGTCAGAACAATTAGGAGTTATAGATTTAAAGAGAGTTTTGTTTCTTCATTTCTTTACCTATCTGGTTTACCTCTCCATTCTTCCCACTGACCTAAGGTTACCAAATTAGGTATATGCAATACTTGAAGAAGTCTCTCTTTTTTTGGAAGATACTGAATCAAAATTATAAAGGTACTTATAAGAATAAATGTGATTCTCATAAAACAAAGAATTCAATTTTCAGATATTGGGTTGAACCAAATCATTTACTTTGATGGAGAATCCAGTTCTTTTGTAAGTTCCCCCTCAAAATCAATACATGGCAACAAATTAAGCCACTTAGACAAAAAGGCCTCATGCTACATAAATAAAGGTGACTCTTTCCCCATCATTAGTGAGGATTATACAGTAAAGAGTAATTCACACTGGGTATGCATGAGTTTCATTCTTCCATCATGAACTACACTGAACTAAAATTCAAAATGCTGTGACTCACATGGTTATTACTGAACACTTAATATTAAGTGGAAAACACAAGATAAATCCAGATAATCCCATTTTGAGAGTTACAGATGAATTTTGCTTAGAGTTATATACTTTCTATCAAAAAAAAAAAAAAGCCCATTTCTTTATTAGAAAAGTCTTACATGCTATTTTTAGAATGATAAAGAATTTAAAATGCTAAACACTTGATATCTTTTAAGAGCACTTAAGGCACTCTTAAAAAGCTACAAATGTTGCCAAGTCATGTCATAACTGGCTCAAACAATCCCATTTCCATCTAAAGTTATTTCATGCTACTGCATGAATCAATATTAAATACCTTGGAGTTACTAAAAACTGGAAATTGGCATAGATGTGCACAGCAATTATAAGATATGAAAATGGTGAATATTCATTTTCCATATATTCTTTCTTTTAATAATAGAAGGATGTTTTCCTTCTAGGTAAAAAGAAATAATTTCTTAAAAGCTAAAGAATCCCTCTGCAATGCAAGAGACCCCGGTTCGATCCCTGGGTTGGGAAGATCCCTTGGAGAAGGCAAAAGGCTACCCACTTCAATATTCTGGCCTAGAGAATTCAATAGACTGTATAGTTCACAAAGAGTTGCAAAGAGTCAGACGCGACTGAACGATGTTCACAAGAGAAAGATAAAAAGATGTCTTGAAAGGTAGCAAAATGTCATGGATCATAGCCTTGTTTCTCTCAAAAGAAAAACAGATTTTGAAATTTAATACTACCTCCAAACATTTTATTAGTCTACCAAATTGCCAGAATCATTAAAAAAAAAAAAAAATTCCAAGTTAATACAGGTCTTCCCTTCCCCCCCACCTTATTCAGTTTAAAAAAAAAAAAGCTGTTTTTTTTAAAAACCAGGCTTTAATCAAATGTGTCTCAAAAAACTTTTTTTTTCATATTAAAGACATAACATCACTTTTAAAGCTGGAAAATCATCATCATCATCATTTTTAAAAAAGCTAAGTTCAGATGACATCTGGCCCAGAAATGAAAGAGTTAACATTCAACTAAGCTGCTCTGCACTTCTGATCCTTTACATTTCTCACAAGCTGCCCTACAATGAGCTGAGCAAGTATCAACTGTAATTTGATCCCGGAGTTTATGGAAAAAAATAACTGCACATACTCAACATGCACATTTAATAAAAATCTGTTTCAAGAAAAACATACCCGATAAACACAATTTAAGGCACATTTAACTGTTTGATTAACTTTAAATATGCAATCCCTTTGCTTTCTTCATGCTCTCAAATAAAACTGGGGAGAAAAAAAGCAGCGGCTCTACTGCAGGGAAAAGAGGCTTGAAAAACAACTTTGATTGGCACTTGGCCTGACCCACAGAGGAAGAAAAACAGTTTTTGGACAAAGAGCGCAAATATTTGAGCTTGCTTACTTACATGTTTCTTTCTTTTTTTTAATATAGAAAGAACAATCTCAATTGAACTGTAGTTAAAGAAATTGACTAAAAACGGTGCCGTATTCATCTTAGCCTTTCAGTCCCGACGCATTTGCACAGCTCAGCAATTTTAATTCATTTGTACTGGACAAACAGAAGCACCTCAACTACTGTTTCCACTTAATGAAATGTAAAAATAGTCTCGAGAAGAATAAGCTAATTATAATATAACCCAATGGCGGCTGTTAAAGTCTGATTAAAAGCTTTTCTCGGTCTAAAGCGACATCTTTTCATACTGCACCCCCCGCCCCCGCCCCCGCCCCAACCCTTAACGGAGCGATTAAACCAAGTGAGCTAAACAAAACTGGAGTAAACTTTCTCTCAATCACTCTGGGAAGCAATAAACTGCGCGTCTGATTTTTCTGGAGCAACACCGGGGTGCGGGGGTTGGAGGAGAACGGGGGATGGGGGGGGGTAAGCGCTAAAAAGGGACAATTCACGTCCACCCTCGTCTCCACCTCCCCCAGTCCCAGCCTGAGGAACCGTAACGTCGAACAGCGGTTCCCATGGGCATAAAGTTCAAGCTGCTTTACCAGTTTCTTTCGGGATCGACCCGGAGCCACAAGACGACCATCAAAAAGAAGGTTAAAAAAAGAGAAGAGTATTCGGGTAGAGCGTGCAGAAGTAAAACCGAAATAAATAAAAACAACACCCGCAGGAGTTAGGCGCAGCCGAGAGGAAGCCAGATTCCTCTGGACCAGACCAGTTCTGATTTCACACCGACTTGCACCCAGAACACCGGGAGAAGGACCGAACAGGTCCGTCACCCCTCCGCCCGAGGAGCGGGAATTGGGGGGGGGGGAGGCAAGGTAGCTAGGTGAACGGAGGGACAGACTGTAAGCACCCCCAAACCGCCGTCCCCCAAGCCCCCAGCCCCGGGGGCCAAGCGCTGCCCCGGCAGGAATCAAAAGCCCAGCAGGCTAGAGCCTCCGTTCGCGGCTCAGGCCCCCTTCTGGGGGTCCGGCGGAGAGGCCCCGGGGTCCCTCGGCCGCCGCGGGCAGGAAGCGCCCCTCGGGGATGGCCCCGGGCCGAGCCCGTACCTTCCGCAGCACTTTCCGGCAGTTGGTACAGAGCAGGTAGCTGGCGGCGGCCGACGGACTGCTGCCGCCGCGGTTCATCGCGGCTGCGGGCGCGCGGGCACCGCGGGCGGGCGGCGGGCCGGGGCCGGGCTGTCACTGCGGCCGCCCGCGCCGCTGCGGGGCCCAGACTGTCCCCCACACACGCCCCGCAGGCCGCGCTTCTAGCCTCAGCCTCCTCGGGGCGGGAGGACGGGACGGGGGGGCGACGGCCGGAGAGCGGGCGACTGCCCGCAGCGACCCCCGCGGCGGCTGCCGGAGCGACGGCGGAGACGGCGGCGGCGGCTCCTCAGCGGCGCGTCGTCCCGCCCGCCCCCATCCCGCAGACCCCCGCCCCCGCCCGGCCAGGACCAGCCGCCGCCGCCGCCGCCGCCGCCGCCACCGCCGCCGCCGCAGCGCCTCAGCGCCTCCGCGCGGCCCCGCCCCCGCCGCCTCAGCGCCTTCACCACCTCCGCGCCCCGGCACCGCCCCCTCCCGCCAATCGGGCCGCCCCGGCCACGCCCCCCGGCGCCAGCCTGCAGCCAATGAGCGGCTGCTGTCGGCTGGGCGTGGCACCGGCCAATCACAGGCGCCGAGGACGCCTCGAATCTCCGGGCAAGTTAAGTTTGTCTCCGAGGCTCTGAACTGCAGGGAGACGGCGGGTTAGTTCGGTAGCCGGGTGGGAGGGAACCGAGTTTGTGCCGCTCCGCCAATAGGGGGAAGAGGGTGTGTCACATGCAAATAACCCCGTGAAACCCAGCCCCCTCCCCTAAGGCCAGACACAGCCCCTGCGCTAGGTCCCTGCAGAAATGGGGAGGGGATGAGATAAATAGCTGGGAGCTAGAGTTCGCTAGAGGGTCTAAGACTCAACTAAATGTTTCCCGATTTCTTGAGAAAGACGGTGGGGGTGGGGGGAGCTAAAACGTTCATACCGATCCACCAGGGCAGTGGTTAGGCTTTCTCTTTCTTACCCAGAATCTTAGCTGGAAAGAAGACTGCAGTCCTGTAGCAGTTGACAGCCAAGGATCGCAAAGAACTTTATGCATCGCTTATCCTTGTTTTGCAAAAGACCAGTTACCTAAAGCTTCGGCAGCGGGTGGGGGATAGATGTTTAAGTACATTTACACCATTAGTCGGTTAGAGGGAAACAAAAGACTCAAAACCTGTGGGTTAGCGGTTTCCTCCTCCATCTAAAGCCCCTTCTCGTCGTAGTCTCTCAGCAACGAAAATTCTTTTATTTGTCCAGCTCGACAAGGCCAAAGAGACAGGTTTGTCTTCCACCCCAAAGTCCTTCTGGGGCGGCTGGTTAGATAAACGCAGAGCTCGGAGCCCTGCCTGGGAACGAAGCTTCAGAGAACAAATTGCCATTTAAAGCTCTTGGGCTAGACCTGCCTCTTGCAAAGCTACAAATGAATTCAGGATTTTGGTGTTCACGTTCTGGGGAGAGAAAGCAGATGTAACTGGGGGAAACTCAGGCTGGCAGGGTGTGGGGGGGACGGACAAGTGGGAGAGTAAGGTCTCCGGAGCGGCTAGCCGCGCTCATGCTGGTTGAAGGCGGGTTCCGACGTGAGACACCCCGAAACCTGCTCCCCTGTGAGAACAAAGGCAGGTGCCGAGCGAGAGCCTGGTTGGTGCCGGACGCTCCCCGGCGTACTCCGGGCCCCAGAGATTGCTTGCTCTGCCCACTGGAGCCGAGTTCCGTGCACACTGGAACCCCAGCTCCCCACCCGGCCCTGGCTGAAACCACATAAGACTGTGCGTTATGACATCACCTGTTTTCGGGCTGGAGAACGCGATCAGTATTCTCGGCTTCTGCTTTTCTTAAAGGTCGCTAGCGTACGAGGATCCGTGAAGGCCTGCAGTTGGCAGAATTGAATCTGTGGAGATGATTTACACGAATGATTTCACTGGTTTGCATTTCTTTCTTTTCTTTCCTTTCTTTTTTAATTTAAAAAACTACCCTGGTTGCCTTAGGGATTCAGTGTGGTGTTGTGATGCAAAATCAGAAAGGTACACTTGGAGGAGCTAGCAAGTTTAGCATATCAAAGCTATCAGACCGAATTCTGTGGTTAAAACTGCCAGTCTCCTCATTTTTCGACAGCTGCCCCCTCTCTGTCCCTTTTAGAGACCAACGAGCATAAACCAAGTCTACACAAGGAACAAAGGAAATGGAAATCTGCCAGTGTCAGGTTTAAATAGATTAAAATAGACTGGAAAATCCCCAAAGGGTCTAAATGATGTGGTGGGGTAAATGTGTTGATCCATTTAACTAAAGTTAAATGATTGCTAAAGTTTAGTGATAGCAAAAGTTCTCTTGGTGTTGTGTGGATTTATACAGCCTAGGAGAGCAATGGCATGGGGAAGGTGTATGACATTCTGTTAGAAGAAACTAAAAAAGAAGATTCCGCAGAGGGAGAAATGACTTACATACACTTCAATGCAGAGAACCAAGAAATCCAGGGAGAAAGTTAGGAAGGCACAGTTGTCCTAAGAACTGAAACACATATGTGTCCCCATTTAGTGGTACATTTCTTGAGTTATATTCCTGGCTTGGAAAGCAGATTTTATGTGAATACATTTTAAAGGCAAGTTGAAATTAAAGGATGAAATGAATTTTTGTGCAGAGATTGAATTTTCTCAAACAATATTTTAGCTTCAAATTATTTTCTATCATATACTTTTTATATCCTTTCCTTTTATTTAATAGCTAAAATTCTTTCACAGTGAAGTCCCTTAAGTTATTCAATAACCCAGAGAGGCAGGAAAAGAGAGGCCAGCTTCATACAATTACACCTTCTAACAGAGATTGCTAAAAGGAGGTTTTAGAAGAATCTCTTCATTGATCCATGGTCATGTACATGTATGTGACCAAATGATGCCCCTCTCCTCCAAAATTTTATAAAATTAATTGTCTACACTGTCATTTATTTGGCAGTCAACCATGTAACATTTCTCTTATTGAATCACCATGTATGTGTAATATTTCTTCTATTGAGCCACAATATATGTGTTTGTGTCCCACCTCTGAACTTTCCAATCCAGTAACTCATTCTCAATACACAATGACCGTCCTTTCCTCCGGTTCTCACACCCTCAATTCTATCATCCTTCTTCTCACCTCTCTGGGTAATGTTCAGCTTCTGGACTCTTCCTTTCTTTTCCATCCCTTACCTGGCCTCTTTTTCTTTCCCAGCCAGCCTGGATACTAGGAGCCTGTGACTTAGAAAATAAGTGACTTGCAAATCCTGGACCTCATGTTAGTTACAGAGAAGGAAACAAAAGCCCATTCTTTGAACTTCGTTCAGAGCAAGGAAAAACCCCACCCCTTTTGTTGTCTGGTTGTCTAAAACAAGAAAGAACTTCAGGAAAGTAAGACAGCGGTGAAAATTAACAACCAATATTGAGCATTCCTTTCTTAAGGTTTTATTTACCAATAGAGAATGATACTTCATTAAACATTTTACACTGTTTAAAAATAATTTTTGCTTGTTTTGAACTATTTTTTCAAGTGTGACCTTTTTTTCCCCTAGTCGTACATAAAATCACATGGCTTGGATGTACCATAAATTATTTAACCATTACTCCATCATGGAACATGTAGATTATTTCCCATTTCTCATGATTATAAATAATAATCTGATAAACTTCCTTACATGTAAGTTTCTGGCAGCATCTTTGATTCCTAGATATGAAATTTCTAACCAGAAGGATGTGAATATGTTTTAAGATTCTTGATATAATGTACTAAAAGGTTTTGTGAAAAGATTTAACCAATTTGCACTCAACTCACCATAAGAGGGCTTCCCAGGTGGCTCAGTGGTAAAGAACCTGCCTGCCAATGGGGGAGACCCAGGTTCAATCTCTGGGTCAGGAAGATCCCCTGGAGCAGCAAATGGCAACCCACTCCAGTATTCTTGCCTGGGAAATCCCATAGATAGAGGAGCCTGATGGTCTACAGTCCATGGGTCCTGAAGAGTTGGACGCAATTTGAGTGCACACGTGCGCCCTCACACACTCAACGAATAAGCATAGAGGGGAGAGATCTCTTGGTAGATTAAGCATTTGTCAAAGCATCCTTTCCTATACTTTTTCCTTAGCATCAAACTGAATACTGATATGACTGGTTCAGATTCTATTTTCTCATTAGACTGTGAACGCCTGTAGGGCAGGGAATGGACTGCATTCACTTATTCACTTCCAGCTCGTAGCTCAACCCATTTTAAGAGAAATGCTTTAAAAATCTTGGAGAAAATATGGAGTTTTCACTCTGATTTTCCTCAATATACTGTAAGTCTAGGGCATCTCTTTTTAATCTCTAATAATAGCTACCGGATCTTACAAAAGGA
Organism: Bos javanicus; assembly: GCF_032452875.1. Lineage (NCBI taxonomy): Eukaryota > Metazoa > Chordata > Mammalia > Artiodactyla > Bovidae > Bos > Bos javanicus. Next base: position 15,201,250 of record NC_083882.1, on the reverse strand, counting down.
TCCCAACACATATCTGTGAATTGAATGGTTCAGAATGACTATTGCTGCAAAGCAGAGATTGGATTCATGTCTTTACCTGTCACCAAGTCTTTCTTGACACTGAACATCATGATCATGACTGAGGCTTGCTATCTCTCATAAAATGAAAGCTCTTACCACAAACCAAGGGTATAGGGAGAGAGGGTTGGGCACATTTTTATGTTCAGCACTTTTGAAAGAAGATACTGTGTTAATAACATGCTGTGACTTTTGGACTTGAAATTGTTTACTTCTCTAGATATTCTCATTCTACTGACCTAAGAACTGGGCCCCTTTATAGTTCCTGAATAAGGATTCAATTGAAAAAATAAATTACTGAAGATATTTTAAAAATTCCAGTTCTGGAGACAATAGGTCATTTTCTAATATTTTGCCTTCTCAGACTTCTTCGTCTTTCCCCTGGGGGCACCCAAAGCCTTAGATTGCAGGGCAAGTACTGCATTATTTACAAATTTGCAAATACTGTAATTTGTTTTGTGCACAAAGGAATTTGCACTTCACACAATTGTAAATTGATTGCTCCCTTTGAGCTGTTAATTAGATTCCTGCTAATTTTTCCTAGGGCCTAAGACCAGTCAGTACTACTCCGAAGGAGGAATTAAGAAGATGTGATCCAAAAGGGGCTCTGCTTGAGCGCCGCTTCCCCTCCCACCCTCTCCATCGCCCACCTCCACCAGGAAAATTATTCTTACCGAAGCTCATTTTCCAAGGAACAAATATTCCATCAAGATCCCGATTTCTGCCAGCTTTCTCTTCTAACTTCCCCTTCCAGAGTTTCCTGCATTAAACCCTGTAGAAAGCAGATTGCAAAGGAGAGGCCTACAGATCTGGGTTTATCATTGTTTGGCCTGCAAATGTTAGCCAGCACAGTTCTTTTTAACATTGAATTACTTAAAAACACTTGATGTAGGAGATTTTTGCCGCCACCCGCACCCCCACCCACCAACAAGTCTAGATTTCTGGTGTCTCTTGAAAATGGTTAGATCTGGTTACACTGGATGTGTACTGGTATATGGCCACCATCTGCTGGAACCCAGCACCTGTTATCTGCATTTGGACATGCATTTTCAGGTTTACCAACGTCTCTGTCACTCTTCTGGGGTTCCATTTTGCCACTTTATATACATTGTCTTCTTGACCTTTGTAAGGATTTGCCATCTCAGAACTTTCTCCGGCACTCAAATTACTAATCTACTGACTGATCCTCTTAACTTTATCATAGAACATGAGTTAAAAAGAAACATGTCATCTCTTGGCTATAGCAGAAGTTGAGGAAAAGGATCCAATGTAAAGAATATCATGATATGCAGTTGCCTGGGTGATAGTAAATAAGGGATGGATTGCAAAGTGGCCTGAGGAATCTTTTGCTGGTTGTGGAAATGATATGTATCTTGATTGTGCTAATACTTTCATGGGTGTACATAACTGTCAACATGCAATAAACTGTACAGTTTTATTATGCAGTTAACTGTGTGTAAGTTACATCTCAAAATAGTGGATTTTAAACAAAAACAGAATAATGGTTGTATAATATTTTAACATTTGTATGTATAACAATCTGTTCAGTCAAAATTCTATAATTGGATATTTGTGGGAATACTTTTAGTGAAAATAAATAATATCAAATATGCAAATTCACAAAAAGGATATCACGATATGTATATCAATTATACATTAATTAAAAATAAATTTAAAAAAGAATACTCTGGTACTCTGACACATACGTGTGTGTGTGTGTATACACATTGGTACTGACACATACGTGTGTGTGTGTGTGTGTGTGTGTATACACACAAGGGGAAGGACAGTTGTCTAAGAAGGGACTATTATGTCCTTTACACTGGTAACCTTATTCCTTATTCTAACTCTGTCTAAATTCCCATTCAAATTGTAGCTTTAGGAGAAAGGGACCAAGGGGAACGTGGCAATAGTAGGAGGCCCACGAGAGTGTTTTCTTTGATAAGCATTATCATGTGGGGACTAAGAGCCTGGGCTTTGGAGTCAGATACGGATTTGAGCGCTGACTTGGACCCTTACTAGATATATGTCCTTGGGCAAGTCACTTACTGTCTCTAGGCTTCAGTTTCCTCATCTGTGAGATTGAGTAATAATGGTACTTTCTCAAAGGGTGATTGTGAAGACTGAATGAGACAATGCACCGTAGTGTTCAGGAAGTGACTAGAACCTTGCAAGCCCTCAAAAAGTGTTTGCTGCTAGCTGCCACAATACAAAGGATGTTATGCTCTGACATTGGTCTAGTTACCTAACTTTTCTATGTCTTAATCTTTGTCATCTAAAAAGAAGATATTAATATTGGCTTAGTTATAGACAGCTGTTTTGAGGATTAAAGGAGTTATATGTAAAGCGCTGTAAGACAATGTCTTGCATATAAGAAATGCTATATGAAGATTTATTCTTATTGTATACTGTGGTCAGGAGATCTTTTTTATTTTCCTCTTTGTTTTTCTGTGAAGATCTTTGATTTTCTTTTTATTTTATTTTTAAACTTTACAATATTGTATTGGTTTTGCCAAATAGCGAAATGATTTTCAAGGTACTTCTCAAAAGTAAGGTAACGTATTGTAGAAGTAGCAATGGACAGAAAGTCAGAAGACCTAAGGTTTAGTTTAGTAGTGCTGTAAACTAAGTGATCTGGGGCCTCAGCTTCCTTTTCTGTTAAATGTGGAAGGGTCATTAAGTGGGGTCAGGGCCAATCCAGATTATAGGAAAATTGAAACTTATGAAATATGGAGACTTTCCTTAAGAAAAAAATATGAAACTATGGATGCAAAATTATTTATGAAAGTGAATACTTATTTAAAATTAATAAATGGAATCAATAAACTTTAAAAAGCTGAAAATACTATAAACATCATAAAATCCAAATAAATAACAAAACTATCAATCAACTACCTGACACAACCCTATATTACTTTTTCCCCCTCCATATTTTTGGCTGTATATTTTCATTTCCTTTTCATATGAGAATGATTTTTGCAATATTGTCTTCTATGGAGAAAATAGAAGGATGATTCATTTTTTTCTCTAGTCTAGTGCCCTAGAACACTTATGCATCATAAACATTTTCCAACCTACATCTTTGTGACATGATGCATGTGAATTGGCCTGGTGGCAGTAGAAATATTCCTAGAATCCATTCTTACATTGGGACAACTCAAAACCAACAACCACACCTGAAATGACTATTATCTCTTTCTATATATATAACCCACTAAACACAAGCTAAAGGTACCTCCATCTCAACTTCCCCTTACCTAGAATAACAAAAATACCCATGGCTTCCCAATTTCTCTGGCATGAGGGAGAGTTTGAAAGAGGTAACTTGAGTACAAAGAGTTTGTGTGGTCCTTACCAATAATGGTTAATAGCTTGTTTTAAAAAAATTTAATTAATGACGATGTGGACACATTTCTCTGGCCTCTCCAAAGAGCCTTGGAAGGGGCCAGTGCTAGTGATGGACACTAAGGTTTAAATGTCATTAAATTTGTGGTTAATTCATATCTGAGAATCACAAAGACCTAGTCAAGCTCTAAAATTCTGTGAATTTGTTTTGTCTTACAATTTCCATGAGAATCTAGTGCAAGCAGGATTACTAAGACAGGAGAAGCAGGAGAATATCTGCAAGTAGGCAGGGAGAAAGTAAAAGCAGCTCTAGTCTCAAAAAATCCCCAAAGTTGCCCGGGTTTTCTTTGTTCCCTTATTTCTTCTGTGAGTCTATTCCTTTTTTTTTTTTAAATTAATCTATTTGTACTCACCCTAGTTCTTAATATCTTTCTTACAGATGTGAGGAAACTAAGAGAAATAATTTTATGTATTTTAAAGAGAGATCATTGTGGAATATGCTAGTTGTCTGGGTGTTAAAAAGGAAAGTGGGTGAATAAAACAAAAATCCACATTAGAGTAAGGGAGTTTGGAAGGATCCTGTTAATTGGAGTATAGAAGAGTTATACTTTTTAGACTCAAGTGTCTTAGATAACATATAACAGTATTTATTCTATTGTGAAGAATTTGCAGGAAATCAACACATAGTTGAAGGGACCCTAAGAAGGGAACAGCCTACACTTCAATTTTCATCTCTTCTGAAAGTGACAGTTACATACAGATTTTGAGCGTCTTCAAGGATGAGCCTTTATTCATCTGAATATGTCAAGTACTTGGAACCTAAGAGGAAGTGCTTGAAAAAGCTTGTTGGATGAAATAATTGGATGTATTAGAGTTTGTTAACTAGAAAGTAGATACATTTTTACCAACAAAAGTTCCCAAGTTGTCTTAAAATTGTAAAATGATTTTCATGCAAAGGTAAAATTTGCCTTGGTAGCAAGAAGCAACTTTCAATAATTATATAAATGGTAACAACAAACAGCAATTTCAAAGATAAAGTGTTGGCATTCCTACATGAGCTGCCAGCTTGGAATCACAACAGCGTCTCATAAGATTTTGGAAAGCTAGATGCATTTTGGAAGACTATGCTTCGAAATACATGCTGTCCAGATAGTCTTTTATTCACTCATTTATTTATTGGATATTGAGCAAGTAGTAAGTCCTGGTGATTAAAAAAATAACAAAAGATAAGTTTACAATTTAATAGAGAGACTAATGTATAATCTCTGCACTGATGTAGAAGATAAATAGAAAATGGAGAACAGAGGGTAAGAGAATTATTAGCAAAGAATTTAGAAAGCTCCTTTGAGTAACTGTACGCCTCTTAGTGGTAGTGATGGAAATTCACTCCTGTGTTCATGCGTTCATTTGCTCAACGTGCGTCTGTGGAGTACAAGTACCAGGCTCTTGGTTAGTTAGGGAACATGAGAGTCGGGGTCTTACATAACAGATAATCTTCCAGAGAAGAGGGACTTCAAACAAGTAACACCAATATGTAATAAGTATTTTTATTTTTGGCCACACTGTGTGGCATGTTGGACCTTAATTCCCCAACCAGGGATCAATCAGGTGCCCCCTGAAGTGGAAGCTTGGGTTCTTAACCACTGGACCGCCTGGGAAGTCCCTGTAATGATTATTATAGTAGGGGAAACACAGGAAGGAAACATACAGCATGGGAATCTAACATAATCCGGGCTTCCCTGAGGAAGTAAAATGCAAACCCAAGTAGTGGACTGTCCACAGTTTATGACAGTGACTACCATGTATGCCAGCCAGTGGGTCCTTTCCATCTGCAACTCACATCTTGATGTTTCAGTTCCTCTTTTAATGTAGTTCCCGTTACAATTATAAAACTCCTATTAATCCTGAGTTTTTACATTACAGTAAACAAACCTCGGGCTTCCCTGGTGGCTCAGATGGTAAAGAATCTGCCTGCATGCTGAGACCTGGTAGGAGACCCAGGTTTGATCCCTGGGTCAGGAAGATCCCCTGGAGAAGGGAATGGCAACCCACTCCAGTATTCTTGCCTGGAGAATCCCATGGACAGAGGAGCCTAGTGGGCTATAGTCCATGGGGTCGCAAAGAGTTGGACATGACTGAGCGACTAACACTGACTTTCAAATAAACTTTAATACTGAGAGCAAGCCTCCTTTCTCTTTTATGAGGGACTATCCTTATTTGACTTCTTTTTCCTAATTAAAGAATATCATTTAACATCATTTCATGCTTGATATTTCTCACTTAGCCCACCCCCATACTGAGTTCCATCCCTGTATGTGCAAGTTAAATGTAGGCACCATTTCTAAGAGGTACATCTATTTCATCTCTCTTAAGACTCTGAAGTATTTGAAAGCAATCCTCCTATCTCTAATCTGTATTTTCTAATTCCCACAACACCCACTGTAATGATACTATAATCATAATAGATATAGTAATAGAAGCAACCACTACCATTTACTGGGTGCTTACTGTGTACCAGTCATTTCACAATATCCTTTATATATTGTCTTACCTAATATTTACAAAATGCCCATGAATGGCTATTGTTATCTTCATTTTCACAAACAATTTATAGGGATTAAAAGTTTGGTCAGAGTTATTACTAGACATTTGAGATTTGAACCCAGATTTGCTTAATGCCAGTATTATAGCCCATATTTATAGATAGTATTATGCAATCCTGTCTTTGCATTGTACAGTCAGAATATTGTAATTATTCTTTGAAATAATTCTCTGTGATAGGTTATCAAACTATGAGGTCTGCTGACTTAGGTCTCCCAATGTCCACCAAATACAGTGTGGGCATTTCTGGTAGCTGGATTACTATTGAAATCAATGCTATGGGAGTAGAAAAAACAATATGCATTATTCTCTCTTCTAATATTGTATTGCCCATTGGCATGTTACTCTAAAATAAAACAATTGAATGATCCTGGGATTCGAAAAATCCTTTTGTTGACACTCTAAATGCTGAAATTCCAAATGTTTTTGATATTTAAGTCTGATGATCCCTAGGCAAGTGGTTAGTCATGGAGGTAAAATGGTGTATATACTGAAGTTGAAGGAGAGGGGAGATGAAAGAAGTTACCCTTGTTCCTCTTACATGCTGTGTCAAGGATGGTCCAACCCCATTGTGACTGGTTGAAACTAGCTCGTCTAACAAAGATGAATGAACTGGTTTCCATGTAATCTGCTGGTGAACTAGAGGTTTTTATCTCAGCCTGGCCCATCCAGATCCTCCTCTAAGGAAATCTTCCTTTCTGTGGGCTCATTCTAAACAGTAATGCTCTGTATTACGTGTTTGCTCCCTGTCTCACATGAGTAGACCAAGGAGTAGGCACTTGGTGGAAAATAGCCATTCTGTGACCTGGCCAACCATCTGGATGGACTAGCTTAAAATGATGATCTGGGCCAATCAGTTCCCTTTCTGGGAAATTCGGCAATTGGAAACTAAAACACCAAGCCAGCTGGCAGCAAAGTCAGATTGTGAGAGGATGCCATGAACCAAAAGGAACCGAAAACTATGAAGGGCAGAACAGATAGTAAAGGTTGAGGAAGCAGGTTGGACAAGAAGGATGGAGGCAACGCACAGAAAGAAAGCGAAGACACTTAAGACACTTGGAGGTGCCTTCAATCTTGGCTATTTCCAGTTCTGGTCCCTGCCATGTATCCTTGTGACGACCCACCCCCACTCCACTCCACCCCTTCCCCCATCTAAATCTCTTTCCACCATTAATTTTGTGAAGTAACTTGAGTGTGCCTGTTTCTTTCAATCAAAAGAGATTGATTGAAACCATCTCTTTCTTCCCTTGCATGTCAAGCACTTACAAATATGAAGTATTACTCTTAGTTCTCATTAGCAAATGGATGTGAAAGTCTGACATTCAAAAGAAAGAACTAGAATGCACCGAGCCAGAAAACCCCATTTTGCTTTTTTTCACACAGAAAACAAATCTTCCAGTGTAACGTTTCATTAAGAAAGTCTGCTTTCAAATTTTTAGGACCTTTTGTGCCTCCAGTTGGAGAATGAAGATCAGTAATCTATTACCTAAACTGCTTCTCTCCAAGTTTAACATCAGTGTGATTCCGAAATGTCTACCTGAGCAACCGCCCATGAAGAAAACTTTGAGAGATAAAGGCTTTCTCTCTTTCTACTCTTATCCTTCGTTCAGACCTCATGCCTGCTGGCCCAGTTTAATGATTTTTTTTAGAGTTCTTGAACCAAAAAGGATTTTTTTTTTAAAGTAAAAACAAACAGAAATGGGGGTTAAATGTCTCTGAACATTTCCAAAGAATTAAGTGGTGAAGAAAAAGATAAAGTAAATAAGGGCAGCTTTGGGTCAATTTGCAAAGTTAAAAATCACTATGGTGGTCTTTATGAGATAATGAAGAGGACCAGGTATGTAACTATGAACAGGTATAAATATTTTCATTTGACTCAACTTGCCAGATGAGAAATATGTCTGAACAAGCAATCTGTTTCTTTAGGGCCAATCGCTAGCTTCGGGAGCTCAAGCTTAACTCAGGTAGCCGTGATAAATCTGGAATAGTCTTGATTTTCCATTACTGTTCCTCACACGCTTTGTGTCTGCGGAAGCCACTACTTTTTCTTCCTTTTCTAAGTGTCTCTCTCTCCCTCTTTTCCTCTTCCCTCCACATCCTTCTCCCTCCTCCCTCTTCCCTCTCCCTTCCTCCTCCTCCTTCCCCCTTCTCCCTCCTCTTTTCTTCCCTCCCCTTTTCCACCACTTCTTCCCCTCCTTCCCCCTCCTCCTTTCCCCTCCTCCCTCCTCTCCTCCCCCTTTTCCTCCATTCTCTCTTTCCTCCTCTCCCTCTCTCTTTCTCTCTCACTTATATTGGGTTTGTTCTAAACTCAGCCACCCTTGAACCCATTCTCTCTCCTGCAGGTACAATAGTTCTTAGGATTTGCCAAGATCTTGGAAAATAAAGGAGATGCTTCACCCGACCAGTGAGGATCCTCTTTGCCACACCTTTGGAAATGTTGTGGATGGGGAATTAAAGGAAGTGGTGTTGCCCCACCCGGGGCCATCCCAGAAGGACTGTGGTTGTGCTGGACGTGCTGTTGATGCAACAACTCTACTGTTGTTTCTGTCTATTTGAAACCTGTCACTTTACATTTTCTTTCTCCAAGAAGACCCAAACATCAAGAGACTCCCATGTCTTGGGGGAACTGGAACGCCTAGGAATGGAAACAAATGGAAATACATTATACCAGTGGAACTTCAGCTATGACCTGAAATGTGTTACCTAAGAGCTCTGTAAGGGAGAAATTGAAAACTTTTTTTCTATCTTAATATTATATAATCTAGTCACTGTTGAAAAGCCCTTCAAATTTCATTTTTTTTAGTAATTACTTTGTAGAGTTTTTTGAGGATTAAATGAAAAAATTTATGTAAAGTGCATAGAACAGTGTCCCTCCTGTTATGACCACTCAATAAATATTACCTATTATTATTACTTTTAAAACTTTTCATGCAGCAATAATATATTTGTTCAACTGCAATTGAAATTTATTTGAATTTTAATGTTTTGGGCTCCTTGGTGTCATTTACCACTGTATTTGATTTAAAAGGGCTCAAGTACTTGGTAATATGCAAGGTGGATCATCAAGCATTTTTACTGAAATTGTGTTTGCAAAGTACATTTTGGTCTTCTATTAGTCTGTTCAGTCCCACTGTAAGATAGAGAATTCTGTGTCAGAGATCCTGTTGAAAAATGAAGAATCTAAGTGTCAGGAGAAATTAAACGACAACAATTAAATGACAACATTCTAACCTCTCTCTAGATGAAGAAAGACCATCTTCTTTGGGACTTGGGCTCATACGTGAGGTATATGTAACCACACTGGAGTAGGAAGCGGCACCCCACTCCAGTGTTCTTGCCTGGGAAATCCCATGACAGCGGAGCGTGGCGGGCTGCAGTCCACGGTGGTTGCAAAGAATCAGACATGACTGAGTGATTAGACAACAATAGCAGTGCATCCACACACATGAATATATGCCTTTATGTGTCCTACTGTCAACAAACTCTCTTTTTTTTCTTTTTTGGCCATGCTGTGCAGCTTGTGGGATCTTATTTCCCCAACCAGGAATTGAACCCAAGCCCTCTGTAGTGGAATTGAGGAGTTCTAACTCCTGGCTCGCCTGGTAATTCCCTCAAAATTCTTTTTCCTAGAGTATGGAAAGGCAAAAAGCTAGAGCTAGTGAGTAATAATCATTCCTTAAGCTTTTGACTGATGAGCTGCAGCTTGTCAGCTAATGAAAAGGAAGTATTATTCCCATTTAAGAGCTGGAATCCTGAGATAGAGTGCCCTGGCTCTTGCCATCAAGACTTTTGCCTGCTAGCCAATAGCTGATGATCTATCTCAGTTTTGCTCTACAAGAGGCAACTAACTACCTTTAGGAATATAGACAATATCACAAAAGATAACATGCCTGATGTATTTTGTATGACTCTAGTAAGAAGCTAACCATACTATAAATAGGTCTGGGTTTTTTTTAAATATAGGTCTGGGCTAAGAGGGTCTTCTGGGAAGTGTAAATGGGGAGGATATATAAAGCATGGACCAAGCCATGGATTCTTTCATCTTTGCCTTTTACAATTGCCCTCTGTTTCTAGAAGTCTATTTATGAGTCTGCCTTGGTCATCAGGCAGAATGCCTTATTTATTTCCTGGCTGTTTACAAAACCAAGGACCCAGACTACAGGATATTTATACTGTTGTCTATCAAAGCATTCACTGGGAGAAGAGATAAGCAATTCATCTGCCAGAAATATTGTGGCTTGCAAAATAGGAGCACCTATGAAAGAAGTCACCACAGTACCATGTCATGACAAAATGAGTGTGTTCTCTTGGATGATGTAGCTCATTTAGGTTGATTTCACCTTCCTCGGATATCATAAACATAATTTTTGCTTTTTCACTATAGCTCTTTGTTGCTTGGACAGGGACATCTCAGGTGGAAAGGGCCTGAAGCCGAGTCTGAGTTGGATCCTCCTGAGAACATCAAGAAGAGTTTACTTCCCTTTTTTTTTTCAAAGAACGGAGGAGTATATTTAGCCAGGCAAACATAAGGTTCCAGATGTGGAAGATTACAAGGAGCAGTAAGATTTTTCTAGATGGAAAAAAAGGGAAGGCAGATGCTTGGGTGTGTGCAGGGGCTTATAGCCCTGGGGCTGCCCTAAAGAACTTCAGGGTGAAGTCCATCCATGTGACCCCCAAGGCTGGACAAGGACCTGGGGTGAAGAGCGGCTGCAGCCCCACCTGTGGATTTCTGAGCCAGCTCAGCACCGTCTCAGCATTGTTCTATTTGGTCTTTGTCTTCAGGGCTTCACTGACATCATTCGACCCTATTTCTGAGTGAGATCAGGTTGATTTCTCAGAGCCCAAGGATCCCAATGACATGTCAGCTTTACCAACCTCGAGTCACCTCTGCTTCTCCAGAAACACATGCAACAAGACAATTATGATTTCTCAGAGCCTTTTGACAACAACGCCTTTGGTGTGTCACTTATCTGACTTACTTCTGACTTTTCCTGTGCCTGTGTCCCATCCCTTTAATTTCATCTGGCTCTTTTCTCCATCATCAGCCCTGCTTCCTGGCCCCTTTTCGCTAGAGCAAACTGCCAACCCCAGGGCTTTTGCCCTCCTTTTCACATTGCCCTCAAAAGTTACCCAAAGTATCCTGGAAGCAAAGTAGAAGAGCTTATACTATTTTTGTAGTGGGAAGCCTTGCGATGGCTTGTCTAAGCATGGCCTGTTTGCCAACTGAAGTGATTCATGCTCTGGCCAGGGGGAAGGTACGGTGGGATTTTGCCCAGGCACATTTTGGCCATCCTGTGTTTTATGCTGCCTGTGCTGAGTCGGCTATTGTTTTTTCTTGAGGAACAGTGTTGGAGGCACGGTTGGAATTCACATAACTGTAACCTTCCAGGTTGTCTTTGGTCCTGTCCAAGAACAGAATCTCAACTCCAGCCAAATACTCCCAAAAGCAAAGGGCATTTGTCATAGACTGTAAGCACCCTGAGAGCACACATTTCTGTCTGGCTTCTCTTCATTCCAGGCACACAGAATGGAGCCTGTCCCTGAGCCTGTCCCGATAAGTCTTTGTTAATTTGAATTCCTGCCTGATGAAATTATTACTGTAGTACTCTAGTACTGCATTGCAGCAAGGCTCTGCTGCATTAAATAGTGCAATATCAAATGAGTATGGCAGGGCAGATTTTAATATGCTAACTAATATACACAAAGGAGAAAAAGATCTTTGTATGTATCATGGGCTTTGAATGAACATGAACTTCTGAGGTCTGTAAATATCTTTCAGAGAACAGGACTGAAAATGGGGGAGAAATATAATAAATTTTAAGGAGCATCTTGAACATGAAAGACAGTTGATAAAAAGAAAGGTAAACTTTTTAATTATAAAAATATGAAATTGATAGATTTCCCCGCTTATTTGAAACACCAAATTTTCCTAGGACCTTAGTATTGCTATTTCCTAAAAAAGGAGTGGGAGCGGTGTTTATACTAGGTAAAATTCCCTCCAGTTCTAAAAGTTGAGAGACTATAATTATAAATGATCAAAAATCATAAAAAAATAAATAAAACTGATGTCTTTATTCTCTCTCAGGGGAATAAGTCTAGCCCTAGAAGGAAAAAAACCTGAAATAACCTGAAGTCTATGGTTGTAGTCTTCTGTGTATTTGAATTCCTTAAACTGTGTACAAAAATTTTATATATTTCTTCCCTTGAGGAACAAGGATCCATAGTTTTCATCCAATTCCCAAGGCAGTTTGAGACCGCCCCCCCCCCCAAAACCTTGTAAGCTACTGGATTCTAACATTTTAGATTGTTTCCTTATGAGGCTTGAAGTAACCCTTTCTGTATGTCAGGCATTATGCTATACATTTTATATGTATTTTCTCATTTAACCCTAACTTCGCAAGCCTGATGCTTTTCTGAGAAGTTAACTTTCTCAAAGACTGATAACTTTCTCTAAGCTGATAACTGGTGAAGCTGGGACACCTACCCAGGCTGAACCAGGGTGCCAGGCTTTTATTCATTATACAGAACTACTTTCTTTTTGGGAGACAGAACATCTTCTGGAAACCAGAGCCTTTTCATTCTTAGCCATTATTTTCCCTGTTATCCATCTTTTATATTTATATAATAACTGCTTTCTGAACACCCTAAAGCCTTTCTACACCCAGGAAGCATTTCTCTGTGGAACCAGCCTTCTAAAGCACTGAAGCAACCCTCTCCAGACCGCTCACCTCGGTTTCCTTCCATTGTACAACCAGGGCAGTAAGCATAATTTTGCCTTAACTATCTATTCTAGACTCAAGTCTGGCCACATAGCACTAATGGACAAGCCATACATTTGGAGAGACTCCAAGAAATCCATCCCAAGCCCTGAATGGTCCTGGCCCCGTTCCAGAATTTTACAAACTTTCCACAAATTGTGATTCCAGACACGTTCATACCTTGGCCCCCAGGATAATGGAAGCCACAAAAGAGACAGAAATTAAAATGTCAGCCCAGCTGGGTCCACATTGTAGGCCAGTAATTACAGTGGAACCCTTTGCCTCTTCGATCACCTGAGTGGAGCACATCTGTGCCTCCTGCAAAAAAGGATAACAGAGTAATTCAGAGCAGTTTTTTTTTTTTTTTAAAGATATCCCTTAACTCAGTGTAAGTAGAGTGCGCTACTTAACAATGGCAACTAAGGTTTTAATAAGCCACAGGAAAAGTTTTAAAAGCGAGGTGAGAAGCAGAGATCAGCCTTCTGATAAGCTTTGTAATTCAGTGACCACTGTCATCACTCAAGACCTAAATTACCTGAACTGTGTCATCAAGGCCTCAGCAGCAAGTAAAAGAAAGCGTTGTTATTCTCTGCCTAAGAAAAGAGTTACTGCCCAAACCTTTCAGCCACAACAGATTCTGAAGGACGATTTGTATGCCACGTCACTACGGATAGGGAAAAGGATGTCCACAGCCAAGGTGACATCTGAGAGGTCATATACTTTGTGGGATCATGATAGAAATTCAAAACATCAGCCTGAGAAAGGTAAGTGAAACTGACAACCAAGTGTGAAGTATGGGTGGCACAAGGGATTAAATGGTGTGGGAATCAGGACATTGGCTATCTCCTTACTTTCTCCTTAAAAAAAAAAATTTTGTTATAGACCCAGCCACTGATAGGAGTGGCTCCTTACACATGAAGTGATCTGTTGTTTTCTGTGCCCTGAAGGTGCTGATTTCCAGTGTCTGTGATGTTACCATCCCTGACTTTTTCCAGCTTTGAAACTGAGCGCTCCAAGCACTTGGATCCCTTTTCTTCGGCTGCCATGCCAGGGAAACACTGAGATGACTTTGGCCAAAATAAACTTTCTGCCAATTTATATCCTAATCCAGAGAAGCAGCCGGTTGTGTTACCAAAGGAAACTGATGTTTGGTCATGAAGGAGTGTGATGAAACTTTCCCTGTATCTTTTTCTCTCTCCATATAACAAGATGGAGATGGGTTGTTTTCTTAAAGTGCTTGTCACCTGCTTTTTGATTGTTGTTTTACTTGGCTGCTTTCTCCGCGAGATTATAGGTTTTATGAGGACGGTTTTCCCCCTCAACCTATCTTCAATACAACAACAACTTTTTTTTTTTTTTTTGAGAAACGAATAAAGAAAATCTTCTAGTCTATGTTATGTGAATAGTGACATCTTTTCAGGTTAGTAAAATATGGGTTGAAATGCTCAACTGGTGGTTGTCAGCTGAGTTTACATTAGGGGTGAATGTAATAGTGAATGCAGTTACAAGTTCTAGAATGTACAGTAAGCTCAGGCTGTGGTGGCTAAGTGCTCTTTTTGTCCTCCGGCTCTTATTTTGCCTTCAGGTAACTTTTAGCCAGTGTTAGCCTTGGAAATCGGCCCTGCTTCATGCTCAGTCCTGTCCTATTTTCCCCCTCAGGCACGCGGGGTCCTACACTGGAAGGTGCTCCTCTGTGCAGCAGAGAGCCGCCTTCCCGGGGCCACTGGGCTTTGTTCACTCACGATCCCAGCTGGTCCCGTCAGCGGAGCATGTCCTGTCTTTGCTCTGGTGAGAAGTGAGTGGAGTTCTGAGGTCCTCTACGCTGAAGCCGACACAGGAGAAACTGGCGGGGTGGGGAGAGCAAGGGAAAGGGAGATCGCGGGGGATAGAGAGTCCTGATGACATTACTGGAGACAATAAACTACCCACAACTTAGCTTCCCTGGTGGCTCAGATGGTAAAGAATCTGCCCACAATGTGGGAGACCTGGGTTCAATCCCTGGGTGGGGAAGATCCCCTGGAAACAGGAATGGCAACCCACTCCAGTGTTCTTGCCTACACAGTCCCATGGACAGAGGAGCCTGGCTGGCCACAGTCCATGGGATCACAGAGTTGGACATGACTGAGTGACTAACACACACATCCACAACTTAACTTTTTTCCTGTCATTTGCCACAAAAATAACTCTAACTTGGTCCAGAGACTCTGTTATTTGTTTTTATCTTTGTAAAAGAAAGATAATCCTTTAGATGGCTCACCAAGGAAGTGCAACTTGTTACATCTTGGTCTTGTTAGGAAATTCATTATTTTCTTGGATGGAAACCTCTGCCTTAGATATAATGCTGGAGCCTCTGGACCTACAGGTGACTCAAGATGCATGTATACTCTCTTCTACCTGAAAGCTCCATATGAAGAGAGCTATTATGACTCATTGTTCACTCATTCAGTAAATAGTTGTTGAGCAGCTACTATGTGCGGCCACATCTTTAGGATGTATGTTTAGATTTTCCTTTGAATTGTTTCTCATGTCACAGGGACTCTGGACCAACGCTGGAGTCCCTTCCTTAGAAGGACTCCAGTGTGTCAAAGACTCCTCCTTAAAATATAGCATCTGGAGCAAAGCATGACACCACCCATTCATATATTTTACACATGACTTAAGTGTCAACTGTGTGCCAGGTGTGAGGGTAACAGTGAATGAGGGACAGTAGTGTGCTCAAAGGACTCACCACCTAGAAAGAGGAGTGCATGCATGGGTGCTAAGTCGCTTCAGTATTGTCTGACTCTTTGCAACCCTAGGGACTGTAGCCCACCAGGTTCCTCTGTCTGTGGGATTCTCTTGACCCAGGGATCAAACCCAAGTATCTTATGTCTCCTTCATTGGCAGGCAGATTCTTTACCACTAACTTCACCTGGGAAGCCCCTAGAAAGAGGAGGTTGCCTTGTAAATAAGATAGGGAGCTAAGTGAAACCCAAATTGTAATAGGGAAGAGTAAACTATTTTAACCTTTGTACTCTATTGCTTTTGCTACAAGTTACTCACTAAAGAAGGGCTTCCCAGGTGGTACTAGTGGTAAAGAACCCGCCTGCCAATACAGGAGATGTAAGAGACTTGTGTTCGATCCCTGGGTCAGGAAGATCTCCCGGAGGAGGGCATGGAAACACACTCCAGTATTCTTGACTGGAGAATCCTACAGATAGAGGAGCCTGGTGGGCTACAGTGCACAGGGCCACACAGAGTCAGACACAACTGAAGCAACTTAGCATGTGTGCACACAATCAGTAAAGGGATGTTGCCTATAGTTTAAAGCATACATAATGACCCACATGTAGGACCCCTGCCTCCTATGTAATGAGCACTAAGCTATAATACCTTTGTTTAGCCCACAGGAAGCTTCCTGACCAGGCCCACCTGCAAATGGCCACAGGAAGGAAGAAATGAACACATCCAGACCCAGGACTTTACCCCATCCATTCTAGTATTAAGGAATCCTGAATTTAACTCAGGAAAGATGGTTCTTTGGGACGCTAGTCCACCATCTCCTTGGCCTGCCGACTTTCTGAATGAAGTCCTGATTTCTTGTCCCAACGACTTGTCTCTCGATTTGTTGGCCTGTTGTGCTGTGAGCAGTATGAGCTTGGACTTGGTAACAAAATGAGGGAGCTGCCAGTCCTCCTTGGAGAGGGGAATCCTTGGAAATGCTTCCCACCTGGGGGAAGTAAGTGAGAGTGTGCATGTGGACATGTGATAGGCAGATGGAGTTGGAGGATGGTCTTGTAGGGAGAGTCAGCAGCCTGAGCAAAGGTAGGGAAGAATGAAACAGCCTAGTGAGCTCCAGGAACTGCAAAGGCTTTGATAGAGCAGGAGTGTGGGGTGTGAGAGCATGCTGCAAAAGAGTTAGGGCCAGAAAACTAGGCAGGGTAGAGCCTTGAAAGCCATACTTAGGAGCTTGGATTTTTTTCCCTACAAGGTGACAAGGAATCTGAAGAGAGACAACATGATTGGGTTTATAAATCATCCATAGAAAGATGTTTTGAAGCTGTATGACCCAGGTGTCGGACCTCCAGGAAACTGAGGCAGGAAGAGCAGCTGGGAGATCAGATCATCTGGATAAGAGATGAGAAAGGATTCCAATAAGGCAACAGCTGTGAGGATGGAAAGAAGTGGGTGTACTACAAGCAGGGAGGACACACGGGCAAGCAGTGTGGCAGGACTTGGCTACTCAAAGTGGGTCAGAGGACCCATAGCATCAGCATCCCTTGGAAGAAAAGCAGGTTCTCAGGCACCACACTAGACCTACTGGATAATGATTTGCAGCTTAGCAAGATCCCTCAGGACATTCACTCATAGACACACTCAAGCTTGAAACACACTGGTCCGGGTACTGGGAATTCAGTGGTGAAGACACAAAGCAGCTGAGATCCTTGCCCTCATTAACACCACATGGTGATGGTAAGTATCAGCAAGGAGACATATCAGGAACTGAGACACACCCTGGGCTCAGGGCTCAGGGGAGGTTTCCCCATGTAGGTTTCAGTGACAAGTCATGGTGAACCAGGAGGAGCAAGTAGAACATGGGTTCGTGTGAGGGGTTGGGGAGAAGTCTCCCATCAGAGGCCAGCATGTGCTCAGGCTGGAAGGGATGCCAGGGCCTTGGAGGAAAGAGCTGGGGCAGCACATGAGGAAGAAGGAGGGTCCTGGGAGGTGGGGCTGGAAGTCAGGGGGGATCAGGTCAGCTGCTCAATCACGCAGATGAGTCTGATTTTCACTGCCAGAATAAATCTGGAGGAGAAAGCCCAGAGCAGTATCAAGAGGTGATATGTACGAGGAGAGTTGATAGCTTACCCTAATGGTCTGACCAAAGCCCCTTGGTTAACGAAGCCTATTGCTTTGGGCTTCTTCAGTTTTGACCCCACTTAAGAAAGCTTTATGGAGCACACACTCTATGTTAGCCCTATGTGAGGCAAGGGAGGGCTATTCAATATTTGAGATATGATTCCTGCCCTCAAGGATACCACAGTTTAGTAATGATATTTTGCTTTATTAAAGAAGCTTAAAGTCAAACCAAGAAGAACTTCTGGTTAATCATTCCCCAGGTCTTTCCACATAGGCTGCTTCTGAGACAGCTTTCCCTCTTTCTGTTCTTATGTACTTTTTAGACAAAATTTTACATTTTTCTTGATTTCAGGCCATCTTCCCAAACTGTGATACCGTTTTAAATCCTGCTTCAGTCATCAATTTTTCAGCTCTCTCTCCCAACTTTATGCCACATGCAGATCTGATGAACATATCCTTAAAAAAACAAACAAACTTAAGATCCTATGCTAAAAATTGGTTACAGATGTCAGAGGGCCCTTAAGCTTCTTAACATGGTCATAATAGAGTTTCCTTTCTGAGTGATTATTGATTAGTTGATCAATACATCTTGGGCTCCATATAGTATTTTTTTCTCCCCCTGGGAAGAGTCTCTCTGTCTTGTAGCTAGAGATAAATGCACTCTTTATGGGAACCCACAGCATTGGTGAATACCAGTGTTACAGTATTTGTAACATTGCATTTTAATTTTGTTACCTCTCTGACCATCATTATGGGGCTATTTTACTCATCACTCTATTCCCAACAATGAGCACAGTGTATTATTGCATATGGCGGGCACTCAATATACACTTTATTCAGTGACTTAGCCTGCATAAAATATTTATGAATTTGCAGAAACAGCTAGGCTATTTGATACATTTCAAGGATTGAAATATAGAGTTTAGCCCTCCAGACTTGGGTCAGTAACAAGGCCTCACATTGATTCCCCAGAGTTGGCACCACAATATCATACCCTTTGCTTTCTGGAACATTTCTTGATATTTCATAAAAGTTTTTAGTGTCTTCAGCTTATCCTAGAGATTCTGCAAGTGATGCAGTGAAATCTGGAGAGAAGAGACGTGTAACCACTTCTACACATAATTGATCTCCCAGTTTCATGGCCAGGGTATGTCAGTCCCATACTGAGAGTCAGATAGGTAACAAATGAAAATGCAATGTCACACATATCATGATATGAGTATTCACAAGTACTAGGCATTCTTATAAAGAATACACTTACCTCTAGCCACAAGACAGGAAGACTCTAGGAAAAAAATACCGTATGGTGCCCAATATATTGGCTGGATTTTGCCAATAGAACTCTGCTTAATGGATATACCAAATATAATAACAGCCATGGTTTCATTTGGCAAAAGTCATTAATAACAACAATCCAAAAAATCCTTCTTTTTGATGTTAATCATGTCAACATATTTCTAGTTTTTCATATTATCCCTACATGGCCATGCTGCACAACTTGAGAGACCTTAGTTTCCTAACTACAGATCAAACCCAGGGCCTGGCAGCAAGAACACTGAATCCTAACCACTGGACCACTAGGGAATTTCCATTTGTGTTTTTTAACCATGGGGTACTACAGATAACTCATTTTTGAAATTTGTTTTCATTAATACCTTGATTGTTTTCTTCTTGTGTCTGAATTTCTGTCAGTTTGACAAAAATACCTGGCAAGCTATTGTTGGGAATGTATATTGGTACAGCCACTATGGAAAAAAGTACAGAGGTGTCTCAGAAAACTAAAAATAGAACTACCATACGATCCAGCAGTTCATCTCCTGGGTATATACTCTCCCCCCAGCCCAAAATAAAATCCAAAAAACTAATTTAAAAAGATACATGCACACCAGTGTTCATAACAGCACTGTTTACAATAGCCAAGATATGAAAGTAACCTAATGTCAATCAACAGATGAATGGATAAAGAATGGAGATATGTGCATGTACACACTCAATGGAATATTACTCAGACATAAAAAAGAATGAAATTTTACCATTTGCAGCAACATGGATGGACTTAGAGGGCATTATGCTAAGTGAGATAAGTCAGACAGAAAAAGACAAAATACTGTATGATATCACTTACACATGGAGCCTGAAAAATAAAACACACTCACAAGAAAGAAGCAGACTCACAGATACAGAGAACAAACTAGTGGTTACCAGTGGGGAGAAGGGGGTACAAACCATTAGGTCTAAGATAAGCTACAAAGATGTATGGAGAATATAGGCAATATTTTGTAATAACTGTAAACAGGGTATAATCTTTAAACTTTAAAAATGGTATAAAAATTAAAAATAAATACTTGGTAACTTTTACTGGGAATTTTCTATATTCCACATCCCACTTCTGCAATATATTTAATCCTTATTTATAAGAGGTATGTATATGACTATCCTTGATTTATTATTTTAAAAAAATGACACAAATGGGGGAGATTAAATTGCCTAACTCTAGTCTTTCCCATTCTATTGTTTTCCTCTATTTCTTTGCATTGATCACTGAGGAACTTTCTTATCTCTCCTTGCTTTTCTTTGGAACTCTGCATTCAAATGGGTTTATCTTTCCTTTTCGCCTTTGTTTTTCGCATCTCTTCTTTTCACAGCTATTTGTAAGGCCTGCTCAGACAGCCATTTTGCTTTTTTGCATTTCTTTTTCTTGGGGACGGTCTTGATTCCTGTCTCCTGTATAATGTCACAAACCTCCATCCATAGTTCATCAGGCACTCTGTCTATCAGATCTAGTCCCTTAAATCTATTTCTCACTTCCACTGTATAGTCATAAGGGATTTGATTTAGGTCATACCTGAATGGTCTAGTGGTTTTCCCCACTGTCTTCAATTTCAGTCTGAATTTGGCAATAAAGAGTTCATGGTCTGAGCCACAATCACCTCCCAGTCTTGTTTTTGCTGACTGTATAGAGCTTCTCCATCTTTGGCTGCAAACAATATAATCAATCTGATTTTGGAGCTGACCATCTGGTGATGTCCATGTGTAGAGTCTTCTCTTGTGTTGTTGGAAGAGGGTGTTTGCTATGACCAGTGCGTTCTCTTGGCAAAACTCAGCCTTTGCCCTGCTTCATTCTGTATTCCAAGAAATGGTAGGGACCTAACAGAAGCAGAAGATATTAAGAAGAGGTGGCAAGAATACACAGAAGAACTGTACAACAAAGATCTTCATGACCAAGATAATCACAATGGTGTGATCACTCACCTAGAGCCAGACATCCTGGACTGTGAAGTCAAGGGGGCCTTAGGAGACATCATTACAAACAAAGCTAGGGGATGTGATGGAATTCCAGTTGAGCTATTTCAAATCCTGCAAGATGATGCTGTGAAAGTGCTGCACACAATATGTCAGCAAATTTGGAAAACTCAGCAGTGGCCACAGGGCTGAAAAAGGTCAGTTTTCATTCCAATCCCAAAGAAAGGCAATGCCAAAGAATGCTCAAACTACTGCACAATTGCACTCATCTCACATGCTAGTAAAGTAATGCTCAAAATTCTCCAAGCCAGGCTTCAGCAATATGTGAACCATGAACTTCCAGAAGTTCAAGCTGGTTTTAGACAAGGCAGAGGAACCAGAGATCAAATTGCCAACATCTGCTGGATCATCGAAAAAGCAAGAGAGTTCCAGCAGAACATCTACTTCTGCTTTATTGACTATGCCAAAGCCTTTGACTGTGTGGATCACAATAAACTGTGGAAAATTCTGAAAGAGATGGGAATACCAGACCACCTGACCTGCCTCTTGAGAAACCTATATGCAGGTCAGGAAGCAACAGTTAGAACTGGACATGGAACAACAGACTGGTTCCAAATAGGAAAAGGAGTACATCAAGGCTGTATATTGTCACCCTGCTTATTTAACGTATATTCAGAGTCCATCATGAGAAACACTGGGCTAGAGGAAGCACAAGCTTGCTGAGAGAAATATCAATAACCTCAGATATGCAGCTGTACCACCCTTATGGCAGAAAGTGAAGAAGAACTAAAGAGCCTCTTGATGAAAGTGAAAGCGGAGAGTGAAAAGTTGGCTTAAAGCTCAACATTCAGAAAAGTAAGATCATGGCATCCAGTCCCATCACTTTATGGCAAATAGATGGGGAAACAGTGGAAACAGTGTCAGACATTATTTTGGGGGGCTCCAAAATCACTGCAGATGGTGATTGCAGCCATGAAATTAAAAGACGCTTACTCCTTGGAAGGAAAGTTATGACCAACCTAGACAGCATATTAAAAAGCAGAGACATCACTTTGTCAACAAAGGTCCATCTAGTCAAGGCTATAGTTTTTCCATTAGTCATGTATGGATGTGCAAGTTGGATTATAAAGAAAGCTGAGTGCCTAAGAATTGATGCTTTTGAACTGTGGTGTTGGAGGAGACTCTTGAGAGTCCCTTGGACTGCAAGGAGATCCAACCAGTCCATCCTAAAGGAGATCAGTCCTGGGGTTCGTTGGAAGGACTGATGTTGAACCTGACACTCCAATACTTTGGCCACCTGATGTGAAGAGCTGACTCATCTGAAAAAATCTTGATGCTGGGAACGATTGAGGGCAAGAGGAGAAGGGGATCACAGAGGATGAAATGGTTGGATGGCATCACTGACTCAATGGACATGGGTTTGGGTGGACTCTGGGAGTTGGTGATGGACAGGGAGGCCTGGCATGCTGCAGCTCATGAGGTCGCAAAGAGTTGGACATGACTGAGTGACTGAACTGAACTGAAATTGCCTATACTCATTTATATTGGTTTCTGTCCCTCCTCCCAGGCTCCTGGTGTGTGGACAGCTGAGGTCTGAATGAGGCTTAATTCCAGGGACCAGACTCTTAACCCAGCACACACAATTCTGCAAAGGGCCCACAGAGCTTAGAATACTGTGCCAGAAGTGCCCTTTGAGAATGTCTAGCTTGGAGCATTATACTTGTGGATCTGATTCTGTCACTTTCTGTGCAAAACGATTCTCCCAACAGAGACTGAAAGGCTGAGTGGGGATGGGAGGAGTGGGAGAAGGGGGAGGGGATGACTCTAACTCCTAGGATCCCAAGAGAGGACTTTCATGTTCAAAGCTCTGGAACTGAATGGATATAATATAAATCTTTAACTTACATTAATGTATTACACTTCATCAAGAAAATATTCATTGAATAATTAAGTGAATCACATTTTAGCGTTAACCACCATATAACTAGCTATGTGGCCATAGTATTTAGAGGAACTAAGAGCCTCCTGACGAGAGTGAAGGAGGAGAGTGAAAGAGCTGGCTTAAGACTAAATATTAAAAAAGCTAAGATCATGGCATCTGGCCCCATTACTGCATGGCAGATAGAGGGGGAAAAGGCAGAAGTAGTGAGAGATTTCCTCTTCTTGGGCTTCAAAATCACTGCGCACAGTGACTGCAGCCGTGAAATCAGAAGACGATTGCTTCTTGGCAGTAAAGTGACGACAAACCTAGACAGTTTGTTGAAAAGCAGAGACATTACTTTGCTGACAAAGGTCTGTATAGTCAAGGCTATGATCTTCCCAGAGGTCAGGTATGGCTGTGAGAGCTGGACTGTAAACAAGGCAGAATGCCAAAGAATTGATGCCTTAAATTGTGGTGCTGGAGAAGACTTCTGAAAGTCCCTTGGAGAGCAAGGAGATCAAAGCAGTCAATCTTGAGGGAGATCAACCCTGAATATTCACTGGAAAGACTGATGCTGAAGCTGAAGCTCCAATATTCTGGTCACCTGATGTGCACAGCAGACTCATTGGAAAAATCCCTGATGCTGGGAAAGATTGAGCGCAGAAGAAGAGGGTGTCAGAGGATGAGATGGCCGGATGACATCACCAATGCAATGAACACGAACTTGGGAAAACTGCAGGACATGGGGAGGAAACAGGGAACCCTAGTATGCTGCAGTTCATGGTGTTGCAAAGAGTCGGACACGACTGGGCGACTGAACAACAACAACAATGTATTACTTCATCAAGAAAATTTTCGTTGAATAATTAAGTGAGGTTGGAATCACATTTTAGCTTTACCATATAACTAGCTTTGTAGCCATAGCATTCCCCACCCCCGCCGCCCCAACATTTGCTGAGTCTTAACTGCATTTTTAAAGACATACATTTGGGGCAAAAGGACAGCAGTAGTGAAGGTGTGATGTGTTCATGGAACAGAGAGGGGGGATCTGGATCTAAGAACTGTCTTGGTTCACTCTGGAGAGTCCGTAAGAGTGAAATGCTATTTTTTAAATATGAAAAATTATTCGTTACCTTAAAATAACACACCAAGACAAAAATCAATAGTTTTGTACCTCCACAGTCAGTGAAAGCGTGAACATGTGAGCAGTGTGAAACGAATAGCTTCTGAGAGAGCATTATGCTGAAATCGAGAGTGACATGTGTGTATCAGTCATACACAGCAAGCGAGAGACAGGAAGATGGAGGAGGACACACAGCCCCACAGTGTCCCCAAAGGGAAAGAAGGCAACTCTTGGGAAAATGATGGAAGCACGCAAAGTCCATGAAATCAGCTGTGTCAATTGTGAAACGTAAGTCCTCGTGCCATGTATTTGGACGCTGCAGCCACAAAGATCAAGAGAGAAGATTAAAAACCTACACTTTCACGTCTGAGTCATCTGTGCCCCTCACCCCTACAATTCCCTCCTCCAACATTTTCATCTGTCTTTTGTTGAAGGATTCACTCTCACTGAAAAATAAGGATGGGTGAGGCAGAATTTTCACCTGAGCAAATCAGATGTGGTTTAGCTCCATGGCAGGACTCCATGTTTTACTGGTCTGCTTATGTAAAAGTAAGTGGGGGAAGCTGAACTATTTCAAACGTGTATGAAAAGTTGAAGAAAGAAGGTTTTGGAGCAATGAATGAGATGAAAGAGAAATCTGTGCCAGGCAAACTGAAAGCCAAGCAAAGGGCAATTAATCATCCCAGCTGGAGAGGGACAAGAGAAGTCCAGTGTCTCTTTCGAGATGAGGAAGAGCCCCACTTGTCAGGGCAAAAGCGTCTGTGACATCTAAGTGCCTGAGCTGGGTACTAAGCCTGCTATTTCTGCTCTGTCAAAGTCATTCTATTAAAAGTTAAAATAAGACAGCAACTAGAGAATCTTACCCCTTATAGAAGCCTTATGTAATGTATGCAAATGTGCATCTAAATTATTAGTCTTCTCTTTTTTTCCCCTTCAAAGCTGCACTTAATAAGTAAAAGCCTGTGAAAGCTTAGAGATTTCTAAAATAAAGTGTATCTAAGAACATCTTTAAGGCAAACTCTTGAGAGCTAGCAAGAGGTCTAGGAGAAAAGGCCCTGTATGAAGAGAGGGGATGGCTGGGTCCTGGCACTGGTTTTAGCCCCTTACTCTGCACTGGCTTTTGCAACCCGCTTAAATTCCCAGGGCCAAAAGAGGCTATGTCTGAGTGGGAAGAACTAGAAACAAGGATCTGAAAGTCTGGGTTTGAGTCTCCACCTTGCATAGATGGGCCATGTAGCTGACAAAGAATTTAATATTTGGAGGCTTGTTTCCTAATCTTTCAAATAGAGGAAGTCATAGAACCCAATGGCTGAGTGGGTGAATAAGCCGCCTGCAATGCAGGAGGTACGGGAGACGCTGGTTCCATCCCTAGGTGGGGAAGATCCCCTGGAGGAGGATATCGCAATCCACTCCAGTACTCTTGCCTAAAAAATTACTTGGACAGAGGAGTCTGATGGGCTGCAATCCAAAGGGTCGCAAAGAATCATACACAATTGAGCACGCACACAGGCACAACAGTACCTCATTCATGTTGCCTGATGGACAAGTAGACGATGTACATAAAAGGGGCTTTGCAAACTGTAAAGGGCAAGAGACAAGTGAGCCTTCATTTCCCTTGGTTATCTGTGCCTCACAGAATACTAGGAGAAAAAATGAAAACTAGAAAGGGTTTATTATAGAAAGTCCAAAGCACTACTTCACAATCATTATAGCGAGTAAGGACATACTTCAAATCTGTTGATAAAGGGAAACCAGTCAGAAAGCCAGCTTCAACTGGGAGATGTTTAAGACACCTTCCACCTACACTCAAAGGAAAACGGTGTTCTAGAGGGTGCTGGGGGTTGGGTGGCCTGGAGGAGACAGCGCCACACAAAAGAGGTGGCGAGATGGCGGGGCATGGGGAAGCACGCTATCGTCTAAGAGGCCTAAGGGAGCTGGAACGATCGCACAAAAAGGAGGTCTTCTAATTCCGTTTGAGCTGTAATCTGATTTCACGCTGGGTACACCGTCCCCTCCAAGTCAGCGTTGAGGGCGGTGCGGCAGAAGTTTTCCACCCAGCAACAGGATGACGTCAGCGGCCGGAGGCCCGCCAATCAGGAGGCGGCATGAATCAGAGCGAGCTGGAGTTCTGATCAACGGTCTCCTAGCAAAGCAACCTCAGGTCTGAAGCGCAGAGGCTGTTTGCACTTCCTGTGCACTTGAAGCTGAGACGGAATGGCCCCTCAGCTGAAAGGGTACCAGTGGGGGTGCAGGCCGTTAAGATTATTCGCATCCAAACGGCCAGTCCTCTGGGTCATATAAGAGTCATAGCTATGTTTTCCTGCGAGTATTTTCGGCAATTAAAAATTCAGAATTAATAAATATTTTAAAGGCTTGATTTCTATGGCATGCCTTATAATTGTTTGAAACCTGCTTCATTTCATGCATTATGTGCTGCGGGGCGGCTCTTGGCCCTTGAGCTATATATACAGGTAAATACCTTACAGAGCTTGAGCTTGCTTCTTAGGTTTCAAGTCTCCTCTCCAATGACAAGCAGTCTGGAAGTCAACAGCTGTTTCATTTCTGGGTCAAAAGCTCCAGTTCTCTAATTGCACTGAAATGTGTTTTGTGTATGCTTTAAAAATAAGCATAAGTGGGAAGGTGATGAGGTGATTTGCAGAAATGCACTCACCCTGGGGAGGGTTGAGCTTTGTGGTACTGCTGAGAACATGCGGTTATCTCCTGGCATTTTGTTAGTTTTTTTGACCTTAGTAGACAGTGACAGCAGTCCTGGAAAAGGGCTCAGAAGGTTAAACCTCCCCACCCAGCATCACAGTCTCTTTCTTACACTTCCCAAGCAGGCTCCTCACCTACCCAGCATGCCCTGTGCGGGGACGGTCTACACTAACTCTGTCCTAAGGCCAGAGGACTCTCTCCTGTGGTGGAGGAAACATCTTCCCTAAAGCAAAATATATGTAACCAAGAAGGAGTGATTTTTCACCTTGTCTCCTTTCAGAGTCATCGGTCTCAGGAAGGAGAATGGACTAGGATTTATAAGCCCAGACCTGCTGCAACCGCCTTCCACAGCTGCTTCTTGGATGAATGCCTCTTCTTTTTCCCCTCATTACTGAGATGAAGAAAGAGTTTACAAAAGCTAGCTAATTAGGGCTAATTAGGGGCAAGCCATTCTGAAATATTGAGAAGACTGACTTGGGAAATATATTTTAGAGAAAGGCAGACCTAACATGTCCAAAGGGTGGTGCTGCTGGAGGAAGGCACATGGGTTCTGGGGATCAGGCTCATGCAAGGTTGAATCCCAGTTCCAGGACTTACCAGCTCTGCCCCCGAGGGCCAAAGCTCCCTTCCACAGGTGCAGACTGGGGCAAGGTCTAGCTCCAAGGATGGCAGTGAAGAGAAACAATCTCGCACTGAGCACAGGCAAGCACATTGTAGCTACTCAATAATTCATAGACCCACCGCTCCCTTTACACTGGAAATAAACAACTTGTTGGCAAATAGAAATCCCAGAGGGACTGGCTTTCACAAATACCCGAGGGATGGTAATTAGCATGAAAAAGGATTGTTTCCAAGCCTTGAAAGCAGGTCGTTCTTTACAGGCTCAGGCTTACTTGGGAAGCCTTGTTTACACTCTAGCATTAATTTGCTCAGCAAATCCTTATGGCTAGGGTGAAATTAAATTTCAGTCCAGGCTCTGTTTGAATGACCCCAAACTCCAAATGAAGGTGGCTTTAGTGTGATCTAAGTTTCACTTTTTGGAAGCCTTGAGATGAATTCAGTGGGCTTTTTAATACTTCTAGTAAGGCCTGACACTCTTGGCAAGAAAGATAACACTGTCAAGTAACTGACCCCATCCTGTTCATTCCCTTCTTCATCTGGTATCCCTGAAGGGTACATGCTCCTGGTGCCAAAAGGAGTTTAGAAAAGATTTCTGCTGACTTGGACAGATTGGGAGTCTCAGGGGGTATGAAAACCCCAGGGCAGGTTAGAGGTCAGAGCAGCTGTGATGCCTGGAGGAGAAGGTAGGAGGAAGTCCGGGTGGGGGATGTATTTCCTGGGCGAGACTAAATCAGCTATTTTAGACTCTTTGGTTCCTCTTTAGTCAGCAGTCAAGAAGACTACAGAAATGGTAACATTCTATTATTTCCACAGGGCCTTTCTCTTGAAAAATGCATTTGCTGTCTAAGATAAAATGCTGTAGATTTTCTGTTCCCTCGAGGTTTATTGCACCACAGAGAAGGTAATGAGAAGACACCTTCTTCCCACTTTACAGAGAGGGAAACTGATAGCTGGTGGGTGAAGCTCAGAGATTTGGGAAAGATCAGTCCATCTCTGAACAGTTGAGTGGAGATACTGAATCGGGAACCAGTGAAACAGAAATGTGAGCTCTCCTGACCTTTCTCTGCTATTAAAGTCATTTCAAATCCAAGCAAGAAAAGTTAGAAATGGGTAAAATTGCAGCTATGCTTTAACCAAGAGTCCAGACTTGCCTGTTTTTGATTGACTGAACCTCTGTACACATGCACACAGTGAAAGCAAATCTTTCCCTGTATTTTAGTGCAGGGAAGCCAGTTTATTCTGAGTGCCAGTTTGTGTCAGAACAATTTGATATGGGGTTATAGGTTAAATCCTGTCTTCCTCCTCCAAATATGTTGAAAATATGTTGAAATCCTAACCCCCAGTACTTCAGAATGCAATCTTATTTGGGAATAGGTTAATTACAGATGTAACTTGATTCCCAGGTGGCTCAGTGGTAAAGAATCCTCCTGCCAATGCAGGAGACACAAGAGACATGGGTTCTATCCCTGGGTTGGGAAGAGCCCCTAGAGAAGGAAATGGAAACCCACTCCAGTATTCTTGCCTGGAGAATCCCATGGACAGAGGAGCTTGGCAGGCTATAATCCATAGGGTCGCAAGAGTCAGACACGACTTAGCGACTAAACAGCAACAGACATAATTAGTTAAATTAAGTGAAGTCATCCTGGAGCAAAGCTAGTCCCTTATCAAATATATGTGGTGTCCTTATAAGACAACAACAGTGTAAAGACAGACATGTACAGGGAAAATGCAATTCGAAGACAGAGAATTGGAGTGTTTCATCCACAAGCCAAGAAACTCTAAAGATTGCCAGGAAATCTCTTTCTTCTACAAGTTTTGGAGGGAGTACAGCTCTGCTGACACCTTGATTTCAGTCACACTCTAGCTTCCAGAAATGTGAGGTGATAAATTTGTTGTTTTAAGGCACCTAGCTCGAGGTACTTTGTTGCAGCAGCCCTAAGAAACTAAGGTGTATGGCATTAACCAAAATTACTGATGTCGCTTTAGACTGGCTAAAACTGGCAGCTGCATGCTTGGGCAGGTTATCGACCTTTCTGGAAGAAGGTTTTCTAATCCATGAAATAGAGATGGAGTAGATGATTCAAAGGGCTTCCCTGCTGCCTCAGTAGTAAAGAATCCATCTACCAATGTAAGAGTCATGGGTTCGATCTCTGGTTCAGGAAGATCTCCTGGAGAAGGAAATGGCAACCTACTCCAGTGTTCTTGCCTGGGAAATCCCATGGACAGAGGAGCCTATAGCCCATGAACAGTGGGCTATTGCCCATGGGGTTGCAAAGAGTATGATATGATGTAGTGGCTTAGCATGCACACACGTGGTTTAAAAGAACTCTAACGTCCTTTGAGACTAGGCAGTTTCCCCCAACAGGTGATAGCTTTTCTTCTCCTGATCTAGTTCTTGAGTCCCTCCCCATCTCTCTCTACATGCGCCCGTGTCTGAGATCAGGCCGTCACTGCTTGCTTGGAAAATTGGAAAACTATTGTCCCCTGCAACCTATACATTAATACAAGTGGCTGAGGGTTCTTTGTAGACACAGATCCAATAACATCATTCCTGTATACATGCTTTCTACAGCCTGACTTTGCCTAGAGAATACTGTTAAAAGTCCTTAGGTTGGCATGAGGCTCTTGACGACCAGACCAAACCTCTCGCATCAACTCCCACCAAGTTCCACACACCCCACATTTCATATATTCTAACCAGCCTAAAGTACTAAACAAGCCATGGACTTCCCTTTCCTAAAATCCTGCACCCATCTGCTCCCCAGAGACTTTCCACCTACCTTTTGATTCTCCACAAGACCACGAGCAATTTGAAGGCAGGAACTGTGTCTTATTCACCGTTTCTCTCCATTACCTTGTACTTTCCTTAGCATAGAGTAAGAGCTTAATTGGTATGAATTGAAGAAAGGAATCTGTTATTCCTCAAGACCCATTTCAATGTTTTTTTTTTTCCCCTGTATAACTATCTAAATTAGGAGTTCCCTCCCAGCTACCGTGGTGCTCTATCAAGATTTTATAATATCCTTTCTCCCATCTATGAATCTGCTTTGCACATGGTACCAAATAAATGGTTGTGAAGTAAATGGACAGATACTTAATGGACACCTTATTACCATATATGTGTGGGTGAATTTCCCTTGCTTAGTGTGAAACTCTGAATCATTTGCAGTAAGTAGAAAAGGTTAACCCTAATTTGATTGATTTTCCTTGTTTCATCAGATTGTGATCTTGGCAGTTTAGTTCAGTTGGTCAAAACGTGTGCTTGTGCCCTTGCTTGGGGTCACACACAGCTAACTCCCACACCCCGGGCAACACTGGGGAGCTGCAGGGCAGGGCCTCTCCTCGGTCACTAGCGTCCCTGAGTGAAGGAGGGCAGAGGGGTTGGCACAAATTCACGATGATGGTCAGTAGCCTAGCCTGAAGGTGATGGCCAGGAACTGGGGCAAAACTAGAAATGAGCTCCATGCAATGTGGGGCTCTCCTTTGGGAGGCTCCCCTTTCTCCTTCTCTATGGCTAAGTTTGGCCAAACAAGACCCTGAGTGAGTGAGGGGAAGGACACACACCCTCCCCTCCAGGCAATTCTTCATAGCAAAGAGGCTCAGGGCAGAGCATCAGATGCTGGGCTGAGTTTCCCAGAGGTCAGGAGATTCATCTTTTGAATTGTAATACCTGTAGTGATAATGACCATG
Source organism: Bos javanicus (assembly GCF_032452875.1). NCBI lineage: Eukaryota > Metazoa > Chordata > Mammalia > Artiodactyla > Bovidae > Bos > Bos javanicus. The sequence goes on along the minus strand of NC_083882.1, from coordinate 15,170,340 downwards.
TACTGGACTTTTACTGTGTACCAAGAACTCTCTCTCTGTCTTTATATATATTTAGATACAACATACAAAATAAACATAAAAAATATATATAAATACATACTATATAAAATATATAGTATACAATATATGTGCTATTAAATATATATGCCATATATATATGCACACAATACAATAAAATACATACAATGTGATATAAAGTGGGTATATATGATCTTACATATCTCTATATATGATTAAAGTAAATTCTGATAACTCTGTCGGGTAGATATTATTATTCCCATTTTCCAGATATGGACATTGAGGCAATGAACACAAGTTTACAGTTAGTGAGTGGCAAAGACAGGAATTTAGGGGCTTCCCTAGTGGCTCAGTCGGTAAAGAATCTGTCTGGAATGCAGGGGATCCCGGTTCGATCCCTGGGTTGGGAAGATCCCCTGGAGAAGGAAATGGCAACCCACTCCCGTATTCTTGTCTGGGAAATCCCATGGACAGAGGAGCCAGGCAGGCTATAGTGTATGGGGTCGCAAAAGAGTCAGACATGACTTAGCGACTAAATCACCACCACCATTTGATTTAACAGACTTTGCTTTTGACCACTGAATGACTGCTTTCTCAGTCGAGTGTAGTTTATCAGATTAATTAATTAGCCAAAAATATTTATTTAAAACCTACTATATATCATTACCGGAGAAGGCGATGGCACCCAACTCCAGTACTCTTGCCTAGAAAATCCCATGGACGGAGGAGCCTGGTAGGCTGCAGTCCATGGGGTTGCAAAGAGTCGGACATGACTGGGCAACTGCACTTTCACTTTTCACTTTCATGCATTGGAGAAGGAAATGGCAACCCACTCCAGTGTTCTTGCCTGGAGAATCCCAGGGATGGAGGAGCCTGGTGGGCTGGCGTCTATGGGGTCGCACAGAGGCAGACACGACTGAAGCAACTTAACAGCAGCAGCAGCAGCATATATCATTACGGTTGAGGTTCTGAAGATACTCTGGCAAACTCCCTGACCTTATGGAGCTTATGGTTTAGAGATAGGAGATAGACAATAAAAAACATAAGCAAATAATTCTAGCTGACAATAAGTGCATCGAAGAAAATAAAACTGTAAAGGATAGGGTTTCCCTGGTGGCTCAGTGGTAGAGAATCCATCTGCCAATGCACGAGACACAGGTTTGATCCCTGATCTAGGAAGATCCCACAAGCCACGGAGCAACTAAGCCCATGCACCGCAACCACTGAGCCTGTGCTCCAGAACCCACGGGCTGCAATTACTGAAGCCCACGTGCCCTTGAGCCTCTGTTCAGCAAGGGAGGCCACTGCAATGAGAAGCCATGCACCACCTCTCGAGAGTAGCCCCTGCTCTCTGCAACTAGAGACAAGGCCACGTAGAAACGAAGACCCAGCATAGCGGAAAAATAAACAAATAAATAAAATTATTTTTAAAAAGCTGTAAACTGTGATTGGCAGCCTCTGAGCTAGTCCCCAACAGTCTCCACCTTTCAATAATCATGTTCTTGTGTGATCACTTGGGTGTGAGCTGGACCTACTTGCTTCTAGCTAGTAGAATATGGCAAAGGAAAAGGGATGCCATTCATTTCTGAGAAGAGATTGTGAAAATCCTTTTAAAATACTTTGAGATACTTTATGGATGTAGGATTCAGTGAAATCCATGTTCCATTAACTGATGTTACTATTCTAATTTTTATGCTAGTGTATTAACTAACCTTAGAGACAAAACCAAGATTTAAAAAATATTTTGTAGAAAGAAGAACATCACCTATTAAGACAGTTAACTTCCTTCAGCCATGAGACCAACAGATTTTATGCTTCTGTCCAAATTTGTTTAATGTCCCTGGTCCAGGCAATCCTAAGTGTTCACTTCATACAAGAGGCCCATTTTTGATGTTTTCCAATAATCCAGATTGCTGAGAGCTAGTTACATTAAAAGCCTGACCTTGACTATTATGAGTACTAAAAGGCAACATTAAGGCTTTCAGGGAGCATTTTAGCATTTTCTCATGCTATACAGAAATATGAAATGAGAAGTTTCTTCAATTAGGTTAGGCCTGAACAAGAATTTAAAAATTAAACATCTGTGAACAATAAATATGCCAGAAGTGATAACGTCATTCAACATCAAAGAAATACAGAGGCAACAATGAAATATAATTATCCTCTTTCAAATTGGAAGATATGATTCTTACTCCATATAGGATTCAGTGAAATGCAAGCTGTTCAAACAGCTCACGTAGGATCAATGACTAGAACAACCTTTTCAGTGAAGCACTGGGCCCACACATCAAGATTCTTAACCATAGTCCTCCCCTGTGACCCAGTAACACCATAGTATATTCAGCTCCTAAACTGCAGCTGGCACATTAGAGATATTTTAGTATTTGTGGAATTAATTAATTAGTTAGTCAAATCTGATATAATCTTAACAAAGCTGAAGAAAGTAATATCAGCTATAAAATTGTATCTAGAGGTTTTGTTGTTGTTGTTTAGTCTCTCAGTCGTGTCCGACTCTTTTGAGACCCTATGGACTGTAGCCTACCAGGCTCCTCTGTCCATGGGATTCTCCAGGCAAGCATACTGGAATGGGTTACCATTCCCTTCTCCAGGGGATCTTCCCGACCCAGGGATTGAACCCATATCTCCATGTCTCCGCACTGTAGGTGGAGTCTTTGCCCCTGAGCCACTGATACACAATACATACATTTTTACCAGTTGTAAAAATGCTCGTAGATGTTTATTGAAGCATTTATTTTAATTAGGAAAATGGAAGCAGTCTAAATGCTTAAAACTGAAGTTTGATTAAATGAATCAAATAATATACATTTGGTGGAATATTTTCCTGTCCTCAAAATAAGGCTTCTGAAGAATTTTTCGTAACAAGGTACAACAGGGACAAAGATCAAGATTCTAAACTGGGTACAGCATTATCTTTAACATGCGTATCTAGAAGGCAAAGCTGGAGCGTTACATGAGAAAAAATAATTAAGCACAAAATACTCCAAAGTGTAAATAGGGGTTATTTCATAAGTGATTTTTCTTTTTTTGTCTCTTCTGTGTTTAAAAATATTACTTCAAGACCTTTATTTACATTTTTAGTCAGGAAAATAGCAATGTAAATATTTTTAGAGTAACTTTTCTAAGCCTACACAATTGAGGCCACTAAACTATGACTATGCGTTGAACCAAAAGTTTACAGTAAAACAAATAAACAGACAAAAAACACACTTTGAGTTTTCCCCAAATATTAGAATTAAGCAAGTTTTTCTTCTTTCATTGGTTTTAAACCAGGTAAATCAATCTGGATCAGCATAGAATGAGGCTATGGGGAATAGGGGTTATGAGCCCAAACCTGGCTTTGTCAGTTTATTCCTGGGCTCTGACTCTTACTGGCTTGGATGACCTTTGGCAAATTATTTAATGTCTTGGAGTTTCATCTGCAAAATGGAAATATTAATAGTATCTGCCTCATAGAGTGATTAAGCTTATTAAATGAAAATAATATGTGTAAAGCACTTAACACCATGCCTGGAAAATACTGAGTATCTTTGTGTTTGCTGTTGCCATAGTATGACTTCTACGCAAGCAGAGCTCTGTTTCGTGTCAAGGGTTTGAAATCCAAAGCCTGTGCCCTCCACAAGTCAAGAGGAGAAGCTTGATGGTGTGGTTTCTGTATTATTTGGATGTCCATGTGTCCATGATTTATGGAAGAAATGACAAAGATGATGAATTGAAAAATTTAGATGAACTGAACCTTAAATGTCATGGCCTTTTAAAGCAAGCATTTTGAAGTATACTTTATTATGGGCACTTGGAGCTCTCTTGTTATCAAATTGTCCAAAATAATAGCAAGTTCTCAATTCACAGAGGGGCTCTCTCAACCTGAATGGAGAAGCAGAATTAGCCTGGGAGTTTCATCCCCTGAGAAGGAGAGTCTCCTGCTTTGGACACTCAATAGACAGTTGAGGTCTAGATCAGGCTCTGCCTTCACCAGGAAGTCTCTTTTCACCTGCTTAGCAAGACCAATTCTTTTCTCTTCTAAAATCTCTGAGGCCTTTTTCTAGAGCCCCTTGTGGACTGTCCCTGCTTCTATCTTGTGTTATTATTCTGTGTGTCCACATAGATCTTAAATTCCACATTTTATTCTTCCTGACATCACCCAACTCTACCTAGCACAGTGTATTAGTCTCTCAGGGGTGTTGGACTCTTTGCGACCCCATGGACTGTAGCCCTCCAGGCTCCTCTGTCCATAGAATTCTGATGGCAAGAGTACTGGAGTGGGTTGCTTGAGGGGATCTTCCCAACCTAGGAATCGAACCCCAGTCTCATGCATTGCAGGCAGATTCTTTACTGTCTGAGCCACTAGGGAAGCCGTATCTAGCATAGTAGAATCTCACATTTTTTTGAAGGAATTAGATAATAAATCACTAGATATTTGGAGGAAAAGATTTGAAGATTCTATTTTAGAGCTAAAGATCTGGAGGTATGGTGCTAGGAATCATAAACTGCAAAAAAGACCTCAAGTTTTAATCAGGCTGTGATTAAAACACAAGGCATGTGATCTTGGGGAAGTTTCTAACTTTCTAATAGCCATCGTCCTTATCTGTAACCAGGAGGATAACAATACCTATCTCAAAGAACCGGTAAGAGGTAGAAAGAGTCAATTATCTTCCAAGTGGTTGTCACTCAGTTACACAGGTGAAAACATACTCAAGGCCACCCCGTTTGGTAGCTGCTAAAGCCACTGCCTTGTACTCTCTTATTTCTCTGTCTTTGACCAACATTTAGGCTTTGCCCAAATACCATGGCTGTGATATGAGAATCTCTTATAGGAGAGGAGTAAGGAGAGGCAGTAACATTTCTTGAGAGTCTGCTCTGTACTGGGGACCTGCACCCTGATCTATACCTGTAGTTCTTGAAGCAACTCTATGGCAAAGCCTATGGGAATGGGTGAAAAAGTCAAATGAGCTGATATTACATTATCACATTTCAAGCATTCTTGAGCATCTTCTCAAGATTGTATTCATTTTAGTCCCTCTTATTTGGACTCTGGGATATCTGGAGATAAATCAGGTACTGAAAACCTCTGAGAAATGAAAGTAACATTCACTTATGTGGAATAATTGGAATTTCTGGTTACTTGAAATTCCCTCCATTATGAAACTCTTAGAACTAAAGTGCCAAGTAACTTACAGTGTTCCTGGGAATCCCACAGCTGTTTCAAGTAGCACAACAACTTGGCCATCATGAGATAATGTGCCATGGCTAATTTCCCAGCAAGTAGAGTAACTCAGTATTTGTCACTGGTCTATCCATGGCTTTTTAAAATTATAGATACTGGCTTGCCTCCAAATAACAAGAAATTTCGAGAGAAGACAAGGGTGCACCCCAGATCTAATCTAACTCTTTTCCATCTATGTTTTACAGAAAAGTGAAACCGAAACAAGTGGATTTTCATTTCTTATTTTTTGGAGAAAAGCATTATTGAGGACCTATAATATACCAACACTGATACGTGGTATACCAAGTTATTCCATTTTATTCTTCTCAACAATTGAGCCAAATAATATTATCCTCACTTTATAGCAACTGTAAGGCTGCTTATTTACTTGCATGAGGCTACACACAACACAGGTCCTAAGTTGTAGAGCCAGGAATTAAACTCTATTTTTTTTTTTTTTAGTTTTTTTTTTAAACCTGCAAGATCCATGTTCTTTTGGTCACACTATACACCTTATCTTAAATAACTTTCAGAGAGATTTAAAAAATCATTTTACTGATTCATTTATTCAACAAATATTTATGAGGAGTGTTGATATTGAATGAAGAGTGTGTTCTAGACATAGAGCAGACAGGGGAGGTGATAAATTTGAAAGACAGTCATTCTCCACTAGGGGCTGGGTCTACAATGCTTTACATTAAGGACTACATGAATCTGTCTGTAAGTTTAACTGATTCTGTTGGATCTGGTTCCCACAGGGATGGTATTGGCTAAAATCATGAAATTTCAGGCGGGGCATCTTATGTTGAAAATTGTGAGAGTCTTAGGTGATTTACAAGTTAATCATTGACTGCATATATGGAGAATAAACATGTTGTGAGTAGCTTGCCATGTTAGGGGTATGAGGTGTGGCAATCTTGCCCGAGGAGTTAAACTGTTGCTGCATGTGACATGGTGAACTCCAGGTTAAAGATGGCTAATGGCCCAACATGCAATCTTTGGAGAAAGTAACTGCTGGAATCATGTTCTAAATGTAGCCATTGAGCTGGTTGATATTTAGGGAGAAAATGTCTCCAGTTGTTCATGTGTGTCAGAAGGGGTGTGCAAAGTTTTGGCAATGAGGGCTGGTTTCAGGGAAACTTTGCCTAGTAGAAGACGAACAAATGCAAACTGTGGGTCATATGGGTTATGGCACCGAGACTCACGTGCTAAAGTTTATGATGGAACAACACAATGGCTGAGAGGTGGTGTGTGTGGAGTCGAGTAGAGTGGGGTTCAAACCTCCATGTTTTCATTCCCTTATGCTCTTGTGTTCAGGTGGGCTATTTAGCCTTCATGAGTTATGGTTTCCTCAAATGTAATACTAAATTCTGTTTCTTAGCCTTGCAGTGAGGATAAAATGAAATGTTTTCTGTGAAGCACTTAGCAGAGTTCCCAGTTAATACCAAACCATAAATGGTAGTAATTTAAGTCAAATATAGTCAATGGGAAAATCAGGAATAACAAAGAGGGTATATATTTGCAATAGTTTCTTTTTCTTTTTTAAATTTTGCAGTACTTTCTTATCTTGTGATAACAGCAAGGTTGGTATTTTTTAAAGGATCTCTTGCCTTTACTTAAAAAAACAACAACAACTATTTATTTATTTGATGGTGCCAGGTCTTAGTTGTAGCATGTGTGATCTAGTTCCCTGATCAGGGATTGAATCCAGGCCGCCTGCATTGGGAGTGCAGAGTCTCAGCCACTGGGCCACCAGGAAAGTCCCATTACCTTTACTTTTAGACAGTTCTGGAATTTATTCATGCAGAATGTGAGACAGTTCTGGAATTTACTCATGCAGAACGTGAGCTCCCAAGAATAAGGGCTTTGCCTATCTAATCACCTCTGTATCCCACCTTGAATAGTGTCTGGCCAATAGTGGGCAGTCAATAAGTATTTGTGGAATGAATGAATTCACTCAGTCACTCAACCTTCAGTGTCCACAGTTAAGTTCCATAAATGTCATGAGAGACACAAAGATAAGTAACAAAGATTTCTCTCCCAGTGTATTACACTGAACTAGGAGAAAGAAATGTATACATGGTGAAATGATACTCCAAGTAACTCTTCGAATAAGACGAGGATTTTAAGCTGAGAATTTAGAGGAGGAAGGTTGAGTGGTATTTGGATTGAGCTTAAATCAAGTGGGAAGAACGATGACAAATGGAGATACCAGGGTTAGGGAGGGAATGGAGACTATATTTCCGGAAGTGAAACAGCACCAGTCAAGGTCTGGAGGTAGGAAAGAACCAGGTATGTTTGGGGACAAGGAGAAGTACAATTTTGCTCACAGACAAGACTGGAAGGGAACTTAAGGACAGGGGCTGTTTCTGGAACACTTTCCACAGAGCCCAGAAGCCCATCCAAGGTTCAGTAAACAAGCTATGAGTCACCTCCATGGAGGGCTGTGAAAGGGAGCATCCCCAAGGCCCAGTGAGAAGGTTCCACGCTGTGGAATTAGCTACAGACAAGGGATGAAGCATGGGATTGATTAGCCTGTTGTTTCCAAACCCACCCACCAGCAGTTTCTGGGACGATTTCACCAAATTCTAGGAAATTAAGACTTTGGAACCCTGGGTTTATTGGCTTCGAAGTAGCTTGTCTTTGTATTCAGATTCTAAATAAAGAATAATGGGACTTCCATTACATGAGTCTATTTGTTTGGCAAGGCACAACACAGACCTTAGGCACATCTGTGTCCAGCAAGTGGTGCAGCCCCATCTGCACCACTTCACCTTGGCAGTTAGAGCTGCTGGAAATTCTGTCTCAATTCTGCACCACCAAAGAAGACACAGAACCGGGACACAGAGGACAAACTTCAGATTTTCTTTATGTCCAAGATCTCTCTATGAGATCACCCCCAGATGATTCCCTCCTGCCTGGATTAGTGGAGGATGTAGGGTATGCTTTATTGAGCATATATTATGTCCCAGACACAACATCATCTCTTTGAATTTAATCTCCCCAACAACCCAATGAGGTGACTTTTATTATTACCAGTATTATACAGCTGAGACACTAAAGTTCTATGAGGTTGAATTGCTAAAGTAGTAAAGCACAGCTCAGCCTCAAAGGCAGGTCTGTTTGTTGAGTTAATTGCATTTCATGGCAACCATAGACCACTTTTCTCTAAGGTAAAGAACATTTCCTTTGATGGGTACAAAGAGCTGAGGGAAAATGAGAAGCTTCCCAGAATTGGGTTGATTTAGTAGGGGTGGGAGGGCGAGTTTCAGAATGCCTAAGAGGCAGAAGTCAAAGGTCAGCAAATGGAGTGGAGAAAATTACAAAACTAACAGCTCCTGCTTTTTCTCCTAGGGTGACAATAGCTTCCTCCCCCCACAGTGAAAGAAGCTGGTGTCTTAAGACTGGCATCACGGTCTCCTGGTCAAGGAGCAGGTGTTTTGAATAACATACACATAGAGCATCAGCCCCATGTCTGTGGCCACAGGAGCCAGGCTGCCAGGCCTCCCTGAGGTACACTTGTGTTTGAAGCTTGGGCACCCACCTTGAGCCGGGCTTCATTGTCATTCCAATGAGTCATTCGGCCTGGGGTTTTGCATACACCAGACAAGACCTGGGAGCTGAGTTTCCCTGGCCACACCCAGCCTGGGGTACTTCCCCTGGGGTACTTCTGCACAACAGCCCAGAGCTGCAGTCACTACTGGAGTCCAGGGAAGGGAGTTGCTCTTCCGAATTTCATGGCATCCAGGACAACAGGCAATCCGGAGTTAGCAATTCCCAGATTTCCCCTTTGGAAGGAAGTCCCCTTTGGACGGAGCAGAGGCAAACCCCTCCACACTGACAAAGAGAAATGTTTTCGTACCGTCTCCTGGTGTGATATTGAAATTTAAGCTCTCCTCTAAAACTTCCTGAGTCCTCAGGCATACCAGCTCTGCAAACCCCATGCTCTTAATAATGTCAGTTTCCTCTAAGGGCTGCTGTCACCAGTTGGTCTGAAAATTGGAAGGGGGAGAAGTAGAAGACTCTCCCAGACAAAGTGAATTGTGAGGGTGGAAGGGAAGTAAAAATGCAGGCCTTGCTCAACAACACTTAGAAGAGCAAAACAAAAACCAGATCTGCGACTAATCTGCCAGCTGAGATATGCCTCACCAGGATAAACAATTGGATAAGTAGTCAGACGCTGAGGTACATCCAGGACTGGCAATCTGCTCATCAGTCTCCTATCCAAAATGGCTTCCCTTTGTTCTTGGGAGAGAGATGAATATCTTTAACCTGTCTACAAGGCCCCCAGTCTGGGCCTGTCCCCTTCCTCACTGGGCTGTGGTCACACTGGCTTAATCTCCCTTTCTGGGACACGTGAGTACCATGCTCCATGTCATCCAGGGTCTTCAGCTTGTACATGTCTTCTCTGTCTTCCTGAATGCCTATTCCCAGCCTATCCCACATCACTCAAAAATCAGACCAAACAAATAAAATCATCTCTCTTTTTCCTCCAAAGAGGATGGTACAGTATCCCCTTGAATGCAGGGACTCTATCATTCCTGTTCACGCTCAATCCCCATGTCTCAACTAGTGCCTGGCACATAGTTGAGGCTCAATAAATATTTGCTGAATGAATGAATGGATTTAGATTGCTTCAAACATAGAGACCTGTTTCATAGTTTCATTGCATAGAGTTGTCCTGTTGCACAAACAGTGTAAACAAAAAGCTGGCTATACAGCATAAAGTGAAGTGTAAGTCACTCAGTTGTGTTTGACTCAGTGACATCATGAGCCATTGCCTGCCAGGCTCCTCTGTCCATGGAATTCTCCAGGCAAGAATACTGGAGTGGGTAGCCATTCCCTTCTCCAGGGGATCTTCCCAACCCAGGGATTGAACCCAGGTCCCCTACATTGCAGGCAGATTCTTTACTGCTGATTCACCAAGGAACCTCAGCTAGATAGCATACTTCTACAACATATCACAAGCTCGATGCCAACCAAGAAGCAAATTGCGCCTACAGGGTGCCAAGTGCCATGCTCAGGGCTGTCAACTGGACAGTTCAACAATTCTCTGAATGCAGAAGCTCTCCAGGGAAGCCTTGGTGGGTGTGGTAAGAGGCAGAGAATATAAGGAGAGTGCCTTGTATCTTTTCCACACAAGAGACAGGCAGGAATTGAAATGACCAATGTTGCACTCTCAACTCAGGCAGTAAATTAGTTCATCTAGGTAGAGTACTTTTTATCCCCACATATGTTTATTTATTATTTTAAAAATCAAATTGTAATTGATTTACAATATTGTGTTATCAATAGTTTCTGGCATACAGCAAAGTGATTCAGAGATACATTGTTTTTCAGATTCTTTTCCATTATAGATTATTACAAGATACTGAGTATAGTGCCCTGGGCTATACAGTAGGTCTTTGTCGTTTATTTTATACATAGTAGTGTGTGTCTGTTAATTCCAAGCTCCTAATTTATCCCATCATACCTTTTTCCCCTTTGGTAACCATATATTTGTTTTCTATGTCTGTGGGTCTGTTTCTGTTTTGTAAATAAGTTCATTTTTTTTAGATTCCACATATAAATGATATCATATAAGATGTGTCTTTCTCTGACTTAACTTCATTTAGTGTGACAATCTCTAGGTCTATCTGTGTTGATGCAAATACAAGATTTCATTCTTTTTTTATGACTAAATTCTTTGTATCTATCTATCTATTACATCTTCTTTATTCATTTATCTGTTGATGGACATTTAGGTTGCTTCCATGTTTTGCCTGTTGTAAATAGTGCTGCAATGAACATTGGGGTGCATGTATCCTTTCAGATGTTTTTCTCTGAATATATGCCCAGGAGTGGGATTGAAGGGTCATACAATAGCTCTATGTTTAGTTTTTACAGGAACTTCCGTAGTGTTCTCCATAGTGGCTGTACCAATATACAATCCCATCAACAGTGTAGGAGGGTTCCCTTCTCTCCACACCCTCTTCAGCACTCACTGTTTGTGAATTTTTGATTATAGTCATTCTGATTAGAGTGCCATTCATTCAGAGTACCTGAAGAACTATGGACAGAGGTTCATGACATTGTACAGAAGGCAGTAATCAAGACCATTCCCAAGAAAAAGAAATGTAAAAAGGCAAAATGGTTGTATGAGGAGGCCTTACAAATAGCTGAGAGAAGACAAGAAGTTAACAGCAAAGGAGAAAAGGAAAGGTATACCCATTTGAATAAAGAGTTCAAAGAATAGCAAGGAGAGATAAGAAAGCCTTCCTCAGTGATCAATGCAAAGAAATAGGGGAAAACAATAGAATGGGAAAGACTAGAGATCTCTTCAAGAAAATTAAAGATACCAAGGGAACATATCATGCAAAGATGGGCACAATAAAGGACAGAAATGGTATGGACCTAACTGAAGCAGAAGATATTAAGAGGTGAAAAGAACACACAGAAGAACTATACAAAAAAGATCTCCATGACCTAGATAACCATAATGGTGTGATCACTCACCTAGAGCCAGACATCCTGGAATTTGAAGTTAAGTGGGCCTTAGGAAGCATCATCGGAGAAGGCAATGGCACCCCACTCCAGCACTCTTGCCTGGAAAATCCCATGGACGGAGGAGCCTGGTAGGCTGCGGTCCATGGGGTTGCTGTGAGTCAGGCACGACTGAGCGACTTCACTTTCACTTTTCACTTTCATGCATTGGAGAAGGAAAAGGCAACCCACTCCAGTGTTCTTGCCTGGAGAATCCCAGGGACGGGGGAGCCTGGTGGGCTGCGGTCTATGGGTCGCACAGAGTCGGACACGACTGAAGTGACTTAGCAGCGGCAGCAGCAGGAAGCATCATTATGAACAAAGCCAGTGGAGGTAATGGAATTCCAGTTGAGCTATTTCAAATCCTAAAAGATGATGCTGTGAAAGTGCTATACTCAATATGCCAGCAAATTTGAAAAACTTAGCAGTGGCCACAGGACTGGAAAATGTCAGTTTTGATTCCAACCCCAAAGAAAAGCAATGCCAAAGAATGTTCAAACTACTGCATAATTGCACTCATCTCACATGCTAGCAAAGTAATTCTCAAAATTCTCCAAGCCAGGCTTCAACAGTACATGCATGGTGAACTTCCAGATATTCAAGCTGGATTTAGAAATGGCAGAGGAATCAGAGATCAAATTGCCAACATCCACTGGATCATCGAAAAAGCAAGACAGTTCCAGAAAAACATCTACTTCTGCTTTATTGACTACGCCAAGGCCTTTGACTGTGTGGATCACAACAAACTGTGGAAAATTCTTAAAGAGATGGGAACCCAGACTACCTGACCTGTCTCTTGAGAAACTTGTATGCAGGTTAAGAAGCAACAGTTAGAATGGCACATGGAACAACAGACTGGTTCCAAACTAGGAAAGGAGTACATCAAGGCTGTATATTGTCACCCTGCTTATTTAACTTATATGCAGAGTACATCATGCGAAATGCCAGGCTGGATGAAGTACAAGCCAGAATCAAGATTGCTTGGAGAAATATCAATAACCTCAAATACGAAGATGACACCATCCTTATGGCAGAAAGTGAAGATGAACTAAGAGCCTCTTGATGAAAATGAAAGAGGAGAGTGAAAAAGTTGGCTTAAAACTCAACATTCAAAAAACTAAGATCATGACATCCAGTCCCACCACTTCAGGGCAAATAGATGGGGAAACAATGGAAACAGTGACAAACTTTATTTTTTTGGGGCTCCAAAATCACTGCAGATGCTGATTGCAGCCATGAAATTAAAAGACGCTTATTCTTTGGGAGAAAAGCAATGACCAACCTAGACAGCATGTTAAAAAACAGAGACACTACTTTGCCAACAAAGGTCTGTCTGGTGAAGGCTATGGTTTTTCCAGTAATCATGTATGGATGTGAGAGTTGGACTGTGAAGAAAGCTGAGCGCCGAAGAATTGATGCTTTTGAACTGTGATGTTGGAGAAGACTCTTGAGAGTCCCTTGGACTGCAAGGAGATCCAACCAGTCCATCCTAAAGGAGATCAGTCCTGGGTGTTCTTTGGAAGGACTGATGCTGAAGCTGCAGCTCCAGTACTTTGACCACTTGATGCGAAGAAGTGACTCATTGGAAAAAACCCTGATGCTGGGAAAGATTGAAGTTAGGAAGAGAAGGGGACAACAGAGGATGAGATGGTTGTATGGCATCACGGACTTGATGGACATGAGTTTGAGCAAGCTCTGGGAGTTGGTGATGGACAGGGAAGCCTGGCGTGCTGCAGTCCATGGGATCGCAAAGAGTTATCACGACTGATCGACTGAAATGAACTGATCTGATTCTGATTGGTGTGAAATGGAATCTCATTGTAGTTTTGACTTGTATTTCTCTAAATAATTAGTGATGTTGAACATCTTTTCATACATCTCTTGGCCATCTATAGGTCTTCTTTGGAGAAATGTCTATAGCAGGAACATACCTCAACATAACAAAAGCCATATATGACAAACCTACAGCTAACATCATACTCAGTGGTGAAAAGCTGAAAGCATTTCCTCTAAGATCAGGAACAAGACAAGGATATCCACTCTCACCACTTTTATTCAACATCATTCTCATTACAGCCTTCACCATGCTCTATTCTCCCTGGACTCAGTTGTTGCCCTCAGCTCTTACTTTAAGAAAAGTGAGGCCACGAGTACTGAAGTGCCTCAGATTCCTCTGTATAACTATATATTTATTCTCATCTCTATCCTACTTTATATTCTTCTAAGTTTGGAAGGTTTAGAGATTTAGAGACTGATGTTTCAGGTTGAAGACTCTTTCATTCTAGTGTTCTTAAAACTCTGGGCCCTGATCCAATCAGGAAGGCATGCAAGCTAGCAGAAATTAACCTGCATTGGGTTAATGGAATGAAAACAGAATAAAATGGAATGAAAAGAAAATATCAGGGTACATAAAATGTAGTAAGGATAAATATTGTCTTATAAACTTTGCTTTCTATCTCTGATTGTATGTGTATCTTTGTGGATGTACTGGGTTTTGTGAGAAGTATATTTCTTATTGTGGGCAAAAGTAAAAAATATTAAGAGTGTCAGCCTATTGAAAGCCATTCTCCACCCCCTTCACATTTCCACAGCATCCTTTTTTTTTTTTTTTGTCATTTTTTTTTTTCCAATTCATTTTTTTTTTATTCTTCCAATTTTATTTTATTTTTAAACTTTACATAATTGTATTAGTTTTGCCAAATATCAAAATGAATCCGCCACAGGTATACATGTGTTCCCCATCCCGAACCCTCCTCCCTCCTCCCTCCCCATACCATCCCTCTGGGCCGTCCCAGTGCACCAGCCCCAAGCATCCAGCATCATGCATCGAACCTGGACTGGCAACTCGTTTCCTACATGATATTTTACATGTTTCATTGCCATTCTCCCACATCTTCCCACCCTCTCCCTCTCCCACAGAGTCCATAAGACTGTTCTATACATCAGTGTCTCTTTTGCTGTCTCGTACACCGGGTTATTGTTACCATCTTTCTAAATTCCATATATATGCGTTAGTATACTGTATTTATGTTTTTCCTTCTGGCTTACTTCACTCTGTATAATAGGCTCCAGTTTCATCCACCTCATTAGAACTGATTCAAATGTATTCTTTTTAATGGCTGAGTAATACTCCATTGTGTATATGTACCACAGCTTTCTTATCCATTCATCTGCTGATGGACATCTAGGTTGCTTCCACGTCTTGGCTATTATAAACAGTGCTGCGATGAACATTGGGGTACACGTGTCTCTTTCCCTTCTGGTTTCCTCAGTGTGTATGCCCAGCAGTGGGGTTGCTGGATCATAAGGCAGTTCTATTTCCAGTTTTTTAAGGAATCTCCACACTGTTCTCCATAGTGGCTGTACTAGTTTGCATTCCCACCAACAGTGTAAGAGGGTTCCCTTTTCTCCACACCCTCTCCAGCATTTATTATTTGTAGACTTTTGGATCGCAGCCATTCTGACTGGTGTGAAATGGTACCTCATAGTGGTTTTGATTTGCATTTCTCTGATAATGAGTGATGTTGAGCATCTTTTCATGTGTTTGTTAGCCATCTGTATGTCTTTTTTGGAGAAATGTCTATTTAGTTCTTTGGCCCATTTTTTGATTGGGTCGTTTATTTTTCTGGAGTTGAGCTGTAGGAGTTGCTTGTATATTTTTGAGATTAGTTGTTTGTCGGTTGCTTCATTTGCTATTATTTTCTCCCATTCTGAAGGCTGTCTTTTCACCTTGCTAATAGTTTCCTTTGATGTGCAGAAGCTTTTAAGGTTAATTAGGTCCCATTTGTTTATTTTTGCTTTTATTTCCAATATTCTGGGAGGTGGGTCATAGAGGATCCTGCTGTGATGTATGTCGGAGAGTGTTTTGCCTATGTTCTCCTCTAGGAGTTTTATAGTTTCTGGTCTTACGTTTAGATCTTTAATCCATTTTGAGTTTATTTTTGTGTATGGTGTTAGAAAGTGGTCCAGTTTCATTCTTTTACAAGTGGTTGACCAGATTTCCCAGCACCACTTGTTAAAGAGATTGTCTTTAATCCATTGTATATTCTTGCCTCCTTTGTCGAAGATAAGGTGTCCATATGTGCGTGGATTTATCTCTGGGCTTTCTATTTTATTCCATTGATCAATATTTCTGTCTTTGTGCCAGTACCATACTGTCTTGATAACTGTTCCACAGCATCCTTACCCCTTCCACTATCTTCTATCTTCTCTACATAGTCAGTTTCTTACTCACTAATGATTCTTTCCCTTTAGCTTATTAATGCTCTCTTATGTTAACTTAGGCTTCCCTCATAGCTCAGTTGGTAAAGAATCCACCTGCAATGCAGTGCATTGCAACCCCAGTTCGACTTCTGGGTTGGGAAGATCTGCTGGAGAAGGGATAGACTACCTACTCCAGTGTTCTTGGGCTTCCCTTGTGGCTGAGCTGGTAAAGAATCTACCTGTAATGTGGGAGACCTGGGCTTGATCCCTGGGTGGGGAAGATCCCCTGCAGAAGGGAAAGGCTACCCACTCCAGTATTCTGGCCTGGAGAATTCCATGGACTGTATATTATAGTCCATGTGGTCACAAAGTGTGGGACACGACTGAGTGACTTTCACTTTACTTGAACCTTCCTTCAACTCACTCCTCTTCTGAGTCAAGAAGCACAATCTAAACTCTAGCTCCCCTTCACATTCCTCCAACCCCCACATCATTGAAATGGCTTTTTAAGAGATTGCATATGTTTTTCCCATGGCTAAATGGAATGCATATTATTTTAGTCTGGTATTAGTTGCAATTTTGTGTTTATTTGTCATTGTTGGCCATCTCCTCGGAACTTTCAACATTCTATGTTTCTTTTCTGGTTCTACTTCTACCATTCTGATTATTTCTCTGCTGCACCTTCATGGATTCTTCCTTTTTTTCCTACACCTTAAGCCTGCATATGCTTCAAGGAATCAAGCCCGCATTATGAACTTTTTCCCTCCCTATTTCCCTGTTTTACTCTCCTGCCCCATTTGATGACTTCTAAATTTCCATTCCCAGTCCTCTCTGCTCAGCTGTGTGTGTTTTTTTTCTCTATCAAGATGCCTGCTAGTTTACCTCATTCTCCCACAACAAGCTGAGTTCCAGATCATTGTCTCCAAACATTTGGCTCCTACATATCTTTTGATCAAGCTGTTTCCTGTGTCTGAAATGCCTGCTTTATTCATCTGTGTGAATAACTCTTGTGTGTCTTTAATATTCAGCTCAGGTATCATCTCTTTGAGGAAGCGAAGGTGTGCTGAAAGTTCTGCATCTCCCTAAGCATTTATCACATTGTGTCAGGGTGGTTTGTGTGTCTTTCTTATTAGACTCTAAGTACCTTGAGAGCGTGTGTGTGGGTGTGTGCCCTGTCGTGTCTGACTCTTTGCAACCCCGTGGACTATAGTCTGCCAGGCTCCTCTGTCCGTGGAATTTTCCAGGCAAGAATATTGGAGTGGGTTGCCATTTCCTACTCTAGGGGATCTTCTCAACCCACATCTCCTGCATTGGAAGGCGGATTCTTTACCACTGAGCCACCTGGGAAGCCCACTTTGAAGGCAGGAAGTTTAAATCATTTTGGCACTCCTAGTTTTTGCACACCTAACACATTTGAATCATTTTGCACACCTAACACAAGTGTCTGGCTAAGTTTTCAATAGAAATTTCTTAAAACTATTGTCATGGTGGAGAATCAGAAAGTATTATGTGACTTCCTACTAGAGAAAGTCCTCAGGTAATTTTGAATGAAACACTCGAGGTAGACCCAGAGTTTGATGTATCTTAATAGTTAGCATTCCTAGATTTACTGTATAATTGTTCCACTTTTAAATTGCTTTATTCTGTATAGACCCAGAGATAGATGCAAAGAGGAAATTTGATATCAAAAACTACAACTCAATTAGCTGTTAAGTAAAACTAATGACTTAGGGAATAGACATTACACATCTTATCTAAGTTATTGAATATCCCAAAGGGAAAGAACTCAACATGTGGTTGAATTTGTTCAGAATCTAATTAGAGAAACTCTTACATTGTACCACACTCATGATGGGATTTAATCACATTTCTAGATTGTTACCAAGACTAGTTTATTCTAGTTTTCATGTCAGCCTTGTAACAGAGCTACTGGGTGTCCTCTAACCTTGTGACTAAATTGTTACTGTCACATACACCCAACAAACTAAAAGTTCACTCAAAGATTCTTCTTGGTGGGTTCCCCTTCTTCCTTCAACATTTTTGTATCTTCGGTGTTCAGCTGTTATGTTTTAATTCCATTGCTAAAATCTGAGGAATTGACCAATTGGTGTTGGACTGATTTGGGAGCTACGTTCACATATGTTTCTTCTATCAGCCTCTTATAAATAGGATTTTTGTTGAGGGTGGGGAGAATGCAGCTAAGATTAGTCTATGTGATTATTACCAGAAGCTGCTTAACAAATACTTAAATAAGTGAGAGCATGCACTACTGACTTCATTAGTTCTAATAATGCTAACAGTAAATAGTGACTTAATTTCTCCCATGTGAGTTGATATGTAGGAGGGCGAGTGATATATTGCAAATGCCACTGTGTCATGATTCAAATGTATGGTGACTTAAACTTCTCATATCTCCTTTGTAGAACTACCAGGGTTACATGTGGCCTCAAAAATAAGGGAAAAAGAACCCCTGTAGTTCATTCGTAAAAAATGATAATAATTCTGCATATCAACTACATAGTACCATGTAGTCGACAATTAGATTTATACACATTATTTAATTCTTTAAAAACCTTCACAGTCACTCCCAATTTATAAATGATTAACATAAAATTCAGGGAGGTTAGAGTGACTTGTCCAGAATCACACAATTAGTGTAACAGCCACAGACCTATATGAAGACAAGATTTTTCAACAGTGTTTGAAGTTCCCCTTTTAAAACACTGTTTAATTTTACATAATTTAAAAAGTTTACTTTCCATTTACAGTCATTACAAAATACTGGCTACATTCTCCGCATTGTACATGCATCCTTCAGTCTATCTTATACCCAATAGCTTGTACCTTCCACTCTCCCACTCCTATTTTTCCTCCATGCTGCCCCCCACCTGTAACCACAAGTTTGTTCTCTATATCTGTGAGTCTGTTTCTTTCAGGTTATATTCGCTTTTTTTTTTTTTTTTTTGGTATAAAATTCCCTTTTAAATCTAGTCCAATCAAATACAGTTTTAGGGTAAAGTATTTTAGGGTCCGTTTTTTGAACACCTAAATATACCAATAGCTATTACTCAAGAAGTTATTTCTTTCTTTCTGATTTTCATAAAATATTTTTTGAAGTTCAGTTCAGTTCAGTCACTCAGTCATGTCCGACTGCAACCCCCTGGACTGCAGCACGCCAGGCTTCCCTGTCCATCACCAACTCCTGGAGCTTGCTAAACTCACGTCCATCAAGTCCATGATGCCATCCAACCATCTCATCCTCTGTCATCCCCTTCTCCTCCTGCCTTCAATCTTTCCCAGCATCAGGGTTTTTTTCCCAGTGAGTCAATTCTTCACATCAGGTGGCCAAAGTATTGGAGCTTCAGCTTCAGTATCAGCCCTTTCAACAAATATTCAGGACTGATTTCCTTTAGGATGGACTGGTTGGATCTCCTTGCAGTCCAAGGGACTCTCAAGAGTCACCTCCAACACCACAGTTCAAAAGCATCAATTCTTCAGCACTCAGCTTTCTTTATAGCCCAACTCTCACACCCATACATGACTACTGGAAAAACCACAGCTTTGATAAGATAGACCTTTGTTGGCAAAGTAATGTCTCTGCTTTTTTAAAATGCTGTCTAGGTTGGTCATAGCTTTTCTTCCAAGGAACAAGCATCTTTTAATTTCATGGCTGCAATCACCATCTGCAGTGACTTTGGAGCCCAAGAAAATAAAATCTGTCACTGTTTCCATTGTTTCTCCATCTATTTGCCATGGAGTGATGGGACCGGATGCCATGATCTTAGTTTTTTGAATGTTGAGTTTTAAGCCAACTTTTTAACTCTCCTCTTTCACTTTCATCAAGAGGCTCTTTAGTTCCTCTTCACTTTCTGCCACAAGGGTGTTTTTTGAGGTAGGTGCTTTCTAATGCTTCAGTTATTTCCTGACTTCCCCTGAAGTTAGTTATGGTATAGAAATGTCCTCAGTATTAATGTTGGGGAAGATTGAAATGAATTTGGTAGTGTCTACTTCTTCCCAACCCAATGATAAAAGTTCTAACCATCTGTTTCTAAGTCCCTCATAGAGTCAAAGACTACAAGAAGTAGACGATGCAAGACACCATATTCTCCCAGGTATGACAAGTCATACCATTCATTTTTCCATCTTATTCTAGTACTTTTCTAGAGCTTGTGTTAATAAGGCTTGCAAGACTTAGTTGAGCTCATTCCAAAAAGAGCTGTAACAATTAGCAATGCCAGCTATAGGCTCATTGTAGTGCTGCAGGCATCCTTGGTTCTTCTTTTTTAAAAAATAATTTTACTTATTTATTGGCTATCCTGGGTCTGCAGGCCCTTCATTGTGGTGGCTTCTCTTGTTGCAGAGCATGGCTGTAAGGTGAGAGAACTTCAGAAGTTGCAGCACATGGGCTCAGTGGTTGTGATTCCTGGGTGCTAGAACCCAGTCTTAATAGTTGTGGAACACAGGCCAAGCCACTATGTGGTATGTAGGATCCTCCCAGACCAGGAATCAAACCCGAGTCTCTTGCATTGGCAGGTAGGTTCTTTACCACTGAGCCACCAGGGAAGCCCTGGTTCTTCTTTGTTTGGCCATTTGTCTCCAATCTGTCAGAAAGTCTTGTCAATCAAACCTCTGGACTTTATTCCAAATCTACTTACTGTTCACTGTTTCTACTATTAGTATCAATGGTGGTTAAGGTTTGCTGCAGTAACAAATAATCCCTCAAATCTCTGTGGTTTAAACAACAAACCAATTTCTCACTCAGTCCATTGCATATCATCAGGGAGCTCTGTTCTACTTCTTCCTCATTCCAGGGCCCTCATTGAAATGTCCCCACAATCTGGAATTTTACTAGTCACAGTTGCAGGGGATAAGAGAGCACAGGAAATTCTTACCCAGAAATCAAGTGCTCCACCCTGGAAGCAACACATACCATTTCTGCTCCCTGACCAATCCATTGACAAGAACTAGTCACAGAGTACCACTCAACTGCAAGGAGAAAAGGAAACATAATTCTTCCACATGTCTGGATGGTGAGGAAACCATATACAGATGAATGCTGGAATTCTAAGTCACTACCATCTCTCGTTTGGACCCCTAAAATGTCTCCTAGCTAGTTTCTCTGCTTACGTTCTTGCTGCCCTGTAGTATACTCTTCATAGAGCAACTAGAAGATTTCTTTAAATCAGGACACCCCCTTTCAACTAGTTAATGGACACAGAAGAAGAATTCTCTCTGGGAAAAGGAACTTCTATGGGGTCCACAGAACCTTCTGTGCTGCATTTCTGTAACAACTGCTCTCTTGAATCTTTCTATTTGAATGAGGCATGAGTCAGAGTGTTTTCATACAAAGCCAGATAGAAATGGATATGAGAGAGTCTTTACACAGTGTGGCTTTCTACATTGTTCTCTTGTGGATAACCCAAAGGGGTTGCTGTGAAAGACGTGAAGGTTATGCCAGTTATTGTGAGGAGTCTTCCATAAGAGTGGAGATTATGTCCCTGCCTCCATTACCCAGATCATGTTCCCTGGTGCTAGCTGTACTGGTTTAGCTTGGTATGAGAGTGAAAGGGAAGTAGGGAGTGGCTTGTTTTCTCCTCACACGGAGCCAGGACAAAGCAAGTGTCTAAGAAAGACATGCTGCTTTCTCCTTTCTTATCTCCTCTCCTCTCCTGTGTCCAGTATCCCTAAATCATCTGAATCTTCTGATACTTTCTAATGAAAAGCAATCTTCTAAATCTTTGTCAACATCCTACTTGAACCAGTATCTTACTTCAACAGTATTACTTTTCACATTATTCTGACTACAGTGAGCACACAAGGGCACAGCTACCCATAATATAAACAGCATAGAGAGGAAATAAGCTATGCCCTAAAATCTGATCTCTCTTTGATGTTTTCTGTTCTTCAATGCTATTAATATCCACTCTCTGATCCCAGACTCTGACCTACCACATTTGCTCTGTTCTTTTTGTGTTGGCTGATTTGAATGCATTTGACTTCTGACTTATCTAGATTTATGTTGTCTGTCCAACCATTTTAGTCTTGAGTATTTCTCTGGAGTAGCTACCTAGATCTTTGCTGTTGTATAATTTCCTTTCACTATGTCCATCATATTTTCCTTGTTCACATATCTGACCTCAACATGCTTTCAGTGACAATACTGATATATTTCAAAGGAGCAGGTCAACATGACATATGTTTCTGGGGAGAAAGCTACGTTTCATCATTTCATCATAGCCTTGAAAGAAATACTCTGAAAAATATAATTCACTTAATTTGGGAAAATGATTATAGAGGTTTTGAGGTCTTTCTCCAAACTACTTAAACTAATTTACAAATGTGAATTCACATATAGAGCTGGAAGAAATCTTAGAAATTGTCTAGTTCAATCTTCTCAATATGCAAATGAGGAAAAGGAAATCAAGAAAGAACAAGTGAATGCTCAATATCACATAATTAGTTTGTGTTGGGCTGGAATCCAGATCTCAGGCTCAGGACATTAGGCTTTCTAGTCAATGACACTATTTTTGAATTTCATATTAGAATCATTATTTGAAATGTTGATACCCAAGTGCTTATTATTACAATGAAAATGTATGTTTGCCAATCTTTGTTTGGGGAGATTCAGCTTTAGAGAAAGGAGTTGTTTAAAACAGGTAAAAAAGCACACTCATTAACAGAATGAAGTTACAAATTTTGTTTTTTATGCACTGGGTATTACATTGCAATTCTCCTTTTTTAAACCAAAGACCTATATGAAATCTCCTTTTTGTATTTTCTTCTTTGATACAAAATCCATTGTTGCCAAATGCAAATCAAATCTAGATAGGGTCTGAAAATCTAGAGCATTGCTTTTATTCAAACAAAAAAATACCATTGATAGAAGAACACAGAACTCCATAATATAACTTATATCCCTTTTATAGTAATTCCCCTGAAAGCATCAGAAATATCCATGAGCCACAGTTTCAATACAATTTCCCATTCTATGGGTATTGTGTTTGTGTTTTATCATTCTAGCCCACATTTGGCCTATAATCCATCTGCCTATTATTTATCTCTTCTTTTTCAGACCTGCAAAATTTATTTCTCAAGTATTTAGAAGTTCAAAATCTCCATTATAAAAATATAATACACTTGCAAACGAGTCGGCTCTGGAAAGAAAGTAGCCCAAGGATCTCAAGTAGAAAGGAAATGTTTGAATTGTCTATTTCTCTTAGTTTTAAATATTTTGAAGAATTTAATTCTACATAATATCCTCCCCCAATTCCATTTAATATGGTCCATGGAGGCTCTGCCTTGGAAAGATGATAATTCTTCAAGTGTAAATATTTTTGCTCCATTCTTGACAAGTAGAATCAGACTTGAGTCAAGACAGATTTTTATCAAGGACACATTGCTCTCAGTAATGGTGAAAGCTGAGGTTTGTGCAAGCTAACAATTTGAATGTTTGAGGCATGGGTAAGGAATTTGAAATGTTTGGTTCTGATGAAGATGTGTTATAAAGCCTTGGGGAACATCACTCAATGTCTGAATGTCTTCATCAGTCAACAGAATAGGTCAACAGATATCTACTTTCCCATAGGGCCAAGAATTTACTTAAAGATCTGATGCAGTGAAGAGTACTGAAAGATTCCCTAATAAGTCAATTCCTAAATCAGACTCTCATCAGAATGCGAAGGGATAGCCTGTCTGAGAGAGACTATTTGATTACCTTGAATTTAAAGGCTGTTGTGATTAACTGCATATTCTGATTAACTGAGGATCAGCCACAAAAATCTCATGTAGTTCTCTTTTTGTCATTGAAAAGGTCCTCAAAGCATATAAATAAATTCCTGCCTAATGTTAGGATTCCTCAGTGGTAAAGAATCTGCCTGCCAATGCAGGAGACACCAGTTCAATCCCTGTGTTGGGAAGGTCCCTGGAGAAGGAAATGGCAACCCACTCCAGTATTCTTGCCTGGGAAATCCCATGGACAGAGGAGTCTGGAGGGCCACAGTCCACGGGGTTGCAAAGAATCAGACACGACTTAGTGCCAAACAAGAAAAATGTTGTATAGTATGAGGCACAGAGATTCTAGAGTTAGGTAGGTCAGGCTTCCAATCCTACTTGGACCACATAGAATGATTAAGTAAATTATTCAGCTTATATCAGTAATTTAGGGATGATAATAACAGTCTTGAAAATTGGTTGTGAAGGTAGGATTAAATTAAATTTCAAAATGGATATAATATCTCAAAAGTGGTGCCTGGCACATCAGATGTAACGAATAATTCCCCTTTCAGTCTCAGCACCAGTTCTTGAAATGTGGAGCCTGAGACAAGGATTTGTTTGGTGGTGATTTACTGAGGGAATGCTCTCAGTTCAGTTCAGTCATTCAGTCGTGTCTGACTCTTTGCGACCCCATGGACTGCAGTATTCCAGGCTTCCTTGTCCATCATTAACTCCCAGAGCTTGCTCAAGCTCATGTCCATTGAGTTGGTGATGCCGTCCAACCATTTCATTCTCTGTCGTCCCCATCCCTGATTTACTGAGGGAATGCTCTCAGGCAACCTGTAAGGGAGGAAGTGAGAAAAGCAGTAGAAGAAGGGCCAAGTGAAGA
Source organism: Bos javanicus (assembly GCF_032452875.1). NCBI lineage: Eukaryota > Metazoa > Chordata > Mammalia > Artiodactyla > Bovidae > Bos > Bos javanicus. The sequence continues at coordinate 15,145,774 of NC_083882.1, read as the reverse complement.
TGTATACTTAGCTGAAGGCTAGCTTTAGCTCGATCTCATGGGAGAACCCTAGATGGTAAAAACCCCACAGAACTTCCCCACGCTGAGGCAAGGGAGGGACTGTTTGGATCCCTTTATTAGTCAACCATTGGCTAGTGGCCACAACTGGAATTAGCGTGCAATCTCCCAGGTCTTGCCTGTGGTCATGTATGGATGTGAGAGTTGGACTGTGAAGAAGGCTGAGCGCCAAAGAATTGATGCTTTTGAACTGTGGTGTTGGAGAAGACTCTTGAGAGTCCCTTGGACTGCAAGGAGATCCAACCAGTCCATTCTAAAGGAGATCAGCCCTGGGATTTCTTTGGAAGGAATGATGCTAAAGCTGAAACTCCAGTACTTTGGGCACCTCACGCGAAGAGTTGACTCATTGGAAAAGACTCTGATGCTGGGAGGCATTGGGGGCAGAAGGAGAAGGGGACGACAGAGGATGAGATGGCTGGATGGCATCACTGACTCGATGGACATGAGTCTGGGTGAACGCCGGGAGTTAGTGATGGACAGGGAGGCCTGGCGTGCTGCGATTTCATGGGGTCACAAAGAGTCGGGACACAACTGAGCGACTGATCTGATCTGATCCCAGGTCTTTCTGGGTGAGGTGTTCCCACCTACTAAGTCAGTTCTCAGGAGTAACAGGCAGTTGCCAGCTGTCTGCAGACACTAACAACAGCTGAGGCATGGGGGCGCTGGTTGCTTAAGGGGATCTGGGCAGGGGACCCAAAATGTGTTTTACTTTGTATATGTTGTTGTTGTTGTTTAGTGGCTCAGTTGTGTCTGACTCTTTTGGATCCCATGGACTGTAGCCCACTAGGCTTCTCTGTCCATGGAATTTTCCAGGCAAGAATACTGCAGTGAGTTGCTATTTCCTCCTCCAGGAAATCTTCCTGACCCAGGGATCGAACCCTTGTCTCCTGCACTGTAGGTGGATTCTTTACCACTGAGCCACCAGGAAAGCCCTGGATGCATATTGAGGGCAGAGGCTACATCTTACCCATTTTCATGTTTCCTATTAATTCATCATTCAGTCATCCTTTCAGCAATTATTTACTGTGTACTACCTCTATGCCAAGCACTCTTATAGGCATATATAAGGACACATCAGTAAGTGAAATAAAAATCACTTCCTCATGGCACTTATATTTCAGTAGAAGTGAGCTGCATGCATGCCAAGTTGCTTTTAGTAGTATCTGACTCTTTGCAAACCAATGGATTGTAGCCTGCCAAGCTCCTTTGTCCATGAAATTCTTCAGGCAAGTGTACTGGAGTGGGTTGCCTTGCCCTCTTCCAGGGGATCTTCCCAACTCAGGGACTGAACTCATGTCTCCTGTGGCTCTGCATTGCAGGCAGATTCTTTGTTGCTGAGCCACTGAGGAAGCCCAGAATTGAGCTAAGAAACTGTAATTAAAAGAAATAATTACATACAGTGTTATACAGTAAATGGATAACAGCACTGTCCTTCCCCCTCCTCCTCCCCTCTCTCACTTCCCCCCTCTTCATCTTTCCTGCCCTCCTCCTTCTTCTTTTGTCAAGTAAAATTTAACTCCTTGTTTAATTACAATTATTTGTTTTTTCAACAGGATTTTCTTTTAGTCACCTCAAATGTACAGCATCTCAAGGCTCGAACCCTAACCTCAGGTCCCCCTGTGGAGTACTGTAGACGTATGAAATATAGAATCACATAAATATGGATTTTTTTGGTGCTGGAAGAAACCTTAGAGATTAAGTTCAATTGAGATTAAGGCCTGATTGAATTTGCAGTAACCTCCGAAGTCCTGTAATTTGTGTTTTGATTATATATTATAGTTGATATGATCTGAGTTCTCTATTTTTCTTTTTCCCCCTCCAAAATTGGAGTATTGACATTTTTCAGTTAATTATGCCTTATGGTAATTTGAATTCATTCATCACCCCCCTCCCACCCACTAGTTCTATAAGTAGCATTTGAATGTTTAGTGTGTGCTAAACAAACACTGGTGGAGTTTGGAAAGAATAGGACAAAAGTCTGTGCCCCCAAGAGCTTACACTCTACTAGGAAAGATAAGCTGGGTATCCTGACAGCTCTATTGTAAGTGAGAAAGTGCCAGAGCCAGGAAACCTACATAAAAGGCTCTATGGGGGAGTGAGAAATTACTTGTAGACAGAAAGGTTCCAAGAAGCCATATGGAGGAAGTTTCCAGCTGGGGAGCAAAGGCTGACTGGGCTGTGGACACTTAAAACTTGTAGGCGATGGGCATTCCAAGCCTGCTCTATCAACCAAGACAGAGCAGGAGCAAAAGGCTAAATGCATCTAATGGCTCATAAGTAGTTCTGATTGGGTCTGATTCTTGAGGCAAAATGGGGGACTAAAATGATAAATTTATTACTCAGAGGAGGATTTGAAGGTTTTCTTGTCAAGCATCTTTTGGTAGGAAGAAAGAGAAACTCACTCCAGCTAAAACACATAAAAAGATTTATTAAATAAAACAGAGAAATTGGCAGCACTCAGGGGAAGTACAAGTAGGCCCCACTGAAACTGTAGGAAATTGGGAGATTTCAAGAGCTTCCAGGGGCTGTGAAGTCTTGTCTCTACTTCTTCTTGTTTATCTGCTTCACTCTTCTCTTTCCTTACTGATTTCCTCTATTTTACTTATTTTTCTCATGGCCCAGCCTAATAGAGCCACTTAGCTTTCAAATCTGGTGATGAGCAAAGAAAATCATCTCCAGGTCTTGTGGTTTAAGGTTTTGTTGTTGCTTGTTTTTTTGTGTGTGATTTTCATTTGTTTGCTTTTTGGTCAGGAAATTTTTTTTTCTTTTTAAAAATACAAACCTAGAGGTTTGTATCATTATCAGTCATTTCAAAAAGAAAAATTCAGGTCTTTTTTGGAGTGGAGTACAGAATCTGGGAAATAATCCAAAGAGCAGAAAGTGGCAAACACATTTAAAAATGAACTACCGATGGTGTATCTGATCCTGGTACAGGTTTGAGGGAGAGGTTTTAGGCAGGGTGTCCACCTAGTCAAGTCACCTGGCGCTGAAATGGAGGCATTGCAGGGTTGCTGGCTACTCAGCACCCTTAGAAGGCAGTCCTGGTAGGCAGGCAGGGCTGAGTGGGGGTATCTGTGTTGAGATGGTCTTGCTGTGTAGTTCCATTCTTCAGGAGGCAGTAGGGAGCCTTTTACTTTGTTTATCAGTTTCATGAATTGCTAAGAACATGATTATACTCTAAAACTGTGTTAGCCATGAAGACGTAAGCATCTGCAAACAATGAATGTGTGGTACCAGGGCCTCCCAGAGCCTCAACTGCATTAAATGCTATAGACTGCATGCATCTGGCCGTGCGGTCTATAGCCCCTCACTGTTCTCACTACTTTTTATTGAAAGCATTTATGTAAGAGCCTCCTTGTCTATGTACTGAAGGTTCCTTTGAATGTTAGTATTCCTAGGGCCTGGCATATAGTTGAAGTTCAATAAATGTTTGTTTCTCATTTTATGAAACATTTATCTCTCCAAATGTACTTATATAATATGCTCAATGCATAAATTTCTCTGTGTATTAGAAACAAGATGCTGGCACTCACAGATAAACTGAAAAAATGACTAAACAACTATGCTCTTCTTTTTTTAAGACTTTTTTTGATGTGGACTTTTTTTTTAAGGTCTTTATTGAATTTGTTACAATATTGCTTCTGTTTTATGTTTTGTTTTTTTGGCTGCTAGGCATGTTGACCAAGGATCGAACCTGCAACCCCTGCACTCGAAGGTGAAGTCTTAGCCACTGGATCACCAGAGAAGTCCTACAACTACACTCTTCTGGGACTTTTCCCCAAGAAGACAGTAAGAAAAAAATGGAACAGACTCTGAGAAGTTTTAGGACTTCAGAATCAGCTGATTAGAGTTGGAATTCCAGTTTGCCCTTTGCTTGTTTTGTGACCTGGGACAGGCTGCTTACTTAAAAAGTCTTAGCTTTTCTTCTCTCATTGGTCAAGTGGAAATAATATATATTATTATCTACATACATGCAAATTTAAGTGAGATACTCTATGTAGGCTCCAATGGTTGTGTCTGAATCCTAAAAGTACGAATAATTATAGTTGTAATCATTATCATTGTTCCCCTCAGAACTTGTTGCTATGAAAAAGCAATGATACAATTATCTTCTTCAAAAACACAATTCTGAGAAAATGAGTCAGGTATGTGCTATTGATAGGCATTATGATATCATGATTAGGAATAGCTTTTGTGCTAGAAAAGCCTGGCTTGGATCTGGGATGATGTCTCAAGTAATTTAGACCTCAATGTTCTCATCTGTCAAATAAGGATTGTAATAACCCCTTTGTCTCACAGGTTTCAAGACAATTCAGTGAATATGAATGCGTGTGTGCCCAGTGCAGTCTGTAAAGAATCCGCCTGCAATGCAGGAGGTGGTGGTTTAGTCACTAAGTCGTGTCCGACTCTTGCGATCCCATGGACTGTAGCCTGTCAGGCTCCTCTGTCCATGGGATTCTCCAGGCAAGAATACTGGAGTGGGTTGCCATTTCCTTCTCCAGGGGATCTTCCCAACCCAGGAATCGAATCCAGATCTCCTGCATTGCAGGCAGATGATTTAACAACTGAGCTATGAGGGAAGCAATGCAGGAGACCCAGGTTCAATCCCTGAGTCAGGAAGATGGCAACCCACTTGCCTGGGAAATCCTGTGGACAGAGGAACCCAGTGGGCTATAGTCCATGGGGTCACAAGAGTCAGACATGACTTAGCAACTAAACCACCACCACTGCCCAATGCATAGAAAGTTGTCAATAAATGGCAGTTATTATTATTATTAGTTTCTCTCTTTCTTTCTCTTTCCCTCCCTCTTTTTTGCCCTTGCTCTTCTCTCCCCCCATCTTTAAATCTATAAAATATTTTGCCTTTGTTCCAGCTAATCTTTAGTCCATGTGGACCAATATAGTTCCACAATCATTAATAAACATTATATGGAAGGGGGTAAGCATATGTGTGAGTGGGTATGTGTGTGAAGTGTTTGCATACACACGTAGAATAGAAACATTTAAGACTATTTCAAGATTTGATATAACTGTTCCAGTGACCCTGGGTAAAAGCAAAGGCAAAAAAAAATCAAAGCAGTTAAATCCCCCCTCAATCCCAAGCCAAGTGTTTACATCCAAGCAAAATAAAGCCGCTGAAAGAGAAACAGCAGAACAAAAGCAGAGACTTGGAAAGTAACTTTGAGAGATATTGGAGGGAATTGTAAAGAACCTGTCCCTTCTAATCCTAGAGTTGCTGAAACTACAGAAGAGCTGGTGGAAATTAACCATTTGTGTCACACACAGAACACCATATGCTGCTCGCATTCCCCTGAGAAAGAACAGCCAGCAATTGCTTCTTGCTCCCAAGCGGCTGCTGAGCTCAGCCTGCACCCACTTAGACTCTCCAATGAAATGCAATCCCCCCGCCAGGCCCCAGCATGCTTAACCTTTGGACCACAGATGCCAACGTCTCTCTGGAGAAAGAGTCAGTTGTGCTTGTCTGGGTGACTGTGATGCAACCACTGAAGGGGAAAAAAAAAAAAAGGCTTATAGCCACTATGATTTTGCAATGGCTCCAACAAAAGGCTTAAAGGATTTCAGATGCATTTGGAAATTAAACTCTGTTGGCCCTCCTGAGCCAGCATCTCTTCTGAATACCAGAGGGACTGACAATGACAAAACCCAGACCCGAGTGCTGATGCAGGCTTGATGGTATTTGGGTTGTCCAGTCATGACAAGGCATAAACAAATTTCTCTGCCACTGTTTGCATGTGAAAAAATGGCATCTCATCCAGCTGCTTCTGACCCAGGCCCATTGGCAGGTTGCCCCCAAACCCCCACCGCCACTCCTCAAGTGAATCTTTGGGAAACTGACCTTGAACACAGAACATGGAATTTTTTAAAGAGATAAATGCTCTCATTCCCTCTCTGCTTATATAGATATTTCTGGTCAAAGGCAAACTGACAATAGGGATTCGGGACAGCTAGACAAGAGGTCAGTTCCTGCTGACATCAATGAAAAGAGGTAAATTTCAGAGGTGGTGTCTGACTTAGAAGGAAATGAAAAATGATAGCTTGCTACAAAGACAGGAAAAAAGGTTTTAAGACTCGGTCTTAACATAGCAGCTTCTTTTGGTATGCACTGTGTAGATTATAAGAAAGGAACTGGATTTCTCTCTCTGGACCAGAGAGAGAAAGGAGAGGGTGTGTGGCTGCAGGGCAGGGGTGGCACAGTGGTAAAGTTTTGTGTCACATGTAAGCTTCTGGCAACTTATACATTGGGTGCACAGAGTCACTGTCATTTGTCATACCCTAAGATCTGGGTTGAAAAGCAACAAAATAGGTTCTTTGCATCGCCGAAAATGTCTAGAATTTTACTCCAACAAGTCTAACTAGGCAGAGTAAGGAAGTATTGCTCAGTAAAGATTTGTTCATATTTCCACACTCACATTTTTGTCACCGTGTCTTTACAGTGTGAGAGAGTCTCATTGCAACATGGCTCAGGGAACAGAAAGACTCAACCACTGCAGCTGCACCTGCCCTGATACAATCCTGCACCAGGCCTCTGAGAGAGGGGGGCTGCCTCTATGCTCCACCTGTACAGAAAGGCATCCTCTGCACCCTTGGGTGGAGAATCAAACTCAGTCACGGTTGCCTTTTGCGAAAACCTAGTTAGGATGCCCAGGAAACCCCAAATCACCAGACCACCCTGCTGGCAAATCACCCTGTGAAATGATGGGTTACTTTCACTCTTGGCTTCTTATCTTTAGTACCAATTTACTTGTTGGTTCCCTGTGTACATAAATGTGGCTCAGTTAGTTTGCGATTAAAATATACATATTATTACTGCATAAAATGGGCTTCCTAGGTGGCTCAGTGGTAAAGAACCTGCTTGCCAATGTAGGAGACTTGGGTTTAATCTCTGGATCGGGAAGATGCCCTGGAGAACGAAATGGCAACCGACTCCAATATTCTTGCCTGGGAAACCCCCGGACACAGGAGCACAGCGGGCTACAGTCCATGAGGTCACAGGATCGGACACAACTTAGTGACTAAACAACAGAAATAACTGCATAAAAAGATAATCAACAAGGACTTACCGTATAGCACAGGGAACTCTACTCATTATCATGTAATAACTGTAATGGAAAAGAATTATAAAAATTATTTCAAAAGGAATATATATATGTATAACTGAATCACTTTGCTATACATCTGAAACTACCACATCACGGTAAACCAACTATTTTTCAATAAAAGCTTTTAGAAAAGAATTTTACCTCAGAACATGAAAATGGGCTGTGTGATGTGAGTGAAAAGCACAGACATGAAGGGATAAAAGGAATGGAGGGATGAGGAGGAAGAAGAGCAGGAGAGAAGACAACACAGAAATGAAACCACATATCCTAAAGGCAGGAAGCAAACGGTCTTGAAGAAGTCAGAGCTTCACGGAGCCAGCTTCTCACAGGCCAGGAGCTGGGTTCTAGCCACGCGGCATGAAAAGAGAGCCGTGCGTGCGACGTGGAGGGAGGCAGTCACGTCCCGTAGCCCCAGCGTACGTCCTTCTGTCACGCACGCCGGAAACCCCGCCACTGTGGAGCCCTCTCCTTCTCTGGCACCGAACCTCATCTGAGAAGCTGGTGCTGTGACTACCTGCAGTAGGCTGGGTTCCACGAAGGACAAGACCTAATACAGGGGCTGTGGACGGTGGTTTGTTCGAGGGCAGGCCCAAGGAGCTGTGAGAGAGAGAGGCATGGACATCTGGAAGGAAAAGAAGGCTAGTCAGGGTTGCGGTCCCGGTCTGGTTACCGCTGCGGGGTCCTGATCCTGCGAGGGCTTCTGTGGAGCCTTAGAAGACTCATCTCAGAACTGTCCACTTGGGACACTCCCATCCGGCAACAGGCAAGCTGATGCCTCCAGACGTTCACACCTTCGTCTTGTTGGATTGTTTGTGTGAGATTGCAGAATAGGTGCTTGGGCAGCAACTTGAGAGACGCCTTGGGTTAAGAAGCAGGGCGTCCCATTTGCACCTGCTCAGAGTTAGATGGGGCTTCCCGGATGGCTTAGCAGTTCAGGAATCCGCCTGTAATGCAGGAGACAATGCAGGGTTTGAATCCCTGGGTCGGGAAGATCCCCTGGAGGAGAACGTGGTAACCCACTCCAGTATCCTTGCCTGGAGAATCCCATGGACAGAAGAGCCTGGTGGGCTACAGTCCATAGGGTTGCAAAGAGTTGGACACGACTGGGCGACTAACACACACACACATACACAGAGCTAGTTCAAGTTTGTGCAGAAATGGTGACCCCAGCAGTCAGGGTAGGATAGAGGAAGTAAAAAGTGATGCATAAGATTTAATGCCCCCCACCCCACCCCCCACCCCCCGCCGCCGTCACTACCTTAATTTAGGGCATTTCTTGTTTGATTAAGGACTGTAGCCTCCTAGGTCTGCTCCCTGTCGGCAAATCTCTTTCTCTGTAAATTCCCTCTTCAGATACTGCCAGCATCATCTTTCCAAAACCCAGATCTGATTCTATCACTCCCTTCTTCAAAAACCTCTTTCTTCACTCCTTTCTTCTTTGGATGTTTTGTACCTTTGTATGGTTCTTGGCTCTCCTCTGAATTTGTGGTATGGCACAAGAGGTGGTTTTCAAAAATCTGCCTCCCTGGCCTCGTTTTCTCACTTCCCCCAATAAGCGCCCTTCCTGCTAGCCCTAATGTTTCCAACTTGTGCACTCTGGGGTCTTATGGAATTATTTGGAAAGATCAGAAGAACCATATGTACATCAAGAAGTCTGCAGCCTGAATAACTAATGTGACTGAAACATATGCTGTAGGTTCACAAAACTTAACTCATGCATCTCCCAGGATTCGCAGAGAAAATGGAATTTCTTAATTTTGTCTAGATCTTATCTAGTTTCTTTTGCGATTATTCCCTCTGGTGTCTTTTCACTTGCTGGTAGTAGGCATAAATATTAGTTCACGTCGGAGGTACACTTCTTTTGTGATCATGTTTGCTGGGGTGGAGGTGGAGGTTGTTCCCAGGAGACCTGCTGAAGGAAAGAACAGAATTTTCCTGGCACTGACATGCTCTCAAGCTTGGGGTCTTGGTCTTTCTCTCTGTGAACCTACAAAGTGGCTTCTAGTCAGGGAACATGTCTGTTCTTGAGTACCCCCAGGTTAATCCTCCCCAGGACCAAGTCTCATGAGGGAGAGGTAAGCATTTCATTTACTTAAGGGTCACTGGAGCCTCCCCAAATAGCACAGAGCCTGATGGCTAGGAGTTGGGACTCTTCTGGTTTAAGTGTTCCCAGGAACTGTACAAAAGAACCTCACCTTCTAGTCTTTCATGGTAGCTGCCTCCTTCCCCGACTTAATCTTCTTATCTTGTCCTTTTTCCAGAAACTTTCCTTTTCAAATTTTTCACATCTGATCTTCCCACCCATCCTTGGGAAGAGCTCTTCTTGGGGTGGAGTTGGGAGGACATGGGGTTCTACCTGAATTTACCTAACAGTAAACACACCTCATCATTGTGAAATATTTAGTTTTTTCTTCTGAAAGTAGTGTGATTTGTTTTTCACCTGAGAAACACATTCCTTGGTTAAAGTAACATTGAGCCCAATTTTTTTTTTTTTAGTTCAAATTTTGTTGTCTTTTTTTTTGCTAAATTCACATAAGAGGAAATGTACAAATCTGAAATATACAATACATGATTTTTAGAAAAATGCATATATCTGTGTAACCTGAAATCCTGTCAATATATATAGCATTTCCACCACACCGGGAAATTCCCTTATGCTCCAGTTTCTAGTCAGTTCCCTACAAGAGGTAACTGTTTTTCTGATGTTTTCCATCATAAATGAGCTTTACCTATTTTAAAACTTTATATATGAGTAGAATCAACCAGTTAAAATTGAGCCTATTAATTGCAAAGTAAACCCTGGCATTATTGTGATAAGGGACGAACACAGCTCTGTGAGGCAAGGATGTTTGTTGTTTATTAACTGCTTTATCTGAACTGTTTTATTTTTGCAGGAACAGCCCTTGACCTACAACAGGCATTCAATTCATGTTTGTTGCATGATTGAATGAATAAATAAATAGAATATGTTCTTCCTTCTGGGGTTTCTTTTTGATGCATACAAAGGATCCCCATATTGGCAGAGAATAGATTCGACAGATAGAAATGTTGTCTCAATTCTGCCAATTTGTTATACTTTTTTTCAGGATAACTTTATTAAAAATATTAAAATATATGTGTATCTATGTAGTAATTATCTTTTCCAAAGAAAACAGGAGTCCACAAAAGAAGCTCTTTTATCCCAGAGGCAGCTTCAACTCAGTGTCACGGCCTAGAGGCAATCACTGCTAACAGGCTATGTTTCTAATTCTACTGGTAACCATATGACCTTAAATAATATACTCAAACCTCTAATTTCTTGTCTCTATAAGCTGAAGAGAATTATTGGGTTTTTGTCAGGCAAAGTCAAGAACACTGCCTCACTGCCTACTCATACTCCCTTTCCCCCCTGTCTCCTATTTTTTCTCTCATCATATGCATATTTTTAAAGTTTTTGATATAAATCTTGAGCAGTTTCCTTGTTTTTGTTTTTCTGAGTAGCCAGTTTGGTTGTCTGCTGTACTTAGTGTATTATTATTCATCCTACCTATTGAATTTCTTGTCATTTTTAATTTCTAAGAACTATTTTGTTTTTGGCTGATTGTTCCCTATTATATAGCACCCTGTTCATGTTTACCTGATACAAAATCTAGACTCTGAGGATTCTAATGACTTAAAAAAAAACAAAAACCCTCTTTTCTGTTCCCTGGATTTTCTATTTTCTCTGGTGTCAGTGAATTTTCCTCCTGTGTCTGTGGATAATTCCCAGGTTATGTCTGAGTGAGAGTTGGGCTGTAGGATATGGTTCTGCTGTAGCTATAGAGGTGATTGAATTACAGCGCTGCTTGGGGGCTCTTTGTAAATAGGGTTCCCCTGAGAAGATGGCATGCGGGGGAACCTCAACCTTTGCAAAGGAGAATGACCTCACTTTGGTGATGGGGAACAATATGTCCCTCCTGGGCAGAGGTGCCATTCCTTCTCTGCCTGTCCCTCTCCTCCTCCCACTCATCTCCCCCCAGACACATTATTGCACGTCTGTGTGGGTGGAAGGAACTGCCTAAAGTCCTAGTTGTCTTCTTTCTCAAGTTTCTGATTTCCTCACCAGGAAGATTTTCTGGGAAGATCACTTATTTTTTCTAGATAAAAATCTTCTGTTTTAGTTTCAATGGGACTTTTACAGAAAGAGAAGATATGTGAACCTTAAGTCTGCATCATGTGTTACTACTTTTTAAAATCTATCAACAAACATTTTATTTAGGACTACTGGATTGAAATTTATAGATGGGGTTGACTTTTTTTAATTTTTTAAAACGTTGAATGAAAGATTTTTAAAATTCTGTAGTGCTTACAGTTTTTAAAAGTTTCACAAACATGATTTCATACAATTCCATGATTATCCTTTTGTAAATCCCCTACCCCTATATTGGGCTTTCCAGGTGGCTTAGTAGATAAAGAATCCACTTGCAATGCAAGAGATGCAGGTTTGATCCCTGGGCCGGGAAGATCCCCTGGAGGAGGGTATGGTAACCCACTCTGGTATTCTTGCCTGGAGAATGCCATGGACAGAGGAGCCTGGCAGGCTGCAGTCCACAGGGTCACAAAGAGTCAGACACAGCTGAAGTGACTAAGCACACATTCACGCACCCCTATATTGCCCCTCCCCCTTTCCTCTCCCCACTGGTAACCACTAGTTTGTTCTCTGAATCTGTGAGTCTGGCTCTTTCCCTGTCTTATTCACTTGTTTGTTATATTTTTCAGATTCCACATATAAGTATATCATACAGTATCTTTCTCTGTCTGACTTATTTCACTTAGCACAATATCCTCCAAGTCTATCCATGTTCTTTCAAGTGGCAAAATTTCATTCTTTTTTATGGTTGAATAGTAGTCCTGGGCTTCCCGGGTAGCTCAGCTGGTAAAGAATCTGCCTGCAGTGCAGGAGACCCCGGTTTGATTCTGGGGTTGGGAAGATCCCTGGAGAAAGGCTAGGCTACCCACTCCAGTATTCTTGGGCTTCCCTGGTGGCTCAGACTATAAAGAATCCACCTGCACCGTGGGAGAGCTGGGTTCAATCTCTGGATTGGGAAGATGCCCTGGAGGAGGTCATGGCAACCCACTCCAGTATTCTTGTCTGTAGAATCCCCACAGACAGAGGAGACTGGTGGGCCACAGTTCATGGAGTTACAAAGAGTTGGAGTCACAAAGTGATACATAGGAATATATATATATACTATATATATAGTATATATATATATTTATATATCCATTCATCTGTTGATGGACACTTAGACTGCTTTCATACTTTGGCAATGTGATACTATTTTTTGTATCTATACATAGCTGCAATAGTGATTGATGAAACACACATTTGTTCAAGAGTTCTACTATATGCATAGTAGATTTTGCTATGATGTGCTTTCTCAATCAATGTAAGCTGAACCAACAACTGTTTTCATTAGGGATAAATGAAACTTGTGTTAAAATTGTTGATAACCTATCTTAGCCAAGCTGCCTTAATCACCTGGAGCATGATGCATGCTTCATGTTTTATGCTGCTCTCTGTACCTGGACTGTTCATCTCACTTCTACCTGCTGATTCTACCATCATGAAGGACTAAGTCAATGATCAATTTCTCTGTGACATTTTCCTCTATGCTCTGAGACAGAATTGCTTCATCTTCATTATTCTCTCAACTTTCTGTCCATCCTTCCAGCATAGTGATTATCATGTTGTATGGAGTTGTTTGCATTCTCTCTCACTTCACTCCAGCCTTATTCATCTTTTAATGTTTTATCTCAAATACACAGAATGAAGATTTGTTGGCTTGTACTTCAGACTTTGCTTTTATATTTTGTAATGATTGTCATTGACTCTTCGTGGTGAAAAGAAGGCCATAACAGAAAGAATTGTCATTTATCTTACCTCTGTGAGGCCTTCCAGAGTAGAAGTTATCCCAATCATCATTCTTGGTGTTGTTCAAAGCTATAGAAGATGATTCCTGCCTATGTGTTTCTGTTAAGATTATTCTTTTACCTTTCAAAGGTTACCTAATAAAAAAGGAAAGACCCCATGCCAAGAGATCTCTGAGAAGAACTGAGGGGAAAAAATGAACTTAATTTTCAATGAAAAGTTTGGGAGGAGGGAGGACAACGTGAATTTAAGTCTTTTTCATTGTCTAGAGGGTCCCTTAGGGCAAGACTTTTGTTCACTGCTGTCTTTATATCATCATTCATTCATCTACTTACTCCATAAATATTTACTGAGTGCCTACAGTGTGTCAGGTATTGTGTTAGGACTTGGGAAGATGCTGAACGTGGTAAACCAATTCCCTGTCTTTATGCTGTTTATAGTCTCCTGGGCATTTCGCCATGCTGCTCAATGATTCTTGTGGAAGACACTCTAAGGACAGGTCAATAGGCAGTTAATCAGTTGTGTTTGTTGGTATTTCTTATATATTCATCCTGGTGGTAGGCCTTGTAGGTCATTTAAAAGTAGGATAGACCTTGTTCATAAGGAATTAAGAATCAAAAATGATTCAAGTCCTGTGTAAAATGGCATAGAGAATCAGCAAATTATATGGGTATAATATAAGGATATTAGCAGTTCAGAGTCTTAGGGATCATTTTGTTTTCAAAGGCTAGAGATGGGAATACTGGAAGGCTTTGGATGTTTCATCAAAGCCCTCTTCCTCTTTTTCCTTTACCCCAGATGCCTAGTATACAGCCTTGCCTGAAGAGAGTTTAAAAAATGTTTTCTGTAATTGAAAAATCTGTGCAACTGTATGTGGATCCAGGTCCACAGGCAAGTTTCATAAGAGGTGACAATTAACTTGAGATGTGGAGGATGAGGACTAAAAAGTGGATGGAGCAGAGGAAGATTCTAGGTAGAGTGAAAACATGTGGTAAAGTCTGGAGGAGGCAAGGAGTATGAATTTCAAGGCATAGATTCTGCTAGCATGGCCAGAGCATAGAGCACGCAGTGGGGTAGTGATGAGAAATGAGGCTGGAAGAGCTAAATCATGCAGGATTTTGTTCACCTTTCTACCAGAAGGGTGTTATATATTAAGGAGTGAGTCAAAGGTCCTCTGCCTGAAAAAATGCCCAGTCATGTTGTGACTCTCTGATTGTGATATGTTATAAGCGCATTTTTGATTTTAAGTTTTGCTAACATGCACATTTACACACCCACACAAGTACACACATAGTTATATAAAAGAGCACTTGACACAGTTACTTTTGTGCAGACGATGAAGTCTTCTGATGACAAAAAGTTGATAATGCAGAGGTGGGTGGTTATTTTTGTTTGTTTGAGCTTTGCAGTGTTGACAAAGGGGTAAAGGAACGCGCTCTCAAGACAAAATGAATCTGTGGAAGGAGAGGGCAGATGGTTAAGCCTGAAGACAAAGTTCAAGAAAAGATGATTATGGAAAATAAGAACTATTACCCAGAATAAAAATTACCCTCAGTGTGTGACTCAGCTTCAGTGCATAGTGAGTTCTATTCTTGCATCTGTCACAGGAGGAATCGAGAAAGAACTTCTGCCTCTTCCTTTACTAAGCTTGCAAAAGGAGGATGAGCTATTCTGTTTCTTGTTCTTGCAAAACAACAGAGCTTGCCTGGGAGAGTATATTAGTGGGCCAATTACAGCTGCATACTTAAACATACAGACAGCTTTCAATTACTGGAATGGAGAGCAATGGGGATGTAAAAAAAAAAAAAAGCCTAATGACAGATAATCCAAAAGTCATCAAATCTTAGCTTTTAAATGAATTGTATTGTTTTCTTGCTGCAGATTTGTGTTCCTAATTATGCCTTGCTTAAGCTAATATTAAAATGAGTTTGCATTCCCAGAGAAAGCACAAACCAGCTGGGCAAAAGAAAGGCAAGGACCCAAGAACTTGTTGTGTGATGGGATGAGGTGGTCTTTTGGGAAGCAGCCTGAGGATTGAATATTTTCTACAATAATCAAGAGTAACCCTCCCAGCTCTTCCCAACTTCCAGAAATAGGCTATCGGGACACAACATGGATGTGAAAATGTATTATCTCTAAATCAAGAAACCAAAGAAAAGCAGATCCAACCTTGCATATAGCACAAAAGTAATTTCTTGTTTAGTATTGTCCTGCATTTCAAAAGCCAAACTACCTTTGGTACAATATGGGCTGGGAGAGGGAGAGGACCCTTTTAAAAGTTGCTTGATCCCAGTGGAATTTAAACCTTAATTATCACTTAACCTGGAAAGCTCTGCCAGTATTATAACAGTGAGTTCCTTCAGATCCGTAATTAAATTTCTGCCTGTGGGTTATGTGGGTAAATCCTGTAAGAGGGGCGAATCAATTATGCAAACATATAAGTGGGCTATAAAATCCAGGAAAACAAGAGTTCCTCAAGTGCTATTGGAGAATTCTAGGATTATGTCAAAAGGACAATTTTCTTAACTTATTCTAGAAATAACCAAGATTGATGATTGTGCCTGGGCAGGGAGGGTTCTGAAAAAGTACATACACAGTCACAGAATTTATACTAAAAATCAGAAAATACTAGTATTCAAAGAGGTTGATAAAACCAACAACTAAGATTTATTGATCATTTACTATGGGTTCTATGTGGTTTGAAGTGTTCTCCACGTGATAACTCATTAAGCACTTAGTCTAAGCACTGTCTCCCTCTTAGAGGAAACTGAGGCCTGTGAGATTAAAAGAGTTAGCTTGGTCCTGCATGATCAGGAATGATCTGAGGCAGAACTAGAACCCAAGACTTCTGATTCCTAATCCAGGGTGTTCTTTCTACACTGGAGTCCCTTTCTGTCTTTCTTGAAAGATCCTATCCCTTAACTGAATCAGCTTGCTTCAGAAAAAATTTTAACCATATGCTGGTGACCGTGGAAAAAGCATGGACTTTTGAGTTGAACATGCACTTGAACTCTGGCTTACTTCTTACTTCTAAGAGTTTGGCCTTCTGCAGGACTGCCCTGTCTGCTTGGTTTGCATCCTGCTGTGACTTCCTAGAATAAAGTCCAACATCCTTGCTTGGACCTTGAGACTGGCCCTGCTGGTCTAGGCTCTCCTGACCTCACCAGCTTCACCTGTGTCAGTCCCCAGCCCTCACTCTCTGCCCCAGCATCCTGAGTGTTGTCACTTTTTGGGAGGCCCATACTTCTTTCCACCTGCTGGGTACGTTTTCTTGCCCCTCTCCTATGGACTACCTCAGGTCTCAGCTTCAATTTCATTTCCTCAGAAAAGTCTTGGATGATCAAACTGATCCAGCTTCCTCTGTTAGGTGTTGTCATAGCAGCATGACTTGCCCTTGGTGACTCTCATCCCTGCCACAAATGATCAGTTACTTTTACTTGTTTAACTCAAGTTCCCCTCCAAGAATAGGAGCTCTAGGAGGGCAGAGATAGATATTCCCAGTCCTGAGGTCAAGCGAAGGTGCTCAGTAAATACTGTAGGAATGAACGAACCCATCTCAAGCCTTGGTTTTTTCTTTTGTAAAGTGGAGATGCCTCACTGGACGACTGTCAGCATTAAATCCTTTATTGATTTAAGGCTTCCTCTCAGTGCTTGCTAGCAGCATAGAACTCAATAAACAGTGAATTTCATTTCCTCTACCTTCTTCCTATTCGGACAATGTCCCCAAGGCACCATGCCTGCCGAAATATCTAAGGAAGATGGAATTATATTCCAGATAATTTTAGTACAAAGCGTATTTTATGCATTCTGCATCTTCGAATACCAATCTCCGGCCGATGGTCTATGTGGCAACTAGCTCTCCAGGAACCAGCACATTTGACAAAGCTGGGCACCTCACTCCCAGCTGAATGGGATAACAGAGTGCTTACTGTAGGCTGTAGGCTGTAAGCATTGTTTTCCCGGCGTCAGAACCTTAAACTAATCTTCTTGCTGAATATGAAACAGATGAAATGGGGAGCAGCTGCTCTTCTCAGCTGGTGAGCTGCTGGAGCTGAAGCAGTGTGGAGTTCAGGTGCCTTTCCCCTCAAAGCCCAGACAGAGTGACAACAAGGCTGCTCTGATGTGTGCTTACCTGGAAACCTCCGGCCATGTTTTCCTTTGGAAAGGAAATGCAGAGTTCTCTCCCTTCCCCCACAGCTAGAATCCAGAAGCTCCCAAGACAAAGAACCGTGTTTCCGCCTCAGCAGGCTCTTCTTTGGATTGTCCAACTCCTCCCAGCTCTTGACCGACTGCTGTTTTGGAACCTCTGTAGGGAGTGGGCAAGGAACCTGATACCTCCCCATTCCCCACCCTTGTCTTTTTATAAGCATAAGGGGAGGCGAGATGGAGCACACACAGGGTTGTAGGCAATATAGAAGGCATGTATATTAGAACAAGCTATGGATGGGTCAAGTTTATGCGTAAGTCAAAGGAAAAGTTCCTTCTAAATATAATGTAAAGCAACAGAGCTAGTTTTAAGACCAGGGGTAGAAAATTAGTCCTGGAACCAAGACTTGTCAATTGTTACTTTCTGTGTGGCCTTGGGTAATTATTTCACCTTTCTAAAAAACTCAGTTTCTCATCTGTAAAGGGACCATAGTCTTATAGACCAGGGATTAGCAAGATTTTTTTTTTTTTTTGTAAAGAATGATTTAGTACACAGTCATCAAGACAGTATGATACTGGCACAAAGATAGAAATATAGACCAATGGAACAAGATAGAAAGCCCAGAGATAAATCCATGCTCCCTATGGGCACCTTATCTTTGACAAAGGAAGCAAGAATATACAATGGAGAATTGACCTCTTCAATAAGTGGTGCTGGAAAAACTGGACAGCTATGTGTAAAAGAATGAAATTTGAACACTTTCTAACACCATATACAAAACCAAAATCAAAATACATTAAAGACAAAATGGATTAAAGTAAGGCCAGAAAGTATACAGCTCTCAGAGAAAAATATAGACAGTACACTCTTTGACATATGTCACAGCAGTATTCTCTCTGACCCAGCTCCTAGATTAATGGAAATATAAACAAAAATAAACAAGTGGAACCTAATAAAACTTAGAAGGTTTTGCACAGCAAAGGAAACTATAAACATGATGAAAAGACAATCCTCAAAATGGCAGAAAATAATTGCAAATGAAGCAACTGACAAAGGGTTGATCTCCAAAATATATAAGCATCTCATACAGCTCAATATCCGAAAAACAAACAACCCACTCAAAAAATGGGCAAAAGACCTAAACAGACATTTCTCCAAAGAAGACATACAGATGGCAAAAAAAACGCATGAAAAGATGCTCAAAATCGTTCATTATTAGAGAAATGCAAATCGAAACTACAATGAAGTATCACCTCACTCCAGTCAGAAAGGCCATCATCAAAAAATCTACAAACGGTAAATGCTGGAGAGGATGTGGAGGAAGGGAACCCTCCTGTTGGTGGGAATGTAAACTGATGCAGCCATTATGGAAAACAGTATGGAGATTCCTTAAAAACTAGGAATAAATCTACCACATGATCCAGCAATCCCACTGCTGAGTCTACACCCTGAGAAAATCACAGTTTTAAAAGACACATGTACCTCAATGTTCATTGCAGCAATATTTACAATAGTCAGGACATGGAAGCAACCTGTATGTCCATCGACAGATGAATGGATAAAGAAGTTGTGGTACATATACACAATGGAATATTGCTTGGCCACACAAAAAAGAAACAAATCTGAGTCAGTTGTAGCAAGGTGGATGAGCCTAGGGCCTCTTATACAAGTGAAGTAAGTCAGTTGGAAAAGTAAATACCATATATTAATGTGTATATATATATATGGAATCTATAAAAATGATACAGATGAATCTAGTAGAGAACATACTGCGGACACAGTGGGGGAAGGTGAGGGTGGGATGAATTGAGAAAGCACTGGCATATATACACTGTCATGTGTTAAATAGATAGTGGGAAATCACTAAATAACACACGGAGCTCTGTGATGACCTAGAGGAGAGGGATGGAGGAGGGGAGGGGGGAGATAAATATGTATAATTATGACTGATTCATATTGTTGTATGGCAGAAACTAGCAAAATTGTAAAGCAATTTTCCATCAATTAAAAAAATAAATTAATATTTCAGGCTTTGCAGCATGTATAGTCTTCGTGGCATATCTTTTTTGTTTGTTTGTTTTATTGAAGCACAATTGCTTTACAATGTTGCATTAGCTTCTGCAGTACGAGGAAGTGAATCAGCTGTTGGTACACATAGATTCCCTCCCTCTTCGATCTCCCTCCCATCTCACCCCCATCCCACCCATCCAGGTCACCACAGAGCACTGAGCAGGGCTCCATGTGCTGTACAGTATGATCCCACTAGCTATGTAATATATATATATATATATATATATATATATGTCAAATCTTCAAAAATGTATGAACTGTTCAGAACTTGTGGGCTATACAAAAAAAACAGGCCAGGGCCAGATTTGGCAACCCACGTTTAGGCTTATTGTAAAGATGAAAGTGGATAGTATATAAATGTTTTGCATTGGACCTGAAACATAGCAAATTCTCAGTAAATGATAGGTATGATGATTCCTACCTGGTGGTTGTGTAGAAGGCTAACTAAAAGCAATAGAAGAACTTTCAGGACTTACAGCTCCTCAGCCATACACACATCCAATAGGATAAATATTTACAAAGAGTATACATAAGACAAATTAGTATCATTAATGTGATCCTCATTATTTGATTCGAAGAATTTGAAAATAAACTATGGTCAAGGGCATTGGGGCTAAGCTAACAGAGTTTTCTGAGGGCCTGCTGTGTGTCAGGACTCTGTAATGTGCTATTTCACAACAGTGCTGCTAGGTAGGTTTTACTGTTCCTGTTACAGAAGAGACAGAGACTAGCAAGGGGAATATCCCTGGAAACCAAGTGTGTCTGCCCACTTGGACTTCCAAGTTGTGCATTTTTTCCCCCAATCCTTTATTTATAAGTATGGTTGATTTTACAATGTTGTGTTAGTTTCAGGTGTACAGCACAGTATATATTTCTTTTTCAGATCTAGAGACACATACTGACTGAAAATGAAGTATTCCATGCAAATAGAAATCAAAATAAAGCTGGAGTAGCAATACTTACATCAGACAAAATAGACTTTAAAGTAGACTATTACAAGAGACAAGATCACTACATAGTGATCAATGGATCAATCCAAGAAGATATAACAACCTTAAATATTTATATATGCACCCAACATAAGAGCACCTCAATATATAAGGCAAAAGTTAACAGATAGGATGTCATGGTCCTCTGACTCTTACACCCCTTCACTTTCTAATGCACATGCATTTGCATCAACTTTTGCCTCTTAACCTTGGAATAGGTGGCTGCCTGCTGAATGGAATTTAAAGAGTAGTTCAAACAGTCGCTCAGTCATGTCTGACTCTTTGTGACCCCATGGACCATAGTCTACCAGGCTTCTCTGTCCATGTAATTCTCCAGGCAAGAATACTGGAGTGGGTTGCCATTCCCTTCTCCAGGGGATCTTCCCAGCCAAAGGACTGAGCCAGGGTCTCCTGCATTGTAGGCAGATTCTTTACCATCTGAGCCACCAGGGAAGCCCTAGTGGTTCAAAGTCCACCTTCTGTCTGTCAAGATCTGTGCTAGACACGAATTACAAAGTGAAAACACACACACACACACACAAGAGTATGGCATGGTCCTTTTTGTTGAAGAACCAAGTTTAGTAGGAAAGATATCACACAAGTAGTGTTTGGTGGAAAATTCAAGTCAGGTTTTGCCTTTAGGAAGTCATTGTGACAATGCCTGGATTTACATTAAAAACACACAACTTCCATCCTATCACAATCTTTTCATTTCAATATGGTATTTTTATTGGCTTCCCATTACCTAGAGACTGAAGTTCAGACTTCTTGGATTCTTTGCCAGGCCTTATGCCAAAGATTCCCAGTAGGTGTGTCAGATCTGCCGAGATGAGACTGAATTGTTCAAACCCAATTCCCAGTGAGGTGGTGTTTGGAGGTAGGGCCTCTAAGAAGTGATTAGCTCATCAGGTTGGAGTCCTCTTGAGTGGGATTAGTGTCCTTATAAAAGAGACACTGGAGACATGTCTTGTTCCTTTGGCCATGTGAGGTTATGGTGGAAAGATTGCTGTTGATGAGGAAGTGGGTCCTCACCGGACACTGAATCTACAGGACTCATGTTCTTAGACTTCCAGCCTCTAAAACTGGGAGGAATAAGTTTCTATTGTTTTTAGGCCTTTGGTATTTTGTTATTGTGGGGCTTCACAGATGGCTCAGTGGTAAGGAATCTGCCTGCAGTGCAGGAGGCACGGGTTCGATCCCTGGGTTGGGAAGATCGCCTGGAGGAGGGCATGGCAACACACTCTGGTATTTTTGCCTGACAAATCTCATGGACAGAGAAGAGAAGCCTGGTAGGCTACAGTCTATGGGGTCACAAAGAGTCAAATGACTTAGCAGGTAAAGAACAATTTTGTAATTGCAGCCTGAACAGACTAAGACAGATGGTGACAGCCTTGTCCACTTACCTTGGTTTGTACTACAAATGTAATCATTATTCCACATGTGCCTCAACCTCAAATGGTTTGGGAAGCCTTGTCCTTCACAACCTGTCCCTGACTTTCCTGCCAAATTTCCTTCAGCTGTCTTTTCACACACGGGATCTGTTTCTTGTTTCTTATCCATTTGCCATGTTTCCCAAGCTACACACTTTTGCTCACATGGTTCTTTCTGCCTGGAAGTCCAGCCTGATCCTTTCCACCACTTCTGCGTAGCCTGCAAATTCTTGAAAAAAATAACCCATAAGTGACCTCTTTCGTAAAGGATTCCCTGCATTCATTGTCCTTTGACCTGCAATAGTGTTTTATCTTTTTTATGGCATTTGTCATCTGTTTAATCACTTAGTAGTGAAAGGACCTAGAGCTGGGTCTGGCACATAGTAGGGCTCAGGAGGCCAACTGGCCAGCCTGCCTGCCTTCCCTGCTCTATTTGTGAGATTTTAGGAAAATTACTTAAATCATTGATTCTTAAACATAGCTGCACATCAGATGACCTGAGGAGGTTTTGTTTAATAATCTGATGTCCAGGCCATACTGCAAGTCAATGAAACTAGAACCTCTAAAGGATGGTTTCCAGCATCAGAGTTCCCCAGGTGACTCCAATATGCAGCCAGGGTCCAGAGCCACTGCTTTGAACAAACAGAGCCTCATTTCTTCATTCTGAAAACTATATGCAATGTTTGCAACACTTTGGCATAATGCCTGGTGCATACTGAGTGGGCAGTAGCTGTTAATTTTTGCGTTTTATCCCAGCTTTTCATTTCTTGGCCGAAAGTGCCTTGCACATAGTAGGTATGGAAATAAATGCTGGTGGAATAAATAAATGCTCTTTGGGAAGGCCTCTGGGAAATGCCCAGCAGGTTGTTGCAAAGAGCTGGCCTTAATGTGGAACTAAAGGTTGTATCTGGAGCAGAGACATGGAGGTGTGGTCGTTCCTGGGTGCCGGCAATGGGGGAGAAGGGGAGGGGGATGGGTACTGGCTTTATGAGATTTAAAAACAATAATAAAACCAACTACAAGTCTATCTCCTTTTTATGATCATCTCCCACTGGAAATTCTTAACAGTACCAGTGATAAAATGCTTCTTGCCGGAGTAGACTTCTCCCAGTACCCTGCCCTCTCTGCCTTATCTTTTCACTACTGGCTCTGAGCCTAATAAGCTAAATGGCTGGAGAAAGAAACAAGGGAACTGTAAATTATATTTATAAATTAAGTCACATAAAGCTGGACTAAGTAATTAAACTGTGGACCCATAATTAAATACTTGTATAGCATTTGGCCCTGAGATTCTTCCTGCCATAATGGTTGGCAGTCTGCGAGGTGGGCTGATGGCTCATTCGAGGTCCTGGGGCCAAGTGGTGCCAAGGTCACTGTCTGAAGAGAAGGATCCTTGAGGGACAGTGCTGGATGTGGTCAAGGGAACAGACAAGAGATTTTCAGGGTAAAAGGTGAGGAGCGGAAAGCCCCAGGCCCTCTGGAGCATGTGAGAAGTGGTAGTAGCACCCTAGATTAGTGAATGATGGCCCAGCAGGAAGGAATGGGGGTCTTCCCATTGCTGGCTCTAGCCCACCTTTCACTTTTCACTTCCTACCCTCCCCTTCGCATACCCACCTAGAGCCACAGACGTCAATATGCCTTCTTGGAGCAGTCTCCTTTTCACATCTCTCTACCCTCGCCTGTGATGTTGCCTGTGTACCTTTCCCTTCTCCATTAAAAAAAAAAAAAATTAATGAAAAAAAATGGAATGCTCTATGAATTTGTGTGTCATCCTTGTGCAGGGGCCATGCTAATCTCTACATCATTCCAATTTTAGTATATGTGTTTTCCACGCGAGCACCCTTCTCTATCCTTCACCAGGCAACTTAGTCCTTCAAGAGTTAGCTCCAAGAGACCTATGGAGCCTTTTCCTGAATCATTTAGGCAGTGGGAAGTCTACCTCTGGGAAGCCCAGGTGGCTCAATGGTAAAGAATTCACCTGCCAATGCTGGCAATGCAGGAAATGCGGGTTCAGTCCCTGGGTTGGGAAGATCCCCTGGAGAAGGAAAATGGCAACCCACTCCAGTATTCTTGCCTAGAGAATCCCATGGACAGAGGAGTCTGGCAGGCTACAGTCCACGGGGTCACAAAGTTGGACACAACTGAGCAACGGCGCATGAGAAGTCTTCCTCTGGCCCACAAAGGGACCTTATGGGATAACAGTTCTCTGCTGAGTCTCTCCCCATTAAGGTCCTGAGTAGCAGAGTCCCTGTTCAAAGCTCCTACAAAGTGCCTGGCAGGATGGAAGGTGCTTAACACCCCTCTGTTGCGTAAGTGAGTGAATGACTGAAGGACAGACAGCCCTGCACAGAAGGACAGGTGATATTACCCTTATTTTTCAGAGTTAGATGGTCAGCTCAGGGGCTCTGTCTTGTTCAGCTTCCTGTTGGCGGTACCAGTGCGGTGCTCAGCAGACAGAAACCGCACCATGAATATTTGCTAGGTGAATAAGAGGCAATTGAAAAGAGATAGACTTTGGCACAAACTCCCCTTCTCCCAGCTCCCTACTCCCAAAGAAATAAAGTAAGCTAAGTGTACTGCTAGGATAGGTGTCAGTATCCACTGTGTTTACAAAACAACACTGTGTATATTAACAAAAGCTAGGGCAGGGCAGGCAAGGCCCACCAGGTCTAAGATCAAGGGGAGATTTGTTGGGGGTGGTGGAGGAGGGATGGGAGAGAGGGATGTGGAGCCCAGGAGGCCCAGACGGGGAAGCAGGGAAGGAGGAGGAGACCCTGATGAAAGGTCTAGAGCCGCCTTCAAAGGGAGGTCGCAGGAGAGATGGGGGCTTGAGAGGGAGTGGTTTGTGGGGAGGAGCATGGTCCGCTGTTTGATAAGTGGCATTAATGGCCAAGAAATGCTTTCAGAATGAGACAAAGAGGAGAGAAAACTGGGAGGTGGGGGGATTGGACAGAGGGGGTCTTTGAGGAATCCAGGGGTGAGGCCTGGCCGTTTACTTGCCCACAACCACCAAGGGTGGTCTGGAAACACACCAAGGTTTGACATCTGCTCATAACACATAAAGAAGCGGGATTCCAGCTGGGAGCCACATGAGGGGAGGGACTGCCTCCGTCCTTTATTAAATGTGTGGCCTTGGGATGACTCTAAATCTCCATGTCCTCCTAATGTCAAATGGGGATAATCAAAGTACCCATCTCTTAGAGGGCTTATGAGAATTCAATAAGTCGATACAGATAAGCAGGGCCTGAGTCTAGTAACTGTTCAATAAATGTCGGTAGTAGTAATTATTTCTAATATATCACTGGGCATTTCACTAGCAGATTCCACATTTTTCTGTATTTTTCCACCTGAGGGAGGGAAATGCTAAAAGGGTCTTTGAGCATTCCTTACTCCAGAGGGACCAGAAAGGGGAAATTGGATGGGAGAGAATTAGACATTCCGTTGGCATTTTTTCCTTTGGGGTATTCTGTCATATGACCAATATGTTATGAAGTTTTGTTGTTCCCCAAAGCAGAGCACAGTAGTCAGCTGTGTGGACTTGGGGCGTCATGTTCCCTCTCTGAGTTTCTTTTTGCCCATCTGTCAGTTTGGAAGGATTGATTCTCTGACCTCTGGTAGCTCTCTCCACACAGATTCTATATGAGAAAAGGGCTGAGAGGGGAATGGGGAGACAGGTGGGCACAGGCAGGTGCCACAAAGATCAGTTTGGCCGATCATGGACATCTGAGTCCTGTGTGAAGTCAGGGGGCTGCCCAGTCATGGTCTTCAGTCTCTCCGTCCTCAGGAGTCCCCAGGATGGCTGTGTACGCTGCACTGGGGGAAAGGCGGAGAGATGGTTGGCCCAGAGGGCAACCACTCTGGTTACACGGTGTCCACGAAAGAGCTACAGCAGAGCTGAAGGACATCCATGCCCTGTGGAGCCATTTTTTTCTCTGTAGCCCTGCGTTGGGCTTCTCAGGTGGCTCAGTGGTAAAGAATAGCTTGCCAACCAGGAGACGTGGGTTCGATCCCTGGGTCAGGAAGATCCCCTGGCATGGGAAATGACAGACCATCCCAGTATTCTTGCCTGGGAAATCCCATGGACAGAGGAGCCTGGCAGGCTACAGTCCACCATGGGGTCTCAAAAGAGTTGGACACGACTAAGCGACTAAACAGCTGCAGCTACAGCTGCAGCCTTGCATTACAGGCTAGTCAGGTATGAACCGAGTTCGGTGCTGCAATGTTTTATCAGACCAGTTGTCCCATCGTGTACATCCCCTCTATATCAACCGTTACAGGCTGAACAAAATTGCAAGAAAACCCCTGCCCTCTCCGCCCTCACCCTCAAGTTCTTTCAAGTCATCTGTAATTTGAGAAAATATTTTTTTTCAATATCCAAAGGCTATTTTCTCTGCCTCAATCTCTCTTTCTCTCTGTCTCTCTCTCTCTCCCTTTCCCCAAAGACATGTTTTTCTGTAAATACTGCAGCTCAGCTCTGAATCACAGATCAAAGCATTGCTTCTTCATTCATCTTTTGAGGCCAAATTGCAATTTATAATGTCTGTGGTTTGCACTCATCTGTCTCTGTGTCATCTTGCTTTAAATCAGCAGAAAGCAACCCACAATAAGGTGGGGAAGTGCCCCGCGGAAGCAGAGAGTGTAATCTGAGCCCAGTGTTCCTGAGCCTCTGTACCCACAGGTAGAATGATCTGGGGCCTTGATTGTATCCGACATTAATCTTGGTAAACAACTTGTTTTGATGAAAGTTGAAAGCCAGATGAAGCAAGGGAAATTCACAGTTATCAAAAAAGAAAATGTGATGCTTTCCTCCTTCCACCCCTTCCTGTACTTTTCAGAGACATCTAAGACTTTGTCTCTTGGGGCCAAATAAAGGGAGTGTGGAAGCTGGGCTGTTTTCCTCAGAGAACATGCTGATAGATGGTTCTGGAACTTTTAAGGAATTGGACATTTGCAGAGCCAGGTCAGAGTCTAGGCTTTGGGAGGAGTCCTGGAGAGTTGTAGGTTTTTTTTTTTTTCCTTTCTTTCTGCTTTCCTCCTCAAAAGAAAACATTCCTGAAGACAGATATTATGCCTGGTTATTCAACCTATTTACTTGTCTCCTGGGGACAGGGCTGACTCTAATGTTGCTCGCTGTCAGCTTTTTGGATGAAACACTGTACCTTAGAGACTCCAGAGTCTAATGGGGGGGTATGACAGACCAATACCACCTGCACTAATGCAAAATGCTTGCTGGATGGATTCAGGTTAAACACATTATTGAATAAAAAGTTTATTTTTAAGTGCACATGCTTATTAAAATGCTATATTAAAATGATAGTATGAATAATCCTCATTTTTACTGAATTTGTCTAGGAGACTTAAGGAGCTTAGTTGTCACTCAGGCCAAGCAATGGAAGTTTTGATGAGTTGGTGTCTCTGGTCCTGGGAGTACCTCATTTTAATTTAGACTCAACTCCCTCCAGGCTACTAGATCTGCCTGCCCTACTTTCCCAGAGACAGGGACTAGGGAAGAGCTCCTTCTTTGATCTTCTCCTTGGGAATATACTCACCATGGGAAAGCTGGGGGGTGGGGGCGGTTGGTGGAGGTTAGGGGAGATGAAAGAATCTGGTTATAATTCCTAGGTTCAGACTTCTCTGAGAAGGGGATGCACCATCAGAACACTGTGATGTGCTTCAATTTACAAAGCAATTCAAGATTAAAATGTCCGATGTAAGGTAAGCGGGGTGGGAGACATTATTGATGAAGAAATCATATTTAATCTTTTATGAGAATTAAAGCAATTGCTTGCCCAGAATTACTCAGCTACTACATGGCAAGGGGAAATCTCCAAATCCAGTGTTTCTTTCTTTCTTTCTCTTAAAAAAAAAAAACCACGTTATTTATTTATTTGGCTATATCTTATTTTAGTTGTAGCATGTAGGTTCAGTTGCTCTGCAGTATGTGGGATCTTGGTTCCCAGACCAGGGATCAGACTCAACGTCCTCTGCATTGGAAGGCAGATTCTTAACCACTGAGCCACCAGGGAAGTCCCCCAGAGACCAACAAGACTAATCATTGCTCTAGCACAGACGCATGTCTGCAGGTAACACAGATCACGCAGAACTCACTGTCATGGAACAAGGCAGGAGTGAGCATCCCCATTTTTTGCATATGGGTAAACTGAGCCTCAGTGAGGTTAAGCCTCTTTCCCAATGTCACTCAGCTGCTAAGTGGCAGAGCTTGGATTCCAAAACAAGTCTTCTGGTGCTAAGTCCAGGGGTCTTGCTAATTTCACTTTTCTGGGTGTTAAAAATCAACTTGGAAAGAAAGGCAAAGATTCCTTTGCTATCCTGAATTGTCTGGATTGAAGGTCTGCAATAGGAAACTGATGCAAAGTGAAGAGTTTATTTTTCCATAGAAACATAAGATTGTAATGGCTAGTCTCTTGCCCTAATTATGTGCTGCGTAATTGTGTCCCTTCCTACTGAAGACAATGGTACTTTATGGAAGATATGTAAATGTGCGGGATGATTTTGCAATGCACTGGAAGTGGGTTATCAGAGTCAGAGAATAAATGGACAAGGGGCAGAGCAGTGGTGGGGCACATGTGGTGGACACAAAAGTCTGATGTAGAAAAAGAGAAGACAAGCTGATTAAATGTAAGGGTTGGAGACACACTGAACGGTAAAAAGCATAGAATCTAGAAGGTAAGTGGTTTTGAGAATCTGATGAAAACAGGAGACTCTCTCTCTCTGAATAACTTTATATGCCTATACTGCTGTTTTCTTAACCTAAATCCTGCGTTAAGCACCCTTGGACTAGAGGGAAGGTAAAAGGGACTTAAAGAATCATTTATTAAGCTCAGCTGGCCAGTCAGGGATCAGGAATTGAGACCTGTGTAACGGTGAACTTGCCTGCTTGCTCAGTCGTGTCTGACTCTTTGCCATCCCATGGACTATAGCCCACCAGCTCCTCTGTCCATGGAATTTTCCAGGCAAGAGTACTGGAGTGAGTTGCCATTTCCTCCTTCAGGAGATATTTCAACTCATGGATCTCATCTCTTGTGTTTCCTGCATTGGCATTCGTGTAGGGGTAGACTATATGGAATCCAGGAGTGAAAGGGGCTGTTATACGACCTGCATTTGGGGTCTGGAAGGGAGATTGCATCTGGAACCCAGTCGGAAGCCCCAAAAGCCAAGGCAGGCAGCCTGGGGGAAGCTGGGGGCAGAGCTAGTTGCTGGGCAGACCCACACCAGATGGGAACTGGTGACTAGCCTGGGGGCACCATCATATCAGTGAACATCATGTACTCTGAAATGCCCATTTTGTAGTTAAGTAAATCATCTCTTAATGGCATCCTGAGAGCATTCTCCTTACAGATTCATAGCAGCAGGAGGAACAGGGCCAGGGAGAGCATCCAGTCACCACCCCAATGTTACACCTCCCCCAGCCGTCATCAGGGACTAGAGACTGAGGGAGTGCTTGGAGATCTGGTCCCCAGAGTACAAAGTGGCCTTGCTAAGGGTGATCTTAGTCAGTGTCACCTAGCGGAAATGTTGGGGTGTCCGATTTCAGCTCCATACTTGTCAGTAACTTAATAGCAAATTAGAGGTTATGACTTTGTTTGTTTAGTCATGAAGTTGTGTCCGACTGTTTTGCGACCCCGTGGACTATAGCCCACCAGGCTCCTCTGTCCATGGGATTTTCCAAGCAACAATACTGGAGTGGGTATCCATTTCCTTCTCCAGGGGATCTTTATAATACAGGGGTCGAAACTGTGTCTCCTGCATTGGAATCAGTATAAAGATAAGTGGTTCTTTGCTTGTACACTGTTGGTGGGAAGTAAATTAGTGTAGCCACTGTATGCAAGTTTCTCAAAAAACTAAAAATAAAACTATCATATGACCCTGCAATTCCACTCCTGGGTATATATCCAGAAAAAAAGCACTAATTGAAAAAGATACATGCACTCCAATGTTCATAGCAGCATTATTAACAATTACTAAGATATGGAAGCAAGCTAAGTGTCCATAGACGGATGAATGGATAAGAAGATGTCACACACACACACACACACACACACTGGAATACCACTCAATCATAAAAAAGAATGAAATTTGGCCATTTGCCACATAGATGGACTTGGTCAGACAAAGAAAGACAAATACTGTATGATATCACTTATATGTGGAATCTAAAAAATACAACAAACTAGTAAATATAACAGAAAAGAAACAGTCTCACAGATGGAAGTGGAGGTACAAAATACTGAGTGTAAATAAGTTGAAGGACAGCACAGGGAATACAGCCAATATTTTGTAATAACTGTAAATAGAAAATAACCTTTAAAAATTGTATACAAAATAAAAAATTAAAACAACAAAAAAGGTAAATGGCTCTTTCAGAACACTCTATGCTTTGAAATTTGGGGGGTTTCTCACAAAGGTAGGCTTCCCTGGTGGCTCAGACGGTAAAGAATCTGCCTGCAATGCGGGAGACCTGGGTTTGATCCCTGTATCAGGAAAATCCCCTGGAGAAGGGAATGGCTACCCACTCCAGAATTTTCAGTTAGAGACTCCCACAGACAGAGAAGCCTGGTGGGCTACAGTCCACGGGCTCACAAAGAGCTGGACATGACTGAGCGACTAACACTTTCGCTTTCATGAAGGTATCCTGTCCATCTGGTCCCGCAAAGGTCAGGAGCCAGGGGAGTGGGCACGTTAACTGTGAAGTAAGACTTACCCGAAAGAGGAGTAGGATTGACTGGATTGTCCTACATTCTCTTCTTTAAAATAAAAAGCATGCCCAAGAAATGGTTCATTCCTCACCATGCTGTATCCTGGAGGGTAAAACTGACAGGTTGATTTGGACAAAGAAACAATACAAACAAAGGTTTCTCTGCCAGAACCTATTTTGCAAAAGCTAGGATCAGACTATAGAGTCAATATTTATTCAGTAAAGGCTCATTATTGGAGAAGGAAATGGCAACTCACTCCAGGTATTCTTGCCTGGGAAATTCCATGGACAGAGGAGCCCGACAGACTTTAGTCCATGGGGTTCCAAAAAGTCAGACATGAGTTAGTGACTAAACAATAACAGCAAAACACCTATCCTACCCCTACTTTGGTCAGATGTTGTGCTTAGTACATGGGGTTAGGGACAAACAGTCCTTTCCTTGTTTGGAAACAAAGTTAACCACTTGCTCAGTCGTTCAGTTGTGTCCAACTCCATGGACTGCAGCATGCCAGGCTTCCCAATCCTTCACAGTCTCCCGGAGTTTTGCTCAAATGCATGTCCATTGTGTTAGTAATGGCATCCAATCGTCTTATCCTCTAACCACTAGCATGAAGTAGAATCAAATAAATGAAAATAAAGAGTTTGGTGTGCTGCAGTCCACAGGGTTGCAAAAAGTCAGACATGACTTAGTGATTGAACAACAAAAACAACAATGGGTTTGGGGGAATAAAACTGGAATTACGCTGAATTTTGACTGATGGCAGAGACTGTCTTATCTGGCTGTGACTGGATGTGAGTCAATTTGGGGCATTTCCTCTAGGCTGGAAGAGAAATTCTGAAAGACAGTGAATATACCCATGGTTCTGGAAAAAGAGGACTGCTGGGGTCACCAAAGCTGGAGTGAAGTTAGAGATCCCTGCTGCTGCTACTGCTGCTAAGTCGCTTCAGTCATGTCCGACTCTGTGCAACCCCATAGACGGCAGCCCACTAGGCTCCTCTGTCCCTGGGATTCTCCAGGCAAGAGTCCTGGAGTGGGTTGCCATTGCCTTCTCCAATGCATGAAAGTGAAAAGTGAAAAGTGAAAGTGAAGTCACTCAGTCGTGCCCGACTCTTCTCGACCCCATGGACTGCAGCCTACAGGCTCCTCCGTCCATGGGATTTTCCAGGCAAGAGTACTGGAGTGGGTTGCCTTTGCGTTCCCTAGGCCCCTGTTTTAGACTCTCAAAGAGAAGCTATATGGCACTGAGGTAGGTCTTGAAGCATGGAGTAGCTTTTGCTATTTCTCAACCTCGACACTTTGGAAACTGATTAATTTTTGGTTGTGGGGGGCTGTCCTGTGCATTTCAGTAATGTTCAGTGCCAGTAGTGAGCTCTCTCCCAGTTGTGACAAGCAAAACTGTCCCCAGACATTGCCAGATGTCTCTTTGGGGGCAAAATTGTCCCCAGTTGAGAAGCACCTACACAGCTGGAGGTGAGGGAAAAGCACGTGTCTGACAATAAGTGAGACTTTGCCTGGGTCAGTTGGGAATAGTGGCCACAGGGTTAGATGAGGAGAGGGATGCAGTGATGGAAGAGTCTGGATGAATCATTTAGAGCCGAGCTGAAATCCTTGCTAATAGCTTTGCTAATAATTGGGACTTTTGCATCAGGAGAGCAGTGAGGTTTGGAAAGGGGAATCTGACCGGAGTACAGAAATGGGCATGGACCAGGGCGAGAGTGAGGGCAGAAGACTGGAGGCAGCACCAGCCCAGGTGGGAGGGAAAACGGGTCTAAACTTAGGGAGGCTGGAGAGGAGAGGCAGGTGTGAGAGACGTTACTCAGGGAGATTGGAAACGGTGACAACCAGAACGTGGTAGGTGAGTCAGAGAGGAATCAGATGGGCGAACGGGAACTTTGGAGGAAAGAGCATAGCATTGACTTAGATAAGGAGATTTGGAGGAGGAGGAGCAGGTCTGACCTTTGAAAATGAATTCTGAAGCCCTAGTCTTGTCTGGGCCTCCATGCGGACACATAGTGTAGTGTGTGTGTGTGTGTGTGTGTGTGTGTGTGCGTGCGCGCATGCGCGTGCTCAATTGCTCAGTAGTGTTTGACTCTTTGAGACCCCATGGACTGTAGCCCTCCAGGCTCCTCTGTCCATGGGATTTCCCAGGCAAGAAGACTGGAGTGGGTTGCCATTCCCTCATCTAGGGGATCTTCTCCACCCAGGGATTGAACCCACGTCTACTGCATCTCCTGAATTTGCAGGTGGTTTCTTTATTACTGAGCCAACTGGGAATCCCATAGACACATAGTAGTCACTCAATAAAAATTTTTAAAAATGGATCTTGAATTATCAATTATTGGTTCAGGTGGAACAAGTCATCTCTATCTGTTCAGTAGGGCAAATACAAAGGCTAGAATCCTACTACTGCTACTATTAATAGTAATAATAATAATAACAAGAAAACTTTGCAACCCCTTGGACTGTAGCCCACCAGACTCCTTTGTCCATGGAGTTTTCCAGGCAAGAATACTCGAGTGGGTTGCCATTTTCTTCTCCAGGGGATTTTCCTAACCCTTCTGCATTGCAGGCAGATTCTTTACTGTTTGAGTTACCAGGGAAGCCCAATAGTAATAATAACTGCCATTTATTTAGCATTTACTATGTGCCAGGCACTGCACTGAAGTTTTGCACACTATCTCATTTGGTATTTGAATACTCCAGAGAAGGAAATGGCAACCCACTCCAGTGTTCTTGGCTGGAGAATCCCAGGGATGGCGGAGTCTGGTGGGCTGCCATCTATGGGGTCGCACAGAGTCGGACACGACTGAAGTGACTTAGTAGCAGTAGCAGCAGCAGCATTAGATAGATACTAGTTTATCCCCACTTTAGAGATGATTTCATTCATCTCTATTTATTTAGTGACTACTCTATTTTGTGCATCCAGTCCCATCACTTCATGATAAATAAATGGGGAAAAAGTGAAAACAGTGACAGATTTCATTTCCTTGAGCTTCAAAATCACCGTGAAAGGTGACTGCAGCCACGAAATTCAAAGATGCTTGCTTCTTGAAAGAAAAGCTATGACAAACCTAGACAGCATATTCAAAAGCAGAGGCCTCAGTTTGCTGGACAGAAGTCCATATAGTCAAAGCTGTGATTTTCCAGTAGTCATGTACAGATGTGAGAGTTGGACCATAAAGAAAGTTGAGCGATGAAGAACTGATACTTTCAAACTATAGTGCTAGAGAAGACTCTTGAGAGTCCCTTGGGAAGCAAGGAGATCAAACAAGTCAATTCTAAAGGAAATCAACCCTGAATATTCACTGGAAGGACTGATGCTAAAGCTGAAACTTCAATACTTTGGCCACCTGATGCGATTCCCTTGCAAGGCAGGTGCAAAAGAGGAAAGACTGCCCAGTGCCAGCATGTGAGAATTCTGTATCCCAGATCTTGGATATGAGGACAGAGGGTGCAGCTTCCTGAGGGACAGAATTATTGAATGATCAAAAGTGCATGTAGTTTCTGGGAGCTTCCATGACTGGGGACAGACTGACATTGCACTCACAGTTCTGCACAGCTCCAATCAGACAGGTATCTCATTCCTGGTTAGCTATGAAGACCTCTAGTTTCAGTCAAGAGTCTGTAAGAAATAAGAGGGGCAGTGGAGAGCCATGTCCATCTACCGTCAACCTTCCTTAGTTTATATATTTTGCACTACTTATTAGCTGCCCTGGGAATAAGCCAAAATAACATCAACTAAACTTAAGTCTATATGCATCAGTCTTGCCCACTCTTGACAACAGACCTGACTCTGCTCTGGTCCCACTCCCTGGCTTACAGTTTTCTAACCACCTCCCTCCCCTAACTCAGCTGAAAAGGATAGACTTGGTTTTACACACTTGGGTAGAAACTTTGTCTTTTCTCAAGAGGAACAAGGGTAGATGAGCAAAAAAAAAAAAAAAAAAAAAGATAGATGAGCAATTTTATCTCACTCTTCTCTTGGGCAGAGGAGAGTGTACTTTGTACTTTGCACTGTGTATATCTTCTGAGGGTTTTGCCTGTGACATAGCATTTCTCAACCAACTTCTAGAGTCAGTGCCTCAGTTCACACTGGTTGGTGGTGTCCACTATTCAGTGCTGGGAAGAAAAGTCAAAACCAATTGGACATAGAATGCACAAGGCCTGGCCTTGCGGCCCTGTACATTTAACTTAGTCAGGAAGCTTTTGGCCACTGTACATATAAAACCAAAGTGAAACAATGACAAAATGTTTGCTTACACAGTAAGAAGGCTGCCCTGACCTGCAGTTATAGTATGACCCCAGGCTGGATAACATCATCAAAGACCCAGGATGTTCCCTTCTCTCCATTCTGCCACCTTGATGTTGGCTTTATCCTCAGAGTAGTGACAACATGGCTGCTGCAGTCCCAGCCATCACTCTTGCACCGGCAATGATCAGAGGAAGGACAAATTTCCTTTTTATTTTTTTCTTCCTCTGTTTTGGAAACAAGGAAACTTTCCCAGAAGCTTCCAAGCAGATTCCACCATGACACTTAATTGAGTCACATGTCCATTGCTAAATAAAGCTTTGCCAGGTGGAGTAGTTTCACTGCAGTTGGTTCATAGACAAACCAGAGTCACCACCTGGAGCTGGGATTGGCATCAGCATCCCCTGAAATACATGCGTGCTTGAAAGAGAATGTGGATGCCTGGACCCAAACTCATTTCTGTTGGAAGGAGGAAGAGAAGTGGGTGATAATCTTGGATGGGCAACCCAGAGTGCTTGCCTCAACAGCTCACCATCTAGCTTCTAGGGGTCAGCATTATCTGTACTGCTAGATTAGAGAAGTGACTCATCTTTCTATTTCCCTTTACTCAGCCCCACACTGAGGCCCCCGCATTGGATGCCTTTGGACCATGCCAGCTGAAGTCCTGCTGTTGTGTTTTGCTAGTTATAATCTTACTTTGCACATAGGAAAGGCCTTTCTTCCCACATGCTCTAGGCACTTTTACAGACTTGGTGACCTCTGCCCAGCAGACTATTATCCTCCATTTATGGAGGTGGTGTGAGGGTCACGAGGCAGCCCCAAAGGCCCAATCAGGATGCAGAGCACAGTCCCCTCCTGGGTCCTCCGACAGGGGTGACGGGCCCGGAAGGGCCAAGACTCCCTGTGCAGGACTCTGGGTGCAGAGGTGCGTCTGTGAACAAAGGCTTCCTTTGTGCTGACTGGAGTTTCTGGAAAAAGTTAGCTCCTCAGCAGTCTTGGAGAGGTGCTCAGTGATTACACAGACGCGGAGTGGATTAGAAAGGCTGAGATCAGCGTTTGTTTATCTTGGCCTCATTCCAGTTTCTGTCCTTACCTTTGGGTAAAACCATTGGTAGGCTAATGGATTCTTCTGAGAAATACCCAGTACCTTTGCTAGGCTGGTCGCCATGCTGGGTGTTGAATACACAGCCATGAACCAGACATCGTTCCTGATCTCAGAGAGCTCACAGATGGTGGCAGAGACTACTCAAGAACAGGTGATCACAGGACACTGGGCTTCATGCTTTAGGCCTCCTCGGGGTGGGTCCTGGGCTTCCAGGAAGAGTTGCTGTTCAAGCTGAGACTTCAGGAATAAAGAATCAAACATTGGGACTTCCCTGGGGGCACAGTGAATGGAGGACACACAGGTTTGATCCCTGGTCCAAGAAGATTCCACATGCTACAGAACAACTAAGCCCACGCACCACAACTACTGAGTCCGAGTGCCTAGAATCTGTGCTCAGCGACAGGAAAAGCCCCTGCAAAGAGAAGCCCACACATCACAACCAAGAGGAGCCCCTGCTCGCCGCAACTAGAGCAAGCGGCAGAGACCCAGAGTGGCCGAAACAAGCAAACAAAAAATCAGACGTTGCCTGTTTCTAAGAAAGATCATGTCTTAACTCAAACGTCTTTAAGTATGAGGAGCATTAATTCCACAGAATGAAAACTTTAAATCACCTTGGCGGGGGACGGGGGGACATAAAAGATAAATTTTGGAAAGACTAGAATAAGCAATCTATAGGACTCTGCAGAATTTTTAATAAATGATAACCATGAATCTCTGAGATATGGAATATAATTTTCCCAATTATGTTTGACCACAACGTTCTTTCCCCCTTATCTCTCCCAGATGAGTGACTTCACTGCTGAGAATCTACAGCATGGGAACTGAGTTGAGATGGAGCATCATAGTTATGCTCTGAAAGGTTTTGGGGCGACCATTTGATACAAGAGCTGTGTTTATTTGATGGCCTTATTTACCCTGTAGAGTGGACACTATGATCTCCCGAAATAATTAAACTCAGCCGAGTGCAGTAAAAACATTCTTCCTGTAGTGAATAAGTTAGTGATGGACACGTGGTCCCATTTTCTGGCCAATAGAATAAGAGATGAAGTATGCTAAGGGCTTATGGGGAAAGGTTTCCTACCCTAAGAAAGAGAAAACAAGAAGAGACACCTGCTGTCATATTCTCTCTGAATATGACAACTGGAACTGTAGAGACATCCTGCCACTAGCCTGAGTAGCAAACTAACACCCAGATGGCAGAGTAGAAGCTGGAGCAATGTAGGTCTTTAATGACACCGAGTTTCTGATTAACTACACCTGGAACCCATCCTATTTATTGACTTAACTTTGACTTCATATTGTGTAATAATATATTTCCTTATCTTTTAACTAGTTTGAGTCAGACTTTTTTTGTTATTTGCAGTCAGAAGCAACCTGGCTAATGAATTTTTTTACTTTAATCTTCTTATGAAAAATTTCCACGTGCAGAGTTAGTCATTTTCTTGGTCAAGGCTCACAATTTGGATTGTCAGAGTGCAGGAAGAGTTGTTCTGGGCTCAGATGTCTGAGGAAGCAGGTGGTGTATTAGTGATGACCAAGGCAGGACCAAGACTCCGCTGGTGGAGGCAAATGGGCACTTTTGTAGGCCGACTTTCTAGTGGGGCTAATGGATGCGTTTGCTTGAGGAGAGGCAGGTGGGCCCTCCTGCAGACACCAGCCAGCAGCCAGAACTCAGGGAGTCAGGGAAGGCAGAGGAGAAGCGGTTTGCTCTGCTGACTGATCTGGAAAAGGCCTGAGTTCTCATGCAGGACTGGCAGGCAGCCTGTGCCCACGCATTCTCCATCTCTGTCTCCCGGGTGATGTGGGCAGAACTTGGCTGCTTGGACAACTCTCACCCAACCCTGCTCCTTTGACTTAAGTAATATCTTCTGCCCTTTGGTGGTTTCATTCCTTTGGTGTCACTTTTTTTTGAATCATTCAAATTTATTTTATACGTACTCAAGGAAATTTCGTTTTTTATAAAGATTTTTTGACATGATTTTGTTTGTAATTTTACCCATTAACTTTTTTTTAAACCATCTTAATGGTTTTTAAGTGTAAATTTCAGTAGTGTTAAGGATATTCACATTGTTGTGAAACAGATCTCCTGAACTTTTTATCTTGGGTGATGGTTAGTTTTATGTGTCAATGTCCCTGGGCCATGAGATACCAAGATTAAACACCACTTCTGGGCATGTCTGTGAGGATATTTCTATATGAGATTCCTTTGACTTGGTGGATTCAGTAAAATAGATTGCCCTCCCCAATGTGGGTGGGTGTCATCATCTGTTGAGGGCCTGGATAAAACAGAAAGCAGAGAAAAGAGGGTTTGTCTCCTTCCTGCTGGCTTGCTGAGTTGGGATGTTGGTCTTCTACTCTCCTTGGACTGGAATTACAGTATGGGTATCCCTAGATCTCCAGCTTGGTGATGGCAGATCATGGAACTTTCCAGATTCTGTAATTGTGCAAGCTAATTCTTCCTAATAAATCTCTCTTTCTTTGGAGAACCCTAGTTAGTACCTCCTGCAAAACTGGAACTCTATACTCATTAAACAACTCCTTCTTCCCTTCCCCTGCCACCAGCCCCTGGTAACCACCACTCTATTCTCTGTTTCTGTGAATCTGACTGCTTTAGATACCTCATGTAAATCATATCATATGGTGTTTGTCTTTTTGTGACTGGCTTACTTTGCTTAGCATTATGTCCTCCAAGTTCATCCACATTGTAGCATGTGACAGAATTTCATTCCTTTTTGAGAGTGAATACTATTTCATTATACACATGTACCCCATTTTGTTTATATGTGGTATATATATATCTATATATAATTCATCTACTGATGACATTTGAATTGCTTCCACCTCTCGGCTATTGTCTTGTCATCACTTTTACCTATTATTGTGATTGGTGTTTGGGTTTTTCTGTTGCCTGCATTTTATTTTAAACAGATTGTTCTAGAATGGTTCATGGAAAGAAATGCCCAAAAGGCACCTTACCCTCAGAAAGATGATCTTGATAATGAGGTTTCAAGAAAAAATTACTTTGGAAAAAAAAGCCCATGACAATTAATTTGTGCTTCATGTGTAGCTAAACAAAATGTATAATGTATCAATATAAGGTGAGTATCTTTCATTCAGTATAATAACTAATTTCAGTTCCAATCTGAGCCAATAACTGCAGGTGAAATGCAGGCACATTTAAATATTCATTTTCTTACCCATAAAAGCTAATATAGGCTCCATATTAAAATTTTGAAAAGCAGAAAAAAAAAATCCATTGCCTTTTAATGAGGTCATATTTTCAGCAGGGCTTTTGTACCAAATACTTTAAAGATATTATTTTTCATCCATATCATCCAGTATTCTTGTTTGGAAAATCCCACAGACAGAGGAGCCTGTCAGGCTACTGTCCATGGAGTTGCAAAAGAGTTGGACACGACTTAGCGACCGAGCATGCACTCTTTGAAGTAGGCATTTGTAATATTTTGGGTGAGGCATTGCAGGCTGGTGAGAGGACATCTCCTCCCCAACACTGCTGTTGCACACACCTCCCCAGTCAGGCCTGATTCACTCACTCTGGATGCAGAACTGGGCTGAACACCGGAGTAGGTGAGGCTCACCTGCGTGAGCTCTCCCTTGGCCCTGAAGTTCCCACGGGCTGCCGGGCTGCCAGTGCCTCTCTCTGCATTCGTAAGGGCCTGTCCGAGCTGGGAAAATAGCTCAATTCTTGCTTCACTGTTGCCCTTTTATGTTTGGGTGTACAACATAATCCTAGAAAAACCTAAACTAACAACCTTTGTATTTCTAGTGAAGAGATTGTTTCCAAACATTGGGCTCTCTTGGTTTTTTAGCCAAGCAGCATAACTAGGTCCATAGAACAAGGACCTTCTCATTGTCGTCTGCCCTGGGAAGCCCACTGCCTTGCAGCCCACTCCCATGAGCTGATTTGGTGGCTCTGACGTAGGTTTTGAGCTGGTGGTAAATTCATTCTCCTGGATATGTGTGTTTAAGGATTACAGGTAAAGCAACTGAGCCTCAGAGAGGTTTAATATTTTGCCAAACGTCAGACATCTAATAAGAAAGAGTCAGAGTAGAATCGAAGTGGCTGTGAGTTAACGTTGACAGAATACAGATGGGTTTCGGACTTGGCAAAGTTCCTTATCATTTTCAAGTGTTGCTTTTCACATCTGAACTGCGGATGACAGTAACTTCAAGGATTGTCGTAAGGATTAGAAGTAATATATGTAAAGCGCCAAGCACAGTGCCTCCGGCTTGGTGGGTGGTCTACAGCTGTGAGTGACTATAATTGTGCTCCTGACTCTAAAACCTTTCCAGCTTTCCTTGGAACAACAATACTTCTCCCACAGAAATCAAAGAGTTGGGGCAAAAAGAAAGAAAACCCTTAAATCATCCATAGTTGCATCCTCCCAGGATCAAAAGCATGAGCTTTTGGTAATTTTCCCCATTCTCCCATTTCTTTCTTGTTTCCTTCTATAAAGTACGTCCCCACAGTTGTAATCATGCCGTATGTATGATTTGTAATGATTTCCTTTTCACTTTTCATCACATGCTAGGGTGAACTTTAATGTCTACTTTCCTACCCTTGGGTTTTGTGGGAACCAACAGCCCTGGAGATTAAAAACCTCTGTGGTGACCGCCCTTTGGGAAGTGTGGGCCTCTTCACAATGCTAAGTAGGAGCTCACGAGATGTTTCTTAATTCCTTTGTGCTTTCAGCTGTTTTTTCAGAGCTGGACCCATTCCTTGGCATGTTGGTATCTTGACCTTCACATTTCCTCCTCTGAAACAGCTTCCCATTTTTTCCCTCTGTGAGTACTCTTGCCTGAAAAATCCCATGGGCGGAGGAGCCTGGTAGGTTGCAGTCCATGGGGAGTCGGACATGACTGAGCGCCTTCACTTTCACTTTTCACTTTCATGCACTGGAGAAGGAAATGGCAACCCACTCCAGTGTTCTTGCCTGGAGAATCCCAGGGAGCTGGTGGGCTGCCGTCTATGGGGTCGCACAGAGTCGGACATGACTGAAGTGACTTAGCAGCAGTGCTTCTCCCAACGTCCCAGGCTCTCCAGTCATCTTCCTCATTTGCTGCTCTTACTCCTGGCTGAAGTGAAGTATTAGTCACTCAGTCCTGTCTATGGAATTCTCCAGGCCAGAACAGTGGAGTGGATAACCATTCCCTTCTCCAGGGGATCTTCTCCACCCAGGAGTTGAACCCAGGTCTCTTGCATTGGTGGCTTCTTCACCTTCAGAGCCACCAGGGAAGCCTGACTCCTGGCTAAGCTCTTCTCAACAGGCACTTTACTGCTACTTTGGAATCTGGTGCTCTCTACTCCCAGGGATCACCACTGGACTTTTCTTCAGTTCCCAAACCTCTGAATTTCACTGAAGCCTGTCCTGCAGTTCTGTGAACTGAGCCCCTAACAAATGGGGTCACGCTGGCTTTAGCTGGCTTCCTACTGTTGGGGAATGCCTTGACCTGTTTCTTGAAGGCTACTTGCAGTGTGTTGCTTAGTTGCAGTTCCAGTCTTCTCCATGATCCTCAGCCTCCAACCCTGCCCCAGGCAAGTCAACGAGAGGATTCCTCCTTCAACAAGAAATGGAAGGTGCATGGGGAAACTTCCCCGGAGCTGCGCTTCTTTATCTCAAATTTTCCTTATGTATCTTTAGGCTCCCTTTCTTCTCTTTAGTCTCTGAGAAGAGTTCTGTCTGATTTCTACAGTTTCTCTCACCTCTTCCCACCTTCTTTAAAACTGTTCCACTAGTTGCTCATGTCTTGAATATATGTTCACATATATTCAAGACATATATTCAAGTGCACATATCTTGACTATTTTTTCTAAATATGTAGACATTTCTTCCATCCAGAAAATAAGAAATAATAACGATAGTAATCAATCATTCCTTTAACTCTGCTTCCTTTTCAAGTCACTTCACTCTTTTTTTTCATCAAATTTCTAAAGATTAGGGTGCCCCACCCCTTCCTTTTATCTTGACTTTGCCTTTACATTCTAATGTAATTGCTTTCTTACAGGTCACTAAAGACCTCAATCTTGCTTTATCTTATAGTTATTCCTTTTCTCTGTTCAAATCATCAGGTATGTATTTAGCTCCTCACTGGGCACTGTGCCCCCTCATAGTGCAACAGGTTTAGTCTCTGCCTTCCGGAAGCTCACAGTGTCTTGAGGAGGTGGCCTTGTGGGTCAGCCAGCTCTTCTTCCCTTTCTGACATCACAAATCTCCATTCCCTGTCTTTTTTTCTACCCTCCCACAGACCCTCTTCTGCATTCTTTCCTAGTAACCATCACTGATACCCCTTATCTTGTTTTGGAAATTAAAGCACTCCCCAGGGTTTTTTCCTTGGTCCTTTTCTCTCTATGTCAACATCTGCCCTCAGCTGTCATGTCTATTTCACCAGCTCTGACTGCCCTCCTGCCAACTCGCTCTCTTATTTTGGCCTGGGATCATTATAGTGTGTTAGATATTCCGACAGTCATTCCACGTGTACTTCCCACTGGAAATGTCCAGCAGTGAGCTCATCTTCCCTCACCGCTCAGGCATTTCCCCTCTGGCATGCAGACCTCCTCTGAGACCTTCCTGCACTGCAGGGTGGGCTTGCACTACCTGATCCTGTGCCCTTGGCCATAGCTGGTTGGATCTAGTCTCCCAAGCATATGGAATGATGGCAGACACCAACTGCTCTGGCTGAACTAGGGAGTGATGTAGACTCAGAAGTGAAGCTGCCATCTTCAATCATGCATGTGGAGAGGCAGAGAAATCTGATTTGTGAAAAGAGGCACAAATAAAGCAAAGTGATGTGGGGATGTGAGTCGTGCAGACTTGGGATGACCATGGCCTTTGATGTATTGCCCATTCTTGATTCCAGTCCCTTATGACAGGGGTCCCCAACCTTTTTGGCACCAAGGACCGATTTAATAGAAGATAATTTTCCAAGGACTGGGGATGAGGGAGATGGTTTCGGGATGATTCCAGCACGTTGCATTTATTGTGTACTTTATTTCTAATCTAATGCCACCACTGATCTGGCAGAAGGTACTGGTCTGTGGACCAGAAGTGGGGGACCTGCCTTAGGGGAATGTTCAGCTAT
The DNA here is from genome assembly GCF_032452875.1 of Bos javanicus. Taxonomy (NCBI): domain Eukaryota; kingdom Metazoa; phylum Chordata; class Mammalia; order Artiodactyla; family Bovidae; genus Bos; species Bos javanicus. Next base: position 15,102,898 of record NC_083882.1, on the reverse strand, counting down.
ACTTCCTGCCCTTAAGTTTTGAGATATAATCCTGTATTTTTATAATAAATTCTCCCTTTTCCGCTTAAGTCCACATAAGTGGGCTTCCAATGAAAGAGCCTTAACTGTAACACTTGCATACCTAGACCTCCATTGTACTCCCCTTCACCCTAATAGTGAGAACTCGCTTCCTTACAGTGTACTTCTTGATCATATATTTGATACATGCTATTTTGCAATTATTTTGTGTCACTTAATCCTATGCTAGCTGCGGAAGGTTGACACTGTTCTTCTTTTTACTCTCCTAATAAGAAAAGTATGGGGCAGAAGGTAAGATCATGTTTCCAATGATCTGAACAGTTTTAGTATAACAAGGATTTCCTTTGTGCCACTTTTTTGTCAATGTTTCCTCCAGTCCAAGCTCCTGGCAACCACTGATATAGTTTCTCAACTTAAACATTTCCCTTTTCCAGAGTTTCCTAAAATGGAAAATCAAATGTATATAGCATTTCGAGTCTGGCTGCTTTCATTTAGAATACTGAGTTTAGAGTTCATCTATATAGTTGTGTTACCAGTTTATTTCTTTTTATTGCTGTGTAGAATTCAGTGTGTGGACCCACCAAAGTTTGTTATCTACTCCCCATGTGAGTAACAATTGGGTGTTTGATAGCTTTGTATGCTGCTGCTACTGCTAAGTCACTTCAGTTGTGTCCGACTCTGTGCGACCCCATAGACAGCAGCCCACCAGGCTCCCCCATCCCTGGGATTCTCCAGGCAAGAACACTGGAGTGGGTTGCCATTTCCTTCTCCAGTGCGTGAAAGTGAAAAGTGAAAGTGAAGTCACTCAGTCATGTCCAACTCTTAGCAACCCCATGGACTGCAGCCTACCAGGCTCCTCCACCCATGGGATTTTCCAGGCAAGAATACTGGAGTGGGATACCTTTGCATAGTTATAAATAAAACTGCTGTGAATATTCACATGCAGAAATAAAAATAGTAAGAACTCTTTTCTCTCGGTATCCGGGGTGAAAAACTCTCATATCGTCTTTGTCACTTCCCTTTTTTTATCCCACCTCCCCCATCCTATCCTATTACCTGACATATCCAATGGAGCTGATCTTTAATATTGTTCTTGGGGGGAAAAAATAAAGCTGTAGAATTTGTCTCTTCTTTCCATTCCTCCTATCACGTCTAGGTTATTACGTCTTATTCAGAGTTAGGAGACTCTTTATTGGTTTTCTGCTTCTGGTCACTTTCTTTTCCAATCTATGAAAGATCTTCAGTGCTTGTTCTGTACACACTGACTTTATACCATACTTCTTACCTGAAATCCCAGACCTTCGGTGGGCAGGTACCTAACTCCCTATCTTTCCATTCTTCACATAGGCTCTCTAGCCTTGGAGGTCAGCCTGCATGGACCACGTCACCAGAGCCCCTCTGTGTTTGGTTTCGGTTTTGTTTTCCCAGTTGGAGGCTCTAGGAGGAGGTGCAAAGTGGGGAGGCGGTGCAGACAGGCTGTTTATGCCCTCTCCCTTCAAGAACCCTTCAGGGTGGCTTATCCCTTGGCCAACGGTCATCACTCGTCCTGAAGTGGTCTCTATACGACTTTCTATCCTCCAGATTCTGCCAACCTCTCTCTTTCCCTGTATTAAGCCTTATTTTATCAAGTGTTCTATTTTGGCTACCCATGGTTCCTGCCTTCTGCTCCGTAGTTAGTCTAATTTCTACCCATGACATCGTAAATAGACATTTTCTTTTTTAATTATTTATCATTAGTATTAGTTAATATTTATTTTATTTTTTGGCTGCATTGGGTCTTAGTTGTGGCACGCGGGCTCAGTAGTCATGGCGCCTGGAAACTTAGTTGCCCCCAGCATGAGGGATCTTAGTTCCCTGAGCAGGGCTCAAACCTGCATGCCCTGCATTGGAAGGCGGATTCTTCACCCACTGGGCACCAGGGAAGTTCCAAACAGTCATTTTCAAATAAACATTTCTTGAACTGTCCTAAATTTTGTGTACCATTCTTTTGGGAGCCTTGACTGATACAGAGCAAAATGCAAATTTTCACTACCTCATACAACAGTTTTGAGAACTAAGTATTTTAGTATACACTTTATGTTAAAATAGTGCCTAGACCACAGTAAGCTCTTAATAAACGTTGACTCAGTAGTAGCATCTCCCATGACGTCTTCTACTTTGTAGATTAGCTGGATGGTGCACTTTCTTTTCATAGTCCCTCTCTGTTCTCACCACCATGCCTTGAAGATGGCTGCTCGAAGACCACCCTCCTTTCTTTCCTACTCATCTGACACTTTCTGATTACATGTTTTCCTTACTGACACGCTTCTTCCCCAAGCAGATCACATTGTGTCTGCCTCTGTGTCCCCACAACCCTTTCTACCTCTCTCTCTGGGCACTTTCCACGTTCTGCTCCTTCCGAGATGGATGGGTGTCTATGTATATGTCATTTCTTCCATTACATTGTACCTCCTTTAAGGCAGAGATTAATCCTACTTATTTTTGTCCATTTTTTAATGCTTTATTCCATCAAAGAAAAATGAGTCCCAGCCCCCTACAATCCATTTTGCCCACAGCAGCCAGAATATTTTTTTCAAAAACATAACTGAGATTATGCTGCTCCCCTACCCAAACCCTCCAGTGATTTTCCTCTGCATTGGAGTCAAATCTACCCCTCTTCCCAGCGTGCACAAGAGTTGAGTGATCTGATCCCTACCTGCTTCGCCCACCCACACTGACCACCTTAAGCTTGTTTCTGCCTGAAGGCCTTTGACTGGCTGTCCTCTGTCTGGACTCAGATTCCTTCAGCTCTCCGTGGGGCTCACTTCTTCCTGTCGCTCAGACCACAGCTTTCATGTCATCTCTTCAGAGAGACCTTTGTGACTCTCCATCTAGAGTAACTGTGACATCACGCCCCGCTTCATTACCTTGTCTAAATAGCATTTCTGTTTGCTTTTCCTAAAACAGCTTTATTGAGATACACTTTACGTGAGATGCCCTGTTTAAGTTACACGATGCAATGGGTTTTAGTACATTTCCAGAGTTGTGCAAACATCAGAAGCGTCTAATTTTAGAACATTTCCAGCACCCTCAAAAGAAACCTGGTACCCATGAGCCCTGAGGTAATACCTCCCGGCTTCCCCGGACCACCTTACCCTCCAGCCTCTGGAAACCACAGAACTACTTTCTGTCTCTGTGTCTGTTCTGGGTCATTCCTATACAGGAGCTCAACCAACACGTGGTCTTTGGGACTGGCTTCTTTCACTGAGTGTCGTGTTTGTTTCTAAAATGGAGGCCAATTGATTTGCTTCTTTGTTTATTTGCTTGGGCTTCCCTGGTGGCTTAGACAGTAAAGAGTCTGCCTGTGGTGCAGGAGACCAGGGTTCGATCCCAGGGTCGGGAAGATTCCCTGGAGAAGGAAATGACAACCTACTCCAGTATCTTGCCTGGAAAATCCCGTGGGTGGAGGAGTTTGGCAGACTACAGTCCATGGGGTTGCAAAGAGTCGGACATGACTGACTTCAATTTTACTTTCACTTTATTTGCTTGCTTATTTATTTTTAAATTTGTTTTTCACTGAGTGTCATGTTTTTGAGGTTTATCCATGTGGTACTATGAACCCGGTTCTTTATTCCTTTCTGGTGCCAAGTTCTGTTTTGCAGTATGGATAGCCCACATTTTATGTCCACTTGGGTTGGGTTGTTTGAGGTTTGAGCCTCCTGTTTGCTTTTCTGTTCATCTCTGTGAAAAAAAGAGCGGGACGTTGTTTGCATCTGTTTTGTTCACTGCTGTGATGCCATGAGTACTTGCCTGGGGGAGCGGCCTTGTCCCTGTCTCTTGTCCCTGGGAAATTAAGTGAGTGCATTGAAGAGTTGGGGACCCTAAGGGAGTGCAGCAGACCTCGTTCTGGGGGTGAGCATGTGTCAGGCGCAGAAGAGGGTCCCCAATAAGGTTTTCTGAGTGATGGGCTGTCCTGCTGCAGAAGCCTGTGGGCGGCAGGGGGTTGTGTGCCCAGCACTCCCCCGTCTCCTTCTGTAGCCTCCTTCCCACCTCTCTTGCTCTCCTGGCCTGTGCTGTCAACATCCAAGGTCTTTGGCAGAAAGCAGGAGGCTGCTGTGCAAAGAGACAGAAGCAGGCGGCCTCAAGGGCAGTCACGGAGTGCCCAGGTCTCAGGCTCCTTGAGACTGAGATCTCACAGCTCTTCCTCTGAGCCTGAGCCTCTCCAGGAGCTTCCCAGGTGAACGAGTCAATAAACTCCTTTGTTGCTTCAGCCAGCTTGGCTTGGCTTCCTGTAACCTGCCACAGAGAGGGTTATGAAGAATACGCTCGGGTTCCTTCTCACCTAACTGGTCTGGTGACCATAACAAAGAAAAGTTGTCTCTGATGAGAAAGTATTTGCACATCCATCATTTAATTCTACGCTCTTAACAGAGTTGGGGGGTGGGGGGCGGAGAAAAACCACAAAAGGAATTTTAAATATGAAGAAACAAAAGACTAGAGATGCCAGGTGATGCACTAAAGGTCACACAGCTTAGAGGTTACACATCCAGGCCTCAAAGCCAGGACCCCTGGTTCCCCACTGTGTGTGCTCTGCCTTCTGAGCCACAAGCCGTAAACAACTGTCTTTGGGGTGAGAAGGTGACACTTGCTCGTGAGGGCTGTGGTTGTGTGCCTGGTGGCCTGCACGCTGCCTGAAGTGTTTGCTGAGTCAGTGACAGGGCTGAATCAACCAGGTTAAGCTACCAAAGCAGCAAAACCCCTCCAGGTGCGCTGGAGCCAGGCAGGGCCAGCTCTCTGGTCACCTGAGAACCTGAGCAGAAGGGAAAATGTAAGCTTCAAAGTGAAAAGTAAACACAGCGTTTAGCATGGGTCAGGCTCCTCCTTCTTCTTTTCCTTTGCCTGCTCCGTGCCCATGTGGCTTTTCATTCTAGGCTAGTCCAAACTGGTGGAATCAGCTGGGTTTCTCAAGGATGCCACCTGAGTCAGGCTTCCTGGAGACATGCATCAACAATGGATCTCAAGGAAGATGAAGAAGATGGATTTTGACTTTAGAATTACTGTCCCCAGCTCCTGCCCCTCTCCCACTCACTGCTACCAAGAGTTCTTTTTCTGCCTTTGCTTTGGTATTCTTCTCTCTAATCTAAGCACTGCACTGCAGCCACAGTGATTCAATCAACATGCTTCAAACTCTCCATGGTTTTCCTCTGACTCTTTCTCTGCCTGGCAAAGTCTTGCTGCTGCTGCTGCTGCTAAGTCGCTTCAGTTGTGTCCTACTCTGTGCTACCCCACAGACGGCAGCCCACCAGGTTCCCCGTCCCTGGGATTCTCCAGGCAAGAACACTGGAGTGGGTTGCCATTTCCTTCTGCAATGCATGAAAGTGAAAAGTGAAAAGTGGAAGTGAAGTCACTCAGTCGTGTCCGACTCTTCACGACCCCATGGACTGCAGCCTCCAGGTTCCTCCGTCCATGGGATTTTCTAGGCAAGAGCACTGGAGTGGGGTGCCATCGCCTTCTCCGTGGCAAAGTCTTATTCATCCTTAAAAACCCCACTGAAATCTTACCTTCTCTAAAACAGTCCTGCTGGGATTCTTCTTATTCTGAGTTGCCATCTCACTTTATAAACATCACCTTGTGGTGATGAACAAGTTGTATCATAGCTCTTGCTACATTTGTTTTGTCACCACACAACAATTCCTTGTAGGCCTGTTTCTGTCTTGTGAAGTTTTGTCTCCCAGTCCCCAGCCCAGCAGTTGCACAGTATGTGCTCAAGAAATGCTTGCTGAAATTTCATGAACAAAGGCTATCCTCTCCTGGGATGAAGGCCTGAGACTGCAAAAATAGCTGAGTGCATTTAAAAAAAAATTATTGAAATTTTCTTCCATATGATGACTGATGACTCAAATGAAATTATTAGAAATGCAATCAGGCAAATAAAAGAGGACCTTTTGGCAGATATGCTTAGAGAAACTCGGGTTATGAGTTATTCCTTATAAATAGAAGAGCCCTTTCATATTGCTGTTCTGGTAGCTACCTTGCACCTTAGATGATTAAGAATGTGATTTTGGTGTTTGCGTGCATGCTAAGTCACTTCAGTTCAGTTTAGTTCAGTCGCTCAGTCATATCCGATTCTTTGCGACCCCATGAATCACAGCACGCCAGGTCTCCCTGTCCATCACCAACTCCCGGAGTTCACTCAGACTCACGTCCATCAAGTCAGTGATGCCGTCCAGCCATCTCATCCTCTGTCGTCCCCTTCTCCTCCTGCCCCCAATCCCTCCCAGCATCAGGGTCTTTTCCAATGAGTCAACTCTTCACATGAGGTGGCCAAAGTATTGGAGTTTCAGCTTTAGCATCAGTCCTTCCAAAGAACACCCAGGACTGATCTCCTTTAGAAGGGACTGGTTGGATCTCTTTGCAGTCCAAGGGACTCTCAAGAGTCTTCTCCAACACCACAGTTCAAAAGCATCAATTCTTCAGTGCTCAGTTTTATTCACACTCCAACTCTCACATCCATACCTGACCACTGGAAAAACCATAGCCTTGACTAGACGGACCTTTGTTGGAAAAGTAACGTCTCTGCTTTTTAATATGCTGTCTAGGTTGGTCATTGCCTTTCTTTGGGATTGGAATGAAAACTGACCTTTTCCAGTCCTGTGGCCACTGCTGAGTTTTCCAAATTTGCTGGCATATTGAGTGCAGCACTTTAACAGCATCATCTTTCAGGATTTGAAATAGCTCCACTGGAATTCCATAACCTCCACTAGCTTTGTTTGTAGTGATGCTTTCTAAGGCCCACTTGACTTCACATTCCAGGATGTCTGGCTCTAGGTGAGTGATCACACCATCGTGATTATCTTGGTCATGAAGATCTTTTATGTACAGTTCTTCTGTGTATTCTTTCCACCTCTTCTTAATATCTTCTGCTTCTGTTAGGTCCATACCATTTCTGTCCTTTATCGAGCCCATCTTTGCATGAAATGTTCCCTTGGTATCTCTAATTTTCTTGCAGAGATCTCTAGTCTTTCCCATTCTGTTGTTTTCCTCTATTTCTTTGCATTGATCCCTGAAGAAGGCTTTCTTATCTCTTCTTGCTATTCCAGTGGTCATGTATGGATGTGAGAGTTGGAGTGTGAAGAAAGCTGAGCGCTAAAGAATTGCTGCTTTTGAACTGTGGTGTTGGAGAAGACTCTTGAGAGTCCCTTGGACTGCAAAGAGATCCAACCAGTCCCTTCTAAAGGAGATCAGTCCTGGGTGTTCTTGGAAGGAATGATGCTGAAGCTGAAACTCCAGTACTTTGGCCACCTCATGCGAAGAGTTGACTCATTGGAAAAGACTCTGATGCTGGGAGGGAATTGAGGGCAGGAGGAGAAGGGGACGACAGAGGATGAGATGGCTGGATGGCATCACCGACTCAATGGACGTGAGTCTGAGTGAACTCTGGGAGTTGGTGATGGACAGAGAGGCCTGGCGTGCTGCAATTCATGGGGTCGCAAAGAGTCAGACACGACTGAGTGACTGAACTGAACTGAGGTTGGTCATAACTTTCCTTCCAAGGAGTAAGTGTCTTTTAATTTCATGGCTGCAATCACCATCTGCAGTGATTTTGGAGACCAAAAACATAAAGTCTGACACTGTTTCCACTGTTTCCCCATCTATTTCCCATGAACTGATGGGACCAGATGCCATGATCTTTGCTTTCTGAATGTTGAGCTTTAAGCCAACTTTTTCACTCTCTTCTTTCACTTTCATCAAGAGGCTTTTTAGTTCCTCTTCACTTTCTGCCATAAGGGTGGTGTCATCTGTATATTTGAGGCTACTGATACTTCTCCCGGCAATCTTGATTCCAGCTTGTGCTTCTTCCAGCCCAGCATTTTTCATGATGTACTCTGCATATAAGTTAAATAAGCAGGGTGACCAGATACAGCCTTGACATACTCCTTTTCCTATTTGGAACCAGTCTGTTGTTCCATGTCCAGTTCTAACTGTTGCTTCCTGACCTGCATATAGGTTTCTCAAGAGGCAGGTCAGGTGGTCTGGTATTCCTATCTCTTTCAGAATTTTCCAGTTTATTGTTATCCACACAGTCAAAGGCTTTGGCATAGTCAACCTCTCCAAAGTCCGCCTAAATGAAACACCTGACCACCGAGCCCCCGGTGAAACCAGAATTTATTCCTTTGCCCTGCTTGCCTGCTGCCATCTACATGGAATGGACCCCACCCCCTCAATTTCCTGCGAGGAACAGCTTCTGAGTCTCAGCAGAGCCCTCTGGTCTCTGGGCAGTTACCCCTAAAATGAGCATCGGACCACAGAGCCTAGGATGGATGCCCGCCAGGGTGAAGTGTGAGCAGGGGAGATCCTGGAGGAGCTACCACTTGCCCAGCGGCGGTCTGAGAGATGAGCTGACCTGCACTGGAAATGGAAAAAGAAGGTGATGGCTCTTCCAACAGCAGCTCCTCTCCCCCAGGCAGCAAAGCTGCTGAGACAGCTCAGGGCAGATCCCTGAGGGAAGTGCCACTCTGCACACCTAGCATTTTTCATGTCTTTGGGCTTTGCCCTAACTCCCTTAGTTCTGGGGTTTTTTCCTTCCATAATGTGATTGCAGAGCTGGATGTTGGCAGCACTGCACTTGGATAGGATTGGGCTTTTCATTTGCAGAGAATTAACTTGGCAGAGATGGTGGTATTTAATAGCTTAGGTTGATTGATCAAAATGTCAACTATCTCATTTCTTGAAAATGTTTTATGTGTGTTGAGCTTTTTCTCCTAAGGACACAGTGTCTATTTGAATTTCCCTCTCCTAGATGAGATTTATTTGTACCATTCAGGTAGCATAATTGATGTCTTCCATATTCTACATCACAATTTATATCCAGCATTTCTAAAAGCCTGGGATTATAAGGCCACAAGGATGAGTATCTTTATTGGTCTGCCACCTAGAGATGGGCTGGATCCGTTGGGTGGCAGAGCCAATACTATCCTCTTCTTTTTTTTGAAGTAGAAGATGAAATTTACTTGAACTTTAGAGATGAAGCACACAATTTCAAAGAAATGCCAGATATTCAGGGAGTGGTTTGCCCAGGCTTCATAGTATCTGCTCCCACTCTTAACATATACATCAGTGAAATATCATCCTTTTCCTAATAGGACTTGGTGACAGGGCTCAAAAAGGTTAGTCATTACTCCAAAGCTCTAAATAATCAAATCAGGTGGACATTCACTGATTGCTTAGTGATTGGATGTTATGGTGGCCAGAAAAACTTCACTTCAAATCAACTAGATATTTAGGAAGTCCACTTAACTCTGAAGGCATGGCCTAAGAAATAATTATCCCCATTTTGTTGATGAAAGCTTAGAAGCCCGAAGAACAAGGGGCTTGTTCAACTTGATATTGAATCAAGCATGTAAGTCACGGAACTTAAATGAAAATCTTTATTAGGCATTTCTGACCTCGGGCTAAGAATGGGAGCATATTATAAAGAAAAGCAATAGAGATAGGAATGTAAAAGGAATGCGACCCTGTACTTAACACTGCTAATTATTGGAGAAATGCAAATCAAAGCTAAAATGAGGTATCATCTCACACCAGTAAGAATGATCATCATCAAAAAAATCTACAAATAATAAATGCTGGAGAGGATGTGGAGAAGAGGAAACCTTCTTACAGTGTTGGTGGGAATGTAAATTGGTGCAGTCACTGCAGAAACAGTATGCAAGTTACCATATGATCCAGCAATCCTGCTCCTGGCCATATATCTAGAGAAAACTGTAATTCTAAAAGACACATGCACACATATGATCATAGCAGCACTATTTACAATAGCCAAGACATGTCCCTTGGACTGTAAGGAGATCAAACCAATCAGTCTTAAAGGAAATCAGCCCTGAATATTTATTGCAAGGACTAATACTGAAGCTCAAGCTCCAGTACTTTGGCCACCTGATGCAAAGAGCTGACTCATTGGGAAAGACCCTGATGCTGGGAAAGAAAAGGGAGCTGCAGAGGATGAGATGGTTAGATAGGATCATGGATTTAATGGACATGAGTTTGAGCAGACTCTGGCAGATAGAGAAGTACAGGGAAGCCTGGCGTGCTGCAGTCCATGGGGTCAGAGAGAGTCAGACGTGGCTTGTGGACTAAACAAGAACGACAAGACGTGGAAGCAGCCTAAGTGTCCATCACCAGATGAATGGGTAAAGAAGTCGTGGTAAATACGTATCACGGAATATGACTCAGTCATACAAAAGAATGAAATAATGCCACTTGCAACCGTATGGATGGTCCTAGACAGTATCATACTTTCTAAACTTGCCCACTTCTCTCAGTTTGACCACCTAATGGAAGCCCACCATTTCTGCCCCCCTACACCTGCCCAATTCCAATAGTTTGAATATAACTGTCTTACCAGCTCCCCTTATAAGTCACAGACCTGCCTCTGGAATAGTTATACGTGGCTCCCTGGTTCAATCAGGTGTGGCCTGTTGGGGCTGCAGTCATGTGGTACAGAAGACGGTCTCCTCATTCAGGTTAGAGCCAGGGCTGTTCTTCTCAGCCCAAGGTGGCAGATATCTCAGGAGAGGGCAGTGGGGCTTGTGGTCACTGTGACTGTCCACTCTAAATAACACGCTAACCCGGCCAACTCTATTTCCCTAGGCAACCGATCGTTTATGCTAATTCGTCTTCCGGCTTCTTTTAAGTGAAGGGCAGCTGAGGCTGGCTGGTGGTTGTGTCCATTTGTGGGACCTACTTATAAAGCTGTAAGAGAGACTCCAGAGGAAGAAGAAAGTGAGAGAAGAAAATGGCTATCAATTAGAGAGCTGATAATTTTGTTATTCTGGCAGCAACATGATATAATGACTAGATGTAGGTCCCTGGGATGTACAATTATTCACCATGAGGCCTCCAGCGAGACGGGTCATGGCTCAGAGCTTGGTTTGCATCTATAAAACAGGAGATGATAATAGCGTATGCCACCTACTTGCCTCTCCCGGATGTCTGAGGACAAGTTAACATTTGCACTGTGCTTTGAAACTCTGGGATGAAAGGTGTGACTAGACTACAAAGAGGCATTGTACTTGGTGATATGCATTTGGTCAGGAGCCACTCTGGATTCTTCTGAGGCCAGACCTGGTAGACTCAATGAAAGTGGGGGGCGACAGCAGGTGAGGGGTTAGAGGCAGTGAATGTCACGCCCTCTCCCCACCCCAACCTGTTAGCCTGAGCAAGGACCTGTGGTCTGTCTCCTCAGGAAAAGTCCAGCACTGGAGATCAACTCGCTGATAGACTGAAGGGTGTGGGAACTGTGGGTTGTCTCTGATTTGCAAAAGAAGTTCTCAAAGCAGCAAGACTGGATCGGGGGCAGCTTCTCCCTGGAGTGCTGGTGGGGAAGGTGATAACCTAGCCTTGCCTTGCTCTGCCTCCTCCCAATCCCCCTGCCACCTGCAGTGATGACGTCCAGGCGAGGCTGGGAGATACATCCAGTCAGTTTCACAGGACATGGGCCCTCAAACAGTCACCAGTACCTCCTGCATCACCTCCTTTTCTCAGTCTCTTTGGTATTTACTGTCCTCGTTGAGGCTGTCCCTGATGGTTATTTTAATTTACTCACAGACACTGTGGAAGGGTGGGCTGTTAATAGGGGGTGGCCCAGTATTGGCTTGCTCTGGGCCCTAGAACTTGCTTGGGCAGATCCCTAATTGCTGAATAGTCCCAAGATGCTGAAAACTCAGCTATCTTCTTTTTAACTCCCACCTGCTTCTGAATCAAGATCCCTTGACCTTCATTTATTCACCTCCTCACACCATCTGATCAAACCTTGACTACTCAGAACACCTGGTGAATTCCATGGTTCTGAGTGACATTTAGAGTTAAGTAGAGGTAGGGTTATCTTATTTTAAATTGAAAAAAAAAAAGTAATAACCCTACCTCTCCTGGTGGTTCAGATGGTTAAAGAATCTGCGTGCAGTGTGGGTAGACCTAGGTTCGATCCCTGGGTCAGGAAGATCCCCTGGAGGAGGGTATGGCAACCCACTCCAGTATTCTTGCCTGGAGAATCCCTGTGGAAAGAGGAACCCGGCGAGCTGCAGTTCATGGGGTCACAAAAAGTCGGACACGACTGAGCGACTAAGCACAGCGCACGAGGTTTTTTTTTTTTTTTTAAACTACAGTTGATTTACAATATAGTTTCTGCTGTACTGCAAAGTGATTCAGTAATCCATTTATATACATTCTTTTTTATGTTATTTTAAAAAAAGATTTATTTGTTTTATTTTTTGGTTGTTGCGGGTCTTCGTTGCTGCATGTGGGCTTTTTCTAGTTCAGGCAAGCAGGGGCTTCTGTTTCCTGTGGTGTGCAGGCTTCTCACTGCAGGGGCTTCTCTTGTTGTAGAGCATGGGCTCCAGGTGTGTGGGCTTTGGTAGCTGCCGCTCTCGGGCTCTAGAGCACTGGCTCAGTAGTCTAGCTTCACGGCATGTGAGATCTTCCCGAACCAAGGATAGAACCAGTGTCCCTTGCATTGCCTGGCAGATTCTTAACCGCTGGACCACCAGGGAAGCCCTCTTTTTCATATTCTTTTCCATTATGGGTTTATTACAGGATACTGAATATAGTTCCCAGTGCTATGCAGTAGAGTCTTGCTGTTTATCCAGCCTATATATAATAGTCTGCATCTGCTGATCCCAAACTCCCAAGCCAGCCCTCCCTGATTCCCCTACCCCTTGGCAGTCTCAAGTCTGTTCTCTGTACTTGTAAGACTGTTTCTGTTTCACAGATAAATTCATTTGTGTCATACTTTAGATACCATATATAAGTGATATCATGTGATATTTGTCTTTCTGGCTTACTTTGCTTAGTATGATAATCTCTAGGTCCATTCATGTGGCTGAAAATGGCATTCTTTCTCTTTTAGGCTGAGCAATATTCCATTTTGTATATATATATATAATATATATTACATATCTATCTATCTATCTATAATCCATTCATCTGTTGATGATGGACATTTAGGTGGCTTCTATGTCTTGGTTCTTGTAAGTAGTGCTGCTGTGAACACTGGGGTGCATGTATCTTTCTGCATTAGAATTTTGTTGAGATATGTGCCCAGGAGTGGGATTGCTGGATCATATGGCAGCTCTATTTTTAGCTTTTTAGGACCCTTCAAACTGTTCTCCAATAACGACTGCACCAATTTACATGCCCAGCAACAGTGCAGGAGGGTCCCTTTTAGGAGAGGTAGGTTTTAATCTAGGTCTCTCCTCTCCTCATGCACTTGAGAGGTGCTTTTGACCTCTGAGACTGATTTTTTTCACCTGTTAAAATGAGATAATAATGTCTATCTTACCTAGTCACAGGAGTCTCTTGAGAATTAGATGATTTAAAGCATATGAGAGCATGTTGCAAACTGGACCGCTATGCAAATGTTAGTGATGCTGTTGAAGACGGTCATTAGACCCTGGACCTGTGCGAGTGTATTGTATGCATGTGATAAACTGACTGGAATTTAAATTGGTTAATTAAATTGAAGTTTTAAAATGTTCGTAATTAAGTCACTGAGCAGCAGCAGGGTCCAAATACGCTTATCTGAACCTCCGTGCCCACAAAGAGGCTCCTGGGAAGGGTGTTGAGGCCCCGGTGACATCAAGGACAGTAAGGGCACGAGTCTGACTTCCTCATAGATCTCGCCTCGGTGGCGATGGGTTTCCAGCCCTGGGAACGTGCCACAGGGCATCTGGCATCCCAGGGCATGTGGTTCAGACTGTATTTTCAGAGTGATGAGAAACCACTGGAAGGTTTAAAATAGAGGAGTAGCCTGATCTAATTTAAGTTTTACAGCTTTTCTTAGACTGTTGTGTGGAAATGAAATGTAGGTGTTTGTAGTCCTGACATCATTGTTTTCAGCTGATGAGCCTCTGAGCCTCCGGCCTGTATTTGGGGAATTCCCCCACCAAGGGATTGCCCCGCCACCCCACTCCCAGGTGGGTGATTTTTCCCACCTCCTCCACCTCCAGAAGCTGAATAGGCTGGATGTCCCTTTGCCCAACTCTAACAGCTAAGGGTTGGACATGAGTGCTCCACCAGCCACTGCAAATCCAGTTCCAGTGAGACAAAGATCTGGGACAAGGCAGGTTTATTCCAGCAGAGGCCATGGTAGCCAGGCCAGGGGCCCAGTGGAGTCCAGAGACTAGTACTGCCCAAGGGGGTCATGCTAGAGAGGTGTCTATGTCCAGTAGGGACCGCTTAACATCGTGACCAAGCTCATCCTGGACCATGACTTCACTGTAGCAGCTCCTCGGCATCTCTCTGAGGCTAGTGCTCTTGCCTTCTCATCGTCTGTGAATTTCCTGAGAGACTTCCAATAATCATCTTTGTGCTCAACTAAACTAGAGTTGGTGTGCGTTGTTTGCTTGCCATCAAGAGTATTGATCCATTTAAAGGGAAGGGGTGAGTGGGGAGACTTCTTAGAGGCTTTCACAGTTGGCGGGTGAGGCAAGATGGCGGCTTGATTGAGCGTGGAGTGCAGGTGAAAACAGGGTGTGAAGTGAATTTTAGATGGTGTTGGAGGAAGAGTCACCAGAATTTCTTGATAATTCATATGTAGTGAGAAGCAATGAGCAATCAAGGGAAACTTGATATTTGGCTTGAAAATGCTTACGCCCATTTGTGGAAAGCTAGAAAAAGTCTGGCACTAAACTTTTATCAAGACTTAACTGAGAGGTTGCCTGGAGCTGTGGTAAGAACAGAGGCCTTACTTCATATATTTTTAAAAAGTCTTTATTGAATTTGTTAAAATATTGCTTCTGCTTTCTGTTTTGGCTTTTTGGTTCCAGGCATGTGGGATCTTAGTTCCCTGACGGGGGATCAAACCCACACCCCCTTGCATTTGGAAGGTGAAGTCTTAAACACTGGACACCAGAGAAGTCCCATTACATCGTATTTTATACACAAAAGCATGATTTATGTTATACTTCTTTTTCATATTAAAAAATGGTAACATCTGGGTGCTTGTTTTTTATATGTTGTGTATTTTGTGAGTAAAATTAACAAATATTTTAAGAGAAACCTTTGGAAATTTTGGGAAAGTATTAAAGACAGAATTAAATTAACGACGAATGTTTGGGTCTATTGAAAAGTGGAAGAAAAAAAAAGTTTCTTGGCTGAATAAAAGAAGTGCTGCTATTTCAAAGGAAAAAAACGAGATGGGAACACACGAAGATTTCAGTACGAAGTCATCAATCACTTTACTCTGGAGTGGAAATTTTCACAACCAAATGGCAGAGTACCATTATCTTCTTAAATAGCATTAATTTCATCTTTTGAAAGTAAAGCCGTGCTGAATCCAAAGCTAACCAAATCTGAGATAGTAGTTTACCTGCACCAGAGATGAGGCACTCCTGAGAGGGTTTGGGAGGAGACTGCCTGATTTTGCCCCCTCCCACCAGTCTGGGCCTGGCGTGGAAGGTGGGGGAGAGAAAGGCTGGGCTGGGGGAGTGAGGCAGGAGCGCGACTTGCCAAAAGTTATAGAAAAAGATGAGGTTGTCAAAGCCAAAAAGGGTTAGTTACGATTCAAGGCATGAGTTTAAAGCATGAATCAGTTTACAGGCTGATTTGTTCACTGCAAATCTTGGTTGCCAAATCCTGGGGAGGCGAACCCAAAGCAGAGCAAAATCCAAATGGATAATTGGCCAAAAAGCCAAGGTTGGCACAAATGGCGGGACGGAAAAGAGGGTGCTCAGAGGACTAGGGAGCAGGCCCGGAGTTGTCCTGGAATTGGTGGTTTACCGCATTCTCTCATGGGTGGGAGAAAATCTTGGATGGTGAAGAAACAACTCTTCCGAGGAATGAACAGACTTTCTAGATCCCAGAGGGATGCCTGAGATCCAGAGGCCTATATATGAGGGAAATCGTAATATAAATAAATCAGATTGATTTTATTCTAGATTCATCTACCCACCCATCCATTTATCAGTTCTGGATTATATTAATAGACCTACATATACCAACATCATTCACTCAAATTAACTCTGATGGAAATATATGCAAAGAAAAGAAGTTTTTTGAATTTTAAATAGGGGGTAGGGTCGTGAAAATGACTTTTGAAAAGATAATCAAATAGGTTCTTTAAGGATCAGCTTTTAAGATAAGAATTATTTGAAGCAGCATAAAAATGTTTACATGTAAGTGAGTACTGCTACAGTCCTTCAAGTATGTCTTTCTTCAAGGAAGCTAAACAAAATTGGAAAGAGATTTTGTTTATTGTCCTTAGCAAACCTTTTGTTTATAGATAGGGTAGAGCTAAACTTCATTCCAGAAAATGTCTGAATTAGTATATTTGTAAAGTAATAGATTTCCTTTTTATGAGAATTGTTTCTAGCAAACTCTATCCCAGTAATAAGAAAGGTATTGCAGTTGGGAGGAAAAAAAGACCTATTCAGACTGATTACATCAACACTCATAACGTAAGTTGTCCAATGTTTTGAATTCTTTCATCTCTATCAGAGCAGATACATCAAAGTTAAAGAGATCTAGAAATCTCTAGAATAGAACTGTAAAGTGGAAAATGTGACAATTACAGTCACGTCACTCCGGAAGTTTCATTTGAATTACAGAGAGCCGTGGTGACGGGAATCCTATTGAGAAGAACATCTAAGTTTCAGTATTTCCCTAAATAAAGATCTCATTTATACTGCTGGTTGGAGGAGCAACCCCAGTGGCTCAAGTTCACCCTGATGATTAATGACAGTGCCATTAGCCTGGTGTTAATCACCCTTTCCAAGGAGCCAGGCCCCTCCCCTCCCCCAGCGCAGAAGACATTCTTCATCCTCAGCTCTGTTCTGTGATTATAGACCATAGAAAATAATAGCGGTTCTGGAGGCTAGCCAGCCCCAACTCTCTTCTTTGCTTTGGGTCTTTTCTCTAACCTCTTTATCTCACATACTTCCCATCAGCTGCTTCTCTTTAAGCTGTAAATGTATGCATACACACAACACACAACACACACACTAAACCTGGGAGCTCAGCAGAAAACAAGTCCATGCTTGCAGGGAGCTTAGAGAGACCAGTCCAGGAGACAGAGAGCAAGAAAGAAGGCCCTGGTGGCTGCTCAGCTCGGGCTTGCCATTTTCTCCCCTGGCAGATGGTTTCCGACCCTCCTTCCAGGTCCAGATCAGCCTAAAGCTCAGAGTGGGCAGCCTGCCCACCATGAGTGACATCTGTGTTTCTAGGAAGTCTCTCTTCTACTGACACAACCTGCCCTTCCTGCTCAGGCCTGAAAGCCTGTGCTGGGGAGCCTTGCCTTTAGCTGAAGTGATAATCCTCCTTAACATGCAAATCCCCTGGGAGAAGGGACAATGGACAGCTTCTCCATCCTTTGCACTTGAGGGGGAGTGAGATTCTGAACCTGGCGGGTGCACCTGCCCCCTTGGGTACTCTGGGCCCGTGATGCAGAAAACAGAGCTCTTTCTGACCCAGGGTTCTCTGGAATTCGTGTGGTGATGAGTAAAATGAATTGAGATTCCCTGGGGATGGCGCATATGGGGAAGGGCCGAGGCAAGCGATCTGAACCTCCCATGGAACTCTGGTCTGGCTTCCTGTAGTGGCAGAGTTTTTTGCTAGATGGTCTCCTTACGGAGGGCTTCCCTGGTGGCTCAGATGGTAAGGAATCTGCCCGCAAGGCAGGAGACACGGGTTTGATCCCTGGGTCAGGAAGATCGCTTGGAGAAGGGAATGGTCGCCCACTCCAGATTTCTTGCCTGGAGAATCCCATGGACAGAGGAACCTGGCTACCGTCCATGGGGTCACAAAGAGTTGGACAAGACCGAGTGACTAACACTTTTACTTTCTTTCCCCTTGCAGAACAGTAGGCAGAGACTGTGTTGGTCATTTCTATATTCTCAGTGCTGAGCATCACATCCTAAATCCAGCAGACTCTTAAGAACTGTTCACAGAATGAATGAATGAATGAATGAGCAAGTGATATGCTTGGCGGGCCCTCCCTTGGCAAGAACAACTTGGAGCAAGTTCCCGGCGTGCTCATCAAGCCCGGCCACCTGGAGCAGTGACACCGGCTGCCCGCTCCGTCCACACTCGCGGGGCCCTCTGAATCTCCTTTGCACAATAGGCACCGGGGCTCTTTGCATCCCTCTGGGGCCGTGCCAGGGCAGCTGCTTTCCCACCCCGCTCACTCCCCGACTGAGGCTCTGCTCTTTTTTTCCCAAACCTTTCCATCTGGCTTTGAGCCAGGAAGGCCTCGAAGTCACACTCAGAATTTCCATGACAGTAAATAGACCAAATGAAGCCCTTTCCAGACCCTGAAAGCAGTCTCTTCCAACCCCGCCGTGTCTGGCAGCATTTTTGTTCGCTCCGTTTTGATACAGGCCTGTGGAAGGTCAACGACTCCTTTAAAAATAAGGAAAACATGGCCAAGGGCCCAGGGGCTAAACTGCTGACAGTGCAGTTCTTTGCAACAGCTCACAGTTGCCTGCCGAAGCCTCACAGAGATTCCTCACAAAGGTCTGCAATCTATTATGCTCCAGTCCGACTGCTGCATTCTAATGTAAAAACAGATCCTTGGATCAACACCCTATAAAAAGCCAAGAAAAATGTGGTAGTGTTCTTTCCTGGCTCAAGCTGAGAGGTTTCTGAGGGAAGAATCCTTTGCAAGCCTGCAGGCCTGTACCTGTGTGGTTTTCATGGTAACTCGATCCATTCAGGATCCCAGCAAGATGTGGCGGTTTCAGGTATTAGCACTCGCCTTGTGGAGGCGAAGAATGAAAAATGCCCAAAGGGACAAACCCCCAGATTATTTCCGTGGAACCAGAATCAGGGGCGATGCTCCCCAGTCTTTCATCCATTTCCCTTCTGCTTTCAGTCTGGATGAAATCTTTCTGGAAGATGGCACTTTAAAACCTCTGCTCCAAATATGTTCCTAACAGGCTCCCCAACTAAAATACAGCCGCTTTCTTAAAATAAAATAACAAGCTGGCTGCCCAGAGATCCTGGCCAAGCGCAAACAAAAATAAAGCTTCTTGCTTCCTTGGACATTGCTGGCCACTGGTGCATAAAATCTACACGGGGGAAAAAATGTGATTAAGTTAGATCAATTGCGATATTTGAAGGTTTGGAAAACAAGACCCTCTATTCCCCTTCCTGTCAGCTTGTCTCTTTTCTCCCAGCCTGACCTCTTTCCCCTCCCCGCTAAGAATGCCTTTGGGGACCAGGAGTGCGAAGTGTCAGGAAAGGCAGGATAACCAGTTTTAATCTGTTTTACCGGACTGTAACCACTGCTGGTGCCACCCTGGCACTAGCCACTCACGCAAGCTCATCCCTTCCCTGGAGGTCGGCCAAGTTGCTGTTCGCTTTCTGTCTGCTTCATTTGTTCACCTATTGGCAATTACCTTGCTGAGATCATTGTTTTTCTCTTCTGTATTTTTAGCTCAGTATGAACCTTGCAGCAGGATGACTGTCTCAGACCCAGCCTTTCCTTTTCAGAGTGTAACAAGCCTTGTTTTGGCTGAATGTGTGGAAGTAACTTTCTCTGTGCTAAAAGAAGATTTACCTTATGTGTGCTTTGGCCAAATATACGTGCAGACTTTGCTTTATTGACTGTGGACTCATATGCTGCCAGGCACACGTTTATCTGGATAAACACACACATAACACACATGCGCACATGTCTCCCTAGTTTAATTTTGATCCAAATGGAGTCAACAGTAAGTACTGAATCCTGTTCTTGTCTAAAAGTTGGATTCATTCACTGCCTCACCTTGGTCTGTGGTCAGATGTCAGTGCCTATATTACATTCCCTGTGCCAAACACAGTACCCGGCATGTGTAGATACTCAATACATGTTGAATGGATAAAAAGACAAATGGACGGTTTCCAAATGGATATTCAGGCTGGGAGAAAATCTAAGAAGGGAAGAAATGCCACAGAGGTGCTACTTTCTGCTTCATTTCCTGACCTTAATTTTGAGCATTTTAGAGGGAAGGCTATGTGTTTGTGGTCATTTAGGTTCAACTCCATTATCTTCTTCTCAGACAACGTTTCCTTATTTTGTCTGAAGAAGCTATCTTGCTACCCATTTAATCACTTGCTCTAAGAGTCCCTTGCATAATTGTCTTTACAGTGCTTTTCCCCATGTGAAATGATTGTCTTTCTGTTTGCTTATTTGTTATCTGTGTTTCCTCTTTGAAATGAACTATTTTATGTCTGTCTTTTTGTTGTGGTATCTTCAGTGCTTATATTGGTGTCTATAGCACAGAGAAGTTATTCAATAGAGATGTATTAAGTAGCTAAGTAGATGAACCCTCTTTTGCCTGGTCACAGAAGCCTGGAGGGAGCAATTAAAAGAAACAAGTCAAAAGCTAACAGCTCAAATTCTCCCAAATCCTTTCTTTCCCTGGAATGCCTCCTGCTATCTGACCTTGAATGACTAGCCTTCCCATCTAATCAGCTGATGCTCATCTCTAATGCCCTTTTTTCCTGGTGCCCACAGATCATTCCCAATGATGTGGGCTGGGAATTATATGCTTCTGACCTGTGGGCACCACTGCTCCCTCCAGCACTATTGCTGACTGGATCCTTCCCTGCCTTGTCCGCTCACTGTCTGTAAGCTGTCAGCCCTTCCCCTCACTGCAGAGCAGGCACATGTGGAAATGGAGCTCTCACACACCTGCAGGGGCCAGAGCCTCTGGGCTGAATGGTTTACAACTTCCCCAATCTGCCTCAGATGCTGCTCTCTGCCTCATTCCTCATCTTCCTGCCATCTGTCTCCTTGTCCTGTTTTTCCACTTAAGCTCCTACAAAGACCTCTTGTTTTGACCTCTGCTTTCTTACCTGGATCACAGTTAGGATTCTCCCTCTGACCACAGTGTGCTCAGCAGACCTGGGTTAAACAACCTGGGCCTTCCAGCCTGGAGCCACTGGTTTCCCTCTCCAGGGGTAATTGGGTTGTACACGCCATCCCATACCCTCGCTTCCTCTACGTTTCCTACCATTCCCGTAGCTACAGTGCTTGTCACGCCCTCACAACTCCACATTGACTTTTTATGCCCGATGGAACCATTATTTTAGCAGGCACCAGATTGGCTGCTTCACCTTATTTCTCATGAGGTGATCATAATATATGCCATTTGTTGTACACTTTCTATGCATCAACTCCTGGTGAAAAACTCTTTATGAAATCTTGTTTAATTATCTTAGAAGTTCTTTGAGTAATGTGTTAGTATATCAGTTTGTTAGGATTGTCATAACAAAATACCTCATGCTGGGTGGCCTGAATAACAGAAATTTATTTCTAAGAGTTCTGGAGGCTGGAAGTCCAAGATCAAGGCTCCAGCAAGGTAGGTTTCATTCTGAGTCCTAGTCTCTCAGCTTGTAGGCAGTGGCCATCTCTCTGATTCCTCACATGGGTGGGAGGAAAGGGAGCAAGAAGATGGGAGAGAAAGAGAGGGAGAGAGAGGCAGAGCCAGAGAACCACACACATATACAGAGAGACCCAGAGAGAGACAAAGGGGGACGTAGGAGGAGAGGATGCTGCTAGCTCAGCTCAGTGTCTCTTCTTACATGGACACTTATCCTATTGGAGCAGGGCCCCACCCTTGTGGCTTCATTTAACCTTGTTATTTCCTTACTCTAAATATAATCACATGGGAAACTTGAAATTCTACATATAAATTGCGGACAAACACATGCATTCGGTCCATAGCAGTCACTTAGCTGATTTTAGGGGTGAAAAAAAAATGGATGCTTAGAGACACTAAGTAATTTCTCCAAAGTTATACTACCAGCTCATGGCAGAGTTAGGATTTGAACTCAACTAGACTGACACCTGAGCTGATCTGAGTGCTATCCTATACTATCTTTCCATTACTATGCCCTTACTTCGACATCTTTATTACTTGGCAGCACCTATATTTGCTCTGGAGTCAGACAGTCCTGAATTCAAATCTTCACTATGCAACTCTGGGCTGTATAATCTTGGGTGAATCATTTCTCTCCTTCTCCAGGATGTAGCCTGGAAAGTTTAAGGGTAAATACAGCTTTTCCTTCGCATTTAAATCTCATCTCTTCTAGACACTGTCTGCCTTGTAAGATTAATAATAATGATAACTACCACCACTACTGTAAGCTGCTGCTGTTGATTCTCTATTAACATTACTCCTACTCCTTCTCTGTCTCCTTGAACCACTAAAATGTATTTAGTCCTTGCTGTATGCCAGTGAAATAGGTATTGGTAACAGAGTGATAGGAAAGCTAAACAAACTGTTGAAGATCATCAACTAGAGAGTGACCTAGGGTTGAATACACATCTGTCTACTTCTAAAGCCTGCTCTTTTTCCCTGATATGTTTTATTTTGGAGGGGGGCTGAAAAAATTGCCTCCATCCCACTCTTCTCTACAATTGACTTCCCAGTAGCACACTATCGGCACAGTAACAAAGGCAATCTGAAATGTATTTAAGAATTGAAGGGAAATTTGAGTTATATTATTGTAAAAAATCCAAAGGCCTGTAATGATTTAGCTTTGGGTGATAAGACCCTTGTGTAGGCAAGACTTGCTTTATGATGTTATGGTGTATGAGGTCAGAACCAAAAGAGATCAGAGGAGCAGCCTGTGTTCTCATTTGATAGTGGTGGTACATCATCACCCTCACTCCTGATGGCTGTATGTGAGCTTTATGTTGTGGGATGAGAAGGTGGGATTCTATTTCAGGTAGACCACAGCCACTACTGGAAATCTCTCAGAGTACGGGTTAATAATGACCACTGTCAGCATCCTGGAAATACTGAAAGTCATCTAAAATGAAGCATGAATAGGGAGGCTATTTGTGCCTCTTTCACTCTTTCTTCCATTCCTCTCTGCAAAGACCTGGGCGTGCTGCATTACTGCAGAGGACTGAGCTTGGGTGATCACATATGTTTCTGGAATTCCCTGCTTCCTCTGAAAGAGGTGGAATTTTCCTAAATAATTCTCATGAAGAGAGCAACAGCAAGAAGGAATTCTGTTTTGTTGTCCATGCCCCAGTCTCACTGATTTTGCATTATTTCCTATTTATGAATGGGGAACTAATGTCTCCCTTTGAAGGTGGTCTTTTGATTTGGGGAAATGTGATTTTCAATTTTATGAGGGTTGGAGAGGCTGTGAAGCTGGAAAAGGGGCACATCTTTTTATTGGAATTGCCTGTTATACATCTTTAGTTTATACCTTTCCCTTTCTCCTGAGGGGAATGTTTCTTCAGCTGAGAATCAATGCATCCATCATGAACCAGTACTACATCTAGGAATGTTTGAAGATAGCCATTTAATGCACTGAAGTGGAGAAAAAAATTGAGATATATGGGTTTTGCATTCTTAACTTTTGCATTCTTCATGGGCTAAGTGCTGGAATACAGTTGTTATTAAATAAACATTTGTTAAATAAACATGTGGAATGCCTTCAAGAAATGCCTTCTTCTTGGAAAGTCTCCAGAATCTCCTTGTATTCTTCAGTAAGTTCTTGCAGACAGGATCTTGGTTTCATAGTTTGCCAGTAGACATAAAAGCCAACGGAAGCTATTCAAGACAGCCTTGATGAGACTGTGATTCAAGCAGACTTCCTCTGGGGCTTGGGTGACAAAATGCAGCATAATGTTGATGAGGACATGCAGTCTGGCACCTGGCAGACTAGAGGCTTTGGGCGCCTCCAGCCGCAGCCCCTTGGCATGGGCCCTGATGTTCTCAAGATGGGCAGGGATAGGAAAAGCTTCTCTTGGGGACTTTGTGGACAATAGAGAGGAACATCACTGTGGACACTGAGGCCAGCAGGCTGGCGGGGGATGTGTGAGGCGTCCTAGCAGAGATTCTCAGGAATAAGAAGGTCATGCAGGTAGATATCAAAGTGGAAGATACTTGGCATATAAAATATGCCATGCCAGGGGATACTTAATGGCTTAGTTTTCAATCAAGAAATGTTTGCGCTAAGAGTCTTGTGCCTTGAACCATCCCAGCCCTTGTACTGTCAGAGTTCACAGAGTGCTGTTGACCTCACTCTGTACTCTGAAGTCTGAGTGCAACACTCAGTTGCTGAGGAGCTGAGAGGAGCTGAGCTGCTCCTTTCATGTTCATTCCAGATTATTTCATTGAAAGATTCTCTTTAGTCTCCCTTCTTAGCTATTTCCTTTTGAAGAATCACCCAGCACTTTTCAGTGATGTCTTCTGTGCTTGCCTGCTTTACCTTTTCTTCCTTTTGCCTTAGTTTTCCCACTCAAGCTACATTTCCATCCCAGTGTCAGGCATATTTCAACCTGTAAAAACAAGGAAGGAGGGGAGGGAGGAGAAGCTGATGGGAGGCTTGGCCACCACTTCACCTTCTGACAAAAGGGCAAGTCACAACCTTTCTAGGCTTCCTTCCATGTGCTAATCTGTACCCCGGGGATCAGAGGGGTGAATTACTGCACTGAGGTTTAGGGAGGAAATGCCAATAAAAAGCCAGTAAAACCCTTTTAAGACCTGAAGGGCTGTGTCCAGGCCCAGCTATCCACTCGCCTGTGTGTTGTGCAAACCACGAACACAGGATGGGCAGGGCCTGAGCACCAGGGGAGGTAGGAGGGGCTCCCCTGGGGGTTGGGGAAGGTAGCGGTTTGGAACTAAGTTACTGGGATGTCCTGACAGGCAAGACAAAGGCGAAAGTTCAAGCATTAGTTCCAGAAATAGCTAAATCAAGCACATGTGCAGAGTCAAGAAGGAGAAAGAGTGTGGGCTTTAAATTCAGCAAGAGCAAGGTTTAAGCTGTGGTTCAAACACTAGCTTTGGGCAAGTAACCATCTCTGAGTCTCAGTTTCCTTGTGGGTGAAGTGGGGATAAAACTGAGCCCATCTTAATGGGTTACTGTGAGGCTTAAAAGTGCCAAAACATCCAAAACAATGAACACACCCCCGAGAATCAATTACTTTTTACTCTATTGGCCTTGTTCATTGTTCTCCTTTTTGTGGTTCACTCAGAGAAACTGGGAGAAAGAATCAAAATAAAGGATCAAAAATCAAAGAAATTGAAGGACTTCCCTAGTGGTCCAGTGATTAAGGATTTGCCTTCTAAAGCAGGGGATGTAGGTTCGATTCCTGGTTGGGGAACTAAGGTCCCACAAGCTATAGGGAGACTAAGCCTGTGCACTGCAACTGATAATCCTATATGCCACGACTAGAGAGAAGCCCATTTGCTGCAATGAAAAATCTTCGTGCTGCAACTAAGACCCAATGCAGCTAAAAATTAATAAGTAAATAAACACTAAAAAAATTAAATCTTGGCAGGTCAGGAAGATCCCCTGGAGGAGGGCATTCCAGTATTCCAGGCAAGAATACTGGAGGATCCCACTCCAGTATTCTTGCCTGGAGAATTTCATGGACAGAGAAGCCTGGCAGGCTACAGTCCATGGGGTTGCAAAGAATCGGACACAGCCGAGTGACTGGCACTGCACTTCCCTTTAATAGGCAAACTACTGTATTTGAGTGAGTGGAGAAGTGATGGGAAAAACCATCACCCCTGACCTTAAAAACTCTCTCAGTCTAGAGTTCTGGTACTAACAGAAGGCATGGAAGGATGCTGTGATACCTTACTGTCGCTATCCACGTGGTGAAGTCTGGTCTCCTTTTAAAGCAAAGGAGACTAGGATTTAGAAACACAGGATGATGGAGTTGGAAGCAGCATGACAGTCTTCTATTTTTAATCTGTTTTATTGAAGTATAGTTGATTTACAGCACTACTAATTTCTGCTATATAGCAAAGTGACTCAATTATGCACATATATATATATACTTTCTTTTTCATATTCTTTTCCATCATGGTTTATCATAGGATTTTTTTAAGTTTCAATCATTTATTAATTAGAATAAAAATAGAAAAAAGCAATTTAAGAATTTGAAAATCTTTTTGATGTAGCTAGAAAAAAATAGTAAATACAGATAAGAAAAATAATTAAAATGCACACACCAAATGCTGCATACAGAAATTGTAAACAGTTGGTAAATATCATTGCAGATTATTTTTCTTTTTTTATCATTGAAGGTTTTTTTTAATTTTTTAATTTATTCATTTTAATTGGAGGCTAATTACTTTACAATATTGTAGTGGTTTTTGCCATACATTGACATGAATCAGCCATGGGTGTACATGGATATTGAATATAGTTCTCTGTGCTATGCAGTAGGACCCTGTTGCTTATCCATCTTGTATGTATAATAGCCTGTATCTGCTAACCCAAACTCCCAGTCCATTCCTCCCCCACCTTCTTCCCCTTGGCAATTACAAATCTGTTCCCCATGGACACGACAGTCTTACAGATGGAAGATCACTGAGTCCTAGGCAGGAGGAGCGACCTATCCCGAGTCACCTCCCTGGAGGTGTGCTGTGGAGCCAGGACATGAACACAGGTCTCCTGGCCCTCAATTTACCCCATGGTTCCTCTGTGACTTGGAGGTTGAACGTGTGATACACATTAAAGTGTGGGGTCATAAGCATTTCTGCTACCCTTGATCTCTTGTAGCTGTGACACAATTGAAATTTGGAAAAGTCATAACCAGGCTGGTTGAATAAGGACATGGGAGTCCCTAGAAGTTGTTGTTGCTAAGTCGTGTCCGACTCTTGCGACCCCATGAACTGTATCCCACCAGGCTCCCCTGACTATGGGATTTTCCAGGCAAGAATACTGGAGTGGGTTGCCATTTCCTTCTCCAGGGGATCTTCCTGACCCAGGGGTCTAATCTGCATCTCCTGCATTGCAGGCAGATTCTTTACAGCTGTACCATCAGGGAAGCTCCTCCTAGAATTTGACGTGAATCCAGTTCCCACATGAAGTGTACTGATCTTTCCTCCATGGCTGAGATGAGTAGGGCTGGCCCAACTCGCTGACCATGGCTCATGGGAGAGTGTATCCATGAGGAAGTTGGAGCAGGTCCGTGTACCCCTCCAGATCTAATCTTGCACCTGCTCATTCGGCCTTCAGAGCTGACCTGTGTGTGCTCTTTGTCCTCTGTCTTCCGGTTTGGTTTGATCACTGGCGTGTTTTGGCAAGTGATCAGAGAGAAGGAGGAGGCTAGGATCAGGGTATGTGTTCCTCTGGCTTCCTCTCTGGTGGGTCAGCAGCAGCTGGCGTCACCCTCTGAGGGCTCCTGGCAGGCAGTTCTCACTGGACACCCACCTCCTCTTGGTTCTCACTACACAGCAGTCTCCTCTGGGAGCGGCTTCATCCCTGGGCCTCCAGGGCATGGGAGAGTAGAAGTTTCCCACTCAGGCAAGCCCAGGAATACTACACTACCCCTTGGGTGTGAAAGTCCCTCAGCCATGTCTGATTCTTCAAAATCCCATGGACTGTAGATGCCAGGCCCCCCTGTCCATGGAATTCTCCAGGGAAGAATCCTGGAGTGGGTAGCCATTCCCTCCTTCGGGGGGATCTTCCTAACCAAGGAACTGAATCTGGGTCTCTTGACTTGCAGGCAGATTCTTTACCATCTGAGCCACCAGGGAAACCCTGAGTGTTTCCTAAAACTCTGTCCACAGTTTCATGAGCGCTCCTTTTATTAAAGTCTCCTCCAATTACCCACTATCTTTTAATTTTTTTCTCCAGGACTAACCACTTGGACAATATAAGGCCACTTCAGTTTCACAGAAAATAATCACACTACTTTAAAACTGAGCTCAAGAGAGACAGTTAAAGGGGAAAGAATATGTTTATCTCAGGAAAGAGAAAGCAATTAATCTGAAAAGTAAAATAAAAACTCTCTCTCTTTTTAACAGAAGAGAAAACATCTTCTTCCCTGAGAAATGATTTACTTCTACACCTAGCATCCATTAAATATTTTCACGGAATTTTATGGGCACTTACAGGTGAGTCAGACTGGCATTCAGTTCTCAGAGAACCTTCAGGCTGGTAGGGAAAAGGAAAGAGCCAAGGGAAAATGATGAAGTTGCAAGGCTGAAATAATTGGAGCTGAAGGGTTGCAAGGGCTGGATTCCCATATGGTGGGTGGGGTGTTGGGGGGTGGAGAGACAGGGGGACAGGGAGAGGTGGGGGCCCTGCAAGCTGAGTGAGCTCTTTACATTGTCCACAGCACAGAGGACACTAGAGAGGGCATGTTTTAAAAGAATGACCCTTTGAACTGCAACCCTCCGTCACCTCACAGCAGAGTGACTCCTGGTAGTTTCTTGGACCACCCAAGGGCCCAGCATGCATTATTCTGAAGATGCTCCATCTGAACAGGTTCGCTTACCTGGACACAGTTGATTGAAATCATGCTGAGCCATTTAGAACCTCATTTCTGGAAGACAAAACTTGATCCCAGGGATATTTTGACTTTTTTCGGCTTATGGGGACTTGGGAGTGCGGGCAGTGGTCTGTAGAAACATGGAAGAATGAAGTAGATGCATACAAAGAAGGAAGAGATAAGGAATGGAGACAGTTAGCTAACTCTGCAGCCTGGATCCAGAACCTTCTGTAAGTTTGACCAATTCCTGCTTTTGTGTGCTGAGAGCCATTTCCCTTTTTCACTGAAGCTAGTTTGAGTTTCTTTTGTTATTTTAAGACCAAAGAATCTTAATTAAAACATTCATGAGAGGGAGCAGTAAAATTTAAGGTTGGAAAGTATGTTTGGAGCAGATAGGAATGAATGTATAAATGAATTACACCTGGGAGGAAAGAAATAGTTGAATTTGTACCAAAGGGGATTTAGGTTTTATAAAAATGCCTGTTTATCATAAAGGCTTTTAGCCCTTGAAATGAGTTATCAACAAATGTAAAAGAAAGTCCTCCAAGCAGGATACTAGACTCAGGACAGAGCTCCCTCCATGACGGTGTAAAAATAGCCATGCCCGGAGCAAGGGTGAACATTAAGGAGGGAGGAAGCTTGGTTGAAAACTAAGATCTCTCAAGGTTACATTCTGGATTTATCATATGGTGTGGAAACAGAACAGAGATTCTGAAGTTAGATAGGCATGGGTTTGAATGCTAATTTTAGTTTTAGTTTCTCCAACTTCAAAATGGGGTTTAAAATACAGTTCTTACAGCTATTAAATAGCATGACATACCAAAAGCAATTATCACAAGATTGTGCAGGTAACTAGACTTTGAAAAAATGTTAGTACTTGTCTTTTTTTTTTTTTTTAAGTAACATTCAAAAGCTGGAATAAAGCAATTGCTTCTTTAAGAAAACATCTCACTCTTGTGAATCCCTGTGCTTCTTTTTTTTCTTCTAGTTATTTGTTGACACCCATCTAACATTTGTTTTATCTAAAAGTTAAATACATCCCTGTAATGGAATTTATCAAGGTGGACCTTTGGAAAACATAGTATCATCCATGTCCTGAGGTTGTGAAATCTTACTTTGTTTCATGGTAACATTTCACGGGTAAGTGAGACATTATTTAAGCAGGTGGATTTTTAGCCCTTTGTTAGATGCCTGTGAAAAGTGTCTTCCTGGGACTGAGCTTCCTTGTATTTTGTTATTCAGAATAAAGGGTGGTGGGACTTTTTCACTCATATGCAATTCCTGGGAATGGAATCCCTTCTCTTCTTATACCTTTGAAACAAAGAAACAGCTTCACTGTACTGACTGTCAATCTGAAGAGTCCCAGGAAGGATGAGGGTTCTCAGTGGGTTTGTAACTGGGCACACAATTTATGGGGTTGGCAGTCTGAGGGTTCTAGCAGACTGATAAGAAGAGGGTGGCTGTGGTATTGAATACACAGAAAAAGCCAAAGGGAGGAAGTATTTGAGGAATGAGTGTCCAGGAGAAGACAATGTCAGGCCCCATGGGAGTTGGCAATATAACTGAGATAAACTGTAGCATTTCCAAATTTTATCTCATGTCACTAGAATTTAGAACTAGGAAAATGGGCCCCTGGGAGGTTGAGTGTTTTACCCAAAGTTGGGGCTTTCCAGGTGGCTCAGTGATAAAGAATCCTCCTACCAGTGCAGGAGACCCAGGAGAAAAGTGAAAGTGAAAGTCGCTCACTCATGTCCGACTCTTTGGGACCCCATGGAATATATAGTCCATGGAATTCTCCAGGCCAGAATACTGGAGTGGGTAGCCGTTCCCTTCCCCAGCGGATCTTCCCAACCCAAGAATCGAACCAGGATCTCCTGCATTGCAGGGGGATTCTTTACCAGCTGAGCTACAAGGGAAGTCCAAGAGACACAGGAGATACAGGTTCAATCCCTGGGTTAGGAAGATCCCCTGGAGATGGAAGTGGCAACCCACTCCAAAATTCTTGCCTGGAAAATTTCATGGACATAGTGAACTACAGTCCAAGGGGTCACAAAAGTCGGACAAGACTAAGCAACTGAGTGAACATGCATGCATGCACACACGCCTAGCTGTTTCATGTAAGGTCCCAAGCTGGAAACTGGGTTTTCTATATTCCTGTTCAGATTACCATCCTCTGTACCCAAGGATATTTGGGGATTTGAAGGTATTGTAGAAAATAAACACGCTGTATCCAGGCAGAGCCATGTTTTCTTTCTCCTTTGATTAGTCTAGGCTGTTTTCTGGGCTTGGCTTTCAGGATTATTCTGGTTTCAGTGTCTTACCTTGTATGTATTCTTAGGCATTACCATTGGTAGAATTTCTCAGCAAAGCATGGCATTAAATCACTTCCCCCAGTTCTGTTCCTGGTCAAAATGCCTGGAAGCTGCAGGGATTGCAAATTCCTGGTGCGGCCAAGAGACCCGGATGTGACCATCTTGAAAGTATTGCATTCACTGAGCACCAGCAGAACCATATGCCTCAGTGACTCTGCTCTCTGTAAAGATGCAGGGACATCTGGATGGCCAGCAGCTTACCCTGAGGCTCTAACAGATTCCAGGCACCCTCGGTTCTCTAAGCTGCCTTCTCCAAGGCCATATAATTAGCTCCTTTAGCTCTGCTGAAGTCTTCAGTTTTCCCACAGGAACAAAGAAGGGAGAAAACACTTGTATATGTTCTAGAAGGAAAGACGTGCTGTAGTATGACATCTGACTTCATAGGACTGAGCCTCTATCACGGGCTAGCATGTCGGGGTTAAACATTTGGATGGACACAAGTTCTACTCTAAGGAGATTACAGTGGCTCTCTTAGCCAGAATGAGAAATGATATACAAGAAGGAAAAAATGCTGTGGGAGGTGTGGCGCGACACAGATGTAGAAATCTCATCAGCCTGGGGGAATTCCAAGTGATTTCATAAAGAACAAAAGCTGTGGTACATATACACAATGGAGTATTACTCAGCCATTAAAAAGAATACATTTGAATCAGTTCTAATGAGGTGGATGAAACTGGAGCCTATTATACGGAGTGAAGTAAGCCAGAAAGAAAAACACCAATACAGTATACTAATGCATATATATGGAATTTAGAAAGATGGTAACAATAACCCTGTATACAAGACAGCAAAAGAGACACTGATGTATAGAACAGTCTTTTGGACTCTGTGGGAGAGGGAGAGGGTGGGATGATTTGGGAGAATGGCATTGAAATATGTATAATATCATATATGAAATGAGTCGCCAGTCCAGGTTTGATGCACGATACTGGATGCTTGGGGCTGGTGCACTGGGATGACCCAGAGGGATGGTATGGGGAGGGAGGAGGGAGGAGGGTTCAGGATGGGGAACACATGTATACCTGTGGCAGATTCATTTCGATATTTGGCAAAACCAATACAATATTGTAAAGTTAAATAAAATTAAATTAAAAAAAAAAAAAAAAGAAGAACAGCACACTGAGATGGCCACAGAAGGATGGATAGGATGTTACAGGCTCAATGACCAGAAATGTGGAAGAAGGATGCTGCAGATGGAAGATCGAGAGCAAGGATCAGAAGCAGCAAAACTTGGTTTGTAGTCAAGAAACACTGAAGAATGTTTTTGTTCAGTCACTAAGTCGAGTCTGACTCTTTGCGACCCCAGGGGCAGCAGCACACAAGGCTTTCTTGTCCTTCACTGTCTCAGTTTGCTCAAACTCAAGTCCATTAAGTCGGTGATGCCATCCAACCATTTCATCCTCTGCCACCTCTTCTTCTTTTGCCTTCAATCTTTCCCAGCATCAGGGTCTTTTCCAATGAGTTGGCCTTTCACACCAAGTGGCCAAAGTATTGGAGCTTCAGCTTCAGCATCATTCCTTCCAATGAATATTCAGGGTTGATTTCTTTTAAGATGGACTTGTTTGATCTTCTTGTAGTACAAGGGGCCCTCAAGAGTCTTCTTCAGCACTGTAATTCAAATGTATCAATTCTTCAGCACTCAGCCTTCCTTATGGTCCAACTCTCACATCCATATATAATTACTGGAAAAACTGTAGCCTTGACTATATGGACCTTTGTTGGCAAAGTGATGTCTCTCCTTTTTAATACGCTGTCTAGATTTGTCATACCTTTCCTTCCAAGGAGTAAGCATCTTTTAATTTCATGGCTGCAGCCACCATCTGTAGTGATTTTGGAGCCCAAGAAAATAAAATAAAATCTGTCACTGTTTCCACGTTTTCCCCAGTGTAGCTGGACCAAAATTTGAGTAACTCTGGGAAGGGAATGAGAGAAGTGAAGAGCTGGTGAGGATCACACTGGGCTAGCTGCACTTTGAAGGCCTTTGTTGAGAGCAGCTCTTGAGGGAGATGATCCAAACGTCTGCAGTGAGCTTGAGAATAAGGATGACAATGCATTTGCTCCGGTGCCTGGAAGGGCAGCCGTAAGAGTGACCTGAGCTGATGCAGGTAAGGAGGCCACTTGTTCACACGTGGAGTGCTGGAGCCTGGGTCCAGATACCAGCCCCTGGGGAAACACTGAAGGATCTGTGGCCATTTTGGAATGTTCTAGCTGGCCTAATTCTGGAAGAGAATATTTTTGCTTATTCTTTTTTCCTCCTTTTTCGTTTACTTAGAAGGCACAGTAAACATGGTACAAGATGTATTCTCAAGGGAACAAAACTCACCGCCGTTAAAATCAAATAGTACACCACTCCCGAAGCTGCATTCTGTACAGCTTGAACTTTGCAAGGCCTTTTCTCAATGAAAACCCCTAATTGAATTTTGAGTATCCTGTTTTGAATTTATCCGAAGAAGCAGAAGAATGCAAGAACAAAGTTACCTACAGGATAGAATGCACTTTGTTAAATTGTTTTTACCAATGTGCTTTAATTCTATGTATTTATGTTGATACTAAAAAGGTACCAAATTTTTTTGGGGGGGGCAGTAACCTGAGAGCTCTCTAATCCCTAAAATGAAGTAGGTAAACAATGTTGTCTTTGAAAAGGGCTTAATTTAGACTTTAGGAAAGTTGAGAATGTTGATGACCAAAGAAAAGCCAGGCAAAATAATCAAGTCAGTCCAGATGTAAAATATGCAAACCCAAGGGAAGGATTATTTACACTTTTGCAGAGATGACCCAGATGAGCTGGGTCAGAGCTGCGCCTGGTGCTCTGTCACTTCAGAGAATGTAAGTCCTCTGTGAGTTTCAACGTGTGTCACATGCCCCTCCTTCTTCTAGATTTTTCCGGCACACAGTAGGTACTCAAGAGATATTTTGTTGAAGGGGTGAGTTCATTCCTGATGCATCAGAATCTTCAGGTGGATTCATAGGGAAAATAAGTGGATATGGGAAAAGGGCTTCCCAGGTGGCTCAGTGGTAAAGAATCTGCCTGCCAGTGCAGGAGACTTGGGAGGTGCGGGTTCGATCCCTGGGTGGGGAAGATCTCCTGGAGAAGAAAATGGCACTCCACGCAAGTATTCTTGCCTGGAAAATTCCATGGACAGAGGAGCCTGGCCAGCTACAGTCCAGGGGGTTGCAAAGAGTTGGACACAACTGAGCACGCACACACTTGGGAATCAGAGAATTTGTACAAGTGAGTTTTAAGGGACAGGCTGAAATGTCAGCACTTGTAAGTGTAAGCAGCTGTTGGGAGTGCAGCCAGCTCGTGTTCCCAGGGGAGGGGGAAGGCCTCTCTCTCACCCTCAGCACTTAGCACTTGGTTCAGGAATCATTGTCTGCCTGCAGCCCTAGAGCTTCTCCTGACTCTGAAACCCCCACTGAACTCCAGGGCCAAGGTGTTTTGAGGAGACCCAGGACTGAAGCATCCAGTTCATTTCAGTCAATATTCCTCCATTACAAAGGGCAATTGTCTGCAGGTTTCTGTACTTTTGCTATATTTTTTTCTGTGGACAGCAGCCCACTGACCCCTGGAAACCTCGATGCCTCGTGTCGAGTTTTAGAGTATGCATACCACAAACACTCACGGTATTTTACTTAATCCACATTACAATCCTCTTTTCTTCATTTTGCGGATGATGAATTGGAGAGGTTTGACTTGACCAAGGACACACAGCTAGGCATACTGATACGTCAACCCAAACCCATGCCCATCGAGTCTGTGATGCCATCCAACCATCTCATCCTCTGCCATCCCCTTCTCCTCCTGCCCTCAATCTTTCCCAGCATCAGGGTGTTTTCATATGAGTCAGCTCTTTGTATCCAAAGAGCTGACTCATATGAAAAGTGGCCAAAGTATTAGAGTTTTAGCTTCAACATCAGTCCTTCCAATGAACACCCAGGACTGATCTCCTTTAGGATAGACTGGTTGGATCTCCTTGCAGTCCAAGGCACTCTCAAGAGTCTTCTCCAACAACACAGTTCAAAAGCATCAATTCTTTAGTGCTCAGTCTTCTTTATAGTCCAACTCTCACATTCATACATGACCACTGGAAAAACCATAGCCTTGACTAGATGGACATTTGCTGGCAAAGTAATGTCTCTGCTTTTTAACATGCTGTCTAGGTTGGTCATAACTTTCCTCCCAAGGAGTAAGCATCTTTTAATTTCATGGCTGCAATCACCATCTGCAGTGACTTTGGAGCCCAGAAAAATAAAGTCAGCCACTGTTTCTACTGTTTCCTCATCTATTTCCCATGAAGTGATGGGACTGGATGCCATAATCTTAGTTTTCTGAATGTTGAGTTTTAAGCCAACTTTTTCACTCTCCACTTTCACTTTCATCAAGAGGCTTTTTAGTTCCTCTTCACTTTCTGCCATAAGGGTGGTGTCATCTGCATATCTGAGGATATTGATATTTCTCCTGGCAATCTTGATTCCAACTTGTGCTTCTTCCAGCCCAGCATTTCTCATGATGTACTCTGCATATAAGTTAAATCGGCAGGGTGACAAGATACAGCCTTGATGTACTCCTTTTCCTATTTGGAACCAGTCTGTTGTTCTATGTCCAGTTCTAACTGTTGCTTCCTGACCTGCATACAGATTTCTCAAGAGGCAGGTCAGGTGGTCTGGTATTCCGACCTCTTTCAGAGTTTTCCACAGTTTTTTGTGATCCACACAGTCAAAGGTTTAGAGTAGTCAATGAAGCAGAAGTAGATGTTTTTCTGGAACTCTCTTGCTCTTTCGATGACCCAACAGATGTTGGCAATTTGATCTCTGGTTCTTCTGTCTTTTGTAAATCCAGCTTGAACATCTGGAAGTTCACAGTTCAGGTACTGTTGAAGCCCGGCTTGGAGAATTTTGATCAATTCTTTGCTAGTGTGTGAGATGAGTGCAATTGTGTGGTAGTTTGAATACTCTTTGGCATTGCCTTTCGTTGGGATTGTAATTAAAACAAATATTTTCCAGTTCTGTGGCCACTGCTGAGTTTTCCAAATTTGCTGGCATACTGAGTGCAGCACTTTAATGGGATCATCTTTTAGGATTTGAAATAATTCAGCTGAAATTCTATCACCTCCACTCTCTTTGTTCATAATGATGCTTTCTAAGGCCCACTTGACTTCACACTCCAAGATGTCTGGCTCTAGGTGTGATCACAATGGTGATCACACCATTGTGGTTATCTGGTTCATTAAGACCTTTTTTGTACAGTTCTTCTGTGTATTCTTGTCACCTCTTCTTAATATCTTCTGCTTCTGTTAGGTCCATACTGCTTCTGTCTTTTATTTTGCCCATTTTTGCATGAAATATTCCCTTGGTATCTTTAATGTTCT
The DNA here is from genome assembly GCF_032452875.1 of Bos javanicus. NCBI lineage: Eukaryota > Metazoa > Chordata > Mammalia > Artiodactyla > Bovidae > Bos > Bos javanicus. The sequence continues at coordinate 15,066,932 of NC_083882.1, read as the reverse complement.
TGAAGAGATCTCTAGTCTTTCCCATTCTATAGTTTTCCTCTATTTTTTTGTATTGTTCACTTAGGAAGCCTTTCTTATCTCTCCTTGCTATTCTTTGGAACTCTGCATTCAGATGGGTTTATCTTTCCTTTTCTCTCTTGCCTTTTGTTTCTCTTCTTTACTCAGCTATTTGTAAGGCCTCCTCAGACAACCCTTTTGCCCTTATGCATTTGTTTTTCTTGGGGTTGGTTTTGATCACATCCTACTGCACAATGTTAGGAACCTCCATCCATAGTTCTTCAGACACTCTGTCAGATCTAATCCCTTGAGTCTATTTGTCACTTGCTTGTATAATTTCAAGGGATTTAGCTGAATGGCCTAGTGGTTTTTCTTACTTTCTTCAATTTAAGTTTTAATTTTGTAATAAGGAGTTCATAATCTGAACCCCAGTCAGCTCCCGGTTTTGTTTTTACTGACTGTAAAGAGCTTCTCCAACTTCAGCTACAATGAATATAATAAATCTGATCTCTGTATTCACTGTCTGTGAATGTCTATGTGTAGAGTCATCTCTTGCATTGTTGGAAGAGGGTGGTTGCTATGACCCTAACTCTGTTAGCCTTTGCCCTGCTTCATTTTGTACTCCAAGGCCAAACTTGCCTGTTACTCCAGGTATCTCTTGACTTCCTACTTTTGCATTCCGGTTCCCTATGATGAAAAGGACATCTTTTTTTGGTGTTAGTTCTAGAAGGTTTTGTAGATCTTCATAGAACCATTAAAGTTCAGCTTCTTCTACATTAGTAGTTGGGGCATAGACTTGGATTAGTGTGATATTGAGTGGTTTGCCTTGGAAACGTACAGAGATCATTCTGTCGTTTTTGAGATCGCACCCAAGTGTTGCATTTCAAACTCTTTTGTTGACTATGAGGGCTACTCCATTTCTTCTAAGGGATTCTTGACTACAGCAGTAGGTATAATGGTCATCTGAATTAATTTCACCCATTCTAGTCCACTTTAGTTCACTGATTCCTGAAATGTCAATGGATTTGATAGGGAGAACCAATCATCTAGGGGATTCCCAGGTGGCACTAGTGGTAAAGACTCCCCCTGCCATTGCAGGTAAGAGACAAGAGCTTGATCCCTGGGTCTGGAAGATCCCCTGGAGGAGAAGGTCCCACTCCAGTCTTCTTGCTTGGAGAATCCCATGGACAGAGGAGCCTGGTGGGCTTTGGTCCATAGGTTCACAAAGAGTCCAACATGACTGAAGGGACTTAGCAGGCACACACACATCAAAGATCTAAATGAAAGCCTCCAGTCGGTTCCTTTCCAGCAGTAGGACTACGTCTTCCTGAGCCCCATTCCTTTCTTCGTCTTGAAAAAGATGGTCCTAACATTAGGGGAAACTTGGACTAAAACCACCCACCCTGGCCACGCACCACAGTAACCATTTGCATGAGCTATTTTATGACAGGAGGTTCTGGTAAGGAACATAGAACAAGCCATCGCCAAGCAGAATTTGGGAAAGGTCAAAAGGAGACACCACATGTCCTAGAATCCTCCTCCTTGCTGGCATCCATCTTGATTAAGCAAGGCATGCACCACCAGGAAGGACCCTGGGGAACTAATCCCATCACTGTAATACCTGAGACTGTGAGCCACATGGCAGAGCAGTTCTCCTGGGTTCCTCTTATCCTCCTGCTCTCCTCTCAGGCACCCCTACCCTTAAAGTCTCTTGCTTTGTCAGCATGGGTGTCTCCTGGACCATTCGTTTCTGAGTGTTAGACAAGAGCCAACTCTTGGACCTGGGAAAGGGCCCCCACTTCCTGCAATACTAACACACCTCCTTGAGAGGTGTTTTGAGGGTTCTCTGCAATGGGGCATATGAAAGCTCTGTCTGTGAATTTTAATCACTGTTCCAATGTTCCTCCTCATTATTAGAACGAATCTCATTATTTCCAAGTCAAGTCTCTCAATTTACACTTTCCCACTTCAGCCTGAGGTCTCTTTTTTCTGCCCTCCCAGATCGGAAGAAAAGTTAGAGATATCAGCATACTTCCGGTCTGCTTCTCCCTACCTTCCTCTTGCCCTTATGTAGTGGGGTGCTATTTCACTGGGTGGCATTTAGCACCGTCCTTTTCAAGCTGGACAAATACACTTTCATCTGAGCTTGAGTAGGAAGGGCGATGGTGGGGAATGTCTGTTTTTAAAGGTTCATTTTGGGGAGGTGGAAAGAACGCTGGAGAGAGTTGGGGCAGGGCTGGGCAGGTTTGATTTCCTACTGCCCAACCGTCCTTAGTTAAAACGTTGGTGTGCATCACAAGAAGTGCGTCGTAGGAGTGAATGCTTGTGGGACCTGGTGGCAGAGAGAACGGCTGGTGTGGACTAATGATGGAAAAGCAAGAAGTAGGGCCACAGAAGTTTGCTGTTCTCACTGCTGTTTCCAGGCAGTCTATTGTCAGACTGTTCTGGAAGCTGTAACCCTGAGGCTGGGCTCCTGGGCTGCCCCAGCAAAACTCACTGGTGTTTTTCATTCCTTTGTTTTACAGTCAAATGCATCAGTTATTTGAAAAAGCAACCCCAGAGAAATGACAAACCAAACAGATCTGGGAGGCTTGGCATACGCATTCTTTCCTCTAGAAGCTCCGAAGCACGAATACGCTGTTTACATTGAAATCTGGCCGTATTCCATGAGGAGAGTCAAAGTAAATGGGTTATGCTGGACACTCTTCCACAATGACATCCCCACCCCCAACCTCGAGGTAGGGCACTAGCAATTTCACAGGAGAAGCAATTCCAGAAGAAGACTGTGAACAACCTCTTTCAATGTTCTACCTCCTGGCGGGAGCCCACCACACTTTACCTCACATTCTCTCTCCTGAATCAGTCTCTATCTAACTCATAACTCATGTTCATAATCTACATATTTGATTTTACATATTTAGTATGTATATCCTGCCAATTTCCAAAAAGTTTCAAGGGGCTCTGAAACATTTCAAAATAAAGAAAATAATCGCCAATAAAAAAAAAAAAAAGAGACTTCATAAAATGAGTAAGGGGGTAGATGTTCCAAAGCACCTGAGGTGACCTAATTCTTGCAGTTTCTCAGTAAAGTAAGCCCTGCCTTTGCGGTTAGACTAGAAAGGAGCACACGTTGCTTACCTAGTTCTCATTGCCCAGTTGAAATTTAAAAAAATTGATGTGCAAAATTATTAGTGGAACTAAACTATTTTCTAAAGCTATAGCTTAAAAATACGCTGTGCCTGTGCATGCTTAGTCGTGTCGGACTCTTTGGTGACCCCGTGGACTATAGCCCATCCAGGCTCCTCTGTCCATGGAATTCTCCAGGCAAGAATACTGGAGTGGGTTGCCGTTCCCTTCTCTAGGATCTTCCCGACCCCAGGGATAGAAGCTGTGTTTTCATTTTCTGCATCTCCTGTATTGGCAGGCTGATTCTTTACCACTGAGCCACCTGGGAAGTTAAAACGCGATTCAAATACAATTATTCTTTTCAACAACCTCAAGAGAATTGTATGCAGGACAATTACTGCCAGCAATATCTCAGCCTTGGAGCCATGCTGACCTTTCATTCAGCATATGTCTTAGCGTATGCTGTTCCCTTTGCCTGGAAGAGTCTTCCTAGAAGTCCAAGCACCATTTTGTTAACCCCATTCATCCTTTCCATTTCCATCAGGGAAGCCTTCCTCTCTCCACCCAGCCAAGACAGGCCCCCTGGTTCTAGGGTTTCAGAGCACCCTGTACCTTAGATCAGCTGCTGTAGTTCATTCCCTTCCTGGCTAGTGTCATCAAGGAGTATCTGTCTTCCTCACTAGACACAAGTACCTTGAGGGCAGGAACCGTATGTGCTTTCTGTATTCCTGTCTCCCTAGCATCTGGCATCGTGCCTGACTTATGGTAATAATAATAACAACGATAATAACTAACATTATGGAAAGCCAGGAACTCTTACAAGTACTTATATCCAATAAATAGCCCTTTGGAGTGGGGGCTGCTATTAATATTATCCACCTTTAACAGAGACGGAACAGAGGTGGAACTCTGGAGTTAAATAAATTGCTCAAGGTCACAGAGCTAGTATGTTAAGAAGCTAGAAGGTAAACTTAGACAGTCTGGTTCTTTTATTTTTTTTATTGAGATATAGTCGATTTACAGTGTTGTGCTAATTTCTGCTGTACAGCAAAGTGGTTCAGTTATGCACACCCATATATATTCTTTTTTAATATTCTTTTCCATTATGCTTTATCCCAGGAGATGGGATATAATTCCCTGTGCTTTACAGCAGGACCTTGTTGCTCATCCATTCTAAACGCACTAGTTTGTATTTACCAACCCCAAACTCCCAATCCATCCCTCTCCCACCCCTCCCTCTTGCCTTGGTAACCTCAAAGGTGTTCTCTGTGGCTATGGGATGGACAGATGGAGGTCTGACTCTTGTTAGGCAACAACTATCTGCTAAATGAATGAATGGATAAATTCTGGATGTTAATATGACCCAAGAATCTTGCCTTCTGATCTTCTAACTTAAGATACAAATAGGACCTGAATATTCAGAATGAACCCCATGTGTGACTATTAAACAATTTCTCTGAGCTCTCAGAGTTGTGACTTATTGGAGGGTTAGGCCAGGGCAGAATCTCAGGCAATTAAAATGACTGAATTGTCTAAAAACTGATCATGGTGTCTGGGGGAAGGTGGGCTATTTGCTTGGCATAAAAGTCACATATCTAAAGTCTACACAGGTGTATTGGAGCTAAGCTGCCATTTTGCTTTGAAATTTTAAGAGTTGGGCTTATATTCTTTTCCAGAGAGATAGAAGGTGGAGCTGAACAAGTGTTTGCTGAATTGACAGCAAATAAACTTCAGCATCTGGAGCCAGCAGAGAGGATCACAGCTAGTGCCAATATTTGCCTCCCAAAAGGACTCTTATTACGCTCTCCCACATGCAGTTGGGAAACGACCCTGCTGTTTTACACAATACAACTAAGAAACATGCCTTTTCATACTGTTCATGGGGTTCTCAAGGCAAGAATATGGAAGTGGTTTGCCATTCTCTTCTCCAGTGAAGCAAAACTGGAATCAAGATTTTCAGGAGAAATATCAATAACCTCAAATATGCAGATGACTCCCTTATGGCAGAAAGCAAAGAGGAACTAAAGAGCCTCTTGATGAAAGTGAAAGGAGAGAGAAAAAGCTGGTTTTAAGCTCAACATTAGAAAAACTAAGATCATGGCAGCCAGTCCCATCACTTCATGGCAAATAGATGGGAAAACAATGGAAAGAGTGACAGACTTCATTTTCTTGAGCTCCAAAATCACTGCAGATGGTGACTGTAGCCATGAAATTAAAAGACGCTTGCTCCTTGGAAGAAAAGCTATGACAAACCTAGACAGCATATTAAAAAGCAGAGACATTACTTTGCCAACTAAAGTCAGTCTAGTCAAAGCTATGGTTTTTCCAGTAGTCATGAATGGATGTGAGACTTGGACTATAAAGAAAGCTGAGCACCGAAGAAATGATGCTTTTGAACTGTGGTGTTGGAGAAGACTCTTGAGAGTCCCTTGGACTGCAAGGAGATCAAACCAGTGCATCCTAAAGGAGATCAGCCCCAAATATTCATTGGATGGACTGATGCTGAAGCTGAAGCTCCAATACTTTGGCCACCTGATGCAAAAAAACTGACTCATTGGAAAAGACCCTGATGCTGGGACAGATTGAAGGCGAGAGGAGAAGGGGATGACAGAGGATGAGATGGTTGGATGGCATCACCGACTCGATGGACATGGGTTTGAGCAAGCTCCAGGTGATAGTGATGGAGCCTGGTATGCACAGGAGCACACCACCAGCCTGGTGTGCTGCGGTCCATGGAGTTGCAAAGAGTTGGACATGACTGAGTGATTGAACTAATCTGAACTGAAAAAACATGACTTTAGTATGAAAAATTGTTAAGCTGGGTACTACCTAATATTATTTTCTCTCTATCTGAATCCAGTAAAGCCTATGAATACCTGATCTGAAATAGAGCCATATCCTAACAAGCCAGTCAGCATCTGATACCTGAAAAATGTCTGCATGAGATGCTGAATGGCTTGCCTTTAGGATAAGGTTTTTTGACTATGCAGTTTGGTGGTGAGGCTAGGAAAGATGATTTCTTTCCATGTATTTAATGCAGAGTTGCTCTTTCTGTAGTAGCAATCTGCTAACAGGTCCACTTGTTTCTAGCAAGCACACAATAATTATATAGGTTTTGTAGTCTGAAATCTGTTTATTCAGTTTGAGTCATCTCATTCAAATATTTATGGAGAGGTTAGAGGGTGGAAACTTGGAGCTAGCTCCAGAGATGAATTTGAAGTAATAGGTACCCTTCTGCTGTCAAGGTACTTATAATTAGTAGGCCTAACACTGATACACTTGCTGGACATTTACTGAGTACCAAATATGTGCCACAAAATACAGAGGCAAAGGAGAGGCAGTGTGGTCTAATGGAGAGAGTCTAGATGATAGAGTCTTACATCTTGACTATGGAGTCTTACATGGCTGCTAATCAGCCATATTGGAACACTCAGAGCATCAGTTTTCTCATCTGTAAAGGAGGATCTTGTGCTTGCTTTGTAGGGTTGTTTTACAGAATAGAAATAACCATTGCTTTCTAGCACATAGACAGTACCTGTTCCATTTTTTTGGTCTTAATGCATAATTCTTATCCTTGAAAAGCCACAGGTTAATGGAGAATGGGCTTGTATAAACAAATCATTACAACATAACATGATATTGATTTTGAAATTGCATGAAAAATCACATTGAACAAAGGAGCAGAAGCATAGAGAAAAGCAAGGAAGTGACTCTCTGCTTAGGGAATCAGGGAAGACTCTCCAAAGGAGCCTTTGTTGGAGGCGAGTCTGGAAGGATGAGTAAGCTTCTGATTCATGAAGAAGGGAGAAGCTTTTCTCAAGCACTGAGATATGAAGGAAAGTAAGAAGGTCAGTGCATTGGGAGTGTAGGATGTCTGCAGTGGAGGTGGGAGGGCACGCAGTGGGAGAGGAAGCTGGAGAGCTAGGTCACCCCTCTGCAAGCTGGCTGCACACAGAGAATTCTTGAGCAAATTTCATTCTATTCCAGAATGTTCTATGTTTTTTTAAAAACTGAAATATAGTTGATTTACAATGTGTTAATTTCAGGTGGACAGCCAAGTGATTCAGTTATACATACATATACAAAAATACATAAGTATAAATGTATATATTCTTTTCAGCTTATTTTCCATTGTAGATTATTATAGGATATTGAATATAGTTTCCTGTGCCATACAGTAAATACTTATTGTTTATCTATTTTACATATATAGTGTATATCTATTAATCTCAGTGGACATGATTTTGAGCAAACTCCGGGAGGTAGTGCAAGACAGGGATGGGGTCGCAAAGAGCTGGGCACAACTTAAAGAATGAACAACGACAGCAACCGTTCCATTCCAGAATGTTCTATTTTCAGATTCCATGATTTCCTCCAGTAAAAATATTTTCTTTTGCTTCTCTGAGCAGTACCACTTTAGCCGTTCTTTGAATACAAAGTTCTGCATGTTCTTAGAATGACAGTAGCTTAATGTTTTTGAGAATGCCCTGTTAGCTGCTTAGACAGTTTGATCTAACTCTCTGTCACGTCTGTGTGTTTTTCTTACCTTTCCAGGCCTGCTTTGTCTCGGTTCCTGTCACTTCTGTGGGGGTGCGGACACCTCTCAAGGGGCTCCTCTGTGCTGAGAGGGAAGACAGGTGTGGACAGATGGACATCTGCTTTACATGGTGGCAGGGAAAACGTGCGGGCTGTGCATTTTCTTTTCTGTTTGGGGCCCAGTCCTGGCCTTCTCCCAGGACTTCTTTGTTGAAGAACTTTTTTGAGTTGCTTCCCTTGGTACTTTTTATTACATTTTTCAATGATCAACTCTAAGCACATTTGAAAAAAAAATTAATTTGATTCAGATCCCGAGGGGAGAAACAATGACTAAGGTCTTGAATCTTTTTTTTTTTCTTTTTTCATTTCCATATTACATTACACATCAAACTATGGTAAAGGCTAGTAGTTCTGAGGCAGGGGTGTTTGTCAGAGTGACTGGGGGAGTTTTAAACAAAATACCTTTCTAGGCCTCATTCCCCTCCGCCTCCAGCCAGGCCATCCGTTCAGAGGGTCATGGGGAGAGCAGCCTGGGGACCAGTGTCAGCACAAATACTCCCTTTGCAGGCTACTGAGATGTGCAGCCTTAGGTGAGAGGGGCTCCCCGGTGGTGCTAGTGGTAAAGAATTCGCCTGCTGATGAGAGAGATGCAGGTTCGATCTCTTGGTTGGGAAGATCTCCTAGAGGAGGAAATGGCAACCCACTCAAATATTCTTGCCTGGAAAAGCCCATGGACAGAGGAGCCTGGTGGGCTACAGTCCATGGGGTCGCAAAGAGTCAGACACGACTGAAGCAGCTGAACAAATGGTACCTGGACTTGGTTGTTGGGTAGACACTTTTCTTTTGTTCATTTAAGTAGTGAGTGCCTACTGTGCACCAGGCACTAGGTGGTGATTGTGGATCTTATAGTGAACACATCAGGTGAGGTCTCTGCTCATGGAGTTTACCATCTAGCTGGGTAGACAACCTGATTGCAAACATGAATGCCCCCAAACTGAGTGAATGCACTCATCTTTATTTGCAAACTCATCAGTTTCAATTGATCATACAGCCTTATGGTTGTCTTTGCTTCTGACTTCCTCCCCAGACCTACGTCCAAATCTGTCTCCTGCAGACTTTCTGCCTCCTTCCCCTGCTCATCAAGGCCACAGCCTCAGGTTCACTTCTTACCCAGAAAACTTCATTGACTTTCCAGTTGGCCCCCACCTCCAGTTCTACAATCCTCCAATCCATCATGCACCAATTTTTCTAAAATGCAGCTTGGTTTTGCCCCTGCCCTCTCTGCAGCTGCTGGTGGGCCACCTATCCAGCAATGCCCTACTTCTTGGAGGGACGCGATGTCTCCCTATCTGGGAAATTTCTCCCATGTAGTTGACTCTGCCCCACCCATTTCTTCTACACCCCTTGCTCCCCATCCCAGGGATTCGTTCCAGAATGGACAAGCCAGGGCCAGACAGAAATGTCATGTCTAGGGGTTGGGAGGGCAATGGGCTCACTCTTGCTCTGCAATCTGTGTTGTCTCTTTTCCTCTTCATGGAGAGAGTCTCTCCAAAGATGAAGGTAACCTGCTGAAGGCAGCAGAGTTGAAGATAAGGCCAAGACAGAGCCTCAGGACAAAGTTTGGGTTTCTAAATTTAGTAGCACATGAAGCAAGCTTTACCTAATGACTCTACCAATTATGAGAGTCAATAGATTTCCTATGTTAGAATGCCAGTGCTGCTGCTTACTGGCCATGTGACCTTGAACAAACTTTCTATCATCAATTTCCTCATCTATAAAATGGGCATAATAACAATAATACTTACCTCACAGGATTTTAAAGAGGTTTGAATGAGTGAATGCGTACAGAGAACTTAGCACATGGCCTGGGACAAAGTTAAGTGCTCAGTAACTGTAAAGTATTACTGTTGTTATTGTTATTACTTAACTGAGTTTGGTCTTGAGTTTCTGTAACTTGCCATTGAAAGAGTTCTCTGGAATAACCAACTCCAAAATCTGTAACCTGTTGACATGGCCGGTTTTCCACCTCTCACTTGTCACTTCACATTCCCATGTCCTTGTCATGTTAATCTTCCAGAGCTCTGAATATTCCTGCTGCTTCAAGCCTTGCTTCTATGTATACAAGGTTCTTTGTGCCCAGAATGCTCTTCTCCATTCCTCTGGCAAAGTCAGATAAGATGATTTTAAGGAGCAGAAAGAAGAAGCTGAGACATGGAGTATTCCTGCTGTATCAGTAAACAAGGATGTCACAGTCATCACAATTCCAGCCCCTCCAGGGCACTCAGGAAGGAGAAAAATACCTGCAATCACGCAGCCATGAGGCTGCAGCCACTCCCTATGGTGAGGAATTCAGGTGAGCACTGAGGAACTCAGGACTCAGAACAGGAAAAGTGTAGGATACTAGGGGATATCAGAGAGTTGATATTAGATAGCTGGCTCATTCCAGATAGCTGAGATGCATACGAAAGGAATGATTTCAGTAAGCCCAGACTCTTGCATCTTCCCATGCAAAAAGAAGCGATAAATCTCTTTACTTGAGATAACCTGGTGAAAATTCACAAAAAATACTTCTGATGTTCAGACTACCTGCCCTTTGTTGCAAACTTCTCTATAACCCGATTCCTGCCCCTGACTCCTCAGAGCAGTTCTGTCAGGGTTACCAGGGTTTCATGAGATGCTGTCTCCCGGGCTTGAAATTCTAAAAATTCCCACCAAATAAAACAGAACTCTCAACCTCTAGGTTGTGATGATTTCTTAAGTCAACACAGCTAATTCAGGACACTCAGGGATTCTGGGTCTGACTATGCCATTCACTATTGGTGATCTTTGGAATGTTTCAATAATTTGAATCCCTACATTTGAAAATGATGCACTCTTCCTTGATTTTCAAGTGTATTTTTCTGTGAAATGAGTTCTACAGATTCACTGACAATCAAGTACTCCTCACTTAGCTCAAATTTCAGATGAGGCAAAAACAAAGTGGCCAGTTAACTCTTTCCACCTCCTATTGCCAGAATGGAGGAGATATTTAAATTCCAGGATGGACATGTGACTGAGACACATGGCCTTCTGACCATGTCGGCATTGAGACTAAGAAATTAACCATTAAGCTTTCTTTATTGGATCTTAAGAGAGGAAAAGCAAGATTTCTTCTTGGTTATGACTGAGGAAGGCCCTGACTTCCTCACCTGCCTTTCTAAAAACTCAGAGTTCCAAACCCTAACAGCAGCCAAATTGACTTAACTTAATCTTTAAAAGCAAGAGTAGTTCTGCATTGTCTCTAAGCCCAGATAGGTTTCTAGAACACCTGGGAACAGTAATAAAATCAGGATGCTTCTTTTTTTATTCCAATGGGAAGATGCTGTCTCTGAGTCTGTACCCCTAGGACTTTATTTAACTGTTGAAGATGAACAAATGTAAATACTTTTTAAGCATCCCTGATAGTATTTTCCTCATTTAACCTTTATTCTATGTGCATTTACCTCAGGCAGGCCTGGGAAAGCTTGGCTGTGGTCAGAATAGCAGTGTTCTTGCTGGAGTCCAGCCTGGTTCAGTTCCCCCAGACACTGCTAGCTCCTGGGTGGTAGATTTTGGCTGAAAGATGTGGATGCAAACATGGTCACTTTTTCATTTGTCTAAACTATTGTTCGAATGAAGACTATTAAGAGATCAAAGTGTGAAAATGTCATATACCAGCAACAGAGACAACCCCAAGAATGTGCATATGGCTGAAATTAGACCACCGAAGAAGGCAGTGTGCAAAGCCTAGACACTGGAAGAAATGAATTGGATAATGAGAGGCCGCAGCTCATGGAGCCAGCCAGAGAGGGCTCGGGGTCCCTAGGAGGGCTTTCCAGAGGGAAAAATGGATGTGTGTCACGTATGAGTGAGAAGTACACCCCTAATTTTTCCCTTTCTCTCCCTTCTGGTCACTTTCCTCCCAGCTCCTCTACAGGAACAATAGTACTTGACTCACCGCCCAGGCCCAGTTAGCCTACGAGGTCACCTTCTCTTTGAAAACATTGTCCTCTTTATAAATGTGCTTAAATAAAGAAACTGCATGACCATTCTATCCAATAACACAATCTGAAAATACATAATGGCCATTAATGATTTCTGCCCTCACCATTTCCTCCATTTCTCACTCCCTTAGGATATACTTTCCGTACTTAAAAAAATACCTTACCTTGTTTAGAGCATTTCTAGGTTCACAGCAAAATTTAAGAGGCAGGTACTGAGATTTCCCATGTATTCCCTGCCCCAACATGTGCATAACCAACCCTGCAATCAACATCCCCAACCAGAATGATGCATTTGTTACAATTAATGAACCTGCATGGACACATCATCATCACCCAACGTCTGTAGTTTACATTAAGGTTCATTCTTGGTATTGCACACCCTGTGGGTTTGAACAAATGTCTAATTATGTGTATCATCATTGTATTGAATAGTATCAGACACAGTATTTTCACTGTCTTAAAAATTCTCTGTATTCCACCTATTTCTCTCCCACCCAATCTTCCCCCAACCCTGGCGATCACTAATCCTTATACTGTCTCCATATTCTTTTGTTGATACAAACATGCATACCCGTATACTGAAGAGGGAGATGATTGATAACTGTTTCTATAAAAATGGACCCTGCTACCTTTATTGCTCTGTGGTTTGCTTTTCTTACTTAGAAAGGTAATGTGAGCTTCTCTTTAGATTAATAGATATTGATAATCTCACTTTAATAGCTGTATAACATTTCATATTAACATATCATGATTTAATGAACCATTTCCCTATCAATGAATGTTTAACAATAAACAACACATTGGCAATAAACATCTGTGACAGAAATATTTATGTGCTGGCAATTTTATTCCTATAGGATGGATTTTCAGAAGTGGATTATTGGGTTTGTGTATTTCTTAATTTAACAGATGTTTCTAGTTTATGTTCTCAAAAGGTTGTAGCAATTCAAATTTTCCCAGAATATATAACAGTGAGAATTTCCCCCAATTTTTACCAATTTTGGATTTTCTCCCCTTTTTCATTTCTGCCAATCTGATAGGCAGAAAATGATGTCTTTTTTAAAATTTATTTTATATTTTGATTACAGTTGAGGTTGATCATCTTTCCATGGACTTTTTGATTTCTTCTACTGTGAATTTTTTATCCTTTGTCTATTTTTCATATTGTTGATTTTCCTTTCTTTCCTTTTTTTTAAACAAATTAAAATAACTTTTTTGTACATTAGGGAGATTAATCCTATGTCTACTATATACATTGAGAAAATTTTCCCTCAGGGCATCACTGGTATTTTGACTTTTAAAAATTGAACTATGGTTGATCTGTAATATCATATTAGACTCAGTTGTACAGCATAGTGAGTTAATACTTTTATAGATTATACTCCATTAAATCTTATTATAAGATAGTGACTATACTTTCCTGTGCTGTACAATAAATCCTTGTTGCTTATCATTTTTATTCATAGTATTTTGTGTCTCTTAATCCTACATCTCTGCCTTGTCTCTCTATCTTTACTTCTTCCCACTGGTCACTTCTACTTTATTCTCTGTATCTGTGACTCTGTTACTGTTTTGCTGTATACATTCATATGTATTATGTTTTAGATGTTACACACAAGTGATATTATGCAGTATTTGTCTTTCTCTGTCTGACATTTCAATAAGATGGACCTGTTCTCTGGGTACATCAGTGTCACTGCAAATGGCAGCATTTCATTCTTTTTTTATGGATGAATGATATTCCATTGTATATATATGCTACATCTTCCTTATCCAGTCATGGATAAAGGTTCAGTCCCTGGGTTGGGACGATCCCCTGGAGAAGGGCATGACAACTCAGTCTAGTATTCTTGCCTAGAGAATCCCATGGACAGAGGAGCCTGGTGGGCTGGAGTCTGTAAGGTTGCAAAGAGTTGGACATGGTTGAAGTGACTGAGCATGAGCATGCACTTTTCATTGATGTTGTGAATGGGTAGTTGGTCAAGTTGACTCTAATGCCTAAATTGTAGGTATTGGCTTGACGTCTCCCCTACATGACACCAGGACCTACCCCTCTCTAAGGGTTCCCCGGTCACTCACACACACTCATATGTGTTCTCTATCTGGCCTGTTTGTCCTTGCTGTATCCAGAAAACATCTGCCTTTCTTCCCCAAAGCTCTGGCTCTCCTTTGCTGTTCTCCATGAGATGGGAAGACTTCCTGTTGCCAAGGCAAAGGCCCATGATAAGTACAATGGTGCCTTTGACAGACTAAGATCTCTAGTGACCCCCAAAGGGGTCCCTCTTCAGGGGGCCAAAGTAGTGCTGGGTCCCATGAAAGGTAGGGAGCATGGCTTCTCCCCTAACTCCAAGCCACAACTCATCACTTGGTCCCAGTTGGCTCCGCTCCATCTCAGAATCTCCGGAAGTCACAGCTGCACGGGAATCTCAGCTTCTGGTCTTCACTCCTCACCCAGCGCCACTCCAGGCTTTCCCAGATGGACAGGACACAGAGCCAAAACAAACTCTCCTCTTAGCTCACATCCATTCTTTTTGAAATCAAAGGAACATCATTTCTCCCAGATGTCACTTTTTCTGTCCCTCATCTGTGTTTTAACTCTGGATCCTCAGCCTCTCTAAAGAGCTGTGTTTCAGCAGGAAGCCATTTTGCTTCTTTAGAAAAAAACTTAAAAAAATCTCTCTGGGTGGGTTTCCCAAATCATAGAATAAATCTTCCCCAGAGAATTTTAATATCTACATATTATGGATATCAAAAACCGACAGGGTGTTTAAAAGTATGGTTTTCTTCTATTTCTATCATCCTCTTCAATGTTGTGAAATTCATAGATCCAAATTTTCCCAAGAGCTTATATCAGCATGTCCGTGGTACTGTGTATTTTCCCTTCCCCAGCAGTCTCTGCCAGGAGGAAGTTTCCCTAGAGCACGTAGCCTGTGATGACAGCTTGGCTGCAGACAATGACTTGCTTTTTTCCCATGTCTGTCCAGGGCCTCCAGTCTTTCTGTTACCCATGCTAACAGTACGGTGTATTAAGGATCTCACATACATGATTTGATTCAGTCCTCATAACAACCCTGGAAGGTAAGGGTTGTTACCCTTCTTCATTTTATTGACGAAGAGACTGAGGCTGAGAAGAGCTAAGTGCATTGTGCAGACATTAGGGCAATGACAAAATTCAAGCCCAGGTCTTCCTCCATAGTCCAAGCCCTTAACTGTCATCATGTATCTTCTGGAAGGGCAAATCCTACTATAAATCTTAGCTAACTGAGTTTCTAGTCCACCCACGTCCCTGGCGTCCTGACCCCAAACCTGGGACATTTCCTTTGGTGAAGCGTGTTGCCTTCTGTTTCCCTTTTTTATCAGACCTCTGATGCTTTGTTATATGGTATCATCTCTGAGTCTTTTATTATGTGGTCTGATTATCCCTGTTTTACAGTTGAATATCTGAAAACTCAGAGAGCTTACAAAAGAAAGGGAGCAGGATACAGATGATAATATTTATATCAAGAATGAAAGTATAGACGGTATACAACATCAACGATCACGATAAATTATGGTCAATCATTTTGGTGGTTTTAGTTGGTAGTTTGACCTGTGTTCAATTTGTAAATTTGTTGGCATTCAATTTCTTTGGCTTGTTTTAATTTATACATTTACTTTAGTTTATAATTTTACAAGCTTAAGGAATTTATACCCAGTGTTATTTTTGTTCCTATTTAAGCGACACTATAATAAAAACAATTTACATCAACACAGCCGTGAAAACCTCTCCCTTTACAAGCACATTACTTAGAGAAATACTGATACATAGCTTCACATTGGGTCCTCCCCACCACCCCGTGAAGCTTGCATTCTTATCCTAGTTTATAGAATAAGAAATGCAGGCTTGAATAGATAAATATACAGCCCATGTGAACAGATCCAGGAAGTGACAGGACCAGATGCAAACCAGGGTTTGATTCAAAGTCTAGAGCTCTTTCCTGGAAACTTCTTCTTAGCAACGAGACTTTATTTCGCACATTCAGCAGAAATGTTATTTATCATATGTTATATGTCTTATCTTAGGACAATGATATTCAAACTTAAGGGTTTTAAAAATAATTTCCCGGAGAGTTTCTCAACCTATTTCAGCAAGCTTGGCAAGGCAGCCAGCATCTGAATTAGATTTAGTATAAAGGTTTGAAGCATTAAAAAAAAATTATTTGAATCATATTGTGCCCCATGTGCTTTTCGGTTAAAACTCAGGAGACCTCAGGACTGAGGGAAAGCAGAAAGGGTGGGGTAGGGGCTGAAGGGGGAGGGTTAGAGCCAAGGGAGAAAACCAGAGGTAGTTAAACTAGCTCAAGCTTGCAACCCTGGAGGTGTAAAAGCTACTTTTATTGTTTTAAAAAGTCTAACACGGAGAAAGAAACACGGGCGTATTTAAACATCAAACTTCTTTGCTTTGGCTCGAATAATATTAACTCAGTGAGTGTATCATGGGTTTGCTCATGCTGAATAGAAAATCAGATGAAAAGTTATAAATGATTGGGGTTAATAAAATTAGAAAAACAAATGGTCTATTTACTAAATTGCATTTGTTGAATAAATAAAATCTTCAAAAACATTTATTTGTTCAAACAGTAATTATTGTGAGTCGACTGTGTGGCATGCAGTGGGTACACAGAGATGAATTACACAGAGTCCGGGCTCTTGAGGGCATGTGTGTGTGTGTGTGTGTGTGTGTGTGTGTGTGTGTGCAGGTAGAGGTTGGTGACAGACACAGGCCAGCATTTACAATTCAATGTGAAAGTGCAATGGTGGGATAATGTATAGAGGATTAGAGGACCCAGCAAGATCCAAGCAAAGAGAATCCTAACTTGGCCATGGGGTTGGGTTGAGGTCGCTGGGTCAGAGAAGGCCTTCTGCAGCAGTTAGCAAATGAGCTGAATCACACAGGATGAGTCAGAGAGAAGGGGAATGAAGTTTGGCCACAGGGAATTGTGGTGGTAAATGCCTGGAGGTAACAAGCCACATGAGTTGATAGAGAATTATGAGCAGTTAGGTGTTGCTTGTGTGTTAATGGTGAAGTGAGGAGATTTGGGAAATCAGTAGGGGACCAGATATGGGAAGTCATGTGTAGAAGGTGACCATACAATTTATCAACTGAACTAGAACACTTTTGAGAAAGAAAGGAGGTCACTTCTGATACTTATAGAACAGGTACAAATAGGTAAACTCAGAGGCCTTACTTGAAAGTCATGGCAAGCTTAGACTCCCTCATTGAGTGGTGGGAAATCATTGATGGTTTTCAGAAAAGAATTAACATGATGACATTTGAGATTAAAATAGATTTTATGTGTAGTGAAGTCAAGAAAGGAGAAGATAAAGGAAAGCTCTATACTCCAGATGTATTTATTCAAGAAATCCTGAGAGCTGCCATGTGTTGGCACTATTCAAAGGTTAGGCATCCAATAGGAACAAAACTATAATTGATTCCTGCCTTTGGGATGTTTACAATTTTGTGAAGAGGACTATTGACTAATCTGATACCACACAAATAATTGTGAAACTGCAAATGTGATGATGCTATGAAGGGGAGGTCACTGATGCCATAAGAACATGTCTTAGGGGATGGCGAGGTGAAAAAGGAGTTGTTGTTCAGTGGCTCAGTCATGTCTGACCCTTTGTGACCCTATGAACGGCAGTGTACCAGCCTTCCCTGTCCTTCACTATCTCCCAGACTTTTCTCAAACCCATGTCCATTGAGTTGGTGATGCCATCCAACCATGTCATCCTCTGTCGCCCCCTTCTCCTCCTACCTTCAGTCTTTCCCAGGATCAGGGTCTTTTCCAACAAGTCAGTCAGCTCTTCACATCAGGTGGTCAAAGTTTTGGAGCTTCAGCTTCAGCACCAGTCCTTCCAATGAATATTCAGGGTTGATTTCCTTTAGGATCGACTGGTTTGATCTCTTTGGTGTTCAAGGGACTCTCAAGAGTCTTCTCCAACACCACAGTTCAAAAGCATCAATTCTTTGGCGCTCATCCTTCTTTATGGTCCGACTCTCACAACTGTACTTGACTACTGAAAAAAGCATAGCTTTGACTATGCAGACCTTTGCTGACAAAAGGATGTCTCTGTTTTTTAATATGCTGTCTAGGTTTGTCATAGCTTTTCTTCCAAGGAGTAAGCGTCTTTTAATTTCATGACTGCAGTTACTGTCCACAGTGATTTTGGAGCCCAAGAAAATAAAGTCTGTCACAGTTTCCATTGTTTCCCCATCTATTTGCCATGAGGTGATGGGACCAGAATGCCATGATCTTAGTTTTTTGAATGTTTAGTTTTAAGCCAGCTTTATCAATTGACTGAAGAGACAAAGGAAGAATATTCTGGAAAGAAACAAGAAATTATGCAAAGACCTCATGGTGAAAGGTATGGAATGCCTGAAAGTATAGAAAAACATAGAATAGGAATGTATATAATTGCTCTCCAGCAAAAAAAAAAAAAAAAAAAAAGACATTATATGGTAATAGGAAAGCATGTGCTAATGTGGTCTTCACCCAGCTGGATGGTAGGATATGCAAGAGCCTCAACTTTGAGTTTCTGTGATCTAGCATATTCTTCACTGTGAGTGGCTAAATCGACAACCTAACTTCTGTGCCTCCTATGAGGAGTTAGAAGGTAGTGGGTAACAATGCCTCTTCTACCGCTATCTTGTATATATCCTTCCCATTGCCTATTGGCTGACCCAACTAAGAAAAGCCATCATCATCTTTTTTGGTCTTCAAACCCAAATCTACCTTGATTGACTGACCTGCCCCAGGAGGCAGCAACACCATTTGGAAGTAGAGGGTCAGCATGGCTCTTGCGGGGGAAGTCACAGGGTATGAAGGGAGGTTTAAATGAAGACCAGTCAAACGGGACAGGCAGGGGCCACACCAGATGGGCTGTGCGTGCTGTGCTGAGGGATTGTGTTCTTATTCTAAAAGCAACAACAGGAAGCCAACAACAACCCCACAGATCTTTCAGGTGTTCAGTCAAAAACATTGTTCTAGAAAGAAGAACTAAGAGATAGGTAAGGGTGCAAGATGAGATACCAGTAAAGAGGTTATTGTGGGGTCCAAGCCAGAGATGGTGGTCATTCTGTCTGGGGTGATAGGATAGAATACTTGGTACTGACCAAATAGTGGTTGCTTCTGTGTGTTTTTTAGTGTACTCTGTAGTTAAATTACCTCATGTAACTAGCTGTAGCTAGTGGCATCTGAGCAGATTGCTGTGTGTTGCTTCTGGGCAGAGGCAGGGGGTGAGTTGTCTTTGTCTCTCTCTTCTCTTGCTGTGGTGACCTTGCTGAGCCTGAGTGCCAGATGGCAGAGCTCCAAGGTGGAGGGTGGAAGCTTGATTTATGTTCAGTAGTAGTGAGATAAATTTTTGATGTGTGAAGACATTGACATTTTGGAGTTAATTTGTTACCAAAGCATAAATCATCTTCTTTTGATTCATATAAATAGCAGATAATGAAGACAGAGAGGAACGGATGGATTTGATTGAGTGGCATCTTTGAAGCCATATTAACAGGCTTTGAAGATGTTTTAGAGATGGAGCTGTGAGGAAGAGATAGGTATTAAGGGTGACTTCTCAGTTTCTGTGTGCGTGTTGAAGCAGGTGGTGGCATCAGTCACTGAGAAAGACAATTTCTAAAGATAGATCAGATGTATTCACATCGTCTCCAGGAAGAACACGGAACAGTGAGAAGGATCACAGACCTTAAGTCCAAAGATACTGGTAGATTTTCAAGACATTGAAGACTAGTGATAGATTGTGGTTAATTAGCTATGGCCTTAGGTAATTTGCTTCATTTGAATATCTTAGTTTTTTTAAATGAATACAAAGGGATATGAATTTGTGTCACTTTAGGGTTTATTAATTTGAAGATCAAATAAAATAATAGCTGGTTACAGGGTTGGGAACAGTTTTGGGAAGTAGGTATCTCCTGGAATATGACTAGTATGTCACAAACACCTGTCAAGAATTCTTAGAAGTAGCTACCAAAGGCAGCTTTGTTGAATGGTAATCCAATGTAATGATCTGTCTTTATTCTTAACCTAGATTTCTCTTGAGTATTATATTAGTTATCAATTGGTGCATAAAAAAAATTATTTCCAAATTTGGCACCTTAAAACAGCAAACATTGATTGTCTTACAGTTTCTCGTGGGTCAGGGATCCACTTGTGGCTCAGCTGGGTATTTCCGGCTCAAGGTCTCTCATGGGGTTGCAGTCAAACTGTTGTCTAGGGTTATAATCTCACCTAGGGCTCATAGAAGCTTGGCGACTGCTTCCAAGGTTGTTCTCCTGGTTGTTGGAAGGCCTCAGATCTGCTTCTGAGCTCACTCACATAGGCATCTCTGTAGAGCCACCTCACAATAGGGCAGCTGGCTTCCCCAAAAGTGGGCAACCTAGGAGAAAGAGGGGCGAGTGGGAGGCACCCAGAAGAGAAGCTGCAGTATTCACTTAAACAAACCATCGACCTGACATCTCATTACTTCTATCTTATTCTGTTCATTAGAAGCAGGTCCATACATCCAAGGGGGAGGGATTATACAAGAACCTGAATATCAGAAGGTCAGGATCATGGGGGACCATTTTATTTTTTTCTGTTTTATCTCACTTATTTTTAAATTAATTTTTATTGGAGTACAGTTGCTTTGCAATGCTGTGCTAGTTTCTGCTGTATAGCAAAATGAGTCAGCTATACATATACATATATCCTCTTTTCTTTGGCTTTTCTTCCTATTTAGGTCACCGCAGGACATGGGATAGAGTTCCCTGTGCTCTACATCAGGTTCTCATTAGTTATCTACTTAATAGGGTATATATGTCAATCCCAATCTCCCAATTAATCTCTCCCACCCTGGGGACCATTTTAAAAGCTGACTCCCACACCAGTGACTTGAATTATAAAGGGGAAAGGACTTAAGGACTTATTTGGCTGGGAAGAAGTGCTATTGTTCCTCTTTCATCAAAGGCAGTTCATCAAGGAACCATCAAAATCATCATAAGTTATACATATATATTAGTAAAATCTCAGGTGAATTATGTAAATTCATGCCTCATTGATGT
Organism: Bos javanicus; assembly: GCF_032452875.1. Lineage (NCBI taxonomy): Eukaryota > Metazoa > Chordata > Mammalia > Artiodactyla > Bovidae > Bos > Bos javanicus. Next base: position 15,046,157 of record NC_083882.1, on the reverse strand, counting down.
TTTGTCCAGTTTATCTTGGGCTAAGCCCTCCAGAGACTGAAGAGCTTGAATTTCCCTACTTAAATTTATGGATCCATAGTCACAATTTTCTTTTATGATATCAGATCGGTGGTACCCAGAGTCTTGTCCAGGGATCCCTGGCATTTACTTGTGGCTATTTCCAGTGGTCATGTATGGATGTGAAAGTTGGACTGTGAAGAAATCTGAGCACCGAAGAGTTGATGCTTTTGAACTGTGGTGTTAGAGAAGACTCTTGAGAGTCCCTTGGACTGCAAGGAGATCCAACCAGTCCATTCTAAAGGAGATCAGCCCTGGGTGTTCTTTGGAAGGAATGATGCTAAAGCTGAAACTCCAGTACTTTGGCCACCTCATGGGAAGAGTTGACTCATTGGAAAAGACTCTGATGCTGGGAGGGATTGGGGGCAGGAGGAGAAGGGGACGACAGAGGATGAGATGGCTGGATGGCATCACTGACTCAATGGACATGAGTTTGAGTGAACTCCGGTAGATGGTGAGGACAGGGAGGCCTGGTGTGCTGCAATTCATGGGGTCCCAAAGAGTCGGACACGACTAAGCGACCGAACTGAACTGACTAAACTGAAGAGAATGAGGTGGGTCAAAATACTCCCTCCTAATTGGCAAATTCTTGTGGCAACAAGGGACTGAAAAAGGAACAAAAGAGGCTTTTTCTTCCTATTTTTTAAAATTTGCTGCAACCCATCTTTGGCTCTCTCTTATTTGTGTGGGATATAATATAGCAAGTGGTTACAAGTGTTTGTATTCTAAAGAGTAACAGCCTGGAGGAGAGTCCCAGTTCTGCCTCTTACTGGCCATGCAATCTTAGCTTAAGCTTTTTTGCAACACAGTTTCCTTATTTATAAAATGAGAAAACCACCAGTGTTTACCACATAGGGTCATTAAGAGGAGTAAGTTAATGCATGAAAAGCACTTAATGTACCTGGCACACAAAAGGCACTCAGAAACTGTCCAGTATGACTATTCTAACTCTTTTGGTCTCTGAGGCACTTGCTGTATGGGATGTCATACAGCACTGCAAGCAAAGCTCTGAAGGAGCAGAACAGAAGCTGTGATTCTTCTTTCCTCCTTCCCTTCTCTTTGCCCCCATAATCCACACAATTTACCAATTTCTCCTCCTCCTCCTTTTTCTTTCTGTTTTTAAAGTGCAGTTCTCTCCGGGCATGTGGTATACATCAGACCTTGAATTGTTATTTGTGCTGGATGTATGAAAGGATATGAGAGTATTTGTGTGTGAGAGAGAGAAAGAGAGAGAGAGGATATACATGAAAAGATACCACCTTTCTTCTTCCATCTCTACCTGATAAGATCTCTCTTTTTTAAGCCCCATTTTAAATATCACCATTTCTAAAAATGTTTTCCTAAGTCTTCAACACGTGTGGTCACTAACTTCTCACTTTCTGTCACCGACCTAATTGCATTTCCCTTGAGGTATTTTACATACTGTATTCGTTTTTATAGCCTGCAGAAAGCAGTTATTGTTTTAAGAATAGCCATAGATCCCTTCACCCTGATTTTTCAAATCACACTCCAAATCCTACTTAGAAAAAGAAGCACTCGCTGTAAAATTTATTCTCCTAAAGAGTTGGTAATTCTTCCGCCACCTTTTAATGAGCCAGATGGAAATCCCCTAAATGTCAATATTTCCCTGAGAAATGTGATCCACTGGGGGCTGTGTAGTGGCTCCCCAGCACACATTTCCTGCTCAAAATCCAGCCTCCTGAAATTCCTGAACACATCTATTTCCAAAATTAGACAGAACACCTAGCAGGACAGCTTGGCAGTTTGAAAAAGAAAGGGATGAATGCTTTCCAAGGAGCAGTTTCTAGGCCACTAAGCAAAAGAAGAGGAGGAAATAGGACAAGTACAACGGCCCAATCAAACTGATAGCTCAGCTTCCTTTAGCCTGAAGTCATCTTATGTAGACAAGTTTATTTATAAAAATGTAAAGTAAGCAGTAATAAAATCAATGACTTTAATATATTGAAGAGAGTCCAACCCTCCCCATAAAGACTTTACAAACATGATGAATAAGCATTTAATATGATTTTTAAAACATGAAATTTAATATTTCTTCTACTCCTGGTTTCTGTCGAATTTGACTGTAGTGGGTGCTGTAGTGTGCCACTAAGATTCCTCCTCCAGGATGGCACTCATTCCCCCTGCCAGAGGGTTGCCTCTTGATTGCTCCTAATCGAGTGAGGAATTACAGTTGGTGGAATGGAGATGCTTCATCCAAAACTTATGTGCTCTCCTGTGGGCAGCCTGAACGCAATGGCCAGTTGACATGGAGGCACAAAAGACAGCCAACTTAACTCAATCCACAGCAACTCTGAAAGGTTATTGCTGCTCTACAATGTTCTGAGGATAGAAGTGAGGCTTTTGTTGTAACTGAATTGCAATTTTGCTTCCCTTCTGCTTATTTTTGAAGTACTTCCTCCCTCCAGAGTGTTACTGAAGCTCCTGCTTGCAAATTGACATCTTGATCTATTTCCCAGGGAGCACAACTTAAGACTTTTGCATTCTGCTTGCATAATAGTTAATGAATAAAAAATTTGTAGTGCATTCTGTGCTGGTAACATTCATTCATTATTTCACTTATCTTCATAAAAAATCTATGAAATAGTAATTTTAGCTCCACTTTACAGTTGAGGAAGTTGAGGCATAGACAACTTTAATAAATTGCTTAAGGTGGCACAGATGTTAAGCAGAAGAATCAGACCTTACACCTAAGTGAGGATTGCATGAAATCACATCTTCATAGTCCTTACATGGTGCCTGGCACAGAGGAAGTGTTGAGTAACAATCATTTTTATTATCAGGCAATTCTTACCAGAGATTTTAGCAAGCCAGGCCATCTACCGAGATTTAGAACATTTAAACACACACTAGACCAGCTCAGAGAATGTACAAATCTAACCCTCAGCAGTAAACCTAGAGCATTATGAGAAGTGAGTAGCCAACGGCCAAGTGATGTATTTGTATTATGAGTGATAATAGAGCCAGCTGTTTGTCTTGCCACAAAGACATGTGGGTCACTTAGGAAATAAACAGGTTGATGCTGGAAATGTAATATCTTGAACAGCAGCTAGACATTGAAATATAACCTGATTCAATTGAATGACATTCTCTCTCTTGTCCCTAGCACAGCATTTTGCATTGAATGTATGCTTCAGTCAATGTTGATTAACTGATTGCATCTGATTGCTGGAAAAATTCCCTTGCCCAGTTCAAAGGCAAATGAATATTTCTGCTCATTATAAAAATGTATATTTTGTAAGTATCAATATAGTGCTCATTGCTTCATTTATTTCATGCAAATGAGAGTTAGGCTCAATTCAGAAGCTCAATTTGAACCTCGTTTATTGAATTTTAATAAAATTAGGACTCTTTTTTTAAACTGATGCTGCTGGTGTGAGAAAAACTTATTTCATACCTGATCTAATGAAGTGACTAAGGAATCCCCCATGGCTGGGAGTCCATCCTTTCATGGCCTTGGTGGATAAAGCCATAGACACTTGAAAAGATGACCAGACACCAGCTGATAGGTCCAGCTTTAGGCAGCTTGATAAGTTTCCCCACATGGCTAGGTTAAACTAGATTAATTTCTAATGCTTCTACTGATGTTGTGTGGTTAGAGTTAGTGAGTGCAAATCAAGTGCCTTATTGGATTTCTATCTTAGTGTCAACTACATTCTACTATTATGAAGGAGAGGACCAATAAAAAGTTATAATCTCAAATATTCCAACATCTCAGTAGGTAATTTTCTGGGAAACAAAATAATAGGAACACTGAGTAATTATGCACACATCTTGTGACACAGATGATAAGAGCTTATAGTAGTTTAGAGATGGGAGAAAATAATTTGAAATAGAGACATGGAGGGGGGAAGCTTTTTTGATGTCTCTATCACCTAAATGATGCATTTATCCATTCAATAAGGCTTTATTAAATACCTTCTATTTTCCAAAACAAGTAAAGAAGTGAAAGTGTTAGTCATTCAGTTGTGCAGACTTTTTGCAGCCCCATGGGCTGTAGCCCACCAGGCTTCTTTGTCTGTGGAATTCTCCAGGCAAGAATACTGGAGTGGGGAGCCATTCCTTTCTCCAGGAGATCTTCCTAACCTAGTGATCTAACCCAGGTCTCCTGCACTGCAGGTGGATACTTTACCATCTGAGCCACCAGGGAAACCAGGACTTGTGATAGTAAATGGGGATTTTGAAAGTAATCAGTTTCTGCTTTCCAGTGGTTCATATTTAGAACAGAAAGATTAAAAGGAAATTACAAATGCAGGAATATGGTTAAATGCTACAATAGAGGAATGAACAAAATGTTATTTATTTATTTATTCATTTTGTCCAGAAAACACAGAGAAAGATGAAGCACTTCTCTCTGCTTTGAGGGGTAAGGGAAGCTTCTAGAAAAAGGTGAGAACTTCTCAGGTGGTCCAGTGGTTAAGAGTCTACCTGCCAATGCAGGGGACAGAGGTCTGATCCTTGGTCTGGGACGATCCCACATACTGTGGAGCAACTAAGCCCATCACCACAGCTACAGAGCCCCCTTGCCTAGAGCCTGTGCTTTGCAACGAGAAAAGCTACCTCCATGAGAAGCCTGAGCACTTCAATGAAGAGTAGCCTCTGCTTGCTACAACTAGAGAAAGCCCATGTACAGCAGTGAAGAGCCAGTGCAGCCAAAAATGAATAAATAAATAAATAAGAAAAGGGCGCTATTTGAGCTGAAGCTTGAAATATGAATATTCATCAGAGAAATAAAATCTGAAGATCATTTCAAGTAGAGCAAATAGCGTGTGCCATGTAGTGTAAGTTTTCAAAACTGAGAGCATTTGGGGAACTACAAGTAATTCAGCATTGTTGGAGTGGATTGAACAAAGCTAGGTTTCTCATTTTGGGTCCAATCGACATATAATAGAGTAGTAGCCATTCCCTTCTCTAGGGAGAATCTTTCCAACCGAGGGATTGAATCCAGGTCTCCTGCATTGCAGGCAGATTCTTTACCATCTGAGCCACCAGGGACTGGATAATTTGGGGCTGGGTACTTTTTTGTTGGGCAGAGGGGTGTCCTGTGCATTATCAGATGTTTAGCAGTATCCCCAACCTTCACCTACTAAATATCAGTAGTGATATTACTGTGATATCACTCCTTTTCCCCTGCTCTGTGACAACAAAAAATAGTTCAAGACATTTTCTGGGGGGAATACCTGGCCCCAGTTGAGAACCACGGGAAAAGAGCAAAAGGAGATGGTGGAGAAAGCTCAGGGATATGTGGACTATGCCAAACAGTTCCCATGTTTATTCCTTCATCCAGTCCTTAATTCACTCAACTATGAGTGCTAAATAAGTCCCTCTTCTAGGCGTCCTGGATGCTGCAGTGAACAGACAGAAATATCAGGCCTCAGGCAGCTTACATTTTAGTGAAGGGGATAAACAATAAACCCAATAAATTAGTGGATAGTGAGTTTGAAGGTGATGATTCTATAGGAAAAAAGAGAAGGAAAAGGGGGGCAAAGAGTTCAGCATGGGGGTAGGTAGCAATTTTAAATAAGGTAATCACATTAAGAGAGACAGTAGAGTATTGTTAATAGAGTAAAAGGAATTTGTAGCTTAAATGGCCTACAAGTAGGCATATTACAGATTCATTTAGTTTTAGAAAATTAAAACTTTTCACCAATATAAATTGGGCTACTTATCTATCCTCTACTCAGAGATGAGTTGATATTCTTCCCATATCTTATAATTCATGAGGAGAGAGAAAATTTCAAATGGCTCATTCATTCATTCATCTGCTCATTAGTTCAGTAGTTATGGAGAAGCCAGGAGGCACTGTGCCAGACATTCAGTTCAGTCTCTCAGTCGTGTCCGACTCTTTTCGATCCCATGAATCGCAGCATGCCAGGCCTCCCTGTCCATCACCAACTCCTGGAGTTCACTCAGACTCATGTCCATCGAGTCAGTGATGTCATCCAGCCATCTCATCCTCTGTCGTCCCCTTCTCCTCCTGCCCCCAATCCCTCCCAGCATCAGAGTCTTTTCCAATGAGTCAACTCTTCGCATGAGGTGGCCAAAGTACTGAAGTTTCAGCTTTAGCATCAGTCCTTCCAAAGAAATCCCAGGGCTGATCTCCTTCAGAATGAACTGGTTGGATCTCCTTGCAGTCCGAGGGACTCTCAAGAGTCTTCTCCAACACCACAGTTCAAAAGCATCAATTCTTTGGCGTTCAGCCTTCTTCACAGTCCAACTCTCACATCCATACATGACCACAGGAAAAACCATAGCCTCTAGATGAGGTTTGTTGGCAAAGTAATGTCTCTGCTTTTCAATATGCTATCTAGGTTGGTCATAACTTTCCTTCCAAGGAGTAAGTGTCTTTTAATTTCATGGCTGCAGCCACCATCTGCAGTGATTTTGGAGTCCCCAAAAATAAAGCCTGACACTGTTTCCACTGTTTCCCCATCTATTTCGCATGAAGTGATGGGACCGGATGCCATGATCTTCGTTTTCTGAATGTTGAGCTTTAAGCCAACTTTTTCACTCTCCACTTTCACTTTCACCAAGAGGCTTTTTAGTTCCTCTTCACTTTCTGCCATAAGGGCGGTGTCGTCTGCATATCTGAGGTTATTGATATTTCTCCCGGCAATCTTGATTCCAGCTTGTGTTTCTTCCAGCCCAGCACTTCTCATGATGTATTCTGCATATAAGTTAAATAAGCAGGGTGACAATATACAGCCTTGGCGTGCTCCTTTTCCTATTTGGAACCAGTCTGTTATTCCATGTCCAGTTCTAACTGTTGCTTCCTTACCTTAGTAGGAATTAAAAAAGACATCACACAAGTTCTGCCGCTGAGGCTCTCAGCGAGGTGCTCTCAAGGAAATTATAATTGTAATAATGTATGATAAGGAAGGGCTTCCCATGTACCTCAGTGGTAAGGCAACCCACTCCAGTATTCTTGTTAGGATAATCCCATAAACAGAGGAGCCTGGCAGGCTACAGTCCATGGGGTTGCAAAGAGCTGGACATGACTGAGCACGCATGCATGTCATGTCATGATAAGCCACATGATAAGACATGTGTACAAATACTCAGGGAGCCCAGGAGATTAGTGACCAGCCCTGGGGAGAGGGAGAAGGCTGGACAAAGAGTAAGCATATGAGATAGGGCTGGAAGAGAGGAAGAGTTTTCCAAGAAGGGAAATATTGAGAAATGAATCCAGGCCAGGTTGTGGAGACATAAGAAATGATGCCATAGGTATAAAATCCCCCAAATCAGGTTAAAATGGGCATTTCTTTAGTCTTCTGATATCTGAGCCACTTTCTTTATCCTTTCTGGCTCCCAGACCCAGAATTTCTTGGGTCCAATGATACAAGGAGTCAGATAAGATGGTCTCTACAGCTCCTTACAGCTGGACCATTACATGACTCTATGATCCTGTGATTTTATTTCAATTCCCACTTCTCCAGAGAATTAATTCCTTCTGCTCCCAAGTCATCCTTTTCCTTCTTTTTTTCTTTCCCCTTATCTTTGTTTCTCTGTTCACATGCCATTTCCACTTTGAATCAGGGTCAATCTCTTTACTGCTTATTATTTTCTCCCTACCTTGCTATATCTAAGAGATTACTTGCCCAGTGCAAACTGACACTTTTAGAGCACTAATGTTGAGATGAATCTTTCAAAAATTAAAGAGGGGACAAAAGTCAATCCACCTCTGCCAGGAATTTTTGGCAGAGCTAAGTTATCAGTTAGGTATTTGTTCAGCCTTTCCCATGAACCAGCAGTGTGGCAGACACAGAAGGGAGGGGAAGGACCAACACGTTCCCTTAAAGCCTTACAAGTAGGGAGAGAAGGTAAGTTTATAATGCGTGTTGTACAAAAAAGAACAATTATAACTAATTTAATGTAAAAATAGCTTGAATATGAGTAGGAAATACACAAAAATGTGCACAAAGTCAATTATTTGAAAAGTGTGGTAGAAGTATACTAACTTTTTTTAAAAAAATTGAATGATTGGCCTTCGTGGACACTTTGATGGGTGAAAGAGCTAGAGTTCTATCAAACTTTTCTACTCCATATCAAGAAAAAGAAATAGATATTACCAGAAGGGGGAAAGCCATTAGGAGTAGAAACCACTTTTACCTTTAGAGAAAGGTTCTGAAGGAGGATGAGCATCAAAATAAGAGGACAATGCCCCTGTTATGTACCCATCGTGTTGAGATTTAACAGTATACTGTGCCTGGAAAATCCCATGGATGGAGGAGCCTGGTAGGCTGCAGTCCATGGGGTCGCTGAGGGTCGGATATGACTGAGCAACTTACCTTTCACTTTTCACCTTCATGCACTGGAGAAGGAAATGGCAACCCACTCCAGTGTTCTTGCCTGGAGAATCCCAGGGACGGGAGAGCCTGGTGGGCTGCCGTCTATGGGGTCGCACAGAGTCGGACACGACTGAAATGACTTAGCAGTAACATAGGCTATCTCAATTTTTCTATAACTTAGTCAATGTTACCACCACCTCCAGGCTGTAGGCTGCTGAACTGCATTGATTAATATCTCTTGAATATCCTACTTCCTCTTGAATATCTCTTGAATATCCTACTTTCCATTGTCCTGTCCAAGTTAAACGTTCTCCCTGCTGGATTTTTGCTGGCCTCTGCTCCATCACCCACTCCACTCCAGAGAAAGCTTTCTAGAAAGAGTATCTGACACTGGATCCCCACTTCTCAGAAATACTTATGGCCTCCCAATGCCTTTCATGGGCTTCCTTGGTGGCTCAGATAGTAAAGAATCTGCCTGCAATGCAGGAGACCAAGGTTTGATCCCTGGGTCAGGAAGATCCCCTGGAGAAGGGAATGGCAACCCAGTACAGTATTCTTGCCTGGAGAATTCCATGGGCAGAGGAGACTGGCAGGCTACAGTCCATGGTGTCACAGAGAGCTGGACACAACTGAGCAACCTTTACTAATGCCTACACAAGAAAAATTTAAACTTAGGCTGGCAACTGAGTCTCTATAAAATTTGGCCTTTAGCTGCTCATGTTTCATGAAATTCCTTCAATTGCCTTGTGTTTAAAGCATATGATTTATGCAGTTTTCTGAGAACTATCTTTCCCCTTATACCTTCAGGCCTTGGTTGACTCAGTTACCTTTCTCGGACTATCCCTGTTCTCCAGGCCCACCTACCATAGCTCTGCTGTCCTAACTAGAAGGATTCAGGGCCAAGACAGAGGACCCAAGAGCAGGAGAGCTCCTTGGCCTCAGAAAACAACTGAAACCTGAAAGTGGAAAGCAAGGGGAGTCCATTCCCCCTGAAAGCAGTGATGACAAAAAACAAGTCTCAGATATTCGCATGTCAATAAACAATTCAGTTTTCTCTGAAAATCGCTGGTTCTAAGTGTATTGGGTAGCCTTTAAAAAGAGAAAAATATACAATCCTTCTTAAAACCTTCATTCACTTATTCAACCAGCATTAATAGACCACATGTATGCCAGGCATTTTTTGTAAGACACACTATCTATCCTCCAAGAACAAATTAATGGTGACTTCAAGGAATACCAACTCTAGTACAGAGTCATCCTATTTGGCCAGTGATGCTGACAATGCACTAGGAAAGAACCATAGATAGCTCTTTCCATTCCAATCTTCGTTTTCCATAATCTCTGTCCATTTTTTGTCCCTTAGGCCACAAGTGTATTACACGGGTTGCACATGTATTCCTCCTTTTCCCAATTAAACAATCAGCCCTTTCTCCTCCAGCTGATCAAGGTCAATTAACCTTGGAAATATGAGGACTCCTTTACTGCTGGTCCTTGGACACAAGGAGTCTAGAAACACACTGTTGGAGCTTGTAGTTCAATGAGACCCTTGTGTCAGCTGGCAAGTGTGTGCCCCCTTTGGGAACCAGGACCTCCAATCCGGTAGAGCCCAGAGCTGTAGGAAGTAAAGGACAAAATCCCCAAGTGGGTTATTGAGAGTAGGTCACTATTATTTCTACACCTTGGTTCCCAGACCTACACTTCTTCCTACTAGAGTTGTGGCATCATATAAAGTTTCTGACAACACATAGACTGTATCCTGAGGGATAGCACACCACTCTTCCTACTGCTTGGATTAGTCCAGAATTTCCTAGACGCAGACGTTGAGCTGAAATTAGATATTTAATGCATGAATGGATACAGAAGATGTGGTATGCATGTACAATGGAATATTATTGTCATAAAAAAAGAGTGGAAATAATGCCATTTGCAGCAACATGAATGGACCTAGAGATTGCCATAGTGATTGAGGTAAGTCAGACAGAGAAAATCAAATATCATATGATCATAGTCCACATGTCATAGTGCTTATATGTGGAATTAAAAAAAAATGGTGCAAATGAACTGATTTACAAAACAGAAATAGGGTCACAGATGTAGAAAACAAACTTATAGTTACCAAGGGGAAAAGTGCAGGGGAGAGAAAAATTGGGAGATTGGGATTGACATATATACACCATTGTATACAAAATAGATAACTAATAAGAATCTACTGGAACTCTCCTCGATACTCTAAAAAGAGTAGATATATGTATATGTATAGCTGAATCACTTTGCTAATACAGCAGAAACTAACACAACATTGGAAATCAACTATACTCCGATAACAGTAATTTTTAAAAAAGTTCTTCAAGAAATTTATTGTAGGAAATAGCAGAGAGAAAATGCGGGTGGGTCTAGAGGAGGTTGGGAGAGCCATTAGACTGTGATGCAAGTCTGATGCCTTGAAGGAGTCAGGAGGAGGAAGGTCTTAGGCTTCAGAGCAGTTCTAAGAAATATTTAGCAAGGTCAACAGGAAGTTCTGTCTCTCTCAGGAATGGGCTGCCTTATTTGCCCTGTTGGGCACACACTGTCATTGGCTGGGGACAGCCCACCGGAAGCACAGATACAAGGTGGTGGGCATGTCCAGGGGGGAGACATCTGCCAAATATACTTCTGCAGCAGCAAAGCTGAAGTGTGCATGGTACATTTTCATGGCCACCACAACCCTGTCCTAAGCAGTGGGGCCAGAGGAGTGAACAAGAGAGACACGATCCCTGCCTCATGGAGCATACAGTCTGGTGGGGCCAGTTAAGGAATCATAGCATGGTGTGACAAGTGCTACACAGGACAGAGGCGGCAGCTCCCAGCTGGGCGTGGGGTGGGGGTATGAGGTAAGCCAGCCTCAGGGTGGGCTTCCCGCTTTGGGGAGGTCTATAAAGGGTCCAGACTACATAGATGAGAGCTCAAAACTCTCTACTGTCTAGTTCTGTGTCCTTGCTGCTGCTGCTGCTAAGTCACTTCAGTCGTGTCCAACTCTGTGTGATCCCATAGACGGCAGCCCACCAGGCTCCGCAGTCCCTGGGATTCTCCAGGCAAGAACACTGGAGTGAGTTGCCATTTCCTTCTCCAGTGCATGAAAGTGAAAAGTGAAAGTGAAGTCACTCAGTCGTGTCCGACTCTTAGCGACCCCATGGACTGCAGTCTACCAGGCTCCATCGTCCATGGGATTTTCCAGGCAAGAATACTGGAGTGGGGTATCATTGCCTTCTCTTAGGCAGGCTTTTAACCTCTCTGGGGCTGTAAAGAGTCCAGACTGCACAGATTAGAGCTCAAACCTCTCTGCTTTCTAGTTTTGTGTCCTCAGGCAGGCTTATAACCTCTCTGGGTCTCCATTTTTTCATCTGTAAAGTGGGGAGAATGGGGTACCTACCTCGCAGGGGTTTCACGGTGTTGAAATTCCATCCCGTACCTAGACACCACTTAGAAGAGTGCCTAACACACTGTGCCCAAGCATGTTACTTGCAGATGTAGGCTGGCCAGTTCAGGGAGTCCTGGTGCGCCCAACTCATTTCTGCTCTCTTTCCAGGAGTCAGAGACCCGCAAGGCCCACCCCCGGGGAACCTGACGTCCAGTGGCTCTGTGGTCCTGTGGGGCAGGTGCCTGCAATCTGCTCTCAGTGGGGGAGGTAGATGGAAAAGCTGCTCTGGTCCTCAGATCGATCCCCTGTCCTATATGGGCATTAGCAGTGCCCTCCCGTCTCTGCCGGCGACATTTCTCCCCATGTGCTCGGTGGGGGATGGTGAACCCCCGACTCCCCCCCCTCACTTAATGTGGGGACTGGGAGGAAGTAGACTGCTGTCCTCTGCAGCCAGGCTGGTCCTACCTCCTCCTGCACCCAGTCCTGTCCAGGTAAGGAACGCCCTGGCAATCATACTGCTCACTACTGGGTTAGAATCGATGACAGAGCTGCACCAGACATGCCCAGCCATCTCCCACTCACCTGGGTCAGCCCCGCCTCCCAGCAAGAAGGGTCAGGTGACCCTTGCCTGCACACGTCCCTCCCAGCCCCCACTCTCAGGCCTCAGGTTTAGCTTCCTTTTCTTTTTTTTTTTTCTTTTGGGAATGTATCTTGTTGCCACCTGCCTGACTGCTCCTCCATCGCAGGCATCTCGGATTTCAAGTCTAGATTCCTTCATCTCCCATCACGATCTGTGAAGCCTGAAAGACTTGCCACATTCTTTTTTTTTTTTTTTTAACAAAAAAACTCTTTAGTAACTAGCTTTCTTTCTGTTAGCTTCTGATATTAGAGCCAAGGGATCCGTAGCCTGAAGTTTCATAAATTAAGTCTCAGCTCCACTGGTGAAATACGTGTGACTGAGTTTTTCAGCCAAAGACCATATTTTAGACAAAGGGGTCAGTGAGCAAAGCATTATTTCACTTAAATTCCGGCCTGGAGTGTGAATGACTTCTGTCTTCTCTAGTTCTCTGGTTCACTCTGCAGACTTCGAGTTGCCGGGACCCTCGGAGGGGCTGAGGAAGTGACAGAGGAGGGTACAGTGCATATTCTCCTGGGGCCCAAGGAGGGGAAGAGGGCAAAGGGGTCCCCTAGTTACTGAGCAAGTATGATGGACCAACCACTCTGCCAGAGAGTTTATATTCCTTCTCACACTTACTCCTTATAACGTCCCTTTGATGTGTGTGCTTTGACATCTGTTTGATGTAGGAGCAAATAGAGGTTCAGGAAGAATAAATAACCTGCCCACTCTCCTGCAGGTAGAGAGAGGTAGATTTGGTATTTGAGTTCTGAAGCCACTCTGTCTCCTAGCCCATCCAGGTGAACAGACCACTTCTGTCCAGTCTCCTCCAATCCACCTTTGGTCATCCATCTCCCAAGTCTCTCCTCCTCTCATAATATCCTCATGTCCACTTGCAAAATCCTGGCACTTCTTTTTCACTGCATTATTTGTAACCCAACCTACCCTTTCTGGTGCCATGTTGGTTCCGGTTTTAGTCCTGAAATAACTGAATAAGTGCTTCTGCAGCCCTCCTTTTTCAGCCTCTCTTTTTAATCCACACTGTTGAAGAATCTGCCTAAAATTGTGTTCTGAATGTATTGCCCTCCCCAGCCCGCCTAAAACCCTCAGTGCTCTTTTCTGCCAGTGACTTACAACCCCAACTCCCTTGCTTGACATTTAAGATCCTCTCCCACCCCTTCCTTCCTGTCGTTCACGGTTATCTTCAATACAAAGCCTCCACGCCACGCAAAGCTGTCTACCCACCACCTGCAGAGCGCGTGGGAGCACCCCTGTTTCATGGCCTTGATTGGGCCATCCTCTCTTCTAGGACACTCTTCGTTTGTCCTCTCCTGACAGAAGACACCACCACCCCCAGCCACCAATAGAAAGTATTTTCACCCTGTCCAGAAGCCGCTCGACACTTGTATCTGCACTGAGCAAAGATTATGATAAGGTTGACTACTTTGTCACAGTTCAGGCTACTTCCTGTGGGTCATGCTAAGTGTGTGAAGGTGAGGACTTGAATTTCCTCCCAACTCCTTTCCTTTGATTGCACATGGTCAGTGCTCAATCAAACTGTATTAGGTACTTATAAGAATCAACAAGCAGTATTTTCCAAGACATTGTGGCCATACATCTAATCAGCTAAGGCTAGAGGCCAGGGTCAGTGAAAAATTACAGCCCTGATCTGTACCTTGAAGCAAGAAGTCTCCCTGAGTTGCTGTGATAATAGTTAAGCAGCCTTCCCTCCTTCCAGCCTCTGCCCACCAAGCTATCCCAAGACACTGGAGCATCTCCTGAGATGCAGACTTGACTCCTGCTCTCCCCATTGCCCTTGCTGGCTCATCTTCTCTTACTTTTTTTCTTGTGTTCATGCCTTCTGAAAGCTATTTTGGGAGAGGAGGACAAGAGCCAGCAAGTACAGGCCTTTGAGAAGTCACATTCCAGTTTAACAAGGACAGCTGTCCCGACATATCCTGAGCAGTTAGTGTGGTTCCCAGGGAGCCTGGGCCAAACCCCAACATTGCTGGGCTAGGAGTGTCTGCTTCAGAAGAGACACGGAGGAGTGATGGCAGGGGGCTGATGGATTTTTAGTTTGGGCCTGCCGTTCTCCTTTTTGACTCGATCAGTTTGCAAAGATCTGGCTTCCCACAAACATTTCTCACAGTGAGACAATGCATGGGGATCTAGGGCGGGGAGAATGCAGTCCAAATGCTGTGAGCCGTGTTTCAATATTTATTAATTTTGTTTTTTGGTTCCCAGACCATTCACGTTTTGGCTTCAGCCTTGAGTTAATTTGCTCTTTGAGGTGACTCTTTAGCATGATAAGTCATGATAGTAATTCAGCAGGTCCTCTGCAAGGCCTGTGCAATTATTACAAACATGGGCAGAGCCCATAACTGCAACTTACATGTGTACAGAGTGCCCCAGATTATAAAGCAGTTACCTATAATTGTGCCATCCAATCTGTGCATCAGCTTTGTGCAGTAGGACTTACTGGATCTAGTTTACAGATTTGGAAACTGAGGCAAGGTGTGGGGAAAGAGCAATCAAAGCTATTTAAGTGTGTATTATGTGCCAGGCACTACAAGTTGCTTTTCTACATCTCATTAAATCCTCACAACCTTTCTAAGACATAAGGATGGGTATCCATATGAGTATATTTACCTATGGGGAGAGATCTACTAACTGTTGAATGTTTACTGTATCTCATATGAAACACCCCGCTGAGTGTCTTATAAACATTCTCCTGTTACACCTCCTTGCCTGTCACACTATTCCTATGTTATTGATGAGAAAACAGCCACTGAGAATTTTGATAACTTATTTAAGGTTCAGTTCAGTTCAGTTCAGTTGTTCAGTTGTGTCCGACTCTTTATGACCCCATGAACCACAGCATGCCAGGCCTCTCTGTCCATCACCAACTCCTGGAGTCCACCCAAACCCATGTCCATTGAGTCGGTGATACCATCCAACCATCTCATCCTCTGTTGTCCCCTTCTCCTCCTGCCCTCAAAGCCAGCATCAGGGTCTTTTCAAATGCGTCAGCTCTTCGCATCAGGTGGCCAAAGTACTGGAGTTTCAACTTCAACATCAGTCCTTCCAATGAACACCCAGGACTGATCTCCTTTAGGATGGACTGGTTGGACTCCTTGCAGTCCAAGGGACTCTCAAGAGTCTTCTCCAACACCACAGTTCAAAAGCATCAATTCTTTGGCGCTCAGCCTTTTTTATAGTCCAACTCTCACATCCATACATGACCACTGGAAAAACCATAGCCTTGACTAGATGGACGTTTGTTGACAAAGTGATGTCTCTGTTTTTTAATATGCTGTCTAGATTCATCATAACTTTCCTTCCAAGGAGTAAGCATCTTTTAATTTCATGGCTCCAATCACCATCTGCAGTGATTTTGGAGCCCAAGAAAATAAAGTCTGACACTGTTTCCACTGTTTCCCCATCTATTTGCCATGAAGTGATGGGACCAGATGCCATGATCTTCGTTTTCTGAATATTGAGCTTTAAGCCAACTTTTTCACTCTCCACTTTCACTTTCATCAAGAGGCTTTTTAGTTCCTCTTCACTTTCTGCCATAAGGGTGGTGTCATCAGCATATCTGAGGTTATTGATATTTCTCTTGGCAATCTTGATTCCAGCTTGTGCTTCTTCCAGCCCAGCATTTCTCATGATGCACTCTGCATATAAGTTAAACGAGCAGGGTGACAATATACAGCCTTGACGTACTCCTTTTCCTATTTAGAACCAGTCTGTTGTTCCATGTCCAGTTCTAACTGTTGCTTTCTAATCTGCATACAGATTTCTCAAGAGGCAGGTCAGGTGGTCTGGTATTTCCATCTCTTTCAGAATTTTCCACAGTTTATTGTGATCCACACAGTCAAAGGCTTTGACATAGTCAATAAAGCAGAAATAGATGTTTTTCTGGAACTCTCTTGCTTTTTCAATGATCCAGCAGATGTTGGCAATTTGATCTCTGGTTCCTATTTAAGGTTACGCAGCTACTAAATAACAGAGTTGGAATTCCTAGATCTGTGGACATCAAAGCTCAAAGCTCAGCCCTTTCCACTACCCACCTGATGATTTATCTGAAGTCACCCACCCAGCTGGTAGGTGATTCAGGATTAGAACCCACAGCTGTGGATTCCAAACCTGTGCTCATTCTTCCCCACTGTTCTGCTGCTTCCAAGTCAAGTAGGATGATAGTGGCGTTGATCTCCAGATACCTTGCTGCTGACACGTGTGAGTAGGGAATGCAATTTTCACAGGTCCAGGGAGACTTGAGACAAGTAAAAACTATATGGCGAGCTCTTCAAAAAACTAAATGTATTCAACCTAAAAGATTTTCTTTATTCTGAGATTAGCCCTTTCAATTTTTCCAGGCATTAAATTGCACCTTCTTTTGTTAAATGCCTAATAATGTAAAGTAAGAGGACTTTTACAAGAAAAACTCTTTAAAAACTATACTTGTTCTTCAAAAATAAAATGTTGGGTTCAATTTTTCTCTTCTCTCCTCGAAATACAACTAAATACAGTGGAAATAGTTCAATATGCAATCATGAAAGTAGAAAAAAGGCAGACTGCCTGAGGACTTCAGGACTTGAAGAAAGGCACAGCAGTGAACTCACTGGATTTCCTTTTCTTTTTCTTATAACTTGGACGGAGCACCTGAGAGGCCGAACCTCAAATAATCAACAGGCATAAATAAAAATTGCAAAACAAAACAAGAAAAACCTGCTCTCTCAAGCCAGAGGACCAGAAAAGGGGAAGACCAGCAGGGGCTTATCACGGAGATCATATCCAGTGGTGGCAGACAGGGATACAGGGGCTGTTTCCTGCAAGGCATACCGGGCGTGCACCAGCAGGTCTGGACTCTTGGCCCTCACCAGGTGTAGAGCGCCATTCAGATTTGGTGGCTCCTGATGGCTCCTGGACCCCCAGTGCCAGAAGATTCAGGGAAGCTAATCCCTTTCCTGATGGCATAGCGCAGCATCTGAGAACAAGCCACATCTGAGAAAACTCTCCATCCCATTTGTCTGGTATCCTCGAACCCCCTCCTAATGCCATCAGGCAGTCTAGGGAAGCACTTTCTGGCCCCCAGGTGATATCTGCCCCCTCCAGGGGTCCAGTGGAAGCTCAGACTGGGCCAAAAGAACAAAGCAGTTCAGGATAGAATCAGAAAATGGCAATGGCACCCCACTCCAGTACTCTTGCCTGGAAAATCCCATGGATGGAGGAGCTTGGTAGGCTGCAGTCCATGGGGTTGCTAAGAGTCAGACACAACTGAGCGACTTCACTTTCACTTTTCACTTTCATGCATTGGAGAAGGAAATGGCAACCCCCTCCAGTGTTCTTGCCTGGAGAATCCTAGGGATGGGGGAGCCTGGTGGGCTGCCCTCTATGGGGTCGCACAGAGTCGGACATGACTGAAGCGACTTAGCAGCAACAGCAGGATAGAATTGCAAGAACTCCAGAAAATGAAATTGTCCTTGGAACTATGGCCCATAAAAGCAGAATGCAACCTATATGCTAAACCCAAACAGGATGACTACCTACTAAAATGGAATATTTAAATAGGATTGTGAGTGTGTGCTAAGTTGCTTCAGTCATGTTCAACTCTGTGTGAGCCCATGGACTATAGCCTACCAGGCTCCTCTGTTCATGGGATTCCCCAGGCAAGAATATTGGAGGGGGTTGCCATGCCCTCCTCCTGGGGATCTTCCCAACCCAGGAATTGAACCTGCATCTCCTGCAGCTCCTGCACTGCAGATGGTTTCTTTACCACCGAGCCACCCGAGAAGCTCATTTAACAGGATCAAGAGTCCCCTAATATAATATCTAAAGTGTTCAGAATACAACTCAACATAATTTGCCAGACAAAAATCAGGAAAATCTCAACCTGAAAGAGAAGGCAATCAGTGTCAAAACTGAGATTGACCAAATGCTGAAACTCCCACAAAAGATTTTAAAGCAGCCACTATAAGAATGCTCCAACAAGTCTCCTGAAAAAAATAGAAAACCTCAAGTAGAAAATGTCAAACATAAATTACAGAAGTGAAAAGTGCAGTAACAAAAATAAAAAACCTTTTGAGTGGGTCCAATAATAATATGGAGAAGACAGAATCTGTGAATTGAAGACAGATCAATAGAATTTAATCAATTTGAACAATAGAATATAGACTGGAAAAAAAAATTTACAGAGCCCTGGGATTCTTGATATCATCAGAATCCTAGACTAAGGGAGCAGGAATATGGGGCTGAAAAGATATTCAGAGAAATAATGGCTAAAAATTTCTCAAATTTGAACAAAGACTTTAAAGAAAGTGAAAAAACTCCAATTAAGATAAACCGAAAGAAATTCAAGTCAAGATACATCATAAAAGTCTTGAAATTTAAAGACAAACTCTTTTTAAAAAAATCAAAGAATGACACATTATCTATACAGGAATGTCAATCTGAATGATAATGAATTTCTCATTCAGAAAAGAAGAAGCACATTTTCAAGCCCTGAAAAGGAAGAACTGTCAATTGCAAACTCTATATCTGGTGAAACTATCCTTCAGGCATGAAGGGGAAATAAAGACTTTTTCAGACAAAGGAAAACTAAAAGAATCTGTCACTAGCAGCTTTACAGTTATAGAATGACTGAAGGAAGTTCTTTTAACAGAAAGGAAATTATTACAGAAGGCCTGAAACTTCAGAAAGGAAAAAAGACCAGTGAAATGGGGAAAATAGGAGTAAATATAATAGATGAGGCTTCTCCTCCTGAGTTTCTTAAATCACTTTGATGGTTAAAACAGAAGCTGTATATCTGCTGTGGCGCTCAATATACATTGAGGAAATGGTTGATAAAGTGTGTTTAAAACAGGAAGAGGGCAAAGATTTGAATGGAAGTTAAGTTACAATATTTTACTGGCAGCAGTAAAACATGGATAGTAGTAAACAGTGAAAAATTTTATGTGTACATAGTAATATTTAACCATTAAGAAAAACTATTCAAAGGATTATACTCAAAATCAGTGTAAATAAAAACTAATGGAATTCCAGTGAAGGCTCACAGAACCCAAAGGAAAGTTAGAAAAGAGAAAGAGAAGGATACGGGTGGGTACCCAGAAAACAATTAATAAAATGGCTGATTCAAGCTATCACATACCAACGATTTATTATCTTATAATAAATGTAAATCATTCAAATATACCAATTAAAAGACAGATATTGGCAGAGGAAATTTTAAAATCACCAGCTCTATGCTGTTTATAAGAAATTCACTTCAAATATCAATACAACAGCATAGTTGGAATGAAAGTAAAAAAATGGAAAAAGATGTATCTTGTTAATATTAATTGAAAAATGAGAAGTTGATTTCAACTTGAAATAAAGTTGATTTCAAAGCAAAGAAGATTGCTGAGAACAAAGAGGGACATGCATAATGATAAAGGGACCAATTTACCAAGAAAGACAGTAATCCTAAAAGTATATGTACCAGACAACAGAGCTTCAAAATACACGAGATAAAAAGTGATAGAGCTGAAAAGAGGAATAGATAAAGCCACAATTATAGCTGGAAACTTCAACCCTCTACTCTCAGCAATGGACAGAACTACTAATGAGAAAATTGTTAAAGATATAGAAGAAGTGAACAACCATTAACCAATAGGCTCTAGTTAACATCCATGGAGAAGGCAATGGCACCCCACTCCAGTACTCTTGCCTGGAAAATCCCATGGACGGAGGAGCCTGGTGGGCTGCAGTCCATGGGATCTCGAGGAGTCGGACACGACTGAGCAACGTCACTTTCACTTTTCACTTTCCTGCATTGAAGAAGGAAATGGCAACCCACTCCAGCGTTCTTGCCTGGAGAATCCCAGGGACAGGGGAGCCTGGTGGGCTGCCATCTATGGGGTCGCACAGAGTCGGACACGACTGAAGCGACTTAGCAGCAGCAGCAGCAGCAACATGCATAGAAGCCCGCACCAAATCATAGCAGAATACACATTCCTTTCAAGTGACTATAGAACATTCTCCAAAATATACCATATTCTGAATCAGAAAATAAGTCTAACAATTTCATATAATTGCAACCATATAGAATATCTTCTGCCACCATAAAGGAATAAAACTAGAAATCAATAACAGAAAGATAAAAAGAAAATCTTCACATACACTATATACTTTTAAACAATTTGTGGGTCAAAGAGAAAATCTCAAAGAAAATTAAGGAGTACATAAACTGAATGAAAATGAAAATGCAACACACCAAAAATTTGTCTGATGTAGCTAAAGTAGTGTGGAAATGGACATCTACAGCACCCAAATGATTACATGACAAAAGGTGAAAAGTCTCAAATCAATAATCTAAGCTCCTGTTTTAAGAAACTGGAAAATAAAGAACAAAATAAATCCAAAGCAACCTGAAGGGAAGAAAAAACTTCTTGTTGATTGTGAAAACTGATAAATATATTTTTACTATTATGATTATATAACTCAATACCATTGTATCATGATTAGTCAACAGAAAAATAATAGAATTTTATATCACCAAAACCACCGTTGAATAGAAAAACCTGTAATCACTTTAAATACAGATGCATATCAGAGTTATCTTGGAATTTTTGAAAAATACAAATGCCCAGATACTGCCTTTTTTTTTTTTTTTTTGCCAGAGCTCCACATATGTTTCTAATCAGCAGCCTTGTTTAAGAACACATGTATACCTGTGGCGGATTCATTTTGATATTTGGCAAAACTAATACAATTTTGTAAAGTTTAAAAATAAAATAAAATTTAAAATTAAAAAAAAAAGAACAATTGGACTATATGAGGATCTTTTACTTTTACCTAGCTTGTTTCACTTTTTCTATTTCATATTCAGTGCTCCCATTTCATGTAGTCTGTTTTCCAATATCTCCATCAATTCTATTTTTTAATGTTCTTTCTCAAGCCTTTATCGAGCATGGTAGAAAAGCTTTTGATACATATATACAGATAATATGTATAATACATATATTTTAGAAAACATGAATTTTTGCTTAACTAAAAATTTATAACATTTGATTCCACTTGTTCGACTTAGTATGAATAGAATGCTAGATTTTCAACTTAAAAAAAATAGATGTGCAACAAACAACAAAGGTTTACTATATAGTACAAGGAACTACGCTTCCCCAGTAGATCAACTGATAAACAATCTGCCTGCAGTGAAGAAGATGCAGGTTTGATTCTTGGGTTACGCATAACCCCTGGAGGGGGATAGGCTACTCACTCCAGTATTCTTGGGCTTCCCTGGTGGCTCTGTCGCTAAAGAATCCACCTGTAATGTGGGGGACTTGGGTTTGATCCCTGGGTTGGGAAGATCCCCTGGAGGAGGGTGTGACAACCCATTCTAGTATTCTTGCCTGCAGAAACCCCGTGGACAGAAAGGAGCCTCGGGGGCTGCAGTCCATGGCGTCACAAAGAGTCCAACACAACTGAGTGACACAGCACAGGCAACTATAACCAATATCTTGTAATAACTAATAAGAGAAAATAACTTTAAAAATAATATATGTGTATATGTATAACTGAATCACACACACACAAAAGGAATTCTACTTTTTGAAATTTAGTAATGCTTATCTTTTTTCCAGTTTTTCTAACGGTCCTATGGACATCTAACAACAACACATGAGATACAAAATTTTAAATATATTTGTGTAGGATATAAGATTAATATAAATTAACTAAATATAAATCTATTATATTAAATTACTAATGACATCATTCAAGATGCTCTTGTTCCTATTTTTTCTGCACTTGATAAAATATTCTCAGAGAAATGTTAATATGTCTCACTATGATTATATACATTTTTCTTTTCTCTTATATTTCTTCTGATTTTTGCTCTGTGTATCTTTGTTTTTCTGTAGATAGGTGTCTAATGGTTTATGATGTCTATTTTCTTTGTGAACTGTATCTTTTATCATTAAAAATATTCATCTTTGTTTCATCTAAAAAATAAAATAAAGCAAACAATTAACCAAATGCTAAATAAGAATACAATAGAAAAAGTTAATGAAACTAAAACTTTGTTATTCAAAAATATGAATAAAATTAACAAATATCAACATATAATCTTCCAAAAAGAGAAGATACAAATCATTATTATCAAAAATGAAAAAGGGGCTATCACTGTAAATATTGTAGTCACTGAAAGAATAATAAGGGAATATAATGAACAACATTGGACTCACAGTAAGTTCTACAATTTAGAAGAAATGGTCTAATTCCTCATTGATCACAAACTGCTAAAGCTCAACCAAGATGGAATAGTCTGATTAGTCTTTTAACCATTAAAGAAATTAAGTTTTTATTTTTAAGAAAATTTTATTGGAATATAGTTGATTTATACTGTGTTAGTTTCAGGTGTATGGCAAAATGAATCATCTATATTGTGTGTGTATGGATATATATCCACTCTTTTACTCTTTTTTTTTAAAGATGGTTTTCTCATATAGGCCATTACAGAATACTGAGTAGAGTTCTGTGTACTTTATAGATCCTTATTGCTGTTGTTTTAGTTACTGAGTCATGTCTGACTCTTTCGCATCCCCATGGACTGTAGCCTGCCAGGCTCCTCTATCCATGGAATTTTCCAGGCAAGAATATTGCAGTGAGTTGCCATTTCCTTCTCCAAGGGATCTTAACCCAGGGATTGAACTTGTGTCTCCTGCACTGGCAGGTAAATTCTTTACCACTCAGCTACCTGGGAAGCCCAGATCCTTATTAGTTATCTATTTTATATACAGTAGTATGTGTGTGTCAGGGTTTCCCTGGTAGCTCAGCTGGTAAAGAATCCACCTGCAATGTAGGAGACCTGGGTTTGATCTCTGGGTTGGGAAGATCCCCTGGAGGAGTGCATGGCAACCCACTCCAGTATTCTTGCCTGGAGAATCCCCATGGATGGAGGATCCTGGGGGGCTGCATTGGACACGACTGAGTGACTAAGCACAGCACAGCACAGCATGTATGTCAATCCCAATCTTTCAACTTATTCCTGCCCCTTTTAATCCCAGTGACCATAAGTTCATTTTTATATCTTTAATTCTATTTCTGTTTTTTACATAAGTTCATTTTTAACCTTTTTTTTTGATTCCATATATAAGCAATGTGTGCCTGGGTGCTCAGTTGCTTCAGTTGTGTCCAACTCTTTGTGACCCCACGGACTGTAGCTCGCCAAGCTCCTCTGACCATGGGATTCTCCAGGCAAGGATACTGGAGTGGGTTGCCATGCCCTCCTCCAGGGAATCTTCCTGACCTAGGGATCAAACCTGGGTGTCCTGTTCTTCTCCTGCTCAATCACCAGGAAAGTCATATATAAGCAATATCATATGATATTTGTCTGTAACTGTCTAGCTTACTTCATTCAGTATGAGAATCTCTAGGTGCATCCATTTTGCTGTAGATGACATTGGTTTTTTTACGGCTGAGTAATATTCCATTGTATATATGTACCACATCCTTATCCATTCCTCTGCTGATGGACATTTAGTTTGCTTTGATGTTTTGGCTACTGTAAATAGTGCTGCAGTGAACATTAGGGTACATACAAAGCCTGGTTCAGTGGTTAAGAATCCATCTGCCAACGCAGTATACTTGTGTTTGATCTCTGGGTCAGGAAGATCCCCTGGAGAAGGAAACGGCAACCCACTCCAGCAGTCTTGCCTGGGAAATACCAAGGATAGAGGAGCCTGGAGGGCTATAGTCCATGGGGTTGCCAAAGAGTCAGACATGACTTAGCAACTAAAACACCATTTTAAAAATTTTTATTTATTTATTCGTTATTGACTGTACTGGGTCTTTGTTGCTGCATGCAGGCTTTCTCTAGCTGTGGCGAGTGGAGGCTACTGTTTAATTGGCATTCTCATTGCAGCAGCTTCTCCTGTTGTGGAGCACAGACTCTGGGGTGCGTGGGCTCAGTAGTTACCACACAGGGGCTCTGGAGCACCTGAGCTTCGGTAGTTGTGTGCACAGGCTTAGTTGTCCCTCAGCATGTGGGATCTTTCCAGACCAGAGAGCAAACCTGGGTCCCCTGCACTGCCAGGTGGACTCTTTATCACTGCACCACCAGGGAAGTCCCAAAACTGAATTTTTGATTAAAGATCTCCTGAAAAGAAATTCTCAGGCCTAGATGGCATCACTGGAGGATTTTACCAATATTTAAAGAAGAATTAACATCAATTTTAACAATATCTTCCAGAAAATAAGAAAAAGCAATACTTTACCTCATTGTGTGGATCACAATAAACTGTAGAAAATTCTGAAAGAGATGGGAAAACCAGACCACCTGATCTGCCTCTTGAGAAATCTGTATGCAGGTCAGGAAGCAACAATTAGAACTGGACATGGAACAACAGACTGGTTCCAAATAGGAAAAGGAGTACGTCAAGGCTGTATATTGTCACCCTGCTTATTTGACTTATATGCAGAGTGCATCATGAGAAATGCTGGGCTGGAAGAAGCACAAGCTGGAATCAATATTGCCGGGAGAAATATCAATAACCTCAGATATGCTGATGACACCACCCTTATGGCAGAAAGTGAAGAGGAACTAAAAAGCCTCTTGATGAAAGTGAAAGTGGAGAGTGAAAAAGTTGGCTTAAAGCTCAATATTCAGAAAACGAAGATCATGGCATCTGGTCCCATCACTTCATGGCAAATAGATGGGGAAACAGTGGAAACAGTGTCAGACTATTTATTTGGGCTCCAAAGTCACTGCAGATGGTGATTGCAGCCATGAAATTAAAAGACGCTTACTTATTGGAAGGAAAGTTATGACCAACCTAGATAGCATATTCAAAAGCAGAGATATTACTTTGCTAACAAAGGTTCGTCTAGTCAAGGCTATGGTTTTTCCAGTGGTCATGTATGGATGTGAGAGTTGGACTGTGAGGAAGGCTGAGCACTGAAGAATCAATGCTTTTGAACTGTGGTGTTGGAGAAGAATCCCTTGGACTGCAAGGAGATCCAACCAGTCCATCCTAAAGGAGATCAGTCCTGGGTGTTCATTGGAAGGACTGATGTTGAAGCTGAAACTCCAATACTTTGGGCACCTCATGTGAAGAGTTGACTCCTTGGAAAAGACCCAGATGCTAGGAGGGATTGGGGGCAGGAGGAGAAGGGGACAACAGAGGATGATATGGCTGGATGGCATCACCGAGTCGATGGACATGAGTTTGAGTGAACTCCAGGAGTTGGTGATGGACAGGGAGGCCTGGTGTGCTGTGATTCACAGGGTCGCAAAGAGTTGGACACAACTGAGCGACTGAACTGAACTCACCTCGTTATATGAGAGCAGCTTATCTTGATACTGCTGCTGCTGCTGCTAAGTCGCTTCAGTCGTGTCCAATTCTGTGCGACCCCATAGACAGAAGCCCACCAGGCTCCCCTGTCCCTGGGATTCTCCAGGCAAGAACATTGGAGTGGGTCAGACAAAAACAGCCCCAAAAAAGTAAACTGCACACCAATATCACTACCAAGTAGATTCAAAATTCCTCAAGAAAATATTAGCAAATTAAATCCAACAATGCATAAAAAGAATTATACACATTGACTAAGTGGACTTTATTTTAGGTATATAGGACTGGTTTATGCAATCTACCATGTCAATAGGATAAAGAAAAAGAAGAATCATTAGGTCATATCAGTTGGTATGGAGAAAGCAAAACAAATCCAATATCTCTTCATGACAAAAACTCTCAACAAGCTAGGAATGGAGAGAACCTCAACTTGATAAAAAGCATCTACAAAAAAAATAAAATAAAATAAAAAGAACCAAACCCTAGAGCTAGTATTACATACAATGGTGAAAGACTGAATTCTTTCTAAGATCAGGAACAAAGCAAGGATACTTCTCATTTCTCTTATTCAACACAGTACTGGCAGTTCTAGCTAGAACAATAAAGCAAAGAAAAGAAATAAACAGACTCAGATTGAAAAAGAAGAAATAGAAGTGTCCTTATTTACAAATGACATGAGAAAATGACTATGTAAAAAAAAAAAAAAAAAAAAAGCCAAGGACCTCTGGAACTGATAAGTGAGTTTCGTAAGGTTATAGGATACAAGATCAGCAAGCAAAAATTCTTTACATTTCTATATGCTAACAATGAACATGGGGGGGATTGATATTAAAATCATAGTACCATTTATAATTATTCCAAAGAAAACTAAAACTTAACAAAATTGAAAATTATAAAATGCTTATTAAAGAAATCAAAGAACCTTTAAATAAATAGAAAAACATAGAGTATTTATGGATTGGAAGACTCATCATCGTGGAAATACTAATTCTCCCTAAATTGATCTATAGGTTTAACATAATTTCTATGAAATTCACAGCAAAATTTTTGTAAAACAGACACATTTATTCTAAAATTTATATGGAATGGCACATACCCAATAATAGCTAAAATAATCTTTAAAAAGGATTTAGTGGGAGGATTCACTCTACTTGATAATAAGGCTTAACACATATCTACAATAATCAAAACAGTATAGTATTGATGGAGGGCTGGACACATAAATCGATGGAATGGTAAGGCAACCTAGAATAATATCACACAAATATGAGCTGGTTTTTGACAATAAGTGCAAAAGCAATTCAGTGGAAGAATAGAGCTTTTACACATGGTGCTAGAACAATTGGACATCCACTGTGAGGGATGGGAAATGAACCTTGATCTAAAGCTTACACTCTATAAAAAATTAACTCAAGATGGATCATGGAGTTAATATAAAAAATACTATAGTTTTCAAGATACTATTACTGGAGGAAACTGGGTAAAGGATACATGGCATCTCTCTGTATTATTTCTTACATCTGCATGTGAATCCACAATTATCTCAAAATAAAAAGTTCAGTTAAAAACTTAAATGTTGCAATATTTTTAATTTTCCAAATTATCTTTACCTCGTTGTTGATCCACCAAGTCTTAGAATCCAGAAGATTCTAAGCAATCTAAGAAATCCTGACCTAAGCACATGAAGCAGAGAAGTGACCTTGGTCAAAGAGACCTGTTTTAAAACAGAGTGGACATTTTTATCAGCTACTTCGGCTCCTTAGGTCCCATCAGCTTACCAACGATCTGGTAAGAGAGGACCTAGCAAAAGAGTATAGATAGTCTGCACAATCCTTACTGCTTTAAGGACATACAGATTGAAGATCTTTATGATCTTACTATGTATCACACATATCACATGTATCAGCTCACTTCATTGGAAAAGACCCTGATGCTGGGGAAGATTGAAGGCAGGAGGAGAAGGGGACAAAAGAGGATGAGATGGTTGGGTGGCATCACTGACTCAATAGACATGAATTTGAGTAAGCTCTGGGAGTTGGTGATGGACAGTGAAGCCTGGCATGCTGCAGTCCATGGGGTTGCAAAGAGTCGGATATGACTGAGCGACTGAACCGATCTCACTTCAGCCTCACAATAACCCTATTAAGTAGGGAGTGACAAAGCTGGGATTTCAGCCAGATCTATCTGATTTCAGAGCCTACCTTCTTCACTGCTACATGCTACCACTCTGGGCTATCTGTGTTCATGCTGGTTTTATGCCAGACCCTTCTATACATTTGAAATGGCAATCCACCCAAAGAAGACAATATCTAACTGCTGTCTCACCTTGTAGCTGGAGCAGCCTCATCTATTAAAACCTGTAGCAATCCTGGAACAGCTCACTTCAGCCCTAAGAGCATAGAGGTCTTACTGCATTTTAGCATTTAGACAGTTCCATCTGCTTGCATGGGAAAAACAAGAATCTCCTGCAACAACTGACTTCGTTCCTGATTTCACATTTGTTGGTTTCGGTTTTTAAGTCTTTACCATGGTATAATTTACATACCATAAACTCCAGCCCTGGTACATCTATAATTCAATGACTTGTAAATTTGTAGAGTTGTGCATTCATCACTGGCTTGAGAACATATCCATCATCCCCCAAAGTTCCTGCTGTGCCTGTTTATAGTTACTCTCTGTTCTCACCTGCTATCTTAGGCAACCACTGATTTGCATTCTGTCTCTACATATTTACTTCTTCTAGAATTTCACATAAATGGGATCACACAATATGTAGTCTTCTGCTTCAAGTTTCTTTAACTTAATGTTATGTGTTTGCGGATCATCCACATTGTATCATGTATTAGCAGTTTGTTCTTTTAACTCTGACCTGGTATTCGATTGCTTGGATATGATGTATTTTCTTTATCTAGTGGCACCCCACTCCAGTACTCTTGCCTGGAAAATCCCATGGACCGAGGAGCCTGGTAGGCTGCAGTCCATGGGGTCGTGAAGAGTTGGACATGACTGAGCGACTTCACTTTCACTTTTCACTTTCATGCATTCAGTTCAGTTCAGTCGCTAAGTTGTCCGATTCTTTGCGACCCCATGAATCGCAGCACAGCCAGGCCTCCCTGTCCATCACCAACTCCCAGAGTTCACTCAGACTCACGTCCATTGAGTCAGTGTTGCCATCCAGCCATCTCATCCTCTGTCGTCCCCTTCTCCTCCCGCCCTCAATCCCTCCCAGCATCAGAGACTTTTCCAATGAATCAACTCTTTCGCATGAGGTGGCCAAAGTACTGGAGTTTCAGCTTTAGCATCATTCCTTCCAAAGAAATCCCAGGGCTGATCTCCTTCAGAATGGACTGGTTGAATCTCCTTGCAGTCCAAGGGACTCTCAAGAGTCTTCTCCAACAACACAGTTCAAAAGCATCAATTCTTCGGCACTCAGCTTTCTTCACAGTCCAACTCTCACATCCATACATGACCACTGGAAAAACCATAGCCTTGACTAGATGGACCTTTGTTGGCAAAGTAATGTCTCTGTCTCTGCTTTTGAATATGCTATCTAGGTTGGTCATAACTTTCCTTCCAAGGAGTAAGCGTCTTTTAATTTCATGGCTGCAGTCACCATCTGCAGTGATTTTGGAGTCCCCAAAAATAAAGTCTGACACTGTTTCCACTGTTTCCCCATCTATTTGCCGTGAAGCGATGGGACCGGATGCCATGATCTTCGTTTTCTGAATGTTGAGCTTTAAGCCAACTTTTTCACTCTCCACTTTCACTTTCATCAAGAGGCTTTTTAGTTCCTCTTCACTTTCTGCCATAAGGGTGGTGTCATCTGCATATCTGAGGTTATTGATATTTCTCCTGGCAATCTTAATTCCAGCTTGTGCTTCTTCCAGCCCAGCGTTTCTCATGATGTACTCTGCATAGAAGTTAAATAAGCAGGGTGACAATATACAGCCTTGATGTACTCCTTTTCCTATTTGGAACCAGTCTGTTGTTCCATGGCTAGTTCTAACTGTTGCTTCCTGACCTGCATACAGATTTCTCAAGAGGCAGGTCAGATGGTCTGGTATTCCCATCTCTTTCAGAATTTTCCACAGTCTATTGTGATCCACACAGTCAAAGGCTTTGGCATAGTCAATAAAGCAGAAATAGATGTTTTTCTGGAACTCTCTTGCTTTTTCGATGATCCAGCAGATGTTGGCAATTTGATCTCTGGTTCCTCTGCCTTTTCTAAAACCAGCTTGAACATCTGGAAGTTCACGGTTCATGTATTGTTGAAGCCTGGCTTGGAGAATTTTGAGCATTACTTTACTAGCGTGTGAGATGAGTGCAATTGTGCAGTAGTTTGAGCATTCTTTGGCATTGCCTTTCTTTGGGATTGGAATGAAAACTGACCTTTTCCAGTCCTGTGGCCACTGCTGAGTTTTCCAAATTTCATGCATCGGAGAAGGAAATGGCAACCCACTCCAGTGTTCTTGCCTGGAGAATCCCAGGGATGGGAGAGCCTGATGGGCTGATATCTATGGGGTCGCACAGAACCAGACCTGACTGAAGCAACTTAGCAGCAGCAGCAGCACTCACCAACTGGTGAATATTTTTCACTGTAATAAATAAAGCTGCTATGAACATTCACGTTCATACTTTTGTTTGGCCATACATTTTAATGTCTGTTGGGTACATTCACAGGAATGAAATTGATGGATTTTATTGAAAATATATATAGTTCACCCTTGAACAACCTGGATTTGAACTGCCCAGGTCCACTTATGTGGCTATTTTTCAATAAGTGTGTACTACAGTACTACACTACAAGATCTACAGTGGATTGAATCTGTGGATAAGGAACGGGGGCTAAAGAAGGACCCATTACAAAGTTATAAATGGATTTTGTACTGCGCAGGAGTTGGTGCCCCTGATTCCTGCATTGTTCAAGGGCTGACAGCCATTTTTTTTTTTTTTAAGAAACTGCCAAACTGTTTTCCAAAGAGCCTGCTCCTCTAATTTTTCTTTCAAAAATAAATATTTAAATATAGAAAAATAAGAAAACAAAAATGCTTTCAATTCTACTCCTCATGAAACCCCAGATGACATTTACTTCAAATAAAACATGTACTTATTAGAAGATAATTTAAATGATTAAAAATGATAATAAAAATTTTTCCTTTTATCCCTAGATCATCTCCTTAAGATAACCACTGTTAACAATGTTCTTAGTCACTCAGTCATGTCTTACTCTCTGTGACCCTTTGAGCTGTAGCCCACCAGTCTCCCCTGTCCATAACATTTCCCAGGTAAGAATACTGGAGTGGGTTGTCATTTCCTGTTAACAATGGTTATTTTTACCTTTCCAGAAATATTTTAGGTATATATCACTGTATATTTTAGATATGGATCTAGTGACCATTGTATTCTTTCAATTAATCATGTATTTTGGAGGTCTTTCCATATGTGCAATATGATCCCACCTCTTATTTTATTTGTAACAGCTTTATTGATATACACTGGACATAGAATAAACTATACATATTTAAAGTATACAATTTGATAAGTTTAAAAAATGTATACACCCATGAAACCATCGCTGCGATCAAGTTAATGAACATAGTCAGCCCTCCTCAAAAGTTTTCCCTTCCTCTTTGCAGTCTTTCCCTCTCCTCCTTCTTTGTCTCTTTTCCTTGTTTACACACAACCATTTGATAGACATTTTTGGTCAAGATTTTCATATAAATGGGATCACACATTAATTACTATTTTTTCTTTAGATTCTTGCTGCTGGAATCAACCCTTTGAACTTCATCAAGTTCCCTCTTTCTATTGCTGATGGTATACCATTATATGGTTATGCCACAGTTTATCCATTCACTTGGGGAAGGCTGTTTGAGCTGTTTTTAGGTTTTGACTATTACAGATAAAGTTGCTTTGAACATTTATGCACAAACATCTATATGGGCATATGTCTTGGGTAAGTACCTAGGAATAGAATAGTTAGAATACATGGTAAATATATGTTTAACTTTTTAAGAAATTGTCAAACTGCTTTCAAAAATGGGTTTCATTCTACATCTCCACCAGCAGTGCATGAAAGGGACAGCTGCTCAATGTCTTGTTTATGCTTCTAGAAATTTGACTTATTTTTAAAATATTTTCAATATCTTTAACATTTTGAACACATGGAAAGCAATTATAATAACCATTTTAAAGCTCTTGTCTGCTAATTCTCACATCTGTTTCAGTTCTGGGTCTGTTGCAATTGATCGGTCTTTCTCTTTATTATGGATTGTATTTTCCTTCATGTTTTCATGCCTGGTAATCTTTGATTAATTGCCAGACACTGTAAATTTTACCTCGATGGGTGCTGCATATTTTGTATTTCTATAAATAGTTTTGAGCTTTGTTCCGGGACATTCTTGAAATACTTGGAGACTTTTGATCCATTTGGACTTTGCTTTTAAGATCTTTGGGTGGGACCAGAGCTGTGTTTAGTCTAGAGCTAAATAATCCCCACTACTGCAAGCCCCTTCTTGAACATTCTGTCTAATTTCCTGTGAGTTATAAGATTTTTCCAGTCCAGTTGGTGGGAATGAGCACTATTCCTAGCCCTGTGTGAGCACTGTATACTCTTTTCTCTGATCCTTTTGTATGTTTCTACCCCAGGCCTTGGGTAGTTTTTTCACAACATGTTCTGATCATCCTATGATGAATATTTGAGGGGAAACTGCTGCTGGTTTCCAAAGTTCTCTCTCTGCACAACTCTCTCCTCTCTTGCACTCTGTGCTATGGTATCTAGCTGCATAGATCTCCCCAGATTTTTAGCTTCATGTCTCTGACTCAGCTATCCAGCATGATAGTGCACTATATTTAACCAGTTTCCTATTGTTGGGTGCTTGGGTTGATTCTATTGGTATTATCTTATAAACTACAACAAATTCTGTCCTCATGCGTATATGTTGACAGATCCTTGTAAATACAACCATACCATGGAGTCTTTCCTAGCAGGAAAGTTACTAGCTGAATGCATGTCTGTTTAATTATGATAGATAAAACTAAATTATCTTCCAGAAGATTGCATCAATTACCCTTCATGGAAAGTGTATGAAAATTACTTTTGGCCCACATCCTTGCCATCGAAGGGTATTATCAAACGTAAGAGTTTTGCCAATCAGATGAGTGAAAAAAATGACATCTCATTGTTGCCCTAATTTGCATGTCTTTAGTCACAAATGAAGCTTAGCATCTCTTCACATGTTTGTTGGCTGGTTTCCCCATTGTCATCCAGATAGCGCTGTGGACAGAAAACTCAGAAACACAGACCGTTTTTGTAACAACTTGCAGTTTCCGGTCTAACTGATGGCTCATCTCCATCAGCCACACACTTACGGTAGATTTCCTAATTTCTAGGGATCTCTAGATCTTGAGTTCTCTGGGAACCACTGACATTATCCTTCTAAACTAATCTGTGGATTACTGAGCATGCGTGCTCAGTTGCTTCAGTCGTATCCAACTCTTTGTAATCCCATGAACTGTAGCCAGCCAGGCTCCAGGATTTTCCCGGCAAGAATATAAGAGTAGGTTGCCATGCCCTCCTCCCGGGCATCTTCCCAAACCAGGGATCGAAATCGCAACTCCTGTGTGGCAATGCAGGTGAATTCTTTACAGCTGAGCCACCAGGGAAGTCCTGTGGATTACTGTAGCAGTACGAATTATTTCAGTTACCAACTTCAGGTGGCTACAAGGAAGCAAAGTTTCTCTCTTGTTTTCTCAAGAGATAGACCTTTTCAATATGTAGATACCAGCACTACAGCTGGTCTCCAGCCTTCTGAGTCATTTTAAGGCTCACAATAGTGATGATCACAACTTCCACCATCATTACTGAAATTCATTTTAGGGCTAAGACCTGTTATAGCAAATCATTTAGAACTTTTGTAGTTTTCTAGACCAGTGGCCAAAGAGGTTGTCAGGACCCTGAACTTTGTCAATCCTGGATTCATGACAGTATGACAATTGCCTGTATAAAACTTTTAGAGGTAGCATCCGCTTAGCTTCAAATTCTATAGCTACATTCATTAGGATGGAAAGAAGTACTATGGTCCAGGCAACAAGGAAAGGAGGTCAGATCAGATGACCTTTTTTTTTTTGGCTATACCATGCAGCTTGAGATTCTTAGTTCCCTGGCCAGGATTGAACCCTCAGAAGTGAAAGCGTGTAGTCTTAACCACTGGACTGTTAGGGAATTCCCTTAGATGACTCTTCACATACCTTCTAACTTACCATGAGATAAACCAGGTATGTCTTTAATTCTCATAGCCATCATGGTTTCCCTGTCATCTTCCAATCTGCAAGAAACTCTTGAAGTTCAAGAAATTCTGCCAATTTGTATGCACAAGTTCAAAGATACCCCTCCTCCTTGGGATGTATCTCAACTATGCCCTGTTTCTTCTGGGCAAGCCTTCAGACCAGATCCCTTTTCTAGCCCTGTCTAAGATATACCTTTCCAGATTCTTCTGACTCATCACATTATGCCCTTCCTACTCCCCTGGTGGCTCAGATAACAAATAACCTGTGTGTAATGCAGGAGACCCAGGTTTGATCCCTGGGTCAAGACTCCAGTATTCTGGCCTGGAGAATTCCATGGACAGAGGCTACAGTCCATGGGGCTGCAAAGAGCTGGACATGACTGAGTGACTAACACCTTCACTTCACTTTCACCATTGGTGACATACCCAGAAGCCTGCTTTTTTACATGGAAGAAATAGAGATTCATTTCAGGGAAGCCGGTTACAAAACTCACATCCTGCTCAGCTTTTCCCCTACAGGTCCTCACATCATCACTTTCAGTTCAGTTCAGGTCAGTCACTCAGTCGTCTGACTCTTTGTGATCCCGTGGACTGCCTCCCTGTCTGTCACCAACTCCCAGAGTTTACTCAAACTCAGGTCCTTTGAGTTGGTGATGCCATCCAACCATCTCATCCTCTGTCGTCCCCTTCTCCTCCCACCTTCACACCTTCCCAGCATCAGGGCATTTTCAAATGAGTCAGCTCTTCGCATCAGGTGGCCAAAGTATTGGAGTTTCAGCTTCAGCATCAGTCCTTCCAATGAATATTCAGGACTGATTTCTTTTAAGATTGATGGGTTGGATCTCCTTAAGTCCAAGGGACTCTCAAGAGTCTTCTCCAACACAACAGTTCAAAAGCATAAATTCTTCAGTGCTCACATCCATATATGACCACTGGAAAAACCATAGACTTGACTAGACGGACCTTTGTTGGCAAAGAAATGTCTCCGCTTTTTAATATGCAGTCTAGGTTGGTCATAGTTTTCTTCCAAAGAGCAAGCATCTTTTAATTTCATGGCTGTCAGTCACCATCTGCAGTGATTTTGGATCACTTACTTATCACTATGAATATATTGATTCCAGGATGACACTAACAGGGTCTACTTGCCAGGCACTGTGTCAGTCACTTTATGTGCATTAGCATTTATTTCCACATGACCCCAATAAAGTAGATATTAGATGAGGCAGGTAAGGATAGTTTAAGTCAAAGTCATGCAGCTAGAATATAGCAGGGCCAGGTTTACTGGATTCACAGTCTGTTCTCTATCCACTATACCTAGTATTTACCCATGCACAGCACTGTGGGGTACAGAGAAACACGATCTGTCCCTGATTCCACATAGGTTTAATTTTGCTGGGGAGATGAGGTTGACACTGATGGAAGATTAAACAACACTGCAAGATTACATTAAGTGTATGATGACTGGCAACCACTAGATTTACAGGAGAGAGCGCAGAATAGCTAAAGAAGGTTTCCTGGGAGACACGAGGCCTAAGGTGCTCTGCAAGGATGTATTTTGGAGGATTTGCTAAATATTTGAAGAATTTGCTAGAATTTATTAGATATCTGAAGAGAATTGCAAGGTGAAGTAAAGGTGATTGAGGAGAGCATTTATGGGAGGAAATACAAGTTCTGTCTTACACATAAGCACACACATGGGCTTCCCAGGAGGGCTTAGTGGTAAAGAACCCGCCTGCCAAGGCAGGAGACATAAGAGATGCAGGTTCGGTTCTTGGGTCAGAGGAGGGCATGACATCCCACTCCAGTATTCTTGTCTGAAGAATCCTATGGACAGAGGAGGCTGTCAGGCTACAGTCCACAGGGTCGCAAAGAATCAGACATGAGCGAGAGACTTAGCACACACACAGCATGTGTGCACACGTTAACATCCTCAACCAAGTCACTTCATACAGCAATGCTTCTCACTGCTCACAAAGAGCACTGGCAAGTGCTCACGTCCCTGGGATAAATTCACTGCAATGTGTTCATTCTTTTTAAGATACTCATAGGCCAGATGCTGAATCATTAGGCATCTTCAGTGAGAAACTAACTGTGCTCAGTGTATAATCTGTGTGATGGGTCTGCAGGGCGAAAATGGAAATGTGTGTTCCAATATTGGAGATAAGCCTGTTCCTCTGGCCTGTTCCCCAACTACTTCTTGCAATGGTAGTTTCTTCACTGGGACAGGGCTGGGAGTGCAGGTTCTTCCAAGCACCACCCTCAGACAACGCCTCCTCAAAGATCTGTGAGAACCTAGATGTACATCACTGGCCATAGAATATTAATGCTGGAAGAGGCATAAGATGTCATTAAAGGAGTTTTCAAACTCCTCTTTGGAAACCTTCAAGACCTCTTGTGCAAAGGCATTTGGAGGCTTTTATGAGGATAGCAAACTCAGGGTTATGTCAGCCCTCCACACTACTTCTGTAAAAACCATTCCATTTTTATTTGCTTCATTTGTGCTTCTGCACAAAATACAACACTCAACCTTAAAGACAAAGTTTGCAAAGAGAGCTGGTTTGGTCCTTCTCTTTCACACAGTAGGCAAAAACCAAGGCCCAAAGAGAGGAAGTGACCACCCAAGTTGGCTTACTTAGCGGTTAAGCAGGATCTAGGTCTCCGGGTTGCTGAACTCCCTGAAGCTTGATCACATGACCACTACCTCTGGGGTTCTATTTTCGGCACTAAAAAATCTCACCAAGAGATCACTGTCACACTAAATGGGAGGGAAATTCACAAAACAAGAGATGGGTATAAACTGTGCAGTGGATTGACTTTGCTGTGCAGTAGAAACTGACCAAATATTATAAAGTCACTATACTCCAATAAAAATTAATTGTTTTAAAGAAAGAGATAATGGTCACAGAATTCAGATTCAAAGAGGAATTCTGCTTTATTTCCTTCTCCCTTTCCTCTCCTTTTCCTCCTCCTCCTTTGTCTCCTTCTTCTGTTCTTCCTTTTACTTGGCTGATTATACATTCATCTTAAAATCACTTTCCCCCTTCCTCGCTCCACTGTGCCTACTTCTTGCCACCCAGCTATCCAATCAATATGTAGACTGACATCAAGAGGGCATTGGGGAATTAGAGCTTTATTGTGTTGGTTAATGATAAGATGGTAAGTTAAACTCCTCCCAAGGGGTTGGACCTTCTCAACATTCCAACAGCAAGTTGCCTTCCTCTCCCACTTGCTGCTTTTGCAGGCATCCTCCTCTTCCACTCGAATCTGTAATTAAGCCCCTGCAGCCAGAAAGTTGAAGTGCCTGAAAATTCTGGAGTCTATAGTGCTACACAGATGGCAAGTTCAAAGCCTTCCTACCTGTTGAGACCTGAGCCCAAGTTCTCAATAGCTGGTGAAGTCATCAATGTTTAATGTCAAATAATGAGTGAAACAATAGCCTCCAGGTTAGAAAACAGTCCTTGGCAGGCATGTGACAGAGAAGGTTTGTTATATGCCCAAGGATCTGTTGAAATCTCCATTAATTGCATAACTTGCTAAAGATCAGTACCTTCCTCATTAGTGATGGAGTGGGCTAAGCAGAACTTTGTATTCTTCTTTGCTGAGTTTAACACTGGTGTTCCAGATTGTGACCTCTGGATAGCCTTTATTATGGGATTGTATCATTAAACATTGGGGGTTCCAATTGCATTCAGAGCCCTTCAATTAAATAAAATTTTCTGAATACCTACTGTGTATACAATACATTTTTTGAAATACCAGACTATATAATGAGGCATTTGGTGTTCTAGAGTTTTCTCATTGGTTGGAGAAACAAGGCTAGCACACCTAAAATAACTAGAACCCAATTTATATTGCTTTGGAAGGTGCTATCTTTATGATTGTGGTTTTTTTACCTATTCACAAAATTGCTCTGATTTTCAATTTAATTTAATAAGGATCTGTGGCTTAACTATTTTGTGCTAAGTGCTGTTGTTGTTTTGTTGCTAAATTGTGCCCAACTTGTTTGCAACCCCTATGGACTGTAGCCTACCAGCCTCCTCTATCCATGGGGTTTTCTAGGTAAGAATACTGGAGTGGGTTGCCACTTCCTTCTCTAGGAAGGAAGGATCTTCCCAACCTAAGGATTGAACTCGAGTCTCCTAACATTGGCAGGAAGGAGATTTTTTACCACTGAGCCACCTGGGAAGTCCCACTCTCTTTGTTTTAAACTAGGAGATTACTATACTTTTTATGACTCTTAGTGAAAGTGAGAGGAATCAACTCAAATTAGCTTAAGTCAAGTTTTGCATATAGCAGAGCATTATCTATACTTGAGGAAGGAGCTTTGGGTTTTTTCCAATATGGGTCATGTGCATGTCACTGAACCAATGTCTTTAGTCAAAGGCATGGTGGGTCTTTGGCTTTTGTTGAATGGCCCAAAACAACAGTGATTTCACTGAGCCAGGTTCCACCTGGTGGACCACATGCTCTTAAGAGTTGAAACTCTCTTGGAGAAGAACTTGGACTCTTGAGATCACACAAAGCCTCGCTGATACTCCAAACTTAAGTGAGACCACTGGTCTTAAGGATATTTTGTTGTAGGAAGTCTACCATGGTAAAAGCTGAAGACTTGAGTGTTGAGTAGTCCATCCAAATCTGTGACACAGGATTGTGGAGAGACATAATTTCATTGACTGCTTACTCTGGGAAGATAAGCTGTGTTCCTTTGGGTCAAACGCCGAATGTACCAGCCTTAACACTAGACTGAGGAGAAATGTTGTAAAACACCAACACCTTATCTGCACTGGCGAGTGAATCATGGCAGCAGTAAGCTTCTGGAGTTTTCTTACAAGATTGGGCTAGATCTGATCTGCCTTTCAGCTCCCCACCACCACCACCACACCAAATTATTTCCCTCCCTTCCATTAAATTATCCATGTTACTGTACTATACTGTCTGAAAGTTATACTTTGAATGTCCTTCTTAGGAATTTTCTTGAAGGAAGAAGAAAGGGTGAAGCTCTTTAGAACACTAGGCTGAGTCAAGCTTGAAAGGTGTCTGATATTGCCTTTAATACAAGATGTTGAGCAACCTTCTCACTTTGGAAAACCTCAGTTTTCTCAAGTATAAAACCAAGGGCTCAGATGAGAGTATATAAGTTCCCTTAAGCATAGCTATTTAATAAAGCGCCTGGCAAATAGCAGGTGTTTGATGAGAAGCGGTTGGTCTTTGCTCCTCCTTTCTTCCCCTCAGATTTTTGCTCCATGATTCAGTGTCTGATTGACCCATTGGCCTATTCATCCATTCTCAGGAAAAAGAGAACAGGGAATGAGATCCAGGACAATAAGATTTTGATTTGAAGGAAGGAAATCGTGAAAGCATGGCTATGTCTTAGATTTCTGTCCAACAACAGCCTCTTTATTCAAACCCTTCTCCTAACCCTGGTAAGCATGCCAAAGACTAGACTGCAATGAAAAGTCAACATTTTAGAGATTATTCATCAGCTACCCTCACTCTGACCCTAAGACCCTCTTTTTTCTTCTAATCTGTTTTTCTAAATGGCCAAGGCTTTCAGTGCTGAATTTTTCTGGGAGAGGGGAAAGAGATAAGGGGAAAGAGAGCGGGGTGGAGAAGATTATTGAGAGAGAGTAGTATCATGGACGCTGGGGCAAATGGCCAGTGAAAGTTCCCGAGTCAGGAAGGCTAAAGAACAATTTTAAAAGGGAGATGACTAATGTTTAACTTAAAATTATTTTTCTTGGCTCTTTAGTTGGGATATTAGAATCATAATTATTATACTCATAAATGTTTTCAGTGTTGAAAGGGTTTGTTTATTTTGTTTTGCTTTTGTCTTCTAAACAAAGGAAGGAGATGAAATTTTTCTGGGTTGCTGTAGTGTAGAACAGAGAACACATTAAAGGTAACAAATTCGTCAAGAATTGGCAGGGATATTTTTTAAAAAGACTTTGAACTTCCATAACATGTGTAATCATCATTCTAACTGATTTCATCTAGGTCTGGAGTGGCTAGGTGACCCCAGCTGACATTTGGGTTACACATGTAAGCCACCCTGCATAGGATAGAGCTTTGTCCAATACACAGCCTAGCTTCAGTGTTGCTTTGATGCATGGTGTGCTCACAGAACGGCTAGAATTCCAGTCCAGCCCAGATATCAGCCTGGCCCACACCACTTAATCCTTTTCTTCCTTCCAAGCTTTCTGTAAGTTGATTAAAGTGGTTAGCCTTCCTTTTCTCTACTCCCCCACAGGACCTTCTAATTCTAGAATGTTATTAGTATTATTCCAACTGTCTCTGCAGGTGTTTATGCTGTGCAAAGATGGGAGCCTGGGACCATTCTCCAATGACTCTCCTTTATTCACCTAGGAGCACAGCTGGGACACGTCTGCATGCATGTTGACTCTGTGTGACCCCATGGACTGTAGCCCACCAGGCTCCTCTGTCCATGGAATTGTTCAGGCAAGAATACTGGAGTGGGTTGCTATGGCCTTCCCCAGGGGATCTTCCCAAGCCAGGGATTGAACCTGCGTCTCTTGAGTCTCCTGCATTGCAGGCAGATTTGTTACCCACTGAGCTACCTGGGAAGCCTGCACCTGCCATATAGAATAGATTAATCAGCACAGCTCGAGGGGGCTGCATTCTCACTGGCAATTGTTGCCTAATGACTGTGCCTCCAAGTGTGGGTTACAGTGCCAGGGTTTGAACTGTAGTTCTCCTGAAGCCTTGACTTCTAAGTGATGACCCTGCCTCCCTGCATTTCGACATTTCCACACTGACTGACGTCTATCCAGGTCGACCATGTTTCCACTATGGCTGGCTGCACCCTGAACTACAATTGTTTCCTGTAAGCAAGTAACAGAAATCAGATAGTATAAAGAAGGTCAAATCCAAGCTGGAAATTCAAATCTATGAGAAAGAAACCATTCTCTTGAGAAATGTAGAAATGAAAATGAAAAGAAAGTCAATGGATAGATAAACTTAAATTGCACCTTTGGCTCACCTGCCTTATAAAAGTGTTCCTTTATACCAGAACAGTATTGCCGAGCATCCCTTTGACAGTCCAATTATTTCCTTACCTTCCTCCCCTGATCCCCAGACATGACTATGTTCTTACAGTTCACCCTGACATAAAACCCTCCCCACTTCTATTAGGCATCTTAAACTTTACCTGTTCTTCAGGGCAATGAAGCTTTCTCAACTAGATTGCAAGCTCCAAAAGGGCAGAACCCTCTCTGCTTCGTTTGCTGAGTATCCCAGCCCTTTGTATGGGCTCTCCGTGGATATTGTGGAAGGAAAGATGGAAGAAAGAAACTGTACTAATCCATACTATCTTGACCTTCTTTGAATTCTTGGATTTATTGTCACTACTTACCAGTGGAACTAAGGGCTGCCTATTGCTTTACCTGAGTGTGTTAATATCTTGAAGACGGAGAATTACACTTCAGTATTCAGTCCCTTTCCAGAACCTGATAGCGTTTTAGCAAACACTTGCTGATGAAGGAATGGCCTGCTTAGAGACCTCGTTTATGGGCTGTGTACAGACGACATTGTCCTGTGTCCGCAGCACTCAAAATTGCTGCTCTCTGTTAATAACAATCAGCCTGATGGGCCCCTCCCAGTGACCCTAAAGAACAAACACCACCCTTGGAGCCATCAGAAGAGAGACAAGCTCCAGTCTCCATGCCCCTCTGAAAAAACAATTCACAATGACACCACCCTCTAAAGCTTCAGGCTTAGTGTTGATATTTCCATGGTTACTATTTTTCAGATAGAAACAAAAAGCTTTGATTAGTTTCAGGAACACATG
Organism: Bos javanicus; assembly: GCF_032452875.1. Lineage (NCBI taxonomy): Eukaryota > Metazoa > Chordata > Mammalia > Artiodactyla > Bovidae > Bos > Bos javanicus. The sequence goes on along the minus strand of NC_083882.1, from coordinate 15,004,358 downwards.
TTGTCCCATCAGCCTCACACTGCAGGTACTGGTTAGGAGTCATGCCTCTTCTGAAACCCCAGTGACCTGAAGATTATATAAACACTCCACGCCTGATTCCTTACCTTTAAAACAGGTGGTGGAGAGGGTGGAAGATGACTTATGCTCTGGTCCTTTTGCTGAAGCAGACCCTTCTTCACTTTGAGCTGTGCTAGAGCCCCTGGGGACCACCCCACACCTGGCCAGGTGATTAAAATAAGTTCCCACTAAGCACCACACTCTGCTCTTTGCTCCTCCTGTGGCCTCTGACCACAGATTTCCAATATTTGCTTCTGGCTCCTTGGCTTGGAGATCTGCCCAAACTTCATTCTCAAGAGTATTGGGCTCAGATCCTGTTTATCTCTGGGATTTCCAAGCTGCCTTCACCCTATCCTCTCTCCAGTTTCAGGGAACACACACCTTTCGTCAGTCCTAGCCTGTGGGAAATTTCACTCTGGGCCAACGCTGGACTTGGTCTGCCCCAGGTAGGAGAATATAGATCCGTGTCATTAAAATCCAAAGATTAATCTGCTTGGATTGAAGAGGCAGATGGGCAGAGGGGATCCTGTTCTGTCTTACCTAGCTCCCTGAAATGGATCTGGTTTCTCCAGACAAATGTGCCCAATAAAAGCTCTGCATATGTCCATTTCCCACCCCTGATTCTTTATGCTGTCTACATGCGCCAGTGCATCATGTTCTTTTTTATTTTTCTGCCACATCATGCTGCTTGCAGGATCTTATTTTCCCAACCAGGATTTGAACCCAGGGCCCCCGGCGAACAGTGAAAGCCCTGCATCCTAACCCTTGGACCGCCGGCAAATTCTTCATGTTCTTTCTTATTCTCCCATATTCAGTCTCACCTCAGTCTTCCAGTTTGGCCACTGACTCTGTTTTTGCCTCTAACCTTGCCTTGTCTCTGCCAAAATCCGGGTCTCACACTTAGCCTCTTGACTCAGACTTTTGTCTTCTGCTTCCCCTGCTCTCTTATTCCTCCTCGGTCACCCTCGTAGTCACACTCCCTCCACAGGATGCTCCCTGAGGGGAGCAGATCCAGTCAGAGTAGGTGATTTTCCCAAAGATTCCAGGGCTTTCAGAAGCCTAGTTTCAAATGCAGTTAGGAAAGTGTAATTTTCTTCAATCCTCCTATCAACTTAGGAGCTTAAGTGACAGATTGGTCAAAATAGAAGAAAGACTGACAGGAGAAGAAAAGGGTGGATGATATTATCTGAGAGGTAAGAGAAGAGGGAAGAAGTCTTGCCTCTTCAAGGTACTCCTATATTTAAGTTTCAGTCAGAAAGCTACCAATAGTGATTTTGATACATAATGTCTTTGTTACAACACTGTAGAAATAGCGGGCATGCCAGCTCCAGACCGACCTGCACGTTAGCTATTGGAGTGTTCAGCATGAATTCTGAGAGGCAGAGGGGAGAATATTCTATGGCCCTTCTCTTCCCTCCGATCTCCTTCCCTTCTGTTACCTGTCAGCCAGGATGACTGCTTTTGGGGAACTTCACACAGTTTATTGTCTAAAAATCTCAGAGCCACTGTGGCTGTTCATATAATAGAATGCTGTGGAAAGAACCTCTGTAGGTTTCTGGACAACTATCTCTTCATTCTGAATCAACAACAGCATGCTGGAGTCAGCACCTAAAATGAAGTCAGTTCCTTTTGTTTGCTGACAACGATCCATCTCTTATGTTGGTGCCAAATAGGTCTTTGTCCACAGGGAGACTGCATGGATTTTCTGTGTGGACAATGGGGTACTGTGCTTGCGGACGAGTGTGCATGCGTGTGTGTGTGTGTGTGCCTGTGATGAGTAGAGAAAGCAGCACAGAAACTGTTGCTGTGAAGTGTGTTTAGCCTTAAAGGGGCTCTATTTTTTCAGGAGGCTGAAGTTAGTGGAAAAGATACCTCATGATGGGGTAGGACAATTGACAAGGGAAGGTCGATTGGGTGTCTGATCTAGCAGGATAGTGAATTTATAATGGACCTAGGTTCTGGTTCCCAATGGTGATCAGGAGAGCTACTAGTCATTCAGTACCTCCTAACCCATGCTACGGAGAAGGCAATGGCAACCCACTGCAGTACTCTTGCCTGGAAAATCCCAGGGATGGTGGAGCCTGGTGGGCTGCCGTCTATGGGGTCGCACAGAGTTGGACATGACTGACGCGACTTAGCAGCAGCAGCAGCAGCAGCAGCAGCCCATGCCAGTTCCCAAGCCAAGCACTTCCAGATGCTATTTTATTTAAAATCCATAGCAGGTATGATTAGCTCCATCTTAACATGAGACTGAGTAGGTTAAGCAACTTGCTTCAAGATCTATGGCTAATACCTGGTAGGGCTGGATTCAGACATACGTCTTCTGACACCAAAGCTGGTATGTTTAATTACCATGGAACACTATCTCTCCTTGCAGGGCCCCAAATTGGAGCAATTAATATACTCAGAGACGATTAGACTTTTGCTGAAAGACAAGAATTACAGAACTCCCAAGAGATGGTTGAATAAACTACATGGCTCATTTCTTTAACTCTCCAGTGACCAGAATGCCAGCTGCCCCTAGGAGCGTTGAGGTATATCTCAGGCTTAATTGGCAGTCAGGAAATCATTTGGTGAGAAGGAATGAGAAGGTAATGAGAGCACTCGTGTCCATGGGGAAGCCTATGCTTCTGCAGGGATAGAGTCAGAGACTCTCTCCAGGCCCAGCTGGACTCCCAGCACCCCTAATCCCTCCACTGCTAGCCATTCTCTCTCTGAGGACATATTTTATCTTCAGTGTGCTCACATTTTTGACCTACAGCTAATGACAGATTTATACTTGGCCGGAGGGCTACTCTGTTTCTTTTATTATAAGTTACAGAACTGCTCAGAAGACAACTATTTTCTTCCCCCAGGTTCCTGTGCAGAAGACGGGCTCATGATGTCCATAAGACCTCAGTGGACATTGCTGATTGTCCCCTCAGCATCCTCTTCCACCCTCCTCTTTCCTGAGTCCATGGTAAGCTGAGGCTTCTACTCAGGAGAAAAAGCAAGTTGTATTCCTTAGGTATTTTGAATTGGCTTTTCTATTACTTGCTGCTAAAACACCCAAAGTGATACAGGTGCTCCTTCAAGAGTAGACTTAAGTAAGCCTAGTATTGTGTTTTACTTGGTCGCTCAGTCGAGTCCAACTCTTTGAGACCCCATGGACTGTAGCCTGCCAGGGTCCTCATCCAGGCCTTACTCCTGCACTAATTCTTTCAACAAACATTTTTTAGCCCTTTATACCAGATGCTCCTCTAGGTCTTAAAATGTGTGTGCATGTTGGTCACTCCGTTGTATACAACTCTTTGCAACCCCATGGACTGTAACCCACCAGGCTTCTCTGCCCATGGAATTATCCAAGCAAGAATATTGAAATGGGTTGCCATTCTCTTCTCCAAGGGATCTTCCTGAACCAGGGATCGAACCCAGGTCTCCTGCATTGTAGGCAGGTTCTTTATCATCTGAGCCACCAGGGAAGCATAATATCAATGAACAAAATGAACAAAGGCCACTGTCTTCCCGGGTCTTGCATACTAGCAGGGAGAAATACACAATAAACCAAGGAGGTGTAAAGAAGTAAATGGCACAGTGTGTTAGGAGATGGTAATGCCACGAAAAAAGAAAAGTAGAGAGTGGTGTCTCAGTGTGGGTTCACCCAATAGAAGGCCCAAAGACGAGAGTTTTGGTGCAATTAGCTCATTTTGGAGAGCACAAGTGAGAGAGAAGAGAACTAGGGACAGGGAAGGAAGGAAAGCCAGTGAACTGTCTGTCAGTGAGTAGTGAGTAGGTGACTATTGTATCAAGCAGGGAGCTCACTGATGCTGGAAGCCCTCTGAGAGTTCATGTGAAGAACATCTCAGGATTGTTCTGCTGAGGGCTGGGAAATCTGGATTACTTCTCTTCCAACGTGGTCCTTCTTGGGTTGAGGGCTACCTTTGAGGGAATTAAATCCTCAGCCTTCAGAGGTGCCCCTGGCAGGCCTAGCAAGCTTCAGTGGTAGAGGGACCCCCAAAAGTGAAAGAGAAACATGAGGTGCTAAAGGAGGAAATCTGTCAGCTTGTAGAGACTGTCCATCAAAGCTGAAGTTGGGCTGTGGAGGTCACAGACGGGCTCTCCACAGTGTCTGCTGCTATAAGCAGGGTAAAGGGGATTGGGAGTGCAGAGGGTGGGAGGCTTATCTCAGTTTTAAATAGGATGCTCAGGATGGCCTCCTTAAGAAGATAACACTTGTACAAATACTCAAAACTGATGCATTTTTGGAGAAAAGCATACTAGTCAGAGGGAATGGCAGGACCGAGGCCCTGAGCTGGGAGTGC